>NC_091064.1:107217809-112217809 GCF_000393655.2 Nicotiana sylvestris
TTCAGCTGTTCCAACTCTTTGTTTTATGTTCTTAAACTTTTCTTCATCGCGATCTAATTCTTGATTCATTATTTCGAGGTCTGACAGCGTTTCCGGATCTGGGCATGAAGTCCGCAAGCATGTCATGTTATTGAAATCTGCATTTAATAACACTAAAAAGAGAATAAGAAATGTGAAATTAAGAAACGAGACATTCCCGGACAATGAAATATTAATTTCATTTGATTTTTTTATTTTTTATTTTTTTTTGATTTTTGATTTTTTTTAATTTTTTAAAATAGAAGGATTGACATCGGAAAGTAAGACAATAAAGTAAAACATTCGGATGACATCCTGAGATAATCCGGACGCAAAAAGGATAGCAAGACTGACTACTAAGACTCCCGTCTGATGGGGAACTTTCATGCCTGACAACCATTTTTGGCTTTTCTTCTATCTCAGCAATGGCTGCAATGGCCTTCAGTGCCGGATAAAATTCCTCAACTTTGCGAATCATTCCGACTATTGGCCCATTGTTGTGGGCAGGCAACAGATTGTTCATCACATCAGGAGCTTCTTCATCCTGAAAAATAATTTTTTCAGCTTCAATCAAATCTTCAACTACCCTTTTGAGGGTCCAACAGTCCTCTATTGTGTCCCACTGCTCCAGAATGGTATTCACACCTAGCATCAGCTCGGTGCGATGGGGACTCGAGGTTTGGCTAATTCGGGGGCCACTGACTGCAATAGATTTAGCCTGATTAGCTTTTGGAACAAGCTTGAATACGATTCACCAATAGGGGTGAATTGATTCTTTCTGAAAGGCTCTCTCGGGCGAGGATTGTATTGGGGATCATTTGGTTGAGGATTATATAGAGCTTGGTAAGGATGAGCATTTATGGGAGGTGGAGCTCGGTTTTGTGTATGATGTTGTGACCGCATGTAAGGTTGCGCGTTCATCACCACATAAGGAGGTGGTGCCATGGCATAAGCAGCATCTTGAAGGGGATAATAATGTTGAGGGACCTCAGAAAGCATATATAATTGGTTGAATGACCTGCGGGTCCCTCTCGAGCTGGAAGCCATCATGGCTCCTTCTTCTCTCTCGTTTCCATTTCTCAAACCCTCTGAATCATTTTGAACATCTGGTGATGTGGCTTTAAAATCAGCAAGACTCAAAATTCGACCCGTTTTTACCCCACTTTCTACCATCTCCCTAATTTTGATAGCCTCAGCAAATGGCTTTCCTATAGTGGACATCATTTTCTGGAAGTAGTCCACCTCTTGGGCCTATAAAAAGACAGCGACCATTTCAATTTTGTCCATTGGAGGCTTTACCCTAGCAGCTTGCTCACGCCATTTGACTGCATATTCGCGTAGAAGCTTTCCGCGATTTTCTTTTTCAAATTGGACAAAGTGTTTCTGTCGGGGGCGATGTCCACATTATACTAGAACTGGCAGAATTCTCTGGCCATATCATCTCACACGTGCCAATGAGTAATTTCTTGATCCGTATACCACTCAGAAGCGGTTCCGGTGAGGCTTTCCAAAAAATAGGCCATAAGTAACTCCTCTTTTCCTCCAACACCTCTCAACTGGTTACAATATCATTTCAGGTGAGCGATCGGGTCTCCATGCCCATCGTACTTTTTAAATTTGGGCATCTTGAAACCAGCTGGCAAGTGGACATGGGGAAGCATACAGAGGTGAGAGTATGAGACACTCTTTTGGCCACTCAGACCTTGCATGTGTTTCAGGCTTTGATCCAGGCTCCTCATCTTCCGAGCCATTTCCTCTTGCTCGGGATTTTTAACAACCTTTTCTTGCTCTACCAAGAGATCATATTGCGGAGGTTGAGTGAAACAGTATGGGGTCACATATATTATTTCTAATTGAAGTTGTGGACCCAGAAAGGTGAACATTAGAGGCTCAATATACGGCCGTGATAAAGTTGGTTGTGCTCTGGTGCAGACTGGTGCTATAGAGAACAATATTGGAGGTGCCATGGAAACTGGCACCTGGGGGCAAACCACAGAAGGCATGCAAGGAATATTGGACGGCATTGGAGGGTGCCCGCATGGGATGAGCGAGTTAGGCACAGGGGCGTTGGTAACCTCACCTGACCTGGGGATCAACTTAGGGAACACAGGGATTGCACTTGGCGGTTCCCTACCATTAGACCAGGCGTCCTACATTTTCAATATGCGAAGACGCAACATCCTATTCTCTTCAGCAACTGCTGATTCTGGTTGTGGAATAGCCGGTTCCAGGCTATCCTCAAGATCGATGATTTGTAGATCGCTTTCAGAGGCCATAGGAACCTTTCCTTTGTTGTGAAGTAAATGTGGGAAACTAGATTACCAACAAAACCATCCACCTGAACAGAACCTGGCTAATTTGTACACCCAACAACCTTGATAGTTTTGAAACATTTAACATATAAGAAATCGCACGTTCGGATGCAATGCACCTAACAGTTAAACGCTTCTACCATGTGTTTGAACGGTTACATGTTTCATCCCGGCCTTAACTAACCCTTTCAGTATGTACCTCTTTTCTTTTATTTCTCCCTCTCTTTAATCGCTCTTGATTTTTTTTCCTTTCATTTCTATCGCTCTTTATTTTTGGCATTCTCTTTTCTTTTTTTTGGTTTTTGTCACTCTTTTATTTTTTGTCGCTCTTTTCTTTCCTTTTCACTCAATTTTTTCTTTCTTGTCTTTTTTTTCGATTCATTTTTCACTTAATTTATTTATGGCTATGATCGAATCCGATGGGAATTGCCTACGTATCATGACGCCGCATGAATCAGATCTTACGTAGTTCGGAAAAAATCGAGAATGGAGTAAATAAGCTAACTCTTCTTCCTTTTTTTATATAAAACTCAGACCATGAAAGCTTTAAGAAAATGAAAGGCATATGATCTTTTAAATTTTTTGTTTCGTTGTTGTTTTTTTTTCTTTTTGAATTATCGAAAGAAATGCTTTAAAAGAAGAAAGGAAATAGATTTTTTTTTAAATTTTTTATTTTATTTTTTGAAAGGAAGACTTCTAAAAATTCCTTTTCTTTTGATTTGAACTTTGGGAATTTTAAAAGTAAAAAGAAAATATTTTTGTTTGAATTTTCATTTGTTTTTTCTTTTTCTAAAGAAGAAAGAAAATATTTTTTGATTTTGGATGTTGCCTCTTAATTTTTGAAAGAGGGGCTTTTAAGAAAATGTTTTGGATTTCTAAGTTTTTTATTTATTTACAAAAGTACTTCTAAAGAAAAGCGAAAATATTTTTGAACTTCAATTTTTCAATTTTTTTTTACATTTACGGAAGAAAGAAAAGAATATATTTTTTCGATTCCTTTTTTTTTAAAATTTGTTTTTGAAAAAATACGTCAAAAGAAAGGAAACCCGTATTTTGGATTTTGATAGTTTTTTTTTATTTTGATTTTTTTTCTTTTTATTTCTTTTTTCCGTATGAAAGACTTCAGAAAGAAGGAAATCACTTTTTTTGGAGTTTAAAAAAAAAACTTCTTTTTTTGAATTTTCTAAGGAAAGATTTCTAAAGTATTTTTGGATTTTTTAAAAATTGGGGCCGAAACCGATGAGGTTTGCCTACGTATCTCAAATCCGATGAGAATCAGACCCGCGTAGTTTGGTCAGTTTTGACAGAACAAGGGAAACAAGGCAGTTGAAAATTTTGGCTCATTTTGGAATGACTTTTCTTTTCTTTCTTTTTTTTTCCAGAATTTCGGCAGAGTTTCGGAATTTTCCAAATACCTACCTCACTCTTGTTTTTTTTCTTTTTTCTTTTTTCTTTTTAAATTTTCATTCCCTATTCTAGAAACCGGTCAACATGCATGTCGAAATAAACAGATGTGCAAGTAGCACGTAAGATGCATCAGGATGATCTTATAATGTGGGTACACCTATCCTAGACGGACGCAACCCCTGTGTTGAATCCCCAAAGTCAAATGCACGTGATGAAAACAAGCGTTCCTACTAGTGATCCGGCATTAGGCTATATTATTCTAGGTTTAAAAACCTGGGTGTATTGTTCTAGACCTGGCTTACCCGAGCGGATAGCTCAAGCCGAGGAGGGGGGAGTGTATCCGAAATACAGAAGCTTCACCGGCTTTGCAACTTGACCGAACCTCGTTCTAAAATTGGGATATGACTCTAACAGAAAAGAAGTAACACAAAGTGCACATTTCCGAGATGATTTAGAAGACTCAGAGAGAAGAGGGTTTCGTAACAATTTATATACAGTCTAAACAATATCAAAACGGTAAAAAGCAACATTTAGCACATTGGGCTCAAACATGTAAAACACATAATAAAGCCAAGTATAACAGCTATTCTAAGCTCGAATTCTGAACCCTGAACCAAAAGTTCTGGGTTCTTAACCCCAGCAGAGTCGCCAGAGCTGTAACACCTCTTTTTTACTACCCGAGAGGGGGTATATAAGGGAATTTTTTCCAATTAAAGTGACATAAATCGAAATGGGATTATTTTATTTCTTTTCAGAGTCGCCACTAGGGATAATTTAGGGTGTCCCAAGTCACAAGTTCGTTTTAAATTCCAAATCGAGGAAATCAACTTTATTTAAAAGTTTGCCAAACCAGAAAATCTAGGTAAGGAATTCTGTTAACCCGGAAGAAGGTGTTAGGCATTCCTGGGTTCCGTGGTTCTAACACGATCGCTTAACTATTAATAATTGGCCTATTTATCTGATTTATTACATGTTTTAAAACCTAGTGTGCATTTTTTAAACTTTATAATAGCTTTTAATGATCTCAACCCACTTTTAGGATTTATGAAATTATTTCTTGAACAAGTTACGATTGTCGTACACTTGCCGTTTTGGAG
Organism: Nicotiana sylvestris; assembly: GCF_000393655.2. NCBI lineage: Eukaryota > Viridiplantae > Streptophyta > Magnoliopsida > Solanales > Solanaceae > Nicotiana > Nicotiana sylvestris. Next base: position 107,222,644 of record NC_091064.1, read on the forward strand.
CATACCGCAAACCACAATACATAAAATGCACCTGCAACTCGTGACATGTTTGTTTTTATTAAAGTTCAAAGTTTTTACGATCGGGTCACATTAAATGCACGCCCGAATTAGGGATTATATACCATGACTATGCCACAGAAACCATACTCATAGTCACGATAGTTAATTTACGCGCCTAAAGCAATACTACGAAAGGCATTATAATCCCCACATATACTTCCTATACAGCATATCAACTATATAACAATTAATTCCACATAACTTGATTGACCTTAGTTCTTGGAAAACAAAATTTCTTAGAAAGAAGGAAATCACTTTTTTTTGAGTTAAAAAAAATTATGTTTTTGAATTTTCTAAGGAAAGATTTCTAAAGAAGGAATTAAAGGAAAATATTTTTCAATTTTTAAAAAATTGGGGCCGGAACCGATGAGGTTTACCTACGTATCTCAAATCTGGTGAGAATCAGACCCGCGTAGTTCGGTCAGTTTTGACGGAACAAGGCAGTTGAAAATTTTGGCTCATTTTGAAATGACTTTTCTTTTCTTTCTTTTTTTTCTTTTTCAGAATTTCGGCAGAGTTTCGGAATTTTCCAAATACCTACCTCACTCTTGTTTTTTTTTTTTTTTTTAAATTTTCTTTCCCTATTCTAGAAGCCGATCTACATGCAAGTCGAAATAAACAGATGTGCAAATAGCACGTAAGATGCATCAGGATGGTCTTTTAATGTGGGTACACCTGTCTTAGACGGATCCAACCCTTGTGTTGAGTACCTAAAGTTAAATGCACGTGATGCAAACACGCGTTTCTATTAGGGATCCGGCATGAGGCTATGTTATTCTAGGTTTAAAAACATGGGTGTATTGTTCTAGACCTGACTTACTCGAGCGGACAGCTCAAGCCGGGGAGGGGGGGGGGCAGCATACCGGGAATACAAAAGCTTCACTAACTTTGCAACTTGACCGAACCTCGTTCTAAAATTGGGATATGACTCTAACAGAAAAGAAGTCACACAAAGTGCACACTTCCCAGATGATTTAGAAGACTGAGAGAGAAGAGGGTTTGGCAACAATTTATATACAATCCAAACAATATCAAAGCGATAAAAAGCGGCATTTAGCACATTAGGCTCAAACATGTAAAAATCACATAATAAATACAAGTATAACAACTATTCTAAGCTCGAATTTTGAACCCTGAACCAAAAGTTCTGGGTTCTTATCCCCAGCAGAGTCGCCAGAGCTGTAACACCTCCTTTTTACTATTCGAGAGGGGTATATAAGGGAATTTTTCCAATTAAAGTGACATAAATCGAAATGGGATTATTTTATTTCTTTTTCAGAGTCGCCACTTGGGAAAATTTAGGGTGTCCCAAGTCATAAGTTCGTTTTAAATCCCAAATCGAGGAAATCGACTTTATTTAAAAGTCTGCGAAACCAGAAAATCTAGGTGAGGAATTTTGTTAACCCGGAAGAAGGTGTTAGGCATTCCTAGGTTCCGTGGTTCTAGCACGATCGCTTAACTATTAATAATTGGCCTAATTATCTGATTTATTACATGTTTTGAAACCTAGTGTGCATTTTTTAAACATTATAATAGCTTTTAATGATCTCAATCCGCTTTTAGGATTTATGAAATTATTTCTTGAACAAGTTACGAATGTCGTACACTTGCCGTTTTGGAGCACACCGCAAACCACACTACATAAAATGCACCCGCGGCTCGTGACATATTTATTTTTATTAAAGTTCAAAGTTGTTACGATCGGATCACATGAAATGCACGCCCGAAATGGGGATTATATACCATGACTATATCACGAGAACCATACCCATAATCACGATAGTTAATTTACGTGCCTAAAGCAATACTACGAATGGCATTATAATCCCCACATATACTTCCTATACAGCATATCAACTATATAACAATTAATTCTACATAACTTGATTGACCTTAGTTCTTGGAACAGAAAATTTCTTAGAAGAGCTAGTAATTGAGTAATTAAAATGTAATTAATTGAAAACCACAATCCAACATTTGAACCAATATGAAACTCACATAGAATGTTCAAAATCTTACTCTAAATGAGCACTCACGTGCTGAAGATATGATCACAAGAGATAACATTGGTTTAGTATTAACAAGTTTAAGCTAATTCCAAAGAGCACAATTAAAGAAAATAAGGAAGACAAAACCAAAAAAAGAAAAAAGCAAAAATAAAAGATGCTGCCAAATAGATGATAAAAATGTACCGAAGAAGGGATCTGAATTCAGGACCCATATTTTGAAGATGAATACCAAGCTTAGCTTATTCAGAAACTTAAAGAAATAGCACCAAAATACTATCTTGATTCCAATACAATTGCAAACCCAGTTTCAAGAGAACTCATTACAACCCCATAAGATTTATCTATGTGTGTGAGAATTGACTAGAAATGCCAAATAAAGACCAGACAGAAGAAGGGTTGGGACTCATCTGCTAATTTCCGGCAGGAACAGTGAAATAACAGGAGGTTTCAGAGTTCAAACAATTTTGAAATCCCAAAATTCACAAAGCCAATCAACAGGACTCAATCGATCCTCTCAAATCTCTTTTATTTTTAGAACCTTGCATTTTCAGATCTTCACTGATGTGCTTCAGTTGCTGAACACTTTTTTCTCGCTACAAGTGAATTTCAAATCTTCTTAAATTTTGAATTTCAAAACAGATTAGGTTTCTTCGATGATTCTTTCATGCAAGTGAAATTTTAGCCCTCTTTCGTGTGTGTGAAGTCAAAATGAAAAAAAGGAGAAGAAGCAAGAATTCCCAGATGCGTTGTTTTTTCTCTGATGAAGGGGTCTAATCTCTTTTTTCTTCATTAGGTCTAGGTGTAGCTTTTTATTATATGAGGGTAAAGGGGATGTGCTTGGGTTTTGTGTGGGAATTGGGTAGATTTTGAGAGAATTGGGTCATGAAAATTGGTCCAGTCCGAATTAGACCAAAAAATAGCCTTTCCCCCTTTTTCTTTCTTTTTTTTTCTTTTTTTTGATTTTAAAATCCTAAATCAATCTATTTTTGTAGAAATTAAAATTCTTTGTATATTTTAAATATTAAAATAACTAATTAACTTAAAACTAAAGAAAAATGCTAATTTTGAAGGCTAAAATCAAAATATGTACAAATGACCATTTTTGTGATTTTTTGCTTAATAAAATTAATTCCTACATGAAAATTGAACCTAAGATGGCATGAAATTAACACGTGACAATTTTCATGATTTTTTTATGATTTTAAAATATTAAAAAATGCATGAACTACAAAAAAATAAAGAAAAACTCCTAAAAATCAATTAAAATTATTTTTGGTCTATTTTTAGGAGTTCTTTCCATGCGGGGAAAAAATTAGGTGCTCACACAAGATAATGGATGACTTGGACCGCCTCCAAAGAGACCTTGCAAGTAGGCCTGCGTCGAGACCGACTGATGTCCCGCAGGCCCCTGGAGTAGTATTGGATGCACTTATGTATTTTTGATTTTTCTTTTTGAGTCTGTATTTCAGTTTCTTTTAGAGTCTGTTAGTCTGCTTTGAGTCTATTTTTATTTTTCAGTCCTTAAGATGGAGCCGTTGTAATAGAGAAAATTAGAAGTTTTTATTTTAATGAAAATTTGAAAAAACTAAAAAAAAATATTTCTTTCTTTTATCGCATTTATCTCCTAAACTATGTAATAATATGATTCATGCGGCGTCGTGATACGTAGGCAATCCCCATCGGATCCGGTCATCGCTATAAATAACTCAAATAAGAGAGAAAATGATGAAAAGAGGACACAAGGAAAAGAGAGAAAACAAGAATAAGAGGGAAAACAATGCAAAAGAGAGAGTGCAAAGAAAAGAGAGCAAATAATGAAAAGCGCAAAAGAAAAGAAAAGATTCAAAGATCTGGGAGGTCACAAAATTCGGGATGAGACATGCAACCGTTGCAAAACATGTAGAAAAACATTTAACTGTCTAGGTGCATTGCATTCTCCAACGTGCGATTTCCTATGTGTTAAATTGTCTCAAACTAACCGGTTTGTTGTGTATGTTGTTGAGAACAAGTTCTGTTTTTTAGGTGGTTGGTTTTGTGGTAACCTGGCTTCGCACCCTTTTTTACAAGATCCAAAGGAATTATCGAAATGACGTCAGAGAGTCATGTACCAACAATTACCCCCTCAGAGGATAGCCCATTGTCGGTTATCCCGACGTCAAAGTCAGCAACTACTGAAGAGAACAGGGTACTGCGCCTCCGCATGTTGGAAATGTGGGACGCTTGGTCTAACGGTAGGGAGCCGCCCAGCGCAATACCTGGTTTTTCCGAGCTGATCCCCAGAACAAGTGGAACCTCCAATGTCCCTATAAGCTACCCGGCCACCCCATTCGGATATCCCACTATGTCAACCAATTTACCCGAACGCCTTCTGAGGTTCTCCCCCAGGTAATGATTTCAGGAATGTTTTCTAACATATTCACCGCACCAACAACCTTTGCTATGACACAACCAACAGTGCCTAGGCCAAGTTTCGAGCCGTCCTCCTTTACTTTCCAAATACCACCATTTCAATCGGACACGGATCAAGTCACCCCAAACTCCTACCCTCAACAACCTCGGTATGAGTTTACCACGGGACAAGAGGGAACTGTAAAGAATCCCAAGCAAGAAGAGATCACTGGGAAAATTAAAAGCATAGAACAAAGTCTCAAGAACATACAAGGCCTGAGTGGCCAGAAGAGTGTCTCATATGCTGACTTGTTCATGTTCCCTCATGTTCATCTGCCCATCGTTTTAAGACTCCAAAATTTAAAAAATATGATGGACATGGAGACCCCATAGCCCACCTGAAAAGGTATTGCAATCAGTTAAGAGGAGCGGGCGAAAAAGAAGAACTCTTGATGGCTTATTTCAGGGAGAGTTTAGCTGGAATTGCATCCGAATGGTATATGGACCAAGACATCTCCCACTGGCACATATGGGATGACTTGTCCTGAGACTTTGTCAGACAGTTCCAGTACAACGTGGACATAGCTCCAGATAGAAACTCTCTGTCCAATTTCAAGAAGAAGTCTTCAGAGAGCTTCCGAGAGTATGCCATCAAGTGGCATGAACAAGCTGCCAGGGTGAAACCCCCAATGGATCAGGCTGAGATGGTCAGTGTCTTCTTGCAAGCCCAAGAGGCTAATTACTTCCAGAACATGATGTTCGCTATAGGCAAGCTGTTTGCAGAAGCCATAAAGATTGGGGAAATGGCAGAGAATGGTTTGAAAATGGGTCGCATCCTGAGCCAGTCGGCTATAAGAGCCACCTCTCAAGCAATCCAGAGCGGGTCGGAGGTGCAACAAACCTGAAAAAGAAAGAAGAAGAAGAAGAAGCAATGATGGCCTCAAGTTTGAGAAACGCCCGTCAACCCCGATGTTACATTGATTCCTATTTCAGCACCCCACAATATTACTATCCCCACCAAGATGCGGCATATTCCATGACTTATTAGCCTTATTCGGTGATGAACGCCCAGCCATACGCTTGGCCACAACAATACTATAACCAGAACCGAGCTCCACCTCCCAGAAATAACCCTCCTCACCAAGCTCCATATAATCCCCGCCCGCCACAGAATAATTTTCCATATAACGCATGTGCCCGTGAATTACCCAAAAAGACCAACTTAACACCCATCTGTGAATCATATTCCAGCCTATTCCCAAAGTTGGTCTAAATGGGTTTGTTGAAGCCCGCAGCTCCAAACAGGAAAAATCTAGAGTCACCCTCCTACCGACTCGGTACCTGATGTGCTTATCATTCAGGGGCAGCAGGGCACGACACTAAGGATTGTTGCACCCTTAAATGGGCGGTCAAAAATCTAATAGAGCAAAAATGAGTAGTGTTGAGGAATGAGGAGGTCCCCAATGTAACTAATAACCTATTGCCAGCTCACAACAATGGGCTAGTTATTGGGATGATTTGTGAGGACGGAGAATTCGACCCGACATTGAAAGTTATCATTGCTATTGCCGATGTTGAAAAGAAGCCCAAAGCGGCAGCAAACCAATCTAAAGATGAGAAGAAGAGCAACTCCACTCCACAAAGCATAGAAAAGGCTGTGGAAGCCAAGACAGGGGCAGTACCTCCTATAGATGTCGTTATTTATGTTCCCAGGGCCAATAGAAAAGAATAGTTCGTGTTGAGTCCCAAAAGGTTTGAGCAAAACAAGGCTACACTGAAGGTACCAAAAATGTACATACCAAAAGGGACTTATATGGCGCGGGGGCCGATAATTTCACCCAAGCTGACTGAGCCCGTGGTTATCAGCCACGCACCACAGAATCCCATGAAGGACCCTATTGTCGTCCCCTAGAACTACAATAAAGTAGTGGTAACGTAGAAGGGAAAAGAAATCATGGGAGAATTGAATGAAACGAACCCGTCTGGGAAGTACCTCAACATAGAAGAATTTAACAAGACCAAACAGAAGCGTTTTCCACTTAAAAAGCCAGTTAGTGTTGAAGAGGTAAAGGAATTATTCCGAAAGATGAAAACTTCTGACTACGTCATGAGTGATCAACTCATAAAGTCCCTCTCTCAGGTCTCACTTTTGTCCCTGCTGATAAGTTTGAATGAGCATCAAAAAGTCCTGTTAAAGACGATTAATGAGGTATATGTTCCGGTCGAGACCACAGTTGAGCAATTGGAATGAATGACAGAATGATTTTTTGAAGTCAACTGGATCTCATTCAGCCGAAATGATTTGCTTCTAGATGGGGCTGCCCACAACAATGCTCTTCATTTGACCGTTAAGTGTGAAGGATACTACGTGAAAAGAGTTATGTTTGATGGCGGATCTGGGGTTGATATCTGCCCTCTCTCGACCTTATAGAGAATGGATATTGGGACTGAAAGGATTAGACCCAACAATGTTTGCGTACGTGCTTCTGACGGCATCAAGAGGGACACGATATAGGAGATTGATTTAATCCTAACCATCGGCCTTATGGATTTTGAAGTAACATTTTAGGTTTTGGACATTGACAGCTCCTACAATTTTCTCCTAGGAAGGCCTTGGATCCATGCTGCGGGAGTCGTACCCTCTACTCTCCACCAAATGGTCCACGGAGAAGATGAGCAATCAATTTACAAGGACTCGTCAATCCCATGTCTGGAGGCTAAGGAAGGTAGCGAGCACATAGTCTACCAAGCTTTCGAAATCGTTGTCGTTGACCACTGTGAGGAAGGAACCCCGTATCCTCAACCCTTCTTGTCAAACGCATAAAACATGGTCGCTAGTGAAATGATCAAACATGGCTACAAGCCCGGAAAAGGGCTCGGGGCATCTTTGCAAGGCATTACAGAGCATATCACTTTGACTGCGAGTGAAAACTTCTTTGGTATCGGTTTCTGAGGTACAGAAGTCGACGTAAAATGGGCTAATAAACGTAAGAACAATGGGTGGGTTCTGCCTCAGCCGGTCCCGCTTCTCGCCAGAACGTTTGTTAAGCCAATGTACATAGAAAAAGAAGAAGAGGCCTTTACGACTGAAGAAATCGAAGATATCTGTGAAGCAATGACACAAATGTTATATGAGGCTCATATGGTCCAGCCGGGTGAAGGCTCAAGCACTGCTGATGTGCAATATATGGGCCCAATTCCAAGCTTCAAAATTGGAAGGCTACTCCGTTCCCAGTCAGGCGGGAATCCCGGTAGTTCAATCATGCCATCTTTTCTGCATTCCAAGTTATTTCAGGGTGTAACTCGAATGTTTTTAGTTTATTATCTTTTAAATTCCGATGTAAACCCTTTTATCTTCAAATTCAATGAAATGAAATCAATATTTCATCGTCTATGAATCTCTTTCTTTATTCTTTCTGATTGTTGTTATTTTCTCTTATCTCTCTTTTCAGTTCTAATAATGTAGACTTAAATAACATGATATGCTTATAGACTTCATGCCCAGATCTTAATACACTGTTTAACTGTGAAATAATGAGTCAAGAACCGGAATATGATGAAGATGAGGCTTTTAGAGAAATAAATCGAGAACTGGAACAATTTGAGAATAAGCCTAAGCCAAACTTAAATGAAACCGAGCCAATTAATTTGGGTAGTCCGGAAGAGATCCAGGAAACCATGATAAGTATTCATGCTGATGAAAGAACTAGAGATGCATTGATCCAAATTTTGTTCGAATTCAAGGACGTGTTTGCCTGGTCCTGTGATGATAAGCCAGGACTGAGTGTTGATTTAGTGGTGCACAAATTGCCAACTTACCCCGGTTATCCCCCCATCCAAAAAAACAAAGAAAGTTTAAAATATACATCAGTGACAAGATCAAAGAAGAAGTCACCAAACAGTTGAAAGCGGATGTGATCCGAGTGTCCGATACAACACATGGTTGGATAATGTGGTCTCGGTTCCAAAGAAAGATGGTAAAACCCAAGTGTGTGTTGATTATCGAGATTTGAATAAAGCAAGCCCCAAGGATAACTTTCCATTACCAAACATCCACATCCTTGTTGAAAATTGTACCAAACATGAGATACAACCTTTCGTGGATTATTATTCCGGTTATCATCAGGTTTTGATGGATAAAGAAGACGCAAAAAAGGTAGTTTTCACCATACCTTGGGGTAGTTACTGTTATAGGGTAATGCCGTTCGGTTTAAAAAATGCCGGGGCAACTTACATGAGAGCTATGATAGCCATTTTTCATGACATGATGCACCAGAAAATTGAGGTGTATATGGATGATGTGATCATTAAATCAAGAACATAGGATGACCATGTGCAAGATTTGCAAAAGTTCTTTGAGCACCTGCGTAAGTATGACTTGAAGCTAAATCCAGCTAAGTGTGCATTTGGAGTACCATCTGGGAAACTTTTGGAGTTTATAGTAAGGCGGAATGGCATCGAGTTAGATCCAACAAAGATAAAGTCTATTCAGGATTTGCACCTCTGAGAACCAAGAAAAAGGTTATGAGTCTATTGGAAGGTTGAATTAGATCAGCAGATTCATTGCTTAGTTGACTTCAATATGTGAGCCCATATTTAAGCTGTTGAAAAAATATGCGGCAATTAGATGGACAGAGGAGTGTCAAGAAGCTTTCGACAAAATCAAAGAATATCTATTGAATCCGCCAGTGTTTCTTCCACCCGAGCCTGGAAGGCCTTTGTTCTTGTACTTGAAAGTGTTGGAGAATTCTTTTGGATATGTTCTCGGGCAACATGATGTGACCGTGAAGAAACAACAAGCCATATACTTTTTGAGCATGAAGTTCACTAGTTATGATGCCAAGTACACTTTGTTGGAAAGAACTTGTTGCGCCTTAACTTGGGTCGCTCAGAAGCTTAGGAATTTCTTGTTGGTTAATACCACCTATCTCATAACCAGATTGGATCCTTTGAAGTACATATTCCAAAAGCCGATGCCCACAGGGAGTTTAGCAAAATGGCAAATCCTGCTCACCAAGTTTGACATAGTCTATGTCACCCGCACGACAATGAAAGCTCAAGCCTTGGCTGATCACCTAACTGAAAATCCTATTGATGATGAATATCAGCCTTTGAGTACTTACTTTTCGGACAAGGAAGTAAATTCAGTTGAGGTAATTCCAGAAGACACCAACGCTTGGAAAATGTTCTTCGACGGAGCTGTAAATGCAAAAGGTGTCGGGATTGAGGAAATTTTGATTTCACCAAGTGGTCAGCACTATCCGGCCACTGCCCAGCTTCGGTTCTTTTTGTACAAAAAACACTACTGAGTAAGAAGCCTGCATTATGGGTATGAATATGGTAGTTGACATGGATGTGGAAGAATTGTTAATCGTGGGAGATTCTGGCTTGATTATTTGGCAAGCTCAAGGTGAATGGGAAACTCAGGATATCAAGCTTATCCCATACATGCAACATATTGAAGAGCTTAGCAAATGGTTCAATTTTGTTGAATTTAGGTACATCCCTCGATTCCACAATGAGTTAGCTGACATGTTAGCTATTTTGGCCTCGATACTGCTGAATCCGAGCAATGTCCACATTGACCCACTGGAAATCCAAATCCGAGAAAGATATGGTTATTGCAATACAGTTGAGATGGAACCAGATATTTAGCCATGGTATCATTATATCAAAAGATTTTTGAAAACAAAAGAATATCCCGAGCAGGCCAGTGGAGACCAAAAGAGAACCATTAGAAGGCTCGCCAGTGGTTTCTTCTTGAGCGGAGAAGTTTTGTATAAAAAGATTCCAGATCTGAACCTTTTAAGGTGCGTGGATACCTAGGAGGCTGGAAGAATCATGAATGAAGTGCACGCAGGAGTGTGTGGACCCCATATGAATGGATACGTCCTTGCAAAGAAAATCCTTCGGGTAGGTAATTACTGGCTGACCATAAAAAAGGATTGCTTCAGTTTTGTCGAAAAGTGTTATCAGTGTCAGGTACACGGTGACCTGATTCATGCACCGCCTTCAGAACTGTATCTTGTGTCGGCACCGTGGCCGTTTGTTGCTTGGGGTATGAGTTCATTGGGCCAATCGAGCTGAAAGCTTCAAATGGGCACAAATTCATTTTAGTCGCCATTGACTATTTCACAAAGTGGGTTGAAGCATTCACTCTCAAAGACATAACCAAGAAAGCAGTGGTGGACTTCGTGCATTCCAACATTATCTATCATTTTGGTATTCCTAAAACTATCATTACGAACAATGCTGCAAATTTGAACAGTCCTTTGGTGAGGGATGTATGCAAACAATTTAAGATCACGCACCGGAATTCTACCCCTTATCGGCCCAAAGCAAATGGTGCTGTTGAAGCAGCAAACAAAAATATCGAGAAGATCCTCAGGAAAATGATTCAAAGTTCTAGAAAATGGCATGAAAAGTTTCCTTTTGCATTGTTGGGATATCGCACCACTGCACGCACATCAGTTGGGGCAACACCCTATCTATTGGTTTATGGAACTGAAGTCGTAATACCCGCAGAAGTTGAAATTCCATCTCTTCGAATCATCGTTGAAGCTGAGATTGACGACAATGAATGGGTCAAGACCCGTCTAGAACAGTTAACCCTGATTGATGAAAATCGGATTGCCACAATTTGCCACGAGCAATTGTATCGAGAAAGAATGGCCTGTGCCTACAACAAGAAAGTGCGGCCTAGGAACTTTGAAGTAGGGCAACTCGTTTTGAGGCGTATTCTCCCGTATCACAAGTAAGCAAAAGGAAAGTTCGCTCCAAACTGGAAGGGTCCGTACATTACAAGAAAATTGTTGCCAAAAGGGGCATTGTACTTGGGAGACATCAAAGGAAATGACTCCGAAACAACTGTCAATGCAGACGCAGTAAAAAAGTATTACGTTTAACCCTTCTGCGGTGCTAATATTCTCCGATTGGGATGACGAAGGCTTTTATTCCCGTTACCTAAACACTGTTAACCCTTTGCAAACCCTTCGAGCCGGTTAACTTTCTTTGATTACCCTCTTTGGAACCCGAAAATGTTAAGTAAAAAAAACAACAACCAAAACAAAAAGAAAATAAAAAACAAAGTTTCCTGAACTATGTTCGACTTGATTCCGAAAGGATACGTAGGTAGCCTCTCTCTGGGGTTCAGTCACATGAAAATAAAAATCCAACTTTCCCCAAAACTGAAATTGGGGCAGATATTATAGTGGTTCAGCGATGATCCCGCCTGAATGGTTCCAAAGTTGTAATTCAATTCAAACTCTTTTTGCCCAAATTCTGTTCAAGTCCTTCTGATCAATCAGTAAAGATGTTCAAAATGGAGGATATGGTTACATGGGTCTGATACAACCTAATGGGAGAAATCAAATAAGAGAGTCTTATCAGTGAAAACCCACACGGGCACCGTAAGGCGATGGCGAGCAGAGAAATTTAAAATGAGAAGTCTTGTTAGTGAAAACTCACAAAGAGCACAATAAGACGACGGTGAGAAGAGAAATGAGAGAGGTCAGTTGGTGAAAACCCGCAAAGGGCGCCACTGATCGAAAAAGGAATCACGTGCAACCATCGGTACTGATAGAGTCCTGGAAAGGTTTCTCGGTTTTGAAATATGGGTTATGTTGGGTTTATGAGAGTTGGATGGTTTCCACAGATCAGGTATCTAGTCCAAGAAGCATGTCATGTCTATTGAAGTCTGCATTCACTCCAGATAAGTCCTTCTTTCGTTTCCCCGAAAGGGACACTTCTCGTTTAAATTCATTATCATGTCCGTTGTTTGCTTTTCTTTGAATCCCTTTCGGTCTAATTCTCCACCGAAACTAATACAAAGAAAAGATAGCAAGATTGATTTTATAGGGTTTTGTCTGACAGAGAGCTAAAATACAAGAAAAGCACCCAGCCTCAGCAGGTGCATCAAGTCGACCTCGACTGGCCATGATGGCCGATGCTCTAGAGTCAAAAACTCTTGAAAATAAAAAAAAATCAAAGTCAAGTGCCCATAAAGGCAAAATAAGATGAAAAAGGCCAAGCCCCAAATGGGTTAATTATCATGTTGGAATTTGGGAGAAGTCAAGATCCCCGAGTTTAGAAATGAAACCAATTTTCAGAAAGCCAGCAAAGAAATGGAGATTTTATTGAAAGAACTGGGCCAAGATCAAGTGATTGAAACAATCAAGACCACAAAACCAACCACTGTTTCAAACTGACAAATTGTTCTTTGATTTGAAAATAGGAAAATGAGTGCAATCCAAAACAACCTCGCAAGAAGCAGGTGCAATAAAAGCAAGGTACGCACAGACCAAAACAGTCCCGCAACAAAAGTTATCCCAAAAAGGGAAGTCCCTTTCAAACTCATCACTCATTCTCCTAAATAAAATGCTAAAAGTGAAATGAAAAGAAAGAAGAAGAAAAATTCAAAACCATGGTAGCATAGGGTCTCCAATCTCTAGCTACGTCTCTCATAACATAGGGTCCTATTCCCTAGTCTATGCTAGGATAACCTGGTAATCTTTCCAACATAGGATCCTACCCCCAAATTGATCCCAGCATAACCCGAGGACCTTTCAAGCATAACCCGATGACTTTCTTGGAATAACCCAATGACCTTTCCGACATAACCTGATGACCTACCCAGCATAACCCGAGGACCTTTCTGCCATAACTCGATGACTTTCTCGGCATAACTCGAGGACCTTTCCGGCAAAACTCGATGACTTTACCAGCATAACCCGAGGACCTTTCCGGCATAACCCGGTGACTTCGCCAACATAACCCGAGGACCTTTCCGGCATAACCCGATGACCTTCCCGGCATAACACGAGAACCTTTCCGGCATAACCCGATGACCTTCCCGGCATAACCCGAGAACCTTTCCGGCATAACCTGATGACTTTCCTGGTATAACCCGAGGAACTTTCTGGCATAACCCGATGACTTTTCCGGCACAACCGATGACCTTTTCTGCATAACGCGATGACTTTCCCGGCATAACTCGAGGACCTTTCCGGCATAACCCAATAACATTCCAAACATAACCCGAGGACATTTCTGCCATAATCCGATGACTTTCCCAGCATAACCCGAGGACCTTTCCGGCATAACCCGAGGACCTTTCCGGCATAACCCGATGACCTTCCCGGCATAACCAGAGGACCTTTCCAGCATAACCCGATGACTTTCCCAGCATAACCCGAGGACCTTTTCGGGATAAGTTGATGACTTTACCGGTATAATACGAGGACCTTTATAGAATAACCTGATGACTTTTCTGGCATAACTCGAGGACCTTTCCGGCATAACCCGATAACTTTGCCGACATAACCCGAGGACCTTCCTGACATAACCCGAGGACCTTTCCGGCATAACCTGGTGACTTTTTCGGCATAACCCGAGGACTTTTCCGGCATAACCCAATGATTTTACCAGCATAACCTGGTAATCTTTTCCAACATAGGGTCCTATTCCTTCGTTGATGCCAGCATAACTTGGTAATCTTTCCAACTTAGGGCCTCCAATCCCCAGTTGATTTCATTTTTAGATATAGGGTCTCCACTCCTTAATCTAATTTTTTCAAGGATACACAATCCTGTTTTTATTGCTTTCAATAAAGAAGTAGTTTAGATTTTTTTTACAATAACTCACAAAATTTTTGTAGTGAAAACTGGGGCAGAAAATTTCGTTCTTTTGTTTATTTTGGTGCCTGAATAGGTTTTTACCGTAAGGCACGAGGTTTGAGATGACCACAAGAAGAAGTCTCAATCCAAATAAAAGAAAAGAAGAGCAAGAAAAGAAGCGAACTCTAAATGTAGAAGCGGAAAAAAGATGCAGACTGCTCAAGATATGATTGAAGTCACAAGCTTTGCATGTCCCGCCTTGATACGATAAGCTGAAGAAAAATGAACCAGCGGTTGCAGCTAATGAGCATCAATATTCAGATCAGAGTCTGTAAGAACCAGCTAAGACTCAAGATCAAGCTTGAGAAGGTTTATAGATAGAAATCTTGTAACTGGTATATGATAGGCTTAGTTAGTTTAAATTTTCATTTTTGGTGTAATAAGGAGTTCAACAAGCAGAAACAACAACAACAACGGTGAAACCACAATTTCTCGGTAGTCCCAGCTACCAAAACATCCAGAACTACACAGACATGATTCCTTTATAGCCAAGAATATGTAGGAAACCTCCAAATGAAGGTTCGATCAGACTTTTTTTTCAAAAAAAATGCTTCCCAGGGAGTATCCAGACGGGCAAAAATGGCACATAATTGCTCATTTTATCTTTTTCTGAAAACTCTTCGTGTTTTCAAGCAAAGAAGGGCAGCTGTGAGCATGTGATTTTTGCCCTATTAGAAATGCTCCTACAAAATTAAAGAAAATAGATTTTCCTAGATTGTTTGCAATTTTATAGGATTTTTTGTAGGATTTTTATTAATTATTTTCATTTTTGTGCACGTTTAATTTTTGTTAAAAATCATGAAAAATTTCCCATAAATGTCAAAAATATCATGCATTGCATATTAGATTTTTGTGTTCATATTTTAGGATTAATTGGTTAATTAATAGCTTTATTAAAATTAAAATCACAAAAAATATCATTCATTTTACATTTTTAGCTTTTAATGTTAAATTAGTAATTTTCTATTCTTTAAATTAGGATTAACTAATTTTTTAATTATTATAAATAGATAATTAGTTTGATTTTACAGGTAATATTAATTTGGGATTTAATTTAGGGCTTAATTTATTTAATTAGTTTTTTTTTTAAAAAATTAAAGAAAAGAAAAGAAAACAAAGAAAAGGAAAATGGGAAAGAAAACAATTGGGTTTTCTGATAATTGGGACATCTCAAAGAACAAATACAATGAAAAAATTACCCCTCTTAACCCGTTTGCACCTCAGCCCAATTCCTTACCCGGACCAGCCCTTCAGTAACGACCAAACGACGTTGCTTTGGCTTCATTTAATCCCAACCATTGATGTTTGATGATCCAACAGCTAGGAACTGGTTGATAATTTACGTGAAACTATCCGAGACATACCCCCAAAACCCATACACCCCTCTCATTTCATCTCCCTTCTCTCTCACAGAGAAACCCTAGCCGCCCTTATAACCCTTTCCGGCTCTGCCCCTCTTCGCCGCCCGAAGATCGCCCTGCGACGGCGGAGCATCACCAAATCACCACAAATTCACCCTAAACATTCCTCAGCCTCCCCTTTACACTGTCCCACTATCAATTTCCTCTAAATCACCACCAAAATCCGCCAATTCCAGATCTAAAAATTTAAACCCAAAAACCCTTAGTCACCCAAACAATCCCAAACTCACACCATAGGACCCCCAACCTTCCCACACCACTGTCCTACCGTTGATTTCCCAAAAATCCCCGCTAAATTCTTCGAATCCTAAATCTATAAAGGACCCGAAACCCTTGTTTATTTTTCCTTTCTTTTTCGAGTTTCTTCGGATTGCTTCCAGACTCGACTTAGTTGAAAAACCATGCTAATACATCGTTATCAACAATAACAGTTGTTTTGCATATTGTTTTAGCAATATCAAAGGATTTCCGACTTGCCATACTCTTTTTGGTATTTTCTTTAACTTTTTTTGTTTCTTTTTTTTGTTTCCCTAATTTCTGCATGTGTATAATCATAAGTAATTTAGTTCGTTTCGGTATAAGTTATTTAGTTCACTTTTTAGGCTAGTACTAAAATTGTTCAAAGCATGTTTAACTATTAGAATATTATTTTAGTTGCATAGTCTGTATAATTCAATCAATGTGTAGGTTAATTAGGTTAATTATTAGGTTTCATTACACTATTATGCCTGTTTCCGTGTTTGTTACAGTGTTCTGCTATCTGTGTTTGTTTAAATCTAGTTCTTGTTTAGGGTTAATTAGATGAGGACTTTTATTTACTGATTAGGTTAGTATTTAGGTTTAAATTGCATCGCCTCAACTCCGTTTGTCATTTTTTGATTTGGATTTTGATACCTTTTTGGCTTTGCCTTTGTTTGCCATGAGAATCATTAGAGACTTGTTGGGTCCTAATTGAACCTAAAAGAAACTTAGGAGGACTTCAAGAATTTTAGAAAACATAAATATCTAAAAGAGGTAAGGTTCTAGAAGGGACAACTGTCCAGAATTTGTTAAAAAGATGCTGAAAACTGGACATCTGTCCATTATTCTATGTCAAAATATGTTGTACTATCCAAAGAATTTAGGGTAGAATATTCTTTTGATGCTATTTTGGATATATCCTATAAAAGGAAAGCTATTCACTCATTCTCACAGAGATTCATCTGCATATTTGCACCTAAAAACCTTTAAAATACAAGGAAAAAATCCCTGAAACTTTTCCTGGAAAATAATTCAACTTTCTAGTTTAGATTTCTAGGTTAGTTTCTGTACTCTGATTTTCTGGGAAGTTTGAAGTGCTGGTTCTTGGTTTTCTCGGCTGCCTTTCCACTATTGATGTGTGTTCTTGGTTGTTGTTTCATCCCTAAAGTTTCAGCTAGCATTCTCACTTGTTCTTCTGTTGATTTTTACCTATCAAGGTACTGATTTCTCCTTTTTCTCGAATGTACTGCCTATTTGGAATGTTATGATATCAAAGAGTTGCAACTACGTATGTTAAGTATGTATCACTTCATGGAAGTTACTGATTGTATTATTATTGGATCTGATTAAATCTTCTGTTATGTGAGTTTAAGGTTGAAATGATTTAGTTGGTTAGTATATTAATACGTGTAGCTCTTCTCTTAAAAAATGGGAAGTGCCGATTTCAATGGTTTTGTTTGAATTTATTTCTAGTTAAAATTTTACAGTATCAAAACAGATTTGCATAAATAGCTGTTGTAGTTTTTCTCTTCTTCATGTACATGTGATGAATGACATAGTGTTTTACTTCAGGTTATGTGCTATAACTTGTGGATTTGGTCACTAGTTGGCCAAATCAACAAGTTTTAATGACAAAAGATGGAATTGGGCTATTACTATTACGTAGAAGTTGGTGGCTCCAGGTGGTTAATTAGCCTTTGGTTGGATCAACGATATCCAAATGGGGCAAAAGTTCACTAGGTTGTTGACTCTCTCAAACCTTGTAATAGATTAGTTGTTGTAGTAATTCATGTGTTCCAATGTAAATTTTTCGGATGGTCCAATTGCCTTTACATCATTTCTTATAGTAATGCTTTCTTTATTAGTATAATTTGTAATAGTTAAGGCTATGGGCTAGTGGTTAAAATTGGATTTCTGCTCCTACCATTCAGGTTGGGCAAGACTCACAAATGAGCCCAATTGGGAAAAACAATCTCAAACGAGTCTAGGCCTAGGCTATTGGGCCTGGGCATTAAACCCAATAGTTTGACCCTTAGTTATAAGCTTCCCTGGTGAACTATAGTATAAAGAAATTTCTTTTTATGTCTTGCAAATCACGTGTAGTATAATTAATTTCAAAACTTGAATTGTATCCTGATTGTTCAGATTCTGTTTTTTTTTACATAAAAGTGAATTAATGTGTAAGTTTGTTAGCTCAAAATACAAAGGTACGACAAGCCCAACTAGTAAATAATCGTGACTGGGTCAGCCTAATTTTAACACAAGATGAGACAACCATGGTCAATTTAGGACCTAGCAAATTTTCTGAGGTTCTTTTACTTCTGGGCTCAATTTCGAGCCCAATTAGCCTCAATGCCATTATTCCTTCAATCAAATAACCCACTCGGCTACTGCTGGCCCAAATCCTTTATCCAAAAATGATTAAAGGTGTAACATATCTACCCAAAAGCATGTATACAATTAGCAATCTTTTAAAATAAATTAAGGCGTTTCATCCACAAATAAATCCCATAATCTATGGACCTCACATTAATACAAAAACTAGTGTGAAAAACACTTGGAACATTCATAACTAGTGTAGAAGATAATTTGAATATTCGTAGTTTGCTTTAGGTGCATTTATAATAAAGTTATCATAGCTACGGGTACGGTTCTCGAGACGTAGTTGTGATATATAATTTTCAAATTCGGAGGTACATTTATGTGACCCGGCCATAAATTTTAATAACTTTAATAAATTAAACATGTTGTAGATCGCGGGTACGGTTCCCGTGACACGATCTGCAATGTGTGTCAAACAAATAAGTGTACGACAATCATAACTTGTTCCAGAATAATTCCATAAATAAATAAAAGCGGTTATAAAGTTAAAAAATGCACATAGGTTTAAAATATTTAATTAATCAGATAATTAGGCCAATATTAATAGTTAAGTGACCGTGCTCGAACCACGGAACCTGAGAATGCCTAACACATTCTTCTGGGTTAACAGAATTCCTTACCTAGTTTTTCTGGTTTCACAGACTTTTAAATGAAGTCAATTTTCCTCGATTTGGGATTTAAAATAAATCGGTGACTTGGGACACCATAAATTATTCTAAGTGGCGACTTTGAAATAAAATAAAATAATCCCATATCCATTTATGTCACTTAAATTGGAAAAACTCCCTTATATCTCCCTCGAGTGGAACAAGGAGGTTGGACATATGTCGGAGCCGGTCGGCCATCAATATTAACGAACTGTCGCTACCTTCCTCTATATATACTTGTTTTCTCTTCTCATCAAGAACTTTTCCACCGTGCAACACCTTTTTTCCTCTATATGTTTCCTTTCTACCACCAGTTCCTCCGCCGTATTAGCTCAAAACCTCGCCTGTTTATTCATTTCTTCCTTATTTTTCTAAAGAACCGATGGCAAAAACTTCCAAGTCCATTCCTCAAAGAAAGAACCTGCGCTTCTACTTCCCGTTTTACCCCCGGCGCTTCATAAGATCGTACCGAGCAATTTTTCCTTGAAAAAGGACTTTATAGTTGAGAAGCCTCCCGACGTCCCTGGCCGTCGAGAGCATGTATCGAGGTACAAAAGGTCAATTGAGAAAGAACAGCTCGATGCTGTGAGGAGAGAGTGTAAATGGGAAGAGAAGGTCGTTCTGCAAATACCTTCTTGTGAGGAGGACATCACAACTACGTAGAGGGGTTCCTGAGGGTGTATAGATACCCCTTTACGTTAGGTCCCCTCGACCCGCTCGTGCTTGAATTTTTCCAAAGATATCAAGTCACCTTGGGCTAGATTCATCCGTCTTTTTGGCGGATCGTAATAATGATGAGGTTCTTCATTGAAAAGGCCGAGCTCATGTTCACCCTCAGCCACCTCATCCGATTATATTGACCTCAACATTTTTGAGGTTTAATCAAAATCCAACACCGATAAACCAAGTCCTTCATCGCCAGTAACAACAAAGACAAGGATCGAGGTTGGATGAGCCAGTTCATCCGGGTGAGCACCGTCAATGTTATTCCCGAGGAGTTCCTGCCGTTCCCCAAGAAATTGAACTTCGAACGTGAGTGGAATTCTTTGCTTTAGTCCTTTTCCATATATTATTCTATACTTCACTATACTTCGCATAATTATTCCTTTCCCTTTTCCACAGCGGTCCCGTGGATGCGTATGTGGTCCTCGACCTCAAGGACTGGGTTCACAAACTGGCTACTACTTCACCATATGACAAACGCAAGTGGCAGGACTTGTCAAAGGGCAAGTGGGAAGGAAACACCCGGGTACGCGTTATAATACTTCTTTCCTCATTAAGAGTACCTTTCTTCATGTGACATGATTCCTATGTCACAGGTATTGGTGAGTTCTCTGAGGTGAGGCCACCCCCTTCCGTGGAGGAAGTAAGATCTTCGGCTCCAAAGACAAAGAAGGATAACAAGAGAAGAAGGTCCTCGAAGATCGAGGACACTCAAAGCCAAGCAGAGCCTTCTCAGAGGCACAAGAAAACCGTCGTCATCAATGTTGATATTGATTCAATCCACCAGTTCATGGACGATGACGGTGACGAGATGAGGGTTCGACGTTGGTGAATCGAACCAGGAAATCTTTCGAGGCTGTCAAGCCTGCTAAGATCGGGGGCCCTAGCCTCGAGAAAGGAGCTTTAAAAGAAAAAGGGGATGAAGGCCCTGTATTACCTGACATGGTAACTGCTTCTCAAACTTCTGGAAATACTCCAAAGGAGTAAGCTTCGAAGCTCTTTTGCCTAAACAGAGCGCCTCGGGTGATCTCCCGAGGCCATGACAACAGGTTATTCATCGTCATTTTTGGCCTTCTACGAGGATTCCATTAGGGATGCTCAGAATATGAAGACGTCTAAGCTAGGCGGAGTACATAGTGAAAACAACCTCTTCTAGGGTTGCTTTCTGGGGTCGATGAGGCTAACCCAGTGGATGCAAACTCAATCTTCGAGGAGGCTCAACGTTTTTGCTCAATTGTAAGTTTTTAGTGCACTGCAATTTCTCCAATGCCATACTTTTATTCTTTTTTTCTAATCGATCGTTCATTTACTGTCTATAGGCCTTTGACAAATTGAAGACCAAATTGTGTCATTGTGAAGCCGAGTTGCGTTGAGCTTTAAATGAGGAGAAAACCCTCAGGCTTCTCCTTGACAAAAAGGAGGAAGAACTTAAGCATCTCCGGTCGGAGTTGGCCAAAGCTCGTGAATATGAGAAGGAGTTAGAATAGCAGGTAACCCGTGTTCTGAAAAAATACGAGCTGCCTCTCCCATCTTCGGAGGCTAATACTTCAATGTCTCAGCTGAAGAAAAAGTTAGATATGATTGGGTAGCTCCGGGGCGAGGTAGATCAAGTTCGAGCTGAGTGCACTGAATGGAAGGCGAAGATAGACACCCTCGTTGTGGCTAAAAATGATGCACTAGCAAAGGTATCGGCCCTCGAGGTTCAACTTCATAATGCTCAATGGAAGGGCTTGGTACAGGCTGGCAAAATAGCTGAGCTCGAGGCCGGTCTTGCGAAGGCCAAGGCCGAAGTTGTTGAAGTCCGTGCTGAAGACAGAGAAATACAAGCCAAGGCCGACAGGATGGTGGCCATCTATTTAAAGGATGCTACTGATGCTCAGATGGAGTTGAGGGGGGCTTCCGATCGAGAGAAAAAAAGCAATAACTATGAGCGACGCCGATCCCGGAGGGAGACCCTCGAAGATATCCATGCTAAGGGCTTCGATATTTTCGAGGAGATAGAGCAAGCTAAGACAGATGAGGCTGATGCCAAATTTGTCCTTTCCTCTGACGGTGATGACAGCGTCTAAGATGATGAAGAGGAGGGGGTTGCCGAAAAAGCTACCCCCGGGGAAGAAGCATGTCCTGGGGGAGTGATAGGTCCGAGGGGATGCCCCTCTAGTGTAGGTAGAATTTTTTATATCTTTTTGTAATTTTTTTCTTTGTAGGACTTCTGTGTAATATCTTTTGTATATATAAAAAAGGGAAAGAGTTTCCTTGATTGTTTGCCTTCAATTTTTCTTCAAAGTTTTCTTGATTTTTGATGCTATAATCACTGAGTGTTAATTCAAACTAGGGGTAGAGTAGACTCTCGAGTTTTGTGTTTTGATCAACGATCGAATAGGCTATTACTTAGGGTTCGATCTTCGAGCTAAATTTTAGCTCGGGACTTTTGAGCCCGAGCTGGTAAGGTCTCGAGCATGGTGTGCTTCGGCCTTTAAGCTCTTCAAATATTGGCCCTTAGGCTCTTTAGGTTGGCCCTTAGGCTCTTTTAGGTTGGCCTTTAAGCTCTTTTGGATTTGGCCTTAGGCTCTTTAGGTAGGGCCAATTCGGCCTCTAAAATGGCTATAAATTTTTTCCTCTTTCTGGTTAAAGACTTGGTGAAACTTTTTGTATGCCTTAGCATGTATTTATTGTTTTCATATTCGTTTGATTTTTCGAAGGTTTGATTGATTGGAACCTCGTTTCATATGCAACGTTAATTGAATACCTCTTGAGGTTTTATCGAAAGTTGATGTTATCGAAGCCTTTGCATTATTCGAGGGTGGGTTTTATCGAAGCCCCTTATAATTTGCTTTTGCCTAGGGTAGCCTGATTTAACCAATTTTTTCGAAGTATTTGAAGGCCTTTTAGTTTTACGGCGGAAGCCGAACGTCTCCGAGCTGCATTATTTTGGTCATAGCATTTTCATATGACCGTAGTCTTTTATATAGCCGTAGCCTTTAGTCTCCAAGTGTGATAGCCTTGGCCTTAACATCGAGGGGATACCTTTTTGGGGTCTTATGCGCTAGAGTGTGCCTCTTTGAGGTCTTATAAGTTCGAGTGTGCCTCTTTGAGGTCTTATAAGTTTGAATGTTTGGTGACTCGATGAGTTAAATATCGATGATAGTCCCCGAGTATCCGGGTGTATTTTTGGCCCTTGAGTCGTTTCATGTAGGAATACAAATGTGGAAATAGTGAACTTCTATGAGGCATAAATGTTTTGATATAATAGGAATGCTTCTTCAAGTAATTGATACATGCGTACATGTTTTGCCGCTGGGGGCTCGACTATTCTACATGGACACGGTTCATTTGGCTGTTTGGCCCATTACAACATTCTCCTATGGAGGCCCTCCTTGGCATGAATCGCTTTCTTCAAAAATGCAACTTCTGAGGGTGATGCCCCCCAGTGTTCGAGGTTGATTGAAAAGAAGTCTTGAATACTTGTTGAATATTCCTTTGGTAGCATATAGGTGTTTACTCGTTAAAAACCTTGCCGGTAAAACCCATTTGGGATAAAACCCGATCTAAGAGAAAAAGAGTGCAACACATGCTTTAAAACCCAAGGTCTTCGAGCTGAAAGGTGACTTGTTGTTTCCAATCGAACACTTGCAAGGAGTTAGTTTTAAATACAAATGGAAAAGGGGAGACGGTCATACCTCATAAGTAATAGCGTTTGAGAAACGATATATTCCAATTGTTTTGTAGTTGCTCGCCTTCCATTGTGCTAAGTTTGAAGGATCCTTTCCCTACGACTCCGAGGACACGGTACGGTCCTTCCCAATTGGGGCCTAGTTTCCCCTTGTTTGGGTCTCGAGTGTTGATAGTGACTTTCCATAGGAGTAAGTCCCCGACATCAAAAAATTGAAGAGTCATCCTTCAATTGTAATACCTTTGGATCATTTGTTTTTGCGCGGCCACTCGAATTAATACGACCTCACGTTTTTCATCTAGTAGTTCGAGAGAAGTGTTCATAGCTTGGTGATTTGAGTCCTCGATGGCATGCTGAAACCTGATGGTAGGTTCCCCGACTTCGACCAGGATCAATGCTTCGGACCCGTATACCAAAGAAAATGGGGTCTCCCTCATGCTCGACTTTGACGTCGTTCGATATGCCCATAGCACCTCGGACCCTACTTCTCTCCATTTCCCCTTTGAATCATCTAACCTTTTCTTTATGTTTTGAATGATGGTTTTGTTTGTGGACTCGGCCTGACCATTTGCACTTGGGTGGTAAGGCGCTGGTAGAATCCTTTTGATTTTATGGTCCTCGACGAATTTTGTTACTTTGCTGCCGATGAATTGTTTCCCATTGTCACATGATATTTCGGCAGGTATCCCGAACTGACATATGATGTGGTCTCATATGATGTCGATGACTTCTTTTTCTCTTCTCTTCTCGAAGGCATGCACTTCTACCCATTTTGAAAAGTAGTCAGTCATAAACAAAATAAATTTAGCTTTACCTGGCGCCTTTGGTAGGGGGCCGACGATGTCCATCCCCCATTTCACGAATGGCCACAGAGATAGGACCGAATGGAGTTGTTCACTGGGTTGATGGATCATTGGTTAAAATCTTTGGCATTTATCATACCTTCGAATGAACTCCTTCGCATCCCTTTCCATGTTATCCCAATAATACCCTACTTTGATCACCTTGTGAACCAAAAAGTCGGCACTAGAATGGTTCCCACAAGTGCCCTCGTGGACTTCTCGTAATACATAATCGGTGTCCCGGGGTCCCAAGTACACTGCCAGTGGTCCATCAAAGGTTCTTCTATACAACGTTTCATTCTCATCGAGTGAGAATCCAGCTGCTTTGGCTCGAAGTGTTCTTGACTCTTTTGGGTCTGTGGGGAGCTTCCCATGTTTCAAGTAGTCGATGTACTTATTCCTCCAATCTCACGTTAAACTTGTTGAATTAATTTCTGCACGGCCTCCTTCGACCACCAACCTCAATAATTGGATGATAGTCCCCGGGACGATATCATCTTCCTTGACCTATGACCCCAAGTTTGCAAGTGCATCGACCTCGCTATTTTGTTCTCGAGGTACATGGTCTAGTGTCGTGCAATGTCACTTGAAGTTTTTCTAAGTTCCTCTGCATTCAATCGTCTTGAACCTCGAAGCTCCTGTTTACTTGATTTATTACCAAAAGGGAATCATACTTTGCCTCGATGACCTCTACTCTAAGTCCCTTGGCTAGTTCGAGACCTGAAATCATGGCTTCATACTCGGCCTCATTGTTAGTCAATTTAGAAGTTTTGATATATTGTTTAATGATACTGCCCGCTGGCAATTTTAAAATGATACCGAGCCCGGATCTTTTCACATTTGAGGCACCGTTTGTGAATAGAGTTCCTTTTCTACTTCGGGTACGAGGGCAGGCAAAAAATTGGCCACGAAGTCTGCTAAAATTTGAGAATTGATAGTCGTTCGGGGCTGATATTAGATATCATACCACCAAGTTCGATGGCCCATTTGGCCAATCGGCCTGATAATTTGGGCATATGCAAGATATTTCGAAGTGGGTATGTAGTCAATACACATATAGGATGACATTGAAAATATGGTTTTAACTTCCTTGATGCGCTTATCAATGCAAGAGCTAACTTTTCCAAATGTGGGTACCTGGTTTCAGCACCTCATAGGGTCCGACTCACATAATAAACAAGAAATTGCGTACATTGTTTTTCTCGAACCAACACGCCACTTACCGCCACCTCGGACACGGCTAAATACAAGTAGTGTGTTTCATCCTCCTTCGGAGTATGGAGCAGGGGTGGGCTCGAGGGATACTGTTTTAATTCTTCCAAGGCCTGTTGGAACTTCGGAGTCCATACTAAGTTGTTCTTCTTCTTGAGTAGGGAAATGAAATAATGGATCCGATCAGATGACCTTGAGATAAATCGGCCTAGGGCGGCTATCCTTCTGGTCAGCCATTGTATGGCTTTCACATTGTTCACTATGGTGATTTCCTCGTTGACTTTGATTTTATCGAAGTTTATCTCTATACCCCTGTTCGGCACCATGAAGCCCAAGAACTTGCCCGAGCCGACTCCAAAAGCACATTTCTCGGGGTTGAGCTTCATGTTGTACTTTCTTAGGATATCAAACGTTACCTGCAAATGACTCAAATGTTCCTTTGTGCGCAGGGACTTAACTAGCATGCCATCAATATAAACTTCCATAAATTTGCCTATTTGATGTTTGAACATATTTTTAACTAGGCGCTGATACGTAGCTCCTACATTCTTTTGCCCGAAGGGCATTACATTATAGCAATATGTGCTATACTTCGTAATGAACAAATTCTTTTCCTGTTCTTCCGAGCTCGTTTGAATCTGATTGTACCCGGAGTAGGCATCGAGAAAAGTAAGGATCTTGTGGCCAGCCGTAGCATCAATCAATCGATCGATGTTGGGTAGTGGGAAAGAATCTTTAGGGCATGCTTTGTTCAAATCTTTATAGTCTACACACATTCTAAGTTTGTTTCCCCTTTTAGGGACTACTACTATGTTACCTAGACACACAGGATACTTTACTTGCCTAATGGATCCTATTTTGAGAAGTTTGGTTACCTCTTCTTTGATGAACGCATGCTTTACCTCGTATTGAGGTGTACTCTTTTGATTTACCGGCTTAAATCTAGGATCGACACTTAGTTGATGGGTAGTTATCTCTGGTGGGAACCCTATCATATATACGTAGGACCAAGCAAAACAATCAATGTTATCGATAAGAAATATAATGAGTTTTTTCTTGAGTTCGGGGGTTAACCCCATTCCTATGCATACCTTTCGTTATGGAATATGCTCGATCAATATGGCCTACTCAAGTTCTTTGACCGTAGACTTTATCGCATCGGATTCCTCGGGGGCAACAAAGGCTCGGGGTGAGGTAATCTTCTTCTTCGTCCTCGACACCCTGTTCATCGATCACCTGTCCCTCGGGCTCAACCGAGGGTATGGGTTGTGATTGCTATGTGGCGACCTGTTTGTCCTTTGACTTCTCTAATGTGGATGGTGTCGATACCGGTGCCAATTCGTGTACTGCAAACATCTCCTTCGCTGCATGCTGCTCTCCATATACTATTTTAATGTCATCCTTTGTTGGGAACTTCATCATTTGGCGAACGGTTGATGGCACTGCCCTCATGCTATGGATCCACTATCATGCCCCGAGCTTGGGGGCGAGACCGGCACCCAGTGCCTACCTATCATTGCATACCACTTGCAACTACAAAATTTTGAACATGTAATGTCATACTTTGGCCACAGGCCACATTACAAGATAATGTATGATGCAAAATATAAAAGTGAATAGAGACTTATGATGACTAAATGTCAATATAAAACTGGGCCGTCAATGCCATCATAAGTACTACAACTGACAAGCCAACAAAATGTATGTATAGGGCCTACAAGCCCAACATAATGCACTAAGTGACAAGATATGTCTACAAGCCGCTACTGATGGATGTACTGTGATCGAAACAAGGCCCCGACCTACCCATATCATATCTACATATATACACAAAACTTCTAGACCCGACAACTCCGAAAGATGGGGAGCTTACCGATAAAGCTGAACTCGGGCAAATGCCCACTAAGGAAGTCTACCCGTCTGTATGTCTGAACCTGCACGCATGAAATGCAGCGCCCCCAAAAAGAGACGTCAGTACAAAATAATGTACCGAGTATGTAAGGCAATATACTGAAAGCTAAAATTGAACTGATAATATAATAACTGAAAACATCTAAGGGGTCAAAGATAATCTGAAGATATGCTCATCTGCTGATACTGACCCTATTCTCTCAATATAATAAGTAAAATAACTGTCCAGGCTTGATAAATATATATATTTGCTCTGCCGTAGTAGGCTCGCTCATAGGCTCTCGTCCATACTAGGCTCAGTATCTCGACCAACTGGGCTCGCTAATAGGCCCTCGGCCACAGTAGGATCGGCATATAACTTACCATCTGATCATGGGTTGCCCAATAGGGACCTGCCCATTGATTATAGCACGATGGTAATGAAAATAATGTAATACTATAATATGGTGTATATATATATAGACTCTCTGCTCTGTCTTGACTGGAAAAAGAAAATACTTAAATCGCATGGCACATACTGTCAAAATCTTTGTTCGTTTATTCTTATGGTTTCTAGCAAGTTATTTTGACTATTGTAGGAATCTTTATTAATATGTAAAGTAAAGGCTGTCACGTACTCTTATAGAATTTAGTACCCTATAAGTGATCATCATGTCACCTTCCAGTTCTAGGCGGAGATCGTAATTACTGGTAGGCATATTTTACTTACAAGACTAGGAAAAATATATGTAAATTTTGGGACATGAATTTTTCTTTATGTCTTGTTATTAAATTTGTATAATTATGAGATCATGCCAAAATGAAAGAAAGGTTTAGCCTTAATATACTTGGAGTAGGGAAAGATTCGTATGTGTTCTTGGAAAAAGTTGCACCGTACTTCTTTAGAACCGCAAAATTTCTCTGTTGCTACAACAATAAAAATCTTTGTTCGACTGTTGAAGATTTACGTTGCTTTATGATAATCACGCTACTTAATGTATAACATCTGATCTTTGGAGTGATTTTTGGAGAATGGTGGGGTGAAGGAATTAAGGTTTAACGTTTTGGTTTAGTTTGGTTGAAAGACTTTTGGTCAGCAATTTCTTGGAAATGAAAGATATTGTTATTTGATGACAACTTACCAAGGAATGGCTTAGTCATACCTTTATAACATGACTAGCTGCCACTTGGGGATGGGGGTGGGATATTTAATCATTATCTGCTTATTAGGTAGTTAGGTAATGTCTCGTTAGCCGGTAATTAATCAATTGCCCGCATAATTAAAAATTATCCCAAATTACTTAAAATTCTACTTATTTTAAATATACTTTATACATCATACAACCGTGGTCATATGGTACCTTGCATGATACTAGTCCATAAGTATTGGGTATTATTACTCGACCCATAGTTTATCCCAATTCGACAACCTTCAACGAAACTCATTTTCTTTAATTCGTGTAACCTTTCCTTCACAGCACTTACTTATTGCTTGGTAATAATAGCATAAATATCCTAACATCAAGGTAATATCGTCCCCGAGTCTACATTAATTAACTGAAGACGAAACTTTAACGTACAAAAAACGTGAGATGTAACATCCACGCCTTCCAAGTTAAGCATTATACCTCATATCTCCTTCGATGACATGAAACTTGGTGTCTTGTATGGTTCCGACCATATTGACTGGGAGGATTTCCCCCTTCGTCATTGTCACACCTCATTTTTTACACCCCGAGGGGGTATATGGGAGTTTTTCCAATTAAAGTGATATTAATCGAAATGAGATTAATTTATCAGAGTCGCCACTTAGAATAAGTTATTTGGTGTCCCAAGTCACCGGTTTGTTTTTGAAACCCAAATCGAGGAAATTTTTGACTTTATTTAAAAGTCTGAACCAGAAATTCTAGATAAGGAATTATGTTAACCCATGATAAGGTGTTAGGCATTTTCGGGTTCCGTGGTTCTAGCACGGTCGCTTACCGATTTATATTTGGTTTAAATTGTCTAATTACTTATTTTAGAACATATGTGCATTTACTTTTTTACCGATTTTAATCACTTGATTTATTCGTAATTAAAGAATCGAGTTAGGCGTATGTATACTCATTTCCTTTGGCACGTCAAAAATCAAGTCACGCGAACGTGTCCACAATTAATAATGCTTTGTTTATTTTATTAAGAAAAGGTTTGGTTGAAATTGCGCGAACGCATCCCCCGAGTTACCTTTTTAGAATTAAATTCACAATTATGTTACGCGAATGTATACGTAATCACAATAATAGTCTAAGTCAAGCCTAAAGCAAACTACGAGTGTTTATGATTATTTAATATCTAAGTTAATACTAATGTGAGGGCCATAGCTTTATGGATTCTTGTTTGTGTATGGCAGACCTCGATTTATTTTGAAAATCATAACTATATCACGCGAACGTGTACACAATCACGATGATAGATTACGTCGCGCCTAAAGCAAGCTACAATGTTCTTTAATTATTTTTTCTAAAGCTAATTTGAGATTATTATGAGGCCAAAATTATGAACAAGATATTGTTGGGGGTAAATGGACTAGCTATTCGGCTCAAATTCTTTTTCCTTCGTTAGTCTGAACCCAAATCATTCTATGCCAGCTAATTTGAACCATTGCCAAACCTTTACGGCCCGAAACAAATTCACGAAATAAAACCTTAAGTATTGAATTCTAGACTTGATCAAACTAAATAAAATATTTGGTAGTTACCTGATTAATTCAAATAATGCCTCCAAATGTCAAATGAAATATATAAATCAAAGCAAGGAACAACTATGTATTATGTTGTATGTGAAGGTTGAGCTGGGTTAATGCAAATGGTAGTGGTGCTGTTCATTTCTCTCATTGGGGTGGTCTGCCTTTTTTTGTTGGTGTCTCGGTCTTAGCTAGGTCTTTTTAGGTCTAGCTTTATTTTATAGGGGTAGGAATTAGGTTAGGTCAAATGGGGAATGGGTATGGGCTTAATGTTTTGGGCTTGAAGGGATTTGGGTCATGAATTTGAGGTAATTAACTTTGGGGTGGGAAGACTAATTCAAAATCTTTTTTTTTTATTTTTCTTTTTCTTTGATTTTAAAAATCTAATAAAATCCTAAATCAATCTAATTTGTAAAATTAAAATTGTTTATCTATTAAAACAACTAATTAACTTAAAACTAAGTAAAAATACTACTTTCTAAAGACTAACAGCTAAATATGTAATAATGACCATTTTTGTGATTTTTTCATAATAAAATTAATTCCTACATGCAAATTGGACCTAAGATGTCATGAAATTAAAACGTAAATTTTTTTATGATTTTCTATGATTTTAAAATATTAAAAATGCATGAAATGCAACTAAATAATGAAAAACTTCTAAAATCCCTTAAAAATTATTTTTGGTTTATTTTTTGGAGTCATTTTCATGTCGGGCAAAAATTAGGTGCTCACAGCTGCCCCTCTTTGCTCGGAAACATGAAGAGTTTTCGGGAAAAGATAAAGTAAGCAATTACGAGCAATTTTCTGCCCGTTTGAAACTCCATTTGGAAAAAGTTTGACCGAACCTTGCTTCGGACGTTGCCTACATATCCTTGGCTATAAAGGAATCAGGTCAGAGTAGTTATGCAAGGATGATAGAGTGATGAGTTCGAGAGTCGAGTGAGGTTCCGTCGAGGCTCCAGTCTCCGGTCCTGTTATTACATCAAAATCAAAATGAAAAAGACTAACTAAACCTATCAGCTACGAGTAACAAGATTCCTATCTATAAATCTTCTGAAGCTTGATCTTGAGTCTTGGCTGGTTCTTCCTGCAGACTCTGATCTGAATCTTGATGCTCGTTAGCTGCGAATGCTGGTTCATTTTTCTTCAGATCTGCTGATCAAGGCGGGACATGCAAAGCTTGTGACTTCAATCGTATCTTCGGCAGTCTGCATCTTTTCTCCGCTTCTGCACTTAGAGTTCAACAAGGGAGTGGAGCCCTATATCTATAATGAAATCAACCAGGGAGTGGAGACCCTATGTTATAAAAGAGACTAGGGAGTGAAGACCTTATATCTAAACTAAAATCAACTAGGGAGTGGAGACCCTATGTTGGAAAAGTGACTACGGATTGGAGACCCTATGTCTAAAATAAAATCAACTAGGTAGTAGAAACCCTATGTTGGAAAACGACTAGGGAGTGGAGACCCTATGTCTAAAATAACTTCAACTAGGGAGTGGAGACCCTATGTTGGAAAAGCATACTAGGGAGTGGAGACTCTATGTCTAAAATAAATTTAACTAGGGAGTGGAGACCCTATGTTGGAAAAGCAACTAGGGAGTGGAGACCCTATGCCTAAAATAAAATTAACTAGGGAGTGGATACCTTATGTTGGAAAAGTAGACTAGGGAGTGGACACCCTATGCCTAAAATAAAATCAACTAGGGAGTGGAGACCCTATGTTGGAAAAGCAGACTAGGGAGTGGAGACCCTATGTCTAAAATAAATTCAACTAGGGAGAGGAGACCCTATATTGGAAAAGCAAACTAGGGAGTGGAGACCCTATGCCTAAAATAAAATCAACTAGGGAGTGGAGATTCTATGTTTGAAAAAAGACTAGAGAGTGGAGACCCTATGTCTAAAATAAATTCAACTAGGGAGTGGAGACTCTATGTTGGAAAAGCGACTAGGGAGTGGAGACCCTATGCCTAAAATACAATCAACTAGGGAGTGGAGATCCTATGTTGGAAAAGTGACTACGGAGTGGAGACCCTATGTCTAAAATAAAATCAACTAGGGAGTAGATACCCTATGTTGGACTAGGGAGTGGAGACCCTATGTCTAAAATAACTTCAACTAGGGAGTGGAGACCCTATGTCTAAAATAACTTCAACTAGGGAGTGGAGACGCTATGTCTAAAATAACTTCAACTAGGGAGTGGAGACCCTATGTTGGAAAAGAAGACTAGGGAGTAGAGACCCTATGTCTAAAATAAATTTAACTAGGGAGTAGAGACCCTATGTTGGAAAAGCGACTAGGGAGTGGAGACCCTATGCCTAAAATAAAATCAACTAGGGAGTGGAGACCCTATGTTGGAAAAGCAGACTAGGGAGTGTTGACCCTATGTTGGAAAAGCAGTCTAGGGAGTGGAGACCCTATGTTGGAAAAGTGACTAGGGAGTGGAGACCCTATGTCTAAAATAAATTTAACTAGGGAGTGGAGACCCTATATTGGAAAAGCAAACTAGGGAGTGGAGACCATATGCCAAAAATAAAATCAACTAGTGAGTGGAGACCCTATGTTGGAAAAGCGACTAAGGAGTGAAGACCCTATGTCTAAAATAAATTCAACTAGGGAGTGGAGACCATATGTTGGAAAAGCGACTAGGGAATGGAGACCCTATGCCTAAAATAAAATCAACTAGGGATTGGCGACCCTATGTTGGAAAAGCGACTAGGGAGTGGAGACCCTATGTCTAAAATAAAATCAACTAGGGAGTGGAGACCCTATGTCTAAAATAATTTTGAATTTTCTTCTTCTTCTTCTTCTTCTTCTTCTTCTTCTTCTTCTTCTTCTTCTTCTTCTTCTTCTTCTTCTTCTTCTTCTTCTTCTTCTTCTTCTTCTTCTTCTTCTTCTTTTGTTTTAAGAAAATGAGTAAAAATACAGGAAAAAATTCGGAGGAGACTTCCATTTTGGATTGATTCTTGTTGCAAAGCTGTTTCTAACCCTTGCACAGTTTCTCTTTGGTTGCACCTGCTTCTTGCAAGGTTGCTTTGGATTGCACCTGTTTCATGTTTTCAAACAAAGAACAATTGTTAGTTTGAAACGGTGGTTGGTTTTGTGGCCTTGATTGTTTCAATCACTTGATCTCAACCCGGCTTCTTTGATGAAGATCTCAATTGTAACTGCTCATTTCCTGGGGACCGATTTCATTTCAGGCCCTAAGTACCTCTGGTTTTTTCCAGATTTTGCCATGACGGTTGGTCAGTGGAAGGGGCGCCCTTTGCGTGTTTTCACGAGCTGACCTCTCTCATTTCTCTTCTCACCATCGCCTTATAGTGCTCTTTGCGAGTTTTAACAAACAGGACTCTCTCATTTTCAATTTTTCTCGTACCATCGCCCTACGGTGCCCGTGTAGGTTTTCACCAATAATACTCTCTCATTTTATTTCTCTCATTTTTATTGCATCGAATCCAAGTAGCTGTATTTTCTGATCCTTGAACATTCTCACCGATTGATCGGAAGGACTTGAACAGGATTTGGTGTAAAAGGAATTTGGATTGAACTACAACTTTGGAACCTTTCAGGCGAAACCATTGCCGAACCATTGTAACTTTTGCCCCAGTTTCAACTTTTGTGGAATCTGGATTTTTATTTTTTGTTTTGGTGTTACTGAACCCCAGAGAGAGGTTGCCTACGTATCCTTTTGGAATCAAGTCGAACGTAGTTCAGGGAATTTTTTTATTTTTTTTTTATTTTCTTCTGTTTTGTTTTGTTTACTTTTTCTTTTTCCTCTTTTTCTCATTTTTTTCATTTCATTTTCTATGTATTTTCTTCCCTTTTTTTCTTTTTTTTTCCTTTTTTGTCATCTCATTTTTTTTTCAATTCAATTGTTTTTCGATAACACTCTCAGGTTCCAAAGAAGGTAATCAAGGAAGAGTAACTGGCTCAAATGTTTACAAAAGGGTTAGTGGTGTTTGGGTAGTGAGAATGAAAGTCTTCGTCATCCCAACCGGAGAATATTAATACTATACGGAGGATCAAGCACAGTACCTTTTGGCTGCATATGCGTTGACAGTTGTTTCAGGGACATTCCCTTCGATGGGTCCCAAATACAACGCACTC
The DNA here is from genome assembly GCF_000393655.2 of Nicotiana sylvestris. NCBI lineage: Eukaryota > Viridiplantae > Streptophyta > Magnoliopsida > Solanales > Solanaceae > Nicotiana > Nicotiana sylvestris. The sequence goes on from NC_091064.1 coordinate 107,256,638, forward strand.
TTTTGGCAGTACTCTTGTTGTAATCTATGGACCATTCCAATCTGGAACCAATTTTCCTTCAGATGTTCCGATTCTTTGTTTTATTTCCTTAAACTTATCTTCATTGGATTTTGATTCTTGATTCATTATTTCGAACTCTGACAACATTTTAGGATCTGGTCATGAAGTCTGCAAGCATGTCATGTTATTGAAATCTGCATTTAACAGAACTAAAAAGAGAATAAGAAAGAAAGATGACAAGATTAAGAAAATATATATTCCTTTGATTTTGATTTTCAATTTTTTTTCAATTTTTTGAAGATAGAATGGTTTACATAAGAAAGTAAGACAATAAAGTAAAATATCCGAATCACACCCTGAGATAATCCAGACGCAGAAAGGATAGAAAGACTGGCTACTAAGAGTCCCGTCTGATGGGGAACTTTCATGCTTGACAATCATTTTTTGGCTTTTCTTCTATCTCGGCAATGTCTGCAACGACCTTCAGTGCCGGATCAAATTCATCAGCTTCACAAACCATTCCGACTATTAGCCGATGTTGTGGGCAGGAAACAGATTGTTCATCACATTAGGAGCATCTTCATCCCGTAAAACGATTCTTTCAGCTTCAATCAAATCTTCAACTACCTTTTTGAGGGTCCAACAGTCCTCCGTACTGTGTCCCACTGCTCCAGAGTGGTATTCACATCTAGCATCAGCTTGGTGCGAGAAGGACTCGGGGTTTGGCCGGTTCGGGGCCACTGGCTGCAATAAATTTAGCCTGATTAGCTTTTGGAACAAGCTTGAATACGATTCACCAATAGGGGTGAACGGATTCTTTCTGAAAGGATCTCTTGGGTGAGGATTGTATTGGGGATCGTTTGGTTGAGGATTATATGGAGCTTGATAAGGATGGGAATTTCTAGGAGGTGGAGCTCGATTTTATGTATAATGTTGTGGCCGCGTGTATGGTTGTGCGTTCATCACGGAATAAGGAGGTGGTTCCATGACATAAGCAACATCTTGAAAGGGACAATAGTGTTGAGGGACCTTAGGAAGCATATATGATGTGACGACCCAGACAGTCGTCTCATGAGTTACCGCTACGTTCCCCCCATTTTCTGCTTCTTATTGCTTTGTATTATGGTTCTATATGTGATCGGGTTGATTGGTAAGGGTTTGGAAAGGATTTGATAAGGAATTGAGACAATTAGTCTCTTTAGAGTGAGTTTAAGTTGGAAAATTCAATCAGTTGTTGACTTGTGAGTTAGAGGGCTCGGATGAGAGTTCCGATGGTTCGTTTAGCTTTGGAAGGTGATTTGGGACTAAGGAGCGTGATCAGAATGAGTTTTAGAGGTTTAGAGAAGATTTAGGCTTGAATTGGCGAAGTTGTTATTTTGGCGATTTTCGGTTGGTAGGCGAATATTGATATAGGGGTTGGAATGGAATTCCGAGCGTTGCAGTAGCTCCGTCGTGTCATTTGGGATGTGTGTGCAAAATTTTAGGTCATTCAGACGTTGTTTGGTAAGGTTTTTGATCGAAAGCAAAATTTGGAAGATTTTAGAAACTTAGGCTTCAATCCGATGTGTTTCGGTTGATTTGATGGTGTTTGAGGTGTTTTGATGATTGGACAAGTTTGAACAAGATATTGGGATATGTTTGTGCTTTTGGTTGAGGTCCCGGGGGCCTCGGGATGATTTCAGATGGTTATCGGAGGAGTTGAGATGTTAGTGCACCTGCTCAAATTTGTTGCTTCAAGTTTTGTGTTTTTGCTGCTCAGAGGAAGAGTGAGGAATCGCAGATGCGGTTGGTGGACCGCACCTGCAGAGTCGCTGGTGCAGAGAGTGGATCGCAGATGCGGAATTTGGTCCCTTAAGCGATTTCCGTAGAAGCGGAGGATAGACCGCATATGCGGTACCCCATAAGCGGCAATGGTTCCACAGATGCGAAACAACTGGGCAGAAGGTATACAAAAGGTCCTTCGCGAATTTTGGGTTTATTTCACCATTTTTGACTTCGGCCTTGGAGTTTTTGGACGATTTGAAGGAGGGATTTCAAGGAAACTTCATTAAGGTAAGGATCTTTGACCTAAAACACACTTCTATGGTGGTATTTCATGGATTAAAGCTATAATTAAGAGAATTAATGGGCTAAAAATGAGGGATTAGGGCTTGAGTTTGAGAGACCTTTAAATAAGGATTTGAGGGGTCATTTGGACTCCGATTTCTATGTTTTTGATATGTATAGACTCGTGAGGAGATAAGGAATCTATTGTTGTAAAAATTATTGAATTCCGAGACGTGGGCCCGGGGGTCAGGTTTTGGTAATTTCGGGATTTATGCCATTTATTGATTGTTTTCGCTTGGGCTTAGTTCCCTTAGCATATTTTGACGTCCTCGTTTTGATTTTAGATAGATTCGATGCGCATGGAGGCCGATTTGAGGGGAAAAGGCGTCTTGAGTTAGAGATTTAGTCGGTTTGAGGTGAGTAATGATTGTAAATGATGCTCTGATGATTTGAAACCTCGAATTGCACATTGTAGTGCTATATTGAGGTGAGACACGCTCGATGACGAGCGTGGGGTCGTGCACTATTGGGGATTGTGATTTAGTCCATCCCGATTGATATTTTACCGCATATTTGACTGAGACTTATTTTCTATCATCATGATTTGGGCCGAATGCCGTATTTGGGCTTTGTGGCAACTATTTGAACCCTTCGGGGATTTTTATTATTATTATTTCCTCACTGTTTTGACTTATTACTTAAACTAAGTCATGTTATTTTCCACTGTTTCATACTCAGCCATGTTTACAGTTTTAAGACTTAAAATTATATTTTAAATGATGTTTGGGTTGAGAAACACTGTTTTATTGTTGCCAGTGTGGCATGTGAGGATTTGTGATTGAGTAAGGCCGAGGGCCTATGATTGTGAGAAAACACTAATATTGATTTGAGGTCGAGGGCCTGAGATATGTACCCCACGAGGTGGATTGGTATTGACATGAGGCTGAAAGCCTATTTATGATGCCACGAGATGGATTGTTATTGTGCTTGGGCCGTAAGGGGCCCCTGCGGGAGTCTGTAGACCCTTAGTGAGCGCGGGTACCCATTGTGATGTGAGATTGAGCCTGAGGGGCTGGTATTGTTCTGAGATATTGCTCGAGGGGCGGTTTTGTTGATATAGTGCCTGAGGGGAAAACCTTTACTTATTTATTTCTCCTTAATTGCTTGTCAATTAAATGCTCACTCGTTGAAAAATGATTTCTACTTATCTTTTAACTGATTTACTGATTTAAATGATGTTTTACTACTTCATTATTGAATGCCTTGTGCCTTACATGTTTTTATTACTTTCAGCGGTTATTAACATTTGTTACTCACTGAGTCAGAGTACTCACATTACTTCTTACACCCTATGTGTAGATTCAGGCTTTGTTGGTTCCGCTCCCGAGAGCTGATTCCTCCAGCTTTAGGCGGGCGTTCGGAGATTACGGGGTAGCTGTTGATGTCCACAGCCCCCGTGTCTCTACTCCTTCATTACTTCTATTCCTTTTCAGACCTTTGTACTAGTTTATGGTTTTAGCAGAATTATGTTATGACTTATAGATGCTCATGACTAGTGACACCCCGGTTAGGGCTGTGTCGAGTTGTATTTCCGCTACTTATTATCATTAAATCATGTTTTAGACTAGTTTTATGTTGTTTAACTGCTTTAACAAGTGAATTGGGCTTAGTTGGCTGGCCTTGTCTTCACGAAAGGTGCCATCACAACCGGGTTCGGGGTTAGGGTCGCGACAAGTTGGTATTAGAGCCTAGATTACATAGGTCTCGCGAGTCGTGAGCGGGTTAGTAGAGTCTCGCGGATCGGTACAGAGACGTTTGTATTTATCCTCGAGAGGCTGCAGAACCTTTAGGAAAAACTTCACCTTCTTGAAATTCTTGTCGTGCGAATTTGTTGATCTGGGTACTAAACTTATGTTATTCTATTCTCTCACAGATGGTGAGGACTTCTGCTACCGGTCAGGATGGACGACAACTAGTACCACCAGCTGTGGCCACCAGAGGCCGAGGATGCGGTCGTGGTCATGGTAGAGGTAGAGCAGCTAGGGCAGCACCTACAGATCCACCAGCTACCCCAGTTCAGGATCAGGTCCCAGCTGTGGACCCTCCAACAGCCCCAGCTCAGGCACCAGCTGTGCCCATTGTGATTCCGGGTCTTCAGGAGGCCTTGGCTTAGATCTTATCAGTTTGCATTGGCCTAGCTCAGGCGGTTTTAGCCGCTACAGCCGCAGCTACTTCTCAGGCCGGAGGAGGCAATCAAACTCCCGCCGCTCGCACACATGACCAGGTTGTGTAGGGACTTCAGACGCTGGGTGCACATCTAGCCCAGCCGGTTGCAGCTGCTCAGGACTATATAGTTCCTGCTATGCCAGAGGACGAGTAGCGCAGGTTGGAGAGATTTGGTAGACTTCAGCCGCCGACTTTCAGTGGTGCTAAGGGCGAGGATGCCTAGGGCTTTTTGGATAAGTGTCAGAGAATGCTTCGTATGGCAGGTAATCATGAGACTAGCGGGGTCTCTTTCACTACTTATCAGTTTTTTGGAGCAGCCTTCACTTGGTGGGAGGATTTTAAGAGGCGTAGGCCTGTTGGTGCAGCACCCCTTACTTGTCAGTAGTTCTCTTCTCTCTTTTTGGAGAAGTATGTGCTGCAGTCTCGTAAAGAGGAGTTGCACAGGTAGTTCGAGTAGCTGCGTCAAGGTGAGATGACCGTGTCGCAGTATGAGTTGAGCTTCTTTGAGTTAGCTCATCATGCCATCTGGTTGGTTCCGATAGATGGAGAGAGGATTATGAGGTTTGTTGTTGGCCTCACTTATATGCTTCATATTCCCATGACCAGGGAGAGGGTGTCTGGTCCTACTTACGAGGAGGTTGTGGATATTGCCCGTGAGATTGAGTCTGTTCATCGTCAGGAGCGAGAGGAGAGGGAAGCCAAGAGGCCTCGAGGCTCAGGTAGCTACAGTGGTACTCCTTTGAGGGGTTAGTTTTAGCACAGCAGAGGCAGTCCATTCAGGCTGCTCAGCCAGCTCCCCCAAGTTATCGTGGGGCGCCATCGAGTCATGGTTCTCACAGTTCCCATCAGGGCTAGTCATCGCTTAGTGCCCTTCCAGCTCAGAGTTCATCCCGTGCTCTATCAGTCTAGGGCTCTTCTATGCCGAGCGCATCTGCTAGTAACTCCAGTGCGAGTGTTTCCCTTTAGTCCACTTCTCCAGTACCTGGGAGTTTTTTTGAGTGTAGAGAGATGGGTAACATATGGATGCAGTGCCCTCGTCGTTTTGCTAGTTCATCTCATTAGAGGGGTCAGTCATCGGCTTTAGCACCAGTCACTTCACCACCATCTGGTCAGCCAGCTAGGGGTGGAGATTAGTCAGCCAGAGGCCATCCTAGAGGGGGAGGTCGACCAGGTGGTGGTTAGGCCTGTTTCTATGCACTTCCAACTAGACCCGATGCTATTGCCTCAGATACTGTTATTACAGGTATTGTTTCAATCTACCACAAAGATGCCTCTATATTATTTGATCTCGGTTCCACCTTTTCATATGTGTCATCATACTTTGCTCATTATTTGGGTACGCCCCGTGAGTCTCTTGTGTCACCTGTTCATGTATCTACCCCGGTGGGCGATACTGTTATTGAAGACCATGTGTACCGATCGTGCGTGGTGACTATTGGGGGTCTAGAGACCCGTGTGGATAATTTATTATTATGTATGGTGGATTTTGATGTCATTTTTGGCATGGATTGGCCATCTCCGTGTCGTGCTATTTTGGACTGTCATGCCAAGTTAGTCACTTTGGCTATGCCGGGTGTGCCACGGATTGAGTGGTGAGGTGTGACTGATTACGTTCCTAGCAGAGTGATTTCATTCTTGAAGGCTCAGTGTATGGTTGAGAAGGGTTGTCTTTCATATCTAGCCTTTGTGAGGGATGTCGGAGCTGAGACTCCTAGTATTGATTTTGTCCCAGTTGTGAGGGATTTTCCCAATGTATTTCCTGCAGACCTGTCGGGCATGCCACTGGACATGGATATTGATTTTGGTATTGACCTGGTGTTGGGCACTCAACTCATTTCTATTATGTCGTATCGTATAGCACCAGTGGAGCTGAAGGAATTGAAGGAGCAACTTTAGGAACTCCTTGAGAAGGGGTTCATTTGGTCTAGTGTGTCACCTTGGGGTGCACCGGTTCTATTTGTAAAGAAGAAGGATGGCACGATGAGAATGTGCATTGATTATAGGCAATTGAACAAGGTAATAGTGAAGAACAATTATCCTTTGCCTCGCATTGATAATTTATTCGACCAGCTTCAGGGAGTGAGAATGTTCTCCAAGATTGATCTCCTTTCCGGTTATCACCGGTTGAAGATCAGGGACTCGGATTTTCTCAAGATAGTCTTCAGGACTAGATATGGTCATTATGAGTTCCTTGTTATGTCTTTCGGGCTGAGCAATGCCCCAACATCGTTCATGCATTTGATAAACAGTCTGTTTCGTCCTTATCTTGATTCGTTCGTGATTGTCATCATTGATGATATTTTAGTGTATTCACGTAGTCAGGAGGAGCACACAGAGCATTTGAGAGTTGTGTTGCAGAGATTGAGGGAGGAGAAGCTTTATGCAAAGTTCTCCAAATGTGAGTTCTGGCTCAGTTCAGTGGCTTTCTTGGGGTACGTGGTGTCCAGCGAGGGTATTCAGGTTGATCCGAAGTAGATAGAGGCGGTTCAGAGTTGGTCCAAACCATCCTCAGCCATAGATATTCGCAGCTTCCTTGGTTTACGGGTTATTATCGCCGGTTTGTTCAGGTATTTTCATCTATAGCATCACCCTTGACCAAGTTGACTCAGAAGGGTGCTTCGTTTGTTTGGTCGGACGAGTGTGAGGAGAGCTTTCAGAAGCTCAAGACAGCTTTGACCATAGCTCCAGTGTTAGTTTTGCCATTAGCTTCAGGTTCATATACCGTGTATTGTGATGCTTAGAGAGATGGTATTGGTTATGTTTTGATGTAGGAGGGTAGAGTTATAGCTTATGCTTCTCGTCAGTTAAAGCCCCATGAGAAGAACTACCCCGTTCATGATTTAGATTTGGCTGCCATAGTTCACGCATTGAAGATTTGGAGACATTATCTATATGGTGTATCTTGTGAGGTGTTCATTGATCATCGTAGTCTTCAGTATTTGTTCAGGCAAAATTATCTTAATTTGAGGCAGCGTAGATGGTTGGAGTTGCTTAAGGATTATGATATTACTATATTGTATCATCCGGGAAAGGCCAATGTGGTGGCCGATGCTTTGAGCCGAAAGGTGGTGAGTATGGGAAGTTTGGCATATATTCCAGTTGGGGAGAGACCCCTTGCAATTGATGTTTAGGCTCTGGCCAATCGGTTCGTAAGGTTACATATTTCGGAGCCTAGTCGGGTGTTGGCTTGCGTGGTTTCTCGATTTTCTTTATATGATCGCATCAGGGAGAGCTAGTAAGATGATCCGCATTTGTTTGTCCTTAAGGACATAGTTCAGTATGATGATGCCAGAGATGTGACCATTGGTGATGATGGAGTGTTGAGGATACAGAGCCAGATTTGTGTGCCCAATGTGGATGGGCTTTGGGAGTTGATTTTGGAGGAGGCCCATAGCTCGCGGTATTCTATTCATCCAGGTGCCGCGAAGATGTATCAGGATTTGAGACAGCACTATTGGTGGCGGAGAATAAAGAAAGACATTGTGGGATTTGTAGCTCGGTGTCTCAATTGTCAGCAGGTGAAATATGAGCATCAAAGATAGGGTGGCTTGCTTCAGAAAATGGATATTCCAGAGTGGAAGTGGGAGAGAGTTACTATGGATTTTGTAGTTGGACTTCCTCGGACATTGAATAAGTTCGATGCTATTTGGGTGATTGTGGACCGGCTGACCAAGTTCGCGCACGTCATTCCTGTGTGTACTATCTATTCTTCAGAGCGGTTGGCAGGGATCTATATCCGAGAGATTGTTCGTTTGCATGGTGTTCCGGTTTCCATTATTTCAGATAGAGGTACTCAGTTTACTTCGCAGTTTTTGAGGGTCGTGCAATGAGAGTTGGGTACTCAGGTGGAGTTGAGCACAACTTTCCATCCTCAGACGGACGGGCAGTCCGAGCGCACTATTCAGATATTGGAGGACATGTTGCGTGCTTGTGTCATTGACTTCGGAGGGTCATGGGATGAGTTTTTACCGCTTGTAGAGTTTGCTTATAACAATAGCTACCAGCCGAGTATTCAGATGGCTCCATATGAGGCTTTGTATGGGAGGCGGTGTAGATCTCTAGTTGGTCAGTTCGAGCCCGGTGAGGCTAGGCTATTGGGGACAAACTTGGTGCAGGATGCTTTAGAGAAGGTGAAGGTGATTCAGGAGAGGCTTCGTACGGCGCAGTCAAGACAGAAGAGTTATGCTGACCGGAAGGTTTGAGATGTGTCTTATATGGTTGGTGAGAAGGTTCTGTTGAAGGTTTCACCCATGAAGGGAGTTATGAGATTTGGGAAGAAAGGGAAATTGAGTCCACGGTTCATTGGGCCTTTTCAGGTGCTTCGGAGGATTGGGAAGGTGGCTTATGAGCTTGTTTTGCCACCCTGCTTGTCGAGTGTGCATCCGTTATTTCATTTTTCTATGCTCCGGAAGTATATTGGGATCCGTCTCATGTTCTAGATTTCAGCACGGTTCAACTGGATGATAATTTGACCTATGATGTGGAGCCAGTGACTATTTTGGGTCGTCAGGTTCGAAAGTTGAGATCAAAGGATATAGCTTCAGTGAAAGTGCAGTGGAAAGGTCGGCCCGTGGAGAAGGCTACCTGGGAGACCGAGCGGGCGATGTGGAGCAGATATCCTCACCTATTTGAGGATTTAGGTATGTTTCTTGACTCATTCGAGGCCGAATGTTTGTTTAAGTTGGGGAGGATGTGACGACCCGTCCAGTTGTCTCATGTGTTACCGCTCTGTTTCCCCCATTTCTGCTTCTAATTGCTTTGTATTATGGTTTTATATGTGATCGGGTTGATTGGTAAGGGTTCGAAAAGGATTTGATAAGGAATTGAGACAATTAGTCTCTTTAGAGTGATTTTAAGTTGGAAAAGTCAACCGGATGTTGACTTCTAAGTTCGAAGGCTCGGATGTGAGTTCTGATGGTTTGGTTAGCTTTGGGAGGTGATTTGGGACTTAGGAGCATGATCAGAATGAGTTTTGGAGGTTTAAAGAAGATGTAGGCTTGAATTGGCGAAGTTGTTATTTTGGCGATTTCCGGTTGGTAGGCGAAATTTTGATATGGGGGTCGGAATGGAATTCCGAGAGTTACAGTAGCTCCGTCGTGTCATTTGACATGTGTGTGCAAAATGTCAGGTCATTCGGACGTGGATTGGTTGGGTTTTTGATCAAAAGCAAAATTTGGAAGATTTTAGAAACTTAGGCTTGAATCCGATGTGTTTCGGTTGATTTGATGTTGTTTGAGCTGTTTTGATGATTGGAGCAAGTTTGAATAAGGTATTGGGATATGTTTGTGCTTTTGGCTGAGGTCCCGGGGGTCTCGGGATGATTTCGGATGGTTATTGGAGGAGTTGAGATGTTAGTGCTGCTGCTAAAATTTGCTGCTTCTGGTGTTTTCGCACCTAGTTTGGGGACTGCAGGTGCGGCGCCGCACGTGTGGAAGGGGAGCCACAGAAGCGGATTTTAGAGGAAGAGTCAGGAACCGCAGATGCGGTAGGTGGACCGCACTGCTGAGTCGCAGGTGCGGAGAGTGGATCGCAGATGCGGAAATTGGTCCCTTAAGTGATTCTGCAGAAGCGGAGGACAGTCTGCATATGTGGTACGGCAGAAGCAGCAATGGTGTCGCAGATGAGAAACAACTGGGCAGAAGGTATAAAAAGGGTCCTTCGCGAATTTTCGGTTATTTCACCATTTTTGACTTCTGCCTTGGAGTTTTTAGACGATTTTAAGGAGGTATTTCAAGGAAACTTCGTTAAGGTAAGGATATTGGATCTAAAACACATTTCTATGGTGGTATTTCATGGATTAAAGTTGTAATTAAGAAAATTAAGGGGCTAAAAATGGGGGATTAGGACTTGAGTTTAAGAGGCCTTTAAATGAGGATTTGAGGGGTCATTTGGACTCCAATTTCTATGTTTTTGATATGTATAGACTCGTGAGGATATAGGAATCTATTGGTGTAAAAATTATTGAATTCCGAGGCGTGGGCCCGGGGTTCAGGTTTTGGTAATTTCGGGATTTGTGCCCTTTATTGATTGTCTTTGCTTGGGCTTAGTTCCCTTAGCATATTTTGACGTCCTCGTTCTGATTTTGGATAGATTCGACGCGTGTGGAGGCCGATTCGAGGGGAAAAGGCGTCACGAGCTAGATATTTAGCCGGTTCGAGGTGAGTAATGATTGTAAATGATGCTCTGGTGGTTTGAAACCCCGGGTTGTACATCGTAGTGCTATATTGAGGTGAGACACACGCTCGATGACGAGCGTGGGGTCGTGCACTATTGGGGATTGTGACTTAGTCCATCCCGATTGATGATTTTACTGCGTATTTGACTGAGACTTATTTGCTATCATCATCATTTGGGCGGAATGTCGTATTTGGGCTCCGTGCCAACTATTTGAACCCTTCGAGGATTTTTATTATTATTTCATCACTGTTTTGACTTATTACTTGAACTCAGTCATGTTATTTTTCACTATTTCATACTGAGCCATGTTTACTCAGTTTTAAGACTTAAATGATATTTTAAATAATGTTTGGGCTGAGAAACACTGTTTAATTGTTGCCCGAGTGGCTTGTGAGGATTTGTGACAGAGTACGGCCGATGACCTATGATTGTGAGGAAACACTAATATTGATTAGAGGTCGAAGGCCCGAGATACGTATGCCACGAGGTGGCTTGGTATTGATATGAGGCCAAGAGCCCGTTTATGATGCCACGAGATGGCTTGTTATTGCGCTTGGGCCGTAAGGGGCCCCTCCAGCAGTCTGTACACCCCCAGTGAGCGCGGGTACCCATTGTGATGTGAGATTGAGCCTGATGGGCTGGTATTGTTCTGAGATGTTGCCCGAGGGGCGGTTTTGTTGATACAATGCCCGAGGGCAAAGCTTTACTTGTTTATTTCTACTTAATTGCCTGTCAATTAAATGCTCACTCGCTGAAAAAGGATTTCTAATTATCTCTTAACTGATTTACTAATTTATGTGATGTTTTACTGCTTCATTATAGATTGCCTTGTGCCTTACGTATTTTTCTTACTTTTAATCGTTATTTACATTTCTTACTCACTGAGTCGGAGTACTTACATTACTTCCTGCACCTTGTGTGTAGATTCAGGCGTTGCTGGTTCCGCTCCTGAGTGTTGATTCCTCCAGCTTCAAGCGGGCGTTCAGAGATTACGAGGTAGCTATTGACATCCGTAGCCTCGTGTCTCTACTCATTTATAGCTTCTGTTCCTTTTCAGACCTTTGTACTAGTTTATGGTTTTAGCAGAATTGTATTATGACTTATAGATGCTCATGACTGGTGACACCTCGGTTATGGCTGTGTCGGGTTGTATTTTCGCTACTTATTATCATTAAATCATGTTTTAGACTGCTTTTATGTTGTTTAACTGTTTTAACAAGTGAATTAGGCTTAGTTGGCTGGCCTTGTCTTCACGAAAGGCGCCATCACGACCAGGTTCGGGGTTAGGGTCGTGACATATGATTGGCTGAATGACCTGCGGGCTCCCCTCGAGCTAGAAGACATCATGGCTCCTTCTTCTTTACCGTTTCCATTTATCAAATCCTCTGAACCATTTTGAACGTCTGGTGATGTGGCTTTAAAAGCAGCATGACTCAAGATTCGACCTATTTTCAAACCATTTTCAACCATTTCCCCAATTTTGATAGCCTCGGCGAATGGCTTACCCATAGCGGACTTCATGTTCTGGAAGTAGTCTATTACAGGTCGTGATGGCGCCAAACACTACTGTCAGGCAAGCATAAAATAGATTATTAATTTGGTTCTCATTTCAATATTTTAGAAATCATATTTTCCTTTAATTGAATAGTAAAAGATGGGATTTACATAATAAATAATAATAATTTTAACATTCTCAATACAGAACAACACATAATCATCTCAAAATCCAGTGTCACAAGTGCATGAGTGTTAACTACGAATATAGAATAAAATACAGCAAATGTCTGTAATGCAAATTGGACATGAAAAATGTAAACACTCTGAAGGAGACTCTGCTGGCTACGGGTCGATAAATGAAAATGTAGCTCACCTAGGTCCCCCATGTATGCACGTCTTTGCTCTCACAAGGCCTCTAGACATATATGTACCTGCACAAAAATGTGTAGCAAGTGTAGTATGAGTACGTAAGAAGCATGTGTAAGCACGTGATTTTTGCTTTACGAGCAATCGCTCCAAAAGAAAATAAAAATAGTGACAAATGATTTCGCTGTACAATTGTTCGAGTTTTTCGTGACATGTGTTGTTAGTCATTTGTGGATCTGTCCATTTTGCATTTAATCATTAACAAACAAAATACAAAATATGCATGTCAGGGTGATTAAACCATAATTCGGTCAGTAAAAGAAAAGGCTTTTAGTTAACTTACCGAAATATTTTTTGTGATAATTGTGTTAAAATGTTGCATTGTTGTTGGTTTTAATTTCATTATTTTATTGTTTGTTATTTCATTTTTTGTTTTAAAAGAAAAAATAAAATAGAAAACAAAAAGAGGGATTGAAAAACGGGTTAGGCCCAGGAAATAAAACAAAAAAAAATGGGCCCAAACCAGCACAAGTCCGGTCCAGACCAGGCCTGCCCAGGCACCTCCTGAAACGACGTCGTTTCAGGGACGGTTAATCTGGGCCGTTCATTTCCATTGATCCGATGGCCCTTATTAGCCCTCATGACCCGACCCATTCCCGTTTTTGACCGACCCCTTGATTAACCAAACGGCACCGTATGGTCTAGCCTCCCCAATCCTGGCCATCAATTTTAATCAATCCAACGGCCAGGATTGAATCAGCCTCCCCGTATATAAGCCTCCTATCACACCCCATGCCCCTTATTCTAACCCCCCCCACTCATCGTCTTCATCCAAACACTGAAGCCCCCCCCAAACCCTAGCATCCGCCCTAGCTTCCCTTTCACCAGAACCCGGCGGCATGGACGCCGGTGGCCACCTCCTGAACACCCTAGGACCACCTCACTGTCCTGAACACAAATCCACTAACCACGAGCCTCGAATCACTTCCGTTCGTCTCGAATCTTCATTTGAAGATTTGAGTCGAACCCGGATCTATGCCAAACCATCCCATCTTCATACCAGACACTCCCCTGACCTTCCTCGTGACCAAACCAAGCTTGGTTTGGTCCGAATCTACCCACAACTCCTAAAAATCCAGATCTGGAAATCCAGAACTTGAAACACATGCACCTGGGGAACCCGGCCGGTTTGGACATGGGTTTGAGGTCTAATAGACCTTAATCAAGGTGTTCTCATGTGAGAACACCCTGATTAAAGTTTGTTCGGCCTCAAAAGTTCGAAGTTGAATCAGATTTGGGTCTGTTTGATTTAAACATTTTCGGTAAGTTTTCCTTTCTTTTGTGTTAGTTTTGATTAAGTGGTCAGCATGTTTCGTTGTGTTTGTTTGTTATTTTTTGTTATTTTTCATTCGGATTTCTTCATCTCTGTAAAGACCTTTTATTTGGTCGATTGGTTTCTGTGTATGATTTAAATGTATCCTATGATAAGCATGTCCGATTAGTATAGTCGTCGCATGAATAAACTTATATAGGTTCCTAGTGACTGACCAAGTTGTCCGAAGCCCTTTAGGTCCCTGAACATATTGTTTGTGTGAGCGACTGATTATTACCTGCTATAATTAGTATAGTCGACTCGATAAATGTCGTTGATTAGTTTCTATAACTAATGAATCAAACGAGCTAATAATGTCGCATGACTAATTGATACTTTGCCACTGATTGAAGGCCCCAACATTGTTTGAAATAGTTTGTTTGCATTGAAAAATGACTGAAAGGTTCAGTCTAGGCAGTCCTGAATTTGAACTTTCATCAGTTCAAAAATGCCCTGATGCGGCAAAGGGTCAAGACAGTGGTAACCAGGGTTTAACAGGGGTAGTCTGGGGTTTGCAAAGAACAAAAATGATTAGTTTAAATGAGCTGACAAGTAGGGTACTAATTTGGGATTAAATTAATGCCAATGGGGAACAAGACATAAGAGTATGGGACTTAAATTGAATAAAAAATGATGCCCATAACTCCTGATTAAACAAAACCAGGCGTGGGAATAAAGGGGGCTGACACCAAAAGATGCTTAGGCATGGGCTTTAAAGAGTATGGGCAGGCTGCAAGTTGCAGCAAAAAAAGGGCAGCTTAACTGCACTGGTTTTTGGCTTATAAATAAGCCATTGGAGAATTTAAACGGGGCTGGAGTTTTGAGTCTTAGGCTGGACTTTTAGTCTTCAGAAAAAGAGAGAAAAGGCTGGAAATTTTAGTCTTGAGGAGAGGTCTTGTGAGTTGAAGAAAACTGAAAAAAAACAGAAAGAAATTTCCAGAAATACTGTAACTGAACACTGTCCAAGAATTGCACAAAGAAACCAAGTTGGTTATCCTAACTGGGATTGTTCTTTGTCCCATTAAGAGAAGTCTGTGTTTCTTCTGCTGTGATTGTTGCTACACTGAGCTTTCTGTGTGCTGCTGGTTTGAGTTTTAGTCTCCTTGATTGTCGAAACTGTGCTGGTTATTTGCTGAGCCTTGGTGGTTATTGAACTTCTGTGGCTATAGCACAAAATATTCTGTTTCCTTTCTCGACTGGTTTTGTTTCCTATCCTGTCTTCCTGGGATTATTAGTCTGTTGCTCGACCAACGTGTGAACTTCATCTTTGTGGCTGTTTGGTTGTTGCTGTGTTGTGCCATTTATCTGCTGCTGCTGTGCTTGCTGCGTACCACTCAGCTGATCATTTCCTTCTTCTTTTGTTTCTCTATACCAGGTACATGACTAATACTCTGTCAAATGTAATTGGAAAGTTGAGCATGAATACAAAAGAAAAGACCTGAAGAGTGACTTTTATACATAGATTGTTACATTAAATATCATGTACTGTATAATAATTTTCATTCCTGTTTTGATAATGGAAGTAGCCTGTATGCCCAGTATATATCAATGTAGATTAGCTGAATGTTAGTTTATATATGTATGTTGTTAGGTGAAAATATTCCCAATGTAATAGGTTGTATCTTAGACTTAGTTTAACTGTGCAGTATATTCTTTAATAGGCCAAACATGAAAACTATCCACTACTAGTTAATTTCTTTCCCTTTAATAGACGGTCCTTTTATAACTGATAAACCACGCCAATAGAACCCAAAACAAGTTCACGGCCTCAACCTCACCAGGGTCGAGCCCAGGTCGAGGACAGATCAGGCAGGCCCGCATCGAGCGAGCAGTGGCCCAGGTCTGGCCAACCGCGCGTGGGCTGGATTTGGGCCCAGGATTATTTGTTTGGCCGACTGTGCACGCAGCTTCGGTCCCAACTTTTGTTAAGCATTTCTGAATTCCATTACAAACAACTTGCAAGCATGTAATTAATTAGGACTATCTACCGTTTTCAATTGATAGAGACGAACACGACAAGAAACGTAGTTGCTATAGGATATCCTTTTAAAATAAGAACGAGATGAGCCTCGATGAAAATAAACAAAACACGCAGATACGGGGCCCTTGTTAAATGTATATTATTGAAGCATTTAGTTTCCAGGACGGGTTGTTTAGCAAATCTCACAACCCTCCTAAAATAACAACACGTTAGTCTCTTTAGGACACGCTTTAATAAACCTTACCTTCTTAAACTCGGGTGCACATTTATGTGACCCAAATCCAAATCTCGACGGATTCGAAATGTATTTCTAATCATGGGTACATTGATTGTGACGTGGTTCGAGATGCGTGTCCATGACGTTGCAAATTCATTTTTGAAAAAAAATAAGAATGAGATGAGCCTCGCCAAATAAAATACAATTGCGGGGCCCTCAGTAAATATTTGCTTTAAAAATTATTTAGACTTCGGGATGGACCATTTAGTAAAATTCCACGGTCCTACCCAAAATAAATACGCTAGTCGCTTTAGGCGCGCCTTTAACAATTTAATTTCCTTAAACTCGGGTGCACATTGATGTGACCCAAATCCAAATCTCAACGGAGTCAAAGTGTGTCGACGACCGCGGGTACATTGATTGTAACGCGGTTCGAGATACATTTTCACAACGTTGCAATTCTTGATAAAAACAGTAAATGATAAAAGCGGTTAAAAGTTAAATTTTGCACATAAGTTCAGACTTGTATAAAATCAGATAATCAAGCCGAATATAACAGTTGAGCGACCGTGCTAGAACCACGGAACTCGGGAATGCCTAACACCTTCTCCCGGGTTAACAGAATTCCTTATCCGGATTTCTGGTACGCAGACTGTAATATGGAGTCATCATTTTCCTCGCTTCGGGATTAAAATTGGTGACTTGGGACACCCTAAATCTCCCAAGTGGCGACTCTGAAATAAATAAATAAATCCCGTTTCGATTGTCCTTTAATTGGAAAAAACTCCCCTGTGCCCCCGCGGGCGCGGAAAAAGGGAGGTGTGACAGCTCTGGCGACTCTGCTGGGGAACGGTACCCAGAACCACTGATTCAGGGTTAAGAATTCGAGCTTAGAATAATTGTTACTATTTGGTTTTATTTATTATCTGATTTTATTACATGTTTTGAGCCTAATGTGCTAAGTGTTGCTTTTACCGCCTTGATATTATTTGGACTGTATATATAAACTGTGCCGAAACCCTTCTCTTCTCTCTTGAGGAGCGCACGCTGGTCGTGGCTTCTTTCTGTTAGTGTCATATGCCAAAATAGAACGAGGATTCGGAGGAGTTGCAAAGTCGGATGGCCTTTTGGTTACCGGTACACAGCTCCCATCCTCGGCTCGAGTTGTCCGCTCGGGTAAGCCAGGTCTAGAACAAGCACCTAGGTTTTACAGCTTAGCATAACATAACTTCATGCCGGATCCCTAGTAGGAACGCTTATTTGCATCATGTGCATTTGACTTAGGGGACTCAGCACAGGGGCTGGGTCCGTCTAGGACAGGCAACCTGAGAATAAAGACCATCCTGCTACATCCTGTTTGCTTTATGCATTTACTTGTTTCAAGGCTTGCATGCTGACCGGTTTCTGAATATCGGGAATGTTTGGAAAAGGAAGAGGAATAACGGTTAAGGGGTTACTTATTTATTCTTGAAAAGTCACAAAAATGGTTAAAGCTCTGCCAAAATTTTGAAAAAAAATGGGTGTCTTATTAATTTGTTTTTAAAAAAAAAAAAGGAGTCTTTGATTCATTTTTAAGAGAAAATAGGGTGTCCCCAAAATTCGATTTATGCCCGAACTACGTCAGTTTGATTCTCGCATGGTGCGGGATACGTAGGCAACCCCCATCGGGCTCAACTTGTTCTTTCAAAATAGAGGTACAAACCAAATAACGAAAGTTTTAAGGTAACATCATACTTTTCAGAAACAACCAAAATTTCGTTTTTCTAGAAAATAGTGTGTCGATTTGTGTATTTGAGTCTAATGAGTCTGGATCTTCGCTTAATCACCCCAATAAACATGCAGAATGAGCATGAGTCCAAGTTTGCCGATAACAGTTAGAAGCAAAATCCCCCTGGAAGTGCGATTATGGTGGGAGGATTTGGAAAAGCCAGAGCAAGACAAGGTCAAACTGCACCTGGGGGGTTTGGTTGATTTGTTGAAAGTCAGGCCTCGGTGCGACATCATAAAGGCTTTGGTTACATTCTGGGATCCGGCCCACAACGTGTTCCGTTTCTCAGATTTTGAACTCACCCCAACCTTAGAGGAAATGGCGGGTTACATGGACGTCACTGAAGGTTTGAGACACAAATACCTGATCGCTCCAAGGGCTGTGAATTCACACAAATTCATGGATCTGTTGAAGATAAGCAAAGGAGTCCCATACGCTGAACTGGATAAAGGTTTTTCTACCCTACAATTCATATACCAGAGGTACGGGAGCATAGAAGGATTCAATGATCCAGAAAGTGGTGTTTGCAGTAGGGGAAATCTGGTAAAATGGAATGAGCATATGCGGTTCGCTTTTATGGTGGCATTTTTGGGCCTCGTGGTGTTTCCCCGAAAAGATAGAAATATCGACCTAAAGGTGGCTGGAATCGTCAGAATCCTGATTACCAACGATAAAAGCATCCTTGCTCCCATGATAATGTCAGAAATATACCGAGCCCTCACGGCTTGTAAGGCTGGAGCAGACTTCTTCGAAGGGTGCAACTTGTTGTTACAGATGTGGATGATCGAACACTTGTGTCACCACCCTCAGTATATGCGCTACATGTCTACAAATGGGGGCTGCATCGAGGGTTATAGCCTAAGGGTTTCAGGTTTCCGATCACCGGGAGGGTTTGAAGAATGGATATCCTATCTCCGGATCATCACCGCAGACCAAATAAACTGGACTTTGGGTTGGCTTTCTGTGGAAGAAATCATATACATGCCCGCCACTGGTCCTCACTTCCTCTTGATGGGACTCAGGGGTATTCAACCTTATGCCCCTTACAGGGTAATGAGGCAGTTGGGAAGATGTCAAGTACTACACCCGGACGAAGATCTCAGCACTTATGCAGTCGAGGTCAGCAGTGACGGCCAATTTCCTGAAAAGACAGTTCGTTGCATATGGAGTGAATGCCAGTACTTAACGGCGAATACCCGAGTAAATGATTTGTCTAGGGGTGAAGTCTCGCCGGCCTATATCACTTGGCAGAACAAGAAGAACATCGTAAAACGGCCAACCAAACGGCCTCACCTCCGAAATTTTGTTGAGTCATCGCAAGAACAATGGGACTGGCTCGCAAAAGAGGAAGGTTACCTGGTTGAAATTAGGAAGCTGAAGCGACAAATGGAAAGGATGGTATTCGAAAACAACGTACAAGTCGCCCAAGAGCAGGCTGAAAAAGACAAGTTAGCCCAAGAAAACCAAACCCTGAAGGCCCGGCTTCGCCAAGCCAGTAAGAATAACATCGACCGACAGAAGCGCTGCTCCGACGAAAGATTGATAGCCAGTTTGAGAAATCAGGTCATCCAGAGCCAAGAAGAATTAGACCAATCAAAGGCTTGCATAGCAAGGATGAGGGCCAAATGGGCAGAAGGTACAATGGCCCGGAGGAAGCGCCTACAGCAAGTCATGAGGAATTGTGAACTGAGCGTCAAAGCAGCAAAGGAAACAAATTCCGCTTTGCAAGAGCGGATCTTCAAGCAAACACAAGATGACCAGGCCGATCGGAGACGCTATTACAATGCAATGACAAGGATGGAAAGGCAAATGGATATATTCCAGGATCAGCTCGCCGCCAATGCACAAACGCTAGGGTTAAAAAGCCGACAGATAAGGCAATTGTTCGCAGAAAGGGACAACATTCGGGCAAGAATTGACGAAGTCGGGCATTACATCTACCTAAAATGTTTGGCATGCGAGCAGACACCTCGGGAAAACCTCATTGCTTCCATCATGGGCTGCGTCCATCGGATTATGAACGAGTTGAAGGGCTTGCAAAGAGACCTTACACCTAGGGCCGCGAAAGGGCCGAAAGATGCCTCGTGGGTCCCTAAGTTGGAAAATTAGTTGTTGATCGAGTCCTGGTTGTTTTGTTTGTTGTTTCCCCAATGTTGTTTTCTTTTCCTCAAACCAAGTTTAAAACCCTGGAGTCTGTACTGTTGCTATTTTGTTTGAAGTAATGTGTAATAGCAAATTTTGATAATGAAATTAAGTGACTCCGGAAGAATTTCTATGTGTCTTTACTTTAAGGCAGAACTACGCCTGGTCTGATTCACGCGGGGACGTGATACGTAGGCAATCCCCATAAGATTCGACCGCTTTTAATAAATAAAGAAAAAAAAATAAAAAAAAATAAAAAAAAATAGCAAAGCATGAACAAACCGGGTTTCGCAAATAGAATAAAACCGCAGGGTTTCGCAAAATACTTTAAAGAGACGAATGAACAAACCGGGATGACGCATGTGGATTGAAGCAAAGCATGTAGAAACGGTTAACTGCTTAGGTGCATTGCATCCTCTATGTGTTATGATCAAATCTGTTAAGCTCTAACACTAACAAAGTTTGTTGTTGTCTGATACCAGACAGTTAGTTGTTAAAGAATTCTGGCAACACATTCATACCAAACCAGATCCAAAGGACCGGTAGCAACAAGCATGACTACTTCAGAGAATAGTAATGAGGAAGAAAGGCCGATGAGCCAGTTGCTAAAAGAGGCAATGGAAAAGATTGAAAGGATGGGACTAGAGATGCATGCAATGCAGCTAGCCCTGGCCAAAACGCAAAAGAGCCCTGAGACACTGGGACACGTGCCGGAGTACCCTCACTCTGGCCCTTCCACAAGCCGCCCAAATCCCCTCTATCATCAAGAAAGAAGCCCTCATGATTCCCAAGCTCCACCACCCCATCAACCTCTCCCAACACCCAATATTCCCATTTTTGTGGGACCTGCATCAGCCCCTTTGCAGCGAACGACCAGTGAGCCATTGTTTCAGGCTCACGATACACAATACTATCCCCCTGAGCCTACATTCCACGCACCGGAACCACAGGCTTACAATCCCCATTTGGAAGTACCGGCAGAGGTTGAGAAGCCGATTAAGGCCCCTGAACAGGATGAAGTGTTGAGAAAGTTCAAAAGCCTGGAGCAATCCTTCAGGAACTTACACGGGCTGGGCAATCAAGTCAGCGTGGCATACAAAGATCTGTGCCCTTTCCCAGATGTCCAACTCCCGGCTGGGTTCAAGATGCCCAAGTTTGATTTATATGAAGGGCACGGTGATCCCATGGCACATTTGCGGGGATTCTGTAGCAAAATGAGAGGGGCAGGAGGCAAGGATGAGCTTTTGATAGCTTATTTCGGCCAAAGTCTGAGCGGATCTGCACTGGAATGGTATACCAGGCAGGATTTCAGCAGGTGGTACACGTGGGATGACCTGGCGCAGGCTTTTGCAGGTCATTTCCAATACAATCTGGAGATAGTCCCTGACCGTCTCACGTTATTGAGAACTGGGAAGAAACCCGGGGAAAGTTTTCGCGAGTTCGGGTTCCGCTGGAGAGAACAAGCAGCTAGGGTCGATCCTCCCATGAGAGAGGGAGAGATGGTAGACTACTTTTTGCAGACATTGGATCCAACCTACTTTGGTCACTTGGTGACAACGGTTGGAAAATCTTTCAACGAGGTGGTCAAAATAGGGGTCATGATAGAAGAAGGTTTGAGGTCGGACAAGATCTTAAACTATTCGGCACTTAAGGCCACAACCCAGGCTATTCAAAGCGGCACGGGAGGTGCGCTGAGAAGAAAGAAAGAAGAGGTTGCCACGATCGAGGCAGGCAGTTGGGCCAGGGCTGGCAGGCCGCACTACAACCAACCCAGGCCTCACAGGTCAAACTACCCATACAACCCACCACAAAATTTCTATCCACCTCGAGAACCACATTGTTCCGTACACCAAGCCCAGGTATACACTCAGCCTCCGGTTCGCCCACAATGGCGCGCACCGGCTCCCCAGAACATATATGCACCACCACAAAACACTTACCCTCCACCAAGGGCATATAGAAATCCTTCAGGGGCAGGTTTCCGGGGAAATCCAGATGCCAGAAATGACAGGTTGCGGAAGCAAAGAACCTTCACCGAACTGGGAGAAACCTACACCGCTGTGTTCCACAAGCTGCGGCAATTGGGTTTGGTTAGTCCTGTCCATACTCGGGAACCAAATCCCCCGCCTCAGAATTTGGATCGTTCAATCAGTTGTGAATACTGTTCAGGGATGCTCGGGCACGATACCGAGAAGTGCTGGAAGTTAAGGCATGCCATACAGGATCTTATTGACACCAATAAGATCGAGGTCCAGACACCGGAGGCTCCTAACATCAACCAAAACCCACTGCCAACGCACCACGAAACTCACATGATTGAGTTGGTGTGTGAGGGAGGAGAATTAAGAAAACCCTCACAAACAGTGATGATGATCCAAGCTGCCCCAAAAGAAGTCTTAACCGGTGGAGGAACAAAGGTACAGTCGCAGGGAGAAGGCGTCAAGCCGGTAGTAATATGGGGGAAGAACCCGTCCGTCATAACAAGCAAACCCGAGCCAAGCAAATTGGTAATACCAGGGATCCTGCCCACACCGGCAGTCATGTTGAAAGGGGTATGTAGAGAACGGGTGACCATAAAGCCGGTGGTCCAACTGCCTATGCTTGACAGCAGGGCTGTGCCCTGGAAATATGAAAAAGCAGTGGTGACGTACCAAGGAAAACAGGTGGAAGAAGTCAGTTGTGAAGCGCAAGGGCTGACTCGATCAGGTCGATGTTTTGCTCCGGTGGAGTTAAGAAAAACCAACCCAGTGGCAACCAAGAAGCCAGTGTCAGAAGAAGAGGCTGAAGACTTCCTGAGGAAGATGAAAGTGCAAGACTATTCTGTGGTTGAGCAGCTGAGAAAAACACCTGCCCAGATCTCACTATTGTCATTACTCCTCCATTCCGAGGAACATCGCCGGGCCCTGTTAAAGATATTGAACGAGGCCCATGTACCCAGTGAGATTTCTGTAAACCACCTGGAAACCATTGCTAGCAAGATTTTCGAGGTGAACAGAGTGACATTCTCAGGTGATGACCTGCCAGTGGAAGGTACAGAGCATAACAAAGCTCTATACCTAGTTGTCAAATGTGAAGACTCGGTGGTAACTCGAGTATTGGTGGATAACGGCTCAAGCGCCAACATTTGTCCATTGTCCACCCTGGACCAGTTAAAGATTGACCGTGGAAGAATCCGGGAGAATAGCATCTGTGTCCGGGGGTTTGACGGAAACGGAACAGCCACTATGGGGGATGTCGTACTTGAACTGACCATTGGCCCGGTCCTGTTTACCATGGAATTCCAGGTATTGGACGCCAAGGTATCTTACAACTTGCTGTTAGGACGACCCTGGATTCATGCAGCTAAAGCGGTGCCTTCCACCCTACATCAGACAGTGAAGTTCGAGTGGGAAAGACAAGAGGTCGTGTTGCACGGCGAGGATACAACATGCACCATGGGCGGAACCATTGTGCCTTTCATAGAGACCACTGATGACAAGGGTCCCTGGGTCTACCAGATTCTCGATACAGGGTCGGCCAACAAAATTTCTGAAGGAGAAATCATCCCGCACCCTAGGGTGACTGCCGCAACAGTCATGATGGTATCAGAAATGCTGGGTAATGGGTTTGTGCCGGGAAAAGGCCTGGGAGTTGAACTTCAAGGGATAGTCCAACCTGTCTCCCTTCCTAAGAATCTGGAAACTTTCGGGTTGGGGTTCAAACCAACCGCAGCAGACAGGAAGCAAGCGCGAAAAATGAAGAAGAGGGTCTGGTTTCTGCCTAAACCAGTGCCACGCCTCTCAAGGTCTTTTGTTAAAGCAAGTGCCAAGGGGTCAGCGATCCCAAAGATTCGAGGACCTTTGATCGGTATAAATGAAGACCTGAATCAGAGTTTTGAGAGGCTATTCGCGGATGTCAGTATGGTGGAAGCTGGAGAAGGTTCCAGCCGAGCAGAGATACAATTTGTGGGGCCTGAGGCCAAGACCAACAATTGGACGGTTACTCCTCTTCCTGTCCGAGGGGAGTCTTGGTAGTAGGCTTTGATTAATGTTTTGTTTGTTTGTTTGTTTGATCGGATTATTCAAGGGTGTAATCCCAACTTTACTTTCGTTTTGTAAAAGTGTGAACCCTTTTTATCCTGCAAATTTAATAAAGTTCTTTTCTTTTGTCCCATTTTAATTTCTTGTTTTGTTCTTTTTCTTTCTGAACAGTTCTCTTTTTACTGGTCCTAATGACATGGCATGCACAGCGGATCTTCGACCTAGTCTAATAAATCAATCTGAATCTGACTCAATGATACAAGAGGTCGTTTGTGATAATGAATCCGAATGTGACGAAGGGGAAGCCTTCGAAGAAATAAACCGAGAACTGTGCCAATTTGAAGAGAAACCCAAGCCTAACCTAAATGACACTGAGGCTGTGAACCTAGGAGACGCTGATAACATCCAAGAGACCAAAATTAGCATCCACATTGAGCCGAATGTCAAAGCAGAATTGATCGAAACTCTCAGGGAATTCAAAGATGTTTTTGCATGGTCATATGATGATATGCCTGGATTGAGCACCGATTTAGTGGTTCACAAATTGCCCACTGACCCGGCATACCCTCCGGTCAAGCAAAAACTAAGGAAATTTAAAACAGAAATGAGTGTAAAGATCAAAGAAGAGGTGATTAAGCAATTACAATCTAAGGTCATTCGGGTCACTCGGTATCCCGAGTGGCTGGCCAATGTGGTACCAGTCCCAAAGAAGGATGGAAAAATCAGGGTGTGCGTCGACTACCGCAACCTCAACAAAGCAAGTCCCAAGGACAATTTCCCGTTACCCAACATTCATATCCTGATCGATAATTGCGCTGGGCGCGAGATCGGATCCTTTGTGGATTGCTATGCGGGTTATCATCAGATCCTAATGGACGAAGAGGATGCTGAGAAGACAGCGTTTATTACGCCATGGGGAACCTACTGCTATCGGGTAATGCCGTTCGGGTTAAAGAACGCTGGGGCAACGTACATGCGAGCAATGACTGCTGTGTTTCATGACATGATACACAAAGAAATAGAAGTGTACGTCGATGATGTGATCATCAAATCTTGGCGTCAGGAGGACCATGTAGCAGACCTAAGGAGATTTTTCCAAAGACTCCGAAGGTATGATATCAAGCTTAACCCGGCCAAATGCGCATTCGGGGTTCCATCAGGAAAGTTGCTAGGATTCATCGTCAGTCGACGGGGGATTGAGTTAGACCCATCCAAAATTGAATCCATCCGAGACTTGCCACCGCCAAGGAACAAAACAGAGGTAATGAGTTTGCTGGGTAGACTCAATTACATCAGCAGGTTCATCGCTCAACTCACAGCAACTTGTGAGCCCATATTTCGGCTACTGAGAAAGGATGCTGCAGTAGGTTGGACGACAGAGTGTCAGGAGGCTTTCGACCAAATCAAAGGGTATCTGTCTAATCCACCCGTATTGGTCCCGCCTAAGCCCGGGAAGCCCCTAATCCTTTACCTGACGGTCTTGGAAAATTCATTTGGTTGTGTACTGGGGCAACATGATGACACAGGGAGGAAGGAGCAGGCCATCTACTATCTTAGCAAGAAATTCACAGTGCATGAGGTCAAGTACACTCAACTCGAGAAAACATGCTGCGCCCTAACTTGGGTAGCTCAGAAGTTGAAACACTACCTGTCTTCATATACTACTTATCTCATATCCCGCTTGGACCCATTGAAGTATATCTTTCAGAAACCTATGCCCACGGGGAGGTTGGCAAAATGGCAAATTCTGCTCACAGAGTTTGATATCATCTATGTGACGAGGACGGCCATGAAAGCCCAGGCGCTGGCAGACCATTTGGCAGAGAATCCCGTTGATGAAAAATACGAGCCCTTAAGAACGTATTTTCCTGACGAAGAGGTGATGCATACGAATGAGTTGGAATTACCCGAGGAACCGGGTTGGAAGCTTTTCTTCGATGGAGCTGCAAACGCAAAAGGGGTTGGAATAGGAGCAGTACTCATTTCTGAAACAGGACGGCATTATCCTGTTACGGCTCAACTACGCTTCTATTGCACCAACAATATGGCCGAATATGAGGCTTGCATTCTGGGTCTGCGCTTGGCTGCTGACATGGGTGTCCAAGACGTCTTGGTCTTGGGAGACTCGGACCTCTTGGTACATCAAATTCAGGGTGAATGGGAAACACGAGATCTAAAGCTCATACCATACCGACAATGCTTGCATGATCTGAGCAAGAAATTTCGATCGGTAAAGTTCAAACACATCCCGAGAGTTCACAATGAGGTTGCGGATGCCTTAGCCACCTTAGCATCAATGCTGCACCACCCTGACAAAATGTATGTTGATCCTCTGCACATCCAAGTCCGTGATCAGCACGCCTACTGCAATGCCGTAGAAGAAGAAGCAGATGGCGAACCCTGGTTTCATGATATCAAGGAATACCTCAGGATGGGGATATATCCAGAACATGCTTCTGGGGACCAAAAAAGAGCCCTTCGGCGTTTGTCGAATGGTTTCTTCCTCAGTGGAGGAGTATTGTACAAAAGAACCCCGGATTTGGGATTGTTGAGATGCATAGATGCCGGGCAGGCAACGACGGTTATGGCGGAAGTACATGCCGGAGTTTGTGGGCCACACATGAGCGGATATATATTGGCAAGAAAGATCCTTCGAACAGGGTGTTATTGGCTAACCATGGAACACGACTGTATCACTTTCGTAAGGAAATGCCATCAGTGCCAGATACATGGAGATTTGATTCATTCTCCGCCAACAGAGTTACATACGATGTCAGCACCCTGGCCGTTTGTAGCATGGGGCATGGATGTCATTGGGCCCATCGAGCCAGCAGCGTCCAACGGTCATAGGTTCATTCTAGTGACCATTGATTACTTCACCAAATGGGTTGAGGCTAAAACCTTCAAATCAGTAACTAAGAAGGCAGTGGTGGACTTTGTTCACTCCCATATCATCTGCAGATTTGGGATCCCAAAAGTGATCATCACGGATAACGGTGCGAATCTTAATAGCAGCTTGATGAGAGAGGTATGCCAACAATTCAAGATTACACACCGCAATTCCACCCCATATCGTCCTAAGGCAAATGGAGCAGTCGAAGCAGCCAATAAGAATATCAAGAAGATACTGCGAAAAATGGTGGAAGGGTCCAGACAGTGGCACGAGAAATTACCCTTTGCTTTATTGGGGTACCGCACTACCGTCCGGACCTCCATAGGCACAACTCCTTACTTGTTGGTATACGGAACTGAGGCCGTGATACCAGCGGAGGTCGAAATTCCGTCCCTCCGAATTGTCACTGAAGCCGGGATTGATGATGATGAATGGGTAAAAGCTCGATTGGAACAGTTGAGCCTGATAGATGAGAAAAGATTGGCAGCAGTGTGCCATGGTCAACTGTATCAGAAGAGAATGGCAAGAGCATATAACAAGAAGGTGCGCCCCAGGAAGTTTGAGGTAGGGCAGCAGGTGTTAAAGAAGATCCTCCCACATCAGGTCGAAGCAAAAGGCAAATTCGCCCCAAATTGGCAAGGGCCTTATATCGTGACCAGAGTATTGTCCAACGGCGCTCTGTGTTTGACAGATGTCGAGGGTAGATGTGTCGACATGGCTATCAATTCAGATGCAGTCAAGAGATATTATGCGTAATTTCTTTAATTATGGCAATTTTTGGTTTATTTGTTTGTATTTGGCATTTGTTGGATAATGAGATGACGGAGGCAATTCTTTCTTCTATCCAAACACTGTTTAACCCTTGCTTCCCCCTTTGAGCCTTAAGTAATTCTTTCATACCCCTCTTTTGGAATCACTAATGGAAAGGACATGAAAAAAAAAAAAGAAAAGAAGATAAAATCATAAGAAATACAAAACCGTGGGAACTACGTTTGACCTGATTCCTCAAAGAGGATACGTAGGCGCCTCACGGCTCGGTCATAGTATGCATCATAGTAAATATAGGATGCATAATGTACATAGTGTGCATAATAGGCACAATGTGCGTAAACGCACATAGCTCAGCATAAGCATAAAAAATAAATTCCCCCAAGCAAGAAAACTGGGGCAGAGGTTATGTTTTAAGTTCCAACAAAGGTTTGATTCCAAAAGTTGTAGCACATCACCCTTCAAGTTGTTTTCATTTTATAGCCTTTCTTCAATCCCACACCAAAACCAACATCGACATCCAAAAGACCTCCCGATCAATGTTCGAGAGATGCCAAATCCGGCAAATAAGGCCGAGAATAATACACTGATCCCCAGCAAAGAAAAGGATCGTAAGACTGGGAATGAGTTGATAGTCAAAAGAATCCCCGGAAGAGAGGGTCGTATCTACAACACACCGGATTCTCGAAAGAAATAAAATGAGAGAGTCTTATTGGTGAAAACCTTCACAGGCACCATAAGGCGCCGGGAGATGAGAGAAAAGAGAGAGTCTCATCAGTGAAAACCCCTCGAAGGGCACTATGGGGCGACAAGACAGATCAGCAAAGCTACCACATTCGAAACGAAGTGAACACTCCTTTATCATCCCCAGCAAGTCAAACCATCGAGCAAATCAATCGATACAAATAGACTGGGTCGGAATCTATGGTGCACGCCATGATCACGGGGACCAGTTTTGTCCTCCAGATAAGTTCTGTGGATTGTCTCCTCCCACAAAATATTGGTTCAGAAAGTTTTTCTCTTTTCCATATCTTTATTTCTTTTCCTAAAAAAGTGTCTTTAAAGGATTTTTCAAAACTTACTACCAGGAACCAAAGGGGAATTCATCCAGTGCAGGATAATACAAACAGTCTTAAAGGCCGGTCCCGGGCAATGCAGTGATTGTGCCCGGAAATTTTGGAAGAAGTAAGCTCCAAAAAGGGAGTGGTTTCAGGAGTTAGAAGCAGACTCCCACATCATGTGTTTAAAGAGAAAGCAGAGTAGGGGATAAACTGAAAACCAATCCCCAGCAGGCTAGAGACCCCCAACAGGCAACTTTGCCCGCCAACCAATTATGGGGACAAAGAGCAAGAAAAGAGGAAGAGAGAAAAATTGCTCGCCAGAAAGGCACCCTCTACCACCACGATAAAAACTAATTAAATCCTTTTGTCTGTTGCAGGGGAACAGAGGATTGATGAGGGCAGCAAGATGCAATGCCATGGAAGTCACCAAAAACCGGGGCAGAAAATTTTCTGCCGATTGTCGAAAATTTTCTCGGAAGAACGGGGAAACAATTTCAATAACATTTAAGTTCTAGGTCGCCCACCAGTATAATGCGGGAATACATTTAAGTTCTAGGTCGCCCACCAGTATAATGCGGGAATACATTTAAGTTCTAGGTCGCCCACCAGTATAATGCGGGAATACATTTAAGTTCTAGGTCACCCACCAGTATAATGCGGGAATACTTTAAGCTCTAGGTCGCCCACCAGTATAATGCGGGAATACTTTTATGTTCTAGGTCGCCCACCAGTATAATGCGGGAATACTTTTAAGCTCTAGGTCACCCACCAGTATAATGCGGGAATACTTTTAAGTTCTAGGTCGCCCACCAGTATAATGCGGGAATACATTTAAGTTCTAGGTCGCCCACCAGTATAATGCGGGA
Organism: Nicotiana sylvestris; assembly: GCF_000393655.2. Classification (NCBI taxonomy): domain Eukaryota; kingdom Viridiplantae; phylum Streptophyta; class Magnoliopsida; order Solanales; family Solanaceae; genus Nicotiana; species Nicotiana sylvestris. The sequence goes on from NC_091064.1 coordinate 107,286,037, forward strand.
ATACATTTAAGTTCTAGGTCGCCCACCAGTATAATGCGGGAATACATTTAAGTTCTAGGTCGCCCACCAGTATAATGCGGGAATACTTTTAAGCTCTAGGTCACCCACCAGTATAATGCGGGAATACTTTTAAGTTCTAGGTCGCCCACCAGTATAATGCGGGAATACTTTTAAGCTCTAGGTCACCCACCAGTATAATGCGGGAATACATTTAAGTTCTAGGTTACCCACCAGTATAATGCGGGAATACATTTAAGTTCTAGGTCACCCACCAGTATAATGCGGGAATACATTTAAGTTCTAGGTCGCCCACCAGTATAATGCGGGAATACTTTTAAGTTCTAGGTCGCCCACCAGTATAATGCGGGAATACTTTTTAGTTCTAGGTCGCCCACCAGTATAATGCGGGAATACATTTAAGTTCTAGGTCGCCCACCAGTATAATGCGGGAATACATTCAGCTCTAGATTTTGGAATCAGTCACCCCACCTGAAGACGGAAGGGTACAACAGAGATCCCCAAACGGGAAACAATGAAATCCCAGCACCAAGAAGCAGACAACTGCAGAGGCAAGCGCACAATTCAAAAGGAAAAAGGAACGCGTCTCAAAAGAAGCAGTTTGGGAACGTTGTAGCATGCCCAGTATAACGATGCTGATGAAGAAACATACCACTAAAGAAACCATTGGAAGATTTAAAGAAGAAAGCCATGTCCCCAGCAGATCAAGCAAAGTGATGAAAACTGGAGTTCAAACGTCAGCGAAGGACCATCGTCACCTCCCAAAGTCACAAGACAAAGGCATCGGAGGAAAGTATTAGCCGACAAGAAAGCAAGGCAACAAGAACAAGTTGAAGATGGATAAGATTTCAGGATCCCCAGTTTAGCTTAGCTTCTTGTTTTCCTTTTAGAGCAATGTAATAGGGAGATCGGTTGAGCAGTAGCATCCTACAGCAGCATACAACAGCGCACAACAACAGCAAACACTACAGTCACACGGTAGTCCCAGCTACCAAAATTTCCCGAACTACATTGACCTGATTCCTGTTTCAGCCCAGGATATGTAGGAAACCTCTGAAGCAAAGGTTCGGTCAAATCTTTTTCAAAAAATGCTTCACACGGAGTATTCGGACGGGCAAAAATCGCTCGCTTATCTTTGCGCGAAAACCCTTCGTGTCTTCGTGCAAAGAGGGGCAGCTGTAAGCACGTGATTTTTGCTTTACGAGCAATCGCTCCAAAAGAAAATAAAAATAGTGACAAATGATTTCGCTGTACAATTGTTCGAGTTTTTCGTGACATGTGTTGTTAGTCATTTGTGGATCTGTCCATTTTGCATTTAATCATTAACAAACAAAATACAAAATATGCATGTCAGGGTGATTAAACCATAATTCGGTCAGTAAAAGAAAATTCAAAAAATATATGTGCATCGTTCGTTCTAGGCTTTTAGTTAACTTACCGAAATATTTTTTGTGATAATTGTGTTAAAATGTTGCATTGTTGTTGGTTTTAATTTCATTATTTTATTGTTTGTTATTTCATTTTTTGTTTTAAAAGAAAAAATAAAATAGAAAACAAAAAGAGGGATTGAAAAACGGGTTAGGCCCAGGAAATAAAACAAAAAAAATGGGCCCAAACCAGCACAAGTCCGGTCCAGACCAGGCCTGCCCAGGCACCTCCTGAAACGACGTCGTTTCAGGGACGGTTAATCTGGGCCGTTCATTTCCATTGATCCGATGGCCCTTATTAGCCCTCATGACCCGACCCATTCCCGTTTTTGACCGACCCCTTGATTAACCAAACGGCACCGTATGGTCTAGCCTCCCCAATCCTGGCCATCAATTTTAATCAATCCAACGGCCAGGATTGAATCAGCCTCCCCGTATATAAGCCTCCTATCACACCCCACGCCCCCTATTCTAACCCCCCCCACTCATCGTCTTCATCCAAACACTGAAGCCCCCCCCAAACCCTAGCAGCCGCCCTAGCTTCCCTTTCACCAGAACCCGGCGGCATGGACGCCGGTGGCCACCTCCTGAACACCCTAGGACCACCTCACTGTCCTGAACACAAATCCACTAACCACGAGCCTCGAATCACTTCCGTTCGTCTCGAATCTTCATTTGAAGATTTGAGTCGAACCCGGATCTATGCCAAACCATCCCATCTTCATACCAGACACTCCCCTGACCTTCCTCGTGACCAAACCAAGCTTGGTTTGGTCCGAATCTACCCACAACTCCTAAAAATCCAGATCTGGAAATCCAGAACTTGAAACACATGCACCTGGGGAACCCGGCCGGTTTGGACATGGGTTTGAGGTCTAATAGACCTTAATCAAGGTGTTCTCATGTGAGAACACCCTGATTAAAGTTTGTTCGGCCTCAAAAGTTCGAAGTTGAATCAGATTTGGGTCTGTTTGATTTAAACATTTTCGGTAAGTTTTCCTTTCTTTTGTGTTAGTTTTGATTAAGTGGTCAGCATGTTTCGTTGTGTTTGTTTGTTATTTTTTGTTATTTTTCATTCGGATTTCTTCATCTCTGTAAAGACCTTTTATTTGGTCGATTGGTTTCTGTGTATGATTTAAATGTATCCTATGATAAGCATGTCCGATTAGTATAGTCGTCGCATGAATAAACTTATATAGGTTCCTAGTGACTGACCAAGTTGTCCGAAGCCCTTTAGGTCCCTGAACATATTGTTTGTGTGAGCGACTGATTATTACCTGCTATAATTAGTATAGTCGACTCGATAAATGTCGTTGATTAGTTTCTATAACTAATGAATCAAACGAGCTAATAATGTCGCATGACTAATTGATACTTTGCCACTGATTGAAGGCCCCAACATTGTTTGAAATAGTTTGTTTGCATTGAAAAATGACTGAAAGGTTCAGTCTAGGCAGTCCTGAATTTGAACTTTCATCAGTTCAAAAATGCCCTGATGCGGCAAAGGGTCAAGACAGTGGTAACCAGGGTTTAACAGGGGTAGTCTGGGGTTTGCAAAGAACAAAAATGATTAGTTTAAATGAGCTGACAAGTAGGGTACTAATTTGGGATTAAATTAATGCCAATGGGGAACAAGACATAAGAGTATGGGACTTAAATTGAATAAAAAATGATGCCCATAACTCCTGATTAAACAAAACCAGGCGTGGGAATAAAGGGGGCTGACACCAAAAGATGCTTAGGCATGGGCTTTAAAGAGTATGGGCAGGCTGCAAGTTGCAGCAAAAAAAGGGCAGCTTAACTGCACTGGTTTTTGGCTTATAAATAAGCCATTGGAGAATTTAAACGGGGCTGGAGTTTTGAGTCTTAGGCTGGACTTTTAGTCTTCAGAAAAAGAGAGAAAAGGCTGGAAATTTTAGTCTTGAGGAGAGGTCTTGTGAGTTGAAGAAAACTGAAAAAAAAACAGAAAGAAATTTCCAGAAATACTGTAACTGAACACTGTCCAAGAATTGCACAAAGAAACCAAGTTGGTTATCCTAACTGGGATTGTTCTTTGTCCCATTAAGAGAAGTCTGTGTTTCTTCTGCTGTGATTGTTGCTACACTGAGCTTTCTGTGTGCTGCTGGTTTGAGTTTTAGTCTCCTTGATTGTCGAAACTGTGCTGGTTATTTGCTGAGCCTTGGTGGTTATTGAACTTCTGTGGCTATAGCACAAAATATTCTGTTTCCTTTCTCGACTGGTTTTGTTTCCTATCCTGTCTTCCTGGGATTATTAGTCTGTTGCTCGACCAACGTGTGAACTTCATCTTTGTGGCTGTTTGGTTGTTGCTGTGTTGTGCCATTTATCTGCTGCTGCTGTGCTTGCTGCGTACCACTCAGCTGATCATTTCCTTCTTCTTTTGTTTCTCTATACCAGGTACATGACTAATACTCTGTCAAATGTAATTGGAAAGTTGAGCATGAATACAAAAGAAAAGACCTGAAGAGTGACTTTTATACATAGATTGTTACATTAAATATCATGTACTGTATAATAATTTTCATTCCTGTTTTGATAATGGAAGTAGCCTGTATGCCCAGTATATATCAATGTAGATTAGCTGAATGTTAGTTTATATATGTATGTTGTTAGGTGAAAATATTCCCAATGTAATAGGTTGTATCTTAGACTTAGTTTAACTGTGCAGTATATTCTTTAATAGGCCAAACATGAAAACTATCCACTACTAGTTAATTTCTTTCCCTTTAATAGGCGGTCCTTTTATAACTGATAAACCACGCCAATAGAACCCAGAACAAGTTCACGGCCTCAACCTCACCAGGGTCGAGCCCAGGTCGAGGACAGATCAGGCAGGCCCGCATCGAGCGAGCAGTGGCCTAGGTCTGGCCAACCGCGCGTGGGCTGGATTTGGGCCCAGGATTATTTGTTTGGCCGACTGTGCACGCAGCTTCGGTCCCAACTTTTGTTAAGCATTTCTGAATTCCATTACAAACAACTTGCAAGCATGTAATTAATTAGGACTATCTACCGTTTTCAATTGATAGAGACGAACACGACAAGAAACGTAGTTGCTATAGGATATCCTTTTAAAATAAGAACGAGATGAGCCTCGATGAAAATAAACAAAACACGCAGATACGGGGCCCTTGTTAAATGTATATTATTGAAGCATTTAGTTTCCAGGACGGGTTGTTTAGCAAATCTCACAACCCTCCTAAAATAACAACACGTTAGTCTCTTTAGGACACGCTTTAATAAACCTTACCTTCTTAAACTCGGGTGCACATTTATGTGACCCAAATCCAAATCTCGACGGATTCGAAATGTATTTCTAATCATGGGTACATTGATTGTGACGTGGTTCGAGATGCGTGTCCATGACGTTGCAAATTCATTTTTTGAAAAAAAATAAGAATGAGATGAGCCTCGCCAAATAAAATACAATTGCGGGGCCCTCAGTAAATATTTGCTTTAAAAATTATTTAGACTTCGGGATGGACCATTTAGTAAAATTCCACGGTCCTACCCAAAATAAATACGCTAGTCGCTTTAGGCGCGCCTTTAACAATTTAATTTCCTTAAACTCGGGTGCACATTGATGTGACCCAAATCCAAATCTCAACGGAGTCAAAGTGTGTCGACGACCGCGGGTACATTGATTGTAACGCGGTTCGAGATACATTTTCACAACGTTGTAATCCTTGATAAAAACAGTAAATGATAAAAGCGGTTAAAAGTTAAATTTTGCACATAAGTTCAGACTTGTATAAAATCAGATAATCAAGCCGAATATAACAGTTGAGCGACCGTGCTAGAACCACGGAACTCGGGAATGCCTAACACCTTCTCCCGGGTTAACAGAATTCCTTATCCGGATTTCTGGTATGCAGACTGTAATATGGAGTCATCATTTTCCTCGCTTCGGGATTAAAATTGGTGACTTGGGACACCCTAAATCTCCCAAGTGGCGACTCTGAAATAAATAAATAAATCCCGTTTCGATTGTCCTTTAATTGGAAAAAACTCCCCTGTGCCCCCGCGGGCGCGGAAAAAGGGAGGTGTGACAGCATGTAGCCGGTAAGTATCTAGCGCAACTTCGGAGGAAAAGTGACGAAGAGTCGACATCGACACTCACTACTGGTCCAATAACATCAGATACAATAAAGAGGTAAGTAAGTGTGGGGCAAAGCAAATAAATGAAATAAACAAGTATAAATCACGTGGTACAAATCCCCGCTCTTCACGAGGAACTCAAGCTCTCCAATAGAATTTTTCTCCTTAACCGAAGCATGTATATAGATATAGTGGATCTCATCAAGTAGCTTACCATAATTCAAATCAGGGAAACTCACAGATACACTTGCTTCTTGCCAACTTTTATGCACGATTTTATGAGGATATGATATAGGAAATGCCGAGGCGTACGGCCCGATTGAATATAATAATAAACTATGCATTACCAAGGGTTGAACGACACGAACCATAGGTACATCTGATAAACAACTGAGGCGAACAACCCGCTCTTATAAGAGTGTGGTACATAAATCCTGCCGAGGCGAATGACCCAGTCCCATTAAAATAAGAAGAGTTGACGGGTCCTTGTCCCCACTTACGAATAAACGTGTGAGTTGTAACTTCTTTAATAAAATGCAAAGCTGTTTCTAGTCCTTGAGCAGTTTATCTTTGGTTGCACCTGCTTCTTGCAAGGTTGCTTTAGATTGCACCTGTTTCATGTTTTCAATCAAAGAACAATTGTTAGTTTGAAACAGTGGTTGGTTTTGTGGCCTTGATTGTTTCAATCACTTGATCTCGACCCGACTTTTTTTTATGAAGATCTCAACTACAACTGCTCGTTCCCTAAGGACCGAATTCATTTCAGGCCCTAGAGATTCTCTAGCCTTTCCAGACTTTGCCATGACGGTTGGTCGGTGGAACTCAACCTATTCGACTTTATTTTGCCTTCGTAGGCCTTTCCCTTCTGACCTTTTTTTTTGTCTTCTTTTTTTCCCTTTTTTAACTTCGGAGCATTGGGAACCTTTTGGCTCCTCAAACATTATCGCAACGGCTAGTCACGGGGGACTCAACCTTTTTCAACTTTATTTCGCTTTCACAGGCCTTTCATTTCTGGATTCTTTCTTCCAACTTTAATTTCAGATCATTTGGGGTACCTTGGCTTTTCAAACCTTTGCCGAGATGGTTAGCCACATAGGACTCAACCTTTTCAACTTCATTTACCTTTATAGGCACTTCAATTTGATTATCTCCTTCCAAGAGTTTTGATTTCGAAGCATCGACCTCCATGTCCAATCGAGTTCGACTTGATGCCCCTGACGAGGCTGGGTGCCTTCTTGTGTATTAGCTTGTATCAAATGAGAACCCTGTAAATCAGTCTTACCATCCGTTTTTCGTCTCAGTTTCGGAACATAGTTAGACCGAAAGGGATTCAAACAAAACAGACAATGGAATGGAGAATGAGTTTAAAACATGAAGTGTCCCTTTCAAGGAAAGGAAAGAAGGACTTATCTGGAGTACATGCGGACTTCAATGAACATGGCATGCCTTTTGCACTAGATTCCTGATTTGTGTAAACCGTCCGACTCTCAAAAATTCATCACAACGTTTGCCTCAAAATCGAGAAACCTTGCTAGGACTTGTCAATGCCGATGGCTGTGAGGACCCTCTTTTCGATCGGGGGCGCCCTTTGCGGGTTTTCACGAGCTGATATCTCTCATTTCTTTCCTCACCATCACCTTATATTGCTCTTTGCGAGTTTTCACTAACAAGACTCTCTCATTTTTAATTTCTCTTCTTACCATCGCCTTACGGTGCCCGTGTGGGTTTTCACCAATAAGACTCTCATTTTATTTCTCACTTTATTGCATCGGATCCAAGTAGGTGTATTCTCCAATTTTAAACGTTTTTGCTGATTGATCGAAAGGACTTGAACATGATTTGGGGTAAAAAAAATTTGGATTGAATTACAACTTTGAAACCTTTCAGGCAAAACCATCGCCAACCCATTGTAACTTCTGCCTAGTTTCAACTTTTGGGGAAATTTGGATTTTTGTTTTGGTGTGACTGAACCCCAGAAAGAGACTGCATGAGTATCCTTTCGGAATCAAGTCAAACGTAGTTCATGGAACTTTGTTTTTGATTTTCTTTTGTTTTTGTATTTTGATTTACTTTCTATATCCATTCGGACGGTTCGGGGCCACTGGCTGCAATAAATCTAGCTTGATTAGCTTTTGGAACAAGCTTGAATACAATTCACCAATAAGGGTGAACTGATTCATTCTGAAAGACTCTCTTGGGCGAGGATCGTACTGGGGAACATTTAGTTTGGGATTATATGGAGCTTGGTAAGGATGGGCATTTATGGGAGGTGGAGCTCAGTTTTGTATATGATGTTGTAGCCGCGTGTAAGGTTGCACGTTCATCACCACATAAGGAGGTGGTGCCACTGCATAAGCAGCATCTTGGAGGGGATAATAATGTTGAGGGACCTCAAGAAGCATATATGATTGGCTGAATAACCTACGGGCCCCCCTCGAGCTGGAAGCCATCATGGCTCCTTCTTCACTCCCGCTTCGATTTATCAAACCCTCTGAACCATTTTGAACATCGTGTGATGTGGCTTTCAAAGCAGCATGACTCAAGATTCGACCCGTTTCCATCCCACTTTCTACCATCTCCCCAATTTTGATAACCTCAGCAAATGGATTTCCCATAGTGGACATCATGTTCTTGAAGTAGTCCGCCTCTTGGGCCTGTAGAAAGACCGTGACCATTTCAATTTCGTCGATTGAAGGCTTTACCCTAGCAGCTTGCTCACGCCATTTGACAGCATATTCGCGGAAGCTTTTCGTGGTTTTCTTTTTCAAATTGGACAAAGAGCTTCTGTCGGGAGCGATATCCACATTATATTGGAACTGGCAGACAAAATCTCGGGCCATATTGTCCCACACATGCCAATGGGCAGTTTCTTGATCCGTATACCACTCAGAAGTGATTCCGGTGAGGCTTTCCCCAAAATAGGCCATTAGCAGTTCCTCTTTTCCACCAGCGTCTCTCAACTTGTTACAATATCATTTCAGGTGAGTGATCGGGTGTCCATGTCTGTCATACTTTTCAAATTTTGGCATCTTGAAGCCAGCTGGCAAGTGGACATGGGGAATCATACAAAGGTCAGAGTATGAGACACTCGTTTGGCAACTCAGACCTTGCATGTTTTTCAGGCTTTGTTCAAGGCTCTTTATCTTCCGAGCCATTTCCTCTTGCTCAGGATTTTTAACAACCTTTTCTTGGTCCATCGAGAGATCATATTGTAGAGGTTGAGTAAAAGAGTATGTGGTCACATATGTTATTTCTGGTTGCAGCCGTGGACAATGAAAGATGAACATTGGAGGGGGTGCCCTTGAAGCCGGTGCCTGGGGCGAACCACAGAAGGCATGCCAGGATTATTGGAGGGCATTGAAGGGTGCCCGCACGGGATGAGCGGGTTGGGCACAGGGGCGTTGGTAACCTCATTTGACCTTGGGATCAATTTGGGAATCCCAGTGATTGCACTTGGCGGTTCCCTACCATTAGGCCAGGCGTCCCACATTTCCAATATGCAGAGACGCAACATCTTATTCTCTTCAGCAGCTGTTGATTCTAGCGGTAGAATAGTTGATGCTGGGCTATCCTCAGGACTAATGATTGGTAGATTGCTTGCGGAGGCCATCTGTACCTTTGGATCTTGTGAAAGAGGGGAGGCTAGATTACCAACAAAATCAACCACCAAAACCTGGCTAGTTTGTACATCGAACAAACTTGTTAGTTTTGAGACGCTTAACAGATAGGAAATAGCACGTTTGGATGCAATGCACCTAAACAGTTAAACGTTTCTACCATGTGTTTGAACGGTCGCATGTTCCATTCCGGCCTTAACTATCCCTTTTCACTTTGTACCTCTTTTCATTTATTTATGCCTTTCTTAATCACTCTTGATTTGTTTCATTTCATTTCTGTCGCTCTTTTATTTTTGGCACTCTCTTTTTCTCTTTTTTTCGCTCAATTTTTTTTCAGTTTATTTTTCACTCAATTAATTTTATGGCTATGATCGAATCCGATGGGGATTGCCTACGTATCATGACGTCGCATGAATCAGATCTTGCGTAGTTCGGGAAGATCGAGAATGTAGTAAATAAACTAACTTTTTTTTGGAAGGAATTTTTGAAAGAAATATTTTAAAAGAAGAAAGGAAATATATTTTTTGATTTTTATTTTGTTTTGAACTTTGGGAATTTTATTTGCTTTCATTTGCTTTTGATTTGAACCTTGGGAATTTTAAAAGTAAAAAGAAAATATTTTTGTTTGAATTTTCATTTGTTTTCTCTTTTTCTAAATAATAAAGAAAATATTTTTGAATTCTGGATATTGCCTCTTAATTTTCGAAAGAGGGACTTTTAAGAAAATATTTTGGATTTCTGAGTTTTTTAACTATTTACAAAAATACTTCTAAAGAAAAGCAAAAATATTTTTGGACTTTTATTCTTCTTTTTAAAGAAGGAAAAGAATATATATTTTTTTGAATTCTACTTTTTTTTCTGATTTCTTTTTGGATTTTTGAGAAACATACTTCAAAATAAAGGAAACTTGCATTTTGAAATTTGAATTTGATTTTGTTTTTTTTTTTTTTTTTTTTTTTTGCATATGAAAGACTTAAGAAAGAAGGAAACTACTTTTTTGAGTTTTAAAAAAACTATTTTTTTTTTAATTTTCTAAGGAAAGATTTTTAAAGAAGGAATATATTTTTGGATTTTTAAAAATTGGGGTCGGAACCGATAATGTTTGCATACGTATCTCACATCCGGTGAGAATCAGACCCGTAGTTCACTCAGTTTTGACATAATTGGAAAAAGCATGATATTGACTCACTTTCATTTTTTTTTTGAAATACATTTTCCTTTCTTCTCTTTTTTTTTTTCAAAAATTTTGGCAAAGTCTCGAGGCATTTTCAAATATCAGGATTTTCATAATCGGGTGAATTTTCTATCCTACCTCACTCTTGATTTTTCTCGTGATTTTCTTTTCCTAGCCGGTCAACACGCAAATCGAAACAAATAAATATTCACATAGCACGTAGAATGCATCAGGATGGTCTTTATTTTGGGTACACCTGTCCTAGACGGACTCAACCCCTATGTTGAGTCCACAAGGTCAAATGCATGTGATGCAAATAATCGTTCCTACTAGGGATCCAGCATGAGGTTATGTTATTCTAAGCTATAACCTGGGGTTGTGTTCTAAACCTACCTTACCCGAGCGGACAAACTCGAGTCAAGGAGGGGCAACGTACCGGGAGCACGAAAGTCTACCCGGCCTTGTTGCTTGCCTAGCCCCATTCTATTTGGTATAACTCTAACAGAAAAGTGGGCCACGCGAACGTGAGCACCGTTTTTTAGAAGACTCCGAAGGGAGGCTGTAATGACCCGACCGGTCGTTTTTGAGCTTTTGCATATTGATCGCTAGTTCTCGGGCATGACTTGCCCTGTGTGATGTATTATGACTGATGTAGATCGTTGGTTTTGGTTTTCACGGAAATCGGAATGAATTTGGAAGAACAATTCTCAGTTGTAGCTTGAAATTTGAAAGGTTTGACCAAGATTTGACTTATTTGTATATGAGCTCGGATCAGAATTTTTATAATTTGGTTATCTCCGTTGGGTGATTTGGGACTTAGGAGCGTGATCAGAATGCATTTTGGAAGTCCGTGGAAGGTTTAGGCTTGAATTGGCGAAATTGAGATTTCGGCATTTTTCGGTCGATAGGTGAGATTTTGATATAGAGGTCGGAATGAAATTCTGAGAGTTGTAGCAGCTTCGTTGTGTCATTTGGGACGTGTGTGTAAAAGTTCAGGTGATTCGGACGTGGTTTGGTTGGGTTTTTGATCGAAAGCGTATTTCAGAAGTTTTTGGAAAACATAGGCTTGAATTCGATGACTTTTGGGTAATTTGATGTTGTTTGAGGTGTTTTGATGATTGGAGCAAGTTCGAATAAGGTTTTAGGATGTGTTGGTGCTTTTGGTTGAGGTCCTGGGGGCCTCGGATGAGTTTCGGGTGGTCATTTGGAACATATTTGGAGTTTGAAAGTTGCAGAAATAGCAGGTTCAGTGTTGCAGAGAATTACCTCTTCGCGTCCGCATGAGGAGCCTCACATTAGCGTAGAAGGAATGGAGGAAGGCCAAAATTTAGCCTTTGCGTTCGCGTGAGAGGCTTCATGTTCGCGGAAGGTTGGGAAGCTGTGCATCGCGTTCGCGAGAAGGCACACGTGATCGCGTAGAGGAAGTGAGTCAGATGGGGTCCCAGGTAATTTGTGCATCGCGTTCGTGTACGGTTGTTCGCATTCGCGTAAGGTTCTATTTTGACTAATCCGAATCTGTGTACTGAGTAAAAGCGAAATATCTTCTCTCAATTCTTGGCAGAGGGAAGCCCCATGACCGACCGAACCGAGGCTGGGGTAGATAGAGGAAGAGAAGATTTATTGAATGCTCTCGGGCATTTATTGAGGTAGTAAAATATTATGTTTCAGAAGGATCTTTCTTGGTATTAAAGTCTTCAATCTGTGAGGAAGTAGCCCATTCTTCATCTACGCAAAGATGAATTACTGCTTATTCGACCGGTCCTACCCCGGCTTATTAGGATAGGACCTTCTCTTATCCCGGATGACTTGAGCTTGTCTTGGCTCTCTTCTTTGACAAATAGGACTTTGCTTAGATGGTTTGGCACGCTTAGCTTTCGATCGAGAAAGACGGGAATTTGTGAAAGCGGGCTTATTGCCCCATGTCTTACCTATAAAAAAAAGGCAGGAACTTATTAGCACAGATGACTTGCTTGCATACCTTCTCCGAGATATGGAAAGGGGGTTCAGATACAGGCTGGCATTAAAGGAAGCGCTTTTAGCACACACCTAAACAATCGTGTACTTGGGAGCCCCGAGACTTCCTTATAGATACAGACTTTCCGTACTGCCAAGGAAGGAATACACTTTACAAAGGATCTACTTAACTAGCAAATGAGCATTTCATACTTTCCCGCGCTACTTCCCAGTCCAATAGAGGTCTTTCCAGTAAAAGGAGGTCGTGTACCAGAGTTCGAGTTAAAAAGAAGAAAGGGGTTGCGATAGAAAGAGAGGGCACAAGAGAAGCAAGATACGACATTCGTTGGAACAAAAGAGAGCAACAAAAAACAACTTAAGCAAAGATCTGGTTGATTCCATTCGTCAGTCACTAAGGGAAATGACTCTCGATTGAGAAAAAACTTGCCACATTTTTTGTATCCATTTCGCGGATTAGGTTCGAAGCGAAAGATACCAAAAGAAAGGGAGCACATTATAGAACACTAACTGGCCTTTACTTGGGCCCATCCCAAGCTCCCTACTAAAAGATTACAATAAAAGAGAAGCATCACTTGACTGTGTCATCGCGTTCGCAGGGTGTTGGTCACGTTAGTGTAGTGTATTTTTGAGGTCTTGAATATTTGCTCTCTGCGATCGCGAGGCTTGTGCCGAGATCGCGATGAAGGAACGGTCAGAGCTGGGAAGAACGTTTTAAGTCATTTCATCCGCGATTTTGGGGCTCATTTTCCCCATTGTTGATCATTTTGAGAGCTTTTTGAAGGAAATTGAAGAGGGATTCAAGGAGAAACATTTGGAGGTAATAATTTCAAACCTAAAACTCAATTCTATTGTGAAATCCACCTAGAAATTCATTGAAACTAAGCTTAAAAATTGAAGAGCTAGGGCTTGAGAAATTGAACCTTTGATTTGGGATTTGAAAGACCATTTGGGGTCGGATTTGAGAACTTTTGATATGTATGAACTCGTGGGGAAATAAGGAATCTATTGCTATGAAGAATTATGAGTTTCGAGAAGTGGGCTTGGGGCTCGGGTTTTGGTGATTTCGAGATTTATGCCCGTTATTGATTGTTTTCGCTTGGGCGTTGTTCCCTTAGCATATTATGATGTATTCGTTCTGATTTTGGATTGATTCGATGCGCATGGAGGCCGATTTGAGGGGAAAAGGCATCGTGAGCTAGAGATTTCGCCGGTTTGAGGTGAGTAATGATTGTAAATGATGTCCTGAGGGTTTGAAACCACGAATTGCACATCGTAGTGCTATATTTAGGTGAGACACGCGCTTGATGATGAGCGTGGGGTCGTTTACTATTGGGGATTGTGATTTGGTCCGTCATTCATGTTTTTACCGTATATTTGACTGAAACCTGTTTGTTATCATCATGGTTTGGACTGATTGCCACATTTGTGCTTTGTGCCAACTAATTTGAGCCCTCTAGGGATTTTTACCACTATTTCCTCACTGTATTGATTATTACTTGAACTTAGTCCTGTTTTTTCCTACTGTTTTATAACTCAGCCATTTTTACTCAATTTGAGACTTAAATGATATTTCTAAATGGTGTTTTGGGCTGAGAACTACTGTTTTACTTATGTCGGAGGTGCTTGTGATGATTTTTGGACTGAGTGAGGCCGAGGGCCATATGTGAGGATATGTTGAGGTATATGAGGAAGAGGGCTTGAGATATTTTTATACGCCACGAGGTGTCTTGGTATAGCGCTTGGGCCGTAAGGGGCCCCATCGGAGTCTACACTCCCACAATGAGCGCGAGTACCCATTGAGATCTGAGAGTGAGCCCGATGGGCTGATATTATTCTGAGAGTGAGCCCGAGGGGCTAATATTATTCTGAGTGTGTGCCCGAGGGGCTGATATTGTTCTTAGAGTGAGCCCGAGGGGCTGATATTGTTCTGAGAGTGAGCCCGAGGGGATGGTACTATTCTGAGAGATTGCCCGAGGGGCAGACCTTTATGTGTTCATCTTTCATATTTACTTGTCATTTTACCTGTAATACTGTGGTATTTGTCCCGAGGGGAGGATGTTCTGTGCTTATCGGCACTAACTGATTTGCATTCATTTGCGTACTGTTGAAAAAGTCATTTTCAAAAAGAGGTTTAAACTGAGCTATGATATTTCTAATGATTTCACAACTTCATTACTTTTCTCAATGTTTTACACTGCTTCTATACAGCATGTTGATTTGCATTACATGATTTCTTACTGCTCAGTTGTTATTTACCTTTATTACTCACTGAGTTGGAGTACTCACTTTACTCCCTGCACCTTGTGTGTAGATGCAAGTATTTATTCACCCGGTAGCGGGTTTTGGGCTGATCGGAGGCTGAGTTATTGGGGTTTAGCAAGGTGGCTGCCAGCATTTGCAGCACCGTTTTTTTCTTCATTTTCTTTCATTAGTCCTGCTTTGTACATTTCAGACCTTGTAGTTGTATTTATACTCTAATAGATGCTCGTGACTTGTGACACTCCGGTTTGGGCTGTGTCGGGATGGTTTCTTCAATTGTTATCTATATTTCTGCGAATTATTGCTATTAAATCATGCTTTAAACTACTTTATAGTATTTAACTGCTTAAAGAAGTGTACTGTGTTAAACTGGCTGGCCTTGTCTTCATGTGAGGCGCCATCATGACCGGGTTCGAGGTTAGGGTCGTGACAAGTTGGTATTAGAGCCTAGGTTACATAGGTCTCACGAGTCATGAGCAGGTTTAGTTGAGTCTCCTGGATCGGTACGGAGACGTATGTTTTTATCCTCGAAAGGCTGCAGAACCTTTAGGAAACTTCACATTCTTGAATTCTTATCGAGCGTCCTTTGATTCAGCTTGAAATGTAACTCTTTGAATTCCTTCCACGCGTTCGCATGCGCGCATGAGTGCTGAGTATCAGATATGCCTTGATGGCTTGTGATTCCCTAATCGAGGGGCGAGATGTGATTTTTGTGGGTTTGATATTGGGCCAGTCTGAAGGACTTGAGGCTGGATCTTTGCTTATGGCTTGAGCACCGAGGTGGTGATTGTGTGAGCAAGTGTTTTGAACTTATATGTTTGGTATTGTCCCTATTAGTGGAAGTGACAGCTGGATAACTATGTGATGAGTATGTTAGTACTGCGAGAAGTATCCATATGATTCGGAAGCGGCGAGAAGGGTCTGCTGGATGATAGAAGAACTATTAGGTGCTTGAATTCCATCGTGATTCGAGGTATAGCCCCGAGTTATGGGCGTGTGAAGGATCTTTTCATGTTTCCCAATTGATAGTGAAGTAAATTTCATGTTGTGGTATGAGTTCAGACTCAGGAAGGCTAAGTGACTGCGTATAGTTTATGACGGTGGAAGGTATACAGAAAAGTTAATTGAAGGCAAAACAGGTGGGTTATCTCCTGCAATAGTGTTCTGAGGTTGTGCGATCCTTTTGTGACTATTAGAAGATCCCATGTGCAAGTTAAATGTAAGTGTTGAAATTTGAATTTTGAGTCGCTTAAGAGAATGGGCTTAACTATTGCGATGATGAGTGCGAGATTTGTCGAAGATTTAAAGTACTAGATAATCTGTGTTTTCACAAGCTTACAAAGGATTTGAGTTTAATCTCACTATGGTATTGTGGCATCAATAGAGTATAAGTGTTATGAGTTATTGAGTGTATTTCGATCTATGGCTTCGAGCCAAATGGGGGAGTTTGGTGAGAGTAGTTGATTGCCGGTTAGGTGCTATGTTGGTTCCAGTTTGAGGCGTGCGGGTGAATCAGTTATGGATTGCGGAAATTGAGACCGAGGATGGCTCTAGTAAAGGAAAATTTTGACAAAGGTTATATTATGCTTCATGGGGTAAGGAAATCATGGGATGTCTTAAGTTGTTGTTGGTAAAGAATGCTCGGTGCATAGAGCAGAAAGTTGTTTGGTTGTATTGTGATGAGGATTTCATTCTGCGGTGTTGGAGTGCCAATGAGGCACGGGTGGTTCTGTTCGTTGGGTCCGGTAAATTACAGTTTGAATAAGAGTGAATGACTTGCAAGAATGGTTCTAATGTGTTCAAGAGTCTACATACATCAATTGAGTGTTCTAAAGGTGCATATGTGGTTAGAAACTGAGTTTCATTGGAAAATGTCAAGACTTGTGGTATTTCTATTTTAATTATGCGATTCTATGTATCAGTATCAGGAAAGTAAAGGGAATGGAGTTACATTCGCAGAAAGTTCTTCAGAGTAAAGTATTCTGCAATGTGGTGTTTCTGGGAATATTTGAGAGAGTATTCAGTGGCTTATGGGTCTTAGATAGTGTGGTTTTATGCTTGGGTCTCGTGTGGTAAGCCTAGGTTGAGGCATTGTGGTGCTACAACAAAAGGGAATGTCCAGTTGAAGGTGAATCAGAAGAAAATTTAGATAGATGGAGTAGCTTGATAGTAGCACGGACCGGTATGGTAAGGATATGATTAATTCCTTGTGTGTGTTCGAGGTGATGACTTCTTACAGGTATTTTGCAGCATTGCTCTTAGGTTGTGATGACTTGCTTAGCTGAGTCGAGTTAGAAGGATTCAGTTCTAGCAGGTTTGATTTGTGCAAAGGGAACTCGGAGAGTTCATTATGGTTTTTCTTTTTTTTTACCGCGGTTTGGAGATGTATATTTTCTATGGACATGTGGAGCATGGGGTGTATAGTGATTTTTCTTCTAGATGCGACCAATGGAAAGTTCTTGACTGGTTGAGTGCGTAGATGTCTGTGGCTCGGAAGGGAGATGAAGTTCTCATATTATCTTGGGATGGTATGGTGTATGTGGTATATTGTGGAGGATCGAGACTTGCGTGTGTAAGGTTACATTTCAGTGCTGAAAGGAAGTTCATAAAACTCTTAGGCAACGGGTAGCCTCAGATAATTAAGGAAATGATATTTCTAATTGGAAGTGATTTGACAATAGTATATGTTCAGAAAAAGGGCAATGTGATTAAGTTGATGGCACTTTGGTAGTATTGCGGAACTTTCTAGCTAGATCGACTACTGATATTCGAGTTTGCTTGGTGGTACAGAAGAATTTTTGAGTATCTCTCGTGAAATGATTGGGTATTTGAGGTGTGGCATGGATTCAGACGGCGAAATTGGGATCGGATATGGTGATTCATGTGCCGTGTGGATTTGGAGACGGAAGTTCCCAGATTCAGGCTATGTTGTGGGTGTAGATCGTGTGTATTGGCACTGTTTAGTGACTATCGGGATTTGGAGGCCCGAGTGGATCTTTCGTTGCTTGGTATGTTAGATATTGGATGTGATACTAGGGTTTAGACTGGTTGTCTCCGTGTTGGGTTATTCTAGACTATTGCGATACGGGCTATCCCGGAAATGCCACGGGTTGAGTGGCGAGGTGCGTTGGAGTATGTCCTACTAGAGTGGTTTTATATTTCGAAGACCCAGCGGACGGCTGGGAAGGATTTGTCTTTCTTATTTGGGCTCTTGTGATGGGCACCAGTGCTGAGGCTTCTCATATTGATTCAACTCCTGTGGTGAGAGACTTTTCGGATGTGTTTCTTGTGGTCAGGCATGTCTCAGGGCAAGGTTGTTGATTTCGGTATTGATTTGGTGCCGGGCATCGTATTGTATGGCATCAGCAGAGTTAAGGAGTTTAGGGAACAACTTCAGGATTTCCGTGATAAAGAGTTCAATGGTAGGCCTATGGGGATGTGTGTTCTAGCTTGAGTCGGCTTGGTTGGCCCCGAATTGTATTGTTGAGAGATAGGTTGATTCGACCGTTATTGAGCTTATTAGTGATCTGGGGAGATCTATGAGATTACCTTTATATGTTGCGAGACATTATGATTTATTGGTTATGGGCACATATGGTGCAGTTCATTTGGGGTCTTATAGTGGAAGTCGAGTGGGAAGAGTAATTGGGTATTGCTCGATGAATGGAGTATCGGTTATGTCCTATCGGGTGTGCGTGGTATATGTTATTTGTTTCACCGTGGGTATGATGATGTGCTTTGGTTCCAGGCATCAAGTTGTGCATGGTGGTTGCTTTTGAGCGTAGTAACTTGAGGTGTTTCATGTGGAGCGGTGTTTGTTAGGATAGCACATTTCAGCGAAGCTTTGTGGAGATATGACCTTGTAGGTTAGATTCATGTGTTCTATTTCTATGATGAGAGATAGGTTCTCAGCCTTGTGTTGTGATGGTACTGGTGAGCTTGAGGGATAGCTCTTTCATTTGGGTTATTTTCATGAATTGAGTATGTTCGGACCGTTGCTTATTGGTGTGCGTATTATGCTAGTTATGGCTTAGGCCTCTATTAATGTGTCATGTTACCTGCGTGGTGTGTTGGATTAGAGAAGATCGTTGGGATCATTAATGAATACGAACGAATCTAATTTCAGCTTGTTGGAAGGATAATATTGAGGTTCGACTCGGAAATTGCTATGGAATTTGCCAAAGGAGGAATAGCTTCATGAATGGTTGACCTGAGAAATGGTCGTGGTTTATCGGGTATTTCATCTATCGTTAGCAGTATATGAAAGTGTTGGAATGAGACTTTAGTTGATAAGAGGTGTTCTACCAATATTCGGGTGTTGTGGGCAGCTGTTGTGAATAGAAGTTATAGCTACGAGTGTTTGAGTCATGTGGTATATCATGGGATGCTTGAGGTTGCAGGCGTGGATTATTACAGCTGGTTCGGGTTTATTCAGAGTATAGGTGTGAGGTTTTGATCGTATTGATGGTTTCAGAAGTGGAAATGTGGTTCTATGGCTTATGGGCCCGACTGGATTGTGAAATTTTAGTTACTATGTGTTAACGGACCTATATGAGATAGGATGACGTGGGATCCCCCCCAGGTATATATATGATAAGGTTATTCAGCGCTTGGTTGGCTTTTAGAACAACTCTGGGCACGTTCGAGGATGAACATATGTTTAAGTGGGGGAGGATGTAACGACCCGACCGATCGTTTTTAGATTTTGCACTTTGATCGCCAGTTCTCAGGCATGACTTGCCCGTGCGATGTATTATGACTGATGTAGATCATTGGTTTTGGTTTTCACAGAAATCGGAATGAATTTGGAAGAAAGTTCTCAGTTGTAGCTTGAAATTTAAAAGGTTTGACCAAGATTTGACTTATTTGTATATGAGCTCGGATTGGAATTTTTATGATTTGGTTAGCTGCATTGGGTGATTTGGGACATAGGAGCGTGATCGGAATGCATTTTGGAAGTCCGTGGAAGGTTTAGGCTTGAATTGGCAAAATTGAGATTTCGGCATTTTTCGGTCGATAGGTGAGATTTTGATATAGGGGTCAGAATGAAATTCCGAGAGTTGCAGCAGTTTTGTTATATCATTTGGGACGTGTGTGTATACTTTCATGTGATTCGGACATGGTTTGGTTGGGTTTTTGATCGAAAGCGTATTTCAGAAGTTTTTGGAAAGCTTAGGCTTGAATTCGATGAGTTTTTGGTAATTTGATGTTGTTTGAGGTGTTTTGATGATTGGATCAAGTTCGAATAAGGTTTTAGGATGTGTTGGTGCTTTTGGTTGAGGTCCCATAGGCCTCGGGTGAGTTTCGGGTGGTCATTCGAACCATTTTTGGAGTTTGAAAGTTGCAGAAATAGCAGGTTCAGTGTTGCAGAGAATTACCTCTTCGCGTTTGCGTGAGGAGCCTCGCGTTCTCATAGAAGGAATGGAGGAAGGCCAAAATTTAGCCCTCGTGTTCGCGTGAGAGGCTTTGCGTTCGTGGAAGGTTGGGAAGCTGTGCATCGCATTCGTGAGAAGGCACTCGCGATCGTGTAGAGGAAGTGAGTCACATGGTGTCCAAGGTAATTTGTGCATCGCGTTCGCGTACGGTTGTTCGCGTTTGCATAAGGTTATTTTATCTGGTCATCGCGTTCACATGGTGTTGGTCGCGTTAGCGTAGTGTATTTTTGAGGTCTTGAATAATATCTCTTCGCGATCGCGATAAAGGAACGGGCAGAGCTGGGCAGAATGTTTTATGTCATTTCACCCGCAATTTTGGGGCTCATTTCCCCCATTGTTGATCATTATGAGAGTTTTTGAAGGAAATTGAAGAGGGATTCAAGGAGAAAAGTTTGAAGGTAAGAATTTAGGACCTAAAACTCAATTCTATTATGAAATCCACCTAGAAATCCATGGAAACTAAGCTTAAAAATTGAAGAGCTAGGGCTTGAGAAATTTGACCTTTGATTTGGGATTTGAAAGACCATTTGGGGTCGGATTTGAGAACTTTTGATATGTCTGAACTCGTGGGGAAATAAGGAATCTAATGATGTGAAGAATTCTGAGTTTCGAGAAGTTGGCCCGGGGCTCGAGTTTTGGTGATTTAGAGATTTGTGCCTGTTATTGATTGTTTTCGCTTGGGCTTTGTTCCCTTAGGATATTGTGATGTATTCGTTCTGATTTTGGATAGATTCGACGCGCGTAGAGGCCAATTTGAGGGGAAAGGAGTCGCGAGCTAGAGATTTCGCCGGTTCGAGGTGAGTAATGATTGTAAATGATGTCCTGAGGGTTTGAAACCCCGGATTACACATCGTTGTGCTATATTGAGGTAAGACACGTGCTTGATGATGAGCGTGGGGTCGTTTACTATTGAGGATTGTGATTTGGTCCGTCCCGATTGATGTTTTTACCGCATATTTGACTGAAACCTGTTTGTTATCATCATGGTTTGGGCTGATTGCCATATTTGGGCTTCATGCCAACTAATTTGAACCCTCCAGGGATTTTTATCACTATTTCTTCACTGTATTGATTATTACTTGAACTCAGTCCAGTTGTTTCCTACTATTTGATAACTCAGCCACTTTTACTCAGTTTTGAGACTTAAATGATATTTCTAAATGATGTTTTGGGTTGAGAACTACTGTTTTACTTATGCCTGAGGTGCTTGTGATGATTTTCGGATTGAGTGAAGCCGAGAGCCATATGTGAGGATATGTTAAGTGATATGAGGCTGAGGGCTTGAGATATTTTTATATGCCACGAGGTGGCTTGATATAGCACTTGGGCCGTAAAGGGCCCCTCCGGAGTCTGTACCCCCACAGTGAGCGCGGGTACCCAATGAGATTTGAGAGTGAGCCCGAGGGGCTGATATTATTCTGAGAGTGAGCCCGAGGGGCTGATATTATTCTGAGAGTGAGCCCAAGGGGCTGATATTGTTCTGAGAGTGAGCCCGAGGGGCTGGTACTATTCTGAGAGATTGCCCGAGGGGTGAACCTTTATGTGTTCATCTTTTATACTTACTTGTCATTTTACCTGTTATACTGTGGTATTTATGCCCGAGGGTTGGATGTTCTGTGCTTATCGGCACTAACTGGTTTGCATTCATTTGCGTACTGTTGAAAAAGTCATTTTCAAAAAGAGGTTTAAACTGAGCTAAGATGTTTCTAAAGATATCACAGCTTCATTACTTTTCTCAAAGGTTTTACACTGCTTCTATACATCATGTTGATTGCATTACGTGATTTCTTACTGCTCAGTTGTTATTTACCTTTACTAGTCACTAAGTTGGAGTACTAACTTTACTCTCTGCACCTTGTGTGCAGATGCAAGTATTTATTCACCCGGTATCGGGTTTTGGGCTGATCGGAGGCTGAGTCAGCAAGGTGGCTGCCAGCGTTCGCAACACCATTTTTTTCTTCTTTTTCTTTCATCAGTCTTGCTTTGTACGTTTCAGACATTGTAGTTGTATTTATACTCTAATAGATGCTCGTGACTTGTGACACCCTGGTTTGGGCTGTGTTGGGATGGTTTCTTCTATTGTTATCTATATTTTCGCGAATTATTGCTATTAAATCATGCTTTAAACTGCTTTATAGTAATTAACTGCTTAAAGAAGTGTACTGTGTTGGACTGGCTGGCCTTGTCTTCACAAGAGGTGCCATCACGACCGGGTTCGGGGTAAGGGTCGTGACAAAGGCGTAAGAAGACATTTAAATACAGTTCAAGTAATATCAAAGCGGTAAATGACAATTAGCACATTAAGTCCATAAAATACAGTAATATCACAATAAATAAAGCCAAGTAAAAATTCACAATAACAAGCTCGAATACTTGAACCCTGAACCAGAGATTCTGGGTTCGATCCCCAGCAGATTCTCCAGAGCTGTCACACCACCTTTTTATACCCCGAGGGGGTATATGGGAGTTTTTCAATTAATGTGACATTAATCGAAGTGGAATTAATTTATCATAATCGCCACTTGGAATAAATTATTTGGTGTCCCAAGTCACCGGTGATTTTTGAATCCCAAATCGAGGAAAGTTTTGACTTTATTTAAAAGTCTGCGAATCAGAAATTCTAGATAAGGAATTCTGTTAGCCGGGAGAAGGTTTTAGGCATTCTCAGGTTCCGTGGTTCTAGCATGGTCGCTTAGAGATTTATATTTGGCTTAAATTGTCTAATTACTTATTTTCGAACCTATGTGTATTTACCATTTTACCTCTTTTAATCACTTGATTTATTCGTAATTAATGAATTGAGTTACGCGTACGTATACTCATTTCCTTTGGCGCATCAAAAATCATGTCACGCGAACGTGTCCACGATTATTAACGCTATCTTTATTTTATTAAGAAAAAAGTTTGGCTGAAGTTGCGCGAACACATCCCTCGAGTTACTTTTTTATAATTAAATTCGCAATTATGTTACGTGAATATATACATAATCACAACAATAGTTTATGTCGAGGCTAAAGCAAACTACGCGTGTTTACGATTATTTAATATCTAAGTTAATACTAATGTGAGAGCCATAGCTTTATGGATTTTTATTTGTTTATGGCACACCTCGATTTATTTTGAAAATCATAACTATGTCACGCGATCGTGTACACAATCACGATGATAGATTACGTCGTGCCTAAAGCAAGCTACGATGTTCATTAATTATTTTTCCTAAAGCTAATTTGAGATTATTATGAGGCCAAATTTATGAACAAGATATTGTTGAGGGTAGATGGATTAGCTATTTGGCTCAAATTCTTTTTCCTTTGTTAGTCAAAACCCAAATCATTCTATACCAGCTAATTTGAACCAATTGCCAAACCTTTACGGTCCAAAACAAATAAAATATTTGGTAGTTACATGATTAATTCAACTTATGCCTCCAAATATAAAATGAAATATACAAATCAAAGGAAGGAACAACTACCGGAACATAGGAACAAATAGAACCTTTGGGCGAGAGCAACTAGAGCAAACATACTATTAAGAAAGAAAAAAAAATTGGATCTTTTATTGATAAATGTCTAACCCATAGTCACAATAGTAAGATCGAGTTTCAACTGCGAAACGGAGAGCAACAAAAATATTTCAATTGACACCACTGACCGGAGCTCGAACGCAAATCCAAACAACTCCAGCGATAAATTCTTTCAATATCAAAAGACTGAAAGAGTAGTATTCCAATACCCAAGAATGCCAAAACAACTATCTTTTGTTCATAACCATCTGAAATATTTTTGTATATGTTTTATGAATCTAAAAAACTGAACCGAAAATCAAAGGTTTCGTTTGTTCCCTTCTTTTCGTTTCTCCTTTTGCCGTTTCCTCTTTGTGTACGTATTTTGGTTTGCTTTTTTTTTTAATTCTCAAAATCCCAACTCGAGATCTACATACACAAGCACACATTACATGTCCCAGAAAAATGATTGGAAATGTCGTTTCTTGTTTTTCGTTTTTTGGAAAAATCCATATGGGGCATCTGTATTATGTTGTATATGAAGGTTGAGGTGGGTTAATGCAAATGGTAGTGGTGATCGTTCATTTTTCTAATTGTGGTGGTCTGCCTTTTTTGTTGTTGTCTCGGTCTTAGCTAGGTCTTTTTAGGTCCAGCTTTATTTTATAGGGGTAGGAATTAGGTTAGGTCAAATCGAGAATGGGTATGGGCTCAATGTTTTGGGCTTGAAGGGATTAGGGTAATGAATTTGGGATAATTAACTTTGGAGTGGGAAGATAAAATCAATTTTTTTTTCTATTTTTCTTTTTCTTTGATTTTAAAAATCTAATAAAATCCTAAATTAATCCTAAATCAATCTAATTTGTAAAATTATAATTGTTTATCTATTAAAGCAACTAATTAACTTAAAATCTAATAAAACACTACTTTCTAAAGACTAAAATCTAAATATGTAATAATGACCATTTTTGTAATTTTTTCATAATAAAATTAATTCCTACATGCAAATTGGACCTAAGATGTCATGAAATTAAAACGTGACATTTTTATGATTTTTCTATGATTTTAAAATATTAAAAATTCATGAAATGCAACTAAATAAAGAAAAACTTCTAAAATCCCTTAAAATCATTTTTGGTTTATTTTTAGGAGTCATTTTCATGTCGGGCAAAAATTAGGTGCTCACAGCCATTTCACTTGCCATGTTGAATCCATTCAAGACTCGAGAGGCATGTAAGATTTGGTCAAGCATCCCGACCTGCTCCACGACCCTTGATCTGATTATATTTGCTGAGCTACCTGGATTCACGAGAACACGTTTAACTTGAACTTTATTTAAAAGGATAGAAAATACCAGTGCATAGTTGTGAGGAGATAAGGCCTTGATGTCTTCCTCACTGAATGTGAGGGTGTCCTCGGGCATGTAGTCCCGATTCTGCTTCTCCCTTGTGATAGATACTTTGGAATGTTTGAATATTGGTCCCCGTTGGACGTTGACTCCTCCAATGATCCTATGCATGACATGTTGAGGTTCTTCGGGCTCACTCTTTCTATTTGCATCTCTTTCTCGGAAATGGTTCTTTGCCCGGTCGCTGAGCAATTCACGAAGATGCCCCTCATTTAATAACCGAGCTATCTCCTCTCTAAGCTGCCTGCAATCCTCGGTCATATGCCCATTAGTACTATGATACTTGCACATCAAGTTGAGGTTCCCCTGAGAAGGATCGGTCTGTATAGGCTTGGGCCATCTAGTATCTCTAATTTTGCCAATAGCTAAGATGATACTCGAGGCATTGGAGATGAAGTTGTACTCCGATAATCGGGGCCCCTCTGCCGGTCCCAAGTGCCTATAAAACTTGGTTTTGCTCATGATTCCTCGGGAACTTTGACCTCGATCAGCTCTTCGATCATTCCGAGGTATGTTACGCCTTGAAATGTTCCTTCGATCATCGACGTATGGATGATATCTTTCCTTATTCGATCTTGACCCCTTGTCTACATTTTCTGACTCCTTTGCTAGTAACCTTCTTTGAAAAACTGAGCCAGAGGGGGCTCCCAACTGCTCATCCTCGACCCTAGTTTTTGATTGGTAGCTGTTATGCACATCCTCCCAAGTCATAGCGGGATACTCGACCAAGTTCTGCTTCAGCTGCTTCGAAGCTATCGAACTTCGTTCATTTAGCTGCTGAGTGAAGGCTTATACATCCCAGTCATTGGAGACTGGTGGTAACTCCATTCGTTCTGAGTGAAAACGGGATACAAACTCCCTTAGCATCTCGTTCTCCCTTTGCTTTATTTTGAATACATCGAACTTCCTAGTTTCAATTTTTATGGCACTGGTATGTCCCTTTACAAATGAGTCTGCCAACATGGCAAATGAATCGATAGAGTTCGGGGGTAAGTTATGGTACCAAATCATGGCACCTTTAGACAAAGTTTCCCCAAACCTTTTTAGCAAAACAAACTCAATCTCATCGTCTTCCAAATCATTTCCTTTTATGCCACAAGTATATGTGGTGATGTGCTCGCTGGGATCAGTGGTTCCGGTTTATTTAGGGAAATATGGCATTCGAAAATTCTTCGGGATGGGCTTCGGAGCCGCACTTTGGGGAATGGTTTTTGCACAAACTTCTTCGAGTCCATTCCTTTCAAAATCAGAAGGTGCTCTCGGTATCTAGTCGACCTTATAGTTGTATGTCTCCACCTTTTTGTCATTTTCTTCAATCTTCTTTTTTCCGGTCTCGATCCTTTTGGTGAGCTCTTCAAGCATTTTCATAATTTTGGGTCAATCCCAGAGCCGCTTTTAGCGGGCCTCTCAAGCGCTGGCTCAGCATGCCATGTGTTCACTGGTTCGACTGTGTTTGGAGTTCTATTCTGACTCTAAAGTTGAGCGATGGCGACTTGGAAGGCTTGCAGCATTTCAAATATCAACTGGAGGCTAACTCCTCCTTCTTCCTTTCCTTGTGTTCTTTGTCCACCGGGTCGGGCTTCCCTCCCCCTACAGGGTAGCACCTAAATACGCATTTAGAGCATTATGTGAGCTGATATCCATTGGCTACATATTTGGCACTTCCTCAGGTTTATGGGTGGTACACCGACCCCTATACTGCTATTTTCTCCAATACCTTCGTCCTCGTGAATAGGTGCATTCTGTGTGCTAGACATGTTTAATCCTGAGAATCAAAAAATCTTGACAAGAAAAAGTGTAAAGATAACTTTTGTAACGAGAATCAGTGATAAATTATCACTATTATCTTTAGCCCCATGGTGGGCACCAAAATTTTTATCTCGAAAAATGTGAGTAACAATTAAAGATGATTTGTGATTTTAAATATGTGTGATTTATTCAATACTAGTGAATATACAAGTAATATTAGGTTTAAGTAAGAAGAATTGATGAACCAAACCAATGTTGTTAGGGCGACGGGGACCTCGAGCTCGATTATCTCAGGGGCCTCGAGGTGAGTTAAGAGAAAACAAAGTATGAACAATAAATTGAATACAATAAAGATGAAGAACAATTGAGGAGCACGAGAAAAGCAGAGTAGAATGTTCTATTGCAGTGAATGAGATATCATAATCTTTACAAATGATTGGGGTTCCGTATATATAGGAGGGGAAAACCCTAATATGGTGCATTCCCAACTATGGTAAAGAATTCTATTGGTGCACCCTTATAACAACCTAGTACGGACTCATATTATTTCGTACAAATCTTATCCTTTAATTTATGCCATGATCCATGTGTCCTTGAGAAATTTCTACCCTTTCTTTAGTGTCATCGACATTATACTGTCGTCGAGGTAGATCACAACAGGTCTCTGATTTGCTTCTTGAGGTGCGCATATCCCGGCCAGGCTCGATTCTTACTTCGAGCTTCCGAACTCGAGCTCGGGGTATGATAAAGTCTTGGAGCTCTCCGAAATCAAAATCGGAAGTCCCTATACCAAGATATCAGACTTTGTCGAAATTTGATAGTTAAAGGCTAAATGAATTGGAAATGTTTGACCAATGTTTGAATTTTTAGATAATGGGTCCGTATTTTGGTTACGAAACTCGATATAGGTCCAATACCACATTTATGATTTGACTATGAAATTTGGTGAGAAATGGAGTTTGTTTGATATGATTTGGACGTCCGGTTGTGAAAATAGAAGCTTCAAAGCTTTCTTGAAAATCTCATTTAATTTGGTGTTCAATTCGTAGTTTTAGGTGTTGTTTTGGTGTTTTAATCGCACGAGTAAGTTCTTACAATGTTTTTAGACTAGTATGCACATTTGGTTTAGATCCCGGTGGCTCGATGAGTTTCAGATAGGCTACGGAGTGAAATTTGACTTGGAGAAATTTGCTGGTGTATCTGATTTTGTTGCACGCCTCTGATTTCGCATTAGCAAGATCAGGCATCGCATTTGCAATCTCTAAGGGGTTCGTATTTGCGATCTTCTAATCACAAAAGTGAAGAGAAGCTAGGCCACACACGTTTCACATTTGCGAAATATTCTTCGCATTTGTGAAGTGGGTCTAGGGAAGGCATTCTTCACATTTTCGACGACTATGTCATATTTGCGGTCATGCAGAGTTTGCATTTGCGAGCCATTCTTTGCATTTGCAAAGACAACAGATGTGTTGTCATGACCCTAAAACCGACCCGGTCGTGATGGCACCTATCGTGAAACTAGGCTAGCCGACACATTTCCAAAATAGTTCAACATTTTATTTAAATCTTAAATAATACCATTTTCATCAAAAATTCCATAAAAGATGTAAAGTTAAAATCAAAATAAAAGCGGAAAATAAAACTCCCGACCTCGAGTGTCACTAAGTCATGAGAAATACCACATGTGTTCCAAAAACATAACTAGACCAAAATAGTCTAAAAATATCCAAAATACACTAGAGGGTAGAGAAGGAAGGAGAAAGTCGGGACTGCGAACGTCAAACAGCTACCTCGATATCTCCGATGAAATCCGCGTCTGGAATAGTCAACATCCGCTTTCGTGGCCTGAAATACATGTATCTGCACACAAGGTGCAGGGGGTAACGTGAGTACACCAACTCAGTACATAATAAGTCCAAACTATGGACTGACAGGTAGTGACGAACTAAACTCAACAGGTAACACAATTAAACTGTAAAGTAAAGTAGGCATGCTTGCAGTACAAGTATTCAGCTCAACAGTAAGCAAATACAAATCTAAACAGTGTGAAGTATGAGGCTCAGCAAATCTCTACGTACTAAATGCACAGAAACCACGAACATGTACCATGTACCTCCAATCTCAAGTGCTCAACCACTCGGTGTTGTATATGGCCATCCGGCCCAGGGAAGATCCATACCGGAATATATACACATCACTAACAACAGTCACTCAGTACCGAGGAAGGCCATTCTAGCCCTATGGAGAAGATCCATCTCCAAGTATAAGTACTTCGGACAAGATCCATTCCAGTAAAGATCTATCCCTCAATAATATCAACTGCGCTCACTAGGGGTGTGTAGACTCTGGAGGGGCTCCTTTCAGCCCAAGCGCTATAACAAGCCAACGAAGGCATAATCAATATTCCGCTACGTCGTGTAGCCCGATCCCATATTGTCACTCAATATTAGGCTCTTGGCCTCACTCAGTAATCACACTTCAGGCTCACACACACGGGCTCACACTTTCATGATACTAGCCCGAAACAATGATATGATGTGCCAAATGATAATAATCGAGACTGAGACATACTAGGATATGAGTACCGCGTACCAATGAAACTAATGATATGACAGTAAGAACTGACCACTCATGTCTCAAAAGCATCGGCGTGAACCCTTGACATGGTGACTAACATGATTTACAGCTTATTAACTTAATCACATAATCACAACACAAATATCAGCAAGAAATAGTTACCAAGCGGTGCCATGGAATGATCCAGGCAGCAATTCTCACGGTGCATGCCCACACGCCCGTCACTTGGCATTAGCGTCACCTCAATATTAATGATAGAACACGTAGTTCGGGGTTTCGAACCCTCAGAATCATGTTTGGAAGCATTACTTACCTCAAACCAAGCCAAAAGACTAGCCCGAGATACCCTTGCCTCTTGATTCAGCCTCCAAATGCTTCGAATCTAACAAAAATCAGTATATTATCATCAATATACGCTAAAGCAATGAAATCCATACAAAAATTATCAAATTAGACCATAAATCCCGAATTTGGCTCAAACCCAGTCCCTGGTCCCACGTCTCGAAATCTGATAAAAATTACAAAACTAGAAAGCCAATTCGCTCACGAGTATACCCATATCAAATTCACCAAAATCCGACGTCAAATGGTCATCCAAATCCCTAAAATCCACTCGCCAAATTTTCTTCCATTTTTCCAAAATTTCACCCCAAATTCCCAAAATAAATGATAAAACTGAAGACACAATCATAGACTTTAACCAAATTTGAGTGAAGAACACTTACCCCAATCACTCCTCTGAAAATTCCTTTCAAAATCTCCTTCTCCCGAGCTCTCTAATGAATTTTGAAATTATGGACTCAAACACTCGTTTTTGAACTTAAACATTCCGCCCAGATGTCTTCCTCTTCGCGAACGCGGTTGCTCCCTCGCGTTCGCGAAGCATAAGCTTCCTCAGACCAAAATTCCCTTCTTCGCGAATGCGAGGGCCCACTCGTGAATGCGAAGACCACTCAGCTAGACTCTACGTGAACACGGAACACTCCTTGCAAACACGTAGGCTTAATTGCCTGAAACTCCACATGACTGTTGACTCTACGCGGCATCGCGAATGTGTAGCCTTACTCTCTTGAACCTTCGCGAACGCGGGACCTACATAGCGAATGCGAAGAAAAACCCAGCAGCCTTAATCAACATCCCTTCACGAACGTGAGATCCCTCTCGCGAACGCGAAGAAGGATTTCTCTGCAACAAAACACCAGAAAATCTACCAACTTCCAAAACCAAGAATTGGTCTGTTAACCACCCGAAATTCACCTGAGTCCCTCGGGACCTCAACCCAAATATGCCAACACATCCCATAACATCATTCAAACTTAGTCGAGCCTTTGAATCACTCAAAACACTACCAAAACACCAAATTACCCTCGGATTCAATCCTAAGAACTTAGAAACTCTCAAATTCCACAAACAACGTCGAAACCTATCAAATCAGCTGCGAATGGCCTGAAAGTTTGCACACACATCACAAATGACACTACGGACCTACTCCAATTTTTGAAATTAAATTCCGACCCCGATATCAAGATTTCCACTACCAACCGGAAACTTCAAATTTCCAATTTCGTCAATTCAAGGCTAATTCTACCACGGATCTCAAAATTACATTCCGAACACGCTCCTAAGTCTAAAATCACCTAACGGAGCTACTCGAACAATCAAAATTTACATCAGTGACCTACTACACATAAATCAACATCCGATTGATTTTTTCAACTTAAGCTCCTAAATTAGAGACTAAGTGTCTCATTCCACTCCAAGGCCACTCTGAACCCGAACCTATTATGCCCTGCAATATTACTTCGATATTACGCCTCGTATTATTACATTACGATTATGTTATGTCCTGCAATATTATATTACGATGATATTATGCCCTGTAGTATTACATTACGATTATGTTACGCTTCGCAGTATTAAATTACGACGATGTTGTACCTTGTAGTGTTGTACGTTAAATTTGTCGTAAGGTAATTGACTTCAGTCCAAGAAAAAGATTATTCAGAGATTATAAGGATAATGCTATTTCACAAGTGATGAGTAATTTCGTGAAGGTGAAAGGGGTAGCAAGTCAAAGAAAATAAATTTTCATCCAAGTTTTGCATGTGGAGTTAAAATACGGGTCGAGCGTTAATACCCGATATTTACGGACTAGTACAACACAAGGTACCACATGACCATAATAGTATGATGTATAAGGTGTATAAGATGTGTTAAAAGTAAGTAGTATTTTAAGTAAATTGAGATAATTTTTAATTGTGCGGGTTATTGATTAATTACCGGGTAGCGGGATATTACGTAGTTAAATTAATTAAAAAACTTTGTATAAAAATGAAAGAGTAACGTGGAAGAAAAACTCTTATTAAGAAAATGACTCTTAGTTAATTATTAGTAGGTGACATCCTAATTCTTTAATCAAAAGACACCACGACTTTAAAGCTTTTAAACCTTGCAAATTTCATTTCCAATACAGAACGTTAGCATTCGGAGAATTGATTCTCAAAGACACTTCAACCAAATGCAACTCTTTCTTAATACTTTCAGTACCAAAACACAGCAATAAGAAGAGAAAAACATTAGCAATCCTTCTTGCAACCAAACGATTCCAACAAGATCTAGCAACGTAAAATTTTGCAGTTCTAAAGGAGTACGGTGCAATCTTGTCCAAGAATATCATACGGATTTTACTCTACTTCGATTTGCCATTATGTGTTTTCGCAAAAGAGAATCGGTTCAGGTATGTTAAGGCTATCCCTTTATTCTTTTTTCATGATCTATACCATACAAATGAAACGAGCAAATGCGTAATTTTCATAAATGACACTATTCATAGAAATACTAGGGGTGTCTATATTCTTATTTCCCCATGTGAATTATTATTATATCTTCTGTTCATGGGTCTCAAAAAATACGTATTTGATAAAGTTTATTCGAAAGGCATATTGATTTTTATGGCATTCTGAGGAAATCTTATTAACGTATTTCATATGCATTTCATAAATTTATATATGCACATTAACCCATGACCAGATGGCATTATATACGCATATATATATATATATATGTATATATATAGGTATATGGGATATGAGAACGGTTATGGCGTTATACACGCACCACCACCTAATCAGCTGGTATACCTTGATGATTTGCCCACAGTGGCCGAGATGATATGATAGGATTCCCTCAAAGGTCTGATGATGTTATGAAACATGTACCCATGCATGACATGACATTCATATGCATATGCATGACACTATAATTATTTCATGATTTACAGAGTTATCCCGACTTACAGGTTGAATCATTTACTCTATATTTCTCCTATGTCTATTATGTACTTATATATGTGCCTTGCATACTCGGTTTATTATTCGTAATGACATCCCTTTTGCCTGGGGATGCTGAATTTTATGCCCACAGGTCCCGATAGACAGGTCGAGAGCCCTCCAAGTAGGCTATCAGCTCAACGGATGATGTTGGTGCACTCCATTTGCTTCAGAGTTGCTTGTTTGGTTAGTATGATTTAGACGTGTATTGTTTGGTATGGTGGGACTCTATCCCGATCTTTATGAAAATTATATATTCTTATAGGTTTGTAGACAGACGTCATGTACGTAAAAGATTACATGGCCTTGTTGGCCTATGTTCCGTTTACGAGTGGCTATTTTAGTCTTATGGGCCCGTATGTCTTGTGATAAGTTGGTATCACATGTTGAATTCTACTTATCTGACATCTGCCTTTTGGCTCAATCATCTATGATAGTATGACATGAAAGGATACATTATGTAGGTACTCAGTTGAGTAAGGTAGCGGGTGCCCGTCGCGGTCCAT
This sequence comes from Nicotiana sylvestris, assembly GCF_000393655.2. Lineage (NCBI taxonomy): Eukaryota > Viridiplantae > Streptophyta > Magnoliopsida > Solanales > Solanaceae > Nicotiana > Nicotiana sylvestris. The sequence goes on from NC_091064.1 coordinate 107,319,122, forward strand.
CGGTTAGGTCGTGACAAAAGTGGTACCAGAGCAATTCTGTCCTAGGGAGTTTACAAGCCGTGTCTAGTAGAGTCTTGTTTATGGGTGTGCAGTTCACCACACTTATAAGAAGGAGGCTACAGTGCATTAAAAACAGTCACTCTTTCTTCTTACTCTAGATCGTGTGATAGAGTAAGAGATACCTACATTAAGAAATATGGTCGGTAAGAGATATTGTTGTGGAAATGTTGAGTTAGAGGAACTCGATTTTGCATCTTGCTTGTGATAAGTAAATGTGAGGTCTTCAGCAGATCATGTGCGTACTAAAAGGTGTAAGCATCTTGATAAGGAGTCTTGAGGCAAGAATACCTATCCACCTTAATGGTGAAAGACAATGATAGATTGAGGAGATAAATATAAGTTTCAACAAGCAAAAGAAGCAAGGTGAAGAAGAGTATGAGGCGCCCTATTAATGAAGGTTAACAGTGTTTATAATTTAGGCAGAGGAATATAAGTTTTTTGAGTTATATTCAACAGTAACATAGGTATGTACAATTGGCCGTACCCATCTCAGTTATGCCCTGTGGGGGCTAATAGGTGTAGTTTAAGAAAAGGATGGAACATCAGGATCCGACTGCGGTTAGAGTAACCCAAAAAGGTGAATGGATTGTTTGTGTCAGTTGACATTTCCGAAGGGTATTAAAATGTGCTTATAGATCTTCTTATATGATACCCAGATAGTTCACTCTATAATATTACAATTAGATGTGAATACTATCATGATAAAAAAATAATTCAGAAGATAGGCACTGAATGGGATAAATATTACCTTAGTGTGACCCTCGTCCCTCGTATAGCAAGGACGTTGAGAAACCCGAAGAGTCGATGGATGAAGCAAGGGGAGCAAAAAGCAAAAGAATGTCTTTCTGAAATTTTCACAAGAAAGGGATAGGCAGAAAGATTGGCAGAGTAATGAGAAGAGAGATAAGAAAGAATTATGAGTAAGGTGCGATACATGGACGACAAAGGTATATCAAAAAGATGACGGTATTACTAGGTCCATAGTTAGGTGAAGGAAGAGACGAGAGATGATAGGCCTTGAGACAATAAAAGAGTATAGGCCATAAAGTCATATATTCATTTAGAGAAATAAGTTCGTGACTCTAACGTAATTACCAAGAGGAAAAGTTAGATCTCAGAGTAATAGAAACCAGTATGGATTGGTGAACAAGATAAGCTAAACATGAATTAGGGACTGAGTGATTTGATAATAGTCAACATCATGAGAATTTCGGATTTCGTTTCGGCAATAATAGAAGGGACAACAGAAGAAAATTCATGAGAAATTCGGAAAATCATCATTCAGGCAGATGCTTCCCCTAAAGCAAGCAATATGACCAAAGTTAAGCTTCAGGAACTGTGTATACCAGGTACACTAGGTTTCACCATCGTAAGTAAGGAATTTTGTTATCCTTGGTATAGAAGGATTACCGCAAGGCAAGCAAGGATCATCGATGGTGTAAAACGACGCCAATGATGAAGAGGTAAAACATCTATAGGTAGATCTTCGTAGCGCTAAATATTAGTACTTCCCTAAAGAGAGGATATGGGGTGATGTAGCATAAGTAAGAATTAAGTGGTTCTAGTAATTATGGAATGGTAAAGGAAGAATGTGATAAAATGAAAAAGGGATGAGATTGCACTTATTCAAAGCCCATATATATGCTACTATACTAGTGCATTAAGCAAACACGATCTCAAGGAGAGAAAGTAAGGGTTCATGTGCGAGATGTTATTGATTAATAAGGAGCCAGTGTGAGAGGTAAGTTAAGACAAAGGAAATAAACCAAGAAAGATTACGCGGAATATTGATACTGGAATATTCCAACATGTAGTTAGTAGTTGACTCAGGAAGAGCCTATGGCTAGACAAGAGGATATAGACAAATCAACATATCATGCAAGATAAACATAGGGAACCCAAATATGAGTAAACAGCCTCGCAGATATGACATCGTGATCCTTAAGAAATATTCGGATAAGAGTTGGGGTAGATAAAGATATCATATGAGTGTTATGAAAATAAAAGAGTGTACCACTGGGAAGTCAGTCATGATATTATTTTGGAAGTAACCCTACAAGAACAAGGGCATGGAGATAAGTAACTACATGTAATTATAAGCGAGGAAGAACATAAAAAAATTCGTCAGACATACAATGTAACAAGCTTACAAATTTATAAGACCTAGAGGATCCCTGCCCCCAAGTACCACAATGAAAGACTAATTGAGGAAATAAGGAACATATGTAACAATAGTTTAACTACAAAATTGTATGCACTCCAAAAGAAAGTTGCACCTACCATAGCTAATGATCGGGGAGTAAATCCAAAAGTAATATTCGAGACCATATGAGTTGCACAAAAACTTCGACATGCGTGAGAACTCAGATAATCTAAGTATGCATGCAAAATGGGGCAAAAGACTAGGAAAAGCAATTACCTACATTTGAAGAAAGCTAAGATGGAAAAAAAGAAATTACTCGATATTACGTCCCGCAGTATTACATTACGATTATGTTACGTCATGCAATATTATATTATTATGATATTACGTCCTACAATATTACATTACAACGATGTTACGCTTTGCAATATTAAATTACGACGATGTTGCATCCTGTAGTATTTTACGTTGAATTTGTCAAAAGGTAATTGACCTCAGTCCAAGGAAAAGATTATTCGGAGATTATAAAGATTATGCTATTTCACAAGTGATGAGTAAATTAGTGAAGGTGAAAGGGGAAGCAAGTCAAAAAAAATGAATTTTCGTCCAAGTTTGGCATGTGGAGGTAAAATACAGGTCGAGCATTAATGCTCGATATTTACGGACTAGTACCATACAAAGTACCACATGGCCATGATAGTACAATGTATAAGCTGTGTTAAAAGTAAGTAGTATTTTTAGTAAGTTGAGACAATTTTTAATTATATGGCTAATTGATTAATTATCGGGTAGCGGGATATTACCTAATTAAATTAATTAAAGAACAATGAACAAAAATGGAAGAGTAACGTGGCAGTAAAACCCATATTGAGAAAATGACTCTTAGTCAATTATTAGTAGGTGACATCCTAATTCTTTAATCAAAAGACACCTCAACTTTAAAGCTTTTAAAACAAAAACCTTGCAAATTTCATTTCCAATAAAGAATTTTAGCATTCCGAGAATTGATTCTCAAAGACACTTCAACCAAACGCAACTCTTTCTTAATACTTTCAATACCAAAATATTGCAATAAGAAGAGAAAAACATTAGCAATCCTTCTTGAAACCAAACGATTCCAACAAGATCTAGCAACTTAAAATTTTATGGTTTTTAAGGAGTGTGGTTCAATCTTTTCCAAGAATATCATATGAATTTTTTCCTACTTCGATCCGCCGTTACGTGTATTCACAAAAGAGAATCGGTTCAGTTATGTTAAGGCTCCCTTCTTTCTTTTGGGACGATCAATACCACATAAATAAAACGAGCAATTGTGCAATTTCCATAAATGACTCTATTCATAGAAATACTAGGGGTGTCTATATTCTTAATTCTCCATGTGAATTATTATTATATCTTCTGTTCATGGGTTTCAAAAAAATACGTATTTGATAATGTTTATCCGAAAGGCATATTGATGTTTATGGCATTCTGAGAAAATCTTATTAACGTATTTCATATGCATTTCATACATTTATACATGCACATTGACCCATGACCAGATGACGTTATATACGCGTATATATATGTATATATAGGTATATGGGATATGAGAAAGGTTATGGCATTATTCACGCACCACCACCTGATCAGCTGGTATACCTTGATGATTTGCCCACAGTGGCTGAGATGATATGATGGGATGCCCTCAGAGGCCTGATGATGTTATGAAATATGTACCTATGCACGACATGACATTCACACACATATGCATGTCAGTATAATTATTTCATGATTTACAGAGTTGTCCCGACTTACAGGTTGAATCATTTAATCTATATTTCTCCAATGTCTGTTATGTACTTATTTATGTGCCTTACATACTCGGTACGTTATTCGTACTGACATCCCTTTTGTCGGGGGACGCTACGTTTCATGCCCGCAGGTCCCCGTAGACAGGTTGAGAGCCTCCAAGTAGGCTATCAGCTCAGTGGAAGATATTGGTGCGCTCCATTTTGTTTGGAGTTGCTTGTTTGGTTAGTATGATTTAGACGTGTATTGTTTGGTATGGCGGGACTCTGTCCCAACCTTTATGAAAATTATGTATTCTTAGAGGCTTGTAGACAGACGTCATGTACGTAAAAGATTGTATGGCCTTGTCGGCCTTTGTTCAGTTTACGAGTAGCTATTTTGGTCTTATGGGCCCGTATGTCTTTTGTATAAGCTGGTATCACATGTTGAATTCTACTTATCTCACAGCAGCCTTCCAGCTCAGTTATTTGTGATAGTATGACATGAAAAGATACGTTATGTAGGTACTCGGTTGAGTGAGGTAGCGTGTGCCCGTCGCGGCCCATCGTTTGGGTCATGACAGAAACAACCAACATGATACGTTGAAATATAGATGAACAACACATAAAGAATCAAAAATGGGCAAACGGGGCCGTAATTAATAAAATGACCGGCCGAGTTGTTACATCCTCCCCCTCTTAATCAAACGTTCGTCCTCGAACGAGCCAAGAAAGATACCTGAAGCCTCAAACATGTGTGGATATCTGCTTTGCATCTCGCACTCGGTCTCCCAAGTAGCCTCCTCAACGGGCCATCCTCTCCACTGCACTTTCACTAATGTTATATCCTTTGATCTCAACTTTCAGACCTGCCGCTCCAAAATAGCGACTGGTTCCACATCATAAGTCAAATCACCATCTAACTGAACCATGCTGAAATCTAAAACATTAGACGAGTCGCCAATATACTTCTGGAGCATAGAAACATGAAATATCGGATGTACACTCGACAAGCTAGGGGGCAAAGCAAGCTTATAAGCCACCTCCCCAATCCTCCGAAGCACCTCAAAATGCACAGTGAACAGAGGCACAATTTGCCCTTCTTCCCAAATGTCATAATACCCTTCATGGGTGAAACCTTCAGTAGAACCTTCTCCCCAACATAATAAGACACATCTCGAACGTTCCCGTCAGCATAACTCTTTTGTCTTGAGTGCGCCATATGAAGTCGCTCCTAAATCACTTTCACCTTGTCCAAAGCATCCTGTGCCAAGTCTGTACCCAAGAGAATAGCCTTGCCCGGCTCAAACTAACCTACTAGAGATCTACATCGTCTCCCATATAAGGCCTCATATGGAGCCATCTGAATACTCGACTGATAATTGTTGTTGTAAGCAAACTCTGTGAGCAGTAGAAACTGGTCCCATCCCCAAAATCAATGACATAAGCGCGCAACATGTCCTCCAATATCTGAATAGTGCGCTCGGACTGCCCGTCCGTCTGAAGGTGAAAAGCTATGCTCAACTCAACCTGAGTACCCAACTCTCACTGTACATTTCTCCAAAACTACAATGTGAACTGAGTACCTATATCTGAAATTATAGAAACTGGGACACCATGCAGGGGAACAATCTCTCGGATATAAATCTCAGCTAACTGCTCTGAAGAATAGGTAGTACACACAGGAATGAAGTGAGCGACTTGGTCAGCCAATCCACAATCACCCATATAGCATCGAACTTCCTGAAAGTCCATAGGAGTCCAACTATGAAATTCATGGTAATCCGCTCCCACTTCCACTCTGGAATATCTATCTGTTGAAGCAAGCCACCCTGTCTCTGATGCTCATATTTCACTTGCTGAGAATTTAGGCACCTAGCTACAAATCCCACTATGTCTTTCTTCATTTTTCTCCACTAGTAGTGCTATCTCAAATCATGATACATCTTCACGGCACCCGGATGGATGGAATACCGCGAGCTGTGGGCCTCCTCCAGAATCAACTCCCGAAGCCCATCCACATTGGGCACACATATACGACCCTACATCCTTAATACTACGTCATCACCATAGTCACATCTCTAGCATCGTCGTGCTGAATTCTGTCCTTGAGGACAAGAAAATGAGGATCATCATGCTGGCGCTCTATGATACGATCAAACAAGGAAGATCGAGAAACCACACAAGCTAAGATCCGACTGGGCTCTAAAATATCTAACCTGACAAACCGATTGGCCAAAGCCTGAACATCAACTGCAAGGGGCCTCTCCCCAACAGGAATATAAGCTAAACTGGCCATACTCACCGCCTTCCTACTCAAAGCATTGGCCACTACATTGGCCTTCCCTGGATGGTACAAGATACTAATATAAGAGTCCTTTAGCAGCTCCAACCATCTCCACTTCCTCAAATTGAGATCTTTCTATTTGAACAAGTGATGGAGGCTATGATGATCAGTAAACACCTCACAAGACACACCATAGAGATAATGCCTCCAAATCTTTAACGCGTGAACAATGGAAGCCAACTCCAAATCATGAACATAGTAGTTCTTCTCATGGGGCTTCAACTGATGAGAAGCATAAGCAATCACTATACCCTCCTGCATCAACACACACCCGATACAACCTCTAGAAGCATCATAATATACTGTATATGAACCTGAAGTTCAATGCGGTCTTAAGCTTCTAAATGCTCGCCTCACACTCGTCCGACCACCTGAAAGGAGCACCCTTTTGGGTCAATTTGGTCAAGAGTGATGCTATAGATGAAAATCCCTGAATGAACCGACAGTAATAGCCCGCCAAACCATGAAAGCTGCAAATCTCTGTTGCTGAGGATAGTCTGGGCCAACTTTGAATCACCTCTATCTTCATCGGATCAACCTGAATACCCTTACTGGACACTACGTGCCCCTAGAAAGCCACTGAACTAAGCCAAAACTCACACTTGGAGAACTTTCCATAAAGCTTCTCCTCCCTCAACCGCTGCAATACAACTCTCAAATGCTCGGCGTGCTCCTCCTAACTATGCGAGTACACCAGAATATCATAAATGAAAACAATCACAAACAAGTCGAGATAAGGCTGAAACACATTGTTCATCAGATGCATGAACGCTTCTAGGGCATTGGTTAGCCCAAAACACATCCCTAGAAACTCATAATGACCGTATCGGGTCCTGAAAGTTGTCTTAAGAATGTACGAGTCCCTGATCTTCAACTGGTGAAACCCTTAACAGAGATCAATCTTGGAGAACACTCTCACCACCTGAAGCTAGTCAAATAAATCATCAATACGAGGCAAAGGATACTTGTTCTTGATTATGACTTTGTTCAACTGCCTATAATCAATGCACACCCTCATAGTGCCAACCTTCTTCTTCACAAATAGAATGGGTGCACCCTAGGGTAACACACTAGGCTGAATAAACCCCTTATCGAAGAGTTTCTGAAGCTGCTCCTTCAACTCCTTCAACTCTGCCAATGCCATACGATACGGTGGAATAAAAATGGGCTGAGTGCCGGTACCAAATCAATACCAAAGTCAATATCCCTGTCTGGTGGCATGCCTAGCAGGTCTGCAGGAAACACATCCGGAAAGTCCCTCACTACGGGACTTAATCAGTGGTAGGAGTCTCTATACCAACATCCCTCACAAAGGCCAAATAAGAAAAACAACCCATCCCAACCATCCGTTAGGCCTTCAAAAATGAAATCACTCTACTGGGAACATAATCCAACGAACCTCGCCACTCAATCCGTGGCACCCCCGGCATAGCCAACGTCACTGTCTTAGCATGACATTCCAAAATAGCACGACACAGAGATAACAAATCCATGCCCAATATCACATCAAAATCAACCATGCTAAGCAATAAGAGATCCACTCGGGTATTCAAACACCCAATAGTCACCACATACAACTAATATACACAGTCCATAACCATAATATCACCCACCATAGTAGATACATGATCAAATGAAACAAGAGACTCGCGGGGCGTACCCAAACAATGAGCAAAATATGATGACACATATGAAAAAGTGGAACCGGGGTCAAATAATACAAAGGCATCTCTGTGGCATACAACGACAATACCTGTAATCACAGCATCTGAAGTAATAACATCTGGCCTGGCTGGGAGTGCATGGAAATGGGCTGGACTACCACCTGTTTGACCTTCCCCTCTAGGGCGACCCCTAGCTGACTAACCTCTACCCCAAGCTGGCTGGGCGAGTGGGGAAGTAACTGGTGCTAAAGTCAAAGGCTAACTCCTCTACTAGAATTAACCTCCCATAAGACTGGTAAAAAACCTCTTGATATGACCCAAATCTCTACACTTGAAGCAACCTTTCCCAGAAAATAGTGATGAGGATTGAAGGGAACCCAAGCACCGGGATACCCGCTAGAAGAACCAGGCATAGATGAGACATGAGCTGATGGTGCATGAGTCTAACTTTGAGCTGGAAGGGCACAGAGAGATGAGTGACCCTGATGTTAACTGTGAGAACCATGGCCAGATAACCCACCACGGTGACCCGAACGAGCTGGCTGAGCATGTCTGAATGGACGACCTCTACCGTGCTGAAACTGATCTCTGGAAGGAACACCACCAAAACTACCAGATCCCCAAGGCCTCTTGGTCTTTCTCTCAACTCGCTCCTCGTAGTAAACTGACTCTATCTCTCAGATACCCTCTCTCTGGTCACAAAAATTCGTAGCTTATAAGTGAGGCCATCAACGAACCTCCTTATCCTCTCCCTATCCATGGGAACAAGCCAGATAGCATGATGGGCCAACTCGGAGAATCTCATCTCATACTGCGTCGTGGTCATACCCCCTAACGCAGCTGCTTGAACTGCTTGCGTAGCTCCTCTCTGCGGGAATGCGGTCATACTTCTCTAGGAAGAGAATAGAGAACTGATGCCAGGTAAGAGGTACTGCACCAACATGCCTACGTCTCTCATAAGCATCCCACCAAGTGAAAGCAGCTCCAGAAAACTGAAAAGTAGTAAATGAGACCCATTAGTCTCTAGAATACCCGTTGTACATAGAATCCTCTAACACATGTCCAAGAAACCTTAGGCATCCTTACCCTCAGCACCACTAAAATTCGGAGGCTAAGTTTACCAAACCTCTCCAATCGACATTACTCATCATCAGGCATGGATGGAACTACATAATCCTAAGCAGGTGCAACCGGCTGGGCTGGTGGTACCTCCGATGTGTAAAGTCTCTGGGAAACCTGCTCAGATGTATGAGCGGTGGGATTCTGAGTGCCTCCCACGGTCTGAGAAGTAGCTTCTATAGTAGAAATTGTGACCGCCTAAGCAAGACTAGTGCACATAGTCAAGATCTGAGCCAAGGTCTCCAGAAGACCCGGAATAACAATAGGCATAGTCGGTGCCTGAGCTGGTCCTGCTGGAGCATCCCCCGTTGGAACCTGATCAAGAATTGGGGCGGCTGGTGGATCTGCAGGTGCTTCCCTAGCTAAGGTGCAGGCTACACCCCTGCCCCTACTACGGCCTCAACCGCGACCTCAGCCTCTAGTGGCCCCAACTGGTGGTACTGGTGGTCGTCCGTCCTGACCGATAGCACATATCCTCACCATCTGTGAGACAAAAGAATAACGAATGTTTAGTACCAGAATCAACAGATTCTCACGACAAGAATTCAAGAATGTGAAGTTTTTCCTAAAGGTTCTGCAGCCTCCCAAAGATAAGTATAGACGTCTCCGTACTGATCCACGAGACTATACTAAACCTGTTCATAACTCGTGAGATATATGTAACCTAGGCTCTGATACCAACTTGTTACGACCCCAAAATCGACCCGATCATGATGGCGCATATCGTAAAGCTAGGCTAGCCGACATATTTCCAAAATGGATCAACAATTCATTTAAAGCTTAAATAATACCATTTCAACTGAAATTCCATAAAAGATGTAAAGTCAAAACCAAAATAAAAGAGGAAAATAATACTCCTGACCTCGTGTGTCACTAAGTCATGAATATATTGAAAGCATATTGAGAATGTTGGCTTACCTAATTCCACGATAGGCGCTATCACGATGGGTTAGGTATTTGAGTCATGACAAGTTGGTATAAGAGCATTACATAGGTCTCATGAGTCATGAGTAGGTTTAGTAGAGTCTTGCGGATTGATAGGGAGACGTCTGTACTTAACTTTAAGAGGATGCAGAACCCTTAGGAAAACTCCACATTCTTGAATTCTTGTCATGCAAATCTATTGATTCTGGTAACTAAACTTCTGTTGTTTCATTCTCTCACAGATGGTGGGGACTCCTACTACTGGGCAGATGGACCGCCACTAGTACAACCAGCTAGGGTCGCAAGAGGCTGAGGTTATGGTAGAGGCCTCTATAGGGGCACGGGTGCAGCACACACAATAGCTGGGGCAATACCTACAGATCCACCAGTTGCCCCAGATGAAGAATAGATCCTAGTTGTGGATGCACCAGTGGGACAAAATCAGGAACCACTTGTGCCTATCGTTATTCTTGGCCTTCAGGAGGGCTTATCTCAGATTCTGACCATGTGAACCGGCCTTGCTCAGGTAGTTTGTGTTTTGACGGCCGCAACCACTTCTCAGACCGGGGAAGGCACTCAGATTCCTGCTACCTGCACACCTGAGCAGGTAGTACAAAGACTCCAGACACCCGGGGCACCACCAGCCTAGCCATTTACAGATGTTCAGAACTATGTGGTTCCTGATATGCTTAAAGATGAGCAGCGTAGATTGGATAGATTTGGGGGACTCCTGCCTCCATCTTTCAGTGGTGCAGAGGGAGAGGATGCATAGGGCTTCTTGGACAGGTGTCAGAGGATACTTCATACAATAGGTATTCTAGAGACCATTGGGGTCTCGTTCGCTACCTTTCAGTTCTATGGGGTGGCATTCAGTTGGTGGGAAGCTTACAAGAGACGTAGGCCGGTCGACATAGCACTCCTTACCTGGCACCTGTTCTCTATTATCTTTCTGGAGAAGTTCGTGCCAGAGTCCCATAGAGAGGAGCCGCGTAGACAGTTTGGGCAGCTTCATCAGGGTGACATATTTATGACACAGTATGAGCTGCGATTATCTGAGTTAGCCCATCATGCTATTTGTTTGGTTCCCATAGACAAGAAGAAGATCAAGAGGTTTATGAATGGCCTCACTTATCAATTGAGATTGCTTATGACCAAAATAAGAGTGTCTGGTGCTACTTTTGATGAGGTTATCGACATTGCTCATCAGATTGAGATGATTCACAGTCAGGAGAGGGTTGAGAGGGAGGCCAAGATGCCTCATGGACAGGGTAGATTTAGCGGTGCTCATTCAGGGGGTCAATTCAAGCACGGTAGAGGTAGTCCTTTTAGGCATGCTCAGACGGCTTGCCTAGTTCACAGTGGTGCATCATCTTGAAATGGTCATCACAGTTATCAGCAAGGCTATTCATCACGTGCTTTATCGAGTCACATTTTCTCAACCAGGTCCTTCTGCCATTTATCCCAATGCTTAGGGCTCCCTTCAGTGCCCAGAACTAGCACTGGGGATTTGCTATGATTGTGGGGAGTTTGGTCACATGAGGATAGAGTGTCCCCGTAAAGTGGGAGGTCCCACTCCGTAGAGAAGCTAGTCTATGTTATCAGCACCAGTTCCTCCACCACCCGCTCAGCCATCTCGGGGTGGACCCAGTCAGCTAGGGGTTGCCCAAGAAGGGGAGGCTGATCAGGGGATGACCAGGCCTATTTCTATGCTCTCCTTACTAGACCAGATGCTATTGCTTCAGATGATGTGATTACAGATACTATCTCAGTTTTCCAAAGACATGCATCTGTATTATTTGACCCTGGTTCCACTTATTCATATGTTTGCTCATATTTTGCTCATTTTGTGGACATGCCCATTGAGTCTTTAGTTTCATCTGTACATATATCTACTCTTGTGGGCGATACTATTATTGTGGACCGCGTATATCTGTCATGTGTGGTGAATCTTTTGCTGATCAGTATGGTTTATTTTGATGTGATATTGAGTATGTATTAGTTGTCTCCATGTCATGCCATTCTAGATTGTTATGCTAAGACTGTGACATTGGCGATGTCGGGGTTTCCTAGGGTTGAGTGGAGCGGTTCTATAAACTACTTAAAGGCTCCGTGGATGGTTGAGAAGGGTTGTTTATCCTATTTGGCATTCGTAAGAGATGTTAGTGCAGAGTCTCCTTCCACTGATTCTGTTTCGATGGTGCGGGATTTTCCGTATGTGTTTCATGCAGACCTATTGGGCATGCTGCCTGATAGGGATATTGACATCGATATTGATTTAGTGTCGGGCGCTCAGCCTATTTCTATTCCACCGTATCGTATGGCACTAACAAAGTTGAAGGAGTTGAAGGAACAACTTCAGGAACTCCTTGATAAGGGGTTTATTCGGCCTAGCGTGTCACCTTGTGGTGCACCTGTTCTATTTGTAAAGAAAAAGGATGGTACTATGAGGATGTGCCTTGATTACAGGCAGTTAAACAAGGTCACAGTCAAGAACAAGTATCTATTGCCACGTATTGATGATCTATTTGACCACCTTCAGGGAGCAAGGGTGTTCTCGAAGTTTCATTTGAGGTTAGGGTATCACCATCTGAATATTCGGGATACAGATATTCTTAAGACGACTTTCTGGACCCCATATGGCCATTATGAGTTCCTTGTGATGTCTTTTGGGCTGACCAATGTTCCAGCACGTTCATGCATTTGATGAACATTGTGTTTTAGCATTATTTGGACTTGTTCATTGTTGTATTCATTAATGACATCATGGCATACTCTCGTATCCAGAAGGAGCATGCCCATCATATGAGGATTGTGTTATAGAGATTGAGGGAGGAGAAACTTTATGCAAAGTTCTCCAAGTGTGAGTTTTGGCTCAGTTTAGTGGCGTTCTTGGGTCATATGGTTTCTAGTGAGGAAATTCAGGTGGATCCGAAGGAGATTAAGGTGGTGTAGAGTTGGTCCAGACCTTTCTCAACCATGAAGATTCCGAGCTTTCTTGGTTTGGTGGGCTATTACCGTCATTTTGTGCAGGCTTTCTCATCTATTGCATCGCCCTTGACAAAATTGACCCAAAAGGGCTCTCCATTAAGGTGGTCTAATGAGTGCGAGGAGAGTGTAAGCACGTGATTTTTGCTTCACGGACAATCACTCCAAAAGAAATAGTAACAAAGGACCTCGCTGTACAATTTTCAATTTTCCGTAACGTGTGCTGCTAGTCATGTGTGGTTCTGTCCATTTTGTCCATTTTTACATTATTAAACAAAATACAAAATGTGTATGTCCTGGTAATTAGACCATAATTCATTCAGTAAAAGAAAAATTCACAAAAATATTCTAGGGTGCGATTTAACCTATTTAAATATTTTGATAATTATGTTTGTTTGAATTTCATTTTATTTTTAGTTTTAAGATTAGAAAAAAGAAAGGGAGAAAAGAATGAAGAAAACGGTTTGGGCCAAGAAAATAAACCAAAAATAGGCCCAAACCAATTCGATCAGGCCCAGTCCAAATCCGGTTGCCCAGACACCTCCTGAAACGACACCGTTTCAGGCCAATCCATCTCAGCCGTTCAAACTCTCGATCCAACGGCTCAGGACCTCTATCAGTAACCCGCTTCAAAACCCGACCCAGGAACCAATCCGATCCAACCCCTCACTTAAACCAAACGACCCCGTTTGACTACCAAACGACCCCGTCTCATTTCTCAGCATCAGATCCCAGCCGTTGAGATCATCTGATCTAACGGCTCAGATCCAATCAACCTCCCCATATATAAACTCAGCCCTTTACCCCGCACCCCCTATCCGAACCCCCCCCTTCAGTCATCTCCTTCCCCGAACCCTGAAACCCCCAAACCCTAACGCCGCCCTAGTTTCCCTTCCACCAAAACCCGGCGGCATGAACGCCGGTGGCCACCTCCCGAACACCCTAAGACCCCCTCACTCTCCTGAACATGGATCTGTTACTCCCTAGCCTCGAATCACTTTCGTTCGTCTCGAATCTTCATTTGAAGATTTGAGTCGAACCCGGATCTATGCCAAACCACCCCATCTTCATACCAGACACCCCCCTGACCTTCCTCGTGACCAAACCAAGCTTGGTTTGGTCCGAATCTACCCACAACTCCCAAAAATCCAGATCTGAAAATCCAGACTTTAGAACACATGCACATGGGGAATCCGGCTAGCCTTAACGGGGGTTTGAGGTCTAATAGACCTTAATCAAGGTGTTCTCATGTGAGAACACCCTGATTAAAGTTTGTTCGGCCTCAAAGGGTCAATGTCGAGTCAGATTTGGTTCAGTTTTGTTTGGACATTTTTGGTAAGTTTTCTTTTCCTTTTTGTTTTATTCAACTGCTAGTTAAGTATGTTAGCATGTTCTGTTGTGTTTGTTCGGTGTTTTCTGATACTCTTCTTAATTTCTTCCGTCTTTGTAAAGACCTTTTATTTGGTCAATTGTTTTCTGTGTATGATTTGAATGTATTCTGTGATATACATGTTCGATTAGATTAGTCGTCAAACGAGTTAATTCATATAGGTTCCCAGTGATTGAACAAAGTTGTCTGAAGTCACTCGGGACTCTGTACGTGTTGTTTATATGAACGATTGATTGTTATGTGTTACGACTAATATAGTCGAGTCGATATATGTCGTCAATTAGTTGCAGTCATTAATGATAACAACTTGATTCATGTTGTTTATTTTTGCTGTGATCGTATTTGAATCCCATTAGGAACTGAATTGTATTGCCTATTGATTTTGTTCAAATTGAATTAAAGAACATCTAGGGGAAAGGTTATAATGGCAGATTCAGACTTTGATTTTAAAACACGATGCCATTTGGTTTGGACCGTGGGCAGCATGTGTATGGTTAGCTTTAAGGAATTAAAATAACTGGACAGCATGTGCTGACAGATTATATTCCCACTGCCCATACTTTTGTTAAATAAACAAGTGATTAGTACATTTTAACAACAAAAGAGAGAGGGGCTGTCAGGAATTTGATGGGAGTTTTATTTATTTAAAAGAGGTGAGTGGAAAAACAACAGGGAGGGGGAATTTGGAGTTGTCAAAAAGACTGTAAAGTGTTAAGGTTAGGCTATAAAAGAGGCAGACCTTCCATTAGAATGGGGGTTCAATTTTTGGAGTCTGGAGAGATCCTGGGAGTAAGAAAAACTAAAAAGGAAAAACAGAAATAAATTTCAGAACATTGTGAATGAGTATTGTCTAGAAGAAACTGTGCAAGAGTCCAGTTTGATCAGGCTTTCTGTGGGGTTTTGCTTTTCCTGTTGTCTGCCAAGCTTTCTTGTGGTTATTGGATTTCTGTTGCTGTTACATTCAACACTCTGGGCTGTTGTTTCCTGCTCTGTTTTTTTTTTGGGATTGTTCATTGGTCGCTCGACTCCTTGCTGAGCTTCACCATTATCGGCTGTTTATTTGTTGCTGTGTTGTTGCTGTGTCTGTTGCTGCTGTTGATTGTGGCACACTACTCGACTGATTATTCCCTTTCTTCCTTTCCTTTCTATACCAGGTACACACCCAATACACTGTCAGATGTAACTGGAAATTTGAGCATGAATGTAAATGAAAGACCTGAAGAATTTTGTTTATATACGTAGTTTGTCCCTTGAAATATCATGTAATGTATGAAATTTTATGCTTGTTTTGGATGCTGGAGATAGCCTTCAGGTTTGACAACTGTCAATGAATGGTAGTTTGAATGTTAGATTGTGCATATAGGATGGTGATAAGAGTATGCCTAAGGCAACAGGTTGTATCTCAGATTTAGTGCAATAGTGTAGTATAAGCATGTAATGTATGCCAAGCATGAAATTCGTACACTAAATAAGTTCTTTCCTTTCCAATAAATTGCTATATATAACTCTTAAAACCATGTTTTAAGATCAGGAACACAAACTCAGGGCCTCAACCTCACAAAGATCGAGTTCAGGCCAAAACAGGCCAAGCCAGCCTGCTTCGAACAAGCACTGGCCCAGGTCTGACCAATCACGCTTGGGCTGGATTTGGGCCCGATATTATTTGTTCGGACAGCCTCGTTTCTGATTTAGGAATTTATGAATGTTGTTACAATCAACTTATAAGCATGTAATTAATTAGGACTATCTACTGTTTTACAATTGATAAGGACAAACGCGATAAGAAACGTAGTTGCTATAGGATATCCTTTTAAAATAAGAACGAGATGAGCCTCGATGAAAATAAACAAAACGTGCAAATGCGGGGCCCTTGTTTAAATGTATATTATCGAAGCATTTAGGTTCCAGGACGGGTTGTTTAGCAAATCTCACAACCTTCCTAAAAATAACAATACGATAGACTCTTTAGGACGCGCCTTAATAAATCTTACCTTCTTAAACTCGGGTGCGCATTTATGTGACCCAAATCCAATTCTCAACGGAGCCGAAATGTGTTTCTAATCACGGGTACATTGATTGTGACGTGGTTCGAGATGCATGTCCATGACGTTGCAAATTCATAAAAAATAAAGAACGAGATGAGCCTCGCCAAATAAAAATACAAATTGCGGGGCCCTCAGTAAATATTTGCTTTAAAAATTATTTGGATTTCGGGATGGACCGTTTAGTGAAATTCCACGGTCTTACCCAAAATAAGTTCGCTAGTCGCTTTAGGCGCGTCTTTAGTAACTTAATTTCCTTAAACTCGGGTGCGCATTGATGTGACCCAAATCCCAATCTCAACGGAGTCAAAGTGTGTCGACGACCACGGGTACATTGATTGTAACGCGGTTCGAGATACATTTTCACAACGTTGCAATTCCTGATAAAAACAGTAAAATGATAAAAGCGGTTAAAAGTTAAATTTTGCACATAAGTTCACACTTGTATAAAATCAGATAATCAAGCCGAATATGATAGTTAAGCGACCGTGCTAGAACCACGGAACTCGGGAATGCCTAACACCTTCTCCCGGGTTAACAGAATTCCTTATCCGGATTTCTGGTACGCAGACTGTAATATAGAGTCATTATTTTCCTCGATTCGGGATTAAAATTGGTGACTTGGGACACCCTAAATCTCCCAAGTGGCGACTCTGAAATAATTAAACCAATCCCGTTTCGATTGTCCTTTAATTGGAAAAAACTCCCCTGCGCCCCCTCGGGGTGCGGAAAAAGGAGGTGTGACAGCTCTAGCAACTCTGCTGGGGACTTTTGACCCATAACCACTGGTTCAGGGTTAGAAATTCGAGCTTAGATAAATTTTTATATTTGGTTATATCTGATGTTCACATGTTTGAGCCTAATGTGCTAAATGTTGCTTTTACCGCTTTGATATTATCTGAACTGTATATAAACTGTGCCGAAACCCATCTCTTCTTTCCTCCGGGGAAAGGCTCGCTGGTCGAGACTCCCTATTCTGTTAGTGTCGATACCCGAAATAAGAAAGAGGACGGATAAGTTACGAAGCCGGACGGCCTTTTGGTTCCCGGTAAGTTGCCCCTCCTCGGCTCGAGTTGTCCGCTCGGGTACACTGTCTAGAACACTGACCCAGGTTTTGAACATAGAATAACGTGACTTCATGCCGGATCCCTAGTAGGAACGCTTATTTGCATCATGTTGCATATGACTTAGGGGACTCAACACAGGGGTTGGGTCCGTCTAGGACTAGCAACCTGATATGAAAGGACCATCCTAATGCATCCCATTTGTTTTCCGTGCATTTATTTGTCTCGAGCCCGCATGCTGACCAGTGTTTGAATAATGTGAAATTGAAAAAAAAAGAAAAAGAAAAAAAAGGGAAGGAATAGCGGTTAAGGAGTTAATTGTTTATTTTTGAAAAAAAGGCCAATGCCAAAATACCGTCAAAACTCTGCCGAAATTTTGAGAAAATGAAAAGAAAATGTCTTATTAGTTTTGTTTTATTAAATGCAAAGGAAAAATAGAAAAGAAGAGAAAAAAAAGGGGTCGTCGTTCTGCTTTTATATACTTTTTATAAAAAAATAAAAAAAATAAAAAAAAATAAAAATAAAAATACATATATATATATATATATATATATATATATATAGTTTGTCCTGTCACAAAAATGAAGATGGAAAAGAGTCTTATTTTTGATATATATATATCTCTACATATATATATATAAATATAAATATATGTCTTTATTTGTGGCAAAAAAAATACTTGTTTGGTCAAAAGTCATGGAAGTTTTTAGACCCTTAATTTTCAAAAAAAGGTAATAAATGTGCAGGATGAGCACAGTAATAAATGTGCAGGGTTTTTCATAAAGTTTTATAAAAAGTATACGTCTAAATAAAGTTTTATTTTTTTATTCACTTGGCATAATCACCCTAATAAATGTGCAGGATGAGCACGGTACAAAACGAACCTTTTTCAGTAATGACCAAGATCCCGTTTGAATTGCGGTTATGGTGGAACGACTTAGGCAAAGAAGGGCAAGACAAAGTAAGGAAATATCTGAAAGGTCTCCCGGACCTACTAAACGTTCAGCCTCGGGGTGATATCATCAGATCATTGGTCACTTGTTGGGATTCCGCACACAACGTGTTCCATTTTTCGGACTTCGAGCTCACCCCGACGTTGGAAGAAATAGCAGGGTACATCGGGATTGATGAAGCCCCTTTTAGGTTCAAATACTTGATTGCACCTAGAGCTGTCACGGTACACAGGTTTCTGGATTTCCTAAAAATACCTCGGACATTCCACCATCCAGATCTTGCCAAAGGATTCTGCAGTCTCCACCTCATATATGCTAGATACGGCCACGTGGGCGGGTTCAATAAGCCGGATTTCAAACTATGCAGTAGAGGCAACCGACAAAAGTGGGACGAACACAGGCTAGTGGCTTTTATGACAGCCTTTCTGGGTCTTATAGTGTTCCCTAGGAAAGATGGAAACATTGATCTAAAGATAACCGGGGTCGTCAATACTTTGCTTACCCAAGATAAAAGTACTCTGGCGCCTATGATTATGGCTGACATTTTCCGGGCTCTCACTGCTTGTCGAGCCAGGGGCGACTTTTTCGAAGGATGTAACCTACTGTTGCAAATGTGGATGACCGATCATTTATGCCATCGCTCCTCACTTTTGGGTTATGGTTCGCCAGAGAAAACTTGTATTGGAGAATTCTACACGAGAATCAAAGGGCTCAATTTACCTGAGGGAGTCACATCATGGACCGCATTTCTCCGAACTCTCACTGCCATCCAAATCCAATGGACACTCGGATGGTCGCCTATCGAGGAAATCATATACATGCCGGCAACCCGGCCTCACTTTCTGTTGATGGGACTGAAAAGTATCCAACCCTATGCACCGTATCGGGTTTTGAGGCAACTTGGGAGGTACCAAGTGGTACCGAAAGATGAAGATTTGAGTACCCAAGTGATTGAAATCAGTCCGAACGGTCATTTCCCTGAAGAAGAAGTTCGCCAAATCTGGAGTGAATGCCAACATCTGACAGCAAACACTTGTGTGATTGATACGGCAACAAGGGGAAGTCGCCCCAGAATATCACGCTTGGTTTAGAGGTAGCCTGTCCTACGAAAGACCGGCTAAGAGGCCGCATCTCAAAGATTTCGTAGAATCATCCCAAGGGCAATGGAACTGGTTAGCAAAAGAGAAGGGTTATCGGGCAGAGATTGGCGATTTGAAGCTACAAATGGACGGTCTGAAATTCGATAACAGCGTACAAATCGCGGCGGATCGAAGCGAAAAGAATAGATTGATCCAAGAGAATGAAGAGCTTAAGGCCCAAGTCCAAAAATTGAGATTGTCTCTCAATGAGCAGCCCAGAAGTCGATCAGACCAACGGTTGATAAAGGGTTTGAAAAGAGAGATCACGGAATGGCGAGACAGGTTAGAAGAATCCGAAAAGGTCATGACAGAGTTCAAGGCACGGTGGGGAACAAGAGTAGATCAGCATCGCCGATGTTTGAACCAATTGAAACGTGACCACGAGAAGACTGTGGCCAAAATAAAGAGGGAGATGGCTACACTTGAGTTTAAAGCAGTTAAGCAGGCCGGGGATTTCCAATCGGAGAGTAGATACTGTTACGACTTGTTGGCCCAAATGAAGGAAGAAGTGCGACAGCTGAGGGATCAGCATATACAGGACTCACAGGTATTCAAGACGTGCAGTGATCAGATAAGACACCTACTCATAGAGAAGAAAAAAACCAGAGACAAGATCAGGGCCATTGCCCATGCCATCATCAGAAGGTGTCGACGGTGTGAAAACATGACCTGCGTTACCGTTCTCCCAGTAGTGATGGGTTATGTCAAACAGACCATGCACGAGTTGGAGCAGCTCGAAAGGGATCTCGCACCTAGAACCGCGAAAAGGCCGAACGATGCCTCGCGGGTCCCTAAGTTGGAAAATTAACCTATGGTCGAGTCTTGTTTTAGTTGAGCTTTGATGTTTTCCCATATATTGTTTTCCATTTTTCCTTCAATCAAATAGGGTCAAAGAACCGTGGAGTCTGTACTGTGGCTATTTTGTTTGAAGCAATGTGTAATAGCAAATTTTGATAATGAAATTAAGTGACTCCGGAAGAATTTCTATGTGTCTTTACTTTGGGGCAGAACTACGCCTGGTCTGATTCACGCGGGGACGTGATACGTAGGCAATCCCCATAAGATTCGACCGCTTTTAATAAATAAAGAAAAGAAAATGTAAATAAAATAAAACGCAGAGTTTCGCAAAATACTTTAAAAGAGACGAATGAACAAGCCGGGATGACGCATGTGGTTTGAAGCAAAGCATGTAGAAACGGTTAACTGCCTAGGTGCATTGCATCCTCTATGTGTTATGATCAAATCTGTTAAGCTCTAACACTAACAAAATTTGTTGTTGTCTGATACCAGACAGTTAGTTGTTAAAGAATTCTGGCAACACATTCATACCAAACCAGATCCAAAGGACCGGTAGCAACAAGCATGACTACTTCAGAGAATAGTAATGAGGAAGAAAGGCCGATGAGCCAGTTGCTAAAAGAGGCAATGGAAAAGATTGAAAGGATGGGACTAGAGATGCATGCAATGCAGCTAGCCCTGGCCAAAACACAAAAGAGCCCTGAGACACTGGGACACATGCCGGAGTACCCTCACTCTGGCCCTTCCACAAGCCGCCCAAATCCCCTCTATCATCAAGAAAGAAGCCCTCATGATTCCCAAGCTCCACCACCCCATCAACCTCTCCCAACACCCAATATTCCCATTTT
Organism: Nicotiana sylvestris; assembly: GCF_000393655.2. Taxonomy (NCBI): domain Eukaryota; kingdom Viridiplantae; phylum Streptophyta; class Magnoliopsida; order Solanales; family Solanaceae; genus Nicotiana; species Nicotiana sylvestris. The sequence continues at coordinate 107,340,367 of NC_091064.1, forward strand.
TGTGGGACCTGCATCAGCCCCTTTGCAGCGAACGACCAGTGAGCCATTGTTTCAGGCTCACGATACACAATACTATCCCCCTGAGCCTACATTCCATGCACCCGAACCACAGGCTTACAATCCCCATCTGGAAGTACCGGCAGAGGTTGAGAAGCCGGTTAAGGCCCCTGAACAGGATGAAGTGTTAAGAAAGTTCAAAAGCCTGGAGCAATCCTTCAGGAACTTGCACGGGCTGGGCAATCAAGTCAGCGTGGCATACAAAGATCTGTGCCCTTTCCCAGATGTCCAACTCCCGGCTGGGTTCAAGATGCCCAAGTTTGATTTATATGAAGGGCACGGTGATCCCATGGCACATTTGCGGGGATTCTGTAGCAAAATGAGAGGGGCAGGAGGCAAGGATGAGCTTTTGATAGCTTATTTCGGCCAAAGTCTGAGTGGATCTGCACTGGAATGGTATACCAGGCAAGATTTCAGCAGGTGGTACACGTGGGATGATCTGGCGCAGGCTTTTGCAGGTCATTTCCAGTACAACCTGGAGATAGTCCCTGACCGTCTCACGTTATTGAGAACTGGGAAGAAACCCGGGGAAAGTTTTCGCGAGTTCGGGTTCCGCTGGAGAGAACAAGCAGCTAGGGTCGATCCTCCCATGAGAGAGGGAGAGATGGTAGACTACTTTTTGCAGACATTGGATCCAACCTACTTTGGTCACTTGGTGACAACGGTTGGAAAATCTTTCAACGAGGTGGTCAAAATAGGGGTCATGATAGAAGAAGGTTTGAGGTCGGACAAGATCTTAAACTATTCGGCACTTAAGGCCACAACCCAGGCTATTCAAAGCGGCACGGGAGGTGCGCTAAGAAGAAAGAAAGAAGAGGTTGCCACGATCGAGGCAGGCAGTTGGTCCAGGGCTGGCAGGCCGCACTACAACCAACCCAGGCCTCACAGGTCAAACTACCCATACAACCCACCACAAAATTTCTATCCACCTCGAGAACCACATTGTTCCGTACACCAAGCCCAGGTATACACTCAGCCTCCGGTTCGCCCACAATGGCGCGCACCGGCTCCCCAGAACATATATGCACCACCACAAAACACTTACCCTCCACCAAGGGCATATAGAAATCCTTCAGGGGCAGGTTTCCGGGGAAATCCAGATGCCAGAAATGACAGGTTGCGGAAGCAAAGAACCTTCACCGAACTGGGAGAAACCTACACCGCTGTGTTCCACAAGCTGCGGCAATTGGGTTTGGTTAGTCCTGTCCATACTCGGGAACCAAATCCCCCGCCTCAGAATTTGGATCGTTCAATCAGTTGTGAATACTGTTCAGGGATGCTCGGGCACGATACCGAGAAGTGCTGGAAGTTAAGGCATGCCATACAGGATCTTATTGACACCAATAAGATCGAGGTCCAGACACCGGAGGCTCCTAACATCAACCAAAACCCACTGCCAGCGCACCACGAAACTCACATGATTGAGTTGGTGTGTGAGGGAGGAGAATTAAGAAAACCCTCACAAACAGTGATGATGATCCAAGCTGCCCCAAAAGAAGTCTTAACCAGTGGAGGAACAAATGTACAGTCGCAGGGAGAAGGCGTCAAGCCGGTAGTAATATGGGGGAAGAGCCCGTCCGTCATAGCAAGCAAACCCGAGCCAAGCAAGTTGGTAATACCAGGGATCCTGCCCACACCGGCAGTCATGTTGAAAGGGGTATGTGGAGAACGGGTGACCATAAAGCCGGTGGTCCAACTGCCAATGCTTGACAGCAGGGCTGTGCCCTGGAAATATGAAAAAGCAGTGGTGACGTACCAAGGAAAACAGGTGGAAGAAGTCAGTTGTGAAGCGCAAGGGCTGACTCGATCAGGTCGATGTTTTGCTCCGGTGGAGTTAAGAAAAACCAACCCAGTGGCAACCAAGAAGCCAGTGTCAGAAGAAGAGGCTGAAGACTTCCTGAGGAAGATGAAAGTACAAGACTATTCTGTGGTTGAGCAGCTGAGAAAAACACCTGCCCAGATCTCACTATTGTCATTACTCCTCCATTCCGAGGAACATCGTCGGGCCCTGTTAAAGATATTGAACGAGGCCCATGTACCCAGTGAGATTTCTGTAAACCACCTGGAAACCATCGCCAGCAAGATTTTCGAGGTGAACAGGGTAACATTCTCAGATGATGACCTGCCGGTGGAAGGTACAGAGCATAACAAAGCTCTATACCTAGCTGTCAAATGTGAAGACTCGGTGGTAACTCGAGTATTGGTGGATAACGGCTCAAGCGCCAATATTTGTCCATTATCCACCCTGGACCAGTTAAAGATTGACCGTGGAAGAATCCGGGAGAATAGCATCTGTGTCCGGGGGTTTGACGGAAACGGAACCGCCACTGTGGGGGATGTTGTACTTGAATTAACCATTGGTCCGGTCCTATTTACCATGGAATTCCAGGTGTTGGACGCCACGGTATCTTACAACTTGCTGTTAGGACGACCCTGGATTCATGCAGCTAAAGCGGTGCCTTCCACCCTACATCAGACAGTGAAGTTCGAGTGGGAAAGACAAGAGGTCGTGTTGCACGGCGAGGATACAACATGCACCATGGGCGGAACCATTGTGCCTTTCATAGAGACCACTGATGACAAGGGTCCCTGGGTCTACCAGATTCTCGATACAGGGTCGGCCAACAAAATTTCTGAAGGAGAAATCATCCCGCACCCTAGGGTGGCTGCCGCAACAGTCATGATGGTATCAGAAATGCTGGGTAATGGGTTTGTGCCGGGAAAAGGCCTGGGAGTTGAACTTCAAGGGATAGTCCAACCTGTCTCCCTTCCTAAGAATCTGGAAACTTTCGGGTTGGGGTTCAAACCAACCGCAGCAGACAGGAAGCAAGCGCGAAAAATGAAGAAGAGGGTCTGGTTTCTGCCTAAACCAGTGCCACGCCTCTCAAGGTCTTTTGTTAAAGCAAGTGCCAAGGGGTCAGTGATCCCAAAGATTCGAGGACCTTTGATCGGTATAAATGAAGACCTGAATCCAGAGTTTTGAGAGGCTGTTCACGGATGTCAGTATGGTGGAAGCTGGAGAAGGTTCCAGCAGAGCAGAGATACAATTTGTGGGGCCTGAGGCCAAGACCAACAATTGGACGGTTACTCCTCTTCCTGTCCGAGGGGAGTCTTGGTAGTAGGCTTTGATTAATGTTTTGTTTGTTTGTTTGTTTGATCGGATTATTCAAGGGTGTAATCCAAATTTTACTTTCGTTTTGTAAAAGTGTGAACCCTTTTTATCCCGCAAATTTAATAAAGTTCTTTTCTTTTGTCTCATTTTAATTTTTGTCTTGTTCTTTTTCTTTCTGGAACAGTTCTCTTTTTACTGGTTCTAATGACATGGCATGCACAGCGGATCTTCGACCTAGTCTAATAAATCAATCTGAAACCGACTCAATGATGCAAAAGGTCGTTTGTGACGATGAATCTGAATGTGACGAAGGTGAAGCCTTCGAAGAAATAAACAGAGAACTGTGCCAATTTGAAGAGAAACCCAAGCCTAACCTAAATGACACTGAGGCTGTGAACCTAGGAGACGCTGATAACATCCAAGAGACCAAAATTAGCATCCACATTGAGCCGAATGTCAAAGCAGAATTGATCGAAACTCTCAGGGAATTCAAAGATGTTTTTGCATGGTCATATGATGATATGCCTGGATTGAGCACCAATTTAGTGGTTCACAAATTGCCCACTGACCCGGCATACCCTCCGGTCAAGCAAAAACTAAGGAAATTTAAAACAGAAATGAGTGTAAAGATCAAAGAAGAAGTGATTAAGCAATTACAATCGAAGGTCATTCGGGTCACTCGGTATCCCGAGTGGTTGGCCAATGTGGTACCAGTCCCAAAGAAGGATGGAAAAATCAGGGTATGCGTTGATTACCGCAACCTCAACAAAGCAAGTCCCAAGGACAATTTCCCGCTGCCCAACATTCATATCCTGATCGACAATTGCGCTGGGCGCGAGATCGGATCCTTTGTGGATTGCTATGCAGGTTATCATCAGATCCTAATGGATGAGGAGGATGCTGAGAAGACAGCGTTTATTACGCCATGGGGAACCTACTGCTATCGGGTAATGCCGTTCGGGTTAAAGAACGCCGGGGCAACGTACATGCGAGCAATGACTGCTGTGTTTCATGACATGATACACAAAGAAATAGAGGTGTACGTCGATGATGTGATCATCAAATCTTGGCGTCAGGAGGACCATGTAGCAGACCTAAGGAGATTTTTCCAAAGACTCCGGAGGTATGATATCAAGCTTAACCCGGCCAAATGCGCATTCGGGGTTCCATCAGGAAAGTTGCTAGGATTCATCGTCAGTCGACGGGGAATTGAGTTAGACCCGTCCAAAATTGAATCCATCCGAGATTTGCCACCGCCAAGGAACAAAACAGAGGTAATGAGTTTGCTGGGTAGACTCAATTATATCAGCAGGTTCATCGCTCAACTCACAGCAACTTGTGAGCCCATATTTCGGCTGCTGAGAAAGGACGCTGCAGTAGGTTGGACAGCAGAGTGTCAGGAGGCCTTCGACCAAATCAAAGGGTATCTGTCTAATCCACCCGTATTGGTCCCGCCTAAGCCCGGGAAACCCCTAATCCTTTACCTGACGGTCTTGGAAAATTCATTTGGTTGTGTACTGGGGCAACATGATGACACAGGGAGGAAGGAGCAGGCCATCTACTATCTTAGCAAGAAATTCACAGTGCATGAGGTCAAGTACACTCAACTCGAGAAAACGTGCTGCGCCCTAACTTGGGTAGCTCAGAAGTTGAAGCACTACCTGTCTTCATATACTACTTATCTCATATCCCGCTTGGACCCATTGAAGTATATCTTTCAGAAACCTATGCCCACGGGAAGGTTGGCAAAATGGCAAATTCTGCTCACAGAGTTTGATATCATCTATGTGACGAGGACGGCCATGAAAGCCCAGGCGCTGGCAGACCATTTGGCCGAGAATCCCGTTGATGAAAAATACGAGCCCTTAAGAACGTATTTTCCTGACGAAGAGGTGATGCATACGAATGAGTTGGAATTACCCGAGGAACCGGGTTGGAAGCTTTTCTTCGATGGAGCTGCAAACGCAAAAGGGGTTGGAATAGGAGCAGTACTCATTTCTGAAACAGGACGGCATTATCCTGTTACGGCTCAACTGCGCTTCTATTGCACCAACAATATGGCCGAATATGAGGCTTGCATTCTGGGTCTGCGCTTGGCTGCTGACATGGATGTCCAAGACGTCTTGGTCTTGGGAGACTCGGACCTCTTGGTACATCAAATTCAGGGTGAATGGGAAACACGAGATCTAAAGCTCATACCATACCGACAATGCTTGCATGATCTGAGCAAGCAATTTCGATCGGTAAAGTTCAAACACATCCCGAGAGTTCACAATGAGGTTGCGGATGCCTTAGCCACCTTAGCATCAATGCTGCACCACCCTGACAAAATGTATGTTGACCCTCTACACATCCAGGTCCGTGATCAGCACGCCTACTGCAATGCCATAGAAGAAGAAGCAGATGGCGAACCCTGGTTTCATGATATCAAGGAATACCTCAGGATGGGGATATATCCGGAACATGCCTCTGGGGACCAAAAAAGAGCCCTTCGGCGTTTGTCGAATGGTTTCTTCCTCAGTGGAGGAGTATTGTACAAAAGAACCCCGGATTTGGGATTGTTGAGATGCATAGATGCCGGGCAGGCAACGACGGTTATGGCGGAAGTACATGCCGGAGTTTGTGGGCCGCACATGAGCGGATATGTATTGGCAAGAAAGATCCTTCGAACAGGGTGTTATTGGCTAACCATGGAACACGACTGTATCACTTTCGTAAGGAAATGCCATCAGTGCCAGATACATGGAGATTTGATTCATTCTCCGCCAACAGAGTTACATACGATGTCAGCACCCTGGCCGTTTGTAGCATGGGGCATGGATGTCATTGGGCCCATCGAGCCAGCAGCGTCCAACGGTCATAGGTTCATTCTAGTGACCATTGATTACTTCACCAAATGGGTTGAGGCTAAAACCTTCAAATCAGTAACCAAGAAGGCAGTGGTGGACTTTGTTCACTCCCATATCATCTGCAGATTTGGGATCCCAAAAGTGATCATCACGGATAACGGTGCGAATCTTAATAGCAGCTTGATGAGAGAGGTATGCCAACAATTCAAGATTACACACCGCAATTCCACCCCATATCGTCCTAAGGCAAATGGAGCAGTCGAAGCAGCCAATAAGAATATCAAGAAGATACTGCGAAAAATGGTGGAAGGGTCCAGACAGTGGCACGAGAAATTACCCTTTGCTTTGTTGGGTTACCGCACTACCGTCCGGACTTCCATAGGCACAACTCCTTATTTGTTGGTGTATGGAACTGAGGCCGTGATACCAGCGGAGGTCGAAATTCCGTCCCTCCGAATTGTCGCTGAAGCCGGAATTGATGATGATGAATGGATCAAAGCTCGCTTGGAACAGTTGAGCCTGATAGATGAGAAAAGATTGGCAGCAGTGTGCCATGGTCAGCTGTACCAGAAGAGAATGGCAAGAGCGTATAATAAAAAGGTGCGCCCCAGGAAGTTTGAAGTAGGGCAGCAGGTATTGAAGAAGATCCTCCCACATCAGGTCGAGGCAAAAGGCAAATTCGCCCCAAATTGGCAAGGGCCTTATATCGTGACCAGAGTCTTGGCCAATGGTGCTTTGTGTTTGACAGATGTCGAGGGAAGATGTGTCGACATGGCTATCAATTCAGATGCAGTCAAGAGATATTATGCGTAATTTCTTTAAATTATGGCAATTTTGGTTTATTTGTTTGTATTTGGCATTTGTTGAATAATGAGATGACGGAGGCAATTCTTTCTTCTATCCAAACACTTTTAACCCTCGCTTCCCCCTTTGAGCCTTAAGCAAATTCTTTCAATACCCCTCTTTTGGAATCACTAATGGGAAAGATACGAAAAAAAGAAAAGAAAAGAAAGGAAAAGAAAAGAAAAAGAAAAAGAAAAGGAAAAGAAAATGAAAAGAAAGAAAAGAAAAATCAAGGAATATAAAACCGTGGGAACTACGTTTGACCTGATTCCTCAAAGAGGATACGTAGGCGCCTCACGGCTCGGTCATAGTATGCATCGTAGCAAATATAGGATGCATAATGTACATAGTGTGCACAATATAGCACAATGTGCGTAACGCACGTAACTCAACATAAGCGTAAAAAATAAATTCCCCAAGCAAGAAAACTGGGGCAGAGGTTATGTTTTAAGTTCCAACAAAGGTTTGATTCCAAAAGTTGTAGCACATCACCCTTCAAGTTGTTTTCATTTTTATAGCCTTTCTTCAATCCCACACCAAAACCAACATCGACATCCAAAAGACCTCCCGATCAATGTTCGAGAGATGCCAAATCCGGCAAATAAGGCCGAGAATAATACACTGATCCCCAGCAAAGAAGAGGATCGTAAGACTGGGATTGAGTTGATAGTCAAAAGAATCCCCGGAAGAGAGGGTCATATCTACAACACCCCGGATCCTCGAAAGAAATAAAATGAGAGAGTCTTATCGGTGAAAACCTTCACAGGCACCGTAAGGCGCCGGGAGATGAGAGAAAAGAGAGAGTCTCATTAGTGAAAACCCCTCGAAGGGCACCATGAGGCGACAAGATAGAGCAGCAAAAGCTACCACATTCGCAATAGGATGAACATCCATTTATCATCCCCAGCAAGTCAGACCATCGGGCAAATCGATTGATACAAATAGACTGGGTCGGGAATCTATGGTGCACGTCATGATCACGGGGACCAGTTGTGTCCTCCAGATAAGTTCTTTGGATTGTCTCCTCCCACAAAATATTGGTTCAGAAATTTTTTCTCTTTTCCATATCTTTATTTCTTTTCCTAAAATGTGTCTTGAAAGGATTTTTCAAAGCTTACTACTAGAAACCGAAGGGGAATTCATCCCAATGCAGGATAATACAAACAGTCTTAAGGGCCGGTCCTAGGCAATGCAGTGATTGTGCCCGGAAATTTTTGGAAGAAGTAAGCTCCAAAAGGGAGTGGTTCCGGGAGTTAGAAGCAGACTCCCACATCATGTTTTTAAAGAGAAAGCAGAAAAGGGGATAAATTGAAAACCAATCCCCAGCAGGCTAGAGACCCCCAATAGGCAACTTTGCCCGCCAACCAGTTATGGGAACAAAGAGCAAGAAAGGAGGAAGGGAGAAAAACGGCTCGCCAGAAAGGCACCCTCTACCACCACGATTAAAACTGATTAAATCCTTTTGTCTGCTGCAGGAAAACAAAGGATTGATGATGGAAGCAAGATGCACCGCCATGGAAGTCACCAAAAACCGGGGCAGAAAATTTTCTGCCAATTGTCGAAAATTTTCTCGGAAGAACGGGAAAAAATTTCAATACTTTTAAGTTCTAGGTCGCCCACCAGTATAATGCGGGAATACATTTAAGTTCTAGGTCGCCCACCAGTATAATGCGGGAATACATTTAAGTTCTAGGTCGCCCACCAGTATAATGCGGGAATACATTTAAGTTCTAGGTCGCCCACCAGTATAATGCGGGAATACTTCTAAGTTCTAGGTCGCCCACCAGTATAATGCGGGAATACATTTAAGTTCTAGGTCGCCCACCAGTATAATGCGGGAATACATTTAAGTTCTAGGTCGCCCACCAGTATAATGCGGGAATACATTTAAGTTCTAGGTCGCCCACCAGTATAATGCGGGAATACATTTAAGTTCTAGGTCGCCCACTAGTATAATGCGGGAATACTTTTAAGTTCTAGGTCGCCCACCAGTATAATGCGGGAATACATTTAAGTTCAAGGTCGCCCACCAGTATAATGCGGGAATACATTTAAGTTCTAGGTCGCCCACCAGTATAATGCGGGAATACATTTAAGTTCTAGGTCGCCCACCAGTATAATGCGGGAATACTTTTAAGTTCTAGGTCGCCCACCAGTATAATGCGGGAATACATTTAAGTTCTAGGTCGCCCACCAGTATAATGCGGGAATACATTTAAGTTCTAGGTCGCCCACCAGTATAATGCGGGAATACATTTAAGTTCTAGGTCGCCCACCAGTATAATGCGGGAATACATTTAAGTTCTAGGTCGCCCACCAGTATAATGCGGGAATACATTTAAGTTCTAGGTCGCCCACCAGTATAATGCGGGAATACATTTAAGTTCTAGGTCGCCCACCAGTATAATGCGGGAATACATTTAAGTTCTAGGTCGCCCACCAGTATAATGCGGGAATACATTTAAGTTCTAGGTCGCCCACCAGTATAATGCGGGAATACATTAAGTTCTAGGTCGCCCACCAGTATAATGCGGGAATACATTTAAGTTCTAGGTCGCCCACCAGTATAATGCGGGAATACATTTAAGTTCTAGGTCGCCCACCAGTATAATGCGGGAATACATTTAAGTTCTAGGTCGCCCACCAGTATAATGCGGGAATACATTTAAGTTCTAGGTCGCCCACCAGTATAATGCGGGAATACTTTTAAGTTCTAGGTCGCCCACCAGTATAATGCGGGAATACTTTTAAGTTCTAGGTCGCCCACCAGTATAATGCGGGAATACTTTTAAGTTCTAGGTCGCCCACCAGTATAATGCGGGAATACATTTAAGTTCTAGGTCGCCCACCAGTACAATGCGGGAATACATTTAAGTTCTAGGTCGCCCACCAGTATAATGCGGGAATACATTTAAGTTCTAGGTCGCCCACCAGTATAATGCGGGAATACTTTTAAGTTCTAGGTCGCCCACCAGTATAATGCGGGAATACTTTTAAGTTCTAGGTCGCCCACCAGTATAATACGGGAATACATTTAAGTTCTAGGTCGCCCACCAGTATAATGCGGGAATACATTTAAGTTCTAGGTCGCCCACCAGTATAATGCGGGAATACTTTTAAGTTCTAGGTCGCCCACCAGTATAATGCGGGAATACTTTTAAGTTCTAGGTCGCCCACCAGTATAATGCGGGAATACATTTAAGTTCTAGGTCGCCCACCAGTATAATGCGGGAATACATTTAAGTTCTAGGTCGTCCACCAGTATAATGCGGGAATACTTTTAAGTTCTAGGTCGCCCACCAGTATAATGCAGGAATACATTTAAGTTCTAGGTCGCCCACCAGTATAATGCGGGAATACATTTAAGTTCTAGGTCGCCCACCAGTATAATGCGGGAATACATTTAAGTTCTAGGTCGCCCACCAGTATAATGCGGGAATACTTTTAAGTTCTAGGTCGCCCACCAGTATAATGCGGGAATACATTTAAGTTCTAGGTCGCCCACCAGTATAATGCGGGAATACTTTTAAGTTCTAGGTCGCCCACCAGTATAATGCGGGAATACATTCAGCTCTAGATTTTGGAATCAGTCACCCCACCTGAAAACGGAAGGGTACAACAGAGAGCCCCGAACGGGAAACAATAAAATCCCAGCACCAAGAAGCAGACAACTGCAGAGGCAAGCGCACAATTCAAAGGGAAAAAGGAACGCGTCTCAAAAGAAGTAGTTTGGGAACGTTGTAGCATGCCCAGTATAACAATTCTGATGAAAAGCCATACCACTGAAGAAACCATTGGAAGATCTAAAGAAGAAAGCCGTGTCCCCAGCAAATCAAGCAAAGTGATGAGAACTGGCATTCAGAAAAGGTGAAGGACCAGCATCATCTCCAAGTTCACAAAATAAAGGCGTCAGAGGAAAGCGTTAGCCGACAAGAAAGCAAGGCAACAAGAACAAGTTGAAGATGGATGAGATTTCAGGATCCTCAGTTTAGCTTAGCTTCTTGTTTTCCTTTTAGAGCAATGTAATAGGGAGATCGGTTGAGCAGTAGCATCCTACAAGCAGCATACAACAGCGCACAACAACAGCAAGCAATACAGTCACACGGTAGTCCCAGCTACCAAAATTTCCCGAACTACATTGACCTGATTCCTGTTCAGCCCAGGATATGTAGGAAACCTCTGAAGCAAAGGTTCGGTCAAATCTCTTTCAAAAAATGCTTCACACGGAGTATTCGGACGGGCAAAAATCGCTCGCTTTATCTTTGCGCGAAAACCCTTCGTGTCTTCGTGCAAAGAGGGGCAGCTGTAAGCACGTGATTTTTGCTTCACGGACAGTCACTCCAAAAGAAATAGTAACAAAGGACCTCGCTGTACAATTTTCAATTTTCCGTAACGTGTGCTGCTAGTCATGTGTGGTTCTGTCCATTTTGTCCATTTTTACATTATTAAACAAAATACAAAATGTGTATGTCCTGGTAATTAGACCATAATTCATTCAGTAAAAGAAAAATTCACAAAAATATTCTAGGGTGCGATTTAACCTATTTAAATATTTTGATAATTATGTTTGTTTGAATTTCATTTTATTTTTAGTTTTAAGATTAGAAAAAAGAAAGGGAGAAAGTGTGCATGTGTTCTAAAGACTGGATTTTCAGATCTGGATTTTTGGGAGTTGTGGGTAGATTCGGACCAAACCAAGCTTGGTTTGGTCACGAGGAAGGTCAGGGGGGTGTCTGGTATGAAGATGGGGTGGTTTGGCATAGATCCGGGTTCGACTCAAATCTTCAAATGAAGATTCGAGACGAACGAAAGTGATTCGAGGCTAGGGAGTAACAGATCCATGTTCAGGAGAGTGAGGGGGTCTTAGGGTGTTCGGGAGGTGGCCACCGGCGTTCATGCCGCCGGGTTTTGGTGGAAGGGAAACTAGGGCGGCGTTAGGGTTTGGGGGTTTCAGGGTTCGGGGAAGGAGATGACTGAAGGGGGGGGGGGTTCGGATAGGGGGTGCGGGGTAAAGGGCTGAGTTTATATATGGGGAGGTTGATTGGATCTGAGCCGTTAGATCAGATGATCTCAACGGCTGGGATCTGATGCTGAGAAAGGAGACGGGGTCGTTTGGTAGTCAAACGGGGTCGTTTGGTTTAAGTGAGGGGTTGGATCGGATTGGTTCCTGGGTCGGGTTTTGAAGCGGGTTACTGATAGAGGTCCTGAGCCGTTGGATCGAGAGTTTGAACGGCTGAGATGGATTGGCCTGAAACGGTGTCGTTTCAGGAGGTGTCTGGGCAACCGGTTTGGACTGGGCCTGATCGAATTGGTTTGGGCCAATCCAGACTTTAGAACACATGCACATGGGGAATCCGGCTAGCCTTAACGGGGGTTTGAGGTCTAATAGACCTTAATCAAGGTGTTCTCATGTGAGAACACCCTGATTAAAGTTTGTTCGGCCTCAAAGGGTCAATGTCGAGTCAGATTTGGTTCAGTTTTGTTTGGACATTTTTGGTAAGTTTTCTTTTCTTTTTGTTTTATTCAACTGCTAGTTAAGTATGTTAGCATGTTCTGTTGTGTTTGTTCGGTGTTTTCTGATACTCTTCTTAATTTCTTCCGTCTTTGTAAAGACCTTTTATTTGGTCAATTGTTTTCTGTGTATGATTTGAATGTATTCTGTGATATACATGTTCGATTAGATTAGTCGTCAAACGAGTTAATTCATATAGGTTCCCAGTGATTGAACAAAGTTGTCTGAAGTCACTCGGGACTCTGTACGTGTTGTTTATATGAACGATTGATTGTTATGTGTTACGACTAATATAGTCGAGTCGATATATGTCGTCAATTAGTTGCAGTCATTAATGATAACAACTTGATTCATGTTGTTTATTTTTGCTGTGATCGTATTTGAATCCCATTAGGAACTGAATTGTATTGCCTATTGATTTTGTTCAAATTGAATTAAAGAACATCTAGGGGAAAGGTTATAATGGCAGATTCAGACTTTGATTTTAAAACACGATGCCATTTGGTTTGGACCGTGGGCAGCATGTGTATGGTTAGCTTTAAGGAATTAAAATAACTGGACAGCATGTGCTGTCAGATTATATTCCCACTGCCCATACTTTTGTTAAATAAACAAGTAATTAGTACATTTTAACAACAAAAGAGAGAGGGTCTGTCAGGAATTTGATGGGAGTTTTATTTATTTAAAAGAGGTGAGTGGAAAAACAACAGGGAGGGGGAATTTGGAGTTGTCAAAAAGACTGTAAAGTGTTAAGGTTAGGCTATAAAAGAGGCAGACCTTCCATTAGAATGGGGGTTCAATTTTTGGAGTCTGGAGAGATCCTGGGAATAAGAAAAACTAAAAAGGAAAAACAAAAATAAATTTCAGAACATTGTGAATGAGTATTGTCTAGAAGAAACTGTGCAAGAGTCCAGTTTGATCAGGCTTTCTGTGGGGTTTTGCTTTTCCTGTTGTCTGCCAAGCTTTCTTGTGGTTATTGGATTTCTGTTGCTGTTACATTCAACACTCTGGGCTGTTGTTTCCTGCTCTATTTTTTTTTTGGGATTGTTCATTGGTCGCTCGACTCCTTGCTGAGCTTCACCATTATCGGCTGTTTATTTGTTGCTGTGTTGTTGCTGTGTCTGTTGCTGCTGTTGATTGTGGCACACTACTCGACTGATTATTCCCTTTCTTCCTTTCCTTTCTATACCAGGTACACACCCAATACACTGTCAGATGTAACTGGAAATTTGAGCATGAATGTAAATGAAAGACCTGAAGAATTTTGTTTATATACGTAGTTTGTCCCTTGAAATATCATGTAATGTATGAAATTTTATGCTTGTTTTGGATGCTGGAGATAGCCTTCAGGTTTGACAACTGTCAATGAATGGTAGTTTGAATGTTAGATTGTGCATATAGGATGGTGATAAGAGTATGCCTAAGGCAACAGGTTGTATCTCAGATTTAGTGCAATAGTGTAGTATAAGCATGTAATGTATGCCAAGCATGAAATTCGTACACTAAATAAGTTCTTTCCTTTCCAATAAATTGCTATATATAACTCTTAAAACCATGTTTTAAGATCAGGAACACAAACTCAGGGCCTCAACCTCACAAAGATCGAGTTCAGGCCAAAACAGGCCAAGCCAGCCTGCTTCGAACAAGCAGTGGCCCAGGTCTGGCCAATCACGCTTGGGCTGGATTTGGGCCCGATATTATTTGTTCGGACAACCTCGTTTCTGATTTAGGCATTTCTGAATGTTGTTACAATCAACTTGTAAGCATGTAATTAATTAGGACTATCTACTGTTTTACAATTGATAAGGACAAACGCGATAAGAAACGTAGTTGCTATAGGATATCCTTTTAAAATAAGAACGAGATGAGCCTCGATGAAAATAAACAAAACGTGCAAATGCGGGGCCCTTGTTTAAATGTATATTATCGAAGCATTTAGGTTCCAGGACGGGTTGTTTAGCAAATCTCACAACCTTCCTAAAAATAACAATACGATAGACTCTTTAGGATGCGCCTTAATAAATCTTACCTTCTTAAACTCGGGTGCGCATTTATGTGACCCAAATCCAATTCTCAACGGAGCCGAAATGTGTTTCTAATCACGGGTACATTGATTGTGACGTGGTTCGAGATGCATGTCCATGACGTTGCAAATTCATAAAAAATAAAGAACGAGATGAGCCTCGCCAAATAAAAATACAAATTGCGGGGCCCTCAGTAAATATTTGCTTTAAAAATTATTTGGATTTCGGGATGGACCGTTTAGTGAAATTCCACGGTCTTACCCAAAATAAGTTCGCTAGTCGCTTTAGGCGCGTCTTTAGTAACTTAATTTCCTTAAACTCGGGTGCGCATTGATGTGACCCAAATCCCAATCTCAACGGAGTCAAAGTGTGTCGACAACCACGGGTACATTGATTGTAACGCGGTTCGAGATACATTTTCACAACGTTGCAATTCCTGATAAAAACAGTAAAATGATAAAAGCGGTTAAAAGTTAAATTTTGCACATAAGTTCACACTTGTATAAAATCAGATAATCAAGCCGAATATGATAGTTAAGCGACCGTGCTAGAACCACGGAACTCGGGAATGCCTAACACCTTCTCCCGGGTTAACAGAATTCCTTATCCGGATTTCTGGTACGCAGACTGTAATATAGAGTCATTATTTTCCTCGATTCGGGATTAAAATTGGTGACTTGGGACACCCTAAATCTCCCAAGTGGCGACTCTGAAATTAATAAACCATCCCCGTTTCGATTGTCCTTTAATTGGAAAAACTCCCCTGCGCCCCCTCGCGGGTGTGGAAAAAGGAGGTGTGACAGAGAGCTTTCAGAAGCTCAAGACTTCTTTAACCACGGGTCCCATTCCAGTACGGCTATTAGGTTTTGGTTGTTACTCAGTGCATTGTGATCCCTCGTGGATCGGTATGGGTGTGTTCTGATGCATGAGGGTAGAGTGATTGCTTGTGCTTCGTGCCAGTTGAAGACCTATGAGAAGAATTATCATGTCCATGATCATGACTTAGCAGCTATTGTTCACGCCTTGAAGATTTGGAGGCACTATTTATATGGGGTTCATTGTGAAATCTACACTGATTACTGGAGTTTGCAACATCTATTCAAGTAGAAGAATCTTATCTTGCATCAGTGGAGGTGGATGAATCTTCTTAAGGACTATGATATCACCATTTTTGTACCATCCCGGGAAGGCCAATACCATGAGTCATTGGGCGGAGAGTTTAGGGAGTTTAGCGTATCTTCCAGCAGCAGAGAGATTGGCATTGACTGTTTAGGCCTTAGCTAGCCATCTTGTCAGATTGGATATTTCGGAGCCGAGTCAAATATTGGCTGGTGTAGTATCTAGATCTTCTCTTTATGATCGTATCAGTGAGTGTTAGTATGATGACCCCCATCTACTCTTCCTCTAGGAAAGGTTTTAGCGATGTTACGCTAGAGATATGACTATTGGAGAGTACGGGGTGTTGAGGATGTAGGGCCAGATATGTGTGCCCAATGTAGATGGGCTATGGGAGTTGATTCTTGAGGAGGCCCACAACTCGCGTTATTCCATCCATTTGGGTGCCTCAAAGATATACTAGGATTTGAGACAAAACTATTGGTGAAGGATGAAGAAGGATATAGTTGGGTTTGTGGCTCGGTGTCTCAGCTGTCAGCAGGTTAATTATGAGCATCAGAGACTGGGTCGCTTGCTTTAGAGGTTAATGATCCTAGAGTAAAGGTCAGAGCAGATCACTATGGATTTCATAGTTGGGATCCCATGGACTTCGAGGAAGTTCGATGCTATTTGGGTGATTGTGGATTGGCTGACCAAGTCTACGCACTTTATTCCATTTGGTGCTACTTATTTTTCATAGCTATTGGCTAAGATTTACATCTGAGAGATTGTCCACCTTCATGGTGTCCCAGTTTCCACCATTTCAAATAGAGGCATACAGTTTACATCGCAATTTTGGAGGGCCGGGCAACGAGAGTTGGTGCTCAGGTTGAGTTTGGAACAACCTTTTACCCTCAGACGAATGGACAGTTCGAGCGCACTATACAAATATTGTAGGATATTTTACGCGCCTGTGTCATTTATTTCGGCGGTGCAAAGGACCAGTTTCTGCCGCTCGTGGAGTTTTCATATAACATTAGTTATTATTCGAGCATTCAGATGGCTCCAAATAAGGTTTTATATGGGAGGTGGTGTAGATCCCCGGTGGGATGGTTTGATCCGAGTAAGGCTAGGCTCTTGGGTACAAACATAGTCCAGGATGCATTAGACAAGGTGAAATTGATTCGGGAGCGGCAGCGCACGGCACAACCTAGGCAAAAGAGCTATGCTAATAGGAAGGTACGTGATGTATCTTTCATGGTCGGGGATACAGTTCTGCTTAAAATATCACCCATGAAGGGTGTTATGAGGTTTGGGAAGAGGGGAAAGTTCAGCCCTCGGTTCGTTCGGTATTTTGTGGTAGTTTAGAGGATCGGGGAGTGGCTTACAAGCTTGCCTTGTCACCTAGCTAGTCGAGTGTGCATCCAATCTTTCATGTTTCTATGCTATGTTAAGTATATCGGCAATCTATCCCATGTTGTAGATTTCAGCATGGTTTAGTTAGATGGTGATATGACTTATGATGTGGAGCCTGTGGCCATTTTGCAACGGCATGTTCGAAAGTAGAAGTCAAAGGATATAGCTTAAGTGAAGGTGCAGTGGAGAGTTCAGCCTGTGGATGAGGCCAATTGGGAGACCAAGCGGGTGATGCGGAGGAGACATCCACACCTATTTGAGACTCCAGGTATTTTTCTAGACCCGTTCAAGGACGAATGTTTGTTTAAGAGGGGGAGGATGTAACGACCCGCATGGTCGCTTCGAGAGTTATAGTCTCGTTTCCCCCATTTCTGCTTCTATTTTTGTGCTTTACAACTGGATTATGTCTTACCGGGTTTGTTGGTTCGGGTCTAGAGTGGTTTCGGAGTGAATTGAGACACTTAGTCTCTAAATTAGAAGCTTAGGTTCGAAAAGTCGACAAGATATTGACTTATGTTTAAACGACCTCAGATTTGAATTTTGATTTTTCTGTTAGCTCCGTTATGTGATTTTGGACTTAGGAGCGCATCTGGAATGTGATTTGGAGGTCCTTAGTAGAATTAGGCTTGAATTGACAAAAGTTGAAATTTTGGCTGGCAGTGGAAATCTTCATATCAAAGTCAAATTGGATTTCCGGAAGTTGGAGTATGTTCGTGCTATCATTTTTGACTTGTGTGTAAAATTTGAGGTCAATCGCACGTGGTTTGGTAGGTTTCGGTGTCATTTTTGGAATTCGGAAGTTTAGAAGTTCTTTAGGCTTGAATCCGGGTGTAATTTGGTGTTTTGATGTTATTTTGAGGGATTCGAAGGTTCGACTAAGTTTGTATCAGGTTATATGATCTGTTGGTATGTTTGGTAGAGGTACCGAGGGCCTCGGGGTGATTTTAGGTGGTTGAAAGCTTGATGGGAGTTGAGGAATTGCAGTTGAAGTGTTGTTGCTACTAGTATAACTGCACGTGCGGAGTGGGAACTACAGGTGCGAGCTCGTAGAAGCGAGGCTTGGATCACAGATGTGGCTTAGGAGGATCTGGGTAGAGGGCACAAGTGCGATGGCATTCCTGCACCTGCGACAGTTGCAAAAGCGGATTTCGAGGCGCAGGTGCGAGTTTGGACCGCAGGTGCAATTTGATTCTCGCACCCGCAAAGAGCGCAAATGGGGTCACTTGATCATAGAAGCGGAGGTAGTGTTTGAGTGGGTTTTCCGCAAAAGCGAAGCTTTGTCTGTAGATGCGGCTCCACATATGCGCATATTAAGCGGTAGGTGCAAAAAGTTTAGGCAGAACCGATAAATAGAATACTTCGAGATTTTTCACCATTTTTATCATTTTTAATCTCGAATTTTGGGAATTTTGAGAGGGATTTCGAAGTAATCACTAAGGTAAGTTCCTTGTGCATATTTATCTTTAATAATGGTGTTCATCTGCTGATTTTACACCTAGTTGTTGAGTTTTTGAGGTGATATTTGGGAGATTAGGGCTTAAGAATTGGAGAGTGAATTTTAAGGTTTTGGAAGGGAAAATGAGGTCGGATTTTGATAAATTTGGTATGGTTAGACTCGTGAGTGAAGGGGCTTTGGGTTTTTGTGAATTTCATCGGGTTTCGAGATTTGGCAGGGGGGGGGGGGTTGTTGAGTCAATTTCAGATTTTGGGCTTTGTTTTAGTAGTTTTCCTATGGAATTGATCCTTTTAGCCTATATTGATTATCTCGTACTGTTTGTGGCTAGATTCGAGGCATTTAAAGGCCGATTCTAGAGGAAAGGGAATTTCAGAGTAGGATTTCTGCGCAGTTGAGGTAAGTAACAATCTTAAATCTAGTTTTGAGTGTATGAAACCCGAAATTGGTATGATGTGATCAATTGTAGGTGACACACATGCTAGGTGACGGGTGTGCGAGCGTGCACCGTGAAGGATTGTGACTTGGTCCGTCCCGTGAGACTGTAAAGTCGAATAGTCCATTGTTATTACCTGTTCATCCTTGTCTTTGAGCAATTGACTATCTTTCATGTTAGAAACCATGCTTAGGCCATATGATATCATTGTTTGGAACCGCAACGGACATATACTTGTTGAATTGACTGCTAATTGTTGTCTTGTACTCAGTCATCGCCTTACTTCTGTATCATATCTTTATTCTCTCTCATTTCTTGTTAATACTTGTTGTATTCTCTATTTTGGTTGAATATCATGATTTATGTGAGCCCTAGAGGTTGGAGAGGTTAGTGACTAAGATAGGTCCTGAGTGCTGAGTTGTGAGCTATGTGTGGAAAAAGCCTTATTTCTATATTTATATACATGGATCATGTGCACACCGAACAAACCTTCAGTTTATATATATATATATATATATATATATAGAATGGTTTGCACGCCGCAACAAGCCTTAGGGATAATAGATAGGGTTGCACGCCGCAACAAGATTGGACCACGCTGCACGCCGCAACAATATAACACTTGGGATGAAGGAGCCCCTCTGGTGTCTATCCACCCCTTGTGAGTGCAGTTACTTATTGAGAGTGAGTATTGAGGGCTGAGAGCCGAGTGTATGAGCTGCTGAGATGAGTTGAGTGACTATAGCCTTGAGATGATGTACTTGCTTTTATTTATTGTTGTTATATGTTGTTGTTGTTGTTGTTGTTGTGAAATTTCAAAGATTTATATCTGGTTTACTTGAGCTCAAACTGATTTGAATTAAACTTCTAGATTTGAAAGCATTTTCACTCTTTACTAAAAACTTCTGAAATGAACTATATTTACATAGCTCGTCACTACTTCTCAGTTCCTAATTTGATTGTACTACTTGCTGAGTTGGTTGTGCTCATGATACATCCTGCACTTCATGTGCAAGTCTAGGTGTGTACGGTTCCGGCAGTTGTCGAGCCCCCTTTTTCTCCCTCCACGCGGAGAG
The DNA here is from genome assembly GCF_000393655.2 of Nicotiana sylvestris. Classification (NCBI taxonomy): domain Eukaryota; kingdom Viridiplantae; phylum Streptophyta; class Magnoliopsida; order Solanales; family Solanaceae; genus Nicotiana; species Nicotiana sylvestris. The sequence continues at coordinate 107,360,240 of NC_091064.1, forward strand.
AGGTCTGGGTTTCGATATTCCATGGGGTGTGATAACTCATTTCCTTTTGGGAATTGGATATTTGAAGAGTCGACACCTAATGGATTATGGTGTGTTAGGGCACCTAGAGTGATTAACTCTTGGATTGGTTTGCATTACCAGAGATTAGGGTAAGGGCTCGAAATAACCTCGAGGGGAAGGTGTTAGGCACCCATCATAGTCCACAACTGTGGGTCCCAGCCGAGCTTATATTCACAAATTAGTCCATTACAAATAAGCAGTTGAATCAAATAGGTTGCAAGTAAGGCATGTTGGGTAACTCAATTAAGATAAAGACTTTGAACAAGTTGTATTATAAAAACAAAGTTTAAAAGGCATTTGGAAAAGTGGGGTCCTTGGTTGGTTAGCCTATAGGATCACCCCACACAATGTCCGGTAACAACTCCTCGATGAGGGGCTAATGTGATATTAGCGCTTAGTCATCATATCCCATATCTACCCTTCCTATCCCTTTGGTGGTCATGCAAAGCGAGTGTTTGGTCAGCGATCTCTATTGCGTGCTGTCCGTCCTGAAGGGATTTAGGACCTCTACATATAGGTGGTTCTAGACAGACCCCTAAGGTTTTAAAGGTGAAAATTCTAAGGTGACAGGCAAAACAACTAGGACTTTAACACAGAAGATAAAAGGGAGCAAATAGAGGCTCAAAGTTTCCTCCTCAAACAAGACACATAAACAACACGACTCAAGCACAATTAAGGGCTTTTTATTAAACAGTATCCTAAGGCAGGATATCTAGGTGAATATGCAAAAACAAGCAACTTATTTTTTAGACTCAGAAGTAAGGATCCTAACAGTTGCCTATTAGTTTTTAAAGCCTGTTAAGATCAAAAAGACACTAAGTCACAGAAACAGCTTCAGAATTGCAAGTTTTGAAAAAACAACATCCTACATGCTTGCCTACGCGGAACACTGGTAACTACGTCTTATAGTGAAATAAGGCGATTTTTAAGACGGACTTTTAATACCTATAGGCATGCTGGCTAGTGATAAAATGAGGCAGTTTTGAAAGAACTTGTTTCAAGAAATATACCACTTAATTGAACCAAATCTGAAGTAAACTTAAACGTTAATCGTATTAAGTTATTTAAACTAAACTTAGGCGAGGTCCATAGGTAAGATTTGATATTGTTCCCTATAGGCATGATATCTAAGTTTCACACTGATTTTAAAGACTTGCAGGCATAGAAACATACATAAACACTTGTTATAACAGAATCCGGGTTAAATCCTATAGGCATGGCATCTATTTGTTAGGCTGATTTTAAGACTTGCAGGAATGGAAACATACATAAACACTCATTACAATAGAATTTGGATTGAATCCTATAGGCATGGTATCTACTCGTGAAGCTGATTTTAAGACTTGCAGACATGATCTCTATTACAAAATTAGTTGAAACCTATAGGCATGACTTCTAACATGGTGAGGCAATCAGATTAGAATGTAAAGTCCCATAAGCATGATTTCTACCCATATTACCCCATATACATGTAGCTACCCATCCCTTTAACTAATTACCCCAATATTTGTTTACAAGTTATTACATACCATATGAATGAATTACATAAGTAAATAAGAAAATAAGAAGTTATGCTATAGGGAGCCTTCAATTAGGCCTAGATTTCCAAAGCCTCCAATAGCCTCAAATGCCTCAATTCCATTGACAAAATCATAGTCTAGGTGCATCAAAGTTCCCTAAGGATCTCAAGGATCACGGGTAGTGCTTACACCTAGACTTGGTAACCAAAATTGAATAAGTGCAGTGTGGAAAGGCCAGCCTCAGTATGCCAGAGTTCAGAGGATTCTCAAGAAGTTCCCAAAGCAGTACACATACTTGAGGGGGCATGACTTATTGACTTAGGAGTAGAGTGAAAGTGCTGGACACAAGTTGAAAAGTTTTAGTGGAAAAACTGTATTAAGAGGAAGTTTGTTTGAAAAATAATTTTAGTAAAAAACAACAGATACAGTTTGAAAAGAGATTGGAGTAGCGAACAACAGTACAACACCTTTAATACAGGTTTATACACAGCTAGGAGTCACAGAACCAAAACAAGTTCGGTAGTCACAAACAGAGGTCAGGGGATTTGGGGGATACATAGAACACGTTATTGTAAACACATAAAGGTCTTAGGAATTGGTGCAGACATGCTCAGATACAACTAACCAGACATAGTCATAGAACTAGCAATCCTTAAGGGGGTTCAGTATAGATAACATGATTTAAGAATTAATCCTAGATTCATAAAAGTTAGGAGTGCAGACTACATAAAGAGGATTCATACCAGAAACCAGATAGTGCAAAATAGACTACATAAAAGGGGGTACATGCTCATACTGATCCTAAGGAGGGGGTTCATAATATGCTAATTATGTAAATATCAACTACAAGTTTCACAACAAAACCATAAATAGAAGCAAACTAGAAACAAGATGAACTGAAATAATAAAAGAATCATATTGTTGTTGGATATTTTAATTGAAACTGGAACATACCAGTAAAGAAGACAGTAAGCAAAGTGAAAGAGTAGGAGAACAGAATGGTTAGCCTTGGCTTGCAGCCGGCTAACTTAGGATAGTAGGAAATAGCACAAAAGAGAGAAGAATGTTTAAGTGTGTAAGAGAGTGTTTTTTGAACAAAGAGTGTTCATGTTTGTGCTAATAAGAGAGTAAGTATATATAGTTTGAAAGCAGGTAGAAAATAAGGTAAAAATCAAAGTTCATCAATAATTGTGGAACTCAGAATCAATCAGTCATGAAATCAAGGTAAGTACTCCCTTTATTTAAGGACGGTAAAAACAAGTGATAAATAAAGAAAGAAATCAGTGTATGATTAATAAAGAAAGATTCAAATTTAGTAATTATAGGGTAGACAATTAGGGCTACATTCTATAAACTCCCATTAAGGAAATAGTTCAGTAAGAATAAAGTACCACAACAAACAAGGTAGGTAAATCAATCAATTTGAATAGACGAGGAATAAATTTAGGGTTTAAAAGAAGATCTTTCAATCAAACAATAAAATAAGGAATGCAGAATCAATCAAGAGGAAATCATGATTCAATACTCAGCATATAAATAGAGTAAGAGCAACCAGACATAGTAAACATGCATGTTCAACAGTATCGATAGAAAGAGGCAAGTCTTGAACAATCAAGATGAACATAATCACATAGAGGTGGTGTAAGTTAGGCTAAGAACTCAGTAAGACCATATTCGAAGCAAGGTAACCACAGACACTTAAACAAGAACTGAGTAGTTATGCTATCACACAGAACCAAACAAAGACAATCTAGAAAAATTAGGGCTTTTAACATAGGCGAGTTGAAAAAGCGGTAAAATCATAGAATTAGTCGAAATATGCAAGGGAGAGAAGTTTAAAAAAGATTCAAGAACAATGTAAAATATCAAGGAAAAGACTCAAATCATTTAAAAATTGTACAGATCTAGCAGTTGTAAGCAAAAATTAAGGTTTCAAACGAAACCTAAGTAGAGATGAAAGAACCTGTTTAGAAACCCAAAGATCGTAACAAATATAGTGTAATTTTGCTTGAACTCACACCGAAGTAGCCAAGAACAGCCAAACAGCAAATCCTAGATACAAGTCGGCGTGGCCCAGGGCCCTTGAAGGCCTCAGAGAGGATGAGCATGGCAATAGAGGAGCCATTGGAGGCTTAGGAGTTGGAGGGTGGTCACCGGAGAAGACCAGAGAAGAAGGTCGGCGGGTGAGAGGAGATAGGGTTAGGTTGAGTGGTTGAGAGATGAGAGAATATAGAGGCAGCGGAGTTTGGAAATGAGGCTAGGGTTAGGGGTCGTTGAAATTAAAAAAGGAAAGGAATCATGAGGGCCATTGCTCTTTTAGATCAACGACCAGGATTTCGCGGGTCTTGTGTTGGGTAGGAGGATTTTGGGCTTGGGTCGGGTGTTTTTAATTTGAAATTGGGTTGGGGTTGGATCCAAATTGGGCTATAATTGAAAGAAAATCTGGCTATATTTTAAATAGCCACTTTTCCCCAATTTAATTTTTAATAAATAATAAATAGTTTCTGAAAAATAATTTTATGTACCAAAATGATTTAAAATATATATTTATTATTTTAAAATATAGGAACCAATTTTACGCATACAAACTGTAATTATACATTAAATGAGCTAATATTGCAATTATATGCAATTTAGCTTTAAAATGTCAAATGCAATTATAAAAATGAATAAAAAATATATTAACCATATTTTGGCATAAGTATAGAAATTAAATGACTAAATTACCACAACAATAATTTGAGGGATAATTATTGGGTATTTTATGAATTAAAGGGAAGGAAATAAATCAATTTAAATCCTTAAAATAATGGAAAAAATTATAAAAACCTTGTGCTTGCTTATATATGCATGTATATGCTATTTTGAAGGTATTTATGCATATAAAAAATATAGGAAAAAATTGGGTATCAATTTTTACAGGAAAAAAATGGCTATTTTGAAAGGCAGAGGTCGAACTCTAGTCTTCGAGTTGCCTACATATCTCTGGTTTTATTGGAATCAAGCCATGTGTAGTTCTGGATTCATCCGCGGAGTATGCCAATGAAATTACTACAAGAACGGACATGCGATGCGGAAGCGGCTATAGTGAGCTGTTAAAGCTCGGGATGGTTGGAGGGAATTGGAGCGAGATCGCTCCTGCTAGGATAGTGGTTTCTTACTGGTTCACTGCAGACAAAAGATGCTGCAAACATGTATTTTCGAAAAACTAAACATGATGCAGATTCCCTTTGGACCATAAATGTTGTCTTTGGATGGTTAAAGATGACGTCCTTAGACTATGACGTCCCGGGCCATGAAGTGTTTAGTGAGGAATTCGCAGGCCAAGAAATGATGTTATCGGGCTATAAAAATGGTGCCTCCGAACCATGACGCCTTTGAATAAAGGTATACAAGTTTGAGGGATCCTCAGGCTATGTCATGGTGTCTTCCGGCTATGAGGATAATGCCTTTAAACTATGATGCCTTCGGATAGATTGGCGATATTTCAGCCCATGATGTGCAATAGTCATGATGTCATCAAGACAATGATTAGTCTTATGAAATGGAGGGAATAACTTAGCCTGATTGGGAAGCGAATAGATAGTAAAATAGAGCAATATCTGTGCAAAAGGGACAGTGCTTAGTCCCATGAGAATGTGGAGGCAAGGATTAGCCTCATGCAGGTAAGGGAGGAAAGGATTAGCCTCATGCAGATAGGGAGTCAAGGATTAGACTCACGCAAGTGGGGAGGCATAGATTAGCCTCATGCAAATGGGGAGTCAAGGATTATACTCATGCAAGTTGGAAGGTAAGGATTAACCTCATGCAAGTATGGAGGCAAGGATTAGCCTCATACAATCATGGAGTCAAGGATTAGCCTCATGCAAGTAGGGAGGCAAGGATTAGCCTCAAGCAAATAGGGAGGCAGGGATTAGCCTCACGCAAATAGGGAGTCAAGGATTAGCCTCTTGCAAGTAGGGAGACAAGGATTAGCCTCCTGAAAATATGGAGGCAAGGATTAGCCTCATGCAAATAGGGAGTCAAGGATTAGACTCATGCAAGTAGGGAGTCAAGGATTAGCTTCATGCAAATGTGGAGGCAAGGATTAGCCTCATGCAAGTAGGGAGGCACGGATTAGCCTCATGCAAAGACGGTGGCAAGGATTAGCCTCATGCAAATAGGGAGGCAAGGATTAGCCTCGTGCAACTAGGGAGGCAAGGATTAGCCTCATGAAAATGTGGGGGGACAGGGATTTGTCCCATGCAAAGAGCGAATAGAAGGTAAGAGTAGTGTATTTCATAGCTGGAGATATATTCAATGTCTGATGTCCAGATAGATAGTGAATTATCTCTGTGTACACATGTTTTGCGAGTGCTATAGTTACGTCAAATGTGCCTGTGTTCAAAGAAAAATTGTAAGTTTTGTGAGGGGAGGTTTGTTCTTGCTTCGTCTGCCGGCCTTGCTATGATCCGTTCTGAAAGCCTTTCGAGTTCCCCTGGGTAACACCTGACTAATATGGAAATATAGTTTTCGAAAATATGCAATATTTGAAAAATAGAGTTGTTTTAGAAACGTATTGATATATCAAGTAATTTTGATAAACTAGTGACTGTGACACATCTCAAAGACGCTGCAGCTCTCTTATGGAATTTTGAGGGTCCTCCTCAAATTCTGCCCTAGTTTGGTAGATGATCTTTGACTGTTTGTGGATGATGGATCCTGGTGAACCTTCTTCGGAATTTTGAGAATCCTTCTCAAAATTCTGCCCTAGTTCTCAACTGATTACTAACTTCCTGGCATGCGATGGCGCTGGCTGGACTTGCTCTGGAATTTTGAGGACCCTCCTCAAGATTTTGCCCCAGTTTCTAATTTTGAGGGAAATGAAAATTTTATTATAATATGATCGAACCCATAAGACTACCTACGTATCCCCTCTTAAACGGGAATCAGGTCAAGCGTAGTTCAATCACATCAAATGAGGAAATGTAACGTATCTAAGCATAGTATCTCTTGATTGCATTTGAATTTATTGGTTTTCGCCAGATTTCTCCATCTATTTCTGCAAGTATGAGTGCTCCTCCTGTCAACACCCTATGAACCATGTACAGACCTTGCAGTTGGGAGAGAATTTCCCTTTGGACTCATCTTGATGTCATCTTACCTGGTGCAAATTGCCTTAGTTTGACCTTTTTTTTAAAGCTTTAGACATTCTATTCTAATAAAGTTGGTTGTGACACACTACGTTCATCCTCTTTCCGTTGATAAGGGCCAATTGTTAATAGCGACTCTTTATCCACTCCGCATCGCTGAGTTCAGCTTCTTGTGTGACTCTTAAAGAAGGAATCTCCACCTTGGCTGGGATGATGGCCTCGGTACCATAAACCAACATGTAGGGAGTTGCTCTGGTTGATGTACGAACCGTGGGGCGGTACCCCAATAGAGCAAAGGGTAACTTTTCGTGCCATTATTTGTGGTTTTCTACCATTTTCCTTAGTATCTTCTTGATTTTTTGTTGGCGGCTTCTACGGCTCCATTCATCTGAGGTCTATAGGCTGTGGAATTCTTGTGCTTGATTTTGAAAGCTTCACATATAGCTTTCATTAGATCACTATTGAGATTGGCAGTGTTGTCAGTATTAATGGACTCGGGAACTCCGAATCGGTAGATGATACAATCCTTTACAAAATATACGACAACTTTCTTGGTTACAGCTTTGAAAAATGCAGCTTCTACCTATTTTGTGAAGTAATCAATGGCTACCAGAATAAACCTGTGTCTGTTTGAAGCAGTGGGCTCAATCAGAGCAATAACATCCATTCCTTAGGCGGCGAATGGCCAAGGTGGGCTTGTTGCATTGAGCTCATTTGGCGGCACTTTTATCATGTTGGCATGCACTTGACATCGAAAGCATTTGCGGACATACTGAATGCAATCTGTCTCCATGGTCATCCAAAAGTAACCTGCCCTAAGTATCTTCTTAGCCAAGACGAAACCATTCATGTGAGAACCACATGTCCCAGCATGCACATCCTCAAGTAGCTTAGAAGCCTCTTTTGTGTCGAAACATCTTAGTAAACCCAAATCAGGAGTTCTTCTATACAAGTTCTCTCCGCTATGGAAGAAGTCATTTGACAATCTCCAGAGCGTGCATTTCTGAGTATGATTTGCGTGCTTCGGGTATTCTCCTTTTGATAAGTATTCTTTGATGTCATGGAACCAAGGCTTTCCATCTGCTTCTTCCTCGACATAAGCACAATTTGCCGGCTAATTATGGATCCTCATCAGAATGGGATCAATATAGTTCTTATCTGGATTTTGTATCATGGATGACAAAGTGGCCAATGCGTCGGCAAACTCGTTCTGAATTCTAGGCACATGTCGGAATTCGGTCTTTGTGAACCTCTTTCTCAATTCCTGCACATGGTGCAGATATGGAAATATCTTGGAATTCTTGGTGTCCCACTCTCCTTGTACATGGTGCACAAGCAAATCTGAATCACCGATTACCAGCAACTCCTGAATGTTCATGTGGAGTACCATGTTGAGCCCTAGTATGCAAGTTCCATACTCTACCATGTTGTTGGTACACAGAAATCTGAGTTTAGTAGATACCGGATAATGTTGACCTGTTTCTGATACCAAGACTGCTCGAATGCCCACTCCTTTGAAATTTGCAGCTCCTTCAAAGAACATCCTCCAACCGTCGTATGCTTCGGTAATGTCTTCTTCTACGAATGACAATTCTTCATCGGGAAAATATGTTTTCAAAGGTTCGTATGCTTCTCCCACCAGAATTTCAGCAGGTGATCTATCAATGCTTTCCTTTTGACTGCCTTTTGGGTTACGTAGACGATATCGAACTTACTTAATAGTATCTTTCATTTGGCCAACTTTCCAGTCAGCATGGGTTTCTATAATATGTACTTCAGAGGATCCATCCTGGATATGAGGTATGTAGTGTAGACACAGAAGTAATGTCTCAATTTCTGGGTTGTCCAGGTCAAAGTACAGCAAGTGCATTCAAGCAGAGAATACCGTGCTTCATAAGGTGTGAACTTCTTACTCAAGTAATATATGGCTTGCTCCTTTCTTCCTGTCTCGTCATGTTGTCCCAAAACACATCCGAAGGCTCCATCCAATACAGATAGATAAAGTAGCAAAGGTCGTCCTAGTTCTGGCGGGACCAAAATTGGTGGTGTGGACAGGTACTCCTTGATCTTGTCAAAAACTTTTTGGAAATCCTCGGTCCAGCTCGTTTCGGCATCCTTTCTTAGCATCTTGAAGATGGGTTTCACATATGATTGTGGAATGCGCTATGAAGCGATTGATATAGTTGAGACGTCATAAGAAGCTCATCACATCCCTTTTGCGATTAGGTGGTGCTAACTCCTGAATTGCTTTGACTTTAGTCGGATCCAGTTCGATCCCTCGATGATTGATGATGAATCCCAATAACTTTCCTACGGGAACCCCAAATGCACACTTTATGGGGTTCAATTTCAAATTGTACCTCCTGAGCCTGTCAAAGAACTTCCTTAAGTCTGCTATGTGATCTACGACCCTCTTGGATTTGATAATGACGTCGTCCTCATACACCTATATTTCTTTGTGTATCATATCATGGAAGATGGTTGTCATGGCCCTCATGTAAGTGGCCCAGCATTATTCAAACCGAATGGCATCATCTTGTAATAATATACACCCAATGGTTTAATAAAAGCTATATTCTCTGCATCTTCTTCATCCATCCAAATCAAAAGATAACCCGCAAAGCAATCTACAAAGGATTGAAGCTCATGCTTGGCACAATTATTGATCAGAATGTGTATATTTGGTATTGGGAAGTCGTCCTTGGGACTTGCTCTGTTTAAATCCTGATAGTCAACACATACTCTGACCTTCCCATCCTTCTTTGGAACTGGCACGGTGTTTGCTAACCAGGTTGGATATTCAACCACCTTGAGAACTTTGGGTTGATCTGTTTGGTAACTTCTTCCTTGATTTTTAGGCTCATATCTGGTTCGAACTTTCTGAGTTTCTGTTTTACTGGCGGACACATAGGATTAGTAGGCAACTTGTGAGCCATTGTGGAAGTGCTCAAACCGCTCATGTCATCGTATGACCATGCGAAGATGTCCTCATATTCCTTTAGGAAATGAATGTACTCTTCCTTCTCTGTTGGTGAAAAGTGAATATTGATGCGGGTCTCCTTGACGGTCTCGGCGTTTCTCAAATTTACTACTTCGGTCTCGTCCAGATTAGACTTAGGCTTGTTCTCAAAATTCTCAACCTCCTTGAAAATTTCCGCATGTATCTCATCTTCTTCCTCTGAGTCACCATTCTCATGTTGCGTTGCCTCATTACATGTCACAGTCACCGGTTCATCAAGAAAAGTAATAATAGCGCTATGGAAAGAAAAAATGTAAAGATAGAAGTGAATAATAAAGAGCAAATGCATTTGATTAAAACTTGAGAAATTGTTCAGAGAAAGCACTGCTCGATGAATTGAGCATTTATTTATAAGTAAGTAAATATTAAAATTAAACTACAGTAAATTTTAAATGCCTAAAACAGCTATAGAAGTAAATCTTGCCAAGCTACCTAGGGACACGACGCGCTCGGGATGGTGTGGCGGTCCAGTTTTTTAGAACAGCTCCCTTCGCCAAAGTCTGAATTGTGAGGCCTTCTTCCTACTCCTCCTCAATTATGGCACCGCAGTCCATGTCCTCATCTTTTAAGAAAAAATTCTTCAACCCAGCGAGTGATTCTTCCTCTACAGTATCCCATATTGTGTTAGCCCGGTGAAAAGCTTGTTCCAAACGTGGCAGTGGCTGCTCAAGAGGGTAATATGGTCCACGCCATGGGGGTAACCACACCCTATACTCTTGCCATGTGTACTGGTATCCGATCCCAAAAATGGTACCATGATTTTTTAGCTGTATTGGCTTGGTGATACCTTGGAGGTTCTTTCTCAACCCTTTGTCGAGTTCATATCCGGACCATGCTGGTATGCTTTCTATCTTGTTACTCCACCACTTATCCTTCTCGGCGGCATTGACCCGTTCAATGTGATGACAGGTTTCCCCTCCTAGCCTTCTTTTATGTCCAATGGCCGGGATGGTGTGACTAGTGTAGATGGGGTTACTCCCATCTCTGTGGATGATTACCTCTTGTTGGTTCCATTCAAACTTCACGGCTTGATGTAGTGTGAAAGGCATGGCTCTAGCAGCATGGATCCATGGTCGACCAAACAGAAGATTATATGAGTCTGGTATGTCAAGCACTTGGAATTCAATGTAGAACCAAGTTGGCCCCATCTGCAAGCAAAGGTTGATTTCCCCAATCGTGGCCCTCTAGGACCCATTTAAAGCCTTCACATTCAAGCTTTCTACCCATATCTCGTGGAAACCTTTGTCCAACCTCTTCAGAGTGTCCAATGGACAAATATTTAGGCTTAAACCTCCATCAACCAGGACCCTAGCAATGAACTTGTTATCAAATTGCACCGTGATATGCGATGCTCGATTGTGATTCAAACCTTAGAGCGGTAGTTCATCTTCGTGGAAGATAATCTTATGGCTTTCCAGCACTTGACCGACCATGTTGGCCATTACTCCACCAGTGATATTATTGGGTACATAAGCCTCGCTCAGTACTTTTATCAAGGCGTTCCTGTATGCCTCTGAATTATGTAATAGTGACATGACATATATTTGAGCAGGGACTTTGTTCAGATGATCAACAACGGAGTACTCCTTTGCCTGTACTTTCTTCCACAAGTCATCTGGACCGATCTCAATAATAGGCTCTCTAGTAGTGGCCTCCTTACTTGAACCTCCCAGGTGTTCAGGTGTATAGACTCTTCCAGTTCTAGTCATCCCTTGTGCAGTGTTAGATTCCTCTACCTTGACTTTCCCCTTCCGCCGAGCCTCGGCAACATAATCCCAGGGTATTGCTTTGGAGTTTATTGGGGGTGTAGTTAATATTGTCACAGTAAAAGGTGTGACCACTTCTACTTCAAATAGAGCGGAGGTGGCTGCGGGCGAAGCTACTTTGACCTCGAATGGAACTGATGCAGTTACCTCAACATCAATTGGTGACTGAGTCTGAACCACAATAGGAGTAAGTGTGACCGCAACCTTAAAGTCATCACCTTCTCGAATAAGCCCGATTGACCCCTTAGGGTCCCATTCCTCATTTGTTTCTATAAGATGTACTCCATCACCTCTGTGATCAGGGAGGGGATTGTTGCGGACATTAGGTGCGACTTCCATTGCTTGTATGACCTTGTTGTCAATGAGTGTTTGGATCTTATCCTTCAATGTTCGACACTCTTTAGTGGTGTGTCCTTCCATACTAGAATGGTATGCACATGTTTTGTTCGGATTGACCCATTAGGATGGATTTTCTAGTGCCACAGCGGGAACACGAATGACGTAACCTGCGACTTTCAATCTTTTATACAGTTGGTCGATGGGCTCAGTAATGGCAGTGTATTGTCTGGGTGGCTTGCGGTTGAAGTTGGGTCTTGGTCTTGGATAATTTTGGTGAGCTTGTGGTGATTGGATGTGAGATGGTTGGGAATTATAGGTGTGACAAACAGTGGCTGGTTGGGAATATCTGGGAGATGAGGGATGACATGTAGGCGGTAATGCTTGGTATGTGGGTGGAGGTGTTTGATATGCGGGCAGATGTGTTTGATATGTGGGTGGAGGTGTTTGATATGTAAGTGGAGATTTTGGGCCCTAGGCTACCATTACCGCCCTGACATCTCTTTTCTTCGATATGCCGTCTGATTGTAGTGCCTTATTCGTGGCTTGCAAGGCCTCGAAGTTGGTTACCATCCCGCTTTTGATTCCTTCTTAGATTCTTTCTCCGAGTTTGATGAAGTTAGAGAATTTATGATTTTCGATAACCATAAGCCTCTCATAATATTGTTGATCTTGCGCCCTAACGAAGAATTTATTCATCCGTTCTTCATCCAAAGAGGGCCTGACCTTGGCCGCTTCCGACCTCTAATGAGTATCGTATTATCGAAAAGTCTCCGTAGGTTTCTTCTTAAGATTCTAAATGTAGGAGACATTCGGTGCATTCTCTGTGTTGAATCTGAATCGGGTAATGAAATTTGATGCCATGATTACCCAATTGGACCATTTCTTGGGATTTTGGATGATATACAAAGACAAAGTGTCCCCAGTAAGGCTTCTCATAAAGAGTTTCATCTGAATCGTTTCATCTTTCCCAACCCTGACAAGCTTGTCACAATAGGTCCTTAGATGAACCCTGGGATCATCTGTACCGTCGAACATTTTGAACTTGGGAGGTCTGTACCCCTCTGGCAGTTCGACATCCGGCTATATGCACAGATCTACATAGTTCAAACCTTCTATTCATCCGTCGCCTTCAACACCTTGAACTCGGATTGTTAGCTTTTTGAGTTCTTCAACCATGTTTTTAATGAGCATGTCCTTCTCGGAGGATTCCGGTGTATATGAGATTGGCTGGGTAGAATGTGGTATAGTTTCCACCTATATAGGGTTACTTTGATGGGTGCCAGGAACTTGGGTATAGTGATGGTCATTGGCGGAGTTTAGGAGATCGGGAATGGGTTGTGTGTTTTGGGGAGTGTGGTAAGTACTAGTTGGTGGGTACGGAATTAGTTGATGATGATGTTGTGATGGAGTTGGTATTGGCAGCGGATTGATGTTCTGGGTGGAGTTGTCTATTGATTTGGTGCGGGAGGATTTTGTGGCTGTTGGGTTTGAGTGTTTTGAGGAAGTGTCGGGTTTTTTGCGTTTTGTTGGTGGATTTCAGGGACATTGAGGGTAAGTGACAGGTTTTCCAAGTTGCGGACCTACTCAAGTTCTCCTTGCAATTCTAGTATATTTTATTCCATTCTCAAAATCAGATCATTTGGGGCCGGAGTACTACGGCCATCTAAAGTCTCTACGTTCTCAACATTTTCCTTTCTGATTCCACTTAAGTCGTCCATCTTTTTCTTTCTTTTTCCTTCTGTGTTGCTTGGAGGAGGAGGAGGTGGAGGGCCTCTGGATCTGGCATGATACACTGATGAGGCCAGTGTGAGTGAACTAACCTAAGGGGATGAGAATAATAATAAAAAATAAGCAAAAACAAAAGGTAACAAGTTAGTGAGGATTCTGAGATATTTGCAGTATTTAAATACATATTGCGAAATGTAAACTCGCATTTTAATTTGGGAGCCTCGTTGTGCCCGAGGTAGGCCAAGCGACAGATAGATTTGGAGAACTTTAAATGCCAATAAATGCTTCATTTCATAATATAAAAATAGTTGAATCCCAAAACGTCACTAATATAATAATAAAATAAGTCACTACTTGCACTTGGCCTTATTACATTTTAGGAAAAGCAAGTAAATCTAATCTATTTGGTCCCAGAAGGACCTTCCCCAGATTCGATCTTCCGGACTCCATCATATAGATCTCTCAGCTCCGCGCAGTCCCAACAGCAAGTAGTCTCTGGCCAGATGTCCTCCCTCAGCTCCCTCAACATTCTGGCAGTTTCAATCCTCTTTGTGACTTTGCCTTCCAGCTCCACTATTCCTCGTTCCAGATATTCCAATTTCTTGTTGGAAGCGATTGCCATCTCTTTCCACCCCTCGATCAGCCTCATATTCCTCTCATGTATTTCCCGGTGCTCATTCTATGAGTCGTGGACCCTTTTGCATAGCCTATTGTACTTAACTTGAGCTTCATCTTCCTCATCTATGATTCCGTTCCCTTGACCAATCCCTGGTGTCACCATTCCTTTCAGATTGTCCTCCAACCAGGCCGGGTAGAGAGGCTCGCACCATGAATGATACCTGGCTGGCTCAACAGTGCTTTTCTCCATAATGATTTTGTAATGCCACATGTGCTGAGCTTAGAACTTGTAAGGGACGTCGTCATCTTGGAAGTCTGCCCTGAAATGACTTATTTTGACAACCCTAGGTACAACCTGTTTTTTGCCTACTTTCCTCATGACTCGCATAGGGACAAATGGATATATCCCCCTAAACCCAATCAACACCAAGTGTAGAGCATCCCTGGACCTGATAATAAACTCGTCTATTGGGAACCATTCAACCATCCAATGTACTTGTTCCTCGGTAAGATTTTCAAAGAACCCTACCCATTCTCAAGTGCTTTCCTGCTGAGCAAATCTGTCTAGAATGTAAGTGATCTGCTTAGGGTGATGGAAGGAAATGTGGCCGTTCCAAGACCTTCATGGAAGTTCTTGACCATAACGACCCTTTTGGAGATGCTCCAACAACCGTAAATACAACAATAAATTACAACCCTGGAAATGCTTGACCCCTCTTTGACAGCACTCTAAGGCCCTATAGATGTCGGCTATGATCATGAGGACTATGGTATTGGTTTTCCCATTAATCCCTTCCATCAGAGTCTTGGCGACCATGTCCAACCTACTGTGGATCCTTCCCTTTTTCATTGGGAAAACTATCAGGGCTAGAAAGCACACGAGGAATATAAACACTCTACGGTGGATGTGACCTAGAGAAGTGAGGGAGATCTCATCATGGCAAGTGTGGAAAGACTTGTTATGGCCATACCTCTCGTACAAGTATTCGAATGGTATGTAGGAATTTTTAAAGCATACTAGGTCGACATTTTTCTTCAGTTCCATCATCTTTAAAAATCCCCTGCTCGTTAAGGATATTAACTTCTGGACATGCCGCCCGATAGGGATATTAACTTTAGTATTGATTTGTTGTTAGGCACTTAGCACATCTCTATTCCTCCATATAATATGGCTCCTCCTGAGTTGAAGGAGCAATTATAGGAGTTGCTGAATACGGTCTTCATTTGGCTCAGTATGTCACCTTCGGGTGCTCTGGTCTTGTTTGTGAGGATAATAAATGGTTCCATGCGTATGTGCATCAATTATCACTAGTTGAACAAAGTTACAGTGAAGAACATGTATCCATTGCCTCGTATTGATGACCTATTTGATCAGTTACAAGGTGCCAGGGTGTTTTCCAAGATTTACTTACGTTTAGGCTATCATCAGTTGAAGATTCGGGAGCCAGATATCCCCAAGACTTCTATTAGGACACAATATGGTCACTACTAGTTCCTTGTGATGTCATTTGGGCTTACTAATGCCCTAGTAGCATTCATGCACTTGATGTACAATGTGTTCCAGCCCTATCTTGACACATTTATCATCGTATTTATTGATGACATTCTAGTGTACGCCCGGAGTTGGGAGGATCATGAGCAGCACCCGGGGACTGTGCTCCAGACCTTGAGAGAAAAGAAGTTATATGCAAAAAACTTTAAGTGTGAGTTTTGGCCAGACTCAGTGGCATTTTGGGGTGATATAGTGTTATGTGATG
Organism: Nicotiana sylvestris; assembly: GCF_000393655.2. Lineage (NCBI taxonomy): Eukaryota > Viridiplantae > Streptophyta > Magnoliopsida > Solanales > Solanaceae > Nicotiana > Nicotiana sylvestris. The sequence continues at coordinate 107,376,179 of NC_091064.1, forward strand.
GTATCAAGGTGGATCTAAAAAAGGTTGAGACAATGTAGAGTTAATCTAGACCGTACTTAGCTATGGAGATCCGGAGTTTTCTTGGTTTGGCGGGGAATTATCATCAATTTGTAGAGGGATTCTAATCTATTGCAACTCGTATGACCAGGTTAACCCAAAATGGTGCTCCGTCCAGGTAGACAGATGAGTATGAGGAGGCTTTCATAGCTCAAGACAACTTGGACTACGACCTGAGTATTGGTATTGCCTACAGGTTCGGGGTCTTATACTGTGTATTGTGATGCGTCACGGATTAGGATCGATGTGGTGTTCATGCAGGATAGTAAGGTGATTGCCTACACCTCTAGATAGCTGAAGGTGCATGAAAAGAACTATCCTGTCCACGACCTTGAGTTAGCAGCGATTGTTCATGCCTTGAAGATTTGGCAACACTATTCGTACGGTGTCTCTTGTGAGATCTACACCGATCACTAGAGTTTACAGCATTTGTTCAAATAGAGGGATCTTAAATTGCATCAGTAGAGGTGGTTGGAGCTGATTAAGTATTATGATATCAATATTTTATACCATCCCAAGAAGGCCAATGTATTGGTTGATGCCTTGAGTGGCTGGGCAGAGAGTTTGGGGAGCTTAGCATATCTACCAGTAGTAGAAAGACCACTGGTGTTGGATGTTTAGGCCTTGATCAATCGATTTGTCAGATTGGTTATTTTTTAGCCGAGTCGAGTTTTGACTTGTGTGGTCTCTTAGTCCTCTCTTTATGATCATATTAGGGAGCGTTAGTATGATGACCCCCATTTGTTTGTCCTTATGGACACTATTTAACAATGTGATGCTAAAGAGGTCACTATTGGATGATAGTGCTTTGAGGATGCAGGGCAGGCTATATGTGCCGGATGTAGATGGTTTATGTGACTTGATTCTCTACTAGGCTCACAGTTTGCGGTACTCCATTCATCTAGCTGCTGCGAAGATGTATCACTACTTGAGACAACATTATTGGTGTAGGAGAATGAAGAAGGACAAAGTAGAGTATGTACCTTCTAACTTGACAACAGGTAAAGTATGAGCATCAGTGGCCATGTGGTTTGCTTTAGAAGCTAGATATTCCGGAGTGGAAATGGAAGAGGATCGCCATGGATTTCGTTTTTGGTCTTCCACGGACTTAGAGGAAGTTTGATGCAATTTGGGTGATTGTGGATAGGCTGACCAAGTCAGCTCATTTCATTCCTGTGATGACTACTTATTCTTCCGAGCAACTGGCTCGAGTTTATATCTGAGAGATTTTCATACTTCATGGCATGCCGGTACCTGTCATCTCTGACCAGGGTACGCAATTAATATCACGGTTCTTGATGGCAGTACTGCATCAGTTAGGTACTCGAGTTGACTTGAGCAGAGCATTCACCCTCAGATGGATAGACAGTCCAAGCACACTGTTCAATTATTTGAGGACATGCTTCGTGCTTGTGTGATGGAATTTGGGGGTTTTGGGGAACATTTCTTTCCACTTGCGGAGTTATCCTACAACAATAGTTATCAGTTAAGCATTCAGATGGCACCGTTTGAGGCTTTGTATGGTAGGCGGTGTCGGTCCCCAGTAGGTTAGTTTTAGTCGGGCGAGGCTATACTATTGGGTACAGACTTGGTTCAGGATGCTTTGGAGAAGTTTATGTGATTCAGTATCAACTTCGCACAGCCTAATCTAGACAGAAGAGTTATGCCGATCGGAAGGTTCATGATGTTGCATTCATGGTTGGAGAGTAGGTCTTGCTACAGGTTTCGCCCACGAAGGGTGTTATGAGATTCGTGAAGAAGGGCAAGCTAAGCCCAAGGTTTATTGGCCCGTTTGAGGTGTTGTGGCGAGTTGGGGAGGTTTTTTATATTCTTGCATTGCCACTTATCCTTGCAGGAGTTCATCCAATATTTCATGTTTCTATGCTTCGGAAGTATCACGATGATCCGTCTCATGTGTTGGATTTTAGCTCAATCCAGTTGGGCAAGGATTTATCTTATGTTGAGGAGCCAGTGGCTATTTTGGACATGTACTTTCGAAATCTTAGTCAAAAAACATTGCTTTAGTGAAGGTTCGGTGGAGGGGTCAAACGGTCGAGGAGGCGACTTGGGTGACCGAGCATGATATGCGTAGTCGTTATCCTCCTATTTTAACTACTTTAGGTATGTATCTATACTTGTTTGTGGAAGAACAATTTTTTTAAGAGGGGGAGTATGTAACGACCCTACTGGTTATTTTGAGAGTATTAGCCTCGATCCCCTATTTACTGCTTCCCCTGTATATTTTTATGATTGTGTGACTTGCGGGAGGATTTTTTTTAGTTTTGGAGTCAAATGTGACACGTAGTCCTTAAAATGGAAGCTTAAGTTCTATGAATTTGACCATAGTTGAAATTTTGTGAAGACGACTTCAGAATGGAGTTTAGTCGGTTCCTTCAGCTCTGATGGGTGATTGTGGTCTTAGGATCATGTCTGGATTGTGATTGGAGGTCCGTAACTGAAATAGGCTTGGTATGACGAAAGTTTAATTTTGGGAAGTTTGATCAGGAGTGGACTTGGAGTTGATTCCGGAAATTGGAGTAGGTTCATAATGTCAAATATGACTTGTGTGCAAAATTTGGGGTAAATCAAACGTGATTCGATATGTTTCAGCATCGGCTGTAGAACTTTGAAGTTCCAAAGTTCATTAAGTTTGAATTGGATTGTGATTCATGTTTTTAGCATTGTTTGATATGATTCAAAGGCTCGACTAAGTTCATATTACATTTTAGGACTTGTTGGTTTATTTCGGATGGTTAAATGATCTAATTGAGAGTTGAAAGAATTGTTGAAGCACTACAACTTCTGGTGTCATCGCACATGCTGTGGGGTTGACCGCATGTGTGAACTCGCATGTGCGAGTGGAGGATTGCAGGTACGGTTTGAAGAAGCTTGGCCTATGGTCACAAGTGCGATAGGAAGACTGTCGAAGCGGAGTCGCTTCAGCGGAAGATGGAACACAGAAGCGGAAGTCCTGGGAAGTTTGAGGATCACAGAAGCAAAACTTCTCCACAGAAGTGACCGCGCAGGTGCGGCCCCTTGCTCACAGAAACGAACTCTGAGGAAGTGAAGTCTGCACCTGTGAGGGTTTTGCCGCAGGTGCGGAACCGCAGATGCGATGAACCCCTCGCATAAGCGAAATCGCTTGGCAGAAAAAGGGGAAATTATGAGGGTTTGATCTTATTTTCACTTTGGGACTTTGAGAGCTTGGATTTAGGGGGTAATTTGAGGGACTTTTAAAGGAATCTATTGGGTAATGATTTTTAACTCATTTATTGTTATATTCCACCATTCTATCATTAATTTCATCATTTAATTAAGGATTTGGTCGAGAAATGGGGAGAAAGTTGAAAAGTTCTTCAACAAAATTTTTAGGCTTTGATTGAGATATTAATATCAGATTTGAGTAGTTTTGGTAAGAGTGAACTCGTGGTTGAATGGGATTTCGTATTTTGTGACAGTTATCCGATTCCGAGAAGTGGGCTCGGGTTGACCTTTTGGGGTGAATTTCTAATTTCTTGCTAAAATCTTTTTTCATTAATTAGATTAGTTTAGTATAGTTATATTTATGGTATGTATTTTCTTTTGGCTAGATTTGGTCCATCCGGAGTCGGAAAGCCGAGAAAAAGGCATTCTTATTGATTGATTGAGCTTGGTTGGAGGTAAATGGCTTGTCCAACCTTCTATGGGGGAAATCCCCTATCACGACCGAGATTTCCTACCCTCCGGAGTCGTGATGGCACCTACTAGTTAAAGCTAGGCAATCCAACTATGCCGATTAATTTACCATATTCATTTTTAACCTCTTAACAATTGCAAGTTAACATATTATAAACATCGGAAATAATAATGCGGAAGAACAAAATTTAACAATTTAAGCTAATACCAATATGAATCCATAAACATAAACCACCCAGAACTGGTGTCACAATCTCACGAACTATCTAAGAAAAACTAAAAATAGGGTTTGAACAAGAAAGTACATGTCTGTCTTTGAAATAGAAAAGAACAAAAAGAAACTAGATAGGAAGGGGATGCCAAGGCCTACACATACGCCTGCAGAACTACCTTGGGTCTCCTAATGGACTTAAGGCAGCATCCCCTAGATAAGGTCTGTATGTTCCAGTACCGGGATCTACACAAAAGAGTGCAGAGTGTAGTATCAGTATAACTTACCCCATGTATCGAGTAAGTGTCTAGCCTAACCTTGGAAAAGTGGTGCGAGGCTAGAACACAACAAACAAAATAAACTACAGTTAAACAGTATGTAGCAGAATAACAGTAATAGAAATAATACAAAGGTAACTGGGAGGGTAAGATGCTTTGGGGGGAGATACCAACATAAAGAATCGCAGTAATAGTAGAATAAGAAAATCAAGGTATTTGAACCGTAAACAAAAGGAAATCATAACAAACAGGTAATAAGTGCACGGCATCACCCTTAGTGCTTTCACTCTCAATCCTCACCAATGCAATCAAGTAATGAAAATGTGCACGGCATCACCTTCGTGCTTTATCTCTCTTCCTCACCATGTAAATATTAGAAATGTGCACAACATCACCATTCGTGCTTTATCTCTCTTCCTCACCGTATACATAAGTATGAATGTGCACGACATCACCCTTCATACTTTATATCTCTTTCCTCGCCTAAGCAATAGCAACAACAACATACCGACAAGGGAATCAAAAACAAGAATAAACACATCCCGACAAGGGAACTAACAGTAAGAAATAAATACATCCCGACAACGGAATCAGCTATAACCAAACTTGTACCAACAATTAACTTCACAAAATAAACCTCAGCTGGAGCCAATGCCCAATAATAAGCCAATACCAAGAAGATAATCATACGTCTTGCTCTACATAGGTAATAAACATTTTAGGCATTTGTAGTAATTATTAAGAAACACAACGATAACAATTTAAGACTCACGGGTATGCTTGACACCAACGTATAGATACTCGTCACCACACCTATACGTCGTTCACTACATAGAACATAGCAAATAAGGCACAATACCTATTCTCACATGCTAAGGTTAGACCAAAAACTTACCTCGAACTTCCATGGCCAACTCAAGCCTCAAACACCTCTTTCCCTTTAGAATTCGCCTCCAATTTACTTGTATCTAACCCAAATTAACTTAACAATATTAATAAATGCTAAAGAATTCATACCCAATGGCTAATTATAGGTTTTCTATCATTCTCCCTAAAAAGTCAAAAATTGACCTCGAGCCCGCTTGGTCAAAACTCGAGGTTCGGACCAAAACTCGATTACCCATTCACCCACGAGCAGGAATATGCAATTAGTTTTGAAATCTGACCCCAAAACAATGTCTAAATTCTAATTATTCAAAAAGCCCTAACTCTACCTAAATTTCCAATTTCTACCATAAAAATTCTTGATTATTGATTAAAAAGTGATGAAAAATGTTTGGTAATTGAAAGATTAAAGTTTAGAATTGATTACAAACACATTGGGGATGAATATTTGTGAAGGAAATCGCCTTTAGGTCTTGGTAGTTCAAAAATATGAAGAAAATGGGTTCTGCCCGTTTTTGCTACTGAGTGCCTGGAGCCAAATCAATGCAAAAGTCAATATCCCTGTCAGGCAGTATACTCGGCAGGTCTGTAGGAAATACCTCTGGAAACTCACGAACAATGGGCACATAATCCATAGAAGGAACCTCAGCACAAGAATCATGAACATACGCTAAATAGGCCAAACATCCCTTATCAACAATACGCCAAGCATTCATATAAGAGATAACCCTACTGGTAGAATGACCAGGAGTCCCTCTCCACTCCAAACGAGGCAACATCGGCAATGCTAAGGTCACGGTCTTGGCATGATAGTCCAATATAGGATGATAAGGGGATAACTAATCCAAACCCAAAATGACATCGAAATCCACCATATCGAGAAGTAGGAGATCTACATGGGTCTCAAGACCCCCAATAACGACCACGCAAGCATGTAAACACGATCTACCACAATAGAATCACCTATCGGTGTAGACACATATACATGAGCACTCAAAGAATCACGAGGCACAACCAGATAAGGGGCAAAATAAGATGATACATAAGAATATGTGGACCCTGGATCAAATAGAATTGCATCCCTAGAACAGCCTCCTACTGGTTAGCCTCAACCTCTAGCTGCCTGGCCTCCACCTCTAGTGGCCTGACCTCCACCTCTAACACCTCTACCCCTATCTCTAGCTGGCAGATGGGTAGTGGAACACCCGGTTTGGGAACCAGAGCACGAGAACCCTGGTGCTGAAAACTGCTCGAAGCTTGAGGGCAAAACCTAGCAATGTGCCTCGTATCACCACAAGTATAGAAAGACTTGGGCTGCTAAGACTGTTGACCCTGAAGCTGACCCTGACGACCTAGATAACCACCCTGAAAACTCTGGAGTCGAGGTGCACTGATAAGAGCTGATGGTGCACTATAGGGCAATTGATCAAAATACTGCATATGAGAATCACGGCCACTTGGAGCACCGTGAGAAACCTGAAGTGTTGACTGAAATGGCATAGGAGGATGGCCTCTACCAAAAGAATCCCTGCCTCTAGACGAGACACCACTAAATCTGCCAGAATGATGAGGCCTCTTATTGGATCCATTACTGCTCCCCTAAGTCAAAACCATCTCAACCCGCCTGGCCACATTGGTTGCATCCTGAAAAGAAATCTCACTACCCGTCTGCTTAGTCATCTACAGTCTAGAAGGTTGAGCAAGTCCCTCAATAAACCTCGTTACCCACTCTCTTTCTCTTGGTGGGGAGTATCAGAAGGGCATGACGAGCCAAAACAATAAACCTCATCTCGTGTTAGGTGACAGTCATAGAACCCTACTAGAGACGTTCGAACTGCCTGTGGTACTCCTCTCTCTGAGTGACGGGAAGAAACTTCTCAAGAAATATTTGCGAGAACTGGTCCCAAGTGAGAGTTGGTGATCTAACTGGTCTGGCCAAACAATAATCTCTCCACCATTTTTTAGCGGAACCTGACAGACGAAAAGCAGGAAAGTCGACCCCATTAGACTGCACTATCCCCCTGTTCCGAAGAACCTCATGACAACTGTCTAAATAATCCCGGGGATCCTCTGAAGATGTACCACCATAAGTAGTAGTGAACAGCTTAGTGAACCTGTCCAATCTCCACAAAACATCAGCAGACATAACTGCTCCATCAACGGTCTGAGCTACTATACCCGCTGAATTGCTCTAATTGGGTGAGCTGCTGGAGTTTGAAACTGGGGAGCCATCTACTCCGGAGTGCGGGTAGCGGTAGTCTATACTCCTCCCCCAGCCTGAGAGACAGCTGGTGCTACAGGAAGTAATCCTGCCTGAGTGACACTCTCCATAAGGCCAACTAGACAGACCAGAGCATCCTGGAGTACTAGGGTAGCAATGAACACCTCTGGGACCTAAGCTGGGACCACCGAAACTGCCTAGGCCAGAACCTCATCATCAAACTCAACCTGAGGCTCCGCCGCTGGTGCTGCTGCTCTGGGCTGAGCTTTGCCCCTGCCTCGACCCTTAGCACGGCCTTGGCCTCATCCTCTGCCCCTTATAGAAGCTACAGCTGGGGTCTCGGGTTGCTGATCAGCGAATGAGCAAGCATGTGTTCTCGCTATCTACGAAAGAACAGAGTAGAAGTTCAATTAGCATTGAGAACAAATCGCACGATAGAGGCGAATAGAAGTGAAATTGTTCCTAACTCTGTAGCCTCTAGGGGATAAGCACAGACGCCTCTATACCGATCCCTCAAACTCTACCATGCTTGCCCGTGAATTGTGAGACCTAAGCAACCTAGAGCTCGGATACCAACTTGTCATGACCCGGATTTCCCACCCTCGGAAGTCGTAAAGGCTTCTACTACTGAAAGCTAGGCAAGCCAACTATTCCAATTAATTTACCCTTTTCATTTTTAACCTCTTAACAAGTGCAAGATAACTTATTATAAACAGTGGAATAATAATGCGGAAGAACAAAATTTAACAATTTAAGCTAATACCAATACAAATCCATAAACATAAATCACCTAGAATTAGTGTCACAATTTCAGGGACTATCTAAGAAAAACTACAAATAGGGTCTGAACAAGAAAGTACATGTCTATCTCTGAAATATAATAGAACAAAAAGAAACTAGATAGGAAGGGGACGCCAAGGATTGCGGACGCCTGCAGAACTACCTCAGGTCTCCTGATGCACTGAATGCAGCAACCCCTAGCTAAGGTCCGTACTCTCCAGTACCGGGATCTGCACAAAAGAGTGCAGAGTGTAGTATCAGTACAACCGACCCCATGTACTGAGTAAGTGTCGAGCCTAACCTCGGCGAAGTAGTAACGAGGCTAGGACACAACAAACAAAATAACTTGCAGCTAAACAGTATGTAGCAGAATAACAGTAATAGAAACAATTCAATGGTAATGGGGAGGGTAACATGCCATGGGGGAGATACTAACATAAAGAATCACAGTAATAGTAGAATAATAAAATAAAGGTATTTGAACCGTAAACAACAAGAAATCATAACAAACAGGTAATAACTGCACGACATCACCCTTTGTGCTTTTACTCTCAATCCTCACCAATGAAATCAAGTTATAAAATTGTGTATGGCATCACCTTTCGTTCTTTATCTCTCTTCCTCACCATGTAAATATTATAAATGTGCACAGCATCACCCTTCGTGGTTTATCTCTCTTCCTCACCATATGCATCAATATAAATGAAAATGTGCACGGCTTCACCCTTCGTGCTTTATCACTCTTTCCTCACCATATATATAAGTATGAATGCAACAACATCCCGGCAAGGGAATCAACAACAAGAATAAACACATCCTGGAAAGGGAATCAACAGTAAGAAATAAATACGTCCCGGCAAGGGAATCAACTATAACCAAACATGTACCAACAATTAACTTCACAAATAAACCTCAACTAGAGCCAATGCTCAATAATAAACCAATACCAAGAAGATAATCATACGTCCTGCTCAACATGGATAATCAACAATTTAGGCATTTGTAGTAATTATTAAGAAACATAACGATCACAATTTAAGGCCTACAGGCATGCTTGACACCAATGAATAGATACTCGTCACCACACCTATACGTCGTTCACTACACTAGAACATAACAAATAAGGAACAATACTTATTCCCTCAAGCTAAGGTTAGATCAAATACTTACCTCGAACTTCCACGACCAACTCAAGCCTCAAACACCGCTTTCCCTTTAGAATTCGCGTCCAATTTACTTGTATCTAACCCAAATTAATTTAACAACATCAATAAATGCTAAAGAATTCATACTCAATGGCTAATTATAGGTTTTCTATCATTTTCCTTAAAAAGTCAAAAATCGACCCCGGGTCCGCTTGGTCAAAACTCGAGGTTCGGACCAAAACCCGATCACCCATTCACCCACGAGCTCGAATACGCAATTAATTTCGAAATCCAACCCCAAAACAAGGTCTAAATTCCAATTATTCAAAAAGCCCTAACTCTACCCAAATTCCCAATTTCTACCATAACAATTCTTGATTATTTATTAAAAAGTGATGAAAAACATTGGGTAGTTGAAAGAGTAAAGTTTAGAATTGATTTCCAACACTTTGGGGATGAATTTGTGTAAAGAAAATCGCCTCTAGGTCTTGGTAGTTCGAAAATATGAAGAAAATGGGTTCTGCCCATTTTTGCTACTGTTTTAAAAGACTGGCTAGACCTTCATCGCGTTCGCGATGGGCCTGCCGCGTTCGCGATGGGCCTGCCGCGTTCGCGTAGAGGTTCCCATTGAGGACTTACGCGATCGCAAGTTCTCCTACGTGTTCGCGAATGGTAAGAACCCCTGACCTTCGCGTTTGCAGACCGTTGTACGCGTTCGCATAGAAGAAATGACAACTTCCCAGCTCACCTCCAATTTACTATACGCGTTCGCGGGACATGGGTCGCGTTCGCGTAGAGCAGCCCCCCAGTGCTCTGCATTCGCGTCCCTGACTTCCCGTTCGCAGAGAAAAAATCCACCCCAGTCCCAATTTCCCTTTCACAATCGCAAGAATGGCTTCTCGACCGCGAAGGACAAAATGTCTGTGCACTAGAAGCAGCAAAACCTGCAACATTCCTAAGTGTAAAAACATCTCATGGCCTATCCAAAATTCACCCGAGCCCTCGGGGCTCCAAACCAAACATGCACACAACCCTAAAAATATCATACAGACTTACTCGTGCGATTAAATCGCTAATATTATGCCTCAAGCTACGACTTTAGCATCAAAATCAAGGAAAAATCTCATTAACTCTTAAGTTCAAATTTCCACAACCGAGGGTCCGATTCACGTCATATGTAGTCTATTTCTTACCAAATTTTACAAGCACAACTTAATTTCCTTATAAGACCGGTACTGGGCTCCGAAACCAAAATACGGGCCCGATACCATCAAATTCAAATACATTTAAATTTCCAATTAATTTTAGTTAAATATTCTTTTTAAAAATTAATTTCTCAGGCTGATGACCTCGGAATTTAATTTCGGGCATACACCCAAGTCCCATATTTTTCTATGGTTTCTCCGGACCGTCAAATCATGGGTCCGGGTCCATTTACACAAAATATTGATCGAAGTCAACTTAAATTCAATTTTAAAGGCAAAATTAGCATTTTTATCAAATTTTACATAAAAGAGTTCTGGATATATGCTCGGACCGCGCACGCAAATTGAGATAAGATAAAAGGAGGTTTTTTAAGGCCTATGATATGTGAGTGCCATGTACGCAACGTGACGGGTGCGTACATGGGCTAATCATTGTAAAATACGATTTTATATTGAATAGTAACCTGTAATATCTTAAATGAGTTATCTCAACATGTGTAGTTATCCTGTTTCACCTAATATCACATGTCTACATGCCTTAAATGCTTATTTGAAATATGTTCATCATACTTAGTTGAATTCATATTTTTTCTTGACTTGTATTTAGTCTTCAACTAAGGGATTTTCTTGCTGTTAATTGTTGTTGCCATTGATTTTGAGCTGTGTGTCTACTTTTGGGACTACGAGGCGGTGTCGCGCCCCTTTTTCCTTCTTTGCATCGGAAAATCGAGTTTATGACATTTTGGTTATGGAGCAACTCATTCCTTTTCGGAACTGGGTTTTGCATTTGAAGAGTCACCACCTAATAATTTGAGGTGCATTAGGACACATATAGGGTTTATTTCTAAGTTTTGTTTGATAACCAGAGATAGGGTAAGGGCTTGAAATTATCCTAAGGGGAAGGTGTTAGGCACCCCTCAGGATCCACTAGTATGGTTCATGGCCAGATACGTTTTGTGAATTTGTACAATTAGCAGATAGACAAGTATAGGCTTAAATAGTAGGGGATTTGAGTTTAAACACATAAGAGTTTGAAAACACTTAAAAGACGAATTTTGAAAAGAAGTTACAATTCTACTTGAAAAAAAAGAAATGGAAAAGGGGGAGGGTGGTCCTAGGTTTATTTATAATATGGATCACATCATTGCGATACCTAGTATGACACTCATTAGAAGAGAGATACACGTGGTATTAGCGCACCGGTCATCATATCCATATCTACCCTTCCCACCCGGTCAAGGTATTAAAGCGCGGATTGGTGTCTACCTCTATTGCATGCTATTACCCGTCCCATTCCTATCAGTCACAGAGGAATTTAGGACTACTATTCCTATAAGGGAGAGGATTTTAGGCCGACTCTTAGGTTTTTAAAGGTAAAAAGACTAAGGCGACATTCAAAATACATAGGACTGCATATAAGGAGAAATATGTAAGCAACTAAGAGGCTCATATATACCTCCTCAAGCAAAGCACATAAATAGCACGACTCAAACACATTTAGGGTCTGAATTTTAAAACACTAAAGCAGGATGTTTGAATTGTTGAAGCAGACCTGTTTATTACATAACTCAGATAAGAAGTCCGAATCAGGCATGCCTGTTAGTTGTAGCAGTTACTAATTAACAAAGGGCGGATTCAGTTTCTTTGTTATCACCTAAGGCTTGCCTAAGTGTGTTTTTGTATTACCCTATAAGCATGATATCTATTACTCATTCAGAATGTGGCAAAGCAGTAATAGTTTTAAAACGAGCGATTTGAGATCCTATAGGCATGCTTTCTAAACTGTATTAATAAAAGGAGAGTTGGTTATTTAAAACTAGTTTAGAACAGTACGAGTTAAACTGATTTTAAATTAGACTGGTGTCAGATCCTATAGGCATGATATCTATTTGAACGTGAAATGAAGCAGACAGGATTTACTTGAAATTCCTATAGGCATGATCTCTATGAAAAATACTAACTTTAACCTTATGGACATGATGTCTTATTATAGCCGTTTAGATCGTAAAAGCATGGTGTCTAAGTGTGGTAATAAAACATGCAGAATTTAAAACATGTCTTATAGGCATGTTATCTAAATGTAGAGTTAAAACATGCAGAATTTAAAGAAACAAATCCTATAGGCATGTTATCTAAGTGTAGAGTTACAACATGCAGAATTTAAAGAAACAAATCCTATAGGCATGTTATCTAAATGTAGAGTTACAACATGCTGAATTTAAAGAAACAAATCATATAGGCATGTTCTCTACCCTTCATGCATAATTACCCATCCCTTTTCACTAACCAACCATAATTTTTGTTACAAACTATTACTGACCAAGTACTGAATTACAACAAAACAGTGCAAAAAAGAAGTTACAACCATAGGAAGCCTTATTCTTGACTTACTTTCTGAGTTATGGAATAAACCACCTCAAATGCCATTTGTTTCAAAGCCTTTCTCAGACTTGGGTGTGTCAAAGTTACCTAAGGGTCTCAAGGGACCACGGGCGGTGCTTACACCCAAGTTTGCATAACCAGATAGAGATGAGTGCAGTATGGAAGGGTCATCCCTTATGTCTCCAAGTTCAGAGGGAGCTCATGAGTCCCAAGGCAAGGCTGACACAAGAGGGGCAGAACCTAAGCTTTAAGAGTATAGTGAAAGTGCAGAAACAGAGATTTATTTAAAACTGGGTTGAGAATAGTAAAGGGTAAGGGGTGATTTTAAAAACAGTAGTAGTGAAACATAAATTACACAGAATTAGTAATTGCACAAAAAGGGGTCAGGTTTAGACATGCATAGCAATAGATGATGCTGACACGCCCACAAACTAGCCAAAGAACACAAACACAAAGAGGGTTCGGGGGCTTGGGAATACATTGCATGAGGCATATGACCCTAGGAGGGGTCAGGTTTGGACATACACAACAATAGATATGCTGGCATGCCCATAAACTAGCCAGCGAACACAAACACATAAGGGGACATAGGGTTTGGGATTCATAAGTCACATAATAAAGTGATTGACAAAGTACATACATAAGGGAACATATTAATTTAGAAGGGGAGGGAGTAGATTACAGCATGCTTAGTAATGATCTTAATTGCATAAATATAAGTAGAAACAGGCAAGAGTGAAGGAAATAGCTAAACGAAACATGTTGTATGTGATGGTTGAAGATTAATTAGAACATACCAGTAAGAAGCAAATGCAGAAAGGAAAAGTAAGCAAATTTCCACAGCCTAGCCTTGGCTTTCAGCCAGCTAGACAAAGCAGTAAGTAGTAATAGAGAAAAGAGAGTTTTGAGTGAAGTGTGTGTTCTGAACTCAGATGGTTCATGTGTTTAAGGTAACAGGTAAAGTTTTAATACACATATGGAAACAATCACAAGTCAGAATCAATTACCCCAAGTGATTCCCCTTTAATTAAGGAATCACTGTTTAACGGGTAGCAGCACGTCTAATTAAGGAAAGAAAATCAGTTTGGAAGCAGACTGATTATTGCGATATAAGGGGTAGTAAAAGCATGAAGTAAGTAATCAAGTCTAAGTACAGAAATATGCTTATTTTTGAAAAAGATTCTGTAAGGCAGAATATCATGGTAAAGGAAAGGAATCCATTAACTTTAAACAAATAGGTAGGAATTAGGGCTCGTAAGAAAAGTTTTGAAATCAGTCACAAGATCAAGATTAATCAAGGAAGGAACATGCTTCTGCACTTCAGTATATAAACAGACTGAACATAAACATCAGACATGCGAGGCCCAACATATTGGAAAAAGAAACAGCATACAATTGTAGCAGAAATAAGCATAAGATTCAGTAGTGAACAAAGTTAGATAGTCAGGGCTCCCACATATAGCCAAAGTGAAGAAGAGAGTGAAACAAGTAAAGGTCTCACATTAACAGGTGAGGAAACCTTTTGAAAAGTTAGGGTATCAGCCATAGTCGAGTTGAAGGATAGTAAAAATCAGATAAGTCACATAAAGAAAAGAGAGTCTGAAACAAGAACTGTCAATCGAGTCAAGTATTCAAAAAAATAATTTCAGACACATAGACCTAGGGTTTTCAACAACAATCGAGTTTAAAAGATGGTAAACAAATAAGTCAAGCAAGAACTTGAACAAACAAGTACACATCTAACAAACAGCTTCAGAACTCGACTGAGACCCAAAAGAAATTAGGGTTTTAACATAATGACTCAAGTAGAAGGAAAGCATAACAATCAGTTTGAACATAGTAAAATCATGTAACAACATCAAGAACCAGAGAAGAGATTTTTGAAATAACTTAAAGGAAAACCCAAATCGGAAAAATGAAGAGTCATTTTGAAAGCAAAGTTAAAGAACCTTTGAGAAACACTTAAGAAAATCATAGTAAATACAGATCTGAAAGAAAGTTGAAGGATCTTAAATATTAGGGTTTCGAAAAACCCAGAAAAGGTAAGAAAGTCCTTGAAAGTTACTGATCTAACCAGGAGAGTCAAGGATCTGACTCGAACGGCCGTGGCTGGCTGGTGAAAGGTCAGGGATAACTAGAGAAAAGCCATGAACAAAAATCAAGCAAGGACTGGGCTAGATTCCTTCGAGGTCTGACCATGAAATAATAGAAACAAGCACCCAAGAGCCGTGGAAGGCTGATACATGTCTTAAATGACCACGAGAGGCCATTGATTAGGGAGGTATTAGGGTGGGGTGAGAGGGCGGCGGCTAGGGTTCTTGAGAGGTTTCAGAGAGAGTTGAGAGAGAAAAGGGATTCACAGGCAGCGGTAGGCGAGGAATGAGATAGGTTTAGGGGTCATTTGGGGTTAAAAAAAAGGAGTAATGGGGGTCGTTGATATAAATGATTAACGGCTGGGATTAAAGGGGTTAGGTATGGATTCTGGGTTGGGTCGTTTAATGGTTTATGCGGTCGGGTTTGAGTTGTAATTGGGCTGGAAAATTGGGTCTAATTTGGGCTCAATTTTTGGCTGAAATTGAAAGCCAATCTAGCTAGATTTTAAATAGCCATTTTCCCTATTTATTTTATAAAAAATAGCAAATTAGTTTCTGGAAATAAATTGAAAGCACTAAAATTATTTATAACATATAATTAACAATTTAAAAATAAAGGACTTAATGTTTCTAAGTATAAACGCAATTAAATCCTAAAAGAGTCTAGTATTGCAATTATATGTAATTTAGCTTTAAAACACTAAATATATTTGTACAAATATGCAAAAATTACCTTAGATATACTTTGGCATCAATATGAGAGTCCAATAAATGAACTACCAAAACTAATAATTTTGGAAATTATTATTGGGTTTTATGGGTAAAATAAGGAAATAAATTGATTAAAAACCCTTTTAAAATCAAGGAAAAATAATAAAAAATTTGGACATACTTATATATGCATACATATGCTGTTTTGAAGGTATTTTGCATATTAAAAATATATAAGAGAAAATTGGGTATCAACAACTGCCCCTCTTTACCCGGAAAGGATGAAAGAGTTGTCGGGTAAAGATATAATGACCAATTTTGACCGAGCGAAATGGTTCGAAGAGGTTTAGGCCATGCCTAGCTTCTGAGCTACCTACATATCCCTGGATTTATAGGAATCAAGCCATATGTAGTTTAGGATCCATCGGCGGAGCATGCCGATGGATCGAGAACGGACGCAATATCTAGTGTCAGGTGCGTGGTAGGTTTGTGGGAATGGTTAGGTTTGGCATGGCTGCAGGAAGTGGAGCGGGATCGCTCCTGCCTAGATGGCAGTTGCTCGCCGGTGCACCAGCAATTAGAAATAATACAAATGTATACTGCGCATAAATATAAACATGATGAAAATTCCCGTCGGACCATGAATGCTGTCTTCGGACGGTTAGGATGACATCCCTAGACCATGATGTCTTGGGCCATGAAGCATGCAATAAAGGATTCCTAGGCCAGGAAATGATGCTCTTGGGCCATTAGGATGGTGCCTTCGAACCATGATGCCTTTGAATAATGATATGCAAAAGGTTAAAAGTGATCCTCTGGACAAGACATGGTGTTCTCGGCTATGAAGATGGTGCCTTCAAACGATGACGCCTTTGGACAATTTGGCGATCTTTCAGCCCCCAAAATGCAGTATGAGGCGATCTTTCAGCCCATGATATGCAGTATGAGGCAATCTTTCAGCCCATAAGATGCAGTATGAGGCAATCTTTCAGCCCCTGAGATGTAGTATGAGGCAACCTTTCAGCCCATGAGATGCAGTAGCATGATGCGGACAAGACAAAGCTTAAAATTAAAGGGCAAAGCTTAGCCTGTAAGATAAACGAAATAGACGATACTCGAGATAGTGCTTAGTTTTCGAAGAAAACTGGAGGCAGAGCTTTGCCTCGGAGGACAGAATGATAGCTTTATGCAAGAATGTAGATGGAGACAGTTTTTAGTCTCGGAAGGCAGAATAGTACCCTTATTCAATGTAAATGCAGAGGGAGGTAGAGCTTAACCTTGGAAGGCAGAATGGTAGCCTTATGCAAAAATGCAGATAAAGACAATGTTTAGTCTCAAAAGGCAGAATAGTAGCCTTATGCAAGAATGCAGATGGAGACATCGTTTAGTCTCGAAAGGTAGAATAATAGCCTTATGCAATGTAAATGCAAATGGAGATAGAGCTTAACCTTGGAAGACAGAATAGTAGCCTTATGCAGGAATGCAAACAGAGACAACATTTAGTCTCGGAAGGCAGAATAGTAGCCTTATCCAATGTAAATGTAGATAGATGTAGAGCTTAACCTCGGAAGGCAGAATGGTAGCCTTATGCAAGAATGCAAATGGAGACAGCATTTAGTCTCGGAAGGCAGAATGGTAGCCTTATGCAGGAATGCAAATGGAGATAGTGTTTAGTCTCGGAAGGCAGAATAGTAGCCTTATGTAAAATGAAATAACGAATGATAGTAGAGTTTTCTTAGCTGATACGAATTTCGATATTGTGATTAGTAGGAGTGTGGTGGCTGCGGAACATTACTTGCATGTGCTAATAGTGATATTGGCGAGTGTAATAATTCGTAGAGTCATAATCTCGAATAATGTTTGTGTTATGTATAACATGTTTGATGATTTCGCAATCCAAGTGCATGCGTCCAAAGAAAAATCGTGAGTTTTGTAAAGGGGGAAAGGTTAGTTCGTATCCCCACTGGTTTTGGCTTGACCCGTTTGGCCTTGATCTGGTGATACTGTGTGTATTATTGGGGTAGCATTGCTAAACAAAGCAATTTTAGTAATATGCATGCATGATTTTGTAAAAATATGACGTAAGTGTATAATTAAAAATAACTTTTTAGATGAATTGACGACTGTGACGTGGTTCAGGATATTGCAACCTCTCTTGCCCCAGAATTTGGAGGGTCCTCCTCAAAATTCTGCCCTAGTTTAATGGGTTGACGCTTCTGACTGTTACTTGCGACGATCGGCTGAAATTACTTCAGAATTTTGAGGGTCCTCCTCAAAATTCTGCCCCAGTGTCCAATTGCGGGGGGGGGGGGAGGAAATGAAATTTTTATTGAGTTGTGACCGAACCCATATGGCTACCTACATTATGAGGAAATCCTTAAAGACTACACATAGTAACGCTTGACTACATCTGAATTGATTGGCTTTGGCCAGATTTCTCCGTCCATTTCTGCAGGTATGAGGGCTCCTCCTATCAGAACCCGGTGAACCATGTATGGACCCTGCCACTTGGGAGAGAATTTCCCTTTGGCTTCACCTTGATGCGGAAAAATTTTCTTTAACACCAGCAGCCCCGGTGTGGACTGTCTCGTCTTGACTCTCTTGTTGAAGGCTCTAGACATTCTGTTCTAATAGAGTTTGACCATGGCAGACTGAATTCATTCTTTTTCCGTCTATAAGGGCTAGTTGCTCATAACGACTTTTTACCCATTCTGCGTCGTCGAGCTCAGCTTCTTGTATGATCCTTAGGGAAGGAATTTCCACTTTAGCGGGAAATGACTTCCTCTGTACCATAAACCAGCATATAGGGGGTTGCCTCGGTTGATATGCGGACTATGGTGCGATATCCCAATAGAGCAAATTATAACATTTCGTGTCGCTGCTTGTACTTTTCTATCGTTTTCCTCAATATCTTCTTCATATTCTTGTTGGCGACTTCTACAACTCCATTCATTTGAGGTCTATAGGCTATGGAATTCTTGTGTTTGATCTTGAACATTTCACACAGAGCTTTCATCATATCACTATTGAGGTTTGAGCCATTATAAATAATGACTAACTCTGGAATCCCGAATCGACAAACAATGCGGTCGCGGGCAAAGTCCACCACGACATTCCTAGTTACTGCTCTGGAAGATGCTGCTTCGACCTATTTGGTGAAATAGTCGATTGCTACTAAGATAAACCTGTGCCTATTGGAAGCGGCATGCTCGATTGGTCCAATAACATCCATTCCCCAGGCGGCGAATGGCCATAGTGAGCTTGTTGCATTAAACTCATTTGGAGGTACCTTTATCATATATGCATGAATCTAATAGCAGTGGCATTTCCAGACATACTGGATGCAGTCCGTTTACATAGTCATCCAAAAGTAACCAGCCCGGAGTATCTTCTTTGCTAAGAAAAAATCGTTCATATGTGGACCGCAAGTCCCAGCATGAATTTCCTCTAGTATCTTGGATGCTTCTTTTGCGTCGACACACCTTAGTAATCCCAAATAGAGAGTCCTCATATAAAGGATTCCTCTACTGTGAAAGAAGTTGTGGGACAATCACCGAAGTGTGCATTTCTGAATAGGACTTGCGTGCTCTGGGCACTCTCCTCTTGCCAAATATTCCTTGATATCGTGAAACCAAGGCTTTCCATCCATTTCTTCTTCGACATGGGCACAATAAGCTGGCTGATCATGGATCTTTACTGGAATGGGATCGATGAAATTTTTGTCTAGATGTTGTATCATAGATGACAAAGTAGCCAATACTTCGACGAACTCATTCTGGACTTTGGGAACATGTTGGAATTCTGTCTTCGTGAACCTTTTCCTCAATTCCTGTACATGATATAGATACATGGGTATCTTGGAGTTCTTGGTTGCCCACTCTTCTCGTACCTGATGTATAAGTAGGTCTGAATCTCCAATCACTAGCAATTCCTGAACGTTCATGTTGATGGCCATTTTGAGCCCTAGGATGCAAACTTCATACTCGGCCATGTTGTTGGTGCACGGGAACCTGAGTTTGGAAGACACCGGATAATACTGACCAGTTTCCGATACTAGGACTGCTCCTATGCCAACTCCTTTGAAATTTGTTGCTCCATCGAAAAATATTCTCCAACCGTCATAGGATTCTGCAATGTCCTCTCCTATGAATGATACCTCTTCATCAGGAAAATATGTTTTCAGGGGTTCGTATTCTCCATCCACGGGATTCTCAGCAAGGTGATCTGCTAATGCATGCCCCTTGATTGCTTTCTGAGTCACG
This sequence comes from Nicotiana sylvestris, assembly GCF_000393655.2. NCBI lineage: Eukaryota > Viridiplantae > Streptophyta > Magnoliopsida > Solanales > Solanaceae > Nicotiana > Nicotiana sylvestris. The sequence continues at coordinate 107,396,084 of NC_091064.1, forward strand.
TAGACAATGTCAAATTCACTCAATAGGATTTTCCACTTGGCCAATTTGCCGGTGGGCATGGGCTTCTGAAAGATGTACTTCAAAGGATCCATTCTTGATATGAGATAGGTAGTATAGGCACAGAAATAATGCCTGAACTTCTAAGCTACCCAAGTCAAAGCACAACAGGTGCGCTCTAATAGAGAATATCGGGCCTCGTACGAGGTGAACTTCTTACTGTGATAATAGATGGCATGCTCCTTCCTCCCTGTTTCATCATGCTACCCTAGAACACAGCCAAAAGCTCCATCAAATACTGCAAGGTAGAGTAACAAAGGTCTACCTGGCTCGGGCGGGACCAAGACCGGTGGTGTTGACAGGTATTCCTTGATTCTGTCAAAGGCTTTTTGGTAGTCATCAGTCCATTTGGTAGCGGCGTCCTTCTTCAACAACTTAAAGATTGGCTCACAGATAACTGTAGACGGTGCTATGAACCAGCTGATGTAGTTAAGTCTCCCCAAAAAGCTCATCATGTCCTTCTTGTTATTTGGCAGTGGTATTTCTTGAATGGATTTGACTTTTGATGGATCCAGTTCTATTCCTCGGCGGCTCACAATAAAACCAAGCAATTTCCTAACAGGAACCCCAAATGAGCACTTTGCGGGATTCAATTTCAGGTTGTATCTTCGCAATCTATTGAAGAACTTTCTCAAATCTTCCATGTGATCAGCGGCCCTCTTGGACTTGATTATAACATCATCCACATATACCTCTATCTCCTTGTGTATCATATCATGGAAAATGGTGGTCATGGCCCTCATGTAGGTGTCCCTGCATTCTTCAGGCCGAACTACATCATCTTGTAACAGTACATTCCCCACGGCGTAATGAAAGATGTTTTCTCAGCATCTTCTTCATCCATCCAGATCTGATGATAACCAGCGAAACAATATACAAATGATTGCAACTCATGCTTGGCGCAACTTAAGTCTGTTTTCAAAATTCTCAACTTCTTTAACAATCTCCTCTGGTATGCATCTTCCTTTGAATCTATGTCTGTTTATTGCATTGTCTCATTGCATGTCACAATCATTGGTTCATCAAGATAAGTAATAGTAATGTTGTATAAGTAAAGTAATGAGAGAAAAATAATAATGAGTGTTGATTAATATGAAAAGTCAAAGTGCTTTGATAAATTGCATAACTGTTTTGAACATTGAAGATCTTATAGCAGGAATTGAAAATGCGAAAAGAAAATCATTTAATAGATAAAAGTGCATGATGCTTGTTTCAGCCTTGCTATCCCGAGGCTCGTGGGGCTCTGGTTGTTCTAATGGTGTAGTTATTGAGTCTTTCTCCTCTGTTTACAGCCTGTATGGAAGGGCCTTCCTCCCCCTCCTCATCGAGAACAACACAATAGTCCATGTCATTATATTCTAGGAACAAGTTCTTCACCGCTGCAGGTGCTTCTTCTTCGTCTGACCCATAAACAATGTCGGCCTGTTGGAAAGTATGCTCCAAACACGGTATTGGCTGCTCCAGTGGATAGTAACGACCGCGCCATGGTGGTGACCGGTTGTTGAATTCTTCCCAGGTGTACTCATATCCCAGACCAAAAGTAGTGCCATGTTTCTTGAGCTTTATGTGCGTGGCGATTCCTTGGAGGTTTTTGCCGAGCCCCTTGCCAGGTTTGTACCCACTCAAATTCAGTATGTTCTCGATTTTGTTATCCCACCATTTATCTTTGTCAACATCATTTACCCGTTCAATATGGTGGTAAGTCTCTCCACGTAACTTCATTATTCCTTCAATTGCCGGAATGGTCTGACGACTATATATAGGGTTGCTACCTTTCGCCGTGAATAATCACCTCTTGGTGATTCCATTCGAATTTTACTGCTTGATGCAGTTTTGATGTACGACCCCAGTAGCATGAATCCATGGCCGTCCCAATAGCAGGTTGTAAGATGTTGGCACGTCTATCACTTGGAAATCAATATTGAACCATGTTGGCCCTATTTGCAAGCATAGACTAATCTCCCCAATGGTGGACCTTTGGGAACAGTCGAAGGCTTTCACATTGATAGCTTCGTTGTTTATCTTGTGTAGTCCTTTACCCAACTTCTTGAGAGTTACCAGAGGACAAATGTTGATACTGGATCCTCCGTCGATCAGGATTCTGGTGATAAAATAGTCATCATATCGCACGGTGATATGCGGTGCTTTGTTGTGCCCCAGCCCTTCAGGTGGCAGCTCGTCCTCATGAAAGGTGATCTTATGGCTCTCCAACACTTGTCCTACCATGTTAGCCATTTTCCCGCCAGTGATGTTGCTTGGTACATATGCTTCACTCAGCACCTTCAATAGAGCATTCTTGTGTGCCTCGGAATTTTGTATCAAAGCAAGAATGGAGATTTGCACTGGTGTTTTATTCAACTGGTCAATGATCGAGTATTCCTTGTCCTTTATCTTTCTCCAAAGATCATCTTGAACTGTCTCAATGATGGGTGGCCGATTGGAGGCTTGCTTGCTTGACTCAGCTAGATGTTCCGGGGTATAAACCCTACTAGTTCTCATCATACCCTGTGTGGAAATAGTTTCTTCGAACCTAACCTTGCTTTTCCTTCTTGCCTCGGCTGTATAGTCCGAGGGTACAGCCTTTGTATGGAATGGTGTCATGGTCGATATTGCCATTGGGATCGGTGTGGCTATCCTTACTCCGAACGGAGCACGTGCCTTGGGTGGTAAAACTGCAACTTCAACCTCAATTGGTGTTGGTGTCTTTGCAGATGACGTTGCTTCAAACTCAAGTGGCACAGACATATTCACCTCAGCATCCTCTGATGGTTGAATTTGGACTATAATTGGATTGAGAGTAACTATTGGCTTCTTTGGGTCATCACCTTTTGCGATCAACCTGATTGATCCCTCGGGATCCCAATCATCCTCTATTTTGATCATGTGTACACCTCCACCTTTATGGTCTGGCAGAGGGTTGTTGCGGACATTTGGAGCGAGTTCCTTTTCCATAATAATCTTGTTATCAATTAAAGACTGGATCTTGTCTTTAAAAGAATGGCATTCATCGATGGTGTGCTCTTTTATGCCGTAGTGGTATTTATAGGATTTGTTTGGGTTAACCCACTGAGAAGGGTTCTCAGGGGTTGCATCAGGGATGTGGGTGACATAACCAGTAGCTTTGAGTCTCTTGTACAACTGGTCAATGGGTTCAGCAATGGATGTATATTATTTTGCAGGTCTACGATCAAAATTAGGTCAGGGTTGAGCGAAGTTTTGGCGTGCAGGAGGTGATTGGTAATGGGATGGTTGAGCATTATAGGTTTGGTAAACGTGAGCGGGTTGGGAGTATCTGGGTGAAGTAGGTTGATATGTTGGTGGTGCAGGTGATTGATAAGTTGGTGGTGGAGCTTGGTAGGAGGGTGAGGGTGCTTGGTAGTTCGGAGTTGGCTAATATGTGAGTGGAGGTATTGGGTAAGTTTGGCATTTGATGGGAGATTTGGTTTTCTATGCAACCATTACGGCCCCCACGTCCCTTTTCTTGGACACACCACCGGACTGTAAGGCCTTATTTGTAGCTTACAAGGCCTCGAAGTTTGTAACCATTCCGCTTTTGATAACCTCTTCAATCCTTTCACCTAGTTTGATAATGGAGCTTTGGATCACCTGTACAATCAAACATTTCGAACTTCGGAGGCTTGTACCCCTCAGGAAGTTCGACATCGGGCTGTATGCAAAGATATTCATAGCACAGCCCTTCAATTCCCTTGCTTCCTTCAACGCCTTGAATCCGGCTAGTCAATTTCTTAAGTTCCTCAGCCATGTTCCTCATGAGCAGGTCTTTTTCATCAGACTCGGGTGTGTTTGAGATATGCTGGGTGGAGTGTGGCAGGGTCTCCACGTAGATAGGGGTGTTATGATGGGTGTGAAAGTGGTCATTTGTGGAGTTTTGGGGTTTCGAGATGAGTAGTGGAGTATTGTTTGGGAGATGGCAAGTGTTGCATTAGTTTTTTGGCGGAATAGTGTGATGGTGAGGAGCGGGATGGTTCTGTTTCTTTGGGATATTCTATGGAGGTGTAGGATTCTGAGTATTGGGGAAACTGATATCTGGGGTGGTGAGGGAAAATGACAAATTTGCCAGATTCTGAACCTGATCAAGCTCTTCTTGGAATTTCGGCAGCTTTTGTTCAGGTTGGGATACATTTTCCTTACGAACCTGAGTACCATGTCCATTGGTGACTTCCACACATTCAGTTGAATTCTCCTTCCTGGCGTTGTTCAAATCTTCCATCTTGCCTTTGTTCTTGTTTTTGACAGGACTAAGAGGAGGAGTGGGTGGAGGGCCCCTGGATCTCGTGGAATAGGATGATGTTGCCAGAGTGCATGAAGTAACCTTTGGGAGGGGAATAATAAAGCAAAAATAAAACAAAAGGTAACCAAGTTAGTGAGGATTATAAAAAGTATTGCAATATTTAAACACATAGTGCGGGAATGTAAAATGCGTCCTAATTTGGGGACCTCTTTGTGCCCGAGGTAGGCCTAGCGACAAATTAATTTGGAGAACTTAGAATGCTAAATGCCTCATTTTATTGATGAAAAAATAAAACGAATACCAAATCAACAATAGATAAAGAAGAAATAAAATTCACTAATGGCCATTGGCCTTATTACATTTTATAGAGCGAAAAGATAAACTCCTATCTACTTGGTCCCTGAAGGACCTTCCCCAGATTCGGCATCTTTGGATTCATCGAACAACTTTCCCAACTCGCGAAGTCCCAACAACAGGTATACTCTGGCTAGATGTCCGCCTTCGTTTCCCTCAGCATTTTTACAATCTTCGATTCTTTTGAGAAATTTCCTTTCCAGTTCTACTATGCCTCGCTCAAAGTATCCTTGTCGCTTATTGGCATTGACAGCCATGTCCTTCCACTCCTCAATCAACTTATGGTTGGCCTCTTGTATCTTGCGGTGTTCACTTTCGCATTCGCGGACCCGTTTGCACAACTGGTTGTATTTGACTTGTGCCTCGGCCTTTTCATCTATGATTATGTGACCTCGAACAAACCTAGGCTGGCCGAGACCTTCAAGATTATCCTCCAACCAGCCTGAATAGTAGGGAGTACAACCAGCATGGTATCTGTTTGGCTCGATGTTGTCTCTCCCCATTACGATCTTGCAGTGCCACATATGCTGATCTTGGCACTTGTAAGGACCATCATCATCCTGGAAGTCAGCCCAGAAATGACCCACCTTGTTGACCCTAGGTACAACCTGCTTCCTACTAGCTTGCCTCATAACTCGGAGAGGGACATAAGGGTATATTCCTCTCAGACTGATTAGTATCAGGAAAGGAGCATCTCTGGATCGGGTGATGAACTCCTCGGTCAGAAACCACTCGAACATCCATTGAATTTGGTCTTCAGTCAGATTTTCAAAAAGCTCGACCCATTCTTTAGCATTCTCCGGCTGGGCAAACATATCGGGGATGTAATTTATTCGCTTTGGATGATGAAAAGCGATGTGATCATCCCAGTCCCTTCATTGAATATCTTGTCTGTATTCACCCTTTTGGAGATGTTCCATGAGCTAGAGTTGAAGCAGCAAATTGTAGCCTTCGAAGTGTTTGGCTCCTTGTTGACACTTCTCCAAGGCTTGGTATATGTCGGCAATGATCATAGGCACGATGCTGAATGGCTGCCCACTAGTTCCCTCCATTAGGGTCTTATTTACCATAGCCAGCCTGGTATGGATTCTTGCTTTCTTCATTAGAAACACGATCAGACCCAAAAGGCAAAACATGAAGACGAAAACTCTTCGATGGATGTGCCCTAAGGATGTGATGGCGAACTCGTCAGGGTAGGTATAGTAGGATTTGTTGTGATCGAACCTTTCATACAAATAGTCAAAAGGGATGTAGGATTCCTTCAGACATGTCAAATCTGGATTCTTCTTTAAACCCATCATTTTGAGGAAACCCCTGCCTTTACAGTTCTCAAGCATCAGCATACCCGGAGTTTCCCATACTAGACCGGCCAATCCTCCTATCTCCTCTAACAAGGGTGTCATTTCAATATCCCCAAAGCGGAATAAAACCCTTTAACAATCCCAAAACAGTGTGGCAACTTCTATAATCTTGTTGTTAGGTTGGATCTCCAGGAGGGAAGGTAGGTTTCCCAAATACTTTCTGATGAGAGTTTGATCACTAGAGTGAAGATCTTTCCACCAGCTTAGCAGTCTTGGGTGGATGTTGGTGACCATGCCGAATCTAGGGACTTCGTGCCTCATATTTCTGCAAGGCAAATAAGGTTAGGCCCTTACCCCCACCAGAATCGACTATTTAATACCAATAATTAGCATGAAGTATTTAGTTCTTCAAATAAATGCACAGAACGTGGTGATGTCCGTTTGGGTTTAAGGAAACCCAGTGGACTTTGGACAAGGCTTATCGTAAAGGATCATTATGCGGACAACATAACTAACCCGTGTAGGTTCGACCATGATGCATGCACAATTTGAACAGAGTAATTCTATGTGGTTTTAGACTGGTACCCTTGAGCAGACAACTCAAGGGCGAAAGGCATGGAACCGTCGACTGCACCGCTGATCGACTGGTTTTACCGCAAATATGCCTTTCCGGATTTATGGGGTAATAATATAGGAAGAGCGCAACCAATTATTATAAGCATTGCTATGGTATTTGTTTGGCACGAGTGGAGTATGATGTTGAGCATGATTATGCAATAATTAAAAGCATGTTGGCACATATTTGCACGTTAAAAAGCAATAAATACAGCAATTTCATAATTTAAGGTAGTAATAAAGGAAAGGAACAAAGAAGACAAGTCAAATTTGTAGTTGAAAAGGAAATTGAATGTTTAAAGGAATTAAACAAGTAATTGCACATAAGTAGGTACAAATTCACAAGAACAATCTGAAGTGGTAAAAACCTAATATCCACAGCAGAGTCGCCATGCTGTCGCGCCCCCTTTTTTCCCTCTTTGCACCGGAAAATCGGGTTTATAACATTTTGGGTATGAAGCAACTCATTCCTCGGGATCCACTAGTGTGGTTTCCGGCCAAATAATTTTTGTGAATTTGTACAATTAGCAGATAGACAAGTATAGGCTCAAATAGTAGGGGATTTGAGTTTAAACACATAAGAGTTTGAAAACACTTAAAAGGCAAATTTTGAAAAGAAGTTACAATTCTACTTGAAAAAAAAAGGAAAAGGGGGGGGGGGGTCCTAGGTTTATTTATAATATGGATCACATCAATGCGATACCCGGTATGACACTCCTCAGAAGAGGGGATACACATGGTATTAGCGCACTGGTCATCATATCCATATCTACCTTTCCCACCCCGTCAAGGTATAAAAGCGCAGATTGGTCTCGACCTCTATTGCATGATATTACCCGTCCCATTCCTATCAGACTCGGAGGAATTTAGGACTACTATTCCTATAAGGGGGAGGATTTTAGGCTGACTCTTAGGTTTTTAAAGGTAAAAAGACTAAGGCGACATTCAAAACACATAGGACTGCATATTAGGGGATATATGTAAGCAACTAAGAGGCTCAGATATATACCTCCTCAAGCAAAGCACATAAATAGCACGACTCAAACACATTTAGGGTCTGAATTTTAAAACAGTAAAGCAGGATGTTTGAATTGTTGAATCAGACCAGTTTATTACATAACTCTGATAAGAAGTTCGAATCAGGCCTGCCTGCTGGTTGTAGTAGTTACTAATTAACAAAGGGCGAATTCAGTTTCATTGTTATCGCCTAAGGCTTGCCTAAATGTGTTTTGGTGATACCCTATAAGCATGATATCTATTACTGATTCAGAATGTGGTAAAGCAGTAATAGTTTTAAAAAGTGCGTTTTGAGATCCTATATGCATGCTTTCTAACCAGTATTAATAAAAGGAGAGTAGGTTGTTTAAAACTAGTTCAGAACAGTACGAGTTAAACTAATTTTAAACTAGACTGGTTTCAGATCCTATAGGCATGATATCTATTTGAACGTGAAATGAAGCAGGCGAGATTTACTTGAAATTCCTATAGGCATGATCTGTGTGAAGAATACTGATTTTAACCTTATGGACATGATGTCTGATTATAGCCGTTTAGATCCTAAAAGCATGGTGTCTAAGTGTGGTAATAAAACATGCAGAATTTAAAACAGGACATATAGGCATATTATCTAAATGTAGAGATACACATGAAAAATTTAATGAAATTAATCCTAGAGGCATGTTATCTAAATGTATAGTTAAAACATGCAGAATTTAAAGAAACAAATCCTATAGGCATGTTATCCAAATATAGAGTTACAACATGCGGAATTTAAAGAAACATATCTTATAGGCATGCTCTCTACCCTTCATGCATAATTACCCATCCCTTTTCACTAACCAACCCTAATATTTGTTACAAATTATTATAGACCAAGTACTGAATTACATCAAAAAAGTGCAAAAAAGAAGTTACAACCATAGGAAGCCTGATTCTTGACTTCCTCTCTGAGTTATGGAATAAACCACCTCAAATGCCATTTGTTTCAAAGCCTTTCTTAGACTTGGGTGTGTGAAAGTTCCCTAAGGGTCTCAAGGGACCCCGGGCAGTGCTTACACCCAAGTTTGCATAACCAGATAGTGATGAGTGCAGTATAGAAGGGCCATCCCTTATGTGTCCAAGTTTAGAGGGAGCTCATGGGTCCCAAGGGAAGGCTCACACAAGAGGGGCGGAACCTAAGTTCTAAGAGTATAGTGGAAGTGCAGAAACAGGGATTTATTTAAAACTGGGTTGAGAATAATAAAGGGTAAGGGGTGATTTTGAAAACAGTAGTAGTGAAACTTAAATTACACAGAATTAGTAATTGCAGAAAAAGGGGTCAGGTTTGGACATGCACAACAATAGATAATGTTGGCATGCCCACAAACCAGCCAGAGAACACAAACACAAAGAGGGTATGGGGGTTTGGGAATACATTGGATGAGGCATATGACCCTAGGAGGGGTCAAGTTTGGACATGCACAACAATAGATGGTGTTGGCATGCCCATAAACCAACCAGGGAACACAAACACATAAGGGGATATGGGGTTTGGGATTCATAAGTCACATAATCAAGTGACTGACAAAGTACATAGATAAGGGAACAAATTAATTTAGATGGGGAGGGAGTAGATTATAGCATGCTTAGTAATGAAACTTGATTGCATAAATATAAGTAGAAACAGGCAAGAGTGAAGGAAACAACTAAAGGAAACATGTTGTTTTTTATGCTTGAAGATTAATTAAGACATACAAGTAAGAAGCAAATGCAGAAAGGAAAAGTAAGCAAATTTCCCCAGCCTAGCCTTAGCCTTCAGCCGACTAGACAAAACAGTAAGTAGTAATAGAGAAAGGAGAGGTTTGAGTAAAGTGTGTGTTCTGAACTCAGATGGTTCGTGTGTTTGAAAGAAAAGGATGCAGGGTATTTATAGCTTCTGAAAACGATTGAAAAGTAAGGTAACATGTAAAGTTTTCATACACACATGGAAACAATCACAAGTCAGAATCAATTACACCAAGTGATTCCCCTTTAATTAAGGAATCACTATTTAACGGGTAGCAGCAGGTCTAATTAAGGAATGAAATCAATTTGAAAGCAGACTGATTATTCCCATATAAGGGGTACTAAAAGCATGAAGTAAGTAATCAAGTCTAAGTACAGAAATATGCTTATTTTGGAAAAAGATTCAGTAAGGCAGAATATCATGGTAAAGGAAAGGAATCCATTTACTTTAAACAGATGGATATGAATTAGGGCTTGTAAGAAAAGCTTTGAAATCAGTCACAAGATCAAGATCAATCAAGGAAGGAACATGCTTCTCCACTTTAGTATATAAACAGACTGAATAGAAACATCAGACATGCGAAGCCAAGCATATTGGAAAAAGAAACAGCATATAATAGTAGCAGAAATAAGCATAAGATTCAGTAGTGAAAAAAGTTAGATAGTCAGGGCTCCCACGTATAGCCAAAGTAAAGAAAAGAGTCAAACAAGTAAAGGTCTCACAGTAACAGGTGAGGAAACCTTTTGAAAAGTTAGTGTTTCAGCGATAGTCGAGTTGAAAGATAGTAAAAATCAGATAAGTCACATAAAGAATAGAGAGTCTGAAACAAGAACTGTCAATCGAGTCAAGTATTCAAACAAACAATTTCAGACACAGAGACCTAGGGTTTTCAACAACAATCGAGTTTAAAATATAGTAAACAAATAAGTCAAGCAAAAACTTAAACAAACAAGTACACATCTAACAAACAGCTTCAGAACTGGACTGAGACCCAAAAGAAATTAGGGTTTTAACATGCTGACTCAAGTAGAAGGAAAGCATAACAATCAGTTTGAACATAGTAAAATCATATAACAACATCAAGAATCAGAGAAGAAATTTTTGAAATAACTTGAAGGAAAACCCAAATCGGAAAAATGAAGAGTCGTTTTGAAAGCAAAGTTAAAGAACCTTCGAGAAACACTTAATAAAATCATAGTAAATACATATCTGAATGAAAGTTGAAGGATATTAAAGATTAAGGTTTCGAAAAACCTAGAAAAGGTGAGAAAGGCCTTGAAAGTTACCGATTTAACCAGGAGAGTCAAGTATCTGACTCGAACGACCATGGTTGGCCGGAGAAAGGTCAGGGATGACCGGAGAAAAACCTTGAATAGAAATCGAGCAAGGACCGGGCCAGATTCCTTCGAGGTCTGGCCAAGAAACCATAGAAACAAGAACCCAAGAGTCGTGGGAGGCTGATACATGTCTCAAATGACCACGAGGGGCTATGGATTAGGGAGGTATTAGGGTGGGGTGAGAAGGCGGCGGCTAGGGTTCTTGAGAGGTTTCAGAGAGAGTTGAGAGAGAAAAGGTATTCAAAGGCGGCGGTAGGTGAGGAATGAGATAGGTTTAAGGGTCGTTTGAGGTTAAAAAAGGAAAGGGGTAATGGGGGTCGTAGATCTAAATGATCAACGACTGGGATTAAAGGGGTTAGGTGGGGAGTTCGGGTTGGGTCGTTTAATGGGTTATGGGGTCGGGTTTGAGTGTAATTGGGCTGGGAAATTGGGTATGATTTGGGCTCAATTTTAGGTTGAAATTGAAAGCCAATCTGGCTAGATTTTAAATAGCTATTTTCCCTATTTATTTTATAAAATATAGCAAATTAATTTCTTGAAATAAATTGAAAGCACTAAAATAATTTATAAAATATAATTAATAGTTTAAAAATACAGGACTTAATTTTTCTAAGTATAAACGCAATTAAATCCTAAAAGAGGCTAGTATTGCAAGTATATGCAATTTGTCTTTAAAACACTAAATAAATTTGTAAAAATACGCAAAAATTATCTTAGCTATATTTTGGCATAAATATGAGATTTCAAAAAATAAACTACCAAAAATAATAATTTTGGAAATTATTATTGGGTTTTTATGGGTAAAATAGGGAAATAAATTAATTTTAAAACCTTTAAAATTAAGGAAAGATAATAAAACATTTGGACATACTTATGTATGCATACATATGTTTTTTGAAGGTATTTTGCATATTAAAATATATATGAAAAAATTGGGTATCAACAGGCGGTACCTCGGGAGATCCCCATGTATATTTACCTTTGGGAATACGAGGCGGTACCTCTAGAGATTCCCTTGCATATTTACTTTTGGGACACCGAGACGGTAACTCAGGAGATCCCATGTTGAGTTTTTACTTTCGTGACCACGAGACGGTATCTCGGGAGTGCCCCTGTCATTTACCTCTATGTGCTCTGTTGCTGTTTGTCTATAAATTCTCCCTTTTAATTTCTCGGTCTTTCATCATATTGTTATATCTTCTGCCTTATTATTATATGCCAGTAGGGCCTTGACCTGACCATGTCACTACTCAACCGAGGTTATTACTAGGCAAGCCAACCCTAAATACCGGTCGTGATGGCGCCTATCATATTACTAGGCAAGCCAACCCAAACATTATTCACAACCCTCTTACTTTTATAAAACCATTTTCTAACACAGGTTTAATTACCAAATTTCTCATAATAAGTGTTTTAGACAACTAAAATGTACGGAATTTAATAAAACAGTACACCAACACCACCCAAACATTTGGTGTCACAACTCTAGCGCCTATAAATACACAACCGACTGTCTAATACATCATAAGTCTAAAATGTAGAAATGAAAAGATATGGAGGAGGAAAGCAGGGCTGCAGACGCCATACAGCTACGTTGCAATCTCCGGCAAACTCTGGATAAGCTGAGGCCCCTCACTCTGCCGCTCGGGTACCTGGATCTGCACACAAGGTGTAGGGAGTAACGTGAGTACATCAACTCAGTAAGTAACTAAAGCAAATAAGGTCTGAAAGCAGTGACGAGCAGTTTAAAAAACATATAAATAAGTAAACAATAGTATAACAGATCAATTTCCACAGTTTATAAACCAACTTTGTCATAAAAACTTCAGTTTCAATTTGGAATGATTAAAATCATTTACTTAGCAATTTTCAACAGAGGCTATTTGTTAAGAGAAGAGAGAAATTAGTGAAACTATCATAAATGGGCCCCTCGGGCAAGGTATCACTCAGAACATGGCCTCTCGAGCAGCCTCTCAGTCACTCGTGACTCAGCTCTCGTCACTTAGTACACAATCCCAGCACTCAGGCTCATTAATATCCCATAATAATAATAATCATAGTAACCACCGCGGCGTGCTGCCCGATCCATAGTTTATTGTCGACTACGGTCACTGGGGGTGTACAGACTCCGGAAGGGCTCCTACAGCCCAAGCATCATATCACTGCGGCGCGCAGCCTGATCCAATATATATATATCGCTACGGCATGTAGCCTGATCCATATAAGTATCATTGCGGCGTACAACCCGATCCATAATTCATACATATATAAAAATATCCTCACTATTAGGTTCTCAAACTCTCAGTCATTAACCTCACAGCCTCTCGAGCACAACAGTAGAAATTAGGGAACTCAGTCCAAACAGTCCTCACATTTACAAGTAGAGTGATAAAACTAGTTTTAAACAATAAATAGGTAAAACATGACTTAGGATATGCTTTTGACAAGTAAAGTGAGGAAAAACAATAAAAATGGCCCTAAGGGTCTCAACGGGTCGGTATAAGGCCCCAAACATGGCATACATCCCATAATACAATATAAATGACTAAAGTACGGAATATCATAAGGTTCCAAATCAAATACGCAACTTAATAGTCGCTACGGGACGGATCAAGTCACAATCCCTATCGGTGCACGCCCACATGCTTGTCACCTAGCATATGCGTCACAACATTTATCAAAACAATTCAAATACCGGGGTTTTGTACCCTCAGTTCCAGATTTACGATGGTTACTTACCTCAAACTGGTGAAAATACTACTTCGCGATTCCATTTCCTCTCGCCTCGGCCTCAGCTCGTGCTGAATCTACCCAAAATCAGAATCATAACATTAGAATAGGTCAAAGGGACGAAGCCCATGCAAAATAAATCAAATTATACCAAAAAATCCCGAAATTGGCCAAACCCGACCCCTGGTCCCACGTCTCAATACTCAGTAAAAATCACATGAACGGAATTCTTATCCTTCCACGAGTCCATACATACCAAGAACACCGAAATCAAAGTCCAAATGACCCATCAAATTCTCATTTTAAAGTCTCTTAATCTCAAGCCCTAATGCCCAATTTTTCTTCCTTAATCCCCACTAATACCACGATTAAACAATGGAAAAATGATCATAAACCCAAATAATGAAGCTTAGGGAGCTTACCCAACTGATATCCCTTGATTTCTCTTGAAATCCACTGCCTTAGCCTCTTTCCCATCTTCAAAAATAGAGAACTTACCAATATTTCGCGATGAAAACAATATATACCTTCTGGCCTAGGGATTCTGCACCTGCATCCCAGCTACCACATCTGCGGTCCAAGACACCGCACTTGCGGTTTCCACTTAAGTTACCAAAGTTGCATCTGCGACCAAATAGCTGCACCTGCGCCATCACAGGTACGGTCAGCCAACCGCATCTGCAACTCCTACCCTTCTCCTCCTTGACCGCTTCTGCTATCATTTCCTCGCATCTGCAGCATCGCACCTGCGGTACCCACTCCGCATGTGCGGAAATACTAGAATAAAAAAATCTGTAGCTTCTCAAATTTCCCAAACTCTCCGACAACAATCCGAAATTACCCCAAGACCCCGGGACCCCAACCAAAAGCACCAACATAACCCAAAACCTTATTCAAACTTATAAAAATCTTCAAAACACCTCAAACAACACCGAATCAACCAAAACTCATCGGATTCAAGCTTAAGTTTCAGAAATATTCTAAATTACGCTTTTGATCAAGAACCCAACCAAACCACGTCCGAATGACCTAAAATTTTACACACACATCCCAAATGACATAACAGAACTACTGCAATACTCGGAATTCCATTCCGACCCCTATATCAAAATCTTACCTACAACCAGAAATCGCCAAAAATCTAATTTCGCCAATTCAAGCCTAAATCTACTCCGGACCTCCAAAACTCATTCCGATCACGCTCCTAAGTCCCAAATCACCTCCCGAAACTATCTGAATCATTGGGACTCACATCCGAGCCCTCAAAAACATAAGTCAACATCCGGTTTACTTTTCCAACTTAAGCTTCCTCTAAAGAGACTAAGTGTCTCAAGCCTTACCAAATCCTTTTCAAACCCGATCCAATCAACCCGATCAAATATAGAACCATTAGACAAAGCAATAAGAAGTGGAAATGGGGGAAACAGAGCGGTAACTCATGAGACAACTGGCCGGGTCATCACACTACTCTTCTGCACATGTTTTGTGTGTAGAACCAGGTACCTCTTATCAGCCTCGCTATTAGTTAAGCGTACTTGTTGTTGCTTTGGAGACTTCAAGGTATATCTGCCAGAGTCAGTACACCTCGGAGTCCCCCTCTATCCTTTATGTTGTTCCTCATTTATTTATCCTAGTTACTAATGTATAGAGATTGTTAGGACAAGTTCGTAGAGCTTGTGACTTTCGAATACCGGGTTTTTGGAATTTTTTATGCTCGAGTGTTGGTTTACTTGTATATGACAAGCGACATCTTTCAGTTATATAGTTATTTGTCGAAGTTTAGTTGTTAAATTCTGCTTTTATTTCAATTCTTCTGCAATTTGCTAGGCTTACCAAATCATAGCGACTAGGTGCCGTCACGACGTCTTACAGAGGGAGAATTGGGTCATGACATAAAATAAAAATATTTATTACTAACATATTACCACTAATTATCTAGATGAATTCTCCCACATCACACTTACAAGAGTGCAGTGTCCTCAAAGTAATAACAAAGCAAAAAAAATAAGGGTGGATAAGAAACTCCCTTAAAGGCCAAAGGCCAGAGCAATCACAACTCATGGGGTATTCAGACTTCTCCCAAGAATGGCCCTTTGTGCGGGTACCTCACACTAGTTCTAACCATCTAGCTCACTTTTGCACATCTTATGTCTTTTATTTTATGCTCATAATCCTACAAAAGAAAAATAAATTTTACAAAAAGAATATAACAAAAATAAAATAAAATAAATAAATTATTCTAATTTAACGTCACAACACGATATGAACCACGTTTTTCCTCAGTCTCGAACATATGAATGGAGCCTCTAATTTGGCTTCAAGTTTTCTGTAATGCTCCCGGGTGGTGGAACGAATTTAATTGGGCTAAGTAACCAATATAATATTTTGCACTTTGTTATACCCCATGTTTTCGTATAAGAAAATATACCATAACTAAATTGATGGAAGCTCGGAAAATGAGATGGTATATCCCGCATTTTGGTACGTCAAAGTTTTGTCATAAGTTAATCAGTGTAAGTTCATGAATGAGATTATTTTGAGATTATAAGCATTGTGTTATTTTAAACAAGTGATGAGTAAATTCGTGAATGTGAAAGGGTAAGCAAATTGAAGAAAATAAATTGCATCAAAGTTTGACATTTTGAAATAAAATATGGTCCAAGCTATAATACCCCATATCTATGGACTAGTGCCATATATGGTATCATATGACCATGATAGCAAGGTGTATAAAGTGTGTTAAAAGTGAGTAATATTTTAAGTAATTTTAGATAATTTTTAATTGTATGGGCATCAATCCATGTGTAAGTAGCTAGAATGACTAATCACTACTTAGTAGGTGGACCTGGATACACCTAAAGAAGGGGTTCTTTTATGATTAGCTCGCTGGAGGCTTGTTAACACATTTGATCAAAAGTATAACTCATGTGTGAACAAAAATTCCCACGTAATCATGTCACTTTTGGAGACAAAATGAAAATATTTCCTTTTCTCTACTACTACTAGAATATTAGTAGAAATTATTTAATTAAAAAGGGGATGATGCTTGAAAATTTCTTGAGCAGCAAAGAAAAGATTACATACGAAATTATACTGCATAATAGCAACGGGATTTTTTGATTCTAAGAGAGTTTGGTGCAATCTTTCTCATGAATATCATACGGATTTTTCCCTACTTTAATGCGCCGTTACATGGTATCGCAATTGACATGTGTTAGAGGGGTTGTCTAGAGAATTGTCTTAGGTATGTTAAGGTTATGACCTTCCTTCATGTTGGCATGATCTCATAACTACATTTGTTTGATAACGAGGCATAAAGAGAAATTCATACTCCCGAATTTATATACATTATACTAGTCTCATAAGTTACAATATTTTCCCTTATCGGGAGTTGATATTCAGTTTAGTTTTGTCTTCTTTTAGCCAAGAGAGCAAAGAGTATGTATATATATACATATAGTATTACAGTATTTTCACCACCATCGAGCTATAATCGATGGGAAGGCCCCTATTGGGTAACTCTGATCAGATGGTAAGTTATATACCGAGCCTACTGTAGCCGAGCACCTATGAGCGAGCCCAACATGGCTGAGATACAGAGTCTAGTATCGCCAAGCGCCTACAAGCGAGCCTACTACGAAAGAGCAGTTACACGTTCCGAGCCTTATATGGTCGGACATCTATTTTATTTACTATATCTAAAGAGTTGAGTCAGTATCAACAGGTAAGTATATCTCCAGATCATCTTTCACTTCCAGTTACTTTCAATTATTATATTATCAATTCAATTTCATCTTTCAGTTATTTTATTGCCTTACATACTCGGTACACTAATTGTACTGATGTTTCTTTTGCCTGGGGAAGCTACATTTCATGCTCGAAGGTCCCTATAGAAAAGTCGAGAGTCCTCCAAGTAGGCTATCAGCTTAGCGGAAGATGTTGGTGCGCTCCATTTGCTCCAGAGTTGCTTGTTTGGTCAGTATGATTTAGACGTGTATTGTTTGGTATGGCGGGGCCCTATTCCGACCTTATGATAAGTATGTTCTCTTAGAGGCTTGTAGACAGATGTCATGTATACAGATACTGGTATGGCCTTGTCGGCCTATATTTTAAGTATATAATAGAACACATTGGCCTTATAGTCCAGTAGGTCACAGGTATGAGTTTCTAAATTAGGTTGGGTCGTTCTATGTCAGGTATTCCCTAATGTTTACTCTGGTTATCTCATGAAGCCCTTCTGTCCCACTTAGTTATGATGATGTAATAAGAAAGATACATTACATTAGTACTCGATTGAGTAAGGTAACGGGTGCTCATCGCGGCCCATCAGTTTGGGTCATGACAAAAGTGGTTCCAGAGCAGTTCTGTCCTATGGAGCATATAAGTCATGTCTAGTAGAGTCTTGTTTATGGGTGTGTTGTGCACCACACATATAAGCAGGAGGCTACAGTGCATGTAGGAATGTCATTCTTTCTTCTTACTCTAGATTGTGTGATAGAGTTCAGTTGTAAGAACTCCATTTCCTAAACTATATCTCATTTATAATATGACGACACCTACATCCAGAAGGATGGTTGGTAAGAGATATAGTTGTGGAAGTGTTGAATTAGAGGAAATCGAGTTTGCATCATTCCTATGATGGATAAATGTGATATTTCTGCAAAACATGTGTGTACTCAATGTGTAAGCTTCTTGATAAGGAGTCTTAAGACAAGAATATGTATCCACCCTTATGGTGAAAGAAAATGAGAGATTTCAGAGATACATACAAACTTGAACAAGTAAAAGAAGTAAGATGAAGAAGGATACGAGGTACCCAATTGGCAAAGATGATCATTATTTACAATTCAGGAAGAGAGATATAAGCATTTTGAGTTACCTTCAACAGTAAAAAAGGTATGTACAATCAGCCACATCACTCTCAGTTATGCTCCATGGGAGCCAACAGATATAATTTAAGAGAAGGACGTTAGGTGACAGGCCTTGAGACAACAAGAGTGTATAGGCCATAAAGTCATATCCTCATTTCAAGAAATAAGTTCGTGACTCTAACCTGATTACTAGAAGGAAAAGTTAGAACCCAAAGTAATAGAAATTAGTATGGTCTAGTGAACAAGGTAAACTAAACAAGAATTAGGGACTAAATAATTTGATAATAATCGGCATCATAGGAACTTCAGATTGCGTTTCAGTGATAAAAGAATGGACAACAGAAGAATAACCCTTAAAGGTCATTCAGGGAGATGCGTTCCTGAAGCAAGCAATGTGAGCAAAGTTAAGCTTAAGAGACTGTATGTGCCACTTACATTAAGTGTCACCCTCGCGAGTAAGGAAATTTATTATACTTGGTATAGAAGATTATCGCAAGGCAAATAAGGGTCACCGATGATGTGAAAAGACACCAAAGGAGAAGAGGTAAAACATCTATACATAGATCATCCTAGCACTAAACCTTAGTACTCCCCTAAAGGGGAATATGGAGTGATATGACATTAATTCAGAATTTAGTGATCCTAGTAACTATGGAATGATAAAGAGAGAAGGTGATAACAATGAGAAAAGGGAGGAGATTGCACTTATTCAAATCCTACAAGATATGCTACGATTCCAGACCATTATGCAAATACGATGTCAAAGAAATGAAGTAAAGGTTCCTACCCGAGATGTTATTGGTACATATGGAATTAGTGCGGGATGTAAGTTAAGACAAAGGAAATGACCTAATAAAGAATACAATGAATATTGATATGAGAATGGGCCATCGGGTAGTTAATAGTTGATTTAGGAAGGGCCTAGTTATGGCTAGACAAGAGGATGCAGACAAATTAACAGATCGTACAAGATAAACAAAGTAAAACCCAACATAGAGACTTCAACCTCGCAGTTATGACATTGTGATCCTTGAGAAATATTCAGCTAGGAGTTGGGGTAATTAAAGGTATTGTATGAGTGTAGCGAAAATAAAAAAGAGTGCCACTAGGAAGGCAGTCAAAATATAAGTTCAGAAAAAACCTACAAGCACAAGGGCGTGGAGATAAGTAACTACATATAATTATAGGCAAGGAAGGACATAAAAAATTCCTTCAAGTATACAATCTAATAAGCTCGCAGCTTTACAATATTCAGAGGGTCTTCCCTAAGTACTACAACTAAAGACTAGCTGAGGAAATAAGGAAGAAGGCTTCAACCTAAAAACAGTGACCTAAAGAGGAAATGTTCTTGTAACAATAGTTTTACAACAACTTTGTATTCACCCCATAAGAAAGTGGCACCTATCGTGGCTAGTAAACGGGAAGTAAAATCAAAAGTAATACTCGAGATCCTATGAGTTGCACGAAAAATTCTGGCATGTGTGGGAACTAAGATAAGCTAAGTATGTATGCAACAAGAGGGTAGAAGAACTAGGAAAATTAATTTCTTACATTTAAAGAAAACTGAGACGGAACGAAAGGAATTATTCGATCAATGATCTAGAGTTAGTTACGTTATGAACGCACTTAAGATTTTGGAGTACTATCCGTGCGACATATATATTGACATTCATAGAGCCGTAGAAGACTCCGGTATAAGTTAAAAGAAAGTATGGAGCTCAAGGCATAGACAAAGGATTGAATTGTTAGATGATTGTATCATGGATATTTCATAGCGCCCATGATAGGCTAAAGTAATAACTAATACCATGAGCTGCAGAATAGAAAAAAGCTTAAGTCTACATAAAGGTTGATCAGAAGGAAGATTAAACTAAAAAGTTACATCAACAAAGTAAATCAGGAGTCTAATTATTGGACCCAAAAAATTATAAATCTCTAGCGAAACCACTCTTAATATCAGAGGTGCAAGAGAGATAGTACAACATCCATATTCTATAACAGCTCTACATTAAAGCCAGTTAGAAGAGTACTAGCCTCATAAGAAGTCAGTGTGAAGCTCTTATCGGATTGTGTATGCACTAGAAGTGGGAGTATTATAACAGAGCTTCAAGTTGTGGAGGTGAATTGTACCTATGTGAAAGTGAGGTTATGACAGAGATAGAAGACGTGATGCGAGAGTTTAAGGTAAGTAAAGTATAGGTGAACAACATACGAGATACTCAGGTGTAGAAAGTTGTGAATAATCTATACTTTAGATAGAGGGTTAAAAGCGCTGGGATTTAATATCCAGGAATGATAGCGACATTGTTAGTGGCATATCTTCCAGCCTATGGTTTCTAGGTATCGAGAGGTCAAGTTAAGAGAGTAAAAAAGTAGGAGTTTGGGATGATGTGATGTCTCGTTTGATGTTCCAGAATAACATAAGGAAATCTATGGGGTAAGCAAATTGAAGGAAGGTTGCAAGTAGTATAAATAGATATGTGTAAGTCACAAGCTAAAGAATGGTAGAGAGACAAGGTTTTAGGAAGACAGGACTAAGGATAATAAAAGGCAAGTAAGAAGGTGACGAAAATGGATAAGTCCGCAGGATTAAGCCCATGAAAACAAGAAAGTTGATGATTTTTCTAAGTTATAAAAAGTTCGGTATAGCCTAAATGAACTCAAAAGAGTCTAAGACTAATAGAATTTAGAAGAAATATAATGCTGCCCTTGTAGTGGAATGAGGATGTAAATATGACAAATAAAGGATAATGTTTGGGACTTTTATTGAGTAACGATTTGAAGGGGAAAAAAGGGATTTTATGAATTGTACAGGATTAAAATACCCATGTAAGGTGAATTATATTGGGATTCTATGAAATATGGTTATGGAAGCATGGTATCGCCCCTAGGTGGATCAATCTAATCACTTCAGATGTTCCCCAATGAGACGTGAGCCTTATCTGCAGTATTACAGAAAAGATCAAGTTATCAATGGTAGATTATAGATCAATATTGAGGTGAATTAACAATGGATGGATAAAAGTTACAGAGTATGAAGCGTGATTAGGCCATCATTCTTAAGATGAACAGTAATAGGGAAGCATTAAAGGACTTAGACTTATACATATATGATAAGCAACGAGAGTAACCTGAAGTTTTGTAGCAGGCCTCAGTAACAATTAATCGAAGTAAGAGTTATGGTATAGTATGACCTATCTAGATGTAGTAAAGTCATACGAATAGATAATCGGGTCCATGAAGTAAGATATAGCAAGTTCGACAAAGTACCGAGCAAATAACTTCAGTACACCTATAGATGCTCAAAGGGACATCTTCTCAAGTTTTGTATATATTCCCAAAATGAGGCCTAGAGTTTGGCTAAAAGTTGAAGGGAAGAGTCGCATAGGCGCACATACAACGAAAAAGTCGTACCGGCTGCATGATAAAAGGTAGGAATAGTTACGAGATGGGAAGGATTCTGACCACAAATAGTGCTGTGAGAAAGAGGCCTAAAGGAGGGAATGCCCTAGCCTTTGGAATTACTCACAGAACAGTTGCCTAGATGGCAAGGAGAGTACTAAAGTATTCGGAAGACATAGGTTATGAAAATAATAAATGCATCAGTCAACATTCGAGGACGAATGATCCAGGGGGGGATGGTGTTACACCCCATGTTTTCATGTGTAAAAGTATGCCATAAGTAAATTGATGGAAGCTCGGAAAATGAGATATTACATCCTGCATTTTCGTACGGTTCAAGCTACAATACCCCATATTTATAGACTTGTGTCATATAAAGCACCATATGACCATGATATCAAGGTGTATAAAGTGCATTAAAAGTAAGTAGTATTTTAAGTAATTTGAGATGATTCTTAATTGTGTGGGCATTAATCCACGTGTAAGTAGCTAGAATGAATAATCACTACTTAGTAGGGGGACGTGGATACACCTAAAGAAGGGGTTCCTTTATGATTAGCTACGTGGATGCTCGTTAACACATTTGATCAAAAGTATAACTCATGTGTCAATAAAAAGTGTCATGTAATCATGTCACATTTTGAGACAAAGTAAAACTATTTCCTTTTCTCTACTACTACTAGAATATTAGTAGAACTCATTTAATTGAAAAGGGATGATGCTTGAGAATTTCTTTAGCAGCAAAGCAAATATTTCATACGAAATTATATTGCATAATAGCAATGGAATTTTGCGATTCTAAGGAAGTACGGTGCAATTTTTCTCAAGAATACCATACGACTTTTTTCCTACTTTAATCCGTCGTCACATGGTGTTGCAATTGACGTGTGTTAGAGGGATTGTCAAGAGAATTGGCCCAGGTATGTTATGCCCTTCCTTCATTTTGGTATGATCTCGTAACTACATGTATTTGATAATGAGGCATAAAGAGAATTTCATACTCTCGAATTTATATACATTATCCTAGTCTCATAAGTTATAGTATTTCCCTTATCACGACTTCATATTCAGTTTAGTTTTGTCTTTGTATAGCCAAGAGAGTAGAGAGTATATATATATATACAGTATTTTCACAAATATTGAGCTATAATCGATGGGCAGGCCCCTATTGGGCAACCTCTGATCAAATGGTAAGTTATATATACCGAGCCTACTGTGGCCGAGCACCTATGAGCGAGCCCTGCATGGCCGAGATACATAACCTAGTATGACTGAGCGCCTACGGGCGACCCTACTACAGCAGAGCAGTTACACGTTCCGAGCCTTATAGGTATGGACATCTATTTTATGTATTATATTAAGAGAGTTGAGTCACTATCAATAGGTAAGTATATCTCCAGTTAATTTTTGACTCCCAGTTACTTTCAGTTAGTATATTATCAGTTCAGTTTTAGCTTTCAATTATTTTATTTACTTACATACTCGGTACATTATTTGTACTGATGTCACTTTCACCTGGGGACGTTACGTTTAATGCCCGTAGGTCCCAATGTTGGTGCGCTTCATTTGCTCCGGAGTTGCTTATTTGGTCAGTATGATTTAGACGTGTATTGTTTGGTATGGCGAGGCCTTGTCCCGACCTTATGATAAGTATGTACACTTAGTGGCTTGTAGACGGATGTCATGTATACGGATACTTTTATGGCCTTGTCGGCCTATATTTTAAGCATATAATAGATTACATTAGCCTTGTAGGCCCGTATATCACAGGTATGAGTTTCCATATCAGGTTGGGTCGTTCTATGTCGGGTATTCCCTCATGTTTACTCTGGTTATCTCGTGACATCCCTTTTAGCCCACTTACCTATGATGATATAATAAGAAAGATATATTACTTTGGTACTCGTTTAATTAAGGTACCGTTTGTCCGTCGCGGCCCATCGGTTTGGATCATGACACCCTCCTTGGCCTTCAGCTGAGGTATGTAATTCTTCCTTTGTGGCAGACAAATTCAAGAATGTAAGAACCTTGTTCCTTATCCATTGACTCCTCCAAATGCTCATATGACTCGTTTTTCATGTCATCATTCAAATACAATGTCAAAAAATGTTTGAAAAAGAGGACCAATACACTCCAACTCTGGAATTTTATCACTATTTACATCCTCATATTTACATGCACTAGAATCTTCAAATATAATATTATCAACTTCCTCACATGACTCTAGTGTACTTTAGCTCCTCAATTTGGCATATAAGCTCCCCTTTTAAGCTTCGCACAAGTGATAGCTATGTTGTTGGGCGTTAGACGCAACAACCTTTGCATTAAATTGAGCTTTAAGTCATGAATAGCAGTGCCAAATTGTCCAATCTCTTGTTCTAGTTCAGCTGTTACTTCTATTAAGTGTCTTATCCCTTCTGTAATACCCTTATGTTTAGCCTCGTATATTTCTAATTATTCAACTTGTTCCATTACCCAAGTTTGGCTCAAAATCTCCACTTTTTCAAAATTGTCCTCTTGGTGGTACTCGCTCTCTTCATTCAATTCTTTCACATTGTCCTTCATTTTTGTGATTAATGCCCTTATTTTTTTTATAACTTTTTTGAATTCATCATGTTACTCTACTAGTTGCCGCAAAATATCCCTAATATATGCATCACATTTCATATCCTGCACTTTATTGCTATTATCAAACTTACAAACATTGTTAGAAAGATTATAATAAGGGCTTGGAGAAGGATAAAAGAATTAGGACAATCATCCCAATGGCAACCTTGATCACCACACATATTACAAATATTTCACCCATAGGATTGAGATTGTGTGCAAAAATCCCTCCCGAAAATATTTTGATATTTTTCTGTCACGACCCTAGTTCACCAACCGTGAACATGTTATGACGGCACCTAGTCTCCATGACCAGGTAACCCTAACACTTTCGGAAACATAATAATTGCGGAAAAATAAAATACCATATTTAATTATCTAAAAAGAAAATTGTACTGAATGCCGCTCGGCATATACGACTCAATATCTCAAGACTAAAACAATCCCAAAACCCGGAAACTAATAGGAAAACACAGGCTACAGAAATGTATAGTGAGGCTCCAAACTCCAGAATATCTAACAAACGGAAGGAAAGAGAACTAAGTACTAAAGATAGAATAAAGAGGGAGACTCGTCGGTCTGCGGACGCAGCAGATCTACCTTGAAGTCTCCGTCGTCCTCCTGCCTCACTGATAGTGCGCCTGAGTAGAGGTACCTGGATCTGCACATGAAAAAGAACATGCACAGAAGGGGCGTGAGTACACCACAGTGGTACTCAGTAAGTGCCAAGCCTAACCTCGGTTGGGTAGTGACGAGGAAGGTCAGGGCCCTACTGAGGTTATATAAAATATAAAGGTGGCAGAATAAGATAAGCAGTGCAATTGAGAACCTACAGTAAGAATCTATGCAGGATAATAAGAGTACAATAACGGAAACAATGATGAAAGCAAACCATAAGGAAAGTAACCAGGGATCTCAAAGTATCCCGAGGATCTCTTAGTATCCTCGACATGTACTAGGGATCATTTGGTATCCCGAGGATCTCTCGGTATCCTCAATATATGTACGGGGGATCTCCCGGGAATCTAACCCGTAGTCCCAAAGTAAATGAGCAGGGGGAATCTCCCGGGAATCTAACCCATAGTCCCAAAGTAAATGTGCAGGGGGAATCTCCCGGGAATCTAACCCGTAGTCCCAAAGAAAATGTGCATGGGGAATCTAACGCGTAGTCCCAATTTAAAACATAGAGCAGCAACACAAGAATATTAAATTAAACGCTAATTTCATACCAAGTAAGCATTTACTTCTAGCCTAACATGCTTCACGTAATGCAATTTAGGAAATTTAAGCAAATAGGCAATTAAGTCAACTAAACATGCCTTTCTAGACTAGCAACATGCTAAATTTACAAGTAGAATAAAACAAGAAAAGAACTCAATTGAAATACTTAAGGAAAAACCGGATTTTCAACAATTAGCTCAAGTACGCGCTTGTCACCTCACGTACAGGGCATTTCAATTATCAAATATAGCACATCCTAAGGGGAAATGTCCCCCACATAAGGTTAGACAAGACACTTATCTCGAACCAGCTCAAAATCAACTAAAAATCACGCTTTTGCCACGAGTATCCGACTCCAAATGGCCCAAATCTAATCAATTCAATTGCATATCGTAAATATCATCTCAAACAAATGATCCTGTGTTTTAATTCAAAGATACTATGCGAAATTATGGAAAATGATCAAAACGCCTCTTGGTCCCACGTCTCAGAATCGGTAAAAATTTATATTCCCAGAAACTTCGCACTCTCACGAGTCTAACCATACGAAAATTATACAATTCTGACACTATTTGGTCCTTTAAATCATCATTTTACATTTTTGAAAGGTTTCACAATTTTCTTCCCAAATTCCCTCTCAAATCACGAATTAAATGATGAATTCAGTGTTAGATTCATGTATTCTAGCCAAATCTGAGTTAAATCACTTACCCCGATGGATTTCTTGAAAAACCTTCGAAAAATCGCCAAAATCCGAGCTCTCTAGGTCAAAATATTAAATAAAACGAAAAACCTCGTATTTATAGGTACCCCTCAGGTTTCCAGCTACTGCGGGCCGCACAAAAATTCACGCGGTCCACGCAAGCCAGTGCGGTCCGCGCAAAGGCAACGTGCGGCCGCACAGGCCTCCCTCTGCAGTGACAGGCTTTAGTATTTTGGCCATAACTTTTTTACAGATGTCCAAATTGCGATAGCTCCTTTCTAGAAACTAGACACGAAGGGCTACAACTTTTGTTTTTGCATCACCTCAAAATTCCTTGTAGATCAAAAGATATGAGCTTCCGAAGTATGACTATAGGGAGGGCCCTTCACCGCGGCCGCGCCCCACTTTGTGCGGTCCGCACGATGCCTACCGCGGTCGCACCCGCTTTTGTGCGGTCCGCACAGCACTCAACGCGAGCGCACTAATTTTTGTGCGGACCGCGTGAGTGAGTTCTGGGGCCTACAACCCCTGTAAACCTGCTACAACTATGATTTTTGCACTAAAACATCCCGGAACCTACCCGGCACTCCCGGAACTTCAAACCAATTATACCAACATCAAATCACCAATTTCACATAGGATTCAAGCCTAAGAACTCCAAGAACTCTTAAATTATGTTTTCGATCAAAAACTGTATCAAATCTTGTCCGAATGACCTGAAATTTTGCACACACATTCCAAATGACATGACAGAGCTACTGAAACTTCCGGAATTCCATTCCGACCCTCGGATCAAAATCTCACTATCGGACCGAAAACTTCAAAAATTCAAACTTCGGCATTTCAAGCGTAAATTAGCTACGGACCTCCAAAACACATTCTGAACACGCTCCTAGCCCCAAATTCACCTAACGGAGCTAACGGAACCGTCGGATTTCCATTCCGAGACTGTCTCCCCATTGTTCCGACTTCGGTCAACTTTTTAACACTTAAGCTCTCATTTAGGGTCTAAGTGTCCCAAAACTCCTCAATACTCAAAACCGAGCATCCCGACAAATCACATTAGCAGAAATCAACTTGGGGAAAGCAGTTAATAGGGGATCGGGACATTAATTCTTAAGACGACCGGCCGGGTCGTCACATCCTCCTACACTTAAACATTCGTTCGTCCTTGAACGAGCATAGAGACATACCTGAAGTAGTGAAAAGATGAGGGTAATGGCTGCGCATATCCTGCTAGGTCTCCTAGGTCACCTCCTCAACCGGCTGGCCCCGCCACTGAACCTTTACCGAAGAAATGTTCTTTGACCTCAACTTTCTAACTTGCCTGTCCAATATTGCCACTGGATACACTCCTGCCAAGCTGGGAGGTAAGGCAAGCTCATAAGCAACCTCCCCAACTCGCCTCAATATCTCAAAAGGGCCAATAAACCTTGGACTCAACTTCCCTTTCTTACCAAATCTCATGATGCCCCTCATAGGCGAAATCCGAAGCAGAACCCGCTCACTAACCATATAGGAAACATCACGAACTTTCCGGTCCGCGTAACTCTTCTTTCTGGACTGGGCTGTACGGAGTCTGTCTTGAATCACCTTAACCTTTTCCAAGGCACCCTGAACTAAGTCCGTGCCCAATAATCTAGCCTCGCCCGGCTCAAACCAACCCACCGGAGATCTACACCATCTCCCATATAAAGCCTCATACGGTGCCATATGAATACTGGACTGATAGCTGTTGTTGTAAGCGAACTCTGCCAATGGCAAGAACTGATCCCAAGACCCTCCAAACTCAATCACACACGCGCGAAGCATATCCTTAAGAATCTGAATAGTGCGCTCGGACTGTCCGTCCGTTTAAGGGTGAAGTGCTGTACTTAACTCTACCCGAGTACCTAACTCATGCTGAACGACCCTCCAAAATTGTGATGTGAACTGAGTACCTCTATTTGAAATGATGGAAACTGGGATACCATGCAAACGAACAATCTCCCGGATATATATCTCCGCCAACCGCTCTGAGGAATAAGTAGTACACACAGGAATAAAGTGAGTGGACTTGGTCAGCCGATCCACAATCACCCAAATAGCATCGAACTTTCTCAAATTCCGTGGGAGCCCAACTACAAAGTCCATGGTGATCCGCTCCCACTTCCACTACGGAATCTCTATCTGTTGAAATAACCCACCTGGTCTCTGGTGCTCACACTTCACCTACTTACAATTGAGGTACCGAGCTACAAATCCAACTATATCCTTCTTCATCCGCTTCTACCAATAGTGCTGCCTCAAATCCTGATACATCTTCGTGGCACCTGGATGAATAGAATACCGCGAACTATGAGCCTCCTCCAATATCAACTCCCGAATACCATCAACATTGGGTACACATACCCGAAACTGCATCCTCAATACCCCATCATCACCAATAGTCACATCTCTGGCATCACCGTGCTGAACCTTGTCCTTGAGGACAGGAAAATAAGGGTCATCATACTGCCGCTCCCTTATACGGTGAAACAAGGAAGACCGAGAAACCACACAAGTTAGGACTCGACTGGGCTTTGAAAGGTCAAATCTCACAAACTGGCTGGCTAAGGCCTGAACATCCATTGCCATAGGCCTCTCTGATACTGGTAGATATGCCAAACTCCGCAAGCTCTCTGCCCGGCGACTCAAAGCATCGGCCACCACATTGGCCTTGCCGGGTGATACAAGATAGTGATATCATAGTCCTTCAGCAACTCTAACCACCTCCTCTGGCGCAAATTTAGATCCTTTCGCTTGAACAAGTGCTGCGAGCTCCGATGGTCAGTATAAATCTCACAAGGCACACCGTATAAGTAATGGCACCAAATCTTCAGGGCGTGAACAATGGCAGCTAACTCAAGGTCATGAACAGGGTAGTTCTTCTCATGTATCTTCAACTGTCTGGATGCGTAGGCAATCACCCTACCATCCTGCATCAACACCGCTCCGAGGCCAACCATCTAGGCATCACAATAGACTGTATAAGACCCCGAACTTGTAGGCAGTATCAAAATTGGGGCTGTGGTCAAGGCTGTCTTGAGCTTCTGAAAGCTCGCCTCACACTCCTCCGTCCATTGAAATGGAGCACCCTTCTGGGTCAACCTAGTCATAGGGGCTGCAATCGATGAAAACCCCTCCATAAAACGACGATAGTAGCCAGCCAAACCAAGGAAACTGCGGATCTCGGTAGCAGAGGATGGTCTGGGCCAACTCTACACGGCCTCTATCTTCTTCGGATCCACCTGAATACCTTTACTCGATATCACGTGGCCTAAGAATGCCACTGAATCCAAACAAAACTCACATTTCGAGAACTTAGCATATAACTTCTTCTCTCTCGGAGTCTGAAGCACAGTTCCCAGGTGCTGCTCATGATCTTCCCGACTCCGGGAATACACCAGAATATCATCAATAAAGACAATGACGAACGAGTCAAGATATGGCCGGAACACACCGTGCATTAAATGCATAAAGACTGTTGGGGTGTTGGTCAGCCTAAATGACATAACAAGGAACTCGTAATGGCCATACCGAGTCCTGAAAGCAGTCTTCGGGATATCTGGTTCCCGAATCTTCAACTGATGGTATTCTGAGCGCAAATCAATCTTAGAAAACACTCGTGCGCCCTGAAGCTGGTCAAACAGATCATCAATACGAGGCAAAGGATAGTGGTTCTTAACTGTAACTTTGTTCAATTGGCGATAATCAATACACATATGCATAGAACTATCCTTTTTCTTCACAAACAAGACAGGAGCACCCCAAGGTGATACACTGGTCCGAATAAAACCCTTATCAAGCAATTCTTGTAACTGATCCTTCAACTCCTTCAACTCAGGAGGAGCCATACGATATGGGGGAATAGAAATGGGCTGAGTGCCCAACAACAGATCAATGCCAAAATCAATATCTCTATCAGGCGGCATGCCTGGAAGATCAGCTGGAAACACATCGGGAAAATCCCGTACTACTGGAACTGAATCAATTGAAGGAGTATTAATACTAACGTCTCTCACATAAGCTAAATACGCGGCACACCCCTTTCCAACCATACGCTGAGCTTTAAGAAAAGAGATAACTCTACTGGGAGTGTGATCTAAAGTACCACTCCACTCAACACGCGGAATACCTGGCATAACCAGCATCACGGTCTTGGCGTGACAATCAAGAATAGCATAATGGGCCGACAACCAGTCCATGCCCAGAATAATATCAAAATCAACCATGTTGGGTAACAATAGATCTGCTCTGCTCTCAAAACCACGAATAGTAACCAAACACGATCGATAAACGCGGTCCACAACAAGAGAATCTCCCACAGGAGTAGAAACATAAATAGGAGAACTCAACAAATCTCGGGCTACACCTAAATACGGAGCAAAATAAGAAGACACATAAGAATAAGTGGAGCCTAGATCGAATAGAACCAATGCATATATGTGACAAACCAGTATAATACCTGTGATGACGGAATCGGAGGCAACAACCTCGGTACGAGCAGGAATGACATAATATCTGGCCTGGCCTCCCCCTCTAGGGCGACCTCTACCTCCCCGACCTCCACCTCTAGCCGTCTGAGTAGGTGGGGTACTCGAAACAAGCTCTAGGAGGACATGGTGGCTATGACTGGCTAGGGCCAGGTCTGCTAGACTGACCTCTGAAAGCACCCCGCGCAGGAGGCGCGCTAGAAACCGGAGGTGCATAATATGGCTCCTGAGATCTAGGAGGAGTTGGAGCATTGCTGGCTGCTGGAAGAGCTGAATGAACGGGGCGATTCATATATCCCCTACCATGACGACTTGCAGCTGGGGTACGGATACCAGAATAATGGCCCGACTCACGAGACCTCTTGGCCTCCCTCTCCTCTATCTCCTTAGCATGCATACCCTCAATCCTCCTAGCAATGCTCACCACCTGGTGATAAGAAATGTGCATCTCCAACTTACGAGCCATGCTAGATCTGATGGGAGGAATAAACCCCTCAATAAACCGGCGAACCGTCTCACAGACAGTAGCAACCAAGGCTGGTGCATGCCTAGCCAATCTGGTGTAACGGATAGCATACTCTGAGACAGTCATAGCTCCCTGGCGCAAATGCTCAAACTCTGCGCGCCATGCGTCCCTGAGGCTCTGAGGAACGAACTCTCACAAGAACATATGTGAGAACTGGGTCCAAGTCAGTGAAGCAGCCTCGTCTGGACTGTCTAACTCATAGGTGTGCCACCACTCATAGGCGGCTCCCCGAAGTTGGAAAGCAGTGAAGGAAACCCGCTCAATCCGGTAGTACCCATAGTGCGAAGAATACAGTGGCAATCCTCCAGAAATCCCAAGGCATCATCTGTCGCTAGTCCACTAAAAACTGGAGGATCATACTTCTTGAACCTCTCAAGTCTCCGCTGCTCATCCTCAGAAGCAGTTGCCCCATCCTTGGGCAGAACTGGTACTGTAGTCTGTATAGGAATGATCTCTGGGACCTGCTGAACCTGCACTCGCTGCTCAGGAGTGCGGGCGGCGGGAGTCTGTGCCCCTCCCCCGGCCTAGGATGTGGCTGCAGCAAGGGGAAGCAACCCTACCTGAGCCAGCGTGGTGTACATACTCATAAACTATGCCAATGTCTCCTGAAGGGCTGGAGTAGTAGTGGTTGTAGGCGTGTCGGGTGCCTGAACTTCGGCTGGATCTGTTGGCGGTACCTTAGCGGTAGCTCGCGCAGGTGCTCTAGCTGCACCCCGTGCGCATCCACGGCCTATGCCACGACCCCTGCCTCTGACGGCTGCAGGAGGGGGTGCGGGAGCCTGATCGTCCCGAGTAGCACGTGTCCTCACCATCTGTGAGAGAATAGAAGACAGAAGTTTAGAATTGATGTCAAAAATATCGCACGACAAGGAGATCAATGAAGTGAAGAATTTTCCTAAACAGTTACATAGCCTCTCGTAGATATGTACAGACGTCTCTGTACCGATCAGCGAGACTCTAATAAATCGGCCTGTGTTCCGTGACTCCTATGAACCTAGAGCTCTGATACCAACTTGTCACAACACTAGTTCACCAACCGTTAACATGTCATGACGGCACCTAGTCCCCGTGACTAGGTAAGACTAACACTTGCGGAAACATAATAATTGCAGAAAAATAGAATACCATATTTAATTATCTAAAAAGGAAATTGTACTGAATGTCGCTCGGCATATACGACTCAATATCTCAAGACTAAAACAATCCCAAAACCTAGAAACTCACGGGAAAACACAGGCTACATAAATGTATAGTGAGGCTCCAAACTCCAGAATATCTAACAAACGGAAGGAAAAAGAACTAAGTACTAAAGATAGAATAAAGAGGGAGACTCGTCGGTCTACGGACGCAGCAGATCTACCTCGAAGTCTCCGTAGTCCTCATGACTCACTGATAGTGCGCCTGAGTAGAGGTACCTGGATCTGCACATGAAAAAAAAACATGCGCAGAAGAGGCGTGAGTACACCACAGTGGTACTCAGTAAGTGCCAAGCCTAACCTCGGTTGGGTAGTGACGAGGAAGGTCAGGGCCCTACTGAGGTTATATAAAATATAAAGATGGCAGGATAAGATAAGCAGTGCAATTGAGAACCTACAGTAAGAATCTATGCAGGATAATAAGAGTACAATAACAGACACAATGATGAAAGCAAACCATAAGGAAAGTAACCGGAGATCTCTAAGTATCCCGATGATCTCTTAGTATCCTCGACATGTACTAGAGATCTCTTGGTATCCCGAGGATCTCTCGGTATCCTCAATATATGTACGGGGGATCTCCCGGGAATCTAACCCGTAGTCCCAAAGTAAATATGCAGGGGGAATCTCCCGGGAATCTAACCCGTAGTCCCAAAGTAAATGTGCAGGGGGAATCTCCCGGGAATCTAACCCATAGTCCCAAAGTAAATGTGCAGGGGGAATCTCCCGGGAATCTAACCCGTAGTCCCAATTTAAAACACAGAGCAGCAACACAAGAATATTAAATTAAACGCTAATTTCGTACCAAGTAACCATTTACTTCTAACCTAACATGCGTCACGTAATATAATTTAGGCAATTTAAGCAAATAGGCAATTAAGTCAACTAAGCATACCTTTCTAGACTAGCAACATGC
The DNA here is from genome assembly GCF_000393655.2 of Nicotiana sylvestris. Lineage (NCBI taxonomy): Eukaryota > Viridiplantae > Streptophyta > Magnoliopsida > Solanales > Solanaceae > Nicotiana > Nicotiana sylvestris. The sequence goes on from NC_091064.1 coordinate 107,429,450, forward strand.
TAAATTCACAAGTAGAATAAAACAAGAAAAGAACTCAATTGAAATACTTAAGGAAAAACTGGACTTTCAACAATTAGCTCAAGTACGTGCTCGTCACCTCACGTACAGGGCATTTCAATTATCAAATATAGCACATCCTAAGGGGAAAGGTCCCCCACACAAGGTTAGACAAGCCACCTACCTCGAACCGACTCAAAATCAACTAGAAACCACGCTTTTTCCACGAGTATCCGACTCCAAATGGCCCAAATCTAATCAATTCAATTGCATATCATAAATATCATCTCAAACAAATGATCCTATGTTTTAATTCAAAGCTAATACGCGAAATTATGGAAAATGACCAAAATGCCCCTCGGGCCCACATCTCGGAATTGGTAAAAATTTATATTCCAGAAACCTCGCACTCTCACGAGTCTAACCATACGAAAATTATACCATTCCGACACTATTTGGTCCTTTAAATCATCATTTTACATTTTTGAAAGGTTTCACAATTTTCTTCCCAAATTCCCTCTCAAATCACGAATAAATGATAAATTCAGTGTTAGATTCATGTATTCTAGCCAAATCTGAGTTAAAATCACTTACCGCGTTGAATTTCTTGAAAAACCTTCAAATCGCCAAAATCCGAGCTCTCTACGTCAAAATATTAAATAAAACGAAAAACCTCGTATTTATAGGTACCCCTCAGGTTTCCAGCTACTGCAGGCCGCACCAAAACTCACGCGGTCCGCGCAAGCCAGTGCGGTCCGCCCAAAGGCAACGTGCGGCCGCACAGGCCTCCCTCTATAGTGACAGGCTTTAGTATTTTAGCCATACCTTCTGCCACAGATGTCTCAATTGTGATATCTTTACCTTTCTGGAAACTAGACACAAAGGGACAACATTCGTGTTTAAATCACCTCAAAATTCCTTGTAGATCAAAAGATATGAGCTTCCGAAGTAGGACCAGCGGGAGGGCCCTTCACCGCGGCCGTGCCCCACTTTGTGCGGTCCGCGCGACGCCTACCGCGGCCGCACCCGTTTTTGTGTGGTCCGCACAACACTCAACGCGGGCGCATTAATTTTTGTGCGGACCGCGTGAGTGAGTTATGGGGCCTGCAACCCCTGTAGACCTGCTACAACTATGATTTTTGCACTAAAACATCCCGAAACCTACCCGGAACTCCCGGAACTTCAAACCAATTATACCAACATATCCCATGACATCGTTCAAACTTGATCAACACTTCGGAACGCTTATAACAACATCAAATCACCAATTTCACATAGGATTTAAGCCTAGGACCTCCAAGAACTCTTAAATTATGTTTTCGATCAAAAATTGTATCAAATCTCGTCTAAATGACATGAAATTTTGCACAGACATCCCAAATGACATGACAGAGCTATTGAAACTTCTAGAATTCCATTCCGACCCTCGGATCAAAATCTCACTGTCGGATCAGAAACTTCAAAAATTCAAACTTCGGCATTTCAAGCATAAATTAGCTACGGACCTCCAAAACACATTACAAACACGCTCCCAGCCCCAAATTCACCTAACGGAGCTAACGGAACCGTCGGATTTCCATTCCGAGGTTGTCTCCCCACTGTTGTGACTTCGGTAAACTTTCTAACACTTAAGCTCTCATTTAGGGACTAAGTGTCCCAAAACTCCTCTAAACTCAAAACCGAGCATCTCGGCAAATCACATTAGCAGAAATAAACTTGGGAAAAGCAGTTAATAGGGGATCGGGGCATTAAATTTTAAGACGACCGGCCGGGTCGTCACATTTTCCTCCAATGAGGTCCTCCACAATATGGACAAGGATCATCAAAATAAGAATAGTCATCATATGACCAATTTTCATTCTGACATGCCATTTGAAGATAAGTTACAAAATACTACATTAAACAAAAAAAGTAGAAAAAATAATTACTTAAATAGATAAAAAAAAAGTAAAAATCAAATCTAGAAAATTAGGTAATTCTAAGTCCCAAGCAATGCTACCAAAATCTTATTGCGGCCAAATACACACGCAAGTATATGCAATCGTCAAGTAATAAAGTGACTAAAAATTGAATGTCGAACTCACAAATACTTGTGATTAACTATTAACTAAATAAAACTATTTTAATTATCAAAATAAGAAAAAATAGTGAGAATTGTAAATTTTTATATTACAATGCGATAAAACCGACTTAGGGTTATGGGCTATCTAGCAATCCGATTGTATTCTTCAACTGAATTGACTAATTAATTTATTTGGTTTATTGGTTGATGGGGTTAATATTGCTCATAAGAATTTGTCGATCTCGTACTCGCCTATTCAAGCTAACCTAACACCTATATGTATAGAGTTATGAATTTATAATTCATGTATAATAACCAAGCAAGCAATTAGCATATGTCTATTCTAATAGCGAATCTGTTTCCCGATGTTTAGGTTCAAGAACTTGCTCTATTCAATCATATATGCAATCTAGAATTTTCACTTTTGAGTCCAATTCTAGATTCGTAAATAGTATTCAATTGGTGATGAAACAATCATATAATTAAGTGCAAGATTAAATAAATAAACCGATAAGATAAATCAACAATCCAAAATAAATATTCGAATAACAATAATCATGAAAGAACCACAACCCTAGAACATAAAGTTTAGCTCCACCGCAGCTTATCCAAACAACAAATTATATAAAGAAACATAAAAATTACAAAGTTTGGTGGAAGAAAAGATGAAACTCGACCTCCACAATAACTTTATGCTCTCCCTTCGTCAAAATTATATAAAAATCACGTGTGATGATTATTTATAAGTGTAGAAAAAAGTCCTACATGAAATAACCAAGTTCAAGAGCAAAAATCCAAAATAGCTTCAAAAATGGACTCGCACGTCGGCACGCGGAACGCGCCAAGCACCTCGCGCTGGGCTGGAGCGACGCGAGCTCAAATGCGAGAGGAAATCCTCGCGTCGCCTGACTTCTTTGCTTCGTTTTGCCACCTAACTATATTACTTGAAATACTTTCAATTTGTTCTAACGTGACGTCATCCATAGTAATCTCTTCAGCCTCTTTTCTTTATTTTCTTACATCTTTTGTCTTCATTCATTTATTCTCCAATTCTTTTGTCCCTATGGATGGTTAAAGCTTATCCAGATTAGGCAAGAACCTCCCATGTAGTATCAACTCCATTAGTTATAATTTCTCCTTTTTTTTCATTAAATTGATCTCCATTTGTAGCGAATAAACACAATTAACCTTTAATAAGCAAAAAGATTCATAACCAAATTAAGTTGGGCGTATTCAATATTATATACAATTAAAGAGCGGTAAGAATATGAATAAATTAATACCTAAACATATAAAAATATGCCCATCATCAAGAGGTAAAAGCAGAAGTTAGTCAAGGTCCAAATACCATAATATTAACATATTACGTGCAATCGTTGTGTCAAGAAAGGCTATATCAAAATGTTCTGCCACAAGTTGAAGTAAGACGCTAGAGAAGAAAAGAAAGTTGAAAATAAAGAGAACAATATTGTTTTTATTGTTCAAGATAACCTTCTCTTTGCTTATGATGAAAACTTCATCTATTTAGGATTCCATGAGACAAGCTGGATAGCAGATTTTGGAGCTACCTCGCATGTCACACCAAGAAAAAGCTATTTCTCATCTTATACTCTTGTTGGTTCTGGAGTGTTAAAGATAGGCAATGCTAGTGAAGTTAAAGTATTTGGTGTTGGCACAATTTGTTTGAAAACTAATAATGGTTCAACGTTAGTTCTTAAGAATTCCAAACATTGTCCAGACTTTTCTTTTAATTTGATCTCTGCAAGAAGATTAGATGATGAAGGTTATCATAATTCCCACATTAATGATTCATGGAAGCTCACTAATTGCTCGTTAATAGTGGCTGAGGAGTCAAGTCTTCTCATTTATATGTGACACAGGGCTCTGTTCTTAATGACTCCATAAACCTGATAGAAAGTGACACTTTATTAGAATTGTGGCACAAAAGATTTATTCATATGAGTGAGAGGGGATTACATATTTGGCTAACAAAAGTTTGCTTCCTGGAGTGAAACAAGCAAAGCTGAAAAGATGTATTCATTGTTTAGCTGGAAAACAGAAAAGGGTTTCCTTTCATAGCCATCCTCATTCAAGAAAGTTCGAATTATTGGAGCTAATACACACTGATCTTTATGGTCCTTTTAAAGTAAAGTCAAAAGGCTGTGCACTTTACTTTGTGACCTTCATTGATGATCATTCTCGCAAGCTCTACGTCTATCTTTTGAAATCCAAAGATCAAGCACTTGGCATGTTTAAGGAATTTTAGGCCTTAGCTAAGAGACTAACGGGAAAGAAATTTAAATGCATTCGTAACGACAATGGTGGTAAATATTATGGTCCCTTTGATAATTATTGCAAGGAACAAGAAATTCGTCGTCAGAAAAATGCGCCCAAAATGCGTCAACTGAATGGTTTGGCAGAGAGGAATTAATATTGTTACTTATGTTGTCATTTTTTCTCCGATTTTTACTTGGATGGTGATGTCTCAAATAGAGCTTGGTTGCCAAAGATGTTTCTTATGATCACCTGAGAGTTTTTGGATGTAAAGCTTGCGTGCATGTTCCTAAAAATGAGAGATCGAAACTGGATGTCAAAACTAAACAGTGCATATTTATCGGTTATGGTCAAAATGAGTTTGGGTATCATTTTATGATCTTGTTGACAATAAACTTATTAGAAGTCGTGATGCAATATTCTTTATAGACCAGACTACTAGATATATTGACAAAACTGAGAAGATAGATTCTAAGAATAATAAGAGTTTAGTTGATATTGATCCACTTTCTATTGCTAAGGCACCTATTTCATATGAAGGAACCCAAGACAATAATAAAGATATTGATCAAGATCAAAATAATCATCATGGCATAGATGTTATAGATGCTCCAGTTGATTAAGTTTTGATTGATCAACAACCAATTCCTGCTCATGTAACTACCTCAAATGCTCCTGAAATCACTCTTAGTAGATCTACAAGGGAGAAGAAAAAATCCATACGTTATCCTCCTGATGAGTATGTACTTTTGACTAATATGAGAGAACTTAAGAGTAATGATGAAGCCATGCAAGATAGTCACAAAGATCAATAGATATAAGCCATGGAAGATGTCACGACTCAAAATTTGCTAATCATGATGGCACCTAACCCAACCCACTATGTAAGAAAACTAATAACTATCCAATTCCAATAATATTAATAAGATATTTAAACAAATGAACTATCTGAATCTTATACATTTCGCAAGGACTGGTACTACAAATCTTGAGCTTCTAAGAATAGAGTTTATAAAGCTGGTACCAAGTAAATTCATTATATGTTCTAAAAGCATGTAAACAACATTGCATATTCTAAGGCTACCATTAACAAAAGGGAGCTACAATCGGAACACAAGTACATCTTCAAATTCAGCTCCCGCTGATCTCAGCAACATCAGTAACCAACATTTGCATGCAAGGTACAAAATTGTAGTATGAGTACAACTGACCTTATGTACTTAGTAAGCAACAAACCTAACCTTAGGTTGAAAGTAGAGACGAGCTGGAACATAGGTCGGGTCCAACAACAATAACCAATAGCAGTTCATAACAATGCAAGGCAAGTAATAAAAGTGGTAACTCAGAATTTAAAATGCTCAGTTCATTCATAATTTCCAAAATTAGTTCCGTTTTTCAAATATATCAATGAAACCCGAAACCCCTTACCGAAATTGTAAATATGGGATAGTTTGAAAATTGTAATTCTTCCAAAATTCCTTTTCCACAATAAATAAGATGTTTCATTTTCTTTCTAGATAGCAAGTATGAAATACCTCTCTATGCCCACATATCAATATATGTGAAAAGTCATGAACGATGTGATACTGTACAACATGAGAAAAATGCATCTCTATGCCTTATGTCATGTGTGCATGCCAAATGCGATGCAGATCAGTGATAAAGACTATATGCATACTCTCAGAGTATCAATTCATTCAGTCCTCCTAGTCACTCAGTCGTCATAGTCACTCATGTTCGCCCAATCATTCGGCACTCGACACTCGCATTCAGTAGGTACCTGTGCTCACTGGGATTGTGTACAGACTTCGGAGGGGCTCTTTCAGCCCAAACTCTATAACTAGTTGATCATGATATAAATCAGTAAAACATGATATGGCGTGCAACCCGATCCCATGAACATCCTCACAATCAGGCCCTCGGCCTTACTAAGTCATAAATCTCTCTGGTCTCTCAGGCTCTCAGTGTCATATAATATCAGCCCAACAATAATTATGTGATGTATCAATAAATAGTAACAGAGATTAAGACATGGTATGCACATGAATGCGTATGACTGAGTATGTAATGCAATGAAAGCCGGTAGCTTAACAGCATAAATGACCTCAATGGGTCCCAACAGGATAAACATGTAGCCTAGACATGGATTCTAGCACAGATTACAGCTCAATAGCTCAAGTAAGTAGAAATTTTATGGTAACATGTAAGATCAGGTAACTACATAGTACCACATAAATAACGGAGTCAAAATTTACACGGTGCATGCCCGTCGCCTAGCATGTGTGTCACTTCAATACCAATCACATAACACATATATGAGTGTTTCATACCCTCAGCACCAAGTGTAGAAGTGTTACTTACCTCGAAGAAGCCAAATTTCAATACCGAGCAAGACAAGCGATGCTCCAAAAATGCCATCTCGCGCGTACCAACTTTCGAACGACTAAAAACTAGCCAAAAGCAACACAAATACATTAAATAATGCCAAAGTAAACAAACCCAATCGATAAGGGTCTAATCTTTACTCAAAAGCCCAAAATTGGCCCAAAAAGTCACACCCGGGCTGAGGCTTTGAAACCTAACAAAACTCACAAAATCTGATAACTAATTCAATTATGAGTTCAACCACATACATTTCACTCGAATCCGACTCTAATTCGATGTTCAAAAACTCAAAAATTTACAATATGAAACATTAGGCCAAAACTCCCAATTCCCTCTTTAAATTCATCAACCAGATACAAAAAACAAGATAGATTCATGAAATATAACAAAAAATGAGTATAGAACACTTACCCCAATCCATATGGTGAAAATCGCTTCAAACATCGTTTCAATCTGAGTTCCATAGCTCCAAATATGCAATAATGTCTGAAACCTTCGAAATAGAGTACTATATATACTGCCTAGATGAACTCTTACGCGACGCAGCAAAACCATCATGTTTGCGATGAACAAAATCACACTGCCAACAAAAGACTCTACGCGTTCGCGGTATAGTCCTTGCAAACATGATGCATATCATGACCAAACCTTCATGAATGCGATTGCTAGTTCGCGAACACAAAGACATTTCCTCCAACTCCTCAACTTCAGGTCTATGCGAACACGACATCCCATCGCGAACGCGGAACCCATTCATATTAACTTTCATGAATGCGTTCCTTAAATTGTGTTAGTGAAGAACAAATTTGCAACAGACCAAATTACACTTCGTTATCGCAACTGGACCTTCGCGATCGGGAAGAACACAAGAAACATTAGGAAACAGCAGAAACCAGCAATAACAACATGGTTCAAAATAGTCCGGAACCCATCTGAAACTCACCTGAGCCCTTCGGGACCCCGTCCAAACATACCAACAAGTCCCACAACATAATACAGGCCTACTTGAGGCCTCAAATCAGACATAACAATATCAAAACGATGAACTACACCTCAAATCGAAATTTATGAACTTTGAACTTTTCATCTTCAATAACTCATGCTAAAACATAGCGAATCAATCCGGAATGAACCCAAATTTCGTACACAAGTCCCAAGTGACATAACGAAGCTATTCCAATTCCCAGAATTACAATACAATCCCAATATCCACCAAGTTAACTCTCGGTCAAACTTTTGAACTTTTCAAATCTTCAAATTCTCAATTTTCGCCAATTTGTGCAGAAACCTTCTACAAACATCCAAATGTAAATCTGTGCATACGTCCGAGTCCAAAATCACTATCCGGACCAACCATAACAATCAAAACTCCATTTCGGGGTCAAATTTACAAAAAGTCAAACTTGGCCAACTCTTTCAATTTAAAGTTTCCTATATGAGAAACATTCTTCCAAATCAATTCTGGTTAGCTTAAAAACCAAAACCGACGATTAACCCTTGTCACGTTACATAATATGATTCTACTCAAGACTTGAAATACCTGAACAGGGTGGAAACACTCAAAACGACCGTTCGGATCGTTACATCCTCCTCCACTAAAACATACATTCGTCCTCGAACGTGCCAAGAGTTGTTCCAAAAACCATCAAACCACCGTGTAACCTTGCCATGCAGATACCCGGGGTGATCCCATGTCACCCTATCCCATATAGGTTCGATAACACAACATAACTAAATTTCTCAATTCAACCTAGCCCATAGGCCACATAATCCAATTTCCAACATTCGAAATTTCTTATAAGATCTGAATCTCGTAACCTACATGCTGTATAAGTCTGGAAATACTGTACCAAGCTGCAACCATAACCCAAGATACAATCGCATGATATATCACATAGCTTAGATACTCGTAGCAATGATTTCTAATCATAGTAGCAGCTCAAAACATCCCAATACCGGTAATAAACCTCATATCAAACAAAACCTCATTCTAAAACCTTCGTGCTCTGCCGATGATGAAAGAAACATGCAGAAACTCATAACTACTTATCAGATCAACAAGTCATAGAGCTCCATCTCCTTCGACAAGAACTACATCCAATTTCTGAACGGATTTCTGATATTATCCTTCCAAATATACCACAATCATATCTGGTAGCACCCATCCTAGATCCAACGACCTCGTCTTATAAAATACCATCTACTCTATAGACATGCCACATCAATAAAAACTAAAGCCACAAGTTGTGCAATCGGTGCACCAATAAGCAACATTCCAAATGTACTCAATCATGGAAAATGACTCAAACTAGAGAACTGTCTCGCAAGCTTAACAAGTACCACCACAACGAAATGTTGAGCATCTACCACACACCGTAGAACCATAACACACAAATCTATCACAAAAGATCATACGTCAACACGACTCTGCTACAATGTGTGACCCCATCCAAATACTAGTCCACATTATATACCTCAAGCCACCCTGCTCAAAATCAATAACCATGCGCAACTCGTCTTCAAATACTCAAAGTGCGTTACCATATCCACGGAAAAGCAAATGACACAATGCCACACCAAACCTGAAAGAGCATAACCCTTACGCCATCAATCATGCCATATCCAATAACTCATCTGTCTCAAATTCCGCTATAAGACCACAATAGAACCGCACCATGTGTGCATATAACCAACGAATCACAACTCCTCGTAGCATAGATGAGTAACACACAGATCATATCAGAACACAAATGAGCTCAACAATGACCGAGTGGCACATCCCTCAACAATAGCAATATGGATCCAACCGATCCGACTTGGTGTAGAGTATGCATCTTATGGGCCTACTAATTGACCCCCAAATCAACTCTGGTCACCCACAATAACCCTAAAAAAGTCCACAACCATGAAACAATCTGCTCTTGAAAACTCCCAGTCTCCAAATCCATAGAACACACGAATCACCATATTTGAACCCAACTCCACCTCCCGTCTAACTCATGTCTCGTACACGATCATCTCGCGAGGAATAATTCTATAATTCTTCCATGCCTATTGAAAAATTTGAACATCAGCAGTCGATCAACCAGGAGAGTGGCGCAATACCAATGAAGTATCCATAAATATAAACTCAGTGCCCTTTTGAAATGTACACTCTCATAAATCAATACCAAATAGTAACATCATTCACCTAGTCATCTGAAACCGTCTATGCTGCCTAAGAATTTATGTCCTTCAATTTAAAACTGACTCGTGACCTTGTACATACAAATCTCGATCCCACACAACACACCACATCGATCATGACATTGTATGAAAAGTACGAGAATCTCATAATCAACCTAGAGCCACAAGCAAAATACATACTCAATTAGCTAGGAACCTTCAATTTGATCTCATCTAGGAGAAAATCACAATACTTAACATGCTCCTCATGCTGGTAGGAAATATACACCTTGAACCGTGGTAAAAACCATTGAGAACACTTTGAAACCCATATGCACACTGAATCTCTCTAACTCCTCCAAGTAACGCATGTCACCAAAACTCAAGAGCATTGCCACAAAATATTTGTAGAGACTCACCATATCATAAGTACCCAACGAACCAATCGTAACCATTACTATGCTGATCCATTTTACTTCCAAGCTGTCCTATTTCTCTGAGTTCCTTCCAAATTGCCTTCAATTTGATACTTCTCCTTACCGGAACACCATGATCCTTAACAAAAACTCACCCCATGAACTCTAGTATAAAACCACATCGCGCTAAGGTCTATAAGCCACTAAATTCCCTCTCAAACACCCTAAAAGTACCAAAACCAAGATACCCACTCTGAAGATACCTTCTGCGAGTCCAAAATTGTTTTTCTTCACCTCTTCAATAATGAAGTGTATAATCAATAATGATATAGAAATGTCGCGAGTCTCGACACTGTCTAATGTAAATATCAAATCCTAGCCACATACCAATCTGAAATTCTCAATTGCTACATATAATTCTTTAATCCATTAGAACCATTCTCGAGAGTCATCCAGTCTACTCAAATCTCAATTGCACCGTCCCAAATAGGTCAAACGGCCTGTGCCTGTTAGCATACCAGCACCCTAAGAAGTAATCCCATCTTAACGCGACCAAGGAAATTCCTACTCCATGCACACCCAATCCGTCACGAATAACCACTCGATCATTCAATGCTTTCCATATACCCATAGAGTGTAATACAACTCGTATCTAGAAATTCCCTTACTCGAGTCATCCTTAACCTCAACCTCTGCTAGTCATAACTAATTCACCAGGATACCTCGAACCGAAACCAATACAACACATAGTCATCAAAACAACTCGTTAATAGCAGACTCTCCCCCACTTGGCTCAAAGCCATATATCAAAATACATAATAACTAAAATGCCCATATTCTATTACTGCCACAATACCATAGTGAAATTCAACTAAATCCTTCATAAAGTCACATACACAACCAACATAGTACCTCAAATTATCTGCAAATCTCGCATTCACCCTAGTAATAGCCAAGCAAACTCCCATAAGTGATCCAAACTCAAATTGCAACATCCATAATTCACTAGAAAAAAGGAACTCTCTATAGAACAACATAGGGATCACACAACCTCAGGACACCCCACAAGAGGTAATCCACCTGCTTAACCTCAATCTGACATCTCTTTATAACCTTTCAAAACCACAATTACTACGCAATTGCTTAATCTTCCTGAGTTTGATCTCAATAATAAGACACGAGAACCTAATTCATTTCGGCATTAAGCAACAGGAAAGATCTTTCAATACACTCATAACTAGGAATCATAGGTCACATCAAGACAGAAACCAAACACCCAATAGTCCTTTCTACATCTCAGGTAAACACTTCTCATCACATTCAAACAATTTGAATACATCTCGCAGTCACATCATACTCGCTACATAGTCATCTATTCGCAAATTCCACTAGTAGGGACACCACCGGACATATAAGTCCCAAAAGCATATGATTGCACGATTGAAATCTCTATGCTCAAGATACAGTCAAAACCCGACCTCAAGTCCTCCGGACTGTCCCATCATCAGCATTCCAAAAATCATATCTCGCACCTGAACCATGGAATCACAAGTCGTCGATGTACAGTTGATATCGAGCGCTCATGTGCACATACGAATGCACGGAAGGAATTCAAAGACTTATTCTTTAAGCCAAATCAATATCGCACGATAAGGAAAGAAAGATAGGAAGTATATCCTAAATGCCCTATAGCCTTTTGAAGATAGGTATGGACGTCATCATACCGATCCCCAAAGACTCCACTAGACACTTGCTCATGACTTGCAGAAGGTATGAACTTAGAGCTCTAATACCAACATGACCCCAAATCCACTAGTCTTGATGGCACCTAAACCAACCTACTAGGTAAGCCAACTAATAACTATCCAATTCCAATAATATTAATAAGACAATTAAACAAAGGAATTATCTGAATCTTATACATTTCCGAAAAAATAGTTGTACAAATCATGAGCTTCTAAGAAAAGAGTTTACAAAGTTGGTATGAAATAAATATATTATCTGTTCGAAAAGTACGTAAACAACATTACATATTCTAAGGCTACCATGAACACGAGGTAGCTATAATCAGAATGCCGGTACATCTTCAAATACAACTCTTGCCGATCTCAGCAATGTTAGCAGCCAATATTTGCATGCAAAGTGCAAAAGTGTAGTATAAGTAAAACCGACTCCATGTACTCAATAGGTAACAAATGTACCCTTAGGTTGAAATTAGTAGCGAGCTAGAACATAGTTCGGGTCAAATACCAATAACCAACAGTAGTTCATAACAATGCAAGGCAAGTAATAAAAGTAGTAACTAAGAATTTAAAATGCTCAGCTTATTCATAATTTTCGAAATTAGTTCTACTTTTCAAAATCAATGAAAACCCATATCCTTTACCGAAATCATCGAAAAACATGGGGTTGTTTGAAAACTATAATTTTTCCAAAAATTCATTTCATAATAAATAATATGTTTCATTTTCTTTCCAGATAGAAAGTGTGAAATACCTCTCTATGCCCACATATCAATATATGTGAAAAGTCATGAACGATGTGATACCGTACAACATGAGGAAAAATGCATCTATATGCATGTATGTCATGTGTGCATGCCAAATGAGATGCGAATCAGTGATAAAGATCATATGCAAACTCTCAGAGTATCAATTCACTCAGTCCTCCCAGTCACTTAGTCCTCACAGTCCCTCAATCCTCACAGTCACTAAGTTATCCCAATCACTCGGCACTCGGTACTCGGCATTTGGCACTCACACACAGTAGGTACCTGCACTCATCGAGGATGTGTACAGACTCTGGAGGGTCTACTTCACCCCAAGTACTATAACAAGCCAATGATGGAATAAATCAGTAAAACATGCGGCAGTGTGTAGCCCAACCCCATAAACATCCTCACCATTAGGCCCTTGGCATCACTCAGTCGTAAATCTCTCCAGTCTCCCGGACTCTCAATGTCATGAAATATTAGCTAAAGAATTATGATGTGATTTATCAATAAATAGTGAAAGATATTGAGATATGCTATGCAGGTAGCTCAACAGCAGAAATGACATCAATGGGTCCCAATGAGATAAGCATGTAGCCTAGACAGGGATTCTAGCATGGATTACAGTTCAATAGCTCATGTGCATAGAAATTTCATGGTTACAAGTAGGATCAGGTAACTATATAGCACCACAGAAATAACGGACTCACAATTCACATGGTGCACGCTCGTTACCTAGCAATGTGTGTCACCTCAATACCAATCACATAACACATAATTGAGGGTTTCATACCCTCATCACCAAGTGTAGAAGTGTTACTTAACTCGAAGAAGCTAAATTCCAATACCGAGCAAGCCAAGTGATGCTCCAAAAATGCCATCTCGTGCATACCGACCTCTGAATGGCTCAAAACTAGCCAAAAACAACTAAAATACATCAAGTAATGCCAAAGGAAATAAACCCAATCGATAAGGATCAAATCTTTACTCAAAAGCTCAAAATCGGCCCAAAAAGTCCCACATGGGACCACACCTCAGTACCCGGCAAAACTCACAAAATCCGACAACCCATTGAATTAAGAGTTCAAACATACTAGTTTCACTCTAATCCGACTCCAATTCGATGTTCAAAAACTCGAAAATTAACATTATGAAACTTTAGGCTAAAAAACCCCAAATTCCGTCTTCCAATTCATCAACCAAATGATATAAATGAAGATAGATTCATGAAATATTACCAAATATGAGTAGAGAACACTTACCACAATTCATATGGTGAAAATCACTTCAATAATTGTCTCAATCCAAGCTCCATAACTCCAAATATGCAATAATGTCTGAAACCTTTGAAATAGAGTACTATATACACTGCCTAGACGTCATCTTAGCGAACGAGGGAAAACCATCACGTTCGCGACGAACAAAATCACACTGCCAACAAAAGACTCTACGCATTCGTGTCATAGTCCTTGTGAACGCGAGGCACATCATGACAAAACCTTCACAAATGCGGTTGCTACTTCGCGAACACGAAGACATTTTCTCCAGCTCCTCAACTTCAGCACTAAGCGAACGCGACAACCCATTGCCAATGCGGAACCCAATTAGCTTACCTTTAGCGAAAGCATCCCTTATATCCCGTCCCCAAAGAAAAAATTTGCATTAGAAAAAATTACACTTCGTGATCACGAAGAACACTAGAAACATCAGGTAATAGTAGAAACAAGCAATAACAACATGGTCCAAAATAGTCCGAAACTCAACCGAGGCCCTTGAGACCCTGTCCAAACATACAAAAAGGTCCCATGAACTCAAATAAATGATTAATTGCAACTCAAATAAAAAAACTATGAACTTTGAACTTTTCAACTTCAATAACTCGAGCTGAATCATAGCGAATCAATCCGAAATGAATCCAAATTTTGCACACAAGTACCAAATGACATAACAAAGCTACTCTAACTCTTGTAACCACAATTCGATCCCGAAAGTCAACTCTCGGTAAATTTTTTAACTTTCCAAACCTTCAAATTCTAAAATTTCACCAATTTGTTCCAAAAACTTCTAGAAACATCCAAATGCAAATCTGGGCAAACACCCGAGTCCAAAATCACTATTCAGATCCACCATAACCATCAAAACTCTGTTTCGTGGTCAAATTTATAAAATGTCAAACTTGGTCAACTCTTTCAGTTCAAAGCTGCCTAGATGAGAATCATTTTTCCAAATCAATTTTGGTTAGCCTGCAAAACGAAAATCGATTATTCACACAAGTGACATTACACAAAACTATAATAATCAGTACTTCAAATTGCTGAACGGGATGGAAATGCTCAAAGCGACCGGCCGGGTCATTAAAAAAGATGAGATGAAGTCACTCCATGAGAATGACACATATAATTTAGTAAAATTGCCGAAAGGTAAGAGAGATTTACAAACAAATGGATATTCGGAGTAAAGCAAAATAACCATACATGTGTGCCTAGGTACAATGTGAGGTTAATTTTTTAAGATTTTGGTCAAAAGAAGGGAGTTGACTTTGATGAAAGTTTCTCTCTTTTTGTGAAGATGTCTTCTATTTGTGTGGTTCTAGGGTTAACCGCAAGTCTAGATTTAGAGGTTGAGCAGATGTATGTAAAGACTACTTTTAATCATGGTGCTTTAGATGAGGAGATTTATATGGAGCAACCTGAGTGTTTTGTAACTAAAGAAAAAGAAAACTTAGTTTGTAAATTGAAAAGGAGCCTGAATGGATTGAAACAAACTTCAAGGCAATGATATGAAGTTTGAATTTCTCATAGAAAAATAAGGGCACAAGAAAACTTCTTCAGACAACTATGTATTCTTTCAGAAGTTCTCCAATGATGATTTTATTATATTATTGCTCTATATGGATGATATGATTATTTTTGGCAAGAATAAATCCAGAATTGCAGTCCTTAAGAAGTAGTTTAGAAAATCATTCGCGATGAAGGTCTTGGCGCCAACAAAGAAAATCTTGGTCATTCAAATCCACTGACATAAAGATAGAAGGGAGTTATTTTTGTCCCAGAAGCAATACATTGAGAAGGAAAGCAAGAGGTTCAATATGACAGATACAAAAGTGGTCTTGCTAAAAATATTAAATTTAATATGAATAGAGCCTATCTATTGATGAAGAGAGAAATAAGAATTCCCGTATTCCTCACTCTTTTGCTATTGGTAGTTTTATGTATGCTATAGTTTGCACTAGACCAGATATTGCACATGTCGTTGGTACTGTTAGTAGATTCCTTTACAATCAAGGAAAGGAACATTGGGATGTAGTAAAATAGATATTAAGGTATCTGAAAAGTGCTGCAGATTTAAAGTTGTGCTTTGGCAGTGGCAAGCCTGAGCTTGTTTGTTACACAGTCTGTGATTTAGGAGGAATATTGATAATTCAAGATCCACTTCCAGTTATTTAATCAATTTTTCAAGGGGGAGTTGTTTCTTGGCAATCTAGACTACAAACTCTATCCACCCCAGAAGTCGAATATATTATTGTCACAGAAGGTGCCTAAGAACTATTATGGATGAAGGAGTTTATTAATGATCTTGTCTTCGAGAAGCCAAGGTATATCATGTTTTGTGATAATCAGAGTGTTATCTATCTCACCAAGCACTGCACTTTTTATTCTAAGACCAAACATATAAATAGAAAGTGTCATTGGATAAGAATGGCCATGGAAGAATAATTATTTGAGATTGAGAAGATACACATTAATGACAATCCTTCGGGTATGCTGACAAAAGCGGTGGTTGAAGATAAGCATTATTTTCTTTGCAAAAAATTGGCAGGCATGAGGCCGTCAATAGTTCCTCTATTTGAAGACATATTTGTCCCCTTGGCTGGAGGGGGAGATTGTTGGGTGCACGACCATGTTGTCCTGCCAAAGACCCAATTGCTTAATCCTATTCCCTTTTGGTTTTCATTCCTTTTTGTAATTGGATTAGATTTTTATTCCTAATTGGAGTTGGTTTTGGATTTAAGAGAAAGCAGCACTCATTATCTATAAATAGAGGAACCTTGGAGAATTGTTTTATGCTTATTGGTATAAGTCATTGAAAGACTTTAACACATTAGAGTGGTTTTTTAGAGAGCTATCATCAAGAGAGAAAAGAGAATAAAAAAAGTTTTTTTGCTGCCAATTTTGTTCCTACCAGCTAACTTCAAATTAAGTTTCTCGATTTATTATTCGTTGGATCAGGCTGACATTTTTGACTGAGTGTTCCTAACATCTTTGTCTTTGAATTGAACAGTAGAGATTGGATTTGAAGGCTTGTAGCATCCGATTTAGATCCCCAAACAACAACTCCATTTTGTGATTAGTTCTCCTCTTTCTTCAATTGATTTGTTATTGCTCTGTATTAGGCATTTGTTATGTAGCCAATTTGGAGAACTTTTACAACCATCTTATTGTTATAGTGGAGCTTTTTAGATCTTTGTGATCCTGTAGTTTTTACCTTCTGTTTGAAGGATTTTCTGTGTTAAAATTTGGTGTTCTTTATTTTCTTTATTTTCGGGTTTGCATCTTCCTTGACATAACAAAAAGAATTTCACATTTTAATATTTAGTAACAAGTTAACTTTAAACTTCTCATTTTACATTTAATAAGATGATTTATAACCATATAAATAACTATGATTTACTTTGGATCACACATATAACTATGGCTTAGTTGAGAAACAATCAAGAACCAGAAGTGGGTTTCTGAAAGAAAAAAATACAAGACCCCAAAAAAAAGAGTTTTCGGTAAAAAAAACTCACATAGATTATCACTTTTTCGTGATTTTTACACCTCAACTATTGATTTTTCACTTTACCTCCCTATACTATCACTCTCTTTCGTATTAAAACACACTTAAATGCGGTAAAGGAAATACTAAATTTTAACGGTCCGACCGGTCGTTTTGAGGACTTGCACTTCGCTCGCCAGCTCTTGGGCATGACTAGCCTCGTATGATGTATTATGACTTTGGTAAATCGTCGGTTTTGATTTTCAGGTTAATCATAACAAATATGGAAAAATGATTCTCTAGTTGAGGCTTTAAATTTGAAAGTTTTGACCAAGTTTTGACTTTTTAATATTTGACCTCAAATTTGAATTTTGATGACTTTGTTAGCTTCATTAGGTGATTTTGGACTTAGGAGCATGTCTGGTTTGGGATTTGGAGGTCCGTAGTGGAATTAGGCTTGAATAGGAGAAACTACAATTTGGCGATTTCTGGTTGGCAGTGAAAAATTTGATATCGGAGTCGGAATAGAATTCTGGGAGTTGGAGTAGGCTCGTAATGTCATTTGTGATGTTTGTGCAAAATTTGAGGTCATTCGGACGAGGTTTAATAGGTTTCGGCATCGGTTGTGAATGTTTGAGGTTTCAAGTCCATTATGCTTGAATTGGCATGTGATTCATGTATTTGTTATTTTTTGAGGTGATTCAAGAGCTCGATTGAGTTGATATAGTATATTTGGACTTGATGACACATTTGGTTGAGGTTCTGGAGGCCTCGGGAGTGTTTCGGGTGAGTTTTGAGTGATTTCGTGCATTACCGGAACTCACGCATGGTTCTGGTGCCTAATTTTTGCTTAGCGCGAAATAATTTTCGCTAAAAGTGGAATAATTCCACCGAGGGAAGAATTTGGGGCTCTGAGTCGCTCCAAGGAAGAATCCGCAGGTTCGTTGGTCCATCTTCGGAAGCCTATATCTTTTGATCTGCAAGGAATTTTGAGATGATTCAAAAACAAAAGTTGTAGAAAAAATCATTTGGATATCTATAGATAAAGTTATGACCAAAATACTAAGGCCTGTCTGTGCAGCTACCAGAAGCGCGGTCAGCGGTGGAAGTTCACTGTGGTGGTATTTTTGGCTGTCAGCGGAAATGGAAATCAGAGAGGTGCACTATAAATACGAGATTTGGGGTTTTATTTCATATTTTGACCTAGAGAGCTCGGACTTTGGCGATATTTCGAGCGATATTTTCAAGAAAACCATCGGTATAAATGATTCTAACTCAATTTTGGCTAAAATACATGATTATATCGTTGGATTCATCATTTGAGTAGAAATTTGGGATGAAAATTTTGGGAAAAATTGTGGAACTTCATAAAATGAATTTTTGGGATTTGAAAGCCGATTCGAAGTCGGAATTGAGTGAAACTAGTATGGTTAGTCTCGTAATCGAGTGGGATGTCGAATTTTGAGACTTTAGTCGGATTTTGAGACGTGGACCCGGGGCCTAGCTTTTGAGTTGACTTTTTTACTTTTGGCCTTAAGCTTATTATTTTATTATGGGATTGGTCCCCTTTGCTCGTGTTGATTGTATCGAATTATTTATGGCTAGATTCGAGGCATTTAGATGCCGGTTCAAGAGGCAAAGGAATTGCGGTGTAGAGGATTGACCGAGTTGGGGTAAGTAATGATTGTAAATCTTGTCCTGAGGGTATGAAGCCTCGGATTTCACATCGTTTCATGCTTGTGAGGTGACACACATGCTAGGTGATGGGCGTGTGAGCGTGCACCGTTGGGTATTTTGACTTGATCCATCCCATAGAAACTATATAGTTGTGTATTTGACTGAAACTATTTGATACTTATATGATTTAGAAAGAATTTCCAATAAGTTGGGCTAAATGCCATATCTAGGCCTTGTGCCAGAGCTGTTTGGACTATTATGGGCCTTTTCTTATTATTTCCTCACTGTTTTGATTTAAGATCTGTACTCAGTCATGCTATATTTTACTGATTTCATAACTCAGTCTATATTACTCCATTTTTAATATACAATGATATTTTGGGCTGAGCACCTTGTTTTACTGATAGCCCGAGTGGCTTGAGAGGTTTCTGACTAAATAAGGCTGAGTGCCTGTTTTGTGAGGATATTATAGGATCGGACTACACGCCGCAGCAGGTTGGTACTTATTTATGATATTGTGAGGCCGATGGGCTGATTGATTTATGCCACGAGGTGGCTTGTTGTTATTGAGAGGCCGAGGGCCTGATTGATTTATGCCATGGTGTGGCTTGTTGTTTTGAGGGTGAAGGCCTGATTGATTTATGCCACGAGGTGGCTTATTATAGTGCTTGGGCAGTAGGATCTCCTCCGGAGTCTTTACACCCCCAGTGAGCACAGGTAACCTGAGTGAGTGATATGATGTTAGCCCGAGGGGCTATTTTTGATATGATGTTTTGCCCGGGAGGCTGTTCTTGATCTATTTGTTTCCTGAGGGGCGGTTCTTGATTCATGTTATGCCCGAGAGTCTGATTATGAGTGACTATGAGGTTTGCCCGAGAGGCGGTTTATGATTCATGTTTTCTCGAGGGACGGTTCACGAGTGATGTTTTGCCCGAGGGGCTACTTATATTTTTATCACTTTTACTCACTATTTTTATCACTTGTTCTAACACTATTAAAAGGAGATTTAAAAGGTTTTACCGAAATCGGATTTTAAACGAGATGCTTTTTGACTCATATATTGATTTAGAGGCATGTTGTACTTACTGAGTTTTCATGATGTGGATTTTATGTGGTTCCTTCTGCTCAGTCTTTATTTACTTTTATTACTTACTGAGTTGGCGTACTCACATTACTTAGTAACAATTGTTTAGTAACATCTCTCAACACTTGATGCACTAGTGATGTCACGAGCCAAAATCACTAACTGGTCGTGATGGCGTCTAATTTACATGTTAGGCAAGCCAAGCATAACAAGAAACGAAATGTAAATACTGAAATGACAGAGATAGTACAAGTCTAAGGCCATTAAATAATAACAACAATGTTGATAGATAATACATTCCCCAGAACTGGTAAATACATAGTCATGAGCTCTAATGTAAGACTGAAAAGATAAATAACAACACTATTCAAAATAGAGACAACAATACAAATTGAAAAAGTCGCCAAGACTGCGGTCAAGAAGCAACTCCACCTCTTCTCTCAGGTGGCCAACTCAGCTATAAGCCTCAGCTACTGGTGACTGGGTCCGACATCTGGATCTGCACAATTAAGTGCAAAGTGTAGTATGAGTACAACCGACCCAATGTACTCGACAAGTATTATAACTTATATTGGCGAGGAAATAGAAGCAAGAATTATAAACAATACTTGCCAAACACATGTACAACTTATAAATTGAACAAGTACAAAACAATAATATGATCAAATCATATAACACATAAAGAATCATCTTGGTGTATATAACTACTTAAGTACTATGCTCAGTCATTGATCCAACATATTGAGATGATATTCAAATAAATCAGGTAAATAACAAAGAAAATTGCAAGTAAAGATAAAATACAATAACCAAAACAAAAATTGGCAAGCTTTTATTCAATATTTCCATAACCATACCAAACCACTGATCAGTTCCCTCAATTACCGCATTACACTATCAAGAAGGGATATGAGAGGGTGACCCTAGGGGGGTGGATCCTTATCCACACGCTGCACATACAACTCACGTGCTAATAATACCAATTATACCAACAATTCACGTGATGTACGGACAACTCACGTGCCAATAATATCAATATCTCATGCATAATCACAGACTCAATATCACAATCTACCCGACGTGGTGACAGACTACTAGTCCAATCCATACCAAACAGAAATCAGATATATAAGAATACATGTACATGTTTGATGAACATCAATATTTCATACTCCTGGGCTGGTATAAGTAACATGCTAAGGTGTATGCATGCACGAGTTTTATCATAGCTCATATCAGACAATTACATTACAAAAGTAGCAATTATCATGTTCAATCAGGAGATTAACCTCTATGTAACCTCAAATATGGCTCAAACAGCTCATAATGGGGTACAAATATAAGAAACATAACATTATGAAGCTTATCCATCAATCCAAGGCATATTATAGACTAAGCACTACCCCAAGCATGAATAAATACCACGATGCTTGCACATGGGCTCAACCCCGCACATGTGCGCCACCCATAACACGTTGCTATCAAAAATAATCCAGGAAACTATTGTCACAACTAAGTTTAGGTAAGATACTTAGCTCGCAAGCCAAATCAGTACTCTAGGAAGTTCTTCCCACGTGAATCAACCTCCGAACGCCCAAATCTAGCAGAATTAACTTAATATAATCAATAAAAGCAATAGAAAACGATTCCAATTGATAAATCTAAGATTTTAATCAAAATTAGAAAGTAAACCCAAGGCTCGCATCCTGAAACCCAACAAAACTCATAAATTCCTAACATACATTACGATGTGAGTCCATTTCATCCAATTTTGACCTTAAATCTACCTTCAAATCCCCAAATCCTACTCTAAAAATGATGATGGGTCATTTTGAGCTTTAATGTTTCGTTTAGTGGTTTGAAAGTTTGAATAGCTTCATATAATATATTATGATTTTTTTAATGGTCGATTTTAATTTTCGAGTGATTTGGGATTGATTTGGAAGAATAACTCTTGATTTGGAATCTTTAAGTTGGAAGAGTTGCCAAGGTTTGACTTTATGTAAACGGACTCGGAATCAAATTTTTATGGTTTCGATAGGTTTGTATGATGATTTTGGACTTGTGCGTATGATCGAATTCGGTATTGGAGGCTCCTAGAATGATTCTACACTACTTGTCGAAAGTTGGAACTTTGAAGCTATGTTGCGTGGACTCTCCAAAACACCTGCCGCACCCGTGTCGAATCCTCCAAAATACACTATTTTTGGAGGATCGGACATGCACCCATCAGTAATTTCAGAGAGTTAGAGCAACATAGATTTGAAGAACTTAAGAGTTCATAAGTTTGACCAAGAATTAACTTTGATGTTATTGGACTCCAATTGGTATTTTGAAATATTTGATAGGTCTATATAGTTGAATTGAACTTGTATGAAAAATTTGAAAATAATCCGAAGTGTTTAAGTGTTATTCGGACACTCTTTGAATGAATGAAGATTTAATAACATAAGAGAAATTCTATTCCGTTTGAGCCTTCGATTCTTTGTTATGATGTTTCCGTGGATGTTTTGAGGCTTTGGATAAGTTTGGATAATATATTTGTACTAGTTGGTATGATTGGATGAGATCTCGAGGGGCTCGGGTGTATTTTGCATCACTGGTTGAGAAACTAATTATGTTAAGGATTTTGAGTTTGACCATGGACAAATATTGGGTCAAGATGACATCTTTTCGGTGTTTTGAGTGCACGAGCAATTTCGTAGCGTGTTATATGATTGAAATGCATGTATGGTTTGTGTCCGGGAGGTTCTGAATGAGTTTTTGATGCTAAACGAAGATTCTTTTGTTTCTGATTTTCTGGTGTAAAATACTTACGAAAATGTCATTTTTGTCCTATAAATTTTCTGACTTTTTTAAAACATCAAAAAAAATCATATTTTCTCATTTTAAGGCCAAATTGGGTGATTCAAAACGCTATTTTGGGTGTAATCTCGCAAGGATTATGTTGGGCTTATCAATTGTGAGTTTCAGGGTCATCTAGGATGTGATTCAAGCTATAACACTTGCTTTGTTATTTTACTTGTTTCAGAATTTAGTAACATATTCTCATATGGCTTTGGAGCTTGGATTTGGGCGATTTTGGAGGGAATTTTCACAATTTGGATTGGGGTAATGTAGCGACCCGACTGGTCATTTTGAGCAATTGCTCCCGATTTGGCAATTTAAGGTCTCAAGCAACTTCTTAATATGTGTATCGACTTGCGTGCATGGTCAAATTCTGTTTCCGGATGATTCAGAGTCAAATTGGAAGAAGGAAACTAGTTTTGGAAGCTTAAACAGTGAGAATTTGACCGCAGTTGGACTTTTTAATAAACAGCCCCGGAATGGGTTATGGGTGATCTCAATAGCTTTGTATGGTTATTTTGGACTTAGGCGCGCATCCGAATTCGGATTTGGAAGTCCGTAGGATAATTTGAGGCATTTCGGCGAAAGTAGGAAAAGTTGAAGTTTGGAAAATGGAGATGTTTGACCCATAGTTGACTTTTGTGATATCGGCATCGGAATGCAATTTCGGGAGTTTGATCAGCTCCGTTATGTTATTTTGGACTTGTCTGCAAAATTTAGCGTCATTCCGAGTTGATTTGATAGGTTTTTGCACGGGTTTTGGAAGTTGGAAGGTTTGAAAGTTCCTAAGTTCCATTCATGGTGTGATTC
This sequence comes from Nicotiana sylvestris, assembly GCF_000393655.2. Taxonomy (NCBI): domain Eukaryota; kingdom Viridiplantae; phylum Streptophyta; class Magnoliopsida; order Solanales; family Solanaceae; genus Nicotiana; species Nicotiana sylvestris. Next base: position 107,453,416 of record NC_091064.1, read on the forward strand.
GTCGTTTCGGCGCTGTTTTATATTATTTGAGACCTCGAGCAAGTTTGTGTTAGGTTATGTGACTTGTTTGTATGTTCAGACGGGGTCCTGGGGGCCTCGGGTGTGTTCCGGGTGAGCTACGGGTCATTTTTCCCATTGTTTAGACTGTTGTATTCTGCTTTTGGTATTCCTTCTCCGCGATGGCGAACAACCTTTCGCATTTGTTATGTTTTGTTTCTGGTCGCCTCTTTTTCCTTCATCGCGTTCGCATAGAAGCTCCCGCGATCGCGGAGATCTGCTTTCCTCTGCTTCGCGTTCGCATCTGTTCCCTCACGTTCGCGTAGTATAAATTAGGAGCTAGGGGCGGTTGGTTATTTCCTCTTCGCGTTTGGATCAATTGCCCCGCATTTGCGTAAGCTCCTGCCCATTGTTCGTCGCATTTGCGTCCCTTTTCTCGCGATTGCGAAGGGTATTACTTGACAGGTTTGATTCTCTTCTCCGCGATCGCGACCCAATCTCTGCGATCGCGATGCATAAATCCCTGGGCAGACAGAATATATCCCAAAATTGAGGGTTACACCATTTTCACCGTAACTTGACCTGTGGAGGTCGGTTTTGAGCAATTCCTTGGGGGGTTTTACAAGAAAAAATGATTGGGTAAGTGTTCTTCACCTAGAATTCATTATACTCCATGAATTTGTCTTCATTTTTATCATTTAATTTGTGATTTGGGTTGAGAAAAATGTTGGTTTTTGAGGAAAATTCCTAAAATAAAAATCATGATTTGAGGGGCCAAATGGTATCGAAATTTAATGAATATTATATGGTTAAACTCATATTGGAATGGGTATTCGGATATTGTAAAATTTGTCGGGTTTCGAGGCGCGGGCGCGGGGGATGACTTTTGGACCGATTTTTGGATTTTGCTAAAGATTGAGACTTTATGGCCCGAAATAGTTTTATTTGTTCTTTGAAGTTAATTTGGTTAGATTTGAGCCGTTCGGAGGTCTTTTCACCGGAGAAGTGCATTTTAGAGTATCGTTTTGTCGTCTTTAAGGCAAGTATCTTGCCTAACTTTGTGTGGGTGACTTCCCCTTAGAAATTGAGTCTTCTATACTAATTGTAGTTCATGCATGTGAGGTGACGAGTGTGTGATCGGACTTATTTGTGGGAAATTTGCCTCTAGCGTTCTTAGGTCCTTATGTGGAAAGTATCCTGTTATGATTGGGTTTCCTAATTGCTTAAATTGCCTCTATATGCTCCACATGACGTTGTTAGATTTCCTCTAATTCTTACGTGTTACATTGACCATTAATTACCTTAATTGAAGTGAGTGCCTTCCTTATTGTTTTGATACTTCTTGATTGTGAGTTCCCCAATGACTTCGTGCAAATATGTTACATGTCCAATTGTTGTGGTTACCGCTGTAGTTATCACGTGCTTATTATGTCTTGCTATTTTGTTGAAATTATCATGCTTCTTAGTTTTTTCTGTGACCCTTATTATGTAATTGTTGATTCTCTTGCTGGGACATTATTGCTTATGATATTGTTTCCCTTGCCGGGATATTGTTGTTATACTATTGTTCCCTTGCCGGGATGTTATTGTTATGATATTGTCTCCCTTGTCGTGATGTTGTTATTATACTCTTGTTCCCTTACCGGGATTCTTTTATGATTGATGATGATTTGTAAATGGAAGCATGTAGCACGCCTGCAACAAGATATATGAACTGGGAGCGGGTTGCACGCCTGCAACAAGATATATGAAATGGGAGCGGATTGCACGCCTCGAACAAGATATATGAACTAGGAGCAGGTTGCACTCCTGCAACAAGATATATGAAATAGGAGTGGGTTGCACGCTTGCAACAAGATTTATGAAATGGGAGCGGGTTGCACGCCTGCAACAAGATATACGAAATGTGATCGGGTTGCACGCCTGCAACAAGATATATGAAATGGGATCGGGCGGCATGCAACCATGGTGACATTTGTAATGGGATCTGGTTGCACGCCTGCAACAAGAAAGAATGAAAGTGAATATTGATTCTTATAGTGAGAACGAGGGTAAAAGTACAAAGGGTGATGCCGTGCACTTTGTGTTTGCTATGTTTATTTGTTGTTACCAATTCAAGTCTTTTAACTGTTTAGATTACTTTACCGCTGTGATCCTTTGTAAAGGAACCCCATCGTGTTTTCAATACTTCGCCGTATTTATATACATATTTTTCAATACTTTAAAATTTCAATAATTGTTTCATCTTCAATTCGTTTAGTTACTCAATTAAACTATCTGAGGTTGTATTTTACATAAAAATAGAATTTCTACTAAGTTAATTTATTAAATTCCTTGTTAAAGGTAATAATTCATTCGATGTTGTACTTTAATTGAAAATGGTACTTTCTTTATTCAAATGATTTCTAAAAAAAACTTTATCTTTTCTTGCTGAGTTCCTAATTGGTTTAGAAGTTGTACTATACTTATTGTTAGATAAATTAGACTCCTTGAACATCTTAATTGGATTGGTTATAGACCCTACGAACCGAGTAACATGAGAACATTGTTGTGCAAAGTGAGATAGAAATATGTGGGCACAAGGTGCCGGGTGTGCTAAAAGTTGGGTAATTGAGGTTATGCTATGAGACATCGAGTTTGAGATGGCTGGTAATTGTGCATCAAAAACGATATGATTTATTGAGCTGACATCACCTTCCTTGTTTGGGTACATTTTTCCTTACTTGTCTGTGTTCTAGCTATGTTGGCGTTAATTTATTTGTTTATTTTCGTTTCCACCCGTGTTTCTCTTTACTGTTTCTACTGATTTTAGTTTGTTCTTTCCCTACTGTTGATATTATTGTTATGCCCCACAGTATTACGTGGATGTTATGCTCTATAGTAATATATTACGATGATGTTACCCTCTGCAGTAATACATTACAATGATGTTCTACTTCGCAGTATTAAGTTACGACAGTATTGCACCCAGTAGTATTACAATACAGTGAAGTTATGCTTTGCAGTATTAAGTTACGACAGCGTTGCTCCCAGCAGTATTACATTACGGTGATGTCACACTTTGTAGTATTAAGTTACGACGATGTTGCACCCTGAAGTATTGTACGTTAAATTGGTCATAAGGTAATTGACATCAATCCAAAGAAAAGATTATTTGGGGATTATAAGGATTATAAGTGATGAGTAAAATTCGTGATGGTAAGTAAAATCGAAGAAAAAGAATTTTGCCAAAGTTTGACATTTTGGGATAAAATACGACCCGAGCTAAAATATCCGGTATTTATAAATTAGTGCCATACAAGGTACTACAGGACCATGTTAGTAAGGTATACAAGGTGTGTTAAAAAAGAGTAGTATTTAATTAAGTTGAGTTAGTTTTTAAATTATACGGGTAATTGATTAATTACCGGGTAATAGGACATTACCTAATTAACCAATAAGTGGATTGGAATTACATGTGGCAATAAGCCACAATTCAAGAAAATGACTAAGGATCTTAATGCTTAGGTGGCTACCTAAGGTTAGGTGGGAATTTAACAAAACAACATTTGTTAAAAGTCTTAAATTCTATTTGAACAAAGATTGGACAAAGTCAGAAACGTTTATTTTGGATAAAGACTTGTTTTAAAGTCTAATTTCTTGAACTGGGTGAAGAATCTGATTCTTGGTAACATTTCAAAGACATTTTGTCTTTAAGAAAGATCGTTCAAGAATAGAATTGGAAATCAAATTCGTCCAAAATTTCACAAATCAAGCCAAGTTCGTTCCAATTTCAAGGAATCCTTTCGTTCTAAAATTTCACAGAACAAGTATGTTAAGGCTATGCTTTTCCTTCATTTTAGCATGATATCGTAATTACACAAGTTTGATAACGAGGCATAGAGAAAAATTAGAATCTCGAAAATTGTGTATATTTTGCTAGTCTCGCAAATTACATATATTTTCCTAGTTTTGTAAGTTACCATATTCTTCTTATCGTGACTGCATACTCAATTGAGTATTTCCTTCTTCCGGTCAAAAGAGCAGAGAGTTTACATATATATACAGTATTAAAGGTATTTTCATTACCATCGAGCTATAATCGATGGGCATGCCTCTATTGGGCAACCTCCGATCAAATGGTAAGTTATATACCGAGCCTACTATGGTCGAGCGCTTATGAACGAGCCCAGTTGGTCTAGATACAGAGCCTAGTATGGCCGAGCGCCTATGAGCGAGCCTACTACGACAGAGCAGTTATATATGTATACCGAGCCTTATAGGGCCGGATAACTATTTTACTTACTATATTGAGAGAGTTTAGTCAGTATCAGCATGTAAGCATATCTTCAGATTATCTTTGACTTCCAGCTACTTGTAGTTATTATATTATTAGTTCAGTCTCAGCTTTAAGTATATTACCTTACATACTCAGTACATTATTTTGTACTGACGTCCCTTTTTTGGGGGCACTGCATTTCATGCGTGCAGGTTCAAACACACCGGCGGATAGACATTCTCATTAAGTGTTGCCCGAGTTTAGCTTGATTGGTAAGCTCCATACCTTTCGGAGTTGCCGGGTCTAGAGCTTTATGTACATCTTGTGTATATATGTATATATGTTATGAGTAAATTGGGGAGCTATTGTGATTATAGTATAATCATCAGTAGAGGCTTGTAGATATATCCTGTTAGTTAGTGCAATATATTGGGCTTGCAGGCCTTGTATGTATATTTGGTTGGTTTGTCAGCTATAATAGTTATGAAGGCCTTGTCGACCCGATTTTATATTGACATTTAGTCAGCATTCGCAGTTGTCTTGCAATGTGGCCCATTGCCAAAGTATGACATCATATGTTTCAAGTGCCTTAGTTGCAAGTTGGTACGCAAGGATAGGTGGGGCACTGGGTGCCGTTCCCGCCCCCAGGTTTGGGGCGTGACAATTAATATGTCTTTTCTAGGTTGATAGTTTATTATCAAATCCTGTCAATTTATTTGACCAGTAGGTGTCTGGACTGTTCCTCATCACTACCCCACCGAGGTTATTCTTGATACTTACTGGGCACTGTCGTGGTGTGCTCATACCACACTTCTGTACATTTTTTTTGTGTAGAGATCCAGGTATTCGATCGGTAGTAGCTATGCGGGTCGTTGCGGTGGAGACTCAAGGTAAACCTGCTACAGCGTTTGCAAGCCTCGGAGTCACCTTCTTTTGTACTTTTTTCCATTCGTTCCTTTTGTTTTGGAGCAGTGATGTATTTATTTTGTATAACAACTCTTAGAAATGCTTGTGACTTGTATCACTAGTTTTGGGAATTGTAATTTGTTAAGAGCTATTTAAATTAAAGTTAGAAAATATAAATGTTATCTCAGTTAATTTTAGTCTTACCTAGTTTAGAGACTAGGTGTCATCACGACTCCTTCAGAGGGATTTTTAGGTCGTGACAAGTTGGTATCAAAGCCCTAGGTTCATGGGTGCTGCGAGTCACAAGCAGGTTTAGTAGAGTCTTACAGATCGATACGGAGACGTCTGTACTTATTTTCGAGAGACTACAGAACTGTTAGAAAATTCCCCTTCTTTCATTCCTTATTGTGCGATAATGATTTAGCTCAAAGTATATGACTTATGTTCCTCTGCATCCACTCGTGTATGATAATATGCTCTTAGTGTCTGCGATGCGCCAGTGGTTCGTGATGCTACAAGCGGGCTACGAAAGAGTTAGGGATGCTCAGGCATTGTCTTAATGTGCTATCCAGGATGAAGATACAAAGGTATTGAGAGACTATTAAACTATTCAAATGGAGGCGCAGCAGTTTCTGACATCTGGTTGATAAGTGCGAGCTTGTGAAGGTTTAATAGGTTTACTAGTCGTTACAATTATGGCAAGGTTGCAAGATGGATGTTGATTGAGGATGGCTGGTGGTATTGGGGTACCTTGTGATTGGTGTTGTGCGAGCTGTGAAGATTAGCTCCGTGAATCATTAGACATCATTTTCGATGGCTTCGCACCAAGTGGAGGAGTCCATCAGCATAATTCATGTTGCAGAGTCAGATTTATATCAGTTTTAGCCTGAAGGATGTGTATGTGTAGTATTGGTAGGTTTCTGAATTAGGGGTATGACAGGGTCTGATATCTCTCACGAGATGATGTTGGGGCTTACAGTATTTCTACGTCAATAATGGAACTACATTTCAGCATCAAGGGGAGTCGGAGGAAAACCTTTAGATTCATAGAATGTCTATTCAGTGTAGGTGTCGTGGTTGCGGCCGGATGGGGTACCTAAGAGGAAATGCAGTGGGTTATAAGCTTCTAGGCTACGTGGTTCATGTTAGGATCACCTGTATTTGGGAATTTAATTGGGATTTTTTCATATCGACTATCCGAATAAATGGGTCAGCTCCGTTGTGTTGGGTCAGCATAGCGATGAAGTAATTGGTCCTTTGAATAGGAATTCTCTACTAGCATTTGTGGTAGCACTCTTGGATTGGACAGTTTGTGTGATTCGGTTGAGTTAGTGAGTCGCAGTTCTGATGGCTTATATGCGAGCGAGCGGATCTCAGAGGGTTCTCGATGGTTTAGAAATTGCTTGAGTTGGCTGTCTACTATGAGCGTAAGGAATATGTGGTACATTGCAGTTTTCTCCTTGATGAATATTTGGAATTAACAGAGTGTGGCATTGTTGGCTATCATATGTGAAGAGTGTGCACTTTTGGAAAGGACCTTGAGTTGTGATTTGCGGGAGTGTGAGTAGTAGCATGGTGGTTATGGGGTTTTAAGGCTTTCGAGGTTCATGTTTTGTTACGCGGCTAGAAACTCTATATGAGTCCTTTAGCAGAATGATAGGGTGTAAGTGATATATCAGCCATTTGATTGGCGTAGTGGAGTTTGAGTATGGAAATTTTGGTATTCCTAAGGTTTTGGGGCTAGATGCCCTCATATGTGAACTATTTCCTGTTTGCAGATTGTGGAGAAACGTTGAAGATGAGATAGTTAATAACTTTTATGATTGATAAGTCGTTGTGGATTTTTGAAAAGGATAATTACCTATTTGGAGGCAATCAGGATTTTGTTATGGGCTATTTGGAGGATCAGTGAGAATATATATGTCGTGTCGGATCAAATTTATATACCTCGGTGAGATTGTCATTTTGGTTATGTGATCAGACTGAAGGGATATTATTTTTTCCCCTAGCCCATATATGTGCTACTCTTTTATATTGTGTTTAGGTGGTGAGGTTGTATAATTATATCCCATGCATGTTCTAACTCTGTTCAGGCCTTATGGCAAGGCGAGCAAGATTGCCCCGTGATGTTGATTTGCTCATTGCACCTTATATGTGCTTGCTTCTCTAATATTTTATTACTTCTATTTATTGTTCCCATAGTTGTACTTGTGCACTCTACTGTGCCTGATATCAATATTTATGTGATTAGTGGACCCGAGCATTTTTGCTTGATGAGTATTTAGGAACGGGCTGCGCTCCGCAGCGAATGTTATGTAGGATACCCTTTCTTTGTGTTTATTTGGTGTTGTGTTTTTCCTTTGTGGGATGATTTGATGAAGAACTACACTTTTGTTATTATACGTGTTGTATTCGTTAGATAAGTCTTATACTCTGCTTTTCTTTACTTGTGCTGCATAATTGCGTTATTGTTGGTTTGGTGTACGAATTGTGTAATTTGAGAATCTGTGTGGTTCCGCGATGAGCTGTTAGTTGTGCTGCTTGTATTGGCTGAGGTGAGGTTCTTAGACCTGAGATTAGTACTATGGTATCGGGGGTGAGGAGTGTTTGGAAGTATGAGGGTGTTTCTGTTAAGATTTGGGTGATGGACCTTGGCTGGCGAGAGAGCTTCTTGACTTGTTGTATTCATGAGCAGCGATGTGGAGATCCAGTGCAAGGTTATATTCTATGTGAAATGTATTGCCGACATCCAGGATGTTGTTTGATCAGCTATAGTGGTCAGATGTTATTGCTTCGTGCGTTTAAGTTGTGTGGAGCAGCGTGTGATTGTATTCTGGATTGGAATTTGGCTTGATTCAGTTGTTAAGGCTCGTGCAGTGTGACGACGTGGAATTCGGATCCGATGATGAATTTCAGATGTTGAGGTTTGGGTTCTGTCCTAAGGTTATGGGCTAGGGAGGGGATGAGATCTTCAGTTAAGTTGCATCGTCAGTTCTACTTATGTTGGGTGATGGGGAATCACCCCTGGGTGTATGTGTGTGAGATCATTTAGTGGTTCGATAGCTTTGGAACGACTCTGGGCACATTCGAGGATGAACGTATGTTTAAGTGGAGGAGGATGTAACGAGCCAACCGGTCGTTTTGTGCAATTGCGCCCGGTTCGGTAGTTTAAGGTCTCGAGCAGCTTCTTAATATGTGTATCGAATTGCGTGCATGGTTGAATTCTATTTCCGAATGATTCAGAGTCAAATTGGAAGAATAAAACTAGTTTTGGAAGCTTAAACGGTGAGAATTTGACCGGAGTTGGACTTTTGAGTAAACGACCCCGGAATGGGTCGTGGGTGATCTCAATAGCTTCGTATGTTAATTTTGGACTTAGGTGTGCGTCCGAATTCGGATTTGGATATCCGTAGGGTAATTTGAGGCATTTCGGTGAAAGTTGGAAAAGTAGAAGTTTGGAAAATAGAGATGTTTGACCCATAGTTGACGTTTTTGATATCGGGGTGGAATGCAATTCCGAGATTTGGAACATCTCTGTTATGTCGTTTTGGACTTGTTAGGAAAATTTGGCATCATTCCGGGTTGATTTGATAGGTTTCAACATGAGTTTTTGAAGTTGGAATGTTAGAAAATTCCTAAGTTCGAGTCATGGTGTGATTCGTTGTGTCGGTGCTGTTTGATATGATTTGAGACCTCGAGCGAGTCCGTGTTAGGTTATGTGACTTGTTTGTATGTTTAGACGGGGTCCCGGGGGCCTCGAGTGTGTTCCGGGTGGGCTACGGGTAATTTTTCCCATTGTTTGGACTGTTGTATTCTGCTTCTGGTATTCCTTCTTCGCGATCGCAAATAGCTTTTCGCGTTCCCGATATGTTGTTGTTGGTCATCTCATTTTCCTTCATCGCGTTCGCATAGAACCTCCCATGATCGCAAAGGTCTGTTTCCTCTGCTTCGCATTCATATCTGTTCCCTCGTGTTCGCGTAGAAGAATTTAGGAGCTAGGGGTGGTTGGCTATTTTCTCTTCACGTTCCATCAATTACCCCGCATTCTTGTAAGCTCCTTCCCATTGTTCGTCACGTTCGTGTCCCTTTTCTCGCTATCACGAAGGGTATTACTCGACAACTTTTATTCTCTTCTCTGTGATCACGACTCAATCTCCGCGATCGCGATGCATAAATCCCTGGGAAGACAGAATATATCCCAAAATCGAGGGTTACATTATTTTCACCATAACTTGACTTGTGGAGCTTGGTTTTGAGTGATTCCTTGTAGGTTTTCCAAGAAAAACGATTGGGTAAGTTGTATGCGGTGAAATCAGGGGGATCTATTTCCCACCATTACGGTACATTCGGAAAGTCATGTCAGCATCTCGAGGCTCTGGGATAACTATTGAGCTGTCTCTCTTGAGAATCGTCCGCGACCCTGCAGAGACTCCGAGGTTAAGGAATCTGTCTGCGACCCAGTAAAGGTTACAAAGATGGGGGACTCCCGAGGCAAGTCGCTAGAGTCAATAAGCACTAGTACCATGCCTAGCCGTCCCATCCCCATATCTGTACATTCAATACACTTTGTACTATATGGTATTCCCTCTCCTATATAAGGGGAATCCATGCCACTTTATAAGGGACTGATGTTTCTCCATTTCTCCACAAGTGCAATGATCTCTCTCTCTCTCTCTCTCTCTTTGTTTTCTTTCTAACTTGTTCGTTCTCATTGGTCCGAGCTCGCCTCGATATCCATCGCTTTATTACTTGGTCTTCATCATATACCTTAGTAGTGGCCATAAAGAGCCTTGTTTAATTATATCTTCAACTGTTATCCCATCCCCGACTATCCCCGATAGCTCGAGCTCGACCCTGACGTCGACCCCAAGGTCCCTCTTCGACCAGACCTACATCCGGGCAGCAGGCCCTTCGGTTTGATTACTTTCTCGTTCTAGCTTGCATTTAATCGTTAAATTCCATATTATTAGCATCAACTGCTCTAACAACTAGCTTGGGAATCGATCACGTATCTTTAGAATCCCATTTACAAATTTAATTGTTGTTACTATTTTCACGGTAAACAGTTTGGCACCTACCGCGGGGCTAAAAATAATAATGATTATTTTCTTGCTAGTTTCATTGCACAAATGCACATTATCTTTCACACTTTTTCTTGTCCAAGATCCTTTGATTTCAGGTCAAAATGCCTGGCTCTATAGACGAAGTCGAGAACGACAACCTCGAGAATCATGGGGAAAATGGCGTGGTTGTCCTGGTCGCTGGAGCACCACTATAGAATCCAGATAACATGCCCGGACCGATTCTAGCGGACGCGGACTCACAGGACGCGCAGCAAGTCGATGAAACTTCTCACACCAACAGGAGCATACAACACATCGACCAACAGGAGGCTCAAAAAACCCCGGCCTGGGAAGAACACGAAGTTAGTCTTCATGTTATTTTTGAAATGTTGCAGGCACAGTAGCTGGCCATTGCTCAGTTGCAAAGCCATCCGAGAACTCCTAGCACATCAGCACCGGAGACAGCTCCCCCCGACGAGCAAGTAATCGAAAGACAATAACGGGTCAGTGGCTGACCCCGCCATAGTGAAGATGCTCGAGGACCTTACCAAAAGGATCGAGTTAGGTGAGAAGATGATTGCAGACAACGGTAAAAAGGTCGAGACCTACAACTTTAGGGTGGATCAAAACTCGGGAGCACCCCCGATCCTGAAAGGTTTGGATTCGAAGAAGTTCATACAGAGGCTGTTCCCTAAGGAAGCGGCCCCAAAGCCCATTCCTAAATAGTTCAGAATGCCAGAACTCCCTAAGTACGATGGTACCACCGACCCCAACGAACACGTTACTGCCTATAACTGCGCAGTAAAAGGTAACGATATAAAGAGTGATATTATTGAGTTTGTATTGCTGAAAAAATTCGGAGAAACACTTTCGAAAGGGGCCATGACGTGGTATCACAACTTGGCTCCCAATTTCATAGATTCATTCTCCATGTTGGCAGACTCCTTCGTAAAGGCACATGCTAGAGCCATCAAGGTAGTAACAAGGAAGTCTGACGTTTTCAAAATTAAGTAGAGAGAGAATGAGATGCTGTGGGAATTTGTGTCCCGCTTCCAGATGGAACTGATGGAGCTGCCACCAATCTCCGACGACTGGGCAGTGCAGGCCTTCACCCAAGGCCTGAATTAACGAAGTTCGGTGCCCTCGAAGCAGCTGAAGCAGAACCTGATCGAATATTCGGCCATGATCTGGTCAGACATCCACAACCGGTACCAGTCAAAGATTAAGGTCGAGGATGACCAGCTAGGAGCCCCTTCGGGCTCAGTGTACCCAAACAGACTCCTGATAAAAGAATCGAACCAAACAAAAAAAGATACCAAACGAACCTCGAAGACCGAAAGAATTCCCCAAGGCACAACTTACCTCGCGAAGATCGGAGGATAGATCGAGGACAGGACCCTCGAGGGTTCGTTAACAGAACCAGGTTCGATCGAAGCATAGCGCCAACAAACGCGCCCCGCTTATCGAAATACGACTTCAGCGTCGATGTGCCAGACATTGTGTTCGCCATTAGTAAGATCGGAGATGCCAAATGGCCCAGACCGTTACATTCGTATTCTTCCCACAGGAATTACAATTTGATTTGCGAGTTTCACAACTTGCACGGGCACCGAACGGAGGATTGCAGGCAACTCCAAGAGGAAGTGGCCCGATTGCTCGACAACGGGCACCTTCGGGAACTTCTCGGTGGCCGAACTAAAAATCAACCGCGAGAAGGAGAAATGGCAAAGGGAAACAAAGCAGATGAGCCTCAGCACATCGTCCACACGATCTTCTTACGATCGCCCTGAACGCATTCAAATAAAGGACCACTTAGTGACCGCCAAATAAGTGCCAAAACTCGAGAAGCTCCGTCGCTACCGAGGTATAAGCTCTCATCTCTCTTCCCATCCTCTACTTCACGGTTACCTTTATGCAGGACAGTAACCAAGGTAATCCGGATGATATCCCAGCTAGAAGATTCTGAGGCTTCAGAACATCCATTGCACTCTTTTCCTTTGATCGGATTTTTTGTCCCGAAACGGGTTTTCTACCTGCAGTGGTTTTTAATGAGGCAACATCGACACACTTCCCAAGAAGGATCTAGCAAGCATACGGGACTTTCATTACATTCGTCCCCATGCCAAAAAATGACAATCGAAGCCCCAATAGGGAATAGTACAACGGACCGAACGGTCCACGAAGCCGTGCCCGCGCGGGCCGATCTCGCAACAGCAAAACGACATGTATTTACAGCATATATCTATGCCAAGCAATAAAGAATATATTTCGTCATCTCATACTTCAGAAAGGGGAATCTCAAGTATGCCCCCGGCAGGGGCCTCTCCACCAAACGCGTCCCAAGAAACTCGGAGACTTAGCGTCAGCAATTCAACACTCGCACAACTCCAGGGTTGGAATTCCGGGCTCAAAAAGCCCCTACAAGGCAACTCCGAGCTCACAAAAAGAGGTCGTCACGCTTAAACAATTTTGATGACTCGGAGACTATCAATCATTGCCAATTGCCATGCGCTAGAAAACCTGAAACTGTAAGACCCCTAGAGGGCAGACTCGGCGTAACCAGATCTATTATACAAAAACTGTAAAACCTCAACAAGCATGACAAACTATAAGACCTCAACAAACATGACAAACTGTAAGACCTCAATAGGCATGAAAATTCCAAGGTTAAGGCTATACGTCGCATTTGTAAGAATCCCGAAAGGGCATATCCTCGGTGTAGACGCCTGAACTATCACTCAGAATAAAAAATGGCTACGGCCAAACACATATGACTATGGTCAAAATGGCTGATATAGCCAAACTAATGCGACTCCGGGACGGTCGACCGTCCCTAAACAAAAATCACAGGCCACTACTTCGAATATACTTCGGAAAGAACCGGTTAAAATAGGCTTCCCTCAACAAGCAAAAATGAGATTCAACCATGTCGGCTCCAAATTAAAAAGGCTTCGACCTACTCAGCCTCCGAGTTATGAACCTTCCGAGGTGCTTGAAACATCGCCGATAACGACTTGAAATCGAGGTTCTTCCAGAACCGACGACGGGTCAAGAAAAAATCTTTCAAAATACCTTAACGAGCTGAAAACAAAGCCTACAAAAAGCCCACGGGCAAAAATAGCATAAGAGCCATTGTCGCCAGCTAAGCAAGCCTCTAGGCCACATATTAAAAGGTCTATACGACCAAACAACGTAAGAGCCATTATCGCCATCTAAAAAATTAACAATTTGAGGATTAAAATGAGCTCGAATTGGGTTTCGTAACCCGATTCAAAGACCGGATCCAAAACAATTAACTATGCAAGCCTCCAGGCCACATATGGAAAGGTCTCAACGACCAAAACAGCATAAGAAGCACTATCGCTGGTCTGGAAATACTTAAAGGTCAATTAAAGTTTGAATCGCAACGTAACTCGGAGACTGGACCAGAAATAGTTAAACTGCAACATGCCTAAGGGTACGACATAAATGCCACTGTCAACTAGCCGAGTGAGCCTCCGGGCCACGGAGCTGTAAGGTATCTTCGACCCAAAACACAAAAGGCCATCGCCATCCGCCCATTTAGGTAAGAAAATAGTTAAGGGTCAATTAAAGCTCGAATTGCAACGCGACTCGGAGACTGGACCCGAAATATTTAAATTGCAATATGTCTAAGGGCACAACATAAATGCCACTATCAACTAGCCGAGTGAGTCTCCGGGACACGCACCTGTAAGGTAACTTCAACCCGAAATGCAAAAGGCCATCGCCATCCACACATGCAGGCAGGAAAGAACTTGAGTGTCAATTAAAGCTCGAATCGCAACGCGACTTGGAGACTGGACCCGAAATGGCTAAACTATAATATGCCTAAGGGCACAATATAAATGCCACCATCGCTAGCCTAGACAAACGAAAAACTCGAGGGTAAATTAAGCTCAAGTCGGGCCCCGATTCGGAGACTAAACCAGAAGATGATTAAAGCATGCAAGCCTAAGGGCAAATCCGGGATCAAATCGACCCAATTGAAACTCCAACGAGCAGAAATACAGAAGGTACAAGTTGCGGGGTTCCCACTCTTATTGCTACATATTGACGATGAAGCACAACCTCAGCTTGCATCGTATAATGAAAGCTATATATAAACAACAAAGAAGGAAGGAATGATCATTCCGCTTTTTTCTGGCAGTTATAGCCTGACGGTCTCCTCCCCATTGTCCTCAACATCGGACAGTAGGAACTTGGCATCGTACTCCTCTCCTCTGGCTAGCTCGATCTCCCCCGAGAGATCAAAGCCATTGGCGTGAATCTCCTCAACGATTTCCCCCCGGGATCTGCACCTCACGTACTTCTTGATATTGTTGGAACGATCGAGGGTCTTCTACAACTCGGCTTTAGCTGCTGCAACGCTCCTCGAATAAGCCGCCATTTTCTGTCCCGCCATGGTATTATTCGTCACAACCTCAGCCGAGACATTCAGCACCTCAATTTTCACCCTTGAAAGCTCGGATGAGAGTCTCACGATCATCTTGCCCGAGCAGAATCATTCGCACGGGCAGCCTGAATTTGCGCCTCGAGAGCGGAAGCCCCGGCCTGAGCCCTCTCTTTGGCCTCAGAACGGGCATTCATATGCGCCTGTATCTCATTGAATTCACGTTTGGCTTTTCCAACCTCTACCCAGAGTTGTTCTAGCTCATCTGCCTTATCCTTCAATTGAAACAACAACACGTCAAGATGGTGAGACAAAAAGGGAATACAAGCCAGTGCGAAATGCAGGATACCTGTTTCTCCAAGAGGGCCTCCCGGGACCGACCATAGTCCACCTCACGCCGTAAAGAGACGAGCTCGCTTTCCTTTTCCACACAAAGAAGCCTGAGGGATTTCAACCTATCTCAAGCATCTCGCAACGGGGCCTCACAACAAAGCAATTCGGCTTTGAGCTTGTCAAAAGCCTGAGAAAGATAGCCAGGTAAACAAAAATAAAAGAGAGGAGCGCAGGGCCAGAACATCCTTACAGCGGCCGAAACTCACCATAAGGCCAAAGCGCTGAGCCTTGCTAAATGCCGAAGCAATGTCCGATGATGCACCAACCCCGAAAGATTGTCGGTCAGCTAAATCGCTTCCCTTTAATCGCTGCGAAGAAGGCGCCTCACCACAGGCCTTCTCGCACTAGGGGCATCTTTCCTTTTTCCGGTGTTCCTTGACCACGGGGCCAGCAACTCTCCTCCTCCCTTGGGGGACTCGACCTCGCTTCGAAAAGACTCCCAGCACCTGCAGCAAATAAATCATATGAGCCAGAAAGAAGGAAACCTCCCCTTTGGGGGGGGGGAGGGGGAAGGGGGGACAAGACGCCCGACACCTATCGTGATGCTTCGCCTCCCATATCCCTTTTGATAGATCTCGCCATCGGCGCCTATCGTAGGTCGAGCAAGTTGCTAGCTTATGAGACCATTCGGCTATATCAGGGATCTCGCCGGGAAACCAATGAGTTGCTATAAACAAAGAACAGAAATATACCATTACGAGGCCAACCCCATGCTGAGTTAAAAGACAGTTCAAACGAAGCACTTACGTGTGAGGTTCCATCTCTCAGGGAATGGAAAAAATTCTATGGGGATAACATTGGTCGTCCGGACTCGAACGAACCGATTCATCCATCCACGGTCCTCATCCTCCTCGCCGTCGATCATAGGAGCTCGGGTGGATCTACGCTGAAGAGCAATTAGGCCCCGATAGCGCAATGGCCGATAAAACCTCACGAGGTGGCTGAGGGTAAATTCTATCCCGTCCTTTTCAACAATATATCTCATCGACTGCACTATTCTCCCAAGAAAGGGATGAACCTACGCCAACGTTAGTTGGTATCTCCTGCAAAAATCAAGAACGACCCGGTCCGGGGAATCCAGTGCAAGAACGTGAATATACACACTCAAGAACCCCAACATATGTCATGATACTCTCCTCGGGGGAAGGTGCTGGCAAAATCATGCCTCCCACCCCATCAACATTCTTTCTTGATCATCTCGAGGTTTTCCTCCCTCACCGATGAAATAATCCTCGACACATGCTCTCGATGGCTGGAATATTGGGAGATCTCCCTGGTGTGACAAACTTCTTTGAGGTAGGGCGATCTGAATCTCGCTTCCCCGATATCGGGGGCGAGCAGCTGGTAACAACCAAGGGCGGAGCATAGTAGGGACTCACCTCCATTCGAGGATCAGTCGTCGAAGCGGCGGTCATGATTACAGCAGAATAAGGGGAAGAAGATGAGGATCCAGGCAAATACTTTCTGAAATAAGGGAACGGAAGGACTCATACAAAGTGCTAGGCTCTGCAGAGGAAATAAGCTTATCAAAAAGTGCAAAATCTCCGCTTGAAGGGCGGATGAGCAAATATATAGAGGCTAAGCAACAACTGCTCGTTTTCCCAAAGGGGCCAATTAATTCTGGTCGCGTTAACATTACCTTCTCCTTGGGGAGTGCACTGGCAGAATCATTCCAGGCTCACACATAATTCATAAAACCGAAGGACCTCGGGAGATCCCCAACGTCATAAATATGGGATCGGGAGGAACTATCGATTCTACCTCGGGATGTGGCTAGTCTTGGGGGCCCCGGTCTATCCCATGAAGAGGCCCTTAAGGGCCGGTGCCGGAACACAAAAACAAAGAAGCAAGGAGAAGGGCTGACAGGATAAAAGCTCATTTTGTACATTGGCAAAGAGAGAAAACGTCTTTGCACTATTTGTTTCCCGGAGGGGGGACATGAGCGCCAGTCTTCCTTCCACCGCACAAGCCTCCTCCAGATCAGCAGATAGCTCGAAGCCTCTGGCCTCGAGTTCTTCCAGGGACTCCCTCTTCGCCTTTGCTTTGGCATACTCGATAGCTCGAGTTAGTCTTTGCTGAGCTGCCATGGACATGTCGCGAACCATTGTATGTGCCATGGTCGCATCCTTTTTATAAGTGGCAGCATCTCGTTCGGCCTCAGACTTAGCTGTGGCCAAAGTAACAATCTCCCTGCGAGCGTCCGTGAGAAGATACTGGGATGTCAGCAATTCCCCGGCCATGGTCTCGTTTCACTCGTTCAGCCCAGAGACCTCTGCTTTCAACTGACTAATCTGCAAGTTACTCTGCTCGACCTAGAAGAAACGCAAGTCGACGAATATATGAATACAAAACATGTGTGGATACGGGGTAAAAGGGCGGGCATGAGCGAGGCAGAGTACCTGAGCAACAACAACGGCCTTCTCCTGGAGCGTCGCCTCCAAAGCGGTCCGAAGTTCGCCCAACTCTTTCTCTCTCTAGGCATAACGAGTCTCCAAGTCCTGCAGCTTTGAAGCAACGTTATTGCGCTCTTTCCCATGGCAAAAAAGTTCCACTCGAAGCTGAAGAATGGCATGGTCATACATCTCCTTACACTGCGGCACAATGAGAATGTTAAGCAAGATGGCGAATAACGCCCGAGAACGAAAGGAAATACGCAAGGGAAAACTATCACCTGTTGCATGGACTTCTCCGTCGTTTTGACGGCGCCAGAAATATCGAGATCGGCTCTGTCGATTACGCCATCAAAAATATTGGTAATAAAATCTCCCCCTTTGGGAGGAGTCCCGGCTGTGACACCGACTATCCTTTCGGCATCCCTCAGCTCCCTTCAAGAAATCGGAAAGCTCGAAATGAGGTTGTTTGGTTCACCAATTTCTCCAAATAGCAACTCACCCTCCTGGAAGGCCCCGAGCCCTGGTCCCTCTAGATCAACGCCAATGGTCCTCCTAGTTGAAGCTACACCAAATCCGGCCATATGATTTGAAGATACATCAGCGTCCTCTTCAAGGACCCTCTGCTCACTAGCTCGGCCGGAGCCAGCCATCCCGGATTCAGCAGCCTCCGATCGGGGCGCCTGCAAATCCCTCGCACTAGACCTTGTTCTCCTCCTCAATGAACTTCCATCATTGTCCTCCCCCTCGATGTTAGGATTTGACCTGGAGGTTAGAGTAGTAGTGCTATCAGGTCAGGAAACGGCTGCCCTGCTCTTCATTTTCTTGTTCATATCAATCTCCAAGGCCTCTACTTCACCGTCAAGGGGCGGCCTCATATGCATATTCTCGCCAAGGCCTGCACCAGCACAATAACTGCGATACGTTTTCACTAAGGGCTTAGAAGGAAACACAAAATGAGAAGCACAGGCGGTAAAGAAACCTCACCATGATTCTTGGCCACCCAACGCTCCTTAGCCATGACTGTCCAAGACTGATTGTGGTACGGGAACTTCTCATCCAGACACATGATCCATCCCGAAAAGTCTAGGACCACCTCTGGATGCCAAGCAATAGCTGCAGAAATAACAAAAAGGTTATTACGACGAGTGAAAGAATAATCGAGAAGTGGTTAAAGACAAATTCGCTTACGTCGAGCATTCCACTGCTCCAAAAAGGGGATCCTCTGGGCCGAGATGATGTCCGAGGTCCTCACTCGGATAAACCTACTCATCCATCCTCGATCTATCCCCTCATAAACGCTCGTGAAAAAAGACTTTTTGGACCGGTGGCGGAGCTTGATTAAGCCTCGATACAGCTGAGGGAAGTACAGTCTGATCAAATGGCTAAGGGTGAAAGCTTCACCTTTAACCCTTTTGGTGAAATGCCTAAGCATTAACACTATCCTCCAAAAGGATTGGTAGATCTGACCGGGGGTCACCTGATATCGGGCGCAAAAGTCAAGAATAATCGGGTCGATTTCTAAGGGAGGAGATTCGACGGATTTATCAGGGCCCAGGGTGAATGGATAAGTGTATATGTAAAGGAAGACAGCCTTGAAGTCGCTAATGTTATCGTTGGGGCCGGGAATCTCTACCTCCACTGCCTTACTCCATTGGCAGTCCTCCCTCACTTTGCTAACATCGGTCACGACGCTAACATATCGAGACATGGGCTCACACCGACCCGACATAGATGAGGGAGTCTCGATGTCGAAATCCTTCGACGTGTCAATATCATGTGGAGTCCATTGCTCTAAAGTGGGAACCGATCTCTTTTCTCCCTCAGGTAATCGTGAAGACGACACAGCATCGTTTCATCGGGGGACCGTCCTAGAAGTCCTAGCCATGAAAAAATGGTAAAAACCCTTCTGTCAAAAGAGGGAAGGATGTCAAATAGCAAAATTCTGATTCGCGGGCTTGTAAGAAGGGTGTAGATGGGAAGTGTCCATCAACCGATGCATTTATAGGAATCACTTGGGAAGCAAAAAAGACGAGCCTACGATAGTTCATGGGTTTTTTGATTACCGCATCTGACGGCAGCCCTGCACGATTCTCTGGGGCATGGCATTTAATGCTCTTTGACGGTTGACATCATCGCAATAATGACCTCGAGATGGCGATTCAATATCGTTTCCTATTACTTCGTCCTAGGAAACGTGGAGACTATCTGTATGCGGTGAAATCAGGGGGATCTATTTCCCGCCATTAAGGTACATCCAGAAAGTCATGTCAGCATCTTGAGGCTGTGGGATCACTATCGAGCTCCCTCTCTCGAGGATCGTCCGCGACCCTGCAGAGACTTCGAGGGTAAGGAATCTGTATGCGACCCAGCAAAGGTTACGAAGACGGGGGACTCCCGAGGCAAGCGGCTAGAGTCAATAGGCACTATTACTATGCCTAGACGTCCCATCCCCATATATTTACATTCAATACACTTTGTACTATATGCTCCAATATAAGGGGAATCCATGACACTTTGTAAGGGACTGATGTTGCTCCATTTCTCCACAAGTGCAATAATATCTCTCTCTCTCTTTTCTTTCTAACTTGTTCATTCTCATTGGTCTGAGGTCGCCTCGATATCCATCGCTTTCTTACTTGTTCTTCATCATATACCTTAGTAGTGGCCATAAAGAGCCTTGTTTAATTATATCTTTAACTGTTATCCCATCCCCGATTATCCTCGATAGCTCGAGCTCGACCCTGACATCGACCCCGAGGTCCCTCATCGACCAGACCTATATCCGGGCAGCAGGCCCTTCGGCTTGATTACTATCTCGTTTTAGCTTGCATTTAATCATTAAATTCCATATTATTAGCATCAACTGCTCTAACAACTAGCTCGGGAATAGATCACGTATTTTTAGAATCCCATTTACAAATTTAATTATTGTTACCATTTTCATGGTAAACATAAGTGTTCTTCACCTAGAATTGATTATACTCCATGAATTTGTTTTCATTTTTATCATTTAATTTGTGATTTGGGTTGAGGAAAATGCTGGTTTTTGACGAAAATTCCTAAAGTGAAAAATCATGATTTGAGGGGCCAAATAGTATTGGAATTTAATGAATTTTGTATGGTTGAACTTATATTGGAATGGGTATTTGGATTTTGTAAAATTTGTTGGGTTTTAAGGCAAGGGCCCGAGGGTCGACTTTTGGACTGATTTTTGGATTTTGTTAAAGATTGAGACATTATGGTCCGAAATAGTTTCTTATGTGTTTTATTTGTTCTTTGAAATTAATTTGGTTAGATTTAAGCTGTTCGAATGTCTTTTCACCCGTGAAGTGCATTTTAGAGTATCGGTTTGTCGTCTTTGAGGTAAGTATCTTACCTAACCTTGTGTGGGGGACTTCCCCTTAGGAATTGAGTCTTCTATGCTAATTTTAGTCCGTGAATGCGAGGTGACGAGTATTTGCTCGAACTTATTTGTGGGAAATTTGCCTCTAGGGTTCTTAGGTCCTTATGTGGAAAGTATCCTGTTATGATTGGGTTTCCTAATTTCTTAAATTGCCTCTATATGCTCCATATGACGTTGTTGGTTTTCCTCTAATTCTTACGTATTATATTGACCCTTAATTGCCTTAATTGAAGTGATTCCTTATTATTTTGATACTTCTTGATTGTGAGTTCCTCTATAACTTCGTGCAAATATGTTACATGTCCAATTGTTGTGGTTACCGGTATAGTTATCACGTGCTTATTATGTCTTGTTTGTCGAGGTTATCGTTCTTCTTGGTTTTTCCGTGACCCTTATTATATACTTGTTGATTGCCTTGCAGGGATGTTATTGCTTATGATATTATTTCCCTTGTCGGGATATTGTTGTTATATTATTGTTCCCTTGCCGGGATGTTATTGTTATGATATTGTCTCCCTTGCCGGGATGTTGTTATTATACTCTTGTTCCCTTTTCGGGATTCTTTTATGATTGATGATGATTTGTAAATGGAAGCGTGTTGCATGCATGCAACCAAATATATGAACTGGGAGCGGGTTGCACGCTTGCAACAAGATATATAAACTGGGAGCGGGTTGCACGCCTACAACAATATATATGAAATGGGAGCTGGTTGCACGCCTGCAAAAAGATATACGAAATGGGATTGGATTGCATGCCTGCAACAAGATATATGAAATGGGATCGGGTGGCACGCCACCACAGTGACATTTGTAATGGGATCGGGTTTTACCAATTCAAGTATTTTAACTGTTCAGATTCCTTTTCCGTTGTGATCTTTTGTGAAGGAACCCCATCGTGTTTTCAATACTTCGCCGTATTTATATACATATTTTTTTAATACTTTAAAATTTCAATAATTGTTTCATCTTCAATTCCTTTAGTTACTCAATCAAATTTCCTTAAATCATCTAAGGTTGTGTTTTACTTAAAAATGGAATTTCTACTAAGTTAATTTATAAAATTCCTTGTTAAAGGTAATTATTCATTCGATGTTGTACTTTAATTGAAAATGATACTCTCTTTATTAAAATGATTTCTAAAAATAACCTCATATATTCTTGGTGAGTTTCCAGTTGGTTTAGAAATATGTGGGCACAAGGTGGCGGGTGTGCTAAAAGTTGGGTAATTGAGGTTATGATATGAGACATCGAGTTTGAGATGGTTGGAAATTGTGCATCCGAAACGATATGATTTATTGAGCTGACATCACCTTCCTTGTTGGAGTACATTTTTCTTTACTTGTCTGTGTTCCAGCTATGTTGGTGTTAATTTATTTGGTTATCTTCGTTTCCACCTGTGTTTCTCTCTATTATTTCTATTGATTGTAGTTTGTTCTTCCCTGCTGTTGATATTACTATGTCATTTCTAGGTTCATAGTTTATTATCAAATCCTATTCAATTTATTTGACCAGTAGGTGTCTGGACTGTTCCTCGTCACTATCCCATCGAGGTTAGTCTTGATACTTACTGGGCACCGCCGTGGTGTGCTCATACTAGACTTCTGTACATTTTTTTGTACAGATCCAGGTATTCGATCGGTAGTAGCTGTGCGGGTCATTGCGGTGGAGACTCGAGGTAAAGCTGCTATAGCGTTCGCAGGCCTTGGAGTCACCTTCTTTTGTACTTGTTTCCATTCCTTCCTTTTGTTTCGGAGTAGTGATGTATTTATTTTGTATAACTAAACTTAGAAAGGCTTGTGACTTGTACCACCAGTTTTGGGAATTGTAATTTGTTAAGAGTTATTTAAATTAAAGTTAGAAAATATAAATATTATCTCAGTTAATGTTAGGCTTACCTAGTTTAAAGACTAGGTGCCATCACGACTGCTTCAGAGGGATTTTTGGGTCGTGACAAGTTTGTATCAGAGCCCTAGGTTCATGGGTGCTACGAGTAACAAACAGGTTTAGTAGAGTCTTGCGGATCGGTACGGAGACGTCTGTACTTATCTTTGAGGGGCTACAGAACTATTAGGAAATTCCCCTTCTTTCATTCCTTATCGTGCGATATTGATTCAGCTCGAAGTATATGATTTATGTTCCTCTACATCCACTCGTGTATGATATTACGCTTTCAGTGTCCGGTATGCGCCAGTGGTTTGTGATGCTACAAGCAAGCTACGAAGGAGTCAGGGATGCTCAGACTTTGTCTCAACTTGCTTTCCGAGCTAAAGATACAGATGTATTGAGAGACTATTCAACTGTTCATATGGAGGCACAGCGGTTTCCGACATCTGGTTGATAAGTGAGAGCTTGTGAATGTTTAAATGTTTGACTAGTCATCACAATTGTGGCAAGGTTGCGAGGTGGATGTTGATTGAGGATGGCTGGTGGTATTGGGGTACCTTGTGATTGGTGTTGTGCGAGCTGTGAAGGTTAGCTCCGCGGATCATCAGACGTCATTTTCGATGGCTTCGCACCAATTGGAGGAGTCCATCAATAGCCTTAAGGATGTGTATATGTGGTATTGCTAGGTTCCCAAATTTGGGGTATGACAGGGTCTGATATCCTACACAAGATGATGTTGGTGCTTACAGTATTTCTACATCAATAATGGATCTACATTTCAGCATCAAGGGGAGTCGGAGGAACAACTTCAGATTCATAGAAGGTCTATTTAGCATAGATGTCATGCTTGCATCAGGACGGGGTGCTTAGGAGGAAATGCAGTGGTTTACAAGCTTTTGGGCTACGTGGTTCATGTTATGATCACGTGTATTTTGGACTTTGATTGAGATTTTTGCATATCGTCTATCCGAAAAAATGGGTTAGCTCTGTGGTGTTGGGTCAACATAGCGATAAAGTAATTAGTCCTTTGAATAGGAATTCTCTACTGGCATTTCTGGCAGCACTCTTGGATTGGACGGTTTGTGTGATTCGGTTGAGTTAGGAAGGCGCAGTTCTGATGGCTTAGTTGCGAGCGGGCGGATCTCGGAGGGTTCTTGGTAGTTTGGCAATGACTTGATTTGGTTGTCTACAATGAGCGTAAGGAATATGTGGTACATTGTGGTTTTCTCTTGGATGAATAGTTGGAATTAACAGAGTGTGGCATTGTTGGCTATCATATGTGAAGTGTGTGCGCTTTTGCAAAGGACCTTGAGTTGTGATTTGCGGGAGCATGACTAGTAGCATGGTGGTTACGGGTTTTTGAGGCTTTCGAGGTTCATGTTTTGTTACGCGGCTAGAAACTGTATATGAGTGCTTCAGCAGAATGATAGGGTGTAAGTGATATATCATCCATTTAATTTGGGTAGTGAGTTTGAGTATGGAAATTTATGTATTCCTGAGGTTTTAGAGCTAGATGCCCTAATATATGAACTATTTCATGTTTGGGGATTATGGAGAAACATTGAGGATGAGATAGTTAATAGCATGCATGATTGATAGGTCGCTGTGGATTTTTGGAAAGGATAATTAACTATTTGGAGGTAATCAGGATTTTGTTGTGGGCTATTTGGAGGATCAGCGAGAATATGTATGTCGTGTCGGATCAAATTTATGTGCCTCGGTGAGATTGTCATTTTGGTTATGTGATCTGATAGGAGGGATATTATTTGTGACCCTAGCCTATGTTATGTGCTACTATTTTATATTGTGTTAGGCGATGAGGTTGTATGATTATACCTCATGCATGTTGTAACTCTGTTCAAACCTTATGGCGAGGCGGGCGAAATAGCCCCCGTGATGTTGATTTGCTCATTGCACCAATATGTGCTTGCTTCTCTCATATTTTATTACTTCTATTCATTGTTCCCACAGTTGTACTTGTGCACTCTGCTGTGCATGATATAAATATTTATGTGATCAGTGGACCCGAGCATTTTGGCTTGATGAGTATTTAGGAGCGGGATGCGCGCCGTAGCAGATGTTATGTGGGATACCCTTTCCTTGTGTTTATTTGGTGTTGTGTTTTCCCTATGTGGGATGATTTGATGAATAACTACACTTTTGTTGTTATACATATTGTACTCGTTAAATAATTCTTATGCTCTACTTTTCTTTACTTGTGCTGCATAATTGAGTTATTGTTGGTTTGGTGTACGAATTGTGTAATGTGAGAATCTGTGTGGTTCCATGATGAGCTATTAGTTGTGTTGCTTGTAATTGCTGAGTTGAGGTTCTTAGAATTGAGATTAGTACTATGGTATCGGGGGTGAGGAGTGTTTGGAAGTATGAGGGTGTTTCTGCTAAGATTTGGGTGATGGTGCGGGCGAGAGTGCTTCTTGACTTGTTGTCTTCATGAGCAGCAATGTGGAGGTCTGGAGCAAGGTTATATTCAATGTGAAGTGTATTGCCGGCATCTAGGATGTTATTTGATAAGCTATGGTGGTCAGATATTATTGCTTCTAGCATTTAAGTTGTGTGGAGCAGCGTGTGATTGTATTCTGGATTGGAATTTGGCTTGATTCAGCTATTAAGGCTCATGCAGTTTGATGATGTGGAATCCGGATACGATGATGAATTTCAGATGTTGAGGTTTGGTATCTGTCCTAAGGTTATGGGCTAAGGAAGGGATGAGATCTTCAGTTAAGTTGCATCGTCAGTTCTGCTTAGGTTGGGTGATGGGTAATCACCCCCGGGTGTATGTGTGGTGAGCTCATGTAGTGGTTCGATGGCTTTGGAACGACTCCAGGCACGTTCGAGGACCAACGTATGTTTAAGTGGAGGAGGATGTAACGACCCGATTGGTCGTTTTGAGAAATTGTGCCCGGTTTGGCAATTTGAGGTCTCGAGTAACTTCTTAATATGTTTATCGACTTGCGTGCATGGTTGAATTCTATTTTCGGATGATTCAGAGTCAAATTGGAAAAGAAAACTAGTTTTGGAAGCTTAAACGATGAGAATTTAACCGGAGTTGGAGTTTTGAGTAAACGGCCCCGAAATGGGTTGTGGGTGATCTTAATAGCTTCATATGTTTATTTTGGACTTAGGCGCACGTCCAGATTCGGATTTGGAGGTCCGAAAGGTAATTTGAGGTGTTTTGGCAAAAGTTAGAAAAGTTGAAGTTTGGAAAATGGAGAAGTTTGACCCACAGTTTACTTTTGTGATATCGAGGTCGGAATGCGATTCTGAAAGTTGGAACAGCTCTGTTATGTCATTTTACACTTGTCTACAAAATTTGGTGTTATTCCGGATTGATTTGATAGGTTTCGGCACGGGTTTTGGAAGTTGGAAGGTTTGATTCATTTGGAGGTTTGATTCATGGTGTGATTCATTGTTTTGGAATTATTTGATATGATTTGAGACCTCAACAGAGTCCGTGTTAAGTTATGTGACTTGTTTGTATGTTTAGATGTGGTCCCTAGGTCCTTGGGTGTGTTCCGGGTGGGCTACGAGTCATTTTTCCCATTGTTTGGACTGTTGTATTCTGCTTCTTCTATTCCTTCTCCGCGATCGCAAATAGCCTTTCGCGTTCGCGATGTGTTGTTGTTGGTCGCCTCTTTTTCCTTCATCGTGTTCACATTGAACCTCTCGCGATCGCGAAGGTGTGCTTTCCTCTGCTTCGCGTTCGCATCTATTCCCTCGCGTTCACATCAATTGCCTCGCATTTGCGTAAGTTCCTGCCCATTGTTCATCGCGCTCGCATCCCTTTTCTCGCAACTGCGAAGGGTATTACTCAACAGCTTTGATTCTTTTCTCTGCGATCGCGACCCAATCTCCGCGATCGCGATGCATAAATCCATGGGCAGACAGAATATATCCCAAAATCGAGAGTTACACCATTTTCACCATAACTTGACTTGTGGAGCTCGGTTTTGAGTGATTCCTTGTGGGTTTTCAAAGCAAAACGATTGGGCAAGTGTTCTTCACCTAGAATTGATTATACTCCATGAATTTGTCTTCATTTATATCATTTAATTTGTGATTTGGGTTGAGGAAAATGTTGGTTTTTGAAGAAAATTCCTAAAATGAAAAATCATGATTTGAGGGGCCAAATGGTATCGGAATTTAATGAATTTTATATGGTTAAACTAATATTGAAATGGATATTCATATTTTGTAAAATTTGTCGGGTTCCGAGGAACGGGCATGGGGGTCGACTTTTAGACCAATTTTTGGATTTTGTTAATGATTGAGACTTTATGGTCCGGAATAGTTTCTTATGTGTTTTATTTGTTCTTTGAAATTAATTTGGTTAGATTTGAGCCGTTCGGAGGTTTTTTTACCCGAGAAGTGCATTTTAAAGAATTAGTTTATCGTCTTTGAGGTAATTATCTTGCCAAACCTTATGTGGGGACTTCCCCATAGGAATTGAGTCTTCTATGCTAATTGTAGTCCATGCATGCGAGGTGATGAGTGTGTGCTCGGACTTATTTGTGGGAAATTTGTCTCTAGAGTTCTTAGGTCTTTATGTGGAAAGTATCCCATTATGATTGGGTTTCCTAATTGCTTAAATTGCCTCTATATGCTCCACATCACGTTGTTAGCTTTCCTCTAATTCTTACATGTTACATTGACCCTTAATTGCCTTAATTGAAGTGATTGCCTTCCCTATTGTTTTGATACTTCTTGATTGTGAGTTCCTATATGACTTCGTGCAAATATGTTACATGTCCAATTGTTGTGGTTACCGGTGTAATTATCACCTGCTTATTATGCCTTGTTGTTTTGTTGAGGTTATCGTGCTTCTTGGTTTTTCTGTGACCCTTATTATGTACTTGTTGATTCTCTTGCCGAGACGTTATTTCTTATGATATTTTTTCTCTTGCCTGGATATTGTTGTTATACTATTGTTATCTTGCAAGGGATGTTATTGTTATGATATTGTCTCCCTTGCCGGGATGTTGTTATTATACTCTTGTTCCCTTGCCGGGATTCTTTAATAATTGATGATGATTTGTAAATGGGAGCGGGTTGCATGCCTGCAACAAGATATATGAATGAGGAGCGGGTTGCACGCATGTAACAAGATATATGAAATGGGAGCGGGTTGCATGCTTGAAACAAGATGTATGAACTGGGAGCGGGTTACATGCCTGCAACAAGATATATGAAGTGGGAGCGGGTTGCACGCCTGCAACAAGATATATGAAATGGGAGCGGGTTGCACGCCTGCAACAAGGGATACGAAATGGGATCGGGTTGCACGCCTACAACAAGATATATGAAATGGGATCGAGTGGCATGCCGACACGGTGACATTTGTAATGGGATCGGGTTGCACGCCTGCAACATGAAAGAATGAAAGTGAATATTGATTCTTATGGTGAGAACGAGGGTAAAAGCACGAAGGGTGATGCCGTGCACTTTCTATTTTCTATGTTTATTTGTTGTTACCTATTCAAGAGTTTTAACTACTCAGATTCCTTTAACACTGTGATCCTTTGTGAAGGAACCCCATCATGTTTTCAATACTTCGCCGTATTTATATACATATTTTTCAATACTTTAAAATTTCAATAATTGTTTCATCTTCAATTCCTTTAGTTACTCAATTAAATTTTCTTAAACCGTTTGAGGTTTTATTTTATTTAAAAATGGAATTTCTACTAAGTTAATTTATTAAATTCCTTGTTAAAGGTAATAATTCATTCGATGTTGTACTTTAATTAAAAATGGTACTTTCTTTATTCAAATAATTTCTAAAAATAACTTCATCTCTTCTTGATGAGTTCCTAATTGGTTTAGAAGTTGTACTCTACTTGTTGTTATGTAAATTAGACTCCTTGAACATCTTAAATGCATTGGTTATGGATCCTATGAACCGAGTAACATGAGAACATTGTTGTGTGAGATAGAAATATATGGGCACAAGGTGCCGAGTGTGCTAAAAGTTGGGTAATTGAGGTTATGATATGAGACATCGAGTTTGAAATGGCGGGAAATTGTGCATAAAAAATGATATGATTTATTGAACTGACATCGCCTTCCTTGTTTGAGTACATTTTTCTTTACTTGTCTGTGTTCCAGCTATGTTGGTGTTAATTTATTTGGTTATCTTCGTTTCCACCCGTGTTTCTCTTTATTGTTTCTACTAATTATATTTTGTTCTTTCCCTGCTGTTGATATTACTATGTCATTTCTAGGTTCATAGTTTATTATCAAATCCTGTTCAATTTATTTGACCAGTAGATGTCTAGACTGTTCCTCGTCACTACCCCACCGAGGTTAGTCTTGATACTTAATGGGCACCGCCGTGGTGTGCTCATACTATACTTCTGTATATTTTTTTTGTGTACAGATCCAGGTATTCAATCGATAGTAGTTGTGCGGGTCGTTCTGGGGGAGACTCAAGGTAAACCTGCTAGAGCGTTCGCAGGCCTCGGAGTCACTTTCTTTTGTACTTGTTTCCATTCATTCCTTTTGTTTCGGAGCAATGATGTATTTATTTTGTATAACTACTCTTAGAAAGGCTTGTTAATTGTACCACCGATTTTGGGAATTGTAATTTATTAAGAGTTATTTAAATTAAAGTTAACAAATACAAATGTTATCTCAGTTAAAGTTTAGGCTTACCTAGTTTAGAGACTAGGTGCCATCACGACTCCTTTAGAGGGATTTTTTGGTCGTGACAGGTAAATATTTTTTTTTTCTCGGATTTGATTATATTATACGATTCTATCTTCAATTTTCGCATTTAATTTGATGAATCTAAAAGAAAAATTGAGGGGTTTTGTCTAAATTTTCCTAAATTGAATAATTGGATTTTCAACATAGATTCAGAGTCGGGTTTGAGTAAAATTACTATGGTTGGACTGGTAATTGAATGGATTGTCGTAATTTAGAAGTTTTGTCGGGTTCCGATGTGCGAGACCGGGTTGACTTTTTTGTTGCCTTTGAGTATTTGATTAAAGATTCGACCTTTATCGTTTGGGTTTGCTTCCTATGGAATTATTTGATGATTTTGACTTTCTTTTGGCTAGTTTTGAGCCGTTCGAAGGTCGATTTGTGAGGGATGGTACTTTTACCGTCTCGATTTGGCTTGTTCGAAGTAAGTGGCTTGCCTAACTTTATTGGAAAAAAATTCCTAATAAAATAATATTTTTTGCCACATCGGGGGTGATGCATATGTGAGGTGACAAGCGTATATGCATGTGGCAGGGTTAACTATGCCTAGGAAAAGAATATACGGTTCTTTGTGCCTTGTTGGAATATGTAACTTTCTAGCTTCATTTTTTACCTGACTTTTATATTAATATGAATTCGCATTTCAATGCTAGAAACCATCATTTATCTTATTATAACTTGATTAAGAATTTAATGGACTTTTTGTGAAACTATTGATGTACTAAATTCGGTCATTGCTATACATAATCACAAATGCATTGCTATGATTGTTATTCTTGAGATATTTGGATTTTATACTTGAGTTGAAGATCGCTTTTGAGATCTTTTGAGACACATGAACAATAAGGTTTTTGAGGTTTATTGAATTGTTATTGGCTTGAAAGCTGTGATTGATGTTCATTTGGAATATTCGCTTAATCACTCTCCTTGATATTATTCATGCTTCCTACCTTGCTTGTTATTGATATACATATGCTTGGTGTGGAAGAGTGTAAAAGACAAAGGATGATGCCATGCCATTGCAAATACATTACCGTGTGAGGAGAAGAGTAAAGCACGAAGGATGATGTCATGTCATTGCATTTACATTATCATGTGAGGACGAGAGTAATAGCACGATGGGTGATGTCGTGCCATTATTTTTATATTATCATGTGTTTATGCATGAAGGTATACCAATTTGGGGGTGGTTGTATGAGTTCATCTTATTTTTCATAGCTCTGATACCAATTTGGGGGTGGTTGTTTGAGTTCATCTTATTTTTCATAGGATCTTTTTTATGTAGTTGTGGAATTAAATGCTTTTTCATGATTATCTGTAGCTAGCGAAATTAACCTTGAAATTTCTTTTATATTTTCAAGTGTGTATTCTAAGTATTTAATATCTTTAGTTTTTTGATATTCTTCTATATTTTTTTCTAATATTATTTTTGACATATTTATATGTTTTAGAATTTCTAACCAGTACTTAAAATATTTGTAACTATCAATTTTTGATTTGTTCATATTTTACTATTTCTAAATCTTCATCCATGTCTATTTCTGTATAACTGTAATCATTGTTGTCTATAACTGATACTATTCTTTCGAATGGATTTTCTATTTTTATTTTATTTATTTTATTTTTAGCTGTTATCTTATGTTTTGTTGTTAAGACATATAGATTTTTACATCTTGCTGTGAATATTTTACTTCCTGGTGCTAATTCTATTCCAGACATTTTCCAGTATAATACTAATGATTTATCTATATTTTTATCATCTACTGCTACTGAATAGTTAGCACTTACTATAAATTTAAATTTTTGGTATATTAAGTTACCTCTTACAGCACTTATTATACTCTTTTCTATAGGTTGTACAATCCTATCATCTGCCAAGTATATTTCTATAGGGGTATCTATTCCTTCCCTAAAACATGCTTTTATTAGGATCTCCGTTCCTCCTAAGTGTACATATTTTATCAAAATAACTTCAAAACACAAATAAAACTCATAAGAAACTATTTCGGATCATAAAGTCTCAATCTTAAACATAGTCCAAAAATCGATCCAAAAGTCGACCCCCGGGCCCGTACTTCAGAACCCGGCAAATTTTAGAAAATTCGAATACTCATTCCAATATAAGTTCAACCATACAAAAATGATCAAAATCCGATACTATTTCGTCCCTCAAATCATGGTTTTTCATTTTAAAAATCTTCTTCAAAAACTAACATTTTTCCTCAACCCAAAACACAAATTTTATGATATAAATGAAGATAAAATTATGGAATACGTTAAATATTAGGTGATGAACACTTACCAAATCGATTTGCTCGAAAACACCCAAAAGAAGCTCCCAAAACCGAAATCTAAAACTCAAAATATGGAGAAAATGGAAAACCCTCGAATATAACACTCTGCCCAGGCGTGACCACACCTGGACAAAATTAGCTGCTTATGTGCAACCGCAGGTGTGCATGACCAACTGTACCTACACTCCCTCTCGCTTCTGCGCCCAAGGATCCTCTTCTACAAGGCCACATTTGCGCACCAATCCTCGCATCTGACGATACTGCCCAGACCAGCTCCTCTCGCATATACATCTCCCATTTCGCACCTGCGACCATCGCACCTGCATCCAAGGTCCGCAGATGCGATTACACCAGAACTCAGACCTCCTCAAAATCATGGGCACCATCTGAAACTAGTCCGAAACACACCCGAGGCCCTTGGGATCCTATCGAAATATACCAACAAGTTCCATACTTAACACGGACCCGCTGGAGGTCTCAAATCACATCAAACAATGACGAAACTATGAATCGCACTATGAATCGAGCTTATGAACTTTCAAATCTTTTAACTTCTATAAATCGTGCCGAAACCTATCAATTCAACCGGGAATGACACAAAATTTTGCAGACGAGTCCCAAATGACATCACAAAGTTATTCCAACTCTCGAAATCAAATTCCGACCCCGATATCACAAAATTCAATTGTGGGTCAGACTTCTCCATTTTCCAAACTTCAACTTTTCCAACTTTTGTCGATTGGCCTAAAATTATTATAGGTACCTCCAAATCTAAATCAGGACACGTACCTATGTCCAAAATCACTATATAAAGATGTTGACATCATCCAAATCTCATTCCGGAGCTGTATAGACAAAAGTCACATTCCGGCCAAATTCTCACTACTTAAGCTTCCAAAACTGGATTCCTTCTTCTAATTCGACTCTGAATCATCTAGTAACTGAATTCCACCATGCACGTAAATCGATTCACATAATATAAAGCTATTAAATACCTTATGCCACCGAACGGAGCTTAAATTTTCAAAACAACTGGTCAGGTCGTTACAAATAATGTCTAAATCAAGGTTCTATGGATTATAAGAGTTTTAATCATGTTAGAAGGGTATTAGAGACTTGTATTCAACCTAGAAAAATCATAGAACTTACCTTTGAGAGTTATTGAGGCTTGGGACCTGTTCTCTCTTGAATTTAGGATGAATTTTCGAGATTAGGGGTGTGAGGGAAATAAACCCCAAGCTTAAATTTGAAAACGTGAAAATCTGAAATTATGCTCGAAACTCGGCCCATTCGCGTTGGGCCCGTGATGCAGGGCCACTGCGGGAACCCTTACAGGTCAAAATTTTAGAGAGCATGATTTCCCGTGATGGGCCAGCAATGTGGGGCTATAGCACGAGCCTCCAAGTACGGCGTATGGCCAAAGCAGGTGGCTCGTGTCGTCTTCTGTGAAGTCGGTAAAATATTCATAATGTTTTGTAGAGAGCTCCATTTGGGATCTACCATATACCATTGGAAAGGTATTTCAAAGATCTACAACTTTTGTATTTTAAGTTTTCTCAATTTGGTACAATATTTAGTTGGTTTAGTGATTAATTGTGCGACATTTGAGCTAAATAATGTTGTTTTATGTGTAGAAGCATCATAAGAAAGAGACGAATGAATGTTGCACAAAGAAAGGACAAAATGCAAGAACAAGAGCACAAAAACACCAAGTACCCAAGCCTGGCTACAGGCCAAACGTAGCCAGCTCTGTAGCCAGCTTGACTATGCTACCGGCCAAGCATAGCTAGCTCTATATCCAACTTGACCGTGCTACAAGCTAGGCCTAGCCAGCTCTATAGCTAAGTTGACCGCACTATAAGCCTAGCCTCGCGAGATCTATAGCCCGGTGATCAAAAGTGCATGATTAAAAAGACTCCGATCCAGATTTGGACTCAAGGACTTAAAGCCTAGCCTATAAATACTCCCAAAACATGTCTAAGAAGGGTGATGTTTTTCATAAGGGATTCAACCTAAGGAGGCAAGAACATACTAGGAGCAAGGAGAATAATTCTTCTACGAGTTTTTCACTCCCTTCTTCTTATTTCCATTATTGGTTATGAATTCTAGTATTGTAGTTTTGAATACTATTATGAATAGATAATTTTTTTATCTAGGGTTTTGATAGAACCTTTTGTAGGATGAATTCTTATTATGTTTTTATATTAAGCCGTTGGATTTCTCTACTGGTTGAACTACGTTGTTATTTTCGTATATTGAATGGTCATCAATTGATTGTGCCTATTTAGACTATATTGCTTAAGAGCGGGTACATATTAGGTAGTTGTTGAACAACATCACTCCTAATGTATGCAAGATATCAATACAGAGGGTTTAAAAGTGGGATTAGAGATAACGAAACCTTGGTACAATCGTAGTGGCGGTGAATTAGTGCCAGCTAACGTAGTTCAGGAGAATACTTCTAGTAAATTGTGGTAGTTGGTCGAGAGAGAGACACCCAAAGTACTCACGATCGGTAGAGAATACTTAGGCGAAATTGTAGAAGACGTAGCTGTCACACCTCCTTTTTTACACCCAAGGGTATATGGGAGTTTTTCCAATTAAAGTGACATTAATCGAAATGGGATTATTTAATTAATTTATTTCAGAGTCGCCACTTGGAATAGTTTATTTGGTGTCCCAAGTTACCGGTTTATTGTAAATCCCAAATCGAGGAAAATTGACTTTATTTAAAAGTCTGCGAAACCAGAAATTCAAGATAAGGAATTCTGTTAACCCGGGAGAAGGTGTTAGACATTCCCGGGTTACATGGTTCAAGCATGGTCGCTTAAACTATTAAAATTGACCTATTATCTGATTTAGATTTTTAAAACCTATTGTACATTTTTAGCTTTATAACCACTTTTAATTAACTTAAACCGCTTTTAGGAAGATTCAATGTCATTTAAAATACATCGTAAACCACGATACATGAAATTCACCCATAGTTCACAACACGCATTATTTATCATTGTTGAGAGATAGAAATTGGGTCACATTAAATGTACACCCGAATTTAGTGATTAAATTCACAACTACGTCACAGGAACTGTACCCGTAGCTATGATTGAATTATTGAAAGAACGCACTTAAAGCAACTACGAAAGTTCAATTATTAACAATAGTTATGAGGTCCATGGAGAGTTTAATTGATGACACGCCTCAATTTCTACAAGGATTACTCTTGAATTATTTTCACGAGGGCCATGGGTTAAAGGGGTTTTATGGCACACTTCAATTTGATTTTAACTAAAGGGAATTATTTTAAATAATGCTAAGATCCTAATTGAAGCTTAAACTAGAATTTCCTTAACTTAAGCTCTTTTGAGTTATCTAAGGCAAGTGATTTGGGCTTTGCGAGAGTTCATTAATCAAATTAGCTTTAGTAGTTGGAATTGGGCTCACAAACTTGCCCAGAAGTAAAAAGACTTCAATACATCGCGCTGAGTCTTGACCGAACAGCCCAAAGTAGGATCAAAATTAGGCGGGCCCAGGTGTTATGTTTTCTAATTGGGCCTATCTACCTTTTTCATAATATACAAATTAGTGAAAAAGACTGAAAAAGAAACAAACTCATTCTAAAAAATCGAAATACAAGGCTAGTCTAAAAATTAATTTCACATACATTGATTTGCAAGATTCATCAGATATACATTTGTAATTCGCGAAAGAAAAAATATTTACGAATAGGTCAAGTTGTTGGGTCCAACTGCCCAGACCCAATGGCTTGGATTCAGACTTGCTCGAATGAACCCAAAACTTGGGCCTGGTTGCAAGTCCAGCCCAAGTTGCGACCATAATACATGTTCAATAAAAACATAATAAAAAAGAAGGGGTCCAGCTGTGGTGACCCTATACTAACTAAACCAAAAAAATAAATTTTAGAAGAAATATAACAGTCCGTTTACACTGCTGAAAGTCATGAATGTACAAAAATAACTTAATAAAATATCGTTTCAACTGTTTGTCATACTATTGCCTAAAAGAAAACTTTAAAAAGAAAAAATAATCAAAAACACATGTCTTCATTCTAATTTCTGGTTTTCTCCTGCCTTCAGGTCCTCCAATCCAAGATAGAGGTGACAATAATACCATTAGTACATATAGAAATCCATGGATTAGTACAATTTTGACTTAATTAACAAAAAAACAATTAGAAAGAAAGGAAAGAGGCTTTTCAGCAGCTAAGAATTCATGTTCAAACTATTCCAACACCCATTTCACATAATAACTTTAGCTAAGTAAAATGCTTAAGCATGCTAGTGAGGTAACAACTGAACACATTTTAAAGAAAACCATAGTCATAAAGAACAAATAAGCTAGGAATAAGAAGAGATACTTAACAACCAAGAGTTTTTCATTTAACCATCTAGACAAAAGATTACAGAAAAGCTAAATGAATCCAAACCAAGCATGTGAGTCCCAAAAATGTGTACCTTATCAGCAAAATAACAGAAAAAACAAATAGCTCTTTGAGAAATCTGGCTGGAATAACAATAGAACACAGCAGCAACAAAAACCCAGAAATAAACCAAGAATTCAAATACAACTCAAAACCAGCTGAAAACCAGGAAGTCCAGCTAAAGGATATAAGAAGATCTTCTATTTTCACACCATATTTTCAATCTTGTAAAGAATCAGAAATGAAAAGGTTTTTAAAGTTTTCCCAAGATTTGTAGTATCTGAACCTTTTTTAGAAAAAGAAAATACAACCTTTGTGCAGTAATAATACTGATGATTGCTTAAATGAATGAATATTGTGTGAGGGAATGTCTTTTTTTATAGAGTGCACAAAAAATCATCCAAAAAAGAATATTCTGACCTAGTACAACATATATTTATAGCTGTATTGTCCTTTCTCCTTATCCAAAACCAGTATTTTCTAAGGATAAGGACAGTTGTGCTGCATTCTAACATAGTTAATACTAGCTAGTAAGGGTACTTGGCCACGTGTATGCTTGTGCGAGTGTCCTAACATAGTTCATACTAGCTAGTAAACATAAGGAAAAGAACGGACATCACGTCAAATGTATACACATGAATAGAATCAATGAAAAGCAATAGCTCGGAACACAGTGATAACAATAGGGAATCTCCCAGGATACTGTTCCGTAGTCCCAAAAGTAAATATGCAAGGGGATCTCCCGGAATACTATTCAGTAGTTCCAAAGTAAATATGCATCGCAACTAACAGAGATAACAGTTACAGCAAGGCAGAAACCTCGTGCATCACTACAACAAGTACAATAGCAACAATGTAAATAATAAAAAGTACGACAAGTAAATCAACTCAAGAGATTCAAATCACAAAGAAACACTAGAACCAGTTCACAACGAATAACCACAATAGAGACTGCTAGGCATAAAGAGAACAGTTCAACAAAGGAAAACCAATATGTAGCAACGATCCCACAATACATAGTTCAATAGTAAGGAAGCTAACACGAGTCAAATAGTTCCAAATAAAGACAAGTCAATTTAGATATAAGACATCTAAACTTCTTTTAAGGTTGAGAATTTTTGAGGATGTTCGACAATTCAATTAAGGATGCGCAACGGAAAGATAATCATAACCTCAATTAAGACTAAACAGTTATAAGATGAGATGATGATAATTTCAAACAAAGATAAGCAGTTATGAAAAGATAGCATGACAATAAAAGAGGTAAAATAATCAGTTAAGTCAACTAAGAGTCAAATAGACAATAAGAGTGAATCCTAAAGAAATTAATTCTAATTTATGAAAATAAAGGTGAAACCAATAAATAGGAACTCAGTCATACCAAGAACAACTTCACACATAGTGAATATAAGGACCTAAGAACCCTAAAAGACCAATTTTCCACAAATAAGTCTGAGCACGCACTCGTCACCATGCATACACGAACTACAATCAACATAGAAGACTCAAATCCTAAGGTATAGTCCCCCTACACAAGGTTAGGCAAGATACTTACCTCAAAATCGACATTCCGGTACTCTAAGATGAACTTCTCGGGTGAAAAGACCTCTAGACGGCTCAAATCTAACCAAAATAACTTCAAAACACAAATAAAACTCATAAGAAACTATTTCGGATCATAAAGTCTCAATCTTAAACATAGTCCAAAAATCGATACAAAAGTCGACCCCCGGGCCCGTACTTCAGAACCCGGCAAATTTTAGAAAATTCGAATACTCATTCCAATATAAGTTCAACCATACAAAAATGATCAAAATCCGATACTATTTCGTCCCTCAAATCATGGTTTTTCATTTTAAAAATCTTCTTCAAAAACTAACATTTTTCCTCAACCCAAAACACAAATTTTATGATATAAATGAAGATAAAATTATGGAATACGTTAAATATTAGGTGATGAACACTTACCAAATCGATTTGCTCGAAAACACCCAAAAGAAGCTCCCAAAACCGAAATCTAAAACTCAAAATATGGAGAAAATGGAAAACACTCGAATATAACACTCTGCCTAGGCGTGACCACACCTGGACAAAATTAGCTGCTTCTGTGCAACCGCAGGTGTGCATGACCAACTGTACCTACGCTCCCTCTCGCTTCTGCGCCCAAGGATCCTCTTCTACAAGGCCACATTTGCGCACCAATCCTCGCATCTGCCGAGACTGCCCAGACCAGCTCCTCTCGCACATACATCTCCCATTTCGCACCTGCATCCAAGGTCCGCAAATGCGATTACACCAGAACTCAGACCTCCTCAAAATCATGGGCATCATCTGAAACTAGTCCGAAACACACCCGAGGCCCTCGGGATCCTATCGAAATATACCAACAAGTTCCATACTTAACACAGAGCCGCTGGAGGTCTCAAATCACATCAAACAATGACGAAACTATGAATCGCACTATGAATCGAGCTTATGAACTTTCAAATCTTTTAACTTCTATAAATCGTGCCGAAACCTATCAATTCAACCGGGAATGACACCAAATTTTGCAGACGAGTCCCAAATGACATCACAAAGTTATTCCAACTCTCGGAATCACATTCCAACCCCGATATCACAAAATTCAATTGTGGGTCAGACTTCTCCATTTTCCAAACTTCAACTTTTCCAACTTTTGTCGATTGGCCTAAAATTATTATAGGTACCTCCAAATCTAAATCAGGACACGTACCTATGTCCAAAATCACTATATAAAGATGCTGACATCATCCAAATCTCATTCCGGAGCTGTATAGACAAAAGTCACATTCCGGCCAAATTCTCACTACTTAAGCTTCCAAAACTGGATTCCTTCTTCTAATTCGACTCTGAATCATCTAGTAACTGAATTCCACCATGCACGTAAATCGATTCACATAATATAAAGCTATTAAATACCTTATGCCACCGAACGGTGCTTAAATTTTCAAAACAACTGGTCAGGTCGTTACAAATAATGTCTAAATCAAGGTTCTATGGATTATAAGAGTTTTAATCATGTTAGAAGTGTATTAGAGACTTGTATTCAACCTAGAAAAATCATAGAACTTACCTTTGAGAGTTATTGAGGCTTGGGACCTGTTCTCTCTTGCATTTAGGATGATTTTTCGAGATTAGGGGTGTGAGGGAAATAAACCCCAAGCTTAAATTTGAAAACGTGAAAATCTGATGTTATGCTCGAAACTCGGCCCATTCGCGTTGGGCCCGTGATGCAGGGCCACTGCGGGACCCCCTACAGGTCAAAATTTTAGAGAGCATGATTTCCCGTGATGGGCCAGCAATATGGGGCTATAGCACGAGCCTCCACGTACGGCGTATGGCCAACGTAGGTGGCTCGTGTCGTCTTCTGTGAAGTCGGTAAAATATTCATAATGTTTTGTAGAGAGCTCCATTTGGGATCTACCATATACCATTGGAAAGGTATTTCAAAGATCTACAACTTTTGTATTTTATGTTTTCTCAATTTGGTACAATATTTAGTTGGTTTAGTGATTAATTGTGCGACATTTGAGCTAAATAATGTTGTTTTATGTGTAGAAGCATCATAAGAAAGAGACGAATGAATGTTGCACAAAGAAAGGACAAAATGCAAGAACAAGAGCACAAAAACACCAAGTACCCAAGCCTGGCTACAGGCCAAACGTAGCCAGCTCTGTAGCCAGCTTGACTATGCTACCGGCCAAGCATAGCTAGCTCTATATCCAACTTGACCATGCTACAAGCTAGGCCTAGCCAGCTCTATAGCTAAGTTGACCACACTATAAGCCTAGCCTCGCGAGATCTATAGCCCGGTGATCAAAAGTGCATGATTAAAAAGACTCCGATCCAGATTTGGACTCAAGGACTTAAAGCCTAGCCTATAAATACTCCCAAAATATGTCTAAGAAGGGGGATGTTTTTCATAGGGGATTCAACCTAAGGAGGCAAGAACATACTAGGAGCAAGGAGAATAATTCTTCTACGAGTTTTTCACTCCCTTCTTCTTATTTCCATTATTGGTTATGAATTCTAGTATTGTAGTTTTGAATACTATTATGAATAGATAATTTTTTTATCTAGGGTTTTGATAGAACCTTTTGTAGGATGAATTCTTATTATGTTTTTATATTAAGCCGTTGGATTTCTCTACTGGTTGAACTACGTTGTTATTTTCGTATATTAAATGGTCATCAATTGATTGTGCCTATTTAGACTATATTGCTTAAGAGCGGGTACATATTAGGTAGTTGTTGAACAACATCACTCCTAATGTATGCAAGATATCAATACAAAGGGTTTAAAAGTGGGATTAGAGATAACGAAACCTTGGTACAATCGTAGTGGCGGTGAATTAGTGCCAGTTAACGTAGTTCGGGAGAATACTTCTAGTAAATTGTGGTAGTTGGTCGAGAGAGAGACACCCAAAGTACTCACGATCGGTAGAGAATACTTAGGCGAAATTGTAGAAGACGTAGCTGTCACACCTCCTTTTTTACACCCAAGGGTATATGGGAGTTTTTCCAATTAAAGTGACATTAATCAAATGGGATTATTTAATTAATTTATTTCAGAGTCGCCACTTGGAATAGTTTATTTGGTGTCCCAAGTCACCGGTTTATTGTAAATCCCAAATCGAGGAAAATTGACTTTATTTAAAAGTCTGCGAAACCAGAAATTCAAGATAAGGAATTCTGTTAACCCGGGAGAAGGTGTTAGACATTCCCGGGTTACATGGTTCAAGCATGGTCGCTTAAACTATTAAAATTGACCTATTATCTGATTTAGATTTTTAAAACCTA
Source organism: Nicotiana sylvestris (assembly GCF_000393655.2). NCBI lineage: Eukaryota > Viridiplantae > Streptophyta > Magnoliopsida > Solanales > Solanaceae > Nicotiana > Nicotiana sylvestris. The sequence goes on from NC_091064.1 coordinate 107,494,401, forward strand.
TTGTACATTTTTAGCTTTATAAACACTTTTAATTAACTTAAACCGCTTTTAGGAAGATTCAATGTCATTTAAAATACATCGTAAACCACGATACATGAAATTCACCCATAGTTCACAACACGCATTATTTATCATTGTTGAGAGATAGAAATTGGGTCACATTAAATGTACACCCGAATTTAGTAATTAAATTCACAGCTACGTCACAGGAACTGTACCCGTAGCTATGATTGAATTATTGAAAGAACGCACTTAAAGCAACTACGAAAGTTCAATTATTAACAATAGTTATGAGGTCCATGGAGAGTTTAATTGATGACACGCCTCAACTTCTACAAGGATTACTCTTGAATTATTTTCACGAGGGCCATGGGTTAAAGGGGTTTTATGGCACACTTCAATTTGATTTTAACTAAAGGGAATTATTTTAAATAAGGCTAAGATCCTAATTGAAGCTTAAACTAGAATTTCCTTAACTTAAGCTCTTTTGAGTTATCTAAGGCAAGTGATTTGGGCTTTGCGAGAGTTCATTAATCAAATTAGCTTTAGTGGTTGGAATTGGGCTCACAAACTTGCCCAGAAGTCAAAAGGCTTCAATACATCGTGCTGAGTCTTGACCGAACGGCCCAAAGTAGGATCAAAATTAGGCGGGCCCAGTTGTTATGTTTTCTAATTGGGGTTATCTACCTTTTGCATAATATACAAATTAGTGAAAAAGGCTGAAAAAGAAACAAACTCATTCTAAAAAATCGAAATACAAGGCTAGTCTAAAAATTAATTTCACATACATTGATTTGCAAGATTCATCAGATATACATTTGTAATTCGCGAAAGAAAAAATATTTTCGAATAGGTCAAGTTGTTGGGTCCAACTGCCCAGGCCCAATGGCCTGGATTCAGACTTGCTCGAATGAACCCAAAACTTGGGCCTGGTTGCAAGTCCAGCCCAAGTTGCGACCATAATACATGTTCAATAAAAACATAATAAAAAAGAAGGGGTCCAGCTGTGGTAACCCTATACTAACTAAACCAAAAAAATAAATTTTAGAAGAAATATAACAGTCCGTTTACACTGTTGAAAGTCATGAATGTACAAAAATAACTTAATAATCTATCGTTTCAACTGTTTGTCATACTACTACCTAAAAGAAAACTTTAAAAAGAAAAAATAATCAAAAACACATGTCTTCATTCTAATTTCTGGTTTTCTCCTGCCTTCAGGTCCTCCAATCCAAGATAGAGGTGACAATAATACCATTAGTACATATAGAAATCCATGGATTAGTACAATTTTGACTTAATTAACAAAAAAACAATTAGAAAGAAAGGAAAGAGGCTTTTCAGCAGCTAAGAATTCATGTTCAAACTATTCCAACACCCATTTCACATAATAACTTTAGCTAAGTAAAATGCTTAAGCATGCTAGTGAGGTAACAACTGAACACATTTTAAAGAAAACCATAGTCATAAAGAACAAATAAGCTAGGAATAAGAAGAGATACTTAACAACCAAGAGTTTTTCATTTAACCATCTAGACAAAAGATTACAGAAAAGCTAAATGAATCCAAACCAAGCATGTGAGACCCAAAAATGTGTACCTTATCAGCAAAATAACAGAAAAAACAAATAGCTCTTTGAGAAATCTGGCTGGAATAACAATAGAACACAGCAGCAACAAAAACCCAGAAATAAACCAATAATTCAAATACAACTCAAAACCAGCTGAAAACCAGGAAGTCCAACTAAAGGATATAAGAAGATCTTCTATTTTCACACCATATTTTCAATCTTGTAAAGAATCAGAAATGAAAAGGTTTTTAAAGTTTTCCCAAGATTTGTAGTATCTGAACCTTTTTTAGAAAAAAAAAATACAACCTTTGTGCAGTAATAATACTGATGATTGCTTAAATGAATGAATATTGTGTGAGGGAATGTCTTTTTTTATAGAGTGCACAAAAAAGCATCCAAAAAAGAATATTCTGACCTAGTACAGCATATTTTTATAGATGTATTGCCCTTTCTCCTTATCCAAAACCAGTATTTTCTAAGGATAAGGACAGTTGTGCTGCATTCTAGAACATTCCTAATTCTACCCAATGTGAAACCCCAATTTTACCCTTTGAATTACCACCTATTTAGTTGTATCCTAAACTTTTAGATTAAATTAAGTCCCTAAAGTTTCTATTTGTGAGTAAATTAGAACAAACAAGGGCAAAACTAAAAAAGGGTTGGAAATTTGGATCAAAATGCTTAAGGAGGTCAAATGGGTGCAGTCCAAACTTAAATAGAAAGAAATGCTTAATTGATTAAAAACTAAACTAGAACTAAAACTAACCAATGATGCATTTAAACATTAATCAAACAAAATCAGAGATGCAAATACCAGGGAACAAACTAGAATTTAAACTATATCAAGTTTCCAAACTTAAACAAATGAAACAACAAAACCTAAATAATTGTCAATCCTCTTATAATTAGCCATTAGACCAGTTTAGGAAATAGAGCAGTCAATTGAACATGCTGAATCTTAGAGATCGAAAGCTAGGCTAATTGGAAACATGTTTTTTCTCTTTTTTTTTAATGTAACAAACAAAACCAACATCGAACAAAGTTAAGGGTCTGTGAATTAAAAGAAGGCGGGTCTGAAATAGCATAAATAAAACATGCAGTTAAAACAAGAGCAATTAAACATGTAAAAAAGAACCAAATTAAAACCAAAGGGATTTACCGGAGTTTATTTCAAAAACTGGATCAACTCACGAACTCATCAAAACTCTTTGGAGTGTAAATGGACTTTGACTACCATTAATCGACTGTTCTTAACAATAACAGTTAACTAATGGAGGTTTTAAGTCCACTTGACCAAATTTTGACCAAAAAATCAGAAAAGGGAAAAAATTAGGGCTCGATGATTCTGAGATTTAAGATTCGTGGAATTTGGCTGGGATTTTTGAGGAATCAATGGTGAGGCAGGGGTGAGGGAAGGTTTAGGACTGTATGGTATGAATTTGAGGTAATTTTGGGAAGTTAGGGTTTTTCGGTTCGAATCTTAGATCTAATATTCGGGGATTTTTGCTGGGATTCGAGGGGAAAAAGTTGGAGATATGGGCTGAGGAGGTGAAGGTGGGTTAAGGGTGTAAATTTGGGGAGCTTTGGACTACCGGAACCGCCGTGAGGCGATTTCCAGTGGGTGGTTTGCGACGGTGGCGGTGAGGGGATCTTAGACAACTAGGGTTTCTTTGAGAGAGAGATGAAGACGAAGAGTGAAAGGGTTAGAGGGGAGGGGGTCTGAAGTTTAGACAATTTTATATTAATTGACCGCCTAGTTCTGAGCCGTTGGATGATCAAAATCCAATGGCTGTGATTAATCCATATGAAACTGGGTCGTTTGGCTTTATGTGAGTCTGGAACGACTGGATTAATTATTTGGGCAGGGTCTTGATCAATTTGGGGGAAAATATTGGGCCGGTTTGGGGTATTGAAGCATCCCAAATTCAAATTAAAACACCCTTTTTCAAATTTCTTCTTATTTTCCTTTTCTTTTCCTTTTCCTTTTCTTTTCTTTTCTTTTCTTTTTTTTTTAATTAAAAATTCTAAAATTAAAAACCTAAATTAATCACAAAATGTGAAGTTAAACTAAATACCTAATTGCAAAAAATTATAAAAATAACTTAATTCTAAATTAAAAGAGAAGAATCAATAAACTAAAAATTAAAAGGTGAAAAATATAAAAATGAGCTATTTTTTTGTGATTTTCAAATTTTTATAAAATAAATAATTGTTGATTAATCCCAAAAATATAAAAGTAAATCCTAAATGCAATGCATGGTATATTTTGGTATTTTTCATGATTTAAATAAAAATTAAACATGCACAGAAATGTAAATAATTAAGAAAATTCTACAAAAGTTCCTAAAAATTGCAAATAATTAAGAAAAAATCCATTTTCTTGGATTCTGTAGGAGTAATTCATATAGGGAAAAAATCACGTGCTCACAGCTTCCCCTCTTTTCTCGGAAACACGAAGGGTTTTCGGGCAAAGATAAAATGAGCAATTATGAGGGATTTTTTCCCGTTCGAAACTCCATGAGAAGCATTTTTTGAAAAAGCCTGACCGAACCTTGCTTTAGAGTCTGCCTACATATCCTTGGCTACAAAGGAATCAGGTCAGTATAGTTCTGGAAGTTTTGGTAGCTGGGACTACCGGGAAACTGTGATTTCATTGCTGTTGCTGTTGTTTCTTATTGTTGAGCTCCTTATTACAACGAAATAAAATATAAAAAGCTAAACTAACTAAGCCTATCAACTATGAGTTTCCTATATATAAACCTTCTAAAGCTTGATCTTGAGTCTTGGATGGTTCTTCGTGCAAACTCTGATCTGAATCTTGGGGCTCGTTAGCTGCAAAAGCTGGTTCATTCTTCAGCTTTTTGGATCAAGGCGGGACATGCAAAACTTATGACTTCAATCATATCTTGAGTAGTCCGCATCTTTTCTCCTCTTCTACACTTGGGGTTCAACTTCTTTTCTTTTATTTGGGTTGAAACTTCTTTTTTTGGTTATCTCAAACCTTATGCCTCACGGTGAAAACCTGTTCATGCATCAAAGCAAACAACGAACAACATTTTTCTGCCCCAGTTTTTATTAGGAACATTTCGTGAGTTATTGTAACAAAAGTCTAGACTATTTCTTTATTTGAAAGCAATAAACACAAGGATTGTGTATCCTTGGGAAAATGAGATTAGAGAATGGAGCCCTATATCTATAATGAAATCAACTAGGGATTGGGGGCCATAAATTAGAAAGATTGCCAGGTTATGCTGGAAAAATGGCCGGGTTATGCCGGAAATGTAGGAAGGTCCTCGGGTTATGCCGGAAAAGTCTACGGGTTATGCCGGAAAAAAAATATCCTCAGGTTGTGCCGGGGAAGGTCATCGGTTTATGCCGGAAAGGTCCACGGGTTATACTGGGGAAGGTCATCAGGTTATGCCGGAAAAGAAAAGGTCCTCGGGTTATGCTCGGGAAAGTCATCGGGTTATGCCGAAAAAAGGTCCTCAAGTTATGCTGTGGAGGGCCAAGGGTAATGCCGGGAATGTCATCAGGTTATGCCGGAAAATAGAAAAGGTCCTCGGGTTATGCCGGGGAGGTCCAAGGGTTATGCTGGGAAAGTCATCGGATTATGCCGGAAAAGAAAAAGGGTCCTCGGGTTATGCTGGGGAGGTCCATGGGTTATGCCGGGAAAGTCATCGGGTTATACCGGAAAAGAAAAAGGTCCTCGGGTTATGCCGGGAAGGTCCACGGGTTATGCCGGGAAAGTCATCGGGTTATGCCGGAAAAGAAAAAGGGTCCCTGGGTTATGCTAGGGATGTCCACGGGTTATGCCGGAAAAGTCAACCGGTTATGTCGGAAAAGAAAAAGTTTCTCGAGTTATGCCGGGATGTCCACGGGTTATGCCGGAAAAGTTATCGGGTTATGCTAGAAAAGAAAAAGGGTCCTCGGGTTATGCCGGGGAGGTGCACGATATGCTAGAAAAGAAAAAGGGTCCTCGGGTTATGCCGGGGAGGTCCACGGGTTATGTCAGAAAAGTCATCGGGTTATGCCAAAAAAGAAAAAGGGTTCTCGGGCTATGCCGAGGATTAAACTAGGGAGTGGAACCCTATAATTGAAAAGACTGACAGGTTACGCTGGGAGTGACTAGGGATTGAGATCCTATGTTGGAAGAATATAGCTAGATATTGGGGACCTTAGGCTACCGTGATTTTGGAATTTTTCTTCTTCTTGTTTTCATTTCACTTTTAGTGCTTTATTCAAGAAAATGCATGAAAAGTTTCAAAGGGACTTCCCTTTTTGGGTTTACTTCTGCTGCAGGACCATTCTAGTCTCTGCGCACCTTGCTTTTATAGCACCCGCTTTTTGCGAGGTTATCTTAGATTGCACCTCCTTTCAAATCAAAGAACAATTGGTCAGTTTAAAACAGTGGTTAGTTTTGTGGCCTTGATTGTTTTGATCGCTTGATCTTGGCCCAACTCTTTTGCTGAAATCCTTTATCTCTTATTGGCTTTTTGGAGACCGATCTCTCTTCTAAAACTGGGTATCTTGAATTTTCCCAAAATTTCACATGACGGTTAACCTGTGTGGGTCCTTGGCCTTTCTTATTTTTCCTTTATGGTATCTTGACATTGGGTTTATTTCCTTTTCAAGAGTTTTCGACTCTGGAGCATCGGCCATCATGGCCAGTCGAGGCCGACTTGATGCACCTGATGAGGTTGAGTGCCTTTTCCTGAATTTTGCTTTTGCTAAGAAGAACCCTGTAAAACTAATCTTGCCATCTTTTCTTTGTATTAGATTCAGATGAGGATTAAATCGAAAGGGATTCAAAGAAAATTAAAGAAAGGACAGGAAAATGAATTTAAAGAGAAGTGTCCCTTTCGAGGGAGGAAAGAACGACTTATTTGGAGTGCATGCAGACTTCAATAGACATGACATGCTTCTTGGACTGGATACCTGATCTGTGCAACTATCCAACTTCTTATAAACCCATTATGACCAGTGTTTTACAACTGGGAAACCTTGCCAAGACTCTTTCAGTGCCAATGGTTGTAAGGGATTCCTTCTTCTCAATCAACGACGCCCTTTTTGGGTTTTCGCCAATTAACCTCTCTCATTTCTCTTTTCACCGTCGCTTTATAGTGCTATTTATGAGTTTTCACTAACAAGACTCTCTCATTTTCAATTTCCATGCTTATCATCGCCTTACGGTGCCCGTGTGGGTTTTCACTGATAAGACTCTCTTATTTTATTTCTCTCATCTGGTTGTATCAGATCCAAGCAGCCGCATTCTCCGATTCTTGAACATTCTCACTGCTTGATCAGAAGGGCTTGAATAGGATTTAGGGTAAAAAGAGTTTGGATTGAATTACAACTTTGGAACCTTTCAGGCGAACTGTCGCCGAATTATTACAATATGTGCCCCAGTTTCAGTTTTGGGGAAATTGGATTTTTGTTTTGGTGTAACTGAACCCCAGGGAGAGGCTGCCTACGTATCCTTTTAGAATCAAGTCGAACGTAGTTCAGGGAAAACTTTATTTTTTCTTTTTTTTCTTTCTTTGTTTTCATTTGATTGATTGATTTTTTTTACAAACGTTTTTAGGTTCCAAAGAGGGTAATCAAAGAAAAGTCACTGGCTCAAAGGGTTAGCAAAGGATTGGAGTATTTGGGGTAGCGAGAATGAAAGCATTCGTCATCCCAATAGGATAATATTAGTACCACAAAAGGGTTAAACGTAATACCTTTGACTGCATCTGCATTTACAGCTTTTTCAGGGTCATTTCCTTCAATATCTCTCAGGTACAACGCCACTTTCGGAAACAATTTTCTGATAATGTATGGTCCCTTTCAGTTGGGAGCAAACTTTCCTTTTGCTTCTTTGTGATGAGGGAGAATATGTCTCAAAACAAGTTGTCCTACTTCAAAGTTCCTAGGCCGCACTTTTTTGTTGTAGGTACGGGCCATTCTTTGTTGATACAACTGCCTGTGGCAAACTGCGGCCATTCGTTTTTCATCAATCAGGGTTAACTATTCTAGACGGGTGTTGACCCAATCACTATCCTCAACTTCAGCCTCAACGATGATTCGGAGAGAAGGTATTTCAACTTTTGCAGGTATTACAACTTTAGTGCCGTAAACCAATAGATAAGGTGTTTCCCCAACTGACGTGCGCACAGTTGTGCGATATCCCAACAATGCAAATGGCAACTTCTCATTCCACTGTCTCGAACTTTGGATCATCTTTCTAAGAATCTTCTTGATGTTCTTGTTTGATACTTCAACAGCACCATTAGCTTTGGGCCAATAAGGGGTTGAATTCCGATGTGTGATCTTAAATTGTTCACATATTTCCCTCATCAAGTGACCATTCAAGTTTGCGGCATTGTTCATAATGATAGTAGTAGGGATACCAAAACGGCAGATGATGTTGGAGTGCACAAAGTCTACCACTATTTTTTAGTGACAGCTTTGAGTGTGATTGCTTCAACCCATTTTGTGAAGTAGTCAATGGAAACCAATATGAATCTATGCCCATTTGAAGCACTTGGCTCGATTGGCCCAATGACATCTATACCCCAAGCAACGAACGACCACGGTGCTAATATAGGATGTAGTTCTGTAGGTGGTGCATGAATCAGGTCACCGTGTACCTGACACTGATGACATTTCCGGAAGAAACTGAAGCAGTCTTTTTCCATGGTGATCCAGTAATATCCTGCTCGAAGGATCTTCTTTGCCAGGAAGTATCCATTCATGTGGGGTCCATACACTCCTGCGTGCACTTCATGCATGATTCTTCCGGCCTCTTCGGCATCCACACATCTTAACAAGTTGAGATCTGGAGTCCTTTTATACAAGACCTCGCCGCTCAAGAAGAAACCGCTAGCAAGCCTTCTAATGGTTCTCTTTTGGTCTCCATTGGCTTGTTCGGGATATTCTTTCATTTTCAGAAATCTCTTGATATCATGATACCATGGCTGAGCATTTGGTTCCACCTCAACCGCATTGCAGTAACCATACCTTTCTCGGATTTGGATTTCCAGCAGGTCAATGTGGACATTGCTTAGATATGGCAACATCGAGGCCAAAGTAGCGAGTGCATTGGCTAACTCATTGTGAAAACAAGGAATGTACCTGAACTCGACTGACTTGAACCGTTTGCTAAGATCTTCCATATGTTGCCTGTATGGAATAATCTTGACATCCCGAGTTTCCCATTCACCTTGAGATTGTCGGATAATCAAGTCCGAATCTCCCATGATTAACAATTCTTCCACGTCTTGGTCGATTTCCATATTCATACCCATAATTCAGGCTTTATACTCAGTAGTGTTGTTTTTCCAGAAAAACCGAAGGAGGGCTGTGGCCGGATAATGCTGACCAGTGGGTGAGATCAAGATTGCCCCATTCCTGATGTCTTTTGTGATCACCACTCTATCGAAGAACATTTTCCAAGCATTGGCGTCTTCTTGAATTACTTCAACTAAATTCACTTCCTTGTCCAAAAAGTGAGTACTTAAAGGCTGATACTCATCATCAACAGGGTTTTCAGCTAGGTGATCCGCTAGAGCTTTTGCTTTCATTGTCGTGCGAGTGACATAGACTATGTTGAACTCAGTGAGCAGGATTTGCGATTTTGCCAACCTTCCTGTAGGCATCGACTTCTGGAATATGTACTTTAAAGGATCAAACCTGGTGATGGTAAGTGGTGTAGGCCAACAAGTAATGCCTAAGCTTCTGAGCGACCCAAGTCAGGGCGCAACAAGTTCTTTCCAACAGGGTATATTTGGCTTCATAACTTGTGAACTTTTTGCTCAAATAGTAGATTTCCTGCTCTTTCTTCCCGGTCACATCATGTTGCCCAAGGACACAGCCGAAGAAATTTTCCAAGACTGTCAGGTACAAAAAAAAGGCCTCACAAGTTCGGGTGGGACTAAGACTGGTGGGTTCAACATATATTCTTTTATTTTGTCAAAGGCTTCTTGACACTAATCCGTCCATTTAATCGCCGCATCTTTGATCAACAACTTGAATATGGGCTCACATGTGGATGTCAACTGAGCAATGAACCAGTTGATGTAGTTCAACCTTCCCAGCAGGCTCATAACCTCTTTCTTGGTTCTCGAAGGAGGCAAATCCCGAATAGACTTTATCTTTGTTTGATCTAGCTCGATGCCCCTCCGCTGACTATAAATCCCAAGAGTTTCCCAGACGAAACACAAAATGCACATTTAGCCGGGTTTAGCTTCAAATCATACTTGCGCAGATGCGCAAAGAACTTTCTCAAGTCTCGAACATGGTCATCTTGTGTTCTGGATTTAATGGTCACATCATCCACATACACCTCGATTTCTTGGTGCATTATGTCGTGAAAGATGGCAGTCATGGCCCTCATATAAGTTTCCCCGACGTTCTTCAAACAAAAAGGCATGACCTGTAACAATAGGTGCCCCGGGGTGTGGTGAAGGCTGTCTTTTCCGCATCTTCTTCATCCATCAAAGCCTGATGATATCCAGCATAACAATCTACGAAATATTGTATCTCATGTTTGGCACAGTTCTCAACAAGGACGTGGATGTTCGACAAAGGGAAGTTGTCTTTGGGACTTGCTTTATTTAGATCTCGGTAGTCAACACACACCCGAGTTTTCCCATCTTTCTTTGGCACGACCACATTAGCCAACCATGTGGTGTATCGGACCACTCGGATCACCCCCGCCTTTAACTGTTTTGTGACCTCTTCTTTGATCTTGTCACTAATATCAGTTTTGAACTTTCACTGTTTTTGCTGGACAGGGGGATAATCGGGGTAAGTCGGCAACTTATGGACCACCAAATCCACACTTAGTCCTAGCATATCCTCGTTAGACCAAGAAAACACATCTTTGAATTCGAACAAAAGTTGGATTAGTGCATCCCTAGTTCTTTCATCTGTGTGAATGCTTATCATGGTTTATTGGACCTCCTATGAACTACCCAAATTTACTGGCTCGGTTGCATTTAGATTTGGCTTAGGCTTATTCTCAAATTGTTCCAATTCTCCATTTATTTCCCTAAAAGCATCTTCTTCATCATATTCGGATTCTTGATTCATTATTTCATAATTAGACAACATATTTGGATCTGGGCATGAAGTCCGCAAGCATGTCATGTTATTTAAAGTTGCATTATTAGAAATGAAACAAGAAATAAGAAAAAGTAACAAAAATCAGAAAGAATAAAAAGAATTCTTCATAAACGATGAAATATTGATTTCATTTTATTTAATTTTTAAGATAACAGTGTTTACATTTGAATTTAAAGATAGTAAAATAAAGAAAACATCTGAGTTACACCCTGGAATAACTCGTGATGTAGAAAAGGTGGCAAGACTGGGCAACTGGGATTCCCGTCTAACTGGGAACGGAGTAGCCTTCTAGTTTTGCAACTTGGCATTGGGCCCCATATATAGCACCTCAGCGGTGCTCGAGCCTTCTCCCGGCTGAACCACGTGGGTTTCATACAACATTTTCCTCATAGCACCATATATATCTTCTATTTCTTCGGCCGTGAAGGCCTCATCTTACTGTTTATGTATTTGGGTTTGACGAATATTTTGTGGAGATTCGGGACTGGTTGAGGTAAAACCCAACCATTGCTCTTTTGTTCATTTTCCCATGTCACATCAGTTTTTGTTGCATGAAAACCCACATCGAAGAAATTCTCACTGGCACGTAAAGTGATAGGTTCTCTGATACCTTGCAATGATGCCCCGAGTCCCTTCCCAAGCTTATAACCATGTTTGATCATTTCAGTAACGACCATGATGGCCGCATCTGACAGAAAGGGATGAGGACACGAGCTTCCCTCCTCACATTGATCTATGACAACCACCTCGAAAGCTTGATAAACTATATGCTCACTACCTTCCCTAGCTTCGAGACATAGGACTGACGGGTCTCGGTAAATTGACTGCTCATCTTCTCCATGAACCACAATTTCCTGATCTTTGTGCTCAAATTTCACCATTTGATGGAGGGTAGAAGGTACGAGCCCCGCAACATGGATCCAAGGCCTTCCTAAGAGAAAATTATAGGAGGTATCCATGTACAGGACCTGAAATGTCACCTCGAAATCCATAGGACCGATAGTCAAAATCAAATCGATCTCGCATATGATGTCTTTCTTGATTCCATCAACGGCATGCACACAGACATTGTTAGGCTAGATTCTCTCAGTCCTAATCTCCATTCTTTGCAAAGTTGCGGGAGGGCAGATATCAACTCCGAATCCACCATCCAACATGACTCTCTTCATATAGTATCCCTCATACTTAACTGTCAAATGGAGGGCTTTGTTGTGGGCGGCCCCTTCTGGGGGCAAATCATTCTTGCTAAAGGAAATCTGATTGACTGCGAAGAATCGTTCTGCCATCATTTCCAGTTATTCGACAATAGTTTCAATCGGAACATAAGCTTCATTGAGGATCTTTATCAACACTTTCTGATGCTCGGTTGATCTTACTAGTAGAGACAAGAGTGAGACATGTGAAGGAGACTTCCAGAGTTGGTCTATTACCTCATAGTTCGCAGTTTTCATTTTACGAAAGAATTCATCGGCCTCTTCGGCACTAACTGGCTTTTTGGGCGGGAAGCGCTTCTGCTTGGCATTGTTCACTTCTCTCGGATTAAGGTATTTCTCAGCTGGGTTACTTTCATTTGCTTCTCCTAGGACCTCTTTTCCCTTGTAGGTTACTACTGCCTTGTTATAATTCTATGTGACAGCAGTAGGGTCTGTCATGGGCTTCTGCGGTACGCGGCCAATAACTACGAGCTAATTCAGCCTTGGTGAAATTATTGGCCCCGCACCACATAGGCCCCTTTAAGCACGTACATCTAGGTCCATTGTTTAGCTCAAACCTTTTTGGAGGGCTCAATATCATTTGCTCTTTCTTGTGACCCCGGGGAACATAAAGAATGGCATATTTTGGGGGTACTGCCCCAATTTTGGTCTCCACCGTCTTTTCTATATTTTGAGGGGTGGGTTTACACTTCTTCTCCCCCTTGTCTTGCTTTGCAGCAGCCTTTGGCTTTTTCTCGACATCAGCAATAACAATGATGGCTTTCAAAATGGGATCAAACTCCTTAACTTCGCAAATCATCCCAATAACTGGCCCATTGTTGTGAGCCGGTAATGGGTTGTTGGTCACATTAGGGATTTCTTCATCCTTCAGCACCATCCTTTTTTGCTCTATGAGATTTTCAACCGCCCTTTATAGCATCCAACAGTCTTCAGTTTCATGTCCTTCCACCCCAGAATTATAGGCACATCGAGTTCCGTGTCGGTAAGAAGGTGACTCCGGGTTTTGTCCATTCAGGGGTATGAGTTGCAGCAAACCCATTTGGACAAGTTTAGGGAAAAGGCTAATTATGATGCACCAATAGGCGTGAAATTTGTTCTCCTGGGTGGATCCCAAGCACGAGCATTGTAAGGGAAATTATTTTGTGGAGGTCGGGGATTATACTGATCTTGGGTTATTTCTAGGAGGTGGAGCTCTGTTTTGGTTAAAATATTGTTGTGGCCGAGTGTATGGCTAGGCGTTCATGACAGTGTATGGTTGGGGGTCCATAGCATAAGCCACATCCTGGTGAGGATAATAATGTTGAGGGGTGCTTGGAGGGAAGTAACTTCTGGGTGGCTGAGGGTTTCTCAGACATGAAGCTTGCATCACCACTTCTTCCTTTTTCTTTCTATTTGCTACACCTCTGGGCCCGCTTTGAATTGCTTGGGATGTAGCTCTTATGGCAGATTGAAACAATATGCGCCCTGTTTTCAGACCATTCTCGACCATCTCCACCAATCATGATGGCCTCAGCAAACGGTTTCCCCATTGCAGACATAGTATTATGAAAGTAGTCAGCCTCTTGGGCTTGTAGAAAAACACTAACCATTTCGATTTCATCCATCGGGGGCTTGACCCTGGCCGCTTGTTGGCTCCATTTAACAACATATTCTCGGAAACTTTCCGATGATTTCTTCTTGAGATTTGACAGAGAATTCCCGTCGGGAGCTATGTCTATGTTATAATGAAACTGCCTGACAAAATCTCGATCCAGATCATCCCAAATGTGCCAACGAGATATGTCCTGATATTGATTGCAATATCTCTTGAGATGGGCTATGGGATCCCCGTGTCCGTCATACTTTTCAAACTTTGGGATCTTGAAACCCAGGGACAAATGCACATGTGGGAACATACATTGATCAGCGTAGGATACACTCTTTTGTCCTCTCAAACCTTGTATATTCTTAAGGCTTTGTTCCATGCTCCTCATTTTCCGAGTAATTTCCTCTTGCTCGGGGTTCTTTGTAGCCATCTCCTGTCCCGTGGTAAACTCGTACCAGGGTTGTTGAGGGTAAGAATTGGTTGTGAAAGGAGTAGTTTCTGGTGGAAAAGATGGTACTTGGAAAGTGAAAGATGATAGATCAAATCTTGGTCTAGGCACAGTCGGCTGTACTGCAGCCGAGGTTGGTGGTGCAGTAAATATGTTGGAGGCCACTCCCGAAACTACCTGGGGGCGAACCTCCAAAGGTGTTCCGGTGAAGTGAGCTGAGATGGTGGGGTATCCAAGTGGGGTATTTAGGTAACTTATCGGGACGTTGGAATTTCCACTTGCTCTGGGAAGTAGTTCGGGGAAACCAGGTATGGCACTTGGTGGCTCTCTATCATTGGACCAGGCATCCCACATTTCAAGCACGCGGAAGCACAGTGCCCTATTCTCTTCTGCAGCCGCTGACTCTGAGGTTGGGATAACCGACAGCGGGCTATCCTCTGGGATGGGAATAGTTGGTGGATGACCTTCTGATGACATTTCTACACTACTCTTGGATCTTGTAAAGTACGGGTGTGAACACAGGCTACCACAAAACAACCACCTTAAAAACAGAACCTATACTCAACAGTAGACAACGAACCGGTTAGTTTGAAGCAATTAACACATAGGAAATCGCACATTGGGTGTGTGATGCACCTATGCAGTTAAATGTGTTTCTACATGTTTTGCAACGATTGCATGTCTCATCCCATCTTTTGCTTATCTCCCCGATCTTCTCTATTTCTCTCTTTTGGCACTCTCATTTTCTCTCTTGTTCTCATTCACTTTTCCTTGTTTTCTCTCTTTTATTTTTGGTTTTCCTTTTGGTTTTTTCAACATTTTCTCTTTTATTTGAGTTATTTACAAAAATCATAACCGGATCTGATGAGGATTGCCTACGTATCATGGCGCCGCGTGAATCAAATTATCACGTAGTTCAAGGAATAAATGCATTAAATAATTAAACACAATTTTGGTTTTTCTTCAAATTTCATTAAAAATGGAAACTTCTAATCCTTTCTATTACAAATTCCCCATCATATTTTCTAGGAATTGAAAGGAAAACAACAGACTCAAAACAAACTCTCAAACTGGAAATTGAAATACAGACTCGATACGAAAATCAAGAGTACATAAGTTCTTCTATTTCAAGGGCCCGTGGGACATTTGTCGGTCTCGCCACGGGCCTGTGCGTAAGATCCCCTATGAGACAATCCAGGTCACTCATTATTTGGCGAACAAAGGTCATTACTGCAGCAAAGAAGGTGGTTCTAGTCATGTCTTCACATTCATGGAACTTCATGACGATGTAGTCAACAATTGCTCTAACCCTTTCCCTGATGATACCCTTTTCTTGGAGCAAACGCCCGATTTGTTGAGACCTAGCTTCTAGCACTTGGGTGCCATGATGGTTTTGACCCTGCAGCTGTTGCATATCTTCCTCTAGCTGGGACATTAATGCATAGCAATGTTCTCTTTCCGCTTTAAAGTTCTTAGCTTATTTGGTCATCTTATTTTCGAAGGTAGTTAGCCTTTTCTTCAAATTTGGGACTGTTCCCTCTACGTTCTTTGTCAATTGTGCTCGGGCTCTTACTAGATTACCCTTGGATTTTTCCAAGTCATCTTGGTACTCAGATATTTTCCTTCTATGACCATTTATGAGCCTTTCATCTGTTTGGCTCCTTTCTTGATTCTTAGCAGCTATCTTCATTTTTCGGATCTGGGCTCGAAGGGCTTTGTTTTCTTGAGCCAGCTTCTTCTTTTCCCCTTCATCAGCAGCAGATTGTACACTATTGTCAAATTTAAGATCTCGGATCTGCCCCTCCAATTTGCTTATTGTGGCTCTGTAGCTTGTCTCTTTTACGAACCAATCCCATTGCTCCCGTAAATGATCAGTTAATTGCTGGACGTGGGATCTTTTAGCAGGCCGTTCGGGCTCTTGTTGGACTTGAAACCTTTTACCAAAACAAGTCACTTAATTAGGCTCTAATTCACCTTTAGATAGATCTCGTACACGAGTCTTTCGCTCTAGAAATCTACATTGATTCCAAATCTAATGAACTTTTCCTTCTGGGAACACAGCGTTTGGACCCAATTCGATGACTTGTCGGATCAGATCTTCGTCATGTGGGATAGTTTAGTACCTGCCTAGTTGTCGCAGCACCCTATGTGGCGCATATGGTTGATTTCTCCGGAGACCATTAAGAGAAGATAGCACACCTCGGCTAACATATAAATGACTTCAGTGACCGAGAGCCAACCGAATGTTCACTCAATTCTTTTTGAAGTTAAGGAACTTAAATGCGCAAAGCAAGCCTCTGTACCTTTTGGAAATTCACAACCCACCACCCGGTTTTCATGTTCTTCAATGCAGTTCAGACCAGTCATGCCATAGTTCATGTACCCCAGGCGGTGGTAAAGATGTTCTTGCATCCAAAGTTGTAGAAGCATGTTATAGCCTTCAAAGAATTTTCCCCCTTCTCGGCAGACAGTTAGAGCTCGATAAATCTCCGTTAAGATCATTGGAACAAGGGTACCATTAGCTTTTTTAATCATACGTCAGCCATTCCCACAAGACCCAATTCTATATTTCCATCCTTTCCTGGGCAGATTAAAACACCCAGGAATGCCACTATAAAAACCAGTCCCCGACGTACTTCCCATTTATCTTTGTTTCCTGAATGAGCTAGGCCAGTATCTGGAGCCTCAAAACAGTGGGGATCGCCATAACGCTGTATAAGAAGTAGAAATGTGCAAAATCCCTCAGATAGATTTCCATATTGAACCTCCTGATTGATGCTTAGAAGGTCCAAAAACTTATAAGGAGTCATTGTTCTTGGTGCCACTGGGTACCAACTTCTCAGATTCCCACTATGATCAGCATAGCCCGCTATTTCCTTAAGCGTGGGGGTTAACTCAAAATCAGAAAAATGGAACACATTATGTTTCGGGTCCCAAAAAGGTATCAAAGCCTCAATTACATCCAACCTTAGTTTGATTTTCAGCAGACCAACAAGACCGCCCCAAACTTTTACCGTAGTATCTCTGCTAACTTTTCCTAAGTCGTTCCACCACATATGGAGTCCGAATAGGATTTCTTCAAGAACTGCGAAAGTTTGATTTTCAATTGTGCTAATCCTGCACATTTATTAGAGTGATTGTTTAAAATATCATGATTTATTTTGACTCAAGAGAAAGTTATCAGTTTGCAGAAAATTTTATTTCAAAACAGAAACCGCATTTTGCAAATATGACCCTTCAGCACCTCGGAAAGAAGACTTTAGGGCTGTGTTTGCTAATTGGCCAAAATTTGAAAAAGGAACCATAGGTGGCTATTCTTGCAAAAGCAGCCTTCCGGTGCCCTTTTTGGGACATTTTGGCTATTTAGACAAGAACGACATTACCTAACTTATTTACGACAAGACACAAATTTTTTGTTCTTTTTGGGTTATTTTTGCAAAAATGGAGTTGGACTCGGTGAGGGTTGCCTACGTATCCCACATCCGGTGAGAATCAAACTTGCGTAGTTCGGGCGGTATTGACATAATAAAACAATACCAAATATTTTTTTCTTGAAGCAAAATTTCCTTCTCTTTCTTAAAATTTCGGCAGCATTTCGGTACTTTTTGGATACCGGGATTTGAAAGGCAGGTAATTATCTCTCTCAATCCTCAATTTGACTTTTTCTTTCCAACTTTTCTTGGTTATTCATGGGCTGGCCAACATGTAATCCGAAGCAAATGAATGCATAACTAACAAGTAAAATGCATCAGGATGGTCTTTTGATTTCGGGTACACCTGTCCTAGACGGACCCAACCCCTGTTTTGAGTCCCCAAAGTAAAATGCACGTGATGCAAACAAGCGTTCCTACTAGGGATCCGACATGAGGCTTTGTTATTCTATGTTTAAAAATCTAGGTGTATTGTTCTAAACCTAGCTTACCCGAGTGGACAGATCGACCCGAGGGGGGAAACGTACCGGGAATATAGAAGCCACGGGCCTCAAGCATAATAAGATGGCAGAGAGTCAAGATAGCAGGAAAGGAAGAAAAGATAGGTATCGAAGGGAGTATAAGATAAAAGAAAACCATAAAATGCCCCATTTATGGGGGGGGGGGGAAAGTAACCGATGGCGCCATTATCGCCCTAAAAAAGCGTAACAACAGGCACAAACAATGCGTTCATGGAAGCTGAATCGATAACAATGGCATGACTCTGAAGAACGGAGAGTCACGACATTTCGGATGATCTTGAAGAGATGTAAGGACAAGGTGCCTCGACACTTGTAAAAGGGGGGATGATAGGAGACCGGGATATAGTATGTCAATATCATTTCTTATCACTTCCCTCTAAGAAACGTGGAGACTATCTGTGTGCGGTGAAATTTAGGGGCCGATTTACCCTTGACATAATGCTTTGAAGGATGATCCCGGAAGCCCGGGATCTCGAGTCAGTCACTTCCCTCAAGGTCGGTCGAGGAGTGCATCCGGGGTCAATCAATTCTATTCGAGCGGCTCTACATCAGCCTACATACGACATAAAGCTAATCGGCTATCACATCCCATTTTCTTTACGCAGCGTATTTTGTACTAAGTTTGGGCTTCCCCTTTCTATAAAAGAGGATTCACTAACGCCTTGTAAAGCAGAGCTCCAATTATCCTACTCAAGTGCAATAATATCTTCTCTCTTTCTCCTCTCTAATTTCCTTGTTCCCACTGGATCGAAGCCATTTATCTTCTATTACCTTCTTGTGTGTTTTTTGTTTATCACTTGGTACTAGCCCGAAGTCGTCTTCATATACATTTCCTTTTTACTTGTTCTACATTACATTGCTTAATATTGGCCATAAAGATCCTTGTTTAATCGTATCCTTGACTGTTATCCCATTCTCGACTGCCCCGATAGCTCGAGTTCAACCCTAACATCGACCCCGAGGTCCCCCATCGGCCAGTCCTGCATTCGGGCAGCAGGCCCCTCGGTTTGATCACTGCCTCATTTTAACGTGCATTTCATCTTTAAACTCAATATTATTAGCATCAACTTCTCTAACAACTAGCTCGGGAATAGATCACGTATTTTTAGAATACCATTTACAAATTTAATTGTTGTTACCCTTTTTATGGTAAACAGTTTGGTACCCACAGTGGGGCTAAAAATAATAGTGATTATTTTCTTGCTGGTGTCATTACACAGACAAACATTATCCTTCACACTTTTTCGTGTCCAATATCCTTTGATTTCAGATCAAAATGTATGGTTCGGAAACAGAGTCAAGAATGACATCCTCGAAAACCACGGAGAAAATGGCATGGTTGTCCCAGCTGTTGGAGCACCTCTATAGAATCCTGATATTGCGCCCGGACAGATCTTGGCCGACGCGAATTCGTAGGACGCACAACAAGTCGACAAAACTTCTCACACCGACAAGAGCATACGGCATAACGACCGGCAGGAAGCTAAAAGAACCCCATCCCAGGAAAAACAAGAAGTTAGTCTTCATGTTATTTTTGAAATGTTGCAGGCACAACAGTTGGCCATCGCTTAGTTACAAAGCCATCCAAAGACCCCCAGCACAACAGTACCGGAAACAGCTCCCCCCTGGCGACCAAACACCCGAGAGGTCGAGCAACAACGGGATCGTGGCCGACCATACCATAGTGAAGATGCTTGAGAACCTCACCAAAAGGATCGAATCGGTAGAAAAGATGATTGCAACCAACGATTAAAGGTCGAGACCTACAACTCTTGGGTTGATCAAATCCCAGGTGGACCTCGATGCTCAAGGGTTTGGATTCAAAGAAGTTCATACAGAGGTCGTTCCCTGGGGAAGTAGCCTCGAAGCCCATTCCAAAAAAGTTCAGAATGCCAGAACACCCCAAGTACAACAGCACCACCGACCCTAACGAACATGTTACTTTCTTCACCTGCACAGTAAAAGGCAATGATATAAAGAATGATGAGATTGAGTCCGTGTTGTTGAAAATATTCGGAGAAATGCTTTCGAAGGGGGCCATTAATTGGTATCACAACTTGGCTCCCAACTCCATAGATTCGTTCACCATGCTAGTAGACTCCTTCGTGAAAGCACATGCCGGAGCCATCAAGGTAGCAACAAGGAAATCCGACGTTTTCAAAATCAATCAGAGAGAGAACGAGATGCTCGTTTTCTTGTTGTTGTCGTATTGATTTCATTGATATTTCATACCCAATCATACTCATTCATTTCATATCATATCTCAGCCTCTATTGTTATTTATTGATACATCATATCATTATTTTTGGGCTAGTCATGGCATTGTGAACCCGTGAAAGAGAGACTTGAGAGATTGATGACTGAGTAAGGCCGAGGGCCAGATTGTGAGTGACATTTATGGGATCGGGCTGCACGCTACAGCGATTATACTGATTTATGATAACACTTAGGCTGAAGGAGCCCCTCTGGAGTCTGCACACACCCCTAGTGAACGCGGTTTATTGTATTGAGGGATGGATTTTCCCTGGACATTGATCTTTTCCGAAGCATTATATACCTTGTCATGACCCAATTTCATATTAAGTTGTGATGGCGTCCAACATCTCTACTAGACAAGCCAGCAACGAATAACTTAATAACATTCCCATTTTAACAAATTTCACAATATGATTTTCCATAATATAAAAGATTTGAACGAGATACCGATTTTAATTAATAAGTGATTCAAGTAGAAATGTTTATGTAACACCCCGTAAAAATTCGCCTTAGGTATGAATGAGTTAAAGGAGTAGTAAGGATATATTTTGATCATGCGAAGGCCCATTAAGATGATTATGGGTGAAAATAGTTATTTCAAAATCAAGATGGAAAGTGAGGTGCATAAGATTTGACAAAAGCGACTATGTTTGTAGAAGGTTCATATTCCAGTAGGTTTTAGTGAAAATATGTAAGGAATATGGGAAAACGCAAAGAATGAAAGTTGTAGACCTTTCAAATAGCTTTCCAACGATATATTGTGGAGTTTAAACGGAACTCTTTGCAAAACGTTATGCCCATTTTACAGAGAGGTATGCAACCACCACGATCCTGCCGCGTTTTACCGCGGCCGCAGTGGTGAGGCAGTGTCTCAGCGATTTACCATGGTCGGGACCACGGTCACGCCAACCGGGACGTGATGGACGACTTGGGATGTCTTTGTTTAGCCTTATTTCATCCCCTACAGCCCCAAAACATAAAAACTTGCCCTAGAAAGGAAAACTCTCAAAAACCTAACTCCTTAAAGGTTCGTCTACTACCCAAGGTAAGTTCTAATGGTGATTCTATGTTTATTTCAATTCCCCAACATCTTATTAACATGGGTAAACCCTACGTATCATTAGATATTCGATTGGGACATTATTGTTGAGAGAAGAAACCCTAGAACTCGAATTCAAGGAGATTGAACGTCAAAAAGGTAATATCTTTGCCCTCTAATTGCTTCTATCACTGAATTAGTGATTATAGACTCTAGTTCATGAGATATGAGTTGATGGGTTTGATATAAAAGCATGAACGGTAATACGTTTGGGTTGTTGATTGGTTATTATTGGTTATGGGTGTTGATTACGTTATGGGTGATAAAGAATAATGTTGATTATAACCATTTGAGACTTTATAATTTATCTAAGACCAAGAGAATGGGTTATTGTGTGTAGAGACACCATTAATAAGGACTATGAAGCTTTATTCTCACCAAGGGTTTGAGAAAATGCCTAAGTGACCAAAACATGAGTATTATTGCTAATATGGAATCCCTTTGACTTGTATTGATATAGATTGAAGTTGAAAGGGTTGGCGAATGTTGCATTACGCTCAAGAGCAGGAAGTTAAGGTATGTGAGGCTAACTCTCTATGTTTGGGAATGTTAATGATTCTCCCTCCATTACGTTTCTTTTACGATGTATCAATTGCCTCAGAAATATAGTTAAGCCTAGTTCCTTGAATAGTTGTAGAACTTCTATTCTCTAGCTTCGTAACTCGTTCATGACTTTCATTCTGAACATTGTGAGCTCAGTTCGTATTCAATATAGACTTGGGCTTGATGTCCCTAAGTCTAAGTATAGCTTACTCAACATGTCATAAACAATTGAAGTTTCAGTGTTCATAACCAGTTCAAGAATGCATGTCTCATTCTAGTCCTATTTAGTATTCAAGTATTATGTAACTCAGTATGATTCAGTATTCTAGTATTATGTAACTCAGTATGATTCAGTATTCCAGTATAATGTAGCTCAGTGTGATCTAGTATTCCAGTATCATATAACTTAGCGTGATTCAGTATTTCACTATTATGTATTGTAGTATGATTCTCAGTTCCTGATTTTAAATCCCTGAATGTTGAACACCTATATTTGGGCCTGACACTGTAGCTAATGCTTTATGCATCTTTGGTCCTGAGGACGCAGCTTATGCTTTATGCATCTTTGGGCATGAGGCCGCAGTTTATGCTTTATGCATTTTGGACCTGAGGTCGCAGTTATCTATACGAATACTTGGGCCCGAGGTCGTAGTTTGTGCACATATATATATAGGCCTGAGGCCGTAGTTTAATATTCAGATAAATAGGTTGTTCATCATTCAGAAGAGGGAGTATCCATATCCTTACTTCCTTTCAGTTTAATTATTAGTTACCGTTCAGTTATCAGCTATCAGTTATCAGTTCAGTTATCAGTTATCATTTCAGTTTCAATTTCAATAGTTATCATTTCAGTTATCAATTATAAATTCCTAGTTATCAGCTTAGTTTCAGTTTCAGCATTTATAATTCTTTCTTTTAGTTGCTTTACATACCAGTACAACTCAAATGTACTGACGTCCCTTTTCCCCGGGGCATGCATCTTACAATGCAAACAATGAATTACAGGTTGATGATTTTAAGCGCTAGGATTCTTGTACCTGCTATTTGGTGATCCCAGTTCTTTCGGGGCAGTATCATTACCTTACAGTCTTCAGTATTTTCAGACAGTCAATGTTTTCAGTATTTCCTTAGAGGCTTCATAGACTAGAGTAATTGTTAGATAGAGTCTCAGACTTTTCGTATTAAGCTATGTTGGCTACAAATATGTTTCAGAATTGTATTAGTATTTCCGCACTTTGATGTATATCATCCAGACTTTCAGTATATCAGCATGTGTTATTTTATCTTCCGTATTCAGTATGTTATGATACCACATGTTGATTCAGCCAGCTAGTTGGTTCGCTCGGTCACATGTAGTTAGGCACCGAGTGTCGCGTTACATCCCGGCCCAGGTTCGGGGCGTGATAAAGCGTTGTATTTGAGCACTAGGTTCAAGTGTCCTAGGGAGTCTATGAAGCCGTGTCTAGTGGAATTTCCTTTATATGTGTGTGCCGGCCACTCATATAAATGGTTGACTACCAAGACATTCAGGATTGTCTCATTTCTTTCTACTCTAGATCGTGCCATGAATCTTAGAGCAATAGGTAACCTTTTCTTCCTATTGAATTCCAAACGTATTAGATGCCCAAGCAACGCGCAGGAGAAACCTAAAGTCCTAGAGAGGATAATTACCCATTGAGGTATAATTATGGAGTACAGCTTGGTAAATATGAGACTTGAGAGGACGTTAAAAGTGTGATGCAATGGATAGTAGTATATATTAGAGCATAACCTTATTAGAAAGTACAAAAGCAGATATTATGTTTTATGGTCATCAGTTTTACTCAGCTACCAGTTATACAGTCTTTTGGTTAGCATGTTTATGGTTATTCAGTATGCCAGTTATTAGTTATTCAGTTACCAGATCTCCAATTTTCAGTGTATCAAAATTTCTATAGACTTGTGAGTATACAATGATGTATATGGATGCTCAAACAGAATGTAAGTAACAGTGATTATAGCAAAATCTTTGCATGTTTTAGGGATTAAGACCCAAGACTCACTAGATGGTGCATTAAGTGCTTTATTAGATATGCATGGCTGTCTATCCGTATGTCAGACCCCACGGTGTATCAGGTTAAGAATTCAACCGCAACGGGCATAGAATTGATCACTATAGTTTTGGACAGAAAAGAGCCAAAGGAAAATATAACTAAGAATAATATGATGTGAGAAATTCTTGTGCATACCATTCCGGCATAAAGGGACATACCATTGATGAATGCCGCTCTCTGAAAGATAAGATTCAGACTCTGATCGATAACAAGATCATTGTAGCAAAGGATCCTACTCCGAATGTCCGCAACAACCCTCTGCCGGACCATAAGGGTGGATGTGTTCACATGATTGAAATAGAGGATGATTGGCATCCCAAAGGATCGATCGGTTTAATCACAGAAGGTGACGAACCAAAGAAACCAATAGTCACCCTCAATCCGATTGTAGTCCAGACTCAGCCTTCTGGGGATGCCGAGGTAAACATGTCTGTACCACTTGAGTTTGAAGCACTACCCCCTGCAAAGATGCCAACACCAATGGAGGTCGAGTTTGGGTCTCCAGCAAATGCACTCGCACCGTTTGATGTTGCGGTTTAACCCTCCAAAATCCATGCTCCATTCGGAGTAAAGGTACCCATTCCAGTAGAAATGTCGGTCATAACACCGTTCCATACAAATGCCATACCTTGGGATTACATAGCCGAGGCGAGAAGGAAAGGGAAAGCTAAGTTCGGGAAAACAGTTGCGGCATAGGGTATGACAAGAACCGGCAGTGTTTATACTCCGGAGCATTTAGCTGAGTCGAGTAAACAGGCCTATGGTCGGCCTACCATAATTGAAACTGGGCCTGATGATCTCTAAAGAAAGATACAAGCCAAGGAATACTCAGTCATTGATCAGCTGAACAAAACACCAGCATAGATTTTTATCCTAGCTTTGCTGTAAAGTTCCGATGCACATAAGAATGCCTTGTTGAAGGTGCTGAGTGAGGCATATGTACCAAGAAAAATCACCGGAGGTGAAATGTCCAACATGGTAGGGCAGGTATTGGAAAGTCAAAAGATCAATTTTCATGAAGATGAGCTGCCACCAGAAGGGTTGAGTCACAACAAAGCGTTGCACAACACCGTGCAGTGCGAAGATTATTTTATCACCAGGGTCCTGATTGATGGAGGGTCCAGCCTCAATATTTGTCCGTTGGTAACACTCAAAACATTGGGGAAGGGGCTGCATGAAATCATGGACGGGGTCATCAATGTTAAAGCTTTCAACGGTTCCCAAAGATCCACCATTGGGGAAATCAGCTTGTGTTTGCAAATGGGGCCTACTTGGTTCGACGTTGATTTTCAAGTTATAGACGTGCCGACATCTTACAACTTGTTGTTAGGATGGCCGTGGATTCATGCCGCTAGGGCCATAGCATCAACATTGAAAGCATATTGAACTGGAGCGGATATGAGCCTATTACCACATCAAGCGAGTCAATGCTGTTGACAAAGTCAAATGGTGGGACAACAAAATTGAAAGCATATTGAACTGGAGCGGATATGAGCCTGGCAAGGGACTTGGCAAGAACCTCCAAGGAATCGCCAAGCCTACCAAACTGAAGAAACATGGCACCACCTTTGGTCTGGGATACGAGTATACTTGGGAGGAATTCAACAACTGGTCGCCACCATGGCGCTATCCATATACCTGCTGGAGCAGCTAATACCACATCTGGAGCAGACTTTCCAGCCGACCGATGTTATCTATGGGTCGGAAGAAGAGAAAGCACTGGAAGTAGTGAGGAATTTGTTCCTAGAAGATAATGACATGGATTGTTGTGTCATTTTCGAGGAGGATGGGGAGGAAGGCCCTTCGATACAGGCCGTAAGCCGAGGAGCATGCCTCAACAATTGGACCATCAGAACTGCCAGAGCCCGGAAAGCCTCGGGGTAGCAAAGCTGAACGAAGCATCATGCACTATCTTTTATTTCTACTAGCTGATTTTCCTTTCGCATTTTTGAATTTTCGCAATAAGATCTTCCAATGTTCAAAACAATTATGAATTTACAAAGCATTTCGGTTTCCTTACAAATCTTACTCTTATTATTTTCTCTCATTACTTTATTTATACAATATTACTATTACCTATCTTGATGAACCAATGGTTGTGACATGCAACGAGACAATGCAACAAACAGACATAGATTCAGAGAAAGATGATATACCGGAAGAGATTGTTAAAGAGATTGAGAATTTTGAGAACTGTCCTATGTCCAACCTGGACGAGACCGAGATTATGAACCTCGGAGATGTAGAAAATATCAAAGAAACTCGGATCAACGTTCATTTGTCACCGTCAGAAAAGGAAGAATACACAATTTTTTTTAGGGAATATGAGGACATATTCGCCAGGTTATATGATGACATGACTGGTTTGAGTACATCTATTGTTGCGCATAAACAACCAACTGATCTGACATGTCCACCGGTAAGCAGGTCAAAGCTAAGTTTAAACCCGATATGAGTCCGAAAATCAAGGAAGAAGTCACTAAGCAGGTCAAAGCTAAGGTCCTCAAGGTATTAGAATATCCAACATGGCTAGCCAAAATCGTGCCAGTACCGAAGAAGGACGGGAAGGTTAGAGTCTGTGTTGACTACCGGGATCTCAACCGGGCCAGTCTGAAAGATAACTTCCCCTTGCCAAACATACACATCCTGATTGACAATTGCGCCAAGCATGAGTTACAATCATTTGTAGATTGTTTCGCTGGGTATCATTAGATCTGGATGGATGAAGAAGATGTTGAGAAAACAACCTTCATTACGCCGTGAGGAATGTACTATTAGAAGATGATGCCGTTTGGGTTAAAGAATGCAGGGGCCACCTACATGAGGGCCATGACTACCATCTTCCAAGATATAATACACAAGGAGATAGATGTGTACGTAGATTATGTTATTATCAAGTCCAATAAAGCCGCTGATAACATGGAAGATTTGAGGAAATTCTTCAATAGACTGCGAAGGTACAACTTGAAACTGAATCCCGTAAAATGTGCATTTGGGGTTCCTACCGAAAAACTACTTGGGTTTATTGTGAGTTGCCAAGGAATAGAACTGGATCCATCAAAGGTCAAAGCTATTCAAGAATTGCCACTACCAAAGAACAAGAAGGACGTGATGAGTTTCTTGGGGAGACTTAACTACATCAGCCGGTTCATAGCACAATCTACAGTTATCTGTGAACCGATCTTTAAGATGTTAAAGAAGGACGCCGCTACCAAATGGACTAATTATTTCCAAAAAGCTTTCGACAGAATCAAGGAATACCTATCAACACCTCCAGTCTTAGTTCTGCCTGAGCCGGGTAGACCTCTATTACTCTACCTTGCAGTATTGGATGGAGCATTTGGTTGTGTTCTGGGGCAGCATGATGAAACAGGGAGGAAGGATCAGGCCATCTATTACCTTAGTAAGAAGTTCACCTCGTACGAGGCTCGATATCCTCTGTTAGATTGCACCTGTTGTGCTTTGACTTGGGTAGCTCAGAAGTTGAGGCACTACTTCTGTGCTTATACTACATATCTCATATCAAGGATGGATCCCTTGAAGTACATGTTTCAGAAGTCCATGCCCATTGGCAAGCTGGCCAAGTGGCAAATCCTGTTGAGTGAATTTGACATTGTTTATGTGACTCATAAAGCAATCAAAGGACAGGCACTAGCAGATCACCTTGCTGAAAATCCCGTGGACAGAGAATACGAACCCCTGAAAATATATTTTCCTGATGAAGAGGTATCATTCATAGGATAAGACATTGCAGAATCCTATGACGGTTGGAGAATTTTTTTGACAGAGTAGCGAATTTCAAAGGAGCGGGCATAGGAGCAGTCCTAGTATCAAAAACCGGTCAGCATTATCCGGTATCTGCCAAGCTCAGGTTCATGTGCATCAACAACATGGCCGAGTACGAAGCCTGCATCTTAGGGCTCAAGATGGCTATTGACATGAACATCCAAGAGTTGCTAGTATTTGGGGATTCAGACTTGCTTATACATCAGATCCGAGAAGAATGGGCGACCAAGAACTCCAAGATACTCCCTTATCTACATCATGTACATGAGTTGAGAAAGAGGTTCACAAAGACAAAATTCCAGCATGTTCCCAGGGTCCAGAATGAATTTGTCGATGCACTGACTACCCTATCATCCATGATACAACATCCAAACAAGAATTTCATTGATCCCACTCCGATAAAGATCCATGATTAGCCAGCTTACTGTGCTCATGTAGAAGAAGAAGCAGATGGAAAGCCTTGGTTTCATGATATCAAGGAATACTTGCCAAAAGGAGAATACCCAGAACTCGCAAACGCTACTCAGAAGTGCACGCTTCGGAGGTTATCCGACAATTTCTTTCACAACGGAGGAATCATGTATAGGAGGACTCCTGATTTGGGATTACTAAGGTATGTTGACGCAAAGGAAGCATCCAGGCTATTAGAGGAAATTCATGGAGGGACCTGCGGTCCACATATGAATGGCTTTGTTCTAGAAAAAAAAATAATCCGAGCTGGTTACTTTTGGATAACTATGGAAACAGACTGCATCCAGTATGTCCGAAAATGCCACCGCTGCCAGATACATGCAGACATGATAAAGGTGCCTACAAATGAGCGTAATGCAACAAGCTAGTCGTGGCCATTCGTTGCCTAGGGAATGGATGTTATCGGACCAATCGAACCCTCCGCATCAAACGGGCACAGGTTTATCCTAGTAGCAATTGATTATTTCACCAAATGGGTTGAAGTAGCATCTTACAAGGCATGACTAAGAAAGTCGTGGCGGATTTCGTCCGCGGTCGAATCGTATGTCGGTTTGGAATTCAAGAGTCAATCATTACTAATAATGGCTCCAATATCAATAGTGATTTGATGAAATCCATGTGTGAAACCTTCAAGATCAAACACAAGAATTCTATAGCTTACAGACCTTAGATGAACGGAGCCGTAAAGGCCGCCAATAAGAATATCAATAAGATACTAAGGAAAATGATAGAGAATCATAAGTAGTGGAACGAGAAGCTATCATTTGTTTATTGGGATACCGCACCACAGTCCACACATCGATAGGAGCAACCCCCTATATGCTGGTTTACGGTACAGAGGCAGTCATTCCCGCAGAGGTGGAAATTCCTTCCTTAAGGATCATACAAGAAGTAGAGCTCGATAACGCAGAATGGGTGAAGAGTAGTTACGAGCAACTGGCTCTTATAGATAGAAAGAGGATGAATGCAGTTTTCCATGGTCAGCTCTATCAGAACACAATGTCCAGAGCCTTCAACAAAAGAGTCAAGCCGAGATAATTCACACCGGGGCAGCTGGTGTTAAAGAAAATTTTTCCGCATCAAGATGAAGCCAAAGGGAAATTCTCTCCCAACTGGTAGGGTTCGTACATGGTTCACTGGGTTCTAACAGGAGAAGCCCTCATACTCGCAGTGGACAGAGAAGTTTGGCTAAAGTCGATCAATTAAGACGCAGTCACGCGATAGTGTGTGTAACCTTTATGCTTTATTTTATGATGTAATTTGAACTACCCCTGACCTGATACTTAGGAAGCCCTATGGGTTCGGTCACAATTCAATAAAATTTTCATTTCCCCCGCTATTGGAAACTAGGGCAGAATTTTGAGGAGGACCCTCGAAATTCCAAAGTCGATTCCAGCCATTTTACATTAACAACCATCAGGAGCAGCAGCCCAGTAAACTGGGGTAGAATTTTGAGGAGGACCCTCAAAATTCTGGAGCAAGATAAGTTGCTATGTTTTGAACCACGTCACAGTCGTCGGTTCATCTAAAGAAAACTATTCTCCATTATGTATTTATCTTATATTTTACTAAATCATGCATGTTTATTGCCAAAATTGGCTTGTTTAGCAACACTACTCCAATGATACGCACAGTATCACCGAAACAGAGCCGAACAAGTCAAGCAAAGCCAGCGGGGATACTAACTAACCTTCCCCCTTTACAAAACTCACGATTTTTCTTTGGATGCAGGCACTTGAGGTGCAAAATCATCGAATATACTATACACTCATACTGATCAGGAATACAACTCTCAGAAATGTCACCTATCACAGTTGCTATACGCACACAATATCCCCAACAACCACAATATCGAAGTTAGATATCAGCTAAGAAACTCTACTATCGCCTGCCTTTTATTTCTTGCATAAGGCTACCATTTTGCCTTCCGAGACTAAGCTCTGTCTCCATCTGCATTCTCTGCATTGCATAAGGCTACCATTCTGCCTTTCGAGACTAAGCTCTATCTCCATCTACATTCTCTGCATTGCATAAGGCTACCATTCTGCCTTCCGAGGTTAAGCTATACCTCTATCTGCATTCTCTACATTGCATAAGGC
Source organism: Nicotiana sylvestris (assembly GCF_000393655.2). Lineage (NCBI taxonomy): Eukaryota > Viridiplantae > Streptophyta > Magnoliopsida > Solanales > Solanaceae > Nicotiana > Nicotiana sylvestris. The sequence goes on from NC_091064.1 coordinate 107,524,622, forward strand.
TACCATTCTGCCTTTTGAGACTAAGCTCTGTCTCCATCTGCATTTTCTGCATTGCATAAGGCTACCGTTCTGCCTTCCGAGACTAAGCTCTGTCTCTATCTGCATTCTCTGCATTGCATAAGGCTACCATTCTGCCTTCTGAGGTTAAGCTCTACCTACATCTGCATTCTCTGCATTGCATAAGGCTACCATTCTGCCTTCCGAGGTTAAGCTCTTCCTCCATCTGCATTCTCTGCATTGCATAAGGCTACCATTCTGCCTTCCGAGACTAAGATCTGTCTCCATCTACATTCTCTGCATTGCATAAGGCTACAATTCTGCCTTTCGAGGTTAAGCTCTACCTCTATCTTGCATGGCTGAAAGATCGTCACTTTGTTTACATCTTGCATGGCTAAAAGATCGCCACTTCATTTACATCTTGCATGACCGAAAGATCACCACTTTATTTACATCTTGTATGGCTGAAAGATCGCCACTTCGTTTACATCTTGCATGGCAGAAATATCGCCACTTTATTTACATCTTGCATTGGCTGAAAAATTGCCACTGCATTCATATCTTGAATTGGCTGAAAGATCGCCAATCTATCCAAAGGCGTCATTGTTCGGAGGCACCATTTTCATAGCCCGAGAACGCCATACCATGGCCTAAGGACCCCTTTTATCTTTTGCATATCATTATTCAAAGGCATCATAGTTCAGAGGCATTATTCTCATAGCCCGAGAGCATCATTTCATGGCCTGTGAATCCTTATTATACGCTTCATGGCCCAGGACATCATGGTCTGGGGACGTCTTCCTAACCGTCCAAAGACAACATTCATGGTCCGACGGGAACTTGTATCACGTTTAAATTTCCGTACAATATACACTTGTATTGCTTATTTTCCAGGTAAACTGGTGAGCAACGACCATCTCAGCTGGAGAAATCTCGCTCCAGTTCTCGTAACCCTGTTAGACTTTAACCGTCCATCCCAACCCAAATAGCGCGTTCGTCTTGGAAAATCTCCATTGGCATATTCCGTCGACGGATCCTGAACTACATACAACCTGAATCCTGTAAGACCAGGGATATGTAGGTAGCTCATGAGCCAGAGCTCGGTCAAATTCTTCAAACCATTCCGTTCGGTCAAAATTGGCCATCATATCTTTACCCGATAACTCTTTCATCCTTCCCGGGTAAAGAGGGGCAACTGTTGGTACTCAATTTTTCTCTGTATATTTTTTATATGAAAAATACTTTCAAAATAGCACGTATATGCATATCTAAGTATGTCCCAAGGTTTATTATTTTTCTCTTAATTTTTATAGATTTTTAAATCTATTTATTACCCTATTTTATCAAGAAAAACTCAATAATTATCCCCAAAATTATCATTTTGGGTGATTCACTTATTAGATTCTCATATTTATATTAAAATATAGCTAGCATAATTTTTGCATATTTATACAAATTTATTTAGTATTTTTAAAAGCTCAATTGCGTATAATTGCGATATTAGCCTATTTTAAAGATTTAATTGTGTTTATAATTATAAAATTGACTCCAATATTTTTAATTTGATAATTACGTATTATTAATCATGTTAGTACCTTTAATTTATTTCCAGAGATTATTTTACTATTTTTATAAAATAAATAAGGGAATAATGGCTATTTAAATGTTAGCCCATTTACATTTCAATTTTAGCCAGATTTGGCACCCAGTTAAACCCAATTTCAAATTCAATTACCCGACCCTTTTTAATAACCCACCCGGCCCCTCTTTCAAATCCCAGCCGTTGATCTAATAGATCAACGCCTCACGTTCTCCCTTTCCTTTTTTAATTCACAAACACCCCAACCCTAAAATCATTTTCATTCACTCGCCACATCTGAAACCCCTCCCCTCTCTCAAACTCTCTCGAACCTTCCCTAACCCTAGCTGCCTCTCATCATCTCCTACCTCGAAACCCACCGAAAACCATGGCTTCCCAAGCTGTGAGGACCCTATACTCACCTCCCCTTGCTCTTACACACCTAATACCTGAAGATTTGAGGCCAGGCCTCGAAGGTTTGCACCCAGACCTCTGCCAATTCAAGGTTCCAGAGTCAACGCCGGCCTTGCTCCGGCGTACCATGGTATTTTTAGCTTGGTTCTGACCTCTCCGACGTAGATCGGTGACCTTTTCAAGGCCTTTCTCATTTCTAGGGTTCTTCTGAAACCCTAACCCTTCGAGGTTTTCTCCGATCTCTTTAGATCCATTGTGTATCTGTGCTCTCTTTGAGTTTTCAAATGATCTCCCTAACTTTTCTTTCGAAAATTACTTTTCAAAGTCTTTCTTTTACGATTTAGGATTTTTTGAAAATGCTTAAGTGTTTCTCTAACTTCCTTTTCCTTTTCTTTTGTGTGTATTTACCTCTGCTGTGTTCTATGTTTTCCTTCTACCATGTATGTTCTTCGACTGCACTTTCTATATTCCATTCTTGTATGTTCTTCTACTGTGATTTCTATACTATGTTCTTGTATGCTTTTCTACTATGTCCTGCTATTTTATGGTATGTTTCGCCTACTGTATTCTTCTATCGTGTTCTTAAGTGTTCTTAATATTTTTCTTCTATTTAACTTTGTTTAAGTTTCTTTTCAAAGGATCTTCTTAAGCATGCTTTCTTCTACTGCTTTTATCAGTCTTTTCTCATCATGTTTCGAATTAGTTTCTTTACTTTGTTTGCCTTGAACCCCTCTACTGTATTTATATGCTATTCATGAGTTCTGTTGCTAGAATAAGCATGTTAGAAGTTTCATTTCTTTTCTGAAACCTCTAAACATATTTCAATTCGACTACTTGCCTCCTTATCTTTGTACTTGATTCAAGGTGGAAACCCTAGAATTTGGGGGTTCTGTCGAGGTTTGATTGAACTAGGATTTTATTTTAGAACCCTTAACTCTTTCAGACTGACTTTGAGTCTCTGAACTGAGTTTGGACATCTTTGTTTTCATACAATGCTGAACTTTTTGCTAAACGCTTCTACACTAGATTTGTTCTACTGATTTACACGACATTCTTCTTTCATGCTCACATGCTCCTTATATATGATGAATTTTTCTCTAAATAGTTTTCAAATTTGCAATTAGTGCAAACTTCCTTTTGAATATAGCTTGATTGATTTCTTTCCATCTTTTACTGATTTCCTATGTTACTCGACTTAAGTAAAACCCTTCTTTATCTTTTCTGACTTGGTTCATTTATACCAAATCTCAGACCTTGTGATTTACTGGCTGTTAATTGACTCCCTTACCTTATTTGCACAAACTGTGTACTGTCAAAACCATGTCCTTAAATAACCTTTATGTATTTTCCCTCAATTGCATGCTTTACACAAAGTATTTATTCAATTCCTTTCCTTAAATGGTTTTACTCGTTTTGAAACTGAATCCCTTAATTAAGGGAAGCCTTGGGTAATTGATTGACAATCAGTTTTAAAACTATTTTCTTACCTTATTTCTGCCTGCTTTCTACACTATAAAAGGCACGACCCTTTTCACAAACACAGATTTTAGACTTTAAAATTTCACAATCTCTTCTGAAATCACACTTATAGTATTCCGCCTTCCTGTTTGCACTTTGGCTTTTACAAGACTACTGCTTTTTCTACTTATTTCTTTGAAACTGGTATGTTCTGATTTAAGTTTCAGCATCACCCCAATGGGTTTACTTACAGTCTTTGTATCCATGTCTACTTTATTATTTTCTGTAGAGTTCGACATTTAGCTTAGTATGCCTATGTTCTACTGCCTATTTCTGTTTTGAATCTTTGTTCCCTATCCCATTACCCCTATGTGTTTGTAAATGGAGTCTTAGGGCATGTCAATATGAGTTGTTGTCCATGAACTGAGTTTTGAACTAATGGGGTCTTAACCTCTAAATAGGTTGGAGGGTGTGCCAGCATATCCCATTGTTGTGTATGCCCATCAGCCTGCTCTTCTTATGCTCTTGCAATCCCCCATTCCTTATATCCCTATGTGTACTGTTTCCCTTCCCCTTTTCCTCTTATAAAATTCTTCACTTGCACTCTCTCTTAGTCCCTAAGTTCTGCCCCCCCTCTTGTAAGCCTTGCCTTGGGACCTCGAGCTCCCTCTGAACTTGGACACCTGAGGGCTGGCCCTTCCACACTGCACTATGGCTAAATCCGTGATATATTTGGGTGTAAGCACTACCCGTAGTTCATATTAGACTCTTAAGGAACTCTGACACACCCCAAATAGGAGAAAGGCTTTGAAATATGATCTCTTGGAGTTGATTTACTTCATACTTCAGACAGGAAGTCTGAATCAGGATCTCCTTGGTTGTACTTTTTAATTTTTGATGTATTTTTCCTTTACTTTACTTTTTCTAGGCTCTAGTAACTTTGTAATAAACTCTCAGGGATGGTTAGTGAAAATTGAGGGTTAATTATGTATACAAAAAGGGGTAGATAGCCTGCCTATAGGAGTTTATGAATTTCTGCATTCTCATATAGATACCATGTCTATAAGAATCTTGCATTCTCACATAGATATCAGTTCTATAAAAATTTCTGCATTCTCATATACATACCATGTCTATAAGAATTTCTGCATATCATATAGATATCCTGCCCATAGGAATTTTTGAATCTTGCATATGCATTGCTCATTAGGCAAACACGTTTATAGGTCTTAAATAATCAACCACCATTAGATATCATGTTCATAGGCTTTAAACGAAATTCAACATCTAGATGTCATGCCTATAGGATTTCTTCATTTTTTACTACGTTTATAAAAATGTCCAAAATCGACAACACATAGAAAGCATGCCTATAGGAGCTTTAATCGAACCTGAACCGCTTCACTCGCTTATAAATCTAAAACCAGTCACAATGACTTGTGCTCTTTTTGCTAAAACTCACCTTTCTTTAATAACAGATGATATTTTTAAAATCAGTATGTATTCGTGTTTACTTCATTGTTTTCTAGAATCAGTAGATATCATGCCTATAGGGTCTTCATCTAACACTTAGGCAAGCCATAATAAAAATTAATAAACTGAATCAGATTTTATATGCTACAACCAGCAGGCAGGCCTGATTTGGGCTTCGTATCTAAACTATGTAATAAAACAGTCTGCCTCGATCCTTTAAGTCTAATCAGACCCTAAAGAGTATGTGTAAGTCATGATAACTACTTGCTTTTCTCTGCTTAAAGGAGGTCTGTTTAAGCCTTTTCATTTGTTTATATGCTTCCCCATACTTGCTGTATATGTTTTGTTTGTCGCCTTAGTATTTATACCTTTTGAAACTATAAATAATCCCAACGTACCTCCCCTTTAGGATTAGTAGTCCTAAATGCCTTTGGGACTGATAGGATTGAGGCGGGTAATAGCATGCTATAAGTAAACGAGACCATTTCGCACTTTAATACCTCAACGGTGTGGGAAAGGGTAGCTATGGATATGATGACCACGCGATAACATCTCGTGTAGCCCCTCATTGAGGAGTGATTACCGGGTGTTGTGTGGGGTGATCCATATTATTAACAAACCTAGGACCCCCCTCCCTTTATTTTCTTCGTTTCTCTTAAATGGTTTTTTAAAACCATTTCTTTTAAGAAAATCAATTTTTTTTAGTTCCTTTTTCTTACTTTTGTTTATTTGTAACCATTACGTGAAAATCCCCTCTTATTGGAAGCCTTTATTTGCCTATGTGTTATTTGTACCTAAAGTCACAATAATAGTTTGGCCGGGCTGTAAATCATTACCTGTATCGCGAGATGCAGGCCCCGGGAAAAAGGGACGTCAGTACATTTGAATTGTACTGGTATGTAAAATAGCTAAACAAAAGAACTGTCAACACTGAAACTGAAACTGAACTGCTAGCTGATAAACTGATAACTGAACAAGGAAGTAAGGATGTGAATACTCCCTCTTCTGAATGATGAACAACCTGTTTATCTAAACATTAAACTGCGGCCTCAGGCCCAATATATATATATATATATATATATATATATATATATATATATATATATGTGCACAACTGCGGCCTCGGGCCTAAGTATACGTATACATAACTGCGACCTCAGGTCCAAAATGCATAAAGCATAAACTGCAGCCTCAGGCCCAAATGCAGGTCTTCAACATTCAGGAATTTAAATCAGGAACTGAGAATCATACTGTAATATGTGATACTGAAATAATGAGCCATACCGACTTACATGATACTGGTATAGTGAATAGGATTAAACTGAGATGAGTATTCATAATAAGTTGATTTGTCATAACTGAAACTCATAGAATATCGAATGATTATGAAACTATGTCATCTAGAGAATATAAGTTCTACTTCTATTCATGGAACCAAGGCATAATTACTTTCTGAGGAAACTAGTAATGTTCATGATGAATGGGACGTAGGGAGAATCATAGATATTCCCAAACGTAAAGAGTTAGCCTTACATACCTCAATTTGCCCCTTAGTGATACTACAATGATCCACACTACTAAGAACCTTCAATCTACAACAACAACATCCAATGGAACCCAATATTAGTAATAAATTCCATAACTTATGCCATTTAGGCATATTATCAAACACCTTGTAGGCATAGATATTTACACCTCATAACTATAGTGTTGGTTCATCCAACTATCACCATTAACCAACAATTCATTCCACCATCATTCCTAACAAATTTATAACTTCCAACAACATATGTATGACCATCCATTCACACCCAACCAACAAATCCTATCAAATAATCACCTTTAAATCCCTACCATGGTCATGCATTTAAATTGGGAATTTATGACTTCCAATCACCATACCATAAGTTGTAATACTTGATTCATACTCATAATTCCATATTAACACCATTTATGTAAGTCTAAGGGTGTAGGATTACATATTGTAGACCAAATCTTGAAAGACAACTTTTGGGGTGTTCTTGAGATTTTGAAGAAATCATATGAAACCCAATCAAAATCATGTTGTAACTAGTGATTGAGAAGTGAAATCACCATGATAACACACTTAAAAACTCACCTTAGGTGTGCAATTGGATGTCTTGGTCGAGTTGGGGGTGTAGAGGAAGCCCTAAGCTTGAGAAATGACTTAATTTCTCTTATTTCCGGTCTTTAAGATATTTAAATTCTTCCAGACGTGCGAGCTCGCGTGCCTGTTCTCGCGCGGGAGGCAGAATACTCAGCAAAAATGCGCGACTTCGCGCTCCTGTTCGCGCTGGTGACACCTTTCCAGTAATAAGGTCATAACTTTCTGTATACATCTTCAAATGAGGAACGGTTTGTTGCGTTGGAAACTAGACTCAAAGGGCTTTAATTTTATAGGTTGTTCATCCCACAACTCATTGTATCCAGTTAGATATTCTCGACTAAACTGAGGTCTTGTGCATACTCATTTGCAAATTTTCAGCTATAATGAAAATTTTCAACTTGGCTTGGACTTAAGACTCTCCTTAAACCCCAAATCACCTATAATATTCCTCGTATACGTATAATCATAACCACTCAATTACCATCACGCTAATACTCGTTTAATGCATCCATAACCGATTCAAATTACGGGGTATTACATCTATGTATAACTGTGTCGCAAGTATGATTCGCCAGCGGGGTAATTTCTTAAATTTATATTTGATCGTATCGCATGAATGATCCGTGAGCTGGGTAATAAATGCATCTATGGTTCGTGTCGTTCGACCCTCGGCAGTGCACAATTTATATTGTCACGACCCCTAAACTAATCCAGTCGTGATGGCGCTTATCGTTAGATTAGGCCAACCAACTCATTTAAAAACAAACCACGTTTTCATTTAAAACTTAAGAAAAACCATTTTCAACAGAAATCCGATAAAGATATAAAAGTGAGATTAACAAAGCGGAAAAATACAAGCCCGACCTCGGGTGTCACTAAGTCATGAGCAAAATACTACAACTTTTCGAAATAACAAGACTAACATAGTCTGAGAATATCCAACAAATATACAAAGAGGAATATAAGGAAGGAGAAGGCGGAACTGCGATTGCCAAGTAGCTACCTCGCTATTTCCAAGGAAGGTCCACAACTGATATGATCAACAGCCGCTACCGTGGCCCGAGATACCTGGATATGCACACAAGGTGCATGGTGTAACGTGTGTACACCAACTCAGTAAGTAACAAGTCCAAACTATGGACTAATAGGTAGTGACGAACCAAACCTCAACAAGTAATACAATTAGCTGTATAGAAAGTAGACATGCTTGTAGTTCAAGTAAAAACTCAACAGTAAATAATACAGTCTGAACAGTATGGAGTATAATACTCAGGAAAATCTTTATGTAGAATGCACATATAGCATGAACAATGTTCTGTGTAACTCCACTCACAAGTGCTCAACCATTCAGTACTGTATATGGCCATCTGGCCTAGGGAAGATCCATCCTGAAATATATATATCACTGACCACATTTATCCAGTACCGAGGAAGGCCATTCCAGCCTTATGGAGAAGATCCATCTCCAGGTATAAATACTTCAGACAAGATCCATGTCCAGGAAAGATCCATCCCTCAATATCATCAATTGTGCTCACTGGGGGTGTGTTACAGACTCCGGAGGGGCTCCTACAGCCCAAGCAATATCATAATCATTAACATAACCACTACGGCGTGCAGCCCGATACCATATACTGTCACTCACAACCAGGCTTTTGGCCTCACTCAGTCATCAATATCTAGTCTCACACACACGTGCTCACAATGTCATGATACTAGCCCAAACAATGATATGATGTGCCAAATAACAATAATCGAGACTGAGACATGATATATAATGTATGAACAAGACTGAGTACAGAATATCAATAAGGATAATGATGTGACAGCAAGAAACAACATCTCGAGTCTCAACAAATCGGCGCAAAGCCCTAATAGGATATCTAGCTTGTTTTCACAGCACATATACTTAATCACATAATAGAAACACGGATATCAACAAGAAAGAGTCACTAAGCGGTGCCATGGAATGATCCAGGCCACAATCCTCACGGTGCATGCCCACACGCCCATCACTTGGCATTTGTGTCACCTCAATAATAATTATAGAACACATAGTTTAGGGTTTCGAACCCTTAGAACCAAGTTTGGAACCGTTACTTACCTCAAGCCAAGCCAAACTCTAGCTCGCGAAGCCCTTACCTCTCTATTCAGCCTCCAAATTCCCCGAATCTATCCAAAATAAGAACCATAACATCAATATATGCTAAGGGAACAAAGCCCGCGCGAAAATAATTAAATTACATCAAAAATCCCGAAATTGGTAAAACCCGACCCCTGGGACCACGTCTTGAAATCGGACAAAATCACATCAATAGAATCCTTATCCTTCCACGAGTCCATACATACCAAGAATATCAAAATCGGACAATAAATGGACCCTCAAATCTATAATTTACACTCTCCAATTTCAAGCCCTAATTCCCAAATTTTTGGCTTTAAAGCCCACTAATTTCATGTTTAATTAGTTAAAAATCATCATAGAATCAAGTATTGAGTTCAAAAGCTTACCTCCAAGTGTTTCCCTTCGATTCCCTCTTCTATCTCTCTCAAAAAGATTCAAAACCGCTCAATAATGGTGGAAAATGGGCTAAAAATCGCGAAGGCAACTAGTTAAACATTCTGCCCAGGGATTATTTCCTTCTTCGCGAACGCGGTAGCTCCCTCGCATTCGCGAGGAACAAAATTCCACTGTCCAATAATTCCTCTTTTGGCGAACACGAGTCCTTCCACGTGAACGCGAAGCTTCAGTTTCCCGTTCCTTCACGAACGCGACCATACTTACGCGAAAGCGATGAACAACTACTAGAGGACCCAGCTGCTCCAATTTCCCTACGCGAACGTGGGACCTATATCGCGTTCGCGATGCACACTCTACCTCACCCTTCGCGAATGCAGAACCAACATCGTGAACGTGAAGAGTAACTCGCCTGCCTCACTCCACATCCTTTGCGAACGCGAATGGCAAATCTCTGCAACAGAAATAACAGAAATCTGCAACTCTCCAAAACCATGAATTAGTCCGCTAACCTCCCGAAACTCACCCGAGGCCCTCGAGATCTCAACCACACATGCCAACACATCCCATAACCTCACTCAAACTTAGTCGAGCCTTGGAATCACTCAAAACAACACTAAAACACCAAATAAACCTCGAAATCAAACCTAAGAACTTAGAAACTTTCAAATTTCACAAACGATGCCGAAACCTATCAAATCAACTCCGAATGACCTGAAATTTTCATAAATGCCACTACAAACCTACCCAATTTCCAGAATTCCATTCCGACCCGATATCAAGATTTCTACTACCAACCGAAAAGCGCCAAAATTTCAATTTCGCCAATTCAAGCCTAAATCTACCACGGACCTCTAAATTACATTCTGAACATGCTCCTAAGTCCCAAATCACCTAGCGAAGATATCTGAACCATAAAAACTAAATTCCAAGATCGTTTACTCATAAGTCAACTTCTAGTTGACTTTTCCAACTAAATGGCTAACTTAAGAGACTAGGTGTCTCATAACACTCCAAAACTACTCCAAACCCGAACCAACCAATACGATACAATGAAATATAGCTAAACAACACATAAGAAAGTAGAAATGGGATAAACAGAGCGGTAACTCATGAAACGACCGGCCGGGTCGTTACATATATTTATATGTTGGATCGGGCCGTGCGATCTCAGCATGACTTGCGCATGATAATTCTTTAGAACTAAAAATAATTGACATTTCTTTATTGGCATGAGTTATAAATTTTTAAATGATGAAAATGAATTTGGAAATTTTCATTCGTAAAAAGAATTGTTGATTATTTCCGACTGTTGAATTTTCAACTATGTTATGTAATACATGCTTAACACAATATTGGCATTTTATTTTTGGCCCATACTCGTCACTACTTCTTTGAGTTTGGATGAGATACTTACTGGGTACTCGTTGATTTACGTACTCATATTACACTTCCTGCACATTTTGTTGTGCTGGCACATATATATTTTGTGGCCTTGTGGGCGCAGAGGCATGTACGCATGCAGAGACATAGGTGAGCTGCATCTTATGAGATGATCCACAGCTAGCAGAGTCTCCTTCAGAGTTCTTGTATTTTTCTTTTCTGCCCAAATTTTGTATTCCAGACAGTAATTGTATTTTATTTCACTTCTTAGTAAATGCTCATGTACTTATGACACCAGGTTCTAGGATGATCAGGGGATATTCAGTATTGAAATTGGAAAAATATCAATATCATTTTGTAAAGTTCATCTTTGCTAGTTAAATTGAAGGAAATTTCTGATTTCAAAAATATTAAATTGAGAATTTAATTAACCGTTTAGTGTTGGCTTGCTTGACAGTGGTGTCTGGCTCCATCACGACCTTTAACAAATTTTGTGTCGTGACATGAAAACTATAATTTTTCCAAATATCCTTTCCACAATAAATAAAATGTTTCATTTTCTTTCTAGATAAAAAGTGTAAAATACCTCTTTATGCCCACCTATCAATGTATGTAAAAATTCATGAATGACATGATACCGTAAAGCATGAGGAGAATTGCATCTCTATGCCTGTATATCATGCGTGCATGCAAACGCCATGTATCTCAGAGATGAATCATGTACTCACACTCTTAGAGTACTCAATCTCATTGTCTCACATTTTCACTCATCATGCTCAACCACTTGGTACTGTGTATGACCCATACGACCCAGGGAAGATCCACCCCGAATATATACATTACTGACCATCAGTCACTCAGTACCGAGGAAGGCCAATCCGGCCCCATGGATGTCACGACCCCAAACCGGCCCGGTCGTGATGGCGCCTTTCGTGAAGACAAGGCCATCCGACACAACACCCATATAACCCTTTAATCATCTAGAGTCTTTTTTTAGCCTTTAATTAAACAATATTTCATAATATAAATCTGAATGAACAGTGTGGAATAACCTACAAGCCCGACATCGGGGTCTCACTAGTCATGAGCATCTACCAAGGTCTTAATACAACAAAAACAGTCAAAATGTACTGAGTACAGAAATGAAAAATGAGAGGAAGGAAGCAGTGCTGCGAACGTCGTGCAGCCACCTTGCTAACTCTGATGACTCCGCATCTGAGCAACCAACACCCACTACCGGGTTCCGAGATACATGAAGCTACACAAGAGGTGCATGGAGTAATGTGAGTACTCCAACCCAGTAAGTAATAAGAGTAAATAAAGACTGAGCAGTAGGAAACGATGACTCCACAAATATGATAACTCAATAAGCACAACAGGCTTTCAATTAGAATACGAGTCAATCGTCTCATTTAAAAATCCAACTTTTTGTAAAAATCATTTAAAAATGCTTACCAACAGTTTCAGTAAGGGTTCGATACCATTTATAATAAAAGAGATGAAAACTATAATCGGCCCCTCGGGCAAAAACTTAGTTTGCATACAGCCCCTCAGTTCCAGATTTACAATGGTTACTTACCTCGATCCGGTCCAAACTCTAGCCCGCGATGCCTTTGCCTTCATGAATCGACCTCTGGATGCTCCAAATTTAGTCAAAATCAGAGCATAACTATTAAAGTATGCTAAGGGAACAAAGCCCACTCGAAAATATCCAATTTGCATCAAAAATCACGAAATTGCTCAAACCCGCCCCCCCGGGCCCATTTCTCGAAATCCGATAAAATTAACGTCAATAGAATCCTCATTCTCCCACGATTCCATACATATCAGGATCATCAGAATCGGACCTCAAATCCCCAATTTAACTCTCCAATTTTAAGCCCTAACTTCCCCAACTCTTTCTCTAATTTTTCCCACAATTTCATTATTAAACAATGAAATAATCATCATAAACACAATATGCAAAGCCCAAGTAGCTTACATGTCCATCAACACTTGATTCCCTCTTGAAATCGCAGCTTGGAGCTCCAAAATCGTACAAAAATGATGAACAAATTACTGAAAATCGCGAATGAGCCTTTATATATATTCTCCCCAGCATTTCCGCATTTGTGGTCCCCATTACGCATCTACGGGGTTGCATCTGTGCCAAAATGAGCGCACCTGCGGTTTTAACTTAAGTTACCAGCTCCCGCATCTGCGGTCGCCTCACCGCTCCTGCGGTATCGCAGATGCGGTTACCAAACCGCACCTACGGTCCACCTCACACCTATGCCTTTTCTTCCGCTCCTGTGGAGCTCGCACCTGCGGTCCCCAATCTGCAGGTGCGGATATGACAGAAGCAGCAACATTAGCTCCACTTCTTCAAGTTCAACCTTCCCAAAAATGATCCGCAATCAATCCGAGGCCCCCGTGATCTCAACCAAAAATACAAACAAGTCACATAACCTTATTCAAGCTCGTCCCAACCTTTGTAATGCTCAAAACAACATTAAAACACCAAAATCACATCAAATGCAAGCCTAGGATTCCAAAATCTTCCGAATTCCGTTTTTGATCAAAAACCCAACCAAACCACGTTCGAATGATATGAAATTTTGCACACACGTCACAAATGATACAACGAAGCTACTGCTACTTCCGGAATATCATTCCGACCTCTATATCAAAATGTCACCTATCAACCGGAAAACACCAAAATCTAAATTTCGTCAATTCAAGCCTAAACCTTCCACGGACCTCCAAAATTCATTCCGATCACGCCCCTAAGTCCCAAATCACCTAATAGAGCTAACCGAATCATAAAAATTCTGATCCGAGATCATATATAAACAAGTCTACTCTTGGTCAAACCTTTCAAATTTAAAGCTTCAAGCTGAGAATTATTCTTCTAAATTCATCCCGATTAACCTGAAAACCAAAACCAACGATTTACATAAGTCATAATACATCACACGGGCAACTCATGCCCGAGAACTTGTGAGCAAAGTGCAAAAGCTCAAAACGACCGGTCGGTTCGTTACAATGGAGAAGATCCATCTCCAGGTATATAAATTCTTTGGACAAGATCCATGTCCAGGGAAGATTCATCCCTCAATATATTCAACAATGCTCACTGGGGGTGTACAGACTCCGGAGGGGATCCTATGGCCCAAGTGTTATAATCCGCATGGACAACTCATGTGTTGCACGGACAACTCACATGGTATAATATCAATATCTGGATTCGCACGGACAACTCACGTGTTGCACGAATAACTCACGTGCTATAGTATCAATATCCTCACAAATAGGCCCCCGACCTCACTTAGTCATCAATCTCTCCAGTCTCACTCACGGGCTCACAATGCCATGAAACTAGCTCGATAACAATGATATGATGTATCAAGAAAATACTAAGACTGAGATATACTATGACGTTATGAATATGACTGAGTACGAAATATCAATGAAATCAGTAAAATGACAGCAAGAAACAACCACTATGGGTCCCAAAAGTATCAGCATAAAGCCTAAACATGACATCTAGCATGATAGGCAGCTCATTTACTTTATCGCATGGTGAAAACACAAATATTTAACAAAATAGGACTACTATTCAGTGCCGTGGAAACAACAGAGTCCCAATTCAGATGGTGCTCGCCCACACGCCCGAAACCTAGCATGTGCGTCACCTCAATACCAATCACATAAGATGTATTTCATTGTTTCATACGCATAACACTAAGTTTAGAAGGGTTACTTACCTCGAACAAGCCAATACCAATGCCGAGCAAGCCAAGTATTGCTCGAAAGATGCCATCATACACGTATCGACTTCCGAATGGCTCGATACTATCAAAAAGAAACTCCAACATATCAATTAATGCCAAAGGAAACAAACCCAATTGACAAAAATCGAATTTTTAATCAAAAGCTCAGAATCGACCCAAAAATCAAACCCGGGCCCGCACCTCGGAACCCAAAGAAACTCACAAAATCCGGTAACCCTTTTTAATTACGAGTCCAACCATACTTATTTCATCCAATTCTGACTACGAATCGATGTTAAAACTCAATTATTTACTTTAGAAAATCTTGTGATAAAAACCCCCAATTCTCCGATCAAAATATGGATTAATTCCAAAATGAACTTCTATGGTCATATCAAAATACAAAATAGTTGATGTATACTGACCCCGATGAAAAGATGAGAAGAACGCCGCGAATATTACCTCAATCGAAAATCTAGAACTCATGATATGCTCAAAATACCAAAATAACGTAGTCTGAATTTTTTATACACATGGATTTTCTCTTTTGCGACAAAAACTCTACACCTGCACTTTTCCATCTATCATTTCCGCTTTTGCGGACCATTTTGTTCACCTGCGGGGTCGCAAATGCGGACCGAACTTCGCTTCTGCGAAGCACCAGCAACAACTCTCTTCTCCAACACTAAAATGAGCATAACTCCCTCATACGATGTCCAAATTCGTCGATTCATTTTTCTATGGCTCCGTAATTACAATATGGATCTAATGATCCAATAAAAACATAAATTAGAGCTCATTTTCTCAATGTGGTACCATTTATGATTGAAGAAATGACGTCGAAACATCAATAAAGAGCACAACACAATCCAAGCCTATCCGAAACTCACCCGAGCCCCTCGAGACCCCGTCCAAACATACCAACAAGTCCCATAACATAATATACACTTAATCAAAGTCTCAAAACATACATAAGAACTTCGAAACGACGAATCGCACCTCAAATCATACTTAAATGAACTTTGAACTTTCAATTCCATAACTCGTGCCAAAATAATCAAATCATCCCAGAATATACCCAAATTTTGCACACAAGTCCTAAATGACATGACGAATCAATTCCAATTTCTGAAACCACAATCCAAATCCGACATCCTCAAAGAGAACTTCTGGTCAAACTTATGAACTTTCCAAACCTTCAAATTTTTAATTCTTGCCAACTTGTGCCGAAACCTTCTAGAAACATTCAAATGCAAATCCGGGCATATGCCCAAGTCCAAAATCACCATCTGGACCTGACGGGACCATCAAAACTCCGTCTGTGAGTCAAATTCACAAAGAGTCAAATTTGGTCAACTCTTTCAACATAAAACTTCAATTCATTCTTCCAAACTGATTCCGAAAAACCTGAAAATCAAAACTAACGATTCACATAAGACGTAATACATCATACAGAGCTACTCATGCCCGTAAACTATCGAGCGAAGTGCAAATGCTCAAAACAGCGGGTCGGGCCGTTACATTATGGAAACAATTAAAGATTGATGAAACATTCTTTAATTAATCAAGTTTTGTATCTGTCCTTATTTGAGTACAATATACATTACTGTAGGTATTTTTAATTAAATTTTTTTTATAATTCAGTTATGGTAGCTATCCTTTCTTGAGAAAAAATCAATTAATTTTTTATTTTGTATCTTATACATTAATTTTATAATTTTATTTAGTACAAACTTTGAATCTGACCTTATTTGTGTACAATATACATCACTATTGGTATCTTTAATTAAAATTTGTGTATAATTCAATTATGGTAGGTATCCTTTTATGAGAAAGGATCAATTAAATGTCCGTTTTGTATCTTACAAATTGATTTTAAGTTGAAAAAATAATTCTTTAATTTGTTAGATTCTAATTTGTATAACATTAATAAATGTTGTTAATTGATATTTTTTGTATCTAATTAATAATAGGAATTTTTGAATTGCATAAATGTCACGACCCTAAATCTGGACCCGGTCGTAATGGCGCCTATCGTGAAACAAGGCCAGCCGACACAACTCCCAAATTCATTTTAGTAGTTATTTAGTTCATAATTAAATAATTAATAAGTGATAAACTCAAAAATAAAGTGAAATAAAACAATTGCGGAAATAAACACAGCCCGACATCAGGGTTTCACCAGTCATGAGCATCTAAACATCTGTCTAAGAGTATGAAAGAGACTACACAGTCTATTACAGAAACTAATACAAGGGGAAGTAAGATAAGAGGGAGAAACACTAGGCTGCGAAAGCCGAGCAGCTACCTAGAGAACTCCGAACTGCCTACTGGAAGAAATGAACACTCACTAGCGGGACCCGAGGCTCCTGAATCTGCACACAGGGTGCAGGGAGTAATATGAGTATGTCAACTCAGTGAGTAATAAAAGTAGAGGCAGTTGAGCGATAAGAAAACACATAAAGCACAACAAAATGCTACAAAGAGGCAGTGTAAAATCAATACAATGCCATAAAATAGTGAAAACTTGTGAACACACCTTAGTTTAGTATAAGCTTCTTTAAAACATCTCTTAACAGTTAAATGAGTGAATGGAAAGCAATGAGAAAAGATAAACACAAAAAATCAGCCCCTCGGGCATAATATCAATAGAATCAGCCCCTCGGTCAATAAGATGGAACAACATCAACCCCTCATACTATATAACATATCACACTAGGTACCCGCTCTCACTGGGGGCGTACAAACTCCGGGAGGGGCCCCTTACGGCCGAAGTAAAATATCAAGCCATCTCATGGCATAATCAAATAGGCTCTCGGCCTCATATCAAGCCACCTCATGGCGTACAACACAGGCCCTCAACCTCATAATCATAAACCAATACAACACTATTGTGGCATGTAGCCCGATCCCATAATAAACTCACAACACAGGCCCTCGACCCTGCTCAGTCAGAAATCTCTAAAAGCCACTCGGCACAGTAAAATATGATGCTCAGCCCAAAAGATTGTTTAAGATGTCAAAACAGAGTATATATGCCAGAGCTATGAAAACAGTAGAATATAGCATGACCGAGTACAAATATAAAGTCAATACAGTGAGGAATAGTAGTAAAAATCCCCTAAGGGTCAAAAACATGATGATAGCAAACAGTTTTCAATCAAATACACACTAAAACAGTCATTCAGGATGGACTAAGTCACAATCCCCAACAGTGCATGACTCCACGTTCGTCATCTAGCATGTGCGTCACCTCGAAATAGCACAACGATATGAAATCCGGGGTTTCATACCCTCAGGACAATATTTACAATCATTACTCACCTTAATCCGGTCCAAACTCTAGCCCGTGATGCCTTTGCCCCTCGAATCGGCCTCCGGATGCACCAAATCTAACTAGCATCACTCCGAAATTAACCAAACCCGACTCCCAGGCCCACATCTCGGAATCCGATAAAATTTAAATCAATAAACTCCTTATCCTCCCACGAGTTCATCCATATCAAAAGTACCGAACTCCGACTACATTTGACCCCTCAAACCCTCACTCAAAGGTCTCTAATCTCAAGCCCTAATTCCCAATTTTTAACACTTAATTTCCATTAACGTTTCAAGCCAAATCAGTGAAATAACAACATAGAAATGAGTTTAGGGTCCAATAACCTTACCTCTATGAAATCCCTCTTCAAATAGCTCCCTCAAGCTCAAACCGGCATGAAAATGGTGACGAATAACTCAAAAATCGCGAAGGAAGTCTTTTACACTTTCTGCCTAGGTTTTTCGCACATGCGGTCCCATTATTTCTTCTACGGTTCCGCTTCTGCGTTCTTGACCACCGCACCTGCTATTTTCACTTAACGTCCAAGTCCTGCATCTACGATGCAAAACCCGCACCTACACTATCGCAGGTGCGCTTCCTTAGCCGCTTCTGCGGTTCTAGCTGATACCCCCCTTCTACGCTTCTGCGGCTTGCTTCCGCATCTGCGGTGTCACACCTACGGCCTCCCAACCGCAGATGCGGTTATGATAGCAGTCCTAAAACTTTAGCTGCAAATAAACCCCACTCAAATCTTCCGCCAACCATCCCAAATCACCCAGGCCACCAAGACCTCAAAAAAGCACGAACAAGTCATATACCACCATCCAAACTTATACCAATCTTCAAAACACCTCAAACAACATCGAAACAATCAAATCACATCGGATTCAAGCCTAAGAACTCTAAGAACTTCCAAATTCTGGTTTTGATCAAAAAGTCTACCATACCACGTACGAATGACCTGAAATTTTTCACACACATCCCAAATGACACAACGGATCTACTGCAACTCCCAGAAATTCTATTTCAACCCTTATATCAAAATCTCACCTATCAACCGAAAAATGCCAAAATCCCAATTTCGCCAATTCAAGCCTAAATCTACTACGGACCTCAAAAACACATTCTGATCACACTCCTAAGTCCCAAATCATCTCTAGAAGCTATCCGAACCATAAGAATTAACAACCGAGCCCCTTTTCACATAAGTCAATATCCTATTGACTTTTCTAACTTAAGCTTACTCAAAAGAGACTAAGTGTCTCAAACCTTACCAAACCCATTCCGAATTCGAACCGACTATCCCGATACCACATAAGACGGATAAACAAAGCATAAAGAAGCAGAAACGGGGAAAACGAAGCAGTAACACATGAAACGACCGGCCGGGTCGTTACATCCTCCCTCTCTTATTCAAACGTTCGTCCTCGAACGGGTCAAGAAATATACCTGAAGCCTTAAATAGGTGAAGATATCTGCTCCGCATCTCCCGTTCGGTCTCCCAAGTAGCCTCCTCCACGAGCCGACCTATCCCTTGCACTTTTACTGAAGCTATATCCTTTGATCTCAACTTCTGAACCTGACGCTCCTAAATAGCCGCTAGCTCTACATCATAAGTCAAATAACCATCTAACTGAACCGTGCTGAAATCCGGAACATGAGACGGATCCCCAATATACTTCCAGAGCATAGAAACATGAAATACCAGATGCACACTCGACAAGATGGGTGGCAAAGCAAGCTCATAAGCCACCTCCCCGATCCTCCGAAGTACCTCAAAAGGCCCAATAAACCGAGGACTCAATTTACCTTTCTTCCCAAATCTCATAACACCCTTCATGGGTGAAACCTTCAACAGAACCTTCTCACCAACCATGTAGGACATATCCCGAACCTTCCTGTCAGCATAACTCTTTTGTCTCGACTGCGCTGTACGAAGCCTCTCCTGAATCACCTTCACCTTGTCCAAAGCATCCTGCACCAAGTCTGTACCAAATAGCCTAGCCTCACCCGGCTCAAACAAACTAATTGGAGATCTATACCGCCTCCCATACAATGCCTCATATGGAGCCATCTGAATACTCGACTAGTAACTGTTGTTATAAGTAAACTCTGCGAGCGGTAGAAAGTGATCCTATGACCCTCCAAAATCAATGACACATGCGTGCAATATGTCCTCCAATATCTGAATAGTGCGCTCGGACTGCCCCTCCGTCTGAGGGTGGAAAGCTATGCTCAACTCAACCTGAGTACCCAACTCTCGCTGCACAGACCTCCAAAACTATGAAGTAAACTGAGTCCCCTATTTGCAATGATGGAAAATGGTACACCATGCAAACGAACAATCTCCCAGATATAGATCTCTACCAACCGCTCTGAAGAATAGGTAGTACACACTGGAATGAAGTGCGCGGACTTGGTCAGCTGATCCACAATCACCCAAATAGCATCAAATTTCTTCAAAGTCCATGGGAGCCCAACTACAAAGTCCATGGTGATTCGCTCCCACTTTCACTCTGGAATACCCATCTGCTGAAGCAAGCCACCCGGTCTCTGATGCTTATATTTCACTTGCTGACAATTGAGATACAGAGCTACAAATCCCACAATGTCCTTCTTCATTCTCTTCCACCAATAATGCTGTCTCGGATCCTGATACATCTTTGCGGCACCCGGATGAATTGAATACTGCGAGCTATGGGCCTCCTCCAGAATCAACTCTCGAAGCCCATCTACATTGGGAACACATATTTGGCCTTGCATCCTCAACACCCCATCATCACCAATAGTCACACCTCTAGCATCATCGTTCTGAATTTTATCCTTAAGGACAAGAAAGTAAGGATCATCATACTGGCGCTCTCTGATGCGATCAAATAAGGAAGACCGAGAAATCACACAAGCCAATACCCGACTGGGCTCCGAAATATCTAACCTCACGAACCGAAACATCAAATACAAGAGGTCTCTCCCCAACTGGAATATATGACAAACTCCCCATACTCACCGCCTTCCGGCTCAAAGCATCGACCACCACATTGGCTTCCCCGGATGGTACAAAATAGTAATATAATAATCCTTTAGCAACTCCAACCATCTCCGCTACCTCAAATTGAGATCCTTCTACTTGAACACCTCACAAGACACACCATATAAATAATGCGTCCAAATCTTCAATGCGTGAACAATGGAAGCCAACTCCAAATCATGAACATGGTAGTTCTTCTCATGGGGCTTCAACTGGCGAGAAACATAAGCAATAACTCTACCCTCCTGCATCAACACACACCCAATACAACTCTCAAAGTATCACAATACACGGTATATGAACCTGAAGCTGATGGCAAAACTAAAACTGGAGTTGTGGTCAAGGCAATCTTGATCTTCTGAAAGCTCTCCTCACACTCATCCAACCACATGAATGGAGCACCCTTCTGAGTCAACTTGGTCAAGGGTGATGCGATAGATGAAAATCCCTGAACAAACCGATGGTAATAACCCACCAAACCAAAGAAGCTGTGAATCTCTGTGGTTGAGGATGGTCTGTGCCAACTCTGAACCGCCTCTATCATCTTTGGATCAACCTGAATACCCTCACTGGATACCACGTGCCCCAAGAAAGCCACTGAACTTAGCCAAAACTCACACTTGGAGAACTTTGCATAAAGCTTCTCCTCCCTCAATATCTGCAACACAACTCTCAAATGCTCCGCGCGCTCCTCCTGACTATGGGAGTATAACAGGATATCATCAATGAAAACTATGAAAAACGAGTCGAGATACGGCCGGAAGACGCTGTTCATCAAATACATGAACGTTTTTGGGCATTGGTCATCCCAAAAGACATTACCAGGAACTCATAATGACCATATTGGGTCGTAAAAGATGTATTAAGAATATCCGAGTCCCTGATCTTCAACTGGTGATAGATTGAACGGAGATCAATCTTGGAGAACACTCTCACTCCTTGAAGATGGTAAAACAAATCATCAATACGAGGCAAATGATACTTGTTCTTGATTGTTACTTTGTTCAACTGCCTATGATTAATGCACATCCTCATCGTGCCATCCTTCTTTTTCATAAATAGAATCGGTGCACCCTAAGGTGACACACTAGGTCGAATAAACCCCTTATCCAAGAGCTCCTGGAGCTGCTCCTTCAACTCCTTCTCCGCTAGAGCCATACAATACAGTGGAATAGAAATAGGCTGAGTGCCCGGCACCAGGTCAATACCAAAATCAATATCCCTGTCCGATGGCATGCCCGACAGGTCTGCAGGAATCACATTGGGAAAATCCCTCAACACTGGAACCGAGTCAATATTGGGAGTCTCTTCACCTACATCCCTCACAAATGCTAAGTATGAAAGACAACCCTTCCCAACCATATGCTGGGCCTTCAAGAATGAAATTACCCTACTGGAACATAATCAGTCGAACCTCGCCACTCAATCCGTGGCACACCCGGCATAGCCAATGTCACTGTCTTATCATGACAGTCCAAAATAACACGCTATGGAGATATCCTATCCATGCCCAATATCACATCAAAGTCTACCATACGTAACAACAGAAGATCCACTCGGGTCTCCAGACCCCCAATAGTCACCACACATGACCGGTACACATGGTCAACAACAGTATCACCCACTGGATTAGATACACGAACAGATGAAACAAGAGACTCACTGGGCGTACCCAAATAATGAGCAAAGTATGATGACACACAAGAATAAGTGGAACCGAGATCAAATAACACAAAGGCATCTCTGTGGCAGACTGAGACAATAACTGTGATCACAGCATATGAAGCAATAGCATCGGGTCTAGCTGGGAGTGCATAGAAACAGGCCTGACTGCCACCTAATCAACCTCCTCCTCTAGGGCGACCCCTAGCTGACTAACCTCCACCCCTAGCTGGTTGGGTGGGTGATGGTGAAGAAACTGGCGCTGAAGCCGATGGCTGACTCCTCTACTGAGATGAACCCCCAAGACGATGAGGACACTACCTCCACATATGACCCATCTCTCAACACTCATACCCACTCTTGGGTGCTGGAGACGGGGACTAAAGGGAACCTCTAGCACCGGAATGACTAGCAGATGCACCTGACATAGAAGAGGCCTGAATTGATGGAGTACGGGACAAACTTTGGGCTGGAAGGGTACTGAGTGATGACTGTCCCTAATGAGAACCATGACCCGATGACGCCCCACGATAACCCGGGCGAGCTGACAGAGCATGGCTGAATGGACGACCTCTACCGTGTTGAAACTAACCTCTCGAAGGAGCACTACCATAACTACCAGATCCCCAAGGCCTTTTGTCCTCCCTCTAATCTTTCTCTTAGCGATGAACTGACTCAATCTCACGAGCAATGTCAACAACCTCCTCAAAAATAGCACCAGACACCCTCTACCTGGTCATGAGAATATGAAGCTGATAAGTGAAGGCATCAACGAACCTCCTGATACTCTCTCTATCTGTCAAAACCAACAAAACAGCATGATGAGCTAACAATAAGAACCTAATCTCATACTACGTCACAGTCAAATCTCCCTGACGCAACCACTCGAATTGCCTACGCAGCTCCTTTTTGCGAGACTGTGGCATATACTTCTCCAAAAAGGGAATGGAGAACTGCTGCCAGGTAAGGGGTGCTGCACCAACAGGCCTACGCCTCTTATAAGCCTCCCACCAAGTGAAGGCATCTCTAGAAAACTGAAAAACAGTGAAAGCGACCTCGTTGGTCTCCAGAATACCCGATGTGTGAAGAATCCTCTAACACTTATCCAAGAAACCCTAGGCATCCTCGCCCTCTGCACTGCTGAAAATCGAAGGCTGAAGTCTACCAAACCTCTCCAACCTGCGCTGCTCGTCCTCTGGCATAGCAGGAGCTATATAGTCCTAAGTAGCTGCAACCGGCTAGGCTGGATGTGCCCCCGGTGTCTGAAGTCCCTGCACAACCTGCTCAGGTGTGCGAGCGGCGGGAGTCTGAGTGCCTCCCTCGACCTGAGAAGTAGCTGCGGCTGTAGTAACTGAGACCGCCTGCGCTAGGCCAGTGCATACTGATAGAATCTAAGCCAGGGCCTCCTAAAGACACAAAATCATAATAGGCACAGCTGGTGCCTAAGTTGGTGCTGTTAGAGCATCCACAACTGGGACCTGATCCTGAACTGGGGCGGCTGGTGGATCTACAGGTGCTATCGTGTCTACTGTGCGGGCTATAACCCTACCCCTACTACGGCCTCGACCGCGTCCTTGGCCTCTAGCGGCCATAGCTGGTGATACTGGTGGTCGTCCATCCTAATCGGTAGCACGTGTCCTCACCATCTATGAGAGAGTATAATAATAGAAGTTTAGTACTCGGATCAACAGATTCGCATGACAAGAGTTTCAAGAATATAAAGTTTTCCTAAAGGTTCTACAGCCTCCCGAGGATAAATACATATGTCTCCGTACCGATCCGCGAAACTTTACTATACCTGCTCATGACTCATGAGACCTACGTAACCTAGGCTCTGATACCAACTTATCACAACCCTAAATCTGGAGCTGGTCGTGATGGCGCCTATCGTGAAACAAGGACAGCCAACACAACTCCCAAATTCATTTTAACATTTATTTAGTTCATAAATAAACCATTAATAAGTGATAAACTCCAAAATTAAGTGAGATAAAACAATTCCAATAACAAACACAGTCCAACATCGGGGTGTCACCAGTCATGAGCATCTAAACATTTGTCTAAGAGTATGAAAGAGACTATAGAGTTTAATACAGAAACTAATATAAGGGAAAGTAAGATAAGAGGGAGAAGCACTGGGCTGCGAACGCCGAGCAGCTACCTAGTAAACTCCGAACCGCCTGCTGAAAGAAATCAACACTCACAAGCGGGACCCGAGGCTCCTGAATCTGCACACACGGTGCAGGGAGTAATGTGAGTATGACAACTCAATGAGTAATAAAAGTAAAGGTAGCTGAGCGATAAGAAAACACGTATAACACAGCAAAATGCTACAAAGAGGCAGTGTAAAACCAATACAATGCAATAAAACAGTGAAAACTTGTAAAAGCACCTTAGTTCAATATAAGTTTCTTTAAAACATCTTTTAACAGTTAAACGAGTGAATGGAAAGCAATGAGAAACCATGAACACATAAAATCAACCCCTCGAGCACAATACCAACAGAATTAGCCCTTCGGGAAATAACATGTAACAACATCAACCCCTCGGGCTATATCACATATCACACTAGGTACCCAAGCTCACTGGGGTATACAGACTCTGGGAGGGTCCCCTTACGGACCAAGCACAATATCAAGCCATCTCGTGGCATAATCTAATAGGCTCTCGGCCTCATATCAAGCCACCTCGTGGCGTACAATACATGCTGTTACATATCGTGTTTTTTGTACGTTAAAGTTTCGCTTTCAGTAAATTGACATAGACTTTGGGATGATATCATCTTGACGTTAATGTATTTACGCTATTTGTAACAAGTTATAAATAAGTGTCATGAAGGATAAATGATGCACGAATTAGAGAAAACGAGTTTCGTTGAAAATGGCCAAGTTTGGATAAAATACTAATCAAGTAATAATACCCGATAATTATAAACTAGTACCATGCAAGGTACCATATGACCACGGTAGTATAATATATAAAGTATATATGAAGTATTTTGAAAATAAATAGAATTTTAAGTATTTTGTGATAATTTTTATTATGCGGGTAATTAGTTAATTATCGGGTAATGAGACATTATCCTATTAACTAATAATTGGATAAAAATTTATTAAATAACCCACCCCTACTCCCCACGTGGCAGTATGCCACATCCAAGCATATGACTCATAGTCATATATGCTTGTAACTTGTAAAGTTATTTTATGACTCATAAAAATGAGTCACTTTAAAGAGTTGTTTTAAAGACTAACGTGTAAAGACTTGAATTTCAAAGAGTCACTTTGAATGAGTCACTTTTCTGATTCTTGACAATGAATCAAAGGAATTCAATAAACGTTTCCTTCCAACACTTGAAAGAACCAGAAATATTTTCTTTTCAAATTCTCAAAGAAACCAAATTTGATTCATTTCGTATCTTTGGGCTTGAAACGTAGACATGAGGCTTGAAACCAAAAATCTATTATTTATCCAAGAACTATTGAAACAGAATACTTTTCGCCGAAAGAAAAAAATTTCAAGAACCAAGCGAAATTTGGTTCTTCAAGTTCAAAAATGCAGAATCTTAAATCTGATTTTTTTGGGTCTAAGTTCAATCCACAAAGGTTTCCAATGTGATAATTATATAGAGTTCTTCCTACTCCAAGTATGTTAAGGCTAAGCTCTTCTTTCATTTGGCATGATCTCGTCATTACACAAGTTTGATAACGAAGTATAAAGAAAAATTCATATCGCGAAATTTACGTATATTTTGCTAGGCTCGCAAGTTACGTATACTTTTCTAGTTTTGTAAATTACCATATTCTTCTTATGGGGAATTCATATTCAGTTGAGTATTTCCTTCTACCAGTCAAGATAGTAGAGAGTTTACATATATACAGTATTAAAAGTATTTTCATTACCATCGAGCTATAATCGATGGGCAGGCCCTTATTAGGCAACCTCTGATTAGATGGTAAGTTATATACCGAGCCTACTATGGGTGAGCACTTATGAGAAAGCCCAGTTGGTCAAGAGACAGAGCCTAGTATGGCCGAGTGCATATGAGTGAGCCTACTACGGCAGAGAAGTTATATATATACCGAGCCTACTGTGGCTGAGAGCTTATGAGCGAGCCCAGTTGGTCGAGATATAGAGCCTAGTATAGCCGAGCGCTTATGCTACTACGGCAGAGCAGATATATATGTATACCGAGCCTTATAGGTCCGGACGACTATTTTACTCATTATATTATGAGAGTTGAGTTAGTATCAGCAGATAAGCATATCTTTAGATTTTCTTGACTCCCAATTATTTTCAGTTATTATTTTATCAGTTCAGTTTCAGCTTCAGTATATTACCTTACATACTCAGTACATTATTTTGTACTGACGTCCCTTTCTAGGTGCACTGCATTTCATACATGCAGGTTCGGACAGACAGAAGGGTAGACCTCCTTAGTAGGTGTTTCCTGAGCTTAGCTTTATCAGTTATCTCCCCTTCATTCGGAGTTGCCAGGTCTAGCAGTGTGGTGTGTATCTTGTATATATATGTAGATATGTTATGGGTAAGTAGGGGCCCTGTTCCGATCATAGTACATCTATTAGTAGAGGCTTGTAGATATATCCTGTCACTTAGTACAGTATGTTGGGCTTGTAGGCCCTGTACATATATTGTGTTGGCTTGTCAGTTGTAGTAATTATGAAGTCCTTGCCGGCCCAGCTTTATGTTGACGTTAGTCAGCGTTAGTCTCTATTCAACTTTATATTTTGCATCACATATTATCTTGCAATGTGGCCCATGGCCAAAGTATGATTTTACATGTTTAGAGTCTCTTAGACGCCAGTGGTATGCAAGGATAGGTGAGGCACTAGGTGCCGATCTCGCTCCAAGGCTCAAGGCTTGACAAAAGTGGTATTAGAGTAGTTATGTCCTAGGGAGTCTACAAGCCATGTCTAGTAGGGTCTTGTTTATAGATGTTTGGTGCATCACATTATATAAGCAGGGGACTACAGGGCATTTAGGAGTTGGTTACCCTTCTTTCAAATTTGAATCGTGCTGTAGCACTGAGTTATAGGAATTTTGAGTTAAAGTTACGTGTTGACATTTGCATGCACAGATGACGATAACTAGGAAGACTACTGCTAGCCAGATAAGAGAAACAACAGTAGCTGAGGGGACTAGCAGGGTACCCCCAACAGATGGGGCCCAATTGGAGTCATAGGGAGAGACCCCTACCCAGCGATTACCTGCTCCTCCGCTACATGAGGAAATTCCTAGGGAGACCGTACATATAGTTCCCCCTCCGCTTCCATCATATAAGGACTTGAGGAGTGCGGTGCATTTGTTGGCACAGTTGATAGCTACCCAACAACAGGCTAGGGCATCCGCTAGTGCAGGACCTTCTGAGGGATCTGGGAGTTCAAGGGTCCGAGAGTTTATTGCTTTGAATCCCCTAGAGTTCATGGGGACAGATCAAAGGGAGGACCCGCATGATTTCATAGATCAGCTTCATAGGATCTTTCGGGGTATGCATGACACGGAGAAAGAGGCAATTGAGTTAGCCACTTTTCGACTCTGAGATATAGCCATTCTTTGGTATAAGGTATGGGAAAGGTCTAGGGGACGTGATGCACCTCCCGCTATTTGGGAGAATTTTTCAGATGCCTTCCTTGAGTAGTACTTACTGCGAGAGATCCGACAGGCCCGACTTGATCAGTTTCTAGCCCTCAAGCAGGGCAATATGAGTGTTCAAGAGTATAGTCTTCATTTTGACTCATTGGCCAGATATGCACCATCCGTAGTTGCTACTATACTGGATAGAATCCACAGGTTTATAGCAGGGTTGGCCCCAGAGTTGACCGAGGTGTGTGCCACCGCTGAATTACATGATAGTATGGATATCTCGCAGATTCAGGCATTTGCCCAGAATATAGAAAGGGGTAGGCATCGACAGTAGAGTACGGAGAGGACTGAGTCAGGACAACATAAGAGGATGAGATTTGCCAGGTCTCAAGAGTAGTCTCAGGGTAGCTACAGGCCCCAGTACTTCAAACGGCCACCTAGACCTCCGCCACCTTAGCTATAGGGTTACAGGTATGACCGCTATACTCAGTTAGGACTAGGTGAGAGCTCCCAAGCATCAAGTTTGCAGCAACAAAAAGGTTCGAGATAGACAGGGCCATTTCCACAGTGATGTGACATCTGTGGTCGAGGACACTTGGGCTAATGTCGAGCCGGTTCCGATGCTTGTTATACATATGGACGTCTAGGGCATATGATACGATATTGCCCAAATAGAGATTTTGGGGGTATGGCACAACAAACAAATTCAGCAACAGGATCAGCTATGTCCATGCATCCTTCAGGGAGTGAGTCTCAGTCTTCGGCTGGTAGATGGCGAGGCAAAGGTAGAGGGTCCAGTTCAGGTGGCAACCAGAATCATATCTATGCGCTAGCAGGTCGACAGGACCAAGAGTCCTCACCAGACGTTGTGACATGTATGTTGACCATTGTTCTCACGATGTTTATGCCTTGATAGACCCAGGATCTACTTTATCATGTATTACCCCATTTGTTGCAAGGAAATTTGGTATAGTGCCTAAAATACTAAGTGATCCTTTTACGGTATCTACATCGGTTGGAGAATTGATTATCGCTAGACTCATTTACCAAGGTTTTACAATATCAGTTTAAGGTCGTCAACCCTCAGCCAACCTAGTTGAACTAGAGATGTTATATTTCGATGCTATCATGGGCATGGACTGGTTGGCAGCTTGTTATGCCACGGTTGATTGTCGAGCAAAGACAACTAGATTTCATTTTCCGAGTGAGCCAGTCCTTGAATGGGTAGGTAATATAGTGACACCCAGAGGCAGGTTTATTTCCTATATGAAGGCGAGGAAAATGATCACAAGAGGGTGCATTTATCATATTGTGCGAGTTAAAGATGTAGATGCTGAGATACCTACACTTCAGTCTATTCCGGTAGTAAAGAAGTACGCGGATGTATTTCCAGATGAACTTCCAAGTATTCCTCCAAAGCGAGAGATTGATTTTGGCATCGATTTGATTTCGGGAACACAACCAATATATATCCCTCCGTAAAGAATGGCACCTGCCGAATTGAAGAAGTTGAAGGAGTAGTTAAAAGATTTACTAGAGAAGGGTTTCATCAGATCTAGTACCTCACTGTAGGGTGAACTGGTACTATTTGTACGGAAGAAAGACGACTCACTGAGGATGTGTATTGATTATAGGCAACTAAAGAAGGTAACTAAAGAATAAGTATCCCCTTCCAAGGATTAGACGACTTGTTTGATCAGTTGCAGGGATCTAGATGCTTTTCAAAGATAGATTTGAGGCCAGGGTACCACCAGGTCAGAGTTCGGGAGAACGATATTCCCAAGACAGCCTTTAGGACCCGATATGGTCATTTTGAGTACCTTGTTATGTCCTTCAGGTTGACAAATTCACCTTCCATATTTATGGACTTGATGAATAGCCTATTCCGGCCATATTTGGATCTGTTCGTGATAGTCTTTATTGATGATATTCTGGTTTATTCACGTTCAGAGGATGAGCATGTGGATCACTTGAGAGCGGTACTCCAAACCCTATATGATAACAAATTATATGCTAAGTTTTCTAAGTGTCAGTTTTGGTTGAAGTCTGTACCATTCTTGGGGCACATTGTATCCGATGGAGGTATAAAGGTAGACACTCAGAAGATTGAGGCTGTGAAATCCTGGCCTAGACCTACCACTCCGACAGAGATTTGTAGCTTTCTAGGCTTTGCAGGATATTATTGGAGGTTCGTAGAGGTGTTTTCTTCTCTTTAAGCACCATTAACAAAGCTGACGCAGAAAACGACTTAGTTTCAATGGATAGAGGCCTGTGAGCAGAGTTTCCAAGAGCTTAAGAACAGGTTGACCTTAGCGCCAGTTCTAGCACTTCCAGAAGGTCCAGATGGTTATGCCATGTATTACGATGCCTCATGTGTTGGGTTAGGATGTGTCCTGATGCAACATGGGAAAGTAATTGCATATGCTTCGAGGCAGTTAAGGAATCATGAGAGGAATTATCTGACCCACGACCTCGAATTGGCTGCAGTTGTCCATGCACTTAAAATATGGCGGCATTATTTATATGGTGTTCATGTTGATGTGTTCACATATCATAAAATCATGCAGTATATCTTCAAGCAAAAAGAGTTGAATTTTCGACAAAGACGATGGCTTGAGTTATTGAAAGACTACTATGTTAACATTCTCTACCATCTAGGGAAAGCAAATGTTGTAGCAGATGCCTTAAGTCGCCAATCTATGGGTAGCTTAGCACATGTAGAGGTCGAGAAAAGACAATTAACAAGAGAGATTCATCAATTGGCTTATTTGGGGGGTCAGTTAGTAGACTCTAGCAATGGAGGAGTTGTACTCCAAAATACTACAAAATCATCTCTCATAGCTGAAGTAAAGGAGAGGCAGTACGAGGATCCAGAGTTAGTCAAGTTGAGAGAGCGGGTTCTACAACAGAAGAAGCCATTGTTAGAACTCAAAGTATATGGGGTTCTTAGATACAGGGATCATTTGTGTGTTCCAGATGTAGCACGGCTATGAGACAAGATTATGTCAGAGGCACATTATTCATGGTATTCCATTCACCCTGGGTCAACAAAGATGTATCATGACATTAAAGATGTGTATTGGTGGAATGATATGAAGAGGAACATTGCTGAGTATGTCTCTCAATGCCCTAGTTGCCAACAGATGAAGATAGAGCACCAGAAGTCTGGAGGGCTAATGCAGACTATAGAGATCCCGACATGGAAATGGGAGGCAATAAACATGGACTTTATCACAGGTTTACCTCGTTCTCAACGTAAGTTAGATTCCATATGGTTAATAGACGTTAGGCTCATGAAATCAGCTCATTTCCTACCGGTCAAATCAACATATACAACAAAAGATTATGCAAAGTTATATATTAAAGAGATAGTGCGACTACACGGAGTACCAATATCTATTATATCTGACCGTGGTGCCCCGTTTGCAACACATTTTTGGAGGTCTTTTCATAAAGGTTTAGGGACTCAGGTGAATCTCAGCACTACTTTTCATCCACAAACTAATGGACAAGCCGAGCGCACAATTTA
Source organism: Nicotiana sylvestris (assembly GCF_000393655.2). Taxonomy (NCBI): domain Eukaryota; kingdom Viridiplantae; phylum Streptophyta; class Magnoliopsida; order Solanales; family Solanaceae; genus Nicotiana; species Nicotiana sylvestris. The sequence goes on from NC_091064.1 coordinate 107,556,466, forward strand.
GACGCTCAAGGATATGTTACGCGCATGTGTACTGGATTTTAAAAGAAGCTGTGATGAACATCTACCTCTTATCGAGTTTGCATATAATAACAACTACCACTCCAGCATCCACCTGGCTCCATACGAGGCTTTTTATGGGCATATGTGCAGATCTCCTATAGGGTGGTTTGATGTTAGAGAATCTGGGTTGCATGGGCCAGACCTGGTTCAGCAAGCCATAGAAAAAGTAAAGCTTATCCGCGAGCAACTATTGATAGCTCAGAGTCGTCATAAGTCATATTCTGACGTGTGGCGATGAGATTTAGAGTTCGAGGTTGATGAGTGGGTATTCTTAAAGGTGTTACCTATGAAAGGTGTGATGAGGTTTGGCAAGAATGGAAAACTTAGCTCACAGTATATTGGACTTTATAGGATCATTCGGAGAGTGGGCCAAGTAGCTTATGAGTTAAAATAGTCCTCGAATTACAGTTTGTCCATCCGGTATTTCATGTATCTATGTTACGAAAGTGCATTGGCGATCCTACCCAAATGGTGCCCACGAATGATGTACAGATTACAAAGGACTTATCATATGAGGAAATTCTGGTTGCCATCCTAGACGGACAAATCCGCAAGGTACCAAATAAGGACATAAAATCTGTAAAGGTTCTACGAAGAAGTAAGAAGTTGGAAGAGATGACGTGGGAAGCAGAGGAAGAAATGAAGTCTAAATACCCCCACCTATTTAAAACTGGAAATATGGCTCAAGATGGGAAACCTCAGCACAACCCTATTCAGGCCAATAGATTCTCCGGTAAGATCTTATTTTTGACTTTACGAATTTATAATAGATAGCTGCGTGAGGCTAAGTATGGCATATATAGTATGTTTTCTGGCTGCATTGTTTTAGTCTGTTGTACGGAAAAAATTCCAAAGTATCCAAGAGTAGACATTCGAGGACGAATGTTTCTAAGGGGGGAAGGATGTTACATCTCGCATTTTTCGTACGTTAAGGTTTCGTCTTCAAAAAATTTACATAGACTCGGGGATGAGATCATCTTGACATTAATGTATTCACTCTATTTATAACAAGCGATAAATAAGTGTCATGAAGGATAAAGGATACACGAATTAGAGAAAACGAGTTTTGTTGAAAATGGCCAAGTTTGGATAAAATACGTATCAAGTAATAATACCTGATAATTATAAACTAGTACCATGCAAGGTACCATATGACCACGGTAGTGTAATATATAACATATGAAGTATTTTGAAAATAAATAGAATTTTAAGTAATTTGTGATAATTTTTAAATTATGTGGGTAATTGGTTAATTATCGAGTAACAGGGAATTATCCGGTTAACTAATAAGTGGATAAAAAATTAATTAAATACCCACCCCTACTCCCTACGTGGCAGTATGCCACATCCAAGCATATGACTCATAGTCATATATGCTTGTAACGTGTAAAGTTATTTTATGACTAATAAAAATGAATCACTTTAAAGACTTGTTTTAAAGTCTAACGTGTAAAGACTTGAATTTAAAAGAGTCACTTTGAATGAGTCACTTTTCTGATTCTTGACAATGAATCAAAGGAATTCAAAAAATGTTTCCTTCCAAGACTTGAAAGAACCAGAAACATTTTCCTTACAAATTCTCAAAGAAACCAAATTTGCTTCATTTCGTATCTTTGGGATTGAAACCAAGACTTGTGGTTTGAAACCAAAAATCTGTTATTTAGCCAAGAACTATTGAAACAAAATACTTTTCGTCCAAAAAAAAATTTCAAGAACCAAGCCAAATTTTGTTCCTCAAGTTCAAAAACGCAGAATCTTAAATCGAATTTTTTTGGGTGTAAGTTCAATCCACAAAGGTTTCCAACGAGATAATTGTACGAAGTTATTCCTACTCCAAGTATGTTAAGGCTATGCTCTTCTTTTATTTGGCATGATCCCGGAATTTGTGTATATTTTGCTAGGCTCACAAGTTACGTATATTTTTCTAGTTTTGTAAATTACCATATTCTCCTTATGGGGAATTCATATTTAGTTGAATATTTCCTTCTCCCAGTAAAGAGAGCAGAGAGTTTACATATATACAATATTAAAAGTATTTTCATTACCATCGAGCTATAATCGATGGACAGGCCCCTATTGGGCAACCTCTGATCAAATGGTAAGTTATATACCGAGCCTACAGTGGTCGAGCGCTTATGAGTGAGCCCAGTTGGTCGAGACACAGATCCTAGTATGGTCGAGCGCATATGAACGAGCCTACTACGGCAGAGCAGTTATATATATACCAAGCCTACTATGGCCGAGCGCTTATGAGTGAGCCTAGTTGGTCGAGATACAGAGCCTATTATGGCCGAGCGCTTATGAGCGAGCCTACTACGGCGGAGCAGATATATATATATATATATCGAGCCTTATAGGGTCGGACAACTATTTTACTCACTATATTAAGAGAGTTGAGTCAGTATCAGCAAATAAGCATATCTTCAGATTTTTTTGACTCCCAGTTGTTTTCAGTTATTATATTATCAGTTAAGTTCCAACTTCAGTATATTGCCTTACATACTCGGTACATTATTTTGTACTGGCATCCCTTTTTGGAGGCGCTGCATTTCATGCATGCAGGTTCAGATATTCAGGCGGGTAGACCTCCCCAGTAGGTGTTGCCCGAGCTCAGCTTCATCGGTAAGCTCCCCTTCTTTTGGAGTTGCCGGGTCTAGCAGTATGGTGCGTATCTTATGTATATATGTAGATAGGTTATTGGTAGGTCGGGGCCCTGTTCTGATCAAAGTACATTTATCAATAGAGGCTTGTAGATATATCATGATAGTTAGTACAGTATGTTGGGCTTGTAGGCCCTGTACATATATTTTGTTGGCTTGTTAGTTGTAGTAATTATGACGGTCTTGTCGGCCCAGCTTTATGTTGAAGTTTAGTAAGCGTTAGTCTCTATTCAGCTTTATATTTTTCATCGCACATTATCTTTCAATGTGGCCCATGGCCAAAGTATGATATTACATGTGCAGAGTCTCTTAGTCGCCAGTGGTATGCAAGGATAGGTGAGGCACTGGGTGTCGGTCTCGTCCCCAGGCTCGGGGATTGACACAGGTCCTCGGCCTCATAATCATAAATTAGTACAACACTGTTGCGGCTTGCACCCCGATCCCATAATAACCTCACAACACAGGCCCTCGGCCCTGCTCAGTCTGAAATCTCTAAAAGCCACTTGGCACGGTAAAATATGATGCTCAGCCCAAAAGATCGTTTAAGATGTCAAAACAGAGTAAACATGGTTGAATTATGAAAATAGTAGAATATATCATGACTGAGTACAAATATGAATTAAATTGTATGCGGCAAAATCAGAAGACTCGATTTCTTGATGTCGAGACATTTCAGAAGCATGCCCTAGAACCGCGGGGGCAGGAGGTCGCGATCGAATTCTCAACCCCGGGGCTCCTCAAAGCCCCACTCGAAGGAAACAAAGGATGAAGCCAAAATAGAGGGAGAAGCCCTCTAGGCACATGGCTGCATCTGACAAATCCAGCCTATCCATACCCTACACTGAAGCATCATGTCAAGCCATCCCATCACCGTACTTTGTAGTTAACCCCCACATACTTGTAATCGAGTCTCCCCTCCTATATAAAGGGGACTCGCCTCACCTTGCAAGTAGTGGATGTTGCTCCATTTTCTCCATAAGTGCAATAATATCTCTCTCTCTTTTTTCTTCTAAACTATTTGTTCTCATTGGCCCGAGGCCGCCTAAGCATTCATCGTTTTCTTACTTGTTCTTCACCATCTAGCTATACATTGGCCTTAAAGAGCCTTACTTAATCGTATTTCTGCCTGTTATCCCATCCCTGACTATCCCCGATAACTTGAGCTCGGCTCGAGCCTCAGCCTCGAGGCCTCTATCGACCTGCTCCACGCTCGAGCAACAGGCCCCTTCGGTTTGCTTGCTGCTTCGTCTTATCTCGCATTTTATCACTACACTTAGCATTTTTAGCATCAACTGCTCTAACAACCAGCTCGAGAATAGATCACATATTTTTAGAATCCCATTTACAAATTTAATTGTTGTTACCATTTTCACGGTAAATAGTTTGGCGCCCACCGTGGGCTAAAAATAATAGTGATTATTTTCTTGCTGGTTTTATCACATAAACGCACGTTATCTTTCACGTTTTTCTTGTCCAAGATCTTTTGATTTCAGGTTAATGTATGGCTCGGTAAGCAAAATCGAGAATGACTACCCCAAGAACCACGACGGAAGCAGTATGGCTTTTCCAACAGTTGGCGCGACACCATAGGACCCTGATAATGCATCTGGGTCGATTCAAGCGGACGCGGGCTCGCAAGGTGCGCAACAGGTCTATGAAGCCTCGCGCACCGATGATAGCATACAACACGAGGACAAACACGAAGCTCAAAAAGCCCCAGCCCAGGAAGAACAGGAAGTTAGTCTTCATGTTATTTTTGAAATATTGCAAGCACATCAGTTGGCTATCTCTCCGCCGCGTAATCGCCCGGAGACTCCCAACACAACAGCACCTGAAACATCTCCTTACGCCGATCTAGTACTTGAGAGACCAAGTAACTACGGGTGAGTAATCGGCCCCGCCCCAGTGAGAATGCTTGGGAACCTCTTTGAAAGGATAGAATCAGGCCCGTAGAAGCTCCTAAAGCAACCGCCTCCCGAGGAAACGGCCCCAAAACTCCCTTGGTGCGATAGGACCTCGGATCCCTGCGGGCACACCACCACTCACGCGTGCTCATTTGAATGCAGCGACATAAGTTCCATTGTTTCCTCATAGAGACTCAATAAAATTTAAGGGTCGATTACAGCTCGAATCTCAGCGTGACTCGGAAACTAGAGCTGAAAATTGCACTATGCCTAAGGGTGTGGCTTAAATACCACTATCGCCAGCAAGAGAATCAGGGAAACTCAAGGGTCGACTACAGCTCGAATCACAATGCGACTCGGAGACTGGACCCTAAATAGTTAAACTGCAATATGCCTAAGGGCATGGCTCAGATGATACCGTCATCAACCGATTAAATCTTCAGGCCACGCACCCGCAAGGTTACTTTAACCCAAAGCACCAAGGATAAGCCTAAGGGTCGACTGAAGCTCGAGTCATAGTGCGACTCGGAGACTGGACCCAAAGCAGTTGGAACAGCAAATGCCTAAGGGCAAAAGACAAAAACAACTACCATCTGCCTGCACGGGGACAAAAAATTCATAGGCAGGAAGGCTCGAGTCGGAGCCCAACTCAAAAACTAAGCCTAGACAACCAGGCCGAGCACGGAGGCCCCAGCACCTACTCACACCAAGAATCATACATTAAGAGACCCCAGTATAGTCCGATCGGTTCCGGACCGATGAGGACCTCGCCAAATGCCAAAGCCAGCCTGCCTGATCGAAAACAACAATATGAAAAAGGTACAAAAGAAATAAATCTTCAAAATCTCTCCTTATAAGTACTAAAGCTGCAGTTTTTCTCTCTAGGATTCCTGAATAGTACCACTGACACTATTCACTCCTCACAACTCCGGCGTCCGGCAAGGTAACATCACAAGATTGGTCTCAAAAGAACCCCCTTCTCTTTGCGAACATTCCCCAGTTGATTTCATCCTTAAAATCATTTCCATTCGTAACAAATCTTGATTTTAAATCTAGTGTTACTGTAGCATCCAGTTTTCAAGATCTACATCGCTTCTTTCTTCGTCTTTTATGCCATTTTGATGGAGTGCTGAAGAACCATGGATGCATTTTTTTTGGCTGTGGGAGAGATGAATTCAAATCCTAATCCAAAACAAACGTATGCTGCGCAACTTCAGTCCAAACAATCTCCCACAATTGCGTCAAAGCTAGAATTGTTTCCTGTTAGTGTCGTCCATGGAGAACTAGTTATTGAATTCACTATGGATCAAGGTAATGAATTCACAAGGGAAGAAGGACTGCATCAAGCTGTCGTTGTGAAGTTCTCTTATGGAAAGCCTGAATTACAGGAGGTTAGAACAAACTTTTCTATGCAATTCGACGTACATGGTCGCTGCAACATTGGACAACTTGAATATCGTCATCTGTTGGTTAGATTCAACCTTTATAATGATTATGTTCAGTTCTTGTCAAAGACAACTAGATATATTAAATCTAAAGGTGATGAATTCTTTTTTAGAACTTTTCCATGGACGTTGGGATTTTATCCGAAGGAGGAAACGTCCATGGCAATCGTGTGGATTTCCTTTCCAGGTTTGCTGCCTAATTTCTTCGCTAAGAGGTCGTTAATGTCTATCGCTTCAACTGTTGGTAAGGCTATTGCTATAGATAAGGCGACGCAAGAACGAACACGACCTAGTGCTGCTAGTGTCAAGGTAATTCTTGATTTGCTAGACAAACATCCTAAGAAGGTAAAGCTACAGATTGTGGACAGAATTTCGGGTAAAATAATTGTGCACTATCAGGAGGTGGTGTATGACAACCTTCCAAAATATTGCACATATTGCAAGCATCAAGGACATGATGAAAAGGTGTGTCGAATTCAGAAGGAACAAGCTGGAACAGAGGTGTTGACAGAGGAAGTAACGGGGGCAGCAGATCACGATGGTCATGTTTTGGTCGAGGCAGATGGTCCAGTTATGGAAAAACTACAAGGTGATGTAAGGGATTATTTAATTGCTAAAAGAGCTGGACAAATTGGTAAGGGTTTATCAGAAAAGGATGGTAAACAAATAGGCGATGCAACAAAAGCAATCGTGGATGATCAGCAGGTTGTGCAAATTGAAGAAGGGAAACAAAGTGTTTATGTGATCAATCAGGATATGATGAATGGAGCAGTGAATGATTTTTCTGTAGGTGATGTTTCAAATATTGTTGGTCATCAGGTGTTGCAAACACTCGAAGCAGTAAATCCAGCTGTGCAATTAAGTGCTAAGTTGCATTCAGCTAATAATGCAACTGTTGCATCAATTGCAGCAGTTTTAAATAGGGATGTTGATGCAGCTGGTGAGTCTAGGCAATTTCAGTGTAATGATCGAGGAGATATGGGGCAGAGTACAAGTGCTAAGGCTCCACAGATTGTAACTGAAGGTGAGGTCCAAACACTAGGCACTGAATTAACTGGGCACATTGCAGCACCAGTGGTCTGTAATAATAGCGAGACCCGGGCCTTTGGAGGAGAAAAGGGAAGACATAAGGGTGAATTATTGAAAGATAAGGCTGGATATGCAAAGAACGATGATAAGGGGAAGGATCAAAACAAAAAAGGAGAAGTTTGGAATGTGGTAACCAGCAAAAGGTCTCCTACAAAGAAAGAACTCTCACCAAAATGTCAGGTCCAAGGTCTTCGACAAAGTGACAATAGCTTGGAGGCCAGTCCAAATGTTTTTCACGCACTGGAAGCTTCAAAGTCTTAGGAATCTTGTGGTGAACATGGAGGTGAGTTGATGTTGTCATCTGGAAATAACATTGAAGTTGTAAAGGCAAATTTGAGGGAGATGGCAATCAAATCTAAACTATGGGCAAACAAACGCGAGTATGAGGATGAGGAACATTATGGTGATGCATATGGTGGGTATTCGAGTGAGGATGATGGTCGAGAGAGTGAAGAGGAAGGCTTACTCTCAGTTGGTTCACCATCCTTCCCCAAAAAAAAGCAGCCCTGCAATGGCAATTTTCAGCAGAACTCTTAATGCAAAAGCACAAGTGTTTGTGCCTAAAAATGGACAGCAAAAACGTGGAATAGGTACAACAGGAGATGCACTAAGAAATATTGCAGCACATGGCAGGTCCAACCAACAGTAGAATGTTACAATCACACAAGCGGTTACATGTGTGGAGGAACAAAATATAGGAACCATAACAACTTTAGAACAGCAACAGCAAACTGCAATCGCAACAAATGCTGTAATTTCCAATGTGGTGCAGCATCACGAGCGAATAACAACAGCAATGCAAAGTGTTAATCAGGAACAATCAGTTGCACAGTCAAATGCCAATAACTAGCAACAAAAACTTAATGCTGTTGGTCGACAATAAACAACAATGAAAAATTATGGACAGCAACATCATTTTTGTCCAAAAAGTTGGGTGCCAATCTTACTGTAGCAGCAACAATATTACAAGCTGGGCAGCAACAACAACAACCTATTCTGAACACTGTAGCTGCAGACAGGTTAGAAGCAGCAGTTGCAGGTACAACTTATGAACGGAGCAGCAGCAGAATGCACGCATTGTAGGAGCTGTTATAACACCTTCAATTGTGGGACAACAACAACTAGCTATAAGGGCAACTGCAATCACACTGGAGGACCGAAATCTACTTGATGTGATGGAAAGTACCAAGCCACTATACTCTCTAACTACACCTCAGGTTGCTAGCACTGGAAGGGTAAATAGATCCAACAATAAAAGGCAAGGCAAGGCAGCATTGGTCAATAAAGAAGATAGAACAGCTTTGATGTCTCAAGATCTTCTTGAAGGGATGCCAAATCCTGAAAAATTGGGAAGAGATATTTGTGAAGAAGGTGAGGAAGATGCAATGATACAACAGTGTCAGGCAGAGGCAATAAGGAAAGGTGATTTATCACCTATGCATAGTGGACAAAACAAGAAGGCTCACACAAGGAAGCACAGTTGGGACGGCAAGGTGAGTGAAGAAGCAATTGTTAGGTGACTTCCAATGAGAGTTGCCAAACAAAAGCAGGCTGCCCCAACTACATCAACGAGGTCCAACCGCTCAAAAAAGAAGTCATCAATTTTGAAGACATTTTGAAGAATTGTGATGATGATGACAAAGAATTACAAATTGAAGAATTTACAAGTTTGGGCATGAAGGGCAACAATTTATTTCCATCTACATTTTATTCTACCATTATGCTAGTATACTCATTTGTAATATCATAGCAGAGTATGTTATAAACTATGTGATGATCATTGAATATTTGGTCAGTTCAAGTTCTTATTTTTTACATGCTTGTTAGTAGGTGAGGCCTTTTCTTTTCCTAAATAGGATTAGTAAGGTAAGGTTTAGCCCGGTTTGTGTTGCCTTTGTCCTATGCCTTTGGATAAATATCTACACGACTATGAGATTATATGCCCTCGTGAGACCTTGCCGGCAGCTACACCATGAATCCTCTACATGAGACTGCCATCATAAGGCAATGTGAGGCGCAAAGGAGTGATTATATAGCCAACGCATATGGGTAACAATACCGATTCTATTGTCCCCCTTATTAGTACTTTCCCTAATTGTTGTATTTTTCTTTTCTATTATTAAAAAAAAACTAGCCCTAGGCGCTTGCCTAGTGGATTGCCAAAAAATATATATATATTACATGCGCAAGAAAAAGCACATTCTCCATCTACAGGTGTCTCCTACCTATATCAGAGACAAAGAATCAAAACGACAAAATCTACACTCTACGCTAAAGGGCTACAGCTTGGCAAATTTTCCCTCCACAACATCATCGAGAAGTGATCGAGCATCGCGCTCGTCCACCTTTACTCGAGCAAATTCCTCCGAGAGGACGAAGCCCCTCGTACCGACCTCCTCGAGTACCTCTCTCTGGGATCTACAACGAACATATTCCTGGATCCCTTTCTCCCGGTCGAGGGCTTGCTTCAGCTCAGCTTGGGCAAAAACATCATCTTTCATATGAACTGCCATCTCACGATCAGCCTTGGTTCGGCTTAATGCCGCTTCTTCCCGGGCATCATTTATCTCGGCTCTGACCTTTGGGAGATCAGATTCAAGTTTCCCAATCATATCCACTTGAACTTTGGCATTGTCATGAGTCAATCTGAGTTGGACCTCGAAGGCAGGGACCTTAGCCGAGATGCTCATCTCCTCTGAAGCCCGAGCCTGCACTTGAGCCCTTAGCTCCTTGCAAGCAACTCTGACGCGGTTGACGTCTCCTTTGAGATACTCCAAGGCCTCCGCCTTTTTCTACAACTGTTACAACAAAAGGGAATTAGACTTAAGGTTAGAAAGGAGCGAAGAATGCGCTATAGAAAGTTACCTGCTCCATCAAATAGCTCTCATAGTTAGAGCTCCAGTACGCCTCACATCGCCAATGCTGCAGCTCGGCTTCCTTCTCCTCGTTAAAGAGACTAAGAGATTCGCCCTCACCCAAAATTTTCTGAAGATTTGGCCCCTTGATGGAACAACTCAGACCTGAGCCTATAACAGGCCTGCACGAGAAAGATTCAATAGAGGGAGGAGGACATGGGACATAGTGAAACTGTACGTAAAACTCACCTTAAAGTGAAGCCGATAGACCTCCTCGAAGTCGGAACATAATCCTATTGATCCCGCCCCTGAAGCAATAGAGGAACCGACCCCGGGCGCAGCACATTCACTCAAAGGAGCCGTCGGCCGGGAATCAGACACTCCGGGAGCAGCAGACTCAGGCGACGCCCTGTCCCTAGAAGTGTGAACCCGACCAGCACCACTAGAAGCTCCGTCACACCGCGGGTGCTGATCCCTCTTATCGCTATTGTCCCTTGGTCTGGAGGCCAACAACTCTTTCCTCTCTTTGAGAGAATGTTGCCTCGTCCCGAGGAACTGCCCGATATCTGTAAACGGCGATTACAACACAAATGGAACGGTAAAGTGTTACCTTGAGTATAAAAGGCAAGGCAAAAAGTAGCATACGCACGTACCTTGGTGTTGCGCTACCCATCTAGCACAAAGTGCAGCTCGCCACCTGCGCTCGTCGCAGGATGAATGGGTCACCAGCTCCCAGACCCTGCCAGATAGATCATGAACTTCACCCGGCAACCATGAAGTTGTTGCGATAAAAGAAACAACATTATTACTCAACTGATTTTCGCTATACACGAGATTTGAAAAAGCACCGAGCGCCTCACTCACGTGCATGATTCCACCCTTCGGGAAATGGAAAAAACTCCACAGGAATAATATCAATCGTCCGAACTCAGACAAACCAACTGATCCTCTCTTGATCCTCGCCTTCCTCGTCGTCAACAACAAAGGGTGTGGACGAGCGGTACCTCAGAGTTAGCATGCCTCGATGATGAAAGGGCCGATACAGCCTAACAAGGTGATCTAGCGTGAAGTCAAGCCCGGATTTCTCTGCAAAAAACCTCATCTCAACACCGTTCGCCAAAATGATGGATGAATCTAAGCCAGGGTGACCCGATACTTCGAATAAAAATCAAGCACAATCCTATTAGGGGGGCCAAATGCGAAAGGATATAAATACACGTTCAAGAATCCATTAGTGGAATCAGTAATGCTCTCATCAGGGGAAAGCGCCTGCAGGATTATCCCTTGGCTCCACCCGTAGTATCTCCTCGCCATCTCCATATGTTCCCCCCTTAGCAAAGATGTCGTCTCCAATGCAAACTCCCTCAACTCCTGAGCACCAGGAGCAACACCCCCGAACCCTATCGAGTCGGCCCCAAAGTGATTTCAATGACTACGGTGAAACAAACAGGCCAACGCAAAGGTGCACACCAATACTTTTACGCCTAGAGAGATGCAGTACTTTGTGGTAGAATAGAAAGGCGGCTATTTGAAAAGAGTGATGTCTTGCGAAGAAGCCGAATCCGCCCCACATATATGCAAGAAGCAGCAATGATTCACCTGCCCGAGACGAGCCTCGGGAAGCCAACAGCCTCGATATAGATCGACGGGTCCACACACGATCCAGAAAGCATCTTTCAACAAGAAATCAGGACTTGGGGAGCCGTCCATACTATCTCCAACTCGACGCAGCATTCCACCTTGAGGATCTCCAATCCAAAGAAGTCGGACTTCAAGAAGCTTTCAATGACAACACTCGATACATGGCAGATAATTGGTCTCACGATTCACTCTTTCTAAAAAGAGGAATAAACACAGGAAGCTCTGATCGCGAAAGCTCCACGAAGGACCGAGGTAGCACCTAAATACATGCAAACTACTTAGTAGAAGTCTATTTTATACAGTCTAAAGGATCTATCTAAATCAAGACCAATGTGGACCCTCGGGTACACGAAGATGACCTACATCCGGGGTAGCACCCTCGAAGGCCCAAAAATTTGATGCGTGATCTCCAAACAACTCGGAGGGCCTCGATAGCCATGGCCTATCGGATCGACCCAGAATTGCTCGAAGTACGATGGTGGTTTCGAAAGGGGCCCGTGTCGATCAGTAGAAGATCGACATAAACATTTACATCCAAGTTAGATATCAGAAATCAACAAATAAAAGAAGGCATTTGAACAACCTCGAAGGGAATGAAAGCATACAGAAACAAAGCAAATTCGAAAGCAGAAATCAACGAAGTTCATTACTTATTCATAAAAGTCTGTGTACAAGCAGCCATCGAGGGGTCGTTACATACAATTGCAAAAGCCTACAAGAGTCTACGCCTAAAGCAGAGGAACGGAAGGATGCACATGTGATGAAACCCAGGCACCCGGTCCGCCCTCAAGAGTTCACCTCTGGTATCAGCATCCTTGGACGCCACACCCTCGAGCACGCATCCTCGAGGGTAACTTCTTCGACCTCCACCTCCCATAGGTTCCCAGATCAATCCCTCCGAGGGATCCCCGCCAGAGAAGATGAAGAAGAGGAAAAGCAGGGGACGCAAAGAAGGCAGAGAAAATGGACATGGCCCGCCGAAGCCAAAGGCTGAAAATTCGGCGGGCCCCAGCCTCAGTAGCCGGTGGTGCCACCTTATCCCTTGGGAAGAAAGAACCCTAGGGATGAAATGCCACACCGGGACTGGGTAGAAGAGTGAGCAGCAGGGCATAGTCCGAACAACTATCTACATAAGGGAGGAACCAACTCTCCATCCACCATCATCTCAGCCCAGCAGAAGTGGCAAGGACCAACATATCGACGACCGCATCAATAGCGAGACAACACGCTTATGCTCGACGAAGGGAGGCCCCGGTAGAAAGCCATAAAGCAGTCTAAGGAAACTCCTCCAAACGGCCTTAAGATCATAAGCACGTAACATTATGTTCAAGGCTGGAAGAAGATAATAGAGAAAAAAGGCAAGCAAGTTAACGAAAGCATGGGGATGGAAAATGCAAAGCCAAGACACTCAATTTATAGGGGATTGCGACACAGTCATCTAGGCTTTGGAAGACTGACCGACGAGCATAGTTAATGAACCTATGGAAAACTGAACCGACGGCGGTACTTGTGCCTTGGGAAGCAAAAGTTAGGGACTGAAACAAATAAAGTCAAAAAGCATGAGCCAAGGGTCACATCATCGACATGGTGTCACTGAAAGAAGCCCGATCGACAAGTGTCAGAATCATTTCCCATAACTTCCTTATGGGAAACGCGGAGACTATCTGTACGCGGTGAAATTAGAAGACTCGATTTCTCGTTGTCGAGACATTTCAGAAGCATGCCCCGGAACCCCAAGGGCAGGAGGTCGCGATCAAATTCTCAACCCTGGGGCTCGTCGAAGCCCGACTCGAAGGAAACGAAGGACAAAGCCAGGACAGAGGGAGAAGCCCTCTAGGCACATGGCTACATCTAACAAACCCGGCCTATCCAGAGCCTGCACTAAAGCATCATGTTAAGCCATCCCATTACCGTACTTTGTAGTTAACCCCCACATACTTGTAACCGAGTCTCCCCCTCCTGTATAAAGGGGACTCGCCTCACCTTGCAAGCGGTGGATGTTCTTCCATTTTCTCCACAAGTGGAATAATCTCTCTCTCTCTCTCTCTCTCTCTCTCTCTCTCTCTCTCTCTCTTTCTAAACTATTCGTTCTCATTGGCCCGAGGCCACCTAAGTATTCATCATTGTCTTACTTGTTCTTCACCGTCTAGCTATACATTAGCCTTAAAGAGCCTTACTTAATCGTATTTCTGCCTGTTATCCCCTCCCCGACTGTCCCCGATAAATTGAGCTCGCCTCGCGCCTCGGGCTTGACGTCTCCATCGACCTGCTCCACGCTCGGGCAAAAGGCCCCTTCGGTTTACTTACTGCTTTATATTAGCTCGCATTTTATCACTACATTTAGCATTTTTAGCATCAACTGCTCTAACAACCAACTCGGGAATAAATCACGTATTTTTAGAATCCCATTTAAAAATTTAATTGTTGTTACCATTTTCATGGTAAAAATCAATACAGTGAGGAGTAGTAGTAAAAATCCTCTAAGGGTCCAAAACAGTTGGCACGAGGCCCAAATATGGCATTCATCCCAAAACATGATGATAGCAAGCAGTTTTCAATCAAATACGCAGTAAAACAGTCATTCGGGACGGACTAATTTACAATTGTGCACGACCCCATGCTCGTCATCTAGCTTGTGCATCACCTCGAAATAGCACAACAATGTGAAATCTAGGGTTTCATACCCTCAGGACAACATTTACAATCATTACTCACCTCAATCCGGTCCAAACTCTAGCCCGTGATGCCTTTGCCCCTCGAATCGACCTCCAGATGCTCCAAATCTAACCAACATCAGTACATAACCATTAAAATATGCTAAGGGAACAAAGCCCACTCGAAAGTAATCAAATTAAAACATGAATTCCGAAATTAACCAAACCCGACTCCCGGGCCCACGTCTTAGAATCCGATAAAATTTACATCAATAAACTCCTTATCCTCCCATGAGTTCATCCATATCAAAAGTACCAAAATCTGACTATATTTTACCCCTCAAACCCTTAATCAAAGGTCTCCAATCTCAAGCTCACAAGGAATCCATTAGAGGATCAAAAGAAAGTTTCGAGATCGGTTGGCATGCAAAACAAGGCAAAATTACTTAATATGGAAGGTTTGTTCATTTGGTCATATTTTGAGTTGGGGAGCTCAGATTTGGACAATATTTGGAGGCGATTTTCATCATATGGATTGGGGTTAGTGTTTTATACTCGATTTTGGTTATATTTCACGAATCCATCTTCGTTTTTGGCATTTGATTGATGATTTCAAAGTGAAATTTGGGGGTTTTGTCTAAAATTTCATAAAGTGAATTTTTGAGTTTTTAACACCGATTTGGAGTCGGAATTGAGTGAAACTAGTATGGTTTGACTCGTAATTGAATGTGTTTTCGGATTTTGTATATTTTGTCAAGTTTTGAGGTGCGGGCCCGTGTTGGACTTTTTTGCCGAGTTTGGATTTTTAATTAAAGATTCGACCTTTTTCAATTGGCATTGGTTCCTTTAGCATTGGGTGATGTATTTGAGTTGTCTTTTGGCTAGTTTTGAGCCGTTCGGAGGTTGCTACACGTGAGTGACACTCTTGGAGCATCGCTTGGCTTGTTTAGTATTCTGAATTGGCTTGTTTGATATAAGTAACTCTTCTAAACTTAGTGCTGAGGGTATGAGACCTTGAATTACATGTTACGTGATTGATGTCAAGGTGACATACATGCTAGGTGACCCACTGAGGTCATTTCTGCTATTGAGTTATTTGCTTTATATACTCAGTCATATGCATTCATATACATATTATATCTCAGTCTCTGTTGTTATTTACTGATACCTCATTTTATCATTTTTGGGCTAGTTTCATGACATTGTGAGCCCGAGAGAGAGAGTGAGAGACTGGAGAGATTAATGACTAACTGAGGCGGAGGGCCTAATTTGAGATATTGTTACTATGGCACGTGAGTTGTCCATGTGGATCATGATAAATGATATTATGGCACGTGAGTTGTCCATGAAGCATGTGAGTTGTCCATGTGGATCTTGATTTGATATTATAATACGTGAGTTGTCCGTGCGGATTATAGCGCTTGGGATGAAGGAGCCACTCCAGAGTCTACACACCCCCAGTTAGCGCATCCGACTATGTATGTGTATATGGATCAGTTGCACGTCGCAACGAGTATTGTACAGTGCTGAGTGACTGAGAGTGCTGAGTATTGAGTACGGTAAGAGATAATGTGAGACAACGAGATTGAGTACTCTGAGAGTGTGAGTACATGATTCATCTCTAAGATACATGGCATTGCCATGCACACATGACATACATGTATATAGATGCATTTTTCCTCATGTTGTACGGTATCATGTTATTCATGACTTTTCATAAATACTGATATATGGGCATAGTAAGGTATTTCGCACTTGTTATCTGGAAATAAGAAATGAACATCTTATTTATTGTGGAAAAGATTTTTGGGCAAAATTACAATTTTCAAACTATCTCATATTTTTTTAAGTTTTCGGTAAAGGATTTGGGTTTTCACTGATATACTTGAAAAGTGGAACTGTTTTTCAAAAAATTACGAAAAGGCTAAGCGTGTTATCTCTAAGCTACTTCTTTATTTACTTGTGGAACATTATTATGAACTGCTGTTAGTTACTGGTGTTGGACCTGACCTATATTCCAGCTCGTCACTATTTTCAACCTAAGGTTAGGTTTGTTACTTATTGAGTACATGGGGTTGGTTGTACTCATACTACACTTCCTGCACATAGCGTGCAGATTTCGGATGTCGATGTTGCTGTGTTCGATGGTTGCTGGATTTGAAGATGCACTTGCGTTCCTATTGTAGCAGCCTTGTTCATGGTAGCCTTTTACGTACTTTTCAAACAGAAAATGTGTTTACTTCATATCATCTTTGTAAACTCTATTCTTAGAAGCTCATGATTTGTACTATCAGTCTTTGGGAAATATAATAGATCCAGATAATTTATTTTGCTTAATTGACTTATCAAGATTTTTGGAATTGGATAGTTACTATTTGTCTTACCTAGTAGGTTGGGTTAGGTGTCATCGCGACTAGTGGATTTTGGGTCATGACAACTAAATATCTTTTCCTTTTGAAGAAATATTCTCTATTTCCTTGATTAATAATTAAATACTTTTTATGAATGGCATATTAGAACTGTGACTGATTATACAAGGAAATAATATTAATACCTTTTCCTTTTGAATATTCTCTATATTTCTATATCTACTTAATAATTAATTTTTTTATGAATTGCATATTAGAGATTTCGATCATTTATATAAGAAATTAGTATTAAATATTTTTTTTCCTTTTGAACATACTCCAAAATTGCTTAACTGCTTAATAATTGATTTTTTTTTCGCATATTAGAGTTGGCACTGATCTGTCTAAAGAAATAATATCTCTTTTAATTAGAGTTTTGCTGCTTTTAATTTTTAATATATTAATCATGACCTACTACAAAATACCTTACGTATAATTTATTATAAACAAACCCACAATCAGTTAGAAACTACAAAATATGGTTGCAAACATTAACCATATCAGTGAAATATCGAATATCAAAATGAGTTGAAGTTGTTAGGTATAGCACGTCAGATCGTGATAAATTGGACAGCCTCTTGAATAACTTATTCAGGATGAAAAGGTGCACACATTTTTAAGTCGTATTAATCTTTTCCATTACTAGGTAATGTGGATATTTGAGTTGTTGTATTTTCTTCAACTCATGCGTATATTTAATCCACATTAATTACGGTTTTTTATGCTCTAGATAGATATTTGTTATGGTCTCATTTACATTTTGAACTGGTATTACGCAATATAAATTGTCATTGAAAATCTATTTTCCTTTATGATTTTATGTAAGAAATCTGCGTATGTGATTGAACATATAAACAACTCAAAATTTTAATTTACAAACAAGTTTATTTGTATTTCTTTGCCTATTCAATGAAATTTGCTAATTTTGTGAGGTTTTACTTTTATAGTTTGGCATTAAATATTGCTTTCTTATGTTAGTTTGTACAACATTTACACTTAATGCATAATAGATAAGGATTTTTTCTTCTTGCTAGATTTTCATTCCAAACGGCTAAGCCATTAGTTAGAGAGTTATGATTAAATTTTGTCCATGCTTCCAAGATAAAAAATTTATTTGGGTGTTGATGCATGATCAATAATACAATGTATCATCCAGTTTATTATGACTATTAGCGATGGTTTACTCATGCCTACTGATGCATTAGTATGTTGTGGGTTTTTACCAACAAAATAATGCATAATTTTTATATAACCACAACCTCCTACTAACTTAAATTTCTTTTTGATTTTTATTTTTTATTTTTAGGGAGATCAACTTTATGCAACTGTTGGATGGTCCGTTATACATATCTTTATAATAAGAATACAGGAAATAAGATTTTATGTTATGAAGAATTTTGTACTTGGACCAAACGATATAAAATTTAGGACCAGCAAGCATAAATTGAAACTGATGTTTTCTCTAGGACGGGTGTGGTTGAAATCAATGTTCTATAGTTTAGATTGACTATCATCAACTTTAGACCTTATGAGCATTTGATAAATCAACTTGATATTGATAAGAGTGAACTATTTGGTAACTGTTTTATTTTTCACTATTTCTTCTATAAAGTGTTGATCCCACAAATGGCAGATGGAGCAGAATCGAATGAAGAAAATCAATCCTACTTTGCGTGATATAACGAATGGTCAGCTCCAAACAAGTAATTTTTTTTCACTATAATTGTGCATATATAACTTACCTAAACTGATTATTGTTCATATATAGGGACATTTGTTATGTGTCATGACCCCAAATACACTAGTCGTGATGACACTTAACCCAACCCGCTAGGTAAGCCAACTAGTAACTATCCAAGTCCCATGATATTAACAAGATAAATAACCGTTAGTAATTTATTGAATCTTATACATTTCTCAAGGACTGGTAGTAAAAATCATGAGCTTCTAAGAATAGAGTTTACAAAGCTGAAATGAAATAAATACATAATATGTTTGAAAGTTAGAGTCCCTCCCTGTTGTTTTGAGAGTTAGAGCCCAGATCCCTTAATAACTGCTTACCCCATATTTATTTCAGCTATTGTGACTTAATGGGGGTGATTGGTTGTGAATTTCGGAGTGTTTTGGGACACTTAGTCCCTAAATGAGAGCTTAAGTCTTAGAATTTGGATCATAGCCGGAAGTATATGAAGACAGTTCTGGAATAGAATTCTGTCAATTCCGTTAGCTCTGTTGGGTGATTTTGGGCTTAGGAGCACGTTCGGAATGTGTTTTGGAGATCCGTAGTAATTTAGGCTTGAATTAGCGAAAGTTGGAATTTTGATGATTTTGGTCGGTAGAGGAAATTATGATATCAAGCCAAGAATGGAATTCTGGAAGTGGTTGTAGGTTCGTAGTGTAATTTATGACATGTGTGTGAAATTTGAAGTCATTCAGACAAGGTTTGATATGTTTCGGCGTCGTTTGTAGAATTTGGAAAATTCAAAGTTCATTAGGCTTGAATCTGTGCTTAAGTCATGTTTTTTGATGTTGTTCGATGTGGTTTGAAGACTCGACTAAGTCCTTATGGTGTTATAGGATTGATTGGTTTGTTGGATTGAGGTCTCGAGAGCATCAGGAGTGTTTCAGGTGGTTAACAGATTGGTTTTTTGAAATTGGGAGTTGCTGATCTGATGGTGTTTGGACTTCGGGTGTTTTTCCGCACCTACGGATGGGGAGCCGCAGGTGCGAGGTCGTAGGCACAAAAAGGAATCTCGCAGATGTGTAATTGGGAAGCACAGGGCTGAAGCGCAGGTTCGAGAATTTTGCCGCACCTGCGAGCCCGCAGGTGCGTGACCTGGGTGCAGGTGTAGAGACTGTGGGAGTTAGTGATTTTCGTAGGTGCGACTGGTTGGGCCGCAGGTGCAGAATCTACAGGTGCGAGAAATAGCCTCAGGTGCATTGATCACTGGGCAGGAAATGGGTTAGAATCGAGGGTTAGTTCATTTCACTCCATTTTTTATTTTTAAGCTCGAGAGAAGGCGATTCTTTAAGGGATTTTTAGAGGAATCTTGTGGGTAACTATTTCTTACTTGAATTTGGTTTTATTACATTAATCTATTGTAGTTTTCTTCATTTAATCAAGGAAATTGAGTGAGAAATGTTGGAAAAGTTCTCCAATCGAATTTATGAGTTTTAATCTGGTTTTAGGCATCAGATTAAGATAATTTTTGTATGAGTGATCTCGTGAGTGAATGGGTGTTATAGATTGATAACTTTTACCCGATTTCGAGTTGTGGGCCTGAGGAGACTTTTAGGCATTTTTCCTATTTTCATTCCTTAGTTTCGAATTCATTAGCTAAAGTAGTTACTTGTAGTTATTTTTACATTATGAAATTGATTAGATTAGATTTGGGCCATTCGGAGTTGGATACTTGTGGCAAGAGAGAGTTTTCAAATTAATTTGAGTTGTTCGAGGTAAGTGTCTTGCCTAACCGTGTGTGGGGGAATTTTCCCTTAGGATGTTTGGTACTGTTTGATGTGTGAGCGCGTGTACGTGAGGTGACGAGTACGTACGCAGGCTATTGTTGTAGAAATCCCATTTTTCTTCTAAAACATAAACTGTTTCCCTTTATTTGAACTACACTACTATGTTTAATTACCTGGTTTAGATTAGGACAGCATGCCTACATGTTTAACTGTCTATTTGAAACTATGTGCAGCATGTTTAGGTAGATTCCTATTTTTCTTGGTTACGTTTAGTCTAAACTGTACATTTCGATGTTGTAACTATCATGTCATTATTGAACTGCATATTTACTTTGGGATTACGGACATATTCTGGGAGATCCCCCAGCACTGCATATTTATTTTAGGACTACGGACGCTTTCTAGGAGATCCCCCTGTCTTGCATAATTACATTAAGACTACAAAAGTATTCCGGGAGATCTCCTAGCACTGCATATTTATTTTGGGACTACAGACGTATTCCGGGAGATCCCCCTGTACTTCATAATTATTTTGGGACTACGGGACGGTATTCCGGGAGATTTCCCTATTGTATTTCCTTGTTCTGAGCCGAGGACTCCCTTGACTGTTAATTCTGTGAACTTCCTTAACTATTTTACTATAGAATATATTTATATCTCTTACTACTTAATTCATTTTATTTACACCGGTAGGGCCCTGACATGGCCTCGTCACTACTCGATCGAGGTTAGGCTTGGTACTTACTGGGTACCATTATGATGTACTCATGCCCTTTCGTGCACATATTTTTCGTGTACAGATCTAGGTAAGAGCTATCAATCTTGGATTTAGTGCGTGCTTGCTGATATAGGAGACTTCAAGATACTTCTGCTCGCGTCCGCAGACCTCAGAGTCCTCTTATATTCCCATGAGTAGAGATTTTCTTCTGTTTTCTTCAGACATTTTGTATAGAGCAATATAAACTTATAGACGCTTGTGATTAGCGACATTCCGAGTTTTGGGAGTGATATTATTGTATATGCCGAGTGGCACTATCCTTGTTATTTAAATTATACTGTTTAGCTTTTATCGTTATGTTTCTTTCAATATTTTCGCAATAATAGGCTTACCTAGTCGTACAGACTAGGTTCCGTCATGACACCTTTCGAAGGGGTAAATTGGGTCGTGACAAGTTGGTATCAGAGCTCTAGGTTCAAAGGAGTCGTGAGTCACAAGCCGGATTATTAGAGTCTTGCGGATCGGTGCGAAACGTTCGAACTTATCTTCGGGAGGCTATGTAACTGTTAAGAACTATCATACTTCTTTGATTTCCTTGTTGTGCGAGTTATTGACATCAAAATTTTAAAATTTCTATTCTATTCTATCTCATAGATGATGAGGACCCGTATCGGGAGGACCGACAATCAGGCACCCGATCCCCCTGCTAGAGCCTCCAGAGGCCGGGGTTAGGGAATGGGGGCCAAGCAGTGTGGCCTAGCACCTGCGAGAGCTACGATAGAAGAGCCCCCAGCAGCTCTAGTTGGAGGGCCGGCACCAGAGGTTCATATTGATGCTCCAGCCCTCCAAGAGACGTTGGCTCAGGTCATGAGCACGTTCACCACCTTAACTTAGGCTGGACTACTTTCGATAGACCCGCTACATCTCAGGCTGGGGGAGGGGCATAGACTACTGCAGCTCGCACTCCTGAGCAGAGGGTCCAAGTTGATCAGGCCCCAAAGTTTATTCCTATGCCCTAGTGGCTCTAGTTCAGTATGAGACCAGGGTATCTGCTTTTGAGGTAGAGCAGTTCAGACTCGAGAGGTACAATAAGTACCAC
The DNA here is from genome assembly GCF_000393655.2 of Nicotiana sylvestris. NCBI lineage: Eukaryota > Viridiplantae > Streptophyta > Magnoliopsida > Solanales > Solanaceae > Nicotiana > Nicotiana sylvestris. The sequence continues at coordinate 107,578,467 of NC_091064.1, forward strand.
CCACCTACTTTCAGTAGACTAGCTTCAGATGCAAGATTTTCTTGAGGAGTGTCATCGTATTCTTTGCACTATGGGCATTGTGGAGACGAGTGGGGTTTCCTTCACCGCTTTCCAGCTAAGGGGAGTGACATATCATTGGTGGCATGCCTATGAGCTTAGTAGTCTAGACGAGGCTGCCTCACTCACTTGGACTCAGTTTTCAGAGATGTTCTTGTGTGAGTATGTCCCTCAGAACCTCAAGGATGCTTGTCGCGCAGAGTTTGAGCAGCTGCGCCAGGGTGCTATAACTGTGTCGGAGTATGCAGTCCATTTCAATAAGTCAGCTTATCATGCACCGAATTTGGTTGCTACAGAGAGGGTCCATCGCTTCATTGAGGGACTCCACCCCAGTATTCGGACCAGTATGGCCAGGGAGTTAGAGATAGATATCACTTATTAACAGGCAGTAAGTATTTCCAGGAGAGTGAAGGGCATATTTTCCTGGGACAGAGAGGAGAGAGAGGCCAAGAGGTCTCGGGCGACTGGTTATTATTCAAGAGCTCATGCACCAACAGCATGCCATGGTAAGGGTTTTGTGAGTCGCCCTATTTATTCAACTCTTCCAGCAGCCAGTAGTGTTCCAGCTCCTCCTAGGCCTCATGATCCTTATTATGCACCGCCAGTATCTAGTGTGCCTCATATTTGATGTACTATGACCGGCCAGTCCAGCAGGCCAAGTCCGAGTCAGTATCAGCCGTTGCGTCCTCTGAGAGGTTTGTTTTGAGTATGGTGACACTCATCATATGGTTAGGGATTGCACCAGAGTCGGGAGGGGTGCACCTCCACAGACTTATCAGCCTCCACATGCTCCATCGGGACCTCTGTCCATTCTTCCAGCCCCAGCTACCGCTCCACCTTCTCAGGCACCTCGAGGTGGAGGTCAACTTAGAGGGGGAGGCCAGTCCATGTACTATGCCCTTCCATCTCGTTCAGAGGGCGTCGCTTCAGATTAAGTCATCACAGATGTTGTCCCTGTATGTCATAGGGATGCATCAGTATTGTTTGACCCAGGCTCCACGTATTCATATGTGTCTTATTATTTTGATCCACATTTGGGGTATCTCTAGATTCTTTGAGTTCCCCTATTTATATATATACTCTTATAGGAGATTTTCTCACTGTGGACCACATATATCGGTCATGTTTGATCGCTCTTAGTGGTTTTGAGACCAGAGCCGATTTGCTATTACTCAGTATGGTTGATTTTGATGTTATATTGGGCTTGGACTGGTTGTTGCCCTATTATGCTATTCGTGATTGTCATGCAAGGCTGTGATGCTGGCTATGCCATCCTTACCGTGATTAGTGTAGAGAGGTACCTTTAATGTATACTCTTCGCAGGGTCATTTCTTTTTTTAAGGCTCAGCGAATGGTTGAGAAGGGGTGTGATGTGTATTTGGCCTATGTGAGAGATGTCAATATTGATACCCTTATAGTTGAGTCAATTCCAGTAGTGAGGGAATTTTCTAATGTGTTTCCAGCTGATCTTTTGGGTATTCCGCCCGATAGAAATATTGATTTTGGTATTGATTTGTTACCGGGTACTCACCCTATATCTATCCCTCCTTACCGCATGGCTCCTCTTGAGTTGAAGGAGTTAAAGAAGTAGTTGTAGGATTTTCTTGATAATGGTTTCATCAGGCCTAGTGTATCACCTTGGGGGTGCTCCATTCTTGTTTTTGAAGAAAAAGGATAGTTCTATGCATATGTGTGTCGCGCCACTTTTTTCCTTGCGGAGTCCGGGTTTGGACACTTTGGGACAACTCCTTTCCTTTTTGGAGTTGGGTAAGAGATTTTGAAGAGTCGCCACCTAATGGATTAAGGTGTGTTAGGGCACCTAGGACAATTAACTCATGAAACTAGTTTGTAGTACCATAGAACGGGTAAGGGCTCGAAAGTACCTTGAGGGGAAGGTGTTAGGCACTCCTAGAGGTCCACAACGGTGGGTCCCAACCAAACTCGAAGTAGTTGGATTAGTCTTATAAGCAAATAAAGCAATTTAGACAAATAGATATTGCGTTTAAAATAAGGAGTAAAGGGGTCCTAGGTTTTTAGCCTATAAGATCACTTCTGTGCAATACTTGATAATCGTCCCCAAGTTGGGGTTCTACACATAGCATTAGCGCGCATCTTATCATAACATTTACGACCTGTGTTTTTCGTGAAAATGGTAACAACAATTAAATTTGTAAATGGGATTCTAAAAACACGTGATCTATTTTTATGCTAGATGTTAGATCAGATTGTGCTAATAATATGAAGTTTAACGATAAAATACAAGCTAAAACGGGATACTAATCAAACCGAGGGGCTTACTGCCCTAGCTTTGGACTGGTCGATGGAGGACCTCGAGGTCAATATCTGGGCTCGATCTCGAGCTATCTGGGGAAGTCAGGAATGAGATAACAGTTAAGATATGATCAAACAAGGCTCTTGATGGACTATACCAAGCCATAAACAAAGAACAAGTATGAAACTAATAACACTAAGAGTAGCCTCAAGCTAATAAGGATGAGCAAGTTAGAGAGAAAATAGAGAGAGATATTATTGATTTGGTGAAGAAATAGTTTGAGCAACATCAGCCCCTTACAAAGTAGTGAGGGTTCCCCTTATATAGGAGGGGAACCCGGTTATAGTACAATATGCATTAATTGCAAAGTATGGAGATGGGACGGTTAGACGCGACGCTTTGGAATAAGATCTGGATAGGCCAGCTCTGTCAAACTTAGCCGTGTGCCTTGGGAACTTCCCCCTCCGTTCTAGCCTCGACCTTCGTCTTCTTCGTGTCAGGCCTCGACGAGCCCCGAGGGAGGGGACTCGGTCGTAGCTCTACGTCCTCGGGGTCTCGAGGCATTCTCCCGAAATGGCTTGATAGTGAGAAATTAAGTCCTTTGATATTGCCGCATACAGATAGTCTTTACATTTCCCAGAACGAAGCAATGGGAAATGATTCTAACGCCTGACTCCTTAAGCTTCTCATGGTGACATCATACTAATGATGCAACCCGTGGGGCGAGCTTTTGTGGAAACCGGGGTGTCCCATGGACTTGTGCATTTTGACATTATTCAATGCACTACCGATTCCTGTTCTCCAAGGTAAATGTACCGCCATCGATCCGGTTTTTCAAGAATGTAGTAATTGCGTTCGCCGATCAATCTTCCAAAGCCTCGATGATCGTGTCGTTACCCCCTATAAATGGGGTGCCTTGGCATTGTTTTTTCTATCCCAGTACCTTTGTTGGCTTATTTGTCTATTTCTTCTTATCATCTTCTTCATTCCTTGAACATTATGCTTGGGGCTCATGGCCTCAAGGCTGTTTGGCAGAGCTCCCGTAGGTTGTGTTGTGGCCTTTTGCCGGAGCTTCCCTTTGTCGAGCATGACCATGCTGTCCTGTCGCTGTAGTGGTCGTTGTTATGTTTGCCATTGCTGTTGTCGTTGTCCCGAGATGATGGCAGACGGGGAGTCGGTTCTCTTTTTTTGTAGACAGTCATTCGGACTATGCACCGCTTCTCACTCTCCTACCTAGGCCTGGTGTGGCACTTCAACCCTTGTGTTTTTCCTTTCCCAAGGGATAAAATATCACTATCGTCCATTGAGGTTGGGGTCCGCCCGAATATTCAACCTTTGGCTTTGGCGGGCCATGTCTCTTTTCTCTGCCTCCTCTGCATCCTATCCTTTTTCTCTTCTTCATCTTTTCCCTTGGCAGGAACCCCCCGGGGGATTGAGCTGGGAACCTAGAGGAGGTTATGATTGAAGGAATTGCCCTCGAGGATGCGTGCTCTAGGGGGAGGCGCTTGGGGATGCTAATACCGGAGATGGACCTTCGAGGATGGACCGGGCTCTCGAGTTTCATCACATGTACATCCTTCCGTTCCTCCTTTTTTTTGTAGAGATCCTCTGTAGGCTTTTGTAATTGTATGTAAGGATCCTTCGAGGGCTGTTGTACATGGATATTTATAAATGCAAAGATATTTCCTTGATTTCTGTTTTCAATTTTTGCCCTATTGTTGTATGTTCTTGTGTGCTTCGAGGCCTTTGAATGTTTTCCTTTGTTGTTGGCCGCTGACATCTAACTTGGGTATGAGCGTTCTTTCTGATCCTTTGCCGACAGACATGGCTCTTTTTTGAGCCCATCATCGTACCTCGGATAAAGCCTAAAATGATCTGATATGCTCGGGTTGTCGGGCCCTCCGAGTTGCATAGACATAGTATGCTGAGTTTTGGAGCTTTCGAGAATGATATCCTAAGCGAAGGTCAGCTTTGGGTACCCGGGGGTCCGCTTTGAACTTGATGCAGATAGCTTTTTAAAGTGTAGTGGATAGACTTCTGTTGAGGGGTTGTCTATACTTAGGCGATGCCTCAAGCCCTCCTAGAGCCTTCATGATCTAAGCTTCGCGTGCTTATTTTTCTTTCTAGAAAGAAAAATCATGAGATCGGGTACCGCCTCGAGTTCTATGAGGGAGTTGAAGGCTTCCCAAAGCCTGACTTCTTTTTTGGTGGAGATCCTCGAGGTCGGCCACTACCTTGAAATTGGAGACAATACAGTTGACTCCTTGATGCCTAACGTCTTGTCGATAGATGCCTTTTGTGTCGGAAATCACCCCGGGATCTGTACAGAGGCTATTGGCCTCCAGGGGCTTACTCTAGATAGGCGAATCATCATTGTTTCCACCATATATGTGGGGTGGCCTTTGCTTCTTTGGGAGATCTCATTATTTTGGATAGTTATCCCTCCACCTTGGCATCGAGTACTTCGTCTCTTCAGGTGCAAAAAGCATTGGCGACGTGTTTGCTTTAGTCTGTCAATTCTACCATAGCTACGACAGCTACTTCTAGGTCGGCCTGACAGGGAGGGGAGAGTTCCATTCCTATCGTTCAGGATCCACGGGAGTTCATTCTAAAGACTGTGTCTTTGATAAGAGAGGAACATCTGGAGATGGTGAGGAGATACTGCGGATGGAGCGAGGGGATAACTCTGCAGGTGCTTTCCCTGGATGAGAGTATTACGGACTCTGCTGATGGATTCTTGAGCGTATACCTATATCCTTTCACATTTGGCCCCCTTGATAGGGTCGTGCTTGATTTCTGCTTGAAGTATCGGGTTACTTTGGCGCAGATACATCCGTCATTTTGGCGAGTGGTGCTGATGATGAGGTTCTTTGCGGAGAAGGCTGAGCTTGAATTCACGCTCAGCCGCTTCGTCAGGTTGTACCGACCCTTTCACCATCGAGGCCTGTTAACCTTGTTGTGATGTTCGTCCATGCCCTTTGTTATTGATGATGAAGAAGATGAGGACCAAGAGTGGGTCAATCGATTCGTACGGGTCTGGACGACTAACATTATCCCCTTGGAGCTCATTCCATTTCCCGAGGGATGGAATTACGCGTGTGAGTAGCGTGTCTTGTGCTCCCTTAGATTTGCTTATAATGAAAACCAGTTGGGTAATTGTGTCTCCTCCCTTTTTGCAGCAACCTCATGGATGCCGGGCGAAGTTATCGATCTGCCCGGCTAGGTCTGGAAGTTGGCGACCCATTCGACTTGCGGTGAGCGTAGGTGGCAAGCTGCATCCCGTGATAGATGGGAAGAGAAATACCAGGGTATGCGCGTATGCTACTCCTACCTTGGTCTTCATATATTTTAGATGACATTTTCCTCTTTCTTTTGTATCTGCTTTGCCGTTGTAGGTATCGGGCGATTCCTTGGGGCGAGGAAGTGGTCTTTCGGAGAGGGGAAAGAGTCATCATCCTCCAAGCTGAGGGACGATGGTGATAAATGGGATTTGCACTTATAGCGTGGTAGAGCTTTTAATGGGGCTCAATAGGCCCGTGTCTTCGAGGAGAGGACATCACCCGAGCCTGTTGTCCTCGAAGTTTCTGATTCCAGGACGGTGGTTCCTCTGAGTGAATATGCTTTGCCCGAGGTTGGTTGTCCCAGGGACGAAGAGGCAGGACCAACAAGAGTGTACTCCGCCTTCGAGGAAGTCCACTGGCTTCACTTCATGGTTAGTTTTGGCGCAGTCCTTCTATATTTTATGTCCTCCTTTCTTTATAGAGTTTTTCTTTGCAGGCCTTTGATAGGCTCAGGTCTAAGCTGATCCGTCACGGGGCCAGGCTTCGAAAAGCTCTAGACGAGGGTGAGTCCTTTAGGCTACTTAGCGAGGAGAAGGAGGTTGAGTTGATGCACTGGTGATATGAGGCGTATCGGGGCTCAAATTACAAAAGCTATTTGCTAGAGAAGGTAACCTTTCGTAGTATGCACTTCGCTCTTTTTGACCCATAAGGTTAACCATTTTGCCTATCTTAGCTGCAGAAAAAGACGGAGGTCTTAGAGTACCTTAAGGGCGAAGCCGACCGCGTCAGGATTGCTTGCGGTGAACTAAGTCTCAGGTGTAGGCTCAAGCTTTAGAGGAGAGGGGCTCCTTGGCCAAGGTTCCCGCCTTCGAGGCCCAACTCAACATGGCTCGTGACAACGCTATAGTTCAAGCGGATATGATCAGGAAGCTCGAGTCCGATCTCTCGAAGATTAGGGCTGAGATAATTGATGCCCGGGCTGAAGCAGCATTAAGTCGAACCAAGGCTGATCAGGAAATGGCGATTCGTATGAAGGACGCTGCTAATGCCCAAACTGAGTTGAAGCGGGCCCTTGACCGTGAGAAGAGGATCGAGGAATATGTTCGTTGCAGATCCCAAAGAGAGGTACTCGAGGAGATCGGCGCTAGGGGCTTCATTCTCTCGGAGGAGTTGGCTCGAGCAAGGGCAGACGAGTGTGATGCTTGGTCCCTTCTTGCTGACGTCATGGAGAGCAAATCTGGCGCTAGCAGGCTGTAGCCTTTTGGAGCGGAGCGTAGATTTCGCCACTTTTCCATTTTGTACTTGATATTTGTAGAGCATGTTTGTAGATTGAGAGCATACTTTTTGCTCATGTAAATAAGAGGAAACTAGAAGCTTTACCTCTTTTATATCTCTTTCTTTATTGCTTTCGACCAGGCGAGCTAGTTTCGGTGTTTAGCGGGAGCCCCGTGGGTCCAAAGCTAATTAAGCAGGCCCGGTGGCTCTTAAGTGCGATTTTTGACGTGAGTAGGCGTTGGGGACTCTGTGCTTTGCCCAGCTGTTTAGGCTTAGTATCCGAGTCAGGCCTTGGCTTGAGCTTACCTGACCTTCAATCTCTTGTGCCTGCATGGGCGGATGATAATTGTTCTTATTTCTTGCCCTTGGGAATTTATTGTTTGAACTATTTTGGGTTCAGTCTTTGAGTCACGTTGCGACTCGAGCTTTAATTGACCCTCAAAGTTTTTTCCTACCTTCATAGGCGGATGACGATGGCTTTTGTGCTTTGGGTCGAAGTGACCTTTCATGTGTGTGGCCCAGAGGCTTGTTTGGCTGGCGACGATGGTACTTACGTCGTGCCCTTAGGCATGTATAGTTAACTATTTTGGATCTGGTCTCCGAATCGGGTTACGACTCGAGCTCATTTTAATCCTCAAGTTTTCAATTTTCGAGCTGGCGATAGTGGCTCTTACACATGTTTGGTCGTTGAGACCTTTTATTGTACGATACGAAGGCTCGTTTTGGCTGGCAACAATGGCTCTTACCCTTTTGCCCGTGAGCATTTTGTAGGCTTTGTTTTCCTCTCGTTAAGGTCTTTTTGAAATGATTTTGCATGACCCGTCGTCGGTTCGAGAAGAACCTCGATTTGAAGTCACCAGCGGTGATGTTCGTTCACCTCAGAAAGTTCTTAGCACGTAGGCTGAGTAGCTCGAAGCCTTGTGATTTGGAGTTGACATGGTCGAAGCCCGTATGCTTGTTGAGGGAAGCCTATTTTAACCGGTTCTTTTCAAAGTATATTTGAAGTAATGGCCTGTAATTTTGTTAGCTACATTCGGGCATCCCCGAGTCACGTTAATTTGGCTGGTGCAGCCGTTTTGACCGTAGTCATATGTGTTTGTCTTGAGCCATTTTTGATCCCGAGCGATAGTTTAGGCGTCTACACCGAGGGTATGCCCTTTCGAGATTCTTACAAATGCGATGTATAGCCTAAACTTCGGGATTGCGTTTTACACATGTAGTAAGGTCTTACAAAATTTTCATGCTTGTTGAGGTCTTACAATTTTTGTTGCTATGTAGAATAAATCTGGTTATACCGAGTCTTCTCGCTCGAGGTCTTATAGTTTTGGGTTTTCCACTGTATGGTGATTTATGACAATCTTTGAGTCATCGAGTTTGTTTAGGCTCGAAGCCGTTATTCGTGAGCTCGGAGTGTCCTTGTTGGGGCCTTATGAGCCCGGAGTTTCGACCCTATGGTCGTGCGGGTGCCAAATTGTTGACGCTAAGTCTCCGAGTATTTCGGGACGCATTCGGTAGAGGGGCCCCTGCTGTGAGCATGCTGAAAATTCCTTTTTGGAGTATGAGATGCTGAAAGATGCTCTTTTATTGCTTGACGTAAATACACGTAGTTTCGTTGTTGCGAGATCAGCCCGCGCGGGCACGGCTTTGGACCGTTTGGTCTGGTGCATGATTCCTTATTGGAACTCAGTCTACCATTCCCCTGCCCTTCCGAGCGGATGGCGCCTTCAGGAGGGGGGGGGGGGTTCCCCCATCGTTTGATTGCTGAAGAAGGCCTGCGATCTTGTCGGATCTTCCTCAGGGGGTTCGTTGCTCTGCTAAGGACCTTGCTGGCAAGACCTTCTTTAGGGCAGAATTCTAGCCGAGGGAAAAGTGCGCGGCAAGTGTTAAGGCCTTGGGGTCTCCGGATAGAGTTAGCACTACCAAATGCCCTGGACAGGTATCTGCATACATGTTAGTGAAAAAATAACGAAGGAGGGAGGTAGTTTTTTCCTTACCGCGGGAAGGGCATGCGATGTTCCAAGGTTTGGTGTGTTCGTGTTGTTTCGAGGTGTGGACTCTAGTACAGCCCTCCATTGTGTTTAATCGGGCTTGGTCGAAGATGTGGTTTGCTTACCCTTTGACTCTTTTGAGAGTAGAGATGTTGGTGCCGGCGGTGCATCGTGTGATGCAGAATTTCCTCTTGCCGCATGTCGCTTCCTACCGATGGTTTTAATTCCATCCCTTGCGTAGAATTTTCATCCCTTCGGCGAAGTGGGGACGACCCAATCTTCGGGCTACGTGCCCGAGGTTGTTTGAATAAGGCGTCTGTGCCTTGTACCTCATTTGATGACATGGAACTCGGCATTCCGGTCTGGGCTGGTTATGCAATACCGGGGGAATGGTCTTTCCCCCTTATTGTAGTGATCGCCGTTTGGAGTCCGTCAATGATTTGAGAGGTGGTTGTGATTCGACCCGGCGGTCCGACAGTGTTGATCGAGTCACCTGAGCTTATAAACACATGTTTTATTAAAAAAGGATCGAGTAAGGAAGGAGGTTACCTGTGCATCATTGTGAGGTCGAGACGAGGTCTCAGTATCCTCTTTGCAGAATGTAAGGGCGTCCCTGGGGGTATATCCCCAGGTTTGCCTTTCTCCGGTGACGAGAAATTTTGCTCTCCTTTTTACAAGTTCTTGGAAAGGGTCGTCGTTCCTCCATCATCGTGGTGATGCGCTACGGCCCACTAGTTTCGTCCCTCCTAAATGCCTTACGTACTGGGGACTGAACTTGAATTCGGTCGCTCGTCAATTCTCGGCGGTGATTTTTGCCGAGCGGCTTGGCATCTTTCCTTCGGAGCTGGTGGCTACCTTCGGCCCCGCCATCGCACTTGTTATGTAGTTCCCTCGCCAGGATGTGATTCCTGTGAGAGGAATTCTACGGAATTGGTCCAAGCCATTTGACGTCCCCGGTTTCGCCTACGGCTAGCACGATGTTTGGTATAGCGATGTGGAAATTTTACTCTGGTGGGCGAGGCACCCTTGCCGACCATGCGTCCTCATCGAATCTAGTTTTGTTAACGGTTCCTTGAGGATATTGTCCTCGGGCCATTCTTCAAACATCGCGAGGTAGATTGCATCTCGGGGCGTTCATCTTGTCCGCGGCGCACGGGCGATACCTCCCCTTGTTGGCATTGGTTTCTTTGCCAACAGCCTATTTGGGTAAGCTGAGCCCTAGGGGGCTCTTGGACGATCATCCATGACCCTGGTTTGCGAATGATGGATGGTACGGGCATTCGACCAGGTCTTGGCTGGGTACCAGATTAAGTTTTGTTTGAACTGCCCTGAAATTGTCGGGCTCGGTTTGTTTAGGCTTTGAGTGAAGGCCTGTATTTCCCAGTCTTCTGAGACTGGGGGTAATCCCGTTCGTTCCATCGGGGAACGAGGTGTGAATCCCCGTAGCATTTCATTTTCCCTTTGCTTGGCCCTGGATGCGTCGGGCTTACTCATCGTTGTTTCGATGGCACCAGTGTGTGCCTTTATGGAGGAATCTGCTGGTACGGTAAGCGAGTTTATGGGGTCGTGTGCTAGGTCATGGTTCCTTTTGAGAATGCTTCCTCGAACCTCTTCAATAAGACGGTCTCGATGTCATCATCTTTTGGGTCGTTGCCTTTTCCCGCGCACGTATAGGGGGTGATGTGTTCGTTGGGATTTGAGGTCCCGTTGTACTTAAGGAGTTCTGGCGTTCTGGACTTCTTTGAAATGGGTACCGGGGCCGCTTCCTCGGGGAACGACCGTTGCACGAACTTCCACAAACCTGATTCAATCCTTTTGGGACCGGGGGTATGCCCTGGATTTTTGGTCAACGAAGTTATAGGTTTCAACCTTCTTATCGTTGGCTGCTATCATTTTTTTGCCTAACTCGATCCTTTTGGTGAGATCCCACAGCATTTTCACGATGGCAGGATCGGCTACCGATCTATCATTGCTTGATCTCCTCGGTACCCGTTCAACTGGGGGAGTAGTTTCCGGCGCTACTGTGCTGGGAGTCTTCGGATGGATTTGCAACTAAGCGATAGCCAGCTGCTGTGCCTGCAACATTTCAAAAATATCGTGAAGACTAACTTCCTGTGTTTTTCGAGATGGGGTTTTTTGGGTTTCCAGTTGGTCGCCATGTTGTACGCTTCCGTCGGTGTGTGAGGTTTCATCGTCCCGCGGTGCATCCTGTTAATCCGCGTCCGCTAGGATAGATCCGGGCGCGTTATTGGGATTCTGTGGTTGTGTTCCGGCTACCGGAACAGCCACACCATTTTCCCCGTGGTTTTCGAGGTCGTCGTTTTCGATTATGCTCACTGAGCCAGACATTTTGACCTGAAATCAAAGATCTCAAGCAGGAAAAAACGTGAAATATAACTTTGTGTTTGTGTAATGAAACTAGCAAGAAAATAATTACTATTATTTTTAGCCCCACAATGGGCGCCAAACTACTTCCCGTACAAATGGTAACAACAATTAAATTTATAAATGGGATTCTAAAAATACGTGATCTATTTTTATGCTAGTTGTTAGAGCAAATGGTGCTAAGAATATGAAGTTTACGACAAAATACAAGCTAAAACAGGACAGTAATCAAACCGAGGGGCTTACTGCCCTAGCTTCGAACTAGTCGATGGAGGACCTCGAGGTCAATATCTAGGTTCAATCTCGAGCTATCGGGGGTAGTGGGGAATGGGACAACAATTAAGATATGATCAAACAAGGCTCTTGATGGCCTATACCAAGCAATAAACGAAGAACAAGTATGAAACTAATAACACTAAGAGTAGCCTCGAGCAAATAAGGATGAGCAAGTTAGAGAGAAAAGAGAGAGAGAGATATTATTGATTTGGTGAATAAATAGTTGGAGCAAAATCAGCCACTTACAAAGTAGTGAGGGTTCCCCTTATATAGGAGGGGAACCCGATTATAGTTCAACATGCATTAATTGTAAAGTATGGAGATGGGACGGCTAGACGCGATGCTTCGGCATAGGCTCTGGATAGGCCGGCTCTGTCAGACTTAACCGTGTGCCTTGGGAACTTCCCCTTCTGTTCTAGCCTCAACCTTTGTCTTCTTCGAGTCGGGCCTCGACGTGCCCCGAGTGAGTGAACTCGGTCGCAGATCCATGTCCTCGGGGTCTCGAGGCATTCTCCCAAAATGGCTTGATAGCGATAAATTAAGTCCTTTGATTTCGCCGCATTCAACCTGATTACCCTCCCCTTAATTATCACGTAAGCGTTATAACAACATCGAATATGTATCCTATGCGTTCACTACCCGTCCTTTGCCTATGGCCCTAGAGGTGTTTAGGACGTCTATTTAAGGAAGTTCTAGACTCACCTATATTGTTTTTAAAGGAGAAAACTAAGCGACGAACAAAAAGTCAGATAGGACTATCACATAAAGATGCAATTAAGGGCTCATATTTACCTCCACAAATAGACAAACAATTACACGCGTCAAACAAATAGTTTTTAAACGATTTAAAGTCCTATAGCAGGATATCAAGGTGAACATTTCAAAATATGCATCAGTTTCATTAAGGCACGATAGTAAATACCTAATCATTTTGCCTACTGATTTTATTACTTCCTGAACCTGGGCAGTTTATAAGCAGTCAAAAAAATACAGTTTTTGGCAACTTCAGGATTTTAATTATCCTACAGGATTGCCTAAGCGATAACCAGTAGGATCCTATAGGTATGATATCTAAGCGTATTATAAACCAGTGACTAGTTTAAACAGGTAGATTTTATCCGTTTATACCCTATAGGCTTGTTGTCTACGTGCTGTAAATGAATACAAGAGTTCTTTCACGGCATAGGAACTGTTTTCATACACGTTCCGTATAGGCATGATATCTAAGTTGTCAAAAATTAATTTAAATCATGATTTCCTATGTAAAGGATATCTAAGTGAGCAGAATGTTATATGAGTTGATAGTTCGAAAAAGATCTTATATGCATGGTTTCTAATATACATTGAGACTTGAGGATATGCATTAACATGACTTTTGTCGCAGAATTGATAAATGTCTTATAACAGAATTTCAAGGATGCAAAGTTGAAATTCAGGACAGATATAGAGAGAAGGCCTATAAGCATGGTTTCTAATTCATATAAATAATCACAAAAATCCTATAGGCATGATTTCTAACGCGTATAAATTGATCACAACAGTCATATAGACATGATATCTACCCGATCCCAACAAACATATATATGAGAATCCCTCCCAACTTTCACTAATAACCCCAATACCTGTTTATTACAAGAATTATTATTATAGACCAATATAAATAAATTACATAATGAAAATCACGATACTATAGAGAGCCTTCATAGGCCCAACATCAACTTGGAACCAAGCCTCCAAACATAGCACCTCTGAGCATATCCATAACACATAAAGCTGGTTGCTGGTGTGTCAAAGTTCCCAAGGGCCTCAGGGACCCCGGGTAGTGCTAACACCAGAATCATATGTCCAACACACAGTTCATAAAGGATTGGAAACCAGCCCCAATGTGTCACAGTTCAAAGGAGTCTCCTGGACACTAAGCAGTGCTCACATTGGGGGATGGACCCTAGATATCTAAGAGGAGGAGTTGAAAATAGTGTATAAAAGTAGGAGATAGATTTTTAGAAAAAATAGTTTGGATTTTAGAAGTGCATAGAAACATATCACAAGATCAACATTGCAACAGAACTACATTTACCATATTGAGCTCAGATATCAATCAACAACATAGCAGAACAGAGTCACAGCCAATTCAATAAAGGATCCACATTGCTTGGGGATTTACTTAGTTCACTAGTTATCACTAGGTTATCCTATGGACATGTATTAAAGAATAGCATGTTGGGATCAAGGTTTTAATCAGATAGTCATATAGAAGGGTAGCAAAAGTTGGAAGCATAGAAAATCATGAATTATTCAGGAAACTGTTAAGGGTGAACACTTAAAACATGACAGAAATCGTGCTAGTTGAGAAATAAATAGACATATGTCTAATTAGATAGAGGCAGACATGCTGAAAACAAGAAGCACAAAGGTCTAATTTCATGGAAGTAGGCACGCTGGTTAAAATCCATGAACAGAGAGTACATAGGCCTAATTATATAGAAGTGTACATGCTAATTAAGATCAATAAGCATGAAGCACATAGGTCTAATTACAAATCCTGTTAAATGATGGCAAAAGTGGAGACATACCAGTTAAGAAATAGCAACGGGAAAGTGAAGCAAACAGAATCCAAGGGTCTAGCCTTGGATTTTAGCCGGCTAGACAGTGCAGCAAACAAGGAACGAGAAGACTGTGATGGAGAGTATGCGTGAATAAGAGCAAGAACTTGTGTATGTTTCTGTGTTCCTCTATGTATGTGTGTGTTTTCAAAAAATCAAAATGGGGTTTATATAACATCGAGTAGAGTAAAACAAATAAGGTAAAGGAAATCAAGAGTTGACAAATAAGGCAAAGAGTCCAATCAATCAATCAATTAGGGCTTAACAGGACCAATTAACAGGTAGGATTCCGGGAAAGACCCTTCAAATTAGGGAGAAATAAATTATCAGCCAAATTAGGGTTTAAATAAGGTAAGAAACAAGTCATAGGCCCTTTTATAAGTCAATTAGAGTAAATCAACACCTAGAAATCAGGCAAATAGACTAATTAAAGTAAGTAATATCAATTAGGAGAGACAAATAAGGAAAGTGGGTAAAAATTACAAGGAGTAGCCATCTCCACAAAACACAATACTTTCGAACCCTGAATAGTCGAATAATTATCAATTAATCTCTGCTAATTTGACGAACAAGGAATAACGGGCAAATATTGAAGCAAACAATTAAACAAACAAAGGACTAGAGCATAGGCATGAAAGAATTAGTAGAACTAGTAAAGATTACTGGATTCAAACATATAGAAACTTTTGAAAAGTTTTGCACAAACAAATGAAGCGAAACCCTAGTTTTAGAAATATAGAAATCGATTAATAGTAAGGAAATAGAAGATTTTTTAAAGGAAACTGCGGGATAAATTCAAAGTCGTTTCAGATCTACAAGAATCTGAACAGATTTAAGTAGAAAGAGATGAGGGTTTTGAGAAAATTAGACGAGGTGAAGAAAAATCTAGCCTAGAATCGGAGTTTCAGAACATAGACACAAAGATAATAATACTCACAAACAACGATAAACACAAAGTAGGTTCATAAAAATCAAGAGTCTAGGTTGACTCTGGGTCGAATCTCCTTGAGATTCCTTCATATAACAGCAAAATCGAACAACCAGTAGAGGTATGAGGCCAGATAAGGGCGTAAATCACCAGATGACTCCATATCTTGTCAAGAAACGAAGGGGTTTGGGGAAATTTTTTAGTGACGGCGCCCTAGGGTTTGAGAGTGCTCAGAGAGAAGAGAGGAGGAGAGGATTCGGGGGCGGCAGGGTTAGAGAAATGAGTAGGGTTTTGGTGTGTTAGGTTAATTAAAAAAGGAAAGAGGGTTTTGGACCGTAGATCTTTGAGATCAACGACCAATATAGGTTCCGGATTGGGGCGGGTTAGATTTAAGTGGGCTAAGGTAGATGAATTGGTCTGGGTTTTTATTTGAATTGGTCCAGGGGTCTGAATTTAAACATAATTAAAGTGCTATTTGTTAAATACCTAATTTATTAATAAAATAATTGGTAAAAATATCTAATTAAATGAAAAAATGATTTTTATGCATGAAGATGATTTAAAATAATTATTTAGCATTATAAAAATATAAAAGGTTATTTTATTGTGAAATAAGGTAATTATGCACACATGTGCTATTATTGCAAAGTTATTGCAATTATAATCAATATGTACATATGGCTATTTGTGAAGTAATCAAAGCTCAGTATAAATATAAATGATAAAATTAAGCAAATAAAATTATCATAAAATCGTTTGTAATGTAATTAGTAATTATTTATATACTAAAATGCCAGAACAAATTAATTAAAATCCTTTTAAATTACAAAAAAATTATGAAAAAAATATCGGTTGATGCTCATGCACTATTTTGAAAGTATATACGCATTTTAAAATATATGGGGGAAAAATTGGGTATCAACAGCTGCCCTTCTTTACCCAAAAAGGATGAAAGAGTTTTCGGGTAAAGAAATAATAACCGATTTTGATCGAATGGGTGTTTTGAAAAATATAGGCCGAGCCCCGGTCTTTGAGCTGCCTGTATATCCCTGGTTTTACAATAATTAGTCCATATGTAGTTCTGGACCCAACAGTCAATGAGGTCGATGGAATTGTTATAGGAATGGTAGCAAGTTTCAGAAAAAGCTTCTTTTGTGAAGAGTAGTATCGGATGGGTTTGTGTGGAGTTATGAAGGTGAATCTGAATTGTAACAGTCGTATCACAGGACGGTATCCAAACGATTATAAAGTAAAGGCGGGTAATTGATGGGAATCGGTTATGTTTTAGAATAACAACAAGGTGTGAATGGTATGAACGAAAACTGGAGCGAAGGTTGCTCCTGTTTGAAAAATAGTTACTTCCTAGATTTCCACAAAACTTAAAACACAATGCATGCAAGTATATAGATTACTACAAGAATTTAAACATGCTGCAAATTCCCTTTAGATCATGAAGGTTGTCTTTGGACAGAGAGGATGACGTCCTTAGACCATGACGTTTTGGGCCATGAATCATGAGATAAAGGATTCACAGGCCATGAAATGACATTCTCGGGCCATGAAAGTGGTGCCTTTGAACCATGACGCCTTTGAATAATGATGTGTAGTATTGAGAGATCCTCAGGCCATGACATGGTGTCTTCAGGCTATGAGGATGATGTCTTCGGATTATGACGCCTTCGGACAAGTTGGCTATACATCAACCCATGAAATGCAAAAACATGATACCAAAGGTAATAACAAGTCAATGCTTATCCTTGTGCAGAGTTTGGGGTAGAGCTTAGCCCCGAGAGAAGAAGATAATGCAAAATGTAGAATAGGGCAATAATTATGCAGAGGGAGACAAAGCATAATCTCACGAGAAGGCAAGCTTAACCTTATGCAAATATGGAGGCAGGGCTTAGCCTCATGCAAGACTTGAGACAAGGCTTAGTCTCATGCAAAGAGAAGATAGTGCTTAGCCTTATGCAAGCTAGGAAGCGGGGCCTCGTACAAGATTTGAGACAGGGCTTAGTCCCATGCAGATTGAAGGCAATGCCTAGCCTTATGCAGATACGGAGACAGGGTTTAGCCTCATGTAAGATTCGGGACAAGGCTTAGTCCCATGCAGAGAGAAGCCAATGCTTATCCTTATGCAGATACTGAGGTAGGGCTTAGCCTCATGAGATTCGGGATAGGGCTTAGTCCCATGCAGAGAGAAATCAATGCTTAGCTTTATGCAGATACGGAGCCAGGGCTTAACCTCATGCAAGATTCGGGATATGGCTTAGTCCCATGTAGATTGAAGGCAATGCTTAGCCTTATGCAGATACGGAGGCAGGGCTTAGCCTCATGTAAGATTCGGGACAGGGATTAGTTCCATGCAGAGAGAAGGCAATGGTTAGCCTTATGCAGATATGGAGGCAGGGCTTAGCCTCATGCAATAAAAAGGCGAGGCTTAGCCTTATGCATTGATCAAGTAGCAGATAAGGATAGAATATTTCTTTGCTAGAGATATATTTATGTCTGATGGCCCAATTGTTATGAGGATAATGACTTTGACATGTGTGTATTTGCGAATACTCCTGTTATATCCATCGTGCCTGCATTTAAAGAGAAACCATGAGTTTTGTAAGGGGAGGGTTGTTCGTGCTCTTGCCTTCTTGCTCCGTTTTGTGCTTCTTTGGGAACCTTGTTCGAGTTACCCAAGGTAACACCTAGCTTCCATAGAAATGAAGTTTTCAAAAATACACACTTATTGATGAAAGAGAGTTATTTTAGAAAACATGGTAGTATATGACATCAAGTAAAATAGATGAACTAATGATTGTGGCTTCCTCGCTTTAGAATTTTGAGGGTCCTCCGCAAAATTCTGCCCCAGTTAGGTAAATAATCCTTCGGCCTTTTTTCATGCGACGAAATTTATCGGATCTGCTCCGGAATTTTGAGAATCCTTTTTAAAATTTTTCCCCAGTTACTTAATCGATTTCTGACTGTCTGTCACATAATGGTGTTGGCTGGGCTTGTTCCGGAATTTTGAGGGTCCTCCTCAAAATTCTACCGCAGTTTCTGGTTCTTGGACAAATGAAAATTTTATTAAGATATGACCGAACCCACAAGGATGCCTACGTATCCTCTCTTAAACGAGAATCAGGTCAAGCATAGTTCAGTTACATCATATGAAGGAATGTAAACAATCTAAACATAGTATCTCTTGATTGCGTCTGAATTGATTGGTCTTGGCCAGACTTCTCCGTCCATTTCTGCAAGTATGAGTGCTCCTCCTGTTAGCACCCGGTGAACCATGTAAGGACCCTGCCAGTTGGGAGAGAATTTCCCTTTGGCTTATCTTGATGCGGGAAGATCTTCTTCAACACCAACTGTCTTGGTGCGAATTATCTTGGTTTGACCCTATTGTTGAAAGCTTTGGACATTTTGTTCTGATAAAGTTGACCATGACATACTGCGTTCATTCTTTTTCTATCTATAAGGGCTAGTTTCTCATAACGACTCCTTATCCATTCTGCATCACTGAGTTCAGCTTCCTGTATGATCCTTAAGGCAACAATTTCTACCTCGGCCGGGATGACAATTTTGGTACCATAAACCAGCAAATAGGGGGTTGCTCCAGTTGATGTGCGGACCGTAGTGCGGTACCCTAATAGGCGAAAGGGTAACTTCTCGTTCATTGTTTGTGATTTTCTACCATCTTTCTTAGTATCTTCTTGATGTTCTTGTTGGCAGCTTCCACAACTCCATTCATTTGAGGCATGTATGTTGTAGAGTTCTTGTGCTTGATTTTGAAGGTTTCACACATGGCTTTCATCAAATCACTGTTGAGATTGGTGGAATTATCAATGATAATGGATTCAGGAACCCCGAATCGGCAAACAATACAATCCTTGACAAAGTCTTTGATGACTTTCTTGGTTACAGCATTTTAGGATGCGGCCTCTACCCATTTTGTGAAATTGTCAATGGCCACTAAAATGAACCGATGCCCGTTTGAAGCGGTGGGCTCGATCGGACCGATGACATCCATTCCCCAGGCAGCAAAAGTCCAAGGTTCCCTTGTTTCATTGAGCTCATTTGGTGTTACTTTTATCATGTACGCATGTACCTAACATTTGTGGCATTTCTGAACGTACCAGATACAATCCGTTTCCATGGTCATCCAAAAATATCTAGCTCTGAGTATTTTCTTGGGTAGAACAAAATCATTCATATGTGGTCCACAAGTTTCGGAATGTATCTCGAGCAATCTGGAAGCCTCCTTTGCGTCAACACACCTTAACAACCCCAGATCAGGAGTTCTTCTATACAGGGTCCCTCCGCTTTGGAAAAAGTGATTGGATAGCCTCCGTAAAGTGTGTTTCTTAGTATGGTTTGCCTTCTCTGGATATTCTCCTCTCGCCAAATATTCTTTGATGTCTTGGAACCAAGGTTTTCCATCTGTTTCCTCTTCAACATGAGCACAATAAGCAGGTTGATTGTGGATCCTCACCAGGATGGGATCGATGAAGTTCCTGTCTGGATGTTGTATCATTGATGAAAAAGTAGCCAATGCATCGGCGAACTCATTCTGAATTATAGGAACATGCCGAAACTTTATCTTTGTGAATCTTTTCTTCATTTGTTGCACATGGTGCACATATGGCAATATCTTGGAATTCTTGGTAGCCCATTCTCCTTGTACCTGGTGCACAACCAAATTTGAATCGCCGATTACCAGCAACTCTTGTATATTCATATCAATGTCCAAATTGAGTCCTATGATGCAAGTCTCATATTCTGCCATATTCTTAGTACACGGGAACCTAAGATTTGTGGATACTGGGTAGTGTAGGCATGTCTCTAATATCAAAACTGCTCCGATTCCCACACCTTTGAAGTCCGCAACTCCATCGAAGAACATTCTCCAACCGTCGTAGGCTTCGCGATGTCCTCTCCTACGAATGATACTTCTTTATTGGGAAAATACGTTTTTAATGGTTCGTATTCTCCTCCCACAAGATTTTCAGCGAGATGGTCTATCAATGCTTGTCCTTTGACTTCCTTCGAGTTACATAGATTATATCGAACTCACTTAACAATATCTACCACTTGGCTAACTTCCCAGTTGGCATGGGCTTTTGAAAGATGTACTCCAAAGGGTCCATCCTAAATATGGGGTATGTGGTATAAGCACAGAAATAATGCCTCAATTTCTGGGATGTCCATGTCAAAGCACAACAAGTGCACTCTAGCAGAGAATATTGTGCTTCATAAGGCGTGAACTTCTTACTCAAGTAGTATATTACTTGTTCTTTTCTTCCCATTTCGTCATATTGTCCCAAATTGCATCCGAAAGCTCCATCTAGCAAGGACAAATACAACAACAAAGGTCTCCTAGGTTATGGAGGGACTAGGACTGGGGGTGTGGACAGGTATTCCTTGATTTTGTCAAAAGCTTTCTGACAATCCTCAGTCCTACTGGTTTCAACATTTTTCCTCAACATTTTGAAGATGGGTTCACATATAACTGTAGACTGTGCTATGAAGCGACTGATGTAGTTGAGACATCCCAAGAAGCTCATCACGTCCTTCTTCCTCTTTGGTGGTGGTAACTCTTGAATACACTTAACTTTGGACAGGTCCAACTAGATTCCCCGGTGGTTGACAATGAATCCCAACAACTTTTCTGCAGGAACCCAGAATGCACATTTTGCGAGGTTCAGCTTTAAATTGTACCTCTTTAGTCTATTGAAGAAAATCCTCAAGTTTACTATGTGATTTGCGGCCTTCTTGGACTTGACGTCATCAACATATACCTCTATTTCCTAGTGTACCATTTCATGGAATATGGTTGTCATGGCTCTCATGTAGGTGACCCCAGCATTCTTTAGAACGAATGGCATCATCTTGTAGCAGTACACTCCCCACGGTATAATAAAAGTTGTTTTCTCTGCATCTTCTTCGTCTATCTAGATCTGATGATAACCCGCGAAGCAATCTACAAAGGATTGGAGTTCATGCTTGGCGCAATTGTCGATCAGGATGTGTATATTTAGAAGTGGAAAATCATTTTTGGTTCTTGCTCTGTTCTGACCTTCCCATCTTTCTTCGGAACCAGTACAATATTGGCTAACCAGGTCGGGAACTCAACTACCCTGAGGACTTTGGCTTTGATCTGCTTAGTAACTTCCTCCTTGATTTGCAGGTTCATATTCGGTTTGAACTTTCTGAGTTTCTGCTTCACCGGCAGACACATTAGATTTGTAGGCAACTTATAAGCCAATATGGATGTGCTCAGGTGGGTCATGTCATCATATGACCATGCAAATATATCCTCATATTCCTTCAGGAAACAAATATACTCTTCCTTCTCTGATGGTGATAAGTGAATGCTTATGTGAGTCTCTTTGACGGTTTCAATGTCTCCCAAATTGATTGCTTTGGTTTCGTCCAGGTTGGACTTATGTTTGTTCTCAAAGTTCTCAACCTCTCTGACAACTTCCTCAGGTATTTCATCTTCTTCTTCTGAGTTACTATCCTTATATTGCATTGTCTCATTATATGTCACAGTCATCGGTTCATCAGGAAAAGTAATAATAATGCTGTAGAAAGAAAATGTGAAAGATTATAATAAATAATAAATAGTGATGCATTGATTAAATTTTGAAAATATCCAAAGCAAGTACGGCTCGATGACTCGAGCAATTATTTCGAAACAAAATGCGTCTTTAAAACAAATTTACTGAAAAACATCTGAAATGCCTAACATGGCTATAAAAATAAGTCAGGCTAAATGCCATTCTACCCAAGGACTCGGCGGGCCTGGGATGGTGTGACACTCCAATTCGTGAGAACAACTCCCTTCTCCACAGTTCGAATGGTGAGGCCTTCTTCCTCTTCCTCCTCCTCAATTATCACATTGCAATCCATAATTTCATCTTATAGAAACAAGTTTCTCAACCTAGCCAAAGCTTCTTCCTCTACAGATCCCCATATTGTATTGGCCTGGTAAAAAGTCTGACTCAGATGTGGTACCGACTACTTGAGAGGGTAATAAAGACCACGTCATAGAGGCGACCAATCATCATACTCTTGCCAGGTGTATTGATATCCCAGCCCGAAAGTTGTGTCGCGACGTTTCAACTGTATCGGTTTAGTAATGCCCTGGACATCTTTCCCAAGCACATTGTCGGGTTCATACCCAGACCATGCTAGTATGCTCTCTATTTTGCTACTCCACCACCTGTTCTTATCAATTGCGTTGACATGTTCAATGTGATGATAAGTTTCTCTGCCCATCCTTCTCCTATTCTTGATAATCATGATAGTTTGACTATTGTAAATGGGGTTACTTCCATCTCCGTGAATGATTACCTCCTGATGGTTCCATTCGAATTTCACAGCCTGGTGTAGCGTAGGAGCCACGGCGCAGCGGCATGTATCCAAAGTCGACCCGATATAATATTGTATGTAGCTGATATGTCTAGCACTTGGAATTCAACATCGAACCAAGTCGGGCCCATTTGAAAGAAAAGGTTAATTTCCCCAATAGTGGCCCTTTGCGACCTATCAAATGCTTTCACATTCATACTCCTTGCTCGTATCTCATGAAAACCTTTCCCCTACCTGTTCAGAGTAGTCAATGGACAAATATTGAGGCTTGAACCCCCGTCATTAAGACCCTGATGATGAATTTATTTTCAAACTGTACTGTGCTATGCAGTGCTCGGTTATGACTTAACCCTTCAGGCGGTAATTCATCCTTGTGGAAGGTGATATCATGACTCTGCAGTACTTGCCCCATTATATTGGCCATTTCTCCGCTAATGATATTGTTGGGCACATAAGCTTCATTTAACACCTTCATCAAAGCATTCTTATGCGCCTCTGAATTTTCCAATAGTGACTGGGTGGATATCTAGGCAGGGGTCTTGTTTAAATGATCGATGATAGAGTATTCCCTCGCCTGTACTTTCCTCCAAAGATCGTCTAATCCAGTTTCAATGACAGGTTCTTTAGTAGAGGCCTCCTTGCTTGATCCTCCCACATTTTCGGGTGTATAGATCATTCCAGTTCTGGTCATTCCCTGTGCGGCACCATATTCTTCCATCTTTGCTTTTCCCTTTCGCCTAGCTACAGCAACGTAATCCCAAGGTATGGTGTTGGACTTGAAAGGAGGTGTGGTTGTTAATGTCACTATGAAAGGTGTGAATATTTCTACTTCAAATGGAATAGGTATGGCTGCAGGTGGTGCTACTTCTATCTTAAATGGAACCAGTGTGGTTACCTCAACCTCAACTAGCGGCTGTACCTAGACCAGAATAGGATTGAGAGAGACTGCGAGCTTTTTGGATCGCCGCCCTCTTTGATAAGTCCAATTGATCCATCGGGATCCCACTCCTCATCAGTTTCAATCACATTTACCCCTTCGCCTTTATGATCTGGAAGAGGACTGTTGCGGAAGTTGGGTTCAACTTCCTTTGCCTGTATGACCTTGTTATCAATCAATGTCTTGATCTTATCTTTCAATGTCTAGCACTCGTTAATGGTGTGCCCCTTCATACCGGAATGATATTCACATGTTTTATTTGGGTTGATCCATTGAGATGAATTCTCCATTGCCACATCAGGAATAGAGATGACATAACCGGCAGCTCTCAACCTTTCGTATATTGGTCGATGGGTTTAGCAATGGCGGTGTATTGTCTGGGTGGTTTGCGATCAAATTTAGGTCGTGGTTTTTGGTAATTTGGACGAGTTAGAGGTGAATGATAGTAGGTTTTTGGGTGTTATAAGTGTGATAGGCGGTGGCAGTGGGAATATTTGGGAGGTGAGGGTTGGTATGTAGGTGGAGGTGTTTGGTATGTGGGTAGAGGTGTCTGGTATGTGAGCGGAGATTTTGGGCCTTCGGCCACAATTATTGCCCTTACTTATTTCTTCTTTGATATGTCCCCTAATTGTAATGCTTTGTTTGTTGCCTACAGTGCCTCGAAATTTGTCACCATCCTGCTTTTGATACACTCTTCAATTTTCTCCAAGTTTAATGATATCGGAGAATTTGTGATTCTCAATGACCATTAGATTTTCATAATACTGTGGGTCCTTGCCCTGACAAAGAACTTGTTCATTTGTTCCTTGTCTACTGCCGGTCTGACCTTGGCTGCTTCCGACCTCCACCGAGTAGCATATTCGCGAAAAGTCTCAGTTGGGTTTTTCTTTAGGTTCTAGATATAGAAGACATCTGGCGCATTCTCCGTATTGAACCTGAACCGGTCCATAAAATCTGATGCTATGCTTACCCAATTGGCCTATTTCTTAAGATTCTGGCTTATGTACCAGGATAGGGCATCTCTGGTAAGACTTCTCATGAAAAGCTTCATTCGAATCCTTTTATCTTTTCTGACCTCAACGAGCTTGTCACAGTATGTTCTCAAATGAACCTTAGGATCACCTGTTCCGTCAAACATTTCAAAATTGGGAGGTTTGTAACCCTCTGACAGTTCCACATCTAGTTGTATGCATAAATCCTCGTAGTTCAGACCTTCTATCCCTTTAGCTCCTTCTATACCCTGAACTCGACTTGTCAACTTTTTGAGCTCCTCAGCCATGTTCTTGATGAGTAGGTCCTTCTCAATAGATTCTGGTGTATTGGAGATTGGTTGAGTGGAGAGGGGTAATGTTTCCACATATATGAGGTTGTTTTGGTGAGTTCCAGGAATTTGGGTGTTGTGGTGGTCGTTGGTTAAATTTTAAGGATCGGGAATAGGTTGTGGTGTGTTCTGAGGAGTATGATAGGTAGTGGTTTGTGGGTATTGGGTTGGTTGATTATGGTGTTGTAGAGGAGTCGGTATTGGTAGAGGATTGGGGTTTTGAGGTGGTGTGGTGTACTGATAGGGAGTGGGAGGATTTTGTGGACATTGGTTTGGCGTATTTTGAGGACGTGCTGGGTTTTGAGAATTTTGTTGGTTAATGTTTGGGACATTCAGAGTGAGGTAGACGTTGGCCAAGTTACAGACCTGCTCAAGTTCTCCTTGTAACTCCAGTATCTTTTGTTACAATCGCAAAACCAAGTCATTTTGTGCCGGAGTACTCCGATCGTCTGAAATTTCTGCATTCTCAGCATTTTCTCTCCGTATACCACTCAAGTCATACATCTTAGCTTTTCCAATGCTTTTCATATTACTTAGAGGAGGAAGAGGTGGAGGGCCTTTAGATCTGGTATGATATGCTGATGATGCCAGTATGTGCGAACCACCCTGTCACGACCCAAACCGATGGGCCGCGACGAGCACTCGGTACCTTACTCAACCGAGTACCAACGTAATGTATCTTTCTTATTACATCATCATATACATGTGACATACGGTCCGAATAGGCCAAGATGATCCTTTATAAACTCAAAACATAGGCCGACAAGGTCGTACAATCTTTTATGTACAAGACATATGTCTACAAGCCTCTAAGAGTACATAAATGTCATAAAGGTCGGGACAGAGTCCTGCCATACCAAACAATATAAGTCTAACTCATACTAACCAAACACGCAACTCTGAAGAAAATGGAGCGCACCAACATCTTCCGCTGAGCTGATAGCCTACTTGGAGGGCTCTCGACCCGTCTATCTGGACCTGCGGGAATGAAACGCAGCGTCCTCAAGCAAAAAGGATGTTAGTTCGAAATAATGTACCGAGTATGTAAGGCAATACACTGAAAGCTAAAACTAAACTAATAATATAATAACTGCAAGTAGCTGGAAGTCAAAGATAATCTGAAGATATGCTTACTTGCTGATACTGACTCAATTCTCTTAATATAGTAAGTAAAATAGTTGTCCGGCCCTATAAGGCTCGGTATATATATATATAACTGATCTGCCGTAGTAGGCTCGCTCATAGGCGCTCGGCCATACTAGGCTCTGTATCTCGACCAACTGGGCTCTCTTATAAGCGCTCGACCACAGTAGGCTCGGTATATAACTTACCATCTGATCAGAGGTTGCCCAATAGGGGCCTGCCCATCGATTATAGCTCGATGGTAATGAAAATACTTTTAATACTATATATATATATATATGTGTATGTATATATATATATATAAACTCTCTGCTCTCTTGACTGGAAGAACTAAATACTCAACTGAATATGAATTCCCCATAAGGAGAATATGGTAATTTACAAAACTAGAAAAATATACGTAACTTGCGAGACTAGTAGAATATACGTAAATTTCGGGATATGAATTTTTGTTTATGCTTCGTTATCAAACTTGTGTAATGACAAGATCATGCCAAAATGAAGGAAGAGCTTAGCCTTAACATACCTAGAATAGGAACAACTCCGTATAATTATCCCGTTGGAAACCTTCGTGGATTGAATTTAGAACCCAAAAATCAAATTTGCAATTCACACTTTAAAATATCAACCAACCAACGTTATAAATCTTTTGGTACAAATTTGTTTTGCTCTTTAAAGAGTTCACGATCAGCCATCTCTACAAGATATCAATTTTGTTGGTATGAAACGTGAATTTCCTTTCCAAGAATGTGAAGTAAGTGAAGCTTTCATCCGTACTTTGTTGCTCTCAAGGTTTAACATCATTTGTGAATTAAAGTTAGCTTTATTCAACAAGAATGACATAAAGTTGTACATAATACTAAATGTTGCCACCACCTTCTTAAGGTTATAATTAGGTGGCAACTTGCGGTTAAATATCCATAAACCACACATCTATATTGTCCCCCCAAACACTTATCCAATTCACACTTAATTTATTAGGTAATACCCCGCTACCCGGTAATTAACCAATTACTCGCATAATTAAGAGTTACCCCAAATTACTTGAAATATTTCTCATTTTTAACATACCTTATACACCTCTCTATAATGGCCATGTGGTACATTGTATGGTACTAGTCCATAAATATCAGGTATTTTAGCTCAGGCCATATGTTATTCCAAAATATCAAACTTCGACGAAATTCATTTTTTTCAATATGCTTACCCTCTTACCTTCACCAATTTACTCATCACTTGTTTAAAATAGCATGATGCTTATCATAAAAAAATAATTCCATTCCCGATCTTACGTCGATTAACTTACGACAAAACTTAAACATACAAAAATGCAGGATGTAACATCATTCCCCCCTTTGGAACATTCGTCCTCGAATGTTGATTGTTGCACTTATCATTCTCATAAACTATAGCTCTTACGAATACTTTAGTGCTCCTTTGAGTACGTTAAGGCTATAGTGAGCTTTATATAACATAGAGAAATTGTCTTCTCTTCTTGTTTTAATGGGATCCTAAAAGCTTATCCATTCTCGTCACTTTTTCACTTGCCCTTGCTCATCCTTACATATGTTTCCTTAAAACTTTGTCTATCTACCATTAGCTTGCGACCTATACATATCCATTTATAAACTTTCTACAGCCTTCCTTCAACTTGCTTGCACCATAGATTTCCTTATGTTGTTATGGAACATCAAGCGAGACATCACATCGTCTCTAACTATCCTTTACTCTCATAATCAGGCTTTTCGATACCTAGACCATAGGCTGGAAGATATGCTACTGACGCCGCTGCTATCATTCCCTGCTATTGGATCCTCGCGCTTATAAGCTTCTATTTGAAGTATGGATTATTTACGATCTTCTTCCTTTGAGTATCTCGTACGTTGTTCACCTTTACCTTACTTACCTTAGAATTTTGCATCGTGTCTTCTATTTCTTTCATGACCTTCCTTCCACATAAGTATAATTCACGTTAATAACTTGAAGCTCTATTATAATACTCGCACCTCTGGTACATACACAATCTGGTAGAAGCTTCATACTGACTTCTCATGAGGTTGGTACTTCTTCTAACTGGCTTCCTTGTAGAGCCATTTTAGATTATGGTTGTTGTGTTATTTCTCTTGAACATCTGATATTAAGAGTGATTCTGTCATGTTCTCAAGCACAACTTCTATAATTTTTCTAGGTCCAATAATCAGGCTCTTGATTTACTTGGGTGATGTGATTCTTTAGCTTCCTCTTCCTCCCGATCAACCTTTATGTAGGTTTAAGATACCTTCCAATTTGTGGCTCATGGTATCAGTTATTACCTTAGCCCTTCCTGGGCATTATGGAATATCCATGATACAATCTTTTAACAATTCAATCATTTGTCTATGCCCTGGCTCAATTTTTTTATTTTTTTTAACTTATACCGGAGTCTTTTATGGCTGTATGATTGCCAACAAATATAATGCTCCAAAATCTTGAGTGTATCCATAACATACTAACTCTGGATCATTGACCGAATAATTCCTTTCATTCCATCTCAACTCTCTTTAAATGTATGCAATTACTTTTTTTGGTCTTTCTGCCCCTTGTTGCGTGCATACCTAACTCATCCTAGTTCCCACACATGCCACAATTTTTGTGCAACTCATATAATCTCAAATATTACCTTCGATCTTTCTCCCCATTCATTAGCCACGGTAGGTGCCACTTTCTTTTGGAGGGCATACATTTTTTGTTGTGACACTACTTTTACATGACCTTTTCTTCATTAGGTTATTGTGCTTAGGTTGCAGCCTTCTTCCTCATTTCCTAAGTTAGTCCTTTACTATAGTACTTACGAGGATCCTCTAACTTTTGTAAAGATGCGAGCTTATTATATCGTATACTTGACGGACCTTCTATTGTCCTTCCTTGCCTATACTTATCCGTAATTACTTATCTCCACGCCCTTGTGCTTGTGGGGTTGCTTCTGGACTGATATTTTGACTGTCTTCCTAGTGGCACTCTTTTTTATTTTTGTAACACTCATATAGTACCTTTTTTGAACTTCTCCAACTACTATATGAATATATCTCAAGTATTACAATGTCATAACTGTGGGGCTGAATTCTCCATATTGGGGTTTACAACATTTATCTTGTATGATCTGCTGATTTGTCTGTAACTTCTTGTCTAGTCGTGACTAGGCTCTACCTAAATCAACTACTAACTACTCGTTGACCCATTCTCATGCGAAATCTTTCTTGGGTTATTTCCTTTGTCTTAACTTATGTCTCGCACTGGCTCCTTATTTATTAATAACAGCTCGGGCAGGAACCTTTACTTCCTCTCCTTGACGTCGTGCTTGCACAATATTCTTGAATCAAAGCGTATATGTAAGATATGAATAAACACCATCTCATTCCTCTTTCATTTATCGCATTCTTCCTCTACCATTCCATAGTGACTAGAACCACTTAATTCTGACTTAATATCACATCACTCCATATTCCCCTCTTTAAGGGTG
Organism: Nicotiana sylvestris; assembly: GCF_000393655.2. Taxonomy (NCBI): domain Eukaryota; kingdom Viridiplantae; phylum Streptophyta; class Magnoliopsida; order Solanales; family Solanaceae; genus Nicotiana; species Nicotiana sylvestris. The sequence goes on from NC_091064.1 coordinate 107,607,797, forward strand.
TACTAAGAGCTGTAGCCACGAGCATCTACCTATAGATGTTTTTACCTCTTCATCTTTGACGTCGTACCTCAACATCAATGATCCTTACTCGCCTTGTGGCAATCCTTTTGTATTAGGGATGACAAATCCCCTTATTCGCGAGGGTGAAACTTAATGTAACTGGTACATATAGTCCCTTAAGCTTAACTTTGCTAACATTGCTTGCTTTAGAGAAGCGTCTTCCTTAATGACCATTTTATGAATTTCTCATGAATCTCCTTCTGTGGTCCATTCTATTACTGCCGGAATGAAATCTAAAATTACCATGATGCCGAGTAATTTCCAATCATTCAGTCCCTAATTCATATTTAGTTTATCTTGTTTAGCAACCCATAATGATTTCTATTACTTTGGGGATTAACTCTCCCCTCTGGTAGTCGCGTTGGAGTCACAAACTTATTTCTCGAAATGAGGATATAACCTTATGGCCTATACTCTTTCGTTGTCTTAAGTCCCATCATCTTTCATCTCTACCTTCATTTGACTATAGGTTCTATAGCACTCTATCATTTTCATCCATGTACACACCTTATTCATAATGCTTTCTTATCTCTCTTCTCATTACTGTACTAATATTCCTGCATATCCCTTTTTCTTGTGAAAACTTCAATACGACATTCTTTCGCTTTTAGCTCCCCTTTGCCCCATTCATTGGCTCTCTAAATTACCTTATATTCTTTCTTTACTGGGGGCGGGAGCCACACTAAGAAAATATTTATTCATTCAAGGCTTCCAGTGCTCATATCTAGCTTTAATATTTTAGGGTGCACCATCTAGGTGTCTCACGAGGAGATCTACTAGCACACTTGCAATGTCCTTCGGAAATGTCAACTAACACAAACAATCCACTCACCATTTTGATTTACTCTAACCCCAACCAGGACCTGATGTTCCGTCCTTTTCTTAAACTACACATGTTAGCCCCCACATGGCATGACTAAGATGGGTACGGACAATCGTATATACCTCTGTTACTGTTGAATATTACTCAAAAAGCTTATGTTCCTCTGCCTCAATTATAAGCGTTGTTAACCTTTACTAACTGGGCGCCTCGTACCCTTCTTCATCTTGCTTCTTTTGCTTGTTGAAACTTGTATTTATATTCTTAATCTCTCATTGTCCTTTACTATAAAGATGGATAGGCATTCTTGCCTTAAGGCTTCTTGTCAGGAAGCTTACACCTTTCAGTACACCCATGATCAGCTAAAGACCTCATATTTATTTTCATAGGAATCATACAAAAATCCAATTCCTCTGACACGGCTCTTCCACAACTATATCTCTTTCCAATTTTCTTTCCGGATGTAGGCATCGTCTTATTACGAATAAAATACAATTTCCAAACTTGGATTCTTATAAATGAGCTCTACTACACGATCTAGAGTAAGAAAAAAGAGTAGCAAACCTAAATGCCCTGTATCCTCCTGCTTATAAGTGTGGTGCACGACACACCCATAAACAAAACTTTACTAGACACGGCTTGTAGACTCCCTAAGACAGAACTGCTCTGATACCACTTTGTCACAACCCAAACCGATGGGCCGTGACGGACACCCGGTACCTTACTCAACCGAGTTCCAACGTAACGTATCTTTCTTATTACATCATCATATACATGTGACATACGGGCCTAATAGGCCAATATGATCCTTTATAAACTCAAAACATAGGCCGAAAAGGCTGTACAATCTTTCACGTACAAGACATATGTCTACAAGCCTCTAAGAGTACATAAATATCATAAAGGTCGGGACAGAGTCCTGCCATACCAAACAATAGAAGTCTAAGTCATACTAACCAAACACGCAACTCCGAAGCAAATGGAGCGCACCAACATCTTCCGTTGAGCTGATAGCCTGCTTGGAGGGCTCTCGACCTGTCTATCTGGACCTGCGGGAATGAAACGCAGTGTCCCCTGGCAAAAGGGACGTCAGTATGAAATAATGTACCGAGTATGTAAGGCAATATACTGAAAGTTGAAACTAAATTGAAAATATAATAACTGCAAGTAGCTAGAAGTCAAAGATAATCTGAAGATATGCTTACCTGTTGATATTGACTCAACTTTCTTAATATAGTAAGTAAAATAGTTGTTCGGCCCTATAAGGCTCGGTATATATATATAACTGCTCTGCTGTAGTAGGCTCGCTCATAGGCGCTCGGCCATACTAGGCTCTATATCTCGACCAACTAAGCTCGCTTATAAGCGCTCGGCCACAGTAGGCTCGGTATATATCTTACCATCTGATAAGAGGTTGCCCAATAGGGGCCTACCCATCGATTATAGCTCGATGGTAATGAAAATACTTGTAACACTATATATATATATGTGTATGTATATATATATATATAAACTCTCTGCTCTCTTGACTGGAAGAACTAAATACTCAACTGAATATGAATTCCCCATAAGGAGAATATGGTAATTTACAAAACTAGAAAAATATACGTAACTTGCGAGACTAGTAGAATATACGTAAATTTTGGGATGTGAATTTTCTTTATGCTTTGTTATCAAACTTTTATAGTGACAAGATCATGCCAAAATGAAGGAAAAGCTTAGCGTTAACATACCTAGAATAGGAACAACTCCGTATAATTATACCATTGAAAACCTTCGTGGATTGAATTTAGAACCTAAAAATCGAATTTGCAATTCACGCTTTATAATATCAACCAACCAACGTTATAAATCTTTTTGGTACGAATTTGTTTTGCTCTTTAAAGAGCTCACGGTCAGCCATCTCTACAAGATATCAATTTTGTTGTTATGAAAAGTGAATTTCCATTCCAAGAATGTGAAGTAAGTGAATCTTTCATCCGTACTTTGTTGCTCTCAAGGTTTAACATCATTTGTTAATTAAAGCTAGTTTTCTTCAAGTTGTACATAATACTAAATGTTGCCACCACCTTCTTAAGGTTATAATTAGGTGGCAACTTGCTGTCAAATATCCATACACGTCTATATTGTCCCCCCAAACACTTATCCAATTCACACTTAATTTATTAGGTAATACCCCGATACCCGGTAATTAACCAATTACCCGCATAATTAAGAGTTACCCCAAATTATTTGAAATATTGCTCATTTTTAGCATACCTTATACACCTCTCTATCATGGCCATGTGGTAGCTTGTATAGTACTAGTCCATAAATATCGGGTATTTTAGATCGGGCCATATGTTATTCCAAAATATCAAACTTCGACGAAATTCATTTTTTTCCGATTTGCTTACCCTCTCACCTTCACCAATTTACTCATCACTTGTTTAAAATAGCATGATGCTTATAATCAGAAAATAATTTCATTCCCGATCTTACGTCGATTAACTTACGACGAAACTTAAACATACAAAAATGCAGGATGTAACACAACCTTAGGGGATGGGAATAATAAGAAATAAAGAAAAACAAAAGGTAAACAAGTCAGTAAGGATTCTAAAATGCTTGCAGTATTTAAACACATATTGCGGGAATGTAAATTCGTGTCCTAATTTAGGAGTCTCATTGTGTCTGAGGTAGGCCTAGCGACAAATAGATTTGGATAATTTCAGTGCCAACAACTTCCTCATTTCATTAATGTATAAATAGATGAATCTAAAACGACACTAATTAGGATAAGTCACTAGTGGCACTTGGCCTTATTACATTTGAAAAAGCAAATAAACCTAATCTACTTGGTCCTGGAAGGACCTTCTCCAGGCTGGATGCTCTTGTCAATCAGATCCCCCAGTTCGCGCAGGTTCAACAGTAAGTTTGCCCTTGCTAAATGTCCTCCTTCGCTTCCTTCAGTGTTCTGGCAATCGGTGACTGTCTTCCTCATATTTCCCTCCAAATCCATCAGATTGTACTCCAGATATTCCAACCTTTCGCTGGACTTAATAGCCCTCTCTCTCTATTCATTGATTAGTTCCATATCGGTCTTGTGGCTCTCCATGTGCTCGGTGTTGATACCCCATTTTTCCCTATATATTTTCGATATACAAAATACCTTCAAAATATCATATGTATGCATATATAAGCATGTCCAAAGGTTTTATTATTTTTCAATAATTTTAAAGGTTTTTAATTGATTTATTTCCCCCTTTTTATCCATAAAATCGCAATAATTATTTCCAAAATTAGTATTTTGATAATTCATCTATTGTATTTCTATATTTATGCCAAAATATGGCTAAATTAATTTTTACATATTTTTACAATTTCATTTAGTATTTTTAAAGCTAAATTGCACATAATTGTAATATTTGCCCTTTTAAGGTTTAATTAGGTTTTATATTCATAATATTGGATCCTGTATTTTTAAATTATTATTTATGTGCTATAAATCATTTTTAGCCCTTTAAATTAGTTTTCAGAAATTATTTATTATTTTTATAAATTTAAAAAGGAAAAATGGCTATTTAACTTATAACCAAAATTAGCTTTAAAATCTAGCCCAAATTGAATCCCCAATTCCCCAGCCCAATTCCAATTAAAATCTGATCCTAACCCAATTTTAACCCAAGCCCAAACCGAATCCCCACCTACCCATTTGATCATGACTGTTGATCATTTAGATCCACGGTCCCCTTTTCCCCTTACCATTTTTAACCCAAAACGACCCCTAACCTACTTCATTTGTTACGATCTGCCGCCCTTGAATCCCTTCTCCTCTCAAACTCTCTCTGAAACCTAAAGTCAACCCCAGCCGCCACCACCCAAACTAACCCTAATCCCTTTCGATCCTCACCCAATCCATGGACTTCCATGGCTATTTGAGATGTATACCGGTCTCCTACGTCTACTGGTTGCCTGTTTTCGTGATTTCATGGAAAGATCTGGAAGAGATCTAGTCCAGACCTTGCTCAACTTCTATCCATGGTCTCTTTCCGGCCATCCATGGCTGTTCGAGTCAGATCCTTGACCTTTCCGGCTAGATCGGTAACTTTTCGAAGTCTTTCTCATCTTTCTAGGTTCTCCAAAACCCTAACTTTAAAGGCTTTGTGATCTTCTTTCAGATCTGTCTTAGATCTGTATATGGTATGAACCTCTTAAGTATTTTCCTTAAAGGTTTTTCAATTTTTCAAAGCGACTTTTCGATTTCAACAATTAGGGTTTTTCTTAACCTCTTTTAAAAGATCTCTTCTCCAATTTTTAGTGTTGTGTTATGATTTTACTATGTTAAAACAATTTTTTTATGCTTTCTCTTACCTGATTCAGCATGTTGAAATCCCTAAATATCTTTGGTTTTATCCAAGATTCTGAAACCGTCTTTTATATTGTATACGTGTTTCGACTGAGTTCTTTGTATTTAAATCTTTTTATTTGTTTAGCTTGACTGATTCTAAGTTCGTATCTTTTTTAACTCAGCTCTATTAAAACCCTAATTTCTTAAAACTTTCCTCACTTGTTACTATGAGCTTTTGAAGACTTCTTTTACTTATTTCGGTGTTTTGGTCTGATCTCCTCTACCTGTTGCTATGTGTTAGACTGTTTCCTTCATATTTTGGTTCTATGTGACTACTTGACTTTGTTGACTACCATGCTTCGAGTAGGTCCTTTACTGCTGAGTCCTAGCCTACTCCTGTTACTGCTGTATGTTTATCTAGTTGCTTGTTTTGCCAATGTGTTTGGCTTTGCAAGTCTAATACTCCTGTTCATTCTTTTCTATTTATATGTCGAAGTGCAGAATCATGACCCCTTCTTGATTGATCTTGATTTCCATAAGTTATAGTTTGATTGCAAGGTTTTCTTATAAACCCAAATTTTTACACATTTGTTTAAGTTGATTGATTCCCGTCCTTTACTTGCTGTGATGTTTTACCCTGCTGAATCCTTTCCCCAAATTAAGTATATTTTGCACTTAGACCCAATTATTTACTCTATACCTTTACTATCCCTAATATGGTCAAAAATAAATCTTCCTCAAATTGATTTTCTTTCCTTAATTAACCTTGTTAGTATCCGTTAAGCAGTAATTCCTTGATTAAAGGGAAGTACTTACATTAATGGGATTCTGATTGTGATTATTTCCATATTTGGGTTAAACCTTTACTTGTTATCTTATTTTCTACTCGTTTTCAAAGCTATAAATACCCTACCCTCTCTTCTCTAAACACGAACAACTGAGTTCAAAAACACACTTACACATTCAAACTCTCTTTCTTCTCTACAACTTATGCTACTGCCTTGTCTAGCTGGCTGAAAGCCAAGGCTAGACTATGGGATTCTGATTGCTTTACTTTTCTTTTCCTGCACTTTGCTTCTTCAACTGGTATGTCCCTAGTTTAAATTTTGGAACCCAAACCTATGTGTTCCCTTGTTTGTCAATCCTTGTCTCTTTCTGCACTAACTTAATGGCTCATGTTGTTGAGTTGTACTATTTGTTTATTACTTTACCTAGCATGTTTAAAATTCTTCCCTTCTTTGTTCAAATGTGATCAGCATATTTACTTATTCCTGTTTATGTCCTTCAACTAGCATGTCTATAATGCACCTAATTCATGACTAATTGTGTGTTTCTGATTCGGGTCATCTATGTCACCAACCCCTACTCCCTTGTTTGTAACTGCTAAAGCATGTAATTCTCTCTGAACTGGTTCTGTGTGTTGTTGTTGCTCCTACCCCCTTTCCCTTTCAAAAACTATTTTATTAGGCAATTCTTCTGCTGTTTTACAAACTCAGTTCAAACATGTTGTTTCTAAAACTATTTTCCAACTCAACTCCTTTGAGTTTATTTCTAGCACTCTCACATGCACTCTTACATCATTAGGTTCTGCCTCGCTTGTATGAGCCTTGCTTTGGGACCCTTGAGTTCTATCTGAACCTAGACACATAAGAATTGGCCCTTCCATACTACACTCACTCTCTTGGTTATGCAATCTGGGTGTGAGCACTGCCCGGGATCCTTTGAGGTCCTTAGGGAACTCTGACACACCCATATATGAGCAAGGCCTTGGAACAATATTGGCATTGAAGTGGTTTATTACATAACTCAGAGAGGAAGTCATGTTCAGGCTTCCTATGGTTGTAACTTCTTATTTTTCTTATGTAATTCAATCACATGATTTATAATAATTTGTAAACAATTATGGGGTTGGTTGAAAAGTGATGGGATAAATATGCATGGTATAGTTGTTAAAGGGTAGAAAACATGTTGTTACATTTATATTCCAAAATGTGCAATAGAAACCATGTCTAGAATTTATACAATGCATTAGAAATCATGTTCTTAGGATTCATGTTTCCTGCTTCATCATCTCATTCATTAATCCATGCTTCGTGTCATTTGCTTAGAAATCCTGCTTCTAAGACGAATAAATAAAAATTGTTACTCATAAAGTCGTTTCTTAATAAGTCTGAAACTCTTTCGTATATTTAGAAATCATGCCTTAGGAACTCTGCCATCTGTATGTGCATATTCGATATCATGTTCTAGGATCTTGTTTGCATTTTGTTTAAAAATACCTAGTTAATTACTGATTCATGATAAAGGTAGTAAGGTAATAATTTTTACATTGCGAAGTTTCTGAATAACTAGTAATAATCTCTACAACTAGAACAATATGTTTTAGGTAATAATAAGTTCCAACTATCTTAGCAATTCTGAATAACTACTACATATCGCTTTACGCCTAGGCAAACCTTAGGTAATTACTTAAATAAAACTAGAACTACCTCTGTTTAATTCTCGATTGTCACAACCAGCAGGCATGCCTGATTTGGACTTTTTTTCTAAGTCATGTGATAAATCTGGTTCTGACTTAAACACCATGCTTTAGGATTCTAATTTCAGGCCTTAATTGTGTACAAGTGGTGCTGTCTATGTGTACTGTTTGCGGAGGTATAATTGAACCTTCTATTTTCTTATATTATTTCCCTAATTGCAGTCTTATATGTTTTGTATCTCACCTTAGTATTTTACCTTTAAACTTGAGGGTCTGCCTAGAACACCCTTCTTATAGGATAGGAGTCCTAAATTCCTCTAGAACTGATAGGAAATGACGGGTAACAACATGCAATAGGGGTCGAGACCAACCCTCGCTTTAATTACCTTCACGGGGCGGGAAAGGGTAGATATGGATATGATGACTAGTGCTCTAATATCACGTGTATCCCCTCTTTTGAGGAGTGTCATACCGAGTATTGCATTGATGTGATCCATATTTCAAACAAACCTAGGACACTCTATTTTATATTCATAAGCATGCCATAGATTATAACTCTTTTTTCAAAATTTCACTTTTCAATAATTGTTTTCAAACACGTGTATTTAAACTTAAATCCCATATTACTTGAGCCTTACTTGTTTATTTTTTTAATTGCACAAATTCACAAAAGTTGTCTCGCCTGGAACTACACTAGTGGATCCTAATGGGTGTCGAATACCTTCCCCTTAGGATAACTTCAAGCCCTTACCCTATCTCTGGTTATCGAACATAGTTGTAGTTGAACCTTATAGGTACCCTAATGCACCTTAAAATCGTTAGGTGGCAACTCTTCAAATACCCAATTCCCAAAAGGAAATGAGTCATTACACCCCAAGAATGTTTAAAGCCGCTTTCGCGAGATAATGGGGCGCGACAACATAGTGACTCTGCTGGGGATTTTTAGGCTTTTACCATTTCATATAATGGGGCGCGACACCATTTCAGATTGTTCTTTCCTTTATTGTTGCTTTAAATTGTGAAACCGTTGTATTTATCGCTTTCTTAACGTGCAAATACATGTCAACATGTTTTTAATTATTGCATAATCATGCTCAACATCATACTCCACTTGTGCCAAACAAATACTATAGCAACGCTTGATGAGTGGTTGCGATCTTCCTATATCATGACCCCCTAAATTCGGAAAGGAATATTTGCGGTAAAACTAGTCGATCTCCGGTGCAGTCGACAGTTTCGTGTCTTCCCCCTTGAGTTGTACGCTCAAGGGTACCAGTCTAAAACCTCATAGAAATCTTACTCTGTTCAAATTGTGCATGCATCATGGTCAAACCTAGCTGGATCAGTTATGTTGTCCACATAATGATCCATTAAGATAGCCTTGTCCAGAGTCCACTGGGTTTCCCTAAACCCAAACGGATATCAGCACGTTCTGTGCATTTATTTGGAGAACTAAATGCTTCATGTTAATTGTTGATATTAAATAGTCGAGTGTGGTGGGGGTAAGGGCCTAACCTTATTTGTGTTGCAGAAATATGAGGCACGAAGTCCCCAGATTCGGCATGGTCACCAACATCCACCAAAGATCGCTAAGCTGGTGGAGAGATTTACACTCTAGTGACCAAACTATCGTCAGAAAGTATCTAGGAAATCTACCATCTCTCCTAGAGATCCAACCTAATAACATGATCATAGAAGCTGCCACATTGTTTTAGGATTGTGAAAGGGTCGTGTTCTGCTTTGGGGACATTGAAATGACACCTTTGCTGGAGGAGATAGGAGGACTGGCTAGTCTAGTGTGGGAAACTCCGGGTTTGCTAATGCCTGAGAATGGCAAAGGTAGGGGTTTCCTTAAAATGATGGGTTTGAAGAAGAATACAGAATTGACATGCCTGAAGGAATCATACATCCTTTTTGACTACCTGTATGAAAGGTACGGTCACAGTAAATCCTACTGTACCTACCCTGGCGAGTTTGCCATCATTCCTTGGGACACATCCATCATAGGGTTTTTATCTTCATGTATTGTTCCCTGGGTCTGATTGTGTTTCCGATGAAGAAAGGGAGAATCCATACCAGGCTGGCTATGGTAACTAAGACCCTAATGGAGGGGATTGGCAGGTAGACATTCAGCATTGTGCCCATGAGCATTGCAGACATATACCGAGCCTTAGAGAAGTGTCAACGAGGAGCAAAACACTTCGAAGGCTGCAATTTACTAATTCAACTCTGGCTCATGGAACATCTCCAAAGAGACAAATATGGACAAGAAATTCAGCGAAGGGACTGGGAAGATCACATCGCTTTCCACCATCCAAAGCGAATGAATTATATCCCCGACATGTTCGCTCAGCCTGAGAATGCCAAAGGATGTGTTGAGCTATTTGATAATCTGACTGAAAAACATGTTCAATGGATGTTCGAGTGGTTTTCGACCGAGGAGTTCATCGCCTGATCCAGAGATGCACTTTTTGATACTAATTGGTCTAAGGGGAACCTACCCTTACGTCCCTCTTCGAGTTATGAGGCAAGCAGGAAGAAAGCAAGTTATACCCAGGGTCGACAAGATAAGCCATTTCAGAGCTGATTTCCAAAATGATGATAGTCCCTACAAATGCCAAGCCCAACACATGTGGCATTGCAAGATCGTAATGGGGAAAGTTACTATCGAGCCAGACAGATATCATGCCGGTTATACTCCTTTCTATTTGGGTTGGTTGGAATACAATCATGATGGTCTGGGCCAACCAGGGTTTGTTCGAGGTCACAGAATTATAGATAAAAAGGACGAGGCGCAAGTTAAGTACAACCAGCTGCGCAAGAGGATCCGTGAGTATGAAAGCAAACATCGCGAGATACAAGAGTCCAACCAGAAGCTGATTGAGAAATGGTAAGACATGGCTAACAACTCCAACAAAAGACTAGGATACTTGGAGTGAGGCATAGTAGAACTAGAAAGAAAATTTCTCAAAAGGGTTGAAGATTGTTAAGAGGCTGAAGGGACCGAAGGTGGACATCTAGCGAGAGCGTACCTGTTGCTGGGACTTCGTGAGTTGGGGAAGATGTTCGACGGAGCCAAGGATGCCGAATATGGGGAAGGTCCTTCTGGGATCAAGTAGTTTATCTTTTCCGCTTTATAAATGTAATAAGGCCAATGGGCATTAGTGACTTTTATTTCTTGCTTATTTAGTGTCGTTTTGGGATTCGTCTATTTTTTATTAATAAAATGAGGTATTTATCACTCTAAGTTCTCCAAACCAATTTGTCGCTAGGCCTACCTCGGGAACAAAGAGGTTCCCAAATTAGGACACGTTTTACATTCCGCACTATGTGTTTAAATACTGCAATACTTTTTATAATCCTCACTAACTTGGTTACCTTTTGTTTTTTTTGTCTTTTGTTTTATTATTCCCCTCCCCAAAGGTTAGTTCGTGTACTATGGCATCATCATCTTATTCCACAAGATCTTGGGGCCTTCTACCCACTCCTCCTCTTAGTCTTGTTAAAAGCAAGAACAAAGGCAAGATGGAATATTTGAACAACGTCAGGAAGGAGAACCCAACTGAACGGGTTGAGACCACTGATGGACATGGTATTCAGGTTCCTAATGAGAATGTGTCACAACTTGAACAAAAATTGCTGAAATTCCAAGAAGAGCTCGATCAGGTTCGGAATCTGGCAAGCTTGTCATTTTCCCTCAGCACCCCAAATATCAATTTCCCCAACACTCAAAACCCTACACCTCCTCAAAATATCCCAAAACAACTGAATCATCATGCTCCTCACCATCACATTGCTCCACCAAAGAATCAATGCAATACCTACCATACCCCAAACAACACTCCACTACTCATCCCAGAACCCCAAAACTCCACAGACGACCATTTTCACACCTATGCACCAGGCTACCATAAGACCCCTATCTATGTAGAAACCATGCCACACTCCACCCAACCTATCTCATGCACACCTGAGTCTGATGAAAAGGATATGATTATCAGGAACCTGATTGAGGAACCTAAGAAACTAACTAGCCGGATTCAGGGCGTTGAGGGAAGAAAAGGAATCGAAGGGCTAATCTATGACGATCTTTGCATACAGCTTGACGTCGAACTGCCCGAGGGGTACAAACCTCCTAAGTTCGAAATGTTTAATAGTACATGTGATCTAAGGGTCCATCTGAGGACGTATTGCGACAAGCTAGTTAGATTAGGAGAGGATGAAAGTATCCACATGAAGCTATTCATGAGGAGTTTGAAAGGAGATGTGTTGCTTGGTACATCAGCCAAGATCCCAAAAAGTGGTTAAGCTGGGTAGGCATGGTGTCTAACTTTATGGATAGATTCAGGTTTAATACAGAGAATGCACCAGACATGTTCTATATTAAGAATCTAAAGAAGAAGCCCACAGAGACATTTCGCGAGTATGCTACTCGCTGGAGGTCCGAAGCTACTAAGGTCAGACCTGTCTTAGAAGAGGAACAAATGAACAAGTTCTTTGTCAGGGCTCAGGACCCACAGTACTATGAACGGCTGATGATGCTTGAGAACCACAAGTTCTCCGACATTATCAAATTGGGTGAAAGGATTGAATAAGGTATCAAAAGCGGTATGGTTACAAACTTCGAGGCTTTGCAAGCTACACATAAGGCCTTACAGTCCGGTGGTGTGTCCAAGAAGAGGGACGTAGGGGCCGTGATGTTTGCACAAAGGACCAAGTCTGCCCTCAAGTACAAAACTTACCCAACACCTCTACTCATATATCAGCCGACTCCAAATTACGAAGCACCCTCACCCTCGTACCAAGCTCTGCCACCCACTTATCAATCGCCTCCACCTCCTACATATCAGCCTACTTCACCTAGATACTCCCAACTCGCTCATGTCTACCAAACCTATAATGCTCATCCATCCCATTATCAATCACCCCCTGCACGCCAAAACTTCCCTAGACCTCGACCAAATTTTGATCGCAGACCTCCAAAATAATATACAGCCATTGCTGAACACATCGATCAGCTGTATGAGAGACTCAAAGCTGCTGGTTATGTCACCCCATCCCTGCTGCAAACCTTGAGAATCCTTCTCAGTAGGTTAAGCCAAATAAATCCTGTGCATACCACTCCGGCATGAAAGGGCACACCATCGATGAATGCCACTCTTTGAAAGACAAGATACAGTCCTTGATTGATAACAAGATTATTGTGGCAAAAGAACCCGCTCCAAATGTATGCAATAACCCTCTGCCGACCATAAGGGTGGTGGTATCCACATGATTGAAATAGAAGATGACTGGAATCCCGAGGGATCAATTGGGTTTATCGCAGAAGGTGATGACCCAAAGAGACCAACAATTACTCTCAATCCAATCAAAGTCCAGATTCAACCGTCCGAGGATGCTGAGGTGAATATGTCTGTACCACTTGAGTTTAAAGCAACTTCATCCGCAAAGACACTAGCACCAATTAAGGTTGAATTCGTGTCTCCTGCAAACACACCCACACCATTTAAGGTTGTAGTCTTTCCACCCAAGGCACATGTTCTGTTCGTAGTGAGGATATCCACGTCGATCCCAATGGCGATGTCAACCATGACACCATTCCATACAAATGTCGTACACTAGGATTACACAGCCGAGGCAAGAAGGAAAGGCAAGGTCAGGTTTGAAGAAACTGTTGCAGCACAGGGTGTGACAAGAATGGGTAGAGTCTATACCCATGAACACCTAGCTGAGTCAAGCAAGCAGGCCTTCAATAAGCCTCGCCTCATTGAGACAGGTCCGAACGATCTTTGGAGGAAGATACAGGCCAAGGAATATTCGGTCATCGACTAGTTAAGCAAGATGCCAACACAAATATCCATTCTCTCTTTGCTGCAAAACTCTGAGGCGCACAAGAACGCTCTGATAAAGGTGCTAAGTGAAGCATACACACCAAGTAACATCACTGGCGGTGAAATGGCTAATATGGTAGGACAAGTGCTGGAAAGCCATAAGATCACCTTTCATGAGGATGAGCTACCACCTGAAGGGCTGGGGCACAACAAAGCATTGCACATCATCGTGCAATGCGAAGATTATTTCATCACCAGAATCCTGATCGATGGAGGTTCAGTCTTAACATTTGTCCGCTGGTAACACTTAAGAAGTTGGGTAAAGGGCTGCATGAGATAAAAGATGGAGCAATAAATGTGAAAGCCTTTGATGGTTCTCAGAGGTCCACCATTGGTGAGATTAGTCTATGCCTGCAGATGGGACCAAACTGGTTCGAGGTCGATTTCCATGTAATAGATGTACCAACATCTTACAACTTGTTGTTGGGACGGCCATGGATTCACGTTGTTGGGGCCATAAAATCAACGTTGCATCAGGCAATAAAGTTCGAATGGAATCACCAGGAGGTGATCATTCATGGCGACTGTAGCAACCGTGTATATAGTCGCAGACCATTACGGTGATCGAGGGAAGAAGGAAACTAGGTGGAGCAACTTACCATCACATTGAATGGGTCAATGCTATCGACAAAGATAAATGGTGGGATATCAAAATCGAGAGTATACTGAATTGGAGTGGGTACGAACCAGGCAAAGGGCTCGGCAAGAACCTCCAAGGAATCTCTAAGCCCATAAAACTCAAGAAACATGGCACTACTTTCGGTCTGGGATATGATTACACTAGGGAAGAATTCAACAACTGGTTTCCACCATGGTGCGATCCTTACTATCCATTGGAGCAGCCAATACCGCATCTGGAGCAGACTTTCCAACAGGCTAACGTTATTTATGGGTCAGATGAAGAAGAAGCACTTGCAGCAGTAAAGAACTTGTTTCTAGAGGATAATGTTATGGACTGTTGTGTTATTCTCGAGGAGAAGGGGGAGGAAGGCCCTTCCATACAGGCCGTGAGCAGAGGTGCACATCTCAATAATTGGACCATCAAGACAACCAGAGCCTGACGAGCCTCGGGGTAGCAAGGTTAAAACAAGCATCATTCATTGTTTTATTTTACTAAATGACTTTCTTTTCGCATTTTCAATTCCCGCAATAAGATCTTCGATCTTCAAAATAGTTATTCAATTTATCAAAAGCATGTTTGATTTTTCTTATGATTTAATATTGCTATCTCTCCTTACTTTAGCAATACAACATTACTATTACTTGTCTTGATTAACCAATGACTGTGACATGCAATGAGACAACACAACAAACGGATATTGATTCAGAGGAAGATGACATACCTGACGAGATTGTCAAAGAAGTTGAGAACTTTGAGAACAAGCCTAGGTCCAACCTGTACGAGACCAAAATTGTCAAACTAGGAGATGGAGAAAATGTCAAGGAAACACGAATCAGCGTTCACCTATCACCATCAAAAAAGGAAGAATACACAGAATTTCTAAAAAAGTATGAAGACATATTTGCCTGGTCGTATGATGACATGACTGGTCTGAGTACATCTATTGTGGCTCACATACTGGAAACCAATCCAACGTGTCCATTGGTAAAGCAAAAGCTCAGAAAGTTCAAACCTGATATGAGTCTGAAAATCAAGGAAGAAGTCACCAAATAGGTCAAAGCTAAGGTTCTTAGGGTAGTAGAATACCGGACATGGTTAGCCAATATTGTGCCAGTGCAAAAGAAGGATGGGAAGGTCAGAGTCTGTGTCGACTACCAGGATCTCAACCGGGCCAGTCTGAAAGATGACTTCCCTTTGCCGAACATACACATCCTGATTGACAATTGTGCCAAGCATGAGCTGTAGTCATTTGTAGATTGCTTCGCTGGTTATCATCAGCTCTGGATGGATGAAGAAGATGCTGAGAAAACGGCTTTCATTACGCCGTGGGGAATGTACTGTTATAAGATGATGCCATTCGACCTGAAGAATGCAGGGGCCACTTACATGAGGTCCATGACTACCATTTTCCATGATATGATACACAAAAAGATAGAGGTATATGTGGACGATGTTATTATCAAATCCAAGAAGGCCACTAACTACATGGAAGATCTGAGGAAATTCTTCAATAGACTACGGAGGTATGACCGGAAACTAAACCCCGTAAAGTGCGCATGTGGGGTTCCTACTGGGAAATTGCTTGGGATTATTGAGCCACCGAGGAATAGAACTGGACCCATCGAAAGTCAAAGCTATTCAGGAATTTCCACCGCCAAAGAACAAGAAGGATGTGATGAGTTTCTTGGGAAGGCTTAACTACATCAGCCGATTCATAGCACAATCTACAGTTATCTGTGAGCCAATCTTTAAGATGTTGAAGAAGGATGCCACAACCAAATGGACTGATGACTGCCAAAAGGCCTTCGACAGAATCAAGTAGTACCTATTAACACCACCAGTATTAGTCCCGCCCGAGCCAGGTAGACCCTTACTACTCTACCTTGTAGTGTTAGATGGATCTTTCGGCTGTGTTCTGGGATAGCATAATAAAATGGGGAGGAAGGAGCAGGCCATTTATTATATCAGTAAGAAGTTCAACCCGTACGAGGCCCGGTATTCTCTGTTGGAACGCACTTGTTGTGCCTTGACTTGGGTAGCTCAGAAGTTGAGACGTTACTTCTGCGCCTATACTACATATCTCGTATCGAGAATGGATCCTTTGAAGTACATCTTTCAGAAGCCCATGCCCACTGGCAAGCTGGCCAAGTGACAAATCCTGTTGAGTGAATTCGACATTGTCTATGTAACTCGGAAAGAGGTCAAGGGACAAGCGCTTGCAGACCACCTCGCTGAGAATCCCGTGGATGGAGAATACGGACCCCTGAAAATGTATTTTCCTGATGAAGAGGTATCCTTCATAGGAGAAGACATTACAGAATCCTATGACGGCTAGAGAATGTTCTTTGATGGAGCGACAAACTTCAAAGAAGTTGGCATAGGAGCAGCCCTACTATTAGAAACTGGTCAGCATTATCTGGTGTTTGCCAAACTAAGGTTCCCCTGCACCAAAAATATGGCCGAGTATGAAGCGTGCATCATAGGGTTCAAAATGGCCATTGACATGAACGTCCAAGAGCTGCTAGTGATGGGAGATTCAGGCTTACTTATACATCAGGTACGAGAAGAATGGGCAACCAAGAACTCCAAGATACTCCCGTATCTACATCACGTACAGGAATTGAGAAAGAGGCTCATAAAGACGGAATTCTAGCATGTTCCCAGAATCCAGAATGAGTTCGTCGATGCATTGGTTACCCTATCATCTATGATACAACATCCAGACAAGAATTTCATTAATCCCATTCCATTGAAAATCCATAATCAGCCAGCTTACTATGCCCATGTCGAAGAGGAAGCAGACGAAAAGCCTTGGTTTCATGATATCAAGGAATATTTGGCAAAAGGAGAGTACCCGGAGCTTGCTAATCCTACTTAGAAACGTACACTTTAGAGATTGTCCAATAACTTCTTTCATAGCGGAAGAATCCTGTATAGGAGGACTCGCGATTTAGTATTATTAAGGTGTGTCCATGCAAAGGAAGCATCCAGGCTACTAGAGGAAATTCATGTTGGGACCTGCAGTCCACATATTAACGGTTTTGTCTTAGCAAAGAAGATACTTCGGGCTAGTTACTTTTGGATGACTATGGAAATGGACTGCATCTAGTATGTCCAGAAATGCGATCGCTGTCAAATTCATGCAGACATGATAAAGGTACCTCCGAGCGAGCTCAACACAACAAGCTCACTATGGCTATTCGCCGCCTAGGGGATGGATGTTATTGGACAAATTGAGCCAGCCTCTTCCAACAGACACAGGTTTATTTTGGTAGCTATCAACTATTTCACGAAATGGGTTGAAGCAACATCTTGTAGAGCAGTAACTAAGAAAGTTGTGGTAGACTTTGTCCGCGACCGCATTGTTTGTCGATTCAGAATTCTAGAGTCAATCATTACTGATAATGGCTCCAACCTCAACAGCACCTTGATGAAAGCTATGTGTGAAACATTCAAGATCAGACACAAGAATTCCATAGCCTACAAGCCTCAAATGAATAGAGCTGTAGAAGCCGCCAACAAGAATATCAAGAAGATATTGAGGAAAATGATAGAAAAGCATAAATAGTGGCACAATACGTTATCATTTGCTATATTGGGTATCGCACCACAGTCCGCACATCAGCTGGGGCAATCCTCTATATGCTGGTTTACAGTACAGAGGCTGTCATTCCCGCTGAGGTGGAAATTCCTTCCCTAAGGATCATACAAAAAGTTGAGCTCGATGATGCAGAGTGGGTAAAAAGTCATTATGAACAACTAGCCCTTACATATGGAAAAAGAATGAATGCAGTCTACCATGGTCAACTCTATCAGAACAGAATGTCCAAAGCCTTCAACAAAAGAGTCAAGCCGATACAGTTCACACCGGGGCAGCTGGTGTTAAAAAAATATTTCCGCATCAAGATGAAGCCAAAGGGAAATTCTCTCCCAAGTGGCAGGTTCCATACATGGTTCACCAGGTTCTGACAGAAGGAGCCTTTATACTTGCAGGAATAGACGGAGAAGTCTAGCCAAAGCCGATCAATTCATATGCAGTCAAACGCTACTATGTGTAATCTTTGTGCTTTCCTTATATGATGTAAATTGAACTACGCCTAACCTAGTTCCCGTTTAAGAGGGGATATGGAGGCAGCCCTATGGGTTCGGTCCCAATTTAATAAAATTTTCATTTCCCCCCGCAATTGGAAACTGGGGCAGAATTTTGAGGATGACCCTCAAAATTCCAAAGTAATTTCAACCAATCGCCACACGAGCAACAGTTAGAAGCATCAACCTATCAAACTGGGGCAGAATTTTGAGGGTGGAGAGGTTGCAATGTCCCAAGCTACGTCACAGTCGTTGGTTCATCTTAAAATTATTTTAATTATACACTTATGTCATATCTTTACAAAATCATGCAGGATTATTATTGAAACTACTTTTTTTAGCAATGCTACCCCAATGATATAGAGGGTATCACCAGATCGAAGCCGAAGGAGTCAAGCAAGGCAGTGGGGATATGAACTAACCTCCCCCTTGGAAAACTCATGATTTTTCTTTGGATGCAGGCACTAGGACTACGAAATCATTAAACCATGTTGTACACCACAGAACAAACATTGTTCGAAATTACGATTCTCAAAATCGCTGCACTTGCCAACATTTGCTATCAGCAAACACAAAAAATGCTCCGTAGTCACAATGCTCCTAGTAATCACAATGTCGCAATCTGCCATCAGCTAAGAAAACTCTACTATCATTTGTTACTTTATATTTGTATAAGACAACCATTCTGCCTTCCAATTTGCATAAGGCTACCATTCTACCTTCCGAGACTAAACGTTGTCTCCATCTACATTGTATAAGGCTACTATTTTGCCTTCCGAGACTAAAGAGGGCTACCATCCTACCTTCCGAGGTTAAGCCCAACCTCCATCTACATCTGCATTGCATAAGGCGACTATTCTGCCTTCCAATTTGCATAAGGCTACCATTCTTCCTTTTGAGACTAAACGTTGTCTCCATCTGCATTCTTGCATAAGGCTACTATTCTGCCTTCAAATTTGCATAAGGATACCATTATGCCTTCCGAGACTAAACGTTGTCTCCATTTGCATTCGGCATTGCATAAGGCTATCATTCTGCCTTCGGAGGTTAAGCTCTACCTCTATCTGCATCTACATTGCATAAGGCTACAATTCTGCCTTCCGAGGTTAAGCTCTACCTCCATATGCATCTGCATTGCATAAGGCTACCATTCTGCCTTTCGAGGCTAAGCTTTGCCTCCATCTGTATAAGGCTATCACTCTGCCTCCAATTTTCTTCGAAACTAAGTGTTATTTCAAGCACTATTTATCTCGCTTCTCTTACGGGCTAAGCTCTGCCCTTTAATTTGCAAAACTAAGCTATGTCTTGTCCACATCATACTAGTGCATCCGTCATGGGCTAAAATATCACCAACTCATCCAAAGGCGTCATCGTTTGGAGGCACCATCTTCATAGACCGAGAACACCATCTCATGGCATGAGGATATCTTTCAATCTTTCGCATATCATTATTCAAAGGCATCATGGTTCGAAGCCACCATCCTCATAGCCCGAGAACATCATTTCATGGCCTACGAATCCTTTATCATACGCTTCATGGACCAGGACATCATGGTCATAGGACGTCATTCCTAACTGGGCAAAGACAACATTCATGGTCCGAGGGGAATTTGCATTATGCTTAAATTTATGCACAGTATACGCTTGTATTATTTCTAATTGCAGGTAAACCAGTGAGCAACAGCAACCCATCAGGAGCGATCCCACTCCATTTCCCACAACCATATCAAACCTAACCATTCCCGTAAACAGTCCACTTACCCAGCCCTAAATATTACGTCCGTTCTTGAAATCGCCTCATCGGGATACTCCTTCAGTGAATCCTGAACTACATACAGCCTGATTCTTGTAAAACCAGGGATATGTAGGCAACTCAGAAGCCAGGGTGTGGCCTAAATCCTCTTAAAACCATTTTGCTCGGTCAAAATTGGCCATCATTTCTTTACCCGGAAACTCTTTCATTCTTCCCAAGTAAAGAGGGGCAGCTGTTGATACCCAATTTTTCCCTATATATTTTCAATATGCAAAATTCATTTAAAATAGCATATGTATGCATATATAAGCATGTCCAAGGGTTTTATTATTTTTCCATAATTTTAAAGGTTTTTTAATTGATTTATTTCCCCATCTTTATACATAAAATCCCAATAATTATTTTCAAAATTAGTATTCTGATAATTCATCTATTGTATTTCTATATTTATGACTAAATATGGATAAATTAATTTTTACACATTTTTACAATTTCGTTTAGTATTTTTAAAGCTAAATTGCACATAATTGCAATATTAGCCGTTTTATGGTTTAATTAGGTTTTATATTCATAAAATTGGATATTGTATTTTTAAATTGTTATTTATGTTCTATAAATCATTTTAGGCCTTTAAATTAGTTTTCAGAAATTATTTATTATTTTTATAAAATTAAAAAGCGAAAAAATGGCTATTTAACTTATAGCCAAAATTGGCTTTAAATTCTATCCCAAATCAAATCCCCAATTCCCCAGCTCTATTCCAATTCAAATCCGACCCTAACCCAATTTTAACCCAAGCCCAAACGGATCCACACCTACCCATTTGATCATGACCGTTGATCATTCATTTGTTACAATTCGCCGCCCTTGAATCCCCTCTCCTCTCAAACTCTCTCTGAACCTAAAGTCAACCCTAGCCGCCGCCACCCAAACTAACCTTAATCTTCTTCGATCCTCACCCAATCCTTGGACTCCCATGGTTGTTTGAGATGTATACCGGTTTCCTATGTCTACTAGTTGCATGTTTTCGTGATTTCATGGAAAGATCTCGAAGAGATCTAGTCCAAACGTTGCTGAACTTCTATCCATGGTCTCTTTCCGGCCATCCATGGCTATTCGAGTCAGATCCTTGACCTTTCTGACTAGATCGGTAACTTTTCGAAGTATTTCTCATCTTTCTGGGTTCTCCGAAACCCTAACTTTAAAGGCTTTTCGATTTTTTTTTAGATCTGTCTTAGATCTATATATGCTATGAACCTCTTAAGTGTTTTCCTTAAAGGTTTTCCGATCTTTCAAAGCGACTTTTTGTCTTCAATGATTAGGGTTTTTCTTAACATCTTTTAAAAGATCTCTTCTCCGATTTTTAGTGTTGTTTTATGATTTTACTATGTTCAAACGATTTATTTATGCTTTGTTTTACCTGATTCAACATGTTGAAAACCCTAAATATCTTTGGTTTTATCGAGGGTTCTAAAATTGTCTTTTATTTTGTATACGTGTTTAGTTCTTTGGGTTTAAATCTTTTTCTTTGTTTAGCTTGACTGATTCTGAGTTCTTACCTTTTTAAACTCAGCTCTATTAAAACCCTAATTTCTTAAAACATTCCTCACTTGTTACTGTGAGCTTTTGAAGACTTCCTTTACTTATTTCGGTGTGTTGGAATGATCTCCTCTACCTGTTGCTATGTGTTAGACTGTTTCCTTCTTCTTTTAGTTCTATGTGACTACTTGATTTTATTGACTACCATGCTTCGAGTAAGGCATAACTAGTAGCTACGTATGGACTCTCATCACCTCGTGCATACGTAGCCCCCACAAATAGAAGCATATAATCATTTAGCTCACCTATGTGGTTAATTCTCTCTTACAAGGTTAGAAATGAGACTTACCTCGCTCTGAAGTTCCAAAACCGGCATTTCACGCCCTTCCGAAGACTCAAATTGATTCACAATGCTCCAAAACTAGCCAACAATTATGTAAACCTATTAACATGTGTTCAATTACTCATAATAACCCAATTTATAATAATTTCTAACCCTGATAGAAAAGTTGACAGAATCTCCCTCGAGCCCACATGCCCAGATTCTGAAATTTTTTGAAAATAAAGTTTACCTATGACTTCATGAACTCAAATATATAATTTTCTCTCAATTTTATGTCCAAAATCGTGGTCAAAATTCAAGAATACAAATTTCCTATGTTTTCCTCAAACTCCCAAATTTCTACACATTTTCATGATAAAATCCATACACAATTAATGTATTTAACTTGAGATATGTTGGGATAGCTTACTTTGTCGTTGATGATGAAAACCTCCACTTGAAGCTATCCAAAAATCATCCCAACAAGAGTAAAATGGAAGAAAATGGCCAAAACCCCCAATTTAAAGAACCTCACTACCTCCAGCATTCCTGCACCTGCGGTAACTCGACTGCTTCTACGGTTCCGCAGGTGCGGCCCCTCTACCGCTCCAATGGTTTCTCACCAGGGTGCGCTTTCCGCTTTTGTGCCTCACCTACCGTAGGTGCGGTCCCGCTTCTGTGGCTATATGACCGCATCTGCGGTCTCTTCACTTTTGACCCAAAACTGCATCTGCGTCTGATCAATGCCAACCCTGTATTACTACAAAGTAGCAAGAGTGGTCGAAGCAGCTTTTACCCGAGAAGGTCGGGAACGATTTCCACAAGGAGGTAGATTTTGCAGTCGGGTTTCTATCTAAATTGGAATTGCATAATTGTCCCTAATTGCACTTCTAAACATTGTTGGTTTTGATATTAATTCTAAATTTATACTACTAAGATGCTCTATTAGACCAAGTGAAGCTAAGAGGAAACTATTGAAGGTTGTTCAAATAGATAAAAGGCACTAGGGTAGTGACTTTCTCCTAGGTGGCTAATTGACGGATTCTTGAGTCTAAGGCTATATTGTCATAATTGGGGAGTATGATATAACTATTGCACGATTCTACTCACTCTATACTTCTCGGTTGTTCGAGTGATTTTGCCCTAATTGACTTTCTCAAGACCAATTGAGTATGATAATTTGTGCAAGCAATTGAGGTTCAAGTCGGGTATTACTATCTCCAGGTTTAACCCTTTAATTGGGGCTATCAATCTCTTGAGTACACCCCAATTCCTTGTTGGACCAATTTCATAGACTTAGGCTCTCTTTCTCAAGAAGAGCCAAAGTCAACTAGGCATAAACTAGTATTTGCAATCACTAATTCAACATTAAACCCTAAATTAGTCAAAATATCAAACACCCATAGACAATCAAGCATTAAAATACAAGACCCATTAATTATCCACACTAGGGTTGAGCCACAACCCTAGCTAATGGGTCTAGCTACTCATAATTATAGAAGAAAACAAAGAAATAGATGAAGGACAGTCCATAATAATTAATTGCTAGATAAAACTTGAAGATTCAATGATGAAACTAAGCTAAAATTACTCAAAATGGAAAAGAAGAAGTGTTCACGGGCGCAGCTCTGTCTCCTAATACAATTGATGACCTAAAAATAGGAAACGAAACTATTTATCCTAGGCTAAATTTTTTTGAAAAAAATACCCCTGCGGGGCTAGTGCGGAGTGCGGCCGCACTAAGGCTCTTGGCTGACTAATCTGCTCTCTTAAGTTGTCCACCGCGGACTGCACAAAATGCATCACAGCCGCGGTGGCTTCTATTGTGGTCCGTACAAAATAGACCGCGGACCGCATTGGGCATCATCCTCCAACTTGGCAACTCTCTGATCTTGAGCTCTGTGGACCACACAAAGTCAAGTGCGGCTGCAAAGAAATCAATGCGGTCCGCACAAAATACTTTGTGGCCGCATTGCTTGGTTGCCTAAAATTCCTGTTCTCTGAACTTCATCTTTGCGGACCGCACAGAATGGTGTGCGACCGCACTAGCCCTGTTTGACTGAGCTTGGCCTTGGTTTTGGTACTTGTGCATATTTCACTCCTTTTTGAGCTGGATTTTGACAAATTGTCACCTTGTTAATCAAACCTTGCAATCAAGTACAACATGTGAGCCTTTGGGACTATTTTCTACACATTTCTAATAAAAACTTAAGCAAGAAGGAGTGTAAAATGCATCATAATCCCTAGTTATCAGCGTCCCCCATGGTCGCTTCTGCGGCTCCGCACCTGCGGCCCAAGTCTCACAGGTGCAGTTACACTAGAAGGCAGTGGCTTCATTCCTTTCTTGGAATTCCAAAATTGATCCGTTAACCATCCGGAATCCACCCGAGGCCTCGGGGTCCCCATCCAAACATACCAACAAGTCTCATAACATAACACGGACCTACTCGAGGCTTCAAATCACTTCAAACAATGCTAAAACCATGAATCACACTCCAATCCAAGCTTAATGAACTTAGAATTTCAAACTTCTATATTCGATGCTGAAACCTATCAAATCACGTCCGATTGACCTCAAATTTTGCACACAAGTCATATTCGACATTACGGACCTACTCCAACTTCTGGAATCGGAATCCAACCCCGATATCATAAATCCACTTCCGGTCAAACTCCTCAAAAACCTTCAAATTTCTATCTTTAGCCAAATGACTCGAAAATGACCCACGGACCTCTGAATTTACTTTCGATTACGCTCCCAACACCAGAATCACCATATGGATATATTCCCAGACTTGGAATCCAAACGAACATCGATAACATTGAAATGCACTTCAACCCAATCTTATGAAATTCTTTCAAAAATGCCAACTTCACAATAGGTGCTGAAACGTTCCCGGATTATCCAAACCCCGATCCAGACATGCCCAAGTCCAAAATCATTATACGAATATATTGGAACCTTCGAATCCCAATTACGAGGTCGTTTACTCAAAAATCCAATCTTAGTCAATTCCTCCAACTTAAAGCTTTCGAAATAGGAATTCTCTTTCCAAGTCAACTCCTTACTTCCCGGAATTCGATTCCAACCACGCGTACAAGTCATAATACCTAAAGTGAAGGTGCTCATGGCCTCTGTAAGGCCCCGTAAAAACTTGTACTCAAAACCGGGTAGCTCGTGGTGCCAAGTCTTGAATATATGTTAGGAATGTGTAAAATTAAGCGAGCCGCGGTTCGGACCCTTTTGGTACTGATCTATGTAATAAAAAGTCAAGAAATACTGTTTTCCAAAAATGCAATTATGCGGTCTAGAATGCGGTCGCATAATAGATATGTGGACCGCATAATCTCCACAAAGTGAGTCAGTGTGTTGGTCGAATTGGAGGTTAAATATGCAGTCCAATATGCGATCTCATAACGGATATGCTGACCGCATAGTCGTCGCAAATTTCCCTTGGGATTTTGTGAGGGGCAGTTCTGCAGTGCACTATGCGACCGTATAATGGGTATGCGGACCGCATTTCTGCCACATACCCAGGCATTTTTGCGGACCGCATTTCCACTCTGCGATCGCATACCTAACTCGGGCTCTAATTTTTTAAATTTTAAATACGACCTCTTTTTCAATAAAACACCCCAACCCCTTATTTTAACATATTTTCTGGACAAAACTAGAGAGAGAGAAGAGAGAATTCTTGAGAGATAAAGTCCTACCTTCATCAATTTGATTCTTCAAAGTCACTCGGGTCAGGGAATTTCAAGTAATTGTCTTCATCTCCATTCTTGCAGGTAAAATCCCCAACCCTTTTTCATTATTTTCAGATTTAAACAAAACGGGGGATTCTCATGCGTTAATTCTTGAAAATGGAAGTTGAGATACACATGCATGTCCTTTAAAACCTAGAATCTAGTAAGAGGAATTGGGTAGAACTAAAGATTTGCAAAAGAGGGGTTGATAACCTAAGTAAGTTCGGGCTGAGTTTGTGAACTTCAATTCTAAGTTATATGTGTTAACTTGTGAACTAGATCGACGGTACTAGGTTGTTGGTGAATTGGAAATAGAAGAAACAAAAAGGGGGAATTTGACTCCAGGTATGTATTGCTAACTTTAACCTTTGTAAAGTCACCTTGTTTGGTGTACGAGTAATTGGTATGTGTTACTTATGTGGACTATTTGCGAATTCTTGTGATTAATATGCCTTGAATGTTGTTGGTTAAGTCTCCCGATATAAGGGTGTAAGTAAATGGAAACAAACCAAGTGTGTGTGTGAATGTGTTTATGTGGTAAGAGATGTGTAACAAATGATGGAAAGAAATCATAATTGATGCAATTGAAACAACTGTGGTAATATTATACATGACTTGTCGTGGGCAATTATCGTTGTGACTTAAGTTGTATACGGATTGTTGCATATGATGGAAATGGTATTGATGTTTATGAAAATTCTTTGTGAATTGTTGTTGTTGTCATGTGAAATGTGATTGTCTGGTGGGATCGGGTTGCACGCCGCAACATGAAGTTATAAGGTGTTGGTTGTGGTGATAAGGGTGGCCGAGGTAATAAGGGTGGAAAAATGATCGAAATCACTATTGAAATAAAAATATGTGAAAGTTGTGAAATCATTGATGTGATGAAATAATATTGAAAGGGGATAAGGAGAGATTGTGGAGTTTGTTTGGCTTTGGTTGTTCCTTTCATGTGCATTTGATTGTTGATTCTATTACTGTCTGTTATCTGTGTATTTCTTGATTTTACTTGGGGTAAAGTTTGTTCATACATACCAGTACAATTCAAATGTACTGATGTTTCTTTTGTTGGGGGCACTACATTCGTGTTATGATTGTAGGTGGTTCCATAACAGGTACTCCAGCCCACCGACAGTAGCACTCCTTCACCTCCCGTCAGCTGAATTGGTGAGCCCCTTTCCTCTCGGGGCCATGCGTGGCTCATGCCACTTATCCTCCCAAAAATTTTATTTTGGTATTTGCGTAAGGTATAGCCGGAGCCTTATTACTGGCAAGTATTGTAACACTCTTCTGTATCTCTAGAGGCTTCGTAGACAGGAAATGTGGGTTATGTACTTATGTATTTTGGGCAGTATAACTTGTAAACCACGCTAAGTAACTATGTAAATCTCGTAAGAATGTGTTTAAATTTATAAATGGCTATTTCACTTGGTCAATGGGTAATGGAAACGCAGGGTATCACCTGGAATAGGAAAGGCACCCAGGTCCGCTTGGCTGGGGGCTACCGATCGAGCGTCGGTCGTGCCTCTCGGTTTTTGGGGCGTGACAAACTTGGTATCAGAGCCAGGGTTTTAAAGTGTCCTAGGATGTCTCGGAGCCGTGTCTAGTAGAGTCCTCCTTATCGGTGTGTTGTCGACCACATCTATAAGTTGGAGGCTACATGGGCATTTAGGAAATTACCTTCTTCTTTGTTACTCTATATCGTGCGGTGAAGTGAAAAGTGGAAGTATTTACATCTAACTCGTGCTCTGTTCCAAATTTTGAGTAATGGCACCTAAGAAGAGAGCTAAACTTGGCCTCGGGGCCAATGCCACCCCAAGTGTGGATGTGAATCATGTACCTGATGTCGTGGGTGAGAGTGACTCCCCGATCTTGAATCTGCCTGGCCCATCTATTCCAGATCCAAGTATTCATGTTCCAGCTGCGGTAGAGGGTGCTACCATCCCTCCCACTAATATTCCTGATCTTGATGCAATTTTTAGCTTCCGGTCCCGGGGTTTCTGATGGGGAACTTAGAGGAGCCATCCATATGTTGACCCAGTTAGTGGCCGCTCAGGCCCAGAGATCTCATGATGCCCCTGTGCCCCCCAGCGGACAAGGAGATTCCGCCAGCTCCAGAGTCAACCAGTTTTTGCGGTTGGCCCCACCAGAGTTCACGGGCACATACCCAGAGGCCCATCCACAGGATTTCCTTGATGAAATGTATAAGACCCTTCGAGTGATGAAGGCTACAGAGACGGAAGGGGTTGAGTTGGCTTCATAAAGGTTGAGGGGAGCAGCATATTCGTGGTTCGAGATGTGGGAGGATTTCCGTGGGGAGGGAAGACCTCTGGCTAGATGGGATGAGTTGGAGATGCATTCATGGACCACTTCTTGCCTGCCGAGACAATGGCGGCCCGTTCCACAGAGTTTGAGGTCCTCAAGCAGGGCAGTATGAGTGTTTGGGAGTACCACATGGAGTTTGTGAGGTTGTCCAAGTATGCTCCTCAGTTAGTGTCGACCATGGATGCTCGAGTTCGGCGATTCGTTCAGGGTCTTAGTCCTTTGGTGGTGAATGAGGCTGCTACAACGGGCTTACACTCATGTATGAATTATGGGAAGATTGTGGGGTTCTCTCAGGCCACAGAGGTTAGGAAGTTGAAAATACGGGCAGAAAGGGAGGGTAGCAGTTGGGCCCGATCAGCGGGTCACTCAGGGAGACCAGTTCTGGGCAGAGGGCCATCAGGGCCATCCCAGTCATATGCCCAGTCCTCATCAAGCGCACTGCCATCTGTGCACAGTTATCAGCAGAGCATTCACTTGAGATCAGGTTCAGACAGTAGGAGACCCCATCATTCCGGTCGTCCAGGAGGGAGATCACAATAGCAGGGGAGGGCTTCATGCCCCAAGTGTGGGAGGTTCCATTATGAGACTTGTTATTTGGATATTCCGGTGTATTATATATGCGGGGTAAGAGGTCATATCCAGCGGGATAGCCGTGCGCCCAGTCAGGGCATGGGTAGGGGATTTGCTCAGTCATCTTGTTCTTCAGCTGCCACATCATCCGTGCGTCCTCCAGCCCCAGCAGGGCGCGGTGTAGTTAGGGGTGGAGCTCGTGGTAGAGGTTTACCCAGCCGGTTTTACGCCTTGGGTGGTCGCCACAGTGCAGAGGCATCCCCAGATGTTGCTACAGGTATCTTTTCTGTTCAAGCCATTGATTGTTATGCCCTTATTGATCCGGGGTCCTCTTTGTCTTATGTCACCCCATTCATTGCTTCAATTTTGGGGTAGAACCCGAATAGCTTCATGAGTCATTCTCTGTATCGACTCTGGTTGGTGGTTCTATTACAGTCGCGCGAGTTTATAGGAATTGTGTTGTCATGGTATGTGGTCGTGCTACCACGGCCGATCTTATTGAGCTTGAAATGGTGGATTTTGATGTGATTATGGGAATGGACTGGCTTTATTCGTACTTTGCTAAACTTGACTGCCGAACGAGAGTCATGAGGCTTGAGTTCCCTAATGAGCCGGTTAGAGTGGAAGGGAAATGGTGTGGTGCCGAAAGGTAGGTTTATTTCCTACCTTAAGGCTTCGAAGATGATTAGGAAGTGGTGTATCTACCATTTGGTCCGGGTGGCAGACACCACTTCAGAAGTGTTTGTCCCCGAATCCGTGCCAGTCGTGAATGAGTTTCTTAAAGTGTTTCCGGACGAGCTTCCAGGGATCCCGCCAGATAGGGAGATTGATTTCGGGATTGATGTATTGCCAAATACTCGACCGATAGCTATTACACCATACATAATGGCGCCAGACGAGTTAAGGGAGTTAAAGGAACAGCTAAAGGATTTATTAGAAAAGGGGTTCATACGGCCAAGTGTTTCACCGTAGGGTGCCCCAGTTCTTTTTGTCAGAAAGAAGGATGGGTCGCTCCAGATCTGTATTGATTATCGGCAGCTTAACAAGGTCACCATCAAGAATAAATATCCTTTGCCTCGGATAGATGATTTGTTTGACCAATTGCAAGGTGCGAGGTTCTTTTCCAAAATTGATCTACAGTTCGGGTATCACCAATTGAAGATCAGAGAACAGGATATTCCTAAGACCGCTTTCAGAACTCGCTATGGTCACTTTGAATTCTTGGTCATGTTTTTTGGGCTAACCAACGCCCCGGCAGCTTTCATGGATCTTATGAATCGGGTCTGCAAGGCATTTCTAGACTCTTTTGTGATTATTTTCATTGATGACATCCTTGTTTATTCACGGAGCCGGGAGGATCATGCCGATCACCTCAGGGCAGTTCTGCAGACCCTTTATCAGCACCAGTTGTATGGTAAATTTTCAAAATGTTAATTTTGGTTGGAGTCCGTTACCTTTCTGGGCCATGTTGTTTCCAGTGAAGGGATTCAGGTGGATCCCCAGAAGATTGTAGTAGTAAAAGATTGGCCTAGACCTACGACCCCGACGAAAATCCGTAGCTTCTTGGGTTTAGCGGGGTATTATCACAGGTTTATGGAGGGATTTTCTACCCTCGCCTCCCCTTTGACTAAGTTGACGCTTGTGAGAAAAGTTTTCAGGAATTGAAGTCGAGATTGACCTCGGCACAGATATTGACCTTGTCGGAAGGTACGGAAGGATTTGTGGTTTATTGTGATGCCTCCAGGGTCGGTTTGGGGTGTGTATTGATGGAACATGGGAAGGTTATAGCGTATGCTTCAATGCAACTCAATAATCATGAGAAGAATTATTCGACGCATGATTTGGAGCTTGCGGCAGTTGTATTTGCCTTGAAAATATGGCGGCATTATCTTTATGGGGTCCATGTGGATGTGTTCTCGGACCACAAGAGTCTCTAATATTTGTTGAAGTAGAAGGAGTTGAATTTAATGCAGCGGCGGTGGTTAGAATTGATCAAGGATTATGATATGGATATTTTATACCATCGAGAGAAGGCGAATGTGGTGGCCGACACTCTCAGTCGGAAGTTCATGGGTAGCTTGGCTCATTTGGGAGCGGATCAGAGGCCTTTGTCTTGGGAGGTTTATCAATTGGCCAGTCTGGGGGTTCGTATTTTGACCTCAGACAAGGGGAAGGTTATTGTTCATAATGGAGCAGAATCGTCACTGGTAGCGGAAGTCAAGGAAAAGCAGCTCATTGATCCAGCATTAGCACAGATGAAGGAGGCAGTTTTGAATAACAAGACTTCGATATTTTCACTCGGTGGTGAGGATGGTGTATTACGATGTTAAGGTAGGCTATGTGTTCCAGATGTCGATAATATTTGGGGGAGGGTAATGGTGGAGGCTCATAATTCCAGGTATTCTGTATACCCAAGTTCTACGAAAATGTACAGTGATCTCAAGGAAATTTATTGGTGGAACGGTATGAAGAGAGGTGTGGCGGACTTTGTATCTAAATGTCCGAATTGTCAGCGAGTAAAAGTTGAGTACCAGCGGCCCGGTGGGTTAACTCAGCTTATGGAAATACCAATGTGGAAATGGGAGATGATCAACATGGATTTCGTGGTAGGGTTGCCTCACACTCAGCGCAAGTTCGACTCAATTTGGGTAATAGTGGATCGACTCACCAAATCAGCTCACTTCTTGCCAGTCAAGTCCACGGATACTACGGAACAATATGCTCAATTGTATATCAAGGAAATAGTAAGGCTTCATGGCACTCCACTTTCTATTATCTCAGATCGAAGGGCCCAGTTCACAGCTAATTTTTGGAAGAAATTTCAACAAGGTTTGGGTACTCAGGTGAATCTCAGCACGGCTTTCCATCCGCAGACTGATGGTCAAGCGAAGCAGACTATACAGACGCTTGAAGATATGTTACGGGCTTGTGTCTTGGATTTCAAAGGTAATTGGGATGATCACTTGCCACTTATAGAATTTGCTTACAATAACAGCTTTCAGGTTAGCATTCAGATGGCCCCATTTGAGGCATTGTACGGGAGGAGATGTAGGTCTCCAATTGGATGGTTCGAAGTGGGTGAAGCAGAATTGTTAGGGCCAGATCTTGTGCACCAGGCTACGGAAAAAGTTAAAATCATTCAGGAAAGGCTGAAAGCTGCTCAGAGTCGCCAGAAATATTATGCGGACATTCGTCAAAGAAAATTGGAATTCCAAGTAGATTATTGGGTGTTCTTGAGGGTATCTCCTATGAAGGGAGTCATGCGATTTGAGAAGAAAGAAATATTGAGTCCTAGATATGTCGGGCCGTATCGGGTCACTCAAAGGATAAGACAGGTGGCCTATAGACTGGAATTGCCCCCTGAAATGTCATTAGTGCACCCAGTATTCCATGTGTCTATGTTAAAGAAAGTGGTTGGAGACCCATCCACCATCGTGCCAATGAAGGCTATCGAGGTCAATGAAGAGTTATCATATGAAAAAATTCCGATCGCTATTCTTGATAGGCAAGTCCGTAAATTGAGAAACAAGGAAGTTGCTTCAGTTAAAGTGTTATGGCAAAGTCAACAAGTCGAGGAAGCCACGTGGGAAGCGGAAAGTAAAATAAAAGAAAAATATCCCCATCTGTTTGAACAAGTCTAGTAGTGATCATGCGAACTCTTGTCTTTAAGTAAACTGATGTTGTGTTCAATCTGGTGCAAAGACACCCCATATTTTTCCCTAAATGCTTTACTATTGTAACTCCTCAAGTTGTGCAAGAATTGTATGTGTTGTGATTAATTGAGTCATGCACAAGCCCCTTTTTGGTAAATAAAAGTTTTGTAAGAACTCATGTGATAAGTGAATGACTAAAGGCAATGTATATTGGTAATGATTAATTGGAATACGTATAGTGTATTGGAGTGGTTGAACTGTATGGAACTCATTGAAGTGGCCAAATTATGTGACGCTGTTGAGGTAATGAATTGTATACCAGTTATAGGGATAGCGTAATGGTGCTTGGAAATAATGTTTTGGGGGCACTCTGACAGGTAGATAAGTATAATTACAAAGGGAACTCTGGCAAAAAAAAATTCAAAAATTGGGAGTTTGCATATCATGTTTTCAAAACCAACCGATTTCCAAAATCCTCATTCGAGGACAAATGATTTTAAGTGGGGGAGAATATAAAGCCCTGTGAAAACTTATACTCAAAACCGGGTAGCTCGTGGTGCCAAGTCCCGAATATATGTTAGGAATGTGTAAAATTAAGCGAGCCGCGGTGCGGACCCTTTTGGTACTGATCTATGTTATCGTTGTGACTTAAGTTATATACGGATTGTTGCATATGATGGAAATGGTATTGACGTTTATGAAAATTCTTTGTGAATTGTTGTTGTTGTCGTGTGAAATGTGATTGTCCGGTAGGATCGGGTTGCGCACCGCAACATGAAATTATAAGGTATGGGTTGTGGTGATAAGGGTGGCCAAGGTAATAAGGATGGCCTAGGTAATAAGGGTGGAAAAGTTATCGAAATCACTATTGAAATAAAAATATGTGAAAGTTGTGAAATCATTGATGTGATGAAATAATGTTGAAAGGGGAGAAGGAGAGATTGTGGAGTTTGTTTGGCTTTGGTTGTTCCTTTCATGTGCATTTGATTGTTGATTCTATTACAGTTTGTTATCTGTGTATTTCTTGATTTTACTTGGGGTAAAGTTTGTTCATACGTACCAGTACAATTCAAATGTATTGACGTCCCTTTTGCCGGGGGCGCTACATTCGTGTTATGATTGTAGGTGTTTCCATAACAAGTACTCCAGCCCACCGACAGTAGATCTCCTTCACCTCCCGTTAGTTGAATTGGTGAGCCCCTTTCCTCTCGGGGCCCTGCGTGGCTCATGCCGCTTATCCTCCCGAAAATTTATTTTGGTATTTGCGTAAGGTATAGCCGGAGCCTTGTTACCGGCAAGTATTGTAACACTTTTCTGTATCTCTAGAGGCTCCGTAGACAGGAAATGTGGGTTATGTACTTATGTATTTTGGGTAGTATAACTTGTAAACCACGCTAAGTAACTATGTCTATTATGTAAATCTTGTAAGAATGTGTTTAAATTTATAAATGGCTATTTCACTTGGTTAATGGGTAATGGAAACGCAGGGTATCACGTGGAATAGGAAAGGCACCCAGGTCTGCTTGGCTGGGGGCTACCCGGTCGAGTGCCAGTCGCGCCCCTAGGTTTTTGGGGCGTGACAGCCTTAAACTTCTGAACGATGCACTAGAGCTCAAAACGACTGGTTGGGTCATTACAAGCTGACCCTTGAGCAAGATGCTATGAAACAGTTGATCACTGAACGCGTGAATAATGCTCTCCAAGATTTCGTGAGGGGACTGTCAACTCTATCACCAACTCCTCCTCAAAATAATACTACAAAAATTTCCACGCTCAAGGCTTGCTAATTTAGGAAGCGGAAGAACTCCCAATGAGTCACGTGATGGAGACCAGGTACACTAGATAATTCTAATTTACAAACTTTACTACTAACTTTGCAGAAAAGGAGAAAGAACAAAATGACCCCATCGAACAAATACCTGGCATACCACCTGTGATTAAGGGAGTGGATATCAAAAAATATTTGCAACAGCCCTGGAAACCAAGCGCAGCTCCATTGCCCATTCCAAGAAGTTTAAAATGCCAAACATCACAAAATATGATCGAACAACCGATCCACGTAACCATGTCACTGCATTTACCACAGGAGTAAAATGCAATGATTTAACCGAGCAGGAAATTGAGTCAGTGTTGGTCAAAAGGTATGGAGAAACACTCACTAAAGGGGCGTTAACATGGTTTTTCCTTTTACCTGAAAATTCTATTGACTCTTTTGCTGAGCTTGTAGATTTATTTAGAAAATCACACTCGTGAGCTTAAAAAGTTGAAAAAAAAATTGAAGATATCTTCAAAGTGAAGCAATGAGATATAGAATTGCTCAGAGAATTTGTAGATAGATTCCAGCGTGAGAGAATGATGCTACCAAGAGTACCTGATAATTGGGCAGCCATGGCGTTCGCAAGTAATCTAAATGGAAAAAATTCAGAAGCCACGAAAAGGATCAAAGAAACTTATGAGAATTCCTTCCAGAAAATGGAATGATGTATATAATAGGTATAGTACAGAGCTGCGGATTGAATAAGACATTGTTGCTTAGTCAAAGGTTGATGAGAGAACATGATCGAGGCGGACGAAATCTGAAAAGAGGTCCAGTAAAAATAGGTACGATCCTTATATAGGACCCTCAGGGAGAGATGCATGTTCCAAGCCAGAAAATGTACGATCTGACCATAGATTGAGGAATAGAGATTCAAGTTCATCATCATCTAGGTTCAGAAAAGATTGAGATGTGCGTGATAGGGATAGCAACGCAAATGCAAGGATTGGAGACTATAGTTTAAATATTAGTACTTCTGAGTTGGTAGTTGTTTTAAGGAGTATGGGAGATAAAGTGCGATTGCCCAAGGAAATGAGATCAAACCCAAACAGAAGAAATCTAGATTTCTGGTGTGAGTTTAATAATGACCATGACCATAAAACATCACATTGCAGACCGTTACAAGGTGCGGTAGAACATTTGTTGAAGCAGGGATACTTGACAGACCTGTTCAGCGAGAAAGGTAAACAGTTTTACATGAAAAATAGACAAGAACATCCAAAATCTCCATCTCCAAAGAGAATAGTGAACGTGATAAGCGGGGGAGAAGAAGTCACTAGTGTAACGTACACAACTGCAAAAAAGACGGCAAAATTCACAGTAACCCATGGAAAGCGAGTTTGTCAAACCTTGGAAGAAGATAGCATAACATTTGATGATGCAGATGCGGATGGCTTCATGATTCCTCATAATGATGCACTGGTAATATCTTTACATATACATGATACTAATGTAAAACAAGTTTTGATTTATCGAGGTAGCTCCGTGAATATTATCTTATTGTGAGTGATGAACGAAATGCAAAATTATCGACTAGATGATACCAAAAGCACGTTCCTTATCTGGATTCGATAATTCAACCGTTATTACGAAGGGGGAAATAATGTTAACTACATTCGTGGAAGGAGTCATCAAAGAGACGAAATTTCAAGTAATAGACATGGACATGGCCTATAATGTGATTCTTATGAGATTATGGATTTGTGACATGGATGTTGAGCCATCTACGTTGCATCAAGTTATTAAGTTTCCTTCAAATGGGGAATTCAACAAATTCGAGGAGATCAACAAACTTCTAAGAATATCAATTAAGTGGTGCAGTCACACAAGGAAAGCATTGATACAAATGAGGATTTCGTGGAAGATGTGGTAAATCAAATCTCATATGAAATATATCAAAGGAAACTGATATGGATTTGAGACCAGATGTAATTCAAGAACCATAGGAGAATGAAAATATCAAAACAACAATTGAAGAGCTCGAAGTTGTTATGCAATTTGAACAATGGCCAGATCGAAAAGTTTATATCGGAGCAAAGCTGAGCCCAAGAATGAGAGGTAAGTTAGTTGAATTTTTAAAAGCTAAAGCATATTTTTTAAAAGCTAAAGCATTCGAATATAACATGTATACCTCCGAAGGTGATGACTCATAAATTGAATGAAGATCCATCATACGTACATGTCAAGCAAAAGAAGAGGAAGCAAGGTTCATTCAAAAATCAAGTAATTCATTATGAGGTACAAAAACTATTAAAGATCGGTTCAATACGTGAGGTAAAATATCCTAATTGGTTAGCTAATACTGTGGTAGATCCAAAAAAGAATGGTAAATGGCAAGTTTGCATAGATTATACTGATCTAAATATAGCTTGTCCAAAAGATTCATTCCCTTTACCGCATATAGATCAATTGATTGATTCTACCATAGGCCATGAGCTATTGAATTTTTTAGATGCATATTCATGTTATAATCAAATAAAGATGGACCCTTTATATGAATAAAAAACTTCATTTATTACGGACAGGGGGATTTATTATTACAAAGTCATGTCTTTTGGGTTGAAAAATGCTGGAGCCACATATCAAAGGTTGATGACTAAGATGTTTCAAGAACACCTGGGAAAGACTATAGAAGTATATCAAATCTACACGAGCGGAAGATCATTTCAAAATCTTTCAAATACCTTTGAGATCCTCCGCAGCTATAATATGAAATTGAACCCAAAAAAGTGTGCCTTCGGCGTAGCTTCAGGTATGTTCTTAGGTATTCTTGTATCTAATAGAGGTATTGAAGTAAACCCTACACAGATCAAAGCTATTGAAGAAATTCCTGATATACTCACGAGCAAAAAAGATGTATAAAGATTGACATGAAGGATAGCATCACTGGGAAGATTTATTTCTAAGTCTTCAAAGAAAAGTTTCAAATTCTTTTCGGTGCTACAAAAGAAAAATCAGTTCGAGTGGACTGGATAATGCAAACAAGCCCTCAAAATTTTGAAGGCATACTTGTCAAATCTTCCTTTGCTGGCTAAACCAAAAGATGGTGAGAGGCTGTTTGTTTATCTTGCAGTTTCAGAAATGGCTGTAAGTGTAGTTTTGGTATGAGAAGACAAAGGTAAATAATATCCAATTTATTATGTCAGTAAATCTTTGCTGGATGTTGAGACTAGATATCCTCATTTAGAAAAACTTGTTGATGTTTTAAGAGTCAATACCAGACAAGAGGGTGGGTGATTTATGTGGTACCCAATTTTCGCTTAACTAAACTATAGAGGAGCCTGGTTTTTCTAGGTATTCCAACTACTATTGTTTGCGGAATAATAAACACAGAAAATAAAGAGCACGGAGATTTTTACGTGGAATACACCTGGCTCAAAAGGTGAAAAAACCATGACCTACTACTCAGTAGGATTTTCCCAAACGTCTACTAAAATCACTGAACCAAAACAAAATTTACACAAACTCTTTGTAAACCTAAGGATTAACTTTAATCCCGTTGTGGCACACATCCTCAACTGTTGCGACAACTTCAAGTTAATTCTAACTTGAACACTCTAGGTACCTAATACAATTGCTTGTATGAAAGCTGAAAGGTACAATGTTAAATTACCTACTATAATTGAACTAGAAAAGAAGATAGACACATGGAACCAGTTCTTCTATTTCATTCAAGTAGCTTCAGGATTGCACACTCAAATCACACATAAATTGCTTGCAAAATCGCCTTGCTCTTTTGCTCTCAATTTAAGTTTAACTTCTGCTTATGTGCATTACCTATAAAAGAGAACAACACCGACATTTAATAGGTTAGTAATCAAAGTTTGAGCGAGATTCAATTGCTACTCTTCTATCGTAGAAGAGTTCATGATGATCTCAAACTCTAACACTATCTTCATCCTAAATTGTGTTCTCTTCATGCAAAGAGTCTTTCTCTCCTTATCCAATATGCAACCTTTTCTATCAGATCAGGAGATAATGCTACTTGATCAGTTAGACTTATCTCCTTCACGTACATCTCACATGTACAGGTTGATCATGACTGTGCTTCACAAGATGGACCTGGTCCATGTCTGAGTTCTTTTGTCAATCTTCAAAACTTCACTTGTTCTTGGGCCAACAAATTCCCCATTTTTGATGATGACAAGCTCTATGCTTTTTACTTATATGGATCCTGTAAGAACTCAGCTTAACCATCAATACAAAGTTTAGAAAATTCACTTATCATCAAGGACCAGGTTAATTAGGTTATAAATATCACTTTTT
Source organism: Nicotiana sylvestris (assembly GCF_000393655.2). NCBI lineage: Eukaryota > Viridiplantae > Streptophyta > Magnoliopsida > Solanales > Solanaceae > Nicotiana > Nicotiana sylvestris. The sequence goes on from NC_091064.1 coordinate 107,646,079, forward strand.
CAGAATGTGTAAAGCACACTATTTCTTTACCCTTTTGGTATCATCGAAAAGTTGCATACAAAGTATGAGTTCCAGATTTTAATAAGTACTCATGGACAATGGGGCAACTGCAAGTGCAATCATGGTTTAATCATCAGTAATCAAGCAAACATATTTAAAATATCAAGGAAAGATTAACATTGAACAAGAGCAAAACAGTAGTTATCATTGATAGAGATATGTTGCCATCACAATCCACAACCAAAAAGAAAAAACATTTAAACAATGAGCAAAAAGATAGAAAAATCCCTAATCTGGGTCACTAAGGTACTAGACATGTTCAGAAGGCAAAAGCTAGGATTCCTAAGGCTTGGAGGAGTTAGAGGGTTGGTTTTGGGCTTGGAGAAGATTCAACATATTATGAAGAATTCCATCATTCTTCTCCTTTTCTTTGGTAAGCTCAGTTCTGAGAGCATCCCTCTCAGATTCCACCTCTGCCACACGAGCCTTGAGCCTAGCTATCTCAACATCCTTGGATTCACATTCCTGAACCAGAGCCCTAAGTTTGTTGTTGATAGGAGTCTTCTTGGATGAACTAGGTTCATTTGGTATGGCACTGACTAAGTAGTCACAAGCAAGCAGAGTGTTAATGCCAAAATTATCCTTGCTTAAGGCCATTTCCCATTTCTTCAGCGGCACATTGAACCTATCCAGAACCATGGTCAGAATAAAGCCATAGGGAGTAGCATGAGCCTTGGAGCCATTTATGACCTTGTTCAGCAGCTTGATGATGAAGGCAGGCCAATTAATTTGCCTTCCACTTTCCAGGCACTCTATAAGAACTAGGTCCATATAATTGGCAATGTGCCTTCTTTCCTGTCTGGGCAATAGGCACTTATTGACAAATTCAAACAAGACCTTGTGTTGAGGCCTCATTTCACTCTTCTGAACAACCCTGGCATCATTGACATCCTCAGCATCACAAAACCTCCTGGTAATTTCAAGGGCAGTAGGAAGGGAGTCCAGACAAGGCCACCTTTGCCTTGTATAATCATCAAACCTTTTAGAGGGTATATTAAGGATTTCTCCAAGTTTTTCTGCATCAAAGGACACTTGGACCCCTTTCACCAGGCTGCTAACCTTGCCATCCTGAACCTCTGCATTTTCCATAAACTCAATTATCTCATTCCTGGATAGTCTACCATCCATCTAAAGGACCATGTCCTTCCACCCCTGAGCAGCTAAGGCATCCACCCGTCTCATCATTCTTGGCTCCACCAGGTCTTTCAACAGTCTACCCTTCAAAATCTTTCTTTTGCCAAACATGGCAAGCTTGTCCTTTTCACAATCAGAATGATCTTCTACTTCTTCTCCACTTCATTCCTCATCTTCAAAAAATTTCACTTGTTTTCCTTTCACAGCAGACCTTGTCCTCTTGGCTAGTGAAGGCTCAGCTGCCTCAGACACAAAGGAAGACTTCTTGGAAGAAGTCTTGGGCTTTTTGGGCATGGGGGTCTGAACCTCCACTGGTTGAACTTCCTCCTGATGGACCTATTCCATCTCCTCAACCTCCACATCCTCTGAGGACTCTGTAACCTTCTCTTGTCCTTTAGCCAGCCTTTTCTTCTTACTCTCAGCTGGAGCTTTCTGGAGATCACTCTCACTCTGCCTCACCATGCTTCTTGTAGCTCTACCCTTTAGCAATGGAAATTCAGTAGTTGTTGGGGGTGAAGCCTTTCTTTTCTTCTAGGGCCTAGGAACACTGGGGGCTTTTGGTGTGGGAGTTCTGCATTTCTTTGGGTCATAGCTTGCCCCAACCTTTTTCAGCAGGTCTGCTAGGGTCTCTTCAATAGATGAACCAGGTTTATCTCCCTGTGTGCTCAGATTGACTAGGCCCTCAGCAGCTTCCCCAGAACCACTTCCCCCTAATTTCTTGCCACTCTCTTCTACCCTTTCTTGTGCAACCCCACAGATAGCAAGCACCACTCCTTTCCCATTTCCCCTCTCTTCACCACATGAACCCTCTCTCTCTTTTTCTTTTTCAGAATTCTTTTTACCTCCACTCCTTCATAACCCTGGTAATTCTACATCCTTAACAAACCCAACCAGAACAAACCTAGTTTCTAGATTTTTAGACACATAAGAAATTACCTTAGAAGGGGATTCTTGAGTCTTTTTAGAGTCAGAAGACCCAGGTTCTTCCCCCTCAGTAGCAGATTTATATGAATCAGAATCAGAGTTGGAGTCGGAGTTTTGGGCCTAGCTTACCTTCAACTTCTCATTTAATATCTCCCTCAGAGCCACAGACGCTACTGTTTTTTAAGCAAGCATTTTCACCCTTCTCAGCCTAGGTTTTGGAGATGTACTGGGTGGAGGAGGTGTAGATGAATTAGAAGGAGTGGGTGGTGGAGGAGTTCCAAGATTGTCTTGTGGGTTGGTCATGATCGTTGGTTTCTTGAGAGAATTTGTGAATTAGAATTTTGGAGAAGAGGGCAAGTGAAAGTGAAGAGGGATTTTTGACGGTTTGAAATTATGGAGATGGTAGAAGAAATGATGTGTATTTAAAGAGAAATACATATTCAATAGGTAACGGAAGCTTTAACAGTGGTCAATTAGAGGTCTAATCAACTTGAAATTCCAAGTGTTGAATGATCGGTTTATCTTTCCTAAATTTTAGGCAAATTTTTCGGTTTAGAGTTCTAGGCAGATGGAACTAATTCAAAGCTAACGGATAGAATTTTCTAGGAATTGAACAATTATAGGACTTCTTCTCATGATTTAAATATTTGTCTTTCTAATTGTGCAAAGTATAGAGAACATACCTTAGCATTCAGATGAACCCATACTGATCAACCAGGTTCTTCATTTAGAATTCTCTTGAACATGCCTCAAATTACCATAATAGAGAAAATTTTGTAAGAGATCAGTGAGTCATATTAACACATGTCACAGGAGTATACTAATTAAAGTATGAAGTTGAGTAAGATGTAATCTAGATATTTACACAAGTTCAGAGTTCCTAGCCAATTTGTTTTCCATTTTCTTTTTAATATTTTTTTTTAATTGTGCATTCTGAGTTGGACCTATTAGGTGATCTTAATCATCCCTAATTCGAACCTGTTCCTCTCAAAGTTTTCTCTACTCAGCGCTTTAGTGAAGATGTCAGCAATTTGTTTATCAGTAGCACAAAATTCTATGGAGATCAATCCTTTCTCATAGTTATCTCTTAAGAAGTGGTGTCTAATATCTATGTGCTTAGTCCTCTTATGATGAACCCGGTTCTTTGTCATACTTATAGCACTAGTGTTATAACAAAATATAGGAATGCAACCAACTTCAATGCCAAAATCTATCAGCTGCTATTTGATCCATAGTAATTGAGCACAACAAGAGGCAGCAGTAACATATTCAGCCTCAGTAGTGGATAAGGCCATTGAATTTTGTTTTTTAGTGGCCCATGATACAAGACATGAACCAAGAAAATGAGCCATACATGAGGTTCTTTTTCTATCCATAAGAAAACCTGCATAATCAGCATCAGCATACCCTACTAGATTGAAATTACTATCTTTAGGGTACCAAAGACACAGATTAGTAGTGCCATTCAAATATCTCAGTATCCTCTTGACAGCAGTCAAGTGAGATTCTTTTGGATTAGCCTGAAAGCGAGCATAAAGCCCTACACTGAAAACTATGTTAGGTCTGCTGGCAGTAAGATACAAAGATGAACCAATCATACCCCTATACAACTTCTGATCAACAGATGAACCAGGTTCATCTATGTCTAATTTAGTGGCAGTTGCAATGGGGGTGTTTATTTCCTTTGATTCATCCATTTTAAACTTTTTGATCAGCTCTTTTGAATATTTCTGCTGATGGATCATGGTTCCGTTTGGACTTTGTTTGATATGCAAGCCTAAGAAAAAGTTAAGCTCACCCATCATACTCATTTCAAACTCACTCCCCATTAATTTGGCAAAATCCTTACTTAGTTTGTTAGTGGTGGCCCCAAGGATTATGTCATCAACATATATTTGTACCACAACGAGATCCTTACCTTTTCCCTCAAGAATAGAGTACTATCAATTTTACCTCTTTTGTAGTCATGTTCAAGCAGGAATTTGGACAGTCGTTCATACCATGCTCTAGGAGCCTGCTTGAGTCCATAGAGAGCCTTGTCTAATTTGTACACATGCTCAGGACATTCCTTGCTCTCAAACCCTGGAGGTTATTTCACAAACACTTTTTCTTTTAGGTAGCCATTCAAGAAGGCACTTTTGACCTCTATCTGATGAAGAGTGAATTCCATGTGTGCTGCAAAAGCCATGGGGAGTCTTATTGCCTCTAGTCTTGCAATTGGAGAAAAAGTCTCATCATAATATATACCCTCCTCTTCGCTGTAACCTTGGACCACCAGTCTTGCCTTGTTTCTTGTAACTGTTCCATCTTTATCAAGTTTGTTTTTGAAGACCCATTTTGTGCCAATAACTGATCTGTCCTTGGGTCTTGGAACTAGATGCAAAACTTGACTTCTCTCGAACTGATTGAGTTCATTTTGCATTGCATTCACCCAATTTGCATCCTCTAAAGCCTCAACAACATTTTTAGGTTCAACAAGAGATAGGAAAGCATCAAAAGCACACAAATTCTTTAATTGTGATCTATTTTTGACTCCAGAGGTTGGATCAGTAATTATGTTTTCAATAAAATGACAAATTTGATACTTGTGAGGTTTCACAACCAACTGATTTCTGCTAGATGTTTCTCCCATGTTCTGTTGCTGGGGAACATGGTCATGAACAAGTTCCTTTAGGGGATTGGTTTCAATTCCTCTTTGATCAGTTCCCCTTGTCAGGTTGCCCTGGATGGAAGAACCTGTTCTATCACCTGTTCCTTCTTTTGGAACCACTTTAACTTGTGTTGAGACTTCAGTTAAATCCTTTACCATCCCAATAGCTTCATCTTCATGTTCCTGTCTCTCAGAAAGAATGTTAGTTTCATCAAACACTACACACACACTTTCTTCTACACACAAAGTTCTTTTATTGAACACTTTATATGCTTTGCTATGTGAAGAGTATCCCAAGAATACTCCCTCATCACTTCTGGGATCAAACTTACCTAGGGAGTCCTTTCTATTATTGTGCACAAAACACTTGCATCCAAATGCTCTAAGATGGGATATATTTGGTTTTCTCCCTTTAAGTAACTCATAGGGAGTCTTCTCTACAAGAGGTGTAGTCATGCATCTATTGATGATATAACATGCAGTGTTTACAGCCTCTGCCCAGAAGCTGTAGGGCAGTTTACTAGAAAGAAGCATAGTCCTGGCCATGTCTTCAAGAGTCTTGTTCTTTCTTTCAACTACTCCATTTTGTTGAGGAGTCCTAGGGGCAAAGAAGTTATGAAAGAAGTTATGATCTATACCATCCTCATCACAAACTTCAGCAAACTTAGCATTTTCAAATTCAGTTCCATGATCAGACCTAATGGATGCAAGTTGATTACCTAGTTGTTTCTGAGTCTTTCTAACAAAAGCAGTAAACATGTCAAATGCTTCATCTTTAGATGTTAAGAATAGTACCCAGGTCAACCTAGAATAATCATCAACAAGTACCATCACATATTTCTTACCACCTCTGCTCAATGTTCTCATTGGACCACAGAGATCCATATGAACCAGTTCCAACATCTTGTTTGTGCTTACCATTTTCTTGCCTTTAAAGGATGATCTTACCTGCTTCCCCATTGCACAGGCCTCACAAACTTTGTATTCCTTGAATTTGATGTTAGGTAGCCCTATCACCAAGTCCTTGGAGACTAATTTGTTGAGTTGATTCAGACTTACATGACCAAGTCTTTTGTGCCACAGGAGGGATCATTATCCAACACACTTAAGCAAGTGAGTTCATTTTCTGAAAGAATAGACAAATCTACAATGTAAATATTGTTAACTCTTTTTCCCTGCAAAACAATCTTGTCAGTGGCAAGGTTAATAACAAAGCATTTGGTAGATGTGAATGCTACAAGGTTACCTCTATCACACAGTTGTGATACACTGATTAGGCTATATTTCAAGCCATCTATCAAGTAGACATTCTCAATGGAGTGTGAGTTTGTCTTACCTACCTTTCCAACCCCAATAATCTCACCTTTCATCCCATTTCCAAAAGAGACATTACATCCTTTTAAGTCCTCAAGTGAAAGGAACTGGTTCTTGCTTCCAGTCATATGTTTTGAGCAGCCACTATCCATGTACCATATTTGGATACTTCCCTTCACTTGGACCTGCAAAAAGAAATCAAGGGTTAGTCTTAGGAACCCAAACTAGTTTGGGTCCCTTTTCTATAGGCAAAGGGGTAAATCAAATTCCTTTTAGCCCACCCAGGAAACCTTTTTTTCTCTTGAACAAAAGCTTTGTTCTTTTTACTGGCCTTTTCTTTTGCATTACATTCATCTTTGTAATGTCCACTCTTGCCACAGTGTTTGCAAATAATGTAACTTGGTTAAGTACAAATAGGAGACAAACAAGGATGAAAGAAACAATGAAGAAACATGTTGTTGTTGATGCAGAAACTTAATTAGAACATACCAGTAAAGATGCAAATGCAGAGAAAAATAAGCAAGCTTCCCATAGCCTAGCCTTGGCTTCCAGTCGGCTAGATAAGGCAGCAATACAAGTAGCAAAAAAGAAAAGAGAGATTTTGGTGGAATGTGTGTTTGAACCCAAGTGTTTTTATGCCTTGTGTTCGTGTGTTTGAAAGAAGATAAGTACAAGGTATTTATAGTTTTTTGAAAACGAGTGAAAGAGAAGTAATAAGCCCAAACATGGAAACAATCATTGTTCAGAATCAATTACACAAGTGATTACCTTTAATTAAAGGATCACTTGCTTAATGAGCAGTGACATGTTCAAAATAAGGAAAGAAATAAATTTATAGGCAGACTGATTAATGCCATAAAAGAAGTAGTAAAATAATTGAGTAAGTGATTAAGTCTAAGTATAGGAATATACTTATTTTTTAAAGGATTCAGTAAGGCAAAACAAGAAAAGAAATCAATTAACCTTAACTGGCGAGTGAAATCAGATTTTCACAAAAGAAAAGTTTGAAATCAGTAACAAAATTGAAGATTAGTCAAAGAAGGAAACTTAGCACATAAAGAGAGTGCACAAACACTAGACATGTGAGGCCACATTATTGGCAAAAAGAAACTGCATGCAATAATAGCACAAAGTTAGTAGGCAGCAAACATTCGAAGCATGATAGTCACGTAGGTCAGGTTTCATTGAATTAGTAGTAGAGAAAAAGATAGAGTATCAGAAGCATGCAAAGGGTCAAGTGAGAAAACCCTTCTGAAAAGCATAGTCGAGTTTCAAAGATAGTAAGAACCCAGAATCCAAGGAATCACCTAAAGAAAAGAGATGATGAAACAAAGGAACTTCAAATCAAGTCAGGTATTCCAACGAGCTATTTCAAACAAATAAATTGCACAAATAGTTTCAGAAACTCCAATAGACCCCAAAGAAATTAAGATCTTCGACACAAATCGATGAACAAACAGACTACACAAATACTTAGCAAAACGGCTTCAGAAAACTCGAATGAATCCAAAAGAAATTAGGGTTTTCAGCACTAATCGAGTTTAAAGATGATAGACAAATAAATCGGACAATACTTAGCAAATAGTCTCAGAGACTCGAATGATCCCAAAGAAATTAGGGTTTTCAACATCAATTGAATCTAGAGACGATAAACAAGTAAATCAAACAAACACTAACAAATAGTCTCAGAAACCCCAAAAGAAATTAGGCTTTTTATCATGCTAAACTTAGAAAAGATGAACAATACGAGCAAACATAACAAAACAGGTCAAAAATCAGAGAAAATATTTGAAATAACTTAACAAGAAAACCCTAATCGGAAAAGATAAAGAGTTTTGAAAGTAAAGTTTTAAAGAAACTTCGAGAAAATGCTTAGAAGTTCAAAGCAAACATAGATCTGGAGCAGATCTGAAAGAAATCGAAAGAACCTTAGAGATTAGGGTTTTAGAAGAATCCAAGTGACGAGAAAGGCCTCAAAAGCGATAGATCTAAGTATGAGAGTCAAAGGTCTGACTTGAATGGCCATGGTTGGCTGGAGAAAGGTTAAAGACGGCCGGAGAATAGTCATCGAGCAAAGATTGGACCAAGCCTCTCCAGGATCTGGTCACGAGACCACAAAAACGAACACGTAGAAGCCATAGGAGGCTGATACAGGTCTCTGATGACCTTGGAAGGCCATGGATTAGGGTGGATTAGGGTTTCGGTGGCTAGGGTTTGAGGGTGTTGTAGAGAGGATTTGGGAGAGGAGGGGTTTCAGAGGCGACGTGTTGTGAGAAGTGAATTAGGGTGAAGGGGTCGTTTGTGTTAAAAAAGGAAAGGGCGATTATTGGCCGTTGATCTGAATGATCAACGGCATGGATTAAATGGGTGAATGGGACGGAGTAAAGGAATAGGGTTTGGGTCGGTTCAGTTTGCAATTGGGTCGGGGTAATTGGGATTCAAATTTGGGTCCAATTTAGGCTATAATCGAAATAAAATGGGGCTAACATTTAAATAGCCAATTTTTCCTATTTGATTTATGAAAAATAATAAAATAATTTCTGTAAATAAATTAAACTATTAAAATGATTAATAGTACATAATTATCAAATTAAAATACTGGACTTAGTTTTTATAGATATAAATGCAATTAAATCTAAAAAGAGGCTAACACTGCAATTATATGCAGTTTAGCTTTAAAAATATTAAATAAATTTGTAAAAATGTACAAAAATTATTTTACCTATATTTTGGCATAAATATCATAATCCAATAAATGAATTATCAAAAATTATAATTTTGGAAATATTATTGGGTTTTTTATGAATAAAATAGGGGAATAAATTGGTTTTAAAAATCTTTAAAAATTAAAAAAAATAATGAAATATTTGGACATACTTATAAATGCATATATATGCTATTTTGAAAATATTTTGCATATTAAAAATATACAGGGAAAATTTGGGTATCAACAACTGCCCCTCTTTACCCGGGAAGGATGAAAGAGTTATCGGGTAAAAATATGATGGCCAATTTTGACCGAGCGGAACGATTCGAAGAGGTTTAGGCCGCGCCCTGGCTTCTGAGCTGCCTACATATCCCTGGTCTTATAGAAATCAGGCCATATGTAGTTCGGGATCAGTCGGCAGAGTATGCCGATGGAGGCTTTCAAGAACGGACGCGATATCCAGGACGGGGTGAATGGTTAAGGTCTAATAGGGTTGCGGGAACTGGAGCAGGATCGCTCCCATAGAGATGGTCATTGCTCGCCGGTTTACCTGCAAATAAGCAATACAAGCGTATATTGTGCGTAAATTTAAACATGATGCAAATTCCCGTCGGACCATGAAGGTTGTCTTTGGACGGTTAGGATGACGTCCTTAGACCATGATGTCCTGGGCCATGAAGCGTATAATAAAGGATTCGCAGGCCATGAAATGATGCTCTTGGGCTATGAGAATGATGCCTCTAAACCATGATGCCTTTGAATAATATATGCAAAAGATTAAAAAGGGGTCCTCAGGTCATGACATGGTGTTCTCGGGCTATAAACATGGTGCCTCTGAACGATGACACCTTTGGATATTTGGCTATCTTTCAGCCTATGAGATGCAGTATTTGGAGATCTTTCAGCCCATGAGATGCAGTATTTGGTGATATTTAAGCCCATGCAAATATAGTAGGTGGCTATCTTTCAGCCATGAAAACATAGTAGGTGATGATCTTTCAGCCATGCAATGTAGTAGGTGGCGATCTTTCAGCCATGCAATGTAGTAGGTGGCGATCTTTCAGCCATGCAAATGTAGTAGGTGGCGATATTTCAGCCATGCAATGTAGATGGAGGTAGAGCTTAACCTCGAAAGGCAGAGTAGTAGCCTTATACAATGCAGAAATGCAGATGAAGACAACGTTTAGTCTCGAAAGGCAGAATGGTAGCCTTATGCAATGCAGAAATGCAGATGGAAACAGTGTTTAGTCTCGGAAGGCAGAATGGTAGCTTTATGCAATGCAAAAATGCAGATGGAGACAGTGTTTAGTCTCGGAAGGTAGAATGGTAGCCTTATGCAATGCAGAAATGCAAATGGAGACAATGTTTAGTCTCGGAAGGCAGAATGGTAGCCTTATGCAGGAAATAAAATAGCAAATGGCAACAGAACTTTCTTAGCTGATAGTGGATTGTGATATTGTGACTGCTGGGGACCTTGTGACACACGGAGCATCACCGGTGTGTATGGGTGGAAAATGTGAGTAAGCGCGACAAGTTCTAATAGTTGTATTCCTGAACGACGTTTGTCTCATGAGTGTATAGTATGTTTGATGCTTTCGTAATCCATGTGCCTGCGTCCAAAGAAAAATCGTGAGTCTTGTAAAGGCGGGAAGGTTAATTCGTATCCCCGCTGGCTCTGCTTGACCTGCTCGGCTTTGATCTGGTGATATTGTATGTATCATTGGGGTAGAATTGCTAAACAAGGCGATTTCAGTAATAAATGTGCATGATTTCGCAAAAATATGACATAAGTATATAATTAAGAAACAATTTTGTTAGATAAACTGACGACTGTGACGTGGTTCAAGACATTGCAACCTCTCTTGCTACGGAATTTTGAGGGTCCTCCTCAAAATTCTGCCCCAGTTTAATGGATTGATGTTTCTGACTGTTGTTTGCGGCGACCGGCTTAAATTACTTCGAAATTTTGAGGGTCCTCCTCAAAATTCTGCCCTAGTTTCCAATTGCGGGGGGAAATGGAAATTTTATTGAATTGCGACCAAACCCATAGGGCTGCCTACGTATCCCCTCTTAAATGGGAATCAGGTCAGGCGTAGTTCAATTTACATCATATAGGAAAGCATAAAGATTACACATAGTAACGCTTGACTGCATCTGAGTTGATTGGTTTTGGCCAGACTTCTCTGTCCATTTCTTCAAGTATGAGGGCTCCTCCTGTTAAAACCCGGTGAACCATGTACGGACCCTGCCAGTTGGGAGAGAATTTCCCCTTGTCTTCATCTTGATGTTTAAAAATTTTCTTTAACACCAGCTGCCCCAGTGTGAACCGTCTTGGCTTGACTCTTTTGTTGAAGGCTCTGGACATTCTGTTCTGATAGAGTTGACCATGGCAAACCACACTCATTCTCTTTCCGTCTATAAGAGCTAGTTGTTCATAACGACTTTTTACCCACTCTGCGTCGTCAAGCTCAGCTTCCTATATGATCCTTAGGGAAGGAATTTCTACCTCGGTGGGAATGACTCCCTCTGTACCATAAACCAGCATATAGTGGCTTACCCCAGTTGATGTGCGGACTGTGGTGCGATATCCCAATAAAGCAAATGATAACTTCTCGTGCCATTGCTTATGATTCTCTATCATTTTCCTCAATATCTTCTTGATATTCTTGTTGGCAACTTCTACAGCTCCATTCATCTGAGGCTTGTAGGCTGTAGAATTCTTGTGTCTGATCTTGAAAGTTTCACACATAGATTTCATCAAGTCACTATTCAGGTTGGAGCCATTATTAGTAATGATTAACTCTGGCATCCCGAATCAACAAACGATGTGGTCGCTGACAAAGTCTGCCACGACTTTCTTGGTTATTGCTATGTAAGATGCTGCTTCGACCCATTTGGTAAAATAGTCGATTGCTACTAAGATAAACCTGTGCCCGTTGAAGCGACAGGCTCGATTGGTCTAATAACATCCATTCCCCAAGAGGCAAACTGCCACGGTGAGCTTGTTGCATTAAGCTCATTTGGAGGCACCTTTATCATGTCTGAATGTATCTGACAGCGGTGGCATTTCCGGACATATTGGATGCAGTCTATTTCCATAGTCATCCAAAAGTAACCAGCTCCGAGTATCTTCTTTGCTAAGACAAAACCGTTCATATGGGGACCGTAGGTCCAAGTGTGAATTTCCTCTAGTAGCCTGGACGCTTCCTTTGTGTTGATACACCTTAATAATCCCAAATAAGGAGTCCTCCTATACAGGATTCCTCCACTATGAAAGAAATTATTGGATAACCTTGAAGCGTGCATTTCTTCGACATGGGCACAGTAAGATGGTTGATCATAGATCTTTACTGGAATGGGATCAATGAAATTTTTGTCGGGATGCTGTATCATTGATGATAGGGTAGCCAATGCATCAGCGAATTCATTCTGGGCTCTGGGAACATGTTGGAATTCCGTCTTTGTGAACCTCTTTCTCTATTCCTGTACATGATGCAGATATGGGAGTATCTTGGAGTTCTTAGTTGCCCATTCTTCTCGTACCTGATGTATAAGCATGTTTGAATCTCCAATCACTAACAACTCTTGAATGTTCATGTCAATGGCCATTTTGAGCACTAGGATGCAGGCTTCATACTCGGTCATGTTGTTGGTGCAGGGGAACCCGAGTTTGGCAGATGCTGGATAATGCTGACCGGTTTCTGATACTAGGACTACTCCTATGCCAACTTCTTTGAAATTTGCTACTCCATCGAAAAACATTCTCCAACCATCATAGAATTTTGCAATGTCTTCTCCTATGAATGACACCTCTTCGTTAGGAAAATACATTTTCAGGGGTTCGTATTCTCTATCCATGGGATATTTAGCAAGATGATCTGCGAGTGCCTGTCCCTTGATTGCCTTCTGAGTCACGTAGACAATGTCAAATTCACTCAACAGGATTTGCCACTTGGCTAGCTTGCCAGTGGCCATGGGGTTCTAGAAGATGTATTTCAAAGGATCCATCCTTGATATGAGATATGTAGTATAGGCACAAAAGTAATGTCTTACCTTCTAGGATACCCAAGTCAAAGCACAACAAGTGCGATCTAATAGAGAATTCCGAGCCTCGTACGGGGTGAACTTCTTATTGAGGTAATAAATGACCTGCTCTTTCCTCCCTGTTTCATCATGTTGTCCCAGAATGCAACCGAAAGCTCCATCCAATACTACAAGGTAGAGTAATAAAGGTCTTCCTGGCTCGAGCGGGACTAAAACTGGCGGTGTTGATAGGTACTCCTTGATTCTGTCGAAGGCCTTTTTTCAGTCATCGGTCCATTTGGTAGTGGCGTCCTTCTTCAACATCTTAAAGATTGGCTCATAGATAACTGTAGATTGTCCTATGAACCGGCTGATGTAGTTAAGTCTTCCCAAGAAACTCATTACGTCCTTCTTGTTCTTTGGCGGTGGCAATTCTTGAATAGCTTTGACTTTCGATGGATCCAATTCTATTCCTCAGCGACTCACAATAAACCCAAGTAACTTTCCAGCAGGAACCCCAAATGCACACTTTGCGGGATTCAGTTTCAGGTTGTACCTTTGCAGTCTATTGAAGAACTTCCTCAAATCTTTCATGTGATCAGTGGCCTTCTTGGACTTGATAATACATCATCTACGTACACCTCTATCTCCTTGTGTATCATATCATAGAAAATGGTAGTCATGGCCCTCATATATGTGGCCCATGCATTCTTTAGGCCGAACGACATCATCTTGTAACAGTACATTCCCCACAGCGTAATAAAAGCTATTTTTTCAGCATCTTCTTCATCCATCCAAATCTGATGATAACCAGCGAAGCAATCTACGAAGGATTGTAATCCATGCTTGGCGCAATTGTCAGGATGTGTATGTTTGGCAAAGGGAAGTTGTCTTTCGAACTGTCCCGATTGAGATCCTGGTAGTCGACACAGACTATGACCTTCCCATCCTTCTTTGGTACTGGCACAATGTTGGCTAACCATGTTGGGTATTCTACTACCCTGAGAACCTTAGCTTTGACCTGCTTAGTGACTTTTTTCTTGATTTTCAGGCTCATATCAGGCTTGAAATTTCTGAGCTTTTGCTTTACCGGTGGACATGTTGGATCAGTTGGCAATTTGTGAGCCACAATAGATGTACTCAGACCAGTCATGTCATCGTACGACCAGGAAAATATGTCCTCATATTCCCTTATAAATTCTGTGTATTCCTTCTTTTCTGACGGCGATAAGTGGACGCTGCTTCATGTTTCTTTGACGTTTTCTGCATCCCCCAAGTTAACAATCTCTGTCTCGTCCAGGTTGGACTTAGGTCTGTTCTCAAAATTCTCAACTTCTTTAACAATCTTTTCTGGTATGTCGTCTTCCTCTGAATCTATGTCCGTTTGTTACGTTATCTCATTGTATGTCACAGTCATTGGTTCATCAAGATAAGTAATAGTAATGTTGTATAAGTAAAGTAATGAGAGAAAAGTAATAATGAGTGTTGATTCATAGGAAAAATCAAAATGCTTTAATAAATTGCATAATTGTTTTGAACATTGGAGATCTTATTGCGGGACTTGAAAATATGCAAAAATAAAATCTTTTAGTAAATAAAACAGTGCTTGTTTTAGCCTTGCTACCCCGAGGCTCGTCGGGCTCTGGTAGACCTAATGGTCCAATTATTGAGGCGTGCTCCTCTACTTACAGCCTGTATGGAAGGGCCTTCCTCCCCCTCCTCCTCGAGATCAATACAACAGTCTATGTCATTGTCTTCTAAGAACAAGTTTTTCACTGCTGCCAGTGCTTCTTCTTTATCTGACCCATAAATAATATCGGCTGATTGGAAGGTCTGCTCCAGATGTGTTATCGGCTGCTCCAGTGGATAGTAAGGACCGCGCCATAGTGGCGACCAGTTGCTGAATTCCTCCCAGGTGTACTCATATCCCAGACCGAAAGTAGTGCCATGTTTCTTGAGTTTTATGGGCTTAGCGATTCCTTGGAGGTTCTTGTCGAGCCCTTTGCCATGTTCGTACTCACTCCAATTCAGTATACTCTTGATCTTGTTATCCCCCATTTATCTTTGTCAACGGCATTTACCCGTTCAATATGATGGTAAGTCTCCCTACCCAACTTTCTTCTTCCTTCGATTGACGGAATGGTCTGGCGACTGTATATAGGGTTTCTACTATCGTCGTGAATGATCACCTCGTGGTGATTCCATTCAAACTTTACTGCCTGATGCAGTGTTGATGCTATGGCCCCTGCAGCGTGAATCCAGGGTTGTCCCAACAGCAGATTGTAAGATGTTGGCATGTCTATCACTTGGAAATCAACATCAAACCAAGTTGGCCCCATTTGCAAACACAGACTAATCTCCCCAATGGTGGACCATTGGGAACCGTCAAAATCTTTCACATTGATGGCTCCATCCTTTATCTCGTGCAGTCCTTCACCCAACTTCTTGAGTGTTACCAGTGGACAGATGTTGAGACTGGAAACCCCATCGATCAGGATTTTGGTGATAAAATAGTCCTTGCATTGCACGGTGATGTGTGGTGCCTTGTTGCATCCCAGCCCTTCTGGTGGCAGCTCATCATCATGAAAAGTGATCTTATGGCTTTCCAATACCTGTCCTACCATGTTAGCCATTTCCCTGTCAGTGATGTTGCTCGGTACGTATGCCTTACTCAGTACCTTTAGCAGAGCATTATTGTGTGCCTCATAATTTTGTAGCAAAGCAAGAATGGAGATTTGCGCCGACATTTTGTTCAACTGGTCGATGATCGAGTATTCCTTGGCTTGTATTTTCCTCCAAAGATCGTCTGGACCTGTCTCAATGATGGGTGACCGATTGGAGGCATGCTTGCTTGACTCAACTAGATGTCAGGGATATAAACTCTACCAGTTCTCGTCATACCCTGTGCTGCAATAGTCTCTTCGAACCTGACCTTGCCTTTCCTCCTTGCCTCAGCTGTATAGTCCAATGGTATAGCCTTTGTATGGTATGGTGTCATGGTTGACATCACCACTAGGATTGGTGTGGATGTCCTTACTCCGAACGGAACATGTGCCTTGGGTGGTAAAACTGCAACTTCAAACGGTGTGGGTGCATTTGCTGGAGACATGAATTCGACCTCAATTGGCGCTGATGTCTTTGCAGATGGCGTTGTTTCAAACTCAACTGGAACAGACATATTTACCTTAGCATCCCTGGATGGCTGAATCTAGACTACGATTGGATTAAGAGTAACTATTGGCTTCTTTGGGTCATCTCCTTCTACGATCAACCCGATTGATCCCTCGGGATCCCAATTGTCCTCTACTTCATTCACATGAATGCCTCCACCTTTATGGTCTAGCAGAGGGTTATTGCGTACATTCGGAGCGGGTTCTTTTGCCACAATAATCTTGTTGTCAATTAAATTTTGGATCTTGTCCTTTAGAGAACAACATTCATTAATTGTGTGTCCTTTCATGTCGTAGTGGTATGCATATGATTTGTTTGGGTTAACCCACTGAGAAGGGTTCTCAGGAGTTGCAGCAGGGATGGGAGTGACATAACCAGCAGCTTTGAGTCTCTCGTACAACTGGTCAATAGGTTCAGCAATGGCGGTATATTGTTTTGGAGGTCTGTGGTCAAAAATTGGTCGAGGTCTAGGGAAGTTTTGGTGTGTAGGAGGTGATTGATAGTGGGACGGTTGAGCATTGTAGGCTTGGTAAACATGTGTGGGTTTGGAATATCTAGGTGAAGTAGGTTGATATGTGGGAGGTAGAGGTGATTGATAAGCAGGTGGGTTTGGTAACATGGTGAGCGTGCTTGGTAGTTCGGAGTAGGCTGATATATGAGTGGAGGCATTGGGTAGGTTTGGTATTTGATGGGGTATTTGGTTCTCTGTACAACCATTACGGCTCCTACGTCCCTTTTCTTGGACACACCACCTGACTGTAAGGCCTTATTTGTAGCTTGCAAGGCCTCGAAGTTTGTAACCATACCGCTTTTCATGTCCTTTACGATCCTTTCATCTAGCTTGATAATGTCAGAAAATTTGTGGCTCTTAATCATCATTAGCCTTTCATAATATTGCGGGTCCTGAGCCCGGACAAAGAATCTGTTCATCTGTTCCTCCTCTAAGGCAGGTCTGACCTTAGCAGTTTTGGACCTCCAGCGAGTAGCATACTCGCGAAATGTTTCTATAGGATTCTTCATTAGATTCTGAATATAGAACACATCTGGTGCATTCTATGTGTTGAACTTGAACCTGCCCATAAAGTCGGACGCCATGCCTACCCAGCTTGACCACTTCTTTGGATCTTGGCTAATGTACCAAGACAAAGCATCTCCCTTCAAACTCCTCATGAAAAGTTTCATGCGGATTCTCTCATCTTTCCCTACTCCCACCAGCTTGTCACAGTACATTCTCAAATGGACCCTTGGATCCCCTGTACCATCAAACATTTCGAACTTCGGAGGTTTGTACCCTTCGGGTAGTTCGACATCGGGCTGTATGCAAAGATCTTCATAGTTCAACCCTTCAATTCCCTTGCTCCCTTCGATGCCTTGAATCTGGCTAGTCAATTTCTTAAGTTCCTCAGCCAGGTTCCTGATGAGCAAGTCTTTATCATCAGACTCGGGTGTTCTTGAGATGGGTTGGGTAGAGTGTGGCATGGTCTTCACGTAGATGGGGGTATTATGGTGGGTGTGGAAGTGGTCATTTGTAGAGTTCAAGGGTTCAAGGATGAGTAACAAGGTGTTGTTTGAGGTATGGTAGGCGTTGCAGTGATGGTGAGGAGCGGGATGGTTCTGTTGCTTTGGGATATTCTGTGGAGGTGTAGGGTTCTGAGCATTTGGGAAATTGATATCTGGAGTGGTGAGGGAAAATATCAAGTTTGCCAGATTCCGAACCTGATCAAGCTCTTCTTGAAATTTCAACAGCTTTTGTTTGAGTTGGGATGCATTTTCCTTAGGAACCTGAGTACCATGACCATTAGTAACCTCTACCCGTTCAGTTGAATTCTCCTTTCTGACATTGTTTAAATCTTCCATCTTCCCTTTGTTCTTGTTTTTGACAGGACTAAGGGGAGGAGTGGGTGGAGGGCCCCTGGATCTCGTGGAATAGGATGATGTTGCCAGAGTGCCCGAACTAACCTTTTGGGAGGGTAATCATAAAACAAAAGTAAAAACAAAAAGGTAACAAGTTAGTGAGGATTATAAAAATGTTGCGGTATTTAAACACATAGTGCGGAATGTAAAACGTGTCCTAATTTGAGAACCTCTTTTGTGCCCGAGGTAGGCCTAGCGACAAATTGATTTTGGAGAACTTAGGATGCTAAATTCCTCATTTTATTGATAAAAAGTAGACGAATCCCAAATCGACACTAAATAAATGGTAAATAAAAATCACTAATGGCCCTTGGCCTTATTACATTTCATAAAGCGAAAAAGAAAAACTCTTATCTATTTGGTCCCAGAAGGACCTTCCCCAGATTCGGCATCCTTTGCTCCGTCAAACAGCTTCCCCAAATCGCGAAGTCCCAACAGTAGGTATGCTCTGGATAGATGTCTGCCTTCATTCCCTTCAGCCTTTTGACAATCCTCGATCCTTTTGAGGAAATTCCTTTCAAGCTCCACTATGCCTCGCTCCAAATATCCCAGTCATTTGCTGGCACTAACAGCCATGTCTTTCCACTCCTTAATCAGCTTCTGGTTGGCCTCTTGTATCTCGCGGTGTTCATTCTCGCATTCGCGGATCCTTTTGTGCAACTGGTTGTATTTGACTTGTGCCTTGGCCTTCTCGTCTATGATTCTATGACCTAGAACAAACACAGGTTGGCCTAGACCATTATGATTATCCTCCAACCAGCCTGAATAGTAGGGAGCGCAACCAGCATAGTATCTGTCTGGCTCGATGGTATCCCTCCCCATGACGATCTTGCAGTGCCACATATGCTGAGCTTGGCACTTGTAAGGACTATCATTATCCTGGAAGTCAGCCCAGAAATGACTCATCTTGTCGACCCTGGGTACAACCGGCTTCCTACCAGCTTGCCTCATAACCCAAAGAGGGACGTAAGAGTATGTTCCTCTTAGACCGATTAATATTAAAAAGGGTGCATCTCTGGATCGGGCGATGAATTCCTCGGTGGGGAACCACTCGAACATCCATTGTACCTGGCCCTCAGTTAGGTTATCAAATAGCTCTACCCACCCTTTGGCATCTTCCGGCTGAGCGAACATATTGGGCATGTAATTCATTTGCCTTGGATGATGGAAAGCGATATGACCATCCCAGTCCCTTCGCTGAATCTCTTGTCAGTATTAACCCCTTTGGAGGTGCTCCATGAGCCAGATCTGAAGTAGCAAATTGCAGCCTTCGAAGTGTTTGGCTCCTTATTGACACTTCTCCAATGCTCGATATATTTACGCAATGATCATGGGCACAATGTTGAAGGGCTGCCCACCAATTCCTTCCATTAAGGTCTTAGTTACCATAGCCAGTATGGTATGGATTCTTGCTTTCTTCATTGGAAACACGATCAACCCCAGGAAATAAAACATGAACACAAAGACCCTTCGGTGAATATTCCCTAATGATGTGATGGCAAACTCGTCAGGATAGGTACGATAGGATTTGTTGTGACCATACCTCCCATACAAATAATCAAAAGGGATGTAGGATTCTTTTAAATATGTCAGTTCTGGATTCTTCTTCAAACCCATCATTTTGAGGAAGCCCCTGCCCTTGCGGTTCTCAAGAATTAACAAACCCAGAGTTTCCCACACTATACCGGCCAATCCTCCTATCTCTTCCAGCAAGGGTGTCATTTCAATATCCCCGAAGCGGAATATGACCCTCTCACAATCCCAGAACAAAGTAGCAGCTTCTATGATCTTGTTGTTGGGTTGGATCTCCAAAAGAGAAGGTAGATTGCCCAGATATTTCCGGACAAGAGTTTGATCACTGGAGTGAAGATCCTCCCACCAGCTTAGCAGTTTTGGGTGGATGTTGGTGACCATGCCGAATCTAGGGACTTCGTGCCTCATTTCTGCAAGACAAATAAGGTTAGGCCCTTACCCCCACCAGACTCGACTATTTAATACCAACAATTAGCATGAAGCATTTAGTTCTCCAAATAAATGTACAGATCGTGGTGATGTCCGTTTGGGTTTAGGGAAACCCAGTGGACTTTGGACAAGGCTATCTTAAAGAGTCATTATATGGATAACATAACTGACATGGCTAGGTTTGACCATGATGGATGCACAGTTTAAACAAAGTAAGGTTTCTATGGGGTTTTAGACTGGTACCCTTGAGAGGACAACTCAAGGGGGAAAGGCACGGAACCGTCGACTACACCGTTGATCGACTAGTTTCACTGCAAATATGCCTTTTCCAAATTTAGGAGGTAATAATATAGGAAGAGCGCAACCACTCATTATAAGCGTTGTTATGGTATTTGTTTGACACAAGTGGAATATGATGTTGAGCATGATTATGCAATAATTAAAAGCATGTTGGCACATATTTGCACGTTAAGAAAGCATTAAATACAGCAGTTTCACAATTTAAAGAAGTAGTAAAGGGAAGAAACAAAGAAGACAAGTCAGTTTTGCAATTGAAAAATGAATTGAATGCTTAAAGGAATTAAACAAGTAATTGCACATAAAGAGGTATAAATTCACAATGACAGTCTGAAATGGTAAAAGCCTAAATATCCCCAGCAGAGTCGCCATGCTGTTGCTCCCCCTTTTTCTCGCGAAATTGGGTTTACGACACTTGGTATGGGACAACTCGTTCCTTTTAGGAACTGGGTTTTGCATTTTTTAAGAGTCGACACCTAATGATTTAAGGTGCATTTGGACACCTATAGAGTTCAATTCTAAATTTTTTTGAATAACTAGAGACAGGGTAAGGGCTTGAAATAATCCTAAGGGGAAGGTGTTAGGCACCCTTCAGGATCCACTAGTGTGGTTCGCGGCCAGACAGTTGATTGTGAATTTGTGCAATTTAGAAAATAGAAAAATATGGGCTCAAATATTAGGGGATTTAGATTTAAACATATAAGAGAAAGAACAATTAAAAGAAGAGTTTTGAAAAGAAGTTTGCAAATAAAGGGAAAGGGGGTCCTAGGTTTATAGTTAATATGGATCACATCAATGCGATACCCGGTATGATACTCCTCAAAAGAGGGAATACACGTGGTATTAGCGCACCGGTCATCATATCCATATCTACCCATACCACCCCGTTAAGGTATTAAAACGTGAATTGGTCTCGATCACTATTGCATGTTATTATTTGTCCTATTCTATCAGTCCTAGATGCATTTAAGACTACTATTCATAAAGGGGGAGAGATATTGGGCTGATATTGGTTTCAAAAGGTAAAAATCTAAAGCGAAATACAAAACATATAATACTGCATGTTATGGGAAGCATGTAAACAGATAAAAGCTCATGTAAACCTCCTCAAACAAACACATAAATAACATGACTTGCACATACTTTTTTAGGTCTGATTAAATACTAAAGACGAGGGGGATTTGATTATTAAAGCAGATTAGTTTATTACATAACTCATATAAGAAGTTCGAATCAGGCCTGTCTACTGGTTGTAGCAATTAACAAAAAGCGAATTCAGTTTTTATTGTTATTATCCTAAGGCTTGCCTAAGTGTTTGGGTGAGGCCCTATAGACATGATATCTAATTGATTCAGAATGTAGCAAAGTAGTAATAACTTAAAACGACTATAGGCATGCTTGCTAAACCTCGTTAAATAAGGAAATTAGGTTACTTAAAACCGGTTCAGAATAGACTGATTTAAATTAGACTAGTTTCAGATTCTACAGGCGATGGTATCTACTATTGCTGATTTTAATCCTTATAGACATGGTATCTAATACTGAATGTGAATGGAAATGGACAGGATTTTACTTGGGAATTCCTATAGGCATGATTTCTATACATTATACTAATTTTAACATTATGAACATGATACTTACTTATAACCGTTTAGATCCTAAAGCATGATATCTAAGTGGCAACCACGTGCAGAATTTAAAATAAGTCCTATAGGCAGGTTATCTAGATGAGAAGTTGAACATGTAGAATTAAGGAAATAAATCCTACAGACATGGTGTCTAAATATAGAATTGAACACACAGGAGTTAAAACCATCCTATAGGCATGCTTTCTAAATGCAAAATTGAATCATTCAGAACACAAATCCTATAGGCATGTTCTCTACCCTTGATCATGCATGATTACCCATCCCTTTCCACTAGCCAAACCCCGAGTGTTTATTACAAATTATTACAAACCAGAAATAATGAATTACAAAAAATACCAAAGGTTACAACCATAGGAAGCCTGATTCTTGACTTTCTATCTGAGTTGTGAGATAAACCAACTCAAATGCCATTGATTCAAAGCCTTTCTCAGACTTGAGTGTGTCAAAGTTCCCTAAGGGTCTCAAGAGGACCCTGAGCAGTGCTCACACCCAAGTTACATAACCAGAATAGAAATGAGTGCAGTGTGGAAGGGCTAGCCCTTATGTGTCCAAGTTTAGAGGGAGCTCATGGGTCCCAAGACAAGGCTCACACAAGAGGGGCAGAACTTAAGTCTAAGAAGATAGTGAATGTGTAGGAACAGAGTTTTAAAACTGAGGGGATAAAGGAGATGGGTAAAGGGTGATAGGGAGACAATAATTAGTAACACACATAGTTAATAACTTCATACAAAAGGGGTAAAGGGTTGGGAAATCCATTGCAAGGAGCCCATGTACTTAGGCATGGATTAGCTTTGGGCATGCACAACAACAGAAGGTGCTGACATGCCTATAAACCAATCAGAACACACAACATCTAGAGGAGACATGGAGGTTATGACCCCAGAGGGATCAGGTTTGGATCATGCCCAGCAATGTCCAATGATGTCATGCCCCAAACCAACCATAAATACTAAACACATTGGGGATGGGGATTTAGGATTCAAACAGTCATAATAAGTAATGGACAAAAGCATTAATTCAGAACAAAAAGGGGGTAGATTACAGCATATTTAAATAATGTAACTTGGTTAAATACAAACAAGAGACAAACAAGGATGAAAGAAACAATGAAGAAACATGTTGTTGTTGATGTAGAAGCTTAATTAGAACATACCAGTAAAGATGCAAATGCAGAGAAAACTAAGCAAGCTTCCCACAGCCTAGCCTTGACTTCCAGCCGGCTAGATAAGGCAGCAATACAAGTAGCAATAGAGAAAAGAGAGATTTTGGTGGAGTGTGTGTTTGAACTCAAGTGTTTTTATGCCTTGTGTTCGTGTGTTTGAAAGAAGCGAAGTACAGGGTATTTATAGCTTTTTGAAAACGAGTGAAAGAGAAGTAATAAGCCCCAAACATGGAAACAATCACTATTCAGAATCAATTACACAAGTGATTGCCTTTAATTAAGGGATCACTTGCTTAACGGGTAGTGACAGGTTAAAAATAAGGAAAGAAATCAATTTATAGGCAGATTGATTATTGCCATAAAAGAAGTAGTAAAACAATTGAGTAAGTGATTAAGTATAAGTACAGGAATATACTTATTTTGGAAAGGATTCAGTAAGGCAAAACTGGAAAAGAAATAAATTAACCTTAACTGGCGAGTGAAATCAGATTTTCACAAAAGAAAAGTTTGAAATCAGTCACAAAATTGAAGATCAGTCAAAGAAGGAAACTTAGCATATAAATAGAGTGCACAAACACTAGACATGCGAGGCCAAACTATTGGCAAAAAGAAACAGCATGCAATAATAGCACAAAGTTAGTAGGCAGCAAACATTCGAAGCATGATAGTCACATATGTCAAGTTTTATTGAATTAGTAGTAGAGAAAAAGATAGAGTATTAGAAGCATGCAAAGGGTCAATTGAGAAAACCCTTCTGAAAAGCATAGTCGAGTTTCAAAGATAGTAAGAACCCAGAATCCAAGGAATCACGTAAAGAAAAGATATGCTAAAACAAAGGAACTTCAAATCAAGTCAGGTATTCCAACGAGACATTTCAAACAAATAAATTGCACAAATAGTTTCAGAAACTCGAATAGAACCCAAAGAAATTAGGGTCTTCGACACCAATCGATGAACACACAGACTACACAAATACTTAGCAAAACGGCTTCAGAAAACTCGAATGAATCCAAAAGAAATTAGGGGTTTCAACACTAATCGAGTTTAAAGATGATAAACAAATAAATCGGAGAATATTTAGCAAATAGTCTCAGAAACTCAAATGAACCCAAAGAAATTAGGGTTTTCAATATCAATCGAGTCTAGAGACGATAAAGAAGTAAATCAAACAAACACTAACAAATAGTCTCAGAAACCCCAAAAGAAATTAGGCTTTTTATCATGCTAAACTCAGAAAAGATGAACAATACGAGCAAACATAGCAAAATATGTCAAAAATAAGAGAAAAGATTTAAAATAACTAAACAAGAAAACCTTAATCGGAAAAGATAAAGAGTTTTGAAAGCAAAGTTTTAAAGAAACTTCAAGAAAATGCTTAGAAGTTCAAAGCAAACATAGATCTGGAGCAGATCTGAAAGAAATCAAAAGAACCTTAGAGATTAGGGTTTCAGAAGAATCACAAATGGCGAGAAAGGCCTCAAAAGCCATCGATCTAAGCAGGAGAGTCAACGGTCTGACTCGAATGGCCATGGCTGGCCAGAGAAAGGTCAGAGATGACCGGAGAATAGTCATCAAGCAAAGACTGGACCAAGCCCCTCCAGGATCTGGTCATGAGACCACAGAAACGAACACGTAGAAGCCATGGGATGCTGATAAAGGTCTTTTATCACCTTGGAAGGCCATGGATTAGGGCGGATTAGGGTGGCAATGGCTAGGGTTTGAGGGTGTTGTAGAGAGGATTTGGGAGAGGAGGGGTTTCAGAGGCAGCGTGTTGTGAGAAGTGAATAAGGGTGAATGGTTCGTTTGGGTTAAAAAAGGAAAGGGTGGTTATGGGGCGGTTTAAAGGAATAGGGTTTGGGTCGGTTTAGATTGCAATTGGGTCGGGGTAATTGGGATTCAAATTGAAGTCCGATTTAGGCTATAATCGAAATAAATTGGGGCTAACATTTAAATAGCCAATTCTTCTTATTTGATTTATAAAAAATAATAAAATAATTTCTGTAAATAAATTAAAGGTGCTAAAATGATTTATAGTACATAATTATAAAATTAAAAATACTGGACCTAGTTTTTGTAGATATAAACGCAATTAAATCTAAAAAGAGACTAACATTGCAATTATATGCAATTTAGCTTTAAAAATACTAAATAAATTTATAAAAATGTACAAAAATTCTTTTAGCTATATTTTGGCATAAATATGAGAATCGAATAAATGAATTACCAAAAAAGATAATTTTGGAAATATTATTGGGTTTTTTATGAATAAAATAGGGGAATAAATTGGTTTTAAAAATCTTTAAAAATTAAGACAAATAATGAAATATTTGGACATACTTATATATGCATATATATATATATATATGCTATTTTGAAAGTATTTTGCATAATAAAAATATACAGGAAAAAATTGGGTATCAACAGGCCGGGTTTGAGCAATTTTGGTATTTTGATGTAAATTGGATATTTTCGAGTGGGCTTCATTCACTTTGCATATTTTAATAATTATGTACTGATTGTGGCTAGATTTGGAGCATCTGGAGGTCGATTCGTGTGGGCAAGGCATCGCGGGCTAGAGTTTGGACCGGATCGAGGTGAGTAATGATTGTAAATGATGCTCTAAGGGTTTAAAACCCTGAATTGCACATCGTAGTGCTATATTGAGGTGAGGAACACGCTTGATGATGAGCATGGGGTCGTGCACTATTGGGGATTGTGACTTGGTCCGTCCCGATTGATGATTTTACAGCGTATTTCACTGAAATCTATTTGATATCATCATTATTTGGGCTGAATGCCATATTTGGGCTTCGTGCCAACTATTTGAACCCTTCGGGTATTTTTATTGATATTTCCTCACTGTTTTGGCTTTATACTTGAACTCAGTCATGTTATTTTCCATTGTTTTCAAAACTCAGCCATGTTTACTCTGCTTTAACACGTGAAATGATATTTAAATAATATTTTGGGCTGAGCGTCATATTTTACTGTTGCCCGAGTGGCTTATGTGATTTTTGACTGAGTAAGGCCGAGGGCTTGTATTGTGAGGATACTTTTGGGTTGGGTTGTACGCCGCAGCAGTGAGATACTGATTATGATAATGAGGCTGAGGGCCTGAGATTGTGCGCCACGAGGTGGCTTGATATTGATATGAGGCCGAGAGCCTGTTTATGATGCCACGAGATGGCTTGATATTGCGCTTAGGCCTTAAGGGGCCCCTCCCCGAGTTTGTACACCCCCAGTGAGCACGGGTACCCATTGTGATGTGAGATATAGCCCGAGGGGATGGTATTGTTTTGAGATATTGCCCGAGGGGCGAATTTGTTGACATTGTGCCCGAGGGGCGACTCTTTATGTGTTTATCTTTCTTATTTACTTGTTTAATTGTGTATTTGTGCCTGAGGGGCAGATTTCTGTGCTTATCTGATCTAGTTGCTCTGCACTCAATTGCTTAACTGTTAAAAAGTCATTTTTGAAGAGGTTTAAACTGAGCAAAGGTGTTTTAAGAGATTTCACAGCTTCATTGCTTTCTTAATGGCTTTGTGCTACTCTATACAGGATGTTGATGTATTCTTTACCGTGAAAATGGTAACAACAATTAAATTTGTAAATGGGATTCTAAAAATACGTGATCTATTCTCGAGCTAGTTATTGGAGCAGTTGATGCTAAAAATCGTTAAGTATAGTGATAAAATGGGAGCTAAAAAGAGGCAGTAAGCAAACCGAAGGGGCCTGCTGCCCGAGCGCGGAGTAGATCGATGAAGGCCTCAGGGCCGAGGCATGGGCCGAGATCAAGCTACCGGGGATAGTCGGGAAGGGGATAACAAGAAGAAATGTGATTAAGTAAGCCTCTTTACGGCCAACATTGAGCTAGACCGCGAAGAACAAGTAAGAAAATAATAAATGCGAAGAGGCCTCGAGCATATTAGAACAAATGTCTTAGAAGAAAAGAGAGAGAGAGAGAGAGAGAGAGAGAGAGAGAGAGAGATTATTGCATTTATGGAGAAATGGAGCACCATCCGCCCTTTACAAGGTGGGTCGAGTCCCCTTTATATAGGAGGGTAGCCTCGGCTACAAGTATGTGGGGAATAAGTACAAAATACAGTGATGGGATGGATTAACATGACGCTACAGCATAGGCTCTAGATTGGTCGGGTCTGTCAGACATAGTCGTGTGCTTAGAGGGCTTCCCCCTCTTGATCTAGCTTCGTTCCTTGTTTCCTCTGAGTCGAGCCTTGGCGAGTCCTGAGGTTGAGAACTCAATCGTGATCTCCTGCCCTAGAAGTCCCGAGGCATGCTTCCGGGATGTCTCGACATCGGGAAATCAAGTCTCCTAATTTCACCGCGTACAATAGTCTTCGCGTTTCCCATATAGAAGAGATGGGAAATGATTTTGACACTTGACCCCACAAGCTTCTTTAGGCGATACCATGTCGATGATACGACCCTCGGTTCATGCTTTTCGATGCCATTCATTATGCTCGTGATTCTCGTTTTTCAAGGCAAAGGTACTACCGCCGTTTCGTTTTTCCACGGATGTATTAACTGTGCCTGTCGGTCAGCCTTCCACAGCCTAGATGACCGTGTCGTAATACCCTATAAATTGGGGGTGCCTTGGCTTGGTTTTCTCCATCTCAAAGTTTTCATTGGATTGCTTGCCCTTTCTTTTCTTATCTCCTTCTTTCGCCCCTGAACATCATGCCTAGGGCTTATGATCTTAAAGCTGTTTAGGGGAGCTTCCTTGGACTGTTTTGTGGCCTTCTACTGGAGCTTCCTTTCGCCGAACGCAGACGTATCATCCTGCTATCACAGTGGTTGTTGATATGCCGACCCTTGCCGCTACTGCCGGGCCAAGATGATGGCGGATGGAGAGTCAACTCCTCCCTTATGTAGATAATTGCTCGGACTATGCACCACTGCTCACTCTTCTACTCGGGCCTGGTGTGGCACTTTATCCCTAGAGTTCTTTTTTCACAAGGGATAAGGTGGCACCATCGGCTGCTGGGGCTGGGGCCCGCTGAATCTTTAGCTTTTGGCTTCGACGGGCCATGTCTCTTTTCTCTGGCTCCTCTACGCCCCCTCCCTTTCCTCTTCTTCATCTTCTCCAGTGGGTATCCCTCGGGGGGATTGAGCTGGGAACCTATGGGAGGCGGAGGTTGGAGGAGTCACCCTCGAGGATGCGTGCTCGAGGGTGTGGTGTCCGAGGATGCTGATACCAAAGATGAAATCTCGAGGGCGGACCGGGCGCCTGGGTTTCATCACATGTACATCCTTCTGTTCCTCTTCTTTAGGTGTAGATTCCTGTAGGCTTTTGCAATTATATGTAACGACCCCTCGAGGGCTGCTTGTATACAAATTCCTAATGAATAAGAATAAACTTCGTTGATTTCTGCTTTCGAATTTTTTTTGTTTCTGCATAGTTTCATGCCCTTCGAGGCTCTCTGAATGTTTCCTTTTGTGTTGTTGATCACTGGTATCTATCTTGGACGTAAGTGTTTATTCCGATCTTTTGCCGATTGACATGGGTACCTTTCGATCCCATCGTTGTGTTTCGGAACAACTCTGGATTGATCTGATGAGTCGGGGCTATCGAGTTCCCCAAGTTGTTCGGAGATCATGCGTTGGGTTCTGGGACCTCCGAGGGTGCTACTCCGGATGTAGGTCATCTTTGGGTACCCGGCGGTCCCTATAAGTGAAGAGGTGGCCTCTTTAGAATATACAGGATAGACTTCTGTTGAGGAGCTTGCATGTATTTAGGTGCTTCCTCAAACCTTTGTGTAGCTTTTGCGATCGGATCTTCCTGTATTTACCCCTCTTTTTTAGAAAGAGTGAGTTGTGAGATCAGTTGCTTGCCTTACGTTGAGTGCCGGCGTTGAGAGCTCATCGATGTAGAGTGCTACCTCGAGCATGGAGATACTACAAATGACTCCTCGAGTTTTGACTTCTCGTTGGAGGATGCTTCCGGGATCGAATATCGACCCGTCGATCTGTATCGAGGTTGTTGGGTTCTCGGGTCTTGCCTCGGGCAGGTGAATCGTTGTTGCTTCTCGTATATATGTAGGTCGGCTTTGGCTTTTTCGCAAGACTTTACTATTCTCACATAGCCACCTTCCTGTTCTGGTGTAGGTTACTACATCTTTCAAGGCGCGAAAGTATTGGTGCGCACCTTTGTTTTGGCCCGCCAGTTTCACCGTAGCCATGGAAACGCTTAGGGGCCGACCCGACAAGGGGTCGGGGGTGCTGCTCTTGGTGCTCAGGAATCGAGGGAGTTTGCTTTGGAGACGACATCTTTGCTAAGGGGAGAACATCTGGAGATGGCGAGGAGATACTGTGGGTAGAGTAAAGGGATAATCTTGCAGGCGCTTTCTCCCGACGAGGGCATTGCAAACTCCATTGATGGATTCTTGAACGTGTATTTATATCCTTTCGCATTTGGCCCTCCTGATAGGATTGTGCTTGAATTTTTTCTAAAGTATCGGGTCACTCTGGCACAGATTCACCTGTCATTTTGGCAAACAGTGTTGATGATAAGGTTCTTCGTGGAGAAGGTCGGGCTTGAATTCATGCTTGATCACCTCGTCAGGCTATACCGGCCCTTTCATCATCGAGGCCTGCTAACTCTGAGGTGCCACTCATCCACGCCCTTTGTTGTTGACGACGAGGAAGGCGAGGATCGAGAGTGCCCCAGTTGGTTCGTCTAGGTTCGGATGACTGATATTATCCCCGTGGAGTTCTTGCCGTTTCCTGAAGGGTGGAATCATGCACGTGAATGAGGCGTCTGGCGCTTTCTCAGATCTCGTCTATAGCAAAAATAAGCTGAGCAATAATGTTGTTTCTTCTATTGCAGCAACTTCATGCACGCTGGGTGAAGTTCATGATCTGCCCGGCTGGGTCCGAAAGCTAGTGACCCATTCATCCTGTGATGAACGCAGGTGGCGAGCTGTGCTTCATACCGAATGGGGAATGCTACACCAAGGTATGTGCGTACGTTGCCTTTACTTTGCCTTTGAATACCTGAGGTAACCCTTTCCCCTTCCATTTGTGCTGGATTCACCATTTGTAGATATCGGGTGGTTCCATGGGACGAGGCAATATTGCTCTAAAAAGGGGAAGGAGGCATTGGCCTCTGGTCCGAGGGATGATGGAAATGAGAGGGATCGGAACTTGTGGTGCGATGGAGTTTTTAGTGGTGCCGGTCGGGCTCATATTTTCAAGGAGGGGGTGTTGCCCGAGTCTGCCTCTCCCGGAGTGCTCGATTCTTAGCCGGCGGTCTCTTTGCAACATGCTTCTCCTGGGGTCGGTTCTTCTGAGGCCTTAGGGGTAGGATCAACAGGAGTGTGTTCCGACTTCGAGGAAGCCCGTAGTTTTCACTTTTTGGTGAGTTTTACGTACAGTTTCCCTGTGTCCCATGTCCTTCTTCTTCTATTGAACCTTCCTTGTGCAGGCCTATAATAGGCTTAGGTCTGAGCTGCTCCGTCAAGGGTCCAAGCTTCAGAAAATTCGAGATGAAGGCGAGTCCCTCATGCTCCTTATTGAGGAGAAGGAAGTAGAGATGCAGCATTGGCGATATGAGGGGCATCGGAGCTCAAACTATGAGAGATATTTGGCGGAGCAGGTAATTTCCTGTAGTGCGTGCTTCACCCCTTTCTAACTTTAAAGCTGATTCCCTTTTGCTGTATCAGTTGCAGAAAAAGTTGGAGGCTTTGGAGTACCTCAAAGGCGACGTTAACCACGTCAGAATTGCTTGCAGGGAGCTGAGGTCTCAAACGCAGGCTCGATCTTTGGAGGAGATGAGTGCCTCGGCCAAGGTCCCTGTCTTCGAGGTCCAACTCTCCTTGACTCATGACAATGCCAAAGTTCAAGCGGATATTATTGGGAAACTTGAATCTAATCTCTCGAAGGTTAGGGCCGAGATAATTGACGCTCGGGTGTAGGCGGCACTAGGTCGAACTATGGCCGATCTTGAGATGGCAATTTGTGTGAAGGATGCCGTTGATGCCCAAGCTGAGCTGAAGAAAAACCCTGTCCAGGAGCGGAGTATCGAGGAATATGTTCACTGTAAATCCCGGAGAGGTGTGCTCGAAGAGATCGGTGCAAGGGGCTTCATTCTCTTAGCGGAATTGGCTCGAGTACGAGCGGATGAGCGCAATGCTCGGTCGCTTCTCATTGATGTTGCGGAGGGCGATTTTGGCAAGCTGTAGTTTTTTAGTGTAGAGTGTCAATTTTTCCGTTTTGTTGCTTTGCTCCAGATATATGTAGGGCATGCCTGTAGATGGAGAATACGCTTTTTTCTTGCGCATATGATATATAAGGAGAAGTTTTGAAGTTTTATTTCTTCTTTACCTTTTTTCAGTTGTTGCTTTCGATCAGGCAGGCTGGTCTTGGCGTTTGGTGAGGTCCTTCTCGGTTCGGAACCGATCGGACGGTCCCGGGGACTCTTAAGTGCGATTCCTGGCATGAGTAGGTGTTGGGGCCTCCGTGCTCGGCCTGGATGTCTAGGTTTAGTTTCCGAGTCGGGCTCCGACTCGAGCTTTCCCGCCTTCGAATTTCTTGTGCCCATGCGGGTGGATGATAGTCGCTTTTATCTTTTTCCCTTGTGAATTTTTTGTTCCAACTACTTTGGGTCCAGTCTCCGGGTCACACTGTGACTTGAGCTTCAATTGACCCTTAGGATTTTTCTTGCCTGCATGGGCGGATGATGATGGCCCTTTGTGCTTTTGGGTTGAAGTGATATTGCGGGCGCGTGGCCTGGAGATTCAATCGGTTGATGATGGTATTACCCGAGCCATGCCCTTAGGCATATTGCAATTTAGCTATTTTAGTGTCCCAGTATCCGAGTTGCATCGTGATCCGAGCTAAGATCAACCCTTGAGTTTCCCTGATTCTCTAGATAGCGATAGGGGCACTTATGACGTGCCCTTAGGCATGTTGCAATTTTCTGGTCCAGTCTCCGAGTCGCGTTGCGATTCGGTCTATAGTTGACCCTTAAATTTTATTGAGTTTCTGGCGACAGTGGCATTTATGCCATTTGGTCGTAGAGACCTTTTAATATGTGGCTCGTAGGCTGGCGTAGTTAACTATTTTGGATCAGGTCTCCGAATTAGGTTATAATTCGAGCTCATTTTAATCCTCAAGTTGTTGTCAAGATTTTTTAGCTGGCGACAATGGCACTTATGTTGTTTGGTCGTAGAGACCTTTCAATATGTGGCCCGTAAGCTTGCTTAGCAGGCGATAATGGCTCTTACGCTATTTTTTTCCCGTGGGCTTTTTGTAGGTTTTGTATCCGCTCATTAAGGTCTTTTTGTAGTATTTTTGCTTGACCCATCCTCGGTTCCAGAGGAACCTCGATTTCAAGTCTTTGCCGGCGGTGTTTCGAGCACCTCGTAAGGTTCATAGCTTTTAGGTCGAGTAGATTGACGCTCTTGCATTTTGGATCCGACATTGTCGGAGCTCGTTTTTGTCTGTGGAGGGAAGCATGTTTTAACCAGTTCTTTCCGAAGTATATTCGGGGTAGTGGCCTATGATTTTTTAGCAACAGTCGGGCGTCCCCGAGTCGCGTTATTTTGGTTGTATCAGTCGTTTCGATCGTAGTCATATATGTTTAGCTGTAGCCATTTTTGATCCCTAGTGATAGTTTAGGCGTCTATGTCGAGGGTATGCCCTTTAGGGATTCTTACAAATGCGACGTATAGCCTAAATATCAGGACTTTCATGCATGTTGAGGTCTTACAGCTTGTCATGCCTATTGAGGTCTTACAGTTTGTCATGCCTGTTGAGGTCTTACAGTTTATAGAATATTTCTAGTCATGCCGAAGCTGCCCGCTAGGGGTCTTATAGTTTCGGGTTTTCCAATTGTATGGCGATTGATAGCAGTCTCTGAGTCATCGAGTTTGTTTAAGCTTGAAGACAGCTTCTTGTGAGCTCGGAGTTGCCTTTCAAGGGCTTGATGAGCCCGGAGTTCCGACCCTGGGGTCATGCAAATTGTCGAATTGTTGATGTTAAGTCCCCGAGTATATATCAGGACACATTCAATGGAGAAATATTTGTTGTGAGCATGTTTGAAAGCACCTTTCCCGAAATAAGAAATTTTGAAAGGGTATTCTTAATTGCTGGGCATAAATATATGTCGTAAATACATATTGTCCCGCTATCGCGAGCTCAGCCCGCATGGGTGCGGCTCTTCGGGTTTCTGCGAAGCGGGTTCCGGGATTGTTCCCTCGGGAGATGGTTGCCGTAAGAGCTTCCATGAACCTGATTTGATCCCTTTGAAGAGGTTCCCGAGCATCCTCACTGTGGCGGGGTTGGTTACTAACTCATCGTTACTTGACCTCTTGGGTATTGGCTCATCATAAGGAGGTGTCTCCGTTGCTATTGCGCTGGGAATCCCCGGGCGACTTTTTAGCTGAGCGATAGCCGACTGTCATGCCTGCAACATTTGAAAACTATCGTGAAGATTAACTTCTTTGTTCTTCCCGGGTCGGGGTTTTTTGAGCTTCTTGTTGGTCAACATGTTGTATGTTATCATTAGTGCGCGAGGTTTCGTTGACCTGTTGCGCGCCTTGCGAGCCCGTGTCCGCTTCAATCGACCCAGATGCATTATCAGGGTCCTGTGGTGTCGTGCCAACTGTTGAAAAAGCCATATTGCTTCCATCGTGGTTCTTAGGGTAGTCGTGTTCGGCTCCATTTATCGATCCGGACATTTTAACCTGAAATCAAAGGATCTTGGACAAGAAAAGTGTGAAAGATATCGTGCGTTTGTGTGACGAAACCAGCAAGAAAATAATAATTATTATTTTTAGCCCCACGGTGGGCGCCAAACTATTTACCGTGAAAATGGTAACAACAATTAAATTTGTAAATGGGATTCTAAAAATATGTGATCTATTATCGAGCTAGTTATTGGAGCAGTTGATGCTAAAAATCGTTAAGTATAGTGATAAATGCGAGCTAAAACGAGACAGTAAGCAAACCGAAAGGGCCTGCTGCCCGAGCGCGGAGCAGATCAATGAAGGCCTCGGGGCCGAGGCATGGGCCGAGATCGAGCTACCGGGGATAGTCAGGAAGGGGATAAAAAGCAAAAATGTGATTAAGTAAGGCTCTTTACGGCCAATATTGAGCTAGACCGCGAAGAACAAGTAAGAAAATAATAAATGTAAAGTGTCCTAGGGCCTACGCAAACAAATGGCTTAGAAGAAAAAAGAGAGAGAGAGAGAGAGAGAGAGAGAGAGATATTATTACATTTATGGAGAAATGGAGCAGCATCCGCCCTTTGCAAGGTGGGGCGAGTCCCCTTTTTATATGAGGGTATCCTCGGCTATAAGAATATGGGGAATAAGTACAAAATACGGTGATGGGATGGATTGACATGACGCTACAGCATAGGCTCTAGATAGGCCGGGTCTGTTAGACATAGTCGTGTGCTTAGAGGGATTCCCCCTCTTGTTCTGGCTTAGTTCCTTGTTTCCTCTGAGTCGAGCCTCGACGAGTTCCAAGGTCGAGAACTCGATCGCGACCTCCTACCCTCGAAGTCCAGAGGCATGCTTCCGAAATGTCTCGACAGCGAAAAATCAAGTCTCATAATATCACCGCGTACATGTATTTTTCGTGATTTCTTATCGCTCAGTCCCTATTTATAATTGTTACTCACTGAGTCAGAGTACTCACTTTACTCCCTACACCTTGTGTGCAGATTCAGGTATTTCTACACTCGGTAATGGGTATTGGTTGAGCAAAGGCAGAGTCATTAGAGTTTAGCAAGGTAGCTGCCCGATGTCCGCGGCACTGCTTTTCTCCCTCTTGATGTGTTTGGACTGTATTTAGACTATTTAAGAACTTAGTTATATTTTAGACCTTAGTAGATGCTTGTGACTTGTGACACCCCGGTATTGGGCTGTGTTTGGGTTGTATTCCGCACATTATACAATATTTTGCATAGTTTTTGGTTTATCTACTCATGCTTAGACTGTTTATTAATGTTTAACTATTTAAAAATTGAAATGGGACTAGTTGGCTAGCCTTGTCTTCATGAGAGGCGCCATCACAACCGGGTCCAGGTTTAGGGTCGTGACACAGACTTCTTTCCTTCTTGGGTGCATCCATTTTTATGGTTTGCCTTCTCAGTTCATAGACAGTGAGTTTTCCAATCAATTCATCCAGCTTGAGGATAGCAATGTTCTTTGATTTCTGAATAGCAGTGATTTTGTTTTCCCAAGTCACTGGCAAGAATCTTGTCACGATTTTCTCAACCTTGTCTTCTTCAAGGATAATTCTATCAAGATATTTAAGTTCATTTGTTAGTTTTGTGAACCTTGTGTACATCTCCTGGATAGATTCTCCTTCCTTCATAGTAAAATTCTCATATTGAGAATATAGCAGTGTTCCTCTTGCTCTCTTTACTTGAGGAGTTCCTTCATGAGCCACTTGTAAAGTGTCCCATATTTCCTTTGCAGTGGTACGGCTTTGAATCCTACTGTACTCGTCTTGACCCAGTCCACACACAAGACATTTCTTGGCCTTGGCATTCTTTTCCCATTTCTTTGAGTCTTCAGCAGTGCAGTCAGCTCTTGTCTTTGGTACATCCACTCCTTCAACATTCTTCTTTGTAGTTGCCAGGGGACCATTAGTGACTATGTCCCAGAGTTCATAGTCTTCTCCTATGATATGATCTCTCATTCTGTTCTTCCACCAAGAATAGTACTGACCATTAAAAAGTGGAGGCCTAGCAGTGGATTACCCTTCCTAGTTTTCAGGTGGTGCACTCATCTTGATCTTTTACTAAGGTGTTAGCCTCTTCAACGATAACCCGCTCTGATACCAATTGATGTTTTAAGCGTCAATACCACACAAGATGGGGGAGTGATTTTTGTGGTACACAATTTTCGCTTAACTGAACTATAGAAGAACCTAGTTCTTCTAGGTGTTCCAACTACTACTGTTTGCGGAATAATAAACACAGATAATAAAGAACACAAAGATTTTTACATGGAAAACACCTGGCTCAAAAGGTGAAAAAACCATGACCTACTACTCAGTAGAATTTTCCCAAACTTCCACTAAAATCACTGAGCCAAAATAGCATTTACAAAAACTCTTTGTAAACCTAAGGATTAACTCTAATCTTGTTGTGGCACACAACCTCAACTGTTGCGATAACTTCAAGTTAACTCTAACTTGAACACTCTAGGTACCTAATACAATTGATTCTATGAAAGCTAAAAGGTACAATGTTAAATCACCTACTACAATTGAACTAGAATAAAAGATAGACACATGGAACTGGTTCTTCTATCTCGTTCAAGTAGCTTCAGGATTGCACACTCAAATCACACATAAACTGCTTGCAAAATCGCCTTGTTCTTTTGCTCTCAATTTAAGTTTAACTTCTGCTT
The DNA here is from genome assembly GCF_000393655.2 of Nicotiana sylvestris. Classification (NCBI taxonomy): domain Eukaryota; kingdom Viridiplantae; phylum Streptophyta; class Magnoliopsida; order Solanales; family Solanaceae; genus Nicotiana; species Nicotiana sylvestris. Next base: position 107,682,434 of record NC_091064.1, read on the forward strand.
ATGTGCATTACCTGTAAAAGAGAACAACACCGACATTTAATAGGTTAGTAATCAGAGTTTGAGTGGGATTCAATTGCTACTCTTCTATCGTAGAAGAGTTCATGATGATCTCAAACTCTAACACTATCTTCATAAACAAGGATTGTCGGGTAGATTAGCCAAGTGGACAATAAAACTCAGTGAATATTTTGCATAAACAAGGATTGTCGGGTAGATTAGCCAAGTGGACAATAAAACTGAGTGAATATAATATCATGTACCAACCTAAAACTGCAATAAAATCACAAGTTTTACCAGGTTTTAGCACAAAAATAGTTTCTGAAGTAGAAAAGGAACTACAAATATTCACCGGATCTAATCCAGGTACGTGGACTCAATTTACTTATGGCTCCTCGAATGTTAAAGGAGTAGGTTTGAGTATTGTTTTAATTCCACCTTTGGGAGAAAGAATAAGACAAGCAATTAAATTTTATCTCATTACTAACAATGAAGCAGAGTATGAAGATGTGATTGTAGGGTTAGAATTGGCACAGGAACTCTCTATAGAGAAACTCGTAACTAAAAGTGATTCTCAGTTGGTAGTCAACCAGATGCAGGGGACATACATAGCTAGAGAGGCACGGATGCAACAATATTTGAAAAAGGCCCGAGAATTGATAAGACAATTCCAATCATGAAAGATTTTGCAAATACCTAGGGAAGAAAATGCAAAAGCAGATGCACTAGCTAATGTTACATCAGTTGTGGAAATAACAAATACAGAAAATGCTATCGTAATACATTTATTTCATTCAGCACTGAACCAAGATAAAAACGAGATAAGTTTCAACAATCTAACTTAGGATTGGAGAAACGAGCTTGTTAATTTTTTATAGTACGGAACCGTACCTGAAGGCAAAAAAGAGTCTCAGTCGCTTGGACGAAAAGCTGCTCATTACTGTTTAATCGGAGGAAATCTATATCAAAAAATGTTTGGCGGACCTTTAACAAGATGCCTTGGGCCTGCTCAAACATAATATGTGACGAAAAAAGTATAAGAGTGGCATTGTGGAAATCATGTAGGAGGTAGATCTTTAGTAAAAACTTTAATTATAGTACGATACTACTGGCCTAAAATGGAGGAGATGCAGAAAGTTTTGTAACAAGGTGTGATAGATGCCAACGATATGGAAATAACATGCATCATCCAGCATAATTATTACATACGGTTGTTTCCCTGTTGCCATTCATGAATTGGGGAATGGATATAGTGGGTCCTTTGCCTCAAGCTAAATGAAAGGTACGATTTTTGTTAGTATTAGCAGATTATTTTTCCAAATGAGGCAAGAGCTTTCAAACAAGTGCGAGAAAAGGAAGTAATGGATTTTATTTGGCGGAATATTATATGCCGATTCAGAGTGCTAAAAGAAATCGTATGTGAAAATGGCCCATAGTTTATAGACTCGAAAGTCACAGAATTTTTTCAAAGTTGGTAAATCAAACGAATATCTTCCTCACTTTATCATACCGTGGCAAATGGACAAGGTGAGTCAATAAACAAAATTATTATTAATACTTTGAAGAAAAGATTAGAAGAATCAAAAGGCAATTGCCCCGAGGTGTTACTAGGAGTATTATAGGCTTATCGAACAACAACAAAGACAGGCACGAGAGAAACTCCATTTTCACTTGTTTATGGTTCAGAAGCCTTAATACCAGTTGAAATAGGAGAGCCAAGTATGATATTCACATAAGCAACAGAAGAATCAAATGATGAAGAGTTAAGAACGAATTTACATTTACTCGAGCAAAGAAGAGAAGCAACTCTAATAAGGATGGCAACACAGAAGTAAATCATTGAACAGTATTATCAGGAAGGCTCATCTTAGATACTTCAAGATTGGGGACTTTGTTCTCAAAAATGTTTTTCAATCAACAAGAACAGCTAGATCAGGGAAGTTGAACCCAAATTGGGAAGGTCCTTATAAAGTTCGAGGTATCGCTGGAAAAGGTGCTTATGAATTAGAAACCATGGACGGCAAGGTGTTAGCTTCGAATTGGAATGCTGTTCATTTGAATAAATATTATTTATAAGCAAGGGAAAAACCCATGTTCAGGTATCACTTAACTACGATTTTGTTTTGTTGAGTTAAATTATACTAATAATTTTAAATGATAGGCAAAAGGCTAGCCCGCACCAAATGATGATTTTAGACCTGAAATACACGCGAGATACAAAATTATTCCAGGTCTAAGGTTACAACCTTTATGATGGATATAAAAAGGGTTAAGCAGTCATCATCTAAAAATATACCTCCTAGTCCAATATATATTTTCCTTTTCAGGAAATGGACCACATGGAAGGAATAATCACGTGCTCGAGATTTCATACTTCAAAGATCTAATACTTGGGGGACTATGGAAGGCAAAGAAGACTAAAAGAGTCAGAAGTCGAGTCAAGCCTGGATCAACCCAAAAAATCAAAAATCAAGAGCAAATCAAGAGCCAAAAAACACAAGCGTGATTCAAAAACCTTTGTAATAAGCTTTGATAAAGTGTAAACTCACGGATGTAACTTACAAGATCCTACGAGTACTTAGGTTAAGGGCAATGATTTTGTGAAATCTGTTATAAAGAAAACAATTATGAAAGAGTTGTAGATGTTGTACAAAAAGTTACTTGAATACATGTAAAGTGTTACATAATTTGAAAGTTCAAAATATATGACTTCCTCAAATTATTCAAGAAATCTCTTCGAAATATATATTTTCCTACTTCTTTCATATACTTACACCAATATGAAGTTGAGACGTCTTGTTCATTGATGTCGTTTATAAAAAGGCCCTATATTATAAAATTCGTGTCTATACCAAAATCACAAAATACTAAAGTATTTTTAAATGCAAGTCAAAGAGTAAAACAGAAACTCAAATGAAATATTATATATTAACCTGGCTATAACTAAGTATAAACTTAGTTAAAACCAAGGTATTTGATAATAAACCCCAAAATGGACCAGGGGTAAAAACTTGCCAGCCATTCTAAAAATAAAAAAACAACTAACTTCCCATCAAAAGTTCAAGAAACAAACTAAGTTTTAAAAGAACACTATGGGGCAGAATCCAATATGGCATCATCAACAGTGGGAGAAGATTCAACTTGAGAAGAAGAGGCTTGAGCACCAACTTCACCAGGAGTAAGTTCATCACCTTTGGGAACTCCAATCTTAGGTGAGGAAAAGTTCTGACTTTGCTGGGTTTTTTCAATAGTTTCCTTAGCCTTTGCAATCTCAGCATTCAAGTCAAATCCTTCCTGGCTATCCTCCATCAAAGTCTCGAGGCGCGTATTCAGAAAAGCCCAGCTCACATCAAGTATTGATTTATCTTCAAGAACCTCGTAGTCCTTCTCCCATTTCTCAATTTTAGCCTTCAATTTTTCTCTTTCAGTCATAGAAGCATCATAAGAAGCCTTCAAAGGGGAAAGGGATCTCTCTAAGAACTGGACCTTATCAGAAGAGGCACGGAGGTCTTCTTGAGCCTGAGTGAGGGTTTGAACATGCTCCCTGTCATAAGTTTCCTTCTGGTTAAGGAGTTCTTTCAAACCCCTAATCTATTCGATAGCTTTAGAAAGCGACTCTGCAAAAAAAGACTCAAGGATGTCTTTGTCTTTGCCAACTTGACTGGAAAATGCTTTTTCAATTGCCAATTCTGCCGCCATCACTCTTACTTGCTATTCCAAAGAACACTTCTCCTCATCTAAAGCTTCTTTTTCCAACTGAAGACCCTCATATTGTTCCTTCTAGTTGTCTGCTTCCATACGATAATCGTTGACTATCTGCTCAGTGTGGATAATTCGCTTCATAAGCTCTGTGCTTATCAAGTTGATCTACAAAAGAAAAGAAAGAGGTGATTATCAAACAAAGATAAAAAATCATGAGGAAAATAAAGGAAAGAGCTAAGTCTTGTACCTTCAAAGATGAATGAACAATATCATTCATCCACGTCAAGGAACTCAAACTTACCAACTTCGACTTCTAACTGGGCCAAGTAGAGGTTTTAGCCATAGGTCGGCTTGACCAGATCATTTCAACAGATTACCATCCTCGGGGACTTCTATGGTAACCTTTTTCATCATCCTATTGCTACTTGAAGTACCCACTTCAACATGAGAAGTGGTAGAAATAGGGACAGTTGAGGAAGTGAAAACAACCATGGGAGGAGCAGTAGCAGCACCAACAGGTGCGAAAATCTGAGAATCAATAGGAACTGACACTGGAAAAGAGGTAAGGGGTGCTTCTTCAGAAACAGGACCAAAATCTTTACTATCAAAACCACGGGAAAATAATTGATTGGTAAAGTCACGAGGGGCAACATTCATCCCTTCATCAGAACTCACTAAAGAAGCACTTTTAGGCTCATTCATAGGAACTAAACTTGGAGGAGGGGTGGCTTCATCATCCGATATAACACGCCTCCTAGACCAAGGCATGCGTACTAAAGAGCCCTCTTCTTGTTCCTCTTCACCCTTCGAGCCACGAGCTCCCTCCACTTTTCTCTTTGAAGAAGAATTTAAAATCATCTCGTGAGTAAGGGACAAAGAGAGTCTTGATAAAGTAATAGATGCGAGATACCATGAGTCTTGACTTTCCAACCAAACGTATAAGAAAGGAATTTCCAAGACCTTCCTTCCATATGAGCAATACAACAATTTCTCTACCCAAGCATGGAAGTTTGGTATTTCTTAAAAAACTTTTGCGGTTGCTAAAAAGAGAAAAACAGCCACGAGATCGTAAGTTTCTTCTTCCGTCATCAAAGAAGAAGAGAGATAATTAAAAAAACTTACGTGCAAAATTTTACTTTTCTGGAAAAGGCATGTTCTTCTCACCCACCAAACCACTTGTGGGATCAACAACGAAATGGGCGTACCAGCCACGATCTCTATCATCTTCAGGGCTAACCAAAACACTTTTGCTTCTGGCCACGAGATAAAGACACCTGAACGAAACAACTTAGGGGAATAAAGATGAAGCAAGTGTTGAAAGGTGAAGGGTAAGGAAGCCAAATTAGATAGGTATCGTAGACATGCAACAATTATCCATACAATAGGACCAATCTGTCCTAAGAAAACATTAAAGAAATGACAAAATTCTATGATTGGTCGGTCAATAGGTGGTATAAAACCTAAGGCAAAAGGATGTGTGTAAACAAAAGAGTAACCAGCCTGATACGAAGTTATCCTTTAGTTTGAACCAGGAACTAAAACTAGAAAATCAGATTTCCAGTGGCATTCTCTTCGCACAAGAGATATCAAGCCATTAGTAATCTGGGAAGGATAGAAATCGGCACGATCATGGGAAGTCATAGAAATAACTTGGTTCCTAATCGCTTCACAATCAGTAGAGAAAGAAAATTCTTGAGAAACGATTTCATCAACTGTTGGTTCTCGAATGGGTTCACTTGATTTCCTATTTATGGCAAAAGATCTATGGGTTGAAGAAGCCCTATCCTAGAAGAAGAAGGAGTAATGATGTTGGTTTGGGAAGTAGAACCACGAATAGATACAGATCCTAAACTACGTAATCTACCACCTCTTCTACTCCTAACATAAGCAGTTGAAAGGGGAAGTTCATCTACAATTACTACTCTGGGAGGATCGGGGTTTGATTAAGACATTGTTATACAAGAAAATAATACGTGCTGAAGAACAAGAATGATTAAAAAGAAGAACAGTGTAGATTGAAGGTTTCATGAAACTAAAGGCACGTGAGGTATTTATAAGAAGAAGCAATCATCATGTAAAGTAAGTCATGAAGGAAAGGTCATAATGAAATAGTCACTTTGTGACTGATGCAGCCGCAAGAAGGGCACGTGGCACGTACACTAAATGGAAGTGACATGCGACGCGTTGGTTCTGAAGAAGACGCAATGATACATGGGAAACGGCAGCAAAACATTCCCTCCATAAATGCGTACCACTTCCCAAATATTCAATTGCAGAATAATCGGCAAGTAGGGGGATTATCTGTACTGGTAGAAAATAAATATTACACGTGAAATTACATGTGGCTGACAGGGAATGATATGTGGATCACTAAGAAGATTACAACCGGAGTGTTACAATTAAAAGATGCACGAGTTACAATAGGTACGAACAAATCACTCACGAGATGAAAGGACGAAGTTGCTCGAGCCTAAATTGTTCAATGAAGAGACGCGGATGGAATGAATCAAGATAATAAAAAGAGAAGATTCGAACCTCCAATTAATGAGAAAGAAAAATCAGAACCGTTACATTATTTTCATGAACAGTTACGATTGTCAAGTATAACGGTTCATTAATGTCATTAATGCTCATAATGAGTCAGACATAAAAGGAAGGAAACGTTATATTTGTAAACCTCTATATAAGGGAAGAGAATTTCACTTGTAAATGCACATTCTGATTCTTGTTGGAATGCAATTACTTTCTTTTGTTTTCGATCAATTATTTTTATATTTCTTGTCACTCCTTTCATATAATTAAAAAAGTACGGAATTTCTTAATTATCAATAACCCGAGTTCTTCTAAAAATAGGCTTTGACCAAGAATCTTATTTTTTGGTTAAACAGTTGATGCCGACATAATCAAGCTAGCATGCAATCCCGATATATTTGGGGTCTCAAAAGCTACCTTTTGACTGTTGAGTATCTTGCCAAGCCAATAATATCTAAATAAAACCTCTATGGCAACTAAATAAATATTATTTTATTCTACTTTTAATATTTATATCGAATGCATTTAATTATTACTCAATTCAGCTATCTCAAAACTTCAACGAAGTGTTAAGACGGATGATCGGGTGGATTTCGTATGGAGGCCTCAAAAGATAAATATAACAAAGCAAGGTTCTAAACAACCCGAGACTTGCTTAAACAACTTGAGATTGTTTGAACTAATAATGTTCAACTGTTTAATAATTATGATGTTGTTTATCATAATATTGACTTTTTTGTTCTTTCTATGTAGGTAGTGCACCCTTTCCTGGTTCCAACAAATGCAAAAATGAAGGAAGAATACATGAAAGACCTTGAGCCATTTGCCAATGAGAAAATTTGATATGTTAAATGCATAATTTATTGGGGGTGACAACCATCACAACTGGTGAAGTAGGAGCTAGGGAGGTTGGTGGTGAGGACAGGAAATCAGTAAGGAGCGGGGTGCGGGTGCGGGTGCGGAAAGAAGCACTCCATGAAAGAAGCCCGCGGAGCCCTTTAAAAAATTGTGGTGGCATAATTGCTGGTAGTCCGATGGACTATGATTGGGTGGTCAGTATAGTGAACGAGGTGTTGGTAGAGGAACTTTTGGTGTGCCTGTGATTTGTAAATGGCTCATCAGTGCGGATAAACAAAGATAATTGGAACTGAAAATTTCGCTCAAAAATATGGGATCGATAGACTGTCAAAAAATTTGTAGCTCAACTATCTATATATTTTGAATAAAGAACTGGAGCCTAAGAGGATATTAAGGGATTCCAAATACATATAACTACTCCACTTACTGCTGCGTGTACAAAGAACACTGATAAACCAAACCAAATGGATAATCCGAATTAAATCGAGAAAAAATCTGACTAGTGGTTTGGTTTGACTTGGTTTGCAATTGAAAGAAAAAAATTCTGACTATAATTGATTTGGTTTTAACTTAAAAAAGTCAAATCGAACCAAACCAATCAGATATTATATGCATACAAATTTTTAAAAATATTTTATACATAAAAGCTTTACTTATAATATAATTTATAAATATCTCTTAAGTTTTTTTATCATTCTTTTCTTTTAACATATTATTTTAAGTTTGGACTTAAAATTTTGAATATTCCAATAAGTTTTATAGTCCATAGATACTAGCAGCTCAAATAAAGTCAATACCAAAACCAAAATTAACACTAAAGCTAACAAAAGTACTTTAATCCTTACACTAAGAATAACAAAAATATTGGATATCTATACTTTAGTTTTGCGTTGTTAATTTTAAACAATAAAAATGCATAATTTAATTTTATTTTCTTTTCTTTGTCATCTAATTAATACTTATTAGCTGAACTTGTTTAAGTATGACTTAGTATTTTTAAATGATGATCATTTTTACTATTCCTTATTAGTTAGCAATATTTATTTTATGCTATTTTATTATCTTTTTTCTTGAATATTTTATTACATTGTTATAACTCATTTCACTTTTTTGTTATTTTATTAAGAAACACCTTAATTATATAGTTGTGTCTTACTAGGACTAAAGAAATATTTAATGTAAAGGTTATATTTTGTATTAAAAAATTCCATAAGTATTTCGAAAATCTCAAAAAATCTGAGGTCGAAAAACCCGACTTTTATTGGTTTGATTTGGTTAGTCGATTTAAAAACCCGACATTGTTGAGTTGGTTTGGTATTTGAAAAATTCGAACCAACACGGTCTATGTACACCCCTAACTACTAGTGCACGTAAAACGAACAAGAGGGTAGGAGACAAATCTATTGCATGCCTCACTACTAAAAACCGTCCAAAAAACTCGACTGAAATCGGTCAAAATCCAAAACAAAACTGACCAATTTCCGATCATTTTCAATTAATCGATAAAATAATGGTCGTAAATGGGGAGCGACCGCATTCGGTCACTATTTTTCGACCGAAGTCGGTCGGTAACTGTCAACACAGTTTGACCAAGTTGTTTGACACAAATTAATTTTACCGACCGAATTTGATCGGTATTGTTAAAAGTAATTTTTAATTATTTTAAAATTAACGATCAAATTCGGTCGGAATTTTAATATTCATTTTTTTAAAATTATCCAATTTTCCGACCGAAATCTGTCGATATAGTTAAAATATATAATTATTCATTTTTATTTAAAATTGTAAATTCCGATCGAAATCGGTCGTTATTATTTGAATAATTAAAATTTAAAATAAAAACTTTCGACCAAAGTCGGTCGGTAAATTTGATTTTCTGGAAAATAAAATGAACGTTTTCAACCGAAGTCGGTCAGTTTTCTGGGTAATTGTTTTGGTAGAAAATAGATGTTTTATAGCTGCACCACATGCCAACAACCAATCATCTATAATGGCAGCATTACATTACTACCATTCAACTAATTCAACAATAATAACAACAATAACAATAATAACAACAACAATAACAACTATCAAAACTATATTTACAAAACACTATCACGAGACCTGGGAATCGGGAAAGCACCACTAGCAAGAAGATTGGCTAGCTGACCTTGAAGGATATTAAATTGTTGGTCCCCCTTTTCTAGCTGAACTTGAAGGGTATCTAATTGTTTATTTCTCTTTTGTTCTCTAGCCTTTGTCTCTTCAAGCTCTATGGTCAGCTTTGAAATCTTCTTCTCCTTAGACGAGAGAGTCGACCTATCAATTGCTTCGCCCTAGGCAGAAGCCCCTACACCTTGAAAACTAGCCTTGTAGCGCCAAAATAATTTCTATGGAAGGTCGTGTGCTATCCCTTTTTCAGGTGCACCGATAATATCCAACCATATCTTCTGCGCTTCTTCATCTTATGTGGTCGCACGCCTTGCTCATTCGGTGGCATGCTCGGAGTGTAGTCCTCCACATTAGCCTTGTGGCAACAGTAACATACGTATACATATTAATGCTATATTAACATATACTATATTAATATAAGTATACATATGTTGTTGCTATATTAATATAGCTATATTAATACTTATGTTGTAGCAACAACAACATATGTATACCTATTAATGCTATATTAACATATTTTCATAGGCTTAACTCAAGTAAGCGACGTGTGGACAACTGGACAACCTATATGATGCTCCAAGCTTCAGTCCTAACTAAGAAACAAGCAGAATGTCGTCCTCAAGCTAAGGCAAACACATACACGAATGCTGGAAAAATAGTGAAGTAAAAGGCACACAAAGTTTCAAGACCAATTTTCTGAATTTACTTGATACAACGGAAATTACAAAGTGTATGAGATGCCTTCTCTAAGGCTTATACATGTGTATATATTCTATCCAGCCACTAGTTGGCCTAAACTACAAAGAAACATTCTCTAAATCTACCTAACTATATGGGGAAAGGGTTGTTCGGCGCCAGTCCTGCCCTTGCCTAAAATAGGCTTGTTTGCTTTGTCTTTGCAGGGCTGTCCCTTTCATGGACATGTTTTGGGGCAGTGTCACGCCCAGCTTTGTGGAACTGGTACTTGCTTGCATTAAATGGCTTGCATGCTTGTCTTTGACCCTCCCAAGTGTTGACATGTTGCATGAAAAGTCTCCATGAACCTTGGCAGCCATGTTTGAATCGAATTAAGGCACATTAAGGGGGAAAATCAGTAGCGAACTTGGCGGGGCGGCACACTCTCCCCCACTTGAAATGGCGACGACCGTTGTGCCACAGAGCTTCATGTAATCATGAACTTGATCTTTGAACTTCCATAAATCTTCATATTTCTATCATGATGCCTCCTCGGGTGATTGCCCCTTCTAATGGACAAGAAATTAAGCACTTTAATTTCCCCAACCTTTGCCTCAGAACAATTGGTGGTCGATAATGGCCTCGCCTTTCTTGTTAATGGCTAAAGGGGGTATGAAAATTTGAGCGGCTGGATTGCCCGTGCTCAACATCTTTATTGTCTTCATGGTAGGGGTTGAGCTGGTTAGAATGAAAGACAGGGTAAATCTTCAAATAATGAGGCATGTCCATTCTAACCGAAATCTTTCCAACCTTGGCAGTGATTTCAAACGGACTCTCGTAACGCCGAATCAGACTTTGTTTGACGCCTATCAAATATTTGAATTGCCAGGGATTGAACTTTACTATTACCTTATCCCCGATTCTGTAGTACACCGAATGCTGCTTCCGATCAGCAAAGTTTTCATCTTTCAGGCAACTTTGTCTAAATAAGACCTTGCCATGTCTACGTGCTCCTCCAAGATTTAGACATATTAAATGCCCTTGGGTTTTTTAAATTTGCACTTAAGTGAAAAGACTGGGGTGTGTTAGGTTTCTGCCTCATTGCAAGTTCGAAATGGCTCCTCCTGGTTGATCACTATGCTGCAAATTATATGAGAACTGGGCAGTGTCAAGTAGCTTTGCCTAGTCCTTTTGGCTTGCACTAACAAAGTGCCTCAAGTACAGCTCCAAGAGCGCATTGAACCTTTCTGTTTGACCATCCATTTGTGGATGTAAACTGGTGGAGAAGTGCAACTCCGACCCCAACAGATTGAACAACTCTCTCCAAAAGTACCCGTAAAAGGGGGATCACGATCACTTATAATGTGTTTTGGAATAAACCAAGTCTTTACCACGTCCCTTTAGAACAAGTGTGCTACTTCCTTGGCTTTGCGATTGGTGTTGGTGGAAGTAAAGGTTGCGTACTTTGAGAATCGATCAACCACCACCATGATTGTGCCAAAGCCCTCTGAATTTGGAAAACACATAATGAAGTCCATTGTGACGTTATCCTATGGCCTTTCCGCCATTGGTAAAGGCTCAAGAAAGCCTCCCAGTACCTTGTGCTCAACTTTGTCTTGTTAGCACACAAGACAGGTTCGGACGTAGACTTCAATATCATCCCTCATATGCGACCAATAATATGATGACTCTAACAGCGCCAAGGTGCACTTTTAGCCTCTGTGTCCTGCCCAAACAGTGTCGTACCTTTATTTAATTAATGTGCGCCTAAGGTTTCCCCATTTAGGCACGAAGATACACCTACCAATGGAATAAAGAAGCCCATCTTCCACCCAAAATATCTTTCTCTTGACTTGGCTGACCAAGTAAAAAAGTTGCATCGCCACCGGATCATGCTGAATCCCTTGCTTGATTGCATCAATATATCACTGTTGGTCATGCTAACAATTGGTGCTAGCAGTACCCTCCGACTCACTACGTCGGCTACAATATTGGCTTTCCCCAGTTTGTACTCCAAGTAATAATCAAACTTCGCCAAAAAGTCCTGCCACCTTACTTGCTTAGGTGGTAATTTCTTCTAGGATTGGAAATAACTTGTCGTCACGTTATCCGTTTTGACAATGAAATGAGCCCCCAACAAATAATGACGCCAGGTTCTTAAACAATGAACCATTTCCATCATCACCTTCTCTTCGACAGTGTAACAACACTCTGCATCATTCAATTTTCTGCTCTCAAAAGCTATTGGATGGCCCTCTTGCATTTAGACGCCTCTAATAGCAAAATCAGATGCATCTGTGTGGATCTCAAAGACTTTGGAAAAGTTGAGTAGAGCCAAGACAGACTCTTCCGTAATTGCTGACTTGAGACCTTCGGATGCCCCTCGACACAAATCAGTCCACTCCCAGGAGTGATCCTTCTTCAGCAAATCTGTGAGCGGAGCCACAATTGCTGAATACCCAAGAATGAATCGCTGGTAATAATTGGCAAGGCCAAAAACATACCGCAACTCGGTTACCTTCATTGGGGCCTCCCAATCTCTAATCGCCGCGACCTTGTTGCTATCCATCCGAATCTGTCCTTGGTTGATTGTATCCCCAAGAATTACACTTGGGGCTGGGCAAAAGAACATTTCTCCTTCTCCACGAACAGGTCATTTTCCCTTAGAACTTGGAAAACTTTGCGGAGGTGATCAAGTTGTTCCTCCATGCAGGTGCTGTAAATCACAATGTCATCAAGATATATGACTACAAACTGATTGAAAAATGGATGGAGCATCTTGTTCATCAAAGTGCAGAATGCAGCGGGGATGTTGGTCCAGCCTAACGGCATTACCAACCATTCAAAAGCCTTGTAACACACCACGCAAGTCGTCTTTGGTTCATCACCTTCGGCTATGCGAACCTGATAATATCCTTTCCTCAAATCCATTTAACTAAACACCTTGGCCTGGCCATGACGATCAAGTAAATCTGCTATCAAAGGGATTGGATATTTAGTCTTTACCGTGACTTTGTTGAGAGCATGATAGTCTATGTTAATCCGCAATGACCCATCTTGTTTCTTTTCGAACAATACTGGTGCACCAAATAGAGCCTTGACGGTCTGACATGTCCCGTCTCAAGAAACTCTTTAAGTTGTTTTCTCAATTCCTCCAGTTATGGAGGTGCCATGCGATACGGACCCACGACAGGTGGCTTTGCTCCCAGAATCAGCTCAATCTGATGATCTACTTCCCTACGTGGTGTCAAATGTTTGGGAAGATCTCCGGATATGAAATCCTTGTTCTCATCAAGAACCTGCTACACACATGGGGGCAAGGCTTCGTCAACCATGTCCTCTTCAATCTCTATTACAACAGCTAGAAATGTGGTTTCACTCCTCTGGAAGCCTTTCACGATATACATCACGGACAATTGGCCAACGACTTACGGCACCCAAACTCTTGGTACCACACAAGGAGCCCTCGGATCCCAAATATAAATTTGGTTAAGGTTGGGGGAAATGAAGGAAATGACTTCATCCCAATAGTCCAAACCCAACACAAGATCAAACACATCCATGGGAGCAACAAAGAAATTCACATTTTCCTGCCAAGCACCTAAGTTGAGTTACACATTGCGGGCAACTCCATTCACGTTGGTAAGGTCGGCATTGACTATTTTCAACAAAGAACTACTAGGACCAAACGCAAGGCCAAGTGACTTAGCCTTTGCTTCAGCCACAAAATTGTGTGTCATTCTGGAAAAGGGTACTTGAATGATCGGGGACCACGGAGTTGGGGCCATCTGCGAGGCACACCGAACCGGGAAGCCATGCTAGAAGGAACATAAAGGTTCTTATCTATTGGGCGAGTACAAAGGTACTACCGGGAGCATTGGGTACTTGCTAAGGAAGTGATTGTTGGAAAACAACGAGAATTGTTCTTGAATGTGTAGATGTTATACCTTTGAGAATGTAGAACACACCAGGAGTACGTCCCCAAAGCTTGATGAGTACCGAAGTATATGAAGCAGTTGAGTTGCCGAAGGTTCCATGTTGCAGCATGAGTTTCCGGAGGTAGGGCTAGTATGCCAAGTGGGATAGAAACATTGACAAGTACCCTCCACATTGAGTGTGGGAGGATCTGCCTATATAGGGGCATTGGGGCAAAACTGTGAGTCCTGAAGCAAGAGAGTCTTCCAAGGTAATGAGGGTGAGGAAAAGGGCTACGTGAGTGATTGAGCTACTAGAGCTATGCCAAAGGGCGCGAAAGGGATTTGTGTGTTGTTAAGCCACAAAAGCAAGGGCTATGCGAGTTGTTGAACTACGGGAGCTGCGCCAAGGATTACTATAATGTGCTTACCACTGAGGGAAGACCTTCGGATGATATGAAGGCCATGAGGCTCATGGTGTGGTTGACTAGTGTGCGTCACCACAAAGTTAGACACCGGAGGGTGCAAGTGCGGAGGCACTTTTTGAGCGAACACCTAAAGGATGTGAAGTGCAGAGGCACTCTTGGAAGATACTTGGGGGAGAAGTGCACGGGGCATGACTCCATTCTGAGACGGACTTTGAGGAAGTCCGATCCACAAGATTAAGGGATTGTGATGTACATCCCTGAGGGGGAAGACTCTGGGCTATCGTGGGCATTGTTGTGTCATCAAGGATGATGACATGTTGAGTGTTGGAGGATGCTACACCCCGCGTTTTGGGGGTTCTTGGCATCCATAGTACTGCGCGCTACAGGGCGGCATAACGAGTGTCAGTCCCGTAGGCGACGTGTGCTGATGATGTGTAGTGAAGGAGCATCTGACTGATGGGCTATGCATGAGTTAAAAACCATCTATAAAGGTTGTGTTACATGTCCTAAGAGTGCAAAGAGATTTTAGCGAGGACTTTGGATGAAACCAAGGGTCTAGCCTGCGGGCGACGGCTGCGTACGTGCTTGAATGTCACGACCATACATTTCTGATCTAGGAGGGGAATCTAGGGATTTCGGTAGTAGGACTTGTTCCTTGTATGCTCTTATATATGTTGACCAAGTTTGGCATCATTTGAAGTTCGTTTTCCTAAAGACTTGACTTCTCCAAGGGTACTGGCAATGTCGTAATTTGCTGAAGTGTCCGAAGGCTATAACTTTTTCCAAAACATGTCTACTCGGCAATCTTAGGCTTTTTTATTTTAAGCAATATAAGAGGGGCAGAGGTGTTGAAGCTCAGCCAGCCTCCCCCGTGCATGCTGCCACAAAGCCGCACCAAGTGAGCCACCTTGAGGGGGAACCTCAAGGGCCTGCTTGGACATCTCAAAGGAGTATCTTAGGTATTCATACGAGCTTGGGAACTCTATGGACGATACAACGCCTTAGGACTAGCGTTGGGCACACAACGGATGCTAGAGGCTAGACATGTGGGACTATTATGCCCTATAGGCTACCGAAATTGTGGATAAAGACCTTTGTACCGATTGGATACTTGAAGCACCTATCTTAGGTATCTTAGGGGACTCATGTGTCGACTTGTGAGCATCACTTGGGTTCATCTATGTGAGCAAGGGTCTGTTGTCTTAGACGTGCAGTTGTGGGTCGACACTGCACTATGGGCGATGGAAGTATGTCCCAAGGGCTATGTTTGGCCATGCCATAGGACAACCATAGGCATGCTATGAAAGACGCACATGACAAAGGCCAAGGACTAAAGGTTTCTTTAGTCGGGCGAAGCACAAGCTGGGTGTGGATGCACGAGGCAAGTGTCAAGCTTGAGGATTGGACTGTGCACGCGAGAGTGATGCTCAGTGCCAGGCAAGGTACGGACATGTCCTTAGCCAACCCCGGGTGTGTGCATTGATGAAATACAGTAGATGAGAAATGCTACAACTAGTCGAGGCTATAAGCCTAGACATCACACGGACGACGCAGTTGAAGTAAGCCTCCTAGGCAAGCTTCACCACATGCTAAGGATCATGTTAGAAAACTTGGGAAAGATGACAGGCTGGCATGTAGTGCGGGGTGACTATAGGCGCCGCACAGGTTATTTAATGCCGTTGACATCCGGAAAAAGATCGGCTCGTGACACATATGTTATATTAATATAAGTATACATATGTTGTTGTAGCTAAAACTTAAGTATTAATATAGCACTATAATTTATGGAACTATACACTTTATTTTTAAATGTGTTATTAAATTTTCAATTGATCCACTGATGAAGTATTCGAGCAAAGCACTAATAAGGTGATCGAGAATAAAACATTCAAGATTATGTGTGTGTGTATATATATATATATATATATATATATGTGTGTGTGTGTGTGTGTGTGTGTATGTGTGTGTGTGTATATATATCTATGCTGGGGTTGTATGGCTAATAGATCTGACGTCCGAGGGCCGGGATGTATAGTAGCGTCCATATTGTCAACTGTAAATTCATATTTTTTAATAACTTAATTGTATAAATTATATATATATATATATATATATATATATATATATATATATATATATATATATAATTTTTGTTATATTAAAAAATCAATTGTCTTGGGCGGGAAAGTATGACCAATTTGTTATATTAAATGCAAGTATGACCAAGTCTTGATTGAAGATTGACCAATTTATGATCAAGATCGGTCGGAATTTTTTTTGTTGTGGGACCACTATTTCCGACCGATAGTGATCGGTATATTTGTCAGGAATATTTTTTTTGACTTTTGTGACTAGTTTACTTGATTTCCGACAGATTTCGGTCGATTTTATTTCCGACCAATTTCGGTCAGTATTCTGTGGGCGAGTGTTTCTAGTTTTCTAGTAGTGCCAATCGGTATTTACAAACCTCATGACATAGATAAGAGAGATAGAGAAGCTTCAAGCTTTCCTAGGTCATAAAGAAGCTTCAAGCTTTCCTAGGTCATAAAGAAGCTTCAAGCTTTCTTAGATCTGAAGGAAAAGGAAAGAACCTATGTTTGAAGGAGTTGAATATAATTATGAGGACTTTGAGAAAGTGATTGATATGCGTCAGCGGATGGTTGATAAGGCATATATATACATAGGCAAAATACTTTAAAACCCTCCTAAACTTGACATGAATTATTATTACAACTTTAAACTATTCGTGTTCTTAATTACCCCCTCAACTTGGCCTTTTGAGAACCATTACCCCCTGGATGCTTGTGACGACCCGATCGGTCGTCTTAAGAATTAACGCCTAGATCCCCTATTGACTGCTTTTCCCAAATTTATTTCTGCTATTTTGATTTGCCAGAATATTCGGTTTTGAGTTTCGGAGAGTTTTTGGGATACTTAGTTCCTAAATGAGAGCTTAACTGTTGAAAAATTGACTGTAGTCGGAACAGTGTGAAGACGGCCTCAGAATGGAAATCCTATGGTTTCGTTAGCTCCGTTGGGTGATTTCATGCTTAGGGGCGTGTTCGGATTGTGTTTTGGAGGTTCGTAGCTAATTTAGGCTTGAAATGCGAAAGTTGAATTTTAAAGTTTCCGGTCCGATAGTGAGATTTTGATCCGACGGTCGGAATGGAATTCCGAAAATTGGAGTAGCTCCGTAAGATTGAATGTGACGTGTGTGCAAAATTTTAGGCCATTCGGACGAGGTTTGATAGACTTTTTGATCGAAAGCGTATTTTGAGAATTTTAGAGTTCTTAGGTTTAAATCCATGGTTAATTCGAGGTTTCGATATTGTTTTAGGTGTTTTAAGGATTGGTACAAGTTTGGGTAGTGGTTTGTGACTTGTTGGTGCCTTTGGTTGAGGTCCCGTAGGCCTCGGGATGAATTCAGATGGTTGACGAAAAGATTTTGGAGTTAAAGTTGTAGCTCCAGCTGCTGGTTCTGTCATAATCACACCTCCGGTTTGGGTCCCGCAGGTGCGGCGCCGCAGAAGCGGCTCAAAGGTTGCAGAAGCGGTTGGAGGTAAAAGGGGAGTCGACCGCAGATGCGGTCAGGTAACCGCAGAAGCGGCATCGCATCTGTGGTAAGGTAGTCGCAGGTGCGGAAGTCCTTCTTTAATGAAAAGCCGCAGGTGCGACCATTGTTCCGCAAATGTGGGATCACAGAAGCGGTCCCAGGGCCGCAGATGCAGAAATCGCTTGGCAGAACATATAAATTCTTGCCTTCGCGAAATTTAGCCATTTTTCATCTTTTTCAAAACGGGAAGAAGCTTGGGGAGCACTTTTCAAGAGAGATTCTCAGAGGAGTTTATTGGGGTAAGGTCTTTGGTCCCTAAATTCGTTAATGGAATAATTTTTATCAATTTAAGCATGAAAAATTAAGGAAAATCAGTGGTAATTGGGGGGTTAGGGCTTGTCTAATTGGAGGCCTTTGAGTGATGATTTGAGGGACAAATTGAGGTCCGATTTTGGTACTTTTAATATGACTAAACTCGTGAGAGTGCGAAGTTTCTAGAAATATAAATTTTACCCGATTCCGAGACGTGGGCCTGAGGGGCGTTTTGGTCATTTTACCTAATTTCGCATATTAACTTAGAATTTAATTGTAGAATCAGTTACTTGAAGTGTTATTTACATTATGAAATTGAATTGAATAGATTTGGGCCATTTGGAGTCGAGTACTCGTGGCAAGAGCGTGGTTTCAGAGTGATTTTGAGCCGGTTCGAGGTAAGTGGCTTGTATAACCTTGTGTGGGGGACCTTCCCCTTAGGATATGATATATGTGATAATTGAAATGCCTTGTACGTGAGGTGACAAGTGCGTATTTGAGCTAATTGTTGAAAAATCTGGGCTTTCTTTAAGTATTTCAATTGATTTCCTTTTTCCTGTTTTTATTCTACTTGCAAATTTAGCCTGTTGTTAGTTTAGATAAGCATGTTTAGTTGACTTAATTACCTATATGCTTAAACTACCTTAATTGCACTACGTGAAGCATGTTAGGCTAGAATTAACTGTTACTTGGTATGGAATTTAGCATTTATTGGGTATTCTTGTGTTGTTGTTGTGTGTTTTTACTTTGGAACTATGAGATGGTATCCTAGGAGATCCCTGGCACGTATATTGAGGATACCAAGTGATCCTTGGGATACCAAGTGATCCGAAACATATATTGAGGATACCAAGAGATCTTTAGGATACCAAGAGATCCCTTGTATACATTGAGGATACCAAAAGATCTTCGGGATACCAAGAGATCCCCGGTTATCATCCCTGTTATGAGTAGTATTCCTTGTGTTTTGTCTTTATCTCTGTTGCAGTTATTAATTTCCTTATTATCCTGTATTACACTCTTGCTGTAGATTCTAAATTGAACTGTTTATCTTATGCTGTCATTTCTATACTTATTTAATCTCAGTAGGGCCCTGACCTTCCTCGTCATTACCCGACCGAGGTAAGGCTTGGAACTTACTGAGTACCGCTGTGGTGTACTCATGCCCTTTCTGCGCATGTTTTTCATGTGTAGATCTAGGTACTTCTACCCAGTCCTATCACCCTGAGGCGAGGCGATTGCCCTAGCGACTTCGAGGTATATCTGCCGCGTCCGTAGACCGAGGAGTCTCTTTCTATTCTTGTATTTAGTACTTAGCCCTTCTGTATTTTCTGTTCTTGTTAGACATTCCGAAGTTAGAGCTATGTAGTATTTCTTAGCTTGTGATTCATGGGTTTCCGAGTTGGATTTATGTATTGGTATTGAGAGTTAAACATGCTGTATGCCGAGCGGCACATTTAAACACTGTTATTACTTTATTTCTATTTTAAAATGTTTTACTTCCGCAAATTTGATTTTTATTCCGCAATTTAGGCTTACCTAGTCGTAGAGACTAGGTTCCGTCACGACGGTTCACGGAGGGAGAACTGGGGTTGTTACAATGCTGATGCAAAGAGTGCAGGTGCACTCGCCTGCCACGTGGATTTTTTCTGTATATGTGATATTTTTTGAAAAATAGAATATATTTTTACCTTTTTAAGTCTGATACTTCTTTAGATAATCTTTTTCGAATACAATTTATAATAAAACTTGGATAGAACTACATTATTTAGGCCAAATATTTTTTATTTGGCTAAAAATAATAAAATTTCAATTAACTTTTTTTGAATTTGATCTGAAAATAAAGGTTTATACAATTGAAATAAATAGTCAAGGCATCTAAAAGTTATAAAAATACATAGTTTAAAATTAATTATTTTGGCTATAATTTTTTATATAGCTCTAAATTATGGTGCTCTAAAAAATATTTTTTTTACAGATTTTACCGGAAAAAGTAAGAATACACAGTTGAAATAAATAGTCATTGCATCAAAAGAAGAAATAAAAAGATTGTACAATTTCTTCAAATGTGTATTTTTATTTCTCCAACTGTGTACAATTTCTTCAACTATAAAAAGAGTGTACTATTTTTATTTCTTCTTTTGATGCAATGATTATTTATTTCAAATGTGTATTTTTACTTTTTCAAGTAAAATTTCTAAAAAAATATATTTTTAGAGCACCATAATTTAGAGCTATATAAAAAATTATAGCCAAAATAATTAATTTCAAACTATGCATTTTTTATAACTTTTTAGATGCCTTGCCTATTTATTTCAATTGTATAAATCTTTATTTTCAGGTCAAATTCAAAAAAAGATTAACTAAACCTTTATTATTTTTAGCCAAATAAAAAAATTTAGCCTAAATAATGTAGTTCTATCCAAGTTTTATCATAAATTGTATTCGGAAAAAATTATCTAGAGAAGTAACATACTTAAAAAGGTAAAAATATATTTTATTTTTCAAAATAATGTCACATATACAGGAAAAATCCACGTGGCAGGCGAGTGCACCCACATTCTTTTTCACATCAGCATCCAGGGGGTAATGACTCTCAAAATGCCAAGTTGAGGGGGGTAATTAAGACCGCGAATAGTTTAAGACTGTAACTAATAATCTGTGTCAAGTTTAGGGGGGTTTTAAGATATTTTGCCTATATACAGATTAACTCAGCTTAATTGTGTGCTCTTTTTATTTTCTAAAACAACATCAGAATTAATGTTTAAACAAATCGATTGATGATGTTTTAGCTAAACAACTCCAGGTAGTTAAACAATCTAATGTTGTTTGTACTGCATGCTTAACTATTTCGTTTGATGTATCTGTAAATACTCTATTTTATTTGCAGCATGCATGTTTATGGAGTATTGACAGTAGTATATGTCGTTCCCCAGACAGTAGACCACCAATACTGATTTGATATTAGATTGTAGTTTTTTCCCAGAAGTTCCTGACAGACCTTCATTACTAGATATATATATATGTTGGCTTTTTTGATGAAGTATGCTACTAGTGCATCTCTCTATAAGCTAATTAAATACGTACAACGGGTATTCACTATTTTAAACATGCATGGATCAAAAGCATTTTGTTTTCCTGATTGATGAGCAAACGATACAAGTGCAACATTAAAGAGTTCGAGGATGATATATGTTTTAGCAGTGTACTACCTGATATTTCGAAATTCATCCAATAAAGTGAAAAGTTGCCGATAAAAGAAATTTGGGATTATAAACGTACGTAGGAAGAATTACGGCCTTGTCACTTGGCCCAACAACCTAATCAAAAACAACCCAAATTTAAAATCCTTACCCTATTTGACCCCGATTGTACATAACATTGAAAGAAATTTTTCAACCTTTAGCCCATATTAATTATTTTAAGGATTATATTCAGTTTCCACTTTTATTTTTATTTCTTCTCTCTTTTGTCACGCCATTGCTGTCTTCTTCTCTCTACTTTCTTTTGCCCAAATAGACCACAAAAAGTGGAGAGGACTTGAAATTTCTAAAGACAAAGGATGGGAGCTTTTGCAGATAAGAATCCTCATTTTTTCATGGATTTACTATTTTATTTTGTGTCTAATCACTCTCTTCAGACAAAAGGTGGTTGCAATGTATGAAAATTAAAGAATAGAAATTCACCATTGAAAGCCATTCAAAGTTTGGTTTTCGAAAATAAGATTTTTTGAGTTTGTTAGTTGTTTAGATTGGGTGTTGTTCCAATTGTGAGGCGTCACCTATGGTACACAAAACAGAATGTTGAAAAGTTGAGGGCCAAGGCCAGCGCCCCACGCTGCCCTGGATGCTCAAAACGTGAACATGTCCTATTTCGTCCGGGACAAGGTTATTTCGGCCCTATGCGGTCCCAACTCATATAAAAGAGGCTCTAAACCTAATTTGAAGGAGATCTAACATACTGTGAGGGAGAATAGACGTGGAGGAACACACACCACGCTTGGAGGAGGCTTTCAACTAGTTTTTCTTCTCCTATCTTCCTTTAATTTCATATTTTTTTATTCTAGAGAACATTGTAGTTTGAAGCTTGAATTATTCTTATTATTTTATCATATTGGTTTATTTTGTTCAATCTTGTACTTAATTATTTGATTGCTTGATCACCAATTGAATACTATCTACGAATCTAGGATTGAACTCTGGAGAGGGAATTCTAGATTGCATATAAGATTGAGTAGAGCAAGATCTTAACTCTGAGTGGGAGGCGGATTTGCAGTTAGGATAGGAATATACCTAATCCCCTTGCTTGGTTACTATACATGAATTATTAATGCGTTCTAATTAATTCTAATTTCATAGGAATATAAGCGTTAGATTATCTTGAATAGGCGAGTAGTACTTCAAGAGAAGGCTAATATTAACCCTGTCAATCAATAAAACAGATAAATTAATTAGACGATCTAGGTGAAAAACTCAACGGGATTGTTAGTTAACCCATAGCTCTAGAATATTGTCTCTCATTGAATTTGTCTCTAAAATTCTCCAACTTGTTTCTTTAATTTCTTAGTCTGTTACTCTAGATTAATTGTAGTTAAATACTCATACTTTAGGAATCACTTAAATAGATTAATTGTTTGGGTTTAATTTAGTTGATAGTTAACCACAAGTCCCTGTGGGTACGATATCTGGACTTACAATCCTATATTACTTGTTGACCATGTGCATTTCGGAGCAACAAGTTTTTGGCACCGTTGCCGGGGACTTAGAAATTAACTATTTTACTAGATTAGGTTTATAATTTTTGTCTATTCAAGTTTTTAAATTTTAGCATAGTTTAATATTTTACTATCTTTGTTGATATGGCATCTTGGTATGATAATTGATCGAATATTGGTTATTTTTATGATGGTGATCCTTGTCCATATTATGAAAAAATTGTGTATCTCAATCTTATGTGTGAAATTTGTGTAATGTGTGTGGTGGTCAAGGTAGCCATTTGGATGATTGTCCTAATTCTTATTATCCTTCTCAGAACTCTTATTATGATGTTTCTAATAATGTTTATGAGTTTGATAGGAAAAATGAAGTGGAGGATATGGAACGTGTTGCTCGTATTATTGACATGATGAGGCAAGTTGCCAAGCAATAAGATGAAAATCAAAAGGCTATACAAAGAATTAGTGCAGCAATCATGAGAATGAAGGCCGAGGTGGAAGAATTGGCTAAAGAGAGCGAGTTCCCACTAGAAGATAATTTTGAAGAAGAAGATATAGTGAGTCAATCTTGGCTAGAGGAACAAGCTCAGCTAATAAAAATTTTATGAGTCTCTCCGCGATGGTCTTTCAAATATGATTGAACAATTGATAGAAAGAAGAACTGAGCTCAGGCAAGAGATAGACTAATTTGGCTGAGATATCCATGACCTGCAGACTAAATTGAATAAAAAGGTTGAGACGTCTGATGACCTACAATCAATTGTTGTAGATATTGGCCAACTTATGGAGCAAAAAGAGAAATCCCAACTATTCGGCCAAATTATTAATGATGCCAAGGTTGACGAAGTGCGCAAAAGTGAGAATGTCAAAAGTGAAACCATTCTAGAGTTGGAGCGCATTGGACCTTATTCTAACCATTTTTCATTGAGCTTGGTTGGTGACATGAGAATTGATCCATTTGAGCATATGGATGAGTCAATGGATGAGGAAAAAAGTTTTTATATTCTTAAGTTTACCATACCAAGGAGACAAGACGACATCCCACGTTTAAGGGCCAAGAAGTGCAAGATGTGATACCTATTGTTTGGTTCCTTTATTTTTACACCACCGCCCCAGGAACGTGACAAAAAAATTGATGCAAAATTGGGATGCAATTCATATCCTCAGTGGAAGGAAAAGTGGTGAAGCGATAACGTCGAGACACGACTATAAATAAAGCGCTTGTTGGGAGGCAACCCAATTTTATTTTTATTTTTGGTTATTATTATTTTTTTATTGTGTCACTTTAACTTAACTATATAATAAGTGAATGTGCCCATGGACGAAGAAGGGTAGTTCAGTAAAACCAACACTTTTTATGGGTATTTTGGTTCAACCCTTTTATCCCTTTTTTTTTTGGTGACACGTGGTGTAACACTTTCAAAAGGTGGGATGCAACTGGATTTTACCTAGATTTTCATTTTTCATACTTTTCACCTGATTTTGCCATTTCTTCTTCTTCTTCCATATCCTCTATTTCTTTTTCATTCTCTGTAGCGTTCCTCTGTTTTTGCTTCTTTTTTTTTTTTTTTTTTTTTTGTTTCTCTGCTCTCTCTCCGTTGCAGGCTCACCTTCTTCTGGTCATTTACCCGTTGAAGGTGCATTTTGGTATTAATTTTTCCTGTTGGTTTTCTTTTGTGTTTTTTCCTCTCTTTGATTTATTAGATATGTTTTTTTCAAATTTTGTTGTTGTCAGGTATTTGGGTTCTAATCATGTTGCATGTGTTGGCTTTCACATCATTAGGCATTTGCATCTACTTCTAGATGAAAGCAAAAGCAATTCCAAAGACGATATACAACACGCAGAAGAAGCTTCATATTGCAAAAATCTATAGATCTGCCGGAAAAATTGCAAAATTGCTATTTAGTTGTAATGCAGGTGCCTTCAAACATAGCTCCTTTTATATTGTCAAGTAAGGGGAAATTATTTCAAGATTTTGCCTCTCTTCTCTGTGAACAATAGATATAGTTTGTTAGTACATCATTTTCATGGTTAGAGTAGAAAAGCCGTCACCAAGTAATTCATTCTCACTGTTAATTTTTTTAGCTGATACAAAATTACTGATAGTTCACTATTTCCTTTTCTTAAAAGTCAGAAATGTTAAAGTTACACATTAGAACTGTTACTTTATAATGCCTCAAGTGTGTATTTCTTTTTCATTATTTCTTAATTTTTGTGAAAAATTAGAGTTATGTGTATTGCTTTGGCTCTGATTCCTTTTGCTTTTCAAATGAGAAAATTGCTTTAGTTCGTGTTCTTAGTTGATTTCTTGAATATGATTTTTGTTAAATTCATGTTGTGTTTCGTTTTACCATATTGGAAGAACCTAAGCAGAGGAAAAAGGGAAAAATAATTATGAGATTGTTATTGTTTAACCAAAAAAATGGGATTTCGGTTAAAGCTTTAATTTAGAAGAACTCGGG
This sequence comes from Nicotiana sylvestris, assembly GCF_000393655.2. NCBI lineage: Eukaryota > Viridiplantae > Streptophyta > Magnoliopsida > Solanales > Solanaceae > Nicotiana > Nicotiana sylvestris. Next base: position 107,707,736 of record NC_091064.1, read on the forward strand.
TTACTGGTAATCAAAAGAATATATGAAATAAAGTGATTTGGCCAGCAATAAGATAATCAGAAGAAAAACAAGTAAATTGGTATATTCAGATAGTATTTCGTGTCCCTACAGTTGATTCATTCTCTCCCTTTTATAGCTATTCTAGAGATATGCATTTTGCCTTTGTCATAATAAGGCGATTAAAGACATTAAATGCAATGTTACATAATCATTGTATTTAATACTTAGTATTTAAGACTTATTAATTACTGTATCTGTACTCCCATGTAGTGCCAGATTCATTCCCCTTGATTTTTGGACTTAAATAGGTACGAGCGCTGAGTCTTTTGAATAACCGCTCATGCCTCTTCCTTTGCCTCTACTTGTATTTGTTGCAACTCGTGCCTCTTTGCCAGTTGTAATTTTTTGACCAGTCTATGTGTCATGACACGTCATCTTTACACCACTTTAATATGTAAACTCAATTTCTCCCAATACAGATAGTCCCTCCACTTGCCATTTATTCATCGATTGAATATTTGGGAAGTGGATTTCATTAGAATGAGGATTTTTGTCACCATTAATGCTATGACAGAATCGATACTTCAATGGTCACATCCATTAAATGCTTTTCACACGTGTCACCTTTTCATTAGATTCGCAGTTTTGCAGTATTTTTAAGGCTTTTCCACGGCTTCACTATTCACGAAGCATTAGTTATCATTATTATGGTCCTTCCATCATTGTACCTTTTTCTTTGATGGTTGCTTATCAGTATAAATATAGTTTCCTTCTTTGTCTTTACCATATAAAGTTTTCTGAACATTCAATTTTCTCAAATCTTTGTTTGCTTCTTCATCATATTATCATGTCTTCATCAGACCCTAACCCTAGAAAGGTTCCCATTGTTGATACCTTTCCTGATGCCTCCACTAGGAGCAAAAGAGGAGGTAGGCCCCGTAGTTTAGGATCTGCACGTGGTTTTTCTATTCCTTCACCTAGTTCTGGCCCTTCTTCTAGAATTAGAGGTTCTTTTTCACAAAGATCTTCTAGGGGTAAAGAACCTTCTGAACCTCTTCGTGAGCCTTCAGTAGAAGAGATAGTTCCTGCAGAACTGTCTTTTTATCATGACAGAGAGTCTCTTAGAAACCAAGTATCTTCTTTAGATCGTGCTGATATCTACCCCACTCAAATTACTAAAGGTTTGATTTCTATAGTTCGTAGAGATTCCATTGGAATCATGATTTTCCTATTATCATTTCCAATCCGAATCAAACAATTACTTCCTACTTAACCGGATTTTCTTTTGTTTATATATACCCTTTCACTTTAGGATTTAAACCAGCTATTGGCCATGTTATCCTTGAGTTCTGTCATTTCTTTGATGTTTGCTTGGGTTAAATTGGCCCAATAATATGGAGGGTTGTTGTCTGTTTGAGGCATTTGACCAACACAGCCAGTGTGCCTTTTACTTTTCCACATCTGATCCACCCTTACTCCCCTAAACTCTTTCGCAATGAAGTTTTTACACTAGTAGTCAGGAGCAAAAGAGTTTTGGTAAGTCCTGAAGATGACAAAGACCATGGCTGGTATGCCAGGTTTGTTGCTGCCCCCACTGTTGCTTTAATGGGTGATGAGGACGTTCCCCTTCTTGAGAAATGGAATTTTGAACGTGAGTCTTCTGACTTTCTCGTACCTTTTTCTTCAAGTTTGTTGATTTTTCTTCTAATTTTGCTTTTCTTTTTCAGCAACCATGGGAGTTGTGGAAGATGTTCCCAATTTTCGTGATTGGGTAGACAAGCTATTGAAGATTGCTCCAATGGATGGTAGATCTTGGAAGATCCTTTCCCAACGATTTGGTTGGAAAGTAAAAACTCATGGTAAGAGCCTTTGTTTTATTTTATGTTACATATATTTTTTGTTTCTAAATTCAATCATTATATCAGGATTTGCTATTCAAGGAGTTATTGCCGAGGCGGTCGCGACTTCTCGTATCTCTTTGGAAAGGGCCCAAAAAATAATCTTGAGTTCTTTATCGAAGAGAAAAGCCGTTAATGAGCAAGATTCTGAAGAAAAGGAAGACGAGGGCTCTTTGGTATCAAGGCCACGGGCTCGAAGACGCATCATTTCTTATGATGAAGAAGAAGTATCCCCCAGCCGTTCTATTCCCCTTACCGAGTCTGTTGAGGCCCTGAAAGTGATTCTTGACGATGATGTGGCTCCCGCTGCTGCTCATGCCTCCGTTGAGCAGTTTTTTATCAGCGGGTTTGGTGGTGAAGCCTCAAGCCCAGTTTTGGATGAAGCACCTCTGGCTTCTTTTTCTACACCCATGTCCGTGACTCCTTCTTTACCGATCTCGGCTGTTTCCGTTCCTCCCCTGACTGTCTTTACTACTTGTACTGTTCCTACTTCTACTGTTCCCCCTACAGTCATTCACCATGCTGAAGTCGGCTCCTCAAGTAGGAGTGGAGCTATGAGGCAAGTGGTCATTAAAGTCACCGCTGAGGGCAATCTCTTAAGAAAATCGGGTCAAGCAGATGTATGGCTAAAGACCTTAATTGGACCAATTTAAAAAGCCAAGCTAGATAGCCATAACTCCTTGACTTTTATGAATGATATTATGCACGGTTTTTTAAAGGTATTCCCTTTCTCTTTTTTCCTTTGTTATGTTTTTAAAAAAAATTCTATCTTTGAGATTCTCATTTCTCTTCCTTTTTTATTGTAGGCCAATCTTATCGGTATGGAGATGATGAAAAGGATTGCCCTCTCAGAGCAATTAGTGCGCGATTCTCAATTAGAGGCGTGCAATTGGAAGGAGCAGTATGAAAGCCTTCAAATTGATGTGGAGTACTTAGAAGAAAGTAAAAGTACCTTAGAGCAGCGGGTACGGGCCTTGATTTCAGAGTTAGCAGTTGAAAAGGCTTCCTCAAGTCAAGCGGATAAAGAAAAGGCTCGTCTTGAAACCTCTTTTTCCGAGCAGCTGTCCAAGGCAAGTGAAGAGATTAGAGAGTTGAAGGCTCTCTTGGGTGAGAAAGATGCTTATGCTGGAGAGCTCGTGCAGAATTTGACTCAAGCACAAGAAGACCTCCGAGCTTCTTCTGATAAGGTTTGTGCCTTGAAAAGTTCTCATGCCTCTCTTCAAGCTTCTTACACTTCTGCCTTGGCCGAAAATGAGAAATTAAAGAATGAAATTGCTGACTGAGAAAGGGATTATGAAATCCTTAAGGATAAATCTGCCATTGAAGTGAGTTGGGCATTTTTGAATTCTCGCCGTGATACCCTAGTTGAAGCTAGCCAAGAGACTTTTGATTTGGAATCTGAGTTAGCTAAAATCAATGAAACTATTGAGAAAGCTCAGCAAACTCAAGATTTTCCTTCTCTCGTGGACGAAGCTTCCGTGAATGTTGAAGTTGATATGGGTATCCCAACTCCTTCAAGTCCAGTTGAGCCCGCTGCTGTAAACCCAGTTGAGCCCGCTGCTGTTGATGCATCTTCTTCCGCTCCTACATCTTCTTAGTGATAAGTTTAAGTCATTTGAATTTTTTTGTGTTGTTTTGTTTTTTGGGAAAATTGTGGTAAAACCCTTGGCCTCATTTGAGGGTTTGTTTTGGAAATTCAAGTCCCCGGTCCTTTCATGGGGCAATTTGTATAAACAATTCGCAGTTTATGACTAAGTTCGTACTTAGTCTTAAGCTATTTAAGAAGTTTTCTCGTTACTATCTTGAACTTCTGTTTAGTTTATTCTTGCCTTTATTTCTAAGGACTTATAGAATAATTTGCATTTTTATTCTTTAAAAATGCTTCTATTAATTTCATGAATATTAATCATGAATTTTACAAAAGAGGACCCTTTTATATTCGACACTTAATAAAGAAGACGTCTCATCTTCATAATGGTGTTAACATATGATAAAAGAAATAGGATTATACATGTTTCTTTGAAATAATTTTGACAAGTTTTTATTTGAACTTTGTCTAGTTTTGAATAACACTTTACACGTATTTGAATTACATCTATAACTTTCTCGTAACTGTTTTTCTTGTAACAGATTTAAAAAAAATAAACACAAGGTTTTTATCTATAACCTGTTTCAGTCGTGACTTTGCTCTGCACTTGACTCATTCAATGAGTAAACTTGATTTTCTTTGCCTTCCTTATACACATGTCCGTGTATATTATGTAGTCCTCCAAGTGTTTGAGTGTTGAAGTATGAAGCCTCGAGCGCTTGACTGTTCCTCTCATTTGGTCCTTTCCCTGTAAAAGAGAAACATACGAGACTCGGAGGTACGATTATAGATGCAGACTGCTTAACCCGTTTGAATTTCTTTCAGAATAATTGTAACTCTAGGCCAGGAAATTTAATTTATTCTACATGCCTTGCAGGTCGTGACTCATCATTTAGTACGGGTTAACGTTTTTCCTATCATCTAAAATTGTTAGTAAAATTTTAACAATTCAAAAATTAAATTTTAAAATATGGATACCTGACCGTGGGTATTCTTCATAAATAATATCTCTTCAGATGAACGACGTTCCAATGTGAAGGTAGTATCTTGTCATCCATTGTTTCCAGTTCGTATGCTCCTTTACCTGCAATATCATAAATTCTATAGGGTCCTTCCCATGTTGGACTTAATTTCCCCGAGTTCGCTGCCTTCGTAGATTGAAAAACCTTTTTGAGTACGAAGTCCCCAATTTTGAAGAATCTGAGGCGTGCTTTTCTGTTGTAGTATCGTTCTATGACCTGCTTCTGTGCTGCCATTCTTATTAGTGCAGCTTCTCTTCTTCCTTCAAGTAAATCAAGATTTACATGCATTTCCTTTTCATTAGATTCTTCTGTCGCCTGTGTGAATCGTGTACTCGGCTCTCCTATCTCAACAAGTATTAAAGCTTCAACTCCATAAACCAATGAAAATGATGTTTTTCCTATACTTGTTTTTGCTGTTGTGCGATATGCCCATAAAATACCAGGTAACACTTCTAACCAATTACCTTTGGATTCCTCTAAACGCTTCTTTAAATTGTTGATAATGACTTTGTTTGTTGACTCAGCTTGCCTATTACCCACCAGATGATAGGGTGTAGACGTAATCCTTTTAATCTGCTAACTTTAAAAGAATTCCGTAATTTGAGTGCCTATAAACTGTGGACCATTATTAGAAATGGTTTCCTTTGGCACACCGAATCGGCATATGATATTCCGCCAAATGAAATCTTTAACTTCCTTTTCTCGTACCTTTTTAAATGCTCCTGCCTCTACCCATTTAGTAAAATAATCAGTGAGAACGAGCAAAAATTTTACCTGTCCTTTTGCTTGCGATAGTGGACCCACGATATCCATCCCCATTTCATAAATGGCCACAGTGCAATACTAGATGTAATAACTCTGCAGGCCTATGCATATTATTACCGTACCTTTGGCATTTATCACATTTAGCCATAAAACTTTGCGCTTCTTCTTCCATTTTGGGCCATAACCTGCCCTAATTAAGGTTCTTACCAATGACCTTCCTCCTGCGTGATTCCCATAATGCCCCTCGTGTATTTCTCTCATTACGTATTCCATCTGAGAAAGTCCGAGGCATCTTGCTAAGGGACCACCGAACATTTTTCAGTAAATATTGCCTTGCTTTAAGCAATACCGAGCATCCTTTTTTCGAAGCACATGAGCTTTCTTCTTATCTTCAGGGACGGTACCATACTGCAAAAAAGCAATAATCTCGTTCCTCCAATCCCAAGTTAAGTTATTAAAATTTACCTCATTCTTATCGAGGTCGAGAACTGAATGAAACAAATGAATAACTGAAGTATTTTCATTGCTTGCCACGTCCGCCGCATATGCAAGGTTAGCTAGGGCGTCGGCTTTAACATTTTCATCCCTTAATATTTGTGTTACTTTCCAGGTTTGAAATTGCTTTATCAAATCCCTTACCTTCTCTAAGTATTGCTGCATCCTTGCTTCCCTGGCCGTATAAGTCCCCAGCATTTGATTAAATATGAGCTGTGAATCGCTTTTGATTATAATCTAATTTATGCCAAGTTCTCGTGCCAGTTATAAACTTGCAATCACAGCTTCATACTCTACCTTATTGTTAGTTATAGAATGACATTTTATAGCTTGTCGAATAGTTTCACCCGTAGGTGGTACCCAAACAATCTCTAAACCAGCGCTCTTTACGTTAGATGAACCATCAGCAAACAAGGTCCATGTTCCTGGGTTAGCTCCGTTGAACACCTGCAACTCTTTTTCTGCTTCTAATTGCATCTCTTAGCTAAAATCAGCCACGAAATCAGCTAACATTTGAGATTTTATAGCAGTTCTAGGTTGGTAGGTGATATCATATTCACTTAATTCTATAGCCCATTTAGCTAACCTACCTGACAATTCATGCTTATGTAATATATTGCGTAATGGATAAGCAGTTACTACAACAATAGGATGACATTGAAAATAAGGCCTTAATTTTCTAGATGCCATGATTAATGCAAGTGCAAGCTTTTCTAATTGAGGGTAACATGTCTCCGCATCTAACAAAGATTTGCTAACATAATAGATCAGAGATTGTTTACCTTGGTCTTCACGGACTAAAACAACACTTACCGCTACTTCTGAAACAACAAGGTAGATGAGCAGTCTTTCCCCAGCCTTTGGTTTTGCGAGCAATGGTGGATTGATAAGTATGTCTTCAAATTTTTGAGTTCTTGCAGACATTCCTCGTTCCATTCAAAGTGATCTTGCTTTTTAAGAGCTGAAAAGAATTTAAAGCACTTTTCTGATGATTTAGAAATGAATCTTCCTAAGGTTGCAATTCTTCCTGTCAACCTCTGCACTTCTATTTTTGCTTGAAAGCATATCAGGAATTTCTTCAATAGCCTTAATCTGTGCGAGATTCACTTCAATACCATGGTTAGAAACAAGAAAACCCAAAAACTTACCTGATGCGACACCAAATGCACATTTCTTCGGATTTAATTTCATATTAAATTTGCGCAAAATCAAAAATGTATCAGACAAGTGTGATATATGATCTCTTGAATGTTGAGTTTTAACGAGCATATCGTCTATATAAACCTCCATGGTTTTTCCCAGATGTTCTTGAAACATTTTAGTAACCAGCCTTTGATATATTGCACCAGCACTTTTGAGACCAAAATACATTACTTTATAATAGTAAGTCCCCCTGTCTGTTATGGATGAAGTTTTTTCCTCATCAACCGGATCTATTTTGATCTGATTGTACCCTGAATATGCATCTAAAAAACATAATAGTTCATGCCCTGCAGTAGCATCAATTAGCTGATCTATATGTGGAAGTAGAAAAGAATCTTTGGGACAAGATTTATTAAGGTCTGTGTAATCCACACAAACTCGCCACTTACCATTTTTTTTAGGAACTACAACAGTATTGGCTAACCAATTAGGATACTTTACCTCGCAGATGGATCCAATCTTTAGCAATTTTTTAACCTCTTCTTGAATCACCTGATTCTTGAAAGTTCCTTGCTTTCTTTTCTTTTGTTTGACAAGAGGGTATGTTGGGTTTTCATTCAATTTGTGACTCATTACCTCCGGTGGTATTCCTGTCATGTCAGATTGGGACTAAGCAAAACAGTCCACGTTAGTTTTTAAAAATTCAATTAACTTACCTCTCATGACTTGGCTTAGATTGGTCCCTACGTAGACTTTCTTATAAGGCCATTGTGCAAATACCACCACAGCCTCCAGTTCTTCAATTGTTGTTCTGTTATTTTAGTTTTCTTCTGGTTCTTGAATGCTATCAGGCCTTGAATCCACATCTGTCCGCCCTTGTTCAGTTGAGGTTTGGGCTGTGACGCCCTCAACTGTCTTCTGTGATTGCTATTTTTTTTTTTTGATTACTTGAATCTGCTACAGATTTGATGCTCCTGGATGTATGTTGATCTCTGCGGATTTGACATATTCCCCATGATGATGGAAATTTAATAACTTGATGCAAGGTTGAAGGAACGGTATCCATTTCGTGGATCTATGATCTCCCAAGGATCATATTGTAAGTCATCTCCATATCTACTACTTGAAACTTTGTAACTTTGACAACTCCTTCTGCGAATGTGTTGAGTGTTACCTCTCCTTTTGTCACAACACTAGAATTGCAGATAAAGTATGCGCCTTTGGTAATTGCATCTCACGTAATACTCTTAACAAAATAATGTTGACGAAACTACCTGGATCAATCAAAACTCGTTTCACATTAGTATCATGCACAATTAATGATATTACTAGGGCATCGTTATGAGGGGATACTACGCCATCCCCATCAACATCATCAAATATAATACTGTCTTCCTCTAATACATGTCGCACCCGTTTCCCTTGAGTAATTGTGACTTTAGAAATTTTATTAGCTGCAGTGTACATTACGCCATTGACGGTCCTTTTGGGAGAAGGTGGTTTAGGGGGGTTTCTGCCTATTCTTCATGTAAGCTTGCTTACCTTTCTCACTGAATAACTCGGTGAGATACCCTTGTTTTAATAAATGATCAACTTCACTTTGTAAAAATCTACAGTCTGCTGTTTTATGCCCGTGATCATTATGAAACTCACACCAATGATCAGGGTTGCGCTTGTTTGGATTTGATATCATCTCTTTTGGCCACCGTACCTTGTCACCCATGCTTCTCAAAATAGCTACGAGCTCGGAAGTGCTCACATTGAAATTGTAACCGCCAAATCTTGCCTTTAAATTTCTATCATCATCTCGTGACTCATTAGTGTTTCGATCATTCCTAAACCTTGATGAAGATCCTGACTCTCTATTCCATGATCTATGATCATACCTTTGATTGTCCTGTTTTCACCGTGAATCCTTTCCCGCAGGTCCCATGTATGGCTCGTACCTGTTTTTATCGGACCGTTTTTCGGTTTTCGCCCGTCTCGAACTTACTTTTTGTTCTTTTTGGAATCGTGGAACAGTATCTTCTTCTATCCTTAGCTTAGTGCTATACCTGTTGTAAACGTCATTCTATGTTGTAGCTAGAAATTCACGAAGACTTTCCTTGAGTCGCCTCATAGCTTCTAAACTCTTTTCATTCAAATTACTTGTGAAAGCTATAGCTGCCCAATTATCAGGTACACGTGGTAATGTCATTCTTTCACGTTGGAATCTGTCCACGAACTCCCTAAGAAATTCTGAATCTCCTTGCTTGATTTTGAAAATATCTTCCATTTTTTTCGACTTTTTGAGCTCCCGAGTGTGCCTTGATGAAAGAATCTGCAAGTTCAGCAAAAGAATTTATAGAATTTTTGGATAAAAGAGAATACCATGTTAATGCACCCTTGGTGAGTGTTTCACCGAATTTTTTGACTAATACTGATTCAATCTCCTGCTTGATCAAATCGCTGCCTTTTACGCCTATTGTGAATCCAGTCACGTGGTCTCGTTGGTCTGTTGTTCCATCGTATTTTGGAATATCAGGCATTTTGAATTTCTTTGGAATCGGGAGGGGAGCATCACTTGGCTTCCAGGGTTGTTGCGAATATTTATCCGTATATATCCCTTTGATTACGGGTGGCACCACAGGTATTTGCTCTATGCGATCACTTTGCTCCTTGAGTTGTTTCTGCAATGTTAGTACTAAATTTTGTAAATTAGAATTGACTAAGTTACCTGGTTCTCCCTCCTGTAATTCGCTGGAGATTCCACCACTACCTGAATTAACAAGCCCAGAACGAGAGTTCTCCAAAGTGTTGTTATTTGGAGTGGGTGTGGGTGGTGCAGCAGGTAACTGGCTAGCAAAAGCTTCAAGAGCTTTATTGACCTGTGCAGCAATTAGTTTCTGCAAAGCTTTATCGATAGCTTCAACATTTTCAAATTGAGTGTTCCCATTTGTATGAGATCCATCAGGAGAACCTTCACGAGACCGTTGAGGAGAGCCTCGTGGAGAAGGGACCGGAGTTTGATTATCTTGTAGATTTCCCTGAAGTTGTTGGTTTCCTTAGTTTTCGTGAACGTTGTCATTGTTGTTCGACATGGTTGATGCAACAAGGAAAGTTAAGCTAAAAGAGGATAGATTATCGGATTCCCGGCAACAGAACCAATTTATTTAACAAAAAAAATGGGATTTCGGTCAAAGCTTTAATTTAGAAGAACTCGGGTTACTGATAATCAAAAGAATATATGAAATAAAGTGATTTGGCCATCAATAAGATAATCAGAAGAAAAGCAAGTAAATTGGTATATTCAGATAGTATTTTGTGTCCCTACAATTGATTCATTCTCTCCTTTTTATAGCTATTCTGGAGATATGCATTTTGTCTTTGTCATAATAAGTCCATTAAAGACATTAAATGCTACATTACATAATTATTGTATTTAATACAGATTTTCTAACGTTTTTAGTATTTAAGGCTCATTAAATACTGTATCTGTACTCCCATGTAGTGCCAGATTCATTCCCCTTAATTTTTGGACTTAAATAGGTACGAGCGCTGAGTCTTTTGAATAACCGCCCGTGCCTCTTCCTTTGCCTCTGCTTGTATTTGTTGCAACTCGTGCCTCTTTGCCAGTTGTAACTTTTTGATCAGTCTATGTGTCATGACACGTCATCTTTACACCACTTTAATATGTAAACTCAATTTCTCCCAATACAGTTATCATTTCTTGTGTGTTAATTATTATATTAGCATTGATCGTGAATATACTTATCTTAATCGATGCAGATATGGTTCTCTGTTTTCTTTTATTCTTTTTTTTTGGTTTTAAACTTTCAACTTAGATTTCAGTTATGGTTATGGATGCTTTGAGTATATTGATATTGAGGCTAAGAAAGAAAAATATTTGGTGGTTAAGAAAACTGGAAAGTATATTTTATGCTGAATTAGTTTGAGTTATGCTCTTAACTAATTCAATAAGGCTTTTCTTTGTCTTTCCAAAACACCAAGTCGATTAGTCAAATCTCTTCAATTTTTTTTGATGTATGATAACAATTCTTGGTATCCTCCAGAATGATAAGGTAAGCAAGAATATTACTGCTTTGTTTGATTTATCTTTGTACATATTTTAATTTTAAATTTGATAGGAGTTATAGGTTCTAACTTCAATATCTATTTCAGGTTATTAAACAAGTACCATAGTCGGCACACTTTGAGAAAGAAAGAAGGGAAATAGACGAGGTCATTCTATCTACAAGATAGTAAACTGTTAACTTTTTATGTATTGGATGTTTACAATATGATTTACACAACGTAGTTATTTTTAAAATGAATAAAGAAGAATGGATACAATAATTTGAGTAGAATTCATTTTATTTGGCATGCTTGTCTCTTTTGAACTAAATTTCAGGTCAGCTTTTGGAGCTTTTAGTTGATGTAAATAACTCCCACTTTTCTGTTGAGATGCTTTGAGTTGTATATAATTGAGCCTATTAGGTAATAAATGCTTCAGATCATACAAGATCAGAAGTCTTAACTTGCTTACAGATGTTCTTGCTTGATTTATTTGTTTAGCTCACCAGGTTCAAGATATAGCCTTTTTTAGATTATAATAAAGTACACATGTTAATTATAGGTGAATTCTTTTACATAGTAGTGATATATGTTCTTTGGCAGATATGATAGCAAAATAGCAATACTTTGGTAGACTTTGATTATGATATTTTATGTTTGTTCAAGTTGGATAGGATTATTGTGACGACCCGACCAGTCGTCTCATGAGTTACTGCTCCGTTTCCCCCATTTCTACTTCAAATTGCTTTGTATTCTGGTTCTATAAGTGATCGGGTTGATTGGTTAGGGTTCGGAAAGAATTTGATTAGAATTGAGACAATTAGTCTCTTTAGAGTAAGTTTAAGTTGGAAAAGTCAACCGGATGTTGACTTGGGTGTTAGAGGGCTCGGATGTGAGTTCTGATGGTTCGTATAGCTTCGGGAGGTGATTTGGGTCTTAGAAGCGTGATTGGAATGAGTTTTGGAGGTTTAGAGAAGATTTAGGCTTGAATTGGCGAAGTTGTTATTTTGGCGATTTCCGATTGGTAGGCGAGATTTTGATATAGGGGTCGAAATAGAATTCCGAGAGTCGTAGTGGCTCCGTTGTGTCATTTAGGATGTGTGTGCAAAATTTCAGGCCATTCAGATGTGGTTTGGTTGGATTTTTGATCAAAAGCGTAATTTTGAATATTTTAGAAACTTAAGCTTGAATTCGATGTGTTTTGGTTGATTTGATGTTGTTTGAGGTGTTTTGAAGATTGTTACAAGTTTGAATGAGATTTTGGGTTATGTTGGAGCCTTTGGTTAAGGTCCCGGGGGCCTCTAGTGAGTTTCGAGAGGTTGAACAGATCATTTTAAGTTAAGGAAAATTGCAGATTTTGGGTTCCAACAGTTGCAGACATTTTGGTCTTCGCGTTCGCGAATGGACCCTCACGTTCACGAAGGGTCAGGAAGGGATGCGTCAGGTTTGGCCTTCGCGTTCACGAAGGGGAGTCCTGCGTTCGCGAAGGGCCGGGATTGTAAGCATCGCGTTCGCGAGAGGGTTGGTCGCGTTCGCGTAGGTTTGTGAGGCTAAGACATCGCGTTCGCGATGGTAGGGTCGCGTTCGCAAGAGTTTTGGTCAGCGGAATGTTTGTGCTTCGTGAACGCGAGGTTTTGACCGCGTTCGCGAAGAAGGAATTAATGCCTGGGCAGAAGGTTTTTAAGCTCGTCTTTTCCGCGATTTTGGGGCTTATTTCCTCTATAGTTGGTCGTTTTTGGAGCTTTTTGAAGGAGATTGAAGAGGGATTTAAGGGGAAACACTTGGAGGTAAGATTCTTAGACTAAAAACTCGATTATTATTTGAATTCCACCTAGTAAATAATGGAATCTAAGCCAAAAATTAAAGAACGAGGGCTTGAAATTGGAGACCTAAAATTTGGGATTTGAAGGGTCATTTGTGGATGGATTTTGATGTTCTTGGTATGTATGAACTCGTGGGGAGATAAGAAATCCATTGATGTAAAAATTTTCGAATTTCGAGACGTGGGGCTGAGGGTCGGGTTTTGGTAATTTCGGAATTTGTGTCATATTTTGATTTTTTTCGCTTGGGCTTCGTTCCCTTAGCATATTTTGACGTTCTCGTTCTGATTTTGGATAGATTCGACGCGAGTGGAGGAAGATTCGAGGGGAAAAGGCATCGCGAGCTAGAGATTTCACCGGTTTGAGGTGAGTAACGATTGTAAATGATGCTCTGAGGGTTTGAAACCCCGGATTGCACATCGTAGTACTATATTGAAGTGAGGTACATGCTTGATGACGAGCGTGAGGTCGTGCACTATTAGGGATTGTGACTTAGTCTATCCTGATTGATGATTTTATCACGTATTTGACTGAAATCTATTTGCTATCATCATTATTTGGACTGAATGCCATATTTGGGACTTGTACAAATTAATTGAACTCTTTGGGGATTTTTATTGATATTGTCTCACTGTTTTGAATTTATACTTGAACTCAGTCATGTTATTTTCCACTATTTTCATACTCAGCCATGTTTACTCAGTTTTAATACTTTAATGCTATTTTAAATGATGTTTGGGCTGAGAAACACCGTTTTACTATCGTTCGAGTGGCTTGTGAGGATTTTTAATTGAGTAAGGCCGATGGCTTATAATGTGAGGAAACACTGATATTGATTTGAGGCCGAGGGCCTGAGATATGTACGCCATGAGGTGGCTTGATATTGATATGAGGCCGAGAGCCTGTTTATGATGGCACGAGATGGTTGGATATTTCGCTTGGGCCATAAGGGGCCCCTCCCGGAGTCTATACACCCATAGTGAGCGCGAGTACTCATTGTGATATGAGATTGAGCCCGAGGGGCTGGTATTGTTCTCAGATGTTGTGCGAGGGGCGGTTTTGTTGATATAGTGTCTGAGGGGCGAACCTTTACTTGTTTATTTCTCCTTAACTGCCTATCAATTATATGCTTACTTGTTAAAAAAGGATTTTACTTATCTTTTAACTGATCTACTGTTTTTAAATGATTTTACTGCTTCGTTATGGAATGCCTTGTGCCTTACGTGTTTTCTCGCTTTCAGTCTTTATTTACATTTGTTACTCACTGAGTTTGAGCACTAACTTTACTCCCTGCACCCTATGTGCAGATTCAGGCATAGTTGGTCCCGCTCCCGAGTGCTGATCATTTCCAGCTTCAGATGGATCCGAGGAATCTTTAGGTAGTTGTTTGTGTTCGCAACCCGAAGCTCCTCCTTATCTTATCAGTTTATGTCTTTAGTTTTTTATATCAAACATTGTAGTCTTCCGAGTACTTCAGATTTGTTTAGATGCTCATAACTTGTGACACCCCGGTATCGGGCTGTGTTTGAGTTGTATTCCGTACATTATACTATCTTTTGCTTAGACTTTGGCTTATTTACTCCTTCTTAGACTATTTATTACTATTTAACTGTTTTAAAAAGTGAATTAGGTTTATTTGGCTAGCCTTGTCTTCACGAGAGATGTCATCACGACCGGGTCCGGGTTTAGGGTCGTGACAAGTTAGTATCATGAGTTACCACTTTGTTTTCCCCATATATGCTTCTAATTGCTTTGTATTATGGTTCTATATGTGATCAGATTGATTGGTTAGGGTTCAGAAACGATTTAGTAAGAATTGAGACAATTAGTCTCTTTAGAGTAAGTTTAAGTTGGAAAAGTCAACCGGATATTGACTTGTGTGTTAGAGGGCTCGGATGTGAGTTCCGATGGTTCGGATAGCTTCGGGAGGTGATTTGGGTCTTAGGAGCATGATCGGAATGGGTTTTGGAGATTTAGAGAAGATTTAAGGTTGAATTGGCGAAGTTGTTATTTTGGCGATATCCAGTTGGTAGGTGAGATTTTGATATAGGGGTTGGAATGGAATTTCGAGAGTTGCAGTAGCTCCGTCATGTCATTTGAGATATGTGTGCAAAATTGCAGGCCATTCGGACGTGGTTTGGTTGGGTTTTTGATCAAAAGCATAATTTTGAAGATTTTTAAAAACTTAAGCTTGAATCCGATGTGTTTTGGTTGATTTGATGTTGTTTGAGGTGTTTTGAAAATTGGTACAAGTTTGAATGAGGTTTTGGGTTATGTTAAAGCCTTTGGTTGAGGTCTCGGGGACCTCGGGTGAGTTTCGAGGGGTTGAACGGATCATTTTAAGTTAAGGAATATTGCAGATTTTGGGTTCCAACAGTTGCAGTCATTTTGATCTTCGCGTTCGCGAGTGGACCCTCGCATTCGCGAAGGGTCAGGAAGGGAGACGTCAGGTTTGGCCTTCATGTTCGTGAAGGGTAGTCCGGCGTTCCAAAGGGTCGGGATTGTAAATATCGCGTTCGCAAGAGGCTTGGTCGCGTTCGCGTAGGTTTGTGAGGCTGAGGTATCGCGATCGCGATGGTAAGGTCGCGTTCACAAGAGTTTTCGTCAACGGAAAGTTTGTGCTTCGCGAACGCGAGGCTTTGACCGCGTTCGCGAAGAAGGAATCAATGCCTGGGCAGAAGGTTTTTAAGCTCGTCTTGTCCGTGATTTTGGGGCTTATTTCCTCCATAGTTGGTCATTTTTGGAGCTTTTTGAAGGTGATTGAAGAGGGATTCAAGTGGAAACATTTGGAGGTAAGATTTTTGGACTAAAAACTCGATTATTATTCGAATTCCACCTAGTAAATAATGGAATCTAAGCCAAAAATTAAAACACTAGGGCTTAAAATTGGAGACCTAAAATTTGGGATTTGAAGGGCCATTTGTGGATGGATTTTGATGTTCTTGGTATGTATGAACTCGTGGGGAGATAAGGAATCCGTTGATGTGAAATTTTTGAATTTCGAGACGTGGGCCCGAGGGTCGGGTTTTGGTAATTTCGAGATTTGTGTCATATTTTGATTGTTTTTGTTTGGGCTTCATTCCCTTATCATATTTTGACGTTCTCGTTCTGATTTTGGATAGATTCGATGCCATGTTTACTCAGTTTTAATACTTAAATGCTATTTTAAAAGATGTTTGGGCTGAGAAACACTGTTTTACTATCGCCTGAGTAGCTTGTGAGAATTTTTGACTGAGTAAGGTCGAGGGCCTATGTTGTGAGGAAAACACTGATATTGATTTGAGGTCGAGATCCTGTTTATGATGCCACGAGATGGCTGGATATTGCGCTTGGGCCGTAAGGGGCCCATCCCGGAGTCTGTACACCCACAGTGAGTGTGAATACCCATTGTGATATGAGATTGAGCCTGAGGGGCTGGTATTGTTCTGAGATGTTGCCCGAGGGGCGGTTTTGTTGATACAGTGCCCGAGGGGCGAATCTTTACTTGTTTATTTCTCCTTACTGTGTGTCAATTATATGCTTACTTATTGAAAAGGATTTTACTTTTCTTCTAACTGATCTACTGTTTTAAATAGTTTTACTGCTTCATTATGGAATGCCTTGTGCCTTACGTGTTTTCTCGCTTTCAGTCTTTATTTACATTTATTACTCACTGAGTTGGAGTACTCGTTTTACTCCCTTTACCCTGTGTGCAAATTCAGGCGTAGCTAGTCCCGCTCCCGAGTGCTGATCATTTCCAGTTTCAGGCGGATCCGAGGAGTCTTTAGGCAACTGTTGGCGTTCGCAGCCCGAAGCTCCTCCCTATCTTATCACTTTATGTCTTTAGTTTTTTGTATCAAACATTGTAGTCTTCCGAGTATTTAAGATTTGTTTAGATGCTCATGACTTGTGACCCTGTTATCCTTGAGTTCTGTCATTTCTGTGATGTTTGCTTGGGTCAAATTGGCCCAATAATATGGAAGGTTGTTGCCTGTTTGAGGCATTTGACCAACACAGCCAGTGTGCCTTTTACTTTTCCATATCTGATCCACCTTTACTCCCCTAGACTCTTTCGCAATGGAGTTTTTACACTTGTAGCCAGGAGAAAAAGAGTTTTGGTAAGTCCTGAAGATGACAAAGACCGTGGCTGGTATGCCAGGTTTGTTGCTGCCCCCACTGTTGATTTAATGGGTGATGAGGACGTTCCCCTTCCTGAGAAATGGAATTTTGCACGTGAGTCTTCTGACTTTCTCATACCTTTTTCTTCAAGTTTGTTGATTTTTCTTCTAATTTTGCTTTTCTTTTTCAGCAACCATGGGATTTATGGAAGATGTTCCCAATTTTCGTGATTGGGTAGACAAGCTATTGAAGATTGCTCTAATGGATGGTAGATCTTGGAATATCCTTTCCCAACGATTTGGTTGGAAAGTAAAAACTCATGGTAAGAGCCTTTGTTTTATTTTATCTTACATATATTTTTTGCTTCTAAATTCAATCCTTCTTTCTATCAGGATTTGCTATTCAAGTAGTTATTGCCGAGGCAGTCGCGACTTCTCGTATCTCTTTGGAAAGGGCCCGAAAAATAATCTTGAGTTCTTCATCGAAGAGAAAAGCCGTTAGTGAGCAAGATTATGAAGAAAAGGAATACGGGGGGCTCTTTGGTACCAAGGCCACGGGCTCGAAGACGCATCATTTCTTATGATGAAGAAGAAGTATCCACCCGACGTTCTATTCCCCTTACCGAGTCTGTTGAGGCCCCTATAGTGATTCTTGACGATGATGTGGCTCCCGCTGCTGCTCATGCCTCTGTTGAGCAGCTTTTTATCAGCGGGTTTGGTGGTTAAGACTCAAGCCCAGTTTTGGATGAAGAACCTCTTGCTTCTTTTTCTACACCCATGTTCGTGACTCCTTCTTTACCGATCTCGGCTGTTTCCATTCCTCGCCTGACTGTCTTTACTACTTCTACTGTTCCCCCTTAAGTCATTCACCGTGCTGAAGTTGGCTCCTCAAGTAGGAGTGGAGATATGAGGCAAGTGATCATTAAAGTCCCCGCTGAGGGCAATCTTTTAAGAAAATCGGGTCAAGCAGATGTATGGCTAAAGCCCTTAATTGGACCAATTGAAAAAGCCAAGCTAGAGAGCCATAGCTCCTTGACTTTTATGAATGATATTGTGCACACTTCTTTAAAGATATTCCCTTTCTCTTTTTTCCTTTGCTGTGTTTTTAAAAAAATTTCTATCTTTGAGATTCTCATTTCTCTTCCTTTTTTTTGTAGGCCAATCTTATCGTTACGAAGATGATGAAAAGGATTGCCTTGTCAGAGTAATTAGTGCGCGATTCTCAATTAGAGGCGTGCAATTGGAATGAGTAGTATGAAAGCCTTCAAATTGATGTGGAGTACTTAGAAGAAAGTAAAAGTACCTTGGAGCAGCGGGTACAGGCCTTGACTTCAGAGTTAGCAGTTGAAAAGGCTTCCTCAAGTCAAGCAGATAAAGAAAATGCTCGTCTTGAAACCTCTTTCTCCGAGCAGCTGTCCAAGGCAAGTGAAGAGATTAGAGAGTTGAAGGCTCTCTTGGGTGAGAAAGAGGCTTATGCTGGAGAGCTCGTGCAAAATTTGACTTAAGCACAAGAAGACCTCCGAGCTTCTTCTGATAAGGTTTGTGCCTTGGAAAGTTCCCATGTCTCTCTTCAAGCTTCTTACACTTCTTCCTTGGCTGAAAATGAGAAATTAAAGAATGAAATTGCTGACTGGGCAAGGGATTATGAAATCCTTGAGGATAAATCTGCCATTGAAGTGAGTTGGGCATTTTTGAATTCTCACCGTGATACCCTAGTTGAAGCTAGCCAAGAGACTTTTGACTTGGAATCTGAGTTAGCTAAAATCAATGAAACTATTGAGAAAGCTCAGCAAACTCAAGATTTTCCTTCTCTCGTGTCCGAAGATTCCGTGAATATTGAAGTTGATGTTTCTCCTGTACTTGTTTTTGTTGTGGTGCGATATGCCCATAAAATACCAGGTAACACTTCTAGCCAATTACCTTTGGATTCCTCTAACGCTTCTTTAAATTGTTGATAATGACTTTGCTTGTTGACTCAGCTTGCCCATTACCCACCAGATGATAGGGTGTAGACGTAATCCTATTAATCTGCCAACTTTGAAAGAATTCCGTAATTTGAGTGCCTATAAACTAAGGACCATTATCAGAAACGGTTTCCTTTGGCACACCAAATCGGGATATGATATTCCGCCAAATGGAATCTTTAACTTCCTTTTCTCGCACCTGTTTAAATCCTCTTGCCTCTACCCATTTAGTAAAATAATTAGTGAGAACGAGCAAAAATTTTACCTGTCCTTTTGCTTGCGGTAGCGTGGTTGGGATGACCTGTTTTTGTTTTGCAATTCTTATTGGAGGTCGTCTAATGTTTACTTCCTCCTTGACCTTTTCATCCCAACTCTTCTTTCTTGTATGAGCCTTGTTAGTTTTTTCACTATGCATAGGTGACAAATCTCCTTTTCTTGGTGCCTCTGCCCGACATTGTTGCAAAATTGCATCTTCTTCTCCTTCCTCATACATATCTCTTCCCATATTCACTGGATGCAGAAGATTGTCGTCGAGTTCATGTGTCACCAACGCATTTACTTCTTGTGTATTTGCTAAGGCTGTAGTGTTTTGAAGATGTTCTATGGCTTGCATGTTGTTCCTATTCTTAGTCACATTTCCAGTGCTTGCAGCTTGCATTGAACTTAAATAGTTTAGAGGTTTAGGGCTTACCAAAGCATCGAGTAACTTTCTATCCTCCAAAGAAATAAGTGAAGCCTGCTGCAAAGCATCGTGTTGTTGTTCAAAATTTGGAGACATTACTGCAGCCCCTGCGATACTTTCATTTTGCTACTGCTGTCGGAGTGGACTGCTTGCAAGCTGCACTTGCTGTCCATGCGCAAAATTTATTTACTGCTGCCCAGAAACAATAGCATGGAGGACATTAGTAGGTGTAAAATTGTATTTTACAGCCATTGTATTGTTACTTCCAGTAACTACTGCTTTGTGCATCGACGAAATTTCGATCTCCTTCGAAACTGCTGCATTACTAAGCTTTTGTTGCTGCCCGGCAGGTACCAAAACAGCAGCATTAGGACTCAAACCTTTCTTGATTTGCACTCTTTGATAATAGCTTGAAACTTGATCCTTGTGCACCTCCACTGCCCCTTCATTTGAAGTATATGAACAATGATCTGCTTCCTCCTCAGAAACACTCAGGTTGTCAAAAATAGTGTCTTCCCCGTGTTCACGTTGATCAGCCCATGTTTTGCGAGTAAGGAAAAATTCACTCGTCATATCTTGTTGTTCCTTGGAATCAAGCATTTTATTTGCATAGTTTGCTTGAGATATTGCAGCCATACTTTTCTCTACCTGTTGGTTATTTCCAGTAGATAAAAGTTGCTGCCCAGAATCGCCATCTCTCTCACCAAACGATTCCATTGACTGGGATGGAATGTCATGAACGGTGGTATTCAATGTAACCAATGGAGAGTGGATCTTTGGAGTTGTGTTTATGAACATCGCTGCCTGAGCATCCTTTACCATCTTGGCCATATCTGGATTGGATATCTTTAAAGTTGGTGAGGCTGCATTATGTACTCCCCAGCCTTTTGCTCGTCAACAGGAACAAGAGCAAGATCCTTGATGTTTGATCGGGCATCTGCGTTCTTCATGGACTGCTGTTGCTTTCCACTGCCTAGAGAATTGGGCAGCCTACTTGTTGAAATTAAATCATGATCAACCTGTTGTATGTTCATCTCAACATCCCCCAATGCAGGTTCATTCAGCAAAACATCAAAAGAGTTAGAACACCTGAGGTTGTTTGCGTCTATAACCTGATTTGTGCGACCTCGAGAATTCTTTTTGTTAGGTGACATGTTTGATCGATTTACTACAGTGAAGTCACCACCCTTAGATTGTTGCACCCCTTGAGCACCTGACTTAAAAGCATCAGTTACTTGTGTACGAGCAACAACAGATTTCACTGTAGTTGTGAGTACCTGCATAGGAGCTTCAACTATCTCAGTTCCCTTCTTCATTGCACCTGCTATCTGCTGGTTATTAGTCGTCTCCTGTCCACCATTAATGAGCCCAACACCTGCCTTAAAACCTGTTGTAGCTGCACTTCCCAAAACATCAATATCTTCAAGTTCCTGCTCCTCATTTTGCACTGGAGTAGCTATTAACTCAGCTGGTTTTTCAGTTAGATCAACTTGTGCAGCAGTAGCTTTAATAACCCCAGCAGTAGATCGATTACCAGTTGCATTCAATGCAACCTTAGCCTCCAATTGTGAACCTACCGAAACTGGTCGTTTTACAGTTTTGTCAACTTGTCCTACCACTGCTGCTGCTGCATTATTCTTGGCAAAGATTGCTCGAACAGCTGCAGCTAAAGCACTGTCATCCATCAGCCCAGGTTCAAAAGCTGAACCTTTAGAACTTCCAGCTAAATCTTGATCAACCACAGTATTTTTTGCAGCCTTCAAGTCCTGAGAAACTCTAGCAAGGGCTTCAGCAACTGGAACAATTGCACCAGGAATAGGATTTTGCCCTGTTCGATTAGCATCAGAAATTCTTTCAGCAGATCTCTGTTGGCCAGCATTAGCCTTATTTAATTCTCCATTGGTTGTTTCAGTCACATTACAGTTGCCAAATTCTTTTGCAACATCATCTACCAACTGACCAACTCTTTTGGCATTAAGGAAGTCCCTGACATCTCCTTTTAATTTATCAACAGGGGACATGTCATCGACAGAATTTTCGGCATCGTCAATCTTGTTCTTTAAAATCAGACGACACATCTCCTGTACATGGCCTTGCCGTTTACAATAGATACAATAATCTGGGAGGTTATCATATATTACTTCTTGAAACACCTCAACAATCTTTCCAGATGCATTATGAACATGCTGCAAATGTATACACGTTGGTAGTTTATCTAAGAGATCGAGAATAACCTTAACTCTAGTAGTGCTAGGTCGAGATTTCACCTGTGTTGCTTTGTCGATAGCGATTGGTTTACCCACTACAGTAGCTATTGACAACAGTGATTGTCGAGCAAATAAATCTTGAGATAAGTTTGGTAATGAAATCCAAACTGCAGCCTTTGATGTTTCTTCCTTAGGATTGTATCCAACAGTCCAAGGGAAGACCCTATAATGATGTTGTTCGCCAATGTGCGAAAAATAATTTACTGCTCGAGCTAATGCGTTGCCAAAATCCTCTGGTTGATCCAACCTTAACATGAGTTGACGTGGGGTAAGATGACCAATCAAGCAATGGCCTTTTATGCTTAGTATTTTTGACAGTAAGCTTCTTAGAACATGCAAATCTGGCACTCTTGGAGATAACTTCAGCACAACTGCTTGATGCAGTCCTTCTTCAATAGCAAAACTGTCTTTCCTCCATTGTGAATTGTATTGTAGGTTCCCCATGGATAATTTGGACAGGTTTTAAAACCGGTTTTGTGGAGTTTGAGGCAGAATTATTTGTAAGTAATAGAGAGGCAAAGGTTTGTTGAATCTTGTTGCTAGGGATATGTTCACTATGATTTGGATTGGGCTCTCCCACAGCTTGAAGTTGGGGAGAGACGATGGCAGCCATGGCTTCTCAAAACTCAAATCCTGTGAGCTACAGTAAATTTCACATTAATTCGTAGATCTAGAACAATTGGTTATAATTTTGAAGATGAAACCAATTGGGTATTGTGCGCAAAGATTAGGAGCTTATTTTAACACCGAGCTTGAGATTTTCCACAGCTGGATGCCAGATTTATGGTGCGTGAATAGTGACAACGCTACTATTCACAGCTACAGTGACGACGGATTTTTGAGAGAAAAATCCTAGAGAGAGGAAACATCCAGAGTAACCTAACAAACTCATTTTAATTGGAGCAACTGTATTGTGATTTTGGACTTGGGATATGCCCGAAATTGAAATCGGAGGTCCCTTAGTTGATTTGTCTTATTTTGCCGAAAGTTACCAATTTGAATGTTTGGAAATTTCCTAGGTTTGATCGTAGGTTGACTTTACGGTTACCGGGTTCGAATTTTGGTTTTGAGACTTGGATAGGTCTTTTTTGCAAAATTTGGTGCAATTTGGAGTTTGTTTGATAGGATTCATATGCTTGGTTGTGATTCTAGAAGTTCTTGAGTTTTGTTTTGAATTTCATGTGTTTTGATGTCTGGTTCGTAGTTCTAAAAGTTATTTTGGTGTTTTGATTTTGCCAGCAAGTTTGTATGATGTTTTTATACCTGTGTGCATGTTTAGTTTAGAGCTGGAGGGGCTCGGATGAGTTTTGGGGGTGATTCGGAAGGTCTTGGATTGCTGGTGTGTTAGCTAGTGCTGCAGGTCTCACAATTTCGATGACCTATTTGCAATTGCGTGTCCCGTTTTTGCAAAGTCGGACACGCAGATTCAACATTTGGCTAGGAGACTGTAATATTCGCAAATGCGAAGTTCCTATCACAAATGTGAGGTGGGTGGTCCTCTTTTGTGATGGGTAGGTCGCAAATGCAACTAGAATGCTAGACTTGACAATTTTCACAAATGCGAATTCTATCTCACTTTTTCCATGTGTGCTTTATCACAAATGCGATATTTTATGTCGCAAATGCGACACCTACGTACTATTGGACAGTTACCTTTTGTGGACAATTGTTTGCATTTGCAGGCATCACAATTGCGAACAAGACATCGCAATTACGACACCTGCAACTAGGTAAAAGAGAGAAAATCGGGACTTAGCTTATTTTACGCTATTTCTCAACACTAATCACTCTTGAGGCAATTTTCTAAGAGTTTCTTCTTCCCAAAATCATTGATTTGGTTGGTTTGGAGGCTAATTCTAAAGAAAAAGCAACAGTTGAGCTTTGATTTGTTTGCAGAATGAGGTATCGTTGTAAAATTTGACTTGAGGGATTCAGACTTGTTGGTCTATTCGCTACGTGAATTATGTGTGAGTACGACATATATTTTGGGTGACGAGTATATATGCATTGTCATTGGGTTAAATCATGCGGGTGAAAATTATTTTATTTTATTATGTTGTTTCATTGACTATGCTTTCCATGTCTTAGTTAGATTATTACTTCTTAAATTATTTGCCTTCATAATTTGTTGGAATTTAGAAAGCTGAGTTTGGTTATCATAACACTATGATTGATGTTAAATTAGCTTCCCACCTTGCGTTGCTATTTTGGATTAGTGTTTTTGCATGGTGAGGAAGAGTGAAACACACGAAGGACGTTGTCGTGCCTCATTCGCATATACTATCATTGCTTTGAGAGATTGTGAAGATTAAAGCACGAAGGGTGATGTCGTGCACTTGGTTTCATATTATCATTTATCATACCATGTGAGTAAGATAGTAAACCCACGAATGATGTTTTCATGCCATTTCATATATCATATCGTTATTATATAGTTAGGATGAGAGTAAAAGCACGAAGGGTGATGTCATGCGATTTCACTGCCTTATTTGATTTCATGATTGGTGATTTAATTGGTTGTATTGTTGTTTATTTTGGAAAAATACTACATGGTAATTTTGTACTTATTGTTCTTATCGTACTTCCCTTTCTACATTTTCCCTCCCAGTTAATATTTATAATTCCCTACTTGTTATTTTTGCTGCTTTATGTGTATGTCTGCACAAGATTTTAGTAGGTGTCTTGTCACATCCTCGTCACTACCTCATGAGGGTTGGCTTGACACGTATGGAATACAATGAGTCGGTTGTAATCATGCTAACTTCTGCACTTCTTGGGCAAATACTAGTGTTGGTCCCATCGGTGTCTAGTTGTGCTTCTTCTCGGATCATTGCTACAACGGATATTTGAGGTAGAGCTACTGGCATTCGTACTCCCTGAAGTCCCCATCTATTTCTATCTTTGCTGTTTATTTTGAATAGTTGTATTCGATTAAACCATACTTGTAGACTTTTAGTTGCTCATGTACTAGTGACTCCGGATTTTTTGGAGTAGTTTAACATCGCAGTATTTACATTAATACCGTGTTCATTTATGAGTTTATTAATCGATAATTATCATCACTGTGTAATAATTGTTAAAATAGGTTAACTAACTTAATAACTCCAGGTTTCATAGAAAGTAGATATTAGGCGCCATCACGGTCTCAAGATTGGGAATTCCGGTGTCACGACCCAAACCGATGGGCCGCGACGGGCACCTGGTAGTTTACTCAACCGAGTACCAACGTAACATATCTTTCTTATTACATTATCATATACACGTGACATACGGGCCTAATAGGCCAACATGATCCTTTATAAACTCAAAACATAGGCCGACCAGGTCGTACAATCTTTCACGTACAAGACATATGTCTACAAGCCTCTAAGAGTACATAAATATCATAAAGGTCAGGACAGAGTCCCGCTATACAAAACAATACACGTCTAAATCATACTAACCAAACACGCAACTCCGAAGCAAATGGAGTGCACCAACATCTTTCGCTGAGCTGATAGCCTACTTAGAGGGATCTCGATCTGTCTATCTGGACCTCCGGGCATGAAACGCAACGTCCCTAATCAAAAGGGACGTCAGTACGAATAATGTACTGAGTGTGTAAGGCACATAAATAAGTACATAATAGACATGGAAGAAATATAGAGTAATTGAGTCAACCTGTATGTCTGGATAAATCTATAAATTATAAATTACTTTTAGCGTCATGCATATGCGTATGAATGTCATTTCGTACATAGGTACATGTTTCATAACATCATCAGCCTATTAGGGCGTCCCATCATATCATATCGGCCACTGTGGGCAAAATCATCATCGTATACCAGCTGATCAGGTGGTGGTGCGTATATAACGCCATAACCTTTCTTATATCCCATATACATATATATACATACATATATAACGCCGTTTGAATCATATTTCAACCACTATGGTCAACATCATCAACACATACCAGCTGATCAGGTGGTGCTGCGTATATAACGCCATAACCTTTTCCCATATCCCATAGACATATATTTACATATATACGCGTATATAACGCCATCTGATCATGGGTTAATGCACATGTATGAAATGCATGAAAAATATATAATAAATGTCAATATTCTTTTCGGATAAATTTATCCAACTGCGTATTATTCTGAGACCACGGGTAGAAGATAATAATATTTTTCATGGGGAATCAAGGATATAGACACCCCTACTATTTCTATGAATAGAGTAATTTATAGAAACAGTGTATTTATTATTTGTTTTTTCAGTATAATCTGGACCATACAAAAAGAAAGAAGGGAGGGCCTTAACATACTTGCTTCTGCGAAATTCTTGAACGAAACCTATGTCTGAAGCTTTGATTGAAACGAAATTTGGACTGAAATTTTTGGACTGATATTTTGACTCTGTTCTTGCGTTCTTGGCTTCAACCCCATAACCAAATTCTTGTTTTAGACCCGTTTACAAAGAAGTCATACCAAGCCTTTTGATAATGACTAATATTTTACAACATACGGGTCTTATTTTGCTAAGACTTGAATGTAAGCTATTGGTCACATTAATAATTAGCCATCTAGCCAAAGTGACTACTTAGTCACTTCTATTCTTTTGGCTTCTTGCCACGTGAGTGGGGGTGAGATATTAATAATTTACCCATTTATTAGTTAACTGAGTAATGTCCTTTTACCCGATAATTAATCAATTACCCGTAAAATTGAGAATTATTCCCACTTACTTAAAATGTTACTCAGTTTTAACACACCTTGTACACCTTACTATCATGGCCATGTAGTACCTTGTATGACACTAGTCCATAAATACCGGGTATTTTAGCTCGGGTCGTATTTTATCCCAAAATGCCAAACTTTGACAAAATTTATTTTCTTAGACTTGCTCCCCCTTTCACCTTCATGAATTTAGTAATCACTTGTGTAATAGCATAATCCTTATAATCCCCAAATAATCTTTTCCTTGGATTGATGCCAATTACCTTACGACAAATTCAACGTAAAATACTGCAGGGTGCAACACTGTCGTAACTTATTACTGCAAAGCGCAACAACATCGTAGTGTAATACTACAGGGTGCAACACTGTCGTAACTTATTACTGCGAAGCATAACATCTCCGTAATGTAATACTGCTGGGTAGAACACTGTCGTAACTTAATACTGCAGGACGTAACACTATCGTAATATATTACTGTAGAGGGTAACACCATCGTAACATATTACTGCAGAGCATAACATTGTCGTACTATAGTACTGCGGGACGTAATATTGACGTAATATTGCGGGGTGTAACATCATTCCCCCTTTTGGAACATTCGTCCTCGAATGTTGACTGATGCTCTTATCATTTTCGTAACTTATAGCTCTTGTGAATACGTTAATACTCTTCTAGCCATTCAAGCAGTTGCTCTGTGAATAAATCCAAAGTCTAGGGTAGTCCCCCCTTTGGTCTTTTTGCTCATATCATGACCTATGGTCGAAATCTTCCTAATCTTGCAACTTTTGTTACCTCTTGTCATGCGGCCTGTATGACCCTGGCTTTGTAGGTGCACTTATGTGATTCATCTTTCCTTTTTCCTTTTACCTTTTAGTTGATCTATAGGCCTTACTTTGTATATACAATGCTTAATAGGATGCCTCTCTTGGCCTCTATAGGTGTATTGAAGTCCTTTGCTCGATACTTTGTAGAACTTGCAAATATGGCCATATCTTATTTCATAGATCTGGTTACCCATTCATATGACTTTACTGCATTTACATGGGTTATACTATACCATAATTTTTTGCTTTAATCTACCTTTACTGAGGTATGCTTACCAAGCTCCCACTTAGTTTTGTTGCCTATCCTTTAGGCATAAATCTCAGTCCTTCAATGCTCCTTCATTACCGTTCGTCTTAAGAATGGCGGCCTAATCTCATCTCATACTTTGTGACTTTTGTCCATCCATTGTTGATTCACCTCAATATTAATCTACAATATACCACTGATAACTTGAAACTTCTTACGTCATACCTTGCCCCTAGGGTTTACGTTCCATCGAGGAATATTTGAAGTGATTTTCCTGATCCACTTAGAGGTGATACTATACTTCAATGACCGTATTTTATATCATCCCAATATGATTCACTTATGTGGGTATTTTAATCTCGTACAATCCATGAAATCCTCTTCAAATCATTACTCACTCGAAGGTATAAATGCCATCCTTTATCCATAACAATTACACACTCATTGTACTATCAGGGCAACATTCCATCTTTTCTAAATGCTACTAGTCTTAGACTCCTTTGAGTTCATTCAAGCTATACTGAGCTTTCTATAACTTAGAGAAACCATCAGCTCTTCTTGTTTTCATGGAGTTAATCCTGAAGACTTATCCATTCTCGTCACCCTTTCACTTGTCGTTCCTCATTCTTACTCATGTTTTCATAAAACTTTGTCGCTCTACCATACTTAAGCTTGCGACCTATACATATCCATTTATACTATTTGCAACTTTCCTTCAACTTGCTTGCATAATAGATTTCCTTATGTTATTCTAGAACGTCAAGCGAGACATCAAATCATCTCCAACTTTTCTCTATTCTCTTAACTAGATCTCTTAGTACTTAGAAACCATAGGCTGGAAGACATGCCGCCGACGATGCCGTAATCATTCCCAGTTATTGGATCCCCATGCTTATATCCTTCTCCGAAGTATGGACTATTCACGATCTTCTGCCTTTCAGCATCTCATACATTGTTCAGATTTACCTTACTTACCTTAAAATCTCGTATCATATCTTATATGTCTTTCATAACCTCCCTTCCACCTAGGTTTCATTCACGTCCATAACTTGAAGATCTATTATAATACTCGCACCTCTAGTACATAAATAATCCGGTGGGAGCTTCGTACTGACTTCTTATGAGGCTGGTACTTCTTCTAACTGGCTTCCTTGTAGAGCCATTACAGATTATGGTTGTTGTGTTATTTCTCTTGAACATCAAATATTAAGAGTGATTCTGTCATGTTCTCAAGCACAACTTCTATAATTTTTCTAGGTGCAATAATCAGACTCTTGATTTACTTGGGTGATGTAATTCTTTAGTTTTCTCTTCCTTCTGATCAGCCTTTACGTAGTCTTAAGCTATCTTTCGATCTGTGGTTCATGATATTATTTATTCTGTTTAGCCTTTCATGGACGCTAAGGAATATGCATGATACAATCCTTCAACAATTTAATCCTTCGTTTATGACCTAGGCTCAATTCTTTCTTTTAACGTGTACCAGAATCTTCTACGGTTGTATATGATGCATATATAAAACTCCAAACCCTTATATGAATTCTTAACGCAACCAACTCTGGATCATTGATCGAGTAATTCCTTTTTTCAATCTTAGCTTTCTTTAAACGCAAGCTATTACTTTTACTGATCTTTCTACCCCCTTGTTGAGTCCATACTTCACTTATCTTAGTGCCCATATGTATTGAAATTCCATACAACTCATATGATCCTGAATATCATTTCTAACTTTACTCCCTGTCCATTAGCCACTGTAGGTGCCACTTTCTTTGGGAGTGCATACAATGTTGTTTTGAGACCGTTGTCACACGACCATTTTCTCTTTAGGTCGTTGTACTGAGGTTGAAGCATTCTTCCTTATTTCCTCAGCTAGTCTTTCGTCGTAGTACTAAGGGAAGACCCTCTGACTCTTGCAAAGATGCGATTTATTATACTGTATTCCCGATAGAATTTTCGATATTCGTGCTCACTTGTAATTATCCTTAGTTACTTACCTCCATAATCATCTGCTTGTACAGCTGCTTCTGAACTGAAGTTTTGACTGTCTTCCTAGTGGAACTATCTTTTATTTTTGTAACACTCATACGGTACCTTTAACTACCCCATCTCCTATTTGAATATTTCTCAAGTATTACAATGTCATAATTGTGGGGCTAAATTCACTATATTGGGTTTTACTATTTTTATCTTGCACGACCTGCTATCTTGTTTTGTATCATCTTGACTAGTCATAGCTAGGCTCTTTCTGAATCAACTACTAACTACTCGTTGGCCCATCCTCATGTCAATATTCCGCAAAATCTTTCTTGTATTATTTCCTTGGTCTTAACTTATGTCTCGCACTGGCTCCTTAATTATCAATAATATCTCGGGCAGGAACCCTTACTTCTTCTCCTTGACGTCGCGTTTGCATAATGTTCTGGAATCGTAGCATATCTGTAGCATTTGGATAAGTGCAATCTCATCCCTTTCTCATTTATATCGCATTCTTCCTTTTATCATTCCATATTCCCCCCTTTAAGGGAGTACTAAGAGTTGGAGCTACGACAACCTGCCTATAAATGTTTCACCTTTTCATCTTTGGCATCCTTTCACATCATCGATGACTCTTACTCACCTTGTGATAATCTTTCCGTACTAAGGATAGCAAAATCCCTTACTCACGAGGGTGAAATTTAGTATAACTGGCACATATAATCCCTTAAGCTAAATTTTCCTCACATTGCTTGTTGTAGGGAAGCGTCTTCCTGAATGATCATTTTCTGAATTTCTCATGAATCTTCTTTTGTCGTCCATTCTAATATTAGCGGAACAAAATCAGAAGTTCTTATGATAGCGACTATCACCAGTCACTCAGTCCCTAATTCATGTTTAGTTTATCTTGTTCATCAATCCATACTAGTTCTATTACATTGGGGTCTAACTTTTCTTCTTGGTAATCACGCTAGAGGTGCGAATTTATTTCTTGAAATGAGGATATAACCTTATGGCCTATACTCTTTCGTTGTCTTAAGGCCCATTACCTTTCGTCTCTTCCTTCATTTGACTATAGGTTATGTAACACTACCATTTTCATCCATGTATCACATCTTATTCATAATGCTTCCTTATCTCCCTTCTCATTACTTTGCTAATATTTTTGCATATCCCGTTTCTTGTGAAAACTTCAGTACGACATTCTTTCGCTTTTGACTTCCCTTTGCTCTATCCAATGGCTATTTGGGTTGCTCAACATCCTCGCTCTACTAGGGATGAGAGCCACACTTGAGGTAATATTTATCCCATCCAGGCTTTCACAGTCTATCTTCCGAATACTAGTATTCACATCTAATCGTAATATTCTAGGGTGCACCATCTAGGTGTCTCACAAGAAGATCTATTGGCACATTTGTAATACCTTTCAGAAATGCCAACAAATGAAAGTAATCCATTTACCAATTTGGGTTACTCTAACCCCAACCAGATCTTGATATCCCATCCTTCTTTTAACTATACCTGTTAGCCCCCACAGGGCATAACTGAAATGGGTGTGACCAATTGTACATACCTATGTTACAGTTGAATATAACTCAAAAAGCTTATGTTCCTCTTCTTCAATTATAAATGTTGTTAACCTTCATTATCTGGGTGCCTCGTACCCTTCTTCATCTTGCTTCTTTTTCTTATTGAAACTTGTATTTATCTTTTTAATCTCTCATTGTCTTTCACCATAAAGGTGGATAGGCATTCTTGCCATAAGGCTCCTTCTCAAGAGGCTTACATCTTTTAGTACACCCATGATCTGCTAAAGACCTCACATTTACTTATCGTAGGCATTATACAAAAATTCAATTCCTCTGACTCAGATCTTCCACAACTATCTCTCTTTCCAACCTTCTTTCTGGACGTAGGCATCGTCTTATTATGAATAAAATAGAATTTCGGAACTTGGATTCTTGTAAGTGAGCTCTACCACATGATCTAGAATAAGAAGAAAGAGTGACAATCCTAAATACCTTGTAGCCTCCTGCTTATAAGTTTAGTGCACGACACACCCATAAACAAGACACTACCAGACACGGCTTGTAGAATCCTAGGACAAAACTACTCTGATACAACTTTTGTCATGACCTAAACTGATTGACCACGATGGGCACCCGGTACCTTAATCAATCGAGTACCAATGTAATGTATCTTTCTTATTACATCATCATATACACGTGACATACGGAACTAATAGGCCAGTATGATCCTTTATAAACTCAAAACATAGGCTAACAAGGCCGTACAATCTTTCACGTATAAGACATATGTCTACAAGCCTCTAAGAGTACATAAATGGAGCGCACCAACATCTTCCGCTGAGCTCATAGCCTACTTGGAGGGCTCTCGACCCATCTATCTGGAACTACGGGCATGAAACACAACATCCCCAGGCAAAATGGACGTTAGTACGAATAATGTATTGAGTATGTAAGGCACATAAATAAGTACATAACAAACATGGAAGAAATATAGAGTAATTGACTCAACCTGTATGTCTGGATAACTCTATAAATTATAAATTACTTTTAGCATCATGCATATGCATATGAATGTCATGTCGTGCATAGGTACATATTTCTTAACATCATCATCCTCTGAGGGTGTCCCATCATATCGTATCGGCCACTGTGGGCAAAATCACATCGTATACTAGCTGATCAAGTGGTGGTGCGTATATAATGCCATAACCTTTCCCATATCCCATATACATATATATACATACATATATACGTGTATATAACGCCGTTTGAGTCATATTTCAGCCACTGTGGGCAACATCATCAACATATACCAGTTGATCAGGTGGTGGTACATATATAGCGCCGTAACCTTTTCCCATATCCCATATACATATATTTACATATATACGCGTATATAACACCATCTGGTCATGGGTCAATGCATATGTATGAAATGCATGAAAAATACATAATAAATGTCAATATTCATTCCGGATAAATTTATCCAACTGTGTATTATTCTGAGACCCACAAGCAGAAGATAATAATATTTTTCATGGGGAATCAAGGATATAGACACCCTTACTATTTCTATGAATAAAGTAATTTATAGAAACTGTGTATTTCTTTCTTTCTTCAGTATTATCTGGACCATACCAAAAGAAAGAAGGTAGGACCTTGACATACTTGTTTCTGCGAAATTCTTGAACGAAACCTATGCTTGAAGCTTGGATTGAAACGAAATTTGGACTAAAATTTTTGGACTAATAATTTGACTATGTTCTTGCATTCTTGGCTTCAACCCCATAACCAAATTCTTGTTTTAGACCCTTTTACAAAGAAGTCATACCAAGCCTTTGGATAATGACTAATATTTTACAAGATACAAGTCTTATTTTGCTAAGACTTGAATGTATGGTCTTGGTCACATTAATAATTGGCCATCTGGACAAAGTGACTACTTAGTCACTTCTAATCTTTTGGCTTCTTTCCATGTGGGGTGGGGGTGGGATATTAATTTACCCACTTATTAGTTAACTGGGTAATGTCCTGTTACCCGGTAATTAATCAATTACCCGTAAAATTGAGAATTATTCTCACTTACTTAAAATATTACTCACTTTTAACATACCTTGTACACCTTACTATTATGGCCATGCAGTACTTTGTATGGCACTAGTCCATAAATACCGGACATTTTAGCTCGGGCCGTATTTTATCCCAAAATGCCAAACTTTGACAAAATGCGTTTTCTTAGACTTGTTCCCCCTTTCACCTTCATGAATTTACTAATCACATGTGAAATAGCATAATCCTTATAATCCCCAAATAATCTTTTCCTTGGACTGATGTAAATTACCTTACGACAAATTCAACATAAAATACTGCAGGGTGCAACACTGTCGTAACTTATTACTGCAAAGAGCAACATCACCGTAATGTAATACTACATGGTGCAACACTGTCGTAACTTATTACTGCGAAGCGTAACATCTTCATAATGTAATACTGTTGGGTCGAACATTGTCGTAAATTAATACTGCAGGACGTAACATCATCTTAATATATTACTGCGGAGGGTAACACCATCGTAACATATCACTGCAGAGCATAACATTGTCGTGATATAATACTGCGGGATGTAATATTGACGTAATATTGCAGAGTGTAACATCCGGGTCATGATATTTTGTCTCCACCATGGTGCCGTCCCAAAAGGGGATGCATGACAATCATGCAAAATTTCTTCCATCTCTTCCTTAGGGACACATCGGCATCGTAACCGATCTGCATAATTCTTAAACATAAACGGCTCATCCCATAGATAAAATTTAATATCATGCATGAATTTTCTCTTACCATCTGGTGACAACTTTGAAGTAGTCACCCCACTTACAATAAAGTTCACATATTCAGCATACCATTGGGTTGCGCTAGTTGTGATGAATAATAATTGCTCATCATAAAAACTTTCTTGAATTTCACCCCCTTCATTAACATGTACACGAGTTTCCAAGCGCGACAAGTGATCAAATACCTGATTTTTGGTCCCTTTTTGATCTTTGATTTGCACATAAAATTGTTGCAAAATAAGAACCCAACGAATTAGTCTAGGATTAGCATCCTCTTTTATCAAACAAATACCTGATGGTTGCATAATCTGTGTAGACGATGACTTTAGTTCCCACCAAATAGGACCTAAATTTGTCGAATGCCCATACTATTGCTAGCAACTCCTTATAACTGTGTAATTTGTCTGTGCTAGGTTTTGAGTTTTGCTAGCATAGTAAAGTGAAAAAAATTTGTTCGTCCTCTAGCGCAGTACGACCCCAATTACCGTGTCAGTGGCATCACACATCAACTCAAAATGCTCCCTTCAGTCTGGGGCGGTGATAATTGGTGCAGTCACCAATCTCTTTTAAGCTCCTGATACGCCTTCAAGCAATGCTCATCAAACATGAAAGACATGTCCGTCTCAAGCAACCTGCACAAGGGAGCAAAAAACATAGGGAAATCTTTAATTAAACTACGATAGAAATCTACATGACCCATAAATCTTCTGACTTCTTTGACAGAGATTGGAGGTGGCAGTTTGTCAATGACATCCACTTTGGCCTTATCCACCTCCAACCCATCTTTGGACAGTTTGTGCTCGAGTACAATTCCTTCCCATACCATAAAATGGTCCTTCTCTCAATTAAACACTAAGTTTATCTCTTCACACCAAGAAACACTTTATTCAAATTCGTTAAGCATTCATCAAAAGATGGTTCGAAGACCAAAAAAATCATCCATAAACATTTAAAAAGAATATCTACCTTATCAATGAAGATTGCCATCATGCACCTTTGTAGAGTCGGAGGTGCATTGCAAAACCCAAGTGGCATTTGCTTAAAAGCATAAGTTCCATAAGGACAGGTGAATATAGTCTTCTCTTGGTCCTTTGGTGCAACTAATATCTGATTATAGCTGGAATATCCATCAAGAAAACAGTAATAGTCTTTCTTGGCCAACCTATCTAACATCTTATCAACTAAGGGAAGGGGGGAGTGATCCTTTTTAGTAGCATTATTCAATTTCCGGCAGTGTATGCAAATTTTACAACATGTGACAGTTCTGGTAGGAATTAATTCATTGCATTCATTTACGATGACCGTCATTCCACATTGTACTGGACTTACCCATTTGCTGTTAGTTATGGGAAAGATAATACCTTCATTTAGCCACTTTGTGACTTTCTTTCTTACCACTTCCTTCATGACTATATTCAAGCGACGTTGGTGTTCCACACTTGGTTTGTTCCCATTCTCCATGAGAATTTTACGAGTACAAAATGATGGTCTAATACCACGAATTTTAGACATGGTCCATCCAACCACATGCTTGTGCTCTTGAAGTACACAAATCAACTTTTTCTCCTGCAAAATAGACAACTCAGAAGATACAACAACAGGTAAAGTTTTATTAGCACAAAAAGCATATTGAAGGTGAGAGAGTAGAGGCTTGCATTCTAATTTTTGAGCTTCTTCGATGGACAACTTGGGTGGTGGACCAGTTGGACTATCTAGAGGCTCGAAATCGTTCATTCCTTTGATGTTGGCACATACATCTAAATGATGAACTATATGCTTAACCTCATCATCTAAGTCAATATTATCGAACATCATAAGTGCTTTCTCTAGAGAGTCATCCAGATATGCACCTATGTCATTTTTTTCTTCTCGTTTTTCCACCACAGAGATCAAAGCCAGATCCTCACAGTGACTCGAAAGTTGGATTGCCTTATACGCACTAAAGACTGCTTCCATGTTATCAACCCAAAAAAATATTTTTCCGTCATGAACTTTTATCATAGCATTGGAGGTTGCTATGAAAGGTCATACCAAAATAATCGGGACGTGTTCATCAGCTTCATAGTCTAATATAATGAAATCTACTAGAAGAATAAATTGTCGAATCTGTAGTATCACATCTTGTATCACCCCAGTGGGATGGGTAGCAATATGCAACATGACAATGGCTGGACTTGGGGCCCCTAACCCCAATTGACTGAAAACCGATAGGGGCATGTTCTAGCTCCCTAATCACAAAGTGTCTGTCCCACATCCACCTCACCAATTCAAACAGGGATGGTGAAGCTCCGAGGATCCTTCAACTTTTAGGGAAACTGCCTTTGAATTTGTGTGCACTCTTTAGTAAGTGCCACTATTTCAAACTCTGTCAATCTTCTTTTATTATCCACAATATGCTTGATTTACTTAGCATATTTTGGAATTTCACGTAACACGTCAACTAATGGGAGATTCAGTTGGATTTGGCTCAGCATATCAAGAAATTCGTTGAATACTCAGTCATCACTTTTCTTCTTCAATATTTGTGGGAAGGGAGGTGGTGTCCTTGCAGCTGGAGTCTTTTCACTTTCCTCAGTTTCTTTCTTAGTTTCTACAACAATTCTAGGAACCACTCGCCTTCAGGAGTGACTTTTTCTTTCTTTCTTTTTGGTGCCTCTTCTAATTCTTTGCCATTCCTCAAAATTACAGCATTTACTTGATGATTCTTCTCTATATCACTTGGAAGGGCCCCTGTAGGTCGGAGTTTGATGTGCATCAAACTGCTCAATCTGCCTATCTATATTTCGAAATTCAGTCCTCAATATCACTTGGAATGGCCCCTGCAGGTCGGAGTATGTATCCGCAATCTTCAAAATATTCTGCATATTTCTTAGGGGATCTTCGCTCGATAAACCCATAAATTTCCCGGTGGATTAAATCAGTTGCAACATGTACTGTTTTAGCTCGAATTGCCCAGATATGTCGGGCTTCTTAATAGCCCGAGTCATATTCGCGAGATTAGGCCTTATAGCCTTGATCACCAGTCTCTCATCATTTTTGTCCATGTCGATTGGTCTTGGTTGGAGTATAACGCCCAACTCTGCAGTTCTTCCTCTTGCTTCCGCATCCCTCCTTAACTTATAAAAAAGTCTTTCAGGTTCAGGATCAAAAGGAGGAAGATTTTTCAAACTATCACTTCTTTATAGGATTCAATGTGAACACCTGTAGAGTTAGAATGGCAAAACAAATTAAATATCGAACAAAAAGAAATAAAAGCTTATTTCAGTCAAGTAGCTAATTTCTAGATCCCGACAATGACGCCAACAATTTGTTAGGTCAAAATGCACACACAAGTATGCGTGATCGACAAGTAATAAAGTGATGAGAGAGTATTGTCCCACGAGTTTTTACGATCAACTATAGTCCAGTCTAAACTATGTATAAATTTATTGCTCAAGTAATTGTGAAGAAGACGATTTTGATTTTTACCAAAATTACTACAAAATTACTAAATAGTCAAACAATTCAAAAATGCAATGAAAACAAGCAAACACTTAGAAAGAATTCAGTAAGATGGGAATATTGTGGGTATATGGGATTAATGTCTCTCCTATTGCGTTCTTCCAGTTTATTTAATAACTCAACTTATCTAATTTGTTGAATAACATGGTTTATTATGCTCGCGAAGTCCCTTTGACGCCGCTCACCTGTTCAAGCCAACCTAATATTGTATGTCTAAAGAATTAGAATTAACAAGAATGCATGTAGATTTCCTATGAAATAATAAAGTGAGGCAACTAGAATAAGTCTATCCTAATCGTGAATCTATTGTCCGATGCCCGGATTCAAGAACTTACTCTACTCAATCTTAGATGCAATCTATAGTTCCCACTTTCAAGTTTAACCATAAATTCGTAGATAGTAATCTATTGCTAGCTACGCAATAGAATAACTAAATGCAAGATTTAATACACAAATTGATGTGATACGTCAAGCAAAACAAACAACTGTCAAGCTAGAATAGTAAATAATGCCTATACCCCCAGATAATGAGGTTCTTAGCCACTCATGTTGATGACAATAATCGAACTATTATATTAAACATAAAGCTATGAATACTAGATGAAATATATAAAATCGATGAATTTCGTGCTCCGTTTGTGTTTTTATGCCTTTGCCGCTTTCAAAATTAACCAAACCCCAATTAATCACGTTTAGGGGGTATTTATAGGTTAGGGTCCGAGCCCCCAAGCCCACATCCAAGTGGAAAACATTTAATACACGGACTGGGAAAGAACCACACCTTAAAGCTTGCGAGCCCTAGCCTGTAGAGCGCCGTGGAGCTCACATCGCATGTTCTGTCTTGCAGTGAATCTCGCCCAGGACCAAACATCGCCTAGCCTGGCACTTGGTTCTAGAACTTGTCTGATTTTTGCCTTTTCATGCTCTTTTTAAGTGTCTTTGAATCCTTGTGTACAACCTTCACAGATTTTCATCTGCCAATGATATTAAATATTAAATGACACAATTAAGCTCAAACGTCACACAACTGATCATTAAAACACTAAAGTGTAAAGTAAGGATGGCACTAAAAATATAAATTTATAGCCAAACATTAGTAAGCAACATTAACTAGTTTTCAATCAATTCCCATTAATTTTCATGCGTTTTTAACATCAAATCTATGAATTTCATGGTTAGAATTAGGGGTTTTCAGGAGAATTTATGATTTTTCAAATTGAGATTTAGACCTCAAATTGAGGTCGGATTACAAAAAAAATGACACAACCGGGTTCAGAGGTGAATGGGTAATTGTATTTTTGTCTGAATCTCAGATTGGGATAAACCATGCTCTGGGTTGACTTTTTCTATTTAGCTAAAGAATGAATCTTTTTCATTCATGGGTAGTTTCTAATGCTTATTTTGAATTGTTTGAACGATATTTAGCTAGATTTTGTTGGTTCAGAGGCTTGTTCGAAAGCCGTGGTTGAGTATTGATTTGGTTGCAGAAAGATGTAAGTGTCATGTTTAACCTTAACTTGAGGGAAATAAGACTTGTTTGGTCTATTTGCTGTGGGAATTATATGTGCGGATGGCGTTTATGCGAGGTGATGAGTGTATATGCATTGTCATGGGTTAAAGCATGTGGGTTGGGCTATTTACCTTTACGTTGTTATTCATTCCATGTTAGATTTCGTTACATGCTTTGATTGCTATATGTCCTTGTGAGCGCCCTATATGAATTACTCCCATAGATTCAAGAAAATAAATTTCTCACATTATTTGTAATTTTGTAGATTTTTGTGACATTTTTGTCCACTGATTGCATTTGTTTGTGCACGTTTATTTTATACAATTCATCAAAAATACAAAAATATGTTTCATTTGAATTTATGCTTTAATTTTACATTTTTAGATTAATTAGCAAGTTAGTTGTTTTATAAAAATGGAAAAAAAATCAAAAAATAACTCTTTTTTTTGCACTTTTTAATTTTAGTTGTGATTTTTTGTATTTTTTCTTTTAATTTGGGTTTTAATTGTAGTAATCATTAGTTAGAGTTAATTAATTTAATTTGGTAGGGTATTTTGATTTAGGAATTAATTTAGGTTTCATTTTTAATTTTTGAAAAGAAAAATAATTTTGAAATTTTTAAAAAAAAGAGGGAAAAGAATGAAAAATCAGATTTCGGCCAAAATTTGAAATTCCCTAGCCCAAAACAAATTTCTCCCACGGATACCCGTTTAACCCAAGCCCAAACCCGCCTTAACCCGGTCCAATCCCTCAATATTCCAAAACGACCCCCTTTTTAACAGACCAAATTAGGACCGCTGATCTTTTTTGATCTAACGTTCCGAAATTGGGGTTTGTTTAGTATAATACTGTCCAAACGCCTAACCCCCCTCCTCTTTCACTCGTCTCTCTCACTCAATCCTTCAGAGAACAGACCAGTAACCTTAATCCGCCGCCCTGATTTTCCACCACCCTGGGCCGGCAGCGCCACCGCAAAATGACCCCAAATTAACACCACACAACCTCCATGACCCCCTCATTCCCAATCCCCACTCTGTTTCCTTCGAATCTCCCCAGTACTGCTCGAATCTTAATTTAAAGATATGAACCCTAAATCCCAAAAAGAATCAAATCTGCGAGGTTTTGAATATTTGAGTTCAAATTTGACTTTAATCGCATGTTTTCAGTTGAGAACACACGATTAAGGTCTAGTTCGGCCAAAAAATTCAAGACCCCTCAAGTTTGGTTCAAAACTGATGTCCGCTTGGTTTTGATAGGTATGACCAGTGTTTTCTCTTTTTCCATTTCTCTTATCTTCTTCTATTTTTCTTCTTTTATTCTATTTTCCCAAGATTGTCCTTGCATGCGTTTCTTTTAGTTTAGGATTGAATGTAATGGGTATCTGCTTTAGTTGTGTTTAGAGTCATTAGATTAGTTTTCGCTTAATGTTTTTTTCCCTTTTAGTTTTAGGTTGTTAAGAACTTTGGGTTCAGCAGGCCCAATTGAGCATTTGCCCTTCTATTTTTCTGCCCTCTAGATCGTTCTGTCTGAATTCCTAAACTAGACTTGGGTCCAAAGGAAAGGGGATTAGCCCAGGTTTTGAATTGACCATTGGGTCGATTTGAACCATACCCATTGGATTCCCTAGGGGTAATTAACAGAGTCTTGGGGGGTAGTTTAGAGAGTCTAGGTGAAAAGAATCTTAGTAACTGAATAAGGAAGCTTCTAGGAAGCTGGGATTGGGGTTAATTTGAAAGCTGGATTTCTGAACTAAGGGCTCTTAAGCAAAAAACAAAATGTCAAAAGGGTAGAAGTGCAAATCTGATTTCTTTTAGGCTACCCTAATATCTTGCTTATAAAGGCACCATTACTTGATATTCTAAAGAGGGGGAGAGAAGTAAAAATCCAGAAAAACTGAAACAGCTGCATACTTGAACCTAACACTGATTTCCTTGCATTACTTGTTTGAAAATTGGCTCAAATTTGCTTAGTCTATAGTTTCTGATCTTCATTACTTAGTTAAAACTACTGAAAATGGTGAGATCTCACACTTGGGTTGAAATGGATTGAACTCTGTGTCTTTGAAAGCTTTTGTTTGCGTTTTTGCTGGTTGGTTTACTATTCCATTGCTGGGTTTAAGTTGATTCCTGTTGACGCTTCTCACTGTTTTTCTATTGATGCTGTTTATTTCTTCCTAATCTCAAAAACTGAGTTTCTGGTTCTGTTGTTGCTAAATTCAGGTACATGCTCCTGAACCTCATTTGTTTGTAAAGTTTGACTTGAGGAATGAAATGCAAGGGAGAAGTTTAAAGCATGTCATTAGTTTATTTTTTTTGATTCAATTGTGTTATTTTGATTTTCTTTTAAAACCTGATGTTGTTGTCTCGACTGATTGAGTTCTGGTTTGAGTAAGTTAGTTTATAACATTGTATTTAATTGGGGACTACCATAAAAACTTGGGTAACAATTTGTCTAGTTGAATTAATGGTTAGACGTCGGTGTTGTATAATTGAACATGTATCATGATATTTGGTCGGGAACTATTATGAAAGTTTGGGTACTAGTCTCTTTAGTCAAACTCTGGATTCTTCTTACCTTGAGTTCTACTTAATTTACTATTAGCATGTGTACAAGGCACAAATGATTCTTTATGGTTCTTAAATTAGTCGATCTGGGCAGTACTCTCTCTTGAATCCATGATCCTACAGGTTTTGTTTGGATTTTCAATTATTAAAATTGTTACTTAAGGATATGGTGGTAAAGTGTCAAACCATATAGGATCTATGAGTCTTAACTGCAATTCACCTCTTGATAGTTTTATTTAGTTTAAAATTTTTGATTTAGAATCAGCTTTAATTCCAAATTTAACGTATGTTTTGTGCCATTAAAGGGGTTCAATCCTGAATCCCAGCCTCGCTACAATGGGATGGCTTCAAAGCCGGATTTCCTTGGGCTCAGTTTAAGCCATTGTGAAATCAGCAATTTGTTGGCCTTGTAATGGTGACATGCTATTGGGCCTCATTTCAGGCCCAGGTTTTTGAAGTGGATTGGACGTTGCCTAGTATTAGTCATTGGTTTTTGCTGAATTAGTTTGGACTTTAGCTTACAGTAATTAGCTTAGTTTGGATTTTAGTCTTCATTTAATTAATTTGTTTTTTTAGATTGGAGGTGTGCCATATTAGCCAAATTAATAATTTATGGCCCTCATGAGCTAATTTAGAAACCTTTTGGGTTAGAATAAATCGAGGTATGCCGTGCCGAACAAAACCTCAAAATGCAGGGCCCTCGCTTAATTACTATTTTTAATCCTTAGAAATTGAGTCGTGCCATTTAGTTGAATTTCCATGGCCCTCGCAAATTTAAATGCGTAGTTGCTTTAGGCGCATAATTTAAATTAATTTTCTTAAACTCGGGTGTGCATTTATGTGACCCAAATCCAAATCTCAGCAACATTAGATAAAATGTGTCGTGGACCGCGGGTGCATTTATGTGACGTGGTACAAGACGTATTTTAGATGATGTTGAATCTTTCTCCTAAAAAATAATTAATTAAAGCGATTATAAAGTTAAAATTGAATCATTGGTTAAAACATGTATTAAAATGAAGTAAATAGACCAAATACAACACTTGAGCGACCGTGCTAGAACCACGGAATTCGGGAATGCCTAACACCTTCTACCGGGTTAACAGAATTCAATACCCGAATTTATGTGTTCGCGGACTGTAAAACAGAGTCAATTTTTCCTCGATTCGGGATTTGAAACCGGTGACTTGGGATACCATATATTATCCCAAGTGGCTACTCTAAATTTTTAATAAAATAATCCCGTTTCGATTGTCACTTTAAGTTGGAAAAAACACCTTTACACCCCTTACGGGGGTGTAGGAAAAATGAGGTGTGACAGCTCTGGCGACTCTGCTGGGGACTGAATCCAGAATCTCTAGTTCAGGGTTCAAGAATTCGAGTTTAGGATAATTGTTATATTTGGCTTTTATTTATTATCTGGTTTTATAATATGTTTGGGCTTAAAATGCTAAATGCTGCTTTGTACCGCTTTTATATTATCTGAACTGTATATAAACTGTTACAAAACCCTTTTCTTCTTACCTTCGGGGATGTGCATGCTGGCGTGACTCCATATTCTGTTAGTGTCATATCTTGAAATAAGAAAGAGGCTCGGACTAGTTACAAAGCCGGATGGCCTTTTGGTTCCTGGTATGTAGCCCCCTCCTCGACTCGAGTTGTCTGCTCGGGTGCACAAGTATAGAATAGTATACCCAGGTTTTATACTTAGAATAACTCAGCCTCATGCCGGATCCCTAGTAGGAACGTTTGCTTGCATCACGTGCATTTGATTTTGAAGACTCAACACAGGGGTTGGGTCTGTCTAGGACAGGTGTACCCGAAATGAAAAGACCATCCCGATGCATCATACTTGCTACTTGCGCATTCATTTGCTTTGGATTCGCATGTTGTCCGGCTTATCGAATAATAGGAGAAAAGTTGAGAAGAAGAAAGTCAATGTGAGGGCTGAGAGAGATAATTGCCTGTTTTTGAAAAACCGTTGTCCAAAATATACTGAAACTCTGCCGAAACTTTAAAAAAAGGAAAAAAAAAGAAAGATTTTTGTTTTTTTTTAAAAAAATAGTTGGTTTTTCTTTTGTCAGAATTGCCCAGACTACGTTAGTTTGATTCTTACCGGACGTGGGATACGTAGACAACCCCCATCGGGTCCAACTTCCCTTTTGCAAAAATAGCCCAAAAAGAACCAAAATTTTATTACTTTGTTGTAAATAAGTAAGGTGATGCCATTCTTGTCGAAAATAGCCGAATGTCCCCAAAAGAATGCCGGAATGTTGTTTTGGCAAGAACAGCCACCTTTGGTCTCTTTTTCGAATTTCTGGCCAGTTAGCAAGCACAACCTTAAAATCTTCTCCCCGGAAGTGCTGAAAGGCCATATTTGTAAAGC
Organism: Nicotiana sylvestris; assembly: GCF_000393655.2. Taxonomy (NCBI): domain Eukaryota; kingdom Viridiplantae; phylum Streptophyta; class Magnoliopsida; order Solanales; family Solanaceae; genus Nicotiana; species Nicotiana sylvestris. The sequence continues at coordinate 107,751,623 of NC_091064.1, forward strand.
TGGGTTTTATTTTTGAAATGAAAATTTGAAAAAGAGAAAAACATCGTTAACTTTGTTTTTGAGTCAAATGAGTCTTGATTTTGCTTAATCACCCTAACAAATGTGAGAATGAGCACGAATCAAAATTTGCCAATAGCAGTCATGAACAAGATACCTTTGGAGCTGTATATGTGGTGGGAAGATCTGGGTAAATCAGGGCAAGATAGGGTCAATCTCTACTTGGTGGGTCTCACCGGGTTATTGAAGATCAGGCCTAGAGGAGACATCATAAAGGCGTTGGTTACGTTCTGGGACCCCGCTCACAACATGTTTCATTTCTCAGATTTTGAACTCACACCATCTTTGAAGAAATAGCCAAATATATTGGGAGCACTGAAGTTCCTCTAAGACACAAGTATTTGATTGCTCCAAGAGTTGTCACTGTGCACAGGTTCCTAGATTCCTTAAAGATAAGTAGGGGGTCCACAATCCAGATTTGGCTGCTGTATTTTCCACTCCGCAATTTATATACCAACAATACGGACACATAGGGGGTTTAACAATCCAGAAAGCAAAATTTGCAGCAAAGGGAATCGCCTCAAATGGGAAGAACACATGTGCTTTGCTTTTATGGTGGTATTCTTGGGTCTTCTAGTGTTTCCCAGGAAAGATGGGAATATCGATATGCAGATAGCTGGGGTCGTAAACACTTTGCTTACTCAGGCCAAAGGCACCCTTGCACCCATGATGGTGTCTGAAATCTTCCGTGCTCTCACAGCTTGCAAAGCCGGAGGAGACTTTTTTAAAGGGTGCAACTTGTTGCTACAAATGTGAATGATTGAACATCTATGTCATCGTCCTCAATACATGAAATATGGGTCAACAGAGAAAAGGTGCATAGAGGAGTTTTATACGAGTTTTGACGGTTTTAGCATGCCGGAAGGGGTCACAGAATGGATATCACGTCTCCGTTCCATCACTACAAATCAAATAGAAGGGACGTTTGGGTGGCTTCCTATAGATGAAATCATATATATGCTAGCTACCGGGCCTTACTTCCTCCTGATGGGTCTCAGAAGTATCCAGCCTTATGCCCCATACCGAGTTTTGAGACAGCTGGGGAGATGTCAAATAGTTCCAAAGGATGAAGACCTTAGTATGCAGGTAGTCAAGATTGGTTCTAATGGTCAATTTCATGAAGCAGCAGTTCGCCAGATTTGGAGTGAATGTCAGTACTTGACGGCAAATACCTGTGTGCGCGATCTATCCAAAGGTGAAGTTTCACCAGGGTACCTTGCGTGGTATAAAAGGAAAGTTGAGTTTGGAAGGTCGGCCAAAAGACCCCATCTTCAAGAATTTGTTGAGGCGTCACAAGCACAATGGGATTAGTTGGATAAAGAAAATAAGTATAGGGCTACCATAAGCAAGCTGGAAAGCAAGTTAAGGATCTTCAATTTGAGAATAGGTTGCAAGCCATCGCGGATGAGGGTGAAAAGAAAAAGCTAGCCAAAGAAAATGATGCCCTCCGAGCCCAAATGAAAATAGCAGCCGAAAACCCCGCTAGAAGTGCAAAAGATGAAAAGCTTATATGTAACCTTAGGCATAAAGTGCGTGAATATGGTTTTGATCTGAACAAGGCCGAAGGCGAACTGGCAAGAGCTCGAACAAAATTGGTCAAGAATGCGGAGGAACGACCACGCTTGGTTAAACAATTAAAAGATAAATATGACAATGAGGTTGTGGGGTTGAAGAAAATGATCACCGTCCTTGAGAACAAAATGATTAAGCAGGCAAAAGACTTTAAGGCAGAGAGAGAACACTGTTATGCAGTAATGGCACAGTTAGAAAGAGATCTGCAACAACTTCAAGAACAAAACCATACAGCTGAACAAACATTGGAAGCTAGGGCTCAGCAGATTGGGCGTTTGTTGCAAGAAAAGGACGTTATAAGAGAAAGGGTCAGAAGGATCACCGACAACATTACAATGAAATGCAGTAAGTGTGAAGACATGACCAAATCCATGTTTTTTGCCACTGTAATGACCTTTGTCTATCAGATAATGGAGGATATTTTCCATCTCCAAGGGGATTTGGCACGTAGGCCCGTGGCGAGACCGACTGATATCCAGCGGGCTCCAGGAGCAGTTGAGGCATTGATGTATTCATGATTTTCGTTTGAGTCTATTAGTCTATTTTCGAGTATGTATTTTCATCTTTCTGTTGGAGTCTGTGAGTCTGTATTTTCGTTTTTTAGAGTCTGCCAACTCCTTTTTCTTGAGTGTGTTAGTTTTTGTGATTAAATCGGTAGGATGGGTCATTGTAGTCAAAACGTTTATTCTATGATTTTTTTTTTGAAAATCCCAAATGTTTTTTTTTTACATTTATCCCCCAGAACTACGCTTGTTCTAATTCATACGGCGTCATGATACGTAGGCAATCCCCATAAGATTCGATTATAACCAGAAAAGAAAAAAAAAGAAAAAGAGAGAAAAGAAGAAAAAGAAGAGATAGAAAACAAGAAACAGTGGGAAGGAAACTGAGGGAATAAAGAACAAAGAGAAATCAAGCAAAGAAAGGAAGGAGTGGAAAAGAGAGAAGTTGCAAAATGAAAATTAGGGAAAGTCGGGATGACGCAAGCAACCGATCAAATGCATAATAGAAATGGTTAATTGCTTAGGTGCATTACATCCCCCAATGTGCGATTACCTATCTGTTAAGCTCTAATCGCTAACAAGTTTGTTGTTGAAAATCAGTACAGGCAGGTGGTTAGTTTGTTTGGCATTCTGGCAACTCATCTATACAACACCAGGTCCAAAAACAAGTTGATCATGACTAAACAAGAATTGGATGCAAGTGTTATTGATCCGTCGAGTGAGGGGGAAGAGTCCGATGTTAATTTGAAAGAGGAAGTGTATAAGCTGAAACAACAGATGGCGAAGATGTACCAGGAATGGGTGAAAGGGCATCCGCCACCATCCTACCCCGCCAACCCTGCTTTCGTCCCGCCGTTGGCTAAATCCTAGGAACCTCCCACTAACGATTCATCTCCAAGATTTCCCATTTACCACCACTACCACGACACCACGTCCCAAGCACCACAAGTTCTACCACCCAAACCAATTCCATACCCGCCTCCACCAGCCACCCCTATTTTTGTGGTACCCCCACATGCTATACTCAACGGATCTTCCAGTGAGCCTTTATTCCAAACCCAAGATAACTAATACTATCCCCTAGAGCCTACTTTCAAGGCCCCAGAACCTTACTCCTACACTCCTCGTTTTGACCTCGCTGTTAAAACTAAGAAGCCCCGTAAAAATCCAGAACAAGAGGAGATGTTCAAGAAGGTTAAAAGATTGGAACAGTCATTCAGAAACATGTAGGGATTGGTAGGTCAGGTGAGTGTGGCCTACAAAGATCTGTGTCTATTTCCCGATGTTCAACTGCCAGTGGGATTCATGATGCCCAAATTTGATCTATATGATTGGCAAGGAGACCCGATAGCTCATTTGAGGGGATTGTGCAGCAAAATGAGAGGAGCCGGCGGGAATGAAGAGTTGTTGATGGCATACTTTAGTCTGAGTCTGAGTGGTTCGGCATTGGAGTGGTACACTCGTCAGGATCACAACAGATGGTACACGTTGGATGATTTAGCCCAGGTATTCGCTTGTCATTTCCAATACAACCTTGAGATCGTTTGTCTCTGACGAAGATTGAGAAAAAGCCTAGTGAAAGTTTCAGGGAGTACGGTTTTTGTTGGAGAGAACAAGCGGCAAGGGTTGACCCTCCGATGAAAGAGAGCGAAATGGTGGATTACTTTCTGCAGGCCCTAGAACCCACTTACTACGGCCATCTGGTATCGGCCATAGGCAAGTCCATCAACGAGGTAGTGAGGATGGGTGGCATGGTAGAAGAAGGGCTTAAATCAAACAAAATCCTGAGTTACTCGGCTATTAAGGCAACTACCCAAGCTATTCAAAACGGTACTGGGGGAGTAATTGGAAAGAAGAAGAAAGAAGATATGGCAACAATTGATTCAGGATCATGGTTTGGACCCAGGGGCCCGTCCCACCATTATAATCAGCCTCGACCCCACCACCAAACCTACCCCCAGACCCTGTATAATCCACCCCAACATTACTACCCATCTCCAAACCCTCATTTTTCTGTCCACCACGCCCAAACATACACTCAACCTCCTGCCCACGCACAATGGCGTGCGCCAGCCACACAAAACCCCTACCCAACTCCACAAAATGCCTACCCACCCCCACAAGCCTACCGAAACCCTACTGGCTCGGGTTTCCAGCCCAATCAAGCATTTAAGAACGAGAGGTTATAGAGGAAGAAAACCTTCACCCCATTGGGAGAGTCCTATACTAGTTTGTTCCATAGACTGAGGCAATTGGATATGCTGAGGCCAATTGAGTCGAAATTGCCAAACCCTCCTTCAAAGAACCTTTATTACTCTATAAGCTATGAATATTGTTCTAGTACTCCGGGGCATGATACAAAGAAGTTCTAGGACTTGAAAAATGTCATCCAGGAGCTCATTGATACCAACCAGATTGAAGTCCAAACTCCAGAGGCACCAAACATCTACAAGAACCCATTGTCAACACATCAGGAGACAAACATGATCGAGATAGTGCATAAGGGAGGGGAGCCAATAAGCCTTCACAGACCGTCATGATAATCCGGTCCAGTGAGGTCAAGCCAGTTGAAAAACCAACAATTGAGAGATCAGTGAACAAGTTAAGCGGGACAAACGTGAACCATCTTTGGTAGTCGAAAAAGGGTCCCCAAGTGATGTTGCATCAAAACAAGAAAAGTCAAAAGTGGTTGTACCAGTTGTGGCAAATAAGCCTATCATAATTGTACAGGGTGCCCGTACGGATCCTGTCATCATCAAGCCTGTAACCCAGTTGCCAATAGTTAATAGAAAGGCTATACCGTGGAACTATGAACAAGTTATAGTAACTTACAAGGGAAAGGAAGTGAAAGAAGAAGTCAATGAGGCCTATGTATTAACCCGCTCGAGAAAATGCTTTGCCCTGGAAGAGTTAAGAAAAGCTAAAACCTCCAGAGATAAACCAGCTCTAGTGAAGAAAGCAGTAACTGAAGAAGAGGCGGAGGAGTTTTTGAGAATAATGAAGGTACAAGACTATTTCATCGTGAAGCAGTTGAGAAAGACGCTTGCTCAGATTTAATTATTGTCATTATTATTCCACTCAGACGAGCATCGTCGGGACTTGATGAAAATCCTGAATGAGGCTCACGTTCTCGACAAAATCTTAGTGAACCATCTGGAAAAGATCACCAACAAAATATTTGAGGTGAACAGAGTCATTTTATCTAATGATGAGTTACCTGTGGAAGGTATTAAGCATAATAGATCCATTTATCTTACGGTGAAATGTGAAGATTCCATGGTTACCAAGGTATTGGTTGACAATGGTTCCAGTGCAAACATTTGCCCTCTCTCTACTCTGAACAAGTTGAAAGTGGATGATGAGAGGATTCACAAAAATAGTATCTGCGTTCGGGGATTTGACGGTGGAGGGAAAAATTCAGTGGGTGATATAGTGCTTGAGTTGACAATAGGACCGGTTGAATTCACCATGGAGTTCTAGGTGCCGGATGTAGCCGTTTCCTACAATTTACTGTTAGGTCAACCTTGGATTCATGCCGCCAAAGCAGTCCCATCCACTCTGCACCAGATGATCAAGTTCGAATGGGATAGACGGGAAATCATTGTGCATGACGAGGATAATTTGTGTGCTCACAGTGATGCCGTTGTCCCATTCATTGAGGTTGAAGATGACAATGGGCCCTGGGTCTATCAGGTTTTTGAAATAGCGTCGGTCGAGAAAATTCCAGAAGGGAAATGCGTTCCAAATCCAAAGGTAACCGCCGCATCAGTCATGGTGGCCTTCGAAATATTGAAAAATGGCGTTGTGCCTAGTAAGGGTTTGGGTGTGTCCCTGCAGGGTAGCATACAGCCGGTGTCCCTCCCTAAAAACTTGGGTACATTTGGTCTGGGATTCCAACCCACTGCCAGAGACGTAAAAAGAGCTAGAAAGTTGAAACAAAGGGCGTGGGCACTTCTGAAGCCTCTCCCACGTCTCTCCAGGTCATTTGTCAAGCCCAGTGCTAGGAAATACCTAGTGACAACAATTGTTCTGTGGTTGGCATTGACGAAGAGTTAATTGAAAGGTTCAAGAGGTTGTTCGACGATGTGAACATGGTAGAAGTTGGAGAAGGTTCTAGCAAAGCAGATGTGCAGTTTGTTGGGCCGAGTGCAAAGCTTAACAATTGGAAGGCTGCTCCTCTCCCTACCTAGAAGGAGTTTTGGTAGTTTGCTTTGATTTTCTTTCAGTTAATCTGGATTATTCCGGGGTTGTAATTCAGATTCTATGTTCCGTCTGTTTGGATGTATAAACCTTATTATCTTTTAATTTTAGTGAAATGCAATTTCCCTTTTTCATCATTCCAAATAGTTTTATTTTTGTTTTTATTTTCTTCTTTGTACAGTTCTTTTATGCTGGTTTCAATGACATGACAAGCATGAGGAATCTACGGCCCAGTCTTAAAAGTTAATCTAATTCTGAAATAATAATTCATGAAATAGAGTGTGATGATGAATCAGAATATGATGAGGATGCGGCCTTTGAAGAGATTAGTAAAGAATTAAGCCATTTTGAAGAAAAACCCAAGCCTAACCTGAGTGATACAAAACCAATCAATTTAGGGGACCCAGATAATGTTAGAGAAACTAAGATAAGTGTCCATCTTGAACCGTAAATTAGGAAAGAGATAATTAAAGCATTGTTTGAATACAAAGATATTTTCGCATGGTAATATGACGACATGACAGGTCTAAGCACTCACTTGGTGGTTCACAAATTTCCCACTGACCTAGTATTTCCTCCTGTCAAGCAGAAGTTGAGAAAGTTCAAAACCGACATGAGTTTGAAGATTAAAGAAGAGGTCACAAAGCAGTTTGATGCAAAGGTCATTCGAGTCACGCAGTATCCCACTTGGTTAGCCAATGTTGTGCCTAAGCCAAAGAAGGATGGCAAGACTAGAGTCTATGTCGATTACCGCAATCTCAACAAGGCTAGTCCAAAAGACAACTTCCCACTGCCAAATATCTACATTTTGATTGATAATTGTGCCAAGCATGAGATTGGGTCTTTTGTGGATTGCTATGTGGGCTATCATCAGATCTTAATGGATAAGGAAGATATAGAAAAGACGGCATTCATCATGCCATGGGGAACATATTGTTACCGGGTCATGCCTTTCGGTTTGAAAAATGCTAGGGCAACTTACATGAGGGAAATGACGACCATATTCCACGACATGATATACAATGAGATCGAGGTTTATGCGGATGACGTGATCATAAAGTCCAGAAACCAGTCTAACCACATCAGAGATTTGAGAAAGTTCTTCCAAAGGCTCCGCAGGTACAATCTTAAGCTCAATCCTGCTAAGTGCGCATTCGGTGTGCCATCTAGAAAACTATTAGGATTCATAGTCAGCCGTTGAGGTATTGAATTGGACCCGTCAAAGATCAAAGCTATCCAAGAATTTCCACCTCCAAGGAACAAGACTGAGGTGATGAGTCTGTTAGGGAGGCTGAACTACATCAGCAGGTTTATTGCTTAGCTCACGACAACTTGTGAGCCTATTTTCAAGTTGCTGAAGAAGGATGCAGCGGTCAGGTGGACAGATGAGTGTCAAGAAGAATTTGATAAGATAAAGGGGTACTTATCAAACCCACCTGTGTTGGTCCCACCAGAACCGGGGAGACGATTGATTCTGTATTTGACGGTCTTGGACAATTCATTTGGTTGTGTATTGGGTGAGCATGACATCACGTTAGGAAGGAGCAAGCCATCTATTATCTCAACAGGAAGTTCACATCTTATGAGGTAAAGTACACTCACCTTGAAAGGGCATGTTGCGCCCTAAGTTGGGTAGCACTGAAGTTGAAGTATTATTTGTCATCTTACACTACTTACCTCATTTCTCGCTTGAATCCGTTAAAATATATCTTTCAGAAGCCTCTGCCCACAGGGAGACTTGCAAAGTGGAAAATTTTGCTCACGGAGTTTGACATTATCTATGTGACGGACCGCGATGAAAGCCCAAGCATTGGCCGATCATTTGGCCGAGAACCCGGTTGATGAAGAATAAGAACCATTGAGAACTTATTTTCCCAATGAAGAGGTGATGCATATTGATGAGCTGGAGCAGATTGAAAAACCAGGTTGGAAACTTTTCTTTGATGGGGCTGCAAACATAAAAGGAGTCGGAATAGGGGTCGTGCTTATTTATGACACAAGGCACCATTATCCTGTTACGGCTCAACTTCGTTTCTATTGTACCAACAATATGGCTGAGTACGAGGCATGCATTTTGGGTTTGAGGTTAGCTGTAGACATGGACGTCCAGGAAGTTTTTGTCTTGGGAGACTCAGACCTTATGGTGCACCAAATTCAAGGAGAATGGGAAACGGATGATTTAAAACTCATACTATACCGACAATGTTTGCATGATCTTTGTCAACGGTTCCAATAAGTGGAGTTCAGACATATTCAAAGGATCTATAATGAGGTTGCCGATACTTTGGCTACTCTGGCGTCAATGTTACATCATCCAGATAAGGCTTATGTTGACACTTTGCATATTCAGGTCCGCGATCAGCATGCTTACTGTAACATGGTGGAAGAAGAACTTGATGGTGAGCCGTGGTTCCATGATATCAGAGAGTATATCAGGATGGGGTTGTACCTAGTACAAGCCACAAGTGATCAAAAGAGAACAATTCAACTGTTTGCAAGTGGATTTTTCTTCAATGGAGGAGTTTTGTACAAAAGCACTCCAGATCTTGGTTTGTTAAGATGCATAGATGATAGACAAGCATCAACTATTATGACCGAAGTACATTCAGGGGTTTGCGGGCCGCATATGAGTGGGTATGTTCTAGCAAAAAAGATTCTCTAAGCAGGTTATTATTGGCTGACCATAGAGCGAGATTTTATCAGTTTTGTGCGCAAATGTCATCAATGCCAAGTACACGGAGATTTGATTCATTCTCCACCATCTGAATTACACACAATGTCTGTACCATGGCCCTTCGTTTCTTGGGGCATGGATGTCATTGGACCAATCAAGCCAACAGCATCCAATGGGTACAGGTTCATTCTGGTAGCCATTGATTATTTCACCAAGTGGGATGAAGCAAAAACTTTCAAGTCTGTGACCAAGAAAGTAGTGGTCGATTTTGTTCACTCAAATATCATTTGTCGGTTCGAGATCCCAAAGGTGATCATCACCGATAATGGTGCTAATCTCAACAGTCATTTGATGAAAGAGGTATATCAACAGTTTAAGATTACACATCGCAACTCCACTCCATATCGCCCCAAGGTGAATGGAGCAGTCGAGGAAGCTAACAAAAACATAAAGAAGATAATTCGGAAAATGGTGGAAGGTTCCAGGCAATGGAACGAAAAGTTGCCCTTTGCGTTGTTGGGTTATCGTACTACTGTTCGCACTTCAGTAGGGGCAACTCCTTATTTGTTGGTATATGGCACTGAAGTAGTGATACCCACGGAAGTTGAAATCCCATCCCTCCGGGTTGTCACACTAGCCGAGATTGATGATGATGAGTGGGTCAAAGCCCGTTTAGAGCAACTAAGTTTGATTGAAGAGAAGAGATTGGCAGCAGTATGTCATGGTCAGTTGTATCAAAAGAGAATGGCAAGAGCATACAACAAGAAGGTGCACCCCCGAAAATTTGAAGTGGGTCATGGTCAGTTGTATCAAAAGAGAATGGTAAGAGAATACAACAAGAAGGTGCGCCCCCAGAAATTTGAAGTGGGTCAGCAAGTATTGAAACGCATCATGCCACATCAGGCCGAAGCAAAAGGCTTCGCCCCAAATTGGCAGGTGCCGTTCATCGTAACAAGAGTGTTGTCTAATGGTGCTTTGTATTTAACAGATATATAAGGAAAATGTGTAGATATGTCTATCAATTCTGATGCAGTTAAAAGATATTATGTATGATTTATTTCGTTTGAATTGTGTTTGCTTGTACTTGGCATGCATTTTGTTTTGCTATCTAAACACTTTATCCTTTGTTACCCTTTTGAGCCTTAATTATTTCCTTTCATACCCCTCTTTTGGAATTAGTAGCAAAGTTCATAAATTCGAGCGCAAAAGATAAGTAACGGAAAAGAGAGAAAAAGAGAAAGAAAAGAATGAAAAGAAAAAAAAAGAAGAAAAGAAGAGAAAGAAAAAGAAAAGAAAAGAGAAAATCACAACAAAATAAAGCAATTCTTATGTTATGAATTACGTTCGACCTGATTCCTTTTAAGGATACGTAGGTAGCCTCACGGTTCGGTCCCATCAAAATAAAAATTCAAGTCCCCAAGCAAAGAAAGTGGGGCAGAAGTTGTGGTTGTTATAAGAAATCTGATTCCAAAAGATGTAATTTTGAACCTATTCGAATTATTTTGAGCCTTTTTGATATCCTTTCCTTCTAACCCTATCCAAAAGCCCACGTTACGGTCCGAAGAAAGACCTTCCGATCAGTCTTTCTTATTGGTGAAAACCCACACGGGCACCGCAAGGTGACTGTGAGTTTATAGATGAACAAATGAGAGAGGCTTGTTGATGAAAACCCTTCAGGGACCGCAGGCCGAACAAGGTCAGGGATTCGTTGAGGAAATTGCGTTTTGAAGTTCTCGGGGCATAAAGTATGACAATTGAAAGTTGATTGGTTGGACAGGCTGGGCTAATTAATTCGAAATGCATGTCATGATCATTGGTATTAGCTGCTCCACTCAGATAAGTCTATTTTTTTCCCCTTCAAACAGTCATCCAGTTTTGGATTTTTCTTCCTTATTCCTAACTCTCAAAGCCATTGCATTTTATTTCTTTTGGGTTTATCTCTAAGATGTTTTAGTGTTAGTTGTGTTTAAGAAAATAAGAAAGGATTTCAAATCTTACTACCAACTTCCAAAATTGCACAACGCGCAGTGTGGCCAAAGTATGTCAGAGATAGTATAATGTAAGGTGGGACACAAAGCGTCGGTGAAAGTTTTAACGTTGGAATGGTTTATTGATTCCATGGGAGAAGTAGAGGTTTAGATAGAGGGGTCGGAAGTGTTAAACAACGGCTTGGGTATGGAGCACTCAGGTCATCCATGGTCTTGAGGTTGAGGATCAGTTAGAAAGTCAAACAATTCTTGGCTAGTTCGGGGAAGCTAGTCAAAGCAAAACACAGTAGCAGAGAGGCCGCCTTTAGTAAGAATGCCACAAACTAACCACCACATTTTAAACTGACAAGGTTTTTCTTTGATTTGAAACAGGGGCAGGAAATTTTGTTTGTTTCGGAGAAACCCTCCGTATGGAAAAGCAAGCACCAGACAGGTTTGGCCGTAAATTCCTAGGACCCTCTTGGAAAATGGGACCTAGTTTAAAATTCAAAACAATCATGAGTAGCAAAATCTAGCATAAATGTACCCCAAAGGAATATAAGTTGGCTTCAAAGTTTGCTTGCTTGAGATAGGATTTAATTAGAAGTTTTTAGGACCCTCCTGAACAATGAGACATAGCTTTAAGATTTCCATTAGATAATAAAATTTAGCATTAGTCTTGTTGTAGGGTAGTATAATTCAGCCGTAAAAGTCGTCACTCCGAAGATAAGACTTTATTTTCGTTTTCAGGACCCTCCTAGATAATAGGACATAGTTTTAAGACCTTCTTAGGTAACAAGATTTAGCAGAAGTCATACCTTTAAAAGATATAATTTAGATTTATACCTGTCATTTTACTAGGAGTTTTCAGGACCCTCCTATATAATGGGATCTAGCTTTCAAATTATTAACGATATTTGGTAACATGATTCAGTTAACACTCACAGATGCGCCCAGCTACCAAATTGGGGCAGAAAATTTTCTTTGTTTTGTCTATTTTGTTGAAATCAGGAGCCCACTTGAAGAACAAAGCAATTCAAGTATCCGTAATCAGGAGCCCACCTGGAGAACAAAGCAGTTCAAGTGTCGGTAATCAGGAGCCTACCAGGAGAACAAACAAATTCAAGTGTCGGTAATCAGGAGCCCACCTGGAGAACAAAGCAATTCAAGTGTCGGTAATCAGGATCCCACCTGGAGAACAAAACAATTCAAGTGTCGGTAATCAGGAGCCCACCTGGAGAACAAAGCAATTCAAGTGTCAATAATCAGGAGCCCACCTAAAGAACAAAGCAATTCAAGTATCGGTAATCAGGAGCCCACCTGGAGAACAAAGCAATTCAAGTGGCGGTAATCAGGAGCCCACCTGAAGAACAAAGCAGCCATTCAATTGTTGGTAATCAGGAGCCCACCCGAAGAACGAAGGGAAAGCAGCAATGTTCGAAGGAAGACGGTTAAAGTTCAGCAATCAGGCGTCCACCTGGAGAAAAGAAAAAGCATCTCAGATTGCAATTCAAGTCAGCAACAAAGGAACTTTACCTGGAGAATGCGAATCAACAGAGCGACAGGAACTGCAAGATTAAGTTTGAAGATATAGATAGGATTCGTGTAATGCATAGATCACAGTTTAGTCTAGCTTCTTTTATTTTTTCTTGGTGTAATAATGAGTTCAGTAAGCAGTAGCAGCAACAGCAACAGTGAAATCACAACTTCCTGGTAGTCTCAGCTACCAAAACTTCCCGAACTACACTAACCTGATTCCTTTATAGCCAGGATATGTAGGCAACCTCGGAAGTAGGGTGCAGTTTCAAAAAATGCTTCCCTCGGAGTATTCAAACGGGCAAAAATCGCTCGTAACCGCTCACTTTATCTTTGCACGAAAACTCTTCGAGTTTTCGAGCGAAGAGGGGCAACTGTGAGCACGTGATTTTTGCCCTATATAAATTACTCCCATATATTCAAGAAAATAAATTTCTCACATTATTTGCAATTTTGTAGATTTTTGTGGCATTTTTGTCGACTGTTTGCATTTGTTTGTGCACGTTTATTTTATTCAATTCATGAAAAATATAAAAATATGTTTCATTTGCATTTAGGCTTTAGTTTTATATTTTTAGGTGAATTAGCAAGTTAGTTGTTTTATAAAAATGGAAAAAATAAAAAAATAACTGATTTTTTTTTGCACTTTTTAGTTTTAGTTGTGATTTTTGGTAGTTTTTCCTTTAATTTGGTTTTTAATTGTAGTAATCATTAGTTAGAGTTAATTAATTTAATTTGGTAGGGTATTGTTATTTAGGAAATAATTTAGGTTTCATTTTTAATATTTGAAAAGAAAAAGAATTTTCAAATTTAAAAAAAAATAGAAAAGAGGGAAAAGAATGAAAAATTAGATTTGGGCCAAAATTTGAAATTCCCTAGCCCAAAACCAATTTCCCCCATGGATACCCATTTAACCCAAGCCTAAACCCGCCTTCACCTGGTCCAATCCCTTATTATTCCAAAACGACCCCGTTTTGAACAGACTAAATCAGGACCGTTGATGTCTTTTGATCTAACGGTCCGGAATTGGGGTTTGTTTAGTATAATACTGCCCAAATACCTAACCCCCCTCCCTCCCTTCTTTCACTCGTCTCTCTCAGTCAATCCTTCAGAGAACAAACCAGTAACCCTAATCCGCTGCCCTGATTTTTCACCGCCCTGGGCCAGCGGCGCCACCGCAAAATGACCCCAAATTAACACCACGCAACCTCCAAGACCCCCTCATTCCCAATCCACGCTCCGTTTCCTTCAAATCTCCCCAGAACTGCTCGAATCTTAATTTAAAGATATGAACCCTGAATCCCAAAAAAATCAAATCGGCGAGGTTTTGAGAATTTGAGGTCGAATTTGACTTTAATCGCATGTTTTCAGTTGAGAACACACGATTAGGGTCTAGTTCGACAAAAAATTGAAGACCCCTCAAGTTTGGTTCAAAACTAATGTTGCTTGGTTTTGATAGGTATGTCCAGTGTTTTCTCTTTTTCCATTTCTCTTATCTTCTTCTATTTTTCTTCTTTTATTCTATTTTCCCAAGGTCGTCCTTGCATGCATTTCTTTTAGTTTAGGATTGAATGTAATGGGTATCTGCTTTAGTTGTGTTTAGAGTCATTAGATTAGTTTTCGCTTAATGTTCTTTTCCCTTTTAGTTTTAGGCTGTTAAGAACTTTGGGTTCAGCAGGCCCAATTGAGTATTTGCCCTTCTATTTTTCTTCCTTCTAGATCGTTCTATTTGAATTCCTAAACTGGACTTGGGCACAAAGAGAAGAGGATTAGCCCAGGTTTTGAATTGATCATTGGGTCAATTTGACCCATACCCATTGGATTCCCTGGGGGTAATTAACAGTGTCTTGGGGGGGGGGGTAGTTCAGGGAGTCTAGGTGAAAATAATCTTAGTAACTGAATAAGAAAGCTTTTAGGAAGCTGAGATTGGGGTTAATTTGAAAGCTGGATTTCTGAGCTAAGGGATCTTAAGCAAAAACCAAAATGTCAAAAGGGTAGAAGGGCAAATCTGATTTCTTTTAGGCTTCCCTAATAGCTTACCTATAAAGGCACCATTACTTGATATTCAAAAGAGGGGGAGAGAAGTAAAAATCCAGAAAAACTGAAACGGTTGCATACTTGAACCTAACACTGATTTCCTTGCATTACTTGTTTAAAAATTGGCTCAAATTTGCTTAGTCTATAGTTTCTGATCTTCAGTACTTAGTTAAACTACTAAAAATGATGAGATCTCACGCTTGGGTTGAAATGGATTGAACTCTGGGTCTTTGAAAGCTTTGGTTTGAGTTTCTGCTGGTTGGTTTACTATTCCATTGCTGGGTTTGAGTTGATTCCTGTTGACGCTTCTCACTACTGATCTATTGCTGCTATTTATTTCTCCCTAATCTCAAAAACTAAGTTTCTGGTTCTGTTGTTGCTATATTCAGGTACATGCTCCTGAACCTCATTTGTTTGTGAAGTTTGGCTTGAGGAATGAAATGCAAGGCAGAAGTTTAAAGCATAGTATTAGTTTATTTTGTTGATTCAATTGTGTTATTTTGATTTTCTTTTAAAACCTGATGTTGTTGTCTCGACTGATTGAGTTCTGGTTTAGTAAGTGAGTTTCTACCATTGTATTTAACTGGGGATTACCATGAAAACTTGGGTAACAATTTGTCTAGTTGAATTAGTAGTTAGACGTTGGTGTTGTATAATTGAACATTTTATCATGATATTTGGTCTGGAACTATTATGAAAGTTTGGGTACTAGTCTGTTTAGTCAAACTCTGGATTCTTCTGGTCTTATGGGTCTTATCTTTAGCAGCCAGTATTCAGCATACCTTCAACCCCTGTTAGTGCACCACTGCTGCAGAGTTGCTACGGTGGTCATTTGTGTCGGCAAGGATCGTCTCAAACCCAGTGGTTGTGCCAGCCGAGGGCTTATTTTGAGTGCGGTGATGCAGGTCATATAACAAGGTGATGTCCTATATTGAGGAGAAGAAGACCATAGTAGGGTACTCGTGCCATGATTCCCGCACCGGTTGCTCCACCACCCACTCAACTAGCTAGAGGCGGGGGTAAGGCAGCCTAAGGTGGTGGTCAGTTTGTTAGAAGAGGAGGCCAACTAGTTAGAGGCCGTCCAAGAGGTGGAGATCAAAGTGGTGGGGCTCAACACCGTTTCTAAGCATTCCCAGCCAGACTTGAGGTAGAGTCGTTAGATGCAATCATCACATGTATTGTTCCAGTTTGCCATAAAGATGCATCGGTTCCGTTTGATCCACGTTTCACTTATTCATATGTGTCATCTTATTGTTCTTCATATTTGGATGTGTCTCATGATTCTTTGACTACTCCTATTTATGTGACTATGCTTGTTGGGGATTCTATTATGGTAGAACGAGTATATCGTGTTTGTTTGGTCACTATCGAGAGCTATGAGACTAGGGTATACCTTTTATCACTTGATATGGTAGATTTTGACGTGATCTTGGGCATGGATTGATTGTCACCCTATCATGCTGTTTTTGATTGTCATGCCAAGACTAGGACATTAGCCATGTCGGGATTTCCTAAATTGGAGTGGAGAGGTTCTCCTGACCATTCTACTAGTAGGGTCATTTCATATGTAAAGGCGTAGCGTATGGTCTAGAAGAGGTATCTGGCATATTTGGCCTATATCTATGATTCTTGTGTGGATCTTCCTTCCATGGAATCGATACCAGTTGTGAGGGAGTTCCCAAAGGTATTTCCTAAAAGTGTGTCGGGGATGCCACCCAATAGAGATATCTACTTCTACATTGACTTGGATCTGGGCACTCACACCATTTCTACCCCAGCAAACTGTATGGCCCAAGTTGAATTGAAAGAACTCAAGGAGTAGTTGCAAGATTTGCTTGATAAGCGGATTTATTAGACCTAGGGTCTCGCATTAGGGTGCACCGATGTTGTTTGAGAAGAAGAAGGACGGCTCTATGAGGATGTGTATCGATTATAGGCATCTAAACAAGTTCACTATCAAGAACAAGTATCCCTTGTCGAGGACTGATGACTTATTTGATCCGCTTCAAAGTGCCAAGGTATTTTCCTAGATTGACTTGAGATCTTACTACCATCAGTTGAAGATTAGGGCATCCAACGTCCCTAAGAATGTTTTTAAGACTCGGTATGGTCACTATGAGTTTTTGGTGACATCCTTTGTCTTGACTAATACCCCAACAAATTTTATGGATTTGATGAACCGGGTGTTCAAGCCCTATCTGGATTATTTTGTGATTGTCTTCATTGATGATATCATGGTTTACTCTAGCAATCGAGAGGAGCATGAGCAGCATCTTTGGATCATACTTTAGTCTTGAGGGGTCATTAATTACATGCCAAGTTTTCGATGTGTAAGTTCGGGTTGGACTGGCCTTGTTGTATCTTCCGAGGGTATTAAGGTGGATCCTAAGAATATTGAGGCAGCTCAAAACTCGCCTAGACCCACTTCAGCTACAGAGATACGGAGCTTCTTGGGTTTGGGAGATTATTATCGACGGTTCGTGGAGGGGTTTTCATCTATCGCAGCCCCATCGACCAAGTCGAACCAAAAGTGTGCTCTTTTTAAATGGTCTAACAAGTGTGAGATGAGCTTTTAGAAGCTCAATACTGCATTGACTATAGCCCCAGGTTGGAGTTGCTTTCAAGTTCAGGGTCTTACACTTTGTATTGTGACGCATCGCTGATTGGGCTTGGCACAGTATTGATGCAGGACGGTAGGGTGGTTGCTTCTGTATCTCAATAGTTGAAGGTTCACGAGAAGAATAACTTTGTTCATGAATTAGAGTTGAAAACCATTGTTCAGGCGATGAAGATTTGGAGGCACTATCTATAAGCATTAGATGTGAGGTCTATACTGACCATCGGAGTCTCCAACACCTGGTCAAGTAAAAAGACCTTAATTTGCGTCAGCAAAGATATTTAGAGTTGTTGAAAGACTATGATATCATCATATTATATCATCTATAAAAGTCAAATGTAGTG
Source organism: Nicotiana sylvestris (assembly GCF_000393655.2). NCBI lineage: Eukaryota > Viridiplantae > Streptophyta > Magnoliopsida > Solanales > Solanaceae > Nicotiana > Nicotiana sylvestris. The sequence continues at coordinate 107,769,130 of NC_091064.1, forward strand.
GCCGATGCATTGAGTGGGAAGGCTGAGAGCGTGAGTAGTTTGGCATATTTACCAATAGTGGAGAGGATACTAGCCATGGATGTTCAGGCTTTGGCCAATCAATTTGTGACATTTGATCTTTCATAGCCTAGCCGGGTTATTGCTTGCGCTGTTGCACAATCCTCATTGGTTTTGCATATCATGTTTTGCCAGTTTGATGATCCTCACTTGTTGGTTTTGAAGGACACGGTACAACGGGGTGGAGCAATAGAGGTTGCGATTGGAGATGATGGTGTTATGCCGCTTCAAGGACAGATTTGTGCTCTAGATGTTGATGGGTTGAGAGAGTTGATCCAATAGAAGGCTCACAATTCGTGCTATTTAATTTTCTAGGTGTCATGAAGATATAGCGTGACTTGAATTAACACTATTAGTGGTAGAGAATGAAGAAAGATATTGTTACCTATGTATCTCAGTGTTGGAATTGTCAACAGGTGAAGTACGATCATTAAAAACCGGGTGGGTTGGCTTAGAGATTGGAGATACCATAGGGTAAGTAGGAGCGCATCAGTAAGGATTTTGGGATAGGCTTACCACAAACTTTGAGGAAATATGACGCAATTTGGGTTATTGTGGACCGATTGACTAAGTCTGCATACTTCCTTTTGGTGATGACTTTCTATTCTTCAGAGCGGTTGGCTCAGGTTTAAATCTAAGAGATTATCCTTTTGCATGACGTGCCCATTTCAATAATTTCTTACCAAGGCACGCAGTTCACATCACATTTTTGGAGAGTCGTGAAGCGTGAGTTGGGCATGCAGGTCGAGTTGATTACCACGTTTCATCCTCATACATACGAGTAATCGAGCGCACTATTTAGATATTGAAGGAAATGTTACGTGCTTGTGTTATTGATTTCGGAAGTTCATCGGACCAGATCCTACCTCTAGCAGAGTTTTCCTACAACAACTATTAGCCAAACATCTAGATGGCTCCGTAGGAGACCTTATATGGGAGGCGATTTCTTTTGCCTATTTGTTGCTTTGAGCCCTGAAAGGCTTAGATTGTTGGACACCAATTTGGTCTGTGATGCTATAGAGATTAAAGTGATTCAGGAGCGACTTTGTACATCTCAGTCCAGGCAGAAGAGTTTTGTGGACTGGAAGGTCCGAGATGTGGTTTACATGGTGGGTGAGAATGTTCTTCTTCTAGTGTTGCCTATGAAGGGCGTGATGCGATTTTGGAAGAAGGGAAAGTTGAGCCGGAGGTTTATTGTCTTTGAGATCTTGGAGAGGGTTAGGGAGGTTGCTTATAGGCTTGCATTGCCTCCTAGACTAACAAGGTCACATCCGGTATTTCATGTCTCCATGCTTCGGAAGTACCATGAGGATGGATCACATGTTCTGGACATTAGCATGGTGCAACTTGATGAATATCTGACATATGAGGAAGAGCCAATAGCTATTCTAGACAGCAAGTTTGCCAGTTGAGATCTAAGAGTTTTTCTTTTGTGAAAGTGCAATGGAGAGATCAGTCATTGAGGGGGATACACGGGAGTCCGAGTCCGATATATGGAGTAGATACCCCAACCATTTTACCAGTCCAGGTACGTTTCTATGTCCGTTCCAGGAAGAACGTCTCTTATAGAGGTGGAGAATGTGATGACCCAATTGGTTGTTTTGACTGCTAGCCACTATTTCTATGTTTCGAGACCTCTCATAGCTTCATTTGATATTTATCAATTTGCATGCATGGTTCGTGTCATTTCTGGAAAGCTTTTACGTAAATGTTTGATGAAAATGTGATTCTTAACTTAAAATAAGACTAGAGTTGACAACGTTCAACATTTTGGATAAACGACCTCGGATCGGTATTTTGACAATTCTGGTAGGTTCATGTGACGTTTCTGGACTTTTTCACATATTTGGTTTGGGTCAAGGGGTGACCCAAGAGCATGTCGGCGCGTTATGTGAACAATTGTGAAAATTTAGTTTTCAAGTTGAAATCTTGATTTTGTTGATCAATTCTTGTTATTTGATGTTATTATTGATGATTTAAGGTAGCAAGCAAGTTTATATGATGTTGTTACACTTGTGTGCATATTTGGTTTTGAGCTCGAGGGGCTCTAGTGATTTTTGGAAGTGTTTCAGAAGAGTTTGGAATTGCTGGTGCAATACCTATTGCTAATGATGTCTGCATTTCTCGCATTTGCAAGGTCTGGCTCGCATTTCCTATCAATTGATCGCATTTACGGTACTGGGATGGGCAGGTCAACCTTTGCATTTGTGAAGAAATGTTCGCAATTGCGGACATACCTGGATCGCTTTTGCGATGGTTTGGTCACTTTTGCAACTGGGTATTATAATTAGGCAGGTTCGCAAATACGAACATTTGATCGCATTTGCGATGGAATTGGGTGTCACGACCCAAACTGATGGGCCGCGACGGGCACCTGGTACCTTACTCAACCGAGTACCAACGTAGCGTATCTTTTCGTACAATACTATTATAGGTAAATGAGATGGAAAGGTCGTCGTGAGATAAGTGGAATAAAATATGAGGAAATACTCAACTTGATATACCGACTTATACGTATGACATACGGGCCTATAAGGCCAGAATAATCACTCGTACACTGAACATAGGCCGTCAAGGCCATACAATCTTTCATATACATGAAATATGTCTACAAGCCTCTAAGAGTACATATACGTCATAAGGCCGAGACAGGGCCCTGACATACCAATCAATACATGTCTAAATCATACAAACCAAATAAGCAACTCCGGAGCAAATGGAGCTCACCAACATCTTCCGCTGAGCTGACACCCGACTTGGAGGACTCTTAACCTGTCTATCGGGACCTGCGGGCATGAAACACAGTGTCATCAGGCAAAAGGGATGTCAGTACAAATAATGTACCGAGTATGTAAGGAATGAAAATCAATAAATAATAGGTATGAGAGAAACATGGAGTAAAAGACTCAACATATATATCTGAATAGATCTGTATATTATTTAATATTATAATGTCATGCATATGCATGTAAATGTCATACCATGCATAGGTATACGCGTTCATAACATAATCAAGCCTTTGAGGGCATCCCATCATATCATCTTGGCCATTGTGGGCAAATTATCAACGTATACCAACTGATTAAGTGGTGGTACGTATATAATGCCGTAACCTTTTCCCATATCCCATATACATGTAATATACATATATACACGTATATAATGCCATCTGGTCATGGTTCAAGGTACATGAATGCAATGCATGAGAAGTACGTCAATAAAATCTTTCGGAGTGTCACAATACCATTTTGCCTTTAAATAATACCATAAAGTAAACTTTATCAACTTACGTATTTTATGAGACCCATGAACAGATGATAGAATAATATGACATACGGGGATTCAACAATATAGGCACCCCTAGTATTTCTATGAATAGAGTTATTTATGAAAGTTGCGTATTTTGCTCATTTCATTTGTATCGTATGGATCATGCCAAAAGAAAGAACGGATTGCCTTAACATACCTGAACCGGATTTCTTGACAATCCCTTAAACACACGTTGATTGCAACAACACGTAACGACGGACCGAAGTAGGGAAAAATCCGTATGATATTCTTGAGAAAGATTGCACCGAACTCCATTGGAATTGCAAGACCTCACGTTGCTTTGAATTGTTGAAGATCTTATCTTTGATGTGTGATTTACGTTTGTAACACACAAACATACGTTGGAATTCATATTACATGTATATAGGAATGAGTTTTGGACTTACTGTTCTTAGTAAAGAATATGTGACTTTCTTTATTAAAAGGATGTGAATCATGTTCTTTAAGAGTAAATATGTGTCTTTTCCTTAATTAATGAGTATGATTCATGCTATTTAAGACATGCCACGTAATCATAGTGACTTATGAGTCACAATTCCTATATGGGTTTGCTGCCACGTTATGGATTTTGTGCAATAATTAACCACCAATTATCTCAATTAATTGTTAATCTCCGACTAATATTAATAATTACCCGATTATCCACCTAATTAAGAATTATCTCAAATTACTTATAATACTACTCACTTTTAACACACCTTATACACCTTACTATTATGTCCATGTGGTACCTTGTATGGTACTAGTCCATAAATATCGGGTATTTTAGCTCGGGCCGTATTTTATCCCAAAATGATAAATTTTAGCGAAATTCATTTTTTTCAATTTGCATACCCTCTCACTTTCAAGAATATACTCATCACTTGTTTAAAATAGCATAATGCTTATAACCTCAAAATAATCTCAGTCCCGAACTTACGTTGATTACCTTATGAAAAAACATTAACGTACAAAAATACGGGATGTAACACCTCATTTCCGAGATTTCATCAATTCAAACAGATTTGTCACATTAGGCATTAGACACTTTCAGAATTGGGGAAAATTAAACCATTAAGCCCTATAGACATGGTTTCTACATGAACTTGGATTCAAACCTGCAGGCAGTTTCAGATGCAAGGCGCTACTTTAAACTCATAGACATGATTTCCATAAAAGTATACAGTTTAGGAGTATTGCATGCTGATTTTTGAGATTACAGGTTATAAGTTTTTAAACCTATATACGTGATCTCTAAGTGATTTACGCAGTAGGGACAGTGAAGACCGTGGAAAATACTCAGAATTACTCATGTGTATATGGCTAAAAGTGGAGATCCAAATTTTATGATCATTATGACATCCCATAACCCGTCCTTGGGAGGCTCGAGTCACAGTTCGTGGCCCGACCCCGAGGGTTCCCTATGATCGACCTCGGGGAAGAGCAAATAGGCGGCTATGATGAACCAACGAGAGATTCCCAAGGCAAGCGGTTAGAGCTAACCAAGCATATAGGAATAGTACAGGCCCGTATTGTGGCATTAAATAACTGCACCAGTCGTTTAACTTTGTAATAAATACATTCGTATAATGTTGGGATTTTCCCTCCTATATAAAGGCGACCCTTGTTATTTTTTGCACATATGATGTTCAATACAAGAACATTCTCTGCTCTCTAACTTAAACACTCTCTATTGTCTTTCCTCAGATTTATTGCTTACATTTGTTGCGTTTCATTTATTGTTCTTCATTTACGTACATCATTGATCATAAAGAGCTCTCATTAAAGCTTTCAGAATTGTTAAGTCCTTTATCGCCCATCCATAGTCTAACGCTTAGCTCGACCCAATGGCCCCTTATAGTCTAGCTCGAGACCTCGACTCTCGGCCACTCGGTTTGCATAGCGTACTATTTTTCAGGCTCTTATCTTATTTTCTAGTCTCTCACTTAGCATCTACTACTTAACAACTAGCATAAAAATAAATCACGTATTTTTAGGACCACAAAATCAAATTTAATTGTTATTACCATTTTCGAGGTAAACATCATGCTTTCTAATAGTGGCATAACTAAGCAATAAAACAGCGTTTGAAAAGTTCAGCATTAACACTTTAGAGTGAGTAGTAATACCCTATAGGCAGGATTTCAAAAAATTGACGATTGGAACTGATTTTTTATACTTAGCCCCTATAGACATGTTTTCTAGGTGAGCAGTATGATAATAATAGCAAATTAACCAATTAAAGTACTATAGGCATGATTTCTAGTGAATATGCTGTAGTTATGCAAATTTAAAGAATGGTTATTGACATTTTTTTCCTATAGGCAAGTTGTCTAGTAGTAGACATCAGAATAAATAAAGTACTTATGCTTCAATAGTAGAAAAGTTGTGTGAGTGCGTGATTCTCCTAATGGCATGACTTCTACCAGTGTACATGGAAATTGAATGGCATATATAGCAGGTTGGATAACAAATAGATCATATGAATCCTATAGACATATTTTCTACCCTTGCATGCAAACATTAGAGTATGCCCATTTCCCCGAATTTATTAATACCCCAATCGTTTATTACAAAATTATTATAGACCCAATGATGAATGTAATTACAAAATATTATACAAGCAGTAATAGTAGACATATAGCAGGCCTAAAAGGAGATACCAGTATTGATTGGGCCTTTAACAGACTTTATCTTCACAAATAACATAGCCAGATCCCAACAGAGGAACATATTCATCAGCATAGCCCAGAAATCCTAGAGGAACTCAAGTCAAACCAAACAGCCACAAATCGACCATATGACCCAAACATTGAATTACATAGAAATTACTTAAACAACCCAGTTTGTAGATTCAGTAGATAGAATGAGGAAAGAACTGAGTGTTAGAGATAGCTCAGGCCTCAGAAAAACAAAAAAGAGCGTCTAAAGAACCCCAAGTCCTAGTCTGTTAGAGTTCATAAGGGTCTCAAATGGACACCGAGCAATGCTCTCACTAGGAAGGTCGATAGTGAGAGTCTTGGTGGCCTTGGCTTTCAGCTGGCCAAGAGTGATAGATTCAGAATAGTATAGGTAACAAATGAGAGTGGGAGGAGAATAGTTAAGGGACATAATTTGAAGAGATACACTTGTATTTTTAAAAAAGCAGACATAGCAAAGTTGTCTAAAACAAAAAAACATGCTAGTTAAGAAGGTCAACAAAACTTAGAGGCAGATTGTTATTACAAGTTCAACACTTAGCAAGAAGTAAAATATTGGCAGGAACACATTGAAAGAGAAAGGGGAGAAACAAGTTCCCTTTGATTTACAAGATTAATTTACCAAGATGCATAATACCAAACAAATCTAGGTAAAGTACCAACTTAAAGAGTTTAAAGCCTAAGGGTCCCAATTATGTTAAGTATCCATCACAATGTCAAAAGACAGACATGCTAACTTACATCATGAAACAAAATAGTATCAAACATGGCAAGGAAACACAAGTTGAGATAGCTACTCTAAAGTCTCAAATAATCACTAAAGGATATGGAATCAAGTAAACCAAAGACATGCTGAGTGACACAATAGCATGGGAGCAAGTCATAGTTATTAGTGATGGTCTTAACACATTCATAATAAGAGTTTGTCAGTACAATGGATCAGGCCAAAGCAGGGACGCAAACTCACATTAGACAGTAAAGGTAAACATTCAAATACCAACCTACTTAGTTTCAGCGAGCTTAAGAGAGCCTAAATTGTTCAAGTTAAGCATATACAAACAACAATGTCTCAAAACTGGAAATCTTAGATGTATTTAAATGCTAGAGAAGTTCAGATTATAAGACAGGTTCAATGCTAACAAAATAATACACATAGGTGGTCTAAGAACATATTAAGTCATGAAGTTCAGAGGCGTGAATATGAAGAACATACGCACAAGAGAATGCAATCGTAAACCCAAGAGTCTTACCAGTTAAACAGACAACAAGAATGAACAAATTCCACAATACTCTGAATATTAACAAAGAGAAAGAACCCAGAATCTTAGTGCATCAGATTTCCCAAGGGCTTGAAATGAACCCCGGGCAGAGCTCGTACAAAGAAAGGTTGAAGAATCGAATTACGTTGGCCTTGGCTTTCAGTCGGCAAAAAATCAAAGTACAAAACAAGAGAATGAGAGAACAAAGAGTAATAACTTCAATTTTTAGTGAATCTAGTGAAAAAGGTCTATTTCAAAGGGGAATGGGGAGGGGTTTATACAGTCGTAAAATCGAGTGAGTAAATAAAGAAAGAAATTAATCAAATATGAACAAAGAAAGGAAAAACATACATGCAATCATAAAGCAACCAGTAAAGGATGTCAAAAATCAAACCCTAATTAGATTTCAACATTTGAAAATCCGTCTACTGATATGAGAAATCAACAAATCTTCCATGTATATGGACGAGATAGTGTTCAGATCTTAGCGATTGAAGTTGAACTACCTGAATCTGAGAGATGGTACTTGCCAAGTTTAGGCAAGTACTAAGTGATACCGTAGTCTTGCAGGTAATACTGAGATAGCACATAAAAGGTAAGAAAATCATGGAAAAAATCCATGATTGAGACGGATTCAGAGAAGATTGAGAGGGCGGCTAGGGTTTCTGATGGAGGGAGGCATGTTTGAGGGTAGCTGATGAAGAGAAATGGGGATTAGGGTTTGGGTGAGGGGATATAAGGAGAGTGATGAGGGGTGTTGTGAGTCGTTGATCACTTTTGATCAACGGGCCGGATTTAGGAAGAGCCGGGTCTGGTTTTTAGGCCAGATTTTAAAATAGGAAATTAATGGGAAAATAATTTAATAAAACAAATAAATAAATTTTAAAAAATGCTATTTTTCAAATTAATATTATAAAACAATAGTAGAAGATAATAAAAATGCAAGATATTATTTTGACCTTGAACAAAAGGACAAATGCAATAAAATTATAAAATATAGGCTATTATTACAAGATTGTGAAAATGGCCTAAAAATACTACTGTAATGAAGTAAAAGTATTTGAAACATGTATTATAGATGCAAATAAAAAATTTAGATAATTAAGTCATTACTAAAATAATTGAAATGACTAATTAATAAATATTCAAGTAATTTAAATACAGGAAAATCAATTTTAAGGCTCTAAAAATTATGAAAAATTATAGAAAATGCTTGTATAGATTTGTAAACTAAATAATGATGCAAAAATGATATTTTGAATGTATATATATTATTTGAGAAATTATAAGGGCAAAATTGGGTATCAACAACTGCCTTTTTTTACCGGGGAATGGTAAAAGAGCTGTCGGGTAAAGAAAATAATGACCAATTCTTGCCGAATTGAGTGAGGAATGATGTGATTTTAAAAAAAAGGAGGTCGAACCCTAGTTCCTGAGTTGCCTACATATCCCTGGAGTTACGGGAATTAGGTAGTGTGTAGTTCTGGATCCAACGGTGAACGAAACCGCTTGAGTTGTTATAGGAATGTTCGCATGTTTTGAAGAGGGTTTAGGTAGGAGAGAATCGGATGAATTTATGCGGAGTCATGCATGTGAATCTGGAATGTTACAGATGTATCACAGAGCAAATATCTGAACGGTCATAGAGTAAAAGTGGGCAACTGCTGGTGGTCAGTTATGTTTGAAACAGTTGAAGGATGTGAACTTTATGAATGAAAACCGGTGCGAAGATTGCTCCCGTTTGTAGAACAGTTACCTCTTGGATTACCTGCAAAACTTAAAATACGGTGCATGCAAATATATATGGGTTATTGCAAAAATTAAAACATGATTCAAATTTTCTTTGGACCATGAACATTGTCGTTTGACGATGAAGATGATGTCTTTAGACCATGACGTCCTGGGCCATGAAGTGTATGATAAGAGATTCGCTGGCCATGAAATGATGCCCTCGGTCCATGAGGATGGTGCCTCCGGACGATGACACATTTATGTAAGTCTCGGTATATGTAACTGTTGTGCCATAGTAGGCTCGCTCATAGGAGCTCGACCATACTAGGCTCTGTATCTCGGCCATTCTGGGCTCGCTCATAGGCGCTCAGCTATAGTAGGCTCGGTATGTAACTCGCCATCTGATCAGAGGTTGGCCAATAAGGCCCTGTCCATCGATTATAGCTCGATGGTGGTGAAAATACTGTAATACTGTATATATATAAGCTCTCTGCTCTCTTTGCTGACAAAACACAAGATTAAACTGAATATGAAGTCCCGATAAGGGATAATGCTGTAACTTATGAGACTTGGAAAATGAACATAAATTTAGGAATATGAACTTCTCTTTATGTCCCGTTATCAAATACATGTAGTTACTGGATCATGCCAAATTTAAAGAAAGCTTTAGCCTTAACATACCTTAACTATGTTGAGTCCTTAATGTCTTCCAAGCAATTCTTCAAACAACTCAATTTAATCTACCACAGGATAAGGAGATTTAAAATCAGTTCTGATTAAAGGCTAAGTCCGCAACTTAAAATTGAAGTTTGTTTGCGTAAATTTTGGCAGCATCTCTCCTATAATAAGGCCCTCCTCCAATACCATATACCAACAATAGCAAGAACACAACAATAACAACATGTATGAATCGTTTTTCAACCTTATCTCCATCACAATATACCACAAAACCGCCAGCACACCCTAATCAATTCATACATAAAATGACAACCAAAGTAGTGTCCAACAACCGAAAAAATGAAACGACGAACGACCAGCCAACCACCCTGTCATTATGTGGTGTTTTTACACAATCTTTCTCCTCTAAAACTCCATAAAACAGTAGCAAAATAGACAACCCAACAGCAACACGAAACATCCCACAAAATAGTCATACAAGTTCAACAACTCAAAACTAATTTTCCGGTTTGCTAAAACATGTTTCGACTTGTCTTTTCTTTCATATTGAACAACACAACCAACATTACATAATTAAGCCTCGTATCCTATGAAATAGCCATCAATTCAACTTATAAATAAATTCCCAACCAGCCATTAGTAATGGAACAACAAACATCATACCACTCATTCAAAACTCGCTAGGTCTAGTCTTTACGGTCGAGTTACAACTCATACAAGCATACATAATGGAAGGAGAAGCATAAATGTACCTTGGACTGAGTAGAACTATGAAATCTAGTCCTTCTCTATCAAAAATCAGTATCCCACCACAGCTACATGAAGGAGAAATAGAAACTAGCAAGTTGTCTGGGGTTTTCGGCACTAGAATCACATCGAAACATCTGAAATAACCTAGGGTTTGTGTGGGATTTTTGGGGAGACGTTGCAGGGGTTCACTCTAATTTTAATGATCTTAAATATAAGTGAAACAAATGAGTTAATTATTCCTTAAAAGTCCCCTGTTGGTCGACTTAATTGAGGCCTCTCCTTTTGGCAAGTAGGTGATGCATGTACTTGTCACCTACCAGCATGTGCAGTCTCGCAAAAATATAAATATCTCTCTACTCAACTTTGTATCAACAAAAGTTTTAATGAGTTATTACCTAGACTCATAGATATTCAATTTGGTAGGTAGATAATCCCCTAATTCTAAGTATATTTGGAGAAAAGTTCAGTTGCATTTGACTTAAGTTTCAACACATTTATGAATGGAACTTGAGATGACCTTTTCCAACTTTTGTTCCACATCTCGCTTGACTTCAAAACATAACAAAAAACTATCATACGGCTAAAATAACTCATAACATAATATTCTTGTAATGTTAATCACCCTAGTCGCACCCCAAAAGTACATGTTATAACATTCCAACTAGCCAATTATCGACAAAACTTATTTTCTTTAATTCGTTTAGCTTCTAAGCCTTCAAACCCTCTTTGTACTTGGTATTCATGATCTTAAATATTTGTAACCTTCATGTTAAAATGATTAACTAACTTCGAAAACTTTTCAAAGATGATTTCATTTACGAGCTAACATCAATTGACTTACGATGTACTCTTACATACGAAAACGTGGTGTGTAACGTCTTCCCCCCCCTTTGGAATATTCGTCCCCAAATGTTAACTGATGCGCTTATCAGTCTCATAACCTATAACTCATACGAATAGTTTAGTACTGTCCTTGACATCTAGGGAATTATTTTGTGAATAAATCTGAAGGCCAGGGCATTACCCCTTTTAGGCCTCTTTCTCACACCACGATATGTTGTTAGAATTCTTCCAATCTTATAACTGTTGCAACCTTCTCTCATGCAGCCTATATGACTTTGTCCTTGTATATGCGCCTATGTGACTCTTCTGTCCTTTTTCCTCCAGCCTTTAGCCAATTTCTAAGCCTTAATTAAGGAACATATACAGAACTATGACAAGTTGTTTCTCCCGGTATATATAGGTGTACTGAATCTCTTTGCTTGGTACTTAGTCAAACTTACAACTATTGCCATATCTTGTTTCATCGCCTTATATAGCTATCCTTATGGCTTTACTACATCTATGTAGGTTATACTATACCATAACACTTACTTCAATTTAGTATTACCGAGGTCTGCTACCCAACTCTAGGTTACTCTCTTGCTGCTTATCCTATAGGTATGAATCTATGTCCTTTAGTTCTTCCTCATTACTGTTCATCTTAAGAATGACGACCTAATCTCATCTAATACTTTGGAATTCTTATGTTCCTATTGTTGATTCACCTTATGTTGCTCTATAATCTACCATTAAGAACATGAAACCTCTTACGTAATACACTGTCGTAAGGGCCCACGTTGCATCGGGAACATCTGAAGTTATTTTCCTGATCCACCTAGGGACGATACAATACTTCATTAACCATATTTTATAGCTTCCCAACGTGATTCACCTTATGGGGATATTTTAATCATGTACAATTCATGAAATCCCTTTTTTTTGAATCATTACCCAATCAAAAGCCTTAACGTTATCCTCTTATGTATCACAAGTACACTCTTATTCTACTACCAGGGCAACATTTCATCTCTTCAAATCACTCATAGTCTTAGACTTCTCTAAGCTTATTCAGACTATACTGAGCTTTTTATAACTTACGAAATTCATCAACCCTCTTGTTTTGATGGGCTTAATCCTGAGGCCTTACATATTCTTATCACCTTCTCACCCACATTCTCTAATCCTTACTCTTGTTTACCTAAAACCTTGTCAATATACCATACTCTAGCTTGCGACCGACACATATCTTGGTATACTACTCCCAACCTTCTTTTAACATGCTAGCCCCATAAATTTCCTTATGTTTCTGGAAGTTCAAGCAAGACATCATGCTGTCTCTAACTCTTCTTTACTCTCTTAACTAGACATCTCGCTACCTGGAACCCATAGGGTGGAAGATATACTACTGACAACACTAGTGTACTTTTTTGATACTGAATCACATCGCTTCTAGCTCTCTACTTGAAGTATGGAGAATTCAAAACCTTATGAACTTGGGCATCTCGTAACTTCTTCACATGTACCTTACTTACCATTAAATCTTGCATCGTATCTTCTATCTCTTTCATAACCTCCCTTCCACATAGGTGAAATTCACATCCATACCTTAAAGTTCTACTATAATACTTTCACATCACGTGCATATATAATCCTACGAAAGCTTCATACTAACTTCTTATGAGGTTGGCATTGTTCTAACCAGATTTATCATAGAGGCGTTATAGAATATGGCCTTTGTACTATCTCTTTTGTACCTCTGATATGTAGAGTGATTCTACAATATTCTGAATCACGATTTTTATACTCATCGTGGTCTAATAATCAGACTCCTAATTCACTTAGCTGATGTAACTCTTTATTTCCAATTCTATCTTAGCCTTTAATTAGGCTTACTTTATCTTCTGATATGCTGCTATGGGTATTAGTTATTACTTTAGCCCCTCCTAGATGCTATGGAACATCCATGATATAACCTTCTAGCAATTCAAGCTTTTGTCTGTGACGTGGAATCAATTCTTTCTTTTAACTTATACTGGAGTCTCTTGTAGTTGTATCATTTTCAACATATATGTTGAATGGATATCACTCCGAAATCTTAAGTGCATTCATAATATAACTACCTATTTGTCATTGATCAAATAATTCCTTTCGTGCCTTTTCATCCTTTTTAAAAAGTAAGCAATTACTTTTTTTGGTCGTTATGCCACTTGTTGCATGAGTACTTGGCTTATCTTAGTGCCCATACCTATTGGAATTTTGTGCAACTCATATAATCTCGAATTTTTTTTTTCTGTTTACCAGGCACGATAGGTGCACTTTCTTATGGGGTGTGTACAATGTTGTGGTGAGACTATTGTTACAAGACCATTATTTATTTAGGTTACTAGGATTTGTTTGAAGCCTTCTTCCTTATTTCCTCAACTAGTCATTCATTGTCGCATTTAGGGAAGACTGTCTGACTCTTGTAAAGCTGTGAGCTTATCCAATCATATACCTGACAAAATTTTTGATGTTCTTACTCACCTATAAATATCCTTGGTTACATACCTCTGTTCCCTTGTTCTCGTAGGGTTACTTCTGAACTCAATTTTTGTTTTGTCTCTGTCACGACCCAAACCGATGGGCCGCAACGGGTACCCGGTACCTTACTCAACTGAGTACCAACATAATGTATCATTTCATGTAATACTATCATAGATAACTGAGCCGGAAGACTGCCGTGAGATAAGTAGAATACAACTTGTGATACCAACTTATACACAAGGCATACGGGCATATAAGGCCAAAATAACCACTCGTATATTGAACATAGGCCGGCAAAGCCATACAATCTTTTACGTACATGACATATGTCTACAAGCCTCTATGAATATGTAATTTTCACGAAGGACGGGACAGAGTCCCGCCATACCAAACAATACACATCTAAATCATATTAACCAAACAAGCAACTCCGAAGCAAATGGAGCGCACCAACATCTTCTGCTGAGCTTATAGCCTACTTGGAGGGCATCCCATCATATCATTTCGCCCACAGTGGGCAAATTATCAATATATACCAAGTGATCAGGTGGTGATGTGTATATATCATCATAACCTCTTACCATATCCCATATACATATATACGCGTATATAGCGCCATCTGTTCATGGGTCAATGTACATGACTGAAATGCATGAGAAGTACGTAAATAAAATCTCTTGTAGTGTCATAAAACCATTATGCCTTTGAATAATATCATGAAGTAAATTTTTCAACTTACATATTTTTCTGATACCCATGAACAGATGATAGAATAATATGACACGTGGAGAATCAAGAACGTATGTCACGCCCAAACTGATGGGCAGCAACGGGCACCTGTACCTTACTCAACTGAGTACCAACATAACATATCATTCATATCATTCTATCATAGGTAAATGAACCGGAGTAAAGCATGAGGGGATACAAACTTATACATATGAAGTACGGGCCTATAAGGCCAGCAAGATTCTTTATATACTCAAAATATAAGCTGACAAAGCCATACAAGTATCCGTATACATGACATCTGTCTACAGGCCTCTAAGAATACATAATATCATAAAGGTTGGGACAGGGTCCCGCCATACCAATTGATACATGAACTAATCATATTGACCAAAGAATCAACTCTGTAGCAAATGGAGAACACCAACTTCTTCCGCCGAGCTGATAGCCTACTTGGAGGACTCTCGATCTGTCTATCAGGACCGACGGGCATGAAATGCAGCATCCCCAGGCAAAAGGGATGTCAGTACAAATAATTTACCGAGTATGTAAGGAATGAAAATTAGTAACTAGTACACATGAGAAAATCATGGAGTAAAAGGCTCAGCATGTATATCAGAATAATTCTGTGAATCATTCAATATTATAATGTCATGCATATGCATATAAATGTCATACCATGTATGGTTATATGCATTCATAGCATCATCAAGCCTCTGAGGGAATCCTATCATATCATCTCGGCTACTGTAGGCAAATCATACACGTATACCAACTGATCAGGTGGTGATACGAATATAATGCCATAACCTTTTTCCCATATCCCATATACATATATATACTTATATACGCGTATATAATCCCATCTGGTCATGGGTCAATGTACATGAATGCAATGCATGAGAAGTACGTCAATAAAATCTATTTGAATGTCATAAGACTATTATGCCTTCGAGTAATATCATGATGTTTACTTTTTTTCAACTTACGTATTTTTCTGAAACCCATGAACAAAAGATATGATGATAATTCACATGGTAAAATCAAGAATATAGACACCCCAAATATTTCTATGAATAGAGTTATTTATGAAAATTGTGTATTTTACTCGTTTCATTCGTATTATTTGGATCATGCCAAAAAAAAGAAGGGATAGCCTTAACATACCTTATCATAATCTTTCAAATCACAAAGTTGAACTCGCCCCTTCGCACCTTCATCTACAACAATGACAATAATACTATCCTTAAGTTACGAAAGGTACAACTATCGTACAACGAACGACAAGCTTATTTTGTATAAAAACGGGCAACATCTCCCCATATAATCCTTACTTCCTCAAAATTCAAGATAACACCAACGATACAAGATCAGAACAATATCAACATATATAAATTATTTTCCAATCTTATATACACCACAAAATACTACAAAACAACCCAACACACTCCAATCTCTTCATACACAAAACGACCACCGTAGTAGTGTCAAATAGCTCGAAAATATTACGACGAACAACCATCCCTCCATCCTGCATTTATGTGGTGTTTCTCCACACAATTCCTCCTCCAAAACTCTAGAAAATAGTAGTAAAACACGCAGCCCAACAACAACACAAAATAGTCTGCTACAAGTGAATAACTCGAACTCATGGCTTTCGATCACAGTCCCGTGAGTTCTTACAACTATAGAAGGACTTACCATGAATTTACAGTAAAAAAATGGATGAAAGAGATCAGTAAACTTACATTATTTGTTGGATACCTCAGCTCCTATCTTGGTTCTCCAAACTCTAGGTTTTACCTCTAATTAGAACTTTAAAGGGAGAGAAAATCAATTAGGGTTTGTGAGTAATTTTTCGGAGGACGTTTGCTGGGGTTTAGTTCTGGTTATTTGTGATATATAATCAGGTTTCTATTTTAGGAGATAATCCCTTAAATGGTCTCTTTGTCTAACCCGAAATAGCCTTTTGGGCTCTCATTTAACCAAGTAGCTGACACACCTACTTGTCACCTAGCAGCATGTGCAGTCTTGCAAAAATGCATATATCTCTCTACTCCTATGTTGTGTTGAAAAACGGTTTAATGCGTTAGAAAATAGAGTCACAGAGCTTCAATTATATGGGTGGAGCACCTTATAACTCTAAGTATATTAATCGCAGTTACATTGAAACAAATGTTCAATAAAACTTATGAATGTAACTTGTGATGACTTTCATCAACTATTGTTCCACTACTCGCTTGACTTCATAACACAACACACAACTATCATACGACTAACATAAGTTATAACATAACCTCCTCATCATGTTAAGAACCCTAGTCTCACCCCAAAAGTACATGTTTTAACATTCCAAACTTGTCGACTTTCGACAAAATATTGCTTTCTTTAATTCCTTAGCTTCTAAACCTTCCAACCCTATTTGTACTTGTTGTTCATTATCTTCAATATGTGTAACATCCGAGGTACCATAATAAATTACTTTATGTGCTTTCAAAGATGATCTCATTTGTGAGCTTACATTAATTGACTTATGGCGTACTCTCACGTACGAAAATACGGGGTGTAACAACATAAGCATCTCTAGCATTTCTATGAATATAGTCATTTATAAAAATTGCACATTTGCTCGTTTCATTTGTGTCATATAGATCATGCCAAAAGAAATAAGGGATAGCCTTAATATACCTGAACCGATTATCTTGACAATCTCTTTAACGCCCATTGATTGCGACAACACGAAATGGCATATCGAAGTAGGGAAATATTCATATGATATTCTTGAGAAAAAATATACCGTGCTCCCTTAGAATCGCAAAATCCCGTTGCTACTACGCTACGAAGTCTTGTATGAATTCTTGTGGACGTGATTCACATTACTTAGTGAAAAGTATAGTTTTTTTGGAGCATTACATAGCTGATTCGTATAACTTAATAAACAAGAATGAATCTTTTTGGAAAGGTCCCTTTTTTATAATGTGTGGGCCCCACTTCATAATGCTTCCCTTATCCACCCAAATCCCTTAATATGCCATCTAGCAATGTGACTAATGTGTCACTTAAAACAACATCCTTGGGCTGCCACGTTAGGGAGGGTTTGTAAATCCTTATCAAAAATATAAATTATTCACTAATTCATTATTTAACTAATTAATCTCTCATTAACCAATAATTTATTAATTACCCACATAATCAAGGATTATCTCAAATTACTTAAAATACTACTCACTTTTAACACACCTTATACACCTTACTATTATTGTCATGTGGTACCTTGTATGGTACTAGTACATAAATATCGGGTATTATAGCTCGGACCGTATTTTATCCCAAATTGACAAACTTCGATGAAACTCATTTTCTTCGGTTTCCTTGCCCTCTCACCTTCATGAATTTACTTATTTTTTTTTTTGAAATAGCATAATACTTGTAATTCCAAACTAATCTCATTCTCGAGCTTACGTCGATTAACTTACGACGAAACATCAATGTACAAAAATGTGGGACGTAACATCTCACTTTTTATCTCTCATTAATTTATTTATGGAGTATGTTTATGTACAAAAATATGGGGTGTGACGTCATTCCCCCCTTTGGAACATTCGTCCTCGAATATTGACTGATGCGTTTATCATTCTCATATCTCATAGCTCTTGGCAATACTTTAGTACTCCTATTGCCATCTCGGTAACTATTCTATGAATAAGTCCAAAAGCTATGGCGTTCCCCCCTTTAGTCCTCTTTATCATACCACGACTTGTTGTAAACATCTTACCAATCTCGTAACTATTGCTACCTTCTGTCATGTAGCATGTACGACTCTGACCTTGTAAGTGCGACTCTTGTTTCCTCCTTTTTTTTCCTCTAGCTTCTAGCCAATCTCTAGACCTCACTTTGCAAACACATACAGAGTTTGATAATATGTCCCTCTAGGCATTTATAGGTATACTAAAGTTCTTTGCTCAGTACTTAGTTGAAATTAGTTGAAATTACGAATATTGCTACATCTTGTTTCATAGACCCGATTATCTATCCAGATGATTTTACTGCATCTAGGTAGGTCATATTATACCATAACTCTTACTTTGATTTACCGTTGCTGAGGTCTGCTACGAAATTGCAACTTACTCTTGTTGCTTTTCCCATATGTATAAATCTAAGTCCTTTAATACTTGCTTATTACTATTCATTTTAAGAATGACGACCTAATCTCAGCTCACACTTTGTGAATTATGTCCATCCATTATGATTTACCTCAATATTGATCTAAAATATACCACTGATAACTTGAAACTTCTTACATAATACCTTGCTACTAGGGCTTATGTTGCATCGAGAAATATTTGAAGTGATTTCTATAATCGTATTTCATAGTATCTCAATGTGATTCACCATATAAGGGGGGGGGGTATCCAAATCCTGTGTCGTCCATGAAATCTCTTTTTTTTCTTTTCAAATCATTAATCAATATAAGGCCCAAATGTCATTCTTTATCTACCATAATTACACTCTCATCTCTTTAAATTGATATTAGTCATAAACTTCTTTGAGTTCATTCAGGCTATACTAAGCTTTCTATAACATAGAGAAACCATTATGTTGCTTGTTTTAATGGGATTAATACTAAGGACTTATCCATTCTCGTCACCTTCTTACTCGCCTTTTCGTATCCTTATTCTTGCCTTCCTAAAACCTAGTCACTTTTCCATGCTTAAGCTTGCGACCTACCCATATTTATATTGCTCGCAACCTTCCTTCAACTTGCTTGCATCATAGGTTTCCTTGTGTCCTTCTGGAACATCAAATGAGATATCACATCGTCTCTAACTCCTCTTTACTACCTTAATTAGCCTCCTCAATACCTAGAAACCATAGGCTATGAGATATTCCACTAACGATGCCACTATTATTCCTGGATATTGAATCCCCGCGCTTCTAGCCTTCTATCCAAAGTATGGACTATTCATAACCTTATGCATTTGAGTATCGCGTACATTGTTCACCTTTACCTTACTTACCTTCAAATCTTGCATCACATGTTGTATCTCTTTAATGACCTTCCTTCCACATAGGTATAATTCACATCCATAACTTGAAGCGTTATTATCATACTTGCACCTCTGGTGTATACATAATCCGATGAGAGCTTCATACTAAGTTCTTATGAGGCTGGTATTCTTCTGATGCCCTTATAGAATATGGCTACTGTACTATCTCTTTTGCACCTCTGATATTTAAGAGTGATCCTGTGGTCTATAATTCTCTTGGTACATTTCTATTTTACTTAGTTGATGTAACTCTTTAGTTTCCTTTTTTTTCTGATCAGCCTTTAATTAGGCTTAAGCTATCTTCTGATCTGTGGCTCCTGGCATTAATTATTACTTTAGACTTTCATAGGCGCTGAGCGATATTCATGATACAATCCTTTAACGATTCAATCTTTTTTCTATGACTTGGGCTCTATTCTTTCTTTTAATGTATACCGGAATCTTTTACGGATATATATGCTACAAGTATAAAACTCCAAACTCTTAAGTGTGTTCATAACATCACCAACTCAGGATCAATGATCGAATAATTCATTTCGTTCCTTCTTAGCATTCTTAAACGTAAGCTATTACTTTTCCTGATCTTTCTGCCCCTTATTGCGTGTATACTTATCTTGTCTTAGTTCCCATGCATGCCGGAGGTTTCGTGTAACTCATATGATCTCGAATATTACTTTTAATTTTACTTCCCGTTCATTAGCCATGGTAGGTGCCACTTTCCTTTGGAGTGCTTACAATGTTGTTATAAAACTATTGTTACATGACCATTTCCTCTTATTGTGCTTAGGTTGCAGCCTTCTTCCTTATTTACTCAGCTAGTCTTTCGTTGTAGTACTTATGGAGAACCCTTGATGCTTGTAAAGTTGTGAGCTTAGTACAGACCTTTTGATGTCCTTCCTTGACTATAATCATCCATAGTTACTTACCTCCATGCCCTTGTGCTTGTAGGGTTGCTCCTGAACTGATATTTTAACTGTCTTCGCTAGTGACACTTTCTTTTATTTCCGTAACACTCATACAGTACCTTTGACTAACCCGAATCCTATTTGAATATATATCAAGTATTATAATGACATTACTGTGGGGCTGAATTCCCCATGTTGGGGTTTTACTATGTTTATCCTGCACGATCTGCTGACTCGTCTTTAACCTCTTGTTTAGCCGTAACTAGGCTCTTCTCGAACTAATTACTAAGTACTCATTGGCCCATTCTTATATCAATGTCTCTTGTAATCATTCTTGGGTTATTTCCTTTATCATAACTTACATCTCGCACTGGCTCTTTATCTATCAATAACATCTCGGGCAGGATGCTTACTTCCTTTCCTTAACGTCGTGTTTGCATAATGTTCTGGAATCGTAGCATATCTGTAGGCTTAGAATAAGTGCAATCTTATTTTTATCATATTCTTCCTTTATCATTCCATAATTACTAGAATCACTTAATTCTTACTGAACGCCACATCACGCCATATTCCCCCCTTTAGGGGAGTACTGAGAGTTGGAGCTACGACAACCTACGTATAGATGTTTTACCTCTTCATCTTAGTCGTCCTTTTATAGAATCAATGACCCTTTCTCACCTTGCGATAATCCTTCTATACCGAGGATAACAAAATTCCTTACTTGCAATGGTGGCACTTAGTGTAACTAAAACATACAGTCCATTGAACTTAACTTTGTTCACATTCTTTGCTTTAGATAAGAGTCTTCCTGAATGACCATTACCTGAATTTCTCATGAATCTTCTTCTATTATCCATTCTATTATATTCGAAACGCAACCTCTGAAATTCATATGATGTCGACCATTATCAAATTACTCGGTTCCCAATTCATGTGTAGCTTACCTTGTGCACCAGTCCGTGGTGATTTCTATTATTTTGGGGTATAAATTTTCCTTCTGACAGTCGTGTTGGAGTCATAAACTTATTTATCAAAATGAGGATACAACTTTATGGCCTATACTCTTTTGTTGTCTCCAGGACTAGCACCTCTAATTTTTTTCCTTCCCTAGATTATCGACTATGTAATACTATCATTTAATTTTATTTTTTTCCACCGTTGTCATCCATGTATCCCATCTTACTCATAATTCTTCCTTATCTCTCTTCTCATTACTCTACTAATATTTCTGCATAGCTCTTTCTGGTGAAACTTCAACAAGACATTCTTTTGCTTTTAGCTCCCATTGCTTCATTCATCGGCTCTTCGGGTTTCTCAACGTCCTTGCTCTACCAGGGACGAGAGTTACACCAAGGTAATATTTATCCCTTCCAAGCTTTTAGTGCGTATCTTCTATTTTTTTTATCATGCTAGTATTTACATCTAATTGTAATATTCTATAGTGCATCATCTAGGGTGTCTCACAAGATGATCTATAAGCACTTTTGTAATATCCTTCAGAAATGTAAACTAACACAACTAATCCATTCACAATTTTGGGTTACTATAACCCCAGCCGCATCCTGATGTTCCATCCTTTTCTTAAGCTACACTTGTTAGCCCTCATAGGTCATAACTAAGATGGGTGCAGCCAATTACACATACCTTTGTTATCGATGAAAGTAACTCAAAATGGTTATATCTCCCTTCGTGAATGGTAAATAATGATAATATTTAGTAACTGGGTACCTCGTACCCTTCTTCATCTTGCTTCTTTTACTTCTTGAAACATGTATTTATCTTTTGAGTCTCTCATTGTCTTTCACCATGAAGGTGGATAAATATTCTTCACTTAAGGTCCCTTATCAAGAGGCTTACACGTCTTAGTATATGCATGCTCTGCTAAATACCTCATATTTATCCCTCATAAACATGATGCAAAAATTGAGTTCCTCTGACTCAACTCTTCCACAGCTATATCTCCTACCAACCATCTTTCTGGATGTAGGCATCGTTGTATTACGAATAAGATAGAGTTTAGAAAATTTTGTTCTTACAACTGAGATTTACCACACGATCTAGAGTAGGAAGAAAGAGTGGCAGTCCTAAATGCCCTGTAGCCTCCTACTTATAAGTGTGGTGCACGACACACCCATAAACAAGACTCTACTCGACACAGCTTGTAGACTCCCTAGGACAGAACTGCTCTGATACCACTTTTGTCACGACCCAAACCGATGGGCCGTGACGGGCACCCGGTACCTTACTTAACCGAGTACCAATATAACGTATCTTTTCATGTAATACTATCATAGATAACTTAGGCGGAAGGCCACCTTGAGATAAGTAGAATACAACTTGTGATACCAACTTATACATAAGACATACGGGCCTATAAGACCAAAATAACCACTCGTACACTGAAAATAGGCTGACAAGGCCATACAATCTTTTATGTACATGACATCTATCTACAAGCCTCTCATAATACATAGTTTTCACAAAGGTCGGGACAGAGTCCCGCCATACCAAACAATACACATCAAAATTATACTAACCAAACAAGCAACTCCGAAGTAAATGGATCGCACCAACATCTTTCACTGAGATGATAGCCTACTTAGAGGACTCTCAACCTATCTATCGAGACTTGCAAGCATGAAACGGAGCATCCCCGGGCAAAATGGACGTTAGTACAAATAAAGTACCGAGTATGTAAGGAATGAAAATTAGTAAATAATAGAAATGAGAGATACATGGAGTAAAAGACTGGACATGTACGTTTGCATAGCTTTTTGAATCACTTCATTTTTATAATATCATGCATATGCATTGATGTTTGCTTAAAGTATATATATTTGTACGTATATTGCCTCATATCTTACTTTAGTTTCAGGGATTTGGGACGTGAAATGTGTTGATTTATGTTAATTTGATGTGTTTTTATGTATAGGAATGATCTGGGAGCAATCGGGGGCGGAATGTGAAAAATTAGAGCCAAAACGAACAAAAATAGGAAAGTTGGACATTTCAGCGCCACAGGTGGCGCCTAGCCCTACCTGTGGCACCAAAAAATGGTAGCACCATAGATGGTGCCTGGCGCTAGCCAGTGCGCTAGTGACGTGAAAGTTGTCCAAATTCACCCGGGACACGGTTATTTCGGCATTAGACCTACCCAACACGTATAAAAGCAAGACTAAACTTATTTTTCAAGGGGGAGACGCCATTTTTGAGGAGAATACACACGAGAAACATCAGGGAGCAAGAACATCTCAGATTTCTTCATCTTTTTCTAGTATGTTAAATTATTCAACACTTCTGAAATTATTTGCTAGTATATGAGTGGCTAAAAACCCATTGTTCTAGGGTTGTGATTTAGCCATGAATATTGTTGTTTAACATTGAGTTAAACTTGATTACTATTCACTAATATATGGTTGTTTCTTCAATTCTATGATTAATTGCTTAATTGTCTGGCCAGCAGTTAGGTTCTATTTACTATCTATGCTATGCTTGGTAAGCCGTGTTTATTGAGAAGAGTTGAAGAGATCACGATCTTAACTCTTGGGGGGAGGGGCGGTGGATTTGTGGTTAGGTTAGGAATATACCTAGTCACCGTGCTTAATTAAATATCATAATCTTAATGCGTTCTTAATATATTGATTTCATGTGTTAATCTATTTTGAATAGGCGAGTAGTACTTCGGGAGAAGGCTATGACAGAAATTATTGATTAATTAGCAACCATGAGTGAATTGTATGAGAGACAGAGTTAATTAGAACATAATAGGATTGGTGAATCAATCACAACCCTAGAATATTTTCCTCCATTAAATACATAACAATCATTTTACTGCTTGATAATTTAGTTAATACATAGAATTATAATTTAGTATAATCATATTCTTTAACTTGATTTTGGTTGGGGTGAATGACAATTGTGATGATTTTAGTGGGTAGTTGATACAAGTCTATGTGGGTTCGATACTTTTCTTATCATTTTATTACTTGTACGATCACATATACTTGCGTGTGCGTTTGGGAGCAACAAGTTTTCGGCGCCATTGTCGGGGACTTGAATATTAACTACTTTCTAGTTTTTGCTTAGTTTGTTTATTTCGTCAAGTCTAACGTTACTTGATAATTTCTCTGATCTCAGGGACTTTGATTGAATGTTTAGGGTCAGAAGCCAGGACAGACTTCAAGGCTTTGACCCTGAACATAAGAGGACATTTCATAGGAGGTTTAGGGAAGTCAAATATACTAATAATCTTCAGGCACTTGTTCAATTTCCTGTGAGCATGGCAGAGGAGGAACATATGGTTGTTCAGGAGATGGCTATGCCCAACATTGCTAATATCACTTCCAGTATTGTGAAGCCTAGGATCACTGGGCACTTTGAGCTGAAACATAGCATGATTCAGCTACTTCATGCAAATGGGCAGTTTATGGGTCTTCCACACAAGGATCCACAATAGCATATCCTGAATTTCTTTGAGATTAGTGACATTTATATCGCTAACGGAGTCACTCCAGACTATGTGAGGCTCACACTTTTTCCATTCTCGCTGTTGGGTGAAGCAAAGTGATAGCTGAAAGAAGAATCAGCTAATTCTATTACATCATTGAATGATTTGGCAAGGAAATTTCAGGCAAGGTTCTTCCCTTCAAGCAAAACTGCAAAGATTAGAAGTGAGATATTTTCCTTCAAACAGAGAGCGGCAGAGTCTTTATACTCATCTTGGGAGAGGTTCAAGGGGCTAATCAGAGACTGTCCTTATCACAATCAGACAAGAGAAGTATTAGCTCACACATTCATAGATGGTCTACATCCTGAAATAAAGATTGTGGTAGATGCTGCAACTGGAGGTCAAGTGTTTGAGAAAAGCTTTGATCAGATAGATGCATTATTGAACAAATTCTCCAAAAGCAATCCGGATTGACAAGGAGAATTGGGCAGACACATGGTACAAAAATCTGCATGGGTTCTCGAGTTAGATGTCGTCTCTGCATTGTCAACACAGATTTCCACATTAACCAACCAAATCAATCAGATGACCTTGGTTATTAATAAGCAACAAGCTCAGCCAGTGCAACAGGTTTAGATATTTTGTTATGTCTGTGGAGAAGGTCACATGAGTAATCTATGCCCATCAAATCTAGAGTTTGTATATTTTGTGGGTAACGCAAATCGAGGCCAAGCAAATCAGTATGGGGACACTTATAATCCTAATTGGAGGAACCACCCAAACGTTTCTTGGGGTGGAAATAAAGGTGCTCAGAATTAGTATAGCCCACAAGCTCCTCAATAGCAATATAGATCACCTCATGCTAAACAACATGCAAACTCAATGAGTCACCTTGAGGAGATGATGAAGAAATTAATGGTTGACCAGCAGGCCCAAGTAGCAACGATGAGAAATTTAGGGCGATAAATAGGACAACTTGCTAGTGCCCAAAATACTCGGCCAGTTGGGGCTCTTCCTAGTGATACTGAGCCTAATCCTAAAGCTCAATTCAATGCAGTTACCTTGAGAAATGGAAGAGAATTAGAAGAAGTTCCAAAAAAAAAGAAGTATACAGCTAGTCCTGAAGGAGAATTAGTTCCCAAGCCTGTTTAGGATAATGAGAAAGAGAAAAAAGGATCAGAGCCAGTAATTATGACAAGGCCCCCACCTTCGTTTCCACAAAGACTGCAAAAGCAAAAAAAATGATGCGAAGTGCAAGAAATTCATAGATTTTTTAGCCAAGTGCGTGTGAATTTGCCTTTGGTGGAAATTTTGCAAGAAGTGCCTAAGTATGCAAGGTATCTCAGAGATATTGTGGCAAACAAGCGAAGACATACAGAGTTTGAAACAATTTCACTTACTGAAAAATGTAGTGCTAGAGTTCAGAGTAAACTTCCTCCTAAGTTGAAAGATCCTGGGAGTTTCACAATTACTTTGTCTCTTGGAAAACAAGAAGTTGGTAGAGCACTGTGTGATTTAGGGGCTAGTATAAATTTGATGTCATCCTCTTTGTTTAAGCAACTCGGATTGGGGGTGTTGAGACCTACTAAAATCACTTTATAGTTAGCAGATAGGTAACTAGTTATGCCAGATGGAATTATTGAGGATGTGTTAGTTCGAGTGGGGAAGTTTATTCTTCCTGTTGATTTTATTGTTCTTGATTAAGAGGCAGATGAAGAAGTGGCCATTATTTTGGAGCGACCATTCTTAGCTACTGCTGGAACGATTATTGATGTGAGAGAAGGGAAATTGAAGATGAGAGTTGACGGTGAGGAAGTCACTTTTAATGTGTACAAGGCACTTAAGCACCCTACACATTATGAGGACTTGTGCATGATTATTGTGGTAGAATCGAAGGGGGTAGAGCAGAGTCCTTATGTGAATTGTAGTGATCCAGATGAGACAACTGAGTTAGAGGAGGTAGTGCTGCAAGCTGAGTGTGTAAAGATGATTGCAAAAAAATCCAGAGATGAAATAGGAGACCTTTCTAGAATGTGCAAACAGGATAGACTTCATGGGAGAAAGAAGAAGAAGAGAAAGCGCCCAGCTTGAGCAGAGTAGCGGAGTCGTGCCACGACTATAAATAAGGTGCTTGTTTGGAGGCAACCCAACCTGTATTTTAATTTTTTATTTTTTTTATGGTGTCAAGTTTTGTGTTGTTTTTGTTTTGTAGAGTAGGGGAAGTCTGAGTAACCGAAGTTGAAGCTAAGGAGCATGTTTGGGCTTAAGTGTGGGGTTGTCTCGACCCTTAAGATTGAGGATCATATCCGAGCTAGGCCCGAGACGGCATCAGGGAGTATTTCTCACCCTTGTTTTAATATTTTTCTCTGTGATCATGCATCGAGGACTATGCATAATATAAGTGTGGGTGGGAGGAATACTACTTGTGATGTAGTTGTATATCTTGTAACAATTTGTTTTAATTTATTTCTTTTATTAGGTGTACTTAGTCTAGTGTTAGTTTAGTTTGATTTAGAAAAGAAAAAAATATAAAAATACAAAGAAAAAAACAAAAATTGAAAAATCTCGGACTATTACCGACGATGGATCTTTTGGAAAATTTTATTGAGGGATAAAATCCGATTAAAAACACCAAAAAGATTTTTTTATTTAGAATAGTTAGGTAGTATTCCTTGGTTTTTCTTTGGGCACTGGTTCTTTTCCAAGGATGTAGCTCGAACCGGGTACTTTGCTTTTTTTAGTAGTAGTTTAGGAAGAAATGGAGTCGCTCTGAGATGCTCATTGACATGGTTGATACTGGCACATTAGGTTATGACATACATTCTGTTTTTTCGTGTATTTGGTTTGAATTGTGAAGCCTAAGTAAAGTAAATAGCCTATTTTGTGACGCCTTTTCTCAATTGTTTGACTCCTATGCCACATAGTGCAATATTGCTTAAATTTCTCAATTATGTGTGGTTGCTTGAATGAGAGTTGAACAAAACCGTTGTGATTGAGTCATGTGCAACGTGTGTGTTAGGATTTGTAATCTTCTATGCTATCCTGTGTAGTCTAGAACTTGCCATGTGTGTTAATTGAAGCGAAATTGTAAGTTGTGCTAACCTAGGAGATGATGTATCCATTTTCTTGTGTGATCATAGATGTGCTTGTCACATAAGAAAATAAAATTTTCCGTTGGTAGCCCTTTTGAGCCTATAGATATTTTCTTTGGCAACCACATTACAAGCCATACCCCTATTTTTTTCTTAATTTTATCTTGATTGAACCTTTACCTCATAAGGCACTTAGTCACTAAAAGAAGTAAGGTTAGAGATTGGGGAGTAGCTTTTGAGTAGATCCATGAAGGGTCCGTCGGTGCACTAAAGATGAAATCAAAGTCACTATCCGATGAAATTTATTGTATGGAGTGTGTGACGAAAAGAAAAAAAAAGTGAAAGGAAAAAAAAATTGCAAGAAAAGAGAAAAAAAAATATGATAGTTCAAATAATGTAGAAAAACACACGCCTCCAATTCTTATTGATTTGTGCTAGTGGAAATATAGAAGTGCTTAATTGAAAAGAGGGATGTGTTGCATATGGTTTGGGGCAAGTGAATGAGTTGAGAAGAATATGTGCTTGAATTGTGAATGTAGTGTATTAAAGTGCTTAGAAGGATTAGTCACTATTTCTAAATGTATCATACTCGTCCTTAGCCTACATTACAACCTTAAAGTCCTAATTGATCCTAGATTTGGCTAGCTTAAATTAGTAAAGATATACACTACAGGCAAGCTTATGGTACGAACACGGGATGCATATGAATTCTTTGTGAGAGTGAGCGAATTTTGTTCAATTGTGTGATGTCCATAATCTATATTCAAAAGCATATTTAAATGTGTGGACTAATCTATATTCACTCTTTATTTTGTTGGTAAGGGCAAATTATCTCATGAATGATTAGTGATGTTGTAAACTTTCTTGTTGGGTGAGTGCATGAGTTGAAGGTGCTTAGTGGTTACAAATAGGCTTTTGAGGTTGGGTGGAGACAAATACGTTGTTGGAATTGATTAAATTGAAATGTTATACTTAGGCATGCTTAAACGGGAAGAATGTGAAATTTTGTATGTTCATGCTCGCCTGCTTGTATTGATCATAGTCAAGGGTATAGTGTGTGGTTAAAAGTTAAAGTGTTCCTCCATAATTGAGACTTGTACGTAGATAGGGGTTTATTTGATAGTCTCATTGGTCGAGGACGAGCAAGAGTCTAAGTGTGGGATGTTGATGTTTAAGTATATATATATATTTGTATGTATATCGCCTCATAACTTACTTTTGTTTCGTGGATTTAGGATGTGAAATGTGTTGATTTATGTTAATTTGATGTGTTTTTATGTGTAGGAATGATCCGGGAACAATCCGGGGTGGAATGTGCAAAATTAGAGCCAAAACGGACAAAACTGAAAAGTTGGACATTTCAGCGCCACAAGTGGCGCCTAGCCCTACCTGTGGCGCAAAAAACAGTAACCAAAAATTGGCAGTGCCTGGTGCTAGCCAGGGCGCTAGTGACCTGAAAGTTGTCCAAATTCACTCAAGACACAGTTATTTCGCCCCTAGACCTACCCAACACGTATAAAAGCAAGACTAAACATATTCGTCAAGAGGGAGACGCCACTTTTGGGGAGAATAGACACGAGAAACATCAGGGAGCAAGAACATCAGATTTCTTCATCTTTTTCTAGTATTTTCAATTATTCAACACTTATGAAATTGTTTGCTAGTATCATGAGTGACTAAAAACCCATTGTTCTCGGGTTGTGATTTAGCCATAAATATTGTTGTTTAACGTTGACTTAAACTTGATTACAATTCACTAATATATGGTTGTTTCTTAAATTCTGTGATTAATTGCTTAATTGTCTAGCCAACAGTTAGGTTCTATTTACTATCTATGCTATGCTTGGGAAAGTCGTGTTTAGATTAGAGTAGAGTTGAAGAGAGAACGATCTTAACTCTTAAGAGGGGCGGATTTGTGGTTAGGATAGGAATATACTGCCGTGCTTAATTAAATATAGTAATCTTAATGCGTTCTTAATAGATTGATTTCATAGGAATATAAGTGTTAATCTATTTTGAATAGGCGAGTAGTACTTCGGGAGAAGGCTATGAGAGCAATTATCGATTAATTAGCAGCCATGAGTTAATTGTATGAGAGGGATAGTTAACTATAACATAATAGGATTGGTGAATCAATCACAACTCTGGAATATTTGTCTCCATTGAATACATAACAATCATTTTACTACTTGATAATTTAGTTAATACTTAGAATTATAATTTAGTATAATAATATTTTTGAACTTGATTTTGGTTGGGCTGAATAACAGTCATGGTGATTTTAGTGGGTAGTTGATACAAGTCTCTGTGGGTTCGACACTTGACTTATCATTTTATTACTTGTACGACCACGTATACATGCATGGGTATATGCATAACATCATCAAGTCTCAGAGGGCATCCCATCATATCATTTTCAGCCATTGTGGGCAAATTATCAATGTATACCAGCTGGTCAGGTGGTGGTGCATGTATATCACCGTAACCTCTTCCTATATCCTATATATATATACGCGTATACAACGCCATCTGGTCATGGGTCAATGTACATGAATGCAATGCATGAGAAGTACGTAAATAAAATTTCTTAGAGTGTCATAAGATCATTACACCTTTAAATAATATCATGAAGTAAACTTTTTCAACTTATGTATATGACACATGGAAAATCAAGAACATAAGCATCTCTAGCAATTCTATGAATATTGTCATTTATGAAAATTACGCATTTGCTCATTTCGTTTGTGTCGTATAGATCATGCCAAAAGAAATAAGGGATAGTCTTAACATATCTAAACCGATTCTCTTGACAATCCCTTTAACACACCTTGATTGCGACAACACAAAATGGCAAATCGAAGTAGGGAAAAATCCATATGATATTCTTGAGAAAGATTATACCGTGCTCCCTTAGAATCGCAAAATCCCGTTGCTACTACGCTACGAAGTCCTGTATGAATTCTTGTGGAACTGATTCATGTTACTTAGTGAAAAGTATGGTTTTTGTTGGAGCATTACATAGTTGATCCGCATAACTTAATAAACAAGAATGAATCTCTTTAGAAAGGTCCCTTTTTATAATGTGTGGGCCCCACTTAATAATGCTTCCCTTAGCCACCCAAATCCCTTAATATGCCATCTAGCAATGTGACTAATGAGTCACTTAAAAGAACATCCTTGGGCTGCCACATTTGGGAGGGTTTGTTAATCCTTATCAAAAGTATTAACTATTCACTAATTCATTATTTAACTAATTAATCCTTCATTAACCAATAATTTACCAATTACCCACATAATTAAGAGTTATCTCAAATTACTTAAAATACTACTCACTTTTAACACACCTTATACACCTTACTATCATGGCCATGTGGTACCTTGTCTGGTATTAGTCCATAAATACCAGATATTATAGCTCAGACTAAACTTTATCCTAAATTGACAAACTTCGACGAAATTCGTTTTCTTCGATTTGCTTTCCCTCTCACATTCATGAATTTACTTATTCCTTGTTTGAAATAGCATAATACTTATAATTCCCAATTAATCTCATTCCCAAGCTTACGTTGATTAACTTACGATGAAACATCAACGTACAAAAATGCGGGACGTAACATCTCACTTCCGAGCTCTCATTAATTTATTTATGGTGTATGTTCTTGTACGAAAATATGGGGTGTAACAGTCTCCACTGTGGCACTTTTTTTTATTTCCGTAACACTTTTACGGCAACTATAACTACCTCAACGCATATCTGAATATTTCTCAAGGATTACGATGTCGTATCTGCGAGACTGAATTCCTTATGCTAGGGTTCACTAATTTTATCTTGTACGATATGCTAATTTATATGTATCCTCTTATCTAGCCATAAATAGGCTCGTCCTGAATCAACTACTAGCTACTCGTTGGTCCATTCTCATATCTATATTCCGTGTAATCTCTCTTGGGTTTTGTCTTTTGTCTTAACTTACCTTTTGCATTGGCTCCTAATGAATCAAATGTTCATTCACACTTATTTATCAATAACATCTTGGCCGGGAACCCTTATTGCATCTCCCTGCCATCGTGCTTGTATAATTTTCTAGAGTCGTATCATATCTATAGGATCAGAATAAATGCAATCTTATTCCTTTCGCCTTTTTACCACATTCTTTCTTTACTATTCCATAGTTACTTGAACTACATAACTCTGACTTACTACCATCTCATGCCGTCTTCCCCCATTTTGGGGAGTACTAGCATTTAATGCTATGAAGATTTATCTATATATGGTTTACCTCTTCATCTTTGGCATCTTTTCATGTCTTCATTGACTCCTACTCACCTTGAGCTAACCCTTCTCTACCAAGGATAACTGAATTCCTTACTCACGAGGGTGACACCTAGTGTAACTGGCACACTTAGTCCCTTAAGCTTAACTTTACTCAATGTTTTTGCTTTGGCAGAGTGTCTTCCTGAATGACCTTTAAAGGTTATTCTTATGTTGTCCATTTAATTATTGCTGAAATGTGATCTTTGAAATTCTCTTAATGTTGATTATTATCACATCATTCGATCCCTAATTGATGTTCAATTTCTCTTGTTCACTGGCCCATGATGATTTCTCTTACTGTGGGGTTAATTTTTGTTATAGTAATCACATTGGTGTCACTAAATCATTTCTCGAAATGAGGATATGACTTTTGGCCTATACTCTTTTATTGTCTCAAGGCATGTCACCTCTTGTCTTTTCCATCACTTGACTATAGACTCTGTCATCATATCATATTTTGATTTACTGTTATCACTCATTTATCATATCTTACTCATAATGCTTCATTTACTCTTTTCTTATTCTCCTGTTACTATTTTTGTCTATCACATTATTTTGAAAATATCTACAAAACATTGTTTTGCTTTTTTTTAGCTCCCCCCGCTCAATCCACCATTCTAGGTTACTCTAACCCAAGTTGGATCCTAATATTCCATCTTCTCTTAAACTATATATGTTAGCTCCCATGGGGCATAACCGAGATGGGTGTGACCAATTGTACGTACCTTTTTTTTGTTGAAGGTAACTTAGAAGCCTTATATTTCTCTGCCTGAATTGAAAATTTGGATAATATTGGGTACCTTGTACCCCTCTTCACCTTGCTTCTGTTATCTGTTGAAACTTATACTTTTACCTTGGCCTGCTATTCACGGCGCATACTAGATATTCCCATCTTAGGGCCTTAAGCAAAAAAATCGCACATCCAGTATGCACAATCTGATCGGGCCTCAAACTGGGCGACATTGCCAAGAATTCTCTCTCTACTAGTGCCCTAACCTACTTGTAGTAGCCCTCTAGCTAGCTATAATTTTTGAAATTGCAAGCATCTCTATAATTAGCAAACATAAGTCTTCGCTCGAACTCTTATGACTCAGCTTTATAGCACAATGTGGATTTGAAAGAAGGGTAACATACTCCTAAATGCCCTTAGCTTCCTATTTATATAATGTTGGTGCATAACACATCAATAAACAAGGCTCTACTAACCAATAACAGAACTGCTCTGATACCTAGTTTGTCATGCCCCAAACCTAAAGAGGTGTGGACGACACCCGATGTCGTACTCGGCCTGAGCCTGCCACTCTGTAACTGTGAACTATGGAGGGGTAACCCTCAAATTATCCGATAAGGCCATATTCTGAATCGTCTGAAAATAATGTCTCACTCATCTGTGGGGTAAACATGCCCAAAAACTGATATATATATATATATAATTGTGCAAGCTGATGAAGCCACCATGAACATCTAATGATATAAAAAATATGCAGGACTCGTCTACAAGCCTCTAGCGATAACTGAACTGTACCATGGTTGGAAAGGGCCTCGACCTACCCATCAAACCTGTATATATAAAATGGACTCCAAGGTCTAGACCTGGTAACTCCGAGGAAGTGGAGCTTACCAACCAAGCTGATGTTTCACTCTGTCTACTAGGAGGGTCTGTCTAACTGTCAATGAGGACCTGCGAGCATGAAATGCAGCATCCTCGGCAAAAGGGACATCAGTACGAAATAATGTACCGAGTATGTAAGGCAACAGAATAACTGAAAGCTGAAACTGAATTGATAATATAATAACTGAATGTAACTAGGAGTCAAAGATAAGCTGAACATATGCTTTCCAGCTGATACTGACTCAACTTTCTCAATATAATAAGTAAAATAGTTGTCCAACCTTATAAGGCTCGGTATATGTAACTGCTTTGCCATAGTAGGCTCGCTCATAGGCGCTCGGCCATACTAGGATCAGTTCTCGGCCATTCTAGGCTCGCTCATAGGCACTCGGCCACAATAAGCTTGGTATATCACTCACCATCTAATCAGAGGTTACCCAATAGGGGCCTGCCCATCGACTATAGCTCGATGGTGGTTAAAATATTGTAATACTGTATATATATAGGCTCTCTGCTCTCTTGGCTGACAGAAGACAAAACTAAACTGAATATGAAGTCTCGATAAGGGAGAATGCTGTAACTTATGAGACTAGGAAGATGTACATAAATTCAGGAATATGAACTTCTCTTTATGTCTCGTTATCAAACACATGTAGTTATTGGATCATGCCAAATTAAAAGAAAGGCTTAGCCTTAACATACCGTAACTCTGTTGAGTCTTTAATGCCTTCCAAACAATTCTTCAAACAATTCAATTTAATCTGCCACAACATAAGGAGTTTCAAAATCAGTGTTGAGTACAGGCTAAGTCCACAACTTAAAATTATAGCTTGTTTACGTAAATTTTGGCAGCATCTCCCCTATAACAAGGCACTCCTCCAATACCATATACCAACAACAGCAAGAACACAATAATAACAACATGTATGCATCATGTTCCAACCTTATCTCTATCACAATATACCACAAAACTTCCCACACACTCTAATCACTTTATACATAAAACAACAACAAAAGTAGTTTCCAACAAACTAAAAAATGAAATGACGATCGACCAGCCAACCACCCTTCCATTATGTGGTGTTTATCAAAACTCTTTTTTCCTACCAAACTCCATAAAAATAGTAGCAAAATAGACAGCCCAATAGCAACACGAAACAACATACAAAATAGTCCCACAAGTTCAACAACTAAAAACTTATTTTTCGATTTACTAAAACATGTTTCGACTTGTCTTTTCTTTCAAATTGAGCAACACAACCAACAGTACATAATTAAGCCTCTTATCCTATAAGCCAGCAATCAATTCAACTTATAAATAAATTGAAAACCAGCCAACAGTGATGCAACAACAAACAACATACCACTCATTCGAAACTCGCTAGGTCTAGTCATTACGTTCATTCGAAACTCGCTAGGTCTAGTCATTACGATCGAGTTACAACTCATACAAGCATAGATAATGGAAGGAGAAGCATAAACATACCTTGTACTGAGTAGAACCATGAAAGCTAGTCCTTCTCCATAAAAAATTAGTCCCCCAACGCGGCTACATAAAAGAGAAAGAGAAACTAGTAAGTTGTCCAGGGTTTTTGGCTCTGCAATCACATCGTAACATCTGAAATAACCTAGGGTTTGTGTGGGATTTTGGGGAGGAGTGCAGGGGTTCACTCTGGTTTTAATGGTTTGAAATATGATTAAAATAAATGAGTTAATTATCCCTTAAAAGTCCCCTCTTGGCCGACTTAATTGAGGTCTCTCCTTTCGGCAAGTAGGTGATGCACCTACTTGTCACCTACCAGCCTGTGCAATCTTGCAAAAATATAAATATCTGTCTACTCCGACTTTGTATCGACAAATGTTTTAATGCATTAGAAGCTAGACTCATAGATATTCAATTTGGTAGGTAGATCATTCCTTAATTCCCAATATATTGGGAGAAAAGCTCAGTTGCATTTGACATAGGTTTCAACACATTTATGAATGGAACTTGAGATGACCTTTTCCAACTTTTCTTCCACAACTCGCTTGACTTCAAAACATAACACACAACTATCATACAACTAAAATAACTCATAACATAATCTCCTTATAATGTTAATCACCCTAGTCGCACCCCAAAGGAACATGTTATAACATTCCAACTGGTCGACTTTCGACAAAACTTATTTTCTTCAATTCGTTTAGCTTCTAAGCCTTCAAACCCTATTGGTACTTAGTATTCATGATCTTAAATATTTGTAACCTTCATGTTAACATGATTAACTAACTTTGAAAAATTTTCAAAGATGATTTTATTTATGAGCTTACGTCAATTGATTTACGATGTACTCTTAAGTACAAAAACGTGGGGTGTAACAATAGTATTTAGTCTCATTCGATAAAAGGAAATGCTTAGTCTTATGCAATTAAGGAGGCAGTCTTATCCTCATGCATGAAAAGGAAACAATACTTAGTCTCAATACAGGGAAAGGCATGCTTAGCCTTATGCAATTGCAGAGGCAGTGTTTAGACTCATGCAAGAAGAGGAGACAATGCTTAGTCTCATGCAGGGAATGGCATTGCTTAGCCTTATGCAATTGAGGAGGCAGTGCTTAGCCTCATGCAGGGAAAGGCAACGCTTAGCCTTATGCAATTGAGGAGGCAATGCTTAGTCTCATGAAAGAAGAGGAGAGAATGCTTAGTTTCAATGCAGAGAAAAGTAGTATTTAGCCTTATGCAATTAGGGAGGCAGTTCTTAGCCTCATGCAAGAAGAGGAGACAATGCTTCATCTCATGTAAGAAAACGATGAGTGACAGTGATAAAGTAAAGTATTTCTTACTGGAGATGTTTGTGATATGTAATTTGGTGTCTTGAAGGCAGTGACTTGATGTATCAATAGATATTGTTGTCTAATCATGCCTGCATCCAAAGAAAAATTGTGAGTTTTGTGGGGGAAGGTCGGTTCATGCTTCTGTCTTCTTGCTCTCTCTTTACTCCTACCTTGAGGTACTATTTGAGTTACCCTGGGCAACATCTGGTTGTCATAGAAACAAATTTTCCAAAAATATGAGATGCATTTGACAAATATAGTTAGTTTAAATGTGGTAGTATGCGATATCAATTAATTTAGATGAACTGGTGACTGTGACACATTTTAGCGACATTGTGACTTCCTTGCCTTAGAATTTTGAGGGTCCCCCTCAAAATTCTCCCCTAGTTTAAATGCATACTTCTGACAATACCTTTGGTTGTTCCACATATTACGAAGTTGGCTGAACTTGCGATCCTGCCCCAATTTCTGATCATGGGGAAAATGAAGATTTTATTAAAATGTGACTGAACCCACAGGTCTGCCTACGTATCCCCTCTTACAAGGGAATTAGGTCAAGCGTAGTTCAGTTGCATCAAGTGAAGAAATGCATACAATCCTAAAAATAGTATCTCTTGACTGCGTCTGAGTTAATAGGTTTTGGCCAAATATCTCCATTTATTTTTGCAAGTATGAGTGCTCCTCCTGTAGTACTCGATGAACCATGTAGGGACCTTGCCACTTGGATGAAAACTTCCTCTTGGCTTCATCTTGATGTGGGAAGATTCGCTTTAGCACCAATTGCCCCGGTATGAATTGCCCTAGTTTGACCTTTATGTTGAAAGCTATTGCCATTCTGTTCTGGTAGAGTTGACCATGACTTACCGTAATCATTCTCTTTCCATCAATGAGATCCATTTGTTCATAATGACTCTATAACTATTCTGTGTCGTTGAGCTCAGCTTCTTGTATGATTCTTAAAAAAAGGGACTTCTACTTCGATAGGTGTGACCGCTTCCGTACCATAGACCAGCAGGTAAGGAGTTTCCCTAGAAGATGTGCGAACCGTGGTACGATACCCGAGCATAGCAAATGGAAGCTTCTCCTGCCATTGTTTGTAATTGTCTACCATTTTCCTTAGTATTTTCTTGATGTTTTTATTGTTAGCTTCAACAGATCCATTCATTTGCACCCTGTATGCTGTGGAATTCTTATGCTTGATCTTGAAAGTTTCACACATGGCCTTCACTAAATCACTGTTGAGATTGGCAGCATTGTCAGTGATGATTGACTCTGGCACTCCGAATAAACAAACAATGTGATCCCTCACAAAATTTGTGACGACCTTCTTAGTTACAGCTTTGTAAGATATGGTCTCGACACATTTTGTGAAATATTCTATTGCCACCAGAATGAACCTAAGCCCATTTGAAGCAGCGGGTTCGACTGGACCGATGACATTCATGCCCCAAGCGGAGAAAGGCCAGGGTGCACTTGTTACATTGAGTTCATTGGGTAGCACTCGTACCATATCAGCATGTATCTGGCATTGGTGAAACTTTTGGGCATACTTGATGCAGTCTGTTTCCATAGTCATCCAAAAATATCCTTCTCTTAGTATTTTCTTGTCTAAGACAAATCCATTCATGTGCGGGGTCCACAGGTTCTGGCATGTATTTCCTCGAGCAATCAGGATGCTTTTATAGCGTCGACACACCATAATAATCCTAGGCCTGGAGTCTTTCTTTACAGAATTCCTTTGCTTCGAAAGAAATGGTTGGCTAACCTTTGGAGTGTGCGCTTCTGAGTATGAGTTGCGTGTTCCGAATGCTCTCCCTTTTTTAAGTATTCTTTAATATAGTGGAACTATGGATTTCCGTCACTTTCTTCATCAGTATAACCATAATAAGCCGGTTGTTTATTAATTCCTATTGGGATAGGAACGATGAAGTTGTTGTCTGGGTGTTGTATCATGGAAGATAAAGTGGCCAATGCATCTGCGAACTTAGTCTGAATCCTCGGAACGTGTTTGAACTCTATCTTCGTGAACCTCTTGATCAGCTCTTGTACATAGTACAAATCTGGTAATATCTTGGATTTCTTGGTAGCCCATCCTCCTAATACCTGATGCACCAAAAGATCAAAATCTCCAATCATCAATAACTCCTGAACATTCATGTCAATGGCCAACGTGAGTCCCAAGATGCAAGCCTCATATTCTGCCATATTGTTGGTACATGGAACCTGAGTTTTGTAGATATATTTCAGCGGGACCATCCTTGATATGAGATATGTGGTGTATGCGTAGAAATAATGCCTCAACTTCTAAGCTATCCATGTCAAAGCACAACAGGTGTGCTCCAGCAAAGAGTACCGGGCTTCGTAAAGTGTGAATTTCTTACTCAAATAATATATTGCCTGCTCCTTTCTAAAAATATTATCATGTTGTCCCAGAACCTAACAAAAATCCCCATCTAGTACGGACAAATAATGCAACAAAGGTCTTTCCGGTTCTAGTGGGACCAGAACAGGTGGTTTAGATAAATACTCCTTGATTTTCTTGAAGGCTTTCTGGCATTCTTCAGTCCATCCTGTTGCAGCATCTTTATTCAGCATTTTGAAGATTGGTTCACAGATTGTGGATTGTGCTATGAAATGGTTGATGTAGTTGAGACGTCTTAAAAAGCTCATCACATCATTCTTATTCTTCGAATGTGGCAAGTCCAGGATAGCTTTGACCTTTTAGCGGTCTAATTGAATCCCTCGGTGACTGATGATGAATCCTAGCAATTTTCCGGCAGGGACTCCGAATGCATACTTTGCAAGATTCAATTTCGTATTGTACCTTCGAAGCCGATCAAAGAATTTCCTCAAGTCTACTATATGATCTATGCTTCTTCTGGATTTTATAATGACGTCATCCACATACTTCTCTATTTCCTTGTGTATCATGTCGTGAAAATGGTTGTCATGGCTCACATGTAAGTGGCTCCATCATTCTTCAAGCCAAATGGTATCATTTTATAGCAGAACATCCCATATGGCATGATAAAGGCTATCTTTTTGGCATCCTCTTTATCCATCCAGATCTCATGATACCCCGCGAAGCAATCCACAAAAAACTGGAGTTCATGCTTTGCACTGTTGTCGATCAGTATGTGTATATTGGGCAACGAGAAATCATCTTTAGGACTCGCCCTGTTTAAATCTCGGTAATCAACACACACTCTGACTTTCCATCTTTTTTTAGAACTGATACAATGTTGTCCAACCAAGTCGGATATTCAACCTCTCTGAGAACCTTGGCTTTGAATTGCTTGGTGACCTCCTCTTTTATCTTCAACCTCATATCCAGCTTGACTTTTCGGAAATTTTATTTTACCGGTGGATACATGGGATTTGTAGGTAGCTCTTGAGCCACTATGGATGTGCTCAAACCAGTCATATCATTGTAGGACCATGCAAAGATATCTTCATACTCTTTTAGGAATCAGATATACTCTTCCTTCTGATGGTGATGGGTGAATGCTTATACGTGTTTCCTTGACCGTTTCGGAGTCCCCTAAGCTAACTATATTAGTCTCGTCTAAATTAGACTTAGGCTTGTTTTCAAAGTTTTCAAGTTCTCTGACAATTTCCTCAGGTATTATATCATCTTTCGAATCCTCTGAATCACTATCCTTATGTTGTGTTGTCTCATTACATGTCACAGTCTTAGGTTTATCAGGATAGACAATAATAATATTTTAGTGAGAAAATGTAAACAATAATAATAAATACTAAAAATAGTGATGCATTAATAAAATATTGAAAACATCAACAATACAGCTCGATGACTCGAGCACTTATTTCAAACAAAATACGTTCAAAAAACAATATTGAAAATCTATTAGATTCTCAAAAATTGCATTAAAAATAATTGATGCTAATTGCCAAGCTACTGAGGAACTCGGCAGGCCCGGTATGGTGCAGCAGTCCAATTCTTCAGAACAGCTCCTTTCTCCATGGTCTGAATGGTGAGGTCTTCCTAGTCCTCCTCCTCCTCAACTATCGAACTGCAATCCATGTCTTCATCATCCAGAAACAGCTTCCTCATGCCAGCTAAGCCTTCATCTTCCTCAGACCCCCATATCATGTCAGCTTGATGAAATGCCTGGTGCAAATGTGGTACCGATTATTCCAGTGGATAGTAAGGACCACGCCATGGCGGCGACCAATTATGGTATTCATGCCAAGTATATTCGTACCCAAGCCCGAAGATGTACCATGACACATTGGTTGCACTGGTTTGGTGATACCCTGGAGGTTTTTTTCGTGACCTTGCCAGGTTCGTACCCTGTCCACAACAATATACTTTCTATCTTGTTGCTCCACAATTTGTCCTTTTCAATTGCGTTGACGCACTCGATACGATGGTATGTTTATCCACCTAACTTCTTCCTATTCTCGATGACTGAAATAGTCTGATTGGTATAGATGTGATTACTCCCATCTCCATGGATGATCACCTCTTGATGGTTCCATTCAAACTTCACAGCCTGATACAAAGTAGAAGCCACTGCCCTAACAACATGTATCTAGGGCCGCCCAATAATAGGTTATAGGTAGCAGATATATCCAACACTTGAAACTTAACATCAAACCAGGTTGGGCCCATCTGTAGGCTGAGGTTGATTTCTCCGATTGTAGCTCTTTGATATCCATCAAACGCCTTCACATTCATGCTTCCTACTCGTATCTCGTGCAGGCCTTTACCTATCCTCTTCAAAGTAGTAAGTGGACATATATTGAGACTTGAACCGTCATCTATCAAGACCCTGGCGATGAACTTATCCTCAAATTGCACCATGATATCTAGTTCCATGTTGTGCCTTAGTCCTTCTGGTAGTAGCTCGTATCCATGAAAGGTCATTTTATGGCTTTCCAGTACCTGCCCAACCATATTGGCCATTTACCTACTAGTGATGTTGGTGGGCACATAAGCTTCACTCAACACTTTCATCAAGGCATTCCTATGTGTCTCGGAGTTTTTGCAGTAGTGATAAGATGAATATCTGAGCGAGAGTGTTGTTCAAATGGTCAACCACAAAGTATTCTCTTGCTTGCACTTTTCTCCAAAGGTCGTCAGGGCCAGTCTCAATGACATACGGCATAGACGCAACTTCTTTGCTTGTTCCTCCCAAGTGCTCAGGTGTATAAACCCTGCCCATTCTGGTCATGCCTTGTGCTTCACCTGTTTCTTCCATTTTTGCTTTTCCTTTCCTTCTTGATACCACAACATAATCCCATGGTATAGCATCAGACTCATAAGATGGCATGGGTGCTACAATCACAGTGAAGGGTGTGGTTACCTTGACTTCAAATTGTGTTGGTGCGGTTACCTCGACTTCATGTGGTGCTTGGGTTGTACCACAATGGGTGTGAGGGTGACTGGAGATGTTTTAGGATCA
The DNA here is from genome assembly GCF_000393655.2 of Nicotiana sylvestris. Taxonomy (NCBI): domain Eukaryota; kingdom Viridiplantae; phylum Streptophyta; class Magnoliopsida; order Solanales; family Solanaceae; genus Nicotiana; species Nicotiana sylvestris. The sequence continues at coordinate 107,811,348 of NC_091064.1, forward strand.
TCCCTCTCCCGAATGAGTCCAATTGGCCCTTTCTAGATCCCATTTTTCATCGTTCTATCACATTCACTCCTCCACCTATGTGATCCGAGAGAGGATTGTTACGAACATTGGGTGCGGCTTCTTTTGCCTGTATGTCCTTGGTGTCGATCAATGTTTGGATCTTGTCCTTCAGTGTGAGACACTCATCAATAGTATGGCCCTTCATGTATGAGATATAGGCACATGTCTTGTTTGGATTAATCTACTTAGAGGAATTTTCCATAGCAATAACAAGAATGGGAGTGACATAACCAGTAGCCTTCAGTCTCTCATACAATTAGTCTATGAGTTTAGGAATAAAAGTGTATTATTTGGGTGGTCTATGTTCGATGTTTGGTCTAGGTTTTTGGTAATTTTGGCAGGCCGGTAGTGGTAGGTGATAATATGCGGGTTGGGTGTTATAGGCATGAAAGGTGGTAGCAGGTTATTGGTATATCGGGGGTGAAGGCTGGTATGTGGGTGGAGGTGTTTGGTATGTGAGCAGACTTTTGACCTTGGGCTACCATCATAGCACCTACCTCTTTCTTCTTCGAGATACCTCCTGATTGCAAGGCTTTATTTGTGGCATGCAGTGCTTTGAAATTCATCACTTTCCACTCTTAATTCCTTCATCTATTCTTTGTCCCAGCTTTATGATGTCAGAGACTTGATGGTTTTCAATAACCATCAGCCTTTCATAGTACTACGGGTCTTGAGCTTTGACGAAGAACTTATTCATTTGTTCTTCTTCAAGTGAAGGCCTTACCTTTCCAGCTTCAGATCTCCATCGAGTAGCATACTCGCGGAAAGTTTTTGTTGGTTTCTTCTTGAGATTTTGAATGTAGAAAACGTCTAGTGCATTTTTTGTGTTGAAACTGAATCTTTCCATGAAATTTGACACCATGATCACCTAATTAGCCCAATTCTTTGGGTTTTGACTGATGTACCAAGACAAAGCATCTCCTATGAGGACTCTCATGAACAACTTCATACGAATTCGTTCATCTTTGCCCACTCCAACAAGTTTGTCACAATATGTCCTTAAATGTACCTTCGGATCACCAGTTCCATCAAACATTTCGAACTTGGGAGGTTTGTAACACTCCAGCTGTTCCACAAATGGTTGAATGCATAAGTCCTCATAATTCAAACCTTCAATACCCTTACCCCCTTCGACGATCTGAACTATACTAGTGAGCTTCTTGAGTTCTTCTGCAATGTTCTTGATGAACAGGTCCTTCTCTGTTGATTCTGGTATATATAGGGTTTGTTCTATGGCGTGGAGTGAAGTTTTCACATAAATGGAATTGCTTGGATGAACTCTATGAATCTAGGCATAAGGGTGGTTATTGGTTGAGTTTTGGGGATCAGGAGTAGGTTGTGGTGCATTTTGAGGAGTGTGATAAGTGGTGGTTTGTGGGTATTGAGTTGGAGGATGATGGTGTTGTTAAGGAGTAGGTATTGGTGGAGGGTTACAGTTCTTATGAGGTGTGGTGTACTGATATGGTGCGAGTGGATTCGGCGGTGGATTTTGGTTTTTTGTTCTTTGGGTTGGTGTTAGGTTTTGGGCATTTGGATTTTGTTGGTTGATATCAGGGACGTTTAGGGTGAGGGAAAGGTTTGCCAAGTTTTGGACCTGTTCAAGTTTTCGTAGCTCTAGGATTTTCTGTTCCATGCGTAAGACCAATTCGTTCTGTGTCAGAGTACTTCAGCCATCTGGAGTTGCAATGTTTTCTGCCATAGTAGCATTGTCATTTCCGATACACTTAAATCATCCATTTTTCCTTTCTCTTTGCTTCTGCCTTTAGGATCACTTAGTGGAGGAGGATTAGGAGGATTATGGATTTAGTGGGATATGCGGATGATTCCAGTATGCACGAACCAACCTTGGGGAATGGGAATAATCAAAAGAAAAAAACAAACAAAAGGCAACCAAGTTAGTAAGGATATTGAAAGAATGTTCGCAATATTAAATATGATTTGAAAAATCACGTAATAAATCGCATCCTAATTTGGGGGACCTTGTTGTGCCCGAGATAGGCCTAAGCGACACATAGACTTGGAGAAAATTGATGCCAATGATTGCGACATTTCACTAATACGAAAATGAATCAAATCCTTACAAAATCGACAATAATAAGAAAGTTACTAATGGCATTTGCCTTATTACAATCAAAATCTATAACTAAGATAGAAAGCAGTAAAGAACATTATTTCCTAATCTACTTGGCCCCAAAAGGACATTCCCCGTGCTTGGCTCTCTTGACTCCATCAATCTGGTTCCCCAGGTCGCGCATATCCAACAATAGGTAAGCGTTTGCTAGATGCCCTCCTTCACTGCCATCCGTGTTTTGACAATCTAAAAGCCTATTCCTCATATTCCCTCAAGCTCCATCAACCCTTGTTCAAATTATTCCAATCTCTCTATTGACTTAGTGGCAATTTCCCTCCATCCATTGATTGCTTCCATATCCACTTTGTGTTGTTCTAGATGCCTAGCTTCAGATTCGAAGACCCTTTTGCATAACCTCCTATACTTGACCTGTGCTTCAGCAGCATAATCTATGATCCTATTTTTTAGATTAATTCCCGGCTTGACGTCTCCTGGTATATCATCTACCAGCCATGATGAGTAGAACTACACATGACCGGCATGATACCCATATGGGTCAATAGTATCCTTTTCAACAATAACCTTTTGGTTACACATATGTTGTGCCTCGAACTTAAATGGAATGTCATCCTCTTTAAAATCTGCTTTGTACTGGATCATGTTGGAAACCCGAGGTATAATCTATTTTCTTCCCGCTTGTTTGATTACACTTATAGGAGCATAAGGATAGATACCCATCAACCTGATCAGTACCAAAACAGTATTCTCTCTTTACCGAATGATGAATTCACTGCTAGGAAACCATTCAAACATCCAATATACCTACTCGTCTGTCATATTACTAAAGAAACGCACCCAACTCAGAACATTTCCAGGTTATGCAAACCTGTCTGGTATAAATATCATTTTCTTTGGGTGATGGTAAGCTATGTAGTCATTCAATGATCATAGTAGAAGCTCTTGGCAATATTCTCCCCTATGAAAATGTTCCAATAGCAAAACTTGCAATAACATATTACAACCTTCGAAGTGCCCAAATCCCTACTTGCAGCGATCTAGAGCACGGTACATTCCAGCTATGATCATGGGGATGATAGTATAGGTTTGTCCCTTGATTCCTTCCATCAGAGTTCTAGCAAACATGGCTAGACGAGTATGGATCTTTCCCCCTTTCATTTGAAATATCAATAACCCCAAGAAGCAAGCGATAAACACATAAACTTGACGATGCGTCCAATCCAAAGAAGTAATGGTGAGTTCCTCATGATGAAGACGATATGATTTACTGTGCCCATAATGCTCATAAAGGAATTCAAATGGGATGTTTGACTTTTTCAAACAAAGCAACTCATCATTTTTCTTAAAACCTAGCATTTTTAGAAAACCGCGAGGGGTGCGATTCTATGGCACTAATAACCCTGGACTATCCCATGGAAGCTTAGCAAATCCTCCTATGTGTTCTAGAAGAGGAGTCATTTCTATGTCACCAAAGCGGAAGACGACCCTTTTATCATCCCAGAACATGGTAGTGGCCTCAATCAATGCCATATTCGGTCGGATATCGACTAAACATGGCAAGTCACCAAGCACCCTTTGGACATGATTCTTGTTGCTAGGAGCGAGATATTTCCACCGGTCAAGTAGCAGAGGTGGGATGTTTTGGACCATGGCGAACTTGGGGACTTCGTGCTTCATTTTCTACAAACATATAATGTTAGCCTTTTCCCCCTTCAGATTCAATTATTTACACAATAATGATCAACATATTAACATATGCACAGGTAGGACTCAGGCACCCATGTAATGAACATGCTTAGGTATTTTTGGGTCCCCATGTAATGCACATAACATGCTTAGGTATGTTTCACAGGTAGGACTCAGGCACCCATCGCGACCCATCTGTTTGGGTCGTGACATCACAGATGTAGGCCTAGGGGGGATTTTTGGGTGTTTTTCTATTTTCTTGCCTTAGCTTCGATTTTGTTAGTTAAATTAGTTGTTTGTAGATATATTTACATTATTGAATTGATTTGATTAGATTTGGTCCACTTGGAGTTGGATACTCGTGGCAAGAGCGTGATTTCGTATTGATTTAAGCTTAGTTCGAGGTAAGTGGCTTGCCTAACCTTGTGTGGAGGAACTCCCCTTAGGATTTTGGTATTGTTCAATATATGAGTGTCGTGTATGTGAGGTGACGAGTGCATACACGGGTTATTTGTTGTGAATCTCCGTTTTTCACTAAGTCTTAACTTGTTTTTCTTTGTTTAGCTACATTAGCATATGTTATTACCTTGATTAGGTTAGAAAAGCATATTTACGTGTTGAACTGTCTATTTGAACTCTGTTCAGCATGTTCTAATGAAATTTCCAATTTTCCTTAAATGCAAACATAGTTTAAACTGCAAATTCATTGATATAACTTTTGTTTGTATTGACTCTGCTGCATATCTACTTTGGGACTATAAAACGGTATTCCGGGAGATCCCCTTATACTTCATATTTACTTTGTGACTATGGATCGGTATTTCGGGAGATCCCCTAGCACTGCATATTTACTTTGGGACTACAAAACGGTATTCTGGGAGATCCCCTGCATATTTATGTTTGGGACTACGTGATGATATCCTGGGAGATCCCCGGTTGGTAATGCTATGTTTTGAGCTGTTGTTCTTCTCTGCTTATTTCCTGGTTAAAATTTCAGTATTTACATTCTTTACTGCAATATTTCTTTTTGTTAAATTTTATCATATTAAAATCAGTAAGGCCCTGACCAGATCTTGTCACTACTCAACCGAGGTTAGGCTTGGAACTTTATGGGTATCACTGTGGTGTACTCATGCCCTTTCTTGCACATGTTTTTTGTGTGCAAATCTAAGTACCTCTTCTCAGCCATACTTCCGATGAGGTGAGGCGATCTCAGAGACTTCGAGGTATATCTGCCGCGTCCGCTAACCTAGAAGTTCCTCTATATTCCTCCCTCAGTTATAGACTTCCTGTATTTTTCCTCGTTGATAGATATCTGGAGTTAGAAACACTATGCACATCTGTAGCTTGTGATTCATGAGATTCTGGATTTTGGGAGTTGTTATGTTCAGTTCGAGAGTGTTTCATTGTGTATGTCGAGCGGTATTTTAAACACCTTTATTATATTTACCTGTTAAATTGTTATTATATTCATTAATGATATTCTGGTGTACTCTTGTAGCCAGGAAGAGCACGCCGAGCATTTGAGAGTTGTACTGCAGCAGCTGAGGGAGGAGAAGCTATATGGAAAGTTCTCCACGTGTGAGTTTTGGATCAGTTTAGTGGCGTTTTTGGGGCACGTGGTGTCTAGTGAGGGTATTTAGGTTGATCCGAAGAAGATAGAGGTTATCTAGAGTTGGCTCAGACCATCCTCAGCCATACAGATTCGTAGCTTTCTTGATCTGGCAGGTTATTACCATCGGTTCGTTCAGGAATTTTCATCTATTGCATCACCCTTGACCAAATTGACCGAAAAGGGTGCTCCTTTCAGTTGGTCGGATGATTGTGAGGCAAGTTTTTAGAAGCTCAAGACCGCCTTGACCACAACTCCAGTGTTGGTTCTGCCATCAGCTTCAGGTTCTTATACAGTATATTGTGATGTTCTCGGGTCGGCACTTGGTGTGTGTTGATGTAGGAGGGTAGAGTGATTGCTTATGCTTCTCGTCAGTTGAAGCTCCATAAGATGAACTACCTTGTTCATGATTTGGAGTTAGCTGCCATTGTTCACGCGTTGAAGATTTGGAGGCATTATCTCTATGGTGTGTCTTGTGAGGTGTTTACTGATCATCGTAGCCTCCATCACTTGTTCAAAAAGAAGGATCTCAATTTGAGGCAGCGGAGATGATTGGAGCTGCTAAAGGACTATTATATTACTATTATGTACCATCCAAGAAATGCCAATATGGTGGCTGATGCCTTGAGTAGAAAGGCCGTGAGTATGGGTAGTCTTGCATTCCTTCCTGTTGGGGAGAGACCTCTGCCAGTTGATATTCAGGCCTTGGTCAATCGGTTCGTGAGATTGGATATTTCGGAGCCCAGTCGGGTTCTAGCTTGTGTGGTTTCTCGGTCTTCCTTATTCGATCGCATCAGAGAGTGCTAGTATGATAACCCTCATTTGCTTGTCCTCAAAGACAAGGTTCTGCATGATGATGCCAGATATGTGACTATTAGTGATGACAGGGTATTGAGGATGCAGGGCCGGATATGTGTGCTCAATGTAGATGAGCTTTAGGAGTTGATTCTTGAGGAGGCCCACAGTTCACGGTATTCCATTCATCCGGGTGTTGCAAAGATGTATCAGGATTTGAGACATCATTATTGGTGGAGGAGAATGAAGAAAGATATAGTTAGGTTTGTTGCTATGTGTCTCAGTTGTCAGCAGGTGAAATATGAGCATTAGAGACCGGGTGACTTGCTTCAGCAGATAGAGATTCCAGAGTGGAAGTGGGAGCGGATCACCATGGATTTCGTAGTTGGACTCCCACGGACTTTGAGAAAGTTCAATGCTATTTGGGTGATAGTGGATCGGCTGACCAAGTCCACGCACTTAATTCATGTGTGTACTACTTATTCTTCAAAGCGGTTGGCTGAGATTTACATCAGAGAGATTGTTCACCCTCATAGAGTGCCAGTTTCCATCATTTCAGATAGAGGCACACAGTTTACATCGCAGTTTTGGAGAGTCGTGCAGTGAGAGTTGGGCACTCAGGTGGAGTTGAGCCCAACATTTCATCCTCAAACGGACGGACAGTCCGAGAGCACTATTCAAATATTAGAGGACATGTTACGCACTTGTGTCATTGATTTTGTGGGTTCATGGGACCAGTTTTTGCCACTCGCTGAGTTTGCATATAACAATAGTTATCAGTTGTGTATTCATATGGCTCCGTATGAGGTTTTATATGGGAGGAAATGTAGATCTCCAGTAGGTTGGTTTGAGCCGGGAGAGGCTAGGATTTTTGGTACAGACTTAGTACAGGATACTTTGGACAAGGTAAAAGTGATTCAAGAGAGGCTTCATACAGTACAGTCAAGACAAAAAAGTTATGCTAACAGAAAGGTTCGTGATGTGTCTTATATGGTTGGGGAGAAAGTCCTACTGAAAGTTTCACCCATGAAGGGTGTTATGAGATTTGCGAAGAAGGGAAAGCTGAGCCCTCGGTTCATTGGGCCTTTTGAGGCGCTTCGGAGGATTGGGGAGGTGGCTTATGAGCTTGCTTTGCCACCTAGCTTGTCTGTGTGCATCCAGTATTTCATGTTTCTATGCTCGGGAAGCATACCGATGATCCGTCTCATGTATTGGATTTAAGCACGATTCAGTTAGATGGTGATTAGACTTATGATGTGGAGCCAATGGCTATTTTAGAGCAGCGGGTCTGAAAGTTGAGATCAAAGGATATAGCTTCAGTAAGAGTGTAGTGGAGAGGTCATCCCGTGGATGAGGCTACTTGGGAGACCGAGCGGGAGATACAGAGAAGATATCCACAGCTATTTGAGGCTCCGGGTATGTTTCTAGACCCGTTCGAGGACGAACGTTTGTTTAAGAGGGGGAGGTTGTAATGACCCGGTCGATTGTTTCAAGAGTTATAGCCCCGTTCCCCCATTTCCTTCTTCTTTTGTTTTCTTCAGCTGTATTTTGACTTACTGGGTTAGTTGGTTCGAGTTCGGAGTGGTTTTAGAGTAAATTGAGACACTTAGTCTCTTTTGTGAAGACTTAAGTTGGGAAAGTTGACCGGATGTTGACTTATAGGTAAACGACTTCAGATTTGAATTTTGATAGTTCCGTTAGATCCTTAGGTGATTTGGCTTAGGAGAGCGTTCGGTATGTGATTCGGAGATCTGTGGTAGAATTAAGCATGAGTTGGCGAAAGTTGGAAATTTGGCAATTTTGGTCGGCAGTGGAAAATTTGATACCAGGGTGGGAATGGAATTCCAGAAGTTGGAGTAGGTTTGTGGTGTAATTTCTGACTTGTGTGCTAAATTTGGGGTCATTCGGATGTGATTTGATAGGTTTCAGTGTCGTTTGTGAAATTTGAAAGTTTAGAAGTTCTTAGGCTTGAATCCGAGGGTAATTTGGTATTTTGATATTGTTTTGAGTGATTCGAGGGTTTGACTAAGCTTGAATGATGTTATAGGATGTGTTGGTATATTTGGTTGAGGTCCCGAGGGCCTCGGGTGAGTTTCGGTGGTTGACGGATCAATTTTTGGCTTTAGAAGTTGGCAGATTTTCTGGTGTGATGTTGTGGAGATTTTCTTCATCGCATTTGCGAGAGGGCTATCGTGTTCGCGTAAGGCATTTGAAAAGTGCAGTTGGGTTGTACTTCACGTTCGAAAAGTACTTCCTACGTTCGCGAAGGTGTAGGATAGTAAGGCTACGCGTTCGTAACCAGGTCATCGCGTTCGCGAAGAGTCAACGGTCATTGGAACTTCAGGCATTTAAGCATGCGCGTTCGCGAGGAGATTTTCGTGTTCGCGTAGGGTCAACTAGTGTAGGATTATCAGTCGTGAGTGGGTCCTCGCATTCGTGAAGGAGAAATTTCCGGTCAGAGGTAGTTTGTGCTTCGCGAACGCGAGGGCGCTACCGCGTTCGCGAAAAGGAAAATCTGGGCAGACAGTATTATATCCAAAATCGAGGGTTTGAGCCCATTTTTCATATTTTGAGCTAGAGACCACGGATTTGGGCGATTTTCGAAGGTAGTTTCAGGGAGTTTATTGGGGTAAGTGTTCTTCACTTGATTTTGGTTAAATTTCATGATTGTATCTTGATTTCTATCATCTAAATTGGGAATTGGGTTGAAAAATTGGGAAAAAATAGATGAGTTCTTGAGGAAGTAATTTGGGGATTTAAGGGACCAAATGAGGTTGAATTTTGATGAAATTGGTATGGGTAGACTCGTGAGTGAATGTGTTTTCAAGTTTTGTAATTTTTGTCGGATTTCGAGACGTGGGCCCGGGGCCGGGCTTGAGTCAATTTCGGGTTCTTGGTCTAATTTGGTAGTTTTTCTTGTGGAAATCATTCTTTTAGCATATATTGATGGTATTGTACTGATTATGAATAGATTCAGAGCATTTGGAGACCGAGTCGAGGGGCAAGAGCATCGCAGAGTAGAGATTTGATCGTTTTGAGGTAAGTAACGATTGTAAATCTAGTCTTAAGGGTATGAAAACCCGGATTTTATGCCATGTGATTATTTTAAGGTGATACACATGCTAGGTACCAGGCGTGTGGGTGTGCACCGTTGGGGATTGTAAATTGGTTTGTCCCGTATCAACTGTAAAGTGGAATATTTTTTAAACTACATGCTTCTCACTTGTTTTAGAATGAATTTTCGTAAATTAGGCTAGATGACATGTTTAGGCCTTATGCCTGTGTTGTTTGGACCCTTAGAGATCCTCTCATTATTTTTGGTTGGAAATCTATACTCATCATGTTTATACTTGTTTATTTCATAACTCAGTCTCTATTACTCTACTTTTGATGCATCACATAAATGTTGTTTGGGCTACAAACATTGTTATTCTAAGAGCCCGAGAGGCTGGAGAGGTTTATGACTGAGTGAGGCCGAGGGCCTGATTTGTGAGGATATTTATGGGATTGGGCTGCACATCGCATCATGTTTTACTGATTCATGACTGAGTGAGGCTGAGGGCCTGATTGATTTATGTCATGATTGACTTGTTATAGCTCTTGGGCTGAAGGAGCCCCTCCTGAGTCTCCACACCCCCAATGAGCGTAGGTACCTACTGAGTGCTAGTGCTCAGTGTCGAGTGTCGAGTGCTCAGTGACTGGGAGACATGAGTGATGGTGAGGTTTGCCCAAGGGGTTGTATATGAGCGATGGTAAGGTTTGCCCGAGGGGCTGTATGTGAGTGATGTTTACCCAAGGGGTTGTTTATGAATTTACCATTTTCTCTCACCTTCGCATTGATCCTTTGTTTGAAAACTATTGAAAGATATTTAAAATAATCACTGGAATTGGATTTAAAAAAGCTGATTTGATTCAAACAATGATTTTAAAAGCGTGTTGTATTTACTGAAATTCTGTGATATGAACTTTGTTTGCATTACTGCTCGTGACTACATCTCAGCCTTCATTTACGGTTGTTACTTACTGAGTTGGCGGACTCGCATTTATCCCTGCACCTTGTGTGCAGATCCAAGCGTATCTGAACACAGTAGCGGCTGTTGACTATTCTAGATGCAGATTTTCTCAGAGATAGCAAGGTAGTTGCCTGGCGATCGCAGCCCTGCTCTTCTCCCTCTTATCTTCCTTTAGTTGTATTTGGTTATTTTAAGGCTATGTTAGTATCGATATTGTCAGATAAATTGTAGTAGATGCTTATGACTAGTGACACCCCGATGTAGGGCTTTTTTTTCCGCACTTTTGTTTTTATTTGAACTCCTTATGAATGTTTTATATTAAATAGCTTTGGGATTATCTTGAAAATGAAAATATCATTTTGTTTTGGTAATGTGTCGGCTTGCCTAGTACCACGATAGGCTCCATCACGTCAGGATTAGTTTTTGGGTTGTTGGGTTAGTTTTTGGGGTCGTGACAAGAAAATCAGCCAAAATGCAGCTGCTGGAAGAATGTGGGCTAGAGGAATGATCGTTAGCTTATATTGAAAACGAAAGAAGAGGGAGACCTTTTTTAAGATTTGTTTTACCACAATGCTCTAAAATAAGCTTAAGTCTTTGGTGAAGGTCTTGCTTCCATCTTCTTTAGCTTTGATTTGCTAATGTATTTTTACAATATCCTAATAGTGACTATTTCTCAATGACTAACTCTTGCTATCCTTCTAGTTGTTTTAATAGGTGCAATTGTTGTAGCTCGATGTAATGAGCCTTTCTTCTCTTTGTACACATTCCAAAAAGATATCGAAACTAATGTAAGACCAAAATATTTGGAGGACTCTTATTGCTTCGACCATTCCACTTGTGGATGTGCCAGGCCCATTAGCAATGAAAACTCAATATCAATCCAATAGATAGCGGGCTTTTAACAAACAGACTAAAACCTTATATGACATACCTCTTGGATTGGGGCTGCTTTCAACACTTCAAAGTTCAAATATTGCTACGCTACATATGAATTTAGTGGGGCAAAATGTAAAGTGTTATATCTGCTAGCTAAAAATTATATAAAAAAATATGTATATTATATATATAATATGAATATATTCAAAAATTTATATTTTGTCGGCTATTATCTTTTGGAATGGCTAAAAAATTACATTTCTCAATTTATAGTAAGCTTACTATACTCCTTGTAAATAACAAAGTAACTAGAGAATTTTAGCGTGTCGTGCAGTTGTATAACACAAAAAAATAAATAGTAAAAGTACTTTATTTCATATGAATTTCCCAAGTCATCGAAATCACAAGAACTATTAAATTCAATCCAACACAAAAATATTTAAGGTTTATATTTTTATTTGCATGTAAACAACAACATTTCCGCGACTACAAAATACCATATAGTCTGCCGACAGACTGTGCATGTAGTAGAATTAGACATCTATCCATAGATGCACTGAAGATGAAACTTGTGGCTGCATGGAAGCTCGAGTTCTTCTCCAATCATCGCTTACCATCAAATCGTACAAATCTCCGCATTCTGCGTCTCCTCTGCAAGATTCCCCTCCATCTCTGTGTCTACTAGATATCTTGCATCTCTCCGATGCAACTACGATGAGTACACAATCTATATATATATATATATATATATATATAATCATTTTGAACTTGAACTTTTTTCCTTTTAATTTTTTTTTATATGTCATACATAGATTTTGACAATATATAGGATTTTCAAAAAGTTTTTACTGAAATACAGAAGATGCACGTGAGGCACACACGAAACTAGTTTTATTTGATTTATTTGAGACCTCATAAGTTTTTAAGTATTGATTTCTCAAACCAAGTCCAACAAAACGGTTCCCTTTTATAATTAAATATTTCGATAACTTAATTATTTTAATTAACTTACATGCTAGGCAACTATTAGGCACACTTTAAATTATTCAACCAAAGATTCACCCGCGTATAGTGGTTATGATATTTGATAATTCTTCAAGTTAGTTATGTTGGAGTTTTCTTCATAAATGGTGCAACACCAGTTAAGTATGACTAGGCACTAAGTCAATATATTTTTAGCAACTTGAGAAAATTTCTAAAGATTTGAAAGTCTATTTTAATCACTTTATTTCTTCAATTGGAATAGATTCCTTTTAAAGGCCATTTGGGGAGGGAGATTACTAGCTTTAATTAGCTCATTCTTTTGAAAGACATGCAATTTTTTAACACTTCAGCTCACTTATTTTATTCCACTTGATATGTATTGCAATATCAATTACTAACAGTTAAATCAATAACAAACTAAAAAAAATAAATCAGTAGGCTTATACTTCATTTTATATGAATTGCCTAATCCATTTAAATAAACAACAACTATTAAACTCAATCTAATGCAAAAAAAATTAAAATTAGCATTTATTTGCATGTAACCAACAACAACATTGTAGCGACTACAAAATACTATATAGTGCGACCATAGACGGGGCATGTAACATAATTGGACATCCATCTATGGATGCAATGAGGGTGAGACTTGTGGCCACATGGAAGATGGACTTCTCCTCCAATTATCGCTTCCTAGCAGATCGTACAAATCTCCATAGGACACTCTTGCATCAATAGGTCCCCGTCCACTCGATCATCTTGGCTACATAGACTCCACCTCCTAGCTAGTGCAACAAATAAATGCATACGTGAGTTCTACCAGAGCCCCAACAAAAGAGTAAGATTTTCACACAGGTTCGGACCAGCTACCACAGTGGTGTACGTGTTGTTGCGCAACAACATGACATCCAACAACAACAACAACAACAACAACAACCCAGTGTAATCCCACAAGTGGGGTCTGGGGAGGGTAATATGTACGCAGACCTTACCTCTACCCCGAGGGGCAGAGAGGCTGTTTCCAGAAGACCCTCGGCTCAAAGAGGCAACAAGAGAAGAAGAACAACATGACATCCAAAGAGTAGAATTAGCCCGGACAGCAACATGGCATAAGAGGGCGACATTGAAGAAGAACCCACTTAAGAACCTGAAATGTGCTGCTGAAGCTTAACCCGTATGCAAAGACTGCAAGGAGAATGTCTCTTTTGACCGAGGCTAAACGGGTTATATAAGGCTAGGAATGAGAAGCTTGACAAGAAGATGCATCAAGTCACTACGGAGGAGGCATCGGCTATCAGTGCAGCAGGAATCTCTTGGTTCAAGACAATGAAAAGAAGAATATATATAAAAAAGAGGAATAATTGTTAGCTTATATAGAAAACGAAAGAAGAGGGAGGCCTTTTTTAAGATCCGTTCTACCACAATGCTCTCTCTATATGTGTGTATATATATATATAATTCAACTTTTATTATTTTTTCATGCAAAATAATTATTGAAAAAATTAGAAGTGCATTTATTTCCCCATAACGAACTCATTAAATTAATTCACGTTTAAGAAAAGCAGTAGAAAAATCAGCAATAAATCAAATCAATATTAAATAAAGACTTTCCTTCACACTATCTCTATTTTACTATTCCATCTTTTATTTTCTATTATTTAGCAAACAAAGAATGTGGACATTTACAAGTAAGATCGGATGTATACACTAATGACACACAATATTAAGCATCTCTATGTCCTGTCCACTGGTTCATCTCGGCTACATAGACACCAACAAACGCACACGTGAGTGCTAACCAGAGCTCCAAGAAACGAGTGGGATTTCCACCCAAGCTCTGACTAGCTACCACGATGGTGCACATGTTACGCAGCAACATAGCATCCGGACAATACCATCTAGGCGAGTCTTTCTGACCCTAATGAAGGCATTAGGAAACCAACCAAATGGAGGAAGCCAAGAGGAAATCAACCAAAATGCAGTTCATGCTGGAAGAATGAAGACAAGAGGAATGACAATATTTTTTTGCTGGTTTTTGGTGAGTTATGGTCGAAATTGTGCTGATGATTTTTGGTGAGTCTGGGGCTGTTTATCAGCTCGTTTTTTAAGCTGCTTTGAGGTCGTTTTTTGTGCTTTAATGGTGCTGATTTTGCAGGGTTTTTTGCTGCATTTTTTGCAGGGCTGTTTTGGGGCTGATTTCGGATGTTTAACAGCTGGTATTATGGGTGTTTAATGGAGGAAAATGGTAAAGAAAATGGGGTGTTGTTAATGAGAGAAAGAGGAACTTTTTTGATAGTTTTGAGCTAATTTTGAAAGCTATTTGTTGGTGGTTTAAGGTCTGTTTTAATGTAGTTTTACATGGGTTTTCCGGCTGGTTTGAGCTCTAGTTTTAGCTGGGATTTTGGTGGTGTTTATTGAAGGAGTTGATGTGAGGAACATGAGTGAAGAGGGAAGTGTGGCGGCTGAAACTTAAGAAAGTAATAGACAGAGGTACAGTCCATTATCTCAGTTATGACAGGGAACTGTCTGGCTATTGAAGAATGTGTTGAATATCTCTTTCTCTTGCAATCTCTACTCTGTTCAATCAAGATTGAAAGTGTCGATCTTTTTGTTAATGTCTGAGCGTGTCAATTTGATATTGTTTGCTTGATAACAGTATAATCTTTTCCACTGGAAATTATAGCTGAACTGTCACGACCCGGATTTCCCGCCCTCGAAAGTCGTGATGGCGCCTACTAATGTGAGCTAGGCAAACCAATCATTTAAACTAATTACGTCATTATCCATTTATTTCTTTTTAACAAACATAAAGTGATAACGTATAAACAGCGGAAATTTAATTTAAGCGGAAGAAAACAATAAAATATCTGAAATCTGTATCTATTACAACTGCTTAAGCCTTAATCACCCAAAAACTGGTGTCACAGTACCATAGACAGTCTAAGATTTACTATATACAAAGTCTGAATAAAATAAGCGTTACACGGTTTCTGAAGCAAAAGATGAAACAGGAAATAAAAGACAGAGGAGACGCCAGGGCCTGGGGACGCCTGCAGGTCTACCTTGGATCTCCGCGTGGACTGAAGGTAGCCTCCAAACTACGGTCCAAGAGTTGTTCCGGGATCTGCACATAGCGCAGAGTGTAGTATCAGCACAACCGACCCCATGTGCTGGTAAGTGTCTAGCCTAATCTCGGCAAAGTAGTGACGAGGCTAGGACCAGACTACCAAATAAACATGTGCAATTCAAATATATACAGCGGAAAAGAAATACAGAAATAACACGTCAAGTATGGGAGGGGGAGCATGTTGCGGGGGAAATATCAATTCCGAATAGAAAGACAACAGGTAAATGAAAGAAGCAATATATCTCGAATATCAACAAAAGAACCAGAAATCAATAAATGCACGACATCACCCTTCGTGCTTTTACTCTCGTTCTCACCGAAGCAATTAAGCAATAAAAATGTGCACGGCATCACCCTTCGTGCTTTTACTCTCTTTCCTCACCATATAATCAATATAATCGGCACGGAATGGTACATTGTGCGGCACGGCATCACCCTGCGTGCTTTACACTCTTTCCTCGCAGTCATACACGGCATCACCCTTCGTGCTTTACACTCTTTCCTCACAAAAACAATACACGACATCACCCTTCGTGCTTTAACTCTCATTTCTCACAAAAACAATGCACGACATCATCCTTCGTGCTTTAACTCTCTTCCTCACCCAAACAACAATCACAAACAATAAGGCAAGGGAATAAATAAAATTATAATAAGAATCCCAGCAAGGGAACAACAATTCAACAATTTAATCCCCTCAAAGGAACAACAATTCAACAATATCAACATCCCGGCAAGGGAGATAACAAATAAAGCAACAATAGCCCGGCAAGGGGGCAACATAATGATCTCTTCTCTTTCTCACTTTTACTTCACAGTTCGCTTCACAACTCGAGCCAATGCTCTAAAGGTTCAATTATCACTTATACTTCCACAATTTGTATTATAACTTGAGCCAACGCTCCTCAATGTTCATAGGTCACAATTCCTTCCACAAACTTTATAAAACAAATAGAAACCATCACCAAGGCATGAAAGATACGACGAAGTCATGATAATCACAATATAAAGACTCACGGGTATGCTAGACACCAACTTATAGATACTCGTCACCATGCACATACGTCGTACTCAACAATTACCACATAGCAAATAGGACTCGACTTCTAATCCCTCAAACTAAGGTTAGACCAAACACTTACCTCGATGCCACGAACACAATTCACGTTTCAATTATAGCTTTACCCCTTGATTCTACTACCAATTCGCTCGTATCTAGTCACAAGTTACTTAATTACATCAATAATCGCTAAATGAATCAATTCGAGTGCATGACAATGAGTTTTTCAAAGTTTTACCCAAAAAGTCAAAAATCGCCCCGGGCCCACATGGTCAAAACCCGAAGTTTGAACCAAAACCCGATTACCCATTCCCCCACGAACCCAAATATATAATTTATTTTGAAATCGGACCTCAACTCGACGTCCAAATCCCCAATTTTTTGAAAAAACCTAGGTTCAACATTCGAGGACGAATGTTCCAAAGGGGGGAATGATGTTACACCCTATGTTTTCGTATGTTAGAGTATCCGTAAGTCAATTGATGTAAGCTCAGAAATGAGATCAACTTTGAAAGTACGTAAAGTAAGTTAATCCTTTTATAATGGAGGTTACAAATCTTTATGATCATGAATAACGAGTACCAAAAGGGTTGGAAAGCTTAGGCGCTAATGAATTAAAGAAAATAAGTTTCGTCGAATGTCGACAAGTTTGGAATGTTATAACCTATACTTTTGGGGTGAGACAAGGGTGAGTAACATGATTATGAGGTTATGTTATGAGTTAGTTTAGTCGTATGATAGTCGTGTGTTATGTTTTTAAGTCAAGCAAGTTGTGGAACAAAAGTTGGAAAAAGTCCTCACAAGTTACATTCAAAAATGAGTTGAAACCTAGGTTAAATGTAGCTGAGATTTTCTCCCAACATACTTTGAATCAAGGGATGACCCACATATAAAATTTAAGATCTATGAGTCTAGTTTTCAACCCATTAAACCGTTTATTAATACGATCTCGGAGTATAGAGATATTCGCATTTTCGCGAGACTGCGCAGCTAGTAGGTGACAAGTAGGTGCATCACCTACTTGCCAAAAAGAGAGGCCTCAAATAAGTCGGTCAAGAGGGGAATTTTAAGGTATTATAAACTCAGTTATTTCACCTATCTTTCAGACCAAGAAAACCTAATTGAACCCCTGCAACTCCTCCCCAAAAATCTCACACAAATCTTAGGGTATTCCGGGTGTTACGACGCGATTCTAGTGCTGAAAAGTCCGGACAGCTTGCTAGTTTCTCTTTCTCCTTCTTGTTTCCATGTTGAGGAACTTATTTTTAATGAAAAAGGACCAGGTTTAGTGGGTTATACTCAGTACAAGGTAAGTTTATGCTTCTCCTTCCATTATCTATGCGTTTGCGAGTTGTAACTCGATCGTAAAGAATAGATCTAGCTAGTTTCGAAAGAATGGTATGTTGTTTGTTCTTGTGTAATGGTTGGCTGGTTGAATTCATGGTTGGTTTATTGGATAAGAGGTATAATGATGTACTTTTGGTTGTATTTCCCAATTTGAAAGAAAAAACAAGTCGAAACGTGTTTAAGTAAATGAAAAATTATTTTTGAGTTGTTTAAGTAACCCCTATCTTTTACTACTATTTTTATGGAGTTGATAGGAGGAAGGTTGTTGATAAACACCACATAATGACAATGTTGTTTGTTGGTCGTTCGTCGTAACATTTTCGGGTTGGTTGACACTATTATGGTTGTCATGTTGTGTATGAAGTGATAGGGGTATGTTGGGCTGTTTGTGATTGATTTGACTAGTGTGAAGTCATATATATAGGGGAGGTTCTGTCCGTTTCATTGTAAAATAGGTTGTGGTCGATACATAATAGTTACGACGCTTAAACGATAACGAGAGTGTCATTTCTCTTATTGTAGACTAAGGAGCCGTGAAATTGCATAGCTTGAGGTTGGGAAGAATATACAAGGTATGTTAAGGCACTTACTTCTTCTTTTGGCATGATCTAAAGTGACATAAACATAAACGGTACGCTAATTTTTTTCATAACGGATCTACTCCTAGAAACTAAGGTTGTCCATGTTGTTCTTTCCTTATAAAGTTATTCTAAACAAGTGTGTATGATCCTTAAATCCCACTAAGGTTCATATTAATGGTAGGGATGTCCATAATGTTAATCGAAGGTGCAATGACCTTACATCACTCCGAAAGGGTTAGAACGTGATTCCATGAGTCGAGCATGCATTATATATATGTATCTATTTTACTCTACCGAGCCGCGCTATAGTCGGCCGGGTATGGCACCTATTGTGCAACCGCTGATCAGTTGGGTTTACCGAGCTCCACGTGGCCGGGTACGATTCTACCGAGCCTTATGATGGCCGGGTATGTTTTTACCGAGTCCTCTTTGAGGCCAGGTACGATATGATGATGATGATGCCCACAAAGGCGAATGTTTTTAAAAAGTTCATGTATATATATGTATTATGCATTTCATGTCAGTAGCCCCCAGAGGCACTCAGATGTTACAGGTTGTATCTCCTCTATCTCTCTTTACATTACTGTTCTTGTTTATGCTTTCCTGCCTTACATACTCGGTACTTTATTCGTACCGACATCCCTTTTGCCTGGGGATGCTGCGTGTCATGCCCGTAGATCCCGATTGATAGGTTGACAGTCCTCCTAGTAGGCTATCATCTTAGTGAAGGTGTTGGTGCACTCCACTTGCTCTGGAGTTGCCTACTTAGTCAGTATGCTTTGGATATGTATTGATTGGTATGGCGGAGCCCTGTCCCGATCTTTATTATTTTATGTACTCTTAGAGGCTTGTAGATAGATGTCAGGTGTAGGGACATTTGTATGGCCTTGTCGGCCTATTTTTTGAGTTTACAAATGGTCATGTCGGCCATATAGGCCCGTATGTCACATATATAAGTTTGTATTTCATTTTAGGTGTTCATACGTTGAGTATTCCCTTATGTTTTATTCTTGTTATCTCATGACCGGTTTTCTTGCTCATTTACTCATGATAGTATGATAAGAAAGATATGTTACGTTGGTACTCGGTTGAGTAAAGCACCGGGTGCCCGTCGCAGCCCTCTGATTCGGGTCGTGAAAAAAGTTGTATCAGAGTAGTTCTGTCCTAGGGATTCTACAAGTCGTGTCTAGTAGAGTCTTGTTTATGGGTGTGTAGTGCACCACACTTATAAGTAGGAGGCTACAGGGCATTTAAGACTGTCACTCTTTCTTCTTATTCTAGATCATGTGGTAGAGCTCTGTTGTAAGAATTCAAACTCCTAAATTCGACTTTAGTTATAATACAACGATACCTACATTTAAAAAGATGGTTGGTAAAAGATTGTATGTGGCTGTGAAAGAGTTGAGTTAGAGGATCTCGAGTTTGCATGATGTATATGATGGGTAAATATAAGGTCTTCAGTAGATCATGTGTGTACTAAGAAGTGTAAGTTTCTCGATAATGAGCCTTAAGGCAAAGAATATCTATCCACCCCTAAAGGCAATGAAAGATTCAAAAGATAGATACAAGCTTCAACAAGTAAAAAGAGCAAGATGGTAAAGGTACAAGGAACCTAGTTAATAAAGATTATCGGTATTTTCATCTCTGACTGAAAAATATAAGCATTGTAAGTTACCCTCAACAGTAACAGAGGTATGTATAATTGACCATACCCATCTCAGTTATACCCTATTGGGGGCTAACATGTGTAGATTAAGAAAAGGATGAGATATCAGGATCCGGTTGGGATTAGGATAACCCATAATGGTGAATTGATTGTTTGTGTTAGTTGACAATTTCTTAAGCATAATGAAAATGTGCTAATAAATCTCCTTGTGAGATACCCAGATGGCGCACTCTAAAATAGTACAGCTAGATATGAGTACTATAAAGATAGCCACTGGAAGCCTTGAAGGGATAAATATTACCTTAACATGGCTCGTGTCCCTATGAGAGAGAATTTTAGGCATCTCGAAGAGCCAGTGAGATGAAGCAAGGGGAGCTAAAAGCAAAAGAATGTCTTGTTGATGTTTTCAGAATAAAGTGATAGACATAAATGTTAGTAGGAAAATAAGAATAGAGTTAATGAAGAATTATGAGTAAGATGTCCACATGGATGACAACGGTGGAAAAAAATGATGATGAAAATGACAGAATTATAGAGTCTATAGTTAAGTGAAGGAAAAAGATGAGAGGTGACAGTCCTTGAAACAACAAAGGAGTATAGGCCATAAAGTCATATCTTCTTTTTGAGAAATAAGTTCGCAACTCTAATGCGATTACCAGCAGGAAAAAATATACCCCCGGAGTAGTAGAAATCAGTATGGACTGGTAAACAAGATAAACTAAACGTGAACTAGGGACTAAATGATATGATAATAATCGGCATCATGAGATTTCAGAGGTTGCGTTCCGGCGATAATAGAATGGATGACAAAAGAATGCCCTTTAATGGTCATTCAGGAAGTCGCTTCCCTAAAGCAAGCAATATGAGCAAAGTTAAGCTTAAGGGACTATGTGCGCCAGTTACACTAAGTGTCATCCTCGCGAGCAAGGAATTTTATTATCCTTGGTACAAAAAGCATTACCACAAGGCGAGTAAGGATAATCGATGATGTGAAAAGACGTAAAATATATAGTGGTAAAATATCTATAGGTAGATCATCGTATCTCCAGCCCTTAGTACTCCTCTAAAAGGGGGAATATGGAGTGATGTGGCATAAAGTCAAAATTTAGTGGTTCTACTAATCATGGAGTGGTAGAAGAATAATGCGGTAATGTGAAAAAGGGATGAGATTGTACTTATTCAAAGCCTACAGATATGCTACGATATCGGTGCATTATACAAACACGACGTCAAGGAAAGGAAGTAAGGGTTCCTGCCCGAAATGTCATTGATAGATCAGAGACCAGTGCATGAGGTAAGTTAAAACAAAGGAAATAACCCAAGAAAGATTACGCAGAAAATTGATGTGAGGATAGGCCAACGAATATTTGGGATTTGATTAAGGAAGAGCCCAGTTATGGCTAAACAGGAGGTTATAGACGAGTCAACAGATCATGCAAGATAAACGTAGTGAATCCTAATATAGTGAATTCAGTCTCGCAAATATGACGTCATAAACCTTGAGAAATGCTCAGATAGGAGTTGGGGTATTTAAAGGTATTGTATAAGTATTATGGGAATAATGGAGGGTGCCACTAAGGAGATAATAAAAATCTGATTTTACAAGTAATCCTACGAGCACAACGACACGGAGGTATATAAGTAAGGATGTTTGTAGGCGAGTAATAATATCAAAAATTTCTTCGAGTATACAGTATAACAAGATCACAACTTTACAAGATCCAAAAGGTCTCCTAAGTACTACCACGAAAGACTAGCTGAGGAAATAAGGAAGAAGGTTTCCACCTAAGCATAGTGACCTAAAAAGGAAATGATCTTTGATCTTGTAACAGCAGTCTCACTATAATATTGCATGCACTCCATAAGAAAGTGTCACCTATCATGGCTAATGAACAGAAAAAAAAGGGGAAAAAAACATCAAAGGTGATACTTGAGAGCATATGAGTTACAGGGAATTCCAGTGTTTGTGGGCACTATGATAAGCCAAGTATCCATGTAGCAAGTGGTAGAATGACAGAAAAAGTAATTATTAACATTTAAAGACAGTTGAGAATGCGCAAAAGGGAATCTAAGGTGCTAGCAAGTTAAAGGAAGGTTCTGAGTATAATAAATAAATATGTGTAGGTCGCAAGCGAAAGTATAGTAGAGTGAAAAGATTTTGGGTAGATGTGAGTAAGGGTGAGAAAAGGTGAGTTAGAAGATGATAAGAATAGGTAAGACCTCGGTATTAAGCCCATCAAACAAGAGAGCTGATGGTTTATATATGTTATAAAAGGCTCAGTATAGCTTGAATTAACACGGAGGAGTCTAAGACTAGGAGCATCTAGAAGAGATGGAATGCTCCTCTGGTCGTAATGTAAGGATGTAATAGTGGTAAATTATAAAAGGATGATATATAGGCCTTTATTTGAGTAATGATTCAAAGAGAAGAGATTTCATGGATGGCACGGGACTAGGATACCCCCATAAGACGAATCACATTGGGATGCTATGAAATACGGTTATTGAAGTATAGTATTGTCCCTAGGTGGATTAGGAAAACCACTTCAAATGTTCCCCGATGAGACGTGAGACTTGTGGCAATGTATTACGTAAGAGGTTTCAAGTTATCAGTGGTGGATTATAGATTAACATTAAGGTAAATCAATAATAGATGGATAAAGATTCCAAAGTATGAGAGGAGATTATGATGTCATTCTTTAGATGAACAGTAATAAGGATTATACATATAGGATAAGCGGTGAGAGAGTAACCTGGAGTTGGGTGGCAGACCTCGGTAATAGTAAACTAAAGTAAGAGTTATTGTATAATATGACCTACCTAGTTGTATTAAATCCATAAGCATAGATAACTGAGGCTATGAAACAAGATATAGCAAAAGTCGTAAGTTTAACAAAGTACCGAGTGAAGAACTTCAGTATACCCATAGATGTCCAGACGGACAACATATCAAGCTTTGTATATGTTTACAACGTGCTACCTAGAGATTGGATAAAAGCTGGAGAAAAAAAGAGTCGCATAGGCGCACATACAAGGAAAAGTCGTACAGGCTGCATGACAAAAAGGAGCAACAGTTACGAGATTGGAAGGGGTCCGATCACAAGTCGTGGTATGAGAAGGAGGACTAAAGGAGGAATACCCTAGATTTTGAATTTATTCAAAGAATAGTTGCCTACATGGCTAGAAGAGTATTAAAGTGTTCGCAAGAGCTATGGGTTATGAAAATGATAAGTGGATCAGTCAACATTCGAGGATGAATGTTCCAAAGGGGGGAATGATGTTACATCCTATGTTTTCGTATGTTAGAGTATCCGTAAGTCAATTGATGTAAGCTCAGAAATGAGATCAACTTTGAAAGTACGTAAAGTAAGTTAATCCTTTTATAATGGAGGTTACAAATCTTTATGATCATGAATAACGAGTACCAAAAGGGTTGGAAAGCTTAGGCGCTAAATGAATTAAAGAAAATAAGTTTCGTCGAATGTCGACAAGTTTGGAATGTTATAACCTATACTTTTGGGTTGAGACAAGGGTGATTAACATGATGAGGTTATGTTATGAGTTATTTTAGTCATATGATAGTCGTGTGTTATGTTTTTAAGTCAAGCAAGTTGTGGAACAAAAGTTGGAAAAAGTCATCACAAGTTACATTCAAAAATGAGTTGAAACCTAGGTTAAATGTAGCTGAGCTTTTCTCCCAACATACTTTGGATCAAGGGATGATCCACATATGAAATTAAAGATCTATGAGTCTAGTTTCCAACTCATTAAACCGTTTATCAATACGATCTCGTATTATAGAGATATTCTCATTTTCGTGAGACCGCACAACTAGTAGGTCACAAGTAGGTGCATCACCTACTTGCCAAAAAGAGAGGCCTCAACTAAGTCGGTCAAGAGGGGAATTTTAAGGGATTATAAACTCAGTTATTTCACCTATATTTCAGACCAAAAAAACCTAATTAAACCCCTGCAACTCCTCCCCAAAAATCCCACACAAACCCTCGGGTATTCCGGGTATTACGACGCGATTCTAGTGCTGCAAAGTCCGAACATCTTGCTAGTTTCTCTTTCTCCTTCTTGTAGCCATGTTGAGGAACTTATTTTTGATGAAAAAGGACCAGGTTTCGTGGGTTATACTCAGTACAAGGTAAGTTTATGCTTCTCCTTCCATTATCTATGCGTTTGCGAGCTGTAACTCGATCGTAAAGAATAGACCTAACTAGTTTCAAAAGAATGGTATGTTGTTTGTTCTTGTGTAATGGTTGGTTAGTTGAATTCATGACTGGTTTATTGGATAAGAGGTATAATGATGTACTTTTGGTTGTATTTCCCAATTTGAAAGAAAATACAAGTCAAAATGTTTTTAAGTAAACTGAAAAATTATTTTTGAGTTGATGAACTTGTGGGAATATTTTTGGGTTGTTTCGTGTTGGTATTGGGTTGTCTCTTTTACTACTATTTTTATGGAGTTGAGAGGAGGAAGGTTGTTAATAAACACCACATAATGACACAGTTGTTTATTGGTCGTTCGTCGTAACATTTTCGGGTTGGTTGACACTATTATGGTTGTCGTGTTGTGTATGAAGTGATAGGGGTATGTTGGGCTATTTGTGATTGTTTTGACTAGTGTGAAGTCATACATATAGGGGAGGTTCTGTCCGTTTCATTGTAAAATAGGTTGTGGTCGATACATAATAGTTACGACGCTTAAACGATAACGAGAGTGTCATTTCTCTTATTGTAGACCACGGAGCCGTGAAATTGCATAGCTTGAGGTTGGGAAGAATATACAAGGTATGTTAAGACACTTATTTCTTTCTTTTGGCATTATCTAAAGTGACATGAACATAAACGGTACGCTAATTCATAAAAACTAAGATTGTCCATGTTGTTCTTTCCTTATAAAGTTATTCTAAACAAGTGTGTATGATCCTTAAATCCCACTAAGGTTCATATTAATGGTAGGGATGTCCATAATGCTAATCGAAGGTGCAATGACCTTACATCACTCCGAAAGGGTTAGAATGTGATTCCGTGAGTCGAGCATCCATTATATATATGTATCTATTTTACTCTACCGAGCCGCTATATAGTCGGCCGGGTATGGCACCTATTGTGAAACCGCTAATCAGTTGGGTTTACCGAGCTCCACATGGTCGGGTACGATTCTACCGAGCCTTATGATGGTCTGGTACGTTTTTACCGAGTCCTCTTTGAGGCCGGGTACGATATGATGATAATGATGCCCACAGAGGCGAATGTTTTTAAAAAGTTCATGTATATATATGTATTATGCATTTCATGTCAGTAGCCCCCAGAGGCACTCAGATGTTACAGGTTGTATCTCCTCTATCTCTCTTTACATTACTGTTCTTGTTTATGCTTTCCTGCCTTACATACTCGGTACTTTATTCGTACTGACATCCCTTTTGCCTGGGGATGCTGCGTGTCATGCCCGCAGGTCCCGATTGATAGGTTGACAGTCCTCCTAGTAGGCTATCATCTCAGCGAAGGTGTTGGTGCACTCCACTTGCTCCGGAGTTGCCTAGTTGTTCAGTATACTTTGGATATGTATTGATTGGTATGGCGGGTCCCTGTCCCAATCTTTATGATTTTATGTACTCTTAGAGGCTTGTAGACAGATGTCAGGTGTAGGGACACTTGTATGGCCTTGTCGGCCTATGTTTTGAGTTTACAAATGGTCATGTCGGCCTTATAGGCCCGTATGTCACATATATAAGTTTGTATATCATTTTGGGTCTTCATACGTTGAGTATTCCCTTATGTTTTATTCTTGTTATCTCATGACCGATTTTCTAGCTCATTTACTCATGATAGTATGATAAGAAAGATATGTTACGTTGGTACTCGGTTGAGTAAAGCACCGGGTGCCCGTCGCGGCCCTCTGATTCGGGTCGTGACAGATTTTGTGTTGAAATCATGTTATAAGATGTTAAGGATTGAAGAAAACTAGTTAAAAACGACTTACAATTGATGTGGAGAAGAAGAAGCCTTTGAAAAATAGCCCTAGAGTGTTTATGTTTTGAGAGGATCTAAAAATGGGTTAAAAATTCGGCTAAGTATAAAAGTTGTAGGTTGCAGATATGGGAAATGTGAACGGGGCTTTGCAATTGAGAACCCGACCTCTGCTATGTTGGGAAATGCGAAAGGAGTCTCGCAATTGAGAGACTAGGAAATGCGAACAAAAGATCGCAATTGCGATAACTGGCCCAAGAGGGGTGCTTGGCATTTGCGAAAGAACTCTCGCAATTGCGAGGAAGAGTGGCCTGGGCTGTTTCGCATTTGCGACTCAGCCTTCGCATTTGTGAACTCGCATTTGCGAGCTGAAGCCTGCAGGCCTGAACACACCAGCTGAAAAACTGTAATTTACCAAGTCCAAAATACACTCCGTGGCATATCCAAAACTCAACCGAGCCCTCGGGGCACCAAATCATACTGACTTATTCGTTTAATAAAATTACCAAAATAACATCATGAACATCTAATTAAACCTCAAAATCAATGGAATTTCTCAAAACTTCTTTAAACATCAAATTTTGCATTTAAGGTCCGAATCACGTCAAATGGATTCCGTTTCTTACCAAACATTACCGACAACACATATAAATCATATTGAACCTGTACCGGGCTCCGGAACAATAATACGGGCCCGATACCACAGGTTTCACATAACATTTCACTTTCAAAAACCTTTATATTTTTCAGAAAATAATTTCTTTTAAAAATTCATTTCTCGAACTTGGGACCTCGGAATTCGATTCCGGGAATACGCCCAAGTCCCATATTTTTCTACGGACCCTCCGGGACCGTGAAATCATTGGTCCGAGTCCGTTTACCCAAAACATTGACTGAAGTCAAATTAATTTATTTTATAGTCAAAATTTATTATTTTTCACAGATTTTCACATATAGGCTTTCCGGCTACGCGCCTGGACTGCGCAAGCAAATCGAGATGATGCTAAAAGAGGTTTTTAAGGCCTTGGAGCGCAAAATTCATTTTTTTTAAAAACAAGTGATGCCTCTTTTGGGTCATCACATTCTCCACATCTAAAACGATCGTTCATCCTCGAACAGACAGAAGAAGGAAGTACCTGAGTCGGGGAAAAGATGGGGATAACGGCTTCGCATATCGGACTCGGACTCCCAGGTCGATGACTCAGAAGGCTGACCTCTCCACTGAACACGAACAAAAGGAAAACTCTTCGATCTCAACTAACGAACCTGCCGGTCTTGAATAGCTGTCGGCTCCTCCTCATAATACAAGTCCTTGTCCAACTGGACAGTGCTGAAATCTAACACGTGGGATGGATCGCCGTGATACTTCTGAAGTGTAAGGCCCCGAAAAGTTTTTTCCAAGTAACTTGAGATTTCGTCGTGCCAAGGTAGGCTAATTATTTTATTTTGTGTGCAAATAAGGATTCATGATATAATGGGTATCAATTGGATATGTTAATAAGCATATAAGTCATATTAGAGGTGAATTGGGGTCTAAGGAGAGGCCTAAGTCTAAGCCAACTTGGAAAATTTCATATTAGACGAAAGTTGTAAATGAGTGCGCACAAGACCTCGCTTTGAACAATAATATCTCTAGTTATATAAGTAATTGTGTGATGCACAACCTATCATATTAAAGCCCTTTGAGTATAGTTTCCAACACAACAAGATGTTCGACATTTCGAGGTGTATACAGAAAGTTATGACCATTATACTGAGCCTGTGTCACTAGCGCGCCCAGGTGCGCGATCGCGCTAGTGGACACGCATTTTGCGAAGCTTTCTACCTTTGTTGCGCTACTTTAGCGCGACCAGGTGCGCGATCAAGCTAGTGGAAGGCTTTTAAATACACCTAAGGACCGGAAATAAGAGAATTTGAGACATTTCTCAAGCTTAGGGCTTCCTCTACACCCCCAACTCGACCAAGGCATCCAATTGCACACCTAAGGTGAGTTTTTAAGTGTGTTTTCATGGTGATTTCACTTCTCAATCACTAGTTACAACATGATTTTGATTGGATTTCATAGGATTTCTTCAAAATCTCAAGAACACCCCAAAGTTGTCTTTCAAGATTTGGTCTACAAGAGGTACTCCTACACCTTAGACTTACATATATGGAGTTATTATGGAAATATGAGTATGGATTAAGTATTGTAACTCATGGGATGGTAATTGGAAGCTACAGGTGCCGAACCTAGGTTGTGTTGGTATTGTAGAGATTGTGAGATAGGTTATTGAGGTATGATTCTTGGGGTAATAGTATTATGTATACACGCATGTACAAATTAGGTTTGTGGGAAGATTGATAAATATAAATAAGTAAAGATTGGGTTGGGGAATGAAGGAAGTCTTGTAAAAGAGATTAAAAATCAAGATGCTCAACTAGTGTTTGATAAAATGCTCAAATGAGCTGAAACCATGAATACCTTCCTAATTTGCGTTCAATTTTGTTATGTCTCAAGTAGATCGGGATTGCTAGAATTTTTGGAATGTTGTAGTAATTTAAGGAAAGCTTAAAAGAGGTATGTATGGCTAAAACCCGTCTTTTAGAAATTGAGCTTTCATGGTGCCCGCGTAAATATTGTAAGTACGAAATGTGATTGATGCAGTACTTTCTTTTGGTTATGTTTAGCGAATTAATGTTGTGAAAATGTATGTGGTAGGTACTTATTCATATGTTTAATGTGTTATTCTTGGTAAATAAGGATATGTGAAGAATGTGAACTATGTGCTAAAATGCCTAGATTTAAAGCCTAGTTTAAATTGAAAATGTTATGCCAATACTATGTGAAATCCTCTATGTATAAAGATGTTTGAAGTAATCAAACGAATTTGGGAAATAGAGTGTGGCCAATGTACCGAGAACTTGAATTATAATTGTAACTGGTGATGCCTATGACATGAGAAAATACGAAACAGACTATGAAATGAGCCTCGACTTTGCTTTCTATAAATGACTCCAATAATAAAGTGTCATAAAGGCTTTGTACACAATGTATGCCATAAGTGGTTGTCCGAGATAATGTTTTGCCTTATGAGTACATCTAATGTGATCCGGGTTGTTACATACTTCGATGTTGAAATTGTATATTGTCATGATTGGAAAAGAGTAATTCAAGAACAATTGGTGTAATTGTTTGCTTATGCCTTTGATGTGTGTTTTATTGCGGTATGCTGTGTCCCCTCCTTTTTGGAAGAATCCGTTGTGTTTAAAGTTCCAATGTTAATAAACTTGAGGTGTATGATTTCTGAAATATTGTATATGCCCACGATTCATGATTCCTCTTATGTGTACTTGACATCTTGAATTGAATGGCTTGTTTTTGAAATTGATATTGATGTGAAATATGTGAAAATAATGTGAAATGTGGGAGAGAAGAGATTGAGTTATGAAATATGGCCTAGTGCCAAGTATGATGTGATAATTGTGGCCCCATGTGCCTATGAATTGATATATGTGAAAAAGATTGAAATGAGATGATTAATGAGAAAGGAATAATGTCTTAGTAAGACGGCCTAGCCGATCGGGCCGTGGTCGGACACCATGCCGTACACATGGTGGTATTGTGCTGATATTGAACTCCGAAAATTGAGAATGAGATTGTGATTGAGGTACATGTCTCAAATGAGGCGACCTAGCCGATCGGGTCGTGATCGGACTCCGCTCAAGAAAGCGGGGGTATTATGAATGATGATGAACAATATCAAGTGGCCCGAACTAATGTCATGGAAATTATGTGAAAGATTACATGGTTCGTTTGTTTGATGATGTGGTGATTGTTAAAGCTCTTAATTGACCTTTATGATTTCCTTATTCTTGTTTGTTAGTTCTTTCTAATGAGAAGGTGTTTATGATTTCTTGTTCTGGTATGATAGTTCTTTCTAACTAGATTGTGCTTAGTTATACATACTAGTGCTATTCGATGGCACTAACGTCCCTTTTGCCGGGGGCGCTACGTCTTTAAATGGATGTAGGTGTTTCTATAGCAGGCAGTGTTGGTCACAGCTAGATTCGCATCATCCTTTCAGCTGACTTGGTGAGCCGCACTTCATTTCGGTGTCCTGATTCATCTGTTTATCATGTACTTTGTATTTGAGGTATAGTCGGAGCCTTGTTACCGACATTTCCATATTACATTACTCTTCAGTTATGTTTAGAGGCTCCGTAGACAGGTTATGGGTAGTGTCGGGTATTGGATTTAAAATAGAAATATTGATGTTTGGCAAAGATTTATAAAACTTGTAATACTTTGATAATTATGACTTAAGTTGATAATGGAAATGAAATGGGAAGTTGTTAATGAAATACTTACTAATTCTGAACAATGGAGCC
The DNA here is from genome assembly GCF_000393655.2 of Nicotiana sylvestris. NCBI lineage: Eukaryota > Viridiplantae > Streptophyta > Magnoliopsida > Solanales > Solanaceae > Nicotiana > Nicotiana sylvestris. The sequence continues at coordinate 107,841,594 of NC_091064.1, forward strand.
CATCTCCTATTTAATCATGAGTTGGCTTGGGTAGAATGAAACCTAACAGGCTTGCTCAGTCGGGTTCACTTGGTTGAGCGCCGGTCGTGCTCCTCGGATTTTGGGGCGTGACAAACTTGGTATTAGAGCCTAAGGTTTTAAAGTGTCCTAGGATGTCTCGGAGTCATGTCTAGTAGAGTCCTTCTTATCGGTGTGTAGTCGACCATATCTATAAGTTGGAGGCTATTCAGACATTTAGAAATTTCACCCTTCTTTGATACTCCAAGATCGTGCAGTAGAGCTCAAGATAGGGAGCTAATTTCCATTCTATGTCTTAATCATAAGATGAGCAATTCATGATTTTGGAAGCAGTAAGGAGGGAATGCCCCCACCATTGAATATGAGGGAGATTGCCCAAGCGTTTGTTAGGAGAATGTATGGAGCCATAGAGGGATTGGTAGAACTTCTTCCTAAGGGGAGTACCCTTGTTCCTATTAATGTCTCTGCACCACCAGATCATGTAGTATATCAGTATGTTACCTACGTATGCTAGGGATGTTGAGTCAAGGAGTATTGATTAAGCTATTACCCAACCAACCTAAAGTCATTAAGTGAGTCAAATCAAAATTTCTACTCATTGTATATGTACATCCATATTGAAGAATTCTCATAAACATGGCCTTAATAAGACGTGAGTCACAAAGACTTGTGTGTACCTACTCCTTGAAGGAGCCGTATTGTTCGTGAATCCACTATATTACAAATTCTCCTATTTACATCCTCTCGTGGGATTAAGTTCTATAAATACGTCCTTGAATGGAGTTATAACTCTAGGATTAATACTTCCCACTTTCTTTTCCTAAATTCTTAACGAGGGACTATACCTGATGAATTTCTTACAGAACATTTTATTGAAATGGACATCTACCCATTTGTTCCTATGCATGCACCGTCGTAAAGTTTACCTATGTGGTGTCGAGTTCCATGTAAAGCATCCTAGTGTTGCGATCCTTCTCGAGTCACTCTTTTACTCAGTTGTGTATATGGCTTATATGGTTTGAACAATCAATCTACTCTCTTGCGAATATCGTCATGAAAGCTTCTCACTGCCTAGTAACATAATAGCATACCTTCACACCTATCACATGAGTTCATGTCAATCGAAATCGTCATCGTATGCATAAAGTTTCTCTGAAAAATTGGGATCCCCACATCCCCGTCATAGGAAGATATTGTGTCACCATAACTTTCGTGTCCACCTGGGACATCTCGTAGTAGGTAGCTCACTTTGTACTAGTATTATGGTTGCTCGTGGCATGGTCGTATATTGCAGTTGGGAGTTAATATAGCAGAAGCATGTCCAGATTATAACATATGTTTATTTTCTCTTTACACCTCCATATGTTAATTGTGTCCTTTAGGTAGTGAATTCATTGTGCTAGTTTCCCCACAATTGTTCGATAACCATGAGATAATATGCCCTTCTATGTGTCACTATGACACTTCCTTTCTCAAGTCAAAATCCAAAGAGAATTCATCATGAACATGTTCAAACCTTCCATGATTATTTTGCACAGTCTCATTGAGTTTGGTTGTCTTTACACCCTCGACTTCTAGAATCATTGACTATGTCATTGTCATGTGTGGGGAGTTTTGCTACCCTTGGTATTCCACCTTCCTGGATGGGTAGGGGTGTTATTTATCTTTCTCCTCGAAGCATCATGTTAACCATTAGAACCCCTTTAACCAATACATGATTTCATCCAATATTAAGATGTCCTAGCAATGTGGTTTCACTCGTGAAAGGTTGAGATTAGATGCCTTCAATTTTTTCACATATCATGAGCATATTGATTTGGGAGACAAGTTATTGTATCTCTACTTCTCTCATATAGGATCAATTATCAGGAAGGGTTAAGCTGTTTTCAGTATGATAATCTCATAAGTGTTCAACTCCTTTTCATCCTCATAGGCTTATGGTATAGATTCCTTGTGCCAGTTAACGTCAAGAGTGTAATTCAACTTCATGTCTTTTGAAACCCATATCGCATTCAAGGTGCAAGAATATTCTCATTCTTGATAATTGAATTTTTCCTACACTCTAGGAGACGACTGGGTCATGTACTTGAATATTCCTCCTTAATGATTCCTATTGCCAATGTACTACTTACCCCTATGACTTATTTGTGTAATAATTGATGTCGTCACAGTGATTAACCATGTCAGCATTGTTAGTTGTAACTTTCAAGTCCCTTAGCATATAACCTCAGAAAGTACTTTACTCAGCGCATTAATGAATTCCTGGATAACTCCAACCCATTCTTGAACTCTGTGTTCCTCATTGCATTAAATTTATTAGGTATTGAAGGTCCAAACATGTCAACTAGGGATCATCCCCGTGTGATTACATATGTTCGATAGGTAGTTTGATGGCCAGCTTATGATAGCACATCTTAAAGTAATCGTCGAAGGTCATCAAAGGTTTAGCATGGGTGTTCGAGTAGAGATATAGAACTCAGGAAGATGAACCGGGTATTCTCAAAAAATTTCCATGTAGATGTTATGTGAATTGATAATGAAGGGTACGTAAGCGCATTTCCCATTAGGTCGCACTAGGAGTATGATGTTTCCCTATAGTTACTCCTCACAACTTTGTATTTTCATATGTCTATGTCTAAGAAGGTAGGTGGAGATCATTTGTATATCATCTTGGTGTAAATTATTGAAGGTGAATGTTTATGGATAGTTAGCTTATGCGAGGTATCTACCTGTCATCCTTGTTAGATAAGTTTAGGGGTTGGGATTGCTTCCGTGAATATGTTATGGAAAAGCTTGTGAATTGAGGAGGCCACCTTGAAGGCCGGAAGTATCGTGGGAGGGAAATATTTTCGCTTGATTGTATATCCAAAGCTTTGACTTGAAAGATACCTTCTAGGTATTATGATTTAGAAATGTGTGGTTCTTGTCCAGGTATCCTTATGATAATGTAGTGCTGGTAATGGTGAAACTGGTATTGTCGATATATACATTGTGGTGCTTTGTCTTGTTGTGGAAGTGTTGTTAGGATAGTTTTGGTGGTTCTCTGACCGGTAGATAGGCCTAGTTACAAAAGAAACTCTGCCGAAATTTTCGAAAATTTAAGGAGTTAGCCAAATTTGGGGCTGTTGATATATTCCATAATGTGAAAAGGTAGAGGTTACATAAGGATGAATAATGAGTGAACCTTGATCCTCATTCGAGAACGAATGATCCTAAGGGGGGGAGGATGTAAGGCCCCGGAAAGTTTTTTCCAAGTAACTTGAGATTTCGTCGTGCCAAGGTAGGCTAATTATTATATTTTGTGTGCAAATGAGGATTCATGATATAATTGGTATCAATTGGATATGTTAATAAGCATATAAGTCATATTAGAGGTGAATTGGGGTCTAAGGAGAAGCCTAAGTCTAAGCCAAGTTGGAAAATTTCATATTAGACGAAAGTTGTAAATGAGTGCGCACAAGACCTCACTTTGAACAATCATATCTCCAGTTATATACGGAATTGTGTGATGCAAAACCTATCATATTAAAGCCCTTTGAGTCTAGTTTCCAACACAACAAACCGTTCGTCATTTGAAGGTATATACAGAACGTTATGACCATTTTACTGAGCCTGTGTCACTAGCGCGCCCAGGTGCGCGATCGCGCTAGTGGACATGCATTTTGCGAAGCTTTCTACCTTTGTTGCGCTACTTTAGCGCGACCAGGTGCGCGATCACGCTAGTGGAAGGCTTTTAAATACACCTAAGGACCGGAAATAAGAGAATTTGAGACATTTCTCAAGCTTAGGGCTTCCTCTACACCCCCAACTCGACCAAGGCATCCAATTGCACACCTAAGGTGAGTTTTTAAGTGTGTTTTCATGGTGATTTCACTTCTCAATCACTAGTTACAACATGATTTTGATTGGATTTCATAGGATTTCTTCAAAATCTCAAGAACACCCCAAAGTTGTCTTTCAAGATTTGGTCTACAAGAGGTACTCCTACACCTTAGACTTACATATATGGAGTTATTATGGAAATATGAGTATGGATTAAGTATTGTAACTCATGGGATGGTAATTGGAAGCTACAGGTGCCGAACCTAGGTTGTGTTGGTATTGTAGAGATTGTGAGATAGGTTATTGAGGTATGATTCTTGGGGTAATAGTATTATGTATACATGCATGTACAAATTAGGTTTGTGGGAAGATTGATAAATATAAATAAGTAAAGATTGGGTTGGGGAATGAAGGAAGTCTTGTAAAAGAGATTAAAAATCAAGATGCTCAACTAGTGTTTGATAAAATGCTCAAATGAGCTGAAACCATGAATACCTTCCTAATTTGCGTTCAATTTTGTTATGTCTCAAGTAGATCGGGATTGCTAGAATTTTTGGAATGTTGTAGTAATTTAAGGAAAGCTTAAAAGAGGTATGTATGGCTAAAACCCGTCTTTTAGAAATTGAGCTTTCATGGTGCCCGCGTAAATATTGTAAGTACGAAATGTGATTGATGCAGTACTTTCTTTTGGTTATGTTTAGCGAATTAATGTTGTGAAAATGTATGTGGTAGGTACTTATTCATATGTTTAATGTGTTATTCTTGGTAAATAAGGATATGTGAAGAATGTGAACTATGTGCTAAAATGCCTAGATTTAAAGCCTAGTTTAAATTGAAAATGTTATGCCAATACTATGTGAAATCCTCTATGTATAAAGATGTTTGAAGTAATCAAACGAATTTGGGAAATAGAGTGTGGCCAATGTACCGAGAACTTGAATTATAATTGTAACTGGTGATGCCTATGACATGAGAAAATATGAAACAGACTATGAAATGAGCCTCGACTTTGCTTTCTATAAATGACTCCAATAATAAAGTGTCATAAAGGCTTTGTACACAATGTATGCCATAAGTGGTTGTCCGAGATAATGTTTTGCCTTATGAGTACATCTAATGTGATCAGGGTTGTTACATACTTCGATGTTGAAATTGTATATTGCCATGATTGGAAAAGAGTAATTCAAGAACAATTGGTGTAATTGTTTGCTTATGCCTTTGATATGTGTTTTATTGCGGTATGCTGTGTCCCCTCCTTTTTGGAAGAATACGTTGTGTTTAAAGTTCCAATGTTAATAAACTTGAGGTGTATGATTTCTAAAATATTGTATATGCCCACGATTCATGATTCCTCTTATGTGTACTTGACATCTTTAATTGAATGGCTTGTTGTTGAAATTGATATTGATGTAAAATATGTGGAAATAATGTGAAATGTGGGAGAGAAGAGATTGAGTTATGAAATATGGCCTAGTGCCAAGTATGATGTGATAATTGTGGCCCCAGGTGCCTATGAATTGATATATGTGAAAAAAGATTGAAATGAGATGATTAATGAGAAAGGAACAATGTATTGGTAAGACGGCCTAGCCGATCGGGCCGTGGTCGGACACCATACCGCAAACATGGTGGTATTGTGCTGATATTGAACTCCGAAAATTGAGAATGAGATTGTGATTGAGGTACATGTCTCAAATGAGGTGACCTAGCCGATCGGGTCGTGATCGGACTCCGCTCAAGAAAGCGGTGGTATTATGAATGATGATGAACAATATCAAGTGGCCTGAACTAATGTCATGGAAATTATGTGAAAGATTACATGGTTCGTTTGTTTGATGATGTGGTGATTGTTAAAGCTCTTAATTGACCTTTATGATTTCCTTATTCTTGTTTGTTAGTTCTTTCTAATGAGAAGGTGTTTATGATTTCTTGTTCTGATATGATAGTTCTTTCTAACTTGATGGTGTTTAGTTATACATACTAGTGCTATTCGATGGCACTAACGTCCCTTTTGTCGGGGGCGCTACGTCTTTAAATGGATTTAGGTATTTTTATAGCAGGCAATGTTGGTCGCAGCTAGAGTCGCATCATCCTTTTAGCTGACTTGGTGAGCCCCACTTCATTTTGGGATCTTGATTCATCTGTTTATCATGTACTTTGTATTTGAGGTATAGCCGGAGCCTTGTTACCGACATTTCCATATTACATTACTCTTTAGTTATGTTTAGAGGCTCCGTAGACAGGTTTTTGGTAGTGTCGGGTATTGGATTTAAATAGAAATATTGATGTTTGGCAAAGATTTATAAAACTTTTAATACTTTGATAATTATGACTTAAGTTGCTAATGGAAATGAAATGGGAAGTTGTTAATGAAATACTTACTAATTCTGAACAATGGAGCCCATCTCCTATTTAATCATGAGTTGGCTTGGGTAGAATAAAACCTAACAGGCTTGCTCAGTTGGGTTCACTCGGTTGAGCGCCGGTCGCGCTCCTCGGATTTTGGGGCTTGACACAAAGCATGGACACATGAAAAAATGCATGGCTGATAAGCTCGGCGACAACGCAAGTCTATAAGCCACCTCTCCCACTCGATCAAGAATCTCAAACGGGCTAATGAACCTAGGGCTAAGCTTGCCCTTCTTCCCGAATCTCATCACGCCCTTCATAGGCGACACTCGAAGTAATACCCATTCACCGACCATGAATGCCAAATCACGAATCTTGCGGTCGACATAACTCTTTTGCCTGGACTGAGCTGTACGAAGTCTAGCCTGAATGATCCTGACCTTGTCCAAGGCATCCTGAACCAGATCAGTACCCAACAACCGAGCCTCTCCCGTCTCAAACTATCCAACCAGCGACCGACACCGCCTACCATACAAAGCCTCATATGGAGCCATCTGAATACTCGACTGGTAGCTGTTGTTGTAGGAAAACTCTGCTTAAAGCAAAAACTGATCCCACGAGCCTCCAAAGTCAATGACACAAACTTGGAGCATATCCTCCAAAATCTGAATGGTCCGCTCGGACTGTCCGTCCGTCTGAGGATGGAATGTTGTGCTCAACTCAACCCGTGTGCCCAACTCTCGTTGAACTGCTCTCCAGATATGTAAGGTAAACTGCGTACCTCAGTCTGAAATGATAGACACGGGCACACCATGAAGACGAACAATCTCCCGGATATAGATCTAAGCTAACCTCTTGGAAGAATAGGAGACTGCCATAGGAATGAAATGTGCTGACTTGGTCAGCCTATCAACAATAACCCACACTGCATCGAACTTCCTCCAAGTCCGTGGGACTCCAACAACAAAGTCCATAGTGATACGTTCCCACTTCCACTCAGGAATCTCAATCTGCTAAAATAAACCACCAGGCCTCTTATGCTAGTACTTAACCTGCTGAAAATTCAAGCACCGAGCCATATATGCAACGATATCTTTCTTCATTCTCTGCCACCAATAATGCTACCGAAAATCCTGATACATCTTTGCGGCGCCCGGATGAATAGAGTACCGGGAACTATAGGCCTCCTCTAAAATCAACTCCCAAAGCCCATCCACATTAGGCACACAAACTCGACCCTGCAACCTTAAAACTCCATCATCACCTAAGGTAACCTGCTTGGCACCTCCATGCTGCACCGTGTCTCTAAGGACACATAAATGGGGATCATCATACTGACGATCACGGATATGCTCCAATAAAGAAGAACGAGCGACCGTGCAAGTTAACACACGACTGGGCTCAGAAACATCCAACCTCACAAACTGATTGGCCAAAGCCTGAACATCCAAAGCAAGCGGTCTCTCACCGATCGGAATATAAGGAAGACTGCTCATACTGGCTGACTTCCTACTCAAAGCATCGGCCACCACATTGGCCTTTCCCGGATAATACAAGATGGTGATATCAAAGTCTTTCAACAACCCCAGCCACCTTCTCTGCCTCAAATTCAACTCCTTTTTCTTGAACAAATACTGCAGACTCTTATGACCCATGAATACCTCACATGCCACGTCATATAGATAATGCCTCCAAATTTTCAACGCGTGAACAATGGCTGCCAACTCCAAATCATGAACCGGACAGTTATTCTCATGAATCTTTAACTGCCGCGAAGCATAGGCAATGACCTTGCCATCCTACATCAACACTGCACCAAGTCCAATACCAGATGCATCACAATAAACTGTAAAAGGCCCTGAACATATGGGCAAAACCAAACACCGATGCCGTAGTCAGAGCTGTCTTGAGCTTCTAAAAGCTTGCCTCACACTCATCCGACCATCTGAACTGAGCACCCTTCTGACTCAACCTGGTCATCGGGGCTACAATAGATGAAAACCCCTCCACGAACTGACGATAGTAGCCTGCCAACCCTAAGAAACTCTGAATCTCTGTAGCTGATGCTGGTCTAGGCCAGTTCTTGACTGCCTCAATCTTCTTCGGATCAACCTGAATACCCTCTGCTAATACAACATGGCCTAGGAATACATTTGAACTCAACTAGAACTCACACTTCTAGAACTTAGCATATAACTGACTATCCCTCAAGGTCTGAAGAACCATTCTAAGGTGTTGATCGTGCTCTTCCCGACTGCGGGAATATATCAAAATATCATCAGTGAAAACTATCATGAACGAATCCAAGTAAGGCTAAACACTCGGTTCATAAAATTCATCAAAGTTGCTGCGCATTTGTCAATCCGAATGACATCACCAAGAACTCATAATGCCCGTACCGAGTGCGGAAAGTTGTCTTAGGGACATCGGATGCCCTAATCCTCAACTGATGGTAGTCGGATCTCAAGTCAATCTTCGAAAATACCTTGGCACCCTGAAGCTGGTCAAACAAATCATCAATCCTCGGCAATGGATACTTATTCTTGATTGTAACCTTGTTCAACTGCCTGTAATCGATACACATTCTCATCGATCCTTCATTTTTCTTAACAAACAACACCGGCGCACCCCAAGGCGAAACACTGGGTCTAATGAAACCCTTCTTAAGCAAGTCTTGCAACTACTCCTTCAACTCTTTCAACTCAGGCGGGGCCATACGATACGGCGGGATAGAAATGGGCTGAGTGCTTGGAGCCAAATCAATGCAAAAGTCAATATCCCTGTCGGGTGGCATACCCGGCAGGTATGAAGGGAATACTCAGGAAACTCACGAACAACGGGCACAAAATCAGTAGAAGGAACCTCAGCACTAGAATCACGAACATATGCCAAATAGACCAAACACCCCTTCTCGACCATACGTCGAGCCTTCACATAAGAGATAACACTATAGGTAGAATGATCAGGAGTCCTTCTCCACTCTAAAAGAGGCAAAACCGGCAAGGCTAAGGTCACAGTCTTGGCATGACAGTCCAAGATAGCGTGGTTAGGTGCTAACCAGTCCATCCCTAATATGACATCGAAATCAACCATATCCAGAAGAAGTAAATCTACACGAGTCTCAAGACCTCCAATCACAACTATACATGAACGATGGACTCAATCTACCACAATAGAATCACCCACCGGTGTAGACACATAAACAGGAGCACTCAAAGAGTCACTAGGCATGACCAGACACGGTGCAAAATAAGATGACGCATACGAGTATGTAGACCCTAGATCAAATAACACTAAAGCATCTCTATCACTAACCAGAACCGTACCTGTGATAACCGCATCGGAAGCCTCAGCCTCGGGCCTGGCTGCAAGAGCATAACATCGGGGCTGGGCCCCACCACCCTAAACTACATCTCTGGGACAGCCTGTTGCTGGCTGGCCTCCACCCCTAGTGGCCTGAGCTCCACCTTTAATACCTCTACCTCCACCTCTAGCACCTCTACCCCCACATATAGATGGCCGGGCGGGTTGTGGAACACCTTGTGCCTGAAACATGGCACGGGAACCCTGATGCTGAGAGCTACTCGGTAATCGAGGGTAAAACCTAGCAATGTGACCCATATCACCACAAGTGTAGCAAGACCTCGGCTGCTGAGATTGCTGGCCCTGACGACCTGAATGGCCACCCCAGAAACTCTGAAGCGATGGTGTACTGATAGGAGCTAGTGGTGCACTATAGGATTGTTGATCAGAATACTGCATCTAAGGACCACGACCACCTGAAGCACCGTGAGAAACGTGAAGTGCCGACTGAAAAGGCCTAGGAGGATGGCCTCTACCTTATGAATCCCTACCTCCAGACGAGGTATCACTGAATCGGCCTGAATGACGAGGCCTCTTGTCAGACCCCTAACCACCTCCCTGCGATAGAACCATCTCAACCCTCCGGGCCACATTGGCCGCCTCTTGGAAAGATATATCACTCCCAGTCTCCCTAGCCATTTGAAGATGAATCCGCTAAATAAGTCAATCAATGAACCTCCTCACCCTCTCTCTCTCTCTCGGTGGGAAATATGATAAGAGCATGACGAGCCAAGTCGATGAATCTAGTCTCATACTGGGTAACAGTCATAGAACCCTACTGGAGACGCTCAAACTACCTCCGATAGGCCTCTCTCTGATTGACGGGGAGAAACGTCTCTAGAAATAGCTGAGTAAACTGCTCCCAAGTCAAAGCTGGCGATCTGGATGGCCTAGTCAAACAGTAATCCCTCCACCAAGTCTAGGCGGATCCAGACAAGCAAAAAATAGCAAAATCGACCCCATTGGTCTCAACTATCCCCATGTTCCTGAGAACCTCATGACAGCTGTCTAGATAATCCTGGGGATCCTCAGAAGATGCACCGCTGAAAGTAGTAGTGAAGAGCTTGGTGAACCTGTCCAACCTCCATAAAGCATCGGCAGACATAACTACTCCATCATCGGTCTGAGCTACCACACCCGGCTGAACTCCTCCAACTGGCTGAACCGCTGGAGTCTGAAATGAGGGATCTACCTGCTCCGGAGTGCGAGTAGCAGGAGTCTGGGCTCCTCCTCCAGCCTGAGAGACGGTTGGTGCTATGGGAAGCAAGCTTGCCCAGGTGACACTCTCCATAAGGCCCACTAGATGGACCAGAGCATTCTGGATTACTGAGGTAGCAATAAACCCCTCTGGGACCTGAGCTGGGCCTACCGGAACTACTGGGGCTGGAACCTCATCATCAATATCAACCTGAGGCTCCGCTGCTAGTGCTGCTGCTCGGGGCAGAGCTCTGCCCTTACCTCGGCCTCTAGCACGGCCTCGCCCTCTGCCCCTTGTGATAGCTACTGCTGGGGGCTCAGGCTGCTGGTCAGTGGATGAGGAAGCGTGTGTTCTTGCCATTTGCAAAAGAACAGAGTAGAAATTCAATTAGCGTTGAGAAACCAAACCGCATGACAGGAAATAATAAATGTGAAGTTTTCCTAACTCTGTAGCATCTGGGGGATAAATACAGATATCTCCGTACCAATCCCTCAGACTATACTAAGCTTGTTTGTGAACTGTGAGACCCATGTAACCTAGAGCTCCGAAACCAACTTGTCACAACCCAGATTTTCTACCATCGGGAGTCGTGATGGCGCCTTCTAATGTGAGCTATGCAAGCCAATCCTTTAAAGTAATTACTTCATTATCCATTTATTTCTTTTTAACAAATATAATGCGATAACGTATAAACAGCGAAAATTTAATTTCAGCGGAAGAAAACAATAAAATATCTGAAATTTGTATCTATTACAACTGCTTAAGCCTTAATCAGCCAAAACCTAGTGTCACAGTACCACTGACAGTCTAAGATTTACTACATACAAAGTCTAAATAAAATAAGCGATACACTGTTACTGAAGCAAAAGATGAAACAAGAAATAAAAGATAGAGGAGACGCCAAGGCCTGCGGACGCCTTCAGGTCTACCTTGGATCACCGTGTGGACTGAAGGTAGCCTCCAAACTACGGTCCAAGAGCTGCGCCGGTATCTGCACATAGTGCAGAGTGTAATATCAGCACATAGTGCAGAGTGTAATATCAGCACAACTGACCCCATGTTCTGGTAAGTGTCTAGCCTAAACTCAGCGAAGTAGTGACGAGGCTAGGACCAGACTACCAAATAAACTTGTGCAATTCAAATATATATAGCGAAAAAGAAAAACAGAAATAACCCGTCAAGTATGGGAGGGGGAGCATGTTGCGGGGGAGATATCAATTCCGAATAGAAAGACAACAGGTAAATGAAAGAAGCAATATATCTCGGATATCAACAAAAGAACCAGAAATCAATAAATGCACGGTATCACCCTTCGTGCTTTTACTCTTGTTCTCACCGAAGCAATTAAGTAATGAAACTGTGCACGGCATCACCCTTCATGCTTTTACTCTCTTTCCTCACCATATAATCAATATAATCGGCACAGAATGGTACATCGTGCGGCACGGAATCACTCTGCATGCTTTACACTCTTTCCTCACAGTCATACATGGCATCACCCTTCGTGCTTTACACTCTTTCCTCACAAAAACAATGCATGGCATCACCCTTCGTGCTTTAACTCTCTTTCCTCACAAAATCAATGCACGACATCACCCTTCCTGCTTTAACTCTCTTCCTCACCCAAACAACAATCACAAACAATAGGGCAAGGGAATAATTGAAATTATAATAAGAATTCCCGGCAAGGGAACAACGATTCAACAATTTAATCCCGGCAAGGGAACAACAATTCAACAATATCAACATCCCGGCAAAGAAGATAACAAATAAAGCAACAATAGCCCGGTAAGGGGGGCAACAAAATGATCTCTTCTCTTTCCCACTTTTACTTCACAATTCGCTTCACTACTCGAGCCAATGCTCTAAAGGTTTAATTATCACTTATACTTCCACAATTCGTATTATAACTTGAGCCAACGCTCCTCAATGTTCATAGGTCACAATTCCTTCCACAAACTTTACACAACAAATAGAAACCATCACCAAGGCATGAAAAATACGACGAAGTCATGATAATCACAATATAAAGACTCACGGGCATGTTAGACACCAACGTATAGATACTCGTCACCATGCCTATACGTCGTACTCAACAATTACCACATAACAAATAGGACTCGGCTCCTAATCTCTCAAGCTAAGGTTAGACCAAACACTTACCTCGATGCTACGAACACAATTCACGTTTTAATTATAGCTTTACCCCTTGATTCCACCACCAATTCGCTCGTATCTAGTCACAAGTTACTTAATTACATCAATAATCGCTAAATGAATCGATTCGAATGCATGACAATGAGTTTTCCAAAGTTTTACCCAAAAAGTCAAAAATTGCCCCCGGGCCTACATGGTTAAAATCCGATGTTCGAACCAAAATACGATTACCCATTCTCCCACGAACCCAAATATATAATTTGTTTTGAAATCAGATCTCAAATCGAGGTCCAAATCCCTAATTTTTAAAAAAAACCTAGGTTCTACCCAAAACACCCATTTCCCCCCATGAAAATCATTGATTTTGAGTTGAAATCATGTTAGAAGATGTCAAGAATTGAAGAAAACTAGTTAAAAATGACTTACAATTGATTTGGAGAAGAAGAAGCCTTTGAAAAATTGCCCTAGAGTATTTATGTTTTGAGAGGATATGAAAATGGGTTAAAAATTCGTCTAAGTATAAAAGTTGCAGGTTACAGATGTGGAAAATGCGAACAGGGGTTCGCAATTGTGAACCCCAACCTCTGCTATGTTGGGAAATGCGAAAGGAGTCTCGCAAATGCGAGACTTGGAAATGCGAACAAAAGATCGCAATTGTGATAACTGGCCCAAGAGGGGTGCTTCGCATTTGCAAAAGAACTCTTGCATTTGCGAGGAAGAGTGGCCAGGGCTGTTTCTCATTTGTGACTCAGCCTTCACATTTGCGAGCCAGGTGCAGGCCTGAACACACCAGCTGAAAAACCTGCAATTTACCAAGTCCAAAATACACTCTGTGGCCTATCCAAAACTCACCCGAGCCCTGGGGGCTCCAAACCAAACATGCACCCCAACCTAAAAATATCATACGTACTTATTCGTGTAATCAAATCACCAAAATAACATCATGAACATCTAATTAAACCTCAAAATCAATGGAATTTCTCAAAACTTCTTTAAACATTAAATTTTGCATTTAAGACCCGAATCACGTCAAATGGATTCCGTTTCTTACCAAACTTTACCGACAACACATACAAATCATATTGAACCTGTACCGGACTCCGGGACTATAACACGCCCAATACCACAGGTTTCGCATAACATTTCACTTTCAAAAACCTTTATATTTTTCAGAAAATAATTTCTTTTAAAAATTCATTTCACGGATTTGGGATCTCGGAATTCGATTCTGGACATACGTCCAAGTCCCATATTTTTCTTCGGACTCTCCGGGACCGTCAAATCACGGGTCCGGGTCCGTTTACCCAAAATGTTGCCCGAAGTCAAATTAATTCATTTTATAGTCAAAATTTATCATTTTTCACAGAATTTCACATATAGACTTTCCGGCTACGCGTCCGGACTGCGCACGCAAATTAAGGTGATGCTAAAAGAGGTTTTTATGACCTCGGAACGCAAAATTCATTTTTTGAAACAAGTTATGCCCCTTTTGGGTCATCACATTATTATATCAAACAGAAGATATCAGTTCTATATTGTATGGCTATAATGTTTGCTTTCTTCTGTCTCTTCTTCTGATATGAAATTACTAAATTCTTTCTTTTTTGGCAGATACACGATTTAGGAACTGCTTGAATTTTACAATATCGTATATCATTTTTGTTATGTTTTCCTGTTTACGTTGGTTCTGTTCATTTTGTTTTGGAGAGTAATTGGTCGATTATTTCAGAAGGTAGATGACACTATCTCTGGTCCGTAGCTTTTGAATGTTGTCATCTGTAAGCATTTTAGTTTCTTTAATATGCCTTTTTAGGTTATAGTATTTTATAGTTTCTCGCTTATTGCTTAGATTAGTTGTTGTATACTAAAGTAAATTTTGTTATTTAAATTGTCATATTGAGTTGTACTTTATTCTTATGTTATCTTTAATCTTCTAAAATCATTTCCAGTCGTAATTGAATTGGTGGCCTAAAGTCAAGCCTTAATAAGATGTCTACATTAAATCAAATAATTCTAGCTTTAGTATGCACCTCACGTGTATTTCGTGCATCCACGTGTATTTCGTGCATCCACGTGCATCTTCTGTTAATTTGTAAAAACTTTTTAAAAATCTTTAGTATCGTTAAAATTTATGTATGATATAAAACAATATTAAAAGGAAGAAAGTTCCGGTTCAAATTTACACCATTATATTAGAGTCTAAGATGAATAAGTTTCAGGTGATCAGGGAAAGAAATTAACTTCCGTGGTCTGTTTGAAGGAAATTAGTCACCCTTTATATAACAATTAGGTGATTTTATGTTTCCTGTGACCCTAGTAATATTTCTCATATACAATCCACCATCAATTAAATTTTATCAGAATCACAATTTTGTGTACAAATTAAGAAAATGCAAATAAGTATTGTCATTAGATTGAACACAAAATATCTAAAATTAATATTTTTATTTGCATGCAAACAACAACATTGTAGTAACCACAAAATACTATATAGTGCGAGGACAGACACAGGATTGGACATCCATCCGTGCATGTAATTAGGATAAAATTTGTGGCCGCATGGAAGCTCGAGTTCCGACTTTTGGTAATAAATCATCTTACTAGCTTTTTTTCCCCAATTTTTGGAGGGTTTTTTTTTGGGTGGGTGGGTTGGTTAATATTCCTGATGAACTCAATTTTGGAAGTGGATATAATCAATATTCTTTTTTACTATCAAAATATAACAAAGATTCTTTTTTCCTTCTTGAGATTCATATGAAGAACATAAATAATTTCCATGATGTTAGGTTCTTTTTTTATGTGCGCACAAATACTTTGTTGCTGTTAATTAATAAGTAGTTCGCTGAATACCTTCCATGAGAGGCAAGAGAGACGCCCTCAGTCTCCTTTTTTTCTACTGTTTTCTTCTGCACCAGTCATTTTTATACTTTATCTGAATTTTATTTCATTCCGTGAGCAACCTATAATTACAGTGTCAGTGAAGTCAATCTGAAGGTCTGCCTGACTTAGAGGCATGTTCCTTTGAATACACCTTAGTAATAGAAAGAAAAAATAATGTAAAGTTTGTCTCTTCTTTGCAAATATCCCGCGCTAAAAAGCTTGTGAAGAAATGTCTTCCAATCAAGAAACAAACAACCATATAAAGAATATACAAACTCTGCAAAGACACTCATACAACGTATACCTATGGGAGGATATCAGTTGATAAAAACGAGGCAATGTTACTACAATCACGTAACAAAGAACTTTAGCGACAAAATTGTAATCCTTACTTAAGTTAATTCGGTTGTCGATTATAATAAAGTCTCAAATGTCACCCCATATTTTGGAAACATACTGCTCTTATCATAAGAGAGTCTTCTTCCGCTAATCTCGAAGGTTAAAATGAATTATTGCTTTTTCTTTACGATATGAATCTCGTAACACAGACAAAATAGACATGATTCCCTTAATTCATACGTTTATTATCATTATATATGTGCCTATGTGTGTGTGATTTTATATTTTCCTTGAAAAGCTAATAAATTTTATGAAGGATTAGAATGATCTTCTCTAATTTTTCTGCTTTGCTCGCTTTCTTCTGGGATTATTGTTGCATAAGATCCTCACTTCAGTCTCTTTGCTTTGGGGTTGCTGCTTTTTGCAATTTCCACATGCTCTATTGGTACGTCTTTTCCAAGTTAATTTTGCAGCCTTCATGATCTCTTATTCCATAAGTGATGATCAATCTCTCTCGTGTTTCTCACTATTTCTACACTTGGTAACTCAGACGCAGTTCCATGGAAAATATATATGCTTATGCATTAGCACTAAAACTTTATAAGTTTTAAAAAGAAACAAAGCTTAAAATACTCTCTTGCTGGTTGGTGTCCCGTTAGAATATTGTTGTGAAGACTTACACAATAAATGACTAATATATGCACGAATATTTACCGTTGTAGCGGACAGCTGGATAGTGGATACGAAACATAGCTGCAAACTTATACGACAATAATATGCAAGCTTAACTTAAGAATAAGACAACTCTTCTCAAAGCGAAAAACTTATATTCAAATATTAAGAGTAACACAAATCTTCACTCAATGTTACGGTTAGAATAAGAAGGTAACACAACTTTAATGATATAAGTAAGGGTCTCTTCGTGTAACTAAATAATCTCTCACAAGCAAATCAACAATTATATGAAACCTATGACGAATCATATATAACCGCTATTTCTGTCATTAGGAATTTAACATATCCAGTGACGCTGGTGGACTCTGGATTTTAGCCATTGGGTGCAGACTTGTATATTTCACTCACTATATATATACACACGCAATAGATGCATGCCAACCGCTGCGGGAATGAAAACATCCACCTTGACCCGGCATTGTGGTTGATGACTAAAATGTGGAATCATGAACCTCTTTTTACACTAATGCTGTTATTTCCAATTTTGGTTTACATTTGAAAGGGTGCTTATGGTACATTTGTCCTCGGATAATTTTAATCGTTGCCTCAATATACTCTGCCTAGTTGATCTTGTTGGTGATCCACCCGTGAACTTGCCACAAACTCTTGATATGCTACTATATGAGTACTTTGCGTTGGGAAAAACGTTTATTTAGATTGATCCATACAGGTTTGAAATTTTGCGTCATATAGCAAGGTACTTTTTTATTGGTTAATTTGTCTCATAGAGGTCGTTACATGTTTTGACAAATTAAACTATGGTTAATTGGCTGGAGTCATCGAAGATCAAAAGCTAAAAAGTTAGCTTAATTAAGGTTCAATGATGTTTTAACTTCAATACCACACAAGAGGGGGAGATGATTTGTATGGTGTCCAATTTTTTAGTTACACTGATTATGGAAGGACCTGGTTCTTCTAAGTGTTCCTTACTATTGCTGAAACAGAAAATGCTGAAATTAAAGAACACAAGTATTTTACGTGGAAAATACCTGGCTCCAAAGATGGAAAAACCACGACCTACTTCTCAGTAAGATTTTCCAAACTCTCCACTAAATCACTGAGCCAAAAACTGCATTTACAAAATACTTTTGTATACCTAGGATTAACTCTAATCCCATTGTGGCAAACAACCTTTAACTATTGCGACAACTTCAAGTTAACTCTAACTTGAATACTCTGAGTATCTATTATAATTTCCTCTAGATAAAGCTAAGAGGTACAATATGAAAATACCTACTACAATTGAACTATGATAAAAGACGGACAATTAGAATTGGTTCTTCTATATAGTTCATGTAGCTTCTGGTTTGCACACTTGAGTCACACACGAACTACTTGCAAAATGCCTTGCTATTTTGCTCTCAATTCACGTTTAACTTCTACTTTTGTGCATACATGTAAGATGAGAACATCCTGCAATATATAGAGTTAGTAGATTAAGAAATAACTAGAGTTCTAATGATGCTCTTCCTTGGTGGAAGAGTTCTAGTTGATCTCAACTTTTAACTCCGGCCTTATCTTGGATAGTGTTCTCTTTGATTAAGGAGTCCTTCTCTTTATCAGTTATGCAACCTTTTCGATCAGGAGATATCAATTAAACCAAGTTAAGCTTATCTCCTTCACGTGTATCCCACATGCTCGAATCTGCCCGTGTCTATGCACACAAGGGATGGACCTGGTTCATACCTGAACTTCCTTTGTCAATCTTCAAAACAAACCTTCACTTGGGCCAACAAATTCTCCTTATTTGATGATGACAAACTCTGTGCTTTTCATAAGCTTAGGCCCTATTTCGACTTAGCTCAACATCAACACAATGTTTCACAATGTTAGAAACATTTTTCCTTTTTATCACTTATCATCAAGGATCAGGTACATTAGGTTACAAACATCACCGTTCAAAGTGTAAAGCACAATCTTTTTTCCTCTTTTGGCATCGTCGAACAGTTGCATAAATATGTAAGAAAACAAGTTCTTAAAACTTACTCATGACTACTGGGGCTACTTCAAATGCAATCATGGATTAATCATCATAGATCAAGCTAAGAATTTTAACCATCAAAGAAATATAAACAAAAAGTTAGAGAAAAAGTTAGGAAATTTTATTGATGATTGATAAGATTCTACCACAAAGCATAAGAAGAAATAAAAATACTGGAAACATGAGCAAAAACAAAAAACAATCCCCAACTGGGTCACTGGTTGATCTACACTAGGCTAGGAGGCTTAAGGCTGGGAAGGACCAGGTTGATAGATTACAAGTTCCTTGGGCATAAGTACTTTACTTTATGTTTTGATGATCTAAGAAACTTACCATCCAGAACCAGATAAGGAACCTGTTACACATGTATAAGACCTTGAGATCACAAAGTTCCAGGTTGGGATCCAGTGTGGGATATAACTCAACTCTTCAGAGTGGAAGGAACAGCTGAGGGAACAGGTCCCTACCAGTTCCCGAGGAGACTGTATGAAGTTAACTCTCTAGCAGGAAAGTTGCTGCCTGCACACACTACTACAAAGGAACAGCGCAACAGTCAACTTTCTGTGGAAGGCTCTTTACCTACCTTGCTTACATAATTGTAAGTGATGTTACACATACATAAATACAAACAAGGAAGGTAAAACACCTTACTTCATGAGAGAACCAGATGAAGGACCTGAAGCATGCCTGGTACAATCATTCAAGTTAGTCGACTCAAGATAATCTAGGCAGTGTGTCTTTAGATTCACAGGAACCAGATTAGGGACCTGATACCTTGGTTTTCCCCTGACAGAAGCATAAGTCAAGAGTACAACTAGAAAGTAACTGTCGAAAGTAACTGCCTGCAACTGTACATGCAACAGTGCAACAGACAGTACATCAGTCACTTCCCATTGAGAGGGGGCATATACTAACCAAGATTGGACATCACCATTATGAATTGACATCACTAAGGTGATGTCTTTTGTAATAAAAACATGGTGCAAGACAAAAGGCATCTCTGCTCCAAGACTTGGAAAATCATAAACAAAAATATTCTTTTAAGTGCAAGAACAACCTCTCTCAAGAAAAAAGCTCCTGCAACCTCAAAGACCGGATCCAAGATTATAAAAATATCTTAAGTCCTTAGGTTTGTTTAGTCTTTATTATTTGTTCTTCATTGTAACTCCTATATTGCTTTCTTAGAAGCTGTTTTTAGGAAACCCAAAATCACAAACCCTCTAAGTTTGTGTCTTGGCTCGAGTTAGTCGAGTTGTAAAGTCTTTGTAACTAGAGAGTTACAAAGTGGCTTGTAATATTGTTATTACAACTTAGAGTGATTAAAGTCTTTGTCACTAGAGAGTGACAAAGTGTCTTGTGGTGAGAGAATCATAAGTTAGTTAAAGTCTTTGTAACTAGGGAGTCACAAAGTGGCTTGTGGTAAGACTACCATAAGTTAGTTGAATTCTTTGTAATAGATTCATTACAAAGTGTCTTGTAATAGGGGTTTACAAGTTAGTGAAGTTAAAAACCTACAAGTGTAGGTCGTGGGTTTTATCCCCTTGAGTTGGAACTTTTCCACGTAAAAATCCTCTATGTTCTTTACTTTCTGCCGAGCTACTATGGGATCAATTAGAGAACTTGATTCCCTATGCTGGCTGGTTTTACAGTATGTTACTTACAGTGGGAACTTATGGAGAATCTGATTCTCTATACAGTGGGAACTTATCCTGTGTATCATTTACATACTTGTTCAGTAGTTAGAACTGTACCTAACTGATATAGGACCAGATCGCTATACAGTTTGGTTCATAAGTATTTTCAGAGGAAACTCATAGAGAACCCAGTCCTCTATATAGTCAAGTGGACGCTAAGTTTCTAACACAGGTACTTGATTTTTGGCTTGGAGGAGTTTTAACATATCTTGAAGAATGCCATCATTCTTCTCCTTTTCTCTTACCAGCTCAGTTCTAAGAGCATCTCTCTCAGTCTGTATCTCAACCAACCTCTTCTTTAGCCTATCAATCTCAGCATCCTTAGCCCTACTTTCTTGTACCAAGGCTGGCACCTTGCTATTCACTGGTACCTTCTTGGATGAACCAGGTTCTTTAGGAGTGACATGGATTTATAGTCACAAGCAAGTAGAGTATTTGCCCCCAAATGATCCTTGCTTGTACCAACCTCCTACTTTATCATAGGTACCTTGAAATGTGCAAGCACAGTCGTGAGAATGAAGCCATAGGGAATGACATGAGTCTTGGTGCCATTTATAAACCTATCAAGAAGCTGGATTGTAAATCTAGGCCAATTAATCTGCCTCCCACAATCCAAAGACTCCATGAGGACCAAGTCCATGAAAGTTGCAATGTGCCTCCTTTCCTATCTTGGTAGAACACATTTGTTGACAAATTCAAACAACATTTTATGGGGTGGCGTCATCTCACTCTTGTACATAGCCTTAGGCTCAATTTCCTCCTTATTGTCACCGAATGTTCTTGTAATGGCAAAGCCAGTAGGAAGATTTTCTAGGCTTGGCCACTTGAGCTTTTTATAGTCATTGTACCCCTCGGCAGGTACACCTAGAATTTCTCCCAACTCCTTTACATCGAAGGAGACTTGCACTCCTTTCACCATACTGGTAACCCTTCAATCTTTCACCTTACCATTTTCCATAAACTCGTCAATTTCTTTCTCGGCCAACCTGCCATCCATCTGAAGGACCACGTCCTTCTAGCCTTACAATTATAACTTTTCCAAGAGCGGCACCAACTCTTCCTCCTCCAAGTCCTTGAGGAGTCTACCTTTCAAAATTGTCCTCTTGCCAAACTTGGCCATCTTGTCTTTCTCAGCATCAAAATCATCTTCTTCCTCTCCACTCCATTCTTCTTCCTTAACCATTTTCACTTGTTTTTATTTCACAACAGACCTTGTTCTTTTTGCCAATGTGGATGGTTCAACAGACTTTGACTTCTTAGTGAAAGTCTTGGCTTTCATGAATTTGGGAGTCAGAACCTTCACTTCTTCAGTGTCATCTTCATCTCGAAGGACCTGATCCATCTCATCTATGTCAAGAACCTCAACAAGCTCATTTATCTTCTTCTTTCCCTTAGCAACTCCTTTTCTTATACTTTCTTCTAAGGCTTTCTGCAGTTCTGCCTCATTCTGCTTTAGCTGGCTTCTTGTGGATCTTCTTCTTATGGGAGGAATTTCAACAGTAACAGAAGGGGCAACCCTTTTTTCTTGTTTAGCCTAGCAGTCCCAAGGGTTTTAGGCTTTGAACTTCCCTTCTTCTTAAGATTATAACTGTCAGTCACATTCTTCAGTAGGTCTACGAGAGTTTCATGTTCAGATAATAAGTTCATCTATATTCTTCCCAAGTTAAAAAGCCCTTCAGCAGCTTTGCCAGACCTACTTCCCCTTGTTTTCTTAACACTCTCCTCTACCCCAGCCGTTTTCTCTCCCTAAACAACCATTATACTTGTGTCTTTGGTTAAACTAACAAGAGCGGGTGAAGAATCAACCACTCTTTTACCCTTTCCCCTTACATCACTTCTAACACCCTTGCTCTCTTTATCTTTTCCTTTTTCATTTCTGCCCCCAGCTTCTCCAGACTCTATGGTTTTAACACCTGATAGACCCTAGTAGTACAAATCTAATCTCCAAATCTGCAGCAACTTCAGAAATTGCTTCAGGAGTAACTTTAGGACTAGAAGATACCTGTTCAGTTTTGGAAGAAATAGTTTTTTCCCCTCAGTAGCAGATTTGAAGGATTCCTCATATTTCTGAGATTCTTCCTCCTTACTCGCTTTCAGTTGTTCATTAATTTTCTGAATCTGCTCTCCACCAGCAGCAATCTTGCGAGCCATCATTTTTACTCTTTTATTAGAGGTTGGGATGTTGGAAGGAGTGATAGTGGGTGTGGAAGTTGTTTCTTGTGGTGGTGATGAAGGTTTTTCAGAAGTTCTAACCACTGTTGTGCTTGGGTATGGAAAAGAAGAGAACTAGATTATGTTTGGAAGATGAAAGAAGATTGAGAGTTTTTGATGGCTTGAAAGAGATGAGTAAGGAATACACTAAAGCTAATCAATTTAAAGAGGAGTAATTAATGAAGTAACAACAACTTTTCATATTTTAGAAGTCTAATCAAACTGAAATTCAGCTTTGAAGAGACGTTGGGGTGTATCCCTAAATTTTAGGTGCTTCAATTCTGTTAGGACTCTTTTGAACGGAACTAGTTCACTTGTAACAGATAAGTACAAAGGGATTTGGAATTAGTACGACTTTTCTCATGATCCAAATATAATTATTTCAAATTATGTAGAGTGTAGAAAACATACCTATCGATCTTGATGAACCAGGTTCTTCACTGAAGCTTCTCTTGTGTAATTCTAAATTTTCCAAGAATCAAAAAAATATCAATAGAGATTAATGAGTCATTTTAGCACATGGCACAAGAGTATACTATTGAAAGTATGAGACTGAGCAAAATCTAATCTAATTATATACACAATTTACTGATTTTCTAACCAAACAATTTTTTTTCATTTTTAATATATTTTTTTCATTGTGAATTTTGAAATGGTCCTTTTAGATGATCTTAATCATCCCTAATTCTAATATGTTCCTTTCAAAGTGATCTCTATTTAGGGATTTTGTCAACAATTTGCTTGTCAATAGCACAAAATTTCACAGTGATCAAACCTTTTCATAGTTATCCCTAAAAAAGTGATGCCTAACATCTATGTGCTTTCTTTTCCTTTGATGAACCGGGTTATTGGTCACACTAATTGCACTTCACAAAAGATGGGAATACAACCAATATAAATTCCAAAGTCCATTAATTACTGTTTGATCCACAACAATTGAGCACAACATGAAGAAGCAACAACATACTCAGCTTCAACAGTAGATAAGACCACAAAATTTTGCTTTTTGGTAGCCCAAGACACATAAACCAAGAAAGTGTGCTATACCTGAGGTGCTCTTTCTATCCACAAGAAAACCTGCATAATCAGCATCAGTATATCCCACTAGATTGAAATTACTACCTTTTGGATACCAAAGACAAAGGTCAGTGGTGCCTTTTAGATATCTCAAAACTCTCTTAACATCAGTCAAGTGAGACTCCTTTGATTTTCCTGAAATCTTGCGCAAAGGCTTATACTGAAACAATGTCAGGTCTACTAGCAGTGAATCACAACAATAAGCCAATCATTACCCTATACAACTTCTAATAAACAGATGAACCGGGTTTATCTATATCCAACCTTGTAGTTGTTGCAATATGAGTGTAAATTTCTTTGGAATCTTTCATTTTAAACGTTTTAAGCAACTCTTTTACATACTTCTGCTCATAGATCATTTAAATTTTGTTTAATTTGTAAGCCTAAAAACAATTAAGCTCACCCATCATGCTCATTTCAAATTCACTCCCCATTACTTTAGCAAATTATTTACTTAGCTTATCAGTAATTGCTCCAAATATTATATCACCAACATATATCTGAACTACCAAGAGATCTTTACCTTTTTTTAAGAATAAAGCATTGTCAATTTTACCTATCTTGTAGTCATGCTCAAGCAAAAACTTTGATAATCTTTCATAACATGCTCTTGGAGCATGCTTGAGCCCATAAAGTGCCTTGTCAAGTTTGTACACATGATCAGGACATTCCTTGCTTTCAAACCCTGGAGGTTTCTTGACAAACACTTCTTCCTTTAGATAGCCATTTGGGAAAGCACTCTTGACATCCATCTGGTAAATGGTGAATTCCATGTAAGTAGCAAAGGCTATGAGGAGTCTTATTGCTTCCAACCTTGCAATTGGAGCAAAAGATTCATCATAGTCTATGCCCTCCTCTTGGCTATAGCCTTGAACCACCAATATTGCATTCTTCCTTGTAATTGTTCCATCTTCATGAAATTTGTTTCTGAAGATCCATTTTGTGCTAATTACTAATCTGTCCGTGGGTCTTGGTACCAGATGCGAAACTTGACTGCTTTCAAATTGGTTGAGTTCATCTTCCATTTCATTTACCCAGCCTGCATTCTGCAAAGCCTCAACAATATTTTTAGATTCAGTAAGAGATAAGAAAGCATCAAAAGCACAAAAATTCTTTAATGAAGATCTGTTTTTTAATTCAGAGGTTGGATCAGTGATTATGTTCTCAATGGAATGAAAACTTTGATAATTGTAAGATTTCACAACCAACTAGTTTTATTTTGATGTTCCTTCAATGTTTTGTTGCTATGGAACAGGTTCATGGACAGGTTCCGTTGAGGTTTGAGAATAAGTTCCTCTTTGTTCAATTTCCCCTGTCAGGTTGCCCTGGGTAGAAAAACCTATTCCTTTATTTGGTGCAGCTTCAGTCTGGGCTATGGTTTCATTTGAATCTATTACCAGCCCAATTCCTTCCTCATCATCTTCCTGTCTCTCAGACAGAATGTTAGTTTCATCAAAAACCACATGAACACTTTGTTCTACACACATAGTGTCACGCCCCGAACCTGGGGAGGCGTGGCTAGCACCCGGTGTCGTATTGGCCCGAGCTAACCACTCTGTAACTCATTCATTCCTTTTTTATAACTATCATGGGACAGCATGGCCACAACTCGTAATGTAAAATTATAAGTGGGCAAATGTTATATCAATGAACCATCGTTCATAAAACATAAATACATATGGGCCGTCAAGGCCTCTGTACATAATAAACTTGTATCTATAAAGCCTCTAAGGTCATTTGACATAAAATGGGACATGGTACCGGCCTACCCATAAGTCGGTAGCAAAACTCTGACATGTGGCTCATAGACTCGGCTGCACTCCGAATGAGATGGAGTCTTACCGATCCTTCGTTTAATGCCAATCTCGTCTACGATGAAAGCTCGTCAAACTGATTATCTATACCTGCAGACATAAATGCAGCGTCCCCAACAAAAGGACGTCAGTACGAATGATGTACTGAGTATGTAAGGGATGTAAATAAGTATAAAAAGGACATGGAAGAAAATGTGGAGTAAATAACTCAGCCTGTAAGTCTGGATAACTTTGTAAATCATGAAATAATTATAGTGTCATGCATATGCGTATGAATGTCATGTCGTGCATAGGTACATGTTTCATAACATCATCAAGCCATTGAAGGCATCCCATCATATCATTTCAGCCACTGTGGGCAACATCATCATCGTATACTAGCTGATCAGGTGGTGGTGTGTATATAACGCCGTAACCTTTTACATATATTTATATATATATATATATATACACGCTTATATAACACCATCTGGTGCCACTTTGTGCAAAATCATCAACGTATACCAGCTGATCAGGTGGTAGTGCGTATATAACGCCGTAACCTTTTCCCATATTCCATATACATATATATACATATATACGCGTATATAACGCCGTCTGAATCATGGATAAATGCACATGTAAATGAGTGCAATGCATGAGAAGTACGTTAATAAAACTTTTTAGAACATCAAAAGACCATTATACCTCTGATTAATATCATTTTACAGGAATAAATAACATAGACATCCTTAACTGCTAAGAGTAGAAACACTTAAGAAATAACATTACGTTTACGTATTGTTGCCTGGATCATACCAAAAAAAGGAAAGGATTAGCCTTAGCATACCTAAATCACAATCTATTTCGTTCCAATACTCATTGCTCAGCTTACAAGGCGTCTTGGTTTTCCCTGCCAAGATACGGGTCTAGTATACCAAAACTCGATCAACTCAACAAGCTTTATCATCACAGCCTTCTTTAATTTTGAATCCTATCGACTATTGCTTTGAGAAGGAATCTTGGGCAAAGAACAAAGGAAAACACAAGATAATGTAGTGCATCAATCTTTCTTACCATGCTTAGATCCACTAGTTCCATTAGAAAAAACATATCGAAAAATAAATGTAGCAGACACAGTTCTTCACTTTCTGGAGAGCTTCAAAAAAATATTTGTTAATAGATAATTTTAAGAAATTATTGTTAGTTGGAATAGCTAATTCCACAGATTAAACTAAACAAATAAAAAGGTAAGAATTAGAAAAACAAGTATATTTTCAGTATGTAGTTGTTTTAAAATTTCTCAAAAGTTAACTAAGTTCCCAACTTGGCAACTTCTACTCACTTAATAACGATGAGGCTTTCGGAATTTTAATGCAAAGGAAATAAAATGAGAGTACAATAAAATGAGTTTGCCTCTCAACTACCTACTAACATAATAAATAATTTTAAAAATAAGTTTGTTTCTTGATAACTTTCTTTTCAAGGAAAGTCACTTATTGGAATTCAATAAAAGAATACCATATTTACTACTCTTCCTTTTCCCTTCAAAGAGAGTCATTTGTTATAATAAATTGCACAATGAAAATGCAATTGCATGCACAAAAAGATCCTTTATAAATAAAACAAGAAAGGAAAAGCCATAATTTTTTCCATTTTTTTATCCCAAGGCTAGTATGTTGCCATTCAATCTTTTATGCTTCATGCGAAAGACATAATATAAGGAAGAGAAATCTGGGAAAATATTTCAGCTTAAAGGGTTTAAAGGACGACCAAGCTTCGCTGGTAGAATAACCAATTATCCAACTAGACAGACACCTTACGTTATTAAGCTTGCCAAATCCCATATCTTCAACCTTGCCACCTAATACAATGACTTAAGAGTCATCTTAAGTTACAAGGGGGCAGTCACGTGGGGAGGAAGATTAGACTTATCAAAAATATACTAATTAATTAGTTAATCTCCCATTAAAAATTAATAATTACTCAATTATTCACATAATTAAGAATTGTCTCAAATTACTTAAAATTCTACTTATTTTTAATACACTTTAAACATCCTACTACCATGGTCATATGGTACCACATAAAATAAATACATACGCTATTATTTTTATTAAAACATCCATGTAAAAATACATATATTTTCTCAACTTATAATTTTCCTAATCTCATATAAAGAGTAAAAATTCTCGTATGCTTAATTCTTAAAATGGTAAAAGGATAACCTACTTTTCTTGTGAGAAAATAATTTCTATTTTACAATAAAGAAAATCTCATAAGCTTTCTCATATCGTGTGTACAATTTAAAACATATTCGAAAGTAGTAATATTAATAACTATATAAAATTATATTTTTCAAACCCCTTTTTTTCTTTACAAAAAGTTCAACTCAAAATACCATATCAAATATATATATCAAGATTGTTAAACTTACGAGGTGTAACACATAGTTCTTTTGTTATAGACCTTATAAGCTTTACTATGTGAAGAATATCCCAAGAACACTCCCTCAGGACTTCTTGGATCAAAATTACCTAGGGATTCTTTACCATTATTGTGCACAAAACACTTGCATCCAAATGCCCTAAGATGGGATATGTTTGGTTTTCTCCCATTAAGTAACACATAGGGAGTCTTCTCTACAAGAGGTCTAGTTATGCACCTATTTATGATGTAGCACGTAGTATTTACAGCTTTTTCCCAAAAGCTATGGGGGCAGTTTACTAGAAAGAAGCATAGTCCTAGCCATATCTTCAAGTGTCCTATTCTTTCTTTCAACTACTCCATTTTGTTGAGGAGTCCTAGCAGCTAAAAAATTATAATTTATGCTATGCTCATCACAAAATTCAACAAACTTAATATTTTCAAATTCAGTGCCATGATCAGACCTGATTTATGCAAGTTGATTTCCTAGTTGTTTCTAAGTTTTTCTAACAAACGAGGTGAACATGTCAAATGTTTCATCTTTAGATGTTAAAAACAATGTCCAAGTAAACCCAGAGTAATCATCAACGAGCACCATCACATATCTTTTACTACCTCTGCTTAATGCTCTCATTGGACCATAGAGATCCATATGGACCAGTTCCATCGTCCTGGTGGTGCTTACCACTTTCTTGCATATAAAATAGGATCTTACCTGCTTCCCTCTTGCACAAGGCTCACAAACATTGTCTTCCTTGAACTTGATGTTAGGCAACCCTATCACCAGGTCCTTGGAGCCTAATTTATTAAGTTGACTCAGACTTGCATGTCCAAGTCTCTTGTGCCAAAGGAGGGGATCATTGTACAACACACTTAAGCAAGTGAGTTCATTTTCTGAAAGTATGGACAGATCTACAATATAAATATTGTTTTCTCTTTTTCCCTGCAATACAATCTTGTCAGTGATAAGATCTATCACAATACATTTGGTAGAGGTGAATGCTACCAAGTTAGCTCTATCACACAATTGTAATACACTGCTTAGACTATATTTTAAGTCATCTATCAAGTAGACATTCTCAATAGAGTGAGAATTAGTCTTACCTACCTTTTCAGACCCAATGATCTCACCTTTCTTTCCATGTCCAAAGGAGACATTACCTCTTTTGAGGTCCTCAAGTGAAAGGAATTGGTTCTTGCTTCCTGTCATAAGCTTTGAGCAACAACTATCCATGTACTATATTTGGCTGTTCCTCTTCACTTGGACCTGCAAAAGAAAATCAGGAGTTAGTCGTAGGAACCCAAACTAGCTTGGGTCCCTTTCTATAGGCAAAAGGATGAATCAAAATCTTTTTAGCCCAACTTGGTAGCCTATTCTTCCCTTGAACAAATTCTTTGTTCTTTTGGCTTGCCATTTCTTTTGCATTGCATTCACTTTTATAGTGACCTGTTTTACCACAGTGAGCACAAATCTTCTCTCAAGAAGTGTAAGGTACTTGTTTTTGAGATCCCATTTAGGTGGAAGATTCCCAAATCCAAGTCCTCTTCTATTGCTACAATGATGTTCTTATAGCCATGAAAGTGCATTAGAGGACCTGTTCCATTTACAAGTTCTATCTAGTTCATGCTTGACCTTGCCTAGATCCTCCTTCAAAATTATTACCTGCTCATCTTTCTTATACAACTCATCTTTTAGTTTACCTATATTTTCTTCTAGAGTGAGTTGTGCGCAATCAACTGTCTTCTTACTTGTTCCTAACTTCAGTTATAGGTTTTCAGGTCTATGTTCTAGGACATTTGATTCAAATGCATGAACCTGGTTCTTTGAAGCAGTATTTTAACTTATAATCTCACTAACCCTATGTTCCAGGTTCTTACACTTTGCTTTCAAAATCAGACATTCCTTATACAACTGTTCCTTTTCATTGTTTATATCCTCAGATTCATCAATGAAATCTAGAAGTAACTCAGATAGCCTTTCTTTAGACAATAATTTAATCTTGTCTTTGAGATGAATTACACTTACCTTAGATTCCTCATCAGATTCTCCAATGGCATAAGTGCTTGTTCATCTCCATCTTCATCATCTGAGCTTTCATCTAATCTTTCTCCCCAAGCACCAACCATAGCCTTTGTTGATCTTTTGTTCTTATTGGGTTGAACCTATTCCTTCTTCTTATTTCTTTGTTCAACTCTTTCCTTCTTCCATTCAATTTTCCATTGAGGGCAGTTTTTAACGTGGTGATCGGTCTTCCCACACTTATAGCAACCCTCATTGGTTTGCTTTTCAGGAACCTTTGGTTTGTGGTAAGACTAATCACATGATCAAGAATTGTCCTCAATGGGAAATTGAATGGAAGAAGGAAAGGGCTGAACGAAGGAACAGGAAGAAGGAACAAGTTCAACCCAAAAGGAATAAAGGGTCAACAAAGGCTATGGTTGTTGCTTGGGGAGAAACATCAGATGAGGACTCAAAAGATGAAGCTGGAGATGAACAAGCACTTATGGCCATCGGAGAATCAGATGATGAACAAGAGGTAAGTGTCCTTCATCTCAAAGACAAGATCAAATTCCTGTGTAAAGAAAGGTTGTCTGAGCTATTGCTAGACTTCATTGATCAGTCTGAGATAATTAACAATGAGAAGGAAGATCTATCTAGGGAGTGTGTGATCTTAAAAGCCAAGTGCAAAAATCTAGAATTTAGGGCTAATGAGAGTGACAGTAAAAATGTTGAGTTGAAGAACCAGGTTCTTGAACTTGACACCAATGTCTTAGAACTTAAGTCTAAGAACTTAAAATTGAAACTAGGAACAGGTAAGAAGAAAGCTGATCACACACATCTCACCCTAGAAGTAAACTTAGGAAAAATGAAAGATGAGTTGTACAGGAAGGATGAGCAGATAAGAGTCTTGAAAGAAGACCTAGGGAAGGTAAAACATGAACTAGACAGAACTTGAAAATGGAATAAGGCTTCTGATGCACTTTCCTGGCTACAAGAACATCACAGTAGCAACAAAAGAGGACTTGGCTATGGGACTCAAGCACCTAAGTGGGACCCTAAAAGCAAGTACCTCACTCTTCTCGAGAACAAAATTTGCACACACTGTGGCAAGACTAGCCATTATAAAAATGAATGTAATGCAAAAGAAAAGGCCAGTCAAAAGAACAAAGCTTTTGTTCAAGAGAAAAATAGGCTACCGAGGTGGGCTAAAAGGAATTTGATTTACCCTTTTGCCTATAGAAAGGGACCCAAACTAGTTTGGGTTCCTAAGACTAACCCTTGATTTCTTTTTACAGGTTCAAGTGAAGGGAAGTAGCCAAATATGGTACATGGATAGTGGCTGCTCCAAACAAATGACTGGAAGCAAGAACTAGTTCCTTTCACTTGAGGACTTAAAAGGAGGTAATGTCTCCTTTGGAAATGGGAAGAAAGGTGAGATTATTGGGGTTGTAAAGGTAGGTAAGATAGACTCATACTCCATTGAGAATGTATAATTGATAGATGGCTTGAAATATAGCCTAATCAGTGTGTCACAACTTTGTGACAGAGGTAACCTTGTAGCATTCACCTCTACCAAATGCTTTGTGATTAACCTTACAACTGGCAAGATTCTTTTGCAGGGAAAAAGAGTAAACAATATTTACATTGTAGATTTGTCCACTCTTTCAGAAAATGAACTCACTTGCTTATGTGTGTTAGATAATGATCCCCTCCTGTGGCACAAAAGACTTGGTCATGCTAGTCTGAATCAACTTAACAAATTAGTCTCCAAGGACTTGGTGATAGGGTTACCTAACATCAAATTCAAGGAAGACAAAGTTTTTGAGGCCTGTACAAGGGGTAAGCAGGTAAGATCATCCTATAAAAGCAAGAAAATGGTAAGCATAACCAAGATGTTGGAACTGGTTCATATGGATCTCTGTGGTCCAATGAGAACATTAAGTAGAGGTGGTAGGAAATATGTGATGGTACTTGTTGATGATTATTCTAGATTTACCTGAGTACTATTCTTAACATCTAAAGATGAAGCATTTGACATGTTTACTGCTTTTGTTAGAAAGACTCAGAAACAACTAGGTAATCAACTTGCACCCATTAGGTCTGATCATGGAACTGAATTTGAAAATGCTAAGTTTACTGAATTTTGTGATAAGCATGGTATAGATCATAAATTCTCTGCCCCTAGGACTCCTCAACAAAATGGAGCAGTTGAAAGAAAGAACAAGATTCTTGAAGACATGGCTAGGACTATGCTTATTTCTAGTAAACTGCTCCACAGCTTCTGGGCAGAGGCTGTAAACACTACATGTTATATTATCAATAGATGCATGACTAGACCTCTTGTAGAGAAGACTCCCTATAAGTTACTTAAAGGGAGAAAACCAAATATATCCCATCTTAGGGCATTTGGATGCAAGTGCTTTGTGAACAATAATGGAAAGGAATCCCTAGGTTAGTTTGATCCCAGAAGTGATGAGGGAGTATTCTTGCGATATTCTTCACATAGCAAAACATATAAAGTGTTCAATAAAAGAACTTTGTGTGTAGAAGAAAGTGTGCATGTAGTGTTTGATGAAACTAACATTCTTTATGAGAGACAGGAACATGAAGATGAAGCCATTGGACTGGTAAAGGATTTGACTGAAGTCTCAGCACAAGTTAAAGTGGCACCAAAAGAAGGAACAGGTGATAGAACAGGTCCGTCCATCCAGGGCAACCTGACAGGGGGAACTGATCAAAGAGGAATTGAAACCAATCCCTCAAAGGAACCTATTCATGACCTTGTTCCTCAGTAACAGAACATGGTAGAAACATCTAGCAAAAATCAGTTGGTTGTGAAACCTCACAAGTATCAAAGTTCTCATCTTATTGAGAACATAATCACTGATCCAACCTCTGGAGTCAAAACTAGATCACAATTAAAGAATCTGTGTGCTTTTGATGCTTTCTTATCTCTTATTAAACCTAAAAATATTTTTGAGGCTTTGCAGGATGCATATTGGGTGAATGCAATGCAAGATGAACTCAATCAGTTCGAGAGAAGTCAAGTTTGGCATCTAGTTCTAAGACCCAAGGATAGATCAGTTATTGGCACAAAAGGGGTCTTTAGAAACAAACTTGATGAAGATGGAACAGTTATAAGAAACAAGGCAAGACTAGTGGTCCAAGGTTACAACCAATATGAGGGTATAGATTATGATGAGACTTTTGCTCCAATTGCAAGACTAGAGGCAATAAGACTCCTCATAGCCTTTACAGCACATATGGAATTCACTTTTCATCAGATAGATGTCAAAAGTGCCTTCCTAAATGGCTATCTAAAAGAAGAAGTGTTTGTGAAACAACCTCCAAGGTTGAGAGCAAAGAATGTCCTGAGCATGTGTACAAATTAGACAAGGCTCTTTATGGACTCAAGCAGGCTCCTAGAGCATGGTATGAACGACTGTCCAAATTCCTGCTTGAACATGGCTACAAAAGAGGTAAAATTGATAGTACTCTTTTCTTGAGAGAAAAATGTAAGGATCTCCTTATGGTAAAAATATATGTTGATGGCATAATCTTTGGGGCCACTACTGATAAACTAAGTAAGAATTTTGCCAAATTAATGGGGAGTGAGTTTGAAATGAGTATGATGGATGAGCTTAACTTTTTCTTAGGTTTACAGATCAAACAAAGCCCACATGGAACCATGATCCATCAGTAGAAATATGCAAAGGAGCTGGTCAAAAAGTTTAAAATGGATGAATCAAAGGAAATAGACACCCCCATTGCAATTGCCACTAAATTAGACATAGATGAACCTGGTTTATCAGTTGATCAGAAGAAGAGACCTGACATAGTTTTCAGTGTAGGGCTTTGTGCTCGCTTTCAAGCCAATCCAAAAGAGTCTCACTTGACTGCTATCAAGAGGATACTGCGATATTTGAAAGACATTACTGATCTGTGTCTTTGGTATCCTAAAGGTAGTAATTTCAATATAGTAGGATATGGTGATGCTGATTATGCAGCTTTCCTTGTGGATAGGAAAAGCACCTCAGGTATGGCTCACTTTCTTGGTTCATGTCTTGTTTCATGGGCCACTAAGAAGGAAAATTCAGTGGCCTTATCCACTGCTGAGGCTGAATATGTTGTTGCTGCTTCTTGTTGTGCTCAATTGCTATGGATCAAACAACAGCTAGTAGATTTTGGTATTGAAGTTGGTTGCATTCCTATATTCTGTGATAACACTAGTGCGATAAGTATGACAAATAACCATGTTCATCATAAGAGAACTAAGCACATAGATGTTAGACACCACTTCTTAAGAGATAACTATGAGAAATGTTTGATCTCCATAGAATTCTATGCTACTGATAAACAAATTGCTGACATCTTCACTAGGCACTGAGTAGAGAAAACTTTGAGAAGAACAAGTTGGAATTAGGGATGATTAAGATCACCTAATTAGTCCAGCTCAGAATGCACAAATGAAAAAAATATTGGAAAAATGAAAACAAAAGTGGCTAGGAACTCTGAACTTGTGTAAATATCTAGGTTAATTCTTACTCAGCTTCATACTTTAATTAGTATACTCCTGTGACATGTGTTAATATGACTCGCTGATCTCTAACAAAAAATTTTCTATTATGGTAATTTGAGGCATGTTCAAGAGAATTCTAAATGAAGAACTTGGTTCATCAGTATGGGTTCATCTGAAAGTTAAGGTATGTTTTCTACACTCCGCACAATTAGAAAGATAAACATTTAATTCATGAGCAGAAGTCCTATAATTGTTCAATTCCTAAAAAATTATATCCTTTAGCTTTGAACCAATTCCGTCCGCCTAGAACTCTAAACCGAAGAATTGCCTAAAATCTTGGGAAGATAAACCGATCATTCAAAATTTGGAATTTCAGATTGA
Organism: Nicotiana sylvestris; assembly: GCF_000393655.2. Taxonomy (NCBI): domain Eukaryota; kingdom Viridiplantae; phylum Streptophyta; class Magnoliopsida; order Solanales; family Solanaceae; genus Nicotiana; species Nicotiana sylvestris. Next base: position 107,876,540 of record NC_091064.1, read on the forward strand.
TTAGACCTCTAATTGACCACTGCTAAAAGCTGTCATTACCTATTAAATGTGTATTTCACTTTAAATACACATCATTTCTTCTGCCATCTCCATAATTCTAAACCGTCAAAAATTCTTCTTCACTTTCACTTGCCCCGTTCTCCAAAATTCTAATCAACAAATTCTCTCAAGAAACCAACGATCATGACCAACCCACAAGACAATCCTGGAACTCCTCTACCACCCACTCCCTCAAATTCATCCACACCTCATCCACCTAGTACATCTCTAAAACCCAAACTAAGAAGGGTGAAAATGCTTACTCAAAAGGCAGTAGCGTCTGGGGCTCTGCGGAAGAAATTAAATGAGAAGTTGAAGGCAAGTCAGGCCCAAAACTCCGACTCCAGCTCTGATTTTGAATTATATCAATATGCTACTGAGGGGGAAGGACCTAGATCTTCTAATTCTAAACAGACTCAAAAATCTCCTTTTAAGGTAATTTCTTATGTGTCTAAAAATTTAGAAACTAGGTTTGTTCTTGTTGGGTCTATTAAGAATGTAGAATTGCCAGGGTCACGAAGGAGTGGAGGTAACAAAAATTCTGAAAAAGAAAAAGAGAGAGAGGGTGCATGTGGTGAAGAGAGGGGAAATGGGAAAGGAGTAGTGCCTGCTATCTGTGGGGTTGCACAAGAAAGGGTAGAAGAGAGTGGCAAGAAGTCAGGGGGAAGTGGTTCTGGGGAAGCTGCTGAGGGGTTGGTTAATCGGAGCATAAAGAGAGATGAACTTGGTTCATCTACTGAAGAGACCCTAGAAGACCTACTTAAAAACGTTGGGGCAAGCTATGACCTAAAGAAATGCAGAACTCCCACCACAAAAGCCCCCAATGTCCCTAAGCCTTCCAAGAAAAGAAAGGCTTCACCCCATCAACCACTGAATTTCCATTACCAAAGGGTAGAGCTACAAGGAGCAGGGTGAGGCAGAGTGAGAGTGATCTCTAGAAAGCACTAGATGAGAGTAAGAAGAAAAGGCTGGCTAAAGGAAAAGGGAAGGTTACAGAGTCCTCTGAAGAAGTGGAGGTTGAGGAGATAGAACAGGTCCATCAGGAGGAAGTTCAACCAGTGAAGGTTCAGACCCCCAAGCCCAAAAGGCCCAAGATTTCTTCCAAGGAGTCTTTCTCTGTGTCTGAGGCTGTTGTACCTTCACTAGCCAAGAGGACAAGGTCTGCTGTGAAAAGAAAATAAGTGAAATTTTTTTAAAATGAGGAATGGAGTGGAGAAGAAGTAGAAGATTCTGATGGTGAAAAGGACAAGCTTTCCATGTTTGGCAAAAGAAAGATTTTGAAGGGTAGACTGCTAAAAGACCTGGTAGAGTCAGAGATGATAAGACTGGTGGATGCCTTAGCTGCTCAAGGGTGGAAGGACATAGTCCTTCAGATGGATGGTAGGCTAGCCAGGAATGAGATAATTGAGTTCATGGCAAATGTAGAGGTTCAGGATGGCAAGATTAGCAGCCTGGTAAAAGAGGTCCAAGTGTCCTTTGATGCAAAAAAACATGGAGAAATCCTTAATATACCCTCTGAAGGGTTTTATGATTATACAAGGCAAAGGTAGCCTTGTCTGGACTCCCTCCCTACTGCCCTTGATATTACCAGGAGGTTTTGTAATGCAGAGAATGTGAATGAAGCCAGGGATGTACAAAAAAGTGAAATGAGGCCTCAACACAAGGTCTTGTTTGAGTTTGTCAACAAATGCTTATTGCCCAGGCAGGAGATAAGGCACATTGCCAATTACATAGACCTGGTTCTTATGGAGTGCCTGGAAAGTGGAACGCAAATCAATTGGCCTTCCTTCATTATCAAGCTTCTAGATAGGGTCATCAATGGCTCCAAGGCTTATGCTACTCCCTATGGCTTTATTATAACCACAGTTCTAGATAGGTTCAATGTGCATCTGAAGAAATGGAAATGGCCTCAAGCAAGGAATATTTTGGCATCAACACTCTGATTGCTTGTGACTACTTAGTCAGTGCTATCCCGAATGAACCTGGTTCATCGAAGAAGACTCCAATCAACAGCAAGTTTAGGGCTCTGGTCCAGGAATGTGAAGCCAAGGATGCTGAGATAGCTAAGCTCAAGGCTCGTGTGGCAGAGGTGGAATCTGAGAGGGATGCTCTCAGAACTGAGCTTACCAAAGAAAAAGGAGAAGAATGATGGAATTCTTCATAATATGCTGAATCTTCTCCAAGCCCAAAACCAACCCTCTAGCTCCTCCAAGCCTTAGGAATCCTAGCTTTTGTCTTCTGAACCTCTGTAGTACCGCAGTGACCCAGATTAGGGATTTTTCTATATTTTGCTCATGGTTTAAATGCTTTTCTTTTTGGTTGTGGATTGTGGTGGCAACATATCTCTATCAATGATAACTACTATTTTGCTCTTGTTCAATGTTAATCTTTCCTTGATAGTTTAAATATGTTTGCTTGATTACTGATGATTAAACTATGATTGCACTTACAGTTGCCCCAGTGGCCATGAGTACTTATTAAAATCTGGAACTCAAACTTTGTATGCAACTTTTCGATGATGCCAAAAGGGGAAGAGATATGGTGCTTTACATATTCTCAAAATGGATATTTATAACCTAATTAACCTGGTCCTTGATGATAGTGTATTTACTAAACTTTGTGATTGATGGTTAAGCTGAGTTCTTACAGGATCCATATAAGCCAAAAGCACAGAGTTTGTTATCATCAAAAAGGGGAATTTGTTGGCCCAAGAACAGGTGAAGTTTTGAAGATTAACAAAAGAACTCAGACATGGACCAGTTCCATCTTGTGAAACACAGTCATGATCAACCTGTATATGTGAGATGCACGTGAAGGAGATAAGTCTAACTGATCAAGCTGCAATATCTCCTGATCTGATCGAAAAGGTTGCATACTAGATAAGGAGAGAGAGACTCCTTACATGAAGAGAACATAGTTTAGGATGAAGATAGTGTTAGAGTTTTAGATCGTCATGAACTCTTCTGCGATAGAAGAGTAGCAATTGAATCCCACTTAAACTCTGATTACTAACCTATTAAATGTCCGTGTTGTTCTCTTTTACAGGTAATGCACATAAGCAGAAGTTAAACTTAAATTGAGAGCAAAAGAGCAAGGCGATTTTGCAAGCAATTTATGTGCGATTTGAGTGTGCAACCCTGAAGCTACTTGAACAAGATTGAAGAACCAGTTCCATTGTCTTTTATTTTTGTTCAGTTATAGTAGGTGATTTAACATTGTACCTTTCAGCTTTCATAGAAGTAATTGTATTAGGTACCTAGAGTGTTCAAGTTGTAGTTAACTTGAAGTTGTCGCAACAGTTGAGGCTGTGTGCCACAACGAGATTAGAGTTAATCCTTAGGTTTACAAAGAGTTTTTGTAAATGCTGTTTTGGCTCAGTGATTTTAGTGGAAGTTTGGGAAAATCCTACTAAGTAGTAGGCCGTGGTTTTTTCACCTTTTGAGCCAGGTGTTTTCCACATAAAAATAATTGTGTTCTTTATTTTTTGTGTTTATTATTCCGCAAACAGTAGTAGTTAGAACACCTAGAAGAACCAGGTTTTTGTATAGTTCAGTTAAGCGAAAATTGGGTACCACACAAATCGCTCCCTCCCCCTTTTGTGTGGTATTGACGCTTAAAACATCATTGCTGAAATAGTAAATGCTGAAAGTAAAGAACACATATATTTGAGTGGAAAACACCTGGCTCAAAAGGTTAAAAACCCACGACCTACTTCTCAGTACAATTTTTTCGAACTCTCCACTAAATCACTGCGCCAAAAAATGCATTTATGAAACACTTTTGTAAACCTAGGATTAACTCTAATCCCATTGTGGAAAATAGCCTATAACTGTTGCGACAACTTCAAGTTAACTCTAATTTGAATACTCCGAGTACGTATGTTACAACCCATATCCACACACGTTAGTTCATGCCATATATTAGTTAACATAAATCCAAGAAGTAATTACCTTTGAGATGATAAGAAGTTAATCCTATTGGTCTTAAGTGATATAAGGGTGTATAAGGGTGATTAACAAGTATTAGAAGTTAAACGAATCAAGGATGTTGTAACTCATATTTTCAGGTAAACCTAGAGGTTCTTAATACACTCAAGAGGTCATGTATTAAGATATTTGAATCATATAATATCCGTATCATAAGTCTTAAAGTCAAACGAGTTATGAAACAAAAGTCGACAAACATTGTCGCAACTTAGGTTCATAATTTTACTTAAACATTAGGTCAAATGTTTATAAGCTTTTCTCCTAATTTACAAGGAATTACGGGAGATCTACCCACCAAATTAAAGATCTATGAGTCTAGTTTCCAACTCATTAAACTGTTTGTCAATACGATCTCGGAGTATAGAGATATTCATATTTTTGCAATCCTGCGCAGATTGGTAGATGACAAGTAGGTGCATCACCTACTTGCCAAAATGATAGGATAAAATTAAAAGACCTAAGTCGGCCAAGAGAGGACTTTTAAGGGGTTATGAACTCAGTTATTTCATCCATATTTTAAACCCTCAAAACCAAAGTTAACCCCTGCAACTCCTCCCCAAAAATCCCACACAAACCCTAATCGATTTTCCCTCTCTTTCAAATTCTATTTGAAGGTAAAACCTAGAGTTTGAAGAACCAAAGGAAGGGCTGAGTTATCCAACAAGTAAGTTAAGTTACATCCATCTTTCATACATTTTTCTCTGTTGTGAATTCATGATAATTTGTTCTATACATGTAAGAACTCATGGGACGGTGATCGGAAGTCGTGAGTTCGAGTTATTCACTTGTAGCAGACTATTTTGTGGACTATTTTGTATTGTTGTTGGGCTGCATGTTTTACTACTGTTTTGTGGAGTTTTGGAGGTGGAAGTGTGTGGAGGAACACCATATATATGTAGGGTTGTGGGCTGATAGTTATTCGTAACATTTTCGGGTCGTTTGACACGACTACGGTGGCCGTCGTATGTATGATGTAATTAGGTTGTGCGTGGACTATTTTGGGAGGCTCAATATGTTTATTATTAATGTTGTTTGGGCTGTTTGGTGATTGTTTTGAATGGTGTGAAGTCATATATATAGGGGAGGTGTTGTCCGTTTCAACGTAAAATATGTTGTGGTCGATGCATAATAGTTATGACGCTTAAATGATAACGACAGTATCGTTTCTCTTAGTGTAGACTAAGGAGTTGTGACAATTGCATAGCTTGCAATTGGGGCAGTATATACAAGGTATGTAAGGCTATCCTTTTCCTTCTTTTGCACGACTCCGATTGTACATAATGTAATGAACGAGCTTCCAAAGATACTCTACTCTTAGAAGCTAGCAGTACTTACATTGCTTTCCCTCTTATGGAACGATTGATGTTAATGTTGCTTCTCTTATTCTTATGTTATCAATGTTGTTGGTACTTCCTGATTCTTATAAGGTTCATAGTGAAGAGTTAGTCCTAATAACGTGTACAGAGGATACCGACCTTACGTCACTCCGAAAGGTTTAGAATGTGATTCCATGAGTCGAGCATGCATTATATATATGTATCTATTTTACTCTACCGAGCCACGCTATAGTTGGCCGGGTACGGCACCTATTGTGCAACCACTGATCAGTTGGGTTTTACCGAGCTCCACGTGGCCGGGTACGATTCTACCGAGCCTTATGATGGCCGGGTACGTTTTTTTTACCGAGCCTATTATGGCCGGGTACGATATGATGATGATGATGATGATGCCCATAGAGGCGTATGTTTTAAAAGTTTATGTATACATACATATGTATCATGCATTTCATGTCAGTAGCCCTCAGAGGTACTCAGGTGTTCCAGGTTGTATATTCTCTATCCCTGCTTACATTACTATTCGTATTTATGGTTCCCTGCCTTACATACTCAGTACTTTATTCGTACTGACGTCCTTTTATTTGTGGACGCTGCATGTCGTGTTGCAAGCCCTGATAAACAGGCAGGTGCAGCTCCCCCACCATAGTAGGTTGTCCAGTTCAGCAGTAATTGGCGAGATCCCTTCTCCGGACTTGCCATGGTCTTGGTATGCATTTTTGTTATAGACATTATGGGTATGTCGGGGCCCTGTTCCGGCTATGTTGCAGCACTTATGTTCATTTAGAGGCTCATAGACAGGTGTCGACTCATGTATAGTTTGGTATGCCTTGTCGGCTGGTTTTTGTTGTATAGTCTTTCATGGTAGCGTGGTAGCTCGTACCTTATATTTAGTTTCTTGATTGTCTGGTCATCCCCTATTATGTATGTTCATGCCATCATATTTTATTGTTGGTTGTCCATGATCCATGTCTACCATTTATATTGATCTCGTCAACCCTAAAAGATAATAAAAAAGGTTAGATGAATTGTATGTTGGTGCTCGGCAAGTATGGTCGGGTGCTAGTCATGGCCCTCCAGTTTGGGTCGTGACAACATATTACAATTGCCTCTATATAAAGCTGAAGGTAAAATATGAAAACACCTACTACAATTGAACTATGTTAAAAAACGGACGCTTGGAACGGGTTCTTCTATCTGGTTCATGTAGCTTCAGCTTTGCACACTTGAATAACACACGAACTGCTTGCAAAATGCCTTGCTATTTTTCTCTCAATTCACATTTAACTTTTTCTTTCATGCATACATGTAAATGAGAACATCCTGCAATATCTATAGTTAGTAGACTAAGAAATAACTAGAGTTCTAATGCTACTCTTTCTTGTGGAAGAGTTCTAGTTGATCTCAACTTCTAACTCCTCCCTTATCTTGGATAGTGTACTATTTGATTAAGGAGTCTTTCTCCTTATCACTTATCCAACCTTTTTGATCAGGAGATATTAATTATATCAAGTTAAGCTTATCTCCTTCACGTGCATCCCACATGCTCGAATTTGCTCGTGTTTATGCACACAAGGGATGGACCTGGTTAATAGCTGAGCTTCCTTTGTCAATCTTCAAAACAACCTTCACTTGGACCAACATTACATTAACGCTAGGAGATATGCTTATAAAGGGATTACAATTTACAAGTATGCTTACACATTATTTGATGATTTTTTCATCATATCATTTTTTTTTCATGAAGATTTGAGTTACTTAAAATCATAATGGATGGATTTTATAGCACTAGATTTGGTCATCAGTAACAGTTCCCCTTAGCTTTTTTGTGTTAAAAAATGAAAACGAAGCTACTACACTTCATCGCAGGATGAGGGGTCAATGAAGCCAATATATAGTTCTTTATGTTTGGCTATTTGATCTTCTTCAGTCTTTGAAGTTGGACTCTTCTTTGCCTCATCATAAAGATCATGTTTACACTTTTCAACCTCGTCCTTACTTTGATAATGTCCTTGCCTTGAGTTGAATCTCTATCTCGTCCTGTAGTCACCATTGCCATGATACCTGTCTCTTGTTGGAAACTTCCCCCTCCATGTTTCACCCCTGTTTGCATCTCTCTAACCAGTAAATGGTCTCTCATATCTGCCAGGATGATGTGACATGTGCTCAGCTCTTTCATTCTTTCTTCCTCCATCTACCTCAGGGTGCGAAGGATTAGGCATAACAAGCTCCGTTGCTGCTTTCTCAGTATCCACTAGAATCTTTTCCTCCCTAAATGACCTTTTCTTCACATGTGGTTTAGGATCTTCCTTTACTTCGAAAGTACCTGTCATGGCGCCAAACATCACTTTGTTTGCCTGAAACTTTGCTTTTCTCATCATTCATCTGTTTATCAGTTGTTGTCGTTCCTATATATATCGAAGGAATTCAAAAGATCCAACAATGACGGTATGTCAGATTTAAAGTTCTTCATACACCACAAATAAAGACTCTTACTATCTTACAATACCTAGATTTCAGTCGTCTCATTAAAACATCTATTTGTTTCTCTCTAGCCAAGTGTTCCAGAGAATGTAGGAACTACATTCTAATAGTGTGCTTGCTAGCAAATGGTAATGCAGATCAGCTGCATAGAGCAAGTTTTATTCTTCCTGGCATGATCGGTTCCAGTGCTCTTTCGGATCTTTCCACCATCCTCGCTCAGTTGCTACCTTATGCCCGGAGCTTCGATCAACTTTCATCATATCATTTAGTTGTCTTTCAAAGTCTTTGAAGAAAACCGTAAAAACTATATCAAATCCCTCCTCCACAATATCTATGTATATATATATATAGCCTCTTGGCTTCTTGTTATGCATTTTCCCCTTCATCTCCTTCCAACACTCTTTCTTGAGAATCTCTGTCTCTTCCTCAAATTTACTCATAGGTGCTGAAATGTCCAAATTGATTTTCTGGGAAAAGCATTTCTTTTCTATGTCCCACTCAAGATTAGTTGATGGGAAAATCTGGCTTTGAATCCACTCTATTACGTAAATTTTGTTACATAATTCACCACTACAATCTTGTCTCCACCACCAATCTTTACCCCTCATTGTTTGGTATTTCTTGATTTATCATCTCTATTTAAAGCAGAACATAATTCCACTGCGTCCTGCATCCTCTGCAGGATTCTCCTCCATCTCTGCGTCTTTAGGATTATCCTACATCTCTCCGATGCAACTACGATGAGTACACAATATCTTGAAATATATATATATTTGAATTTTTTTTCCTTTTAATTTTGTTTTATATGTCATACATAGATTTTGACAATATATAAGATTTTCGAAAAGTTTTTACTAATATACAAAAGATGCACGTGTGACGCATGAGATGCATGTGAGGCGCACACGCAACTAGTTTTATTTGATTTACTTGAGACTACCTAAGTTTTTAAGTATTTATTTCTAATACCATCTTCAATAAAATCAGATCCGTTTTATAATGAAATATCTCGATAACTTAATTATTTTAATTTACTTATACGCTAGGCAACTATTAGGCGCGATTTAAATTTTTCAATTACAGGTTCGCCCGTGATTTAAAGTCTATTTATAATAAATTTATTTCTTCAATTGGAATAGATTCATTTTAAAGGCCATTTGTGGGGAGAGACAACTAGCTTTAGCTCGTTCTTTTGAAAGACAAGCAGTTTTTTAACACTTCAGCTCACTTCTTTTATTCCACTTGATATGTATTGCAGTATCAATTATTAACGGTTAAATCCGTAACAAACTAAAGGAATCAGTAAGCTTATACTTCATTTCATACGAATAGCCCAAGCCATTTAAATCACAATAACTACTAAACTCAATCTAGTACAAAAATATTTAAAATTAACATTTATTTGCATGTAAACAACAACAATATTGCAGCGATTACAAAATACTATAAAGTGCAGCAATAGACTGGGCATGTAGCAGAATTGGACATCCATCTATGGATGCAATGAGGGTTGAACTTGGAACGAACTTAGATTCCAATGGAACAGTAACCAAAATACTCAATTATATTAATAAAGTTGGAGTTCAATTACAATCTTCGAAAGTAAATGCAACGACTCAATTGGCTAAAGTGCAAACGGAAATGCAGAAATGTTGAAAGTAACAACTATGGATAGATAGACTGAAGAAGGAGATGCGAAGATAAACTGAAGAAGGTGCTGAGATACCAGAAGAAACGGGGATGAGAAACAAAGAGTTGCCTTGGCACATGATTTATAATAGCCTACTGATAGCGATACCCCATACTATTTAACGACGCCCTCAGCCTGGATCCCAGATTAACCTTTGTGAAGGCTTGGCCCAATTGCTTCTTCTCGGCCTAGTGTCTATTTGTGTGACATTTTTGTTGGTGTCCATATAGAGTTGGGGTCGATTCATAACAATACTTCCGACCTCAATAAGAACATTGTCTTCAAGGTTCGAACAAATCAACATTGATATCATAATTGCGAGGCTCGAATGTGTGTCACTGGTAGCAAGATGAAGAACAAAGGCCACCACTCTTATAATTTCCTCCTGCTCTTGCTTGATAATACCAATAATTTTCATAGCCATCCTTGTTTCAAAAATATCCCAACCATCACGAACGGCTAGGATTTCATAGAATTTAAAATGATTGAGATGGTTAAATAATTTTGGATCCCCCAAATGACACCTTTTGATCTCCTCCTTGGTTGCTACACTAGTTGGCCTTCCATTTTGGACAAACTGCTCCACAATTTTACTTTGATGGATTGATTTGGTATTTCTAATTGTTTTGACACTGCTATGTGCGTCAAGAACTGGATATGACTCCAAAACTAGTTTTTCCACATCCCACCTTTCAATGGTTCTATGACCACCAAAATAGGCAAGATAGGGCATAAACATCGTAGCGGTTTCAGTCTTGTCGGTGCCATTTTCATCCCTAACTAAGAAAATATTGCTTTTACCCACAATAATCATTGTCATGTTATTAACACCAGAATTAGCAACTGAAGATGTGTTCACAAATGTAACCACTATACAAGTATGCATAACAAGACCTATAACCATGATTTCTTGTGCCCACTCCTTAACATGCTCAAACCCGTCGAAGCTAGAATTGGTCTCCTTGAAGAACTGATAAATAGTTTTAGAAGCACGCTCTACACTAAATCTCTCTATTGCACCTGCTATCAACCAACTACAACCATGATCTTTTCGATTTATAGTGGAACTCTTGAGCATTATCAGATTGAGTTTAGTTATAACCTGCCCCGCAATCCTATACTTGTTCAAGAGGATACCATAAATAAATGCATCACCTAAGCCATGATGTAATCTATGGCATGCAACCAACTCTACTACTTCAATGACACCAGAAAATGTGTAACCAGCACCCTGTATAGCTCGAAGCTTCACTTTAGATCCACTCCTTAATTCAAGTACTACCCACTTTTGTAACATGGCAGCAAGTGCAGCTACCGCAGCATGCGTCTTTATGTACTGTTGTGGTGTATCATAAGTTTCTGTAGTTAAGTCTTTCATTAGACTAAAGAGAAGTTGCTCGCTCGTCGCACAAAGGCAAGTATTTACCCCACCAGGATCAAAGACAATAGACAGAGAAGTAAACATTGTTTTGTGAACTAGAGCGTGTTCTTTTACTAGAAGGCCACACTCAAACTCCATAAAAAATTTATCAAGATGTGGATCCTCAATATTCTTAGGCACCCGAAAACATATATCATGATGCATGGCATAAAAGACCGTAACACCGAATTCAACTCCACCTAATTGCTTCATATTAGACAATTTTGCAAAGAAACAACTTCATTTTTTCCCAACTGCATCAAATAGTGTATGTGCCTCCTCGTTCTCTGTAGAATCTGTTAAAGCCATGAACTCGAAACTTACTCCTGATCACATACAAAATGATGTGTTGCAGGTATGCTAATTGTTATAATAAAGATACTGTTAGAAATTTTTGGGAGAGGAAGACAACTAAACAAACACTCAAAACTCACTATTAGAGAGGTAGAGGAAAGGATGATTTCTATTCAACTTCACTTGCTCCAAATGGCTAGCATACATGGGTATTTATAGTAGAACTCCTACATGTATCTAGCCTAAACTTCATGTTTACATATTAATTAAGTCCACACATGTACACACTAGTCCATACATGCCTACACTAGTTCACTCAAATTCACACATGTCCACGTCTCACTCTTTTCTAACTATATATATATATATATATATCCATACCTCACTCTTTTCTAGCTATATGTATGAAAATATTAAATTAATGTAAACAAATCTAAACAAATGTGGACAAATGGAAACAAGTTTATTACTATTTTTAACATTCCCCCTTAAACTTGTTTTATTACTCCAAGCGTCATCCTTAACTTTTGAAAGGCGTCAATCTTCAAAGGCTTGGTAAAAATATCCGTAACTTGATCTCCAGACTTCATATGCTCAAGCTACACAACTTTATTAGACATGCAATCTCTAGTAAAATGATATCTCGTATCGATATGCATGATTCTTTCATGAAATACCGGGTTCTTGGCTAAATCTATAGCCGATTTGTTGTGAACAAAAATCTTTGTAGCATCCTTCTGTGGTTGGTGAAGTTCTTCCAACAAGCTCCTTAGCCAAATTGCATGGAAAACACACGAACAAGCTGCTACATACTCAGCTTCACAAGTTGACAAAGTCACAATTGGTTGCTTCTTAGAATTCCATGTAAATACGAAATTTCCAAGAAAGAAAACAGACCCAGTAGTACTTTTTCGATCATCAATATCACCAACCCGGTCACTATCACAATATCCCACGAACTTTGATTCTTTAGAAGATGAATAAAGAATTCCATAATCAAGCATACCTTTGATGTACCGAAGTATTCTTTTGGCTACCTTTAAGTGCGAGGTAGTAGGAGTTTCCATAAAGCGACTCAGGAGTCCAATTCCAAAAAGAATATACGGCCTTGTACATGACAAATATCTTAAGCTTCCAATAAGACTCTTCAAAAATATGGGATTGACTCTATCTCCATCTCCATGCTTGGATATTTTAACTCCACATTCAACGGGGGTGCTTACGGGATTGCAATTCTCCATCTCAAATTTCTTGAGAATTTCCTTTGCATACTCTCCTTGAGAAATAAAAATGACATCCTTCCTCTGTGCTACTTGAATTCCAAGATAGTAGGACATTAGGCCAATGTCCATCATCTCAAATTCTCTAGCCTTTGCTTTCTTGAATTCTTCAAACATCTTTGGATTATTTTCTGTAAATATCAAGTCATATACATACAAGCAAACAAGTAAGATGTCACCATTTTTAGCAATCTTTACATAGAGGACATGTTCATGTGGGCACTTAGAAAAACTATTTGCCTGGAAATATTTGTCAATTCTACTAATCCAAGCTCGCGAGGCTTACTTCAACCCATATAAAGTCTTCTTTAATTTCAAGACTTTATCTTTTTGTCCTTCAACCTTATATCCTGAAGGTTGATCAATATAGACCTCTTCCTCCAATACGCTATTCAAGAAAGCTGACTTCACATCCATTTGATGGATTTTCTATTGATTTTGTGCCGCCAAAGCAATGACAAAGTGAATTGTTTCCAAACGAGCAACCGGCACAAATACTTCATCATAGTCAATACTGGCCTTTTGCTTGTAGCCTTTAGCTACCAGTCTTGCTTTTTACCTTTTTATTTCTCTCTTGGAATTCTTTTTTAGCTTGTACACCCATTTGACTCCAATGGTGCTTTTGCCTTTTGGAAGTGTGACCAAATCCCGTGTATCATTCTTTTTTATAGTTTTGATTTCTTCATCCATTGCATCCCTCCATTTGGAATTTTGGCAAGCATCTTCAACGCTTAGAGGCTCAATGTCCACCAGCAAACAAAAATGAGTAAAATCATACACGTCATTTTTTACCACTTCCGTGTTTTCAGACAAGTCACAGAGACTTCTACTCTTGTGAGGTGATTTACTTGAACTTGAGCTTGATTCCCCAACTTCTTGATATTGTGGGGGAGGTGTTGAAGGTGGTGCGATATCCTGCTCCCCATCTTCTTCTTCTTCATCTTCAAAGAATGAACTAAAAGAGTATTCTTGCTCTTTAGATTTCCACTCCCAAGCATTATTTTCATCAAACTCAACATCTCCACTTATGGTGACCTTGCCATTTTTGGGATTATACAATTTATAACCTTTAGAACTTTGATCATAGCCAATGAAGACATACCTCTCACTTTTGTCATCAAGCTTAGACCTCTTCTCATCTGACACATGTGCATATGTGATGCTCCTAAAAACTCGCAAATGAGCAACTTTTGGCTTGAAATCGCTCCATGCCTCTTGTGGTGTTTTTCCATGAACACTTTTGGTGTGACACCGATTTGATAAGTACATCGCACAAGCAACAGCTTCTGCCCAGAACTTTTTTGGCATATTTTTGCTCTTCAACATATCCTTGCCATGTTGAGAATAGTTCAATTCTTTCTCTCCACAATGCCATTTTGCTGTGGTGATCTTGGAACTGTCAAGTAATGACGATTCCATTTTTCTCACATAAAATTTTGAATTCATTTGAAGTGAATTATCCACCATTATCAGACCTAAGTGACTTAATTTGATAGCCGCTTTGCTTCTCCACCATGCTCTTAAACTTTTTTAAGGTTTGAAACAACTCCGATTTTGCCTTCAAAAAATAAACCCAAGTTTTTCGATAAAACTCATCAATGAAAAGTGAAAAATAATTACTTTTACCAAGTGAATTTGGCTTGATAGGTCCGCACACATCCATGTGAATCTACTCGAGAGGGCATCTTGCTCTTGTTAAAGACTCTTTAGGAAAGCTTTTCCTTGCTTGCTTTCCAAAGAGACATCATTCACAAAGTTGGTTGGGATGATCAATTGTTGCAATCCATTCACCATGATTTCCTTCTTCATCAACCTTAGGCTATCAAAATTCAAGTGACCAAATCTCATATGCCAAAGCTAAGATGAATCTTTTGCACATGAAAACAAGCACATCGGAACATCATTTTGAAGATATAAGATCAATATTTTATTATAGCCATAAGTACTTTGGCTAACAATCTTCCCTTTTCATCTCTCATAGAAAACTTTTTGTCTTTCAAATGAATGTCATAATTTTTCTCCAAAAGTTGTCCCAAACTTAAAATATTACTTTTCATCTCCAGCACATACAAAACATTGGACATTAATTGATGACTTCCATCTTTTAAGCGAATTAAATCGTACCTTTTCCTTTAATTTGAACTCGTGAAGAGTCTCCAAAAGTGATTGGGCCACCATTCCGCTCCTTAAGCTCCACAAATAAATTTTTCATTCCACAAATATGACTACTTGCACCGGAGTCAAGGTACCATTTGTTCTTTTCCACACGTTCTTCTCCTTTGCATGCAAGAAGTAGAGTGGCATATTCATCTTCATTTTTGATCTCCACAAAGTTATTTTTCTCCTCCGAATTATCTTTACATTAGCAGGAAAAATGTCCAAATTTATGACAAGTATAACATTCAACATTCGATTTTTCATACCTTCCTTGATTTTGTCTCCATCCTTTGCCTCTTCTACGACCTCTTCTTTGACTATAATCTTGGATTTTATTGTCTCTATTTGGTGGTTGACTACCACCTCTTCCTCCTTTATCATGACCTCTTCCATTTCCCTGACCTCTTTGCTGCGAACCATGCATTTTATCTTTCTCATTGAAGGAAAGTTTTGCTTGCAACGCCTTCTCAACCGATTCTTCTTTCGGTTTCTTCAATTTTTCTTCATGGGCTTGCAAAGAACTCGAAAGTTCATCTATGGTCATGGTGTCCAAGTCTTTGGACTCTTCAATAGCAACAACAATATAATCAAATTTTGAATCTAGGGATCGTAGTATTTTTGCAACGACCCTATCATCCTTCAACTCTTCACCATATCTTTTCATTTGATTGACAATAGCCAAAACACTTGAAATGTAATCTGAAACAGATTCATTTTTCTTTTATATGAAATGATTCAAACTATCCTCTTAAGGTCTGGAAACGAACCTTTTTCTCTTTGTCCAAACCTTTAAAGGAAGTTTGAAGAATATCCCATGCTTGCTTGGAGGTTGTCGCTTTGCAACCTTCTCGAACATCTTGTCATCCAAACCTTGATGGATGAGAGTGAGTGCCTTTTGATCTTTCTTATTTGTGGTTGTGATATCTTCCGCTTCATCAACTCCAGACTCTACTGGTTCCCAAACATCATAGGCACCAAGCAAGGCCTTTATTCAAATACACCAATTCCCATAGTTCTCTTTTGTGAGCATAAGAACTTGGAATGGTGTTCCATTAGTGTTTGTCATCTTTTCTCCAAGTTTGGTTGTCTCTCAACACACCGGCTCTGATACCAAATGTTAGAAATTTTGGGAGAGCAAGACAACTAAACAAACACTCAAAACTCACTATTAGAGAGGTGGAGGAAAGGATGATTTTTGTTCAACTTTACTTGCTCCAAGTGGCTAGCATACATGAGTATTTATAGTAGAACTACTACATATATCTAGTCTAAACTTCATGTGTACATATTAATTAAGTCCACACATGTACATACTAGTCCATACATGCCTACACTAGTTCACACAAATTTACACATGTCCACACCTCACTCTTTTCTAACTATATGTATGAAAACATTAAATTAATGTAAACAAATCTAAATAAATGTGGACAAATGAAAATAAGTTTATTACTATTTTTAACATATATTTGCACCAGGATCCAATAAAAATTGACTCAAAATATGTTGACCAGTGAATCTCCCAATAGATTTTCCATTTTCAGCTTCAAAAAGTACTTCAACCAAATGCATTACACTTGTAGAACTGGTGATCTCATTCATTAAAATTCTTGATGCAAAATATCGATCGGCAGTAATTGTAGGTTCCATGAAAAAACTAGCAAGATACACGTCCTCAAAGGTCACCACATCAGTTTATAATTTAGGAGTGCCACCACTATCAAGAGAGTTAGCATCTACATACCTTGTTGGCATATCACGTTCAAGATGCTTATTTTGCACTGCAGATTCTCGGCCATCAAAAGGAACTAGACGTGATACCCGAGTTGCACTTGGCCTTATCTCCTAGAATGAAATTCTATGGGAATTTTCATTGAGCACCTCATCTTCCTCTGATGTTGCATCTATTAATTCAGATCTGCTCATATTAGTAAGGACTTTGGAATTTTATCCCTCAATAATGAACACCTCGGAGCTACTGTTTTGATGCGATATTTCGTCGAATATGTGGTCTTCTATTTCTGTATAATAGTCATTGACTGAATAGTTAGACTTGACTAAGTTTTCCTTATTTCCCAAGCTTTCCTCGAAAACCTCATCTATGGAAGTTGCTAAAAGTTTTCCATCGATTAAACAAGTATTAGGATCATGACTTTCTAGGCTCACAACTATAACTAGCCTTTCAACGAACAAATGGTCCGCATTTGAAGTTTCATCTTTCAAAGCAGATTGGCACCCAATTGAGTTGGGGATATGGAAATTGATAAAGGAAGACACTTGGGCCTCTGGTGGGACTACTGTTGCATAACCCAATTCGTTTGAACAAGCATGAGAAGGTTTGTCCAAACGCCCCATCATAGCATCAAAGTTGTGATTTCCGAAAATATAGAATTAGTTTTTCCTTGAAATGCTTCCAATCATGGAATTACTTATTGCGGAATAGCCAATCGAACCAATTGAGGGCATTACCTTCAAGGTAAAAGTAAGGAAGAGGTAGCATATCCTTCTCTAAGAAGCCAAGGTAGGTGAAGTACTACTCATCCTGATGAACCCAGCACGCTAGGTTATCGCTGTTGAATCGTTCGAGTACCACCGCTGCCATAAAGTACGAACAATGAAAGCACCAATGGAAAGAACTAAGATTTCAATGGAACAGTGCTCAAAATACTCAACTATATTAATAAAGCTAGAGTTCAATTACAATCTCTGAAAGTAAATGCAACGACTCAATTGGCTAAAGTGCCAATGGAAATGTAGAAATGCTGAAAGTAACAACTATAGATAGGTAGACTGAACAAGGATATAAGAAGATAGACTGAAGAAGGAGATGAGATACTAGAAGAAACAGGGGGGACAAATAGAGAGTTTCCTTGGCACATAATTCACAATAGCCTACTGATAGCGATACCACATACTATTTAGCGACGCCTTCAGCCTGGATCCCAGATTAACCATTCCGAAGGCTTGGCCAAATTGATTCTTCTCGGCCTAGTGTCTATTTGTGTGATATCTTTGTTGGTGTCCATATTGAGTTGGGGCCGATTCATAACAAAACTTGTGGCCGCATGGAAGTTGGACATCTCCTCCAATCATCTCTTTCTAGTAGATTGTACAAATCTCCGCACGATGCTCCTTCATCTATATGTTCCTGTCCACTTGATCATCTTGGCTACATAGACACTGCCTCCTAATGCAACAAATAAATGCACATGTGAGTACTACCAGAGCCCCAACAAAAGAGTAGAATTTCTACACAGGTTCTGATCAGCTACTACGGTGGTGCACGTGTTGCACAACAACATGGAATACGAACAGTAGAGTTAGCCCGGATAGCAACATGGCATAAGAGGGAGACATTGAAGAAGAACCCACTTAAGAACCTGAAATGTGTTGCTGAATCTTAACCCATATGCAAAAACGACAAGGAGAATGTCTCTTTTGGCTAGGAAGAGAAGCTTACTGTTGTCAGGTGAAAAAAAGGTTATTGTTGTTAAGGAGGAGAAAGCTAGGCTTGAGGAGAGGTTCAAGACTGGGAAAAATCACTCGTTCTTCACCAAGGGCGGACCCACGTAGGGTCAAGAGGGTTCAAATAAATCCGCTTCTTTGAAAACTCTTGATAATTTATATAGGTTCATTCTGTAAAATGACTATATAATTATTCTTTGATCCCACTTAACAAAATTCATCTTGTGGAGAGATGGTCCAGCGGGTTCAAAATTAAGTGAGGGGTCTAGAGTTCGCGACCTGCTGTATGCAACTTTTGTGTGGTTAGAGTTCGCTAACCACATGATTGTTTATTTTAGTATTTTTAAATGGTTGGTTTTTAATTAATGCATAAATAGGAAGTTTTAAATTAATAAGGCGAGAGACACAAATTTTAAAAGCAAATGAGATGAGTAAACTAACCCAAAACCATCAATTGCCTAGTAGCATAATTTTCAAGATCTGGTGTCACAAGTATATAAGCTACTAGTAGAATATACAAAAGAATACTACGTTACTGTCTAAAGTGAAATAGACAGAAAATAAAGCAAAAGAATGACTTGGGCTGCTGTAGAACGGGCTCGGAAGATAGCTCACCGCAGAGTCTCGTGGAATCAAGGATGCACACCAGAATGATATCAAGATGCACCTGCCTCAGATCTTGCACATTTAGTGCAGAAGTGTAGCGTGAGTACATAAATAACATGTACCCAGTAAGTATCCAGTCTAACCTCGAAGAAGTAGTGACGAGGGGTTGACTCCGGCACTTACTATGGTTTAACAATAAAATAATGGAAATTCTAAATAAGCATGGGCTATGTAAATGAAACTATAAACTCAATAACAAGAATCAACTAAACTTTTCTTTACTGATAATAATTTCTAAGTAAATTTCCATTATTTAACAATTTAACCTTTCAATCCAATGAAATAATATTAATTAAAAATTGGACCCGATCGTGATGGCGCCTCTCGTGAAACAAAGCCAGCCGATACAAACCCCCAAACAAATTAAGATAGTTATAATAATTCATTTTATGTCATAAATAAACTATAAATCCCCAAATAAAGAGTAGAATAGAAAAATGCGAAAACAACACAGCCCAACATCGGGGTGTCACCAGTCATGAACATCTAAAAATCCGTCTAAGAGTATCAAAAAACTACACAGTCTAGTACAAAGCTAGTACAAAGGAAAATAAAGATAGGAAGGAGAAGCACTGGGCTGCGAACGTCGAGCAATTACCTAGTAAACACCGAACAACCTACTGGAAAGCAATCAGCCCTCGTTAGCGTGTTACACTTCGCAATATTACGATGATGTTACGTCTTGCAGTATTATATTACGATAATGTTGCGCCTTGCATTATTACATTATGATGATATTACGCATCGCAATATTAAGTTACGACAATGTTGCACCTTGTAGTATTACATTACGATGATGTTACGCTTTGTAGTATTAAGTTACGACAATGTTTCACCCTGCAGTATTACATTACCCTGATGTTACACTTCGCAGTAATAAGTTACGACGATGTTACACCCTGTAGTATTGTACATTGAATTTGTCGTAAGGTGATTGACATCAGTCCAAGGAAAAGATTATCTGGGGATTATAAGGATTATAAGTGATGAGTAAATTCGTAAAGGTAAGAGGTAAGTAAAATCGAAGAAAATTAATTTTATCGAAATTTGGTATTTTGGGATAAAATATGGCCCGAGCTAAAATATCTGGTATTTATAGACTAGTGCCATACAAGGTACTACATGATCATGCTAGTAAGGTGTACAAGGTATGTTAAAAGAGAGCAGTATTTTAAATAAGTTGAGACAATATTTAAATTATATGGGTAATTGATTAATTATAGGGTAACATGACATTACCCAGTTAACTAATAAGTGGATATGAATTACACATAGCAATAAGCCACAATTCAAGAAATGACTAAGTAGTCATTTATGCCTAGGTCGCTACCTAAGGATAAATGAGAATTTAATGTGACCAAATCAAGACTTATCAGTCTTGATACATTATCATTCTGGATAAAAAAGCATAACCTAAAAAAACGCGAAAAATTCCAAAAACAAGATACTTCAGGGATCAAAAAACCTTCCTAGTTCAAAGACTTCAAAAGGTTTTGTCTTTGGTCCAAAAGAGACATTACAAACATAAGCTAATTAACTCACTTTGATCTTCTTCAAAAACGTTAGAAACAGAAGCACATTTTCCAACGAGAATTTGTTGGAATAGTAGCAACGTGGAATTTTGCGGTTCTAGAAGAGTACGGTGAAATCTTCGCCAAGAATATTATACAGAGTTTTCCTACTCCAGGTATGTTAAGGCTATCCCTTCATTCTTTTGGCATGACCAATACGACACAAACGAAACATGCAAATGCACAATTTCCATACATGACTCTATTAATACAAGTACTAGAAGTGCTTATGTTTATTCTATCATTTGTTCATGGGTCTCAAAAATACGTAAGTTGGTAAAATTTATTTCATGATATTAATCAGAGGCATAATGGTCTTATGACACTCCAAGAGATTTTATTGGCGTACTTTTCATGCATTGCATTTATGTACATTGACCCATGACCAGATGGCGTTATATATGCGTATATATGTATGTATATATATATATATATATATATGGAATATGAGAAAGGTTATGGCGTTATATACGCACCACCACCTGATCAGCTGGTATACGTTGATGATTTTGCCCATAATGGCCAAGATGATATGATGGGATGCCCTCAGAGGCTGTTGATATTATGAAACATGTAACTATGCATGACATGACATTCATACGCATATGCATGATACTATAATTATTTCATGATTTACAAAGTTATTCAGACCTACGAGTGGAGTCATTTACTCCATATTTCCTCCATGTCTGTTATGTACTTATTTATGTGCCTTACGTACTCGCTACATTATTCCTACTGATATCCCTTTTTGCTTGGGGACGCTACATTTCATGCCCGTAGGTCCCGATAGACAGGTCGAGATCCCTCCAAGTAGGCTATCGGCTCAGTGGAAGGTGTTGGTGTGCTCTATTTGCTTAAGAGTTGCTTGTTTGGTTTATATGAGTTAGATGTGTATTGTTTGGTATGATGGGACTCTATCCCGACCTTTATAAAAATTATGTATTCTTAGAGGCTTGTAGATAGATGTCATGTGCGTAAACGATTTTATGGCCTTATCGGCCTATGTTCAATGTTTAAGTGGTTATTTGGTCTTAGAGGACCATATATTTTACGTATAAGTTGGCATTACATGTTGTATTCTACCTATTTCACGGCAGCCTCACTGGCTCAGTTATTTATGATAATATGATATGAAAAGATATGTTATGTTGGTATTCAGTTGAGTAAGGTACCGGGATCCCATCGCAGCCTATCGGTTTGGGTCGTGAAAAAGTGGTATCAGAGCAGTTCTGTCCTAGGGAGTCTACAAGCCGTGTCTAGTAGAGTCTTGTTTATGGGTGTGTAGTGCACCATACTTATAAGCAGGAGGCTACCGGGCATTTAGGACTATCACTCTTTCTTCTTACTCTAGATCGTGTGGTAGAGCTCAGTATTAAGAATTCAAATTCCTAACTTCTATTTTATTCGTAATAAGATGATACCTACATCCACAAAGACGGTTGGTAAAAGACATGGTTATGGAAGAGTTGAATCAGAGCAACTTGACTTTGCATCATGCTTATGATGAGTAACTGTGAGGTCTTCAGCAGATCATGTTCATACTGAAAGGTGTAAGCCTCTTGATAAGGAACCTTAAAGCAAGAATATTTATCCACCTTTATGGTGAAAGACAATGCTTTCAAGAAGTAAAAGAAGCAAGGTGAAGAATGGTTCGAGGCGTCCAGTTAATGAAGATTATTAGTATTACAGTTCCGGCAGAAAAATATAAGCATTAAGAGTTACCCTCAACAGTAAGAGAGGTATGTACAATTGGCCGTACCCATCTCAGTTATGCCCTATGGGGGCTAACAGGTGTAGTTTAAGAAAAGGACTCAACATCTGGATCTGGCTGGGGTTAGAGTAAACCAAAATGGTGAATGGATTGTTTGTATTAGTTTACATTTCCGAAGGATATTGCAAGTGTGCTAGTAAATCTTATTTTGAGACACCCAGATGGTACACTCTAAAATAGTGCAGCCAAATATGAGTACTACAAAGACATGCACTATAAGCCTTGAAGGGATAAATATTACCTTAGTGTGGCTCGCGTCCCTAATAAAGCGAGAACGTTAAGAAACTTAAAGAGCCACTGGATGGAGCAAAGGGAAGCTAAAAGCAAAAGAATGTCTTGTTCAAGTTTTTAGAATAAAGTGATAGGCATAAATGTTAGCGGGAAATAAGAAAAGAGTTACTGAAGAATTATGAGTAAGATATGGTACATGGATGACAACGGTATATGAAAAGATGACAATATTACAAAATCTATAGTCAAGTGAAGGAAGAGACGAGAGGTGACATGCCTTAGGACAACAAAAGAGTATAGGCCATGCAGTTATGTCCTTATTTCGAGAAATAAGTTCACAACTCTAGCACGATTACCAAGAGGAAAAGTTAGACCCAAGAGTAATAGAACCAGTATGGATTGGTGAACAAGATAAACTAAACATGAGTTAGGGACTGAGTGACTGATAATAGTCGCCATCATAAGAATTTCAGATTTTGTTCGGGTAATAATAGAATGGACCACAAAAGAAGATTCATGAGAAATTTAGAGAATGGTCATTCAGGATGACGTTTCCTACAACAAGCAATGTGAGCAAAGTTCAGCTTAAGAGACTGTATGTGCTAGTTATTCTAAGTTTCACCCTCGTGAGTAAGGAATTTTGCTATCCTTGGTACGGAAGGACTATCGCAAGGCGAGTAAGGGTCATCGATGATGTAAAATGATGCCAAAGATTAAGAGTTAAAATATCTGTAGGGAGGTCATCGTAGCTCCACTTTTTAGTACTCCCTAAAAGGGGGGAATATGGAATGATGTGGCATTAAGCCAGAATTAAGTGGTTCTAGTAATTATGGAATGGTAAAGGAAGAATGCAAAAAAAATAAAAAGGGACGAGATTGAAATTATCTGAAGCATACGTATATGTTACGATTCCAGAACAATATGCAAATACGACGTCAATGAGAGGAAGTAAAGGTTCCTGCCCGAAATGTTAGTAATAGATAAGGAGCCGGTACGAGCGGTAAGTTAAAACAAATGAAATAACCCAAGAAAAATTGCGCGGAAAATTGATATGAGAATGGGCCAACGAGTAGTTGGTAGTTGATTAAGGAAGAGCCTAGTTATGGCTAAACAAGAGGTTACAGATGAGTCAACAGATCGTGCAAGATAAACATAGTAAAACCCAATATAGTGAACTTGGCCTCGCAGTAACGTCATCATAATACTTAAGAAGTATTCAGATAGGAGTTGGGGTTGTTAAAGGTATCGTATGAGTATTGTGGGAATGAAAGATAGTGCTACTAGGAAGGCAATCAAAATATCAGTTCAGAAGTAACCCTACAAGCACAAGGGCAGAGAGGTAAGCAATTACGGATAATTATAGGCAAGGAAGGACATCAAAAGGTCCGTAATAAGCTGACATCTTTACGAGAGTAAAGGGTTCTCCCTAAGTACTACCACGAAAGACTAGCTAAGAAAATAAGGAAGAAGGCTTCAACTTAAGCACAATGACCTAAAGAGGAAATAGTCGTGTAAAAATAGTCTCATAACAACATTATAGCACTCCAAAGGAAAGTGGCACCTACCGTGACTAATGAATGGGAAGTAAAATTAAAATAAATATTAGAGATCATATGAGCTACACGAAAACTCTGGCACGTGTGGACACTAAGATGAGCTAAGTATGGACGCAACAAGGGAGCAAAAAGACCAGGAAAAGTAATAGCTTACGTTGAAAGAAAGCTAAAATGGAACGAAAGGAATTATTCGATCAATGATCCCGAGTTAGTACATTATGGATAACTTAAGATTTTGTAGCATTATCCATGTATCATATATGTTGACAATCATACAACCGTAAAAGATTCCGGTATAAGTTAAAAGAAAGAATTGAGCCTAGATCATAGACAAAGGAATGAATTGTTAGAAGATTGCATCATAGATATTCCATAGCATCCATGGAGGGATAAAGTAATAACTAATACCATGAGCCGCAGATTGGAAGATAACTTAAGCCAACATAAAGGCCGATCAGAAGAAGAAGGAAACTAAAGAGTTACATCAACAAAGTAAATCAGGAATCTGATTATTGGACCCGGAAGTTATATGAATCATGATTGAGAATATAGAAGAATCATTCTTAATATTAGAGGTGCAAGAGAGATAGCACAACAACTATGTTGTATAACGGCTCTATGATAAAGCCAGTTAGAAGGGTACCAGTCTCATAAGAAGTCAGTATGAAACTCCCACGGGATTGTGTGTGCACCAGTTGTGCAAGTATTATAATACAGCTTCAAGATATAGACGTGAATTACACCTAGGTGGAAGGGAGGTCATAAGATATATAGAAGATAAGATGCGAGATTATAAGGTAAGTAAGGTAAAGGTGAACAACGTACGAGATAATCAAAGGCAGAAGATCGTAAATAGTCCATACTTGGGATAAAAAATCTAGAAGCATGAGGATTCATTATCTAGGAATAATAGTGGCATCGTCAGTAGATAGGATTCATTATCTATGGTGTAGGTATCACAAAGCTTGACTAAGTGAGTAAAGAAGAGTTAGAAATGATGTGATGTCTCGCTTGATGTTCCAAATGACATAAGGAAATCTATGGTGCAAGCAAGTTGAAGGAAAGTTGCGTGTAGTATAAATGAATATATATAGGTCACAAGCTAAAGTATGGTAAAGCGACAAAGTTTTAAGAAAACATGAGTAAGGGTGAGGAAAGGCAAGTGAAAGGGTGACGAGAATAGATAAGTCCTCGGGATTAAGTCAATGAAAACAAGAGAGATAATGGTTTCTCTAAGTTATTGAAAGTTCAGTATAGCCTGAATGAACTCAAAGGAGTCTAAGATTAATAGCATTTAGAAAGAATGAAATGCTACCTGGTAATAAAATGAGGGTGTAATGTTGAAAAATAAAGAATGACGTTTGGGCCTTCATTTGAATAATGATTTGAAAAAAAAAAGAGAAGGAGAAAAGATTTCGCTGGCGGCACAAAATTAGGATACCCTCGTAAGGTAAATCACATTGGGATACTACAAAGTACGGTTATGGAAGTATAGTGTCGTATCATCCCTAGGTGGATCAAGAAAATTGCTTCAAATGTTTCACGATGAGACGTAAGACCTAGTGGCAATGTATTACATAAGAAGATTCATGTTATCAGTGGTATATTGTAGATCAATATTGAGGTGAATCCTCAATAGATGGATAAAAGTTACAAAGTATGAGGTGAGATTGCAATCATTCTTAAGATGAATGGTAAAGAATAAGCATTAAAGGACTTGGATTTGTGTATATAGGATAAGCAACGAGAGTAACCTGGAGCTTGGTTGCAGATCTCAGTAACGATAAACAGAAGTACGAGCGATGGTATACTAACCTACTTAGATGCAGTAAAGTCATACGAATGGATAATCGAGTCTATGAAATAAGATATAGCAATATTTGTAAGTTCGACAAAGTACCGAGCAAAGAACTTCAGTATACTTATAGATGCCCAGAGGGACATCTTATCAAGCTCATATATGTTCACAAAATGAGGCCTAGAGATTGGCTAAATGCTGGAGGAAAAAGGAGAGAAGAGTCGCATAGGCGCAATTACAAAGTCAAAGTCATACAGGCTGCATGACAGAAGGTAGCAGCAGTTACGAGATTAGAAAGATTTCGACCACAAGTCATGATATGAGCAAAAAGACTGGGGGGGGGGGAATACCCTAGACTTTGTATTTATTCACAGAGCAACTGCTTAAATGGAAAGGAGAGAATTCAGGTATTCACAAGAGCTATGTTTTATGAAACTGATAAGAGCATCAGTCAACATTCGAGGACGAATGTTCCAAAAGGGGGAATGATGTTACACCCCGCAATATTATGATGATGTTACGTCCTGCAGTATTATATTACGATAATGTTGCGTCTTGCAGTATTACATTACAATGATGGTAAGCTTTGCAGTATTAATTTATGACAATGTTGTACCTTGCAGTATTATATTACGGTGATGTTACGCTTCGCAGTAATAAGTTATGACAATATTGCACCCTGTAGTATTGTACGTTGAATTTGTCATAAGGTAATTGACATCAGTCCAAGGAAAAGATTATCTGGAGATTATAAGGATTATAAGTGATGAGTAAATTTTTGAAGGTAAGAGGGTAAGTAAAATCGAAGAAAACGAATTTTGTCGAAGTTTGGCATTTTGGGATAAAATATAGCCTGAGCTAAAATACCAGTATTTATGGACTAGTGCCATATAAGGTACTACATGACCATGCTAGTAAGGTGTACAAGGTATGTTAAAAGAGAGTAGTATTTAAATTAAGTTGAGATAATTTTTAAATTATACAGGTAATTGATTAATTACCAGGTAACAGGACATTACCCAGTTAACTAATAAGTGGATAGGAATTACACGTGGCAAGAAGCCACAATTTAAGAACTGACTAAGTAGTCATTTATGCCTAGGCGGCTACATAAGGATAAATGAGAATTTAATGTGACCAAATCAAGACTTATGATAAGTCTTGATGCATTATCATTTTGGACAAAAAAGCATAACCCAAAAAAACGTGAAAAATCCCAAAAACAAGATACTTCAAGGATCAAAAAAACATTCCTAGTTCAAAGGCTTCAAAAGGTTCTGTCTTTGGTCCAAAAGAGACATTACAATTAGAAGCTAATTAACTAACTTTGATCTTCTTCATAAACGTTAGATACAGAAGCAAATTTTCCAACGAGAATTTGTTGGAATAGCAGCAACGTGGAATTTTGTGGTTCTAGAATAGTATGGTGCAATCATCGCCAAGAATATTATACAGATTTATCCTACTCCAGGTATGTTAAGGCTATCCCTTCTTTATTTTGGCATGACCCATACGACACAAATGAAACGTGCAAATGCACAATTTTCATACATGACTCTATTCATAGAAGTACTAGAAGTGCTTATGTTCTTGATTCCCTATGTGTCATATTATTCTATTATCTGTTCATGGGTTTCAAAAATATGTAAGTTGTTAAAGTTTATTTCATGATATTAATCAGAGGCATAATTGTCTTATGACACTCCAAGAGATTTTATTGGCATACTTTTCATGCATTGCATTCATGTACATTGACCCATGACCAGATGACGTTATATATACGTATATATATATATATATATATATATATATATATATATATATATGTACGTACGTATGTATGTATGTATGTATGTATGTATGTATGTATGTATGTATGTATATAGGATATGGAAAATGTTATGGCGTTATATATGCACCACCACCTGCTCAGATGGTATACGTTGATGATTTTGCCCACAGTGGCCAAGATGATATGATGGGATGCCCTCAGAGGATGATGATGTTATGAAACATGTACCTATGCACGACCTGACATTCATACGCATATGCATGATACTATGATTATTTTATGATTTACAAAGTTATTCAGACTTACAGGTGGAGTCATTTACTCTATATTTCCTCTATGTCTGTTATGTACTTATTTATGTGCCTTACATACTTAGTACATTGTTCGTATTGATGTCCCTTTTTGTCTAGGGATGCTGCGTTTCATCCCCGCAGGTCCCGATAGACAGGTTGAGAGCCTTTCAAGTAGGCTATCGGCTCAGCGGAAGATGTTGGTGCGCTCCATTTGCTTCGGAGTTGCTTGTTTGGTTAGTGTGAGTTAAATGTGTATTATTTGGTATGACAGAGCTCTATCCCGACCTTTATGAAAATTATGTATTCTTAGTGGCTTGTAGACAGATGTCATGTATGTAAAAGATTGTATGGCCTTCTCGGCCTATATTCAGTATTCAAGTGGTTATTTTGGTCTTAGAGGCCCATATATCTTATGTATAAGTTAGCATTACCTGTTGTATTCTTCTTATTTCACGACAGCCTCTCCGGCTCAGTTACTTATGATAATATGACATGAAAAGATATATTATATTGGTACTCAGTTGAGTTAAGTACCGGGTGCCCGTCGCGGTCCATTGGTTTGGGTCGTGACATAGCGTGACCCGAGACTCCTGGATCTGTACACATAGTGCAGGGAGTAATGTGAGTATGCCTACTCAGTAAGTAATAAAAGTAAAGGTAGTTGAGCGATACGTAAACACGTAAAATACAACTTTATGCTACAACAAAATAGTATAAAACCAGTACAATACAACAAAACAGTAAAAACTCGTATAAACACCTCAGTTCAGTGAAAACTTCTTTAAAGCATCCTTTAGTAGTTCAAACGAGTGATAAAAACTGGGAGAAAAGGTTAGAAACATAAATCAGCCCCTCAGGAGAAATACCAACAGAACCAGCCCCTCGGGCTATCTCACAATCACTCGTATCAGCCCCTCGGGCAATATCACATCTCACACTAGGTACCTACGCTCACTGTGGGTGTGCAGACTCCTGGAGGGGCTCCTTACAGACCAAGCACAATAACAAGCCATCTCATGGCATAATCAAACAGGCTCTCGACCTCATATCAAACCATGTCGTGGCATAACAAATCAGGCCCTCGGCCTCATAATCATGAATCAGTATAACACTGCTGTGACATGCAGCCCGATCCCATAGTATCCTTGTTGATACCCAATTTTTCCCATTATAGCTTTAAAATGCATATATGTCTTCAAAATCATGCATTAGCATCAACTGGTATTTTTTCACAATTTATACATCTTTAATTAATTTGACTAGTATTTTGTTTCTAATAAATAATTACAAAATTTCATCACGAATGATTTTAAAATATTTCTTGATTTAATATTACTATTTATGGTCCTATTAAGTTAAAATTATTTCATAAATAGTCAAATTGGCACTCTTTGGCTATAATTACAATAGCTTTGCAATTATAGCCCATGCATACATTTTTGCATCATTTCAATCAAAATTGGCCCATTGTATTTTTAAATACTAAATAATTATTATTAAAACATTTCCATGCAGAAAAAATCATTTTTTTATTATTAGTAATTATTTTACAAATTATTTTTAATCAATTGTTTGGGGTATTTAACAAAGAGCCTTTTTAATTTCAATTTTAACCTAAATATACTAGCCTAATACCTTATAAAATTAGCCTAATAGACCCACGCCTAATAACTTACCTGCCCGACCCAACCCTTTGGCTAATCTTGGTCGTTGATCATTTTTGATCAACGACCCAGGATCCCCTTACCTTAATTAAACCATATACCCCCTTCTAACCCTAACCATTCTCACCCTTCCCCGCCGTCACTCTCCTCTCTATCTCTCAAACGCTCTCTAACTCTAACCCCAATTTCCCCTGCCATCACTCATCTACTACCGTTCATGGTGGTTCTTCACCACCTCAGGCCCTCTCTTATGCTTGGTACCTCCATCTCCAGGGTCCTTGAGGAGATTCTCGAAGGATCAGAGCTAGTCTATTTACACCTTTGGGTTTTTCTCGCCTGTTTTATGTCATTTGGCTCGATTTTTGAGTAAGAACTTCTTGTTTTTGTCTTAAATCCATGGATTCTTAAGTCTATGCTCGTATCTTTTGCCTTTATTAAAACCCTAATTTTTATCCTTTGACCTTCTCAAATCTGTCCAGATCTGAGATAAAAACCTATTTCACATGTTTTCACGAAAGTCTTATGGTTTTTTGATTCTCCGTTTTTTCCTAAAATTAGGGTTTACTGAACTCACTGTTTTTCTGATTTTCGAGTGTTTAATCGTTATCCTTAAGTGTTACTATTTGATTCATGTTAAGATTGTTTGGACCGTAATTGATTTACGCTAAAGCCCTAAGTTTCTTATAGTTTGCTTTGACTCTGAGCCTATCCGTGTTACTTGTTACATTGTTTTGCTTAATGTCTTGTAATTTTTCACCCTAGTTCATCTCTATAGGGTTTTTGGTTCGACATCTCGACTGATTTCTATGTGTTTATGAAATTGTATTTTAGCCTATTTGTCTATTTGTGGAAACCTATATTTTTCTCCCTTAAATCAATACTGTTTTGAATTTTTGATTCACTGATTTTCTCTGTTAAAACCTATGTGATGATTCTTGATTATTTTCTTTATTTGCAACCTTATTTAGTTTTCTTACCTTATTTGATTGACTGTGATATTTTTTGATTCTTCACTAACTGTTTCCTTATTTGAACTCCTATCTACTTACCCTAATTGCTCACTTGATTTTCTTTCCTTAAAAGCGTCCTGCCCTTTACCGTTGGGTAATTACCCTTAATTAAGAGAAGACTACACTGATTTGGCGTGTGAATTGGTTCAGTGATTTCCTTAATTGCTATGTGATTGATCTTCTTTACCTTATTTTTTTTGCTCTTAACTACTATATATACTCTTCTCTATTCTCACTTCTGGGACATGAACATTAATTCACCACTACACTTACACTCTAAAAGCTCTCTGTTCTTCTCTGCTACTTGTGATATTCATTGTCCTAGCTGGCTGAAAGCCAAGGCTAACCATTGCACAACCTTTGCTCTACATTCTGTGTTCTTCTTCCTAACTGTTATGTCCCTGATTAATTTTTGGAATCTAATCCTTATGTGCCCTAGTTCATCAATTGTGAGTTCCATTCGTATTCTTGTTTACTGCTTTGTTTAACATGCCTAATCATGTCTTGTTCAATATGTGATAATTGCATGTCTACTGTTTTACATAGCATGTCTCAATCTTGTTTGCTCGATATGTAATTAGCATGTCTAAACTACATTGCATGTTTACTGTTTCACCTAGCATGTCTGATCTGTTCAATCTTTGATTAGTATGTCTAATCTATAATTACATGTCTACTACTTTATCTAGCATGCCTCAACCTATTTTGTTCTATATGTGGTTATCATGTCCAAACTATGAGTGCTTGTGTGGTGTTTGTCTAGTCTGTTCATTTAAGTCCTTGCCTACTCTGCTTTATTGATGAGATCATGCTAAGTCATCTAGTCTCTCAAGGCAACTCTAGTTGTGTGTTTGGTCATGTCCAGGGTTTATGTGTTTTCAACATGTCTTTACTGTAATCTTTGCTCCATGTCTCAATCACCTACCCTTGTAACTAACTTATTAATTCTACAAACTCTTGAGAATTCTGTGCATCTTGTTGTTTATGTGCTCCACTATACGCTGAGGTGTATTCTATGTGTCCACAACCCCTCTCTCCATGTATGGAATCTGTTTGCCAAGTGTTTCTGAAACTGGTTGTTCTATGATTTGTGTTCCGATTTCAAAAGTGGTTTCTTACTTTTCTCAAATTGTTTTACCACCAAACTAATTCTTATTTTCAGAAAACCTTTTCACTCCTAAGAGTCCTCTTTATACTGTTTTACCAAAACCTTTTCAAAACCATGTCAAGCACTCTCACTTTACTCTTAAGTCAATAGGTTCTGCCCTCCAATGTGTGTACTGCCTTGGGATCCTTTTGAGATTCCTTTGAACTCTGGCACACTAGGGCTGACCATTCCATACTGCACATACTCAATCCTTATTGAAAGTCTGGGTGTGAGCACTGCCCCGGATCCTTGAGGTCTTAGGAAACTCTGACGCACCTGGACTTGAATTTGGCTATGGAATCCTTGGTATTTGAGACTATTGAAGGCCTTGCATTCCCAGGTTTGCTTTGGGCCTGCTGCAGACTCTCTATAGCCTAGTTTATATTTCATTTATGTAAAGTCTTCAATCATTGGTCTGTAATAATTATTTAAACAATTATTGGGATAACTAGTGAAAGAGAGGGTAGTTGTATGGTACTGTGGGGTAATGTTGGGTAGAAATCTTGTTTTTAGGCTTTACATTATGCAAATCTACACTAGAAATCATGTTCTAGGACTGGTGTGTCTATTTGCATTCAAACCATGTTAAACCTGCGCACTAGACATCCTGTTCTTAGGGTATTCACGTTTATTGCTTCAACATACTACATGTCATATATCATTATTCCAGCTTTGATTTTGCATAAGTACTTTCACTTAGAGATCCTACTATTAGGTTAATAATCCTGCCTTAATAAAAATAGTCATCTCCTATATGCATTAGATACCATGTTTTCTAGGAACTCTATTTGCATATGTTTGAATCATGTTTATCATGATCATTGTCTACAAAAGGTTTAAACAGCCCCCACACATAGACATCATGTCTCTAAATATAAATTGATATAAAGAACCTGTTATAACCTGTATCACCTAAATCAGCATGCTCATAGGTTGAACAATCTCAAACTATTCAAATAGTTCCTCTAATTGTGATTACGTTAGTCCCCACGCCTAGGCAAGCCTTAGGTTATCAATGTCCTTATATAAAACTAGAAACTACGTTTCAATTGTATATAAACCTGTTAAGTCTTACAAGTTTAAAATCAGTAGGCAAACTGATTTGGACCCTGCCGTTGAGTTTTGAAATATTGTTGCAAGCTCTGTGTATTAATGTTCACCTAGATATCCTGTCCTAGGATTCTTTCTAGAAATTACCTGAATCTGTGTTTTAGACATGCTATTTATTTGCCTATATACATGCGGAGGTAAACATGAGCCTTTTAACTACTTTTTCCCTATTTGCTTGTCCTACATGTCATTTGTTTGTCGCCTAGATTTTTGCCTTTTAAATACCTTAGGTTTGTCTAGAACTGCCCGGATTTAGAGGTCCTAAGCTCCTCCAGGACCACAAGGAAGGGACGGGTAGCAGCACGCTTAGAGGTCGTTAATCAAACTCGCTTATATAACCATTAAGGGGAGGGTAATGGGTAGTAAAAGGATATGATGACCTGCGCGCTAATGTCACATGTAGCCCCTCTAGTTGAGGAGGATTATCGGGCATTGCACAGATTGATCCTGTAGGCTAATCAACTTAGGACTTCCCTTTCCCAATTCCTATATGTGTTTAAATTATCTAAATTTCCTTTTTCTTTACATATATGTGTGTTTAAGTTGTCCAAACTTCTTTTACCTTCATTATCTAAATTTCCTTGATCATATATGTATTTAGACTGTGAAAACTACCTTTATTTGCAAATATGTGCTAAGACTGTTTACTTGTTAAATGACTAATTCACATAACTATGTTCGGCCGGAACCCACCATTGTGGACCGCGAGGGGTGCCTAACACCTTCCCCTCAAGATTATTTTGATCCCTTACCCTAATCTCTGGTAATGCAAACTAGTTACATGAGTTAACGCACCTTAATCTGTTAGGTGGCGACTCTTCAAATACCCAATTTCCAAAAGGAAATGAGTTGTTCCCCCATGAACGTTGAAACCCGGACTTCCCCGCGAGGGAAAAAGGGGGCACGACAGCATGACGACTTTGCTGGGGATATTTTAGGCTCTTACCATAACGGACTTATTTTTGTGAATTAGTCTAAGCATGCTTTATCACGGGTACCCTTTCCCCTTTATTTGGATTTAATTACTTATTTATGATTTCTTTTATTTCCTGGAACTGACTTGCCCCTTTGTTTTCTTTTTTCTGTAACTGTCTTTCAATAATTTAAATACTGCATTTATTATTTTTTATGTGCAAATACTTGACAACATGCTATTTATTGTTGCATGAATTATGCTCAACATCATATTCCACTCATGCGTAATCAATCCCATAGCAACACTTGATGAGTGTTTGGGATCTTCATATATATGTATATATATATATATATATATATATATCACCCTTTAAATTCGGAAAGGCGTATTTGCGGTAAAACTGGTCGATCAGTGGTGCGTTCGACGATTTCGTGCCTTTCCCCCTCAAGTTGTCCGCTTGAGGGTCCTACTATAGACATTTATAGCATTCTTACTCTGATTAATTGGGCACTCATCATGGTCAAACTTAGCTGGATTAATATGTTGTCCGCATAATAACCCTTTAAGACAAGCCTCGTCCAAAAGTCCATTAGGTTTTCCACAATCCTGATGGATGTAATCATGATTGTATGCATTAATTTGGAGAAATAAGTACCAATATGCTAATCATTACTGTATAAATATATGAACCTAGAGGGGGAAAGGGCCTAGCTATCTCTTGCTTTGTAGTAAATGAGGCACGAAGTCCCAAGATTCGGTGTGGTCGGTAGCATACCTCCACATTTGATAGATTGGTGGAGGGACCTTCCCTCAAGTCACCAAAATCATGTGAAAAGAGTCTTAGGTAATTTACCGTCACTATTGGATCTTCAACCGAACAAAATGCCGATCAAGACCGCCACTCTATTTTGGGATAAGGAAAGTGTTGTGTTCCGCTTCGGGTCCATAGAAATGACTCCTCTTCTAGTAGAGATAGGAGGATTTGCTGGGTTGCCTTGGGATAGCCCTGGTCTGTTGGCACTTGAAAGTTGCACCACTAGAGGTTCCTTAAAATGATGGGGCTGAAGAAAAATGATGATTTGGAGTGCTTGAAAAACTCCTACATACCTTTTGATTTCCTTTATGAAAGATACGGTCACAGCATCTCTTACCATATTTTTGATGATGAGTTCTCAATAACCTCCTTAGGTTGGGTCCATCATACGGTCTACGTGTTCATTGTATGCTTCATGGGCATGCTGGTATTCCCAATCCAAGGGGATAAAACCCATAATAGGCTGGCCATGGTGGCCAAAACTCTGATGGACGGGATCAAAGGAAAGACATATACTATTGTCCCTATGATCATTGCAGATATGTATCGGGCTTTGAAATGCTGCTAGTAGGGATCCAGATTCTTTGAGGGTTGCAATTTGTTGTTACAAGTCTAGCTGTTAGAACATCTCCAAAGGGGTCAATACTGCCAAGAGTTTCCACGAAGACCGTGGAATGACCACATAGCCTTCCATCACCCTAAGAGAATGACTTACATTCCAGACATGTTCGCTCAACCTAAGGATGTTGTAGGATGAGTGTAGTTTTTCAACAAGTTGACTGAGGACCAGGTTCAGTGGATGTTCGAGTGGTTCCCCACCGATGAGTTCATCAAAAGATCCAAAGACGTCCAATATTTGGAGTTGATTGGGTTAGGAGGGATATACCCTTATGCTCCCCTCAGGGTTATGAGACAGGCAGGCAGGAGACAGGTCATACCACAAGATGCTAAAATGAGTCACTTCATAACTGATTTCCAGGGCGATGCCATCCCATATAAGAATGAAGCACAACATATGTGGACTTTAAAGATTATTGTGGAGAAGGATACCATTGAGCCAGGCCGATATCATGCAGGCCATTCATACTTTTACCCCTCATGGTTGGATGATAATCTATCAGGAGTCTTTGAGCCAAGGGTTGGTCCAGGAAATAGGGCCATAGATGAGTTTGCCAAAGCAGAGGTGAAGTACAACAAGTTGCTCAAAAGAGTTCGAGAGTCTGAAGTTGAGCATATGGCACAGCATAAGGCCGATATGGAAATGATTAACGAGTGGAAAGAAAGAGCTATTATCCAGTGAAAGGCTGGAATATTTGGAGTATAGTTTAATGGAATTGGAAGGGAAGATGAGGAAAAGTATCACCGACTGCCAGAACGGTGAAGGAAACAAAGGAGGGCATTTGGCAAGGGCATTCCTGCTACTGAACCTGCACGAGCTGGGAGAGTTGATCGACAATAGCATCCGGTATGGAGAGGGTCCTTCTGTGACCAAGTAGATTAGATTTACTTTCTTTCCCTTTTAAATGTAATAAGGCCAAGTGCCATTAGCAACATTATCTTATGTAGCGTCGCTTTGGGTCGTTTACTTTTACATTAATGAAATGAGGCGATTATTGGCACTGAATTTCTCTAAATTTATTTGTGGCCTACCTCGGGCACAATGAGGCTCCCAAATTAGGACGCGAATTTACATTCCCATAAAATGTGTTTAAATACCACAAACATTCAGGACCCTTACTGACTTGTTTACCTGTTGTTTTTCTTTATTCTTTATTCACATCCCCTAAGGTTGGTTCGCACATACTGGCATCATTAGCGTATCACACCAGATCTAGAGGCCCTCTACCTCCTCCTCCTCCAAGTAATATAAAGAGCAAAGGGGAAGCTAAAATGGACGACTTAAATGGTATTCGAAAGGAAAATGTGGAAAATGCAGAAACTTCAGACGGACGGAGTACTACGGCACCAAATGATTTAGTTTTAAGAATAGAGCAAAAGATACTGGAGCTACAGGGAGAACTTGAGCAGGTCCGCAACTTAGAAAACATATCCCTCACCCTGAATGTCCCCGATGTCAACCAACAGAACTCCAAAAACCCAGCACCTCCCTAAAGTACACAAAACCAGCATCCGTAAAACCTTCCCACGCCACATCAATGTGCAACTCCACCTCAAATTCTCAATCCCTTACCAATACCAACTCCGCCACAATACCATCATCAACCAATCCAGTACCCACCAACCACTACTTATCATACTCCCCAGAACACACCACAACCAATATCTGATCCCCAAAACTCAACCAATGACCACCACTACACCCAAGTCCCTGACACTCACCAAAACAACCCTATATATGTGGAAACTATACCGCACTCTACTCAACCAACTTCCTATATACCAGAATCCGCTGAGAAGGACCTGCTCATCAAGAACATGGCTAAGGAATTCAAGAAATTGACAAGTCGAGTTCAGGGTGTCGAAGGAGGCAAAGGGATAGAAGGTTTGAACAATGAAGACTTGTACATACAGCCGGATGTAGAACTGCTGGAGGGTTACAAACCTCCCAAGTTTGAGATGTTTGCTGGTACAAGTAATCCCAGGGTTCATCTAAGTACCTATTGTGACAAACTTTTCGGGGTCAAAAAGGATGAAAAGATACGCATGAAGCTTTTCATGAGGAGTCTTACGGGAGATGCTTTGTCCTGGTACATCATCCAGGATCTTAAGAAATGGTCCAACTGGGTGGGTATAGCATCCGATTTCATGAACTGATTTAGGTTCAACACAGAAAATGCACCAGATGTTTTCTACATTCAGAACCTCATGAAGAATCCCACCGAGACTTTTCGCGAGTATGCTACTCGTTGGAGGTCGGAAGCAGCCAAAGTTAGGCCATCTTTGGACGAGGAACATATGAACGAATTTTTCATCAGAGCCCAGGATCGAAATACTATGAAAGGTTGATGGTTATTGAAAACCATAAATTCTCTATCATCAAACTTGGGGAAAGAATCGAAGAAGGCATCAAAAGCGGGATGGTAACAAACTTTGAGGAATTACAGGCCACAAACAAGGCATTACAATCAGGCGGCATATCAAAGAAGAAAGACATTGGGGAAGTAATGGTGGCTCAGGGACCAAAATCTCCACTTACATATCAAATACCTCCACCCACATATCAAACACCTCCACCTACATATCAACCCTCATCTTCCAGATATTCCCAACCGACCACAGTCTATCATACCTATAATTCCAAACAATCTCATTTCCAGTCAGCTCCAACTCGCCAAAATTATCCAAGACCACGACCCAATTTTGACCGCAAACCACCCAAACAATACACCGGTATTGCTGAACCCATCGACCAGCTGTATAAAAGGTTGAAAGCCGCTGGTTACGTCACTCTCATTCCCGCTGTGGCAGTAGAAAACCCGTCCCAATGGGTCAACCCAAACAAAACCTATGCATACCATTCTGGTATGAAGGGGCACACTATTGACGAGTGTCGAACATTGAAAGACAAAATCTAGTCACTCATTGACAACAAAGTCATATAGGCAAAAGAAGCTGCACCAAATGTCCGCGGCAACCCCCTCCGGATCATAAGGGTGGTGGGATACATGTGATAGAGATGGATGAAGAATGGGATCCTGAGGGGTCGATCGGGCTTATTCGAGAAGGCGACGACTTTAAATCCGCAGTCACACTTACTTCTATCGTAGTACAGACTCAGTCACCAATCGAGGTTGAGGTAGCTGCATCAGTTCCATTCGAGGTAGAGGTAGCTGCACCTGCGGCCACCTATGTTCTATTTGAAGTGGAAGTGGCCACACCTTTCACAGTGACAGTATCAGCTACACCTCCTTTCAATTCAGAAGCAATACCCTAGGATTATGTTGCCGAAGCTAGGCGAAAAGGAAAGGCAAAAATAGAGGAATCCGATGTTGCACAAGGAATGACTAGGACCGGAAGAATCTATACACCTGAACACTTGGGAGGACCAAGTAATGATGCCACTACCAAGAAGTCTGCCATTGAAACAGAACCGGATGACCTTTGGATGAAAGTACAAGCAAAGAAATATTCCATCATTGATCATTTGAACAAAACCCCAGCTCATATATCCATCCTGTCACTGTTGCAAAATTCAGAGGCACACAAGTATTCTCTAATGAAGGTATTGAGTGAAGCTTAGGTACCCAACAATATATTCTGTGGAGAGATGGCCAACATGGTAAGGCAGGTGCTGGAAAGTCATAAGATAATCTTCTACGAGGATGAGCTACAGCCTGAAGGGTTGAATCACAATCGAGCATTGCATATCACGGTGCAATTTGAAGACAAATTCATTGCCAGCGTCTTGATTGATGGGGGTTCAAGCCTCAATATTTGTCCGTTGGATACTCTGAAAAGATTGGGAAAATGTTTCTATGAAATACGGGCAGGAAGCATGAACGTGAAAGCCTTCGATGGGCCTCAAAGAGCCACGATTGAGGAAATTAATCTTTGTCTACAGATGGGGAAAACTTTGTTCGGCGTTGAATTTCAAGTGCTTGACATATCAGCTTCATACAATCTTCTGTTGGGCCGACCATGGATACATGCCACTGGGGTTGTAGCTTCCACACTACACAAAGCCATGAATGATTGGAACCATCAGAAGGTGATCATTCACAAAGATAGGAGTAACCCCATTTACACCAGTCAAACCATCTCGGTTATCGGGAACAGAAGAAGGCTAGGAGGGGAAACCTATCATCACATCGAACGTGTAAATGCCGTTGAGAAAGACAAATGGTGGTATAGCAAAATAGAAATTATACTGGTATGGTCTGGGTATGAACCCGGCAAAGGAATTGGGAAGAATCTCCAGGGTATTACCAAACCGATACAGCTAAAACGCCGTAGTACTACTTTCGGGCTCGGATACCAGTATACATGGCAGGAGTATGATGATTGGTCGCCTCCATGGTGTGGACCTTATTACCCTCTCGAGCAACCAGTGCGACATCCGGGTAAAACTTTTCACCAAACTGATACAATATGGGGAACTGTAGAAGAAGAAGCATTAGTTAGGCTGAGGAATCTATTCCTGGAGGATGGGGACATGGATTGCAGTGCAATAATTAAGGAGGAGGAGGAAGAAGGCCTCACTATTTAGATTGTGGAGAAGGGAGCTATTCTTAGTAACTGGACTTCTACACCATCCCGGGCCCGCCGAGTCCCTGTGTAGCTTGGCAAATTTTATTTTTATAGTCATTCTAGGCATCTAAGATTTTAAGTAATTTTGTTTTAAAGACTTACTTGTTTCAAAATAAATGCTCAATTCATCGAGTCGTACTTGTTTGGATGTTTCAGTTTTAATCAAATGCATTGCTCTTATTTATTCATTATTATCTTCCACACTTTTTCTTTCTACAGTGTTATTATCACTTTTTTCTGATGAACCGGTGACCGTGACATGTAATGAGGTAACGCAATATGAGGATAGTGATTCGGACGAAGAAGGTGAAATACCTAAGGAGGTTGTCAGGGAGGTTGAAAACTTTGAGAATATTCCTAAGTCCAACCTGGACGAAACCGAAAAAGTAAATTTGAGGGACACCGAGACCGCCAAGGAGACTCGCATCAACATTCACTTATCACCGACAAAATAAGAGGAGTACATTCATTTCTTAAAGGAGTATGAGGTCATTTTCGCATGGTTATATGATGACATGACCGGTTTGAGCACGTCCATAGTGGCTCACAAGATGCCTACTAATCCCATGTATCCGCCAGTAAAGCAGAAACTCAGAAAATTCAAACCAAATATGAGCCTGAAAATCAAGGAGGAAGTTACTAAGTAGACTAAAGCCAAAGTCCTCAGAGTGGTTGAGTACCCAATCTGGTTAGCCAACATTGTACCAGGTCTGAAGAAAGATGGGAAAGTTAGAGTATGTGTTGACTATCGAGACTCAAACAGAGCAAGTCCCAAGGATGACTTCCCACTACCAAATATACACATCCTGATCGACAATTGCGCCAAGCATGAACTCCAACCCTTTGTAGATTGCTTCGCGGGTTATCACCAGATCTGGATGGATGAAGAAGACGCAGAGAAAACAAATTTTATTACACCATGGGGGATATACTGTTACAAAATAATGCCATTTGGTCTAAAGAATGATGGGGCTACTTATATGAGAGCCATGACAACCATCTTCCATGATATGATACATAAAGAAATTGAGGTGTATGTGTACGACATCATTATCAAATCCAAGAGGGCCGCGGATCACATAGCGGACTTGAGAAAGTTATTTGACAGGTTGAGGAGGTACAACTTAAAACTGAACCCCGCAAAGTGTGCATTCGAGGTTCCCGCAGGAACGTTACTAGGATTCATTGTCAGTCGTTGAGGGATCAAGCTAGACCTATCCAAGGTTAAGGCTATTCAGGAGTTACCGCCGCCTAGGTGCAAAAAGGATGTGATGAGCTTCCTAGGCTGTCTCAACTATATAAGTCGCTTCATAGCACAATCCATATTCATATGTTAACCCATCTTCAAGATGCTAAGGAAAGATGGCGAGACAAGCTGGACCGAGGATTGTCAAAAAGCCTTCGATAGAATCAAGTAGTACCTATCCACACCACCAGTCTTGGTCACGCCAGAGCTGGGTTCACCTCTTCTACTCTATCTATCTATATTAGATGGAGCCTTCGGATGTGTTCTGGGACAACATGACGAGACAGGGAGAAAAGAGCAAGCCATATACTACCTAAGTAAGAAATTCACACCTTATAAAGCATGATACCCTCTGCTGGAATGCACCTGTTGTGCTTTGACCTGGACGGCCTAGAAAATGAGGCATTACATCTGTGCCTATACCACATACCTCATATCCAGGATAGACCCTCTGAAGTATATATTTTAGAAACCCATGCCAACCAGGAAGTTAGACTAGTGGCAGATACTGTTAAGTGAGTTTGATATCATTTATGTAACTCAAAAGACGGTCAAAGGATAGGCATTGGCAGACCATCTTGCTGAAAATCCTGTAGGAGGAGAATACGAACCTTTAGAAATGTATTTCCCCGATGAAGAGGTATCATTTGTAAGAGAGGACATTACTGAAACATACGACAGTTGGAGGATGTTCTTTGATGGAGTTGCAAATTTCAAAGGAGTGGGCATTGTTGTGGTTTTGATATCAAAAACAAGTCAACACTACCCTATATCTGCAAAGCTTAGATTTCTGTGCACTAACAACATGGCAGAGTATGAAGCCTGCATACTAGGACTCAATATGGCAATCGACATGAATATTCAGGAGTTGCTAGTAATCGATGATTCAGATTTGCTTGTGCACTAGGTACAAGGAGAGTGTGCCACCAAGAATTCTAAGATATTGCCATATCTGCACCATGTACAGGAATTGATAAAAAGGTTCACGAAGATAGAGTTTCGACATGTTCCCAGAATTCAGAATGAGTTTGCCGATGTTTTGGCCACATTGTCACCATGATACAACATTCGAATAAGAATTTCATTGATCCCATCCCAGTGAGAACCCATAATCAACCGGCTTACTGTGCTCACGTCAAGAAAGAGATGGATGTACAACCTTGGTTCCATGACATCAAGGAGTATTTGGCGAAAGGAGAATACCCGGAGCATGCGAACCATACTAAAAAACGCACACTCCGGAGGTTGTCCAATCACCTCTTCCACAACGGATGAAACTTGTATAGAAGAACTTCTGATTAGGGATTACTAAGATGTGTCGACGCAAAAGAGGCTTCTAAGCTACTTGAGGATATACATGCAGGGACCTGCGGCCCCCATATGAATGGTTTTGTCTTGGCGAAGAAGATACTTAGGGCCGGTTACTTTTGGATGAATGTGGAAACAGATTGCGTCCAGTATGTCCGCAAATGCTACCATT
Organism: Nicotiana sylvestris; assembly: GCF_000393655.2. Lineage (NCBI taxonomy): Eukaryota > Viridiplantae > Streptophyta > Magnoliopsida > Solanales > Solanaceae > Nicotiana > Nicotiana sylvestris. The sequence continues at coordinate 107,918,965 of NC_091064.1, forward strand.
GTCAAGTGCATGTCGATATGATAAAAGTTCTGCCAAATGAGCTCAATGCCACAAGCTCACCTTGGCCATTAGCCGCCTGGGGAATGGATGTCATCGGTCCAATCGAGCCCACTGCTTCAAATGGGCACAAGTTCATTCTAGTAGCCATTGACTATTTCAAAAAATGGGTAGAGGCTGCATCCTAGAAAGCTGTAACCAAGAAAGTTGTCACAGACTTTGTCAAAAATTGTATTGTTTGCCGATTTGGAGTCCCCGAGTCCATTGTTACTGATAATGCCACCAATCTCAATAGTGATATGATGAAATCCATGTATGATACTTTCAAAATCAAGCAAAAGAATTCCATAACCTATAAACCTCAGAATAATGGAGCCGTAGAAGCCGCCAACAAAAACATTAAGAATTTACTAAGGAAGATGGTAGAAAACCACAAGTAATGGCACGAGAAGCTACCCTTTGATTTTTTGGGATACCGCAATACAGTTTGTACATCAATCGGGGCAACTCCCTACATGCTGGTTTATGGTACCGAAGCTGTCATCCCAGCTGAGGTAGAGGTTCCTTCTTTAAGGATCATATAGGAAGCCGAACTTAGCGATGTAGAATGGATAAGGAGCCGCTATGAACAATTGGCCCTTATAGATGGAAAAAGAATGAACCCAGTATGTCATGGTCAGTTTTATCAGAACACCATGTCTAGAGCTTTCAACAAAAGGGTCAAACCAAGCCAATTTGCACCAGGACAGCTGGTGCTGAAGAAGATCTTCCCAAATCAAGATGAAGCCAAAGGGAAATTCTCTCCCAACTGGCAAGGTCCTTACATGGTTCACAGGGTGCTAACAGTAGGGGCACTCATACTTGCAAAAATGGACGGAGAAGTATGGCCAAAACAATTCAATTCAGACACATTCAAGAGATACTATGTTTAGACTACTTACATTAATTCATCTGATGTAATTGAACTATGCTTGACCTGATTCTTGTTTAAGAGGGGATACCTAGGCAGCCCTATGGGTTCGATCATATCATAATAAAATTTTCATTTCCCCCAGAAGCAGAAACTGGGGCAGAATTTTGAGGAGGACCCTCAAAATTCCGGAGCAAGTCCAGCCAGCGCTAGCATATGCGAGAAAGTTAGAAATTAGTTAAGAAACTGGAGCAGAATTTTGAGAAGAATTTTCAAAATTCCAAAGAAGGTTCAACAAGTTTTGTCACTCGCAAATGGCCGAAGGATCATTTACCAAACTGGGGCAGAATTTTGAGGAGAACCCTTAAAATTCTAAAACGAGAAAGCTGCGATATCTCTGAGATGTGTTATAGTCACTAGTTCATATAAAATTATTTGATAATTTCACCATGTTTCTAAAAAAACTCTATTTTTATCAATAATTGCACATTTTCGAAAACTTTATTTCCGTAACAGCCACATGTTACCTAGGGAAACTCAAATAAGGCATCCAACATGAAGAAATAAGGCCAGTGGACAAAGGCACGAACCAACCTCCCCATACAAAACTTACAATTTTTCTTTGAGCGCAGGCACATCTTACATAATCGTAGCACTCGTAAATATATACATGCAGCAAAATCACTATCAATCGGGCCACCAAACACGGAATATATCCCCAGCTAAGAAATATTCTACTCTCATTTGCTACTCGTTCTTTGCATGGGACTAAGCCATGTCCTGCATCTTGCATGAGGCTAAGCCCTACCTCCATGTTTGCATAAGGCTATGCCATGCCTCCATATTTGCATGAGGCTAATCCCTGCCTCCATATTTGCATAAGGCTAAGCACCGCCTTCCATTTGCATGGGCCTAAGCCCTATCCCGAACCCTGCATGAGGCTAAGCCCTGCCTCCATAATTGCATAAGGCTAAGCACTGCCTTTCATTTGCATGGGACTAAGCCCTGACCCGAACCTTGCATAAGGCTAAGCCTTGCCTCTATAGTATTCATAAGGCTAAGCACTGCCTTCTATTTGCATAGGATTAGGCCCAGGACCGAACCCTGCATGAGGCTAAGCCCTACCTCCATATTTGCATAAGGCTACGCACTGCCTTCCATTTGCATGAGACTAAGCCATATCCCGAACCCTGCATGAGGCTAAGCCCTGCCTCTATATTTGCATAAGGCTAAGCACTGCCTTCCATTTGCATGGGACTAAGCCCCGTCCCGCATCTTGCATGAGGCTAAGCCCTGCCTCGATATTTGCATGAGGCCAAGCCCTACCTCCATATTTGCATAAGGCTAAGCACTGCCTTCCATTTGCATGGGACTAAGCCCTATCTCGAACCATACATGAGGCTAAGCCCTGCCTCCATATTTGCATAAGGCTAAGCATTGCCTTCCATTTGCATGGGACTAAGCCCTGTCCCGAACCGTGCATGAGGCTAAGCATTGCCTCCGTATTTGCATAAGGCTAAGCACTGTCTTCCATTTGCATGGGAATAAGCACTATCCCGAACCTTGCATGAGGCTAAGCCCTACCTCCAATTTTGCATGAGGCTAAGCACTACCTTCTCACGGGACTAAGTATTGACCCTCCTTGCATAAATGTTGCTCTATCCCGGTACTAACTATTTGCTCTTCTGTCGGGCTAAGATCTATCCTCCATTTCACAAGACTAAGCCTTTTCTTGCTAACATAATATTATTGCATTTCATGGGCTGAAATATTGCTAATCTGTCCAAAGGTGTCATAGTCTAAACTTATCATCCTCGTAGCCGGAATACACCATGCCATGGCCTGAGGATCTCTCAAATTTGCATATCATTATTCAAAGGCGTCATGGTTCGGAGGCACCATTTTCATGGCCCGAGAACATCATTTCATGGCCTGCAAATCCCTCACTGAACAATTCATGGCCCAGGACATCATGGTCTAAGGACGTCATCCTCCACCGTCCGAAGACAACTTTCATGGTCCGAAGGAAATCTGCATCATGTTTAAATTTTTGTACAAATACATGTTCGTAGCATCTCTTTATATGCAAGTGACAAGTAAGCAACCGCTATCCCAATAGGAGCAACCTCGCTCCAGTTCCTTCAGTTATCTCAAAACTGAACTCTCACCATAACTGTTCTTTCACACTATCCCGAAACATTGTGTCCGTTCTTGCGATGACTTCATCGATATATTTTGTCCATGAATCCAGAACTACACACGACCTGATTCCTATAAAATCAGGGATATGTAGGTAGCTCAGAAGCCAGAGTGCGGCCTAAATCTCTCAAACCTTCTCATTCGGTCAAAATTGACCATAATATCTTTACCCGACAACTCTTTCATCCTTTATAGGTAAAGAAGGGCAGCTGTTGATACCCAATTTTTTCCAACATAGCTTTAAAATGCATATATGTCTTCAAAATCATGCATTAGCATCAACTAGTATTTTTTCACAATTTCTACATCTTTAATTAATTTTCCTAGTATTTTATTTCTAATAAATAATTACAAAATTGCATCACGAATGATTTTAAAACATTTCTTAATTTAATATTACTATTTATGGTCTTATTAAGTCCAAATTATTTCATAAATCACCAAATTGGCAGCCTTTGGCTATAATTGTAATAACTTTGCAATTATAGCTCATGCATATATTTTTGCATTATTTCAATCAAAATTAGCCCATTGTATTTTTAAATACTAAATAATTATTTTTAAAACATTTCCATGAAGGAAAAATTATTTTTTAATAATTAGTAATTATTTTACAAATTATTTTTAAATTAGTAATATGTTTCTTAAATACCCCAAACAATTGACTAAAAATAATTGTTTGTTAAAAATAATTATCTTACCCAAATTCCAAAAGGAAACGAGTTGTTTCCCCATGAACGTCAAAACCCGGACTTCCCCGCGAGGGAAAAAGGGGCGCCAACATGCTAAAATTGAAATTAAAAAGGCTGTTTGTTAAATACCCCAAACAATTGATTAAAAATAATTCTTAAAATAATTACTAATTATAAAAAATATTTTTTCTTGCATGGAAATATTTTAAAAATATTTATTTAGTATTTAAAAATACAATGGGCTAATTTTGATTGAAATGATGCAAAAATGTATGCATGGGACATAATTGCAAAGCTATTGTAATTATAGCCAAAAGGGTGCCAATTTGGCTATTTAGAAAATAATTTGAACTTAATAGGACCATAAATAGTAATATTAAATCAAGAAATATTTTAAAATCATTCATGATGCAATTTTGTAATTATTTATTAGAATACTAGGCAAATTAATTAAAGATATAGAAATTGTGAAAAAATACTAGTTGATGCTAATGCATGATTTTGAAGACATATATGCAATTTAAAGCTATGTTGGGAAAAATTGGGTATCAACACCAGAGAGGCATTGTATTAAGCCTTGTATATGTTTACAAAGTAAGGCCTAGAGATTGGCTAAAAGCTGGAGGAAAAAGGAGAGAAGAGTCTCATAAGCACACTGACAAGGTCAGTATCATAGAGGCTGCATGGTAAAAGGTAGAAACAGTTACGACCATAAGTCGTGGTGTGAGAAAGGGACTAAAGGGGGAAATACCCTCGACTTAGGATTTATTCACAGAGCAACTACTTAATGGCAAGGAGAGTATTAAGGTATTCATAAGAGCTATAAGTTATAAAAATGATAAGAGCATCAGTTAACATTCAGGGACTAATGTTCCAAAGGGGGAATGATGTTACACCCCGCAATATTACTATGATGTTACGTCCTGCAGTATTATATTATGATGATGTTACGCTTTGCAGTATTACATTACGATGATGTTATGCTTTGCAGTATCAAGTTATGACAATGTTGCACCCTGCAGTATTACATTATAGTGATGTTACGCTTTGCAGTATTAAGTTACGACGATGTTCCATCCTGTAGTATTGTACGTTGAATTTGTCGTAAGGTAATTGACATCAGTCCAAGTAAAAGATTATTTGGAGATTATAAGGATTATGCTATTTCACAACTGATGAGTAAATTCATGAAGGTGAAAGGGGAAGCAAGTCAAAGAAAATTAATTTTCGTCAAAGTTTGGCATTTTGGAGTAAAATACGGTCCGAGATAAAATACCCGATATTTATGGACTAGTGCCATACAAGGTACTATATGACCATGGTAGTAAGGTGTACAAGGTATGTTAAAAGAGAGTAGTATTTTAAGTAAGTTGATATAATTCTTAATTATGCGTGTAATTGGTCAATTACTGGGTAATGGGGTATTACCAAATTAATTAACGAATTAATTGGATAAGGATGGGAAAAACCAACGTGGCAGCACTCCATCAATCTTTAATAACTCTTACAGAAGATTGGGAGGTGGCACACTTAAAGGATTTATATGTGACACCAAATCCTTGAAATGTGGGCTTTATCCTAACTCAATTCACTTTCTAATCTTTAGAAAGTTTCATTCAAGAACATTACAATGCAAAGGACTTTCTAATTCAAGGGACATATCACATTACAGCATTTCCAAATAGCAACTCAATACAAATGACTTTCTAACCCAAGGAACAAATCACGTTCATTCATTTTCCAAAAAAAAGTAACATTGTTCCTAAGTTCTTAAGGAAAAGTTTTCGGCCAAAATATTTCTTTGCATAGCAATTTGATTGCTTCGAGCATTTCATACGATATGTTCCGTGTATTAGAGGATCGTCAAGAGAATAGACTCATGTATGTTAAGGCTATCCTTTCTTTCTTTTGGCATGATCTATACGACACAAACGAAACGAGCAAATGCGCAATTTCCATAAATAACTCTATTCATAAAAATGCTAGAGATGCTTATGTTCTTGATTCTCCATGTGTCATATTAATCTATTATCTGTTCATGGGTATCAGATAAATACGTAAGTTGAAAAAATTTACTTTATGGTATTATTCAAAGGCCACAATGGTCTTATGACACTCCAAGAGATTTTATTGACGTACTTCTCATGCATTGTATTCACGCACATTGACCCACTAGATGGCATTATATATGCGTATATATATATATATATATATATATATATATATATATATATATATATATGTATGTATGTATATATGTATGTATATGGGGTATGGGAAAAGTTATGGCGTTATATATGCACCACCACCTGATCAGCTGGTATACGTTGATGATTTTGCCCACAGTGACCAAGATGATATGATGGGATGCCCTCAGAGGCTGATGATGTTATGAAACATGTACCTATGCACGACATGACATTCATACACATATGCATTATACTATATTTATTTCATGATTTACAAAGTTATTCAGACTTACAAGTAAAGTCAATTACTCGATATTTCCTCCTTGTCTATTATGTACTTATTTATGTGCCTTACATACTTAGTATATTATTTATACTGACATCCCTTTTTGCTTGGGGATACTGCGTTTCATGCCCGCAGGTGCCGATAGATAGGTCGTGAGCCTTCCAAGTAGGCTATCAGCTCAGCGGAAGATGTTGGTGCGCTGCATTTGCTTTGGAGTTGCTTGTTTGGTTAGTATGAGTTAGATGTGTATTGTTTGGTATGGCGAGACTCTGTCTCGACCTTTATGAAAATTATATATTTTTAGAGGCTTGTAGATAGATGTCATGTACGTAAAAGATTGTATGGCCTTGTCGTCCTTTGTTCAGTGTTCAAGTTGTTATTTTGGTCTTAGAGGCCCATATATCTTATGTATAAATTGGTATTACCTGTTGTATTCTTCCTATTTCACGGCAGCCTCTCCGGCTCAATTATTTATGACATTATGACATGAAAAGATACGTTATGTTGGTACTCGGTTGAGTAAGGTACTGGGTGCCCATCGCAACCCATTGGTTTGGGTCGTGACAGTTACATAGTGATTGTCGGCTTTGGAATAACTCTTGGCACATTCGAAGACGAACATATGTTTAAGTGGGGGAGAATGTAACGACTAGACTGGTCATTTTGAGCATTTGCACTTCGCTCGATAGTTTAAGGGCACGAGTAGCTCCGTATAATGTATTATGACCTGTGTGATTCATCAGTTTTGGTTTTTTAGGTTATTCCGAATCAATTTGGAAAAATGAATTTCATTATTGAAGCTTTAAGTTTGAAGAGTTAACCAAGTTTGAGTTTTGTAAATTTGACCCCGGAACAGAGTTTTGATGGTTCATTTAGGTCCGGATGGTGATTTTGGATACGAGCGTATGCCCGGATTTGAAATTAGATATTTCTAGAAGGATTAGGCACTAATTGGTGAAAGTTAAAAATTTGAAAGTTTGGAAAGTTGCTAAGTTTGACCGGAAGATGACTTTGAGGATATCGGATTCGGATTGTGGTTCCAAGAATTGGGATATCTTCGATATGTCAATTGGGACTTGTTTGCAAAATTTGAGTTCATTTCGGGTTGATTGGATATGTTTCGGCGCGCATTTTGGATGTTGAAAGTTCAAAGTTCATTCAATCAAATTGAGGTGTGATTCGTCGTTTCGATATGTTATGTGTAAGAGTGGCAAATGGGTGGGTCGGGTTGAAAACGGGTAATGAAAAAATGGATCAATTATCCGACCCGACCCTTATTTAATACGGATAAAAAACTGGTTAACCGGCGGATAATATGGGTAACCATATTATCCAAGAATTCTTGCATATGATCACTTTAGGGAGAATTCTTAGTCTCCCTAACTTGAGGAACCCCCAATTTGAGGATTTACAAATATAAAAGTTAGACCCATTGGTTATCCATTGGTTACTCATTGGTAATCCATTTCTAAATAGATAATATGGTTCTTATCTATATTTGACCCATTTTTAAAAGGTTCATTACCCAATCCATTTTTTAGTGGATAATATGGGTGGTTAACTATTTTCTTTTAACCATTTTGACACCCCTAGTTATGTGTTATTTAAGGCATCCAGTAGGTCCATATTATTTTATAGGACTCGTTGGTATATTTGGACGGGGTCCTGAGTGGCTCGGATGGGTATCGGACGGGGTTCAGATCGTTTGGAGCCTTGTTGAAGTTGTTGGAATGAGGGACCGCAGGTGTGTACTCATGGAAGCATGAAGCTAGTCGCAGAAGCGACCTGGGGAAGGCTGGTTGGGGAGGCTTCACAAAAGTGTGATCACAGAAGCGACCCTGGACATTGCAGAAGCGGCCTTTGTAACGACCCGACCGGTCGTTTTGAGCTTTTGCACTTGATTTCCAGTTCTCGGGCATGACTTGCCCCGTGTAATGTATTATGACTGATTTAGATCGTTGGTTTTTGTTTTTAGGAAAATCGGAATGGACTTGAAAGAAAAGTCTCAGATGAAAGCTTTGAATTTGAAAGGTTTGACCAAGAGTTGACTTATTTGTATAAGATATCGGAACGAAATTTTTATGATTTGTTTAGCTTCATTGGGTGATTTATGACTTAAGAGCGTGATCGGAATTGGTTTTGGAGGACCGGATTATAACTAGGCTTGAATTGGCGAAGTTAAGATTTTGGCGATTTTCGGTTGGCAGGTGAGATTTTGATCCGAGAGTTGCAGTAGCCTCGTTATGTCATTTGGGATGTGTGTGCAAAATTTTAGGTCATTCGGACGTGGTTTGGTTGGGCTTTTGATCAAAAGCGTATTTTGGAAGATTTTTGAAACTTAGGCTTGAATCTGATGTGATTTGGTAGATTTGATGTTGTTTGAGGTGTTTTGACGATTTGAGCAAGTTTGAATAAGATATTGGGTTATGTTTGTGCTTTTGGTTGAGGTCCCGGGGGCCTTTGGGATGATTTCGGGTGGTTAACGGAAGAGTTGAGATGTAATTGCAGCTTCAGATTTTGCTGCTTCTGGTATTTTTGCACCTGCGGTTTGGGGACCGCAGGTGTGGCGTCGCATATGCGTGTTTTTGGCCGCAGAAGCGGGAGAGGAGGAGATGGTCTGGGATCGCAGAAGCGGTCAGGTTATCCGCATCTACGGAGTCGCAGATGCGGAGGGTGTTTCGCAGATGCGGGGCCTGGTCCCTTTAGTGAGTTCCGCAGAAGCGGACGGGTGAACGCAAATGCGGTACCACAGAAGCGGGCTTTTGTTCGCAGATGCAAAAAATCCCTGGGCAGAATGTTTTAATTTGTTTCATCCGCAACTTTAAAGCTCATTTATTCCTTTGTTGATCATTTTGAGAGCTGGTTGAAGGAAATTGAAGAGAGATTCGAGGGGAATCACCTAGAGATAAGATTTTTGAACTCAATACTCGATTATTATTGTGAAATCCACCTAGAAATTCATGGAACTAAGCTAAAAATGGAAGAACTAGGGCATGGGATTTTGAACATTTGAATTGGGATTTGGAGAACCATTTGAGGTCGGAGTTGAGAACTTTTGGTATGTTTGAACTCGTGGAGTGATAAGGAATCTAATGATGTGAAAATTTCTGAGTTTTGAGAAGTGGGCCCGGGGCTCGGGCTTTTCTAATTTCGGGATTTGTGCCCGTTATTGATTTTTTTTGCTTGCGTTTTGTTCTTTTAGCATATTGTGATATATTCGTTCTGATTTTGGATAGATTCGACGCGCGTGGAGGCCGATTTAAGGGGCAAAGGCGTTGCGAGCTAGAGATTTCGCCGGTTTGAGGTGAGTAATGATTGTAAATAATGTCCTGAGGGTTTGAAACCCCGGATTTGCACATCGTAGTGCTATATTGAGGTGAGACATGCGCTGGATGATGAGCGTAAGGTCTTTTACTACTGGGGATTGTGACTTGGTTCGTCCCGATTGATGATTTTACCGCGTATTTGACTGAAACTTATTTGTTATCATCCTGATTTGGGCTGATTGCCATATTTGGGATTTGTGCCAATTATTTGAACCCTTCATTTTTATCACTATTTCCTCACTGTTTTGACTCATTACTTGAACTCAGTCCTGTTGATATCTACTATTTTACAAACTCAACCATTTTTACTCAGTTTTGAGACTTAAATGATATTTTAAATGATGTTTTGGGCTGTGAACTATTGTTTTACTAATGACCAAAGGGCTTGTGATGATTTTCGGATTGAGTGAGGCCGAGAGCCATATGTGAGGATATACTGAGTGATATGAGGCCGAGGGCCTGAGATACTTGTTTACGCCACGAGGTGGCTTGAGCGATGTGAGGCTGAGTGCCGAGTGATGTGAGGCCGAGTGCTGAGTGATGATGCCACGAGGTGGCTTGATATAGCGCTTGGGACGTAAGGGGCCCCTCCGGAGTCTGCACACCCATAGTGAGCGCGGGTACCCATTATTCTGAGAGTGAGCCCGAGGGACTGATACTATTCTAAGAGTGAGCCCGAGGGGCTGATACGAGTGATTATGAGGTAGCCCGAGGGGCTGGTACTGTTCTAAGATATTGCCCGAGGGGTGAACTTTTATGTGTTCCTCTTTCACATTTACTTGTAATTTTACCTGTTATACTGTGGTATTTGTGCCCGAGAGGCGGATTTTCTGTGCTTATCGGCACTAACTATTCTGCAATCATTACGTAATTGTTGAAAAAGTCATTTTCAAAAGAGGTTTAAACTGAGCTAAGATATTTCTAAAGATTTCACAGCTTCACTACTTTTCTCAAAGGGTTTTACACTGCTTCTATACAGCATGTTGGTTGCTTTACGTGATTTCTTACTGCTTAGTTGTTATTTACCTTTATTACTCACTGAGTTGGAGTAATCACTTTACTCACTGCACCTCGTATACAGATGCAGGTATTTATTCCTCCGGCAGCGAGTTTTGTGCTGATCGAAGGCTGAGTTATCGGAGTTTAGCAAGGTGGCTGCCAGTGTTCGTAACACCGCTTTCCTCCCTTTTTGTTCATTAGTCCTGTTTTGTACATTTCAGACCTTGTAGTTGTATTTATACTCCAATAGATGCTCGTGACTTGTGACATCCCGGTATCGGACTGTGTTTGAGCTGTATTCCGCACTTTATAAAGAAATCTTTTACTTAGTTTATGGTTATCTAATCATACTAAAACTGTTTATTAATATTAACTATTCTGAAAAGGCGAAATGGGTTAGTTGGCTTGCCTTGTCCTCACGAGAGGCGCCGTAACAATCGGGTTCGGGAATTGGGTCATAACAGCCTTGCTAGCCAAGGCTGTTTTGCAGATGCGCGACCTTGTTCTGAAGAAGTGAAGGTCACAAGTGCAACCTACTGTCCGCAAATGTGGAAACATTGGGCAGAAGCTTTAAGTTCGAGGGTTTGGTCATTTTAGCATATTTGAAGCTATGGAGCTCAGATTGTAGCGATTGTTAGGCTATATTCACCACGTGGATTGGGGTAAGTGTTCTCTACTCGATTTTGGTGATATTTCCTGAATCTATCTTTGATTTTGGCATTTGGATTATGAATTGTAAAGAGAAATTAGGGGTTTTAGCCAAAAGTTTCATAGAGTGAGCTTTTGAGTTTTTAAAAACGATTCGGAGTCGGATTTGGGTGAAACAAGTATGATTGGACTCGTAATTGAATGGGTTGTCGGATTTTGTGAGTTTATTCAGATTCCGAGGTATGGGTCGGGGTTTGGATTTAGGGTTGAATTTGGGCTTTTGATTAAAGATTAGGCCTTTATCTATTGGGTTTGTTTCCTTTTACATTATTTGATATATTTGAGTTGTTTTGGCTAGTTTTGAGCTGTTCGGAGGCCGGTACGTAGGGGATGGCATTTTTGGAGCATCGTTCGGTTTGCTTGGTGTTGGATTTGCCTTGTTCAAGGTAAGTAACATTTCTAAATATGGTGTTGAGGTTATGAAACCCCGAATTGCATGCTACATGATTGATGTTGAGGTGACGTGCATGCTAGGTGACGGTCGTCTGGGCGTGCACCGTGTGAATTATGATTTAGTCGATTCTATGAAATTTTGTAGCTACGTTATCTGAACATTTTTACTGTACTCTATGTGTTAGAGAAATTGAGTTATAATTTATGTTAGAAATCATATTTAGGCAATATACTGGTACTATTAGGACCCACCGTGGTCGTTCTTTATTGTTGAGTTATTTGTTTAATTGCAGTTATATACTCAGTCGCATTCGTCATTACAGATCATAGCTCAGTCTTTGTTATTGTATAATTGTCACATCTCATATAATTAATTTGGGTTGCATATTTTGAGTGTTGTGAGCCCGAGAGACTGGAGATTGATGACTGAGTGAGGTCGAGGGCCTGACAATGAGGTTATTGATACTTTAGCACGTGAGTTGTCCGTGCAACATGTGATAGTCTGTGTGAATCCATATATTGATACTATAGCACATAGCTTGTTAGTGCAGCACGTGAGTTGTCCGTGCGGATCAGGCTTTATAGATTCATGCCATGATTTTGCTTATTACCGCGCTTGGGCTGAGTCGGCCCCTCTGGAGTCTGCACATCTACAGTGGGCACAGTTGCTAGCAGTTATTATGTTTGGGTTAGATCTGCCTTATATAGTACTAAGTGACTGAGTTTGTCGAATGATTGAGTGTGATGAGTGGGAAGAGTGAGACCGTGAGATTGAGTACACTGAGAGTATGAGTACATGAGTTCATTGCTGAGATGCATTGCATTTGACATGCTTACTTGAGATACATGCATAGAGATGCATTTCCTTCTATTATCCGGCTTTGGTGACATTTATGATTTTACATGTATATTGATATGTAGGCATAAAGATGTATTCTCCTCATGCTATCTGAAAAGAAATATCTTATTTATTGTTGAAAGGTTTTTGGGAAAAATCACAATTTTCAAACATACTCATATGCTTTTGGAGTTTTCGGTGAAAGATTTGGGATTTACTGTTATACTTGAAAAGCATATATATCTTTCCGTAACTATGACTGAGTTGAGTATCTTTTCACCGAGTTATTTTCATGTACCATTTTATTATTATTGTTATGACTATTGCTTGTTATTGGAGTTGGACTCTGACCCTTGTCCTAGCTCGCACTACTTTCAACCTAAGGTTAGGTTTGTTACTTACTGAATATATGGTGCCGGTTGTACTCATACTACACTTCTGCACCTTGCGTGCAGATGTTGGATGTTGAGGTTGCGTACGGCGGGAGCTTAATCGGAAGATATACCTACGTTCCAGTTATGGCTATAAATTGTCCTTGGTAGCATTAGACTCGAAATATGTTCAATTATAATTCAAACAGATGTTGTAGTTATTTCAATTCAGTTTTGTAAAAATCTAAATCTTAGAAGCTCATGGTTTGTACTACCAGTTCATGAATAATTCTTGTATAAAAGTAGTTGTATTATTTTTTCTTCTCTTAATAAATCTCATTAAATTGGATAGTTCATTATTGGCTTACCTAGCGGATTGTGTTAGGTTGCATCACAACTAGTTGGATTTTGGATCGTGACAGTTTGACTAATAACCCAACGACATTTATGAATTTGATGAATCGGGTGTTCAGGCCATATCTTGACTCATTTGTCTTTGTCTTCATTGAAGACATATTGATCTACTCGCGTAATATGGAGGATCACGAGCAACATTTGAAGATAGTTCTTCAGACCTTGCGGGGACAAAAGCTTTATGCTAAGTTCTCAGGTGAGGGTAATAAGGTGGATCCTAGGAAGATCGAGGCAGTTCACAGTTGGCCTCGTCCTACCACAGCGGCCAAGACCAGGAGTTTCTTGGGGCTAGCAGATAATAATCATTGGTTTGTAGAGGGCTTCTCGTCTATTGCAGCTCCTTTGACTAGATTGACCCAAAAGGGTGCTTAGTTCAGATGGTCCAATGATTTCGAGGCGAACTTTCAGAATCTCAAGACCGCTTTGACTACAACACTTGTGTTGGTTTTGTCCTCCGGTTCAGGGATGTATGCTATGTATTGCGACATTTCACGCGTTGGTTTGGGTTGTGTATTTACTATGAAGGGGTAAGTAATTGCATATGCTTCACGTCAGCTGAATCCCCACGAGAAGAATTATCATGTGCACAATTTGGAGTTGGTTATGATAGTTCATGCTCTCAAGATATAGAGGCATTATCTTTATAGAGTGTTGTGCAACATCTACACCGATTACCGCAAATTGCAGCATTTGTTTAAGCAGAGGGATCTTAATGTAAGGTAGTGCAGGTTTCTTGAGCTACTGAAGGATTATGATATTATCATGCTCTATCATCCGAGAAAGGCGAATGTGGTTGTGGATGCATTGAGTAGAAATACTGAGAGTATGGGTAGTTTGGCATTCATTTTAACGGGGGAGAGGCCATTGTCTTTGGACATTCAGTCCTTAGCTAATCGACTTGTGAGGTTGGATATTTGTTACACCCCATGTTTTTGTACGTAAAAGTACACCACAAGTAAATTGAAGAAAGCTCAGAAATGAGAAATTACATCCCACATTTTCGTACGTTAAAGTTTCGTCGTAAGTTAATCGGCATAAGTTCGGGAATGGAATTATTTTGAGATTATTAGCATTATGATATTTCAAACAAGTGACGAGTAAATTCGTGAAGGTGAGAGGGTAATCAAATCAAAAAAAATGAATTTCGTCGAAGTTTGACATTTAGGGATAAAATACGGTCCGAGCTAAAATACCCGATATTTATGGACTAGTGTCATACAAGGTACCACATGACCATGATAGGGGTGTCTATATTCTTGATTCCCTATATGTCTTATTATTATATCGTTTGTTCATAGGTCTCAGAAAATACGTAAGTTCATAAAACTTATTTCATGATATTAATCAGAGGCATAATGGTTTTATGACAATTCTAAAAGATTTTATTGACGTACTTCTCATGCATTGCATTCATGTACATTGACCTATGATAAGATGGCATTATATATGCATATATATGTATATATATGTATATGGGGTATGGAAAAAGGTTTTGGCGTTATATATCACCACCACCTGATCAGTTGGGATATATTGATGATTTGCCCATAGTGGTCGAGATGATATGATGGGATACCCTCAGAGGCTTGATGATGTTATGAACACATACACCCATGCATGGTATGACATTTATACGCATATGCATGACATTATAAAAATGAAATTATTTACAGAGCTATGCAAGCGTACATGTCGAGTCATTTACTCCATGTCTCTACCATGTCTATTATTTACTGAATTTCATTCCTTACATTCTTGGTACATTATTTGTACTGACGTCCCTTTTTCCTGGGGATGCTACATTTCATGCCCGCAGGTCTCGATAGACAGGTCGAGAGCCCTTTAAGTAGGCTATTATCTCAGCGGAAGATGTTAGTGCGCTCCATTTGCTTCAAAGTTGCTTGTTTGGTTAGTATAATTTAGATGTGTATTCTTAGAGACTTGTAGATAAATGTCATGTACGTAAACGTTTGTATGGCCTTGTCGGCCTATGTTCAGTGTACGAGTGGTTATTTTGGCCTTATAGGCCCGTATGTCTTATGTATAAGTTGGTTTAACATGTGGTATTCTACTTATCTCATGGCAGCCTTCCGCTTCAGTTATCCATAAGAGTATGACATGAAAAGATACGTTATGTTGGTACTCAATTGAGTAAGGTACCAGGTGCCCGTCGTGGCCTATCGATTTGGGTCGTGATAATATTTTAGAGCCAGGTTGAGTTCTTTCACGTGTTGTGGCTCGTTGTTCTTTATTCGAGCGGATCAAGGCTCGTTAGTACGACAGACTTGCTGGTTCTAAAGGAGATTGTGCTACGTGGTGATTCCAAGTAGGTTACTATCAGCGATGATGGTGTTTTGTGGCTCCAAGGTCGCTTATGTGTTCCTAATGTTGATGGCTAGAGCGTGATGATCCTAAAGGAGGCAAACACTTTGCATTATTCTATTTATCCAGCTGCCACGAATATTTATCGTGGCCTGAGGCAGCATTACTGGTGGCGGCAGATAAAGAAGGATGTCTAAATTGCCAATAGGTTAAGCATGAGCACCAGAGGCCAGAGGCCTACTTTAGTGGATGGTTATACCGGAGTGGAAGTGGGAGCGCATCACTATGGATTTTTTAGCTGGGTTGCCACAGACTTTGAGAAAATTCGATGTCGTTTGGGTTATTGAAGACAGACTAACCAAGGCTGCACACTTTATTTCGGTGATGAATACCTACACTTCATAGAGGTTAGCCCAGATATATCTTTAGGAGATCATCCGGTTGCATGGTGTTCCTATCTCCGTTATTTCATATAGTGACATTCGGTTCCCTTTGCATTTTTGGAGAGTAGTACAGAATGATTTGGGTAACTAGGTAGAGCTGAATACGGCCTTTCATATACAGACCGACGGGCAATCAGAGCGAACAATTCAGATTCTAGAAGATATGCTCAAAGCATGTGTGATTGACTTTGGAGGCCAGTAGGATCGATTCTAACCTTTATCCAAGTTTACTAATAACAACTGTTATTAGAACATTATCAAGATGTCTCCATTTGAGGCCTTTTATGGTCGGTGATGTCATTCCCCCATCAGTTAGTTTGAGCCCGCGAGGATAGGTTAAATGGTATAGATTTGGTAAAGGATTCCTTGGATAAGGTAAAAAAGACATATGAATGACTTCACACAGCTTAGTCTAGGCAGAAGAGTTACGCGGATAAAAAAGCACGTGATTTATCATTTATGGTGGGAGAGAAGGTTCTCTTGAAAGTCTCGCCAATGAAGGGTATCATGAGGTTCGGAAAGAGGGCCAAACTAAGTACGAGGTTCGTCGGTCTATCCGAGGTGTTGAAGAGAGTTTGTGAGGCTGCATATAGGTTTAATTTGGCTCCAAGTCTATTGGGAGTTCATAAGGTTTTCCACGTGTCTATGCTTCGCAGGTACTATGCCTACAAGTCTCATGTTCTAGATTATAGCACAGTTCAGCTAGATAAGAGCTTGGGTTTTGAGGAGCCAGTTGATATTTTTAACAGGTAGGTCTGCAAGTTGAGTTATAAGAAGATTTCAGCGGTAAAGGTCCATTGGAGGGGACAAATAGTCGAGGAGGTAACTTGGGATACTGAAGAGGACATGCGGAGAAGATATCCACACTAATTCGGCACTCCGGGTATGATTCTAGACCAGTTCGAGGATGAATTTTTTTTAATAGGTGGAGAATGTAACGACCTGACCAATCATTTTGATTTCTAGATCCTTGTTCCCCTATTTAAGACTTCGTGCATGTGCTTTTACTATTTTATGACTTTTGGGGATAGATGGTTTGATTTTGGAAGGGTTCAGGTTAAATTCGGAACACTTAGTTCCATATTAGTGGCCTAAGGTGGTCAAGTTTGACTTGAGTGAACACTTTGAGTAAATGACCTTAGAAATGGGATTTGAAGGTTTCAATAGGTTCATATGATGACTTGGGACTTGGGCATGTGTTCGGATCGAATTTTGGGTGATCCGGGAGCGTTTCGGCGCTTATTGTTGAAAATTGGCGTCTTGAAGGTTTTAGAGTTTCTTAAGTTTGGTTTGAAGTAGACTTTGGTGTTATCGATGTCCTCTTGGATTTAGAGCCTTGGAATAGGTTCATGTGGTTGTTTTCAACTAGTGCATAAAATTTAGTGTAATTCCGAGTTGTCTAAGTATGATTTGTCGCGTTCGGACCTAGTTGGAAGAAGTTTTAAATTCAAAGGTTGATTAATTTGGTTTGAGGTACGCTTCTTTGTTTCGATGTTGTTTTATGTGTATCAAGAGTTTGAGCAGGTCCAGATTATGTTTATGAAATTGTTGGTGCATTTGGACGGGATCCTATGTGGCTCGGGTGTGCTTCAGACCACCCAAAGTTAAGTCTAAAATGGCAGCTTTTCTGCTGTTAGTTTCCTTATTCGCAAACACAGAGGGAGTCTCGTGTTCATGATGAAGGATTTGGGCGGAGGCATTCATTCATGAAGGTGGGATCACATTCGCGAAGGCTGGGAACTGTGAAGCTTCACATTCGTGAGGGGTAGAACGCGATCGCGAAGAAGGAGAAGAGGCTGGGGGCTGGTAGGCCATTGGCCTTCGCATTCATGATGGGCCTTCTGTATTCACAAAGGGTAGGACAGGATAGCCTTCATTATCACGAGGCCCTTGTTGTTTTCGCGAAAGGGAATCCTTGGCATCAGCAGCTTTGCCTTCACAATCGCAAAGAAGGAATCACTAGGCAGAAACATTTTGAAAGTCGGGACTTAGGCTTATTTTTGCCATTCTTCATTTGTGTTGGCCATTTTTAAAGCTTCTTGGAGAGGGATTTTCACTTAGCATTTGAAGGCAAGTGATTTGTTCCTAATGTTAGTTTAATGCATAGTGTATGGGTAGATTTTAACATAGAAATTGTGAAAATTATGGGATTATGTTAAAATACATAGGGTTTTGTAAAAATGAGATTTAATCACAAAATTGTATAATATATTTGAGTTCGTAAGGTCATGGCTAACATTTATCAACGGAAATTTTCGAAATCCGACCACATGGGCCCGAGGTGACTTTTATGAACTTTCCGAATTGGTTGGGAAATTACTCTAATAGATGAATTATGAACTTTTGAGTATATATTGATTAGTTTGTTTGACTTTTGACTAGGTTCGGGTGCTCGACTTTGTTTTACGGCTATTAGTGCGGTTTGAGGGTCGAGTAGAGGACTTGGAAGCAAGGCAAGTCTCTTTCCTAATCTTGTAAGAGAGAAATATCCCCATAGGTGCTTTAATTTTTATTGTTACTTGATATGGGTGCAATGTACACACATGGTAACGAGAGTCCAAACTGTGACGACCCGACCGATCGTCTCATGAGTTACCGCTCTGTTTCCCCCATTTCTACTTCTTTTTGTTGTGTTTATCGGTGTCATAACACAAACCGATGGGCTGCGATGGGCACCCGATACCTTACTCAATCGAGTACCAACGTAATGTATCTTTCTTATTATATCATCATATACACGTGACATACGGGCCTAACAGGCCAACATGATCCTTTATAAACTCAAAACATAGGCCGACAAGGCCGTACAATCTTTCACGTACACGACATATGTCTACAAGCCTCTAAGAGTACATAAATGTCATAAAGGTCGGACAGAGTCCCGCCATACCAAACAATAAACGTCTAAATCCTACTAACCAGACAAGCAACTCTGAAGCAAATAGAGCGCACCAACATCTTCCGCTGAGCTGATAGACTACGTGGAGGGCTCTTGACCTATCTATCAGGACCTGTGGGCATGAAATGCAGCGTCCCCAAGCAAAAAGGATGTCAGTACAAAAAATGTACCGAGTATGTAAGGCACATAAATAAGTACATAACAGACATGGAAGAAATATGGAGTACATGACTCAACCTGTAAGTCTGAATAACTTTGTCAATCATGAAATAATTATAGTATCTTGCATATGCGTATGAATATCATGTCATGCATAGGTACATGTTTCATAACATCATCAATCTCTGAGGGCATCCCGTCATATCATCTCGGCCACTGTGAGAAAAATCATCAACATATACCAATTGATCAGGTGGTGGTGCGTATATAATGCCATAACCTTTCTCATATCCCATATACATATATATATATATATATATATATACGCGTATATAATGCCATCTGGTCACAGGTCAATGTACATGAATGGAATGCATGAAAAGTTCATTAATAAAATCATTCGGAATGTCATAAGGACATTTTGCCTTTGAGTTATATCATAAAGTAAACTCTTTTCAACTTTCATATTTTTCTGAGACCCATGTACAAATGATAAAATATTATGACACGTGGAAATTCAAGAACATAGATATCTTTAATACTTCTATGAATAGAGTTATTTATGGAATTACTGCATTTGCACGTTTCGTTCGTATCGTATGGATCATGCCAAAAGAAAGAAGGGATAGCCTTAACATACCTGAACAAATTCTCTTTTGCGAAAATGTGTAACGACGGATCGAAGTAGGAAAGTAAATTCGTATGATATCCTTGAGAAAGATTGTACTGGGTTTTCTTTGAATTAGCATTTCATGTTGGACCTTGTAGCATTTCAGAGAATGTCACGTTTGGACATTGCATCATCTAAGAGAATTTTTATGTTTGGACATGGTATCATTTAAGAGAGTTTAGCATTTGGACATTTTATGGTTCCAGGGAGTTTTCACGTTTTGAATCCTTGTTATCTCTTCGTACTGGTATATAAATGCGGTTTTGCTGATTTTTTGCAAGGTCTTATACTCCTATAATAAAGACACCAAGCAACAATTACGTGTAAGCAAGATAAAGGTTGCCTAGTGACTCATTTTGCATAATTTTTCCACCTTGGTTAACCAAATGCACAAGTCACTTAATGTGAAGTTGGGGCTGCCGCATAATCCTTTGTAATCCCTATCTAATATATCCCCAATTAATTAGGTAATGTTCCGTTACCCAGTAATTAACCAATTACCCGCAAAATTGAGAATTATTCTCACTTACTTGAAATATTACTCACTTTTTACATACCTTATACACCTTACTATTATGGTCATGTAGTACCTTGTATGGTACTAGTCCTTAAATACCGAGTATTTTAGCTCGAGCTGTATTTTATCCCAACATGCCAAACTTGGACGAAAATTCATTTTCTTTGACTTGCTCCCCCTTTAACCTTTACTAATCACTTTTGAAATAGCATAATCCTTATAATCTCAAAATAATCTTTTACTTGGCATGATGTCAATTACCTTACAACAAATTTAACGTACAAATTTACCCCTGTCATGCAGCCTGTATGACCCTAGCTTTGTAAGTGTACTTATGCGATTCATCTTTCCTTTTTCCTTTTATCTTTTAGTCAATCTCTAGGCCTTACTTTTTATATACAAGTCTTAATAGTATGCCTCTCTAGGCCTCTATAGGTATACTGAAGTCCTTTGCTCGATACTTTGTAGAACTTGCGAATATGGCCATATCTTATTTCATAGATCTGGTTATCCATTCATATGAATTTACTGCATTTACATGGGTTATACTATACCATAATTTTTACTTCAATCTATCTTTACTGAGGTACGCTTACTAAGCTCCCAATTACTTTTGTTGCATATCCCTTAGGTATAAATCCTAGTCCTTCAATGCTCCTTCATTACCGTTCGTCTTAAGAATCATGGCCTAATCTCATGTCATACTTTGTAACTTGTATCTGACCATTGTTGACTCGCCTCAATGTTGATCTATTATCCTCTACTTGAAAACTTGAAACTTCTTACGTAATACATTACCGCTAGGGCTTACGTTGCATTAAGGAATATTTGAAGTGATTTCCATAATCATATTTCATAGTGTCTCTATGTGATTCACCTTATGGGGGTATCCTAATTTCGTGCCGCCAACAAAATCTTTTATCCTTCTCTTCTTCTATTTTCTTTTTTTCAAATCATTATTCAAACGAAGGCCCAAATGTCATCCTTTATCTGTCACAATATACCCTTATTTTATTACTAGGTCAGCATTTCATTCTTTCTAAATGCTATTAATCTTAGATTCCTTTGAGTTCATTCAGGCTATATTGAACTTTCAATAATTAGAGAAACCATTATTTCTCTTGTTTTTATGGACTTAATCCTGAGGACTTATCCATTCTCGTCGTGCCTTTCATCATCCTCACTCATGTTTTCTTAAAATTTTGTTACTCTACCATACTTTAGGTTGCGACCTATAAATATCCATTTATAATACTCGCAACTTTCCTTCAACTTGCTTGCACCATAAATTTTCTTATGTTATTCTGGAACGTCAAGCGATACATCACATCGTCTCTAACTTTTCTCTACTCTCTTAACGAGATCTCTTAGTACTTAGAAACCACATGTTGGAAGACATGCCGCTGACGATGCCGCTATCATTCCCGGTTATTGGATCCTCGTGCTTATAACCTTCTATCCGAAGTATGGACTATTCACAACTTTCTACATTTGAGTATCTCGTACGTTGTTCACTTTTACCTTACTTACTTAAAATCTCGCATCATATATTTCTTTCATAACCTCCCTTCCACCTAGGTGTATTTCACGTCCATATCTTGAAGCTCTATTATAGTACTCGCACCTCTGGTACATACACAATTTGGTGGGAGCTTCGTATTGACTTCTTATGAGGCTGGTACTTCTTCTAACTGGCTTCCTTGTAGAGCCATTATAGATTATGGTTGTTGGGTTATTTCTCTTGAATATATGATATTAAGAGTGATTTTGTCATGTTCTCAAGCATAACTTCTATAATTTTTTTCAAGGTCCAATAATTAGACTCCTGATTTACTTGGGTGATGTAATTCTTTAGTTTCCCCTTCCTTCTGATCAACCTTTATATAGACTTAAGCTAGCTTTCGATCTGTGGCTCATGGTATCAGTTATTACCTTAGCCTTTCATGGGCGTTATGGAATATCCATGATACAATCTTCTAAAAATTCAATCCTTTGTCTATGTCCTGGGCTCAATTCTTTCTTTTAACTTATACCGGAGTCTTCTATGGATGTGTAATTGTCAACAAATATGCTGCCTGGATAATGCTCCAAAATCTTGAGTGTATCCATAACATACTAACTCTGGATCATTGATCGAATAATTCCTTTCGTTCCATCTCATCTTTCTTTAAACATGTGCAATTACTTTTCCTGGTCTTTCTGCCCCTTGTTGCGTGCATACTTAACTCATCCTAGTTCCCATACATGCCAGATTCTTTGTGTAACTCATGTAGTCTTGAATATTACCTTCGATCTTTCTCCTCGTTCATTAGCCACGGTAGGTGCCACTTTCTTTTGGAGTGCTTACAATGTTGTTGTGAGACTGTTATTACACGACCATTTACTCTTTAGGTCATTGTGCTTAAGTTGAAGCGTTCTTCCTTATTTTCTCAGCTAGTCTTTTGTTGTAGTACCTAGGGAGAACCCTTGACCCTCGTAAAGTTGTGAGCTTATTAAAGACCTTTTGATGTTCTTTCTTGCCTATAGTTATCCGTAGTTGCTTACCTCCATGCCCTTGTGCTTGTAGGGTTGCTTTTGAGCTGACATTTTGATTGCCTTCCTAGTGGCACTTTCTTTTATCCCTGTAACACTCATACGGTACCTTTAACTACCCCAACTCTTATTTAAATATATCCTAAGCATTATAATAACATTACTGCGAGGCTGAGTTCTCCATATTGGGTTCTACTATGTTTATCTTAAACGATCTGATGACTCGTCTACAACCTCCTATTTAGTCATAACTGGGATCTTCCTGACTAACTACTCATTGGCCCATTCTCATATCAATATTCCTCGTAATCTTTCTTGGGTTATTTCCTTTGTCTTAACTTACATCTCGCACTAGCTCCTTATTTATTAATAACAGCTCGGGCAGGAACCTTTACTTCCTCTCCTTGACTTCGTGCTTGCACAATATTCTTGAATCGTAGCGTATTTGTAAGATTTGGATAAGTGTCATCTCATTCCTCTTTCATTTATCACATTCTTCCTTTACCACTCCATAGTCACTAGAACCACTTAATTTTGACTTAATGTCACATCACTCCATATTCCCCCCTTTAGGGGTGTACTAAGAGCTGAAGCCACGAGGATCTACCTATAGATGTTTTACCTCTTCATCTTTGGCGTCGTTTCTCAACATCAATGATCCTTACTCACCTTGCGGTAATCCTTCTATACCAAGGATAGCAAAATTCCTCACTCGCGATGGTGACAATTAGTGTAACTGGCACATACAGTCCCTTAAGCTTAACTTTGCTCACATTGCTTGCTTTAGGGAAGCGTCTTCCTAAGTGACCATTCTCTGAATTCATTATGGATCTTCTTCTGTTGTCTATTTTATCATCGTAGGAACGCAATCTAAAATTCTCATGATGCTAACTATTATCAAATCACTCAGTCTCTAATTTTTTGTCTTGTTCACCAGTCCATACTGATTTCTATTACTCTTGGATCTAAGTTTTCCTTCTGGTCGTCACATTGGAGTCACAAACTTATTTATCGAAATAAGGATATGACTTTATGGCCTATACTCTTTTGTTGTCTCAATGCCTGTCACCCCTCGTCCCTTCCTTTACCTGAATATAGACTTTGTTTTATTGTCATTTCTTTTTTTTTTCCTACTGTCATTATCTATGTATCACACCTTATTCATAATGTTTCCTTATCTCTCTTCTTATTTCCCTACTAATATTTCTGCCTATCACTTTATTTTGAAACTTCAACATGACATTCTTTTGCTTTTAGCTCCCCTTGCTTCATCCCTTGGCTCTTCAGGTTGCCAAGCATTCTCGTTCTACTAGGGATGGGAGCCATACTAAGGTAATATTCATCCCTTTAAGGCTTTCAGTGCCTATCTTTGTAGTACTCATTCCTAGCTGTACTATTTTAGAGTGCACCATTTGGGTGTCTCATAAAGAGATCTATTAGCATATTTGCAATATCCTTCGAAAATGTCAACTGACACAAACAATTCATCCATCATATCTTCTTATATTATTTTTGTTAACCCCCATAAGTCATATGTGGAATGGGAGCGACCAATTGTATATACCTATGTTACTATTGAATGTAACTCAAAAAGCTTATGTTCCTCTGCCTCCATTATAAACGTCGTTAACCTTCATTAATTGGGCGCCTCGTACCCTTCTTCATCTTACTTCTGTTGCTTTTGAAACTTGTATTTATCTTCTTAATCCCTCATTGACTTTTACCATAAAGATGGATAGACATTCATGCCTTAAGGCTTCTTATTAGGAAGCTTACACTTTTTAGTACACCCATGATCTGCTAAAGACCTCACATTTACTTGTTGTAGGCATCTTAGAAAAATCCAATTCCTCTGACTCAACTCTTCCACAACTATCTCTCTCTCTCCAATTCTCCTTTATGGATGTGGGTATCGTCTTATTACGAAAAAAAAGAATTTCGAAATTTGAATTCTTATAAGTGAGCTCTACCACACGATCTAGAGTAAGAAGAAAGAGTGACAATCCTAAATGTGTTGTAGCTTCCTGCTTATAAGTGTGGTGCACGACACACCCATAAACAAGACTCTACTAGACATGGCTTGTAGGCTCCCTAGGACAACACTACTCTGATACAACTTTTGTCACGACCCAAACCGATAGGCCGTGATGGGCACCTGGTACCTTACTCAACTGAGTACCAACGTAATGTATCTTTCTTATTATATCATCATATACACGTGACATACGGGCCTAATGGGCCAACATGATCCTTTATAAACTCAAAACATAGGCCGAGAAGGCCGTACAATCTTTCACGTACATGACATATGTCTACAAGCCTCTAAGAGTACATAAATGTCATAAAGGTTGGGACAGAGTCCTGCCATATCAATCGATGCACGTCTAAATAATAATAAGCAGACAAGCAACTCCGAAGCAAATGGAGCGAACCAACATCTTCCGCTGAGCTGATAGCATACTTGGAGGGCTCTCGACCAGTCTATCGGGACCTATGGGCATGAAACGCAGCATCCCTAGGCAAAAGAGACGCCAGTACGAAAAATGTACCGAGTATGTAAGGCACATAAATCAGTACATAACAGACATGGAAGAAATATGGAGTACATGACTCAACCTGTAAGTCTGAATAACTTTGTAAATCATGAAATAATTATAGTATCTTGCATATGTGTATGAATGTCATGTCGTGCATAGGTACATATTTCATAACATCATCAGCCTATGAGGGCATCCCATCATATCATCTCGGCCATTGTGGGCAAAATCATCAAAGTATACCAGCTGATTAGGTGGCGGTGCGTATATAACGCCATAACCTTTCCCATATCCCATATACATATATATACATACATATATACGCGTATATAACACCATCTAGTCACTGGTCAATTTACATGAATGCAATGCATGAAAAGTACATTAATAAATTCATTCGGAATGTCATAAGACCATTTTGCCTTTGAGTAATATCATAAAGTAAGCTCTTTTCAACTTTCGTATTTTTCTGAGACTCAAGAACAGATGATAAAATATTATGACACGTGGAAATTCAAGAACATAGATATCTCTAATACTTCTATGAATAGAGTCATTTATGGAATTTGTGCATTTTCACGTTTCGTTCGTATCGTATGGATCATGCCAAAATAAAGAAGGGATAGCCTTAACATACTTGAACCAATTCTCTTTTGCGAAAACGCGTAACGACAGATCGAAGTAGGAAAATAAATTCGTATGATATCCTTGAGAAAGATTGTACCAGGCTTTCTTTGAATTAGCATTTCATGTTGGACCTGTAGAATTTCAGAGAATTTCACATTTGGACATTGCAGCATCTAAGAGAATTCTTACGTTTGGACATGGTATCAGTTAAGAGAGTTTCACGTTTAAACATTTTATGGTTCCAGGGAGTTCTCATGATTTTGATCCTTGTTATCTCTTGGTAATGGTATATGAATGTGGTTTTGCCGAATCTTTGCAAGGTCTTATACTCCTCTAACAAAGACACCAAGCAACAATTACGTGTAAGCAAGATAAAGGTTGCCTAGTGACTCATTTTGCATAATTTTTCCACCTTGGTTAACAAAATGCTTGAGTCACTTAATGTGAAGTTGGGGCTGCCACATAATCCTTTGTAATCCCTATCCAATATATCCCCAATTAATTAGGTAATATTTCGTTACCCGATAATTAACGAATTACCGACAAAATTGAGAATTATTCCCTTTTACTTGAAATATTACTCACTTTTCACATAGCTTATACACCTTACTATTATGGTCATGTAGTACCTTGTATGATACTAGTCCATAAATAACGAGTATTTTAGCTCGAGCCGTATTTTATCCCAACATGCCAAACGTGGACAAAAATAATTTCTCCCCCTTTCACCTTTACTAATCACTTGTGAAATAACATAATCCTTATAATGTCCAAATAATCTTTTATTTGGATTGATGTCAATTACCTTACGTCAAATTTAACGTACAATACTTCAAGGTGCAATATCGTCGTAACTTAATACTATGAAGTGTGACATCACCGTAATGTAATACTACTAGGTGCAACATTGTCGTAACTTAATACTGCGAAGCATAACATCACTGTGATGTAATACTACAAGGCATAACATCATCTAAATATATTACTGCAGGATGTAACACCATCGTAATATATTACTGCAGAGGGTAACATCATCGTAATATATTACTGTAGAGCATAACATCGTCGTAATATAATACTGCGGGGCGTAATATCGACATAATATTGCGTGACATAACAATCGGTATTATGCATTATCGGGTTGGTTGGCTCAGGTTCGGAAAGGTTTTGGTACGGTTTTAGACACTTAGTCTCTTTTGATTGAGCTTATGTTGGAAAGTCAACCGAATATTGATTTATGTGAAATAGGGCTCGGATGTGAATTCCGATGGTTCGGATATATTTGGGAGATGATTTAGGACTTAGGTGCGTGATCAGAATGTGTTTTGGAGGTCTAGAGTAGATTTAGGCTTGAATTGGCGAAGTTGGAATTTTGGTGTTCTCCGGTCGATAGGTGAGATTTTGATATAGGAGTCGAAATGGGATTCCGGGAGTTGCAGTAGGTCTATTGTGTCATTTGGGATGTGTGTGCAAAATTTCAGGTCATTCGGACGTGGTTTGATAGACTTTTTGATCAAAAGTAGAATTTAGAAGATTTTGGAACTTTAGGCTTGAATCCGAGGTGTTTTGGTTGATTCGATGTTGTTTAAGGTATTTTGAAGATTGTTATAAGTTTGGATAGTGGTATTTGACTTGGTTGTGCTTTTGGTTGAGGCACTAGGGGCCTCGGGGTGATTTCGGATGGTTGGCGAAAAGTTAGGAATTTGGAAGTTGCAGCTGAAGCTAAGCCTGATGTCATAACCGCACCTGTGGTTAGGGGACCACAGGTGCGGGCTCTCAGAAGCGGATATGGATCCGCAGATGTGGCCAAGAGGGGATCAACTGGAACCGTAGAATCGGCTAAAGGAACGCACCTGCGGTAGCGTAGGTGCGAGATCGTGAGAGCAGATGCGGTTGGTTGGACCGCAGAAGCAAGACTGCAGAAGCGGAAATAGGACCACTGGTGCGGAATCCCTGGGTTAGAAGGTATATATTCCATCCTTGGCAATTTTTGATCTATTCTTCACCATTTGCATGCGGGTTTGAGCTTAAGGGAGTTATTTGAAGAAGGATTTCAAAGGGATTTCATAGAGGTAAGGTTTTTGGACCCTAAACTCATCCCTATTGTGACGACCCAACCGGTCATCTTAAGAATTTACGCCTCGATCCCCTATTAATGTTTTTCTCGTGTTTGTTTCTGCTATTGTGAGTTGTCGGCAGGGTTTATTTGGAGTTTCGGAGAGTTTTGGGAGACTTAGTCCCTAAATGAGAGCTTAAGTTTTGGAAATTTGACCGCAGTCGAAACAGTGTGAAGACAGCCTTAGAATGGAATTTTAATGGTTCCGTTAGCTCCGTTGGGTGATTTCGGGTTTAGGAGCGTGTTCGGATTATTTTTGGAAGTTCGTAGCTAATTTAGGCTTGAAATGCAGAAAGTTGAATTTTTGAAGTTTCGAGTTCGATACTGAGATTTTGATTCGAGGGTCGGAATGGAATTATGGAAGTTGGAGTAGCTCTGTAGTGTTGAATGTGACATGTGCAAAATTTCAGGTCATTCGGACGAGGTTTGATAGAATTTTTGATGGAAAACGTATTTTGAGAGTTTTTGAAGTTCTTAGGCTTGAATCCGATGCTAAATTGGTGTTTTGATGTTGTTTTGAGCGTTTCGAAGGTTGGAACAAGTTTGAATGATGTTATGGGATATGTTGGTAGGTTTGGTTGAGGTTCTGGGGGCCTCGGGTGTGTTTTGGATGCTCAACGGGTCATTTTTGGGACATAGAAAATTGCAAAAAATGTTGCAGCAGTTTGTTCTGGTTTCCTTCTTCGCGTTAGTGAGTGGGGTCTCGCGTTCTCGAAGAGGATCTGGGGCTGGTGAGGAATTTATGCTTCGCGTTCGTGAAGTATCTCCTGCGTTCGCGAAGCTGAGAGTTCTATATATACACGTTCGTGATGGTTTTCTCGCGTTCGCATAAGAGGAGAAAGTTTTGAATCGCGTTCGTGACCTGGGCATAACATTCGTGATGAAGAAATCTGGGCCCAAGTGAAATTGTTCTTCGTGAACGCGAGGGGCCTTCCGCATTCGCGAAGAAGGAATATCTGGGCAGTATTTAAATAGCCCATCCGCGACCCTTCTTCATTTTTCCATCATTTTTGAACGGGATTGAAGCTTTTAAGGGTGATTTTTAAGGGAACCAAAGGGGAATCACTTGGAGGTAATATTTTTGACTTCATAACTCGTTTGTATGTGATTAAAGACCTAATTAGTGGTAGAAAATTTGGAAAAATGGGTAATTAGGGCTTTAGATTAATAGACCATAAAATGGGTATTTGAGGAGTCAATTGAACTCCGATTCCAGTATTCTTGTTATGTATAGACTCGTGAGAATATGAGGATTCTAAAAATTTAACCTTCACCCGATTCTGAGACGTGGGCCTGAGTGGCATTTTGGTCATTTTACCTAATTTCGCGTATTATCTTAGAATTTATTTGTATAATCAATTACTTGAGGTGTTATTTATATTATGCAATTGAATTGAATAGATTTGGGCTATTTGGAGTTAAGTACACGTGGCAAAGACGTGGTTTCGGGTTGATTTTGAGCGGGTTCGAGGTAAGTGGCTTGCCTAATCTTGTGTGGGGGACTTTCCCCTTAGGATTGATATTGTGATATTTGAAATGCCTTGTACGTGAGTGACGAGTGTGTACTAGTGCTAATTAATTAAAAATCAGGTTTCCATTAAGTAACTTTAATTGTGGTTTTCCCTTTCTATTTATTCTACTTGCACATTTAAACCTGTTGTTAGCTTAGAGAAGCATGTCTAATTGACTTAATTTCTTTATTTGCTTTAACTGCCTTATTTGTATTACGTGAAGCATGCTAGGTTAGAGTTGTTTGTGTTACCTTGTTATGAAGTTGAGTTTATTTGAGTATTCCTTGTGCCATTGTTGTGTGTTTTACTTTGGGACTATGGAACGACATCCCGTGAGATCCCCTGTATGCATTTACGATTTGAGTTGAAGTGCGAGATACCGAGAGATACCCAACACATATATTAAGGATACCGAGAGATCCTCAGGATACCAAGAGATCCCTAGTACACATTGAGGATACCAAGAGATCTTCAGGATACCAAGAAATCCCTAGCATACATTGAGGATACTAAGAGATCATCGGGATACCAAGAGATGCCTAGCATACATTGAGGATACCAAGAGATCCCTGGCATAAATCGAGGGTACTAAGGGATCCTCGGGATACTGAGAGATCCCCCAGTTATTTTCTTTATGAATAGTGGTATTTCCTTGTGATTGTTTTGTCTCTATTTTAGTTGTTGTTATCCTTATTATCATGTATTAATTCTTACTGTTAGTTTTAATTGTACCGCTTATCTTATTATGTTATACCTGATATTTCATTTAATCTCAGTAGGGCCCTGACTTTCCTCGTTACTACCCAACCAAAGTTAGGCTTGGCACTTACTGAGTACCGTTGTGGTGTACTCATGCCCTTTCTGCGCATGTTTTTCTTGTGAAGATCCAGGTACCTCCATTTAGACTTATCACTCGTAAGACGAGGCGCTTGTAGAGACTCTGAGGTATATCTGCCCCGTTCGCAGACCGAAGAGTCCCTTTCTACTCCCCCTTTTTTAGTATTTAGCCCTTATGTATTTTCCTTTTTTTTGTTAGATATTCTAGAGTTAGATACTTGTAGACATTCAAAGGCTTATGATCATGAGATTCCGGGTTTTGGGGAATGTATTCAGATTTCGAGAGTTGCCGTGGTGCATGTCGAGCGGCACTTTTAAACACTATTTTATTTTACTATTTCATTTTTATTATTTAATCCGCAAATTGGTTTATTTTTCTGCTTTGTTAGTCTTACCTAGTCGCAGAGACTAGGTGCCGTCACGATGGTTCACGGAGGGCAAACCGGGGTCGCTACTAGTTGGTATCAGAGCACTAGGTTCATAGGAGTTATGAATCACAAGCCGGTTTATTAGAGTCTCGCGGATTGGTACAGAGACGTCTGTACTTATCTACAGGAGGCTATGTAACAGTTAGGAAAATTCCACTTCATTTTATTTCCCTATCGTGCGAGATTTTTGACATCACAATCCTAAACCTCTATCTTCCATTCTCTCACAGATGGTGAGGACACGTACTACTAGAGATGATTAGACACCCGTGCCCTCTGCGAGAGCCGTCAGAGGTCGGGGGGTAGAGGCCAAGGATGCGCATGTGGTGCAGTGATAAGTAGGAATTTTAACAAGTTTCATGCTCCTACTTGCCTATGCTTTGATTATAAATCATTACAAACTAGTCCCAAAAGGCTCATAAGTTGTGCTTGATTGCAGGTTTGATCGACAAAGTGACGAAATGTCAAAGATTGGCTCAAAAGGAGTGAAACCTTCTCAAGTATCAAAGACAAAGTAAACTAAGGGCAAACAGGCCTAGTGCGGACGCACAAAGTCGAATGCGGCCTTTACTGGATGATTCAGAGAGATGGCAAAACTAGGCTTCAGGCAACATAACCGCAGTCCACATTGCGCGGTCCGCGGTGAAAGTTCCGCGACCACACTACCTTTTTGTGCGGTCCGCGGAAGAGATATTTAGAGAGATGACAAAAATCAGGCTTCAGGCAACGCAGCCATAGTACACATTGCGCGGTCCGTGGTAAAGGTTCCGCGACCGCACTACCTTTTTGTGCAGTCCGCGGAAGAGATATTCAGAGAGATGGAAAATGCCAATGTAGTCGACGATCATGGTTGTGCGGACCGCGACAGCTGCTTCCGCGGTCGCGGTCCATTCTACGCGGTCCACAGAGCCCAAGTCAGAGAGCCTAGAATTGAAGTCCAAGAGCCTAGCGCAGCCGCAGTCCATTTTATGCAGCCCGCACAGACCCCGCAGGGGTATTTTTGTCCAGTTCTTCCAGCCTAGTATAAATAGAATATTTTACCATTTTTAGGTCATCAGATATATCCAAAACTTAGCTGTGCTCGTGGGAACTTCATCTGTAGCCATTTTTGGCATCTTAGCTTCAAATTAACGATAGATTCTTGTATTTTAATTTAGCATTTAATTAATATGCCTTGTTCTTCATCTATTTCTCTATTTTCTACTTCAAGCATGAGTAGCTAAACCCATTAGCTATGGTTGTGGCTCAACCCTAGTGTGGGTAATTGATGGATGTTTCCATCTATTGTTAGATTGATTATGGGTATTTGTTATTTGGGTCAATTTTATGGTTTAATCTATGAATTGGTGGTTGCAAACACTGGTTTGTGCTAAGTTGACTTGGCTCTTCTTGAGAAAGAGAGCCTAAGTCTCCAAAATTGATCCAACAAGGAATTGGGATGGACTCAAGAGATTTGATAGTCCCAATTAAAGGGTTAAGCCTCGAGAGAGTAATTACCCAACTTGAACCCTAGTTGCTTGAGCTAATTTGCCTACCTATTTGGTCTCGAGAGAGTCAATTGGGCAAAATCACTCTCTCTACTAAGTGTGAGAGTGGGTAAAATTGTGCAACGGTTATAGCATAAGCCCCAATTATGTCAATCGAACCTTAGTAACATCTACCCATCAATTAGCCACCTAGGTAATGTCATGACCCTAGTGTCCGTCTTCCCATTAGATACAACTTAGCAATTATCCCGTAGCATAATCTAGTTTCAATTAATAGTTTGATAATAGTAGTTTATAATAAA
Source organism: Nicotiana sylvestris (assembly GCF_000393655.2). Classification (NCBI taxonomy): domain Eukaryota; kingdom Viridiplantae; phylum Streptophyta; class Magnoliopsida; order Solanales; family Solanaceae; genus Nicotiana; species Nicotiana sylvestris. Next base: position 107,951,674 of record NC_091064.1, read on the forward strand.
AAAATAAAAAATGTATGGAAGTGACATTAGGAACAAATACACAACACTAGTCTAGATAGATACTCGACTCCATTCCTAGCTCTCTTTGGAAATCGATCCCGACCCTCATATCGGGTAAAAGCTATTGCGACCCTCTCTTCCTACATCTTAGTAGTGCGGAGTCGGCAGCGACCATGCAACTAGAGCACCCGCACGAGCTGCCATCGAGGAGCCACCAACAATTCCAGCCAGAGCCCAGGCATTGGATACGCCTACTGCTACTACTACTCCAACACTTTAGGAGACATTAGCACAGTTCCTGAGCATGTTTGGTATATTAGTCCAGGCAGGGTTGATTTAGGTTGTACCAACTACTTCACAGATCGGGGCAGGGACCCAGGCTTCCACCACCCCCACTCTAGAGTAGTGAGTTCTCATTGTTTAGGTTCCAGGTGTCATGGAGACACACCCTGTGGTCCCAGTTCAACAGGTGGTAAAGACCTCTCGCCGAGTAGAGGACAAGTGGGTCCAGGAGAGAGAGGACAGACGAGCTCAGGAGAGAGAGTATAGGGAAGCGAGGAGACATCATAGACTAGAGAGACCTACTGGTCCTTATTTTGGAGGAAGAGTACGGCATGGTAGAGGTTTTGTGGGTCAGCCAACTAAGTTTGCATCTCAAATTTCACACAGTGTTTCAGGTGTTCAGGGGTCTTGGAGTACCCGTACCACATAGTTCCCACTGCCACGTCCTCCCAAAGCTTGTTTTGAGTGTGGTGACACACGCAATATGGTGAGGGATTGCCCTAGACTTGGGAGGAGTGCACCTCTATAGACATCTCATCCATAGCGCGCTCCGTAGAGTTCTTAGGCTATGATCACAGCACCAGTTGCTACCCCACCTGCTCAGCTAGTTAGAGGGGAAGGCTAGGCCAGATATTATGCCCTTCCTGTCCATGCTGAGTTTGTTACCTCTGATTCTGTCATCATAGGTATTGTACTGGTTTGTCATAGAGATGCATCAGTTCTATTCAATCCAGGATCCACTTATTCTTATGTGTCTTCTTATTTTGCTCCGTATTTGGGTGTATCTTGGGATTCTTTGAGTTCCTCTGTTTATGTTTTTACTCTTGGGCCAATTTATTGTTGTGTAGCATGGTAGATTTTGATATTATCTTGGGCATGGATTAGTTGTTGCCCTATTATACTATTCTTGATGGTCATGCCAAAACCGTGACGCTGGCTATGCCAGGTGTACCGCGTGTTGAGTGTAGTGGTACTTTAGATTACACTCTTAGTAGAGTTATTTCTTTCTTTAAGGCTTAGTGTATGGTTGAGAAGGGGTGTGATGCGTTTCTAGCTTATGTGAGAGATGTCAGTATTGATACCTCTTCCATTGATTCAGTCCCAGTAGTACGGGATTTCCTGATGTATTTCCAGCTGATCTTCTAGGCATGCCGCCCGATAGAGATATTGATTTTAGTATTGATCTATTGTCGGGCACTTAACCCATTTCTATTCCTACATATCGTATGGCTCCTCTTAAGTTGAAGGATTTAAGGATCAGTTATAGGAATTGCTTGATAAGGGTTTTATTCGGCCCAGTGTATCCCTTTGGGGTGCTCCTGTCTTGTTTGTGAAGAAAAATGTTGGTTCTATACGTATGTGTATTGATTATCGCTAGTTGAACAAAGTTACAGTGAAGAATCGTTATCCTTTGCCTCGTATTAATGATCTATTTGACTAGCTTCAGGGCGCACGGGTATTTTCTAAGATTGACTTGTGCTCAGGTTACCATCAGTTGAAGATTCGGGAGCCGGATATCCTAAAGACTGCTTTCAAGACTCGGTATGGTCATTACGAGTTTTTTGTTATGTGATTTGGGCTGACCAATGCCCCAATAGCCTTTATGCATTTGATTCAGAGTGTGTTCCGGCCCTATCTTGACTCATTCGTCGTTGTCTTTATTGATGGTATTCTGGTGTATCCCCAGAGTCGGGAAGATCATGAGCAGCACCTGAGGACAATGCTTCAGACCTTGAGAGAAAAGAAGTTATACGCTAAGTTCTCAAAATGTGAGTTTTGGTTGGATTTAGTGGCATTCTTAGGTCACGTGGTGTCGAGTGAGGCTATTCGGGTGGATTCGAAGAAAGTAGGCCGTGTAGAGTTGGACTAGACCATCCTCAGCTACAGAGATCTGCAATTTTCTTGGCTTGGAGGGTTATTACCATCGTTTTGTTAAGGGGGTTTTCATCGATTGCAGCCCCTATGACCAGACTGACCCAGAAGGGTGCTTCATTCCAGTGGACGGAAGAGTGTAAGTGAGCTTTCAGAAGCTCAAGACAGCTTTAACTACAACCCCAGTTTTGATATTGCCTAAAGATTCGGGATCTTATACTGTCTATTGTGATGCCTCGAGGATTGGCCATAGAGCGGTTTTGATGCAGAATGGTAGGGTGATTGCCTACGCATCCAGACAGTTGAAGGTGCCTGCGAAAATTTATCTTGTCCATGACCTTGAGTTAGTTGCCATTGTTCACGCCCTGAAGATATGACGTCATTATTTGTACGGTGTCCCTTGTGAGATTTACAGTGATCATCGGAGCTTGCAGCACATGTTCAAGCAAAAGGATCTAAATTTGCGCCAGAGGAGATGGTTAGAGTTGATGAAGGACTATGATATCACTATTTTGTATCACCCAGGCAAGGCCAATGTGGTGGCTGATGCCTTGAGTCACCGGGTAGAGAGTTTGGGGGAGTTTGGCTTATTTACCAGCATCGGAGAGGCCTATGGCGATGGATGTTCATGCTTTAGCCAGCCAGTTTGTGAGATTAGATCTTTTGGAGCCCAGATGGGTTCTAGCTTGCGTGGTTTCTCGGTCTTCCTTATTTGATCGTATCAGGGAGCGTTAGTATGATGACCCTCATTTGCTTGTCCTCAAGGACAAGGTTCAGTACGGTGATGCCATAGATGTGACTATTGGTCATGATGGGGTATTAAGGATTCAAGGTCGGATCTGTGTACCCAATGTTGATGGGCTTCGGGAGTTGATTCTAGAGGAGGCCCATAGTTTGTGGTATTCCATTCATCCGGGTGCCGAGAAGATGTACCAGGATTTGAGGCAGCACTATTGGTGGAGGGGTATGAAGAAAGATATAGTTGGGTTTGTAGCTCGGTACCTCAATTGTCAACAGGTGAAGTATGAGCACCAGAGACCGGGTGGGTTGCTTCAACAGATAGAGATTCCGGAGTGAAAGTGGGATCGGATCACCATGGACTTTGTAGTTGGGCTCCCACGGACTATGAGAAAGTTCGATGCTATTTAGGTGATTGTGGATCGGCTGACCAAGTCCTCTCATTTCATTCCTGGGTGTACTACCTATTCTTCGGAGCGGTTGGCAGAGATTTATATCCGGGAGATTGTTCGTCTGCATGGTATTCTAGTTTCCATCATTTCAGATAAAGGTACTCAGTTCACATCACGATTCTGGAGGGTCGTTCAGCATGAGTTGGGTACTCGGGTGGAGTTTAGTACAGCATATCACCCTCAGATGGATAGACAGTCTAAGCACACTATTCAGATTCTTGAGGATATGCTCGTTCGTGTGTGATTGAGTTTGGAGGGTCTTGGGATCAGTTCTTTCCATTGGCAGAGTTTGCCTACAACAACAAATATTAGTCCAGTATTCGGATGGCACCGTATGAGGCTTTATATGGTAGGCGGTGTAGATCCCCGACGGGTTGGTTTGAGCTGGGTGAGGCTAGATTATTGGGCACGGACTTGGTTCAGGATGCTTTGGAGAAGGTTAAGGTGATTCAGGATAGACTCCGTACATTCTAGTCCGAGCATAAGAGTTACGCGGACAGGAAGGTTCGTGATATTTCCTATATGGTTGGAGAGCGTGTTCTGCTTCGGGTTTTGCCTATGAAGAGTGTTGTGAGATTTCGATAGAAAGGGAAGTTGAGTCCGAGGTTTATTGGCCCTTTTAAGGTATTGAGGCGTGTTGGGGAGGTTGCTTATGAGCATTCCTTACTTCCCAGCTTAGCAGAAGTTCATCCGGTATTTCATGTTTCGATGCTCCGGAGGTATCATGGTGATCCATCGCACGTGTTGGATTTCAGTTCAGTCAAGTTGGACAAGGATCTATCCTATGTTGAGGATCCAGTGGCAACATTGGACAGGCAGGTTAGAAAGCTAAGGTCAAAGAACATTGCATCCATGAAGATTCAGTGGTGGGGTCAGCCGGTCGAGGAGGCGACCTGGGAGACCGAGCAGGAGATGCGCAGCCGTTATCCTCATCTTTTTCTTACTCAAGTATGTCTTTATGCTAGTTCGAGGACGAACGAATGTTTAAGTATAGAAGGATGTGATGAGCTGGCCGGTCGTCTTAAGAATTTATGCCGCGATCCCCTATTAACTGCTTTTCCCGTGTTTGTTTCTGCTATTGTGAGTTGTCGGGAGGGTTTATTTGGAGTTTCGAAGAGTTTTGGGACACTTAGTCCCTAAATGAGAGATTGAGTTTTGGAAATTTGATCGTAGTAGGAACAATGTGAAGATGGCCTCGGAATGGAAGTCTCGATGGTTCCGTTAGCTCCGTTGGGTTATTTCGGGTTTAGGAGCATGTTCGGATTGTGTTTTAGAGGTCCTTAGCTAATTTAGGCTTGAAATGCCGAAAGTTGAATTTTTGAAGTTTTCGGTTCGATAGTGAGATTTTGATCCAAGGGTCGGAATGGAATTCCGGAAGTTGGAGTAGCTTCGTAGTGTTAAATGTGATGTCTGTGCAAAATTTTAGGTCATTCGGATGAGGTTTGATAGACTTTTTGTTCGAAAGCATATTTTGAGAGTTTTTGAAGTTCTTAGGCTTGAATCTGATGCTAAATTGGTGTTTTGATGTTGTTTTGACCATTCCAAAGGTTGGAACAAGTTTGTATGATGTTATGGGATATGTTGGTAGGTTTGGTTGAGGTCCCGGGGGCCTCGGGTGTGTTTCAGATGCTCAACGGGTCATTTTTGGAACTTAGAAAATTGCAAAAAATGTTGCAGCAGCCAATTCTGGTTTCCTTCTTCGCGTTCGCGAGTGGGGTCTCGCGTTCGCGAAGTGTATCCCGCATTGGCGAAGCTGAGAGTTCTATACCTACGTGTTCACGATTGTTTTTTCGTGTTCGCGATGAAGAAATTTGGGCCCAAGTGAAATTGTGCTTCGCGAATACGAGGGGCCTTCCGCGTACGCGAAGAAGGAATATCTGGGCAGTATTTAAACAGCCTATCCGCGACCCTTCTTCATTTTTTCACCATTTTTTAACGGGATTGAAGCTTTTGCGGGTGATTTTTGAGGGAACCAAAGGGGAATCACTTGGAGGTAACATTTTTGACTTCATAACTCGTTTATATGTGATTAAAGATCTAATTAGTGGTAAAAATTTTGGGAAAAATGGGTAATTAGGGCTTAAGATTAAGAGACCTTAAAATGGGTATTTAAGGGGTCAATTGAACTCTGATTTCAGTGTTCTTGTTATGTATATACTCGTGAGAGTATGAAAATTCTGAAAATATAAACTTCACCTGATTCCGAGACATGGGCCTGAGGGGCATTTTGGTCATTTTACCTAATTTTGCGTATTAGCTTAGAATTTAATTGTAGAATCAGTTACTTGAAGTGTTATTTACATTATGCAATTGAATTGAATGGATTTGGGCCGTTTGGAGTCGAGTACTCGTGGCAAAGACGTGGTTTCGGGGTGATTTTGAGTTGGTTCGAGGTAAGTGGCTTGCCTAACCTTGTGTGAGGGACTTTCCCCTTAGGATTGGTATTGTGATGATTGAAATGACTTGTACGTGAGATGACGAGTGTGTACTTGTGCTAATTATTGAAAAATTCGGTTTTCATTAAGTAACTTTAATTGTTTTTTTCCTTTCTATTTATTCTACTTGCACTTTTAAGCTTGTTGTTAGCTTAGAGAAGCATGTCTAATTGACTTAATTTCTTTATTTGCTTTAACTGCCTTATTTGTATTACATGAAGCATGCTAGGTTAGAGTTGCATGTGTTACCTTGTTATGAAGTTGAGTTAATTTGAGTATTCCTTGTGCCATTGTTGTGTGTTTTACATTGGGACTACGAGACGGCATCCCGGGAGATCCCCTGTATGCCTTTACGATTTGAGCTGAAGTGCGAGATATCGAGAGTTCTCTAGCACGTATATTGAGGATGCCAAGAGATCCTCGGGATACCAAGAGATCCCTAGCATACATTGAGGATCCCAAGAGATCCTCGGGATACCAAGAGATACCTAGCATACATTGAGGATACTAAGAGATCCTCGGGATACCAAGAGATCCCTAGCATACATTGAGGATACCAAGAGATCCCTAGCATATATCGAGGGTACTAAGGGATCCTCGTTATACTGAGAGATCCTCGGTTATTTTCTTTGTGAAGAGTGGTGTTTCCTTGTGATTGTTTTGTCTCTGTTTTAGTTGTTGTTATCCTTATTATCATGTATTAATTCTTACTGTTAGTTTCAACTGTACTACTTATCTTATTCTGTTATACCTAATATTTCATTTAATCTCAGTAGGGCCCTGACCTTCCTCGTCACTACCCGACCAAGGTTAGGTTTGGCACTTACTGAATACCGCTGTGGTGTACTCATGCCATTTATGCTCATGTTTTTCATGTGCAGATCCAGGTACCTCCATTTAGACTTATCACTCGTGAGACGAGGCGCCTGTAGAGACTCCGAGGTATATCTGCCGTATTTGCAGACCGAAGAGTCCCTTTCTACTTCTCATTTTTTAGTATTTAGCCCTTCTGTATTTTTCTTTCTTTTGTTAGATATTCTGGAGTTAGATACTTGTAGACATTCAAAGGCTTGTGATCATAAGATTCCGGGTTTTGGGAAATGTATTCAGATTTCGAGAGTTGTCATGGTTTATGCCGAGCGGCACTTTTAAATATTATTTTATTTCACTATTTCGTTTTCATTATTTCTTCCGCAAATTGGTTTATTTTTCCGCATTGTTAGGCTTACCTAGTCATAGAGACTAGGTGTCGTCACAATAGTTCACGGATGGCGAACCGGGGTCGTGACATCTATGGTGTTATTTCACTGATTTGGCTTGAAACTAATGGAAATTAAGGGTTAAAAATTGGAAATTAGGGCTTGGTGTTGGAGACTTTTGAGTGAGAGTTTGAGGGGCCTTTTGTGGTCGGATTTTGGTACTTTTGATATGAATGAACTCGTGGAATGATAAGGATTTCATTGATGCAAATTTTATCAGATTCCGAGACATGGGCCCGGGGGTCGGGTTTAGCCAATTTTGGGATTTTTGGTATATTTTGATTATTTTGCATGGGCTTCGTTCCCTTAGCATATTCTAATGTTATGATTCTGATTTTAGGTAGATTCGGCGCGAGTTGAGGTCGAGGCGAGAGGCAAAGGTGTCACGGAGTAGTAAAGTCCCGTGACATCCAAGTTTGATTTTCGAAATGAAAGATTGAGCAGCTGCTGAAGATGGAGCTGCAGAGGGTAGTTCCGGTAAGAGAGAGAAAGTTTGATTGATAAGGGCATTCTGTGAATGGAGGAATTGGCACAAATCTGATCTGAAGTAATGTGTTGCCGCGAATCGGCTGAAAGAGTTTCAATAGGCCAGGAAACCATTTCCGCTAAAGAGTTCTCTATTGCAATGTTTTTTGGTGGGTCGCTTTTTCATCCGGTTTGAGGCAAGTAACCATTGTAAATCTAGAACTGAGGGTACAAACCCTGGTATTTCATATTGTTTTGATAAATGAGGTGACGCACATGCTAGGTGACGAGCGTGTGGGCGTGCACCGGTAGGGCTTGTGACTTGGTCCGTCCCGTAGCGACTATTAAGCTATGTATTTGATTTGAAATCTTATGATATCACTTATTTTAGAGATTTATACTATATTATGGGTTGTATGCCATGTTTGGGGCCTTGTGCCGACCTGTTGAGACCTTTAAGGTCATTTTTACTGTTTTCCTCACTCTATTTGTTTGAAAGCATATCCTCAGTCGTATTTTACCTGTTTATTGTTTAAACCTGGGTTTATGACTCTACTTCTTAAAAATGTGAACTGTTTAGGCTGAGTTTCCCTGATTTCCACTGTTAAGCCCGAGTGGCTGTGAGGTTAATGACTGAGAGAAGTTGAGGACCTAATAATGAGGATTTTATATATATTATGGTTCGGGCTGCACGCCGCATCAATATTATATGTATATATTATGGATCGGGCTGCACGTCGTAGCGATACTTATATGGATCGGGCTGCACGCGTAGCGATATATATATTGGATCGGGCTGCACGACGCAGCGATATAATATTTGGGCTTTATGAGACCCTCCGGTGTTTGTACACCCCCAGTAAGCGTAGTCGACTATAACTATGGATCGGGCTGCACGCTGCAGCGGTTATTATGATTATTACTATTATGACATATTATTGAGCCTGAGTGTTGAGTGTGAGTACTAAGTGATGAGAGCTGAGTCACGAGTGACTGAGAGACTTGCCCGAGAGGCTATATTGTTTAGTGATACATGCCCGAGGGGCCCATTTATGATATCTTTGCTGATTTCACTCTTCTCTTATAATGAGCCTCTGCTGAAAGTGGCTAAGTAAATGATTTCAAAGTATTTCCATTGAAACTAACGTTTTTACGAAGTAACTGACTTTTAAGTTGTTGAGTTTGATTTGATACTCTGTTGTGTACTCTTATATATGATTTTTTAACTACTCATCACTGCACTCAGACCTTATTTACTTTAGTTACTTACTGAGTTGGCGTACTCATGTTATTCCTTGAACCTGTTATGCAGATCCAGGTGCCCGAGCGGCAGAGTGAGAGTCCCCAGCATTTTCAGATCTTATCGGAGACTGCAAGGTAGCTGCACGGCATTCGTAGCCCTATTTTCCTCCTTCCTATCCTTGTTTTCCGCATTTTTAGACTTGTTATGTAATAGACAGTCGGACTAGTTGTATTAAGAGGCTCTAGACTCGTGACACCAGATTGTTGGGATGTGCTGGTTTGATATTTTACCGTTTTCCACATATTTCAGTGATTTAAATATCTTATGAAAAATTGGGACACAAATAAATGTTAGAAAAATATTTTTATTAAAAGAAATTTACTGAGGATACTTGATTGGGTTGGCTTGCCTAGTATTGCGATAGGCGCCATCATTACCGAGTATTTGGGGTCATGACACAAACGTAGCTAAAATCATGTTTATGTACGGATAGATTTATGACCTTATCATGCAGTATTTGTATTGCTTAAACTCAACTTGTTAATTTAATTACTTAAATTTATAATTAAAATTTGATTAGGGATCATGTTAAGAAGAGCTTCATCACCTTAAATTTGTGATGGAATACTTGATTGTTGGTAAAATCATGCTTTCTTTATGTGCCCATTCTTGTATTGAAATTATTTGACCCGTAAGTCGAGGAGTTTCTCCATTTCCTATGGATCGGGCCGTATGGCTCGGTGATGCTATAAAATAACATTACGGATCAGGTCGAACGACCTCGACAGTATATTTAAGAAGCATCTATACTTCACGTTGGTTGAACCTCCAGCAGTGTACACGATTATTAGGGATCAGGCCATACGACCTTGGCATAATTCGTGCGTAATGTGACTAGGAGGCTGAATGTATATGAGATTTCTTTTTCTTGGCTTGAGACTTGATTTTTGCTTGATGTTCCTTATTTTTTAGAGATAGCACATAATATATGAGGATTTCATATTGTCATCATGTTGAAGGATCATGTTATTTGTTATTTCTTATTTTAATGTTACTGTTGTGTTTTATGCCTATTTATAATTTATGTACTTTATTTATTGGACCACTAGTAAGAGTCGATGTCGACCCTCGTCACTACCTTTTCGAAGTTAGACTAAATACTTACTAGGTACGTGTTGATTTACGTACTTATGCTACACTTCTGCACTAATTGTGCAGGTACTGAGGCAGGCACATCTGGTGGCCATTGGGGCGCGTATATGCACTATCCTGAGACTTAGTAGTGAGCTTCTCCCCATGCTCCGACCTGCAAAACCCGGAGTCTTCTACTTGTTGCATTTCTTATTTATGTCTATATCATTTCAGACAAGATGTTACACCCCATATTTACTTACATGAAAGTATGCCATAAGTAAATTGATGAAATCTCGAAAATGTGATGTTACATCATGCATTTTCGTACGTTAAAGTTTTGTTGTAAGTTAATCAACGTAAGCTCGGGAATGAGATTATTTTGAAGTTGTAATTATTATGCTATTTCAAACAAGTGATAAGTAAATTCGTGAAGGCAAGAGGGTAAGCGAATCGAAGAAAATGAGTTTTGTCGAAGTTGACATTTTGGGATAAAATATGGTCTGAGCTATAATACCCGGTATTTATGGACTAATGCCATATAAGGTACCACATGACTATGATAGTGAGCTGTATAAAGTGTGTTAAAAGTGAGTAATATTTTAAGTAATTTGAGATAATTCTTAATTATGTTAATAATTAGGTAATTATCGATCAGTGGGAGATTAACAAGATAATGAAGAAATTAATGAATAATTAATGAAATCTTGGATAAATTAAGAGCCTGACGTGGCATAAAGCCTCCCAAGATTAATGACTCTTAAGTCATTTAGAAAGGTGGCAAAGTAAAGGAATGTGGTTAAGCCACCACATAAAGTGGGGCCCACATCCATATATAAAACACCTTCATCTTAAGAATCATGGAAGCAACGTAAGGCATCATGTTAAGAATCATGAAAGCAATGTAAGTCACATGAGTCACTCTAATATGCATCTGCAACATAATATCTTCAACAATTCAAAGCAACGTGCAATTTTGCACTTATAAGGGAGTACGGTACAATTTTTCTCAAGAATATCACATGAATTTTTTCCTACTCCGATCTTGCCTTCACGTGTTTTGTCGCAATTAACGTGTATTAGAGATTTTGTCAAGAGAATCGACTCAGATATGTTAAGGCTATTCCTTCTTTCTTGTTGGCATTATCCATAGATACAAACAAAACGAGCAAATGCACAACTTTCATAAATGACTCTATTCATAGAAATGCTAGAGATGCTTGTGTTCTTGATTCTCCACGTGTCCTATTGTTTTTTCATCTGTTCATGGGTCTCAGAAAATACGTAAGATGATAATGTGTAACTCATGATATTAATCAAAGGCATAATGATCTTATGACATTCCGAGAGATTTATCAACGTACTTCTCATGCATTGCATTCATTTACATTGACCCATGACTAGATGACATTATATACGTGTATATATGTATGTATGTATATATATATATATATGGGATATGGGAAAAGGTTACGGTGTTATATACGCATCACCACCTGATCAGCTGTTATACGTTGCTGATTTTGCCTAGAGTAGCCGAGATGATACGATGGGATGCCCTTAGAGGCTTGATGATGTTATGAATACATGTACCTATGCACGATATGACATTGATACAATATGCATGGCATTATAGATATTGATGATTCACAGAGTTATTCAGACTTACATGTCGAGTCTTTTACTCCATGTTTCTCTCATGTCTATTATTTACAGATTTTCATTCCTTACATACTCGGTACATTAGTTGTACTGATATTTCTTTTGCCTGGGGATGTTGTGTTTCATGCCCGCAGGTCCTAATAGACAGGTTAAGAGTCCTCCAAGTAGGCTATCAGCTTAGTGGAAGGTGTTAGTGCGCTCCATTTGCTTCGGAGTTGCTTATTTGGTCAGTATGATTAGTACATGTATTGATTGGTAAGGCGGGGCCTGTCCCCACCTTTATGATATTTATGTACTTTTAGAGGCTTGTAGACAGATGTCTTTTATATGGATACTTGTATAGCCTTGTCAGCCTATGTTTTGAGTATATCAAGGATCACGTTGGCTTTATAGGCACGTATGTCACAGGTATGAGATTCTATATCAGGTTGGGTCATTCTATGTTTGGTATTCCCTCATGTTTACTCTGGTTATCTCATGACGCCTTTTATGGCCCACTTACCCATGATGATGTAATAAGAAAGATATGTTACGTTGGTACTCGGTTGAGTAAGGTACCGGGTGCCCGTTGCGACTTATCGGTTTGGGTCGTGACACAATAGTTATAGCAGTTTATATATTTTACTAGATTTCTCGTGCACTTTGTGACATCGATTTTTGGGGAATTTCTAGTAGATGTTTATGGTTATGCTTAAAATTGTCTCTATTTAATTTTTATGTTTTATTAATACTTTATATCTCCATATTTCTATATATTAATTTTCTTTATTTAATGAAACTCAAGATTTAAATGTAATTAAATTGATAGTTCACTATTGGCTTGCCTAAATGTGACGTTGACCGCCATCATGGCCTATAGTGGGGATTGGGTCGTGATACTAGTATAGCATCATGAAGTTTGTGGTTCTATAATTAAGAAATTCAGGATGGAGTCTTAGAGTTTGTAGTTCTATAATTGAGAAATTAAGGATGGCATCATGTTGTTCGTATCTATACAATTGAAGGATGGAGTCACCGGAATTCGTGGTTCCACAATTAAATAATCAAGGATGGCGTCATGGAATTCGTGGTTTCACAATTGAGAAATTATGGATTGCATCATAAAGTTTGTGGTTCTACAATTAAGAAATCAAGAATGTCAGTATGAAAATTATGGTTTTGCAATTGAGAAATGAAGGACGGCATCATGAAATTCGTGGTTCTACAATTAAGAAATCAAGGATGAAATCATCATTTGCTATAGAAATGAATTAACAAGGAATTATATGTAACTATGATCTAGTCCTTATTTTATGCTTTTAACAATATTCTAATCTTGTTAGTATTAAGAAAGTTCCTCTTTTATTAATAGAGTAATATGTCTTTAAGAGGTTGGTATTGGTGCAAAAGATGGCACGATCATAGAGCTTCAGTCGCATAGGAGAATGTGTTTCACCTATTGAGGAGATGAAGAGTAAATGGCAGGAATAATTTTTTCCAACTTATTTTAGCGGAGGAGGGGCCAATTTTTAAATAGATTTCAAACTTTGGCTAAGACATCATACCAAGCCTAAAAAGAGGCCATGCCACCTGATTTTTTCACAAAAGTATGAATAGGCCCAATAACTAGCTTGATATACTAACCTAGGCATATGTCCAACCCTAGAAAATCATAAAACTATAAAAGTAAAATTGTGACGTTCAACGTAAAATTCAAGAAGAGTTACTTACAAAGGGATTTGCGCAAAAAGGATCATTTTGCGAGGGTGTTTAAATCTTGTTATTCGTTTAAGAAATTTGTATAAAATTAGCTTCCAAACATAAATTTAGTACAAATTATTCATAAGTTCTGTCGGATATGCAAAAATTGCCTTGTTTGCTTTCACGACCCAAACTCTCACTGGGGCCGTAACGGAGCCTAACAATACTTGCTAGGTAAGCCAACAATTTCACAATAACAATGAATCCAAAGAGTGCATGAGCACAATAGGATCTCAAAAGACATGGCTAGACCCTCAATACAACTGTCTGAACAATAGGACAGTAATAACAGAAATAAATAAAAAAGAACTTCAAGGTATGCAAACGACATAGCAACTACCTCGTGATCTCCACAAGCTGGTACCAATGAAACTCTAGCAATCACCATGCCCAGAGGTACTTGGATTTGTACATGAAGTACAGAGAGAAGTAAGAGTATAACCGACCTCATGCACTCAATAAGTAACAAACATAATCTTAGGCTGAAAGCAGTAATGAGTTCGGAAGAAAAATTCAGTGTCCCACATCAATAATCAGCAACAACTCTGGATATAATGAAGATAGTAAAAGTAAATAACTCAAAGATACCATGTTCAGCTCATTCAAAATTTCGAGAATATAGGCATGCTTTCCAAGTATAACAATCAAAGCCCAATACATATAAGATATTTTATTTACCAGGTAGCATGAAAATTATACATCTATATGCCTACATATCAAATATACATGTCAAGTCAATATCATCACAGTGAAACCATCAAGTATAACCACACTCAGCACGCTCCCGGTGCCTGGCACAAGTGTCCCTCACCATTACTTACACAATCATACTCAACATTGTACAGATATCTTGCACAAATGCCCCTCACCAAAGCACATACATATATTGATGTGTATGCACTCACTGTGAATACCAGACTCTAGAGGGGCGTATCCTTGTCCAAGGGCTAATTAATATCACATAGCCCAATAGTGGGGCCTGGTGCACATGTCGCCCCTACTCAGTACCACTTAGCCTAACATGGGTCTAGCATACACATCTCCCTCGAAATATTAAACCGGCTCTATGGCTCAAGTTTAGTCATCAATCGCTCAGTATTATTTAACCACATCTCACAGTACTTAATGCAACAGTATTACACATATGCGGCATTAACCACATATGAGTGATCACAACAAGAAAGTACTGAGACAACGATTTCATACACAGATACAGTAATATGACTGAAGGTATTACAACAATTAAGGCAACCAGCTCAAAACAGCAAGAATAGACCTATCTTGTCTCAATCAAGTAAGCAAATATCCTAGTCATGATTTCTAACATGAATCATAACTCAAATAACCATACAAGTAGAGAAAATATGGATATAACGAGGCATAATAGCATAACAAGTCCCATAATAGTCTAAAGTCCACGCGGATCATGAATACCCTGATGTGTACACACACGCTCGTCACCTAGAACGTGTGTCATCCCATCACATCTCAAATAACATAGTTCTTGGTGATAATTATCCTTAAATCCAAGTTTAGATATATTACTTACCTCAAAACGCAGGAATCAATACTCCAAAAAGCCCTTCTTACGTGAATCGGCCTCCGAGTGACTCGAATCAAGTCAAAATAACTTCATATCATCAAAAATACCATAGGGAAAAATTCCAAATAATAAAGCTAAGATCATGAATAAATTATGCAAAGTCAACCCAAAATCTGAATCAATACTCCAACACCGGAACCATAATCTAAACCCGATATCAAAACACAGTCAAACTTATCAACCTTCTAAACCTTCAACTTTCTAACTTTTCCAAAAAGCGCCACAACCCAAATCCGCACATACGCCTAAGTCCAAAATTATCATATGAAGCAATTGGGACCCTCAAAACATCATTTTGGGGTCATCTACAAAAAAGTCAAACTCCTGTCAACTATTATAACTAAAGCTTCTAACATTGGGACCAAGTGTCCCAATTTACTCTAGAACCTCCCTGAAACCAAACCAACTATCCTGGCAAGTCACGTAATTGAAATTACACATAAATAAAGCATCAAATAGGCAAAACGGGGAAATAACACTCAAAACGACCGGCCTGATCGCTACATTCTCCCCTTCTTAAACAAACGTTTATCCTCGAATGGGTCTAGAATGATACCTTGTGTCTCAAAAAGGCGAGGATATTTTCTCTGCATCTCATGCTCAGACCTTTCCTCTCTAATGAACATTCAGCGTTGTATTCTTCGACCTCAACTTTTGAACCTACTGATCAAAAATGGCCATCGGCTCCACATTGAAAGTCAAATCCCCATCCAAATGCACCCTGATAAAGTCCAAAACATGAGACGGATCCCCAAGGCAAGTCAAGTATGTAGGTCACCTCTCCCACTCTCTCAAGCACCTCAAACGGACCAATATATCTAGGGTTCAACTTTCTCTTCTTCCCGAACCTCATCACACCCTTCATACGCAAAACTTTTAGTAGAACCTCACATCTACCATGTATGCAACATCACGAGCCTTCATGTCATCATAACGCTTCTGCCTAGACTGCATCGTGCGAAGCCGCTCCAGAATCAACTTCACCTTCTCTAAAGCATCACAGACTAAATCAGCAAAAAAACAACCTAGCCTCCCTAGGCTCAAACCAACTGATCAGAGAACGATATTGACTCCCACATAAGGCCTCATAATGATCCATTTGGATACGCGATGGATAGTTGTTGTTGTAGGTGAACTCTTCTAACGGAAGAAATTGATCCTATGAGCCTCCATAATCAATGACACAAGCACGTAACATGTCCTCCAAAATTTTAATATTGCACTTGGACTACCCGATCATCTGTGGATGAAATGTCGTACTTAGCTCGACTGGTGTGCTCAATTCACAATGTACTTCTCTCCAAAAATATGATATGAACTAAGTACCTCGATCCAAGATAACAGACATGAGCAAACCATGAAGGCTAACAATCTCACAAAGATAAATTTGAGCCAGCTACTCTGAAGAGTAGGTGGTCATGACTGGAATGAAGTGTGCAGACATTGTCAGTCTACCCACAATAACCCATGTTGCATCATATCTCCTCAATGTCCGTCGAAGCCCAACTACAAAATTCATAGTGATAAGCTCCCACTTCCACTCTGGAATGTCAAGCCTCTATCGCAAACCACCAGGTCTCTAATGCTCATACTTAACATGCTAATAGTTCAAATACTGAGAGACATACTCAATAATATTCTTCTTCATCCTTCGCCACCAGTAGTGTTGCCTCAAATCTTGATACATCTTTGTGGCACCCGTATGAATGGAATACCACGAACTATGGGCCTCCTCAAGAATCAACTCACGCAACCCATCCACATTTGGAATATTGATCCAACCTTGTAGCCTCAATACCCCATCATCACCAATAGTAATCTCCTTGGCATCACCATACTGCATCATGTCCTTCGGGACAAACAAGTGGGGATCATCATACTGATGCACCTTGATGCACTCAAACAAAGACGACCATGATACAAGCCAAGCAAGGACTCTACTAGACTTCTAGATATCCATCCTTACAAACCAATTGGCCAAATCCTGAAAATCTAATACTAACAATCCCTCTCTAAATAGAATATAAGCAAGACTCCCCATACTCTCAGCCTTCCGACCCAAAGCATCGGCCATTACATTGGCCTTTCCTAGAAGATAAAGAATGGTGATATCATAGTCTTTTAGTAGCTATAACTACCTCTATTTCCTCAAGTTCAGATCCTTTTGCTTGAATAAGTGTTGGAGACTCCTATGATCCATGAGAACCTCACATGACACACCATAAAGATAGTGTCATGGCCCAAACCGATGGGCCGCGACGGGTGCCTGAGTCCTACCTGTCAAACACCCCTAAGCATGCATCTAAGATATGAGCCTGAATAACATCTGGTGAGTTACAAGAATAACATACAAGAAGGAAACCTGCCTTCAAGGCATATGTACGTATATAGGCAAAATAGAGTGGGCGAGCCGGCAAGGCTGCTATAGACAACTATACATCCAAAACTGAAAGCCGTCAAGCCCACATACAACCCAACTAAACATACTGTCTACAGACCTCTAATAGAAACATAGTTGTACAAAGACAGGACTGAGCCACGTCATACCCATATACATATATATATCGTACCAAAATCAAAGCAGCTCCGGATCAAGTGGAGCACGCCAACTCTCGCTGATCAGGGATCCTAAGGAGGGGGACCGCCAGCTTGCCTACCTGCACCTACGGCGATGAAACTCAGGCCCCGTGAAATAGGTCATCAGTACGAAAAGTGTACTGAGTATGTAAGGCATAAAAATTAGTACGTAACAAACATAGATGAAACATAGAATATAGAAACACATCTTTAAATCTGAATAACTTTGTAAATTCTTAAACATTTATAACGTCATTCACGTGCGTATAAATGGCGTCTCATGCATACGTATAGGTGTACATAATATCATCAAGCCACTCAGGGCATCCCATCATATCATCTTAACCATTGTGGGCACATCATCAACATATACTAGCTGATCAGGTGGTAGTGCATATATAACGTCGTAGCCTTTTTCCATATCCCATATACATATATTTACATATAACGCCATCTGGTCATGGGTCAATGCACATGCATAAATGTGTGAAATGCATGAAAAATACGTAATAATCTCAATATTCCTTCCGAATAAACTTTTTTAACTGTGTATTATTCTGAGACCCATGAACAGAAGATAATAATATTTTTCATGGGGTATCAAGAATATAGACACCCCTAGTATCTATATAAATCGAATAATTTATGGAAACTGTGTTTTTGCTCGTTTCTTCAGTATAATTCGGACCATGCCAAAAGAAAGAAGGGATGGTCTTAACATACCTGGAGTAGAAAAAACTCTGTATAATATTCCGTTGGAAACCTTCGTGGATTGAACTTTGAACCTAAAAAATCGGATTAAGCTTCTGCGCTTTGTAATTGAGGAATGAAATCTTGTTTGATTTGTTGAAGTTTGGACGAAACTGCTTCTAATAAAGCTTTTGTCTTGAAATGGAATGTTTTTGATTCAACGTCCTTGGCGTTTAAGAAAAAGGTAGATTTTGATTTTGAAGCCTTTACAAGGCATTCCCACTAAAAGGTCAGGGATAAGATTTACAAGTCTTTAAGACTTGACTTAAGTTATGGCTTGGTTAGATTATCTAATAGCCATCTGGCAAAAGTGACCAAGAGTCACCTTTTGCCATTGTGGATTTATGCCACGTGGGAGGGTGGGTGAAGATTATTAATCTTTACCCACTTATTAGTTAACTGGTTAATGTCCCGTTACCCGGAAATTAATCAATTACCCGCATAATTTAAAAATTGCCTCAGATTACTTCAAATTCTATTTATTTTTAATATACTATATATATACTCTATACATTATACTACCGTGGTCATGTGGTACCTTCATGGTACTAGTTCATAATCATCTGGTATTATCGCTTGACCCGTATTTTATTCCAAATTGGCCACTTTCAATAAAAATCGTTTTCTTTAATTCGTGTACTCTTTGTCCTTCAGGACACTTATTTATCACTTATTAAAATTAACTTAAATACGTTAACATCAAGATGATCTCATCCCCGAGTCTACGTCGGTTAACTGAAGACAAAATTTTAACGTACGAAAACGCGAGATGTAACATCCTCCCCCCTTCCCCCCTTAGAAACATTCGTCCTTGAATGTTTAACTCTCTGTGATTTATATAACCTTGGTAGAGTTGCCATTGTAACAACTCTACTACCAACTCTTCTTGTAGAAACCCAGTAATTTAATGCCACATAGGACCACAATCATTAATAACAATGATGGCCTCACACGACCAATAACAATAGCTAGCACAAGAATTCATTCACGCACCTTGAGGTTATGACGTCTCAGTCGGACCCTTCTTTGGAGAAGAAAATAAGTAGGGATATCTAGACTTCATGTCTTCTTCGGCCTCCCAAATCATTTCTTTCACATTGTTGTTCCTCCAAAGTACTTTCACGGAGGTTACCTCCTTATTCCATAGCTTGCAGATTTATTGGTCTAGAATGGCAACCGAAATTACTCGTATTACAAGTCCTCTGTAATCTGTACAACATTCGTGGGCACTACTCGGGTAGGATCGCCAATGCACTTCCATAACATAGATACGTGAAAAACCGGATGGACAGAATCCAATTCCGAGGGCAATTCTAACTCATAAGCTACTTGGCCCACTCTCTGAATGATCCTATAAGGCCTAATATACTGTGGGCTAAGTTTGCCTTTATTCCCAAACCTTATTACACCCTTTATAGGTAACACCTTTAAGAATACCCAGTCATTAACCCCAAACTCTAAATCCCGATGCCTCACGTCATAATATGACTTCTGATGACTCTGAGCTATCAATAGTCGATCCCGAATCAACTTTACTTTTTCTATGACGTGCTGAACCAGGTCTAGCCCATGTAATCTAGATTCTCCAACATCAAACCACCCTATAGGCGACCTACACTTCCATCTATAAAGAGCTTCGTATGGATCCATCTGAATATTGGAATGGTAGCTATTATTATATGCGAACTCAACAAGCGGCAGATGATCATCCCAGCTACCTTTGAAGTCCATTACACAAGCTCGTAACATATCCTCAAATGTCTGAATAGTACTCTCAGCTTGTCCGTCTATCTAGGGATGAAATGTTGTACTAAGACTTACTTGAGTCCCCAATCCTTTTTGGAAGGACCTCCAGAAGTTAGCTGTAAATTGACCTCCTCTATCCGAGATAATAGATACAGGGACACCATGCATCCGTACTATCTCCTTGATATAAAGCCTCGCATAATCCTCTGAGGAATATGTAGTTCTAATGGGAAAAAAAATGGGCTGACTTTGTAAGCCTATCCACAATCATCCATATCGAATCGAACTTACGTTGGGTACGAGGTAAGCCTATGATGAAGTCCATATTGATTACTTCCCATTTCCAAGTCGGAATCTCCATAGCCTGCAATAATCCACCGAGTTTTTGATGCTCAATCTTAACCTGCTAACAATTAGGATACTGATCAACAAATTCTGCTATATCTTTTTTCATTCCGTACCATCAATATACTTCCCTAATGTCATGATACATCTTTGTTGCTCCTAGATGGATAGAATAACGAGAATAGTGGGTTTCTCCCATAATCTGCCGATGCAGCCCCACAACATTAGGCACACATAATCGCCCTTGATATCTGAGGACCCATCTTCTGTAATTACAAACGGTGTCTTCTTCTTCTGAAGAGTGGTATCCCTATAATGAACTAGCACAGGATCCTCGTACTGGCATTCCTTTACTTTAGTTACTAAAGAGGATGTTGTCGTATCCTTAAGAGTAATTCCAATGTCATCTGAGTCCAGTAACCGAACTCCAAGACTAGCTAGATGATGAACCTCATGGGATATTCCCCTCTTTTTTTTGGCTTTAAATATGACAGGCTGCCTATAGATCTACGGCTGAGGGCGTCGGCTACTATGTTCGCTTTCCCTAGATGGCATAAAATATCAATGTCATACTCTTTAAGTAGCTACAACCATCTTCTTTTATGTAAATTTAATTCTTTTCTTCTTCTTTTTTTTCTTGAAGATATACTGGAGGCTCTTATGATCCTCATAGATACTAATATGAATGTCATACATGAATCACCAAGCCTAACTCTAAATCGTAGGTCGGGTAGTTCTTCTCGTGCTTACTTAGTTGTCCAGAAGCATAAGCTACAATCTTACTAAGCTGCATCAACACACGATCCAATCCCACGCTTGAAGCATCACAATAGATAACATAACCATCGGTCCTTTCTAGGAGCAGTAGAACCGGTGCTGAAGTTAATTTGTCCTTCAATGCCCAGAAACTCCGTTCACGAGGATTGGTCCATTGAAACTTAGTTCCTTTCTGAGTTAATTTACATGGGTATCCTAATTTTTTTACAATTCAGGAAATTCCACCCTTCGGAGGCCCAAACTTCATCCTTTATCCATTATAATTACGCCCTTATCCCACTATTAGGGTAGTATTTTATCTATTCTAAACGTTACTAGTCTTAGACTCCTTTAAGTTCTTTTAGGCCATACTGGCCTTCTAAAACTTAGAGAAACTATCAGCTCACTCATGAGCTTAACCCCAAGGACTTATCCATTCTCGCCACCCTTTCACTCATCTTTTCTTATCCTTCCTCGTGTCTTCCTAAAACTTTGTCAAAGGTGCTGAAAGGGAAGAAAATCCCTCTACAAATCCCTTGTAATAACCAACCAAACTGAGAAAGCTATGAACCTCCATTGGTGTTCTAGGTCTAGGCTAAGTCTTCATTGCCTTAGTCTCTTGTGTATCCACTCGGATGTCTTTACCAGAATAATATGCGCAAGAGCTACAGAGTTCAACCAGAATTCATATTTAGAAAATTTTGCATACATCTTCCCTTCTTGTAAAACTCTGAGCACAGTACGCAGATGATCTGGATGCTCATCCTTTGAACAAGAATATACCAATATATCGTCGATAAATACAATTACGAACGAATCTAAGAAAGGCCTGAACACACGGTTCATAAAACCATGAATACTGCTAAAGCATTGGTCAGACCGAATGACATAACCTGAAACTCAAAGTGTCCATATCTAGTCCTGAATGTTGTCTTCGAAATATCTTCATCCTTAACCCTTACCTGATGGTACCCGGATCTCAGGTCTATCTTTGAAAACCACTTGGCACCTTGTAGCTGATCAAATAGATCATCAGTTCTCGGGAGCGGGTACTTATTCTTGATCGTCACCTTATTCAGTTGCCTATATACCAATACACATTCGTAAGGAACCATCTTTCTTTCTCACAAACAACACAGGTGTTCTCCATGGTGGCGTACTAGGTCTGATAAAACCTTTTTCAAGCAAGTCCATTAGTTGTTCATTTAATTCTTTCAGCTCTGCGGGGGCTATTCTATAGAGGGAATAGATATTGGATGAGTATCTAGTAATAGTTTAATGGCAAACTCAATTTCTCGCTCTAGCAGAAGACCCGTAAGTTCATCGGAAAAAACATCGAGAAACTCACTAACCACTAGGATAGACTGAATGGTTGGTGACTCTACTTCCGTATCCTGAACCCAAACTAAGTGATAAATACAACCCCTACTGATCATCTTCCTTGCCTTGAGATAAGAAATAAATCTATGTTTCGATGACGCCGTATTACCTTCCCACTCCAAAACAGGCTCCCTTGAAAATTGAAATCGGACTATCTTTGATCTACACTTGATGTTAGCCTAACAAAAGGCCAACCAATCCATACCCATTATAATATCAAGTTTTACCCAGCCGAACACCACGTACCTTATCCTTGTTTATTATCAAATCTATCACGGGCCATTGCGAGCCAGATCCATATATATATATAGGTAACAATATTAAAACTTAACTCGCATAACTAATTTAGAAAAAAGTTTATATATATAGGGGTCGACTGGGCCGTAGACATATCATACCCAAAACTATATATAGGATACTGTCTGCAAAACCTCTAAGTAGGCATAACCATAATATATACAAGTCGGGACCGGGCTCCCTACATCCTCATAAAACAACCAAACACATTTAGAACCCTGACTTGGTAAAATTCCAAGAAGAGGTGGAACTCACCAACCAAAAACTGACACTTGGAGGAAGTCTATAGTAGTGGGTCCTTGCCTCGTCCTATATAAGAACCTCAATCGGACACACTTCGAAGCGGAATCTTCATGTCCTTATCAGTTACCTTCCTCCTCTTGGCCCGACTACTATCTTCTTCCTCTACGTATCTCATAACATACACCGACGAACCTTGATTCACGGACTCCCAAGACTGTGGACTATCCAGAATCTCAAAAGAGCTGGTGTCCGCAAATACCTTGACATAGTTTTGAGCCTGAGGGAATCCTGGCTATGCCAATTCTGCACTACTCCCCTCATACCCTGATCAACGGGCTGTGAAACTAAGGGCCTTGGTAAGGTCGGAACTCCTCTCACCCCCATCTACTGCCGGAGTGGTCGAAACAGCTCAAATGGATGACTTATATGGATCCTCAGATAGACCCTCTTCAATAGAACCCATGATCTCTTATGGGTCTGAATCCATAGTATAACTTATCTCTATTTCTAACACCTTCATAGCCTTCTAACCCATGCTAGTGGTTGTAGTCTTCGGAGGCATCTCTAAAAACGTAACACAACGTTAGGAACATAAATGCTTATATGGAACGATCTAAGATAAGAAGATAGGATAACATCCTATTTGCCTTGTAGCCTCCTGTCTATAAGTGTATTGCACAACACACCCATAAACAAGACTCTACTAGACATGGTCAATAGACAACCCTAGGACGAAACTGCTCTGATACCACTTTTGTCAAGACCCAAACCGATGGGTCGCAGCGGGTGCCTGAGTCCTACCTATCAAACACTCCTAAGCATGCATCAAAGATATGAGCCTGAATAAACTTTGCTGAGTTACGAAAATAACATACAAGAAGGAAACCTGCCTTCAAGGCATATGTACGTATACAGGCAGAATATAGTGGGCGAGCCAGCAAGAATGCTAAAGACAACTATACATCCAAAACTGAAAGCCGTCAAGGCCATATACAACCCAACTAGACATACTTTACAGACCTCTAATAGAAACATAGTTGTACAAAGACGGGACTAAGCCACGTCATACCCATATACATATATATATACAAATGTATCGTACCAAAATCAAAGAAGCTCCGGATCAAGTGGAGTACGCCAACTCTCGCTGATCAGGGATCCTAGGAAGGGGAACCGTCAGCTTGCCTACCTGTACCTGCGGCCATAAAATGTAGGCCCCGTGAAATAGGGTGTCAGTACGAAAAATGTACTGAGTATGTAAGGCATGAAAATTAGTACATAACAGGCATAGATGAAACATGGAATATAGAAACACGTCTTTAAATCTAAATAACTTTGTAAATTCTCAAATATTTTATAATGTCATAAACACGCATATACATGTCGTGTCATGAATAGGTATGGGTGTACATAATATCATCAAGCCACTGAGAGTATCCCAACATATCGTCTCGGCCATTTTTGGCACATCATCAACAAAAACCAGCTGATCAGGCGGTGGTGCGTATATAATGCCGTAACCTTTTCCCATATCCCATATACATATATTTGCATATATACGCGTATATAACGCTATCTGGTCATGGGTCAATGCACATGCATAAATGTGTGAAATGCATGAAAAATACGTAATAATCTCAATATTCCTTCTGAATAAACTTTTTAAACTGTGTATTATTCTGAGACCCATGAACAGAAGATAATAATATTTTTCATGGGGTATCAAGAATATAGACACCCCTAGTATCTATATAAATAGAATAATTTATGGAAACTGTATTTTTGCTCGTTTCTTCAGTATAATTCGGACCATGCCAAAAGAAACAAGGGATGGCCTTAACATACCTGGAGTAGAAAAAGCTCCGAATAATATTCCGCTGGAAACCTTCGTGGATTGAACTTAGAACCTAAAAATTGGATTAAGCTTCTGCGCTTTGTAATTGAGGAACGAAATCTTGCTTGATTTGTTGATGTTTGCACGAAACTGGTTCTAATGAAGCTTTTGTCTTGAAATGGAATGTTTCTGATTCAACGTCCTTGGCTTATAAGCCAAAGGTAGATTTTGATTTTGAAGCCTTTACAAGTCATTCCCACTAAAGGGTAATGGATAAGATTTACAAGTCTTTAAGACTTGACTTAAGTTATGGCTTGGTTAGATTATCTAATAGCCATCTCGCAAAAGTGACCAAGAGTCACCTTTTGCCATTGTGGCTTTATGCCACGTGGGAGGGTGGGTGAAGATTATTAATCTTTACCCACTTATTAGTTAATTGGTTAATGTCTTGTTACCCGGTAATTGACCAATTACCAGCATAATTTAAAAATTACCTCAAATTACTTAAAATTCTATTTATTTTTAATATACTATATATATAATATATACATTATACTATCGTGGTCATGTGGTACCTTCATGGTACTAATTCATAATTATCGGGTATTATCGCACAACCCGTATTTTATTCCAAATTGGTCGCTTTCAACGAAACTCGTTTTCTTTTATTCGTGTACCCTTTGTCCTTCAGGACACTTATTTATTGCTTATTAAAAATAACGTAAATACATTAACGTCAAGATGATCTCATCCCCGAGTCTATGTCGAGTAATTGAAAATAAAATTTTAACGTACGAAAACGCGAGATGTAACAGATAGTGCCTCCAAATCTACATCGTGTGAGCAATGGCTACAAATTCCAAATTATAAATAGGGTAGTTCTTCTTATGGGGCTTCAATTGACGCAAAGCAGAAGCAATCATTCTACCTTCCTGCATCAACACACTCATAAGACCACCTGAATGCCAACCCATTAAGTATCAGAATAGACTGCATAGAACCCAATCCTGAAAGTAAAACAAGAATTGGAGTTGTATTCAAGGCAGTCTTGAGCTTCTGAAGAATCTCCTCACACTCATAAGACCACCTGAATGGGGCACCGTTCTGCGTCAATCCTTCACAAAATGGCGAAATACAAGTCAACCCAAGGAAACTCTGGATCTCAATAGCAGTAGATAGATTGGGCCAACTCTAAACTGCTCCAATCTTTCTTAGATCCACCTAAATCCCCTTACTGGACACCTCGTGTCCTAAGAATGCCATTGAGTTCAACCAAACCTCAAACTTGGAGAATTTAGCATATAGCTTCTTCTCCTCAAAGCCTAGAGCACGATTCGCAGCACTAACATCTCTCACGAAGGCCAAATACGCCAAACATCCCTTCTCAACCATCCGTTGAGCCTTTAGAAAAGATACCAGTCTACTAGGAACATGATCCATGAAGCCTCTACACTCCAACCTCGGCAACCCCGGCATAGCTAGCGGCATAGTCTTAGCGTGACAATAAAGAATAGCGTGATATGGTAACAACCAATCCATTAATCACATTAAAATCAACCATACTAAGCAGTAAGATATCAACTCTAGTCTCATAACCCCCAATGTTAA
The DNA here is from genome assembly GCF_000393655.2 of Nicotiana sylvestris. Lineage (NCBI taxonomy): Eukaryota > Viridiplantae > Streptophyta > Magnoliopsida > Solanales > Solanaceae > Nicotiana > Nicotiana sylvestris. The sequence continues at coordinate 107,978,092 of NC_091064.1, forward strand.
CCACATATGATCGATATACACGAACTACCACGATTGAATCACCTACCGATTTTGATACATGAATAGGCATATCTAAAGAATCACGAGACATATCCAAATAACGAGCCCAGTATAATGATACATATGAATAAGTGGAACCAGGGTCAAATAACATCGAAGCATCTTTGTGGAACATGAATATAATACTTGTGATCATGGCGTCAGAAGCAACTGCCTCTAGCCTGGTGGGACATGCATAGCAATGGACCTGACCACCACCTGACTGACCTCCCCCTTTAGGATTACCTCGCCTCGTATGACCTCCACCATAAGCTGGCCAAGTGTTGGTGAACAACTAGTACAGGAGTTATAGTCTACACTACGCCTCTATAAAATTTTGGGCAGTACTTCCTCACATGCCTCAAATCCCCACACTCGTAGCAACCTCAAACTGAGAATCAAACTAGGGCCTGAATCAGACCTCTTCAACTAGAATAACCACTGGAAGAACCCGATATGTACAAACCCTGAACTAATGGAGTACGGTACAAGCTCTGAGCTGGGAGGGTACTGAATGATAACTGAAATGGGAGAGCACTGTATGAACTATGGCTAAATAACAAACCACGAGGAATCTATCAAGCTACCTGAGCGGGCCTAAAAGGATGGCCTCTGTTGTGATGTGTCTGACCTTCAAACCAGGTACCACCAAGAACACCTGAACCACGGGGCCACTTGCCATCCTTATCCTTTTGCTTAAGCCTGCAAACTTGCTCCAAGAGACTTGAAATCTCTACCACCTGGTCAAACTTAGCACTATCTCGATCTCTCGAGCCAAACTATATCGTGGACCGTAGTTGAGGCCATCAATGAACCTCTTGATCCCCTCTCTCTCTTTCTTAGTGGGAACCAACCATACTGCATGATGTGCCAAATCTGCAAATCTCAGTTCGTACTAGGTTATAGTCATATCCCTCTAGTGTAGCATCTCAAACTCCATATGCAACTCATTTCTGCAAGTCTGTGGAACAAACGTCTCTAAGAAGAGAACTAAGAACTGATGCCATGTAATTGTTCTTGCGTCAGCTGGCTTGCCTAACTCATAAGTTTGCCACCATCTGTGGGTTGCCCCTGTTAGCTGAAAAGTAGTAAAGGCAACTCCATTGGTGTCCAGAATACCCGTTATGCGAAGAATTCGTTGACATGGATCTAGAAAACCTTGAGCATTCTCTGACTCTCCTTTACTGGACCTGGGAGGATCAAGCCTCCTAAATCACTCCAACCTCTTCTGCTCCTAATTGTACATAGATGGGTCAACTTCAGCCCAAGCAACAAAAACTAGCTGAACAGGTAATACCCCTAATGTCAGATAACCTTGAGTTAGTTGCTCCTATGTATCGGCGGTAGGTGTTTGGGCTCCTCCCCTAGCCTATGAGGTAGTTGGTACAACTAGTATCATGACCAAAACCGAAAGCCCTGAGATGAAAGGGAAGTCGAATTGGCATGCTTACGGTATGAGGCGAGCCTGAGCTTGAAGTGTGAGAGCTATTTGAAGGAGCAGGTAATTTTTATTCCGAGCAAGTGTTTGTTCCTCCTACTAACTCCTGAAGCTAATGTTTCGTTTATTTCAGTTGCGGAAAAAGGCGGAGGGCTTGGAGTACCTTCGGGACGAGGTCGGCCGGGCCAAGTGCAAGTATGATTAGCTAAAGGCTCAGGAGGACGCTTAGGCTTCGACAGAGGAGGGTGTTTCGGCTAAAGCTTTTGCCCTTGAGGTTCAACTTTGCTTAGCTCATGACAATAGCTTAGTTCGAAAAGATACGATTGCGAAGCTCGAGACCGAGCTCTCAAAGATAATAGCCGAGATTGTGGATGCTCGAGCTGAAGCTGTAATGAGCCAAACTAAGGCTGACTAGAAAGTGGTGGTCTATTTGAAGGATGTTGTCGATATTCAAGCTAAGCTGAGAAATATTCTTGACCACGAAGATAGGACTAAAGAATACGCTCGGTGTAAGTCTTGGCAGAAAACCCTCAAGAAGATCCGCGCTAGGGGATTTGACCTCTTGGAAGAGTTGTCGCAGGCGAGGGCGGACGAGCATGGTGTTCAGTTGCTTCTGTCCAACGTCGAGGATAGAGAAGATGAGGCTGATGAGCCATAGCCCCCAGGGGTGATTTAGATTTGCTTTTCGATTCCGCACGTAGTACTTTCGAAGTATGCTGTAAATGGAGCTTGTATTTTTCTGTGTGTATATATAAAGAAGACACCTTGCATTTTTGTTTCTCCTGCATTTCGTTTCGCCTCGACTTTAGCCAGATGAACTAGTCTTTGAGCTGAGTAGAATCCTTAGATTCATGGTATAGCCTCGAGGCTCATTGGGATGGCCCGTAGGCTCTTACGCGCTTTTGCTCTTAGGCATATTTAAGCCAACTATTTTAGGGTCAGTCCCTGAGTCGGCCATTGACTCGAGCTTATTTGACCCTCAAGTCATCGAGTTTTTGGGTTGGAGATAGTGGCTCTTACGCTTTTGGTCGATGCGACCTTTTAGTGTATATGGGTTGGCGACAATAGCTCTTGCGCTTTTGGTCGATGCGACCTTTGAGTATATGTGGGCTAGCGACAATGGCTCTTATGCTTTTGATCGATGCGACCTTTTAGTGTATGTGGGATAGTGACAATGGCTCTTATGCCTTTTCCATTAGGCATATTTAGTTAACTATTTTGGGTTCAGTCTCCGAATTGGGTTACAACCTGAGCTCATTCGTGCCTCAAGTTTTTGAATTGCAAGCTAGCCCTTAGGCTCTTACAAGTTGGGTCGGTACGACCTTTTATATGTGTGGGTTGGCGATAGTGGCTCTTACAACTTAGGTCGATGTGACCATTTATGTAGGCTTTATTTTTCCCTCAATAAGGATTTTTTAACTAGTGTTTACCTGACTCTTCGACGGCTTAAAAAAAACATTGATTGTGAGTCGTTATATAGCGATGATCGAGCACATCGGGAGGTTTGTCTCGGAGGCTGAGTATCTCGAAGCTGGTGTTTAGGAGCTGACATGGTCGAAGCTCTTTTGCCTATATCGACGGTAGCATGTTTAACCGGTTATTTCTAAATTATATTTGGAGTAGTTGAAGGCTTGTGATTTATAGCGATGGTCGGGCATCCCCAAGTCGCATTAGTGTGGCTAGTACAGCCTTGTAACCGGAGTCATTTGGGTTTGGCCGAAGCCCTTTAAGTCCCGAGTGAAGTAGTTTCTGCATCTATATCGAGGGTATGCCTTATTAGGGGTCTTACAAGTTCGATATATAGCCGAAACTTTGAGATTGGGTTTATGCCTTTAGTAAGGTCTTACAAGTTTTTCATGCCTTTGAGGTCTTACAGTTTTGGATACTTGGTACAAGTATGGTTCATGCCTTGCTTGAGGTCTTACATATATTGTTGTTGCCTTATATAGGTCTTACGAGATCGAGGCTACCCGCATGTGGCCTTATGGCCTCAGGTTTTGATAAGTCGATGAGATGGCGCTTGACGACAGTCCCTGAGTCATTGAAGGTTTTTTGACTTGGGAGCCATGACTTGTAAACTTGGTATATTGAGGGCTTACAATTTCAGAATTTCCGACCCGGAGATCATTTGAGTTTTTGATGCCAGTCCCCGAGTGTTCGGGTCGTCTTTCAGCTTTGGAGCCATTTTGTGATCCTGTTTTTGCCTTATTGAGGTCTTACGAGCTCGAAGCTTCAACCCGGGGGCTGCATTGTTATGAGTTGTTGAAGCCAGTCCCCAAATGTTCGGGTCGTCTTTTAGCTTTGGAGCCCTTTTTTGCAAAAAATGTCAAGCTTTATTGACATGTAAAATGCTTTAGTGAAGTATTCTTTGATTACTTGGTGTAAGTATACATATCTTTGCTATTTGAGGGCTCAGTTGTTCTACACGTACATGGTTTTTATCTTCCTATCGACAACCCACTTGGTACGTTTTGGCTTTCTCCGTGGAGGTGACCTCCCGAGGGGATGCCTCCCAGTATTCGAGGTTGATTGCAAAGGAAGCCTTGAATACTTGTTGAGTCTTCTTTAGGTAGCATATGGATATTGCCTCGTTAAAAACCTTGCCGGTAAAACCCTTTTCAGGATAAAAACCCGGTCGAAGGAAAAGAGTGCAACACATGCTTTTGAAACCTAAGGCCTTTGAGTTGGAGAGTGCTTTGGCTGTTTCGATCGGGTACCTACACTCGGGTTAGTGTAGAATATAATTGAAAGAGGAAGGAAATGGTCATACCTTAGCGTACGATGCGTCGGCGATGTTTCGAGCCATGATATGTTTTAGTTGCTTGTGACGAGGATGCGGTACGGTCCCCTACTTTGTTTAGTGGAATAGCTGGAAGCGTAGTTCATTATTGTTATTTTACCATTTGCTTATCCTTTGATTCCCTCGAGGGTGGAGGTGCCGGTGTCGGGGCACATCGCATACCGCAAACATTTTTTTTGCCGCATGTTGTTCTTCGTAGATGGTCTTAATCCCATACTTTGTGGGGAATTTCATCATCTGATGGAGGGTGGAAGGTGTTACTCTCATGCAGTTTATCCACGGCCTTCCGAGCAAGGCGTTGTACCTCATGTCTCCCTCAATGACATGGAATTTGGCATTTTGGATTGTGCCGACCACGTTAACTGGAAGGGTGATTTCCCCTTTTGTTGTTTCGCTCGCCATGTTTAATCCGTTGAGGACTCGAGAGACGGGTACGATTTGGTCAAGCAGTCCGAGCTACTCTACCACTCTCGACCTAGAAATGTTGGTTGAGCTGCATGGATCCACAAGTACATGTTTAATCTGAAATGTATTTACAAGAAAAGAGATTACCAGTGCGTCATTGTAGGTCTGAGACAAGGTCTCGATGTCTTCATTGTTGAATGTGAGGGCATCCTCGGGTAAGTAATCCCGAGTTTGCTTTTCTTTGGTGATGGATATTTTTGTTCTTCTCATCATGGGCTCTTGTGGGGCATCGATTCCTCCCAAGATCATGTGTATGACATGTTGTGGTTCATTCACTTCATTCTTCTTGGCCGCTTTTCTTTCCCGAAACTGATTTTTGGCCCGATCGCTGAGGAATTCTCAGAGGTGACATTTATTGTGTAGTCTGGCTACTTTCTCGCGAAGCTGGTGGCAATCCTCGGTTCTGTGACTATGTGTGTTGTGAAACTCACAAACTAAGTTACGATTTCTTTGCGAAGGATCTGATTGCATAGGCCTGGGCCACCTGGCGTCTCTAATTTTACTGATGGCAAACACGATGTCTAATATATCTACGTTGAAGTTATACTCCGGCAAGCGAGGTGCCTCTGCTGGCCCCGTGTTCCTGTTGAATACGGCTCTATTGACGAATCCCCGGGGTTTTGACATCGGTCCATCCTTCGGTCATTGCACGGTATGTTGCGTCTCGGGGCGTTCCTCTTGTCGTCTGTGTACGGCTGGTACCTTTCTTTGTTTGGCTTTGGCTCCTTCGCCAAAAGCGTGCTTTGGTATACCAAGCCCGAGGGGGCTCCCAATTGGTCATCATCGGCCCTGATTATTGATTGATATCGATTATGAATGACCGACCAGGTCACGGCGGGGTATTCAACCAAGTTTTGTTTCAATTGCTTCGAAGCCACCGAGCTTCACTCATTTAGACCTTGAGTGAATGCCTGTACTGCCCAGTCATTGAAGATTGGCGGTACTTCCATCTGTTCCATTTGAAAGCAAGATACAAACTCTCACAGCATTTCATTCTCCCTCTGCTTGATTTTGAAGACGTCAGATTTCCTCATTGCTACTTTGATGGCACCGGCATGTGCCTTTATGAAAGAATCTGCCAGCATGGCAAATGAGTCTATGGAGTTAGGAGCTAGGTTGTGATACCACATCATGGCCCCCTTCGAGAGTGTTTCCCCGAACTTCTTTAATAAGACGGACTCGATCTCGTCGTCCTTTATATCGTTGCCCTTTACTGCTCAAGTGTAAGAAGTAATGTGCTCATTGGGGTCTGAGGTCCCATTGTATTTTAGAAGATCTGGCATTCTGAACTTCTTTAGAATGGGTTTTGGAGCCGCTTCCTCTAGGAACGGCCTTTGTATGAACTTCTTCGAATCCACACCTTTTAGGATCGGGGGTGCGCCCGGGATTTGGTCGACCCTAGAATTGTAGGTCTCGACCTTTTTGTCGTTGGCTTCTATCTTCTTCTCGCCCGATTCGAACATCTTTGTGAGATCCTCGAGCATCTTTACGATGGCGGGGTCAGGTACCGACCGGTTATTGCTTAACCTCCCTAATACCTGCTCAGCCGGGGGAGCTGTCCCCGGAGCTACCGTGCTGGGAGTTTTCTGGTGACTATGCAGCTGAGCAATTACTAGCTATTGTGCCTACAATATTTCAAAAATAACGTGAAGGCTCACCTTCCGTTCCTCCCTAACCGAGGTTTTTCGGGCTTCTTGTTGGTCTCCTTGGTGCACGCTCCTGTCAGTGTGGGAGCTTACATCGACGTGTTGAGCATCTCGTGAGACCGCGTCCATAGGGATACACCAGCACCTGGAACGTCTACACCATTTTCTCCGTGGTTCTCAAGATTGTTGTTCACTGAGTCGGACATTTTTACCTGAATTCAAAGATCTCGGACAAGGAAAAACGTGAAAGATAACTTGCGTTATGTAGTTAAGCCAGCAAGAAAATAATCACTATTATTTTTAGCCCTACGGTGGGTGCCAAACTGTTTACTGTGAAAATGGTAATAACAATTAAATTTGATTTAGTGCTTTTAAAAATACGTGATCTATTTTTATGCTAGTTTTTAGGCAGTTGATGCTATGTAAAAGACTTAGAAACGAAATAAGAGCTTAAGAACGAGGTGTTAATCAAACCGAATCGCTGTCAATCGGGGTTTCTAGCCTACCTATTCGAGGGCCTCGAGGTCGAGTTTGAAGCTCGATTGGGAGTTATCAAAGGCAGTCGATGGCCAATAACAGCTATAAATAAATCAAGGGCAGCTCTTTATGGCCAATAATAAGCAATAAATAATGAACAATGAGTAGAATCACAATAAATGCGGGCAATAAATGAAGTAAATGAGGTGATAAGATCAAGAGAATATGTTAGAGAGTAGAGAGAATGTTCTTGTATATTTAGTATGGAGTAACAGATGTTCACAAAATGATAAGGATCCCCTTTATATAAGAGGGGGAATCCCAACATAGTACAAGTATATTTATTACAAAGATATGGAGAGGGGACATCTAACTAATGCCAAGATACGGGCTCAGACTAGCTTGACAGATCTTGTCGGTTCCAGCTTCACGCCTTGGGAACTCCCCATTTTCTTCCCATAACCGTCGATCCTATACTGCCCCGAGGTCGAGCATCGATGCCCTCGAGGGGTGAGACTCGACCATGATTTCGAGCCTTCGAGACGTTATAACGATGGAAAATTGGACCCTCCGATTTTACCGTATACAGACCAATTTGACCCTCCTTTTTAAAATTAAATTATTTACACTTATTAATCAACAATAAATGTAGTAAAATATTTTTCAATTCAATAACACCTATTTTCTTAAAATATAAATAATTTAATACTTATTAATAACTAAAGATATTAAATTAATGGCAATTTAGTATTAAACATTTACAAATCGTATTAAACATTTAGAAATTGTATTACTCCTATTATTTTAAATTAACTTTCATATCTTAACAAAAAAAGTTTTTTAATTAATTTAAGGAACTGGTCTTTAACTTATAAACATTTATTACTTTAATTATCTGAAATTAGTTTTCACATATGAAGTATTATAATTAATTTTAATAACTAATTAAATATAGTAATTAATAATATATTTGATGATTATATTTTATTACATTTAATTAGGATTAATTAAGTTGATTAAGTTAATTGTAAAAAGGGGTTAAAAGATTAAAAGATTGTAATTGCAATTGATTAATAAAACTCAATGTGGCCATGTTTTAAATTCTATTTCACAACTAATCTATCCAAATGCACAAGCCCAACCACCCTTGATGCGGTCCAGACCCACCCTCTCTATCTAAGTTGGCGATCCACACCAATCCATCTAAACTAATGGTGGAACGTCATGTCACTCATCGTCTATACTCACAAACGAAATATAAAGGATTTTGACCGATGTTCAAACTCATCAACGGTCCATAAGTAACCTCTATTTTTCCTTTATTTCTAATGACTTTGCCGAACCCCATCTCAGTCGTAGGATCAAAAACATCCAATGGCCATCGTTTTTCCTAAAAACTTTTTTTTATCGAACTTCATTCTCAACAAATCGGAGCCATAAATCTTAAGATCCAACAGCTTAGATTTAGACTCTCACATTAAACCAACCAAACCCCCTCAATCCTAATCATTCACCCACACCACTTGGCCGCCCTCATTTTCCTTTTCTCTCTCCTTTCCCTCCTCCCGTAATCCTATCAATCAAAAAACCTTGCACAAACCTATGCAAGATCACACGATTCAACCTCGAATCATCCATCTTGTCCCTGCTAGCCGGGAATCACGCCGGTTTCTTTCCATTTTCATAAAATTAATTCAAACCCCCAAAACCAAACCCTAGACCTAAATCGTGCAACTGAAACTCATCTGTTCTCCCTTCGTCATTCAAATCGTTGCATGCATGACTGATTTTCATCATTATTATTCATTTTAGAGGTCAAACGCAATGACCTCTAGACATTAGTGCTTTGGCCTGATAGATTTTCACTCTCAACGGTCAATTCTTCATTTCCTAAAAGTCTTCAATATTTTTCCCTCTGTTTTTCTCTAATTTCACTATATTGCTATCATCATCAACCCGTTGTCACCACCCACTAACTAATTTGAATTTAGGGTAATCCTAAGTCTTGAAGGCCGCTACGAATATGACCTTAAATGCTCTCACCCAACATACGCTAATAAACATCAATACACACCTAACACTACTAAATCATACACTGAAAGAATTGAAAGTTCAAGTTTTTTTGCAAAATTCGAGTTCTAGCAGTTCCTTTATAACTTCTCTTTCTTCTTTTTATTCTTTGTCCGAGTTCAATCTACTGTGAGTTGATCGTAGTAATCTTGGACATCCTAGATAGTTGTTAGCATTCGCTTGGTTTTCTGCTCCACAAAAGGTCAGTGTAGACTAGCCTCTTCTTTTTAGTTTTCCTAAATTTTTATGTGATTCTATGTTTATGTCGTTTATACTGATAATCATCTGTTGAGCATACTAGTGTGGGGTTTTTACTATATAATGATCTTCATGTTATTTTGTTTATTCTGAGGCTTATCATGCTTCTGACAGTTATGTTGCTTTGTGTTGTTATTAATCTGTAATGATCATTTGAATCTTAACCCTCATAGTTTAGCTAGTCAAGATGATTCTGCATGCTTTTCTCATTAACAGATCTTGTTAAGTCTTCGCAATTAGACAAAGTTGAAATTTTATGTTGATTATACGTGTGATTCATCCTTGTTAGTTGAGAAATAATTATGTGAATACTATCATCTCAGATAATCCAATTGAATAATGTTTTTGAATCCTTCCTAATGTCTGTTATGATTACATATCTCCAGTAGTGATCATTATGTCTACGAAGTTGTAATGCTTTGTCTTAGTTCAATGGTTGATTCTCATTACAACTTTATGTCAGATCTATTGGCTTTGTTGACTCTAGTTGATAGTCATGTTCAGTGTTCTTAGTGACTATTATAAGTCTATCATTGTGGCTTGAAAGCATGTGGTGAACCTGAAGTTGCTCACTTGCTATATTTTTTATTTGCCATGCCCCTCTATTATCACGTGACTCTGAACTCTGTAGGAGTGGCTATCTAAAATCCTTACTTTTGTGATGGTTGAATGACTCTTATTAACTGCTATGCTTGTGCTCACACCCATCATGCTACTTCTGCTAGTCCATTGATACTTATGAACCCTTCCTTGAGAAAATTATGTGCTTGGATCACTCTGTTGATTGTCAAGATTTATACCAGTAGCCATGTGTAATCCTGATCCTCCCACACTGTCATATTGCACTTAAATGAATGACCCTCATTAAGGGACTTGCACATGTTTCTCATTTTAATACTTGATCATGTCGCCACGCCATCTTGATAGAATGAGACTAATAATTCGTAGTGTGTGAAGATCATAAATTAGACTTTGTTGGTGTAAATTGTTAATGAACTCATTTCCCTATTTAAGTGAACTTATTTTAGCTTACTTTTCTTGCTTTGCCAACTAAGGATAAACGTTTGTACTTGTTGCTCCATGTCTGTGTGATATCAGTATGTGTAGAAGAACATGATCATGAAATGAAGTGTTATTTGGCTCTAGCAGCATGAAAACCTATTAAACTACCCACTGTTACTACTAGATATCATGCCATTAGAAAACGTTGACCTCTATGATTACATTGATGTCTTTGTTTCCTACCATCACCTCTAAGAAGTTTGAACAAGTTGTTAGTATAGGTGTTTAGTGGAGAAAGGTTTCAGCAACGTGTATGCTAGCCTTGAACTGATCTTAAATGTGTATTAACCTGTTGCTCTTAGTATTGTGAACCTGTTAAGAGGTCCTGAGATGATAAATCTTCAGTAGAACTAATGGGACTAATGCATATGTTTTTCTGTGTTATCTACTAATGCTTGGATCACTTAACTAAACCTCTCTGAAACCTGAACTGATTAGAAATAGTACCTTTCTACTGATAATGTGCAATTAACTTTATGCATCTTAATAACGATCTTTCTAAGTGTTCTGAGACATGTTAAGAACAACCTTAAGGTCACTATGTTTCTAGACGGTGTCAGTCCAATTGCTACGATTTTTCCTTGTGTTGATGTTCTAACAAGGGATTCTGGGTCAATATCGTAATTGGCTCTAAACTGTTTACATCTTGGTACTTTGATAGTAGTACAATATCTTCTATAGCTGTTTATTTTAATGTGTTGAATTTCTGTGCATCCGAACCATCAAAAGTTTATCATGAAATTTGTGCTTATTTCTGATAATATGAAAATTGCTAAGTTGACACTTGTGCCTAAACCTTTGAGGATGAGTAATAATGGATGACTAAAGGTATTTGGGGTGTAAACGTGGTTCATGGTTAAGATATCCCTCTCAAACACAAGTACTGCTTGAGGTCTCTGAGGGTCCACGGGAGATTTTATCCATGAATAAGGTAACATTCCAAGTCTTTGGTCATTAATTCTCATTAATCCTTATCGGATTAATACAAGTGAAACTAGTTTTACTGTATCCCTTAGCCCTTTATTATTGTTCTCCTATTGACTTTCACTAATTATTTCCTTGTTCTTTTTTGCATGTACGATCTGGGCCTACTGAGTTCCTTTTGAACTCAAGCCCAAGTTCAAGACTTAGGGACGCTTCCTCTACTTTCCTGCTTGTTGAGTCTGTTGCTTATGTAAACCCTATTAGTCCTGATTATCCGCTAGCCCAATATCAAGATTCCAACTCTTTTCTCCCTTTTATTTCAAACAATCATTAGCCATTACCTGTTACTCATGTTTTATATACATACATATATATATATATATATATATATATATATATATATATAGAGAGAGAGAGAGAGAGAGAGGAAACATAGGCAAACCCAACCTTGTAGGTAAAAAGAGGGTCGAAAGGATTATAAGAAAGAAACTCGCCTGCCTTTTTATTACTTTAGCATATTTGAACTTTTACAGTTTAAAACTAATCTTTTCAATAATCAAACAGTTCGCTCAAGTTTTATCGCTAATGATTTTCATGTTTAAGTGCTTAACAGATTTGAGAACGAAAACCAACACTTCTTGGGAAAACTTCATAGCAGATCACACACGATAACAGACTATTTTCAAAAACAAAACTAAAGAAGTCGCGCAATCAAGTTTACAAGAACAAATATCGACGAGCTTTAAACATAAGACTTTTTTGCTAAAACAGTCTTCAAATACAAAGGTATATCATGTTTCCAACTTGAGACATATTTTAAAAGGGTAAATATTTTGCTTTACAAGTTGGCATGACCTCATAAATATTATCTCTCTTTTTAAATAGAATACACAACTTTTTCCATAAATAATGAATTTTGTAAACAAGATTTCAAAATATTTTTTCAAATCTTATTTAGCCACTTTAACCACTAATTAAGTAGAATATAGAACTTTCTTTCCCCAAATCTAGCCTAAGCCTAAGGAGATACCTCAGGAAGATTTTAAAGAGTATCTAACACCTTCCTCTTAGAATAACTAGAACCCTTACCCAGATCTTACCGATTAGCAGACCATTGGGGTAATAATTTTACAGATTTATAGGTACCCTAATATCCTTAACATATTAGGTGGCGACTCTCTTAATCAACTTTAGAAAAATCATTAGTTGTATTGTATTTTGACTAGTGTAAAATAGGGTACAACAATGATGAACTCGGAAGAAAAAGTCAGTGTCCAACATCAATAAATAGTAACAACTCAGAATATAATGAAGACAATAAAAGTGAATAACTCAAAGATACCATGTTCAACTCGTTCACAATTTTGGGAATTTAGGCATGCTTTCCAAGTATAACAATCAAAGCCCAACACAGATAAGACATTTCATTTATCAACTAGCATGATAAAAATATATCTCTATGTCTACATGTCATACATGTCAAGTTAATATCATCACAATGAAACCATCAAGTATAACCACACTCAACATGCATACGGTGCCTTGTACAAGTACCCCTCACTATCACACACACACAAAATCACACTCAGCACTGTACGGATGTCTGGAACAAAATCCCCTCACCAAAGCACATATATATCCTTGTGAGGGGTGGATCCTTTCCCAAGTACTAATCAATATCATATAGCCCAATAATGGAGCTTGGTGCATGTGTCGCCCCTACTCAGTACCATTTAGCCCAATATTGTTCTGGCATACACGTCACCTCAAAATCAATACCAAATCGGCTTTATGGCCCAAGCCCAGTTATCAACCGCTCAAGTCTCAGTTAACCACATCTCATGATACTTAGTTCAATAGTATTACACATTGCAACATTAACAACATGTGAGTGGTCACAATAATAATGTACTGAGACAATATCATACACATATATAATAATATGAATGAGGGTATTACTACAATCAAGGCACAGTGCTCGAAACATAAAGAATGGCCCTATCATGTCTCAAACAAGTAAGTACATAGCCTAGTCATGATTTCTAATATGAATCATAGCTCAAATAATCATACAAGTAGAGAAAATACGGATATAAAAAGGCATAATAGCATAACAAGTCCCATAATAGTCTAAAGTACACTCAGATCATGAATACCCCGGTGCACGCACGCACACCCATCACCTAGCATGTGCGTCACCAAAATACATCTCAAATAATATAGTTCTCAAGGATAATTATCCTCAAATCCAAGTTTAGATATGTTACTTACCTCAAAATGCGGGAATCAATACTCCAAAAAGCCTTTTCCATGTGAATCGTCCTCCAAGCGACTTGAATCTAGTCAAAATAATTTCATATCATCAATAAAACCATCAAAAAAATTCAATTGACAAAGCTAAGATCTTGAATAAATTATGCAAAGTCAACCAAAAAAGTTAACCCCGAGTTTGCACCCTGAAACCCGATAAAACTCACAAATTCCGAACACACATTCTTATACGAGTCCAAATATATGTGTTTCACCCAAATCCAGCCTCAAATCGACCCTCAATTCATCAATTTTCAATCTCTAAAATCACATTTCAAATTTCACCTTAAATTCACATACAATAGGTATAATAACCCATAGGTAATAAATATCTATCATCAAAATTAAATAAACTTCACTTATCTCTTTAATTGTAGAGAAAAGTCTCCCAAAAATAGCCTCCAACTGAGCTCCATAACTCCAATAAATTAGAAAATGACCAAACCCTTCGAAATGTAAAGTCTTTCACTGATTCCACACTTGAGATCACTTAACTGCATTCGGTGATGCTTCTGTGGTCAAATCATCGCATATGTGATTTCCCTCCATCTGCAGATTGACTACATATGCGGTCAACCTACGCATCTGCGACATCCACATTTGCGCGTCCTTCACCGCAAATGTGCTTCCGCTTCTATGCCACATGATGTCGTGAGATAAATCTATATATTTTGACATTATTTACCCTACTTTCTTGTTGTTTGGATTCTAATTTGTGCAATAATTTGCGCTTAATAAAGCTTCTTTCACGTGAAGGAATATTCACTTGGATATGAATTGGAGAAAAGCTGCACGGAATGATACCTCAGAGCTACAAAAGGGAGCAATAAAAGAAGAAGTGCAAGGCAACGAAACAATAGTGCCATAAAAAATAAAAGGCATTATCCAGGGCACTGTCATTAGCGCCCCAGGTAGTGCCTTTGTAATGATCCGACCGGTCATTTTGAGAATTAATACCCTGATCCCCTATTAACTGCTTTTCCCTTGTCTATTCGTGTTATTGTGATTTGCCGAGATGGTTCATTTTGAGTTTCGGAGTGTTTTAGGACACTTAGTCCCTAAATGAGTGCTTAAGTCTTAGAATTTGGACCGTTGTTGGAGCAGTATGAAGACGGCTCCGTTGGGTGATTTCGGTCTTAGGGGAATGTCCGGATTGTTAGGCTTACCTAGTCGTAGAGACTAGGTGTCGTCACAACAGTTTATGGAGGGAGAACTGGGGTCGTGAAAAGTTGGTATCAGAGCTATAGGTTCATAGGAGTCATGAATCACATACCAGTTTATTAGAGTCTCGCGGATCGGTACAGAGACGTCTGTACTTATCTTCGAGAGGCTATGTAACTGTTAGGAAAAATTCCACTTCATTTGATCCCTTGTCATGCGAGATTATTGATATCAAATTCTAAACCTCTATCTTCAATTCTCTCATAGATGGTGAGGACACGTGCTACTGGAGATGACCAGGCATTTGCGCACTCTACTAGAGCTGCTAGAGGCTGGGGCCGGGGTAGAGGCCGAGGAAGCACACGTGGTGCAGTAGAGCACCCACGCGATCTGCTACACTGAAGCCACCAGCAGCTCTAGTCGGAGCCCAAGTGCCTGATACGCCTACTGCTACTACTACTCCAACTCTCCAGGAGATCCTTGCACAGTTCATGAGCATGTACACCATTCTAGATCAGGCAGGGTTGATTCCCCTTGTTACAGCCACATCTCAGGCTGAAGGAGGAGTACAGACTTCCGTCGCCTGCACCCCAAATCAGCGGGTTCAGGTTGATCAGATCCCAGAGGTTAAACCAGTACTGCCTGTAGCCCCAGTTCAGCCCGAGGATAGGGCAGTAGCTTTAGAGGATGAGCAACGGAAGCTTGAGGGTTCAAGAAGTTCAAGCCTCCTACATTCAGTGGTCTAGCATTAGATGATGCTCAGGGATTTCTAGAGGAGTGCCACTGTATCCTCTGCACTATGGGTATATCAGGATCGATTGGGGTTTCTTTCACTGCCTTCCAGCTTCGAGGAGCAGCCTATCAGTGGTGACGTGCCTTTGAGTTGGAGAGTCTGGCTGAGGCAGCTTCTCTTACATGGACCCAGTTTTCAGATATGTTTTTGAGGGAGTATGTCCCTCAGAGCCTTAGGGACGCATGGCGCACAGAGTTTGAGCATTTGCACCAGAGTACTATGGCTTTTTCGGAGTATGGTGTCTGTTTCACTAACTTGGCTAGACATGCACCGGCCTTGGTTTCTACAGTTCGTGAGAGAGTTCACTGGTTTATTGAAGGGCTCATTCCTAGAATCAGGTCTAGCATGGCCTGAGAGTTGGAGATGGATATTGCTTATCATTAGGTGGTGAGCATTGCTAAGAGAGTAGAGGGCATGCTTGCTCGGGATAGGGAGAAGAGAGAAGCCAAGAGGTCTCGAGAGTCGGGCCATTTTTCTGGTGTCCGTTCCCCAAATACAGTTCGTCATGGTAGGGGTTATGTGAGTCGCCCCATTCATTCAGCTCTTCCAGTATCCAGTGGTATTCTAGCTCTGCCTAGACCTAAGTAGCCTTATTATGCACCTCCAGTATCTAGTGTGCCTCCTACACGAGATGCCATCAGTGGTCAGTCCAACGGACCTATCCCCAGCTAGTCACAGTCGCCACGCCCTCTCAGAGCTTGTTTTGAGTGTGGCGACACACGCCATATGGTAAGGGATTTTCCTAGACTTATGAGGGGTGCACCTCCATAGCCTTCTCAGCCATAACGTGCTTTGCAGAGTTCTGAGGCTATGATTACAGCACCAGTTGCCACCCCACCTGCTCAGTCAGCTAGAGGTGGAGGTCGGGGAGGTAGAGGTCGCCCTAAAAAGGGAGGCCAAGCCAGATACTATGCCATTCCTACCTGTAGCGAGGATGTTGCCTCTGATTCTTTCATCACATGTATTGTTCTGGTTTGTCATAGAGATGCATCGGTTCTATTCGATCTAGACTCCACTTATTCTTATGTGTCCTCTTATTTTCCCCGTATGTTGGCGTATCTCGAGATTCTTTGAGTTCCCCTGCTTATGTATCTACTTATGTGGGAGATTATATTATTGTGGACCACATTTATCGGTCGTGTTTGATTGTTCTTAGTGGTTTTGAGACCAGAGCTGATTTATTATTGCTCGGCATGGTAGATTTTGATGTTATCTTAGGCATGGATTAGTTGTTGCCCCATTATGTTATTCTTGATTGTCACGCCAAAACTGTGATACTAACTATGCCAGGTATACCGCGAGTAGAGTGGAGGGGTACTTTAGATCACACTCCCAGCAGAGTTATTTCATTTCTTAAGGCTCAACGAATGGTTGAAAAGGGGTGCGACACGTATCTAGCCTATGTGAAAGATGTCAATATTAATACCCCTACAGTTGATTCAGTCCCAATAGTGAGGGATTTTCCTGATGTGTTTCCAGCTGATCTTCCGGGTATGCCACCCGACTGAGATATTGATTTCGGCATTGATTTGTTGCTGGGCACTCAACCCATTTCTATTCCTCCTTACCGTATGGCCCCTTCTTAGTTGAAGGAGTTGAAGGAACAGTTATCGGAATTGCTTGATAAGCATTTTATTCAGCCCAGTGTGTCACCATGGGGTGCTCCTATCTTGTTTGTGAAGAAAAGGTATGGTTCTATGCGTATGTGCATTGATTATTTCCAGTTGAACAAAGTTACAGTGGAGAATCGATATCATTTGCCTCGTATTGATGACCTGTTTGATCAGTTACGGAGTGCTCGAGTATTTTCTAAGATTGACTTGCGTCCAGGTTATCATAAGTTAAATATTCGGGATCCAGATATCCCGAAGACTGCTTTTAGGAGTTGGTATGGTCATTACGAGTTCCTTATTATGTTATTTTGGTTGACCAATGCCTCAGAAGCATTTATGCATTTGATGCACACGTGTATTTCGGTCATATCTTGTCTCGTTCGTCATTGTCTTTATTGATGTCATTCTGGTGTACTCCTGGAGTTGTGAGGATCATGAGCAGCACCTGAGGACAACACTTCAAACTTTGAGAGAAAAGAAATTACATGCGAAGTTCTCGAAATGTGAGTTCTGGTTTGATTCCGTGGTATTCTTGGGTCACATAGTATCGAGTGAAGGGATCAAGGTCGATTCGAAGAATGTGGAAGAAGTGTAGAGTTGGCCCAGCCCATCCTAAGCTAAAGAGATCTGTAGTTTTCTTGGCTTGGCGGGTTATTACCGTCGATTTGTTGTGGTATTTTCATCTATTGCAGCACCTATGACCAGGTTGTCCCAGAAGGGTGCTCTGTTTAGATGGACGGAAGAGTGTGAGGAGAGCTTTCAGAAGCTCAAGACAACTTTGACTACAACCCCAGTATTGATATTGCCTACAGGTTAGCGGTCTTATATTGTCTATTGTGATGCCTCGAGAATTGTCCTTAGAGCGGTACTGATGCAGGACGGTAGGGTGATTGCCTACCCGTCCAAATAGCTGAAGGTGCATGAGAAGAATTATCTTTTCCATGATCTGGAGTTAGCTGCTATTGTTGACGCCTTGAAGATCTAGTGTCATTATTTGTACGGTGTTCCTTGTGCGATCTATACTGATCACCGGAGTTTACAGCATCTGTTCAAGCAGAAGGACCTTAATTTTCATCATAGGAGGTGGTTAGAGCTACTAAAGGACTATGATATCACTATTTTGTACCACACGGGGAAGGCCAATGTAGTGGCTGATGCTTTGAGTCGCTGGGCGGAGAGATTGGGGAGTTTCGCTTACCTACCAGTAGCGGAGAGGCCCATGGTGATGGATGTTCAGGACTTAGCCATCCAGTTTGTGAGATTGGATATTTTGGAGCCTAGTCGGGCCCTATCTTATGTGGTTTATCGGTTCCCTATTCGATCGTATCAGAGAGCATCAGTATGATGACCCATATTTTCTTGTCCTCAAGGACAAGGTTCTGCATGGTGATGCTAGAGATGTGACCATTGGTTATAACGGGGTAATGATGATGCAGGGTCGGATTTGTGTACCCAATGTTAATGGACTTCGGGAGTTGATTTTGGAGGAGGCCCACAGTTCGCGATATTCCATCCATCCGGGTGCCGCGAAGATGTACCAGGATTTGAGGTAGCACTATTGGTGGAGGCGGATGAAGAAAGATATAGTTGGGTTTGTGGCTCGGTGCCTCAATTGTCAGCAGGTGAAGTATTAGCACCAGAGACCGGGTGGCTTGCTTCAGCAGATAGAGATTCCGCAGTGGAAGTGGGAGCAGATCACAATGGACATCGTAGTTAGACTTCTGCAGACTTTGAGGAAGTTCGATGCCATTTGGGTAATTATGGATCGGCTGACCAAGTCCGCACACTTCATTTTTGTGTGTACCACCTATTCTTCAGAGAGGTTGGCTGAGATTTATTTCCGAGAGATTGTTCGTCTATATGGTATTTCAGTTTCCATCATTTCAGATAGAGGTACTCAGTTCATATTACTTTTCTGGAGAGCAATTCAGCATGAGTTGGGTACTCGGGTAATATTGAGCACAGCATTTCACCCCTAGACAGATGGACAGTCCGAGTGTACTATTCAGATTCTTGATGATATGCTACGTGCATGTGTGATGGAGTATGGAGGTTCTTGGGATTAGTTCTTGCCACTTGCAGAGTTTGCCTACAACAACAGTTACCAGTCCAGCATTCAGATGGCACCGTACGAGGCTCTGTATGCTAGGCGATATAGATCCCCGGTGGGTTGGTTTGAGCCGGTCAAGGCTAGATTATTGGGCACAGATTTGATTTAGGATGCTTCGGAGAAGGTTAAGGTGATTTAGGATAGACTCCGCATGGACCAGTCCAGACAGAAGAGTTATGCGGACCGGAAGGTTCATGATGTTTCCTATATGGTTGGAGAGCGGGTCTTGCTTCGAGTTTCACCTATGAAGGGCGTTATGAGATTTGGGAAGAATGGCAAATTAAGCCCAAGGTTTATTGGCCCCTTTGAGGTATTGCGACGTGTTGGGGAGGTTACTTATGAGCTTGCCTTACCTCCCAGCTTGGTAGGAGTTCATCCGATATTTTATGTTTCAATGCTTAGGAGATATCACGGTGATCCATCGCACGTGTTGAATTTCAGTTCAGTCCAGTTGGACAAGGATCTATCTTATGTTGAGGAACCAGTGGCTATATTGGACATGCAGGTTCAAAAGCTAAGGTCAAAGAGCATTGAATCAGTGAAGGTTCAGTGGTGGGGTCAGCCGATCAAAGAGGCGACTTGGGAGACCGAGCAGGATATGCGCAGTCGTTACCCTCATCTTTTAACCACTTCAGGTATGTCTCTATGCTCATTCGAGAATGAACGAATGTTTTAAGAGGGGGAAGATGTAATGACCCAGTCGGTCATTTTGAGAATTAACACCCCGATCCCCTATTAACTGTTTTCCCCGTGTCTATTTCTGCTATTATGATTTGCCGGGATGGTTCATCTTGAGTTTCGGAGTGTCTTGGGACACTTGTTCCCTAAATGAGAGCTTAACTCTTAAAATTTGGATCATAGTCGGAGCAATGTGAAGACAGCTCCACAATGGAATTCTGTCAATTTCGTTAGCTCCGTTGGGTGATTTCTAGCTTAATGGCGTGTCCGGATTGTGTTTTGGAGGTTCGTAGCTTATTTAGGCTTGAAATGGCAAAAGTTGAATTTTTGGAATTTTGGTCCGATAATGAAATTTTGATATCGGGGTCGAAATTCGATTCCGAAAGTTGGAGTAGGTCCGTAGTGTTAAATATGACTTGTGTGTAACAATTTGGAGTCAGTCGGACATCGTTTGGATGGTTTTGGCATTAGTTGTAGAATTTTGGAAATTCAAGTTCATTAGGTTTAGATTGGAGGGTGATTCGTGGTTTTAGCATTGTTTGATGTGATTTGAGGGCTCGACTAATTTCATATGATGTTTTAGGATTGGTTGGTATGTTTTGTTGAAGTCCCGGGGGCCTCGGGTGAGTTTTGGAGGCTTAACGGATTTGGATTTGGACTTTGGCAAATTTCTGGTGTACTGAACCTGTTGTTTTTGCACCTGCGGATGTTGGACCACAGGTGCGGCACCGCAGAAGCGGCTTGGTAATCGCAGAAACGGAAAAGGGCCAAGGCATCAAGGACTGCAGATACGGCTGGGGAACCCCAGATGCGGAACTGTAAATGCAGCCCAGTGACCGCAAATGCGGCCCAGCCCGGATAAGTTATTTTCGCACCTGCGATGCTTTTTAAGCAGGTGCAGGACCGCAGGTGCATCCCCATGACCGCAGATGCGGTAATCGCTGGGCAAAAATATGAAATTTTGAGGGTTTGAAGTTTATAACATCAAATTCGATTTTGAGCTCGGGAGAAGGCGATTTTTTGAGGTTTTTGAAGAGGAAATCAGTGGGTAACAATTCCTAACCCTATTTCGTTTATATTTCATCAATCTATTGTTGTTTTACTCATCTACAGGAATTTGAGTGGAAAAGTGGGAAATTGAGGGAAAAGTTCCCCAATCGAGTTTTTGGGTTTTGATCGGTTTTTTTGGTGTCGGCATTGAATACTTTTTGGACGAGTGATCTCGTGAGTGAATGAGTGTTTTAAATTGGTAACTTTTACCCGATTCCGAGATGTGGGCCCGAGGAGGATTTTTGGGCATTTTCCTATTTTCTCGTCTTAGCTTTAAATTCTTTAGCTAAACTAGTTGCTTGTAGTTTTATTTACATTATGTAATTGATTTGATTAGATTTGGGCTACTCGGAGTTAGATACTCGTGGAAAGAGCGTGATATCGAATTGATTTTGAGTTGGTTCGAGGTAAATGGCTTGCCTAACCTTGTGTGAGGGAACATCCCTTAGGATTTTGGTACTGTTGTTATATGAATGTCGTGTACGTGAGGTGACAGTGCGTATACGTGCTAATTGTTGAAAACCCCCATTTTCATTAAGTAATTATCTGTGTTTTTTCCTTTAATTGAGCAATATTAGTATGTGAAGCCTCATGTTTAGCTTAGGAAAGCATACATATGTGACTCAACTGTCTCATCTGTTTTAACTTCTTACTTGGATTATGTGTAGCATGTTTAGAGTACGAATTTTCTATCTCTTGATACAAACTTGAATAGAATGGTAGATCTTCTTGTTGAAACTGTGGTGTATTTATTTTGGGACTACGAAACGGTATTCCGAGAGATTTCCCTGGACATTTATCTTTGGGACTACGGGACGGTATCCCAGGAGATCCCCCTGTACTGGATATTTACTTTGGGACTATGGAACAGTATTCTGGGAGATCCCCCTGCACATTTACGATTTGGACTACGGGACGGTATCCTGGGAGATCCTATGCACATTTACGTTTGGGACAATGGGACGTTATCCTAGGAGATTCCCATATTGCTATCTCTGTATACTGAGTCATTTCTTTCTGTTATTTCATCTTTATTGACTGTTAGTATTTAATTATACTATCAGTTTTCATGTTGTTTTACCTTGTTATATATATAACCAGTAGGGCCCTGATCTAGTCACTACTCGACCGAAGTTAGGCTTGGCAATTACTGGGTACCGCTGTGGTGTACTCATGCCCTTTCCTACACATGTTTTTCTTGTGCAGATCTAGGTTCTTCTGCTCAGCCATACTATCTGTGAGGCGAGGCGATCCAGAGACTTCGAGGTATATTTTCCGCGTCCGCAGACCTAGAAGTCCCTCTCTATTCTCCCTTCAGTCATAGACTTCTTGTATTTTCCTTTGTTTAGACTCCAGGAGTTAGAACACTATGTATTTTTTTTAGCTTGTGATTCATGAGATTCTGGGTTTTAGGAGTGCCATGTTCAGTCGAGAGTGTTATTATTATCTATGCTGAGCGGTATTTTAAACTCTTTTATCTTACTTACCTATTAGTTGGCTAGTTTTGTATCTTCAATTCATTTTTCCGCAAATTATTAGGCTTACCTAGTCGTAGAGACTAGGTGCCGTCACGACAGATCACGGAGGGAGAACTTGGGTCGTGACAGCCTTGCACCGAAACAACAGTGCCATAAACTGTGCAAGGCATTGTCCAGGGCACTGTCATTGGCGCCCCAGACAGTGCCTTATGCCGAAACGATTGTGCCATAGACAGTGCAAGGCGCCGATGATGCCATCCGAGCGAATTTTAATTCCTCATTAGTTTTAGACATGTAGAATTCGGCCCTACCTTATAAATACCCCTTAAAGTTAGTTTTTGAGGGGAGAGACATCATTAGAGAGGGGATTCAACCCAAGGAGGAAAGAACATACTAGGAGCAAGGCGGAGAATTCTTCTATAAGTTTTTCACTTCCTTCTTATTATTTTCATTATTGGTTATGAATTCTAGTATTGTAGTTTTGCATACTATTATGAATAGCTAATTGGTTATCCAAGGTCTAGAACTCCTTAATCTTTTCTCCAACCCGTAATATCTTTAGTTGTTAATCTACTACTTTAATTTGTTAGTTAATTTGATATAAGAATCTTAATATTTATAACTTAGGAATTGTTCGAGCTTGTCTTCTCAGTGAGAGTAAACAGTTGTAGCTAAACCTTAGTTCTTTGTGGGATTCAACTCTGGACTTTTAGACTGGATTATATTTTCAGCGACCGCTTATCCTTTTTAGGACTAGAGTTGGGCCTGATCAAATTTTGGCGCCGTTGCCGGGGAATTAATGGTGTAGTTGTTGCTGTACATATTGCTAGGTTTCATGTTTAAACTTTTATTTCTGTTTTGTTTTTTTTAATTTTTTTAATTTTAATTTATTTTACTTGTTGATTTGAGAAACATGACATCTTGGAATTATGGAAGTTTAGGTATTGGTAATTTTACTTTAGATCCATATACATATTGTAAAGGAAATCACCTGTGACAAAATTTTCAAACCACTCCTGAGAGTGAGTTATGTGCACTAACTCAATCATATGTGTGGAATGTGTGTGATGTGTGTGATGGTCAAGATGGTCACTTACATGGTTGTGCTTATATTTCATATCCTACCCCAACCCCTTACTATGATGGTTCTGCTTTTTCTTGTGAAGTTAATAGGAACAAAGAACCTGGGGATGCAGACCTGAATGAGATCAAGGATATGTTAAAGTGACTTTTGGAACAAAATAATAAGAAATAACTGCAGATAGAAAGGCAAGAGGCAACTATTCACAACTTAGAGGCTTAAGTGAGTCAAGTGGTTGAAGCTTTTAATGCTCAACAAGCTAATATTGGGGATCGTAGTGAGCGGTGAATTAGTGTCAATTAGCGTAGTTCGAAAGAATATATCTAGTAAATTGTGGTAGTTGCTCGAGAGAGAATTACGACACTAGAAGTACTCATGATCGGTAGAAAATACTTAGGCAAAATTATAGAAGACGTAGCGGGAAAGATTCCGACAATTAGGGAAATCATAACTCTAGACATCCTTAATCTTTTCTCCAACCCATAGTATCTTTAGTTGTTAATATACTACTTTAATTTGTTAGCTAATTAGATATAAGAATCTTAATATTTATAACTTAGTAATTGTTCGAGCTTGTCTTCTTAGTGATAGTCAGCAGTTGTAGCTAAACCTTAGTTCTCTGTGGGATTCGACTACGGACTTTTAGAGCGGATTATATTTGCAACGACCGCTTATCCTTTCTAGGACTAGAGTTGGGCGTGATCACCACACTAACCGCATCTGAGGTCCCTGACTTCTCCAACCAAATCCTTACATGCGCTCACTTGGCCGCTTTTGCGGCTTCACATCTGCGAGGCTTTTTCTAGCAGATGGGAAAACATCACACTCAACAAAACTAGCACTTCTAGTAACTCCACAAATGTCTGAAATCTATTAGAAACACACCCTAAGGCCCTTGGAAGCCCTTCCAATCACTCCAACCAATCCCAAAATATAACATGAACTTATTCGAGGTCTCAAATCACATAAAACAACATCAAAATCATGAATCATACCTCGATTCAAGCCTAATGAACTAATGAGCATTCAACTACCAAAGCTCATGTCGAACCATATCAAATCAACTCGAAATGACCTCAAATTTTGCATACAAGTGACATAACGAGCTATTACAACTCCCGAAACCAAAATTCAAACCCGATATCAGTACAGTCAACTCCCGGTCAAACCTATCAATCTTCCAAGCCTTTAACTTTTTAACTTTTGCCAAAAAGCACCAAATCAACCTACAGACCTCCAAATCTAAATTCGGACACAGGTCTAAATCCAAAATCACCGTATGAAGCTATTGGAACCCTCAGAATACCATTCCGGAGTCGTCTATACAAAAGTCAATCTTCGATCAACTCTTACAACTTAAGCTTCCAACCTCAGGATTAAGTGTCCTAATTCACTCTAGAACCTCACTGAAACCAAACCAACTACCCCGAAAAGTCACGTAATCACAATTACATATAAGTAAAGCTTAAAATAGGGGAAACCGGGCTTGTTCGCAACAAATTTTTGTAATACAAAAAATAAACTGCAACAAAAATAATATGAAGAAAAAGTGATTTTATTGATAAATATTTGTGAGTACAATTCTATGTATCCCTTGATTCTCCTCTCTAAAATTCTCCGTGATTCGAGGGCTTGAGAAGCGTCTTTCTCGAAGGTAGGATGATGTAAACCTCCTTGTGATGTATTTAATCGCCAAGAACGTCGAGCAACACTTTGTTGTTACGGGTTGATATCCGGGAAGAACTCTGTTGATCACTCCTTTGTTGAAGAACTAAGCACTTGATGATTGATCTCTCTGTTTGTGGATGCCTTCACCAATTGTGGAGTGTTCTTCTCCAACTCTGAATGTCCCTTGAGAGTTATGTAACCCCCTCTATTTATAGTTGTAGAGGATGGACAGTCAAGTTACATAAGAACTCTCTTGCTTGATTCTGATTGGGCCATGTCATTTTAGCCACTTGGCGACTTGTGGTTGGTTCTTGCTTTTTGACTTGGATTGTCACATCATTTAACACGTGGCATCATCTTTTTGGCTTGGAGTTTGACTAGATATGCCATGTCACTTGACACATGGCATGAGTTTGGGCCTTAAGATGAAATGGACCTTGGATTTGAAAATAATAAAATGAACTAATTTAACTTGTAAAGCCTAAATTAATTATTTAACCCAATTGAATTTAATCCAAATTTTATATGGATTAGACCCAATAAATTTTATATATCTACAGATGCCCCCTACTTCAAGATTTATCGAAGTGTAGGCTTGCTGAAATGAATGACGAGACTTAAACTACCGACGAATGTTGATATTTTTATTTTAGCACTTGTGGTGACTTCTACCGGTCAAATCCGAGCTTTTATCCAGTTGCATATTTATGTGAAGTGTCAAATACAAGCTCCAAGCAAAAATTAACCTTCCAATACTTTGGTTGCCGAACACGTGTAGGCAATGTAATTTGGTTTGGAAGTAGCAATTACAAACTATAGTGATGAAAAATTATTGCAAATTATAGACAACTTTCCATGTTTGTCAAACCTAGGCATATTTCCTTTTTTACCAAGAGCAAACAAGGAAAAATATTTCTAGACCTTGTAAGGAAAAGGTAACGTTTTTTTTCTTCTAGGATGCTAACTTTTTGTTTTGTTCACTTATAACTCACACTTTGTTAGATCCTTTTCCAAACTTGGCATGTATTGTGTAAGATTCATCATTAACTTTGCCATAACTTGTATTGTATCCTAATATAGAAACATCTCGGCAAATTCAATTCACACCTATTTAAGCAGCCATCCTTTGGTGTATGTTTTCACGGTGCAAACTTATTGGAGAGAAGCTATCTGCCACCTTTGCGCACTTGCAGTGAAATATTCACATCTCGCCATAGGAGAGTCCAAATCACGGGCGGCCTGATTCTATAGAAAGCAGACTTAGGGTGAGGCAACGATTTTTGGAAAAAAAAATCAGATCTAAACTCCTTCTAGATCAGCTGGAGTTAAATTTCGGAAATCATGATCTACTCGTCTGGCTTGTAAAGCTGACAGCATCGCGCACTCTCGCAAAAGGAATCGTTCTCTGGTATACGAGCGTCGAAAGCACAAACCGCTTGATTCTTCTAAAACAAGACATGGAGAGATGTAACATATCCAAGAACCGGAGCAAAAATCCTTTTGTACCATCTTAAGTAATGTTTTTAATTTTTGTTTCAGGTTCTGCCGCATTGATCTTTCGGCTTTGCGCGTCTTTACAAGAAACTTCATATCTTGGTGTAGGTACGTTGGAATCACGAGAGATTTGCGTCTACAGAAACTAGACTCGGAGTACTGCAATATACCAAAAATTTGGATTTAAATTCGTGATATATTATCCCAAGTGAGCTTCCTAAACTTGGTCCAAGTTCTGTCGCGCTCGACATTTCAGCTTTGCATGCTCTTGCTAAAAAAATGCATATCCCAAGATAGGAGCATCCGAACTACGAGCTGTTTACACCGTTGGTAAGAAGACTCGGTGATAGACAATATCTATAAAAGTCGAAGCTCCAGCCCTTTTGATCTAGATGCGACCAATCTTTGATCGATCAAGCGCCGAAATCGCGAGGATTGTTCGGGCAGCATACTTCTTTCCTCTCTTTTTTTCTTTTGTTGCAGGCTTGGAGATGATATACATGGCGAGTTCTCCCATACGCATCATGAGAAGAAGTGGATGATCACCACTCCTTTTTTGTAGGTTCATGAAGTGTACGATCTATCGAGATTTGACGGAGAAGCGCACGTCGCAATACTGACCATCCGCATTGAAGCGTCGTGTCATTGACACCAATTCTTGTTGCTGAGTGAAAGCTTCGTGCCATAGGCGTCGCTAGCTGTCATGCTGATTGGAACTTTGAGTAGCTACTACTTCTTTTTCCCTTTTCTTTAAACCAATCACTTATTATTTTACTTGCGCGTTTCAGGTACATATCCATGTAGGCGATTGTTTCTTCTGTTCAAAGAATCTCATAAGGTTAAAAGTATCTCTATCATCCTCTGTACTAATAGGTCACCCAACTACAGCCACCAGTAGGTGCAAGTATACGTGAACCATCAATAATGTTTGCCCATGGCGTTGACGCAACGGAGCACTTCTTTATTGAATATTGGAGTCAGTGAATCGACATCCCATTGACATTGAAACCTACTGTTGAGGCGAAGCGCAGCATCTTGGGGCTAATCAATCATGTGAAATCAAAAGCTTCATGGCATCTACATCGATATTTATGAGTCGAGTTGAAGTGTCATGAGCTGAAACGTCGTGCTATTGGCACCGAGGACTCCTAAAAAAAATTCTTTTGCAGGATTTGAGAGAGTTCCAGCGATCTTGACATCCCTAGGAAGATGAATTGCAAGCAAACCACTAGTCTCTTTGTTGCAGCTCGGCGAGAAAGACACATGAAGTGTCTTTTCAACCTCGGCGAAAAAATCCCTACTCTTGGAGGTTCGGAGTGACCATATTTCATCAGTGGCAAGTGAGACATGTACCATATTGCATTGTGCAGGCTAGCAAAGAAGACAGCTGGAGTAGGCTTTTCCAACTTCGGCAAGCAAGCACTTGGCGCGTCTCTGCTGTTTTGACTTCATAGCATTTTATGCTCGCATTGAAAAAATTGTATCTCGACCTAGGAATGTCCAAACGGTAATACGCTTGGTTCTTCAGAATAAAAACTTGCACCACAGCAACATATCAAAAATTTAGGGCCAAATTCCATCAGGACAAGTCAAAACGATCTTTTGAAGGCGATACACAAGTCTGTCATTTCGGCTTCATAGCACTGCATGCTATCATTGGAATGCACATATCTCAAGTTAGAAAAATCCAAATCGCTATCCGTCTATGCCACTGGAAAGATGACTCAGAAATAATAAAATCCCCAGAATATCATAAAAGGATTCCTAGCATATTAGCCGCAGTAATATTTTGAAATTGACCCACCGTCTGCCGAACTCGCTATTCAGCTTTGTGTCCACTCGTGGAAAAATTCATATCTCAAGCTACAGGTGTTGGAATCCTGAGACGTCTACACCATCAGAAAGATAAGGTCGATACCTACGACACCTGAAGATATCGTGGCAGAACTCCTTTTAGATTGGTCGCGATATTACTTTGAAGTCGCTCCTGATATCTGCCTTGCTGCTTTTCATCTTGGTGCACTTTCGTCAAAGAAAATCATATCCCGAGCTACAAATCTCCAAATTGCAATCCGTTTGCACCGTTAGAAAGTAAACTTAGAGACCTGTAATACATATTAATTTTATGGAATAACTCGTTTTGATCTGGAAACAGAAAATTCTCAAATTCCACCTAGCAGCAGTAAACTTTCAGATTTGCGTAGTTCCGGCGGAAATAAAATCATATTTTGAGCTAGGAGCCTCCAAATCACAAAATGTTTGTGTTGTTTAACACTAGGTATATGAAGCTACAACATGTGAAAAGTTAGAGGTAAGACAGACTTTAGATGGACTGCGGTGGCTTTTCGAATTTGATCGAGACGTCCGTTGAGTTCGCTTTCCAACTTTGCGCACTCCTGCGGAAAAATTCCTAGCTTGTGCTATGGGTGTCTGGACCATAAACGGCTTGATTATACACCATTTAGACGTGAAGAAATATAACCACACCGAAGATCAAGGCTCCATACTTTCTGAGTTGTCCCATTTTGAGATTGACTCTACATTCTTGCATATAGTAACTTCAAGTACCTTGCTTCACAAATCTTATCTCTTGTTTATTCCTTTTGCAGAGTCGTGAAGGAGCTCAAAGGGTCCAGATGTCAGACTGAGGTGTCATACAAGATGCGGAGTCAACCCTTAAACAACTGTTGCACTTGATTTGTTGATAGTCTTGAAGTTCATCAATGTCGGCTCCCATGATGATTAAAAGTTTTTCCAAGAGAGACAACTTCTCATATATGGGACCTTCGACTAATACTTGACCAAGAGAAGCAAACTATCATGCTCGAGGATTAACAACAAGCTATGTGGTCAAGATATCATCACTACTACTGAACGCGAGAGACATACATTGGGAATGGCATCAAATGTGGAGACGTCATACGGAAAAGCATTTAAGACGCGTCAGCAAGAAAGCCTAGTTTACAATCATTTTCATGATTTAGGCTTTTGTATAGAAAAATGTCTAATTCCTTTTGTCTCTACATATTTTGATGTATCAACTTTGTACTATTGAAGCAATAAAACATCTTTTATACTTCAAAGCAAATCGTCTCTATTCCTCATAGATACGTGCCTCTACACTTGGAAGAATTAATGTAATGATCCGATGATGCCAAATTTTTATTTTTTTTAAAACTCATGTGATTGAACTTAGAATGAAACTCTAAGATGCCTACGTACCTCGGTGAAGGGGATCAAGTCATAATGTAGTTCAAAGGGATGAGTTTCATTTTTTTTTAGTCTTGACTTTTGCCTAGGCCGCCTCTTTCGAGGTTTTCAACCTAGCAGACTCTTATTTTTTTTTGTGGTCGTACACAGTTTAGACTCATGTGGGCCAGGAGTGTAGCAACGTGCAGTTTAAGCTCATGCATCAAGGAGTGTCATAACTTGCAGTTTAGGCTCGTACGTCGAGGAGCATAGGTGACTTTCATGGGAAGTACTGCTTCAGAAATTTTCCGTTGATCGAACCAACTCTGAGACCATCCTTATCGACAATTTTGTATGCGCCACTTGAATAGGTTTCTTTCACAACATATGGCCCATCCCATTTTGAGGTAAACTTGTCGCATATGCATTTGCTAAGGATTATAGGTCGTCGAACAGCTAGGACTAAGTCTCCCACTTGGAATGATCGTGGCCACACTTTCTTGTTGAAGGCTCTAGCTAGTCGAGCTTGATAGCATTCCAGTTTTGTTGCGCTTCCAATATTTTCTCATCTAGTGCCTCTAACTCTGCTAGGTGAAGTTGAGCATTCTCTTCGGATGTGAGTCCTTCTTGGATTGCTATCCGCAATAATGGAATTTGTTGCTCCAATGGCAGGACTGCTTCTACGCCATACACCAAAGAGTAAGGAGTTGCTTGTGTAGCAGTTCTAAATGTTGTACGGTATGCCCACAAAGCTTCACCAATTCTCTCATTCCATTCTCTCTTGTTCTTTGCAACAACTTTCTTCAAAAGGTTACCAAGCGTCTTGTTAAAAGCTTCAACAAGGCCATTGGCAGGTGCATTATACATTAAAGACTTATGTTGTTTGAAACTAAACTTCTCACATAGACTCTTCTCGAGCTTGTTGTCAAATGGCGTTCCATTATCAATGATTATGTTTTTTGTTATGTCGTACCTAAAAATTATATACGACTTGATAAAATCGACAACGATTTCCTTTTTCACCTCCTTGAGTGGAACAGCTTCCGCCCATTTAGAGAAGTAGTCCGTAGCAGCCAATATGTACATCTGTCCCTTTGATGACTTTGGAAGTCGTCCAACAATATCAAGTCCCCACGCATCAAAAGGCCATGAAGCTACAGTTGGGTGAAGAGGCTCTGGAGGTTGGTGGATGTAGTTGGCATGAAATTGACACGCTTGACATCTTTTGGCATGATTCATGCAACCCTTCACCATTGTCGCCCAGTAGTAGCCCATCCTCTTGATGGGAAAATGGAGCTTGGGACCAGATTGGTGTGCTCCACATGAGCCAGAATGTGCTTCCTCCATCGCTTGGCGGGCTTCTTCTTTGTCAAGACATCGCAAGAATAGTCCTTCAAAAGAGTGGCGAAATAATGTCCCCTTATAGAAGATGAATCGTGGTGCTCTTCGTTTGATATCTGTTTTTTGTCGCGGATCTTTAGGTAACTTTCCATGTTCAAGGTACTCTATCAGTGGTTGCATCCAATCCTCTTCTTCAATCACTCGAACAGATGTATGATGGCTTTCGTTGACTTGAAGATCTAGAAGTCTAGGAATAACCCATCGATGACACACATATACCTTTGTTGACTCATTCTCTCCAAGTGTCATCGTCTTGGCCAAGTTAGCCAAAGCATCAACCTTGCAATTTTCTTCTCTTAGGACGTGGTTTAAAAACACTCTGTCAAATTTTTCAAGTAAACTAGAAGCGTATTCATGGTATGACAATAGATCTTCCTTCTTTACCTCGTAACTCCCCAAAAGTTGGTTGATGATCAGCTTAGAGTCGTCGTAGATCCCCAACTGTAGAATCTTTATTTCTAATGCCATTTCGAGACCGACGATCAAAGCTTGGTACTCTGCAACATTGTTGGAGCATGTTTCACCTAAAACAAAGGAGAATGGCAAGACTTGTCTTTCTAGAGAGATCAAAAAAACACCCGCCCCCGCACCATTATGACGTGCAAATCCATTAAAGAACATTGTCCATGGTGGAAATTCTTTGATGAACAAAATGTCTTTATGTAGAAACTCATCTGAAAGCTCCCATTCTACCGGAAGAGGGTGATCAGCCAGAAAATTGGCTAGTGTTTGTCCTTTCACAACTTTTTGAGGTATGTATGTGATCTCATATTGGTTAAACAATATGGACCATCTTGCTAGGCGTCCAGAAAGAACAGGTCAAGTCATCACAAACTTCACGGGATCTGCTCGAGAGATGAGTTTGATGGTGTATGCTTCAAAATAATGCCTTAGCTTCTTTATTGCATAAAGTAACGCTAAGCATATTTTCTCAACAGGCGTATAGTTCAACTCAGCTCCTATCAGAGTTTGACTAAGGTAGTACAAGGCTTGTTCCTTTCCTTCCTCATTCTCTTGAGCAAGTAGCGCTCCAAGTGAACGTTTTTGTGCAGCGATGTAGAGTATCAATGGCTTCCCAAGCATTGGCTCCCCTAACATAGGTGGATTCAGCAAGTATGTTTTGATGCTTTCAAAAGCATTTTGACATGACTGATCCTAATGAAAAGGGATATCCTTCCTCAATAGATGATTGAAGGGTTGACACCGTCCGGCTAGATTAGAGATGAACCTCCGGATGAATGCTAAGTTTCCTTGGAGACTTCGAAGCTCCCTCAAGTTCTTTGGCTGGGGCATTTTCTGAATGGCATCAATCTTTGCAAGATCAACTTCAATTCCACGATGATGCACAATGAAGCCAAGAAACTTTCCTGAGGTAACTCCAAATGCACACTTGAGTGGATTCATCTTTAGGTCAAATTTTCTTAACCTTTTAAAAACAATTCGAATGTCTTCAAGGTGGTAATGCCTACTCTTCGTCTTTACCACTAAGTCATCGATGTAGCATTCAACCCTCTTATGAAGCATGTCGTCAAAAATGTTTTGCATCGCGCGTTGGTAGGTTGCACCAGCATTCTTCAGACCGAAGGGCATCACTTTGTAGCAATATATCCCTTTTGGAGTTTGGAAAGTAATACACTCTTCATCTTTTGGAGACATTCTGATTTGATTGTATCCAGAGGACCCATCCATGAATGACATAGCTTTATGCCCTATTGTAGCATCAACCATGAGTTCAATAATTGGTAGCGGGAAGTCATCTTTTGGACACGCTTTGTTTAGGTCTCGAAAGTCAACACAAATGCGTATTTGACCATTCTTTTTCTTGACAGGTACAATATTCGATATACATGATGGGTACTTAACCTCTCGAATAAATCCTGCCTCGATGAGCTTGTTGACTTCGACTTCAATTTGTGATACAAGCTCGAGTCGAAACATGCGTTGTGACTGCTTCACAGGGCGTGCTCCACTTTTGATCCCTAAATGATGAACAACTACCTTAGGACTAAGAACACGCATTTCTCTATACGACCAAGCGAAGACATATTCGTACTAGGTCAACAACTTGGAGTATTCCTCCTCCTCTTGAGGCGTAAGCAGTGCACTAATGAAGGTGAGACGTGGATCTTTCGGAGTACCGAAGGTGAGGTGTGGATCTTTCAAAGTACCTAAATTGAGTTCCTTAAGCTCATCCACAGTTGATTGCCCGCCATCTTCTATTTGAGGGGGATCCTCATGTACTTCATCATCGATGTTAAGGCATGGGCTATCTTCCACAATTATGTGATAGGATGTTTCCACAAAGTCTGACTTTTCTCTTTGACTTTCTTGGATGGTCGGCATGGCTTCTTTCTCTTTCTTTGCTTCTTTATGAGGCTGGAAAGTGTAAACAATGGTTCTCCTTTGCACCTTCAGCGGACCATCTGTGGATATCGACAAAATAGACTTCCTCTTCATACGTGATGGGAAAACACTACAGATTTCTTTGTCAGCAACAACTTCAAAATGATCCCGCTCCTCATGGACTTGCTCCTTGTATTTTGACAGTATCTTTCTAGATGGAGACTTCCTTGTGGTCCCTAGGCAACAAAAGACAAAGGTCTTTGAGGTAGTGGAAACTTCTTTTAGATGTTTGGAAGCTACACATTCACCTTTGTGGCTTAGCCTTTCAAACACCGAGACCGGAGGGGTTGAGCCTCCAATGTGATCAAATACTGAAGCCTGTTGTTTTATTTTCTTGCCCTTAAATTCCTTCATCTCCTCTACCGAGGTGTATTGTGATGAAGCTATCTCTTTGCTTCTCTTTGATGAAATTCGAAGAGGCTCTGCCAAACTGAATCCTAACCCAAACTTTTCAGTGGCGACGTAGTGCCCTTGCTTTCTCAACTTCATTTAACTCATTGAGCCCATGTATCTTTTCACCGGTGACTTCGTCTTTGAGTTATCCTAGTTGTGATGGATTGGTGAAGTCATAACCAGACTTTTCAAGCAGTATGAAGGCCTTAGGATCATAGTGCCCTTTTATTTTATCAGCTTGGAGATTGCCTTTAACAGACTCACAAGTCACGGATGGGATTTGTGCAACTGGAACTATCATATGCTCCTTCAAATGTTGGATATCTTTATGACTCATTTGCTTCTTTGGAGTACATTCCTATAGCAAAGGTTGCCCTTTCTTTCGACGCTCACGTGGAACATAGCGAAAAACCAGATGCTCCTGAGTCTTTGTCTGTATGTCACCTTCAGATGATGATAGCTTAATGGAGACTTCTTCGATTCCCTTCTTAGGAAGCTTGGTAGTAGTCCGTTGAGCCTCATTTTCCTTTTCTGACTTGACATCAGCTTAGTCATCTAATGATGGTTTCTCCACTTTCGGTTCACAAGAATCTAGGTAGAATTTTGCATCTGCAAAGTATGACTCCGTCTCAGTGAAAGGCTTGATGTTTGCATCAATTATGACTATCTCACCATCTCTTCTATACTTCAGACATTGATGCAAAGTAGATGATACAACCCCATTCTCATAAATCCAAGGACATCCAAGCAACAAGTTGTATGATGTTTTAGCATCTATGACGTGAATCAGGGTGTTTGAATTCATCTCACCAATGGATAATCCTACGCGGATCATACCTATGGCTCGTTGTCCTCCCTGGTTGAAACCTTGGATTGTTAGGTTACTTTTGAATAGCTCATCGATAGAGATCCCAAGCTTTTTTAGCACCATCTTTTGCATGATGTTGACAGCCGAACCATCATCAACAAGTATGCGATTGAGATGTTGTTCCTGAATGGACCCTACAACAAACAATGATTTGTTATGTGGCTTAGACCCCAGCAACAAGTCATCATCTGTGAATGAAATTGTTGCACAGCATGTGACAATTTTTCCGTTTCCATGATGTTCTTGTGTTTTCATTGGAGTAGGCTCATCGTTGCTTTCTGTTGTTTCGACAGTTTTAGAAACTATATGAGTTGCACCAACGTGACCTCCATGAAGGAATTTTCCCATAAAGAATTCATGCAATGTGATGGGCTTTTGGAACTTTGGCAATAAGGAACTATTAATCTTCTTGCTAGTATAAGATTTGATATTTCTTGGTGAAGCCTATCTGCATCACTCATCATCGCTCTTGAATTAAGAATTCGTAGCCTCAAAACTGCCTGATGTTTTCGCTTCTTCAGAGTGACTAGAATCCAACCCTCATCATCTTTGTCTTTGGAGTGATTGTCTAGCTCTAGTGAACCTTCAAGAGTTTTCCTTGGAAGATCAACTTCAACGGGCTTGAAACTTCCAAATTTTAAGAAGGCAGTGCTTGACACGTTATGCAACTTTGAACATTTCTTTTCCTTGAGCGCGATACTTACATGATTTGCTTCTGCTGTTTCATCCATGTCTATGATGATTTTTCCTTCACTTACAAGAGCCATAATTTTCTCCTTCAAGACGAAGCATTTCTTTGTAGGGTGGCTAATGACGCGATGAAACTTGCAATATTTCGGATCGCCAACTTTGCCAATTTCCTCTGGCCTTTGTTATTCAGGGAGATCAATGACTGTCTTATTCAACAGTTCATCAAGGATTGTGGGTACGTCTGAATCTGTAAATGGATAAACCTTCGCCTCTGATTCCTTCAAGGTGGGACGACGTTTCTCCTCTTTGGGATATTGACTCGGGGTCTTATCCTCCTTCACTTTTTGCTTAGTAGTCACCTTCACAGAAGTTGCTTTCATCTCCATTGATTCTTTGGTTTGGTTCTTTGATGAAACATTTTTCTTGAACTTCTTTTGATCAGCAAATGGAGATGCCTTTCCATGACTTGCGATGCTTAACTCCATGTCGTGCGCTCGTGTTGCAAGTTCTTCAAAAGTTAGCGGTTTGATCCCTTGTAGGATGTACAAAAGGCCCAGTGCATTCCTTGAATGCACATCTCCACAACAGATATTTCTGAAAGGCGATCTTTGCAGTCCAAACTTAACGCCCTCCAACGATTAATGTAATCCACCGCTGGCTCGTCCTTCCTTTGCTTGATGCCTGTCAATTCTATCATGCTTACAGTTCTTCGGGTACTGTAAAAACAGTTGAGGAATTCCTTCTCAAGTTTCTCATATCTATCAATGGACTCGGGCTCCAAGTCAATATATCAGTCAAATGCGTTTCCTTTTAGAGAACGAACAAATTGTTTTACCAAAAGATCACCATGCGTTCCCACATTGCTACAAGTCTCGGCAAAGTGGGCAATATGTTGCCTTTGGTTCCCTTTGCCATCAAATTGATGCAGCTTTGGTGGTTGATAATTAGTTGGCATGGTTAAAAAATCAATCCTCTTAGTATAAGGCTTAGAGTAGTACAACGAACTTTGTGATGGTCCGCCATATTGAGCTCTGATGGTGTTTGTTATCATGTCTTGCAATTGTTGGACAGATAACGCCGCAACTGAAGTATATTGCTTTTCCTTTTAAATGTTTAACTTTGAAAATGATTCCTCAACGGCTATTTTTTTTTGGAGGTGAAGACAGGTGAACGAGGAGGGACATTGCTCGACTCTCCAGGTGCATAGGCGTCCAATTTGTTCATGAGTTGAGCGATTTGAAAGTCTTTGTCTTCAACAGATTTCTTCAAGACCTCTATAGTCTGTTCCATCATGGCAAACTTTCGTCCACATTAGTTGCGTCAGTCATCAAGGCATTGACTTTTGTTAAAACTGAAGAATCCACCAAATCCTCAAATCTTCCAAGGTTTGAGGATGTTTGAGAAAGTTGGTCCAACATCGATAATGGGGTGTTGCCCCCAGAGATTGCGGTTGTGAACGTCATATGAGATCTTCTTTTCTTTGTCATCTCCAAGGAAGCGAAGTATTCGGATCCATCCAAGCCACTAGTCTTGAACTTGCTTCGAGTGATTGGGCCAACATGACCGAGCTCAGCGGATGCGGCAACAATAGCATCTTTGCATGAAACATCACACTTGCAGAAGGCCATTGTAGTAGTAGATATGAAGCTTGTAATTTTTAACTTGCAAGAAGGAGAGATGAAGGGCAGAATTAGTCCCACCGGGCGTGCCAAAATTTATTCGCAACAAATTTTCGTAATATGAAAAATAAACTGCAACAAAAATAATATGAAGAAAAAGTGATAATTATTGATAAATATTTGTGAGTACAATTTTATGTATCCCTTGATTCTCCTCTCTAAAATTCTCCGTGATTCGAGGGCTTGAGAAGCGTCTTTCTCGAATGTAGGATGATGTAGACCTCCTTGTGATGTATTTAATTGCCAAGAACGTCGAGCAACACTTTGTTGTTACGGGTTGATCTCCGGGAAGAATTCTGTTGATCACTCCTTTGTCGAAGAACTAAACACTTGATGATTGATCTCTCTGTTTGTGGATGTCTTCACCAATTGCGAAGTGTTCTTCTCCAACTCTAAATGTCCCTTGAGAGGTATGTAACCCCCTCTATTTATAGTTGTATAGGATGGACAGTCAAGTTACATAAGAACTCTCTTGCTTGATTCTGATTGAGCCATGTCATTTTAGTCACTTGGCGACTTGTGGTTGGTTCTTGCTTTTTGACTTGGATTGCCACATCATTTAACATATGGCGTCATCTTTTTGGCTTGCAGTTTGACTAGATATGTCATGTCACTTGACACATGGCATGAGTCTGGGCCTTAAGATGAAATGGACATTGGACTTGAAAATAATAAAATGAACTAATTTAACTTGTAAAGCCCAAATTAATTATTTAACCCAATTGAATTTAATCCAAATTTTATATGGATTAGACCCAAAAAA
Source organism: Nicotiana sylvestris (assembly GCF_000393655.2). Classification (NCBI taxonomy): domain Eukaryota; kingdom Viridiplantae; phylum Streptophyta; class Magnoliopsida; order Solanales; family Solanaceae; genus Nicotiana; species Nicotiana sylvestris. The sequence continues at coordinate 108,016,093 of NC_091064.1, forward strand.
ATTTATATATTTACAGGGCTAAAACACTCAAAAGGACTGACCAAGTCGTTATATTTGCAAGTTATACCGCGCATAACTTTCGTACAAATTATGCAATGAATTTGTTCACTGTTGGCAATTTTTGCTGGAGTGGCAAGATCTATTACTATTTCCTTTCTGCATATCTTGTTAAATTGTTCGTATAACTTGACGAATTTGGGAACATTTGTGTGTGTGGTTCGCAAGTTTGCCAGATTGGCAAGATGTGGTACTATCTTAATTATACATATATATTGTTAAATTATTCACCAATTTTGCTAAATTGACAAATCTTACTTGTGTTATTCGGTTGTGAATATCTCTAACTTAATTCTCTCTGATTCTTTAAAGTATCAAAGTGAATTTTAACTTCTTTGTCATTTTGTAATCAAGCCAGTACAGCAAGATAGCTTCTCGTTTTTCTATATTTTGAATAACAAAATTGAGTTGTCAGTATTTTCATAGATGACCACTTTAAGTTCTCCACAATGATCTTTTAAACACTAACATTTTTAGTGATCAAATAGACACCTATAGTCGGAAAAAATATACTTCATAAATACTTGAGTCCAGCAAATAACATGTGTGAGTTACGCTTGCGGATGACATGTCAAATGAACCAATTAAAGAGTGATACATATAATTTATAATAAATAAAATAAAAATTGACACATCTAATTAACAAAAAAATACATTTAAAGAGAAAAAGTGTACTTTTAACTAGAGCAGCTTCCACCCCACCCCCCCCCCAAAAAAAAAAACCAATTCTTCTTCTTCTTCCTATCCCCTATTTCAATTGTCACCCATGTTCTTCACCAGGTAGAAATCGATACCCCTCAACCCCCTCCTTTCTTCTTCTTCTTCATTAGAGACCCAAACTCCTCGTCCCACCTCACCCTACCCACCTTGTTTCTTCTTCCCTTTCGTTCCCCCCTAATTTGTTGGTGCTTCTTCTTCTTGATTAGAGACCGAACCCCTGACTCTTATCCTTTTTTCTTCTTTTTCATTGTAGTTTTCTCGATTGATTGTTACTCAACATAAACTTTATAAAATCCAACTGAGTTTCTCTTCAATTCAAGTTGGTGGATTGTGGTGTTAGGGGTGGTTATATAAGGGAAAAGGGGTCACCGATCGGCTCAGGGTGGTGATGAAATCGTGGGGCTCGCGTAAAAAATTTAATTCTAAATAAGGAGAAAATCACAATAATAAAGGCTATAAAGGATTGAAATAAGCAAGAACAATTTAAGCACACGCAAGAAATTTAGTAAAAGCTATATTAAAATAATTTATTAAACTAGGGAGAAAACTTGGTAGGAGACTTTTTTCACAATTCATAAACTCTTGAATCTCTCTATAAGAAAAAATAAGTAGTAGCATCCCTATTTATAATACTACAAAACCAAAAACCTATTCCAATATAAAATTGGTAACAAAACCTAACTAGACATGAATTAAATAAACTACCAAATATCAAATCAGAGACAAATTAGGAATACTAATAAATCTTGGTTTAGTTTCCAACAGCCTCCCTTAAACCAAGATCTTCAAATTTGATCATGGCCAACATTTTCTTCAACTTGATGAATAACTCCAATTTTAGTGGCTTTGTGAAAACATCAGCAACTTGCTCTCCAGTCTTGCAATACTCAATAACTATCTCTTTGTCTTGAACCAAGTCACGAATAAAGTGAAATTTGATATCAATGTGTTTGCTACGCCCATGAAAAACTGGATTCTTTGTTAGTTCAATTGCAGACTTGCTATCACAAAAAATTGTTGTAGAACTGTTTTGCTTGTGTTGAAGAAATCCAAGCATTCTTCTTAACCACAATGCTTGTGTAGCACTACTTGTTGCAGGCATGTACTCTGCTTTAGCTATTGATAAAGCAACAACTTGTTGCTTTTTGGAAGACCATGAAAATACACCAGAACCCAAATAAAATGCATAGCCAGAAGTACTTTTTCTTTGTATTGTATCACTAGCCCAATCACAGTCTGTAAATCTCACAAGACTACTATCATTAGTCTTTGAATAAAATATACCATCAGTTTGCGTACCTTGTATATATCTCAAAATTCTTTTTGTGGCTTGCAAGTGGGATTGTTGTGGAGTCTCCATAAATCTGCTAATTAATCCAACTCCATAAGTAATATCAGGCCTTGTAGAAGTCAAGTACCTTAGACTCCCTACCAATTTTCTAAAATATGTAGGATCAACAAAGTTATCAGTCCCATCTCTAACCAACTTTAATTTTTCTTCAACAAGGGTCAAAATTGGTTTGGCTTTATCCATATTAAATCTCTTTAGAATATCACCAACATATTTTTTCTGAGAAATAAATATTCCATTATCTAATTGAGATACCTCAATGCCAAGAAAATAAGACATTAAACCCAGATCAATCATCTCAAACTGGCTTTGCCTCCCTAAACTCAGAAATTAATTTAGGATTATTGCCAGTAAAAATTAAATCATCCACATATAAGAACACAATGAGAATATTTTCGCCAGGCTTGAATTTGATATATAAAGTATGCTCATATGGACATCTCTGAAATCCATGTCCAATAAAATAAGAATCAATACAAGTGTACCAAGCTCTATGTGTTTGTTTCAATCCATATAATGTCTTCTTCAGTCTATAAACTTTATTTTCTTGACCCCTTTTGACATAACCAGCAGGCTGCTCAACATGCATTTCTTCTTCAAGTACATCATTTAAGAAAGCAGATTTCACATCCATTTTGAAAAATTTCTAACAATTATTGGCAGAAAGAGAAATTATCATACGAACAGTATCAAGTCTAGCAACAGATGCAAATACCTAGAAGTAATCAATACATGCCTTCTGCTTGTATCCTTTAACAACTAATCTCTCCTTTAAACGATCCACTTCTCCAGTTGGTTTGAACTTGGTTTTGTATACCCACTTGACTCCAATTGGTCTTTTTGAGGGCGGTAAAGTAGTCAATTCCCATGTATTATTTTTCTCAATAGCGTGAATTTCTTCATTCATTGCATGAACCCATCGGTCATCTTTAACAGCTTCCTCAAAAGTAACTGGATCACAATCTGCAAATAAGGCAAAATTTACAATATCTTCATCGGATAAATCATTATCATCGCCAACAACATAATATTGCAAACGAACCGGTAAATGGTGTTGTCTTTGCGGGCGACTGGACGTCTCTGCTTGAACAGTATCTACTACATGTTCCTCTTGATGTCTGCTAGAACTTCCTTCCTATATGACTGAAATTATTGGTTGAGACCTAGATGGTTCAGGATCCTTCTTTGACCAATCCCAAGAACTCTGCTCATCAAAAGTAACATCTCTGCTAATAATTACTTTTCCTGTATCTGGATTAAACAACTTGTAACCCTTTGTCTCATGACTATAACCAATAAAAATATATTTTTCAGCTTTATCATCCAATTTTTTTCTCAAAGCATCAGGAACATGAGCATAAGCAAGACAATCAAATACTTTTAGATGAGAAATATTTGGTTTCTAACCTGTCCAGACCTCTTGTGGAGTTTTTCCAAATTAGACTGTGTAGGACACCTATTTAGTACATAAATTACACAAGAGACAGCTTCTGCCCAAAAACCTTTTGGAATATTTTTAGAATGCATCATAGATCTCACCATGTCCATCACTGTTCAATTTTTTTTTCAGCCACACCATTTTGCTGAGGTGTATATCTAGCTGTCAATTGATGCTTAATACCATACTTCTTCAAATAATCATCACAAACAAGAAATTCAGTGCCCATATCAGTCCTCAATATTTTAATAAAACACCCACTTTGCTTCTCCACATAAACTTTGAAGCTCTTAAAAATATCACATGCATCAGATTTATTAAAATATACCCAATTCTTTCGGCTAAAATCATCAATGAAAGTAATAAAATACTTACTACCACCATTAGAAGAAACTTCAACTGAGCACAAATCTGAATGAATTAACTGCAATGGTGCATTAGCTCTCCAAGCCTTGACTTTCTGAAAAGGTTCTCTGTACTTCTTTCCCAAAATACACGACTCACACTTCTTGTCAGGAAAATTAATAGAAGGCAAACCATCAACCAAATTTTTTCTTGCAAGAAATTTCAAACTCCCAAAATTCGAATGCCCAAGACGTAGATGCCACAACCAAGTATCATCACAGTTTATAGAACTAAAGCAAGGTAAATCATCACTATTGAGATAAAGAGGCCACAAACGACTATTGTTCATGTTAAACTTTGCAATTAGTCCAAATTTATCATCATTGATTGTACCAATTCTATACATAAAATGCAAATCATACCCCTTTTCTGATAGTTGTCCCAAGCTCAATAAATTATGATGAAGACTCGGCACATAAAACACATCTGATATAAAATTAGAAGAACCATCTTTTACGGTAATGCGAATTTTTCCCTTTCCAACATCAGGCACCTTTGCGTTATTTCCAAGTCTCACTATTCCTCTAAATGTTTCATCTAGATCAGTGAATAATTTCTTATTTCCACTCATATGATTGCTGCAACCCGAATCAACAAAACTATTCATTCCCTTTAGTTTCTTCAACTCCAGAATTAGAAAACAATAAAGTCTCTTGTTTATCCCCATTATTTTCAGCTATCTTAGCATGTACGTCTTTATTACCAGATTTAATAGACCAACATTTGCTTTCATAATGTCCAAATTTACCACAATTATAGCACTGAATCTGAGATTTATCACGTCTTTGAAAATTTTGATGACCTTGTTGTTCCTTCCAAAAATTATTACTATTTCTTTGTAGATAAGAAAAACTACCTCTACTACGGTTGCCTCGATAATTACTTCTACCACGACCTCTATCTCTGAAATTCTGGTATCTTTGATTTGTTTCTTTAGGATAACTTGTCTTTTCTTTTGCTTTAGGTTGATTCACCTTTGCTTGCAACGTCTCCTCCACTATTTCGGGTGTGTATTGAGTTAGGGACATCTCATATGTCACCAATTCACCTTCTAAATCATCAAGTGTAAAAGTGCTAAGATCTTTGGTAGCCTCAAGAACCACCTTCTTCGTGTGAAATTTTATACTCAAGGACCGCAATATTTTTTCAACCACTTTAACTTCATCTAGTATCGTCCTCATGTCGTTGACTATATTAGTAATTCTTGTAATGAATTCTTTAACGGACTCTATTGGTTTCATTTGGGCCAACTCGTACTGTCTCCTTAGCTCTTGCAATTTGACTTTCTTTACTTCGGCGGAACTTCGATGTGAATTCACCAAGATTCTCCAAGCCTCCTTAGTTGATTTTGCATGCAAAAATTTGTTAGATACACGCAATTCAACCTTGCTGGTGACATAGTAACGTGCTTTATAATCCAATTGTCTATTTTTCTCTAATTGCGTAGCTGCATCACCTGTCAATGTTGTACCTTCTGGGGGTTCATCAGATCCTGTTTCAACAATGGACAATAATCCAGCAACATTGAAAAAATATTTCATATATTGATGTCAATCTTCAAAATTATTTTTGCCATCAAACTTGAAAACTTGGCAATCATGTAAATATGGAGTATTCATATTTTTTTTGGGATCTCCACCGACTCCGACAGAATCTCACACAGGCTCTGATACCAATTTGAAGGATTGAAATACCCCGAAGAACAATTTAGGCACAAGCAAGAAATTTAGCAAAAGCTATATAGAAAAAATTTATTAAACTAGGGAGAGAACTTGGTAGGAGGCTTTTTTCACAACTCATAAACTCTTGAATCTCTCTACAAGAAAAAATAAGTAGTAGCACCCCTATTTATAATACTACAAAATCAAAAACCTATTCCAATATAAAATTGGTAAACAAAACCTAACTAGACATGAATTAAATAAACTACCAAATATCAAATCATAGACAACTTAGGAATACTAACTAATCTTGGTTTAGTTTCCAAAAGGCTATCATGCACTTAATGTAATTTGAAACACAATCTTATTTCCCACTAGAGAAATTGTCCGCACGAAATGTCATTGAACAAAATAGTTATTATAAATTCAATCCAGATATTGAAGATAATTATTTTTTATTTAAATGCATATAAGAAATTAGTCTATATATTGATTAAGTTACAAAAGATAATATTCTTGTTAGAAGTTGAGCTTAATGAATCTATCTTCTTATCAGATTTTTTTATAAGAATTTTAAGTAGACTTGTAGTTTATATGGGGCAGAGTTGTGCGCATATGGTTTTAATACTTGATTTTTTATATTCATGAATGTGTACTTTGATATGCATTTGAATTTTTTCCTTTTCAGTAAATAGTAAAACTTTTTTTTTGGTCAAACTTTTAATAAACATGAAATGAAAAGTAAAGAAACTAAAATTAAAAAAGAAAATCCATTTGTTAAACTCAAGTCATTTACACTTTTTCCTAATTCTTTTTTCATTGATCTTGTTTTTCTTTCCTTCTCAATTCCCTGAACACTCTACTATTTTTTTCCCTACCTTATACTTCCTCTACAATTTTTTATTCTTTCTTTTCTTTTTTTCTTTCTCTTTCCTCTTTCAATTTGCCTTATTAAATCTATTCTCTTGGTACTATGCAAAAACCGGGAAGAGGGGAACTTTTTTTAAATTTCTTACCGCAGTCAATTAATTTTTGGAGTTACTATATGTACACCTTAAATAAAGGGAGGAAAAAGAATTAAAATTGTTATATATTTTTAATTGCGCAGATGCCAAAAACTTATAAATTGGCCATTTTAGTTCTAGAAAAGTGCCACGTTATATCTCCATAAATTAAATAATTGGACAGAATAAGAGAAAAATGCCAAAAAGTGATTAAAATAATTGGTCATTAGTCTTGGAGAAGTGCCACATTATATCTCTGTAAATTAGATACAAATTATTCTTCACACAATAGCCAGTAATCTCTTAGTAAAACCCAATAAAATATAAGAACTTTTAGAATATATTTTCTACTCTATAAAAAATAAAATATCACTAAAATAATATTTGTGACAACACGGTCCCCATTACAAGCCCCATGATGATCCATATATAATAGACACAAACAAAACACTTGGAAGTGAATACGAACTACAAAGTGATATTGAATCAAAATTCAGATAAATGCTTGCTAAACTTCTTCACCAGCTCGTGGAATTGATAGAAAGCTATTTCTAATATTATCATCATCATCATTGACTTTGTCTCCTCCATATCTCTATATACATAAATATAGGATGACATATATAAATGTGGATACATGAATAATTGTTGAAATATTTGATTTTTACTTTAATTTCAACATCTAATACAGAATACTATTAAGATGAAAAAGGAATTGAAAACTCACCACAATGTATTTGGTATGCAACTAGAGACCATTATATATAGTTGGATTAGAAATTGAATGGCCAAGCGGAGAATTGGAAGAACAACAAATTTGAGATATTATGTCAATTTTTAAGATTTTTTATGCTATTGTCCTAATGATTTCTAATTATTTATCATCTTTGATAGTTTTCACTATGTCAAATTTGTCAAAGCTTGAGTTTGTGGCACTTGACATTTCTGGAAAGAATTACCTATCATGGGTTCTCGATGTTGAGATTCACTTAGCCGCTAAAGGCCTTGGTAACACCATTACTCAGGGTAATAAGGCATCAAGCCAAGACAAAGCTAAGGCCATGATTTTCCTTCGTCATCATTTGGATGAAGGTTTGAAGGTTGAATATTTAGCAGTGAAATATCCACTTGAATTGTAGACTGGCCTGAAGGAAAGATATGATCACCTTAAGGCTACGGTATTGCCAAGGGCTCGATATGAGTGGATGCACTTATGGTTGCAAGATTTTAAGACCGTAAGTGAGTATTACTCTGCTGTACTTCGAATAACTTTCCAATTGAAATTATGTGGGGATGTTATGAATAATGAGGATTTATTGGAAAAGACTCTTATGACTTTTCATGCCTCATATATGGTATTAAAGCAGCAATACCATGAAAGGGATTTTAAAAAGTATTCTGAATTAATCTCATGCCTTCTGGTGGCTGAGCAACATAATACCCTAGCTGAAAAATCATGAAGCCCGTTCCATAGGGCCAGCTCCTTTTCCTGAAGCAAATATGGCAGCTAGACGTGATAAGTCTAGAAAAAGACAGAATAATAATCATGGCCATATGAATGTACGTGGGAATGACAATGGTAAGAGACGATATAATAGTCGTCATCGTGGAGGTCATGGAAAACGAGAGAACAATATGGGTTCTCAAAACAATCATTCAAGAGGCAAAAGCGGTAACTGCCACTGTTGTGGCATGAAAGGTCATTGGAAAATTGAATGCCGTGCACATGAGTATTTTGTCAGGATTTATCAAAACTCCATAAAAAAAAGGCAAATAATGTTGGAGCATCTTCTGCTAATGCCCCAGTAGAGTCTCACTTGACCTTTAAAAATGATTTTGAGGCAGTGCCTTCAAACAAAAATGATGACAATGCCCAGACAAATCTTGCTTTGAATGATGATGATTTTCAAGGCCTCGATGATCTTACTCATTTGGAAGTTGAAGATTTCTTTGGAGATCAAAACTAAAGTTTGATCATTTTACTGGGGAATGCAATTATGTTGTTATTTTTATCTTCAGTGTTTTTGTATCATCTAATGTTGTTTTTATTTTCAGATAGTACTTTAGTTCTCTTATGTTGTTGTTAGTGTTGTTAGTTTTTTGGTATTTCTCATGATGTACTTTTATTTTTTTATGAAGAAATTAAAATTCTCCGGTCTTCAGTTGGATCCAAGATGAGTAATGAAGATTTATGTCTTTTGGATAGTGCTACAACTCATACAATATTAAGAGAAAAGAATTTTTTCTCTTATTTGGTTATGAAAAAGGCCTATGTTGATACAATATCCGGTAGTACAAAGTTGATTGAGGGCACTGAAAGAGCGACCTTATTACTATCTGGAGGAACGAAATTAACTATTGATAATGCATTGTATTGTAGTAAATCTCAAAGAAACTTGTTGAGTTTCAAAGTTATTCGCCAAAATGGCTACCATGTTGAGACATCAAACGAAAGAAAGGTTGAATACCTTTATATTACTACAATAAAAGCGGGTAAAAAATATGTGTGCGAAAAATTACCCGCATTTTCTTCTGGGTTATACCCCACAAACATTGGTGTAGTTCAATCACATGCCATAGTAAACAAAAGGTTTACTACTTCTAATAATTTTATTATTTGGAATGACCGGTTGGGCCATCACGGTTCTAACATGATGCGCAGAATAATAGAGAATTCAAATGGGCACACCTTGAAGAACAAGAAGATTCTTCAATTCAAGGAATTCTCTTGTGCTGCTTGTTCTCAAGGAAAATTGGTTATTAAACCATCAGCAACTAAAGTTGGGATTGAATCCCCTGCATTTTTGGAACGTATACAGGATGATATATGTTGGCTTATACACCCTCCAAGTGGACCATTCAAGTATTTTATGGTCTTGATAGATGCATATAAAAGATGGTCACATGTGTGCTTATTGTCAACTCATAATATGACATTTACGAGATTGTTGGCCCAAATAATAAGGTTAAGAACACAATTTCCAGATTATGCAATTAAGACAATTCGTCTTGATAATGCTGGTGAATTTATATCTCAGGCCTTTACAGATTATTGTATGGCCACTGGAATAAAAGTTGAGCATCCGGTTGCTCATGTTCATACTCAAAATGGTCTAGCAGAATCATTGATTAAACGCCTCCAACTAATAGCTAGACCATTGCTAATGAGGACAAAACTTCCCCTTTCAGTGTGGGGAAATACTATTTTGCATGCAGCAGCACTTGTGCACATAAGGCCAACCAGTAATCATAAAGTCTCCCCATTACAGTTGGCTTTTGTTCAGGAGCCAAATATTTCCCATCTAAGAATTTTTGGATGTGCGGTATATGTTTCAATTGCTCTATCAAAACGCACAAAGATGGTTCCCCAAAGAAGGTTGGGAGTATATGTTGGTTATGAATCTACTTCTATTATTAAATATTTGGAGCCTATGACAGGATATTTGTTTATAGCCAGATTTGTTGATTGTCATTTTGATGAATCAGTTTTTCCAACATTAGGGGGAGAAAATAAACAGATGGAAAAAGAGATAGATTGGAACGTATTATCTCTGTAACGATCCGACCGGTCATTTTGAGCATTTGTACTTTGCTCGGTAGTTTGAGGGCACGAGTAGCTCCGTGTGATGTATTAGGACTTGTGTGCAAAATTTAAGTTCATTTTGAGTTGATTTGATATATTTCGGTGCGAGTTTTGGAAGTCGAAAGTTTGAAAGTTCGATTTGAGGTGTGTTTCGTCGTTTCGATGTTGTTATATATGATTTAAGGCCTCGAGTAGATCCGTATTAAATTATGGGACTTGTTGATATGTTCGTAAAGAGTGCCGAGGGGCTTGGGTGAGTTTTGAATAGGTTTGGGCTGTGTTGCGCTCATTTTTCTTATGTTCTGACGTCGTTTCTTCAAGTATAAATGGTACCACATTGAACAAATGAGCACCGATTTCTGTTTTGATTGAAGCATTAGATCCATATTATAATTACAAAGTAATAGCAAAAAGAATCACCAAATTTGGAAATCGTATGAGTATTTTATGGTCATTTTACTAAGAATTGGGTTGCGAGATTTTTTCAGATTAATTACAAAATTGTCACTGCTGTGTATTTAACAATCTGCACTATTTCCAAATATTGAAACCAACATATCTCCTTCAATATAAGGTCAAATTGAGTGATTCAAGAGCCTAACTTGACTAGAATATCACAAGAAATCCATTGGAAGCATCAAAAGCGAGTTTCTAGACCTTTTGGCATGAGAAACGAGGCAGAACAGTGTTAAAATGAGGGTTTTGTTCATGTAATATATTTTGAGTTAGGGAGCTCAAAATTGGGCAATTTTCGAGGTGATTTTCAGCATATGGATTGGGTTTCGAGCCATTTAGAGGTCAGAACATGCGTGATGGGATTCTTGGAGCATCGCTTGGCTCGCTCGGTGTCGAAAGTGCCTTATTTAAGATAAGTAACTCTTCTAAGCTTAGTGCTGAGGGTATGAAATCACGAACTATGTGTTATGTAATTGGTATTGAGGTGACGCACATGCTAGGTGACGGGCGTGTGGGCGTGCACCCTGTGAAATAGGACTCTATGGTTCTCATGGCCCTGTATAGTGGCCCTATTTTGTTGATATTTGGGTTTTCATCATGTGATAAAGTAATTGAGCTGTCAATCATGCTACATATCATGTTTAGGCTTTATGCTGATATTGTTTGTATCCATAGTGGTTATTTGTTGATGTCATCTCACTGATTTCTATTGATCTTTTGTACTCAGTCATATTCATGCATTCATATCATATCTCAGTCTCAGCTATTGTTGTTGATGCATCATATCATTGTTGTCGGGCTAGTTTCATGACATTTTGAGCCCATAAGCGAGATTGGAGAGAGTGATGACTGAGTGAGGCCGAAGGACTAATTTTGAGGATATAAATATATATATAGATCGGGCTGCACGCTGCAGTGATATATGGATCGGCTTGCACGCCGCAACGATATTGGGTCGGGCTGCACGCCATAACGATATAGCGCTTGGGCTGTAAGAGCCCCTCTGGAGTCTGTACACCCCCAGTGAGCGTAGTCGACTATATATATATATATATATATATATATATAGATCAAGCTGCATGCCGCAACAGTTATTATATACTGTTGAGTGATTTAGTGTGTTGAGTATTGAGCTTCATGAAGAGGATGTGAGGCAATGAGATTGAGTACTCTAAGAGTGTGAGTACATGTTTCAGCTCTGAAATACATGGCATTTACATGCATACATGACATACAGACATAGAGATGCATTTTTCCTCATGCTATATAGTATCACATCATTCATGACTTATTATACACATTGATATGTGGGTATGGAGAGGTACTTTATACTTGTTATTTGGAAAGAAAATGAAACATTTTATTTATTGTGAAAAGGATATTTGGAAAATTACAGTTTTCAAACGTACTCGTACTTTTGGCATTTTCGGTAAGAGATTTAGGATTTTCTTTCACTGAGATATTTGAAAAGCATGACCATTTTTTGGAACTGTGAATGAGCTGAGAATTTTACTTTTGAGATATCTTTTTTATAATTGCATTTATGTTGTTATGAACTGTTGTGGAAAATATTGGCATTGGACACGATCCTGTGTTAGCTCGTCACTGCTTTCAACCTAAGGTTATGTCTGTTACTTACTCAGTACATGGGGTTGGTTGTACTGATACTACACTTCTGCACATTGCGTGCAGATGTGGGTTGTTATTGTTGTTGTGCTCGATGGTTGCGGGACTTGAAGATGTATCGACATCCCTGTTGTAGCTATCTCCTTTGTTCGGGGTAGCCTTAGCTTATAAAACTCTTTTTATGTGCTTTCAACCTAAGGTTAGGTCTGTTACTTACTCAATACATGGGGTCGGTTGTATTGATACTACACTTCTGCACATTGCGTGCATTTGTCAGTTGTTGTTGTTGCGGTGCTCGATAGTTACGGGACTTGAAGATGTACCGGCATCCCTGTTGTATCTGCCTCCTTTGTTGGGGGTAGCCTTAGCTTATAAAACTCTATTTATGTGCTTTCAACCTAAGTTTAGGTCTGTTACTTACTCAGTACACGGGGTCAGTTGTATTGATACTACACTTCTGCACATTGCGTGCATTTCTCGGTTGTTGTTGTTGTTACTGTGCTCGATGGTTGCGGGACTTGAAGATGTACCGGTGTCCCTGTTGTAGCGACCTCTTTTGTTCGGGGTAGCCTTAGCTTATAAAACTCTTTTTATGTACTTTTCAAATAGACTATATATTTCTTTCATTTCCAATTTTAAACTCTATTCTTAGAAGCTCATGATTTGTACTACCAGTCCTTGGGATGTATATAAAATTTAGTAAATTTATTTTTGTTTAATCGACTTAATAATATTATTGAAACTGGATAGCTTTAGTTGGCTTACCTAGCAGGTTGGGTTAGGTGCCATCACGACTGGTGAATTTTGGGTCATGACAAGTTGGTATTAGAGCTCTAGGTTCATAGGTTCTACAAGTCATGAGCAAGTGTCTAGTAGAGTCTTGTGGATCGGTATAATGACGTCCATATCTATCTTCGTGAGGCTACAGGACATTTAGGATATACTTCCCATCTTTCTTTCCTTATCGTGCGGCATTGGTTCAGCTTGAAGCTTACCTCTTTGCATTTCTTCCATGCATTTGTTTGCGCATGAGCGCTCGGTACCAGCTGTGCATCGACGGCGTTTGATTTCCATGATTGAGGTGCAAGATGCAATTTTGGCATGTTGATAATGGGCCAGTATGGAGAACTTGAGGCCGGGTTTTGACTATGGTTTGAGCACAGAGGTGTTGATTATTTGAGCACGTGCATTTGGATTTATATGTCCAGTAGTGTCCCTATTCGTAGAATTTATGGCTAGATGGCTACGTGAAGAGTATGATGTAACTGCGAGATGTGTTTATATGGTTGAATGTGATGAGAAGGGTCTGCTTGGAGAGTAGAAAGAACTATTTGGTGCTTGATTTTCATCTTAATTTAATGTATAGTTCCGAGTTATGGGTGTGTTGAAAGGTCTTTTCATGTTGATTAGTTGAGGAGTGAAGTAGATTTTATGTTGATATATGAGTTTAGACTCAGGAAGATTAAGTGATTGCATAATTTTTATGACTGTGGAAGGGTATAGAGAGAGGTCGGTTTGAAGCAAAGCAGGTAGGCTATCTCCTGCAGGGCGTCATGAGGTTGTGTGATCCTTATGTTGTTTTGTGGCGAGTTCTCTTTACCAGTGAATGATATGCGTTGCAATTTGAGTTTAGATCGCTCGTGGAAGTTGGCCTGACTATTATAATGGTGAATGCGAGATTTGCAGATAATTTGAGGTATTATCATGGGTGTGTATTGAGTTAGGGACATCTCATATGTCACCAATTCACCTTCTAAATCATCAAGTGTAAAAGTGCTAAGATCTTTGGTAGCCTCAAGAACCACCTTCTTCGTGTGAAATTTTATACTCAAGGACCGCAATATTTTTTCAACCACTTTAACTTCATCTAGTATTGTCCTCATGTCGTTGACTATATTAGTAATTCTTGTAATGAATTCTTTAACGGACTCTATTGGTTTCATTTGGGCCAACTCGTACTGTCTCCTTAGCTCTTGCAATTTGACTTTCTTTACTTCGGCGGAACTTCGATGTGAATTCACCAAGATTCTCCAAGCCTCCTTAGTTGATTTTGCATGCAAAAATTTGTTAGATACACGCAATTCAACCTTGCTGGTGACATAGTAACGTGCTTTATAATCCAATTGTCTATTTTTCTCTAATTGCGTAGCTGCATCACCTGTCAATGTTGTACCTTCTGGGGGTTCATCAGATCCTGTTTCAACAATGGACAATAATCCAGCAACATTGAAAAAATATTTCATATATTGATGTCAATCTTCAAAATTATTTTTGCCATCAAACTTGAAAACTTGGCAATCATGTAAATATGGAGTATTCATATTTTTTTTGGGATCTCCACCGACTCCGACAGAATCTCACACAGGCTCTGATACCAATTTGAAGGATTGAAATACCCCGAAGAACAATTTAGGCACAAGCAAGAAATTTAGCAAAAGCTATATAGAAAAAATTTATTAAACTAGGGAGAGAACTTGGTAGGAGGCTTTTTTCACAACTCATAAACTCTTGAATCTCTCTACAAGAAAAAATAAGTAGTAGCACCCCTATTTATAATACTACAAAATCAAAAACCTATTCCAATATAAAATTGGTAAACAAAACCTAACTAGACATGAATTAAATAAACTACCAAATATCAAATCATAGACAACTTAGGAATACTAACTAATCTTGGTTTAGTTTCCAAAAGGCTATCATGCACTTAATGTAATTTGAAACACAATCTTATTTCCCACTAGAGAAATTGTCCGCACGAAATGTCATTGAACAAAATAGTTATTATAAATTCAATCCAGATATTGAAGATAATTATTTTTTATTTAAATGCATATAAGAAATTAGTCTATATATTGATTAAGTTACAAAAGATAATATTCTTGTTAGAAGTTGAGCTTAATGAATCTATCTTCTTATCAGATTTTTTTATAAGAATTTTAAGTAGACTTGTAGTTTATATGGGGCAGAGTTGTGCGCATATGGTTTTAATACTTGATTTTTTATATTCATGAATGTGTACTTTGATATGCATTTGAATTTTTTCCTTTTCAGTAAATAGTAAAACTTTTTTTTTGGTCAAACTTTTAATAAACATGAAATGAAAAGTAAAGAAACTAAAATTAAAAAAGAAAATCCATTTGTTAAACTCAAGTCATTTACACTTTTTCCTAATTCTTTTTTCATTGATCTTGTTTTTCTTTCCTTCTCAATTCCCTGAACACTCTACTATTTTTTTCCCTACCTTATACTTCCTCTACAATTTTTTATTCTTTCTTTTCTTTTTTTCTTTCTCTTTCCTCTTTCAATTTGCCTTATTAAATCTATTCTCTTGGTACTATGCAAAAACCGGGAAGAGGGGAACTTTTTTTAAATTTCTTACCGCAGTCAATTAATTTTTGGAGTTACTATATGTACACCTTAAATAAAGGGAGGAAAAAGAATTAAAATTGTTATATATTTTTAATTGCGCAGATGCCAAAAACTGATAAATTGGCCATTTTAGTTCTAGAAAAGTGCCACGTTATATCTCCATAAATTAAATAATTGGACAGAATAAGAGAAAAATGCCAAAAAGTGATTAAAATAATTGGTCATTAGTCTTGGAGAAGTGCCACATTATATCTCTGTAAATTAGATACAAATTATTCTTCACACAATAGCCAGTAATCTCTTAGTAAAACCCAATAAAATATAAGAACTTTTAGAATATATTTTCTACTCTATAAAAAATAAAATATCACTAAAATAATATTTGTGACAACACGGTCCCCATTACAAGCCCCATGATGATCCATATATAATAGACACAAACAAAACACTTGGAAGTGAATACGAACTACAAAGTGATATTGAATCAAAATTCAGATAAATGCTTGCTAAACTTCTTCACCAGCTCGTGGAATTGATAGAAAGCTATTTCTAATATTATCATCATCATCATTGACTTTGTCTCCTCCATATCTCTATATACATAAATATAGGATGACATATATAAATGTGGATACATGAATAATTGTTGAAATATTTGATTTTTACTTTAATTTCAACATCTAATACAGAATACTATTAAGATGAAAAAGGAATTGAAAACTCACCACAATGTATTTGGTATGCAACTAGAGACCATTATATATAGTTGGATTAGAAATTGAATGGCCAAGCGGAGAATTGGAAGAACAACAAATTTGAGATATTATGTCAATTTTTAAGATTTTTTATGCTATTGTCCTAATGATTTCTAATTATTTATCATCTTTGATAGTTTTCACTATGTCAAATTTGTCA
Organism: Nicotiana sylvestris; assembly: GCF_000393655.2. NCBI lineage: Eukaryota > Viridiplantae > Streptophyta > Magnoliopsida > Solanales > Solanaceae > Nicotiana > Nicotiana sylvestris. The sequence continues at coordinate 108,032,678 of NC_091064.1, forward strand.
AAGCTTGAGTTTGTGGCACTTGACATTTCTGGAAAGAATTACCTATCATGGGTTCTCGATGTTGAGATTCACTTAGCCGCTAAAGGCCTTGGTAACACCATTACTCAGGGTAATAAGGCATCAAGCCAAGACAAAGCTAAGGCCATGATTTTCCTTCGTCATCATTTGGATGAAGGTTTGAAGGTTGAATATTTAGCAGTGAAATATCCACTTGAATTGTAGACTGGCCTGAAGGAAAGATATGATCACCTTAAGGCTACGGTATTGCCAAGGGCTCGATATGAGTGGATGCACTTATGGTTGCAAGATTTTAAGACCGTAAGTGAGTATTACTCTGCTGTACTTCGAATAACTTTCCAATTGAAATTATGTGGGGATGTTATGAATAATGAGGATTTATTGGAAAAGACTCTTATGACTTTTCATGCCTCATATATGGTATTAAAGCAGCAATACCATGAAAGGGATTTTAAAAAGTATTCTGAATTAATCTCATGCCTTCTGGTGGCTGAGCAACATAATACCCTAGCTGAAAAATCATGAAGCCCGTTCCATAGGGCCAGCTCCTTTTCCTGAAGCAAATATGGCAGCTAGACGTGATAAGTCTAGAAAAAGACAGAATAATAATCATGGCCATATGAATGTACGTGGGAATGACAATGGTAAGAGACGATATAATAGTCGTCATCGTGGAGGTCATGGAAAACGAGAGAACAATATGGGTTCTCAAAACAATCATTCAAGAGGCAAAAGCGGTAACTGCCACTGTTGTGGCATGAAAGGTCATTGGAAAATTGAATGCCGTGCACATGAGTATTTTGTCAGGATTTATCAAAACTCCATAAAAAAAAGGCAAATAATGTTGGAGCATCTTCTGCTAATGCCCCAGTAGAGTCTCACTTGACCTTTAAAAATGATTTTGAGGCAGTGCCTTCAAACAAAAATGATGACAATGCCCAGACAAATCTTGCTTTGAATGATGATGATTTTCAAGGCCTCGATGATCTTACTCATTTGGAAGTTGAAGATTTCTTTGGAGATCAAAACTAAAGTTTGATCATTTTACTGGGGAATGCAATTATGTTGTTATTTTTATCTTCAGTGTTTTTGTATCATCTAATGTTGTTTTTATTTTCAGATAGTACTTTAGTTCTCTTATGTTGTTGTTAGTGTTGTTAGTTTTTTGGTATTTCTCATGATGTACTTTTATTTTTTTATGAAGAAATTAAAATTCTCCGGTCTTCAGTTGGATCCAAGATGAGTAATGAAGATTTATGTCTTTTGGATAGTGCTACAACTCATACAATATTAAGAGAAAAGAATTTTTTCTCTTATTTGGTTATGAAAAAGGCCTATGTTGATACAATATCCGGTAGTACAAAGTTGATTGAGGGCACTGAAAGAGCGACCTTATTACTATCTGGAGGAACGATATTAACTATTGATAATGCATTGTATTGTATTAAATCTCAAAGAAACTTGTTGAGTTTCAAAGTTATTCGCCAAAATGGCTACCATGTTGAGACATCAAACGAAAGAAAGGTTGAATACCTTTATATTACTACAATAAAAGCGGGTAAAAAATATGTGTGCGAAAAATTACCCGCATTTTCTTCTGGGTTATACCCCACAAACATTGGTGTAGTTCAATCACATGCCATAGTAAACAAAAGGTTTACTACTTCTAATAATTTTATTATTTGGAATGACCGGTTGGGCCATCACGGTTCTAACATGATGCGCAGAATAATAGAGAATTCAAATGGGCACACCTTGAAGAACAAGAAGATTCTTCAATTCAAGGAATTCTCTTGTGCTGCTTGTTCTCAAGGAAAATTGGTTATTAAACCATCAGCAACTAAAGTTGGGATTGAATCCCCTGCATTTTTGGAACGTATACAAGATGATATATGTTGGCCTATACACCCTCCAAGTGGACCATTCAAGTATTTTATGGTCTTGATAGATGCATATAAAAGATGGTCACATGTGTGCTTATTGTCAACTCGTAATATGACATTTACGAGATTGTTGGCCCAAATAATAAGGTTAAGAACACAATTTCCAGATTATGCAATTAAGACAATTCGTCTTGATAATGCTGGTGAATTTATATCTCAGGCCTTTACAGATTATTGTATGGCCACTGGAATAAAAGTTGAGCATCCGGTTGCTCATGTTCATACTCAAAATGGTCTAGCAGAATCATTGATTAAATGCCTCCAACTAATAGCTAGACCATTGCTAATGAGGACAAAACTTCCCCTTTCAGTGTGGGGAAATACTATTTTGCATGCAGCAGCACTTGTGCACATAAGGCCAACCAATAATCATAAAGTCTCCCCATTACAGTTGGCTTTTGTTCAGGAGCCAAATATTTCCCATCTAAGAATTTTTGGATGTGCGGTATATGTTTCAATTGCTCTATCAAAACGCACAAAGATGGTTCCCCAAAGAAGGTTGGGAGTATATGTTGGTTATGAATCTACTTCTATTATTAAATATTTGGAGCCTATGACAGGATATTTGTTTATAGCCAGATTTGTTGATTGTCATTTTGATGAATCAGTTTTTCCAACATTAGGGGGAGAAAATAAACAGATGGAAAAAGAGATAGATTGGAACGTATTATCTCTGTAACGATCCGACCGGTCATTTTGAGCATTTGTACTTTGCTCGGTAGTTTGAGGGCACGAGTAGCTCCGTGTGATGTATTAGGACTTGTGTGCAAAATTTAAGTTCATTTTGAGTTGATTTGATATATTTCGGTGTGAGTTTTGGAAGTCGAAAGTTTGAAAGTTCGATTTGAGGTGTGTTTCGTCGTTTCGATGTTGTTATATATGATTTAAGGCCTCGAGTAGATCCGTATTAAATTATGGGACTTGTTGATATGTTCGTAAAGAGTGCCGAGGGGCTTGGGTGAGTTTTGAATAGGTTTGGGCTGTGTTGCGCTCATTTTTCTTATGTTCTGACGTCGTTTCTTCAAGTATAAATGGTACCACATTGAACAAATGAGCACCGATTTCTGTTTTGATTGAAGCATTAGATCCATATTATAATTACAAAGTAATAGCAAAAAGAATCACCAAATTTGGAAATCGTATGAGTATTTTATGGTCATTTTACTAAGAATTGGGTTACGAGATTTTTTCAGATTAATTACAAAATTGTCACTGCTGTGTATTTAAAAATCTGCACTATTTCCAAATATTGAAACCAACATATCTCCTTCAATATAAGGTCAAATTGAGTGATTCAAGAGCCTAACTTGACTAGAATATCACAAGAAATCCATTGGAAGCATCAAAAGCGAGTTTCTAGACCTTTTGGCATGAGAAACGAGGCAGAACAGTGTTAAAACGAGGGTTTTGTTCATGTAATATATTTTGAGTTAGGGAGCTCAAAATTGGGCAATTTTCGAGGTGATTTTCAGCATATGGATTGGGTTTCGAGCCATTTAGAGGTCAGAACGTGCGTGATGGGATTCTTGGAGCATCGCTTGGCTCGCTCGGTGTCGAAAGTGCCTTATTTAAGATAAGTAACTCTTCTAAGCTTAGTGCTGAGGGTATGAAATCCCGAACTATGTGTTATGTAATTGGTATTGAGGTGACGCACATGCTAGGTGACGGGCGTGTGGGCGTGCACCCTGTGAAATAGGACTCTATGGTTCTCATGGCCCTGTATAGTGGCCCTATTTTGTTGATATTTGGGTTTTCATCATGTGATAAAGTAATTGAGCTGTCAATCATGCTACATATCATGTTTAGGCTTTATGCTGATATTGTTTGTATCCATAGTGGTTATTTGTTGATGTCATCTCACTGATTTCTATTGATCTTTTGTACTCAGTCATATTCATGCATTCATATCATATCTCAGTCTCAGCTATTGTTGTTGATGCATCATATCATTGTTGTCGGGCTAGTTTCATGACATTTTGAGCCCATAAGCGAGATTGGAGAGAGTGATGACTGAGTGAGGCCGAAGGACTAATTTTGAGGATATAAATATATATATGGATCGGGCTGCACGCTGCAGTGATATATGGATCGGCTTGCACGCCGCAACGATATTGGGTCGGGCTGCACGCCATAACGATATAGCGCTTGGGCTGTAAGAGCCCCTCTGGAGTCTGTACACCCCCAGTGAGCGTAGTCGACTATATATATATATATATATATATATATATATATATATATATATATATATATAGATCAAGCTGCATGCCGCAACAGTTATTATATACTGTTGAGTGATTTAGTGTGTTGAGTATTGAGCTTCATGAAGAGGATGTGAGGCAATGAGATTGAGTACTCTAAGAGTGTGAGTACATGTTTCAGCTCTGAAATACATGGCATTTACATGCATACATGACATACAGACATAGAGATGCATTTTTCCTCATGCTATATAGTATCACATCATTCATGACTTATTATACACATTGATATGTGGGTATGGAGAGGTACTTTATACTTGTTATTTGGAAAGAAAATGAAACATTTTATTTATTGTGAAAAGGATATTTGGAAAATTACAGTTTTCAAACGTACTCGTACTTTTGGCATTTTCGGTAAGAGATTTAGGATTTTCTTTCACTGAGATATTTGAAAAGCATGACCATTTTTTGGAACTGTGAATGAGCTGAGAATTTTACTTTTGAGATATCTTTTTTATAATTGCATTTATGTTGTTATGAACTGTTGTGGAAAATATTGGCATTGGACACGATCCTGTGTTAGCTCGTCACTGCTTTCAACCTAAGGTTATGTCTGTTACTTACTCAGTACATGGGGTTGGTTGTACTGATACTACACTTCTGCACATTGCGTGCAGATGTGGGTTGTTATTGTTGTTGTGCTCGATGGTTGCGGGACTTGAAGATGTATCGACATCCCTGTTGTAGCTATCTCCTTTGTTCGGGGTAGCCTTAGCTTATAAAACTCTTTTTATGTGCTTTCAACCTAAGGTTAGGTCTGTTACTTACTCAATACATGGGGTCGGTTGTATTGATACTACACTTCTGCACATTGCGTGCATTTGTCAGTTGTTGTTGTTGCGGTGCTCGATAGTTACGGGACTTGAAGATGTACCGGCATCCCTGTTGTATCTGCCTCCTTTGTTGGGGTTAGCCTTAGCTTATAAAACTCTGTTTATGTGCTTTCAACCTAAGGTTAGGTCTGTTACTTACTCAGTACACGGGGTCAGTTGTATTGATACTACACTTCTGCACATTGCGTGCATTTCTCGGTTGTTGTTGTTGTTGTTACTGTGCTCGATGGTTGCGGGACTTGAAGATGTACCGGTGTCCCTGTTGTACCGACCTCTTTTGTTCGGGGTAGCCTTAGCTTATAAAACTCTTTTTATGTACTTTTCAAATAGACTATATATTTCTTTCATTTCCAATTTGTAAACTCTATTCTTAGAAGCTCATGATTTGTACTACCAGTCCTTGGGATGTATATAAAATTTAGTAAATTTATTTTTGTTTAATCGACTTAATAATATTATTGAAACTGGATAGCTTTAGTTGGCTTACCTAGCAGGTTGGGTTAGGTGCCATCACGACTGGTGAATTTTGGGTCATGACAAGTTGGTATTAGAGCTCTAGGTTCATAGGTTCTATAAGTCATGAGAAAGTGTCTAGTAGAGTCTTGTGGATCGGTATAATGACGTCCATATCTATCTTCGTGAGGCTACAGGACATTTAGGATATACTTCCCATCTTTCTTTCCTTATTGTGCGGCATTGGTTCAGCTTGAAGCTTACCTCTTTGCATTTCTTCCATGCATTTGTATGCGCATGAGCGCTCGGTACCAGCTGTGCATCGACGGCGTTTGATTTCCATGATTGAGGTGCAAGATGCAATTTTGGCATGTTGATAATGGGCCAGTATGGAGAACTTGAGGCCGGGTTTTGACTATGGTTTGAGCACAGAGGTGTTGATTGTTTGAGCACGTGCATTTGGATTTATATGTCCAGTAGTGTCCCTATTCGTAGAATTTATGGCTAGATGGCTACGTGAAGAGTATGATGTAACTGCGAGATGTGTTTATATGGTTGAATGTGATGAGAAGGGTCTGCTTGGAGAGTAGAAAGAACTATTTGGTGCTTGATTTCCATCTTAATTTAATGTATAGTTCTGAGTTATGGGTGTGTTGAAAGGTCTTTTCATGTTGATTAGTTGAGGAGTGAAGTAGATTTTATGTTGATATATGAGTTTAGACTCAGGAAGATTAAGTGATTGCATAATTTTTATGACTGTGGAAGGGTATAGAGAGAGGTCGGTTTGAAGCAAAGCAGGTAGGCTATCTCCTGCAGGGCGTCATGAGGTTGTGTGATCCTTATGTTGTTTTGTGGCGAGTTCTCTTTACCAGTGAATGATATGCGTTGCAATTTGAGTTTAGATCGCTCGTGGAAGTTGGCCTGACTATTATAATGGTGAATGCGAGATTTGCAGATAATTTGAGGTATTAGATGGTTTGTGTTATAGGAGCTCAGGAAGGATTTAGTTGAATCTCTCTGTGGTATGACGGCAGTAATAGAGTATGACCATTGTGAGTTATTGTGTGTTTTGATATATGGATGTGGGCCAAGTAGGGGAGTCCGCTATTGATAAGTTGATTTCATGGTTATGTTGTATTGGTTTCAGTTTGAGGTATACTTGTGAATGAGTTATGTTCTGCAAAGGGTGAGATTGAGGATGACTTGAGTAAAGGAATTTTTGGGTACGAGTTGTATTAGGCTTTATGAGTATATGAGAATCACGAAATGATTTAAGTTGTTACTGGTGAAGGATGTAATGTGCATAGAGCAGGAATTTATTTGGTTGCATTAAGGTGGAGTTACTTCCTTGGGTGTTGAAGTGCTAATGCGGCACATGTCGTTCGGTCCGTTTGGTTAGTCTAATCGAGACTTAAGTAGAGTGGATGACTCTCGAGAATGGTTCCAATGAATTCAAGATTTATATGTGGCAAATGGGAATCTTCAGGATGTGTATTTGGCTAGAAACTGAGATTTATAGTGGAGGATGTCAGGACTTTTGGGATTTCTATATCATTATGGATTCTACATATCAGTACCAGGAAGGCAAAGGTAATATCTTTAGGTTCGCAGAAGGTCTCTTCAGAGCGGGTATCTCGGTTGTGGTACTTTTGGGGGTGCTTAAGAAGGAATACAATGGTTTATGAGCCTTAGGGCGATGGGGTTTATGCTAAAGTTCGTGGGGCAAGTTTTAGTTAAAGATAGTGGTGTACTAGCAAGGAAAAGTATCAATTTTAAGGTAATTCAGAAGGAACTTAGAGAATTAGGATTGCTTGGCTGTAGGTTGGATCAGCATGATAATGGATATGATCGGTTCTTTGGGTGCTTATAATGTGGTGGGTTTCTACAGGTGTTTCGGGGCAATGCTCTTGGGGTTTGGTGACCTGCGTAGCTTGGTTGAGTTAGAAGGATTCAGTCCTGACGGTTTGATTTTGTGCAAATGGGATTCAGAGAGTTCTTGATGGTTTCTACCATGACTTGAGGACTATATTTTGTACTAGCGTGAGGAGCATGTGATGTATAGTGATTTTCTCCTAGATGAGATCAAATGGAAGGTTTCTAACTGGTTGAGTATGTGGTTTACTATTACTCGGAGTGGATTATGAGATTTTCATACTTTTCATACGACGACATGATATATGCGGTGTGTTGTGTGGGTTTGAGATTTGCATGAGCAAGGTCATAGTGTATTCTTAGGCAACATGGACGGTTTCAGATGACTAGGTGAATGATATTACGACTTGGTATTGTTTGATGATAGTGTACATTTCAGAAGGGGCGATGTGTCTCGATTATGGCTACTTCATTGTTATTGTGTTGCTCTCATAGTTTATCAACTGTTGATCTCCAAATTTAGCTTTGCGGCACAGAAGAATTATAGAAGTATTCCTTGTGGGATGATCGCGTATTGGAGAAGTGTTACGAATCCAGGCGATAGAGATAAGATCAGATATGGTGATTCATGTGTTTTGTGGATTTGGAGACTGGGAGCTCTCAAGAGCAGCTTGTTGCATGGTTCTAGACTATGAAGTGTGGTCGAAGCTAGCCAGGTGATAGTATGTGTTATGATTTAGTCATCGTGGACTTTCAGAGGATTATTTATCTATTTATGGGTGACCAGAGTTGATTTGGGGGTCCATTGGTAGGCCCAATTAGGATGTATATTCCAGACCGAGTCGGATTGGTTGGCTCCATACTGCTATTGTTGAGGGATGTGGCATTTGGTTGTTGTTAAGCTTATTCGTGTTCTGAAATGTTCTATGAGTTGCTCTTTTATGCCACGAAGAGTGGTGATTCTTTGGTTATATGCACATATAGTGCGGTTCTATTTGAGCTTTATAGCAGAATTTGAGCGAGATGAGTATTTGGGTACTACATGATTGATTGCGCGTTGGCTATGTTCTTTCCTGATTGTGGTATTGTGTTATTTACTCTCCATGGTTATGGTAATGCACTTTGAGTACTTGATTTCGAATTGTGCGTGGTTATTAATTTTGAGTAGGGTGGCTTGAGCTATATGCCATGGATCAGTGTTTGGATGGGGCACGCATTGCAGCGAAATTATATTGAGGTATGGACCTTTGTGTTAGATTCGTGTGATGGTCCTACGGGGTGTGATGGATTTTCAATATTTCGTTGTGGCAGTACTTGTTAAGCTTGCGGCACAGTTCTCTCATTTGAGTCATTTTTCATGATTTGAGTACATTTGGATTGTTGCTTGTTGGTGCACGGATTGCATGGGTTGTGTCTTTAGATTGTGTTGATGTGGCATGTCACTAGAATGATTGTGTTAGATGAGATGGGGTCATTGGACCAAGAATGGATACTATCATAATTGATTACAACATAGTTGGAAGGATAATACTAGAAGTCGGCTTAGAAATTGGCTATAGTTCTTGTCGAAGGAGGGAGAGTTCCATGACTTGTTGGTCAGATAAGTGGTTACGAGTTTCTACGTGTTTCTTTCATCATTGGAAGTGTACAAAGGTTCAGAACAAGATTTTAGTTGATATGAGGTTCATTATCGGTTTTGAGTTGGTTATCGAGCAACTATTGCGGTCGAAAGTTATCGCTATGAGTATTTGAGTTGTATGGTATATCCTGTGATTGTATCGTGGGTCATGTTTATGGCTTGATACAGCTTGTTCAGACTTATACAGTGTGTATATGCGAAGTTAGGGTCTTGTAATAATTCCGGATGTTGGAAATTAGATACTATGGTTTACAGACTAAGGATGAAGTAATTATATTTAGTTGTGTAGTATGGTTGTGCCTAGTTGAAATAGGGTGATATGGGATCACCTCCGAGTATGTGCAGGGTAAAGTTATACGGCGGTTTGATGGCCTTAGAAACAATTCTTGGTACGTTCGAGGACGAACGTATGTTTAAGTGGGGGAGAATGTAACGATCCGACCGATTATTTTGAGCATTTGCACTTCGCTCGGTAGTTTGGGGGAACAAGTAGCTCTGTATGATGTGTTAGGACTTGTGTGCAAAATTTAAGTTCATTTCAAATTAATTTGATATATTTCGGTGTGAGTTTTGGAAGTCGAAAGTTCATTAAGTTCGATTTGTGGTGCGTTTCATCGTTTCAATGTTGTTATACATGATTTAAGGCCTCGAGTAGGTCCATAATAAATTATGGGACTTTTTGGTCTGTTCGTACAGGGTGTCAAGGGGCTTGGGTGAGTTTCGGATAGGTTTGGGCTGTGTAGCACTCGTTTTTCTTATGTTCCGACGTTGTTTCTTCAAGTATAAATGGTACCACAATAAACAAATGAGCTCCGATTTTTGTTTTGATTGAAGCATTAGATCCGTATCGTAATTACGAAGCCATAGCAAAAAGAATCGTAAAATTTGAACATTGTATGAGGATTTTAAGTCATTTTACTAAAAATTGGATTGCCAGATTTTTTTCCAGATTAATTACGAAATTGCCACTGCTGCGTATGTAAAAATCTGCACTATTTCCAAATATTGAATCCAACATGTCTCCTTCAATATAAGGTCAAATTTAGTGATTCAAGGGCCTAAATAGAATTTCACAAGGAATCCATTGGAGGTATCAAAAGTGAGTTTCTAGATCTTTTGGTGCGAGCAACGAGGCAAAATAGTGTTAAAACGAGGGTTTTGTTCATTTAACATATTTTGAGTTGGGGAGTTCAGAATTGGGCAATTTTTGAGGCAATGTTTCGCATAGTTATTGGGTTTCGAGCCATTCGGAGGTCGAAACACGTGTGATGGGATTCTTGGAGCATCACTTGGCTTGCTCGGTGTCGGAATTGGCTTGTTTAAGATAAGTAACTCTTCTAAGCTTAGTGCTGAGGGTATGAAATCCCGAACTACGTGTTATGTGATTGGTATTGAGGTGAAGCACATGCTAGGTGACGGGCGTGTGGGCGTGCACCCTGTGAAATGGGATTCTGTTGTTCCCATGACCCTGTATAGTGGCCCTATTTTGTTGATATTTGTGTTTTCATCATGTTATAAAGTAATTGAGTTGTCAATCATGCTAAATATCATGTTTAGGATTTATGTTGATATTGTTTGTACCCATAATGGTTATTTCTTGTTGTCATCTCACTGATTTCCATTGATATTTTGTACTCAGTCATATTCATGCATTCATATCATATCTCAGTCTCAGTTGTTGTTGTTGATGCATCATATCATTGTTGTTGGTCTAGTTTCATGACATTTTGAGCCCGTGAGCGAGACTGGAGAGAGTGACGACTGAGTGAGGCCGAGGGCCTAATTGTGAGGATATAAATATATATATGGATCGGGCTGCATGCTGTAGCGATATATGGATCGGGCTGGATGCCACAACAATATTGGGTCGGGCTGCATGCCGCAGTGATATAGCGCTTGGGCTGTAAGAGCCCCTCCGGAGTCTGTACACCCCTAGTGAATGTAGTCGACTATATATAGATGGATCGGGTTGCACGTCGCAACAGTTATTATACACCACTAAGTGATTTAGTGTGCTGAGTATTGAGCTTCGTGAGAGAGGATGTGAGGCAATGAGATTGAATACTCTGAGAGCGTGAGTACATGTTTCAGTTCTGAAATACATGGCATTTACATGCATACATGAGATACAGACATAGAGATGCATTTTTTCTCATGCTATTAGTATCACATCATTCATGACTTATTATACACATTGATTGTGGCTATGGAGAGGAACTTTATACTTGTTATTTGGAAAAAAATAAAACATTTTATTTATTGTGAAAAGGATAATTGGAAAATTACAGTTTTCAAACTTACTCGTACTTTTGGCATTTTCGGTAAGAGATTTGGGATTTTCTTTCACTGAGATATTTGAAAAACATGGCATTTTCTGGAACTGAACGAGCTAAGTATTTTACTTTTAAGATATCTCTTTTATAATTTCATTTATCTTGTTATGAACTATTGTGGAAAATATTGGCATTGTACCCGATCCTGTGTTAGCTCGTCACTACTTTCAACCTAAGGTTAGGTCTGTTACCTACACAGTACATGAGGTCGGTTGTACTGATACTACACTTCTGCACATTGCGTGCAGATGTTGGTTGTTGTTGTTGCTGTGCTCGATAGTTGTGGGACTTGAAGATGTACCGGCGTCCCTGTTGTAGCTGCCTCCTTTGTTTGGGGTAGCCTTATCTTATAAAACTCTGTTTACGTACTTTTCAAACAGACTATGTAGTTCTTTCATTTCCAATTTGTAAACTCTATTCTTAGAAGCTCATGATTTGTACTACCACTCCTTGGGATGTATATAAAATTCAATAAATTTATTTTTGTTTAATCGACTTAGTAAGATATTTGAAACTGGATAGCTTTAGTTGGACTTTCATAGGATTATTTATCTATTTATGGGTGACCAGAGTTGATTTGGGAGTCCATTGGTAGGCCCAATTAGGATGTATATTCCAGACCGAGTCGGATTGGTTGGCTCCATACTGCTATTGTTGAGGGATGTGGCATTTGGTTGTTGTTAAGCTTATTCGTGTTTTGAAATGTTCTATGAGTTGCTCTTTTATGCAACGAAGAGTGGTGATTCGTTGGTTATATGCACATATAGTGCGGTTCTATTTGAGCTTTATAGCAGAATTTGAGCGAGATGAGTATTTGGGTACTGCATGATTGATTGCGCGTTGGCTATGTTCTTTCCTGATTGTGGTATTGTGTTATTTACTCTCCATGGTTATGGTAATGCACTTTGAGTACTTGATTTCGAATTGTGCGTGGTTATTAATTTTGAGTAGGGTGGCTTGAGCTATATGCCATGGATCAGTGTTTGGATGGGGCACGCATTGCAGCGAAATTATATTGAGGTATGAACCTTTGTGTTAGATTCGTGTGATGGTCCTACGGGGTGTGATGGATTTTCAATATTTCGTTGTGGCAGTACTTGTTAAGCTTGCGGCACAGTTCTCTCGTTTGAGTCATTTTTCATGATTTGAGTACATTTGGATTGTTGCTTATTGGTGCACGGATTGCATGGGTTGTGTCTTTAGATTGTGTTGATGTGGCATGTCACTAGAATGATTGTGTTAGATGAGATGGGGTCATTGGACCAAGAATGGATACTATCATAATTGATTACAACATAGTTGGAAGGATAATACTAGAAGTCGGCTTAGAAATTGGCTATAGTTCTTGTCGAAGGAGGGAGAGTTCCATGACTTGTTGGTCAGATAAGTGGTTACGAGTTTCTACGTGTTTCTTTCATCATTGGAAGTGTACAAAGGTTCAGAACAAGATTTTAGTTGATATGAGGTTCATTATCGGTTTTGAGTTGGTTATCGAGCAACTATTGCGGTCGAAAGTTATCGCTATGAGTATTTGAGTTGTATGGTATATCCTGTGATTGTATCGTGGGTCATGGTTATGGCTTGATACAGCTTGTTCAGACTTATACAGTGTGTATATGCGAAGTTAGGGTCTTGTAATAATTCCAGATGTTGGAAATTAGATACTATGGTTTACAGACTAAGGATGAAGTAATTATATTTAGTTGTGTAGTATGGTTGTGCCTAGTTGAAATAGGGTGACATGGGATCACCTCCGAGTATGTGCAGGGTAAAGTTATACGGCGGTTTGATGGCCTTAGAAACAATTCTTGGTACGTTCGAGGACGAACGTATGTTTAAGTGGGGGAGAATGTAACGATCCGACTGATTATTTTGAGCATTTGCACTTCGCTCGGTAGTTTGGGGGCACAAGTAGCTCTGTATGATGTGTTAGGACTTGTGTGCAAAATTTAAGTTCATTTCAAATTAATTTGATATATTTCGGTGTGAGTTTTGGAAGTCGAAAGTTCATTAAGTTCGATTTGTGGTGCGTTTCATCGTTTCAATGTTGTTATACATGATTTAAGGCCTCGAGTAGGTCCATATTAAATTATGGGACTTTTTGGTATGTTCGTACAGGGTGTCAAGGGGCTTGGGTGAGTTTCGGATAGGTTTGGGCTGTGTAGCACTCATTTTTCTTATGTTCCGACGTTGTTTCTTCAAGTATAAATGGTACCACAATAAAAAAATGAGCTCCGATTTTTGTTTTGATTGAAGCATTAGATCCGTATCGTAATTACGAAGCCATAGCAAAAAGAATCGTAAAATTTGAACATTGTATGAGGATTTTAAGTCATTTTACTAAAAATTGGATTGCCAGATTTTTTTCCAGATTAATTACGAAATTGCCACTGCTACGTATGTAAAAATCTGCACTATTTCCAAATATTGAATCCAACATGTCTCCTTCAATATAAGGTCAAATTTAGTGATTCAAGGGCCTAAATAGAATTTCACAAGGAATCCATTGGAGGTATCAAAAGTGAGTTTCTAGATCTTTTGGTGCGAGCAACGAGGCAAAATATTGTTAAAACGAGGGTTTTGTTCATTTAACATATTTTGAGTTGGGGAGTTCAGAATTGGGCAATTTTTTAGGCAATGTTTCGCATATTTATTGGGTTTCGAACCATTCGGAGGTCGAAACACGTGTGATGGGATTCTTGGAGCATCACTTGGCTTGCTCGGTGTCGGAATTGGTTTTTTAAGATAAGTAACTCTTCTAAGCTTAGTGCTGAGGGTATGAAATCCCGAACTACGTGTTATGTGATTGGTATTGAGGTGAAGCACATGCTAGGTGACGGGCGTGTGGGCGTGCACCCTGTGAAATGGGATTCTGTTGTTCCCATGACCCTGTATAGTGGCCCTATTTTGTTGATATTTGTGTTTTCATCATGTTATAAAGTAATTGAGTTGTCAATCATGCTAAATATCATGTTTAGGATTTATGTTGATATTGTTTGTACCCATAATGGTTATTTCTTGTTGTCATCTCACTGATTTCCATTGATATTTTGTACTCAGTCATATTCATGCATTCATATCATATCTCAGTCTCAGTTGTTGTTGTTGATGCATCATATCATTGTTGTTGGTCTAGTTTCATGACATTTTGAGCCCGTGAGCGAGACTGGAGAGAGTGATGACTGAGTGAGGCCGAGGGCCTAATTGTGAGGATATAAATATATATATGGATCGGGCTGCATGCTGTAGCGATATATGGATCGGGCTGGACGCCACAACAATATTGGGTCGGGCTGCATGCCGCAGCGATATAGCGCTTGGGCTGTAAGAGCCCCCCCGGAGTCTGTACACCCCTAGTGAATGTAGTCGACTATATATAGATGGATCGGGTTGCACGTCACAACAGTTATTATACACCACTAAGTGATTTAGTGTGCTGAGTATTGAGCTTCGTGAGAGAGGATGTGAGGCAATGAGATTGAGTACTCTGAGAGCGTGAGTACATGTTTCAGTTCTGAAATACATGGCATTTACATGCATACATGAGATACAGACATAGAGATGCATTTTTTCTCATGCTATTAGTATCACATCATTCATGACTTATTATACACATTGATTGTGGCTATGGAGAGGAACTTTATACTTGTTATTTGGAAAAAAATAAAACATTTTATTTATTGTGAAAAGGATAATTGGAAAATTACAGTTTTCAAACTTACTCGTACTTTTGGCATTTTCGGTAAGAGATTTGGGATTTTCTTTCACTGAGATATTTGAAAAACATGGCATTTTCTGGAACTGAACGAGCTAAGTATTTTACTTTTAAGATATCTCTTTTATAATTTCATTTATCTTGTTATGAACTATTGTGGAAAATATTGGCATTGTACCCGATCCTGTGTTAGCTCGTCACTACTTTCAACCTAAGGTTAGGTCTGTTACCTACACAGTACATGAGGTCGGTTGTACTGATACTACACTTCTGCACATTGCGTGCAGATGTTGGTTGTTGTTGTTGCTGTGCTCGATAGTTGTGGGACTTGAAGATGTACCGGCGTCCCTGTTGTAGCTGCCTCCTTTGTTTGGGGTAGCCTTATCTTATAAAACTCTGTTTACGTACTTTTCAAACAGACTATGTAGTTCTTTCATTTCCAATTTGTAAACTCTATTCTTAGAAGCTCATGATTTGTACTACCACTCCTTGGGATGTATATAAAATTCAATAAATTTATTTTTGTTTAATCGACTTAGTAAGATATTTGAAACTGGATAGCTTTAGTTGGATTTTCATAGGATTATTTATCTATTTATGGGTGACCAGAGTTGATTTGGGAGTCCATTGGTAGGCCCAATTAGGATGTATATTCCAGACCGAGTCGGATTGGTTGGCTCCATACTGCTATTGTTGAGGGATGTGGCATTTGGTTGTTGTTAAGCTTATTCGTGTTTTGAAATGTTCTATGAGTTGCTCTTTTATGCCACGAAGAGTGGTGATTCGTTGGTTATATGCACATATAGTGCGGTTCTATTTGAGCTTTATAGCAGAATTTGAGCGAGATGAGTATTTGGGTACTGCATGATTGATTGCGCGTTGGCTATGTTCTTTCCTGATTGTGGTATTGTGTTATTTACTCTCCATGGTTATGGTAATGCACTTTGAGTACTTGATTTCGAATTGTGCGTGGTTATTAATTTTGAGTAGGGTGGCTTGAGCTATATGCCATGGATCAGTGTTTGGATGGGGCACGCATTGCAGCGAAATTATATTGAGGTATGAACCTTTGTGTTAGATTCGTGTGATGGTCCTACGGGGTGTGATGGATTTTCAATATTTCGTTGTGGCAGTACTTGTTAAGCTTGCGGCACAGTTCTCTCGTTTGAGTCATTTTTCATGATTTGAGTACATTTGGATTGTTGCTTATTGGTGCACGGATTGCATGGGTTGTGTCTTTAGATTGTGTTGATGTGGCATGTCACTAGAATGATTGTGTTAGATGAGATGGGGTCATTGGACCAAGAATGGATACTATCATAATTGATTACAACATAGTTGGAAGGATAATACTAGAAGTCGGCTTAGAAATTGGCTATAGTTCTTGTCGAAGGAGGGAGAGTTCCATGACTTGTTGGTCAGATAAGTGGTTACGAGTTTCTACGTGTTTCTTTCATCATTGGAAGTGTACAAAGGTTCAGAACAAGATTTTAGTTGATATGAGGTTCATTATCGGTTTTGAGTTGGTTATCGAGCAACTATTGCGGTCGAAAGTTATCGCTATGAGTATTTGAGTTGTATGGTATATCCTGTGATTGTATCGTGGGTCATGGTTATGGCTTGATACAGCTTGTTCAGACTTATACAGTGTGTATATGCGAAGTTAGGGTCTTGTAATAATTCCGGATGTTGGAAATTAGATACTATGGTTTACAGACTAAGGATGAAGTAATTATATTTAGTTGTGTAGTATGGTTGTGCCTAGTTGAAATAGGGTGACATGGGATCACCTCCGAGTATGTGCAGGGTAAAGTTATACGGCGGTTTGATGGCCTTAGAAACAATTCTTGGTACGTTCGAGGACGAACGTATGTTTAAGTGGGGGAGAATGTAACGATCCGACCGATTATTTTGAGCATTTGCACTTCGCTCGGTAGTTTGGGGGCACAAGTAGCTCTGTATGATGTGTTAGGACTTGTGTGCAAAATTTAAGTTCATTTCAAATTAATTTGATATATTTCGGTGTGAGTTTTGGAAGTCGAAAGTTCATTAAATTCGATTTGTGGTGCGTTTCATCGTTTCAATGTTGTTATACATGATTTAAGGCCTCGAGTAGGTCCATATTAAATTATGGGACTTTTTGGTATGTTCGTACAGGGTTTCAAGGGGCTTGGGTGAGTTTCGGATAGGTTTGGGCTGTGTAGCACTCGTTTTTCTTATGTTCCGACATTGTTTCTTCAAGTATAAATGGTACCACAATAAACAAATGAGCTCCGATTTTTGTTTTGATTGAAGCATTAGATCCGTATCGTAATTACGAAGCCATAGCAAAAAGAATCATAAAATTTGAACATTGTATGAGGATTTTAAGTCATTTTACTAAAAATTGGATTGCCAGATTTTTTTCCAGATTAATTACGAAATTGCCACTGCTGCGTATGTAAAAATCTGCACTATTTTCAAATATTGAATCCAACATGTCTCCTTCAATATAAGGTCAAATTTAGTGATTCAAGGGCCTAAATAGAATTTCACACGGAATCCATTGGAGGTATCAAAAGTGAGTTTCTAGATCTTTTGGTGCGAGCAACGAGGCAAAATAGTGTTAAAACGAGGGTTTTGTTCATTTAACATATTTTGAGTTGGGGAGTTCAGAATTGGGCAATTTTTGAGGCAATGTTTCGCATATTTATTGGGTTTCGAGCCATTCGGAGGTCGAAACACGTGTGATGAGATTCTTGGAGCATCACTTGGCTTGCTCGGTGTCGGAATTGGCTTGTTTAAGATAAGTAACTCTTCTAAGCTTAGTGCTGAGGGTATGAAATCCCGAACTACGTGTTATGTGATTGGTATTGAGGTGAAGCACATGCTAGGTGACGGGCATGTGGGCGTGCACCCTGTGAAATGGGATTCTGTTGTTCCCATGACCCTGTATAGTGGCCCTATTTTGTTGATATTTGTGTTTTCATCATGTTATAAAGTAATTGAGTTGTCAATCATGCTAAATATCATGTTTAGGATTTATGTTGATATTGTTTGTACCCATAATGGTTATTTCTTGTTGTCATCTCACTGATTTCCATTGATATTTTGTACTCAGTCATATTCATGCATTCATATCATATCTCAGTCTCAGTTGTTGTTGTTGATGCATCATATCATTGTTGTTGGTCTAGTTTCATGACATTTTGAGCCCGTGAGCGAGACTGGAGAGAGTGACGACTGAGTGAGGCCGAGGGCCTAATTGTGAGGATATAAATATATATATGGATCGGGCTGCATGCTGTAGCGATATATGGATCGGGCTGGATGCCACAACAATATTGGGTCGGGCTGCATGCCGCAGTGATATAGCGCTTGGGCTGTAAGAGCCCCTCCGGAGTCTGTACACCCCTAGTGAATGTAGTCGACTATATATAGATGGATCGGGTTGCACGTCGCAACAGTTATTATACACCACTAAGTGATTTAGTGTGCTGAGTATTGAGCTTCGTGAGAGAGGATGTGAGGCAATGAGATTGAGTACTCTGAGAGCGTGAGTACATGTTTCAGTTCTGAAATACATGGCATTTACATGCATACATGAGATACAGACATAGAGATGCATTTTTTCTCATGCTATTAGTATCACATCATTCATGACTTATTATACACATTGATTGTGGCTATGGAGAGGAACTTTATACTTGTTATTTGGAAAAAAATAAAACATTTTATTTATTGTGAAAAGGATAATTGGAAAATTACAGTTTTCAAACTTACTCGTACTTTTGGCATTTTCGGTAAGAGATTTGGGATTTTCTTTCACTGAGATATTTGAAAAACATGGCATTTTCTGGAACTGAACGAGCTAAGTATTTTACTTTTAAGATATCTCTTTTATAATTTCATTTATCTTGTTATGAACTATTGTGGAAAATATTGGCATTGTACCCGATCCTGTGTTAGCTCGTCACTACTTTCAACCTAAGGTTAGGTCTGTTACCTACACAGTACATGGGGTCGGTTGTACTGATACTACACTTCTGCACATTGCGTGCAGATGTTGGTTGTTGTTGTTGCTGTGCTCGATAGTTGTGGGACTTGAAGATGTACCGGCGTCCCTGTTGTAGCTGCCTCCTTTGTTAGGGGTAGCCTTATCTTATAAAACTCTATTTACGTACTTTTCAAACAGACTATGTAGTTATTTCATTTCCAATTTGTAAACTCTATTCTTAGAAGCTCATGATTTGTACTACCACTCCTTGGGATGTATATAAAATTCAATAAATTTATTTTTGTTTAATCGACTTAGTAAGATAATTGAATCTGGATAGCTTTAGTTGGATTACCTAGCGGGTTGGGTTAGGTGCCTTCACAACTGGTGGATTTTGGGTTGTGACAATCTTTATCTCATTTGGATCCTTGTACAAATGAATTGCCAGATGCATTTACTAACCTTCCACGTGTTACTAAATCGCATATTCCAGCTGTAAATGCTCCAATTCAAGTTGATGTCCCAGTTGGACAGTATGATGATGCAAATGAGTCTAGGCCACGCCTTAAACGTGGTAGACCAATTTGTTCCAAGGATAAGAATCCCCGAAAAAGCAAAGGAGCAAATGATCAAGTTAATCATAACATGGAGGCAATTGCTCAAGAGGAGCATAAAGACATAGCAATTGATAAGACCTTACAAGAGGTTCTAGTACCTGGAAATGATGAGAATGAAGAGATCTCAATAAGTTATGTCTCTACGGGAAAAAGGTGGAATCGAAATAACGTTGTTGTTAGCAACAATTTTGCATATAATGTTACAGTTGAAATAATGCAACAAGATGAGGATCTTGAGCCAAAGTCTGTCGATGAATGTAGACAGAGAAATGATTGGCCACAATGGAAAAACGCAATTCAAGCGGGATTGGCTTCACTCGAAAAATTTGAAGTTTCCGGACCAATAGTCCAAACACCTAAAGGTGTCAAACTAGTAGGGTACAAATGAGTTTTTGTGCGAAAATGAAATGAAAAAGGTGAAGTCGTAAGATATAAAGCATGACTTGTGGCACAAGGGTTTTCGCAAATGCCTGGCATTGATTATATGGAGACATATTCTCCTGTGGTAGATGTAATTACCTTCAGGTATTTAATAAATCTGGCAGTCCATGAAAAGCTTGATATATGGTTGATGGATGTTGCCACAGCCTAATTATATGGCTCACTGGACAATAAAATTTTTGTGAAAATCCCTGAAGAATTTAAAGTTCCTGAAGCACATAAAAGTTTAAGAGAAACTTGTTCAATAAAGCTTCAGAAATACTTATACGGATTGAAGAAATCGGGGATGATGTGATACAATTGCCTTAGCGAGTATTTGCTAAAGGAAGGGTACAAAAATGACACTGCTTGCCCTTGTGTCTTTATTAAGAGGTCTGGATCTGAATTTGTCATCATAGCTGTATATTTTGATGACTTGAATATCATTGGCACTTCTACAGAGCTTCCAAAAGCTGTAGAACGTTTGAAGAAAGAATTTAAAATGAAAGATCTTGGTAAGATAAAATTTTGTCTTGACCTACAAATTCAGCATGTACCAAATGGAAATTTTGTTCATCAATCAACATACACTGAAAAAGCTTTAAAGTGAGTTTACATGGATAATGCACATCCATTGAGTACCCCAATGGTTGTGAGATTGCTTGATATAAATAAAGATCCATTGCGGCCTCAAGAAAATGATGAAGAGCTCGTTGGTGATGACATTGCATATCTTAGTGCAATTGAGGCACTGATGTATCTTGCCAACAATACCCAACCAAATATTGTTTTTGCAGTAAGCTTATTAGCAAGATTCAGCTCCTCCCCAACAAGAAGACATTGGAATGGTGTTAAACATATATTTAGATATCTTCGAGGAACTATAGATATGTGATTGTTTTATTCTAATTGTACGCGGTAAAATCAGAGGACTTGATTTCTTGTTGTCAAGACATTTCGGAAGAACGCCTCGAGACCCCGAGGACGGGAAGCCACGCTCGAGTTCCCGACCTCGGGGCTCGTCGAGGCCTGACTTAGAGAAAATGAAGATCGAAGCTAGGGCAGAGGGGGAAGCTCCCAAGGCACACGGCTAAGTCTGACAGGGTCGGCCTATCCAGAGCCTATGCTTAGGCATCGCGTCAAGCTATCCCATCTACCTACTCTGTAATTAATCTCCACGTACTTGCAGCCGAGTTACCCTCCTATATAAAGGGGGCTCACACTACCTTGTAACGAACTGATGCTGCTCTATTTCTCCACAAGTGCAATAATATCTCTCTCTATCTCTCTCTCTCTCTATTCTTTCTAACTTGTTCGTTCTCACTGGCCCGAGGTCACCTCGATATCCATCGCCTTCTTACTTGTTCTTCGTCATATACCTAAGTAGTGGCCATAATGAGCCTTGTTTAATTATATCTTCAACTGTTATCCCATCCCTGACTATCCCAAATAGCTCGAGTTCGACCCTGACGTCGACCCCGA
Source organism: Nicotiana sylvestris (assembly GCF_000393655.2). Classification (NCBI taxonomy): domain Eukaryota; kingdom Viridiplantae; phylum Streptophyta; class Magnoliopsida; order Solanales; family Solanaceae; genus Nicotiana; species Nicotiana sylvestris. The sequence continues at coordinate 108,054,237 of NC_091064.1, forward strand.
GGTCCCTCATCGACCAGATCTATATTCGGGTGGTAGGCCATTCGGTTCGACTGTTATCTCTTATTAGCTTGTATTTAATCTTTAAACTCTATATCATTAGCATCAACTGCTCTAACAACTAGCTCGGGAATAGATCACGTATTTTTAGAATCCCATTTACAAATTTAATTATTGTTACCATTTTCACGGTAAACAGTTTGGCGCCCACCGTGGGACTAAAAATTAATAGTGATTATTTTCTTGCTAGTTTCATTGCACAAACGCACATTATCTTTCACACTTTTTCTTGTCCAAGATCTTTTGATTTCAGGTCAAAATGTTTGGCTCGGTAAACGGAGTCGAGAACGATAACCTCGAGAATCACAGGGAAAATGGCGTGGCTATCCTGGTCGCCGGAGCACCACTACAGAATCTAGATAACACGCCCGGACCGATTCTAATGGACAAGGATTCACAGGATGCGCAGTGAGCAGATAAAATCTCTCACGCAGACAGGAGCATTCAGCACATCGACCAACAGGGAGCCCAACAAACCCCCGCTTGGGAAACACAAGAAGTTAGCCTTCACGATATTTTGAAATGTTGCAGGCACAATAGTTGGCTATCGCTCAGCTACAGAGACGTCCGAGAACTCCCAGCACAGCGGCACCAGAGACAGCTCCCCCTGTCGAACGAGTAATACAAAGATCAAGCAACAACGGATTGATAGCAGACCCCGCCATAGCGAAGGTGCTTAGGGATCTCACCAAAAGGATCGTGTCAGGTTCGTGGAGATTCTTGCAACAGTTCTCCCCCGGGGAAGTGGTCCCGGAACTTGCTTCATAGAAATCTAGAACGCCGGAGCTCCCTAGGCGCGATAGGACCTCGGATCCTAAAGAGCGCACCACCGCTTACACATGCACGGAGAAAGGCAGCGACCTTCAAGATGATAAGTTCGAGCCTGTCTCGTTGATGAAGTTCAGAGAAACACTCTCGAAAGAAACCATGATGTGGCGCTGCAGCCTAGCGCCCGACCTCACATATTCGCTTACCGTACCAGTAGATTCCTCCGCAAAAGCACATGCCGATGCCATCTAAGCATTAGCGGAAGAGCTCGATACATCGGAGGCCGAACAAAGAAAGAATGAAACACCACAGGAAGTCACGCCTCATTCCCCAATAAGACGAATGAGATCGTCCCCGATTTTGGATGACTGGGCAACACAGGTTTTTCCTCGAAGTTTAAATGAGACATGCCCAACGAGTCCAGGTCTTTTCAAATGACGCTTAGTCAGATACCCAGGCAAGACCTAACCGGATGCCCGTACCCGGCATCGGCCACGAATCAGGGCCACAGACAACTATCCACGAGCCTCTACGGGCCCGGTATACCCAAGCAGGTTCCCAGCAAAGCAACTAATGCCAAACAGATGGAGGTACCATCCATGTGCCGCGAATGGGAGGAATGCCACAAGGTGCAACCTATCTCGCAACGGTAGGGAAATATTTCGAGGGCCACATCCTCGAGGAACTTTTAGTGGAACCGGATCTGACGAGGCACAGCCGACAGAGGAGTCCCACCCAGCAGAGTATGGTTTCAACATTGCTATACCAAACATTATGATCACCATAAGCGAAACCAGGGATGCTGAGTGACTCAGGCCAGTTCGACCAAGACCCTTTCAAAAGAACCACAAACTGACACGGGAAGCGCAGGGCGCGCACCGCCACGGGGTAAAAAATGACCCCCATCTCTGAAAGATGACAGTTGTGTTACTCAATGAAAATCACCACCGAGTACCATCGAGCGGTCAGGTTCGAGTCCAGCCCCAAGAAAGGAAGGCAGCCGGGAAGGATGAAGTGAACAAGCCACGACTTATTACCACGACAGTGAAGGAGTGGCGACACCCTCCGCGGACTCATAAAATGGAAAGTGGAAATGTTCGCCGTCAGGAAAATATGGGTCCAGGGAAGTACTCCGGAAGAAACCCTTACATCCAGGGAAAAAGACATCGACACCTCGCCTCGGCATCACACTGACGCATTGGTAACCCTCTCCCTCATTTGATCTATTTCGAATAAAACATGTGTTCGTGAATTCAGGTGGTTCAATCACATACAACAATGATGTCGAACCAAAGTCAATAGGGCGGTCTGGGCTAACTGACCAAATCACTCCCGCATCCCCAATCCCTGGCGAATTCCTAATGGCAAATCGCCACAAAGACTATCCTCTTAATACGGTCCATTCCCAACTAGTTGCAGCTGTTTAAGACTATGTAGCCCCTGCTATGCCAGAGGACGAGCAGTGCAGGTTGGAGAGGTTTGGTAGAGTTCAACCTCTGACTTTCAGTGGTGTAGAGGGCGAGGATGCCTAGGGTTTCTTGGATAAGTGTTAGAGGATTCTTCATACAGCGGGTATTCTGGAGACCAGCAGGGTCGCTTTCACTACTTTTCAGTTTTCTAGAGCCACATTCACTTGGTGGGAGGCTTATGAGAGGCGTAGGACTGATGGTGCATCACCCCTTACCTGGCAGCAGTTCTCTGTTCTCTTTTTGGAGAAGCATGTGCCACAGTCTCGTAGAGAGGAGCTGCACAGACAGTTTGAGTGGTTGCATCAGGGAGATTTGACTATGACACAGTATGAGATTAGGTTCTCAGAGTTAGCTCGTCATGTTGTTTAGTTGGTTCCGACAAATAGAGAGAGGATCGGGAGGTTCATTGATGGCCTCACTTATCAGCTTCGTATTCTCATGACTAGGGAGAGGGTGTCTAGTGCTACCTTTGAGGAGGTTGTTGACATTGCTTGCGAAATTGAGTCAGTTCATCGCCAGGAGTGAGATGAGAGCGAGGCCAAGAGGCCTCGGGAATCTGGTAATTATGGTGGAGCTCCTTCGAGGGGTCAGTTTCAGCACGATAGAGGTCGTCCATTGAGGCATGCTTAGTCAGCTCGCCCAAGTTATCATGGGGCATCATCAGGTCATGGTTCTTACAATTCTCATCAGGGCCAGTCATCACTCAATGCCCTTCCAGACCAGAGTTGGTCCCGTGCCTCGTCAATTCAGGGCTCTTCTATGCCAGGTGCATTTTCTAGTCATTCCGGTGCTAGGGTTTCCCCTTAGTCCCCATATCTAGCACCAGGGAGTTGCTATGAGCGTGGAGAGTTGGGTCATATGTGGAGGCAGTGTCCTCATTATATTGGGGGTTCATCTCAGCAAAGGATTCAGCCATCGACTTCAGTGCCAGTTACTTCACCACCACCCACCAAGCTAGCTAGGGGTAGAGCTCAGTTAGCTAGGGGTCTCCCTAGAGGGGGAGGTTGATCAGGTGGCGGACATGCCCGTTTCTATGCACTCCAGCTAGACATGATACTATTGATTCAAATGCGGTGATCACACGTATTGTTTCAGTCTGCCACAGAGACACCTCTGTATTATTTGATCCCGGTTCCACTTATTGTTATGTGTCATCATATTTTGCTCGTTACTTGGATACACCCCGTAAGTCTCTTATTTCATCTGTTCGTGTATCTACTCTGGTAGGCGATACTATTGTTGTAGACTGTGTGTATCGATCGTGTGTGGTGACTATTGGGGGTATGGAGACCTGAGTGGATCTTTTGTTGTTATTTATGGTAGATTTAGATGTTATATTGTGCATGGATTGGCTATTGCCGTGTCGTGCTATTTTGGACTATCATGCTAAGACAGTGACATTGGCCATGCCGGGTGTGCCACGGATTGAGGGGCGAGGTTCGACTGATTAAGTTCCTAGTAGGGTAATTTTATTCTTGAAGGCCCAGCGTATGGTTGGGAAGGGTTTTCTTTCATACTTAGCCTTTGTGAGGGACGTCAGTGCAGAGACTCCTAGTATTGATTCTATTCCTGTTGTGAGGGATTTTCCCGATGTGTTTCCTGCAGACATGCTAGGAATACCACCGGACAGGGATATTGATTTTGGTATTGATCTGGTGCCAGACACTCAGCCCATTTCTATTACACCGTATCATATGGCACCAGTGGAGTTGAAGGAGTTAAAGGAGCAGCTTCAGGAACTTCTTGATAAGGGGTTTATTTGGCCTAGTATGTCACCCCCTGGCGCTCCTATTCTATTTGTGAAGAAGAAGGATGGCTCGATGAGGATGTGCATTGATTATAGGTAGTTGAACAAAGTAACAATCAAGAACAAGTATCCTTTGCCTCGTATCGATGATTTGTTTGACCAGCTTCAGGGAGCGAGAGTGTTCTCCAAGATTGATCTACGTTTAGGTTATCACCAATTGAAGATCAGGGACTCGAATATTCTTAAGACAACTTTCAGGACACGATACGGTCATTATGAGTTCTTAGTGATGTCTTTTGGGCTGACCAATTCCCCAATAGCGTTCATGCATTTGATGAACAACGTGTTTCGGCCTTATCTCAACTCGTTTTTCATAGTCTTCATTGATGATATTCTGGTGTATTTGCGTAGTCAGGAGGAGCACACAGAGCATTTGAGAGTTGTGTTGCAGAGATTGAGGGAGGAGAAGCTTTATGCAAAGTTCTTCAAGTGTGAGTTTTGGCTCAGTTTAGTGGCTTTCCTAGGGCATGTGGTGTTCGGTGAGGGTATTCAGGTTGATCCAAAGAAGATAGAGGCGGTTTAGAGTTGGCCCAGATCGTCCTCAGCCATAGAGATGCACAGCCTCCTTGGTTTGGCAGGTTATTACTGTCATTTTGTTCATGGAATTTCATCTATCGCATCACCCTTGACCAAGTTGACTCAAAAGGGTGCTCCATTCATGTGGTCGGATGAGTGTGAGGAGAGCTTTCAGAAGCTCAAGACTGCATTGACCACAACTCTAGTGTTAGTTTTGCCATCAGCTTCAGGTTCATATACCGTGTTTTGTGATGCTTCGAGAGTCGGTATTAGGTGTGTATTGATGCAAGAGGGTAGAGTTATTGCTTATGCTTCTCGTCAGTTAAAGCCCTATGAGAAGAACTACCATGTTCATGATTTGAAGTTCACTACTATTGTTCACGCGTTGAAGATTTGGAGGCATTATTTGTATGGTGTGTCTTGTGAGGTGTTTACTGATCATCATTGCCTCCAGCACTTGTTCAAGCAGAAGGATCTTAACTTGAGGCAGCGGAGATGGTTGGAGTTGCTAAAGGATTATGATATTACTATTTTGTACCACCCGGGGAAGGCCAACGTGGTGGCCGATGCCTTGAGTAGGAAGGGGCTGAGTATGGGAAAGTTTGGCATATATTCCAGTTGGGGAGAGACCTCTGGCAGTTTATGTTTAGGCCTTGGCCAATCGGTTCGTCAGGTTAGATATTTCGGATCCCAGTCGGGTATTGGCTTGTGTGATTTCTCGGTCTTCCTTATTTGATTGCATCATAGAGCACCCGTATGATGATCCTCATTTTCTTGTCCTTAAGGACAACATTCATCATGATGATGCCAAAGATATGTCTATTGGTGATGATGGGGTGTTGAGGATACAAGGCCGGATATATGTGCCAAATGTAGAAGGGCTTCGGGAGTTGATTCTGGAGGAGGCCCATAGCTCACGGTATTCCATTCATCCGGGTGGCGCGAAGATTTATCAGGATCTGAGACAATATTATTCGTGGAGGAGAATGAAGACGGACATTGTGCGATTTGTAGCTTTGTGTCTCACTTATCAACAGGTGAAATATGAACATTAGAGACCTGGTGGCTTTTTTCAACAGATGGATATTCCAGAGTAGAAGTGGGAGCGGATCACCATGGACTTTGTAGATGGGATCCCACAGACTTTGAAGAAGTTCGATGCTATTTGGGTGATTATAGATTGGATGACCAAGTCCGTGCACTTCATTCATATGTGTACTACATATTCTTCAGAGTGGTTGGCAGAGATCTATATCCGGGAGATTGTTCGTTTGCATGGTGTCCCAGTTTCTATCATTTCAGATAGGGGCACTTAGTTTACTTCGCAGTTTTGGAGGTCCATGTAGCGAGAGTTGGGTATTTTGGCTGAGTTGAGCACAACTTTTCACCCTCAGACGAACGGGCGGTACGAGCGCATTATTCAGATATTGGAGGACATGTTGTGTGCTTGTGTCATTGATTATAGAGGGTCGTGGGATCCGTTTCTACCGCTCGCAGAGTTTGCTTATAACAACAGTTACCAGTCGAGTATTTAGATGGCTCCATATAAGGCTTTGTATGGGAGGCGGTGTAGATCTCCAGTTGGTTGGTTTGAGCCTGGTGAGGCTAGGCTATTGGGTACAAATTTGGTGCAGGATGCTTTAGACAAGGTGAAGTTGATTCAGGAGAGGCTTCATACAGCGCAGTCAAGACAAAAGAGTTATATTGACAGGAAGGTTCGGGATGTGTCCAACATGGTTGGTGAGAAGGTCTTGTTGAAGGTTTCGCCCATGAAGGGTGTTATGAGATTTGGGAAGAAAGGTAAATTGAGTCCTCAGTTCATTGGGCCTTTTGAGGTGCTTCGGAGGATCGGGGAGGTAGCTTATGAGCTTGCTTTGCCACCCAGCTTGTCGAGTGTGAATCCGGTATTTCATGTTTCTATGCTCCGAAAGTATATTGGGGATCCGTCTCATGTTTTGTATTTCAGCAAGGTTCAGTATTTGACTTATGATGTGGAGCCAGTAGCTATTTTGGAGTGTCAGGTTCGGAAGTTGAGATTAAAGTATATAACTTCAGTGAAAGTACAGTGGAGAGGTTTGCCCGTGGAGCAAGCTACCTCGGAGACCGAGAGGGGTATGCAGAGTAGATATCCTTACCAATTTGAGGCTTCAGGTATGTTTCTTGACCCGTTCGAGGACGAACGTTTGTTTAAGACAGGGAGGATGTAACGACCCGGCTGGCCGTTTCATGTGTTACCACTCCATTTTACCCATTTCTACTTCTTATTGTCTTGTTCAGCGGTATTATGTGTTATCGGGTTGGTTGGCTCAGATTCGGAAAGATTTCGGTAAGGTTTGAGACACTTAGTCTCTTTTGACTAAGATTAAGTTGGAAAAGTCAACCGGATGTTGACTTTTATAAAAAAGAATCGGATGTGAATTCTGATGCTTCGAATAGCTTCGAGAGATGATTTTAGACTTAGGAGTGTGATCAGAACGTGTTTTGGAGGTCCGTAGTATATCTAGGATTGAATTGGCGAAATTGGAATTGTGGCATTTTCCGATTGATAGGTAAGATTTTGATATAGGGGTCGGAATGGAATTCTGGGAGTTGCAGTAGGTCTGTTGTGTCATTTGGGATGTGTGTGCAAAACTTCAGGTCATTCAAACATGGTTTGGTAGACTTTTTTATCAAAAGCAAAATTTGGAAGATTTTTGGAACCTTAGGCTTGAATTTGATGTGATTTGGTTGATTTGATGTTGTTTGAGGTATTATGAAGATTGGTATAAGTTTGGATAGTGGTGTATGACTTGTTGGTGCTTTAGGTTGAGGTCCCGGGGGCCTCGAGGTGATTTCGGATTGTTGACGGAAGATTTTGAGCTGGGTTTTGGCAGCTGAAGATTTCCTATTGCTGTCATAACCGCACCTGCGGCTAGGGGACCACAGGTGCAGGCTCGCAAAAGAACCCAGAGGGCCGCAGATGCAGATTGGCCCTAGGGAGCTAGAACCGCAGATGCGACTGGGTGAGCGCTCCTACGATACAGGTGCGGGTGTTCCATCGTAGATGCGGAACATGGTATTTAAGTGAAATCTACAGATGCAGTGCTTTGGCTACAAAAGCAGGAAAAGCACCGCAGGTGCGGAATCCCTAGGTCAGAAAGTATATATTTCATGCTTCGTGATTTTCAGCCTTTCTTCACCATTTTAAATCGACTTTGGAGCTTTTTGGTAGATTTTAAAGAGGGAAATAGAGGGAACTTCATTGAGGTAAGATTTTTGATCCTAAAACTTGTTCCTATAGTGTTATTTCATTTATTAGGCTTGGAATTTATGGAAATTTGTGGGTAAATATTGAAGAAACTAGGGCTTGAGATTGGAGACCTTTGATTAAGGATTTAAGGGGTCATTTGTGGTCGGATTTTGACACTTTTGCTATGGATGAACTCGTGGGAGGATAAAGAGTTTATTGATTTAATTTTTATCGAATTCCGAGACGTGGGACCAGGGGTCGGGTTTGGTTAATTTTGGAATTTGTGTTGTAATTTGATTTCTTTCGAGTGGGCTTTGTTCCCTTATCATATTTTGATGGTTACGTAATGATTTTGGTTAGATTTGGAGCATTCAGAGGCTGATTCGAGAGGCAAAGGTATCGCGGGCTAGAGTTTGGACTAGATAGAGATGAGTAATGATTGTAAATGTTGTCCTGAGGGTATGAAACCCTGGATTTCACATTGTTGTGCTATTTTGAGGTGATGCACACGTTAGATGACGAGCGTGGGGCCGTACACCATTGGGGCTTGTCACTTAGTCTGTCCTATATGACTGTTTAACCGTATATTTAATTGAAAACTGTTTGGTACCATCATGTTTTCGGCTGAAATTTGGGCCTCGTGCCAACTGTTTGGACCTTTAAGGAATTTTTACTACTATTTCCTCACTGTTTTGACGTTGTAATTGTACTCAGTCATGCTATATTCTTCTGCTTTCACAACTCAGCCATCTTTACTTGTTTTGATATTTTAAATGATATTTTGGGCTGAGCATCATGTTTTACTGTTGCCCGAATGGCTTGTGAGATTCTGACTGAGTAAGGCCGAGGGCCTGTGTTGTGAGGATATAAAGGGATCAGGCTGCACGTCGCAACAGTATTGTACTGATTCAAGATTTTGAGGCTGAGGGCCTGAGTTGTTATGCCATGAGGTAGCTTGATATGAGGCCGAGAGCTTGTTTGATTTTGCCACTACATGGCTTGTTATTGCGCTTGGGCCGTTAGGGGCCCCTCCCGGAGTCTGTACACTCCTAGTGAGTGCGGGTGAAATAGCCTGAGGGGCTGATTCTGTTGGTACTTTGCCCGAGGGGCTTATTTTATTTGTTTATCTTTTCTCACTGCTTTTCATTCACTCTTTTGATTGTTAAAAGATGTTTTAAAGAAGCTTATACCGAACTAAGGAATTTTTATAAGTTTCCACTATTTTATTGCATTGTATTGGTTTTGCACTGCCTCTTTGTAGTATTTTGCTGTGTTTTACGTGTTTTCTTATTGCTCAGCTACATTTACTTTTATTACTCACTAAGTTGGCGTACTCACATTACTCCCTGCACCCTATATGCAGATTCAGGAGCTTTGGGTCCCGCTAGCGAGGGCTGATTGCTTCCAGCAGCCTATTCGGAGTTCACTAGGTAGCTGCTCGGCGTTCGTAGCCCAGTGTTTCTCCTTCATATCTTTATTTCCTTGTACTAGCCATGTACTAGACTGTGTAGACTTTCGTACTCTTAGACGGATGTTTTAGATGTTCATGACTGGTGACACCCCGATGTCGGGCTGTGTTTCTTTCCGCATTTGTTTTATTTCACTTTATTTTGGGATTTATCACTTATAAATGGGTTAATTATGAATTAAATAATTGTTAATTGGTATTGGAGATTTGTGTTGGCTGGCCTTGTTTTACGATAGGTGCCATCACGACCGGGTCTGGATTTGGGGTCGTGACAAATTTATATTCTGGAACTATGCTCTAATAATTTGAGCAAGCAACCTTGCAAAAGCCAAACTGCAAGTTGATAACAAACGCACATGTGACCATAAAATAGATGCATCTATTAAATTCATATAATAGTAAACGGTCCACATGGCAGGTGACTGGGCCCATATATATATCACCTTTTATTCTTTTCAGATTTAGGGGATTCAATCTCAACCTTAACTAGTATATCATGAGATTAAGCAACACAAGAGAATTCTTGAAGAATCTTCTATTTCTTCAATATATGCCAATGTGAATTCTCAATTAATTTTCGCATCATAATTAAATCGGGATGGCCAACCGGTCATGCCAACTAATATTTATTTCGGTAAACCTCTAGTTTACTTGTGGGATGTTATTCTACCATCATGCTTATACATCTGTAGTACAAATAGAAGAAAAGTCGGGTAACCTTTCATATTTACCCGGTATGATTATAGTAATATGAAGATATTCAATCTTCCTTTCATTTATAGTCTCAATAGGCCAACCACTTTGGCTAATATTTGAAACTCAAAAATTCATTTTGAGACTTACTACAACATTAATTTCATGGACAATTTCATTTATCCAAGTAGCAAAAAATTAGCTTTTTCTGAGCTCTTAGTTGATATTGTACTACAAGACTTTTTTCTTACCATCCATATGGTAAATGTCTCCTTCACAGAGAAAAATTAAATTATTATAGTCATGGTCAATCATCATAAGCAAAATCAGTTCTTGCTTTACATTTGCCTTTAATAACTTTTTATAAGGCATGACAAAATATTTTTGGGGTGTATGCGACCAATGACATATTCTTATAACCACACAGTAATATGCATTATCTTTCTTTCTCTCAACCTCCTTAGAGGTGAGTTGTAATATTTATCCAACCATGCACAAGCACATTTTTATGCATAATTTTTAGCACACATATATTTCAACATTTACTTTCAGGAATAAGCCTGCATTTACAATGCATATCACAAGTCACATTCTCTTGAAGTGGACTATAATCATATGGACATTGTCACGACCCTGGTTCGCCCTCTGTGAACCATCGTGACGGTACCTAGTCTCTACGACTAGGCAAGCCTAACAATGCAAAAAATAAACCAATTTGCGGAAGAAACAATTAAAACCCGAAATAATGAAATAAAACAGTGTTTGTAAGTGTCGCTCGACATACACAATATCAACTCTCAAAAAGTAATACATTTTCCCAAAACTCGGAATCTCATGAAACCACAAGCCTTTGAATGTCTACCAGTGTCTAACTCTAGAATATCTAACAAAGAAAAGAAATACAGAAGGGCTAATACAATAGGGAGAGTAGAAAGGGACTCCTTGGTCTACAGACGCGGGAGATATACTTCGAAGTCTCTGGAACAGTAGGGTGATAGGACTAAGTCGAAGTACCTAGATCTGCACATGAAAAACATGCGTAGAAAGGGCATGAGTACACCACAATGGTATTTAGTAAGTGCCAGGCCTAACCTTAACGAGGAAGGTCAGGGCTCTACTGAGGTTAAATAAAATATAAGGTTCAATAGTGTAGAAATAAACAGTATACATAAATACAACAGTAAAAGTAATACAGGATATAAAGGACAGCAACAACTACTACAGGGGCAAAGTAAACACAGAAAGAGATACAACTCAACACAAAGATAACAACCGGGGATCTCCCAAGATACCGTCTTGTAGTCCCAAATATAAATATCTAGTGGATCTTCTGGGATACCATCTCGTAGTCCAACTCATAATGCGAGGGGATCTCCCGGAATACCGATCCGTAGTCCCAAATGTAAATACTCAGTATAGGGGGAATCTATCGGGTGCAATCTTGTAGTTCTAATATAAATGTGTAGGGGGATCTCCCGGAAAACAGCTCCGTAGTCCCAATGTAAACAAACAGGGGGATCTCCCGGGATACCGTCTCGTAGTCCCAAAGTAAACACACAACAAACAACAAGAAGATGTAAACAGTTCAATTCAAGTTCCATACCAAGGTAAAGCAGGTATTTATAACATAGCACGTTGCACGTAATCCAAATAAGGCAGTTTGAACTAGTAAGGCAGTTAAGTCAATTAGACATGCTTTCCTAAGCTAACAACATGCTAATATTGCAAGTAATATAAACAGGAAAGGAAACATACTTGTAATTACTTAATAAAAATCGGATTTCCAACAATTAGCACAAGTACGCACTCGTCACCTCACGTACAAGGCATGTCAATTATCAATAATACCAAATCCTAAGGTGAAGGTCCCCCACACAAGGTTAGGCAAGCCACTTACCTCGAATCGACTCAATAATCAACCCGAGACCACGTTCTTGCCGCGAGTACTCGACTTCAAATGGCCCAAACTATTCAATTAAATTGCACAATATAAATAACACTTCAAGTAACTGATTCTACAAAGAAATTCTAAGCTAATACGCAAAATGAGGTAAATGACCAAAACGCCCCTCGAGCCCACATCTCGGAATCGAGTAAAATTTACATTTCCAGAATCCTCACACTCTCACGAGTTCAGTCATACCAAAAGTACCGAAATCGGACCTTAAATGGTCCATTAAATCATCACTCAAAGGTCTCTAATTAATCAAGCCCTAACCCCTAATTTACCACTGATTTTTCTTAGATTTTTCATGCTTATAATGATTAATCTCCACTAACGAGTTTAGGGACCAAAGACCTTACCCCAATAAATTCCTCTGAAAATCTCCCTTGAAAATGCTCCCCAAGGCTTCTTCCCGTTTGAAAAGAGGTGAAAATAACTCAAATTTTGCGAAGGCAACTATTTATATGTTCTTCCCAGTTAATCTGATTATGCGGCACTGGGACAGCATCTGCGGTCTCGCTTCTGCGAGGACATGGTTGCATCTGCGACATTTCACTTAAAGCCCAGCTTCCGCACCTGTGGTTAACCTTACACAGATGTGGTGCCACTTCTGCGGTCCCTGCTGGCTTCTCCCCTTTCCGCTTCTGCGATGATTCCGCCGCTTTTGCGGCTCCGCACCTGCGGGACCCAACCACAGGTGCGGTTATGAAAGAGATCAGCAGCTTTAGCTGCTTCAAACAACTTCCAATTCTTCCAACAACCCTCCGAAATCACCCTGAGGCCCCCAGGACCTCAACTAAAAATTCGAACAAGTCCTATACCACTATCCAAACTTATACTAATCCTCAAAACACCTAAAACAACATTGAAGCATTGAATTAATCATGGATTCAAGCCTAAGAACTCCAAAAACTCCCAATTTACGCTTTCGATCAAAAAGTCTATCAAACCTCATCCGAATGACCTGAAATTTTGAACACTCGTCACATTCAACACTACAGAGCTTCTCCATCTTCTGGAATTCCATTCCGACCCTCGGATCAAAGTCTCACTATCGAACCGGAAACTTCAAAATTCAACTTTCGACATTTCAAGCCTAAATTAGCTACGGACCTCCAAAACACAATCCGAACACGCCCATAAGCCCGAAATCACCAAACGGAGCTGACAGAACCATCAGAATTCCATTCCGAGGCCGTCTTCACACTCTTCCGACTATAGTCAAATTTCCAAAACTTAAGCTCTCATTTAGGGACTAAGTGTCCCAAAACTCCCCGAAACTCAAAACCGAACATCCCGTCAAATCAAAATAGCATAAATAAACACGGGAAGAGTAGTAATAGGGGATCAAAGCTTTAATTGTTAAAACGACCGACCGGGTCATTACATCCTCCCACACTTAAACATTCGTTTGTCATCGAACGAGCATAAAGACATACCTGAAGTAGTGAAAAGATGAGGGTAACGGCTGCGCATATCCTGCTCGATCTCCCAGGTCGCCTCCTCGACCGACTGACCCCGCCACTGAACCATTACTGATGCAATGTTCTTTGACCTCAGCTTTCGAACCTACCTGTCCAATATCGCCATTGGCTCCTCAACATAAGATAGATCCTTGTCCAACTGGACTAAACTGAAATCCAACACGTGCGACGGATCACAGTGATACTTCCAAAGTATCGAAACATAAAATACCGGATGAACCCCTGCCAAGCTGGGATGTAATGCAAGCTCATAAGCAACCCCCCCCCCCAACACGCTGCAATATCTCAAAAGGGCCAATAAACCTCAGACTCAACTTCCCTTTCTTCCCAAATATCATCATGCCCTTCATATGCGAAACCCGAAGCAGAACCCCTTCTCCAACCATATATGAAACATCACAAACCTTCCGGTCTGTGTAACTCTTCTGTCTGGACTGGGCTGTACGGAGTCTATCCTGAATCACCTTAACCTTCTCCAAAGCATACTGAACCAAGTCTGTTCCCAATAATCTAGCCTCACCTAGCTCAAACCAACCCACTGGGGATCTACACCGCCTACTATATAAAGCCTCATATGGTGCCATATGAATACTGGACTGATAGCTGTTGTTGTAAGCAAATCCGCCAATGGCAAGAATTGATCCCAAGACCCTCTAAACTCAATCACACACGCACGGAGCATATACTCAAGAATCTGAATAGTGCACTCGGACTGTCCGTCCATCTGAGGGTGAAATGTTGTGCTCAACTCCACCCGAGTACCCAACTCATGCTGAACGGCCTTCCAGAACTGTGATGTGAACTGGGTACCTCTATCTGAAATGATGGAAACTGGAATACCATGTAGACGAACAATCTCCCAGATATAAATCTCCGCAAGATGCTCCGAAAAATAGATACACACAGGAATAAAATGCGCGGACTTGGTCTGATCCACCATCACCCAAATCGCATCGAACTTCCTCAAGGTCCGTGGGAGCCCAACTACTAAATCCATGGTGATCCGCTCCCACTTCCACTTCGGAATCTCTATCTGCTAAAGCAACCCACTCGGTCTCTGGTGCTCATACTTCACCTGCTGACAGTTGAGGCGCCGAGCTACAAACTCAACTATATCTTTCTTTATCCGCCTCAACCAATAGTGTTGTCTCAAATCCTGATACATATTCGCGGCACCCAGATGAATGGAATACCCGAACGATGGGCCTCCTCTAGAATCAACTCCCGAATCCCACCAACATTGGGTACACAAATCCTACCCTGCATCCTCAATACCCCGTCATCACCAATAGTCACATCTCTGGCATCACCATACTGAACCTTATACTTGAGGACAAGCAAATGAGGGTCATCATACTGACGCTCCCTGATACGATCAAATAAGGAAGACCGAGAAACCAATCCACGCAAGCTAGAAACCAACTGGGCTCCAAAAGATCCAATCTCACAAACTGGCTGGCTAAGGCCTGAACATCCATCGCCATAGGCCTCTCCGATGCTTGTAAATAAGCCAAACTCCCCAAACTCTCTGCCCGGGGACTCAAGGCATCGGCCACCACATTGGCCTTGCCCGGGTGATACAAAATAGTGATATCATAGTCTTTCAGCAACTCTAACCATCTCCTCTGGTGCAAATTTAGATCATTTTGCTTGAACAGGTGCTGCAAGCTCCGATGATCAGTATAAATCTCACACGTAACCCCGTACAAATAATGATGCCAGATCTTCAGGGCGTGAACAATGCCAGCTAACTCAAGGTCGTGGATAGGGTAATTCTTCTCGTGAACCTTCAACTGTCTGAATACGTAGGCAATCGCCCTACCATCCTGCATCAAAACCGCTCCAAGGCCAATCCTCGAGGCATCACAATAGACAGTGTAAGACCCCGAACCTATAAGCAGTATCAAAATTGGGGTTGTAGTCAAATCTGTCTTGAGCTTCTGAAAGCTCACCTCACACTCTCTCGTCCACTAGAATGGAGCATCCTTCTGGGTTAGTCTGGTCATAGGGACTGCAATCGATGAAAGCCCCTTCACAAAACGATTGTAATAACCCGCCAAGCCAAGAAAACTGCGGATCTCTGTAGCTGAGGATGGTCTAGGCCAACTCTGCACTGCCTCTACTTTCTTCGGATCCACCTGAATACCCTCACTCGACACCACGTGGCCTAAGAATACCACGGAATCCAACCAAAACTCACATTTCGAGAACTTAGCATATAACTTCTTTTCTCTCAAAGTCTGAAGCACTGTCCTCAGGTGCTTCTCATGATCTTCCCGACTCCGGGAATACACCAGAATATCATCAATAAAGATAATGACAAACAAGTCAAGATACGGCCGGAACACACTGTGCATCAATTGTATAAAGGCTTCTGGGGCATTGCTTAGCTCAAATGACATAACAAAGAACTCATAATGACCATACCGAATCCTGGAAGCAGTCTTTGAGATATCGGGCTCCCGAATCTTCAACCGATGGTAACCTGAGAACAAGTCAATCTTAGAAAACACTCGTGCGCCCTAAAGCTGGTCAAACAGATCATCAATACGAGGCAAAGAATAACAGTTCTTTACTATAACTTTGTTCAATTGGCGATAATCAATACACATATGCATAAAACCATCTTTTTTCTTCACAAACAAGACAGGAGCACCCCAAGGTGATACACTGGGCTGAATAAACCACTTATCAAGCAATTCCTGTAACTGATCCTTCAACTCAGGAGGAGCCATACGATACAGAGGGATAGAAATGGGTTGAGTGCCCGGCAACAGATCAATGCCAAAATCTATATCTCTATCAGGCGGCATGCTCGGAAGATCAGCTAGAAACACATCAGGAAAATCCCGTACTACTGGGACTGAATCAACTGAAGAGGTATCAATACTGACATCTCTCACATAAGCTAGATATGCATCATACCCCTTCTTAACCATACGTTGAGCCTTAAGGAAAGAACTAACTCTACTAGGAGTGTGATCTAAAGTACCCCTCCCCTCAACACACGGTACACCTGGTATAGCCAGTGTCACAGTTTTGGCGTGACAACCAAGAATAGCATAATGGGGCGAAAACCACTCCATGCCCAAGATAATATCAAAATCTACCATGCTGAGCAACAATAAATCAGCTCTGGTCTCAAAACCAATAAGAGTAACCAAACACGACCGATACACGCGGTCCACAACAAGGGAATCTCCCACATGAGTAGAAACATAAATAGGGGAACTCAAAGAATCCCGAGGTACACCCAAATGCAGAGAAAAATAAGAAGACACATAAGAGTAAATGGAGCCTGGATCGAATAGAATCGATGCATCTCTGTGACAAACCCATATAATACCTGTGATGACAGAATTGGAGGCAACAACCTCGGTACAGGCAGGAAGGGCGTAGTATCTGGCCTGGCCTTCCCCTCTAGGGCGACCTCTACCTCCCCAACCTCCACCTCTAGCTAGCTGAGCAGGTGGGGTAGCAACTGAAGCTGTAACCACTAAGAACTCTGTGGGGCACGTTGTGGCTGAGAAGTCTGCGGAGGTGCACCTTCCCTAAGTCTAGGGCAATCCCTCACCATATAGCGTGTATCACCACACTCAAAACAAGATCTGGGAGGAAATGGTAGCTATGACTGGCTCGGGGCAGGTCTGCTGGATTGACCACTGAAAGAACCCCGCTCAGGAAGCGCACTAGATACTGGAGGTGCATAATAAGGCTCATGTGGCCTAGGAGGAGTTGGGATACCATTGGCTACTGGAAGAGCTGAATGAACGGGGTGACTAATATAACCCCTACCATGACGACCTGCAACTGTGGCACGGGCGCCAGAATAATGGCCGACTCTCAAGACCTCTTGGCCTCCCTCTCCTCTCTATCCCTAGCATGCATACCCTTAATCCTCCTAGAAATGATCACCACTTGCTGATAAGAAATATCCATCTCTAACTCATGAGCCATGATAGACCTGATGCTGGGAATAAGCCCCTCAATAAACCAGCAAACCCTCTCTCGAACAGTAGAAACCAAGGTCGGTGCATGTCTAGGCCAAGCTAGTGTAACTGACAGCATACTCTGAGATAGTCATAGCACCCTGGCACAGATGCTTAAACTCTGCGCATCATGTGTCCCTGAGGCTTTGAGGAACAAACTCTCTCAGGAATATATCTACAAACTGGGTCCAAGTCAGTAAAGCAGCCTCGTCCAGACTATCTAACTCATAGGTGCGCCACCACTCATAGGTGGCTCCTCGAAGCTAGAAGGCAGTGAAAGAAACCCCACTCGATCTTGATATACATATAGTGCGGAGGATACGGTGACACTTCTCCAGAATCCCAAGGCATCATCTAATGCTAACCCACTGAACACTGGAGGATCGTACTTCTTGAGCCTCTCAAGTCTCCGCTGCTCATCCTCTGAAGTCGCTGCCCTATCCTTGGGCTGACCTGGGGCTACAAGCTATACATTAATAATCTCTAGGACCTGATCAACATGCACTCACTACTCAAGAGTGCGGGCGGCGGGAGTCTGTGCTCCTCCCCCGGCCTGCGATGTGGCTGCAGCAAGGCGAAGCAACCTTGCCTGAGCTAAAGTGGTGTACATGGTCATGAACTGCACAAGAGTCTCCTGAAGTGCTGGAGTAGTAGTAGCAGTAGGCATATCAGGTTTCTGGACTCCGGCTGGAACTACTGGTAGTACCTCGACGGCAGCTCGCGCGGGTGCTTTGGTTGCACCATGTGCGCTCCCTCGGCCTCTACCCCGGCCCCGGCCTCTGACGGCTACAGTAGGGGCGCGAGTGACTGATGATCTCGGGTATCACGTGTCCTCACCATCTGTGAGAGAATAGAAGACAAATGTTTAGAATTGTGATGTCAAAATATCGTACGACAAGGAAATAAAATGAAGTGGAATTTTCCTAACAGTTACATAGCCTCTCGTAGATAAGTACAAACATCTCTTTACCGATCAGCGAGACTCTAATAAACCAGCTTGTGATTCATGACTCCTATGAACCTAGAGCTCTAATACCAACTTGTCACGACCCCGGTTCGCCCTCCGTGAACCATTGTGACGGCACCTAGTCTCTACGACTAGGTAAGCCTAACAATGTGGAAAATAAACCAATTTGCGAAAAAAACAATTAAAAACCGAAATAGTGAAATAAAACAGCGTTTAAAAGTGCCGCTCGACATACACAATATCAACTCTCAAAAACCAATACATTTTCCCAAAACTCGGAATCTCATGAAACCACAAGCCTTTGAATGTCTACCAATGTCTAACTCCAGAATATCTAACAAAGAAAAGAAATACAGAAGGGCTAATACAATAGGGAGAGTAGAAATGGACTGCTCGATCTGCGGATGCGGCAGATATACGTCGAAGTCTCTGGAACAGTCGCCTCGCCTCAAGGGTGATAGGACTGAGTCGAAGTACCTAGATCCGCACATGAAAAACATGCGTAGAAAGGGCATGAGTATACCACAACGGTACTCAGTAAGTGTCAGGCCTAACCTCGGTCGGGTATTGATGAGGAAGGTCAGGGCCCTACTGAGGTTAAATAAAATATAACGTTCAACAGTGTAGAAATAAACAATATACATAAATACAATAGTAAAAGTAACACAGGATATAAAGGACAGCAACAACTACTACAGGGGAAAAGTAAACACAGAAAGAGATACAACTCAACACAAAGATAACAACCGGGGATCTCCCAAGATACTGTCTTGTAGTCCCAAATGTAAATATCTAGTGGATCTCCCAGGATACCATCCCGTAGTCCAACTCATAATGCGAGGGGATCTCCCGGAATACCGATTCATAGTCCCAAATGTAAATACTCAATATAGGGGGAATCTACCGGGTGCAGTCTTGTAGTTCTAATACAAATGTGCAGGGGATCTCCCGGAAAACAGCTCCGTAGTCCCAAAGTAAACAAACAGGGGGATCTTCCGAGATACCGTCTCGTAGTCCCAAAGTAAACACACAACAACAACAACAAGATGTACACAGTTCAATTCAAGTTCCATACCAAGGTAAAGCAGGTGCTTCTAACCTAGTATGCTGCACATAATCCAAATAAGGCAGTTTGAACAAGTAAGGCAGTTAAGTCAATTAGACATGCTTTCCTAAGCTAACAACAGGCTAAAATTGCAAGTAATATAAACAGAAAAGGAAACATACTAGTAATTACTTAATGAAAACTGAATTTCCAACAACTAGCACAAGTACGCACTCGTCACCTCACGTACAAGGCATATTAATTATCAATAATACCAAATTCTAAGGGGAAGGACCCCCACAAAAGGTTAGGCAAGCCACTTACCTCGAACCGGCTCAATAATCAACCCGAGATCATGTTCTTGCCACGAGTTCTTGACTCCAAATGGCCCAAATCTATTCAATTGCATAATGTAAATAACACTTCAAGTAACTGATTCTACAAAGAAATTCTAAGCTAATACGCAAAATTAGGTAAATGACCAAAATGCCCCTCGGTCCCACATCTCAGAATCAAGCAAAATTTACATTTCCAGAATCCTCACACTCTCATGAGTTCAGTCATACCAAAAGTACCAAAATCGGACCTCAAATGGTCACTCAAATCATCACTCAAAGGTCTCTAATTAATTAAGCCATAACCCCCAATTTACCACTGATTTTCCTTAAATATTTCATGCTTATAATGATAAAAATCACTCCAATAACAAGTTTAGGGACTAAAGACCTAACCCAATAAATTCCTCTGAAAATCTCCCTTGAAAATGCTCCCCAAGGCTTCTTCCCGTTTGAAAAGAGGTGAAAATAACTCAAATTTTGCGAAAGCAATTGTTTATATGTTTTGCCCAGTTAATCCACTTCTGCGGCTCTGGGACTGCATCTACGGTCCCGCTTCTGCGAGGACATGGTCGCATCTGCGACATTTCACTTAAAGCCCAACTTTCGCACCTGTGGTTAACCTTACACAGATGTGGTACCGCTTCTGCGGTCCCTGCTGGCTTCTCCCCTTTCTTCTTCTGCGATGACTCCGCCGCTTCTGCAGCTCCGCACCTGCAGGACCCAACTGCAGGTGCGGTTATGACAGAGATCAGCAGCTTCAGCTGCTTAAAACCACTTCCAATTCTTCCGACAACCCTCCGAAATCACCCCGAGGCCTCCGGGACCTCAACCAAAATTACGAACAAGTCTTATACCACTATCCAAACTTATACCAATCCTCAAAACACCTAAAACAACATCGAAACATTTAATTAACTATGGATTCAAGCCTAAGAACTCCAAAAACTCTCAATTTATGCTTTTGATCAAAAAGTCTATCAAACCTCGTCCGAATGACCTGAAATTTTGCGCACACGTCACATTCAATACTACGGATCTTCTCTAACTTCCGGAATTCCATTCTGACCCTCGGATCAAAATCTCATTATCGAACCGGAAACTTCAAAATTTGCCTTTCAGCATTTCAAGCCTAAATTAGCTACGGACCTCCAAAACACAATCCGAATATGCCCCTAAGCCCGAAATCACCCAACGGAGCTAACGAAACCATCAGAATTCCATTCTGAGGCCATCTTTATACTGTTTTGACTACGGTCAAATTTCCAAAACTTAAGCTCTCATTTAGGGACTAAGTGTCCCAAAACTCTCCGAAACTCAAGACCGAACATCCCAGCAAATCAAAATAGCAAAAATAAACACGGGGAGAGAAGTTAATAGGGGATCGGGGCGTTAATTCTTAAAACGTCCGGCCGAGTTGTTACTGACGTGCTTTATTATTTTCATACAACATTGATGGCAAACATCACCTTCACATTTTGAAGTAATATTTTGAGAACTTTATTGTTCTCCCTTTTACAATTACCATAATGATGACTATTATTATTTTGATTTTGGCACGCCCACGTTCATTGGTCAACCACTTGTCTTTATTTAGACTTATTATGCACCGTTATCACATTTACTTGAAGAATGGAGCAAATCAAGTGGGACAAACTTCATGCTTTTTCATGAAAAATACATTATTTTTCTTTAGTCATCATTATATCATCAACATGGTGCATTGGGAACCAAACCCATTGCTTTACCCATATAAAAACTTGTTAGGCCACAATGAGTTGGGACTCAAACCCAACCGTTATCATCATGGTGCACCAGGATTTAAATCCGATGTCTTATCTTCATGGTGCACTGGGACTTGAACCCACCGTCTTACCCTCAATTAATGGCATGTTATATGCCTTTCCCTTAACCAATGGCATAATAGCCAAAACACAATAAAATTCACATTCGAATTTTTATAAATATTATCACTTTATAATTATAGGTACAATTGAGTTTAGTCATAATATAACTTCCAATGGCCATACAATACTACATACCATAAGTAGATTCCTGTGAATAAATGCTTTGGGTATTGCAAGATTTTAATATTTTGTGAATTTTCAGAAACCCTTTTTTTATTGTATAAACGGCTAATCTTTAAAGCAATAGAAACCTCCCTGTAGAGAAGAGCACAAATCTGCATATATTTAGAAGTTAAATTGGATCTTTAAAATCAGAACAGAAGATTGTTGATAAAACACATCTTCCAAGAACACTTTGCAGACCTTCTAACAATCTGTAAAAAAACACTCCAAATAGCAAAGATTATAAAAACTAAAACAAACAAAATATAATTGCATAAATAATTAATATGATAGATAGCAATATTATATGGTAAGTACCTGCATAAGATATGTATATCATTTTGATTTTTTGGTAGGGATAAGTTATTACCTTACTGGTATTTAAATGTCAATAATTTCAATTTTCGTAAAGTTACTCTTCCTATTGAATTAATGTGAATACATAAAAAAATAAGAGTCCATGTAAACTGATAAAATTTAGAAGAATATAACTATTGAGTACAGTAACATACCTTTTGATATATGATACAGTAACATACCTCAGGCTGGGAAAGTTGGCAAGTGGCAATTGCCAATTCTAGACCATATGAGGTCGAATCTACGCACCAAAGGATCAGAGTGCTCTCTTCTTAAACATATGATAGATAATTGTATATGTTTCTTATTCATCCAAAGATTAACTAGAAGAGATCACAAACTAGCGGAATATGTGTCAAACAAAAACTCGGATGATATGAAGTTTAACGTATTTGTATTAATATCACTTTTATGTACTCGTAATAATTCATTCCGCGTATTACTTTTTCAGCTACCCATTTACTCCCCCTAATGTTGGGATCACCAACACATATCTCAGCCTTCTTTGAGAATCCATCTTTATGCATTATGGTGGGATAATTAAATCATATAGCACATCTATATTTCTAGATAGAACTTATTTGGTTCGTGACCCTGAACCAGTTGTGATAGGGAGAATTTGTCATAACTTGGTTAGATGCGTACAAGTGTTGTTGTATGTTAAATAATTCATCTCATAACCAATGGTTTAGCTATAATTGGAGGCATACAATTTCTGCTAAACCAACTTAGATTTAAACCAGCATTATCAAGATAAATCATCATAATTTATATTCTGGACTATGCTCTAATAATTTGAGCAAGCAACCGTGCAAAAGCCAAACTGCATGTTGATAACAAACGCACATGTGACCATAGAATAGATGCATCTATTAAATTCATATAATAGTAAATGGTCTACATTGCAGATGATTCGGGCCCATATATATATATATATATATATATATATATATATATATATATATCACCTTTTATTCATTCCAGATTTTAAGGGATTCAATCTCAATCTTAACTGGTATATCATGAGAATAAGCAACACAAGAGAATTCTTGAAGAATCTTCTATTTCTTCAATATATGCCAATGTGAATTCCCAATTAATTTTTGCATCATAATTAAACCAGGATGGCCAACCGGTCATGCCAACTAATATTTGTTTCGGTAAACCTCTAGTTTACTCGTGGCATGTGATTCCATCATCATGCGTATAAATATGTAGTACAAACAGAAGAAAAATCGGGTAATCTTTCATATTTACCTGGTATGATTATAGTAATATGAAGATATTCAATCTTCCTTTCATTTATAGTCTCAATACGCCAACCACTTTGGCTAATATATTTGAAACTCAAAAATTCATTTTGAGACTTACTACAACATCAATGTCATGGATAATTTCATTTATCTGAATAGTAAAAAATTAGTTTTTCCGAAGCTCTTAGTTGATATTGTACTACAAGACTTTTTTGTCACCATTCATATGGTAAATGTCTCCTTCAAGGAGAAAAATTAAATTATTATAGTCATGGTCAATCATCATAAGCAAAATCAGTTCTTGCTTTACATTTGCCTTTAATAACTTTTTATAAGCCATGGCAAAATATTTTTGGCGTACCACATGTACGCGACCAATGACATATTCATGTAACCACATTGTAATATTCATTATCTTTTTTTCTCTCAAACCTCCCTTAGAGGTGAGTTGTGATATTTATCCAACCATATATAAGTACATTATTATGCATAATCTCTATCACATGAAGTATATATTTTCACATTCACTTTTAGGAATGAGTTTGCAGTCACAATGCTTATCACAAGTCACATTTTCAAGTAATGGAGTATAATCATGTGAGCGTGCCTCGTGTTAACAGAGCATATCGATACATATTTCCTTCACCTTTGAAGGATTATTTCGAGAACCCTTATTGTTCTCCTTTTTACAATTACCACAATGATGACTGTTATTATTCGATCTTTGGCACGCTCACATTCATTGGTCAACCACTTATCTTCATTTAGACTTATTATGCACCGCTATCACATTCATTCAAGAATGGAGCATATCAAATGAGACAAATTTTATGCTTTTTCATGAAAAATATATTATTTTTCTTTAGTCATCATTATATCATCAATATGGTGCATTGAGACTCAAATCCAATGCCTTACATATATAAATTATGTTAGGCCATAATGTGTTGTGACTCGAACCCAACGTCTTATTATCATGGGGCACTAAGACTTAAACCCGGTATCTTACCCTTAAGGTGCGATGAGACTTGAACCCACCGTCTTATCCTCAACCAATAGAATAATAGGCCAAAGTGCAATTGAGACCCGCCCGTCAGCCTTTAAAATATTATCACTTTAAATTATGAAAGTGAAGATTTAAAATTGCCTCACGAACCATTTTAGATTTGTAAATGTGGCTTAACAATTTTGCATATAATGCTCAAACCCCCATTTAGAGCAAGTGTTCAAGTCTATTACAAAATGACTTCTCATCCTCTATTTATATTACTATATAGAGGTATACCAAAGGAATTACATAAATATGCTATTAAACATTTGAGATCATGGGAGAGGTATGGGAGTTACAACCATAACTCCATAAGCATTAGAGTAGTGAGAGTTATGGAGATGATGGAGAAGAATAGTGGATATTACTCATTTGGTGGTTATGGACATCCACCATAATTATATTTTATAACACTCCCCCGTGTATGTCCACAGATAATGTGCCTCATTAAAACCTTAATAAGAAAAAAATGTCGTGGGAAAAAATTTTAGTGAAGAAAAAAAAGTACACGTATCTTGTAATTCGCCTTGTTTGCTGCCTCGTTAAAAACCTTGCTAGGAAAACCTAGTGGGATAAAACCTCAACTAAGGAAAAAAGAGTGCAACACTTATGTGCCTCACCCTTATGAAAACATCACTTTATTTCTCGTAGACGAAAAATTCCAAGTTTGTATAACAACTTCTCTAATCTTGAGACCGGCAATGCCTTGGTGAATTATTCCGCCAAATTATCACTTGAATGAATTTCTTGAACATCTATTTCATCATTCTGTTGAAGATTGTGTCTGACAAAGAACTTTTATGAAATATAGGATTTATTCTTTCTCCTTCAATATATCCTTCTTTCAATTGAGATAAGCAAACATCAGCATCTTTACTATTATTGGAATCTTCTCTTCAAAGAAAAGTCATACATCTGTAGTGTGTTGAGTCACTTGCTTCATTAGTTGCTAGTATATTGACATGACTTGAATAATTATCAATAATTGACAACCTTGTGAAATGATAATATGGCAATTCCCTCAAATACAAATAGATTGTTTGAAGAACGGACTTCAAAAAATGCCTGCATTTGCATAACCAACAAAACCTTGACAATATTTGTTAGAATAAACAAATCTATCAATGATTCTCTTGTAATATATTACTAATTGCATTTCATTGTCTCCATATCGAATTAAAGTTAAATCTTGCTAGTATAACGTTATACTCAAGATTCTATCAAGAAACATAAGTGCACCCAGTGCACTAAGATACAAAAATAAATCATATATGTCATACATGGATTGCTGAAGCTTTATATAACAAAATTTTTGGGAACCTCTATATGCTTCATAACAATTTAAATCCTTAAAGGATTTTCATATATGCATATTAAGTTTTTCATGTATTTCCATATTAAAACCTGAAAACAATTTCATCCACCACAAGAGAACCTATCTCCATATAACTAATGCCAGGATACTTACGAAAAATTATGTGCCACAAGTCGTCTTTATGTCTATCGACTTGATTTTCTTATTTAACCTTTAGCACAAGAACACATTTATACATTAACTGGATTTATACTTTCAGGTTTTAGGACTATCCGTCCAACTTTACATTTTTCATGTAAAGTCAATTTTTATTGCGTACTTTTTATTTGGCCAATCATTTATATGTCTAAATTCATGACAGATTTGAGCTCAAGATTCTCGTCAATATTAATAATATTGAGTGCTACATTATATCAACAACATTGTCGACGATCATTTTACATCAGTTCCGTCGTTACCCACTAAAGACATAACTTATTGAGATCTCTTTATCTCATTATTTTTAGGTACCAGAGCCTCTCCCATGAGGTCTTATAAAGTGCTATGTCATGGTGCTCTTATAAAATACTTGCCTCCTTATTGTGACCATCTTGAACATTTGCTCCTCTTCTTCTTCTTCTTCTTCAAGGAGTTTTATCTTTGGAACCGATTAGCCTATTATACTTCATGTGTTCCATAGACTATGTCCATTATTGACTTTATTCTATTTGGAGCATTAACAGCTAAAATATGACATTTAGCTTTGGGTCAGCAAATACACCTGGCAATATTTTGCAAATGACGTATCACTTGAGCTGTGATGACCCAAAAGGTCATCACTTGTTTTACAAATCAATTCTATGATCCGAGGCCTTAAAACCTCTTTTTGTCTCACCTCAATTTGCATGCACAGTCCAGGCGCGTGTCCGAAAAGTCATTATATGAAAATCTGTAAAAATAATAAATTTTGCTTTTAAAATAAATTTAAGTTGACTTCAGTCAACATTTTGGGTAAACGGACCCGGACCCGTGATTCGATTGTCCTAAGGGGTCTGTAGGAAAATATGGGACTTGGGCGTATGCCCGGAATTAAATTCCGAGGTCCCAAGCCCGAGAAATGAATTTTTAAAGAAAATTATTTTTTGGAATATATATGAGTTTTTGAAAATGAAAGATGTTTGAAATTGATGGTATCGGGTACGTATTTTGGTTCCGGAGCCCGGTGCAAGTTTGAAATAATAATTAGGTTGAATCTGTAAAATTTGGTAAAGATCGAAATTGGTTTGGTATAAAACGGACTTAAAGTTCAGAAATTGAAAATTTTGGTATTCTTGAATGATTTCATGAATTTGGCGTTTAATTCATAGTTGTTGATATTATTTTGATGATTTGAATGCACAAGCAAGTCCGTATGATGTTTTTAGGTTGGTGTACAAGTTTGGTTTGGAGCCCCGAGGGCTCGGGTGAGTTTTGGATGGGTCACGAAGTGGAATTGAACTTAGGAAGTTATAGGTTTTCAGCTGGTATGTGTTGCAGGCCCTGATCTCGCAATTGCAAGGTCAGGTGTCGCAATTGCGAGCCTATCAGGCTTGGGAATTGCGAGGGTCACTTCACAATTGCGAAGTATGCCCTGGCAAGCCTTTCTCGCAATTGCGAGCAATTCTTCGCAAATGCGAATAACCTAGATATCCCCAGTCATCGCAAATGCGACATCCTCTTCGCAAATGCGAGTTCACAATTGCAAACATCTGATCGCAAATGCAAAGATAGCAAGTTCTTTAATTGCAAACCCTAGTCGCAATTGCGACATCTACAACCTGCAAAATCATAACTTAGCCGAATATTTCTCATTTTTCAAACCCCCTCAAAACCTAAAACACCTTTGGGCAATTTTTCAAAGACAACTACTCTTCCAAATCGATTGTAAGTCATTTCTAACTCGTTTTCTTTAATCATTAACATCTTTTCACATGATTTCAACTCAAAATCAATGGTTTTCATGGGGAAATTGGGTGTTTTGGGTAGAACTTAGGTTTTTCAAATTTTGGGGATTTGGACCTCGATTTGGGGTCCGATTTCAAAACAAATTATATATTTGGGTTCGTGGGTGAATGAGTAATCGGGTTTTGGTTCGAACCTCAGGTTTTGACCATGTGGGTCTGGGTCGATTTTTGACTTTTTGGGGAAATCATTGCAAAACTTATTTTCATGCATTAGAATTGATTTATTTAGCATTTATTCATATAGTTAAGTAATTTGTGGCTAGACAAGCGAATTGGTGGTGGAAACAAGAGGTAAAGCAGTAGTTAAGGCTTGAATTGTGTTCGTGGTATTGAGGTAAGTGTTTGGTCTAATCTTAGCTTGAGGGATTAGGAGTTGTATCTTATTTACTATGTGTTAATTGTGGAGTACGACATATAGGCATGGTGACGAGTATCTATATGTCGGTGTCAAGCATGCCTGTGAGTCTCGTATTGTAATTGTTGTGACTCCATTGTGATTTGTTCATGCTTAAAATGTTGACTATCATTGTTGGTTCCCTTGCCATGATGTTATTGTTTATGATATTATCTCCCTTTCCAGGATGTTATTGTTTACGATATTGTCTCTCTTGCTGGGATGTTATTGTTATACTCTTGTTCCCTTATCAAGATTCTTTTATGATTGATGATGATTTGTAAATGGGATCTGGTTGCACGCCTACAACAAGATATATGAAATGGGAGTGGGTGGCACGCATCCACGGTGATATTTGAAATGGGATCGGGTTGCACGCCTGCAACAAGATATATGAAATGGGAGCGGGTGGCATGACGCCATAGTGATATTTGAAATGGGATCGGGTTGCACGCCTACAACAAAATATATATGAAATGGGAGCGGGTGGCACACCGATACGGTGATATTTGAAATGGGATCGGGTTGCACGCCTGCAACAAGATATATGAAATGGGATCGGGTGGCACGCCGCCACGGTAATATATGAAATGGAATCGGGTTGCACGCCTGCAACGAGAAAGAAATGAAAGTGAATACTGTGTTTGTTTCTCTTAATATTGTTGGCAATTCAATTTTGGATTCTTTACATTCCCCCTCCCATATTTAACTGTAAATATCTGCTTTATTTTTCCGTTGTATATGATTTAACTGCACAGGTTTATTTGGTAGTCTGGTCCTAGCCTCGTCTCTACTTTGCTGAGGTTAGGCTAGGCATTTACCAGCATATGGGGTCGGTTGTGCTGATACTACACTCTCCACTATGTGCAGATCCTGATGCTGTAGCTTTTAGACCACAGTGAGGTTGCTGCCTTTAGTCCAACAGGCGACCCGAGGTAGTTCTGCATGCGTCTGTCAGCCTTGGCGTCTCCTTCTATCATTTCCTTCTATTTTTACTTATTCAGAGACAGATTCATTTATTTTCATTCAGACTTTATTTGTAGTATTCATAGATGGTTCGT
This sequence comes from Nicotiana sylvestris, assembly GCF_000393655.2. Classification (NCBI taxonomy): domain Eukaryota; kingdom Viridiplantae; phylum Streptophyta; class Magnoliopsida; order Solanales; family Solanaceae; genus Nicotiana; species Nicotiana sylvestris. The sequence continues at coordinate 108,083,488 of NC_091064.1, forward strand.
GACTTTGTTATACCAAATTCTCGGTAGTGTTGTATATCAGATTCATGTAGCAATGTTTGGTTAAACTATTCAGCTTTCGTCTTCCGCATTTCTAGTTATTTAATTTATTCCGCTGTTTGATCATCTATTATGTTGAACTGTTGAAAAAGGCTTAATAAAAAGGGTAATGAATTTATAACACTCAGCCTGCCTAGCTTCCACGAGTAGGCGCCATCACGACTCCCGAGAGTGGGAAATCCGGGTTGTGACAAGTTGGTATCAGAGCTTTAGGTTACTTAGGTCTCACAATTCATGGAGAAGCTTAGTAGAGTCTGAGAGATCAGTACGGAGACGTCTGTATTTATCCCCCAGAAGCTACAGAATTAGGAAAAACTTCACACCTATTCTTTCATGTCATGTGGTTTGGTTTCTCAATGCTAATTGAATTTCTACTCTATTCTTTCACAGATGGTGAGAACACGCACTTCCTCATCTACTGATTAGTAGCCCGATCCCCCGGCAGCAACTCCCACGAGAGGTATAGGGCGAGGACGAGGTAGGGGCAGAGCTTAGTCCAGAGCAGCAACACTAGTGTCGGAGCTTCAGGTTGAGTTTGATGATGAGGTTCCAGCTCAAGCTGTTCCGGTGGGCCTAGCTCAGGTCCTAGAGGGGTTCTTTGCTACCCTAGTACTCTAGGATGCTCTAGTCCGTCTAGTGGGACTTATGGAGAATGTCACCCAGGCAGGCTTACTTTCGGTAGCACCAGCCATCTCTCAGGTCGGGGGAGGAGCATAGACTTCCACTACCCGAACTCCAGAGCAGATGGCTCCCCAGTTTCAGACTCCGGTAGCTAAGCCAGTTGGAGCAATTCAGCCGGGTAAGGTAGCTCATACCAGTGATGGAGCAGCTATATCTGCTGATACATTGTGAAGATTGGACAGGTTTACCAAGCTCTTCACTACCACTTTTAGCGGTGCATCTTTTGAGGATCCCCAAGATTATTTAGACAGCTGTCATGAGGTTCTCAGGAACATGGGGAGAGTGGAGACCAGTGGGGTCGACTTTGCGGCTTTTCGCTTATCTGGATCCGCCAAGACTTAGTGGAGAGATTATTATCTGGTTAGACCAGTTGGGTCACCAACTTTGACTTTGGATTAGTTTTCTCAGCTATTTCTGGAGAAGTTTCTTCCTATCACATGAAGTCTGAATCAGGCTCTCCTTTGGTTGTACTTTTATTTACATTTTTCTAATGTATTTTACTTTATTCTGGGCTTGTGATAATTTGTAATAAACTCTTAGGGATGGCTAGTGAAAAGGGCGGGTAACTATGTATGCAAAGTGTAGATACCATGCCTATAAGTCATTCTAAATTCTGCAACTCTCATATAGAAATCATGCCTATAAGTCATTCTGAAATCTGCATGCATATAGAAATCATGCTTATAGAAATCATGTCCATAAGTATCTGGAAATCTGAATTCTGCATATGCATATAGAAAATATGCCTATAGGTCCTTCTGAATCTTGTATATCCATTTTTATCTAGAAATCATGTTCATAGGTCTTAAACAATCAACTGCAATTAGATATCATGTTCATAGGTCTTAAACAAAATTCAGCACCTAGATATCATGCCTATAAGGTTTCTGCACTTTTAAGGCTTCTGACCAACTACGCATAGAAAGCATGTCTATAGAAATTATTAATCGAATTTGAATCGCTTCATTCACGTCTAGAGCTAAACCAGTAATAACAAGGATCATCATTTGCAGAACTCATGACCTTCATAAAAACTTACTTTCTTTAATTATGTAATAAATCAGTCTGCCTCAACCTTTAAGTTCTTAATCAGACCATAAACAGTTTGTGAAAGTCATGCTAATTATGTGCTTTCTTTGTTCAAGGAGGTATATTTGAGCCTTTTACTTGTTATGTGCTTTCCTTGCTCAAGGAGGTATATTTGAGCCTTTTACTTGTTATGTGCTTTCCCTCAACTTGCTATACATGTTTTTGTATGTCGCCTTAGAATTTTGCCTTTGAAACTACAAATAAGCCTAATATCCCTCCCCCTTAGGATTAGTAGTCCTAAATTCCTCCGGGACTGATAGGATTGGGACGGGTAATAGCATGCAATAAGTAAACGAGACCATTCCGCGCATTAATACCTTAACGAGGTGGAAAAGGGTAGATATGGATATGATGATCACGTGATAACGTCTCATGTAGACCCTCACTGAGGAGTGATTACCGGATGTTGTGTGGGGTGATCCATATTATTAATAAACCTAGAGCCCCCTTTTCCCTTTGTTTCTTTGTTTCTTCTAAAGATTTCAAACTATTTCTTTTAAGAAAATCAGCTCCCTTTTAATTCTTTCCAATTTTGTTTGTAACCATTATGTGAAAATCTCCTCTTATTTGAAGTTTTATTTGCCTACATGTTTTTTGCACCTAAATTCACAACAATAGTTTGGCCGGGAACCACACTAGTGGATCCTGAGGGGTGCCTAACACATTCCCCTTGGGATAATTTCAAGTCCTTACCCAATATCTAGTTACTCAAACCAATCCTTCTTGGTGTCCTAATACACCTTAATCATTAGGTGGCGACTCTTCAATTCAAACCCAAATTCCCAAAAAGGGAACGAGTTGTCCTCCCAAATGTCATAAACCCGATTTCGCGAGATAAAGGGGGCGCGATAGCATGGCGACTCTGCTGGGGATCTTTTAGGTTTTTACCATTTCAGACTATTATTGTGGCTTGACATTTTCTTTATATGCCTTTATTTGTTTAATACCTTTAAGCATTCAATTCCCTTTTTCAACTACAAAACTGACTTGTCTTTTGTTTCTTTCCTTTATTTCTTTTACTGCTTTCCTTTATTACTGCTTTAAATTATGAAGAACTATTGTATTTACTACTTTCTCAACGTGCAAATACATGACAACCTGCTTTAGTTATTGCATAAACATGTTTTCAACATCATACTCCACTCGTGCCAAACAAAATACCATAGCAACGCTTATATGAGTGGTTGCGCTCTTCCGATATTATCACCCCCTAAATCCGGTAAAGGCATATTTGCGGTAAAACCGGTCGATCAACGGTGTAGTCGACGGTTCCGCGCCTTTCCCTCTTGAGTTGTCCAGTCAAGGGTACCAGTCTAAAACCCCATAGAAACCTTACTCTGTTTAATTGTGCATGCATCATGGTCAAACCTAGCCGAGTCAGTTATGTTGTCCGCATAATGACTCTTTAAGAAAGCCTTGTCCAAAGTCCACTGGGTTTCCCTAAAACCCAAATGGACACTACCAAGTTTTGTGCATTTATTTGGGGAACTAAATATTTTTATGCCAATTATTGATATTTAATAGTCGAGTTTGGTGGGGGTAAGGGCCTAACCCTTTTGTCTTGCAGAAATATGAGGCACGAAGTCCCCAGATTCGGCATGGTCACCAACATCCACCCAAAATTGCTAAGCTGGTGGGAGGATCTTCATTCCATTGATCAGACTCTTGTCCGGAAATACCTAGGAAATCTACCTTTTCTCCTAGAAATCCAACCTAACAACAAGATCATAGAAGCTGCCATTCTGTAATGGGATTATGATAGGTCTGTGTTCCGCTTCGGGGACATTGACATGACACCCCTGCTGGAGGAAATAGGAGGATTAGCTGGTATACCATGGGAAACTCCGGGTTTGTTAATGCCGAAAAACCGCAAGGGTAGAGGTTTCCTCAAAATGATGGGTCTATAGAAGAATCCAAACTTGACATGCTTGAAAGAGTCATATATTCCCTTTGATTATACGGTCATAGCAAATCTTACCGTACTTATCCTGACGAGTTCGCCCTCACATCATTGGGGCATATTCATCGAAGGGTCTTTGTCTTCATGTTTTTCTTCCTGGGGATGATATGTTTCCAATGAAGAAAGCAAGGATCCACACCAGGCTAGCTATGGTAACCAAAACTCTAATGGAGGGAATTGGTGGGAAACCAATCAGCATAGTGCCCATGATCATTGCAGAGATATACCAAGCCTTGGAGAAGTGTCAACAAGGAGCCAAACATTTCGAGGGCTGCAATTTGCTACTCCAGCTCTGGCTCATGGAGCAACTCCAAAGGGGTGAATATCGGAAAGAGATTCAGCGAAGGGATTGGGATGATCACATAGCCTTCCATCATCCAAGACGAATGAACTACATGCCCAACATGTTCGCCCAGCCAAAAGACGCCAAGGGTGGTTAGAGCTGTTTGAAAATCTAACTGAGGATCAAGTACAATGGATGTTCGAGTGGTTCCCTACTGAGGAATTCATCACTCGATCCAGGAATGCACCATTTCTGATAGTGATCGGTTTGAGAGGAATCTACCCTTACGTTCCTCTCCGAGTTATGAGACAGGCTGGTAGGAAGTAGGTTATACCAAAGGTCGACAAGATGAGTCACTTCCAGGCTGAATTTCAGGATGATGATAGCCCTTACAAGTGCCAAGCTTAGCATATGTGGCACTACAAAATCATCATGGGAAGAGATACCATCGAGCCAGACAGATACCATGCTGATTGTACTCCATACTATTCAGGTTGGCTGGAGGATAATCATAATGGTCTGGGTTAACCCGGGTTTGTTCGAGGTCACAAAATCATAGATGAAAAGGCTGAGGCACAGGTCAAATATAATCAACTGTGCGAGAGGATTCGGGAATGTGAAAGCGAGCACCGTGAGATACAAGAAGCCCACCAAAGGCTAATTGAAGAGTGCAAAGACATGGCTGTCAGTGCCAACAAGCGACTGGGATACTTGGAACGGGGTTTAGTAGAGCTGGAAAGGAAATTTCTCAAAAGAATCGAGGATTGCCAGAATGCTGAAGGAAACGAGAGCGGACACCTAGCTAGAGCCTACTTGTTGTTGGGACTTCACGAGTTGGTGAAGTTGTTCGATGGAGCCAAAGATGTCGAGTCTGGGGAAGGTCCTCCTAGGACCAAATAGATAGGAGCTTGTTCTTTTGCTTTGAGAAATGTAATAAGGTCGATGGCCACTAGTGACATTTTATTTCCGGTTATTTAGAGTCGTTTTGGGATCCATCTACTTTTTATCAATAAAATGAGGCATTTAGCACTCTAAGTTCTCCAAATCAATTTGTTGCTAGGCCTACCTCGGGCACAAAGAGGTTTCCCAAATTAGGACACGATTTACATTCTTGCACTATGTGTTTAAATATCGCGACATTTTCTTATAATTGTCACTGACTTGTTACCTTTTGGTTTTACTTTTTGTTTATTTATTCCTTTTCCCCAAAGGTTAGTTCGTGCACTCTAGCAACATCATCTTATTCAAAGAGATCCAGGGGCCCTCCACCCACTCCTCCTCTTAGTCCTGTCAAAAACAAGAACAAAGGAAAGATGGAAGATGTGAACAACGCCAGAAAGGAGAACTCAACTGAACGGGTAGATGTCACTCATGGTCATGGTACTCTGGTTCCTAAGGAAAGTCCATCCCAGCTTGAACAAAAGCTGCTGAAATTCCAAGAAGAACTTGACCAGGTTCGGAATCTGGTGAATCTGTCATTTTCCTTCACCACTCCATATGTCAATTTCCCAAATGCTCTGAACCCCACACCTCCACAAAATATCCCAAAGCCACAAAACCATCCCGCTCCTCACCACCACTGCAACACCTGCCATACTTCCAACAATACTCCCCTGCTCGTCCCAGAACCCTTGAACTCCACAAATGACCACTTCCATACCCATCACAACACCCCTATCTATGTGGAGACCATGTCGCACTCCACCCAACCCATCTCAAGCAGATCCGAGTCTGATGATAAAGACTCGACTCATCAGGAACCTGGCTGAAGAACTTAAGAAATTGACTAGCCAGATTCAAGGCGTTGAAGGAAGCAAAGGAATTGAGGGGTTGAACTATGAGGATTTTTGCATACAGCCTAATGTCGAACTGCCCGAGGGGTACAAACCTCCTAAGTTTGAGATGTTTGATGGTACAGGGGATCCAAGAGTACATTTGAGAACATACTGTGACAAGCTGGTTGGAGTAGGGAAAGATGAGAGAATCCACATGAAGCTTTTCATGAGGAGTCTGAAAGGAGATGCTCTATCTTGGTACATTAGCCAAGATTCAAAGAAGTGGTCAAGTTGGGTAGGCATGGCGTCCGATTTTATGGATAGTTCAGGTTCAGCACGGAGAATGCATCGGATGTGTTCTACATTCAGAATATAAATAAGAAACCTACAGAAACGTTTTGTGAATATGCTACTCGCTGTAGGTTCGAAGCTACTAAGGTCATACTTGCCTTAGACAAGGAACAGATGAACAAATTCTTTGTCCAGGCTCAGGACCCATAGTATTATGAAAAGCTGATGATGATTGAGAGCCACAAATTTTCCGACATTATCAAGCTGGGAGAAAGGATCGAAGAAGGCATCAAAAGTGGTATGGTTACAAACTTTGAAGCCTTGCAAGCTACCAATAAGGCTTTACAGTCTGGTGTTACGTCCAAGAAAAGGGATGTAGGTGCTGTAATGGTGGCACAGAGAACCAAATCCCCTATCAAATACCAAACCTATCCAATGCCTCCACCCACATATCAGCCTACTCCGAACTACCAGGCACCCTCACCCTCTTACCAAACTCCACCACCCACATATCAACTTACCTCACCAAGATATTCCCAACCTGCACATGTCTACCAAGCCTACAATGCTCATCCATCCCGCTATCAATCGCATCCCACACGTCAAAACTTTCCTAGACCTAGACCAAATTTTGAGTGAAGACCTCCTAAACAGTATACCGCCATTGCTGACCCTATTGACCAGCTATACGAAAGGCTCAAAGTTGCTGGTTTTGTAACCCCTATCCCTACTATAACCCTTGAGAACCATTCTCAATGGGTTAACCCAAACAAATCCTATGTATACCATTCTGGCATGAAAGGACATACCATCGACGAATGTCGCTCCTTGAAAGACAAGATCCAGGCCCTAATTGATAACAAGATTATTGTGGCAAAGGATCCTGCTCTGAATGTCCGCAATAACCCTCTACCAGACCACAAGGGTAAAGGTGTTCACATGATTGAAATAGATGATGATTGGGACCCTAAGGGATCGATCGGTTTGATCACAGAAGGCGATGATCCAAAGAAGCCAATAGTCACCCTTAATCCGATTAGTCCAGATTCAGCCTTCTGGGGACGCCGAGGTAAATATGTCCATGCCACTTGAGTTTGAAGAACCATCCTCTACAGAGACGCCAACGCCAATTGAGGTCGAATTTATGTCACCAGCAAATGCACTTACACCCTTCGAAATTGCAGTTTTACCACCTAAGGTGCAGGCTCCATTCGGAGTAAATATAGCCACGCCAATTCCAGTGGCAATGACTGCCGTAACACCATTCCATACAAATGTCATACCTTGGGACTACATAGCCGAGGCAAGAATAAAAGGGAAGGTCAAGTTCGGGGAAGCCATTGCGGCATAGGGTATGACAAGAACCGGTAGGGTTTATACCCCAGAACATTTGGCTGAGTCAAGCAAGCAGGCCTCTGGTCGGCCAACCATCACTAAAACCGGGCCGGATGATCTCTGGAGAAAGATACAAGCCAAGGAATACTCGGTCATTGATCAACTGAACAAAACGCCGGCATAAATTTCTATCCTAGCTTTGCTACAAAATTCCGATGCACACAAGAATGCCTTGTTAAAGGTGCTGAGTGGGGCATATGTACCAAGCAACATCACCGGAGGAGAGATGGCAAACATGGTAGGGCAGGTATTACAAAGTCACAAGATCACTTTTCATAAAGATGAGCTGCCACTCGAAGGGTTGAGTCACAACAAGGCATTGCACATCACCTTGCAATACGAAGATTATTTTTTCACCAGAATCCTGATTGATGGAGGGTCCAGCCTCAATATTTGTCCATTGGTAACACTCAGGAAATTGGGAAAGGGGCTGCATTAGATCAAGGACAGGGCCATCAATGTCAAAGCTTTCGATGGTTCCCAAAGGTCCACCATTGGGGAAATCAGCCTGTGTTTGCAAATGGGACCTACTTGATTCGATGTTGATTTTCAAGTGATAGACGTTCCGGCATTTTACAATTTGTTGTTGGGACGACCGTGGATTCATGTTGTTGGGACCGTAGCATCAACACTACATCAGGCGGTAAAATTTGAGTGGAACAACCAAGAGGTGATCATTAACGGCGACGGTAGCAATCCCATATACAGTCGCCAGACCATCCCAGCAATCGGAGGCAGAAGAAAGATAGGCGGAAAGACCTATCACCACATCGAGCAAGTCAACGTCGTCGATAAGGACAAATGATGGGACAATAAAATTGAAAGCATATTGAACTGGAGCGGATACGAACCTGGAAAGGGACTTGTTAAAAGCCTCCAAGGAATCGCTAAGCCTATCAAACTAAAGAAACATGGCACCACCTTCATTTTGGGATATGAGTACACTTGGGAGGAATCAACAACTTATCGCCACCATGGTGCGGTCCTTACTATTCGCTGGAGCATCCAATACCACATTTGGAGTAGACTTTCCAGCCAGTCGATGTTATCTATGGGTCAGAGAAAGAGGAAGCACTGGCAACAGTGAGGAATTTATTCCTAGAAGATGTTGATATGGATTGTTGTGTTGTTTTCGAGGAGGAGGGGGAGGAAGGCCCTTCCATACAGGCAGTAAGCAGAGGAGCATACCTCAATAACTGGACCATCAGAACCATTAGAACCCGGAAAGCCTCGGGCATTACTATTACTTATCTTGATGAACCAATGACTGTGACATGCAATGAGACAACGCAACAAACGGACATAGATTCAGAGGAATATGACATACCGGAAGAGATTGTTAAAGAAGTCGAGAAATTTGAGAACAGACCTAAGTCCAACCTGGACGAGATTGAGATTGTTAGCCTGGGAGATGCAGAGAACGTCAAAGAAACACGAATTAGCGTTCATTTGTCACCGTCAGAAAAGGAGGAGTACACAGAATTTCTAAGGGAATATGAGGACATATTCGCCTGGTCGTATGATGACATGACTGGTCTGAGTACATCTATTGTGGCACACAAACTACCAACTGATCCGACATGTCCGCCGGTAAAGCAAAAAATCAGAAAGTTCAAGCCTGATATAAGTTTGAAAATCAAAGAAGAAGTCACTAAGCAGGTCAAAGCCAAGGTTCTTAGAGTAGTAGAATATCCGACGTGGTTAGCCAACATTGTGTCGTACCAAAGAAGTACGGGAAGGTCAGAGTCTATGTTAACTACCGGGATCTCAACCGGGCTAGTCCAAAAGATGACTTTCCCTTGCCGAACATACATATCCTGATCGACAATTGCGCCAAGAATGAGTTGCAATCATTTGTAGATTGTTTTGTGGGGTATCATCAGATTTGGATGGATGAAGAACATGCTGAGAAAACGGCTTTCATTACGCCGTAGGGGATGTACTGTTACAAGATGATGCCGTTTGGATTAAAGAATGTTGGGGCCACCTATATGAGGGCCATGACCACCATTTTCCACGATATGATACATAATGATATCGAAGTATATGTAGACGATATTATCATCAAGTCCAAGAAAACCATTGATCACATGGAAGATTTGAGGAAGTTCTTCAATAAACTTAGAAGGTATAACCTAAAACTGAATCCCGCGAAGTGCGCATTTGGGGTTCCTGCTAGAAAACTACTTGGGTTCATTGTAAGTCGCCGAGGAATAGAACTGGATCCATCAAAGGTCAAAGCTATTCAAGAGTTGCCACCGCCAAAGAACAAGAAGGACATAATGCGTGTTTTGGGGAGACTTAACTATATCAGCCGGTTCATAGCACAATCTACAATTATCTGTGAGCCAATCTTTAAGATGTTGAAGAAGGATTCCGCTACCAAATGGACTGATGACTACCAAAAGGCCTTCGACAGAATCAAGGAGTACCTATCAACACCACCAGTTTTGGTCCCGCCCGAGCCAGGTAGACCTCTATTACTCTACCTCGCAATATTGGATGGAGAGTTCAGTTGTGTTCTGGGGCAACATGATGAAACAGGGAGGAAGGAGCATGCCATCTATTACATCAGTAAGAAGTTCACCCCGTATGAGGCCCGGTATTCTCTGTTAGAGCGCACCTGTTGTGCTTTAACTTGGGTAGCTCAGAAGTTGAGGCACTACTTTTGTGCCTTCACTACATATCTCATATCAAGGATAGATCCTTTGAAGTACATCTTTTAGAAGCCCATGCCTACTGGTAAGCTAGCCAAGTGGCAAGTCCTGTTGAGTGAATTTGACATTGTCTAGCAGATCACCTTGCCGAGAATCCCGTTGACGGAGAATACGAATCCCTAAAAACGTATTTTCCTAACGAAGAGGTATTATTCATAGGAAAAGATATTGCAGAATCCTATGAAGGTTGGAGAATGTTTTTCGATGGAGCAGCAAAGGAGTCGGCATAGGAGTAATTCTAGTATCAGAAACCGGCCAGCATTATCCGGTGTCTGCCAAACTCAGGTTTCCTTGCACCAACAACATGGCGGAGTATGAAGCCTGCATCTTAGGGCTCAAGATGGACATTGACATGAACATTCAAGAGCTGCTAGTAATTGGGGATTCAGACTTGCTTATACATCAGGTCCGAGAAGAATGGGCGATCAAGAACTCCAAGATACTTCCTTATCTGCATCATGTATAGGAGTTGAGAAAGAGGTTCACAAAGACAGAGTTCCAGCATGTTCCCAGAGTCCAGAATGAGTTTACCGATGCATTGGCTACCCTATCATCCATGATACAACATCCAGACAAGAACTTCATAGATCCCATTCTGGTAAAGATCTATGATCAGCCTGCTTATTGTGCTCATGTTGAATAAAAAGCAGATGGAAAGCCTTGGTTTCATGATATCAATGAGTATTTGGCAAAACGAGAATACCCCCAGAACTTGTGAACACTACTCAGAAGTGCACACTTCGAAGGTTTTCTAACAATTTCTTTCACAACGGAAGAATCCTGTATAGGAGGACTCTGGATTTGGGATTACTAAGGTGTGTCGACGCGAAGGAAGCATCTAAACTACTAGAAGAAATCCATGTTGGGGCATGCAGTCCACATATGAACGGTTTTGTCTTAGCCAAGAAGATACTCCGGGTTGGTTACTTTTGGATGACTATGGAGACAGACTGCATCCACTATGTACGAAAATGCCACCGCTGCCAAATACATGCAAACATGATCAAGGTACCCCCAAATAAGCTTACTGCAACAAGCTCAGCGTGGTCGTTCGCTGCCTGGGGAATGGATGTTATTGGACCAATCGAGCCTGCCGCCTCCAATGGGCACAGGTTTATCCTAGTAGCAATTGACTATTTCACCAAATGGGTCGAGGCAGCATCTTACAGAGCAGTGACTAAGAAAGTCGTGCCAGACTTTGTCTGCAACCATATCGTTTGTTGGTTCGGGATTCTCAGAGTCAATCATCACTGATAATGGTTCCAATCTCAACAGTGACCTGATGAAAGCCATGCGTGAAACCTTCAAGATCAAACACAAGAATTCTACAGCCTACAAACCTCAGATGAACGGAGCCGTAGAAACCGCCAATAAGAATATCAAATAGATACTAAGGAAAATGATAGAGATGCATAAGCAGTGGCACGAGAAGCTATCATCTTCTTTATTGGGATACCACACCACAGTCCGCACATCAACAAGAGCAACCCCCTACAAGTTGGTATATGGTACAGAAGCAGTCAGAAGAATCAACCCCATAAACTGGGGCAGAATTTTGAGGATCATACAAGAAGCTGAGCTCAACGACGCAGAATGGGTGAAGAGTTGTTACGAGCAAATAGCTTTTATAGACGGAAAGAAAATGAATGCAGTTTGCCACAGTCAGCTCTATCAGAACAGAATGTCCAAAGCTTTCAATAAAAGATTCAAGCCAAGACAGTTCACACCGGGGCAACTGGTGTTAAAGAAAATTTTCCTGCATCAAGATGAAGCCAAAGGAAAATTCTCTCCTAATTGGCAGGGTCTGTACATGGTTCACCGGGTTCTAACAGGAGGAGCCCTCATACTTGCGAAAATGGACGGAGAAGTCTGGCCGAAGCCGATCAATTCAGATGCAGTCAAGCGATACTATGTGTAATCTTTATGATTTCTTTTTGATGTAATTTGAACTACACCTGACCTGATTCCCATTTAAGAGGGGATACGTAGTCAGCCCTATGGGTTCGGTCACAATTCAATAAAATTTTCATTCCCCCCCCCCCCCCCCCCCCCCGTAATTGGAAACTAGGGCAGAATTTTGAGGAGGACCCTCAAAACTCCGTAACAAGAAAGGTCGCAATGTCTTGAACCACGTCGTAGTCATCGGTTCATCTAAAGAAAACTATTCTCGATTATGTATTTACGTTATATGTTTTACTAAATCATGCATGTTTGTCACCAAAATTGCTCTATTTAGCAACGCTACCCCAATGATACGTACAATATCACCAGATTAGAGTCGAGAAGGTCAAGAAAAGCCAACAGGGATACAAACTAACCTCCCCTCTACAAAACTCACAATTTTTCTTTGGATGCAGACATTTGGATTGCGAAAGCATCTGACATGCTATACATTCACGAGATAAATGGTGTTCAGGAATACAACTCTCAGAATTGTTCACGTTTACCAGCATTTGCTATCCACGCACGCTGGCGATATTCCCTATATTGCAACGTCCCCATCAGTCGCAATGTCACAACCTACTATCAGCTAAGACACTCTATTACCATTTGCCCTTTTTTTTATTTCTGCATTGCATAAGGCTACCATTCTGCCTTCTGAGACTAAGCACTGTCTCCATCTGCATTTCCTGCATTGCATAAGGCTACCATTCTGCCTTTCGAGACTAAGCACTGGCTCCATCTGCATTTCTTGTATTGCATAAGGCTACCATTCTGTCTTTCAAGACTAAGCACTATCTCCATCTGCATTTCCTGCATTGCATAAGGCTACCATTCTACCTTCCGAAACTAAGCACTGTCTCCATCTGCATTTCCTGCATTGCATAAGGCTACCATTATGCCTTCCGAGGTTAAGCTCTACCTCCATCTGCACTTGCATGGATGAAAGATCGCCGCTTTATTTTACACTTTCATGGCTGAAAGATCGCCGTTTTATTTTACACTTGCATGGCTGAAAGATCGTCGCTTTCTGCATTGCATGGGCTGAAAGATCGCCAAATACTGCATCTCATGGGCTGAAAGACAGCCAAATTATCCAAATGCGTCATTGTTCGGAGGCACCATTTTCATAGCCCGAGAACGTCATGTCATGGCCTGAGGATCTCCTTTAATCTTTTGCATATCATTATTCAAAGGCGACATAGTTCGGAGGCATCATTCTCATAGCCCGAGAGCATCATTTCATGGCATGTGACTCCTTTATTATGCACTTCATGGCCCAGGACATCATGGTATGAGGACGTCATCCTAACCGTCCAAAGACAACATTCATGGTCTGACGAGAACTTGCATCATGTTTAAATTTACGCACAATATATGCTTGTATTGCTTATTTGTAGGTAAACCGGCGAGCAACAGCTATCTCAGTAGGAGCAATCTCCCTCCAGTTCCCGCAGCCCTATTAGACCTTAACTATTCATCCCGACCTGAATATTGCGCTCATTCTTGAAAAGGTCTCCATCGGCATACTCCGCCGACGGATCCTGAACTACATACGGTTTGATTCCTGTAAGACTAGGGATATGTAGGCAGTTCAGGATCCAGAACACGGCCAACCTCTTCAAACCATTTCGTTCGGTCAAAAATTGGTCATCATATCTTTACCCGACAAATCGTTCATCCTTCCCGGGTAAAGAGGGACAGTTGTTGATACCCAATTTTTTTCTATATTTTTTATATGCAAAACACCTTTCAAAATAGCATGTATATGCATATATAAGTATATCCCAAGTTTACATTATTTTTTCTTAATTTTTCAAAGATTTTTAAATCAATTTACTACCTTATTTTATCAAGAAAAACCCAATAATTATCCTCAAATTATCATTTTGGTGATTTATTTATTGGATTCTTATGTTTATATTAAACTATAGCTAAGACATTTCACACATTTTTTTATAAAATTTATTTAGTTTTTTTAAGGATAAAATTGCATAATTGCAATATTAGCCATTTTTTATGTTTAAATCCGTCTCATGTTTATAAAATGGGATTCTGTATTTTTAAATTGATAATTATACGTTATAAGTCATTTTAGTGCTTTTAATTTGTTTTCAGAAATTTGTTTATTATTTTTTTTATAAATTAAATGGGAAAAAGGGGCTATTTAACTTATAACCACATTTGGCCTTTTAATTTGACCTAATTAAACACAATACCCAACCCAAATTAAACCAACCCAAGACCCAAGCCCAATCCTAAATCTACCCGACCCAACCCAGACTAAATCCTGGCCGTTGATCATTTTTGATTAACGGTCCAGATCCGCCCTTACAAAATTAAACCAAACGACCCCCCAAGACCCCTCTCATTCCTCACTCAATCGACTCTCTCTCTATCTCTCTATCTCTGGTTCTCTCTAGAACCTTCCCCCTTCCCCTCCTATCCGATGAGTTCCATCCATCTTCTCTGACCACCTCCTAGCCTGAATCCATGGTGGTTTCACTACGCACCAGCCTTCTATGGCTCTTCACGCTTGGTTACTGAAGTTTCATGACTTGACCACGAAGAGCTGGGTCCAGACACTTGTTGATTCAAGTTTCACGGCCATTTCCGGCCTTTCTCCGGCAAGCCATGTCTGTTTCGAGCCTGGCCTCGACTCCTCCTGCTTAGATCCAAGCCTTTCTCACCGTTTGGGTTTCTCTGAAACCCTAGCTTTTGAGGTTTTTCTAATCTCTGTAGATCTGTTCCAGATCCATGTTTTCCCTAAGCTTTTAAACAATTTTTTGATATTTCTTTCAAAAGTTATGCTTTCAAAGCCTTTATTTTCCGATCTAGGGTTTTTAGATATTTCTCTGATTTTTCTATTTTCTTTTGTGTGCTTCTTCTACTGTGTTCTTTCTGTTTCTTCTACTGTATTATCGTTAAGTTTTTGCTACCGTGTTCTTAATTAGTTTCTTCTACTATGTTTCTCATTAGCTTCTTCTACTATATTTCTTTTACTGTGTCTCGCATGTTGTTCTTTTACTATGCTTCTCATGAGTTTCTACTACTGAAAGAGCATGCTAAGGGTCTCAGTTCCTTTCTGAGACCTCTGAACCTGTTTCGATTAGTATCTTCTCCTTGATTGCTTGTCCTCTCACCTCTGCACTCGATTAATGGTAAAAACCCTAGAATTTCGGGGTTCATCTGAGTTTTGAGACCATTGGCTATGTGATTTGCTTCTGCTTCATCTCTGAACTCGCCTGATTTCAAAAACCCTAATCTTTTGGACCTATTTGAGTTCTTGGAGTTGTTTCATCTACTGCTTTATTAAGTTTCAAAATCATTGTTTCAATTTTGTTTCTTCATATGATTTTGACTTTTGCTAAACTCTATAAGACCTTATACTTGACCCCTTTTTCGCATGCCTGATACTTGTATGCTCTTTATATGTGTTGAACTTCCCTCTAAAAGGGCTTTCAATTTTTGATTAATTTCAGACTTCCTTTTGTATAAGTTTGATTGATTTCTTTCCTTGTTTGTTGACTGCCCTGTTACTCGACTTAAGTTAAAAACTTTTCTCAGTTTTTCTGACTTGGTTCATTCATGGACCAGTGATTACAAAATCTCTGATCCTTGATTTACTGGCTACTAATCGATTTCTCTTACCTTATTTATGCAACTGTGTATTTCAAAGCTCTGCCCCTAAAATAAACTTCTATGTATTTACCCCTAATTGCCTACTTTGCACAAGATGTTTATTTGATTTCTTTCCTTAAATAGTTTTTTACCTTTTGAGTTTGAATTCCTTAATTAAAAGAAGTCTTGTGTTGATTGATTCTTAATTGACATCCAGTTCCTTAATTATTTTCTTACCTTATTTCTGCCTGTTTTCACACTATAAATACACGACTCTTTCATTAGCACACCCATCACTCATAGTCTTTCTGAACTTACACTTACACGCAATAGCATTCTCTCTTATTGTCTACACTGTGGCCTGTTTACAAGACCTACTGATTTTCTCTATTTGTTTCTTTGAAACTGGTATGTCCTGATTTAAGCTTTAGCACCACAATAAAGTGTTTATTTACTGCTTTCGCATCTATGTCTACTCACTGTTTCTGTATAGTTCAACACTTACTAACATGTTGATTTCTTTCTGCCTATTCTATTCTGAATCCTAAACCCCTACCCTCTATGTGTTTGAACTATGGTTTAAGGCATGACAATATGCAAATTATTGTCCATGAATTAAATTTGATCCCTCGGGATCCTAGCCTCTAAATAGTGTGTTCTAACAGGCTTATGGGTATGCTGGCATTCTCCATTGGTGGGCATGCCCACAGCCTGCCCTGGCCTCTTTTAATTTCCCTATTCCCCCTGAACCCCTTATGTGTACTTATCTGTAGCTATTTCCCTCTCTTTTCCCCCTTTTAGAATTCTATTTCTGCACTTGCACACTCCCTTAGTCTTTAAATTTTGCCCCTCTCTTGTGAGCCTTGCCTTGGGACCCTTTGAGCTCCCTCTGAACTTGGACACTTGAGGGTTGGCCCTTCCATACTGCACTGGTCCTAATCTGATAATACATTTGGGTGTGAACATTGCCCAGAGTCCTTTTTGAGGCTCTTAGGGAACTTTGACACACTCGAATGAGAGAAAGGCTTTGGATCTTGATCTTATGGAGTTGGTTTACCTCATATTTCAGACATGAAGTCTGAATTAGGCTCTCCTTTGGTTGTACTTTTATTTACATTTTTCTAATGTATTTTACTTTATTCTGGGCCTCTGATAATTTGTAATAAACTCTTGGGGATGGCTAGTGAAAAGGGTGGGTAACTATGTATGCAAAGGGTAGATACCATGCTTATAAGTCATTCTAAATTCTGCAACTCTCATATAGAAATCATGCCTATAAGTTATTCTGAAATTTGCATACATATAGAAATCATGCTTATATAAATCATGTCCATAAGTATCTGGAAATTTGAATTCTGCATATGCATATAGAAAATATGCCTATAGGTCCTTCTGAATCTTTTATATCCATTTTCATCTAGAAATCATGTTCATAGGTCTTAAACAATCAACTGCAATTAGATATCATGTTTATAGGTCTTAAAATAAATTCAGCACCTATATATCATGCCTATAAGGTTTCTGCACTTTTAAGGCTTCTGACCAACTACGCGTAGAAAGCATGTCTATAGGAATTATTAATCGAATCTGAATCGCTTCATTCACGTCTAGAGCTAAACCAGTAATAACAAAGATCATCATTTGCAGAACTAATGACCTTCATAAAAACTTGCGTTCTTTAATAATCTGACAACCTTTTTAGCCAGTACGTACTCAGTTTATTATTATTTCTTTCTGAATTCAGTAGATACCATACCTATAGGATCCTTGTCCAACACTTAGGCAATACTTAGGGCGAAGTTATAAACTGAATTTGTGCTATTAACTACAACCAGCAGGCAGGCCTAATTCGGGCTTCTTATATGAATTATGTAATAAACCAGTCTGCCTCAACCTTTAAGTTCTTAATCAGACCATAAACAGTATGTGAAAGTCATGCTAATTATGTGTTTTCTTTGTTCAAGGAGGTATATCTGAGCCTTTTACTTGTTATGTGCTTTCCCCCAACTTGCTATACATGTTTTTGTATGTCGCCTTAGAATTTTGCCTTTGAAACTACAAATAAGCCTAATATCCCCCCCCCCCTTAGGATAAGTAGTCCTAAATTCCTCTAGGAGTGATAAGATTGGGACGAGTAATAGCATGCAAAAAGTAAACGAGACTATTCTGTGTTTTAATACCTTAACGGGGTGGGAAAGGGTACGTATGGATATGATGACCATGCGATAACGTCTCGTGTAGCCCCTCACTAAGGAGTGATTACCGGATGTTGTGTGGGGTGATCCATATTATTAATAAACCTAGGACCCCCTTTTTCCCTTTGTTTCTTTGTTTTTTCTAAATATTTCAAACTATTTCTTTTAAGAAAATCAGCTCCCTTTTAATTCTTTCCAATTTTGTTTGTAACCATTATGTGAAAATCCCCTCTTATTTGAAGTTTTATTTGCCTATATATTATTTTCACCGAAATTCACAATAATAGTCTGGTCGAGAACTACACTTGTGGATCCTGAGGGGTGCCTAACACCTTCCCCTTGGGATAATTTCAAGCCCTTACCCAATCTCTGGTTACTCAAATCAAACCTTCTTGGTGTCCTAATACACCTTAATCATTAGGTAGAGACTCTTCAATTCAAACCCAAATTCCCAAAAAGGGAATGAGTTGTCCTCCCAAATGTCATAAACCCGATTTCGTGAGAAAAAGTGGGTGCGACAATTGGCGAAGTTGATATTTTGGCGATTTCCGGTTGGTAGACAGGATTTTGATATAGGGGTCGGAATGGAATTCCGAGAGTTTCAATAGTTCCGTTGTGTCATTTGGGATGTGTGTGCAAAATTTTAGGTCATTCGAATGTGGTTTGGTTGGGTTTTTGATCAAAAGCGTAATTTGGAAGATTTTAGAAAGTTTGCCTTGAATCCGATGTGTTTTGGGTGATTTGATGTTGTTTGAGGTGTTTTGATAATTGGAACAAGTTTGAGTAAGGCGTTAGGATATGTTTGTGCTTTTGGTTGAGGTCCCGGGGGCCTCGGGGTAATTTCGGGTGGTTAACGGAGAAGTTGAGATGTTATTGCAGCTACTGACATTGCTGTTTCTGGTGTTTTTGCACCTGCGGTTTGGGGACCGCAGGTGCGGCGCCGTACGTGTGGAAATGGAGCCGCAGAAGAGGATTTGGGAGGAAGTGTCAGGAACCAAAAATGCGGTAGTTTGACCGCACCTGCGGAGTCGCAAGTGCGGAGAGTTAACCATAGATGCGGATTTGGCCCATTAAGTGATTTTCGCAGAAGCAGAGGAAAGACCGCATATGCAGTACCGCAGAAGCGGCTATTGTGCCGCAGATGCGGAACAACTGGATAGAACATATAAGTTATTTAATTTCGCGAATTTGAGTTATTTCACAATTTTTGACTTCGGGTTGGGAGCCTTTTGGGCGATTTGAGAAAAGGATTTCAAGAGAACTTCATTGAGGTAAGGAATTTGAACCTAAAACTCGTTCCTATGCTATTATTTCATGGATTAGAGCTAGAAAGTTATGGAAATCATAGGTTAAAATTGGGAAAACTAGGGCTTGGAAACATAGGCCTTTAATTGCGGATTTGAAGGACCATTTGGGGTCGGATTTGAGAACTTTTGATATGTATGAACTCGTAGGGAGATAAGGAATCTATTGGCATAAAAATTATTGAATTTTGAGATATGGGCCCCGGAGTCGGGTTTTGGTAATTTCGGGATTTGTGTAGTATTTATATTATTTTCGCTTGGGCTTCGTTCCCTTAGCCTATTTTAACGTCCTCGTTTTGATTTTGGATAGATTCGAGGCGAGTGGAGGCTGATTCGAGGGGAAAAGGCATCGCGAGCTAGAGATTTGACTGGCTCAAGGTGAGTAATGATTGT
Source organism: Nicotiana sylvestris (assembly GCF_000393655.2). Taxonomy (NCBI): domain Eukaryota; kingdom Viridiplantae; phylum Streptophyta; class Magnoliopsida; order Solanales; family Solanaceae; genus Nicotiana; species Nicotiana sylvestris. Next base: position 108,103,190 of record NC_091064.1, read on the forward strand.
AAATGATGATTTGTGGGTTTGAAACTCCGGATTTGCACATCGTAGTGCTATATTGAGGTGAGACACACTCTTGATGACGAGCACGGGGTCATGCACTATTGGGGATTGTGACTTGGTCCGTCCCGATTGATTATTTTACCGCGCATTTGATTGAAAACTATTTGCTATCATTATTATTTGGGTTGAATGCCATATTTGGGCCTAGTGCCAACTATTTGAACCCTTCGGGGCTTTTTATTGATATTTTCTCACTGTTTTGACTTTATACTTGAACTCAGTCATGTTATTTTCCACTATTTTTATACTCAGCCATGTTTACTCAGTTTTAAGACTTAAATAATATTTTAAATGATGTTTGGGCTGAGAAACACTGTTTTACTATTGTCCGAGGGGCTTGTGAGGATTTATGACTGAGTAAGCCGAGGGCCTATGTTGTGAGGAAACATTGATATTGATTTGAGGCCGAGGGCCTGAGGTATGTACGCCACGAGGTGTCTTGATTGATATGAGGCCGAGGGCCTAGTGTTGATGCCACGAGATGGCTTGATATTGTGCTTGGGCCGTAAGGGGCCCCTACAGGAGTCTGTACACCCCCAGTGAGTGCGGGTACCCATTGTGATGTGAGATTGAGCCCGATGGGCTGGTATTGTTCTATGTGATTGCCCGAGGGGCTGGTACTATTCTGAGATGTTGCATGATAGGCAGATTTGTTGATACTGTGCCTGAGGGGCGAACCTCTATGTGTTTATTTTTCATAATTGACTGTCAATTACCTACTTAATTATTGAAAAAGGGCTTTTTATGAAACTACGTTTGAGTTAAAGAATTTTATCTATCTTTTACTGGTTTACTATTTTAATTGTTTTACTGCTTCATTATAGAATGCCTTGTGCCTTACGTGTTTTCTTACTTTCAATTGTTATTTACAGTTGTTACTCACTGAGTTGGAGTACTCACTTTACTCCCTGCACCCTATGTGCAGATTCAGGCCTAGCTGGTTCCGCTCCCGAGTGTTGATCCCTCCAGCTTCAGGCGGATATCCGGAGTTCACGAGGTAGTTGTTGGTGTCTGCAGACCCATGTCTCTACTCCTTTATCACTTTTATCTCTTTTCAGATAGTTGTACTAGTTTATTGACTTAGCGGATTTGTATTATGACTTATAGATGCTCATGACTAGTGATACCCCGGTTAGGGCTGTGTATGGGTGTTCTTTCGCATATTTATGTTATCATTGTTATTTCGGATTTATTTTATCATGTTTAGACCATCTCTTAAATGCTTAACTGTTAATAATTGGAAAATCAAAAGTGTCGGCTGGCCTTGTCTTCACAAGAGGCGCCATCACGACCGGGTCCGGGTTAGGGTTGTGACAGATAAAGAAGGAAATACCATGGAACTATGATGAATTGGTTGTTCTGGAACATAAGGAATGTAAATAAAAGATATAAACAAAAGGAGGTTAGAGAGTATATTAGAGGAAATAAAATTAAGCTAGTGGGACTTATAGAAACTAAAGTGAAGGAAGGGAATGCTCAAAGGATTGCAAAAGCTATTGCACCTGGATGGAATGTGCTGACAAACTATAAAGATACAACGAATGGAAGGATTTGGATACTGTGGGATACCACTAACCTGATTATCAATGGTATTAAAGATGATGCTCAAATGATACATTGTCAAGTAAAAAGTAGAAGAAGAGATATTGATTGCTTACTCATAATAGTGTATGGCCACAATGGGCTTGAACAAAGAAGAGCCCTTTGGGATAACTTGCAACAACTCTCACTAAGTATAGAAATCCCATAGATGATAGTTGGGGATGCTAATGCAGTATTATACCCCAATAATAGACTATCTTGTAACCCAGTAAGCTACTCAGAAATACAAGACTTTGCTGCCTGCCTTCAACACACTACATTGATAGAACAACCTTGGAAAGGTGACTACTATACATGGTCTAATAAGTAGCATGGAGCAGATAGGGTCAGTAGTAGATTAGATAGAGTGTTTAACAATTATGAATGGATGATGTCTTGGGGTCATGTAAAGACAAACTATGGATTGCCTCAAATTTTAGACCATGCTCCTATGTTATTAACCCTGACATCCTCCACATAGAAAAAGTAGAGTGCCTTTCAGATTATTTAACATATGGGCAGAACATGAGGACCTTTCTCAAATAGTTGCTAGCATGTGGAGTTCACATAGTCCACAAGGTACTTTGAAAATCAGATTGGGCAAGATTGAAAGGCCTAAAACCTGTTTTAAAAGCTTTGAACTCTAAGGAATTCAGCGGCATCACTCAAAAAATTGAGAAGGCTAGAATAGAACTAAGTGACATCCAAGGAAAAATCTCATAGGTTGCACTGATGCTTTACAGGATATGGAGAAAAAATACTACTAAACCTTGAGAAATGGTCTTTAACTGAAGAGAGTGTCCTTCAGCAGAAAGCTAGAGCAAAATGGATACAACTTGCAGATTCAAACTCTTAAGTACTTCACAGTAGTGATGAAGGATAGAACTCAAAAGAAGCAAATCACAGAAATTACAACTTTGCTAGGAGACAAGTTTACTGACCCTGATGCTATCAAAAGAGAGATTGTTGATTTCTATAAAAGCTTAATGGGATCAGTTGCAACTACCTTGCCTGCCATCAACATAATGTACATGAAGAATGGTCCTACACTATCTCATCAACAAAGGGTTGATCTCTGTGCAGAAGTAATCAATCAAGAGATTGTTGAGAGACTTAAAGCAATTGGTAATGATAAAGCTCCAGCTATTGATGGCTTTAATGCAGTTTTCTTCAAAAAAGCATGGGACATTATCAACATTCAGATCATAGATGTTGTAAAGAATTCTTCTCAACTGGAAAGCTCTATAAGACCATAAACTGCACCACTGTTACATTGGTTCCTATAGTGACTAAACCTACCACAGTTAAAGAATACTGACCAATAGCCTATTGCTCAATCGTATACAAGATGATCTCTAAAATCTTGGCTTCCTGATTATAGAAAGGAATGCCTTGCATCATTTGTGAGACTCAAGCAGGCTTCATTCCTGGTAGAAAGATTGTTGACAATATCATCCTAGCTCATGAGCTAGTCAAATCTTACACTAAAGCCCAGATATCTCCTAGATGTATGATAAAGATTGATCTCCAAAAAGCTTATGACTCGGTAGAATGGATCTTCTTACAACATGTGATGGAGGAGCTTAGATTCCCTGACAGGTTTATTAGATGGATAATGGAATGCATTAAGACTGTCAACTATACTATCTTTGTGAATGGAGAAACCACAGAACCTTTCAATGCTACCAAGGGTCTTCGACAAGGAGATACAGTCTCCCCTTTCCTTTTTGCAATAATGATGGACTACTTGAGTAGATCACTATATGAACTTAAGAAGGAGCCTAACTTCCAATATCACCCCCAGATGTAAGAAGCTGGACATTACTCATATGAGTTTTGTTGATGATCTTCTGTTATTTACTAAGGGTAATCTATCCTTGGTGACCACAGTTTATAAATGCTTCTCTGTCACGACCCCAAAATCCCTCCAAAGGTCTAAACTAGGTAAGCCTAACATTTTCTGTAATAACATGGATATTTACTAACTTTAAATTAAATTACTCTGAACAAATTACAATTCTCAAAACCAGTGGTACAAGTCACAAGCTTTTTTAAGAGTAGTTATACAAAATAAATACATCACTGCTCCAAAACAAAAAGAACAAATGCAATTAAGTACAAATGAAGGTGACGTCGGGGCCTACGAACGTTGTAGCAGGTTTACCTTGAGTCTCCACCGTAACGACCCACATAGCTACTACCGATAAAATACCTAGATCTGTACATAAAAATGTACAAAAGTGTAGTATGAGCACACCACGGCGGTACCCAGTAAGTATCAAGACTAACCTCAGCGGGGTAGTGACGAGGAACAGTCAAGACACCTACTGGTCAAATGAAATAAGCAGGATATGATAATAAAATATCGAGATAAAGATGACGTGGTAATACCAACAGCGTAGAGAAATCAAAATACAAACAGTAGGAACAATAAAGGGAGAACACGGGTAGTAACGAACGATAACCAAGTAAATCAAATAACCAAGTAAATCAGATAACCAAGTAAATCAACACTGACATAACAGGAACAGAGACAAGTAAGAATGTATCCAAATAAAGAAGTCAATGCAAACTAAATCAATCACATCATGTCTAGTACACAATCCCGACCATCTCAACCCTCGATTTCTCATATCATAATCTCAGCTTCCGAACCTTCAGCACACATGGCACCTTATGCCCCCATATTTCATTTTCCATTTCACTTTTAACAACAAAATCCACATGCTATACAATACATAATGTCCGTACAATGCACTCAATATGTCCAAGAAGTCTTATTTACCTAATATAATTAAAATTATAATTTCTAAGCTAATTAGAAAAGCCAGCGAGAAAAGATGAAGTTGTTTATTTGGAAATCCTTTGAGTTAAGAAGGTACCCCTTTTAATTTAAAATATATCATCGAATGGATTATTGCCTTAAACATGATATTTAATAACTTAAAACTTAGTAGAAATTCCTTTTTAAGAAAAATACAACCTCAGACGGTTTAATGGGATATAATTGAGAAACTAATTGAATTAAGAATGTAACAATTACTGAAGTTTAAAGTAATGGAACGTGTATATATATATAAATACGGTGAGGTATTGAAAACATTGTGGATTCTAACATAAAGGATCACAGCAATAAAGGAATTAAACAGTTTAAACATTTGAATTGATAAAAACAAATAAACACAGCAGCAGAAAGTGCACGACATCACCCTTCGTGTTTTTACTCTCGTTCTCACCATAAGAATCAATAATCACTTTTATTCTTTCTTGTTGCGGCGTGCAACCCAATCCCAATCATATGGTACTGTTGCAGTGTACAACCCAATCCAAATCATATAGTGATATTGCAGCGTGCAACCCGATCCAAATCATATAATATTGTTGCGGCGTGCAACCCGATCCAAATCATACAATATTGTTGCGGCGTGCAACCCGATCCAAATCATATAATATTATTGCGGCGTGCAACCCAATCAAAATCATATAATATTGTTGCGGCGTGTAACACGATCAAAATCATATAATATTGTTGCGGCGTGCAACCCGATCCCATATACAAATCAACACCAATCACAAAAGAATCCCAGTAAGGGAATAATAAGGAAACAATAATATCCCGGCAAGGGAATCAACAACAATAATCACACGTCCCGACAAGGGAACCAACAGTAAGAATTAAATATATCCCGGCAAGGGAATCATCTATAACTAAACTTGTACCAACAATTAACTTCACAATAAAACCTCAACTAAACAACAAGACATAACAAGCACGTAATAACTACACCGGTAACCACAACAATTGGACATGTAACCTATTTGCACGAAGTCATAGAGGAACTCACAATCAAGAAGTATCAAAATGATAAGGAAGGCAACTAAGGGTCAATGTAACATGTAAGAATTAGAGGAAAGCTAACAACGTCATATGGAGCATATAGAGGCAATTTAAGCAACTAGGAAACCCAATCATAACGGGATACTTTCCACATAAGGACCTATGAACCCTAGAGGCAAATTTCCCACAAATAAGTCCGACCACACACTTGTCACCTCACATGCATGTACTACAATTAGCATAGAAGACTCAATTCCTAAGGGGAATTCCCCCACACAAGGTTAGGCAAGATACTTACCTCAATCCGGCCAATTCAATACTCAATTTAGCTTTTTTTATACCAATTCATCAACGTTCGGCTCAATCTAGCCAAAACGACTTGAATACATCAAACAATGCAAGAGAAAACAATTTCAATTGACAAAACTATGCTTCTTATACAATTTGCAAAAAGTCAACAAAAGTCAACTCCCTGGGCCCGCACATCAGAACCCGACAAAATTTACAAAAATCGAATACCCATTCCGCTACGAGTTCACCCATACAAAAATTATCTAATTCCAATGCCATTTGGTCATTCAAATAATCATTTTACATTTTTGAAAGATTTCACAATTTTCCCCAAATTTTCCTTTATATTCTCACGAATTTGATGTTAAATCTAAGATATAATCACAAAATATAGTTGGAAATTGATTAGAGACACTTACCCAATGATTTGGAGAAGTTTGGGTCCTTGGAAAATCACCCATGGAGGTTTAGGGTTTGAGAAAATTGAAAAATGGGTGAAAATCTCGTCAAAAACTTCACTTAACAGGCCTCAGATGTCGCATTTGCGAACCCCTCACAATTACAAACAATGCAGGGCTGGCAGAAGTCGCATTTGTGACAAAAATCTTGCATTTGCAAACTGGGCATCGCAAATGCGATAAAAAGTTCGCATTTGCAACTACACCAGAACAAGCAATTTTTCCTGACACGAAAATAAGCATAACTTCCTCATACGATGTCCAAATTCGATGATTCTTTTTCCAATGGCTCCGTAATTTTGATATGGATCTAATGGTCCAAACAAAACTGAATATGGATCTTATTTGCTCAATGTGGTATTATTTTTGCTTGAAGAAACGACGATGAAGCATCCAAAAACAAGCGCAACATAGCCTAAATCATTCGGAAACTCACCCAAGCCCTCGGGGCTCCCAAACAAACATGCACGCAAGTCTAAAAACATCATAAGGACTTGCTCATGCAATATCATCAAAATAACATCAAAAACTATAAATTTAACCACAAAACTCATGATTTTCTAGCTTTTCAACCGGAAGTCCAAATCACGTCAAATCAATCCTGGTTTTCACCAAATTTTACAGATAGGACTTAAATATTATAAAAACTTGTACCGGGCTCCGAAACCAAAATACGGGCCCCATACCAACGAGTTCAAACATTAATTCATTTCTTTATTTCCTTCAAAAACCAGCACAATAATTTTCTTCAAAAATTATATTTTAAGGCTAGGGACCTCGGAATTCAATTCCGGGCATACGCCCAAGTTCCTTATTTTTCCGCGGACCTCCCAGGATCGTCGGAACACAGACCCGGATCTATGTACCAAATATGTTGACCAAAGTCAACTAAAAACCAAATTTTAACTCTAAAAATTACTATTCTTTTTATATTTTCACATAAAAGCTTCCCGGTTTCACGCCCAAACTGTGCACGCAAGTCGATACACATAATATGAAGCTACTCGTGACCTCAAACTGCCAAACCGGACGAAATTGCTCAAAACGACCAGTCGGGTCGTTGCATTCTCCTCCACTTAACATACGTTCATCCTCGAACGTACCCAGAGTCATTCCAAAGCCATAGAACCACTGCATAAGCTCCTCATACATACACCCGGGGCAATTCCCTGTCACCCAAACCTATGTAGGACTAACAATACAACTTAACTGATGGTCTCACCTTATTCTTAGTCCATATCCTTTGGACAGAACCCAAACCTCAACGTCTAAAATTCATCATAGGATTTGAATCCCACATCATCACACTGCATGAACCTGAACAAGCTGAATTGAGCCAAAATTCCAATCCAATATACAATCACATGTTGTTCCACACAACTCAAATGCCCGAAGCAATAACCTTTGACCATCATAGCTGTTCAAATAACATCCTGAATGCCGGTAATACACTTCACATTGAATATAACCTTGTTCCGGACCCCCACAACACTGCCCATGATAAAGAAACATGTGGATATTCATAGCTACTCATGAAGTCAACAAGTCAAGAAACTTCTTCGGTCGCCAAGCGCCATTACCTAACTTTTAGCAGAAACAACCACATACATCCAAACACTCCTTACCCCCAATACCATAGTACAAATCTCATGTCTAAGAACCTCATCTCAGCAAGTACAAACATCCCAACTAACAACTCACCACGGAACCACGTGGATTCTCACGCTACACAGTTCGTACACCAAACCAGCAATAACTAAATTATGCAACACAAATAAGGGAAAGCCAAGTACAAGAATTATCTAACAAGTACAACATGTGTGACAATAAAAGTATAGTATTTCATCAAATTGTCCCACAGAGGGAAAACACAACACCAAATAAACACAATGAAAGGGTACCCCATATAACATCCGTTGCGGCGCGCAGCCCGCTCCCAAATACTCATCAAGACAAAATGCTCGGGTCCACTGATCACATAAATATTGATATGAGGCACAGCAAAGTGCACAAGTAAAATTGTGGAAACAATGAATAGAAGTGCTAGAACATGAAAGAAACAAGCACAGCTAAGGTGCAATGAACAAATCAACATCACGGGGGCTATCTTGCCCGCATCGCCATAAGTCCTGAAAAGAATTACAACATGCGTGGGGAATAATCATACAACTTCACCGCCTAACATAGCATAAAAGAGTAGCACATAACATAGGCTAGGGGCACAAATAATATCCATTCTGCCCGGTAACATAACCATACTGACAATCTTACAGGAGCGCTCAAACTTGATCTGATACAAGATACATATTCTCATTGAGCTGTCAAATAGCCCCCAACCCAAATCCTGATTATTTCCAAATAGGTAAGTATGCTTCAAAAAGATCCACAACAACTTATCAATAATACATGCTATTAATTATTGCATTCTCAACATTTCTTCAAGATTCGTAAATAGGAAATAGTCCATTCATGAGGGCATCTAGCCCCAAACCTCAGGAATACCGAAATTTTCATACCCAACTCAACTACGCAAATCAAATGGCTGATATATCACTCACACCCTATTATTCTGCTGAAGCACCCATATAGGATTTCTAGCCGTGTAACAAAATATTAATCCCGAAAGCCTCAAAACTCAGTAATCACCATGCCACTAGCCACGCACCCGCAAATTAAAACTCAAGGTCCCTTCCAAAAATGCACACCCTTCACATATGATAGCCAACAAGGTCAATACTCTATTAATTTCTGATACCTAGTCAGGAGAAAGTCACAATGTACCACATATTCGTTACGTCCATAGTAGACAGCCAACTCAAGCCTTTGTCGAACCATCGAGACCTTTTCGAGATCTTCCCGCACGCAACTAAGCCATCAGGACTGCACCTCCCCAACTCGACCGAGTCATACAAACCGTCCAATACAAGAGTGTTGCCATAAATGCCAGTAGAGATTTCCTATTCAAAGGACCAATTACTTCATCGCTATGCTGACCCAATACCATAGAGCTGACCTATTTCTTTGGATAGTCGATATGCAATAATCCAAGTCAAAATCCTAGCATCGTCCCGTGCAAGATCTCAGACCTTAGTCATATACAAATTTCGAGAACCTACCAATACCACATATACATATACCTCAGGCCAAATCTGATATAAATCTAACTCTGCAATCTGAATGCAGCTATTGGACTCCTCCACTTGGCGCAAATCCATAGAAAACAACGTCTGATGATCCATAAAACTAACCTTCAAAGCTCGTACAACACAAATCACAAGGTACTCTAATACCACCAACTATTCCCAATCAACACCCACTTTGTGGCCTTACAACAATCGCGACGACTAGTCAACCAATTAAACCTTCCGAAGCTCGCACTCATCAATCAGATGCCGGAAATCAATGCGCCTCCATACGAACAACTGAATAGTCTCTCAATGCCTCTATATCTTCGGATTGGAAAACACGTCCAGACAATGCCTGAGCATCCCTGACTCTTTCGTAGCCTGTTTGTAGCATCACGAACCACTGGCGTATGGAAAACGCTGAGAGCATAATATTATACACGAGTGGATGTAAAGGAACATCAGTTATATACTTCAAGCTGAATTAATATCGCACGATAAGGAATAAAAGAAGGAGAATTTCCTAATAGTTCTATAGCCTCTCGAGGATAAGTACAGATGTCTCTGTACCGATCCGCAAGACTCTCTAAACCTGCTTGTGACTCGTAGCACCCATGAACCTAGAGCACTGATACCAACTTGTCACGATCCCAAAATTCCTCCAAAGGAGTCATGATGGCACCTAGTCTCTAAACTAGGTAAGCCTAACATTTTCTGTAATAACATAGATATTTACTAACTTTAAATTAAATTACTCTGAACAAATTACAATTCCCAAAACCGGTGGTACAAGTCACAAGCCTTTCTAATAGTAGTTATACAAAATAAATACATCACTGCTCCAAAACAAAAGTAACAAATGGAATTAAGTACAAATGAAGGTGACTCTAAGGCCTGCGAACGTTGTAGCAGGTTTACCTTGAGTCTCCACCGCAACGATCCGCATAGCTACTACCGATCAAATACTTGGATCTGTACACAAAAATGTACAAAAGTGTAGTATGAGCACACCATGGTGGTGCACAGTAAGTATCAAGACTAACCTCGATTAGGTAGTGATGAGGAACGGTCAAAACACCTACTGGTCAAATGAAATGAGCAGGATATGATAATAAAATACTGAGATAAAGATGACGTGGTAATACCAGCAGCGGAGAGAAATCAAATACAAACAGTATGAGCAATAAAGGGAGAACACGGGTAGTAACAAACGATAACCAAGTAAATCAGATAACTAAGTAAATCAACACTGACATAATAGGAACAGAGACAAGTAAGAATGTATCCAAATAAAGAAGTTAATACCAACTAAATCAATCACATCATGTCTAGTACACAATCACGACCATCTCAACCCTCGATTTCTCATATCATAATCTCAACTTCCGAACCTTCAGCACACATGGCACCTTGTTCCCCCATATTTCATTTTCCATTTCACTTTTAACAACAAAATCCATATGCTATACAATACATAACGTCCGTACAATGCACTCAATATGTCCAAGAAGTCTTATTTACCTAATATAAGTAAAATTATAATTTCTAAGCTAATTAGGAAAGCCGACGAGAAAAGATGAAGTTGTTTATTTGGAAATCCTTTGAGTAAAGAAGGTAACCCTTTTAATTTAAAATACAACATCGAATGGATTATTGCCTTTAACATGAGAATTAATAACTTAAAACTTAGTAAAAATTCCTTTTTAAGATAAATACAACCTCAGACGGTTTAAGGGGATATAATTGAGAAACTAATTGAATTAAATGTAACAATTATTGAAGTTTGAAGTAATGGAATGTGTATTTATATATATATGTGTGTGTATATATATATATATATATATATATATATATATATATATATACGGTGAGGTATTGAAAACATTGTGGGTTCTAACACAAAAGATCACAACAACAAAGGAATTAAACAGTTTAAATATTTGAATTGATAACAACAAATAAACACAGCAGCAGAAAGTGCACGACATAACCCTTCGTGCTTTTACTCTCGTTCTCACCATAAGAATCAATATTCACTTTTATTCTTTCTTGTTGCGGCATGCAACCCGATCCCAATCATATAGTACTGTTGCGGCGTGCAATCTGATCCAAATCATATAGTGATATTGTGGCGTGCAACCCGATCCAAATCATATAATATTGTTGCGGCATGCAACCTTATCCAAATCATATAATATCATTGCGGTGTACAACCCGATCCCAAATAATATTGTTGCGGCGTGCAAACCGATCCCATATAATATTGTTGCGGCGTGCAACCCGATCCAAATCATATAATATTGTTGCGGCGTGCAACCCTATCCCATATACAAATCAACAACAATCACAAAAGAATCCCGGCAAGGGAATAATAAGGAAATAACAATATCCCGGCAAGGGAGTAAACAACAAGAATCACACGTCCCGACAAGGGAACGAACAGTAAGAATTAAATATGTCCCGGCAAGGGAATCAGCTATAACCAAACTTGTACCAACAATTAACTTCACAATGAAACCTTAACTAAAAAATAAGATATAATAAGTACGTAATAACTACACCGTTAACCACAACAATTGGACATGTAATCTATTTGCACGAAGTCATAGAGGAACTAACAATTAAGAAGTATCAAAACGATAAGGAAGGCAATTAAGGGTCAATGTAACATGTAAGAATTAGAGGAAAGCTAACAACGTCATATGGAGCATATAGAGGAAATTTAAGCAACTAGGAAACCCAATCATAACGGGATACTTTCCACATAAGGACCTAAGAACCCCAGAGGCAAATTTCCCACAAATAAGGCCGAGCACACACTCGTCACCTCGCATGCATGGACTACAATTAGCGTACAAGACTCAATTCCTAAGGGGAAGTCCCCCACACAAGGTTAGACAAGATACTTACCTCAATCCAGCCAATTCAATACTCAATTAGCTTTTCCTTTACCAATTCATCAACGCTCGGCTCAATCTAGCCAAAAATAACTTGAATACATCAAACAATGCAAGAGAAAACAATTTTAATTGACAAAACTATGATTCTTATACAATTTGCAAAAAGTCAACAAAAGTCAACTCCCCGGGCCCGCACCTCGGAACCCGACAAAATTTACTCAAATCGAACACCCATTCCGCTAAGAGTTTACCCATACAAAAATTATCTAATTCCAATACCATTTGGTCATTCAAATCATCATTTTATATTTTTGAAAGATTTCACAATTTTCCCCAAATTTTCCTTTAGATTCTCATGAATTTGATGTTAAATCTAAGATATAATCACAAAATATAGTTGGAAATTGATTAGAGACACTTACCCAATGATTTGGATAAGTTTGGGTCCTTGAAAAATGGCCCATGGAGGTTTAGGGTTTGAGAAAATTGAGAAATGGGTGAAAAACTCGTCAAAAACTTCACTTAACAGGCCTCAGATGTCGCATTTGCGAACCCCTCGCAATTACGAACAACGCAGGGCTGACAGAAGTCGCATTTGTGACAAAATCTCGCATCTGCGAACTGGGCATCGCAAATGCGATAAAAAGTTTGCATTTGCGACCACACCAAAACCAGCAATTTTTTCTGACACGAAAATGAGCATAACTTCCTCATACGATGTCCAAATTCGATTATTCTTTTTGTTATGGATCCATAATTTTGATATGGATCTAATTATCCAAACAAAACTGAATTTGGATCTTATTTTGTCAATGTGATATTATTTTTGCTTGAAGAAACGAAGATGAAGCATCCAAAAAAAAGCGCAACATAGCCTAAACCTATCCAAAACTCACCCAAGCCCTTGGGGCTCCCTAACAAACATGCATGCAAGTCTAAAATTATCATATGGACTTGTTCATCAAAATAACATCAAAAACTATGAATTTAATCTCAAAACTCATGATTTTCTAACTTTTCAACCGGACGTCCAAATCACGTCAAATCAATTCCAGTGTTTACCAAATTTTACAGATAGGACTTAAATATCATAAAATACTTGTACCGAGATTCAGAACCAAAATACGGGTCCAATACCAATGAGTTCAAACATTAATTCATTTCTATATTTCCTTTAAAAACCAGCATAACAAGTTTTTTTGAAAATTGTTTTCTAAAGCTAGGGACCTCGGAATTCAATTCCGGGCATACGCCCAAGTCCCATATTTTTCAGCGGACCTCCCAGGATTTTCGAAACACAGACCCGGATCTATTTACCAAAAATGTTGACCAAAGTCAACTAAAAACCAAATTGTAACTCTAAAAATTATTTTTTTTTCATATTTTCACATAAAAGCTTTCCGGTTTCATGCCTGGACTGCGCACGCAAGTCGATACCCATAATATGAAGCTACTCGTGACCTCAAACTGCCAAAACGGACGAAATTGCTCAAAACAACTAGTCGGATCGTTACATTCTCTCAGTTCTCTCAGGCATCAGGCCTACATGATAATCTAGGAAAAAGCCCAGTATATTGTGGTGGGGTAACGCAATATGTGAAGGACTAGATATTGACTCACTTGGGATTTGAAAATGGATCCTTTCCCTTCAAGTACCTAGGCATAGATTTCTTTTTATGAATTGTTTATTTTAAATATTCAGTTTAAATAATTTGTATCTTTCTCAGTCCAATAAATAGAGTTGAGGTTAAAGTAAGCTAATAGAAAACTGAAATAACTAGTTATAGTAAGCATGAAAGGGATAAATTAAATGATTCCTTTGTCTACAAAGAAAATAACTCTCATACAGTGCAACCTTTGATCGAAAATATTACAGCCAAGATTTTTTCCTGGACTGCTAAAAAGCTCTCTTATGCTGGTGGTGTGTAGCTGGTCCAGTCTGTAATATTTGGCATCCAAGCATATTGGACTCAATTGTTTATCTTTCCTGCTAAGGTACTGAAAATGATAGAGGCACTCTATAAAGGTAACATTTGGTCTAGAACTAATATAATAATCAAGAAGTCTTTAGTAGTATGGGAAAACACTTGTACTCCAAAGTCAGCTACAATAGATGCCAATACCACAGCAAGCCAATTGGATGGTGAGAAGAATAATTGGATCTAAAGCAACTATACTGCAGTCATAGAATATAAATGATCACAGCAAAAGCATTGTTAGACAAATATACCTGTAGCTTCTAGGAGACTTACCAAGAGTTAGTTGGGGATGTCTAATCTTCCAAAATACTGCTAGGCCTGTAGCGACCCGACCGGTCATTTTGAGCTTTTGCACTTTGCTCTCTAGTTCTCGGGCATGACTTGCCCCGTGTGATGTATTATGACTCATGTAAATCGATGTTTTTGGTTTTCAGGGTAATCGGAATGAACTTGGAAGAACAGTTCTCAGCTTGAAGCTTGAAATTTGAAAGGTTTGACCAAGATTTGACTTGTTGGAATATGATCTCGGATCGGAATTGTTATGATTTGGTTAGCCCCGTTAGGTGATTTGAGAATTAGGAGCGTGATCGGAATGCATTTTGGAGGTCCGTGGAAGGTTTATGCTTAAGTTAGCGAAATTGAGATTTTGGCATTTTCCAGTTGATAGGTGAGATTATGATATGGGTGTCGGAATGGAATTCCGGAAATTCCAGTAGTTCCGTTGTGTCATTTGGGATGTGTGTACAAAATTTCAGGTCATTCGGACGTGGTTTGATAGGGTTTTTGATCAAAAGCAAAATTGGGAAGATTTTGGAATCTTAGGCTTGAATCCGATGTGTTTTGGTTGATTCGATGATGTTTGAGGTGTTTTGAAGATTGGTATAAGTTTGAATAAGGTTATAGGTTATGTTTGTGCTTTTGGTTGAGGTCCCGGGGGCCTCGAGTGATTTCGGATGGTTGACGGAGAGTTTGAAACTTTTGAAGAAGCTGCAGATTTTCTGTTTCTGGTATTTCTGCACCTGCGGATTGGGGACCGGAGGTGCGATACCGCATATGCAGAGAATTGGTCGCAGAAGCAAAAACTGGTGAGGTTGGAAGGAACCGCAGATGCGGTTATGGGACCGCACCTGCAGAGGAGCAGATATGGGAAATGTGTCACAGATTTGGTAATTTAAGTGAGGACCACATATGCGGTACCGCAGAAGTAGAATTTGGGCCGCAGATGCGAAAATGCCTGGGCAGAAAGTATATATTGCACCCTTTGCGATTTTGAAAGAGTTTTCACCATATTTCATCCGGGAGAAAGCTTAGGAGAGCTAATTGAAGAGAGAATTCAAGAGGATTTCATGGAGGTAAGATTTTTGGACCCTAAACTTGTTTGTATGATGAATTTTAACATTGTAAGCTTGAAATCAATGAAAAATCAGTAGCAAAAAATGGGTAATTAGGGCTTGAGATTAAGAGATCTTTAAGTAGGGATTTGAGGGGCCATTTGAGGTCCGATTTTGATGATTCTTGATATGTATGAACTCGTGAGAGGATGAGGATTCCATTGATGTTAATTTTATCAGATTTCGAGACGTGGGCCCGGGGGCCAGGTTTGAGCAATTTCGGGATTTTGATGTTAAATTGGATATTTTCGACTGGGCTTCGTTCCCTTAGCATATTTTAATGATTATGTACTGATTGTGGCTAGATTCGGAGCATACGGAGGTCGATTCGTGCGGGCGAGGCATCGCGGGCTAGAGTTTGGACTGGATCGAGGTGAGTAATGATTGTAAATGATGTTCTGAGGGTTTGAAACCCCAGATTGCACATCGTAGTGCTATATTGAGGTGAGGCACACGCTTGATGACGAGCGTAGGGTCGTGCACCATTGTGTATTGTGACTTGGTCCGTCCCGATTGATGATTTTACTGCGTGTTTGACTGAAATCTAATTGTTATCATCATTATTTGGGTTGAATGCCATATTTGGGCTTCGTGCCAACTATTTGAACCCTTCGGGGATTTTGTTGATATTTCCTCACTGTTTTGACTTTATACTTGAACTCAGTCATATTATTTTCCATTGTTTTCAAAACTTAGCCATGTTTACTTTGCTTTAACACTTGAAATGATATTTAAAATAATATTTTTGGGCTGAGCATCATGTTTTACTATTGCCCGAGCGGCTTATGTGATTTTTGACTAAGTAAGGCCGAGTGCCTATGTTATGAGGATATCTTTTGGGTCGGGCTGCACGCTGCAATGGTGAAACACTGATTTTGATTATGAGGCCGAGGGCCTGAGATATGTACGCCACGAGGTGGCTTGTTGATATGAGGCCGAGAGCCTAGAGATGATGCCACGAGATGGCTTGATATTGCGCTTGGGCCGTAAGGGGCCCGTCCAGGAGTCTGCACACCCCCAGTGAGCACGAGTACCCATTGTGATGTGAGATATAGCCCGAGGGGCTGGTACTGTTCTATGTGATTGCCCGAGGGGCTGGTATTGTTCTATGTGATAGACCGAGGGGCTGGTATTGTTCTAAGATATTGCCCGAGGGGCAGATTTGTTGACATTGTGCCTGAGGGGCGAACCTTATGTGCTTTTCTTTCTTATTTGCCTGTCATTTGCCTGTTTAATTGTGTATTTGTTCCCGAGAGGCAGATTTTCTGTGCTTATCTGCACTAACTGCTTTACTTTCAATTGTGTAACTATTGAAAAAGTCATTTTTAAAGAAGTTTAAACTGAGCTAAGATGCTTTAAGAGATTTCACAGCTTCATTGCTTTCTTAAATGGTTTTGTATTGCTTCTATACAACATCTCGATATGCTTTACGGATTTCCTATTGCTCAGTCTCCATTTATTTTATTACTCACTGAGTTGGAGTACTCACTTTACTCCCTGCACCTTGTGTGCAGTTTCAGGTATTTCTACACCCGGTAGCGGGTATTGGATGAGCTGAGGCAGAGTCATTGGAGTTATAGCGAGGTACATGCCCGACGTTCGTAGCACAACTTTATTCCCTCTTGATGTCATTAGACTATTTTTTGTATATTTCCGGAATCCTATTGTATTTTTGACCTTAGTAGATGCACATGACTTGTGACACCCCGATGTCGGGTTGTATTCATTTCCTCACTTGTTTTATTTTGCTAAGTCTATACTTGTCGGGGGTTTATCCTTATAAATGACTTAAATTGACTTATTGAAACTGTTAAAACTAATTTGGGAATTATGTCAGCTGGCCTTTTCTTCACGAAAGGCGCCATCACGACCGGGTCCGGTTTGGGATCGTGACAAGTTGGTATCAGAGCCTAAGTTACATAGGTCTCATGAGTCATGAGCAGGTTTAGTAGAGTCTCCCGGATCGGTACGGAAACGTCTGTATTAATCCTCGAGAGGTTGTAAAACCTTTAGGAAAAAACTTCACATTCTTGAATTCTTATCGTGCGTCCTTTTAGCTTGAAATGTAACTCGTTCAATCCCTTCCACATGTTCGTATGCGTGCATGAGCGCTCAGTATTAGATGTGCATCGATGGCTTGTGATTCCCTGATCAAGGGGCGAGATGCGATCTTTGTGTGTTGATATTGGGCCAGTCTAGAAGACTTGATGCCGGATTTTTACCTATAACTTGAGCTCGGAGCTGCTGATTACGTGAGCACGTGTTTCTGGATCTATATGTGATGTTGTGTCCCTATTAAGGGAAGTGATGGCTGGATAGTTACGTGATGAGTGTGATGTGACTGCGAGATGTATTCATATGATTTGGAAGCGACGAGGAGGGTTTGCTGGAGAATAAAAGAACTATTAAGTGCTCGATTTCCATCTTGATTTGAGGTATAGCCCCGAGTTATGGGTGTGTGAAGAATCTTTTCATGTTTCCTAGCTGGGAGTGAAGTCAATCTCATGTTGCAGTATGAGTTCAGACGCAGGAAGACTAAGTGACTGCGTAATGTTTATGACGGTGTAAGGTAAATGTTAGTTGGAGGCAAAGCAGGTGGGTTATCTCCTGAGGAGAGTTATGAGGTTGGGTGATCCTTATGTTGTCTGTTAGAAGATCTCATGAAATATATGTGTTGAAATTTAAATTTGGGTCACTTAAGAGAGTGGGCTTGACTGTTGTGAGGATGAATACGAGATTTACAGAAGATTTAAAGTACCAGATGGTCTGTGTTTCATGAGTTTATGAAGGATTGACTTTAATCTCACTATGGTATTATGGCAGCAGTAGAGTATATGTGTTATGAGTTATTATGTGTGTTTTGGTCTATAGATTTGATCCAAGTTGGGGAGTCTGCTATTGATTAGGTGATTGCATGGCTAGGTGCTATGTCGGTTCCAATTTGAGGCATACTGGTAAGTCAGTTATGGCTTACGGAGATTGAGACCGAGGATGACTCGAGTAAAGGAAAAGTTTGACAAAGGTTATATTATGCTTCATAGGTGCATGAGAATCACGGAATGTCTTGAGTTGTTGTTGGTGAAGGATGCTCGGTGCATAGAGCAGGAAGTTGCTTGGTTGTATTAAGATGAGGTTACATTCTGCGGCGTCGGAATGCTAGTGAGGCACAGGTTGCTCGGTTCATTTGATCAGGTTGATTGCAGTTTGAGTAGAGGGGATGACTCTCGAGAATGGTTCTAATGGGTTCAAGATTCTACATGTAATATTTGGAGATTTTCAAAGTGGTGTAATTGTCTAGAATCTGAGGTTTGCATTTGGAGGGTGTCAAGATTTGTGGTATTTCTATATTAATTATGGGCTTCTATATATCAGTATCAGAAAGGTGATGATAACGGATTTAGATTCGTAGGAAGTTTCTTCAAAGTAAAGTATTTCGAATGTGGTACTTTGAGGCATTTAAGAGAGTGTCCGGCGGCTTATGAGCCTTAGTCGGTGTGGTCTTATGCTTGGGTCTCGTGCAGTAAGTCTAGGTTGAGAATTGTGGTGTTACAGCAAGGAGGAGTATCAAGTTGAAGGTAAATCAGAAGGAAACTTGGATAGCTGGGATAGCTTGATAGTAGGCTGGATCGGCATGGTAAGGATATGGTCAGTTCTTTGGATGCTTACGAGGTAATGAGTTCTTACAGGTGTTTCGCGGCAATGCTCTTAGGTGTTAGTGGCATGCGTAGCTTGGCTGAGTTAGAAGGATTCAGTCATGGCAGGTTTGGTTTTGTGCAAAGGGAGTCGGAGAGTTCTTGATGATTTCCACCGCAGTTTGGAGGTGCATATTTTCTACTAGCATGAAGAGCGTGGGATGTATAGTGATTTTCTTCCAGATGGGTTCAATGGAAAGTCTTGGTTGGTTGAGTACATAGTTGCTTGTGGCTCGAAAGGGATATGAAGTCCTCATGTTATCCTAGGATGGTATAGTATATGCGGTATATTGTGGAGAATTGAGATTGTGTGTGTAAGGCTCCAGTTCAGTTCTGAAAGGAAGGTCATAAAACTCTTAGGCAGCGGGCAACTTTAAATAGTTAGAGAAATGAGCTTCAGATGATTAAGCAAATGGTATTGCTACTTGGGGTGATTTGAAAAGGGCATATGTTTTAGAAAATGGCTATGTGATTAAGTTGATGGTACTTTGGTAGTATTGCTTTCTTGTTAGATCGGCTGTTGATATTCGAGTTTTCTTGGTGGAGGAATTTTAGATTATCTCTCGTGGAATGATTGAGTATTAGAGGTGTGGTATGTATTTGAGCAACAGAATTGGGACCGGATCTGGTGATTCATGTACCATATGGATTGGGAGACGAGAAGTTCTCATATTCAGGCTATGTTGTAGTTGTGGGTCGTGTGTATCGGCACGGTATAGTGACTATTAGGGTTTGGAGACCCGAGTGGATCCTTTGTTGCTTGGTATGTTAGATTATGGAGGTAATAATGGGCATAGACTGGTTGTCTCAGTGTTGTGTCATTTTGGGCTATTGCGCTAAGGCGGCTATGTTGGCTATGCCGGGAATGCCACGGATTAAGTGGCAAGGTTCGACGGATTTTATGGTATTAGTAGGATGGTTTTATGCTTCGAAGACCTAGTGGATGGCTGGGAAGGATTGTCTTTCTTATTTGAGCTTTCGTGATGGATGTCACTGCAGAGGCTTCTACCATTGATTCAGTTCTGGTGATGATGGACTTTTCGGATGTTTTCTTGTGGTCGGGCATGTTGCTGGGCAAGGTTGTTGATTTTGGTATTGATTTGATGTCGGGCACCATATCGTATAGCACCGACAGAGTTAAAGGAGTTGAAGGAGCAGCTTCAGGGTTTCCTTGATAAGGAGTTCGTTGGCAGGCCAATGTGGATGCGTGTTCTAACTTGAGCCGGGTTGGTTGGCTCCGAATTGTATTGTTGTGGAATGTGTTGATTCGATTGTTATTGAGCTTATTAGTAATGTGGGGAGATCTATGAGTTACCTATCCGAGTTGTGAGGCATTAGGATTTGTTTGTCATAGGCACATATGGTGTGATGTTATTGGGGTCTCTCAGTGGAATTCGAGCAGGAGGAGTATTGGATATTGCTTGGTAGAT
The DNA here is from genome assembly GCF_000393655.2 of Nicotiana sylvestris. Lineage (NCBI taxonomy): Eukaryota > Viridiplantae > Streptophyta > Magnoliopsida > Solanales > Solanaceae > Nicotiana > Nicotiana sylvestris. The sequence continues at coordinate 108,123,932 of NC_091064.1, forward strand.
GGCGCATCAGTTATGTCCTTTCGGGTTGTGTGATGTTATGTATTTTTTTTACCATGGTTATGATGATTTACTTGGGTTCTAAACATCAATTACGCGTGGTCATCAATTTCGAGCAGAGTGACTTGAGGTATTTCATGTGGAGTAGTGTTTGGATAGGATCGCGCATTGCAGCGAAGTTATGTGGAGGTATGACCTTGCGGGTTAGATTCGTGTGTTCTATTTCTATGATGTGAGATGGGTTCTTAACCTTGTGTTGTGGTGGTGCTGGTGAGCTTGCGGTACAGCTCTTTCATTTGAGTCATTTCCATGATTTGAGTATGTCGGATTGTTGCTTATTGGTTTGTGGAGTTCAAAGTTGTGACCTTAGCCTGTATTGATGTGTCATATCACCAGCGTAGTGTGTTGGATTAGATGAGATCGTTGGGATAATTAATGAATACGAACGGATTCGATTTCAGCATGTGGGAAGGATAATATCGAGGTTTGGCTCAGAAATTTGCTATGGTATTTACCAAAGGAGAAGTGTTTTAATGAATGGTTGATCTGGGAAATGGTTATGGCTTACTGTGTGTTTTAGTTTCCATTGGCAGTATATGAAAGTGTTGGGATAAGACTTTAGTTGATAAGAGGTTTTCTACCGGTATTCGGTTGTTGTGTAAAGCTGTCGTGATTTGAAGTTATCACTACAAGTGTTTGAGTTATGTGGTATATCATGTGATTGCACCTGAGATTGCAAGTATGGGTTATTACAGCTTGTTCGGGCTTATTCTGAGTATAGATGTGAGATTCTGATCTTGTGGATGATTTCAGAAGTAGAAATGTGGTTCCAATGTTAATAGGCTAGATTGGATTGTGAAATTTCAGTTACATTGTGTTATCGGACCTATATAAGATAGGGTGACATGGGATCACCCTCGGGTATATGCATGGTAAGGTTATTCAACGATTGGTTGGCTTTTGGAACAACTCTGGACGCATTCGAGGACGAACGAATGTTTAAGTGGGGGAGGATGTAACGACCCGACCGGTTGTTTTGATCTTTTGCACTTTGCTCGCCAGTTCTTGGGCATGACTTGCCCCGTGTGATGTATTATGACTCATGTAAATCGTTGGTTTTGGTTTTCAGGGTAATCGGAATGAACTTGGAAGAACCGTTCTCAGCTTGAAGCTTGAAATTTGAAAGGTTTGACCAAGATTTGACTTGTTTGTATATGATCTCGGATCAGAATTTTTATGATTTGGTTAGCTCCGTTAGTTGATTTGAGAATTAGGAGCATGATTGGAATTCATTTTGGAGGTCCGTGGAAGGTTTAGGCTTAAGTTAGCGAAATTGAGATTTTGGCGTTTTCTAGTTGATAGGTGAGATTTTGATATAGGTGTCGTAATGGAATTTCAGAAGTTCCAGTAGTTTGTAGTGTCATTTGGGATGTGTGTGCAAAATTTCAGGCTATTCGGATGTGGTTTGGTTGGGTTTTTTATCAAAAGCGGAATTGGGAAGATTTTGGAATCTTAGGCTTGAATCCGATGTATTTTGGTTGATTCGATGATGTTTGAGGCGTTTTGAAGATTGGTATAAGTTTGAATAAGGTTATGGGTTATATTTGTGCTTTTGGTTGAGGTCTCGGGGGCCTTGGGGTTATTTCGGATGGTTGACGGAGAGTTTGGAATATTTGAAGAAGCTGCAGATTTTCTGTTTCTGGTATTTCCGCACCTGCGGATTGGGGACTAGAGGTGCGATGCCGCATATGCGGAGAATTGGTCGCAGAAGCGAAAGCTGGTGAGGTTGGCAGGAACCGCATATTCGGTTGTGAGACCGAACCTGCGGAGGCGCAGATACGGGAAATGTGTCACAAATACGGTTTTGGTAACTTAAGTGAGGACCGCAGATTGCTGGGATCAACACCTTCAAAGGATCATCAAGCAAGGAAAAGGAAAATCCAAGAAGGCTAGCATCTTCAAAATGATATATGTTGAGATTTCGCATGCAGTATGGATCGAAAGAAACACATGCATATTTGAGCAAAGGTATCGAGGCAGTGATGTTCTTCTGCGGGAGATAGCATATATATGCAATGTTAGAGTAGCTACTCGAGCTAAGAGTTACATACAAAATTTTACCTAGGAACAGAGTAGATTCATTAGTTCTATTTGTAAATAAGTATGCTTTGTTGCTTTTCAGCTTTGAGATAGTCAGCTGAGTTAGCTTGACAATAGATTTGTACTGCTATTCTTTGGTGATTAATACAAAAGAAAGTTAATTACCAAAAATAAAATAATAATGTTTCTTAAAAAAAATAAAAAAGTTGTCAAAATTTATATTCAAACGGGAGCTTATTTTATTATTAAACACATTTTAGCATTTGATATCACAAATATTAAAATGGTGGAATTACTTTGATTTATCCTTTCTATATCCACTTTGAACATATATTTAATAGGTGTTTGACAATATTTGGTGGAAACTTAAAAAAAAGTATTTGAAGTTAAAGTTGAAAAGAATATTCCATTTGTTCCAATTTATGTTTCATACTTCTCTTTTTAGTTTGTCTCAAAAAGAATATCATACTTTCTTATTAAGAATTAATTAAATTTTTAACTTCTTACTTTACCCCTAATGAATGATTTATAGTCACACAAATATTTATGTCTTATTTTAGACCCCAAGTTTTAGAAGTCTTTCTTTCTTTGAGATGGAGGGGGGATATTAATTTGGGAATTTAAGTTATATTTAAATATAAATTCCACTTGGGAAAACAAAGTTGAAGATGCAAATAAACCATTATTTGGCCTTAGATTTGGCTATTGTTTTTCAAAAAAAAACATGAAATATGATCAGTTTTTGAAAAAAAATTGAAAAAAAAATATTCAAGCTCCCAAAAACTGCTTTTGGGAGAAAAAATTTCTTCTGCTCCCAAAGCTTAAAATTATTTTCAAATAAAATGCATGTCCAAACACAACTTATATTTTCAAAAATTATTTTTCAAAACAACTTCAAAAAAAAAATTCAAGTTTCAATCAAATCTATGTCCAAACACTAGCCATGTCACTTGAAATACTTTTCAAACAAGTTATTCAAATCACTATTTGCAGATATTGAATAATAATATTTGCAAATGATCAAGTCAGTTTTTGCAGATACTGAAATATAATATTTATCTCAAACTGAGACAAGCTTCAAATATTGGACAAAATAGACTAGATTGTGAATTGTAAGTATGGTCTTATTATAGCTTTATAACAAATAATTCCTTCCAACACTTAACGCCCTGCCATGTGCATACTGCAATGTGACATTTGATTCAACTTGAACTTGCCATTTATTCTAGTGTTACCTAACTACCCCACCAATAAAGATACCGAGTAATTCTACCTACAAAATCTTACGCAAATGGAAAGAATAACTTAGCTATTTTCTTTCAGCGCTTTAGTCTCTATAGTTTTCACTCACTCCAGTAACTGCTAGGCCACACCATTAAGTAAATGCTTGTTGATATTTTCTAGCCAAATTAGCTAGCTACAAGACTGCAGCTTACGTTTTAGAATATTGGGTTATGGAGAACCTAATTCTACTTTTCTATTTTAGGCTTAACAAAGACCAGAAAGACAGATAGCAGCTAAAACTACACCATTCAAAGAGCATAAAAGTTGAAAGGAAAAGTTCACCAATTAATGACCTTATGTAGTTAATATGTTCCAAAGAGGAATCTAGGGTTGTGCAACAAAACAGATGCGGAAACAACATGAAAAGTAGTTGAAATTTAGAACGAGTTTCTGAAGTAACAACACTCTGATAAGAGATAACATAAGTATTAAATCTAAGTTGATTTCAGTGATGCAAAATAACCAATTACTCCTTATGTGCAGGAACAAGTTCTGAGCAATAGAATGGAGGCATATGGAGGCAAAAATGAATCAAACGAAAAAAGAAAAGAGAAGTGGAAAAATCAAGCAAGGGAACTAGCAAAATCAATCAAAAAGGATATTATAGGAAGGATCTCAATCAAAGGAGATCAAGGGAATGAAATCATCCGCAAAAGATTCTCCTACATAAAGACGCCAATCGAAACATCAATCAAGGGACTTGGCAACGGAATATTCTCTTATTTAAGGAAGAAATAATTCAAGCCCGCAAGTCTAGGCAAGTCAACATAAGAATCAATCTTCCAAAGAATCAATTTACGATTCCTTCTGAATACAACTCCCTTGGGTTTGCAATCTCTTAAAAAGACATACAAGACTTGAAGGCCTCAAGAAGTATAAATACCTACTGCACCAGCCTTGGAAAGATATACTTTGATCAAACCAACTTCAATATCTTTGTTCTACTTCAAACAAAATATTGTAGCCTGTTTTAGATTTCTTGTGTAACAAAGAAGACAGAGAGAGAGAGAGAGAGAGAGAGAGAGAGAGAAGAACAAAGTGACAAAAGCTGTTGGTGTATAACAACACTAACTCATCTGTACTAAGCTACTTTATACTTGAAAGAGATCACCCTTGCACTCCAAGGGGACTGGACGTAGGATTTACTCCGAATCCAAACCAGTATAAAATCATATTGTATCATTTACTTTCTGTAATGTATCAATTACATTCTGTTCCTGAATAGTCCAATCGACTAGAACACAGATTAGTCATCAACCTCGAAAAAGAAAAGAAAAATTACAATTCACCTCTCCCCCTCCTCCCTCTTGCACTCTTAATTGGTATCAGATCAGGTCTCTCACTTTTTGCATAACAGTTTGTGAGAAAAGATCATGGCAAATCAAATAACTGTTGGAGCACTCTTTCAATAAGGAACATCACAAGTCAGGCCACCATATTTCAATGGACAACACTTTTCTCACTGGAAATTATGAATGAAATTTTATGCAAAATTTTATGATGTGAAAGTATGGCGTGTTATTAAAAAGGAAAACAATCAACTACCAGTAGTAACTCAACTACCCGCTGATCCTGAAGATATAGATGAATACATAGATGAACAAATGGCGGTCGTTCAGGTTAATGCTAAGGCACGAAACATGTTGTATAACGTTATAAGTGGAGAAAAGTATGAGAAGATTTCAAGTTGTGATACGGTCAAAGAAATGTGGGACAAATTGGAAGTCCCCTATGAAGGAACTAGCAAAGTGAAAAAAACTCAGATAAATATATTGGTTTATGATTATGAACTGTTTCAGATGAAAGAAGGAGAATCCATTGAGGAAATATTCACAAGATTCAGCAAAATCATTAGCGATCTGAAAGCCTTTGGTAAACCATACTCAAGTGGTGATCACATTCAAACAATCCTAAGGAGTTTACCTACTACTTGGAAGATGAAAGTAGTTGTACTCGAATCTCAAGATTTAAACAAACTTTCATATGATGAACTACAAGGAGATCTTAGCGTTCTAACCCATCTCAAGAAAACAAGTCAGAAGAAAAGAAGAAAACAATTGCCTTCAAAATTACAACTGAAGGACATGAGAATGATATTGATGAAAATCTAGAATCTCTTAAAAAAGAAATTGACATGGTATCAAGAAACATGGATGGATTATTAAGAAGGTAAAGAAACACAAGAAGGGGAAGGATTCCATCTAGGCGAACAAGGCAATACAATGAACAAGACAAGAATGACGGGAAGTGTTATGAGTGTGGAAGGTATGGGTTGTTCAAGCTGAATGCCTAAATCTTAAAAGAAAAGTCTCCAGTGGGTTAGGCAAAAACAAATCCTTTGGAAGCTGGAGTGATGAAGATAGTTCAGATCACGAAGAAATAGCAAATATGTGCTTCATGACTATCCTAGAAAATGACATGAGCAAATAATATGGTTGCTGGACTGATGAAGATACATCAAACGATAAATGCAAGGAAGATACTGAAAACTGTATTATGGCACGAGGTGAAATAAGAAAGGTAAGATCTTATAACTATGATAGATATAATGAATTGTAGGATATTCTTGACCTTACCCTAAAAGACTCTCAAAATATATTGAATGAATTAAGGAGACTCAATAGTGAAAAGAAAGACTGGGAACTTAAGCTTGAAGTCTGTGAAATTGAAAGAGACATACTTCAAGATGAAGTTCAGGAATTGCAAATGCAAATAATGGCATGGTAAATCCACCAGTCACAATTCAGTCAAGTCTAACCATGCGACTTACAAGTCAACTGGAAAAGGAATGGTTAGAACTGAGTCCACAAGTACTACACAAGTGGTAGATCGAAAACTAGATCAAACCTTGTGTGTCATTACTGTAACAAAGTTGGACACAAATATTCTTTTTGTCGATTTCATAAATCTAATATTTCAGGATGGATTTGGAAACCCAAAAACAATCCTGATTCTAGTAGAACTAACCAACAAGGATCCAAGCAAGCTTGGGTACCTAAAAGAAGGTGACAATTCTATTTTGCAGTAACACCACAGAAAGAGCTGCAAAGAAAAATAGTATTTAGACAGCGTGTGTTCTAGTCACATGACAAGTGACAAAAATCTGTTTAAAGAAGTCACAAAAATAAATGGTGGATATGTCAAATTTGGTGATGATTCAAAAGAAAAGATAGTTGGTACCGGTACAGTTCCATTCGGAGGTATGGATGGACTCAACTACAATCTTTTGAGCATAAGTCGGCTATGTAATTTGGGATATAAAGTAAAATTCAAGAAAACAGAATGCGCCATTAAAGATAAAACAGGTAAAATCATTCTTCCAGGAAAAAGGTATGGAAATGTTTATATTATTGATGGCATTGAAAATCTAGATAGTCACATTTGTCTAGCATCCATATCTGACGATCCATGGCTTTGGCATAAAAAACTTGGTCATGCAAGAATGCATCTAATTGAAAAACTCTCCAAGCATGATTTAGTTATTGGTCTTTCTAAACTCAACTTTTCTAGAAATCATGTAAGTGATGCATGTTAGATTGGTAAACAAACTAGAAACTCTTTCAAAACCAAGGACATTATGTCCACTATCAAGCCCTTACAATTGCTTCATATGGACTTGTTTGGACCCACTAAAACCGCCAACATTAGACGTAAATGATATACTTTTGTTATTGTTGATGACTACTCACGTTTTACATGGGTAAATTTCTTATCTCATAAAGATGAAGCATTGAAAAATTTTGAGATTTTCAACAAAAGAATTGAAAGAGAAAAGGGTATCTTATCACAACCATCCAAAACGACCATGGATGAGAATTTGAAAGAAGATCCTTTGAAGAATTCTGTAATGATCAAGGGTATACCCATAATTTCTCATCCCCAAGATCACCCCAACGAAATGATGTAGTTGAGCGCATGAATAAAACTTTATAAGATATGACAAGAACAATGATATTAGAACATTCATTGCCAAATCACTTTTGGGTGGAAGCAATTAGGAAAGCATGTCATTCTCAACATGTGTCTCATAACACCAATTTTGCAAAAGACTCCATATGAATTATGGAAAGGTAAGAGGCCTGATATTGGCTACTTTCATCCGTTCGGAAATAAGTGCTTCATTCACAACAATGGTAAGGATAACCTTGGAAGATTTGATCCACGAAGTGATGAAGGTATTTTTCTTGGTTATTCAATTAATAGTAGATCATTTAGATTTTACTACAAAAGTACCTTATCTGTAGAAGAATCAGTGCATGTTATATTCGATGAAAATAACTCTATGGATGAGAAAGGAATCATTAGAGGTGATGAAGATACCAACCAAGAAGTATCATAGACAAATAAGCCACAAAAGTCGACTGATACCCCAGTCATAGTCACGGAGTCGACTTGTGAACCAGTGAGCAATCCTGTTGAACCACAAAAGGAGTTGACTACTTTTGTAGTTGGAACCTAACCAAATGAATGGAGAAGCGAACCTAAATATCCTTAAAAGTTCATCATAGGAGATCCAAACGAAGGGATAAAAACTAGATGGTCTCTCAAAAAGAAAGCAAATATTGCACTCATATCTCAAGTAGGACCAAAGAAAGTTGATGAAACCCTAAAGGATTCTAGCTGGATACGAGCTATGCAGGACGAACTTGATCAATTCGACAAAAATCAAGTTTGGGAATTAGTTCCTAAGCCAGCAAATGCTACTATAGTCGGAAAAAAGTGGGTATTCTGAAACAAGCTAAATGAAAAAGGAAAGGTAGTGAGAAACAAAGCCAGACTAGTAGCTCAAGGCTACTCACAGTAGGAAGGAGTCGACTATGATGAAACCTTTGCACCGATAGCACGGTTAGAATCCATGTGTATATTGCTTGCCTATGCATATTTTAAAGGTTTTAAACTATTTCAAACTGATATCAAAAGTGCTTTTCTAACCGGTTCATTGATGAGGAGGTATATATAAAACAACCTCCTGGCTTTGAAAACTCACAATTTCCTTATCATGTGTATAAGCTAGCTAAAGCTCTCTATGGACTCAAAAAAGCTCTTCGAGCTTGGTATGAAAGAGTGAGTTCCTTTTTAACTAATCATGGGTTCATCAGAGGTAGGGCGGGTGCTAATTTCTTTATCAAGAGATCTATTGAAGGTAATCTCATTATTCAAATCTATGTAAATGATATCATATTTGGTAGTACTGATCTTCATTTGTGCAAAAATTTCCCGAATCTCATGAAAAGTGAGTTCGAAATGAGCATGATGGGAGAGATGATATTTTTTCTTGGACTAAAAATCCATCAATCAGAAAGTGGAATATTCATCTGCCAAACCAAGTATACGAAGGAGTTGATTCAAAAATTTGGAATGAGCAATATCAAATCAATTGGAACTCCTATGAGTCCCTCTACAAGTTTAGACAGGGATGAACAAGGAAAACCAGTGGACGAAAACAAGTATCGTAGAATGATTGGATCTCTATTATATCTAACGACTAGTCGACCAAATATCATGTTCATTGTTTGTAAATGTTCCAAGATTCAGTCAGCTCTTAAGGAGTCTCACTTAACTGCAGTAAAGCGAATTATACGCTATCTCATTGGAACCACCTCTTACGGATTTTGGTATCCTCGCTCTAACAATTATAAACTTGAGGGATTTGCATATGCTGATCTTGCAAGTGACAAGGAAGACAGAAAAATCAAAAGTAGGACATGTCATTACTAGGAAAAGCACTAATCTCCTAGAACAGTAAGAAATAGGGATCAGTAGCTCTTTTCACAACTAAAGTAGAGTACATTGAAATTGGACAATGTTGTGCTCAATTACTATAGATTCTCATCAATTGGGTGACTGTGAATTATTTTTTAAACATGTTCAAATATTCTGTGATATTTCTAGTGTTATTTGTCTATCAAAGAATATTGTGCATCATTCTAGAGCTAAGCATATAGATATTATGTCACGACCCAAAATCCACTAAGGGTCGTGATGGCGCCGGACACCGCTGTCAGGCAAGCCAACCAAAATACTTAGTTAAATTCTCGTTTTAAATACTTCTGAAATCACTTTTTTTATAAGTTTAAGCAATACATAGTAAATTCCTCTGAATAAATAATGAAATATTTAGCAACTTTTAAAATTTCTGCATAAACCCATAAACATCCCAGAACCCGGTGTCACAAGTGCATGAGCAATTTCTAAGAAATAATGTAATACAACAACCGTCCGGAATACAATATTGGACAAAAAATAAATACAGTAATCTGAAAGAGACTCTGCTGGCTGCGGGTTGTCTCGAGAAGTGCAGCTCACCTAAGTCACTGTATCAACCATGCTGCTACGCCCACTAAGCCACTAGAGATGCATGTGCCCGTGCAACAAAAATGCACAGAAGTGTAGTATGAGTACGAAAACAACGTGTACCCAATGAGTATCCTGCCTAATCTCGAAGAAGTAGAGACGAGAGGTCGACTTCGACACTTACTAGTGGTCAAATAATGTTATATCAATAATATATTAAATCGTAGATTTTTATAAACATGATTGTAATTCGATAAGTTGAAGCAAGTAAACAATTATTTCTTTTATAGGAAATTTCCAAATTCCTTTTCATCATTTATACATATATTCTTAAGCTGGGAAGAGGCAATAACAACTTCAATAAGTTTCAAGGCAAGCAATAAAAGCATGTGCAAATCATGCCGAGGTCGTATGGCCCGATCCAACAGAAATGTAAAATGTGCACTGCCGAGGGTCGAACGGCGCGAACCATAGATGCATCTATTACCCCGCTCGTGAATCCTCCATGCGACGCGGTCAACATAAAATAAACAAACATCCTGCTCGCGAAGCATACATGCGGCGCAGGTACACATAGAATCACATATTCAAACAGTTAACCCAGACTTCATTAGGGAACAACTATCCAAAAAAAAAATCCAAATCCTCCTTTTTTAACGATTTAAGAAAAATAAAGTTTAATCCTTTTAGAAATTCAGTTACCAATTCGATAGAATTTAAGCAATTCAAACCGTCAATAGGATTACAAATAATTTCAAGTACAACATGCTTTTGGGTCCTAGACTACCCTGACAATAGCATAATAGTTGCTACGCACGGACTCTCGTCACCTCGTTCGTACGTAGCCCCCACAAATAGGAGCACATAACCAATTAACTCACCTATGGGGACAATTCCCTCTTACAAGGTTAGAAAGAAAACTCACCTTGCTCGGAAGATCCATAACGGGCATTCCACGCCCTTCCGAAAACTCGAATCGATGCACAATGCTCCAAAGCTAGACAATAATTATGCAAATCCATTAATATATGCTCAATTACTCATAACGATACAATTTATAACAATTCCTAACCCCGATCGAAAAGTTGACAAATACGCCCTCAAGCCCACATGCCCGGATTCCAAAAAATTTCGAAGATAAAGTTTACCAATAATCTTACGAACGCAAATATAGGATTTGCTCTCAATTTCATGCCCGAAATCGTGGTCAAAATTCAAGAATATCAAATTTCTAGGTCTTCCTCAAAAACCCCAAATTTCTACCAATTTTCATGCTCAAATCCGTACATAATCAATGTATTTAACTCAAGATAGGTAGGGATAGTTTACTTATCATTGATGATGAAAATCCTCTCTTGAAACCCTCCAAGAATCGCCCAAGCCAAGAAAATATGAGAGGAAATGGCCAAACCTCAATTTTAAAACATCCACTGCCTCGAGCACTTTCCGCACATGCGGTCCCTTGACCGCTTCTGCGGTCCGGCAGGTGGGAGCCACTCTACCACTTCTGCGGTTTTCTCCAAGCTCCCCTTTTTCCGCTTCTGCACCTCGTCTAGCTCAGGTGCGGTCCCGCTTCTACGACACCCTGACCGCATCTGCGGTCTCTTCGCTCCTGACCCAAAATCGCATATGTGCCCTCCTACCCGCTTCTGCGGCACCGCACCTGCACCCAAACCCTCGCAGGTGCGGTTACACTAGATATCAACAACCTCAGCCTTTCCAAAATTCCATTTTCGATCCGTTAACTACCTGGAATCCATCCGAGGCCCTCGGGACCCCAACCAATCACACCAACCAGTCCCAAAACACATTACGGACTCGCTCGAGGCATTAAATCATATCAAACAATGCTAAAATCTCGAATCGACCTCCAATCCAAGCTTTATGAACTTTAGAATTTCAAACTTCTACTTTCGGTGATTAAACCTATCAAATCACGTCCGATTGACCCCAAATTTTGCACACAAGTCATATTTGGCATTAAAGGACCTACTCCAACTTCTAAAATCGGGTTCCGACCCCGATATCAAAAAGTCCACTTCCGGTCAAACTTCTCAAAAACCTTCAATGTCTATCTTTAGCCAAATGACTTCAAAATGACCCATGGACCTATGAATTCACTTCTGATCACGCTCCCAACACCAGAATCACCATACGGAGCTACTCCCAGACTCAGAATCCCAAACGGACATTGATAACACTGAAATGCACTTCAAGCCAAACTTATAAAATTTCTTCCAAAATGCTAACTTCCACAATAGGAGCTAAAACGCTCCCGGGGTTATCCAAAACCCGATCCGAGCATACGCCCAAGTCTGAAATCATCATACGAAGTTGCTGGAACCTTCAGATCCCGATTCTGAGGTCGTTTATTCTAAAATCCAATCCTAGTTAATTCATCCAACGTAAAGCTTCCAAAATGAGAATTCGTTTTCCAAATCAACTCTGAACTTCCCAAAATGAAATTCCGACTATGTGCACAAGTCATAATACCTGAAGTGAAACTGCTCGTGGCCTTAGACTACTGAATGACGCGCTAGAGCTCAAAACGACCGGTCGGGTCGTTACATATTAAGCACCATTTTATTAGAGATCATGTTCTTAAAGCCAACATAGAATTATTATTTGTAAGTTCCACTAATTAATTAGCAAACATATTTACAAAACCTTTGCTAGAAGACAAATTTTGTGCATTACGAGACTCTCTTGGCATTATTTCCATAAACCCATAATTTTAGGGCCTTTGTGATATTTTTAATTATTACCGTGTCTTAGTCTGAATATTTCCTTAAGTGTGTAAGGTGCATGTGTCTGCTACTTTTCATGTTTCACACCTTTTCAGAGACCGGTCAATCATAGCGTCGAATCTCTAACGCCTTTTCATATATAATCAACTGCTATTTATCATCCTTTTAAGTTCAAAAGTGTCTTCAGTCCTTCTCAAATTGTTTGTATCTCCACTCCCCTGTTCCAAACCCTACCATGGCGAAACACTCCAAAAAACCCCTCTCCTTCAACCCGCAAAATCACTCGCTCTAGGGCAAAACCCTCCTCTCAACCTCCTGAACCAGTCAATCTAGGATCAGACCACTATGAGGATTTAGCCATCTCTCAAGATTTCTCAGATAGTGCTCGCAGTCTCAACGAAAAAACTCTAGGAAAACGACCAATGGTAGACCCCCTTGAAACATTCACTCCCAAAAGGCCCAAAACTGGTCTCTCTAGTTCTCTTGAGTCTAACCTAAATTTTTGTGACACTCCCACCAGGGATTCTTTCATTGCCTTCAAATACAAGCCTATCGCTCATGGCAGAGATGTTGATTTAAATGGCATGGACAGTCTCAACTACAAAGTGAAGGAACTCTTTGACTTCTAGGGTTGGAAAAATTTTCTTTCCTTGCCTCCTCCAAAGGTATATGAACCCCTTGTTAGAATGTTCTATGCTAATCTTTGCTCTAGCAAACCTGATAAGTTAGAAACTTTGGCTCTTGGAAAACACATTGTTCTGGACTGTGCTCTGTTGATACTATTTTTTAATGTAGTTGTTCTGGCTTTTCTATGCTCTTTAAGAATACCTGGATTGAGGATTTTGAAATCTCTTTTGATCAAGCTAAAAGGTGTATAGCTGAATCACCCTCTGACTCCCTTCCTAGTCAGCTAGGACCAAGTGATGTCTGTTTCAAAACTTGTGTCTTAGCACATTGTCACAACTCAGATTTCCCACCCTCGGGAGTCGTGATGGCGCTACTCATGAAAGCTAGGCAAGCCGAGCATTATAAATTCATTACCCTTTTTTGTTAAGACTTTTTAAACGGATCAATATAATAGGTGATCAACAGCGGAATCATTATAAATAATCAAAAATGCGGAAGACAAAAACTTAATAGTTTAACCAAACACTAATACATAAATCGAGATACAACTCTACCCAGAATTTGGTGTCACAATATCACAGATTGTCTAGGAATACTACAAATAAGGGTTCGAAAGATAACTACAAGCTATTTTGGAAATACATAGAAGAAACAGTATGGAAAGATAGAAGGAGATGTCAGGGCCTGCGGACGCCTGCAAGACTACTACGGGTCGCCTGAATGGACTGAAGTCAGCACCCTCACTATGGTCCAAAAGCTGCAACACCAGGATTTGCACACAGTGCAGAGTCTAGTATCAGCACAACCGACCCCATGTGCTGCTAAGTGTCTAGCCTAACCTCTGAGAAGTAGTGACGAGGCTAGGACCAGACTACCAAATAAACCTGTGCAATTAAATCATATACAACGGCAAATAAAAGCAGATATTCACAGTTAAAGAGGGGGAGGGAAAAGCATGCTACGGGGAGTATCAGATGACAACAAAATACCAAAGAGGAATGTAAAGAAACCACAATTTAATTGCCAACAATAATGAGGAAAACAAACACAGTATTCACTTTCATTTCTTTCTTGTTGCAGGCATGCAACCCGATCCAATTTCATATATCTCGTTGCAGGCGTGAATATCTCGTTGCAGGCGTGCATATCTCGTTGCAGGTGTGCAACCCACTCCCATTTCATATATCTCGTTGCAGGCGTGCAACCCGCTTCCATTTCATATATCTCGTTGCAGGCGTGCAACCCGCTCCCATTTCATATATCTTGTTGCAGACGTGCAACCCGCTCCCATTTCAAATATCATCGTGGCGGCATGCCACCCGATCCCATTTACAAATTAACATCAATCATAAGAAAAATACCGGTAAGGGAACAAGAGTATAACAACAACATCCTAGCAAGGGAGACAATATCATAATCAATAACATCCCGGCAAGGGAGATAATATCATAAACAATAACATCCCAGCAAGGGAACCAACAATGATAAGCATCCTATTAAGCATGAATAAACCACAACGGAGTTACAACAATTACAATACTAGACTCACGGGCATGCTTGACCCCGATGTATAGATACTCGTCACCATGTCTACACGTCATACTCCACAATTAACACATAGCAAATAAGACACAACTCCTAATCCCTCAAACTAAGGTTAGACCATACACTTACCTCGATGCCACGAACACAATTCAAGCCTCAACTACCGCTTTACCTCTTGTTGCCACCACCAACTCGCTTGTATCTAGCCACAATTTACTTAACAATATCAATAAATGCTAAATGAATCAATTTTAATGCATGAAAATAGGTTTTATGAAGATTTCCCCAAAAAGTCAAAAATCGACCCCCAGCCCACATGGTCAAAACCTGAGGTTCGAACCAAAACCCGATTACCCATTCATCCACGAACCCAAATATATAATTTGTTTTGAAATTGGACCTCAAATCGAGGTCCAAATCCCCGAAATTTGAAAAACCTAAGTTCTACCCAAAACACCCAATTTCTCCCATGAAAACCCTTGATTTTGAGTTGAAATCATGTAAAAAGATGGTAAAGATTGAAGAAAACGAGATAGAAATAACTTACAATCGATTTGGAGAAGAATATTTCTTTGGAAAATCGCCCAAGAGAGTTTATGTTTTGAAAGAGTTTGAAAAATAGGAAATTTTTGGCTAATTTATGATTTTGCAGGTCGCAGATGTCGCAATTTCAACCCCTTCAGGACCTCCTATCTTCGCATTTGCGATCAATGTTCGCAATTGCGAACTTGCATTTGCGAAGGGATAGTCGCATTTGTGACGACTGGGAATTTCTGGGGTTTTCGCATTTGCGAAAAAATGCTCGCAATTGCGAGCAAGGATGGCCAGGGCTTACTTCACAAGTCCCTCGCAATTCCCAAGTCTACAGACCTCGCAATTGCGAGATCAGAGGCCAGCACCAGACCTGCAACCTTCAACTATTTTCTCTAAGTCTATATGCACTCCGTGGCCTATTCAAAACTCATCCGAGCCCTCGGGACTCCCAACCAAACATACACGCAAGCCTAAAAACATCATACGGACTTGCTCATGTGATCAAATCATCAACATAACATCAACAACTATGAATTAAACCTCAAATTCATGAAATCATTCAAGAACATCAAGTTTTCCAATTTCTCAACTTTAGGTCCGTTTTATACCAAACCAACTCCGATCTTTACCAAATTTTATAGATTTATCTTAATCATTTTTTCAAACTTGTACAGGGCTCCGGAACCAAGATACGGGCCTGATACCATCAAAAAAATGCATCAATTCGCTTCTAAAAACCTTTATGTTATCCAGAAAACAATTTTCTTTAAAAATTCATTTCTCAGACTTGGGACCTCGGAATTCGATTCCGGGCATACGCCCCCAAGTCCCAAATTTTACTACGGACCCTACGATATCGTCAGATCACGTGTCCGGGTCTGTTTACCAAGAATGTTGATCAAAGTCAATTTTATTCAATTTGAAAAGCAAATTTCCTTATTTCACTTAGTTTTCACATAAAAGCTTTCCGGAAACGCGCCCGAACTGCGCACGCAAATCGAGGAGAGACAAAGAGAGGTTTTTAAGGCCTCAGATCATAGAATTTACTTTAATAACAAGTATTGTCCTTTTGGGTCATCACATTCTCCACCTCTAAAACAACCGTTCGTCCTCGCCTGAGTCGGAGAAAAGATGGGGATATCGGCTCCGCATATCGGACTCAGACTCCCAGGTCGATGCCTCAACAGGCTGACCTCTCCACTGAACACGAACAGAAGGAAAACTCTTCGATCTCAACTAATGAACTTGCCGGTCTAGAATAGCTACCAGCTCCTCCTCATAGGACAAGTCCTTGTCCAACTGGACAGTGCTGAAGTCTAACACGTGAGATGGATTGCCGTGATACTTCTGAAGCATGGACACATGAAACACTGGATGCACGGCTGATAAACTCGGCGGCAATGCAAGTCTGTAAGCCACCTCTCCCACTCGATCAAGAATCTCAAACGGGCCAATGAATCTAGGGCTAAGCTTGCCCCTCTTCCCAAATCTCATCACGCCCTTCGTAGGCGACACCCGAAGCAACACCCGCTTGCCGACCATGAATGCCACATCATGAACCTTATGGTCAGCATAACTCTTTTGCCTAGACTGAGCTGTACGAAGCCTATCCTGAATAATCCTAACCTTGTTCAAGCCATCCTATACTAGATCTGTACCCAACAACTGAGCCTCTCCCGGCTCAAACCATCCAACCGGCGACCGACACCGCCTACCATATAAAGCCTCACAAGGAGCCATATGGATGCTCGACTGGTAGTTGTTGTTGTAAGCAAACTCTGCTAAAGGCAAGAACTGATCCCACGAACCTCCAAAGTCTATTACACAAGCTCGGAGCATATCCTCCAAAATCTAAATAGTACGCTCGGACTGCCCGTCTGTCTGAGGATGAAATGATGTGCTCAACTCGACCTGTGTGCCCAACTCACGCTGAACTTCTCTCTAGAAATGTGAGGTAAACTACGTACCTTGGTCCGAAATGATAGACACGGGCACACCATGAAGACGAACAATCTCCCGGATATAGCTCTCAGCAACCTCTCGGATGAATAGGAGACTACCACAGGAATGAAATGCGCTGACTTAGTCAGCTTATCAACAATAACCCGCACCACATCAAACTTCCTCTGAGTCCGTGGGAGTCCAACAACGAAGTCCATAGTGATAAGCTCCTACTTCCACTCAGAAATCTCAATCTTCTGGAACAAACCACCAGGTCTCTGATGCTTGTACTTTACCTACTGACAATTCAAACACCGAGCCACATATGCAACAATATCCTTCTTCATCCTCCTCCACAAATAATGCTGCCGCAAATCCTAATACATATTAACGGCGCCCGAATGAATAGAGTACCGGGAGCTATGGTCCTCCTCTAAAATCAACTATCAAAGCCCATCCACATTAGGCACACAAACTTGACCCTGCAGCCTCAAAACTCCATCGTCTCCAACTGTGACCTGCTTGGCACCTTCGTGCCGCATTATGTCCCTAAGAACACACAAATGAGGATCATCATACTGCCAATCTCGGATACGCTCAAATAATGAAGAACGAGCGATTGTGCAAGCTAACACACAGCTGGGCTCAGAAACATCCAATCTCACAAACTGATTATCCAAAGCATGAACATCCAAAGCAAGCGGTCTCTCACCGACTGGAATATACGCTAAACTGCCCATACTGAATGACTTTCTACTCAAAGCATCGGCCACCACATTGCCCTTTCCCGGATGATATAAGATGGTGATATCATTGTCCTTCAGTAGCTCTAACCACCTTTTTTGTCTCAAATTTAGCTCCTTCTGCTTGAAAAAATACTGTAGACTCTTGTGATCCGTGAACACCTCACATGACACGCCATACAGATAATGCCTCCAAATCTTCAACGCGTGAACAATGGCTGCCAACTCCAAATCATGAACTAGATAATTCTTATCATGAATCTTCAACTGACGCGAAGCATAAGCAGTGACCTTGCCATCCTGCATCAACACTGCACCAAGTCCAATACGAGATGCATCACAATAAACTGTATATGGCCCTGAACCTGTGGGCAAAACCAACACCGGCCCGTAGTCAAAGCTGTCTTGAGCTTCTGAAAGCTCGCCTCACACTCGTCCTACCACCTAAACTGGGAATCCTTCTGGGTCAACCTGGTCATCGGGGCTACAACAGATGAAAACCCCTCCACAAACTGACGGTAATAGCCTGCCAAACCCAAGAAACTTTGGATCTTTGTAGCTGATGCGGGTCTAGGCCAGTTCTTGATTGCCTCTATCTTTTTCGGATCTATCTGAATACCCTCTGCTGATACAACATGACCCAAGAATGCAACTGAACTCAACCAGAACTCACACTTCAAAAACTTAGCATACAACTGACTATCTCTCAAAGTCTGAAGAACCACTCTCAGATGCTACTCATGCTCCTCCCGGCTGTGGGAATAGATCAAAATATCATCAATGAAGACTATCACGAATGAATCCAAGTAAGGCTCAAACACTCAGTTCATCAAATCCATAAAAGTTGTTGGGGCATTGTTCAACCCAAATGACATCACCAAGAACTCATAATGCTCGTACCGAGTGCGGAAAGTTGTCTTAGGTACATCGAATGCCCTAATGCTCAACTGATGGTAGCTAGATCTCAAGTCAATCTTCGAAAATACATTGGCACCCTGAAGCTGATCAAACAAATCATCAATCCTCAGTAATAGATACTTTTTCTTAATTGTAACCTTGTTCAACTTCTGGTAATTTATGCACATCCTCATCGATCCATCCTTCTTCTTAACAAACAACACTGGCGCACCCCAAGGTTAGACACTAGGTCTAATGAAGCCTTTATCAAGCAAGTCTTGCAACTTCTCCTTCAATTCTTTCAACTTAGGTGGGGCCATACGATACGACGGAATAAAAATGGGCTGAGTGCCCGAAGCCAAATCAATGCAGAAGTCATTATCCCTGTCGGGTGGCATACCCAGCAGGTTTGAAGGAAATACCTCAGGAAACTCACGAACTACAAGCACAGAATCCATAGAAGGAACCTCAGCACTAGAATCACGAACATATGCCAAATATGCCAAACACCCTTCTCGACCATATGCCGAGCCTTCATATATAAGATAACACTACGTGTAGAATGACCAGGAGTCCCTCTCCACTCTAAACAAGGTAAACCCGGCAAGGCTAGGTCACAGTCTTGGCATGACAGTCCAAGATAGCGTGGTAAGGTGATAACCAGTCCATCCCCAATATGACATCAAAATCAACCATATCCAAAAGTAATAGGTCTACTCGGGTCTCAAGACCCCCAATCACCACTATACAAGAATGATGGACATGATCTACCACAATAGAATCACCCACCGGTGTAGACATATACAGAAACACTCAAAGAATCACTAGGCATGACTAGATACGGTGCAAAATAAGATGACATATAGGAGTATGTAGACCTTGGATGAAATAGAAATGAAGCATATCTACTACAAACCAGAATAGTACCTGTGAAAACTGCATCAAAAGCCTCAGCCTCAGGCCTGGCTGGAAGAGCATAACATTAGGGTTGGGCCCCACCACTCTGAACTACATCTCTAGGATGGCCTCCTACTGGCTGGCCTCCACCTCTAGCGGCTTGAGCTCCACCTCTAATACCTCTACCTCCACCTCTAGCACCTCTACCTCCACCTCTAGCTGGCTGGGCGGGCTGTAGAACACTCGGTGCCTGAACCATGGCACGGGAACCCTGGTGCTGAGAACTGCTCGGTGCTTGAGGACAAAATCTAGCAATATACCTCGTATCACCACAAGTAAAACAAGCCCTAGACTACTGGGGTTGATGACCCTGAAAATTCTAAAGTGGAAGTGCACTGATAGGAGCTGGTGATGCAGTATAGGACTGCTAATCAGAATACTGCATGTGAGAATCACGGCCACCTGGGGCACTGTGAAAAGCATGACGTGCTGAATGAAACGGCCTGGGAGGATATCCCCTACCAAAAGAATCCCTGCCTCCAAACGAGGCACCACTAAACCTACCAGAATGACGAGATCTCTTGTCTGACCCCTGACCACCCCCCTGTGATAGAACCATCTCAACTCTCCTGGCCACATTGGTCGCCTCCTAAAAAGAAATCTCACTCCCCGTCTCCTTAGCCATCTACAATTGAATAGGCTGAATGAGTCCCTCAATGAACCTCATCTCTCTCTCTCTCTCTCTCAGTGGGAAGTATAAAAAGAACATGATGGGCCAAGTCAATAAATCTGGTCTCGTACTGAGTAACAGTCATAGAACCCTGTTGGAGACGCTCAAACTGCTTCCGATAGTTCTCCCTCTGAATGATAGGAAGAAACCTCTCCAGAAATAGCTGAGAAAACTGATCCCAAGTCAAAGCTGGTGACCCAACTAGTCTAGCCAAACAATAGTCTCTCCACCAAGTCTTGGCAGATCCAGATAAACGAAAAGCAGCAAAGTCGACCCCATTGGTCTCCACTATCCCCGTGTTCCTGAGAACCTCATGACAGCTGTCTAAATAATCCTGGGGATCCTCAGAAGATGTACCGCTGAAAGTGGTAGTGAAGAGCTTGGTAAACCTATCCAATCTCCACAAGGCATCAGTAGACATAGTTGCTCCATCACCGGTCTAAGCTACCACACCCGGCTGAACTGCTCCAACTGGCTGAGCTGCTGGAGTCTGAAACTAGGGAGCCATCTGCTCCGAAATGCGGGTAGCAGTAGTTTAGGCTCCTCTTCCAGCCTGAGAGATGGTTGGTGTTATAGGAAGCAAGCCTGCCAGGGTGACACTCTCCATAAAGCCCACTAGACAGACCAGAGCATCCTGGAGTACTAGGATAGCAATGAAACCCTCTGGGACCTGAGCTGGGCCTACCGGAACTACTTGGGTCGGAAAATCATCATCAAACTCAACCTGAAGCTCCGCCGTTGGTGCTGCTGCTCTGGGCTGAGCTCTGCCCCTACCTCGACCTCTAGCACGGCCTCGGCTTTGCCCTCTGCCCCTCGTGGGAGCTGCGTCTAGGTGCTCGGGCTGCTGATCAGTGGATAAGGAAACGCATGTTCTCTCCATCTGCGAAAGAATAGAGTAGAAATTCAATTAGCATTGAGAAACCAAACCACATGACAGGAAAGAATAGATGTGAGGTTTTTCCTAACTTTGTAGCCTTTGGGGGATAAATACAGAGTAGTATCAGCACAACCGACCCAATGTACTGGTAAGTGCCTAGCCTAACCTCGGCGCAGTAGTGACGAGGCTAGGACCAGACTACCAAATAAACCTGTGCAGTTAAATCATATACAACGGAAAATAAAAGCAGATATTCACAGTTAAAGAGGGGGAGGGGAAAGCATGCTACGGGGAGTATCAGATAACAACAAAATACCAATGAGGAATGTAAAGAAACCAGAATTTAATTGCCAACAATAATGAGGAAAAGAAGCACAGTATTCACTTTCATTTCTTTCTTGTTGCAGGCATGCAATCCGATCCCATTTCATATATCTCGCTGCAGGCGTGCAACCCTCTCCCATTTCATATATCTCGTTGCAGGCATGCAACCCGCTCCCATTTCATATATTTTGTTGCAGGCGTGCAACGCGCTCCCATTTCATATATCTCGCTGCAGGCGTGCAACCCGCTCCCATTTCATATATCTCGTTGCAGGCGTGCAACCCGCTCCCGTTTCATATATCTTGTTGCAGGCGTGCAACCCGCTCCCATTTTATATATCTTGTTGCAGGCATGCAACCCGCTCCTATTTCAAATATCACCGCGGCGGCGTGCCACCCGATCCCATTTACAAATCAACATTAATCTTAAGAAAAATCCTGGCAAGGGAACAAGAGTATAACAACAACATTCTGGCAAGGGAGACAATATCGTAACCAATAACATCCCGGTAAAGGAAAAAATATCATAATCAATAACATCCCGGTAAGGGAAACAATATCATAAAATAATAACATCCCAGCAAGGGAACCAACAATGATAAGCATCGTATTAAGCATGAATAACCACAACGGAGTTACAACAATTACAATACTAGACTCACGGACAAGCTTGACACCGACGTATATATACTCGTCACCATGCCTATACATCGTACTCCACAATTAACACATAGAAAATAAGACACAACTCCTAATCCCTCAAGCTAAGGTTAGACCAAACACTTACCTCGATGCCACGAACACAATTCAAGCTTCAACTACCGCTTTACCTCTTATTTTCACCACCAACTCGCTTGTATCTAGCCACAATTTACTTAATGATATTAATAAATGCTAAATGAATCAATTTTAATGCATGAAAATAGATTTTATGAAGATTTTCCCAAAAATTCAAAAATCGACCTAGGGCCCACATGCTCAAAACCCAAGGTTTGAACCAAAACCCGATTACCCATTCACCCACGAACCCAAATATATAATTTGTTTTGAAATTGGACCTCAAATCGAGGTCTAAATCCCTAAGATTTGAAAAACCTAAGTTCTACCCAAAACACCCAATTTCTCTCATGAAAACCCTTGATTTTGAGTTGAAATCATGTGAAAAGATGGTAAAAATTGAAGAAACCAAGTTAGAAATGACTTACAATCGATTTGGAGAAGAATATTTCTTTGGAAAATCGCCCAAGAGAGTTTATCTTTTGAAAGAGTTTGAAAAATGGGAAATTTTCGGCTAAGTTATGATTTTGCAGGTCGCAGATGTCGCAGCTGCGATCAGGGTTCGCAATTACGACCCCTTCAGGACCTGCTATCTTCGCATTTGCGATCAATGTTCGCAATTGTGAACTCGCATTTGCGAAGGGATAGTCGCATTTGCGACGACTGGGGATTTCTGGGGTTTTCACATTTGCGAAGAAATGCTCGCAATTGCGAGCAAGGCTGGCCAGGGCTTATTTCGCATTTACGAAGAGCCCCTCGCAATTCCCAAGTCCACAGACCTCGCATTTGCGATCACCTGATCTCGCAATTGCGAGATCAGAGGCCAGCACCAGATCTGCAACCTGCAACTATTTTCTCTAAGTCTAAATGCACTCTGTGGCCTATCCAAAACTCATCCGAGCCCTCGGGGCTCCCAACCAAACATGCACGCAAGCCTAAAAATATCATACGGACTTGCTCGTATGATCAAATCATCAAAATAACATAAACAACTATGAATTAAACCTCAAATTCATGAAATCATTCAAAACATCAAGTTTTCCAATTTCTCAACTTTAGGTCCGTTTTATACCAAACCAACTCCGATCTTTACCAATTACAGATTTATCTTAATCATTATTTCAAACTTGTACCGGGCTTCGGAACCAAGATACGGGCCTGATCTCGTCAAGAAAATGCATCAATTCGCTTCGAAAAACCTTTATGTTTTCCAGAAAATAATTTTCTTCAAAAATTCATTTTTCGGGCTTGGGACCTCGGAATTCGATTTCGGGCATACACCCAAGTCCCAAATTTTACTACGGACCCTATGAGACCGTCGGATCACGAGCACGGATCCGTTTACTAAGAATATTGACCAAAGTCAACTTAATTCAATTTTAAAAGCAAATTCCTTATTTCACTTAGTTTTCACATAAAAGCTTTCCGGAAACGCGCCCGGACTGTGCACGCAAATTGAGGTGAGACAAAGAGAGGTTTTTAAGACCTCGGATCACAGAATTTACTTGAAAAATAAGTGATGGCCTTTTGGGTCATCACACATATATTGTAGCAACCACTCTTCTTCCAAGAACAAGATCCTCTACCTTCTCCTAGCGTGATACCTTCCTAGTTTTCTATCTTTTGACTAAGCACAAGGGCAAGTTGTCTTCTTGGGTCATCAATTTCAAGATAGAAAGTGTCGATGACCCCACAAGTCTTCCTTATGGTATGGTTATCACTCATCTGCTAGAAGCCAACAAGTCTTCCCTTATTGACCATCCCTACATCACTGTCACCAAGTCTTACAATTCCAGGGGATTTGCTAGCATGGGTTATATTTCTGTAAAGGGGGCCTGGGTCAAGAAACAAGAAGGTGAAACCAAGAATGTCCCCTCCGACTCCAAGGCAAAAGCTTTAGTGTCTCACCCCAATACAAGTGATTCTGACCTCTTAGAAAAGCTTGTCTCCATCAGTGAAACATTGTCTATCATCAAAGACTCCTTAACCTCTATGCAAAGCAAGATTGAAGATATCCATGGAATGGCAAAGGACCCATGGTCCGACATGTCCAAGATTCGAGTGTAGATTCTCAAGACTAAAGAAAAAGCAGTTAGGGCCTTCAAAGAGATGCACGACAGAATTGATGGGGTCTTTGTCACAGTGAACGCCAGCTTGCAACACCCTTACCTATTTTCTGCATCGTTGATGTTTGGTTGTTTAAGAAAATTTCTTTTTTTGCTTTATTTTGCGACTGATGATTCAGTCATGGGTTGTACTCTTAGGACAAATACTTCTTAATTTCCTGCCTTCCTTAATTTTGTAGATGACAAAGGGGGAGAAATAGTAAGCAAGCTTAAGAGCTGTGTTTCTATGTATTCCCTGGTTTAGTGTTTCTATATTTTGTGCTCTGTTTTCCTGCAGATGTTCAACTTACAAGTACATCATACGGTATACAACTGAGGTAAAGTCGACTACAACTGAGGTACAACATAATGTTCAACTGAGGGGGAGTCGACTAGACATATCTACCAAGAAACGCATATTGAGGGGGAGTTGACCACAACACACTTAAGGTAGCTGATCAACAGGGAAGTATTTTTATTGTTATTTTGTCATCATCAAGAAGGGGGGATTGTTAGATCTAAGTTGATTTCAGTTATGCAAAATAACCAATACTCCTTATGTGCAGTAACAAGTTCTGAGCAATAGAATGGAGGCATATGGAGGCAAAAATGAATCAAATGAAAAAAAAGGAAAGAGAAGCGGAAAAATCAATCAAGGAAGCTGGCAAAATCAATCAAAAAGGATATTATAGGAAGGATCTCAATCAAAAGAGATCAAGGGCACAAAATCATCTGCTAAAGATTCTCCTATATAAAGACGTCAACGGAAGCATCAATCAAGGGATTTAGCAACGGGAATATTCTCTCATTTAAGGAAGAAATAATTCAAGCCCTGAGTCAAGGCAAGTCAACAAAAGAATCAATCTTGGAAAGAATCAATTTACGATTCCTTCTGAATTCAACTTCATTGGGTTTGCAATCTCTCAAAAAGACGTACAAGACTTGAAGGCCTCAAGAAGTATAAATACCTACTGCACCAGCCTTGGAAAGATATACTTTGATCAAACCAACTTCAATCTCTTTGTTATACTTCAAATAAAATATTGTAGTTTGCTTTAGATTTCTTGAGTAACAAAGAAGAGAAGAGAGAAAGAAAAGAATATTAATGAGGCATTGTATCAATTATAGAGAGAAGAACAAAGTGATAAAAGCTGATAGTGTATAACACCAACTCATCTGTACTAAGTTACTTCATACTCGAAAGAGATCACCTTTCACTCTAAATCCGAACCAGTATAAAAATATATTGTGTCATTTACTTTCTGCAATTTATCTTTTACATTCTGTTCCTGAAAAGTCTAGTTGACTGGAACGCAAATTAGTCGACTACCTCGAGAAAGAAAAGAAACATTACAACCTATCCCTCCCCCCCCCCCTTCCTCTCTTCCACTTTCAATAAGCTGGCAAGAACTATACAAAAGCACAAGATTGCAAAAGGTTGACCAACGAATACGATGCAAGTACAACTCTCGATTCACCACAAGTTTTCAACAAAATCGAATATACTTAAATATCAATTTTTGAATGTTAAACCATGAGAACTCGACAGTGAACAAATTTAACTAGATACATAAATAAGGAGGCTGTAATGTCGTTACTTATAAAAGACTACATTTATCATAGCCAGCTCTAAGAAGGTAAATGAAGAAACGATAGAATACAACAAAGGACAAGGCTTGATCCTTACAAAGAATAATTATAGCATGACATGGAACCATGAGATTAGCACAGACATGGTTATTTTGGGTACCAAATTCAAAATCTCAATTTCTTGTTATCTGTAGAGCAAATAATTCTCTGTGAGCTCCGGAGCTTTTCTCCTATGGGCTTGTATTGTAAATTTATCACTATTCTATTTAATCAAAACTTGCATAGTTTATTCTGAACTCTGCTTTGAATACCAGAGCTTCTTCTGACAAATCAATATCTTCTCATTCTCTACGCCATATTCTGTGTCTTCTTTACGACAGCTCCATCTCATGCCCTTAGCCATAGTGGCAATTGCATCTACATAGTAGCTGGACTCCCGGATAATTGCATACCCATTAGGCCGCAAAATACGATCCATTTCCAGCAGTACATACTTCATTTCACATCTGTAAGATACACATAACTTATGTCAGGATCGACGCTTAGAAATGATAATTAAACTGATGGGAACATTACTTACTAAAGGATGGGGTGGGGGTTAAGCTTTAGAGGTGCAATGTTCTTACCTATGACTTTCAGAAGTGAAGAGATCGTCAAGGTGAAGGAGATCATATGTTCGAGGATACGTTGAGAAGGCCTCACACCTATATAACAACAAAGAGACTAAGTTACAAATGAATCAATCAACTGCTGCAGTTTAGGCTTCAATTTTGCAAGCAAAATCGAAATTACCAGTCATGGAATGTTCCGATGAGACCTCTGTCGTAGACCACAGTAAGCGTGTTTGCAGCATAAGAGGAAACCACATTCATGACCCAAAGTGGATCCTCAATCAGAGTAGCAGAGAAACCTCCGTACAAGGTGTTCATGTCCATCACATTTCTGATCTTCTCAGTTCCAATAGCTGGGAGCAACTTCTTGTAGTGCTTCGCTCGCACCTTCCACTTAACATCATCATGCTTGAAGGCACCCTCGCTACCTCCACGAACATCAGAAACACGTTCTGGGGCAACATGCAACCGTTGTGGCCATTTGGCTAGGGCATTCAACTTAAGCTTCTTTGCAGCTGGATTTGGCACAACTACACAAGGTCGGAGAGGAGTGTACCACGCAGAATCAGGTTCAGTACCATCATCGCACTTTGGAGGGTAATTGTCAGGGTTATCAAGTTTCTTATAGCAGCTATTGTCTGTCAATTTCTGCCACACGGCAATGTCATCCTTCTTGTTGAATAATTTGAAGCACATTGAAGTGAGCAAATCTTGCAACTTCTCATAATCTGATTTCTGCTCCTCAATGGTGGTATTCCATCCTCTCCAACGATTCTCATAGTTCACTGGTGGGCCAGAAAGGACCCAGAAACCTCCAGGGCGCAGTATACGATGTATTTCAAGAAGGTAAACTCCACCTGCCAATAGTGAAGGCTGAATTAGAAAAGCATACTGATAAAGCATTTCCAATTTCTGGCCTGCATCATATAGAAGTATAAACAGGCTGGATTTGCAACCATCCTACAGCAGAATGTGCAATCACACTATGGAATACAATCAAGATAAGCATATAACATTTTCTAAATAGGTTTCCTACCAAATTCGGTCCATGGAATTAGGCATCTTGAGCAATGAGCCATGTCAAAAGAGTTTGAAGGGAAAGGAAGACGCTGTGTGGAAATGATGCCCAGAACCGCAGGAATTCCACGTTCCAGAGCAAACTGAACTTGAGCTTCATGATTATCTCTTGGGGCAAGAGAGACTGTCAGAATTCCACGATCTAGCAGATCACCACCCCAGCTTGCCACCTAGATAAAGAAGAAAAACATAAAAGTAAGCAGGAATTCTAGATTATACGTCAATCTATCAATCAATCACACCTCAATCCCAAACGAATTCCAGACTATACATCTCAACAAAATTTCTCAGGAGAAACATCAGATAACGAAATGTTTGATTATTAAATAATTAGATAAGAAGATGTGATATGACGAACAATAAAGATCAGCTAGCAGCTGTAAACTGTTTACCAAATACATAATTAGCAGAATGGTTACGACTTCATGATCAAATTTAGCGCAACATTGAGTTGAGAGATAAATCAAGCGAATATCTCGTGATAAAACATAGTGGAAGAGAAGTATGCCTGTGGATGTGGAATTCCTCGTTGACACTAATCAATGAGACTTTGCCTAGAGTGACGATGCTAGTTAAAGTGCCATACCACAAACTTAAATTTATAGGCACTCACCCCACAACCGGTATCAATGGCAGTGCGGATGGTCCCATCTGTCATTTGTGGAATCAAATCTTGCATCAGATCAACATATTTCCCAACACCATTGGGGAACATAGTACCACCACCAGGAAAGATGAACTTTTCACCTTCTTTTATCAGCCAATGTTGATTCGATTTTTGTTTATTAATCCAATCATACGGGACATTCCTGAAGCCAGATCAAAATTAGCAAAAATCAATGTTTACGAATGAATCCAACAACAAAACATAGACAAACAAAGATATCGAACATTAGTATTACCTGTACCAACATTCATTTTTGCTCTTAGGCCATCTTATTGGCACTTTATAGCCATCTGGTGGGGGGACCAAGCATTCCTTCCTTTCAAAAGTAGGAGGGCAATGGCGTTCCATGAAAGTAAGTCGATGAAGACCATACTTCTTCCATCTCTGCAATAGCAGCAATAGATGGTTGAGTACACATCAAAGAATAAAGTTAACAAGAACTAGATTAGTCAAGAAAACAATACCCTTGGATCTGTGCATGGAGTATAGTCCTGATAGTCAGCACTACATTCAGAAAAGGAAACGGCTTTGGTCTGTAGAGGACCAGCAGCATTCCCTATGGGAGTTTCAGTTTCATCTTCCCTGTTAACCTCCTTAGTTGCATATCTCTCCTTTTCGGAGCAAAAAATTCCACCAAGATAGAATGAAAACCCACAGAGCACCACAACCATTAACGCCACGGGAATTTTCCAGGAATTTTTATCCGGTGGATATGGTTTTCCATCTTTGTGCCCCATGTTGTCACTTTTTATTGATTACTTACCTGCATAAGAAGCAAACAACATGGTTAAAATCATTTCCACTCATACAACCATTTGAAATTGCTTACAAATCCTAGCTTCTTTAGATGGATCTTCAAGAAAAACAATAGAATGTAAACATAACACTTAACTATTAAGGCAAAAAAGTTTTTAATAACAGAATAGAATAGAGTCACAACTAAGAATACAGTACTCTACTACTTTACAACTGGAAAACTCACAAGTCCAAACAATAAACAATGAGAAAAGCATAGGCCCATACAGATCTAATGGTCAGAGGCAGCCACTAATAACTAACTAATGAAAACCATGAGATCTGTTAAGACTAAAGACTTTACATGTCACCTCATCTGTATATTCAACACATGACATAGGGACCCCCAAGAGCTTTATCAAATTCAGCTGAGGGCCCTCCAAAAGCCTCTAAAAAGGTTGAATTATGAAACCAAACTACTAATGCTTTTGCATCTAACTTGAACTGTGTAAAAAAAAAAACAAATACCAAGAGTAGTTGACGAAGAAATTTATGGTTTGAAACTCATTGGTTGAATGGCTTGTTATTTATTCCCAAAATAAACTTGCCGACAAAGTAATAACAGAAGAGAAAAAGATATTAAATGCAAGAATACCTTAAATAGAAACAAAAAGATTCAATCTTTATGGTCATTTCGTTCCTCTAAAACCAAATCTTGCAGAATATTGTTCATCTTAATTCAAGAAAAAAAGTTAAAACCAATAACCTTTTTCACCAAATTATAGAAAATCCAATGGTGAAAAAGACAGCAAAGGTCACAATGCCAGGATCTGAAAAAGATCTGACACGGAAAAAAAAGAAGAAGATAGAACCCAGAGTGTCCTAATAATTCAGCTTTTACAGGAAAGAAATGCACAGCAATTGGAAGATTAGAAGAAGAAAAAAATTACCTCTAATATTACGTGTCCGATACAATTATATATCAGACAAAGATTAAAACCCCAAAAATTCTCCGCTATCACTGTGACTTAAAAAATCTATTCAAGAATGTATTAATGGGTCGAGAAAAATGGACCTACGAATGACAAAGAAGAAAGAGGAGAGAAGATATATGAATATGTGTGTATCTGCAAAGCTAAGTTCGCATATATGTATACAAAAAAGATAGGAGAATTAAAGATTTATAAAAAGAAAATAGTGTAATAATATAGTAGTAGAATGTGATGGTTCCTGGTTATTGGCCTTATGCCTAGTTAGGTGTGAGGCGTATCCAGGATTTTAATATCATGGGTGCACTATTATTTTTAAGGGGTCATTTGGTATGATGCATTAGATAAAATAATGTTTGCATTAGCTTTGAGTATTAATAATACTTTATTTGGTAGACATTTTGAACCTATGCATTAGTTATGCAAGCATTAGTTGGTATTATCCTATGCATAACCAATGCATAGAAAACCATGGTATTAGCAATGCAATGGGTTTTAATGCATATATTAGCTTAGCTAAAGACAAAATTGTCCTTCAAAATTTATGTTTGATTAAAATATACTAGTTATTATATTAATGCAAGTTTAAAATAATTCAAATAGTGAGAAATAAAATTATATCTCTAGTAAATAAATAAATACTTAGCATATTTCCTTTTTTATAAATAAATATTTAGTTCTATTTTACAATATAGGTAGACAAATCAAATAATTTTTTAAAACTTTTTCATATAAAAATATTTCTCAACATATGTTTCTTTTAAAAAGTTTGAGTGATTGACTAGTTTTGAGGGTATTTTTGTAAACAAGCAATTCTTTTAGAAATTGTGCAATGCTTTAATACATCAAACCAAACAATGGATAAGAAATATGTCAGCATAACTAATACCAGCATAACTAATGCAAGCATAACTAATATCAGCATTACTAATACACCATATTCAACATTATTCTTAT
The DNA here is from genome assembly GCF_000393655.2 of Nicotiana sylvestris. Taxonomy (NCBI): domain Eukaryota; kingdom Viridiplantae; phylum Streptophyta; class Magnoliopsida; order Solanales; family Solanaceae; genus Nicotiana; species Nicotiana sylvestris. The sequence continues at coordinate 108,154,976 of NC_091064.1, forward strand.
GCACCCTACGAAACGACCCCTAAGATAGATGTTTGGTTCCATTATATAAAATTTTATGATGGCGGCAAGTTGACGAGCAAACTATATTAATATTATATTCGTAAAAAATATTATTCACTTTACAATTGTCCTCGACGAGTTTTTATTGAAAATAATCAATAATAACATCATTACTTATAGTTTTAAATATCGCACGCTCTATATAGCAAATTAAACAATCATTCAAAAAAGTTTATCAAACCTCTGACCTTGGTGACAAAAAGAAGATAAGAGGGGCACTTAGTCACCAATGCACCAAACCAAGCACTTGAGCATGGATGGCCACAAATATATTTAATCACATAATTGAAAAATTAGTATTTTATACATAGTCTAGGGAGGGGAGCATGGGTGCATGTACCCCACCCCTCCACGTAAATCCGTCTCTGTGTATTTGTAGTTTGGAATCTATTACAATTACCTCTTCGTCATGGTCCCTTCCATTCTTCTCCCTTTCCTCTCTCTGTTCCTTGTCTGTCTACGTACATCAACAAAAAGAATCTCCCGTTCTCTCTCTCTCTGTTTCTGGGTAAATTCTTGATCAGGTAAACGGTGAAAAAATAATGATTTCTACCATTGAAATGATTCTCACCCACGATGTAAGGGGTGTCTTCTCTTTTTCTTTTCTTTCGTACAAATATATACTGGTATTATTATTATTATTATTATTATTATTATTATTATTATTATTATTATTATACTGGTATTATCAATTGTTAACAGCTTGTTTGGATGGTTGTTACCCATTGTATTTACATCGTATTTGTTACTTTAAATATGTTTTGATTGTTACTTAAATTTTATTGTATCGTATCATTAAATCCGTCGTTACGTAACGACGAAAAGTGCCCACTTTATGTAATGACCGATTTGGTGTGGTCGCATCGTTATCTTATCTTTTTCTCTCAATCTCACCCTTTATTATTATTAAATAATTTTATTTTATCATTTATCCTACCTTTTTACATAGTAATTTTACCCTGTATCATAATTTTTCGTTATAATATTACAAATTTATTCTTCATATTGCTGGTGCATGATATCATGAAACGATGGCAAACGACACAATCTATCCAACTATTATTTTTATCAAACGATATAGTACAACACAATACAATACGATACGATACATTATGAAATAATAACAACCATCCAAACAAGTAGGAAGGGTCGTTTGGTTTCGATATAGAAATAATTTGTCTTAGCAAAATTCCCCATAACATTATACATTTGTTTGGTTTGGGCATAGAAATAATCTATCTCGTCAATAAAGTCTCGTATAAGATAATATAGTGTTTGATAGACAATATTAAATAGTATTCGCATCAAATTATTACGTAAAAATAAAAATATATTTATTAGCGCATAAATTAAACTATTTAAAGATAAAAATACTTTTTTAGAGTAATTACTTAATGTATGTATATTGTAAGCATGTAATTTTTGACCCGTGTAAATTTTAAAGTTAGTTTTAGTATTTTAATATTTTAAAATATTTACTTGACTTTATTTTAATATAATTTTAATCTTTTTACTTTTAGTCCTAAGACATAAAAAAACATAAAATAGTTTTATTTATTGTGTTTATCGCTTTTCTATATTTTTATCTTTAGTTTAAGATCAATTAGTATATTTTTATTCATGGTATCTTAATTTTATCGTGACTTTAGTCTATTTTCTTTACTTTTTACTTTATTGTTATAACATTTAAAAATACAAAAAAAAAGTAGTTTCATTTTAAAATTTTGTTTATTTACTTAACTAAGTTTAATTAATATTTTGGTAGGATTTTTGAGTTTGTCTTTGTCCAATAAGAAAATTTGTAGGCCCAAAGGTGTGAGTCCATTTCTTTTAACTTAAACCCAATTATTCTTAGCCCATTCTTCCCAACCCATTAGCCCATTTATGTGCAAGATTTAATCCTAGCCATCTATTTCCTTCTAATCCAATGGCATTCATCCCTCCCCACCTTCATATAAAATAGCCAATTATAGAAACCCTATCTTCATCTTCCATCTTGAACCACAAAAACAACACAGCCGAGAACCACCGAAAATTCCCCTCCATCGGCTCTCTTCTGCTTCAGGACCAAAGAACCCCATCTCGTCGGAACCCTCGATTCCAAGATCAAATCGCCACACCACCTTCCCCTATTAAACTCCAATTTCGCAATTAAAAATCTTCTATTTCTAGTTCTACACCTTTCGAATCCTTTAACTCATAGAAGCTCAGATTGTTGAACTAATTTTGGCCACTAATGAGTTGGATTGGGGAGCTCAGCAATGAGCTCATTCGTTGAGGTTGCCGTTCGTTCAACCCTATTCAAATCGATTGGAAGCAATGAACTATTATGTTCGAATTCTAGTTGTCGTTCGTTCAATTTGGTTGCCGCTACTGTTGTTCGTTTCTTTTGGATCATTTTGAGTTTATGTTTATTTCTTTTTTGCTGCAAAAAATTACGGAGTTTGACTGAGGTTAAGCTGAGTTCGAGTTCGTCGGCGAGTTTCAGTCTGTTGGCCTTGGTCGAGTTTTCTTATTCCCGGTTCAGTTTGGATTCAATCCAATTTCTTAGAAGAAAATTACCATTAAAGGTCTAATCCTCTTTCTTCCTTTTTTTCCTTGTGCATTTTTATGTTATAACTTTGATGCAGATTGCTTGACTTTGCAAACTGGTTTTGTGGCTTAATTTATATGTTTATATTTTCTTGGCAAAATAGTTATTGTGCTTTGGAGTCACTTATTCTTTAATTGAGAATATAAGAAACGAATTGAATTTGGGTTATGGGTTTAGTTAAAAATTGAAATTGAAGACGACACTATTTTGAAGACATGGAAGTGATTTGAACTTAAGAATGCTTTGATTAATTTCTTGTTTGATTTTATTCTATTAATGGACGTGGGATCGGGATTTAAAGGAGCAGAATTGAAATTTGAATATTGCATGTTGGCTACTTTATTACTTCGATCGCTACGAGCATGTTTAGGCCGCCAACATTTGGGTAGGCAAACTTTAGGTCTTTTCATTTATTTAGTTCGGGGCGAGAGGTCGTTCCCTTTAGTTCATTTGCAGGGAAAATGCCCCGTAGACTTTGTATATATTTATCCGGGGTATGCCCCGTAGTATTTGTATTTGGAGGCCGAAAGTAGAACTCGTAGTATTTTTATTTTATTTCCATTTTTCATTTTTTTTTATTAGGTAGGGATGACCTCGAGCCTCTTGTGTGTTTATTTTTCTTTGTTGTGTTTATTTTACCTTAATTTGAATATTCTAAAAGCCGACTAAATCAAGTACGCAACCGTGACTTTCACGGGACTTGGGGAGTACCTAACACCTTCTCCCCGAGTCAAATGAACCCCCTTACCCGAATCTCTGGTGCATACTTAGTTTTGAAGTCCATGTATTTTGAAAGGAGAAATTGCTTTTGAACAGTGGCCTGGCACACCGAAACCCAATGCTAGGTGGCGGCTCTGAGTTATTTTCTTTTGAACACAATTTTGTCATTTTTTAATTAAAAACCCTTTGAGCTTTACTAAATCTTTTTATTATTTTAAGAGGGTTAGTGAGGTTGGTTAAACATGGGTGTGACATCTCTGGCGACTCTGCTAGGGAATCTTGCAGGTTCGAGCTGGTATTTGATCTTGTTGGCTTTTAGGATATTCGGTTGAGGTATTTGTTTTCTTTATTTGCTTTGTTTATTTGTTTTGTTTGTCTTATTTCCTTGTTTTGTTGGTTATTTGTTTATCGCTTTTCTTAATGTGTTACTGTTTTATAAACTGTCATCATGTGCATAACCATGGGTCTTCTTTCTACAACAAGTCTCGGAGTACGCATCACGTGCACGAACTCTTTGTTGAGTCACCCTTAATTTAGGAGGGGGGCCGTCGGACGTATGGAGTGGGTGGAAAGCTTGAGCAGCCACCATCGACCATACGCTCCCCCGAATTGCCTTGTTAGTGAACCCCAAACTTAGGTCAGCCTTTAGGTCATTTTTATTTGCATCATGTCATTTAGACCTAACAGGGCTCGGTCCCAGGTACCGTGTCTCTTTGTAGGAAGCTTATCCAAATTTTGTCAAAATGGGCTCATGGCCCAAAAAGACATTCAATCATCCCGATGTAATACATGTTGCATCTTTGAGGGTAAAAAGGTCATTTGGCGGACCGATGCTTGGGAAAGAATGGTGAAAGACGAAGCAAGTAGGGCCCTGTTATATTTTTCTTTCACTACTTTTTTAAAAAAATGAAAATGAAAAATCCAAAAAGATTTTACATTTTCCATCATTTTCCAAAAATTCAAAAAAAAAAAGAGAAAAGAAAATCCAAAAATAGTTTACATTTTCCATCATTTCTCAAAAAGACAAAAATATGGTTTTTCCAAATTAGTTGGTTTTTTTTTAAAGGCTTTCTCCCATGACCAATCTTCCCGAACTACGCGAACCTGATTCTCGTCTTCTGGGGCGGGATACGTAGGAAACCCACATAGGGTCCGGTCTTCCTAGTAGGTCCTAGGTTCTTGGCTTTCGGGGTCGTAGCCAAATCTTGCATGTATAGCCATATTTGGCCACATTGGCCGTTTTTGCAAAAATAGAAGTATTTTCTCAAAATAGTTTGTTATCTCTTGTCTTAGGATCTTGAGTCTACAATAAAGTGTCCTCTTAATTCTAAGGTTCATTCCTGTCAAATTTGCATGTCTAGCCACTTTTGGCCACATCGGCCATTCTTGCAAAATAGGGTTATTTTCGCAAGAGTGGCTCAATTACCCATGTCTTAGGATCTTGAGTTTATAACTTAGTGTCATATCACTTTAAGGTCCATCCATGTCGTGTTTGCGTCCCTAGCCACATTTGGCCACATCGACCATTTTTGCAAAAAAGGGTCCATTTCTGCAAAGTAATTTTTAAGACCATGATTGTCGGGATATTAGAGTCATGTAAGCTTTAAATGGAGTATTTTTCATGCATTAGGGGTCAACTTTGTCAAGTTTGCGCTAATAGCCACTTTCAGCCACTTAGGCCATTTTGCAAAATATAGCCAAGTTGTGTCCTGCATTTGTCGACTAGGAAATGTGGTGGGGTCACGTAGTGTCCCGAGCCGCTAACCATGTTTGCTTCATTCAGGTATGGACCCGCTGATTCGATCCAAAGTGCTGATGGTAGTAAAGATTCCTAGGAAGTTGATCAAGTGGTGGAAAATGTTTTTATCCTTAGAGCAGCATGAGTTAATGCATAAATTGGGCACCCTAACTTCCCTTCTTGATATCACACCCCGCCCAGACTTAGTGGAGGCGATGCTGACTTATTGGGATCCGCAAAATTTGATTTTCAGATTTGGAGAGTGTGAGATGACTCCTACCTTGGCGGAAATGTCTGGTCTCACTCGTTTAAGCTATATAGGCAAGGACATGATACTTCCTCGAGACCACTCTAGGACAAGATTCCTCAGCGACCTAGGCTTGAAAGATAATAAGCATTTAAAATGTCTCGAGCAGTCCTGGATATCCTTGGATTATTTTTTTGCTAGATTTGGACCACATGATAGTTTTGATATCTTTTGGGATGAGTTCTGCACAACCAAGGCAAAGTGGCAAAGACGTCGCCTCGAAGCTTTCAGCCTTGCTTTGTTGGGATTATTGGTTTTTCCATTAGATAAGAGGCACATTAGTACCCGTCTACAGTCAGTGGTAATGGCACTATTTCATGAGAAGCAACGCAAAACCGTTACCGTTGTGCCGATGATCTTAGCAGAGTTGTACCGAGCCCTGAGTGAGGTTAGGGGAGGTGTCAGATATTTTGAGGGAAGTAACCTTTTGCTACAGCTGTGGATGATGGAGCATTTGCACACCGCTTCCTTACTTTGTCTCATCGACCGTGCCTTGAGAGATCGGGTGGTATGCATCGAACGCAGGATGAAATCTCCTAAGCTTACGTACCCAGTAGGCGTCACGGCTTGGATTGAGTTCCTTGGTTTGAGGACAAATGGGAATGTTTTGTGGGCTTACCTTTGGCTACCTTTGGATGATATCTTGGTAGGGTGCCTCATTCAGCCTTTCCTGATGCTGATAGGACTCAAGTGTGTCAGGCCGTACACTCCCGTTAGGGTAATGCAACAATTGGGCAGAAGACAAGAGGAGCCTCCAACTTAGAACCTTCGAAGGCACATCATAAATTTTAGCAAAAAGGCGGCTGATGAAATCAAGTATGTGAAATATTGCAACAATGCAAAGAGGATGAAGAAAAATACATTAGTAGAGGACGTTGGCAGGCCCGAGTGTACTCAGGAGTACTTGATTTGGTTACAGTCCGTCCCTCCAGGGGTCAGCATCCCATTGTCAGCCCAACTCAGGGTCGGGCAGTTCAGACAGATGATTTTGGGGAGGCATCAGACCAAGATCCCTGGGATAAGCTTGAGTTGATAAAGTCTCAGTTAGCGGGATTGGCAGCAAACGTGGAGCAGCATAGCCAGTATTTGTTAGGGTCGGCCTTCAGGATGCGGGGGAACACGCCAAGGCCTTTATTCCCAGCATCGGTGTTTCTTTACGAGGCATGTTACAGAGTTTAAGCATGACGGACAGCCCAGGACTATCCTGGTCAGGACAGTCGCATTCAGGAGAAGCTTGAAGAGTCATTCTATTTAGGTGTTTTGAGATAGTCTTATGTTGTCTTTTACTTTCGTGTCTTGTCTAGAAGTACCGAGTCCTTTAGGTAATATCAGAGTCTGTCGTAGTGTAGTTGAGTCTATCATGTCTTTCATTATCGTATTTCCCTTTGTATTTTAATATCAAAAAGTTTTAATTGAAAAATCCCAAAAAGATTTTGTTTTCAATTTAATTTCCATCACTTCTCCAGAACTATGCTTGGTCTGATTCATGAGGGACATGATACGTAGGCAACCTACATCGGGTTCGATCAAATCATTTTTGGTTCGAAATAAAAAGAGAAAGAAAAAGAAAAGATTGATAAGAGGTGTTGGAAAGAAAGAGAAGAAAGGATTGAAATGAGTAAATTGGGATGATGCCATATGACCTTGCGACCCTCAAAGCCATTTTAGAACCGTTGATTGTTGCCAGGTGCATTGCACGTAATGTGATATTACTATTTGATAAATGCTCTAATGCTAACATGGTGGTTTTGTGTTGTTGTCCTCTGTTATCTCTATTAAGTTTCAGGAAGGTGGTTAGTTTGTTGGCATCCTGGCAAGTCATCCATACAACACCCGATCAAAGCTCAAACAGTCATGGTTAGCAAGGAAACAGACTGGAGTTGTAGACCCACTAAGGGAGATTGTTGAGTCAGAATCGGAACTGCAAAAGGAGGTCCGGAGGTTGAAGCATCAGATGGCCGAAATGTATCAAGCCTGGATTAAGGGACATCCTCCACCCTCGTTCCCTACCAACTACACAGAAAACCCTGCTTCCATTCCACCACTCTCTCAATCACAGATGCCCAATACCATTGATCTTTCCCCACAACACGCACCTGGCTTTACCCCTTACCACAACTACCCCGGCACTTCAACCCAAACTATTCATGCTCTGCCAGCCAAAAAACATCATACCCTTCGACATCTGCTCCTATTTTTGTACCCCCTCCACAAGCTACCCTCCACCGATCCTCTAGTGAGCCTGCATTCCCCGCTACAGATGCCCACTACTATGCAACGGATCCCACCTTCAAAGTCCCAGATCCTTACTCTTACAATCCCCAATTTGAGCCTCATGTTGAAACTGACTAACTACCCAAGAACGCAGAGCAAGAAGAGATGTTTAGGAAGGTACAGAGTCTGGAGAAATCATTGAGAAATATGCAAGGGTTGGGAAACCAAGCGAGTGTAGCCTATAAGGATTTGTGTTTGTTCCCCGATGTCCAATTGCATGACGGGTTCAAGATACCCAAGTTTGACTTGTATGACGGGCATGGGGATCCTGTAGCTCATCTGAGAGGTTATTGTAGTAAAATGAGAGGCGCCGGGGGAAAAGATGAATTACTGATGGCATACTTCAGCCAAAGTCTGAGTGGGGCAGCTTTAGAATGGTACACCCACCAGGATGCCAGCAGGTGGTACACTTGGGACGATATGGCTCAGGCCTTTGCCCGGCACTTTCAGTACAATATAGACATTGTTCCAGACTGCCTATCTCTGACCAAGGTGGAAAAGAAACCCAGTGAAAGCTTTAGAGAATATGGGCTCCGATGGAGGGAGCAAGCTGCATGAGTCAATCCTCCGATGGAAGAGGACGAGATGGTTAAATACTTTCTTCAAGCCCTAGAGCCCACTTACTATGGCCACTTGATCTCAACTATTGGTAAGTCTTTCAATGATGTGGTGAAGATGGGAGAAATGGTGGAAAAGCGGCTCAAATCGAGTAAGATCATGAGCTATTCTGCTATAAAAGCAACCACCCAGGCAATCCAGAGTGGTACCGGAAGGTTGCTAGGCAAGAAGAAGAAGGAAGATGTTACTATGTTTGTCTCTGAATCATGGCATTGCCAGAGGGGTTCACCTCATCAGTACATCCATCCTCGACCCCGACCCCAAGCCTACGCCCAAGCTCCATATAATCCACCTCAACATTACTTTTCCCCGCAAAACCCCCAATACTCAGCCAGGCCATCCCAATACCTTGTTCACCACGCACAGTCATATGCTCAACCCCCTCCTTACCCGCAATGGCGTGCTCCAGCTCTACAAAATATATACCCAGCTCCACAAAATACCTATCCACCCCCACAACCCTATTAAAACCCCACTGGTTCAAATTTTTGATCAAGGCCAGAGTATAGGAGAGAGAGGCAGCAGCGGAAACAAACTTTTACCCCGCTTGGAGAATCCTATGCTAGTCTGTTTCAAAGGTTAAGGCAGTTGGACGTCTTGAGGCCGATTGAGTCAAAGATACCAAATCCCCCTCCAAAAAACCTCGATTATTCCCTAAGATGCGCCTATTGTTCTGATGCTTCAGGGCATGACATAGAGAAGTGTTGGCATTTGAAACGGGCAATCCAGGAGCTCATTGATACAAACCAAATTGTAGTCCAAAGCCCAGATGCACCAAACATCAACCAAAACCCTTTGCCAGCCCATGCAGAGACGCACATGATTGAAATAGTTCACAATGACGGGGAGCCTAAAAAGTCTTCTAAGTCTGTCATGATGATTCAGGCCAGTGAAAGCAATTTGGTTAAAGCTCCAGACTTTACCAAAGCAATGCCCTTGACAGTTGAAGGGATGACAGAAAAGCCGAGCTCACTCAATTCGAAACCACCAGTGTTGGTCATGAAAGGGCTATCGAAAGATATCGGGGCAAGTCCGAAAAGTTCAAAGGTGGTAGTACCAAGGATTTCAAGTAAGTCTGTCATAGTTGTGAAGAGGGCTCCTACTACCCCTATCATCATTAAACCAGTAACCCAGCTTCCAGTGGTGGATGCCAAGGCTGTTCCATGGAATTATAAACAAGTGATAGTGACATACAAAGGAAAAGAAATAGAGCAAGAAGTCAATGAAACTGGAGGATTGACTCGTTCTGGGAGATGTTTCACCCCAGAAGAATTAAGGAAAGCCAAGCCATTCAAGGATAACCCAATGCCAGTAAAGAAATCGGTCACTGAGGAAGAGGCTGAGAAGTTCCTGAAAAAGATGAAAGTGTAGGATTATTCCATTGTGGAGTAGTTAAGGAAAACACCAGCTCAGATTTCTCTTTTGTCTTTGTTGATACATTCAGATGAACATCGCAGGGTCTTGATGAAGATTTTGAATGAGGCACATGTTCCTGATAAGATCACACTGAACCACCTGGAAAAGATAGCTGGCAGGATCTTCGAAGCAAATAGGATCACTTTCTCGGACGATGAACTTCCTATGGAGGGTACAGAACACAATCGAGATCTTTATCTCACGGTGAAGTGTGAAGATTCTGTTGTCTCAAGGGTTTTGGTTGATAATAGATCTAGTGCGAATATTTGTCCCATGTCTACTCTGCAAAAACTGAAGATTGGCACCGAAAGAATCCACTTGAACAATATGTGTGTCCGAGGCTTTGATGGGGGAGGTAAAGATTCTGTTGGAGATATAATGCTCGAATTGTCAATAGGGCCTGTTGAGTTTATCATGGAATTCCAAGTGTTAGATATGGCTGTCCCCTACAATCTATTGTTGGGCAGGCCCTGGATACATGCTGCTAAGGCAGTCCCGTGTTCTCTACACCAAATGGTGAAGGTTGAATGGGACACGTATTAAATAGTTGTGCACGGTGATGAAGACTTGTCAGCCTGTAATGATACAATTGTTACGTTCATCGAAGTTGAAGATGATAAGGGACCTTGGGTCTATCAAACTTTCGAAACAGTCTCTGTTGAGAAAATTCCTGAAGGAAAATGCATTCTGGGTCCTAAGCTATCCTCCGCGTCCGTCATAGTTGTGAATGAAATGTTGAAGAATGGTTTTGTGCCGGGCAAGGGCCTGGGCTCATCTCTGCAGGGTATTGTGCATCCAGTGCGCCCCAGTGGGAATCCTGGTACATTTTGTTTGGGATTCATGCCCACAGAGAAGGACGTGAAAAGGGTTAAAAATCTAAAACAGAAGGTATGGTCGCTCCCCAAGCCTGTCCCACACATCTCTAAGTCTTTTGTCAAGCCAGGGGCCGAAAAGCCTCCAACCTCCTCAATCCCAAACCCCGTGGTTGATGTTGATGAAGAGTTGATCAAGAGGTTCCAAAGTCTATTCGAAGAAGTCAATATGGTAGAAGTTGGTGAAGGCTCTAGTAATGCAAATGTGCAGTTCGTTGCCCCAAACGTAAAGCTTAGCAATTGGGAAGCTACTCCTCTCCCCACCAGGAAGGAGTTTTGGTAGTTTGCTTTGTTTTCCTTTCTGTTATCTGGGTTATTCCAGGGTTAAAATCCAGATTTTTAGTTTTGCTTGTTTTGATGTTCAAACCCTTCTATCCTTTTATTTTCAATGAAATGCAATTTTTCGTTTTCCGTAATTCTTAATAGTGTTTTATTTTGTTCTTTTTTCTTTTGTACAGTTCTTTTTATGCTGGTTGCAGTGACATGACATGCATGAAGAGTTTTCAGCCGAGTCTTAAAAGCCAATATAATTCTGAAATAACAATCCAAGAAGTAGAATATGATGATGAAATAGAATATGATGAAGAAGCAGCATTTGAGGAAATCAGTAAAGAGCTAAAACAATTTGAAGAAAAACCAAAGCCTAATTTGAGTGAGACCGAAGCAATCAATTTAGGGGACCAGGATGATGTTAGGGAAACCAAGATAAGTGTGCATTTAGAGCCTCAAGTTAAGGAGGCAATAATCAAAACATTGTTTGAGTACAAATATGTCTTTGCATGGTCATATGATGATATGCCGGGCCTGAGCACTGATCTGGTAGTTCATAAATTGCCAACTAATCTAGCATTCCCTCCTGTCAAGCAAAAGTTGCGAAAGTTCAAGACTGATATGAGTGTGAAGATCAAAGAAAAAATCACAAAGCAGCTTATTGCAAAGGTCATTCGGGTCACTCGATATCCCACTTGGTTAGCCAATGTTGTGCCAGTACCAAAGAAGGATGGTAAGACCAGGGTCTGTGTTGATTACCGTGATCTTAACAAAGCAAGCCCAAAGGATGATTTTCCATTGCCGAACATTCACATTCTGATCGATAATTGTGCCAAGCATGAGATTGGGTCTTTTGTGGACTGTTATGCGGGATATCACCAGATCTTGATGGATGAGGAAGATGCAGAAAAGACAGCGTTCATCACGCCATGGGGAACATATTGTTATCGGGTAATGCCATTTGGTTTGAAGAATGCTGGGGCAACTTACATGAGGGCGATGACCACCATATTTCATTACATGATACACAGGGAGATTGAGGTTTATGTAGATGATGTGATCATAAAGTCAAAGAAGTAGTCTGACCATGTTAAGGATTTGAGGAAGTTTTTCCAAAGACTCCGCAGGTATAATCTCAAGCTCAATCCAGCGAAATGTGCATTTGGTGTCCCGTCGGGGAAGCTGCTGGGATTCGTGGTTAGCAGATGCGACATTGAGTTAGATCCATCGAAGATCAAAGCCATTCAAGAGTTACCGCCGCCAAAGAACAAAACAGAGGTGATGAGTTTTCTTGGAAGGTTAAATTACATTAGCAGGTTCATTGCTCAGCTCACGACAACCTGTGAGCCCATCTTTAAGCTGCTGAAGAAGAATGCTGCGGTCAAGTGGACTGACGAATGTCAAGAAACATTTGATAAGATTAAGAGGTACCTATCGAATCCACCTGTGTTGGTCCCACTAGAGCCTGGAAGACCTTTAATTCTCTATTTGACAGTCTTGGATAATTCCTTTGGCTGTGTATTGGGTCAACATGACATCACGGGAAAGAAGGAGCAAATAATCTATTATCTCAGTAAGAAGTTCACTCCCTATGAGGTTAAGTACACTCTGCTTGAGAGGACATGTTGCGCCCTGACTTGGGTGGCACAAAAGTTAAAGCATTATCTATCGTCCTACACTACTTACCTCATTTCTCGCATGGATCCTCTAAAGTATATCTTTCAGAAGCTTATGCCCACGGGAAGACTGGCGAAGTGGCAGATTTTACTTACTGAGTTTGACATCATCTATGTGACTCGGACCGCGATGAAGGCCCAAGCCTTGGCCGACCACTTGGCCGAGAATCCGGTGGATGATGAATATGAGCCACTGGAGACTTATTTTCCTGATGAAGAGGTCATGTATGTTGACGAGGTTGACCGAGATGAAAAGCTAGGTTGGAAACTCTTCTTTGATGGAGCTGCTAACATGAAGGGTGTCGGAGTAGGGGTTGTACTCGTATGTGAAACAGGGCAACACTACCCTATAACAGCCCAGCTTCGATTTCATTGCACCAACAATATGGCCGCGTACGAAGCATGCATTCTAGGTTTGAGGTTAGCTGTAGGCATGGGAGTCTAGGAAATAGTGGTTCTGGGAGATTAAGATTTTTTGGTTCATCAGATTCAAGGAGAATGGGAGACTCGAGATTTGAAGCTCATACCGTACCGACAGTGTCTGCATGATCTTTGTCAATGGTTCAGGTCGGTTGAATTTAGACATATTCCCAGGATTCATAATGAGATTGTTGATGCCTTGGCTACTCTGGCGTCAATGTTACATCATTCGGACAAGGCTTATGTCGACCCCATGCATATCCAAGTTCATGATCAACATGGTTATTGTAATGTGGTGGAAGAGGAAATCGATGGCGAACCTTGGTTCCACGATATCAAGGAATACATCAGGTCGGGGGTATATCCAGTACATGCTACAGGTGACCAAAAGAAAACCATTCGACGTCTGGCTAGTGGATTTTTCTTGAATGGAGGAATCTTGTACAAGAGGACTCCGGATTTAGGACTGCTGAGGTGCATAGATGCTAAAGAAGCTTCAACTATCATGGCCGAAGTGCATTATGGAGTTTGCGGGCCGCATATGAACGGGTATGTCTTGGCAAAGAAGATACTTAGAGTAGGTTATTATTGGCTCACCATGGAACGGGATTGTATTAGTTTTGTTCGCAAGTGTTATCAATGCCAGGTACATGGTGATTTGATTCATTCTCCCCCATATGAGTTACACACAATGTCTGCACCTTAGCCTTTTGTTGCTTGGGGCATGGATGTTATTGGACCAATTGAGCCGGCAACGTCAAACGGGCATAGGTTTATTCTGGTGGCCATTGATTACTTTACCAAGTGGGTCGAAGCTGTAACTTTCAAGTCCGTGACCAAGAAGGCGGTGGTGGATTTTGTTAATTCAAATATCATTTGTCGGTTCGAAATTCCCAAGATGATCATCACAGACAATGCTGCTAATCTCAAAAGTCATTTGATGAAAGAGGTATGGCAACAATTCAGGATCATGCATCGGAACTCCACTCTGTATCACCCCAAGGCAAATGGAGCTGTTGAGGCTGCTAACAAGAACATAAAGAAGATACTTCGTAAGATAGTTCAAGGTTCTAGACAGTGGCATGAAAGGTTGCCTTTTGCCTTACTGGGTTATCGCACTACTGTTCGCACTTCAGTAGGTGCAACTCCTTATCTACTGGTATATGGAACTGAGGCAGTTATACCTGCGGAAGGTGAGATTCCATCCCTTCGGATCGTTGCAGAAGCTGAAATTGATGATGATTAGTGGGTCAAAACCCGGCTAGAGCAGTTGAGTTTGATTGATGAGAAAAGGTTAGCTGCAGTATGTCATGGTCAATTGTATCAGAAGAGAATGGCAAGAGCATACAACAAAAAGGTGCGTCCTCGGAAATTCGAAGTGGGCCAGATGGTATTGAAACACATCCTTCCTCATCAGGCTGAAGCTAAAGGCAAGTTCGCCCTAAACTGGCAGGGGCCGTTCATAGTGACCAGAGTGTTGCCCAATGGCACTTTGTATTTAACAGACATAGAAGGCAAATGTGTAGGTATGGCTATCAATTCTGATGCAGTTAAGAGGTACTATGTATGATTTCTTTGCTTACCTTCAATTGTATTTTGTACTTGGCATGTTCAAAATTGAAATGATGAGGGCATTTTGTTCCTCTACCCAAACACTTTCATCCTTTGTTACCCCTTTTGAACTTTATTTATTTTCTTTCATACCCCTCTTTTGGAATCAGTAACAGAATTAGAGAACAGAAAAAATGAATGAACGATGAAAATAAGAAGAATGAAAAAGAAAGAAAAAGAAATAAGGAAAAAAAAAAAAAAAAAAAAAAAAAGAAAGAAAGAAGAAAAAAAGAAAGAAAAAAGAAAAGAAAAGCAACAAAAACAAACAACGTCCTTTTGAACTACGTTCGACCTGATTCCTTTTAAGGATACGTAGGCAGCCTTACGGTTCGGTCCCATCAAAATAAAAACTAAAATTCCCCAGATCCAAAGAAACTGGGGCAGAAGTTTTGGTTTTTGAAAAGATCTGATTCCAAAAGTTGTAATTTTAACCCCTTTTCATCTTAAATTAGTTTGAGCCTTCATGCCACCCTTTCTTTCTAACCCTGTCCAAAAGTCTACATTACGGTCCAAAGAAAGACCTTCTGATCAATCTTTGAGGATGCCAGGTCAAGCGAGACAGAGATATGATTTACATCATGGGTAACACTTTGATCATGGGCACAAAGGAATATTGAAGAAATGAGAGAGTCTTATTGGTGAAAACCCTCACGGGCACCGTAAGGCGATGGTGAGCTGAGAGAAAATTTAAAATGAGAGAGTCTTATTGGTGAAAACCCTTGCGGACACCATAAGGCGATAGTGAGTTGAGAGATTAACACATGAGAGAGGCTTGTTGGTGAAAACCCTTTGGGGCACTACAAGTCGAATGAGGCTCATGACTTTACAGAGAATTTGGATCAGTGAAAGCCCGGTTTTGAGATTTATGGGATTTAGTTTTTAAATTTTCAGGACCCTCCTGGATAATGGGATTTAGTTTTTAAATTTTCAGGACCCTCCTGGATAATGGGATTTAGTTTTAAATTCTCAAGACCCTCCTGGATAATGGGATTTAGTTTTTAAATTTTTAGGACCCTCCTAGATAATGGGATTTAGTTTTTAAATTTTCAGGACCCTCCTGGATAATGGGATTTAGTTTTAAATTCTCAAGACCCTCCTGGATAATGGGATTTAGTTTTTAAATTTTTAGGACCCTCCTAGATAATGAGATTTAGTTTTTAAATTCTCAGGACCCTCCTAGATAATGGGATTTAGTTCTTAAAATTTTCAGGACCCTCTTGGATAATGGGATTTAGTTTTAAATTCTCAGGACCCTCCTGGATAATGGGATTTAGTTTTTAAATTTTTAGGACCCTCCTGGATAATGGGATTTAGTTCTTAAAATTTTCAGGACCCTCCTGGATAATGGGATTTAGTTTTTAAATTTTCTGGACCCCCTGGATAATGGGATTTAGTTTTTAAAATTCTCAGGCCCCTTCTGGATAATGGGATTTAGTTTTAAATTCTCAGGACCCTCCTGGATAATGGGATTTAGTTTTTAAATTTTCACGACCCTCATGGATAATGGGATTTATTTTTTAAAATTCTCAGGACCCTCCTGGATAATGGGATTTAGTTCTTAAAATTTTCAGGACCCTCTTGGATAATGGGATTTAGTTTTAAATTTTCAGGACCCTCCTGGATAATGGGATTTAGCTTTTAAATTTTCACGACCCTCATGGATAATGGAATTTAGTTTTTAAATTTTCAGGACCCTCCCGAATAATGGAATTTAATTTAAAATTTTCAGGACCCTCCTGGATAATGAGATTTAATTTAAAATTTTCAGGACCCTCCTGGATAATGGGATTTAGCTTTAAATTTTCAGGACCCTCCTGGATAATGGGATTTAGTTTTTAAATTTTCAGGACCCTCCTAGATAATGAGATTTAGTTTTAAATTCTCAGGACCCTCCTGGATAATGGGATTTAGTTTTTAAATTTTCAGGACCCTCCTGGACAATGGGATTTAATTTTTAAATTCTCAGGACCCTCCTGGATAATGGGATTTAGTTTTAAGTTTTAGATGAGATTTAATTCGAAATTTTCAGGGCCCTCCTGGATAATGAGATTTAGCTTTTGAATTCTTAGAGCTATATAGGTAACATGATCCGATTAACACTCACAAATATGCTCACATCCCAAACTGGGGCAGAAAAATTTCTTTCGTTTTGTCTGTTTTGTTGCAATATCAGGCGCCCACCTGGATAACGAGGGAATACAGTTTCGAGTTTTGGTAATCAGGCACCCACCTGGACAACGAGGGAATATAGTTCAAGTTATTGGTAATCAAGCGCCCACCCGGAGAACAAGAGAATTCATTTCAGACTTACTTCAATTCGCAAATTTAAGAAGCATCAGGAGCCCGCCTGAAGAACAGGGTCCACTTTTCAGTCTCATATTGAAGATCAAATAGAGATTCAAAGAAGATTCAATACAAGAAGTAGATAGGATCTTGTATTTTTCTTTCACTTTGCTGTAATTTTTCTTTTATTTTTGATGTAATGGCAGGAACCGCGGACCAGAACCTCGACGGCACTTCATTCGAATCTCCACCTCGGTACTCCATCATCCTTCTCACTTCTGAACTACACGCGGCCTGATTCCTTTATAGCCAAGGATATATAGGCAGCTCAGATACCAGGGCTCGGCCACAATCTTTTTAGCCACCTTTATTTTCTTTTGAATAAGTGTCGGGTCATAAATCAATTACGTTGCTTATTGTTCTTTGCTCTGAAAACTCTTTGTGTTTCCAAGCAAAGAGGGGCAGCTGTAAGCACGTAATGTTTGACCCGCGTGAATTTTAAAGTTAGTTTTAGTATTTTAATATTTTTAAAATATTTACTTGACTTTATTTTAATATAATTTTAATCTTTTTACTTTTAGTCCTAAGACATAAAAAAACATAAATAGTTTTATTTATTGTGTTTATCGCTTTTCTATATTTTTATCTTTAGTTTAAGATCAATTAGTATATTTTTATTCATGGTATCTTAATTTTATCATGACTTTAGTTTATTTTCTTTACTTATTACTTTATTGTTATAACATTTAAAAATACAAAAAAAGTAGTTTCATTTTAAAATTTTGTTTATTTACTTAACTAAGTTTAATTAATATTTTGGTAGGATTTTTGAGTTTGTCTTTGTCCAACAAGAAAATTTGTAGTCCCAAAGGTGTGAGTCCATTTCTTTTAACTTAAACCCAATTATTCTTAGTCCATTCTTCCCAACCCATTAGCCCATTTATGTGCAAGATTTAATCCTAGCCATCTATTTCTTTCTAATCCAATGGCCATCATCCCTCCCCACCTTCATATAAAATAGCCAATTATAGAAACCTTATCTTCATCTTCCATCTTGAACCACAAAAACAACACAGCCAAGAACCACCAAAAATTCCCCTCCATCGGCTCTCTTCTGCTTCAGGACCAAAGAACCCCAACTCGCCGGAACCCCTGATTCCAAGACCAAACCGCCACACCACCTTCCCCTATTAAACTCCAATTTCGCAATTAAAAATCTTCTATTTCTAGTTCTACACCTTTCGAATCCTTTAACTCATAGAAGTTCAGATTGTTGAACTAATTTTGGCCACTAATGAGTTGGACTGGGGAGCTCAGCAATGAGCTCATTCGTTGAGGTTGTCGTTCGTTCAACCCTATTCAAATCGATTGGAAGCAATGAACTATTATGTTCGTATTCTAGTTGCTGTTCGTTCAATTTGGTTGCCGCTACTGCTGTTCGTTTCTTTTGGATCATTTTGAGTTTATGTTTATTTCTTTTTTGCTGCAAAAAATTACGGAGTTCGACTGAGGTTAAGTTGAGTTCGAGTTCTTCGGCGAGTTTCAGTCCGTTGGCCTTGGTCTAGTTTTCTTATTCCCGGTTCAGTTTGGATTCAATCCAATTTCTTAGAAGAAAATTACCATTAAAGGTCTAATCCTCTTTCTTCCTTTTTTTCCTTGTGCATTTTTATGTTATAACTTTGATGCAGATTGCTTGACTTTGCAAACTGGTTTTGTGGCTTAATTTGTATGTTTATATTTTCTTGGCAGAATAGTTATTGTGCTTTGGAGTCACTTATTCTTTAATTGAGAATATAAGAAACGAATTGAATTTGGGTTATGAGTTTAGTTAAAAGTTGAAATTGAAGACGACACTATTTTGAAGACATGTAAGTGATTTGAACTTAAGAATGCTTTGATTAATTTCTTGTTTGATTTTATTCTATTAATGGACGTGGGATTGGGATTTGAAGAAGCAGAATTGAAATTTGAATATTACATGTTGGCTACTTTATTACTTCGATCACTACGAGTATGTTTAGGCCGTCAACATTTGGGTAGGCAAACTTTAGGTCTTTTCATTTATTTAGTTCGGGGCGAGAGGTCGTTCCCTTTAGTTCATTTACAGGGGAAATGCCCCGTAGACTTTGTATATATTTATCCGGGTATGCCCCGTAGTATTTGTATTTGGAGGCTGAAAGTAGAACTCGTAGTATTTTTATTTTATTTCCATTTTTTTTATTTTATTAGGTAGGGATGACCTCGAGCCTCTTGTGTGTTTATTTTTCTTTGTTGTGTTTATTTAACCTTAATTCGAATATTCTAAAAGCCGACTAAATCGAGTACGCAACCGTGACTTTCACGGGACTTGGGGAGTGCCTAACACCTTCTCCCCGAGTCAAATGAACCCCCTTACCCGAATCTCTGATGCAGACTTAGTTTTGAAGTCCATGTATTTTGAAAGGAGAAATTGCTTTTGAACGGTGGCCTGGCACACCGAAACCCAATTCTAAGTGGCGACTCTGAGTTATTTCCTTTTGAACACAATTTTGTCATTTTTTAATTAAAAACCCTTTGAGCTTCACTAAATCTTTTTATTATTTTAAGCGGGTTAGTGAGGTTGGTTAAACAGGGTCTATCTATCTATATCTATATTTGTACTATATTAAAAACACGAAGGCCTTTAGCGAAATGTCGTTCGCCTTTTTTGCCCTTTAAGAATAAATTTTAGACTAGACAAAAGTGTAATTTAAGCTTCTTTCCAAATTTTTAGGAATTTAAATTAACTAGAATTTTAGTACATTTCATGTTTTGAACTCCTATAAAATTAGTCCTAACATATAGGACTCACACAAGAATGGAAACAAAATATTTCTGACGAAAAGAAAACTTAGAATCACCAAGATTACAATTTGCTTCATCGGCCAATAAAATATCATTTTTGTGTCCATAGTTTTGTAGAAAATGTTATTGAACTTATAGACAAATTTTATTCTAACCGAATTGTCATCATCTCTTTTCTAAGTATTTCAACAAATGATATTTTTTTATAGCAAGAAACCCTTAGCGAAATATCGTTCGCCTTTTTTTACCTTTTAAAAATAACTTTCACATTGGACAAAATAGTTATTAAATTATTTCTCTAAAATTTAGAAATTTAAGATCATCTAAAAAATTTGCACATTAAATCCTTTTATATATGAACTTCTATGCAATAGTCATAATATATAGGGCTCACGCATGCTATAAGCATGAAGAACAAAAATAAAATATTTTTATTTATGAGAAAAATAAAACTTAAGGCTCAGCAAGATGCAATTTGCTTTGTTAACCAATGAAAGAAGAAAGATATCATCATTGTTGTCCTAATTTTAATTTAAAAAAACATATTCAACTTATAGACAAAATCTATTCTTAACGAATTGTCATCGTCATTTTAATTATTTCAACAAATGATGATTTTTTATATTTCTATATAATTATTTGTTGTAAAATATGAAGCTCACATTAGTAAATTTTAGATGTTTTCACTTATCCAATTTTTTTTATGAGCTATAAGCCAACATCTTTATTCCCAAAAGACCAAAATATTTAATTTTTAAATTTATTTTATTTGAGAAATCTTATTATTTGTTTACTTAGGTCAATATATCAATAATTTTCATAAAATATTCTCTTAGAAGTCCTCATAAATCACAATTATGTATTTGAGGGCTTCTATGACCAACATTTCTTCGCGAGCAACATTCATCTTTTAAGCAGCTTATAGTTTAATTTTTTTAACTTTTATTCTATAAGCCAATCACATTATTTAATAATATTTTATATTTTTAAAATAATATATTCATTTATATTGGGTACGCGGACTAGTAACATCATAATTTCATTATTATTCACCTTATAAACTATCTATACATTACTAATCCCTTCACAATTTTTTTTGTTTTGTAGAATATTTTTTATTTTAATAGAAAATGCTTATAAATATATTATCAGACATATCAACTCCTATTTTACCGGTTTCAGCGCTTATAAACACATTGATTTTGTGTCTCGTAATTTCACCCCAAAAAAATCTTTTTTAACGGTATTCCTTCCATTCATGCACTAGGCAAGAAAAGAGATCAAACTAACTTCAGACTCTCAAGAAACTTTGAAATATCTAGTATAAAAGGTGGGATGAAAACTGTTGATTGTTCAATGTCAAGAGGTATGGTGGGAGTGTGGGACTGGGATAATTGAGATTCTCTAGTCTCTACTATTAATCTTAGATTTCAGTTTTAAACCATGAGATGAAAAACCAATTGTTAGAAAGGAGTCTATTTGGTCAATATATTTTGAATACTGAATGCCTAAACTTAAGAAAACAAATGCTTGGCATTACATTCTCCTTACATGGTATGTTTTTTTTTAAATGGTTTGTTAAATAAGTGAAGATTTTTTCTTTTCATGCTAATTCTCTATTTATGGAATGAATTGTATTACCTAAGCTTGGCATAGCAAGATCAAAATTAAAGTACATGTAGTCCAATATATTTTTGGAAAAAATTATTCTCGGGGCAAAGGCAAGTTGTAGGAAAAGATTCAAAATAAAAGCCAATGGCATCTTACCGCTAATAATGGATCACTGTTTTCCCCCTTTTTTCACCTTGTATTTTCCTTTATTGTAAAAGCACATTCACATGAGTTTTGACCTTTGAGTTATGGCATTACAGGAAATTTAGGTCAAGATGGCGGTTAATTTATTTATTATAAATTCTGCCGGTTGTCGCCAAGGTTTTCATTTATCTTCTCAGAGTAAAATAAATGCCAACAGAATAAGTTAGCCAAAAAAATATTTGTTGGTAAATTTAGACAAGAAATATTATAAATGGCACGTATGTTTTGTTATATTTTCGATACGAACATTAAACCATCCACGAGGGCCAATTAATGATATTAGAAATTAGGAACGGGAAATGTACATCTGCCGTCAAATCTGTACCTTCTTTTCTTTTAAATTTGGAGATGCATCGTAGTATTAATTATTTTGGAATAAGAACCATACTTTACTAAATTTGAAATTGAATAAAATTAAGAAAATGATGAAAGTTGTTTAAAAACTAGCAGAGCCTTTAGCGTCTGTTTAATTACCTAGTGGTGTAACTACTATAATATTAATTACATACCCTAGTAATAGTAATTATAATAAAATTTTATTTGTCACAATGCAATTACAGTATAATTTTCACTATCATATTTGGTTGGATAAATATAATTACATAGTTAAATATAATAGGAAAAATTTCACATTAAAACCAACTAGCCCAAAAATAATAGGCTCCATACTTTTCAATTTTATAGCTCATATTTCAATTTACAACCAACTAGCCCAAAAATAATAAGCTAAGATTCAACATCCAACTCCAATAGGTTCTCAAAATTACTATTTAACTTTTAAAAAAGACTCCTCAAGCTTTTAAATTAATTTTCGAATCAGTAACTGTGACTCAAATATTAATTCAACAAACCAAATTCATTAGGGTGGTGAAAATTAGATTTTTAACAAGCTTAAATATGTGGGTTTAAATTCCGAATTTAATTTTGTGAGAAATTTGGAGTGGGTGTTATTTAGACTTGTTAGAAATAGTATAAAGATGTTGTATATAAAATTTGAAGTCATTTAATGGAGATTTGGATTGGTTTTGAACAAGAATTGCAACTGAAAATCGTGGAAGAAGTTCGTCTACAGACGCTTGTATAAAGGTATATAAAAGTGTATAACAGTGTATAAGGTATGTTTCTACACTCATATACACTATTATACAAGATTATACATAATTATACAAAAAACTGACTTCGTCTTCTTCCTTGCGTCTTTTCTAAAATTTAACTCAAATCTTGCTCAAATCTACTCCAAATCACTTCAAATTTAAATTTTGAACTCCTTTTGATATTTTCAATCAATTGGAACAACACCCAACCCAAACAACTAACAAATTCAAAAAAACTCATTTTCAAAAGCAAAGCTTTGAATGGTCTTCAATGGTGGACTTCTACTCTTCTATTTTCTTACATTGCAAGCAGGTGACACAAGAGGAGAAGCAGAAAATACACGGCCTCTTGAAGCATATGAAGAAGATGTGAGAAGAAGAGAGAGTGAAACAATGGTTGTGGGAACAAAGAATTAATTACATAGCTTTTAGAAGCAATGGTTGTAAGAACACAGATTTTGAATTTGCAAGTGCTTTCAAAATATGTACAATGTGGGCTAGGTAGGGTAAAACTTAAAATATGGGTCATTTTTTGTTATGGTGTGAAGACATGTGTATTTTCTTGTAATTCTTTCAATAAAATAAGGCATATTGACATGTGATAGTTTTACTATATATCTAGTGATAGTTTTACTTTATGATATATATATATATATATATATATATATATATATATATATATATATATATATATTATATTATATATATAAGCCTGTCAAGTGACCAAAATAGTCTTAAAAATAAATTTCATATTAGACAAAATAATCATTTAACTATTTTTCTAATATTTAGGATTTTAAGATCAATTAAAATCATGCTTATAAAGTCTTTCCTTATTTCACTAATATTCCTTTTAGTTCTGGTAAGTTGCCTTCATTGAAATTATGCTTAAGAGATTTTTAAGTCAACACACGGTAAAATACACTTCAATAGCTATATTTTTTCTTCAAAAGATAATTCCATGTTGGAAAAACTAGATAAAATTATAATCACCATTATAAACTTTTAGATGAACTAAAATTTATTCTAAAGTCTACTATAAATTCAGAAAAAATAAGATCTATTTCCTTATACTTTCTTTGGAGTTAAAGATTGCCCAGGTTATCTAATTCTTCGGAAGGGAAAATTCCTTATTCTTAATTTGGATTTTTTTTTTAAATTCTTGTGATCAACAACAGTGATAAAGTATATTTAATACAATAATAAACAATAAGTATACCTCAGTTTAAATAAGTTGGGATCGGTGATATGAATCCTCATAAATTTTTTTTAAGCTCAATGCATATTATCATCATTATCAATTACCACAATAAAATAAAAATAAACTAAACAACTTTAAAATATATATCGATTATATACAATCAGCTAAATAAATATTTTCAACTAAAGAGGTAACTTTTTCAAAAATTTAATAGGCTATAAATTTTTTGTGGATTAAACAACTTTAAGTTATATATCGATTATATACAATTAGCTAAATAAACATTTTCAACCAAGGAGATGATTTTATTCAAAACAATTATGCAACTTATACAAAGTTAAATTGTTCCTTTAATCTTGATAGTAGTACTTGGAAATTGAAAGTCCTTGACCGAGTAATAAAGGAAAATGAGAATATATGTCGAAATTTGTTGCATTAATAAAAAGGAAAATTATCAGCTATGTCCATTTATAAGTAGCTCATTATAAAAATTGGCCAATTGATAAAATATTACTAATATTAGCCAAATTAGCCAATTAGCTATTTGTAGCAAACAAATATCAAAATTTTGCTTCGTTTTGAGTGAGTGTTATTAGAATAGATTGGACACAACTTAAGGAGCTTGAATCTCAGTTTTGGGATGATTTGATGAAGTTTTGAGGTGGTTTGAATTGAAAATTCGGAGTAAAAGCTGAACATGGAAAAATATGATATGTGTATCACACTGTGTATCATTTGTGTATCACATATGTATCATATTTGTATCAATTGTGTATCACATGTATATCCATGTATACCTGTGTGTGAGATACATGCCTGATACATGTTTGATACATGTGCCGCAGAAGACTTTTTTGAACTCGATTTGATTACGAATTTGATACAAAACCAGTCCAAATTATCTCAAATCTTCCTCAAATTTTGTATATTGACTTATCAATATATTTTCAATGAATTTCAACTATACCCATTGAAAAAGTTCCTTTGTTGTTTATATTTTTGGAATATTGTATAGATTTTTGTATTTCATCACCTTATTTGCTACCCCGTCCATAAAATTTCCTTTCCGTCTTGTATCTAACGTTACTAATCACGCTTAAAAATATGAAAGGTGATTTTTCCATGTGATTCTTTGATATAAAGGACCCTATTATTTGGTTTTTCAATTTTTATTGGCTAGTTTTGATAAGTGTATGTCTAATTGCTAGAGGTTGGTAAGTTGAGATTTATTTGGGACATTTGTGTAAGTTTACAAATAAAAAGTGAAAGAGAACAAATAATAACTGCAAGTAGTAAACTATATTAAGAGGAAGTTTACGGCTTTGGGCACTTTGAATTTCTAGGAAACTTAGGCATCACAACTATATTTCAAGGTAAGGCCTATTTCTTTAAGACTACTATTCTGTGTTGAATAAAAATGTAGTAATATTTAAGATTTTACTTAATTTTAGAACTTTAAATTCAACTAAAAATTATTGTTTGAATATAATAGTAACATTAAAATCCGAAAACTAAAAATACCAAACTTTCTCCTAAGCGACGTGGCAATTCCACAACGGGGCAGTATGGTGTTAGAATTGGAAAAAGAAAATTAGAGCTAAACTTCAATTGTATTATACTAATTCTTTTTAATTTTTCTCTTTCAATTGAGGAAAAAGAAATTAGAGCTAAATTCCCCATACGCCAACGTAACAATGACAAATAAATCCTAAAAAAAAATTAAATTTGATCAGAAATTCTTAAAAGATTTGAGCAAAAAAGTTACAAAATGTCATGGTATCGAACTATATCAACTTAACCGTACTCATTGAGCGTTTGGAGTGCAACTTACTT
The DNA here is from genome assembly GCF_000393655.2 of Nicotiana sylvestris. Lineage (NCBI taxonomy): Eukaryota > Viridiplantae > Streptophyta > Magnoliopsida > Solanales > Solanaceae > Nicotiana > Nicotiana sylvestris. Next base: position 108,180,600 of record NC_091064.1, read on the forward strand.
ATATATAAACAAAGAATTCTCAAAGTAATATATCTTAGATCCTTAGTCGAAGAAATGAACAAAAATAATAAAAGATTTGTAATCGATCGAATTACTATCGATAAGTTGCATTTAATATTTAGAAAATATATTTAGTATGTTTAAAGACTTACTTATTGGTAATACAAAAAGTGTCAAATTATTCAACAAAGCAGCAAAAAAAAGAAAACTATTAGTATCAGATAATAGTATTTCAGAATGTTCGTACGGTAATGCTCGATCTGCAAAATGGTATAAGCTCCTCAAAATTTATTTATAACTATATTGGTATGTTTTAATCCAAATGATATTAGAAAGTAGTAGTGACATATTATGAAATATGTCAAACGATTGTAGAAGGATACATGAAAGTTCATCTGATAATAAACTACATATGAGCAAGAGTGTTGAAAAATATGGTATACATATACTTTATCAAGGGCCAGATGATAATGTTCTATGGTAGTGCATCAAAATAATTTTGGAAAAGTCCACAAAAATATATTTAAAAAAATTTAATGCACAGCCAAAGCTAAATTCTAAATAAGTACAAACTTTCGAAACTATTGTAAAGATGCTATACCGATAAGAAAAGAGAAATTAATCAGGGATGAACCACTTACGGAGAAGCGACAAACCATCGACACAGTTGGCATGAGCTTAAAAATTAATCTGGGATAAACCACTTATGGAGAAGCGTCAGACCAATGACACAGTTGGCATGAGATTTGTTTACCCTAAAATTCGAGTAACAATTAAATTTGTATTGAGGTCTTAAAGATATGTGATTTAGTCCAATACCAACTGATAATCAAAGAATCAAACGTATAAGTTAAAGAAATAAGTTGAATCAAACCAGTGTGCAATCTAGTCTCGACCTCGAGCTAAGGCGACCTCGAGGTGGGTTAGCAAGAACAATAAAATAACAAGGCAAATCAGATGAACAGTAAACAAGAAAGTGAAGAATGTATATTCTTTTGTCAAAGATTGATGCGCTACAAATGATTGGGGTCCCTCTATATAGTAGGGGAATCCTAAATAAGGTACAATTCTAATTGTAGTACGAATTCTTATTATACAGCTGTCTAACCGCCTAGTATAAATCCGTTTCGGAACTTACGCCGTGCTCTTAAAGCCACAACGGGAATATCGCTCTTTCTGTTACAAAATCATAACGATATTGCCTCGAGGTTGCTCATACTCGACCCCGGTATTCATCGAGCACTTCGATCTTCGAGTTTCGTATTCGGTCATCGGGCTCGAACTCGGTCCATATTGAACTTGTTCTCGACGCGACCCCTCATGCCTACAAAATTAGGGACACATGATTTTGACCGTATACAGATAGTCCCTGCGTTTCTTAGAATAAAATAATAAGAAACGACTTGAGCCTCGATTTTTCGGAGTCCTTGATGATGATGTCATTCCTGTGACGTAGGCGCTCGAAGTGACCGAAATATCCCGTCGGTTCACTTCCGCAAAACATCAAATGCTTCACCAGTGGTGGTCGGCCACTAGCGCCGTCGAACCGTCGCCGCTTGCCTATAAATACAAGGCTCAATTTCAAATAAAAACTTTACTTCAATCTTCAAACTCCCTTTATCTCTCCCTCTCTTCATCTTTCTCTCTCATTACCCGTTACTTGATTCTTTTTAGTGCCAAAAAAATCTCAAGCTCCATCTACTTCCTCCTCTTCTAAACTAAATCAATGGCGAAAACTTCCAAAACAGTTCCTTAAAAGGAGAAAGCTTCCTCCTCCTCTTTCTGACCGGCCGGTGATAAAGTGCCGGCCCTTCACGAGATTACTCCCGGCCCCTGCATGAAAAGAAAGACTTTAAAGTTGAAAATCCCCCCACAATCCCTGGTCGATGCAAGCATGTATCGAGGTATATTTGCTCGATAACCGAGAAGCACCTCAAGGACATGAAGAAGGACTGTGGCTAGGGAAACGAGGTCGTGGTACAGATCCCCGACCCCGACGAGAGCATTACTACTCATGTGGAGGAGTTCCTGAGTGTTTATACTTACCTCTTCATACTGGGTCCCATCGATCCAATCGTGATCGACTTCTGAAAGAGGTATCAGGTCAGCCTCGACCAGATCCACCCTTCTTTCTGTCGTATAATGATCATGCTTCACTATTTCTCCAACAAAGCTGAGGGGCTAGAGTTTACTCTTAACCACCTTATTCGACTGTATCAGCATCAACTTTACTGAGGGTTGATCAAGCTTCAACACCGGTCGATCAATGCCTTCTTTGCTAGCAATGATGAGGATAAGGACCGGGGCTGGATGAGCCGGTCGTGCAAGTGAGGACCTCGGACGTCATCCCCGAGGAAAAAATGTTGTTCCTAGAGAAGTGGAACCCCAATTGTAAGTGAAGTCTCTTTCCCAGTAGCCTCTTATATTCCATTTTCGCATTGTGTGATGCCTTCACCTTTTATGCAGCGGTTGCTTGGATGCCCCATGCGGTCGCTGACCTCGAAGACTTGGTCCAAAAACTAATTGCGACCTCCTCGTATGACGAGTGCCGATGGTGTGATTTGGTGAGGGGCAAATGGGAAGCCAAACACCACGATAAGTTCTTCTCCCAAGTTTTTGATGCTTTCCCCTTTACTAGAGGTGTCATCTTACTCATGCCTAATTTTCATTCATGTAGGTATTGGAGATGTCTCTGAAATGAGGCCAACCCCTCATGGGGAAGAGATCGACTCCTCGATTCCAAAATCGGGGAAGGATAATAAGAGAAAAAGGGTTTCGAAGCCTGAAGACCCCCAAGATAGAAGGGGTCCTACTCGAAGACGCAAGAGGAACCTCATTCACGTGGACATAGACTTAGTCCACCAACTGAATGATGAAGAAGAAGACGAGGGCGAAGAATCGGCGCTGGTGACCCGATCTAGGAAGCCAGTCGAGGCTGCCAAACCCTCTGAACTGGAGACCCTACCTCCTGGTGAGGAAGCTCCAAAGAAAGACGCGAGCAAAGCCGCTGAATTGCCCGAGGTCGAGATTTTTTCTCGGTCTTCAATAAGCACACCCGAGGGGCAGGTTCAAAAATACCTAGCACTGAACAAAACGCCCCGAGCAATTTGCTCATGGCCATGACATTAGGTCACTCTCCCTCTCTACCGTTTATTCCGAGGAGACTATAAGAGAGGCTCGGGACTTGCAGATGCATGACTTAGGCGGAGTCCCCAATGAAGAAGATCCTTTTTGGGATTGCTTTACCAGGGTCGATGATGTCGCCGATCTTAACGATGCATCCACCCTCTTCGAAGAGGCTCAACACCTTCTCACTCGAGTAAGCATCAATTCCTATTGTTGCAATTCTCCTCTTCTTCTTCTCCTCACCCTAACTGATATCCTTTTTTCTGTGTAAGGTCTTACCAAGTTCAAGGCCGATCTGAGCCAATGTGAGACCAAGTTCCAGAAGGCCTTGGATGAAGGGAAGGCTCTGAAGCTCCTTTGCTTCCAAAAAGAGGAGGAGCTCAAGGACCTTCGGCCAGATTTGGCCAAGGCTCGTAAAAATGAGGCCGAACTAGACAAGTAGGTAACTGTCATTTTGAAAGAGTATAATCTATTCGACCCAATTGTGGAGGCTAACACTTCAGTGTATCAACTGCAGCAAAAATTGGAGATGATCTGGCAGCTTCGAGAAGAGGTCGATCAGGTTAAGGCTGATGCAACCGGCGGAAGGAAAATATGGATCGCCTTACTGCGGAAAAAGAAGCTACCCTAGACAAACTAGAATCTGCTGAGACCCAGCTCTGGGGTGCTAAAAAGAAAAATTCGGCCCAGGCCAAAAGGATTGACGAGCTCAAGGTCAAAATTACCGAAACCGGGGCTGAGGTTGCTGAAGCCAGGTCTGAGGTCGGGAAGACGAAGGCCACGGCTGATAAAACCATTGCCGTGTACTTAAGGGATGTTGAGGCTGCTCAAACAGAGTTGAGGGAAGCTTCCGATCGGGAAAAGATGAAGTAATGACTTGGCAAAGTGCCAATCCCATAGGGAGACCCTAGAAGAAATTCATGCTCGAGGTTTCGACCTCATTGAAGAGATAGCTCAAGCAAAGGCGCTTGAAGCCAATGCTGGATTTCTCGTCTCCTCCTCCGATGATGATGCTGATGAAGGCAGCCAAGGCGGGTCCGATAATGAAGAGGGTCCCGAAAAGGAAGCTTCTCCCGAGGGAGAAACCAGCCCTGGGCATAAATAGGATTTTTCTTTCTCTTTTTGTATTTTTCTTTTTGTAAGACCTTTTGTCGGTCTCTTGTACATATCCTTTTTCAAGTATATAAAAGAAGAATTTCCTTGAATGTTTTCTCGATGTTTCTTTCCTTACAAAATTCTTGTAATAATTTCATTCTTTGAACTGTATGTTCGAGATTTTATCTCAGATGGTTTCTTTGAAATTGCCGTGGTCGAGTTCGAATAAGGTTCGAACTTTGGGGCATAGACCCTTACAGGCTCGTGCCGGAGAATGGTGAGTCCCCGAGCAATAATCAATTTATTATTTATTTAGGCTCGGGATAATCGAACCCTTGTATTTGGATCGGTTGAGAACAAGATCTTAAACCCTAAATGTATCGGCCCTTAGGCTCTTTTAGATCGGGCCATTATAGCCTCTAAGAGATGGATATTATTTTCCCTTTTCGGCTTAGAAGATTTAGTAAAATTTATGTATGCCTTGGCATACGTTTTTTACCCATTGGGTTTTTGGAGGGTTTAGTGTCGATCAAAACCATTTGTTTTTAGTGCCTTAGCACAAGTTTATATTTGAATAATTCGATACCTCTTAATGTTTTTTGAGGGATGATTTTATCGAAGCCTTTTGATTATTTTGCCGAGGGTAGCCTTTATATAACCGGTTTTCTTAGAATTCGAAAGCCTGTTTTTATTACAGAATTCGGACGTCTTCGAGCCGCATTATTTTGGCTGTAGCCTTTAATACGGCCGTAGCCTTCGAATGTGTCTCTTGGACTTTTTTCTTGATAACATTTCGAACTTGTTCGAAATGTTAGTCCCTGAGTATGATGGCCTTGGACTTTACGTCGAGGGATGCATCTTTGAGGTCTTACGAATTTGAGTTTAGACAACTCGAATATGTTGACTGTCGAAGACAGTCCCTGAGTATCGAGGTGTATTTGTGTTTTGGCCCTTGAGTCGTTTCTCACAGAATCACAAATATGGAGCTCGTATAATAGCAAATTTCTTTGAGACACAAAGTATTTGATATATAAAGAATGCTTCTTTGAATAATTCATACATGCATACATGTTTTTGTATCGGGGCTTAACTATTCTATATGGACACGGTTCATCTAACTGTTTGGCCCATTACAACGTTTTCCTATCGAGACCCTCTTTGGCGTGAAGTATTTTTCTCAAAAATATAGCCCCGAGGGCGATGCCCCCAGTATTCGAGGTTGATTAAAAAGAAGCCTTAGATACTATTGAATTCTACTTAGGTAGCATATAGTTGTTGCCTCGTTAAAAACCTCGCCGGAAAAATCCATTTGGGATAAAATCCGATCTAAGGGAAAAAGAGTCCAACACGTGCTTTAAAACCTAAGGTCATCGTGTAGAAGGGTGCCCTCGATGTCTTCGATCGAACATCTGCAATGAGTTAGTCTTAAATACAAATGGAAAAGAGGCAAAGGTCATACCTCAACAGTAATATCGTTTGATCAGTGATACATTCTAATTGTTTGGCAATTGTTCGCCTTCCATCGTGCCAAGTTTGTAAGATCATTTTTCGATGACTCCGATGACTCGATATGGTCCTTCCCAATTCGGGCCTAGTTTCCCTTCATTCGAGTTTCAAGTATTGAGGGTGACTTTCCTTATAACTAAGTCCCCGATTCCGAAGTGTCGAAGGTTGGTTCTTCTATTATAGTATCTTTCAATTCTTTGCTTCTATGCAGCCATCCAAACAAGTGCAGCTTCCCCGTTTTTCATCTAATAGCTTGAGGCTAGTATTCATAGCCTCGTGATTTCATTCCTCCGATGCATGTCAAAATCTGGAGCTGGGTTCCCCGATCTCGACTGGAATTAAGGCCTCGGAGCCATGTACTAAAGAGAACAATGTTTCCCCGTACTGGACTTCGATGTTGTTCTATATTCCCAAAGAACCTCGAGTAGAACTCTTTCCATTTCCTTTTAGCGTCATTCAACCTTTTCTTTAAGTTTTGAATGATAGTCTTGTTGGTCGATTCGGCCTGTCCGTTTCTGCTCGGGTGATAAGGCGTGGATAAGATCCTTTTTATTTTGTGTGCTTCGAGGAACTCCGTTACCTTGTTGCCGATGAATTTCTTCCCGTTTTCGCATGCGATTTTGGAAGGTATCCCGAATTGACACACGATGTGGTCCCAGATGAAGTCTATAACTTCTTTTTCTCTGAACTTCTCGAAGGCTTGTGCTTCCACCCATTTAGAAAAATAGTCAGTCATAAACAAAATGAATTTAGCTTTACCTGAGGCCGTTGGTAAAGGGCCTAAGATGTCCATTCCCCATTTCATAAAAGGCCACGGGGACAAGACTAAATGAAGTTGCTCTCCAGGCTGATGAATCATCGGCACAAACCTTTGACATTTATAACATTTCTTACCAAACTCCTTAGTGTCTTTTTTCATGCTATCCCAGTAATATCCTGTATAATGTTCCATCTTCATCCAACGTGAACCGAGTAGACTTGGTTGTAAAACCCTTTATTCTTTATGATCCGATGGGGGCTTCCCATTTTTTAAATATTCAACATATTTATTCCTTCAATCCCAAGTAAAACTTGTAGAATTTATCTCTTTATGATCCTCCTCGACTATAGATCTCGATAATTGGACGACAGTCCCCGGGATAATATCATCTTCCTCGGCTGATGACCCCAAGTTTGCAAGTGCATCAGCCTCACTGTTTTGTTCTCGAGGTACATGGTCTAGAGTCTATTCCTTGAAGCGGTGCAAGGTTACCTGTAACTTGTCCAAATATCTTTGCATCCTATCCTCCCGAACTTCGAAACTTTTGTTTACATGGTTCACCACCAACAGAGAATCACACTTGGTTTTAACGACTTCTGCCCCAAGCTTTTAGCTAGATCGAGTCCTGCAATCATAGCCTCATACTCGGCCTCATTATTAGTCAACCTAGAAGTCTTGATAGATTATCTAATAGTGTTACCTGTAGGTGGCTTCAAAATGATTCCAAGTGTCGCGGCCCCTTTTTTCCCTCCACGGAGAGAAGGTCCGGGTTCCGACATTCATGGGCATAATAACTCATTTCTTTTTGGGAATTGCGTATTTGAAGAGTTGCCACCTAACGGATTATGGTGCGTTAGGGATCCCAGAGCGATTAACTCTTGAATTGGTTTGCATTACCAGAGATTTAGGGTAAGGGATCTAAATAACCTCGAGGGGAAGGTGTTAGACACCCCTCTCGGTCCACAATGGTGAGTCCCGACCGAACTTATATTATGAATTAGTCCTTTAACAAATAAGTAGTTGAAACAAATAATTGCAAATAAAGCATGTTGGGCATTGTATGACTCAGATAATAAGACAAAGGATTCGAACAAGTTGTGTACATAAAAAATAAAGTTTTAAGCAAAAGGAATTTGGGAAAGGAGGGGTCCTAGGTTGGTTAGCCTACAGGATTGATCCCCACGCAATGTCCAATAAACACTCCTCAATGAGGGGCTACACGTGACGTTAGCACGTAGTCATCATATCCATATTTACCCATTCTCACCCCTCGGTCATAGCCTAAAGCGTTCTAATTAACTTGACAGTGTCCTATGCGTGTACTACCCATCCATTCCTTGTGGTCCTGGAGGTATTTTAGGACCTCTAAATCTGGGCCATTCTAGACAACCCCTAAGGTGTTTAAAAGTAGAAAATTCTAGGTGACAGGCAAGAACACGTAGGACTCAATATATAAAGGCAGGAAAGAAGCAGTTAAGAGGCCCAGGTTACCTCCACAAATAACGCACATAAGCAGCACGTCTCAAACACAAACAAGAGGCATTTTATTAGACATGATCCTAAGGCATGATGTCTAAGTGAATATCAGAACACAGAAGATAGGCAGTTTTATTTTAGGAGCTCAGAAGCAGGGGCCCTAATCAGTTTGCCTACTGATTTTAAGCATGTCAATCATTAAGCAATAAACACAGAGGAGCAGTTTTCAGTTTTTTTATAATAGTTGATTACCTAAGGCTTGCATAGGCGTGAGGCAGTGCACAGTTGTTACCAGAACCATTAGAAATTCAGAAGTCGTTTTTGCCTAAGAGCATGATGTTCTAGGTGTTACAAAGATACATGGTTATTACTAATTTGTTTAAACAGGATAATTAGTCGTGAGACTGTTTGATACCCTTTTCATGCATCAGTAGTTTAACTAGATGTGACTGAGCGAGTATGAACGATATCTTGAACATGGTATCTAATATGCATATATAAGGTTCAGAATGGTTTATATGCATGATTTCTAAATGCACGGCAAGTTACAACATTATTTCAAAATATGCATAAGTAACAATTTATTTTTAATATTGTCGTTTATCCTAGAAACATGATTTCTAAGTGATAATAAAAATGTCAAAATGAGATGCTGAAAACAGTATAGGTGAAACCTAGGAGCATGGTATCTAATGCATGATATGCTTTGCATGTATTGGTCCTAAACATGAATTCTAATGCACATAAAAAAATATAAACCTAAAGCATGTTTTCTACCCATTGATATTGATAACATATATGACTACCCTCCCCTTTTCACTAGCCAACCCCAGTATTTGTTTACAACAAATTATTACAGGCCAATATCGAATGAATTACATAAGTAGATAAGAAAAATAAGAAGTTACACTATATGGAGCCTAAAGCACGCCCAAATGATTTTCCCAAGCCTCCAATAGCCTCAAATGCCAAATTCCACAGACAATATCATTATCTAGGTGCGTCAGAGTTCCCTAAGGATCTCAAGAATCCCGGGCAGTGCTCACACCTAGACTTTATAACCAGAACTAAGTAAGTGCAGTGTGGAAGAGTCATCTCCAGTGTATCAAAGTTCAGAGGGATTTCATAGGGATCCCAAGGAAGTCACACACTGGAGGGACAGAACTTAAGGACCTAAGAGTAGAGTGAGAGTGCTTGACATACTTTTGAAAAGATTTAAGCAGAAAAACAGTTTGAAAAGAGACTTGTTTGAAATAGTCTTGTAAAAACAACAGAGGGAGTTATTCAATAAGACAGTTTCGAAAAGAAAGTAGAGTAATAAGCAACAGTCCAAACACAACACCCAAAACAGGTCCATACTTTCACACCTCCTTTTTCCTACCCCCGGAAGAGTATAAGGGAGTTTTTTCCAATTAAAGTGATATTATTCGAAATGAGATTGTTTTAATAAATCAGAGTCGCCACTTGGGATAATTTATTTGGTGTCCCAAGTCACCGGTTTATTTTTAATCCCAAATCGAGGGAATTTCGACTTTCCTTTTGAAGTCTGCGAACCAGAAATTCAAAGTAAGGAATTCTGTTAACCCGGGAGAAGGTATTAGGCATTCCCAAGTTCCGTGGTTCTAGAACGGTCGCTTAGCAATTTATACTTGGCTTAAATTGTTTAACTATTCATTTTAAGACCTATGTGCATTTATCTCTTAAACGCTTTTAAATCACTTGATTATTCGTAATTAAAGAATTGAGTTACGCGTACGCATACTCTTTTCCTTTGGCGCGTCAAAAATTATGTCACGCAAACGTGTTCATAATTAATAACGCTTTGTTTATTTATATAAGAAAATTTGGTTGAGGTTGCGCGAATGCATCCCTCGAGTTACTTTTAGAAGAAAATCATAATTATGTTACGCAAACGTATACATAATCACGATAATAGACTAAGTCGCGCCTAAAGCAAGCTACGAAAATTTAATTTTTTGAATCGTAATCATCAATTATAGATATTGAGTTGTAACTAGCTCTTTAAATATTAGCAAACTAGTATGAATTATTTACAAATTAACGAGTTGATGGCTCAAAACAAAATGAATCAAACTGCTCTAGATATGAACAATACCAAAATTCATAACTTGTGTTCATAGATTAAAATTAGAAAAGGAAAATAAGAAAATGAAGCCATAGATTAATAAATTGGTGAACGTGGTTTTGGACGTTACAGCAAAGAAGCAAAGCAATGAAAAAGAGGTCTCATGACTCTATATTGTCTTGTAGTAACTTGTGGCCACGGAAGTGGAAAACATGTAATAGGTGAACCCATATACAAAAAGAAGGCAATAACTTTATCAAACTTACACAACCCTATCTATAAATGAGCCTATAATGTGATATATACCATTTAAAGAACTCGATGGAAACAAAACCCTAGCAAAACCTAGATACAACAAGGCAATAACCTTATCACTAAAACTAGAACAGCCCCAAATAGAAACAAACCTTATTAGTTTTACGCAAACGCATGAGGCCTATATTTGAAAGGTTTCACAAACAAAGGTTATAAAAATTACAACTTAACAAACAACTAAACAAAATCTTATAGGCCTATAAGCTAATAATAAGTCTCAAATTTGGATTGAGACTACTTCTGTTGATCATCTCGAATTGTTGACTCGCATTCTTGCCACGAGCTTCTACTACTTCTAACTTGAATTGAATTCTGAAATAACTTCCCTTGTTCTCCAGGTGGGCGCCTGATTGTTAAAACTTGAACTAACTTCCGTTGAAACTTGAACTGCTTTCCCTTGAAACTCGAACTGTTTTCCTTTGAAGCTTGACTGTCTTCCTTCGAAACTGTTTTTCCTTGAAACTTGAACTATCTTTTTCTTGTTCTCCAGGTGGGCGCCTGATTGCTGAACTTGACCTGTCTTCCTTCGAAACTTGAGCCGTTTTCCCTTGTTCTCCAACTGGGCACCTGATTGCAGAAACTTTCTGTGTTCCCTTGTTTTCCATGTGGGTGCCTGCAATCAAAACCAACAAAACAAACGAAATTTTCTACCCCAGTTTGCACTAGGAAGATTTGTGAGTTGTTAGCAATATTGTAAACCACTTATACTATTGATGCAATGATAAGAGTAAACTAAAGACTAGACTAGGATGTGTGTCTCCTAAAAGTGATTGAGCTTGCGGAAAACTGTAAACTATGTTTGACTAAAGTAAAGACTAACCCTATTCTCCAGGCGGGACCCCTGATTTCAAGAAAACTAAACATTGATTACTTAAGAAAACTAAAAATTGACTCCTTCTTTTTTTCAAATTCAGACTTCCTTTTTTTTCAAATTATCCTAGGAGAAAATTCGTCAGACTGGGTTTTCTATCGTAGGAGAAAGATTCATCAGACTAAGACGTTTATCCTAGGAGAAAATTCATTAGACTAGGTCCTTTTTCTCTTTTTTATTTTGTTTTTGGTATCTTAGGAAAAAGATTCATCTGACTATGACGTTTATCTTAGGAGAAAACTCATCAGACAAGGTCCTCTTTTTGTTATCTTAGGAGAAGGATTCATCAGACTAAGATTTCTATCCTAGGAGAAAGTTCATCAGACTAGGTTTCCTATTTTAGGAGAAAAATTCATCAGACTAAGATTTTGATCATAGGAGAAAGTTCATCAGACTAGGTCCTCTTTTTGTTATCTTAGGAGAAAGATTCATCAGACTAAGTTCCTTTTCTTTTTTTTTTTTTTGGTATCTTAGGAAAAAAGATTCATCAGACTAAGATTTCTATTCTAGGAGAAAGTTCATCATACTAGGTCTCTTTTTTTCTTAGTATCTTAGGAGAAAGATTCATCAAACTAAGATTTTGATCCTAGGAGAAAGTTCATCAGACTAGGTCTCTTTTCTACTTCTTTTTTGGTATCTTAGGAGAAAGATTCATCGGACTAAGATTCTATTGGGAGAAAAATCCATCAGACTAGGGCTTTTTATCCTAGGAGGCAAAATGTGACGACCAAATGACAAAATTTTATGCATATGAGCAAGATAGAAAAAGGCAAAAATTTGAGAAACTTCCTTTTGTCGGCTCTTCTCTTCTTTTCATTTTCATTTTTTTCTCCTTTTTTTCTATTATTATTTATTTTTCTCTTTTCTTTTCTCTTTTTTTTTTGAACCACATTTCTTGCACTGCTTTGTTCCTATTTTATACAAAGAAAAATTTGTCAGTTTTGAAAATGGTGGTCGGTTTGTGGCCTTGAGTCTTGAGCAGCTTGGCTTTTGCTCGATCATCTTGAGTCGGTCTCAAGAAACTTTTGTTCTGCACCAACTCTGACTGTTTCACACCCGGTACCATTTGTATTTCTGGCTTAATCAGCCTTATCCCAACTGGAGATCTTTTCTTAGATGACTTTTTCTGTTATCTTGAATGACTTCCTGCTTTGAGCAATTTGTCTGTCAGAGAGAATCACAAGTTATATTTGTTTGCACCAAGCAGGCTGACAAGAGTCTTTTGGGGGAGCCTTTGTATGAATCCTCAAGGCATGTTGGCATTAACAACTGAGTTTGCTGGCCAAATTTACTTTGAACAACTGAAAAGCTGGTAGCAGATTTTGAAATCTTTTCTTGCTTGTTTTGAGAAGGGCTGACTCAGGGTGAAGGACACAATGACGCAAAGAAAAAAAATATTAACAAGAAATGCCCCTGTCGGAAGGACAGAAGGAAGAATTTTTTTTCTTTTTTTTCAATAACTAGCCTTAATGATCATGACATGCATTTTGGACTCAACGGCCTGATCTATCAAACTAATCCAATCTTCCCTTTTACTATTCTTATGATCTTTGAAGTCGGGCCTATCCGTGCCAATCCTTTGCATCAGCTTCACGACTCACTTTTGACTAATGGTGCCCCGAGGAATTTTTACCAACAAGCCTCTCTCATTTATTCATCTCTACTTACCGTCGTCTTACTGTGCCCGAGAGGGTTTTCACTAGTAAGACTCTCTCATTTTTCTTTTTCTTTTTCTTTTTCTTTTTCTTTTTCTTAATTTTTGTGAGTAACTTGACAGTGTTATATGTCGTGTGACAACCGTTGCTCATTGCATGCTTCTCTTGGCATTCTTGAAGGCATATCGGGAGGTCTTTATTTGGAAGGTTTTTGGATAAGGTTGGACGAAAGGCCGACATGAGGCTCCAAACAGACTAAAGATGACAGGGTTGTATACTTACAACTTTTGAAATAGACTCTTTTAAAAATGAAATAAAATCCTTGCCCAGGTTTCAGCTATTGGGGATTTTTTTTTGAATTGTTTTCTTATTTGGTTGGACCGAACCGTGAGGCTGCCTACGTATCCTTTTTTTTAAGGAATCAGGTCGAACGTAGTTCAAACATCTGACCTAAACTATTTTTCATCTTTCTTTCTGTTTCTCTTTTTCTCTTTTTCTTTTTTCTCTTTTTTTTTTGCCCCAGCTTCTATTTTTGAGGGCATGAACCTTTGACAATTCTTTTCTTCTTCTTTTTTTCACTTGAACTTTCTAAGAATTTCCCTAGTTTGTACTCTTGGGACATGGACTTTTATTTTCTTTTTCTTTTCTGTTTTGTTTTCCTTTTTTTGACTCTTGACTCCAAACTTGATTCCAAAAGAGGGTGGTCAAAGAAAATAACACAGGCTCAAAAGGGGTAATGAATGATATAAAGTGTTTGGATAGCAGAAAAGGGGCCTCTCAACCTTGAGAATGCCAAATATAGTATCTTTTTACGATCACATCATTGACGAACATGTCTGTCTTCTTGGTGTGTCGTGGTCACAAGACACTTTCCATCCCTTAATGTCAAACTTTCCAAACAAACTTTAATTGATTAAACATCTTCAAGCCCGATCTTCACAATGATTTGAAGGTGAATTTTACTCGACCTTAGTTCCAAAGTATTCCAACTCTTTATTCATCCTCAAATGTATTTTTTTTTGTTTTTTTTGTTATCCAATTCCAGATTAAATCAGTTCCTAAGATCTGGCCAAAATTTCCGCATAGATGTCATGTCATTAGAACTAGCGACAAAAGAACTAGGAACAGAATGATACAAAAGGACAAATATTTTATTGAGTAAAGGAAGAAAGGGGTTTACAACAAAACAAGCAACCCAAAATACGAGTTACAACCCTAAAATAACTCGATATGAAAATAGCAACAGAATAGACAGACAAGACTCACACAAACAGAATGGAGGGATAGCAGGGTTTGACTCAATAAAACAAATAAAATCTGGACCACAACCCTGAAATAACCCAGATAATAGAAAAAACATCAAAACAAGTTACCAAGATTCCTTCCTAGTGAGGAGGGAATAACTTTTCAATTGCTAAGCTTGACATTTAGCCACAAATTTGCTCATCAGAATCAGCAGAGCCTTCTCCAATTTCAAAATTATTAACTTCGGTTAGCAAATTCCCGAGAGAATTCTCATATTCCCTATCACCATGCATCATTCCCACAAAGTGTGCATCATCATGTGCAGGTAAAGGATTCTGCGCAATATTCTGGGTGTCACTGTCTTGGATCACAATCAGGTTTTCCTGGATCATCCTTTCTATTTCTCTTTTCAAATCCCTGCAGCTTTTAACATTGTGCCCCTGGGTATTGGAATGGTATTCACACCTTTTAGAAATGTCAAAGCTTCTTTAACGGGGGTCCACATGATTTGGAGGAATATGTGCAATCATGTCATACTGTTTTAATTTCTCAAACAAGCATGCATAGGACTCTCCTATTGGTATAAAATTATCTTTTAGCCTTTGTTCCCTTCTATACCCCTGGCTTGGATGTGGGTTATAGGGCATTTGAAAATTTTGTGGAGGCTGGTGGAGATTTTGCGGTGCTAGTGCTCGCCTTCTGGGGTGTCTTGGTGGCCGGGCAACATACTGATGTGCAGCAACAGAGTATTGAGGGTTCTGAAGTGGATAATAGTATTCAGGGGAATCATGGGAAACCTGATGAGGTTGCTCATACCTTCGAGATTCTCTCCTAGGACCTCTTCTCGACCCTGATGTCATCATGATTTCTGCGTGCTTCTCATTCGTGTCACTAAAATTATCGGATTCAATTGAGACAACCTGAGTTGCGGCTTTGAGAATTGCTTGACTTATAATTTTGCCTGTCTTAAGACCATTCTCAATCATTTCCCCCATTTTGATTGTTTCCGATAAGGATTTACCCACTACGGACATCATGTTTTGAAAATAATCTGGCTCTTGCGCCTGAAGGAAGATAGTGATTAACTCGTGCTCATCCATGGGTGGCTTAACTCTGGCCGCTTGCTCTCTCCATTTAATGGCATATTCCCTGAAACATTCAGTTGGTTTCTTCTTCAAGTTTGAAAGGGAATTGCGGTCTGGGGCAATGTCAATGTTGTATTGGAACTGCTTGACAAAAGTCTGTGCCATGTCATCCCAGACATACCAGCGAGACGTGTCTTGGTCCATAAACCATTCGGAGGCTACACCCGCAAGGCTTTCCCCAAAATAAGCCATCAACAATTACTCATTTCTTCCCGTACCTCTTAGTTGATTGCAATACCTTTTCAGGTGGGCTATGGGATCTCCATGTACATCATACTTTTCAAATTTGGGAGTCTTGAAACCAGGCGGCAAGTGGACATCGGGGAACATACATAGATCTTTGAAGGCAATACTCTTTTGACCTGTCAACCCTTGCATATTTTTCAACCGTTGTTCTAAGTTTTTCACTCTTTGGGTCATTTCTTCCTGTACTATCTTTCGGGCAGGCTTCTCAATGTTTGCAGGAAGATCAAACGAGTACGAGTGGTAATCAGGAGAGTGGTATTGCTCTTGCTGTGTAGCAAATTGTGACTCATGATGAGGTTTTCCTTAACCACTGGCCCATGCTTGACACATTTCGGTCATTTGCTGTTTCAGTATTCTATTTTTCTCAAACATAGTAGACTCTTGTTGAACCCTCTGACCCTGAGTCTCTTGAGCACTTGTAACAGCTTCGATGTCAGTTATCATTTTTCCTTGGATCTTGTGTTTCCAGCTTACCACAAACCGACTACCTCAACTTTCTTCACAATTAAAAACAAAATATGTTAGAATGGGCTCAGTCGGTCCTTATTATTATCAATATTTTTTCATTTCTTCATTTTTTTTCATTTCTTTTTAATGGTAATCGAACTTGATTTGGGTTGCCTACGTATCATGTGGAAACATGAATCAGATCTTGCGTAGTTCGGAAAGATCATGAATAAGGAAATAAACTAACTTTTTTTTTGGATGTTGAATTTTTTTTCATTTTATTTTTTCGAAAGAAAAACTTGTAAAGAAGAAAGAGAATATTTTTGGGATTTTGATTCTTCTTCAAAATTTTTGCAAAGAAAGACTTCTAAAGAAAAGAGATATTTTTTGAATATTGACTTCTTTTTTTTGGAATTTCGAAGAAAAACTTCTAAAGAAAGAAGAAAATATTTTTGAATTTTTGGACTTTTATTTTAAAATTGTGAAAGAAAGACTTCTAAAGAAAATATTTTTGAATCTTGAATTTTTTTTTCAATTTTTGAAAGAAGAATGAAAATATTTTTGGATTTTTTGAAACTGGTGGGCCGGAACCGTGAGATTTGCCTACGTATATCACATCCGGTAAGAATCAAACCCGCGTAGTTCGCCCAGTTTTGACGGAACACGAAAAACATGACACTTGAAAATTTTGGCTCATTTTGAAATGACCTTTTTTTCAGAATTTTGGCAGATTTTTAGAATTTTCTTAATACCTACCTCTCACTTTTGATTTTCTATTTTTTTTCTCTTTTTTTTTTTGATATTTTTTTCCCTATTCTAGAAGCCAATCAACATGCAAGCCGAAACAAACAGATGCGCAAGTAGCACGTAAGATGCATCAGGATGGTCTTTTAATTTGGGTAAACCTGTTCTAGACGGACCCAACCCCTGTGTTGAGTCCCCAAAGTCAAATGCACGTGATGCAAACAAGCGTTCCTACTAGGGATCCGGCATGAGGATGCGTTATTCTAGGTTTAAAACCTAGGTGTATTGTTCTAGACCTGGCTTACCCGAGCGGACAACTGGGGCCAAAGAGGGGGCAACGTAACGGGAGCACTAAAGTCTACCCGGCCATGTTGCTGGCCCAGCCTCGATCTATTTGGTATAATTTCTACAGAAAAAAGCGGGCCACGCGAATGTGTGTACCATTTTCAGAAGACTCAGAGGGGTAGCGTAAGAAGACAGTTAAATACAGTTCAAGTAATATCAAAGCAGTAAATGATAATTAGCACATTAAGTCCACAAAATACAGTAATATCAACAATAAAGCCAAATAAAAATCGCATTAATAAGATCGAATTCTTGAACCCTGAACCAGAAGTTCTGGGTTCTTATCCCCAGCAGAGTCGCCAGAGATGTCACACCTCCTTTTTCCTACCCCCGGAAGAGTATAAGCGAGTTTTTTCCAATTTAAGTGACATTATTCAAAATGGGATTGTTTAATTAATCAGAGTCGCCACTTGGATAATTTATTTGGTGTCCCAAGTCACCGGTTTATTTTTAATCCCAAATCGAGGAAATTTCGACTTTCCTTTTGAAGTCTGCGAACCAGAAATTCAAAGTAAGGAATTCTGTTAACCCGGGAGAAGGTATTTGGCATTCCCGAGTTCCGTGGTTCTAGCACGGTCGCTTAGCAATTTATACTTGGCTTAAATTGTTTAACTATTCATTTTAAGACCTATGTGCATTTATCTATTAACCGCTTTTAAATCACTTGATTATTCGTAATTAAAGAATTGAGTTATGCGTACCTATACTCCTTTCCGTTGGCGCGTCAAAAATTATGTCACACAAACGTGTCCATAATTAATAAGGCTTTGTTTATTTATTTAAGAAAATTTGGTTGAGGTTGCGCGAATGCATCCCTCGAGTTACTTTTAGAAGAAAATCATAATTATGTTACGCGAACGTATACATAATCACGATAATAGACTAAGTCGCGCCTAAAGCAAGCTACGAAAACTTAATTTTTTGAATCGTAATCATCAATTATAGATATTGAGTTGTAACTAGCTCTTTAAATATTAGCAAACTAGTATGAATTATTTACAAATTAACGAGTTGATGGCTCAAAACAAAATGAATCAAACTGCTCTAGATATGAACAATACCAAAATTCATAACTTGTGTTCATAGATTAAAATTAGAAAAGGAAAACAAGAAAATGAAGCCATAGATTAATAAATTGGTGAACGTGGTTTTGGACGTTACAGCAAAGAAGCAAAGCAATGAAAAAGAGGTCTCGTGACTCTATATTGTCTTCTAGTAACTTGTGGTCACGGAAGTGGAAAGCATGTAATATGTGAACCCAGATACAAAAAGAAGGCAATAACTTTATCAAACTTACACAATCCTATATATAAATGAGCCTATAATGTGACATATACCATTTAAAGAACTCGATGGAAATAAAACCCCAGCAAAACCTAGATACAACAAGGCAATAACCTTATCACTAAAACTAGAACAACCCCAAATAGAAACAAACCTTATTAGTTTTACGCAAACGCATGAGGCCTATATTTGAAAGGTTTCACAAACAAAGGTTATAAAAATTATCAACTTAACAAACAACTAAACAAAATCTTATAGGCCTATAAGCTAATAATAAGGCAAGAAAACAAACCATAATCCCATTCAAAGATGAATATTCACGTGGAGATAGACAGAGAAACGAAGAAGAAGCGATAATTGAAAGAGAACCAAATAACTACAAAGCTGCAGCAAATTAAAATAAATAGAAATGTGTAATCTCAAACTTATGCCGGCACCAATGATTGAGCATGAAAACCTCGCCGGAACTCAACGGACCTCAAATTCGCCGGAAAACTCGACAACGAACAGGCTGAAAACGATATATCCGTCGATGCCGTTTTTCTTCCTTCAATCTTATCCATTTTTCTCCTTTTGTTTTCTTGTAAAGATTCAATATATATAGTTACTGCTGGAGGAGTTTTGGGCTAACTCATCTTTGATTTTATGGCCATGAATGACTTCAACGTTGATTTGGGATAATGGAACTGAAGGATTGAATATGATGAAGTTTTCGTCCCTTTAGGAATTAGGAAATTGGGGATTTAAAAACTTTTTGTTCCATCTTTTCTTTCAAGAAATCTGCCATTTTCTTTAGTTGTATAGCTCTTCAAGGCTTTTTGGTTCATTGCCATTTTTGGTTTTTCTTTGATTCTTAGAAGATAAACGGCGGATTCAGTAAGGTTTTTAGGTGTAGTCCTTATATTTTAGGTGTAGGTTCTATTATATAAGGGTAGAGATTAGGTTAGGGGTATGAGCCTAGGAGTTATGGGCTTAGAAATTATGGGCTAGGGAATTGGGCCAAAGACTAAAATAATGGACTACAAGATTCATAAAGACGGGGTAAACCAACCCAAAACTAATTCCTCCTTCCAAAATTATATACAATTATGATATAAAATATAAAACTAATTTTAATTAATTGAACTAAATTATATTAAAATGTGAAACTATTTTTGTATTTTCAAGATTATATATAAAATAAAAAATAAGCTACTATTTTTGTATATTTTTTATTTAAATTTATGAAAGATGCGTAGACTAAAATATTTTTGTAATTTTTATTTTTTTGTAATAAAATAAAGTAAGAAAGTAAAAATTAGTTGAAATAACTATATTAGACCTAAATTAAATACTTATATGCTAAAATATAAAAAATCTTGGGGAGGGTCAAAAATCACATGTCTACAGCTGCCCCTCTTTGACTGGAAACGCGAAGAGTTTTCGGACAAAGAATGACTAGACAGGTTTTTTGACCCGACCCTTATTTGGGGAGAGACTAAAACTGAGAAAAGGGGAATGTGACCGAGCCCTGATATCTGAGTTGCCTACATATCCTTGGCTATAAAGGAATCATGCCACGTGTAGTTCAGAGGTGAGTGAGGTGATGGAGTATACCGAGGTGGAGAGCCGATTGAGGTGCCGTCGAGGTTCCGATTTGCAGTCCCGTTATTACATCAAAATCAAAAATGAAAAAGATTATCTAAGCCTATCAGCTACGAGTTACAAGATTCCTATCTATGAGTCTTCTGAAGCTTGATCTTGAGTCTTGGTTGGTTCTTCATGCGGACTCTGATATGAATCTTGATGCTTGTTAGCTGTAGGTGTTGGTTCTATGTTTTTCAGCTTTTTCAGATCAAGACGGGACATGCAAAGCTTGTGACTTCAATCACGTCTTGAGTAGTCCACATCTTTCTCCGCTTCTGCACTCTGGATTCACTTTTTTTTTTCTTCTTCTTTTTTTTGGATTGAGACTACTTATGTTTATCATCTCGAATTGTTGACTCGCATTCTTACCACGAGCTTCTACTACTTCTAACTTGAATTGAATTCTGAAATAACTTCCCTTGTTCTCCAGGTGGGCGCCTAATTGTTAAAACTTGAACTGACTTCCGTTGAAACTTGAACTGCTTTCCCTTGAAACTCGAACTGTTTTCCTTTGAAGCTTGAATTGTCTTCCTTAGAAACTGTGTTTCCTTGAAACTTGAACTGTCTTTTTCTTGTTCTCCAGATGGGCGCCTGATTGCTGAACTTGACATGTCTTCCTTCGAAACTTGAACCGTTTTCCCTTGTTCTCTAGGTGGGCGCCTGATTGCAGAAACTTTCTGTGTTCCCTTGTTTTCCATGTGGGTGCCTGCAATCAAAACCAACAAAACAAACGAAATTTTCTACCCCAGTTTGCACTAGGAAGATTTGTGAGTTGTTAGCAATATTGTAAACCACTTATACTATTTATGCAATGATAAGAGTAAACTAAAGACTAGACTAGGATGTGTGTCTCCTAAAAGTGATTGAGCTTGCAGAAAACTGTAAACTATGTTTGATTAAAGTAAAGACTAACCCTATTCTCCAGGCGAGACCCCTGATTTCAAGAAAACTAAACATTGATTACTTAAGAAAACTAAAAATTAACCCCCCCTTTTTTTTCAAATTATCCTAAGAGAAAATTCGTCAAACTAGGTTTTTCTATCTTAGGAGAAAGATTCATCAGACTAAGACGTTTATCCTAGGAGAAAATTCATCAGACTAGGTCCTTTTTTCTCTCTTTTTTCTTTTGTTTTTGGTATCTTAGGAAAAAGATTCATCCGACTAAGACGTTTATCTTAGGAGAAAACTCATCAGACTAGGTCCTCTTTTTGTTATCTTAGGAGAAGGATTCATCAGACTATGATTTCTATCCTAGGAGAAAGTTCATCAGACTAGGTTTTCTATTTTAGGAGAAAAATTCATCAGACTAAGATTTTGATCTTAGGAGAAAGTTCATCAGACTAGGTCCTCTTTTTGTTATCTTAGGAGAAAGATTCATCAGACTAAGTTCCTTTTCTTCTTTCTTTTTTTTGGTATCTTAGGAGAAAGATTCATTAGACTAAGATTTCTATCCTAGGATAAAGTTCATCATACTAGGTCTCTTTTTTTCTTATTATCTTAGGAGAAAGATTCATCAGACTAAGATTTTGATCCTCGGAGAAAGTTCATCAGACTAGGTCTCTTTTCTACTTCTTTTTTGGTATCTTAGGAGAAAGGTTCATCGGACTAAGATTCTATTGGGAGGAAAATCCATCAGACTAGGACTTTTTATCCTAGGAGGCAAAATGTGACGATCAAATGACAAAAATTTATGCATATGAGCAAGATAAAAAAAGGCAAAAATTCGAGAAACTTCCTTTTGTCGGCTCTTCTCTTCTTTTCATTTTCATTTTTTTCTTCTTTTTTCTATTTTTGTTTCTTTTTCTCTTTATTTTCCCTTTTTTTGAACCACATTCCTTGCACTGCTTTGTTCCTATTTCTTACAAAGAAAAATTTGCCAGTTTTGAAAATGGTGGTCGGTTTGTGGCCTTGAGTCTTGAGCAGCTTGGCTTTTGCTCGATCATCTTGAGTCGGTCTCAAGAAACTTTTGTTCTGCACCAACTCTGACTATTTCGCACCCAGTACCATTTGTATTTCTGGCTCAATCAGTCTTATCCCAACTGGAGATCTTTTCTTAGATGACTTTTTCTGATATCTTGAATGACTTCCTGCTTTGAGCAATTTGTCTGTCAGAGAGAATCACAAGTTATATTTGTCTGCGCCAAGCAGGCTGACAAGAGTCTTTTGGGGGAGCCTTTGTATGAATACTCAAGGCATGTTGACATTAACAACTGAGTTTGCTGACCAAATTTACTTTGAACAACTGAAAAGCTGGTAGCAGATTTTGAAATTTTTTCTTGCTTGTTTTGAGAAGGACTGACTCAGGGTGAAGGATACAATGACACAAAGAAACAAATATTAACAAGAAATGCCCCTGTCGGAAGGACAGAAGGAAGAATTTTTTTTCTTTTTTTTTCAATAACTAGCCTTAATGATCATGACATGCATTTTGGATCAACGGCCTGATCTATCAAACTAATCCAATCTTCCCTTTTACCATTCTTATGATCTTTGAAGTCGGGCCTATCCGTGTCAATCCTTTGCATCAGCTTCATGACTCACTTTCGACTAATGGTGCCCCGAGGAATTTTCACCAACAAGCCTCTCTCATTTATTCATCTCTACTTACCGTCGTCTTACTGTGCCCGAGAGGGTTTTCACTAGTAAAACTCTCTCATTTTTCTTTTTCTTTTTCTTACTTTTTGTGAGTAACTTGACAGTGTTATATGTCATGTGACAACCGTTGCTCATTGCATGCTTCTCTTGGCATTCTTGAAGGCATATCGGGAGGTCTTTATTTGGAAGGTTTTTGGATAGGGTTGGACGAAAGGCCGACATGAGGCTCCAAACAGACTAAAGATGACGTGGTTGTATACTTACAACTTTTGAAATCGACTCTTTTAAAAATGAAATAAAATCCTTGCCCAAGTTTCAGCTATTAGGGATTTTTTTTTGAATTCTTTTCTTATTTGGTTGGACCGAACTGTGAGGCTGCCTACATATCCCTTTTTTTAAGGAATCAGGTCGAACTTAGTTCAAACATCTGACCTAAACTATTTTTCATCTTTCTTTCTGTTTCTCTTTTTCTCTTTTTCTTTTTTCTCTTTTTTTTTTGCCCCAACTTCTATTTTTGAGGGAATGGACCTTTGACAATTCTTTTCTTCTTCTTTTTTTCACTTGAACTTTCTAAGAATTTCCCTAGTTTGTACTCTTGGGACATGGACTTTTATTTTCTTTTTCTTTCTGTTTTGTTTTCCTTTTTTTGACTCTTGACTCCAAACTTGATTCCAAAAGAGGGTGGTCAAAGAAAATAACACATGCTCAAAAGGGGTAATGAAGGATATAAAGTGTTTGGATAGCAGAAAAAGGTCCTCCCAACCTTGAGAACGCCAAACATAGTATCTTTTCGCGATCACATCATTGACGAACATGTCTGTCTTCTTGGTGTGTCGTGGTCACAAGACACTTTCCATCCCTTAATGTCAAACTTTCCAAACAAACTTCAATTGATTAAACATCTTCAAGCCCGATCTTTACAATGATTTGAAGGTGAATTTTACTCGACCTTAGTTCCAAAGTATTCCAACTCTTTATTCATCCTCAAATGTATTTTTTTTTAGTTTTTTTAGTTATCCAATTCCAGATTAAATCAGTTCCTAAGATCTGGCCTAAATTTCCGCATGGATGTCATGTCATTAGAAATAGCGACAAAAGAACTAGGAACAGAATGACATAAAAGGACAAACTATATTTTATTGAGTAAAGGATGAAAGGGTTTTACAACTAAACAAACAACCCAAAATACGAGTTACAACCCTAAAATAACTCGATATGAAAATAGCAATAGAACAGACAAACAAGACTCACACAAACAGAATGGAGGGATAAAAGGGTTTGACTCAATAAAACAAATAAAATCTTGACCACAAGAAATAACCCAGATAATAGAAAAAACATCAAAACAAGCTACCAAGATTCCTTCCTAGTGAGGAGGGAATGACTTTTCAATTGCTAAGCTTGACATTTAGCCACAAATTTGCTCATCAGAATCAACAGAGCCTTCTTCAATTTCAAAATTGTTAACTTCGGTTAGCAAATTCCCGAGAGGATTCTCATATTCCCTGTCACCATGCATCATTCCCACAATGTGTGCATCATCATGTGCAGGTAAAGGATTCTACGCGATATTCTGGGCGTCACTGTCTTGGATCACAATCAGGTTTTCCTGGATCATCCTTTCTATTTCTCTTTTCAAATCCCGACAACTTTTAACATTGTGCCCCTGGGTATTGGAATGGTATTCACACCTTTTAGAAGGGTCAAAGCTTCTTGAACGGGGGTCCACATGATTTGAAGGAATATGTGCAATCATGTCATACTGTTTTAATTTCTCAAACAAGCTTGCATAGGACTCTCCTATTGGTGTAAAATTATCTTTTAGCCTTTGTTCCTTTCTATACCCCTGGCTTGGATGTGGGTTATAGGGCATTTGAAAATTTTGTGGAGGTTAGTGGAGATTTCGCGGTGCTAGTGCTCGCCTTCTGGGGTGTCTTGGTGGCCGGGAAACATACTGATGTGCAACAACAGAGTATTGAGGGTTCTGAAGTGGATAATAATATTCAGGGGAATCATGGGAAACCTGATGAGGTTGCTCATACCTTCAAGATTCTCTTCTAGGACCTCTTCTCGACCCTGATGTCATCATGATTTCTGCGTGCTTCTCATTCGTGTCACTAAAATTACCGGATTCAATTGAGACAACCTGAGTTGCGGCTTTGAGAATTGCTTGACTTATAATTTTGCTTGTCTTAAGACCATTCTCAATCATTTCCCCCATTTTGATTGTTTCCGAGAAGGATTTACCCACTGCGGACATCATGTTTTGAAAATAATTTGGCTCTTGAGCCTGAAGGAAGACAGTGATTAACTCGTGCTCATCCATGGGTGGCTTAACTCTGGCCGCTTGCTCTCTCCATTTAATGGCATATTCCCTGAAACTTTCAATTGGTTTCTTCTTCAAGTTTGAAAGGGAATTGCGGTCTGGGGCAATGTCAATGTTGTATTGGAACTTCTTGACAAAAGTCTGTGCCATGTCATCCCAAACATACCAGCGAGACGTGTCTTGGTCCATAAACCATTCGGAGGCTACTCCCGCAAGGCTTTCCCCAAAATAAGCCATCAACAATTCTTCATTTCTTCCCGTACCTCTTAGTTGATTTTAATACCTTTTCAGGTGGGCTATGGGATCTCCATGTCCATCATACTTTTCAAATTTTGGAGTCTTGAAACCAGGCGGCAAGTGGACATCGGGGAACATACATAGATCTTTGAATGCAACACTCTTTTGACCTGCCAACCCTTGCATGTTTTTCAACCGTTGTTCTAAGTTTTTCACTCTTTGGGTCATTTCTTCCTGTACTATCTTTCGGGCAGGCTTCTCAATGTTTGCAGGAAGATCAAACGAGTACGAGTGGTACTCAGGAGAGTGGTATTGCTCTTGTTGTATAGCAAATTGTGACTCATGATGAGGTTGTCCTTGACCACTGGCCCATGCTTGACACATTTCGGTCATTTGCTGTTTCAGTATTCTATTTTTCTCAAACATAGTAGACTCTTGTTGAATCCTCTGACCCTGAGTCTCTTGAGCACTTGTAACAGCTTCGATGTTAGTTATCATTTTTCCTTGGATCTTGTGTTTCCAGCTTACCACAAACCGACCACCTCAACTTTCTTCACAATTAAAAACAAAACATGTTAGAATGGGCTCAGTCGGTCTTTATTATTATCAATATTTTTTCATTTCTTCATTTTTTTTCATTTCTTTTTAATGGTGATCGAACTTGATGTGGGTTGCCTACGTATCATGTGGGAACATCAATCAGATCTTGCGTAGTTCGGGAAGATCATGAATAAAGAAAATAAACTAACTTTTTTTTGGATGTTGAATTTTTTTTCATTTTATTTTTTCGAAAGAAAGACTTATAAAGAAGAAAGAGAATATTTTTGGGATTTTGATTCTTCTTCAAAAAATTTGCAAAGAAAGACTTCTAAAGAAAAGAGATATTTTTTGAATATTGACCTCTTTTTTTTGGAATTTCGAAGAAAAACTTCTAAAGAAAGAAGAAAATATTTTTGAATTTTTGGACTTTTATTTTAAAATTGTGAAAGAAAGACATCTAAAGAAAATATTTCTGAATCTTGAATATTCTTTTCAATTTTTGAAAGAAGAATGAAAATATTTTTGGATTTTTTTTGAAACTGGTGGGCCGGAACCGATGAGGTTTGCCTACGTATCTCACATCCGGTAAGAATCAAACCCGCATAGTTCGCCCAGTTTTTACGGAACAGGAAAACATGACACATGAAAATATTGGCTCATTTTGAAATGACCTTTTTTTCAGAATTTTGGCAGATTTTCAGAATTTTCTTAATACCTGCCTCTCACTTTTGATTTTCTATTTTTTTTCTCTTTTTTTTCTTTTTTGATTTTTTTTCCCTATTCTAGAAGCCAATCAACAGGCAAGTCGAAACAAACAGATGTGTAAGTAACACGTAAGATGCATCAGGATGGTCTTTTAATTTGGGTAAACCTGTTCTAGACGGACCCAACCCCTGTGTTGAGTCCCCAAAGTCAAATGCACGTGATGCAAACAAGCGTTCCTACTAAGGATCCGGCAAGAGGCTGCGTTATTCTAAGTTTAAAACCTGGGTGTATTGTTGTAGACCTAGCTTACCCGAGCGGACAACTGGGGCCAAAGAGGGGGCAACGTACCGGGAGCACTAAAGTCTACCCGGCCATGTTGCTGGCCCAGCCTCGATCTATTTGGTATAATTTCTACAGAAAAAAGCAGGCCACGCGAATGTGTGTACCATTTTCAGAAGACTCAGAGGGGTGGCGTAAGAAGATAGTTAAATATAGTCAAGTAATATCAAAGCGGTAAATGGTAATTAGCACATTAAGTCCACAAAATACAGTAATATCAACAATAAAGCCAAATAAAAATCGCATCAATAAGATCAAATTCTTGAACCCTGAACCAGAAGTTCTAGGTTCTTATCCCCAGCAGAGTCGCCAGAGCTATCACACCTCCTTTTTTCTACCCCCGAAAGAGTATAAGGGAGTTTTTTCCAATTTAAGTGACATTATTCGAAATGAGATTGTTTAATTAATCAGAGTCGACACTTGGATAATTTATTTGGTGTCCCAAGTCACCGGTTTAATTTTAATCCTAAATCGAGAAAATTTCGACTTTCCTTTTGAAGTCTGCGAACCAGAAATTCAAAGTAAAGAATTCTGTTAACCCGGGAGAAGCTATTAGGCATTCCCGAGTTCCGTGGTTCTAGCACGGCCGCTTAGTTATTTATACTTGGCTTAAATTGTTTAACTATTCATATTAAGACCTATGTGCATTTATCTATTAACCGCTTTTAAATCACTTGATTATTCGTAATTAAAGAATTGAGTTACGTGTACGTATACTCTTTTCCTTTGGCGCGTCAAAAATCATGTCACACAAACGTGTCCATAATTAATAACGCTTTGTTTATTTATTTAAGAAAATTTGGTTGAGGTTGCGTGAATGCATCCCTCGAGTTACTTTTAGAAGAAAATCATAATTATGTTACGCGAACGTATACATAATCACGATAATAGACTAAGTCGCGCCTAAAGCAAGCTACGAAAATTTAATTTTTTGAATCGTAATCATCAATTATAGATATTGAGTTGTAACTAGCTCTTTAAATATTAGCAAACTAGTATGAATTATTTACAAATTAATGAGTTGATGGCTCAAAACAAAATGAATCAAACTGCTCTATATATGAACAATACCAAAATTCATAACTTGTGTTCATAGATTAAAATTAGAAAAGGAAAACAAGAAAATGAAGCCATAGATTAATAAATTGGTGAAAGTGGTTTTGGACGTTACAGCAAAGAAGCAAAGCAATGAAAAAGAGGTCTCGTGACTCTATATTGTCTTGTAGTAACTTGTGGCCACGGAAGTGGAAAGCATGTAATAGGTGAACCCAGATACAAAAAGAAGGCAATAACTTTATCAAACTTACACAACCCTATATATAAATGAGCCTATAATGTGACATATACCATTTAAAGAACTCGATGGAAACAAAACCCCATCAAAACCTAGATACAACAAGGCAATAACCTTATCACTAAAACTTGAACAGCCCCAAATAGAAACAAACTTTATTAGTTTTACGCAAACGCATGAGGCCTATATTTGAAAGGTTTCATAAACTAAAGTTATAAAAATTATCAACTTACTAAACAAAATCTTATAGGCCTATAAGCTAATAATAAGGCAAGCAAACAAACCATAATCCCATTCAAAGATGAATATTCACGTGGAGATAGACAGAGAAACGAAGAAAAAGCGATAACTGAAAGAGAACCAAATAACTACAGAGCTGCAGCAAATTAAAACAAATAGAAATGTGTAATCCCAAACTTACGCCGACACCAATGACTAAGCATGAAAACCTCGCCGGAACTCAACGGACCTCAAATTCGCCGGAAAACTCGACAACGAACAGGCTGAAAACGAGCTATCCGTGGCTGCCGTTTTTCTTCCTCTCAATCTTATCCATTTTTCTCCTTTTGTTTCTTGTAAAGATTCAATATATATATAGTTACTGCTGGAGGAGTTTTAGGCTAACTTATCTTCGATTTTATGGCCATGAATGACTTCAACGTTGATTCGGGATAATGGAACTGAAGGATTGAATATGATGAAGTTTTCGTCCCTTTTAGGAATTAGGAAATTGGGGATTTAAAAACTTTTTGTTCCATCTTTTCTTTCAAGAAATCTGTCGTTTTCTTTGGTTGTCTAGGTCTTCAAGGTTTTTGGTTCTTTGCCATTTTTGGTTTTTCTTTGATTCTTAGAAGATAAACGGCGGATTCAGTAAGGTTTTTAGGTGTAGTCCTTATATTTTAGGTGTAGGTCCTATTATATTGGGGTAGGGATTAGGTTAGGGGTATGAGCCTAGGAGTTATGGGCTTAGAAATTATGGGCTAGGGAATTGGGCCAAAGACTAAAAAAATGGACTACAAGATTCATAAAGACGGGGTAAACCAACCCAAAACTAATTCCTCCTTCCAAAATTATATACAATTATGATATAAAAATATAAAACTAATTTTAATTAATTGAACTAAACTATATTAAAATGTGAAACTATTTTTGTATTTTCAAGATTATATATAAAATAAAAAATAGCTACTATTTTTGTATATTTTTTTGTTTAATTTTATGAAAGTTGCGTAAACTAAAATATTTTTGTAATTTTTATTTTCTTGTAATAAAATAAAGTAAGAAAGTAAAAATTAGTTGAAATAGCTATATTAAGCCTAAATTAAATACTTATATGCTAAAATATAAAAAATCTTGGGGAGGGTCAAAAATCACATGTCTACACATACATAATCAAAGAACATAGAACCAAGGCAAGTTCAACAACCACAAATAGGGATAATGGGATTTGGGAACACATAGAGCACATAGTATACATGAGCATAGTTGTTCTTGTGGGGGTTTAAGGGATTAGGGAATAGCTAGTGGTACCAACACAGTAGGAATTTCAGAAACAATC
The DNA here is from genome assembly GCF_000393655.2 of Nicotiana sylvestris. Taxonomy (NCBI): domain Eukaryota; kingdom Viridiplantae; phylum Streptophyta; class Magnoliopsida; order Solanales; family Solanaceae; genus Nicotiana; species Nicotiana sylvestris. The sequence continues at coordinate 108,210,166 of NC_091064.1, forward strand.
ATAGAATCAGCCATTTAAAGTGACAGATCAGTTTGCATATCAAAACTGGATAATAAGTAGACAAGCATTCAAAATAGGGTAGAGTCATGTTGAGACAGACTACTGGGGGAGGGGAGGTAGAACATGTTCTGAAAGGCCTAAGAGGGGTAGACTAGCATGCTAGAGGAAGTAGTAATGTAAACATGTCAATTACATGCTGAACAACAGAACCATAGATAGAAATAAATCAAAAACAAGATAAACTGAAGCAGTAAAAGAAACATATTGGTTTTGGGACTCGAATTGAAATCAGAACATACCAGTAAAGAGATAGTAAACACAAGGTGAAGAATAGGAGAGCGCAATAATTAGCCTTGGCTTGCAGCCGGCTAACTCAGAATAATAGCAAGTAGCCAAAGAGTGAGAGTAGAAAAGTTTTGAGAATGAGGGAGTTTTGAACTAATGTGTTTGTCACGTCCCAAACCGATGGGCCGCGACGGGTGCCTGTGTCCTACCTGTCAAATACCTCTAACATGTGTCTAGGATATGAACCTGTATAACGTCTACTGCATTAAGAAATTGACATACGTGAAGGAAACCTGCCATCAAGGCATATGTACGTATACATGCAGAATACAGTGGGCGAGCCGGCAAGGCTGCTATAGACAACTATACATCAAAAACTGAAAGCCGACAAGGCCACATACAACCCAACTAGACATACTGTCACAACCCGGATTTCCCACCATCGGGAGTCGTGATGACGCCTACTAATGAGAGCTAGGCAAGCCAATCCTTAACTACTTACTTCATTATCAAATAACTTCTTTTTACAAATACAAGGCGATAACATGAAAACAACGGAACTTTAAATAATTAAGCGGAAGATAACAATTAAATATCTGAAATCTGCGTCTAATACAATTACTTAAATCTCAACCACCCAAAATCTAGTGTCACAGTGTCACAGACGGTCTAAGATTTACTGCATACAAAGTGTGAAGAAATAATAATACACTGTTCCGGAATATAAGAAAAATGAAATAGGAAAAATAGGGATAGAGGGAGATGCTAGGGCCTACGGACGCTTGCAGGTCTACCTTGGATCTCCGTGTGGACTGAAGGTAGCCTCCACACTATGGTCCAAAAGCTACTCCGGGATCTGCACATCGTACAGAGTGTAGAATTAACACAACCGACCCCATGTTCTGGTAAATGTCTAGCCTAACCTCGGCGAAGTAGTGACGAGGCTAGGACCAAACTACCAAATAAACTTGTGTAGTTCAAATATATACAGCGGAAAAGAAATACAAAAATAACCAGTCAATACGGGAGGGGGAGCATGCTGCGGGGGAGATAACAATTTTGAATAGAAAGACATCAAGTAATGAAAGAACAGCATAACTCGGATATCAACAAAGAATCAGAAATCAACAAATGCACGGCATCACCCTTCATGCTTTTACTCTCGTCCTCACCAAAGCAATTATATAATAAAAGTGTGCACGACATCAACCTTCGTGCTTTTACTCTCTTTCCTCACCATATAATCAATAAAATCGACACGGAATGGTACATCGTGCAGCACGACATCACCCTTCGTGCTTTACACTCTTTCCTCACAATAATACACAGCATCACCCTTCGTGCTTTACACTCTTTCCTCATAAAACAAACAATACACGGCATCACCCTTCGTGCTTTAACACTCTTTCTCACCCAAACAACAATCACAAACAATGGGGCAAGGGAATAAACAAGATTATAATAGGAATCCCGGCAAGGGAATAACAATTCAACAGTTAAGTCCCGGCAAGGGAGCAACATCAATAATATCAACATCCCGGCAAGGGAGATAACCATTAAAGCAACAATATTCCGGCAAGGGAACAATTTAATAACTTCTTTCTCTTATTCACTTTTACTTCACAACTCACTTTACCACTTGAGCCAATGCTCCAAAGGGTTCAATCAACTCATATACTTTCACAATTCATAATATAACTTGAGTCAATGCTCCTTGATGTTCAAAGGTCACAATTCCTTCCATAAACTTTTCACAAGAAATAGAAATCAACTCTAAAGCATGGATAATACATCGAAGTCATGAAAATCACAATATAAGACTCACGGGCATGCTTGACACTAACGTATAGATACTCGTCACCATGCCTATATGCCGTACTCAACATTTATCACATAGCAGATAGGACTCAACTCCTAATCCCTCAAGCTAAGGTTAGACCAAACACTTACCTCGATGCCACGAACACAATTCACGATTCAATTATAGCTTTACCCCTTGATTCCACCACCAATTTGCTCGTAGCTAGTCATAAGTTACTTAATTACATAAATAAACGCTAAATGAATCAATTTGAATGCATGAAAATGAATTTTCCAAGGTTTTACCCCAAAAGTCAAAAATTGCCCTCGGGCCCACATGGTCAAAACCCAAGGTTCGAACCAAAACCCGATTACCCATTCCTCCACGAACTCAAATATATAATTTGTTTTGAAATCGAACCTTAAATCGAGGTCCAAATTCCCAATTTTTGAAAAACCTAGGTTCTATCCAAGACACCCAATTTCCCCCATGAAAATCCTTGATTTTGAGTTGAAATCATGTTAAAAGATGTTAAGGAGTGATGAAAATGAGTTAGAAATTACTTAGCAAAGTTTTGGAGAAGAAAGGTTATTTAAAAAATCGCCTATTATGTTTTTGGGGTTTTGGAAATGAAAAATAACTGAAAATCCCGTCTTAATATACCCCTCTCAAACCACATGTGCGGACCGCACAAAATCAACTGTGGCCGCACCGCACCCGTGTGGACTGCAGTGACATGCTTTAGTATTTTGGTCATAACTTTATCTACGGATGTCCAAATTATGATTTCTTTACCTTTTTGGAAATTAGACACGAAGGGCTACAATTTTTGTCTTTGAATCATTTAAAAATTCTTTGTAGATCAAAAGATATAGGCTTCCGAAGTTGGACCAGTGAAATATTTCTTCACTGCGGACCGCACAAAATCTAGTGCGGCCGCACAGGCCACTCCGCGGCAGCACTCCATTTTGTGCGGATCGCACAGGTTTGTTCAGTGGATTTCCACTTCTATGAACGCAACAGCTATGTTTTAAGCCTAAGACATCCCGGAACCTACCCGAAACTCACCTGAGCCCTCGGAACTCCAAACCAAGTGTGTATACTAACTCAAAAACATCCTACGGGCTTATTCGTGTAATCAAATCACCAAAATAACATCATGAACATCGAATTAAACCTCAAGATCAATGAAATTTCTCAAAACTTCTTTAAACATCAAATTTTACATTTAATGTCCGAATCACGTCGAATGGATTCCGTTTCTTACCAAACTTTACCGTCAACACATATAAATCATATTGAACCTGTATCGGGCTCCAGAACCATAATACGGGCCCGATACCACGGGTTTCACATAATATTTCACTTTCAACAACCTTAATATTTTTCAGAAAATAATTTCTTTCAAAAATTCATTTCTCGGGCTTGGGACCTCGGAATTCGATTCCGGGCATACGCCCAAGTCCCATATTTTCACGGGTCCGGGTCTGTTTACCCAAAATATTGACCGAAGTTAAATTAATTTATTTTATAGTAAAAATTTATTATTTTTCATAGATTTTCACATATAAGCTTTTCAACTACGCGCCCGGACTGTGCACGCCAATCGAGGTGATGCTAAAAGAGGTCTTTAAGGCCTCAGAACGCAGAATTCAATTAAAATCCGGGTCATCACACATACTGTCACAAACCTCTAATGAAAACATAACTGTACAAAGACGGGACTGAGCCACGTCATATATATATATATATATACATATATATATCGTACCAAACTTAAAAGCAGCTCCGGATCAAGTGAAGCATGCCGACTCTCGCTGATTTGGGATCCTAAGAAGGGGATCGTCAGTTTGCCCACCTGCACCTGTGGGCATGAAACGCAGGCCCCGTGAAATAGGGCGTCAGTACGAAAAATGTACCGAGTATGTAAGGCATGAAAATTAGTACGTAAAAGACATAGATGAAACATGGAATACAGAAATACCTTTAAATCTAAATAACTCTGTAAATTCTGAAATGTTTATTATATCATGCACATGCGTATAAATATCGTACCATGCATAGGTATGGGTGTACATAATATCATCAAGCCATTGAGGGCATCCCATTATATCGTCTCGGCCACTATGGGCAACATCATCAACATATACCAGCTGATCAGGTGGTGGTGCGTATATAATGCCATAACCTCTTCCCATATCCCATATACATATACATACATATATATGTGTATATAACGTCGTTTGAATCATATTTTAGCTACTGTGAGCATCATCATCATCATATACCAGCTGATCAGGTAGTGGTGCGTATATAACGCCGTAACCTTTTCCCATATCCCATATACATATATTTACATATATACGCGTATATAACGCCATCTGGTCATGGGTCAATGCACATGTATGAGTGAAATGCATGAAAAATACATAATAATCTAGATATTCCTTCCGGATAAACTTTTCCAACTGCGTATTATTCTGAGACCCATGAACAGAAAATAATAATGGGGATTCAAGAATATAAACACCCCTAATAATTCTACGAATAGTGTAATTTATAGAAACTGTGTGTTTGCTCGTTTCTTCAGTATAACTTGGACCATGCCAAAAGAAAGAATGGATGGCCTTAACATACCTGGAGTAAGGAAAATTTTGTATAATATTCTTGGTTAAGATTGCACCGTACTCTTTTAGAACAACAAAATTTGGATGGAATTTTCTGCTCGTTGAAGTGCTTGAACGATTGCGCTTCTATTTTTGGCATTGAAGTATCTGAGCAATTGAATGTCCTTGACATTGAAATGTCTAAACCAAGAAAGGAAAGCTTGCTTTAGAATTTCTTGGGGTCATTTTTCTTAGTTCTATTTTAGGTCTAAATGAAATGAAAAACAAGGCACTTAATTTACCTTGAATGGAATATTAAAGTTTCCAAGGATTTCATTGTTCTTTTGAGAATGAAAAGCAGAAGACGTGTATGAATTAAAATGATGAATCTATGTAACCTTGAATGGAATATTAATGTTTCCAAGAACTGAAATCCTTGGAATTGGACACATAATCAAGGAATGACCTTAGTCATATCCTTGTAAGGTGGCTAGCTCCCACGTTGCTTTTAGGGCTGGGAATTATTATTAATTTTTATCCATTTATTAGTTAACCAAATAATATTTTGCTACCCGATAATTAATCTATTACCCGCATAATTTAAAAATTATACAAATTACTTAAAACTCTATTTATTTTCAAAATATTTCATATATACTTTATATATTACACTACCATGGTCATATGGTACCTTGCATGGTACTTGTTTATAATTATCGGGTATTATCGCTCGGCCTGTATTTTATTCCAAATTGGCCACTCCCAACGAAACTCGTTTTCTTTAATTCGTGTATCTTTTATCCTTCAGGATACTTATTTATCGCTTGTAATAAATAACGTAAATAAGTTAACGTCAAGATGATCTCACCCCCGAGTCTACGTCGGTTAACTAAAAATGAAATTTTAACGTACGAAAAATGCGAGATGTAACATCCTTCCCCCCTTAGAAACATTCGTCCTCGAATGTTCAATTCCCCGTAATCTGCATAACTTTCGTAGGGTCGCCTTTGTAACAACACCACTACCAATTCTCCTCATAGAAGCTTAATAATCCAACGCCACACCGGATCATAATTATCAATAATGACAATGGCCTCACATAACCAGTGACAATAATCAACACAAGAATTTATACATATACCTTATAATTATGACGTCTCAGGCGGACACTTCTTTGGAGGAGAAAATAAGTAGGGATATCTAGATTTCATGTTTTCCTCGGTCTCCCAAGTCATCTTTTCCACATTGTTGTTTCTCCAAAGCACTTTCACGGAGGCTACCTCCTTATTCCACAGCTTACGAATTTGTCGGTCTAGAATGGAAATCGGAATTTTCTCGTATGACAAGTCCTCTGTAATCTGTACATCATTCGTGGGCACCACTTGGGTAGGATTGCCAATGCACTTTCGTAACATAGATACGTGAAAATCTAGATGGACAGACTCCAATCCCGAGGGAAATTCTAACTCATAAGCTACTTGGCCCACTCTTCAAATGATCCTATAAGTCCAAATATACTGTGGGCTAAGTTTGCCTTTCTTCCTGAACCTCATGACAACTTTCATCGGTGATACCTTTTTGTAATACCCAATCTTCCACCTGAATTTCCGATTCTCGTCATCGATTATCCATATAAGCCTTCTAACGGCTTTGAGCTGCCAATAGCCTTTCCTGTATAAGCTTAATTCTCTCGATTGCCTACTGTACAAATTCTGGTCCTACTATTGTAGTTTCCCTAACATCGACCCACCGTATAGATGACCTACACTTTTGTACGTAAAGAGCTTTGTATGGAGCCATCTGAATGCTGGAATGGTAGCTATTATTATATGCGAACTCAATAAGTGGAAGATGATCATCCCAACTACCTTTGAAGTCTATTACACAAGCTCGTAACATATCCTCCAGTGTTTGAATAGTACCCTCAACCTATCCGTCTGTCTGGGGATGAAATGTTGTACTAAGACTTACTTGAGTCCCCAATCCCTTTTGGAAGGACCTCCGGAAGTTAGCTATAAATTGAGCTCCTCTATCTGAGATAATAGATACAGGGACACCATGCAGTCGTACTATCTCCTGATATAAAGCCTCACATAATCTTCTGAGGAATATGTAGTTCTAACGGGCAAAAAATGGGCTGACTTTGTGAGCCCATCAACAATTACCCATATCGAATCGAACTTACGCTGGGTACGAGGTAAGCCTACGATGAAGTCCATATTGATTATTTCCCATTTCCAAGTCGGAATCTCCATAGCTTGCAATAATCCACCAGGTTTTTGATGCTCAATCTTAACCTGCTAACAGTTAGGGCACTGAGCAACAAATTCTGCTATATCTTTTTTCATTCCGTCCCACCGATATATTTCCCTGATGTCATGGTATATCTTTGTCGCTCCTGGATGGATAGAATAACGGGAATAGTCTCTCCCATAACCTGCCGACATAGCCCTGCAACATTAGGTACACATAATCTTCCTCGATATCTGAGGATCCCATCTTCTGTAATTTCAAACGGTGTTTTCTCCTTTTGAAGAGTGGCATCCCTATAATGAACTAACACAGGATCCTTGTACTGGCGTTCCTTTACTTCAGTTACTAAAGAGGATGTTTCTGTATCCTGAAGAATAATTCCAATGTCACCTGAGTCCAGTAACCGAACTCAAAGACTAATAATCACAGCCTACTCCACACTACTAAAAAGTAGGAAGAGAGGGTCGCAATAGCTATTACCCGATTTGTGGGTCGGGATCGATTTCCACATGGAGCTAGGAATGGAGTCGAGTATCTATTTAGAGTGGAATTGTGTATTTGTTCCAAATATCACTTCCATTCATTTTTGGTTTTTCTTTAACAAACTAGTATTATCAACTACTAATTATAAATGCAACTAGATTATGCTAAACGAGAATTGCTAAAAGTTGTATCTAATAGATAAAAAAGCACTAGGGTAGTCACTTTCACCTAGATTGCTAATTGACGGGTAATTGCTTCTAAAGCACAATTGACATGATTGGAGAAATATGTTATAACCGTTGCACGATTTTACCCACTCTCACACCTCTCGGTAGAAAGAGTGATTTTGTCTAATTGACTTTCTCAAGACCAAATGGGTAGGCAAATTTGCTCAAGAAACTAGGGTTCAAGTCGGGTAATTACTCTCTCGAGGTTTAACCCTTTAATTGGGACTATCAATTCTCTTGAGTGCATCCCAATTCCTTATTGGGTCAATTTTGGAGGCTTAGGCTCTCTTTCTTAAGAAAAGCCAAGTCAACTTAGCACAAACCAGTGTTTACAATCACCAATTCATAAATTAAACCATAAAATTGACCCAAATAACAAACACCCATAGTCAATCTAGCCCTAAATCACAATACCCATCAATTACCCACACTAGGGTTGAGCCACAACCCTAGCTAATGGGTTTAGCTACTCATGCTTGAAGAGAAAAACAGAGAAATAGATGAAGATAAAGGCATATTAGTTAAACACTAAAGTAAATACAGAGATTCTATCATTAAAACTAAGTTAAAATGCCCAAAATGGCTACAGATAGTCTTCTCACGAGCGCACCTCAGTTCAGAAAATAGCTGATAATATTGGATGCCCTAAAAATGGAAAAAGGTTCTATTTATGCTAAGCTAGAAAAACTGGACAAAAATGCCCCTGCGGGGTCAGTGCGGACCGCACAAAATGGTGTGCGGCCACACTAGGCTCTTGACTCTGCAATTCCAACTCTCTGAACCCAGGCTCCGCGGACCGAGCAGAATGAACCACGGCCGCGGAGGCTTCCAATGCGGTCCGCGTAGAATGGACTGCGGCCACGGAGGCTTCCAATGCGGTCCGCGCAGAATGGACTGCGGACCGCACAGGTTTGAACCCTGGCACTTGACATCTCTCTGAACATTGTTTCTGCGGACCGTAAGAAATGGTGATGCGACCGCGGTGTCTTCAGTGCAGGTCGCACAATATCTACTGCGGTCGCACTGCTTTGATGCCTTCAAATCCAGGTCTCTAAATCTCCCTAGTGCGGACTGCACAAAGTGTATTGTGGCCGCACTAGGCCTGTTTGTCTTGAGTTGTCTTGTCTTTGGTACTTGTACAGGTTTCACTCCTTTTTAGCCGATCTTTGACATCTCATCACTTTGTTGATCAAACCTGCAATCAAGCACAACTTATGAGCCTTTTGGGACTATTTTGTAAGAATTTATAATCAAAACAAGCAAGAAGGAGTATGAAACACGTCAAAGTCCCTAGTTATCAATTCCCCCAAACTTAAGTTTTCGCTTGTCCTCAAGCAAATAAAATAAGACCCACCCCTTAAGGGAAAATCCAAGAATTTTCAGCTATCCTAAAGTAACCTCAACTAGCATCAATTGGGACTAAAAATTTCCCTCAATACAATTGAATCATTAACAACATTTAACCTTTGAAAAACCATGGATCAAGTGTGACACAAGAGCATCAAGAGTTGACTCATTACATCAAAGAACTCCCTCAATTACTTTGGTCATTGTGGAACCCAAACTCACACATCCTCAACTCTCCCTAAGCAAACCTCATCTTTTATAATATTGGCATACAAACTGAGGTTAATGGAAATTCAATCATCTCTCTCAAGAAAAGGTCACAAGTCCAGCTCTAAGTACCATATGCTTGTCCCTCATGTGAGTATCCACTAATGTAAGCATCATTCAACTCTAGATCATATAGGGCTTTTGTGGAGTCATTGTGAAGGCTTTTGGTTCCGGGCAGGGAATGTTTTGATCTAAGTGAGTTCCATCATCCCTTAAGCACTTCTTTTGATTCATTCGGCATACATTCTCTTGACTCTTTGAGTCATCTCACCTCTTTCTAAGGGGTTAGAGGGACACGTTGTCACTCTTTATTATGCAATTCAAACCATTTCTCCTTTTTCAACTTTCCACATCTTTCATTCTTTTGCTTTTCTTGAATCCCTTTTTATTCTTTTTCACTTTGAGCATTCTTTTTGTTTTGCTTTTATTTATTTTTCATTGCCTTTCTTTTTCTTCATTTTTGTGCCTTTTACCACTTTGTTGCCACCTTCGTATCTCCCCCCAAACTTATACTTTTGACGTGTGCTCACGGAAAGATTGGGTGCCAAGAGAGAGTATCTTTTAGAACGAGTATAGGCTTGTCTCATGGTTCTTGAAAGAAAAAGGTCTAAGGCTCAAAAGGGTTAACTAGGGATCATATCATTGGTAGGATATGGAATTTTTCAAGCTATTATTTGGATCAAGGAGGGCCTATAATCACGTCTTAAGTCAAAATTCACTTAGGATTTCGCCTCAACAAACATTCGGGGCAAGTTCTAGACCAATGGCTCGGGACTTGGATTTGCAATTCAATTACTTACCGCACAAGCTAAAGGATCGCTAAAGACATAGAGTCGGGGGCCCACAACGACCTTATATACGATTTGAGCACACAATGGTCCCGAAAAATCACTTGATGATTATCGGTCAACACAAGAGTCTCAAGGTCACAACTTTCACCATCCTAACACAACATTTTGTCTTTGACCATGGGATCAAAGGCAAATGTGCTAGGCCCAAGTGAAGCTTTGCTTGAGGTATCCTTAACTATAAACTACTAAAAACAAAAAACAAAAACGGACTCAAACCCTTAAGAAGGTTGTCACGCCATCCATCATTGGGAAGAGCCACCCGGTTCACACAACACTCCACCTTTGGAAAGAACCGTTGCATTAAGAAAACCAAAGGCTTATTGAAAACGTCCAAAACAAAACAAAATCTACTAACATAAATAAGAAGCTAAACACATAAAATTTTTGCGAAAATAGAACGAATATATACAATAGGGGATTTGAATATACAATGATGTAACTTTATATACAGACCCAAAGAAAGATAAAAAATGCGATAAAAGTAACTAAATATCAAATTATATACAGACCAAATGTGAAAATCAAGAAAGCATAAAATGAATCAATATATATAGTCATCCAAAAATGTAGGGCGCACCCCCTCAAATAAAAGTTAGCATTGTCCCCAATGCCAACTAGTCCAAATAAGCATAAAAAATAATAGAAAAAGGACATGAAGACTCCCTAAGCCATGTCAGTCTGCATAGGATCATGGATGGTCCCTGGGTCCTCTGTGTGCTCGGGAACCTCAGACTGGTTCTCGGTGTCCTGCTGCTCAGCTGCTGGGACCTGTGCCTGGACCTGAACAGGCTCTGGATCTGGTACACCCTGTGGCTGACAGGAGGAAGTCTCTGCTGGGTCCACCAACTGGATGATAGCATCATCTGCTCTAGGAATCATCCTCTTCCTCTTGGGAGGTCGTTGTGACTACTCCGGCTGTGGCTCAGCTGCTGGAATTGTGTCCTCAAACAATAGGTCTAAAGGCAACTGGTCTGCCTTCAACTTGTCAACATCCGCCTGCATCTCCTTCATGGACTCCTTGGAGGCCCGTATCTTTCGCAACTTCTTATGCTCCTTAGCAAGCTCCTTGAGAGCCTTACTATGCGAATCAACTGCCTTTGCCAATGCATCCTGGGTAGTGAGGATTTTCTTCTGGTTCTCAAGAATCTCTTTCAAAGCATCCTCAATGGATTGTGGGACCTATGTTGGCTGAGGTGCCGACTGAGCTGTAATAGTGGTGGTCAAGGTAGACAACTTGGATAAAGCAGTATACATCCAGTTGTTGATACTCTGAAGCATCTAACTCAGTCGGTGGGCAGTGATAGGATGGGCCCGGGAAGATGGGATCTCCGGGCCTGCTAATGTGGAAGGGCCAGGAGGAATGGATGAAGATGTGGAAGGTCCGAGAGGCATCTTAGCAGAAGTGGAGGCAGGCTCAGCGGGGGCCTCTACCACAACTGGCTCTTCAGACTGGCCTGTTGAGGTAAAAGCAGGGGTTTTGTAGATCTTATCCTTGGGGTTGTCATTCCCCTTCACGATATACTAGGAGAACGGGGTTGTCGCCTTGACCTTGATGTCGTATGGCCTCTTGTCCATCTGCAAGTCCTGGAAGTACATAGTAAGGGTGTTGGGGAATGGATAGTATCGATCGCTCTTGGCACCCACTATAGAAATGATCTGGGACATCACATTCCCCACATTTATGGGGTACCCCACCATAATGGAAGCAACCAAAACAGCCCGATGGAGAGGAAGTGTCTGGTCATGGGTAGTAGGGTCTAACCGGCTGCACACAAATGTCTCCCAACCCCTCGCCTCAAAGTTTAGGGTCCTCCATAATTTTGACCCCAACAGTCAATCACTCCGGAACGGTACCTGGGATTTCCAAGTACTGAGCTAACCATGGACGGACCTCCTCGCCCATCTCCAGCTTTGCCATATAAAGAGACTCATTTTCCTCATTGAAACCCAGGTATTCGTTGAGCGACTTCCCGTCAAGCAACACCTTGAGGTTCCGAACCTTGGTCACTTTGGAACCATTTACGATGTGGGCTACATTACAATAGAACTCTTTGACCAAGTATTCATTGGCATCCACGCAGTCATCTAAAAAGTGCTTCCAACCCACTCTCGTTCTGAACTGTCTATGCACGTCAGGGTTGTGGGGTAAAAGATCTTTGTCAATGAAAATCCACTCCGTTATCTTTCTCACCGGCCACCACTCCTTAAATTTGTGGTATGCCACCTGGCTCACGAACCTATCCTCCCAAACTTCGGGTTTTCTAGTTCGGGCAATGCCTCCAACCTGAGGCTCACCACCCTCAGCTACCTCCTCAACCCCTTGCACTTCCTCATCACCTCCGTCTGCACCCTCCCCAGATAATGAAGCTGTGGGGGAGGTGGAGTATTCACCAGTGCTGGCTGCTGAGCCCTCAAACGACTCAGTAGAAACATGCTCTGGTGCTTGGGCAGTAGGTGATGGTAAAGGAGTGTCATATGTCAATCTGAAACTTGAGTGGAAATGTGTTGGTACTGAGTCTGAAGAAATATCTTGGGAGGGCACATACTCACTCCCCGACTGATCACAGTCTCTATCAGCTGCCTTAATTGCCTTTCTCATCTTCTTTATGTTTTGACGATCCTGGGGAGTGAGTTTAACCAATCTCTGCTTCCCTCCCCGGGAGGAATCACCTCTGTCGGGTTATTTGGAGCCTTTTCCTCTTTGTTTAACCATTATCTGCAAACACAATCATCTTACATTGTTAGTATCAATAGAAGCAGTGGGCAACATTTATGCAGAAAGGATTGCAGGCATAATTGAAAAGTTGTAGTCAGGTTGCAGAAACAACTCAGTGTGGACCGCACGAAAAGGAGTGCACCGCACAGGGACTACCGCAGACCGCAATAACGACTATGGTCCGCACAGGATGGGGTTCAGACTACCCTTACTCTGAATCTGACCAGTGCAGCCCGCACAAAATGGTACCGCGACCGCACTAGGCCAGTGTGGACCGCACAATATGTAATGCGGCCGCACTGACCAAGAGAAATCTTTCTGAAGTTTGTCAACGTGGTTCGCACAAAGTGGTACTGCGGACCGCACAAAAGTGACTGCGGTCCGCACTGGGTGCCCAGCAGTGGCACTGAGTTAGGGTTCTTAGATTTTGCTTTTAAGTTCAACTTTTGCTAATTTATGTCCTTACATATTTACCCAGTCCATAAAACTCATTAAGTCCTCATGAATCAGCATTACAACCAATCTAAACCAGCTAGCGAACTAATTAGGGGAACAACAAGAATTATAAGCTAAGAAAAATTGAAAATAAAATGAAATTGACAGAATTGAAACAAGAAAATGGAAAATTATGTTACCAGTTGTTAGATGAGGTGAGGACTGATCGATGTAAGTAGTTAATTACAAAAAGAAAGGAAGATGAACAGTGCTCTATGCTTCTGAGAGCTAAAATTGTGAAAAGGGTAAAAGGGGGTCCCCAGGGTCTATTTATAGAAAACCCTAGGGGTCCAGTCTCATCTACCAGTGCGGACTGCACAAAATGGACCGCGGTCCGCACTGGGCTGTTATGATCAAGCTTGGCCTAGTATCCCATTGCGGTCCGCACAAAACAGACTGCAACCGTAGTGGTCCACCACAAACCGCACAAAGTGTAGTGCGGCCGCCGTGGCAAACTTCAGAGAGGTAACATTTTGGCCTTCACCAGTGCGGACCGCACAAAGTGTAGTGCGGCCGTACTGGCAACTTCAGAGACTGAACATTTTCTTCACTATGTCTTGCACTGCATCAACACAATCCTTACAACATCTCACAACCAGTTAGCCCAAAAATCAATCTTATACTACAAAAAAAAATCAAAGAAAACAAGAAGAAAAACACATGGGTTGCCTCCCAAGAAGCACCTGATTTAACGTCGCGGCACGATGCATGTTACCACCACATCACTTGAGATGAAGGAGCGCCACCACGTGGCTGTCATCAAAATTTCCAAGATAATGCTTTACTCGGTGCCCATTAACTCTAAAGACTTTACCATTTTTGTTTTTCAAATCAACAGCACCAAAAGGGGTCACAAACACAACTTCAAACGGTCCACTCCATTTGGATTTGAGATTTCCCGGAAACAGACGTAACCGGGAGTTGAACAAGAGAACCAAATCACCTACGTTGAACTCCGTTCCACGAACATATTTGTCATGAAGGTACTTCATCTTGTCCTTATACAAAGACGAACTGGAGTAGGCATGAAATCTAAATTCATCGAGTTCATTGAGTTGTTCAACATGAAGATTAGCTGCAACCTCCCATTCAAGATTTAATTCCTCAAAGCCCACATGGCCTTGTGCTCTAACTCAACCAGAAGATGGCATGCTTTCCCAAACACCAACCGATATGGAGACATCCCAATCAGAGTTTTGTAAGCCGTCCGATAAGCCCATAGAGCGTCATCTAACTTCTTCGACCAATCGGTCCTATTTGCATTGACCATCTTTGACAAGATACTTTTGATTTCTCTGTTGGAGACTTCCACTTGACCACTAGCTTGAGGATGATAAAGGGTCGAAACCTTATGATTGACACCGTACTTGGAAAGTAATGTGTCGAAAGCTTTATTGTAAAAGTGAGACCCACATCACTAATAATCGCACGAGGAGTGCCAAACCCTGTGAAAATTCTCTTTTTAAGAAATGCAACAACAGTCCGGGCTTCATTGTTAGGAAAAGCCACGGCTTCAACCCATTTTGAGACATAGTCAACCGCCACGAGAATGTAAGTATTCCCACAAGAGCTAACAAATGGACCCATGAAATCGATGCCCCAAACATCAAAGATATCCACTTCAATAATGGTATTGAGAGGCATCTCGTCCCTTTTTGAAATTCCACCCGCTCTTTGGCAATCGTCACACCTCTTCACAAAATCACCCACATCTTTGAACAAGGTGGGGCAATAGAATCCACAACTAAGAACTTTCAAGGCGGTCCTCACCCCACTATGATGGCCACCATAGGGTGAAGAATGGCAAGCCTCTAAGATACTCAATTGTTCTTCCTCTGGGACACATCTACGAATCACACCGTCCGTGTAAATCTTGAACAAGTATGGCTCACCCCAATAGAAATCCAAACTATCCCACTTGAGTTTCTTCCCTTGGTTAGAAGAGAGCTCACACGGGATTACACCAGTCACAAGGTAATTGGCAACATTAGCAAACCATGGCATATCATTCATTGACACCGCAAGGAGTTGTTCGTCGGGAAATAAATCATTGATCTCAAGGCCATCACAAGGCCTCCCCTCCTCCTCCAAACGGTACAAGTGGTCCGCCACTTGGTTCTCACTACCTTTATGATTCATAATTTCTAGATCAAACTCTTGAAGTAGTAACACACATCGCATCAATCTTGCCTTGGAGTCTTTCTTTGTCATCAAGTACCTAAGAGCGGCATGATCGGTGTGCACTATGACCTTGGCCCCCATAAGATACGACCGAAACTTTTCCATTGCAAATACTATAGCCAACAACTCTTTCTTGGTGACTGTATAGTTCCTTTGAGCCTCATTCATGGTCTTGCTTGCGTAGTATATCGGATGAAACATCTTGTTAATCCTTTGACCTAAAACAGCCCCAACCGCAACGTCACTTGCGTCACACAAGAGCTCGAAGGGCAAGCTCCAATTTGGTACAGTAATGATAGGGGTAGTGGTCAACTTGAGCTTGAGAAGCTCGAATGCTTGCATACATCCCTCATCGAACACAAACTTTGCATCCTTTTCTAGCAACTTGCACAAGGGGTTTACCACTTTTGAAAAATCTTTTATAAACCTCCGGTAAAAACCAGCGTGCCCAAGAAAACGCCTTACCCCTTTGACAGAAATGGGGGGAAGAAGCCTTGAAATCACCTCTATCTTGGCTGTCAACTTCAATTCCACAAGTCGGGTTCAAGTCGGGTAATTACTCTCTCGAGGTTTAACCCTTTAATTGGGACTATCAATTCTCTTGAGTCCATCCCAATTCCTTATTGGGTCAATTTTGGATAATTAGGCTCTCTTTCTTAAGAAGAGCCAAGTCAACTTAGCACAAACCAGTATTTGCAACCACCAATTCATAAATTAAACCATAAAATTGACCCAAATAACAAACACCCATAGTCAATCTAGCCCTAAATCACACCCAAGAATTACTTATACTAGGGTTGAGCCAAAACCCTAGCTAATGGGTTTAGCTACTCATGCTTGAAGAGAAGAAAAAAGAAATAGATGAAGATAAAGGCATATTAATTAAACACTAAAGTAAATACAGAGATTATATCGTTAAAACTAAGTTAAAATGCCCAAAATGGCTACAGATGGTCTTCTCACAAGCGCAGCTCAGTTCAGAAAATAGCTGATAATATTTGATGCCCTAAAAATGGAAAAAGGTTTTATTTATACTAAGCTGGAAAAACTGGACAAATATGCCCCTGCGGGGTCAGTGCGGACCGCACAAAATGATGTGCGGCCGCACTAGGCTCTTGACTCTACAATTACAACTCTCTGAACCCAGGCTCCGCGGACCGCACAGAATGGACCGCGGCCGCGGAGGCTTTCAATGCGGTCCGCGCAAAATGGACTGCGGTCGCGGAGGCTTCCAATGCGGTCCGCGCAGAATGGAATGTGGACCGCACAAGCTTGAACCCTGGCACTTGACATCTCTCTGAACATTGCTTTTGCGGACCGCATGAAATGGTGGTGTGGCCGCGGTGTCTTCAGTGCGGGCCGCACTGCTTTGATGCCTTCAAATCCAGGTCTCTGAATCTCCCTAGTGCTGACCGCACAAAGTGTACTGCAGCCGCACTAGGCCTGTTTGTCCTGAGTTGTCTTGTCTTTGGTACTTGTGCAGGTTTCACTCCTTTTTAGCTGATCTTTGAAGTCTCGTCACTTTGTTGTTCAAACCTGCAATCAAACACAACTTATGAGCCTTTTGGGACTATTTTATAAGAATTTATAATCAAAGCGTAAGCAAGAAGGAGCATGAAACACATCAAAATCCCTAATTATGAACTAGCTAGCTGATGAACCTCATGGGTTATTCCCCTCTTTTGTGGCTGCAAATATGACAGGCTACCCATAGATCTACGGCTGAGAGCATCGGCAACTAGGTTTGCCTTCCCTGGATGGTATAAAATATCAACGTCATAGTCTTTAAGTAGCTCCAACCATCTCCTTTGACGAAGATTCAATTCCTTTTGCTTGAAGATGTACTGTTGGCTCTTATGATCCGTATAGATATCAACATGAATGCCATACAAGTAATGCCTCCACATCTTCAGTGCATGAATCACCGCAACTAACTCTAAATCATGGATTGGGTAGTTCTTCTCATGCTTTCTTAGTTGTCTAGAAGCATAAGCCACAACCTTACCATGCTGCATCAGCACACAATCCAATCCAACGCCTGAAGCGTCTCAATAGATAACATAACCATTGGTCCCTTCTGGAAGCGTTAGAACCGGTGCTGAAGTTAATCTATCCTTTAAGGTCTGGAAAACTTCATTCACAAGCGTCGGTCTATTGAAACCTAGTTCCCTTATGAGTTAACTTACATGGTTATCCTAATCTTGTACAATTCAGGAAATTCCTCTCTTCGAAGGCCAAACTTCATCTTTTATCCCTCACAATTGCGCCCTTATCCTACTATTAGGGAAACATTTCATCTATTCTAAACGTTACTTGTCTTAGACTCCTTTGAGTTCATTCAGGCTATACTAAGCCTTACATAACTTAGGGAAACCATCAGCTCTCTTATGGACTTATTCCCAAGGACTCATCCATGCTTGTTACCTTTTTACTCATCTTTTCTTATCCTTCCTCCTGTCTTCCTAGAACCTTGTCTCTCTTCCATACTTTAGCTTGCGACCTACATATATCTATTTATACTTATTCACAACCTTTCTTCAACTTGCTTGCACCATAGATTTCCTTATGTTATTCTGGAACATCAAGCAAGACACCACATACCACTTTGGCCAAAGGTGCTTAGAAGAGAAGAAAATTTCGTTACAAGTTTCTTGTAATAACCTGCCAACAGAAGCTACGAACCTTCATCGGTGTTGTGGGTCTAGGAAAAGTCTTCACTGCCTCAGTCTCTTGTGTATCCACTCGGATGTCTTTACCCGAAATAATATGCCCAGGGAAAGCTACAGAGTTCAACCAGAATTCATATTTAGAAATTTTTGCATACAACTTCCCTTCTTGTAGAACTCTTAGTATAGTACGCAGATGATCTGCATACTCAGCCTCTGAACGAGAATATACCAATATATTTCACCGATAAATACGATTACGAACAAATCTTAAAAAAGGGCCTGAAAACACGATTCATCAAATCCATGAATACTGTTGGGGCATTGGTCAAACTGAACGACATAACATGAAACTAAAAGTGCTCGTATCCAGTCCTAAATGTTGTTTTCGGAATATCTTCCTCTTAAACCCTTACCTGATGGTACCCGGTCCTCAAGTCTATCTTTGAAAAACACTTGGCACCTTGTAACTGATCAAATAAATCCTCAATCCTCAGGAGCGGGTACTTATTCTTGATCGTGACCTTATTCAAATGCATATAATTAATACACATTCGTAAGGAACCATCTTTCTTTCTTACAAATAACACAGGTTCTTCCCATGGTGATGTACAAGATCTGGTAAAACCTTTTTCCAAGCAAGCCCCTTAGTTGTTCCTTTAACTCGTTCAACTCTACAAGGGCCATTCTATAGGGGGAATAGATATTGGATGAATATCTAGTAGTAGTAGGTCAATGACAACTCAATTTCTCGCTCTGGCGGAAGACCCGGAA
This sequence comes from Nicotiana sylvestris, assembly GCF_000393655.2. Classification (NCBI taxonomy): domain Eukaryota; kingdom Viridiplantae; phylum Streptophyta; class Magnoliopsida; order Solanales; family Solanaceae; genus Nicotiana; species Nicotiana sylvestris. The sequence continues at coordinate 108,229,118 of NC_091064.1, forward strand.
GCTCATTGGGGAAAACATCGGGAAACTCATTCACCACAGGGATTGAGTGAATGGTTGGTGACTCTACTTCTATATCCTGAACCCGAACTAAGTGATAAATACAACCCTTTCTGATCATCTTCCTTAACTTGAGAAAGGAGATAAATTTACCTCTTGGTGATGTCGTATTATCTTCCCATTCTAAAACAGGCTCCCTTGGGGACTGAAGTTAAACCATTCTTGACCTACACTTGATGTTAGCATAAAAAAGGCCAACCAATCCATACCCATTAAAATATCAAGTTCTACCCAACCGAACACCACGTACCTTATCCTTGTTTATTATTAAATCTATCATGGTCCATTACAGCGACATCTATATATATAAGTAACAGTATTAAGAGTTAACTTGCATAACTAATTTAGAAAAAGGTTTATGTATATAGGGGTCGACTAAGCCGTAGACATAACATACCCAACAGTATATATGGGATACTGTCTGCAAAACCTCTAAGTAGGCAAAACCATAATATATACAAGTCGGGACGGGGCTCCCTACATCCTCATAAAACAACCAAGCACATTTAAAACTCTGACTTGATAATATTCCAAGAAGAGGTGGAACTCACCAACCAAAAATTGACACTTGGAGGAAGTCTATAGTAGAGGGTCCTTGCCTCGTCCTATATAAGAACCTCGATCGGGCACACTTCGAAGCGGAATCTTCATGAACTTATCAATTAGCTCCCTCCTCTTGGCTCGACTACTATCTTCTTCCTCTGCATATCCCATAGCATACACTGACAAACCTTTATTGATGGACTCCCAAGACTGTGGACTATCCGGAACCTTAGAAGAGTTGGTGTCCTCAAATACCTTGACATAGTTTTGAGCCTGAGGGAATCCTGGTTGTGTCAATCCATGCACTACTCCCCTCATATCCTGATCAACGGGCTATGAAACTAAGGGTCTTGGTGAGGTTGGAACTCCTCTCACCCCATCTACTGCCGGAGTGGTCGAAACAACTTGAATGGATGACTCATATGGATCCTCAGATGGATCCTCCTCAATAGAACCCATGATCTCCGATGGGTCTGAATCCATAGTATAACTTATCTCTCTTTCTAACACCTTCATAGCCTTCTGACCCATGCTAGCGGCTGTAGTCTTCAGAGGCATCGCTAAAAACGTAACACATTATTAGGAACATGAATCCTTATACCGCACGATTTAAGATAAAAAGAGAGGATAACATCCTATATGTCCTGTAGCCTCCTGTCTATAAGTGTGGTGCACGACACACCTATAAACAAGACTCTACTAGACACAGTCTACAGACAACCCTAGGACCGAACTGCGCTGATACCACTTTTGTCACGTCCCAAACCGATGGGCCGCGATGGGTGCCTGAGTCCTACCTGTCAAACACCCCTAACATGCATCTAGGATATGAACCTGTATAACGTCTACTGCATTACGAAATTGACGTACGTGAAGGAAACCTGCCATCAAGGCATATGTACGTATACATGCAAAATACAGTGGGCGAACCGGCAAGGCTGCTATAGACAACTATATATCAAAAATTGAACGCCGACAAGGATATATACAACCCAACTAGACATACTGTCTACAGACCTCTAATGGAAACATAACTGTACAAAGACGGTACTGAGCCATGTCATACCCATATATATATATATATATATATATATATATATATATATATATATATACACACAAACGTATCGTACCAAACTCAAAAGCAGCTCAAGATCAAGTGGAGCACGCCAACTCTCGCTGATCAGGGATCCTAAGAAGGGGACCGTCAGTTTGCCTACCTGCACCTGCGGGTATGAAACGCAGGCCCCGTGAAATAGGGCGTCAGTACAAAAAATGTACTGAGTATGTAAGGTATGAAAATTAGTATGTAAAAGACATAGATGAAACGTGGAATACAGAAATACCTTTAAATCTGAATAACTCTGTAAATTCTGAAATATTTATTATATCATGCACATGCGTATAAATGTCGTGCAATACATAGGTATGTGTGTACATAATATCATCAAGCCACTAAGGGCATCCCATTATATCGTCTCGGCCACTGTGGGCAACATCACCAACATATACTAGCTGATTAGGTGGTGGTACGTATATAACGCCATAACCTCTTCTCATATACCATATACATATACATACATATATACGCGTATATAACGCTGTTTGAATCATATTTTAGCCACTGTGGGCAACATCATCATCATATACCAGTTGATCAGGTGGTGGTGCGTATATAACGCCGTAACCTTTTTCTATATCCCATATACATATATTTACATATATACGCATATATAACCCATCATGGATCAATGCACATGTATGAGTGAAATGCATGAAATATACATAATAATCTCCATATTCCTTCCAGATAAACTTTTACAACTGCGTATTATTCTGAGACCCATAAACAGAAAATAATAATAATTTTCATGGGGAATCAAGAATATAGACACCCCTAATAATTCTTCAGTATAATTTGGATCACGCCAAAAGAAAGAAGGGAGGGCCTTAACATACCTGGAGTAAGGAAAACTCCGTATAATATTCTTGGCTAAGATTGCACTGTACTCTTTTAGAACAATAAAATTTGGATGAAATTAAACTTCTGCTCGTTGAAATGCTTGAACGATTGCGCTTCTGTTTTTGGCGTTGAAGTATCTGAGCAATTGAATGTCCTTGACATTGAAATGTTTAAACCAAGAAAGGAAAGCTTGATTTAGGATTTCTTTGGGTCACTTTTCTTGGTTCTGTTTTTGGTCTAAATGAAATGAAAACCAAGGCACTTAATTTACCTTGAATGGAATATTAAAGTTTCCAAGGATTTCATTGTTCTTTTGATAATGAAAAATAGAAGACGTTTATGAATTAAAATGATGAATCTATGTAACCTTGAATGGAATATTAACATTTCCAAGAATTGAAATCCTTGGAATTGGACACATAATCAAGGAATGACCTTAGTTAATCGGGTAATGTTTCGCTACCCGATAATTAATCTATTACCCGCATAATTTAAAAATTATCACAAATTACTTGAAATTCTATTTATTTTCAAAATACTTCATATATACTTTATATATTACACTACCGTAGTCATATGGTACCTTGCATGGTACTAGTTTATAATTATCGGGTATTATCGCTCGACCCGTATTTTATTCCAAATTGACTACTCCCAACGAAACTCGTTTTCTTTAATTCGTGTATTCTTTATCCTTCAGGATACTTATTTATTGCTTGCTATAAATAACATAAATACATTAACATCAAGATGATCTCATCCCCGAGTCTACGTCGGTTAACTGAAAACGAAATTTTAATGTACAAAAATGCGAGATGTAAGAGTGTTCGTGTGTGTTAACGGTTAATGAGAGAGCATATATATAGTAGTTTGAAACTAGGTAGAATAAGGCAAGAATCACAATTGTATAGTAATTATGGAATTCAGAACCAATTAGAGCAAAATCAGTACAAGTACTCCCTTAATTAAGGGAATCAGTTCAAACGGTAAGAACATGTAGCAAATAAGGAAAGAAATAAATGTGAAATTGGAGCATAACAGACAAGGAAATAATTCAAACATAGTAAGCATAGATTAAACAATTAGAGCTAGGTTCAGAAAATTCTAATTAAGGAGATAGTCAGTAAGAATCAAGTAACCATACAGACAAGGTAAGGGAAAGCTAGTTTAGGCAAGCAAATCAATCACATTGAGTAGGAAGGTAAGAATCGAAGTTTTAAAGGAAAGTTTTCAAATCGAACCAAGAAATAGGGAATTCAGAATCAATCAAAGAGAACGTCGTGAAAAGAGTTAGTGTTTAGCATATAAATAAAGTAAGACATGGATAGTCAAGAGTCGACATAGAACTCTAGCAAACATGAAAGTTAAACAATACTGCTTCAATAAGAAAGAGGCGAGTCTTGAACAATCAAGATGAACACAAGCACATAGATGCAGTGTAAGTTTAGGCTAGGAAACTCAGTAGAAACATATCGAGGCAAGATAGTCATGAGAAATTACAAAACTCAAAATGAGAACCTATCAGTCATGCTAATATGCAGAACCAAACGAAAGAACCCTAAAAATTAGGGCTTTCAGCATAGACGAGTTAAGATATAGTAGACTCATAGAATCAGTCAAAATATGTAAGAAATAGAAGTTTAAATACAAAGAATCAGTTAGACAAGGTTTTAAAAAGAAGTTCTGAAAACCCTTGTTTTAGAAGAAGATGAAAAATACTTGAAATCACATGATTCTTGTAAAAAACCTCAAGGATAGTGTAAAACATTCAAGAAACAAACTCAATCGTCCTAGATCTATACAGATCTAGGAGGTGTAGAAAAGAAATTAGGGTTTCAAAAGAAACCCATATAGAGATGAAGAAGCCTGTCTAGAATCCCAAGGATCGTAGAAAATATAGAATGATTCCGCTTGAAATCACACTTGAATAGCCAGGAACAGGCAGGAGATGAACCCTAGATGCAAGTCGGCGTGGCCCTGGGCCCTTGAGGACCTTAGAGAAGGCAAGAATGGCATGAGAGAAGCCATTGGAGGCGTAAGAGATGATGAAAGGTCACCGGAGATGGACGGAGATGGGAAGTCGACGTTGGAAGATTAGGGTTAGGTTGAGAGTGTTTTGAGAGCATAGAGGACCTTAGGGTGGCGGAGTGGGTTGTAGAATGAATTAGGTTTTGGGGGTATTGGAATTAAAAAAAGGGAAGTTTTAACGAGGGCCGTTGATCTTTTAAATCAACGACCATGATCTGATGGGGTCTTCGGTCGGGTAGGTATATTTAAGGCCTGGGTCGGGTAATTTAATTAGGAATTGGGCTGGGTATTGGGTTGAATGTAGGCTAAAATTGAAATACAATTTGGCTAAGTTTTAAATAGCCAATTTAATCCAATATAATTTATAATAAATAATAACTGATTTTTAAAAAATAATTTCATGTACTAAAATGATTTAAAATAGCTATTTAACCTTTTAAAAATATAGAAGATCCTTTTATGCATATAAATGTAATTATGCATTAATAGGGCTGGTATTGCAAATATATGCAAATTAGCTTAACAAATGCAAATGCAATTATAAAAAATGCCCTAAAATATTTTAACAATATTTTGGCATAAATACAGAATTTAGATGGATAAATCACCACAAAAATAATTTGAAGGATAATTATTGGAGACTTTATGAGTAAAAAGGGAGGAAATAAATCAATTTGAAGCCTTTAAAATTATAGAAAAAATTATAAATGCTTATGCATGCTTATATATGCATATATGCTATTTTTGAAAGTATTTTTATATATTAAAAATATATATAGGGAAAAATTGGGTATCAACAACTCCCCCTCTTTACCCGGGAAGGATGAAAGAGTTTACGGATAAAGAAGTGATGGCCAATTTTGACCGGGCAGGATGTTTTCAAAGACAGAGGCCGGACTCCGGCCTTCAAGTTGCCTACATATCCCTGGTTTTACAGGAATCAGGCCATGTGTAGTTCTAGATTCATCGGCGGAATATGCTGATGAAATTAGAACGGACACGCGATGCGGAAGCGACTATGTTGAGCGGTTAAGTTTCGGGACAGTTGAAGGAACTGGAGCGAGATCTCTCCTGCTAGGATAGCGGTTACTTACTGGTTACATGCAGATAAAAGATGCTACGAACATGTATTTGTGAAAATTTAAACATGATATAGATTCCCTTTGGACCATGAAGGTTGTCTTTGGACGGTTAAAGATGACGTCCTTGGACCATGACGTCCTGGGCCACGAATTTTTTAGTGAGGGGTTCACAGGCCATGAAATGGTGCCTCTGAACCATGACGCCTTTGAACAATGATATGCAAATTTGAGAGACCCTCAGGACATGGCATGGTGTCTTCTGGCTATGAGGATGATGCCTTTAGACTATGACGTCTTCGGATAGATTGGAGATATTTCAGCCCTTGATATGCAGTAATGATGTTAACAAGACAAGGCTTAGTTTTGTGAAAGGGAGGGCAGAGCTTAGCCCGATCGAAAAGCAAATAGATAGTGCTAGAAATAGAGCAAAATTTGTGCGAAAAAGGGACAGTGCTTAGTCCCATGCGAATGTGGAGGCAGGGATTAGCCTCATGCAGATATGGAGGCAGGGATTAACCTCATGCAGGTATGGAGGCAAGGATTAGCCTCATGCAAGTATGGAGGCAAAGATTAGCCTCATGCAGATATGGAGGCAGGGATTAGCCTCATGCAGGTATGGAAGCAGGGATTAGCCTCATGCAAATAGGGAGGCAGGGATTAGCCTCATGCAATTATGGAGGCAAGCATTAGCCTCATACAAGTAGGGAGGCAGGGATTAGCCTCACGTAGGTATGGAGGCAAGGATTAGCCTCATACAAGTATGGAGGCAAGGATTAGCCTCATTCAGGTAGGGAGGAATGGATTAGCCTCATGCAGATATGGAGGCAAGGATTAGCCTCATGCAAGTATGGAGGTAGGGATTAGCCTCATACAAATAGGGAGGCAAGATTTATCCTCATGCAAGTATGGAGGCAAGTATTAGCCTCATTCAAGTAGGGAGGCAGGGATTAGCCTCATGCAGGTATGGAGGCAAGGATTAGCCTTATGCAAGTATGGAGGTAAGGATTAGCCTCATGTAAGTAGGGAGGCAGGGAGTAGCCTCATGCAGGTGTGGAGGCAAGGATTAGCCTCATACAAGTATGGAGGCATGGATTAGCCTAATGCAAATAGGAAGGCAAGATTTAGCCTCATGCAAGTATGGAGGCAGGGATTAGCCTTATGCAAATGTGGAGGCAGGGATTAGCCTCATGCAAATATGGGGGACAGAGATTAGTCCCATGCAAAGAACGAGTAGCAAATAAGAGTAGTGTATGTTTTAGCTGGAGATATATTCAGTGTCTGATGGCCGGATGGATAGTGAATTTGCTTTGTGTATATATGTTTGTGAGTGTTATCGTTACGTCAAATGTGCCTGTGTTCAAAGAAAAGTTGTAAGTTTTGTGGGGGAAGGTTGATTCGTGCTTCTGTCCGCTGGCCCTTCTTTGCTCCATCCTGGAAGCACCTTTCGCGTTCCCCTAGGTAACACCTGACTGTTATAGAAATAGAGTTTTAAAAATATGCAATTATTGATAAAAATAGAGTTGTTTTTAGAAATGTATTGATATATCAAGTAATTTTGATAAACTAGTGACTGTAACACATCTCAAATTGCAGCTCTCTTATGGAATTTTGAGGGTCCTTCTCAAAATTCTGCCCTAGTTTGGTAGATGATTTTTTGACCGTTGGCTGATGATAGGCATGGCTAAACATTTTTCGGAATTTTGAGAATCCTTCTCAAAATTCTGCCCCAGTTTCTTAACCGATTCCTGACCGTTTGACATGCGATGGCGTTGCCTGGACTTGCTCCGGAATTTTGAGGGTCCTCCTAAAAATTCTGCCCCAGTTTCTGATATTTGGGGGAAATGAAAATTTTATTATGATATGACCGAACTCATAAGGCTACCTACGTATCCTCTCTTAAACGAGAATCAGGTCAAGCGTAGTTCAATTACATCGGATGTGGAAATGTAAATAATCTAAGCATAGTATCTCTTGACTGCGTCTGAATTGATTGGTTTTGGCTAGATTTCTCCTCCATTTCTGCAAGTATGAGTGCTCCCCCTGTCAGCACCCTGTGAACCATGTACGGACCTTGCCAGTTGGGAGAGAATTTTCCTTTGGCTTCATCTTGATGTGGGAAGATCTTCTTCAGCACCAATTGACCCCGTGCAAATTGCCTTGATTTGACCCTTTTGTTGAAAGCTCTGGACATTCTATTCTGATAAAGTTGGTTGTGACACACTATGTTCATCCTCTTTCCATCTATAAGGGTCAATTGTTCATAGTGGTTCCTTATCCACTCTGCATCACTGAGTTCAACTTCCTGTATGACTCTTAAAGAAGGAATCTCTACCTTGGCTGGGATGACAGCCTCGGTACCATAAATCAGCATGTAGGGAATTGCCCCGGTTGATGTGCGAACCGTAGTGCGGTATCCCAATAAAGCAAAAGGTAGCTTTTCATGCCACTGCTTGTGGTTCTCTACCATCTTCCTTAGTATCTTCTTGATGTTTTTGTTGGCGGCTTCTGCGGCTCTATTCATCTGAGGTCTGTAAGCTGTGAAATTATTTTGCTTGATTTTGAAAGTTTCAGACATAGCTGTCATTAGATCACTGTTGAGATTGGCGTCATTATCAGTAACTATGGATTCGGGAACACTGAATTGGCAAACAATTCGATCCTTGACAAAATCTGTGACGACTTTCTTAGTTACAGCCTTGTAGGAAGCAGTCTCTACCCATTTTGTGAAGTAATCAATGGCTACCAGAATAAACCTGTGTCCGTTTGAATCAGTAGGATCAATCGGACATTCAATAACATCCATTCCTTAGGCGGAGAATGGCCAAAGTGAGCTTGTTTCATTGAGCTCATTTGGCAGCACTTTTATCATATCGGCATGCACTTGACATTGAAAGCATTTGCAGACATACTGAATGCAATCCGTCTCCATGGTCATCCAAAAGTAACCTGCCCTGAGTATCTTCTTAGCCAAGACGAAACCATTCATGTGTGGGCCACAGGTCCCGGCATGTACATCCTCAAGTAGCTTAGAAGCTTCCTTTGCGTTGACACATCTTAGTAAACCCAAATCAGGAGTTCTTCTATACAAGTTTCCTCCGCTGTGGAAGAAGTGATTGGACAATCTCCGGTGTGTGCGTTTCTGAGTGTGATTTGCGTGCTCCGAATATTCTCCATTCGATAAATACTCATTGATGTCATGGAACCAAGGCTTTCCATCAGTTTCTTCTTCAACATGAGCACAATATGCTGGCTGATTATGGATCTCCACCGGAATGGGATCAATGTAATTCTTATTTGGATGTTGTATCACAGATGACAAAGTAGTCAATGCGTCGGCAAAATCTTTCTGAATTCTGGGAACAATGGAATTCTATCTTTGTAAACCTCTTTCTCAATTCCTGCACATGGTGTAGATATGGCAATATCTTGGAATTCTTGGTGGTCCACTCTCCTTGTACCTGGTGCACGAGCAAATTTTAATCACTGATCACCAGTAGCTCCTGAATGTTCATGTTGACTGCCATGTTGAGTCCTAGTATGCAGGCTTCATACTCTGCCATGTTGTTAGTGTAGGGAAATCTGAGTTTAGCAGAGACCGGATAATACTGACCCGTTTCTGATACCAAAACTGCTCCAATGCCTACTCCTTTAAAATTATCCTCCAACCGTTATATGCTTCGGTAATGTCTTCCCCTATGAATGACACTTCTTCATTAGGAAAATATGTTTTCAAAGGTTCGTATTCTCCTCCCGCCGAGTTTTCAGCAAGATGATCTGCCAATGCTTGTCCTTTGACTGCCTTTTGAGTTACATAAACGATGTCGAACTCACTCAACAGTATTTGCCACTTGGATAACTTCCCAGTCGGCATGGGTTTCGAAATATATACTTCAAAGGGTCCATCTTGGATATGAGGTATGTAGTGTAGGAATAGAAGTAAAGCCTTAATTTCTGAGTTGTCCAGGTCAAAGCACAACAAGTGTGTTCAAGCAAAGAGTACTGTGCTTCATAAGGTGTGAACTTCTTACTCAAGTAATATATAGCTTGCTCCTTTCTTCCTGTCTCATCATGTTGTCCCAAAATACATCCGAAGGCTCCATCTAATACAGATAAATAGAGTAGCAGAGGTCGTCCTGGTTCTGGAGGGACCAAAACTGGTGGTGCGGACAGGTACTCCTTGATCTTGTCAAAAGCTTTCTGGCAATCCTCTATCCAGCTTGTTTCGACATCTTTTCTCAACATCTTGAAGATGGGATTGCATATGACTGTGGACTGCGCTATGAAGCGACTGATATAGTTGAGATATCCTAGGAAGCTCATCACGTCCTTTTTGCTCTTAGGTGATGGTAACTCCTGAATAGCCTTGACCTTAGATGGATCCAGCTCGATCCATCGATGACTGGCGATGAATCCCAATAATTTTCCTGCAGGAACCCCAAATGCACACTTTGCGGGATTCAGTTTCAAATTGTACCTCCTTAGCCTATCAAAGAACTTTCTTAGGTCCTCTATGTGATCTGCGGCCCTTTTGGATTTGGTAATGACGTCGTCCACATACACCTCTATTTCTTTATGGATCATGTCATGGAAGATAGTTGTCATGCTCGCATGTAAGTGGCCCCAGCATTCTTTAGACCGAACGACATCATCTTGTAACAGTATACATCCCAAGGTGTAATAAAAGCTGTCTTCTCCGCATCTTCTTCATCCATCCAAATCTGGTGATAACCCGCGAAGCAATTTACGAAGGATTGGAGTTCATGATTGACGCAATTATCGATCAGGATGTGTATATTTGGCAATAGGAAGTCGTCCTTGGGACTTGCTCTGTTTAAATCCCGATAGTCAACACATACTTTGACCTTCCCATCCTTCTTCAGAATTGGCACAATGTTAGCTAACCTGGTTGGGTACTCAACCACCCTGAGAACTTTGGCCTTGATCTGCTTGGTAACTTTCTACTTGATTTTCAGGCTCATGTTTGGTTTGAACTTTCTGAGTTTCTGTTTCACTGGCGGACACATGGGATTAGTGGGCAACTTGTGAGACATTATAGACGTGCTTAAGCCAGTCATGTCATCATACAACTATGTGAAAATATCCTCATACTTTTTTAGAAAGCGAATGTACTCTTCCTTCTCTATTGGTGACAAGTGAATGCTGATGCGAGTCTCTTTGACGGCCTCGGCGTCTCCCAAATTTACTGCCTCGGTCTCGTCCAGATTGAACTTAGGCCGATTCTCAAAACAATTCAATCTCCCTAACAATTTTCTTGGGTATTTCATCTTCTTCATCTGAATCACTACTCATGTTGTATTGCCTCATTACATGTCACAGTCACTAGTTCATCAGGAAAAGTAATAATAGCGTTGTAGAAAGCAAAAATGTAAAGATAGTAGTGAATAATAAAGAGCAAATGCATTTGATTAAAACTGAAAAATTATCCAGACAAAGTACGGCTCGATGAATCTAGCATTTATTTTGAAACAAGTAAATCTTAAAACAAAATTACGGGAAATCTTAAATGCCTAGAATGGCTATAGAAGTAAATTCTGCCAAGCTACCCAGGGACTTGGCGGGCTCGGGATGATGTAGCAGTCCAGTTCCTGAGAACGGATCCCTTCTTTATGGTCTGAATGGTGAGGCCTTCTTTTTCCTCCTCCTTAATTATGGCACTGCAGTCCATGTCCCCATCCTCCAAGAACAAATTCTTCAACCCGGCTAGTGCTTCCTCTTCTGCAGTCCCCCATATTGTATCAGCTTGGTAAAAAGCTTGTTCCAAATGTGGCACTGGTTGCTCGAGAGGGTTGTACGGTCCACGCCATGGAGGTGACAAATTTTTATACTCTTGCCATGTGTACTGGTATCCGAGCCCAAAGGTGGTACCATAATTTTTCTGTTGTATTGGTTTAGTGATACCTTGGAGGTTCTTTCCCAACCCTTTGCCGGGTTCATATCTAGACCATGCTAGTATGCTTTCTATTTTATTACTCCACCACTTATCCTTCTCGATGGCCTTGACCCGTTCAATGTGATGATAGGTTTCCCCTCCTAGCCTTCTTCGATGTCCAATGGCCGGGATGGTTTGACTAGTGTAAATGGGGTCCCATCTCCGTGAATGATAACCTCCTGATGATTCCATTCGAATTTCATGGCTTGATGTAGTGTGGAAGGCACGGCTCCAGCGGCATGGATCCATGCTCGGCACAATAGAAGGTTATATGAGGCTAGTATATCGAGTACCTGAAATTCAACATCGAACCAAGTTGGCCCCATCTGTAAGCAAAGGTGATATCCCCAATCGTGGCCCTTCTGGACCCATCGAAAGCTTTCACATTCATGCTTCCTACCCATATTTCATGAAAACCTTTGTCCAACCTTTTCAGAGTGTCCAATGGACAAATATTTTGGCTTGAACCTCCATCAACCAAGACCCTGGCAATGAATTTGTCTTCAAATTGCACCATAATGTGCAATGCCCGATTGTGATTTAGCCCCTCAGGTGGTAGTTCATTTTCGTGGAAGATAATCTTATGACTTTCCAATACTTGCCCCACCATGTTCTCCGATAGTGATGTTATTGGGTACGTAAGCCTCGCTCAACACTTTCATTAAAGCGTTCTTATGCGCCTCTAAATTTTGCAACAATGACAGGATAGATATCTGAGTTGGGGTTTTGTTCAGATGGTCAATGACGGAATACTCCTTTGCTTGTACTTTCCTCCACAGGTCGTCCGGCCCTGTCTCAATGATAGGCTGCCTAGTAGTGGAATCCTTACTTGAACCTCCTAAATGTTCAGGTGTATATACTCTTCCAGTTCTAGTCATTCCTTGTGCAGCGTCAGATTCCTCTACCTTGGCCTTCCCTTTTTCGCTGAGCCTTGGCAACATAATCCCAGGGTATTGCTTTTGAGTTGAATGGAGGTGTGGTTGATACTGTCACAGTGAAAGGTGTGACTACTTCTACTTCAAATGGAGGTAGGCGGAGCCACCTTTACCTCGAATAAAGCTGATGCAGTTACCTCAACCTCGATTGGTGACTGAGTCTGTACCACAATAGGAGTAAGTGTGACTTCAACTTTAAAGTCATCACCTTCTCGAATAATTCCAATCGACCCCTCGGAGTCCCATTTTTCGTTTGTCTCTATCACATGTACTCCACCACCTCTATGATCAGGGAGGGGGTTGTCGCGGACATTAGGTGCGGCTTCTTTTCCCTGTATGACCTTGTTGTCAATTAGTGTCTAGATCTTATCATTTAATGTTCGGCACTTAGTAGTGGTGTGCCCCTTCATGCCGGAATGGTACGCACAAGTCTTGTTTGGATTGACCAATTTGGGATGGGTTTTCTAAGGCCATAGCAGGAACAGGAGTGATGTAACCCACGGTTTTCAACCTTTCGTACAACTGGTCGATGGGCTCAGCAATGGAGGTGTATTGTCTGGGCGGCTTGCGGTCAAAGTTGAGTCTTGGCCTTGGATAGTTTTGGCGAGCTAGTGGTGATTGGAAGTGGGATGGTTGGGAGTTATAGGTGTGATGGACAGTGGTTGTTTGAGAGTATCTGGGAGATGAGGGTTGATATATAGGCGGTGATGCTTGATATGTGGGCAGAGGTGTTTGATATGTGGGTAGAGGTGTTTGATATGTGGGTGGAGGGTTTTGATAGATAAGTGGAGATTTTGGGCCCTGAGCCACCATTACTGTTCCAACATCTTTCCTTTTTGATATGCCGCCTGACTGTAATGCTTTATTTGTGTCCTGTAGTGCTTCAAAATTCGTTACCATCCCGCTCTTGATCCCTTCTTTGATTCTTTCTCCGGGTTTGATGATATCAGAGAATTTGTGATTTTCGATAACCATCAACCTTTCATAATATTGTGGATCTTGTGCTCTGATGAAGAATTTATTCATCTGTTCTTAGTCCAAAGATGGCCTGACCTTGGCTGCTTCTGACCTCCAATGAGTAGCATACTCACGGAAAGTCTTAGTAGGTTTCTTCTTAAGATTCTGAATGTAGAAAACATCTGGTGCGTTCTTTGTTGAACCTGAACCGGTCTATGAAATCTGACGCCATAATTACCCAATTGGACTATTTCTTGGGATCTTGGCTGATATACCAGGATAGAGCATCCCCAGTAAGACTCCTTATAAAGAGCTTCATCCGGATCATTTCATCTTTCTTGACCCCGACAAACTTGTCACAATAGGTCCTTAGATGAACCCTGGGATCACTTGTGCCATCGAACATCTCGAACTTGGGAGGTTTGTACCCCTCTGGCAGTTCCACATCTGGCTGTATTCATAGGTCTTCGTAGTTCAAACCTTCTATTCCTCTGCCACCTATAACACCCTGAACTCGTCTTCTTAAATTTTTGAGCTCTTCAGCTATGTTTTTAATGAGCAGATCATTCTCAGAGGATTCTGGTGTATAGGATTTGGGTAGAGTGAGTTACAGTTTCAACGTATATAGGGTTTCTTTGATAGGTGCTAGGGACTTGAGTGTAGTGATGGTCATTGGTTGATTTTTGGGGATCGGGAATGGATTGTGGTGTGTTTTGGGGGGTATGGTAAGTGGTGGTTGGTGGGTACTGAATTGGTTGAGGGTGATGTTGTGGTGAGTTGGTATTGGCAATGGATTGAGATTTTGGGGTGGAGTTGCGTATTGATTTGGTGCGGGAGGATTTTTGTTTTGTGTGTTCTGAGGAGGTGTTGGGTTTTTTGGTGTTTTGTTGGTTGATATCGGGGATATTCAAGGTAAGGGATAGGTTTGCCAAGTTGCGGACCTGCTCAAACTCTCCCTATAGCTCTAATATCTTTTGTTCCAATCTCAAGACTAGATCATTTGGGATTTGGAGTACTACGGCCATCTCAGGTTTCTGCGTTCTCAATATTCTCCTTTCGGATACCACTTAAGTCATCCATTTTTGCTTTTCCTCTGCCCTTTGTATTGCTTGGAGGAGGAGGTGGTGGAGGGCCTCTAGATCTGGTATGATATGTTGATGAGGAAAGTATGAGTGAACCACCTAAGAGGATGAGAATAATAAAAAAAAGCAAAAATAAAAAAAGGTAACAAGTCAGTGAGGATCCTGAAATGTTTGCAGTATTTAAACACATATTGCGGAAATGTAAATTCATGTCCTACTTTGGGAACCTCGTTGTGCCCGAGGTAGGCCTAGCAACAAATAAATTTGGAGAACTTTAAATGCCAATAAATGCTTTATTTTATAATATAAAAATAGACGAATTCCAAAACGACACTAAGAAAATAAAAAGATAAGTTACTACTGGTACTTGGCCTTATTACATTTTTAGGAAAATAAATAAATCTAGCCTATTTGGTCCTAGAAGGACCTTCCACAGGTTAAATGTTCTTGTTGATCAAATCCTCCAGTTTGCATAGGTTCACCAATAAGAATGCCTTTGCCAAATGTCCTCCTTCGTTTCCCTCAGCGTTCTGGCAGTCGATGACTCTCTTCCTCATTTTTCCTTCCAATTCCAGTAGGCTGTATTCCAGGTATTCCGGCTTTTTGCTAGATTTGGCGGCCCTCTCTTTCCATTCATTGCTTTGGTCGTCTGATGGAATATTCCTCCACCAGTCTAGCAAGAGTGAGGGTGTGCTAACCATACCAAAGTTGGGGACATCGTTCCTCATTTTCTGCAAAACAAAAAAGGGTTAGGGCTTACCCCCACCAGACTCGACTATTTATACATTTACGATCAGCATATCGGCATCTAGTTCTCCAAATCAATGCACAAAACTTGGTTGTGTCCGTTGGGATTATAGAAAACCCGATAGACTTTTGGATAAGACTTATCTTAAAGGATCATTATGTGGACAACATATTGATCCGACTAGGTTTGACTATGATGCATGCACAATTTGACCAGAGTAACGTACTGTGGGGTTTTAGAATGGTATCCTCAAGCGGACAACTTGAGGGGGAAGGTACGGAACCGTCAATTGCACCACTGATTGACTGGTTTTACCGCAAATAAGCCTTTCCAAATTAAAGGGTAATAAATAGGAAGAGCGCAATCACTCATTAAGCGTTGCTATAAGATCTGATACGCACGAGTGGAATATGACGTGGAGCATGATTTATGCAGCAATTAATAACATGCAGTCAAGTATTTGCACGTAGGAAACATAAATATAGTATTTAAATAATTGAAATACATTTACAGAAAAAAGAAAACAAAGAGAAAAGTCAGTTTCATGAATAAAAGAAACAAAATGCTTAAAATAGGCAATTAAATTCAAATAAAGGAAAAGGGTACGGTGATAAAACATGCTTGGACTGATTCAAAAAAGACAAGTTCGTTATGGTAAGAGCCTAAAGGTAACCCCAGAAGAGTCGCCATGCTGTCGTGCCCCCTTTTTTCCCTCCACGGAGAGAAGGTCCGGGTTCCGACGTTCATAGAGGTAATAACTCATTTCCTTTTGGGAATTGGGTATTTGAAAAGTCGCCACCTAACGAATTATGGTGCGTTAGAGCATCCAGAGCGGTTAACTCTTGAATTGGTTTGCATTACCAGAGATTTAGGGTAAGAGGTCGAAATAACCTTGAGGGGAAGGTGTTAGGCACCCCTCTCGGTCCACAACGGTGGGTCCCGACCGAACTTATACTTATAAATTAGTCCTTTAACAAATAAGTAGTTGAAACAAATAATTTCAAATAAAGCATGTTGGACATTGTATGACTCAGATAATAAGACAAAGGATTTGAACAAGTTGCGTACATAAAAAATGAAGTTTTAAGCAAAAGGAAGTTTGGAAAGGAGGGGTCCTAGGTTGGTTAGCCTGCAGGATCACCCAACGCAATGTCCTCCACAAATAACACATATAAGCAACATGTCTCAAACACAAACAAGAGGCATTTTATTAGACAGGATCCTAAGGCATGATGTCTAAGTGAATATCAGAACACAGAAGATAGGCAGTTTTATTTTAGGAGCTCAGAAGTAGAGGCCCTAATCAGTTTGCCTACTTATTTTAAGCCTGTCAATCATTAAGCAGTAAACACAGGAGCAGTTTCCAGTTCTTTATAAGAGTTGATTACCTAAGGCTTTCCTAGGCATGGGGCAGTGCACAGTTGTTACCAGAACCATTAGAAATTCAGAAGTCGTTTTTGCCAAAGAGCATGTTGTTCTAGGTGTTACAAAGATACAGGGTTATTAATAATTTGTTTAAACAGGATAATTAGTCGTGAGACTGTTTGATACCCTTTTCATGCATCAGTAGTTTAACTAGATATGATTGAGCGAGTATGAACGAGATCCTGAACATGGTATCTAATATGCACATATAAGGTTCAGAATGGTTTATATACAAAATTCCTAAAGCATAATTTCTAAATGCACAGCAGGTTACAACATGATTTCAAAATATACATAAGTAACAATTTATTTTTAATGTTGTCGTTTATCTTAGAAACAAGATTTCTAAGTGATAATAAAGATGTCAAAATGAGATGATGAAAATAGTATACGTGAAACCTAGGAGCATGGTATCTAATGCATGATATGCTTTGCATGTATTAGTCCTAAACATGAATTCTAATGCACATACAAAAATATAAACCTAAAGCATGTTTTCTACCCATTGATATTGATAACATATATGACTACCCTCCCCTTTTCACTAGCCAATCCCAGTATTCGTTTACAACAAATTATTACAGGCCAATATCGAATGAATTACATAAATAGATAAGAAAAATAAGAAGTTACACTATATGGAGCCTAAAGCAGGCCCAAATGATTTTCCCATGCCTCAAATGCCAAATTCCATAGACAATATCATTATCTAGGTGCGTTAGAGTTCCCTAAGGATCTCAAGGATCTCGGGCAGTGCTCATACCTAGACTTTATAACCAGAACTGAGTAAATGCAGTGTGGAAGAGCCAGCTCCAGTATATCAGAGTTTAGAGGGATTTCATAGGAATCCCAAGGCAGTCACACACTGGAGGGGCAGAACTTAAGGACCTACGAGTAGAGTGAGAGTGCTTGACATAATTTTGAAAAGATTTAAGCAGGAAAATAGTTTGAAAAGAGACTTGTTTGAAATAGTCTTGTAAAAACAACAGAGGGAGTTATTCAATAAGACAATTTCGAAAATAGTAGAGTAATAAGCAACAGTCCAAACACAACACCCAAAAATAGGTCCATACATAATCAAAGAACATAGAACCAAGGCAGGTTCAGCAACCACAAATAGGGGTAATGGGATTTGGGGACACATAGAGCACATATTATACAGGAGCATAGCAGTTCTTGTAGGGGTTTAAGGGATTAGGGAATAGCTAGTGGTACCAACTTAGTAGGAATTTCAGAAACAATCATAGAATCATCCATTTAAAGTGACAGATCAGTTTGCATATCAAAATTGGATAACAAATAGACAAGCATTCAAAATAGGGTAGAGTCATCTTCAGACGGACTACTGGGGGTAGAACATGTTCCGAAAGGCCCTAAGAGGGTTAGACTAGCATGCTAGATGAAGCAGTAATGTAAACATGTCAATTACATGTTGAACAATAGAACCATAGATAGAAACAAATCAGAAACAGGATATACTGAAGCAGTAAAAGAAACATATTGGTTTTGGGATGTGAATTGAAATCAGAACATACTAGTAAAGAGATAGAAAACACAAAGTGAAGAATAGGAGAGCACAATAATTAGTCTTGGCTTGCAGCCGGCTAACTCAGAATAATATCAAGTAACCAAAGAGTGAGAGTAGAAAAGTTTTGAGTATGAGGGAGTTTTGAACTACTGTGTTCGTGTGTGTTGACTGTTAATGAGAGATCATATATATAGTAGTTCGAAACTAGGTAGAATAAGGCAAGAATCACAATTGTACAGTAATTATGAAATTCAGAACCAATTAGAGCAAAATCAGTATTAGTACTCCCTTAATTAACGGAATCAGTTCAAACGGTAAGAACAGGTAGCAAATAAGGAAAGAAATCAATGTGTAACGGGAGCATAACAGACAAGGAAATAATTTAAACATAATAGGCATAGAGTAAACAATTAAGGCTAGGTTCAGAAAATTTTAATTAAGAAGATAGTCGGTAAGAATCAAGTAACCATGCAGATAAGGTAAGGGAAAGCTAGTTTAGGCTAGCAAATCAACCACATTGAGTAGGAAGGTAAAAATCGAAGGTTTAAAGGAAAGTTTTCAAATCAAACCAAGAAACGGGGAATTCAGGATCAATCAAAGAGAAAGTCATGAAAAGAGTTAGTGTTTAACATATAAATAAATTAAGACATGGATAGTCAAGAGTCGACATAGAACTCTAGCAAACATGAAAGTTAAACAATACTGATTCAATGAGAAAGAGGCGAGTCTTGAACAGTCAAGATGAACACAAGCACATAGAGTCAGTGTAAGTTCAGGCTAAGAAACTCAGTAGAAATATATCGAGGTAAGATAGTCACGAGAAATCACAGAAACTCAAAACGAGAACCTGTCAGTCATTTTAATACACAGAACCAAACAAAAGGACCCTAAAAATTAGGGCTTTCAGCATAGACGAGTTAAGATATAGTAGACTCATAGAATCAGTCAAAATATATAAGAAATAGAAGTTTAAACACAAAGAATCAGTTAGACAAGATTTTAAAAATATTCAAGAAACAAACTCAATCGTCCTAGATCTGTACAGATCTAGGAGGTGTAGAAAAGAAATTAGGATTTAGAAAGAAACCTATATAGAGATCAAGAAACCTGTGTAGAATCCCAAGGATCGTAGCAAATATAGAATGATTCCTCTTGAAATTACATTGAAATAGCCAGGAACATGCAGGAGATGAACCCTAGATGCAAGTCAGTGTGGCCCTGGGCCCTTGAGGACCTTAGAGAAGGCAAGAATGGCATGAGAAAAACCATTGGAGGCGTAATAGATGATGAGAGGTCACCGGAGATGGCCGGAGATGGGAAGTTGGCGTTGAAAGATTAGGGTTAGGTTGAGAGTGTTTTGAGAACAGAGAGGACCTTAGGGCGGCGGGGTGGGTTGTAGAATAAATTAGGTTTTGGGGGTATTGGAATTAAAAAAGGCAAGTTTTAACGAGGGTCGTTGATCTTTTAGATCAACGGCCATGATTTGATGGGGTATTGGGTCGGGTAGTATCTTTAGGGCTTGGGTCGGGTAGTTTAATTAGGAATTGGGCTGGGTATTGGGTTGAATTCAGGCTAAAATTGAAATACAATTTGGCTAAGTTTTAAATAGCCAATTTAACCCTATATAATTCATAATAAGTAATAAATAATTTCTAAAAAATAATTTCGTGTACTAAAATAATTTAAAATAGCTATTTAACCTTTTAAAAATATAGAAGATCATTTTATGTATATAAATGTAATTATGCATTAATAGGGCTAGTATTGCAAATATATGCAAATTAGCTTAAAAAATATTTTAAAAATATTCTAACAATATTTTTGTATAAATACAAAATATAGATAGCTAAATCACCACAAAAATAATTTGAAGGATAATTATTGGAGACTTTATGAGTAAATAAGGAGGAAATAAATCAATTTGAAGCCTTTAAAATTATAGAAAAAATTATTTAAATGCTTATGCATGCTTATATATGCATATATGCTATTTTGAAAGTATTTATATATATTAAAAATATATATAGGAAAAAATTGGGTATCAACACCAAGCCCAAACCCTTTCACATTCGAGGCATCGTCCGTGAAGAGGGTCCTACCTCCAATGATGTACCCAATTTTAGCAGAAGTTATTTCTCCACTTCGGGTATGAGGGTTGGTGCAAAATCGGCCACAAAGTCAGCTTCAATTTGAGACTTGATGGTCGTTCGGGGTTGATATTCGATATCTTACACGCCAAGTTTCGATGGCCCATTTGGCCAATCGGCCCGATAACTCGGGATTATGCAAAATATTTCAGAGAGGATAAGTGGTTAACACACATATGGGGTGACACTGGAAATATGGCTTTAACTTTCTAGATGCGCTTATTAATGCAAGTGTCAATTTCTCTAAGTGTGGATATGTAGTTTCAACATCTCCTAAAGTTCGACTTACGTAATAGACATGGAACTGTGTACCTTGCTCTTCTCGAACTAGTACACCACTTACCGCTATTTCGGACACTGCCAAATATAATTATAACTTTTCATCCACCTTCGGGGTGTGAAGCAGAGGTGGGCTCGATAAGTATCGCTTCAATTCCTCCAATGCTTGCTTGCATTCCGGGGTCCACGCGAAATTATTTTTCTTTTTGATTAAGGAAAAGAACATGTGGCTTCGATCTGATGACCTCGAAATGAATCAGCCCAAGGCAGCTATACATTCTGTTAGCCTTTGAACGGATTTCACACTATCTAAGATAGTGATATCCTCGAAGGCCTTGATCTTGTTGGGGTTGATTTCGATTCCCCAATTTGACACCATTAAGTCGAGGAACTTGCCTGAACCGACCCTGAAGGCATATTTTTTAGGGTTAAGCATCATGTTGTATTTCCTCAAGATTTCGAATGTTTCCTGTGAATGAGTTAAATGGTCCTCTGCGCGCAGAGACTTAACCAACCTATCGTTAATGTAAACTTCCATTGATTTACCTATCTGTTCCTCGAACATTTTGTTAACTAGGTATTGATATGTAGCTCCTGCATTTTTTAGCCCAAAGGGCATTACGTTGTAACAATATGTTCCATACTTAGTGATAAATGAGGTCTTCTCCTGGTCTTCCGGGTTCATATGAATTTGATTGTACCCAGAATAGGCATCGAGAAAGGTAAGGATCTCGTGGCCAGCCATGGCGTCGATCATGCTATCGATGTTAGGCAGTGGAAAAGAGTCTTTAGGGCATGCTTTGTTTAAGTCCTTGTAATCTACGCACATTCTAAGTTTGTTCCCTTTTTTAGGGACTACAACTACGTTGGCTAACCATTCAGGGTATTTTACCTCCCGAATGGACCCTATTTTAAGATGATTAGTTACATCATCCTTTATGAATGCATGTTTCACCTCGGACTAGGGCCTTCTTTTTTGCTTCACCAGTTTGAATTTGCGATCGAGGCTCAGCCGGTGTGTTGTTATTTCCGGTAGGATCCCTGTCATGTCTAAATAGGACCAAGCAAAACAATCTATGTTATCGATAAGAAACTGAATGAGTTTTTTCCTTACTTGAAGTTATATTTACATTATGCAATTACTTTGAATAGATTTGGGTCATTTGGAGTCGGGTACTCTTGGCAAGAACGTGATTTCGAGTTGATTAAGCTGGTTTCAGGTAAGTGGCTTGTCTAACCTTGTGTGGGGGAACTCCCCTTAGGATTTGGTATTGTGTTATGTGAGTACCGTGTACGTGAGGTGACGAGTGCATACACGTGTTAATTGTTGAAACCTCGTTTTCATTAAGTTAATACCTATGTTTTCAAGTAATTAAGCAATATTTGTACTTAAAGCCTCTTGCTTAGTTTAGGAAAAGCATGCTTATGTGATTTAACTGTCTTACCAACTTTAATTGCCTACTTGTACTCCGTGCAGCATATTAGAGTAGAATTTCCTGCTTAAATTCTAGAATAAAACTGTAAATTCTTCTGAGATTGTTGTGTGATTTACTTTGGGACTATGGGACGATATACCAGGATATTCCCCCTGCATGTTTACTTTGGGACTACAGATCGGTATTCCGGTAGATCCCCCTGGAGATTTATATTTGAGACTACGGGATAGCACCCGGTAGATCCCCTATACTGGATATTTACTTTGGGACTACGGATTGGTATTCCGGGAGTTTCCCCTGCATATTTATGATTCGGAATATGGGATGATATCCCGGGAGATCCTCTAGGCATTTACATTTGGGACTACGGGATGATATCCCGGGAGATCCCCTTTTGTTATTTCTATGTACTAAGTTAGATTCTTTTTGTGATTTTATTCGTTATAGACTGTTAGCATTTTAATTATGTTGTCATATTTTATATTGCTTTACCTTGTTTTTCTTCTATAATCAGTAGGGCCCTGACCTTCCTCGTCACTACTCGACCGAGGTTAGGCTTGGCACTTACTAAGTACCGCTGTGGTGTACTCAGGCCCTTCCTGCTCATGTTTTTCGTGTGCAGATCCAGGTTCTTCGGCTCAGCCATACTTCCAGTTAGGCAAGATGATCTTCAGAGACTTCGAGGTATATCTACCGCGTCCGCAGACTGAGGAGTCCATCTCTATTCTCACTTCTAGCTTTAGTTCTCCTGTATTTACTTTTGTTTAGATATTCTGGAGTTAGAACACTTTGTAGTTATTCCACAGCTTGTGATTTCATGAGATTCCGGGTTTTGGGAGTTGATTCAGTTTGAGAGTTTATATTTGTATATGCCGAGCGGCATCTTAAACGTTTTATTTATGTTTTATCCGTAGTTTTGGATAGTTTTATCTTTCGTTTTCTTTTCCGCAAATTGTTAGGCTTACCTAGTCGTAGAGACTAGGTGCCGTCACAACAGTTCGCGGAGGGTGAACTTGGGTCGTGACAAGTTGGTATCAGAGCTCTAGGTTCATAGGAGT
The DNA here is from genome assembly GCF_000393655.2 of Nicotiana sylvestris. NCBI lineage: Eukaryota > Viridiplantae > Streptophyta > Magnoliopsida > Solanales > Solanaceae > Nicotiana > Nicotiana sylvestris. The sequence continues at coordinate 108,252,336 of NC_091064.1, forward strand.
CATGAATCACAAGTCGGTTTATTAGAGTCTCGCAGAGTGGTACGGAGATGTTTGTACCTATCTACGAGAGGCTAGATAACTGTTAGGAAAATTCCACTTCATTTGATTTCCATGTCGTGCGAGATTTTGATATCATAATTCTAAACTTCTGTCTTCTATTCTCTCACAGATGGCGAGGACACGTGCTACCGGAGATGACCAGGCACCTGTGCCCCCTACTAGAGCCGTCAAAGGTCGGGGCCGGGGTAGAAGCCAAGTATGCGCCCGTGGTGCGTCCAGAGCACCTGCGCGAGCTGCCATAGAGGATCCACCAGCAGCTCCAGCCGGAGTCCAGGCACCTGATACTCTTACTGCTACTACTATTCCAGCTCTTAACGAGACTCTTCCATAGTTCGTGAGCATGTACACCACTCTAACTTAGGCATGGTTGATTCCCCTTGCTGCATCCACATCCCAGGCCGAGGGAGGAGCACAAACTCCCACTACCCGCACTCCTGAGCAGCGGGTCCAGGTTGATCAGATCCCATAGGTTATACCGGTAATGCCTATGGCCCCAGTTCAGCCCGAGGACAGGGTAGCGACTTCAGAGGATGAGCAGCGGAGGCTTAAGAGGTTCAAGAAGTATAAGCCTCCTGTATTCAGTGGTTTAGCATCAGATGATGCCTTAGGATTTTTGAAGGAGTGTTACCGTATCCTCCGCACTTTGGGTATATCAAGATCGAGTAGGGTTTCTTTCACTACCTTCCAGCTTTGAGAAGCAACCTACCAGTGGTGGCGTACTTTTGAGTTGGACAGTCCAGCTAAGGCAGCATCCCTTACTTGGACTCAGTTTTCATATATGTTCCTGAGAGAGTTTGTCCCTCAAAGCCTCAAAGAAGCATGGCGCGCAGAGTTTGAGCATTTGCGCCAGGGCACTATGTCTGTTTTGGAGTATGCTATCCATTTCACTGACTTAGCTAGGCATGCATCAGCCTTGGTTGCTACAGTTCGGGAGACAGTTTGCTGATTTATTGAGGGGCTCATTCCCAGCATCAGGTCTAACATGGCTCGTGAGTTGGAGATGGATATTTCTTATCAGCATGTGGTGAGCATTGCTAGGAGAGTGGAGGGTATTCATGCTCGGGATAGAGAGGAGAGGGAGTCCAAGAGGTCTTGAGAGTCAGGCCATTATTCTGGTGCCCGTGCTCCAGCTGCAGTTCGTCATGGTAAGGGTTATGTGAGTCGCCCCATTCATTCAGCTCTTCCAGCAGCCAGTGGTATTCCAGCTCCTCCTAGACCTCATAAGCCTTATTATGCACTTCTAGTATCTAGTGCACCTCTTGCACGGGGTGCTTTGAATGGTCAGTCTAGTAGACCTGGCTCGAACCAGTCACAGCTACCATGCCCTCCCAGAGCTTGTTTTGAGTGTGGCGACACACGTCATATGGTAAGGGATTTCCCCAGACTTAGGACGGGTGTACCTCTATAGACTCCTCAGCCACAACGTGCCCCGCAGAGTTCCCATGCTATGGTTCCAGCACTAGTTGCTACCCCACCTGCTCAGCCAGTTTGAGGTAGAGGTCGCCCTAGAAGAGGAGGCCATGCCAGATATTATGCCCTTCTTGCCTGTACTGAGGTTGTTGCCTCCGCTTCTGTCATCACATGTATTGTCCTGGTTTGTCATAGAGATTCATCAATTCTATTCGATCCAGGCTCCACTTATTCTTATGTGTCTTCTTATTTTGCCCCGCATTTGGGCGTATCTCGGGATTCTTAGAGTTCCCCTGTTTATGTTTCTACTCTTGTGGGGGATTCTCTTGTTATGGACCGCATTTATCGGTCGTGTTTGGTTACTCTTAGTGGTTTTAAGACAAGAGTCAATTTATTATTGCTCAGCATGGTAGATTTCGATGTTATCTTGGGCATGGACTGGTTATCGCCGCATTATGCTATTCTTGATTGTCACGCCAAAACCATGACGCTGGCTATGCCAGGTGTACCACGAGTAGAGTGGAGGGGTACTTTATATTACACTACCAGTAGAGTTATTTCTTTCCTTAAAGCTCAGCGAATGGTTAAGGGGTGTGACACGTATCTTGCCTATGTGAGAGATGTTAGTGTTGATACCCCTACAGTTGATTCAGTCCTAGTAGTACGAGACTTCCCTGATGTGTTTCCAGCTGATCTTCCAGGTATGCCACCGATAGGGAAATTAATTTTGGCATTGATCTGTTGTCGGACACTCAGCCCATTTCTATTTCTCCGTACCATATGACTCCTCCTGAGTTGAAGGATCAGTTACAGAAATTTCTTGATAAGGGTTTTATTCGGCCCAGTGTATCACCTTGTGGTACTCTCATCTTGTTTGTGAAGAAAAAGGATGGTTCTATGCGTATGTGCATTGATTATCGCCAGTTGAACAAAGTTACAGTGAGGAACTGGTATCCTTTGCCTCGTATTGATGATCTGTTTGACCAGTTACAGGGTGCGCGAGTATTTTCTATGACTGACATACGTTCAGGTTACCATCAGTTGAAGATTCGGGAGCCAGATATCATGAAGTTGCCTTCCGGACTTGGTATGGTCATTACGAGTTCCTTGTTATGTCATTTGGGCTGACCAATGCCCCAGAAGCCTTCGTGTATTTGATGCACAGTGTTTTCCGACCATATTTTGACTCGTTCGTCATTTTCATTATTGATGATATTCTAGTATACTCCCGAAGTCTGAAAGATCATGAGTAGCACCTAAGGACAGTGCTTCAGACTTTGAGAGAAATGAAGTTGTATGCAAAGTTCTCAAAATGTGAGTTTTGGTTGGACTTCGTGGCATTCTTGGGTCATGTGGTGTCGAGTGAAGGGATACATATGGATCCGAAGAAAGTGGAAGCAGTGCAGAGTTGGCCCAAACCATCCTCAGCTATAGAGATCCGTAGTTTTCTTAGCTTGGTGGGTTATTACCGTCGATTTGTTGATAAGTTTTTACCTTTTGCAGCACTTATGACCAGGCTGACCTAGAAGGGTGTTCCGTTCCAGTGGACGGAAGAGTGTGAGGCGAGCTTCCAGAAGCTCAAGACAGCTTTGACTACAGCCCAGTATTGATATTGCCTACAGGTATACTATCTATTGTGATACCTCGAGGATTGGTCTTGGAGCGATATTGATGCAGGACGGTAGGGTGATTGCCTACGTGTCCAGACAGTTGAAGGTACATGAGAAGAATTATCTTGTCTATGATCTCGAGTTGGCTGCTATTGTTCACGCCTTGAAGATCTGGCGTCATTATTTGTACGGTGTTCCTTGTGAGATCTATACTAATCACCTGAGTTTACAGCATCTATTCAAGTAGAAGGATATTAATTTGCTCCAGAGGAGGTGGTTAGAGCTGCTGAAGGACTATGATATCACTATCTTGTATCACCCGGGAAAGGCCAATATGGTGGCCGATGATTTGAGTCGCCGGGCGGAGAGTTTGGGGAGTTTTGCTTATTTACCAGCAGTAGAGAGGCCCATGGCGATGGATGTTCAGGCCTTAGCTAGTCAGTTTGTGAGATTGGACCTTTCTGAGCCTAGTCGGGTTCTAGCTTACATGGTTTCTCAATCTTCCTTATTTGATTGTATCAGGGAGCGTCAGTATGATGCCCCTCATTTGCTCGTCCTCAAGGACAAGGTTCTATATGGTGATGCCAGAGATGTGACTATTGGTGATGACGGGGTTTTGAGGATACAGGGATGGATATGTGTGCCCAATGTAGATGGGCTTTGGGAGTTGATTCTGGAGGAAGCCCATAGCTCGCGGTATTCTATCCATCCAGGTGCCACAAAGATGTACCAGGATTTGAGGCAGCATTATTGGAAGAGAAGAATGAAGAAGGATATTGTGGGATTTGTAGCTCAGTGTCTCAATTGCCAGCAGGTGAAGTATGAGCACCAGAGGTCGGGTGGGTTGCTTCAGCAGATAGAGATTTCGGAGTGAAGTGGGAGCGGATCACCATGGACTTCGTAGTTGGACTCCCACGAACTTTGAAGAAGTTTGATGCCATTTGGGGTATATTGGATCAGCTAACCAAGTCCGCGCACTTCATTCCTGTGTGTACTACCTATTCTTCGGAGCGGTTGGCGGAGATTTATATTCGGGAGATTGTTTGTCTGCATGGTATTCCAGTTTCTATCATTTCAGACAGAGGTACTCAGTTCACATCATGGTTCTGGAGGGCCATACAACAGGGGTTAGGAACTCGGGTGGAGTTGAGCACATCATTTCACCCCTAGATGGACGCACAGTCCGAGTGCACTATTCAGATTCTTGAGGATATGCTCCGTGCGTGTGTGATGGAGTTTGAAGGTTCTTGGGATCAGTTCTTGCCACTGGCGGAGTTTTCCTACAACAACAGTTATCAATCCAACATTCAGATGGCACCGTACGAGGCCTTATATGGTAGGCAGTGTAGATCCCTGGTGGGTTGGTTTGAGCCGGGTGAGGGTAAATTATTGGGCACAGACTTGGTTCAGGATGCCTTGGAGAAGGTTAAGGTGATTCAAGATAGACTCCGTACAGCCCAGTCCAGACAGAAGAGTTACGTGGACTGGTATGTTTGTGATGTTTCCTATATGGTTGGAGAGTGGGTCTTGCTTTGGGTGTCTCCTATGAAGGGCGTTATGAGATTTGGTAAGAAAGGGAAGTTGAGTCCGAGGTTTATTGGTCCTTTTGAGATATTGAAACGTGTTGGGGAGGTTGCTTATGAGCTTGCCTTACCTCCCAGCTTGGCAGGAGTTCATCCGGTATTTCATGTTTCGATGCTCCGGAAGTATCACAGTGATCCGTCACAAGTATTGGATTTCAGTTTAGTCCAACTGGATAAGGATCAATCTTATATTGAGGAGCCAGTGGCGATATTGGACAGGCAGGTTCGAAAGCTGAGGTCAAAGAACATTGCATCAGTGAAGGTTCAGTGGTGGGGTCAGCCGGTCGAGGAGGCGACCTAGGAGACCGAGTAGGATATGCGCAGCCGTTACCCTCATCTTTTCACTACTTCAGGTATGTCTCTATGCTCGTTCGAGGATGAACGAATGTTTTAAAATGGGGAGGATGTCACGACCTGGCCGGTCGTTTTAAGAATTAACGCCCCGATCCCCTATTAACTTCTTTCCCCGTATTATTTTTTGCCATTGTGAGTTATTGGGAGGATTCGTTCTGAGTGTTTTGGGACACTTAGTCCCTAAATGAGAGCTTAAGTTTAGAATTTGGCATGTGGTCGGAGCAGTGTGAAGACGGCCTCTGAATGGAATTCTGTCGATTTTGTTAGCTCCATTGGGTGATTTCAGGCTTAAGGGCGTGTTCAGATTATGTTTTGGAGGTCCGTAGCTTATTTAGGCTTGAAATGCCGAAAGTTTTTTAAAGTTTCCTATTCGATAGTGAGATTTTGATATAGGGGTCGGAATGGAATTCTGGAAGTTTAGTATGTCTCTAGTGTCATTTGGGATGTGTGTGCAAAATTTCAGGTTATTCAGACGAGGTTTGATAGACTTTTTGGATCAAAAGCGGAATTTGGAAGTTTTAGAATCCTTAGGCTTGAATCCGAGGGTGAATTGGTGTTCCGGCATTGTTTTGAGTGTTCTGAGGGCTGGTACAAGTTTCAATAGTGTTAGGTGACTTGTTGGCATATTTGGTTGAGGTCCCGGGGGCCTCGGGTGAGTTTTGGGTGCTTAACAGAAGTTGAATTAAACTTAGAAAAATCTGAAACTTTGCTAAATATGTCATAATCACACCTGCGTGTATGGGACCGCAGGTGCATCACCGCAGAAACGGTTAGGGGACCGCAGGTGCAGTCTGAGGCAATGTTGAAATTGGTCGCAGATGCGGCCCAGGTACCAAGAAACGACACCCATCTGCGGGTAAGAGGTCCCAGGTGCGGAAGTTTGGGATTTAATGAAAAGTCACAGGTGCGGTTCTTTTGCCGCAAGAGCTGTCCCATGGTCGCAAAAACGAATATCGCTGGTCAGAAAAAGGGAAGAACGAGGGTTTGAACTCAAAACTTGGAAAAATGATTTGGAGCTTGGTTGAGGGTGATTTCTTGAGGGTTTTTGAAGGAGAAACATTTGGTAACATTTTCTATCTTGATTTTGATCCTAGAACTATAATGTATTGTTGTTTTCATCTTCTAATTAAGGAAATTGGGAGTAAAAGTTTAGAAAATGGGAGAAGGTTTCCTTTTTTGAGTGGGATTTTGACGTCGGATTTTAGTAATTTTCGTTCGAGTGTGTTTGTGAGTGGTTGGGGGTTCTAAATTCGTAAATTTTATCCAAATCCAAGATGTGGGCCCAGGGGACTTTTTGGGCAATATTTCTTAATTTCGCGTGTTAGCTTCTAATTAATTAGTTACTTGAAGTTATATTTACATTATGCAATTACTTTGAATAGATTTGGGTCATTTGGAGTCGGATACTCGTGGCAAAAATGTGATTTCGAGTTGATTGAGCTGGTTCGAGGTAAGTGGTTTACCTAACCTTGTGTGGGGGAACTCCCCATAGGATTTGGTATTATGTTATGTGAGTACCGTGTACGTAAGGTGACGAGTGCATACACGTGTTAATTGTTGAAACCCCATTTTCATTAAGTTAATACCTATGTTTTCTAGTAATTAAGCAATATTTGTACTTGAAGCCTCTTGCTTAGTTTAGAAAAAACATGCTTATGTGATTTAACTGTCTTACCTGCTTTAATTGCCTACTTCTACTCCGTGCAGTATGTTAGAGTGGAATTTCCTGCTTAAATTCTAGAATAGAACTGTAAATTCTTCTGAGATTGTTGTGTGATTTACTTTGGGAGACAATATCCCGGGAAATCCCCCCTGCATGTTTAGTTTGGGACTACGGATCGGTATTCTGGTAGATCCCCCTGCACATTTATATTTGAGACTACGAGACAGCACCCGATAGATCCCTTGTACTGGATATTTACTTTGGGACTACGGATTGATATTCTGGGAGTTTCCCCTGCATATTTATGATTCGAACTACGGGACGATATCCCGGGAGATCCTCTAAGCATTTACGTTTGGGACTACGGGATGATATCCCGGGAGATCCCCTGTTGTTATTTCTGTGTACTGAGTTAGATTCTTTCTGTGATTTTATTCGTTATAGACTATTAGCATTTTAATTATGTTGTCATATTCTATATTGTTTTACCTTGTTTTTCATCTATAATCAGTAGGGCACTGACCTTCCTCGTCACTACTCGACAGAGGTTAGGTTTGGCACTTACTGAGTACCGCTGTGGTGTACTCAAGCCCTTCCAGCGCATGTTTTTCGTGTGCAGATCCAGGTTCTTCGGCTCAGCCATACTTCTAGTGAGGCGAGGCGATCTTCAAAGACTTCGAGGTATATCTACCGCGTCCGCAGACCGAGGAGTCCCTCTCTATTCTGATTACTAGCTTTAGCTCTCCTGTATTTACTTTTGTTTAGATATTCTGGAGTTAGAACACTTTGTAGTTATTCCACAGCTTGTGATTTCATGATATTCCGGGTTTTGGGAGTTGTTTCAGTTTGAGAGTTTATATTTGGATATGCCGAGCAGCATCTTAAACGTTTTATTTATGTTTTATCCGCAGTTTTGGCTAGTTTTATCTTTCGTTTTCTTTTCTGCAAATTGTTAAGCTTACCTAGTTGTAGAGACTAGGTGTCGTCACGACAGTTCACGGAGGGCAAACTTGGGTCGTGACATTATTTTTGCCCGATTTTTCTGAGGTTGAAAGTGCTGATATCGGCGTCACCTCGTCGACTACAAACATTTCCTTTGCAACGTGTTGTTCCCCGTAAACTGTTTTCACACCATCTATTGTCTGGAATTTCATCATTTGATGAAGGGTTGATGGCACTGCCCTCATGTTGTGGATCCATGGCCTCCCGAGTAACGCATTATATCTCATGTCGCCTTCGATGATGTGGAATTTTGTATCTTGGATGGTCTCGACCACGTTCACTGGTAGGATTATCTCCCCCTTCGTTGTTTCACTTGCCATGTTGAAGCCATTTAGGACTCGAGGTGCAAGCACAATTTGGTCCTGCAGGCCAAGCTGCTCTACGACCCATGATCTGATTATGTTTGCTGAGCTACCTGGATCCACTAGAACACGTTTAACTTAAATTTTATTTAACAAAATAGAAATTACCAGGGCGTCGTTGTGCGATTGAGAAATGCCCTCCGTTTCTTCGTCGTCGAATGATAGGATACTTTTGGGCACATAACTCCGAGTCCGCTTTTCTCTGGTGATCTACACCTTGGTACGTTTGAATATACGCCCTTGTGGAATATCGAACCGCCAACGATCATATGAATTACATGCTTCGGCTCTTCCTTCTCATTCCTCGATCACTAAGAAACTCTCGAAGGTGGCCCTCGTTGAACAATCGAGCTACCTCCTCCCTCATCTGTCTGCAGTCTTCGGTCCTGTGGCCATGTGTGCCATGATATTTACACATCAAGTTTGGATTTCTTTGAGAAGAATCGGTTTGTATAGGTCTGGGCCACCTGGTGTCTTTGATCCTTCCGATAGCCGATACGATCCCCGATGCATCGACACTAAAATTATACTCTGATAACCGAGGTGCTTCTGCGGGCTCGGTATGTTTGTCAAAACCATTTTTACTCATAAGTCCCCGGGGATTTTGCCCTCGATGGTTTCTTCGGTCGTTGCGAGGTGGATTGCTCCCTAAACCATTATTTCTTCGATCTGCAGCATATGGTTGATACTGTTCTCTATTTGACCTTGATTCCCTGTCGGTATCCCTCGAGGACTTAACTGTCAATCTGTTTGGATAAATTGATCCCGAGGGGTCTCCTAACCGGTCGTCCTCAACCCTGATCTTCGATTAATAATGATTATGCATATCTGCCCAAGTTACAGCTGGATACTCGATCAGATTTTACTTCAACTGTCGTGATGCTATTGAATTCCGCTCGTTCAACCCCTGAGTGAAAGCTTAAACGGCCCAATCATCTGTGACTGGTGGTAATTCCATTCACTCCATTTGAAATCGGGATACAAAGTTCCTTAGCATTTCATCACCCCCTCTATCTTATCTTAAAAATGTCTGATTTCCTTGTTACGACCTTTATGGCCCGGCGTGTGCCTTCACGAAGGCGTCTGCTAACATAGCAAATGAATCGATGGAATTCGGTGGCAAGTTGTGATACAAGATCATTGCTCCCTCTGACAAAGTTTTCCCAATTTTTTTTTAACAAAACCAACTCAATCTCATCATCATTTAAGTCATTTCCTTTAATCCCGCATGTGTGCGAGGTGATGTGTTTATTAGGATCGTTCGTCCCATTGTACTTAGGTATATCTGTCATACGGAACTTCTTAGGAATGGGCTTCATAGTTGCACTCTGAGGGAATGGCTTTTGTACGAACTTCTTGGCATTCAAACCTTTTAAGATCGGAGGTGCCCCCGGCATTTGATCAACACGAGAGTTATATGTCTCCACTTTCTTGTCATTATCTTCGATTTTTTTCTCTCCCGACTCGATTCTTTTGGTGAGCTCCTCGAGCATCTTCATAATTGTGGGGTCAGTCCCCGATCCATTACTGTTTGATCTTTCTGGCATCGGCTCAGAACGGCGAGTAATTTTTGGTTCGTCCACACTTGGAGTTTTATGCTGACTTTGAAGTTGAGCGATAGCAACCTGTTGAGCCTCTAGCATCTCGAATATTACCTGGAGGCTAAGTCCCCCGTCTCCTATACCCTGTGTTCCTTGGCCACCAGATCGGACTTCCTTGCGTACACTTCCTCCGGGGTATGTGCCTAAATCTGCATTCAAAGCAATGTGTGAACTAACATCGGCTGGTTCCACAATCGGCATTTCCTTAGGGTTAATCGGTGATACCCCGGCTCCCTGCACAACTACATTATCGTTTTCCTCATGAAATCCAAGACCATCATCGCCGTATACGGGTGCGCTTTTTGATTTTGACATGTTTTAACCTGAGAACAAAAATTCTTGACAAGATCAAATGTGAAAATAACATGCGTTATCAGAATCGATACTGAAATAATTACTATTATCTTTAGCCCCACGGTGGGTGCCAAACTGTTTATCCTAAAATTCGAGTAACAATTAAATTTGTATTGAGGTCTTAAAGATATGTAATTTAGTCCAATACCAACTGATAATCAAAGAATCAAACGTATAAGTTAAAGAAATAAGTTGAATCAAATCAGTGTGCAATCTAGTCTCGACCTCGAGCTAAGGCGGCCTCGAGGTGGGTTAGCAAGAATAATAAAATAATAAGGCAAATCAGATGAACAATAAACAAGAAAGTGAAGAATGTATATTCTTTTGTTAATGATTGATGCGTTACAAATGATTGGGATCCCTTTATATAGTAGGAAAATTTTAAATAAGGTACAATTCTAATTGTAGTAGGGAATCTTATTATACAGCTATCTAACCGCCTAGTACAAATCCGTTCCAGAATTTATGCCGTGATCTTAGGGCCACCGCGGGAATCTCGCTCTTTCTATTACAAAACCAAAACGTTATTGCCTCGAGGTTGCTCATACTCGACCCCGGTATTCATCGAGCACTTCGATCTTCGAGTTTCGTATTCTGACATCGGGCTCGAGCCCGGTCCATATTGAACTTGTTCTCGACGCGACCCCTCTTGCCTACAAAATCGGGGAAACATGATTTTGACCGTATACAAGATTCAAAATTTAATGGGCGTCGATGAATTGTTTGACGAAAAGATGATTTTTGAAGATGATTTCCGTCACGTACTATCAGTAGTTCCAAAATCGATAAAAACATAAAATGTAAATGCAACCTAGTAACTTTATATTTAGGGCCTGAAATTAAAAAGATTCGGCTAACAAAAAAACTATGAGAGTATGAATAAATATAACATCGAGTAGTTTTTTGCTTCTTGTCAAAACAAAAAAGAGCATACAATTAGAGATCATTTTTCCTTCTCCTAAAACAAATGGTTGTCAAGCTCAATGGTGATAAGTTAGTATTAAAGATTGTTTAACAAGAAAATGGTTTCAACATTAAATAAAAATATAAATTATGAAAATACATGACAAAAAGATTTATCTTAGCTTAGAAGAAATAAATATGCCAATCAACTAGATTTTAATGGCCAAGTTTCCTGGTGAGAGCAGAATATTTTTTATGTATTTTAATTTCACATAAGAAGATACCAACAACTATTATGGGAAAAAATATTTAAAATATTAAACACCAAATGGTCTTTCACCATACAGGTTCATTGTCTTTCATTGTCTAATTTATTTATCTCTCTCTACAATAAAGATTCAACATGTACAATTTTGTTGCATTTTTTCACATCTATTGCACTGCGACAAATCTTTTTGCTTTTTTACAAATTTTTGATAAATTAATTTATTATTCTTTCATATAAATAATTGACTAAACAATCACGTGCAACGCACGTACATATAAACTAGTGTGTGTGTATATATATATATATATATATATATATATGAAAAATATTAAAAGTTAATTTATTATGCAGTTTTTACATATAAATGATTTTTTATAGAAATATATTAAATAATTATAAATTAGTAAATAATATCATAAAAATAATCGGTATCTTATAAATAAACAATATTGTTACCTAAATTAATTAATAAAGAATTTCATTTTTACCAACTCGAGTCAATATAAGAAAGCTAGATATGAGCTTAGAACGTATTTATTATAATAAATACTTATACTAATAATTAGCAAATAAGACTGGTAAATACAAAGTAAACAATTTTTAACATGTAAAAATACATGTATATAAAAGAAATATTAGATATTATTTATAGCTAAATTTAAATCACATATTTTCAAAAAAATACAAGTACTAAATAATTATAAGTTGATAACTAATACCATAAAGAATAACCAATATCTTATCTTTCAAATAACTAATATTTTAATTTAAGATAATTAATAAAAAATTAAATTATGAATTTAATTCTTCACCAACTTTTTTGAACATAATATAAAATTTATAATTTATTACACTTTTTATATAACAAAAAGATAAATATTAGTTTAGAAGATAATTTTTAATAATTATATATACTAATAACAAAAAAATAAATTTAATAAAATATGAAATTGTGTTTACCAACTAAGAGGAAAAAAGTAAAATATGAGAAGTTACAAATTGTACGGAAGCACACCATAAGCAGCACATTGGAAAAGGAAAATAAGAGAAATAATGTAAAAAGAATATTCTCTCTGTCTCAATTTATGGGACACTTTTTGCTTTCCTTAAATTCAAACTTCGTAATTGGACAATGCATTTAGACATAAAAAAAAATTAATTTTTGAAATAAAATTTACGTATTTGGAAATTACGTAAAAAAATATTTCAAATCATAATAATTAATAATTTAAAATATTTAAAAAAACATATAAAAACTATGGTAAAAAAAAAATTCATTTGACACTCGAAATTCGAACATTTTCACATAAATTAAGACGAAGGGAGTAATATTTAATATAATTGAAAATAAATAAAATTAGAAAAATTATATTATCTTGTAATTACGACTAATTTTGATCTCCCCTTTGAGAATTTGAGCGTGTAAATATACCGCTCAATTACACTCAATTTCATCTCAACCAAGTAAATTACTCGGCTAGACAAACATGCATAACTGTGTACTTATGTTCAATTCTACACAAACATGCTCTTAGTATTTGTATTGGTTATTGAAAAGCCCTTTTGATTTGTGTTTTTTTCTTTTAACAATTGGTTAGTATTCGTATTTGTTTTGAAAGAAAATTACTACTACTATTTTCGGTTTTAAAAATAATAGGTTAAAGCTTATAAACACAAAAAAATAACATGAAATTGAAAAATATATTTAAATAGGAAAGCAGCAAGTCTTAGTGATTGAAGGTGGCTCATTGATCCCTTATATTTGTTCGACATTAAATTGGAAAGCTCCAGTTGTACGGATTTGTGGGAAAATGGGAAAAGACTGACCGCCAATAATGTCGTTTACTGTATTTATAGTAATATTCTTTCTTCTAATATATTGGAGTACAGCACAGAAGTTCCCCAAAAAAGGTTCGGGGGAGGAGTAGATTAACCCATCACCGACACATTTCTTTTTGTGTTTTCTTTACTTTATTCTTTGCTTTCTCTATTTCTCTTTCTTTTAATAAAAAATTAAAGGTCTCTTTGGATGCCTCTCCTCTAACAAGGGAAATAACACATAATCGGTAGTCGGGGTTAAATTAACCGGACACGATGAAAAATAAATAAAAACTTTTGATATTTATGTTCTAAATATGTAATGATATTATTGTGACTATAATATCATATCATTAAGTGTAAATAAGAAGCTTAAAATGATATTATTTTTAAGTATAAGAAGAGGTAACTCATTGTAAAATAAACTAAAAATAAAATACCTGGCATAAAATGTCTAAGCTACCGAAATTAGCTTATTTTCTAAAAGTACTTCGTTTTAAATGTGTTTGTAAACATCGAAATCTTAATGGATCAACCTAAATTCTAAATTTAACATACTGCAAGACAACTCTTGAAATTCCAGAAGTCTATTAGGGTTGTTTGGACTTGGAGGCTACTTTACCTCAACCCTAGGTCACTCCTATAAAAAGAGTTACATACTCCCTTAAAGAATATCTAAAAAATAGAGATCATCTCAGCAATTCCATAAAATCCAGAATATACGATCTCCGAAATTCCATAAAACTCTTGGAATATTCATTAAGAGATCAAAGACATGTCAAGTAGTCTTGCTCAAAGTTCTAGCAACATTCAAGATGCAAATGGAGTGCTGCTACATGCTTCTGATCATTAAATACTGTTGGGGTTTTTATGTATTTAATTAATATATTAAATACTTAAAAGAGGGTGAATGGGAAATGGAGGAAAATAAAATTTTTAAGTGAAATTTTAAGTTTTTCCCCTTGGTAAATGGATATTGTCCCATATTGGAAGAGGAAAAGGTTTTTTATGGGTATATAAGCAATTGCTCTTCTTCTAGCTCTTAAAGAGTTGAGAAGAAGGCAAGCTTCGCGCCGCCGTCGTCGTCGTCATCGCTCGCTCGGCTCGGCTTCGGCTTCGGTCAGACGATTGATTGATTAACTTTTTGGACCAAAAGGCATAACTAAAGAGATAGTTGACTTCTCTACCTAGAAGACTAGAGATCCCAAGATCTAGGTTCAAGGAGATCAAACAAAGTCATTAATGACGGTTCAACATTGTCAACTAAATTTTTGGTCCATTCTCGTGATGAGACAATGTTCATTACCAAGGATAAAGCATTAAGGTTTTTTAATGATTTTTAATTTTGATACGGGATATATCAAATAGTGTATCTACGGGATGACACATTTAGGAATCACCTTTGTAAGTGTGAAGTGTTAGCCGCTTCAAGGAGAACTTTGTAAGGCCAGTTCTCTACGCACTTATGAAACCAGACGGTGTTCATGGCTGAAACGAACACAATGAGAACCAAAGACGGTTAAGGGTTGGTTGTGTGACTTGTGGTTGTCTAGGTATATACCAAAGTTCGACGGTTTAAAGATATCAAATCAACCGATTGATCGAGTATATCCGACATAAGTTCACTATGGAAAGTTCAAAGGGAAGCCTACTTATCCAGATGCAATTAATCCTTACTTGCGAATCACACAGTTTTTCATGCATACTTCCGTGATATAGCCATTCCCCATTTATGTGGGGGATTGTTGGGTTTCTTATGTTTTTAATTAATATATTAAATATTTAAAAGAGGGTGAATGGGAAATGGAGGGAAATGGAATTTTTGAGTGAAATTTTAAGTTTCCCCCCTTGGTAAATGGACATTGTCCCATATTGAAAGAGGAAGAGGTTTTTTATGGGTATATAAGCAATTGCTCTTCTTCTAGATCTTAAAGAGTTAAGAAGAAGGCAAGCCTCGTGCCGCCGTCGTCGTCGTCGCTCGGCTCGGCTTCAGCTTCGGATTGATTCGGATTCGGATTTGGATTTGGTCAAATGATCGATTGATTGATTAACTTTTGGACCAAATTTATTTGTTAATAGTAAAATATTAACAGAAATGTTATTAAATATTTGTTTTAATAACAGAATATTAATATTAAATATTAATATTAAATCCAATCCGTTTTTTCTGTTTTGATAACAGAAAATTAACTACCCTCTTCAATTTTCCCTCTTTATTTTCCCTATTTATTGTTGAGTAAATAGCCATTTATGTAATGGCATTTATGTTATGGCTGTTTTGCAGAAACAACCATTTTGAAGAGTTGCACCTCTTCAGATTTCAGCCCAACTTTGGCTATAAATACAATACTATTCTGCTCAGAATTTCACTATGATTTTCTGAGTTTTTTCTCCTACTTTTGAATACTTTTAGCATCAAACAAAGCAATAGTAAGTGTGATTTGCTACCGAACTTTGTGTTCGCTGAAATACTGGGGTTTGAAGTACCACTACACCAGTGTGTAATTCGTTCTATCCTGGGAGGAAATAATTCATAATCTTGGGTACTAGGAGGGGATTAAATTTCTTAAGGAAACATTGTGAATTCAGTGGGCTCAAACTGGTTTTCTGTTATTTCGTTGTTCACTTCTGTTTATGTTCATTTCTGTTTATGTTCATTTATATTTCCAGAATTATTTTACAAATACAGTTTGCTAACAAATACATCAACAAGATGCATATCATACTACATTCGAGAAATACGCCGCTAAGACCCTCGACTTACGGATAACAAATCAGAGGAAAGAATCAAGGGATAAACAGAGTTGTAACCCGCAATTGATCAAGAAAATCCTTTTTCTTTATAGTTGTTTGTGATTGCAGATTTATTTGTCTGCACAAAATTTGTTGCAAACAGTGTTCTCTGAAGAAGTGTGTAAAATATTTAGCAATTTGTATTTGGTTAAATCATTTGAAAAGTGCTTTTGTTAGTTGTTTGTGTTTGACCAATATTTTCAAAAAGTATTTTTACATATCAAATTATGAAAAAGAAAATTACTATTACTTTTAATTTGGTAGATATGAATTCTTTATATGGGTAATCTTATCCCAAAAACAATTAAAAACACTTACTTTTAGGAGAAATTACTTTTTTCAAACCTTTGCTATTAACCAAAAGCATTTATTTCTTCACCAAAAAGCTTGAAGCAAACACCTTCATTCTCTAAAATGAGTACTATAATAGTTTTTAAAAAATAAATAGGCCGTACAGGCAGTAAATAATTTTCAAAAGCAAGAATTTACAATTTTTGTTTTACAATCCCGACAAAACTAACAGCAGGAATTAAATGAAAATTTTGACGTGCACGTAAACGTAATACTCCGACCCCCACCCGAAAAGAAAAGAGAGATTCCACAGAGAGATAATAACATATACTCCCTCCATATCATATAATCAATTGTGGTTATTAAAAATAATTATCTTAAATTATTTATCATTTTAGAAGTTTAAGATAAAAATAATTTTTTTTCATATTTAATAATAATTATCTTTGAAGACGAATAAAAGTAAAGTAGTCAAAATCTCATCCTAATTAATTTTTCTTAAAGAACGTATACAAGAGAATCATTACACATAATATGAGACGGAGGGGGTACTGCTCCAAAAGAGTATCATTCTGTCTTGTGTGCATCTTTATTTTTCCATCATGAAAATACTATTAATAACCAATTATCTTGGGAGTAAATATGAATAAATACCACTGTCGTGCAGACTGCAAAGGGACCAAATACATATCGGAAAAGGGTCATAAATATCCTTCTACTATGTAAAATAGATTATTTATACCCTTCGTCATATTATCTGTCTATAATTACCCCTAACGTTATAGAATTAGTACAAAAGTACCCCTCTGTCGTTAGGGCCCTCCATCATGGCCAATACCATCTCACATGGCCTAACATTTTGCTAAGGTGGAAGTCACATGGGATCCACCTCAGCGCACCAATCCAATTTTACCCTCTTCCCACAATATTCCCTCCAATACCACTTCTCCGTTCACCTAACCATTATCCATACTGGAATTTTTTTGCTTAATTTTCAAGATTGCATTTTGAAGCATTTTGGCAGTGAAATTTAATTGCAAATACTTATGATTGATACCCATTAGCTATTTTACTTTTTAGTCTCTTAGTTAGATGAGAATAGAACTTTTTATGATGATTCCATAAAGTTATATGTTTATACTTACTCGGTGTTCATCCAAAGAAAAGAATTATCAAAAGGTCTGCGGTATGGTGTATCAACTGAGCACCTGTATGCCGTATTCTGAAGTTTGCCTAAACTACGACCCACTTCTTTTTGATCCAAGTTATTGATCTGAATCAGAAATGACCATTCTCGCTTTACGTTCAACTCCTCTTGGAGGTTCATTTTCTCATTCTCTACTGGAAACTCGAGCTGGCAAAACAAATGAGTATGCATTCTCTTCTCAGATTGTGCCCCAAATTTGATATATCCAATTAGGTGAAGGGGGAGGTGGTATTGGAGGAAAAATTGGGGGAAGGGGGTAAAATTGGGGTGGTGCGCTGAGGTGGCATCTCATGTGGCTTCCACCTTAGCAAAATATCAGGTCATGTGGGATGTTATTGGCCATGATGGAGGGTCCTAACGGCGGAGGGGTATTTTTGTACTAATTCTATAACGTCAGGGGCAATTGTGGACAAATACTATAACAAAGGGTATAAATGATCCTTTTCGCATAGTAGAAGAATATTTTTGGCCATTTTCCGAATACATATTCGTCGGTGATATACATTATGGCCACCTCTCCTTCCTTCAACCAGCTTTCTCGGGCAAAACTTATTTATTTTACCCAAAAGAATATTAAAACTTCATATTACTCCTGGTCCACTTTAATTGATTTTTTGACTTTTTTTATGGTTCATAATATTTAATTTTTCATATATCAAGAAGGAATTAACCTTTTTTTTCAAAGTTGCCTTAGAGTAAAGAGCTTTGGAGTATTTTTTATTTTTTATTTTTGAAAATAACATTGCTTTCGCGACGACCACATCATGATAATATCTTATTGTTTTACATAAACAAACTTTTGGGAGACTAAGGGGTCGTTTGGTTGGAATACAATTTATACTTGTATAAGTTATGCCGGTATATGTTATATTAGGATAAGTTATGCTAGGATTAGTTATGCTGGGATTGTTGTTTATTCATTGTTTGGTATGTTGTATTAAGAATGACAATTGCATAATTTCTAAGAAGAAGATATAAGTTATGCTGGTACTAATTACCCCACCTTCTATAAGGTATAAGTTATCCCATGTGTTAAAATTAACACCGAGATAACTTATACCTGGTTTTCTAACCAAACAGAGTATTAAGGTTGTATTAATTTTTATACTATCTGTATACCTTCTTACATCTCATACCAAACGATCTCATGCCAAACGATCCCTAAAGGTAGAAGAGGACAGAAAAAGACAAAACATACTATGAGAAAATGAAATTCAAACAGCGTTTTGCAACATTAATTTGCCCACTAATTTTCATGCGACAAGTATTTGATGGAAATTTAACTTAAATTAGATTAAGGATAGAAGTAGCAAATGGACAAGTAATCACATCATTAATATTGACAAACAGCTGTATAAGTCTGCACTCATATTTTATGCTACTTCAATCTCAATTTGAAAGTCAGATTTTTTTGCCAACCAAATCACATGTTGTATTCGTACTACTCGAAAACGATAATAAAATCTGAAAACGAAAGAACTATATTTTTCGTAAACAAGTTACTTGTGTAACAGTACAATTATTAAAAAGCAAGTGTTACTTGCATGATAAAGTACGTACACGATAAATGATCTCAATCAATTTCAATTCGGCTTCATAGGACCACACCAAAATACAAATAATTCTGTTTTCTCCTTTCTTTTATTCTATAATTTTCTTTTTGCTTTTTCAACTTCGTTCCCTTTTGATTGATTGGGGGTTAATTAAGCGGAAAAGGGCCAAAAATGTCCTTGAACTATTCGAAATAGCTCAAAAATATCCTCCATTTGTTTTTGGTGCCAAAACTATCCCTGCCGTCTATGTTTTGGACCACAAATGCCCCTAAACCGTTAGTTTTGCCATTGAAGCTGACATGACAGTCCAACTAGGTTAGATTTGCTTACATGGCCATCCACCTAAGCAATCCAACATGACAAAAATAAAAATTCGAAAAAATTATTTTTCCGATTTTTTTTATTAAAATACAAAATCAACATTTATTCCCAAAAAAGTAAAAAATATTTGGAAAAATTATTTATTTTGGAATTTTTTTATTAAAATACAAAATAAACACTTATTCCGAAAATAGTAAAAAAAATTTAGAAAAATTATTTATTTATTAAAATATTATATATAATATACAAAATAAATTATTTTGGAGCGTGCTTTAATATATTATTCCGGAAATTTGTTACTTTTTTCGGAATAAGTGTTCGACCGTGAAAATTTTAAATTTCACTTAAAGTTAAATTTTGGAATTTTTGAAAATTTGAAAACTTCAAAAATTATAAGAACTTCGGATGAACCAATTGATACTTATAGTAGAAGTGTGCCTTTTGTGAAGCTATAACTGATAAGTATCTAAAATTTTAGATCAAACTAATCATAAATTCACAAAAGAGAACAATGGAGTTTTTTAATCAAATCATAAAGCCAATCAAGAATAATTTTTCCGGAATCTTTTTACTATTTTCGGAATAAGTGTTGATTTTGTATTTTAATAAAAAAATTCCAAAATAAATAATTTTTCTGAATATTTTTTACTTTTTTCGAAATAAATGTTGATTTTGTATTTTAATAAAAAATTTCGGAAAAATACTTTTTCCGAAAAAATAGTTTTGCCATGCTAGATTGCTTAGGTGGATGGCCATGTAAGCAAATCTAACTTAGTTGGACTATCATGTCAGCTTCAATGGCAAGACTAACGATTTAGGGGCATTTGTGGTCCAAAACATAGACGGCAGGGATATTTTTGGCACCAAAAACAAACAGAGGATATTTTTG
Organism: Nicotiana sylvestris; assembly: GCF_000393655.2. Lineage (NCBI taxonomy): Eukaryota > Viridiplantae > Streptophyta > Magnoliopsida > Solanales > Solanaceae > Nicotiana > Nicotiana sylvestris. The sequence goes on from NC_091064.1 coordinate 108,272,378, forward strand.
AGTTATTTTGAATAGTTTAAGGACATTTTTGGCCCTTTTCCGTTAATTAAGCATAATAGAGGAAAATTTATTATTTAAAAGTAAAATTTGGACGATATTAATCTAATTATACATTTTCAGAAGCTACATTTATTCCTTTTTTGGTTGATATATATTTTTCTAGTATGTTGCAGGGGTTTTTACTTTTTCCTTGCAAGTATTTTATAACCAGATTATCTTGAGGTTTCTTTAATTTAAAAAATTAATTTTATTATTCACTCAACTAATGAAAATTATTTTAAAAAGTCACTTTTTTTTTGTTTTGTAATAATTTACTTTATTTTTGCCATTTCACCTATAAAGTCACTTTTCCTTATTATGTGACAGAAAAATCACTTTGTTTTTGTTAATTCACCTACAAAGTCAGTCTAACATTCAAGTGATATTTCAGGTGGTTTTAGCTGATGTGATAATTCTTTTGGAGTTTAACATTATCCACCGACTGTGTACATAATTTTAACATTTTTTAGATTACTTTTATGTATTGTAACAAGTAACTTGCCTCCTTTAAGATTATAAATCTCACTTTTTATGAAAAATTGCCTTGTAGCTCTCTTTTAGATGACCTAAAAGTGTAAAAATTTCTTTGTAGTATCGGCGTATATATATAATCTCTTTTTTTAAGCCAAAGTTTAAAATATAAAAAACCACCATTATTACATTTTTTGATCAGCTCCAATGATCCGACCCACTAGCTCCCCCCCCCCCCTTTTTTTACGTAACAAAAGCCCCATCTTGATAATTTTACATACCTATATACTATTGAAAACTTTATTACCCTCCCTACTCAAGTTTTACTTCAATTACCTCCTATATACAAAATTACCAATTATGTACATTTTTTGGATTTAAGGATAATTAATCAATTCCTACAATCACTCCCACTCCCCCACGTTTCTCTCTCCACATCCCTCCCCCCCACCACGTATCTTGCACAAGAGAGCAGCAATTCCACCATTGACAATCATTAAAAAGCTTTGAAGCTTTGAATTCGAATTTGGGTTTTCAAAAAACATTATTTGTTTGAATTGGGTGTTGTTGCAAAGAATTGGGATTCTCTCTACGTCTCTCTCTATCTCTCAATTCCTAATTTCAATAATGTAAAGCAAAGGAAAAGAGAGCAGCAATTCCGCCATTGACAACCATTAAAAAGCTTTGAAGCTTTGAATTCAAATTTGGATTTTTAAAAACCATTATTTGTTTGGATTGGGTGTTATTACAAACAATTGAAAATATAGTTTGGAATTTATATCTCAATTTTGATGGTGTTTTGGTGAAAATTAGACTTGATTTTGGCTGAATTTCAGATTGAAACTCGAAGAAGAAGAAGAAGAAGAAGAAGACATGACATACATTATACTGCAGAAATTGTAGTAAAGTTATAGTAAAATTGTAGACAAATTGTATTCTGTTGTTTATATATATATATTTTTATTTAAATATTATATGAAAGTTGAACAATATTGTATAAAAATTATATTTAAGTCGTGTGATATTGTAGTTGTATATAACTGGGTAGAAATAATGTGTGAAAATTATGGATAAATTATAGATAAGTTGTATAATAATTAATTAGTTGTATGAAATTTGTTTTTACAATATATATAAATCGGATACAAAATATACAAAAGACATATTGTATAAAATTTGTATTTAAGTGGTATGATATTGTAGTTGTATATAACTTGGTATAAATAATGTATGAAAGTTGTAGATAAATTGTAGATAAATTGTATAATATATAATTATTACGTATATATTATACTTTTATACTTTTATTTTTTCCATTAACTTCAACAAAATATTGTCCAAATGCCTGAGTATCCTTGCACCATTAATCTTTGACTAACATATTTCCATCCGATTTCATGACATCCAAGCCTCCAAGATTTTGGATTATTTAAGCGACACTTTAGATTATTGTGAAATGAGTCTGAATGTGTTTACAGGAAATTTCTTAGTATTACATAACTTCTCTGTATTTGATATGTAAGGATCCCCTGGTTTAGTGGTTATGTATTGTAACGACTTGGCCGGTTGTTTTGAGAATTTAAGCTCCGTTCGGCGGCATAAGGTCTTGAACATCTTCACAATATGTGTAGCGACTTGCGTGCATGGTTGAATTCAGTTAGAGGATGATTCAGAGCCAAATTGGAAGAAAGAAACTGATTTTAGAAGTTTAAACGGTGAGAATTTGACTGGAATTAGAATTTTGAGTAAACGGCCCTGGAATGGGTTTTGGGTGATCTCAACAGCTTCGTACGATGATTTTGGACTTAGGCGCATGTCCGGATTCAGATTTGGAGGTCCGTAGGATAATTTGAGGCGTTTCGACAAGAGTTGGAAAAAGTTGAAGTTTGGAAAATGGAGAAGTTTGACCCATAATTGACTTTTGTGATATCAGGGTTGAAATGAGATTTCGAGAGCTGGAACAGCTCCATTATGTTATTTTGGACTTGTCTGTAAAATTTGGCGTCATTCCGGATTGATTTGATAGGTTTCAGCGCGAGTTTTGGAAGTTGGAAGATTTGAAAGTTCCTAAGTTCGATTCATGGTGTGATTCGTTGTTTCGGCGTTGTTTGATGTGATTTGAGACCTCGAGCAAGTCCGTGATAGGTTATATGACTTGTTTGTGTGTTTAGACGGGGTCCTAGAGGCCACCGGTGTGTTCCGGGTTATTTTTCCCATTTTTGGAACTGCTGTTTTCTGCTTCTGGTATCCTCCTTCGCGATCGTGAATAGCCTTTCGCGTTTGCGATGCTTTGTTGCTGACCACCTCGAAATCCTTCTTCGCGTTCGCGTTCAACACTTTGCATTCGCGAAGCCCTACATTTTCCTTCTTCGCGTTCGCGTCCTTCCCTACGCGTTCGCGTAGGTTCCTGCCTCTCTTCTCCGCGTTCGCGATGAGCAACCAGGGCAGCCTTCATTTTTCTTCTTCTTGAACGCGATCCTTCCTTCGCGTTTGCGATGCACAAATGCCTGGGCAGTCAGAATATATCCCAAAATCGAGGGTTAGACGATTTTATTCATATCTTGACTTATGGAGCTCGATTTTGAGTGATTCTTTGAGGGTTTTTCACACAAACCAATTGGGTAAGTGTTCTTCACGTAGAATCTAACATATTCCATTATTTTATCTTCATTTCATCGTTTAATTTGTTTTTGTTGGGTTGGGAAAAATATTGGGTTTTGAAGAAAATTTCTAAAATAAAAAATCGAGATTTGAGGGACCAAATTGTATCGGAAATTTGATAATTTTTGTGGTTATGACTATCTTCCCGCTACTCACCCTTAATTGAAATTGTTATATATCCTTCGTAATTTGTCCAACCTTAAAAAGAAGTTTAGATATCTTATATTTAGTTGGCATTTCCTTATTTGGAATTATTTGACTAGTGCTAGCTTCCTTGTTGTTGAACTACATATTGTGGGGTCATTCCTACATATTATTTTCTCCCTTGTTGAGTTGTTCTTATTACTCTTAGTGTTCTCTATTGTGGTTATTCCTTGTGAGCTATTTTTGTCATTACCTTGTGATAGAAAGTTCTTGAGTTGACTTACTTGTCGTGTTCTTGCATATAATATCATTTGTTGCTGTTGTACTTGTTGTGGTGGTGCACGAGGTTTCTGCCGTGCGGTTTTTATTATTGTGATGCACGAGGTTTCTGCCGCGTAGTTGTTGTTGTGGGGTTGCACGAGATTCCTGCCCTGCTATTGCTACTATTGATATATTGTACATGCGGCGTGACAAGGCGAGATATGTATATATGCTTATATGTGGGTTGCCCATGTGGCGAGACAAGGTGGGAACATTATGATGCACGTGTGGTGAAACAAGGCGGGCACTTATTAAGTTATTAATTGCACACGTGGCGAGACAAGGCCCTATGTCAGGGATTGATTGTGATGATTTGTGATGGCTTGGGGGCATTCTTGCTGTTTGATATTGTGTTGTGGTACGCTTACCTGTATGAGTTTTATATTGTGGAAGTTGTGAGAAAACATCTTGTGTGTTGTCCGTTCTTTTCCTTATGCTTATTAGCTGGTAGGAACTATGTTAGAGCACTTGCACAAGCATACACGTAGTTGAGCACTCCCCTTTGGATATGAAGTTCTCCTGATATAGCTGAGTATAGATGTACACCCTCGTTTACTTGTCATATATATGAGAGTAGCTCTAATTTGCAAGTGAGTTGTCAGCGTAACCATAAAGTGTGATGAGGGCATAGGATGCCAAGTATTAGGGTTCATGCATTGAGACCCAGGAGTTGCAATTTGTTTGAGATTCGATATTTCATGGAGTTTGTTGGCTAAGACCTGATGTGAACATTGTCATAGGTTCTGAGTTATTGCTTACCTTTATTGTAATTATGATTTAGGATTTGGGTTTGTGATTTCGCTTGCTCTTCTATGTCATTAATATGGTATTTCCGCTGTTACTTGCTGTTTTTCTTTCCTTATTGTGTTTGTTGTATTGTTAGCTATATCGTGTAGTTTATATGTATACATCATGTTCCGTTTTTCCTATGCCTATAATTGTACAGTTTATCAGACCGGTAGGTATCTTAACTGTTCCTCGTCACTACTCCACCAAGGTTAGTCTTGATACTTACGGGGCACCGCCATGGTGTGCTCATGCTACTCTTCTGCATATTTTTGTTGTGCAGATCCCAGGTATCGATCGCTAGTAGCTGTGCGGATCATTGCCGAGGAGACTCGAGGTAGACATGCTGCTGCGTTCGCAGGCTTCGGAGTCACCTTCTTACTTGTATTGAACTATTTTCACTCTTTTCAAACCGTTTATATAGAAGTGGTAGTTAACTCTGTAGAGCTTGTGACTTGTACCACCGGATTTTGGGAATATGTTCATTGTATAAAGGATTCATTCCAGAAGAATTTTAAGATATTGTTCATTATTGTTGTTCTTCCATAAATGTTAGGCTTACCTAGTCCTTAAGACTAGGTGCCGTCATGAAACCCAACGGAGGGGAAATTGGGTCGTGACATGTATTTTCCGTATTGATCATATACACAGCTTGTTTAACCTGTTCCTTTTCGTTCAGAATTCCTAAAATAGTTGGTATAGTTATTCCGTTGAAGGCTACTTTCTTCATTATCTACATAATGGTTGATGGTTGGGCTGGAATTGTGAGGTTAAGGAAAATTAATAAGAACTGGATTTTGTGCTCGGAATTTCATCAAATCTGTAACGAAACCTGTTCCGACATTGATCAAGGCCTAGAGTTTGCTAAGATGCTGGACGAGTCGAGAGATGTGATTGTTTTGGGGAACGTAGTTTTTCTTCGGCCTTATAGGAAGGGGGAGAGGAAGGGAGAGAGAAGAGAAAAAAGGAAAGAGTATAACTAAATCTCTGGATTGAAGCCACAAATAATGAATTGGGAGCCTTTTAAGGTGAATTGTATATATTTTGTAAACAAAACTTGTTTATGTCAAGTAATTAGCTAAACAACATTAATGGTAATAAAGTTTCAAATAATGTATAGATATAAAAAATTCTCTAAAGCAAAATAATGACGGCTTCCTCTTCTTTTCTCCCCATTTAGGCAAAATTAGGGCTTTGCTCAGTCTAGTCCAAAATTTCACTTTTAAGAAAAGAATCTGGCAGTGGATCACAGAGGGAAATCAAGTATCTCAAACAAACTCTAACCCCATATGTCTTTCTTTGATTCAAGCAATAAATAGTCAAAAGATAAAAATAAACCCTAGATGAGAGTGTGAGTTTTGTTGTGTAAAAATTTAAAAAGGCTAATTGATTGGATCATTAATAAAGCGGGTCAATAAAACAGTATGAGGGTGACTTTTTATTTTTTAAAACTTAACTTTAGGGGGAAAAATCACATCAGCTAAAGCCCCACATGAAATATCACTTGAATGTATAGAGTGACTTTGTAGGTGAAATAATAAAAATATAATGACTTCTTTATTATATAAAAAAAGTAACTTTGTAGCTAAAATGACAAAAGTAGTGATTTTTTTTGTTACAAAATAAAATAGGCAAAATATCTCAAAACCCCCTTAAACTTAACATGAATTATTAGTTACAGTCTTAAACTATTCGTGGTTTTAATTACCCTCCTCAACTTGGATTTTTGAGAGTCATTACCTCCTGGACGCTAATGTGGCAAAGAGTGTGGGTGCACTCGCCTGCCACGTGGATTTTTCCTGTATATGTGAAATTTTTTTGAAAAATAAAATATATTTTTACCTTTTTAAGTATGTTACTTCTTTAGATAATTTTTTTTGGAATACAATTTATGATAAAACTTGAATACATTATTTAGGCTAAATTGTTTTATTTGGCTAAAAATAATAAAGTTTTAGTGAATTTTTTTTTTTGAATTTGACGTGAAAATAAAGATTTATACAAGTGAAATAAATAGTCAAGGCATTTAAAAAGTTATAAAAAATACATAGTTTGAAATTAATTATTTTGGCAATAATTTTTTATATAGATCTAAATTATGGTACTCTAAAAATATATTTTTTTACAGATTGTACTTGAAAAGGTAAAAATACACTGTTGGAATAAATAGTCATTGCATCAAAAGAAGAAATAAAAAGAGTACACTCTTTTTATAGTTGAAGAAATAAAAATACACAGTTGAAGAAATTGTACACTCTTTTTATTTCTTCTTTTGATACAATGACTATTTATTTCAACCGTATATTTTTACTTTTTCAGGTAAAATCTGTAAAAAAAATATATATTTGGAGCACCATAATTTAGAGCTATATAAAAAGTTATAGCCAAAATAATTAATTTCAAATTATGTATTTTTTTATAACTTTTTAGATATCTTGAAATTTATTTAAATTGTATAAATCTTTATTTTCAGGTCAAATTCAAAAAATAATTAACTAAAACTTTATTAATTTTAGCCAAAAAAAAAATTAGCCTAAATAATGTAGTTTTATCCAAGTTTTATCATAAATTGTATTCGAAAAAAATTATCTAAAGAAGCAACATACTTAAAAAGGTAAAAATATATTTTATTTTAAAAACAGGCCACATATACTTGAAAAATTCACGTGGCAAGAGAGTGCACCCACACTCTTTGCCATATCAGCATCCAGGGGGGTAATGGCTCCTAAAAAGCCAAGTTGAGGGGGGTAATTAAGACCACAAATAGTTTAAGGCTGTAACTAATAATCCGTGTAAAGTTTAGGGGATTTTAAGGTATTTTGCTAATAAAATACAATAATTTTCTTGCATAATTTCCATTAGTTGAGTGACCTCCTAAGAAATCTAACTCTGATTTTATTCCACTCATGTAATTAGGCAATATCAATTTATAGCATTCAAATGTAGGGGTAAGTTGTAACTGTATAGGTCCAAATTTGGACGACCACGACCACTGACGAATACGACAAGGGACGAGATCCTTACGACACAACGTCCTGTGGTCGTTGAAGACGGCGACGATTGACAGCGATTAGAAGACGCACGACGCTTGTAGTAGTGTAGGCGCAACATGAGGCAGTAGGAATATACTTTCGAATATTCTCTATGTTACATCTTTTAGGGTTCAAGAGGGGGTTGTCCCTTATAAATAGGAGGGGAAGACTTTGTAAAAAGGGGGATTCAGATATCTTACTGATTCTTGGCTAAGAGCATCCATTACAATATCTTTCTACATTCAAAGTTGTCATATTTATGCTTAATCATTCGGTTTCATGATATTAAGAAACATTATTCATCTTGTTCATCCCTTGCATATTTCAATCTAGAGTTTATTATACTTGAGTGAGATTTACCTCTTCATCTTCTTTAATTGATTTAATCAAAAAGGTTTCAATATCTTTTGGGTCAAACAATTTGGCGTCGTCTGTGGGGATTTCTTTAGCCAAGATTTTAGTTTCATCTAGACTCCTGAAAGTGATAATCACCTCTTCCTAGCTTGGTACAAACCAACAATGGCAGGAAAAGGAGATACAAGGCAAAAAGCAATAGTAGGCGTCACAACCAACCCCCTGGACATGATCAACCAAGATAGCAGAGAGGATAACGAAAATGAAACACCAAACACCACACCCGGGGGAGACGCTTCACCTCCCCCGCACGAAAGTGTGACTGCTTCGCGCGAGAGGGAAGCCTCCACATCTGCAATAGGAGAGGCACCACCGGCAGTAAGAAGATTGCTGGAAGAATGACTAACAAATACTTTGAACACCATACTTGATAAACCTGCCCAAAGGGATAACAGGAATGTTGCATATGCAGATGTCACGATAAATGCTGATGAGCAAGACGCCCTCCGTAGAGGTAACACTTATGTTGCTAATGACGTAGGAGATTATACGCTTACAGCCGTTTAAAAGAAAATGGATGAGATGAAAAATGAGAATAAGGCACTTCCTGACCAAATGAAGGAACACCAAGAGAGGGTTGACAAAATACCAGGCGCTCCAAAGTTGCTGCCAAAACGCGACGTTGGTCGATTCATCGAGCAACCATACATTGAAGAAGCGCCCCATACACCATTCCAAAGACCTTCAAAATGCTGCCCTACTTAAAGATATATGACGGTACTACCGATCCAGAAGACCATATATCCACTACGCTACAACCGTAAAAGGTAACGATCTTTCAAAAGAGCAAGTACCATCGGTGCTATTGAAAAAGTTCGGCGAAACCCTAACAGGGGGAGCCTTGACATGGTACTCTCAACTATCGGCACGCTCGATAGCAACGTTCGAGGAAATGGCAGACAAATTTGTCACCGCCCATACAGGAGCCAAAAATACAGAAGCTACGGTAAGTGATATATTTGCCGTAAGACAAATGCATAGCGAGGGACTCAGGGACTTCTTAGCTCGGTTCAACAGGGTGAGAATGAGGTTATCGAATGTGTTAGAAGGAATGGCAGTAGCAGCCTTCCAGAATGGATTAAATAGAAACGGGCCGAGAGCGACCAGAAAATTGCTAAGCAGGCTCATGAAATACCCTCCAACTACTTGGGAAGAAATCCATAATGCCTATTGCACCGAGGTACGAGTCGACGAGGACGACCTCAACAGTCCGACCCAACGGTTGACGTCACTTCAAACTGAAGCAAGGAAGATCGTTGCAACGACGGTTGAAGAGATCAGTTGGGGCCTCGCCTCGATCGGGAAAGGCATTAGCCCTACGTCAGGATGTCTGCCCCGCCTCTGCCGCAGCACACAGATGCTCCTCCTCGACATACAGTACCATATCGACACAAGAAAGGTATGCCTCCACTCCTATCTGCTCACAATTTTTGTGTTTCTCTTTCAGAAATAGTGTATGCCCTAGAGAAACTCGGTCTAAAGATGCAATGGCCGCAAAAGATGAGGTTAGACCCCGACACTTGGAAGTCGAGCGCTTTCTGCGAATTTTACCAAGAAAGGGGTCACAAAACCGAAGATTGCATAGGACTGCAATAAGAAGTAGTACGAATGCTAAGCCAAGGGACACCTGAAAGAGTTGCTGAGTGATCAAGGACGAGCTAACTTCGCCCGCGGACGCGAATAGCCCTAGGGACCTCCAAAACCGCCTTTTCCCGCTCGCACTATACAAATGATCATCGGCAAGGGAGATGGCACAACAATCAATCATGTCAAGTTCACCACCACACATAAACTCAAACGATCAATCACCCATGAATGATATGATGACCTCGAAGACAGTATCATCTTCGATAAGTTAGATGTTGACGGTTTGTCTTTCCCTCACTATGATGCTCTTGTTATCACTTTACTATTGTATATACTGATGTAAAAAGAATAATGGTAGATGATGGGAGTGGCATATGTATTATCCATCCTCGAGTCCTCGTGCAGATGAGACTCGAAAACAAAATAATACCGTGCTACATAATGCTAACAGGTTTTAATAATGCAGTTGAACGAACTTCTGGAGAGATAGTGCTACCCATCCTAGCCAGAGGAGTCACCTTGGAACCGACGTTTCATGTCATGAACCAGGAAACAACTTACAACACCATCATAGGGCCCCCGTGGATACAAGCCATGCGAGCGATCCTTTCCAGTCTCTATCAGGTGATCAAGTTTCCTACCCCATGGGGAATATTTAGCATTCGAGAAGAGCACCACACCACACAAGAATGCTATCACATCGCCCAAGATTGCGCACACACCTAACAACTCAAAGGAGCAAATGCGGAAGAATAGAAATCAGCGATGTTGGGAGCCAAACTTGACATACGGACAGACATTATCAAGGACCCCGGCATCGTGGAAGCATCCGAATCAACGATAGAAAATCTTGATCCCATCCTGCTAGACGACAATGACAACACAAAAAAGGCTTATATCGGGCACAACCTCTCGGAACGAGGTAAGTTTCATAAGTTCTTGACTGATCATGCCGATCTATTTGCCTTCTCCCATGCAGATATACCAGGTATTCCAAAGGATATCGCCACACACAAGTTAAATGTCGACCCCCTTTACCCGCCGGTACGACAAATAAGAAGGAAGTTCAACACCGCAATCAACGAAGCCGTCAGCGAAGAAGTCGATAAGCTGCTCATAAATGGCTCCATCCCAGAGTCGAAATACCCTCAATAGGTCGCCAATGTGGTCATTGTGAAAAAGAAAAACGGAAAGTGGCAGATGTGTGTAGATTTCACGGACCTAAACAAGGCATGTCCAAAAGATTCTTTACCATTGCCACACATCGACCAACTCATCGATGCAACAGCAGGACACGAGTTGCTAAGTTTCTTGGATGCCTACTCGGGTTACAACCAGATCCTCATGGTAGAAGAAGACCAGGATAAAACCACTTTCATCACTCACCAAGGAACTTACTGCTATATGGTTATGCCGTTCGGACTAAAGAATGGAGGGGCGACATATCAGAGATTGGTCACCAAAATGTTCAAAAACCAACTCGGTAAAACAATGGAAGTCTACATCGACGACATGCTGGTTAAGTCGAAAAGGAAAAAAGATCATATCGATCATCTGAAGGAAGCCTTCGACATATTAAGACGGTACGACATAAAACTGAACCCCGAAAAATGCGCCTTCGGCGTAAGCTCGGGAAAGTTCCTTGGTTTTCTGGTATCACAAAGACGCATCGAGGTCAACTCGGAACAGATTAAGGCCATCGAAGGAATACCTGAAACACTGACCAGCAAAAAGTAGGTACAAAAATTGACGGGACGGATAGCCTCCCTATCGAGGTTTATCTCACGGTTATTAGATAGATGCCATAAATTCTTTAATGTATTAAGGAAAGACAATGGACTTCAGTGGAATTCAGAATGTGTCGACGCCCTAAGGAAACTAAAAGCATACTTATCTTCGCCATCCTTACTCGCCAAAGCAGATCCAAGCGAGTGCCTCATGGTCTACCTAGCCGTATCCGAAGTCGCGGTAAGTGCAGTTCAAGTCCGAGAAACAAAGGTACACAATCTCCAATTTACTATATCAGTAAAACCTTAATTGACGCCGAAACAAGGTACCCCCACCTTGAAAAACTGGCTCTAGTGCTAGTCGTAGCTTCACAAAAGCTTAGACCATATTTTCAGTACCACCCCATAAAGGTGGTGACAACCTTTCCTCTCAGGAGTATCCTGCACAAACCCGAATTATCGGGTCGGCTGGCCAAATGGGCCATAGAACTGAGGGAGAACGATATAACATATCAACCTCGAACCGTAATAAAGTTGCAAGTGCTCGCCGATTTCAGCGCAGAGATACTGCCCGAAGGCGAGCAAGAAGCGCTTCGCACTTCATCTGAACAACCCGACCTCTGGGTCCTCTACACCGATGGTGCATCCAATACGTCGGGATCGGGACTGGGTCTCGTACTCGAAGTCCCAATGGGCGAAGTAATTCGCCAATCTGTACGATACCCTGAAATGACTAACAATGAGGCCGAGTTTGAGGCCGTAATTGCAGGATTGAAATTGGCCCTCAAGTATGGTGCTCGGCGGGTCATCCTCCACTGTGACTCTCAACTTGTTGTAAATCAAGTTAATAGGACTTTCCAGATTAAGGAACAGAGGTTGTAGAAATACCAGAACGAAATCCACAAACTGTTGCCAGAATTCGATAAATGCCGATTCGACCAAATACCCCGAGCACAAAACATCGAAGCAGACGGTCTCGCCAAGCTGGCAGCAATAACTAAAACAACACCAAGGAGAACGTGGTCACCTTCCTCCACTCATCAATAGACCAAGCTAAGGTACATTCTATAAATTTAACTTAGGACTAGCATAATCGTATCATATCATATCTACAGGAAGGAACACTCCCACAAGATAAAAAAGAAGCCAAAAAGCTCCGAATACAAGCGGCCAGATATAGTCTCATAAACCACGACTTTACAAAAGGACGTTCGGCGGCCTGTTAGCCAAATGCCTTGGACCAAATCAGACAAGGCGTGTGCTCGAAGAGGTACACGAAGGCCACTGTGGTGCCCATACAGGCAATCGAGCCCTCGTTAGGTGTTTTATTCATGCAGGATACTAATGGCCCACTATGAAAAAAAAGGCCGCGGAGTACGTCAAGAAATGCGAGAAATGCCAAAAATACGCCCCTATGATACACCAGGCGGGGGAACTCCTACATTCTATCACCTCTCTATGGCCATTTATAAAATGGGGGATGGATATCGTCGGGCCCCTCCCAGCAAGGCGAGGTAAGATACGTTTCCTCTTGGTTTTAATTGATTACTTTTCCAAATGGGTGGAAGCAGGTGCGCTCGCTCAAATACGCGAACAAAAAGTCATCGCGTTCATCTGGAAAAACATCATATTTCGCTTCAACATCCCCAAAGAAATCAGTTGCGACAACGGACCCCAGTTCATCAGAAAAAAGACGATTGAGTTCTTCGAAAAATGGCATATCACGCGGATACTCTCCACGCCATATCATCCTGCCAGTAACGGTCAAGAGGAATCCTCCAATAAAACAATATTAAACATATTAAAGAAAAAGCTTGAGGACGCCAAAGGGCTATGGCCAGAACTGCTACCGGAGGTACTATAGGCCTACCGCACAACGCCGAAGACCAAAAATGGGGAGACGTCGTATTCACTGGTCTACGGCACTGATGCAGTCATACCCATTGAGGTCGGGGAACCTAGCCTGAGATACTCCAATGAGAGTGTATCAAGCAACGATGAAAGTAGGTTACAAGACCTGGGTGAGGTCGAAGAACGAAGGGATATGGCACACATAAGGATGGTGGCCTAAAAACAACAAGCAGAAAGGTACTATAACAAGAAGGCCAAAGTACGACCACTCAGAGTCAGGGAATACATACTAAAGGCCAAAATGCAAGCAGCGAAGGACCAGATGAATGGAAATTGGGAACAAACTGGGACGGACCGTATAAAATCACAGCAGCAGCAAGCAAAGGAGCATTCCAATTATAAACAATGGAAGGAAAACTACTACAAAATAACTGGAATGTCGCTCACCTCAAGTACTTCCACTTCTGAAAAGAGATGCCACCCAAGTCGTACTCTTTTTTCCTTGCTAGGGTTTTGTCCTAATCGGGTTTTCTCGGGGAGGTTTTTAATAAGGCGGCGAGGGGGATGTCTCGAGGTTTGAAGTATTGTTCATTGCCCCACCTACTGATTACATCTCTAGGCCGAGCAATGAAGGGACTAGATATAAAAAATCTCCATTATATGTACGAAATCGACATGTATATCCAACATATGAATAAAATCACTCCATTATGTATACGAAATCAACACGCGTCTCTAATGTATGAATGAAACTGGCATCTACGATACTCCAACAAATAAAATAGAATGCCACCCTCACAACGGGATACTACTTCGGCGCCAGCTCGAAAGTAACATCCCAATGGCTAAGGCCATCAACAAAAAATGAGTTCGACATCACTCGAACCACGACGGGATACTACTTCGATACCAACTCGAAAGTAACATCCCAGTGGCTAAGGCCATCAACAAAAAATGAGTTCGATATCATTCGAACCACGACGGGATACTACTTCGGCACCAGCTCGAAAGTAACATCCCAATGGCTAAGGCCATCAATGAAAAATGAGTTCGATATTACTCGAACCACGACGGGATACTACTTCGGCACCAGCTCGAAAGTAACATTCCAATGACTAAGGCCATCAACGAAAAATGAGTTCGACATCACTCAAACCACGACGGGATACTACTTCGGCACCAGCTCGAAAGCAACATCCCAATGGCCAAGGCCATCGTAAAAGAAAATAGTTCGACTTCATTCGAACCACGACGAGATATTACTTCGGCACCAGCTCAAAAGTAATATTCCTACGGCTAAGGCTGTTGCTATCGAAAAAAGTTCAACTAAACTCACAACACAATGAGTTTAACATTTCAACAAAGCTTCGGAGTGACGTGATTGCGGCAAAAGTCATTGTCAAACAAACCGAAGAAAGGAAACAACATCTCAGAGATACACGACCAAAATGACTTTAATTACAGCAAATATATTACAAATATTTGTTTTTAGAAAAGGCTCAAAAACGCCCTTACAAAAATTGCGAAGCAAAAAATAAGTACAAACCAAATACTACACATCATTTCCGGTGGCATACATGTCTTCATACCAAGAGTTGGAGGCAAGTTTGTTCGCATCATTAGTATTAATATCATCTCTGTCAGGCGTGAGAGGATCGTATCCGCATGTCTCACGAGCTGCACGGGCCTTGACACACACATCCCGAAGCTCTACTTCAGACACCCTCTCGTCAATATGAAGAGCCATGTACACATCGAGCTGGGCTTCGACGTGAACCCATAACTCATACAAATGTTGAGGCATGACAGGATCAGCTGAAGCATGAGATGTAGAAGGCTGCGACCGTCGTCGTACGTCCTCCATTTTCAAAGAAGCCACTTGCTCATTTAACGTGGACAGTTCCGCCTCCAACCCTTGAATATGCCCCTTAAGTCCCCCTATCATAAGTGCAGACGTCTCCATCTCCTTAGTCCGCTCCAACCTACAAACGCGGAGGGAGTCTTCCAAAATCGTTGCCTCAGAGACGGCAGTCGCCCTCTCCCTTTCGGTGTGGGCCAATCTATCAGCATTCACACTCAATTCACCATTAAGCTCATCGACCTCCGCTGTCTTCATATCCAGTTCGGCAGTTAAACTGGCCACCTTCGCTTGGAGGTCGGCATTTTCGGCCACTACTCCCCTACTTAGCTCAAGATCATCTTCCCTGACTTTAAGGACTGCCTCGAGCTCACTACTGTGGACAACGGCCTTCATAAGGTCCTCATCTCATTCCTTCAACTCCTTGACCTTACGCGCTAATTGATCCTTCCTCTGCTTGAGCCCTTCGCGGAACAGTTGGAAGTCGCGATCCTGATTGTAGATGTCGACCAACGCACGATGCTTGGTGCAATATTCTTGACACTTGGAAGACATCTTTCCATAGATGGTCGTCCTCTTCCTTTCCCGACGCTCACGCTCAATCTCCATGATGAGGGTCTAGCACGAAAAGTAAAGTTAAAACAAAAGGATGGGCCAAAAATAGTAACACAGATCCAAAGGCGAAATAATAAAAAAAGACATTTACCCGCAGATCCATGCCAGAAATGCTCTGAGACAACTCCGCATCACTCATCGCTCTAAGTGCCTCGCTCTTAGGGGCAACACACAAAGGGGCAAAAATAGATGCCACCAGATCACAGTTCGACAACAAGTCGTAGTCCCTAGGAACAACTATGTGTCGATCAGAACCCTCCATTCTGACCTCTATTTGAGTGTGACGCTCTAAAAACTCGCGAACAGCCCTTGGGTCGATGTCCGAGTCCAAGCCGTCGCTCTCGGCGCGTAAGCCCCCTCCGATAGTAGATGATGCGCCACCCTCGGCGGAGCGCACAAACCCCCTCCTTGGTAAACCTCTTCTGTTTTGGGAGACCTCCCCGCCAAGATGGCATTGGCCATAAATATGGGCACCGGTGCCGTCTCCGACGCACTCGTCCCACTCTTACCAGTATCAATGGCCACGCTCTTCCCTAGCTCTATCCTCCTATTTTTTCTCAACGAAGATTCGTCCCCATTAGAGGACTCATCTACAAGGTGGTGAACCGGTAAAGAAGAGATCTCTCCCCTCACAACCATATCGCGAGAGGAGTCTCTCGCCTGTACCGATTGAGCACGACCCTCTCGGGCAGACTCATCCAAAGTGAATTGCATTCCTGCGGAGGCGACGACCTGGTGAAATGCAGGGACTAGGGCCCTCCGCTTAGAAGCTCCACGACCTGTCATCACAAAGAGTCGTATCAGTAGACAATGGTAAACAACCGAAGAGTGATATAGAGGAAGACACTTACCAGATGAAACTTTCGGCCCAAAGTGTTTTACAAAAGCGGGCCAGTCTCGAGTCTCCACTGTATGAAGTAGCAAACGGGCTACCCAATCCCTTATACCTACAATGGGATGGGGTGGACGCCCCATAGCTGCAAAAGAGAGCCGCAAATAAACACTAAGTTGGACAAAGAAAAAAGAGAGAGTAAACAAGTTGCGACACCTACGATTCTCATTCCACCGCTTCGAGAATCTAGCGGGATCAGACACGATGTGTTCAGTTCTAACGAAGAAGTACTTATGCCAAAATTTGCGACTCGCCCATTCGTCAGTTCCAACCACAAGCCCTTTTGTCCCACGGTGCCTTAGATGCACCATAGTACCCCTGTGAAAGCTAGGAGAAAACAAGTGTAGGTGGTGGTGAACGGTAACTTCGCACCCCGCCAACTCCACGTATTTTGTCAACACCATGAGTATTTTGCACGTGTATGGGGAAAGCTGCGCCAGGCAAACCTGATAGAATCGACATAATTCTTCTGCTAATGGGAGAAGGGGGAAGGAATAACCAATCATAAAGGGGTATTCATAAAAAGCACAGTACCCCGGTCTATGGACTTCCACGAAGTCCCTTCCCGCTAGAACCATCTCAATATGAGAGGGAATGTTGTATTTAGCGCGGAGGGCATCGATATGGACCTGCTCAGTTTCAGAAAATACTGAGGCGGGAGTAGGAGGAGGTTCTTTAAGAAAGTCACTTCGAAACATGGGGGGTCTCGGCAGTAACTCTTCCACGATGGGAAAACTATCCCCTTCCTCCACTGTCATGTCCTCACCACCAGAGGGGAGCACCATGGACAACGGGGTGGCATCAGAAATCCCCTTACAAGATCGATGTCTTCTAGGCATATCTATGGCGGGAGATGTGTTAATATAACAAAAAAATCTAAGAACGAAGAACGGAGGAGAGAAAGCAAGAAATCGCTAGAGCAAATGCGGAATGGATGAGAAGGAATAACCAGAGAAGAAATGGCCAAGAGTTTTTGAAAAAACAAACCCTCCACCTATTGATAGGATTAGATGGCGCCAGAATCAAAGCAGAAGGCTGCAAAATGGCACCAAAATTGAAGCGACAAACCATCAGCCTCTGTCTCGGAAACACGCATAATGATGACGCACGTGGAAGTGACGTCATTTCCCGACAAGACACACCACTCCGGATATCGTTGAACACGCTAACCTTCCGTTGTTGGCCAAACCATTACGATTCGTAAACCAAATTTCTCTGCATGTGTGGGCGATGTCCGCTTATCGAGGACGCATCAAGCCGCAACCTCAACAAGCAGAGGGACTAACTGTATAGGTCCAAATTTGGACGACCACGGCCACTGATGAATACGACAAGGGACGAGATCCTTACGACACAACGTCATGTGGTCGTTGAAGACGGCGATGACTGACAACGGTTAGAAGACGCACGGCATTTGTAGTAGTGTAGGCGCAACAGGAGGCAGTAGGAATATACTTTCGAATATTCTCTATGTTACATCTTTTAGGGTTCAAAAGGGAGTTGTCCCTTATAAATAGGAGGGGAAGACTTTGTAAAAAGGGGGATTCAGATATCTTACTGATTTTTGGCTAAGAGCATCCATTACAATATCTTTCTACATTCAAAGTTGTCATATTTACGCTTAATCATTCGGTTTCATGATATTAAGAAACATTATTCATCTTTGTTCATCCCTTGCATCTTTCAATCTAGAGTTTATTATACTTGGCTGAGATTTACCTCTTCATCTTCTTTAATTGATTTAATCAAAAAGGTTTCAATATCTTTTGGGTCAAACATTAACGTGTACTCAAATAGAGGAAAAGCTAGAGAGCTTCGTACTGGAACTGATACTAACTTTGAAACATATATATATATATATATATATATATATATATATATATATACTCTTCCCTTTACAGTTTATTTAATTTGAAGTTCCATTGGGAGTATATATGAATTAGATCACATGATAAGGTGGCCCCTCCAGATGGTGCGAACAGGACGAATATTGAACAGTTCATGGAATGGCGGTGGTAAAAATAGCATTTTTGTTCTAATGTGGCATCTTGCTTGCGATGAGATCAACGCGTTTTTGTAGTTTTGTTTGATAACGAAACAATTGTTAGAACCTCTCACCCTTAATTTGATGTTTTAAATTCAAGTGACGGAAATAAGTAATTTCTTAATAGAAAACGTCTTTTGTCAGATCAATAAATTTCAAATATCAACTAAAATTAAGCCGTTCGTTCCGGTCTTCTGATTATAATATTCAATTTTAGTTTTGTATTTTTGTATTTTTGCTTTGGTTTTCTAATTAGTGTGTTTATTCTGCCCTTCTTTTTATTTTTTCTAAGACGGGAGTCTTCCGTAAACAATCCCTCTACCTTCTTGAAAGTAGGATTAAAGTCTACGTCTATGCTACGCTGTTAAGACCCCACTTATAAAATTGCATTGGGTCTATTATTATTGTTGCATCAAATAGTATTAAATAAAACAGTATTGCATGAAAAGAATGGCGAAGGACAATATTATGCCACGTTCTGTGATGTCACTATTTTGAAATTAAAACTAGTTGTTCTTTTATGTACTCGTAGAGAATTAATACAAAGTGTGATTCTCCATAGGGGCATATGGCATGTTTCCAATCTTTCCCCAAGTCCCATGTGAGATGACACCCTGCCTCTTCTCGTACCGTCGGGCTGCGATATGAGGGCGACTCTTATCTTAATAGTGTTACGGAAGAGGTGTGCTAAACTTTGAAATATTATATTTAGAAGCGAATTTAGGTTTTTTATAATAGGAGTACTAAAAAAATAGTACCAAGTAGGAATCTATTTTTATTCCTTTGGATAAAAAAATTATTATTCAATCAAATAAATTATTTAACTTTTTTTGAACTATGGGCCGTGTATAGGGTAAAATATGCTATGACACGTGGCCGTTCAAAAGAGGGACGCGTGGAACCCAAAACGGGGAGGGGGGAAGGCAAGACCGAAGGCAACTGTTCCATTTATCACCGGAAAGAATAACGATCATAAAGATGTGATAAATACTCTTCGTCCGGTAGCATTTAATAGAGAATATTCCATGGCATTAAGAACGATTGTCTCTTACAGGAAATTTTGCATTTATGTCCACCGTTACATCTTCATCAATGATCCTCATAATTGATATTAAAGAGGGGCACGATCCTAGGACCTTCTTCCCTGGATGTAGCTATAAATAATGAGCTCAGTTATCATTGGACACGAATTTTCTGGCAAACTTATGCTACATTCTATTCAAAGCTTAATATAATCTTATTTCCTTTCTTTTCGATTTCATTATTGTCGTGCCTGGAAACCCTATTTCCGGAACTGTTGTTTCCGCTAGTTCGTCTCATCCTAAGGCTAAGTATTTCATAATTCTTCAATTATTTTATTATTTTAGGATCAAATTAATTTACATGTCTAGAAACCACGCATAAATTCAACTGTACCGTTTTACGAGTAAATAGTTTGGCGCCCACTGTGGGGCCTAGACAGCCGTGTAATTAAATTGATCTTTGCCTTTTTTACTAACGTGTTTTGATTATTTTGTCTTAGAAAAAATCATAAGAAATGGCAGATAACACTGTTAACAACACGCACAACCCCGAGATTCGAGGAGATCAGCCCCATTTCGATGAATCAATCAGTGACACCCATAATGAGAGGAATGATGCCACACCGGTGCATGACAGACAATATCCTCGACATGGTTGGGAGACAACTCCCTATGATGCTGATGAGGAACATGTCGTTGACGCGATAAGGGTCTTGCAAGAGCAACAAGTGATCATTCTAGGCCACCTCACGCGACATGATAAGGTTATGATGGAGTTGAAGCAAGCTCTGTTGGGGGATTCTAATAATGCAAACAGATGAGATCCAATTCCTCTCGGCGGTCGCGCAAATCAAATAATGCAGAGGGTCGACAACAACATTCTTAGCGGTGAAATTGGCTCCGATAGGGCTGGGGGGAGCGGATCCAGCGTCAATAACGAGAACGATCCTTTCAAGAA
The DNA here is from genome assembly GCF_000393655.2 of Nicotiana sylvestris. Taxonomy (NCBI): domain Eukaryota; kingdom Viridiplantae; phylum Streptophyta; class Magnoliopsida; order Solanales; family Solanaceae; genus Nicotiana; species Nicotiana sylvestris. The sequence goes on from NC_091064.1 coordinate 108,292,800, forward strand.
TGAACTTTTATGGTTTAAGAGGGAGTGAACGCCCGCATAGACCAAATCCTGGGCGCACCATCGGTGTTGAAAGGTCCGAACTCAAACAAGTACACCCAATTGCCATACAAGCCAAGTGCGACGCCAAAATTAATCCTGAAGTGTTTGAAAACGCCTGATGTGCCAAATATGACGTGACTTCAGACCCTCAAGAGCATATTACCAACTACACAACATCAGTAAAGGGAAATAATTTAGCTCCTCACGAAATTGAATCTGTTTTGCTGAAGAAATTTGGAGAGACCCTCACGAGGGGAGACTTGACATGGTATTCATTGTTACCCGAACATTCTATAGACTCCTTTGAGATGCTCGCAGACTCTTTCATCAAGGCTCATGCCAGAGCTAGAAAAGTACTGGCCCAAAAGGCCGACATATTTTAGATTGCACAAGGAGAATCCGAGTTACTACGAGAATTCATTACCCGATTCCAGAAGGAGAGAATGTTGCTTCCGGCTGTCCCAGATGAATGGGTGGCTGAAACATTCACCATGGGACTGAACCAAGAAGTTCAGTCGCTTCACGAATATTGAAGGAAAGCCTTTTTGAGTTTCAAGCAAAGACTTAGGCAGATGTCCACAACCGGTACGAATCAAAGATAAGGATCGAAAATGATCAGGTTGGCTTTCCATCGTCGATTAAAGGAGGGGAGAAGAAGAGAGAAAAGTCAAAAGATGATTTCGACATGGACAGACGACCCTCGAGGGGCCTCTTTTTGCCCTACCAATGGACCGAAGGCCCAGCATAAGCTCCCAAACAGCGGACATGTTCGCTATTGACAGAAGGAATGATCGCGGACAGAACAATAAATCACTACAGGATAAAGAAACGTCAGGTTCACGAGATCCTTCTTACCCTAAGCTATCGGAATACAATTTTAACGTCACTATAGTGGAGTTAGAATCAACCATGAGAAATATATATAAAAATAAGCACGGTTCCCGAAAACAATAAGATCTGATTCTAGCCAGAGGGATCCCAACTTATGTTGTGAATACCATGGGACGAATGGCCACCGGATAGGTGACTGCCGACACCTCCAGGAAGAAGTGGCAACATTATTGAAGAACGGTCATCTCAAGGAATTCTTGAGTGACCAAGCTAAGAACAATTACGGTCGTAACAGAGACAACGTTGAATCCTCGAAAGCAGGAGAAGATCCCCCGTGCAAAACGATCAACATGATCTTCGGAGGGAACGAGATCAACGGGGTCACCTTTTCGACAGCAAAAAAGATGAAAGCATCAATAACCCATAGAAAAAGACTCTGGAAAGATTGTATCACTTTTACGGAGGAGGACGCAGACGGATTGCTGCTACCACACAGCGATGCACTGTAATTTCTTTAAAGTGCTATATTTTAAGATTAAACGTGTTCTAGTAGATCCAAGAAGTTTGGCTAATATCATACAATAGAGAGTATTGGAGCAAGCTAAACTCACCGAAAGTATTATTCTGGCCACAAAGCTCCTCTCTGGATTCAACCTCGCGAGCGTAACAACCCAAGGAGAAATTTTATTACTCACAAATGCCGAAGGAGTAATGAGAACAACTCTTTTCGAGGTGGTAGATGGTGATATGGGATATAACATCATTTTGGAAAGGCCATGGCTGCACGAGATGAAAGCTATACCATCAACATATCATCAATTGCTAAAATTTCCAATTCCCGAAGGAGTTAAACAGATAAGGGGCGACCAATTGATGACAAGGAAGATGAATGCAATTTCAGTCTCTAGTAACAAAGGAAATAAACGTACAACATAGCGATTATAGGAACCGGGCGCCTGCTCCCTAACTAGATGAAGTTAGCCCGGGGGTAGAAATGTTTGGAATATTATCAGGTGCCAAGGTACTTCCAGGTTCTAGAAGAGATGGATGCAATGAAATTCACAGCGGAAGAGCTTGAGCAAGTTGTATTGTTCAAACAATTCCTAAAAAGGAAATTCCACTTGGGGACAGGACTGCACCCGTAGCTCAAGTCTGGCTTTATTGAATTCCTTAAATTTAATGACGATTTTTTTGCTTGGTCGCATGCGGGTATGACAGGTATCCTGATGGAGATAGCCATACACAATTTAAGTTTGGATCCAAACGTACTCCTAGTAAGGCAAAATAAATGACCTATTGCCGAAGCCAAGAATAAATTTGTCAACGAAGAGGTAACTCACTTACTTAATATCGGTTCAATCCGAGAGGTAAAGTATACAGACTGGCTAGCTAATGTAGTAGTATTTCCAAAGAAGAAGAATAAATTTTGCATGTGTGTAGATTATAAAGATTTGAATAAGGCATGCCCGAAAGACTCGTTGCCACTGCCAAACATCGATCAAATAATTGAGCTACAACCGGGCATGAGTTAATGAGTTTCTTCGATGCTTATTCCGGGTACAACCAAATTAAGATGAACCTGGAGGATCAGGAAAAAACTTCGTTTATAACGAATTTCGTAACATATTGCTATAATATGATGCCTTTCGGGTTGAAAAACGCCGGAGCCACTTATTAACGGGTCGTAAACATGATGTTTGAAAATCAAATAGGAAACACTATGGAAGTTTATATAGACGATATGTTTGTTAAGTCTGTGAACGCAGGTGATCACCTTAAACATCTGCAAGAAACTTTTGACATCCTAAGGAAGCATAATATGAAACTTAGCCCCGAGAAATGCGCGTTTAGAATCAGTTATGGAAAGTTTTTGGGATTTCTGGTATCGCAGAGGGGAATTGAGTTAAACCCCAATAAGATCAAGTCCATAGAAGACATCCCAGACCAGCTATCACACATGAAGGAAGTCCAAAGGCTTATGGGGAGATTGGCAACTTTGAGCAGGTTCATTTCCCGGTCATCAAAAAAATATCATCGCTTCTTCACACTGCTTAAAAAAAAATTCGAATGGACCCCACAGTGCCAGCAGGCTTTGAGGGATTTGAAGAAGTACTTATCAAGCCCTCCGTTTCTTTCAAAACCAAATGAAGGTGAAACGTTGCTAGTCTACCTCGCGGTCTTAGAAGTTGTGGTAAGTGCAGTTTTAGTCTGTGAGGACGAAGGTATGCAATCTCTCATTTATTATGTTAGTAAAATTTTAACGGGAACATAAACTCGCTACCACATTTGGAGAGATTGGCCTTAGCTTTTGTAGTCGCCGCTCGAAAGCTGAGGCCCTACTTCTAATGCCACCCAATAGCCATGATAACTACTTTCCCTTTGCGGAACATCCTACATAAACCCGAGCTCTCAGGTAGATTGTCCAAATGAACCGTCGAAATGAGTGAGTTCGACCTAGAATATAAACCAAGGACTGCAATTAAGTCACAAGTCTTGGCTGACTTCGTGGCCGATTTTAGTCCGGGACTACTACCTCTGGCAACCAAAGAGGCAGTAATAGTGTCAGAATAAACATCAAGGGTTTGGACCTTATTTATGGACAGATCTTCCAACGTAAAAGGGTCTGGGCTCGGTATAGTATTAATCACCCCTTTGGAGGAAAACCTAAGGCAAGCCATCACAACGGTCGCTTTAACTAACAATGAAGTAGAATATGAAGCTTTGATTGCAGGGACCGAACTGGCCCGAGGACTCGACTTCGAGGTCATCAAAATCAAATGCGATTCATAGCTTGTGGTAAATCAGGTTTACGAAAATTTTGAAACCAAAGAGGAGCGTATGCAACAATATGTGGTAGAGGTCCAGGCTCTATTGGCACGATTTCGGGAGTGGTAAATTACTCATATCCCCAGGGAAGAAAACGCAGAAGCAGACGCATTGGCTAACCTCGGATCATCGACGAAAATAAAGGGATCAGAGTCTGAAACGATAGTATTACTGATGAACTAAATACTGGATACAAATGGTTACTATAAGGTAAATGAAACTAATTTGGTCTGGGACTGGAGGAATGAGATCATCGATTATCTCGAGCACGGGAAGCTACCCAAAGATCCCAAAGCATCCCGGGTGTTGCGCGCCAAAGCAACGCAATATAGCTTCAGGAAAGGCCAATTGTATAGAAAATCTTTTCAAGGCCCGCTGGCCCGATGCTTAGAGGCATCCGAAGCTAACTATGTCATGAGAGAGGTCCATGAAGGGATATGCGGTAACCATTCGGGCGCAGATTCCTTAGTGTTGAATTTGGTAAGGGAAGGATATTATTGGCCCTGCATGGAATAAGATGCCAAAGACTTTATGCAAAAGTGTGATAAGTGTCAACACTACGCGCTAGTGCATCATCCGGCAGAACCATTACATTTAGTTCTATCCCCATGGTCGTTCATGAAGTGGGGGATGGACATCGTCGGACCACTGCCACCGGCCCCCAAAAAGGTAAGATTTCTTTTAATTTTGACTGACTATTTTTCTAAGTGGGTGGAAGCATGTCCTTATCGGAAGATCGGAGAACGCAAAGTGGTGGATTTCTTGTGGGAAAATATAATTGATAGGTTCGGAATACCAAAAAGAATAGCATGCGACAATGGGCCACAACTTATCAGTGCAAAAGTTACAAAGTTCCCGGAAGATTTAAAAATAAAGAGGATCACATCTTCACCCTATCATCCGAGCGCAAACGGTCAAGCAAAGTCAACGAACAAAGTGATTATTCAAAGCCTCAAGAAAAGGTTGGAAGCGACTAAAGGTAATTGGCCCGAGGAATTACCCGAAGTTCCATGGGCATATCGAATAACGGCCAAGTCGAGCACAGGGGAAACCCCCTTTTCCCTTGTGTACGGTGTAGAAGCTTTAATCTCAATAGAAGTAGGGGAACCCACCTTGAGATATTTCCAGGTAGATGAAGAATCAAACAACAAAGCAATGTTAGTCAACTTGGAGCTGCTCAATGAACGCATAGACTAGACGCATGTAAGAATGGCAGCTCAAAAGCAGAGAATGGAGCATTGTTATAATCGAAGAGCCAACCTCCGTTATTTCAAAGCAGGAAACTTGGTCCTAAGGAAAGTGACTCAAAATACCTGGGAGCTCAACGCAGAGAAGCTAGGTCCAACATGGGAAGGCCCCTACCGGGTCTCAGCTGTCACCGGGAAAGGTTCATATGAATTGGAGAACCAAAATGGAGAAAAGTTGTCCAACTACTGGAACATGGCACACCTCAAAAGATATTATTGCTGATGAACATCATCCGAGTGGAAAGTATGTGCTCCATTCTTTTTTCCTTCGTTCCGTTTTTGTCCCAATTGGGTTTTTTGGCAAGGTTTTCAATGAGGCAGCAATAGAAAGCATACTACGAAGATAACAACAATAAGACCTTTAATCACAAGGCACTCAAGCAAAAATTCACTCCGAAACGGTCAGATAGTCTTTGGATCTATAGCAAAATTCCCACCGATAAATTAATTTTTCTATAGCACAAAGTCTACCCGACCGTTCATAAGTTCAAATCATTAAAGGACTATTAGATAGTCTTTTCCTCGATAGCAAAAACTTCTAAGGAAAAGTGAAGTTTGTTACCAAGCATAAGATTGTCTAGCAATTCATTAATGGGGTCCTCGAAGATACAAGACTTCCAGTGTCCAATTCGCATTCTTCACATTCGAACACTAGGGGGTTGATATGAGGATAAGGCAATAATGACTGCCACATCAACCGAAATCAAAAAATCGGAAACATATTTGCATCATCAGGACCGTGGACTACGGCCAACCCCGTAAAAATAAGTTGTACAAGTTAGCCACAGTAATGGCAATTTCTCTTTAGCATAGCAAATGCTTATGTACTTTTCTTTTTGAAAATAGAAGGAATAAAATGAAATCCTTTTGTTTTTATCTTGTTTCTTGCTCAAACGATGAATTAACATTTTTATTTGAAAGTTAAACAAGTACTTCAAATGCTAGTGTCATAATGAAAATGAGACGTCCTCTTCAAGAGCACCGTAAACATAAGAGGCCCTCTCTTATAAAAATCCTCATGTTAAAGGGTTGATTTCAGAAGAGCTTATGTCCGAAATCAAAATGCCTTCGGGAAATATACACCCGAGGTCGTATATGAAAGGACGCATAAAGTAAACTTACACAAATACTCATAGAAGCCCTCGTGTAAATGGGTTGACTTCGGAAGAACTTATGCCTAAAATGCAAATACTTGCGGGAGAAATACACCCAAGGCTTCACATAATAAGGTGCAAACAATAAAACTTGCGTGAAACTCTTAAGCAAAAAGAAGAGAATGCAAAGATTAAAACTTGCATAACGAAAGAAAGACTCAAACAATACTTGAGCAAAAAGACGTTTTTATTTACAGTCACACGCCAAAATGGCGCATATACAGGAATTGGAAAAAGAAAAAAAAGCTAAAATGCAGCATCTCCGGAACCCGGAGAAAGAGAAATGTTCGCGACCCCGGGAGAAGTAGAGGGATCCGCCGATGGCTCAACACTTTGGTCTTCACCAGTTTTCCCCTCAACATCATCATCTGATTCTTCTTCAATTCTCGAGAACTGGGAACTGGAACTAGAAGAACCAGGAGCATCAGGCCCCACCGGGAGACCATTTTTAGCAGCCAACTCAAGCTTACAGGCCTTAGCAATTTCAGCATCAAAATCAATGATACCAACAAGGGGACTATCTGTATAAGGTAATATATGCTATGACATATGGCCGTCCAAAAGAGGGACGCGTGGAACCCAAAATGGGGGGATGGCCAAGATCGAATGCAACTGTTCTGTTTCTCACCGAAAAGAATAACGCTCATAAAGATGTGATAAATACTCTTTGCCTGGCAGCATTTAATAGAGAATATTACATGGCATTAAGAACGACTATCCGTTACAGAGAATTTAGCATTTATGTCCACAGTTACATCTTCATCAATAATTCTTATAATTGATATTAAAAAAGGGCACGATCCTAGGACTAGATGTAGCTATAAATAATGAGCTCAGTTATCATTGTAAGGGACACGAATTTTCTGGCAAACTTATGCTACATTCTATTCAATGCTTAATATAATCTTATTTCCTTGCCTTTTGATTTCATTGTTGTCATGCCCGAAATCCCTATTCCCAAAACTGTTGTTTCTGCTAGTTCGTCTACATCCTAAGGCTAGTATTGCATAATTCTTCAATTATTTTATTATTTAAGGATCAAATTAATTCACTTGTCTAGAAACTACGTATAAATTCAACTGTACCGTTTTACGGTAAACAGACATTTAACTACCCAAGCAGTGTATTAAAACATAACTTTTATTTTCATTACTTCAAAACACATGAAAAAACCGAAGATATCTGAGAAGCATCTTTACGCTTTAGAACTTTTCTTTTTTCTTCTACATGTTTATGTGTTTCAAAAACTCCAAAGAAGTTTGGTCAGCTACATCCCATATTATTTTAGGTTAATGGATGATATTTATGACCCCTACTAACATTATCATTCTTTCAGTATGTTTAACTAGAAAATACAAATTTTGGTCAAAGCTTAATTTTAGAAGAACTCAGGTTACTTAAGCAAATAAGGAAACAATAAAAAAGAAGAATTGAATTGAAATGTAGTTGAGTAAGAAAAATAAAGCAAAGTAAATCAGTATATTCCAATAATAATTCGTCTCCCAATATAAATATTATTTTTATCCTTTTATAGCTATTTCTAAGTACTACATTTCTTTCCTCTCATAGTAGAGCCATTATGAGTAATTAATGGCATTAATGTAGCGTTATAATTGGCAATCGTAACTGTTTCGTGAAGATTCAATAACGTTCCCATCATTGATGCTCATTAATTACAGATAATACGTATTGGTACTTTTTGCTAACTAGAATCTTTCCTTCAATGTCTCTTCAAATCATCAAGAGATTCGAGTAACCGATCCTTTTTATTTTCTTGAATCTTTGTCCGTGCTTGTGAAGGCTCGCGGCTCTTTGAATACTCTTTACTAGCTGTCATTCTTCCATTGACCCACGTGTCTTGGCATGTTAGAACATAATTAATTCCAAAGGTTAACTTAATTTTCTCCAATAGAGATAGTCCCCCCACTTGCCATTTATTCAGCAATTGAATATTTGGGAAGTGGATCTCATTAAAGCGGGAATTTTTTCCACCATTCTCATGCATCATTGCACCTTTTCCAAAACTAATGATTCGCATGTCCCTTCCATTTAATATATGTGACACGTGGTGGTTTTTGATTGGTTATGCAGTCCTTCAGCATCTTTTAACGCTTTTTTACGGCTTTATCAATCACGAAGTGGCAGTTTTCATTATGACATTCTCATCATTACTTTTTTGTTTGACGGTTGCTTTTGAGTATAAATATATCCTTTGTCTCTTCTTTCATAGAAAAGTTTTCCATTTTTAACTTATTCAATCTCCTTCTCTTCTTCATATAGCTATGTCTTCTTCAAACCCCGATCCTCAAAAAGTTCTTATCGTAGATGAACTTCCCCTTTCTCCTACTAGGAGCAGGAGAGGGGGTAGGCTACGTAGCTTAGGGTCAGTTTGAATTCGAGGTTCTTCTTCTTCGCTACCTAGTTCTACTCCTTCTTCATCTTCTAGAACTAGGTCTTCTCTTACACATTGGTCTTCTGCTAGAAGCAGGGATTCCAATGAACCAATACGCGAACCTACAGTAGATGAAATTGTCCCTTCTGAACTTTCTTTTTATACTAACAGAGAATCAATTAGAAACCAGGTTTCTTCTATGTCTTCTCATGATCGTGCCGATGTCTATCCTTCACAGATTACTGAAGATTTGATCTCTGTTGTCCGTAGGGATTATCATTGGAGGTTTGATTTCCTAATTCTGATTCCTAATGCAAATAAAAGGATTACTTCTTTCAAGGCTGGTTTTTATTACGTGTACACATACCCTTTTACATTGGACTTTAGACCCCACATTGATCCAGTTATCATTGAATTCTGCCGCTTCTTCAATGTATGTTTAGGACAAATTGGCCCTATTGTATGGAGGGCAGATGCATGTTTAAGCTATTTGGCTAATTTAGCTCAATTGCCTTTCACCTTCTTTAATCTAATCCACCTCTACTCCCCTAAATTATTCCGTCATGGGATTTTTACTTTGGTGGCGAGGAGTAAGAGGGTATTAATCAACCCTGAGGATGATAAGGATCGTGGCTGGTATGCTCGATTTTTTGCTGCTCCTACGTCAGGGTTAGTAGGTGAAGAAAATATGTCATTCCCTGAAAAGTGAAATTTTGCACGTAAGTTTTCTATACAACTTTCTCTCTTCTCTTTTCTCTTTTTTTTTTAAAAATATAGGGTCTACATTCTTGTGACTATTTCGCTTTTCTTTTTTGAGCAACCATGGGAACTGTAGAAGAGATTCCCAATTTTCGTGGTTTGGTAGAGAAATTGTTGGCCATCGCTCCGATGGAAGTTAGATCTTGGAAATACCTCTCAAACAGGTTTGGATGGAAGGTTAAAACTCACGGTAAAATTTTATTCTTTTCCTTCTCTTTTTATTCATTCTTTCTTTATAATGTATTTAACCCTTCTTTTTATCAGGGTTTCCTATTCGTGGTGTAAGTGCTAAGTCGATTGCAGCTTCTAAACTTTCTTTGGCAAGAGCTATAGAGATAATCTTGAGTTCTTCATTGAAAAGGAAAGCTGACAAACCCCAGGATTCCGAAGAGGAGGAGGAACGGGATGGAAATTCTTTGGTTAAAAGGCCGCGGGCTAGAAGATGCGTCATTTCGGATGACGAAGTTAATCCTCCCCGTTCTGTTCCCATGATCGAGCCTGTTGAAGCCACTTTAGTGAGTTTTGATGAAGATACTCCTATGGAAGCTCGTGACTCTAATGAACAACTTTTTTCACGTGGGTTTGATAGTGAAGGCTTTGATTTGGTGTCTGATGAAGTACCTCTTGCCTCTTTCCCCGTATTTGTCCCAATGGAACGCTTTTTGCCTGGTCTTACTGCTGCTGTTTCTGCTCCGCCTCAAGCCATTATGACTTCCTCTACAGTCCCCGCTACTAATATTTCTCGAATTGAAGTTGGTTCTTCAAGTGGAAATTGAGTGATGAAACAAATTACCATTGAGGTTCCTGCCGATGGTAATCTTCTGAAGAAGTCAGGCTAAGCTGACGTATGGTTGAAACCCTTGATTGGTCCGGTTGAAAAGTCCAAGCTAGAAAGTCATAGTTCTTTGACTTGGATGAATGACATCGTGCAATCATTATTGAAGGTATTAACTTCTTTTCATGTTCTATTCCATTTTCCTTTTACTAAGATTCTTATCTTTTTTTTTTGTAGATCAATCTCATCGGTACGGAGATGATGAAAAGAGTTTGCCATACAGAGAAATTGATGCATGATTACCAGATTGAGGCAGATAATTGGAAAGAATAGTATGAAAGTCTTCAGCTTGAGATGGAAGTTTTAGAAGAAAACAAATGTACCTTAGAGCAGCAGCTAAGAGTCATGACATCAGAGCTAGCAGTTGAGAAAGTTTCTTCCAACCAGGCGGGCAAGGATAAAAACCTCCCCGAGTCATCTTTTGCTGAACAACTCTCAAAAGCCACTGAACAGATTAGAGGTCTGAAGGCCTTGTTGAATGAGAAAGAGGTTTATGCTGGTGAGATTGTTCAAATACTCACCCAGACCCAAGAAGATATCCGAGTGTCTTCTGATAAGTTTAAGTTTTTGGAGAGTTCACTTGCCCCTTTACAATCTTCTTACGATGCTGCTTTGACTGAGAGGGAGGAGCTCAAGAGTGAAATTGATCATTGGGAAAGAGACTACGAGGATCTTGAGGACAAAGCTACTGTTGAAGTAAGTTGGGCCATTTTGAATACGCGCCATGATACCCTTGTGGAGGTTAGCCAAGAAGGTTTTAACTTGAATGTTGAGTTATCAAAGATTAAAGAGACCATTGAAAAAACACAGCAAGGCCAAAGTTTCTGTTCACCCATGGTTGATACTCCCGACAATGTTGAATCTAATCCTGGTGCGGTGGATGTCCCAACTCCTTTTGACTAAATCGAGCCATCTGTTGCTGATGATGCCGTCTTGAATTCTTTTTCAGAACCTGCTCCACAGTGAAATTTTATTTGTGAAGTTTGACTCTTTTGTTTTCTTTTTAGTGGAATGTTTGGTAGTTGATGGTTTTACCCCTGGTCCCATTTTAGGGGTAATATTTTTGGTAACAACGTATCCCCAAGTCTTTTCGGGGATTTTGTAATGACAATTAAGTTAGTACTAAGTTTATACTTAGTTTAACTGAATATTATAAAGTTTTTGTTTCAACTTATTATACCTTCGACTTGAGTTTCTGTTATACTCTTTTAATGATTTGTCCTTGTCTTGTTTTTTTTATAAGTTCTGGGTCTTGCTTCTATTTAATTTTAATCTGCGGGTTTTTGTTTTACCTTTTTAACTTTTTGCATTTTTAGAAATGCTTAGTTAACTTCATGGATTTTTGAATCAAACATGAATTATAAAAGAGGGCCCTTTTATACGACACTTAATGAAGAAGACGTTTCAACCTCATAATAGTGTGAACATACGAAAAAAGAAATAGGAACACACATGTTTCTTGGAATAACTTTGATAAAAGTTTTCGTTCGAACTTTGTCAAGCTTAAATAACACCTTACATGTATTTAAATATCTTCTATAACTCCTCCATAAATATTTTCTTTACAACAGATTTGCAAAAAAAATTCAAGGGTTTCTTTACGACCCATGGCTAAATACTGCCTTTAACCTAAACATTCGTAGAAGTTTGAAATTTGTATCCACGAGTGTATTCATCATAGGTTTTTAGATCAGGCTTGCATTTTTTTGCTCGTGATTTTGCTCCAAACTTGATATTTGTTGAGTAGACTTCAGGTTTGACTTGAAATTTAATTGTTTCAGCCTTCTTTGCCTTCTTTATACATATATCATATGTATATTATATAGTCCCCCAAGTATTTGAGCTTTGAAGTATGAAATCTCTAGCACTTGATTATTCCTTCCATGCGGTCCTTTTCCTGAAAAGGAAAAACATACAGGGCTCGGAGGTACAATTTTAGATGAAGACCGCTTAACCCATTAAATTTCCATCAGAATAGTTGTAACCCTAGACCGAAAATTATGTTCTTTCCACGTGTCTTTCAGGTCGTAATTCATCATTTAGTGTGGGGTAGCTTTTTGCCTATCATCTAAAATCATTAGTAAAATTTTAACAATTCAAAAATAAATATCGTGAATGGGGATACCTGACCGTTAGTATTTCCTTTCCTTAGAAATAGTATTTCTTCAAATGAACAGTACTCCAATTTGAAGGTAGAATCTTACCATCCAAAGTTTCAAGCTTGTATGCTCCTTTTCCTGGCCCTTCATAATTTGGACTCAACTTTCCTGCATTGCCTGCCCTCGTGGATTAGAAAACTTTCTTGAGTACGTAGTCCCCAATCTTGAAGTATCTGAGATGATATTTCCGATTGTAATACCACTCAATAACTTGTTTTTGCGCTGCCATCCTTATTAATGCAGTTTCCCTCCTTTCTTCAAGTAAATCCAGGTTTACCTACATCTCTTCTTCGTTCGATTCTTCGGTAGCTTGAGTATATCTCGTACTTGGATCCCCAATTTCGACTGGAATTAAGGCTTCAACACCGTATACAAGTGAAAACGATGTTTCTCCCGTAGTTGTTTTTGTTGTTGTTCGGTAAGCCCACAAGACTCCAGGTAGTACCTCTGGCCAATTGCCCTTTGATTCTTCCAGTCTTTTCTTCAAATTGTTGATAATGACTTTATTCGCTGATTCAGCTTGTCCATTACCCACCGAATGGTAAGTGTCGAGGTAATTTTTTTAATTTGCCCGCTTTGGAAGAATTCAGTGATTTGTGCACCTATGAATTGCTGGCCGTTATCACATACGATATCCTTTGGCACCCTAAATCGGCTGATGTTTCTCCAGATGAAGACTCTGACCTCTTTTTCTCGTACCTGTTTGAAGGCTCCTGCATCTACCCACTCAGTAAAATAGTCAGTTAGTACTAACAAAAATCTTACCTTGCCTTTTGCTTGTGGTAGTGGACCTATGATATTCATCCCCCACTTCATAAAAGGCCATGGTGCTATAACTAGATGTAACAATTCAGCTGATCGATGCATGTTGTTGCCATATCTTTGACACTTGTCATATTTAGCCACAAAACTTTCCGCTTCTTCTATTTTTGGCCAGTAATAGCCAGCTCTAATTATGGTTGTTACTAAAGATCTCCCTCTAATGTGATTTCCACAATGTCCCTCGTGTATTTCTTTCATCACATATTCTGTTTAGGAAGGCCCAAGACATCTTGCTAGAGGGATACCGAATATTTTTCGATATAAATTAGCTCAAATTAAATAGTAACGAGCAGCTTTTTGGCGAAGTGCTTGAGCCTTTTTTTATCTTCAGGTAGTATTCCATACTGCAAAAAATTGACAATCTTGTTTCTCCAATCCCAAGTTAGATTATTGTAAAAAAAAATTGACAATCTCGTTTCTCCAATCCCAAGTTAGATTACTGCAAAAAACATTACCTTGTTTTTGTCTTGATCGAGCACTGAATGAAACAAATGTATCACGGAAGCGTTTTCTTCATTTGTTACTTTTGCAGCGGATGCAAGATTAGCTAGAGCGTCTGTCTCAGTATTATCTTCAGGTAGTATTCCATACTGCAAAAAATTGACAATCTCGTTTCTCCAATCCCAAGTTAGATTACTGCAAAAAATTTTACCTTGTTTTTGTCTTGATCGAGCACTGAATGAAACAAATGTATCACGGAAGCATTTTCTTCATTTGTTACTTTTGCAGCGGATGGAAGATTAGCTAGAGCGTCTGTCTCAGTATTTTCTTCCCTTGGTATCTGCATGATTTTCCATGTTTGGAATTGTCTAACTAAATCTCGTGCCTTTTCCAAGTATTGTTGCATCCTTGCCTCTCTAGCCGTATAAGTCCCCTGCATTTGGTTAACTACGAGCTGCGAATCACTTTTGATTATGACCTGCTCTATTTCGAGCTCTCGTGCCAATTCTAAACCTACAATCACAGTTTCATATTCTGCCTCATTATTAGTGATTGGATGTCATTTTATTGCTTGTCATATGGTTTTACCCGCAGGTGGTACCAGGACAACGCCTAGGCCTGTTCCTTATACATTTGATGAACCGTCAGTAAATAAGGTCCAAGTACCTGGATTAGATCCATTAAATACCTGCAGTTCTTTTTCTGCCTCCAATTGTATCCCCTGGCTAAAATCTGCCATGAAATCTGCTAAAACTTGTGACTTTATTGCAGTTCTAGGTTGATATGTAATGTCATATTCTCTTAGTTATATAGCCCACTTGGCTAATCTACTGATAACTCTTGTTTATGCAATATATTACGTAAGGGGTAGGTGGTTACCATAGAGATAGGATGACATTGGAAATAAGGTCTTAATTTTCTAGATGCCATAATTAAGGCTAATGAAAGTTTCTCTAAATGAGGATATCGAGTCTCAGCATCTAGCAAAGATTTGCTAACATAGTAAATCAGAGATTGTTTACCTTGGTCTTCTTGAACTAATACGGCACTTACCGCTACTTCTGAAACTGCAAGGTAGATAAGTAATTTCTCCCCACCATTTTTTTGTTTGGCTAGCAATGGTGGATTTGACAGGTACGCCTTTAAATTTTTAAGCGCTTGTTGACATTCTTCAGACCATTGAAATTGATTTTGCTTTTTCAAAGCTGAAAAGAATTTGAAACACTTTTCTGATGATTTGGAAATAAACCTTCCCAAGGCTGCTATTCTTCATGTCAGCCTTTGTACTTCTTTTTTTCTCGTGAGTATAAATTTCTTCAATAGCTTTAATCTGCGTGGGATTTACTTCAATGCCACAGTTAGAAACAAGAAATCCCAAGAACATACCTGATGACACGCTAAATGCACATTTCTCAGGATTTAACTTCATGTAAAATTTACGAAGAATCTGAAATGTATCAGTCAAGTGTTGAATATGATCCCCTGCTTGTTGTGATTTGACCAACATATCATCTATATACACTTCCATGATTTTTCATAGGTGTTCTTGAAATATTTTGGTCACTAGCCTTTGGTATGTGGCCCTAGCATTCTTTAATCCAAACGGCATAACTTTGTAACAGTAAATCCCCTTGTCCGTGATAAAAGAAGTTTTTTCTTCATCTAGAGGATCCATTTTAATCTGATTATATCCTGAATAGGCATCTAAAAAACTTAATAATTCAATTAATTAGTTGATCTATGCGCGGTAATGAAAAAGAATCTTTAGGGCAAGCTTTATTTAGATCAGTATAATCTACACAAATTCATCACTTACCATTTTTTTTGGGTACTACTACAGAATTAGCCAACTAATCTGGATACTTTAGCTCGCGGATGGACCCAATTTTTAAAAGTTTTTGCATCTCGTCTTGAATCACCTGATTCTTGAAGGAGCCTTACTTCCTTTTCTTTTGTTTGACAGGTGGGTATGATGGGTCTTCATTTAATTTGTGGGTTATTACCTCTGGTGGTATACCTGTCATATCTGAATAGGACCAAGCAAAACAATCTGCGTTAGCCTTTAAAAATTCAATCAACTTACGTTTCATCTCTGGACTAAGGTTGGTTCCAATATAGACTTTTCTGTCCGGCCAATGTACAACTAGTACCACAGTTTCCAGTTCATCGATCGTTGTTTTGATATTTTCATTTTCTTCTGTTTCTTGAATAGTATCGGGCCTCGAGTCTACATCTATTTGCCTATCTTCAGTTGAGGTTCGTGTTGCTGCGTCCTCAACTGAATTCTATAATTTCTATTTTTCATCACTTTTTGTGTTTGAATCTGCCACGGAATTAATGCTTCGTGAAGCTTGTTGGTCACTACGGATTTGTCGTATTCCCCATTGTGATGGAAACTTGATAACTTGATGTAAGGTAGATGGCACAACGTCCATTTCGTGAATCTATGATCTGTCGAGAATCATATTGTAAGCCATATCCATTTCAACTACCTGAAATTTGGTATCTTTGACTACCCCTTCTGCCAATATGGTGAGTATTATCTCCCATTTTGTTACGACGCTCGAGTTGTCAAAACCAAACAAGGTGTGTGCCTTGGGTATCAGCTTATCATCGGCTTGCATCTCGTTTAACACTCTTAATAGAATGATATTCACGGAACTACATGGATCAATCAAAACTCATTTTACATTAATGTCATGTACAAGTAAAGATACTACCAGTGCATCATTATGTGGGGTTAGCACGCCATCTGCATCTACATCATCAAATGTAATACTATCTTCTTCCAAAACCTGTCGAACTCGCTTCCCGTGTGTGACTGTAATTTTTGACACTTTCTTTGTTGTCGTGTATGTCACACCATTGATTTCCTCTCCTCCACGTATGACATTAACCGTCCTTTTTGGTGAAGGAGGTTTTGGTGGCTCCTGCCTATTCTTCATATATGCTTGCTTTCCCTTTTCACTAAATAATTCAGTTAAATATCCTTGTTTTAATAAATGTTCTACTTCACCTTGCAGCAATCTACAATTTGCCATTTTGTGACCGTGATCATTGTGAAACTCACACCAAAAATTAGGATTTCGCCTGTTTGGGTTAGATCTCATTTCCTTAGCCGCCATACCTTGTCTCCCATGCTCCTTAAAACAACCACCAACTCGGATGTGCTAACATTAAAACTGTAACCGCCGATTTTTGCCTTCGAGCTTCTGTCATCATCTCGCGCGGGTGATGAACCCGACTCTCTATCTCTTGATCTATGATCATACCTTGGGTTTTCCTATTTTGAACGCGAGTCTCTTCCTGCTGGTCCCATGTAAGGCTCATACCTGGTTTTACCGGACCTTTATTCAGTTTCAGCTCATCTTGAACTCACCCTTTCATCTTTTCGAGACCGAATGATAGTATCTTCTTCTATCCGCAGCTTCGTGCTATATCTATTATAAATATCATTCCAAGTTGTTGCTGGAAATTCTTGTATACTTTCCTTGAGTCTCCTCGCGGCTTCCGAGGTTTTTTTATTTAGATTACTGGCAAAGGCCATAGCCGCCCAGTTATCAGGTACACGTGGCAACATCATCCTCTCACGCTGGAATCTGTCTATGAATTCCTTGAGCAGCTTTGTATCTCCTTATTTTATTTTGAAAATATCCTCCATTCTTTTTTCAACTTTTTGATCTTCCGAGTGTGCTTTGATAAATGAATCTGCAAGCTGAGCAAAAGAATCTATAGAATTTTTGGGTAAAGAGAGTACCAAGTTAATGCTCCCTTCGTGAGCGTTTCTCCGAATTTTTCGACCAATACTGATTCAATATCTTGCTTGGTCAAGTCTTTTCCCTTTACACCAGTTGTAAATGCGGTTACACGATCCCGTGGATCTGTTGTTTCATCATATTTCAGAATATCGGGCATCTTGAATTTCTTTGGAATTGGTAAAGGAGCGACACTTGGCTTCTAGGGTTGTTGAGAGTATTTGTCCATATCTATTCCCTTGATTACAGGCGGCACTCCAAATATCTGCTATATGCGATTGCTCTGCTCCTTGAGCTGTTTCTATAAAGTTAGTACTAAATTTTGTAAATCAGAATTGACTGGGTTACCTTAGCCTCCATCACGAGATTCGCTAGGAGTTCCTCCACTGCCTAAGTTAATGAGTCCTGAGTGAGTATTTTCCACGGTGTTATCGTTTGGAGTTGGTGTTGGTGGCGCAACACCTGACAGCTGGTTAGCAAAATCCTGAAGAGCGTTACTGACCTATTGGGGGAATAACTTTTTCAAAGCTTCATCAATAGCTTGATTATTTTCGAACTGTTCATTCGTATTTGATTCAGATCCGTCAGGAGTCCCCTCTCGGGATTATCGAGGAGAGTTTCATTGTGATGGAGCTGGAGTTCCTTCATCTTGTTGATTCTCCTGACGTTGCTGATTTTCTTGATGTTGTACATCTTGTTGGTTGTTGTCATTGATATTCGACATGATTGTTTTGACAGGAGAGTCGATTTAGAAAGTAAAATATTATCAGATTCCCGGCAATGGAACTAATTTGTTTAACCAGAAAATAGGAATTTTAGTCAAAGCTTAATTTTAGAAGTACTCGGGTTACTGATAATCAAATAAGGAAACAATAAAAAGAAGAATTGAATTGAAATGTAGCTGAGTAAGCAAAATAAAGTAAAGTAAATTAGTGTATTCCAATAATAATTCGTCTCACAATACAAATATTATTTCTGTCCTTTTATAGCTATTTCTAAGTACTACGTTTGTTTCCTATCACAATAGAGCTATTATGAGTAATTAATGGCATTAATGTAGCATTATAATTGGCAATCGTAACTGTTTCGTGAAGATTCTTGTCACAACCCAGATTTCCCACCCTCGGGAGTCGTGATGGCGCCTACTTATGAAAGCTAGGCAAGCCGCGTATTATAGACTCACTAACTCTTTTATTTAGCCCTTTTTAACAATTTAAATCAACATGCGATCAACAATGAAATATTAACAATAATTGAAGACATGCGGAAGATGTAATTCTGATAACTTAGCCAAAAACAAGTACTACAATACCAAGTACATCTCTACTCGGAACCGGTGTCACAATATCACGGACCATCTACAAATACTACATACAAATGTCTGGAAAGAAAGGTACAATCTGTCTCTAAAGTAAATGAAAACAGAACATAAAGATAGAAGAGAATGTCGGGCCCGTGGACGCCTGCAGGACTACCTCAGGATCTCTAACTGGACTGAAGGCAGTCACCCAAAGCTATGGTCCAAAAGCTGCCGCTCTGGGATCTGCACACAGTGCAGAGTATAGTATCAGCAAAACCGACCCCATGTATTGGTAAGTGCCTGGCCTAACCCCGACAAAGTAGTGACGAGGCTAGGACCAAACTATCGAATAAACCTGTGCAGTTATATATTATACAGTGAAAATAAAACAAAAATAAACAAGTAAAGCTGGGAGGAGGAAACATGCTACGGGGAAATATCATTACCAACAGTAATTTAAGAGAAAGGCATAAGGACAATTTAGAATTTACAGCAAAACAATAAGGAACTCGTAACCAGTCTATAAGCACTTTGAATTATCTATTGTTGCAGCGCGCAACCCGATCCCAAAACATATTAACACTGTTGCGGCGTGCAACCCGATCCATATCATTTATCACTGTTGCAGCATGCAACCCAATCCATATCATTTATCACTGTTGCGGCGTGCAACCCGATCCAATTATATTATTGTTGCGGCGTGTAACCCGATCCAATTATATCATTGTTGCGGCGTGCAACGCAATCCAAGCATAATATTGTTGCGCGCGTGCAACCCGATCCAAATATAATATTGTTGCGGCGCGCAACCTGATCCACATATACAGTTCAACACCAATCACAACAAGAGTCCCGGCAAGGGACCAATAAAGAAACAACACCATCCCGATAAGAGAATCGACAGTATAAGTAAATATGTCCCGGCAAGGGAAAATAAGCTACAACCAAACTTGTTCCAATATCTAACTACCTCAACTAGCACCAATACTCAATCATAAGTAATCTCCACGAGAATAATCATAATCCTTGCTCAACACAGAGAATCAACAACTTAGGCATTCGTAGCATTTATTAAGAACACAACAATTTCACTTTAAGACTTACGATCATGCTTGACACCAACATATAGATACTCGTCACCATGCCTATACGTCGTACTCAACAAGTAACACGTAGCAAATAGGACACAACTCCTAATCCCTCAAGCTAAGGTTAGACCAAACACTTACCTCGAACTTCCACGGCCAACTCAAGCCTCAAACACCGCTTTTCCTTTTGAATTTGGCTCCAAATCAATTGTATCTAGACATAATCAACTTAATAACATCAATAAACGCTAAACAATCCAATTCCAATGCTTAATTATAGATTTCCTACCATTCTTCCCAAAAAAGTCAAAAATAAACCCCCGACCCGCATGGTCAAAACACGAGGTTGGGACCAAAACCCGATCACCCATCCACTCATGAGCCCGAATATATAATTAGTTCCAAAATTCGACCCCAAAACGAGGTCTAAATCCCAATTATGCAAAAAGTCCTAACTCTACCAAAATCCCTAATTTTCTACACTTAAGAACATGATTTAGGCCTATAAATCTAATGGGTGTTAATGGAAATTGAAGAAAATGAGTCTAAGATTATATAACTATGGATTTTTGGTGAAGTTCTCTTTCAAAAATCGCCCAATTTGGAGTTTGGAAGAAGAAGTTATGAAATTTTGGTGAAATCCCGTATGTTCTGTTACTGTTTAAAAATCATTGGGCAGGCCTTCATCGCGTTCGCGATGGGTCAGGCCTAGCTGACCTTCGCGTTCGCGTTTGACGGTTCGCATTTGTGGAGCTTCAGCTCCTAGAGCCTTCGCGTTCGCGGTCGAATGGTCGCGTTCGCGTAGAACAATTGTGAAACCCCTCCCCCCAGGCCTTTAACCTTATGCGTTCGCGAGTACCTGGACGCGTTCGCGAAGGGTACTTCCTCCACAGCCTCGCATTCGCGTCCCAAGCTCCGTGTTCGCGGAGAGCAAACTGGCACTTGAGGAGATTGCCTTACGTGTTCGTGAGTGGAACCACGCAAATACGAAGAACAAAACCTCTGTGCACTGAGACAGCAAAAACCTGCAATTTTTCCTAAGTTCAAAATCTTCGAAACCCATCCGAAACTCACCCAAGCCCTCGGGGCTCCAAACCAAACATGCATACTAACTAAAAACATCATATGAACTTATCCGTGCGATCAAATCGCAAAAATAACCTCTTAAACAACGAATTTAGCATAGAAATCTAGGAAAAATCTCAAAACTTTCTAAGTATCAATTTTCACAACTACGGGTCCGAATCACCTCAAATGACTTCCGTTTCTTACCAAATTTCATAGACTCATCTTAAATCACATATAAGACCTGTACCGGGCTCCGAAACTAAAATACGAGCCCGATACCATCAAGTTTTAAACACATATCATTTCCAAAAACTCATAAATATTCCAGAAAATAGTTTTCTTTAAAAAATTCATTTCTCGGGCTTGAGACTTCAGAATTCGATTCCGGGCATACGCCCAAGTCCCATATTTTTCTACGGACCCTCCGGGACCATCGGATCACGGATCCGGGTCCGTTTACCCAAAATATTGACCGAAGTCAACTTAAATTCATTTTAAAGTCAAAATTCATCATTTTTCACAAATTTCACATAATGACTTTCCGGCTATGCGCCCGGACTACGCACGCAAATTGAGGTGATGCTGAAAGAGGTTTTTAAGACCTCGAAACGCAGAATTCATTTTTTAAAACAAGTGATAACCTTTTGGGTCATCACAATTCTATAACGTTCCCATCATTGATTCTCATTAATTACAGATAATACGTATTGGTACTTTTTGCTAACTAGATTCTTTCCTTCGATGTCTCTTCAAATCATCAAGAGATTTGAGTAACCGATCCTTCTTGTTTTCTTGAATCTTTGCCCGTGCCTGTTAAGGCTCGCGGCTCTTTGAATACTCTTTGCCAGCTGTCATTCTTCCATTGACCCATGTGTCTTGAGTCAAGGGGTGGCTCTTCCATAAATCAAGTAAAGCAACCGCTTTAGGCCCCATATTTGTGAATGCCTCATTTTTTGTCACACCTAATAGAATATGTATAAGTTTAAAAAAGAGTTATGTAAAGTGAAAAAATTTGATTTCTTTCTTTAACAAATATAGAGAAGAAGAATTTACAACTGCTATGATTTCTACTAAGGAAATTGCACTTGAAATGAATATCGAACCTGAATTTCGTAAGAAACGTGTGATATGTAGGAAGTAACAATTTGATGTGAATGTTGATCTTAAAATCTTTCAAAGAGTCATTTAGAGTTGATTACTTTTATACATAATAGATAAAGCTATTTTTTTCACTTCAAAATAGATTTGAACAATTCGAAGCATATGAAAATATTTTTGGTTTCTATTTGGCACTAAAAACTAAGATCACTAGATGTTAGAAATTTGAAAAAATATTGCTTTAATCTTGAACGTTCCTTAAAGCATAATAATCAATTCGATGTTGATGGTTTAGATTTATTTTCTGAATTAAAAGTATTAAGAAAGTAACACAATTAGAAGATAACAGTTTAATTGATACACTTAGGCCTCATTGGTTTGCATTTAATGAAGGTTTGAATCTTAATCATTCTGATCTCAGACATTAAGTATATTTGTTTTTAAAGTCTGAAGTCAGAGTTATCTGAAGTTTCAGTATGGGAGTCACTACGGTATTTGTTTCAAATATTAATTTATAGTATGTTTTAGAGCAATAAGCAGTCGGATTTATTTGTTCATCATATCTACTCATGGATATGAAGAGATTGATACTCCTTGGACTTAGCAAGTGATGACCCAATTGGGAGTACAAACAATTGTCTCCTTTTTCATAAAGACATATATCGACAAATCAAATTAGAAGGTAATCATCAAAATTTACAATATAGCAATAGGTTGAAAGATAAGTATGAAGAAGATGGTGTGCAAATACCCCTTGTAATGGAGGAAGTGACTATTCCTAATTTTAGTTCGACGCGAGAAATTTTTTGAAAAGAGCAGACAGGTTATCATGTGCAGTGCAACTCACATTGCCTTCCGTTAGTTACTTGACAGATCCTAACTATAAGATGTGATTTGCTAATCTTTTTTAAACTTGAAGAATATTTTTTAATTTGTTCACAATGATAGTTTAAGGATGTTGTTTAAGCTTGGGTTTTTGGCCAAAAATTCAATAAAGTTTAGTATGGTGGAGTAGAAGGATTGATAAGGATTCCTTCGTCTATAACTAGAGTTCGAATAGGAATGAAGTCATATTTTGTAGGGAATGCTTTATCCGGTGGAACTTTTCGGCACGTAAGTTAGCTCCCAAATTAAATACTAAATGCCAAGTGGGAAATCCAGGAGAAAAAATAGAAAGATTGAGCTGGTAAGCAGATAAGGAAAATAAATTAACGGAAAAATGCTTAGTTTTATAAAATACCAAAAAAATTAATAATAAGATGACGGGCAAGTTATAATATCCCGTGCCGTTGTCATCTATTTTGTTCTATTCCTTTCGGCCTTTTAGCTTTTACTAGTTTTAGTGTACGCGCGTTGCGCGTGTTTTTCATCTCAATAAGTATTTTTCATAAGAAACTTACATATTTAAGAACACAATCGTGTTTGAGTAATAAAATAAAGAGCAAGCTTCTAAAATTGTTGAATATTGATCCTATATAGCCTACTCAATAAAAGAAAAAAAAATTTGTTCATGAAAGTCCTCAATCATTATTCGATATGTTCATCTTAAATTATGTTCTAATTTGTAATTTTATCAGTTCAATTCCACAAGTTATCTTGCTTCCTTTTTAGTTTCGGTAAAAACACATATCCTTTGAAGATTTAGAAATTTTCTGATTCTTTTTTTTTTCCACAAGTTATTCTCAAGTTCATTCGAGAAGGCATAAACATGGTATAGACTTAAGACTTTTATTACGGTTCTTTCAAAATTTGTCAAATAATATAAATTAAAAAATTAAGTCATATGTCTTCTCAATTTATTTCCCTTCAATTTCAATGTTGCCCATGCAGTGAAGTTTATGTTATTGAAACAAAGAAAATATAATACATAACTTTGTCTAACGGATAATAGATCAATTAACATTTTGGGTAGAAGTTTCATACTTTTATAATACAAATTTAGGCCTGTACGGTTTAGTATAATTGAATATGATATGAAATAATTATTTTGTGTGCTTAATTGAACACGAGTTAATTATTTTGTATGATTAAAATAAATATTATTAAATACATATTCAATTGTTCTACGTTGAAATAATTTTAATTTAAACATGTATTTTAATTTTAATCAATATGTGACTTTATGTCCCAATATTTCAATTTCTTAATTAGAAATCAATTGAATTCACCATATAAAAGCGTTCTCATATTGATTCTGCGTACACAAAGGATTTATTTTCAAATAGTACAATATATGTAAGGTAACATATTTATTACTTTTAAATTCTTAAATATTAGGACTTCTTACATTTAATAGATAAAATTTTCATTGATTTAAATTTAAAAGTCCTAAATATTAGGAAAATAACTTAAATTAGAATTTTGTCCATTGTAAAAGCTATTATAAAAGAGTAAACAAGACGAACGATATTTCGCTCGAGGTGTTCGTGATTTTAATATAGTATAGATAGATATAGATTTGTGTTAGTCAAGTACTTCTTCCTATTTATCCCGTGATAGAATATGTTCTTGCTTCTATGTATTTTGTTAGAATTAGTTTAATAAAAACAGTTATTTTAAATTAGATTAATAAAAAGAAGAAGTGCACAATGAGAATTAAGTGAAATATTTCTCATAGCAATTAACACGTTATTTAAGGACTTTAGAAAATATATTTTTTATAATGCTCAATTTGGAAACGGCAAAAGAAAGTGTTAGTGTTACATTATGGTCTGTTAGCTTACTATAAGTATTTTATTGGATGCAGAAGTTTAGAGAATTAATCCAACGTTATGTTACATTATTCGAATAAGAAAGTGATTATATAAGGTAAAATTTTAATTGATTTTGACTTCCTAAATTTTAGGATTTTATATTAATTTCAAAGTCCTAAATATTAGGAAATTGTCTTAAATGACAACTCTGTTCAGTGTGAAATCTATTTAAAAAGGGTAAAAAAGGCGAACGACATTTCTTTAAGGGCTTTCGTGTTTTTAATATAGTATAGATATATTGGAAAAAGATAGTAATCACATCTTTAAAAGTTAATCCAACTTTTAAAGAATAAAAAAGGCAAACAACATTTCGATAGGGGATTCGTGCTTTTTATATAGTATAGATAGATATATAAATATAAATATAGATTTGTATTTAAACTACTATAGTTTAATTGTTATTATTGTACTATACTTGATTTTGCTCTACTCTTTGAATTCATGTATCTCAAAACTTATGTCAACTTGAAAAATAATTTTACTTATGTAATGAATTTGAAAAAGAATAAATCTGAATTATTGTGCTAATTGGTTAATTCAAATAAGTAACTATGTGTTATCAACACTAATAGAAATAATTTATTTTTTGAAGATTCAAGTTCTCTTAGTGGCCTTTTTTAGCTTATGTAATATTAGCTCATACCAAATTTCAATTCAATCATAATTATATTTTTATCCAAAAAGATTTCTATTTCCAAATTGCAAAATTTTTGAACTTCTGCACTTTATGTTTTTCGAATGGTTAGTGTTATTGCCTTTTGCAAATTATTTTTTTTCTTGCTTTCGGTAGCTACTTCAATTGTTGAGTTTAATTTTTAAATTTATATCAATGTTTATGTCTAAGCAAAATATTAACCATTTAAAGGGGAATCTTTCTCTTATTTAATCTTTTTATTCTGCCCTTTAGTTTATTTTGTGTATATCACAATTGTGCACCTATAATTTAGCACAATTACTCGATCTATTTTGAACAACGTGCAATTAGAGAAAACTCATATGGCATCATTGGAAGATTTGGTATTATTTAGTCATAATATAAGTTGAAATTTTATATAAGATAGAACTTTTATGATTTTAATATTTAAATATTAAGATTTTTTACTTAGTTCAAATAAGGAAAGAATTAATAAGTAAAATTTTAGTTGATTTTAAACTCTTACATATTAGAAAAATAACTAAAAGACAGTTTTGTCCGATATAAAATCTATTTTTAAGGGGTAAAATAGACGAACGACATTTCGCTAAGGGCGTTCGTGCTTTTAATATAGTATAAATAGATATACATGTGCAAATATTAAAGTTCATTTTTGATTTGATCATCACTATTGGTAAATGTTGAATTTTGATATATATTTACAACTATTAATAAAATATTAAAACCTTTTTTGAGGAATACTTCAAGTGGAATAATAATTTTCAATCAAAGTTTTTAACTTTTATTTCAATTGAAATTCATGTCCAAAATAGCTTCAACTCCAATATATATATTTTTAATCAATAAATATTGGCCAAACAACTAGTGTAGTTAATATCCAGGTCCTTTATCAACGCTGGTCCATTCTTGCCTACAGTGTGCCGACACATACCAAGGATCCAAGTTGAAGTGACGTGCATATTTTTGTGACTAAATCATATTCTAGATTAATGCTGCTCGGTGGGCCGGGCCTGAACCGGACCGGACCGGGCCCGCGGTCCTAACGGGCCTGGTGGGCCTGGTGGGCCGGTCCTGGGTGGGCCGGTCTTGGTGGGCCTCTGAGCCCGTCACGGGCTGGTCTCCATGGTTGAGCCCACGAGCCCGGGACCGTTTAGCCCGGGACCGGCAGGCGGGCCTGGGCCGGTCCTGGCGGGCCTGGCGGGCCCAACGGCTATTTTTCAAAAAAAAAAAAAAAAAAATCAAACGGCCATATTTAAAATCTAGCCGTTTGGGCTGAAAATATGACCGTTTTTTAAGTTAAAAAAATGGCCATTTGGCCCCCAAACTTTATTTTAACCCCAAACTTTATATAATTACACTTTTCCCCATTTCTCAACTATAAATACCCCCTCATTCTTTCATTTTTATTCACCAATTCATCAATATCTCTCAATATCTCTCAATCTCTCTCAATCTCTCTACTACAATTACTTAATTTATTGTTGAAATTTCGTGAAAAATTGTGAAGTTGTTGAATTGAAGTTTTCAAGTGTTCAACGATTTTCAATTTTCAAGAAGTTGTTCGGCAATCCGGTAAACTCGTTTCAACTCTTACGTTTTTAGAATATATTTTTGTGTGGTTTAGTTTGCATAATTATAATTAATATGGCATTTACTTTGAAAAAAATGTTTGGTAAAGGAAAAGATAAAACCGGTGAAAGTAGTGGCCAACCAACTACCCTTCCCCCGGCTCCCCGACCTAGAAAAGATAAGCAAGTTGAAAGTAGTCGTCAACCTAGACGTCCTCCTCCTTCCGTAATTCTTGATAGTGATCACCCTTGTTTTCAATTTACCGATAGTGAATTTTATCATAATGTTGCACCAGGTGATAGATTAGATGATGAAATTATGAATGCTCTTTATCCTAATGAAACCATCTTAGAAAATAATGAGGAAAATGAGGATGATGATGAAACTCAAGCACCGGATTTAGATGATACACCTACTAGTCCTCTTAATAACCCAAGTGATGCACCGGTCGACCCACCTGTAGAAACTCCTACTTTTAATAGAGAACCTGCTAAACGCTTAGAAACATCATTAGTTTGGAATTTTTTTACTCAAGTAAGAGAAAAAAATAAGGCTAAGTGTAAAACTTGTGGGAAATTAATGTCGCATAAATATGTAGGAGACCGTAGCGGCACAGGTAGTTTGACTAGGCACATAAAAACACACCCTAGAGATAAGGCTAGATTTTTTCAAATGAAAGCGCATCTAGAGGGGACAAGTGTAGATTCTGCGATTAACCCTAGTACAGGTTCAAATCTAGTTCAACCAGGAATTAACACTGTCACTGGAGGTATTTTATATTACGATCCAAATAGAGATCGTGAAGAATTAGCAAAGATGATTACTGTTATGTGCTTACCTTATACTTTTGCTTCTAATCCTAATTGGGTTCATTATATTAGAAGAGTGTTTAATCCTACTTATAAAGGTTGGCCTCGCGCAACAGTTAAGAGTGATATTTATAAATTCAAACATGAATATGAACAATATTTGCGTTATTTATTTACTCATATACCTAATCGGATTTCTATTACTACTGATATTGGTAGAAGTGGTAATGATTGTGATTACCTAACTGTTACAAGTCATTGGATAGATGAAGAATGGATAATGCAAAAACGCATAATTGCATATAGAATAATTAATTCGCGTCACACAGGTAAATTTATAGCTAACACTGTTGCAGATATTTGTAGATATTTTTGCTTTAGCGATAAAATAATGGCAATTTCAATGGATAATGCTTCTAGTAACACCAGTGCTATAGGCATGCTTACAACAACACTAAATCCTGCATTTACTAATATTTTCCATGTTAGATGTATTTGTCATATTTATCATTTAATTGTCGGTGATGGTATGCGAATATTAAACATAGAAATTGAAAAGGTTAGAATGGCTCTTAATTGGCTTTTTTATTCAAACCGTAGAAGTAGACTTAGAGAGTATTTTAAAAAATGTGATGAATATGGCCTTAGAGAAAGAAAGGTTCCTAAACCTTGCCCGACTAGATGGAATTGTATGTACGAAAGTTTAGTAGTAGCATATGAATATAGAAACCCAATTAATGCAACGTTTAATTCTCGGGTAGGTGGTGAAGATGATGATGAAATGCTTACCACTCAAGATTGGACTAATGTTAAAATTCTTTTAGATTTTTTAGAACATTTTCAAATTGCAACAAATGCATTTTCTGGGCAATATTATCCTACTATTTCAAACTGTTTAGTTTATATTGCAGCACTATCTGATTTGTTTGTTGAATTTAGTGAGGGTGGGGATATTTATGAACTTGCTATAAATGAAATGAAACAAAAGTTTAAAAAATATTTTTTTCCTATCCCTCCTATTTATGGTCTTGCTGCAATGCTAAATCCTACAATGAAATTGGGAGGTCCTCATTTTTGGTATTCAAATATTTATAAGGCTTTAGATCTTTCAAATGAGGAAATTGCGACACTTGCAGATGCAAAAGCTTCAATTAAGATTAACGCTCAAACAGTTTATAATGCTTATCAACTTGCCTTAGAGCATGCTAGGCCAACTATTCCAACCCCTACTTCGTCTAGCTCACAATCCTCTAAAAGAGTTGCGGGCTTAAAAGCTCTTAAATCTTGGACGGAGTTCAGGGGGTCTCAAGGTGAAAATTATGATGAAACTTCACATCTAAATGAGCTTCAAGTTTATTTGTCTCAGGGACTTGAAAAGGAGAATCCAGACGGCTCTTTTGATCTTTTGGAATGGTGGAAGGCAAGGGAAAAACATTTTCCTGTTCTTGCAAGGATGGCTCGGGATATTTTATCAATTCAAGCTTCAACTGTTGCATCAGAGAGCGCTTTCAGTCAAGCAAGACTGCAAATAGGTGATCATAGAGCGTCTATGAGGGATAGCTTGGAAAAATCAGTATTGTTTAGAGATTGGATCCGCTCGGAAAGAAGAAACTTTGGAATTGCAGAAGCACAACCGGCGATAGATGAAGCTTATGAAGAAATGATAGCGGAACTTGCGGAGGATTCGGCTTCGCCCGGAAGTGGTGATGAACAAGCTTCTTTTCCACCACCACCAACGCAACCTCCTCCGAACCTTGAAGGATTTATGAGATTTGTTAGAGATAATACATAGAATAATATGTAACTTGTATTTTGGCACATCTTCCTTAGTTTTTTTCCTTCTAATGGTGGTATTAGTACCTTGTTGTGCTCATTCCATTGGGGGAAGGATGACTAAGAAAGATATGTCATTTTTTGGTAATAAAATTTATTGCTTCTACCCATGAGCTTCTTTTCGCAATATTTCTTTGTCTATACTTAGAATTATTTATAAGCTACAATATATACATAATATACAATATATATACTACAAGAAAATATATAAGAGAATATATATACATAAGATACAATATAATATACTACAAGAAAATATATTATGCGAAAATATATACATAATATACAATATATATATACTACAAGAAAATATATAAGAGAATATATATACATAAGATACAATATAATATACTACAAGAAAATATATTATGCTACAATATATACATAAGATACAATATATATACTACAAGAAAATATATTATGCGAATATATATACATAAGATACAATATATATACTACAAGAAAATATATAAGAGAATATATATACATAAGATACAATATAATATACTACAAGAAAATATATTATGCTACAATATATACATAAGATACAATATATATACTACAAGAAAATATATTATGCGAATATATATACATAAGATACAATATATATACTACAAGAAAATATATAAGAGAATATATATACATAAGATACAATATAATATACTAAAAGAAAATATATTATGCTACAATATATACATAATATACAATATATATACTACAAGAAAATATATTATGCGAATATATATACATAAGATACAATATATATACTACAAGAAAATATATAAGAGAATATATATACATAAGATACAATATAATATACTAAAAGAAAATATATTATGCTACAATATATACATAATATACAATATATATACTACAAGAAAATATATTATGCGAATATATATACATAAGATACAATATATATACTATAAGAAAATATATAAGAGAATATATATACATAAGATAAAATATAATATACTTCAAGAAAATATATTATGCTACAATATATACATAATATACAATATATATACTACAAGAAAATATATTATGCGAACATATATACATAAGATACAATATATATACTAAAAGAAAATATATAAGAGAATATATATACATAAGATACAATATATATACTTCAAGAAGTGATATTTATGCATGACAATTTAGTGTTTTACTATTGTTTTGTTATTTTCTTTTTCATCAAGCACTTTAATAATTAGATATACATATATACTACATATATATTTTTAATATAGCCATGATACTACAAGAAATTGTCTAAAAAAAAAAAAAAAAAGCCCGCTAGGCCCGCGAAGCCCACGAGCCCGGCCCGTTAAGCACAGGACCATGTGGGCTTAGGCCCGTCACGGGCCGGTTCCACCCATTAGGCCCACGAAGCCCGGGACCGCCAGAGCCCGGGACCACGAAGCCCG
This sequence comes from Nicotiana sylvestris, assembly GCF_000393655.2. Classification (NCBI taxonomy): domain Eukaryota; kingdom Viridiplantae; phylum Streptophyta; class Magnoliopsida; order Solanales; family Solanaceae; genus Nicotiana; species Nicotiana sylvestris. The sequence goes on from NC_091064.1 coordinate 108,323,663, forward strand.
GGACCGCGAGGCCCGGCCCGTTAGGCCCACTAAGGCCCGGGCCCGGGACAAAATACAGCATTATTCTAGATTACTTCCAAGTAGAAGACTTGTTCAGCTTGACCTTTTTCTGTTTCTGCTGTGTCATCTTCTTTGCAATTAGGGGCCGTTTGATTGATTCGTAGACAAACTATGCAAAAATTAGTATGCAGAGGTTAATTATGTTTAGATATATGTATGAGTCTAAAAAGAGATGAGGGCACATTTGTCATTTTAGTAATTTTCATTCATGTATTACAAATACACATATTTTTATTCCATATTGTATTATTAGCCCATTCAAGAAAGAATGAAATATTTGTGTATTTAGAAATAATTTTAACTTTTAACTTTTTATTTTACCTATTTTACTATTAATGACAAGTTTTTATAACCACACAAATATTAAGACTTCGGCTTTTGCCATTTTAAACTTTTAAGATCACATATTTTAAAAGTTTTTGTTTTCTTAAGTACAACTATGTCACATAAATTAAAACGAAAAAAGTATTATTTTATGCTAATTTTAGTGAGGAGATTAATTTTCCAGTTTAGGCAACCAAACGACTCCTTTAGTGTGCATGATTGACAAATTATAGCTTAGTAAGTTAGTAGCACATCCAAAATTGTAACTTTGTTATAAAAGTAAATTTTACTGATAAATTTTGGGAGTGAAGTTCCATGATCCTTCCCCAAAAGTCAACAAAATCCCCTTCGATCAACCCATTGATTTCTATTCTTTCTTTCAATTGTATCGTTTTCAAAGACGAGACTGATTTTGTTTACAATTGGCTTCATTAATATATATATATAGGCTCTCCCCACAGTCGGTCACTAAGGGTGCACGGTGGAATCAATTATGTTGAGATTAGTTATATTAAGATTAGTTATTTTGGTATTATTTTTTATTGATTGTTTAGTATGGTTTATTAATTCTAGAATTGCCAATTTTACTGTTTTATCCCTGGATAACTTATCTTGAGATTACTATTTCGCCCTTTGGCAAGTATGAGTTATCCCAGTATTATTTTTAATCCTGAGATAACTTAATTATCCAAGAATTAGTAACCAAAAAAATGATGAGGTGGTATTAAACTTTTATCCCAAAATTATTTTTGCTTATCCATAGTACCAAACAATTTAAATGTGTTGTCTGTTCAACTATCGATCTCAAGTCTTACTGCTACTTGCATTTTTCAAATAATCAAGCAAAGGACCTGTATTTTTTTTTCTTGTCGAGAAATAAAAAGGATCCAACTTTTTAAAAGCTGAAAGTGCAAAAAGGAGAGAGTAACAGTAAAAAGGCACTACTCCAAGTTACTATTAGCAGAATTTATTACCTTAGCTAGGCAGCAACTAAAAGGGGGGGGGGAGGGGGAGGGGGAGGAGGACAGTAAATAGAGTGTAACAATTTAAATTAAATTAATACTCCAACAAGTGCTTTAGCTTGCTTTCGGAAAGTGCGACTGCGTGGATCTCAGTAAATCTGTTTCTATACTCTAAGTCCTAAGATTATAATCCCAGAATTTGTAGTTGATTTAATCATTAACGAAACAGTCCTTTATTTAGCAGGCTTTTAATGCAAACCTAAACATATTTATTATTTACTTCAATACATGTGGAGATGTAGCATAAAAATGAAGGAATCATTTTTGAAATAAATCATCTAATAAACTCATGAAATTTAGTTACTTTGAAAAAAAAAACTTTTCAAGTGGCTGGGTACCTTTTGAATATTGAGGGAAATTGCGGAGGGGGGAGTCATCTGGATGAGTGGTCATCTCTTTTTCAATCCATGATATTTGGTTATTTATCTATCTTTGTATTATTATTTATCTTTTTCCGTTATGAGTTTAAATTTTCTCACTAATATAGGATTTCTATAAAATATGCAGTGTAATTTTGCGAAATGTAATGACTTAGTAGGCGCTTGGACATAAATTCCTAGATTTTTTTTTAAATTTGAATTTTCACTAAAATTTGATTTGAAGATGAAGTTGTGTTTGGTTATAATTTTTGCAACATATTTGAATGTACTTTTTTCAAAACCATAAAACATGAATTATACCTCACAATTTGTAAAAATATCAAAATCATCCCGACTTGATTATCCTACTTGAAACAAACAATCAAACATGTTGTTTTTTAACTGTATGAACAATCTCTAATAGAAGTTGTAATGGCTCCTTCAGGTAAAAGCATAAATTATAGATCTCAACAATGGATATCAAAATATAGTCCAAGGCCACTCAATCAGATGGTGGGTAGTTGTAGGTGTTACCTAGGTTTAATAACTGATTGGGATCCTTTTATAAATTTCAAAATATAGGATAAATTTGTAAAGCTAAAAAATACCAACTTTCCAATTTTCAATTCGAAAATGCATTTTCAAGTTGGATTTGAAAAAATATATAATTTTCATAACCATACATTATTTTTAAAAGAAGTGATAAAAAAAGGAAAAAAATTCTTATGTCCGAACGGGCTCTTATAATTTTAGCTTGTAACTATTATCAAATATTGCACATGATAAGTATTCTGAGTGGCTTAACAAGTTCCGTTTCGCCCCTGCGTTGTACATATACTTGGTAATTAATAAAATTTATTTAATTGCCAAAAGAAAGTATTTGCTTACAATCTTTTTTTCCCCTCAATTTAAGAGGAGATAAGGAAGTAAAATAAGTATCGTGGAAACTTTATTTTTTTATGGATAATGGACAATCTCTCATAATTGGACAAACTACATAGTATAGCCACTCTAAAAACTACTAGCCATCAAAATATATATTTTATACATAGAGGATATTTGGCTAAGTTTATAAGCTGGTCAAACTGGCTTGTAAGCACATTTTGGCTTATCTACGCATTTGGTAAATGCGCAAAGTGCTTATAAGTGTGATCACTTGTTTTAGAAATAAATTCTGTGTTCTGAGGCCTTAAAACCTCCATTTTGTCTCACCTCGATTTGCGTGCGCAGTTCGGGTGTGTATCCGGAAAGCCATTATGTGAAAATATGTGAAAAATGATGAATTTTGCTTTTAAAATGAATTTAGGTTGACTTCGGTCAACATTTTGGGTAAAAGGACTCGGACCCGTGATTTGATGGTTCCGGAGGGTCCATAGGAAAATATGGGACTTGGGCGTATGTCCGGAATTGAATTCGGAGGTCCCAAGCCCGAGAAATAAATTTTTAAAGAAAATTATTTTCTGGAATATGTATGAGTTTTTGGAAATGAAATATGTTTGGATTTGATGGTATCGGGCCCGTATTTTGGTTCTGGAGCCCGGTACAGGTCTTATATGTGATTTAAGTTGAGCATGTAAAATTTGGTAAGAAAAGGACTTGAAATGACGTGAATCGGACCTTCGGTTGTTAAAATTTGAACTTAAGAGTTCATGAGATTTTTCTTTGATTTTGATGCTAAATTTACAGTTATTGGTGTTATTTTGATGATTTGATCGCACGAGCAAGTCCGTATGATATTTTTGGACTTGCGTGCATGTTTGGTTTGGAGCACCGAGGGCTAGGGTGAGTTTTGGATAGGCCATAGAGTGAAATTTGGACTTAGGAAATTGTTGGTATGTTGCAGGTCTGCATGTTTCAAAATTGCGAAGCCTGGCTCGCAAATGCGAAGATAGCCTGGGCAGGATTTGATCGCAAATGCGAAAGGGGCCAGAGTCGCAAATGCGACAGTTTCTTCGCAAATGCGAAGCTTAGTGAATTTTCCCAGTGTCGCAATTGCGACATATCCTTCGCAATTGAGAGGATAACAGGTCCTAAAAGGGTTTGCAATTGCGAACCCTTGTCGCAAATGCGACATCAGAGACCAGTTAATTGGGACTGAGATGCATTTTCAACCATTTTTCAAAGCTTCTCAAAACCTAAACACCTTTGGGCGATTTTTCAAAAACAACTACTCTTCCAAATCTTTTGTAAATCATTTCTAACTCATTTCTTTCAATCTAATCCATCTTTTTACATGATTTCAACTCAAAATCAAGGGTTTTCATGGGGAAAATTGAGTGTTTTGGATAGAACTTAGGCTTTTAAATTTTGGGGATTTGGACCTCGATTTGAGGTCCGATTTCAAAACAAATTATATAATTGGATTCGTGGGTGAATGGGTAATCGGGTTTTGGTTCAAACCTCGGGTTTTGACCATGTAGGCCTGGGGTCGATTTTTGACTTTTTAGGAAAATCTTTATAACACTTATTTTCATGCATTGGAATTGGTTCATTTAGCATTTATTGATATAGTTAATAACTTGTGGCTAGATACAAGCGAATTGGTGGTGGAAACAAGAGGTAAAACAGTAGTTGAGGATTGAATTATGTTCGTGGTATCGAGGTAAGTGTTTGGTCTAACCTTAGCTTGAGGGATCGGGAGTCGTGTCTTATCTGCTATGTGTTAATTGTTGAGTACGACGTATAGGCATAGTAACGAGTATCTATACGTTGGTGTCAAGCATGCTCGTGAGTCTCATACAATGATTAATGTGACTCCGTTTTGTATTGTTCATGCCTTATTTGATGATTTCTATTGTTGAACAAGGCTTGTAAAGTAATATTGGTAATTGAACATTGAAGAGTGTTGGCTCAAGTTGTAAGTTGATTTGTGGAAGTATTATTGGCAATTGAACATTATAGAGCATTGGCTCAAGTTGTGAATTGAGTTGTGAAGTAAACGTGAAAAGATAAGAGGATTATGATATTATCTCTCTTACTGGGATGTTGTTGTTTTTAATGTTATCTCCCTTGATGGGATGTTATTGCTTTTGATATTGTTTCCGTTGTCGGGATATGATTGTTGTACTATTGTTCCCTTGCCGAGATTTTATTGTGATTTTATTGATTCCCTTGCTCTTATTGCTTTGTGATTGTTGTTTGGATAAGGAAGAGTGTTAAAGCACGAAGAGTGATGTCGTGCATGATATTTGTGAGAGAGTGTTAATGCACAAAGAGTGATGTCGTGCCGCACGATGTACCATTCTGTGCCTTTATATGAGTGATAATGCACGAAGGATCATTCCGTGCCATGATTATGTGAGCTAAAAGCATGAAGGGTGATGTCGTGCCGATTATATTGATTCTTATGGTGAGGACGAGAGTAAAAGCATGAAGGATGATGCTGTGCACTTGTCCTTGATTTTCCTGATTCTTGCTGATAATTGAGTTATGGTGTTCTTTACGTTTATTTACTGATTTTTTGTTGTTGCTTGATTTTATTGTGATGTTATTAATTCCCTTGCCCAAATTGCTTTGTGATTGTTATTTGGGTAAGGAAGAACGTAAAACACGAAGGGTGATGCCGTGCATGATATTTGTGAGAGAGTGCTAAAGCACAAAGGGTGATGTCGTGTACTTATCTTTGATTTCCTGATTTTTATCAATAACTGCGTTATGGTTTCTCTACATTTAACTGTTGGTTTTCTGTTGATACTTGTTGTACTCTGCAGCATGATTACCCTTTCCTATCTTCAATTGAACTTTGATGATCCTTATATTTATCTGTTGTTTTTCTGTTATTATTCGATCCCCCGCAGCATGTTTCCCCTTCCCATCCTTAATTGTACATTCCTGCTTTTATTTTCCATTGTATATGATTTTACTGCACAGGTTTATTTGGTAGTCTGGTCCTAGCTTCGTCACTACTTCGCCGAGGTTAGGCTAGGCACTTACCAGCACATGGGGTCGGTTGTGCTGATACTACACTTGCACTGTGTACAAATCCCAGTGCTGCAGCTTTTGGACCACTGTGAGGTTGTTGCCTTCAGTCCAACATGCGACCCGAGGTAGTCCTGCTGGCGTCCGCAGGCCTTGGCGTCTCCTTCTATCTTTTCATTTTGTTTCTTTCATGTATTCTAGAGACTGCGTTGTATTAATCTTTCAGACCTTTATTTGTAATATTCCTAGACAGTCTGTGAAATTGTGACACTAGTTCTGGGTAGCCTATGTTTAAAGAATTGTATTGGTAATATTTAAATGGTTATACTTTGTTCTTCCGCTTATTAAATTTCGCTGTTTATATAATGTTGGATCTTAATTGCTAAAGGATTAAAATGGGAAAAAGGTAAATAATTCAAATGGTTGGCTTACCTAGCTTTCACTAGTAGGTGCCATCACGACTCCCGAAGGTGGAGAAATCCGGGTCGTGACAATAAGCCAAATGCTTATAAGCTAAAATCAACCATAAGTCATAAGCTGGTCACCCCCAACTTATGGTTTTTCAGCTTATAAGCATTTTTAGTTTGACCAACACTTTTACTACTTTATCCTTAATAATAAGCACTTTTAGTTTGACCAACAATTTTACTAGTTTATTCTTAATAATATTTTCTAATTCGCAAAATACTTTTCCCAAAATAAATTTCTTGACTTTCTCTTCATTCCATATTCGTTATTAATTCTTTTCTTTATAATTTTTTTAATTTATAATTTTTTGAAAAAAATTCAAGGGTATTTTAGTTATTTTAATAAAAGAATAGCTTATCAACACTATTTAATCAAATACATTAACTGCTTATTATCAGTTTCAACAATTCTATCTAAACACGTAAATGCTTATTTTAAAAATCAATTTCAACACTTAAAAAAAAATTCAGCACTAAAAGCTTATCAGCTATTTACAATCAGCTAATCTAAACGGGCTCATAATCAATATATAGTTGTTGTATATCGGCTAGGGAATGTAATAACTTTTTATCGACTGACCAAATATGTAACTTATTTCATCAGTATCCAACTGAAGCCCAGTTATGTTTGTGCTCATGGTGACCCATAAATCTAGCATTTCAACTTGGAAAAATACTAGTTATGTCCATTTATAAGTAGCTTATTACAAAAATTGGTTAATTCATAAAATATTACTAATATTAGCCAAATATTATCAATATTAGCCAATAGCTATTTTTGCTTTCTTTTGTGTGGATGTTATTAGAATAGATTGGCTACATCTTAAGGAGCTTGAATCTCCTTTTTGGGATGATTTGGTGGAGTTTTGAGGTAGTTTGAATTGAAAATTCGAAGTAGAAGATGAGCATGAAAAAATGATATGTGTATGTGTATCACTTGTGCATCACATACGTATCATATTTGTATTAAATGTGTGTCATATGTATATCCATGTATACCTGTATGTCAGATACATGCTTGATACATGTTTGATACATGTGTCGCAGAAGAATTTTTTTAACTCGATTTTAACTACGAATTTTGATACCAAATCGGTCCAAGTCACCTCCAATCTTCCTCAAATTTTATATATTGACTCATCCATATGTTTTCAATGAATCTCAACCAAACCCATTGAAAAAGGTCTGTTTTCGCTTAGAATTTTGGAATCTTGTATATATATATATATTGTATTTCATCACCTTATTTGCTACCTCATCCATGCAATTTCATTTCCGTCTTGCATTTAATGTTGCTAATCATGCTTAAAAATATGGAAGGAGATCTTTGCATATAGTTCTTGGAGAGAAAGAACCTTATTTATTTGGGTTTTCAATTTTTATATGTGTTTGACTAGTTTTGATAAATCTTTAATTAATGGGTAGAGATTGATAGTTGAAACATTCCAACTCTTATTTATTGCCCGCTTTAGTCATTGTCTTGCACTAAAGCTAATTCTTTTTTTTTCTTTTCATTTTCATGATTACTCGGAACCAAAGTGTGGTTTATTAGGACTCAAGAGATCAAAATAGGTATAGAAAAAAAGCTGACCACCATTTTATATATAGCGCGGTTATTCACCGCGCTATACCTTAACATCATGTTTGTCTGTTAAGGTATAACGCGGTTATTATAAAATGTGGCCCTACCAATAATTCGTCTGCAGGTAACTGACCCACCAATAATTCATATGTGTATAGCGCATGTATTATTAGCGCTAAATATATAACGCTTATTATGCATGCGCTATACATCAAATAATTGTACCCTCCCATCCCCTCTCCCCCCACCCCGGACTGTTTTTTTTTCTTATTTAAGGAGTTACAGAATTTGGTAAAAATCCATTCAGGATCCTTTAAGTTTTCCAAAATATTTGTTCGTTAAGTTATTTTACATTTTATCATAATATCCGAAGAGCGAAAAATAAGAGTTTCATTATATTGGAGGGGTGAGGTTATGGTGGAGAATAACTCGGTATGCTATTGTTGTTCTCCACAATGTCATGTTAAGTTGCCACTTAGAATGGAGTACGATAGATTTGTATCATTGTTATGTAATAAAATGAGTGTGAGCAAGCGTTTGGTGAATATTAAAGTAATTGGAAGATATCCGTATTCTGTTACTCCACAAGGGGTTGCTTATTATGCTGAGTTTAACATCGAAGACAATGAAACTCTAACAGATTTTTTGAGGACTCCGGATGAACACCTGAAACTTCTTGTGATAAAAATATTGAAAATGTACGTCAAGGCTGAAGATGTTTGCATTAATGAGGTTCCGCAAAATAAAGATATCCCTCAATCATCGGGTGGTTATTTTGGAGCAGTTTTAGCCGAACAAGTTTACATAATTCACAAGACGAGTGGTAAACTTCAATTTTTCTTTGTATTATGATGTTTATTTTTATATATTGAATTTGTATTAATGCTCATATATTCCACAGGGGGTACCGACTAGATATGAATTTTACAAGTTATGAATCGATAGACAGTTAGAATATGCCTAGTTTTGGTGTGTTGGATCATGGTGGTCTATGCGGGAGTCATCATCAACATGATAATGTGCATCATAGGATATCAACATACTATGATTTGTAAGTGAAGTGATATAGTTTGTATGTAAAGTTTGGATGAATTTGAGAAACTTATTATTTTATTAGTTGTGCGGTGAAAAACAAGCAACTTGAAGGTCCTGTCCTTACTCAATTTCCCGAAGACAATATATTTAATCAAGATCTGGCAGATGCGCAGAGTCAGGAGGAAGATAGTGATTATGACAACAATGCTGATGCGTCTGGAGATGACACACCCTTCCCTGATAAGGGTGATGATGATGAGGACGAGAATGCTGAACCTGATTTGACGAGGGAGCATGCTCCACCTCCTATTAGACCAAGAGTGTACGAGTCCCATATGTTGTTTCATTCAAGGGATATTACCTTCCTTGATCAGTTGCCAAGTATGCCGGATGTGGATGCCCTCACAATGGATCTTGACGAAATTCGGACAGCAATGTGGGATGAATCTAGAGCAACGGTGTTGTCAAATGGCATGCTTTTTGCTGATTAAGCGTGCCTAAGCAGGGTGGTACGAATGTATAGTATAAAAGCGTGTCGTGAGATCGTGCTTCATGAGTCATCTCCGGAAGTATACAAGGTTATTTGTTGTAGATGGTTTCAAGGTTGTAATTGGATGCTGCGTGCGGGGAAGTGAAAAACAAATATGCGGGTTGTGGGTAAATATATTGGCACCCACAATTGTAAAATGGACACATTCAGGGAGAATCATTTTAACTTGAATGCTGACTTGATTTCTCTTGTCTTGATTCCACACATTGAAGCGTCCATAAGGTACAAGATCAAAGAGTGTATAACATCTGTCCACCAGGTATATGAGTGTATCATTACCAAAAGAAAGGTATTTCTCGGGCCTAAATGTGCGTTTGAAATTATTTATGGTAACTGGAATAAGTTATTTGCCTCTCTACCCAGGTACATGGCCGCATTGAAATACTTTAACCACGTGACTGTTGTTGAATGGAAGCTTGAGCAGAGTCCGGGAATACCAGAACACATATTCAAATATATGTTCTGGGCATTTAAACTAGCCATTGATGGTTTTGTGCATTGTCGATCGTAATATCCATATACGACACTCATGTCTATGGAAAGTATGATATTAAATTGTTGATCGCCGTTGCAGTAGATGCTAATGGAAGTATATTTCCCCTAGCATTTGCTATTTGTGCCAATGATAGCCAAGAGACATGGACATTGTTTTTGAACCACTTGAAGGAGCACGTTGCCAGATAAAATTCTGGTATTTGTTTAATATCTGATTGGCATGACGGTATTTTAAGTTCTATACAACATTTGCATGCATGGAAAGAACCATATGGCTACCACTATTACTATGTTAGGCACTTGAAGGCCGACTTCCAGAGGGCTTATCCGAACAAGGACTTGCATGATTTAATGTGGATGGTCTCAACAGATCACCAAGAGTATAAATTCAGGAGACGAATGGAATTGACCAGGCAGGAAGACTAAGGAGCCTATCGTTGGTTGATATGACATGAGCTTGACAAGTCGACTTTGCATGCGGATAGTGGTAGAATATGGGAAATTCTGACTACAAATGTGTCAGAGTCTTTAAATAGATTATTAAAGTCTGCAAGTGGATTGGTTGTCACTGCCATGGGGTAGATGTCATTCAAGCAGATGGCGGAGAGTTTTGTTGAAAGATCTAGAGGTGCATTGCCATTGATGGAAAGGGGTGTTGAATTTATGCCACAACCAATGAAACGATTTGAGAAATACAAGAAACAAGCACATTGGCATTAACCGGATGAATAATACATATTCTATCAATGAATCCAGAAGTTTATGCTCATTTAGAAAATAATCCGTCTATCACTTGCCATGCTCACATGCCATGAAATTCTTTCAAAATATAGGTTCGCGGTAACGAGTTACGTTGATAAAGAATAGAGTGTTGCTACATACTTAAACACCTATAGTGGACAGTTGTAGCCAGTGAATGCTGAGCATTATTAGCCGCCGGAACCATTTATAGTGGTGTATAACAAGGATTATGTGCGTAAACTGCAAGTGCAAAAAAGAACGTGTATACGGAACTAAATGGATGTTGGTGATACCATTTATGCGTGTAAATGTGACATATATTCCCAAAAAAGACACAACCGCCGTAAATGTCCTTCAGTTGGTTTGAGAAGCGGTGGTAATTCAGCTCCAGGTAGCAGTTCATCCAATGTGCCCAATTATCAAGGATAAACGTAGTGTTTTATTGCAGTAATTTTGTTGTACTAAATGTCTGTAAATGTTCACTTTGCAAAATTCATGAAATAAAATTACGTTTCCAATGGGGTTAAATTTAATTGATATTTATAATTAAAGATTCAATATAGCAATTTAACATACACCCCAAGAAATAAATAATAATTTTCATTCGCCATTATCGTTACTGTCTGCACTATTTCATTGTCATTGTCTTCATCTTATTCGTCAGCATCTTCTACGCACCCGTCCGGACCGAGGGCATTGTAATCTAGGCCCCAGTTGACACACATTTCTCGTATTTCATTGATATTATCAATAAGACCACTTTCTTGATTTCTACAACAATATGGGACTCCTATGTCGAACGTCTGTGTTAGAAACTTAGGTAGTCTCTCCCAATCGACAATTGTTGGGAAAACAGGATAATCATTGTCTCTATGTAGCTTTTTATTTTCTAATAAATCCAGTACTGATCCTTCATTCCTCCCAGGAAGTTAAGATTATCCATTGCATGATGAACAACTAGTGCCTTTTCCATCTCTAGAACTCCTTCATCAAATATCGAATCACTTCTGGTTCATCTTTGTGTGTGTTTGTTTGGAAGGCTGCAAACAGTGCTTCTGGTACAACAAGTCCATGCCAGTGACATAGTACTTCATAATCACATTATTTTGAGTAAAGGGGAACCTATTGTAGTTTTCACCCCAAATTTGCATATCTTCAGGCTTTGTAGAATGCGTTTCGCCCTCAATAATATGCTCTGCAACTTTGAGATCAGTGTGTATATTGATAGGCTTGTTTTCTAAGGGACACAAAACAACATACCTCTTGTCATCAACCAAATCTGTATAGCAACCTAGCATATATTTTTCAAGGTAGGGATCGCTGTGTTATGACGTGTTCCATGTGGATCTTTTGAACTACCTTCACCTTTTTGCCTCTTGTTAAACCACTTATTAAATGTTAACGGCATTTCTGAAATGGATGCTGTAATGATTCTTCAAATGGTATTTGAATGTTGATCTCTTGGTTTAGTTTACGAAGAACTAAGTTGCACGAAGTTTTATATTACACGTAGCACATCATCAATATGTGTTAAGGGTATTGTCATGCCGGGCTGAAAAAGTTGTCGATATGAAAAAGCTATCACTTGTACCCTATAGAATCATTATCACGCGAAAAATAACGCCTCACCAATATGCGCTAAGTGTTTTGTCATGTCGACCTGAAAAAGTTGTCAGCCTGAAAAAGCTGGACATACTTGTACCCGATAGAATCATTATCACGCGAAACATAGAGCTTCACCAATATGTGCTATGTGTAATGTCATGTCGACCTAAAAAAGTTGTCGATCTGAAAAAGCTGTCGACCTAAAAAAGTTGGACGCACTTGTACCCTTAAGAATCATTTTTACGCAAGCGCCTCACCAATTATGTAACATAAAATCACTCTTAGCATCCAATAAAAACCTCGCGCATTTTACTTATTATTTGCGTCGTAATGAAACGAATAGAAAAACTTTTCATTATTTTTTCGTTTTTGATCATTACGATATATCTAGACGTAATTACGTACCAAGGTGTTACTGTGGCAAACGTGCGATCTTGAAGCCATGTTAGTCAAATTGCAATCTGAGGCGTAGATATTGGATGTGTACACAAGTTGTAAGTTATTATTCTTGGAAAAAATGTTTGTTAATACTTTTTATATAACATGTTAATTAATAGTCTTGTGTTATTCTCCCATTGGTAGGACGGAAATCAATGTGGTTTTGAAAAATAGTAAGATGAACCCATTAATCAGGATTACTACAAATCATGTTTGCTAAGCATTTGGAATCTGACCGGTGAATACGAACTACAGATTGTGAAACTACAAGAACAACTTGCGAAAGTGAAGGAGAAACTAAAAGAGGCAGAAGAAGAAAAAAATAGGTTGGACAAGAAATTTAAGTGGTTGAAGCACAAAATAATGAGTGATAACAACTAAACAAACACACGGATGCGTTGCATGTAGTATTTTATTTTTATGTTGTACGTGTCATGTAGTTTATTTAATTGGTAACAAATTTAAATTTATGTTAAGATGTCGTTTTTTTAATGTTCTAGTGTTAAACTAATAAATAACCCGAGAAATAAAAACACATGCGCAAATTATGTAAAACATAAATAATTTTGCTATTATATATTTAAATTCATATGTACAAATAATAATAAATGTCAATATATCCCACAGTCTGTATTCTTTAAAGCATTGGATGCCTTGAGGCGCATCTCATCCTACCCGCTGCGCTATCAGGATCATCCTCATCACGTCGTCTCTTTATCGAAGGATGCGCTGCAACATGATCGTCGGTAAGGCTGGAAGACTCGGTGAAGAGTCGTCGGGCCAGCAGTATCCTACAGAATAATAAGATATTTTAGTATATGAAATATAAATTACTAACGTACGTGTTAGCAAAAAAAATTCTAATGTTCATATCATGGTCTCCGCGGGCTCCTGAATAAAATCATCCGTCTTTGGTATATCAGTAGCGCACAATGTGGCCTCCGTGACGGGCGATGAAGATGTCTTTAAAACAAATACAAATGCTTTAGATATTGATTATAGACTAATCAATGAGATAAAAACAAATAGAAATAATAGTAATTCAAACAAACCTGTGCCTGAGTAGCGCTGCCATGCTCTGTCGGAACATCAAGGTGCACTGGAGTAGAGAAAGATTCTCAGCATCCCTCGGTGAAAAGTCATAACTCAGTAGTCACCCACTATGCACATCTCGTATCAGACGATCATCAGCAACCATCGATGGTTCTGGGGGATCAGGAAAATACTGATCCTACTCCTGTCGCGCAATGGACGTGCCCGTAATCAACAATGGAGCTGATGGGGTCACCTGCGAAGTCCCTGGCGACCGCTGAAGGCTGAATGATGGTATATCATGAGGAGCATAGTGTAGCTCAGGGTGTTCACCCGACTGATCATCTCTAAAAGCCCCAACGGGTGCCTCAACACTCCCTTGTTGGGACCCCGTCCTCGCCGACCACCACGACCTCGTGGGACATCCCTTCCTCTCTGGCCGCCATGCCTTCCACATCTACCACGTCCAGGCTCCACTAGTGGCCTATGATGGTACTCCTTGGGCAGCACATAAGCAACCTCGTATCCTCAGTGCTCATCATCTCGGGCACGTCTCAATATGTCAGCAGCGAGATGAGTTACCCGACAACTATACACGTGCAAAGTTGCCGCTCCCTCGCCTGTTTGTTGCAGCATCTCCTGTCCCAACTGGTAGAACTGATGTAAGCCAATAGCTTGCATAACATGTAAGATATTAATTACATAAGGATAATATAAGGTTATATGTAAGTATAACAAATAACATACTAGTGGCTCATGCCTCCCGGCGTACGGAATGGACCGACCACTAGCGGGATGAATGGGATTTCCGATGAGAAGTCGGGTAACGCTGCGATACCAACTTATATACTCATGCTCGCCATCCATACACTCAGTTGTAGGGGGTGGCGGTATCAGATCATACATTTGGTCCCAAATCTCAATTTGGGCCTCTAGCGAGGCCAAATATTCCTGACCAACCCTACTATGATCATCCCACTGATAATGTGTCCTAGGCCAAGTGGGTGAAATAGGTACAAGTTGCGGTCGACCAAACTAGAGAAGGACTTGCTCGGTGGCATAATGCTCGACTATATCGATACATATCAGTGGGACAGAAGAGCTCCACATAACTAGGCCGCAAAAGCAATACTCGGCCAAACCAGCTATCAACGCGTCACTATATGGCCTCCATACGAAATATTTATTAAACATAACAATCGTGAGTAAACGCAACACATATAAAGCCATGCCAAGTAAACTTAAGTATATATGTACCTGCATGCCCTCAAGTAAATCCAACAAATACTTGTAATAGAGGAGATGATGTCGAGCCTCAACCTCATGTCCGTAGCCTCGTTTATCAACCCACTTCCAAGCTAAAGGGAGAAACGGTGGTTGTGGTGCATCCGGAGCGATCGGTGGTAGAGGTGGCTGGAACTGCAAGAATCGCTCCCAAGCCCAAACCTAATATAGATTAGGACGCAAAATTTAAGGTAATTTTTAACTATATATGTTATAATCATGAAAATAATTGATTATGTTTTCACCTGCAGCAGCGGTAAAAATCCGGCAACGTCTCTCTGGGTGCCCATACACGTCCGACACATCTGTCTATACAGGTAACCTAGAATAGTTGCACCCTAGCTATAACCAGGTAAATCATCTAGCCGCTCCAGATGATGTAGAAATCTCAGAATGACTAGGTTTCTCGAAGTGTTTGGGAACAATATACCCCTAAACATCAGCAGCAACAACAATCTCGTGTGCTGGTCGATATCCTCCGGCAGTGAATATGTAATCTCCGCATCCCTCACCGCCAGATGCTACCGGACGGGCATCGGTTGCAATCGTCTAGCCCCACTCAATGAAGCTGGCTCCGCTGGCTGGAAACCGGTAAGGCGCTGCAACATATGCAGGAAATCCACTCCCTTATAGTCTCTAAGAGCATGCAGGTAAGCTACATGTAATCCATAGACCGACAACCTGAAAAGAACCTCCACGTCCTCAAGCATGATGGTGGCCTCGCTGATGGGTAGATGAAACGTGTGCGTCTCTAGTCGCCACCGCTCTATCATAGCCGTGATCAACGCCCAATCGAACTACAACCGGCCGATCTCTATGATCCTGTAGAAACCCGTATCATGAAGGTGTCCAACTATACGGGGATGGAGTGGGTGGTCCTTAATGAACTCCCACATATCGTCTATATGTCTGGGGCGGAATGTTTGGGACATATACTACCCATCCCAGATATATGAAGACCTATGGTTGCCTTGTAGCAAGAGTAGCTCTCGAGATGCAGGTCCAGGATGCACAAGAGAAACCTCCATGACGATGTCTATAAATTGAACAATATTAATTAAATTATCTTTTTATTTAATTGCTTAACATCTTTAAATGTATTGCAATATCTTTTATATTAATATTTAATCGATATTTTTGTTATATTATTATTTAGGTTGATACATTTTCTATATTATTATTTTATATGTTTGTTTCTTATTTTATATGTTTGTTCATAATTTTATTTGTTAGTTTCTTATTTTATATGTTAGTTTATTATTTTATATGCTTGTTTCTTGTTTTATATGTTACTTCATTATTTTATATGTTAGTTTCTTATTTTATGTGTTGGTTTATTATTTTATATATTTGTTTCTTACTCACCAATTTTTGGGTAAAAGACTTAGTTTGACAAATTGTTGTTTTTAGTGTTATTTTCTTAAATTTGTTGACTAAAATTCGAGAGAGTTTGTGTTTGAACAATTAATTTTTTTCAGTAATTTTTTGGGTTAACAGATAATTAAATAATTAATTTCAATAACTACAAAAATACTACGCTAAAGGGCGCTATATTTTACTATGCTAAAAGGCACTACATTACAATTACGGATACTACATTGCAATTACAGGCACAATATAACACTAAAGGGCACTAAACAACAATAAAGTCAAATATTAATATACGTACACCAATAAAATCTTAATAACATTAATTATTCAAAAATAATAATTTATCTATTTTACTAATCTTTTAGCACATAAATAATCTAATCCGGATTAAAAATAACAAATTAACATCACAAAAAAATCTCTAAAAAAACATATACCACAGTATAAATAACTAATAAATATTTTTTATAACAATTTTTCTATTTCACTAATTTTTTTAGCACATAAGTAATCCAATCCATAAAAAATAACAAATTAATTAAATCACAAAACAATCACGAATAAACATAGACCAAAGTAAAAAATAACTAATACGCATTTTTTATACATGAGTTTTATCAAAAAGTAAGTCGGAATACCTCGATTTCAAATTTTTTGAAAGGTGAAGATTTGATGATTTGGGGGCCGAAACGAGCAAGCCACTATGCGATAACACCTTAGATCCGGTGTTAGCTTGTTATAATACGGAAAAGATACACTTTTTATGGGACGGGTGGGCTCCACTAAGTTTTTTTCTTTAAAAATGGAGGGGAGACCGATTTTTTATTTTTGGGGATCTGTTGGTTCACGTCTGGTGGGGGAAGGAGATGGTACGATTTTTTATATAGATATAGTGCGCATATAGAAAGCGCTAATAGTACCTTCTATAGGCACGCTATACCTCCCACTCAGTTTTAGTCAAATATAGCACGGTTATTCACCGCGCTATATCTTAATGGACAAACGTGCTATTAAAGTATAGCGGGGTGAATAACCGCGCTATATATAAAATGGTATCTAATTTTGTTTTACCTATTTACGCCGCTTGAGTCCAAAAGTAAAAATGTTTTTAAGCTCGATTTTCTCTGAATTTGACTCCAAACCAGTTCAAAAATTTAATAACATCATTCTCTAGGTGTGTCAAATGCATTCCAACCACACCCGTTCAAAAATAACTACATAAAAATTTTCATGTTTCAAATTGAAGTTTCAAATGAGTCTTTATGATAGTTTCTTCAAAAGATTATAGATTATGTAGATGTGTATATATTAAATGTATAAAATTTTATTTTCATTCTGTTTTGAAGACAAAACAGGAAAAAACGAAAGGAAAAGGCTGTGTTTGTAACCACTGTCACTACAAAATTATTTTTGGTCACCGGTTGCAAAACTGAATTGTTGGCTGACGGGGTGCCAATTTGTTTTTAAAATGGTACATTTTAATGGTTGTTACCTATCCTATTGTATCGTATTATTATTTTAAATATAATATTTGTTTTGATTGTTACTTAAATTTTATTGTATCGTAACGTAAAATTTATCGTTTTATAATTGTGATGACCTCTTATTTTAGAAATAAATTCTGTGTTTTGAGGCCTTAAAAACCTCTTTCTGTCTCACCTCGATTTGCGTGCGCAGTCCGGGCGCGTAGCCGGAAAGCCATTATGTGAAAATCTGTGAAAAATGATGAATTTTTGCCTTTAAAATGAATTTAAGTTGACTTCGAGCAACATTTTAGGTAAACGGATCCGGTCCCGTGATTTGACGGTCCCGGAGGGTCCGTAGGAAAATATGGGACTTGGGCGTATGCTCAGAATCGAATTCCGTGGTCCCAAGCCCGAGAAATGAATTTTTAAAGAAAATTATTTTCTGAAATATTTATAAGTTTTTGAAAATGAAATGTGTTTGAACTTTGATGGTATCAGACCCGTACTTTGGTTCCGGAGCCCAGTACAGGTCTTATATGTGATTTAAGTTGAGTCTGTGAAGTTTGGTAAGAAACGGACTTGGAATGACGTGAATTGGACCTTATTTGAGAAATTGGAAAATTTGATGTTCTTAAGTGATTTCATGATTTTGATGCTAAATTCATAGTTGTTGATGTTATTATGGTGATTTGAATGCACGAGCAAGTCTGTGTGATGTTTTTAGGTTGGTGTGCATGTTCGGTTTGGAGCCCCGGGGGCTCGGGTGAGTTTTGGATAGGCCGGAGTGAAATTTGCACTTAGGAAATTATAGGTTTTTTAGCTGGAATGATTAGGTCTGCAGGCTTTGCAAATGCGAAACTCGGCTCGCAAAGGTGCGAGCCCGCAAATGCGAACAATTTGTCGCAAATGCGAGAAGTGGCTGGGCTGCCTTGGGTTGCAAATGCGACAAATTTATCGTAAAAGTGACTTCGCAAATGCGAAAGTCCCTTCGTAAATGCGAGAATAGCAGACTTCTGGGTTCGCAATTGCGAACCCTGGTCGCAATTGCGATACATGCAACCTGTAAATTCATAACTTAGACGCATTTCAACCATTTTTCACACTCTTTCAAAACCAAAACACTCTTGGGTGATTTTTCAAAGACAACTTCTCTTCAAAATCGATTGTAAGTCATTTCTAACTTGTTTTCTTTAATCTTTAACATCTTTTCACATGATTTCAACTCAAAATCAATGATTTTCATGGGGGAAATTGGGTGTTTTGGGTGAAACCTAGGTTTTTCAAATTTTGGGGATTTGGACCTCGATTTGAGGTCCGATTTCAAAACAAATTATATATTTGGGTTCCTGGGGGAATGGGTAATCGGGTTTTGGTTCGAACCTCGGGTTTTGACCATGTGGGCCCGGAGGCAATTTTTGATTTTTTGGGAAAAACTTTAGAAAACTAATTTTCATGCATTAGAATTGATTCATTTAGCATTTATTGATGTAATAAGTAACTTGTGGCTAGATACGAGCGAATTGGTGGTGGAATCAAGAGGCAAATCGATAGTTGAGACTTGAATTGTGTTCGTGGCATCGAGGTAAGTGTTTGGTCTAACCGTAGCTTGAGGGATTAGGAGTTGTGTCCTATTTGCTATGTGTTATTTGTTGAGCACAACGTATAGGCATGGTGACGAGTATCTATACGTTGGTGTCAAGCATGCCCGTGAGTCTTAAATTAAAATCGTTGTGTTCTTAATAAGTACTACGAATGCCTAAGTTGTTGATTTTCTGTGTTGGGAAAGAATTATGATTATTCTCGTGAAAGTTGCTTATGGTTGAGTATTGGTGCTAGCTGAGGTTTCTCTTTTGAAGTTAAATGTTGGAACAAGTTTGGTTATAGCTGACTCCCTTGCCGGGACGTATTTACTTATATTGTCGATTCCCTTGCCGGGATAGTGTTGTTTCCTTATTGTTCCCTTGCCGGGACTCTTTTCTTGTGATTGGTGTTGAATTGTAATTTTGGATCGGGTTGCACGCCGCAACAATATTATATTTGGATCGCGTTGCACGACGCAACAATATTTTTTTTATGATTTGCATCGGGTTGTGCGCCGCAACAATAAATGATAAAAGCGGTTATTGATTGGTTATAGTTTCCTTATTCTTTCTGCCGCAAATTTTAGATTGTTCTTTACGCTTTTCTCCTGAGTTACTATTGGTAAATGATATTCCCCCACAACATGCCCCCTCCCATCCTTAATTGTATATTTCTGTTTTATTTTCCGCTGTATGTGATATAATTGCACAGGTTTATTTGGTAGTCTGGTCCTAGCCTCGTTACTACTTCGCCGAGGTTAGGCTAGGCACTTACCAGCACATGGGGTCGGTTGTGCTGATATTGCACTCTGCACCGTGTGTAGATCCCGGAGCAGCAGCATTCAGACCTTAGCATGGGTAGCCGGCTGCCTTCAATCCAGTCAAAGATTCCGAGGTAGTCCTGCAGGCGTCCACAGGCCCTGGCGTCTCCCTCTATCCCTTTCATTTACATATTTCAGAGACAGTGTATTTTTTATTTTCAGACCTTGTTTATAGTAATTCTAGACCGTCTGTGAAGCGTGACACCAGTTCTGGTTAGTCTTTGTTTAAGAAGTTGTAATAGATATATTTAAATGGTTTTATTGCTTCTTCCGCTTGTTTAAATTCCGCTGTTTATAAGTTATTGTTTCATAATTGTTAAAGGGTTAAAATGGGAAAAAGGTAATTTGTTCAAACGGTTGGCTTGCCTAGTTTTCATTAGTAGGCGCCATCACGACTCCAGAGGGCGGAAAATCCGGGTCATGACAATAATGAATAAAAAGTGTCACTTTATGGAACGACGGATTTGGTGTGGTGACGTTGTTTCCTTGGTTTTTTCACTCATCTTGCCCTTTTTTAGTATTAAATAATCATATTTTATCGTTTAGCCAACTTTTTATATAATAATTCTAATTTGTATCCTATTTTTCTTAGTAACGTTGCAAGTTTATTCTTTATATTGTTGCTGCATGATATCATAAAACGACGACAAACGATACAGTCTATTCAAACATTATATTAATCAAACAATACAATATAATGATGTACAATACAATACGATATATTATGAAACAACACTCCAAACAAGCGCTAATATTCATCTACTGTAGCGGAATAAACGCAAAAAATTTGAAAAAGATAGCAGCACATTATAACAGAGCCAAGATTTTGTAAAGCCCATGATAGACTAGTTTTGTGAGTCCATACAGGTAAATATTTTCTCTAAAAATAAACGGTGTTTCTATGCATTCACCAAAAGTTCATTATTAGTGAATGCGTAATTTTGTAGCTCAATAGCATATGATTGCTTTTTAAATTTTAAGTTGACACGAGATCCTTGGTTCCAAACCAATTCGAGACGGGTTAATTATACGAAACTAACTCAAGAATGAACTTTTTCTTTTGTAAAGTTGTGGGTAAGTAGGCAGTTTCTGAATTTTATACAAGAAACTAAAGGTATTTGAATTGTAACTCATAGCATGTCGCATAACATATCAATTTTATTAATTATAGTAGTGTTTGCAACGAATTTTCGATCGTACGAAAAATAACCGCAATCATAAAATAAGAGAAAAATATTTTTACTAATTAATTGTGAGTACAATTCTGTTTCTCCCTTGATTCTTCTTTCCTGATTATCTCCGTAATTAAATGGTTGAAGTCGCGTATTTCTCGAATGTAGGATGATACGGACCTCTCTGGATTATTAAATCGATCATTGTATGGGATATTCTTCTCAAAGTATTTGATTATCAAGAAGAACATCTACTGATCACGATATTATTTTATGTCTTGATCCCTTTGTGAATATCCCGAGAATTTATGAAATTTTTGAGACGATCTCCATTTTCGAGATCCCTTTTTTAAGAGAATACGTAACCTTTTTTATAGAAATGACCTAGGATTAGGATAGAGTAACCTTTAATGTTGGGTTTTGGTAGAGTAGCCACCAAGTAATACTGACAAGACTCCTAAAATTTCAAGAGATCTTTTTATATTTCGAATAATTCTTTCCCTTGAGTAACCCTTTATCCGTCGTAACTCTATAGTCAAGGTTCTTTATATATATATATCTTACAAAATTACTTTCTAAATTGTTGAAAAAGTGTGATGTTCTTGTCGAACGATGCACCAACAGAAATCATAATATCCCTGTTTAACTAAAATGAGACGAGTTTTTTAATTTTATTTATTTATTTTTCCTGTAGTAGTGGACTAGTGGTTTTCTCACGAACAATATCATTAATATCTTAAAGCAAGACAATTTTCCAGTTTAACTCATCTCCAATATCTCCAACTCACATAGACTTGCGTGCCCACCATTTCGGTTCAACCAACATTACTGACCGGTCACAGCCGGTAACATCAACCCAATTTGATCTCCTCAAATTGGAAGCCACTAAATCCCACCACCACACCTTCTTACTCCCTCTATTTCAGTTTATGTGAACCTATTTCCTTTTTGGTCCGTTCTAAAAAGAATGACCCCTTTCTAAATTTGGTAACAATTTAATTTAAACTTACAATTCTACCCTTAATGAGAAGTTTTTATAACTACACAAATACTCTGGGGCCCCTTATGCTTTGTTTAGGACCACAAATTTCAAAAGCCTTCATTTTTTCTTAAACTCCGTGCCCAGTCAAACAGGTTCACATAAATTGGAACGGAGGGAGTATTTGTTTTTTTTTAAAAAGTTACGAGAACTAGAAATTAGACTGAGTGTATACGGGTAAAATTGGGCCTTAATGAATCGAAGTCAGAGTGAGGAGCCTCTTGTATCAGGGCTCGGGCAAAACACCTGCCCTCGAAATATCGGGGCCATGTCCTCCGGGTCCGGTTCGAGGATCAAGACTTTGGTGAGCATTACCAAACAGCTGCACATGACTAACAAAGGGTTGTGATGTCTGTTCCCTACCGGATATCACAACGTGAATCTCGGTCCGTATCGGCAGAAAATTGGTGATTAACGAAACATAAGATTTTTACCTTTCTTAGAATTGTACTTAGGATAAAACTCCACTACTATATAAAGGGGAAAGTTTATTGTTCATGGGACAAATTGTAATACGCATATCAAGACAATTTATTTCAATTCTCTTTGTTGTTCAAAGTTTTTATTTTTGTTCTTAAGTTCTTCGGAAGTGCAAGCTCGGAATCGAGGGCATGTTCCTCATCGAACCATCAACTGAGCTCAGAATCACCCTTATCATTGGTTTGGCGATCTATTACATCTTTCATTTGCTTAATCTAACGTCATTAATCATTTGTATTGAATTAATTCACATATCCTTAAAATCACATATAAATTAAATTGTTCTCCGTTTTTAAGGGTAAACAGTTTGGTGCCCACCGTGGGGCTAGGGATAATAGCGGTAATTTGATACAAATTTCCATAACGCACTCTATTTTACACTTGTTCATTGAGATTTCAATTTCAGGTCAAGTTAAAAATGTCAAGCTCTCAATCTGCTCATTTGAACGTTGATGCTGAGTGTAGCCATCATGGCGAGAACAACAATGTAGTGCCCATGTCACGACCCAAATTTCCCTCTGTTGGGTATCGTGATGGCACTTAGTCTTAGGAACTAGGTAAGCCTAACGTTGTCACGACTCCAAATACCCCGGTCGTAATGACGCTTATCACAATACTAGGCAAGCCAACCCAACAAGTAACCACAGTGAATTCTTTTTATAAAATCATTTTCTAAAATTGATTGATACTCTCAAATTTTCATAAGAAATATATAAATCACTGAAATGTGCGGAAAACAGTACGAAAATATACCAATACAGCCCAGCAATCCGATGTCACAAGTCAAGAGCCTCTAAATACAACCCAATCTAATGGACTAATACATAATAAGTCTAAAAATGTAGAAAAACTAGGACAAGAAGGAGGAAAGTAGGGCTACGGACGTCGGGCAACTACCTTGCAGTCTCCGGTAAGCTCTAAGAATGATGGGGACCCTCACTCTGCCGCTCGGGCAGCTGGATCTGCGCACAAGGTGCAGGAAGTAACGCGAGTACACCAACCCAGTAAGTAACTAAAGTAAATAAGGTTTGAGTGCAGTGACGAGCAGTTAAAAATCATATGTATATGAGTGTTCAACAGAATATCAAGTCAAATTCCATAGTTTAAAAGCCAGTTACTTTGTAAAACTTCAGTGTCAATTGAAATACTTTGAAATAATTTACTTAGCAGTTTTTAATAGAGGCTCACTACAAAAGAAGAGCGAAAGCAGCAAAAATGTCATAAATAGGCCCATCTAGCTCTAATACCAACTTGTCACGACCCCCAATACCCCAATCGTGATGGCGCCTATCACAATACTAGGCAAGCAACCCAACAAGTAACCACAGTGAATTCTTTTTATAAAACTATTTTCTTAAAATGATTAAGTCTCGAATTTTCATAAGAAATATATAAATCACTGAAATGTGCGGAAAACAGTACGAAAATATACCAACACAGCCCAACAATCCGGTGTCGAAAGTCAAGAGCCTTTAAATGCAACCCAATCTGACTGACTAATACATAATAAGTCTAAAAATGCAGAAAACTAGGATAAGAAGGAGGAAAGCAGGGTTGCGGATGCCGTGCAGCTACCTTGTCGTCTCTGGTAAGCTATGAGAATGCTAGAGACCATCACTCTGTCGCTCGGGCACTTAGATCTGCACACAAGGTGCAGGGAGTAACGTGAGTATGTCAGTTCAGTAAGTAACGAAAGTAAATAAGGTCTGAGTGCATTGACGAGCAGTTAAAAATCATATGTATATGAGTGTTCAACAGAATATCAAGTCAAACTCCACAGTTTAAAGCCAGTTACTTTACAAAACTTCAGTTCCAATTGAAATACTTTGAAATCATTTACTTAGCAGCTTTCAACAGAGACTCACTATAAAAGAAGAGTGAAAGCAGCAAAAATGTCATAAATGGGGCCCTCAGGCAAGGTATCACTCATAAATATAGCCGCAAGCCTCTCTGTCACTCGTGACTCAGCTGTCGTCACACAGTACTCACACTCAGCACTCCGGCTCAATAATATCTCATAATAGTATTAATCATAATAACCGCTGCGGCGTGCAACCCAATCCATAGTTTATAGTCGACCACGCTCACAGGGGGTGTACAGACTCCGGAGGGGCTCCTACAACCCAAACGACATATCGCTGCGGCGCGCAGCCTGATCTAATATATATATCGTTGCGGCGTGCAGCCCGATCCATAATATACATATAATATTGTTGCGGCGTGAAGCCTGATCCATAATATATATATATATATAATACTCACGATTAGGTCCTCAACCTCTCTCAATCATTAACTTCACAGCCACTCGGGCATAACAGCGAAAATCAGGGAACTCAGCCCAAATAGTTTTCACATTTTAAGAAGTAGAGTGATAAAAACCAGATTTAAATAATAAACAGGTAAAACATGACTAAGGACATGCTTTCAAAATAAATAGAGTAAGGGAAATAGTAAAAATACCCCTAAGGGTCTCAACAGGTCGGCACAAGGCCCCAAACATGGCATACAACCCTAAATATAGTATCAATCTCTAAAATACGAAATATCATAGGATTTCAAATGAAATACGCGGCTTAATAGTCGCTATAGGACGGACCAAGTCATAATCCCTATCGGTGCACACCCACACGCTCGTCACCTAGCATGTGCGTCACCTCATTTATCAAAACAATACAAAATACCAGGGTTTCATACCCTCAGGTCCAGATTTACAATGGTTACTTACCTCAAACCGGATGAAATACTACTCCGCGATGTCTTTTCCTCTTGCCTCGGCCTCAACTCGCGTCGAATTACCCAAAATCAGAATCATAATATTAGAATATGCAAAACGAACGAAGCCCATGCAAAAATAATCAAATTACACCAAATATTCCAAAATTGGTCCAACCTGACCACCGGGCCCACATCTCGAAATTCGATAAAAATCACATCAACGGAATCCTTATCCTCCCACGAGTTCATACATACCAAGAATACCAAAACCGACCACAAATGGCCCCTCAAATCCCTAGATTAAGGTCTCAAGTTTCTACGCCCTAACTCCCCAATTTTAGGCTTCAAATCCCCCAAATTTCATGTTTAATTAGGTAGAAATTACAATAGGATCGAGTATTAAGTCCATAATTCTTACCTCCAAGAAGTTCTCTTTGATTCCCTCTTCAATCTCTCTCAAGAAGCTCCAAAACTGAGTCAAAAATGGTGAACTTAGGCCAAAAATCGCGAAAATGGCCTTTTTAAACATTCTGCCTAGCTAATAAATTTACTTAATCACGATCGCGAAGCACAAACTCAGCTGGCCCAATTTTTACCCTATGCGATCGCAAATATACCCACGCATTCGCGATTCATCGCTTGCCCAACTCACGCGATCGCAACTTTAGATACGAGAACGCGAAGAACTACCTGAGTGCCCTCTACAAATACTCTACGCGGTCGCGAGCCTTCTCACGTGATCGCAAAGAAGAAAATACCTGCAATAGAACTGAAGCAAAATCTGCAACTTTTCTAAACATGAACTTGGTCTGTTAGCCACCCGAAACTCACCCGAGGCCCTCGGAACCTCAACCAAATATGTCAACATATCCCATAACATCATTTAAACTTGTTCCAACCTTAGGAACGCTCAAAACAACATCAAAACACCAAATTTACATCAGATTCAAGTCTAAGAATTCCAAAAACATCCAAATTTCACTTTTGATCAAAAGGTCTATCAAACCTCGTTCGAATGTCCTGAAATATTGCACACACGTCACAAATGACACAACGGACCTACTCCAACTTCCGGAATTTCATTCCGACCTCTATATCAAAATCTCACCTATCAACCGGAAAACGCCAAAATTCTAATTTCGCCAATTCAAGCCTAAATCTACTCCGGACCTCCAAAACACATTTCGATCACGATCCTAAGTCCAAATCACCTCCCGAAGCTATCCGAACCATCAAAATTCACATCCGAGCCCTTTTTCACCTAAGTCAAAATCCGGTTGACTTTTCCAACTTAAGCTTACTCAAAAGAGACTAAGTGTCTCAAACCTTACCAAAACCTCTCCGTACCCAAACCAACCAACCCGATAATACATAATACAGCTGAGCAAGGCAATGAGACGCAGAAATGGGGGAAACGGAGTGGTAACTCATGAAATGATCGGCCGGGTCGTTACATCCTCCCCCTCTTAAACAAACGTTCGTCCTCGAACGAGTCAAGAAACATACCTGAAGCCTGAAATAGGTAAGGATAGCTGCTCTGCATCTCCCCCTCGGTCTTCAGGTAGCCTCCTCCACGGGCCGACCTCTCCACTGCACTTTCACTGAAGCTATATCCTTGGACCTCAACTTTAGAACCTGACGCTCCAAAATAGCAACTGACTCCATATCATAAGTCAAATCATCATCCAACTGAACCGTGCTGAAATCCAAAACATGAGACAGTCGCCAATATACTTCCAGAGCATAGAAACATGAAATACCGGATGCACACTTGATAAGCTGGCTGGCAAAGCAAGCTCATAAGCCACCTACCTAATCCTCCAAAGCACCTCAAAAGGCCCAATGAACCGATGACTCAATTTACCCGTCTTCCCAAATCGCATAACACCCTTCATGGGTGAAACCTTCAACAGAAACTTCTCACCAACCATGTAGGACACATCTCGAACCTTCTTGTCAGCATTACTCTTTTGTCTCGACTACGCTGTATGAAGCCTCTCCTGAATCACCTTCACCCTATCTAAAGCATCCTGCACCAAGTCTATACCCAATAGCCTGGCCTCACCCGGCTCAAGCCAACCGATCGGAGATCTACACTGTCTCACATACAAAGCCTCATATGGAGCCATCTAAATACTCAACTGATAGCTGTTGTAATAAGCAAACTCTGCGAGCGGTAGAAACGCATTCCATGACCCTCCAAAATCAATGACACAAACGCGCAACATGTCCTCCAATATCTGAATAGTGCGCACGGACTGCTCGTCTGTCTGAGGATGAAAAGCTGTGCTCAACTCAACCTGAGTACCCAACTCTCGCTGCACAGACCACCAAAACTGTGAAGTAAACTGAGTACCTCTATCCGAAATGATGGAAACTGGGACACCATGCAAATGAACAACCTCCCAAATGTATATCTCTGCCAACCGCTCCAAAGAATAGGTAATACACACAGGAATGAAGTGCGCGGACTTAGTCGGCTGATCCACAATCACCCAAATAGCATCGAACTTCTTCAATGTCTGTGGGAGACCAACTACAAAGTCCATGGTGATCCGCTCCCATTTCCACTCTGGAATGTCCATTTGCTGAAGCAAGCCACCCGGTCATTGATGCTCATATTTCACCTGCTGACAATTGAGACACCGAGCTAAAAATCCCACGATGTCCTTCTTCATTCTCCTCCACCAATAGTGCTGCCTCAGATCCTGATACATTTTTGTGGGACCCAGATGAATGAATGCTGCGAGCTATGGTCCTCTTCTAGAATCAACTCCCGAAGCCCATCCACATTGGGCACACATATCCGGCCTTGCATCCTTAATACTCCGTCATCACCAATATTCACATCTCTGGCATCATCGCATTGAACTCTATCCTTTAGGACAAGCAAATGAGGATCATCATATTACCGCTATTTAATGCTATCAAATAAGGAAGACCGAGAAATCACACAAGCCAATACCCGACTGGCTCTGAAATATCCAACCTCATGAATCGATTGGCCAAAGCATGAACATCAACTGCAAGAGGTCTCTCCCCAACTGGAATATACGCCAAGATCCCCATATCCACCGCCTTCCTACTCAAGGCATCGACCACCACATTAGCCTTCCCCAGATGGTACAAGATAGTGATATCATAGTCTTTTAGTAGCTCCAACTATCTCCGCTACCTCAAATTGAGATCCTTCTTCTTGAACAAGTACTGGAGGCTACGATAATTAGTACACACATCACAAGACACACCATACAAATAATGCCTCCAAATCTTCAACGCGTGAACAATGACATCCAACTCTAGATCATGAACGGGATAGTTCTTCTCATGGGATTTTAACCGACGAGAAGCATAAGCAATAACTCTACCCTCCTGCATCAACACACACCCAATACCAACTTTTGAAGAATCACAATACACATCATATGAACCTAAAGCTGATGGCAAAACTAACACTGGAGCGGTGGTCAAGGTTGTCTTGAGCTTCTGAAAGCTCTCCTCACACTCATCCGACCACCTGAATAGAGCACCCTTCTGAGTCAACTTGGTCAAGGGTGATGCGATAAATGAAAATCCCTGAAAAAACCGGCGGTAATAACCCGCCAAACAAAGAAAACTGCAAATCTCGGTGGCTGAGGATGGTCTGGGCCGACTCTGAACCGCCTTTATCTTCTTTGGATCAACCTGAATACCCTCACTGGACACCACGTGCCCCAAGAATGCCATTGAACTGAGCCAAAACTCACACTTGGTGAACTTTGCATAAAGTTTCTCCTCCCTCAATCTCTGCAACAACACTCTCAAATGCTCCGTGTGCTCCTCCTGACTACGTGAGTATACCAGAATATCATCAATGAAAACTATGACAAACGAGTCGAGTTAAGGCTGAAACACATTTTTCATTAAATGCATGAACGCTGCTGGGGCATTGGTCAGCCCAAACGACATCACCAAAGAACTCATAATGACCATATCGGGTCCTGAAAGTTGTCTTAAGAATATTTGAGTCCCTGATCTTCAACTGTTGATAACCTTAATGGAGATCAATCTTGGAGAACACTCTCGCTCCCTGAAGCTGGTCAAACAAATCATCGATACGAGGCAAAGGGTACTTGTTCTTGATTGTTACTTTGTTCAACTACTTGTAGTCAATGCACATCCTCATCGTGCCATCCTTCTTCTTCACAAATAGAACAGGCGTACCCAAGACGACACACTAGGCTGAATAAATACCTTATCAAGGAGTTCTCGAAGCTGCTCCTTCAACTCTTTCAACTCTGTTAGTGCCATACGTTACGGTGGAAAAGAAATGGGCTGAGTGTCCGGCACCAGATCAATTCCAAAATCAATATCCCTATCCGGTGGTATACCCGGCAGGTCTGCAGGAAACATATCAGGAAAATCCCTCACAACAGGAACATAATCAATACTGGGAGTCTCTCTACCGACATCCCCCACAAAGGCTAAGTATGAAAGACAACCCTTCCCAACCATCTGTTGGGCCTTTAGAAATGAAATCACCCTACTGGGGACAAAATCAGTAGAACCTCGCCACTCAATCTGTGGCACACCCGGCATAGCCAACGTCACTATCTTAGCATGACAGTCCAATATAGCACAACAAAGATATAACAAATCCATTCCCAATATAATGTTTGGGCTGTAGGACCCCCTCCGAAGACTATACACCCCCAGTGAGCATAGTCGACTATAAACTATGGATCGGGCTACACCCTACAATGGTTATTATGATTATTACTATTACGAGATATTATTGAGCTGAAGTGCTGAGTGTGAGTATTGTGTGACAAGATCTGAGTCACGAGTGACGGAGAGGCTTGCACGAGAGGCTATATTTATAAGTGATACCTTGCACGAGGGGCCCATTTATGACATTTTTGTTGCTTTCGCTCTTCTTTTATAGTGAGCCTCTGTTGAAACTGCTAAGTAAATGATTTCAAAGTATTTCAATTAGAACTGAAGTTTTACAAAGTAACTGGCTTTTAAACTGTGGAGTTTGACTTGATATTCTGTTGAACACTCATATATATATATATGATATTTAACTGCTCGTCACTGCACTCGAACCTTATTTACTTTAGTTACTTACTGAGTTGGCGTACTCACGTTACTCCATGCACCTTATGTGTAGATCCAGGTGCCCGAGCGGCAGAGTGAGGGTTCCCAGCATTCTCAAAGCTTATCGAAGACTGCAAGGTAGCTGCACGGCGTCCGCAGCCCTGCTTTCCTCCTTCCTATCCTAGTTTTTCTGCATTTTTAGACTATTTATGTATTAGTTAGTTAGATTGGGTTATATTTAGAAGCTCTTGACTTGTGACACCGGATTGTTGGGCTATTTTGGTATATTTTCGTATTGTATTTCGCACATTTTAGTGATTTATATATTTTTTATGAAAATTCGAGACTTAATCAGTTTT
The DNA here is from genome assembly GCF_000393655.2 of Nicotiana sylvestris. NCBI lineage: Eukaryota > Viridiplantae > Streptophyta > Magnoliopsida > Solanales > Solanaceae > Nicotiana > Nicotiana sylvestris. Next base: position 108,354,657 of record NC_091064.1, read on the forward strand.
AGAAAATGGTTTTATAAAAAGAATTCACTGTGGTTACTTGTTGGTTTGGCATGCCTAGTATTGTGATAGGTGCTATCATAACTGGGGTATTTAGGGTCATGACAAGTTGGTATCAGAGCCTAGGTTACATAGGTCTCATGAGTCATGAGCTGGTTTAGTAGAGTCTCGTGGATCGGTACAGAGACGTTTGTATTTATCCTTGGGAGGTTGCAAAACCTTTAGGAAAACTACTCATTCTTGAAGTCCTGTTGTTCGAATCTATTGATTCTAGTACTAAACTTCTGTTATTCTATTCTCTCATAGATGGTGAGGACACGTGCTACCGGTCAGGATGGACGACCATCAGTACCACCAACTGGGGCCACTAGAGGCCGAGAATGTGGTCGAGGCCGTGGTAGGGGCAGGAGTATAGCCCGCACAGCAGCTAGGGCAATACCTGTAGATCTACCAGCCGCCCCAATTCAGGATCAGGTCCCAGTTGAAGATGCTCCAGCAGCACCAGCTCAGGCACCGGCTGTGCCTATTGTAATTCCAAGCCTTTAGGAGGCTCTAGCTAAGATTCTATCAGTATGCACTGGTTTGGCTCAGGCGATCTTAGTTACTACGACCGCAGCTACTTCTCAGGCCAAGGGAGGTACTTAGACTCCCGGTGCTCGCACACCTGAGCAGGTTGTGCAAGGACTTCAGACACAAGGGGCACCTCCAGCCCAGGCAGTTGCACTAGCTCAGGAGTATGTGGTACCAGTTATGCCTGACGACGAGCAGCGTCGATTGGAGAGGTTTGGTAGACTTCAGCTTCCGTATTTCAGTGGTACCGAGGGCGAGGATGCCCAAGGTTTCTTGGACAAATGTTAGAGGATTCTTCGTACAGTGTGTATTCTTGAGACCAGTGGTATAGCATTTACTACTTTTCAGTTTTCTAGACCTGCCTTTACTTGGTGGGAGGCTTATGAGAGTCGTAGGCCTGTTGATGCAGCACCCCTTACCTGGTAGTAGTTCTCCATTCTCTTTCTGTAGAAGTATGTGCCACAGTCTCGCAGAGAAGAGCTGCGCAGGCAGTTCGAGCAGTAGCGTCAGGGAGATATGACTGTGACACAGTATGAGGTACAGTTCTCTGAGTTAGCTCGTCATGCGGTCGGGTTGGTTTCCACAGATCGAGAGAGGATCGGGAGGTTCGTTGATGGCCTCACATATTAGCTTCAGATTCTCATGACCAGGGAGAGGGTGTCAGGTGCTACTTTTGAGGAGATTGTTGACATCGCCTGCGAGATTGAGTTAGTTCGTCTCCAGGAGCGAGTTGAGAGGGAGGCCAAAAGGCCTTGTGGATCTGGTAGCTTTAGTAGTGCTCCTTAGAGGGATCAGTTTCAGCACGGCAGAGGCCTCCCATTCAGGCATGCTCAGTCAGCTCGCCCAGGTTATCGTGGGGCATCGTTGGGTCATGGGTTTCACAGTTCTCATCAGGGCCATTCATCACTCAGTGCCCTTCCATACAGAGTTCGTCTCGTGCTCCATCCATTCAGGGATCCTCTATGCTAAGTGCATCTGCTAGTCATCTCGATGCTAGGGGTTCACTTCAGTCCCTGTCTCCAGCATCGGGGAGTTTTACAAGTGTGGAGAGTTTGGGCATATGAGAAGGCAGTGTCCTCGTCTTCTTGAGGGTCCGTCTCAGTAGAGGGGTCAGACCTCGACTTCAGCTCCAGTTACTTCACCACCCGCTCAGGTAGCTAGGGGTGGGGGTCAGTCAGCTAGGGGTTGCCCTAGAGGGGGAGGTCAATCAGGTGGTGGTCAGGCTCGATTCTATGCACTCCTAGCTAGACCAGATGCTGCAATTATAGGTATTGTCTCAGTCTGCCACAGAGATGCCTCTGTGTTATTTGATCCTGGTTCCACTTTTTCATATGTGTCATCATATTTTGCCCGTTATTTGGATACGCCCCGTGAGTCTCTTATTTCATCTGTTCGTGTATCTACTCTGGTGGGCGATACTATAGTTGTGGACCATGTATACTGGTCATATGTGGTGACTATTGGGGGTCTGAAGACCCGAGTGGACTTATTGTTGCTGTGTATGATGGACTTTGATGTGTCGTGCTATTTTAGACTATCATGCTAAGATAGTGACGTTGGCTATGCCTGGTGTGCCACGGATTAAGTGGCGAGGTTCGACCGATTTTGTCCCCAGTAGGGTGATTTCATTTCTGAAGGCCCAGTGGATGGTTGGGAAGGGTTGTCTTTCATACTTAGACTTTGTGAGGGATGTCGGTGAAGAGACTCCCAGTATTGATTATGTTCCTGTTATGAGGGATTTTCCCGATGTTTTTGCTGTAGACCTGTCAGGCATGCCACCGGACAGGGATATTAATTTTGGTATTGATCTAGTGCTGGGCACTCAGCCCATTTCAATTCCACCGTATCATATGGAACTGACGGAGTTGAAAGAGTTGAATGAGCAGCTTCAGGAACTCCTTGATAAGAGGTTTATCCGGCCTAGTGTGTCGCCTTGGGGTGAACCTATTCTATTTGTAAAGAAGAAGGATGGCACAATGAGGATGTGCATTGATTACAGGCAGTTGAACAAAGTAACAATCAAGAACAAGTATCCTTTGCCTCGTATCGATGATTTGTTTGACCAGCTTCACGGAGCGAGAGTGTTCTCCAAGATTAGTCTCCGTTCAGGTTATCACCAGTTGAAGATCAGGGACTTGAATATTCTTAAGACAGCTTTTAGGACCCGATATGGTCATTATGAGTTCATTGTGATGTCTTTTGGGCTGACCAATGCCCCACCAGCATTCATGCATTTGATGAATAACGTGTTTCGACCTTATCTTGACTCGTTTTTCATAGTTTTTATTGATGATATTCATGTGTATTAACGTAGTCAGGAGGAGCACGTGGAGCATTTGAGAGTTGTGTTGAGAAGATTGAGGGAGAAGAGGCTTTATGCAAAGTTCTTCAAGTGTGAGGTTTTGCTGAGTTCAGTGGCATTCTTGGGGCACGTGTGTCCAGTGAGGGTATTCAGGTTGATCCAAAGAAGATAAAGGTAGTTCAGAGTTGGCCCAGACCGTACTCAACCATAGAGATTCGCAGCTTTCTTTGATTGGCGGGTTATTACCGTCGTTTTGTTTTGGGATTTTCATCTATAGAATCACCCTTGACCAAGTTGACTCAGAAGGGTGCTCCATTCAGGTGGTCGGATGAGTGTGAGGAGAGCTTTCAGAAGCTCAAGACTACCTTGACCACAGCTCCAGTATTGGTTTTGCCATCAGCTTCAGGTTCATATACAATGTATTGTGATGCTTTGAGAGTTGGTATTGGGTGTGTGTTGATGCAGGAGGGTAGAGTCATTGCTTATGTTTATCGTCAGTTGAAGCCCCACGAGAAGAACTACCCCGTTCATGATTTGGAGTTGGCTGCCATTGTTCGTGTTTTGAAAATTTGGAGGCATTATTTGTATGATGTGTCTTGTGAGGTGTTTACTGATCATCGTAGCCTCCAGCACTTGTTCAAGCAGAAGGATCTCAATTTGAGGTAGCGGAGATGGTTGGAGCTGCTAAAGGATTATGATATTACTATCTTGTACCATCCGGGAAAGGCCAATATGGTGACCGATGCCTTGAGTAGAAAGGTGGTGAGTATGGGAAGTTTGGCGTATATTCCTGTTAGGGAGAGACCTCTTGTAGTTGATATTCAGGCCTTGGCCAATCGGTTCATGAGGTTGGATATTTCAGAGCTCAGTTGGGTATTGGCTTGTGTGATTTCTCGGTCTTCGTTATTTGATCGTATTAGAGAGCACCAGTATGATGATCCTTATTTACTTGTCCTAAAGGACAGAGTTTAGCACGATGATGCAAGAGATGTGACTATTGGTGATGACGGAGTATTGAGGATACAGGGACGGATATGTGTGCCCAAATGGAGTTGATTCTAGAGGAGGCCCATAGCTCGCGGTATTCCATTTATTCGGGTGCCGCGAAAATGTATCAGGATCTGAGGCAGCACTATTGGTGAAGGAGAATGAATAAGGACATTGTGTGACTTTCAGCTCGGTGTCTCAATTGTTAACAGGTAAAATATGAGTATCAGAGACCGGGTGGCTTGCTTCAGCAGATGGACATTCTAGAGTGGAAATGGGAGCGGATCACCATGGACTTTGTAGCTGGGCTCCCACGGATTTTGAAGAAGTTTGATGCTATTTGGATGATTGTGGATCGGCCGACCAAGTCCACGCACTCCATTCCTGTGTGTACTACCTATTCTTCGGAGCGGTTGGCAGAGATATACATTCGGGAGGTTGTTCGTTTGCATGGTGTCCCAGTTTCCATCATTACAGATAGAGGTACTCAGTTTACTTCACAGTTTTGGAGGTCTGTGCAACGAGAGTTGGGTACTCAGGTTGATTTGAGCACAGATTTTTATCCTCAGATGGTCGGGCAGTCCGAGCACACTATTCAGATATTGGAGGACATGTTGCATGCTTGTGTCATTGATTTTGGACGGTCATGGGATGAGTTTCTACCGCTCGCAGTTTTTGCTTATAACAACAGCTATCAGTCGAGTATTTAGATGGCTCCATATGAGGCTTTGTATGGGAGACGGTGTAGATTTTTGGTCGATTGGTTTGAGCCGGGTGAGGCTAGACTGTTGGGTACAGACTTGGTGCAGGATGCTTTAGACAATGTGAAGGTAATTCAGGAGAGGCTTCATACAGCGCAGTCGAGACAAAAGAGTTATGCTGACAAGAAGGTTTGGGATGTGTCCTACATGGTTTGTGAGAAGGTTCTGTTAAAGGTTTCACCTATGAAGGGTGTTATGAGATTTGGGAAGAAGGGTAAATTGAGTCCTCGATTCATTGAGCCTTTTGAGGTGCTTCGGCGGATTGGGGAGGTGGCTTATGATCTTTCTTTGCCACCCATCCTATCGAGTATGCATCCAATATTTCATGTTTCTATGCTCCAGAAGTATATTGGTGATTCGTCTCATGTTTTGGATTTCAGCACGATTAAGTTGGATGATGATTTGACTTATGATGTGGAGCCAGTGGCTATTTTGGAGCGTCAGGTTCAAAAGTTTAGGTCCAAGGATATAACTTCAGTGAAAGTACAATGGAGAGGTCGGCCCGTGGTGGAGGCTTCTTGAGAGACCGAGCGGGAGATGTGGAGCAGATATCCTCACCTATTTGAGGCTTCAGGTATGTTTCTTGACTCATTCGAGGACAAACGTTTGTTTAAGAGGGGGAGGATGTAACAACCCGACCAGTCGTTTCATGATTTACCGCTTTGTTTCCCTCATTTTTGCTTCTCATTGCCTTGCTCAGCTGTATTATGTGTTATCGGGTTGGTTGGTTCGGATTCGGAGAGATTTTTGTAAGGTTTGAGACACTTAGTCTCTTTTGAGTAGGCTTAAGTTGGAAAAGTCAACTGGATGTTGACTTAGGTAAAAAAGGGCTTGGATGTGAATTTTGATGGTTCAGATAGCTTCGGGAGGTGATTTGGGAATTAGGAGCGTGACAAAATGTGTTTTGGAGGTCCGGAGTAGATTTAGGCTTGAATTGGCAAAATTGGAATTTTGGCGTTTTCCGGTTGATAGGTGAGATTTTGATATAGTGGTCGGAATGAAATTCCGGAAGTTGGAGTAGGTCCGTTGTGTCATTTGTGACGTGTGTGCAAAAGTTTAGGTCATTCGGACGAGGTTTGATAGACTTTTTGATCAAAAGCGAAATTTGGAAGTTTTTGGAATTCGTAGGCTTGAATCCAATGTAAATTTGATGTTTTGATGTTGTTTTGAGCGTTCTGAAGGTTGGAACAAGTTTGAATGATGTTATGGGATATGTTGGCATGTTTGGTTGAGGTCCTGAGGGCCTCGGGTGAGTTTCGGGTGGCTAACGGGTCAAGTTCATGTTTGGAAAAGTTGTAGATTTTGCTTCAGTTCTGTTGCAAGTATTTCCTTCTTCGCGATCGCGTGAGAAGGCTTGCGATCGCATAGAGCATTTGTAGGGGGCACTCAGGTCGTTCTTCGCGTCCACGTATCTGGAGTCGCGATCCCGTGAGTTGGGCAGGCGATGAATCGCGAACGCGTGGGTATATTCGCGATCGCGTAGGGTAAAAATTGGGCTAGCAAAGTTTGTGCTTCACAATCGCGATGGAATTTCCGCGATCGCGATTAAGTAAATTTATTAGCTGGGCAGAATGTTTAAAAAGGCCATTTTAGCGATTTTTGGCCTAAGTTCACCATTTTTTACTCAGTTTTGGAGCTTTTTGAGAGTGATTGAAGAGGGAATCAAAGAAAACTTCTTGGAGGTAAGAATTATGGACTTAATACTCGATCCTATTGTGATTTCTACCTAATTAAACATGAAATTTGGGGGATTTGAAGCCTAAAATTGGGGAGTTAGGGCTTGGAAACTTGAGACCTTAATCTAGGGATTTGAGGGGCCATTGTGGTTGGATTTATGTATTCTTGGTATGTATGAACTTGTGAGAGGATAAGGATTCTGTTGATGTGATTTTTATCGAATTTCGAAACGTGGGCCCGGGGGTCGGGTTGGACCAATTTCGGAATTTTTGGTGTAATTTGATTATTTTTGCATGGGCTTCGTTCCCTTAGCATATTCTAATGTTATGATTCTGATTTTGGGTAGATTCGGCGTGAGTTGAGGCCGAGGCGAGAGGCAAAGGCATCGCGGAGTAGTATTTCATCCGGTTTGAGGTAAGTAACCATGGTAAATCTGGACCTGAGGATATGAAACCCCGGTATTTCGTATTGTTTTGATAAATGAGGTGACACACATGCTAGGTGACGAACGTGTGGGTGTGCACCGGTAGGGATTGTGACTTGGTCCATCTCGTAGCGACTATTAAGCCGCGTATTTGATTTGAAATCTTATGATATCCCGTATTTTATAGAATGATACTATATTATGGGTTGTATGCCATGTTTGGGGCTTTGTGCCGACCTGTTTAGACCCTTAAGGGCATTTTTACTATTTTTCTCACTCTATTTGTTTTGAAAGCATATCCTCAGTCATGTTTTACCTGTTTATTGTTTAAATCTGGTTTTATCACTCTACTTCTTAAAATGTGAAAACTGTTTGGGCTGAGTTCCCTAATTTCCACTTATATGTCCGAGTAGTTGTGAGGTTAATAAGTGAGAGAGGTTGAGGACCTAGCGGTGAGGATTATATATATATTATGGATCGGGCTGCACGTCGCAGTAATACTATATGTATATATTATATTTATATATTATGGATTGGGTTGCACGCCACAACGATACTTATATGGATCGAGCTGCACGCCGTAGCGATATATATATTGGATCGGGCTGCGTGCTGCAACGATATGACGCTTGGGCTGTAGGAGCCCCTCCGGAGTCTGTACACCCCCAGTGATCATAGTCGACTATAAACTATGGATCGGGCTGCACGCCGCAACAGTTATTATGATTATTACTATTATGAGATATTATTGAGCCGGAGTGCTGAGTGTGAGTACTGTATGACGAGAGCTGAGTCACGAGTGATGGAGAGGCTTGCCCGAGAGGCTATATTTATGAGTGATACCTTGCCCGAGGGGCCTATTTATGACATTTTTGCTGCTTTCGCTTCTTCTTTTATAGTGAGCCTCTGTTGAAAACTGCTAAGTAAATGATTTCAAAGTATTTCAATTGGAACTGGAGTTTTACAAAGTAACTGGCTTTTAAATTGTGGAGTTTGACTTGATATTCTGTTGAACACTCATATACATATGATTTTTAACTGCTCGTCACTACACTCAGACCTTATTTACTTTAGTTACTTACTGCGTTGGCATACTCACTTTACTCCCTGCACCTTGTGTGTAGATCCAGGTGCCCGAGCGGCAGAGTGAGGGTCCCCAACATTCTCAGAGCTTACCGAAGACTGTAAGGTATCTGCACGACATCCGCAGCCCTGCATTCCTCCTTCCTATCCTAGTTTTTTTCTGAATTTTTAGACTTATTATGTATTAGTCAGTCAGATTGGGTTGTATTTAGAGGCTCTTGACTTGTGACACCTGATTGTTGGGCTGTGTTGGTATATTTCCGTACTGTTTTCCACACATTTCAGTGATTTATATATTTCTTATAAAATTCGAGACTTAATCAGTTTATTAAAATGGTTTTATAAAAAGAATTCACTGTGGTTACTTGTTGGGTTGGCTTGCCTAGTATTGTGATAGGCGCCATCACAACCGGGGTATTTGGGGTCGTGACAAACGTTAAATGAAACAACAACAATATTTAATAACATCTAACAATTTGAAATAGAAATCTCTTTAAAATTTATAACCCTAAAACTGGTAGTACAAGTCATAAGCTCTATAGAGTTTGCTAGAAAACCTCTAAAATACAATTGTTTCGAAATAAGAGTGAACAGTGTAAATACAAAATAAGAAGGTGACTCTGAAGCTTGCGAACACAGTAGCAGGTTTACCTTGAGTCTCCACATCAATGATCTATATAGCTACTAACGATCAAATACCTAGATCTACAGAAAAATTGTGCAGAAGCGTAGTATGAGTACACTACAGCGGTACCTAGTAAGTATTAAGACTAACCTCGGAGGAGTAGTGACGAGGAACAATCAAGACACCTACTAGACTAAATAACTTGACAAGTATAACTACAGAACAACAGAGTACAATATATATATAACGACTACTCATAATGACAAAACGATACGATAATTGCAGTAAGAAAAAGGAAAGCAACAACTAACAACGGAATATCATAATAATAACATAGTAGGATGAGCAGAACACATTTTAAATCCAGTGATCACAGATAAAGGACATTCAAGTAATAACTTAACAAAAACATCCGCTTTCACACCAGGTTTTAGCCAATAACAATCACGAGGTACCGAACCTCAGAATATTCACAATTCACAGGTCTAAATTCCGGAACCCTAACCACTTGGTATCCTGTGCCCTCATTGCAAATTTATAACCACACTGGTGACTCACGTACCAAGAGAGTCATTTTCACATAGAAGGCAAGATACAAAGGTGTGCATGAATACTCAACAATATCAAGATCCATCCTCTTAACTGATAGTAGTGCTTAACTACGTGTATGTTTGTGAAAGTTTTCTAACATAGATCATGCCAGCTAGTAAGTATAGAAAAAGAAACAGACAACACGTAGAATGTTTTCCCACAATTTCAACAAAAATAGAACTCACACAGGTAAGTGCATCACTACACAAATATCAACAACAAGAATGCCCCCAGGCCATCACAAGTCATCACAAATCAATCCCCGACATAGCCCACCTTGTCTCGCCATGTGTGCAATAATAAAGTAAGTACCTGCCTTGTCTCGCCACACGTGCAATATAATGTTCCCAGCTTGTCTCGCCACATGCGCAACCCCCCATATATATATATATATATATATCCCACCTTGTCACGCTGCATATGCAAATATCAACAGTAATAATAGCACGACAGAAATCTCGTGCATCACAATAACAACAACCGCACGGTAGAAACCTCGTGCATCACAATGACAACTGCACGGCAGAAACCTCGTGCATCACAACAAGTGCAATAGCAAAAATGACAATAAATACAAGAGTACGGCAAGTAAATCCACTCAAGAACTTTCGATCACAAAGAAACGGTAAATCTAGTTCACAGAGAATAATCACAATACAGAATAGTAGGCATAATAAGAACAGCTCAATAAGGGAGAAAATAATATGTAACAACGATCCCACGATATGCACTTCAACAATAAGGGAGCTAACACGAGTCAAATAATTTCAAATAAGGACCTTTCAACTAAGATATATGATATCTAAACTTCTTTTAAGGTTGGGAAATTACAAAGAAGATACAATAAATTTAATTAAGGATAAGCAGCAGAAGGAAAATCATAACCTCAATTAAGATTAAACAATTACAGAATGAGATAATAATAATAATTTCAAATAAAGATAAGCAGTTATGAAAAGATAGCATGACAATAGAAAAGACAAAAATCTTCAGTTAAGTTAAATAAGAGTCAAATAGGCAATAAGAGTGAATCATAAAGCAATTAATTCCAATTAAAGCATGTAGAGGTGAAACTAGTAAATAGGAAACTCAATCATATCATCAACAACTTCATATTCAATGAATATAAGGACCTAAGAACCCTAAAATGCCAACTTTCTACAAATAAGTCCGAGCACGTACTCGTCACCTCGCGTACACGGACTACAAGTAGCATAGGAGACTCAAATCCTAAGGGGTACTTCCCCCACACAAGGTTAGGCAAGATACTTATCTCGAACCAAGCTCAATCAATCAGTGAGAATACTTCTTCCACGATTTTTTGACTCCAAATGTCCTAAATCTAGCCACAAACAATTCGATACAATCAACACGAGCTAAAGGAATTAATTCCATAAGAAAATACTAAGCTTTAAGGTAAAAGTTGAAAAGTCAACACAAAAGCTGCGCCCCAGGCCCACATCTCGGAATCGGATAAAAGTCACAAAATCCGAATACCCATTCAACCACGAGTCCAACCATACAAAAATTAGCCAATTCCGATCACAACTCGACCTTCAAATGCCCAATTTATAGTTTATGAAGTTTTACAATTTTCCCAAATTTCCATCTCAAAGTACTAATTAAATGATTAAATTAGTGATATATTCATGTATATTAACCAAATCCGAGTTAGAATCACTTACCTTGATGAATTTCTTGAAAAACCCACAAAATATCGTCTCAAACCGAGCTCCCAAGTCCAAAAATGAAATAATACCCTAAACCTCGATTATATAGTACTCAATCTGACCTCTAAATGTGTGGTCTACGTTCAAGTGTGGTCGCACATCCTAGCTTCTGCGGCTGCAGTTAAAAATTGTGTGGTCATACTTTTGCAACTTGTGCGTACCAGGCTTCAGTAGTTTGACCATAACTTTCTCTACGAATGTCTAAATAATGATTTGTTTACCTTTTTGGAAACTAGATATGAAGGATTAAATCTTTCTTTTTTGAATCATCTCCAAATTCCTTATAGATCAAAAGATATAAGCTTCCGAATTTGTACCAGCAAACTTGCGGAACCACCAGAAGTGCGGCCGCAGACAAAATTGTGCGGTCCTCTGCGGCCACACTTTTCCTCTACGGTCCACACTTTTTCGTCTGGTGCAACACTTTTTCATATGCTACAACACTCAAAAATGTGTCTCAGCACATGGAATTGTGCGGTCCGCACTTCCAACGTTCCAGAACAACATCAGAGTGCCAAAATGCTCGCACTCGCTCATTCACCCTGAAATACACCCGAGGCCCCCGAGACCTCAACCAAACATACCAACAACTCCTAAAACATCATAAAAACTTGGCGGAGCCTTCAAATCACATCAAACAATTCTAAAAACATGAATCACCCTCCAATCCAAACTTAATGAACTTCAAACTTCAAATTTCTACAACTGATGCCGAAACTTATCAAACAACTGATTGACCCCAAATTTTGCACATAAGTAATATACAATATCACAGACCTACTCAAACTACTGGAATTGGAATCTTCATCCCAATATCACCAAAGTCAACTCTTGGTCAAACCTCCCAACCTTCCAAAACTTCAATTTTTCCAACTTTCGCTGAAATGCTTCAAATTACTCTACGGACCTCCAAATCCGAATCTGGATGCATGACTAAGTCCCAAATCACCATACGAAGCTGTTGAATTCATTCAAACCCCACTTTGGAGTCGTTCACACAAAGTCAAAATCTGATCAACTCTTACCGCTTAAGCTTCTAAAACTAGAATCATTCTTCCAATTTGACTCCAAATCATCCGGTAATTGAACTCGACCACGCACGCAAGTCATAACACATAATACGAAGATGATTAAGATCTTATACCGCTGAATGGAGCTTAAATTCTCAAAACGATCGGCCGAGTCATTATAGCCCAACAACGAGGTGCCTCCTGTCGACCCCAAACGAGTTTCAGTCGCGGACCCGATCGATGGAAACTCACATATGGCTATCGACACAAACTTGCCTACTAACCACGAAAATAGCATTCGTGGGTCCCGATCAATAGCTCAGAGTACACACAACGGTGAAGGTAATGGGATCAATTTGTGGGTAATCTTCAATATGTTACAGGTTCAACAGGCAATGATAGCCCAGTTGCAGAACCAAAGCCGCACCCCAAGCAGAGTTGAGCCCCAACCATCTCAGGAATATACCTGCAAAAATGAACCGGCCACAGAAAGGTCGTGCGAAGTTGAACCGAGAACTAACCCCGAGATAATAAATATACTTGAGGAACTGATAAAGTGGGTGGAATTAGGAGAAAAGAAAATTGAAGCCAACGATAAAAAACTGGAAACCTATAACTCCAAGGTTGATCAAATCCCAGGAGCGCCCCCGATATTGAAAGTCCTGGATTCCAAGAAATTTGTTCAAAAACCTTTCCCTCCAAGCGCAGCTCCAAAATCGATCCCTAAAAAGTTTCATATGCTCGAGATTCCAAAGTACGATGGGACCACTGATCCAAATGAACATGTGACCTCCTACACCTATGACATCAAGGGAAATGACTTAGAGGACGACAAAATTGAGTCAGTTCTACTGAAAAGGTTTAGAGAAACCCTATCTAAAGGAGCAATGATATATTATCACAACCTACCCCCTAATTCCATTGATTGGTTTGTAATGCTTGCGGATGCCTTCGTAAAAGCTCATGTCGGGGCCATCAAGGTTGAGACCAGAAAATTGGACCTTTTCAAAGTGAAATAAGTGGATAACAAAATGCTCAAGGAATTCATGTCAAGGTTTCAGATGGAACGAATGGACCTGCCCCCGGTTGCGGATGATTGGGATGTTCTGGTATTCACTTAAGGGCTCAACCCCCAAAGCTCCTTGGCTTCATAGCAGCTGAAATAGAATTTGATAGAGTACCTGGCGGTAACTTGGGACGACGTTCATAATAGGTACCAATCAAAAAGCATAGTCGAGGATGATCAACTTAGGGCCCCCTCTAGGTCCATATATCCCATCAGAACTAATGACAAGTCTAAAAGAGTCGTCGATCATGAACTAAGACCAAGTAAAGATCGGTATCAACCGTATAGCGGGGATCAAAGGGGAAGCGGATCCGGACGTAACCCTGCAAAGAATGAAAAAAGAAGCGATCGATGTCATAATAGCCAGGGACTCAGGGGCATAAACAGTTTCGACAGGCCACTCAAGGCCAGGGAGGCACCGAGGTTATCGGAATACAATTTCAGTGTCGATGTTTCCAGCATCGTATCTGCCATCGGATGCATCAAAGATACCAAGTGGCCTCAGCCGTTGCAGTCTGATCCTGCCCAAGGAGACCTCAACCTGATGTGAAAGTATCATAGCGCTCATGGCCAGAAGACCAAAGACTGCCGATAACTGAGACAAGAAGTAGCCCGATTATTCAATAACGGACACCTCGTGGAATTTCTCAATGATTGAGCCAAAAATCACTTCAGGAATAGGGAATCCAACAAGCAGACCGAGCAAGAGGAACCTCAGCACGTCATTAACATGATCATTGGTGGAGTCGACATACCCTAGGGATCGATGCTAAAGCGCACTAAGGTGTCCATTACAAGGGAACAACGAACTCGAGATTACGTACCAGAGGGGACCATATCTTTCAACGACGAGGATATTGAAGGCATCATGCAACAACATAATGATGCACTGGTGATATTTGTACTCGTAAATAAATTTCGAGTTAAGTGTGTTTTAATTAATCTAGGTTGCTCAGCCAATATCATCAGATCGAGAGTCATGGAATAGCTGGGTCTACAAGACCAAATAGTGCCTGCAGTTCGGGTTTTAATCGGATTCAACATGGCATGCGAAACTACTAAAGGGGAGATAACCCTACCGGTGAACACCGTCGGGACCATTCAGGAAGCGAAGTTCAATTTGATTGAAGGGGATATAAGATATAACGCCCTTCTCGGAAGGCCATGGATTCAAAATATGAGGGAAATATCCTGGACACTACACCAGGCATTGAAGTTCCCCACACCAGGAAGGAACAATACAATTTATGGTGAATAGCCGACCGCAAAAGAAATGTAGGCGGTCGATGAGGTAATTATGATGTCTGCACTCTCGATATCAAAGAACCCGGAATCAGTTAGGAAGGAAGAAACTAAATAACAATCACCGGCCCCGGCCCCGACCAAACCAGAGGAGCAAATAGCAGGCGAAGATGATGATTATGGAGTTCCTAGGTCGTTCATCGCCCCTGACGATTCCGATGCCACCAAGTCAACGGTCGAGGAGCTAAAGCAAGTCATATTAATCGAACACATGCCCGATCGAAAGGAATACCTGGGCACAGGGTTACCTCTCGAGCTCAGGAAAAAACTCGTTGAATTCCTTATAGCTAACATAGATTATTTCACTTGGTCCCATCTTGATAGGACAGGGATCCCGCCAGAAATATCCACTTATAGGCTGAGCTTGGATCCGAAGTTCTGCTGGTTAAACAGAAAAGGAGGCCTCAGTCCAAAGTCAAGCATGCACTTATCAAAGATGAGGTATCCAAAATCTTTAAAATATGTTCCATTCGGGAAGTTAAGTACCCGGATTGGTTATCTAACGTAGTGGTACTACCTAAAAAGGGAAATAAAGAATGTGTGTAGATTACAAAGACTTAAACAAGGTGTTCCCTAAGGATTCTTTTCCTTTTCCTAATATCGATCGAATGATTGATGCGATGGCCGGTCACGAGATACTCAACTTTCTCGACACCTATTCGGGGTACAACCAAATCTGTATGGACCCGAGCGATCAAGAAAAAACTTCTTCTATCACTAAATTTGGCACCTATTGTTATAACGTAATGCCGTTCGGATTAAAAAATGCTGGTGCCACCTATCAACGCCTCGTAAATCGTATGCGTAAAGAACAAATAGGAAAATTAATGGAAGGTTAAATTGACGACATGTTAGTTAAGTCCCTGCGAGCAGAGGACCATTTGAAACATTTGTAGGAAACTTTCAACATACTGAAGAGATACAATATGAAGCTGAACCCCAAGAAATGCGCATTCGGGATCGGATCTGGGAAGTTCCTTGAATTCATGGTGTCCAACGAGGGATCAAGATCAATCCCGACATAATCAAGGCTATAAAAGATATCACTATAGTGGACATTGTCAAGGCCGTAACCGAACGCATAGGCACCCTGCGCGAATTCATTTCAGGGTCCTCTGATAAAAGCTATCAGTTCTTTTCGTTACTGAAGAAGAAGAATAACTTTTCATGGACCCCAGAGTGCCAACAAGCTTTGGAAGAACTCAAATGGTACCTCTCGAGTCCACCTCTACTCCATACTCTGAAGGCGGATGAGCAGTTGTACCTATACTTGGCGGTATCCGCGATAGAGCTAAATGGAGTCTTAGTCTAGGAAGAGGAAGGTACACAATTTCCTTTCTATTATGTTAGTAGAACTCTGGACGAGGCCGAAACAAGGTACCCTCACCTAGAAAAATTAGCGCCCGCTTTGCTAAGCACCTCCAGGAAGTTAAAACCATATTTTCAATGCCACCCCATATCCGTTGTAACTTCTTACCCACTAAGGAACATAATACACAAACCCGAGCTTTCAGGCCGGTTGGCCAAATGGTCCATAGAGATTAGCGGGTACGATATCGAATATCGACCCCGAACCGCCATCAAATCTCAAATTTTGGCAGACTTCGTAGTTGACTTCACGCTGGCCTTAATATCCGAAGTCAAAGGGTATTGTTGTTAACCTCGGGGACTTCCTCGGGATCTGGACCCTCTTTAAGGATGGTGCCTCGAACGCAAAGGGGTCTGGACTCAGCATCGTGTTAAAGCTGCCTAAGGGTAACGTAGTTAGGCAATCTACTAGAACTGTGAAATTGACTAACAATGAGGCCGAGTGTGAGGCCATAATTGTAGGTCTTGAATTGGCCAAAAGCCTGGGGGCCGAAGGGGTCGGAGCTTAGTGCGACTCCCTTCTTGTGATAAATCAAGTCAATGAGACATTTGATGTAAAAGAGGAACGAATGCGAAGGTACTTAGACAAATTAAAAGTAGCGCTGCATTGATTCAAATAATGGACCCTACAACATGTACCTCAGGATCAAAATAGCGAAGCCGATGCTCTGGCTAACCTAGGGTCATCGGTCGATGATGACAAATTCAGCTCAGGAATGATCGTACAGCTCATAAAATCGGTAGTGGAAGAAGCCCGCCCCAAAATAAACTCAATAAGTTTGACTTGGGACTGGAGAAATAAGTATATAGACTACTTGAACACTGGGAAGTTTCCCTCGGATCCTAAAGAGTCAAGAGTTGTGCGCACAAAGGCGGCCAATTTTAGCTTGTCTGAGGTTACTTTGTACAGAATAACATTTGATGGCCCACTCGCCGTACGGCCAGGAGACACCGAATACGTCTTGAGAGAAGTTCACGGGGGCACTTGCAGAAACTATTCGGGGGCAGAATCGTTGGTTCGGAAGATAATCAGAGCCAGCTATTACTGGATCGAAATGGAGAAAGACGCAAGGGACTTTTTACAAAAATGTGACGGCAGTCAGAGACATGCTTCGATGATCCATCAACTCGAAGAACTACTATGCTCGGTGTTGTCCCCTTGGCCGTCCATGAAATGGGGAATGAACATTGTCAGTCCCTGCCATGGGCACCTGGTAAGGCTCAATTCATATTGTTTATGACTGACTATTTTTCTAAATGAGTCGAAGCTCAAGTGTTCAAGAAAGTCCAAGAAAAAGAAGTCATCAATTTTATTTGGGAACACATAATACGTCGGTTCGTGATAGCGACCAAGATCGTATATGATAAAGGGAAGCAGTTCATCAGTGTCAAGGTAAGCATGTTTTTTGAAGACCGTAAGATCAAAAATATTCTATCCATACCCTGCCACCCCAGTGGAAACGGACAGGTAGAATCTACAAACAAAACCATACTTTAAAATCTGAAGAAAAGTTGACCGATGCCAAAGGGAAATGGAAGGAAATTCTACCCGAAGTCTTGTGGGCGTATCTGTACAACCCCGAAATCTAGTACCTGGGCCACCCCATTTTCATTGGTCTACAGTTTGAAGCACTAATACCGATCTAAGTGGGGGAACCGAGCCTCGGGTTTTGATATGCGACCGGAGAATCAAATGGTAAAGCCATGAACACGAGCCTACAACTATTGGATGAGGGGCGTGAGGCCGCCATAGTCCGGTTGGCTGCCCAGAAGCAACGGATAGAAAGGTACTACAACCGAAGAGACGACCTCCGACACTTCAATGTCAGAGACAGGTGTTAAGAAAATTAACACTGCACACCCGAAACCCAAATGAAGGAAAGATGGGACCGAATTAGGAAGGACCATATCGAGTCGTGGGATTACCGACAAAGGTTCATACAAACTCGAAGCGGGAAATAGTGCACATCTACCGAATAATTGGAAGGTGACACACTTAAAGTGTTACTACTGCTAAGGTAAAACCTCATTCACCTTTTATAACTCTATGAATCGGACTAATACTTGCAAGCAACAACCAAAGGGGAGTGTGACTGTTAGATTTGAAAGCACGCATTGTACTCTTTTTCTCTTGAACTGGTTTTGATCCAAATGTATTTTCCAGCAAGGTTTTCAACGAGGCAACAGTAAATAGTGCTAACTTAGAATTGAAGACCGATTTTTAATCAGAGTTAGTGGTCACATCTATAGTATCTGAGCCCTCACAAGATCGACCTCTAATACTGGGGGCCATCAACCTCGGTTTGGACATCTTAGCAAGATAAGAAGGGAACTTTGTAATTAAACTGTTTAGGCCCGATAGTTAAGATTTATTGTAAGGGCCAAATGGTCAAATGAACCGTGCTCGCATAGCCCACTGTAGTCATAATCCAAGCTTTACACGCTTTCAGACAAGTACTTTACGCACAGAAACGAAAGAAAGTTCCCACCTTGCTATTACATATTCCTGCCTTTTAAAGCATCGAGCCTAAGGTCTAACCCTGTTCGGCGACTATCAAGCCCAAGGGATACCCCCATCTGAGCCTAAGGTCTATCCCTATTTGGGAACTATCGAGCCTAAGGGCTACTCTCGCTCGGGGACTGTTGTCCGGAACCAACTCGGACATCTTGGGCTATCAAATCCTGAGGGCACAAAGCCTATTAGGTAAGTGCCTAAACCCAAGAGGCTACGGCCTCAGTAAAAAATGGCTCGGAGACGTCTGAAGCCCGTTACCCAAACATAAAGGCTTCAATAAAAATTCAAAACTTGCCAAAAGGTTACCCTCGACAAAAGCATTGTCTAAGAATACTTAAGCATTTTTTTAATGCTAACGGTCACTTCGAGTTTCCAAAGCTCAAGCAGATAAATAATTTCATCAAGGTCGGGTTCTGTTTGAACCTTCGAAAAATAAATAACTTGTTATTATATTAGATCTTATGCTAAGGCATTAGAAATATTTGCAAAAATAAAAATTATGAGAAGATGTTGAAACAGTTGAAATTGCCAAAGGGAAAAATTTTATATACTCTGGAATTTTTTTACATAGGCCCAATAAAAACGGCCTCAAAATAAACAAAAATTACGTATGCAAAAACTAAAAAATCCTAAGGCATTCACGTCTCATCTTCACTGGAGCCCAAGTCATCACCAGAACTATCGGGGCCGTCGGAGTCTTCAAAACCCTCGGAGCCCTCCTCACCTTCGGTTTTGGCTAAACTTTTGGCCTCGAACTCAAGTTTTTTGGCCTCCTTGATCTCGGTAGACAGATCAAAGCCTCGAGCATGAATCTCTTCGAGGGTCTCCCTTCGAGACAGCCGCCTCACGTATTCAGTAGTGGTCTTTAGGGGGGCCTTGGATGCCTCAACATCGGCCTTGTATTAGGCCACCATCTCCTCGGCCTCAGCAGAACTCGTCTCCAGTTGGGACTTTGCTGCTTCGAGCTCTTGTCCAAGGGTATCCCGTTCTACGACAACCGAGATCAGTTGTACTTGGAGATCTTCACTCATCTTAGCCCATTTATCAGCTTTCTCCTGCACCACCCGGAGCTGAACTTCTACTGAAGAAAGCTTTGTGAGAGCGATTTCATTTTCTGAGGCCAGTAGATCCATTCTTGTTCCTCCACCCGTTGGCCAAGATTTGAATCTCGTCCATCTCCTTTTGAAGCTGGTCGATCAGATCAATTTTTTGCTGGACCGGTGAGGTTTGGTCATTAGCCACTAAGACTAGTTCCCCATTCTTAACTTCTAAGATATTTACCTTTTTTGATCAAGTCGGCGTGCTCCCGCATCAATACCGATGCCTTTCTCTGAGCCCAATTTAGCTTGGCCTGAAGGTTCTTAATGACCCCTTTTGTTGCTCACTAAGGAGCTTGTACGTATCCCTCTTCTTGGCTAACCCTTAACCTCGAGCTCGAGCTGGTTGACCGTGACCCGGTATCGCAAGAAGCTCTCATGATGAAGTAATGAGGCCTGCAAAAAGGTAAAAGATGTGAGAAATATCAAAACCCAAGTTAAAGTTCAAACAAAACATAACAATGGCCAAAAGGGACATTGTAAAGCCTTACCCGATTCGGCGCCTGCTGCGCCTCATTGAAAAGGCACGACATGTTTACCTCATTCATCTTTGCTTGGTCCTCCTCGGTCACCAGGCATCGGAGATAGCTAGCTATCCCCATAGGAGTAGACAAAACTTGGGCATCCTCGGGACAATCAGAATTATCGACCTCTTGCGATCGGGGTCCACACTCGGTGTAGAGAATTGATTAATTTCGGGCTCGAACTCGCTCACTAACTTCCAAGGATGTGTTCTTCTTCAAAACCTCCAGGTTGCTAAGCCCAGAGAGATCTTCCAAAACAGACGAGTCTACGCCGTCAAAAAAGGAATGAAGGGGATCGTCCATGCCATGAACCCCTTCGTTGGACTTCTCCTTTCTAGCCTGGGCCTCCTCGATCATGGACTCAATGTAGGAGGTCGGTGTCCCCGTAATTTCTACCACACCATGTTCTTCCTTCGGAGCAGAGCCGGCTTTATGAGGGGTCTCGGACCCGCCTCCACATAAACCTCCTGAGCCTGAGGGAGATCAGCTTCACGAATCTCTCCTTCAGCTGTCACCTGCCCTACAAAAAACATCATCCCGTGGGAAATGAAAATGTCATCTTCCTCGGGCTCATCCCTAAATCGAAGAAGGTTATTAGAATCTAACATCCGAGAACTGGAATCCCTCTAGGCTTGCGAAGCACCCGCTTCTTTGGTTTCTTCACCTCGGAGCCCGGGGATCCCGAGGGTTTCCTCTTCCTCCTTTTTTTCCTCTGTGGCAACAATGGAAGGATCAATGGACGGGGGCATATCTTTATCCCCTTCTGAAGGCCTAAGTTCGGTGGTCTTAGGCAAACCTTCATTAACAAAGAGGGAATGGGAGTTAGTATAATAAAAGGTAAAGCCATAATGTTGGCCACTCGGAAAGAGGCCTTACCATGGGAACGGGCCTCCCATTAGGAGTCTGCGCCATGTGCCCTCGAAGTACGACATCTAAGTACAGATGCCATCGATCCACTTCTTTAACTAGGGGACCACATTTGGAACCCGGGCGATAGCTGCACAGCCACAAGCATGAATGAGAAGATAGAAATGGAAGAAGAAGAATTTTTGATGTTTTAAGAGGGAACTATACTTATGAGACGCATTCCACTTCTCAACGAATGGCATGTATTCCAAGGGGATCAAATCCGGTCTTCACTCAGACAAAGTGTCCCTGCTAGCCCCAATCTCGATCTTCATCAATACTGGAGAAAGGGGACTTGCTGGCCCGGCAAGTAAGTTTAATCAGTCCCCCTTGGAACATCCAAGGACTGTATAATCAAAGCAGGTGGTCGATTGTGAACCGACGAGATTCAGTTTGTTCACGAAATAGCGGAGGAAGATCATGATCCTCCACAACAATGGATGAATTTGTTTGAGGCATACCTCGTACCTCTTGTAGAACTCCAGAATGAATGAGTCCACCAGACCTGGTGTGAAGGGATAAGTGTAAACACTTAAGTACCCCTCCACATGGGTAGTAATGGCGTCCTCGGGCCAGGGGACAACTACGTTCTCGCATTCCCAATTGCAGTCTTTATGGACTATGGGACGAACATCCTTAGTCACAGAACATATGTACCTTGAGACCCATTCGCCCTGGTCCTGTTTGCGCAAAGGTTTCTTGACCTTAAAGTCATCGACGATCGAGCATCCCATGGGAATGAACGCTTTCAAGGGAGGCTTGGCGGCCAATTTGTTAGAAACTATAATGGGGAAGCCATTTCAAGGACGAAGACTTCAGGGGCAACCGCTTCAGTACTAGCGGCCAGTTGAGAAGATGAAGTGGGAACTTTTTGAGGAACAGTTTTCAATATTTTGGCCAGTGTCACTAGAGGGACTGTTTGAAAATTTAAGGAATGAACGCAAAGTTTTGAAAAAACGGGTTTTCAAAATGAAGAACAGAGTATGAAGATTTGAAGAAAATCTAGGCAGAAATCTGGAGATTGCTATGGAAATTGAAGAACAAGGATGAAAATTTGAAGGTTTGAAAAAGGTTTGATGATGGCTGGAAAGCTTGAAGGTAGTGGTTTGATTGAAAAAGTAGAAAAATGACAAAAGGAAGAAGCTTTTATAAGGAAACAGTTGACGCTACGCATTCGGAGGCAACCTGCCGGTGAGCGACATGTGTCTGAAGTCAGAAGGACGCGATTAATGGGACGTTTTGGCTCCCTCGTTATAACGTACGAAGGAAGGAACCAGAGTCATCTGTCATTTTCCGTCGTTTTGGCAAGCTGATTCTCTGAGAAACGAGGGGACTATATGTATACGGGTGAAATTGGGCTGTAATAAATCGAAGTTAGAGTGAGAAGCCCCTTGTATTAGGGCTCGGGCAAAACACCTGCCCTCGGGGATATCAGGGCCATGTCCTTAGGGTTCGGTTCGAGGATCAAGACTTCGGGGAGCATTACCAAACAGCAGCACATGACTAACAAAGGGTCGTGATGTCCATACCTTACCGGATATCACTATGTGAATCTTGGCCCGTATCGGTAGAAAATCAATGATTAGCAAAATAGAAGATTTTTACCTTTCTTAGAATCGTACTTAGGGTAAAACTCCCCTACTATATAAAGGAGAAAGCTTATTGTTCATGGGACACATTGAAACACGCATATCAAGGCAATTTTTTTAATTCTCTTTGTTGTCCAAAGTTCTTATTTTTGTTCTTAAGTTCTTCGTAAGTGCAAGTTCAGAATCGAGGGCAGGTTCCTCATCGAGCCATCAACCGATCTCGGAATCACCTTTATTATTGGTTTGGCCATCTATTACATCATTCATTTTTTTAATCTAAAGCCATTAATTATTTGTATTGAATTAATTCACATATCCTTAAAATCACATATAAATTCTATTTTTATCCGTTTTTAAAGGTAAACATTGAGATGTTTAAATTCTTTAGTTTCATTAATATTTTATTGTGTTCTATTTTTTTGGTCTATCCAGAGTGATTCTAATATTTGAAATTAGAGTAGAATGTGATTGTCCTGGTACCTCATAATATCTAATTGTAGCTTAAATTTCAAGTCAATAAAGGGCTCGCGATTCAAACTCAGTTCAAGACAACAGAAAAAAAAGAATTGTTAAGAGGACAAGTGTGTCAAACTGATTGAAGAAACAATATTCCTGCTATACTGTGGGCTACCATATACAACTTGTAAATTTTGTTTGTATTGTTGTAACTATTTAAAATTGTACGTTACAGCGTACCGTGGAAGTATGCGTTACTTGGCAAATAAAAAGTATTCTACTATTGATAGAGTGTATAAGAATAATCGAAAAGAAACATTTACTCTCTCTCTAGCCATTTTACCGACACATGGTTGTTAACCTATGCCACTGTGAATACCATGGTACCTGGACGAGGAATGGGACGAGGACGATCAAAAAAGTACCAACTGTTTCTTTTGGAAGCTCAATTGGGGCAAGGATGCAAGCTGAGACCTCCAAAGCCAAAGCAATAATGAAGGAGGATGATCCGTTTGAGCATGCAAGTGCATGAAGTGACACAATTGAGGTAGAAGCAAGTGGATTCTACAAGAAATTAGAGCTAAGTGGACCTACAACAGCCAAATCAATGGAATTGACCAATAAGGCTATAACCCTAATGAAGAAAAAAATGATATAGTAACGCCCATAGGAGTGAGCTCCATTTGTAGAACATGTGGAATTTTGCAAGAAAACCTTGAATTTGTATTTTTGGAATTTAAGCAGGAAATTTGACATGAAATTTAGAATAAATTATATATTTGAGTTTGTGGTGTTATGGGTAGTAATTACCTTCGAAATTTTTTGAAATACGGGCATGTGGGCTTGAGGGCTTATTTTTTTTACTTTTTGAGTGGACTTGAAAATTGTTATAAATTCTTAATTTATGATTATTCAAGTATATTTTGATTGGTTTGTGCGTTGTTTGATTAATTTTGGATCGTTCGGCATCGGTATGAGGTGTTAGAGAGGCGTTGAAGCCGGTTATGGTATGGTACGGAAGCATTTATACTGTGAACTGACTTGCAGAGGTAAATCAAATGGTCCATTGTTTGGACATAGACATAGCAAATGCAACAAACTAGCTGGTGACAATAGTCTATGAATTTAATACAGTGGAGCAGAGATTATCATGTGAACTTACTTGCAGAGGCAAATCAAATGGTCCACTGTTTGGCCATAGACATAGCAAATGCAACAAACCAGTTGGTGACAATAGTCTATGATTTTAATATAGTGGAGAAGAGATTATTATTATGGAATGAATTGAATAACTTGGCTTCTTCAATTAACCTATCTTGACTGGTGTGTGGAGACTTTAGTGTTGATTTGCATTCTATAGATAGAATATGAGGCATCCCTATAAATACCAGTGAAATCAAAGACTTACTGCATACTTAGCATGGGGTAAACAATAAGGAATTGATGGAATATGTAGCAGAATTGATAAAGCATTCTGCAATGGTGATTGGATGATGAGATAAGGCCATATTAAAGTAGAATATGATACTCCACTCATCTCTGATCACTCACCAATGTTATTAAATATGAGGCCTGCATGCAATGCGGCCAAAACTCCTTTCAGGTTTTTTAACGTCTGGAGTAAACGTAGCAACTTTGAGACAATTGTCAAAGAGGTGTGACAACAAAAGTTGGATAGCAACCCCTTGAATAACATATGGTTGAGACTGAAGGCCTTGAAACCATTGTGTAAGAATCTCAACAAGGAATTCAGATATATGTCCCAAAATATTGACATATATCTACAACAACTTAAGCTTATACAAGAACAAATATCTACATAGTTCACTGATGAACCACCGCTAAAGGAGAAAGAGACAATCTAGGCTCTAGAAAAATGGTCTTTACTAGAGGAAAATGTGATGAGACAGAAATCCAGAATTAGATGGATTAAATTGGGAGACTCTAACACAAAGTACTTCACAACAATAATCAAGGAAAAAACACATAGGAAGCAAATACTAAAGCTTAATGTAAATTAGGAGACAAGCTAACTGACACAATGGCAATAAAGGAGGAAATGTTATCATTCTACAAAAATTTGATGGGAACCTCAATTCAGACCCCGCCTGCTATAACAGATTGATAATGAGGAAAGGATCAAAGTTGAACCACCCACAACAATTGGCAATGTG
Source organism: Nicotiana sylvestris (assembly GCF_000393655.2). Classification (NCBI taxonomy): domain Eukaryota; kingdom Viridiplantae; phylum Streptophyta; class Magnoliopsida; order Solanales; family Solanaceae; genus Nicotiana; species Nicotiana sylvestris. The sequence goes on from NC_091064.1 coordinate 108,379,411, forward strand.
TGAGGCAGTCACTACTACTGAGTTTTATGAAGGACTATGCTCTATTGGTGATGACAAGGCCCCTAGTGTTGATGGATACAATGCAGTCTTTTTCAAAAAGACTTGGCATATAATTAAGGAAGAGGTGACTAAAGTTGTTTTATCTTTCTTTACAAATGGGAAACTAATATAGAGCAATCAACTGTACATCACTTACATTGATCTCTAAGACAAAAAATCCTTTCATAATGAAGGTGTCACGACTCAAAACCTACTACTGGTTGTGATGGCTCCCAACGTTGTTGTTAGGCAAGCCAACGGTGAACCATCTAAATAATTATTCATTTTATTACTTTTAAAATCAAAAGTTTTATTAAATAAATAATTTAATGCATTTAAAATTATGGATACATACAATATTAGTAAGATATAAAATAAAAGGGTGACAATATTTATGCAAAACTATTAACATCTACTACAATATCCTAAAGCTCGGTGTCGCAAGTGCATGAGCGTCTACTAGGAAGTACAATAATAATACAACATCTATCTGGAACGTAAATTGATAGGATAACATTAATGAACATGATGGAGACTCCGTGTGCTGCGGATCGTATCCTGGGATGCATCTCTCCTTAAAGTCCCCTTAATGGTTGTGCCCTTGCGCCAAATGACCATCAGAGATATATCTGCATAATAAGTGTAGAAGTGTAGCGTGAGTACATAAATCAATGCGTACCCAGTAAGTATCTAGCCAAACCCCGGAGAAGTAATGATGAGAGGTCGACATCGATACTTAATCAAGTTAAAATACACATATAATCCATATATTTAACTCACAATAAGTGGGAATCACTTGTCTTTCAATAGATGACGAAAATCTCCCCTCCGAAAGCTTCCAAAGTCGGCCAACCCAAGTGAAAAATGAGAGAAATGACCTAAGTTCCGAACTAAATCCATGTTCTGCCCAGATCCTTCCTGTTCGAGATCACGGAAAAAGCCTTGCGATCGTGAAGGCCAACCAGCCCTGCCCCAAAATCTCTTCCTTGCGGACACGATGTCCAAACCGCAATCGTGATGCTTGACAATATATACCAATTGCATGTTATGCTATTTTGTATAAAATAATCTCAAAAATATTAGCTTAGCTTCAATCCTACAAAAGGTGATGCCTGATATTATTTGTGAAGAACAATCATGGTTATACCAGGCAGGAAAATTTCAGATAATATCATCCTGGCTCATGAGCTAGTCCAGGCCTACACTAGAAAACATATGTCTCCCAGATATATGATAAAGATAGACCTATAAAAGAAATATGATTCAGTCAAATGGTACTACCTGGAACAGGTCATGGAGAAGCTGGCTTTCCCTGCGAAATTCATAGCTTGGGTAATGGAATGTCTCAGAACAGTTTACTACTCTATATTAATCAACGGTGAACCAGCTGAACCCTTTGATGCTGCAAGTGGCTTGAGGCAAGGGGGTCCAATGCCTCCTTTACTCTTTGCTATAGCAATGTAATATTTAAGCAGGCAATTGAATAGCTTGAAAGAAGAGAATGCTTCCAATTATTACCCCAAATGTGCTAAGATGAGGATTACACATATGAGTTTTATAGATGACCTCTTGATCTTTGCTCGAGGAGATGTGAAGTCAATATACTGTCTTCATTAATGCTTTACTCAGTTTTCTTCAGCTTCTGGATTACAAGCAAATCTAGGCAAAAGCTCTTTATACGGTGAGGAATGGTGCAGGAAGAAAGAGATAAACTGATGCAGTTGCTGGGTTATACCCATGGTAATCTGCCTTTCAAATATCTTTGAATTCCTTTATCCACTAAGAAGTTATCATTAATACAATGATAGCCACTTGTTTAGAGGAGAGTAAGCAAATTTTTTTATGGACAACAAGAAAACTATATTATGCTGGACGTATTCAGTTGGTAAAATTGGTCATCTTTGGCATCCAAGCCTACTGCTCCCAACTATTCATGCTACTCGCCAAAGTCTTGGATATGACTGATGCATACTATTGCACCCCTTTTTCTCGCGAAATCCGATTTCGACGTTGACAACTCTTTTAAGGAAAGGTTTCAAAAGAGAGAGTCGCCACCCAACGGATTAAGGTGCGTTAGGGTACCTATTTGTATATAACTTTGTTTAACCAGTTTGCGCCACCAAAGATTGGGTAAGGGCTCGAAATTACCTCGAAGAGAAGGTGTTTGGCACTCTTCGAGGTCCACAACTGTAGTTTCCGGCCGAACTCAATTATGTGAATTAGTCTAATAAAGAAGCAAGGGAACTATTTAATAGGGATGGGGGGGTCCTAAGTTATTTAGCTTAAAGGATCACCTCGTGCAACATAAATAATACTTCGTAACTCCCACAAAGCAGTGTGTTACTCATATTATTCAGCGGGCACAAACTATCATCTTCTACTACCCGATTACTATCTTTAAGTTATTTTCCTAAAGCGATCTAATCAAGTCTAACTCGTATCCTATGAGTGCACTACCGATCCCTTACCTATGGTCCTGGAGGCATTGGGACCTCTATTTTGGTTGGTTCTAGACTCAATTAGGTTGCTCAAAATTGCAAAACTAGGCTACATACAAAACAAGTTGGACTTTCATACAAGAACAGTTAAAGGCTCATTTTAGCCTCCACATATTAAGCAGCAAATGCACGCAAACAGATTAGCATTTTGACAGTTTTAACAATTAAGTCTATTGGATCCTATAGACATGATTCTACGTGATTATGGATTTTAAACATGCTGATAATTTATGAAAGTAATTTCTAGATGATTCTGTAATTGCCTATTGATTTCAATTATAAGCGTTTAAACCTATAGGCAGGTTATCCATGTTATTTTCTCGACAGTTGATAACAGAAATGCTTAGATTTAGTTACTCCTATAAGCATGCTTTCTAGTGGTACTTAGCAAGACACCATGTTGAATCCAGTTTTAATATTTGGCACAAGTGATAGTTATCCCTATAGGCATGTATTCTACTTTTGAAACTGCCATTATAGACATGCATGTTAGCCATGCGAGTGTGACAACTAATTAAAACCTATAGCCATGATCTCTACAGAAGCAGATTTAAATATGTTGCAAGTTGAACTTGATTATTGTACTTCCTATAGGCATGGTATCTAATCATGCGAAACAGAATAGACAGTATACCCACATAACTTATTTGAGCTAGAATGAAATCCTTATAGGCAGGTTATCTAACATGCGATGGCAGACATAAATATTTAGACAAGTTTTCAGCATATAATTTCTGGGCGTAAAGTAAAACCTATGGGCATGTTATCTAACATATAATAGTAGAAAAATCTATAGGCATATTATCTACCCATTTTGTACAGAATATCATATAAGCCCATTTCCCAATTTTATTATAACCCTAAAATATCATTACAAATAATTATTAAAAACCAGAATCAAATGAATAAATTATAAATTATATAGACTGTAGGAAGCCCGCAGCAGGCCCAAAAACATCTGGATAGGCCAGGCCCTTCAATCTACGATAACTCCAAAAAGCTAGTGTTCATAGTGACCCCAGTAATTGATTCACCTTTATTTCAAGGATAAGCATACCAAGCACAATTTTCTAGTATGTCAGAGTTCTCAAGGGCTTCACGAACCCTAGGAAGTGCTCACACTAGAGTAGAAAGATTATAACCAATTCAAGGAAAACTATGGACCAAATCCTAGTGTGTCAGATTTCACGAGGGTCTCATAAGGACCCTGAGCAGTGCTCACACCAGGAAGGACAAGGAATTGTACTTAGATTACTTTGGCTTTCAGCCAGCAAAGAATTAGGAATCAGAATAGTGCAGAACATGATTTGGAAGTACACTTAGGGATAGAATCACACACAGAAATAGAAACAAACACTTTGAAACTAAACAGACTTGAAACTAACAAGTTTGAAACAAGTTGATAAAGACCAATTTCTAAACATGCTTCAGTAAGTACATTAGTTATATGAGAATTCTAAGTCATATGAGATCAATCATGAGTCAGTAAGTACATTAGTTATCAATAAACATTAATAAAGAGGATACAATATGGTGAGCACAGGATCAAGTAAATAACATGACAATAAACTTAGCAACAAACTAATGAGTCTACATTAAAAGGAGATGCTAGGGACTTCCTTAATGCCAAAAGATCTGGCTAGTCGGTGGACGATGTTGCAAAAGAAGTTGGCAACTGTAATGTGACTGAAACAGCTAATGGAGAATTAAATAAGGCTAATGCTGGCCGACAGAGATCTGCTGAAGGAATTTCTGATGATAATTGAACAGGATCAAAGGTTGTTAATGGTCAAGCTAACGTAATGGAAACTGTAACAGCGGCATTGCAAGATGCTACTGATCATGAAAAGCAGACTGTCAATGTAGAGGCTAAATTTCCAAATGCTCAAGCTGAAAGGGAGCAGGGATTTGAGCAGGGGACTCTGGCTCAGGGAAATGCTGTTGCACCTTTTAAACTAGTGGACAAAGCAGCAGTAGAATGTGCTGAAGGTGTTGGTCAATTCAGGACTGCTTCTAAGTCCCCTTCAATTACTGGACAAGCTAATACACAGCAGAAACAGTCTAATGTTCTGCAAGTATCAGGCCCAAATGATGCGGTTGATCGAGGTGAGGTATCTGCACAATTTGGCAAGGACAAGGTTGGTACTGGTGCTTTGCAAGCTACAGCTAATGCTAAACGTCCTGGTGCTCGAGCAACCAATGCCAAGAACCATGCAACTAATGTGATAGTAGGACGTGAAAAATCTGGAATGGAATCAGATACTGTATTTTCAGCTTTGGATGCTACTGTTACATTGACTGCAACTGTTGATCGACTTACTGCTGGGGATCCAAAATCTGGTGTTGCAGTTGATGATTTAATTGAAAAACCAACAGGTGAGGTGCATCAAAAAGGTCAAAGGAATGGGCAACAAGCTGTTGCACATACACTTGCAACTGAGCAGCAGAAAATTGCAGAACAAATCGCTGACAAAACAGTTTCTGCCCAGATTTCTGGGAATGAAAACGTTGGGATTAAGAGTTTAATGATGGGAAAAAAATATGGGAAGTTGATAGGGGTTGATAAGGAAGATGACATAAACAAAAAGGAAGGGGATTGGAGCTTGGTAACACATAAAAAATCACCCACAAAGAAGCAGGTCTCACCAACGCAACATAATAGCACTGTTCGTCAAAATGATTTCACTGTTGGTTCCAGCTCAAATAATTTCAAGGTTCTTGCTGCTGCTGGGGACCCTGAAGTAGATGAAAAAGGCTTACTTGATAGTGGAATGTCCAAACATTTAGTTCCAACGCCCAGTAATGAACGAGGAGGCCAAGGCAGTCACGATTTAGTTGAAAATTTGGGCTTTCGACGAAATTACTCCAACAACAACTTGAGGAATGAAATTATGGACATCCAAGCTCACAGTTCAAATGCACCTACATTGCATTTTTCCAATCCTCAGGTAGAACAAATCATCAAGAATGGTCAGAATGAAATGATGAAAAACTCCACAATGGTTAAACAACCTTTGGTCACATTAAATACCTCTGTATTTGATGTTCCATCACAATCAGTTGAAACCTACGGCGACTTTGAAGGTGAAGCTGGACAGCTTATTCTGTCAACTAGAAACAATGATGAATTTATCCAAGCAAAAGTGATCAAATCTAAACTTTGGTTACAACAACGTGAAGAGGATGATGAATACGAGGATTAGGGTGATGGTCATACAAGGTTTTCATCTAAAGAAGCTGATCAGGAGGTCGATCAAGAGAGTGCAGGTGAAGATCTTGACTGTCCAGCAAGGGCAAAATATGATGAGGGACCAGCAGCAAGTCATAGGAGCAAATTGAACATCAACGCTCCAATTTTTTTGCCCAGAAATTCTCCAACTGGAAGCTTGAAGTGAACTGCAACAACACATACAAAGCAGTTAGTCCTAGCTGCAACTGATCCAATCTTCGATGCAATGGAGCAGCAGCTTAATCAAAATAATCCAGTTATTAAACCTACTGCTGATCGCACATCAACAGTAACAGCAATTTCTGGGCAACAACAAATTGTGACAACCACTCCTACTATTACACCAGCGGAAAGAAAGCTATTGGATGCAATGGTAAGCTCAAAGCCTTCTAGCTCATTAAATCTTACTACTTTAAGCACTGGTCGAGTGAATAATAGCAGGAACAAAACACAAAGCATATTACAACACAAAAGCAAGGCAACGTTGGTTAATAAACAGGATGGAAACAGTGTGGTAATTCAAGAACATGTTCAAGACTTGCAAAATCAGGTGCTTGTGGGCAGAGATACATATGAAGAAGGTGAAGAAGATGATATTCTAAATCAATGCAGGGCAGAGGCAGCAAGAAAAGGTGATTTGTCACCTATGCATAGCGGAAAAAATAGGAAATCTCATACAAGGAAAAATAGTTGGGACGACAAGGTTAGTGATTTTTTAAATGTTAGGCGACTCCCAATGAGAGTTGCCAAACAAAAGAAGGCCGCCCCAACTACATCTACAAAGTCCAATCGTTCAAAAAAGAAATCATGAATTTTGAATACATCTTGAAGAATTGGGATTGTGATGAAAAAGAGTTACAAATTGAAGAAATTACAAGTTCGGACAAGAAGGGACAACATTTTAATTCCTTCATCATTTTATTCTACCATTATATTAGTATTCTCATTTGTAATATCATCACAGAGTATGTTATAAACTCTGTGATGATCATTGAATATTTGGTAATTTCCAGCTCTTATTTTTTATATGCATGCTAGTAGGTGAGGCTACTTAAAGCCTCAATAGGATTAGTAAGGTAAGGTTTAGCCCGGTTAGTGTTGCCTTGGTCCTATGCCTTCGGAAAATATCCTCAAGGCTATGAGATTATATGCCCTCGTGAGACTTTACCGGCAGCTACCCCATGAATCCTGTACATGAGGCTGCCATCATAAGGCAATGTGAGGCGCAAAGGAGTGATTATATAGCCAAGGCATATAGGTAACAATACCGGTGCTATTGTCCCCCTTATTTGTACTCTTCCTAATTGTTGTATTTTTCTTTTCTCTTGTTAATAAAAAACTAGCCCTAGGCGCTTGCCTAGCGGATTGCCAAAAAAAAAAGTCTACATGGTGAATCAGTGTCAAAAAAAAATTAATACTAAATAGCAGTCTTAAGTTACACACAATTAACACGGTTTTATCAATTGATTCACTGAGTTTAAACAGGTCTAAAACACATAGAGAAATGAGTCTAATACAGCAACATATTGAATAAGTGACATAGTAGGGAAGTTTCAATAACTTACTAGTTCAGATGAAATAGAAAGAAGTTTAATGATGCAGCAATGATCATCAACAACAGCAAATAATGGAAGATTCTGGTCTTGGCTTCCATCATGCCAGGAATAAAGTAGAATAGAATAACAGTATAGTATATAGTTTTAGTAGTGGGAAATACTCGAGTTCTCAGTCTTCCAAAGGGAAAAAGGGAGGGGTTTAAATAGCATTAGACTAGAGCACATAAATATGGAAGTAATCAATCAACTAATTAAGGAAAGAAAACTCAGAACATTATTTAAAGTAAGCCAGAAGTAAAAGTACGTGCACGCATAAAACACAGGAATTTTAACACAGTAATTTAGGAAATCAAATAGCTTTAGGGAATCAAGGACTCTTAGGTTTAGGGTAAGTGAAACAATTAATGACAAGAGTCACAAACAGATAAACAGAATCAATGAAGAAAAATGAAACAAAGAACCGGAAGCCCTAACTTTTTAGGGTAAGTAAAATTAGTCAGAAATAATCAAAGGAAAATCAAAATAAAATGCGCATAGACAGATATACGAAATATTAAAAAAAAAATGTTTAACAGAAATAAGAACCATAACAGATTTGAGCCCTAATTTTAGGGCAAATAAACTAGTTATAAATATCAACGAAAATCACTATAAAATGCACATAGATAGATATACGGGAATATAAAAAAAATAGAAAAACTACAATAGCTCTTGAAAAGAATTGAACCAAATCTCAGAGATTCATACCATAACGAGACGAAGAATGAACATAGATAAAAAAGGAGTGAAGGTTCAAACCAGATTTGGTCCGAAATTAGGGAAATCGGCTTCCCATGTTAGGCAAGCAATTGTGTTATGCCATAAACGAGTAGCCAATAGAGAGAAAGGATCAATAAGGTAAGAAAATCCCCAATTGATTCCATATCTGGTTGGAATCAAAAGGGATTAGGGGTGACGGAGCTAGGGTTTCAGAGGAGAGAAGAGGAGTGTTTAAAGGCGGCGGGTTTAGAAGAATGAGGGGTTAGGTTTAGGATAGGTATTTGGGTCGGGCATAGAAACAGGTACCAGTTGGTTATTGGGTTAGGGGTCATTTGGTTTAGGCTGGGATGTTGGGCTGGTGTATTTCAAGTAATTGGGCTAGGGGTAGGTCCGAATTTAAATAAAAAAATGGGCCAGATTTTAAATATCCAATTTTAACAAACAAATAATTTATAAAACTAATAAATGAATATCAAAAATATATTTTGTGCACTAAAATGATTTAAAATATTATTTAATATTTTAAAAATATAAAAGATCATTTTCTGCATAAGTAATATAGTTATACACTAATATAGGCTATTATTGCAAAGATGTGCAATTTAGCTAGAAAATACAAATGTAATTATGAAAAATGCAATAAAATATTTAAACACTATGTTGGCATAAATGGTGAATTTAGATGATTAAATCATCATAAAAATAATATGAAAGATAATTATTAAATATTTATACAATAAAATGCAAAAAATAAGTTGATTTAATGCCCTTAAAATTATAGAAATATTATGAAAAATACTTGTGCATGCTTGTAATCCAATGATAATGCATGTGCACTATTTGAAAATATATATGTATATTTAAAATATATGAGGGAAAAATTGGGTATCAACAGCTACTCCTCTTTACCCAGAAAGGATGAAAGAGTTGTCGGGTAAAGAAATGATGATTGATTTTGACCGAATGGGGTATTTTTGGAAAAATATAGGCCAAACCCTGGTCTCTGAGGTGCCTACATATTCCTGATTCTATAGGAATCAGGCCATGTGTAGTTTTGGATCCAACGGTTAACGAAACCGATGGAATTGTTATAGGAACGATCGTGTGTTTCGGCAAGGTTCTTTTGAGTAGGATAGTATCGGATGAATATATGCGAAGTTACGAATGTGATTTGAGATGTCTTGGATGTATCACGGGGTAGATATCTGAATGGTCATAGGGTAAAGCGAGTAATTGATGGGAGTCGGTTATGTTTGAAATAATGGCAGGGTGTGAATGGTATGAGCGGAAACCGGAGGGAAGGTTGCTCCTGTTTGAAGAATGGTTACCTCTTGAATTACCTGCAAAAACTTAAAACACGATGCACGCAAATATATATAGGTTATTGCGACAATATAAACATGATGCAAATTCCCTTTGGTCCATGAAGATTGTCTTCAGATGGTGAGGATGGTGTCCTTAGACCATGACGTCCTAGGCCATGAATCGTGAGGCAAGGGATTCGAAGGCCATGAAATGATGTTCTCGGGCATGAGAATGGTGCCTCTAAAGCATGACGCCTTTGAATAATGATATGCAGTGTTGAGAGATACTTAGGCCATGACATGGTGTCTTCAGGCTATGAGGATGATGCCTTCGGACTATGACACATTTGGATAGAGACATGATGATGGATCATATGAACAAAACAAGACAAAACTTAGTCTTGCATAGGATCGGAACAAAGCTTAGCCCCGGAAAAGGCAAAATAGTGCTAGGTTTCAGATAATGTAACATTCAGCAAAGGAAAGGCATAGCTTAGCCTTATATAGTTGTGGAGGCAGGGCTTAGCCTCATGCAAGGAGAGGAGATAATACTTAGTCTCATGTAAGGAAAGGGAGACAATGCTTAGTCTCATGCAAGAAAGGGAGACAATGCTTAGTCTCATGCAAGAAAAGGCAGTGCTTAGCCTTATCCAAATAGGGAGGCGATGTTTAGCCTCATGCAAGATTTGAGACAGTGCTTAGTCTCATGCAAGAAAAGGCAGTGCTTTGCCTTATGCAAATGGAGAGCCAAGACTTATCCTCATGCAAGATTCGAGACAGTGCTTAGTTTTAAGCAATGAAAGACAGTGTTTAGCCTTATGCAAATGAGGAGGCAGGGCTTAGCCTCATGTAAGATTCGATACAATGCTAAGTCTCATGCAAGGAAAGGCAGTGCTTAGCCTTATATAGTTGGGGAGGCAGGGCTTAGCCTAATGCAAGGAGAGGAGACAATGCTTAGAATCATGCAAGGAAAGGCAGTGCTTAGCCTTATGCAAATGGGAGGCGGGGCTTAGCCTCATGCAAGATTCGAGATAGTGCTCAGTCTCATGCAAGGAAAGGCAGTGCTTAGCCTTATGCAAATGGGGAGGCAGGGTTTAGCCTTATGCAATATTTGAGACAGTGCTTAGTCTCATGCAAGGAAGGCAATGCAAATGAGGAGGCAGGGCTTAGCCTCATGCAAGGTTTGAGACAGTGCTTAGTCTCATGCAATGGACAAATAGCGAGTAGGAGCAGAATATTTCTTAGCTGGAGATATATTTGTGTTTGGTGGCCCTGCCATTATGAAGATAGTGATTTTGGTATGCGAATGCTCCTTCATGTTCATTGTGCCTGCATCTAAAGAAAAATCGTGAGTTTTGTGGAGGAGGTTGGTTCGTGTCTTCACCTACTTGTTTTGCTTTGCTTGGCTCTTGGGATCCTATTTGAGTTACCTTGGGTAATGCCTGGATGCCATAGAAATAAAGCTTTTGAAAAAATATACGTGTATTTGATGAAATAGAGTTATTTAGAAAACATAGGGGTATGTAATATGAACTAATGACTGCGACACTTTTAGAGACATTGCGGCCTCTTTGCATTAGAATTTTGAGGGTCCTCCTCAAAATTCTGCCCCAGTTTAGTAAGTGATTCAGCGGCCATTCTGCATGTGACGAAGTTTGTTGGACTTGCTCCGGAATTTTGAGAATCCTTCTCAAAATTCTGCACCAGTTACTTAACCAATTTTCTGATTGTTTTGGATATGATGATGTTGGCTGGACTTGGCCCGGAATTTTGAGGGTCCTCCTCAAAATTCTGCCTCAGTTTTCTGGTTGTGGGGAAAATAAAAATTTTATTGAGATGTGATCGAACCCACAGGGCTGCCTACGTATGCCCTCTTAAATGGAAATCAGGTCAAGTATAGTTCAGTTACATTAGATGAAGAAATGTAAATAATTTAAATATAGTATCTCTTGACTGCGTTCGAATTGATAGGCTTTGGCCAAACTTCTCCGTCCATTTCTGCAAGTATGAGTGCTCCTCCTGTTAGTACCCTGTGAACCATAAATGGCCCTTGCCAGTTGGGTCAAAATTCTTTCCTTTGGCTTCATCTTGATGTGGGAAGATTCATATCAACACCAGCTGCTCCAGTGCAAATTGTCTAGGTTTGACCCTTTTGTTGAAAGCTCTAGACATTCTGTTCTGATAAAGTTGATCATGACATACTGCATTCATTCTTTTTCTGTCGATAAGAGCCAACTGTTCATAGCAACTCCTTATCCATTCTGCATCACTGAGTTCTGCTTCCTATATAATTCTCAAAGAAGGAATTTCGACCTCGGTGGGAATGACATCTTCAGTATCGTAAACTAGCATGTAGGGAGTTGCTCTGGTTGATGTGCGAACTGTGGTACGATACCCCAATAAGGTAAATGGTAATTTCTTGTGCCATTGCTTGTGGTTGTATATCATTTTCCTCAGAATTTTCTTGATGTTTTTGTTGGCGACTTCCACAGCTCCATTCATTTGAGGTCTGTATGCTGGGGGAATTCTTATGCTTGATCTTGAAGGTTTCACACATAGCTTTCATTAATTCACTATTTAGGTTGGCGGCATTGTCGGTATTGATGGATTCTGACACCCTGAAACGACAAACAATACGATCCTTGACAAAATCTGTGACGACTTTCTTGGTTATAGCTTTGTAAGATGTAGCCTCAAACCATTTTGTGAAGTAGTCTATGGCCACTAAAATGAACATGTGCTCGTTTGAAGCGTCGAGCTTCATTGTACCGATGACATCCATTTCCCAAGCGGTGAAAGGCTAAGGTGAACTTGTTGCATTGAGTTCATTTAGTGGTACCCGTATCATATCTGCATGTACCTGACATTGGTGACACCTCTGAACATACCTGATACAGTATGTTTCCATAGTCAACCAAAAGTGTCATGCTCTTAATTTCTTCTTGGCAAGAACGAAATCATTCATGTGCGGCCCGCAGGTTCCGGTGTGTATTTCCTCGAGCAATCTAGAAGCTTCTTTGGCGTCAACACACCGTAATAATCCTAGCTCTGGAGTCCTTCTGTATAGAATTCCTCCACTTTGGAAGTAATGATTGGACAATCTCCGGAGCGTGTGTTTTTTAGTATGATTTGCATGTTCCAGGTATTCTTCTTTCGCCAAGTATTCCTTGATATCGTGATACCATGGATTCTCATCTATTTCTTCTTCAACATGAGCACAATAAGCTGGCTGACTATGGATCCTTATTGGGATGGGATCGATGAAATTCTTATCTGGATGTTGTATCATGGAAGACAAAGTAGCCAGTGCGTCTGCGAACTCCTTTTGGATTCTCGGAACATGTTTGAATTCTATATTCGTGAACCTCTTCATCAATTCTTGCACATGATATAGATATGGTAGTATCTTAGTATTCTTTATAGCCCATTCTACTTGAACCTAATGTACCAGAAGATCCGAATCACCAATTAACAGTAACTCTTTCATATTCATGTCGATGGCCAAATTGAGCCCCATGATGCAAGCCTTATATTCCACCATATTTTTGGTGCATGGAAACCTAAACTTTGCGGATACCGAATAATGTTGACCTGTCTCTAACACCAAAACTGCTCCAATACCCACTCCTTTGAAATTTGCATCTCCGTCAAAAAATATTCTCCAACCGTCGTAGGCTTCGGTAATATCTTCTCCGACAAATGACATTTTTTCATTGGGAAAATACATTTTCAATGGCTCATATTCCCCTCCCACAGGATTTTCTGCGAGGTGATCTGCTAAAGCCTGTCCCTTGACCACCTTCTGAGTCACATAGATGATATCAAACTCACTCAACAATATCTGCCATTTGGCTAGTTTCCCTGTAGGCATTGGTTTCTGAAAGATATATTTCAGAAGATCCATCCTTATATGAGGTATATAGTGTAGGCGCAGAAGTAGTGCCTCAATTTTTGAGCTATCCACATCAAGGCCCAGTAGGTATGTTCCAGCAAAGAATATCGTGCTTCATAAGGTGTGAACTTCTTACTCAAGTAATATATGGCCTGATCTTTTCTTCCCGTCTTGTCATGTTGCCACAAATACAACTGAAAGCCCCATCTACTACGGACAGATAGAGTAGTAGAGGTCTACCAGGTTCCGGCGGGACCAAGACTGGTGGCGTGGATATGTATTCCTTGATTCTGTCAAAAGCTTTCTGACATTCTTCAGTCCATTTTGTTGTAGCATCTTTCTTCAACATTTTGAAAATTGGCTCACAGATCACGGTCGACTGTGCTATGAATCGACCAATATAATTGAGACGCCCCAAGAAACTCATCACATCTTTCTTGCTCTTCGGGGGGGGACAAATCTTGTATGGCTTTCATTTTTGAGGGTTCCAATTCAATCCCCCGGCGACTGACAATGAAACCTAGCAATTTTCAATAGGGACTCCAAAAGCACACTTTTTAGGTTTTAGATTGTACCTTCTATGCTGATTAAAGAATTTCCTTAAATCTGCTATATGATCAGCGCTTCTTCTGGATTGGATGATGACATCATCCACGTATACCTCTATTTCTTTGTGAATCATGTCATGAAAAATGGTCGTCATGGCTCTCATGTAAGTGGCCCCATCATTCTTCAAGCCAAACGGCATCATTTTGTAACAATACATTCCCCACGGGGTGATAAAGGCTATTTTCTTGGCATCTTCCCCATCCATCCAGATCTGATGGTATCCCGTGAAGCAATCCACAAAGGATTGGAGTTCATGCTTGGCACGGTTGGTAATCAGTATGTGTATATTGGGCAACGAGAAATCATCTTTGGGACTTGCTTTGTTTAAATCTCGATAGTCGACATATACTCTGACCTTCCCATCCTTCTTTGGAACTAGCACGATGTTGGCCAACCAAGTAGGATATTCGGCCACTCTGAGAACTTTGGCTTTGATTTGCTTGGTGACTTCTTCTTTGATTTTTATGCTCATATCAGGTTTGAACTTTCTGAGTTTCTATTTTACAGGCGGACACATCGGATCGGTAGGTAGTTTATGAGACACTATAGATGTGCTCAAACCAGTTATATAATCATAAGACCATACGAAAATGTCCTCATACTCCTTCAGGAAATGGGTGTATTCTTCTTTTTCTGACGGTGACAAATGGATACTTATGCGGGTTTCTTTGACTGTCTCAGAATCTCCCAAGTTGACTATCTCAGTTTCGTCTAGGTTAGACTTAGGCTTATTCTCAAAATTCTCAACTTCTTTGACAATTTCCTCAGGGATTATATCTTCTTCTTCTACTTCTTCTGAATCACTATCCTTATGTTGCATTATGTCATTACATGTCATAGTCGTTGGTTCATCAGGATAAGAAATAATAATGTTGTAGAGGAAAAATATAAAAGAAAATAATAAATACTAAAATAACAATGCATTAATTAAATCTCAAAAACATCAAAACAGGTACGGCTCGATGGCTCGAGTAATTATTTCAAAACAAAATGCATCTTAAAATAAAATACTAGAAATATCTTAAATGCTTGAAATTGATTTTTAAAAAATAGATCATGATAATTGCCAGGCTACCTAGGAACTCGATGGGCCCGGAATGGTGCAGTAGTCCAATTTTTTAGAACAACTCCCTTCTCCATGGTCTGAATGGTGAGGTCTTCTTCCTCCTCCTCCTCAACTATTACATTGTAGTCCATGTATTCATCATCCAGAAACAGATCCCTTAGGCCAGCTAAAGCCTTATTTTCTTCAGATCCCCATATCATCTCACTGTGTTGAAATGTCTGATGCAGATGCAGTATTGGCTGTTCAAGATGGTAATAGGGGCCACACCATGACGGCAACCAATCATCATACTCCTGCCAGGGTATTGATACCCAAGTCCAAAGGTGGTACCGTGATGTTTTGGTTGTATTGGCTTAGTGATACCCTGGAGATTCTTACCGAGACCTTTACCGAGTTCATACCCTGTCCATAACAATATGCTTTCGATCTTATTACTCCACCACTTGTCTTTCTCTATTGCATTAACATGCTCGATGCGATGGTACGTTTCTCCACCCACTTCTATTCTCGACAACCAGAATAGTTTGATTGGTGTAGATGGGATTACTTCCATCTCCATGAATGATCACCTCCTGATGGTTCCATTCGAACTTCATGGCCTGGTGTAGCATAGAAGCTACAGCTCCCGTAGCATGTATCCAAGGTTTTCCCAGCAACAAATTGTATATAGCAGATATGTCCAATTCTTAAAACTCAACATCAAACCAAGTCGGGCCCATCTGCAAACAAAGGTTGCTTTATCCAAATGTGGCCCTTTGAGACCCATCAAATGCTTTCACATTCATACTCCCTGCTTGTACCTCATGGAAATCCTTACCCAACCTTTTCAATGTAGTCAACAGACAAATGTTGAGGCTTGAACCCCCATCTATTAGGACTATGGCTACTAATTTATCCTCAAACTGTACTGTGATATGCAATGCCCTGTTGTGACTCAGTCCTTCAGGTGGTAGTTCATCTTCGTAAAGGGTGATCTTGTGGCTCTCCAGTACTTGCCCTACCATGTTGGCCATCTCTACACTAGTGATATTGTTAGGCACATAAGCTTCATTCAACTCATTAACGCATTTCTATGTGTCTCAGAATTCTGTAGCAGCGACAGAATGGAAATCTGAGCAGGGGTTTTGTTCAAATGATCCACTATAGAGTACTATCATGCTTGCACCTTTATCCAAAGATCATCTAGGCCTGTTTCAATGATAGGTTATTTGGGAGTGGCTTCTTTGCTTGTTCCTCCCAAATGCTCAGGTATGTAAACCCTACCGGTCCTGGTCATACCTTGTGCGGCACGTGTTTCTTCCATCTTCACTTTTCCTTTCCTTCTCGCCTCTGCAGCGTAGTCCCATGGTATAGCATTGGAATTAAACAACGGTGTGGAGGCTACTTTCACAGTGAAGGGTGTGGTCACTTCCACCTCAAACGGAGCTAGTGCGATTGAGGGCGTTGTTGTTTTAACCTCAAACAGAGGTGGCGTGGCTATTTCGACGTCAATTAGTGATTAAATTTGCACTATAATGGGTGTGAGGGTAAATGGAGGTATTGTGGTTTCATCCCCTTCACGAATGAGTCCAATTGATCCTTCCGGATCCCATTCTTCGTTAGTTTTTATCATATTTACCCTCTCGCCCCTATGATATGGGAGGTGATTGTTGCGAATATTTGGTGCAACCTCTTTTGCTAATATAACCTTGGTTTCAATCAGAGTCTGGATCTTATCTTTCAAAGTGCGACATTCATCAATAGTGTGTACCTTCATGCCCGAGTGATAGGCACATGTCTTGTTCAGGTTAACCCACTGAGAAGAGTTTTCCATAGCAATAACAGGAATGTGGGTGACATAACCGGTAGTCTTCAGTCTTTCATAGAACTGATTAATGGGTTCAGCAATAGGAGTATATTGTCTGGGTGGTCTGCGATCGAAATTTGGTCTGGGTTTCTGGTAGTTTTGGCAGGCTGGTGGTGGTAAGTGGTAATATGCATGTTGTGTGTTATAAGTATGGTAAGTGGTGGTCAGTTGTTGGTATCTGGGAGGTGCAGGCTGGTATGTGGGTGGTGGGGTTTGGTATGTGAGAGAGGATTTTGGCCCTTGGGCTACCATCACGGCTCCTACTTCTTTCTTTTTGGATACACCCCCTAACTGCAAAGCTTTATTCACAGCTTGTAATGCCTCAAAATTAGTTACCATTCCGCTCTTGATTCCTTCTTCAATTATTTCCCCCAATTTAATGATGTCAGAGAACTTGTGTGTAAGGCCCCAGAAACTTAATCCAAGTATTTGAGATTTCGTCGTGCCAAGGTAGGCTAATTATTTCATTTTGTGTGCAAATAAGGATTCATGATATAATGGGTATCAATTGGATATGTTAATAAGCATATAATTCATATTAGAGGTGAATTGGGGTCTAAGGAGATGCCTAAGTCTAAGCCAAGTTAAAAATGTTTCATATTAGACGAAATCTGTAAATGAGAGCGCATAAGACCTCACTTTGAACGATCATATCTCCAGTTATATAAGGATTTGTGTGATGAATGACCTATCAAATTAAACCCCTTTGAGTCTAGTTTCCAACGCAACACACCGTTCGTCATTTGGAGGTGCATAGAGAAAGTTATGACCATTTTACTAGGCAGCTGTCACTAGCGCTAACATTAGCGCGAAGTCGCGCATTGTGCTGAGTATTCTGCCTCCCGCGCGCGAACATAGCGCGAGCTCGCGCGCCTGGAAGGTTTTTAAATATCCTAAAGACCGGATATAAGAGAATTTGAGTCATTTCTCAAGCTTAGGGCTTCCTCTACACCCCCAACTCGACCAAGGCATCCCATTGCACACCTAAGGTGAGTTTTTAAGTGTGTTTTCATGGTGATTTCACTTCTCAATCACTAGTTACAACATGATTTTGATTGGGTTTCATAGGGTTTCTTCAAAATCTCAAGAACACCCCAAATTTATCTTTCAAGATTTGGTCTACAAGAGGTAATCCTATACCTTAGACTTACATATATGGAGTTATTATGGAAATATGAGTATGGATTAAGTATTCTAACTCATGGGATGGGGATTGGAAGTCATAGGTGTCTAACCTAGGTTGTGTTGGTATTGTAGAGATTGTGAGGTGGGTTATTGGGGCATGATTCTTGGGGTAATAGTATTATGTATACATGCATGTACAAATTAGGTTTGTGGGAAGGTTGATGAATATAAATAAGTAAAGATTGGGTTGGGGAAAGAAGAAAATCTTGTAAAAGGAATTTAAAATCAAGATGCTCAACTAGTGTTTTATAAAATGCTCAAATGAGCTGAAACCATGAATACCTTCCTAATTTGTGTTAATTTTGTTATGTCTCAAGTAGATTGGGATTGCTAGAATTTTCGAAACATCGTAGTAACTTAAGGAAAGCTCGAACGAGGTATGTATGGCTAACTTTGACCTTTGTAAAGTCATTTTGTTTGGTGTACGAATATTTGGTATGTGATATCTACGTGGATTATTTGTGGAATTCTTGTGATTGGTATGATTTGATTGTTCGTGGTTAAGTCTCCCGATATAATGGTGTACGTAATTGGCAATAAACCAAATGTGTGATTGTGAATGTGTTATGTGGTAAGAGTTGAGAAACAAATGATGGAAGGAAATCGTAAATGATGCAGTTGGAACAACTGTGGTAATAACATATATGGCTTGTATTGGCAATTATCGCGGTGACATAAAATGCATATGAGTTGTTGAATATGATGGAAATAGTATTGATGGCTATAGAAATTCTTTGAGAATTGTTGTTGTTGTTCTTTGTGAATTGTTGTTGTTGTTGTTGTTGTGTTGTTTGTGAATTGTGATTGTTCGGTGGGATCGGGTTGCGCGCCGCAACACGAAGTAATAAGGTGTGGGTTGTGGTGATAAGGGTGGCCGAGGTAATAAGGGTGGCCGAGGTAATAAGGGTGGAAAAGTGATCGAAATCACTATTGAAATGAAAATATGAGAAAGTTGTGAAATCATTGATGTGAAAATGTTGAAGGGGAAATGGAGAGATTGTAACTTGTTTGGCTTGATGGTTTTCTTTCATGTGTATTTGATTGTTGGTTCCATTACTACTTGTTACTTGTGTATGGTTTGAGTTTACTTAGGGCAAGTTTGTTCATACATACCAGTACAATTCAAATATGCTGACGTCCCTTTTGCCGGGGGCGCTACATTCGTGTTATGATTGTAGGTGGATCCATAGCAGGTACTCCAGTCCACCGGCAGTAGTACCTCCTCCACTTTTCGTCAACTGTATTGGTGAGCCCCTTTCCTCTCGGGGCCCTGTGTGGCTCATGCCGCTTTTCTTCCCGGAGTCTTATTTTGGTATTTGTGTAAGGTACAGCCGGAGCCTTGTTGCCGGCATTTCCGTATTATTCTTCAGTTGTATTTAGAGGCTCCGTAGACAGGTTATGGGTAGTGTCGGGTGTTGGAACTTAAATAGAAATATTGATGTTTGGCAAGGATTTATGAAACTTGTAATATTTTGATAATTATGATTTAAGTTGCTAATGGAAGTTGTTAATGAAATACTTACTAAATCTGATTAAAGGAGTCCATCTCCTATTTAATCATGAAGTTGTTTGGGTAGAATGAAACCTATCAGGCTTGTTCAGTCGGGTTTACTCGATTGAGCATCGGTCGCGCTCCTCGGATTTTGGGGCGTGACAAACTTGGTATCAGAGCCTAAGGTTTTAAAGTGTCCTAGGATGGCTCGGAGCCGTGTCTAGTAGAGTCCTTCTTATCGGTGTGTTGTCGACCACATCTATAAGTTGGAGACTATTTGAACATTTAGGAATTTCACCCTTCTTTGATACTCCAATCGTGCGATAGAGATCAAGTTAGGGAGCTGAATTCCTCTCTAAGTCTTATTCTCAAGATTGGTAACCTTGATACCATAATCCGCGAATTAGAAGCATGAAAGGAGGGATTGATCCCACCATTGAGTCCGAGTGGATTGCCCAAGGACTTGTAGGAGAATGTATTGAGTTGTGGATGGATTGGTAAAACATATCGCTAAGAGGGGAGTGTCCTTGTCCCTATTGATGTCTATTCACCATCAGATCATATAGTATATCAGTATGTTACCTACGTACGTTAGGGATATGGAGTCGATGGGTATCGATTAAGCTATTGCCCTATCAACCTAACGTCATTAAGGGAGTCAAATGAAAACTTCTACTCATTGTATATGTACATCCATATTGAAGAGTTCTCATAAACATGGTCTTAACAAGGTGTTGAATAACAAAACATTGCGTGTATCGACTCTTTGAACGAGATGCACTATTCGTGAATTCAGTCTATTATGAATTCTCTTATTTACATTCTTGTGGAATTAAGTTCTATAATTATGCCCTTGAATTGAGTTATAACTCTAAGATTGATACTTCCCACTTGATTTTCCTAAATTCTCACCGAGGGACTATATCCGATGAATTTCTTACAGAATCTTTTATTTAAATGGACAAAATCTACTTGTTTGTGCCTATACTTGCACCGTCATAAAGTTTACCTATGTGGTGTCAAGTTCCATGCAAAGCGTCCCAGCGTTGCGATCCTGCTCGAGTCACTCTTTTACTCAGTTGTGTATATGGCTTATATGGTTTGAACAGTCAATCTACTCTCTTGCGAATATCATCAGGAAAGCTTCTCACTGCCTAGTAACATAAGAGCATACCTTAACACCTCACATGAGTGCATGTCAATCGAAATGGTCACCATGTGCATAAAGTCTCTCTGAAATTTGAGATCCTCATATCCACGTCATAGGAAGATCATGTGTCGCCATAACTTTCGTGTCCACTTGGGATGCACCGCAGTAAGTAGCTCACTTTGTCCTAGTATTGTGGTTGCTCATGGCATGGTCGTATATTACAGTTGGGAGTTAATATAACAGAAGCATGTCCATCTCATAACAAATGGTTACCTTCTCCTTACACCTCCATAACATGTGTTCATTGTGTTCTTTAGTTAGTGAATTCATTGTGTCAGTTTCCCCACACTTGTTCGATAACCATGAGAGAACATATCCTTCTATGAGTCATTGTAACACTTTCTGTCTCGCAAGGACCCTTACTAGGCTCTCCGTCAAGACCAAGCACACCTTTGGGGGTTATTATAGCACAACTCCTATTTCTCATATTCTTCTGTATTTCATTAGCATCTGGGTAGTTCTCAAGTTAAAATCCATGAAGAACTCATTATGAACATCTGCAAACCCTCCATGATTATTCTATACTATCTCATTGGGATCTCATATCACTTCAAGTTCATCAAGGGTTGATAGCATACCGCAATTACTGAAATTGAACGGTCTCTTTCCGATAATGGATTATCTACACTTTGCTAGTCCAACGATCTGCTTATCAGTCTAACTCCCGCCTTTAGGTTTTGGGTTGACAAAGGAGAAATACACCTAGTAACACATACATATGTCAAAGCCTTTCTCTCCGTTAAGTCTTATAGCATCTCCCAAAGTGGTTTGCAATAGCTGGTTGTTATAAGTGTGTTGTAGTGCTTCATTATGAAGTAGATTTGCTAAACATAATTGAATTTTAGAATTCCAGAGCTATACATTTGCTACACTAATATCTATTTCATCTGATAACTCTCATTGTAAAATTCATTTATGTTTCATGGCATCAAAGAGGAAGTCTGGTAGCATTAAGGAAGGGGACATATTCCTTTAGTTGGAATAAGTAATTATTGTTGGTATTCTTTGTAGGTGTTCTTCTAACAACCATTTACCTGCTCTGCTTATCCATGTGACTAGATAACCCAGGTTACTTCTCCTCGATAAATACATTAAGACGTCTCATTCATTCGAACTTATCCATGTGGGCACTTTGAGGCCTTGTTTCATACCAACTCGTAATGGTTTTAAGTACTTTATTTCCATTGTTGACGATTTTCTAGGACTACGAGGGCTTGTCTCTTGGATTTCAAAAAAAAAGTAAGTAATGATTTTCCTTAAAGTTCGAGATTTAATTGCCATAATTTCAAACCAAAGTATATACCTTTTTCCAAAGTCTTAAATGGGTCGGATGGGATGGGTTACGTGGCTTTCTCCTCACTCGGCCTCTAGAATCATTGACTATATCATTGTCATGAGAGGGAAGTTTTGCTACCCTTGGTATTACACCTCATTGGGTGAATAAGAGTGTCATTTGTCTTTATCCCTGGGGCATCATGTTTACCATTAGAATGCCTCTAACCAGTACATGATTTCATCCCAACATTTAGATGTCCGAGCTATGTGTTTTTACTCGTGAAAAGGGGGTGAGATTAGATGCCCTCAGATTTTTGCACATATCATGAGCATATTGATTTGGAAGACAAGTTGTCGTATCTTTAGTTCTATCATATAGGATCAACTATCAGGATGGGTTAAGCTGTTTGAAATATGATAATCTCATAAGTGTTCAACTTCATTTTCATCCTCATGGGCTTACGGCATAGATTCCTTGTGTCAGCTAACGTTAGGAGTGTAATTCCACTTCATGTATTTTGAATCCCATATCGCATTCAAGGTACCAGAGCATGAATTGATTTTCCCTTCACTCTAGGAAACGACTGGGTTATGTACTTGAATATTCCTCCTTAATGATTCCTATAGCCAATGTATTACTTACCCCTATGCCTCATTTGTGTAATAATTGACGTCGTCACAGTAATTAACCATGTCAGCATTATTAGTCGTAACTTTTGTGTCCCTTAGCATATAACCTCAAAATAAAAATACTCTACTCAGCGCATTAATGGATTCCTGAATAGCTCCAGCCTAATCTTGAACTCTATTGTTCCTCATTGTATTAGGTACATTGGGTATTGTAAGATCAGACAAGTCAAATAGGAAGCTTCGCAGTGTGATCACATATATATTTGATAGGTATTTTTATGGTCAGTTTATAATAGCACATCTTAGAGTAATTGTTGAAGGTCATCATGGGTTTAGTGTGAGTCTTCGCCTAGAGATTTAGAGTTTAGAGGGTGAGCAGGTTATTCTCAATATTTTACCTTGAAGATGTTATGTGAGTTGATAATAAAGATTGCATAAGTGTATTCCACATTAGGCCGCACTAGGAGTATGAAGTATTCCCATAGTTGTCGGCCATATATCTTGTGGATTCATATGTCTATGTCTAAGAAGATAGGTGGAGATCATTGTGTATCATTCCGGTGGAAATTATTGAAGGTGAAGTTAGTAGATGGTTAGCTTATACGAAATATCTACTTGTTATCCTTGTTAAGTAAGTTTAGGGGTCGAAATTACTCCCATGAATGTGTTCTGGCGAAGTCTGTAGATATGAGAGGCCATTGAGGGCCGAGAGTGTTGTGGGAATAAAATATTTTCTCTTGATTGCATAGCAGTTGGTTTTGATTTGAAAGGTACCTTCTAGGTGATATGATTTGAAAATGTGCAGTCCATGCCCAGGTATCATCGTGATAAAGTAGTGTTTGTAATACTGAGGTTCTTGTCATTGATATATACATTATGGTGCTTTGTCGAGCTGTGGATGAATTTTTAGGATGGTTGGGTGATTCTCTGATAGGTGGATAGGCCTAGTTAATAAGGGAACTCTGCCGAAATTTTCGAAAATTTAAGGAGTTAGCCAAATTCGGGGTTGTTGATATATTTCATAATGTGAAAAAGTAGAAGTTACATAAGGATGACTAATGAGTGAACCTTGATCCTCATTCGAGGACGAATGATCCTAAGGGGGGGAGAATGTAAGGCCTCGAAAATTTTTCCAAGTAATTGGAGATTTCGTCGTGCCAAGGTAGGCTAATTATTTCATTTTGTGTGCAAATGAGGATTCATGATATAATGGGTATAAATTGGATATGTTAATAAGAATATAATTCATATTAGAGGTGAATTGGGGTCTAAGGAGTGGCCTAAGTCTAAGCCAAGTTAGAAAAGTTTCATATTAGACGAAATCTGTAAATGAGAGCGCATAAGACCTCACTTTGAACGATCATATCTCCAGTTATATAAGGATTTGTGTGATGAATGACCTATCAAATTAAACCCCTTTGAGTCTAGTTTCTAACGCAACACACCGTTCGTCATTTGGAGGTGCATAGAGAATGTTATGACCATTTTACTTGGCAGTTGTCACTAGCGCTAACATTAGCGCGAAATCGCGCATTGTGCTGAGTATTCTGCCTCCCGCGCGCAAACATAGCGTGAGATCGCGCGCCTGGAAGGTTTTTAAATATCCTAAAGACCAGAAATAAGAGAATTTGAGTCATTTCTCAAGCTTAGGGCTTCCTCTACACCCCCAACTCGACCAAGGCATCCAATTGCACACCTAAGGTGAGTTTTTAAGTGTGTTTTCATGGTGATTTCACTTCTCAATCACTAGTTACAACATGATTTTGATTGGGTTTCATAGGGTTTCTTCAAAATCTCAAGAACACCCCAAATTTGTCTTTCAAGATTTGGTCTACAAGAGGTAATCCTACACCTTAGACTTACATATATGGAGTTATTATGGAAATATGAGTATGGATTAAGTATTGTAACTCATGGGATGGGGATTGGAAGTCATAGGTGCCTAACCTAGGTTGTGTTGGTATTGTAGAGATTGTGAGGTGGGTTATTGGGGCATGATTCTTGGGGTAATAGTATTATGTATACATGCATGCACAAATTAGGTTTGTGGGAAGGTTGATGAATATAAATAAGTAAAGATTGGGTTGGGGAAAGAAGAAAATCTTGTAAAAGGAATTTAAAATCAAGATGCTCAACTAGTGTTTGATAAAATGCTCAAATGAGCTGAAACCATGAATACCTTCCTAATTTGTGTTAATTTTGTTATGTCTCAAGTAGATTGGGATTGCTAGAATTTTTGAAACGTCGTAGTAACTTAAGAAAAGCTCGAACGAGGTATGTATGGCTAACTTTAACCTTTGTAAAGTCATTTTGTTTGGTGTACTAATATTTGGTATGTGATATCTACGTGGATTATTTGTGGAATTCTTGTGATTGGTATGATTTGATTGTTCGTGGCTAAGTCTCCCGATATAATGGTGTACGTAATTGGCAATAAACCAAATGTGTGATTGTGAATGTGTTATGTGGTAAGAGTTGAGAAACAAATGATGGAAGGAAATCATAAATGATGCAGTTGGAACAACTGTGGTAATAACATATATGGCTTGTATTGGAAATTATCGCGGTGACATAAAATGCATATGAGTTGTTGAATATGATGGAAATAGTATTGATGGCTATAGAAATTCTTTGAGAATTGGTGTTGTTGTTCTTTGTGAATTGTTGTTGTTGTTGTTGTTGTTGTTCTGTTGGTTGTGCATTGTGATTGTTCAGTGGGATCGGGTTGCGCGCCGCAACACGAAGTAATAAGGTGTGGGTTATGGTGATAAGGGTGGCTGAGGTAATAAGGGTGGAAAAGTGATCGAAATCACTATTGAAATGAAAATATGAGAAAGTTGTGAAATCATTGATGTGAAAATGTTGAAGGGGAAATGGAGAGATTGTAACTTGTTTGGCTTGATGGTTTTCTTTCATGTGTATTTGATTGTTGGTTCCATTACTACTTGTTACTTGTGTATGGTTTGAGTTTACTTAGGGCAAGTTTGTTCATACATACCAGTACAATTCAAATATGCTGACGTCCCTTTTGCCGGGGGCGCTACATTCGTGTTATGATTGTAGGTAGATCCATAGCAGGTACTCCAGTCCACCGGCAGTAGCACCTCCTCCACTTTTCGTCAGTTGTATTAGTGAGCCCCTTTCCTCTCGGGGCCCTGTGTGGCTCATGGCGCTTTTCTTCCCGGAGTCTTATTTTGGTATTTGTGTAAGGTACAGCCGGAGCCTTGTTCCCGGCATTTCCGTATTATTCTTCAGTTGTATTTAGAGGCTCCGTAGACAGGTTGTGGGTAGTGTCAGGTGTTGGAACTTAAATAGAAATATTGATGTTTGGCAAGGATTTATGAAACTTGTAATATTTTGATAATTATGATTTAAGTTGCTAATGGAAGTTGTTAATGAAATACTTACTAAATCTGATTAAAGGAGTCCATCTCCTATTTAATCATGAAGTTGTTTGGGTAGAATGAAACCTATCAGGCTTGCTCAGTCGGGTTTACTCGATTGAGCGTCGGTCGCGCTCCTCGGATTTTGGGGCGTGACATTGTGATTCTCGATAACCATTAACCTCTTATAGTATTGTGGATTCTGGGCCCGAACAAAGAATTTGTTCATTTGCTCTTCTTCCAATGCCGGCCTTACTTTTGCAACTTCCGATCTCCATCGAGTAGCATACTCGCGGAAAGTTTCTGTTGGCTTCTTCTTGAGATTTTGGATATAGAAGACATCTGGTGCATTCTCTGTATTAAACCTGAACCGATCCATGAAATCCGATGCCATGCTTACCCAGCTAACCTTTTTTTTCGAATTTTAACTAATGTACCAAGATAGGGCGTCTACAGTGAGGCTCCTCATGAACAATTTCATTCAAATCCTTTCATCTTTTCCAACTCCTACGAGTTATTCACAGTATGTCCATAGATGCACCTTTGGGTCACCTGTTTCGCCAAACATCTCAAACTTAGGAGGTTTGTAACCCTCTAGCAGTTCTACGTCCAGCTGAATGCACAAATCCTCATAGTTCAAACTTTCGATGCCTTTACCACCCTAAACACTTTGGACTCGACTAGTAGGCTTCTTATGTTCCGCTGTGATGTTCTTGATGAGCAGGTCCTTCTAGGCAGATTCAGGTATGTATAGGATTTGTTGTGGAGTGTGGGGTAAGATTTCCACATATATGGGGTTACTTTGATGGACTCTAGGGATTTGGGCATAGTGGTGACCATTGGTTGAGTTTTGAGGATAGGGAATAGGTTGTGGTGCGTTCTGAGGAGTGTGATAGGTACTGGTTTGTGGATACTGGGTTGGTTAATTATGTTCGGGAGGAGTTGGTACTGGTGGAAGATTGAGATTTTGAGGCGGTGTGGCATATTAGTGAGGTGCGGGAGGATTTTGTGGATGCTAGTTTGGTGTATTTTGGGGAGGTGATGGGTTTTTGGTGTTTTGTTGGTTGATGTCGGGGACGTTCAGGGTAAGGGAGAGATTTGCCAAGTTTCGGACCTGCTCAAGCTCCCCTAGTAACTCCAATATCTTTTGTTCCAGTCGCAAAACCAAGTCATTTGGTGTTGGAGTGCTTCGACCATCTGAAGTTTCAACATTGTCTTCATGTGTGGCGTTATCTTTCCTGATGCCGCTTGTATCATCCATTCTAGACTTTCCCTTGCTTTTAGGATCGTTTTGAGGAGGAGGAGGTGGAGGACCTCTTGATCAGGTATGATATGATGATGATGCAGTATGCACGAACCAACCTTAGGGGATGGGAATAAACAAATCAAGAAAAGAAGAAAACAAAAAGGTAAACAAGTTAGTGAGGAGTACAAAGAGGTTGCTTGCAGTATTTAAACACATATTGCGGAATAAATTCACATCCTAACTTGGGGACCTCATTGTGCCCGAGGTAGGCCTAAGCGACATATAGATTTGGAGAAAAACCGATGCCAATAACTGCGTCATTTCATTAATGTGAAAAATAAACCGAATCTCTAATAATATGATAATGATAATAAAGAATCACTAATGGCATGTGCCTTATTACAACCAAAGCCTAAAATAAGTCTAGAAAATAAGTAAAATATATTTTTTTAATCTATCTGGTCCTAGAAGGACCTTCTCCATGATTGGCCTTCTTTGCTCCATTGATCAAGTTCCCCAGGTCGCGCATGTCCAGCAGCAGATACACCCTTGCTAGGAGACCTCCTTTGTTTCATTACATGTTTTGATAGCCTGTAACCCTGTTTCTCATTTTCCCTTCCAATTCCATCAATCCCTGCTCTAAATACTCCAACCTCTCTGTTGATTTAGTGGCGATCTCCCTCCATTCGCTGATTGCTTCCATATCCGCTTTGTGCTATTCCAAATGCCTGGCCTCAAATTCAAAAATCCTTTTGCGTAACCTCCTATATTTGACTTGGGCCTCGGCAGCATCGTCTATGACCTTATTCCATAAATCAATCCCTGACTTGACTTCTCCCGCTATGCCATCGACCAAATATGATGGATAAAAATGCACATGGCCAGCATGGTATCCATCTGGCTCAATGGTATCCTTCTCTACCATGACCTTTAGATGCCACATGTGTTGCGCCTCGTACTTTAATGGAATAGCATCACCTTGGAAATCTGCCTTATAGTGAACCATCTTGGAGACTCGGGGTATGACTTGTTTCCTCCGAACCTGTCTTATGACCCTAATAGGAGCACAGGGATAGATAACCCTCAACCCATCAGCACTAAATGAGGAACATCTCTTGACCCGATGATAAATGTGCTGGTAGGGAACCACTCGAACATCCAATGGACCTTGTCGTCCATCAAATTGCTAAAGAACTGCACCCAATCCACAGCATTCGGTTGTGCAAACCTATCTGGGATGAAAGTCATTCTTTTTGGATGGTGAAAAGCTATGCGGTCATTCCATGGTCGCCGCGGAAATTCCTGATGGTACTGTCCTCTTTGAAGATGCTCCAACAACCATATTTGCAGTAACAAGTTGCAGCCCTCGAAATGTTTGAATCCCTTTTTGCAGCGGTCTAAAGCTCGGTATATTTCTGCCACGATCATTGGGACGATAGTGTAAGTTTGTCCCTTAATTCATTCCTTTAGGGCCTTAGTAATCATATCCAAATGGGTGTGAATCCTTTATCCTTGCATTGGGAATACCAGCATCCTCAGAAAACAGACGATGAACACGAAAACCAAACGATGGGTCCAACCCAACGAAGTAATAGCAAACTCATCATGGTAAAGGTGGTAGAATTTGTTATGTCTGTAATGTGCATAGAGGAAGTCAAACGGTATGTAAGACTTTTTTAAGCAGAGTAACTCATCATTCTTTCTAAAACTCATCATTTTCAGAAGCCCTCGAGAGGTGCAATTCTCAGGTACCAATAGACTAGGGTTATCCCATGGAAGTACAGCAAAGCCCCATATTTGCTCTAGGAGGGGAGTCATCTCTATATCCCCGAAACGGAAAACAGTCCTCTTTTCATCCCAAAACATAATAGCGGCCTCGATAAGTATATTGTTCGGTTGAATGTCTAGCAGAGAAGGTAGATTCCCAAGAACTCTTTTCACGTGGTTTTTGTCACTTGGTGCAAGATTTTCCCACCAATCCAGTAACAAAGGTGGGATATTCCGAACCATGCCGAACCTGGGGACCTCGTGCCTTATTTCAAAAACAGGTAAAGTTAGCCCTTGCCCCCTCCAGATTCAGCTAATTTCATGCTAATGATCAACATATTGGCATGTTTTTCTCCAAATGCTGCATAGATTGTGATTATGTCCATTGGGATTATGGAAATCCCGATGGACCTTGGACAAGGTTTGTCTTAGTGAGTTATTGTGCGGACAGCGTTCTAACTCATACTAGGTTTAGACATGATGCATACGCAACTTGCTTTTAGAATGGGGTTTCTAGAAGAGTCTAGACTGGTACCCTCAAGAGGACAACTTGAAGGAGAAAGGGATGGAACCGTCGATTGCACCGCTGATCGACTAGTTTTACCGCAAATAAGTCTTTCCAAATTTAAAGGGTGATTTTAGGAAGAGCACGGACACTCATCAAGTGCCGCTATGGTACTAATACTCATGAGTGGAATATGATGCCGAGCATGCTTTATGCAAAGACAAAATAACACGTTGTCAAGTATTTTCACATTGAAAGTAGTAAATGCAGTATTGAATGGAACGTAAAGACATAAAAGGAAGGAAAACAAGGAAGAAGTTAGTCCTCATAATGAAAGAATTGTAATAAAAAAGATAAAAGGGTAAGGGTTGGGGAGAGATATGATATAGCAAAAAGTTTGGAGCAGGTGAACATGATTAGGGAATAAGGGGAAACACATATTGTAATCAAATTAAACGAAGAATCGCACATGAGTTCATATAGAGGGGAAATGGGGAAAAGGATGTGCATGTAGCAATAAAAGGAAAAAATGGGAGCGAGAGACTCAGGTAACAACAAAATAACAAAGACATGCTTATTAGAGAAGACTAATTCACAAAGATCAAGTTCATTTATGGTAAGAGCATAAAAAATATCCCCATCAGAGTCGCCATGCTGTCGCGCCCTTTTTTCTCGCAAAATCGGGTTTCGACATTGACAACTCTTTTAAGGAAGGGTTTTAAAAGAGAGAGTCGTCACCTAATGGATTAAGGTGTGTTAGGGAATCTATTTGCAGATAACTCTGTTTAACCAGTTTGCGCCACCAAAGATCGGGTAAGGGCTCGAAATTAACTTGAAGAGAAGGTGTTAGGCACTCTTCGAGGTCCACAACTGTGGGTCCTGGACGAACTCAATCATGTGAATTAGTCTAATAAAGAAGCGAGGAAATTATTTAATAGGGATGGGGGTTCTAAGTTATTTAGCCTAAAGGATCACCCCATACAACATAAATAATACTTCATAACTCCCACAAGGCGGGGTGTTACTCATACTATTCAGTGGGCACAGACTATCATCTCCTTCTACCCGATTATTATCTTTAAGTTATTTGCCTAAAGCGATCTAATCAATTCTAACTCGTATCCTATGTATGCACTACTCGTCCCTTACCTATAGTCCTGGAGGCATTGGGACCTCTACTTTGGATTGTTCTAGACTCAACTTAGGTTGCTCAAAATTGGAAAAATAGGGAAAATACAAAACAAGTTGGACTTTTATACAAGAACAGTTAAAGGCTCATATTAGCCTCCACACATTAAGCAGCAAATGCATACAAACAGATTAGCATGTTGACAGTTATAACAGTTAAGACTATTGGATCCTATAGACATGATTTCTACGTGATTCTGGATTTTAAACATGCTGCAATTTATGAAAGTAATTTCTAGGTGATTCTGTAATTGCCTATTGATTTCAATTATAAGCGTTTAAACCTATAGGCAGGTTATCTATGTGATTTTCTCGACAGTTGACAACAGAAATGCTCAGATTTAGTTACTCCTATAAGTATGCTTTCTAGTGGTACTTAGCAAGACACCATGTTGAATCCAGTTTTAATATTTGGCAGACGTGATAGTTATCCCTATAGCATGTATTCTACTTTTGAAACTGCCATTATAGACAATGCATGTTAGCCAGGCGAGTGTGACAATTAATTAAAACCTATAGCCATGATCTCTACATAAGCAGATTTAAATATGCTGCAAGTTGAACATGATTATTGTACTTCCTATAGGCATGGTATCTAATCATGTGAAGCATAATAGACAGTATACCCACAGAACTTATTTGAGCCAGAATAAAATCCCTATAGGCAGGTTATCTAACATGCGATGGCAGACGTAAATATTTAGACAAGTTTTCAGCATACAATTTCTATGCATAAAGTAAAACCTATGGGCATGTTATCTAATATATAATAGCAGAAAAACCTATAGGCATGTTATCTATTTTTTATAGAATATCAAATAAGCTTATTTCCCAATTTTATTATAACCCCCAATTGTCATTACAAATAATTATTACAGACCAGATTCAAATGAATAAATTATAAAGTGTATAGACTATAGGAAGCCTGCAGTAGGCCCAAAAACATCTGGATAGGCCAGGCCTTTCAATCCACGATAACTCCAAAAAGCCAGTGTTCATAGTGACCCCAATGACTAATTCAACTTTATTTCAAGGATAGGCATACCAAGACTAATTCTCTAGTGTGTCAGAGTTCCCAAGGGCTTCAAGAACCTCGGTCAGTGCTCACACTAGAGTAGAAAGATCAGAACCAATTCAAGGAAAACTATGGACTAAATCCTGGCGTGTCAGAGTTCACGAAGGTCTCATAAGGACCTTGAGCAACACCCACACCAGGAAAGACAAGGGATAGTACTTAGATTACTTTCGCTTTCAGCCAGCAAAGAATTAGGATTCAGAAGAGTGTAGGACAGGATTTGGAAGTACACTTAGGGATAGAATCACACACAGAAATAGAGACAAACACTTTGAAACTAAACAGACTTGAAACTAACAAATTTGAAAAAAGCTGATAAAGACCAATTTCTAAACATGCTTCACAAAGGCAATAAAGAATTCTAAGTCATATGAGATCAATCATGAGTCAGTAGGTATAGTAGTTATCAATAAACATTAACAAAGAGTATACAACATAGTGAGCACAGGATCAAGTAAATAACATGACAACAGACTTAGCAACAAACTAATGAGTCTACATGGTGAATCAGTGTCAATACACAATTAATACTAAATAGCAATCTTAAGTTACACACAATGAACAGGTTTCATCAATTGAATCACTGAGTTTAAACATGTTAAAACACATAGAGCAATGAGTCTAATAATAGTAGCATATTGAACAAGTGACACAGTAGGGAAGTTTCAGTAACTTACTAGTTCAGATGAAACAGAAAGAAGTTTAATGATGCAGCAATGATCATCAACAATAGCAAATGATGGAATATTTGTTTCCTTGGCTTCCAGCCTGCCAGGAATTAAAGCAGAATAGAATAATAGTATAGTATATAATTTTAGTAGTGAGAAAAACTCAAGTTTTCAATCTTCTAAAGGGAAAAAATGAGGGGTTTAAATAGCATTAGACTAGAGCACATAAACATGAAAGTAATCAATCAACTAATTAAGGAAAGGAAACTCAGAACATTATTTAAGGTAAGCCAGAAGTAACAGTACATGCATGCGTAAAATATGGGGATTTTAACACAGTAATTTAGGGAATCAAACATCTTTGGGGAATCAAGGACTCTTAGGTTTAGGGTAAGTGAAGCAATTAATTGCAAGAGTCACAAATAGATAGACAGAATCAATGAAGAAAAATGAAACATAGAACCGGAAGCCCTAACTTTTTAGGGTAAGTAAAATTATTCAGAAATAATCAAAGGAAAATCAAAATAAAATGCGCATAGACAGATATACGAAATATTAAAGAAATAATGTTTAACAGAAATAAGAACCATAACAGATCTGAAAATATCTGAGCCCTAATTTTAGGGCAAATAAAATAGTTAGAAATATCAACAAAAATCACAATAAAATGCACATAATAGATATACGGGAATATTAAACAAAATAGAAAAACTATAACAGATCTTGAAAACATATGAACCCTAGCTTTGGGGTAAATGAAGAGTCGAACCAAATCTCAGAGATTCATACCATAAAGAGACGAAGAATGAACATTAATGAAAAATGAGTGAAGGTTCGAACCAGATTTGGTCTGAAATGAGGGAAATCGGCTTGCCATGTTAGGCAAGCAATTATGTTATGTCGTAAACGGGTAGCCAATAGCGAGAAATGATCAATAAGGTAAGAAAATCCCCGATTGATTCCATATTTGGTTGGAATCGAAAGGGATTAGGGGTGACGGCGCTAGGGTTTCTGTCACGACCCAAAATCTAACCACGTCGTGATGGCGCCTATCGTGATACTAGGCCAGCCAATTATTACCCATTCACTCCGATTTTCAAATAAAGAGTTAAGAAAAATCATGTTTTTAAACAGAAATCCAATAAGGTGAAAATAGAATTCAAATCCAGCAGAAAAAAATACATAATCTCGACCTCAGGTGTCACTAAGTCATGAGCAACATACTACAACTGTCTGAAATATAAAAGACTACATAGTCTGAGATTGTGTGAATAAAAATACTATAAGGAAGATAAGGAAGGAGAAGGCGGAACTGTGGTCGCGAAGCAGCTACCTCGCAATCTCCACAGAAAGTCCTCTACTTGCAAGATCAGCAACCGCTACCGTGCCCCGAGATACCTGGATCTGCACACAGTGGTGCAGGGGGTAATGTGAGTACACCAACTCAGTAAGTAACAAGTCCAAACTATGGACTGATGGTAGAGACGAACCAAACCCCATACGGGTTGCAACAGATAATTATACAGAAAAGTAGACATGCTTATAGTTCATGTATTTTCTCAGAAATAACCAAACATAGTATGAACAATACAGAGTATAAAGCTCAGAAAACTCTAAGTACCAATGCACAGATAGCATGATCAATGTCACGTATGATACCTCCACTCACAGTGCTCAACCACTCGGTACTGTATACTGCCCACTCGGCCCAGGGAAGATCCATCCTGGAATGTACGTACATCATAGACTATAAGTCACGAATACCGAGGAAAAATAGGCCAATCCAGCCGCATGGAGAAGATCCATCTCCATACCAATACTTCGGACAAGATCCATGTCCAGGGAAGATCCATCCCTCAATATCATCAACTACTACGCTCACTAGGGGTGTAAAGACTCCGGAGGGGATTCTCTAAGCCCAAGCGCTATATTAATGCTAGTGAAAGCATGATAAATATCATTGCTGCGATGTGTAGCCCGATCCTATACTGTTAATCGATATCCGACTCTCGGCCTCACTTAGTCAATACTCTCCAGTCTCATACACATGGGCTAAGATGTCATGTTACAAGCCCGACAATGATATGATATGTCAAATAGTCGAGACAGAGCCATGATATATTATTCATGAACAGGACTGAGTATAGAATATACATGAAACTAATGACATGCTAGCAAGAAATGACCTTTCGGGTCTCAACAATATCAGCGTGAAGCCTTAACATGATATTTAGCATGATTTGCAGCTTATCAACTTAATCACATAATTACAACACAATATCAACATAAAAGAGTAAATAAGCGGTGCCATGGAATGTTCCAGGCCGCATTTCTCACGGTGCACGCCCACATGCCCGTCACTTGGCATTGCGTCACCTTAATAGTAATCATAGAACACATAGTTCGGGGTTTCAAATCCTCAGAACCAAGTTTGGAAGCGTTACTTACCTCAAGTCAAGCCAAATCCTAGCTTGCGACGCCTTTTCCTCTTGATTCGGCCTCCAAATTCTCTGAATCTATCCAAAATCAGTATATAACCATCAAAATATGTTAAGGGAACAAAGCCCACTCAAAAATAATCAAATTACATCAAAACCCCGAAATTCGTCAAAACCCGACCTCGGGCCCATACCTCGGATTCCGATAAAAGTTACAAAACTAGAATCCTCACACTCTCACGAGTTCATACATACCAAGAATACCAAAATCTGACCACAAATGATCCCTCAAATCTCTAGATAAGGTCTCCAATTTCCAAGCCCTAACTCCCACATTTTAGGCTTCAAATCCCCCAAATTTCATGTTTAATTAGGTAGAAATCACAATAGGATCGAGTATTAAGTCCATAAATCTTACCTCCAAGAAGTTCTCTTTGATTCCCTCTTCAATCTCCCTCAAGAAGCTCCAAACCGAGTCAAAATGGTGAACTTAGGCCAAAAATCGCGAAAATGGCCTTTTAAACATTCTGCCCAGCTATTAAAATTACTTAATCGCGACCGCGGAAAATCCATCGCGATCGCGAAGCACAAACTTCGCTTGCCCACAATTTACCTTACGCGATCGCATAAATACCCTCGTGTTCGCGAAGCTTAACCGCCCAAAGCCACGCGATCGCATCTTGCCTCACGCGATCGCATAGAGCAATCGCCTCCACTGCACACCAGCTTGCCTTCTTCTACGCGAACGTGACCGTGGCCACGCAATTGCGAAGCACAACTTCTCAAACATCCGCGATTGCGAACTCCTTTCTGCAAACGCATAGAACTTCACCCCCAGCCCCGAAATAGCCTACACGATCACAATCCCCTCTACGCGATCACGAAGAGCAAAATACCTGCAACAAAATACCAGCAAAAACTGCTACTTTCCAAACATAAATTTAATCTGTTTAACCACTCAAAACTCACCCGAGGCCCTCGGGACCTCAACCAAACATGACAACATATTCCATAACCTCATTCGAACTTGTTCCAACATTCGGAACGCTCAAAACAATATCAAAACACCAAATTTACATCGGATTCAAGCCTAAGAATTCCAAAAACTTCCAAATTTCGCTTTCGTTCAAAACTTTTATCAAACCTCGTCTGAATGACCTAAAATTAATTGCACATGTCACAAATGACACAACGGACCTACTCCAACTTTCGAAATTCCATTCCAACCCCTATATCAAAATCTCACCTATCAACCGGAAAATGCCAAAATTCCAATTTCACCAATTAAGGCCTAAATCTACTCCGAACCTCCAAAACACATTCCGAACACGCTTCTAAGTTCCAAATCACCTGCCAAAGCTATCCGAACCATCAGAATTCATATCCGATCCATATTTTACATTAGTCAACATCCGGTTGACTTTTTCAACTTAAGCTTACTCAAAAGAGACTAAGTGTCTCAAACCTTACCGAAACCTCTCCGAACCTGAACCAATCAATCCGATAGCATATAATGCAGCTGAAAAAGACAATAAGAAGTAGAAATGGGGGAAACGAAGCGATAACTCATGAAACGACCGGCCGGGTCGTTATATCCTCCCCCTCATAAACAAACGTTCGTCCTCGAACTGGCCAAGAAACATACCTGAAGCCTCAAATAGGTGAGGATATCTGCTCCGCATCTCCCGCTCGGTCTCCCAGGTAGCCTCCTCCACGGGCGACCTCTCCACTGCACTTTTACTGAAGCTATTTCCTTTGACCTCAACTTGCGAACCTGACGCTCCAAAATAGCTACTGGCTCCACATCATAAGTCAAACCACCATCTAACTGAACCATGCTGAAATCCAAAACATGAGACAGATCGTCAATCTACTTCCGGAGCATAGAAACATGAAATACCAGATGCACACTCGATAAGCTGGGTGGCAAAGCAAGCTCATAAACCACCTCCCCAATCCTTCGAAGCACCTCAAAAGGCCCAATGAACCGAGGACTCAATTTACCCTTCTTCCCAAATCTCATAGCACCCTTCATGGATGAAACCTTCAGTAGAACCTTCTCACCAACCATGTAGGACACACCCCGAACCTTTTTGTCAGCATAACTCTTTTGTCTTGACTGCGCTGTACGAAGCCTCTCCTTAATCTCCTTCACCTTGTCTAAGGCATCCTATACCAAGTATGTACCCAATAGCCTAGCCTCGTCCAGCTCAAACCAACCAACTAGAGATCTACACCATCTCCCATACAAAGCCTCATATGGAGCCATCTCAATACTCGACTGATAACTGTTGTTATAAGCAGACTTTGCGAACGGTGGAAACTGATCCCATGACCCTCCAAAATCAATGACACAAGCATGCAACATGTCCTCCAATATCTGAATAGTGCGCTCGGACTGCTCGTCGATCTGAGGGTGAAAAGTTGTGCTCAACTCGACCTGAGTACCCAACTCTTACTATAAAGACCTCCAAAACTATGAAGTAAACTGAGTACCTCTGTCTGAAATGATGGAAACTGGGACACCGTGCAACCGAACAGCCTCTCGGATATAGATCTCTGCCAACTGCTCTTAAGAATAGGTAGTACACACAGGAATAAAGTGCACGGACTTGGTCAGCCGATCCATAATCAACCAAATAGCATCGAACTTCTTCAAAGTCCGTGGGAGCCCAACTACAAAGTCCATGTTGATCCGCTCCCACTTCCACTCTGGAATATCTATTTGCTGAAGCAAGCCACCCAGTCTCTGATGCTCATATTTCACCTGCTGACAATTGAGACATCGAGCTACAAATTTCACAATATCCCTCTTCATTCGCCTCCACCAATAATGATGTCTTAGATCTTGATACATCTTCGCGGCACCCGGATGAATAGAATACCGCGAGTTATGAGCCTCCTCTAGAATCAACTCCCGAAGTCCATCTACATTGGGCATACATATTCGGCCATACATCCTCGACACCCCATCATCACCAATAGTCGCATCTCTAGCATCATCATGCTGAACTCTGTCCTTTAGGACAAGCAAATAAGGATCATCATACTGGCACTCTCTGATGCGATCAAATAAGAAAAACCGAGAAATCACACAAGCCAATACCCAACTAGGCTCCGAAATATCTAACCTCACGAACCGATTGGCCAAGGCCTGAACATCAACTGCAAGAGGTCTCTCCCCAACTAGAATATATGCCAAACTCCCCATACTCACCCCCTTCCTACTCAAGGCATTGGCCACCACATTGGCCTTTCCCGGATGGTACAAAATAGTGATATCATAGTCCTTTAGCAGCTCCAACCATCTCCGCTGCCTCAAATTGAGATCCTTCTACTTGAACAAATGCTGGAGGCTACGATGATCAGTAAACACATCACAAGACACACCATACAAATAATGCCTCCAAATCTTCAATGCGTGAACAATGACAGCCAACTCCAAATCATGAACAGGGTAGTTCTTCTCATGGGGCTTCAGCTGACGAGAAGCATAAGCAATAAATCTACCCTCTTTCATCAACACACACCCTTCGAAACGCTCATTCGAACTTGTTCCATAACCTCATTTGAACTTGTTCCAACCTTTGAAACACTCAAAACAATATCAAAACACCAAATTTGCATCGGATTCAAGCCTAAGAATTCCAAAAACTTCCAAATTCCGCTTTCGATCAAAAAGTCTATCAAACCTCGTCCGAATGACCTGAAATTTTGCACACACGTCACAAATAACACACTCCAACTTTCGAAATACCATTCCGACTCCTATATCAAAATCTCATCTATCAACCGAAAAATGCCAAAATTCCAATTTCGTCAATTCAAGCCTAAATCTGCTCCGAACCTCCAAAATACATTCCTATCATCCTTCTAAGTCCCAAATCACCTCCCAAAGCTATCTGAACCATCGGATTTCACATCCGAGCCCTTTTTCACATAATTCAAAATCCGGTTGACTTTTCTAGCTTAAGCTTACTCAAAAGAGACTAAGTGTCTCAAACCTCTCCAAACCCAAACCAATCAACCCGATAGCATATAATGTAGCTGAACAAGACAATAAGAAGCAGAAATGGGGGAAATGGAGCGGTAACTCATGAAACGACCGGCCGGGTCGTTACAGTTTTAGAGGAGAGAAGAGGAGTGTTTGAGGGCGGCGAGTTTAGAAGAATGAGGGGTTAGGTTTAGGATAGGTTTTAATTAAAAGGGAGGATGAACGGGGCCGTTGATCTTGAGAGATCAACAGCCAGGATCAAAAAGGGGATTTGGATCGGGTATAGAAACGGGTACCGGTTGGTTATTATGTTAGGGGTCATTTGGTTTGGTTGGGATGTTGGGCTGGTGTATTTCAAGTAATTGGGCTAGGGGTTGGTCCGAATTTAAATAAAAAAATGGGCCAGATTTTAAATACCCAATTTTAACAAAAATAATTTATAAAAATAATAAATGAATACCAAAAATATTCTTTGTACACTAAAATAATTTAAAATAGTTATTAATATTTTAAAAATATAAAAGATCATTTTCTACATAAGTAATGTAATTATACACTAATATGGGCTATTATTGCCAAGATGTGCAATTTAGCCAGAAAATATAAATGTAATTATGAAAAATATACAAAAATATTCAAATACTATGTTGGCATAAATGGTGAATTTAGATGATTAAATCATCATAAAAATAATATGAAATATAATTATTGGATATTTATACAATAAAAATACAAAAAATAAGTTGATTTAAAGCCTTTAAAATTATAGAAAAATTAAGAAAAATACTTGTACATGCTTGTAAATCCAATGATAATGCATGTACACTATTTGATAGTATATATGTATATTTAAAATATACGAGGGAAAAATTAGGTATCAACACATACTATTGGAGCTATGTATGGTCTAGGATCAACATAATAACTAAGAAGGCTCTAGTGGCATGGAAGAGAATTTGCTCACCCAAGTCTATAGGTGGCCTCAATCTCATGAACTAAGGTTATGGAATAGGGCTGCAGTTGTTAAAAATTGCAGGGACTTTGCACATAAAAATGATAGACTACGGATCAGGTGGATCCATAGTTATTACATCAATATAATGGGCAACAATTTTTAACTGTAAGAATGTTTCAACATGCATGTCGTATGATTAGGAAAATCTTTGAAGCTAGGGATACCATTGATATGGTGTCCATCTCATTCAAATGATTTGGTAGCCAATTTTGTTGACTTGGCTTGGTTTGGTAGCCAACCTTGTTGAATTTGTATAATTTGGTAGCCAATTTTATTGACTTGGTTTGGTTTGGTAGCCAACCTTGTTGAAATTGTGAAAAGGGTGTGTAAATTGTCAAATATTGTAGGCTTTAGAGAGTGAGGTTTTGGCTATAAAAGGAGAGCTTTAACTCTCATTTCTACACACCAACAAAGAGAGAAAAGAGAGAGCAAGGTATTCCATAAACTATAAGAAAATAGTTTGTGAAGAAAAATAGAGTGTGAGAGATATTGTAGTGAGGTGAAAAAAACAAAAGAGTGTTTATTTCTTTTGAGGGTGTAGTGGTCTTAGGAGTATTTTTTTCTCGTTACTACACAGTGTAAAATTCCTCGCTATAGTGATATCAGTTGCTCTTCTTGGCCGTGGTTTTTTCCCTTATTCAGAAGGGTTTCCACGTAAAATCTTGGTGTCATTATTGCTGCATTTCTATTCTTGCTGATTTAACCATAACTTAGTGTTCTGCGTTTATCACTAATACCGTGAATACTATTTTTACGGGGTTTATTCCCAACAAGTGGTATCAGAGCCAAGGTTCTATCTGAGTATGCTCTGTGGTTGCAGCACAGTCTGAATTTCCACATCAGAAAAAAATTACTTTGGTCTCCTAATAAATAGTATTTATATTTGTGATAAACGATGGAAGCCAACACTAGTAGAATGGTTACCTTGAATGGCACAAATTATGCCATTTGGAAGGGCAAAATGGAAGATTTGCTCTATGTCAAGAATTTTCATCAACCTGTGTTCGCCACTATAAAGCCTGATAATAAATCAGATGAAGAGTGGAATCTGTTACACAGGCAAGTTTGCGGCTTTATTAGACAGTGGGTTGACGATAATGTTTTGAACCATATTTCTGGGGAAACACATGCTCGGATCCTATGGGAGCACCTTGAAAGTTTGTATGCTTGGAAAACTTGAAACAACAAGATGTTTCTAATAAAGCAGATGTTGGGTTTAAAATACCACGATGGTTCCACTATGACAGATCATCTGAATAATTTTCAGGGGATCATGAACCAGTTATCTGCTATGGGCATTAAATTTGATAAAGAAATTCAAGGCTTGTTTCTACTTGGTTCCCTACCAGATTCTTGGGAAATTCTTAGAACTTCATTATCAAATTCTGCTCCGGATGGTGTGATCTCTATGGATCTTGCCAAGAGCAGCCTTCTAAATGAAGAGATGAGAAGAAAATCTCAGGGTTCCTCCTCATCAGATGTCTTGGTGACTGACTCTAGGGGGAAAAACAAGAATCGGGGTTCTCAAAATAGAGAACATAATAGAAGCAAATCCAGAAGCAGACTTAAAGATATTGAGTGCTATCATTGCGGGAAGAAAGGGCACACAAAGAAGTTCTGCCGGATTTTGAAAAAGGAGAATAGAGACAAGGAAGAACAGAAAGAAGATGGCAATCGTGTGGCCACCGTCACTACAGAAGATCTTGTTACAGTCCTTGATGTGGATCTGATAAATATTGCTTGTGATGAGTCAAGCTGGGTTGTGGACAGTGGTGCCGCATCTCATGTGACATCAAGGAAGGAATTTTTCTCATCCTATACTCAGGGTGACTTTGGAACTCTGAGTATGGGTAATGAGACTGTATCTAGGGTGGTTGGTGTTGGAACGATTTGTTTGAAAACTAGTATTGGAACTAAACTAGTTTTAAACAATGTAAAGCATGCACCTGATGTTCGTTTGCACTTGATCTCTGTTGGTGTTTTGGATGATGAGGGATATGTCAGTACCAATGGTGCTGGAAAGTGGAAGCTCACTAAGGGCTCCATGATTGTGGCTCGTTGGGAAAAGCGTCTTGGTCTATACTGGACTACAGCCTCTACCTGTGTTGATATTGTGAATGCCGTTGAGAGCCATAACTCTTCAACGTTATGGCATAAGAGGCTTAGCCACATTAGCGAGAAAGGACTAAATGTTCTGGCCAAGAAGAAATTGTTGTCAAATTTTGAAAGTGCAAAATTAGAAAAATGTGAGCACTGCTTGGCTGGAAAACAAAAAAGAGTTTCTTTCCAGTCTCATCCTCCTTCAAGAAAGACAGAGTTGCTTGAGTTGGTGCATTCAGATTTATGTGGTCCAATGAAGACAAGAACTTTGGGTGGTGCACTTTATTTTGCTACCTTTATTGATGATTGTTCAAGGAAACTTTGGGTCTACATCTTGAAGACTAAAGACCAAGTGTTAGGTGTCTTTAAGTAGTTTCAGGCTTCAGTT
This sequence comes from Nicotiana sylvestris, assembly GCF_000393655.2. NCBI lineage: Eukaryota > Viridiplantae > Streptophyta > Magnoliopsida > Solanales > Solanaceae > Nicotiana > Nicotiana sylvestris. The sequence goes on from NC_091064.1 coordinate 108,421,768, forward strand.
GAAAGAGAAACTGGAAAGAAGCTGAAGTGTATTTGTACTGATAACGGTGGTGAATATTATGGACCGTTTGACGAATACTGCAAACAACAGGGTATCAGACACCAGAAGACTCCTCCTAAGACTCCTCAGCTTAATGGTTTAGCAGAAAGGATGAACATGACATTGATGGAAAGAGTCAGATGTTTGCTTTCTGAAGCAAAGTTGCCGAATTCCTTTTGGGGTGAGGCTTTGTTTACCGCCACACATGTTATTAATCTATCCCCTGCGGTTGCTTTGCAAAGTGATATTCCAAACAAAGTTTGGTATGGCAAGGAGGTTTCCTATGACCACTTGAAAGTGTTTGGTTGCAAAGGTTTTTTACATGTGCCTAAAGATGAGAGGTCAAAATTAACTGCCAAGACAAGGCAGAGCATCTTCATTGGTTATGGCCTTGATGAATTTGGTTACAGGCTATATGATCCAATTAAGAAGAAGGTTGTGAGAAGCCGTGATGTTATCTTTGTGGAGGATCAAACCATTGAAGATATTAACAAAGCGGAGAAGTTAAAATCTTCAAGTTCTGAAGGTTTAGTTAATCTTGATCAAGTTCCTCATACAAATGGGGATGACGCTGGTGGGCTCAATTATGATGGTGATGCCCAGAACCATATTCCATATCAACATATTGATGGTGATGGGGATAACAATGCTAATGTTGATGAGGTAGATGCTCCTACTCACGAAGCTGTGGACGAGTTAGATATTCCACTCAGGAGGTCTTCTAGACCTCGTACTCCTTCCTCCCATTATTCACCCAATGAATATGTATTACTCACTGATGGGGGAGAACCTGAATGTTATGTAGAGGCCATAGAAGATGAGCACAAGGATCAATGGATTGAAGCCATGCAAGATGAGATGAAATCTTTGCATGAGAACCATACTTATGAGTTGGTGAAATTGCCTAAGGGCATGAGAGCTTTGAAGAACAAGTGGGTGTTCAAAGTTAAAGCTGAAAAACATAGTTTGAAGCCCAGATACAAAGCTAGATTGGTTGTCAAGGGATTTGGTCAAAGGAAAGGTATTGACTTTGACGAAATATTTTCTCCTGTCGTAAAAATGTCCTCTATTCGGACAGTTCTTGGTTTGACTGCCAGTCTTGATTTGGAGATTGAGCAGATGGATGTGAAGACTGCTTTTCTTCACGGTGACTTAGAAGAGGAGATTTATATGGAACAACCTGAAGGCTTCAAGGCAAAAGGTAAAGAAAATCTTGTATGCAAACTTAAGAAGAGTCTATATGGATTGAAGCAAGCTCCCGGACAGTGGTACAAGAAGTTTGAGTCTGTTATAGGGGAGCAAGGCTACAAGAAGACTTCTTCAGGTCACTATGTGTTTGTACAAAGATTTTCTGATGACGATTTTATCATCCTCTTGCTATATGTGGATGATATGTTGATTGTGGGCAGGAATTCTTCTAAGATTGACGAATTGAAGAAACAGTTGAATAAGTCTTTTGCAATGAAAGACTTGGGTCATGCTAAGCAGATTTTGGGCATGAGAATTACTCATTCGAGAAACGAAAGGAAGCTTTACTTGTCATAGGAGAAGTACATAGAACGTGTACTGGAGCGCTTCAATATGAAAAGTGCTAAGTTGGTTCGCACACCTCTTCCTGGTCATCTGAAGTTGAGCAAGAAGATGTGTCCAACAACAACGAAGGAAAAAGAGAGAATGGCCAAGATTCCTTATTCCTCTGCCGTTGGAAGTTTGATGTATGCAATGGTATGCACTCGACCAGATATTGCTCATGCAGTCGGTGTTGTTAGCAGATTTCTCGAAAATCCAGGAAAAGAGCATTGGGAAGCTGTAAAGTGGATACTCAGGTATCTAAGAGGAAGCTCACGTGAATGCTTATGTTTTGGAGGATCAAATCCAATTTTGAAGGGCTATACAGATTCTGATATGGCAGGTGACCTTGATAACAGAAAATCCACTACTGGATATTTGTTTACTTTTTCAGGGGGAGCTATATCATGGCAGTCGAAGTTGCAGAAGTGTGTCGCACTATCTACAACTGAAGCGGAGTATATTGCGGTTACTGAAGCTGGCAAAGAGATGATATGGCTCAAGAGATTTCTTCAAGAACTTGGATTGCGACAGATGGAGTATGTTGTCTATTGCGACAGTCAGAGTGCAATAGACCTGAGCAAAAACTCCATGTACCATGCGAGAACAAAACACATTGACGTCAGATATCATTGGATTCGTGAGCAAGTGGAGAACGAATCACTTCAAGTCAAAAAGATTCACACGAGTGAAAATCCTGCAGATATGTTGACCAAGGTGGTACCAAGAGACAAGTTCGAGCTATGCAAAGAACTTGTCGGCATGCACTCAAACTAGAAGATAGTGTTACCTCCTCTAGATGAATGAGACTAGAAGGGGAGATTGATATGGTGTCCATCTCATTCAAATGATTTGGTAGCCAATTTTGCTGACTTGGTTTGGTTTGGTAGCCAACCTTGTTGAATTTGTATAATTTGGTAGCCAATTTTATTGACTTGGTTTGGTTTGGTAGCCAACCTTGTTGAAATTGTGAAAAGGGTGTGTAAATTGTCAAATATTGTAGGCTTTAGAGAGTGAGGTTTTGGCTATAAAAGGAGAGCTTTAACTCTCATTTCTACACACCAACAAAGAGAGAAAAGAGAGAGCAAGGTATTCCATAAACTATAAGAAAATAGTTTGTGAAGAAAAATAGAGTGTGAGAGATATTGTAGTGAGGTGAAAAAAACAAAAAAGTGTTTATTTCTTTTGAGGGTGTAGTGGTCTTAGGAGTATTTTTTTCTCGTTACTACACAGTGTAAAATTCCTCGCTATAGTGATATCAGTTGCTCTTCTTGGCCGTGGTTTTTTCCCTTATTCAGAAGGGTTTCCACGTAAAATCTTGGTGTCATTATTGCTGCATTTCTATTCTTGCTGATTTAACCATAACTTAGTGTTCTGCGTTTATCACTAATACCGTGAATACTATTTTTACGGGGTTTATTCTCAACAAGTGGTATCAGAGCCAAGGTTCTATCTGAGTATGCTCTGTGGTTGCAGCACAGTCTGAATTTCCACATCAGAAAAAAATTACTTTGGTCTCCTAATAAATAGTATTTATATTTGTGATAAACGATGGAAGCCAACACTAGTAGAATGGTTACCTTGAATGGCACAAATTATGCCATTTGGAAGGGCAAAATGGAAGATTTGCTCTATGTCAAGAATTTTCATCAACCTGTATTCGCCACTATAAAGCCTGATAATAAATCAGATGAAGAGTGGAATCTGTTACACAGGCAAGTTTGCGGCTTTATTAGACAGTGGGTTGACGATAATGTTTTAAACCATATTTCTGGGGAAACACATGCTCGGATCCTATGGGAGCACCTTGAAAGTTTGTATGCTTGGAAAACTTGAAACAACAAGATGTTTCTAATAAAGCAGATGTTGGGTTTAAAATACCACGATGGTTCCACGATGACAGATCATCTGAATAATTTTCAGGGGATCATGAACCAGTTATCTGCTATGGGCATTAAATTTGATAAAGAAATTCAAGGCTTATTTCTACTTGGTTCCCTACCAGATTCTTGGGAAATTCTTAGAACTTCATTATCAAATTCTGCTCCGGATGGTGTGATCTCTATGGATCTTGCCAAGAGCAGCCTTCTAAATGAAGAGATGAGAAGAAAATCTCAGGGTTCCTCCTCATCAGATGTCTTGGTGACTGACTATAGGGGGAAAAACAAGAATCGGGGTTCTCAAAATAGAGAACATAATAGAATCAAATCCAGAAGCAGACTTAAAGATATTGAGTGCTATAATTGCGAGAAGAAAGGGCACACAAAGAAGTTCTGCCGGATTTTGAAAAAGGAGAATAGAGACAAGGAAGAACAGAAAGAAGATGGCAATCGTGTGGCCACCGTCACTACAGAAGATCTTGTTACAGTCCTTGATGTGGATCTGATAAATATTGCTTGTGATGAGTCAAGCTGGGTTGTGGACAGTGGTGCCGCATCTCATGTGACATCAAGGAAGGAATTTTTCTCATCCTATACTCAGGGTGACTTTGGAACTCTAAGTATGGGTAATGAGACTGTATCTAGGGTGGTTGGTGTTGGAACGATTTGTTTGAAAACTAGTATTGGAACTAAACTAGTTTTAAACAATGTAAAGCATGCACCTGATGTTCGTTTGCACTTGATCCCTGTTGGTGTTTTGGATGATGAGGGATATGTCAGTACCAATGGTGCTGGAAAGTGGAAGCTCACTAAGGGCTCCATGATTGTGGCTCGTGGGGAAAAGCGTCGTGGTCTATACTGGACTACGGCCTCTACCTGTGTTGATATGGTGAATGCCGTTGAGAGCCATAACTCTTCAACGTTATGGCATAAGAGGCTTAGCCACATTAGCGAGAAAGGACTAAATGTTCTGGCCAAGAAGAAATTGTTGTCAAATTTTGAAAGTGCAAAATTAGAAAAATGTGAGCACTGCTTGGCTGGAAAACAAAAAAGAGTTTCTTTCCAGTCTCATCCTCCTTCAAGAAAGACAGAGTTGCTTGAGTTGGTGCATTCAGATTTATGTGGTCCAATGAAGACAAGAACTTTGGGTGGTGCACTTTATTTTGCTACCTTTATTGATGATTGTTCAAGGAAACTTTGGGTCTACATCTTGAAGACTAAAGACCAAGTGTTAGGTGTCTTTAAGTAGTTTCAGGCTTCAGTTGAAAGAGAAACTGGAAAGAAGCTGAAGTGTATTTGTACTGATAATGGTGGTGAATATTATGGACCGTTTGACGAATACTGCAAACAACAGGGTATCAGACACCAGAAGACTCCTCCTAAGACTCCTCAGCTTAATGGTTTAGCAGAAAGGATGAACAGGACATTGATGGAAAGAGTCAGATGTTTGCTTTCTGAAGCAAAGTTGCCGAATTCCTTTTGGGGTGAGGCTTTGTTGACCGCCGCACATGTTATTAATCTATCCCCTGCGGTTGCTTTGCAAAGTGATATTCCAAACAAAGTTTGGTATGGCAAGGAGGTTTCCTATGACCACTTGAAAGTGTTTGGTTGCAAAGCTTTTGTACATGTGCCTAAAGATGAGAGGTCAAAATTAACTGCCAAGACAAGGCAGTGCATCTTCATTGGTTATGGCCTTGATGAGTTTGGTTACAGGCTATATGATCCAATTGAGAAGAAGGTTGTGAGAAGCCGTGATGTTATCTTCGTGGAGGATCAAACCATTGAAGATATTAACAAAGCGGAGAAGTTAAAATCTTCAAGTTCTGAAGGTTTAGTTAATCTTGATCAAGTTGGTGGGCTCAATTATGATGGTGATGCCCAGAACCATATTCCATATCAACATATTGATGGTGATGGGGATAACAATGCTAATGTTGATGAGGTAGATGCTCCTACTCACGAAGCTGTGGACGAGTTAGATATTCCACTCAGGAGGTCTTCTAGACCTCGTACTCCTTCCTCCCGTTATTCACCCAATGAATATGTATTACTCACTGATGGGGGAGAACCTGAATGTTATGCGGAGGCCATAGAAGATGAGCACAAGGATCAATGGATTGAAGCCATGCAAGATGAGATGAAATCTCTGCATGAGAACCATACTTATGAGTTGGTGAAATTGCCTAAGGGCATGAGAGCTTTGAAGAACAAGTGGGTGTTCAAAGTTAAAGCTGAAAAACATAGTTTGAAGCCCAGATACAAAGCTAGATTGGTTGTCAAGGGATTTGGTCAAAGGAAAGGTATTGACTTTGACGAAATATTTTCTCCTGTCGTAAAAATGTCCTCTATTCGGACAGTTCTTGGTTTGACTGCCAGTATTGATTTGGAGATTGAGCAGATGGATGTGAAGACTACTTTTCTTCACGGTGACTTAGAAGAGGAGATTTATATGGAACAACCTGAAGGCTTCAAGGCAAAAGGTAAAGAAAATCTTGTATGCAAACTTAAGAAGAGTCTATATGGATTGAAGCAAGCTCCCGGACAGTGGTACAAGAAGTTTGAGTCTGTTATAGGGGAGCAAGGCTACAAGAAGACTTCTTCAGGTCACTGTGTGTTTGTACAAAGATTTTCTGATGACGATTTTATCATCCTCTTGCTATATGTGGATGATATGTTGATTGTGGGCAGGAATTCTTCTAAGATTGACGAATTGAATAAACAGTTGAATAAGTCTTTTGCAATGAAAGACTTGGGTCATGCTAAGCAGATTTTGGGCATGAGAATTACTCGTTCGAGAAACGAAAGGAAGCTTTACTTGTCATAGGAGAAGTACATAGAACGTGTACTGGAGCGCTTCAATATGAAAAGTGCTAAGTTGGTTCGCACACCTCTTCCTGGTCATCTGAAGTTGAGCAAGAAGATGTGTCCAACAACAATGAAGGAAAAAGAGAGAATGGCCAAGATTCCTTATTCCTCTGCCGTTGGAAGTTTGATGTATGCAATGGTATGCACTCGACCAGATATTGCTCATGCAGTCGGTGTTGTTAGCAGATTTCTCGAAAATCCAGGAAAAGAGCATTGGGAAGCTGTAAAGTGGATACTCAGGTATCTAAGAGGAAGCTCACGTGAATGCTTATGTTTTGGAGGATCAAATCCAATTTTGAAGGGCTATACAGATTCTGATATGGCAGGTGACCTTGATAACAGAAAATCCACTACTGGATATTTGTTTACTTTTTCAGGGGGAGCTATATCATGGCAGTCGAAGTTGCAGAAGTGTGTCGCACTATCTACAACTGAAGCGGAGTATATTGCGGTTACTGAAGCTGGAAAAGAGATGATATGGCTCAAGAGATTTCTTCAAGAACTTGGATTGCGACAGATGGAGTATGTTGTCTATTGCGACAGTCAGAGTGCAATAGACCTGAGCAAAAACTCCATGTACCATGCGAGAACAAAACACATTGACGTCAGATATCATTGGATTCGTGAGCAAGTGGAGAACGAATCACTTCAAGTCAAAAAGATTCACACGAGTGAAAATCCTGCAGATATGTTGACCAAGGTGGTACCAAGAGACAAGTTCGAGCTATGCAAAGAACTTGTCGGCATGCACTCAAACTAGAAGATAGTGTTACCTCCTCTAGATGAATGAGACTGGAGGGGGAGATTGATATGGTGTCCATCTCATTCAAATGATTTGGTAGCCAATTTTGTTGACTTGGTTTGGTTTGGTAGCCAACCTTGTTGAATTTGTATAATTTGGTAGCCAATTTTATTGACTTGGTTTGGTTTGGTAGCCAACCTTGTTGAAATTGTGAAAAGGGTGTGTAAATTGTCAAATATTGTAGGCTTTAGAGAGTGAGGTTTTGGCTATAAAAGGAGAGCTTTAACTCTCATTTCTACACACCAACAAAGAGAGAAAAGAGAGAGCAAGGTATTCCATAAACTATAAGAAAATAGTTTGTGAAGAAAAATAGAGTGTGAGAGATATTGTAGTGAGGTGAAAAAAACAAAAGAGTGTTTATTTCTTTTGAGGGTGTAGTGGTCTTAGGAGTATTTTTTTACTCGTTACTACACAGTGTAAAATTCCTCGCTATAGTGATATCAGTTGCTCTTCTTGGCCGTGGTTTTTTCCCTTATTCAGAAGGGTTTCCACGTAAAATCTTGGTGTCATTATTGCTGCATTTCTATTCTTGCTGATTTAACCATAACTTAGTGTTCTGCGTTTATCACTAATACCGTGAATACTATTTTTACGGGGTTTATTTCCAACGACCATGATGCAAATACAGGACCAAGCTGCAATTAGGAAAACCTTAATTAGGCAGACCTACTTGCATCTCTTAGGAGATCAACAAAGGATTCCATGGAAAGCTGTAACGTTCTCCAATGATGCCAGACCTCGAGCAAAGTTTACCATGTGGCTTCACATGCATGAAAGACTGCTCACTACAGATAGGCTAACTAAATGGGACATCAATATGCAGATAAAGTGTAGCCTTTGTCAGGAACAAAATGAGACAAATGAACACATATTGTACAGTGTAGACTCTCGAGGAAGGTATGGAAAAGTGTAATGACATGAGTAAAGAAGAGAAGAAACATACTAACTGCATTGGCGCAAATACCAACAATGGACTATTGAGATTTGAGAATGCCAAAGGGAAGTCTTCAGCTGCACAGATCTTCAAGATACTATACGCTGAGACAGTGCATGCTATATGGATAGAGAGAAACTAAGGGATCTTTGAGGAAGAGCAAAGAATGGGTCAATATTGCAAGACAAGTAACTTATATGTGTAGTAATAGGTCACTTGTTAGACATAGGAGTTTTTTACAATGCTGTTTATTCTAGTTTTCCCTATGATGACAGTTAGAGGTAGATAATAGATCCTTTCTTTTCAGTTAGTTAGTTGAGTTAACGGATTATGGCTTTGTAAAGACATCTTTGGTGATCAATAACTTATACGTGCAGTACTAGGTCACCTGTTAGACATAGGAGTTTTTTACAATCCTGTTTATTCTAGTTTTCCCTATGATGACAGTTAGAGGTAGATGATAGATCCTTTCTTTTCAGATAGTTAGTTGAGTTAACTGATTATGGCTCTGTAAAGACAACTTTTGGTGATCAATAAAATATTCTAGTTTTACAAAAAAAATGTATACGAATAGTGTTGAATAGAGTATATTAGTAATGGTAGTATTAGTTATGTTGGTATTAATTATGCATGCATTAGTTATGTTGAGATTATTTCTTATCGACAGTTTGTTTTGGTGTATTAAAAATTACAAGCACTGCATAATATTTTTAGAATTTTATTCGTTTACATAAATACCCTCCAAATTCTTCAGGGATAATTACATTAACTTGGTTTATAGAGTTTGTGCAATTGCTAATCCAAGACGATATGTCCATGGAGCAATTGGCTTCACAGGAGGGGAAGAGGAAGAATTCTACGATTGTAGGGAAAAGTACTTTAGTATTCAGAAAAGAAATTGCGATTTTTTACTTCTTCTTTTTTAAATATGATATTTTAATAGAAGAGATGATTAATTAAAAGAATCTAATATTAGAAAATGTGGTGAAAATATTTAGAAAAGGCAAAATTTTCAACATGTATCTTATTTTTACATTAATGAAAAACAAAAACAAAAAAAATTTAATCAAGCATAAAATTTAAAAGGGCAATTTTATCTTTAACCAAGCTTATGCATGCATTAATAAACTTGATATTGTTAATACCATGATTTGCTATATATTAGCTATGCGTAAAATAATATCGCATAGGGTGTGCAACTAATGATTGTATTAATTATACATAGATTGAAAAAATGTACCAAACAAAGTATTACTAATACACAAAACTAATGCATACATTATTTTTTCTAATGCACTCTACCAAAGGACCTCTAAACTAGGTAAAAGGAAGAAAAGTTTAGTCCAAACATATGAGTACTGAACTTTTTTATTTGTAGTAAAAGATGAAAAACAATTAACCTTTTCTTTGTAGTTTCTACATATTAGAATGAATTCTAAACTTGTTTATTGATGGTTAGGTTGGGGTTGAGGCCCCTACTTTATAAATAACTAGTTAGGTTGGGGTTGGGGTTGAGGCCCCTACATATTAGGTTGGGGTTGAGACAAAATATAAAATTATATATATATATATATATATATATATATATATATATATGTGCGTGTACAAAAATTAATTTTATAGATTAATTAATTACAAATATAAATACCTTTTCAATGAAATATGAATTCATGTTGATGATCCAATACAATATTTTCTTAATCAATTAACTCTTTGATTTTCTTTATATAAAAATAAGTTTCAAGAAGTTTTTTATTTCCTTACTCCTATGAGAATTACTCTGTACTTCCCTTCAATTCTTTATCATCCTCTGTTTTTTTTTTCGACTAAGAGATTTATATTGAAGTTAATAACTTTTCTTCCATGCAAGTGCTTATGTACAAATCAATTTCAGCACTTGCGTACTTCTTTTCAAAACGTATAACCTTCCTAACGATATATATTATACTCCTATTACTTTGTCTTTAAAATGCGTAAATAGCAAAATCATTAGACGATAATTTGATTTTAAAAAAGCTATTATATGTCTTACATATTATAACATTCTAATATGACGATCAACTTGAAATCTTCTAAAGATAAGGAAGTTGAAATGTAATGTGAGCAATGTGCTCTATATCTCGATCATATGAGCTATAATCCGAACCAAACTTCGAAGGCATGCAGAAAGGAAATAGGAAAAAGCAAAAACTGTGAAAAAGAGAAACAAAAATAGTCCACGTTATGTGACCGTAAAATCCTAGCTAATGTATTATTGTTGAAAAACTAATTTAAAGTTATAGTATGAAACCTTAACTGTTTAGGATTTTGTTTATTTAATTCATGTCTAAATAGGATTTATAGTCATAATTAATATAGGAATAGGTTTTCCTATTTCTAGTTAAAATAGGTTTCGTACTATTATACATAGGGGCATTAGTAGCTTATTTTATTGTGTGGAGATGTGTGGAGGAAATAAAGAATTGGAGAGATAAATCAAAAATTTATAATAAAATATTCTCCTTCAATTAGGAATAATAAATTTGTCACGACCCCGGTTCGCCCTCTGTAAACCATCGTAACGGCACCTAGTCCCTACGACTAGGTGAGCCTAAAAATGCGGAAAATAAACCAATTTGCGGAAGAAAACAAATAAAGACCGAAATAGTGAATTAATAGTGTTTAGCAGTGCCGCTCGGCATACACAATATTAACTTCTCAAAAACTAATACATATTCCCAAAACCCGAAAACTCATGAATCACAAGCTACGAAATATAGTAAAAATGCTCTAACTCTGGAATGTCTACATCAACAGTAAAGATAGAAGGGCTATCACTATAAGGTAGAATGGAAAGGGACTCCTCGGTCTGTGGACGCGATAGATATACCTCGAAGTTTCCGGAGCAGTCGCCTTGCCTCAAGGGTGATAGGGCTGAGTCGAAGTACCTGGATCTGCACATGAAAAACATGCGCAGAAAGGGCATGAGTATACCACAGTGGTACTTAGTAAGTGTCAAGCCTAACCTCGGTCGGGTAGTGACGACGAAGGTCAGGGCCCTACTGAGGTTAAATAAAATATAAGGTTCGACAGTGTAGAACATCACAGTATAAATAAGTACAGCAGTAAAAGTAACACAGGATATAAAAGACAGTAACAACTATTACAGAGGCAAAGTAAACACAGAAGGAAATACAGCTCACCACCAAATAATAACAATCGGGGATCTTCCAAGATATCGTCTTGTAGTCCAAAATATACATATCCAATAGGTCTCCCGGGTTACATTCCCGTAGTCCAACTCATAGTGTGCGGGGATCTACCGAAATCCTGTTCCGTAGTCCCAAATGTAAATCCCCAGTATTGGGGGAATCTACCGGGTGCAGTTACGTAGTTCCATATAACTATGCAAGGGGATCTACCGGAATCCCACATCCGTAGTTCCAAAAGTAAACAGACAAGGGGGAGCTACCAGAATCCCACATTCGTAGTCCCAATGCAAATACACAGCAACAATAGGAAAATATTCAGAAATGTCAAATTTCATATTAAAGCAAACAAGTAATTCTAGCCTAGCATGTTGCATATAATTCAGGTAAAACAGTTTGAGTAAATAAAGCAATTAAATCACTTAGACATGCTTTCCTAATCTAACAACAGGCTTAATAGTGCAAGTAATAAAAATAGGAAAGGAACCATACTAGTAATTACTTAATGAAAATCGGATTTCAAATAAGTAGCATGAGTACGCACTCGTCACCTCACGTACAAGGCATTTTAATCATCAAATATATCATATCCTAAGGGGAAGGTCCCCCACACAAGGTTAGACAAGCCACTTACCTCGAACCGGCTCAAAATCAACCCAACACTACGTCTTTGCCACGAATACTCAACTCCAAATGGCCCAAATCTATCCAATTCAATTGCATAATGTAAATAACACTTTAAGTAACTGATTCTATAATTAAATTCTAAGCTAATACGCGAAATTATGTAAAATGACCAAATTGCCCCTCGGGCCCACATCTCGGAATCGGGTAAAAATTATATATGACACTCATTCCCTCGCGAGTCTAGCCATATAAGAATATCTCAAATCCGATGTCAAAAACCCAATCAAAACTCAATAATTTGGCCTATGAAGTTTATCCAATTTTTTCCCCAAATTTTCCACCAATATTCGAAATTTAAAGACTATATTTAAGTTAGGAATCATGGAAATTGATCTAAGTTGGGTAGAGATCACTTACCCAAGTTACCCAGGTGCAAAACTCTTCAAAAATCGCCCCTCCCGAGCTCCCAAATTCGAAAATGTGAAAATAGGCTTAAACCCTCGAATTGGGGTTTTAATGAATCTGCCCAGGTATTGTTCATCGCGATCGCGAGAAATGGTGTGCGATCGCGAAGAGGAAAAATTGAGGGTCCTTGAACTGGCCTGTGCGAACGTGATAGGATGTATGTGAACGCGGAAGAGGAAAAGGGCAGGCTTACGCGTTCGTGGACGAGACCATGCGAACGTGAAGGGGAAAAAACACTGAGCCACCGGCTCCTAATTCTACTATGTGAACGCGGAAGGGGGAATGCGAACGCGAAGGAGGAAGGGGCAGACTTCCGCGATTGCGAGCCAAATCATGTGATTGCGAAGAACAAATTAGACCCCCTCTGAAAATACACTACGCGAATGCGGAGGGAAGGCTGCGAACGCGATGAAGGAAACCAGATACCAGATTTTTCTGCAATTCCACAAGTTTCAAAATGACCCGTTGAGCATCCGAAACACACCCGAGGCCCCCCGGGACCTCAACCAATCCTAAAAAATCATTCAAACTTGTCCCAACCTTCGGAACGCTCAAAACAATATCAAAACACCTACTTTTCATCGAATTCAAGATTAAAAATTTCAAAAACTCTAAAAACACACTTTCGATCAAAAAGTCTACCAGACCCGTCCAAATGACCTGAAATTTTACACACACATCCCAAATGACATAACGGAACTACTACAACTCTCGGAATTCCATTTCCACCCTCGGATCAAAATCTCACTATCGAACCGAAAACTTCTAAAATTCAACTTTCGGCATTTCAAGCCTAAATTAGCTACAGACCTCCAAAACACAATCCGAACACGCTCCTAACCCCGAAATCACCCCACGAAGCTAACGGAACCATTGGATTTTCACTCTGAGGTCGTCTTCACACTGTTCCGACTACGATCAACTTTCCAACAATTAAGCTCTCATTTAGGGACGAAGTGTCCCAAAACTCTCCGAAATTCAAAACCGAACATCCCAGTAAATCAAAATGGCAGAAATAAACATGGCAAAAGCAGTTAATAGGGGATCAGGGCGTTAATTTTTAAGATGACCGGCCAAGTCGTCACATCCTCCTACACTTAAACATTCGTTCATCCTCGAACGAGCATAGAGACATACCTGAAGTAGTGAAAAGATGAGGGTAACGGTTGCGCATATCCTGCTCGGTCTCCCAGGTCGCCTTCTCGACCGGATGACCCCACCACTGAACCTTCATTGATGCAATGTTCTTTGACATCAGCTTTCTGACCTACCTGTCCAATATTGGCATTGGATCCTTAACATAAGATAGATCCTTGTCCAACTGGACTGAACTGAAATCCAACACGTGTGATGGGTCACCGTGATACCTCCGGAGCATCGAAACATGAAATACCGGATGAACTCCGGCCAAGCTGGGCGGTAAGGCAAGCTCATATGCAACCTCCCTAACACGCCTCAATATCTCAAAAGGGCCAATAAATCTCGGACTTAGCTTTCCTTTCTTCCCGAATCTCATGACACCCTTCATAGGCGAAAATCGAAGCAAAACACGCTCTCCAACCATATAGGAAACATCACGAACCTTCTGGTCCGTGTAACTCTTTTGTATGGACTGGGCTGTACGGAGTCTATCCTGAATCACCTTAACCTTCTCCAAAGCATCCTGAACTAAATTTGTGCCCAATAATCTAGCCTCACCCGGCTCATACCAACCCATCGGGGATCTACACCGTCTCCCATATAAAGCCTCATATGGTGCCATCTGAATGCTGGACTGATAGCTGTTGTTATAAGCAAACTCTGCCAAGGGCAAGAACTGATCCCAAGACCCACCAAACTCAATCACACACGCACGGAGCATATCCTCAAGAATCTGAATAGTGCGCTCGGACTGTCCGTCCGTCTGAGGGTGAAATGTTATACTCAACTCCACCCGAGTACCCAACTCCTACTGAACGGCCCTCCAGAACCATGATGTGAACTGAGTACCTCTATCTGAAATGATAGACATTGGAATACCATACAGACAAACAATCTCCCGGATATAAATCTCCGCCAACCGCTCCGAAGAATAAGTAGTACACACAGGAATGAAATGAGCGGACTTGGTCAACCGATCCACAATCACACAAATAGCATCGAACTTCCTCAAAGTCCGTAGGAGCCCAACTACAAAGTCCATGGTGATCCGCTCCCACTTCCACTTCGGGATCTCTATCTGTTGAAGCAACCCACCCGGCCTCTGGTGTTCATACTTCACCTGCTGACAGTTGAGGCACCGAGCTACAAATCCAACTATATCTTTCTTCATCTGCCTCCACCAATAGTGCTGCCTCAAATCCTGATACATCTTCGTGGCACCCGGATGGATGGAATACCGCTAACTATGGGACTCCTCTAGAATCAACTCCTGAAGCCCATCAATATTGGGTACACAAATCCGACCCTGCATCCTCAATACCCCATCCTCACCAATAGTCACATCTCTGGCATCACCGTGCTGAACCTTGTCCTTGAGGACAAACAAATGAGGGTCATCATACTGTCGCTCCCTGATACGATCAAATAAGGAAGAGCGAGAAACCACGCAAGCTAGAACCTAACTGGGCTCCGAAAGATCCAATCTCACAAACTGGCTGGCTAAGGCCTGAACATCCATCGCCATAGGCCTCTCCGATGCTGGCAAATAAGCCAAACTCCCCAAACTCTTCGCCCGGCGACTCAAAGCATCGGCCACCATATTGGCCTTGCCCGGGTGATATAAGATGGCGATGTCATAATCCTTCAGCAACTCTAACCACCTCCTCTGGCGCAAATTTAGATCCTTTTGATTGAATAAGTGTTGCAAGCTCCGATGGTCAGTATAAATCTCATAGGGAACACCGTATAAGGAATGGCGCCAAATCTTCAGGGCGTGAACAATGGCAGCTAACTCAAGGTCATGAACAGGGTAGTTCTTCTCATGAATCTTCAACTGTCTGGACGCGTAGGCAATCACCCTACCGTCTTGCATTAACGCCGCTCCGAGGCTAATCCTCGAGGCATCACAATAGACCGTATAAGACACCGAACCTATAGGCAATATCAAGACTGGGGTTGTGGTCAAAGCTGTCTTGAGCTTCTGGAAGCTCACCTCACACTCCTTCGTCCACTGAAATGGAGCACCTTTCTGGGTCAACCTGGTCATAGGGTCTGCAATCGATGAAAACCCCTCCACAAAACGACGATAGTAGCCCACAAGCCAAGGAAACTACGAATCTCTGTAGCTGAGGATGGTCTGGGCCAACTATGCACGACCTCTATCTTCTTCGAATCCACCTGAATACCCTCACTCGATACCACGTGGCCTAAGAATGCCACTGAATCCAACCGAAACTCACATTTCGAGAACTTAGCATATAACTTCTTCTCTCTCAAAGTCTGAAGCACAGTCCTCAGGTGCTGCTTATGATCTTCCCGACTCGGGGAATACACCAGAATATCATCAATAAAGATAATGACGAACGAGTCAAGATACAGCTGAAACACACTATGCATCAAATTCATAAAGGCTATTGGGGCATTGGTCAGCCCAAATGACATAACAAGGAACTCGTAATGACCATGCCGAGCTCTGAAAGTAGTATTCGGGATATCTGGCTCCCGAATCTTCAACTGATGGTAACCTGAGCGCAAATCAATCTTAGAAAACACTCGTGTGCCCTGAAGTTGGTCAAACAGATCATCAATACGAGGCAAAGGATAACGGTTCTTCACTGTCACTTTGTTCAACTGGCGATAATCAATACACATGCGCATAGAACCATCCTTTTTCTTCACAAACAAGACAGGAGCACCCCAAGGTGATACACTGGGCCAAATAAAACCCTTATCAAGCAATTCTTGTAATTGATACTTCAACTCAGGAGGAGCCATACGATACGGGGGAATAGAAATGGGCTGAGTGCCCGGCAACAGATCAATGCCAAAATCAATATCTCTATCAGGCGGCATGCCTGGAAGATCAGCTGGAAACATATCGGGAAAATCCCGTACTACTGGGACTGAATCAACTGAAGGGGTATCACTACTGACATCTCTCACATAAGCTAAATACGCATCACACCCCTTCTCAACCATACGTCGAGCTTTAAGAAAAAAAATAACTCTACTGGGAGTGTGATCCAAAGTACCCCTCCACTCAATACGCGGTATACATGGCATAGCCAACATCACGGTTTTGGCGTGACAATCAAGAATAGTAAATGGGGTGACAACCAGTCCATGCCCAAGATAATATTGAAGTTAACCATACTGGGTAACAATAAATCGGCTCTTGTCTCAAAACCACTAAGAGCAACCAAACACGACCGATAAATGCGATCCACAACGAGAGAATCTCCCACAGGAGTAGAAACATAAATAGAGGAACTCAAAGAATCCCGAGGTACACCCAAATGCGGAGCAAAATAAGAAGACACATAAGAGTAAGTAGAGTCTGGATCGAATAGAACCGATGCATCTCTGTGGCAAACCAATATAATACCTGTGATGATAGAATCGGAGGCAACAACCTCGGTACGGGCAGGAAGGGCATAGTATCTGGCTTGGCCTCCCCCTCAAGGGAGACCTCTACCTCCCCAACCTCCACCTCTAGCTTGCTGAGCAGGTGGGGTAGCAACTGGAGCTATAATCATAGCTTGGGAACTCTGCGGGGCGCGGGGCGGCTGAAAAGTCTGTGGAGGTACACTCCTCCCAAGTTTGGGGCAATCCCTCACCACATGGAGTGTGTCACCACACTCAAAACAAGCTCTGGGAGGATGTGGTAGTGGGAACTGTGCGGTACGGGTACCCCAAGACCCCTGAAAACCTGAAACACTGTGTGAAATCTCAGATGCAACTGAGCTGGCTGACCCACAAAACCTCTACCATGCCATACTCTTCCTCCAAAATAAGTACCAGTGGGTCTCTCCAGTCTCCGAGATCTCCTTACTTCCCTATACTCTTTCTCCTGACCTCTTCTGTCCTCTCTCTCTTGGACCCACCTGTCCTCTACTCGGCAAGAGGTCCTCACCACCCGCTGAACTGGGACCACAAGTTATGTCACCATGACACCTAGAACTTGAACAATGGGAACTCGCCGCTCCGGAGGGGGGTGGAAATCTGGGTCCCTTCCCCGATCTGTGAAGTAGTTGGTACAACCTGAATCAACCTCGCATGAATTAAGGTACCAAACATGCTCAGAAACTATGTTAATGTCTCCTAAAAGGCTGGAGCAGTAGTAGCAGTAGGTGCATGGGATCTGGCTGGAACAGCTGGTGGCTCCTCGGTGGTAGCTCGCGCGGATGCTCTTGGTCCATCGCGTGCGCGTGCGGGTCCTCGGTCTCTACCCGGGCCCCGACTTTTGGCGACTCTCGTAGGGGCGCGGGTGCCTGATGATTTCAGGTAGCGCATGTCCTCACCATCGGTGAGAGAATAGAAGATAGAAGTTCAGAATTTGTGATGTCAAAAATCTCGCACGACAGGGAAATTAAATGAAGTGGAATTTTCCTAACGGTTACATAGCCTCTCGTAGATAAGTACAGATGTCTCCGTACCGATCAACAAGACTCGAATAAACCGGTTTGTGATTCATGACTCCTATGAACCTAGAGCTCTGATACCAACTTGTCACGACCCCAGTTTGCCCTCCGTGAACCATCGTGACGGCACCTAGTCTCTACGACTAGGTAAGCCTAAACTTGCGGAAGATAACCAAAACTTGCGGAAGTAAAACAATTTAAAAACAAAAATAAGGCAATAACAGTGTTAAATGTGTCGCTCGGTATACACCATATTTTTTATAGATCTTAAAACCAATATCTAAATCCAAGACTCGGAAACCCACGAATCACAAGCTAAGAAAAAGAAATACTACATAGCTCTAACTCCGGAATTTTGTCTAATAAGAACAGAAGTACAGAAGGGCTAAATACTAAAAGCATGAATAGAAAGGGACTTCTCGGTCTGCGGACGTGGCAGATGTACCTCGAAGTCACTAGAGTAGTCGCCTCCCTCAAGGATGGTAAACCTGAGTAGAAGTACCTGGGTCTACACATGAAAAACATGCGCAGAAGAGGCATGAGTACACCACAGCAGTAGTCAGTAAGTGTCAAGCCTAACCTCGGTTGGGTAGTGACGAGGAAGGTCAGGGCCCTACTGAGGTAAAATAAAGAATATGAGACATGACAGTATAAGATAAGCAGTATAGTTGAAAATCTACAGTAAGAATCTACACAGGATAATAAGGAGTACAATAACGGAAACAGAAATAATGGCAAATACCAGGAAGTACCACTCATAACAAGGATGATAACCGAGGATCTCTCAGTATCCCGAGAATCTCTTAGTACCCTCAATATATATACCAGGGATCTCTTGGTATCCCGAGGACCTCTCGGTATCCTCAATGTATTCTAGGGATCTCTCGGTATCCTCAATATATGCTAGGGATCTCTTGGTATCCCGAGGATCTCTTGGTATCCTCAATGTATGATAAGGGTCTCTTAGTATCCCGAGGATCTCTTGGTATCCTCAATGTATGATAGGGATCTCTTGGTATCCCGAGGATCTCTCGATATCCTCAATATATGATAGGGATCTCTTAGTATACCGAGGATCTCTTGGTATCCTCAATGTATGATAGGGATCTCTTGGTATTCCGAGGATCTCTCGGTATCCTCAATATATTCTAGGATCTCTTGGTATCCCGAGGATATCTTGGTATCCTCAATATACGTGTCAGGGATCTCTTGGTATCCCGCACCTCAGTTCAGTTCATAAATACATACAGGGGATCTCCCGAGATGTCGTCCCGTAGTCCCAAAGTAAAAACACACAGCAGTAACACAAGAATACCTAATTAAGCTAAATTTCGTACCAAGTAAACAGTTAATTCTAGCCTAACATGCTTCACGTAATGCAATTAAGGCAGTTTAAGCAAATAGGCAATTAAGTCAACTAAACATGCTTTTCTAAACTAGCAACAGACTAAATTCACAAGTAGAATAAAACAGGAAAAAGAACTCAATTGAAATACTTAAGGAAAAATCGGATTTTCAACAATTAGCTCAAGTACGCGCTCGTCACCACACGTACAAGGCATTTCAATTATCAAATATATCATATCCTAAGGGCAGATCCCCCACACAAGATTAAACAAGCCACTTACCTCGAACCAGCTCAAAATCAACCCAACACCACGTCTTCGCCACGAGTACTCGACTCCAAATGGCCCAAATCTATTAAATTCAATTGCATAATGTAAATAACACTTCAAGTAACTGATTCTATAATTAAATTCTAAGCTAATACGCGAAATTATGTAAAATGACCAAAACGCCCCTTGGGCCCACATCTTGAAATCGGGTAAAAATTATATATTCCGGACACTCATTCCCTCACGAGTCTAACCATATAAGAATCTCTCAAATCGGATGTCAAAAATCCAATCAAAATTCAATAATTCGGCCTATGAAGTTTATCCAATTTTTTCCCCAAATTTTCCACCAATATTCGAAATTTAAAAACTAGATTTAAGTTAGGAATCATAAAAATTGATCTAAGTTGGGTAAAGATCACTTACCCAAGTTAAAACTCTTCAAAACTCGCCCCTCCCGAGCTCCCAAATTCGAAAATGTGAAAATAGGCTTAAACCCTCGAATTGGGGTTTTAATGAATCTGCCCAAGTGTTGTTCATCGCGATCGGGAGAAATGGTGTGCGATCGCGAAGAGGAAAAATTGAGGGTCCTTGAACTGGCCTACGCGAACGCGACAGGATGTACAGGAATGCGGAAGAGGAAAAGGGCAGGCTTACGCGTTCGCGTACGAGACCATGCGAACACGAAGGGAAAAAGACCACTGAGCCACCGGCTCCTAATTCTACTATGCGAACGCGGAAGGGGGAATGCGAAGGAGGAAGGGGCAGACTTCCGTGATCGCGAGCCAAATCATGCGATCGCAAAGAACAAATTAGACCACCTCTGAAAATACACTATGCGAACGTGGAGGGAAGGCCGCGAACGCGATGAAGGAAACCAGATACCAGATTTTTCTGCAATTCCACAAGTTCCAAAATGACCCGTTGAGCATCCGAAACACACCCGAGGCCCCCTGGACCTCAACCAAACCTGCCAACAAATCCTAAAACATCATTCAAACTTGTTCCAACCTTAGGAACGCTCAAAACAACATAAAAACACGTACTTTTCATCGGATTCAAGCTTAAAAATTCCAAAAACTCTAAAAACACACTTTCGATCAAAAAGTCTACCAAACCTGGTCCGAATGACCTAAAATTTTGCACACACATCCCAAATGACATAACAGAACTACTGCAACTCTCGGAATTCCATTTTGACCCTCGGATCAAAATCTCACTATCGAACCGGAAACTTCCAAAATTCAACTTTCGGCATTTCAAGCCTAAATTAGCTACGGACCTCCAAAACACAATCCGAACACGCTCCTAACCCTGAAATCACCCCACGAAGCTAACGGAACCGTAAGATTTCCATTCCGAGTCCATCTTCACACTATTCTGACTACGGTTAACTTTCCAATACTTAAGCTCTCATTTAGGGACTAAGTGTCCCAAAACTCTCCGAAACTCAAAACCAAACATCCCGGCAAATCAAAATGGTAGAAATAAACTTGGGGAAAGCAGTTAATAGGGGATCAGGACATTAATTCTTAAGACGACCAGCCGGGTCGTCACACCTGTGTGACGTGAATTAATTATTCTATAAGCAATAATGCGCTTTTGCATTTTCCATTCCTTATCAATCCAATGAGTGGTTACAGTGAGATAATTACAGTCATTACCACTTCTACCAATATCAGTAGTAATAGCAATGCGACAATCTATATGAGTAAATAAATAGCGCAAATATTGTTCATATTCATGTTTATATTTATAAATATCGCTCTTTACGGTTGCGCGAGGTCATCCTTTATAAGTAGGATTAAAAACTCTTCTAATATAATGCACAAAGTGAGGGTTAGAAGGAAAACTATAGGGTAAGCACATAACAGTAACCATTTTTGCCAATTCTTCACGATCTTTATTTGGATCGTAATATAAAATGCCACCGGTAACAATGTTAATTCCCGGTTGAACTAGTTTTGACCCGGTACAAGGGTTAACCTCAGTACCTACATTTGTCCCCTCTTGCGCAGCTTTCATTTGAAGATATCTAGTTTTATCTCTAGGGTGTTTCTTTATGTGTCTAGTCAAACTACCCGTACCGCTACGGTCTCCAGTATATTTATGCATCATCAAAGCCTCATAAGTTTTACACTTAGCCTTATTTTGAGCTCTTATTTGAGTAAAAAAGTGCCAAACAAGATATGTTTCGGGCCGTCTAGAAGGTTGTCTATTAAAAGTAAAGGGTACTACAGGAGGGTCAGGCGGGGCATCATTTGGATTATTATCAGTTGGGTTAACAACAGGACTAGTAGGTGTATCATCTAAACCCGGTTGCGTTTCATCTAATTCATCATTTTCATCGATAGTTTGATTAGGATAAAGAGCATTTATAACTTCATCATTTAATTGTTGACCTGGTGCAACATCATAGCAAAATTGACTATCGAAAAATTGAAAACAAGGGTCATCACTATAAAAAATAACAGGTGGAGGAGGACGGGTAACAGGTCTGGGTCGGGGAGCTAGGGGAGGAGTAGTAGTTTGGCGATTAGATTCACCAATTTTAGATTTTCCCTTACCACCAAACATTTTTTTTCAAAGAAAATGCTATATTAATTATAATTATACAAACTAAAACAAACAAAATTATAATATCAAAACTTAAGAGTTGGAACGAGTTTATCAAATTGATGAACAACTTCTTGAAAATTGTATATCGTTGAAGACTTGAATACTTCAATTCACCAACTTCACAATTTTTCACAAATTGCAATAATAAAGTAAGCAATTATAGAAGAAAATTAGAGAGAGATTGTTGATTTTGTGAGTATAAATGAAAGAATGAGGGGGTATTTATAGTTGAGAATAGGAAAAAAGTGTAATTATAAAAAGTTTGGGGTTAAAACAAAGTTTGGTGGCCAAATGACTATTTTTTAAAAAGCCAAACGGCTAAATTGCAGGCCAACGACTAGTTTTTAAACTTCCAACCGTTGGACAATTTTTTTAAATTTTTTTTTAAAAAAAAATAGCCGTTAGGCCCGGTTGAACCGACTCGGGCTCGCGGTCTCAACCTGGAGGACCGCCCCACAGTGGGCTCCTAGCACCGTTTGGGACCGAACCGTTTGAACCGGCCCATTTGGCCCGTGGTCTCGCGGTCATGGGGCGGTCCCGGGCTAGGCCCGGCCCACAATACAACCTTAGTTCCATATAACTGTGTAGGGGGATCTACCGAAATCCCACATCCGTAATCCCAAAAGTAAACAGACAAGGGGGAGCTACCGGAATCCCACATCCGTAGTCCCAATGTAAATACACAGTAGCAGCAGGAAATATTCAGAAATGTCAAATTTCATATTAAAGCAAACAAGTAATTCTAACCTAGCATGCTGCACAGAATTCAGGTAAAACAGTTTGAGCAAATAAAACAATTAAATCACTTAGACATGCTTTCCTAAGCTAACAATAGGCTTAATAGTGCAAGTAATAAAAACAGGAAAGGAAACATACTAGTAATTACTTAATAAAAACCGTATTTCCAACAATTAGCACAAGTACGCACTTGTCACCTCACGTACAAGGCATTTCAATTATCAATAATACCAAATCCTAAGGGGAAAGGTCCCCCACACAAGGTTAGGCAAGCCACTTACCTCGAACCAGCTCAAAATCAACCCAAAACCACGTCTTTGCCACGAGTACTCGACTCCAAATGGCCCAAATTTATTCAATTCAATTGCATAATGTAAATAACACTTCAAGTAATTGATTCTACAATTAAATTCTAAGGTAATACGCGAAATTAGGTAAAATGACCAAAATGCCCGTCGGGCCCACGTCTCGGAATCGGGTAAAATTTACATTTCCAGAATTTTCACACTATCACGAGTTCATTCATACCAAAAGTACCAAAATCGGACTTCAAAGGGTCTCTCAAATCATCACTCAAAGGTTTCTAATTAGTCAAGCCCTAACCCCCAATTTACCACTGATTTTCCTTAATTTTTCATAAATTGATAAAAATTATCCCAATAACGAGTTTAGGGACCAAAGACCTTACCCCAATGAACTCCTCTGAAAATCCCTCTTGAAAAGTGCTCCCCAAGCTTCTTCCCGTTTGAAAAGAGGTGAAAAATGACTAAATTTCACGAAGGCAAGTATTTATATGTTTCTGCCCAGCGATTTCCGCATCTGCGGTCCCGCTTTTGCGGACCAATGGTCGCATCTGTGACAATCACTAACTCAGCCTGATTCCGCCCCTACGACTCCCCATTCGCAGATGTGGTACCGCTCCTGCGGAAATTCTACCGCTTCTGTGGCTCCTGCTGAACCTCCCCATTTCCGCTTCTGCGATGTCAAATGTTGCTTCTGCGGCTCCTCACCTGCGGGACCCAACCGCAATCAGTAGCTTCAGCTGCTTCAAACCACTTCTAAATCCTTCCGTCAACCATCCAAAATCATCCCGAGACCCCTGGGACCTCAACCAAAAGCACAAACAAGTCTAATACCACTGCCCAAACTTATACCAATCCTTAAAACACCTAAAACAACATTGATGAAGGCTATAATTACACATTTTAGTTGATTATTACACTCTAATTTACTGCACTTTAGTTGAGTTTGCGCTTTAATCGCTAGTGTTTTGCACTAACGGTGTGTTTTATGCCTTGTAGGAGTGATTCCGAACTATATAGATATCATAGAATGAAATTAAGTAATTTGGAGCTTTGAAGTCTGAGTAAGAGCTCAAGGAATTATGCCGGGATCGCGTTCGGGGGTCAAATTTGATAATTAAGTACGAACGAAGACTCGAAGAGGCATATTGCGCACTGTCTAGTAAAATACACATAAACTTTTGCGCAGAACTCTATTTGGGCTCCATAATATATGGTTGTAAATATAACTCAAAGGGCTACAACTTTTATGTTTTACGTTTTTCCAAATTCCAAACGGAACAGGGTGAAAAACCGCGGTTACGGTAGGACCGCGACAGAGCAGAGCTACAGATTCAGAGGGCCTATTTGGCCGTGGTCCCGGTGTAACCGCGGTGGGACCGTGGCAGGACGCGTAAATTTCAGGGACCAAAGTGCAAAATACGGGATTTTAAGCCCTAAACCTATATTAAACCAAGGAAGTCGGCCAAGAAAGAGAGGAGGATAGATTTGAGACACAGATTCGACCTAAGGAGGCAAGAACGCATTGGGAGCAAGGCGGAGAATTCTTCCACGAGTTTTTCCTTCCTCTTCCTATTTTTCATTGTTGGTTATGACTTTTAGTATTGTAGTTTTACATACTATTATGAATAGCTAAATTGTTATCTAGAGTTTTGATAGAACCTTTTGTAGGATAAATTCTTGTTATGTTTTTATAAAATTGAGCCATAGCTTTTCTCTATTTGTTCAACTACGTTTATATTCTGGTTGATTGAAGAGCTCTCAATTAGCTGTGCCTATTTAGTATGCATAACTCGGGAGAGAGTGCATATTTAGGTAAGTGTTGAACAACATCACTCCCAAAGTATAAGAGGGGTCTATAACTGCAGGTTTAAAGGCGGGATTAGGAATAACGAAGCCTTGGGTGCGATCTGAAGTGAGCTGTATTAAAAGCCAGCTAGCGTAGCTCGGGAGAGTGTGCCTAGTAAATTGTCGTAATGACTCGGGAGATATTTACGGTAGTAAGAGTGCTCATGATCGGTAGAGAATACTTAGGCGAAATTATAGAAGACATAGCGGGAGCGATTCCGACAATTGGGAAAATCATAACTCTAGACCTCCTTAATCTTGTCTCTAACCCTTAGTATATTTAGTTGTTAATTTAGTATTTTAATTTGTTAGTTAATTAGTTAAACACAAGAATCTAAATATCTATAAGTTAGAAATTGTTCAACCTTGTCTTCTTGGTGACAGTGAACAGCTGTAGCTAAACCTTAGTTCTCTGTGGGATTCGACTCCGGACTTGTAAACCGGATTATATTTGCAACGACCGCATTGTCTTTTTTATAAGGCATAGTTGGGCATGATCAAATTTTGGCGCCGTTGCCGGGGAACTAACGGTGTAGATGTGGGTGTACATATTGCTAGGTTTCAAGTTTGAACTTTTATTTTTATTTTTTGTATTTGATTTTTTTTCTTTTATTTTTTGTCTTACTTGTTGATTTTTTAAAAAAAAAAACATGGCATCATGGAATTATGAAAGTTTTGATGTTGGTAATTCTACTTTTAATCCTCCTTATCCTACTTTTTAAACTCAATAAATCTTTAATATCTTAAGTAAATTTTAATTTTATTTATATTTTAACTTACTCCAAAATATAAATAGTCATAACTTATCTCAATTTACGTATCTTTATATTTTTATTTTTTCTATTATAATTTTTTAATTAATTTTTTACCTCCATACTTCTAGCTAATATAGAAGAAAATCTATGAGTTGATCAATATATAGATACAAATATATATACATATACATATAAATATATATATATATATATATAGATTAGATTTGTCTAAGATCTATTTATATTATGTATAAGATTCATTAAACTACTTCCATTGATTATGTTTCCATTTATAATTTTTTAATTATAAATATTGTCCTAAAATTGCCAAGTGGCTTCATTTTAGCTTGCCATTTGGCTTAACCACAATGCATACTACTCTTCTTTTAATATAACTAGTATTAGTACCCGCGCGGTGCGCGGACACAAATCATGTTAAACTGTGATGTTGGTTATTTGAATCATGTGCAAATAACCTTAAAATATAAACCTCTCAGATAAAAATTATATAACATTAGATATTAATTATGAAGTAGGATATGAAATTATTGTTCAAATCTCGTAGTGCACAACCTATTTTGTTTTTTATTTGTAGCAACCTAACTACTTGATTTTAGTACTTGCACTTCGTTTTGCTGTCAGTATCAAAGAATACTAAACATATCATGTTGCGATCTGTCTTGTTTGAGCACATTAGATCATATTATTTTAACAAACTTCTTACTATCACTTTGTTTTTATCTAAAAGTTAAATATGTCTTATTCATCACATTATTTTATGCAAATTCTTTTTTTTTCTTATAGTTATTGCATTATTTATCATTTAAAATTATTTTACTATCATATAATTTTTTATTATCTTAATTAATATCTTTCTTATTATTCTTTTAATAGTCTTTAATAACTATAAATATTTTATTCTTGAAATTTGGTATATTTTTATGCATTCAATTTTTTTTAATCATTTAAACTTATTGTAATATTTTTAAATATAATTAAATTTTTTAATTTATTTATTTTTATATTAATTTAATGTATAAGTATCCTCATACTATCTCTATTGTTTTACTACATTCTCTTCCCTACTGTAAATTTTAATTATTTTTATATTAATTTTTTACCTTTAACCAGAATAATATCATATTTTATTTTAAATTGTAAAATTGAATTAGTCTAAAATATTAATACATATATTTGATGATTATGTTACAAATATATTGAGTTCTCTTATAACTATTTTTGTATTAGATGCAGTTATTTCTTTTTTTAACTTTAAGATACAAATTTAATTTTTAATTTTCATTAGTAAAATTACCTATATTAGAAAGTTATTTATATTATTAAAATTTTATTTTAATCATAGAAAAATAATTTCTTAATTGTTTGAACATATTATATATATGTAGTAATATGTTTATTGTCATTTTATTTCTTTACATAATATTTTAAAAAATAAAAACTTATGAAATAAAAAAAATCTCATCTCAAATTCAAATAATTCTTATCATTCTATTTTCTAAATTGGACCGCATTTTTAAAATATTATACTATATATTCAAACTTAAACTAACTGCACTCAATTCAGATATTAATCATAGAAAAATATTTTCTTTGTTGTTTGAACACATTATATGTTAATGTTGTAGTAATATTTTCATTATCATTTTATTTCTTACGTAAATTTTCTTTCTTTTTTAGATTTAATACAAATTTAATCTTTAATTTTTATTAGTAAAATTACCTATATTAGAAATTTATTTTCTATTTTAATATTTTTTCATAAATAAGACTTCAATTTCGTGATATTATCCATAGTTTGGACATTCTAATCGTAGTTTTAACAAATTTCTAATTTCAAATTCAAATAGCCTTCCCCTTTCATTTCTAATAATAATTTTTTAATAATTTTGCTAATTTTTAATCTATTATATAGTCTTATTACGTTTTATGTGGCTTTTCATTAACTTATAATTTTTTTTAATATCATTATAATCTACTATTCTTTAATATAATATAGATAAATATATAATTTCTAATCATAAAATAAATATTTATTTTGTTTTAAAAATATTGCTCGAAAATTTTAAATTATTTAAATTTTAATAAGATTTTAAGCATTGTATATTTAATTTATTTTATTTTTTAAACTTATGATTTATAAATATCTCATATTATCTCTAATTTATTTCTATTATTCAATATTTTTAGTTTTTGATTTTATCCATTAGACTTGAGTTACGTGGACTTATCCATATTATGAATTTTCTTATCATAATATAAAAAACTTTCCCATCTCAAATTTAAATAAGTTTTACCCTTCTTCTCTATGATAAAAAATCTGAATTTTTATTTTTTCTCTATTTATTATTTATTTTTGATATTATATTATTAAATACCTAATATTATTACATTGTCATGTGGATTTTTATTAGCTTGTTTGAATTTAATATTTATTTCTACTACATTCATTCTAATATAATATAGATAAAAATTAAAAAACTTTCTCAAATTCAAATAAGTTTTATTATTCTATTTTCTATATTTGACTACATTTTTAAAGAATTATGTTATACTTTCAAACTTAAACTTACTGTACTCAATTCAAATATTAATAAAAAAATATTTTCTTAATTGTTTGAACACATTATATCTGAATGTTGTAGTAATATTTACGTATAAAATATTCGTTTGCCCGATTTATCAATATTAATATGACTTTATTATTCTTATTTTTAAAATATTTTTTTACTGATTATTTAAGTTTTTTCTTACCTTATAAATAATTTATATACTTTATTTAAGATCTTATTTTGCTGCTTGAATTTATTTAATTTTTAAACTCAATATATCTTTAATAACTTAAGTAAGTTTTAATTTTATTTTATATTTTAACTTACTCTAATGTATAAATAGTCGTAGGTTATTTCAATTACGTCTTTCTATATTTTTTTATTTTTTTCGATTAGAATTTTTAATTAATTTTTACCTCCAATATCTCTAGCTAATAAAAAAATAATCTATGGGTGAATCAATATAGATATAAATATACTTATAAATATAAATTTAAATGTAGATATATAGATTAAATTTGCCTAAGATCTATTTAGATTAAGTATAAGATTCATTAACTACTTCCATTAATTATGTTTCTATTTATGATTCAAATTTTTAATGTTGTCTTTAAATTGCCAAGTGGCTTCTTTTTAGCTTGTCACTTGGCTTAACCACATGCTATCTTTAATAACTTAAGTAAATTTTAATTTTATTTTATATTTTAACTTACTCTAATATATAAATAGTCGTAGGTTATCTCAATTACGTCTTTCTATATTTTTTTTATTTTTTTCGATTAGAATTTTTAATTAGTTTTTACCTCCAATATCTCTAGCTAATAAAAAATAATAATCTATGGGTGAATCAATATAGATATAAATATACTTATAAATATAAATTTAAATGTAGATATATAGATTAAATTTGTCTAAGATCTATTTAGATTAAGTATAAGATTCATTAACTACTTCCATTAATTATGTTTCCATTTATGATTCAAATTTTTAATGTTGTCTTTAAATTGCCAAGTGACTTCTTTTTAGCTTGTCACTTGGCTTAACCACATGCTTCACTACTCTCCTTTTAATATAATATAGATATAGATAATATAGATAATATAGATAATTCTAGGCTAGACTTTCTTCCTTTTAATAATATATAGATATAGATTAGGTAAGTTCCTATTCTTATAAAAAGAAAAATTATTTTTGGTAGTGGAGTTAATTACAGTTGTATTGTATAAATTGAGAAAGGACAAATTAGACTTCCAAGATCTTCAACTCCCACGTGTGTTGCGGGTGCAACAACCATTTTGGTTCAACCAATACTGCTAGACCGGTTATAGCCAGTCACAATCTATTACTTTCTCAAATTGCTAAAAAAGAAGCAGAAAATTCACATCACCACAATCTTCCTTCCTCTCCGATCTGTGTTCACCACACGCCTTCATCGCTTGTGGCGGCCTTCTGCAACCTCAAATCATCGGAATTCGGAAGTTACCAACTTTTCCGGTATCCCCAATTCCATTTCCAATTATTTAATTATCTTTTTTCTCTTTCATATTCCATTGTTCCAATACTTTCTGCTTTTTTTTTTCTTGGGGGGGGGGGGGGAAGTTGGTGGTGTGTGTAGGAATTAGAATAAATTATAGGGATACTGATTTCTTCTGTATGCGTTTAGCTGAGATTAGTTTTTGGTTTTCTCTTTTTCCTTTTGTTATTTCAAATGATTTGGGATATTGGTGTATTTTGATTTTTGAGCTCAATTGTAGTTGATGGTATGACAACAGGGGGAAAAGAAATTAGTTAAAAAAGGTAAAAAGTAAAAAGGGGGGGGGGAGGGGGTGTGGGACAAATGACAATAGGGTCTTAACTCTTTTAGTGTTGAGGAAGTTGAACTTAATTGATTGTGCTACCATGATTTACTCCCACTTGCTGTTAAAAGGAAAAATATCGGCGGATTCATATAGCTGATCCCTACTTGTTTGGGACTGGGACATAATTGTGTAAAAGTTGCAAACTTGTGTGGACGAAGATTACACAGAGAGGAATAGATGTCTTAACATCTAGTAAAAGAGTTCAAAAGATACATGGAGCTTTACAATCTAGTTGATAAAGGGATTATCTTGAAGGAGCCTATTGCTGAACACCTCTGGGAATACCAAACTAGGTGTAAAAGACTGCTGGAACATTGACCTATATGCGTTTGCCCAGCAACTCGGTAGAATACGGAAAGCACCTGCATTTTCTAGTTTTAGGCATGATTTGATATATGATTGTCCAGTCCCATATAATGTGACTCATTCAGGTATCTAACTCTTCTCGCTATAACCGATAAAATCTCCTGACCCCATTTAAACACCCTCTCCCCACGCACGCGCAAAAGAAAAGGCGAAAAAAGGAAAGAAACAGTATTTGGAAAATAAAGGCATGTTTCTTACAAATTATTGGAACGATAAATATCAATCAACCATGTCTCAAAGCCAAACTAGTTGGCATTGGCAGTTTGAACAATTAAATAAGTATGTAAAGTCTCGTAAAGTTCCCCTTTCATTTGGATCTACCATGGTTTTGGGGTGTTTGGTGGAGAGAGATGCATAGCGTATTCAACTTATTGTATGTGAAGTCAAATGGATAAATAGGTTGAGATAATGAAGACTTGAAATGAGAAGAAAGATAGGAAAATTAGGATAATAAAACTAGCTTGAGACCTCAAAGCAAAAAGAGATGAAGTAAGTTGGCTGAAATGAAGAAATGAAGTAGATACAGCTTAATGGCTTGGAGCTATACTGAGAGAAGTTTCAATTAATTGAAAAATATACTCCAAATAAGTCTATGTAATCATAGTTATGCTGTCTGTGAGAAAAAAATTATGTTAACAACGGAGTGGAAATGGATGCATGAAATAAGTAAAGAAGAAGCAGCAGTCAGAATAGAGAAAAACCTCAGTGAAGAACTGGAAGACTAAATAATAAAATCTAGTTAAGGTGAATTTGTAATTTGCCCCAGAGTTGTTAAAGCCACGCTTAAAGCGCTCTTAATCCCTGAAGCGAGGCTCAAAAAATGTTGAGCGCTTCGCCTCGCTTAGCGGACACTTCAGTGTCGTCATCAAGGCTTTAAGGCATACTTTTTGATGTAAAAGAAGAATCTATGTTAAATTTTATTAATTTTGGCCAAGATCATGTTTTAGAGCTCAAGTCCAAACATATGGACTTATTTTCAAGAAGCACAAGAAGTCCAAGAAGCTCGAGATTGATTTCAAGAAGCCAAGATTCTTTCCTTCTTAAAATAGGATTTAATTTATTCCTTTTAGAATAAGGATTTTCCTTCTAATAGGATTCTAGTTTCTTTTCCTTATAGAATAGGGATTTTACTTTCCTTGTCTTTAGTTATTTTATTTCCTTATTAGAATAGGAATTGTAGTCATCAAAGAAGAGACCCTAGGTCTATATAAAGGGTTCTCATGCCTTTGTAGAGTAGAAATCACGTTTTTGAGGCTTGCCCTAGTTTTAAAATAGAGTGTTTTTCTCTATTTTGTCTTCTTTATCCTTGTTTTTGGTTCCAAGCAAGGTGGTGATAGTCTTTATCTTGTTTTCAATTGCGTGTGGTGTTTCTTTATCACGTTAATTGATTTCAAGTGGTGACTTTAGGAACTTTTCATTGAAGAACACGTTTCTTGATATAAATTCGTTATTTTGATATCCTAGAATCAGAACTTTTATTGAACCACTACAACTTCAATATTTATTTGTTTTGAACGAGTAAATAGTCTTTCTTATAGATCAAATTTTCATCTTTCACCTCGTTTTTTGAATCATCATATTCCGAGTTCTCAAACTTGAGATACGTTGTTTCTTGAAACCGGCCCACAAACCACGTTTTCGTTTCAAGATCTTGATCCTGGTCGATTGGTTCTTTGTTAACTCGAAGAATCACATCAATTTGGTATCAGAGCTATAACCTACAGGTCCAAAGGTTGAGAAATCATCATGTCTAAGATTCAACCAAGAGGAAGATTCTTGGTTCATGAAGATGAAGAAACGAGACAACATGAATCTCTTTTCTATACTAGATGTACCTCCCATGGAAAAGTTTGTTTGTTGATCATTGATCGTGGGAGTCACGTAAATATTGTTTCTGAAGAGATGGTTTCTAAACTCGTCTTGTCAACCAAACTTCATCCATATCCTTAAGCATTGAAGTTGAAGATGATGATGGTTTAGAGGTAACTCGTCAATGCCTAGTTTTTTTTTCTATTGGTAAGATCTATAAAGACAAGATTTGGTGTGACGTAGTGAATATGGATGCTTGTCACTTATTACTTGGAAGACCATGGGTGTATGATAGGTGTGCTAAATATGATGAAGACCTTAATACCTATTCTTTTACAGAGGATGGACGTAAGATTATTTTAGTACTGTTGAATCCCAAAGAAATTGCTAAAAAACTGAAGTTCAATGATGATTCTTTTCTGACCAAATTACAAATAATTAGTCCAATCAATAGAGGAAAGTCTTTGAACGTTAGTCCAATTAAGGAGGAGGAGCATGAACCGGATCTACAAGTTGAGGATTTACCTCCAAAGTTTGATGATGATCCGTTGGAGCATCCCATATGTGAGCTTAAATTTTCTCCTAATAGAGATGCTCAACATAATATTAATTTGATTGTCTTTCAAACGCGGCAGCATATTGCATTAATCCAGAAGTCCATGAAATTTTGCAAACACAAGAGGAAGGGTTGCTTAAAAAAGAGTCCATAATAGAAGGTTTGAGTTCATATTTTGTTCCAGTTTTTTCATGCCCCCAAAGGATGAATATATTCAAGAATATGTAAGAGATCTCAACACAAATTTCATTAATGATTATGATCTAGTTAAATATGAGAGCGTTATTGTTGATGAATTCTCAAGAAGATATACTTCAATCTCCAAGCTTGATCCAAAGGTACTTGAGTTTGATTCTTCTAAGGGTTTTCGTTGTGCTAAATCGAATTTTCTTAGCATATTCCATAAGTACCACATTGACATGGAGAAGTTAAGGATTCTCGAAGATCAAAAGAAAATAACTTATGGTTATGAATTGGTGTGTCAAAATCAATTTAAGAGGATTCATTGCAGAAATATTGGTACGAAGTTACTATTGAGAAAGTGAGATTTAGTTCGGCCACATGCTAAGCTTTGTTACAATACGATGAAGATCTTTGACAAGTTAGAAAAATGCAACTTAGAGCCCGGAGAATATGAGTTCAATCAAATAACGGTAATTGCCAATCTTGTGCCATTTGTGGAGCCTTTAGACTCGAGGACGAGTCTTTCTCAACTAGGGGAGAATGATGTAAAAGAAGAATCTATGTTAAATTTTATTAATTTTGGCCAAGATCATGTTTTAGAGCTTAAATCCAAACGTATGGACTTATTTTCAAGAAGCACAAGAAGTCCAAGAAGCTCGAGATTGATTTCAAGAAGCCAAGACTCTTTCCTTCTTAAAATAGGATTTAATTTATTCTTTTTAGAATAAGGATTTTCCTTCTAGTAGGATTCTAGTTTCTTTTCCTTGTAGAATAGGGATTTTACTTTCCTTGTCTTTAGTTATTTTATTTCCTTATTAGAATAGGAATTGTAGTCATCAAAGAAGAGACCCTAGGAGACCCTAGGTCTATATAAAGGGTTCTCATGCCTTTGTAGAGTAGAAATCAGTTTTTGAGGCTTGCCCTAGTTTTAAAATAGAGTGTTTTTCTCTATTTTGTCTTCTTTATCCTTGTTTTTGGTTCCAAGCAAGGTGGTGATAGTCTTTATCTTGTTTTCAATTGCGTGTGGTGTTTCTTTATCACGTTAATTGATTTCAAGTGGTGACTTTAGGAACTTTTCATTCAAGAACACGTTTCTTGATATAAATTCGTTATTTTGATATCCTAGAATCAGAACTTTCATTGAACCACTACAGCTTCAATATTTACTTGTTTTGAACGAGTAAATAGTCTTTCTTATAGTTCAGATTGTCATCTTTCACCTCGTTTTTTGAATCATCATAATCCGAGTTCTCAAACTTGAGATACGTTGTTTCTTGAAACCGGCCCACAAACCACGTTTTCGTCTCAAGATCTTGATCCTGGTCGGTTGATTCTTTGTTAACTCGAAGAGTCACATCACTTTTCCTAGCCAATGAGCATAATCCTGAAGAGGCGACATGAAACGATTGATATTTCACTTTAGCGTAAAAAAATTTCAATTTCTTTTCCACATGTTTGTTATTCATGCTTATAATTATTCGTCTTGGACTACATATACATATTTGTATTTTTTGTCCCTTGCGCCTTTTTTCATTAAAGCTCATGCTTTATTTGCACTCTCGGCTTAAAGCCCAATGGACCTTAGAGCTTTTTCGCGCCTTTTGCCTTTGATAACATTGATTTGCCACGAGTTTTTGGTAATTATAATCCAAATCCATGCTACTTCATTAGCTTAGATTTGGTCAAAGTCCTCTTTTTTCGAAAAGAAACTTATAGGGTTGATCCCAAATGTCTCAGGTAAGAAGTGGTTTTGGAATGGATTATAATTACTAAAAACTTGTGGGTAAATATTAAAACTCCCAAAATGCCTGTGTGTTGTTCTGCACAAACTCAGGTTGTTTAGTTCAAACAATCTAAGTGAATTTGAGTGGCAGATTCAGATTTCTGAAAAAAACTGAAGGAGGAAAAAAATATCAAAAGAAGTATCTTTGATATCTGGTATGGCATACTAATGCTAGTGACATCCTTTTCATGTTTTCCCCAGTTTAATAATGTTTTCAAAGGCTCATTTCAGGCGCTTAAGCCCTGAAGCTCAAAGAAGCTCAGAGTAGGCGCTTCACACCACTTAGGCTACCTTGAGTATAGGCGAGGCATTAAGGCGTGCGCCTAATTGTTATCTTGAATAGAATGATTCTAAACAATAAATATGATTAGCAAAAAGATATTAATTTTTAAGGAAATCATTATCGGCCATTCTTGTTCGTAGTGGTAGAGAGAATCTTCTTCATGCCACTAGGTCAAGAGTTTGAGCCTGGTATCTTGGCAAACAAAAAGTTGTTAAGGAAATCATTAAGAATGAAGTTGTTACTTTTTTCTTACATTACATATACATTTTTATTTTTTTCTTTGTTGTGCCTTTTCTAGCTAAAGCCCACACTTTAATTGCGCTTAAAGCCTTTTGATAAACTTGGAGCATTTTTTAACGCTTTTTGCCTTTGACAATGAATGCCCAGTTATAGGTGGCTGGAAGGACATATAAAGCAAGTCTAAGTCGAGGAAATCATATTTTCTGTTGTTTATTCTCCAGTTCATTTCTTGTTTCTTGCTTTGATGCTGAAGACTCTCCTCTTCTACTCTTTTTCTGTCCTTTCTTTCTCTGTCCTACTTTGCATCATTATGGTCTTGGAAATTGCTTAGTGCTAGTTATATATTATATCTGCTATCTTTCGTATTATGCTAACAGAGTTTTGCCGTGAGCGGCATCTTAATAAATTTGGACATAAATGCTACATCCTATTCCAAAAAGTGTACTCAACCCTCATACCCGTTCTAACAGTCTTCTTTGCCTATATATTCGTTCAGGATCAGAAGAAATGGAGTTCTTCTTCAGGACACAGTATGAGGAGACATCTGGTTGCTCCTTCAGTGGGCAGGACATTCAAAGATGCCCATTCTTGAGGAACATCAATAAACCGACAAACTTTTCTTTCTTCTCTTCCCTGAACTTCCCCACACCTGTAAGTTGTGATTTCTTATTGTTGGTGCTTCAAGTCATATGGTTATCCATTTGCTGTAGTACTTTTTAAACATAAACATCCTAGTATTTTTATTATTTGCTTTTGCTTATGCTGTTGTTGCTTCTAATGCTTGTGTGTCTCACGCTTAATCTCTATTACCTTTCAGGTAAAGGGGGGTAAAGGTCCAATTTTTGAAGATGGCCCCAACTTCGATATGGCATTTAAAGTCTTCCATGGAAAAGATGGTGTTGTCCCACTTTCTGGAAGATCTCAACCTTCCAATGACAACACGGAAGCAGAGTCTGCTCCTCAATTTCATCCGTTAGCGACAAAAGCTGCCACCATAAGTTTGTCAGCATTTGGACCAGGAGGTCCTTTTAGTTTTGATTCTTTCTCTCGGAAATGGAATTCACAGAAGAAGAAGCCTGAGTCATCCAAAAAGAAAAAACCTTCTTCTCAGGTTTGTTTGCTGGAATTAACAAGGATATGTGGTATTGAAGAAGCCAAGAATGTTATATTGTAGTTAAAAGCAGCAGTTATTATCATGATTCTAAATTCCTGTTATTGACTATATACTTGAAGACTGAAATGTTCGAAAAATGAATTGGTTAGTTTGCCTGTAAATGGGATTTCTGAAATTTATTCTGTCTTGTGGAGTCCAAATTGTGATGTTCAAAAGATGAAAGGAAATGAAAAGAATGGTTAGATGATAAAACTATTGCTACTAGAGATAGCACTGAATATTCTCGATCTATTGATACTTAAACATGAAAGTTATTCACTTTCTGTATCTTAATTGTCTTGTCAAATGATATTGTCATTCTTTTTAATTGTTCATATTATGTTGACTGGCTTTTACTGGTTTAGTTACTCTGTTGAACCCTTTTGTTTTTCACTGAGGTTCTATCTATCATATGTCAGAAGGAGATGGCACGAAACATTGTAATCTCCTTGGAAACTGATAAGTCAACATTATTTTCTCTTTGATTCTTTAAATTATCATTATAGAGTACTTGCACTTGTTGATTGTTTTGGGTGGTATGTTTGTTTTATCTTTGGGAGTATCAATGTTCAAATCTAATGCTTGGTGTGAAATGGATTTCTTTAGGATAAAATGATGACCTTAAAACAGTGTACGTAGAGTTGCACAGCATTGGGAAAAAGAAAATTGTCTGTCTGTATGGCCCTTTTGGATTATTTTCTAATCAACAGGAGGGACTTCATTAAATTAACTGTGGGTTGTCAACTATAAGTCTATAATGTTGGATTGACATTAACTAAATGGTTGTCATAGAAAATGTGTATAGTAAGTTGTTGAATTTGATAAACTCTTCTTGAATATCACGTCACAATTTATTTTGATAGGTCTTCTTGTTTCTGAAAGTGAAATTCAATGGTATATAATTTTTTCAAAGAAATTGACGAGTATTCTCCTTGGTGAAGTGCTACTTTATCACATTCTTATCTGCAAAAATGGCATCTTATAAACTTCGGCTTATCTTTAATTCATCATTTTTTTGTTCTTCAGAACAATTCCTCTAAGCACGAGGCAATGGGGAACGAGTGGTTGGAGACAGGGAACTGTCCTATCGCCAAATCTTATAGAGCTGTGAGCGGTGTCCTCCCACTTGTGGCAACAGCATTTCAGCTGCCTCCTGGAATGAAGCTCAAATGCCCACCTGCAATTGTTGCAGCCAGGGCTGCCCTTGCCAGGACTGCCTTTGTGAAGACTCTGCGGCCACAACCACTGTCTTCAAAGATGCTTGTTATTGGAGCCTTGGGTATGGCAGCCAATATTCCACTAGGCATATGGAGAGAGCACACTGAGAAGTTCTCACCATCTTGGTTTGCTGCTGTCCATGCTGCTGTTCCTTTTATAGCTATGCTGAGGAAGTCGGTTGTGATGCCCAAAACAGCTATGGCATTAACCATTGCTGCTTCAATCTTGGGACAGGTCATTGGCTCAAGAGCAGAGCGACTTCGAATGAAAGCAAAAGCCGAGAGTCTTAAATTGGTAGCGCAGACTGGCTCAGATGGGATTATTGCAGGTCTCAACTCGATCCAGGTCAATAGTATGCCCGACCGGTGCTCATGTGGCAAACAGGGGATGATTAAAGGCCAATCCTCGAATGAACCCGGCAACCCTATCACTTCATCTGCCAGTCTTTGTTTCTAAAGGAGGTTTATAGAACTGGTAAATAAGCAGTAGAACTATAAGCTGCATATAAAAAGTGGCAGAGACCAAGGGATTTAACTGTAATATGCATTATTACATATTTAGTTAGGCCCTCTATGTAAAGGAGAAATATTAGCATGACCTATTTGGTCAGGTGTTGCAGAAGAATCCACAAACACAATGTACTATTGTATGGAACCACTATAATATATTTACCAATCATATTCCCACTGCTCTCCAGTTGATCTCCATTGGGTTCTTTATTGTGTTGAATGTAAATTACCATGTTGTTCACTAAAGTGGTAAGCGTGGGTGGAGAAATAGAAGGAGCTCTTTGCTATGAAGAAGTGAAGACTTTCTGTCATACTTCAGGAACTACCATACAAGTTGTGTGAAGAAAGGAGCTCATCTGCAGTCTAATATCCAAGTCCTTTCAGCAGATTGGTGGCATACACGTTTCAGTTTGTCTTTTATCGCGTGACAACTAGCAACTTATTAACTAGAATATGTTGTCAACAAATCTCTCTGTAAATTAAGCTTCTCAAGACTACAACATTTTCTCATCTAACTTCAATAAATACATTATAAGTTAAAAGTTTAAGTGGATCATTCTGCCATAGACGGTGTCCAACTTAAATAAGAAACTTAGCATAGGCAAATGTGACATTGACCTCTTTACTTCCTTCAAAATTTCAATTTCCAATAGTATCTTCCTCTATACTACTTTTTGGTTTTTCTCTTTGCTACATATCAACTAATCGAGCTACCTATATAATTGTTCGGTTGCCTAAATTCGATTTTGGTGGTTAATTTGACTAATTTTATAATGATAACCCATCAAAATTCAAAAAATTAGAACATGCATTATCGAAGTAGATGAAAAATATCATCAAATTATTTTGAAGTCAAATATAAAATTCGGCTTTCAAATTCAATTTATGATAATTAACCCGGCAAAATACAAAGGTCGGTTGGCCGAAACTAATTACATTTGCTAGTCAAAAAGTAAGTGTGATATATATATATATATATTATTTTTGGCAGCAGCTAAAAATATATATTTCTCTAATTAATCTAAGGATGGAGGGAATGTTTAGTCGTGGGGATGGAATAAAAGAAACTAGTTTCAACAAACAAAAGGTTATCAAGATTTGGGCCAACGTTGGACCTTAAAAGTAATTGGGTCGCTTAGACAGCCCAAAATAAAAGGCCCAAAACAATAAAGTCAGACAAGTGAAAATTCCATTTGCCCATCAAATTAAACCCCAAGCACCTTCTCAGGCTAAAAGGAACACCAAGTTTTGGCAAACTTGAGTATCCCTCTCTCTTTTTTTTCCTATCTAATCTAATAGTTTTTCTGATTTGAAATATGTTTGGGAAGTTAATGACTTTTTTTCAATTTTATTTATGCTGTATCGAGATATTTAGAATTTAGGGTTAGGCCCCATTTGATTTGAGTGTTTTTGAGATTTTTTTCTCACAGAAAAATCACCTTAATTTGGATTTATTGGAACGAGTTTTTTTCTTGATTCTTGATAGTTTTAGGCTTGTTTTTTTTTTTAATTTACTTTATATTCATAACTTTCTTGGCTTACTTTTTCTGCTCTCTCTTAGAAAAACAAGTGAAAGTACAAACCTCTTTGTTCTCTAGGTATATAACAACATTCTTCGACTTGTTCTTTCTTTTCTTCTTCTTCGTAAGCGAAATTTTAGTTCTTGAAACTTGCATTCCAGCATAGAAGAAAGAAATTAAAGAAAGGTAGAGAAACCAAAAGGGTCGCTAAATGCTTGAAGAAACAGAGAAGTTTATGTTTATCTTAGTTTGGTGTAAAAATCTAATCTTTTTTTCTATTTTTGGTGATGAAATGGAACTGGGTTTGTAATGTGGTACCCGATTTTATTATAACTGGATCATCGAATTTTTCTTTGTGGTTTTTTTCCTTCTAATAGATGCATTGGGTTTTGGAGGTTTTGGAGGTACTAATTTTTTCTTTTTTGATGATATCAATGCTAAAAAAAATGCATTGGTGTTTATTTGGGTCTGCATGTGGTTGAAGATAAAATCTAAGTGTTGGATTGACTTGTTTTTGGTTTTCGTTTCAGAAAGATGTGTTTTTTTTTTTTACTTTGCAGGTAAATTTAGCTCAGCATTTTTACAACTGTGATTGAATTTTTATCTTAACTAAGTCTTATGTTTGTCTTTTTTTTTTAAAAAAAAGTTTCTTGTTAATGGGTTTTCTTCTTTTGTTAATGGGTTTTAACTTTCATTTCAAAGTGTTATGTTTTTTATTTATCTTTTTGTGACTATGGTTGAGGTTGGATAGTGGTTTCCCCAGTAAATTTCATTAATGAGTGGTTATATTAGTGTTGTGAAAGTCAGAATTTTGAAATTCTCTTAACTGATAAAAAAAAGTCAAAATTTTGAAATAAATAGATGCCTTTTAAGTTGTGGGACTAGTTGGTATTTGGCATCTTTTAGTCTCTTGTTTTTGGATATTAACCAGCTTATGTTAATTGCAAATGGATGTTGGCGCATGCATTTGTGTAAATATCTGTGATATTTTATATTGATGTTAAAGCCCTTTTTGTTTTGCTATTTTTTAAATTGTGGTCGCCGAGGGTCTATCGGAAACAACTTCTCTGACCTTTCCGGGTAGGGGTAGGGCTGCGAACATCTTACCCTCCCAAACCCCACTTGTGAGAATTTACTGGGTTTGTTGTCGTTGTTGTCTATATTCATCTGATTAATGGATTTATTTTCACATCTGAATGCAAAGCAGGAGTACTTTACTGAAGCTAAAAATAGGTTGGAAAAGTTATCAGAAACTCATTCATCAGTGGAGAATTCTCAGAGGTGATAATGTAAGCTCATTAATCACTGTTTCCCTAGCTGATTGACCTCTAATACCCTAGGGATTTTTCTAATTATTGCCTTTTTTTTGTTTTGTTTCCAATGCTCAGGTCATAACTATCAGTGGAAAAGATAAAGGCGAGACTGGTACCATTAAACGTGTCATACGTTCCCAAAACCGTGTAATCATTGAGGGCAAAAACCTGGTTAGCATTTTTCTTGGCACATGCTTTATATCCTTTAAACGTGTCTTGTGGTAATTTACCCTGTTTGTCAAACATATTTTGTCATAATTTAGTTCTTTTTCACTTTTTTTTTTTTGCATTGTTTCCAAAATCCTGTTTTTATCTGCTTACTTGTTATTATGTATTAAGGAGTCCTATTGTCGAATTGATACTAATGAGTGAGAGAAGATTTAACGTCAATTTGAGAATCTTAACTCATAAAGTTCACTTAATTC
Source organism: Nicotiana sylvestris (assembly GCF_000393655.2). NCBI lineage: Eukaryota > Viridiplantae > Streptophyta > Magnoliopsida > Solanales > Solanaceae > Nicotiana > Nicotiana sylvestris. The sequence continues at coordinate 108,463,363 of NC_091064.1, forward strand.
CAACTTTGAAGTTGCAACTTGCAAACAGATTTCAAGTCTTACAACTGTTTTTGTTTCTCCTCTTCTGTGTCTCGTCATCTTGGATAGTTACGCTTATCTTTGGTTATATTTTTTCAATGCAAGGGTTATGCAAGAGGTTTTTCAATGCTTATGCTTATCTTCGAGTTATTTTATTGCATGTAAATGAAATGTGGAACCATAAACTGAATTCGAGTATTTTTTGGATTCTTTATTTTATTTTTTAATTTTATTAAGTTCAACTAATTTCATTTATACAGTACAACGTATATATCAAATAAATAATTTAGATGTGAAAAATTGTCCTTAAAAATATTGAATGAATTAATCATAAATTATGAGATTTAAAAAAAAAAATTGCCTTTGAAAGAAGATATTAATGGTAGAGAAAATGAAAAGAGATTGTCTCTCAAGTTTGAAGACATTTCTATCTAATCTTACACCATCTTCAGAAATTTTGGAAAGTACAATCTACAATGAAAATTATGATGCTCTTAATTCCCTTTTTGTCTTTTGTTGGTATAATGATTAAAATATTACTTAGATCACCTATTCATGTTCCATTCCCCCACCAGAGTACCTGATTTTAGCTTAGTACTTCGGAAGTCTGAGAACCTGGTTGTTTTGGCTTGAATCGAGAATTTTGACAGTTTGACCTTTGGGTCATCTAAAGCTTCACTGGTTGTCTTCTGGGAATGATTTAACATTATGAGCTTCTTAGTAAGTTTCCAAGTATAAAATGGCTGTCTCAAAAATAAAATCCATGCTTAATGATCAAAAAAATAGTGCAAGAGGCTAGTTTAGTATGTTTAGTCGCCCGCACAATGTAAAAAGGGCCAAGGAGGATCCTATCCTAAAGTAGAAGGAGGCGGAGTAGGAGCTATAATTGATTGTTGAGTCCCTAGTGTTGTATAGCATCTATTTTAGTTTATGAATATATCTACAGTATCAGGATATTCAAAATTAAGTATGTGCCATATTTTATGGTGAAGCCATCATAACCATGTTTCTCTTACGTTCGGACATATGCTCAAAGTGGAGGGGTTGTGTATTTAGAACTGAGGACTTATTTGATGAACTAGAAAGTTTGTTGTTAGAGTTTCCTTTGCGTTGCCTTTCCAAATCTTGGCTCTTACATGAATGTTTTCTTTCTAATAGTTGTGGTCCAATATATGGTGTCTTGTGAATTTACATAGAAAATTGACAAGTTGTTCGGACAATCTGATAGTTGTTTTTTTATGGTATGCGTCACACCTCTTTTTTTTCTACACCCCGTAAAGGGTATAAGGGAGTTTTTCCAATTAAAGGACAATCGAAACGGGATTATTTACATTAAATTCAGAGTCGCCACTTGGGATAATTTATAGTGTCCCAAGTCACCGGTTAGAATCCCGAATCGAGGAAAATATTGACTCTGTATTACAGTCCGCGAGCCAGAAATCCAGGTAAGGAATTCTGTTAATCCGGGAGAAGGTGTTAGGCACTCCCGAATTCCGTGGTTCTAGCGCGGTCGCTTAACAATTTATACTTGGCTTAAATTATTTAATTACGTGTTTAGAAACTACATGCATTTTACCTTTACCGCTTTTAACTACGTGATTTGCTCGTACTTAAAGAATTATCGAGTTACGCATACGTATACTCGTGTGGTTTGGCGTGTCAAGAGTCATGTCACGCGTACGTGTACACAATTCACAACACTTAGTTTATTTTAAAAAAAAAACTTAGTCAAAGTCGCGCGGACGCGCGTACCTTAATTTATTTTGAAAATCGTAATTATGTCACGCGAACATGTACACAATCACGATTATTGATTTATTAAGATCATACCTAAAAAAGCATACTATCGATTTGGTTCTGATGTAAATATGTGAATGCAAGATTTTCATGGATCAACAGTGAGCCTTCCTCATTCTCACATTTTAGGATTAAAATTTCAAAAAATTAAATACTTGCAGTCTTAAGAACTATGTTAACAGAAAACAAAAATATTACCACACAAAGCGACAAATTTTGCTAACATAGAAAACTGAGCAAAACGAAAAATGAAACTTTATCTTTTGATATTAAAACAAAACTTCAAACAAGCTACCTAGAGCACTTTATGAATTATATATCTTAAGCACATAATCTTTCTCTAGCACATAATCTTTCTTCTCCCTCTTTTTTTAAAAAATAAAACATTCCTTCCAAATTAACACTTAGAAATTTCCAACTTTCATGGCTAGGTAGTTAAAAATTATAAATGTTTAATCAGAGAAGAAAAACTTTTCTTTATGTAAAAGAAACTTGCTACAATCTTATAAAGAAAGTTTATTATAGTTTATAGTCTATTCACAAGAATGATTAGAAAAAGTTAACCTATTTGTGACTTACGGATACTATAGCACTATTTTTGTCCATAATTAACAACTCTTTATTACTGTTTTAAAAGTTTGGCCGTAATTGCGCGAACACATACTCCGGTTTATTTTTAGAAATCTTGATTGTATTACGTGGACGTATACACAATCACAATTGTGTTTTTCAACGGCCCTAAAGGCTTTTCTACGAATATTAATCATTTTTATATCTAGGTTATGAAACTAATGCGGGGGCCATGCAATTTGTCACTTTCTATTATCTATATAGTCCACCTCCACTATTTGAAAGAAATTAGTTGTCTACACGTTAAGGGATTGGGCTTTTACTCATGGTATACTGCTTGTTCAAGTAAAAAGGAGTAGCCCACGTTGGATTGCTGAAAGGCCCAAATAAATAAAGCCCCATTAACTAACATTGATACGGGCCTGGTATACGAGTCGCTGGGCTCCAAGTGAGCCCAATATCAAAATCTTAGAGATATCATGGACCATTCCCTATTTCGAACTTGGCCTAGTGATTAAAGGCCCACAATACTGAAACTCAGATTCGACTTTCAAGGCTTGGGCCAACAACGAGCCCAACTGCAAATTGATGACTCCTGAAGCTCAAACATACTAACTCTAACATTAACTTTAACTTCTACTAAATAATTTGAGAAACTTACAAAATGAACATAATTAATGTCTCTATTATATAGATGGCTAAATTAATATTTATACCCTAACACCAATTAACACCAGAATATTGATGATAAAGCTTTCAACATCTTAATTTAAGATAAAGAATTCAAAGGCTTCCTATTAAACTGACCAAAACTCCATATGAGCTAACAACATACACGAAATAGGATAGTAAATACTAACATATCCTCAACTTGAAACAGTAAAGCGTCAATCCAAACCAGCAGAGTGATATTATGACTTAAACATAATAGAAATGAATACATGCTCCTCTCAACAGTAATGAATACAAAGGCTGCCTTACACATTGATCAACAAATGAACTAGCTATTCAGCCTTGCAAACATATATAACTTCCGGATCTTAACCAGCATTTATCATGGCCTTTCATACACTTTTAGCAACCAGCATAATGAATTACAAATTGTTACTAACACATCATTCCTTATTCAAAACAGAACCGTAGGAGACTTAGGAAAATTAAATTGAATCAGATGACTTTTAAAAATGCAGAAACATCAAGCATACGATTATATTATTACAAACATCAACTTGAGTACACCAAACTTCATGTCCATCTCCTTTTCACACATTAGAAGGTGAGATGAATACCTGGAAATGAGAGTAAAGAGGGGGTAAGGTGCAGCAGTAGCATCAACAGGACTCAGCATTAAAAATAAACCAAAGGAAACCAGTTTTTTTTTTAGCCAAATTCAGCCCAGTAGAAGGATCAACTGATACTTAATAATCAAAAACAGTCAGAACTTGAACCAAACACTTGAAAATCAGCACATTCAAATCATTTCGACCTATGATTATTCAGGAATTGTTTCACAAATGAAAAGCCTCAAAATCTCGGAAATTTTAATGGAACAGTTAGTATATATTTTTTCAGTATTTCAGAATCTCTCCTCTCTCTCTCTCTTTTGTATCCTTTTTCTATATCCTTCTTCTGATTTTCAGCTCCCTTAAATGGGCATTCAATTAGTGCATTTTCCACTACAACTTATCTTCTCCATTTTAAATTATCCACTCAAATTAGTGCTTTTAGTTAATTCAATAATGTAAATACTACCCTACCACTATTAGAAGCTTCTCAATTAGTGACCACTTGCATAAAACTTATAATAGTCAATTCTTATTAATACAATGTTAAACAAGAAATTATACCAAACTAGTGAACTAAAATTATTCTGACTAAGTGATTAAACGAGATACGATTTCAAAGTTTTCTGATATCCCAATTATACGAAACAAATCTACAAAACCAATCTTAAAGAAACAAACAGTGAACAGAATAATCTATATCAGAATACTGATCGAATTTCAATTGAAATTGACCAGGAAAAGAAAAAGAGATGAGGAAGACGAATATCAGAATAACACTAATGTAAATAAACAAAGACTAAGAAAGAACTCACCGGACAGGCTAGAACTTGGATTTGGCTTTGATACTCTGACTCACCCCAAACTGATGCTAATCATTTGTTCTTTATCAAGAACAAATGAACAACATCGGTTTTGTAGTGAATCGATCTTCTAATCACAAAAACTAGAGGCTTGGATCGATGCATGTCATCAGGCTCAACGGAAACTGATTTTGAACTTTTAAGGTTTGAACTTAGATTTAAAATTCGACGAGTTCCAGTCAAGATTCGAAGGAAACCAATGATGGATTTGGTATGAGGGAGTTATGGGGGTTGTGTGGTGTTAATTTGGGGTCGATTGGGTAGCTAGGGTTCGGGGATTTTGGGACCGGACAGCCTCGATTGAAGATTCGAGAAGTACTAGGGTGATTCGAGGGAAACCGATCGGGGATTTGGAAAGAGGGGGTTGGGGTGGTTCTGGGGTATGATTTTGGAGGTGAACGGAGCCGGCGCCGCCACCGGAAGGCGGTGGGGAATGGTGGCGGCTGGTCTCTAGGGTTTGGGTGAGGAAGATGAGCGATGAGCTGGGGGGTTATGAGGGGGGTGGGGTCTGTTTGGACAAATATATACTGGGGTGAAATTGGATCCAGGCCGTTCGATCAAACGAGATCAACGGCTTGGATCATCTGTCTAAATGGAGCGACGTCGTTTGAGTGAATTAGAGACCGGATCGGTCTCAGATGAAACGGGTCGGATACGGGTGATGGGGTGCGTTCTAAACCGTTGGATGAACAATTTTTAACGGCCTAGATTGAAGCATATCCAAACGACGTCGTTTGGTTTAGTATGGTGATGGGCTGGGTATTGGGGCGGGTTTGGACCGGACTGGGGGGGGAGGGGGTCAGGTGTATTTGATTTGGGCCTCTTGAATTAAATTGAATTTGGCCCAAATTTGACTTCCTTCTCTTTCATTAATTCTTTTTCCTTTCTTTTCTTCCTTTTTCTTTCAAAAATTAAAACTTAAAAATTATAAAAGACCTAAATTAGCTTAAAAATATTAATTAACTTTAAATAATACCTATCACAAATAATTAAACACTAAATTAAAAGAAAATCACACAATTTGACCAAAATACAAAAAATATGTTATTTTTTGCGAATTTTCATTTTTGTAAAACACTTAATTATTAATTAATTCCAAAAATGTAAAAAAATCAAATCTTAAATGCAAATGCTATATTTTTTGTATTTTTAATGCATTAATAAAATTAAACATGCACACAACTATATGCAAACAATCAGGAAAATCGCACAATAATTCCTAAAAGATAACACATAATTAAAGACAAGACCTAATTTTGGGAATTATTTTGGAGCAGTTCAGCTGAGGCAAAAATCACGTGCTCACAGTATGATGTTGTTTGCAACTTAAAAAAATAAAATATCCCTACTTTTAAAGCAAAAGGCATGTTGCAATTTGAAGGTACAACTCACTATATATGAAGATTACTAGATTTATAGCCTTAATGAAAATATTGAAAAGAAAAGAGATGTTTTGATGCTATAAAGTCTAATGCAGCTGAGCTGTCTGAATTTTTTGCATAATAATAACAGTTCTACATATAGAAACCTTGAGCCACTAAACAATAGACGGTTTGTGAATATAATAATAAGTAAAGTAATAGGTAAAGAAAAAAGGAATAATTTTATATCATAAAGTGTTGGTTAGTCAGTTAACAGCATATACTAGTGTTAGGTTAGTAGATGTAGCAATTCCTAGCAAGAAAAGCTTTAAATTGAAAAGCTCATACTGGATAGAGAAGGATCTTGAGGAGTTAACAGTCCTATATGATCCTATCAACTTTCATGCCACGATTTCACGTTACCTCTGAATTTGGATTATTTCTGTCTGGGTTCAAGTGGTGATAGTATCAGCCTTTGTTGTGATTTCTTTTGCATTAAGTTTTAGTGGTGGTGTTGGAGAATGGGTGTAGACTGAAGAATGTTTAGGTTCTAATTTTCCAACGGTATACGACTGTAATCTGAGAACATAAAAATAATTTCAATGTAGTAAATCCTCATTGGTGACCGTAATATAAAGAATATGAGATAGACTGATGACACCTTTGTCAAACTATGTGGGAGGAATCGACATCAAGATTGTTAGATTGAACAAGAAACTGAGTTGCTCAAGGTGGTTTTGTTGAGATATAGCTAGTTGTAGGAGTCTGCTCACTAGTAAGAACTTCAAGACAACCTCTACACGGATTGGATTATTAGTGAACAGCAAGCAAGAATCAGTTGGTGGTGTTTTAGACAAGTAGCTCGTTCACTATCACACTTAGGGGTCGTTTGGTAGGGTGCATAAGAATAATGTTGAATAGGGTGTATTAGTAATGCTGGTATTAGTTATGCTTGCATTAGTTATGCTGGTATTAGTTATGCTGACATATTTCTTATCCATTGTTTGGTTTGATGTATTAAAGCATTGCACAGTTTCTAAAAGAATTATTTGTTTATAAAAATGCCCTCAAAACTAGTCCACACTCTAACTTTTTAAAAGAAACATATGTTGAGAAATGCTTTTATATGAAAAAGTTTAAAAAAAATTATTTTATTTGTCTACCTATATTGTAAAATAAAATTAAATATTTATTTATAAAAAAAGAAATATGTTAAGTATTTATTTATTTACTAGGGATATAATTTTATTTCTCACTATTTGGATTATTTTGAACTTGCATTAATATACTAACTAGCATATTTTAATCAAGCATAAATTTTGAAAGACAATTTTGTCTTTAACTAAGCTAATGCATGCATTAAAACTCATTGCATTGCTAATACCATTGTTTTCTATGCATTAGTTATGCATAGGATAATACCAAATAGGATGTATAACTAATGCTTGCATAACTAATGCATATGTTCAAAATGTAAACCAAACAATGTATTATCTTATCTAATGCATCCTACCAAACGACCCCTTAGTGATAGCTGTATTAAGGAAGGGAGCTGTTAATTGACTAAGAAGCGCTTCAAGCTATTCTTTTTATGTAAACAATATATTTAGACTGTTGGTGTAAGAGGGATTCTTTATCTAACATGACCAAAATATTTTGGCCTTAGTTAGACTTTCTAAAGCTTTGGCAGAGGAAAAATCACTTACTTTGTTACATATTTCGGTACCCACTTGGTACTGTTTATAAATAAAATTATGTTATTTTATCAAAAACATAATCAGTATGTAAAACAAGGCTACCCCTTACTGTATTATATGCCCTTTTGCAGGTCAAGAAACATATTAAACAAGGGCAAGGCCATGAAGGTGGAATATTTACAGTTGAAGCCCCGCTGCATGTATCCAATGTTCAGGTTGTAGATCCAGTCACAGGGTATGGATGTATTTATTTTTCTCTTACCATTTGTCTTTTGCTCTTAGAACATGGTGGTAGCTCATGTCTTCTTCCACAGGAAACCAACAAAGGTCGGAATTAGATACCTAGAGGATGGCTCCAAAGTAAGAGTCTCAAGAGGTATAGGAGCGTCAGGTTCTATTATTCCCTGGCCCGAGATCTTAAAAATAAGGACCACACCAAGGCCTACAATTGGTAATTATCAAATTCTTTCACCTTCGCCCGAATATGCTTCTAGATGAGTATTCTGTTGCATCTTAAATGTAGTATATGCCGTATGTTTCTTCTCTTTTTTTTTTTTTGAAGAGTTGGGGGTGGGGGAGGTTTCTTAAAAAGGTATTTCTGTTTGTAGCCTTAGAGGTATAATCTGATTTCAACTGGAAGAAGAAATTAAAGCTTAAAACCTTAAAGAGCTAAGAATCAATTGTAGACACAACTTTATGATGCAACCTTAATGTAGGATAAGTTTCATTTAAGACAAATTGTTGAAATATGTGTGACACATTATGGTGCAGTTTTAAGAAGTGTAATCTAAAATTAGATTGTAAGTCAAATTTAGATGAAGCGTGGATCTGGGGAGATCAATGATATGGTTTATTCTTCTGTTACTTTCCTGTGGGAGTACTGTTTGGGAATATGGAAGGTTGAAGCTGGGAACGGCTTGGGGATTGTGTGCTGAGTGATGATGGATGGTTCCTGAGGTGTGCGACTTAAGTATTCTTTTTGCTGGGAGTTGATGGTGCTTGTTTGACATTGTTGCTTACCGCGTTCCTTCTTTTGACTTCAAGGAAAATTTTCATACAGTTGGTTCTACCAAATTTAAGATGTTTGATTACTCTTCCAGGGTCAATTTTTGTGTGTATTCGGCTAACGTCTGATCCTCTTTCTTCTGGATGTTCTCCTTTTCTTTGTGCAGCTGGTCCCAAGGATACTCCAATGGAGGTGGTCATGGAGAGAACATATGATCCAAAAACAGGAAAATGCATGCCAGATCTCTGAGAAAATTATCTGTATTTACACATCTCAATGTGATGAAGGTGGTGCAGATGCTTGTTACCTGCATTACTTTTGTGAAAGCTGGCATAATATGGTTATTTGTTTCAGTCAGAATCTCAATGTAAACTGTTTGGCTTTAGACCAAGAGAATTTGCTACTCATTAAAATCGAGTACGCACCGAGAATTGAAAAATTGATAGGATGATCACAACCCCGATTCTACAGATATATTTGTTCCTGGTTTTAACAGATAAATATCTCAACCACGAGAATTATGGTGTACTTAAACAATCTTTGAGTTGTTTGAATTTTGTCATTCCTGGCATTTCAAACTCAGATGACAACTTCTCGCATTATGGCTCCACTGAACTATTTTTCATTAATCAAGACGAATGAGATTCCCTGCCAAGTACTTTATCAAAGAATGAGATTCCTTACAAATAGAAAAAGGAAGATCTTCTCAGTACAGCCTCTAGGCAAAGACTGGAGCTATATCCTCACACTAAAGTTTGGACGGGTCACAATTAAAAATAGAGTCTCAGCCATTACAGTTCAGAAAAAGAACGATGAGTCAAAAAACAGTCCTAAGATAAACATTAATTAGCAGTTCCAACTTAGGAGCATAGCCACTTCTTACGGTTTGGCCAAGCTTCTTGGCGGCCAAAAGTACTTTTTTCCCCAAAAAAGTATTTTTAAAAAAAATTGAGTTGTTTGGCCAATACAGAAAAATACTTTTTACCAGCAGCAGAAGCAGTTCTTTTGCTTTTGGGAAGAAGCATAAAATTCTAGTTTCTTCCAAGAAGCAGAAGCAGAAAATTAATTTATTCAAGACACAACTATCTTCACCATAAATTTATATTTTCCAAATTATCCCTTACTAATTTAAGTTTTTTTCTTTTTATTTTTGTTTCTAGTTTTTACCATCCTATTAAAATTAAAGATATCATATATATGAATCATATTGTAACTTTTCAAAAAGTTTATTGACTTTTCTAGTTTTTGATCTTTTCTTTGTGTAATGTCTCGTAACTTTCCAAATTATCTTCTTCTTTTGTCACACTAAAGCAAATTATCTGCATCTTCTTTGGATTATCAATTCTCTTCCTACAAATAATTATTTATAATTTCTTCTATTATATGCTATTAGTTCCCGAATCTTTAAAATAGCTATCAAATCTGATTTGTGAAAATGACCTACAAATAGGTAATAAATTTACAATTGCATTGCATAATCTATCTATATATTATTAAAAGAAGAAGAAAATGCATCCATATTTAGTCAAGTGGCAGCCTCACAATAGGTCACTTGGCATTTTAGGACAAAGGTAGTAAGGATAGGTAATAATTAGTTTCTTTTTGAATTTAAATTTTAAAAAAATAAATAAATTATACATTATGTGTTGTTGATAATTAGTTACTCTTTTTGAATTAGAATGTAAACATACTTAACTATTTCTTTTACGATTTTTTATATATTTAAAATTATTTTTATTTTATGCTCGATGCCATCTTTCAAGTTTGACACTCAAAATCATCTAGTTACAACTACCATGGCTATACATAATTTCATCCGACAACATTCTTTTACCGATAAAGAATTCAACTATTATGCTAATGAAGACATTACTGCAGAGATTGACGAAGGAGATAAGCCTTCTTATATTCCTTTAGAAATGCGAGACAAGTCTTCTACTAATATGGAAGCGTTGTGTGATAGAAGTAGAGATGAAATTGTTGAGAAATATTATCATGTGTGAGTGACTTTACTTATTATTTCATGATGGATTATCAATATATAGTAATTTGTGGATAGACTTCTAATTTACTGAATGATGTTATTTTAATTATTCAAATTATCATATAAAAATAAATAATTATACTAGATAATATCATATACTTTAGTATAACTATATATGTAAAATTAATTTAAATCTTTAATATATTTGTTTACTTTATATTTTATATTTTAATTAAATAAAATAAAAAATAATAAAAGTCTCTTACAATAAATATTTAAGTTTATTTTATATTTAAAAGAATTATACGACCTTGGTACTATCTTTTTTGGTAATTTGACACTCAAAAGCACTTTTTGAAATGATTGGCCAAACACAAATTATTTACCAAATGTTGCAAAAAGTACTTCTTAAATGAATTGGCCAAACACAAACAATTTTTTTTCAAAAATACTTTTTAAAAAGTATTTCTGAAAAAAAATACTTTTCAAAATAAGCAGATTTTGGCAGCTTGACCAAACGGGCTCTAAGAGGAACTACACGAAGCAGGATCTTCTATTCTTGACGTATACATAAATCTATATGCAAATACAGGAAAGATACTTGAAGTAATCTCAGGTATCACATCCGATCAATCATTCATTGAGAATAAATCTGACAGAAACAACAATTTATTTGCATAAATCATATGATTCAGAAAGCTTCTAAAGGCACTTTATTCTGTGTTTCAACGCCCTTTAAGTTCAATATAGAATGATTTATTTACACAGATAAAATGGGTTCAATTGACCACAATGCTTCACAATAACATATAAGGAGACACGAGAAGAAATAATCATTGGAACAGTGAAGAGGTAGCTTAGGCTGATCGAAATGATTGTTACAAGGTAATGTACCTAATAAACATTGCTGACGCAAATAACTTCCCGCCCACCTATATCCTGTCAGTTTTAACCAGCAATCACGCCCTCTGTAATTCATATCTCATATTCTTCCTACTATAGTAACCATCAAAGGTGGCTTTTACAAACATTGAAAATGTGGAGAACAACAGCACCAGCATTTCTTAAACACCTACAAAGTAACATAAAGTTGTAGCTTGAAGTCCCCAGTTGGTGGTCAATATTATCACTCTCAACTAAACTAGCAAGATGTTCAGTCCCTTTTTGCATTACGGCAATCAAAACTCCAGCACTGGCACAGTTCCTTAACCCTTTTTATGTCACAAAGAAAAATAATAATTTTTGTACTAGAAGTTAATACACAAATTCTTTGGTCTATCGACCTTTTGCACCTTTCAGATGCAGCCACAGAGCAAGTTTACCACCTGCTACTCAACAGAAACTATTTTGTCGGATAATAGGAAGGTGAGACCCTTGAGGATTTAATAAAATCAGAATTATACGTTAAAAGAAATACACTGTTCATCTTGGTCTTCTCACTGTCATAATAATTGGTCAATACCAGAATCACTTTTGAGTGCTATCGAATATGAAGCTTATTACCCAATTATTAGGTATTCAAGGACATGAATACAGATGACACATCACAGATGAAAAAAGATAAATAAGTAACATTAATATAGCAGTCTACACTATAACACAGGAATTTTGCTCTAAAAGGACGAAACCACAAAGACAGATTACCTAAAAAGAACAATAAAAGAGATCAAGAAAAACTTAAACAGGAAATAATTTACAGGGAAGAGCAAAAACATGTCGCTCCTCAAAACTGAAGACAACTTTAAGCCCAGGCATCCAGGAACACTAGCGCAAAATTTCAGCCCCAAGTAGTCACTGTATAGAAAGAAGGCAAAATGCAAGCGTCAAGAAGCTTTCTCTAAAGCAGAAGATGATCCATGAAGGTACTACCTACCGTAGAGAAGGCATCTACCCGCACAGGACAACTTTATATGCTCAAAGGTTGATCAAAATCCACCAACACGTTGCCTTGGAGGATTCCCATATCTTCCAGGAGTCATGTTATTGGCAGCGGGTGCACTGCTTACACCTGGGCAATCTCTTGCCCAATGTCCAAGCTGATGGCATTTATAACACTCAACGGAAGCACCACCACTGCTCATTCCTGAAGCAGGAGTCATGTTAGTGGCAGGGGGTGCATTGCTTACACCTGGGCAATCTCTTGCCCAATGTCCAAACTGATGGCATTTATAGCACTCACCGGAAGCACCATCACTGCTCATTCCTGAAGTTACCCTATTGCCAAAGCCACCTCCATATGCCTGGCCCTGACCACTCATGATGCTTGGACAGTTTGAAGCACTATGGCCTGTTCCACCACAACTATTACAGCTCATATACATGCCTGTAGAACCAGGTGGAGCAAACTGCGAGCCAGTAAACTGATTTCCGTATTGACCTTGCTGATTTCCCTGCAGTCCACTTTCTCTGCTGATACTGCTATTGCTGCCACCATAATTTGCAACAGGATTCATCGGTTCTATGGTTCTACTCCCAAATCCAGCATTATTATACCCTGAAGTTGGAGTTGCATTATCTGTCTTAGGAGGCAGAGTACTGGATTCCTGCCCATTGTTCTTGTCTATCAAATCCAACAGAAACCGGATCTCTGATTGGAAGTTCAGCTTCTCTGCTTTGACCACTGTTGACTTAACGCGCTGTTCATCGCTAAACATCTCTTCTTTCACTTTCAATTTGAAGATAAATTTGTTAAATAAGACATTACGCATGATATCTGTAAATCTATCATCATCCTGCCCCTCATATTTTAGGAAATACAGTTCTTTTGCAGAGACACCCATGATCTGGTCACCACATTCCTGAAATGCAGTAACCCAGGTTAAGCCAGTATGGTCCTGAATCTGGAACTGAAGAATGTACCTATATTCGCATTCATCAACAGTCTGATCACACCTGTCACACCGCCATTTCCCATCCCCATTATTTGTCACTTTTTTGTTGCACTGTCGATCTCCTATCATGAGGGGACAAGCAGGATAGCAAAAGTTCTCACCCTTTATAAATGTAACAGTGGCACTTATTGTGATCCAATCTGGCTTCTCGGAAGTGCCCAATCGTTCATCTTTGATTTGAGATATAGTTTTTCGCACATCTGTCCGACCAATGCTGCTCACTTCTCGGGAAAGAGATACTGATGGCATGTTCTTTCCCTCCCTCTCGAACCATGCCTTCAGTTTTAGAGCTTCAGGAAAATCCGGTTCTGTAAACAACTTGCTTGTAGATATAGTACCTACAGATTTTCCATTAAAATCATTTACTCTACCAGCTTTGACTGCCAAAACAGGGGAAGCTCCAGAATCACACATACTTTGAAGTGTTTGACCTTCTGCATTGCAGAAATTTCCCCACAAAGTTAATTCAACACTTTTGCCAGACATGTCCTTCAGCTGGAGAACTCTTTTCTGAGTTTCTGTACCATTTTTCCTCATTATTGAGCTAGATGGACTTATTGAAGACACCACACCAATCACATCTACCACACTATTGTTCTCCAAGGCCTCAATATCACTGATTGGCCGAAAATGAAATTGTTGTTGAGGAATAGTCCTGTCATCCTCAAAACAAGGTTGAACCACTGATGTGCTCTCGAGCATAATTTCATGGTCATTTGGAAGGTGATTGTAAGATTTCTGAGCTGGTCTCAAGCTACCCTTGGAAATCAAATACACTCTACCTGGCTCAATCTGGTGGTAAAATTGGTCAGCTACAGAGTTAAAGCATGTTACTCTTATTTCTCCTCCATCAGAATCAAGAAGATCAAAAGAGAATACTTTTCCATCACCCCTTTGATTGTTGTAGTGTCTGAGTTCTGCCTTAGCAGTAACCCTGGCCTTGATAGTCCATCGACCCTGATATGGATTGAGAGCAGCAATTGGAACAATCCTCGGCGGTGCTTCGTTCTTGGCTATAGGTCCTCTGTTTGAGTACAACGGTGGTGGCTGCTGATAAGAAGACTGAGGATGCTGCTGATAAGAAGGCTGAGGTGGCCGCACATAATTATTCATCGGAGCCCGTGAAATCGCTGGACCAGATTCTGCTTTGGGGTAAAGGGGTGCACTTGTTGAACTATATCTTTCAGAGTCAATATTACCAGCAGAGGAAGTATTATAACCAATGCTACGGGTTGACTCGGGAGATCGCATCCCACCAGGCATATTTGATCTTGGAGCTGAGCTTGAAGTAGCTGAAACAGCAGTAAAGGATTGAGGGCTGCCACTTAAACCACCTGATTGATTGGTGGAAGGCTGAAGTGGGGCAGCTGGCCCTGGCACTGAAGGACTAATACCATTTGGGAGATAATGCTTTGGTTCTCCAATGGTATCACATGTCTCCAGTAAAATATCTAATTCAATGACAATGATGATCCTGTTTGAAGAATTAGACAAGAAAAATCAATAAACAAACACTTAAAGCTACAAGTATGATTCTCAAAGACACTTACAAAAAATGAAGTGTGTGTATATATAGTTTCTTATTGGAAAGTGTAGCTGGAAATTACTGGCATGGTGGGGTTGCAGGTAAGCTGTTTGCTAATTTTGTTTGAAAGAGCCAATCTCAGAAAGCTCATCATACAAAAGTGTCATCCACTCACCTTAGAGGAAAAATTTACAATTAGGGTCTAACTATACACAACATATAAGATGTGCTTCAAATCACAGCAGTGTCACTAGAGGAGAAGCCAATCTACGAACCTAAAAAGTTGCAACACCAACTGCAGGAGCAAAGCATATACACAGAAGTTTACCATATACACATTTAAGGAACCCTGTTATAATAGGAAAAAGTTTACCACATACACAAAAGTTTAAACCCAAGTTGAGCCTATTCTTAATTAGGTTTATAAAGCAATCCTAGGTAACTTAGCTATAAGCAAGCACGCAATAACAGCCCCTAATAACGATCAACAAAAAAGAAAAAGTCCACCACTCTCCCAGGATTTTTTGGTTTATAAGGTATAGAAGATAAAAACAAATTCACAGACACAAATTATTGAACATAATCACCTTTTTTTCTCCCATTGCTTTGACCGTCCTAAACAATACGGGAGTTCGTGCTAAAATTTGCAAACAGCTAATTAAATAACAAGTATAAGCAATTGACTTTCTCAAACCTAATAATCATATATATATCCAAGAAACATACACAGTTCTTGTGGCGAAGCATCTTAATGAAAAAACTCACTCAAGGTGCACATATGCAATCCGAAATTTCAAGCATTTATATCATATAAATTGACAAAATTGAAGGAAAATCAGAGAAATTACATTCGATTTTGGATGTTATTACAAACGAACTGATTCATCTGAATAATAGATCCTTTTTGAATCTGTTGAGACCGAATAAGATCGTTTTTTTGCGTAGCTAACATCCCTTGCTGAAGAAACTCCCCGTCCGATAAAAGGATCCGGTACCGTTCGTTATTGTTATTCTGATTCTGAGTGTTCACTAACCGAATATCTGTGATTTGTAACACCGGTTTAAAATCCTCCGCATGTGCTTCGCGGTTCGTTAGAATCGCTATCGCGCCTTCCGTCAAGTTTATCGGCGGCATTTTTTCCGGCGAAATTACACTTTTTTTCTCGAGAAACTGACAGAGAGAGAGAGAGAAAGAGTGAGTTGAAAGTGAAGCGGAAGAGCTTTTCAAAACCCTAAAAATGAAGGGGGATAGACTAGAACTGAGCGGGCGCCAAACTGAAATGGGGGGGGGGGGGGGGGAGCCGCTCTTTTTTTGTGATGTGGGTAATGACAGGATTGGCCTTTTGTTCGCTGCTTGAGGCTTCTGAGAAAAGCTTGGAAGTTTTGATCGGAGGTTCTACAGAGTAGAGTAATTACTAATTGCAAAGGAAGCCACAAGTTTTTTTAAGTTTAGCGATGTAGACTATCAGGTTTTAAAAAGAAGAAATGAACCACAAAAGTAATTAAAGCAAAACAGGTCGTGGAACGTGCTGGCACTTCAACTAATTTCACGAGGCACCCATTATTTTCTACTAGCACAAGTTAATATACTTTTAGTCTACTAGTATACTTTAATTTAGGCTTATATTTAACAATAGTAGACATTTGATTTAGGTTTTATATTTAGAAAATACTAGTATACTATTCCCTCCGTCCCACTTATTGAAGCTACTATTGTTTACCTAGGCACAAATTTTAAGAAAAAAATGAATTTTTTTAAAACTTATGATCTAACATAAATATTTGATATTTGTCTGATTATAAATGATCTCATTAAAGGTAAATAAAAAATTAAAAGTGAATTATTTTTAAATATAAAAATATAATATTTTTTAAGAATAAATTAAACAGGAAAGTGTGCAATATATGGGAATATATACAACAACAAATAGTAACGCCTTAAGAAAGGATAAAATTGTTTTGGACGAAGTGTTGTTTACTATTAATTACGTTACAACTCTTTTATTTATATTTGTCTGTTTGTTTAGGTCATCTCATTTCTCTTATTCAAACACTAGCCCCGGTGCTTAACTCAAATTAGGGGCTGAAGAAGAATAGACAAACATGATGTATTGTGTCCATGGTGTTTGTGTTTTTCAGTGGTGGATAAGAATAAAAGAAGAGGCCATGTAGTAGGTGTGACAAACGATGATATTGCGGTATTTCAGTGATAGAGACGATGGATAGAAGATTAAGAATGAGCATAAAGTTTCAAAATTTTCTGCAATTAATTTGTATGAGTTTTGAGCCTAAAAATCACAATTTAAGTAAAGCCCGGTCCACATGGGGCCTACACAAGTGCAATAAAATTATGAAAATACTTGGGAATAATTATTTCATCAATAGATAAGTGTTAGATTAATGAAAGAATTGTTATTATCCTGCCTGTATTTGTAAATAATGATTCTGGAAATTAGAACGTTAGCTTATAAACGTAAATATAAATAAAACAGAAATTAATTCGAGCCCACTGAATTCACAGTGTTTCCTTAAGGAATTTAATCCCCTCCTAGTACCCAAGGTTATAGATTATTTCCTCCCAGGATAGAACGAATTACACACTGGTGTAGCGGTACTTCAAACCCCAGTGTTTCAGCGAACACAAAGTTCGACAGCAAATCACACTTATGGATGCTTTGTTTGTAGTTAAAAATAAAGAATAAGGAGGACAACTCAGAAGTCGAATGGAAATTCTGAGAGGAAGGAATGCAAAGTATAGCCAATGTTGAATTCTTACTGAAGAGAATATCAAATTGCAATTCGTTTTTCCAGTGTATACGCAGTGTATACAGAGTGTATATCCAGTATATGCAGAGTGTATATCCAGTGTATACAGAGTGTATATTAAGTGTATACAGAGTGTTTCAAGTGTTTTTTCCGATGTGTTCTTCTTTCTCTCCAACTTATGCTCTATTTATAGCAGTTATTTGAGAGAAATCCGCCCCTTCCATGGTGCAACAAGCACTAGATCATGGAGAAAGCACTTACATGGTGGTATATACACTTGCTTGGTGGGAGGAACACTTGCACCATTGTGGGAGGTGCACTAGGCTGCATTGTTGCTTAGTGTTGCAACACAATACACGGATTGGAAAACATCCGTTACAAACACGGATTATATCACGTTAATATTCACTATTAACAAATAAATTTGGTCCAAAAAATTAATCAATCGATCGATCATTTGACCAAATCCGAATCCAAATCCCATTTCCCATTCACTCTAATTTTAAGACTATTTCATCTTAAACAAAAACTCAACAATCCCCCACATGAATGGGGAATGGCTATATCACGGAAGTATGCATGAAAAACTTGTGTGATTTGCAAACAATGATTAATTGCATCTGGATAAGTAGGTTTCCCTTTGAACTTTCCGTAGTGAACTTATGTCGGATATACTCGGTCAATCGGTAGATTTGATATCTTTGAACCGTCGAACTTTAGTGTATACCTAGACAACCATAAGTCACACAATCAATCCCTTAACCGTCTTTGGTTCTCATTGTTGTGTTCGTTTCAGCCATGAACACTGCCTGGTTTCATAAGTGCGTAGAGAATTGGCCTTGCAAAATTCTCCTTGAAGCGGCTAACACTTCACACTTACATAGGTGATTCCTAAACGTGTCATCCCGTAGATACACTATTTGATATACCCTGTATCAAATTTAGAAATCATTAAAAAGCCTTAATGTTTTATCCTTGGTACTGAACATTGTCTCATCACGAGAATGGACTAAAATTTTTGTTGACAATGTTGAACCGTCATTAATGACTTTGTTTGATCTCCTTGAACCTAGATCTTGGGATCTCCAGTCTTCTAGGTAGAGTTACCGCCACAATGACTTGTTCTCGGCCATAGTCCCATTCCCCTCGATGATTTCTCAACTACCTCTCTAGTTAGGCCTTTTGTAAGTGGATCCGACACATTATCACTTGACTTTACATAGTCAATCGTGATAATTCCTCTAGAGAGAAGTTGCCTAACGGTTTTATGTCTTCGTCGTATATGACGAGATTTACCGTTATACATAACGCTCCCAGCCCTTCCAATTGCCGCTTGGCTATCACAGTGTATGCATATTGGTGCCAACGGTTTGGGCCAAAATGGAATATCTTCCAAGAAATTCCGGAGCCATTCAGCTTCTTCACCGGCTTTATCTAAGGCTATGAACTCAGCCTCCATTGTAGAGCGGGCAATACATGTTTGTTTGGACGACTTCCAAGATACCGCTCCTCCACCAATAGTGAATACATATCCACTTGTGGACTTCGAATCAGTTGAACCGGTGATCCAATTTGCATCACAATATCCTTCAATCACCGCAGGATATTTACTGTAGTGCAAATCAAAGTTTTGGGTATGTTCTAAGTATCCCAAAACTCGTTTCATTGCCATCCAGTGAGATTGACCTGGATTGCTCGTGTATCGACTTAGTTTACTTATAGCACAAGCTATATCTGGTCGTGTACAATTCATGATGTACATTAAGCATCCCAACACACGAGCATAATCCAATTGTGATATGCTTTGGCCTTTGTTCTTTGCTAGTGCAAGATTCACGTCAATTGGAGTCTTTGCAACTTTAAAGCCCAAGTGCTTGAATTTTTCAAGTACTGTCTTAATATAATGAGATTGTGACAATGCCAGGCCTTGAGGAGTCTTTTGGATCTTAATCCCCAGAATTAAATCTGCAATTCCCAAGTCCTTCATATCAAACTTGCTAGTTAGCATACGCTTAGTAGCATTTATGTTGGCAATGTTATTACTCATTATCAGCATATCATCCACATATAGGCAAACAATGACTATGTGATTTGGAACATTTTTAATGTACACACATTTATCACATTCATTTATCTTAAAACCATTTGACAACATTGTTTGGTCAAATTTCGCATGCCATTGTTTGGGTGCTTGTTTTAGTCCGTAAAGGGACTTAACAAGTCTACATACCTTATTTTCTTTACCTGGAACCACAAACCCTTCAGGTTGTTCCATGTAAATTTCTTCCTCCAACTCTCCATTTAAGAAGGCCGTTTTAACATCCATTTGATGAATTTCAAGACCATACACTGCAGCTAATGCTACTAACATCCGTATGGACGTAATCCTTGTAACTGGGGAGTATGTATCAAAGTAGTCAAGACCTTCTCGTTGTCTATACCCTTTGACAACAAGTCTTGCCTTAAATTTATCAATAGTGCCATCATCTTTCATTTTTCTCTTAAAAATCCATTTAGAACCCAAAGGTTTATTTCCAGGAGGAAGATCAACCAATTCTCATGTATGGTTGTTCAATATGGATTCTATTTCACTATTGACTGCCTCTTTCCAGAACAATGATTCCGAAGAAGACATAGCTTCTTTAAATGTTCGAGGCTCATTTTCCAATAAGAAAGTCACAAAATCTGGTCCAAACGAAGTAGACGTTCTTTGACGTTTACTACGTCTTGGATCCCCCTGATTAAATGTACTTTCTTTTGTTTCTTCCCGAGGTCGTTTAGATCCTTCACCAATCGACTCGCATTCCTTTTTATACGGATATATATATTCAAAGAACTCAACATTATCTGATTCTATAACCGTATTATTATGAATGTCGGGATTTTCTGATTTATGAACCAGAAATCGATATGCTTTACTATTAGTCGTATATCCTATGAAAACACAATCAACTGTTTTCGGTCCTATTTTTACCCTTTTGGGTTTAGGAACTTGCACTTTTGCCAAACACCCCCACACTTTAAAATAATTCAAGTTGGGCTTCCTTCCTTTCCATTTTTCATATGGAGTGGATTGTGTTTTGCTATGGGGTACTCGATTTAGTATTCGGCTGGCCGTAAGAACGGCTTCCCCCCACCAGTTCTGTGGAAAACCAAAACTTATCAACAATGCGTTCATCATCTCCTTTAATGAACGATTATTTCTTTCCGCAATCCCATTGGATTGGGGCATGTAAGGGGCTGTTGTTTGATGAATAATTCCATATTCTAAACATATTTGTTCAAAAGGAGATTCATATTCACCACCCCTATCACTTCTTATCATTTTGATTTTCTTGTTAAGTTGCGTTTCAACTTCATTTTTGTATTGCTTGAATGCGTCTATTGCTTCATCTTTACTATTAAGTAAGTAAACATAGCAATATCGAGTACTATCGTCAATAAAAGTTATGAAATACTTCTTTCCACCGCGAGATGGTATTGACTTCATGTCACAAATATCTGTGTGAATTAAGTCTAAAGGATTTGAATTCCTTTCAACCGACTTATAAGGATGTTTAACATACTTAGATTCCACACATATTTGACATTTTGATTTTTCGCATTCAAACTTAGGCAATACTTCCAGGTTAATCATTTTTCGCAAGGTTTTATAATTGACATGACCCAAACGTACATGCCATAAATCATTTGACTCAAGTAAGTAAGAAGAAGCTGAAGTTTTATTATTAGTTTCAACAACTATTACATTCAGCTTGAAAAGGCCCTCAGTAAGGTAACCTTTTCCTACAAACATTTCATTCTTACTAATCACTACCTTGTCAGATACAAAAACGCACTTAAAACCGTGCTTTACAAGAAGTCCAGTAGAGACTAAGTTCTTCCTAATCTCGGGAACATGAAGGACGTTGTTCAAAGTCATGACCTTGCCAGAAGTCATCTTGAGAAATATCTTACCGTATCCTTCAATGTTTGATGTAATAGCATTTCCCATAGAGAGCGTCTCTTCGGGTCCATCAGAAGCATATGTAGAAAATGCTTCCCTCACAGCACAAACATGGCGAGTGGCTCCAGAATCAATCCACCACTCCTTTGGGTTTCCTACCAGGTTGCATTCAGAAAGCATGGCGCACAAGTCATCAACATCATCATGCTTTTCTACCATGTTTGCTTGACCCCTTTGCTTGTCTTTCTTCCGAGCACGACACTCCGTAGATTTGTGTCCGGTTTTCCCACAGTTGTAGCAGTTTCCACTGAACCGCTTCTTGCTTGGGTTGTATTTCGGACCAGAAGCCTTCTTTCTCTTTTTGTTATCTTCAACAATATTTGCTCCCATTATTGTTGAATTTCCACGGCCTCTCCTTTCAGCAGCTTTATTGTCCTCTTCGATTCTCAATCGAACAATGAGATCTTCAAGGGACATCTCCTTTCGTTTGTGTTTCAAATAATTTTTAAAGTCCTTCCACAATGGAGGCAACTTCTCAATTATTGCTGCTACTTGGAATGCCTCATTGATGACAAGACCTTCAATGAAAATTCCGTTAGTAAAATTACTAAAAATTTTACTTTCAACATTAGCATTCATTTGAAATATACCTTCAGCAAGTAGATCATGAATAATCACTTGTAACTCCTGGACTTGGGTAATAACAGACTTGCTATTTACCATTTTGTAGTCTAAAAATTTTGCAGCGACGAATTTCTTCATCCCGGCATCTTCAGTTTTGTATTTCTTTTCAAGCGCATTCCACAATTTTTTTGACGTCTCCACGCCACTGTATACATTATACAGATTATCCTCCAGTCCGCTAAGAATATAATTCCTGCACAAGAAGTCAGAATGCTTCCACGTCTCAATCACGAGAAAGCTTTCATTCTCTGGAGTTTCATCTGGAAGATCAGGAACATCTTCCTTGATGAACTTATGTAGACATAACGTAGTCAAGTAGAAGAACATCTTTTGCTGCCAGCGCTTGAAATTCATCCCGGAAAATTTTCCGGGTTTCTCTGCCGGTGCCAACGCCGGAGTTCGACTTGTCGATGCATTGGCAGTCATCATCGGAACAACTTGATTTCCGTCATTCGCCATTTTTACTGTAAAAATGACACAAACAAATGTTTAATAAACGTTTAAAACTGGAGTAAAAAATCACGTAGATTTTAATCTCCAACAAAACGCCACGAAGGCTTTACTCTCTAAATGGGAGTACACAAAACCACAAAGGTTTTAAGTTTCCAGAATAATAAAAGTAACACAAATACAGAAATTAAAATTATTAAATTCCTTAAGCTTGTTATTATCCTGCCTGTATTTGTAAATAATGATTCTGGAAATTAGAACGTTAGCTTATAAACGTAAATATAAATAAAACAGAAGTTAATTCGAGCCCACTGAATTCACAGTGTTTCCTTAAGGAATTTAATCCCCTCTTAGTACCCAAGGTTATAGATTATTTCCTCCCAGGATAGAACGAATTACACACTGGTGTAGCGGTACTTCAAACCCCAATGTTTCAGCGAACACAAAATTCGGCAGCAAATCACACTTATGGATGCTTTGTTTGTAGTTAAAAACAATGCAGAATAAGGAGGACAACTCAAAAGTCGCATGGAAATTCTGAGAGGAAGGAATTCAAAGTATAGCCAATGTTGAATTCTTACTGAAGAGAATATCAGATTGCAATTCGTTTTTCCAGTGTATACGCAGTGTATACAGCATGTATATCCAGTATATACAGAGTGTATATCCAGTGTATACAGAGCGTATATTAAGTGTATACAGAGTGTTTCGAGTGTTTTTTCTGATGTGTTCTTCTTTCTCTACAACTTCTGCTCTATTTATAGCAGTCATGTGAGAGAAATCCGCCCCCTCCATGGTGCAACAAGCACTAGGCTATCATGGAGGAAGCACTTACATGGTGGAATGTACACTTGCTTGGTGGGAGGAGCACTTGCACCATTGTGGGAGGTGCACTAGGCTGCTTATTGCTTAGTGTTGCAACACAATACACGGATTGGAAAACATCCGTTACAAACACGGATTATATCACGTTAATATTCACTATTAACAAATAAATTTGGTCCAAAAAATTAATCAATCGATTGATCCTTTGACCAAATCCAAATCCAAATCCCATTTCCCATTCACTCTAATTTTAAGACTATTTCATCTTAAACAAAAACTCAACAAGAATGAGAGAATATTGTACGAAATAAAGGGTTAAACTAAAAGATCATAGATCAAGCCTAGACGAGCTTAAGAGAGTAACTAATGTGAGGATCTACTCGAGGGAAATAGAGCCGTTAGGATACTTAGACATCACCACAATATAAGTTGGATGGATTTAGCTTGGATAGACAAGCACATAACTCATGACTGTTGGACCAAAGATGAAGTCGAAGGAAGACTAAGGCAATCGTGCCCTCTATCCGTTGCCACGGTTCAGCTGTGTCATTTTCCATAGAAGACGATGGGGAAAGCCTTAGCCCAACTGTGGTCTTCTCTCAATTGTGGATCTCAACTATTACCACGGTTTAGTTGTGGTCGTCAACTATTGCAATGGCTGAGCCAGGTCTATATATACACCCCAAGTCGGGGAAAGAGAAAAGGAAGAGGATTTTGAAGCTCTAGAGGTTCTAGTGAGAGAAAGAGGTATCCTACCACTATTGATGCTTGCCAAGGTTAGTACTTATGGATATTTATGTTAGATTTCATCACATAAATGCAAGTATTTGTCTCCATTTATATTGAATTTTTAGACTTTTAAAGAATCACTAAGAACAGTCAAGAGAGAAGATCTCTAGGGTTTCTTCGAAAAGGTAATGTCACAACTCCTCCATTATTTATGTCAATAAAATAGGTCTTGAGAGATTATAAAAATAAGAAAAACATGGTTTGGTTGAGCCATTTAGTGAATCACAGAGTTTACGAAAACTTCACCATTGTTGGAATGGGTGAAGAAGTAGGTGAATAGTAACAGTAGATATTGAAATATAAGTTTGGCATAAATAGACATTTTTTGTGTAGATATCGGCCTTTTGGCGACATTTGAGTATTTAAATCAAATTGAAGCTTTTTGTAGTATTATTTTAGAGTTTGGGCTTGAGGTAAATTTATTAAACTTACTCATCTTGAGGGATTTCTCTAAAGCATGATTTGAATCTAACACGTGAGTTGTTTGTAAATGTGCGCCTGCACTTGTGAGGGCAAGTGGGTGTGGATGTCACCATGTGTCTTTGAGTTGTGTTGAATATGAAATATCATTATTTTCTAATAAAAATCTTATTTGTAAATACTTGTTGGTAAATAATACTTGAGGCAAATATTTAAGACTTGATATATGTAATAGCACTTGTTGTATCTTTAAGAAAATTGATGTTAAATCGCTAAAGAGTTTAACATGAAAATAGTTATTTATCTGATTTTGTTTGAACGATTTGGATTGGCTGTAAACGTAATGATTTAATAAATATTTGAAATATTAAATATTTTGAAGTTAACTTGTGAAGACCATCGAGGTTGGTACGAATGTTTAGTTTGTTACCATGAAACTACACGCGCCGGTGTAGGGTCATATTCCAAGGCTAACCGAAATTTGTGGAATAAAGTCCCCCGTCGTGAAGGCAAATGATCACTACTTAAAGTAATAAGGTTAATTCGACTCATATGGTACTACGAAAGCCGTCCGGACGAGTAGGATCAAATACTTGTAGCTAGGTTGATCACCTAGTGGTTGTTTATTATGGTGGTATCGCTATAATACTCCTAGTGAAATGTAAAAGAGAATTTTCTTATGCGTAGGCATAAGAAACAAAAAGTAATTTCATGACTTAATAAAATTAAACTATTTTGTGTGTTTTTTATTTAAATCATGGATTAATATAAATATTTTAAAAGTTTATGTCAAGGTTTACATTTCACTTGTATTTTCATTTAAAATGATAAAAAACACGAGTGATATAACTATTTATCATTTTATATCAAATACTAGTTACATTACTTCTGTAAAACATTATCCTAGGAAATTGAGTTAGAGAGAGAGTCTATAACACTTATTGAGTATTGTAATAGTATACTCAGTCCTCGTGGGCCCCTCTCTAGGGCTCTACCTACTATACATATTTCAGGGTGAGGCATGGTACGTGATGAGCGGACATGACTCAGATGACTCTCTTTCCGAGGTATATAATAAAGCACCGCTTTTATTCTATGGTAGGTGCCATATTTTTTCTTACTTTATTTTAGTCGAAAATTGTTCCAGGTATTTATCTCTATTCTCGTGCCTTAGAAATTCCATAGACGACTATTATTCTTTTGGGGTTAAACTCGAAAGTTATTCATATTGCTTGCATGAAAGAAATATGATTATCTTTATGTATTAAAAATTATGCTTCATATGCGATTTTAATCATTCAAATTATTGTCTTTAAAAAAAGGTGTGTGCATCTATTAGGCATATATATAGATATTCTTGTACGACTTGATCCACTCAAGTCGGATAGTGTGTCAGATACCAGTTACATGATTTTGTATCATGACAATAAGAGTCGGATGATGAGAGCAAAATTTGTTAATGGACTTGGGGAGGAGAAAATGTGGTGGGAGTCAAGTGGCGTATGCAAGAATTATTATGAGCTGTGCCAAAGATTGAAGAAATGAACAAACAAATAAATCACTACAATAACAAGAAGTGTCATCATATACATACATACATACATAATACATACATACATAATCAGTATATTTTATTTCTCATCTGTATATGCATATAGTACATAATTTGACAGAAAAGTATCACCTGATACCGTTTGGATTAAGGTGTATATGCCCCTTGGTGGAACCTATAATAGATGTTGATGGTAACTTGATGATATAGCCATAGATAAGTCACTAATGATAAAAATGGATTTGCAATAGCTAAGAGTTGATTTTTAAGAGTGGTGATTGGTGACCGCGGGGTCAAGGATTCCTATGCGATTTTTTAAGAATGATGTTTGGCAACTTTAAGGGGTCAAGGATTCCTATAAAAAATCAAAAAAATGGTTTCTCTTTCTGTGTACCGTGGGTGTGTAAATTTTCGAGTGTATTGTGTGTCTATATGAGTGTATTTTAGGATGTGCATCTACGTGAATTGTGTGTTGGCAAAAAACATATGAGAATGGGGGTTGGGGGGGGGAAAGGGGGAGGGGGGGGAGAGGAAAAAAGAGAGAAAGGTGATATCTAGTGTTACGAATGCGACGATGGATGTAACGTTTGAAAAGGTATAGTATTTAGTAATTAAATCTTTAAAGTGAATATTTTCTGTTTGCTAAAAAAAAAAAGACGCTTAGATTTCTCATATGATTTAGTTAGCTGGTAGAAAACAATGACCAAGAGATTACTTCTTAAATAATAAATGGTAAAAAGGTGAGAGACACAGAAAAATAAACAATAAACTCGAGTGAAAGTGTCACGATCCAATTCCCAGTTTCCCACTATAGGTCGTGATGGTACCCAGCGTCGTCGCTAGGCAAGCCAATGGTGAACTATCCATGTAATAGTTTAATATTTTTAAAGTAATTGATTTTATTTAATAAGAGAATAATTAATAGGTGATTGTAGTAATGTAAAGCATAAAATAACAAAAGAGTAAAATAGTGAATTTAATACTTAAATCCATAAAATGTCTACTAGAATATTCCCAAAATCCGGTGTCATAAGTGCATGAATAAACCAGTAGAATGTAAAAAACCTCCTATACTACTGTCTAGAGTAAGATAAACAGAAAATAAATACAACAAGAAGAGACTTTGGGCGCGGCAGAACGGGCATAGAGAGCAACTCGCCACTAATTCTCTAGGTAGCGGGGGTACGCGCCTGAATGACCACCATATGCACCTGCCTCAGATCCTGCACAATTAGTGCATATAACGACTCGGCTGGTCGTTTCGAGAGTTGTAGCCTCGTTCCCCCATTTTCTACTTTTTTGTGTTTTACAGTTGTTATATGACTTACCGGATTGGTTGGTTCGGGTCCAGAGAGATTTCTGAGTGAATTGAGACACTTAGTCTCTTAATTGAAAGCTTAAGTTGGAAAAGTTTATCGAATATCGACTTATATGTAAACAACCTCGGATTTGAATTTTGATGGTTTTGCTAGCTCCGTTAGGTGATTTTGGACTTAGGAGCGCGTCCGGAATGTGATTCGGAGGCTCGTAGTAGAATTAGGCTTGAAATGGCGAAAGTTGAAATTTTGGAAAGTTTGACCGGGAGTGGACTTTTTGATAGCGGGGTCGGATTGGATTTCCGAAAGTTGGAGTAGGTTTGTAGTGTTATTTATGACTTGTGTACAAAATTTGAGGTCATTCAGACGTTTCAGCGTCGTTTGTAGATTTTGGAAATTCCAAAGTTCATTAGGCTTGAATCTGTGTGTAATTCGTATTTTTGATGTTCTTTGAGGTGATTTGAGGATTCGACTAAGTTATTATTGGGTTATCAAACTTGTTGGTATGTTTGGCTGAGGTCCCGGAGGCCTCGGGTTGATTCCGGATGGTTAACGAATCAAAAGTTAAAGTTGAGTGATTGCTGAAGGTGAACTCTGCTGGTATAAACGCACCTGCAGAGCTTTGATCGCAGTTGCAAGCTGAGGAGCGCAGATGCGGCCAGGCTTGGGGAGGACTATGGTCGCAGGTGCAAAGATTTTTTCGCACCTGCGTGGTCGCAAGAGCGGAGTGATGGGCGCAGGAGCAGACATTTCCGCAGGTGCGATGGGCTTCCACACCTGCGGTTGCGCAAATGCGTGAGAGAGGACCACATAAGTGGAGGCCCATCTCTAGTGGTTCACCGTAGAAGCAGAACTTTGGTCGCTTCTGCGACACCGCAGATGCGGTTAAGTGTCCGCAGAAGCGGAAGTGCTGGACATAAAGTTAAATACAAGGGTTCGCGATTTTGGCTTCATTTCAAACATTTTGAGCTCGGGTTTGGCGGTTTTTGAGAGGATTTTCGAGGAGATTCTTGAGGTAAGTCCCTTGTTCTCGTTTTTGATCAATAATCTTGTTTCCCCTTTGATTTTTTCACCTAATTGATGTGTATTTAAGGTGTAAATTGGAGGTTTGAGGCTAGGGATTTGGAGAATGAATTTTAGGATTTTGAATGATCAAATGGTGTAAGATCTTGGTAAATTTGGTATGGTTAGACTCATGAGTGAATGGGCTTTCGGGTTTTGCGACTTTTGCCAGATTTTGAGACGTGGGTCCGGAGGCCGGGTTTGAGCCGATTTCGGATTTTGAGCTATAATTTTGTATTTTTCTTGTGGAATCGATTCCTTTAGCCCGTATTGATTGTATTGTACTGTTTGTGGTTAGATTCGGGACATTTGGAGGCCGACTCGCAAGGCAAAGATATTTTGGAGTAGACTTTTGCTCGGATTGGGGTAAGTAACAGTTTTAAATCTGGTCATGAGGGGATGAAACCCCGGATATTGTGTTACGTGATTATTTTGGAGGCGACACACATGCTAGGTGACAGGCATATGGGCGTGCACCGAGGGAATTGTGACTTGGTCCGTTCCGTGAAACTTTAAAGTTGAATAACTTGTTGTTAGCTATATGCTCTCCCTGTGTTATAGAAATTTGATTGCAATTCAAGTTGGAAATCATGCTTAGGCTATATGATGTCACTGCTGGGACCCGCAGAGGTCATGTACTTGTTGAATTAGCTGCTATTTATGGTCTTGTACTCAGTCACAATTTTACTTGTGTATAATATCTCCGTCTCTTCTTGTTTCTTGTTGATACATGTTATTATCTATGTTTGGGATGATTTGTATAATTTATGAGAGCCCAAGAGACTGGAGAGGTTGGTGACTGAGTTAGGGCCTGAGTGCCGAGCTATGAGCTATGTGTGTATATATGGATCGGGTTGCACGTGCACAACGAGCCTTAGGGCTATATATATATATATATATATATTTATGGATCGGGTTGCACGCCACAACGAGCCATATAGCTATTTATATATTATGGATCGGGTTGCACGTCACATCGATATAGCGCTTGGGTTGATGGAGTCTCTTCGGAGTCTGTACACCCCCAGTGAGCGCAAATACCTATTGAGTGTGAGTGTTGAGGGTTGAGAGCAGAGTGTTTGTGCTATTAAGAAAGATTGAGTGACTGTTGGCCAGAGAGGCCGTACTTGTTTTCATTTGTTGCTGCACTTAGCTGATATATGTCACTGTTTTGAAATTTCTGGAAGATATTGTGTTCAGCTTTACATGAACTTGGTAATGTGTAACTGATTTGACATAAATTGCCGGAATTGAAAGCCTGTCTACTTTCTTGATGAGAATTACTGAAATGAACTATAACTGTGTAGCTCATCACTATCTTTGAGTTCCTTGTTTATTATTGTTACTTACTGAGTAGTGGGGGTACGTGCCTGAATGGCCTCCAGATACACCTGCCTCAGATCCTACACGATTAGTGCAGAAGTGTAGCGTGAGTACATAAACAACATGTACCCAGTAAATATCTAGTCTAACCTCGAAGAAGTAGTGACAAGGGGTCGACATTGCCACTTACTAAGGGTCAATAAATAAAGTGCACAAATTATAAATAGGTAGGGAATACATCAATAATAACAAATTAATGAACAATAAATAAGTGGTTCGTTAACTAAATATCAGTTAGAGTCTCCAACTATCACATACTAATTTCAACAAATATGATCCATCAAGTAATTATAAATTCTCAAGTCATGGAAGAAATATCAAGTATAATCGGATTCCGAGCAATATCACACATGATTTATGCCGAGCTCGTACGACCCGATTCAGAATAATGTGTAAACTGCCGAGGGTCGACCGACGAGAACCATAGATGCATCTATTATACCGTCGAGGCATTCGTCCCAATCCACAAGAAGAGAGAATACTCTACAAACTCCGATTAATGGCTACTACAAGAATAATACCCAAGGAGGCATAATTTTCACTAATGGTCAAGTAACCCACCAAAGCCCAAAGTAATGAAGTTCGATCTTTACAAATCCTTTATCCAATATCAAATGTAATTTATGTAATTAAACTAATAGAAGTAATACATGGTAGAGTCCTAAAACTATCTAGACATAAGCATGATTTTTAGCTACATGCGGACTCTCGTCACATCGTGCGCACGTAGCACCCACAATTATTAGCAAAATAATCATTTATAGCACCTACGAGGAAAATTTCCTCTTATAAGGTTAGGTAAGAGACTTACCCCATTTTCAAGTTCTCTTCCCGGTCCATAATTTACACTAAAGCCTCAAATTGGTGCCACACAATCCGAAACTAGCCAAATTATTGTATAAATCATTCACTATATGCTCAAAAGTTCATAATTTAACTATTAGAGTAATTACCCAACCCAAATTGAAAGATTCCTAAAATTCACCCCCGGGGTCCATGTGCCTGGAGTTCCAGAAATTTTTATAAATAAAAGTTACCCATAACCTTACGAACCCAAATATATAATTTCTACTCAATTCCATAATCATCTTCGTGGTCTAATCTCATTTTTATCAAAACCATAGTTTTCAACAATCTCCTAAATTTTTTACATTTTACACGTTAAAATCTACCTATAATCTATGTATTAAACTCACATTGGGAAGGAATTACTTACCTTCAATAGCTAGGTGAAAACCCTCTCCAAGAAGCTCCAAAATCGACCAGGGCAATAAGAAATGAGAGAAAATGGCCTAAGTCCTGTTTTTAAAACAAGTCTCTACCCAGGCATTCCTTCTTCGACATCGTGAAAGAGGCCTCTCGATCACGAAGGCAAGCTGCCCAGGCTCCAGAAAATGAACATCGCGAACGTGAGGTCCCTCTCGCGAATGTGAATTCTTGACCCGCCTGAGCTTCATGAACGCGGGGTCCCCTTCGCGAATGCGAAGAGTAACGGAGCTGACCCCCTCATAGGCCCTTTTCCCCTATGCGAACGTGGGCCATTTCACGCGAACGTGAAGGCCACAGGTCCTGGACCTTCACAAACACGGACTGGGGGTCGCGAACGCGAAGAGAAACTACCCAGTCCTCCAATTTCCTTCTCAGTGATCACGAAACAACCCTCACGATCACGAAAAAGGAAACTAGAACCAGCAACAACAAATTTTTGGACTTAGCTCCGAGTGGTCCGAAACTCACCCGAGCCATCCGAGACCCCGTCCAAATGCACCAACAAGTCCATAAACATAATACGAACTTGCTCAAACTCTAGGAACACGTAAAACAACATCAAAACTAAGAATCACACTCCAAAACCAAATTGAATCAAATTATGAACTTCAAGCTTTTCACTTACTCCGAACGCGCTGAATCATACTTAAACTACTCGGAATAACACCTAATTTTGCATACATGTCATAAACCACCGTATGGAACTATTCCCAGGCTCGAAATCCCAAATAGACCTTGATAATACCAAAGTCCACTCCAAACCAAATTTAAATAACTTGAAAATCTTCAATACGCCAACTTTCAACAATAACCGACGAAACGCTCCCGGATCATCCGAAAACCGATTCGAACACATGCCAAAGTCCAAAATCATCATATAAATCTATTGGAACAGTCAAATCCCGATTCCGAGGTCATTTACTAAAATGTTGACTCAAGTCAAACTTGGCCATCTTAGGCCACTATTAAGGAACTAAGTGTTCCGATTTCAACCCGAACCCTTTCCAAACCCAAGTCAACCATCCCCGCAAGTCATAAAATAGTAAAGGCACATATGTGGAGTCTTAATTAGGGAAATGGGGGACGTAGAAAGTAAAATAATCGGTCCGGTCATTACATTCTCCAACTCTTAAACAAACGTTCGTCCTCGAACGGGTTTAGAATCATATTTGGAGTGCTGAATAAGTGTGGATATCTGCTTTGCATGCCCTCATCGGTCTCCCAAGTCACCTCCTTGACTGGTTGACCTCTCCACTGGACCTTTATCGCAGAAATTTTTTTAGACCTCAACTGGCAAACCTGTCTGTCAATAATGGCAACTGGCTCATCCTCATAACCCAAGCTCTCATCTAGCTGAACCGTGCTGTAATCTAACACATGTGATATGTCGGCATGATACTTTCAGAGCATAGACAAGTGGAAAACCAGATAAACTCCAGATAGACTGGGAGGCAAAGCAAGC
The DNA here is from genome assembly GCF_000393655.2 of Nicotiana sylvestris. Classification (NCBI taxonomy): domain Eukaryota; kingdom Viridiplantae; phylum Streptophyta; class Magnoliopsida; order Solanales; family Solanaceae; genus Nicotiana; species Nicotiana sylvestris. The sequence goes on from NC_091064.1 coordinate 108,496,282, forward strand.
TCATAAGCAACCTCTCCAACTCGACTCAACACCTCAAATGGGCCAATAAACCTTGGGCTCAACTTGCCCTTCTTCCCAAACCTCATGATTCCCTTCATCGGCGAGACTTTCAAGAGAACCTTCTCGCCCACCATAAATGATAAATCACACGCCTTCTGATCCGTGTAACTCTTCTATCTGGACTATGCTGTGCAGAGTCGCTCCTAATTAAACTTTACCTTCTCCAAGGCATCCTTCACTAAATCAGTACCATATAACCTACCCCCGCCGGCTCAAACCATCCGATGGTCAAACGATGTTGCCGATTATATAAAGCCTCAAATGGAGCCATCTCAATATTTTACTGATAACTGTTGTTATAAGCAAACTCGACCATGTAAGCACGTGATTTTTGACCCTCCCCGAGAATTTTCACATTTTTAGCGTGAATATGTGAAATTGGGTCTAGTATAGCTATTTTAGCTATTTTTACTTTATTTCGTTGCAAAAAGAAAAATTTCAAAAAAAATATATATAAATCTTAGTTTATGTATCTCTCATAAACTTGAAAAATACAAAAATTGCACTTTATTTTGTACTTTATATAATTTCGAAAATTACAAAAAAAATATAGTTTTATTAATATTCTATAGTCATTTTTAACTTTGAAAAATACAAAAATATTATCTCATATTTTATCTTAATATTTAAAAACGAAAATTACAAAAAATATAGTTTTATTAATATTTTGTAGCTATTTTAAATCTTGAAAAAATATTCAAAAAGATATAGTTTTGTTTAAATACTAGTCTTATTTTTGGTAGTTATTTTGCTTACATAGGACTAGTTAAGCAACGTGTTCCTATTTCTCGGGTCCGGGCAAAAGAATAATATTCGGGTTCAAACTACCCGGTTTTAGGCCTAATTTTCGGACCTAGCCCATAATAAACCGTGTCCAGGACACGTGGGGAACCCCACCACGCGTGGGGGACATATGCCTCGAACCCCACCACGCGTGGGGCTCATTTTCATGGGCATTGCATTACAAAAACACGGACAGAATTTGAAAAGAGAGGGGGGACCAACGAAAAGGGACTTGGGAAATTTTAAAAGGAGGAAAAAGCCAACAAAAAGGAGGACTTTTTTGGGAAAAGTTGAAAAAACGGGACTTTTGAGATTTGGAAAACTATACTACTGTTCCTCTTTCTTCTTAAGAAAAAAGAGGGAACGAACAGAAGGACTGGGGAATATTTTTGAAAGAGGGTACTGTTTCATCTTCTTCTTCACATGAAGAAGAAACAGGAACCCTACTGAACTAAGCTCCCTCATCCCTTCCGGTCACCTCCACGCCCAAAACCTCCATCGTCGACCCTACGTCCACCAAGCCTCCGACCGCCCGTCACCTTCCCCGGCACCCCCACTGCCCATAACCACCAGTTCCCCTCCCTCGTCACCTACTGTTCCTCCGTCTTCCTCCTGGAGAAAAACCCAGAAAACCCTACTGCCCCCCCAGCGTCGAGAACCCACGAGGACACTCCTCCACCTCCGTCAACAACCAAACAGACCTCCATAGCTGCTCCTCTCATCACCTCCAACGACCCCTTTGTTGCAGCTTCTCGCAGCAGTTGCTGCGTCGAAAAATACAGCAGCTGTTGCTGCGTCGCTGCGTTGCTGAGTAGCTCAGCCGTTGCTTCAATCCGGTGAGGTTGTTTTGTTCGTCGAGGTCCGGTACGTCGAGGCGCTGTCCGAGGTTCCGTCGTCGTTCTTCGTTCAGAAAGGTCCGGCTTAAATTCCGTCGGAATCGTGTTTGTCGCTCTGAGTTGGTCGAGGTGCTAAGGTTAGTAAGCCTCGATATATTGGATAAAGAAATTTTACGTTCAATGTTCGAAGTTGCAATATATCAATTGATATGATAATTTTCTGCTCATGTTTTCATCGTATGCATTTTTGCTCATTTTGCGTTATGTGATTCTTGTTTATGTGATGTCATGTAATTAAGTTTGACTAGTTGTTCTATGACACAAGTTTGGCGTTAATTTGTTCGTCCTTTACTTCACTTAGTTCATTCAAAAATTTTATTATTAGTACATGTTATTACTACTCCCGAAATACTCATTCGCTAAAACTCTTTTTATTAAACTTCTAACAAGTTATGAGATTTTAGTTGTAAAGAAGTCGTAAGTTTTAGTATTGTTAAAGGCGTAGAAATGGCATCCTTTAAAAATAAATAAATAATTATAAAAAAAAATGATGAATGAATAAAAAATAATAATAAAAATAAATAAAATGAGACGAGCCTCGCCGGAAAAAATGTACAGATTGCGGGGCCCTCACAAAATATATGTATTAAATACTTAGATTCCGGGACGGGCCGTTTAGCAAATTTCACGGCCCTACCAAAAAATAATAATGCGCTAGTTGCTTTAGGCGCGCCTTTAATAATGTTATCTCCCTAAACTCGGGTGCACATTTATGTGACCCAAATCCAAATCTCAACGAAATCGAAATGTGTCTCTAATCACGGGTACATTGACTGTGACGAGGTCCGAGATGCATTTCCATGACGTTGCAAATTCTTTAAAAAATAAAAATAAAAATGAGATGAGCCTCGCCGAATAAAAATACAAATTGCGGGGCCCTCAGTAAATACTTGTTTAAAATTACTTAGAATTCAGGAGGGTCGTTTAGCGGATTTCACGGCCTCCGCAAAATAATAACGCGATAGTCTCTTTAGGCGCGTGTTTAATAGTTTACTTTCTTAAGCTCGGGTGTGCATTTCATGCGACCCAAATCCGATCCCAAAACATCAAATAAAATGTGTTCCGGATTATGGGTGCATTTCATGTGACGTAGTCCAAAGACGTGTTTTAAATGATGTTCACATTTCTTTTAAAAACAATAATAGTAAAGCGGTTAAAAGATAAATTTGCACATAAGTTCATACTTGTATAAAATCAGATAATCAAGCCGAATATAACAATTGAGCGACCGTGCTAGAACCACGGAACTCGGGAATGCCTAACACCTTCTCCCGGGTTAACAGAATTCCTTATCCGGATTTCTGGTACGCAGACTGTAATATAGAGTCATTCTTTTCCTCGATTCGGGATTAAAATTGGTGACTTGGGACACCCTAAATCTCCCAAGTGGCGACTCTGAAATAATTAAACCAATCCCGTTTCGATTGTCCTTTAATTGGAAAAAACTCCCCTGCGCCCCTCGGGCGCGTAAAAAGGAGGTGTGACAGCTCTGGCGACTCTGCTGGGGACGAAAACCCAGAACCACTGGTTCAGGGTTAAGAATTCGAGCTTAGAATAATTGTTATTATTTGGCTTTATTTATTATCTGATTATTACATGTTTTGAGCCTAATGTGCTAAATGCTGCTTTTACCGCTTTGATATTATTTGAACTGTATATAAATTGTGCCGAAACCTTTCTCTTCTTACCTCCGGGGATGTGCTTACTGGTTGAGACTCCTTATTCTGTTAGTGTCATACCCTAAATAAAAGAGGCTCGGAAAATTTCTAAGCCGGCTGGCCTTTTGGTTCCCGGAAAGGAGCTCCTTCCTCAGCTCGAGTTGTCCGCTCGGGTACACTGTCTAGAACACCGACCCAGGTTCTTGAACCTAGTATAACAAAGCCACATGCAGGATCCCTAGTAGGAACGTTTATTTGCATCATGTGCATTTGACTTAGGGGACTCAATATAGGGGTTGGGTCCGTCTAGGACAAGCAACCTGAAAATAATAGACAATCTTTCGGCATCCCATGTGCTACATGTTGTATTTAGTCAAGGGCGTATGAGTCATTTGGTCATTTCCAGCATGGTGTTATTTTAATCAAAGCATGGGGAACATTTGTGGAATCCAAGAAGCCTTGGAATTCCCTATGTCCCCCACGCTTGCTTTTGGGAAAGCACATGGGGAACATTTGTGGAATCCAAGAAGTCTTGGAATTCCCATATGTCCCCCACGCTTCATATGTTGGGAAAAGCGCATGGGGAGCATTTGCGGAATCCAAGAAGTCTTGGAAATCATTATGTCTCCCATGCCACATTTTTGAAAGAAATAATAAATATAAAAAAATAAAAATACAAATAAAAACAAAGCATGAAAATTCAAAAAGATTTTGTATGTTGTCATCATTTTCCATATATAAGAAAATCGTGAAAAAACAAGGAGAAAATAACAGCATAGAAGTCCGAGTAGAGTCGAAACTCAGCCGAAATTTTGAGAAAATGAAAAGAAATGTCTTATTGGTTTGTTATATTAAAAACAAAGGAAAAATAGAGAAAAAAAAATCATCATTGTTCTGTCTTGTTTTTTCAGAAATATATAAAAGAAAATAGTTTGTTTTGCCATGAAAATGAAAATGGAAAAGAGTCTGGTTTTTGAAATGTTTTATTTTGTTTGTCTGTGAATATGCCAAAAATAAAAACAAAAAGAGTCGGGCGTTGAACGTGATTTTATTATTTGTTCCAAAATAAATATATATATAATCGAAAAAAAAATCGAAAGAAAATTCAAAATTCAAAAAATATTTTTTTTAAGCATTTCTTTTGTTAAAGGTAAAAATTCCAAAAAAAAAAACATTTTCCTTTTTCTTTAGAATAAGAAAAACAAATGAAAAAAAGAAGAAGGAATGTTTTATGTTTTACGTTAGTTAGTTTGTTTGTTATGAATGAAAAATAATAGTCTATTTGATTGTTGTGGGAAAAATAATAAAAACAAAAAAATATAGAAAATGGAAAAGGGTCCTCTCAAAAATAGTTTATTCGCCCGAACTACGCGAGTTTGATTCTCACCGGATGTGAGATACGTAGGCAACCCTCATCGGGTCCAACCCCACCTTTTGCTGAAATAGCCAAAAATCAAAAATTTTAATCTTGTCATAAATAAGTCGGGTGATGTCCAACCCACCTTTTGCTAAAATAGCCAAAAAAAACAAATAAATAAAAAATATATGTCAAATTTTAATTTTGTCATAAAGAAGTCAGGTGACGCTGTTTTATCAAGACATAGCCGAATGTTCCCGAAAGGGACGCCGGAAGGCTGACTTTGCATAAACAGCCACCTTTGGGTCATTTTTTAAGACTTGGTCCAGTTGACCCCCACAGCCTAAAAATCTTCGTCCCCGATACGTTGAAAGGCCGTGTTTGCAATATTGACTTTTCTAATTCAAAAACGATAAAAAGAGTCATAAATAAGTCAGGTGATGTTGTTTTGTCATAAATAGCCGAATGTTCTCGAAAGGGACGCCGGAAGGCTGACTTTGCATAAATAGCCACCTTTGGGTCATTTTGAGTTGACCCACACAGCCTTAAAAAAGCTTCGTCCCCGAGACGCTGAAGGGCCGTGTTTTGCAACACCAAGTTTTATTATAATTTCAAAAAAAAAAGTCGACGGTCAGGTGAATACATACCGTTTGAATTTTGTCATAATAAGCCGAGCCAGCTTCGGCCGCGTCTTAAACCGTTCTTGCCGAAGTAGCCTTAGAGTATCTGTCAGTTGTCGAAAGGTTATTTTCGTAAAAGAACGGACAAGTTTGTAAAAGTGTCATAAAATAATCCTCCCCGGCCTCAAAATTCATGTGAAATTTGGAAGGGGCCACATTGGCAAAAATAACCATTTGGTTGCATTTGTCGAACAGAGAAAGGGAGTTAGCCTTTTGTTTTTGAGTTTATAAATCTTTTGATTAAAATAGGCGGGTTGTTTGATTTTCAAGTTGGTAGGTCATCTTTAAACCTTTGAAACCCAGTTTGTTTTAATATGAAAAGTGAAAAGAAAAATGTTCATTATTGTTTATCTTTTATTGAGTCCGAACTACGCAAGGTCTGATTCATGCGGGGTCATGATACGTAGGCAATCTCCATAAGATTCGACCACAACAAAAAAAAATGAAAAAAGAGAATGAAAAAGAGAAAGAAAAAAAATGAAAAGAGCAAAATGAAAAAAGAAAAGAGAAAGAAAAAAAAGGAAAAAAAACATCGAAAAAAAAAAGAAAAAAAAAGAAAAAGATGTTGTCAATAATGAGGACCGACTGAGTCCATTCTAACCTGTTTGTTTTGCAAATAAGTTAAGGTGGTTGGTTTGTGGTAAGCCGGACAATGACACCCAGAATCCTTTACTTGCACATCATGGTGCGCACTATGCTGGGATCAGGCCGATAACAGAAGCACTCAAGTCCTATTGGGAATTTGCTGACAGAGGACGATGATATTAAAGCTGGTAATAGTCTTGGCAGTATTGATGCGAAGCTCAAGTGGCTAAGATGCCAGTTTTGATAAAGTGGGAGGACGCTCCGTTCCTTGGTTAACAAGAAAGAGGCATTTGGTGGCTTATTTTGTTGTCATTTCTTTTGTTCGGATTATTAGATTTGTAATTCGGATTTTGTCCTGTGTCAAACCTTCTTATCTTTCCATTTGGTCATAGCAGTTTGTTTAGGATTTTGTTCTGGTTTGTTTGTTTGTTTTGTTATTCAAACCATTTCACCGGTCTAAGGCAAAATCCGGTCTTTTGTTAGTTCCAGTCGTCTTTTGTTTAGTCCTTTTATCATTTCGTTCAATGTCGATTCTAGGGACATGACATGCGCACCCAGTTTGGGCCTAATCTTAAAAGTTAATCATAAAACCCTGGGAAGGTGATCAAAGCATTTAAAGGAAATAAGAACGGTTTGAGATTATTTGGAGCCCGAGTCATGTGGAACTGGGGCAAGTTAAACACAAAGAAAACCGTTAAAGAAAGATTCGCCTAAATTGGCATGAGGGTCGTTCATAATAATGAGAATGAGAGTGTCGCCCAACGGTGCTTTAGAAGTGACAAATGAACAAACAGATGTTGAATATAATTGTCAAGTCCAGCACCATCAGAAGAGACTACAAATTTAAATTGTGTTGTTTGCACTTGGCATATTTGGAAGACTGGAATGACGAAGGCATTTTGTTCTGCTACCCAAACACTTTATCCTTCGTTAACCCCTTTTGAGCCTTATTTATTTTCTTTCATACCCCTCGTTCGGAATCAGTAGCAACGAAAAAGGAAAAAAAAAGAGAAAAGAAAATGATAACAAAAAGAACAAAAGAAAGTCAAATGAAAAGAGGATCTGGGAACTACGTTTGACCTGATTCCTCAAAGAGGATACGTAGGCGCTGCACGGCTCGGTCATAGTTTTGAAAAATGAAAAAAATTAATTAAAATATCCCCAAGCAAGAAACTGGGGCAAAAGTTGCGTTTGATGTAAATGAATCTAATTCCGAAGGTTGTAATTAATAACCCAAAATTAATGCATTTTTGAGCCTTTAACCCTTTCTTTCTAGCCCTATCCAAAACCCACATTACGGTCCAAAGAAAGACCTTCCGATCAGTCTTCAAAAGATGCCAAGTCAGACAAATGAGAGTCTTACCGGCGAACATAACATTCTGCTCCATAGCAGAAAGGACTCTAATCTCCAGCAGAAAGAGTCATACCGGCGACACTCCAAATCCCCCAGCTGGAGAGAGATATAAAACGAGAGAGTCTTATTGGTGAAAACCTTCACGGGCACCATAAGGCGATGAAAGCTGAGAGAAAACCCAAAAATGAGAGAGACTTGATAGTGAAAACCCTTCGGGCACTACAAGTCGAATATGATTGAGAATCAGATGGGGAATCGCCAATGGAAAATCTTAAAAGATGATTGACGGCAGAGGATAGGCCACATACGCATGTCATGGCCATTAGAGTCGATATCTGCGTTTGATAGGGTTTTATTTATAGTTTCTTTTGTAAAAGAGTCATCGTTTCCTTTGTCTTTTATTTTGTTTCTGTTATCTTTCTCCTTTCATAAAAAATTTTCCCCAATAGAGTCTGTCCGGTCAGAACAAGTACGAAATGACTTCAAAAAATATGCCATCAGCTTTCCAAGATGAGATCTGACTAGTATATCCAAATGGTATAGTCAGCGAGGAACAAGCGCGAGGCCAGTGTCAAAATATATATCCCCAGCAAAAGGCCCATGAACAAAGCAAGGAGAGCAATGAGCATGGTGTGGGAAAATTCATACTAGACTAAAAGGTCAGGGAAATGCCGGTTTCCGAGCTATGCCCCAAAAGAAGAAGGATATCCCCAGCAGGAAGGGATTATCCCCAACAAATAATATCATCCCCAACAAGTTGGGGAACACAGAGCAAGGATGGAGAAAGGGAAAACCATCCCAGCGGGAGTATCACAACCAACCACCGCGTTTTAAACTAACAAAATTTTGTTTGATTTGAAAAAGGTAAAGGAAACGGCATTGATGCAGAAACGTATACCACAAGGGATATTATCAAACTGGGGCAGAAAATTTTCCTTCCATTTAGAAAATTTTCTGGAAGTCAGGTACCCCCAACTGATAACATTTTACCCCCCAACAGGTAAGTAAATAATCCCCACCAAGTTTTCCAAGTAAGACATTTTCAAGTCTTAAGGATATTTTGGGTTTATCCGCCCTCGAATAGGATATGTTGGGTTTATCCGCCCTCGAATAGGATATGTCGGGTTCATCCGCCCTCAAATAGGATATGTCGGGTTCATCCGCCCTCAAATAGGATATGTCGGGTTCATCTGCCCTCAAATAGGATATGTCGGGTTCATCCGCCCTCAAATAGGATATGTTGGGTTCATCCGCCCTCAAATAGGATCTGTCGGGTTCATCCGCCCTCAAATAGGATCTGTCGGGTTCATCCGCCCTCAAATAGGATATGTTGGGTTCATCCGCCCTCAAACAGGATATGTTGGGTTCATCCGCCCTCAAATAGGATATGTTGGTTTCAGTCTTTACATTTCTTGACAGGCGCCCACCTGAATAACGAGAGGAATACATTTTTGTCTTTTTCTGTTCTAGGTCACCCACCAGTATAATGCGGGCATATCATTTTTCATATCTTTAATACCAGGCGCCCACCTGAATAACGAGAGGAATACATTTCAGTGTTTGCATTTTGTTGTACCCAGGCGCCCACCTGAATAACGAGAGGAATACATGCCAGTCTTTTTATTTCAAGTGTTGAAATTGGGAGCCCGCCCATAATAACAGAGGAATACATTTAGTCTCTTTACTTTTAAGTGTTGAAGTTGGGAGCCCGCCCAGATAATAGAGGCATACATTTCAGTCTTTTTATTTCAAGTGTTGAAATTGGGAGCCCGCCCAGATAATAGAGGCATACATTCAGTCTTTACGTTTCAAGTGTTGAAATTGGGAGCCCGCCCATAATAACAGAGGCATACATTCAGTCTTTACTTTTAAGTGTTGAAGTTGGGAGCCCGCCCAGATAACAGAGGCATACATTCAGTCTTTACGTTTCAAGTATTGAAGTTGGGAGCCCGCCCAGATAACAGAGGCATACATTCCACGTCTTTACCCATAGGAGATGTATTTCCTCCTAAAGTTTATTGTACCCAATAGGAGACGCACTTCCTAAGTTCATTTCACCCATAGGAGACGCACTTCCTAAGTTTAGTTCTACCAATAGGAGACGCACTTCCTAAGTTCAGTTTTACCATTAGGAGACGCACTTCCTAAGAATAGGTTCACCAATAGGAGACGCACTTCCTAAGTTGATTTCACCAATAGGAGACGCACTTCCTAAGCTAAGTTTTACCAATAGGAGACGCACTTCCTAAGAATAGTTTCACCATAGGAGACGCACTTCCTAAAAGTTCAGTTTCACCATAGGAGACGCACTTCCTAAGCAAGTTTTACCATAGGAGACGCACTTCCTAAGTTCAGTTTCACCAATAGGAGACGCACTTCCTAAAAATATTTCACCAGTAGGAGACGCACTTCCTAACCAAGTTTCACCAGTAGGAGACGCACTTCCTAACCAAGTTTCACCAGTAGGAGACGCACTTCCTAACCAAGTTTCACCAGTAGGAGACGCACTTCCTAACCAAGTTTCACCAGTAGGAGACGCACTTCCTAAGCAAGTTTCACCAGTAGGAGACGCACTTCCTAAGCAAGTTTCACCAGTAGGAGACGCACTTCCTAAGCAAGTTTCACCAGTAGGAGACACACTTCCTAAGCAAGTTTTATCAGTAGGAGACGCACTTCCTAAGATAAGTTTCACCAGTAGGAGACGCACTTCCTAAGTAAGTTTTATCAGTAGGAGACGCACTTCCTAAGATAAGTTTCACCAGTAGGAGACGCACTTCCTAAGTTCAGTTTCACCAATAGGAGACGCACTTCCTAAAAATATTTCACTAGTAGGAGACGCACTTCCTAAGCAAGTTTCACCAGTAGGAGACGCACTTTCTAAGCAAGTTTTATCAGTAGGAGACGCACTTCCTAAGATCAGTTTCACCATAGGAGACGCACTTCCTAAGTTTCAGTTTCACCAATAGGAGACGCACTTCCTAAGATATGTTTCACCATAGGAGACGCACTTCCTAAAGTTCAGTTTCACCATAGGAGACGCACTTCCTAAGTTCATTTCACCCATAGGAGACGCACTTCCTAAGTTTAGTTCTACCAATAGGAGACGCACTTCCTAAGTTCAGTTTTACCATTAGGAGACGCACTTCCTAAGAATAGGTTCACCAATAGGAGACGCACTTCCTAAGTTTATTTCACCCAATAGGAGACGCACTTCCTAAGCAAGTTTCATCAATAGGAGACGCACTTCCTAAGTCAGTTTCACCATAGGAGACGCACTTCCTAAAGCAAGTTTCACCAATAGGAGACGCACTTCCTAAGCAAGTTTCATCAATAGGAGACGCACTTCCTAAGCAAGTTTCACCAGTAGGAGACGCACTTCCTAAGCAAGTTTCACCAGTAGGAGACGCACTTCCTAAATCCATTGTACCAGTAGGAGACGCACTTCCTAAAAAGTTTCACCAGTAGGAGACGCACTTCCTAAGTTTATTGCACCCAATAGGAGACGCACTTCCTAGGCAAGTTTTACCAGTAGGAGACGCACTTCCTAAGAATAGTTCACCAGTAGGAGACGCACTTCCTAAGACAAGTTTCACCAGTAGGAGACGCACTTCCTAAAAAGTTTCACCAGTAGGAGACGCACTTCCTAAGCAAGTTTTACCAGTAGGAGACGCACTTCCTAATTTGATTCATTTGAAGTTTACCCGTAGGAGACGCACTTCCTAATCGAGATTTTATTCATAGGAGACGCACTTCCTAGTTTCTAATCACTGAAGTTTTCACCCTTAGGAGACGCACTTCCTAGTTTAGCTCAGTCCGATTCAACCATAGAAGACACACTTTCTAGTTTGAGTCATTGAGGTTTTTATTTTAGCAGACACATTTGCTAGCAAGGGTTTTGGTTTTACTCATAGGAGATGCACATCCTAGACTTTAGTTTGCTCTCATCATTGCATCAGTGGTGTAAGTGAGTTACAATTTTGCTAACGACTCACAAATCTTCCCAGTACAAACTGGTTAGGAAATTTTGTTTGTTTTGTTTGTTTTGATTGTCAGGGACCCGCCTGTAGAACGGAGGTTGTTGCTTGTCGAAGATAGAAGAAGTCAGGAGTCCGCCTGTAGAACGGAGAAACATTTTTCAAAATCAAGCAGTGACCCACTGGAAAGCAGAAGGATTACAACAGAAATCCCCAGCACTCAATCCAAGATAGAAGCAACAAGAAGCTCGCCCCAAGAATGCGAGTCAACAGTCTGAGAGGGTCAACAAAAGCTAGTCACAAAAAAAAAAAAAAAAAAAAAAAAGAAAAAGAAAAAAATGAATGAATCCAAAGCACAGAAGTGGAGAACAGATGTGATCTGCTCAAGAACTGGCGCCTACAACTAGCAAGTATCAAGGTTCAAATCCAAAGTTTGTACGAAGCACCATTCAAGATTCAAGACCAAGTTTCAGAAGACTTAAGAGATAGGAATCCTTGTAACTAGTAGCTGATAGGCTTAGTTAGTCTTTTTCAGTTTTCATTTTTGTTGTAATGACAGGACCACGGACCGGAACCTCAGCAGAACGGCACCTCGATCGGCTCTTCACCTCGGTACACTTCACTATCTCTCTCCTCCCGAACTACACGTGGCCTGATTCCTGTATAACCAAGGATATGTAGGCAGCTCAGATACCAGGGCTCGGTCACAATCCCTCCCTTTCCTTAAGTGTAGTCCGTCCAAGTAATGGTCGGGTCAAAAACACGTCTAGTCGTTCTTTGTCGGAAAACTCTTCGTGTTTCCAGTCAAAGAGGGGCAGCTGTAAGCACGTGATTTTTGACCCTCCCCGAGAATTTTCACATTTTTAGCGTGAATATGTGAAATTGGGTCTAGTATAGCTATTTTAACTATTTTACCTTATTTTGTTGCAAAAAGAAAAAATCACAAAATATATATATAAATTTTAGTTTATGTATTTCTCATAAACTTGAAAAATACAAAAAAATTGTACTTTATTTTGGTACTTTATATAAAATTTCGAAAATTACAAAAAAAATATAGTTTTATTAATATTCTATAGTCATTTTTAACTTTGTAAAATACAAAAATATTATCTCATATTTTATCTTAATATTTAAAAACAAAAATTACAAAAAATATAGTTTTATTAATATTTTTGTAGCTATTTTAAAATCTTGAAAAATATTTAAAAATATATAGTTTTGTTTAAATACTAGTCTTATTTTTGGTAGTTATTTTGCTTACATAGGACTAGTTAAGCAACGTGTTCCTATTTCTCGGGTCCGGGCAAAAGAATAATATTCGGGTTCAAACTACCCGGTTTTAGGCCTAATTTTCGGACCTAGCCCATAATAAACCGTGTCCAGGACACGTGGGGAACCCCACCACGCGTGGGGGACATATGCCTCGAACCCCACCACGCGTGGGGCTCATTTTCATGGGCATTGCATTACAAAAACACGGACAGAATTTGAAAAGAGAGGGGGGACCAACGAAAAAGGACTTGGGAAATTTTAAAAGGAGGAAAAAGCCAACAAAAAGGAGGACTTTTTTGGGAAAAGTTGAAAAAACGGGACTTTTGAGATTTGGAAAACTATACTACTGTTCCTCTTTCTTCTTAAGAAAAAAGAGGGAACGAACAGAAGGACTGGGGAATATTTTTGAAAGAGGGTACTGTTTCATCTTCTTCTTCACATGAAGAAGAAACAGGAACCCTACTGAACTAAGCTCCCTCATCCCTTCCGGTCACCTCCACTCCCAAAACCTCCATCGTCGACCCTACGTCCACCAAGCCTCCGACCGCCCGTCACCTTCCCCGGCACCCCCACTGCCCATAACCACCAGTTCCCCTCCCTCGTCACCTACTACTCCTCCGTCTTCCTCCTGGAGAAAAACCCGGAAAAACCCTACTGCCCCCTCCCAGCGTCGAGAACCCACGAGGACACTCCTCCACCTCCGTCAACAACCAAACAGACCTCCATAGCTGCTCCTCTCATCACCTCCAACGACCCCTTTGTTGCAGCTTCTCGCAGCAGTTGCTGCGTCGAAAAATACAGCAGTTGCTGCGTCGAAAAATATAGCAGCTATTGCTGCGTCGCTGCGTTGCTGAGTAGCTCAGCCGTTGCTTCAGTCCGGTGAGGTTGTTTTGTTCGTCGAGGTCCGGTACGTCGAGGCGCTGTCCGAGGTTCCGTCGTCGTTCTTCGTTCAGAAAGGTCCGGCTTAAATTCCGTCGGAATCGTGTTTGTCGCTCTGAGTTGGTCGAGGTGCTAAGGTTAGTAAGCCTCGATATATTGGATAAAGAAATTTTACGTTCAATGTTCGAAGTTGCAATATATCAATTGATATGATAATTTTCTGCTCATGTTTTCATCGTATGCATTTTTGCTCATTTTGCGTTATGTGATTCTTGTTTATGTGATGTCATGTAATTAAGTTTGACTAGTTGTTCTATGACACAAGTTTGGCGTTAATTTGTTCGTCCTTTACTTCACTTAGTTCATTCAAAAATTTTATTATTAGTACATGTTATTACTACTCCCGAAATACTCATTCGCTAAAACTCTTTTTATTAAACTTCTAACAAGTTATGAGATTTTAGTTGTAAAGAAGTCGTAAGTTTTAGTATTGTTAAAGGCGTAGAAATGGCATCCTTTAAAAATAAATAAATAATTATAAAAAAAAATGATGAATGAATAAAAAATAATAATAAAAATAAATAAAATGAGACGAGCCTCGCCGGAAAAAATGTACAGATTGCGGGGCCCTCACAAAATATATGTATTAAATACTTAGATTCCGGGACGGGCCGTTTAGCAAATTTCACGGCCCTACCAAAAAATAATAATGCGCTAGTTGCTTTAGGCGCGCCTTTAATAATGTTATCTCCCTAAACTCGGGTGCACATTTATGTGACCCAAATCCAAATCTCAACGAAATCGAAATGTGTCTCTAATCACGGGTACATTGACTGTGACGAGGTCCGAGATGCATTTCCATGACGTTGCAAATTCTTTAAAAAATAAAAATAAAAATGAGATGAGCCTCGCCGAATAAAAATACAAATTGCGGGGCCCTCAGTAAATACTTGTTTAAAATTACTTAGAATTCAGGAGGGTCGTTTAGCGGATTTCACGGCCTCCGCAAAATAATAACGCGATAGTCTCTTTAGGCGCGTGTTTAATAGTTTACTTTCTTAAGCTCGGGTGTGCATTTCATGCGACCCAAATCCGATCCCAAAACATCAAATAAAATGTGTTCCGGATTATGGGTGCATTTCATGTGACGTAGTCCAAAGACGTGTTTTAAATGATGTTCACATTTCTTTTAAAAACAATAATAGTAAAGCGGTTAAAAGATAAATTTGCACATAAGTTCATACTTGTATAAAATCAGATAATCAAGCCGAATATAACAATTGAGCGACCGTGCTAGAACCACGGAACTCGGGAATGCCTAACACCTTCTCCCGGGTTAACAGAATTCCTTATCCGGATTTCTGGTACGCAGACTGTAATATAGAGTCATTCTTTTCCTCGATTCGGGATTAAAATTGGTGACTTGGGACACCCTAAATCTCCCAAGTGGCGACTCTGAAATAATTAAACCAATCCCGTTTCGATTGTCCTTTAATTGGAAAAAACTCCCCTGCGCCCCTCGGGCGCGTAAAAAGGAGGTGTGACAGACCAAAGGTAAGAATCGATCCCACTGCCCTCCGATGTTAATCACACATGCTCTGAGCATATCCTCTACGATCTGAACAGTCTGCTCTGATTGCCCATCGATATGCGGATAAAAGGTTGTGCTAAGCTCTACCTGGGTGCCCAACTCGCTCTGTATTGCTCTCCACAAATGCTAAGTGAACTAAGGGCCTCAATCTAAAATGATAGAAACAGGCACACCATGCAACCAGACAATCTCCTGAATGTAATTCTGGGCCAACCTCTCTGGCGAGTATGTAGTCATCACTGGAATAAAGTGTGCCGACTTGGTCAGCTTATCAACAATAACCCTAATGGAATCAAACTTCCTCAACATCTGCGGCAACCCAACTACAAAATACATAGTGATGCGTTTCCATTGCCACTCCGGTATCACCATCTACTGAAGTAGGTCACCTGGCCTCTAGAGTTCATAACCTGCTAGCAATTTAGGCATCACGCTACATACTCAACTATGTCCTTCTTCATCCACTGCCACCAATAATGCTACCTCAGGTCTCGATACATCTTCGTGGCACTTGGATGAATAGAATATCGAGAATTGTGTGCCTCATCTAGAATCTTCTCCCTCAATCCATCAACATTAGGAACACATGGACGACCCTGGATTCGCAGAACACCATCCTCACCGATACTAACCTCCTTGGTACCACCTTGTAGTACCATCTCCCTAAGAACCAACAAGTGCAGTTTATTGTACTGACGAGCCTTGATTCGCTTAAATAATGAAGACTGAGCCACAACGCATGTAAGAACTGGACTAGGCTCCGAAATATCCAACCTCACAAGTCTTTTAGCCAAGGACTAAATGTCCAAAGCCAAGGCCTCTCCTCTACTGAAATGAATGCCAAGCTACCATACTCTCAGCATTTCTACTCAAGACATCCGCAACTGCATTCGCATTTCCCGGATGATAAAGGATGGTAATGTCATAGTCCTTTAGTAACTCAAGCCACATGCGCTGCCTCAAATTGAGATTCCTTTACTTGAACAGGTGCTGCAAGCTGCGATGATTGGTGTAAACCTCATAGGAGACCCTATAAAGATAATGCCTCAAGAGCTTAAGAACATGAACTATTGCGACCAACTCCAAATCATATATGGGATAATTCTTCTCGTGGGGCTTCAGATGACGTGAATCATATGCAATAACTCACCCCTCCCGCAATAATACACAACCTAAGCCAATGCGTGAAGCATCGCAATACACAATATACATCCCTGAACCGGAAGGCAACACTAACACCGACATTATAGTCATACGGTCTTGAGCTTCTGAAAACTCGCCTAGTAATCATTGGACCATCGGAATGGAGCACCCTTCTGGGTTAGTCTAGTCAAAGGTGCCGCAATAGATGAGAAACCCTCCATGAATCAACGATAATAACCTGCTAACCCTAAGAAGCTCATGATCTCGGTCATTATGGTAGGACGAGGCCAACTCTGGACTGCCTTGATCTTCCTAGGATCTACCTTAATACCCTTACTTGATACAACCCTCGAGAATGCCACAGAATATAACCAGAACTCGCAATTGGAGAACTTAGCATATAACTTCTGTTCCCGCAAGGTCTGAAGCACAACTCTCAAATGCTGCTCGTGCACCTTCATACTAAGCGAGTAGATCAATATGTCATCAATAAAGACAATGACAAATGAGTTAATATATGGACTAAACACCCGGTTCATCAAATCCATAAATTCCGCTGGGGTGTTAATCAAGACAAAGGACATCACTAGAAACTCATAGTGGCTTATATCTAGTCCGGAAAGCCATTTTCGGAACATCCGAAGCACGAATATTCAATTGATGATACCCCGATCTCAAGTCGATCTTAGAGAACACCCTGGCATCCTGCAACTGGTCAAACAAATCATCAATAGGTGGCAACATGTACTTGTTCTTAATGGTAACTTTGTTCAACTACTGGTATCAATGCACATTTGCATAGTCCCATACTTCTTTTTTACAAACAAAACTGGTGCACCCCAAGGTGACACACTCGGTCTGGTGAACCCCTTCGCTAGAAACTCCTCAAGCTATTCTTTTAGTTCCTTCAACTCTTTAGGAGACATGCGGTATGGTGGAATAGAGATAGGCTGGGTACCTAGTGCCAAATAAATACAGAAATCAATATCATAATTTGGTGGCATTCCTGGTAGATAAAAAAGAAACACATCGGAGAACTCCCGCACCACAGGCATTGAATCAATCATGGGAGTCTTTGCAGCAGTATCCCAAACGTAAGCCAGATAAGCCAAACAACCCTTCTCGACCATATGTCGAGTCTTCAAGAAAGAAATAACCTGGCTAGATGTACTGATAGATGAACCCCTCCACTCCAATCTAGGCAACTTTGGTAGTGCCAAGGTAAGAGTCTTGGCATGGAAATAAAAAAGGCATGGTACGGAGACAACCAGTCCATGCCCAGGATGACCTCAAAGTCGGTCATGTCGAGCAACACAAGATCCGCTCTAGTCTCATAACCATAGAAAGTCACGATATAGGACCTGTATATTTGATCCACAATAATAGAATCGCCCACTGGCGTGGACACATATACAGGAGTACCCAAGGACCCACGAGAAATACCTAGAAAATAAGTAAATAGAGATGAAACATATGAATACTTAGACCCTAGATCAAATAGTACCGAAGCATCCCTACCGCAGACAGAAATAATACTTGTTATCACAGTGTCTAAGGCTACTATATCTAGTCTGGCTAGAAAGGCATAGAACCTAGCTGGAGCACCACCTTACTGACCTCCACCTCTAGGGCGACCCCTACCCACATGCCCTCCACCTCTGGCTGGCCAGACAACTGGTACGATACCTGGAGCGGTAATCATGGGCTGATGGCCCTACTGTACTATCTTGCCCTGAAGCCTGGGGTAGAATCTCCTCAGATGGCCAAGCTCCCTGCACTCATAGAAACCTTTCGATGTGGAATATTACGGACCTTGAGTCTGACCCTGGGGACCTGAGCACCCACTGGAAGAACCCTATATAGCCGGTGTACGGCAGGAGCTCTCTAGAATAGCGCTGAAATAGGGCTACACTAGAGCACCCCAAGAAGGCGACGTTGCTTAATACGTGGGCCTGCTAGACTGGCCCCTCAAAACCTGACCTCTGCCCCAGACGAAGCACCACTGAACCCTCCAAAATATCGAGGCCGTTTGTCCCTTGGCGCCTGCTCTCGACCCTGCTAACGAATACCCTTGATTCTCCGAGCTACCTCCACAACTTGCTTGTAAAGTGTTCTCATCTAAGTCTCTTGGGCCATAATGACCTGCATACCAAAGTGGAAGCCCGCAATAAACCTCCGCACTCTCTCTACATCGGTGGGGAGTATCATAAGTGCATGGCGAGACAACTCAAAGAACCTAGCCTCATATAATTGGTCACAGACATATGACCCTGCTAAAGCCTCTCGAACTGACCCTGTAACTCTTCCCTCTTAGAGGATAGGATATATCTCTATAGAGAGAGACGTGTGAGCTGCTCCCAAATCAAGGAAGGAGAACCTACTGGTCTGCTGAGAAGATAGGACTGCCACCATCTACAGGCCATGCCCTTCAGCTGGAAGGTGGTAAAGTCCACCATGTGGGTCTCAACTACCCTCATGTTGTGACAGTCAGTCCTTGCAACGATCAATCGAGTCCTAGGTCCTCATGTCGCTCACCGACAAAAGCAGGAGGATATAGCCTGGTCCATATATCCAATAGCTTCTGCGGCTTGCCAGTCGCAACTGATGTGGGCTCTAGTATAGGCGCTGCAACTGGCTGAGCCCCGCCCATAGGTAGTGCACCCGGGGTCTGATATACGGCAGCAACATGCCTTGGAGCCTGAGCGATAGGGGTCTGTGCTCCCCCTCCCGCCTGAGATATGGCTGGGTCCACTGGAAATAAATCAGCCTGCATATTAGAGTTTATGAACTACAACATACAACCCATGACCTCCTAGAATCCTGGTGCGGATATGAAATCCGTTGGTGCTGGCTCAGCTGCAGGTACCTTGCCCTGCTCCTCAAAAATAGGATCCTCCGCTTGATCCACTAGTGGCACAATAGGAGAAACTCTAGGACACCCTCTAGTAGGAGTTGTAGCCCTCCCTTGGACTCTGCCTCGGCCTCTAGCTACATGGGAACAGCTCCTATACCGCCGGGTACATGTGTCGCGTGCGTTCTCACTATCTGTGAGAGAATAAGAGAAATATACTTAGCACAACATCAATTGCACGATAGGAGATGAAGAAAGAGAAGTTTCCTAACACCCTATAGCCTTTCGAAGATAAGTATGGATGTCTCCGCACCGATCCGCAAGACTCTATTAGGCCCGCTCATGACTTGTGAGATCTATGTGAACCTAGTGCTCTGATACCAAGCTGTTATGAGCCAATTCCCACTATAGGCCATAATGGTTCCCAACGTTGCAGCTAGGCAAGCCACCGGTGAACTATCCATGTAATTGTTCATTTTAATATTTTTAAAGTAATTTATTTTATTTAATAAGAGAATAATTCATAGGTGATTGTAGAAATGTAAAGCATAAAATAATGAAAGAGTAAAATAGTGAATTTAATACTTAAATCCATAAAATGTCTATTACAATATTCCCAAAATCCGGTGTCACAAGTGCATGAGCAAACTGGTAGAATATACAAAACCTCCTATACTACTGTCTGGAGTAAGATAAATAGAAAATAAATACAATAAGAAAGGACTCCAGGCACTGCAGAACGAGAACAGAGAGCAGCTCACCACTAAGTCTCTAAGTAGTGGGGGTACGCGCCTGAATGGCCGCCAGATACACCTTCCTCAGATCCTACACGATTAGTGCAGAAGTGTAGCGTGAGTACATAAACAACATGTACCCAGTAAATATCTAGTCTAACCTCGAAGAAGTAGTGACAAGGGGTCGATATCGCCACTTACTAAGGGTCAATAAATAAAGTGCACAAATTATAAATAGGTAGGGAATACATCAATAATAACAAATTAATGAACAATAAATAAGTGGTTCGATAACTAAATATCAGTTAGAGTCTCCAACTATCACATACTAATTTCAACAAATATGATCCATCAAGTAATTATAAATTCTCAAGTCATGGAAGAAATATCAAGTATAACCGGACTCCGAGCAATATCACACATGATTTATGCCGAGCTCGTACGACCCGATTCAGAATAATGTGTAAACTGCCGAGGGTCGACCGACGAGAACTATAGATGCATCTATTATACCGTCGAGGCATTCGTCCCAATCCACAAGAAGAGAGAATACTCTACAAACTCCGATTAATGGCTACTACAAGAATAATACCCAAGGAGGCATAATTTTCACTAATGGTCAAGTAACCCACCAAAGCCCAAAGTAATGAAGTTCGATCTTTACAAATCCTTTATCCAATATCAAATGTAATTTAAGTAATTAAACAAGTTGAGTACAAATAATACAAGTAATACATGGTAGAGTCCTAAAACTACCCGGACATAAGCATGATTTTTAGCTACATGCGGACTCTCATCACATCGTGCGCACATATCACCTATAATTATAGCAAAACAATCATTTATAGCACCTACAAGGAGAATTCCCTCGTACAAGGTTAGGCAAGAGAATTACCTCATTTTCAAGTTCTCTTCCCGATCCACAATTCATACTAAAGCCTCAAATCGGTGCCACGCAATTCGAGACTAGCCAAATATTAATCAATATATGCTTAAAAGTTTATAATTTAACTATTAGAATAATTATCCAACCAAAATTGGAAGATTCCTAAAATTCACCCCCAGGACCACATGCCCGAATTTCAAAAAATTTTGTAAATAAAAGTTTCTCATAACCTCACGAACCCAAATATATAATTTCTACTAAATTCCATAATCATTTTCGTGGTCTATTCCCATTTTTGTCAAAATCTAGGTTTTTCAACAATCTCCTAAATTTTTCATATTTTACAATCTATCTATAATGTATGTATTAAACTCACATTGGGTAGGAATTACTTATCTTCAATAGCTAGGTGAAAACCCCTCTTCAAGAAGCTCCAAAATCGTCCAAAGAAATTAAAAATGAGAGAAAGTGGCTTAAGTCCCGTTTTTAAAACAAGTCTATGCCGAGGCATTCATTCTTCGCAATCGCGAAAGAGGCCTCACGATCGCGAAATCAAGCTGCCCAGGCCCCAGAAAATGAATATTGCAAACATGCGGCCCCTCTCGCAAACAAGAAGGCTTGACCCGCCTGAGCTTCGCGAATGCGGGGTCCCCTTCGCGAACGCGAAGAGTAACGGAGCTAACCCTCTCCCAGTCCATTTTCCCCTACGCGAACGTGGCCATTTCACGCGAACGCAAATGCCATAGGTCCCAGACCTTCACGAACACATACTAGGGGTCGCAAATGCGAAGAGCAACTACACAGTCCCCCAATTTCCTTCTTCGTGAACGCAACACAACCCTCGCAATTGCAAATAAGGAAATCAGAACCAGCAATAACGGATTTTTGGACTTAGCTCCGGGTGGTTAGAAACTCACCCGAGCCACCCGGGACCCCGTCCAAATACACCAACAAGTCCATAAATATAATACGGACCTACTAAAATCTCGAAACACGTAAAAGAACAAAAAAACTATGAATCGCACCCCAAAACTAAATTGAATCAAATGATGAACCTTAAGCTTTTCAACTTACTCCGAACGTGTCGAATCATACTTAGACTATGTGGAATGACACCAAATTTTGTGTACGAGTCATAAATCACCATACAGAACTATTCCCCGGCTCAGAATCCCAAATGCACCTCGATAACACCAAAGTCTACTCAAAACCAAATTTTAAAAACTTGAAAACCTTCAATGCGCCAACTTTCAACATTAAGCGCTGAAACGCTCCCGGATCATCCAAAACCTGATTTGAATGCACGCCCAAGTCTAAAATTATCATACAAACCTATTGGAACCGTTAAATCCCGGTTATGAGGTTGTTTCTCAAGGTATGTCTTTCTCTTTTACTTTTTTCATTTCTTCATTCCTTAGGTTTATAACACCTTTTTCTTCACCGTTTTTTAGATCAACCTAACTGGTACAAAGATGATGAGGAGATTGTCTTGGACTGAGCAACAAACTGCAGAGTTAAGTGCGGAAGCTGATAACTGGAAATAGTAGTGCCTTCAACTGGAGAAGGGTGTCTGGCCAGTGACAAAGAGACTCTAGAGCAACAACTTAGGATCATTACTAGCAATAATGAAGTCTTCTACCATTTAGTAGAGAAGGGGAAAGCTAGTATGGAGGCCACTTTTGCTGAGCAGCATTCAAGGGCCTCCAAGGAGATTCGAAGTTTGATAGAACTTTTGAATAAAAAAGAAGTGTATGCTGGTGATCTGGTCCAGGAATTGACTCAAGCTCAAGAAGATCTCTGCAACTCCTCCAATAAAGTCAAGATCCTTGAAAATACATTGAAACCTTTGAAGGTTTCATATGATGTTGCCGAGGCTGAAATAGAAGAACTGAGGGCTGAAGTTGAACAATTGGAGAAAGACTACGAGGATCTCGAGGACAAACTAACTATGGATGTGATTTGGACCTTGCTGAACACTCGTCTTGAAACTTTGACTGAGGCTAGCCAAGAAGGCTTTCATCTCGAAGCTGTGATTGCCAAGGCTAAGGATGCAATTGAAACTACTCAGCAACGTCAAAGTTTCTTTACACCTATGAAAGTTCCAAGGGTGATTCAAGCAAAGACGATTCAGAGATTGATCCTACTGATCCCCACCCTTCATCTTCTAGTCTCCAAGTTGATCCTTCTGCTCCTTCTCAAGATGCTCCTTTGTTTTATTTTTCAACAATGATGTTTTCTGAGCACTTTTAGATGTTTTGATTTGTTTTTCTAAACTTTTATGAACATCAATGTTAATTTTCATCATGTTTTATATATAGTTTTGCTCTTTAATTTTTGAGCCTTTTTTCACATTATCTAAGTAGAATGAATGCTTTAGTATGACGTGACTAAATACACATGATCTTAGTTATAAAAGAGGGCCCTTTTATATAAGTGACACTGATGAAGATGATGTTTCATCTTCATATTGGTGTAAAAATATGAAATATGAAGTAATTCGTAGAAGTTTTATTTGAACTTTCAAAACAAATATTCATTTATATCATTTTCATAACTGCTTTCTTGTAGCAGGTTTACATGTGTGGGAATAGTTATCTCATGACTATTTTTTAGCCTTAACCTAATAGCTCTTGGGAGTTTTCTATTGAATCTTCAATTCTTCACTTCCCATTCAATCTTTGAGCTTGAAAATTTGAAATTTTCTTCAAGATTTTTCTTTGAGAATTTCTTGAGATATGCTTTGAGCTTTCGTCCATATGCATAATCCCCCCAGTATTTGAGCTTTGATGTATAAAAACATGAACACTAGATCAACTTTCCTCCACGGCCCTTTTCCTAAAAAGGAAATACACACGAGACTCGGGGGTAATATTTTAGATGATGACTGTTGAGCCCTTGCCATCAGATTTGTTGTAATTACCTTGATCGAGAATAATTAAGTATTCTACATGTCTTTTAGGTCTAATATCATCACCTGATTTGGGTTAGCTTTTTGCCTATCATCTAAAAAGGCTAGTAAAATCATATGAACAAATAAATAATGAACTTTGAGATACCACATCGTAAGTACTTGTTCAAAAGTAGTACTTCTTCAAGTGTACTGCATTCTAATTAGAAGGTAACATTTTCCTATCTATGGTCTCCAATTTGTATGCTCTTTTTCCAGCAATTCCTCGAACTCGATATGGTCCTTCCCAACTCGGACCTAATTTTCCTGCATTTACCGCTTATGTTGATTGAAACACTTTCTTAAGAACAAAGTCCTCTATAATGACTCGGCCGATCGTTTTGAGCATTTACATCTCGTTCGATGGCTATAGGGCATGAGTAGTTTCGTATGATGTCTTATGACTTGTGTGCATCATCGGTTTTGGTTTTCGGGTGATTCGAAATTTATTTGGAAGAATGATTCTCATCTTAAAAGCTTTAAGTTGGAAGAGTTGACCAAGTTTGACTTTTGTGTATTTGACCCCGGATTGGAGTTTGATGCTTTCTTTTGATCCGGATGGTGATTTTGTACTTGAACGTATACCTGGATTCTTATTTGGAAGCTTCTAGATGGTTTTGGTCATAATTGGCGAAAGTTGGGAATTTGAAGGTTTGGAAAGTTCATATGTTTGATCGTGAGTTGACTTTGATGATATCGAATTCAGATTATTGTTTCGGGAGTTAGAATAGGTTCATTATGTCATTTGAAACTTGTATGCAAAACACGACATGAGTTTTGGAAGTTGAAAGTTCATAAAGTTTGATTTGAGGTGTGATTCGTGGTTTGGATGTTATTATGTGTAATTTGAGTCCTCGAGTAGGTTGTTGTTATGCTTTAGAACTTGTTATTATGTTCAAATGGGGTCTCGAGGGGCTCGGGTAAGTTTCGGGGTGGAAATTAGACCATTTTCCTTTCATGATTGATTGTTGGTTTGTTTTGATTGCTGGTGCTGATTTTTCCTTCTCCGAGATCGTGAGAGGGAGGACGCAATTGCGATTTGCAAATTTATAGTTGGGTTCTATTACTCTACGCGTTTGCGACAGGGATCACACATTCACGAAGCTTAAGGGGTTTGGCTATCGCGGTCGAAGGAGTGAGTTCGCGACCACGATGCAGCGTGGGTGCTGACATTTTTTGTCTTCGCGTTCGCGTGTACTTGGGTGCTTTCGTGATGTTCTATTCTCGTGGTGATCGCGTTAGCGTGGGCGTTTTCGCGAACGAGATGTGTATTTTTGGCAGTGCCATTCTTCTTCTACGTGATTGTGAGGCTAATGCCGCGATCGCGATGTGCATAGTTGCGAAATGTTATAAAGTACTCTATTTCGAACCTTGAGCTCATTTTATCACATTTTGAGTTATGGAGCTCGGATGTGGGCGATTTTGGACAAGTTTTTTGCACCACATTGATTGAGATAATTATTTTTTACTCGGTTTTGATAATATTTCATGATTCTATTTTCGATTTTGGCATTTGATCGATGATTTTAAAAGAGAAATTGGGTTTTTTTGTCTAAACTTTCTTAAAGTGATTATTTGAGTTTTGAACATCGATTCGGAGTCAGATTGACTGAAATTAGTGTGGTTGCACTTGTAATTGAATGGGTTATCGAAATTTGTGAGTATTGTCGGGTTCTGAGGTGCGAGCTCGAGTTGACTTTTTGGTTGACTTTGAGTATTTGATTAAAGATTCGACCTTTTTCGATTGGGTTTGTTTCCTAAGGAATTATTTGATATTTTTGAGTTGTTTTTGGCTAGTTTCGAGCCGTTTGGAGGATGATTCGCACGGGATACATTTCTAGAGTATTGTTGGATTGCTAGGTATTTAAATTGGCTTGTTCGAGGTAAGTAACATTTCTAAACTTGGATTTGAGGGTAATTATCCCTGGAACTATATTATTTGTGATGTTTTGGGGCGACGCACAAGCTAGGTGATAGGCGTGTTGGTGTGAACTGGGTTAATCATGATCCGAGTTGACTTCTAGACTATTATAGGATTTGTTTTGCTGTTATATTCTATTGTATCTGTGATCTCCGTACTTGTTTGATTATCTGAGTTGTGATTCATGTTAGAAATCATATTTAGGCTATGTGATTATTTTGTTGAGACTTAATGAGATTATTTCTGTTGTTTTGGGCTATGTGATTTAACTGTAACCATACACTCAGTTGTGGTTCTTTATTTGCATATCATATCTCAGTCTCTGTTCATTACTCGTTGTTACATCACACGTTGTTGTTACTTTTCATATGTGGTATTGTTTGGGCTGAGTGATATGAGGTTGTGCGCCTTTGAGACTTGAGAGGTCGATGACTGACATGGGCCTGAGAGCCATATTGAGGGAGTTATTCTAATCGGGTTGCACACCGCAGCAAGCCTTATTGGTTTATTATTACTATTACAATTATGTGGATCAGGCTGCACACCGCAACAGGCCATATTGGATTTTGATCAATGTTTGGGCAGGATTCGCCCCTCTGGAGTCTGATATACTAGTAGTGAGCGCAGGCACAGTGATATATACACGTGCTTTGGTGAGGGACTTATGAGCCAGGCACCTGTTCAATACTGAGTGATTTTGTGTGTGTATGTGTGTGTGATGGAGTGGTGACATTGAGCTAGACATCTTGAATGGACTGAGAGTGAGGGTACTTGATGATATCACTGTGAAACCATTTATTTGACATATATATTTGACATGTAGGCATATAGATGCATTTTCCTCATGCTAGGTAGTCCTATGACATTGTTTCTTTGATATGTATATTTGACATATAGGCTCAGAGATGTATATTCCTCATGCTAGGCGGTATATGATAATTGATGACTTGACATGTATATTGACATGTAGGCATAGAGATGTACGTTTCTCATGCTAATTTGTAAATGAAAATTCTTAGCTGGTATTGTGAATTGGTGCATACAACTCTTTCGATAAACTCATGTCTAATTGATTTTCAGTGGTAAGGTTTTGACTTGACTGTTATACTTGAAAATCATGCCTACTTTTCTATAACTGTGAACAAGATGAGCATATATCTCTTGAGTTACTTACCGTTACTATTCCATTAACTGAGCATATATCTCTGAAATCATAATTTCCTTCAATTAAATGGTAAAGTTGGAATTTACAGAGTAAATAATAATATTTTTAATAGTTTCAATACTGAACAACCCATAATCACCCAAAAACTCGATGTCACAAGTGCATGAACATCAACTAAGAAGTAAAATGAAATATAACATCTCTCGAAATAGAATTTGGACAGGACAAATATAAATACTCTGAAGGAGACTCTGCTGGCTACGGGTTGTAATATGAAATGCAGCTCACCTAAGTCCCCACATTAAACTCTCCGAAGTCTCACAAGGCCACTAGACGTATATGTACCTGTACAAAAATGTGCAGCAAGTGAAGTATGAGTACACAAATCAACACATACCTAGTAAGTATCCAGTCTAACCTCGAAAAATAGTGATGAAGGGTCGACTCTGACACTTACTATGGGCTAACAGTAAAATGTTGATATTATATTTAAGCATGGAATACATATCATAATTGAAAATTCAATAACCAGAAATAATCGACAATTCCTTTAAATATGAAGATACCAAATTTATCTTTCATCATTTAGCAATTTATATCTCAAGCCAATAAAGAGAAGTCAACTATTATGAGTTCCAAAGAGTTATCATGCGCAAGTCATGCCGAGGTCGTACGACCTGATCCAATATATAAATATAAAATGTGCACTGCCGAGGGTCGAATGACACAAACCATAGATGCATCTATTAACCTGCCGAAGCGAACGGCCCGCTCCCATGAGAGTACTGGAAATTTACCTCGCTCTCGAAATATATTTGCGACGCGGTTGAACATAGATTTCTCAAATTATTATAATATTCCTCAATTATTTTCAAAAAATACAAAGTTCACATGAAAACTTTTAAAATCTCAAATTCCTCAATTTCAACTCTTTTCAAGACAATTAAATAAACAAACTCAATCTCGCTTCTTCTTAAGGAAAATAATAAACATAATCAAACAACAATATCAACAAGGCGTGGTGTAAACCTAAAACTCCGCGGACATAGGCATAGCTAGTAGCTACGTACGGACTCTCGTCACCTCGCGCGTACGTAACACCCACAAATAGAAGCACATATAAATTTAGTTTACCTATGGGGTTAATTCCCTCTTACAAGGTTAGAAAAGAGATTTACCTCGCTCCGAAGCTCCATAGCCAGCTCCCAACCTTTCAAACAACTCAAACCGATGCCCAATGCTCCAAAACTAGTCAATAAATGTGCAAATCCATAAATATATGTCACACCTCCTTTTTACCTACACCTCCGAGAAGGGTATAAGGGAGTTTTTCAAATTTAAGTGACAACCAAAACGGGATTATTTATTTATTAAAAATTCAGAGTTGCCACTTGGGATAATTTATGGTGTCCCAAGTCACCGGTTCAAATCCCGAATCGAGGAAAAGATTGACTCTATATTACAGTCCGCGAACACAGAAATCCGGGAAAGGAATTCTGTTAACCCGGGAGAAGGTGTTAGGCATTCCCGAGTTCCGTGGTTCTAGCACGGTCGCTCAACTATTATTATTGGTCTATTATCTGATTTTAGTATATGTTTTAACCTATGGTACCAAAACACATCTTGGACCACGTCACATAAATGCACCCGCGGTCCACGACACGTTTTATCTAGCGTTGTTGAGATTTGGATTTGGGTCACATAAATGCACACCCGAGTTTAGGAAGGTAAATTATTAAATAGTGTGCCTAAAGCAACTACGTATTTTCAAGTTTGCGAGGGCCATGGAAATTCAACTAAATGGCGCGCCTCGAGTTCTGAGGATTAAAGAAGTAATTAAGTGAGGGCCATGCATTTTGAGATTTTATTTGGTACGACACACCTCAACTCCGATTTTAAAAGGAGGTTCGAACTAAATTTTGAGGGCCATAAGCTATATTCTATTTAATATGGCACCTCAAACAATTTGGGAAAACACTACTTAGTAAGAGACACATTAAATCCGATCTTCTCTTAAAAACTCAATTAATTACCCGGAGACTATTTTTAAAGAGATTAAAATTACTCAGAGCTACAGTCAAACATCGACCCATTAAACTAACATTTAGGGGGTTCAGTTTTATTCTGAGGCTTGGCCTGACATGAGGCCCAATGGCCCAATAAAGTCACAAAGCTGCAAAGTTATAGGCTCTACAACAAATCCCATTCGAGCCCAAGTAGATAGCCCAATCCTTTATGAAGCACGCACGGGTTGGGGACCAAGGGATTCGCGTATCGAACTCACACAAGAACAGGAGGCAATCAGATTTTAGAAGTAACGACAATGGGGATTTAAACATTCAACAGATCCGTAAACTTGACATTGAGTAGCCACAAAATTGGACTAACAACTACTAGCTATTAAAGTACTGAGTAGAATTAAACTGACGAATATTCTAAACCATTTTTAAGTTGAGACACATTCACATGATAATCATTGAAACACTATAAATTGACAACCACTGAAACACTAACTAGATTATCATGCTTCATTTTTTAAATGTTCACGCTTAACTCGACTGACTAAGCATCCCAATTTCCACCCCATTTCTAAATTTAAACCATTCACATGCCATTCGACAGCACATCAAACAATATCATTTTGCCCTTAGCCTCTTTAAAAGCAATTCAAACATGAGACTATTATCAAGCACGATCACTTATTTCACCTAAGGCTAAAGCAAGTTCAAGACATATGTAACAATGATTGAGTCCTCTAACACAACATTCCAACAGTCCCCAAATCAAATACAACTGTAAGAATTCGACTAATCAAAACAAAAATTGGCTATAATATATGATGATTCATGTGTCCAAAGGCACAAACACTATGAAGAAATGTAAACGAAACATAAATAAATCTACTGTCGTGCTTTCAACTCTGATTTCCATCTTCCAACTGAAACTTACATCAAGTAGAGTTTAGAAAATGTACCTGGAATTCCAAAGAGAAGCAAAATCAAAGAGTGAGTGATTAGCAAGAACAACAACAACAGAAGTTAATTCTAACTTCCAGCAATGGAACAGTAGATTCACAACAGCTCCCAAATAATATTTGAACTCCCAAAACTCAGCCCATTTATACTCGAATGCCAGAATTTGTGGTTTTCAAAGGGTGTAGCTAAGGGGAAAGGTCAGAAATCCAGCAAAACAAACCCAATTCTCGAGCAATTTCCAACCAAATATGCAGGAAATTCTGTGTTGCTTTTTTAAAGTTAGCCCTCTCAAGTTTTTCCAGAATTTTTCTCTCCCCCCTTGAATGGCAAATCTTGATGCCTTTATAGGCAAGACATTAGGGTAGCCTATTATAGAATCAATTTTGCACTTGAAACCTTTTCAGATTTTCATTTTTGCTTAGATACCCTTAGTGTACAAATTAAATTTTCATTTAAGCCCCAACCCCAGCTTGTAGGAAGCTTCTTAAGTTGGTTACCAGAGATTCTTTCACCTAGAGTTCCTAAATTACCCCTTAAGAAATATGTTTTTACCCCTGAACCCATGGGTTATGGGTCAGATTGACCCAATTGTTCAAACCCATCCTGGGCTTGCAAAACCCAATGCGAATCCCTTCTTTCTGGGCTTTTGATTTTAGAAAACAAACTCAATTTCACCGGGTTTAAACGGATTCGACCCAAAAGAAAAACAAAAATCCTTTGAGCTGAGACCAAAATGAAAGAGAAAGAAAAAGGGGTTGATTAAGCTAAATAACGAAAAACCCAAAACTAACACTAGAAATTTGCTAAAAGTTGAAACATGCAATCAAAAGAAATCTGTTAACGGACTAAAAAGAAAAACGAAAAGAAGAGGACAGAAAAAGGATGAAGATGAGAAAAAGAAAATGAGAATGAAAAAAAGAAAGAAAAGAGATTACCTAACGGAAGACGTGAAAGGCATGGCATGGAGGAAACTTGCTTTGAACGACCTTTTTTATTTCGATTTTGAACCAAAATTGGTGTTCCTCGCCGGTTCTTGCCAAAACCAACGAAAAACATCAATTCAAGCCCTAAACGGTCTTTGAAGCTTGAAGGATTCAAGAGATTTTTGGGTTGTCGTTTGTTTTTGCCTCTTCAGATCTAAAATGGGCTAGCCTTTTATTAAAGATTCGACGAGATTGAAGGGGATTCGATGGGAGCTATGTTGAGGTTGGAAAGAGGAGAGTGAGGTGGTTCAGGGGTGTGATTTTGGGGTGATTTGGAGGAGGCGCCGCCACCCTAAAGCGATGGAGAATGAGGGCGGTGGGTTAGGGTTCATCTCTGAAGGGAGAGATGAGATGGGGGATAGGGGTTCTGAGGGGGGTGGGGCTATTTCAGACCATTTTATACGGAGAGTGGGTGAGTTGGGGTCTGTTGGATCAAAGAACATTGACGGCCTGGATTGATACTAACATGAACGATGTCGTTTTGGGTTGAGTGGGACTGGACCGGTTTTTTGGAACAGGTTTGGGCTGGGTCGGCGGGTATTTGAGGTAAAAAGGGGAAAATCTGGTTTGGGCTTGGGGGAATTTCAAATTTTAGCCCAATATCCGAATTTTCTCAATTCTTTTCCTTTTCGTTTTATTTTTTCAATTTTTTTTATTTTTTAAAAATTCTTTTTTTTTTCAAAATTAAAACCTGCATTAATTTTTAAACCAAAATATCCTACCAAATTAGATTAATTACTCAAAATAATACTTACTGCAACTAATTGATTAAGAAACTTACAAAATTCTAAGCTAAATGCAAGAAATGAGTTATTTTTGTGATTTTTCTATTTTTTGCAACACAACTAAATTATTAACTATTTCGAAAATGCCAAATTAAATCCTAAATGCAAATGCCACATATTTGTATTTTTTCATGAATTAAACAAAATAAACGTGCACAGACAAATGCAAACAATTAACAAAAAATGCTATAAAAAATCCATGAAACTGCAAATAATGGGAAAAATTTATTTTGTTTTGAATTTGTGGGAGTAATTCATATAGGGCAAAAATCACGTGCTCACAGCTGCCCCTCTTTGCTCGGAAACACGAAGAGTTTTCGTGCAAAGATAAAGTGAGCAGATATGACCGATTTTTGCCCGCTTAAATATTCCGTGGGAAGTATTTTTGAAAGATTTGACCGCACCCTACTTTCGAGGTTGCCTACATATCCTTGACTATAAAAGAATCGAGTCAGTGTAGTTCGGGAAGTTTTGGTAGCTGGGATTACCATGAAGCTATGATTTCACTGCTGCTGCCGCTGCTACTGCTTACTGCACCCCTTATTACACCATGTCAAAATAATATGAAGCTAGACTAGACTATGATCTATACATTACAAAAATCCTATCAAATCTTCAAACTTGCTCTTGTGGTTCTTGTTGCCTTGTTGACTTGTATTCTCCCGGTGAAATCCCTTTGTTGCCGACTTGAATTGTAATCTGAGATGTTTTCCCTTTCTCCAGGTGAGCGCCTGATTGCTGAACCCGGATTGTACTCTGAGATGCTTTCCCTTTCTCCAGGTGGATGCCTGACTGCTGAACTTGAATTGTATTCCCGTGCTCTCCATGTGGGCGTCTGACTGCTGAACTTGAATTGTATTCTCGTCCTCTCCAGGTGGGCGCCTGATTGCTGAACTTGAATTGTATCTCCCTATTCTCCAAGTGGGTACCTGATTTCAAAAAAAAATAGACAAAAACAAAGAAAATTTTCTGCCCCAGTTTGGTAGCTGGGCACATATGTGAGTGTTAAACTGAATCATATTACCAAATATTACTAAGAATTGAAAGCTAGATCCCATTATCCAGGAGGGTCCTGACACCTCTTAATTACACGACAGTTTTAAATCTAAATTATATCTCCTAAAGGTATTACTTTCGCTATATCTTGTTATCTAAGCCGATCTTAAAACTTCACCCCATTATCCAGGAGGGTCCTGACAACTCTTAATTAAACGACAATTTTAAATCTAAGTTATATCTTTTAAAGGTGGGACTTCTGCTAAATCTTGTTATCTAAGAGGGTCTTAAACTACTCCACATTATCCAGGAGGGTCCTGAAAATCAAAAGTCAAGTTTTATCTTGAGTGTGACAATTTTATGGCTAACTTATATTACCCTACACCAGAATTTACGCTAAATTTTGTTATCCAATGGAAATTTTAAAGCTAGTTCCCATTATTCAGGAGGGTCCTGACAACTACTAATTGAATCCTATCTTCAACATGCGAACTTTAAAACCATCTTATATTCCTTGGGGTACATTTATGCTAGATTTTGCTAGTCACGATTGTTGTGAATTTTAAACTAGGTCCCATTTTTCCAGGAGGGTCCTGAGAATTTACAGTCAAACCTGTCTGATGCTTGCCTTTCCTTACGGTAGGTTTCTCCCGAACAATCGAAATTTCCTGCCCCTGTTTCAATCAAAGAAAATCTTGTCAGTTTAAAATGTGGTGGTTAGTTGATGGCATTCTTGCAGAAGGTCTCTTTGCTGCCGTGCTTTGTTTTGACTGGCTTCCCTGAACTGACCCTGAACCGCTTGGCTTTCTGACTGACTTTCAACCCATGCAACATTGGATGACCCGAGTGTTCTATACCCCAAACTGTTGTGTTACATCTCTACCCCATCTGTTTGAACCTTTGTATTTCCCACGAAATTACCAAACCATTTCAACAATGGAACTTCCTTTGACATTTTATACTCCATTTCACATCATACTATCTCTTGCGATGTCTTGGCCGTCCTGTGCCTTGTGCAACTTTGGAAGTTGGGAGTAAGCTTTGAAATTCCTTCTTATTTGCTTAAACAGAACTGACATCGAGAACATCTTAGATAAATAAACTCAAAAGAAATGAAACGCAATGACTTTCAAAGTTAAGGATAAGAAAAATCCAAATCTGGAAGACTATCTGAAGGGGAAAAAGAAAAGCGACTTATCTGAGTGGAGCAGCTAGCACCAATGATCATGACATGCATTTCGGATTAGTCGACCCAATCTGTCCAACCAATCAACTTTTAGTTTCCATACTTTGTTGCCCCGGAGTTTCCATAGCCTGATTTTTTCACCAAAACCTTGACCTTGTTCGGCCTGCAGTGCCCTGAAGGGTTTTCACCAACAAGCCTCTCTCATTTGTTCATCTCTCAACTCACTTTTGCCTTACGGTGCCCGTGAGGGTTTTCACCAATAAGACTCTCTCATTTTTTGATTTCTCTCAGCTCCCGTTGCCTTATGGTGCCTGTGAGGGTTTTCACCAATAAGACTCTATCATTTTCAACATTTTTCTGTCCTGATATGAATCACCTCTCCTTGCTTGACTTGGCATTTCTCGAAGACTGATCGGAAGGTCTTTCTTTGGACCATAATGTGGGCTTTTGGATAAGGTTAGAAAAATGGTTATCAAAGGCTCAAAACAATTCAATTGGGTTCAAAATTAAAACTTTTGGAATCCGATTTCTTGCAACAACCACAACTTCTGCCCCAGTTTCTTTGCTTGGGGACTTTTGGATTTTTGTTTTGATGGGACCGAATCGTGAGGCTGCCTACGTATCCTTTAAAAGGAATCAGGTTGAATGTAGTTCATGTCATAGAAACTGCTTTGCTGTTGTGATTTTCTCTTTCTTTTCTTTCTTTTTTACTTTATTTTTCTCTTCTTTGTTGTTTTGTTATCTTCTTTTCTTCTTGTTTTTCTCTTTTTTTTCCTTTTTCTTTTTCTTTTCATTTTTTTCCTTTCTCTCTTTTCCTTTATTTGTCTTTCACGCTTGCGGTTCTGATCTTTGCTATTGATTCCAAAAGAGGGGTATGAAAAGAAATAAACAAGGCTCAAAGGGGGAACAAAGGATAAAGTGTTTAGATAGCAGAATAAAATGCCTTCGTCATTCCAATCTCCAAAATATGCCAAGTACAAACAAATACAATTTAAACAAAGAAATCATACATAATATCTCTTGACCATATCGGAATTGATGGCCATTTACACACACTTGCCTTCTATGTCTGTTAAATACAAAGCACCATTGGACAACACTCTAGCTATGATGAACGGCCCCTGCCAATTTGGGGCGAACTTGCCTTTCGCTTCAACCTGATGAGGAAAGATACGTTTCAATACTAACTGACCCACTTCAAACTTCCGTGGACGCACCTTCTTGTTATATGCTCTTGCCATTCTTTGTTGATACAACAGACCTTGACAAACTGCTGCCAATCTCTTTTCATCAATTAAACTCAACTGTTCCAAGCGAGTTTTGACCCACTTATCATCATCAATTATGGCCTCAGCGACAATCCGAAGGGACGATATTTCAACTTCCGTGGGTATCACCACCTCAGTGCCATATACCAACAAATAAGGAGTTGCCCCTACTGAAGTACGAACAGTAGTGCGATAACCCAGCAATGCAAAAGGCAACTTTTTATGCCACTATCTAGAACCCTCCACCATTTTCTGAAGTATCTTCTTTATATTCTTGTTGGCTGCCTCGTCGGCTCCATTCGCCTTGGGGCGATATGGGGTGGAATTGCGATGCGTGATCTTAAACTGTTGACATACCTCTTTCATCAAATAACTAGTTGAGATTAGCACCATTATCTATGATGATTACCTTCGAGATCCCGAACTGGCAAATGATATTTAAGTGCAGATTTCTTGGTCACGGACTTGAAAGTTTTAGCTTCAACCCACTTGGTGAAATAATCAATGGCCACCAAAATAAACCTGTTCCCATTGGACGCTGCTGGCTCGATTGGTCCAATGACATCCATGCCCCACGCAACAAAAGGCCATGGTGCAGACATTGTGTGCAATTCATATGGTGGAGAATCAATCAAATCTCCATGCACTTGGCACTGATGACATTTGCGCACAAAACTGATACAATCTCGCTCCATAGTGAGCCAATAATAACCCGCTCGGAGAATCTTCTTTGCCAGCACGTACCCACTCATGTATGGTCCACAGACTCTAGAATGTACTTCAGTCATGATAGATGTGGCCTGTCTAGCATCTATGCATCTCAACAATCCAAGATCCGGAGTCCTTTTGTACAAAACCCCACCACTAAAGAAAAATCCGTTTGCCAAACGCCGAATTGTTCTCTTTTGATCGCCTGTGTCTTGTACCGGATACAACCCCTTCCTAATATATTCCTTGATATCATGAAACCAAGGCTCTATCAAGTTCTTCTTCTACCACATTACAGTAAGCATGCTGATCATGGACCTGAATATGCAATGGGTCAACATAAGCCTTATCCGGATGATGTAACATTGACTCCAAGGTAGCCAAAGCATCAACAACTTCGTTATGGATCCTTGGAATATGCTTGAACTCTACTGATTGAAACTGTTGACAAAGATCATGCAAACATTGCCGGTATGGTATGAGTTTCAAATCTCGTGTTTCCCATTCCCATTGAATCTGGTATACCAGAAGGTCCGAGTCCCCCAAAACCAAAACTTCCTGGACACCCATGTCTGCAGTTAACCTCAAGCCCAAAATGCATGCCTCGTGTTCAGCCATGTTGTTAGTATAGTAGAAATGAAGCTGAGCCGTAACTGGGTAGTGATGTCCTATTTTAGAAATCAATACAACTCCTATCCCAACGGCTTTCATGTTAGCAGCTCCATCAAAGAAAAGTTTCCAACCTGGCTCTCCAACTTGTTCCAACTCATCAAGGTGCATTACCTTTTCATCAGGGAAATACGTCTTCAAGGGTTCATATTCCTCATCTACCGGATTCTCGGCCAAAATGGTCTGCCAGTGCCTGTGCTTTCATCGCGGTTCGAGTCACATAGACGATGTCAAACTCTATGAGTAAGATCTGCCACTTTGCAAGTCTTCCTTTTGGCATATGCTTCTGAAAGATATACTTCAACGGATCCAAGCGAGAGATGAGGTAAGTAGTGTAAGATGACAAATAATGCTTCAACTTCTGTGCTACCCAAGTTAGGGCGCAACATGTCCTCTCAAGGTGAGTGTACTTAACCTCATAGGATGTGAACTTCTCGCTGAGATAATATATGGCCTGCTCCTTCCTGCCGGTGATGTCATGCTGACCCAATACACAATTGAATGAATTGTCCAAAACCGTCAAATACAGAATCAAAGGTCTCCCTGGATCAAGTGGCGCCAACACAGGTGGGCTCGACAAGTACCCCTTTATCTTATCGAATGCTTCTTGACACTCATCTGTCCACTTGACCGCAACATCTTTCTTCAACAGTTTGAAGATAGGCTCACAAGTTGTCATAAGCTAAGCAATAAACCTGCTGATGTAATTCAACCTCTCTAATAGACTCATCACTTCAGTCTTGTTCCTTGGAGGTGGCAATTCTTGGATAGCTTTAATCTTTGACGAGTTTAATTCAATACCTCGGCGGCTGACTATGAATCCCAACAATTTTCCAGATGGCATACCGAATGCACATTTTGTAGGATTGAGCTTAAGATTGTACCTGCGAAGCCTTTGGAAGAACTTTCTCAAATCCTTGACATGGTCAGCCTGCTTTCTAGACTTTATGATCACATTATCCACATAAAACTCGATCTCCTTGTGTATCATATCGTGGAATATGGTTGTCATTGCCTTCATGTAAGTTGCCCCAGCATTTTTCAAATCGAAAGGCATGACCCTGTAGCAGTATGTTCCCCATGGCATGATGAATGCTGTCTTCTCTGCATCTTCCTCATCCATTAGGATCTGATGATAGCCCGCATAGCAATCCACAAAGGACCCAATCTCATGTTTGGCACAATTGTCAATCAGAATGTGGATATTTGGCAGTGGAAAGTTGTCCTTGGGTCTCACCTTGTTGAGATCATGGTAATCAACACACACCCTAGTCTTGCCATCCTTCTTTGGCACAGTTATTACATTGGCTAACCAAGTGGGATACCGAGTGACCCAAATGACTTTTGCATCGAACTGCTTGGTTACCTCTTCTTTGATCCTCACACTCATATCAGTTCTAAATTTCCTCAACTTCTGCTTGACATGAGGGAATGCCGGGTCAATGGGCAATTTGTGAACCACCAAGTCAGTGCTTAAACCCCGCATGTCATCATATGACCATGCAAAGACGTCTTTGTACTCAAAAAATGCTTTAATTATCTCCTTCCTGAGTTGAGGTTCAAGATGGACACTTATCTTAGTTTCTCTGATGTTATCTGGGTCCCCTAAATTGATTGCTTCTGTATCACTCAAGTTAGGCTTGGGTTTTCTTCAAAATGGCTTAGTTCTTTACTAATCTCTTCAAAGGCCTCATCCTCATCATATTCCGATTCATCATCACACTCTATTTCTTGAATTACTATTTCAGAATTAGATTGGCTTTTAAGAGTGGGCCGAAGATTCCTCATGCATGTCATGTTATTGAAACCAGCATAAAAAGAACTGTACAACGAAAAGAAAACAAAAATAAACTATCAGGAATGAGGAAAAAGGGAAATTGCATTTCATTGAAATTAAAAGATAACAAGGTTTATACATCCAAACAGACGGAACATAGAATTTGAATTACAACCCCGGAATAATCCAGATAAATTGAAAGAAAATCAAAGCAAACTACCAAAACTCCTTCCTGGTGGGGAGAGGAGTAACTTCCCAATTGTTAATCTTTGCACTGGGCCCAACAAATTGCACATCCGCCTTGCTAGAACCCTCTCCAGCTTCCACCATGTTCACCTCGTCGAATAATTTCTCAAACCTTTCAAGCAACTCCTTATCAGGATCAACCACAGAACTGGGAACTGTTGTTGCTGGGCGTTTCTTGGTGCTGGGCCTGACAAATGATCTGGAAAGCCGTGGGATGGGCTTTGGGAGGACCCAAGCCCTCTGTTTCAGCTTTCTAGCTCTTTTCACGTTCGCAGCCGTGGGCTTGAACCCCAAACCAAATGTATCCAAGTTTTTAGGGAGAGACACCGGCTGTACGATGCCTTGCAGAGATGCACCCAAACCCTTGCCCGGTAAAAAACCATTTTTCAACATTTCAACGGCTACCATGACTGATGCAGCAACTACCCTCGGCATTGGAATGCATTTCCCTTCTGAAATTTTCTCTACCGACACCGTGTCAAAAACCTGATAAACCCATGGCCCCTTGTCATCTTCAAACTCTATGAACGGAACAACTGCATCACTGTGGGCACACAAATTATCCTCGCCGTGCACAATGATTTCCTGTCTATCACATTCAAACTTGACCATTTGATGCATAGTAGACGAGAACACTTTTGCAGCATGAATCCAGGGTTGACCTAACAGCAGATTGTAAGAAACAACCATATCGAGCACCTGAAACTCCATGGTAAATTCAACTGGCCCTATTGTAAGCTCAAGCACTATGTCCCCGACTGAATCTTTCCCCCACCGTCGAATCCCCGAACACAGATACTGTTCTTGTGAATTCTTTCATCATCCACCTTCAATTTGTTCAGAGTGGAGAGAGGGCAAATGTTCGCACTGGAACCATTGTCGACCAGTACCCGGGTAACCACGGAATCTTCACATTTCACCGTGAGATAGAGGGCTCTATTGTTCTTAGTACCCTCCACGGGCAACTCATCATCAGAAAAAGTGACTCTGTTTACCTCAAATATCTTGTTACCTATCTTTTCCAAGTGGTTTACTGAGATTTTGTCAGGAACATGGGCATCATTCAGGATCTTCATCAAAGCCCACCGGTGCTCGTCTGAATGGATCAATAATGACAATAGTGAAATCTGAGCCGGTGTCTTCCTCAATTGCTCCACAATGGAATAATCCTGCACTTTTATCTTTCTCAAGAATTCCTCTGCTTCTTCCTCGATCACATCTTTCTTCACTAGCACCGGGTTGTCTTTGGAGATCTTAGCTTTCCTCAACTATTTGGGGGCAAAGCATTTCCCCGATCGAGTCAAACCATGGGTCTCACAAACTTCTTCTTTAACCTCTTTCCCATTGTAAGTCACTGTCACTCGTCATAATTCCATGGGACCGTCTTGCTGTTGACTATCGGTAATTGAGTTACCAGCTTGATAATGACAGGGTCTGTGCGACACCCTCCACACTTACGATAGGCTTGTTTGCCACTCCTGACACAACCACTTTTGCTCTTTCTTGTTTTATTGCCACATCACTTGGGGTCCCCTTCTTAATTACTGCAGATGGTTCATTATTTGCCCCGCTCAACCGGATCACTAATTTTTCACTTATTGGCTTTTCAACCGGCCTGACTTAATTGGACCGGATCATCATGACGGTCTGTGAAGGCTTCTTGGGCTCCCCTCCCCTATGCACTATCTCGATCAAATTTGTCTTAAGATGGGCCGACAACGGATTCTGGTTGATATTGGGTGCCTCCGGAGCTTGGACCTCAATCCAATTAGTATCAATGAGCTCTTGAATAGCTGTTTTCAATTGCCAGCACTTCTCTGTGTCGTGCCCCAGAGCACTAGAACAATATTCTCAACTCACAGAGTGATCAAGGTTCCTCGGGGGAGGATTTGGCAGTTTTGGCTCGATCGGACTCAGCATACCCAATTGTCGCAACCTGTGGAACAAACTGGTATAGGATTATCCCCATGGAGTGAAGGTTTATTTCTTTTGCAACCTCTCGTTCTTAAAGGCTTGGTTGGGCCGGAAACCTGATCCAGGGGGTGGATAGGCATTTTGTTGAGCTAGGTACGTATTTTGTGGGATTGGTGCACACCATTGTGCGTGGGCTGGAGGTTGGTTGTATGTTTGGGCATGGTGGATAGAAATATGGGGGTCTGGTGATGGGTAGTAGTGTTGGGGTGGATTATACGGGGTATGGGGGTAGGTTTGGTGGTGGGGACGAGGCTGATGATAGTGGTGAGGTAAATCCCTAGGTCCGAACCAAGCTCCTGAATCAATCGTTGCTACATCTTCTTTCTTCTTCTTTCTAATTACTCCCCCAGTTCCGCTTTGAATGTCCTGGGTGGTTGCCTTAATAGCCGAATAACTCATGATTTTGTTTGTCTTGAGCCCTTCTTCTACCATGCTCCCAATTTTCACCACTTCATTGAAGGACTTGCCTACAACCGATACCAGATGACCGAAATAAGTGGGATCCAAGGCCTGCAGGAAGTAATCCACCATTTCACTTTCTTTCATCGGAGGGTCAACCCTCGCTGCTTGCTCTCTCCAACAGAAACCATACTCTCTAAAGCTTTCATTGTGCTTTTTCTCAAGTTTTGTCAAGGACAGTCGGTTCAGAATGATCTCGAGATTGTACTGGAAGTGACAAGCAAATGCCTGGGCTAGATCATCCCATGTGTACCATCTTCCGTGATCCTGCCGAGTATACCATTCCAACGCTGAACCACTCAGACTCTGACTGAAATATGCCATTAACAACTCATCTTTCCCTCCATCTCCCCTTATTTTGCTGCAAAACCCCCTCAAGAGTGCTACTGGATCACCGTGCCCATCGTACAAATCAAACTTGGGCATCTTCAACCCTACCAACAATTGCACATTTGGAAATAGGCATAGGTCTTTGTAAGCCACACTTACTTGACCTCCCAACCCTCGCATGTCTCTGAATGACTGTTCTAAACTTTTAACTTTCCTGAACATCTCCTCCTGTTCGGGATTTTTGGACGGCTTCTCAGCTTCCACAAGAAGATCAAAATGAGGAGTGTAGGAGTAGGGTTCCGGAGCTTTGAAAGTGGGCTCCAGGGGGTAGTACTAGTTTTCATGAGCTTTGAACAAAGGCTCGCTGGAGGATCTGTGAAGTGTAGCGGAAGGAGGTGCCACGAAGACATGAGTGGCTGGTGGAGGAGGGTATGGAACTCATTTAGGTGGTGGAGTTGGTGGTGTTTGGGAAGTTGTGCTCTGGTAGTGTTGGTAGATGGGAAAGCTTGGGGATGAATCGGTGGCAGGGTGATCCTGAGACTGAGCCAGTGGCGGGATGAAGGCAGGGTTGGTAGGGTAGGCTGGTGGTGGTTGCCCTTTTGCCCAGGCCTGGTACATTTCGGCCATCTACTGCTTCAACTTATACATCTCTTCTTTCATCGAATTAACATCCAACTCTTCCACCTCTCTTGAAGGATCAATGACACTCGCATCAAGTTCCTGATTGGCCATGATCAATTTGTTTTTGGAACGAGTGTTATATGGGTGAGTTGCCAGAATGCCACACAAACTAACCACCTACCTGTTACTTGACGACAACATCAAACTTGTTAGCGATCAGGGTTTAACAGATAGGAAACCGCACATTTGGGTGATAAATGCACCTAAGCAGTTAACGTTTCTATTATGCATTTGATCGGTTGCTTACGTCATCCCGGCTTTTCCTTATTTCTATTCAGAACTTCTCTTTACTCTTTTTTTTTCATTCTTGCCTTTCTTTGCTTGACTTCTCTTTGTTTTTCTTCTCTCATTTCCCTCGCTTGTTTTGCCATTGTTTCCTTCTCACGGTTTCTTATTTTCTCTCTTTTCCTTCTCTTTTCGCTCTTATTTTTCCTCTCTTTTCTTTTCCTCTCTCTCTCTCTTTTTCTTTTGGTTATGGTCGAATCCTATGGAGATGGCCTACGTATCATGACCCCCCATGAAGCAGACCGAGCGTAGTTCTTGGGGATAAGTGTAAAAATAATAGAACATTTTTTGGGATTTTCAAATTTTCATAAAAAGCAAATGCTTTGATTACAATGACTTAAAAACTAACAGACTCAAAAAGAAACTTAACAAACTTTGGTGAAAAGACAAAATACAGACTCAAAAACAAACTAACAAACTCCAATAGAAAGAAACTACCAACTCAAAAATAAACTGACAGACTTCGACAGAAAGAAAATACAGACTCAAATAAAAATCACGAATACATCAGTGCCTCAACTGCTCTTGGGGCCCGCGGAACATCATTCGGTCTCGCCATGGGCCAACGTGCTAAATCCCCTTGGAGGTGGTAGAGATCTTCCATTATCCAACGAACAAAGGTCATCACAGTGGCAAAGAACATGGATCTAGTCATATCCTCATAGCTACTACACTTCATAGCGATGTAGTCGGCGATCTTTCTGACTCTCTCTCTTATGACACCATTTTCTTGCAACAAACGCCCAATCTGCTGGGCCCTGGCTTCCAACGTTTGTTCGGCTACATGATTCTGTTCTTGAAGTTGTTGCAAATTTCTTTCTAACTGTGCCATCGCTGCGTAACAGTGTTCCCTTTCTACCTTAAAGTCTTTTGCCTGCTTTGTCATTTTGTTCTCAAAGATGGTGACCCTTTTCTTCAACCCCACAACCTTATTGTCATATTTCTCTTTTAATTGCTTAACCAAGCACTCTCATTCCTCCGCATTTTTAGCCAACTTTGCTCGAGCCCTTGCTAATTCACCCTCTGCCTTGTTCAAATCGAAGCCATACTCACTCACCTTCTGCCTAAGGTTCTTTATGAGTTTTTCATCTTTTGTGCTTATGGCAGGATTTTCAGCTGCTATTTTCATTTTCTGAATCTGGGCTCGAAAGGCCTCATTTTCTTTGGCTAGCCTTTTCTTTTCACCCTCATTTGCCGCGGCTTGTAAACCACTCTCGAACTGAAGATCCTTGACTAGCTTCTCTAGCTTGCTTATGGTAGCCCTATACTCATTTTCTTTAGCCAACCAAGCCCACTGTTCTTGCGATGCCTCGACAAATTCCTGAAGATGGGGTCTTTTGGCCGGCCTCCCAAACTCAATTTCCCTTTTATACCAAGCAAGGTACCCCGGTGAAACTTCACC
The DNA here is from genome assembly GCF_000393655.2 of Nicotiana sylvestris. Taxonomy (NCBI): domain Eukaryota; kingdom Viridiplantae; phylum Streptophyta; class Magnoliopsida; order Solanales; family Solanaceae; genus Nicotiana; species Nicotiana sylvestris. The sequence continues at coordinate 108,539,745 of NC_091064.1, forward strand.
TTTGGATCGATCATGTACACAGGTATTTGCCGTCAAGTATTGACGCTCTCTCCAAATCTGGCGGACTGCTGCTTCATGAAACTGACCATCAAAGCCAATCTCGACTACTTGAGCACTAAGATCTTCATCTTTCGGAACTATTTGGCATCTCCCCAGCTGTCTCAAAACCTGGTATGAGGCATAAGGCTGGATACTCCTGAGACCCATCAAGAGGAAATAAGGCCCGATAACGGGCATGTATATGATCTCATCTACAGGAAGCCATCCAAACATCCACTCTATTTGGGTTGCAGTGAGGGAACGGATGTGTGATACCCATTCTGTGACCCTTCTGGCAAGCTGATTCCATCAACCTTTGTATAAAATTCCTCTATGCCGGTCTTCTCTATCGACCCATAACTCATGAAGTGAGGACGATGACATAAATGTTCAATCATCCACATCTAATGCAACAAATTGCATCCCTCAAAAAAGTCTCCTCCGGCTTTGCAGGATGTGAGAGCGCGGAGGATTTCTGCTACTATCATGGGTGCGAGGGTGCTTTTGGCCTGATTAAGCAAAGTGCTGACAACCCCACCTATTCGTATGTCAATATTTCCATCTTTCCTATGAAACACCAGAAGTCCCAAGAAGACCACCATAAAAGCAAAACACCTGTGTTCTTCCTATTTGAGACGGTTTCCTTTGCTACAAATTTTGTTTTCTGGATTGTTAAACCCTCCTATGTGACCGTATCTCTGGTATATAAACTGCGGAGTGGAAAAACCGACTGCCAAATCTAGGTTGTGAACCCCCTGCTTATCTTTAAGGAGTCTAGGAATCTGTGCACAACAACGGCTCTTGGAGCAACCAGATACTTGTGTCTTAGAGGAACCTCGGCGCTCCCAATATATCTGGCTATTTCTTCCAAAGTTGGGGTGAGTTCAAAATCTGAGAAATGAAACACGTTGTGGGCCGGGTCCCAGAATATAACCAACGCCTTTATGATGTCTCCTCTAGGCCTAATCTTAACAACCCGGTGAGACCCCCCAAGTATTGATTAACCATATCTTGCCCTGATTTACCCAGATCATCCCACCACATATGCAGCTGTAAAAGGGATTTTGTTCAGGACTGTTATCGACAAATTTTGTCTCGTGCTCATTCTGCACATTTATTAAGGCGATTAAGCAAAAATCAAGACTCATTTGACTCACAAAACAAAGCTAGCATTATTATTTTTTTTTCAAAATCAAATCAAATAAAAAAACCCGGCTTTGCAAATACGGCCTTTCAGCACTTCGAGGATGAAAATTTTAAGGTTGTGTTGGCTAACCGGCCAAAACCTTGAAAAATGACCAAAGGCGGTTGTTCTTGCAAAACAGCCTTCCGGCGCCCTTTGAGGGACATTCGGCTATTTTTGACAAGAATGACATCACCTTACTTATTTGCAATAAAAATAAAATTTTGTTCTTTTTGGGCTATTTTGTAAAAAGGAAGTTGGAGCCCACATTCGGTGAGAATTAAACTGGCGTAGTTCGGGCAAAAACCAACTCTTTTTTTCTCTTTTTTTTTCAAAATTTCGGTAGAGTTTCAGTATATTTTGGGACGTCGGTTTTTCAAAATAGGAAATTATGTCTCTCAGCTTTCTCATTGACTTTCCCTAAGTTTTCCCCTACAAGCCGGTCAACATGTAAATCCGAAGCAAATGAATGCACAAGTAGCAAGTAAGATGCATCAGGATGGTCTTTTCATTTCAGGTACACCTGTCCTAGACAGACCCAACCCCTGTGTTGAGTCTCAAATGTCAAATGCATATGATGCAAACAAACATTCCTACTAGGGATCCAACATGAGGCTGAGTTATTCTAGGTTCAAAACCTGGGTATTTGTTCTAGACTTGTGTACCCGAGCGGACGACTCGAGCCGAGGAGGGCGCTACGTACCGGGAACCAAAAAGCCATCCGACTTAGTAACTTGTCCGAGCCTCTTTCTTATTTCGAGGTATGACACTAACAGAATAAGGAGTCTCGACCAGCGAGCACATCCCCGAAGATGAGAAGAGAAGGATTTCGTAGCAGTTTATATACAGTTCAGATAATATCAAAGCGGTAACAACAACACTTAGCACATTAGGCCCAAACATGTAATAAAATTAGATAATAGATAAAGCCGAATATAACAATTCATCAAAGCTCAAATTCTGAACCCTGAACCAGAGATTCTGGGTTCGATCCCCAGTAGAGTCGCCAGAACTGTCATACCTCCTTTTTACCTACACCCCCGAGAAGGGTATAAGGGAGTTTTTCCAATTTAAGTGACAATCGAAACAAGATTATTTATTTATTAAAAATTCTGAGTTGCCACTTAGGATAATTTATGGTGTCCCAAGTCACGGATTCAAATCCCGAATCGAGGAAAAGATTGACTCTGTATTACAGTCCGCGAACACAGAAATCTAGGTAAGGAATTCTGTTAACCCGGGAGAAGGTGTTAGGCATTCCCGAGTTCCGTGGTTCTAGCATGGTCGCTCAACTATTATTATTGGCCTATTATCTGATTTTAGTACATGTTTTAACCTATGGTACAATTTTAATTTTATAGCCGCTTTTATTTAGATATTTTTTAGAAAGATTCAACGTCGTCCAAAACACATCTTGGAATGCACCCGCGGTCCACGACACGTTTTATCTAGTGTTGTTGAGATTTGGATTTGGTCACATAAATGCATACCCGAGTTTAGGAAGGTAAATTATTAAATAGCGCACCTAAAACAACTACGCATTTTCAAGTTTGCGAGGGCCATGGAAATTCAACTAAATGGCGCGCCTCGAGTTCTAAGGATTAAAGAAGTAATTAAGTGAGGGCCATGCATTTTGAGATTTTATTTGGTACGGCACACCTCGGCTCCGATTTTAAAAGGAGGTTCAAACTAAATTTTGAGGGCCATAAGCTATATTCTATCTAATATGGCACCTCAAACAATTGGGGAAAACACTACTTAGTAAGATACACATTAAATCCGATCTTCTCTTAAAAACCCAATTAATTACCCGGAGACTGTTTTTAAAGATATTAAAATTACTCAGAGCTACAGTCCAACGTCGATCCATTAAACTAACATTTAGGGGGTTCAGTTTTATTCTGAGGCTTGGCCTGATGTGAGGCCCAATGGCCCAAATCCCATTCGAGCCCAAACAGATAGCCCAATCCTTTATGAAGCACGCACAGGCTGGAGACCAAGGGATTCACGTATCGAACCCACACAAGAACAGGAGGCAATCAGATTTTAGAAGTAACGACAATGGGGATTTAAACATTCAACAGATCCGTAAACTTGACATTGAGTAGCCACAAAATTGGACTAACAACTACTAGTTATTGAAGTACTGAGTAGAATTAAACTGACGACTATTCTAAACCATTTTTAAGTTTAGACACTGTCACATGATAATCATTGAAACACTATAAATTGACAACCACTGAAAACACTAACTAGATAATCATGCTTCATTTTTTAAATTTTCACGCTTAAGTCGACTGACTAAGCATCCCAATTTCCACACCATTTCTAAATTTAAACCATTCACATGCCATTCGACAGCACATCAAACAATATCATTTTGCCCTTAGCCTCTTTAAAAGCAATTAAACATGAGACTATTATCAAGCACAATCACTTATTTCACCTAAGGCTAAAGAAAGTTCAAGACATATGTAACATTGATTGAGTCCTCTAACACAACATTCCAACAGTCCCCAAATCAAATACAACTGTAAGAATTCGACTACTCAAAATAGAAATTGGCTATAATATATGATGATTCATATGGCCAAAGGCACAAACACCATGAAGAAATGTAAACGAAACACAAATAATCTACTGCCGTGCTTTCAACTCTCATTTCCATCTTCCAACTGAAACTTACATCAAGTAGAATTCAGAAAATGTACCTGGAATTCAAAAGAGAAGCAAAATCAAAGAGTGAGTGATTAGCAAGAACAACAACAACAGAAGTTATTTCTAGCTTCCAGCAATGGAACAGTATATTCACAATAGCTCCCAAATAAGATTTGAACTCCCAAAACTCAGCCCATTTCGACTCGAATGCCAGAATTTGTGGTTTTCAAAGGGTGTAGCTAAGGGGAAAAGTCAGAAATCCAGCAAAACAAACCCAATTCTCGAGCAATTTCCAACCGAATATGCAGGAAATTCAGTGTTGCTTTTTTAAAGTTAGCCCTCTCAAGTTTTTCCAGAATTTTTCTCTCCCCCCTTGAATGGCAAATCTTGATGCCTTTATAGGCAAGGCATTATGGAAACCTATTATAGAATCAATTTTGCACTTGAAACCTTTTCAGATTTTCATTTTTTCTTAGATACCCTTAGTGTACAAATTAGATTTTCATTTAAGCCCCAACCCCAGCTTCTAGGAAGCTTCCTAAGTTGGTTACCAGAGATTCTTTCACCTAGAGTTCCTAAATTACCCCTTAAGAAATCTGTTTTTACCCCTGAACCCATGGGTCAGATTGACCCAATTGTTCAAACCCATCCTGGGCTTGCAAAACCCAATGCGAATCCCTTCTTTCTGGGCTTTTGATTTTAAAAAACAAACTCAATTTCATCAGGTTTAAACGGATTCGACCCAAAAGAAAACAGAAATCCTTTGAGCTGAGACCAAAACGAAAGAGAAAGAAAAAGGGGTTGATTAAGCTAAATAACGGAAAACCCAAAACTAATACCAGAAATTTGCTAAAAGTTGAAACATGCAATCAAAAGCAATCTGTTAACGGACTAAAAAGAAAGACGAAAAGAAGAGGACAGAAAAAGGATAAAGATGAGAAAAAGAAGATGAGAATGGAAAAGAAAAGAAAAGAGATTACCTAACGGAAGACATGAAAGGCATGGCATGGAGGAAACTTGCTTTGAACGATCTTTTTCATTCCGATTTTGAACCAAAATTGGTGTTCCTCCCCGGTTCTTGCCAAAACCAACGAAAAACATCAATTTAAGCTCTAAACGGTCTTTGAAACTTGAAGGATTCAAGAGATTTTTGGGTTGTCGTTTGTTTCTACCTCTTCAGATCTAAAATGGGCTCGCCTTTGATTCAAGATTCGACGAGATTGAAGGGGATTCGAGGGGAGCTATGTTGAGGGTTGGAAAGAGGAGAGTGAGGTGGTTCAGGGGTGTGATTTTGCGGTGATTTGGAGGAGGCGCCACCACCCTAAAGCGATGGAGAATGAGGGCAACGGGTTAGGGTTAGGGTTCATCTCTAAAGGGAGAGATGAGAGAGACGAGATGGGGGAGAGGGGTTCTGAGGGGGGTGGGGCTATTTCGGACCATTTTATACGGAGAGTGGGTAAGCTGGGGTCCGTTGGATCAAAGAACATCGACGGACTGGATTGAAACTAACATGAATGGTGTCGTTGTGGGTTGAGTGGGACTGGACCGGTTTTTTGGAACGGGATTGGGCTGGGTCGACGGGTATTTGAGGTAAAAAGGGGAAAATCTGGTTTGGGCTTGGGGAAATTTCAAATTTTGGCCCAAGATCCGAATTTTCTCAATTCTTTTCCTTTTCGTTTTATTTTTTCATTTTTTTAAAAAAATTCTTTTATTTTTTTCAAAATTAAAACCTGTATTTATTCCTAAACCAAATCATCCTACCAAATTATATTAATTGCTCAAAATAATACTTACTACAACTAATTGATTAAGAAACTTACAAAATTCTAAGCTAAATGCAAGAAACGAGTTATTTTTGTGATTTTTCTATTTTTTGCAACACAACTAAATTATTAACTATTTTGAAAATGCCAAATTAAATATTAAATGCAAATGCCACATATTTTGTATTTTTTCATGAATTAAACAAAATAAACGTGCACAGACAAATGCAAACAATTAATAAAAAATGCTACAAAAATCCACGAAACTGCAAATAATGGGAAAAATTAATTTTTTTGAATTTGTAGGAGTAATTCATATAGGGCAAAAATCACGTGCTCACAATATATACTCTAATACTCATCATAATCCAATTTTCAATAATTTCCAACTCTATTCAAAAGGTCGATCGGATTCCGAAAATTTTCTAAAATAAACTTTACCCATAACACCACGAACTCAAATATATAATTTATTACAAATCCCATATCCAATTTCGTGGTCAAAATCAAAAAATACCAATTTTTAAGGTTTCTACCAAACCCCAAATTTCCACTAATTTTTCATGAATTTCCATGTTAAAATCTATATATAATCCAAGTATTTAACTTTCAATATGTGAGAATCACTTATCTTGACATAGATGATGAAGATGGAGCTCCAAAATCGCTCCTAGGTTGGCTCCCATGGAGGAAATAAGATAAAATGAGATGAAATGAGCCAAACCCGTTTTTGCAAACTTATACACTGCCCAGACGACCCTTATTCGCGTTCGTGGGCCTCCCATCGAGTTCGCGATGAACAGAATTCTCAAATGCCATTTCCAAACTCTTCTCAGATATCCTCTAGTATAATGGTTATAACATTTTGTTCATAAATCCAAATTACAAATAGTTTAACTTTCTGAAAACTACACACCAAGATATACAACTTTCATGTTTTGGTCATCTCCCAATTCCTTATAGATTTCGAGATATAAGCTGCCAAAATCAGCCTGTGCAACACAAATTTCTTCTTCATCTTCCCGGACAACCTGTAGTGTACCAGCCATAACGTATTGTACACAAATCCAAATGGTAAATGGTTTACCTTTTTGAATACTAGATACAAAGGACTACAATTGTCGTTTTTGGATCATCTCCAAATTCCTTATAGATTGCGAGATATGAGCTTCCGAAGTCAGACCTATGCAACAAATATTTCCTTCTTCGCGAACGTGAAGAGCAAAATCCCAGAAGCCAAATCCTTCGTCGCGAACGCGAAGAACAGCACCAGACATCAGAAATTCAGCATCCAAAGTAGCCCAAAATGATCCGAAACACACCCAAAATACACCCGAGGCCTCCGGGACCCCATCCAATCACACAACGCAGTCTCATAACATAACACGAACTTTCTCGAGGCCTTAAATCGCATCAAACAACATCGAAATCATAAATCGCACCCCAATTAAAGCTTAATGAACTTTAGAACTTCAAACTTCTTCATTCGATGCCGAAACCTATCAAATAACATCTAATTGATCTTAAATTTTGCACACAAGTCATATTCGACATTACGGACCTACTCCAACTTCCGGAATCGGATTCCGACCCCGATATCTAAAAGTTCACTCCCAGTCAAACTTCTTAGAAAACTTCAAATTTCAAACTTTTGCCAAACGACCCCGAAATAACCTACGGACCTCCAAATCCACATTCGGACATGCTCCCAATACCAGAATAATCATACGGAGCTATTCCCAAACGCGGAATCCCAAAAGAACATCGATAACATTAAAATACACTTCCACCCCAAATTTATGAAATCCTTCCAAATACCAACTTTCCACACCGAAACGCTGCCGGATCATCCAAAACCTGATCCGAACATACGCCCAAGTCCAAAATCATCATACAAACCTGCTGGAACCTTCAAATTTTGATTCCGAGGTCGTTTACTAAAAAATCTAACCTTAGTCAATTCTTCCAACTTAAAACTTTCGAAATGAGAATTTTCTGTCCAAATCAACTCCGAACTTCCCAAATTTTATTCCGACCACGCGTACAAGTCATAATACCTAAAGTGAAGCTACTCATGGCCTCAAACTACCGAACGACGCACTAGAGCTCAAAACGACCGGTCGGGTCGTTACATTCTCTCCCACTTAAACATACGTTCGTCCTCGAACGTGCCAAGAACTGCTCTGGAGTTGTCCGAAATCATTGTTTAACATCTATGCACCTACCCGTGCTACCACAAATCTGTTGAGCAAATCTGAAGATTTTTCCTTTTTATTTAGTCAAATTAGCCTTAGAGCCAAATTCCAACATCTGAAATTCTCTAGCAGGTATGTTTCCAACATACGAACACCGTATCAATTACTACACGATGTACCAATGTATTATTATATACTCTTACTGAATTCACACCATGCACCGCGTAATACACATGACCATACTAGCATCCTCTAATAACAATATCCAGATTCCCATGAATCTGATGCCCACAACACACCTCATGACGCATATAAGTCCTGTTTCAACTCTCGCAATACTACCACGATAGAAGAGATATGTAGAAACTCAAAACCACCTGCCGAATCACAATTCATGGAGCCTCTCCACCCGACAAGAACCATTACCTCATTCTGGACTGAATATCAATGTTTTCTCTTTAAACACTTCTTACAAATCTGATCGCACTGATCCCAGGTCCATTAATCTTGTCTCACCCAGTATAAGTTGCTCAGGCAATAAGCCACCTCATACACTACCAAAAGTATCATATGATGCCACCGTGTGCAAACTAGCTACAAACTCGAGTGTGACACCAAAGGAAAAATGAAACCCTGGAAAGAACTACTCAACCCACGTAACTAATTAAACAACTGAAAGGATACTATGAACCTTCCTCAGGAAATGAGAAACAATACACACAAGGCTAGATATGGGGAACTGTACTCAACATCACACTGTTGCGGCGTGCAACCCGATCCACACATGATACTGTTGTGACATGCAACCCGATCCAACCATGATACCCGTGGTGCGTGCCACCCGATCCAAATAATGTATCCGTGGTGGCGTGACAACCGATCCACACATAATAATCTATAATGAAATACTTACTGAGCTAAAATGCTCATACCTGCGAAGTACCCGAATGCCAACCATAAGCATGCGAAGTGCATAATACAAATCCTGGGGAGACGGATAGTGCAATACACTACGAAACTCAAGAACAACTAAGGGTCAATAAATGACCTGCATCTCGAGAGCCATCCTGATCATATAACACCACAAACTATACGGGATCTTAATACAAGTGCGAATAATCAAACCACTTCACAACCCATCTGGCATAATATAGATTACACGGAATAGCTGACGGCGAAAATAACATCCAAGGCCTGAAGACTCCTCTGTAAACAATGCTAAGCTGAAATGAACACATCCAACCTGATATAGAGCCCACATTCATGTTTAGATCCATCCGCGAAGCTCAAGCCAATTCCGACCATACCTCACTGGGCTAATAACCTTTCAAGGATCCACACTAACCCTTTTTCCCATGACATACAAGAAAAATGGTTGATTTCGGAACAAACTTCCACAATTCACAACTAATTGAATAGAGCACCTTCTAGGCCTAAACTCTCACATTAGCGATAGTACCATAATCTGCATACTTGGTTTCAATCTTCAATCAATCAAGTGACTATATGTCACACTTATACCATCTTCGCGTGGGATACGCTCCCATGAACTTCCGCACTAGGTAACATGTCTGCACATCCATACCATCGGTCATACAAATGCTGCAAAGCAAATCGAGAATCTGCAAATCAGTACACCAAGCCTCTTACACAGGACACTATCTCTGGTGACGCTAAAGACAATACTAGCTTACTCTAACCATCTGAATAATTTTCTGCTCATCTAAGCTTGTGACATCCTTGTTAACACTGAACCTCAACCTTGATCCTCAACTTCCGATTCCCATGCTACCCTCTGCACTTAATCATGCCAATACGCAGGAGTACAAGAATTTCAGCATAACTCCTGAACCACTAATAGAATAAATACTTCTGAAACCTTTTACTTAGCTCATCTCAGAAGAACCACTGCAACACACAACTGAATTCTCAAACCACGAGAATTACAACCTCATGTCGCGATCTAAAACTCCATGACTTTTCCGTAATCTATTTACTCAACATAGTCCTTATAACCAAATATCCCAAATCAATCAAATTATGGTGGCTGTCAAGCCTTGCACGTTCCGCCACAAATCACATATATAACTAAACATGTTGAAGGAACTGATCACAGCCACAATCATGTCGATTCAACCATTACTAGCCGACCCGTCTTCTCCCAATTTATTCTTAACTGGCCGAAGAAGTAATAATAGCTCTGTTCATAAACGTAACGAAACCCAACAACACTCATCTCGAGTGACCCAATCCACGAGACCACATAGTCTCAACACCTATGAACAATCACATATTCTCCTTGAGTGCAAAATAGCATCGCCAACTGGTACACCCGTTGTGCAAGACCTTCCATAAATCCGAAGCTACTTCTTCTCTTCCTCCAATACTGCACTGCATACCCAATGATAACATAGAACATTCCAAGTCCTTAGGCACTATACTCAAATTCTTGAACCCACTAGGACCACTGTTGAGAGTCACCCACTCTAACTTGGACCCGAATATAAGTTAAACTGTAGTGCTCTGCTAGCATGTGAACACCTTATCCGAGAAGCACCCGACTGAATTCTTTTCCCTTGTACTTTACTCCCACCAGAAGCAGAAACTCCGAGTCTTCCCAAAATTGAACATGAATCGACAAGGCCTAAATATAGCACATATTCCTCAAGTCCTTTGCTCGAGTTACCACTAATGCTTTCTTTCCTTAGTCATATTAACCTGTTGATAAACCGATAACCAGAAACCGCACAAACAGACAACCACGTGATCCAATCATAGACGGTAGAGCTCCCCCACTTAGCTTGGAGTTAAAATTACATAACTCTAGAACCCACCAAGATTTCTCCTTCCCAATTACCATGATCTTGCACCTTTAACCCGTCGAATTTCTTAATATATTTTGTTAAACCATTTTAAACACTCTAAATTACTAGCCACATTCACATATCCGACCTCTTAATGGATACCCAGTATAATTCTTCATAGAATCTTCGCCAACACCATACAATCGCTAACTTGCTCATAGGAGATAACTTACCTGTGGAAATTCCACGCCAACACCTTCCGACGACACTGCACTAAGTACAATTACTATGAAATCCATAAACCATCCTGAGCTCGCGCTCATTCACCAGTTGTACAAGTCCGTTCACTCATCATTGACATCAACTAAAGGTGCGACAATACATTCCAATTCAAAGTCAGGTTGTATCCTTCTTCATATCAAGAAACTCTTTTCGTCGTATCCAACCTTCCTCCATATAGTAGCCAATATTCCAAATTAAGCCCGTAGACCTAGTCACTATCCACCATGAATCCCAAATCACTCTAAAATTTCCTCAAGGTGTGCAACTATCCTACCACAGAATCCATATGCTACTCTACCACTCTCTTACTTTGGCCAAACCCTCTCATTTAACCAACTACTCGACTTCTGCTTTCTTACACCTGCCCTTCCAGAAATTTAACCATCGCAAGGCACCTCCCACATGTCCTTCCTCATCCTTTGCTGCCCAATTGTTGCCTTAAATCATAATCCATCTTTGTAGCATTTGAACCAATTGATCGCTATCATCTTTAAACCTTTCCGAAGATCATCTTTCTCAATCCATCAACACTAGGAATGCCCATTCGAACCTGAACCACTGCACACCGTGATCTCTAACAACCGCTTCCTTGATACCATTTCGCAATACTCTGCCCTAAAGGCGAATTGAAGAAGACCATAACACCAGCGAACTTAATGCATTCAACAAGGATAACGGCACCACATCACAAATGAAAATTCCACCACACTCGAAATATCAAGTCTCGTTACCCCATCAACCCTAACCTGAGCATTCATAGTTCGATTTCCCTTCCTTCGCCAGAAATAAAATATAGAATCTCTGAATCATGCACTGAGTAAAACCTCCTTTCAGGTCATTCACTACCTCGATGCATAGACAAACATCCTACCATTACACAACACTGTGTGATGGCAACGCTCGAATTGTCATAACAATCAATGGCAAATCTCAAAACTTAGTAATGCCGATACTTAGCTGAAACGGCAATACGACCTTCCACAAAATGACGACAATAGCCCAATCAAGTATGTAGGGAGTAACATCCTACACCACATATGTAGTACCATTACAATTCCTCGATTCCCAATTTATAACAAGCGCTTCAAGACGCATAAGATTGAATAGGAAGGAAATGAAGGCATAAGCCTCAAAGGAACAAAATCGCACGATGAGGAATCAAGAAGGGAAGTGCTCCTAACAACCTTCTAACCTCTCGAAAATAAGTACAGACGCCTCCGTACCGATCCGCAAGACTCTACTAGACTCGCTCATGACTCGTGAGACCTAAGTCAACCTAGTGCTTTGATACCATGTTGTCACAATCCAAAATTCATTAAAGGTCGTGATGGTGCCAGACACTGCTGTCAGGCAAGTCAATAATAAATACTTGATTTAGTTCTCACATTAATATTTTTGAAATCATAATTTCCTTCAATTAAATGGTAAAAGTTGGAATTTATAGAGTAAATAAAAATATTTTTAACAGTTTCAATACTGAACAACCCATAATCACCCCAAAACCCGGTATCACAAGTGCATGAGCATCAACTAAGAAGTAAAATAAAATATAACATTTGTCCGGAATAGAATTTGGACAGGACAAATATAAATACTCTGAATGAGACTCTGATGGCTGGGGGTCGTAATATGAAATGCAGCTCACCTAAGTCCCCATATTAAACACGCTTCTACTCTCACAAGGCCACTAGACATATATGTACCTGCACAAAAATGTGCAGCAAGTATAGTATGAGTATGTAAATCAATGCGTACCCAGTAAGTATCCATTCTAACATCGAAGAAGTAGTGACGGGGGGTCGACTCCGACACTTACTATGGGCTAATAGTAAAATGTCAATATTATATTTAAGCATGGAATACATATCATAGCTGAAAATTCAATAACCAGAAACAATCAACAATTCCTTTAAATATGAAGATACCAAATTTATCTTTCATCATTTAGCAATATATATATCAAGCCAATAAAGCAAAGTCAACTATTACGAGTCCTAAAGATTTATCATGCACAAATCATGCCGAGGTCGTACTGTTACAACCCATATCCACATGTGTTAGTTCATGCCATATATTAGTTAATATAAATCCAAGAAGGAATTATCTTTGAGATGATAAGAAGTCAATCCTATTGGTCTTAAGTGATACAAGAGTGTATAAGGGTGATTAACCAGTATTAGAAGTTAAACGAATCAAGGATGTTGTAACTCATATTTTCAGGTAATCTAGCGGTGCTTAATACACTCAAGAGGTAATTTATTAAGGTATTTTAATCATATAATATCCGTATCATAAGTCTTGAAGTCAAACGAGTTATGAAATAAAAGTCGACAAAAGTTGTCGCAACTTAGGTTCATAATTTTACTTAAACATTAGGTCAAATGTTTCTAATCTTTTCTCATAATTTACAAGGAATTACGGGGTTATCTACCAACCAAATTAAATATCTATGAGACTAGTTTCCAACGCATTAAACCGTTCATCGATACGATCTCGGAGTAGAGAGATATTCACGTTTTTGCGAGACTGCGCCAAGCACCTCTCTATGGGGCCCACTAAGTCGGTTTAAGATATTTGGACCTATATAGGATGACTCCAACCCGTTTTAAGTCATTTCTTTTCACTATTTTCAGACCTTAGAACCCTAGGAACATCCTCTCAAGGTTCTCTCAAGATTCAAGACCCAAAAAAGGGCAAACAACACAAATCAAGTGTCGGGAATTCCGTGGCGCTAGTAAGTCTCTTGTTCTTCTTGTTGTTGCTCATTTTTGTGTCGTTCCAGCTCGTGTGGGAGGTTGTTTTAAAGGGTTTATGTTCTGTAAATACTCCCTCATGTTCTTAATATCAATCCTAGGTGATTTCAAGCCTTCTAAAGTGATTCTAGTGCCGAAAAACACTAATTGATCGCTAGTTTCGCTTTTTTGTTGTTGTGGCAGCATTGGAGGGATATTTCATGGAAATTTAAGGTCAAATTGGAGTTGTTATTTCTGTATAAAGGTAAGTAACCTCTTACTCTATATGTATTTAAGATTATCCAAGTTGCGGCTAAGCCATTGAAGCTAGAACTTGTGAAATATATATCGAAAGGCTTGGTAGTAATGTTATTGTTTTGTGGACTGTTTTGCGTTGTTGTTGGGCTGCGTATTTTACTACTATCTTGTGGAGTTTTGGAGGAGGAAGGGTGTGGAGAAACACCATATATATGTAGGGTTATGGGCTGATAGTTATTCGTAACATTTCCAGGTTGTTTGACACGACTACGGTGGTCGTCGTATGTATGGAGTGATTAGGCTGTGTGTGGACTATTTTGGGAGGCTCAATATGTTTATTATTGATGTTGTTTGGGCTGTTTGGTGACTGTTTTGAATGGTGTGAGGTCATATATATAGGGGAGGTGCTGTCCGTTTCATCGTAAAATAGGTTGTGGTCGATACATAATAGTTATGACGCTTAAATGATAACGATAATATCGTTTCTCTTATTGTAGACTAAGGAGTTTTGACAATTGCATAGCTTGAGATTGGGGTAGTATATACAAGGTATGTGAGGCTATCCCTTTCCTTCTTTTGCACGACTCCGATTGTACATAATGTAATGAACGAGCTTCCAAGATACTCTACTCTTAGAAGCTAGCAGTACTTACATTGTTTTCCCTCTTATGGAACGATTGATGTTAATGTTGCTTCTCTTATTCTTATGTTATCAATGTTGTTCGTACTTCCTAAATCTTATAAGGTTCATAGTGAAGAGTTAGTCCTAATAACGTGTACAGAGGATACCGACCTTACGTCACTCCGAAAGGTTTAGAATGTGATTCCATGAGTCGAGCATGCATTATATATATGTATCTATTTTACTCTACCGAGCCACGCTATAGTTGGCCGGGTACGGCACCTATTGTGCAACCACTGATCAGTTGGGTTTTACCGAGCTCCACGTGGCCGGGTACGATTCTACCGAGCCTTATGATGGCCGGGTACGTTTTTTTTACCGAGCCTATTATGGCCGGGTACGATATGATGATGATGATGCCCACAGAGGCGAATGCTTTAAAGGTTTATGTATTTATACATATGTATCATGCATTTCATGTAAGTAGCCCTCAGAGGTACTAAGATGTTACAGGTTGTATATTCTCTATCCTTGCTTACATTACTGATCGTATTTATGGTTCCTTGCCTTACATACTCAGTACTTTATTCGTACTGACGTCCTTTTATTTGTGGACGCTGCATGTCGTGCTGCAGGTCCTGATAGACAGGCAGGTGCAGCTCCCCCACCACAGTAGACTGTCTAGTTCAGCGGTGATTGGCGAGATCCCTTCTCCGGACTTGCCTTGGTCTTGGTATGCAATTTTTGTTATAGACATTATGGGTATGTCGGGGCCCTGTTCCGGCTATGTTGCAACACTTATGTTCTTTTAGAGGCTCATAGACAGGTGTCGGCTCATGTATAGTTTGGTATGCCTTGTCGGCTAGTTTTTGTTGTATAGTCTTTCATAGTAGCGTGGTAGCTCATACCTTATATGTAGTTTCTTGATTGTCTGGTCATCCCCTGCTATGTATGTTCATGCCGTCATATTTTATTGCTGGTTGTCCATGATCTAGGTCTACCATTTATATTGATCTCGTCAGCCCTAAAAGATAATAATGAAGGTTAGATGAAATGTACGTTGGTGCTCGGCAAGTGTGGTCGGGTGCTAGTCATGGCCCTTCAGTTTGGGTCGTGACAAACTTGGTATCAGAGCAAGTCTGTCCTAGGGGTTGTCTATGAGCCGTGTCTAGTAGAGTCTTGATTATGGATGTGTAGCGCGCCACATTTATAATCAGGAGGCTACATGACATCTAGGGTTGTTACCTTCTTCCTGAATCTAGATCGTGCGTAGAGTTGAGTCGTAAGTGTTCGTCTCTAATATTCACCTTGTTTTTTTTCAGTGATGCCTTCGACTAGGAAGCAAACGATTAGTAGACGGCTTGATACAGCAGCGGGAGAGGGTACCAGTCAGGTGCCCCAAGTCAGAGCAGGACAAAGTGAGGCTCAAAGTGAGATGCCCTCTCATACCTCATCTACTCCATCTCCTCCAGAGGATATTAGAAGGCACCCAGCGCCTCCAGTTCCTCCGTCTGGCACTCCAGACCAGGATATGCGGAGTGCTTTGCAGTTATTGACTAGCTTGGTAGCTGCTCAGGCTCAGAGGCAGAATACAGGTGCTGCTGAGAAACCAGTTAGTACAAGAGTTCGTGATTTTATTAATTTAGACCCTCCAGTGTTTACCGGATCAGACCCCAAGGAGGACCCACAGACTTTTATTGACCAGGTTCATCGTACACTTCGGGTTATGCATGTTAGTGATACAGAGGCAGTAGAGTTGGCTTCTTATCGGCTACGGGATTTAGCGGTTCTCTGGTATGATAGTTGGGAGAGATCCAGGGGTCCGAACCCTCCTCCAGCTGTGTGGAAGGAATTTTCTGAGGCCTTTCTTCGTCACTACTTGCCAGTTGAGATACGACGAGCTAGAGCTGATAAGTTCTTGAACCTTAGACAAGGTAATATGAGTGTGCGAGAGTACAGTATGCAGTTTGATTCTTTGGCAAGGTATGCTCCCCATATGGTGGCCGAGATGAGTGATAGGGTGCATATGTTCGTGAATGGGTTGGGACCACATCTGATAAATGAGTGTACGACAGCCTCCTTGGTGGAGGGCATGGATATTTCCCGTATTCAAGCTTATGCCCAGACCCTAGAGGATCGTAAGCGCCAGCAGAGGGCAGTTAGGGAGCAGGATAGAGGCCAGCATAAGAGGGCGAGATTTGCAGGGTATTCTGATGACTTCAGAGGCCGCATCAGGCCACAGTTTTCGAGGAGTTCGGCGCCACCTGTAGCTAGTGCTCCTCCACAGTTTCAGAGGCCTCGATATGATCGATCCTATTCTGGTCCAGGTCAGAGTTCGCGGGCATCTGGCTCGCAACATCACAGGGATACTAGTCAGATGAGACCCCCAACACCACATTGTGATCAGTGCGGCAAGGCCCACTTTGGACTGTGTCGTCGAGGTTCTGATGCATGCTATTCGTGCGGACAGCCTGGCCATATGATGCGGGATTGTCCTAATAGAGGAGGTGATGGTATGGCTCAGCCGACTGGATCTGTGTCTGGTTCTTCCTCATCAGTTCGACCTCCAGCACGGGGTTTTCAGCAGTCGACAGGTCGTGGTAGGGGTAGAGGTGCAGTGCCGAGTTCGAGTGGTGCTCAAAATCGAACCTATGCTCTAGTAGGTCGACAGGATCTCGAGTCGTCTCCAGATGTTGTTACAGGTATTATATCTGTGTTTTCTTATGATGTATATGCGCTGATTGATCCGGGATCTACATTATCATATGTTACACCCTTTGTGGCTAATAAGTTTGGCATTGAACCTGAATTGATAAGTAAACCCCTCGCGGTATCTACTCCGATAGGAGATTCTGTGATTGCTAGAAGGGTATATAGAGGTTGCACTGTGATGATTTGTAGTCGTCAAACCTCGGCAAATTTATTTGAGTTAGAAATGGTTGATTTTGATGTGATAATGGGAATGGACTGGTTGGCCTCATGCTATGCAAATGTTGACTGTCGTACGAAGATGGTTAGGTTCCAATTTCTGGGTGAACCCGTCATTGAATGGAAAGGGAACATTGCTACACCGAAAGGTAGGTTTATTTCCTATCTTAAGGCAAGGAAAATGATCTCAAAAGGTTACATTTATCATCTCGTTCGCGTTAGGGATGCGGAGGCGAAACCGCCTACTTTACAATCAATCCCTGTGGTCAACGAATTCCCAGATGTTTTCCCAGATGAACTCCCAGGCCTTCCTCCTGAAAGGGAGATTGAGTTTAGCATTGATGTGTTGCCTGACACTCAACCGATCTCTATTCCTCCATACAGAATGGCCCCGGCAGAGTTGCGAGAGTTGAAGGTGCAGTTGAAGGACTTGCTGGATAAGGGCTTTATTAGGCCTAGCACTTCACCTTGGGGTGCACCAGTCCTATTCGTGCGGAAGAAAGACGGGTCGTTACGGATGTGTATCGACTATCGACAGTTGAATAAGTCTACTATAAAGAACAAGTATCCACTTCCAAGAATTGATGACCTGTTTGACCAACTCCAGGGTGCCAAGTATTTCTCTAAGATTGATTTACGTTCAGGGTATCATCAGGTGAGGGTTAGGGAGAAGGATATTCCAAAGACGGCCTTCCGGACAAGATATGGGCACTTTGAGTTCTTGGTGATGTCGTTCGGGCTAACAAATGCCCCAGCAGCTTTTATGGATCTCATGAATACTATATTCAGGCCCTATCTTGATGTGTTCATGATTGTATTCATTGATGACATTCTAGTGTATTCTCGTTCGGAGGTGGAACATGCGGGCCACTTGCGGATAGTATTACAGACGCTTCAGGATCGTAAGTTATATGCTAAGCTCTCCAAATGTGAATTCTGGCTGAACTCAGTAGCATTCCTTGGCCATGTGATATCTGATGAGGGTATTAGTGTCGACACTCAGAAGATCGATGCAGTAAAGAATTGGCCGAGACCTACAACACCATCAGAAGTCCGCAGCTTCCTAGGGCTAGCAGGATATTATAGGCGGTTTGTAGAAGGATTTTCCTCTATATCATCACCATTGACTAAGTTAACACAAAAAGCTACCAAATTCCAGTGGTCTGACACTTGTGAACGTAGTTTTCAGGAGCTGAAGAATCGATTGACATCTGCACCAGTGCTCACTCTTCCTGAAGGAACAGAAGGTTATGTGGTATATTGTGATGCCTCAGGTATAGGTTTGGGGTGCGTATTGATGCAGCGTGGGAATGTGATTGCTTATGCATCAAGACAATTGAAGAAGCATGAAAAGAATTATCCAACCCATGATTTGGAATTGGCTGCAGTAATATATGCTTTGAAGATATGGCGGCACTACTTATACGGCGTCCATGTTGACATCTACACAGATCACAAGAGTTTACAATACATCTTCAAGCAGAAAGAGTTGAATTTGAGGCAGCGTAGGTGGCTTGAATTATTGAAAGACTACGACGTCGAGATATTGTATCATCCCGGTAAAGCCAATGTTGTGGCAGACGCTCTCAGCCGTAAATCAATGGGAAGCTTAGTACATATTGAGGCAGGTAGATGGGGGTTGATTAAAGAGCTTCATCAGCTAGCCAATATGAGAATCAGATTGTTAGACTCTGATGACGGAGGTGTTACTGTACAGAATACATCAGAATCATCTTTGGTAGCCGAGGTAAAAGCACGACAATATGAAGATCCTATCTTAGTACGATTAAGAGAAAGCATTCAACAGTGTAAAAGTATGGCTTTTGGGATCGGAAAAGATGGGGCACTGAGATACCAGAGCCGATTGTGTGTGCCTAATGTGGCAGGGTTGCGAGAGAAGATTATGAATGAGATTCATCAATCCCGATATTCCATCCATCCCGGCTCGACAAAGATGTATCATGATGTCAAGGAGCAGTATTGGTGGGATAATATGAAGAAGTCTATTGCAGAATTTGTAGCCCAGTGTCCCAATTGTCAACAAGTAAAGATAGAACATCAGAAACCCGGTGGATTGCTTCAAAATATAGAGATTCCGACCTGGAAGTGGGAGGTGATTAATATGGACTTCATTATTGGATTACCTCGCTCTTATCATAAGTTTGACTCCATCTGGGTGATAATTGATCGACTTACAAAATGTGCCCATTTTCTGCCAGTGAAGACAACTTACACGGCTGAAGATTATGCGAAGTTGTATATCAAGGAGATTGTTAGGCTTCATGGTGTGCCCATATCTATTATATCAGACCGAGGAGCTCAATTTACGGCTAACTTTTGGAGGTCTTTCCAGAAGGGTTTAGGCACACAAGTAAATCTCAGCACTGCATTTCATCCGCAGACTGACGGACAGGCTGAACGTACCATTCAGACACTGGAAGATATGCTACGAGCATGTGTTCTAGATTTTAAGGGGAATTGGGATGATCATCTTCCACTCATAGAATTCGCCTATAACAATAGCTACCATTCCAGTATTAAAATGGCCCCATACGAGGCACTATACGGGAGGAGATGTAGATCACCAGTTGGATGGTTCGAAGTCGGTGAAACAGAATTATATGGGCCAGATTTGATTCACCAAGCTATTGAGAAGGTGAAAGTGATACAGGAGCGATTGAGGACGGCACAAAGCAGGCAAAAATCTTATTCTGATGTCCGACGTCGTGATCTAGAGTTTGAGGTTGGTGATTGGGTTTTCCTGAGGATCTCACCAATGAAGGGTATTATGCGTTTTGGGAAGAAAGGTAAGCTGAGTCCAAGGTATATCGGGCCGTATAAAATTCTTCGACGAATTGGACAGGTTGCTTATGAGTTAGAATTGCCATCCGAATTGGAATTTGTCCACCCGGTATTCCATGTATCTATGTTGAGAAAATGTATTGGAGACCCTTCTCGAGTCATCCCTATCAAAGATGTACAAGTTACAGAGGACCTATCATATGAAGAAGTGCCAGTGGCGATATTAGATCGGCAAGTCCGCAAGCTGAGAACAAAAGATGTAGCTTCCGTCAAAGTATTGTGGAGGAACAAAAATATGGAAGAAATGACATGGGAAGCAGAAGAGGAGATGAAGTCTAAATACCCTTACTTATTCCAGAATGAAGATAACAAGGATGCTGGTGGAAGACAGGATACATTGGAAGGTGAAACGGCTCTATGAGGTAAGCAATAATTTGAGAATACTCCTCCTTAATACAAAATGGTGATATGTAGATAATGTAAATACGCATAATGCTTTGTGTAGCCTTGTGAAGCCATATGTTGGGCTTAATTACTTGCAAGTTTTGCTAGTGACCATTTTATAGGGGAAAATTGATCGGAAATTTCCATTGGAATCCACGATGATTTAAACTCCCCATAAACCCTTACATTCGAGGACGAATGTTCCTAAGGGGGGGAGGGTGTTACAACCCATATCCACATGTGTTAGTTCATGCCATATATTAGTTAACATAAATCCAAGAAGGAATTATCTTTGAGATGATAAGAAGTCAATCCTATTGGTCTTAAGTGATACAAGAGTGTATAAGGGTGATTAACCAGTATTAGAAGTTAAACGAATCAAGGATGTTGTAACTTGTATTTTCAGGTAATCTAGCGGTGCTTAATACACTCAAGAGGTCATTTATTAAGGTATTTTAATCATATAATATCCGTATCATAAGTCTTGAAGTCAAACGAGTTATGAAATAAAAGTCGACAAAAGTTGTCGCAACTTAGGTTCATAATTTTACTTAAACATTAGGTCAAATGTTTCTAATCTTTTCTCATAATTTAAGAGGAATTACGGGGTTATCTACCAACAAAATTTAATATCTATGAGTCTAGTTTCCAACGCATTAAACCGTTCATCGATACGAACTTGGAGTAGAGAGATATTCATGTTTTCGCGAGACTGCGCCAAGCACCTCTCTATGGGTCCCACTAAGGCGGTTTAAGATATTTGGACCTATATAGGATGCCTCCAACCCGTTTTAAGTCATTTCTTCTCACTATTTTCAGACCTTAGAACCCTAGGAACATCCTCTCAAGGTTCTCTCAAGATTCAAGACCCAAAAAAAGGGCAAACAACACAAATCAAGTGTCGGGAATTCCGTGGCGCTAGTAAGTCTCTTGTTCTTCTTGTTGTTGCTCATTTTTGTGTCGTTCCAGCTCGTGTGGGAGGTTGTTTTAAAGGGTTTATGTTCTGTAAATACTCCCTCATGTTCTTAATATCAATCCTAGGTGATTTCAAGCCTTCTAAAGTGATTCTAGTGCCGAAAAACACTAATTGATCGCTAGTTTCGCTTTTTTGTTGTTGTGGCAGCATTGGAGGGATATTTCATGGAAATTTAAGGTCAAATTGGAGTTGTTCTTTCTGTATAAAGGTAAGTAACCTCTTACTCTATATGTATTTAAGATTATCCAAGTTGCGGCTAAGCCATTGAAGCTAGAACTTGTGAAATATATATCGAAAGGCTTGGCAGTAATGTTATTGTTTTGTGGACTCTTTTGCGTTGTTGTTGGGCTGCATATTTTACTACTATATTGTGGAGTTTTGGAGGAGGAAGGGTGTGTAGAAACACCATATATATGTAGGGTTATGGGCTGATAGTTATTCGTAACATTTCCAGGTTGTTTGACACGACTACGGTGGTCGTCGTATGTATGGAGTGATTAGGCTGTGTGTGGACTATTTTGGGAGGCTCAATATGTTTATTATTGATGTTGTTTGGGCTGTTTGGTGACTGTTTTGAATGGTGTGAGGTCATATATATAGGGGAGGTGCTGTCCGTTTCATCGTAAAATAGGTTGTGGTCGATACATAATAGTTATGACGCTTAAATGATAACGATAGTATCGTTTCTCTTATTGTAGACTAAGGAGTTTTGACAATTGCATAGCTTGAGATTGGGGCAGTATATACAAGGTATGTGAGGCTATCCCTTTCCTTCTTTTGCACGACTCCGATTGTACATAATGTAATGAACGAGCTTCCAAGATACTCTACTCTTAGAAGCTAGCAGTACTTACATTGTTTTCCCTCTTATGGAACGATTGATGTTAATGTTGCTTCTCTTATTCTTATGTTATCAATGTTGTTCGTACTTCCTAAATCTTATAAGGTTCATAGTGAAGAGTTAGTCCTAATAACGTGTACAGAGGATACCGACCTTACGTCACTCCGAAAGGTTTAGAATGTGATTCTATGAGTCGAGCATGCATTATATATATGTATCTATTTTACTCTACCGAGCCATGCTATAGTTGGCCGGGTACAACACCTATTGTGCAACCACTGATCAGTTGGGTTTTACCGAGCTCCACGTGGCCGGGTACGATTTTACCGAGCCTTATGATAGTCGGGTACGTTTTTTTTACCGAGCCTATTATGGCCGGGTACGATATGATGATGATGATGCCCACAGAGGTGAATGCTTTAAAGGTTTATGTATTTATACATATGTATCATGCATTTCATGTAAGTAGCCCTCAGAGGTACTAAGATGTTACAGGTTGTATATTCTCTATCCTTGCTTACATTACTGATCGTATTTATGGTTCCTTGCCTTACATACTCAGTACTTTATTCGTACTGACGTCCTTTTATTTGTGGACGCTGCATGTCGTGCTGCAGGTCCTGATAGACAGGCAGGTGCAGCTCCCCCACCACAGTAGACTGTCCAGTTCAGCGGTGATTGGCGAGATCCCTTCTCCGGACTTGCCTTGGTCTTGGTATGCAATTTTTGTTATAGACATTATGGGTATGTCGGGGCCCTGTTCCGGCTATGTTGCAACACTTATGTTCTTTTAGAGGCTCATAGACAGGTGTCGGCTCATGTATAGTTTGGTATGCCTTGTCGGCTAGTTTTTGTTGTATAGTCTTTCATAGTAGCGTGGTAGCTCATACCTTATATGTAGTTTCTTGATTGTCTGGTCATCCCCTGCTATGTATGTTCATGCCGTCATATTTTATTGCTGGTTGTCCATGATCTAGGTCTACCATTTATATTGATCTCGTCAGCCCTAAAAGATAATAATGAAGGTTAGATGAAATGTACGTTGGTGCTCGGCAAGTGTGGTCGGGTGCTAGTCATGGCCCTTCAGTTTGGGTCGTGACACGTACGACCCGATCCAACATATAAATATAAACTATGCACTGCCTAGGGTTGAACTACACGAACCATAGATGCATCTATCAACCTGTCGAGGCAAACGACCTGCTCTCATGAGAGTAGTGGAAATTTACCCCGCTCGCGGAGTATATTTGCGACGTTGTTGAACATAGATTTCTCAAATTATTATAATATTCCTCAATTGTTTTCAAAAATACGAAGTTCAAATGAAAACTTTTAAAATCTCAAATTCCTCAATTTTAACTCTTTTCAAGACAAGTAAATAAACAAACTCAATCTCGCTTCTTCTTAAGGCAAATAATAAACATAAATCAAACAACAATATCAACAAGGCATGGTGTAAACCTAAAACTACCTGGACATAGGTATAGCTAGTAGCTACGTACGGACTCTCGTCACCTCGCGCCCACAAATAGAAGCACATATAAATTTAGTTCATCTATGGGGTTAATTCTCTCTACAAAGTTAGAAAAGAGACTTACCTCGCTCCGAAGCTCCATAGCCGGCTCCCAAGACTTTCAAACAACAAAAACCGATGCCCAACACTCCAAAACTAGTCAATAAATGTGCAAATCCATAAATTATACTCTAATACTCATCATAATCCAATTTACAACAATTTCCAACTCTGTTCGAAAGGTCGATAAAGATCACCCTCGAGCCCACGTGCATGGATTCCGAAAATTTTCAAAAATAAATTTTACCCACAACATCACAAACTCAAATATATAATTTATTACAAATTACATGTCCAATTTCATGGTCAAAATAAAAAAAAATACCAATTTCTAGGTTTTCTACCAAACCCCAAATTTCCACTAATTTTTCATCAATTTCCATGTTAAAATCTATATATAATCCAAGTATTTAACTTGCAATATGTGGGAATCACTTATCTTGACATAGATGATGAAGATGGAGCTCCAAAATCGCTCCTAGGTCGGCTCACATGGAGGAAATGAGATGAAATGAGCCAAATTTCTAAACTCCCATCACGTTCGCGATGAACAAAATTCTCAAAAGCCATTTCCAAACTCTTCTCCGACAGCCTCTAGTATAATGACCATAACTTTTGTCCAAAACTCCAAATTACAAATGGATTGACTTTCTGAAAACTAAACACCAAGATCTACAACTTTCATGTTTTGGTCATCTCCCAATTCCTTATAGATTTCTAGATATAAGCTGCAAAATTCAGTCATATGCAACACCAATTTCTTCTTCATCTTCTCGGACAACCTGTAATGTACCAGCCATAACTTATTGTACACAAATCCTAATGCTAAATGGTTTATCTTTCTGAAAACTAGACACAAAGAGAAACCATTTTTTTGGATCGTCTCCAATTTCCTTATAGATTGCGAGATATGAGCCTCTGAAGTCAGACCTGTGCCACCGAGATTTCCTTCTTCGCGAACGCGAGAGTCTCTTCAAGAACACGAAGAACAAAATCCCCGAAGCCAAATCCTTCATCACGAACGCGAGAGGATCCTCGCGAACGCAAAGAATAGCACTAGACATCAGAAATTCAGCATCCAAAGTAGCCCAAAATGATCCGAAACACACCTGAGGCCCCTGGGACCTCGTCCAATCACACAAAGCAGTCACATAACATAACACAGACTTGATCGAGGCCTCAATCATATCAAACAACATCAAAATCATGAAACACATCCCAATTCAAGCTTGATGAACTTTAGAACTTCAAACTTCTACATTCAATGTCGAAACCTATCAAATTCCGTCCAATTGACCTCAAATTTTGCACACAAGTCATATTGGACATTACAGACCTAATCCAACTTCTGGAATCGGATTCTGACCCTAATATCAAAAAGTCCACTCCCGGTCAAACTTCTCAAAAACCTTCAAATTTCTAACTTTCGTCAAACAGCCCCCGAAATGAACTACTCCCAATACCATAATCACCATATATAGCTATTCCCAAACTCAGAATCCTAAATGAATATCGATAATATTAAAATACACTTCCACCCCAAATTTATGAAATCCTTCCAAATGCCAACTTTCTACAGTAGGTGCCAAAACGCTCCCGAGTCATCCAAAACCCGATTCGGACATACGCCCAAGCCCAAAATCATCATAAGAACATGTTGGAACCTTCAAATTCCAATTCCGCGGTAGTTTACTTAATAATCCAAACTTAGTCAATTCTTCTAACTTAAAGCTTCCGAAATGAGAATTTGCTTTCTAAATCAACTCCGAACTTCTCGAATTTCAATTCTAACCAGGCATATAAGTCATAATACCTGAAGTGAAGCTACTCATGGCCTCAAACCGCCGAATGATGCGCTAGAGCTCAAAACGACCTGTCAGGTCATTACATAGAAGCTCATGATTTCTACTACCAATCCTCGGGTAAATCCAAATTTGTTCGAAGTTCTCCCTCATTGGATAGTTCATTTGTATGTTCAAACCTCAAGTTCGGTTCCCTTATTTCTACTGGAATTAGTGTGTTAGTATCATAAACAAGTGAAAATGGTGTTTTCTCCAGGCTTATTTTCGTCGTTGTTCTGTACGACCATAATACCTCAGGTAGCACCTCAGGTCACCCGTCTTTTGATGCTACCAAACGTTTCTTTATATTGTTGATAATAATTGTTTTTGTCAACTACACCTGTACATTAGCTACAGGATGATATGGTACTGAAGTATTCCGTTTGATTTTACATCCTTTGAAAAAATTGGTAACTTTGCTCCCACAAATTGTGGTCCATTATCATATACAATTTTCCTTTGGAACCCCGAATCTACATATTATATTTCTCCAGATGAAGTTGATAGATTCCTATTTTGGTACCTGCTTGAAGGCACCTACTTCCACCCACTTAGAAAAATAATTAGTTAAAATTAATAAAATTCATACCTTTCCTAGTGCTTGTGGCAGAGGGCGTACTATATTCATTCCTGTAACGACCTGACCGGCCGTTTCATGAGTTACCGCTCCGTTTTCCTTATTTATGCTTCTTTATGTATTGTTCAGATGTGTTTCATCATATCGTGTTGGTTGTTCTGTGTTCGGAGTGGTCATGGAGTGAAATGAGACACTTAGTCTCTTATTTGGAAGCTTTAGTTGGAAAAGTCAACCGAAAGTTGACTTGTGAGTAAATGATCTTGGAACCGAGGTTTTATGGTTCAAATAGCTTCGTTAGGTGATTTGGGACTTGGGAGCATGTTCGGAATGTATTTTGGAGGCCCGTGGTAGATTTAGGCTTGAATTGGAATTTTGGAATTTTCTAGTCGGCAGTGGAAATCTTGATATCGGGGTTGGAATGGGATTCCGAAAATTTGAGTAGGTCCGTTGTGTCATTTGTGATGTGTGTGCAATATTTTAGGTCATTCGGATTAGGTTTGATAGGTTTTTGCACCGGTTGCGGAATTCGGAAGTTTGGAAATCCTTAGGCTTGAATCCGAGGGTGATTTGGTGTTTCGACGTTGTTTTGAGTATTCCGAGGTTTGGTATAGGTTTGAATGATGATATGTCACTTGTTGGCATGTTTTGTTGAGGTCCCGAGGGCCTCGGGATGGATTTGGATGGTTGGCGGAAGATTTGGAATTGGATTGGGGACCACAAGTGCGATGATTGCAGACGCGTGGTGATGACCGCAAGAGCAGATTTAGTAGCAAGAGCGGATTAACCGCACCTGCAAGCCCGCAGCTGCGTGGCCTAGGGCGCAAGTGCATAAGTTGGTCCCTTTAAGTGAGAATCGCAGAAGCGGAGAATTTCCGCAGAAGCGGTAGCGTAGGTGTGCTTATGGGACCGCATGTGTGGAATTCCCGGATCAAAAACTATAAAAGCTTCCCTTTGCGATTTTCAGCCTTATTTCACCATTTGTGTTTGGACTTGGAGCTTTTTGAGAGGAACTGAAGAGGGATTCGAGGGGTAACACTTGGAGGTAAAGTTTTTGAACTCAATACTCGATTTTATGGCAATTTCTCACTGATTTGACATGAAATTAGTGGGATTTAGGGGTTAAAATTGGGGGATTAGGGCTTGTAATTGGAGAGCTTGGAGTGAGGATTTGAGGGGCCATTTGAGGTCTGATTTCAATGTTCTTGGTATGTATAGACTCGTGGGAGGATAAGAATTCTAGTGATGTGATTTTTATCGAATTATGATACATGGGCCCGGGGGTCGGGTTTGGCCAATTTCGGGATTTTTGATATAATTTTATTATTTTCACATGGACTTTGTTCCCTTAGCTTATATTGACGGCATGAATCTGGTTTTGGTTAGATTTGGAGCATTCGGAGGCCGAGTCGTGAGGCAAAGTCAAAGCGGGCTAGTGTTTGGACTGGTTTGAGATAAGTAATGATTGTAAATGTTGTTATGAGGGTATGAAACCCTGGATTACACATCTTTTACTACTTTGAGGTGACAAACACGCTAGATGACGAGCGTGAGGTCATGCACCGTTGGGGATTGAGACTTGGTCCATCTCGTTCGACTATTAAGTTGCATATTTGATTGAAAACTATTTGATACTATTGTGTTTGGAAAGTATTACTATGTTTTAGGTTGAATGATATATTTGGGCCTCATGCCAACTGTTTGGACCCTTAGGGGCTTTTTACTACTATTTTCTCACTACTTTGGTTTAATATCTACACTCAGTCATGCTATGTTTTACTGATTTCATAACTCGGTGTTATTTACTCTGTTTTGATTCTATAAACGATATTTTGGGCTGAGCACCCTATTTTACTATTAGCTCGAGTGTCTTGAGAGATTTCTGGCTAAGTGAGGTCGAGGGCATGTGTTGTGAGGATATCATGGGATTGGGATGTGCACCGCAACATATTGTACTGATTTGTGATATATGAGAGGCCGAGGGCCTGATTTATTATGCCACGAGATGGCTTGTGATAGCGCTTGGACTGTAGGAGCCCCTCCGGAGTCTGAACACCACTAGTGATCGCGGGTACCTAGTGTGAGTGATGTGATGTTTCCCGAGGAGCTATTTTTGTTTTATGTTGTTGCACGAGGGGCTGATTACGAGGGATTGTGAGGTAGCTAGAGGGGCTGGATCTATTGATACTTTGCACGAGGGGTGGTTTATGGTACATATCTTGCCCGAGGGGTTGTTTACGTTTCTATCATTTTTAGTCATTGTTTTCATTACTCGTTTGAAACTATTGAAAGATGTTTTTAAAAGGAAAGGTTTTACTGAAATTGAGTTTGTTTTACGAGATAATTGACTTATGTACTATTTTTAGGAAATGTACTGTATATGTTGTGGTGCAATGACGTGGAATTATCTATTTTCTAACTGCTCAACTGTCATTTACTTTTATTACTTACTGAGTTAGCGTACTCACATTACTCTCTGCACTTTGTATGCAGATCCAGGAGTTGCGGGTCTTGGTAGTGAGCATTGATCGTTCACTCAGTAGGTCTTGGAGTTGACAAGGTAGCTACATGACGTTCGCAGCCTTGTTCTTCTCCCTCATATCTTCCCTAGATTATATATTAGTATTGTCTTCCAGACTTGTTTAGACTTTCTTGTACTTAGATGGATTTTATAGGTTGCTCAAGGTTGCTCATGACTGGTGACACCTCGATGTCGGGATTGTGTTATTTTCCGCACTTGTTATCTATACTTATGTTATGAGATTTTGTTAATTAATGACTTAAAAATGACTTTTATGAAATACTTGTTGGATTTGGGGTTTGTGTCGGCTGGCCTAGTTTCATGATAGGTGCCATCGCGACCGGGTCAGTTTTAGGGTCGTGACAATTTCCTACTTCATAAACTGCCACGTGAGATAATCAAATGAAGTAATTATGTCGGTTGATGCATATTATTTTCATACCGTTTGCATTTATCGCACCTTTTTACGAAGTTTTCCGCCTTGTCTTCCATTTTTTGCAGTAATACCCTGCTCTTATTAGTGTTTCACTAGTGACCTTCCACCAGCATGATTTCCACAATGTCCTTCATGTACATCTCGCATCACGTCCTCAGTGTATGAGGGTCCAAGACATCGAGATAAGGGTCTGCCAAACATCTTTCGATACAAATTGCCTTCTATTAAACAGTATCGAGCTGCAAACAGTGGGTTATTTTTTATCCTCAGGTAATATTCCATACTACAGATAATCTACGGATTTATTCTCCAATCCCATGTTAAATTATTAAAATTTACCTCATTCTTGGCTTGATCGAGTGCTGAATGGAAGATGCACCACGATTGCATTTTTCGTATTCGACATATCGGCTACCGATCCCATATTTGTTAATACATCAGCCTTCACATTCTCCTCTCTAGGAATTTGAATAGCTTTCCACACTCGTAGCTGATGCAATAATTCCCTTACTTTTTCTAAGTAATGTTGCATTCGCATTTCTCTAGCCATGTAATTCCCTTGCACTCAATTTACCATAAGTTGTGAATCACTTTTGATTTCAACCTGATCAATCCTCATCTCTTTTGCAAGTTCCAAACCTGCAATCACTACCTCATATTCGGCTTCATTATTAGTTATGACGACCCGACCGGTCTTCTTAATAATTTACGCCCTGATCCCCTATTAACTGCTTTCCCCGTGTTTAAATATGCTATTTGATTTGCCAGGTTGTTCGGTTTTGAGTTTCGGAGAGTTTTGGGACACTTAGTCCCTAAATGAGAGCTTAAGTGTTGAAAAGTTGACCATAGTTGGAATAGTGTGAAGACGGCCTCGGAATGGAAATCTGATGGTCCCGTTAGCTCCGTTGGGTGATTTTAGGCTTAGGGGTGTGTTCGGATTGTGTTTTGGAGGTCCGTAGCTAATTTAGGCTTGAAATGCCGAAAGGTCAAATTTTGAAGTTGCCGGTTCGATAGTGAGATTTTGATCCGAGGGTCAGAATGGAATTTCGATAGTTGGAGTAGCTTCGTAGTGTTGAATGGGACATGTGTGCAAAATTTCAGGTCATTCGGACGAGGTTCAATAGACTTTTTGATCGAAACCGTATTTCTAGAGTTTTTGGGATTCTTAGGCTTGAATCCGATGAAAAATAGGTGTTTTGATGTTATTTTGAACATTCCGAAGGTTGGCACAAGTTTGAATGAAGTTATGGGATATGTTGGTAGGTTTGGTTGAGTTCCCGGGGGCCTCGGGATGATTTCGGATGGTTGATGGAAAGAATTTTAGAGTTTTGGAGTTTCAGCTTCGGTTGTTTTCTATCATAACCGCACCTGCATTTTGGCTCCCGTAGGTGCGACACCGCAGAAGCGGCTTAGTGGTCCCAGAAGCGGAAATGAAGAAGGAGGGCCAGGAACCGCAGAAGCATACCGCACTTGCATGACTGCAGATGCAGATTTGAGGTCGCAGGTGCGAGATGGAGCTTTTAAGTGAGAATCGCAGAAGCAGTTCCCCGACTGCAGAAGCGGTATCGTAGATGCGATTATTGGACCACAGATATGGTAATACATGGGCAGAAATATGAAATTTCGAGGGTTTAGTTTCAAAAGTTGAAAATTCGATTTGGAGCTCGGGAGAGGGCGATTTTGGGAGGAAATTGAAGAGGAGATCATTAGGTGTCACGACCCTAAACCCGGACCCGGTCGTGATGGCGCCTCTCGTGAAGACAAGGCCAGCCAACTACCACAATTCAATTATTAAATAGTTAAACCATAAAGAATAAATCTAAAACATGCTAAAATAATCCAAAGTAGCAGATAATATCATAGATGTGCGGAAGAACAACCCAACACAGCCCGATACCGGAGTGTCACTAGTCATGAGCATCTAACAAAAACCGGAATACTCCAAGTCAACTACAGAGTTTAATACAAAAAACTAAAGACTTGAAGAAATAAGATAGGGAGGAGCTCCGGGTTGCGAACGCCAACAGTTACCTAAAGACTCCTCGGATCCGCCTGAAGCTAGAAGGATCAGCACTCGGGAGCGAGACCAGCTACGCTTGAATCTGCACACATGGTGCAGGGAGTAAAGTGAGTACTCCAACTCAGCGAGTAACAAATGTAAATAAAGACTGAAAGCAAGAAATCACGTAAGGCACAAAGCATTCTATAACAAAGCAATAAAACCATTTAAAAACAGTAAACCAGTGAAAAGATAAGTAAAATCCTTTTTTCAACAAGTATGAAGGAAATTGACAGGCAATTAAAGAAAAATGAACACATAGAAGTTCGCCCCTCGGGCACAGTATCAACAAATCCACCCCTCGGGAAACATCTCAGAACAATACTAGCCCCTCGGGCTCAATCTCACATCTATGGGTACCCGCGCTCACTAGGGGTGTGCAGACTCCTGGAGGGGGGCCCTTACGACCCAAGTGCAATATTAAGCCATCACGTGGTGTCATCACTAGGCTCTCGGCCTCATATCAATCAATCCATCTCATGGAGTACATATCTCAGGCCCTCGGCCTCAAATCAATATTAGTGTTTCCTCACAACATAGGCCCTCGGCCTTACTCAGTCAAAAATCCTCAAAAGCCACTCAGGCAATAGTAAAACAATGTTTCTCAGCCCAAACATCATTTAAAATATCATTTAGGTATGAAAACTGAGTAAACATGGTTGATTATGAAAACAATTGAAAATAACATGACTGAGTTCAAGTATAAAGTCAAAACAATGAGGAAATATCAGTAAAAATCCCCGAAGGGTTCAAATAGTTGGCACGAAGCCCAAATATGGCACTCAGCCCAAATAATGATGATAGAAAATAAATTTCAATCAAATACGCGGTAAAATCATCAATCGGGACGGACCAAGTCACAATCCCCAATAGTGCAAGACCCCACGCTCATCATTAAGCGTGTGCCTCACCTCAATATGGCATTACGATTTGCAATCTAAGGTTTCAAACCCTCAGAACATCATTTACAATCATTACTCACCTCGAATCGGTCAAATCTCTAACTCGCGATGCCTTTGCCCCTCGAATCGGCCTCCACTCACGTCGATCTATCCAAAATCAAAATGCGGACGTTAACATATGCTAAGGGAATGAAGCCTAAGCGAAAATAATCAAAATACGACATAATTCCCGAAATTACCAAAACCTGACCCCTGGGCCCACGTCTTAGAATTCGATAATTTTTACATCAATAGGTTCCTTATCTCCCCATGAGTTCATACATATCAAAAGTTCTGAAATCCAACCTCAAATGGTCCTTCAAATCCTCAATCAAAGGTCTAAGTTTCCAAGCCCTAGTTCTTCAATTTTTGGCTTAATTTCCATGATTATTTGGTGGAATTCACATTAGAATCAAGTTTTAAGTCCAATAATCTTACCTACAAGTGATTCCCCTTGAATCCCTCTTCAATCCCTTTTAAAAATCTCCAAAAATGACCAACAATGGAAGAAATAAACCCCACATTCGCGGACAAGATGACATTTTAAACCTTCTGCCCATGCCTAATTTCCTTCATCGCGATCGCGAAACTTCCTTCGCGATCGTGAAGCACAAATTTTGTGACCACCCGGCCAATCGCCTCATGAGTTACCGCTCCGTTTCCCCCATTTCTGCTTCTTTATGCTTCGTTATCCATATTTTATGTCGTCGAGTTGATTGGTTTGCATTTGGTGTGGTTTTGGTAAGAAATGAGACACTTAGTCTCTTTTAAGAAGGCTTAAGTTGGAAAAGTCAACCGGATGTTGACTTATGAATTAAAGGGCTTGGTTATGAGTTCTGATGGTTCAGTTAGCTTCGGGAGGTGATTTGTGACTTAGGAGTATGATCGGAAGTGGTTTTGGAGGTCCGGTGTAGAATTAGGCTTGAATTGGCGAAGTTAGTTTTTATCGATTTCCGGTTGATAGGTGAGATTTTGATCCGAGGGTCAGAATGGAATTCTGAGAGTTTCTGTAGTTTCGTTATGTCATTTGGGATGTGTGTGCAAAATTTCAGGTCATTTGGATGTGGTTTGGTTGGGTTTTTGATCAAAAGCGTGTTTTAGAAGTTTTTAAAAAACTTAGGCTTGAATTCGATGTGAATTGGTGGTTTGGGTGTTGTTTGTGGTGATTTGATGATTGGAACAAGTTTGAATGAGGTTTTAGGATGTGTTGGTGCTTTTGGTTGAGGTCCTGGGGGCCTTGAGTGAGTTTTGGATGGTCAATCAGACCAATTTCTAGGTTGAGAAGCTGCAGAATTTGAGCAGCAGTTGCAGAGGATTTTTGGCCTTCGCGATCGCGTAGAAGGAATTTGGGTAGGCCTAAGTTTGTGCTTCGCGTTCGCGTCTGATGGCTCGCATTCGCAGAGAGTGAGCAGCTTGTGCTTCGTGTTCGCAGGAGAGAGTTCGCGTTTGCGTATAAGGAATCAGGTCCCAGGGCAATTGCTCTTCGCGTTCGCGTATATGGGGTCATGTTCGCGTAACTCTGGGAAGTTAAAGCATCGCGTTCGCAGTAGCATCATCGCATTTGCATAGTGTTATTTTGAGAATCCGGAATTTAGTGCTTCACGATCGCGAGACCTTGGTCGCGATCGCGATAAAGGTAATCCAGAACCGGGCAGTGAGTTTATTAAACATTTATCCGCGATTTTGAGCAATTTTCCCACTCTAGCTGAGTATTTTGAGAGCTCTTTGAGGAAATTTAAGAGGGATTCGAGGAGAAGTGATTGGACGTAAGATTTATGATCATAAATCGTGATTCTATTGTGAAATTAACCTAGACATTTATGGAAATTTAGCTAAAAATGGAAGAACTAGGGCTTGGGATTTTGAGATTTTAAATTGGGATTTGAAGGGCCATTTGAGGTCGAATTTGAGAACTCTTGATATGTATGGACTCGTGGAAGGATAAAAAACCCGTTGATATGAAACTTTCTGAGTTTCGAGAAGTGGGCCTGGGGCTTGGGTTTTGCTAATTTCAGGATTTTTGATATTTTTCGATTGTTTTCGCTTGGGTTATGTACCCTTAGCATATTGTGACATATTCATTCTGGTTTTGGTCAGATTCGACGCGCGAGGAGGCCGATTGGAGAGGAAAAGGTGTAGCGAGCTAGAGTTTTTGTCGGTTCGAGGTGAGTAATGAATGTAAATGATATCCTGAGGGTTTGAAACCCCGGATTAGCATATCGTAGTGCTATATTGAGGTGAGACATGCACTTGATGATGAGCGTGGGGTCGTTTACTATTGGGGATTGTGACTTGGTCCATCCCGAGTGATGTTTTTACCGTATATTTGATTGAAGTTTATTTGTTATAATCATTATTTGGACTGACTGCCATATTTGGGCTTCGTGCCAGCTATTTGAACTCTCCGGGGAGTTTTATCACTATTTCCTCACTGTTTTGACTTACTACTTGAACTCAGTCGTACCGTTTTCCACTGTTTTACAACTCAACCACTTTTACTCGGTTTGAAACTAAAATGATATATTAACTAATATTTCGAGCTGAGAACTACTGTTTTACTAATGCCTGAGGGGCTTATATGATTTCTGGACTGAGTACGGCCAAGGGCCAGATGTGAGGATACTATGGGATCGGGCTGCGTGCCGCAGCAGTGTTATAGTGATATTGATATAAGGCCGAGGGCCTAGATTTGATGCCAAGAGATGACATGATATTGCGCTTGGGCCGTAAGGGGCCCCTCCCGGAGTCTGCACACCCCAGTGAGCGTCATCGACGAAATATATGGATCGGGCTGCACGCCGCAGCGGGTACTATAGGGTACCGTTCTATGTGTTGATTTTCTTTATACGTCTGTCACTTAGATGCTTATTTGTTGTAACATTACCATATTTCGTTTTCATTGGTTTATTGCTTTCATATTACTTGTTTTATACTGCCGCATTATAGATTACTCTGTGTTTTTTTCGTGACTTCTTATTCTCCGTCATTATTTATGCTTATTACTCACTGGGTCGGAGTACTCACATTACTCCCCGCACCTTGCATGCAGATCTAGGTGTTCCAGAGGGTGAGTGAAAATTTTCAGTCGATCAGTCCATATCCGGGAGCATCGAGGTAGTTGTACGGCATCCGCAACCCGGATCTCTCCCTTCTATCCTTTTGTTTTATCTACATTTCCTAGACTGATTATGTATTATGCTGT
The DNA here is from genome assembly GCF_000393655.2 of Nicotiana sylvestris. Classification (NCBI taxonomy): domain Eukaryota; kingdom Viridiplantae; phylum Streptophyta; class Magnoliopsida; order Solanales; family Solanaceae; genus Nicotiana; species Nicotiana sylvestris. The sequence continues at coordinate 108,575,419 of NC_091064.1, forward strand.
TAAACTTGTACTAGAGGCTCGAAACTTGTGACACCGGATCTGTATGGGCTATGTAGTAGTATTATCATTTGAAATTTCTGCATATTTAACTCGTTGTCTTAAACTTTTATTAGGGTAATTTAGCAATTTAACTGTGTTAGCTGATAATGATTTTTCTAAGAAAACGGATTGAGGTTGTTAGTTGGTTAGGTTTGCCTAGCAGTGTGTTAGGCGCCATCACGACTGGGGTGGGTCGTGACAAATTGGTATCAGAGCCTAGGTTACGTAGGTCTCGCAAGTCATGAGCCGGTTTAGTAGAGTCTCGCGGATCGGTACAGAGACATCTGTATTTATCCTCGAGCGGCTGCAAAACCTTTAGGAAAAACTTCACATTCTTGAAATTCTTGTCGTGCAAATTTGTTGATCCGAGAACTAAACTTCTGTTATTCTATTCTCTCACAGATGGTGAGGATGCGAGCTACCGGACGAGGTGGATGACCACTAGTGCCACCCACTGAGGCCACTAGAGGCCCTGGATGCGGTCGTGGACGTGGCAGAGGCAGAGCAGCGAGGGCAGCACCTGTTGATCCACCAGCTGCCCCATCTCCGAATCAAGCTCCAACAACACCAATTCAGGCAACAGCAACACCAGTTCATCTCGTGCCCCATCAGCTCAAGGTTCTTCTATGCCGAGTGCATCTGCTAGTCACTCCGGTGCGAGGGGTTCTCTCCAGTCCCCATCTCCAGCACCGAGTAGTTGTTATGAGTGCAGAGAGTTTGGACATATGAGAAGGCAGTGCCTTTGACTTCGTGATGGTCAGCTTCAGCAGAGGGGTCAGCCCTTGACTTCTGCTCCAGTTAATTCACCACCCGTCCAGCCAGCTAGGGGTGGAGTTCAGGTAGCCAGGGGTCGCCCCAGAGGGGGAGGTCGATCAGGCGGTGGCCAGGCTTGTTTCTATGCTATTCCAGGTAGGAAATATGCTATTGCTTCAGATGCTGTCATTACAGGTATTGTTTTAGTCTGCCACATAGATGCCTCTGTATTATTTGATCCCGGTTCCACCTATTCTTATGTGTCCTCATATTTTGCTCATTATTTGGGTACACCCTGGGAGTTTCTTTCTTTACCTGTTCATATGTCTACCCCGGTGGGTGATACTATTGTTGTGGACCGTGTGTACCGGTCATGTGTTGTGACTATTGGGGGTCTGAAGACCCGAGTTGATCTGTTGCTATTGATCATGGTGGACTTTGATGTTATTTTGTGCATGGATTGGTTATCTCCATGTCATGCTATTCTAGACTGTCATGCTAAGATAGTCACTTTGGCTATGCCAGGTGTACTGCGGATCGAGTGGCGTGGCGTGAATGATTATGTTCCTAGTAGAGTGATCTTTCTTGAAGGCCCAGTATATGGTTGGGAAGGGTTGTCTGTCATATCTAGCGTTTGTGAGGGATGTTGGAGCTGAGACTCCTAGCATTGATTATGTTCCAGTTGTGAGGGAGTTTCCTGATGTTTTTCCTGTAGGCCTGCCGGGCATGACACCGGACAGGGATATTGATTTTGGTATTGACCTGGTGCTGGGCACTGAGCCCATTTCTATTCCGCCGTATAGTATGGCAACAGTAGAGTTGAAAAAATTGTACGAGCAGCTTTAGGAACTCCTAGATAAGGGGTTCATTCGGCCTAGTGTGTCACCGTGGGGTGCGCCGGTTCTGTTTGTGAAGAAGAAGGATGGCACAATGAGAATGTGCATTGATTATAGGTAATTGAACAAGGTAACAATTAAGAACAAGTATCCTTTGCCTCGCATTGATGATTTATTTGACCAGCTTCAGGGAGCGAGGGTGTTCTCTAAGATTGATCTCCATTCGGGCTACCACCAGTTGAAGATCAGGGATTCAGATATTCTTAAGACTGCTTTCTGGACTAGATATGGTCACTATGAGTTTCTTGTCATGTCTTTCGGGCTGACCAATGCCCCAGCTATGTTCATGCATTTGATGAACAGTGTATTTCGACCTTATCTAGATTCGTTCATTATTGTATTCATTGATGATATTCCGGTGTACTCGCATAGTCAGGAGGAGCACGCGCAACATTTACGAGTTGTATTGCAGAGATTGAGGAAGGAGAATCTTTATGCAAAGTTCTCCAAGTGTGAGTTTTGGATCAGTTCAGTGGCTTTCTTAGGACACGTGGTGTCCAACGAGGGTATTCAGGTTGATCCGAAGAAGATAGAGGCGGTTCAGAGTTGGCCTAGACCGTCCTCAGCTACAGAGATTCGTAGCTTTCTTGGGTTGGCTTGCTATTATCGCCGGTTTGTTCAGGGATTCTCATCATTGCATTGCCCTTGACCAAGTTGACTTAGAAGGGTGTTCCATTTGTATGGTCGGACGAGTGTGAGGAGAGCTTTCAGAAGCTTAAGACAACTTTGACCACAGCTCTAGTATTGGTTTTACCATCAGCTTCAGGTTCATATACCGTATATTATGATGCTTCGAGAGTTGGGATTGGTTGTGTATTGATGCATAAGGGTAGAGCTATTGCTTATGCTTCTCGTCAGTTGAAGCCCCATGAGAAGAACTACCCTGTTCATGATTTGGAGTTGGCTACCATAGTTTATGCATTGAAGATTTGGAGGCATTACTTATATGGCGTATCTTGTGAGGTATTCACTGATCATCGCAGCCTTCAACATTTGTTCAAGCAAAAGGATCTTAATTTGAGGCAACGGAGATGGCTAGAGTTGCTTAAGGATTATGATATTACTATTCTGTATCATCCGGGAAAGGCCAATGTAGTGGCCGATGCGTTGAGCCAAAAGGCAGTGAGTATCGGGAGTTTGGCGTACATTCCAATTGGGGAGAGACCCCTTGTAGTCGATGTTCAGGCCTTGGCCAATGGGTTTGTGAGACTAGATATTTCGGAGCCCAGTCGGGTGTTGGCTTGTGTGGTTTTCGGTCTTCCTTATATGATCGCATCAGAGAGCTAGTATGATGATCCACATTTGCTTGTCCTTAAGGACAGGGTTCAGCATGATGATGCCAGAGATGTGACCATCGGTGATGCTGGTGTGTTGAGGATGCAGGGCCGGATCTGTGTGCCCAATGGGGATGGGCTTAGAGAGTTGATTCTGGAGAAGGCCCATAGCTTGCGGTATTCTATTCATCCGGGTGCCGCGAAGATGTATCAGGATTTGAGGCAACACTATTGGTGGAGAAGAATGAAGAAAGATATTGTGGGATTTGTAGCTCGGTGTCTCAATTGTCAGCAGGTGAAATATGAGCATCAGAGACCAGGTGGCTTGCTTCAGCAGATGGTTATTCCCGAGTGGAAGTGGGAGAGGGTCACTATGGACTTTGTGGTTGGACTTCCTCGGACTTTGAAGAAGTTTGATGCTATTTGGGTGATTGTGGATCGGCTGACCAAGTCCGCGTACTTCATTCCTGTGTGTACTACCTATTCTTCAGAGCGGTTGGCAGGGGTTTATATCCGGGAGATTGTTCGGTTGCATGGTATTCCTGTTTCCATCATCTCAGATAGAGGTACTCAGTTTACTTCGCAGTTTTGGAGAGCCGTGCAGAGAGAGTTGGGTACTCAGGTGGAGTTGAGCACAACATTTCATCCTCAGACGGATGGACAATCCGAGCATACTATTCAGATATTAGAGGACATGTTGCGTGCTTGTGTTATTGATTTTGGAGGTTCATGGGATGAGTTTTTGCTGCTTGCAGAGTTTGCCTATAACAACAGCTACCAGTCAAGTATTCAGATGGCTCTGTATGAGGCTTTGTATGGGAGGCGGTGTAGATCTCCAGTTGGTTGGTTCAAGCCCGGCGAGGCTAGGCTATTGGGGACAGATTTGGTTCAGGATGCCTTAGAGAAGGTGAAGGTGATTCAGGAGAGACTTCGTACATCGCAGTCACGTCAGAAGAGTTATGCGACCCGGAAGGTTCGAGATATATCCTACATGGTTGGTGAGAAGGTCTTGCTGAAGGTTTCGCCCATGAAGGGTGTTATGAGATTTGGAAAGAAAGGGAAGTTGAGTCCGCAGTTTATTGTGCCTTTTGAGGTACTTCGGAGGATTGGGGAGGTGGCTTATATGCTTGCTCTGCCACCCAGCTTTTCTAGTGTGCATCCGGTATTTTATGTTTCTATGCTCCGGAAGTATGTTGGAGATTCGTCTCATGTTTTGGACTTCAGCACGGTTCACTTGGATGATGATTTGACCTTTGATGTGGAGCCAGTAGCTATTTTGGGTTGCCAGGTTCGGAAGTTGAGGTCAAAAGATATAGCTTCAGTGAAAGTACAGTGGAGAGGTCGGCCCGTAGAGGAGGCTACCTGGGAGACCGAGCGGGAGATGCAGAGCAGATATCCTCACCTGTTTGAGGCTTCAGGTATGTTTCTTGACTCGTTCGAGGACGAACGTTTGTTTAAGTTGGGGAGGATGTGACAACCCGACCAGTCGTCTCATGAGTTACCGCTTTGTTTCCCCCATTTATGCTTCTTTATGCTTCGTTATCCGTGTTTTATGTGGTCGAGTTGATTGGTTTGTGTTTGGTGTGATTTTGGTAAGAAATGAGACACTTAATCTGTTTTAAGAAGGCTTAAGTTGGAAAAGTCAACCGGATGTTGACTTATGAGTTAGAGGGCTTGGATGTGAGTTCCAATGGTCAGTTAGCTTCGGGAGGTGATTTGTGACTTAGGAGTGTGATCGGAAGTGGTTTTGGAGGTCCGGTGTAGAATTAGGCTTGAATTGGCGAAGTTAGTATTTTGGCGATTTCCGGTTGATAGGTGAGATTTTGATCCAGAGGTCGGAATGGAATTCCGAGAGTTGATGTAGCTTCGTTATGTCATTTGGGATGTGTGTGCAAAATTTCAGGTCATTAGGATGTGGTTTGGTTGGGTTTTTGATCAAAAGCGTGTTTCAGAAGTTTTTAGAAAACTTAGGCTTGAATTTGATGTGAATTGGTGGTTTTGATGTTGTTTGTGGTGTTTTAATGATTAGAACAAGTTTGAATGAGGTTTTAAGATGTGTTGGTGCGTTTGGTTGAGGTCCCGGGGGACTCGGGTGAGTTTCGAATGGTCAATCGGACCAATTTTTATGTTGAGAAGTTGCAGAATTTGAGCAGCAGTTGCAGAGGATTTTTGGCCTTCGCGATCGCGTGAGGGCCCTCGCGATCGCATTGAAGAAATTTGAGTGGGCCTGAGTTTGTGCTTCGCGTTCACGTCTGAGGGCTCGCATTCGCGGAGAGTGAGCAGCTTGTGCTTCGCGTTCGCAGGAGAGAGTTCGCGTTTGCGTATAAGGAATCAGGTCCCAGGGAAATTGCTCTTCGCGTTCGCGTATGTGGGGTCGCATACGCGTAGCTCTGGGAAGTTAAAGCATTGCGTTCGCAGCAGCATCATCGCTTTTGCATAGTGTTATTTTGAGAAGCAGGAATTTAGTGCTTCGCGATCGAGAGACCTTGGTCGCGATCGCGATGAAGGAGATCCAAAACTGGGCAGTGAGTTTATTAAACATTTTATCTGTGATTTTGAGCCATTTTTCCACTATAGCTGAGTATTTTGAGAGCTCTTTGAGGGAAATTGAAGAGGGATTTGAGGAGAAGTGATGGGAGGTAAGATTTATGAGCATAAAACGTGATTCTATTGTGAAATTAACCTAGAAATTCGTGGAAATTTAGCTAAAAATGGAAGAACTAGGGCTTGGGATTTTGAAATTTTAAATTGGGATTTGAAGGGCCATTTGAGGTCGGATTTGAGAAATCTTGATATGTATGGACTCGTGGAAGGATAAGGAACCCGTTGATGTGAAAATTTTTGAGTTTCGAGAAGTGGGCTCGGGGCTCGGGTTTTGCTAATTTCAAGATTTTTGATATTTTTTGTTTGTTTTTGCTTGGGTTATGTACCCTTAGCATATTGTGACATATTCGTTCTGGTTTTGGTCAAATTCGACGCGCGAGGAGGACGATTTGAGAGGCAAAGGCGTAGCGAGCTAGAGTTTTTGCCGGTTCCAGGTGAGTAATGAATGTAAATGATGTCCTGAGGGTTTGAAACCCCGGATTAGCACATCGTAGTGCTATATTGAGGTGAGACACACGCTTGATGATGAGCGTGGGGTCGTTTACTATTGGGGATTGTGACTTGGTCCGTCCCTAGTGATGCTTTTACCGCGTATTTGATTGAAGCTTATTTGTTATCATCATTATTTGGACTGATTGCCATATTTGAGCTTCGTGCCAACAATTTGAACCCTCCGGGGAGTTTTATCACTATTTTCTCACTGTTTTGACTTACTACTTGAACTCAGTCGTACCATTTTCCACCTTTTGACAACTCAACCACTTTTACTGGATTTGAAACTAAAATGATATATTAAATGATGTTTCGGGCTAAGAACTACTGTTTTACTAATGCCCGATGGGCTTATACGATTTCTGGACTGAATACGGCCAAGGGCCAAATGTGAGGATACTATGGGAACAGGCTGTACGGCGCAGCAGTGTTATAATGATATTGAAATGAGGCTGAGGGCCTAGATTTGATGCCCCGAGATGGCTTGATATTGCGCTTGGGCCGTAAGGGGCCCCACCCGGAGTCTGCACATCCCCAGTGAGCGCCGTCGATGAAATATATGGATCGGGTTGCACGCCGCAGCGGGTACTATAGGGTACCGTTCTATGTGTTGATTTCCTTTATATGTCTGTCACTTAACTGCTTATTTGTTGTAGCATTACCATATTTCGTTTCCATTGGTTTATTGCTTTCATATTACTTGTTTTAAACTGCCGCATTATAGATTACTCTGTGTTTTTCCGTGACTTCTTATTCTCAGTCATTATTTATGCTTATTACTGACTGGGTCGGAGTACACACATTACTCCCTGCACCTTGTGTGCAGATCCAGGTGTTCTAGAGGCTGAGTAAGGATTTTCAGTCGATCAGTTCATATCCGAGAGCATCGAGGTAGCTGCACGGCGTCCGCAGCCCGGATCTTTCCCTTCTATCCTTTCGTTTTATCCGCATTTCCTAGACTGATTATGTATTAGGTTGTTAAACTTGTACTAGAGGCTCGAGACTTATGACACCGGATCTGTATGGGCTATGTAGTAGTATTATCATATGAAATTTCCGCATATTTAACTCGTTGTCTTAAACTCTTATTAGGGTAATTTAGCAATTTAACTGTGTTAGCTGATAATGATTTTTATAAGAAAACGGATTGAGGTTGTTAGTTGGTCAAGGTTGCCTAACAGTGTGTTCGGCGCCATCATGACCGAGGTTGGGGTCGTGACAAACAACATCAAATCAACCAAAACATATCGGATTCAAGCCTAAGTTTCTAAAATCTTTCGAATTCCGCTTTTGATAAAAAATCCAACCAAACCACGTCCGAATGACCTGAAATTTTGCACGCACATCCCAAATGACACAACGGAACTACTGCAACTCTCGGAATTCCATTCCGACTCCTATATCAAAATCTTGCTTACCAACCGGAAATCGCCAAAATATCAACTTCGCCAATTCAAGCCTAAATTTACCCCGAACCTCCAAAACTCATTCCGATCACGCTCCTAAGTCTCAAATCACCTCCCGAAGCTAACCGAACCATCAGAACTCACATCCGATCCCCCTAACACATAAGTCAACATCCAGTTGACTTTTCCAACTTAAGCTTCCTCAAAAGAGACTAAGTGTCTCAAACCTTACCAAAATCATTCCGGATTCGATCCGACCAACCCGATACCACATAACACGGATAAACAAATCATAAAGAAGCAGAAATGGGGGAAACGGACTGGTAACTCATGAGACGACTGGCCGGGTCATCACATTGGGTAACAATTCTTTAACCATTTCTAGTTATATTCCATCAATCTATAGTTAGTTTCATCATTTAAATTCGTATTGGAGATGAAAATTGGCTAAAACTTGGAAGGAACTTCTTAGACCTAGAATTCGACTTTTGATTGGAAATTTGACCTTAGATTTGGATAATTTTGGTATGCATGAACTCGTGAGAGTATGAGGATTGTGAAAATATAAATTTTACCCGATTCCGAGATGTGGGACCGAGGGGCATTTTGGTCATTTTACCTAATTTCGCATATTAGCTTAGAATTTCTTTGTAGAATTAGTTGCTTGAAGTGTTATTTATATTATGCAATTGAATTGAATAGATTTGGGCCATTTGGAGTCGAGTACTCGTGGCAAGAGCGTGGTTTCGGATTGATTATTGAGCCAGTTCGAGGTAAGTGACTTGTCTAACCTTGTGTAGGGGACCTCCCCCTTAGGATTTGGTATTATTGTTAATTGAAATGCCTTGTACATGAGGTAAAGAGTGCGTACTTGTGCTAATTGTTGTAAATACGATTTTCATTCAGTAATTACTAGTATATTTTCTTTCCTGTTCTTATTACTTGCACTGTTATGCTTGTTGTTAGCTTAGAAAAGCATGTCTAAGTGATTTAATTACTTTATTTGCTCAAACTGCTTTACCTGAATTCTGTGCAGCATGCTAGGTTAGACTTACTTGTTTGCCTTAACATGGAATTTGACATTTCTTCGTATTTTCTTGTTACTTGTTGTGTATTTACATTGGGACTACGGATGTGGTATTCCGGTAGCTCCCCCTTGTTTGTTTACATTTGGGACAACGGATGTGGGATTCCGGTAGATCCCCCTACACAGTTAGATGGAACTACGGTAATGCACCCGGTAGATTCCCCCATTACTGGGTATTTATATTTGGGACTACGAAACGGGATTCCGGTAGATCCCTGTGCATTATGAGTTGGACTACGGGACGAGATCCCGGTAGATCCATTGGATATGTACATTTAGGACTACAGGACGGTATCCTGGGAGATCCCCGGTTGTTATTTTGGCGCTAAGTTGTATTTTTTTCTATGTTTACCTTGTGTTTGTAATAGTTGTTGTTGCCCTTTTATATCCTGTGTTACTTTTACTGCTGTATATATTTATATTGTTCTGTTCTACATTGTCGAACTTTATATTTTATTTAACCTCAGTAGGGCCCTGACCTTCCTCGTCACTACCCGACCGAGGTTAGGCTTGACACTTACTAAGTACCGCTGTGGTGTACTCATGCCCTTTCTGCGCATGTTTTTCATGTGCAGATCCAGGTACGTCGACTTAGTCCTACCACCCGTGAGGCGAGGAGACTGCTCTAGAGACTTTAATGTACATCTGCTGCATCCGCAGACCGAGGAGTCCCTTTCTATTCTAGCTTTTCAATAATTGCCCTTTTATATTTCTTTTCCTTGTTAGATATTCTGGAGTTAGACACTATTAGATATTCAAAGGCTTGTGGTTCCGTGAGTTGCTGAGTTTTGGGAAAGTGTATTAGATACTGAGAAGTTATGTTGTATATGCCGAGCGACATTTTAAATATTGTTTCATTCGGTTATTTTTGGTTTTGGATTATTTCTTCTGCAAGTTTCGTTTATTTTTCCGCATTTGTTAGGCTTACCTAGTCGTAGATACTAGGTGCCATCACGACAGTTCACGGAGGGTGAACTGGGGTCGTGACATTAGTTATAGGGTAACATTTTATTTCTTGCTTAATAATTTCCCCTGAAGGTGAAATTAGGACAATGTCCAAACCTGCTCCTTTTATATTTGAAGATCCCTCAGTGTATAATATCCAAGTCCTAGATAAGATCTGGTAAATACTCATACCTCATTTTCAGCTTTAGGAAGTAAGCTCGAACTAAAATCTGCTAGTACATGTGACTTTATAGAAGTTCGCGAATGATAAACAATATCATATTCACCAAGTTATATTGCCCATTTAGATGATCTTCCTGATAATTCATGTTTATGTAAACTATTCCTTAATGGAAAAGTAGTTACGACAAAAATAGGATAGCATTGAAAATACGGTCGTAACTTTCTTGATGCCACTATTAATGCAGTGCTAGTTTTTCTAAATGAGGATATCGTGTCTCAGCGTCCAACAAAGACTTACTAACATAGTAAAACGAAGATTGCATATTTTTTTCTTCTCGCACCAATACCGCACTTACTGCTACTTCTGATACAGCTAAGTAGATGAGTAATCTCTCTCTATCTCTTGGTTTTGACAACAAAGGCGGTTTTGATAGATATGCTTTCAAAATTTTCAAAGCTTGTTGACAGTCATCAGTCCATTCAAACTGGTTTTGCTTTTTCAATAAAGAGAAGAATATAAAACACTTCTTTGAGGATCTAGATATGAATCTCCCCAGAGCTGCTACTCTCCTAGTTAATATTTATACTTTTTTTTTTACTCGTGAGTACATCTGGTATCTCTTCGATTGCTTAAAACTGAGCCGAATTTACTTCGATCTCCCCGTTAGAGACAAGGAAACCTAAAAATTTACCTGAGGCTGAACCAAAGGCACACTTCTCCAAGTTCAACTTCATGTTGTACTTGCAAAGTATGTCAAAGGTTTCACTCAAATGTTTAAGATAATTTTCTGTTTGTGTTGATTTTACTAGCATGTCATCGATATAGACCTCTATGGTTTTCCCCAAATATACTTAAAATATTTTGGTCACCAACATCTGATATGTAGCTCCAGCATTCTTCAAGCCAAGAGGCATGACTTTGTAAAATGACGATACAAGACCTAAACTTCTAGACAAATAGGATTTAAATTCTAAAGCAAATTGGAGACCTTAGTTAGTTTTCTTGTTTGAATAATCATCAAAATTCGAATACTTTTACCTCTAGGATTTTATATCCTAAAGAAAATTGGAGACCTCCGTTATTGATCAGGAATCATGAAACCAAGACTTGGACTCTACAAGAATTCAAATACTTTTACCTTTTTGGACATTAATGTTGAAAGGATAACTTAAATATTTAAGGGTATAATAATCAGTCAATAATTCGAGAATATTTTTAGTAATGTCTAATATTCATGTTTTTATAATATTTTTTATTATTATAAAAGCACAAATACAATATCGGTTTATAAAAATAACCTTATAATATTAAGCATAATAACTCATAATAAAAGGACATAACCGGAATTCTAGCTATTAGCCTTATAATCTTATTAGTTTTAGGACATAATACTACACGTTAGGAATCCTACATGATTACTTTTAAGAATCCTAATAGTATAATTACTTTCCGGCTGTCTAATTTATATAAAATTGAACAAGTAAATATCTTTAGTCATGTAATTCTATTACTTTTAGGATATGCTTTTTAAAAGTTCCTATTACTAATTTAATTTGAAAACGTATTATAATGTCCTATTTCTAATTTAATTTGAGAATGTATTATATTGTCCATATCCATTTAGAAAAACGAGAGTCTATATTGTTATAAAACCATAAATACAATGTTAACATACCAAAATAGCCGTAAAATATTAAACGGAAGAACTCATAGGGAAAGGGCATAACTGCAATAACTTATTTTTTGGACTACAATACCTTCTATGCTAATTTTTAATATCTAAGATTTTAAAATTTATCTATTAAATTCTTATTAAGAATATGTAGAAAGGTTTAGTAAAATCAACTTCATCAGAATCCTCCATATTGGTAATACGTTATCACTCCATAATGTCCAATACCAAGAAAAAAGAACGTAATATTAAATGTGTCATGCCCGAACCTGGAGAAGCATGGCTAGCACCCGGTGCCGTGCTGGCCACAACTCGTAACGCATAACTATAAGTGGGCAACACTGTATCAATAAACTATCATTCTTAAAACATGAATACATATGGGCCGGCAAGGCCTCTGACATACTGTACAAAATGAACCTTTGTCTACAAAGCCTCTAAGATTATTTGACTTAAAATGGGATAGGGTACCGGCCTACCCATAAGTCTGTAGCGCAACTCTGACACGATGACTCATAGACTCAGCTACACTCCGAATGAGGCGGAGTCTTACCGATCCTCCGCTGAATGCCAATATCATCTAATATGAGGGCTCGTCAAACTGATTATCTATACTTACATGCATGAATGCAGCTTCCCCAACAAAAGAACGTCAGTACGGATAATGTACTGAGTATGTAAGGCATGTAAATAAATATATAAAGAGAATGGAAGAAACATGGAGTAAAGGACTCAACCTGTAAGTCTGGATAGCTCTGTAAATCATGAAATATTTATAATGTCATGCACATGTGTATAAATGTCATATGATGCATAGGTCTGTATGTACATAACATCATCAAGACTCTGAGGGCATCCCATCATATCATCTCGACCGCTGTGGGCAAATCATCAACGTATACCAGCTGATCATGTGGTGGTGCATATATAACGCTATAACCGTTCCCATATTCCATATACATATACATATATATACGCGTATATAACACAATCTGGTTATGAGTCAATGTGCATCTATAAATGCATGAAATGCATATGAAATACGTTAATAAAATCTCTCGGTTCGTCATAAGACTAATATGCCTCTGATTAATATCACAAAATAAACTTTATCAACTTACGTATTTTCTGAGACCCTGAACAGATGATAAAATAATATGACACATGGGAAATCAAGAATAAAAGCATCTCTAGTATTTATATGAATAGAGTCATTTATGAAAATTGTGCATTTTGCTCGTTTCGCTTGTATCGCATAGATCATGCCACAAAAAAGAAGGGATAGCCTTAACATACATGAAATAGGGAAAAATCCGAACATCACAACTGAAAAATCGCCGCTTCTTCATATCACAACAGAATAGCACAAAAAATCTATTGAATCCCAATCTGTCTTCTTCTAAACTTCCCTTTACTTTACATTAAAGAACACAACTACCAAACCCTCACAATATAAAAATATAAATCAAAACTTTAAACTTCTAGTGAAATACAACAACAAAATTTTCAAAAACTTTCTTTGTTGTATTATGTACTTGAAAAATCTTTATCTACATTAAGATAATTTGATAAAATGAACCTTTAAATAAGATTTCTATTCTTCTTCGTTAAAATAGAAAGAAGAAACAAGATTCTTTTTTGTACTTCATTGAATTTTTAAAAGAAGAGGAATGTAAATTGCTACCTATTTAACTAGATGTATTAGTCATTTACTTAATCCTATATGGCTGCCACGTGGGGTGGGGTGAAATTTTTTTAATCTTATCATATAATCAATTAATTAATTAAGTAATATTCCGCTACCCGGTAATTAACCAATTACCCACATAATTAAGAATTATCTCAAATTACTTAAACTTCTACTTATTTTTATATACTTTATACACCTAACTATCATGGCCATGTGGTACCATATAAAATTAATATATACACTATTATTTTATTAAAACATCCATATATTTTCTCAACTTATAATTTTCCTAATCTCATATAAAGACTAAAAATTTCCGTACGCTTAATTCTTAAAATGGTAAAAAGATAACCTTCTTTTCTTGTGAGAAAATAATTTCTATCTTTACAATAAAGAAAATCTCATAAACTTTCTTATATTATGTGTATAATTTACCATATTCGAAAATAGTAATAATGGTAACTGTCCAACATTATACTTATAAAACTTTTACTAAAATACTTCACTTAAATGAAAATACCACACTAACATAATATCTAACGGTATCAAGGTTGTAAACTTACAGGGTCTCATAATAATAATGTCTTAAACCCTCTATAACCTCCTAATAGACATAATCCCTTTGAACTCATGTGGATTTACTACGACACATCCTAATGCTAAGGTACAGGATGTAACATCCTTCTCCCCTTTAGAAATATTCGTTCTCGAATGTTAACTCTTTGAGATTTTTAAAACTTTCGCTAGGGTCTCCTCTGTATACTAAACTAAAACTCAACCTCTATCTGAGCTCTGGACTATTGACAACTTTTTGTACTTGAATTTCTCGTATCTTCTTCACCTTTACGGTACTTACCTTTCAATATCGCATTGTATTTTCTGTTTCTTTCATAAACTCCCTTTCATATTATGCCTTAAAGATCTACTGTAATACCTGTACCTCTGGTGCATACAAAATCTGGCGAAAGCTTCATACTAACTTTTTACGATTCAGCTCTATGGCACGATCTGGAAATAAAAGAGGGGTAACATTTCCTAAATGCCGTATAGCTTCTCAATTATAAATGTGGCGTGCAACACACTGATAAGTGAGACTCTACTAGGCACGACTTTGTAGACTCCCTAGGACACGACCTGCTCTGATACCACTTTGTCACGCCTTGAACTTGGGGAGGCGTGGCTGGCACCCAGTGCCGTGCTGGCCCGAGCGAACCACTCTGTAACTTATGATCGTTCGACCAAAACTAGAACATACATAGGTCGAGTTAGCTGGACTCATTCCTTCTATAACTATTATGGGCCAACATGGCCACAACTCGTAATGCATAACTATAAGTGGGTAACACTGTATCAATAAACTATCGTTCTTAAAACATGAATATATATAGGCCGGCAAGGCCTCTCACATACTGTACAAAATGAACTTTGTCTACAAAGCCTCTAATATTATTTGACATAAAATGGGACAGGGTACCGGCCTACCCATAATTCTGTAGCAAAACTCTAACACGATGACTCATAGACTCGGCTACACTCCGAATAAGGCGGAGTCTTACCGATCCTTCTCTGAAGGCCAATCTCGTCTACTATGAGGGCTCGTCAAACTGATTATCTATACCTGTAGGCATGAATGCAACGTCTCCAACAAAAGGACATCAGTACGGATAATGTACTAAGTATGTAAGGCATGTAAATAAATATATAAAGAGCATGGAAGAAACATGGAGTAAAGGACTCGACCTGTAAGTCTGGATAACTCTATAAATCATGAAATATTTATAATGTCATGCACATGCGTATAAATGTCATATGATGCATAGGTCTGTACGTACATAACATCATCAAGCCTCTGAGGGCATCCCATCATATCATCTCGGCCACTGTGGATAAATCATCAACGTATACCAGTTGATCAGGTGGTGCTACGTATATAACGCCACAACCGTTCTCATATCTTATATACATATATATACATATATATATACATATATATATATATACATATATATATATATATACATACATATATATATATATATATATATATATATATATATATATATATATATATATATATATACGTGTATTTAACGCCATCTAGTCATTGGTCAATGTGCATTTATAAATGCATGAAATGCATATGAAATACGTTAATAAAATCTCTCGGTACGTAATAAGACCATTATGCCTCTGATTAATATCATGAAATAAACTTTATCAACTTACGTATTTTTTGAGACCCACGAATAGATGATAGAATAATATGACACATGGGGAATCAAGAACATAAGCATCTCTAGTATTTCTATGGATAGAGATTTATGGAAATTGTACATTTTGATTGTTTCACTTATGTCTTATGGATCATACCAAAAAAAGAAGGGATAATCTTAACATACCTGGAGTAGGGAAAAATCCGAAGTTCACGGCTGAAAAATCACGCTTCTTCATATCACAATAGAATAGCACAAAAAAGCTATTGAATCCCAATTTGTTTTCTTCTAAACTTCCCTTTACTTTACATTAAAGAACACAACTACCAAACCCTCACATGATAAAAATAAAAATCAAAACTTTAAACTTCTAGTAAAATACAACAACAATTTTTTCAAAAACTTTCTTTGTTTTATTAAGCACTTGACAAATCTTTATCTACATTAAGATAATGTCACGACCCAAAATTCACTAAGTCTCGTGATGGCGCCGGACACTCTGTCAGGAAATCCAATACCAAGAAGTTAATTAAATTCCCATTTTTGTATTTGTTGAAATTATTTTCTTTATACATTAAACAACAAATAATGAAATTCACATAAATAAACATAAAGTTTTTAACAAACTTAATAATGAATAATCCCAGAATCCGGTGTCACAAGTGCATGAGCTATCTCTAGGAAATAATGTAATACAACAACCGTCCGAAATACAAATTGGACAGAAAGAAAAAATACAGTAATATGAAAGAGACTTTGTCGGCTGCGGGTCGTCTCGAGAAGTACAACTCACCTAAGTCTCCGTATCAACCATGATGCTACACCCACTAGGCCACTAGAGATACATGTGCAACAAAAATCCACAGCAAGTGTAGCATGAGTACAAAAATAACGTTTACTCAGTAAGTATCTCGTCTAATCTCGAAGAAGTAGAGATGAGAGGTCGACTTTGACACTTACTAGGGGTCCAATAATAATAATACCAATAATATAGAAAATAGGGGATTTTCATAAAAATGACTTTAACTCAATATCATAAGGCAAGTAAACAACTCTTTTATTAATAAGAAAATTTCAAATTTATTTTCGTCATTTATACATTTATCTCAGGACAGGAAGGCAATATCATCATTTATAGATTTGCAAGTCAAGCAATACAAGCATGCGCAAACCATGCCGATGTCGTACGACCCGATCCAACAATATTTAAACTGTGCACTGCTAGAGGATCGAATGGCGCGAACCATAGATGCATCTATTTAACCTACCGAGGTGTCCGGCTTGTTCCACAATAGATAAACACATTCAAGCAGTTATTCAAGAATTCATCAAGGATCAATTATTCAAGAAAAAGCAATTTCCCTTTTTAAAAATCAAGAAACGATGTCTAGCCATTTAGAAATTCATTTATACGTTCGATATATTTTAAGCATTTTAAATTTGTCAACAAGATTGCAAATATTACATGTAAAGCATGCTTTTGGTTCCTAGACTACCCGGACTTAAGCGTAATAGTATCTACGCACGGACTCTCGTCACCTAGTACGTACGTAGCCCTCACAAATAGAAGCACATATCCAATTAATTCACCTATGTGGACAATTCCCTTTAACAAGGTTAGAAATGAGACTCACCTTGCTCCGTAACTCCATAACCGGCTCCCAAGCCCTTCCGAAGACTCAAACCAATGCTTAGAGCTCCAAAACTAGTCAATAAAGGTGAAAACCCATAAATATATACTCTAATACTCTTTAAAAATCCAATTTACAACAATTATCAACTCCGCTCGAAAAGTCGATAAAATCACCCTCGGGCACACATGCCCGGATTCAAAATTTTTTAGAAAATATAATTTACTCATTACCCCACGAACTCAAATATATAATTTATTTCCACTTCCATGCCCAAATTCGTGGTCAAAATCCAAAAATTTCAATTTCTTGGTTTTTCTTCAAAACCCCAAATTTTCCTTTAGATTCTCATGAATTTTGATGTTAAATCTAAGGTATAATCACAAAATATAATTGAAAATTGGTTATAGGCACTTACCCAATGATTTGATACAAAGATCCTCTCTCAAAATCGCCCACTCTCGGACCTAGGGTTCAAAATATGATAAAATGGAGCAAAAACCCGAGTTACACAGTTGAAAATAAATTGCAGATGTCACATTTGTTATCCAAGGTTCGCAATTGCGAACCCTCGCAAAAGCGAGGAAAGCCTTCGCAATTTCGAAAAAGGAAGGGCTGAAAGAGCTCGCATTTACGACAAAAAGTTCGCAATTGCGAAGTGGGCATCGCAATTGCGATAAAGATGTTCGCAATTGCGATAACACCAGAAACCAGCAGTTTTCCTGACACGGAAATGAGCATAACTTCCTCATACGATCTCCAAATTCGACGATTCTTTTTGCTATGACTCCACAATTACGATACAGATCTAATGGTTCAATAAAAACTGAATTTGGAGCTCATTTTATTAATGTGGTACCCTTTATGCCCAAAGAAACCATGTTGAAACGTCAAATAAGAGCGTGATACAACCCGAAACACATCCGAGGCCCCCCAGGACCCCGTCCAATCACACCGACTCGCTCCATAACATATCACTGACCTGATCGAGGTCTCAAATCATTCCAAAATTACTAATTTCGCATCGATATAAGCCTAATGAACTATAAAACTTCTAACTTACACATCTGATGCCGAAACCTATCAAATCACGTTTGATTGACCTCAAATTTTGCAGACAAGTCACATTTGACATTTAGGACCTACTCCAACTTCCGGAATTAAAATCCGACCCCGATATCAAAAAGTTCACTTCCGGTCAAACTTCTCAAAAACCTTCAAATTTATAACTTTCGCCAAATGACCCCAAAATGACCTACGGACATCCGAATTCAAATTTGATCGCGCTCCGAATACCATAATCACCATACAGAGGTATTCCCAGACTTGGAATCCCAAACGGACATCAATAACACTGAAAGATACTTTAACCCAAACTTATGAAATTCTTCCAAAAATGCTAACTTCCACAATAGGCGCCGAAATGCTCCCGGGCCGTCCAAAACCCATTCCGGACATATAACCAAGTCCAATATCACCATATGAACCTGCTGGAACCTCCAAATTCCGATTCCGATGTCGTTACTCAAAAAATCCAATCTTAATCAATTCTTTCAACTTAAAGCTTCCGAAATGAGAATTTACTTTCCAAATCAACACCGAACTTCCCAGAATTCAATTCCGACCATGCGTACAAGTCATAAGACCTGAAGTGAAGCTGCTCATGGCCTCAAACTGCCGAATGACACGCTAGAGCTCAAAACGACCGGTCGAGTCGTTATATTCTCTCCCAAATAAACATACGTTCATCCTCGAACGTGCTAAGAACTGCGTTGGAGTTGCCCGAAATTACTATTTAACACCTCGCGCACCTACCCGTGCTACCAAAACTTAGTTGAGCACATTAGCTCAAGCAAATCTGAAGATATCCTATTTTATTTAGGCAAATGAGCCTTAGAGCCCAGTTGCAACATCTGAAATTCTCTACTAGGCCTGCTTCCAACATATGAACACCGCATCAATCACTACACAAGGTACCAGAACATGACTGCATACCTTTGCTGAGTTTACACCTTGCACCACTCTATTCACAGAACCACAATAACTTTCTCTATTCATAATAGCCGAAATTCCACGAATTAGATGCTCCCAAGGCATCTCATGACCTATATACCTCTTGTCCCGACTTTTGCATGCCCGCCACGTCGGAAGAGATGTGTAGAATTTCATAATCAATTGCAAAAGTCAAAAAATCCTTGAGTCTATACTCTTGACAAGAACCATTACCTCAATCTGAACCAAATAATGATCTTTGCTCTTTAATATACTCATATAAACCGATTACACCAATTATATCCAATAATCTCGTCTCACCAGTACAAACTTCTCAGGCAATAAGCCACCCCAAACATGATCAAAAGTCCCATATGATGCCACAACATGCCAATAGGCTACAAACTCGAATGTGATACATGAAGAAAAAGAACTCTGGAATGGACTACTCAACTCACGCAACTAATATGAGCTTTCCTCAGAAAATGGGGAAACAAAACACATAAAAGATAAAATAATAAAACTATATTCAACATCACACTATTGCGGCGTGCAACCCGATCCAAACAACATACTCATGGCGGCGTGCCACCCGGTCCACACATAAAATTCACATAAGGAGATACACACCTAGCTAAATTGCTAATTACTACAAAATACCAAATATCGGTCACAAGCACGCTAAGTGCACAATACCATCCCTGGGGAGACAGATAGCGCCATAAGCTACAAACACTCAAGTACAACTAAGGTGTGATATATGATCTGAATTGCAGGAGCCATCCCGCTCACATAACACCATCAGTACGCGAAACCTCAACACATAAGAAATTTATCAAGTTGTTTCATAACTCACACGGTGCAATATGGAAATACATGAAATAGCTGACGACAAAATAACACCCAACATCCGAATACTCCTCCATAAGGAGCGCATTGCTGAAATGAACACATCCGGCCTGATATAGAGCCCACCTTCATATTTAAATCCATCCACTGACCTCAAGTCGATTCTGATCGAATCGAAATAGGCTAATAACCTTCCCTGGGTCCATAATAACCCCCTTTTTCTCAAAACACAAGAACAACCATCATAGCCGGAGCAGTTCTCCACAGTCCACAACCCAATAAACCGGGTGCCCTCCAGACATGAATTCTCAAATTAGTGATATTACCAAAGTCTTCATACTTGGTTTAAATTTCCAATCAATCAAGTGAATACATGTCAAGCTTATACAATATATCTGTGAGACACACTCCCACGACCTTCCGCACCAGATAACTAGTCTGCGCATCTATACCACCGGTCGCACTAATGTTGTAAAGCAAATCATGAATCCGCAAACAAATACACGAAGCCTCTTGCACAAGGCACTGATCTCAGGTGACGCTGAGGATAATACCAACCTACTTTAAACATCCAAACTCTTTTCCTGCTCATCCGAGCTCGTGACATCCTTGCCAACACCAAACCGCAACCTTGATCCTCACTTTCAAATTCCATACCACTCACTGCACCTAACATACCAATATACGATAGCACCAGAATTTCATCTTAACTCCTGGAACACTAATAGGTTAATACTTTACCATATAGAAACTTTTCACTTAACTCATTTCAAGGGAACCTTAGCAACACGCGAGTGAATCCTCATAATTGTAGAATATGCAAATCTTCAAGTAGTGGTCTAAACTATTATAATCCTTCTAGGATCCACCTACCCATAATAGGTCATAATACTTGAATACTTCTAATAAAATCAATCACGGCGGCCATCAAGCCTCATACGTACCGTCACAAGTCACATGCATAACTTAATCACGCTAAAGGAACTGATCACTGCTACCACTATGCCAATTCAACCATGGCTAACCAATCCAACCTCTTCCATTTATCCTTAATTGCCTTAGAGATAATAATAACTCCATTCAACATATAATGCACTCAACCCCCATTCATCGCGAGTGGCCTTGCAACACGAGACCATGTTGTCTCTAATTTCACGAACCATTTCATACCTTCATTGCGTGCATATTCGAATCCTCAACTGATACGTCCATTCTGATAACTCTCCTATGAATCCGTAGTCATTTTCTCTCTTTCCCCCAAATGTTATACAGCAAGCCGAAGATATCATAGAACATTCCAAGCCTCTTTTCATAATTCGCTGCAAAAGCTCAATTCTTTACCATAATTATGGACTCAAAATCCTTAGACACCACACTTTAACTTTTGAGTCCACTAGGACTATTATTGAGAGCCGCCCACTCTGACTTGGTCCCGAATATAATCAACTCCAAGAATCTTCTAGCACATGGACACCCTCTCGATGAAGCACCTGGCCAAATCACTTCCCTTGAAACCCGCATCTATACAAAGCATAAATCCTGAACCTCCCCCAAAGCCTGAACACGATCCAATAAGGCCAACCGTAGCACATCTTCATCAAATCCCTTGCCTCAAATGACCACTTATGTTCTTTTACCTTAGCTGTAATAACTCGCCAATACACCGATAAGTCGAGATCTCACAAATAGAAGACTACGCAATCCAACCATAGGCTGGGACTCTCCTACTTAGCTTGAAGCCACTATTACACCACTCTAGAGCCTACCAAGATTTTTTATCTCTTATTGACATGACCTTGCTCAATTAAACCGCCAAATTCCTCTAAATCCTTCCGTTAGTATTTTATGGACGCTCTGAATCTCTAGAAACATTCGCATATTCGACCTCTTAATGGATAGGCAGTGAAATACTCTATAGAAGCTTCGCCAACCACACAACCGCTGACATGCTCATAGGAGATAACCCACCTATGGAAATTACCTACCGACATCTTCCAACGTCGCTGCACGGGGTACAATTACTATGACACCAATAACCCATCCTAGGCCCATGCTCATCCACCAGCTGCACAAATCTATTCACTCCTCATGGACATCAACTAAATGTGCGATAATATCTTCCTATCTAAAGTCATGTTGTATCCTTCTTCATATCAAGCAAATCTTTTTCGCCATATCCAATTTCCTGCTGTATACCAGCCAACATTTTGAATTGAGCCCGTAGACCTAACACCATCTAGTAAAATTCCCAAATCATTCCAAACTTCCCTTAAGGTGTGCAGTTATCCTGCCACTGAACCCATATGTTTTTCTACCACTCTCCTACGTTGGCCAAACCCTCTTCTTTAATCATCTATTCGATTTCCGCTTCTTACACCTGGCTTTCTTAGAAATTTAACCACCACATGACACTTCCCACTTATCCTTCCTCATCCCTTGCTACCCAGTTGTTGCCTTAATTTAATCCCTATCTCTGCAGCATTTGAATCAACAGATCGCTACTAACTTTAAATCTCCCCAAAGATCATCTTTCTCGAGCCATCAACATTAGAAACACCGATTCAATCCTGAACCATAGCACATCGCAATCTCTGATAGTAGCTTCCCATCATTTCATAATACCCTGCCCCAAAGGCGAGTTGAAGTAAACCATAACACCGGCGAACTTAAAATATTTAATCGAGGACGACGATACCACGTCGCAAATGAAAATTCCACTACACTTGAAAACACTAAGTCTCGTTACTCCATCAACCCAACCTAAACATTCATAGTCTGATTGCCCTTCCTCTGCCAAAAATAAAATACCGAATCTCTGAATTATAAACTGAGTAGACCTCCTTTCAAGTCGTTCCCTACCCTAACACATAGGCAAGTATCCTACCATCAAGTCAATATTGCACGATAATGATTCATGAGCATCATAACAACAAGTGCATAGCCTCAAAGCTCTCAGAAGTGTAGCTACCGAGCTGAAGTGGCCGAATATCCTTCCGCAAGGCGACGACAATAGCCCAATCAACTATATCGGGAGAACATTCCGCACCACATTTGTAGTATCATTACAGTTCCCAATTTGATAACAAGTGCTTCACGTCACGTAGGATTGAATAGGTAGGAAATAAGGGCATAAGACTCAAAGGAATCAAACCGCACGATGAGGAATCAAGAAGGGAAGTGCTCCTAACAGCCCTGTAGCCTCTTGAAGATAAGTACAGACGTCTCCGTACCGATCTGCAAGACTCTACTAGACTTGCTCATGACTCGTGAGACCTAAGGGAACCTAGTGCTCTGATTCCATGTTGTCACGACCCAAAATTCACTAAGGGTCGTGATCGTGCTGGACACTCTGTCAGGAAATCCAACACCAAGAAGTTAATTAAATTCCCATTTTAGTATTTGTTGAAATCATTTTCTTTATACATTAAACAATAAATAATGAAATTGACAAAAATAAACATAAAGTCTTTAACAAACTTAATATTGAATAATCCCATAATCATCCTAGATGTGCATGAGCTATCTCTAGGAAACAATGTAATACAACAACCGTCCAGAATACAAATTGGACAAAAATAAAATACAGTAATCTGAAAGAGACTTTGCTGGCTGTGAGTCATCTCGAGAAGTGCAGCTCACCTAAGTCTCTGTATCAACCATGCTGCTACGCCCACTAGGCCACTAGAGATACATGTGCATGTGCAATAAAAATCCACAACAAGTGTAGCATGAGTACAAAAACAACTTGTACTCAGTAAGTATCTCGTCTAATCTCGAAGAAGTAGAGACGAGAGGTCGACTTTGACAATTACAAGGGGTCCAATAATAATAATACCAATAATATAGAAAATCAGAGATTTTCATAAAAATGACTTTAACTCAATAGCATGAGGCAAGTAAACAATTCTTTTATTAATAGGAAATTTCCAAATTTGTTTTCGTCATTTATACATTTATCTTAGGACAGGGAGGCAATATCATCATTTATAGATTTGTAAGTCAAGCAATACAAGCATTCACAAACCATGTCGAGGTCGTACGTCCCGATCCAACAATATTTAAACTGTGCACTGCCAGAAGGTCAAATGGCGCAAATCATAGATGCATCTATTTAACCTACCGAGGCGTTCGACCCGTTCCACAATAGATAAACACATTCAAGCAATCATTTAAGAATTCATCAAGGAGAAATTATTCAAGAAAAAGTAATTTTCCTTTTTAAAAATCAAGAAACGATGTCTAGCCATTTAGAAATTCATTTATACGTTCGATATGTTTTAAGTATTTTAAATTTGTCAACAAAATTGCAAATATTACAAGTAAAGCATGCTTTTGGGTCTTAGACTACCTGGACTTAAGCATAATAGTAGCTCGTCACCGTGTGCGTACGTAGCCTCCACAAATAGAAGCACATATCAAATTAATTCACCTATGTGGACAATTCCCTCTCACAAGGTTAGAAAGGAGACTAACCTTGCTCCGAAACTCCATAACCGGCTCCCAAGACCTTCCACTCAAACCGATGCCTAGATCTCCAAAGCTAGTCAATAAAGGTGCAAACCCATAAATATATACTCTAATACTCTTTTAAAATCCAATTTATAACAATTCTCAACTCCGCTCGAAGAGTCGATAAAATCACCCTCGGGCCCACATGCCCGGATTCCAAAATTTTAGAAGATAAACTTTACCCATAACCGCACGAACTCAAATATATAATTTATTTCCAATTCCATGCCCAAATTCGTGGTCAAAATCCAAAAATTCCAATTTCCAGGTTTTTCTTCAAAACCTCAAATTTTCCTTTAGATTCTCATGAATTTTAATGTTAAATCTAAGGTATAATCACAAAATATAATAGAAAATTGATTAGAGGAACTTACCCAATGATTTGATACGAAAATCCTCTCTCAAAATCGCCCGCTCTCGAACCTAGGTTCAAAATATGATAAAATGAAGCAATAATCCGAGTTACACAACTGAAAACAAGCTGCAGATGTCGCATTTGCGATCTAGGGTTTGCAATTGCGAACCCTCGCAAAAGCGAAGAAATCCTTCGCAATTGCGAACAAGGAAGGGCCAAAAAAAGGTCGCATTTGCAACAAAAAGTTCGCAATTGCGAATTGCGACTACACCAGAAACCAACAGTTTTCTCGACACGGAAATGAGCATAACTTCCTCATACAATGTTCAAATTTGACGATTCTCTTTGCTATGGATCCGTAATTTCAATACAGATCTAATGGTTCAATATAAACTGAATTTGGAGCTCATTTGCTTAATATGTTACCCTTTATGCCCAAAGAAACGACATTGAAACATCAAATAAGAGCGTGATACAACCCGAAACACACCCGAGGCCCTCCGGGCCCCGTCCAATCACACCGACCTACTCCATAACATAACACTGACCTGATCGAGGTCTCAAATCATTCCAAATAACATCGAAACTACTAATTTAGCATTGATTCAAGCCTAATGAACTATTGAATTTTCAACTTTCACATCTGATGCCGAAATCTATCAAATCACGTTCGATTGACCTCAAATTTTGCACACAAGTCACATTTGACATTTCAGACCTACTCCAACTTCCGGAAATGGAATCCGACCCGATATCAAAAAGTCCACTTCCGATCAAACTTCTCAAAAACTTTGCAATTTCTAACTTCGCCAAATAACCCCAAAATGACCTACGGACCTCCGAATTCACTTCCAATCTCTTATCCAATACCATAATCACCATACGGAGCTATTTCTAGACTCGGAATCCCAAATGAACATCGATAATACTGAAAAGCACTTTAACCCAAACTTATGAAATTCTTCCAAAAATGCTAACTTCCACAATAGGCACCAAAACGCTCACGGTCCGTCCAAAACCCGGTCGGGACATACGCCCAAGTCCAAAATCACCATACAAACCTGCTGGAACCTCCAAATCCCGATTCTGAGGTCGTTTACTCAAAAATCCAATCTTAGTCAATTCTTTCAACTTAAAGCTTCCGAAATGAGAATTCTCTTTCCAAATCAACTCCGAACTTCCCAGAATTCAATTCCGACCATGCGTACAAGTCATAATGCCTGAAGTGAAGCTGCTCATGGCCTTAAACTGCCGAACAAAGCGCTAGAGCTCAAAATGACCGGTCGAGTTGTTACAGATAATTTGATAAAAGGAACCTTTAAATAAGACTTCTATTCTTCTTCGTCAAAATAGAAAGAAGAAACAAGATTCTTTTTTGTACTTCATTGAATTTTTAAAAGAAGAGGAATATAAATTGCTACCTATTTAACTAGATGTATGAGCCATTTACTTAATCCTATATGGCTGCCACGTGGGGGTGGGATGGGAAAGTTTTAATCTTATCCTATAATCAATTAATTAATTAGGTTATATCCCACTACCCGGTAATTAATCAATTACCCGCATAATTAAGTATTATCTCAAATTACTTAAAATTCTACTTATTTTTAATATACTTTATACACCTTACTATCATGGCCATGTGGTACCATAAAATCAATATATACACTAATATTTTATTAAAACATCCATGTAAAAAAATATATATTTTCTCAACTTATAATTTTTCTAATCTCATATAAAGAGTAAATATTTTCGTATGCTTAATAGAATTGTAAAAAGATAACCTTCTTTTCTTTTGAGAAAATAATTTCTATCTTTACAATAAGAAAAATCTCATAAACTTTCTTATATTATGTGTATAATTTACCATATTCAATAATAATAATAATAATAATGGTAACTATCAAAATTATACTTATAAAACTTTTACTAAAATACTTCACTTAAAATAAAATACCACACTAACATAATATCTAACGGTATCAAGGTTGTAAACTTATAGGGTCTCATAATAATAATGTCTTAAACCCTCTATAACCTCCTAATAGACATAATCCCTTTGAACTCGTGTGGATTTACTACGACACATCCTAATGCTAAGGTACGGGATGTAACAAAATGGACTGCATAAAGAGTTGATATTGAGAAAAGAAAAATATCCTCGCGATAATATAGTTTTATATTATATTTGAACTATTTTCTTACTCAAATAATATTTTTTTAATCAATTTTTTGTGTAATAGAAAAAAATACCCAATTAATAACTAAGAAAATATTTAAAAATATAAATGTGTGAGAAAGAGAAAAAAATGGTTGGTAAGAGTCAATACCACTAATGATTCTATAGACATAAAGATCTAAAAGTGAAATATCATATCAATCTTTTACTCTTTGAAAATAAAATTTATGATGGATAAAATTATAATTAAGATTAAATATTCAATACAAGAGATGAACTAATATTAAGATCTGAATCAACATAGAATAAATTATTTTTATGTTAAAATCAAATAATTAAATCTTTAATTATTATCACGACTCGGATTTTCCACCGTCGGGATCGTGATGGTGCCCAACTCTTGAATGCTGGGCAAGCCAACAGATACGGTTCTAACACATTAGTCATTAACCAAAATAGTAATAAATAAGAATTAAAGCTAAACAGATATGATGTGCGGAATTTTATAACAGTTCAAAACTCTAAAACACGACTACCCCAATGATCTGGTGTCACAATGCACGAACGTCTAAGAATTTCTACAAATACTGGTTTAAAGGAAAATACATCTGTTTTTCGGAATGAAAGAAAACAGGAACTAAGATAGAGGGAAGGGGACTCCAGGGTCTGCGAATGCCGGCAGATCTACCTTGGGTCTCCTGTGGACTGAAGTTAGCAACCCCAAACTCTGATCAGTATGGTCCAGTACCGGGATCTGCACAGAAAGTGCAGAGTGCAGTATCAGTATAACCGACCCCATGTACTGATAAGTGCCGAGCCTAACCTCGGCGAAGTAGTGACGAGGCTAGGACACGGCAAACAACATAAACCTGTGCAGTTAAACAATATACTAGCAGAATAACAAGTAATAGAAGCTCAGCAGAAATGAACGGGAAGGGGCAACATGCTATGGGGGTTCGAACATAAAGAATTACAATAGTAAAGGAATCTAAAAAGCTAGTACACTTGAACCGATAACAACAAGTAAACACAGCAAACAGAAAATGCAAGGCATCATCCTTTGTGCTTTTACTCTCAATCCTCACCATGCAATCAATAATAGAAACATGCACTACATCACCCTTCGTGCTTTATTACTCTTCCTCACCGTATGAATAATAGAAATGTGGACGGCATCACCCTTCGTGCTTTATCACTCTTCCTCACCATATGAATAATAGAAATGTGCACGACATCACCCTTCGTGCTTTATCACTCTTCCTCACCATAAGAAACAACATAAATAATAACAACCCGGCAAGGGCATCACAATCAAACAACTTCGTCTCATCATTTAATTTTACAACAGAAATCTCAACTTGAGCCAATACTCAACCAATATCCAAAACCATGGAAAACATAATAAGACTTGTTTAACATAAGTAATAACTATTTTAATCAGGAACACTACGTATAAAGGAACACAACGGTCACAAGTATAAGACTCACTCGCATGCTATGGCCCGACAACAACGTATAGATACTCGTCACCACACCTGTATGTCGTAATTAACAACTAAACAAGTAGAAAATAAGGCAACAACACCTAATCCCTCAAGCTAAGGTTATCCACAACACTTTCCTCGATTCCACGACCAAACTCAAGCCTCAAACACCATTTTCCCCTTAGTTTCCACTTCCAATTCGCTCGTATCTATGCATAATTAACTTATTATCATCAATTAATGCCAAAGAAACCAATTCTAATGAAAAATTATAGATTTTCCAACATTCTTCCCAAATAGTCAAAAATCGACCCCAGGCCCGCTTGGTCAAAACTCAAAGTTCGGACCAAAACACGATTACCCATTCACCCCGAGCTCGGATATACAATTAGTTTCGGAATCCGACCCCTAATCGAGGTCTAAATTTCCAAATTTGAAAAATCCCCAATTTTCCCGAAAATCCCTAATTCTACCATGAAAGAACAAGATTTAGACCTAGAAATCTAATGTGTGTTGATGGAAATTGAAAAAAATGATTTGGAGAACACAAACCTATGAATTTGGTGTTGAAATCCCTCTTCAAAATCGCTCCTAGGTCGAGTTATTATGAAAGAGTTATGAAATTTTTATAAAATCCCGATTCTAGACTATTTTTAAAAAGACTGGACAGGCCTTCTTCGCATTCGCGGGAGGCCTGTCGCGTTCGCGAAGCATTGGCTAGAAGGGCCTTCGCGTTCGTGAGATACCGTATGCGTTCGCGAAGGTATACCCCCCTCACCCCCGACCTTCGCGTTCGCGTAGAGTATTTTCTCCCCTCCCCCAGGTCCCTGCAAAATGGCCTTCGGGTTCGCGAGAGTAATGCCCCCAACGCTCCGCATTCGCGACCTGTGCCTCGTGTTCACGTAGAAGGAGTTCTCCTTCAGAAAAATTTACTCTCCGCGTTCGCGAGAGTACCTTCACGAACGCGAAGAAGGATATACCAGATGACAGCAGAAGCCCAAAACACAAGAAATTTCAAGTCTAAAACATCCCGTAGCCTATTCGAAACTCACCCGAACCCTCGGGGATCCTAACCAAATATGCATACAAGTCTAATAATATCATACGGACTTGCTCGCACAATCAAATATCTAAAATAACACCTACAACTACGGATTTAGTATCAAAATCAATGAAATTCTCAAGAAAACTTAAAGTTTCTATTTTCTCAACCGAGGGTCCGAATCACGTCATATAAACTCCGTTTCTCACCAAATATCACAGACATGACTTAAATATCATAATAAATCTGTACCGTACTCCGGAACCAAATACGAGCCCGATACCAACAAGATCAAGCATTATGAAAATTCTAAAAACCATTATATTTTCAGTTTAACAATTTTCTTCAAAAATTCTTTTCTCGGGCTAGGGACCTCGGAATTCAATTCCGGGCATACAATCATGTCCCATATTTTACTACGAACCTTCCGCGACTAGAAAAATACGGGTATAGGTCCATTTACTCAAAATATTGACCGAATTCAACTTAAATAAATTTTAAAGGCAAAAAATAATATTTTTCTCAAATTTCACATAAAGGCTTTTCGGAAACATGCCCAGACTAGGAACGCAAATTGAGGAGAAAGAAAATGAGGTTTTACAGACCTCGGAACCCGAATTGGGTTCTTAAACACGAGATAACCTTTTGGGTCATCTTAGGGTACATAAATTTATTCCATAAAAATAGCGTTAGTACACAAAGTGTCACGACCCTAAAACTGATCCTGTCGTAATGGCGCCTATCGTGAAACTAGGTTAGCTGACACAAACCCCAAATCTAACCAGTATTTCATAAAAGTCATTTTTAAGCTATTAATTAACAAAATCTCATAACATATGTCTAAATAACCAGTGCGAAAAATAACACAAGTTCGACATCGGGGTGTCACAAGTCACGAGCAACTACAAGATCTGTCTAAGCACAAGAAAGGCTATCATAGTCCGAAAATAAAATACTAAGAACAGTCTGAGTAAGGTAAGAAGGAGAGGTGAGGGGATGTGAATGCCAAGCAGCTACCTTGCCGACTCCGAAGACCTGCTGGAAGAACGATCAGCACTCACTATCACGACCCACAACTCCTAGATCTGCACACAAGGTGCAGGGAGTAATGTGAGTACGCCGACCCAGTAAGTAATAAAAGTAAATAAAAGCTGAGCAGTAAGAAAACAGATAATTCCACGTCATAGCACTACAACAAAATAATATGTTTCCAAAATAGTGCAGAATTTAATTATCTCATGAAAACTCAATTCCAGTAAAACCTTTTTAAAACGTTTTTCTATAGTTTACAAACTAGTGATAAAATAGTGAGAAGAATAATGAAAACATAAATGGCCCTTCGGGCAAAACATGTATCATAAACCGCCCCTCGGGCATAACATTAGTTAGAACCAGCCCCTCGGGCTACATCACAATCACTCATAATCGGCCCTTCGGGCAACATCACATCACTCACACTGGGTACCCGCGCTCACTAGGGGTGTACAGGCTCCGGAGGGTCTCCTACAGCCCAAGCGCTATCACAAGCCATCTTGTGGCACAATAAATCAGGCCCTCGGCCTCTCATATATCACAAAATAGTACAACCTGCTGTGGCGTGCAACCCGATCCCATGATATCCTCACAACATAGGCCCTCGTCCTTACTCAGTCAGAAACCTATCAAGCCACTCTGGCTAACAGTAAAACAAGGTGCTCAACCCAAAATATCATTTATGCATCAAATCATAATAAGTAAAATTGAGTTATGAAATCGGTAAAGCATAGCATGACTGAGTACAATTATTAAATCAAAACAATGAGGAATTTCAGTAAAGATAGACCCTAAGGGTCCAAATAGTTGGCACGAGGCCTAAATATGGCATTCCGCCCAAAACATAGTAATACTTTCTAACATAAGATAATATCAAGTAGTTTCAGTTAAATACGCAACTTAATAGTTGCTACGAGGCGGACCAAGTCACAATCCCCAACGGTGCACGCCCCTCACGCTCATCATCTAGCGTGTGCGTTACCTCAAAATAGTACAACGATGTGAAATCTGGGGTTTCATACCCTCATGACAACATTCACAATCATTACTTACCCCAAACTGAATCGAACTCTAACCCGCAATGCCCTTGCCTCTCGACTCGGCCTCCAAATGCTCCAAATCTAACCAAAATTAGTATCATATCATTAATACACGCCAAAGGAACGAGGACCAAGCGCAAATAATCAAATTAACTCAAAAATCCCGAAATTGGCCAAACCTAACCCCCGGTCCCACGTCTCGAAATTCGATAAAAATCACATCACTAGAATCCTTATCCCCCCCCAGGAGTCCATACATACCAAGAACATCGAAATCGGACCTCAAATGGCCCCTCAAATCCCCACTCAAAGCTCTCCAAAAACTCAAGCCCTAACCTTCAATTTCACTCCAAATTCCCCACTAATTCCATGATTAAGTAGTGGATAATTCATCACAAACACCAAATACAAAGTCCAAGCAACTTACCTCACTGAAACCCCTCAATCCCTCCTTAAACTTCCGACTTGGAGCTCCAAAATCGCACAAAAATGGTGAAAGAATGACTGAAAATCGCGAAGTGAGGCTTTTATAGTTTCTGCTTCAGGGATTCCGCACCTGCGGTCCCATAAGTGCATTTGCGCTTCCGCTTCTGCGGAAAATATCTGCTTCTGCAGATTTCACTTAAGGCACCAACTTCCGCACCTGTGCCTTAAGCATCGCACCTGCGGGCTCACAGGTGTGGTTAATCCTTCTGCTCCTGCGACAATCTCTGATCCTGCAGTTACCCTCCGCGCCTGCGATCATCGCACCTGCGGTCCCCACTCCGCAGGTGCGGAAACAATAGAAGCAGCAAAATCTGCAACTCCAACTCAACTCTAAACCTTCCGTCAACCACCCAAATCCATATCGAGGCCCTCAGGACATCAACCAAACATGCCAAAAAGTCACATATTACCATTCAAACTTGTTCCAACCCTCAGAACACTCAAAACAACATCAAAACGTCAAATCACCCTCGGATTCAAGCCTAAGGATTCCAAAACTTCCGGATTCCGCAAACAACATAAAAACCTATCAAACCTCATCCGAATGACCTGAAATATTTCACACACGTCACAAATGACACAACAGACCTACTCCAATTTCCGGAATTGCATTCCGACCCCGATATCAAGATTTTTACTGCCGACCGAAAAATGCCCAAATTTCCAATTTCGCCAATTCAGGCCTAAATCTACCACGAACCTCCAAAATATATTTCAATCATGCTCCTAAGTCCCAATTCACCTAACGAAGCTATTCAAACCATAAAAACCCAATTCCAAGACCATTTACCCACAAGTCAACTTCCAATTGACTTTACCAACTAAATAACAAACTTAAGAGACTAAGTGTCTCATTCCACTCTAATACCACTCCGAACACAACACCACCAACACGATATGATAAAATATAATTGAACATCACACAGGGAAGTGTAAATGGGGGAAACGGGGCGGTAACTCATGAAACGATCGGCCGGTCGTTATATCCTCCCCTCTTAAACAAACGTTCATCCTCGAACTAGTCAAGAAGCATACGTGAAACCTAAAA
Source organism: Nicotiana sylvestris (assembly GCF_000393655.2). Lineage (NCBI taxonomy): Eukaryota > Viridiplantae > Streptophyta > Magnoliopsida > Solanales > Solanaceae > Nicotiana > Nicotiana sylvestris. Next base: position 108,608,324 of record NC_091064.1, read on the forward strand.
TAGGTGAGGATATCTTCTCCGCATCTCCCGCTCGATGTTCCAGGTAGCCTCCTCCATGGGCCTACCTCTCCACTGCACTTTCACTAAACCTATATCCTTTGATCTCAACTTTCGGACCTACCGCTTCAAAATAGCCACTGGCTCTACATCATAAGTCAAATCACTATCTAACTGAACCGTGCTGAAATCCAAAACATGAGACAGATCGCCAATATAATTTTAGAGCATAGAAACATGAAATACCGGATGCACGCTCAACAAGCTAGGTGGCATGGCAAGCTCATAAGCTAGCTCCCCAATACTTCGAAGCACCTCAAAAGGCCCAATGAACCGATGACTCAATTTACACTTCTTCCCAAATCTCATAACACCCTTCATGGGTGATAACTTCAGTAGTTCTCCTTAACCATGTAGCACACACCATGGACCTTACTGTCAGCATAACTCTTTTGTCTCGATTGCGCTGTACGAAGCCGCTGCTGAATCACTTTCACTTTGTCCAAAGCATCCTGTACCAAGTCTGTACCCAAAAGTCTTGCCTTGCCCAACTCAAACCAACCATCTAGAGATCTACACCATCTCCCATATAAAGCCTCATATAGAGCCATCTGAATACTCGACTGATAACTGTTGTTATATGCAAACTTCGCGAGCAGTATAAACTGATCCCATAAACCCCCAAAGTCAATGACACAAGCACGCAACATGTCCTCCAATATCTGAATAGTGCGCTCGGACTGTCCGTTCATCTGAGGGTGAAAAGCTGTGCTCAACTCAACTTGAGTACCCAACTCTCTCTACACGGCTCTCCAAAACTGCAAAGTAAACTGAGTACCTCTATCTGAAATGATGGAAACTGGGACACCATGCAGGCGAACAACCTCTCGTATATAAATCTCTGCTAACCGCTCTGAAGAATAGGTAGTACATATAGGAATGAAGTGCGCGGACTTGGTCAGTCGATCCACAATCACCCAAATAGCATCGAAGTTCTTCGAAGTCCATGGGAGTGAAACTACGAAATCCATGGTGATCCGCTCCCACTTCCACTCTAGAATATCCATCTGCTGAAGCAAGTCACCCGGTCTCTGATGCTCATATTTCACCTGTTGACAATTGAGACACCGAGCAACAAATCTCACTATATATTTCTTCATCCTCCTCCACCAGTAGTGCTACCTCAAATCCTAATACATTTTTGCGGCACCCAGATAGATGGAATACCACGAGCTATGGGCCTTATCCAGAATCAACTCCCGAAGCCCATCTACATTGGGCACACATATCCGGCCCTACATCCTCAGTACCCATCATCACCAATAGTCATATCTCTGGAATTGTCGTGCTGAACTCTGTCCTTAAGGACCAGCAAATGAGGATCATCATACCGGCGCTCTCTGATGCAATCAAACAAGGAAGACCGAGAAACCATACAAGCTAAGACCCGACTGGGCTCTAAAATATCCAACCTCACAAACCGATTGGCCAAGGCCTGAACATCAACTGCAAGAGGTCTCTCCCCAACAGGAATATATGCCAAACTGCCCATACTCACCGCCTTCCTACTCAAAGCATAGGCCACTACATTGGCCTTCCCCAGATGGTACAAGATAGTGATATAATAGTCCTTTAGCAGCTCCAACCATCTCTACTGTCTCAAGTTGAGATCCTTCTACTTGAACAAGTGCTGGAGGTTACGATGATCAGTAAACACCTCACAAGACACACCATACAGATAATGCCTCAAAATCATCAATTAGTGAACAATGGCAGCCAACTCTAGATCATGAACATGGTAGTTCTTCTCATGGGGCTTCAACTGACGAGAAGCATAAGCAATCACTCTACCCTCCTACATAAACACACACCCAATACCAACTTTTGAAGCATCACAATATACTGTATATGAACCTGAAGCTGATGGAAAAACTAACACTGGAGTTGTGGTCAAGGCAGTCTTGAGCTTCTGAAAGCTCGCGTCACACTAATCCGACCACATGAAAGGCACACCCTTTTGAGTACATTTGGTCAAGGGAGATGCAATAGATGAAAATCCTTGAACGAATCGACGGCAATAATCCACCAAACCAAGGAAGCTGCGAATCTCTATGGTTGAGGACGGCTTGGGTTAACTCTGAACTGCCTCTATCTTCTTCGAATCAATCTGAATACCCTCACTGGACACCAGGTGCCCCAAGAAAGCCACTGAAATGAGCCAAAACTCACATTTGGAGAACTTTTCATAAAGCTTCTCTTCCCTCAACCGCTGCAATATCACTCTCAAATGCTCATAATCAGGCCACAAGGAACTCATAATGACTATATTAGGTCCTAAAGGCTATCTTAAGAATATTCGAGTCCCTGATCTTCAACTGGTGATATCCTGATCGAAGATCAATCTTGGAAAACACCCTCGCTCCCTGAAGCTGGTCAAATAAATCATCAATACAAGGCAAAAAATACTTGTTCTTGATTGTGACCTTGTTTAACTGCTTGTAATCAATGCACATCCTCATAGTACCATCCTTCTTCTTCATGAATAGAACATACGCACCCCAAGGAGACACACTAGGCCGAATAAACCCCTTATCAAGGAGTTCCTAAAGATTATCCTTTAACTCTTTCAAATCCGTCGGTGCCATACGATACGGTGGAATAGAAATGGGCTGAGTGCCCGGCACCAGGTCAATACCAAAATCAATATCCCTATCCGGTGGCATGCCCGGCAGGTCTGTAGGAAACACATCTGGAAAATATCTCACTATCGGGACTGAATCAATACTAGGAGTCTCTACACTGACATCCCTCACAAAGGTCAAGTATGAAAGACAACCTTTCCCAACCATCTGATGGGCTTTCAAAAATGAAATCACCCTACTAGGGACAAAATCAGTCGAACCTCGCCACTCAATCCATGGTACACCCAACATAGCCAACATAGCTATCTTAGCATGATTGTCCATAATAGCACGATACAGAGATAACCAATCCATGCCCAATATCACATCAAAGTCCACCATACAAAGCAACAAAAGGTCCACTCGGGTCTCCAAACCCCTAATAGTCACCACACATGACCGATACACACGGTCCACAATAATAGTATCGCCCACCGGAGTATATACACGAACAGATGAAACAAGAGACTCACGGGGCGTATCCAAATAACGAGCAAAATATGATGACACATATGAAAAAGTGGAACCAGGATCAAATAACACAGAGGCATCTCTGTGGCAAACTGAGACAATACCTGTAATTACCGCATCTGAAGCAATAGTATCGGGTCTGGCTGGGAGTGCATAGAAATGGGCCTTACCACCAACTGATCGACCTCCCCCTCTGGGGCGACCTCTAGCTGACTGTCCTCCACCCCTAGCTAGGTGGGTGGGTGGTGAAGTATCTGGTTCCAAAGTCGATGGATGACTCCTCTGCTGAGGCAGACCACCAAGACGACGGGGACACTGTCTCCACATATGCACCAACTCTCCACACTCATAACAACCCCTTGGTGCTGGAGACGAGGACTGAAGGGAACCTCTAGCACCGGGATGACTAGCAGAAGGACCTGACATGGAAGAGCCCTGAATTGATGGAGCACGGGATGAACTCTAGGCTGGAAGGGCACTAAGTGAGGAATGGCCCTGATGAGAAATGTGAAAACCATTGCCCAATTATGTCCATGAAAAACTGGGCGAGTTAACTAAGCATGCCTGAATGGACGGCACCAACTTCTGCGGATTTCACTTAAGGCACCAGCTTCCGCACCTGCGCTCTAAGCATCGCTCCTACGGGCTCACATGTGTGGTTAATCCTTTCGCTCTTGCGACAATCTCCGCTCCTGCGGTTACCTGCCATGCCTACGATCATCTCACCTGCGGTCCGCACTCCACTGGTGCGGAAACAATAGAAGCAGCAAAATCTGCAACTCCAACTCAACTCTAAACCTTTCGTCAACCACCCAAATCCATCTCGAGGCCCTCGGTACCTCAACCAAACATGACAACAAGTCAAATATCACCATTAAAACTTGTTCCAACCCTCGGAACACACAAAACAACATCAAAAAACATCAAATCACCCTCGGATTCAAGCATAAAGATTTCAAAACTTTCAGATTATGCAAACGACGTAAAAACCTATCAAACCTCATCCGAATGACCTGAAATTTTGCATACACGTCACAAATAACACAACGGGCCTACTCCAATTACCGAAATTCCATTGTGACACTGATATCAAGATTTCCGCTATCGACCGGAAAACGCCCAAATTTCCAATTTCGCCAATTCAAATCTAAATCTATCATGGACCTCCAAAATATATTTTGATCACGCTCCTAAGTCTCAAATCACCTAAAGATGCTAACCGAACCATAAAAACCCAGTTCTGAGATCATTTATCCACAAGTCAACTTTCGGTTGACTTTACCAACTAAATAACCAACCTAAGAGACTAAGTGTCTCATTCCACTCTAGTACCACTCCGAACACAACACCACCAACACGATATGATCAAATACAATTGAACATCACACAGGGAAGCATAAATGGGGGAAACAGGGCGGTAACTCATGAAACGACCAGCCGGGTCGTTACACAAAGTAAAAAGGTTAATATATTATTAAGAATCAAAATGCTATACAAGTGTCTGAGGAAGCACAATCAAAGCTAAATCCAAACAAGAACAAGCTTTCAAGACTATATTATAAAGAGTCAACTATGCTATAACGAGATTATTCTTTGTAGATGCCTCCGTCAGAATTGAAATAATATTTCTATGTCATGCATTACTTGCAAATATCATATCAAGAGGCATGACACTGTTAGCAATAGTAGTAAGTGGTGTACCAACAATGATTTATTATGAGGCCACCCTCTTTAGATTTGATATACCTCTTCAAACAACTTAAATAATCATCACAAATATATCAAAGCAGAGCAATAGTGCTAAATTTAATGGGAAAGCAAAATTAATAATATGGAATGAAACACTTATGGCTAAGTGTCAAACAAAGTTCTAGAGATATATTGGATATTAATGAACTGTTTGGTGAAAAATTAATAGATTGAGAGGTAGTTTATGTCAAGTACTACCAGTAGTTCCAAAATCGATAAAAGTAGAGACTGTAAAAGCTAGCTTGCCAAAGTTATACTTATGGCCTCAAATAAAAAAGATTCAACTGACAAGAAATATAAAGTAAGAACAAATCCAATATTCAATGTCTTCTTGCTTTGTGTCGGACAAGAATAAGAGCATCCAATAAAGATGATTTGGTTCTTCCTGAACACTTGGTTTTCAATACAATGGTAATAGTATACATTTAATAAGAGAAATACTTGTATCATTAGATTAAAGTGCAATTTGTACAAATCGCATGATGGAATTAAAAAGACAACTTAGCTAGCAGAAATGAATATATTGATCAACTAAATAAAAGGTTGATTGTAATATTTTATAGAAAAACCAAAATGTTTTTCTGTTTTTGACTCAGCAGAAAATGATACCAATAATTATTACCAAGAAGAACACTTAAATACTTTATTACCTAACGGCTTTCTACCCTACATATTTTGTTGTCAAGTTTATTATTTCTTACGCATGTTAGTGTCACCATATATATAATATATTATAAGTTGATCTTCCATTGTACATATATTGATTTTGAAGAAAAATATGCTCGGTCGTGCTACTGAAAAACTTAAATAGACACCGAATAGCTTATGTAATAGCACACATATGGTATATAGAAGTTTTAACAATAACTTCATACATGCAAAAGTTATGTGTAACGACTCGGACGACTGTTTCATGAGTTACCGCTCTGTTTCCACCATTTCTGCTTCTTTATGTGTTGTTCAGCTATATTTCATCGCATCATGTTGGTTAGTTTGGGTTCAGAGTAGTTTTGTAGAGAAATGAGACACTTAGTCTCTTCTGAGTAAGCTTAAGTTGGAAAAGTCAACCGGATGTTGACTTATGTGAAAAAGGTCTCAGATGAGAATGTTTTTGATGGTTTAGATAGCTTTGTGAGGTGATTTGGAACTTAGGAGCATGATCAAAATCTATTTTGGAGGTCCGGAGTAGATTTAGGCTTGAATTGGTGAAAGTGAAATTTTGGCAATTTTCGGTTGGTAGCGAAGATTTTGATATAGGGGTCGGAATGAATTTTCGGAAATTAGAGTAGGTCCGGTGTGCCATTTGTGGCATGTGTGCAAAATTTCAGGTCATTCGGACGAGGTTTGATAGAGTTTTTTATCAGAAGCGCAATTCGAAAGTTTTTGGAATCCTTAGGCTAGAATCCGAGGGTGATTTGGTGTTCTGGCGTTATTTTGAGTGTTTTGGGGGTTGGTAAAAGTTTGAATAGTGTTATGTGACTTGTTCGTACTTTTGGTGGAGGTCCCGGGGGCCTCGAGATTATTTCGGGAGGTTGTCAGAAAGATTGGAGTTGAGTTTGAGCATGTTTCAGCTGCTGTAGTTCCTGTCATAACCGCACCTGCGGATTGGGGACTGTAGGTGCGGGCTCGAAGAAGTAGAAAGGGAATCGCAGATGTGGACAAAGTGGAAAAGGACTAGAGCCGCAAATGCGGAGATTTGGGTGTTTAAGCGCAGATGCGAGTTTGGGCGGATAAGTGATTTTCGCAGGCGCCCACCTGGGACCACAAGTACGAGTATTTTGACCGCAGATGCGATATTACTAGGGCAGAACATATAAATAATAGCCTTCCTGAATTTTGGGTTCTTTTTCACCATTTCTATGCGGGATTGAAGCTTTTTGAGGGAATTCAAGGGAACTTCGTGGAGGTAAGATTCTTGGAACTAAAACTCATTTCTATGGTGTTATTTCACTGATTAAGCTTGAAATTTATGGAAATTAAGGGTTAAAAAATTGGAGAACTAGGGCTTGGAATTTGAGGCCATGATTTAGGGATTTGAGGGGTCATTTGTGGTCGGTTTTTGATGTATTTGGTATGTATGAACTCGTGAGAGTGTAAGGATTCTAGTTTTGTGATTATTATCGGAATCCAAGACATGGGCCCAGGGGTCGGGTTTGACCAATTTCGGGATTTTTGGTGTAAATTGCTTATTTTCGAGTGAGCTTTGTTCCTTTAGTATATTTTGATGGTATGAATCTGTTTTTTGTTAGAATTGGAGCATTCGGAGGCTGAGACAAGAGGCAAAGGCATCGCAGGTTGGAGTTTGGACCGAATTGAGGTAAGTAATGATTGTAAATGTTGTCCTGGGGGTATGAAACCCCGGACTTCACATCGTTGTGCTACTATGAGGTGATGCATACGCTAAATTCATGGGAACTTCGTCGAGGTAAGATTCTTGGAATTAAAACTCGTTTCTATGGTGTTATTTTACTGATTAGGCTTGAAATTTATGGAAATTAAGGGTTAAAAAATTGGAGAACTAGGGCTTGGAATTTGAGTCCTTGATTTAAGGATTTGAGAGATCGTTTATGGTCGGATTTTGATGTATATGGTATGTATGAACTCGTGAGAGTGTAAGGATTCTAGTTTTGTAATTTTTATCGGAATCCGAGACGTGCGCCCAGGGGTCAGGTTTGACCAATTTGGGGATTATTGGTGTAAATTGATTATTTTCGAGTGGGCTTTGTTCCCTTAGCATATTTTGATAGTATGGATATGTTTTTGGTTAGAATTGGAGCATTCAGAGGCTGAGATGAGAGGCAAAGGCATCACAGGCTAGAGTTTGCACTGGATTTAGGTAAGTAATGATTTTAAATATTGTTCTGAGGGTATGAAACCTCGAATTTCACATCGTTGTGCTACTATGAGGTGATGCACATGCTAGATGACGAGCGTGGGGTCGTGCACCGTTGGGGATTGTGACTTAGTCCGTCCCGTATGACTGTTAAGTCACATATTTGATTGAAAACTATTTGTTATCATTGTGTTTTGGAAAGTATTACCATATTTGGGATGAATGCTGTATTTGGGCCTCATGCCAACTATTTTGGACCCTTAGGGAATTTTTACTACTATTCCTCACTGTTTTGCCTTCATATTTGTACTTAGTCATGATGTATCCTACTGTTTTCATAACTCAGTCGTATTTACTCCGTTTTGTTATTTCAAATGATATTTTGGGATGAGCATCATATTTTATTATTGCCCGGGTGGCTTGAGAGGATTCTGACTGAGTAAGGCTGAGGGCCTGTATTGAGGATTATTATGTGATCGGGCTACGCGCCGCAGCATATGTACTGAATTGTGATATATGAGAGGCTGAGGGCCTGATTTGTTATGCCACGAGATGACTTGTGATAGCGCTTGGGTGTAGGAGCCCTCTAGGAGTCTGTACACCCCCAGTGAGCGCGGGTACCCAGTGTGAGATGTGATATTGCCCAAGGGGCTGTTGTTGTTTCATGTTATTGCCCGAGGGGTTGATTATGAGTGATTGTGAGGTAGCCCGAGGGGCTGGTTCTGTTGATATTTTGCCCGAGGGGCTGTTTACATTTCTATACTTTTACTCACTATTTTCATCATTCGTTTGAAACTATTGAAAGAGGTTTTTAAAAAGGTTTTACTGAACTGAGTTGTTTTTACGAGTTTTATTGCTTTACTGCATTATTCTGGACATGTACTCTTTTGTTGTAGCATTATGACGTGTTTTACGTGTTTTCTTACTGCTCAGCCTTCATTTACTTTTATTACTTACTGAGTTGGTGTACGCACATTACTCCTTGTACCTTGTGTGCAGATCCAGGAGTCTCGGGTCGCGATAACGAGTGCTGATTTGTCTTCCAGCAGGCCTTCGGAGTTGACTAGGTAGCTGTTTGGCGTTCGCAGCCCAGTGCTTCTCCTTACTATCTTATTCAGCTTTGTATTAGCATTTTTTTCAGACTATGTTGTCTTTCCTTATTCATAGACGAGTTGTAGTTGCTCATGACTAGTGACACCTCGATGTCGGGCTATGTTATATATATATTTTTCGCACTATTTAAACCTCTATTATGGGATTTTAGCTAATTAATAGTTTTAAATGACTTATTATGAACTCATGGTCGATTTTGGGGGGTTTGTATCGGCTGGCCTAATTTCACGTTAGGCGCCATCACGACCGGGTCAGTTTTAGGGTCGTGACATTATGATACTGGTCAATGCGCTTCTAAGTATATTCTTATCCCTGAATTCAACTTTCGTCTTCCAAAACTAAGGAATATCCTTTTAAATTTGTGTAAAAATAATTTTTAGCATGTTTATGTTTTGCAAATATAATAAATGAAGCACGAGGACAAATATCTTAAATATTGGACTATATTTACCGTAATATGTTTTCTTGCACGAACAACTGTATGTTGCACTTTCAAGAGGGATATCAAGATCGACAACAAGAGTTCTGGTTAAAACAGAGCAACCAAAGCATTAGGATGAAACATACACAAAAAAATATTGTTCACAAAGAAGTGTCCGTTAAGATACCATCACATTAAATACTTTTAAACTATAATACATAATTATCTAACTAACATGGCAAAATTGATCATTTGTGTAAGTTTTGATGATGACCTTTTATTTTAAATTCATGTATTATGCTAATGTAATAATATTTTCAGCATTTAGATGATTGTTGTATAATTATACATAAAATTTCTCTTATTAATTAAATTTTATTGTTCCTTTTTAAAAATAAATGTTTAAATCATCACGTGACATTATTAACGTACAACACACGTTCATAGATACTAGTATAAATATAGATATAGACTAGTATTTTTTTCGTAATCTTAATGTGTGAAGCAATTTGTTCGTGCCTTAACTAATTAATTAATTTTATGGGTATCTAATACTTAGTGTCACTTGTAAGTCCGGGCGGGCCTAATATACATTAGTGTCACATGTAAGTCCGGGCGGGCCTAATATTACATTAAAAATTAAATTTATAATTACTTTTTTCTCCGCTTTTTGTGGCATTAGGTTATTAAAATAGTAGTTCGACGTTTTCTGCAAATTTCTAAAAATTTAAATCACAGTAAAAAGTATCTGAAAGTTAAAGAACAATTTCTTTTTTATTTTTAAATAAATGCATGATATAAGAGCTATTCTCTTTTTTATTTCATTGGATACTTTTGAGAATATAGTATTCAGTAATTTAAATTGAACTTTATATTATGTTCAGTTAGTTCATTTTTCTCTGAATTAAATTAATGTTGATTAACCAACTATTACAAAAAGATGTTTTGGTGCTAAATGCTGGCACTATTTTCAATCTCAAATGAAAATAAACTACTGTATGATTTATTAATAATGGATAAGTAACGTTATAACTAATAGAAAATGAAACTACGGATTACAAAGCAATAGTCTTCTTTATTTTGCTTTATCGCACTAATATTTCAATATTTATTGTTGAAATTTAAAATCAAATAGGCCGATTTATTCTTTTTGCAAAACATTCCAAGAAGAAAGAACAAATATGACGGTCGATTTTAACCTCAAATTAATAAAAACCATAGAATTATATTCATTAAGTTTATTAGCTATCCTAAATGCACTACTTTCAATAGCAAGTTCATCATATAAGAACTTAACAAATTATTCATCGTAATATTAAACTCTAAAAATTGTCTTAAGGTAGTGAAATTCCTTGTCGCATAAGTAGTGACCTGCACGAATGGTGTAACGACTGCCCTGTTGTCTTCGACATGGACTCGGTAAAATTGAATTCTCCGTAAAGATGCGAAGTACCAACGGCTAGATGGTAATACCCCGTGCATTTTTAGAGGAGTGCCACAAGCAATATTGGTAGTGGAATCGATGGTTTTTGAGCTTACGATAGAAGAATAGGATCTATAAATAGACTTGTAAATATTTGTGTTTGTTATACTCCAAGACAGAATCATTAAGTAATGAATATACACAACGTTTAATGTGTCTTAGTAGATTTATTATGACATAGTGCAATATGTTTCTTGATTTCAATTTTTATGTCAAGGAACAAAGGGGTCCCTTCTGTCTCATTTTGTGTGAAGATATTAATATTTGGGTAGTCAGATCATTTTTTCTTTTACTATATTTTTTAAGATTTTTTTTAAATATTCTGAATAACTAGTTTTGTCGGCTTATAGTTCTTTTGAATCATTAAAATAGAACTTATATATTTGAAAACTATACAAAAAAAATGAATTATTACAAATGAAGACCCGCGTTCTAGAATTAAATTCAAAAGAATTTGAAAGAGTTGATTAATAAAAATTATGAGCCAAAGAATAGCATAACTTAATAACCTCAGAACAATTTTGAGAGAACTTTAGATATGAAAGTGAATACAGGGCATATAAATAAGTGGAGAAAATATATACGTAGCTGTATGCATATATATAAATTAATTATACAAACTGATTATATCACAAGCATAATATTTTTTCATCATGAACAGCTTGGCCAATTTGACAAATATGTTATTACTTTCATTTCTATAAAATAATTCAGCATTTACCTTGCAATGTTGTTGAACTTTCTAAACACTTCAATTTTGTTTGCTACTCATAATCACTACAATACTTTGTGTCTTGCTAGTGAATATGCTGAAAACAATTTAGTTTCAATAGGAGTAGCATAATAGGTTTGGGAATTAGGATTTTGAGTTTAATTACTTGTTGATTTAAACTTTTTTCATAATTTCAAGACCCAAGAAAAAATTTAATGCTTTATTATTTTTAAACTTAATATATAAATATATTTTTCACATGTAAATTTATTTGGTACGGTTCGATATTTTCTCGGTTTATTTTCATAAGATAAAAAACCTACACTAATTATTGGTACGGTTATAGATTTATATAAAAATCTATGATTTTATTAAAAGAAACCAAAAAATCGATTCAGTACGATATGGTTCGGTCAGTTTTTAAATATCCATTGACACCCCTATACATAACTGAGCCTCCTATAGTATATTCCCGGTACTAAAAATCATATAAGTTATCTGGATTTCAAGTATTTATCCATGCATAATTATGTCTGTTACAATAATTTTTGTACTATTTATTCTCGACATAATTATTCTTGTATTATTATTCATTGTATAATAATCTATGTATTATTCCCCATTCTTTCCACAATTCTCGTAACTAAGGCCTCATTTATTTGTACTTAATAGATAATCTAAATGGTTAAAACCTTAGGTCATTAAGTGCATTTACTTATACTATTATAAGATCTTGAACAGTGTGTTAATATCACTAAGAGGTATTTTTGTATGTATAATTTATACCACCACTTTGTCCATAACCACCCGCTCCACCTGTCACGATCCCAAAACCAATACGGTCGTGATGACACCTATCATGAAACTAGGTCAACCGACACATTCCCAAAGTAGTTCAACATTTCATTAAAACATAAATAACAACCTTTTTCAACTGAAATTCCATAAAAGATATAAAGTCAAAAACCAAAATGCGGAAAATAAAAGCCCGACCTCGGGTATCACTAAGTCATGAGCAATACTACAATTGTTCCGAAACATAACAAGACCAAAATATTCTGAAAGTAGCCAAAGTATACTAGAAGGAAGATAAAGAAGGAGAAAGGCAAGACTGCGATCGCGAGGCAGCTACCTCGCTATCTCCGGTGATAATCTGCGACTGGAATAGTCAACAGCCGTTACCGTGACCTGAGATACCTGGATCAACACACAAGGTGCAGGGGGTAACGTGAGTACACCAACTAAGAAAGTAACAAGTCCAAACTATGGACTGATAGGTAGGGAGAAACTAAACCTCAGCAATTATAATATATTTAAATTGTACAGTAAAGTAGGCATGTTGGCAATTCAATTATTCAACTCAACAGTAAAGCAAAATACCAATCCGAAGAATGTGGAGTATAAAGCTCAGCAAATATCTACATGTCAATGCCAGAAATGTATGAAAATGTACCGTGTGCTCCCACTCTCAAGTGCTTAACCACTTGGTACTGCATATGGCCATCCAGCCCAGGGAAATCCATCCCCGAATATATACAACACTGACTTCAAGTCAACCGGTACCGAGGAACAAGGGTAATCCAACCCTGAGGAGAACTCCATCTCCAGGAATCAATACTTCGTACAAATCCATGTTCAGGGAAATTCATCCCTCAATAATATCATCCGTGCTCACTGGGATGTGTAGACTCCGGAGGGGCTCCTTTCAGCCAAAGCGCTATAACAAACCAATTAAGGCCTAATCAATAATCTGTTGCGGCATGCAGCCCGATCGCATAACTGTCACTCATATTCAGGCTTTCGACCTCACTTAGTCTTCACTCTCCAGTCTCACACACATGTGCTCACAATGCCACGAAACTAGCCCGAAATAATGATATGATGTGCCAAACAACAACAACCGAGACTAAGATATGATATGATATGTATGAACAAGACTGAGTAAAGAATATCAATGAAACTAATGAGATGACAGCAAGAAACGACCACTCGGGTCTCAACAATATCGGCGTGAAGCCCTAACATGGTAATTAGCATGATTTACAGCTCATTAAATTAATCACGTAATCACAACACAGACATCATCAAGAGAGAGTCACTAAGCGGTGCCATGGAATGAACTAGGCCACAATCCGCATGGTGCACGCCCACACGCCCGTCACTTGGCATTTGCATCACCTCAACATTTAATCATATAACACATAGTTCGGGGTTTCGAACCCTCAGAACCAAGTTTGGAAGTGTTACTTACCTCAAGCCAAGCCAAATCCTACTCCGCTATGCCTTTGCCTCTAGAATCGGCCTCCAAACGTCCCGAATCTAACCAAAAGCAATGCAACGCAATCAATATAGGCCAATGAATCAATTCCAAACGAAAAACTATCAATTCAAACCAAAATCCCAAAATTCACCCAAACCCAGCCTACGGGCCCATGTTTCAGAATCCGACAAAAATAAAAAAACTAGAAACTCCTTATACTCACGAGTCAATACATACAAGATTTATCAAAATTCGACTCCATTTGACCCCTCAAACCCTCAATCAAAACTCTCCAAAATCCCAAGCCCTAACCCCTCATTTCACCTTTAATCACAACTAATTACATGATTAAACCACAGAAATCTACCATAATCATGAGTATTAGGGTTCAAATTACTCACCTCAGTGAAAACCCCCTTGAATCCCTCTTCAAATTGCTCCCAAAAGCTCCAAATCTGGATGAAAAATGGTGAAGAATGACCAAAATTCGCGAATGGGCCTTTTTATATATTATGCCCAGCACTTCCGTATCTGCGGCCAAATTCATGCACCTGCGGTCCAAACGCCGCATTTGTGCCTTTCACTTAAATCCCCAGCTTCCGCACCTGCGCCTCAGGCCTCGCACCGCCGGGCTCGCAGATGCTGTCCAACTTCCGCTCCTGCGGTCCTCCTCTTTTGTGGTCCATTTTTGCTTCTGCAAACCTCGCACCTGCAGTCCCCAATCCGCATGTGGGGAAATGACAGAAGCAGTAGCTTCAGCTGCTCAAACCAATTTCCAACCTTTCTGTTAACTATCCGAATTCATCCTGAGGCCCTCGGGACCTCAACCAAAAATATCAACAATTCATATACCACTACTCAAACTTATTCAAACCTTCGGAACACTCCAAACAACATCAAAACATCAAATCACCCTCGGATTCATGCCTAAGAACCTCTAAACTTCCGGATTTCGCAAACGATGCTGAAACCTATCAAACCTCGCCCGAATGACCTGAAATTTGGCACACACATCACAAATGACACTACAAACCTACTCTAATTTCCAAAATTTCATTCCGGCCCCGATATCAAAATTTTCACTGCCAACCGAGAAATGCCAAATTTTCAATTTCGCCAATTCAAGCCTAAATCTACCACGGACCTCTATATTACATTCCGAACATGCTCCTAAGTCCAAAATTACCTAGCGGAGCAAACCGAACCGTCAGAATTCACATCTGAGATCATCTACTCATAAGTTAACATCCGATTGACTTTTCTAACTTAACTTCAAAATAGGAGACTAAGTGTCTCATTTCTCTCCAAAACCACTCCAAATCCGAACCAACTAACCCGATACCACACAACACAGTGGAACAACACATAAAGAAGCAAAATGGGGAAAATGGGGCTATAACTCATGAAACAACTGGCTGAGTCGTTACATCCTCCCCCTCTTAAACAAATGTTCGTCCTCGAACGAGTCTAGAAACATACCTGAAATCTCAAATAGGTGTGGATATCTGCTCTGCATCTCCCGCTCGGTCTCCCAAGTAGCCTCCTCTACGGGCCAACCTCTCCACTACACTTTCACTGACGCTATATCCTTTGATCTCAACTTTCGGACCTGCCGCTCCAAAATAGCCATTGGCTCCACGTCATATATCAAATCACTGTCTAACTGAACCATGCTGAAATCCAAAACATGAAATACCGGATGCACCCCCGACAAGCTAGGTGGCAAAGCGAGCTCATAAGCCATATCCTCAATCCTGCGAAGAACCTCAAAAGGCCCAATGAACCGAGGGATCAACTTGCCCTTCTTCCCAAATCTCATAATACCCTTCATGGGTGAAACCTTCAGTAGAATATTCTCCCCAACCATGTAAGATACATCACGGACCTTCCTGTCAACATAACTCTTTTGCCTCGACTGAGTTGTACGAAGTTGCTCCTGAATCACCTTCACCTTGTCCAAAGCATCCTGTACCAAGTCTGTACCCAAAGGTCTAGCCTCGTCTGGCTCAAACCAACTTACTGGAGAACTACACCATCTCCCATATAATGCCTTATATGGAGCCATCTGAATACTCGACTAATAACTGTTGTTGTAAGCAAACTCAGCGGGTGGTAGAAACTGGTCCCATGAACCCTCAAAATCAATAACACAAGCACGCTACATGTCCTCCAATATCTGAATAGTGTGCTCGGACTGCCCATCCGTCTAAGGGTGAAAAGTTGTGCTCAACTCAACACCCAACTCTCGCTGCACGACCCTCCAAAACTGCAATGTAAACTGAGTACCTCTATTTGAAATGATGGAAACTGGGACACCGTGCAGGCGAACAATCTCTCGGATGTAAATCTCAGCTAATCGCTCTGAAGAATAGGTAGTACACACAGGAATAAAGTGTGCGGACTTGGTCAGCCGATCCACAATCACCCATATAGCATCAAACTTTCTCAAGGTCTGTGGGAGCCCAACTACGAAATCCATGGTGATCCGCTCCTACTTCCACTATGGAATATCCATCTGCTAAAGTAAGCCTCCCGACCTCTGATGCTCATATTTCACCTGCTGACAATTGAGACACCGAGCTACAAATCCCATTATATCCTTTTTCATTCTCCTCCACCAATAGTATTGTCTCAAATCCTTATACATCTTCGCGGCACACAGATAGATGGAATATCAAGAGTTATGAGCCTCCTCAAGAATCAACTCCCGAAGCCTATCTACATTGGGCACACACATCAGGCCCTGCATCCTCAATACCCCGTCATCACCAATAGTCACATCTCTGGCATTGCCGTGTTGAACTCTGTCCTTGAGGACAAGAAAATGAGGATCATCGTACTGGCTCTCTCTGATACAATCAAACCAGGAAGACCAAGAAAACACATAAGCTAAGATCCGATTGGGCTCCAAAATATCTAACCTCACAAACCGATTGGCTAAATCCTGAACATCAACTACAAGAGGTATCTCACCAACAAGAATAAATGCCAAACTGCCCATACTCATTGCCTTCCTACTCAAGGCATCGGCCACCACATTGGCCTTTCTCGGATGATACAAGATAGTAATATCATAGTCCTTTAGTAGATCCAAACACCTCCGCTGCCTCAAATTGAGATCCTTCTATTTGAACAAGTGCTGGAGGCTACGATAATCAGTAAATACCTTACAAGACACACCATAGAGATAATGCCTCTAAATCTTCAACGCGTGAACAATGGCAACCAACTCCAAATCATGAACAGGGTAGTTCCTCTCATGGGGCTTCAACTGGCGAGAAGCATAAGCAATCACTCTACCCTCCTGCATCAACACACACCCGATGCCAACTCGAGAAGAATCACAATATACCGTATAAGAACCTGAAGCTGATGGCAAATCTAACACTAAAGTTATGGTCAAGGCAGTCTTGAGCTTCTGAAAGCTCGCCTCACACTCATCCGACCACATGAAAGGAGCACCATTTTGAGTCAATTTGGTCAAGGGTAATGCTATAGATAAAAATCCCTAAACCAACCAACGGTAATAACTCGCCAAACCAAGAAAGTTGTGAATCTCTGTAGCTCAAGACGGTCTGGGCCAACTCTGGACCGCCTCTATTTTCTTCGGATCAACCTAAATACCCTCACTGGACACCACGTGTCCCAAGACTGCCACTGAACTTAGCCAAAACTCACACTTGGAGAACATTTCATAAAGCTTCTCCTTCTTTAACCTCTGCAATACAGCTCTCAAATGCTCGACGTGCTCCTCCTGACTATGCAATTACACTAGAATATCATCAATGAATACAATAATAAACGAGTCGAGATAAGGCCGAAATACACTGTTCATTAAATACATGAACGCTGCTAGAGCATTGGTCAGCCCAAAAGACATCACAAGGAACTCATAATAACTGTATCGGGTCCTAAAGGCTATCTGAAGGATGTCTGAGTCCCTGATCTTCAATTGGTGATACCTTGACCGGAGATCAATCTTGAAGAACACTCTCGCTCCCTGAAGCTAGTCAAATAAGTCATCAATACAAGGCAAAGGATACTTGTTCTTGATTGTGACTTTGTTCAACTGCCTGTAATCAATGCACATCCTCATAGTGCCATCCTTCTTCTTCACAAATAGGACAGGTGCACCCCATGGTGACACACTAAGCAGAATAAATCCTTTATCAAGAAGTTCCTAAAGCTGCTCTTTCAACTTCACTAGTGCCATCCGATACAGTGGAATAGAAATGGGCTAAGTGTCTGACATCAAATCAATACCAAAGTCAATATCCTTGTCTGGTGGCATGCCCGACATGTCTGCAGGAAACACATCTCGGAAGTCCCTCACTACCAAAACTGAATCGATACTAGAAGTTTCTACACTGACATCCCTCACAAAGGCCAAATAAGAAAGATAACCCTTCCCAACCATCCGTTGGGCCTTCAAGTATGAAATCACCCTACCGGGAACATAATTCGTCGAACCACGCCACTCAATCCGTGGCACCCCTAGCATAGCCAACATCACGGTCTTAGCATAACAGTCCAAAATAGCGCAACACGGAGATAACAAATCCATGCCCAATGTCACATCAAAATCAACCATACTAAGCAACAAGAGGTCCACTCGGGTATCCAAACCCCCAATATTCACCACATACGACAGATATATGTGGTCCACAATAATAGTGTCGCCCACCAGAGTAGATACACAAATAGATGAATTAAGAGACTCGTGGGCCGTATCCAAATAATGAGCACAATATGATGACAGATATGAAAAAATGGAACCAGGGTCAAATAATACAGATGCATCTCTATGGCAGACTGATACAATACATGTAATCACAACATCTAAAGCAATAGATCTGGTCTTTCTAGGAGTGCATAGTAACGGGCCTGACCACCACCTGATTGGCCTCCCCTTCTAGGATAACCCCTAGCTGACTGCCCTCCACCCCGAGCTAGCTAGGTGGGTGGGGAAGTAACTGGTGCCGAATCCGAAGGCTGACTCCTCTGATGGGATGAACCTCCTGTAAGATGGGTACAAAACCTCTTGATATGACCCAAATCTTCACACTCGAAGCAACCTCTACCGACCACTATCAATGGGGACTAAAGGGAGCCCCGAGCACTGGGATACCCACTAGAAGAACCAGGCATAGATGAACCCTGAATCGATAGTGCATGAGTTGAACTCTAAGCTAGAAGGGCACTGAGAGATGAGTGACCCTGATGTGAACTGTGAGAACCATGGCCAAATGATCTACCATAGTGACCCAAACGAGCTGACTGAGCATGTCTGAATGGACGGCCTCTGCCGTGCTGGAACTGGCCTCCAAAAGGCACACCACCAAAGCTACCAAATCCTCGAGGCCTCTTGGCCTCCCTCTCAACTCGCTCCTGGCAACGAACTGACTCTATCTCTCTGGCAATGTCAAACACTCCTCAAAAGAAGTGCCAAATACTCTTTCTTTGGTCAGAAAAATCCGTAACTGATAAGTGAGGCCATCAACGAACCTCCTGATACTCTTCCTATCCATGGGAACTATCTAGATAGCATGATGGGCCAACTTGGAGAATCTCATCTCATACTGTATCACGGTCATATCCTCCTAACGTAACTACTTGAACTGCCTACACAGCCCTCTCTTCGGGACTGCGGTACATACTTCTCTAGGAAGAGAATAGAGAACTGATGCTAGGTAAGGGGCGCTGCACCAACAAGCCTACGCCTCTTATAAGCCTCCCACCAAGTAAAGGCAGCTCCAGAAAATTGAAAGGTAGTTAATGAGACCCCACTGGTCTCCAGAATACCCACTGTACGTAGAATCTTCCGACACTTGTCCAAGAAACCCTAGGCATCCTCACCCTCTGCGCCACTGAAAGTCGGAGGCTTAAGTCTACCAAACCTCTCCAATCGGCGTTGCTCGTCATCAGGCATGACTAGTACCAAAAAATCCTGAGCAAGTGCAACCAGCTAGGCTGGTGGTACCTCCGGTGTCTGCAGTCCCTGAACAACCTGCTCGAGTGTACAACCAGCGGGAGTCTGAGTGCCTCCCCTGGCCTGGGAAGTAGCTGTTGTAGCAGAAACGGTGACCGCCTGAGCAAGCCTGGTGGACACGGTCAAAATCTAAGGTAAGGTCTCTTGAAGACCTGCGATAATAATAGGCACAGTCGGTGCCTGAGCTGGTCTCGCTAGATCACCCCCATTGTGACCTGATCATGAACTGGGGTGACTGGTGGATCTACATGTGCTGTCCTAGCTGTTGTGCAGGCTACACCCCTTGTAACGACCCGGCAGGTCATTTTGTGAGTTACCGCTCCATTTTCCCCATTTCTGCTTCCTTGTGAGTTTTTAGCTATATTTCACCATATCGTGTTGGTGGTGTTGTGTTCGAAGTGGTCTTAGGGTGGAATGAGACACTTAGTCTCTTAAGTTGGTTATTTAGTTGGTAAAGTCAATCGGAAGTTGATTTGTGGGTAAATGATCTCGGAATTGGGTTTTTATGGTTCAGATAGCTTCGTTAGGTGATCTGGGACTTGGGAGTGTTTTCGGAATGTATTTTGGAGGTCCGGATAGATTTAGGCTTGAATTGGCAAAATTAGAAATTTGGCATTTTCCGGTCGACAGTGGAAATTTTGATATCAGGGTCGGATTAGAATTTCGGAAATTGGAGTAGGTTTGTTGTGTCATTTTTGACGTGTGTGCAAAATTTCAGGTCGTTTGGATGAGGTTTGATAGGTTTTTGCATCGTTTGTGAAATTCGGAAGTTTTGAAATCCTTAGGCTTGAATCCGAGGGTAATTTGGTGTTTAATTTTATTTTGAGTGGTCCGAAGGTTGGAACAAGTTTGAATAGTGGTATACGACTTGTTGGCATGTTTTGTTGAGGTCCCGAGGGCCTCGGGATGGATTTGGGTGGTTGACGAAAGGTTTGGTCTTGAATTGTTGCTGCAGATTTTGCTACTTCTATTGTTTCCGCACCTGCAATCACAGATGTGGAGTTTATCGCAGGAGCAGTGGGACTGACCGCACCTGCAAGCCCGCAGGTGCGAGGCCTGGGGCACAGGTGCGGAAGCTGGTGACTTAAGTTAAAACCACAGATGCGGTTATTTTGACCGCATGTGCGTGAAATGGCCGCAGGTGCGAAAGTGCTGGGCAGAATGTATAAAAAGGCCACTTCGCGATTTTTAGCCATTCTTTCACCATTTTGGTATGATTTTGGAGCTCCAAGCCAGGAATTCAAGGAGGGATTAAGGGGTTTCAGTGAGGCAAGTTTCTTGGACTTTGTATTTGGTGTTTGTGATGAATTATCCACTACTTAATCATGAAATTAGTGGGGAATTTGTAATTAGACATACCTTGTAGTTGCTCGTGACTTGTGACACTCTGATGTCGGGCTTGTGTAGTATTTTGCACTTGTTATTTAGACTCAAGTTATGAAATATTATTAACTAATAGCTTAGAAATGTCTTTTATGAAATAATGGTTGATTTGGGGATTTGTGTCGGCTGGCCTAGTTTCATGGTAGGCGCCATCACGATCGGCTCGGTTTTAGGGTCATGACAAGTTTATATCAGATCCTAGGTTACATAGGTCTCACGAGTCATGAGCGGGTTTAGTAGAGTCTTGTGGATCGGTACAGAGACGTCTGTACTTATCTTCGAGAGGCTGCAGAACCTTTAGGAGAAATTTCACATTCTTGAATTCCTTTCATGCGAATCTGTTGATTCTGATAACTAAATTTCTATTATTCTATTCTCTCACAGATGGTGAGGACACGTGCTACCGGTCAAGATGGACGACCACCAATACCACCAGTTAGGGCCCCTATAGGCTGAGTACGTGGTCGAGGCCGTGGTAGGGGCAGAGAAGTAGCCCGCACAACAGCTAGGGCAGCACCTGCAGATCCACCAGTCACCCCAGTTCATGATCAGGTCCCAGTTGCGGACGCTCCAGCAGGACTAGCTCAGGCACCGTCTGTTCCTATTCTTATCTTAGGCCTTCAGGAGGCCCTAGCCCAGATTCTATCAGTGTGCACTAGCCTGGCTCAGGCAGTCTCAGTTTCTACGCCTGCAGCTACTTCTCAGGCCGGGGGAGGCACTCAACTCCCGCATCTCGCACACCTGAGTAGGTCGTGTAGGAACGTCAGATACCGGGGGCACCTCCAGCCCAGCCGGTTGCAACTGCTTAGGACTATGTAGCTCAAATTATGCCAGAGGACAAGCAGCACAGATTGGAGAGGTTTGGTAGACTTCAGCCTCTGTCATTTAGTAGTGCTGAGGGTGAGGATGCACAGGGTTTCTTAGATAAGTGTCAGAGAATGCTTCGGACCGCAGGAATTCTGGAGACCAGTGGGGTATCGTTCAATACTTTCTAGTTCTTCGGCTGTTGTGCGGGCTACTCCTCTGCCCCTACCACGAGAGGCATAGGCCGATTGGCACAACGCCCCTTTCTTGGTAGCAGTTCTCCGTTCTCTTCCTGGAGAAGTTTGTACGTGTGCCTCACCGAGAGGAACTGCGCAGGTAGTTCGAGTAGCTTCGTCTGGGTGATAGGTCCGTTACACATTATGAGATGCGGTTCTCCGAGTTGGCTCGTCATGCGGTCTGGTTGGTTTACACAGACCGATAGAGGATCAGGAGGTTTATAGATGCCCTCGGTTTTCATCTTCGGTTGCTTATGACCAGAGAGAGAGTATATGGTGCTACCTTTGATGAGGTTGTTTACATAACTCGACAGATTGAGATGGTTTGTGGTCAGGAGAGGGTTGAGAGGGAGTCTAAGAGGCCTCGTGGTCAGGGTGGATTCAGTGGTGGTCCTCATGGGGGTCAATTTCAGCATGGCAGAGTCCGTCTATTCAGATATGCTCAGTCAGCTCGCCCAGTTTACCGTGAGGCATCATCGAGCCATGGTTCTCACAGTTCTCATTAGGGCCATTCCTCACGTAGCGCCCTTCCAGCCCAGAGTCCGTCCCGTGCTCTATCAGTTCAGGGCTCTTCCATGCCAGGTTCTTCTGCTAGTCATCCTGGTGCTAGGGGTTCCCTTCAGTCCCCGTCTCCAGCACCTGGGGGTTGTTATGAGTATGGAGAGTTAGGGCATATATGGAGATAGTGTCTTCGTCGTCATGGGGGTCCGTCTTAGTAGAGGAGTTAGCCATCGACTTTAGTACCAGTTACTTCACCACCCATCCATCCAGCTAGAGGTTACCCTAGAGGGGGAGGTTGATCAGGTGGTGGTCAGGCCCATTTCTATGAACCTCCAGCCAGACCCGATGTTATTACTTCAGATGCGGTGATTATAGGTATTATCTCAGTTTGCCACAGAGATACCTTTGTGTTATTTGATCCTAGTTCCACTTTTTCATATGTGTTATCATATTTTGCTCGTTTTTTGGATACGCCTCATGGGTCTCTTGTTTCATTTGTTCGTGTATCTACTCCGGTGGGTGATACTGTTGTTGTGGACCATGTATATTGGTCATGTGTGGTGACTATTGGGGGTTTGAAGACCCTAGTGGACCTTCTATTGCTTTGTATGGTGGATTTTGACGTGATATTAGGCATGGATTGGTTATCTTCGGGTCGTGCTATTTTGGACTGTTATGCTAAAACAATGACGTTGGCTATGCCGGGTGTGCCAAAGATTGAGTGGCGAGGTTAGACTGATTTTGTCCCTAGAAGGGTGATTTCATTTTTGAAGGCCCAGCAAATGGTTGGGAAAGGTTGTCTTTATTACTTGGCATTTGTGAGGGATGTTAGTGCAGAGACTCCTAATATTGATTCAGTCCCAATAGTAAGGGATTTCCCATATGTGTTTCCTGCAGACCTATCGGGCATGCCACTAGATAGGGATATTGACTTTGGTATTGATTTGGTGTCGGACACTCAGCCTATTTCTATTCCACTGTATCTTATGGCACCGATTTAGTTGAAGGAGTTGAAGGAGAAGCTTTAAGAACTCCTTGATAAGGAGTTTATTTGGCCTAGTGTGTCGTCTTGGGGTGCGCCTATTCTATTTGTGAAGAAGAAAGATGGCACGATGAGGATGTGCATTGACTATAGGTAGTTGAACAGAGTCACAATCAAGAAAAAGTATCCTCTACCTCGTATTGATGATTTATTTGACCAGCTTCAGGGAGCGAGGGTGTTCTCCAAGATTGATCTTCGGTCAGGGTATCACCAGTTGAAGATCAGGGACTCGGATATTCTTAAGACAACTTTCAAGATCCGATATGGTCATTATAAGTTCCTTTTAATGTCTTTTGGGCTGACCAATGCCCCAGCAACGTTCATGCATTTGATGAACAACGTGTTTCGGCCTTATCTTGACTCGTTTGTCATTGTATTCATTGATGATATTCTGGTATACTCGCGTAGTCAGAAGGAGCACATTGAGCATTTGAGAGTTGTACTGCAGTGATTGAGGGAGGAGAATCTTTATGAAAAGTTCTCCAACTGTGAGTTTTGGCGTAGTTCAATGGATTTCCTTGTGCACGTAGTGACCAGTGAGGGTATTCAGGTTGATCCGAAGATGATAGAGGTGGTTCAGGGTTGGCCCAGGCCGTCCTCAGCCATAAATATTTGCAGCTTTCTTAGTTTGGCGGGTTATTACCATCAGTTCATTCAGGGATTTTCATCTATTGCATCACCCTTGACCAAATTGACTCAAAAGGGTGCACCTTTATGTGGTCGGATGAGTGTGAGGCGAGCTTTCAGAAGCTCAAGACTGCCTTGACCACAACTCCAGTGTTAGTTTTCCCATTAGCTTTAGGTTCATATACAGTGTATTGTGATTCTTCGAGAGTTGGTATTGGGTGTGTGTTGATGTAGGAGGGTAGAGTGATTGCTTATGCTTCTCATCAGTTGAAGCTCCATGAGAAGAACTACCCTGTTCATGATCTAGAGTTGGCTGCCATTGTTCATGCGTTGAAGATTTGGAGGCATTATCTTTATGGTGTGTCTTGCGAGGTGTTTACTAATCATCGTAGCCTACAGCACTTGTTCAAGCAAAAGGATATCAATTTAAGGCAGCGAAGATGGTTGAAGCTGCTAAAGGACTATGATATCACTATCCTGTACCATCCAGGGATGGCCAATGTAGTGGCCGATGCTTTGAGTAGGAAAGCGGTGAGATGGGCAGTTTAGCATATATTCCTGTTGAGGAGAGACCTCTTGCAATTGATGTTCATGCCTTGGCCAATCGGTTTGTGAGGTTGGATATTTTGGAGCCTAGTCAGGTCTTAGCTTGTGTGGTTTCTCGGTCTTCTTTGTTTGATCGCATCAGAGAGTGACAGTATGATGATCCTCATTTGCTTGTCCTTAAGGACAGAGTTCAGCATGACGGTGTCATAGATGTGACTATTGGTGATGATGGGGTATTGATGATGCGAGATCGAATATGTGTGCCTAATCTAGACGGGCTTCGGGAGTTGATTTTGGAGGATGCCCACAACTCGCGGTATTCCATCCATCTGGGTGCTGCGAAGATGTATCAAGATTTGACACAACACTATTGGTGGAGGAGAATGAAGAAGGATATTGTAGGATTTGTAGCTTGGTGTCTCAATTGTCAGCAGGTAAAATATGAGCATCAGAGACCGGGTGGCTTGCTTCAGCGGTTAGATATTCCAGAGTGGAAGTGGGAGCGGATCACCATGGATTTTGTAGTTGGACTCCCACGGACTTTGAGGAAGTTCGATGTTATTTGGGTGATTGTGGATCGGCTGACCAAGTTTGTGCACTTTATTCCAATATGTACTACCTATTATTCAGAGCGGTTAGCAGAGATTTATATCCAAGAGATTGTTCGCTTGCATGGTGTCCCAGTTTCCATCATTTCAGATAGATGTACTCAGTTCACTTTGCAGTTTTGGAGAGCCGTGCAGCGAGAGTTGGGTACTCAGGTTGAGTTGAGCACATCTTTTCACCCTCAGATGAACGGGGAGTCCGAGCGCACTATTAAGATATTGGAGGACATGTTGCGCGCTTGTGTCATTGATTTTGGGGGTCCATGGGATCAGTTTCTACCACATACGGAGTTTACATATAACAACAGTTGTCAGTTGAGTATTCAGATGGCTCCATATGAGGCTTTATATGGGAGGCAATGTAGATCTCCAGTAGGGTGGTTTGAGCCGAGTGAGGCTAAACTTTTGGGTACAGACTTGGTACAGGATGCTTTGGATAGAGTAAAGGTTATTCAGGAGCGGCTTCGTATAACGCAATCGAGATAAAAGAGTTATGCTGACAGAAAAGTTCGTGATGTGTCTTACATGGATGGGGAGAAGGTTCTATTGAAGGTTTCATCCATGAAGGGTGTTATGAGATTTGGGAAGAAAGATAAATTGAGTTATCGGTTCATTGGGCCTTTTGAGGGGCTTCGGAGGATTGGGGAGGTGGCTTATGAGCTGGCTTTTCCACCTAGCTTGTCGAGTGTGCATCCGGTATTTCATGTTTCTATGCTCTAGAAGTATATATGGCGATACATCTCATATTTTGGATTTCAGCACGGTTCAGTTAGACGGTGATTTGACTTATGATGTGGAGCAGTGGCTATTTTGGAGTGGGAGGTTCGAAAGTTAAGATCAAAGGATATAGCATCAGTGAAAGTGCAGTGGAGAGGTCAACCCGTGGAGGAGGCTACTTGGGATACCGAGCGGGAGATGCGGCGCAGATATCCACACCTATTTGAGGCTTCAGGTATGTTTCTTGACTCGTTCGAGGACGAATGTTTGTTTAAGAGGGGGAGGATGTAATGACCCGGCCGATCATTTCATGAGTTATCGTTTTACCCATTTATGCTTCCTTGTGAGTTGTTCAGTTGTATCTTATTATATCGTGTTGGTGCTGTTGTGTTCGGAGTGGTCTTTGGGTGGAATGAGACACTTAGTCTCTTAAGTTGGTTATTTAGTTGGTAAAGTCAACCGGAAGTTGACTTATGGGTAAATGATCTCGGAATTGGGTTTTTATGGTTCGGATAACTTCGTTATATGATTTGGGACTTGGGAGCATATTCGGAATGTATTTTGGAGGTCCGGGGTAGATTTAGGCTTGAATTGGCAAAATTGGAAATTTGGCATTTTTCTGTCGGCAGTGGAAATCTTGATATCGGGGTGGTATTGGAATTTTTCCAGAAATTAGAGTAGATCCGTTGTGTCATTTGTGACGTGTGTGCAAAATTTCAGGTCGTTCGGATGAGGTTTGATAGGTTTTTGCATTATTTGCGAAATTAAGAAGTTTTGGAATCCTTAGGCTTGAATCCGAGGGTGATTTGGTGTTTTAATGTTGTTTTGAGTGTTCCAAAGGTTGGAACAAGTTTGAATAGTTGTATATGACTTGTTGGCATGTTTGGTTAAGGTCCCGAGGGCCTCGGGATGGATTTGGGTGGTTGACGGAAGGTTTGGTCTTGAATTGTTGCTGCAAATTTTGTTGCTTCTGTTGTTTCCGCACCTGCGGAGTGGGGACCGTAGGCGCGGAAAGCAACCGTAGATGCGGAGTTTGTCGTAGGAGCGGAGGGATTGACCGCACCTGCGAGCCCGCAGGTACGAGGCTTGGGGCGCAGGTGCGGAAGCTGGTGACTTAAGTTAAAACCGCAGATGCAATTATTTTGACCGCAGAAGCGGCCCACGGGTCCGTGAAATGGGCCGCAGGTGCAAAAGTGCTGGGCAGAATATATAAAAAGGCTCGCGATTTTCAGTCATTCTTTCACCATTTTTGTGCGATTTTGGAGCTCCAAGCCGGAATTTTAAGGAGGTATTGAGGGGTTTCAGTGAGGTAAGTTGCTTGGACTTTGTATTTGGTGTTTGTGATGAATTATCCACAACTTAATCATGAAATTAGTGGGGAATTTGGGGTGAAATTGAAGGTTAGGGCTTGAGTTTTGGAGAGCTTTGATTGGGGATTTGAGGGGTCATTTGAGGTCCGATTTTGGTAAGTTTGATATGTATAGACTCGTGAGGGGATAAGGATTCTAATGTTGTTATTTTTATCGAATTCTGAGATGTGGTCCCGGGGGCGGGTTTGGCCAATTTCGGGATTTTTGAGTTAATTTGATTATTTTTGCTTAGACTTTGTTCCTTTAGTGTGTATTAATGATGTGATACTGATTTTGGTTAAATTTAGAGCAATTGGAGGCCGAGTAGAGAGGCAAAGGCATCAAGGGTTAGAGTTCGGTCCGGTTTGAGGTAAGTAATGATTGTAAATGTTGTTCTGAGGGTATGAAACCCCGAAATTCACATCGTTGTACTATTTTGAGGTAACACACACGCTAGATAACGAGCGTGAGGGGCGTGCACCGTGGGGATTGTGACTTGGTCCGTCCCGTAGCAACTATTAAGTTGCGTATTTGACTGAAACTACTTGATATTATCTTATGTTAGAAAGTATTACTATGTTTTGGGCTAAATGACATATTTGGGCCTCGTGCACACTGTTTGGACCCTTATAGGATTTCTTTACTGAAATTCCTCACTGTTTTGATTTAATAATAGTGCCCAGTCATGTTATGTTTTACTGATTTCATAACTCAGTCTTATTTATTCTGATTTGATGCATAAATGATATTTTGGGATGAGCACCCTGTTTTTCTATTAGCCCGAGTGACTTGAGAGGTTTCTGACTGAGTAAGGTCGAAGGCCTGTTTTGTGAGGATATCATGGGATCAGGTTGCGCGCTGCAACAGGTTGTATTATTTGTGATATATGAGAGGCCGAGGGCCTAATTTATTATGCCACAAGATGGTTTGTGATAGCGTTTGGGCTTTAGGAGCCCCTTCGAGGTTTGTACACCCCCAGTGAGCGCGGGTACCCAGTGTGAGTGATATGATGTTGCCCGAGGGGTTGTTCTTGATATATGTTGTTGCCCGAGAGGCTGATTATGAGTGATTGTGAGGTAGCCCGAGGGGCTGGTCCTGTTGATATTTTGCCTGAGGGGCGGTTTACGATACATGTTTTGCCCGAAGGATTGATTATGACTTTCATCATTTTTACTCTAGACTTCATTTATTCTCTGTTGAAACTGTAAAAAGACATCTTTTAAAGTATTTTTATTGAAACTGGGTTTTTATGAGATAATTGATTTCTATACTATTTTAGAAACATACTGTATTTGATGTAGTGCTATGACGTGGAATTATCTGATTTCTTACTGCTCAATTTTCATCTACTTTTATTACTTACTGAGTTGGCATACTCACATTACTCCCTGCACTTTGTGTACAGATCCAGGAGTTGCAGGTCGCGATAGCGAGTGCTGATCGTTCTTCAAGCAGGTCTTTTGGAGTCGGCAAGGTAGCTGCTTGGCGTTTGCAGCCTTGCACTTCTCCTTCCCATCTTCCTCAAACTGTTCTTAGATAGACCTTATAGCTGCTCGTGACTTGTGACACTCCGATGTCGGGCTTGTGTTGTTTTCCGCACTTGTTATTTAGACTCATATTATGGAATCTTATTAATTAATAGCTTAGAAATATCTTTTATGAAATACTGGTTGATTTGGGGATTTGTGTCGGCTGACCTAGTTTCATGGTATGCGCCATCACGATCACTTCTGTTTTAGGGTCGTGACACCCTTGCCCCTACAACGGCCTCGACTGCACCCTCGGCCTCTAGTGGCCCAAACTAGTGGTACTGGTAGCCATCCGTCCTGACCGGTAGCATGTGTCCTCACCATATGTGAGAGAATAGAATAACAAAAGTTTAGTACCAGAATCAACAGATTCGCACGACTAGAATTCAAGAATGTGAAGCTTTTCCTAAAGGTTCTGCAGCCTCTCAAAGATAAGTACAGATGCCTCCGTACCGATCTGCAAGACTCTAGTGAGACCTATGTAACCTAGGCTCTGATACCAACTTGTAACGATCCCAAAACCAACCCGGTCGTGATGGCGCCTATCATGAAGCTAGGCCAACCGACACATTCCCAAAGTAGTTCAACATTTAATTAAAAATTAAATAACACCCTTTTTCAACTGAAATTCCATAAAAGACATAAAGTCAAAAACCAAAATGCGGAAAATAAAAGCCCGACCTCGGGTGTCACTAATTCATGAGCAGTACTACAATTGTTCCAAAACATAACAAGACCAAAATAGTCTGAAAGTAGCCAAAGTATACTAGAAGGAAGATAAAGAAGGAGAAAGGCGGGACTGCGATCGCCAGGCAGCTACCTAGCTATCTCCAATGATAATCCGCGATTGGAATAGTCAACAGCTGCTACCGTGACATGAGATACCTGGATCTGCATACAAGGTGCAGGGATAACGTGAGTACACCAACTGAGTAAGTAACAAGTCCAAACTATGGACTGATAGGTAGTGACGAACTAAACCTCAGCAATTACAACATATTTAAATTGTACGGTAAAGTAGGCATGCTGGCAATTCAATTATTCAACTCAACAGTAACGCAAAATACCAATCCGAAGAATGTAAAGTATAAAGCACAGCAAATCTCTACATGTCAATGCCAGAAATGTATGAAAATGCACTGTGTGCTCCCACTCTCAAGTACTCAACCACTCGGTACTGCATATGGCCATCCGGCCCAGGGAAATCCATCCCGGAATATATACAACACTGACTTCAAGTCAACCGATACCGAGGAACAAGGGTAATCCAACCCTGAGGAGAAATTCATCTCCAGGTATCAATACTTCGGACAAATCCATGTCTAGGAAAATCCATCCCTCAATAATATCATCTGCGCTCACTGGGGGTATGTAGACTCCGGAGGGGCTTCTTTCAGCCCAAGCGCTATAACAAGCCAATGAAGGTATAATCAATAATATGCTGCGACATGCAGCCCGATTCCATAACTGTTACTCATATTCAGGCTTTCGGCCTCACTTAGTCTTCACTCTCCAGTCTCACACAAATGGGCTCATAATGCCATGAAACTAGCTCGAAACAATGATATGATGTTCCAAACAACAACCAAGACTGAGACATGATATGATATGCATAAACAAGACTGAGTATAGAATATCAATGAAACTAATGAGATGACAGCAAGAAACGACCACTTGGGTCTCAACAGTATTAACGTGAATCCCTAACATGGTAATTAGCATGATTTACAGCTCATTAACTTAATCACATAATCACAACACAAACATCAGCAGGAGAGAGTCACTAAACGGTACCATGGAATGAATCAGGCCACAATCCGCACGGTGCACGCCCACATGCCCGTCACTTGGCATTTGCGTCACCACAACATTTAATCATATAACACATAGTTCGGAGTTTCGAACCCTCAAAACCAAGTTTGGAAGTGTTACTTACCTCAAGCCAAGCAAAATCCTACTCCGCAACGCCTTTGCCTCTGAAATCAACCTCCAAACGTCCCGAATCTAACCAAAAGCAATGCAACACAATCAATATAGGCCAAGGAATCAATTCTAAATGAAAAACTATCAATTCAAACCAAAATCCCGAAATTCACACAATCCTGGCCTCCGGGACCACGTCTCGGAATGCGACAAAAATCATAAAACTAGAAACTCCTTCCACTCATGAGTCCATACATACAAGATATATAAAAATCCGGCTCCATTTGACCTCTCAAACCCTCAATTAAAACTCTCCAAAATCTCAAGCCCTAACCCCTCATTTCACCTTTAATCACCACTTATTACATGATTAAACCACAGAAATCTACCATAATCACGAGTATTAGGGCTCAAATTACTCACCTTAGTGAAAACCCTCTTGAATCCCTCTTCAAATTGCTCCTAAAAGCTCCAAATCGGGATGAAAAATGGTGAAGAATGACCAAAATTCGCGAAGGGGCGTTTTTATACATTCTGCCCAGCACTTCCGCATCTGCGGCCAAATTCACGCACTTGCGGGACCGCACCTGCGGTCCAAACGCTGCATCTGCGCCTTTCACTTAAATCCCCAGCTTCCTCACCTACGCCCCAGGCCTCGCACTTGCGGGCTCGCAGATGCGGTCCAACTTCCACTCCTGCGGCCCTTCTCCGCTTCTGCGGACCTCGCACCTGCGGTCCCCAATCCGCAGGTGTGGAAATGATAGAAGCAGCAGCTTCAACTGCTCAAACCAATTTTCAACCCTTCCGTTAACTATCTAAATTCATCCCGAGACCCTGGATACCTCAACCAAAAATACCAACAAGTCATATACTACTATTCAAACTTATTCAAACCTTCGGAACACTCCAAACAACATAAAAATACCAAATCACGCTCGGATTCAAGCCTAAGAACCTCTAAACTTCCGAATTCCGCAAACGATGCCGAAACCTATCAAACCTCATCCGAATAACCTAAAATTTTACACACACGTCACAAATAACACTACGATCCTACTCCAATTTTTAGAATTTCATTCCGACCCCGATATAAAAAATTTCACTGCCGACCGAGAAACGCCAAATTTTCAATTTCGCCAATTCAAGCCTAAATCTACCACAAACCTCCAAATTATATTCCGAACATGCTCCTAAACCCAAAATCACTTAACGGTGCTAACCGAACCGTCATAATTCACGTCCGAGATTATCTACTCATAAGTCAACATCCGGTTGATTTTTCCAACTTAACTTCAAAATAGGAGACTAAGTGTCTCATTTCTCTCCAAAACCACTCAAATCCGAACCAACCAACCCGATACCACACAACACAGCTGAACAACATATAAAGAAGCAGAACAGGGGAAAACAGGGTTATAACTCATGAAACGACCGGTCGGATCGTTACACCACCCCCACCCTCCCAACCCTATATCCACTCCTCTAACCCCACCCTAACCAGAATCACCACCACTGTCGCCAACCATCTCTGCCATCACAACCACCACTGGCAACCACCATTGCTTCAATTACTATCGTCAATCGCTACTACACCTACCACC
This sequence comes from Nicotiana sylvestris, assembly GCF_000393655.2. Classification (NCBI taxonomy): domain Eukaryota; kingdom Viridiplantae; phylum Streptophyta; class Magnoliopsida; order Solanales; family Solanaceae; genus Nicotiana; species Nicotiana sylvestris. The sequence goes on from NC_091064.1 coordinate 108,640,896, forward strand.
TTCATCATTATAATTACACCAATAGCCACTGCCGCAGTCGCCACCAGCACCATCATCGCCACCAACACCAACATCGCCTCTGTCCTTAGGAATTTTCATTTGTTTCCACTTATAATCCCTTTGAACCTTTAGATTTGTGTTTTGAACTTATCATTTTGTTTTGGGGGAAGTTACATAAATACTAGCAAATGAGTAAAATATTTCATAATCTACAACTATTGCAGATTTACCTAATTCTCAACATATTTATCTATATTATATTAAAAGCTAGATCTTTTGCAAAATATCGTTTGTCTTTTTAAATTTTTAATAATTAGTTTTATGTTAGATACAATAGTAATTTTATTATTCCTCTAATTAGATTTTACCAATAGCAATGTGTTGTACCCTGTAAAAGAGAAAATTTAAATTTTCTTTTAGGTTTACATTAATTTTATTTTTGACGTGGAAAACACAAGATACAAAGGAAAATGAAGGTTCAAAACTTTATTTTAACACACCAATGCATTCCCCAACCCACCCTCCACATGCCCCACCACCACCAACTCCACCCCCACACCTACAAACCCAACCCACCTCCCCTGCTATAGGGATCTCATCTATGCTTTTGTTGCACCTTCAGGGGATGGTATCGACAACCAAACTGAACTAGAAGCTGCCTCCATTGAATTAGATTGGTGCATGGTTAATGGATATTCAAGAGTTATACTTGAGGTTGATTCTGAGCTCTTAGTTTGTTGGATTGAGGGTAGAGTTATTCCACCTTAGCATCTTTACCACACTTTCACCAGCCTTCAGAATATTATTCGGCAGCTCCCGTTATTCTCCTGTAGTCACATTTTTAGGGAGGGAGATGCGGTTCGGTTGCATATGCTTTATTCAAACATAGTTATACTCTTCTTACCATGTGTACTTACACATGTATCTGGGATGTTCTTACTCACATCAGATGACTCATTTGGATAGACATGTTTGGTTTGACGAGCTTCAAAAGAAGGAAGACGAAAAGGATAAAAGAACCACGTTGAATAAATCGACTATGTGATGAGCAGCAAACCATCACTTAGTTATTGTATTGAGAGGAGTGCTCTCTTCTAGGTACATAGCTGACTAGGTTTTGCTTTCTTTGTATTTGGGAATGAGTTGGTTGGGCTTAGTAAGATAGCTGACTAATGAATCACCATAGGATCGAAGGTAAGGTTTATACCCCCTTCCTTGTATTTTTGTTTTGTTTTTTGCACAGCCCCTGAAGCCACGAGGGGTGTTGACCCTTGGGATAGGTCATTTAACTTTAAAAAGGAAACCCCACCTCCCCTCAATCACCCCCCCCCCACCACCTCACTCCACCCATTACCCCACACCCTACCCAACCCCATCACTTAAACACCACTGCCATCACCCTCACCACCCGGCCCAAACTACCTTTACCCCACCCCCAAACCACATATAGCCTTGACACCTTCCACCAACCACCCCAGAACCACCCTACTACCCCCCCCCCCCCAACTCTACTTCCCCTCGCATAATCCGATTTTTTTTTAAATATATCTTATTTTACTTTATAAAAATTTCTTATCCCCCAACCACATCCCCCCTCCCATTATGTTTTCTTATTTTTGACTTTTTACACCACTTCCCGACCCCGTCAGCCTCCAAAAAAATTAAATTTTTCTAAATAACTATTTTCTGGTTTTTTTACACCACCCACCCCTCTGAGTTTTCTATTTCATATATTTTAATTTTATAACTTTTTTAATATAAAGTGGAAATTTTATACGAAAAAATCATATAAATCATACAAAATTTTATAAACAAGCAATAAGCTGGAAACTGAAACTATAAGTAAACTGTAAGCTGGAACTCAAACTTAACATAGAAATTGAGTCCATAAATGATATCTGAAATAGAAACTGAGTTATATAGTTTAAAACATAACTTTGCTGAAAATTGTTACGCTAGTGGCCATGAGTACGTGAGTATTTGGGAACACGGATGGGGGAGTGTTGGCGTATCACCCCAACAAACAATTGGCACATGTGAGCGTGGGGCAGCTAACCTTGGCATCATGGCACTCACGCTGGGGGAGGTTAGCCACTTCTCCCTACTGAATGTGATCACAGTGATGCATGAATTAATGTTGAAACTGAATCCTTAATTGAATGTGACTATGACAAATAAAGGCACATAACAACTGTCAATACACATAAGCATGTATTCATGTCACTTATAAGATCGTACTGAATAAGAATAAAGTGAACTGAGTATTGGATCAAGAGAAGACATAGCTTAGCTTTATATAACATATGGAGCACAGGGGATCTAATGGAATTCCCTACTAGGAGAGTGAACCTCAACCCACCTCAAAGCTACCAGCTCAACTTCGGCCCCAAGTATCTTTCAAGCAATCATTCACAATTTTTTAATCTACATATAATAATCGGGTTCAATTCAAATCAATATAAGTCTAAAAACTATAACATTACTCTCTTCAATTTAAGAAGATTTCTCAAATCTTCTAACTCGTGAGTTTTCAGCAATAAGGGAACTATGTATACCCACTTCAATTCTATAGTCCATGAGTTAAATTGTAACGTTCTATACTCAGTCAAAACTCCATTATCAATTTCTTACTTTACTGGTCAAACCTTAACTCGTGTTTAGAATTATAATTAACTATCTTCATATATAACAGATAATTAAAGTAAAGAAGCAAAAGAAAAGAAAAAAAAATGAAAGGAAAAGTAGACGCCTCTTACACTGTGTCGACGGCAAGCAATTTTTGTTTCTGTGTTTCTTTGCTCCTCGTCGGTGTACAGACGCCAAGAACGGCTTGGTGCCTTATGTCTTTTATTACTTGTGGGATTTTTTCATTCCTATGCACTATTTGAAATTTTATTATCCGTAATGTCTATATTTAGTTAATTACCCTGCATAAACAAGTTTTATGTACGAAATATATACAATCCACCTTAAAAGGTTCTCAATCCATTATTTGTGCCTTCAATCAAGGGATTTAGTTACACCCTTTTCCTTTTTTCCTCTCTCATCTCCCCTCTTCTCTCCAGATTCTCTCTTTCTCCCCATATCTTCGGCAGAAGCTATAAATATTGCGTAGAAGTGAATTTAAACATACAATTTCTTAGTATTAATGTGTTCAAATTTGTACGATTGTACCCACCTTCCCACGAGGTGATTTTGGTGTTGAACAGTTGGGTAAATTTTGTGAACTAAAGACCAACAAAGGCAACACTAACGTTCCATTGATTGGCCGACAAAGGAACAGTTGCGTACAGTTTAGTTTGTACGCATTATCTTGATTGGTGGTAAATTCATTTATGAGAAAGAGCAATGTTTAACTCATCTGACTAACTATATGTCCTATAAGAGTAACAACTATTTGACTACTTCAAATATTTGACGGAAAATATGGCATTTTGTTGAAAGAGGGGAAATTGAGTTGTCTTTCTGCTTGAAAACAAAAACTAAATTAGAGTATCTATTATAATAAACATCCTTTTAAAAAACTTATACAATACTCTCTCTCTAATTCGGGTGTCACTGTTTAACAAACACGAAATTTAAGAAGACAAGTCATTTAATTTAGACAAATCATAAAGACAACAATTGTTGGTTGCAGTTTAATAATATTTTATTGTAATCCATAAGAAATGACACTATCATCAATAAAAAAACAGGAATGAGAACTATATTCATATAGAAACTCAATCTCAAAAAGAGTATATGATTGCATTTTTCAGTTTCTTACTTTTATCTAAGTTTTTGCTCAGTACTTCAACCACCATATCCATATGGGAAAGTCATGGAAAAGCAACGGAATGCTGCTTACGAATTAGCAATCTCACATAGAACAATAACTCAAAATGAGGAGGAGAAAATAAGTGAATAGGAAGAAAACAAAAAAAGAAAGCAACAAATCAGAGATAATATAAATTGGGAAATCACAGTGAATTTGGGGGAATTCACTATGTTGTTCAACATTCATACAATATGTCTTTTGTATATTTTGCCTCTGATTTATACATAGTAAAAATAAATTTCATACAACTAATTATATATGATACAATTTATCTACAACTCATCTACAACTTTCACACATTATTTTTACCCAGTTAAATATAACTACAATAACATACAACTTAAATACAAATTTTTTACAAAATTTATACAATATATCTTTTGTATATTTTGTATCTGATTTATACATAGTAAAAACAAATTTCATACAACTAATTATATGTCATACAACTTAAATATAATTTTTATACAATGTTGTTCAACTTTCATACAATAGTTAAGTAAATAAAAGAAAAATATATAAACAACATAATACAATTTTTCTACAAATTTACTACAATTTCGTAAATATAATGTATATCATGTCTTCTTCTTCTTCTTCTTCTTCTTTTGAAATTCAACCAAAATCAAGTCTAATCTTCACCAAAACCCCTCAAAATTGAGATATAAACTCCAAACGATATTCCCAATTGTTTGCAACAACACCCAATCTAAACAAATAATGATTTTTGAAAATCCAAATTCGAATTCAAAACTTCAAATCTTTTTAATGGTTGTCAATGGTGGAATTGCTGCTCTCTTTTTCTTTGCTTTACATTACTGAAATTAGGGATTGAGAGATAGAGAGACGTTGAGAGAATTCCCAATTCTTTGCAACAACATCCAATTCAAACAAATAATGTTTTTTGAAAACCCAAATTCAAATTCGAAGCTTCAAAGTTTTTTAATGGTTGTCAATAGTGGAATTGTGGGTGGGTGCAAGATACGTGGGGGAAGGAGAGGGGATGTGGAGAGAGAGACGTGGGGAGTGAAAGATATGTTAGAGTAATTTTAGAACATTAATTATTATCATTAATTTCCTTAAAATATACATAAATGGTAATTGAATATATAAAATGTAATTATAGTAAAACTTGAGTAGGTAGGGTAATATAGTTTCATATAGTGTATAGGAATGTAAAAATCTATTTATCTATACTATATTAAAAGTACGAAAGCCCTTAGCGAAATGTCGTCCGCCTTTTTTACCCCTTTAAAATAGAGTTCACACTGGACAAAATAGTCATTTGACTATTTTTCTATATTTAGGAATAGTCCTTTAATTAATTTCCTACTACTTAGCAACAATCATTTAATTATTAATCTAATACTTAAATTTTTATTTTTCAGTTTCTTTTAAATCTAAAATTTCAAACACTTTCAACTAAAACTTGAAAAGTTTTTGTTATTCAACCCGAACTAAAAGTTTCGTCTTTCAACTAACTTAGAAAAATTTTATTCACTTTCAAAGGAAAATATCATAAGATATTTTTTAGTTAAAAAAATTTGACAGATTAATTCTTCAAAAAATATTAGGTAAGAACGTGCAATTTGATTTTCTTTTTGATTTAGGAGTCTTTATTTTCTAATAAATTATTAAATTATACACAATTTTATTTTGTATAAATCCTTTCATGTTTCAAATTATATACCAAATATTTATATAAAAGAGCTACAATTTTACGTTTTCATCATCAAAACTTTGCCTTCTTCGAGCAGCAACTATAAATTAAGGATTTTCAGGTTCTTCTTTGAGCAATTTTTTTTAAAGTAGTTGAATTTTACATTCACGCGTTTATATTAGTAGTTAAATTTAGCATTCACATATTTATATTAATAATTAAATTTTGCATTCACGTATTCAACAAGTACATTTTTATTTTGGTATTCTTAATTGTGAACCTTGAATGAACATGGGCATGTTTGGCCAAAATCTCAATTTTTTTAGCTGTTTTATAATTTTTACAATAATTTTTATTAATTAAAGAAATGGAATAATTCATATTTTGCTTGCGAGAAAAAAAGAAGATTTTTTGTCAGTTAGATGATCATTTATGTGTTTTTTAGAATGAACTTAAGAATATATATTTCTCAAAAAGATTTCAAGCAAAGAAATCTAAAATCTTCGAGAGTTTATGTGCTCTTAGTTAAAATAAAAAATACCACAATTTGTGAAATTATAGTAATGAATAAATACCACAATTTATGAAATTATAGTAATGAATAAATATTAAGTTGAAAACATTGATTAAGATGATTGAGGACTTCTATTATCACCGTTTCTTCATTTATTGAGTTGCTAAATATAATCAATAATTATCATTTTCAGTAACTCGTACTTTTTTCTTAAACTTATTTTATAACTCAAATGTAATTAGTTAACATAGTATTTATGTGATTTTAAAAAAATATATACTTATTGAAACGGGACACACACACAACGCGCGTATCGTATAACTAGTTATTTTAAAAAGACCAAATAGAACCCAAATATGGCCATCGCTTAAAGCTCAACTGGCTGGCCCAATATATATTTGATTATTGGCTGGCCCAATATATATTTGATTATATGTAAATTTGGTTTAACCCATGTGCTGCCACCCACGATACTTTTTTACTCCAAATCAAGCAAGAGTTTTGCCACCTAGAAAGTCTTTTTATTTTGAGAAATTTTCATAAAACACTATCTTTTAGTAGTAATTAGCCATCTATAGATACCATTTGCTATATTACGGAATATATATACCTTTTCTGTGATTATAAGATGTATTTAAGCTATTGTATTCATGAATACAGTAGCAAAAATAGGCGTGAATCAGGGAAGCCCAGCTAATCAGTTGTTGTATTCGACTGTATTCATGGAGTGAAACATGGGATTACAGCTGGACAGATTATTGTATTCGACTGTATTCACCGCGTGAAATAGGGGATTACACTGTTTTTAAAACGGAAAGTGAATCAATTAACATAATAGACTCCTAATATAACTCAACAAACTCAATTATAACACACAAATTTTATATTTTTCAGTTATAAAAAAGATTCTCAACCGCAAAATACAATGAAATAGATAGAATACAGAGGGATACATTGAAATACAATGAGAAAAAAAAGACACTGAATATAATGAAATATATGGAATACAACGAGATACATTGAATTACAATGAAAAAAAAAGATATTGAATACAATGAAATACATAGAAGTACAGCGAGATACATTAAAATGCTCTTAAAAAAAAGGTAACAGAATCTTCAAATTGCTCAACCCCAAACTTCAGACGACCTATTTTAGTCGACAATTTTCTGACGACCCATCGGATTTCGACCATGATTCCATAAGCAGCATGAGAGAAAATTCCAAATTAATAAGGCGTACAGTCCACATGAACTCGGCAGAGTCGAATCCTTTCTGACCCGAACTCGAGTGAAGACCCACACCTCCCGCCCCTTTCCCCTGTAGTTGAAAGTTGAAACCCTAATCAGACGGAAAATCTTTAGAATTCAATCGTAATGTTAGGGTAAATTGAGAGAAGGAAGATGCCTCCTATGCCGTTGGACAAAATCAGCAAAGTATTGCCCTTCTCCAGGCTGTGTTCCTGCTTTAGAGTCCTTGTCGCTAGAAACATCAGAAATCACAACACGAGATCGGAATTCAGTGTCTTTTTTTCAATTTCTGAAGTGGGCGAGATCGGAAATTTTAATGGGATGGGGGAAGAGAATGAGATGTATCAAAGTAGAGAGAGAAAGAAAATAATGTAACGGATTAGCGTATTTAGTGGCTTAGAGCTAGCAGGTAACCAAAATTAAATATTTTGCTATAAACCTTAAAAGATATCTATAGAATATAATTTTTTTAAATAATATTTATTTAAAATAAATAAGGCGTTAACCTTTGCGTAAAAATTCCTTTTATTTTCTCTACCCCTGGCCCACTTGTCTTTCATTGCTTACCAAGATCCTTGTATATCCTTTTTAATTCCTTGTATATTTTCTCTACCCCTGGCCCACTTAGAAAGTCTTTTACATCATTCATCATATTGCCATTATAAGGACAATGCATCCTGCGTTGCATTTCAACACAGTGAGCAAACAAGGTTTTATTATTCTTTTCTTAAGTTTTATCTGTATTCAAGGTAAAACTTACTCCAAGATTTGTGGGTACTACACTCTTCCTCTGTTACAATAACGTTTGTCCTCGAACGTTGAATTGTAGTTGTTCTTAGGGCTTGAAACATTTTCTTAGGCCTCTCGCCATTCTTACAACCTTAGGACTCAAAATTTTGACTAACTCTCCAAATTTCTAAATTTTTTAGCAAAGTCTTCCTTGTAACAGGAGCTATCCAATAAATTTTAGTCTGTCCAAACAATCAAACAATAACACTTTACACCTTCAGCTACTCAATCCAATAATATACCACATCAAGGAATACCATATACCCACCAAGGCCATTTTACATCACTATAAGTACAAATATCACATAACTTCACAATCCAAATATTTTAAAGCTTAAAATGAATTATGTACCTAATATCTCGAACAAATAGGGATACTTTTCCTTTATGGCTTCCTCGGGCTCCCACGTAGCTTCCTCGGCTAAAATGGTTGCTCCATATTACTTTTACCAAAGCAACGTCTTTATTCCAAAGTCTACGAGCTTGCCTGTCTACTATAGCTACAGGGACCTCCTCATATGTCAGAGTATTATCAACCTCTATCTCCTGTCTATCAAGTACATGACTCAAATTGTGAAAGTTCAGCAAGAACACACGAAAAATTGGGTGCACAGAAGATAACTCTGGATGTCACACCTCCTTTTTACACCCGAGGGGGATATAAGAGAGTTTTTCCAATTAAAGTGACATAAATCGAAATAGGATTAATTAAATTATCAGAGTCGCCACTTGGAATATTTTATTTGGTGTTCCAAGTAACCGGTTTATTTTAAAATCCTAAATCAAGGAAATTTTGACTTTACTTTATAAGTTTGCGAACCAGAAATTCTAGATAAGGAATTCTGTTAACCCAGGAGAAGGTGTTAGGCATTTTCGGGTTCCGTAGTTCTAGCACGGTCGCTTAAACTATTGATAATTGGCCTATATCTGATTAATTACACATTTTAAACATACGTGCATTTTTAACTTTATAACCGCTTTTAATATTTTTAGGAAAACTCATGATTATTTTTGAAAACACATCGTAAACCACGCTACATGAATTGCACCAGCGGTTCACGATACGTTTATTTTATTTAATATTATTGAAAATTAAAGTCGGGTCACACGAAATGTACATCCAAATTTTAGCAATTATAAATCACAACTACGTCACGGGAACCGTACCCGTAACCATGATAAATTATTGTAGCGCGCCTAAAGCAAACTACGAAGAGTCATTTTTAATATTTAAGTTACAATATTTGTGAGGGCCATGGAAGATCTAATTATATATGGCATATCTCAATCCGTTTTCTCTTTAAAGGAATTGTATTTAGCTACAATAAACTAAAGACGTTCAGATCTTGATCTAATTGATGAGGGCCATGGATGATCTAATTTTAGATGGCACACCTCGATCCATTTTTTTTTCTTTAAAGGAATTGTATTGAAATACAGCAATCTAAAAGCAGGTCTTTAATTATTTCAAAATAAATGAGCCAGTAGCAAGCCCAATACATTAAAAGAATCCTTTTTTTTTTTAAAAAAGTATGGTTGACGGAACTGGGCTCAGAATCGAGCCCAAGAATGAGAAGGGAGGTGCAGATGGTCGCAATAGCTTTGGTTAGGCCAAGCATCAGGCCCAGCTTTTAGAGATAAACCTCCAGTAGTGGAAACTCATTTTTTGTCATGCTAAAAAGAAGCAATTTAAAGGATAAGATATTATAAGCTAGTTGGGCTCGAAATTGAACCCAAAGGTGAAAATAAGCAACAAATAAATGCCTTAAGTCAGAACTTGACCAGGATGTCTCGCCTGAGCCTAAATCAAGCCCAATTGCGACTCCTCTACCTCTGAATTAATATATGACCCAAAAGATTACGAATCCAGTAAAATCAAAGGGCTAGACATCCGTGTCATAAGCCCAACAGTATTAGTAGTAGCAAAAGAGATCAAACATTATCTGCTCATAAACTACCTTGAGCTTAAACTAAGAATAAAGCAAGGCCAATAACATGCTAATGAAAAAAAGCTTATTGACACTTAATGTAGTTCTTTACATCACAATCACCACACTCATAGATCAATCTAGCAAAGATTCACTTTCTTAATTTATGCATTACCCTGGATCTAAACCAGCCATTAATCTAACAATGTTGGCACTCAAAATGATTCGACATGATAATACACATACACACATTATGCAATCAGCAATTTTCCATCACAGTTCCAATAAATTACAACTGGAACATCTGTACTAATTTAAACCTGGGACACTTAAACTTTGTGAAATATACTAGAGAATAGAATACTAATGTCAACACTTAACCAAAACTGAAACCCGTAATTACAAAACCAAACAAAATAACAGGTGCTAAACGAAAGAAAAAGATCTGAAAGTCCATTCCAACTCAAACATGTTAAAACTTCAACTTTTTATTTCAGGGGTCATGAAGATACGTGGATATAGCCAAAAAAAAACAACAACAAAGCTTCAGCAAAAGATAATGAAACCAACAGTAGTTAGCAGCAGGTTTAATCCATATTCCACCTAGAAAATTAGTAAAATATTAAGAGCTTCAGCTTAGAAGACCAGGAATTCTCATGAAAATCCTTTTGAACTCTAGGAGAAAACCAGAAGTGCAATCCAAGCCAAACATTTAAAAAAAATGCAGAAAACTTTTTGCGTCTTTTTTCCGTGTATGAGTGTCTGATTTTTTATTGAAAGAAAGGTCTATATATAGACTTTTTTGGGTGCCATGTGCTGCTGAAACAGAATGGGAAATATTCCCTCATAAGGCATCTTTCCTAATAGAACTGGGACAGCTGGCAGCCTTTAATTGGCTCCAGTATTTGTGCTGTCCAAAATTGGGCCAGATGCCCCAGATTCTAGAAGTTTCCTAAAAGAAATCCGATCTTCTATTCTCAAATTAATCTTCCAAGTTTTCAATTGCTCAATTATCACCCTAAGTGTTCGTAACAATTAATAACTAGGCAAACAACACAAAATAGAAAGCTTTGAGTAAAATCAAATCAAACAGTGAGTAAATACTGAACCTCAACACAAATCAAAAAAGGTTCCATTTCATGATAAACTCCCAAAATCTAGACTTAACGGCTATTGACAAATTCGACTACAATCAAGAGAAGAATGGACATTGATTATCTATCACTGAAATCACAAAACAAAAGGGAAACCCTAAAATCTAAATCATGCAATTAGGACCACGGATTATAACAGAAACAACAAAAACAAGAAGAACGAAAAATCATGATAACATCTGACCTAGACAAAACAGAAATCTAAACTAATCTAAAAATCAAATAAACGGGAAAACCAAACCATTCGAGCGAGTGAATACTAATGGCCAATTTAAACGAGTAAATAACCTAGATGAACAGACCAACAAATGGTAAAAAAAAAGGAAAAAGAAAATAAGAAAACAAGCAAACAAAGCAAGAATCAAAGAACAAGAGGGGGGGGGGTGCTGACTAACAGGAAAAAGCTTGGGAGAATGACTTGAACCAACGAACAAGAGGGTAGAGACACAGTAATTTGGTCAAAGCAATTGTAGCCCTCGAAAATGAACCAAAACTCGTGTTAATCAAGGGTTCTCAACGAGAATAATTGGTTAACATGAGTCTTGAGTCAAATCGAACTCTGGAAGGTAAAGATTCGAACTCAGAAGAACTAGGGTTTTCTTTCCACTTTCAGATCTGAAATTTAGGGTATTTGGTAGGGATTTAAGGGAAAGTATTTAGGGGTTTAGAAAAAAAGGGGAAAAGGATAGCCTGATAAATATTTGGGGAGGTTTGGAGTACCGAAACCGCCGTGAGGCGATTTCCGGTGGGTGGTTGACGGCGGAGACGGCGAGGATTTTGGGGCGGCGGTCTCTAGGGTTTGGATTAGGGAAAATGAAAGTGAGAGTTAGGGTTCAAATGAGGGGGGGTGGAAGGTCTTCAGACAGTTTTATATTGGGGGGGTTATTAGTTCCGGACCGTTGGATCACTAGGATCCAACGGCTGTGATGAAACCGGGAAAAAACGGGGTCGTTTGGTGGTGGGGGGAGACCTGGACCGGGTAGCTGGGTTTTGGGCTTGGGTCGGAACGGTAAATAGGTTTGGGCTTCAGCATTTTTGGCCCAATTAAAACAACTTTTTTTTGTTTTTCTCTAATTCTCTTTTTTTTTTCTTTTTTTCATTTATTTTTCTTTTCCTTTTCTTTAATTAATAAAATTTTAAATTAAATTCCTAAATTATCGTAATTGTAAAGTTACACTAATTATCTAACTATAAATTTTAAACAATTACTTGATCCTAAACTAAAGGAGAAAAATCACTAATTTAAGAATTAAAAATAATAAATGTAAAAATGAGCGAATTTTTGTGATTTTTATTTTAGTAAAACAATTAATTGACTAATTAATCCTAAAATCATGGAAACTAAATCTAAATGCAATGCATGGTATTTTTGTATTTTTTTTTATGATTTTAATAAAAGTAAACATGCACAAAAATGCAAACAATTAACACAAATCCTACAAAATTGCAAATAACTGGGAAATTTTACTTCTTTAATTTGTGGGAGTATTTCACATAGGGCAAAAATTACGTGCTCACAGTTGCCCATCTTTGCTTGGAAATACGAAGAGTTTTCGGGCAAAGATAAAATGAGCAATTACGAACGATTTTTGCCCATTTGAAACTCCATGAGAAGCATCTTTTGAAAAAATCTGACCGAACTCTGCGTCAGAGGTTGCCTACATATCCTTGGCTATAAAGGAATCAGATCAGTGTAGTTCTGGAAGTTTTGGTAGCTGGGACTACCGGAAAAATGTGATTTCACTGATGTTGCTGTTGTTTCTTCTTGCTGAGCTCCTTATTACACTGAAATAAAAGATGAAAAGCTAAACTAGCTAAGCCTATCAACTACGAGTTACAAGATTCCTATCTATAACCCTTCTAAAGCTTGATCTTGAGTCTTGGATGGTTCTTCCTGAAGACTCTGATCTGAATCTTGACGCTTGTTAGTTGCAAACCGCTGGTTCATTCTTCTTCAAATTTTTGGATCAAGGTGGTACATGCAAAACTTGTGACTTCAATCATATCTTGGGCAGTCTGCATCTTTTCTCCGCTTTTATACTTAGAGTTCAACTTATTTTCTTGTTTTTCTTTTCTTTTATTTGGGTCATCTTAAACCTTGTGCCTCACGGTGAAAACCTGTTCAGGCACCAAAGCAAACAAACAAAATTTCTGCCCCAGTTTTTACTAGAAAAATTTTGTGAGTTATTGTAACAAAAATCTAAAGTATTACTTTATTGAAAGCAATTAAAATCAGGATTGTGTATCCCTGAGAAAAAGAGATTAGGGAGTGGAGACCCTATATCTAAAATGCAATCAAAAGGGGATCGGAGGCCCCAAGTTAAGAAGATTACCAGGTTATGCTAGAAAAATAACCGGGTTATGTCGGAAAGGAAAAAGGTCCTCGGGTTATACCGGGAAAGTCATCGAATTATGCCAGAAAAGATAAAAGGTCCTCGAGTTATGCCGGGGAGGTCCACGGGTTATGTCGGGAAAGTCATCGGGTTATGCCGGAAAAGAAAAAGGTCCTCGGTTTATGCCGGGGAGGTCCGCGGGTTATACCGGAAAAGTCATCGGGTTATGCCGAAAAAGAAAAAAAAGGTCCTCAGGTTATGCCGGGGAGGTCCGCGGGTTATGCCGGGAAAGTCACCGGGTTATGCCGGAAAAGAAAAAAGGTCATCGGGTTATGTCGGGGAGGTCCATGGGTTATGCCGGGAATCAACTAGGGAGTGGAACCCTATAATGGAAAAGACTAACATGTTATGCTAGGGGTGACTAGGGAATGTGACCCTATGTTGGGAAAACACAACTAGAGATTGGGAACCTTAGGCTACCATGATTTTAAATTTTTCTTCTTTATTTTCTTTTTCCTCCTCTTTTTTTTTTACTTCACTTTTCATTTTATTTAGGCGAATTAATGAAGAGTTTAAAAGGACTTCCCTTTTCGGGTCGACTTTTGCTACAGAACCATTTTGGTTTCTATATGCCTTGCTTTTATTGCACATGCTTCTTGCAGGGTTGTTTTGGACTGCACCTATTTTCTTGTTTTCAAATCAAAGAACAATTTGTCAGTTTGAAATGGTGGTTGGTTTTGTGGCCTTGATTGTTTTGATCACTTGATCTCGGCCCAACTCTTTTGATGACAATCTCCATTACTCGTTGGCTTTCTGAAGATCAGTTTCCTTTCTAAACCCAAGGATCTTGACTTTCCAAAATTCCGCGTGACGGTTAGCCCGTGTAGGGCTTTGGCCTATTCATCTTATTTCGCCTTTATGGGCACTTGACTTTGGATTTCTTTCCATTTCAATAATTTTGAATCAGGAGTATCAGCCATCATGGCCAGTCGAGATCGACTTGATGTACCTGCTGAGGCTGGGTACTTTTCCTTGAATTTTGGTTTTTGTGAAGCGGAACCCTGTAAAACCAATCTTGCCATCTTTTCTTTGTATTAGTTTCGAAGGAGGATTAAACCGAAAGGGATTCAAAGAAAAGTAAACAAAGGACAAGATAATGAATTTAACGAGAAGTGTCCCTTTCAGGGGAATGAAAGAAGGACTTATCTAGAGTGCATGAGGACTTCAATAGACATGACATGCTTCTTGGATTGGATACCCGATCTATGCAACCATCCAATCTCTAATAACCCTATCATAACTCGTATTTCAAAATCGAGAAACCTTTCTAGGACTCTATCAGCACCGATGGTTGCACGTAATTCCTTCTTTTCGATCAATGGCGCCCTTTGCGGGTTTTCACCAACTGACCTCTCTTATTTCTCTTCTCACCGTCTCCTTATAGTTCTCTTTGTGAGTTTTCACTAACAAGACTCTCTCATTTTCAATTTCTCTACTCACCATCGCCTTACGGTGCCCGTGTGGGGTTTCACCAATAAGACTCTCTCATTTTATTTCTCTCATTCGATTGTATCAGATTCCGGCATCCTTCCATTTTGAACATCTTTACCAATTGATCGGAAGGACTTTCAATAAGGCTTAGGGTAAAAAATTAGGTTGAATTACAACTTTGGAACCTTTCAAGCGAACTGTCGCCAAACCATTATAAATTTTGCCCCAGTTTCAACTTTTGGGGAAATGTGGATTTTTGTTTTGGTGTGAATAAACCCCAGAGAGAGGCTGCCTACGTATCCTTTCGGAATCAAGTCGAACGTAGTTCAGGGAAACTTTGTTTTTTGATTTTCTTCTTCTTTTTTTTATAAACATTTTCGAGTTCCAAAGAGGGTATTCAAAGAAAGGTAATCGGCTTAAAGGGTTAGCAAAAGGTTGAAGTGTTTGGGGTAGCGAGAATGAAAGCCTTCGTCATCCCAATCGGATAATATCGGTATCACATAAGGGTTAAACATAATACATTTTGACCACGTCTGCATTGACAACTGTTTCAGGGTCATTCCCTTCAATGTCTCCCAAGTACAATGCCCCTTTCAGCAACAATTTTCTTATAATGTATGGACCTTTCCAGTTTGGAGAAAACTTTCCTTTTGCTTCCTTGTGATACGAGAGAATACGTCTCAAAATGAGTTGCCGCACTTCAAAGTTCCTACGCCACACTTTCTTGTTGTAGGCACGGGCCATTATTTGTTGATACAACTGCCCATGGCAAATTGTAGCCATCCGTTTTTCATCAATCAAGGTTAACTGTTCTAGACGGGTCTTGATCCACTCACTATCCTCAACCTCGGCTTCAACGATAATTCGAAGAGATGGAATTTCAACTTCTGCGGGTATCACGGCTTCAGTGCCATAAACCAATAGATAGGGTGTGGCTCCAACTGATGTGCGCACAGTTGTGTGATATCCCAACAATGCAAACGGCAACTTTTCATGCCATTGTCTAGGACTTTGAATCATTTTTCTAAGAATCTTCTTGATGTTCTTGTTTGCGGCTTCAACAACACCATTAGCTTTGGGCCGATAAGGGGTAGAATTCTGATGCGTGACCTTAAACTGTTCACATACTTCCCTCATCAAATGACTATTTAGATTTGTAGTATTGTCCGTAATGATAGTTTTAGGAATACCAAAACGGCAAATGATGTTAGAGTGCACGAAGTCTACCACTGCTTTCTTAGTGACAACTTTGAGAGTGACTGCTTCGGCCCATTTTGTGAAGTAGTCAATGGCAACCAATATGAATCTGTGCCCATTTGAAGCTTTTGGCTCGATTGGCCCGATGACATCCATACCCCAAGCAACGAATGGCTGCGGTGCTGACATAGGATGCAGTTCTGAAGGTGGCGCATGAATCAGATCCCCGTGTACATGACACTTATGACACTTTCGGACAAAACTGAAGCAATCCTTTTCCATAGTCATCCAGTAATAGCCCGCTCGAAGGATTTTCTTTGCAAGGACATATTCGTTCATATGGGGTCCGCATACTCCTGTGTGCACTTTATTCATGATCCTTGCGGCCTCTTGGGCATCCACACATCTTAGAAGGTTCAGATCTGGAGTCCTTTTGTACAAGACCTCTCCGCTCAAGAAGAAGGCACTGGCAAGCCTTCTAATGGTTCTCTTTTGGTCTCCACTAGCTTGCTAAGGATATTCTTTTTTTTCAAGAATCTTTTAATATCATGATACCATGGATGAACATCAGTCTCTATTTCAACTGCGCTGCAAGAACCATGTCTTTCTCGAATTTGGATTTACAATGGGTCAATGTGGACGTTGCCTGGATATGGTAACATTGAAGCCAAAGTGGCTAGTGCATCGGCCAACTCATTGTGAAACCAAGGGATGTACCTGAACTCGATGGATTTGAACCGCTTGCTAAGATTTTCCACATGTTGCCTGTATGGAATAAGCTTGACATCCCGAGTTTTCCATTCACCCTGAGCTTGTCGGATAATCAAGTCCGAATATCCCATGATTAATAATTCTTCCACATCTTGATCAATTGCCATGTTCATGCCCATAATGCAGGCTTCATACTCGGTAGTGTTGTTTGTGTAGAAAAACCGAAGCCGGGCTATTGCCGGATAGTGTTGACCGGTGGGTGAGATCAAAATTGCCCCAATCCCGACACCTTTTGCATTCATAGCTCCATCGAAGAACATTTTCCAAGCATTGGTGTCTTCTGAAATTACCTCAACTGCATTTACTTTCTCATCCGAAAAGTAAGTACTCAGAGGCTGATATTCATCATCGGCCGGATTTTCAACCAGCTGATCCGCTAAAGCTTGAGCTTTCATTGTCGTACGGGTGACATAGACTATGTCAAATTCGGTGAGCAAGATTTGCCATTTCGCTAACCTCCCTGTGGGCATCGGCTTCTGGAATATGTACTTCAAAGGGTCCAACCTAGTTATGAGGTAGGTGGTATAAGCCAACAAGTAATGCCTAAGCTTCTGAGCGACCCACGTTAGGGCACATCAAGTTCTTTCCAACAAAGTGTATTTGGCTTCTTAACTAGTGAACATCTTGCTCAAATAGTATATGGCTTGTTCTTTCTTCCCAGTCACATCATGTTGCCCGAGAACACATCCAAAGGAATTCTCCAAGACTATCAAATACAAAAGCAAAAGCCTCTCAGGTTTTGATGGGACCAAATTCAACAGATATTCTTTGATTTTGTCGAAGGCTTCCTGACACCCATCTGTCCATCTAATCGCCGCATCTTTCTTCAACAACTTAAATATGGGATCACATGTGGAAGTCAACTGAGCAATGAACCGACTGATGTAATTCAACCTTCCTAGCAGACTCATAACCTCTTTCTTGGTTCTCGGAGGAGGCAAATCCCAAATAGACTTTATCTTTGTTGGATCCAGCTTGATACCCCTCCGACTGACTATTAACCCAACAGTATCCCAGACGGAACCCCAAATGCACATTTAGCTGGATTTAACTTCAAATCATACTTACGCATATGCTCAAAGAACTTTCTTAGATCCTGAACATGGTCGTCCTGCGTTCTTGATTTAATGATCACATCGTCCACATACACCTCGATTTCTTGGTGCATCATATCATGAAATATGGCAGTCATATCTATCATGTAAATTGCCCCGGTGTTCTTTAAAGCAAAAGGCATGACCATGTAACAGTAAGTACCCCAAGGGGTGGTAAAAGTCATCTTTTTTGCATCGTCTTCATCCATCAAGACCTGATGATATCCAGCATAACAATCCATAAAAGACAGTATCTCATGTTTGGCACAGTTGTTAACAAGGATGTGGATGTTTGGTAGCGGGAAGTTGTCCTTGGGATATGCTTTGTTCAAATCCCGATAGTCAACACACACTCAGGTTTTCCCATATTTCTTTGGCACTGGGATCATATTAGCCAACCATGTGGTGTATCGGACCACTCAGATCACACCCACTTTCAACTGTTTGGTGACTTCTTCTTTAATCTTGTCACTGATATCCGTTTTAAACTTTCTCTGCTTTTGTTGGATAGGGGGATAACCAGGGTAAGTTGGCAATTTAAGTACCACTAAGTCCGGACTCAGTCTTGGCATATCATCATAGGACCAGGCAAACACATCTTTGAATTTGAACAAAAGTTGAATCAATGCATCCCTAGTTCTTTCATCAATGTGAATGCTTATCTTGGTTTCCTGGACCTCTTACGAACTACCCAAATTAACTGGCTCAGTTTCATTTAAGTTTGGCTTAGGCTTATTCTTAAATTGTTCCAATTCTCGGTTTATTTCCCTAAAATCTTCATCTTCATCGTATTCTGGTTCTTGATTCATTATTTCACAATTAGACAACGTGTTAGGATCTGGGCATGAAGTCCGCAAGCATGTCATGTTATTTAAGTCCGCATTATTAGAACTAAAAGAAAAAAATAAGAAAGAATAAATAAAGAGATTCATAGATGATGAAATATTAATTTCATTTCAATGAATTTGAAGATAGAAGGGTTTACATTGGAATTTTAAAGACAATAAACTAAAAGAAACATTCGAGTTACACCCTGAAATAACTCGGCATGCAGAAAAGGTGGCAAGACTGGATTACCGGGATTCCCGCCTGACTGGGAACGGAGTAGCCTTCCAGTTTTGCAGCTTGGCATCGGGCCCCATATATTGCACCCCAGCAGTGCTCGAGCCTTCTCCCGGCTGGACCATGTGATTCTCATATAACATTTCCCTCATGGATCCACATATATCTTCAATTTTACTCGGCCGTGAATGCCTCATCTTCTTCCTCTATGTATCTTGGCTTCGTGAATGTTTTGGAGAGATGTGGGACCGACTGAGGCAACACCCAACAGTGCTCTTTCGTTCATTTTCCCATGTCACATCAACTTCTATAGCTTGGAAACCCACACCGAAGAATTTCTCACTGGCAACTAACGTGATAGGTTCCGTGATACCTTACAAGGACACCCCAAGCCCCTTCCCAGGCTTATAACCGTGCTTGATCATTTCATTGGCGACCATGATTGATGCATTTGACAGAAAGGGTTGAGGACACGGGCTTTCTTCCTCACACTGATCTGCGACCATAATCTTAAAAGCTTGATAGACTATGTACTCGCTACCTTCCTTAGCCTCGAGACATGGGACTGACGGTCCCGACAAATTGATTGCTCGTCCTCTCCATGTACCACAATTTCTTGATCTTCGTGTTCAAACTTCACTATTTGGTGGAGAGTGGAAGGTACGACCCCTGCAGCATGGATCCAAGGACTTCCTAGGAGAAAATTGTAGGAGGTGTCCATGTCCAAGACCTGAAATGTCACTTCGAAATCCATAGAACCGATAGTTAAGATCAAATCAATCTCCCCTATTATGTCTCTCTTGACTCCATCAAAAGCACGTACACAAACATTGTTAGGCCTAATTCTCTCAGTCCCAATTTCCATTCTTTGCAAAGTTGAGAGAGGGCAAATGTCAACCCCAGATCCGCCGTCCAACATGACTCTTTTCACATTGTACCCTTCACATTTAACTGTCAAATGAAGAGCTTTGTTGTGGGCAACCCCTTCTGGGGGAAAGTCATTTTTGCTAAATGTAATTCGGTTGACTTCGAAGAATCATTCCGCCATCCTTTCCAGTTGCTCAACAGTGGTTTCAATCGGAACATATGCTTCATTGAAGGTCTTTATCAACACTTTCTGATGCTCATTCGAGCTCATCAGTAGGGACAAGAGCGAGACCTGAGAGGGAGACTTCCAAAGTTGGTCAATTACCTCGTAGTCCATAGTTTTCATATTTCGGAAGAATTCCTCTTCTTATTCGGCACCGACTAGATTTTGAAGCAGAAAATGCTTCTGTTTGGCATTGTTCACTTCTTCCAGATTGAGGTACTTCCCAGACGGGTTTGTTTCATTCACTTCCCCTACGATTTCTTTTCCCTTGTACATCACTATCGCTTTGTTGTAGTTCCAGGGGACGACAGTGGGATCCTTCACGGGCTTCTGTGGTGCGCGACTGATAACCACTGGCTCATTCAGCCTTGGTGAAATTATCGGCCCCTACGCCACATAAGTCCCCTTTGGTACGTACATCTTATTTAGCTCGAACCTTTTGGGGGGAATCAACACAAACTGTTCTTTCCTGAGGGCCCGGGTAACATAAAGAATGGCATCTTTAGAAGGTATTGCCCCTGTCTTGGCTTCCACAGTCTTTTCTACACTTCGAGGAGTGGATTTGTTATTCTTCTCCCCCTTTTCTTGCTTTGCAACCGCCCCTAGCTTCTTTTCAACATCGGCGATAACAATGATAGCTTTCAGAGTTGGGTTAAACTCTTTATCTTCACAAATCATCCCAATAACTGGCTCGTTGTTGTGAGCCGGCAATGGGTTATTGGTCACATTAGGGGCCTTTTCATCTCTTAGCACTACCCTTTTTTGCTCTATTAGGTTTTCGACCGCCCTTTTGGGAGTCCAACAGTCCTCGGTGTCGTGCCCTTCTACCCCAGAATGATAAGCACATCTGATACCAGGTCGGTAGGAGGGTGACTCTAAGTTTTGCCTGTTCGGAGTTACGGGTTCCAACAAACCCATTTGGACCATCTTAGGGAAAAAGATATAGTACGATTCACCAATGGGCGTGAAATTGGTTCTTCTGGGCGGCTCACGGGCACGAACATTATAGGGAAAATTATTTTATGGGGGACGAGGATTAGATGGGGCTTGGTGAAGAGGGTTATTTCTAGGAGGTAGAGCTCGATTTTGGTTAAACTGTTGTTGTGGCCGAGCGTATGTCTGACATTCATCACCGTATAAGGCTGAGGAGTCATGGCATAAGCCGCATCCTAGTGAGGATAATAATGTTGCAGGATGTTTGGAGGGAAGTAACCTTAGGGTTGATGGGGGTTTCTCAGACTCGAAGCCACTATGGCTACTTCTTCTTTATTCTTTCGATTTGCTACACCTCCTGACTTGCTCTCGATTGCTTGGGACGTAGCTCTTATAGCAGATTGGCTCAATATGCGACCCGTTTTCAGACCATTCTCGACCATTTCCCCAATTTTGATAGCCTCAGGAAATGGCTTTCCCATAGCAGACGTCATATTCTGGAAGTAATCATCCTCTTGGGCTTGCAGGAAGACACAGACCATCTCGGTCTCATCCATCGGGGGTTTCACCCTGGCAGCTTGTTCGCGCCATTTGACAAAATATTCTCGGAAGCTCTCCGAAGACTTCTTTTTGAGATTAGATAGAGAATTTCTGTCTGGAGCTATGTCTATGTTGTACTGGAATTGCCTGACAAAATCTCGAGCCAAATCATCCCATATGTGCCAGCGAGATATGTCTTAATCCATATACCACTCAGATGTAATGCCGACTAGACTCTCTCCGAAATAAGCCATTAGGAGTTCTTCTATTCCGCCTACCCCTCTTAATTGATTGCAATACCTCTTGAGATGGGCTATAGGGTCCCCGTGTCTGTCATACTTTTCGAACTTGGGAGTCTTAAAACCAATGGGCAGATGAACATGCGGGAACATACATAAATCAGCGTAGGATACGCTTTTCTGTCCACTTAAACCTTGTATATTCTTGAGGCTTTGTTCCATGCTTCTCATTTTTCGAGTGATTTTCTTTTTCTCGAGATTCTTTGTAGCTCTCTCTTGTCCTGCGGTAAACTCATACCAAGGTTGTTGAAGGTAAGAATTGGTAGTGAAATGAGCCGTGTCTGATGGAAAAGGTGGTACTTGGAAAGTAAAGGATGATGGATCAAAGCTTGGCCTGGGTAAAGCTGGCTGTGCTGTAGCCGAGGTTGGTGGTGCGGTGAATATGTTAGAAGCCACTCCCAAAATCAATACATGGGGGCGAACCTCAAAAGGCGTTCCGGCGAAATGGGATGAGATGGTGGGATATCCAAACAGAGTGTTCGAGTAACTTATTGGGATGTTGGAGGTTCCACTTGCTATGGGAAGTAGCTCGAGAAAACTAGGTATTGCACTAGGAGGCTCTCTACCATTCGATAAAGCATCCCACATTTCCTACATGCGGAGGCGCAGTGCCCTATTCTCTTCAACAGCCGCTGACTCTAAGGTTGGGATAACCAATATCGGGCTATCCTCTGGGATGAGAATTGTTGGTAGATGACTTTCTGATGATATTTCGACACTTCCGTTGGATCTTGTAAAGTAAGGGTGCGAAGCTAGGTTACCACAAAACCAACCACCTTAAAACAGAACCTATAACTCAATAGCAGACACAACAAATCGGTTAGTTCGAGGCAATTAACACAAAGGGAATCACACATTAGGGGATGTGATGCACCTATACAGTTAAATGTATTTCTACATGTTTGCGTGTCTCATCCCGGCTTTTGTTTATCTCCCCGATCTTTCTCTTTTTTTGGCATTTTTCAGTATTTGCTTTCTTTTTCACTCTCTTATTGTTTTCTCTCTTGTTTTCGTTCTCTTTTTCTTGTTTTCTTTTTTTTTTTCTTCTCTTTTCTCTTTTTTTGGTTTTCTCTTTTTGTCATTTTCTCTTTTATTTGAGTTATTTAAAACAATGTCTAGATCCGATGGGGATTGACTAGGTATCACGACGCCACGTGAATCAGATCATCACGTAGTTCAAGGAATAAATGCGGAAATAAAAGAAAGAAATAATTTTGGGTTTTTCTAAATTTTCATTAAAAATAAAAACTTATAATTTTTCTATTACAAAGACTCCATCATACTTTTCATGGAATTGAAAAACTAACAAAACAGACTCTAGAACTGGAAACTGAAATACAGACTCGAAACGAAAATCAAGAATACATAAGTGCTTCCAAAACTACTCCAGGGGCCCGTGGGACATCAGTCAGTCTCGCCACGGGCCTATGTGCAAGATCTTCTTGGAGGCAATCCAGGTCATTCACTTTTTGGCGAACAAAGGTCATACCTGCGGCGAACAAGGTGGTTCTAGTCATGTCCTCACATTCATGGCATTTCATGACGATGTAGTCGGTAATTGCTCTAACCCTTTCCCCAATGATGCCTTTCTCTTGGAACAAACATCCAATTTGTTGAGACCTAACTTATAGCACTTGGGTGTCATGATGGCTTTGACCCTGCAACTATTGCATATTCTCTTCTAGCTGAGACATTAGTGCATAACATTATTCCCCCTCTGCTTTAAAGTTCTTTGTTTGTTTGGCCATCTCATTCTTGAGGGTAGTTAGCCTTTTTCTTCAAGTTTGTGACTTCTCCATCATATTTCCTTTTCAATTGCCGGACAAACTCTGCCCGTCCTTCTACGTTTTGTGCTCGGCATCTTGCCAGACTACCCTCGGATTTTTTCAAATCATCCTCGTACTCAGATATTTTCCTCCTAAGATCGTTTATTAGTCTTTCATCCGTTCGGCTCCTTTCTTGATTCTCAACAGCTATCTTCATTTTTTGGATTTGGGCTCGAAGGGCTTTACCCCTTCATCAGCAGCAGCCTGTACACTACTATCAAATTTGAGATCTCTGATTTGCCCCTCCAATTTGCTTATCTTGGCCCTGTAGCTTGTCTCTTTTGCCAACCAATCCCATTGCTTTTGTGCTCCATCAGTGAACGATTGTACATGGGGCCTTTTGGTGGGACGTTCTAGCTCTTGATGGACTTGAAACCTTTTACCATAGCAGGCTATATAATTAGGCTCTAATTAGCCTTTGGACAAATCCCGCACCCGAGTCTGTGGCTCCACGAACTGACACTAATGCCAAATCTGGCGAACCTTTTCTTCAGGGAATGCAACTTTTGGACCTAGTTCAATGACTTATCGACTCAAATCTTCATCATGAGGGAGAGTTTGGTGCCGGCCTAGCTGGCGCAAAACCCTATGTAGAGCATACGACTGAATATTCCGAAGACCCATCAATAGAAGAAAACACACTTCGGCTGACATATAGATGACTTCAGTGACCGGGAGCCAACCGAATGTCCACTCAATTTTACTTGCAGTCAAAGAACTCAAATGCGCAAACCATGCCTCCGTACCCTCTGGAAACTCATGACCCTCCATCCGGTTTTCATGTTTTTCAATGCAGTTAAGCCCAATCATACCATAGTTCATGTACCCCGGACGATGACAAAGGTGTTCTTCCATCTAAAGTTGTAAAAGCATGTTACAACCCTCAAAAAAATTTCCCCCGCTCAGCAAACGGTTAGAGCTCGATAAATCTCTGCTAGGATCATCGGTACAATGGTGCCATTAGCCTTTTAAATCATGAAGTCGGCCATTCCTACGAGCCCCAACTTTATATATCCATTCTTTCTCTGGCAGATTAAGGTGCCCAAGAATGCCACTATAAAAGCCAGTCCCCGACGTGTTTCCCATTTACCTTTGTTCCCTGAATGAGTTAGACCAGTATTTAGAGCCTCAAAACCGTGGGGATCCCCATAATGACGGTACAGGAAGTAGAATGTGCAAAATCCCTCAGCCAAATTTCCATTTTTGACTTCCCGATGGATACTCAAAAGGTCCAGAAACTTGTGAGGAGTCACCGCTCTTGGTGCCACTGGGTACCGATTTCTGAGATTCCCACTAAGACTAGCATAGCCCGCTATTTCCTAAAGTGTAGGAGTTAGCTCAAAATCAGAGAAATAGAACACATTATACGCCGAATCTCAAAAAGGTTTTAAAACCTCAATTATATCCAACCTTGGTTTAATATTCAAAAGACCAATGAGACCGCCCAAAGCTTTTACCGCAGAACCTCTGTTGACTTCCCCTAAGTCATTCCACCACATATGGAGTTCTAACAGGATTTTCTTGAGGACTATGAAGGGTTCATTTTCAATAGTGCACATTCTGCACATTTATTTAAAGTGATCGGTTAAAAGACCATGCTTTATTTTGACTCAAGAGAAGATTATCAATTTTTTAAAATTTCAATTCAAAATAAAAACACCTTTGCAAATATGGCCCTTCATCACCTCAGGAAAGAAAATTTTAAGGATGTGTTCGCTAATTGACCAAAAATTTGAAAAAGGACCATAGGTGGCTATCTTGCAAAAAACAGCCTTCCGACGCTCTTTTGGGGACATTTTGGCTATTTAGACAAGAACGACATCACCTAATTTTATTTATGATAGAATAACAACATTTCATATTTTTGGGTTATTTTTTGCAAAAATGGAGTTGGACCCGGTGAGAATCAAACTTGCATAGTTCGAGAAATTTTGACGCAACAGAAAACAACACCAAATATTTTTTGAAACAATTTTCCTTTTTTCTCTTTTTTTTTTCAAAATTTTGGCAGAGTTTCGATACTTTTTTGGACACCAGATTTTCCAAAGATAGGTAATTTTCTCTCATACCTCCATTTGAATTTTTCAATTTTTCTCCCTTATTCTAGAAGCTGGTCAATATGCAATCTGAAGCAAATAAATGTACAAGTAGCAAGTAAAGTGCATCAGGATGGTCTTTTGATTTCGGGTACACCTGTCCTAGACGGACCCAACCCCTGTGTTGAGTCCCCAAAGTCAAATGCACGTGATGCAAACAAGCGTTCCTACTAGGGATCCGGCATGAGACTATGTTATACTAGGTTTAAAAATCTGGGTATATTGTTCTAGACCTGGCTTACCCGAGCGGACAACTCGAGCCGAGGGATGACAGCGTACCGGGAATACAGAATCTTCACCTACTTTGAAACTTGTCCGAACCGCATTCTAAAATTGGGATATGACTCTAAAAGAAAATAAGTTACACGAAGTGCACACTTCCTAGATGATTTAGAAGACTCAGAGAAAAGAGGGCTTCGTAACAATTTATATACAGTTCAAACAATATCAAAGCGGTAAAGAGCAGAATTTAACACATTAGGCTCAACCATGTAAAAATCAAATTAAAATAAAGCCTAGTATAACAGTTATTCTAAGCTCGAATTCTTGAACCCTGAACCGGAAGTTCTGGGTTTTCATTCCCCAACAGAGTCGCCAGAGCTGTCACACCTTCTTTTTACACCCGATGGGGATATAAGAGAGTTTTTCCAATTAAAGTGATATAAATTGAAATGGGATTAATTAAATTATCAGAGTCGCCACTTGGAATAGTTTATTTGGTGTTCCAAGTCAGCAGTTTATTTTAAAATCCCAAATCGAGGAAATTTCTACTTTACTTTATAAGTCTGCGAACTAGAAATTCTAGATAAGGAATTTTGTTAACCCGGGAGAAGGTGTTAGGCATTCCCGGGTTCCGTGGTTCTAGAAAGGTCGCTTAAACTATTGATAATTGACCTATATCTGATTAATTACACATTTTAAACCTACGTGCATTTTTAACTTTATAACCGCTTTTAATCTTTTTAGGAAAACTCATGATTGTTTTTGAAAACACATCGTAAACCACGCTATATGAAATGCACCCGCGGTTCACGACACGTTTATTTTATTTAACATTATTGGAAATTAAAGTCGGGTCACATAAAATGTACACCCGGATTTCAGCAATTATAAATCACAACTATGTCACGGGAACCGTACCCGTAGCCATAATAAATTATTGTAGCGCGCCTAAATCAAACTACGAAGAGTCATTTTTAATATTTAAGTTACAATATTTGTGAGGGACATGGATGATCTAATTATGTATGGAACACCTCAATCCATTTTCTCTCTAAAGGAATTGTATTTAGCTACGATAAACTAAAGACGTTCAGATCTTGATCTAATTGATGAGCTCCATGGATGATCTAATTTTAGATGGCACACCTCACTCCATTTTTTTTTCTTTAAAGGAATTGTATTGAACTACATCAATCTAAAAGCAGGTCTTTAATTATTTGAAAATAAATGAGCCAGTAGCAAGCCCAATACATTAAAAGGATCCCTTTTTTTCTAAAGAAGTATGGTTGACGGATCTGGGCTCAGAATTGAGACCAAGAATGAGGGGGGAGGTGCAGATGGCCGCAATAGCTTTGATTAGGCCAAGCATCAAGCCCAGCTTTTAGAGATAAACCTCCAGTAGTGGAAACCCATTTTTTGTCATGCTAAACAGAAGCAATTTAAAGGATAAGCTGCTATAAGCTAGCTGGTCTCGAAATTGAACCGAAAGGTGAAAATGAGCAACAAATAAATGCCTTAAGTCAGAACATGACCAGGCTATCTCGCCTGGGCCTAAATCAAGCCCAATTGGGACTCCTCTTCCTATGAATTAATATATGACCCAAAAGATTACGAATCCAGCAAAATCAAAGGGCTAGACATCCGTGTCATAAGCCCAACAATATTAGTAGTAACAAAAGAGATCAAACATTATCTGCTCCTAAACTACCTTGAGCTTAAACTCAGAATAAAGCAAGGCCAATAACATGCTAATGAAGAAAAACTTATTGACACTTAATGTAGTTCTTTACATCACAATCACCACACTCATAGATCGATCTAGCAAAGATTCACTTTCTTAATTTATGCATTACCCTGGATCTAAACCAGCAATTAATCTAACAATGTTGGCATTCAAAATGATTCGACATGATAATACACATACACACATTATGCAATCAGCAGTTTCACATCACAGTTCCAATATATTACAACTGGAACATCTGTACTAATTTAAAAATTGTGCACTTAAACTTTGTAAAACATACTAGAGAATAGAATACTAATCTCAACACTTAACCAAAACTGAAACCAGTAATTACAAAATCGAACAAAATAACAGGTGCTAAATGAAAGAAAAAGATATGAAAGTCCATTCCAACTCAAACATGTTAAAACTTCAACTTGTCATTTCAGGGGTCATGAAAATACTTGGATACAGCAAAAAAAAAAAACAGCAAAGCTTCAGCAAAGATAATGAAAGCAATAATAGCTAGCAGCAGTAGCACCAAGTTTAATCCATATTCCACCTAGAAAATCAGTAAAATATTAAGAGCTTCAGCTTAGAAGACCAGGAATTCTCATGAAAATCCTTTTGAACTCTAGGAGAAAACCAAAAGTGCAATTTGAGCCAAACTTTTAAAAAAAATGCAGAAAACTTTTTGAGTCTTTTTTCAGTGTATGAGTGTCTGATTTTTGAGTGAAAGAAAGGTCTATATATAGCCTTTTTTGGGGTGCCATGTGTCGCTGAAACAGAATGGGAATTTTTCCCTCACAAGGCATCTTTCCTAATAGAATTGGGACAGCTGGCAGCCTTTAATTAGCTCCAGCATTTGTGTTGGCCAAAATTGGGCCAGCTGCCCCAGATTCTAGAATTTTCCTAAAAGAAATCTGATCTTCTATTCTCAAATTAATCTTCCAAGTTTTCAATTGCTCAATTATCATCCTAAGAGTTCCTAACAATTACTAACTAGGCAAACAACACAAAATAGAAAGCTATGAGTAAAATCAAATCAAACAGTGAGTAAATACTGAAAAGGGTGAATACCCGAACCCTTAACACAAATCAGAAAAGGTTCCATTTCATGATGAACTCCCAAAATCTAGACTTAACGGCTATTGACAAATTCGACTACAATCAAGAGAATAATGGACATGGATCATCTAGCACTGAAATCACAAAACAAAAGGGAAACCCTAAAATTTAAATCATGCAATTAGGACCACGAATTATAACAGAAACAACAAAAATAAGAAGAACGAAAAATCATAATAACATCTGACGTAGACAAAACAGAAATCTAAAGTAATCTAAAAATCAAATAAACAGGAAAACCAAACAAATTAGAGCGAGTGAATACTAATGGCCAATTGAAACAAGTAAATAACCTAGACGAACAAACCAGCAGATGGTAAAAAAAAGGAAAAAGAAAATCAGAAAACAAGCAAACAAAGCAAGAATCAAAGAACAAGAGGGGGGGTGCTGACTAACCGGAAAAAGCTTGGGGGAATGACTTGAACCAACGAACAAGAGGGTGGAGACATAGTAATTTGGTCAAAGCAGCTGTGGCCCTTGAAAATGAACCAAAACTCGTGTCAATCAAGGGTTCTCAACGAGAACAATTGGTTAACATGAGTCTTGAGTCGAATCGAACTCTGGAAGGCAAAGATTCAAACTCAGAAGAACTAGGGTTTTCTTTACACTTTCAGATCTGAAAATTGGGGTATTTGGTGGGGATTTAAGGGAAAATATTTAGAGGTTTAGAAAAAGGAGAGGATGAGGATAGCCTGGTAAATATTTGGGAAGGTTTGGAGTACCGGAACCGCCGTGAGGCAATTTCTGGTGGGTGGTTGACGGCGGAGACGACGAGGATTTTGGGGCGGCGGTTTCTAAGTTTTGGATTAGGGTAAAACGAAAGTGAGAGTTAGGGTTCGAATGAGGGGGGTGGAAGGTCTTCGGACAATTTTATATTGGGGGATTATTTGTTCTGGACCGTTGGATCACTAGGATCCAATGGTTGTGATAAAATAGGGACAAAACAGAGTCGTTTGGTGGTGGGGGGAGACATGGACTGGGTAGCTGGGTTTTGGGCTTGGGTCGGAACGAGTAACGAGGTTTGGGCTTCAGCATTTTTGGCCCAATTAAAATAGCCCTTTTTTTGTTATTCTCTGATTCTTTTTTTTTTATTTGTTTTTCTTTTCCTTTTCTTTAATTAATAAAATTCTAAATTAATTTCCTAAATTATCTAAATTGTAAAGTTACACTAATTATCTAACTATAAATTTTAAATAATTACTTGATCCTAAACTAAAAGAGAAAAATCACTAATTTAAGAATTAAAAACAATATATGTAAAAATGAGCCAATTTTTGTGATTTTTATTTTAGTAAAATAATTAATTGACTAATTAATCCTAAAAATATGAAAACTAAATCTAAATGCAATGAATGGTATTTTGTATTTTTTTTTATTATTTTAATAAAAGTGAATTGGATAAGGCCCTATATATCTTGGGTTAAGCTTCCCTTTTCTACCAAACCTCACGATACCCTTCATTGGAGACACCTTTAAAAATACATAGTCATCCTCTTTGAACTCAAGATCGCGGCATCTTATATCTGAGTATGACTTTTGTCGGCTTTGAGCTGTTTTAAATCGTTCCTGAATCAGTTTCATCTTAATCAAGGCATCGTGTACTATGTTTGACCCAATAAGCTTCGTTTCACCTATCTCAAACCACCCTACATGTGAACGACATCGCCTCCTGTATAGGGCATCGAATGGGGCCATCTGAATACTTGCTTGATAACTGTTATTATATGCAAATTCAATCAAAGGTAGATGATCATCCCGACTTCCTTTAAAATAAAGAACACATGCTCCTAACATATCTTCCAATTTCTGAATTGTCCTCTCGGCCTGCCCGTCTGTTTGAGGGTGAAAGGTTGCACTTAGATTAACTCGGGTATCGAGGCCTTCCTAAAAACTCCGCCAGAACTGGGCAGTAAACTGTGCACTCCTGTCAGACATAATAGACATGAGAGAACCATGCAACCGAACAATCTCTGTATAATGCTGCATACTAGTGTGCCATATAAGTTATTTTGAAGTGAGCTGACTTAGTGAGTCGGTCTACTATGACCCAAATGGGATCTTGTTTCTTAAAAGTTCTTAGAAAGCAACCACAAAATCCATATTTATTCGTTCCCATTTTCATTCGGGTATTTTAATGACTTGAGCTAAGCCGTCTGGTCTCTGGTGTTCAGCTTTTACTTGTTGACTGTTAAGGCATTGTGATACATAATCTGCAATATCTCGCTTCATATTATTGTACCAATAAATATTCTTCAAATTATGATACATTTTAGTAGACCTAAATGTATTAAATATCTGGAGCTATGCGATTATACTATAATTGCCCTTCAAAGATCATCTACACTAGGCATGCATAAGCAGTCATCAAGTCTAATTACACAATTCTCATCAAGTGCAAAATTCTTAATCTTGCCACTGAGGACACCTTCCTTGAGCTTAAGTAAGCTAGCATCATCAAATTGTTTGGATTTAACTCGCTCTATTAAAGTAGACTTAGCACCCATACTTGCTATCAACCTCCCATCATACTTCTCATCAAGACGAACCCCTTGGGTAGATATTTGTTGGGCTTCCTTAACTATTGGACGTTCAACCAAAGACAGCCTGGTCAAACTTCCCATAGATCTTCTGCTCAGAGCATCAACAACCATATTCATTTTGTCGGATGATAAAGGATCTTGCAATTATAATCCTTAAGCAACTCCAACCACCTGCATTGTCTCAGATTCAACTCTTTCTGCTTGAATATATACTTCAAACTTTTGTGATCTATATAAATGCCACATTGCTCTCCATAAAGATAGGGAAGCCATAATTTTAGAGCAAAAAGAACTGCTGCTAGCTCAAGATCGTGGGTAGGATAATTTTTCTCATGATTCTTTAACTGCCTAGAAGCATAAACAATTACCTTGTCATTCTGCATAAGAACACATCCTAACCCTACTCTGGAAACATCACAATAGATCACAAATCTACTTGTAGGGATAGGTAGAGTCAGGATTGGGGTTGTAGTCAACCTGTTCTTGAGTTCTTGAACACTTTTCTCACAAGCTTCAGACAGTTGAAACTTCACATTTTCTGAGTTAACTTTGTCAACGGGGCAGTTACTGAAGAGAACCCTTCTACAAAATGATGGTAGTAACCTGCCAATTCCAAAAAAATGTGAATCTCTGCAGGGGTCATTGGCCTAGGCCAACTTTTAACTGTTTCTATTTTATATGGGTCTACTTTAATGCCTTCTCTCGAGACCACGTGTCCCAAAATGTAACTGTTTTGAGCCAAACTTCACATTTGGAGAATTTGGCATAAACTTGATGCTCCTTGAGTATTTGAAGAATTGTTCTCAAATGATTCTCATGCTTTTTTCTACTACGGAATATACCAAAATATCATCGATAAACACTATGACAAAGGTATCTAAGAAAGGCTTGAAGATTCTATTCATTAAGTCCATAAAAGTCGGTGCATTGGTCAACCCAAAGGACATCACTAAAACTTCATAGTAACCTTGCCGAGTCCTGAAAGTTATTTTTGGGATGTCTGCTTATCTGATTTTTAACTGATGATATCCCAATCTCAGGTCTATTTTTCAGAAATACCTAGCACCCTGTAACTGATCAAATAAGTCATCTATCCTAGGCAGTGGATTTTTTTTTATAGTAACCGTATTTAGGTGGCGGTAATCTATACACATCCATATGGAACCATCTTTTTTCTTCATGAACAACGTTGGATCACCCCAGGGTGAAACACTAGTCCGAATAAAACCCTTATCTAATAGGTCTTGTTACTGCTTCTTGAGTTCATTCAGCTCAGTTGGAGCCATTCTGTCAGGAGGAATCGAGATTGGTTGAGTTCCTGACAATGTGTCTATGCCAAACTCAATCTCCCTAACTGCCGGTATCCCTGGGAGGTCATCCGGGAACACTTCTGGAAACTCTTTCACGATCGGTAATGATTCAAACATTGGGGCATTGGCTTTTATATCCTCCACATATGCTAGATGAACCAAACACCCGTTGCTCACTAGTTTTCTAGCCTTAAAGTAAGAAATAAACTTATCCACAGGCATACCCACTTCACCTCTAATTATACCTAGATCTTCCCCAATAAATGAGAATTTAACTATCTTCATGTGACAATAAACTGCTATGACAAGAAGATAACCAATCCATGCCAGCTATGATGTCAAAGTCAACCATATCTAACAAGTTCAAATTGGCTAATATTTCTCGGCCCTAAATTGTGATGATGCAATTTCTGAATATATACTCAACTTTAACAGATTCTCCTATAGGCGTGGAAACCTCAAACGGAATCCCTAATTGTTCTGGTGCTTTTCCAAACTCGATATAAAAATAAGGAGACACATATGAGAAAGTTGAACTAGAATCAACTAATATATAAATAGGCGACCACAAATTGAGAGAATACCTGTAACAACTTTGTTAGACGCCTCAGCATTCTGCCTGTCTAGAACTGGATAGAATCTGGCTGGTCTGCCTCCTCCCTTAGCTCCACCTCTATTGGAACCACGCCTAGTCTGAGTATTAGGTGCCCGAATTGGAAGAGGTGCAACTATAGAATTACCTGCTGATGCTGCATGAGTTGTTGGAGCCTTCCATGGAGCTTTTCCAAGTCATGGACAGTCTCTTTTAATATGACCCGGATCATGATAGTGGAAACAATCTTTCTGACCCAAAAGACATTTCCCTGGATGTCTTTTGCTGCACGAAGGACATATAGGATAGAAGAACCGACGTTGGCCCTGACTAGTTGAGCTTTGCCCCTGAGGGGCCTGACCCTTACTCTACTTGCCATGTCTGAGTGGAGTTGGATAAGGAGATGACTGAGCTATTGATTGAATGTGAGTTAAATGATTTATGCTCTTACCCCCAACTGAAAATCCACTATAACTACCTGTTGTTCTAGCATTCTTGCTATTATCTCTAGCTTCCCTCGCAATTTTATCAAAAGCCTCCTTATGCGTAGTGATATTAACAACCTGAAGATAAGTGTTGTTATCCTGATGCGAAGTCATATCTTTTGTCATATGTGGATTCAAGCCTTCAATTAACCTTCTCACTTTTTCTCTTTTTGTCGGTATCAATTTAGGTGCATACTCTACCAAGTTTGTAAATTCCATCTCATATTCAATCACTAATATGATACCCTATTTAAGATGTTCGAACTGACGTCGAAGCTTATCCATCCAACTGCTAGGAAAAAACTTCCCTGAAAGCTTTTTTGAACTGTGGCCAAGTAAGTGGCGGTAATGCAGAATATATGGTCTTCTAGTAACCTCTCCACCATTATCTTGTTGCACACTTTGATGGAAACCCAATCAACTCCGTGGCTTATGTTTCAAGACAACCCAAAGAAACAAATATTTCCTCTATCTCTTCCAAAAAGTAACATTGGTTTATTTGGTTTATCTGTACCATTATAAGTAGGAGGTTTTAATTTCAGAGAGGCATGTGGATCAATTCTTTCTATTGGTAAATGCACTGGCTGGGCAATATTTGCAGGGACAACTGGTGGTGGTACCTCGAGTGGAGCTTGAAAATCATCTTCTATAACCTCCTCATCCGAATCATGAGGGTCCCGAGGAAGAGCATGAACGGGTGCAGCCCGACCACCAGCCGAAGGGGCTAGGGACTCCAGAAAGTCAAGAATTATGTCAATTCAATCATCTTGCTGATGAGGTTGATGTGGCGGTACCTGATCATTAATAACTTGCTGAGGTGGAGCATGTGCGTGTCTAGTGGCACTACCATGAGCCTGATTACCTCTAGAATTTCTACCTCTACCCCTAGCATTTTGACCTCTACCTCTACCTCTGCAACGTTCTCTAACTGCAACTGGTACTATTGGTACGGCTTGCACCTCTAGTGCTACTTGATGAATAGCAGCTGGTATCTCAACATTGTTAGAAGCAGAGGATGAAGTTGATCTAGTTCTAACCATCTTGTTCGAGCTAAAATGAGAGATAAATGGCTCTTAGAATTCTGAAATGTTTAGCTCTAACGCACTATATAAGAATCACAGGAAAAATAATTTCTAACATGGCATCAACCTCTCAGATATAAGTATGGTGCACAACATACCCATTCCTGAGACTCTCTAGACACGACTCATGACTCCCTAGGACTCCCTAAACCTGGTTGCTCTGACACCAACTTGACATGCCCCTAAACTGGGGTGGGAGGTGCTTAGAACTCAACCCTTACCACTCGTTGAGTGAACCCAATACTAATCGTATCAAAATTTCAAGTTCAATAGCAAATAATCTAACGTACTTAAATATTAATTCTAGTCAAGTTGCAGTTCTTAAACTGATTGATAAAAATAATAATTAAAGGATAAATCCCAAAATATTTTAATACTGACCCACTGACAAGTCATGAGCCTCTAGAATCTGAAAAATTAATTACATAGCCTACAGGGCATCTCCGAAAATAAAATAAACATCAAAAAATCAATAATAGTCTGAAAATAGTTTGCTACCACTGGGATGAATCAATGGAGTTTGTGAACTGAATCTAGAATATCTCTTCTAGCCACGTGCCTCATGACCTGTGTCCTCAATACTTGCCAAACGATGTGGCAGGCCTAAACGGGCTATGTACCACCAAAGGATACCCAGTAAGTCTCATAAGCTACCTCCTACAAAAGCGGAGCGAGATCTTCTGGGAAAAATAAGAAAGAAAATGGATATACGAAAACAAAAATCCTATAAATCATACAAAATTTTACTAACAAGCAATGAGTTGGAAACTGAAACTATAAGCTAAACTGTAAGCTGAAACTGAAACTTAACATAGAAATTGAGTTCATAATTGATATCTGAAATAGAAATTGAGTTATATATTTTAAAACATAACTTTGCTGGAAATCGTTATGCATAGTGGCCATGCATACGTGATCATATGAGAACACGCATGTGGGAGTGTCGGCTTATCTCCCCAACAAACTGTGGCACCTGCAAGCATGGGGTAGCTAACCCGAGCATCATGACACTCACGCTGAGGGAAGTTAGCTACTTCCCCGTACTGAATGTGATCACAGTGATGTATAAATTAATGTTGAAACTGAATGTGAATATGACAAATAAAGTCACATAACAACCGGTAATACACATAAACATGTATTCATGTCACATATAAAGTCGTACTGTAATTAAAATAAAGTGAACTGAGTATTGGAGTTAAACATGTATTGCATTTTCAGCAATACAGGGAACTGTGTATACCCACTTCAATTCTATAGTCCAATGAGTTATAGTCATCATTAATAACATATCAATTGTAACGCTCCATACTCAGTCAAGACTCCATTATCAATTTCTTACTTTTCTGCTCAAACTCGAACTCTTGTTTGGAATTATAATTAATTTTCTTCATATATAACTGACAATTAAAGTAAAGGAACAGAAGAAAAGAAAAAAAAAATAGGAAAAGTAGACGCCTCTTACACTATGTCGACGGCAAGAAATTTTTGTTTCTGTGTTTCTTTGCATTCCTCGTCGGCGTACAGAAGCCAAGAAAGGCTTGATGCCTTATATCTTTTAATATTTTAAAAAGACCAAATAAAACCCAAATATGACCATCACTTAAAGCTCAATTGGCTGGCCCAATATATATTTAATTATATGTAAATTTGGTTTAACTCATGTGCTGCCATCCACGTTACTTTTTGACTCCAAATCAAGCAAAAACTTTGCCATTTAGAAAGTCTTTTTATTTTCTCTACCCGTGGCCCACTTGTCTTTCATTGCTTACCAAGATCCTTGTATATTTCTTGCTAATTCCTTACATATAAAATACACACATCATGATATTGCCATTATAAGGACAAATGCATCCACTGCTGCATTTCAAGTTTTCAACACAGTGAACAAACAAGATTTTATTATTCTTTTCTTAAGATTTGTGGGGTACTACACATACTTTTATAAAAAAATTATTAGAAATGAGAAATTTTTTCTTACCCCCCCCCCCCCACAATTTATATTTTACATATTTTTTTATTTTATAAAAAGTAAATCTTATCTTACCCCACTCTACACGCCCCCAGCCTACCCACCTCCCAACACGTACACCCCACCACCAAAAGTTGCACTCTGAATTCAAAGACTTCATAATACTCCAGTACTTTTGCTTTGATTTGAATATATGCAAATGCTTTTAAAATATATTTTTCAACTTGAGTATCAAACACGTGAAAATGAGTAGCAAAACCATTTATTTTTCGAGAAATATTTTGTTGAAAAATATTTTTCATCGTATCAAACACACCCAAAGAGAAAAAAGAGACAATGATAGATATAAATACAAAAATGGATCCACGTAACAAGTAAATCCCATCTTATTCTTCTGTGGCTTATCATTAATGCATATTACCAAACTGTGTGGTTGTCATATTTGATTCCAGGCCAAGCCTATCAGGGGCCTCTTGTGGTCGCCAAGATCGGGGATGTATACTATTAATCGGTTGTGTGTTGATGTAGGACGGTAGGGTGATTGCCTATGCATCGCGCCAGTTGAATCCCCATGAAAAAAACTATTCGGTAGATGATTTAGAGTTAGCAGTTATTGTTCACACGCTTAAGATTGGAGACATTACTTGTACGGCATGTCTTATGAGGTTTACACTGATCATCAGAGTCTTCAACATCTATCAAGCAATAGAATTTGAATTTGAGGCAACAGAGATGGTTGAATTTGTTGAAGGACTATAATATCACTATCATATATCATCCAGGGAAGGTTAATGTGGTAGCGTATGTTTTGAGAAGAAAGTCGGAGACTATGGGGAGTTTGGCATTTATCCCAGCTATAGAGAGGCCTTTGGCTATGAATGTTTAGGCTTTGACCAACAAATTTGTTAAATTGAATATTTCTGAGCCTAGCAGAGTTCTCGCTTGTGTTATTGCACAGTCATCCTTGTTTGAGCGCATCAAGGCTCGTCAGTATGATGATCCTCATTTGTTTATCCTTAAGGACACAATATTACGAGGTGGTGCAAAGAAAGTTGCTATTGGTGATGATGGGGTTTGAGGCTTCAGGGTTGGATCTGTGTTCCTAATTTGGATGGTTTGAGGGAGTTGATTCTGGAGGAGGCTCACTGTTTATAATATCCATTCACTCAGGTTCTACGATGATGTATCGTGATTTGAAGCAACATTAATTGTGGCGGAAGATAAAGAAAGACATTGTTGGTCATGTTTCACAGTGTTTGAATTGTCAGCAGGTCAAATGTGAGCATCAGAGACTGAGTGGTTTGCTACAGAGGTTAGATATACTGGACCAGAAGTGCGAGTGCATTACTATAGATTGTTGTGATAGGGTTTGAGGAGATTTGATGTTGTTTGGATCATTGTGGACAGACTGACCAAGTTTGTGCATTTTATTCTGATTATGGCTTCCTACACTTCGAAGCAGCTGGCTAAGATCACATTAGAGAGATTGTCCACTTGCACGGTGTGCCTGTGTCTATCATTTCGGATCGAGCCACCCAGTTTACATTGCTCTTTTGGATAGTTCAGTGTGAGTTGCGCATGCATGTGGAGTTGAGTACTGTATTTTATCCTCAAGCGGACGGACAGTTCGAGCGGACTATTCAGATCTTGAAGGATATGTTAAGAGCATGTGTTATAGATTTTGGAGGCGAGTGAGATTAGTTTTTACCATTAGCAAAGTTTGCCTACAACTAGTATCTAAATGGCTCCATATGAGGCATTATATGTGAGGCAGTGTCGTTCTATGATTGGGTGGTTTAAGTCAGATGAGTCTAGGTCGTTGGGTGCATATTTTGTTTGTGATGCTTTAGAGAAGGTGAAGTTGATTTAAGAGCAATTTCGTACAACGCAGTCTATGCAGAAGAGTTATATTGGTAAGAAGGTTCATGATGTGGCTTTCATGGAGAGTGAGAGAGTTCTTCTTAGAGTTTCACCTATGAAATACGTGATTGAGATTTGGGAAGAAGGGCAACTTGAGTTCTCGGTATATTGGTTCATTTGAGGTGTTAGAGAGGGTTGGTGAGGTGGCTTATAGACTTGCTTTGCTTACCAGCTTATTGTGAGTTCACCTGGTGTTTCATGTTTTTATGCTTCGGAAGTACCTTGAAGATCAGTCACACTTGTTAGCTTTCAGTTCAGTGCAGTTGGATGAGAATTTGGCTTATGAAGAGCCAGTGACTATTTTGGATATGCAGGTTCAGAAGTTGAGGTCGAAAGAGATTGCATCATTGAAGGTTTAGTGGAGAGGTCAACCGGACGAGGAGGCGCTTAGGAAACCGAGCATGATATATGGAGTATATATCCTCATCTTATTGACATTTCATGTATGATTCTAAACTCGTTCGAGGACAAACGTTTGTTTAAGAGGGGAAGAATATAATAACTTGGTTGTTCATTTTGTATATTTGAGCCTTAGTTTCCATATTTGACGTTCCCCGTATGTTATTTGTTGTTTCATGAATTGCATGGTGGTTGGTTTGTCTTCGGAAAGGTTTGAGAGTGAATTGAGACACTTAATCTCATTTTGAAAGCATAAGCGTAAGAGTTTACCAAGGTTTGAATTTTGTGTAAATGATCTCGGATTGATGATTTGATTTTTCCAATAGGTTCGTATGATAATTTTGGACTTAGACGTATCAGATTTGGATTTGGAAGTTCCTCGATGTTTTGGCTTTATTTGCTGAAAGTTGGCAATTTGAAAGTTTGAAGAGTTCATAAGTTTGATCGGGAGTTGACTATGATGATAACAGATTCAAATTGTTGTTATAGAACATGAAATAAGTTTGTTTTGCTATTTGGAATTTGTGTGCAAAGTCTGGATGTAATTCGAATTAGTTAGGCTTGAATCAGACGCTTAGTCAGAAGTTGGAATGTTTGAAACTTAGGAGAAGAATTTTTATGGTTGATTCTTAGTTTTAATGCTATTTATGTGTTTCGATTCCTTAGATAAGTTTGGATTAAGCATATGGACTTGTTGCTATATTTGGACAGGGTCCCGGGGGGCTGCAGGTTGACTTTTGTTGACTTTTGAAATTTGATTAAATATCCAAGCTTTATTATTGGAATTGATTTTTATGGCTTTGTTTGATGTTATTGGGTTATATTTTACTAGATTCGAACCGTTTGGGGTTGAATTTTGATAATTTGGCAATTTCGATTAATTTTTGCTACCGGGTGGAGGTAAGTCTCTTGGCTAACCTTGTTAAGAGGGAAACCATCTAGGATTGACTTAATTTCTATGTGTTTAAGATATTTGGGATTGTGTATATGCGGGATGGCAAGCACATATGCACGTACTGAGTTTATATTATTTCTAGGATAGAATCGAGGTACTTTATGTCTTGTTTTGATTATATGCTCATCTTGATTCATGATTTGTTTGACTTATATTGCTATGTTGCTCTCTTATTCATGTTGGAGATCATGCCTAGGTTTATGATTATTTATGAAGGCATGGAAGCTTATTCTTGATATGTTGAATTATTTGAACCATCCGTAGTCATATAGAAATTCCATGAGCACATATCTCTATAATTATTATTAAGTATGTGTACATCTTTTATTTATAATTCTTGGGAACATATCCGTGTGATTATAAATCAAGTTTCAGGTTAAGAATTTTATTTGAGTTAGTATTTCTTTTAGTTTAAGAAAATATTTTAATTGAATAAAACAATTTTTGGCTGACCTTCATTAGTCTTTGGCCAAAATGATATTCTAGAACATTTAATGAACGTTGAGTGATTTTAAGATTTGAAAAATTAATTTAATAATTGTATTAAAATATATTGTAAGTTGAATGACCTTATTTTAATTAACCCAACAAATCTTCCACTCAAGAAGTTGGCTTGGAAAGTTTCTGTAATGACCCGACTAGTCATTTTACTTTCTAGGTCCATGTTCTCCTAATTAAGACTCCTCGCATGTGCCTTTACTATTTTATGACTTGCAGTGATGGTTGACGTGAGTTTAGAAAGGGTTCGGATTGAAATCGGAACATTTGGTTCCTTAATAGTGGCCTAAGACGGCCAAGTTTGACTTGAGTCAATATTTTTAGTAGCAAAATGAATTACATCATTAGATCAGAGTAATAGAGGAGTGAGAGTCAAGTTTTCTTCTCTTGAGGGATCCGATCAAGGGCTTCAATTAAATCGCATCTCGGCGAGATTTCTTCAGCAAACTAATACCCTTGGGGGCTTCGATCATAACTTATTTCATATCGCCCCCGGTGGAAGGACCAACTTCATCTCGAGGGACAGCAACGAGAGCAACATGACTCATATGAAGAGTAGCAAGATCCAAGAGGTGGATCTTCAGAAACGAAACCAAATTCTTCCTCTTCAACCTCAAATCTTTGAGCAAAGAGCCTTTCAACAAGGGTCGAAGAGGAGTCAAAGCGGGATCAACATCTTAATCCTCCGAAATTTCCAAAGGGACACCCTCGGGCTCATCAACTAAGTGAAAATGCTCGGAGTCTAAA
This sequence comes from Nicotiana sylvestris, assembly GCF_000393655.2. NCBI lineage: Eukaryota > Viridiplantae > Streptophyta > Magnoliopsida > Solanales > Solanaceae > Nicotiana > Nicotiana sylvestris. The sequence goes on from NC_091064.1 coordinate 108,682,316, forward strand.
GGATGATCTTGAGGAATATCGGACTCATCATCCACAACGACTTGCCTCCTAACTTAAGGACTCTTCACCAAGGAACCTCATCTTCATCCTTTTTATCAGATGCAAGGGATTTTCTATTCTTCCTATTCTAAGAACACATTCAAAATCCACTCCTGAGCAATGTTAACATCGAGTCTAACAGTATGAGCGGGAGCGGGACGAACTCCGTGGACTACAAATCCTAAAAATTAAAAAGAATGTCAAATTAAGAAGAAAAAAGAAAAAAATTCACGGTAAAGTAAAGTTGCATACCGTGGGTTTAACTTTCACCATATTCTTTGGGATAGAAACTTACATGATCTTTGCTCTATTGTAACGACCCGACCGGTCGTTTCATGAGTTATAGCCCCATTTTCCCCATTTCTGCTTCTTTATATGCTGTTCAGCTATGTTGTGTGGTATCAGGTTGGTTGGTTCGGATTCAGAGTGGTTTTGGAGAGAAATGAGACACTTAGTCTCCTATTTTGAAGTTATGTTGGAAAAGTCGACCGGATATTGACTTATGAGTAGATGATCTCGGATGTGAATTATGATGGTTCGGTTAGCTCCATTAGGTGATTTTGGACTTAGGAGCGTGTTCATAATGTCATTTAGAGGTCAGTGGTAGATTTAGGCTTGAATTGGCGAAATTAGAAATTTGGCGTTTCGCGGTCGGCAATGGAAATTTTGATATCAGGGTCAGAATGAAATTCTGGAAATTGGAGTAGGTTTGTAGTGTTATTTGTGATGTGTGTCCAAAAGTTTAGGTCATTCGGATGAGGTTTGATAGGTTTCGGCATCGTTTGTGGAATTCGGAAGTTTAGAGGTTTTTAGTCTTGAATCCGAGGGTGATTTGGTGTTTTGATGTTGTTTGGAGTGTTTCGATGGTTTGAATAAGTTTGAATAGTGGTATATGACTTGTTGTTATTTTTGGTTGGGATCCCGAGGGCCTCAGGATGAATTCAAATGGTTAACGGAAGGGTTGGAAATTGGTTTGAGCAGCTGAAGCTGCTGCTTCTGTCATTTCCGCACCTGCGGATTGGGGACCGCAGGTGCGAGTTCCACAGAAGCAAAAATGGACCGCAGAAGCAGAGAAGGACTGCATGAGCGGAAGTTGGACCGCATCTGCGAGCTCACAGGGTCGAGGCCTGGGTCGCAGGTGCGGAAGTTGGGGATTTAAGTGAAAGGCGCAGATGCGACGTTTGGACCGCAAGTGCGTGAATTTGGCCGCAAATGCGGAAGTGCTGCGCAGAATGTACAAAAAGGCCCCTTCACGAATTTTGGTCATTCTTCACCATTTTGCATCCGGATTTGGAGCTTTTGGGAGCAATTTGAAGAGGGATTCAAGGGGGTTTTCATTGAGGTGAGTAATTTGAGCCCTAATAGTCGTGATTTTGGTAGATTTTTGTGGTTTAATCATGTAATTAGTGGTGATTAAGAGTGAAATGAGGGCTTAGGGCTTGGGATTTTGGAGAGTTTTGATTGAGGGTTTAAGGGGTCAAATGAAGTCAGGTTTTGATAAATATTGTATGTATAGACTCGTGAGTGGAAGGAGTTTCTAGTTTTATGATTTTTGTCGGATTTCGAGACGTAGGCCCGGGGGCCGGGTTTGGGTGAATTTGGGGATATTTTTCATTTGGAATTGATTCCTTGGCCTATATTAATTGTGTTGCATTGCTTTTGGTTAGATTCGGGACGTTTGGAGGCCGATTCCTGAGGAAAGGCATAGCGGAGTAGGATTTGGCTTGTCTTGAGGTAAGTAACGATTCCAAACTTTGTTTTGAGGGTTCGAAACCCCGAACTATGTGTTATATGATTAAATATTGAGGTGATGCAAATTCCAAATGACGGGCATGTGGGCGTGCACCGTGCGGATTGTGGCCTGGTTCATTCCATGGCACCACTTAGTGACTCTCTCTTCCTGATGTTTGTGTTGTGATTACGTGATTAAGTTAATGAGCTGTAAATCATGCTAATTACCATGTTAGGGCTTCACGCCGATACTGTTGAGACCGGAGTGGTCGTTTCTTCCTATCATCTCATTAGTTTCATTGATATTCTGTACTTAGTCTTGTTTAGGCATATCATATCATGTCTTAGTCTCGGTTGTTGTTTGGCACATCATATCATTGTTTTGGGCTAGTTTCATGGCATTGTGAGCCCATGTGTGTGAGACTGGAGAGTGAAGACTAAGTGAGGCCGACAACCTGAATATGAGTGATAGTTATGGGATCGGGCTGCATCCCGTAGCAGATTATTAATTATACCTTCATTGCCTTATTATAGCACTTGGGTTGAAAGAAGACCCTCCGGAGTCTACAAACCCCCAGTGAGCGCGGATGATATTATTGAGGGATGGATTTCCCTGGATATGTATTTGTCCGAAGTATTGATACCTGGAGATGGATTTCTCCTCAGGGTTGGATTACCCTTGTTCCTCGGTACCGGTTGATTTGAAGTTAATGTTGTATATATTCCGAGATGGATTTCCCTGGGCCGGATGACCATTATGCGGTACTGAGTGGTTGAGCACTTGATAGTGGGAGCACACAGTACTTTTCATGCATTTCTAGCATTGACATGTAGATATTTGCTGAGCTTTATACTCCATATTGTTCGGATTAGTATTTTGCTTTGCTGTTGAGTTGAATAATTGAATTTCTAGCATGCCTATTTAATGTACAATTTAAATGTGTTATAATTGCTGAGGTTTAGTTCGTCGCTATCTATCAGTCCATAGTTTGGACTTGTTACTTACTGAGTTGGTGTACTTACATTACCCCTTACACCTTGTGTATAAATTCGGGTATCTCAGGTCATGGTAGTGGCTGTTGACTATTCTAGTCACGGATTATCACCAGAGATAGCGAGGTAGCTGCCTAGAGATCACAGTCCCGCCTTTCTCCTTCTTTATCTTCCTTCTAGTATACTTTGGCTACTTTCAAACTATTTTGGTCTTGTTATGTTTCAGAACATATTTAGTATTGCTCATGACTTAGTGACACTCGAGGTCGGTCTTTTATTTCCGCATTTTGGTTTTTAAATTTATATCTTTTATGGAATTTCAGTTGAAAAAGGTTGTTATTTAAGTTTTAATGAAATGTTGAACTACTTTGGGAATGTGTCGGCTGGCCTAGTTTCATGATAGGTGCCATCACGTCCGGGTTGGTTTTGGGGTCGTGACAAGTTGGTATCAGAGCCTAGGTTACATAGGTCTCACGAGTCATGAGCAGGTTTAGTAGAGTCTTGTGTATCTGTACGGAGACGTCTATACTTATCTTCAAGAGGCTGCAGAACCTTTAGGAAAAGCTTCACATTCTTGAATTCTTGTCGTGCAAATCTATTGATTGTGGTACTAAACTTCTGTTAATCTATTCTCTCGCAGATGGCGAGGACACGTGCTACCGGTCAGGACAGACATCCATCAGTACCACCAGTTAGGGCCACTAGAGGCCGAGGTCGCGGTTGAGGCCGTGGTAGGGGTAGGGGTGTAGCCTACACAGCAGCTAAAGCAGCACATGTAGATCCACCAACCGCTCTAGTTCATAATCAGGTCCCAGTGAGGGGTGCTCCGGCGGGACCAACTTAGGCACCGACTGTGCCTATTGTTATCCCAGGTCTTCAGGAGACCTTATCTTAGATTTTGACCATGTGCACCAGTCTTGCTCAGGTGGTTACTGTTTCTGCTACAGTAGCTACTTCCCAGGCCGGGGGAGACACTTAGACTCCCACCGGTCATACACCCGAGCAGGTTGTTCAGGGACTCTAGACATCGGAGGCACCACCAGCCTAGCTGGTTACACCTGCTCAGGATTTTGTGGTATCCGTCATACCTGATGAAGAGCATCGTCGATTGGAGAGGTTTGGTAGACTTCAGCCTCCGACTTTCAGTGGTGAAGAGGGCGAGGATGCTCAGGGTTTCTTGGACAAGTGTCGGAGGATTCTACGTACAATGGGTATTCTGGAGACTAGTGGGGTCTCATTTGCTACCTTTCAGTTTTCCGGAGCTGCCTTTACTTGGTGGGAGGCTTATCAGAGGTGTAGGCATGTTGGTGTAGCACCCCTTACCTAGCATCAGTTCTCCATTCTCTTCCTAGAGAAGTTTGTACCGCAGTCCCGCAGAGAGGAGCTGCACAAGCAGTTCGCGCAATTTTGTCAGGAGGATAAGACTGTGATGCAGTATGAGATGAGATTCTCCGAGTTGGCCCATCATGCCATCTGGCTAGTTCTTATGGATAGGGAGGGGATCAGGAGGTTCATTGATGGCCTCACTTATTAGCTACGGATTTTTCTAACTAGAGAGAGGGTATCTGGCGCTTCTTTTGAGGAGATGTTGACATTGCCAGAGAGATAGAGTCAGTTCACCGCCAGGAGCGAGTTGAGAGGGAGGCCAAGAGGCCTCAGGGATTTGGTAGCTTTGTTGGTGTGCCTTCTGGAGGATAGTTCCAGCACGGCAGAGGCCGTCTATTTAGACATGCTTAGTTAGCTCGTTCGGGTCACCGTGGTGGATCATCTGACCATGGTTCTCACAGTTCACATTAGGGTCACTTATCTCTCAGTGCCCTTCTAGCTTAGAGTTCGACTCATGCACTATTGGTTTAGGGTTCATCTATACCTAGTTCATCTAGTGGGTATCTCGATGCTCGAGGCTCCCTTCAGTCCCCATTTCTAGTGGCCGGTAGAGGTTGCTTCGAGTGTGGAGATTTGGATCATATCAAGAGGTTCGTCCCCATCTTATGGGAGGTTTGTCCCAGTAGAGCAGTCAGCCTTCAGCTTCAGCACCAGTTACTTCCCCACCCGCCCAGCCAACTCAAGGTGAAGGGCAGTCAGCTAGGGGTCACCTTAGAGGGTGAGGCCGATCAAGTGGTGGTCAGGCCCATTACTATGCACTCTCTGCCAGGCCAGATACTATTGATTTAGATGTTGTGATTACTAGTATTGTCTCAGTCTGCCACAGAGATGCCTCGTATTATTTGATCCTGGTTCCACTTTTTCATATGTTTCGTCATATTTTTCTCATTATTTGGATACGCCCCGCAGGTCTCTTATTTTATCTGTTCGTGTATCTACTCCGGTGGGCGATACTATTGTTCTGGACTACGTATATCGGTCGTGTGTGGTGAATATTAGGGGTTTGGATACCCGAGTGGACCTCTTGTTGCTTAGTATGGTTGATTTTGATGCAATATTGTCAGGAACTCCTTGATAAGAGGTTTATTTGGCCTAGTGTGTCAATATGGGGTGCATCTGTCCTATTTGTGAAGAACAAGGATGTCAATATGAGGATGTACATTGATTATAGGCAGATGAACAAAGTCACAATCAAGTAAAAGTATCCTTTTCCTCGTATTAATGACTTATTTGACCACCTTTAAGGAGCGGGAGTGTTCTCCAAGATTGATCTCCGGTCAGGGTATCACCAGTTGAAGATCAGGGACTCGGACATCCTTAAGATAACCTTCAGGACCCGATACAGTCATTATGAGTTCCTTGTGATGTCTTTTGGGCTGACCAATGCCCTAGCAGCGTTTATGCATTTGATGAACAACGTTTTTCGACCTTATCTTGACTTGTTTGTTATTGTATTGATTGATGATATTCTAGTGTAATCGCATAGTCAGAAGGAGCATGCTGAGCATTTGAGAGTTGTATTGAATAGGTTGAGGGAGGAGAATTATGCAAAGTTCTCAAAGTGTGAGTTTTGGCTCAGTTTAGTGGCATTATTAGGACACGTAGTGTCCAATGAGGGTATTCAGGTTGATCCGAAGAAGATAGAGGCGGTATAGAGGTGGCCAAGACCATCCTCAGCTATAGAGATTCGTAGCTTCCTTGGTTTGGCGGGTTATTACCGTCGGTTTGTTCCGGGATTTTCATCTATAGCATCACCCTTGACCAAATTGGCTCAAAAGGGTGCTCCTTTCATGTGATCGGATGAGTGTGATGCGAACTTTCAGAAGCTCAAGGCTGCCTTGACCACAACTCCAATGTTAGTTTTGCCATCAGCTTCAGGTTCTTATACGGTATGTTGTGATGCTTCTCGGGTTTGTATTAGGTGTGTGTTGATGCAGGAGGGTCGAGGGATTGCTTATGCTTCTCGTCAGTTGAAGCTCCATGAGAAGAACTACCCTGTTCATGATTTGGAGTTGGATGCCATTGTTGACACGTCGAAGATTTGTTGGCATTATCTCTATGGTGTATCTTGTAAGGTATTTACTAATCATCATAGCCTCCAGCACTTGTTCAAACAGAAGGATCTCGATTTGAGGTAGCGGAGGTGGTTGGAGCTGCTAAAGGACTATGATATTACTATTTTGTATCATCTGGGAAAGGCCAATGTGGTGGCCGATGCCTTGAGTAGGAAGGCGGTGAGTATGGGCAGTTTGGCATTTATTCCTGTTAGTGAGAGACCTCTTGCAGTTGATGTTCAAACTTTGGCCAATCGCTTTGTGAGGTTATATATTTCGGAGCCTAGTCGGATCTTAGCTTGTGTGGTTTCTCGGTCTTCCTTGTTTGACCGTATTAGAAAGTGTCAATACGATGATCCTCATTTGCTTGTCCTCAAGGACATATTTAACACGACGATGCCAGAGATGTGACTATTGGTGATGCAGGGTATTGAGGATGCAGGGCCGGATGTGTGTGCCCAATTTAGATGGACTTCGGAAGTTGATTCTTGAGGAGGCTCATAGCTCGTAGTATTCTATCCATCCGGGTGCCGCAAAAATGTATCAGGATTTGAGACAGCACTATTGGTGGAAGATAATGAAAAAGGATATAGTGGGATTTGTAGCTCGGTGTATCAATTGTCAGCAGGTGAAATATGAGCATCAGAGGCCGGGAGGCTTACTTTACCAGATGGATATTCTAGAGTGGAAGTGGGAGAGGATCACCATGGATTTCGTAGTTGGGCTCCCACAGATCATGAGAAAGTTTGATTCTATTTGGGTGATTGTGGATTGACTGACCAAGTCCATGCACTTCATTCCTGTGTGTACTACATATTCTTCTGAGCGGTTAGCTGAGATTTACATCCGAGATATTGTTCGCTTGCACGGTGTCCCAGATTCTATCATTTCAGATAAAGGTATCCAGTTTACATTGCAGTTTTGGGCCGTGCAGCGAGAGTTGGTATTCAGGTTGAGTTGAGCATAACGTTTCACCCTCAAATGGACGGGCAGTCCTAGCGCAGGATATGTTGCACACTTGTGTTATTGATTTTGGGGGTTCATGGGACCAGTTTCTACCGCTTGCAAAGTTTGATTACAACAACACTTATCTATCGAGTATTCAGATGGCTCCATATGAGGCTTTATATGGGATACGGTGTAGATCTCCAGTAGGTTGGTTTGAGCCGGGCGAGGCTAGACTTGTGGGTACATACTTGGTACAGGATGCTTTGGACAAGGTGAAGGTGATTCAGGAGCGTCTTCGTACATCTCAATCGAGGCAAAAGTGTTATACTGACAGGAAGGTCCGTGATATGTCTTACATGGTTAGGGAGAAGGTTCTACTGAAGGTTTCACCCATGAAGGGTGTTATGAGATTTGGGAAGAAGGGAAAGTTGAGCCCTCGGTTCATTGGGCCTTTTGAGGTGCTTCAGAGGATTGGGGAGGTGACTTATGAGCTTGCTTTGCCACCTAGCTTGTCGGAGGTGCATCCTGTATTTCATGTTTCTATGATTTGGAAGTATATCAGTGATCCATCTCATATTTTGGATTTCAACATGGTTCAGTTAGATAGTGATTTGACTTATGACGTGGAGCCAGTGGCTATTTTAGAGCGGCAGGTCTAAAAGTTGAGATCAAAAGATATAGCGTCAGTGAAAGTGCAGTGGAGAGGTCGGCTCATGGAGGAGGCTACTTGGGAGATCGAGCGGGAGATGTGGAGCAGATATCCACACCTATTTGAGGTTTCATATATGTTTCTAGACTCATTCGAGGATGAACGTTTGTTTAAAAGGGGGAAGATGTAATGACCTAGCCGGTCATTTCATGAGTTATAGCCCCGTATGCCCTATTTCTACTTCTTTAGGTGCTGTTCAACTCTGTTGTATGGTATCGGTTGGTTGGTTCGGATTCAGAGTGGTTTTGGAGAGAAATGAGACACTTAGTCTGCTATTTTGAAGTTAAGTTGGAAAAGTCAACTACATGTTGACTTTTGAGTAGATGATCTCAGATGTAAATTCTGACGGTTCGGTTAGCTCCGTTAAGTGATTTTGGACTTAGGAGTGTGTTCGGAATGTAATTTGGAATTACGTGGTAGATTAAGGCTTGAATTCGCGAAATTGGAAATTTGGCGTTTCTCGGTCGGCAGTGGAAATTTTGTTATCAAGGTTGGAATGAAATTCTGGAAATTGGAGTAGGTTCGTAGTGACATTTGTGACGTGTGTGCAAAATTTCAGTTTATTCGGACAGGGTTTGATAGGTTTCGGCATCGTTTGCATCATTCGAAATTTTAGAGGTTCTTAGGCTTGAATCCGAGGGTGATTTGGTATTTTGATGTTGTTTGGAGTGTTTTGAAGGTTTGAATAAGTTTGAATAGTGGTATATGACTTGTTGGTATTTTTGGTTGAAGTTTCGAGGGCCTCCAGATAAATTCGGATGGTTAACGGAAGGGTTGGAAATTGGTTTGAGCAGTTGAAGCTGCTGCTTCTGTCATTTCCGCACCTGCGGATTGGGGACCGCAAGTGCGAGGTCCGCAGAAGCAGAAATGGACCGCAGGAGCGGAAGTTTGACCGCATCTGTGAGCTCACAAGTGCGAGGCCTGGGTCGCAGGTGCGGAAGCTGGGGATTTAAGTGAAAGGCGCAGATGCGGCGTTTGGACCGCAGGTGCGTGAATTTGGCTGCTGATGCGGAAGTGCTGGGCAGAATGTATAAAAAGGCCCCTTTGCGAATTTTGGTCATTCTTCACCATTTTTCATCTGGATTTGGAGCTTTTTGGAGCAATTTGAATAGGGATTCAAGGGGGTTTTCACTGAGGTGAGTAATTTGAGCCCTATTACTCGTGATTTTGGTAGATTTCTGTGGTTTAATCATGTAATTAGTGGTGATTAAGGGTGAAATGAGGGGTTAGGGTTGGGGATTTTCGAGAGTTTTGATTGAGGGTTTGAGGGGTCAAATGGAGTCGAGTTTTGATAAATCTTGTATGTATGGACTCGTGAGCGGAAGGAGTTTCTAGTTTTGTGATTTTTGTCGGATTTCGAGACGTGGGCCTGGGGGCCGGGTTTGAGTGAATTTCGGGATTTTGGTTTGAATTGATAGTTTTTCGTTTGGAATTGATTCCTTGTCCAATATTGATTGAGTTGCATTGCTTTTGGTTAGATTCGGGACGTTTGGAGGCCAATTCCAGAGGCAAAGGCATAGCGGAGTAGGATTTGGCTTGGCTTGAGGTAAGTAATGCTTCCAAACTTGGTTATGAGGGTTCAAAACCCCAAACTATGTGTTATATGATTAAATGTTGAGGTGACGCAAATGCCAAGTGATGGGCGTGTGGGCGTGCACCGTGCGGATTGTGGCCTGTTCATTCCATGGCACCGGTTAGTGACTCTCTCTTGTTCTTGTCTGTATTGTGATTACGTGATTAAGTTAATGAGCTGTAAATCATGCTAATTACCGTGTTAGGGCTTCACACCGATACTGTTGAGACCCGAGTGCTCGTTTCTTGCTGCCATCTCATCAGTTTCATTGATATTCTGTACTCAGACTTGTTCATGCATATCATATCATGTCTCAGTCTCGGTTGTTGTTGTTTGGCACATCATATCATTGTTTCGGGCTAGTTTCATGGCATTGTGAGCCCATGTGTGTGAGACTGGAGAGTGATGACTAAGTGAAGCCGAGAGCATGAATATGAGTGACAGTTATGGGATCGGGCTGCACGCCACTACAGATTATTGATTATGCCTTCATTGGCTTGTTATAGCGCTTGGGTTGAAAGGAACCCCTACGGAGTCTACACACCCCAGTGAGCGCGGATGATACTATTGAGGGATGGATTTCCCTGGACATGGACTTATCCGAAGTATTGATACCTAGAGATGGATTTCTCCTCATGGTTGGATTACCCTTGTTCCTCGGTACCAGCTAACTTGAAGCCACTGTTGTATATATTCCAGGATGGATTTCCCTAGGCCGGATGACCATATGCGGTATTGAGGTATAATTTGTCACTACCTATCAGTCCATAGTTTGGACTTGTTACTTACTGAGTTGGTGTACTCACGTTACCCCATGCACCTTGTGTGCAGATCCAAGTATCTGAGGTCACGGTAGTGGCTGTTGACTATTCCATTGGGGATTATCACCGGAGATAGCGAGGTAGCTGCATGGCGATCGCAGTCCCGCCTTTCTCCTTCTTTATCTTCCTTCTAGTATACTTTGGATACTTTAAGACTATTTTGGTCTTGTTATGTTTCAGAACAATTGTAGTATTGCTCATGACTTAGTGACACCCGAGGTCGGGCTTTAAATTTCCACGTTTTGGTTTTTGACTTTATATCTTTTATGAAATTTCCGTTGAAAAGGTTGTTATTTAAGTTTTAATGAAATGTTGAACTACTTTGGAATGTGTTGGCTGGCCTAGTTTCGCTCATCATGGCGAAACTAGGTTGTTATTTACGTACAAAATTTCACTTTTCGGGAAAAAGCATATTCTCTTCTTCCACTAAAGCACGGGTTGTGATAGCCATGATTCGAGCATACCAGCCTCGATCACGGTCATCTTCAGGACTAACCAAGACGCGTTTACTTCTTCCTGCAAGTGTGAAAACACCCTCGCGAAAAAGCTTAGAATAATGATGGAGGAGATGTAGGAAAGTGAAAGGGGCGAAAACTAAACCCGACAAGTAGCGAATGTAAGCTACTGCCCTCCACATTATCGGGCCAATTTTCCCAAGGCAAACGTTGAAATAACGGCAGAACTCTATAATCACTGTGTAACACCCTGAATGTTATAAATAAATTATGTGTGTTTAGGTGACCTTGTTTTTATTGCTAATGTTTTATCACTTTTCTTAAGTTTAATTTTTCTGCTTATTTGATTTAAAAAGGGACGTATAAGAAAAAGACTTAGTATATCTTATTGGATCCCTTAAATCTATTTTGACCCATTTGATAAAAGTAATATCTAGCTTCTAGCCATTTGGGAGATAAACCCTTTATATTAGCAAAATTTCTTTCTATTTCTTCTCCTTTTCCTTCTTCTTCTTCTTCTTCTTCTAGCCCTTTTATTGGAGAACTCTCAATCCACACAAGTTCCAGTCATTATCTTTTGAATATATGTTGGAATGTTATCTTCAAAAATCAAGATGGGTTGAGTTTATTTGAAACCCTAGGTTTGGATTTGTGGAGAAACTCTATCAAAATTTGTGGTAAGCTTCTTGTTCAATATATAATTTGGTGAAATTATAAAGTTTAGTGTTAGAGAATTTGAGATTTTGAAAATAAGAGATTTAATCCCCTTTTTTAGCTGGGCAATAGCTAGTATTTTGAGCGTAACTTTATCTTTAAGACTCGGATTGTAGTGATTTAAAATTATGTAGAAAGATAAGACATATATCTACAACTGTTATGAAGACCAAAATGGTCAGTTCTGTTGTCTACTATGTCAAAAGAGGGCTGAAATACAAGGAAGAGTTGCTGCCAGATCTTTAGTAAAATAGTTATTGTTAGGTTTTTTAAGCTTTAATGTAGCTTAAAAGAGGGTGAATGGGAAATGGAGGGAAAATGAAATATTTGAGTTTTCCTCCTTGACAAAGGGACATTGTCCCATATTGGAAGAGGAAAAGGTTTATGATGGGTATATATATAATTGCTCTTCTTCTAGCTCTTAAAGAGCTAAGAAGAAGGCAAGCCTCGCGCCGTCGTCATCGCTCGGCTGGGCTTCGACTTTGGTCAATTGATTGATTAATTTTTTGGACCAAATTTATTTGTTATTAACAGAAATGTTATTAAATATCTGTTTTTTTGTAAATGGAAAATTAATATTAAATCCAACGGAATATTAGTCGTTATCCGTTTTCCATTTTTGTAATTGAAAAGTTAAGGTTCCTCTTCAATTTCCGGTTTATTGTTGCATAAATAGCTATTTATTTTATAGCATTTATGTTATGGCTGTTTTACATAAGCAGCCCTTCTGAAGAGTTGCACCTCTTCAGTTTGAGCTCAACATTGGCTATAGATACCAGTCCATTCTCTCAGATTTTTCATACGATTTTATGAGTTCTCCTCCTTTCTTCTGCATTGTTTTTACTTCAAAGAAAGCACCAGTAAGTGTGATTTGCTACCAAACTTTGTGTTCACTGAAACACTGGGGTTTGAAGTACCACTATACCAGTGTGTAATTCGTTCTATCCTAGGAGAAAATAACCACAACCTTGGGTACTTGGAGGGGGTTAAATTCCTTAAGAAAATACTGTGAATTCAGTGGGCTCAGATTAACTTCTGTTTCATTTATATTTCTGTTTATATGTTATTTTATTTTCTCCAGAATTATTTTACAAATATAGTTTACTAATAGTTGTGACCCATTTAGTCCCCCTTTTTGATATTAATCATGATTTAGTTTAAACATCTTTAAATTTGAGACCTTAAGTGAGTGTTGATTATGTGTTTAAGGTAAAAGAGACATCCATTCAAGCTAAGGAGCACAACGTAGGAAAATCACTCTTTTCTTGGCTTAGAAGATCTTAAATCCCTTGATGTCGTTTGAACTTTAGAAATACTAAAGCTCTAAGGTTCGCACATAAACTTGAGTGTTTCTTTCAATTTAATTTGTTGAGATATTGTAAGCGGTTAAGGTTTGGTGAAATTTTAGGCAAAATTTGTTGTCATATTGACTTGGTTGCTACTTTACTAGTTTACTTGATTTGTTGCTTGAGAAAGAATATCTTGAGGCATTTTGATTTATTAGTGGTCATTGAGGGTATAATTTCGTAATTGAGTTATGAATATGTTAAAAATCATGTGGGTGTCATGTGAAGTATTTTTGGAAGATAATTTATTGGCATGCCTTTTGTTTGGATCTTGACCGATCTTGACTTTGGATTCACACTCCATCCTAATCATGCACTTTGTCCATGTTGAATATGGATGGGAAAGCCACTTTCAATATGGTTGTTGATTCTCTTGTTAATTGGGTGACGACCCTACTTGATCTAGGACTCTGGTCTTTCTTGTTACTTGATTATGTTTTGGTGTAATTGCATGACATATGTGTTGGGCGAATCAACTAATCAGTGGAATATTTCGGATTATAGTTAAAAGTCTTCTTGACATTTGAGATTTTGAATAATGGTATCTTGAACTATTTTATGATTTAATATTTATCCCTCTTGAGATGATTGTACCTTCATTAAGTACTTGATGTTGATTTTAATAAGCTTATATCTAGAATTTATTCCTTGTATTCATTTCATAATTTACCTTTCTTTTATTATGAAATGTTAGTTAAGTTTATGTGCCACTAAGCTTTATGCTTAGTGATAGTTTGTTGCTATAGTAGGTGATGTGCCAGGAGATGCTTGAGTATATCATTTAAAGTAGACTCTTTGGAAGATTAGATTTGATATTACACTTGCATAGGCATATGTAATTTTTTGTTTGTAAACTTTTTGGGACTTGTACATGATCCATATGATACACTTATGTGACGACCCGGCTAGTCGTCTTAAGAATTAACGCCCCGATCCCCTATTAACTACTTTCCCCATGTTTGATTCTGCTATTGTGAGTTACTGGGAGGAATTATTTTGAGTTTTAGAGAGTTTTGAGAAACTTAGTCCCTAAATGAGAGCTTAAGTTTTGAAAATTCGACTGTAGTCGGAACAGTGTGAAGACGGCCTAGGAATGAAATTCTGATGGTTTCGTTAGCTCCGTTGGGTGATTTTGGGTTTAGGAGCATGTTCGGATTGTGAGTTGGAGGTCCATAGCTAATTTAGGCTTGAAACGCCAAAAGTTGAATTTTTGAAGTTTTCGGTTCGATAGTGAGATTTTGATCTGAGGGTAGGAATGGAATTCTGGAAGTTGGAGTAGCTCCGTAGTGTTAAATATGATGTGTGTGCAAAATTTCAGATCATTCGGATGAGGTTTGATAGACTTTTTAATCGAAAGCGTAAATTAAGAGTTTTGGAGTTCTTAGGCTTAAATCCATGGTTAATTCGATGTTTCAATGTTGTTTTAGGTGTTTTAAGGATTGATATAATTTTGGATAGTGGTATATGATTTGTCCATGCTTTTGGTTGAGGTCCCGGAGGCCTCGAGGTGATTTCGGATGGTTAACGGGAAGTTGGAAACTTGGAGTTTGCAGCTGAAGTTCTTTGGGTTTCTATCATAACCGCATCTACGGTTGAGAGGCCATAGATGCGACTCCCGTAGATGCGGTATTTTGCCACAGAAGTGACCAGTTAAGGAAAAGCAAGGAGCCGCAGGTGCGGAAGGGTTCACGCACCTGCGTGACCGTAGATGCGGTGAGTAGGTCGCAGGTGTGGATTTTGGGACTTTAATGAGTTTCGCAGGTGCGGTCGTTTTTCCGCAGAAGCGGGACCGCAGAAGCGGAAGTGCTGGGCAGAAAAATCAGAAATTCGAGGGTTTAGTTTCAAAAGTTAGAAATTGATTTGGGAGCTCGGGATTTGGTAATTTTGAGAGGGATTTTCACCTGGGTTTTTTGGGTAAGTAATTCTTACTCGGTTATGATTGTTTTCCACGAATCTATGCTTAAATTCATCCTTTAAATTCGAGTTTGGGGTGGAAAAGTTGAAGAAAAGTTGGAAAAGTTTTTAGACCTAACATTTGAATTTGGATCACGATTTTGATGTCGGATTGGGATAATTTTGATATAAATGAACTCGTGAGAGTATGAGGATTCGGAAAATATAAATTTTACCCGATTTCGAGACATGGACCCGGAGGGCTTTTGGTCATTTTATCTAATTCCGCGTATTAGCTTAGAATTTATTTGTAGAATCAGTTACTTGAAGTGTTATTTACATTATGCAATTGAATTGAATAGATTCGGGCCACTTGGGGTCGAGTACTCGTGGCAAGAGTGTGGTTTTGGGTTGATTTTGAGCTGGGTCGAGGTAAGTGGCTTGCCTAACCTTGTGTGGGGGACATTCCCCTTAGGATTTGGTATTGTGGTAATTGAAATGCCTTGTGCTAATTGTTGAAAATCCCGTTTTCACTAAAGTAGCTTTAATTGTATTTTCCTTTCCTGCTTATTCTACTTGAAATTTTAGCATGCTGTTAGCTTAGAGAAGCATGTTCAATTGACTTAATTGCTTTATTGCTTAAACTGCCTTATTTGTATTATGTGAAGCATGTTAGATTAGAATTACCTGTTTTACTTTGGTACGAAATTGAGTTTAATTGAGTATTCTTTGTGTTATTACTGCGTGTTTTACTTTGGGACTTTAGGATGGCATCCCGGGAGATCCGCAGTATGTGTTTATGATTTGAGCTGAGGTGCCGCATACCGAGAGATCCCCAGCCTGTATATTGAGGATACCAAGAGATCCTCGGGATACCAAAAGATCCTCGGGATACCAAGAGATTCCTAGCATATATTGAGGATACCAAGAGATCCTCGGGATACCAAGAGATCCTTGGTATATATTGAGGGTACTATGAGATCCCCGATTATTATCTTTGTGAAGAGTGGTATTCCTTGTGATTGGTTTTGCCTATGTTTCAGTTGTTGTTATCCTTATTATCCTGTATTAATTCGTATTGTTATCTTTCAACTGTACTGCTTTATCTTATACAGTCATACCTTATTTTTCATTTAATCTCAGTAGGGCTGTCACGACCCAAACTGGAGGGCCATGACTAGCACCCGACCACACTTGCCGAGCACCAACGTACATTTCATCTAACCTTCATTATTATCTTTTAGGGCTGACGAGATCAATATAAATGGTAGACCTGGATCATGGACAACCAACAATAAAATATGACGGCATGAACATACATAGCAGGGGATGACCAGACAATCAAGAAACTACATATAAGGTATGAGCTACCACGCTACTATGAAAGACTATACAACAAAAACTAGCCGACAAGGCATACCAAACTATACATGAGTCGACACCTATCTATGAGCCTCTAAAGGAACATAAGTGCTGCAACATAGCCGGAACAGGGCCCCGACATACCCATAATGTCTATAACAAAAATTGCATACCAAGACCAAGGCAAGTCCGGAGAAGGGATCTCGCCAATCACCGCTGAACTGGACAGTCTACTGTGGTGGGGGAGCTGCACCTGCCTGTCTATCAGGACCTGCAGCACGACATGCAGCGTCCACAAATAAAAGGACGTCAGTACGAATAAAGTACTGAGTATGTAAGGCAAGGAACCATAAATACGATCAGTAATGTAAGCAAGGATAGAGAATATACAACCTGTAACATCTTAGTACCTCTGAGGGCTACTTACATGAAATGCATGATACATATGTATAAATACATAAACCTTTAAAGCATTCGCCTCTGTGGGCATCATCATCATCATATCGTACCCGGCCATAATAGGCTCGGTAGAATCGTACCCGGCCACGTGGAGCTCGGTAAAACCCAACTGATCAGTGGTTGCACAATAGGTGCCGTACCCGGCCAACTATAGCGTGGCTCGGTAGAGTAAAATAGATACATATATATAATGCATGCTCGACTCATGGAATCACATTCTAAACCTTTCGGAGTGACGTAAGGTCGGTATCCTCTGTACACGTTATTAGGACTAACTCTTCACTATGAACCTTATAAGAATCAGGAAGTACCAACAACATTGATAACATAAGAATAAGAGAAGCAACATTAACATCAATCGTTCCATAAGAGGGAAAACAATGTAAGTACTGCTAGCTTCTAAGAGTAGAGTATCTTGGAAGCTCGTTCATTACATTATGTACAATCGGAGTCGTGCAAAAGAAGGAAAGGGATAGCCTCACATACCTTGTATATACTTCCCCAATCTCAAGCTATGCAATTGTCAAAACTCCTTAGTCTACAATAAGAGAAACGATACTATCGTTATCATTTAAGCGTCATAACTATTATGTATCGACCACAACCTATTTTACGATGAAACGGACAGCACCTCCCCTATATATATGACCTCACACCATTCAAAACAGTCACCAAACAGCCCAAACAACATCAATAATAAACATATTGAGCCTCCCAAAATAGTCCACACACAGCCTAATCACTCCATACATACGACGACCACCGTAGTCGTGTCAAACAACCTGGAAATGTTACGAATAACTATCAGCCCATAACCCTACATATATATGGTGTTTCTCCACACCCTTCCTCCTCCAAAACTCCACAAAACAGTAGTAAAATACGCAGCCCAACAGCAACGCAAAACAGTCCACAAAACAATAACATTACTACCAAGCCTTTCGATATATATTTCACAAGTTCTAGCTTCAATGGCTTAGCCGCAACTTGGATAATCTTAAATACATATAGAGTAAGAGGTTCCTTACCTTTATACAGAAATAACAACTCCAATTTGACCTTAAATTTCCATGAAATATCCCTCCAATGCTGCCACAACAACAAAAAAGCGAAACTAGCGATCAATTAGTGTTTTTCGGCACTAGAATCACTTTAGAAGGCTTGAAATCACCTAGGATTGATATTAAGAACATGAGGGAGTATTTACAGAATATAAACCCTTTAAAACAACCTCCCACATGAGCTGGAACGACACAGAAATTAGCAACAACAAGAAGAACATGAGACTTACTAGCGCCACGGAATTCCCGACACTTGATTTGTGTTGTTTGCCCCTTTTTTGGGTCTTGAATCTTGAGAGAACCTTGAGAGGATGTTCCTAGGGTTCTAAGGTCTGAAAATAGTGAGAAGAAATGACTTAAAACGGGTTGGAGGCATCCTATATAGGTCCAAATATCTTAAACCGCCTTAGTGGGCCCCATAGAGAGGTGCTTGGCGCAGTCTCGCGAAAACGCGAATATCTCTCTACTCCGAGATCGTATCGATGAACGGTTTAATTAGTTGGAAACTAGACTCATAGATCGTTAATTTGGTTGGTAGATCACCCCGTAATTCCTTGTAAATTATGAGAAAAGATTAGAAACATTTGACCTAATGTTTAAGTAAAATTATGAACCTAAGTTGCGACAACTTTTGTCGACTTTTGTTTCATAACTCGTTTGACTTCAAGACTTATGATACGGATATTATATGATTAAAATACCTTAATAAATGAACTCTTGAGTGTATTAAGCACCGCTAGATTACTTGAAAATACGAGTTACAACATCCTTGATTCATTTAACTTCTAATACTTGTTAATCACCCTTATACACTCTTGTATCACTTAAGACCAATAGGATTGACTTCTTATCATCTCAAAGATAATTCCTTCTTGGATTTATGTTAACTAATATATGGCATGAACTAACACATGTGGATATGGGTTGTAACACCCTCCCCCCCTTAGGAACATTCGTCCTCGAATGTAAGGGTTTATGGGGAGTTTAAATCATCGTGGATTCCAATGGAAATTTCCGATCAATTTTCCCCTATAAAATGGTCACTAGCAAAACTTGCAAGTAATTAAGCCCAACATATGGCTTCACAAGGCTACACAAAGCATTATGCGTATTTACATTATCTACATATCACCATTTTGTATTAAGGAGGAGTATTCTCAAATTATTGCTTACCTCATAGAGCCGTTTCACCTTCCAATGTATCCTGTCTTCCACCAGCATCCTTGTTATCTTCATTCTGGAATAAGTAAGGGTATTTAGACTTCATCTCCTCTTCTGCTTCCCATGTCATTTCTTCCATATTTTTGTTCCTCCACAATACTTTGACGGAAGCTACATCTTTTGTTCTCAGCTTGCGGACTTGCCGATCTAATATCGCCACTGGCACTTCTTCATATGATAGGTCCTCTGTAACTTGTACATCTTTGATAGGGACGACTCGAGAAGGGTCTCCAATACATTTTCTCAACATAGATACATGGAATACCGGGTGGACAAATTCCAATTCGGATGGCAATTCTAACTCATAAGCAACCTGTCCAATTCGTCGAAGAATTTTATACGGCCCGATATACCTTGGACTCAGCTTACCTTTCTTCCCAAAACGCATAATACCCTTCATTGGTGAGATCCTCAGGAAAACCCAATCACCAACCTCAAACTCTAGATCACGACGTCGGACATCAGAATAAGATTTTTGCCTGCTTTGTGCCATCCTCAATCGCTCCTGTATCACTTTCACCTTCTCAATAGCTTGGTGAATCAAATCTGGCCCATATAATTCTGTTTCACCGACTTCGAACCATCCAACTGGTGATCTACATCTCCTCCCGTATAGTGCCTCGTATGGGGCCATTTTAATACTGGAATGGTAGCTATTATTATAGGCGAATTCTATGAGTGGAAGATGATCATCCCAATTCCCCTTAAAATCTAGAACACATGCTCGTAGCATATCTTCCAGTGTCTGAATGGTACATTCAGCCTGTCCGTCAGTCTGCGGATGAAATGCAGTGCTGAGATTTACTTGTGTGCCTAAACCCTTCTGGAAAGACCTCCAAAAGTTAGCCGTAAATTGAGCTCCTCGGTCTGATATAATAGATATGGGCACACCATGAAGCCTAACAATCTCCTTGATATACAACTTCGCATAATCTTCAGCCGTGTAAGTTGTCTTCACTGGCAGAAAATGGGCACATTTTGTAAGTCGATCAATTATCACCCAGATGGAGTCAAACTTATGATAAGAGCGAGGTAATCCAATAATGAAGTCCATATTAATCACCTCCCACTTCCAGGTCGGAATCTCTATATTTTGAAGCAATCCACCGGGTTTCTGATGTTCTATCTTTACTTGTTGACAATTGGGACACTGGGCTACAAATTCTGCAATAGACTTCTTCATATTATCCCACCAATACTGCTCCTTGACATCATGATACATCTTTGTCGAGCCGGGATGGATGGAATATCGGGATTGATGAATCTCATTCATAATCTTCTCTCGCAACCCTGCCACATTAGGCACACACAATCGGCTCTGGTATCTCAGTGCCCCGTCTTTTCCGATCCCAAAAGCCATACTTTTACACTGTTGAATGCTTTCTCTTAATCGTACTAAGATAGGATCTTCATATTGTCGTGCTTTTACCTCGGCTACCAAAGATGATTCTGATGTATTCTGTACAGTAACACCTCCGTCATCAGAGTCTAACAATCTGATTCTCATATTGGCTAGCTGATGAAGCTCTTTAATCAACCCCCATCTACCTGCCTCAATATGTACTAAGCTTCCCATTGATTTACGGCTGAGAGCGTCTGCCACAACATTGGCTTTACCGGGATGATACAATATCTCGACGTCGTAGTCTTTCAATAATTCAAGCCACCTACGCTGCCTCAAATTCAACTCTTTCTGCTTGAAGATGTATTGTAAACTCTTGTGATCTGTGTAGATGTCAACATGGACGCCGTATAAGTAGTGCCGCCATATCTTCAAAGCATATATTACTGCAGCCAATTCCAAATCATGGGTTGGATAATTCTTTTCATGCTTCTTCAATTGTCTTGATGCATAAGCAATCACATTCCCACGCTGCATCAATACGCACCCCAAACCTATACCTGAGGCATCACAATATACCACATAACCTTCTGTTCCTTCAGGAAGAGTGAGCACTGGTGCAGATGTCAATCGATTCTTCAGCTCCTGAAAACTACGTTCACAAGTGTCAGACCACTGGAATTTGGTAGCTTTTTGTGTTAACTTAGTCAATGGTGATGATATAGAGGAAAATCCTTCTACAAACCGCCTATAATATCCTGCTAGCCCTAGGAAGCTGCGGACTTCTGATGGTGTTGTAGGTCTCGGCCAATTCTTTACTGCATCGATCTTCTGAGTGTCGACACTAATACCCTCATCAGATATCACATGGCCAAGGAATGCTACTGAGTTCAGCCAGAATTCACATTTGGAGAGCTTAGCATATAACTTACGATCCTGAAGCGTCTGTAATACTATCCGCAAGTGGCCCGCATGTTCCACCTCCGAACGAGAATACACTAGAATGTCATCAATGAATACAATCACGAACACATCAAGATAGGGCCTGAATATAGTATTCATGAGATCCATAAAAGCTGCTGGGGCATTTGTTAGCCCGAACGACATCACCAAGAACTCAAAGTGCCCATATCTTGTCCGGAAGGCCGTCTTTGGAATATCCTTCTCCCTAACCCTCACCTGATGATACCCTGAACGTAAATCAATCTTGGAGAAATACTTGGCACCCTGGAGTTGGTCAAACAGGTCATCAATTCTTGGAAGTGGATACTTGTTCTTTATAGTAGACTTATTCAACTGTCGATAGTCGATACACATCCGTAACGACCCGTCTTTCTTCCGCACGAATAGGACTGGTGCACCCCAAGGTGAAGTGCTAGGCCTAATAAAGCCCTTATCCAGCAAGTCCTTCAACTGCACCTTCAACTCTCGCAACTCTGCCGGGGCCATTCTGTATGGAGGAATAGAGATCGGTTGAGTGTCAGGCAACACATCAATGCTAAACTCAATCTCCCTTTCAGGAGGAAGGCCTGGGAGTTCATCTGGGAAAACATCTGGGAATTCGTTGACCACAGGGATTGATTGTAAAGTAGGCGGTTTCGCCTCCGCATCCCTAACGCGAACGAGATGATAAATGTAACCTTTTGAGATCATTTTCCTTGCCTTAAGATAGGAAATAAACCTACCTTTCGGTGTAGCAATGTTCCCTTTCCATTCAATGACGGGTTCACCCGGAAATTGGAACCTAACCATCTTCGTACGACAGTCAACATTTGCATAGCATGAGGCCAACCAGTCCATTCCCATTATCACATCAAAATCAACCATTTCTAACTCAAATAAATTTGCCGAGGTTTGACGACTACAAATCATCACAGTGCAACCTCTATATACCCTTCTAGCAATCACAGAATCTCCTATCGGAGTAGATACCGCAAGGGGTTTACTTATCAATTCAGGTTCAATGCCAAACTTATTAGCCACAAAGGGTGTAACATATGATAATGTAGATCCCGGATCAATCAGCGCATATACATCATAAGAAAACATAGATATAATACCTGTAACAACATCTGGAGACGACTCGAGATCCTGTCGACCTACTAGAGCATAGGTTCGATTTTGAGCACCACTCGAACTCGGCACTGCACCTCTACCCCTACCACGACCTGTCGACTGCTGAAAACCCCATGCTGGAGGTCGAACTGATGAGGAAGAACTAGACACAGATCCAGTCGGCTAAGCCATACCATCACCTCCTCTATTAGGACAATCCCGCATCATATGGCCAGGCTGTCCGCACGAATAGCATGCATCAGAACCTCAACGACACAGTCCAAAGTGGGCCTTGCCGCACTGATCACAATGTGGTGTTGGGGGTCTCATCTGACTAGTATCCATGTGATGTTGCAAGCCAGATGCCCGCGAACTCTGACCTAGACCAGAATAGGATCGATCATATCGAGGCCTCTGAAACTGTGGAGGAGCACTAGCTACAGGTGGTGCCTAACTCCTCGAAAACTGTGGCCTGATGCTGCCTCTGAAGTCATCAGAATACCTTGCAAATCTCGCCCTCTTATGCTGGCCCCTATCCTGCTCCCTAACTGCCCTCTACTGGCGCTTACGATCCTCTAGGGTCTGGGCATAAGCTTGAATACGGGAAATATCCATGCCCTCCACCAAGGAGGCTATCGTACACTCATTTATCAGATGTGGTCCCAACCCATTCACGAACATATGCACCCTATCACTCATCTCGGCCACCATATGGGGAGCATACCTTGCCAAAGAATCAAACTGCATATTGTACTCTCGCACACTCATATTACCTTGTCTAAGGTTCAAGAACTTATCAGCTCTAGCTCGTCGTATCTCAACTGGCAAGTAGTGACGAAGAAAGGCCTCAGAAAATTCCTTCCACACAGCTGGAGGAGGGTTCGGACCCCTGGATCTCTCCCAACTATCATACCAGAGAACCGCTAAATCCCGTAGCCGATAAGAAGCCAACTCTACTGCCTCTGTATCACTAACATGCATAACCCGAAGTGTACGATGAACCTGGTCAATAAAAGTCTGTGGGTCCTCCTTGGGGTCTGATCCGGTAAACACTGGAGGGTCTAAATTAATAAAATCACGAACTCTTGTACTAACTGGTTTCTCAGCAGCACCTGTATTCTGCCTCTGAGCCTGAGCAGCTACCAAGCTAGTCAATAACTGCAAAGCACTCTGCATATCCTGGTCTGGAGTGCCAGACGGAGGAACTGGAGGCGCTGGGTGCCTTCTAATATCCTCTGGAGGAGATGGAGTAGATGAGGTATGAGAGGGCATCTCACTTTGAGCCTCACTTTGTCCTGCTCTGACTTGGGGCACCTGACTGGTACCCTCTCCCGCTGCTGTATCAAGCCGTCTACTAATCGTTTGCTTCCTAGTCGAAGGCATCACTGAAAAAAACAAGGTGAATATTAGAGACGAACACTTACGACTCAACTCTACGCACGATCTAGATTCAGGAAGAAGGTAACAACCCTAGATGTCATGTAGCCTCCTGATTATAAATGTGGCGCGCTACACATCCATAATCAAGAATCTACTAGACACGGCTCATAGACAACCCCTAGGACAGACTTGCTCTGATACCAAGTTTGTCACGACCCAAACTGGAGGGCCATGACTAGCACCCGACCACACTTGCCGAGCACCAACGTACATTTCATCTAACCTTCATTATTATCTTTTAGGGCTGACGAGATCAATATAAATGGTAGACCTGGATCATGGACAACCAACAATAAAATATGACGGCATGAACATACATAGCAGGGGATGACCAGACAATCAAGAAACTACATATAAGGTATGAGCTACCACGCTACTATGAAAGACTATACAACAAAAACTAGCCGACAAGGCATACCAAACTATACATGAGTCGACACCTGTCTATGAGCCTCTAAAGGAACATAAGTGCTGCAACATAGCCGGAACAGGGCCCCGACATACCCATAATGTCTATAACAAAAATGCATACCAAGACCAAGGCAAGTCCGGAGAAGGGATCTCGCCAATCACCGCTGAACTGGACAGCCTACTGTGGTGGGGGAGCTGCACCTGCCTGTCTATCAGGACCTGCAGCACGACATGCAGCCGTCCACAAATAAAAGGACGTCAGTACGAATAAAGTACTGAGTATGTAAGGCAGGGAACCATAAATACGATCAGTAATGTAAGCAAGGATAGAGAATATACAACCTGTAACATCTTAGTACCTCTGAGGGCTACTTACATGAAATGCATGATACATATGTATAAATACATAAACCCTTAAAACATTCGCCTCTGTGGGCATCATCATCATCATATCGTACCCGGCCATAATAGGCTCGGTAAAAAAACGTACCCGGCCATCATAAGGCTCGGTAGAATCGTACCCGGCCACGTGGAGCTCGGTAAAACCCAACTGATCAGTGGTTGCACAATAGGTGCCGTACCCGGCCAACTATAGCGTGGCTCGGTAGAGTAAAATAGATACATATATATAATGCATGCTCGACTCATGGAATCACATTCTAAACCTTTCGGAGTGACGTAAGGTCGGTATCCTCTGTACACGTTATTAGGACTAACTCTTCACTATGAACCTTATAAGAATCAGGAAGTACCAACAACATTGATAACATAAGAATAAGAGAAGCAACATTAACATCAATCGTTCCATAAGAGGGAAAACAATGTAAGTACTGCTAGCTTCTAAGAGTAGAGTATCTTGGAAGCTCGTTCATTACATTATGTACAATCGGAGTCGTGCAAAAGAAGGAAAGGGATAGCCTCACATACCTTGTATATACTGCCCCAATCTCAAGCTATGCAATTGTCAAAACTCCTTAGTCTACAATAAGAGAAACGATACTATCGTTATCATTTAAGCGTCATAACTATTATGTATCGACCACAACCTATTTTACGATGAAACGGACAACACCTCCCCTATATATATGACCTCACACCATTCAAAACAGTCACCAAACAGCCCAAACAACATCAATAATAAACATATTGAGCCTCCCAAAATAGTCCACACACAGCCTAATCACTCCATACATACGACGACCACCGTAGTCGTGTCAAACAACCTGGAAATGTTACGAATAACTATCAGCCCATAACCCTACATATATATGGTGTTTCTCCACACCCTTCCTCCTCCAAAACTCCACAAGATAGTAGTAAAATATGCAGCCCAACAACAACGCAAAACAGTCCACAAAACAATAACATTACTACCAAGCCTTTCGATATATATATTTCACAAGTTCTAGCTTCAATGGCTTAGCCGCAACTTGGATAATCTTAAATACGTATAGAGTAAGAGGTTCCTTACCTTTATACAGAAATAACAACTCCAATTTGACCTTAAATTTCCATGAAATATCCCTCCAATGCTGCCACAACAACAAAAAAGCGAAACTAGTGATCAATTAGTGTTTTTCGGCACTAGAATCACTTTAGAAGGCTTGAAATCACCTAGGATTGATATTAAGAACATGAGGGAGTATTTACAGAACATAAACCATTTAAAACAACCTCCCACACGAGCTGGAACGACACAAAAATGAGCAACAACAAGAAGAACAAGAGACTTACTAGCGCCACGGAATTCCCGACACTTGATTTGTGTTGTTTGCCCCTTTTTTGGGTCTTGAATCTTGAGAGAACCTTGAGAGGATGTTCCTAGGGTTCTAAGGTCTGAAAATAGTGAGAAGAAATGACTTAAAACGGGTTGGAGGCATCCTATATAGGTCCAAATATCTTAAACCGCCTTAGTGGGCCCCATAGAGAGGTGCTTGGCGCAGTCTCGCGAAAACGCGAATATCTCTCTACTCCTAGATTGTATCGATGAACGATTTAATGCGTTGGAAACTAGGCTCATAGATATTTGATTTGGTTGGTATATTACCGAGTAATTCCTTGTAAATTAGGAGAAAAGATTAGAAATATTTGACCTAATGTTTAAGTAAAATTATGAACCTAAGTTGCGACAACTTTTGTCGACTTTTTTTTCATAACTCGTTTGACTTCAAGACTTATGAGACGGATATTATATGATTAAAATACCTTAATAAATGAACTCTTGAGTGTATTAAGCACCACTAGATTACTTGAAAATACGAGTTACAACATCCTTGATTCATTTAACTTCTAATACTTGTTAATCACCCTTATACACTTTTGTATCACTTAAGACCAATATGATTGACTTCTTATCATCTCAAAGATAATTGCTTCTTGGATTTATGTTTAACTAATATATGGCATGAACTAACACATGTGGATATGGGTTGTAACAAGGGCCCTGACCTTCCTCGTCACTACCCGACCGAGGTTAGGCTTGGCACTTACTGAGTACCGATGTGGTGTACTCACGCCCTTTCTGTGCAGATCCAGGTACCTCCACTCAAACTTATCATGCTTGAGACGAGGCCTTCGTAGAGACTCCGAGGTATATCTACCGCGTCCGCAGACCGAAGAGTCCCTTTCTACTCTCCCTTTTATATTAGCCCTTCTATACTTCGTTTCTTTGTTAGATATTCCGGAGTTAGATGCTTGTAGACATTCAAAGGCTTGTGATCATGAGATTCTGGGTTTTGGGAAATGTTATTAGTTCTGAGAGTTGTCATTGCATATGCCGAGCAGCATTTGAAACACTGTTTAATTTCATTATTCCAATTTTTGATTATCTCTTCCGCAATTGTTGTTATATTCTGCATTGTTAGGCTTACCTAGTCGTAGAGACTAGGTGCCGTCACGATGGTTCACGGAGGGCAAACCAGCGACGTGCCAAGTTGGTATTAGTGCTGTAGGTTCATAAGAGTCATGAATCACAAGTTGGTTTATTAGAGTCTCGCTGATTGGTACGGAGACGTCTGTACTTATCTACGAGAGGCTGTGTAACTGTTAAGAAAATTCCATTTCATTTGATTTCCTTGTCGTGCGAGATTTTGATATTACAATTCTAAACTTCTGTCTTCTATTCTCTCACAGATGGTGAGGACACGTGCTACCCGAGATGATCAGGCACCCGTACCCCCTACTGCAGCCGTTAGAGGCCGGGGCAGGGGTAGAGGCTGAGGACGCGCACGCGGTGCGGCCAAAGCACCTGCGCGAGCTTCCACCGAGGAGCTACTAGCAGCGCCAGTCAGAGCGCAGTCACCTGATACGCCTACTGCTACTACCATGCCAGCACTTCAGGAGACTCTAGCACATTTCATGAGCATGTACACCACTTTTTCTTAGGCAGGGTTGCTTCCCCTTGCTGCAGCTACATATCAAGCCAAGGGAGGAGCACAGACTCCCGCCGCCCGCACTCTAAAGCAGCGAGTGCATGTTGAGCAGGTCCCCGAGATTATTCCTGTACAACCTGCAGTCCAAGATCAGCCCAAGGACTGGGCAGCGGTATTTGAGGATGAGCAGCTGAGGCTTGAGAGGTTCAAGAAGTACAAGCCTCCTATATTCAGTGGTCTAGCATCAAATGATTCTTTGGGATTTCTAGATGAGTGTTACCGTATTCTCCGTACCATGGGTATATCAGATCAAGCGGGTTTTCCTTCACTACTTTCCATCTTCGAGGAGTCGCCTATGAGTGGTGGCACACCTATGAGTTAGACAGTCCGGATGAGGCTGCTTCACTGACTTGGACTCAGTTTTCAGATCTATTCGTAAGAGAGTATATCCCTTAGAGCCTCAGGGATGCATGGCATGCAGAGTTTGAGCATTTGTGCTAGGGTGCTATGACTATCTCAGAGTATGCTGTCTGTTACACTAGTTTGGCTAGACATGCACCAACCTTGGTTTCTACTGTTCGCAAGAGGGTTCACCGTTTTATTGAGGGGCTTATTCCCAGCATCAGGTCTAGCATGGCTCGTGAGTTGGAGATAGATATTTCTTATCAGCAGGTGGTGAGCATTTCTAAGAGGATTAAGGGTATGCATGCTAGGGAGAGAGAATAGATGGAGGCCAAGAGGTCTCGAGAGTTGAGCCATTATTTTGGTGCCCGTGCCCCAACTGCAGGTCGTCATGGTAGGGGTTATATAAGTCGCCGCATTCATTCAGATCCTCTAGCAACTAGTGGTATTCCATCTCCTCCTAGGCCTCAGGAGCCTTATTATGCACCTCCGGTATCTAGCGCGCCTCCTGTGCGGGATGCTTTTAGAGGTCAGTCCAGCAGACCTGGCCCGAGCCAGTCACAACCGCTACATCCTCCCAGAGCTTGCTTTGAGTGTGGTGACACACACCATATGGTGAGGGATTGCCCTAGACTTGGGAGGAGTGCGCCTCCACAGACTTCTCAGCCACAGCCCACCCCGTAGAGTTCTCAGGCTATGGTTACGGCTCCAATTGCTACCCCACTACTCAGCCATCTAGAAGTGGAGGTCGGGGAGGTAGATGTCGCCCTAGAGGGGGAGGCCAGGCCCGATACTATGCCTTTCCTGCCCATACCGAGGTTGTTGCCTCTGATTCTGTCATAGTAGGTATTATACTGGTTTGTCATAGAGATGCATCGGTTCTATTCGATCCAGGCTCCACTTACTCTTATGTGTCTTCTTATTTGCTCCGCATTTGGGTTTACCTCAGGATTCTTTAAGTTCCCCTATTTATGTTTCTACTTCTGTGGGAGATTCTCTTATTGTGGACTGCATTTATCGATCGAGTTTGGTTGCTCTTAGTGGTTTTGAGACCAGAGCTGATTTATTGTTGCTCAGCATGGTAGATATTTATATTATCTTGGATATGGACTGGTTGTCACCCCATTATGCTATTCTTGATTGTCACGCCAAAATTGTGACGATGGCTATGCAGGTGTACCACGTGTTGAGTGGAGGGGTACTTTAACTCACACTCCTAGTAGAGTTATTTGTTTCCTTAAGGCTCAGCGAATGGTTGAGAAGGGGTGTCATGCGTATCTAGCTTATGTTAGAGATAACAGTATTGATACTCCTTTAGTTGATTCAGTCCTAGTAGTACGAGATTTTTCTGATATGTTTCCAACTGATCTTCCGGGCATGCTGCCTGATAGAGATATTGATTTTGGCATTGATTTGTTGCCGAGTACTCAACCCATTTCTATTCCTTCGTATCATATGGCTCCTCCTAAGTTGAAGGAGTTGAAGGATAAGTTATAGGAATTGCTTGATAAGGGTTTTATTTGGCCTAGTGTATCACCTTGGGGTGCTCCTATCTTGTTTGTGAAGAAAAAGGATGGTTCTATGCGTATGTGTATTGATTATCTCCAGTTGAACAAAGTTATAGTGAAGAACTGTCATCCTTTAACATATTAATGATTTGTTTGACCAGCTACAGAGTGCACGAGTATTTTCTAAGTTTGACTTGTGTTCAAGGTACCATCAGTTGAAGATTCGGGAGACAGATATCCCGAAGACTACTTTCAAGACTCGGTATGGTCATTACGAGTTCCTTGGTATGTCATTTGGGCTGACCAATGCCCTAGCAACCTTTATGCATTTGATGCACAGTATGTTCCGGCCATATCTTGACTCGTTCGTCATTGTCATTATTGATGATATTCTAGTGTATTCCCGGAGTCGGGAAGATCACGAGCAACACCTGAGGACTGTGCTTCAAACTCTGAGAGAGAAGAAGTTATATGCTAAGTTCTCGAAATGTGAGTTTTGGTTGCATTCCGTAGCATTATTAGGCCACGTGGTATCGACTGAGGGTATTCAGGTGGATCCGAATACAGTAGGGGCAGTGGAGAGCTGGCCCAGACCATCCTCAGCTACAGAGATCCGCAGTTTTCATGGCTTGGCGGGTTACTACCGTCGTTTTGTGGAGGGGTTTTCGTCGATTGCAGCCCCGATGACCAGGCTGACCCAGAAGGGTGCTCCGTTCTAGTGGACGGAAGAGTGTGAGGCGAGCTTTCAGAAGCTCAAGACAGCTTTGACTACAACCCCAGTTTTGATATTGCCTACAAGTTCAGGGTCTTATACTGTCTATTGTGATGCCTCAAAGATTGGCCTTAGAGCGGGTTTGATGCAAGACGATAGGGTGATTGCCTATGCGTCCAGACAGTTGAAGGTATATGAGAATAATTATCCTGTCCATTATCTCGAGCTAGCTGCCATTGTTCATGCCCTGAAGATCTGGCGTCATTATTTGTACGGTGTCCCTTGTGAGATTTATACTGATCATTGGAGCTTGCAGCACCTGTTCAAGTAAAAGGATCTAAATTTACACTAGAGAAGATGATTAGAGTTGTTGAAGGACTATGATATCACTATTTTGTATCACCCGGGCAAGGCCAATGTGGTGGCCGATGCCTTGAGTCGCCGGGTAGATAGTTTGGGAGTTTGGCTTATTTACCAGCATCGGAGAGGCCTATGGCGATGGATGTTCAGGACTTAGCTAGCTAGTTTGTGAGATTGGATCTTTCGGAGCCTAGTCGGGTTCTAGATTGCATGGTTTCTCGATCTTTCTTATTTGATCGTATAAGGGAGCATCAGTATGATGACCCTCATTTGCTTGTCCTCAAGGACAAGGTTCAGCATGGTGATGCCTGAGATGTGAATTGGTGATGACGGGGTATTGAGAATGCAGGGTTGGATTTGTGTACCCAATTGATGGGCTTCGAGAGTTGATTCTAGCGGAGGCCCATAGTTCGTGGTATTCCATTCATCCGGGTGTTGCGAAGATGTATTAGGATTTGAGACAACACTATTGGTGGAGGCGGATGACAAAAGATATAGTTGTATTTGTAGCTCGGTGCCTCAATTGTTAGCAGGTAAAGTATGAGCACCATAGACTGGGTGGGTTGCTTCAACATATAGAGATTCTGGAGTGGAAGTGGGAGCGAATCACCATGGATTTTGTAGTTGGGCTCCCACAAACTTTGAGGAAGTTCGATGCTATTTGGGTGATTGTGGATCGGCTGACCAAGTTCGCGCACTTCATTCTTGTGTGTATTACTTACTCTTCGGAGTAGTTGGCAGAGATTTATATCTGGGGGATTGTTCATCTGTATGGTATCCCAGTTTCCATCATTTCAGATAGGGATACTCAATTCACATCACGGTTCTGGAGGGTCGTTCATCATGAGTTGGGCACTTGGGTGGAGTTGAGTACAACATTTCACCCTCAGACAGACAGACAGTCCGAGCACACTATTCAGATTCTTGAGGATATGCTCCGTGCGTGTGTGATTGAGTTTGGAGGGGCTTGGGATAAGTTCTTGCCATTGGCGGAGTTTGCATACAACAACAATTATCAGTCCAACATTCAGATGGCACCGTATGAGGCTTTATATGGTAGGCGGTGTAGATCACCGGTGGGTTGGTTTGAGCCGGGTGAGGCTAGATTATTGGGCACAGACTTGGTTCAGGATGCTTTAGAGAAGGTTAAGGTTATTTAGGATAGACTCCGTACAACCCAGTCCATACAGAAGAGCTACGTGGACCAGAAGGTTCGTGATGTTTCCTATATGGTTGGAGAGCGGGTTCTTCTTCGGGTATCACCTATGAAGGGCATTATGAGATTTGGGAAGAAAGGGAAGTTGAGTCCGAGGTTTATTGGCCCTTTTGAGATATTGAGGCGTGTTGGGGAGGTTGCTTATAAGCTTGCCTTACCTCCCAGCTTGGCAGGAGTTCATCCGGTATTTCATGTTTCGATGCTTCGGAGGTATCACAGTGATCCGTCGCACGTGTTATATTTCAGTTCGGTTCAGTTGGACAAGGATCTATCTTATGTTGAGGAGCCAGTGGCAATATTGGACAGGAAGGTTCGAAAGCTGAGATCAAAGAACATTGCATCAGTGAAGGTTCGTTGGCGGGGTTAGTCGGTCGATGAGGCGACCTGGGAGACCAAGAAGGATATACACAGCCGTTATCCTCACCTTTTCACTACTTCAAGTATGTCTCTATGCTCGTTCGAGGACGAACGAATGTTTAAGTGTAGGAGGATGTGATGACCCGGCCGGTCGTCTTAAGAAGTAACGCCCCATTCTCCAATTAACTGCTTTCCCCGTGTTTGATTCTGCTATTGTGAGTTGCCGGGAGGAATTATTTGGAGTTTTGGAGAGTTTTGGGACACTTAGTCCCTAAATGAGAGCTTAAGTTTTGGAAATTTGACCGTAGTCAGAATAGTGTGAAGATGGCCTAGGAATGGAATTCTGATGGTTCCGTTAGCTCCGTTGGGTGATTTCCGGTTTAGGAGCATGTTCGGATTGGCATTGGAGGTCCGTAGCTAATTTAGGCTTGAAATGCCGAAATTTGAATTTTTGAAGTTTTCGGTTCGATAGTAAGATTTTGATCCGAGGGTCAGAATGAAATTCCGAAAGTTGGAGTAGATCCTTAGTGCTGAATGTGACGTGTGTGCAAAATTTCAGGTCATTCGGATGAGGTTTGATAGACGTTTTGATCGAAAACGTAAATCAAGAGTTTTGGAGTTCTTAGGCTTGAATCCATGGTTAATTCGATCTTTCGATGTTGTTTTAGGTGTTTTAAAGATTGGTATAAGTTTGGATAGTGGTATATGACTTATCCGCACTTTTGGTTGAGGTCCCGGGGGCCTCAGGGTGATTTCGGATTGTTAACGAAAGTTGAAAACTTGGAGTTTGCAGCTGAAGTTCTTTAGGCTTCTATCATAACCGCATCTGCGGCTGGGAGGCCACAGATGCGTCTCCCGCAGATGCAGAATTTAGCCACAGAAGCGACCAGCTGAGGAAAAGCAAGGAGCCGCAGGTGCGGATTTTGGGACTTTAATGTGTTTCACAAGTGCGGTCGTTTTTCCGCAGAAATGGAACCGCAGAAGCAGAAGTGTTGGGCAGAAAAATCAGAAATTCGAGGGTTTAGTTTCAAAAGTTAGAAATTAATTTGGGAGCTCGGTATTTGGCATTTTTGAGAGGGATTTTCACCTGGGTGTTTTGGGTAAGTAATTCTTACTCGGTTTTGATTGTTTTCCACGAATCTATGCTTAAATTCATCCTTTAAATTCGATTTTGGGTTGGAAAAGTTGAAGAAAAGTTCTTAGATCTAACATTTGAATTTTGATCACGATTTTGATATCGGATTGGGATAATTTTGATATAAATGAACTCGTGAGAGTATGAGGATTCTGAAAATATAAATTTTACCCGATTTCGAGACGTGGGCCCGGTGGTCATTTTACCTAATTTCGCGTATTAGCTTAGAATTTATTAGTAGAATCAGTTACTTGAAGTGTTATTTACATTATGCAATTGAATTGAATAGATTTGGGCCATTTGGAGTCGAGTACTCATGGCAAGAGCGTGGTTTCGGATTGATTTTGAGTTGGTTCGAGGTAAGTGGCTTACCTAACCTTGTGTGGGGGACATTCCCCTTAGGATTTGGTATTGTGGTAATTGAAATGCCTTGTATGTGATGTGACGAGTGCGTACTTGTGCTAATTGTTGAAAATTCTGTTTTCACTAAAGTAGCTTTAATTGTGTTTTCCTTTCCTGCTTATTCTACTTGAAATTTTAGCCTATTGTTAGCTTAGAGAAGCATGTTCAATTGACGTAATTGCTTTATTGCTTAAACTGCCTTATTTGTATTATGTGAAGCATGTTAGATTAGAATTACCTGTTTTACTTTGGTACGAAATTGAGTATTCCTTGTGTTATTGTTGCATGTTTCACTTTGGGACTACGGGACGGCATCCCGGGAGATCCCTTGGACGTATTTATGATTTGAGCTGAGGTGTGGGATACCGAGAGATCCCCAGCCTGTATATTGAGGAAACCAAGAGATCCTCGGGATACCAAGAGATCCCTAGCATATATTGAGGATACCAAGAGATCCTTGGGATACCAAGAGATCGCTGGTATATATTGAGGGTAATAAGAGTTCCTCGGGATACTGAGAGATCCCCGATTATTATCTTTGTGAAGAGTGGTATCCCTTGTGATTGTTTTTGCCTATGTTTCAGTTGTTGTTATCCTTATTATCCTGTATTAATTCTTATTGCTATCTTTCAACTGTACTGCTTTATCTTATACAGTCATACCTTATTTTTCATTTAATCTCAGTAGGGCCCTAACCTTCCTCGTCACTACCCGACTGAGGTTAGGCTTGGCACTTACTGAGTACTGCTGTGGTGTACTCACGCCCTTTCTGTGCATGTTTTCCATGTGCAGATCCAGGTACCTCCACTCAGACTTATCACGCTTGAGACGAGGCGTTCATAGAGACTCCGAGGTATATCTATCGTGTCCGTAGACCGAAGAGTCCCTTTCTACTCTCTCTTTTGTATTAGCCCTTCTGTACTTCGTTTCTTTATTAGATATTCTGGAGTTAGATGCTTGTAGACATTCAAAGGCTTGTGATCATGAGATTCCGGGTTTTGGGAAATTTTATTAGTTCCGAGAGTTGTTATTGTGTATGCCGAACGACATTTTAAACACTGTTTTAGTTCATTATTCCGGTTTTTGATTATCTCTTCCGCAATTATTGTTATATTCCGAATTGTTAGGCTTACCTAGTCGTAGAGACTAGGTGATGTCATGATGGTTCACAAAGAGAGAACTAGGGTTGTGACAATTTAGATATGCACTCTTGAATGATTATTGGGTCATGACACTATTATTTTGGTAACTTAATCTTGATGAATGATTTGACTATTTTGTGGGTGTTTATGACCAGGTCTTGTAATTTATTAAATTTTGTACTTGAATTGAACTTGGGAGATTGTTTTTGAAGATTTAACTAGCTGTTATTTGATTGAGAGTTGAACTTTATGCTTAGTTTGTGTTTTGAATAGTGTATGAAAAAGATATTCTTCTACTAGGTATTTGGTAAATTTTAAAGTAATAATTTAACTTAAATAGATGTTGTCATTTTTTTATTGTTATATCTTGAAATTTTAAAGAGATTTTTATGAGATTTTTCTAAGTTGAGATATTGTATGTTGAAGTTGGGCATATTTTCTTTTTCTCTTTTTGCAAGTTTATTTTATTAAAAGAATGTTTAAATTTATATGTATTATATTAGTGTTTATAAGTGGCATCCCCCTAGGGAGTTGCTACACACTGGGTCAATTGGAGGCTTGAATCCTAAGGTGAAAGGATAAAAGTAGATAAATGAATAATCTTCATGGTAGGTGGTTATTTGGTCATCAGCACTATGGGTTGTGATTGGAAAATCAAGTTTCCAGTGGCATTCTCTACATACAAGGGGAGGAAGACCAGATTTGATAATAGAAGGATAACGGTCAGTAGGGTTAAGTGCTGCTATGGAGGAAATTTCTTTACTCCATACCTCACAATCAAAGATGAAAGAAAATTTTTGAGGAACAATCTCTGAAATTAAAGGTTCAGGAATTGGTTTGTTTTGATCGCTAACTTTCAAATAAGATCTAGGAGTAGTTATGGATTTGGCCTTAGAAAAAGAAGAAGGATTTGAAGAATTCTTCTTAGAAAAAGAAGTTTTCCGACTAGATATGGAACCTAGACTACGAGTTCTACCACCTCTGTTCCTACTTCTAATCGGAGCCATAGAAGAAGGGAGTTCGTCTACTATAATAGCATGATGAGGATCAGAGGATGAGGAAGGGTTGAAGATTGGGAAGTCATTGTTTAGTATAGACAGAAGCATGAAGAGAAAGAGAAAGTTGCAAAGAGGATTCAATAAAACGAAAGAGAGTAGAATAAGTTTTGGAAGACGCATGATGTGGCATTTATAAGGAAAAAACACCATCATGAACTTTCATCATTGAACCATCACGTCGAACTACACAGTCGTAGAAACCCTAAAAAGCCGTCGCAAACTACAGAGCCAATCACGATAAGACACGTGCCTCGAGCATTAAATGGAAGAGACATATGAAGAAAATCATAGTGATATCGGGAAGAGGCGGCAAGACATTCCCGCCATAAATAAACTCTCTATTTCCCGAATATTCAGTTCAGAATATTCAAAAGGTGGGGGACTATCTGTATTGGTGAAAAAATAGGCTCGCCATGTAAATTTATAATATGTTGACAGGTGACATAAGAGTCGAAACGATAAAGGAGAGTGAAGATTAGAGAAGGCATGAGTAAAACACCCACGAGATCGTCTACAAAGATATCATACCTGATAGTTGGAAAAAAAAGAAGAGATGTGAGATGGATAATTAAAGACAAAGAAGAAGAAAGGTACATTAATAGTTGCAAATATATAAAGAAATCAGCATAATAGCTGATTTTGCGCAATTGGCTGTTATTACCAAACTATTACAAATTACCCATGTAACGGGTAATCAATGTAATAAATATTAGTAACATGCAGGATAAATAGGGTCGGACAGTTACATATTGTACCCTTGTATAAATCCCCTTTACCATATCTTATACGATCATCAAGAAATTCCTGAAATTATACTATAGATCGTTTATATTTTCTCGACTACTTAAAGATCTTATTTTCTCCTTTTAGAAGGAAGCTGCGGTTATCAATGAGATTTCTTTTCCCTTATTCTCTCAATATTTTATTTTCATTATTTGTAATTCATCTATATTAGGAAAAATGAAATAAAATTGGTTATTAGAAACCTCAATTATTCTTTTATTTGCTTTGACCACAAAAACTATTTTTTAGTTAAACAAAAACAACGGAAAATGATCAAAAATGCTCTTAACGTATTGGAAATGGTTCAAACTTGCCCTCCTTCCACCTATTGGACCAAAATTGCCTTTAACATTTATTTTCAGCTTAAAAATGCCCCTCCTTTTAACGGAAATATGACATGGCATATGTTGGATTTTAATTAAATATGTGGCACTAATTCATTGGTCCTCGTGGATATTATACCAAACTCATAAATAATCCGACACTCATATAAATTGTGTTCAAGTGACATCAATTCTGTTGAGATTAATGTATTACTTAGTAGTTTTCATTTGCTCAAACTACTCATACATCATAATAAGTAGATTCTGTAACCTTGCTGTTAATGGTGTTGTGGGTTTACGAAAAGGAAAAGACGAACTATACATTAGAGAAACATAAGAAGAAGTATATATTAATTGCGTAAATACTAAAAATTTACTGATCTACGATTTCTTTTTGTGAAATATGTGGACGGAGAGTGGCTGCTGCGATGTGTGAGATGTCCGCCAATTTTTAGCAACAGTGGTGATGAAGAGAGAAAATTTGCAACTTTGTATATGGGATGTTGCTAATCTTACTTTAAACTCCTATATGGTAATTTTTTGGGCAGAAATGTTAAGTAAAACAATCACAACATTATCTTTGTCCGAAAAACTTGATGACAGATACCCAATTCCCAGGTCTTCTTTGGCCACTACACGCCGAATTCACATATGTTGCCACCATTTAGATTTCAGTCTGACCTTCTGAAATCCCATAACACAGTGACAAGCTGCTAAAACATGTGCAGCGGAAGCAAGCATACTAATCAGACATCAAATACATGTGAACTAGACAACGCAATAATAACGAGATTAGAAGCACTAACCTCTTAAAGTAGTTGCACAAACCTTCCAAGCAGCAAGAATCCAGGGCTGCAGTCTTCTGCTATTTGCCTAATAAAACCTTTGGACGATTTTGCTATTGGGTGGGCAAGAGCAATCCAACTGAAAGGTAAGTTAATAGGTGAAACTAGTCTTCCTTTAATAGACTTATTTTTGGACGAAAATCCTCCTCCAAAAACGTGTAGGATTCTCCTTCTCCAAGTAGAATCCTACTCCAACTCTATTAGATGACTTTTCTCCCAATTCACTTTTTACCCAGGTCTTGTCCAGGTTTTTACTAAGTATAGCAGAGACCACATAAATAATAAGAGGCTACCAATTATAGTATTAATTCGAAATTAGCATGAATTAATTCTTACTATAACAAACTGCAATTTATTCCACTAAAAGAATGCAATTGACCTCCTCAATATGAATTTCGAAAATTCAATAACACTTATTTTAACTCCCCATGTTAAGATCTCAAATACCAGTTAATTAAATTAAATCACTGAAAATTTAATTTAATCAACTAATTAAATCCTTTACAATTTCGCTTAAAATATTTCATGTGACAGATACAAAATCCACCGGCCGGGTTTTCTAATGAAAAATTATAAGCTTACATAAAGGGGTATCATCAAACTCAAAACGAGTCATGGATTCTATCAACTAATTATTATTCACAAATATTATTCGTTATTGTCCAATCTATTAGGCATACACTAACTCTAAATAGAGTCGTACCTTTTGATAAATCTAAACAATAAACAAATTACATTGATCATAATAATTATATGAAGATTAGGAGTATAAGCTCATTTAATGAATTAGAGAAAATATTTTATATATTCAGTACAAAAACATCTTTTCTCTACTTGGTTTGTTCAATATACACTGAGTATACTAGCACAAGAAGTTGGAGTAAAACTACTCCCATAATCAAGACAAATTATACTATAATCTTGTGCTACAATCATCAAGATATTTTGTCCAACAATATCTTTGATTGTGAACATAGTTTATTAATTATGAAAACCAACAATTTAATCTTCTGTGCATGAGCTAAGACTCCATACACTAAATTGTCTACTATATAATTAAAAGGACACACATGTAATAAATGATCTATTTAAAATAGTACTTTATTGAATTGAATAAATTAAATAAATAATTGTTCCATAAAGAATAAAATATAATACTATGTCTAAACCGCATGGATAATAGTATATCCCAACAATCTCCCACTTAGACTCATAGCCATGCGTCTACTACTCTAACACCCATTTCTTCTACATGCTTGTCAAAAATCTTCTGTGTCAAGCTCTTTGTAAACGGGTCTACCAAATTGTCCTCTGACGTAATCTTCAACACTCTTGCATCACCTCTCTGAGTTATATCCCGAATTAAGTGATATTTACGCTCAATATGCTTACTCCTTTTATGGCTTCTTGGTTCCTTCGAGTTTGCAACTGCACCACTATTGTCACAATAAAGTACAATTGGTTCTTGAACTGAAGGAACCACATTAAGCTCTTTCAGAAAGTTCCTGAGCCAAACAGCCTCTTTAACTGCCTCAGATGCAGCCACATATTCGGCTTCCATGGTGGAATCAGCAACACATGATTGCTTGATGCTCCTCCAACTTATGGCTCCACCTCCTAAGGTAAAAACTTATCCTGAGGTAGATTTTCTAGAGTCTTTATCTGACTGGAAAATCTGAATCAGTATAGGCAATGGGTGCAAGATCACCTGAGTGATACACCAACATATAATCCCTAGTCCTCTTCAAGTACTTGATTATATGCTTAACAACACTCCAGTGTTCTCGACCAGGGTTAGACTGAAATCTACTAACCATGCCAACAACAAAGCAGATATCAGGTCTAATACATAGCATGTCATACATAAGACTCCCTACAGCAAAAGCATAAGGGACCGCCTTCATCTTTTCTATCTCATCAGTCGTTTTTGGGGACTGATCTTTTAACAGAGAGATTCCATGTCTAAAGGGGAGAAACCCTTTCTTGGAATCTTGCATGCTAAACCTGGTGAGAATAGTATCAATATAAAGTGCTTGGGACAAGCCTAATATCCTTTGCTTGCGATCTCGCAAAAGCTTGATCCCAAGGATATGTGCTGCCTGTCCCAAGTCTTTCATATCGAAATGTGAGGATAACCATTCCTTTACTGAATTCAACACGCTCACATTATTTCCTATGAGCAAAATATCATCTACGTACAAAACCAAAAATATAACTTTATCTCCATTCCACTTCTTATAGACACAAGACTCATTTTCACATTGATCAAAACTGAAGGTCTTAATCGATGCGTCAAAACAAGTGTTCCATGCCCTAGAAGCTTGTTTCAATCCATAAATGGATTTCTTTAATTTACACAACATGTGCTCATTGCCACTTTTTATGAAACCAACTGGTTGTGCCATATAAATGCACTCATCAAGACTTCTATTTAGAAAAGCGGTCTTGACATCCATTTGCCAGATCTCATAATCGTAATGAGCAGCAATGGATAAGAGAATCCTAATGGATTTAAGCATGGCTACCGGCGAAAAAGTTTCCTCATAATCGATCCCTTCTTTTTGAGTAAACCCTTTTGCAACAACCCTAGCTTTAAAAGTTTGCACTTTTCCATCCACTCCTCTCTTTTTCTTATAGATTTATCTACAACCTATGAGTTTGACTCCAGTAGGTGGTTCTACAAGATCCAAGACTTGATTGGAGTACATGGACTCCATTTCAGATTTCATAGCATCAACCCATTTATCAGCATCTGCATCATGTAGTGCTTCGTCGTAATTAATAGGTTCTGTATTAGGCTCTTCAGGGATTCTATCATAAGATTCTCCCAAGAGCGCAAACCGGAGAGGTTTTCTAATAATTCTCTCACTGCGACTAGTCACTACAGGTGGAGGCTGATTTTGTTGTTGAATCAGATTATCATTTCCTGGAACTGAAGCCTCAATATTATCCTCCACACCTTGCGGTGCTGGGATATCATTAACTTCTTCCTGGAGTGTAGGTTGCATAACAATTTCAGGTTGTTCAAGAATCTAAAGTTGCTCAACATTCTGAGGTTGCTCAACATTACTCCCACTACTTTGGGGTAGTGAGATGTCAGGCAATTGCTCTTGTGAAATCTTCTGCCTATTGACATTTCTCCTACTACGATAATGTAGTGGTATGTCAATATTGGCTTCCGGGATACGTTCCATAGATGAGTCTTTAGTTACTCCATTATTTAATTCCTGTAAAACTAGTTTACTTCTAGGAATATGGTTCGTTAGATAGTCCTCTTCTAAAAATCTGGCATTTGTCGTAACAATAACCTTCTTTTCTTTGGGGCAATAAAACAAACCGCCTTTTGTTCCTTTTGGATATCCAATAAAAATGCAAATTTCTGTCCTTGATTCCAATTTATCTGATTTACCTTTCAGCACATGTACTGGACAACCCCAAACCCGAATATGCCATAAACTTGGCTTGCACCCAGTCCACAATTCTACTGGAGTTGAAGGTACTGACTTTGAAGGAACCAAATTTAGAATGTAGTTTGCTGTTTCTAGAGCATATCCCCAAAAAGAAGAAGGCAAATTGGAATAACTTAACATTGATCTAACCATTTCCATAAGGGTTCTATTTCTTCTTTCTGCCACACCATTTTGTTGTGGTGTTCCTAGGGCAGATAATTGAGATGTAATTCCATTATCTGATAAGTATGTTATGAATTCCGCAGAAAGGTATTCACCACCACGATCAGATCGTACTGTTTTGATATATTTATCATGTCGTTTCTCCGTTTCCGTCTTAAATTCTTTGAATTTCTCAAAGCATTCAGACTTACGTCGCAACAGATAAATATATCCATATTTTGAGTAATCATATGTGAAAGTCACAAAATATTCAAAACCACCTCTTGCTTGTATATTCATAGGACCACTTAAATTAGAGTGAATTAATTCTAGCTTATCACTGGCTCTATTTCCTTTTGAGGGGAAATGTCTCTTGATCATTTTGCCTTCTAAACAGGATTCGCATGTTGGTAGGGACTCCACTTTCAATGAACTCAAAGGTCCATCTGAGACCAATCTCGAAATCCTATTTAGATTTATATGGCCTAGACGTAAGTGCCACAAATAAGTTTGACTCAATTCAGAAATATTTCTTTTATGTGGTAGATTAATGTTATTTAGTTCTTTTGGTTGTTGTAGAACATGAGGAGATATATCAAGAATAAAAAGGTCATGTACTCTAGCAGCAGTGTAGATAAAATGTTTATTAAACTTAATAACAACAGAGTTATTAGCAAAATAAACATTATAACCAGCATCCATTATTTTCGAAACCGAAATCAAATTCATTCTAATAGAAGGTACATAGAGAACATCTTTTAAAACTAAAACTCTATCACTACTAAACGATCCTGAACTACGTCCATCCAAGTATTCTTGCCCTTACCCTTTCGGTCGAGCACAACCTCCCGAGCGCTAGGTTCAAGCAACTTCATACCACTTCGTCCCTTTCACTCTTCAACCTGATCTCTACATTCATAGCTTGAAAAAGCAAAAGAGGGTCACCGTCACCTCTCTTAATGACTATTCTTAAGCTTCCTTTCTTTGGGAGTAGGATATCTTTCCTAGGAGCTCAAAGAAAGATAGCAAAGTCAGATAGTTCTTTCTTGCTTTCCTTCTATCTTTCTTTCTATTTCAAAGCTTGTGCTTTGGTTTAGATCACTGCTTACTTACTTGACTTGCCCCCCTTTTTTTTAAGCAAAGAGGAAGTCGTGCAAGCAAGCAAAGTGGAATCTATTAGAATAGAAAATAGTGCAGCTCGATCAGTATAAGAATAAAGCCAGGAGGTTGGCAGGAAAGGTGACTTTCTTTTCCTTTTCGACTTCTTCCTTTAGAACTTCCTGTAAAGTGGAAGGGTAGGCCTTTAGCACCAGAAAGGTGAGGATCGAAATTCGGAGAGTGAAGAGAGGAAGGAACCATCTTTTTTAGTCCTATGTACTGCTCTTCTCTCAATCACTCTTTGGTATTCGGAAGTGGAAAGCGAACTGCTGGCTATGGCCGAAAAGAGAGGTTCTGTATTTCTTTATTCAAGTAAGAAAAAGATGGGATGCTCGCAGACCTGTATGGAAGGAAGAGAATTATTAAAACTCTCGTCTGCCCCTCTCTTTACCCTCTGTAGCTGAACTTTCTTACTTATGCGATGAGAAGCTTACTTAGTATTGAAATCGAGTTGGCAGAAAGTACCGAAAGTCGGTTGGCCGCCCTATCATCCCGTGTCTCAACCAACTTTTTTCTTGTCAGAAAATCTCTCTTTTGGCTTTTGAAACTTCGATTTGTGACAGCTACTCATACGTGCCAAAGAGACTTCCTTCTTTTACCCTCACATGCATCAGGTGCCTAGACTTGCTAGCTACTTCTATAAGACCGGGGATTTGTCCAAGTATTCTTACTAATAAGGATTTTTTCAACCTATTATGTGAAGACCTCGTAGGCGAATACCTGAGATATCTTCCTCAAACGGAGGGGGAGGAGGGGTATGACCATTACTTTAGCTGATCTCTTATCTATCTAAGAAAACGGATATTGGTATGCCTATTGAATTTTTCCTTCTAACATTGGACTCTAACAAGGCTAAGAGCAGCGGATACGGATAGAAGACCAAGAGAGCTTCTGTATCATCTCCTGTCGAAAAGCGAAAAAACTCCTTCTTCTATACGAGACCTAGATCTTTCCTCCCTTTACTAAAAATTCTTGTATTAGTATTAGTGAAAGCTCAATCCCAACTCTCTCACTAAGATCGGATCTTGAAAACAGTGTTCTTCCTAAAAAGCCAGAGCGGATACCTTTCTTATATACTATACGCAATTTTCTATTTTCAGATTAACTTAACTTTAAGAAAAGATTCTATAAAAGAATAAAGAGCCTATCTTCTTCTTTCTTTCCAAATCCAAATACAATGGGATGGGCATCTTTCTATTTCTGCTACTATGCCTCCTGTTTACTGTTTAGTTCAGTTACTTTTTTTTCTTGCAAACAAGAAGGGGAAAAAATAGGCGATTCGAATCGCCGTTCTTCTGATTTCCTCTTGTCTGCTTTCTTGCTCATGCCAATGCCTAACAAAACAGTTAAGAAATCTGCATGGGATTCTGTACCAAGAACATCGGCTTCTCATGTCGATCTTTCGTTCGGCCAATTGGACAGCGTCATCTTCGTTTAGTTTACTATTCAACATCCCCCAATCCCTAGTTGTACAGGTACAACCCAGAATCTTTCTCTTTCATATTGATGAAAGCTCTAGGAACCTCTTAACAGTTCAAAGTCCCCCCTTGGCTTACCTAGCTTTTAAGGTGAGAACAACAGATTCAATATCAATAGCTATGGATTCGATTCCTATTCTTATATATGCAACCTAAGTAGCTA
Organism: Nicotiana sylvestris; assembly: GCF_000393655.2. Classification (NCBI taxonomy): domain Eukaryota; kingdom Viridiplantae; phylum Streptophyta; class Magnoliopsida; order Solanales; family Solanaceae; genus Nicotiana; species Nicotiana sylvestris. The sequence continues at coordinate 108,726,353 of NC_091064.1, forward strand.
CTTTTGTCCGTGCATATCTTAAATCATGCTTTTCACAAGTTCGGTACGCTAGAGGGTGACGAAGGAACACTAGTTCTATTGGCTCTAAGCCCGCATTCTTCCTAGCAACCGAGTCGATGTCAAAGAAACCGAGCGAGGGCCTTCTCTGTGCATTCATGTGCAGCTAGGGGAGTTGCAGGACTAATTTAATTTCCAAAGCTATAAGTCCTAGACTAGAAAGGAGATTTGCTTGGTGTTAAGTCAACTCTACTAGATGCAGTTGCCCAGGAATCCAATGCACTAACTCCTGGACTTAGACGATATGCCCTTAGGGATACGTTAGCAAGTAATCCCTCTCACTAGTTGCCTTTCAAAGGCATTTTTACATTATCCCATTTCCACGTGAAAGCAGATAAGAAGTCTCGTCTTCATCCTATTGTGATGTCATCTCTATTAAACCTGCTATTCCTATCATGCTATTGCTTCTGTCTTCCAACCATCTAAGACCGGATTCAATAGCAGCTCCTGCACCCATTGATTTTGCACCTTCTAACATCTCGAGCTCGGTATTGTACCTTAACCTCAGTACACTTCACACCCACCCAATCGTGAGAAAATGACGATTCACTAAAAACTTCTCTTTTTGTTTTGACGTTGTCAACATCCCGAAAGAAAATTCCTTTGTTAGTGATTCGGCTTTCTATCTTAAAAAAGATAACGAAATTTCGAAGAAGCTCTTTTAAGAATATTTCCCGCACTTCTTCAGTAAATTTTCCTACTTTATTATGCCGATTCCTCTCTCCGTATATTTTATGTTAGAAGGAAGGCAAAAGCTGACTGGTGCTTTGTTTAGGGACGGGAGCCACTCCTTCTTTTCCGAGTTTGCCTAGGAGCTCCTGTCTTAAAAGACGAATACGAATTAGTAGGGCTGCCCCCAATAGCTCTTTTTGAATGGACATCTGAGATAGCATCAAGCCGAGCACAAAACAGATCTGGGCTGCTAATAAGGAGGACTGTTAAGCCTTCTAGCATAGGTGATGCCTTCCCAAGGTCTGGTCTCTTCGGTACAGGTACGGACTTTGAGAAGACGGCCTTTTTCTTTTACTGTGTGGAATAAGAGCGGGTGCCTTTCATTTATCAAGACTAGATAAACCAAAGCAGTCTACGATTGCCGGGTTTTTTAGGAATGGAATTTATAGGAAGATTAGCGGAACCGCCAGGAATCAGTACTGCGTCGACTGCTATGTGCTAAAGACTGCGGAATAAGAGCTCTTAGTCCTTTCGGCACGGCATAAAATAAAGGCTGTTCTTGTTGCGGGTTTATCAGAGCTTGAGAATCTAGCTAGGGCTATTTGAACTAATAAGGAAAAGTAGGCATGCTAAGTACATTTTGATGGCATTGAATCGGAAGATAGCCTATCTAAGAGAAGATGAAATAGCAAGTGCTTGAGAAGAAAAGAAGCTGTGAGGGAATGCGCTCTGACTGATATCATTCAGGCAATTCCATTCTTACTGTCCTAGGAAGAAGGAAAGGATAAAAGATCCCACGAACAGGGTTAGCGTAAGAAGAGCTTTTGCAAGAAGGGCGTCGTTCTCAGATGGGCAGATGGAGCTGTTAGAAAGAATTACCGATCGTCGGGAAGAGAAGGGGAATGAATCTTTTTTTTGGGGAATAAGCACTCTTGTCGCGTCTGGAGTTGTAGATAGTAGGGGGAATCGCCTTTCGAGTTGTTAGAAAAAACACAGTTGTTAAAGTGAAAAGAACTCTATTTTTTGACTTTTAAATAAGAATAATTATCCGATCAAGGGCTAACCCACGCACAGAGAAGGAAGAAGCTATCTCAATATCCTTCACACAGATGACATTTATCTTTCCCATGACTACTTAGTGTGTCTCAACAACCGTGTCGGAGAGAAGGAAGAGGGCTCTTTACCAGTATCATAGCCGGGAGAATGAAAGCATTAGTGGGAAGATCTTTTGTTCGATCTGCCTTGGGTGGGGCGATGAAAAAAGTCTAGTTCATCCTCCCTAATGAAACACATCTTATGAAATATACGGGTCGGGTGGGTCCAGGGTTCAACAACCGGATTGATTACGAGTCATCTCCTAGCCTGATTTTCCTTTTGTTTCGGGTGGTTCAAACTAAATCAAAGAAAGGTCGAACAACTTCTTCTATTGAATAGACATCTGCTTCCTGGTCCTTTCGAACCAGTCAAAACCTGGAGCAAGGGATTTGAAGAACTTTATCAATGAGCTAGGACTAATAGCAATATCTGCTTTGAGACCTCAATATACATGGTAAAATAAAGGGGATCCTAGTGATTTTACATTTAAGAAGCTAGTATCAATAGACATTGAAGAAGGGATGGTTCCTGTAGATGATGTTAATAAGTTGTGTTGCATGATTTCTTTGTGTGTTCTTAAAGTTTAGGGATAATGCCGCTTTTATTATTTAATAAATATCCCTTTCCGAACAGGTTTCCCCATTAGTAATGGGACGTTCGGGATGAAGCCAATCAAGAAAAAAGAAAGAAATTCGATTTGGATAATAGCTTTTCTTATGACACAAGATTGTTCTGTTCCAGAACTGTAGTGAATAAAGAGGGCCAGCTCTTATTAACCCGGTACAACAAAGTAATAGAAGAGAGTTAGTACTCATTTAATTGACCTCCTTTTCGAAGTCAAAGAATTTCTTTCTTTTACTTTTATTTTGTTCAAGTTGCTTCAGTGAATGAAAATGCTCAATAAAGCGGGTAGGTCTTACTAGCCCTTACACTCGTCAAACTTATTTACTCATTCTCCACAGTAATGGATTTACTTTACTTCTTTCCCAAGCATCTGGTAATTCTGGCTGCCTTTCCACTCCTCACTTTGGTTTCCACCAAGCCAATCAAATCTGCCTCTTGTGCTCTTATATAATCTTTGGCCTCTCTCTGCTTCTCGACTTTACCGATCTTTTTGACATTCCATATAAGGACCTTCATGTGGAACTATTGTTGTTTTTACATTCCCCTCGCACCTTAGCGCTACCTCTGGTTTTTCGTCTTGTGCAGCCCTTATTTGTCTTTTGTTCTTTGGCCTTTACTTTCCCCCTCCCCCCTCTTTCTTAGAATTCAACATTTATGATATGTTTTGCATCTTGTTCGCCCACTCTTCATTCAGGGTGATTCGAACCAGGGGAGGATCTTCCACCTTGTTGGTCATAGCACCAGTACTTGAACGCTTACTCTTACTGCTCTTCTCAGGTTCACCTCTTTTGGATGCCCTGAGGTTCTTGTTTGAAGTCATTTGTTTATCACAGAACAAGTCCCCCTCAGTCACTGCCATAGTTGACCCTCTCTTCCAGATCCTCGCTTCTATGAGCCAAATCACTCTCCTCGGGAGTTCTCTCCTTGACTACACCCTCCTCGGCTTTGTTACCCAAACACTCATCCTGAGCAATCTCTTCCGGTTCAGCAGTGTCCAGATCTGGCATCTTTGCCTCTTCTTGTTCAGGGTCCTCTAGAACCGCAAAACGGTTCGGGCTGACTAGGTCCAGTTGGGTCATTCCACTCGCACAACTAGTGTCCAGCCCCCCTTTGCTATTATCACTACTAGTACCTGACCCTGTCGGCTCGACATTTTTTGCAAACACCGACACTTACTCAATAGGGCAATTCAAAGAGGAGAACGAGGTCAACTGACTACCGCTAAAAGTCAGAATAAGAGTACACATTGTATGATTGAAAACAGCCGCTGCATACTACCCGGTGATTACAGGTTTGACTGGTGCCTTCTCTCCAATAGCTGCTTCAATCAATGTTAAGTCTGACTACGCCCGCAGCTGACTACTTATTGAAAGACCGAACATGAAATGAAAAGTCGTACTACAACAACTGTAAATAAACATTCCCTCCCTGCTCTGACTTTGATCGACTTGCCCACACAGCGTCTTTTTTGAGAGAAGAGGCCAAGGGGCTAAGTGACTCTCGAAAGTCGTCTTTTGTATCGCGTCAAGAGAAATGACATAGATAAGATAATTGCTTAAAGAGTTTCATTGTCTAATTGATCTCGAAATTGGATCCCAATAGTTTCTACTGCCCAAAGGTGCTTTATGAAAGCCGGTCCACAGCAGTGAAAGTACGATTGATTCCGTCGATCGAACGAAAATAACTTCTTGATTTTTTTCCTCTTTGGCTTGACTACTCTGCTTGCTTAACACAAGTCTTATTTAACCTTCACGTACCACTTCTCTACCCAGAAAGCTCCGGCTCGAAAGCAAGAAGCAAGGGCGCAGTAGCTGCGCGAAGTTGCGCCTTAGCGCATCCGTTTCCTTGCTCGTTAGCGCTGTTTTTTGATTGCAGCTAGCGAGCTTGACTAATAATATAGAAAAGGCCTTTCTTGCTTGTTTGAAGCCATATAAGGGTTTCTTAAATCGGCAAGGGAAGTCTGATAGGGCTTTAAGAGATAGGGACGTAAGCGCAGCGGTAAGAAAAAGTCACTCAGTGAATCGGTGGATCACACACTTGGAGACAGGGACAAGGGCATGCCTGACTCTTTAGAAAGTATACAAGTGTTGAAAGAGTGAAGTCTTGGAAAACGGTAAACGTGAGGAATGGCACCTCCGCCCTACTAAAAAATTCGCAAGCAAGGGACATGCCGAACACCTACCTTTCCAACTAAGTCCAAGGCGAGGACCCGTTAATTGATGATGCATTCCGTCATCAGCAAGCGGTGGCCGACAAGGCCCCTTTCCCTAAATATCTTATGAAGCGGAGAGGACAGGTTTGAAACTCATTCGGTAATCTTCTTCTGAATGTAGGCATTTCCCCAAGGCACTGATATGATGACTCTCTCAATTACACGTGTTTTAGGGAGTTGAACGTCTTATTCTTATGAGTGGCCTATGTGAATATAACCTAGGAGAAAGGATTCCGGAAAGTCAAATTCTATATTGCAAGTGCAAGTCGACGTTCCTGATATGAAAGTGAAAGTGGAGTGAAATCCGGCCCTAAGCAGGATCCAAAGACGTTTAAGTCCAGTTCCAATCTGGAAATAAAAGTCAAGGAAATCGGGTTTTCTGAATATCTCTATTCTGGCCTATGTTGTAAGTTAGTTAGTTAGAGATCGAAACTGGACTTGAGAGAGACTAGACTTCTAGTAAAAGTAGGTGCGCCTTAAGTTGAGGAGAACTGTTCACAAGCAGTGATTATGAGCTCTTTCTTGTTCCGGTTCAGAAGAGGCTGCGCACCTTTAGTTGCACTAGTGGATTGAATAACCTTTTTTTTAGTGCCAACAAAGTGCATGTGTTCTTGGTTAATAAAACACAAGTATAGGTTGGAGGACTGACACTATAAGTAGGACAAAGGCCTTCAAAGAGAAATGAAAGGATTTTTTTTAGCATTTTTCCACTTTATCCAAGGAATCCCTTTCTTGGCATTTGTATTTGAGAGAGAGAGCTATGTTTAGGTCAGTTCCCTCAGTCAACTTTTTTGGTAAGCCAAAAGTGAACTTTAGGTAAGTAAGTAGTCCCGTATGAAATTCATAAAACATTCATATCTGGCACTTGAGGAGGTCAATCTTAAGTGTTGGAAGATACTGCTAAGGGACTCCCACTCATCTAGAAAGGATAGGCAATTGAGAGAGAATAGAGCGATAGTGACAGACACAGGAACTGAAATAGATTAAAAGATTACTTCCATAGAGGAGAGGGGAAAGCTGCTTAGATAGGGCAATAGCCCGATTTTTTTTGTTTATCCTTTCCTGCTTGTCTTGTATTGAGGTATACCAAAGAAATGAGTAAAAGTAGGTAACAGAAGGGGAGGGATTGCTGTTTTTTATTAGTGAAGACAAGAAGCTTTCATTTTATTCAATCTAATGGTAGGGCTTTAAAGAGTAGGCAGTTCGTTTCTTTCTATGTCCCCCAGAATAAGAAGTAGGAGGATAGGCAGAGCAAGAGCTCTTGAAGTCTACCCGGGTGCCCTTTTTCATTCATCCATTTAGGCCCAGCTAGGAACACATGGATCCAGGGAACCTTGCTCGGGAACAACTTCTTACTAGTAGGAGCTAATCATAGTAAGAGAGTCCAATATCTGAAATAGAGCTTAGTCTCTCCATAGAAGTCTACTAGTAGAAGGCATAGGTTATGAATTGATCCAATAGAGTCAGAACACACTTCTATCTAAAAGAAATGGGCTCGATGAAAGGATCCAGATTCCACACTATGTTGTGGGTTGGGGAGAGAGCTACTCTGTGAAACTGGGCGTTCAGTGTTCTTATGGAGGAACCATACTAGAAAGAGAATTGAAAGGGCCTTCAAAAAAGAGCGAGGGAGTGATGGACAACCTTAGTCTATATGTTGCTTGTGAGCCGCCAAGTACCAATCTCGCAACAGTATTGGCGCAAAAGGATCGGTCCTTCACTTGCTGATCGTTCGCGAGTCGAACTCGCTCTCTTACCACGCCTTCCACTCACTCGCTTGAGTCGGACTCAATCACTCTTTTAGTTTGGAGGATCATTAGTTATTCACTCTCTTGCTATTACCAGCAGGGAGCGTAACAACCAAGATGCATATTATCATATAGAAAGAGGCGAAGCATAGTGATTCGTACTACCGGAAAAGTTTCGCTAACCGGATAGCAATAGAATCAACGGATAGGCACATACAAGCGTAGCGAATCACATAGATAAGCCCCTACCTGCCAGCGCGCGAATGGATAGGGCGGGCGAAGCATGAAAGGGATGGATGTCTGAGCGGTTGAAAGAGTTGGTCTTGAAAACTGAAGTATTTATAGAAATACCAAGGGTTCGAATCCCTCTCCATCCGCGAGGTCATAAGTTCTCTCTTGCCTTATTTATAGATAAGAATGAATCGGATCGACTCGACTAATATGATAGATGGAATGGGAGTTTGTGTTCTATTTAGTTAGGACCTTGTCTCCCTTTCGTTATCTTCCTCTCTCCTTGTATAGGTTGGGAAAGGGCCGGGTGGATTACCTTTGGGAGCTAAGTCGAAGATCTCGGTGGTCTTGTGAGTGGTTGGTAAACTGCGATTGCAGTTTTCTTTAGGAAGTCCCATAGCTGTGAGGCTTAACAGATAAAGAAAATGGTGGATACTTTTCCGGGTAGAAGGTGACAACCCTAATGAATTGACTATGAAGGTGGCTCTTAGCTACATCAGCGCTCAAATTCCTTAATCGTTATTGCCCAGGCTTCGATGATCAACCCCTGACACATTTAGGTTTTGATCTTCAGCCATTCTGGTCCTCAGGACCCAACACTATACTATTCAAATATATTTCCTTTAAAATGAAAAGATGCAAAAGGTGTTGATACGTCCTATCCACATAGAAATCTTACCCTCTTCCACACATTACCGGTGGATGCTACAACCACTATCACTTTGGCTGCAGGATGGGAATGAAGGTCGAGGAGGCAGGGAAGAAAAGGTTATTCGCTATTGGCTTTATATCAGGCCTTGGTACAGCCTATACACGATGGATGAAGGTTTTGGCAAGGTTAAGAATGGATGGCACATATAATCACACCCAGCCGTTGCAGTACCTGAGAAGAAAGAAATTTGTTTTCTCTTTTTATCTTAAGGCTGCTACCGATTCCTTATCTGTTATCCTGACGTCGTGTATGCAGGGTTATTAGGAAATCACTTTGCAACTTCCTGGACATTCATACTTTGTTCTGTAGTCTTTCAATTACCATATAGTTTCTATAATTATAATAAAGGCTATAGGTCATCGGTTGTGACGTTTATGAAGGGTCAGCCCCTCAGATTTTTTAGTTCTTGGCCTCTATTCACACTTAAACATCATATTCTTGTGTGGATAGCTACTGAAAGGGTGTATGGCATGACGAAGCTTTGCGACTATGCCATTCTTGGCGATAGTGATCGCCGACGAGAAGGTGACAGCCACTTAGCATAATATATAGTTTCAGTGTACTATAACAATATCTAAAGAAAAGTCTCCCATTTGAAAGATTATTTATTATAAGTCATGTTTTGGAGTTTGCCAAATCATATTTGAGCGACGAAGTTACTAGGGATTTCTCTCCAGTGTCTCCTAAGATGCTCCGGTCTTTGGTTGACGCTATTATGTGGAAAAGACCCCGATTTTCTCAAAGATTAGAGATGTCATTGGTACTATCTTTCTGTCTTTGACCTATTGATTGAGGGGTGCTTCTTATCGTATCTGTGGTGCACCCTATCGCCCTAAATCTAATTGATGGAAGCCTCACTATCTTTTTATGCTTTCGCAGCCCGTTATCATTAAAACTGTGGTTAGGATTTCCAGATTTGGGAGTGTTAACGCCGAGTGTCGTGCGGGCCTTCATTCTTGAAAGGGCTAAAAGTAGCGCCTTCGCTTTGTTTGTAATGAAAAGGAAAGAGAAGATCTTCGGATATTTTTTCCAGGGGAGGACTTTCTTGATCGCCTCATTCTTCAACCATGGGTTAAGATGTGGCTAAAGTCTCTCCGATGGTAGCGTATATTACGCTCGAGGTCCCTCGAGCCTCCTCTTGTACCAATGTCTATATTCCGTTCTAGGAATAAGGTCAATTTCTTTTCCGATATGTGTAGTTTTCTTTCGTTGTTACGACAGGCTGATAGCAGTGCCCGCTCCCTTGTATTTAGGGGAGCTGGATGGCCGTTCCGCTCTTCGGTACTTTCTTTATTATTTTTTCGTTAAAACAAATACAACTGAAAAAGACTACTAGGAATTTAGCCTCCAGTCCTTCTCATAAAGTCAATTTTAATAATGATATTTTTCTCATTGAGTTCTATGTTTAAACGAACTTCCGATCCAATAAAGAGGATTGAGTATAGTAGGCAGATCGATGATGAAGTGGTGTGATCTGCTGATCTGGTGATTGTGGAAGAGAAAAATGAAGTGAAAAAAAATCTCCATTTATGAGAAAGAATTAAAAAAAATAACAAAAAATAAAAAAATGGAGAAAAGAAAGTTGGTTGAGAAAGATACAGCAGATGATAAGGGTAAAATAGATTGAGAAGAAGAAGAGGGAGACATGGTGCTCAGGGATAGAAAGGGTAGTATAAGTGAGGAACCTAGTTTCTTACAAAAGCAAAAGGTTGAGCCATTAGGTTTGGAGGGAGAAGACATTGAAGTCTCAAAAGGTGATGTAAGGCAGAGTGTTGACTCTGATATTGCTGAAAAATGGAGGAACCTCTCGACATTGTTGAGTTCTAAAGATTGGAATCACCTCTTTGTTCCTACAAGTCACAATGTTTCTGAAAAAGAAGTAAATATTTCTATGTTGTATGTGATACTATGATGCAATATGTGCATGGGACTGAGTCTGTTCTTGATGAGACGAAGCTTGGGGAGATTCTTGGCGCGCTGATTGATGGCTCAACATACTCAGATAGGTTGAGAACTTGGTCCTCGAGGACCCTCGGCAGAATAGAATGCTAAGTTGAAGGGTGAGAATGAAAGATTGAGGAAACAAGTGAAGGAACTGAGAAAGCAGATGTTCATTGATTAAAGGAGAGTAAATGAAAAAATGGACAAGCTCATCAAAGCCTTAGCCCCTTACTTTTCTTCCTGCCCAGTGATCTATGTCCTTCATTCCTTCCAAATTCCCTTGAATTTTCTTTTGATCCCTATATTTGATGACATTCGTACTTCAGTTGTATAAATTGTCATATTATGTATTGTTGAAGCTACTGTGCTTTTATTATAATTACTCCACTATGGGCAATCACTCTATTTTGTGCAATGACATTCACTTGTTGCTCTTTTTATTGTTTATGTTTTGTTGCCCAAGTGGCCTGAGTTAATGTTGCTGAACTTCTTTTTGGTGGTACTTCTTCTGTTATTATTTTCGATAATGCCAAAAGGGGGAAGTAATATAGGTGTCCACATGGGGGAGGAACAGAATCGAATTGATATGTGTGTTGTGCATGAAAGATGGTTGTACTTCGCAGGGGGAATGTTGCTGATGGCTGTGCTTCGCATGGGAAACGTGCTGATAATATGTTGATTATAGATCTGATCCATAAGGAAACATGTGAGGAATCTGGTTCTCAAGAGGAATAATAATTTTAGGTTTGTCATCATCAAAAAGGGGAAAATTGATCTAAGTTATATTCAATGTCATGTTTTGATGATGGCAAACGTTCTCAACATACTGGGTACGGACCGAATATGATCAATGCAGATAAGGAACCTGATTCTCAGGGGGAATAGTTCTGGGTTTGTCATTCATCAAAAAGGGGGAAATTGATAAGCTATGGTACCTTGAGTTTTGATGATTTGCCAAAAAGTCTTGAGGAACCAGTTGCGATCAGTTCCTTAGGTTCGGTTCTCATGAGGAATATGGCTGATTCGTAGGGGGAACAATGTGGTGATCTGGTTCTTAGGGGGAATATCAGTTCTAAGTTTGTTGTCATCAAAAAGGGGGAAATTGATATGTTTTCAATATATTTGCCTTGTGTTTCGATGATCTAACAAACATAATATCAATAACCAAATAAAGAACCTGACTCACTTAGATTTCACTGCAACTAGTGGATTCCAGTCAAATGTGAACTTGCTACAGCTTCAGGAGGTAGGAACCCACACAAAGACCTAATACTCTTGTGTGTTCCTCACGGTAGTACAAAGTCAATTGGACACAACTATTTCACTACACTATTTCCAGCACCCACTCATTCTCTGATCAACTAAAGTACAATGATTCAAGTTGCTCAACTCAAGACAATCTAGGCAATGTGCACAAGTACCAAATTAGGAACCTGATTCCTTGGTGATCCCCTAATAGAAGTACAAGTCAACTATATAGTTGGATCACAACTGCAGAAAATGACTGCCATACATATGTACAAAGAGGAACACAAGAGGGACCTGATGATCCCTTAGGGTTCTCTAACAGAAGTACAAGTCAACTATACAACTGGAACACAACTGAGTGACTGTCTGCAACTGTACAAAGAGGAGCACAACAGGGACCTGGTCCCTCAGGGTTCTCTGACAGAAGTACAAAGTCAACTACAGCTGGAAAGCAACTGTAGAAAGTGACTGCCTACAACAGTACAACAGACAAAGCAACAGACAGTGCAACATTCAGTGCAACAGTCACTTTCCATTAATATTGTACATCACCATTGTGAATTGACATCACTAAGGTATTGTCTTGTGTAGTATAAACCTCATGCAAGGCACAAGATTCTAGTTCAACACTTGTAAAATCAGAAAAGGAAAATATTCTCTCAAGTGTTCAAGAACCTCTCTCAAGAACAAAGCTGCTGCAACCTCAAGGACCTGATCCAAGATCGAAGATATCTTAAGTCCTTAGGTTTGTAGAGTCTTTGTAATTTGTTCTTCATTGTAACTCCTATCTAGCTTTCTTTGAATCGTTGATTAGGTTGAGTCATAAGAAAAAGAGTTTGTAACCGTATTGTGACAAAGTGGCTTGTGGTGGAAACATCACAAGTTAGTCAAAGCCTTTGTAACCGTAGGATGACAAAATGGCTTGTGGTGGAAATACCACAAGTTAGTCAAATTTTTTGTAACTAGGATAGTTATAAAGTGGCTTGTGATGAGAGCATCACAAGTTAGTTGAAGTCTTTACAATAGGGTTATTGTAAAGTGGCTTGTAATAGGGAGATTGCAAGTTAGTGAAGTTAAAAGCCTACAGGTGTAGGTCGTGGTTTTTTTATCCCCTTGTGTGGGATTTTCCACGTAAAAATACTCGGCCTTATTTACATTCAGCTTTACTAGCATTCACTGCAGAACCCGATAAAGGACCAAGTACTTTATTATTTGGTGGACTCACACAAACTTAGCACTGTACCAAACTGATATAGGACGAGATCACTATACAATTTGGTTCATCAATACTTTCAGAGGAAACAAATAGAGAACCCGGTTCTCTATACAGTCTGGTGGACACACAGTCTCTAACAAAGACTCTACTAGACACGGTCCGTAGACAACCCTAGGACAGAACTGCTTTGATACAACTTTTGTCATGACCCAAACCGATGGGCCGCGACGGATTCCTGAGTCCTACCTTTCAAACATCCCTAAGAGTGCGTCTAAGATATAAACCTTAATAAAATCTGCTAAATTATGAGAATAATATACATGAAGGAAATCTTCCCAAAAAGGCATATGTACATATACGTGCAACATACGTAGCGCGAGTCGACAAGGCTGCTATAGAATACTATGTACCTCAAAATTGGAAGCCGACAAGGCCACATACTATTCAACTAGACATACTGCCTACAAACCTCTAATAGAAATATAACTGTACAAAGATGGGACTAAGCCACGTCATACCCATATATATACAAACATATCGTACCAAAATCAAAAACAGCTCCGGATCAAGTGGAGCACGCCAAAACTCGCTGATTAAGGATCCTAAGAAAGGGGACTGTCAGCTTGCCTATCTGCACCTGCGGGCATGAAACGAAGGCTTCGTGAAATAGGGCGTCAGTACGAAAAATGTACTGAGTATGTATGGCATGAAAATCAGTACGTAAAAGACATAGATGAAATATGGAACAAAGAAATCCATATTTAAATCTGAAAAACTTTGTAAATTCTTAAACATTTATAATATCATGCACGTGCATATAAATGTCATGTCATGCATAGGTGTAGGTGTACATAATATCATCAAGTCTCTGAGGGCATTCCATTATATCGTCTCGGCCACTATGGGCAACATCATCAACATATACCAACTGATCAGGTGGTGGTGCGAACATAAAACCGTAACCTTTTTCCCATATCCCATATACATATAAATACGCGTATATAACGCCGTCTAGTCATGGGTTAATGTACATGCATAAATAACTAAAATGCATGAAAATATGTTCAAAAATCGCAATATTCTTTTGGATAAGCTTTATCAACTGCGTATTATTTTGAGATCGATGAACAGAAGATATAATAATATATCACATGGGGAATCAAGAACACAAAGACCCCTAATATTTCTATGAATAGAGTCATTTATGAAAGCTGTACATTTGCTCGTTTCTTCCGTATAACTTTGACCATGCCAAAAAGAAAGAAGGGATGACCTTAACATACATGAAGTAGGGAAAATTCCGTATAATATACTTGGCGAAGATTGCACCGTATTCTTTTAGAACCGCAAAATTTGGATGGAATTAAGCTTCTGTTCTTTGAAGTATTTTGAACGAACTAAGCTTCTGCTCTTTAAAATATTTTGAACGAACTAAGCTTCTGTTCTTTGAAATATTTTGAACAAACTAAGCTTCCTGTTCTTGTAGTATTGAACTAGGAAAGATATATGTTCCTTACTTTTAGGATTTTTGACATTTTTGGTTATTTTGTCTAAAATGAAATGGAACAAGATTGTAGTAAGCCTTTACTTATTAAATTCTCATTATTCTTAGTTAGCCACCTAGGCATAGAATGACTAAGAGTCATTCTTTTAGTCTTGTGGCTTTGTGACACATTTTGGGGGTGAAAGGATTAATCTTATCCACTAAATTTATTAATTAACTAGGTAATGTCCCGTTATCCGGTAAGAATTATCTCAAATTACCTAAAAATACTACTCATTTTTAATATACTTGATACATCATACTATCACGGCCATATCGTACCTTGTATGGTACTAGTCCATAAATATCGGGTAGTATCGCTTGACCCGTATTTTATCCCAAATTGGCCACTTTCAACGAAACTCATTTTCTTTAATTCGTGTACCCATTATCTTTCATGACACTTAGTTGTCGCTTGTTATAAATAGAGTAAATACGTTAACCTCAAGATAATCTTATCCCCTAGTCTAAGTCGATTAACTGAAGACGAAATTTTAACGTACGAAAATGCGAGATGTAACATCCTCCCCCACCTAGAAACATTCGTCCTCGAATGTTTAACTCTCCAGCATCTATATAACCTTGGCAGAGTCACCTTTGTAAAAACACGGCTACCAATTCTCTCTGTAAAAGCTTAATAACTCAATGCCACATAGGACCATAATCATCAATAACGAAAATGGCCTCACAAGACCAATGACAATAACCAACACAAGAATTTATACATGTACCTTATGGTTGTGATGTCCCAGTTGGACCCTTCTCTGGAGGAGAATATAAGTAAGGATATCTAGACTTCATGTCTTCTTTGTCCTCCCAATTCATTTCTTCCACATTGTTGTTTCTCCAAAATACTTTCACGGAGGCTACCTCCTTATTCCGTAGCTTGCGGATTTGTTCGTCTAGGACAACAACCAGAATTTTCTCGTATGACAAGTCCTCTGTAATCTGTATATCATCCGTGGGCACCACTCAGGTAGGATCGCCAATGCATTTCCATAACATAGATACATGAAAAATCAGATAGACAGACTCCAATTCCGAGGGCAATTCTAACTCATATGCTACGTGGCCTACCTTACATATGATCCTATATAGTCCAATGTACCGAGGGCTAAGTTTTTCTTTTTTTCGGAACCTCATAATTCCTTTCATCGGTGATACCTTTAGGAATACCCAATCGTCAACCTGAAATTCCAAGTCTCGTCGTCAGTTATCCGCATAAGACTTCTGATGGCTTTGAGCTGCTAATAGCCTTTCCTGTATGAGCTTAATTTTCTCGATTGCCTGTTGTATTAATTCTGGTCCTACTAACGTAGCTTCCCCAACATCGAACCACCCTATAAGCGATCTACACTTTCATCCGTAAAGAGCTTCGTATGGAGCCATCTGAGTACTTGAATGGTAGCTATTATTATATGCAAACTCAATAAGCGACAGATGATCATCCCAGCTACCTTTGAAGTCTATCACACAAGCTCGTAATATATCCTCCAGTGTCTGAATAGTACACTCAGCCTGTCCGTCTGTCTAGGGATAATATGCTGTACTAAGACTTACTTGAGTCCCCAATCCTTTTTGGAAGGACCTCCAGAAGTTAGCTGTAAATTGAGCTCCTCTATCCGAGATAATAGATAAAGGGACACCATGCAGTTGTACTATCTCCTTAATATAAAGCCTTGCATAATCCTCTGAGGAATATGTAGTTCTAAACAATCACCCATATCGAATCAAACTTACGCTGGATACGAGGTAAGCTATAATGATCCAGCCAGTTGTTTTAAGAATTAACGTCCTGATCCCTTATTAATTGCATTCCCCATATTTGTTTCTGCTATTGTGAGGTGTCAGGAAGGTTTATTTGGAGTTTAGGAGAGTATTGGGACTCTTAGTTCCTAAATAAGAGTTTAGGTCTTAGAATTTGGACTGTAGTTGAATTTGTAGGCTTGAAATGCCGAAAGTTGAATTTTTGAAGTTTCCAATTCGATAGTGAGATTTTGATCTAAGGGACAGAATGGAATTCTGGAAGTTGGAGTAGCTCTGTAGTATTGAATGTGACGTGTGTGCAAAATTTCAGGTTATTCGGACGAGGTTTGATAGACTTTTTGATCGAAAGCGTAATTTGAGAGTTTTTGGAGTTCTTAAGCTTGAATACATGGTTAATTCAATGATTTGATATTGTGTTAGGTAGTTTAAGGATTGGTATAAGTTTGGATAGTGGTATATGGCTTGTTCGTTCTTTTGGATGATGTCCCGGGGGCCTCGGGATGATTTCAGATGGTTAACAGGGAATTTGGGGTTGGGAATTTACAGCTGACGCTGCTGAGTTTGCTGTCATAACCACAAATACATGTGTGTGACCATAGGTGCAGCGCCACAGAAGCGGCTAGGTGACCACAGAAGCGGAAATTAGTCAAGGCACCAGAAGCCGCAGGTGCGAGAAGGGGAATGCACCTGCGAGACCGCAGGTTGGATAGCAGTCGCAGAAGCAGAAAATTGGGTTTAATGAAAAGTCGCAGGTGCGACTTGGTCTTCACAGAAGCGGGACTGCAGGTGTAGTCCTAGGTCCGCAGATGCGGTTTCACTGATCAGGAAAGGGGCAGAATCAAGGGTTTAGTTTCAAAACCTTAGAATTGATTTGAGAGCTCGGGATTGGCAATTTTGAGAGAGATTTTCACCTGGGTGTTTTGGTTAAGTAATTCTTACTCGGTTTTGACTAATTTCCATGAATCTATGCTTAAATTCATCCTTTAAATTCGAATTTGGGGTGAAAAAATTGGAGAAAAGTTCTTAGACCTAATTTTTGAGTTTGAATCAAGATTTTGATGTCAGACTGGAGTAATTTCTATATATATGAACTCGAGAGTGTGAGGATTTCGAATTTGTAAATTTTACCCGATTTCGAGACGTGGTCTCGGGGGCATTTTGGTCATTTTTCTTAATTTTGCGTATTAGCTTAGAATTAATTAGTGGAATCAGTTAATTGAAGTTATATTTACATTATGCAATTGAATTGAATAGATTTGGGCCATTTGGAGTCGAGTACTCATGGCAAGAGCATGGTTTTAGCTTGATATTGAGCCGGATCGAGGTAAGTAGCTTTCCTAACCTTGTGTGTGGGAACTCCCCTTAGGATTTGGTATTGTTAATATTTGAAGTGCCTTATACGTGAGGTGACGAGTGCGTACTTGTGCCAATTGTTGAAAATGCTGTTTTCATTAAATAGCTTTAATTATGTTTCCGTTCTTGTTCATACTACTTGCAATTTAAGCCTGCTGTTAGCTTAGGTAAGTATGTGTAATTGACTTAATTGCTTTACTTGCTCAAACTGTTTTATTTGGATTATGTGCAGCATGCTAGGTTAGAAATACCTGTTTTACCTTGGTATAAAATTTGAATTTAATTGTGTATTCTTCGTGTTGTTGCTGTGTGTTTACTTTGGGACTACAGGACGATATCCCGGTAGATCCCCCTGCATGTTTACTTTGGTATTATAGATCGGTATTTCGAGAGATCCCCCTGCACTTTTATATTGGAACTACGATATTGCACCCAGTAGATTCCCCCAATAGTGAATATTTACATTTGGGACTACGGATCGATATTCTGGGAGATCCCCATGCATTATGAGTTGGACTACAAGATGGCACCCAGGAGATCTACTAGATATTTATATTTGGGACTACAGGACGGTATCCTGGGAGATCTCCGATTGTTAGGTCTGTGTTAAGTTGTATTCCTTTCCGTGAGTATTTTGTCTCTATTGTAGTTGTTGTTGTTCTTTCTATCCTGTGTTACTTCTTACTGTTGTACATAATTATACTGTCTTATTCTATACTGTTATACCTTGGATTTCATTTAAACTCAGTAGGGCCCTAACCTTCCTCGTCAATACTCGACCGAGGTTAGGCTTGGCACTTACTAAGTACCGCTGTGGTGTACTCATGCCCTTTCTGTGCATGTTTTTTTGTGCAGATCCAGGTACTTCGACTCAGCCCTACTACCCTTGAGGCAAGGCGATTTTCCAGAGACTTCAAGGTATATCTTCCGCGTCCGCAGACCAAGAAGTTCCTTTCTACTTACTTTTGGCCTTATGTACTTACTTTTGTTTAGACATTCTGGAGTTACTTATAGACATTCAAAAGCTTGTGATTTCATGAGATTCCGGGTCTTGGGAAATGTAGTTCTAGTTTGAGATTTGTATTGTATATGCTGAGCGACATCTTAATTTCTTTATTTTGATATTTTTCTACCATTTTGGCTAGTTTTATTCTGTTGATTTCTTTTTCGCAATTTCTTAGGCTTACCTAGTCGTAGAGACTAAGTGGCATCACGACATTTCATAGATGGCGAACTTGAGTCATGACATGTTGGTATTAGAGATCTAGGTTCATAGGAGTCATGAATCACAAGCCGGTTTATTAGAGTCTCGCGGATCGGTAGGGAGACGCCTGTACTTATCTGCGAGATGTTATGTAACTGTTAGGAAAAAGTCTACTTCAATTGATTTCTCTGTCGTGTGAGATTTTGATGTCATAATTCTAAAATTTTGTCTTCTATTCTCTCACAAATGGTGAGGACAGGTGCTACCAAAGAAGATCAGGCACCCGCACCCCCTATTGGAGCCGTTAGAGGTCGGGGCGGGGGTAGAGGCCGAGGACGCGCATATGGTGCAACCAGAGCTCCCACACGAGCTGCCATAACGGTGCCACCAGCAGTTCCAGTCGGAATCCATGCACCTAATACGCCTACTGCTACTACTACTCCAGCTCTCCAGGAGTTTTTTGCGCAGTTCATGAGCATGTACACCACTTTGGCTCAGGCAGGGTTGCTTCCCCTTATTGCAGCTACATCTCAGGCCAAGGGAGGAGAACAGACTCCCGCCGCCCGCACTCCTGAGCAACGAGTGCATGTTGATCAGGTCTTATAGATTGTTCTTGTATAACCTGTAGTCCCATATCAGCCCGAGGACAGGGCAGCGGTTTATGAGGATGAGCAGTTGAGGCTTGAGAGGTTCAAGAAGTATAAGCCTCCTATATTCAGTGGTCTAGCATCAGATGATACTTTGGGATTTCTAGATGAGTGCCACCATATTCTCCATACCATGGGTATATCAGGATCGAGTGGGGTTTCCTTCACTACTTTCCAACTTCAAGGAGCTGCTTATGAGTGGTGGCGTACCTATGAGTTAGATAGTCTGGATGATGCAGCTTCCCTGACTTGGACTCAGTTTTCAGATGTGTTCCTGAGAGGGTATGTTCCTCAGAGTCTCAGGGACGCCTGACACGTTGAGTTTGAGCATTTGCGCCAGGGCACTATGACTGTCTTGGAGTATGCTATCCGTTACACTAGCTTGTCTAGACATTCCCCAGCCTTGGTTTCTACTGTCCGCAAGAGGGTTCACCGGTTTATTGAGGGGGCTTATTCCCAGCATCAGGTCTAGCATGCTCGTGAGTTGGAAATGGATATTTCTTATCAGCGGGTGGTGAGCATTGCTAGGAGGATAGAGGGTATGTATGCTAGGGATAGAGAGGAGAGGGAGGCCAAGAGGTCTCGAGAGTCGGGCCATTATTCTGGTGCCCGTGCTCCTGCTGCAGTTCATCATGGTAGGGGTTATATGAGTCTCCCCATTCATTCAAATCTTCCAATAGCTAGTGGTATCCCAGCTCCTCCTAGGCCTCAGGAGCCTTATTATGCACCTCCAGTATCTAGTGTGCCTCCTACGCTGGGTGCTTTCAGTGGTCAGTCCAGTAGACCTGGCCCGAGCTAGTCACAGCTGCCACATCCTCCCAAAGCTTGTTTTGAGTGTGGTGACACATGTTATATGGTGAGGAATTACCCTAGACTTAAGAGAGGTACACCTCCACAGACGTTTCAGCCACAGCGTGCCTCACAGAGTTCTCAGGCTATGGTTACAACGCCCGCTGGTACCCCACCTGCTCAGCCAGGTAGAGGTATAGGTCGCCCTAGAGGGGGAGGTCAGGCCAGATATTATGCCCTTCCTACCCGTACCGAGGCTGTCACCTCCAATTCTGTCATCACAGGTATTGTCCTGGTTTGTCATAGAGATGCATCGGTTTTATTCGATCTAGGCTCCACCTATTCCTATGTGTTTTCTTATTTTTCCCCACATTTGGGTGTGCCTGGGATTCCTTGAGCTCCCCTATTTATGTTTCTACTCCTGTGGGAGATTCTCTTGTTGTGGATCGCAATAATCGGTCGTGTGTGGTTTCTCTTAGTGGTTTTGAGACCAGAGCCGATTTATTCTTTCTCAACATGGTAGATTTTGATGTTATCTTAGGGCATGGATTGGTTGTCACCTCATTATGCTATTCTTGATTATCACGCCAAAACTGTGACGCTGGCTATGCCAGGTGTACCGCGAGTAGAGTGGAGGGGTACCTTAGATCATTCTTCCAGTAGAGTTATTTCATTCCTTAAGGCTCAGCATATGGTTGAGAAGGGGTGTGATACGTATCTAGCTTATGTGAGAGATGTCAGTATTGATACCCCTACATTTGATTTAGTCCCAGTAGTACGGGATTTTCCTGATATGTTTCCAGCTAATCTTTTGGGCATGCCGCCCGATAGAGATATTGATTTTAGCATTGCTTTGTTGCTGGGCCCTCATCCCATTTCTATTCCTTCGTATCGTATGACCCATCCTGAGTTGAAGAAGTTGAAGGATCAGTTATAGGAATTGCTTGATAAGGGTTTTATTCGGCCCATTGTATCACCTTGGGGTGCTCCTATCTTGTTTGTGAAGAAAAAAGATGGTTCTATGCGTATGTGCATTCATTATCGCCAGTTGAAAAAAGGTACAGTGAAGAATTGTTATCCTTTGCCTCGTATTGATGATTTTTTGACCAACTTCAGTGCGCACGAGTGTTTTCTAAGATCGACTTGCGCTTAGGTTACCATCAGTTGAAGATTCGGAGGCCAGATATCCCGAAGACTACTTTCAGGACTCAGTATGGTCATTACAAGTTCCTTGTTATGTCATTTGGGTTGACCAATGCCCCAACAACCTTTATGCATTTGATGCACAGTGTGTTCCGGCCATATCTTGACTCGTTCATCATTTTCTTTATTGATGATATTTGGGCATACTCCCCGAGCCGGGAAGATCATGAGCAGCACCTGAGAATAGTGCTTTAGACTTTGAGAGAAAAGAAGTTGTATGCAAAGTTCTCAAAATATAAGTTTTGGTTGGATTCGGTGGCATTCTTGGGTCACGTGGTGTCGAGTGAGGGGATACAGGTGGATTCGAAGAAAGTGGAAGTAGTGCAGAGTTGGCCCAGATCATCCTCAGCTACAGAGATCCGCAATTTTCTTGGCTTGGCGGGTTATTACCGTCGATTTGTTGAGGGGTCTTCATCCATTGTAGCACCTATGACCAGGTTGACCCAAAAGGGTGCTCTGTTCTAGTGGATGGAAGAGTGTGAGGCGAGCTTCCAGAAGCTCAAGAAAACTTTGACTACAGCCTTAATATTGATATTGCCTACAGGTTCGGGGTTTTATACTGTCTATTGTGACGCCTCAAGGATTGGCCTTGGAGCGGTATTAATGTAGGACGGTAGGGTGATTGCCTACGCATCCAGATAGTTGAGGGTACATGAGAAGAATTATCCCGTCCATAATCTCGAGTTAGCCGCTATTGTTCATGCCTTAAAGATATGGCATCATTATTTGTACGATGTGCCTTGTGAGATTTATATTGACCACCGGAGTTTGCAACATCTATTCAGGCAGAAGGATCTTAATTTGTATCAGAGGAGGTGGTTAGAGCTGCTGAAGGACTATGATATCACTATTTTGTATCACCGGGCAAGGCCAATATGGTGGCCGATGCTTTGAGTCGCCGATCAGAGAGTTGGGGAGTTTGGCTTATTTACCAGCAGCAGAGAGGCCCATGGCGATGGATGTTCAGGCCTTAGCCTGCCAGTTTGTGAGATTAAATCTTTTGGAGCCCAGTCAGGTTCTAGCTTACGTGATTTCTCGAAATTCCTTGTTTGATCATATCTGGGAACGTCAGTTTGATGACCCTCATTCGCTTATCCTTAAGGACAAGGTTCTGCACGGCGATACTAGAGATGTGACTATTGGTGATGATGGGGTATTGAGGATGCAGGGTCGGGTATGTGTACCCAAAATGTTGATAGGCTTCAGGAGTTGATTCTAGAGGAGGCACATAGTTCACGATATTCCATTCATTTGGGTGCTACGAAGATGTACCAGTATTTTAGGCACCACTATTGGTGGAGGCGGATGAAGAAAGATATAGTTGGGTTTGTAGCTCGGTGCCTCAATTGTCAGCAGATGAAGTATGAGCACCCGAGACCGGGTGAGTTGCTTTAGCAGATAGAGATTCCGGAGTGGAAGTGGGAGAGGATCACCATGGACTTCGTAGTTGGACTCCCACGGACTTTGAGAAAGTTCGATGCCATTTGGGTGATCGTGGATCGGCTGACCAAGTCCACACACTTCATTCCTGTCTGTACTACCTATTCTTCGGAGCGGTTAGCAGAGATTTATATTTGGGAGATTGTTCGTCTGCATTGTATTCCAATTTCCATCATTTCAGATAGAGGCACTCAGTTTACATCACGGTTCTGGAAAGCCATACAACATGAGTTGGGTACTCGAGTGGAGTTTAGTATAGCATTTCACCCTCAGACGGACGGACAGTCCAAGCGCAATATTCAGATTCTTGAGGATATGCTCCGTGCGTATGTGATTGAGTTTGGAGGCTCATGGGGTCAGTTCTTGCCATTGGCGGAGTTTGCCTACAATAACAACTATCAGTCCAGCATTTAGATGGCACCGTATGAGGCTTTATATAGTAGGCAGTGTAGATCCCCGGTGGGTTGGTTTGAGCCGGGTAAAGTTAGATTATTGGGCACAGACTTGGTTCAGGATGCTTTGGAGAAGGTTAAGGTAATTCAGGATAGAATTCGTACAGCCCAGTCCAGACAGAAGAGTTATGCGGACCGGAAGGTTCATGATGTTTCCTATATGGTTGGAGAGCGGGTTCTGCTTCGAGTTTCGCCAATGAAAGGCGTTATGAGATTTGGGAAGAAAGGGATGTTGAGTTCGAGGTTTATTGGTCCTTTTGAGATATTGCGGCGTGTTGGGGAAGTTGCTTATGAGCTTTCCTTACCTCCCAGCTTGGCACAAGTTCATCTGGTATTTCATGTTTCGATGCTCCGGAGGTATCACGGTGATCCATCGCATGTGTTGGATTTCAGTTCAGTCTAGTTTGACAAGGATCAATCTTATGTTGAGGAGCCAGTGGCGATATTAGACAGGCAGGTTTGAAAGCTGAGGTCTAAGAACATTGCATCAGTGAAGGTTCAGTGGCAGGGTTAGTCGGTCGAGGAGGTGACCTGGGCAGGATATGCGCAGCCGTTACCCTCATCTTTTCACTACTTCAGGTATGTCTCTATTATCGTTCGAGGACGAACGAATGTTTAAGTGTAGGAGGATGTAACGATCTGGCCAGTCGTTTTATGAATTAATGCCCCGATCCCCTATTAACTGCATTCTCCGTATTTGTTTCTGCTATTGTGAGTTCTCGGGAGGCTTTATTTGGAGTTTTAGAGAGTCTTGGGACACTTAGTCCCTAAATGAGAGTTGGAGTCTTAGAATTTGGAACGTCATTAGAGTAGTGTGAAGACAACCTCGGAATGGAATTCTGTTGGTCCCGTTAGCTCTGTTGGGTGATTTCGGGCTTAGAGGCGTGTTTAGATTGTGTTTTGGAGGTCCGTAGCTTATTTAGGCTTGAAATGCCGAAAGTTGAATTTCTGAAGTTTCCGGTTCAAAAGTGAGATTTTGATCTAAGGGTCAGAATGGAATTCTGGAAGTTGGAGTAGCTCCGTAGTGTTTAATGTGACTTGTGTGCAAAATTTCAGGTCATTCGAACGAGGTTTGATAGACTTTTTGATCGAAAGCATAATTTGAGAGTTTTTGGAGTTCTTAGGCTTCAATCCATGGTTAATTCGATGTTGTTTTAGGTGTTTTGATGATTGGTATAATTTTGGATAGTGGTATATGGCTTGTTCGTGCTTTTGGTTGAGGTCCCGGGGCCCTCGGGATGATTTCGAATGGTTAACGGGAAGTTTAGGGGTTGGGAATTTGCAGCTGAAGCTGTTGAGTTTGCTCTCATAATCGCACCTGCGTGTGTGGGACCGCAGGTGCGGCACCACAGAAGCGGCTAGGTGACCGCAGAAGCGGAAATTGGTACAGGCTCCAGAAGCCGCAGGTGCGAGAAGGGGAATGATCATGCGAGACCGCAGGTGCAAAGAGGCAGTCGCAGAAGTGGAAAATTGGGTTTAATGAAAAGTCGCAGGTGCGACTTGGTCTTCGCAGAAGTGGGACCGAAGGTGCAGTCCTAGGGCCGCAGATGCGGTTTCACTGATCAAAAAAGGGGCAGAATCGAGGGTTTAGTTTCAAAACCTTAGAAATTGATTTGGGATCTCAGGATAGTCGATTTTGAGAGAGATTTTCACCTGGGTGTTTTGGGTAAGTAATTCTTACTCGGTTTTGACTAATTTCCACGAATCTATGCTTAAATTCATCCTTTAAATTCGAATTTGGGGTGGAAAAATTGAAAAAAAGTTGGAAAAGTTCTTAGACCTAATTTTTGAGTTTGGATCAAGATTTTGATGTCGCATTGGAGTAATTTCTATATATATGAACTCGTGAGAGCATGGGGATTCCGAATTTGTAAATTTTACTCGATTCCGAGACGTGGTCCCAAGGGGCATTTTGGTTATTTTTTTAATTTCGCGTATTAGCTTAGAATTAATTAGTTGAATCAGTTACTTGAAGTTATATTTACATTATGCAATTGAATTGAATAGATTTGGGCCATTTGGAGCCGAGTACTCGTGGAAAGAGCGTGGTTTCAGGTTGATTTTGAGCCGGATCGAGGTAAGTGGCTTGCCTAACCTTGTGTGGGGGAACTCCTCTTAGGATTTGGTATTGTTGATATTTGAAATGCCTTGTACGTGAGGTGACGAGTGCGTACTCATGCTAATTGTTGAAAATTCTGTTTTCATTAAGTAACTTTAATTGTGTTTCTTTCCTGTTTATATTACTTGCAATTTAAGCCTGCTGTTAGCTTAGGGAAGTATGTCTAATTGACTTAATTGCTTTACTTGCTCAAACTGCCTTATTTGGATTATGTACAACATGCTAGGTTAGAAATACATGTTTTACCTTGGTATGAAATTTTAATTGAATTGTGTATTCTTCGTGTTGTTGCTGTGTGTTTACTTTGGGACTATGGGACGGTATCCTGGGAGATCACCCTGCATGTTTACTTTGGGACTACGGATCGTCATTCTGAGAGATCCTCCTGCACTTTTATATTGGATCTAAGGGACTGCACCCGGTAGATTCCCCCAGTACTGAATATTTACATTTGGGACTACGAATCGGTATTCCGGGAGATCCCCCTGCACTTTTATATTGGAACTACGGGACTGCACCTAGTAGATTCCCCCAGTACTAAATATTTACATTTGGGACTACAGATCGGTATTTCAGGAGATCCCCGCACATTATGAGTTGGACTACGGGATGGCACCTGGGAGATCCACTAGATATTTATATTTGCGACTACATGACGGTATCCTGGGAGATCCCCGGTTGTTATCTCAGTGTTAAGTTGTATTCCTTTCTGTGATTATTTTGTCTCTGTTGTAGTTGTTGTTGTTCATTCTATCCCGTGTTACTTCTTACTATTGTACTTAATTATATTATCTTATTTTATACTGTTATACCTGGTTTCTCATATAAACTCAGTAAGGCCCTGACCTTCCTCGTCACTACTCGACCGAGGTTAGGCTTGGAACTTACTGAGTACTGCTGTGGTGTACTCATGCCCTTTCTGCGCATGTTTTTCATGTGCAGATCCAGGTACTTTGACTCAGCTCTACTACCCTTGAGGCGAGGCGATTTTCCAGAGACTTAAGGTATATGTGCCATGTTCGCAGACCGATGAGTCCTTTTCTATTCTCTCTTAAAGTATTAGCCCTTCTGTACTTACTTTTGTTTAGATATTCTGGAGTTAGATACTTGTATACATTCAAAAGCTTGTAATTTTATGAGATTCCGAGTCTTGAGAAATGTACTTCCAGTTTGAGAGTTGTATTGTATATGCCGAGAGGCATCTTAAATGCTTCATTTTGATATTTTTTTATAGTTTTGGCTAGTTTTATTTTGTTGATTTCTTTTCCGCAATTTGTTAGGCTTACCTAGTCATAGAGACTAGGTGCCGTCACGACAGTTCACGGAGGGCGAAGTTGGGTCGTGACATAAGCCTACGATGAAATCCATATAGATTACTTCCCATTTCCAAGCCGGAATCTCCATAGCCTGCAATAATCCACTGGGTTTTTGATGGTCGGTCTTAACCTGCTGACAGTTAGGATACTGAGCAACAAACTCCGCTACATCCTTTTTCATTCCGTCCCACCAATACACTTCCATGATATCATGATACATATTTGTTGCTCCTGGATGAACAGAATAACGAGAATAGTGAGTTTCTCCCATAACCTACCGACGTCGCCCTGCAACATTAGGGACACATAATCGTGGGTCGGGTAGTTCTTCTCGTGCTTTCTTAGTTTTCTAGAAGCATAAGCTACAACATTACCATGCCGTATTAGCACACAACCCAATCCAATGCCTAAAGCGTCACAATAGATCACATAACCATCGGTCCCTTCTGGGAACGTTAGAACTGTTATTGAAGTTAATCTGTCCTTTAATGCCTGGAAACTTCGTTCGCAAGCATCAGTCCATTAAAACTTTGCTCCCTTCTACGTCAACTTTGTCAAAGGTGCTGAAAGGGAAGAAAATCCCTCTACAAATCTCTTGTAATAACTTGCCAAACCGAGAAAGCTACGAACCTCCGTCGGTGTTGTGGGTCTAGGCCAAGTCTTCACTGCCTCATTCTTCTGTGTATCCACCCGGATGCCTTCACCTGAAATGATATGCCCAAGAAAAGCTACAGAGTTGAACCAGAATTCACATTTAGAGAATTTTGCATACAACTTCCCTTCTTATAGAACTCTGAGCACACTACGCAAGTGATATGCATGCTCAAC
Source organism: Nicotiana sylvestris (assembly GCF_000393655.2). Taxonomy (NCBI): domain Eukaryota; kingdom Viridiplantae; phylum Streptophyta; class Magnoliopsida; order Solanales; family Solanaceae; genus Nicotiana; species Nicotiana sylvestris. The sequence continues at coordinate 108,752,770 of NC_091064.1, forward strand.
CTCTGAACGAGAATATACCAATATATTGTCGATAAATACAATTACGAACAGATCTAAAAAGGGCCTGAACATACAGTTCATCAAATCCATGAATACTACTAGGGCATTGGTCAAACCGAATGACATAACATGAAACTCAAAGTGCCCATATCTGGTCCCGTATGCTGTCTTCGGAATATCTTCCTCCTTAACCCTTACATGATGGTACCCGGACCTCAAGTCTATTTTTGAAAAACACTTGGCACCTTGCAACTGATCAAATAAATCGTCAATCCATGGGAGCGAGTACTTATTTTTGATCGTTACCTTATTCAATTGTCTATAATCAATACACATCCGTAAGGAACCATCTTTCTTTCTCACAAATAACACAGGTGCTCCCCACGATGATGTACTAGGTCTGATAAAGCCTTTTTCAAGCAAGTCCTTTAGTTGTTCTTTCAACTTTTTCAGCTCTGCGGGGGACATTCTATATGGAGGAATAGATATTGGATGAGTATCTGTAGTAGGTCAATAGCAAACTCAATTTCTCGCTCTGGCAGAATGCCCGGATGCTCATCAGGAAAAACATCAGAAAACTCATTTACCACAGGGATGGACTGAATGGTTGGTGACTCCACTTCCACGTCCTAAACCCGAACTAAGTGATAAATACAACCCTTTATGATCATCTTCCTTGACTTGAGATAGGAAATAAATCTACCTCTCGACGATGCCGTATTACCTTTCCACTCCAAAGCAGGCTCCCCTGGAAACTAAAATCAGACTAACTTTGATCTACAATCAACGTTGTCATGACAAGAAGCCAACCAATCCATACCCATTATAACATCAAATTCTACCATATCTAACTCAATTAGGTCTGCTACGGTAGATTGATTATGAACTACTATTATACAACCCCTATATACTTGCTTAACTATCACTGAGTCCCCAACAGGTGTAGACACCTCAAAAGGTTTAACCAATTTAAGTTTTATTCCAAACTTACTAGCAACCAACGGAGTAACAAATGATAAGGTGGAACCTGGGTCAATCAGTGCATACATCATATGAAGAGACTGATAATATACCTGTAATAACATCAGGCGATGAATCCTGATCCTGTCATCCTACTAATGCATAAATGCGGTTCTGAGGACTGTTCGAGCTAGATGTTCCACCTCTACCTCTACCATGACTCATTTGTGCTTGTGGACCTTGCCTAAGGGGGCGTACTGATGATGACAAACCAGTTATAGATCCCGCTGGCTGAGCTATGCTTGCATCACCTTTAGTCGGACAATCCCTCATAACGTGGGTCGGATAACCACATGTATAACAAACACCTAATCCCATACGACACTGCCCGATATGCTTCTTACCACATTGAATACATCGTGACAAGGACGACCTCATCTGACTTGACTCACCCCTATGCTTAGAACCTGAGGCCTTGAAATTCTGACCAAACCCTAAATATGTGGAATGATCAAATCTCTTACTACCAAACTGAGGGGGTGCGCTAGCCAATGGTTGGGCTGGATACCTCAGGTACTGTTGCTTTTGACCACCTCAAAACTCACCAGAAGGACCCGAAGACCTTGCTCTCTTATTTTGGGCCCTATCATGCTCACGATCGGCCCTCTATTTCTTCTTACGCTCCTCTACACCCTGAGCGTATGCCTGGATACGAGAAATATCCATGTCTGGCTGATGTGAGACCGGCATACAATCATTAAGCAAGTGAGGCTCTAATCCCATCACGAACCGGTGAACCCGATCCTCCATCTTAGATACAGTAGTGGGAGCATACCTAGCCAACGGATCAAACTGAAGACTATACTCCCGAACACTCATGTTACCCTACCGAAGGATCAAAAACCAATCAACTCAGGCCCGTCTAAGCTCTGGTGGCAGATAATGATGAAGAAAAACTTCTGTAAACTCCTGCCATACTACTAGAGGGGCATCCTCACTTCTGGACAATTCCCACGACTCGTACCAATTAACTGCAATATCTCGAAGTCTATAGGAAGCTAGCTCAACTGACTCAGTCGCAGTAGCCTTCATTACCCTTAACATCCTCTGCGCTCTATCAATAAATACCTGAGGGTCCTCGTTTGGATCTGCCCCAGTGAATACCAGAGAGTCTAATAATGAAGTCATGAACCCTCGCACTGAAGGACCTATCTGCATGACCAATACCTACTTCCTGACGTCGAGCCTACACGGATACTAATCGGATTTATAGCTGAATAACAATTCTCATCTCCTGACCCCCTGTATCTAGTTGAGGTGCTGAATGTACAGGGGCGGGAGCTGGAGATGGTGCCCCTTGGAGATATTCTAGAAAGGGCGGGGTACGTGAAGTCTGAGATGGAATCTCACTATGAGACTCTCTCCGAGCCTTGGCAACTCGTGGCACTCATTTAGTAGTCTCGCCAACCATAGAATTTCCCTTTTGGGTTGCTGTAGTCTTTGGAGGCATCGCTGAAATATAACCTATCGTTAGGAACATGAATTCTTATATTGCACGATATAAGATAAGAAGAGAGGATAACATCTTATATGTCCTGTAGCCTCCGGTCTATAAGTATGGTGTACAATACACTTTCATAAACAAGACTATACTTGACACGGTCTGTAGACAATCCTAGGATAGAATTGCTCTAATACCACTTTTGTCACGACCCAAACCGATGGGCCGCGACGGGTGCCCGAGTCCTGCCGGTCAAACACCCTAAGCATGAGTCTAATATATAAACTTGAATAACATCTGCTGAATTATGAGAATAATATACATGAAGGAAACCTGCCCAAAAAGGAATATGTACATATACGTGCAACATACGTAGGGCGAGCCGACAAAGGCTGCTATAGACAACTATGTACCTCAAAACTGGAAGCCGACAAGGCCACATACTATTCAACTAGACATACTATCTACAAAACTCTAATAGAAATATAACTGTACAAAGACGGGACTGAGCCACATCATACCCATATATATACAAACATATCGTACCAAAATCAAAAGCAGCTCCAGATCAAGTGGAGCACGCCAACTCTCGCTGATCAAGGATCCTAAGAAGGGGGACCGTCAGCTTGTCTACCTACACCTGTGGGCATGAAATAAAGGCCCCATGAAATAGGGTGTTAGTACAAAAAATGTACTGAGTATGTAAGGTATGAAAATTAGTACGTAAAAGACATAAATAAAACATGGAATAAAGAAATCCATCTGTAAATCTTAATAACTTTGTAAATTTTGAAACATTTATAATATCATGCACGTACATATAAATGTCGTGTCATGCATGGATATAGGTTTACATAATATTATCAAGTCTCTGAGGGCATCTCATCATATCGTCTCGGCCACTATGGGCAATATCATCAACATATACCAACTGATTAGGTGGTGGTGCGTATATAAAACCGTAACCGTTTTTCCCATATCCCATATACATATAAATACGCGTATATAACGCCGTCTAGTCATGGGTTAATGTACATGCATAAATAACTAAAATGCATGAAAATATGTTAGAAAATCTCAATATTCTTTTGGATAAGCTTTATCAACTGCGTATTATTTTGAGATCCATGAACAGAAGATATAATAATATGTCACATGGGAATCAAGAACACATAGACCCCTAATATTTCTATGAATAGAGTCATTTATGAAAGCTGTACATTTGTTCGTTTCTTACGTATAACTTTGACCATGCCAAAAAGAAAGAAGGGATGACCTTAACATACATGAAGTAGGGAAAATTCCGTATAATATACTTGGCGAAGATTGCACCGTATTCTTTTAGAACCGCAAAATTTGGATGGAATTAAGCTTTTGTTCTTTGAAGTATTGAACGAACTAAGCTTCTGTCCTTTTGAAATATTTTGAATGAATTAAGCTCCTGTTCTTTGAAATATTTTTAATGAACTAAGCTTCTGTTCTTATAGTATTGAACTAGGAAAGATATATGTTCCTTGCTTTTAGTATTTTGGACATTTTTGGTTCTTTTGTCTAAAATGAAATGGAACAAGATTGTAGTAAGCCTTTACTTATTAAATTCTCATTATTCTTAGTTAGAAACCTAGGCATAGAATGAGTAAGAGTCATTCTCTTAGTCTTGTGGCTTTGTGCCACGTTTTGTGGGGGGGTGGGGGGAGGGATTAATCTTATCCACTATTTTTATTAATTAACTAGGTAATGTCCCGTTATCCGGTAATTAACCAATTACCCGCATAATTAAGAATTATCTCAAATTACCTAAAAATACTACTCATTTTTAATATACTTTATGCATCATACTATCACAGCCATATCGTACCTTTTATGGTGCTAGTCCATAAATATCGGGTAGTATCGCTCGACCCGTATTTTGTCCCAAATTGGCTAGTTTCAACGAAACTCGTTTTCTTTAATTCGTGTACCCTTTATCCTTCATGACACTTTATCCCTTGTTATAAATAGGGTAAATACGTTAACCTCAAGATACATTTGCGAGTCTACATTGATTAACTGAAGATGAAACTTTTAACGTACAAAAATACGAGATGTAACATTAACCATACCACAAACTCGAAATCCTTAGGCACCGCACCTTAATTTTGAACCCACTAGGACCGTTGTTTAGAGTCACCCACTCCGACTTGGTGCCGAATGTAATCAACTCCAAGGCTCTGCTAGCACATGAACACCCTCTTAAAGAAGCACCCAGCTGAATTACTTTCCTTGTACATAACATCTACACGTAGCATAAACTCTGAGTCTTCTAAAATTCTGCATATGAATCATAAAGCCCAAATATAGCAGACATTCCTCAAGTCCTTAGTCTTATTAACCTATCGATACACCGATAACCCGAAATTGCACAAGCAGACAACCACATGATCTAATCGTAAATGGTGCGCTCCCCCACTTAGCTTTTAAGCTACAATCACATAATTCTAGAGACTACAAAGATTCCTTCTTATCAATTACCATGATCTTGCACACTTAACCCGCCATAATTTTTTGATATCTTATGTTAAACCTTTCATGAACATCCCGAATAATTAGCCATAATTTCAAATTCGACCCTCTACCGAGTAGTAAGTGAAATTCTTCGTAGAAACCTCATCAACATCACGCCACCGCTAACCTGCCCATAGGAGATAGCCTACCAGTAAAAATTCCATAACGACATCTTCAACGACGCTAGATTACTACGAAATCTGTAAAACCCTCCCGATCCCGTGCTCACTCACTAGCCGAACAACTCCGTTTATTCCCCATTAACATCAACTAAAAGTTCGACATACATTTCAAACTCGAAGTCATGTTGCATCCAATAAAATCCGTGCTCTTAGTCACTGTCCATCACGATCCCCAAATTGCTTTAAACTTCCCTCAAAGCATGTGGGGATCCTACCACAGAACCCATATGTTGCTTTGCCACTCTCCCATTTTGGTTAAACTCTCTCCTTTAAGCAACTTCTCGACTTTCGCTTTTCATACTTGACCTACTTGTAATTCAACCACTGTGAGACTCCTTCCGCCATGTCCTTACTCATCCTTCGTTGTCCCAAATACTGCCTCAAAGTGTAATCCATCTATGCATCACCTGATATGACCAAATGCCACCAACTCTAAGCCTCCTTGAAGATCATCTTTCTCGAGCTATCAACATTAGAAACACCGATTCGATCCTGAAATCGCTACATACTGCTATCTCTGACAACCGCTTCTCAGGAACCATTTCACAACACTCTGCCCCATAGGTGAATCAAGGAGGCTGTAACACCGACAAACTATAATACTTCAAACAAGGACAACGATACTACATCACAGATGGAAATTCCACCACGTTCGAAAACACCAAGTCTCGTAACTCCATCAACCCCAAACCTAAACATTCATAGTCTGATTGCCTTTCCTTTGCTGGAATTAAACGCTGAACCTATAAATCATGCACTGAGAGATCTTCCTTTCAAGACCTTCACTACCTCGACACATAATCAAGCACCCCACCATTACATCAATATTGTTCGATAACAACTTACAAAAATCATAACGATCTGTGCATATCCTCAAAACCATAGGGAATACAGATATAGAGTTGGAACAAAAGAATATCCTTCTGCATGGCGACGATAATAGCCTGCCCGAACACACAGGGAAAAACATCATGCACCATGTCTGTAGTACCACTGCAACTCCTCGATTCCCAAATCGACTCGAGCGCTCAACATCATATAAAAATGAGTAGGAAGGAAATAAAGGCAGAAGACTCAAATGAATCAAATTGCACGATGAGGAATCAATAATGGAAATGCTCTTAACAACCATGTAGCCTCTCGAAGATAAGTACTAACGGTGGCAAGTGGGCCGATAAGGCCCAGGCCGGCGAGCCCATATGGGTAGTGGGCCTAAACGAGCCTACCCATTTAAGCCTGGGACTAGGGGGTTTGAGGCCCATGTGGGCCAGTTCAAAGAAAGTGCCCGTTTGGATCGGGACCATTTGGGCCTGGGATTAACTCCTAAGTGGGCTGGTTCAACCGGTCCCAAGCTATCCTAAACGGGCCCAACGACTATAATTTTTTTTTTAAAAAAAAGTTCTCATTTAAAAATCTGACCGTTGGCCATTGAAAAATAGCTGTTATGGTTGCCAAAATAGCCGTTGACTATTTATAAAATAGACATTTAATCCCCTCTCCCAACTTTGTTTTAACCCCAAACTTTTTATAATTATACTTTTCCCTATTTTCAACTATAAATACCCCCTCATTCTTTCATTTTTCTCCACCAAATCATCAATCTCCCTGAATATATCTCTAATTTTCTTCTAAAATTGGTTACTCTGTTGTTGCAACTTGTGTGAAAAATTGTGAAGTTGGTGAATTGAAGTATTCAAGTCTTCAACGATAATTAATTTCAACAAGTTATTCGTCAATTCGGTAAACTCGTTCCAACTCTTTAATTTTAATATTATATTTTTGTTTGTTTTATTTAATTACTTTGTATAATTATAATTAATATGGCATATTCCTTAAAAATGTTTAGTAAAAATAAGGAAAAAATCCAACAGTGGTGAATCTAGTGGCCAATCTATTCCTCCCCTACCCAAACCCCATACCTGACCTCCACCTTCTCCTATTCTTGATAGTGATAATACTTTATTACAATCTACGGATAGTCAATATGTGCATAATGTTGGTGGTGGTGAACGCTTAGATGATGAATATATGAACAATCTTTATGGTAATCCAACTATAGATGAAAAAGATGAGCTGGAAATAGATTTAGATGAAATACAACTAGATGATGATACACCCACCAGTCCTGTTGCTCAAGTTAACCCAACTAATCCAAATGATGCCCCGGATGACCCCCCTGTTACTACCCCTACTTTTTCTAGACAACCATCTAAACTGGCCGAAACATCTCTTGTTTGGCCATTTTTTAATTCAAATAAGAGAAAAAAATTAAGCGAAGTGTAAAACTTGTGGAAAAGAGTTAGCCTTTAACTATGTTGATCGGGAGGGAGAGTTAGATTTTAATTATGTTGATGGAGGGACGGAAAGTTTGAGGAGACACATAATGATACACTCTCAAGATAAAGTTAAATATAATCAAATGAAAGCTGTGGCCGGGGGGACAAGGGGGGGCAAGTCCAACTAGTCAACCTGACCCTAGTACTGGGTCAAATCAATTTTAACCGTGAATTAACACTGTTACGAGTGATATTTTATATTATGACCCAAGAAAAGATAGGGAAGAATTGGAAAAAATGGTTACTGTTACAAGTCATTGGATTGATGAAGAGTGGATAATGCAAAAGTACATTATTGCTTATATAATAATTAATTCATATCACACAGGGCAACTTATTTCTAGCATGGTTACGGATATTTGTAGATATTTTAGCATTAGTGATAAAATAATATCAATTTCAATGGATAATGCTACTAGTAACACTAATGGTATAGCCTTGCTTACCACTATACTAAATCCTTCATTTAGTAACATTTTTCATGTTAGATGTATTTGTCATATTTACTATTTAATTGTGGGTGATGGTATGCAAATTTTAAATGTTGAAATTGAAAAGGTTAAAATGGCTCTTAATTGTCTTTTTTATTCAAACCGTACAAGTAGACTTAGAGAATATTTTAAAAGGTGCGATGAATTTGGCCTATGAGAAAGAAAGGTTCCTAAACCTTGTCCAAATAGATGGAATTACATGTATGATAGTTTAGTTGTCGCATATGAATATAGAAACCCCATAAACTCAACGTTTAATGCTTATGTAAGTGATGATGATGAGCACTTTTATTTTGTAGATCTTGCAAATTTTGTTTGCTCATTTTTCAGAGGGTGGGGAAATTTATCAAGTAGCTATTGATTCTATGAGAAAGAAATTTAAAAAATATTTTTTCCCTATTCCCCCTATTTATGGTATTGTTGCCTTGTTAAATCCTGCTATGAAATTAGGTGGTCCTCAATATTGGTATCAATCTATTTATAATGTGATGTTTTAAGCGTCAATACCACACAAGAGGAGGGGGATGATTTGTGTGGTACCCAATTTTCGCTTAACTGAACTATAGAAGAACATAGTTCTTCTAGGTGTTCCAACTACTACTGTTTGGGGAATAACAAATACAGAAAATAAGGAACACAATGATTTTACGTGGAAAACACCTGGCTCAAAAGGTGAAAAAACCACGACCTACTACTCAGTAGGATTTTCCCAAACTTCCACTAAAATCACTGAGCCAAAATAGCATTTACAAAAACTTTTTGTAAACCTAAGGGTTAACTCTAATCCCGTTGTGGCACATAGCCTTAACTGTTGTGACAACTTCAAGTTAGCTATAACTTGAACACTCTAGGTACCTAATACAATTGCTTCTATGAAAGCTGAAAGGTACAATATTAAATCACCTACTATAATTGAACTAGAATAAAAGATAGACACAATGGAACTGGTCCTTCAATCTCGTTCAAGTAGCTTCAGGACTGCACACTCAAATCACATATAAAATGCTTGCAAAATCGCCTTGCTCTTTTGCTCTCAATTTAAGTTTAACTTCTGCTTATGTGCATTTTTTTTAAAAGAGAACAATACCGACTTTTAATAGATTAGTAATCAGAGTTTGAGTGGGATTCAATTGCTACTCTTCTATCGTAGAAGAGTTCATGATGATTTCAAACTCTAACTCTATCTTTATCCTAAAATGTGTTCTCATCATACAATAAGTCTTTCTCTCCTTATGCAATATGCAACCTTTTCGATCAGATCAGGAGATATTGCTGCTTGATCAGTTAGACTTATCTCCTTCACGTGCATCTCACATGTACAAGTTGATCGTGATTGTGCTTCACAAGATGGACCTGGCCATGTCTGAGGTCTTTTGTCAATCTTTAAAACTTCACCTGTTTTTGGGCCAACAAATTCCCCCTTTTTGATGATGACAAACTCTGTGCTTTTTACTTATATGGATCCTATAAGAACTCAGTTTAACCATCAATACAAAATTTTTGAAAATTCACTTATCATCAAGAACCAGGTTAATTAGGTTATAAACATCACCTTTTCAGAATATGTAAAGCACAATATCTCTTCCCCCTTTTGGCATCATTGAAAAGTTGCATACAAAGTGTGAGTTTCAGATTTTAATAATTACTCATGGCCACTAGGGAAACTGCAAGTGCAATCATGGTATAATCATTAGTAATCAAGCAAACATAATTAAACTATCAAGGAAAGATTAACATTGAACAAGAGCAAAACAGTAGTTATCATTGATAGAGATATGTTGCCATCACAGTCCACAACCAAAAAGAAAAAAACATTTAAACCATGAGCAAAAAGATAGAAAAATCCCTAATCTGGGTCACCGAGGTACTAGATAGGTTCAGAAGACAAAAGCTAGGATTCCTAAGGCTTGGAGGAGCTAGAGGGTTGGTTTTGGGCTTGGAGAAGATTTAGCATATTATGAAGAATTCCATCATTCTTCTCCTTTTCTTTGGTAAGCTCAGTCCTGAGAACATCCCTCTCAAATTTCACCTCTGCTACACGAGCCTTGAGCCTAGCTATCTCAATATCCTTAGCTTCACATTCCTGGACCAGAGCCCTGACTTTGCTGTTGATAGGAGTCTTCTTGGATGAACGAGGTTCATTTGGGATGACACCGACTAAGGAATCACAAGCAATCAGAGTGTTGATGCCAAAATATTCCTTGCTTGAGGCCATTTCCCATTTCTTCAGAGGCACATTGAGCCTATCCAGAACTGTGGCTAGAATAAAGCCATAGGGAGTAGCATGAGCCTTGGAGTCATTGATGACCATGTCTAGAAGCTTGATAATGAAGGCAGGCCAATTTATTTGCTTTCCACTCTCCAGGCACTCCATAAGAACCAGGTCCATGTAATTGGCGATGTGCCTGTGCGCACGTGATTTTTGTACTATACGAATTACTCCCAAAAATTTCAAAACAAAATAATTTTTCCATTATTTGCGATTTTTATGGATTTTAGTGGCATTTTCTGTTACTGTGTGAATATTGTCTGTGCCTGTTTATTTTATTTAGTAATGAAAAATACAAAAATATATTGTAATTGCATTTAGGATTTAATTTGACATTTTTGAATTAATTAATAATTATGTGTTTTATAAAAATGAAAAAAAATCACAAAAATAGTTTATTCTTGTTTTTTTATTTTAGTCTTGAATTTTAGTAGTTTTTCCTTTGATTTGGTACTTAATTAATTGGGTTAATTATTATCTAGAGATAATTAAGTTAATTTGGTGGAATAATTTGGTTTAGGGATCAATTTAGGATTTAAATTAATTTTGAGAAGAAAATAGTTTGGAAATAAATAGAAAGGGAAAAGAATTCTTGGGCCAATTCAATTTAATCCCCAGGCCCAAATCAAATACACCTAATACCCAACCAAAACCAGCCTAAAACCCATGCCATACCCGGTCCATTCAATTCAGACCTCAAAGACGACTCCAACGACGTCGTTTCAGTGTCAACCAATCTCAACCGTCCATTCCCCACATCCAACGGCCAGGACTTAACCCATTACCCGTTTAACCTGACCCTGAACCATTTTCCCTTAAACCCAATACAGCCTCTAATCCTAATAAACAACACCATTCAAATTAATCAAATAATCCAAGCTGTTGATCTCGTTTGATCGAACGACCTGTATTTAACATCTCTGCCTAGTATATAAAGCAGACCCCGCCCCCTCATAAACCCCTCATCTTATCGCTCATCTTCCTTACGCAAACCCTAGAGACCAGCCGCCACCATTCCCCACCGCCTTCCGGTGGCGGCGCCGGCCCCAAATTGCCCCGATAATACACCCTAGAACCCCCTTGATCTCGTCTTTCATAATCCGTAGTTAGTTTCCTTCAAACACCCTTAGAATGTTTCGAATCTTGATTTTAAGCTATGAAACCTAGCAGCCGCCACCATTCACCCTAGCCTTCCGGTGGCGCCGCCGCCTCCAGCCCCTCCCAAATTAACACCCTGAAGCCACCTCACTCCCCTCTTCCCTAATCCACAATCGATTACCCTCGAATCAAGCCAGACCTTGTCGAATATTAAATCTAAGTTTTAAACCTAAAACTGCAAAGTCAAGTTTTGTTGATGCTTTAAGCTAATTTTGACTTTAGCTGTGTGTTCTTGATAATAACACAGTTAAAATCAAAATTTGGTTTTAAAATGAAGATTCGAAGGTTTCTTTCAATTACTATTGACCGGTGAGTTTCTGTCTTTTTTTCTATATTTATATTTTATTAGTATTATTCTGATATTCGTCTTCCTCGTCTCTTTTTCTTTTTCTGGTCAATTTCAATTGAAATTCGATCAGTTCTATGGTATAACTTATTTCTGTTCACTGTTGTTTCTTTAAGATTGGTTTTGTGGATTTGTTTCGTATAATTAGGATATCATCTTGTTTTAAGACTGTAAAATTGTATCTCGTTTAATCACTTAGTCAGAATAATTAGGATTAGTTCAATAGTTTGGTTTAACTTCTTGTTTAATTATGTTGATAAGAACTGATTAATATAAGTATAATTCAAGTGTTTACCTACTTAAGAAGCTTCTAATAGTGGTAGGGTTGGGATTGCAATAGCTATTTAAATTAAGAAAGCACTAAGCTAGTGGGTAGTTAAAAATGAAAAAGTGAATTGATAATGGAGGATACACTAAAATGAATGCCTATAAAAAGGCTGAACTTGAGAGGTGTTAAGGGACACAGACAAGAGAGATTCTGAAATAATGGAAATGAAGAAGAACACTTTCTGAAAAATACTAAAAGAAATATTGAAGAGATTTTGAGAGAGTTAAAAATTCCCGGAAAATACAGTATACTACAAAGGAACTACTGTTCCCTTGATCTTCCTTTGAATCTGGAGGTTTTTGGCATTTCGAAACAGTTTTTGATTTCTCTTTGGTATCGAAGAAATGGTTTAAAACTGGTTTTTGAAAGTTCTGGGTTGAGTTCTGTTGCCTGGTTACTATTCCATTGGATTTCACAAATCGATTTCATTGTTCAACTGGTTGAATCTGGGCTTTACTGCTCCTGGTGCCTGTTTTTTCCTTGCTAAATCAATTCTGCTGCTGCCTACTGATCCCTCACTTCTTCTTGCTTTCCCTTTATTCCAGGTATCTCTTTCGAAACATGAATGGAAATGAAGTTTGTTTAGGCTATTGTGTGAAGATATGTAATTCCAGTTGAAGAAATGGACAATTGTTACTTCTCTGTTGCGTTGCCAGTTTCTTTTCATGTTTGTTGCATTTTGTTTTATGTTTTCTCCTAGCCAAGTTTTCCCATGTGTAGTTAATCATGTAATCAATACTGCATGTTTATCTTAAGATTACATATGGGTCTTGTTTTGAATGTAGTCAATTCAGAAATCTCTTAGATCTTGCGTAATATGTATTAACTGAGGACATTGATTCTTTAGCTTGATTGTGAGGTTGGTTGGTTTTTGAGTGTCTTTTCCATAGGTATGGGTTATGTACTTGCCAGTTTAAATCATTAATGTTTGGACTGATGAATCTGAGCTAAGTCTGTTTATCCCGTCAATCATGTGTTCAGATTTGCCTATATATATAGTTTGAAGTATAGTTTATTGATTTCAGAAGTTTTTATCTTAGTATTGCCTCTGTTCATGCATAGCCCCTTTGGATTTTAAAAGGATTTTAAATGAAATTTGAGTTTGAAATCAAACTTGAGAATCTTTGAATTTGGCTTAACTCTTTGCACTTGGTTTTCTTTAGAAAGTCTCGAGCCATGTCGTTTTGTTAAGAGTGCTGGTCTAAAGTTGGAATTTTGCATGAATTTAGGTCTCTGAACCTTGTTGTTAAATGATGCATAATTTGCATAAGGCCCGTGACTTCACTAGGAGTATATTTCAACGTTGAATGTATGTGGTGTCCAAGTGTGCTTTGCATGTGATTAAGGGGGTCAATATTTGGTTCAAGTTCAAAGATTTTATGAAAGATGTAATGTTCCCTCATTTGTTAAGGTTGACGCATCAAATTGGGTTGTCAGCATCAGTCCCTTTGCGCCAAACTCCCCCTCCTCCTATATGCATTTTCGGTTCTCGGTTTGTGCGGCATTGTGAGCCCAATGGTGCTTATGTTTGTCAAGTAATAGGCCATTAGCAATTGGGCTTCAGGCTAGGCCAACCCTTGGAATAAAATAGAACGGATTCCGTGTGTTGTTTTCTTTGATTAGCAAATTAAGTTTAAACTTTAGACGAAAGTAATTATAATTTATTTAAGCCTTTCCTTAATTAATTAATTGGGCTCTTGAAAGTGCGCCATATTAGGCAAGATGTAGTTATGGACCTCAAAAGCATAGTTTGAATTTCCTTCAGAAAATTAGAATCGAGGTGCGCCGTGCCAAATAAAATCTCAAAATGTATGACCCTCAAATAATTAATACTAACTCTTTTAAAATCGGGGTGTTCCATCATTTGAATTTTATGTGACCTCCGCAAATTTCTTTTGTTATTTTGAACAATCGTAGTTTGCTTTAGAACCGATTTAGATTAGTATTGTGATTATGTATACGCTCGCGTAACATAATTGCAAATTTAACTTTAAAAAAAAAGGGACTCGAGGGATGCGTTCGCACAGCTTCAACTAAATTTTTTTTAAATAAACAAAAGCGTTATTAATTGTGGACACGTTCGCGTGACATGATTTTTTGACGCGCCAAATGGAAAGAGTATACGTACGCGTAACTCAATTCTTTATTTACGAATAAATCAAGAGATTTAAAAGCGGTTTAATAGTTGAAAAATGCACATAGGTTTGAAAATGTTTTAAAATCATATAATTAGGCCAATAATAATAGTTGAGCAACCCTGCTAAAACCACGGAATTTGGGAATGCCTAATACCTTCTCCCGGGTTAACAGAATTCCTTATCCGGATTTTTTGTTCACGACCTCTTAAACAAAGTCAATTTTTCCTCGATTTGGGATTTGAACCGGTGACTTGGGATATCATAAATTATCTCAAGTGGCGATTCTAAATTTTAATTAGATAATCCCATTTCGAATAATGTCACTTTAATTGGAAAAACTCCCTTACACCCTTATGGGGGTATAGGTAAAAAGGAGGTGTGACAGCTCTGGCGTCTTTGCTGGGGAACCAACCCAGAATCTCTGGTTCAGGGTTCAAGAATTCGATCTTATAATAACTGTTATATTTGGCTTTATTATTATCTAATTTTTACATGTTTGGGCCTAATGTGCTAAATGTTGCTTTTTACCGCTTTGATATTATCTGAATTATATATATAAACTGTTACGAAACCCTTCTTCTTTCTGAGTCTCCTGAGTTTATGGTGCACACGTGCACGTGGCCCACTTTCTGTTAGAAGTCATACCAAATAGAATGAAGTTGGGCCAAGTAACTAGGCCGGGTAGACTTTCGTGCTCCCAGTACATTGCCCCCACATCGGGCCTAGCTATTTATATAAAAAAAAGAAAAAGATAATAAATAAATAAAAATATGGGTACGTAAATGTCGTTGTGTTGTCATAAGTAAGGCGGTGACATTATTGTCCAAAATATGCCGAATGTCCCCAAAAGGGCGCCGGAAGGCCGTTTTTGCAAGAACAGCCGCCTTTAGTCGTTTAAAAAAAATTGACCGGTTAGCAAACACAACCTTTAAATCTTCTTCATCGAAGTGTTTTTTTTTTAATTTTTTTTAGAAATATTGATGATTTTTTTTTTCAAAATGAGTCTTGATTTTTAAAATTAAAATCACTCACAGGTACAAAATGAGCACCATTCAAAACCCACCATTCACAGATGTAGATGAGTTTCTATTTCGGCTTCAGATGTGGTGGTATTAATTAGGAGGAGATGGTAAAAAATGGGTCATTAAGTATTTGGGAGCTCTCACAGATATTATGAAAGTTAAACCACGTGAAGATTTGATTACGACACTAGTGACTTTTTGGGACCCTGTTCACAATGTCTTTCGCTTCTCTGATTTCGATCTTACTCCCACATTAGAACAAATAACTGGATATTCCGGTTTTGACGGAGATTTGAGAAACCAGAATCTTATATTCCCAAAGGCTCCCTCTGTACACCGATTCTTTGGTCTTTTGAATATCAGTAATCAAATCAGAAAAAGCAACGTTGTTAAAGGGTGTTGTTCTTTCAACTTTCTATATTCAAGGTTCGAAAGCCAGATGGATTTGAAATTCATGAAAAGGGCCTTACTAACAAAAAAAAACAAGGATACCTGGCAGATTCACCATCGTTTCGCTTTCATGGTGGCTTTTTTGGGAATCATGGTCTTCCTAAAAAAAAGAGCAGACGATTGATATTCACATAGCTAGAGTCGTACAAGTCCTCACTACCAAAGAACATCACACTCTTGCCTCGATCATTCTCTCAGACATTTATCGGACGTTGACTTTGTGTAAATCCGAGGCAAAATTCTTCGAAGGGTGCAATATTTTGTTGCAATTGTGGTTGACTGAACATCTCCGACATCACCCCAAGTTCATGCAATATGGTCTGAGCAAGGACAATTTCATTGAGAGTTATGAAGAAAGAATAAATGATTATAAATCTCCAGAAGGGGTGGAAGCCTGAATATCCCATTTAAGATCTTTAATGGCAAGTCAAATTGAGTGGACTTTGGGATGGCTCCCGGTAAGAGAGGTTATACACATGTCAACCTTAAAGAGTTATTTGATGTTGTTGGGTTTAAGAAGTGTCCAGCCGTATGCGCCACAGAGAGTTCTAAGAAAGCTAGGGAGATACCAAGTGGTGCCTGATGATGAAGATTTGAGTGTGCAGGTGATTGAGCTACACCCCGAAGCCACACTCCCTGAGGCTTTAATCCAACGAATTTGGAATGGTTGTCGATACTTGAAAGATGGTGCCCAAGTTCTAGATCCTGCAAAAGGTGAGATAAATCCGGGTTATGCTAAGTGGTTTGAGAAAAGATCTCGTGTGGATGATGCACCAGAACCCGATCCCAGGAGGCCCATAAAAAGACCGCATATCTAAGCCTTTGATGACAAAATCCAAGAACGATTGGCTTGGGGTGAAAAGGAAAATGGGTACAAAGCAACTATTCATGCCTTAGAATAAAGCCCAAGGAACCTCAATATGGAGAAAGACTTACAAGCACAAGAAGCAAAAGGTGAAAAGAAGAGTCTGACTTGCGAGAATAAAACTCCCCGCGCTCAGTTACAACAGATAAAGAAAGCCTCTGAAGCGTCAGTGAGAAGTTGGAAAAATCATAAAATCATTTCCAATCTGATGGAAAGGATGCAAGATTATGACTCCATTTTGGCAAGAACCAAAAAGGTGTTAGATAAAGCTAAGGAAAAAATCATACAGTTGAATGAGGAGGCCAAATATAGTAAAAAACACCAAGTAATGAGATTTGAAGAAGAAATGGCTCAATTCGAGAAAGAGAAGGATCATTGGATATGTTCAAAGGCTCAGCTCCATGCACAATTGGAAGAAATGAGAAGGTACAACAGAGAACATCAGCATGCAGATATTGATAGGGAGATAGCACAGGCAAGACTCGAGCAGGCCAGACTTCGGGCTCAATTGGAGTCGGCTTTAGATCGTGAGGGCCACATAAGAGATATAGCCACCACTCGCCAACATCAATTTCAAAACCAAGACCAAAATCTCCAAGATTTCAGAGCACAAATCCATGATTTGGCCGTTTATACTTCTCAAAGTTATGTGAACTACCAGGGGATGGATTATGAAAGGTTTTTGGAGCATGTGCCTACTTTTGCCCATCATCTTGTAGTAGAGTTAGAAAGGATGTACCGTACATTAGTGGGTCAGCCAGGTCAAGCTCCGCCGTGAGCAGATGTTCCAGTTATTGAAAGCAAAAGATTGTGGAGTGAAGCATAGTCATAGTTGTTGAATCTTTTCATATAATAGTCATGTTTTAGTATGAGTACATATCGAGTCTTTTAAACCATTTTCTTAAAGTGTTGTCTAAATGTAATATCATTTCTGTCTTTGTACTATTTTGTTTGTTAAAATAAATAAATAATAATAATAATTGTTTCCACCAGAACTACGCTCGGTCTGATTCATGCAGGGTCATGATATGTAGGCAATCTTCATAAGATTCGACCACAACCAAAAGAAAAGAATAAAATTGAAAAAAGGGGAGGGGAATAAAAGATAGGCGTGAGTGACAATATAAGGAAAAGGTCAGGAAAAGCTGGGATGACACAAGCAACCGAGCAAATACATGGTAGAAATGACTAATTGCCTAGGTCCATTGCATTCCTATGTGTGGTTGCTTATTTGTTAAAACTCTAATCACTAACAAGTTTGATTGTTGTCCAAGAATTCAAGCAGTTAGTTCACCTAAGCATACTGGCAACCCAGCCATACCAAACCAAATCCAAAGGAGAAATAATCATGTCTATCCCAGATGTAGACACCAGTGTCATTGAAGGAGAAGAGTTGGACGTTAACGCCATAAAAGAAGAGATGTACAAATTAAAACAACAAATGGCTGGAATGTATCAGGCCTGGGCTAAAGGACAACCGCCATCCGCTTACCCAGCTAACCCTACCTTCACTCCACCGCTGGTTCAAACTCAGGATCATCCTGCCACCGATCTATCCCCGAGCTTTCCCATTTACCAACACTACCGGGGCACCACTTCTCATACACCACAATCTCCACCCCCTAAACCAATTCCATACCCTCATCCACCAGTAACTCCTGTCTTCGTAGCACCTCCACCAACTACACTCCAAAAATCTCCTAGCGAGCCTATGTTCCAGGCCCAGGACAACCAATACTACCCCTTGGAGCCCACTTTCAAAGCTCCAGAAACCCATTCCTATACTCATCGCTTTGACCTCCCGATAGAAGCTGATAAATCAGTCAAAAATACCAAACAGGAAGAGATGTTCAGGAAATTTAAAAGCTTAGAACAATCATTCAGAGACATGCGGGGGTTGGGAGGGCAAGTCAGTGTGGCCTACAAGGACCTATGTCTGTTCTCGAATGTGCAATTACCGACAGGTTCAAAGATGCCCAAGTTCGATCTATACAATGAGCACGGTGATCCAGTAGCCCACTTGAGGGGTTTTTGCAGCAAAATGAGGGGAGCTGGAGGAAAAAATGAATTGTTAATGGCTTACTTCAGTCAGAGTTTGAGTGGATCAACATTGGAATGGTATACCTGCCAAGACCATGGAAGATGGTACACATGGGATGATCTGACACAAGCATTTGCTTGTCACTTCCAACACAATCTTGAGATCATTCCAGACCGACTCTCCTTGACTAAATTAGAGAAAAAGCACAGTGAAAGCTTCAGAGAATATGGTTTCCGATGGAGGGAGCAAGCAGCAAGAGTAGATCCCCCTAATGAAGGAAAGTGAGATGGTAGATTACTTCCTATAGGCTTTGAAACCTACTTACTATGGCCATTTGGTCTCAGCTATGGGAAAGTCATTCAACGAAGTGGTAAAGATGGGGGGCATTATAAAAAAGGGCCTCAAGTCGAATAAAATCATGAGCTATTCGGCTATCAAAGCGACTACTCAGGCTATTCAGGGCGGCATAGGAGGGATTAGGAAGAAGAAGAGAGAGGAAGCAGTAATGGTTGATCCAGGAACTTGGTCCGGATCTATAGGTTCACCTTACCACTACAATCAACCTCGACCCCACCAACAAACTTATCACCACAATCCACCCCAACACTACTATCCCTCACCAGAACCTCATTTTTCCGTCCACCATGCACAAGCATACAACCAACCTCCTGCCCACACTCAATGGCGTTCTCCCATCCTACAAAATAATTATCCATATCCACGAGCCTACCAAAATACTCCCGGACCAAGTTTCCGGCCTAGTCAATCATTCAAGGGTGAAAGGTTGCAGAAAAAGAAAACCTTTACTCCGTTGGGAGAATCATACACTAGTCTATTCCACAGGCTAAAACAGCTAGATATGCTAAGGGCGATACAGTCCAAACTGCCAAATCCTCCTCCAAAAAATCTTGACTATACTGTCAACTGTGAATATTGTTCTGGTACTCCGGGTCATGATACGGAAAAGTGCTGGTACTTGAAAAGTGCAATATAGGAGCTTATTGATATCAATAGAATTGATGTTCAATCTCCTGAAGTACCAAATATCAATAGGAATCCGATGCCAGCCCATCAGGAGGCGAATATGATTGAAATAGTGCATGAGGAAGGGGAACCCAAGAAACCACCACAAACTGTCATGATGATTCGGTCCAGTGGAGTCAAGACAGATGAACAATCAGCAAGTGAGGAGTCGGTGCTCAAGTCGAGCAAAAAGAGTGTTGGGCCATCTGTGGCAATTGAGAAGGGGTCTTTAAGCAAAGTTGCAACGAAACAGGAAGTTGAGAAAATGATTGTACCAGGAGCGGTCAGCAAACCCAGCATAATCGTGGAAAGTGCTCGCGTAGATCAAGTTATTATCAAGCCGGTAACCTAGTTTACAATAATCAATAGCAAGGCTATTCCATGGAATTACGAACGCGTAACAGTGATGTACAAAGGGAAGGAAGTCAAAGAAGAAATCGGTAAAGTACAGGGTTTGAATCGCTGGGGGAGGTGTTTTACTCCCGAGGAGTTAAGAAGAGATAAAGATAATCCAGCACTAGTAAAGAAAGCCGTAACTAAAGAAGAAGCAGAAGAATTATTGAGGAAGATGAAATTACAGGACTACTCTATCGTGGAACAATTATGAAAGACGCCTGCTCAAATTTCCCTATTATCATTATTGATCCATTCAGATGAGCATCGTCAAGCTTTAATGAAGATCTTGATGAGGCGCACATTCCCGATAAGATCTCCATGAATCACGTGGAAACAATAGCCAACAAAATCTTCGAAGCAAACAAAGTCATGCTTTTCAGTGATGAATTGCCAATAGAAGGTACTGAGAAAAACAGAGCTCTTTACCTCACAGTAAAATGTGAGAACTCTGTGGTGACCCGGGTATTGGTTGACAACGGGTCAAGCGCAAACATTTGTCCTCTCTCCACTCTAAGAAAGTTGAAAATAGAAGATGATAGGATCCATAAGAACAGCATTTGAGTGCGGGGATTTGACGTCGAAGGTAAAGATTCAGTTGGGGACATAGTGCTGGAGCAGATGATAGGGCCAGTTGAGTTCACAATGGAGTTTCAAGTGCTGGATATAGCTTTCCTATAATTTAACGTTAGGTCGACCATGGATCCACGCTGCTAAAGTAATCCCATCAACAATACACTAGGTAGTCAAATTTGAAAGGGATAGACAAGAAATAGTTGTGCATAGGGAAGACAGTTTATGCGCTCGCATCAATGCCATTGTACCGGTCATTGAAGTGGAAGATGACCAGGGACCATGGGTCTACCAGGTTCCTGATACGATGTTGGTAGAGAAAGTTCCGGAGGGGAAATACATTCCAAATCCAAAGATAACCGCCACATCAGTCATGGTAGCCTATAAGATGTTGAAAAATTGTTTTGTACTCGGTAAAGGTTTGGGCTCATCTTTTCAAGGCATCATACAGCTGGTGTCCCTTCCTGAAAACTTGGGAACATTTGGTCTGGGATTCAAGCCCACTGCTGCAGACATAAGAAAGGCCAGAAGCTAAAACAGAAGGCATGGGTCCTTTCAAAGCCAGTCCCACGTCTTTCCAAATCATTTGTCAAGTCCGGTACCAGAAGTCGCCCAGTAACAGCAATTCCCAGTTTTGTGATTGATCTTGACAAGGAGTTAATTGAAAGATTTGAGAAGTTGTTCGACAGCGTGAACATGGTGGAAATTGGAGAGGGTTCTAGCAATGCAGAAGTGCAATATGTCGGGCCAAAAACAAAGCTTAACAATTGGGAGGCTACTCCTCTCCCCACTTGGAAGGAGTCTTGGTAGTTTATTTTGAGTTTCCTTCAGTTTGTTTGGGTTATTCCAGGGTTGTAATCCAGATTTTTCATCTTTCAGTCTGTTTGAAGTGTGCAAACCTTGTTATCTTTCATCATTCAATTAAATGCAGTTTCCATTTCTTTATCATTCCTGATAGTTTTTCTTTTTTATTCTGTACAGTTCTTTTTATGCTGGTTCTAATGACATGGCATGCATGAGGAATCCTCAGCCCAGTCTTAAAAATCAATCTGATTCCGAAATAATAGTTCAAGAATTAGATCGTGACATGAATCAGAATACGATGAAGATGAAACCTTCGAAGAGATTAGTAAGGAGTTAATTCACTTCGAAGAAAAGCCCAAACCCAACCTGAATGAAAAAGAAACCGTCAATTTAGGGGACACAGATAATATCAGAGAGATTAAAATAAGTGTCCATCTCGAGCCAAAGATCCGGGAAGAGTTAATCAAAACACTCATCAAATACAAAGATGTTTTTGCATGGTCGTATGACGACATGCCGGGTTTGAGCACTGATTTAGTGGTCCATAAATTGTCCACTGATCCAGCATTTTCTCCCGTCAAGCAAAAATTGTAGAAATTCAAAACTGAAATGAGTGTGAAGATTAAAGAAGAAATCACCAAGCGGTTGGATGAAAAGGTTATTCGGGTCACTCGATATCCTGTTTGGTTGGCTAATGTCGTGCCTGTGTCGAAGAAGGATGGCAAGATCAGAGTATGCGTCGATTACCGCAATCTCAACAAAGCAAGTCAGTAGGATAACTTCCCACTACCTAATATCCACATTTTGATTGATAATTGTGACAAGCGTGAGATTGGATATTTTGTGAATTTCTATGCCGGGTATCATCAGATTCTAATGGATGAAGAAGATGCAGAAAAAATGGCATTCATCACGCCATGGGGAACTTATTGCTACCGGGTAATGCCATTTGGTTTGAAAAACACCGGGGCAACTTACATGAGAGCGATGACTATTGTGTTTCATGATATGATACACAAAGAAATTGAGGTATACGTGGATGATGTGATCATAAAATGAAAGCATCAGGCCGACCACGTTGGGGATTTGAGGAAATATTTCCAGAGGCTTCGAAGGTACAACCTCAAGCTCAACCCTGCCAAGTGCGCATTTGGTGTTCCATCCGGAAAATTGTTGGGATTCATAGTCAGCCGTCGAGGCATTGAGTTGGACCCATCAAAGATCAAAGCTATCCAAGAATTGCTGCCTCCGAGGAACAAGACTGAGGTGATGTGTCTGTTAGGGAGGTTGAACTACATCAGTATGTTTATTGCTCAGCTCAAGACAACTTGTGAGCCTATTTTCAAGTTCCTGAAGAAGGATGCTGCAGTCAAATGGACTGATGAGTGTCAAGAAGCATTTGTTAAGATAAAAGGATACTAGTCAAACCCACCCGTGCTGGTTCCGCCAGAACCAGGGAGACCTTTGATTCTTTACTTGACAGTCCTGGAAAATTCATTTGGATGTGTAGTGGGGCAGCATGACATCACCGGTAGAAAGGAACATGCATCTACTATCTTAGAAAGAAGTTCACGGCTTATGAGGTTAAGTACACTCATCTGGAAAGGACATGTTCGCCCTAACTTGGGTGGCTCAGAAATTGAAACATTATTTGTCATCTTACACTACTTACCTCATTTATCGCTTGGATTTGTTGAGATATATCATTCAAAAGCCTATGCCGACAGGAAGACTTGCAAAGTGGCAGATCTTGCTCACAGATTTTGACATCATCTATATGACTCGTACTGCGATGAAAGCCCAAGCATTGGCCGATCATTTGGCCGAAAACCCGGTCGATGAAGATTACGAGCCATTGAGAACTTATTTTCCCGATGAAGAAGTGATGCATATCAATGAACTGGAGCAAATTGAAAAACCATGCTGGAAACTTTTCTTTGATGGGGCTGCCAACATGAAAGGAGTCGGAATAGGAGCTGTGCTTATTTCTAAAACAGGGCATCACTATCCTGTTACGGCTCAGCTTCGGTTTATTGCACTACCAATATGGATGAGTATGAGGCCTGTATTTTGGGTCTAAGGCTAGCTGCGGGCATGGATATCCAGGAAGTCTTGGTCTTGGGAGACTCGGATCTTCTGGTACATCAAATTCAAGGAGAATGGGAAACGCGAGATTTGAAGCTCATACCGTACCGACAATGTTTGCATGATCTTTGTCAACGGTTTCGATCAGTGGAGTTCAGGCATATTCCAAGGGTCCATAATAAGGTCGCCGATGCTTTGGCTATCCTGGCGTCAATGTTGCACCATCCGGAAAAAGCTTATGTCGATCCTCTTCATATTCAAGTCCGAGATCAGCATGCTTATTGTAACATGATTGAAGAAGAACTTGATGGTGAACCATGGTTCCATGATATCAAGGAGTACATCAGAATGGAGATATATCCAGTGCAAGCCACGGGGGATCAAAAGAGAACAATTCGACGGTTGGAAAGTGGATTCTTCTTAATTGGAGGTTTTTGTATAAAAGAACACCAGAACTTGGATTATTAAGATGCATAGATGCTAGACAAGCTATGGCTGTCATGTCCGAAGTACATTCGGGAGTCTGCAGACCACATATGAGCGGATATGTGTTGGCAAAGAAAATTCTCCGAGCAGGTTGTTATTGGCTTACCATGGAGAGAGATTGTATCAATTTTGTGCGCAAATGTCATCAGTGCCAGATACATGGAGATTTGATTCATTCTCCACCATCGGAATTGCACACAATGTCGGCACCATGGCCCTTCGTTGCTTGGGGCATGGATGTCATTGGACCAATTGAGCCAGTAGTATCCAACGGGCACAGGTTCATTCTGGTAGCCATTGATTATTTCACCAAGTGGGTTGAGGCCAAAACTTTCAAATTAGTGACCAAGAAAGCAGTGGTCGATTTTGTTCACTCAAATATCATCTGTCAATTCGGAATCCCAAAGGTGATCATCACGGATAATGGTGCTAATCTTAACAATAATTTGATGGAAGAGGTATGTTAACAGTTTAAGATTACACATCGCAATTCTACCCCATATCGTCCCAAGGCGAATGGAGCAGTCGAGGCAACCAACAAAAACATAAAGAAGATACTTTGGAAAATGGTAGAAGGTTTGAGGCAATGGCACAAAAAACTACCATTTGCATTGTTGGGATATCGCACTACTGTCCGTACTTCGGTAGGTGCAACTCCTTATTTGTTGGTATATGGCACTGAAGCAGTAATACCTGCAGAAGTTGAAATCCCTTCCCTTCGGATTGTCGCTGAGGCTGAGATTGATGATGATGAGTGGGTTAAAACCCGTTTGGAGCAGTTCAACTTGATTGATGAAAAAAGATTGGCATCAATATGTCATAGCCAGTTATATAAAAAGAGAATGGCAAGAGCATACAACAAAAGGGTGCGTCCCCAAAAGTTTGAAGTGGGTCAGCAAGTGCTGAAACGTATCCTTCCACATCAGGTTGAAGCAAAAGGCAAGTTCGCCCCGAATTGGCAAGGGCCATTTATTGTAACTAGAGTATTGTCCAATGGTGCTTTATGTTTAACAGATATCGAAGGAAAATGCATAGACATGACTATCAATTCCGATGCAGTCAAGAGATATTATGTATGATTTCTTTGTTATAATTGTTGCTTGTTTGTACTTGGAATTGTTTCGAAGAATGAAACGACGAAGGCAATTTGTTCTGTTATCTAAAAACTCTACCCTTTGTTACCCTTTTGAGACTTATTTATTTTATTTCATACCCTTCTTTTGGAATTAATAACGAAAAAGAGAGAAAAAAAAGAAGAGGAAAAAAAAGAAAAGAAAAGAAGTGAAAAGAGAAAGTATAACAACAAGGAAATTCCGTGGGAACTACGTTTGACCTGATTCCTGTTAAGGATACGTAGGCAGTCTCACGGCTCGGTCATAGTAAAATAAAAGTCAAAAGATCCCCAAGCAAGAAATTGAGGAAGAAGTTGTGATTGTAATAAGAAATGTGATTCCAAAAGTTGTAATTCTAACCCATTTTGAAGTTGTTTTGAGCCCGTTTTATACCATTTTCTTTCCAAACATATTCCAAGAACCCACATTGTTGTCCAAAGAAATACCTCCCGATCAGTCTTCGAGAGATGCCAAGTCAAGCAATGTAAAGAGAATTCATATCAGGGGCAACACTCCGGTTTAAGAAAGATAAATCAAAAAATGAGAGTCTTATTGGTGAAAACCCTCATGGGCACCATGAGGCGACGAAAGCCGAGAAAAAATAAAAATGAGAGAGTCTTATTGGTGAAAACCTTCGCGAGCACCATATGGCGACAAGGAATTGAGGAACAAACAAATGAGAGAGGTTTGACGGTGAAAACCCTTCAGAGCACTGCAAGTCGAACAAGGTCCGTAAATTGGCGGAAAGTAAAATTGGGTTGTGGAAATCTTGGAGAACAAAGTAAAACAATTGGAAAAGAGAATGGTTAAATAGACTGGGTTGATTAATCCAAAATGCATACCATGATCATTGGCGCCAGTGAATCCACTCAGATAAGTTTCTTGTCCAATCTCCAACAGTCATCCAAATTTGGATTTTCTTCTTTATTCTTAATTCTCAAAATCGTCGCATTTCATTGCTGTTAATTTTTACTCCTCTAAAGCTCTTCCAAGCTTAGCCTTGTTCCAACAAATAAGAAATGTCAAAGTGTACTACCGGATTCAAAATTGCACAAAGCAAATACGGCTAGGACATGCTGGAGATAGTATGATGAAAAAGGGACATATGGTGTAAGCAAAGGTTAAATTGGTGGAATGGTTCAGTAATGTCGTGAGAGATGTATGGTTACGAATAAAAGGGTAAGAAGTGAAAAGCAACAGTTGGGGATCCTACAGTTAAGGATTAGTCAGAAGGTCAAAACAGTCCTTTCGACCAGTTCAAGGCAGCCTGTTGAAGCAAAGCATGGCAAAGAGAAAACCATCCCCAGCAAGAATGCCACAACTAACCACCACGTTTTAAACTGACAAGATTTTCTTTGATTTGAAATAGGGGAAAAGATGGCATTTATTTCAGGAAGCACCCTGTAAGGAAAGCAAGTACCATGTAGGTTTGATCGCATAAATTCTCAAGACTCTCCTGGAAAATGGGACTTAGTTTAAAATTCAAAATAATCATAAGCAGCAGAATTTAGCACAAATGCACCCCAAAGGATTATAAGTGGAACTTCGAAGTTTGCATGCTTGAGATACATTTTTGACATTACCCCAGAGGCCTCGAATTTCAAAGTAATTTGGGGAGACTCTCATAGCCTCTATCTCTCGGGTTGGCCAACAAAGGGACCGAAAAGAACCCGTTTCCACTTTACTTCATCAAGAAAGAAGAAACACCATCTTTTTCCACCTTTTACCCCGATTCAATTAGAAATTTTCAGGACCCTCGTGGATAATGAGACTTAGCTTTAATTCAAAATATTCACGAGTACAATGTCTAGCATAAGCTCTACTTTGTGAAAATATAAGTTGGTTTGAAGTTTTTGTTTTTAAGACAAGACTCAATTAGAAATTTTCAGGACCCTCCTGGAAAATGGGACCTAGGCTAAAATCCAAAATAATCATAAGTGGTAGATATTGCATAAATGTACACCAGAAGGAATATGAGTTGGCTTCATAGTTCGCATAAGAGTTTTCAGGACCCACCTGAATAATGGGACGTAACTTTAAGCATTCCATTAGATAAGTAAGTGTTGTTATAAGAGAGTACAGTCTAGCATTGGAATTGTCATTCGTAAGATAAGCTTTAATTAGAAATTTCAGGACCCTCTTGGATAATGGGATGTAGCTTTAAGACTGTCTTAGATAACAAGATTCGATGAAAGTCCTACCTCTAAAAATTATAATATGCCTTTGGAAACTTAATAGAAATTTGTAGGACCCTCCTAGATAATGGGATATAGCTTACAGATTATTAGAGATATTGAGTAAAATGATCCAATTAACACTCACAGATGCGCCCGGTTACCAAACTGGGACAGAATTGTTTTTTTTGTTTTGTCTATTTTGTTGAAGTCAGGTGCCCATATGAAGAACAAGGAAGAACAACACGGATGTTAAAGATAAGAGTGTGACCAAGTACTAGCAACCAGGCGTCCACCTGGAGAACAAGGAAAAGCAGTCGAAGTATCAACATTAGGCGTCCACCAGGAGAACAAGGAAGAATAGTTCAAGTACTAGCAATCAGGCGTCGACCTGGAGAACAAGGAAAAACAGTTGAAGTATCAGCAATCAGGCGTCCACCTGGAGAACAAAGAAGAATAGTTGAAGCATTGGAAATCAGGAGCCCACCTGGAGAACAAGGGAACACATTTCAAGTTTCAGCAATCAGGAGCCCACTTGGAGAACAAGGGGATACATTTCGAGTTTCAGCAATCAGGAGCCCACCTGAAGAACAAGGGAATACAATTCAAATTTCAAGTAATTAGGAGCCCGCCTATAGAACAAAAGATAGGCAACAATGGTCAAAGGAAGACGTTTAAAGGTTCTGCAATGAGGTGCCCTCCTGGAGGAAAGAGAAAGCATCTCAAAAATACAATTCAAGTCAGTAGCAAAGGAACTTCCGTTGGAAAACACGAGTCAATGAGGCAACAAGAATCACAAGATCAAGCTTGAGAGGTATAGAGTAGATTTTTGTAATGCATAGATCATATTTTAGTCTAGCTTCTTTATTTTTGTCTTGGTGTAATAAGGAGGTCAATAAGCAGCAACAACAACAACAATAGTAAAATCACAGCTTCATGGTAGTCCCAGCTACCGAAAACTTCCCAAACTATATTGATCTGATTCCTTTATAGCCAAGGATATGTAGGAAACCTTTGAAGCATAGGTTCGATCAAATCTTTCAAAAAAATGCTTCCCACGGAGTATTCAAACGGGCAAAAATCGCTCGTATCCGCTCACTTTATCTTTGCACGAAACCCCTTCGTATTTCCGGACAAAGAGGGGCAGCTGTGAGCACGTGATTTTTGCCCTATACGAATTACTCCCAAAAATTTCAAAACAAAATAATTTTTCCATTATTTGCGATTTTTGTGAATTTTAGTGGCATTTTCTATTACTGTGTGAATATTGTCTATGCCTGTTTATTTTATTTAGTAATGAAAAATACAAAAATATATTGTAATTGCATTTAGAATTTAATTTGACATTTTTGAATTAATTAATAATTAGGTGTTTTATAAAAATGAAAAAAATATCATAAAAATAGTTTATTCTTGTTTTTTATTTCAGTCTTGAATTTTAGTAGTTTTTTCTTTGATTTGGTACTTAATTAATTGTGTTAATTATTATCTAGAGATAATTAAGTTAATTTGGTGGAATAATTTGGTTTAGGGATCAATTTAGGATTTAAATTAATTTTGAGAAGAAAATAGTTTGGAAATAAATAGAAAGGAAAACGAATTCTTGGGCCAATTCAATTTAATCCCTAGGCCCGAATCAAATACACCTAATACCCAACCAAAACTAGCCCAAAACCCATGCCATACCCGGTCCATTCAATTCAGACCTCAAAGACGACTCAAACGACGGCGTTTCAGTGTCAACCAATCTCGACCGTCCATTCCCCATATCCAATGGCCAGGACTTAACCCATTACCCGTTTAACCCGACCCTGAACCATTTCCCCCTAAACCCGATCCATCCTCTAATCCTAAAAAATGACACCGTCCAAATTAATCAAATAATACAAGCCGTTGATCTCGTTTGATCGAACGACCTGGATTTAACATCTCCCCCTAGTTTATAAAATAGACCTCGCCCCCTAATAACCCCCCATATCATCGCTCATCTTCCTCAACTAAACACTAGAGACCAGCCGCCACCATTCCCCACCGCCTTCCGGTGGCGGCGCCGGCCCCAAATCGCCCCGAAAATACACCTCAAAACCCCCTTGATCTCCTCTTTCATAATCCGTAGTTAGTTTCCTTCGAACACCCTTAGAACTTTTCGAATCTTGATTTTAAGATATGAACCCTAGCAGTCGCCACCATTCACCCTAGCCTTCCGGTGGTGGCGCCGCCTCCAACCCCTCCCAAATTAACACCCTGAAGCCACCTCACTCCCCTCTTCCGTAATCCACAATCCATTACCCTTGAATCAAACCAGAACTTGTCGAATATTAAATCTAAGTTTTAAACCTAAAACTGCAGAGTCAAATTTTATTGATGCTTTAAGCTAATTTTAACTTTAGTTGTGTGTTCTTGATAAGAACACACAGTTAAAATCAAAATTTGGTTTATAAATGAAGATTCGAAGGTTTCTTTCAATTACTATTGACCGGCGAGTTTCTGTCATTTTTTTCTATATTTATATTTTATTAGTATTATTCTGATATTCGTCTTCGTCGTCTCTTTTTCATTTTCTGGTCAATTTCAATTGAAATTCAATCAGTTCTTTGGTATAAATTATTTCTGTTCACTATTGTTTCTTTAAGATTGGTTTTGTGGATTTGTTTCGTATAATTAGGATATCAGCTTGTTTTAAGACTGAGAAATTGTATCTCGTTTAATCACTTAGTCAGAATAATTAGGATTAGTTCAATAGTTTGGTTTAACTTCTTGTTTAATTATGTTGATAAGAACTGATTAATATAAGTATAATTCAGGTGTTTACCTACTTAAGAAACTTCTAATAGTCGTACGGTTGGGATTGCAATATCTGTTTAAATTAAGAAAGCACTAAGCTAGTGGGTAGTTAAAAATGAAAATGTGAATTGATAATGGAGGATACACTAAAATGAATGCCCATAAAAAGGCTGAACTTGAGAGGTGTTAAGGGACACGGACAAGAGAGATTCTAAAATACTGGAAATGAAGAAGAACACTTTCTAAAAAATAATAAAAGAAATATTGAAGAGATTTTGAGAGAGTTAAAAATTCCCGGAAAATACAGTATACTACAAAGGAACTACTGTTCTCTTGATCTTCCTTTGAATCTGGAGGTTTTTGGCATTTCGAAACACTTTCTGATTTCTCTTTGGTATCGAAAAAATGGTTTAAAACTGGTTTTTGAAAGTTCTGGGTTGAGTTTTGTTGCCTGATTACTATTCCATTGAATTTCACAAATCGATTTCATTGTTCAAATGGTTGAATCTAGGCTTTACTGCTCCTGCTGGCTGTTTTTTCCTTGTTGAATCAATTCTGCTGCAACCTACTGATCCCTCACTTCTTCTTGCTTTTCCTAATTCCAGGTATCTCTTTCGAAACATGAATGGAAATGAAGTTTGTTTAGGCTATTGTGTGAAGATATGTAAATCCAGTTGAAGAAATGGACATTGTTACTTCTCTGTTGCGTTACCAGTTTCTTTTCAAGTTTGTTGCATTTTGTTTTATGTTTTCTTCTAGCCAAGTTTTTCCATGTGTAGTTAATCAAGTAATCAATACTGCATGTTTATCTTAAGATTACATATGGGCCTTGTTTTGAATATTGTCAATTCAGAAATCTCTTAGATCTTGTGTAATATGTATTAACTGAGGTATGGGTTATATACTTGCCAGTTTAAATCATTCATGTTTGGACTGATGAATCTGAGCTAAGTTTGTTTATCCCGTCAATCATGTGTGCAGATTCGCCTATATATATAGCTTGAAGTATAGTTTATTGATTTCAGAAGTTTGTAACTTAGTATTGCCCTTGTTCATGCATAGCCCCTTTTGGATTTTAAAAGGATTTTAAATGGAATTTGAGTTTGAAATCAGACTTGAGAATCTTTGAATTTGGCTTAACTCTTTGCACTTGGTTTTCTTTAGAAAGTCCCAAGCCAAGTAGTTTTGTTAAGAGTGCTGGTCTAAAGTTGGAATTTTGCATGAATTTAGGTCTCTGAACCTTGTTGTTAAATGATGCATAATTTGCATAAGGCTCGTGACTTCACTAGGAGTATATTTCAACATAGAATGTATGTGGTGTCCAAGTGTGCTTTGCATGTGATTAAGGGAGTCAATATTTGGTTCAGGTTCAAAGATTTTATGAAAGATATAGTGTTCCCTCATTTGTTAAGGTTGACACATCAAATTGGGTTGTCAGCATCAGTCCCTTTGCGCTAAACTCCCCCTCCCCCTTTATACATTTTCGGTTCTTGATTTGTGCGGCATTGTGAGCCCAAATAAAATAGAACGGATTTTGTGTGTTGTTTTCTTTGATTAGCGAATTAAGTTTAAACTTTAGACGTAAGTAATTATAATTTCTTTAAGCCTTTCCTTAATTAATTAATTGAGCTCTTGAAAGTGCGCCATATTAGGCAAGATGTAGTTATGGCCCTCAAAAGCGTAGTTTGAATTTCCTTTAGAAAATTAGAATCGAGGTGCGCCGTGCCAAATAAAATCTCAAAATGTATGACCCTCAGATAATTAATACTAACTCTTTTAAAATCAAGGATGCATTCGCACAGCTTCAACTTAAATTTTCTTAAATAAACAAAAGCATTATTAATTGTGGACACGTTCGCGTGACATGACTTTTGACACGCCAAAGGTAAAGAGTATACGTACGCGTAACTCAATTCTTTATTTACGAATAAATCAAGTGATTTAAAAAGCGGTTTAATAGTTGAAAAATGCACACAGGTTTGAAAATGTTTTAAAATCAGATAATTAGGCCAATAATAATAGTTGAGCAACCATGCTAAAACCACGGAACTCGGGAATGCCTAATACCTTCTCCCGAGTTAACAGAATTCCTTACCCGGATTTCTGCTTCACGGACTGTTAAACAAAGTCAATTTTTCCTCGATTCGGGATTTGAACCGGTGACTTGGGACATCATAAATTATCCCAAGTGGCGACTCTGAATTTTAATTAGATAATCCCATTTTGAATAATGTCACTTTAATTGGAAAAACTCCCTTACACCCTTATAGGGGGTGTAGGTAAAAAAGGAGGTGTGACAGTTCCTTCTCTCCTGCCTGGGCAATAAGCATTTGTTGACAAATTCAAACAAGACCTTGTGCTGAGGCCTCATTTAACTTTTCTGAATAGCCTTGGCTTCATTTACATTCTCTGCATTACAAAACCTCCTGGTAATCTCAAGTGCAGTAGGGAGGGAGTACAGACAAGGCCACCTTTGCCTTGTATAATCATCAAACCCTTCAGAGGGTATATCAAGGATTTCTCCAAGTTTTTCTGCATCAAAGGCATTTGGACCCCTTTCACCAGACTGCTGACCTTGCCATCCTGAACCTCTTCATTTGCCATGAACTCAATTATTTCATTCCTAGCTAGCCTACCGTCCATCTGAAGGACCATGTCCTTACACCCCTGAGCAGCTAAGGCATCCACCGGTCTTATCATTCCTGGCTCCACCAGGTCTTTCAGCAGTCTACCCTTCAAGATTTTTCTTTTGCCAAACATGGCAACCTTGTTCTTGTCACCATCAGAATCTTCTACTTCTTCTCCACTCCATTCCTCATCTTCAAAAAATTTCACTTGTTTTCCTTTCATAGCAGACCTTGTCCTCTTGGCTAGGGAAGGTTCAGTAGCCTCAGACACAGAGGAAGACTTCTTGGAAGAAGTCTTGGGCTTTTTGGGCTTGGGGGTCTGAACCTCCACAGGTTGAACTTCCTCTTGATGGACCTGTTCCATTTCATCAACCTCCACATCCTCTAAGGACTCTGCAACTTTCCCTTTTCCTTTAGCCAGCCTTTTCTTCTTACTCTCATCTAGTGCTTTCTGAAGATCACTCTCTCTCTACCTCACCCTGCTTCTTGTAGCTCTACCCTTTGGTAATTGAAATTCAGTGGTTTATTGGGGTGAAACTTTTCTTTTCTTGGAAGGCTTAGGAACATTGGGGGCTTTTGTTGTGGGAGTTCTGCATTTCTTTAGGTCATAGCTTGCCACAACCTTTTTCAGCAGGTCTGCTAGGGTATCTTCAGTAGATAAAACAGGTTCATCTCTCTGTTTGCTCAGATGAACCAACCCCTCAGCAGCTTCCCCTGAAGCACTTCCCCCTGACTTCTTGCCACTCTCTTCTACCCTTTCTTGTATAACCCCATAGATAGCAGGCACTACTCCTTTCCTATTTCCCCTCTCTTCACCAGATGCACCCTCTCTCTCTTTTTCTTTTTCAAAATTCTTTTTACCTTCACTCCTTCGTGACCCTGACAATTCTACATCCTTAACAGACCCAACCAGAACAAACCTAGTTTCTAGATTTTCAGACATAGAAGAAATTACCTTAGAGAGAGATTCTTGAAGTCTTTTCAGAGTCAGAAGATCCAGGTCCTTCCTCCTCAGTAGAGGATTGATATGATTCAGAATCAGAGCTAGAGTCAGAGTTCTTCCTCAGAGCCCCAGACGCTACAGTCTTTCGAGCAAGCATTTTTACCCTTCTTAGTCTAGGTTTTGGAGATGTACTGGGTGGAGGAGGTGTGGATGAATTTGAGGTAGTGGGTGGTGGAGGAGTTCCAGGATTGTCTTGTGGGTTGGTCATGATTATTGGTTTCTTGAGATAATTTGGGAATTAGAATTTTGGAGAAGAGGGCAAGTGAAAGTGAAGAAGAATTTTTGACGATTTGGAATTATGAAGATGGCAGGAGAAATGATGTGTATTTAAAGAGAAATACACATTTAATAGGTAACGACAACTTTTAGCAGTGGTCAATTAGAGGTATAATCCACCTGAAATTTCATGTTTTGAATGATCGATTTATCTTCCCTAGATTTTATGCAAATTTTTCAGTTTAGAGTTCTAGGAAGACAGAACTAGTTTAAAGCTAACAGATAGAATTTTCTAGGAATTGAACAATTATAGGACTTCTGATCATGATTTAGATATTAATATTTATAATTGTGCAGAGTATAGAAAACATACCTTAGCTTTCATATGAACCCATACTGATGAACTAGGTTCTTCATTTAGAATTCTCTTGAACATGCCTCAAATGCCATAATAGAATTTTTTTTGTAAGAGATCAATGAGTCATATTAAGACATGTCACAAGAGTATACTAATTAAAATATGTAGTTGAGTAAGAATTAATCTAGATATTTACATAAGTTCAGAGTTCCTAGCCTTTTTTTCTTTCAATTGTCAATGTGCATTCTGAGCTGCACCTATTAGGTGATCATAATCATCCCTAATTCCAACCTGTTCCTCTCAAAGTTTTTTCTACTCAGTGCTTTAGTGAAGATGTCAGTAATTTATTTATCAGTAGCACAAAATTCTATGGAGATCAATCCTTTCTCATAGTTATCTCTTAAGAAGTGGTGTCTAACATCTATGTGCTTAGTCCTCTTATGATGAACATGGTTCTTTGTCATACTTATAGCACTAGTGTTATCACAGAATATAGGAATGCAACCAACTTCAATGCCAAAATCTACTAGCTGCTGTTTGATCCATAGCAATTGAGCACAACAAGAGGCAGCAACAACATATTCAGCCTCAGCAATGGATAAGGCCACTGAATTTTTCTTTTTAGTGGCCCATGATACAAGACATGAACAAAGAAAGTTAGCCATACCTGAGGTGCTTTTCCTATCCACAAGGAAACCTGCATAATCAGCATCAACATATCCTACTAGATTGAAATTACTACCTTTAGGATACCAAAGACACAAATAAGTTGTGCCTTTCAAATATCTCAGTATCCTCTAGACATTATTCAAGTGAAACTCTTTTGGATTAGCCTGAAAGCAAGCACAAAGCCCTATACTAAAAACTATGTCTGGTCTGCTGGTAGTAAGATACAAAAGTGAACCAATCATACCCCTATACAACTTCTGATCAGTAGATGAACCAGGTTCATCTATGTCTAATTTAGTGGCAGTTGCAATGGGGGTGTCTATTTCCTTTGATTCATCCATTTTAAACCTTTTGATCAGCTCCTTTGCATATTTTTGCTTATGGATCATGGTTCCATTTGGGCTTTGTTTGATCTGTAAGCCTAAAAAAAAGTTACGCTCACCTATCATACTCATTTCAAACTCATTCCCCATTAATTTGGAAAAATCCTTACTTAGTTTATCAGTGGTGGCCCAAAGATTATGTCATCAACATATATTTGTACCATAAGGAAATTCTTACCTTTTTCCCTCAAGAATAAGGTACTGTCAATTTTACCTCTTTTGTAGCCATGTTCAAGCAGAAATTTGGACAGTCGTTCATACCATGCTCTAGGAGCCTGCTTGAGTCCATAGAGAGCCTTGTCTAATTTGTACACATGCTTAGGACATTCCTTGCTCTCAAACCCTGGAAGTTGTTTCACAAAAACTTCTTCTTTTAGGTAGCCATTCAGAAAGGTACTTTTGACATCCATCTGATGGAGAGTGAATTCCATGTGATGCAAAGGCTGTGATGAGTCTTATTGCGTCTAGTCTTGCAACTGGAGGAAAAGTCTCATCATAATTTATACCCTCCTCTTGGGTGTAATCTTGGACCACCAGTCTTGTCTTGTTTCTTGTAACTGTTTCATCTTCATCAAGTTAGTTTCTGAAGACCTATTTTGTGCCAATAACTGATCTGTCCTTGGGTCTTGGAACTAGATACCAAACTTGACTTCTCTCGAACTGATTGAGTTCACCTTGTATTGTATTCAACCAATCTGTATCCTGCAAAGCCTCAACAATATTTTCAGGTTCAATAAGAGATAAGAAGGCATCAAAAGCACATAGATTCTTTAATTGTGAACTAGTTTTGACTCCAGATGTTGGATCAGTGATTATGTTCTCAATAGGATGAGAACTTTGATACTTGTAAAGTTTCACAACCAACTAATTTCTGCTAGATGTTTCTCCCATGTTCTGTTGCTGAGGAACAGGGTCATGAACATGTTCCTTTAGGGGATTGGTTTCAATTCCTCTTTGATCAGTTCCCCCTATCAGGTTGCCCTGGATGGACGAACCTATTCCATCACATGTTACTTCTTTTGGTGCCACTTTAACTTGTGTTGAGACTTCAGTCAAATCCTTTACCAGTCCAATGGCTTCATCTTCATGTTCCTGTCTCTTAGAAAGAATGTTAGTTTCATCAAACAGTACATGCACACTTTCTTCTACACACAAAGTTGTTTTATTGAACACTTTATATGCTTTGCTATGTGAAAAATATCCCAAGAATACTCCCTCATCACTTCTGGGATCAAACTTACCTAGGGAGTCCTTTCCATTTTTGTGCACAAAGCACTTGCATCCAAATGCCATAAGATGAGATATATTTGGTTTTCTCCCTTTAAGTAACTCATAGGGAGTCTTCTCTATAAGAGGTCTAGTCATGCATCTATTGATAATATAACATGCAGTGTTTACAGCCTCTGCCTAGAAGCTGTGAGGCAGTTTACTAGAAAGAAGCATAGTCCTATCCATGTCTTCAAGAGTCCTGTTCTTTCTTTCAACTACTCCATTTTGTTGAGGAGTCCTAGGGGCAGAGAAGTTATGATCTATACCATGCTCATCACAAAATTCAGCAAACTTAGCATTTTCAAATTCAGTTCCATGATCAGACCTAATGGATGCAAGTTGATTACCTAGTTGTTTCTGAGTTTTTCTAATAGAAGTAGTAAACATGTCAAATGCTTCATCTTTAGATGTTAAAAATAGTACCCAGGTAAATCTAGAATAATCATCAACAAGTACCATCACATATTTCTTTCCACCTCTGCTCAAGGTTCTCATTGGACCACAAAGATCTATTTGGACCAGTTCCAACGTGTTGGTTGTTCTTACCATTTTCTTGCTTTTAAATAATGATCTTACATGCTTCCCCCTTGCACAGGCCTCACAAATTTTGTCTTCCTTCAACTTGATGTTAGGTAGCCTATCACCAAGTCCTTGGAGACTAATTTGTTGAGCTGATTCAGACTAGCATGACCAAGTCTTTTGTGCCACAGGATGAGATCATTATCCAACACACTTAAGCAGGTGAGTTCATTTTCTAAAAGAGTAGACAAATATACAATGTAAATACTGTTAACTCTTTTTCCCTGCAAAACAATCTTGCCAGTGGTAAGGTTAATCACAAAACATTTGGTAGAGGTGAATGCTACAAGGTTACCTCTGTCACACAGTTGTGACACACTGATTAGGCTGTATCTCAGGCCATCTATCAAGTAGACATTCTCAATGGAGTGTGATTCAGTCTTACCTACCTTTCCAACCCCAATAATCTCACTTTTCTTCCCATTTTCAAAGGTGACATTGCCTCCCTTTAAGTCCTAAAGTGAAAGGAACTGGTTCTTACTTTCAGTCATATGTTTTGGGCAACCACTATCCATTACCATATTTGGCTACTTCCATTCACTTGGACCTGCAAAAAGAAATCAAGGGTTAGTCTTTGGAACCCAAACTAGTTTGGGTCCCTTTCTATAGGCAAAGGGGTAAATCAAATTCCTTTTAGCCCACCCAGACAACCTATTTTTCTCTTGAACAAAAGCTTTGTTCTTTTGGATGGCCTTTTCTTTTGCATTACATTCATTTTTGTAATGGCCAGTCTTTTCACAGTGTGTGTAGCTTTTGTTCTCAGGAAGAGTGAGCTACTTGCTTTTAGGGTCCCACTTAGGTTCTTGAGTCCCATAGCCAAGTCCTCTTTTGTTGCTACTGTGATGTTCTTGTAGCCAGGAAAGTGCATCAGAAGCCTTGTTCCATTTGTAAGTTCTGTCTAGTTCATGTTTTACCTTCCCTAGATCTTCTTTTAAGACTTTTATCTGCTCATCCTTCCTATACAACTCATCCTTCATTTTTCCTAAGTTTTATTCTAGGGTGAGATGTGTGTCATCAGCTTTCTTCTTACATGTTCCAAGTTTTAGTTTTAAGTTCTCAGACCTAAGTTCTAAGACACTGGTGTCAAGTTCAAGAACTTGGTTCTTCAACTCAGCATTTTTACGATCACTCTCATTAGCCCTAGATTCTAGATTTTTGCACTTGGCTTTTAAGATCACACATTCCCTAGACAGATCTTCCTTCTCATTGTTGATTATTTCAGACTTATCAATGAAGTCTAGCAATAGCTCAGACAACCTTTCTTTAGACATAAATTTAATCTTGTCTTTGAGTTGAAGGACACTTACCTCTTATTCATCATCTGATTCTCCGATGACCATAAGTGCTTGTTCATCTCCAGCTTCATCTTTTGAGTCCTCATCTGATGTTTCTCCCCAAGGAGAAACCATAGCCTTTGTTGATTGTTTGTTCCTTTTGGGTTGAACTTGTTCCTTCTTCTTGTTCCTTCGTTCAGCCCTTTCCTTCTTCCACTCAATTTCCCTTGAGGATAGTTCTTGATCATGTGATCAGTTTTACCACATTTGTAGCAACCCTCATTGGTCTGCTTCTCAGGAACCCTTGGTTTGTTGAAGGTTGTACCTCTTTAAGAACCATTTCCTCTCATTAGGTACTTTTTGAAATCTCTTGTGATCATGGCCATTTCATCATCCTCCAGATCTGCACCTTCAGCTATTCTGAGAGCCAGACTTCTTTCCTTCTTGGGTGTAACCATTTTTATGGTTTGAATTCTCAGTTCATAGGCAGTGAGCTTTCCAATCAGTTCATCTAGCTTGAGGGTAGCAATGTTCTTTGATTCCTGAATAGTAGTGATTTTGCTTTCCCAAGTCACTGGTAAGACTCTTGTCAAGATTTTCTCAGCCTTGTCTTCTTCAAGGATAATTCTCCCAAGAGATTTAAGTTCATTTGTTAGTGTTATGAATCTTGTGTACATCTCCTGGATAGATTCTCCTTCCTTCATACTGAAATTCTCATATTGAGAATATAGCAGTGTTCCTCTTGATCTCTTTACTTGAGAAGTTCCTTTATGAGCCACTTGTAAAGTGTCCCATATTTCCTTTGCAGTGGTACAACTTTAAATCATGTTGTACTCATCTAGACCCAGTCCACATACAAGCCATTTCTTGGCCTTTGCATTCTTCTCCCATTTCTTCAAGTCTTCAACAGTGTAGTCAGCTCTTGTCTTTGGCACATCCACTCCTTTAGCATTCTTCTTTGTATTTTCTAGGGGACCATCAGTGAATATATCCCTGAGTTCATAGTTTTCTCCTATGATATGATCTCTCATACTGTTCTTCCACCAAGAATAGTACTGACCATTAAAAAAAACCACGACCTACTACTCAGTAGGATTTTTCCAAACTTCCACTAAAATCACTGATCTAAAACAGCTTTTACAAAAACTCTTTGTAAACCTAAGGATTAACTCTAATCCCGTTGTGGCACACAGCCTCAACTGTTGTGACAACTTCAAGTTAGCTATAACTTGAACACTCTAGGTACCTAATACAATTGTTTCTATTAAAGCTGGAAGGTACAATGTTACATCACCTACTACAATTGAACTAGAATAAAAGATAGACACAATGGAACTGGTCCTTCAATCTCATTCAAGTAGCTTCAGGACTGCACACTCAAATCACACATAAATTGCTTGCAAAATCGCCTTGCTCTTTTGCTCTCAATTTAAGTTTAACTTATGCTTATGTGCATTTTTTTGTAAAAGAGAACATAACTGACATTTAATAGATTAGTAAT
Organism: Nicotiana sylvestris; assembly: GCF_000393655.2. Lineage (NCBI taxonomy): Eukaryota > Viridiplantae > Streptophyta > Magnoliopsida > Solanales > Solanaceae > Nicotiana > Nicotiana sylvestris. Next base: position 108,792,714 of record NC_091064.1, read on the forward strand.
CAGAGTTTGAGTGGGATTCAATTGCTACTCTTCTATCGTAGAAGAGTTCATGATAATCTCAAACTCTAACTCTATCTTTATCCTAAACTATGTTCTCATCATGCAAGGAGTCTTTCTCTCCTTATCCAATATGCAACCTTTGCGATCAGATCAAGAGATATTGCAGCTTGATCGGTTAGATTTATCTCATTCACATGCATCTCACATGTACATGTTGATCATGACTGTGCTTCACAAGATGGACCTGGTCCATGTCTGAGGTCTTTTGTCAATCTTCAAAACTTCACCTGTTCTTGGGCCAACATAATGGTTTAGCACTTGCACCTGAGGAGTTCTCTACACTTTCGGACGCACAAGCCTCAATTAAAATAAATGCTCTAACTATTTATATTGCTTATCAAATTGCACTAGATAATGCTAGACCAGATATTCCAACTCCTTCTTCTTCTAGTTCTCAATCATCTAAAAGAACTGCAGGAGTAAGAGCACTTAGTTCTTGGACTGAGTTCAGGGGTTCTCAAGATTGTACCACTAACAATTGTTCACAACTAAATGAGCTTGAAGTTTATTTGTCATATGGACTTGAGCAGGATAATCTCGATGGCTCATTTAATCTTTTGGAATGGTGTAAGGGCAAAGAAAAATACTTTTCGGTCCTTTCAAGGATGGCCGGAGACATTTTAACCATTCAAGCTTCAACAATGGCATCGGAGAGAGCTTTTAGTCAAGCAAGACTACAACTCGGTGATTATAGAGTGTCTATGAGGGAGAACTTGGAAAATCAGTACTTTTCAGAGATTGGATCCGTTCGGAACGAAGAAATTTTGGACTTGCTAAATCACAATCTGAGGTAGACGAAGCTTACGCAGAAATGATAGTTGAACTTGCGGAGGAAGCAGCTTCGCTCGGAAGTGGTGATGAACAAGCTTCTTTTCCACCACCACCAACGGAAGCTCCTTCGAACCTTGATGGATTTATGAAATTTTTAAGAGATACCATGTAAAATTAATATGTAACTTGTATTTTGGCACATCTTGATTAGTTTCTTTTTCTTCTCAATGGTGGTATTTGCACCTTGGATGTGCTCATTCCATTGGGGGTGGGGGTGGAAGCTAAGAAAGATTGGGTCATTTTTCTTAATGTTATAATAATAAAAATTATAACGCATTCCTTTGAATATCTTTTTACAATATTTTGTGTTTCAAATTTGAATTAAAAATTTTTAAGTCACAATTATATAGTATTATTTACAAGAAAATGCCTTAGATAAAACATTTAAACAAATAAATAGCCCCACATATTATATATATATATATATATATATATATATATATATATATATATATATATATATATAAGCTATATAATTTTCAAGAAATTGCCTTAGATAAAAAAATTTTAAAAAAAATAGTCAAGGCCCGATCCAACATACAAATATATAAGTTGTGCACTGCTGAGGGTCGAACGACACGAATCATAGATGCATATATCTGCTACCGAGGCGTTCGGCCTGCCCCTCAAGAAAAAAAATACTTTGTAAACAACCGATTCAAGATTTTTAAGAGGCTAATATTCTAAGAAACACCAATTCTCATTAACGATCAAGTAACCCGTCCAAAACTCAAGTAAATGACATTTGACCTATTAAAATTCCTTTATCAAGTTCCAATGTGATTTAAGCATGAAATTAGCAAGTATGATGCAAACATCGTAAGTATAACATGATTTGGGTCCTAGACTACCGGAACATACGCATAATTAGTAGCTACGTAAGGACTCTCGTCACCTCGTGCATAGTAGCCCCCACAAATGGAACACATATTAAACCAATTCACCTAAGGGGTTAATTTATTCTCAATTTCATGTCCATTTTTATGGTCAAAATCCAAAAATATCAAATTCCTTGGTTTTCTTCCAAAATCCCACAATTTCTACTAATTTCCATTTTCCATTCCATGTATAATTCATGTACTTAACTTACAATGAGAAGAAATCACTTACCACATACTAGATGATAAAATGGCACTCCAAAATTGCTCAAAATATTGGCTCCCGTGGAAGAAGTGAAGTGAAAATGAGCCAAACCATCGATTTAAAAAGAACACTGCCCAGCCGGACCTTCTTTGCAAACACAACACTTCCCTCGCGTTCGCGAAGCACAACCTACTTCAGCTCCAATTTCCCACTTTGCGATCGCGAAGGCAGGCTCACGAACGTGATGCCTTTCCAGGCGTTACCTTCGTGAACACGGAACCATCCACGCAAACGCGTAGGCCAAAAGCTTCCCAGGCCCAACTTACCTTTCACGAACGCGAAAAGGCCATCGCGAACGCAGAGCTCAACTGCCCAGTCCTTCGCGAATGTGACTCCCTGATCGCCAATGCATTGAACAAATGGCCCAGTCCAAAACTTCTTCTTCGCGAATGCTTGAACCCCTTCGTGTTTGCGAGGAACAACACCAACACCACCAAACCAGCAACAATATCTTAGCCAAACTTGGCCTGAAACCACTCCGAAATACACCAGAGGACCCCGGAACCCATTCAATCACATCAACCAGTAACAAAATATAACACGAGCCTGATCGAGGCCTCAAATCACATCAAACAATGTGGAAATCATGAATTGCACCTGTCGCGCCCCCTTTTTTCCCTTTTTGAGGGGAAGTTCGGGTTTCGACATTCATGGGGAAACAACTCATTTTCTTTTGGTAATTGGGTATTTGAAGAGTCGCCACCTAATAGATTAAGGTGCGTTACGGCACCTAAAGTAATTAACTTGTGTAATCAATTTTGCATTACCAGAGATTAGGGTAAGGGCTCGAAGTAACCTTGAGGGGAAGGTATTAGGCGCCCCTCGCGGTCCACAACGGTGGGTCCCGGCCGAACTTAAACTATGCGAATTAGTCAATTAACAAGTAAGCAGTCTTAGCACATATTTGCAAATAAAGGTAGTTTTCACAATCTAAATACATATATGATCAAGGAAGTTGAGATGGTCTAATGCACATATATGAAATAAGTTTAGATAATTTAAACACATATAGGAATTGGGAAAGGGAAGTCCTAAGTTGATTAGCCTACATGATCAATCTGTGCAATGCCCAGTAATCCTCCTCAGCTAGAAGGGCTACACATGACGTTAGCGCGCATGTCATCATATCCTTTTACTACCCATTACCCTCCCCTTAGTGGTTATATAAGCGAATTTGATTAACGGCCTCTAAGTGTGCTGTTACCCGTCCCTTCCTTGTGGCCCCGGAGGAATTTAGGACCTCTAAAAATAGGTAGTTCTAGACAATCCTAAGGTGTTTAAAGGGGAAAAATCTAGGTGACAACAAATAACACATAGGACTGCCAATTAAAGGAAGCAGGTAAAAGTCTCATATTAACCTCCACATATACATAGGCAAATAAACAACACGTCTCAAACAGCTGATTTTGAAGAAGTTCAGAAAGCCTAGGAACATGATATCTAGATGAATGTTGCAGATATAGGAGATGCAGCATTTGTTTTAAGGGAAGTGGCCGAATCCTAACTAGTTTGCCAACTAGTTTTATAGCTCGTTAAGCCTGGATAATTTAATGCATAAACAGAACTGGTTTAATGGCCTAAGGCTTGTCTAGGTGTGTATATGCAGTCACATTCTGGGGATTACTTAAACAGTTTCAAGTTCTTTCATCCTATAGGCATGCAGATCTAGGTGATGAATATTATAGCAGGTGATTTTTATACTGATTCATACTAGAATATGATAAATATGTGTGGGTCTATTTTAACCTATTTATTCCAGCGACATGTCTCAAGGCAAATGCACATGCAGTCTTAAAACATGATCTCTAATGCACATGGAGAAGGTTATTTTTTTATTAAACAGTATTAGTAACCTAATGGAAGGTTTCCTAAGTGATAGTGACTTATACAGAATCAGAAGTGAGATGATGAACTATAATATGTGATATGTAGAAGCAATAAATGTGATTTTCCTAAGTCAAGGTATCTAATGCACAAATTTTGCATGATTTAATGCGATTAAGCATAGCAATCCTAAAGCATGATATCTAATCCGTCATACAAACCTAGAACATGATTTCTACAACAACTTAACATAATGTAACACCTAAAGCATGGTTTCAACCCAATTTACCTCACAGAATCACATAGCAAACTTCCCCTTTCACTAATTACCCCAATATCTATTTACAAATAAATATTGTAGACCAGGATTGAATAAATTACACAGATGAAATATAAAATGATACTATAGAGAGCCTGAAACAAGCCTAAAAATAAACATGGGGAGTACTAGGCCTTCAATGTAGTCTCAAATCCTCAGAAATCTCATAGCCAACAATGTCCAGGTATGTCAGAGTTCCCTAAGGGCCTCAAGGATCCCGAGCAATGCTCACACCAAGACTTTTCTCAAATAGGGACTAGTTATGTGCAGTGTGGAAGAGCCAGCCCCTGATATACCAGAGTTCAGAGAAATCTCAAGGATACCTAAGCATTACATATACCAGAGGGGCAGAACTTAATAACCTAAGAGTAAGTGAGAGTGCTTGACATAGTTTTGAAAAAAACTTAGTGAAAATAATATAGAGATAACTTTTTAGGAGTGGAAAAAGATTTTCTGGAATAGACCAGTTTTTAAAAAATGCTAGGAATGAAAACTAATTTTTTAGAAGAATACTGATAACATTTTGAAATCAGTTTAGAAGAGAGCAAGTTTAGTAGACAACCAGCCAATCATAGAAGGTTCAGATTCATAGGCACTTTAGCATGCAGGTTTGCAGACAGGGGTAAAACGGATTGGGAACATATTGGAATCTCATTGGGGGTACATGAATAGGATGAAGGGAAGCATGTAGACAACAATATGCATAGAAAACTTAGGAGCTTCATAGCCTTAACAAATTAACCAGGATAGTATGCAATTAAGACATGGAGCAAAGATGTAGAGGATAGAATCAGACACACAAGTAGGATCAACCATATGCCTTAAGTAACCAACATGATCACATTGTTATGGGATTAATCTTAAATCAACAAACAGGCTGGTCAAGCATCAGATAAACATGTGAAGTGTAGACATACTAGTTGTACATTGAACAGGGCAGAATTTAGGCAAGCTAAACTAAGAAGTAAATAAGAGGATAGGTAAATTAAGAGTGAATGAACTAATGAAGGAATGAAACACATAGAGTTTGTGTTTCAAATTTAACTAGAGACATACCAGTTGAGGAAAAAAAGAGTGCAGAATATAGAGCAAGTATAGTCTCACTATCTAGCCTTGGCTTTCAGCCGGCTAGACCCACAATAGCACAAGTAGCACAAGTAGCCAAGAAGGAGAATAGTTTCAGTGTATGTGTGTGTTATGAACTGATGTTTGTATCTTTTAGTAGAATGAGAATGCGCACATATATATAGGAGTTGAATAATATAGGTAAGTAAGGCAAGGCAAATTGTCATTACAAAAATAAGGCAAGAAAATAATCAAACAATCAATAAAGTAAAGTCAGTCATGAACAAATTAGTAGGTTAGAAATGAGTAAAGTCGGGCTAGTACTACTTGATTTAAGGAAAATTATATAAGGAATCAATCAGTAATTAAGGGCTAGGTTATATAAGGCAAGAACTAACTCCAAAATCAATTAGGAGTTGGTTCTAATAATCAAAGCATAAAATCAGGCCAGTAGCACCAATTATTAATCGCACATAAGGTAAGAACATGTAAAATCTAATAAGGAAACACCAGTACTAAATGAAAGCCCAATTTCAAACCCTAATATACGTAAGTGAAATTAATTAACAATTAATCGACAGAGTTTAAGGCAAACGAGCAGAAATAGTAAAATGAACGGTTAAATAATCAGAACTCTAGGAGATTAGGAAGAAATACAAAAAACATATAGTAAGTAAAATAAATAAAGAAATCCTAATAGATAATCAAAGGCGAAAACGTCTAAAGGTTAAATATTTTGCAGAAAAATCTATTGAAATCAAGACCCTAATTCTAGGGTAAACCAAAATCAGTCAGGAATAATAATAATAGGAAAGGATTAGAAAATATCGAGGTAGAAGTACTGAAAATTTAAAGAATAAATACTAAATTAAACAGGAAATCATTTCAGATATGAGTATATCTAAACAGATTCGACCAAAAAATTAGCCAGATTTATAAAATAAATAGAGATTGAACCAAATCTGGTTTGAACTGGAGATTTGAAACCCTAAAAATACGAAAATATTCATACTCACAGGTATTGGGATGAATATAGACGGAAAGATTTTGAACCAGATCTGGCTCGAGTTTGGCCAGATTTGCTTTGCCATGTTAGGAAAGCAACTACATAGGGTCATAGACGAGTAACCAGCGGTGAAGAGAGACGAATAATGTAAGGGAATCCATGGCTGATTCCATTTTGGGTCAGATTTAGAGGGGATAATAGGTGATGGAGCTAGGGTTAGAGAGAGGTGAGAGACGAGAGCATATGAAGGTGGCAAGTTTGGGAGAATGGATAGGGTTAGGGGGTTTTGATATATTAAAAGAGGTCGGTTGATTTAGGGTCGTTGATTTTCTAAGATCAATGACCAGGATTAGATGTCTAGGTGGGGCAGGTTTAATTAGATGGGTATTTGGGTTTGGGTTTGGTTTGGACGAGTATGATTATTGGGCTAGGCTAGGTACGAAATTTAGTATTTTCTAGGGGTTAGATTTTAAATACCTAATTAATTTAATAAAATAATTTATAAATGATAAAAATGTGATTTGTGCATGAAAAATGCTTTAAAATACTTTCTTAATATTGTAAAAATATGAAATGTCATTTTTTTTGTATAGATAATATAATTGTACATATATATATAGGCTATTGTTGCAAAAATATGCAATTCTAGCCTTAAATAGCAAATGTGATAGTACAAAATGCAATCAAAATATTTAAGTATTATATGGGCATAAATGTTAAATTTAGGTGATTAAATCATCATAAAAATTATATGAGGAATAATTATTTTATATTTGTATAAATAAAAAATACAGAAATAAACTGATTTAAGGCCTTTAAAATTATAAAAAAATATAAAAACACTTGTGCCTATTTGTAAATGCGTATACAATATTTTGAAAGTATGTATGCATATATATATATATATATATATATATATGAGGGAAAAATTGGGTATCAATAGTTCCCCCTCTTTACCCGGGAAGGATGAAAGAGTTTTCAGGTAAAGAAATGATGGCCAATTTTGACTGAATGAGATGTTTTAAAAGATAGAGGCCGGATTCTGGTCTTTGAACTGCCTACATATCCCTGGTTTTACAGGAATCAGGCCATGTGTAGTTCCAGATCCATCGGCGGAATGTACCGATGATGTCATTACAAGAATGGACACGATATTTCGGGATGGATGAAAGAGTGGTTATAGTGAACGGTCAAGTTTGAGATAGTTGAAGGAACTGGAGCGAGGTCACTCCTGCTAAGATAGCGGTTTCTTACTGGTTACCTACAGATAAAGAGATGCTACGAACATGTATTTGTGCAAAAATTTAAACATGATGCAAATTCCCTTCGGACCATGAAAGTTGTCTTTGGACAGCTAAGGATGACATCCTTAGACCATGATGTCCTGGGCCTTGAATTGTTTAGTGAGGGATTCGCAGGACATGAAATGATGTTCTCGGGCCATGAAAATGGTGCTTCCGAACCATGTCACCTTTGAATAAAGATATGCAAATTTGAGAGATCCTGAGGCCATGACATGGTGTCTTCCACCTATAAAGATGATGCCTTTAGACTATGGCGCCTTTGGACAGGTTGGCGATATTTCAGCCTATGAGATGCAACAATATGATACTATAGTTAACAAGACAAGGCTTAGTCTTGTGAGGTTGAGGGCAGAGCTTATCTCGAAAGAGAAGCAAATAGATAGCACCGGAATAAAGCAACATTTATGCAAGGAGGGACAATTCTTATTACCACGAGAAGGCAATGCTTAGCCTTATGCAAAATCGGAGATAGAACTTAGTCTCATGCAAGATGCGGGACAAGGCTTAGTCCCAAGCAGATGGAGGCAGGGCTTAGCCTTATGCAAGATGCGGGACAGGGCTTAGTCCTATGCAGATGGAAGGCAAGGCTTAGCCTTATGCAAATATGGAGGTAGGGCTTAGCCTCATGCAAGGTTCGGGACAAGGCTTAGTCCCATGCAGGATGCGGGACAGGGCTTAGTCCCATGCAAATGAAAGGCAGAGCTTAGCCTTATGCGAATATGGAGGCAGGGCTTAGCCTCATACAACGTTCGGGACAAGGCTTAGTCCTATGCAAATAGAAGGCAAGGCTTAGCCTAATGCGAATATGGAGGCAGAGCTTAGCCTCATGCAAGGTTCGAGACAGGGCTTAGTCCCATGAAAATGAAAGGCAAAGCTTAGCCTTATGCGAATATAGAGGAATGGCTTAGCCTCATGCAAGGTTCGGGACAAGGCTTAGTCCCATGCAAATAGAAGGCAGCATGGAGGGAGATTCCCCAGTTGATGTGCGAACTACAGTGCAGTATCGCAACAAAGAGAAAGGTAGATTCTTGTGCCATTGCTTGTGGTTTTCTACCATCTCCCTTATTATCTTCTTGATGTTTTTGTTGGTGGCTTCTACGGCTCCGTTCATTTGTGATCTGTATGTTGTGGAGTTCTTGTGCTTGATTTTGAATGTTTCACACATGGCTTTCATCAGATCATTATTGAGATTGGCGATATTATCAGTGACAATGGACTTGGGAATTCCGAATCGGCAAACAATACGATCCTTGACGAAGTCTGCGACGACTTTCTTGGTTACAACTTTGTAAGATGTAGCCTCTACCCATTTTGTGAAGTAGTCAATAGCTACTAGAATAAACATGTGCCTGTTTGAAGTAGTGGGCTCGATAGGACCGATGACATCCATTCCCCAGGCGGCGAATGGCCAAGGTGAGCTTGTGGCATTGAGCTCATTTGGTGGCACTTTTATCATATCGGCATGCACTTGACATTGGTAGCATTTGCGGACATACTGGACACAATCTGTCTCCATAGTCATCCAAAAGTAATCGGCCCTAAGTATCTTCTTGGACAAGAAAAAACCATTCATATGCGGGCCGCATGTCCCAGCATGTATCTCCTCAAGTAGCTTAGAAGCCTTTTTTGCGTTGACAAATCTTAGCAATACCAAATCAGGAGTTCTTCTGTACAGGTTTCCTATGCTATGGAAAAAGTGGTTGGACAATCTACGAAGTGTGCATTTTTGAGTATGGTTCACATGCTCCGGATATTCTCCTTTTGCCAAATATTCTTTGATATCGTGGAACCAAGGTTTTCCATCTGTCTCTTCCTCAACATGAGCACAATAAGCCAGATGATTAGGGATTCTCACTGGGATGGGATGAATGAAATTCTTATCTGGATGTTGTATCATGGATGACAAGGTTGCCAAAGCATTGGCAAACTCATTTTGAATTATGGTAATATGCCGAAACTCTATCTTCATGGACCTTTTTCTCAATTCCTGCACATGGTGCAGATATGGAAAAATCTTGGAATTCTTGGTGGCCCACTCTCCTTATACCCGGTGCACGAGCAAATATGAATCACCAATTACCAGTAGCTCCTAAATATTCATGTCGATTGCCATGTTGAGCCTTGGTATGCAGGCTTTATACTTTGCCACGTTGTTAGTACACGAAAATCTAAGTTTAGTAGATACCGAATAATGTTGACCTGTTTCTGATACAAAAGTAGCTCTAGTTCCCACTCCTTTAAAATATGCAGCTCCATTAAAGAACATTCTCCAGCCGTCGTATACTTCAGTAATGTCCTCTCTTACGAATGACACTTCTTCATCGGGAAAATATATTCTTAAGGGTTCGTATTCTCCTCCCACCGGATTTTCAGCAATATGGTCTACCAATGTTTTTCCTTTGACCGCCCTTTGAGTTACATAGACAATGTCGAACTCACTTAACAGTATCTGCCACTTGGCTAACTTCCTAGTTGGCATGGGTTTCTGAAATATGTACTTCAGAGGGTCCATCTTAGATATGAGGTATGTGATATAGGCACAGAAGTAATGCCTCAATTTCTGGGCCTTCCAGGTCAAAGCACTGCAAGTGCATTCCAACAAAGAGTATCGTGCTTAATAAGGTGTGAATTTCTTACTTAGGTAGTATATGGCTTGCTCCTTTCTGACTATCTCATCATGTTGTCCCAGAACACATCAGAAGGCTCCATCTAATACAAATAGATAGAGTAGCAAAGGTCATCCTGGCTCTGGCGGGACCAAGCCCGGTGGCGTGGATAGGTGCTCTTTGATTATGTCGAAAGCTTTTTGACAATCCTCGGTCCAACTTGTTTTGGCGTCTTTCCTCAACATCTTAAAGATGGGTTTACATATGACTGTGGACTATGCTATAAAGCGACTGATATAGTTGTGACATACTAGGAAACTCATCACGTCCTTTTTGCTCCTGGGTGGCGGTAATTCCTGAATAGTCTTAACCTTAGACGAGTCCAGCTCGATCCCTCGATGATTGACAATGAATCCCAGTAACTTTCTTGTGGGAACCCCAAATGCACACTTTGCAGGGTTCAGTTTTAAGTTGTACCTTCTTAAACTGTCAAAGAACTTTCTCAAGTCTGCTATGCGGTCCACTACCCTCTTGGATTTGATAATGACGTCGTCCACATAAACCTCTATTTCTCCGTGTATCATATCATGAAAGATGATTTTCATGGCTCTCATGTAAGTAGCCAGCATTCTTTAGACCAAATGGCATCATTTTGTGACAGTTTACCCCCATGGTGTAATAAAAGTTGTTTTTTTTGTGTCTTCTGCATCCATCCAGATCTGGTGATAACCCGCAAAGCAATCTATAAAGGATTAGAGTTCATTCTTTGTGCAATTGTCGATCAGGATATGTATATTTGGTAGTGGGAAGTCATCCTTGGGACTAGCTCTATTTAAGTCTCGATATTCAACACATACTCTAACTTCCCCATATTTCTTCGGAACTGGTACAATGTTGGCTAACCAGGTTGGGTACTCAACCACCCCGAGGACTTTGGCTTTGATCTACTTAGTAACTTCCTCCTTGATTTTCAGGCTCATATCTGGTTTGAATTTTTTGGGTTTCTGCTTCATTGGCGAACACATGGGATTAGTAGGAAACTTGTGAGCCACTATGGACATGCTCAAAGGTCATGTCATCATATGATCATGCAAAGATGTCCTCATACTCCTTTAAGAAACGGATGTACTATTCTTTCTCTGTTGGTGATAAGTGAATGCTGATGCGAGTCTCCTTGACGGTCTCGGCGTTCCCCAAATTTACTACTTCGGTTTCGTCCAGGTTGGACTTAGGCTTATTCTCAAAGTTCTCAACCTCCTTGACAACTTCCTTAGGTATTTCATCTTCTTCATCTGAGTCACTATCCTCATATTGCATTGACTCATTACATGTCACAGTCACCAGTTCATCAGGAAAAGTAATAATAATAATGTTGTAGAAAGAAAAAGTGTGAAAGATAATAATGAATAATAAAGAGCAATGCAGTCGATTAAAACTAAAAACATCCAAATAAGTACGGCTCGATGAATCGAGCATTTATTTTGAAACAAGTAAGTCGTTAAAACAAAATTACTGCAAATCTTAGATGCCTAGAATGGCTATAGAAATTAAATCTGCCAAGTTACCCAGGGACTCGGCGGGACTAGGATGGTGTGGCAAACCAGTTCCTGAGAACAACTCTATTCTTTACTGTCTGAATAGTGAGGCCTTCTTCCTCCTCCTCCTCAATTATTGCAGTGCATTCCATGTCTTTGTCCTCCAAAAATAGATTCCTCAGCCCAGCTAATGCTTCTTCTTCTACAGTTCCCCATATTATATCAGCTTGGTAAAAAGTTTGACCAAGATGTGGCACTGGTTGCTCGAGAGGGTAATAAGGTCCATGCTATGGAGGCGACCAATCATCATACTCCTACCATGTATACTGGTATCCGAGCCCGAAAGTAGTACCATGACGTTTCAGCTGTATTGGTTTGATGATGCCATGGAGATTCTTCCCAAGCCCCTTATCGGGTTCATACCCAGACCATACTTGCTTTCTATTTTGTTACTCCACCATTTGTCTTTCTCAACGGCATTGACACGTTTGATGTTATGATAGGTTTCCCCTCTTAGCCTTCTTCTGTTCCCGATAACCGGGATGGTTTGACTGGTATAAATGGGGTTATTCCCGTCCCCGTGGAAGATCACCTCCTAATGGTTCTATTAAAATTTCACGGCTTGGTGTAGTGTGGAAGCCACTGCCCCAGCGATATGTATCCACGGTCGGCCTAATAGAAGATTTTATGAAGCTGATATGTCAAGCACTTGGAATACAACGTCGAACTAAGTTGTCCCCATCTGTAGACAAAGATTAATCTCCCCAATCACGGCCCTTTGAGATCCATCGAAGGCTTTCACGTTCATGCTTCCTGCCCGTATTTCATGGAAACCTTTTCCAAACCTTTTCAGAGTATCCAACGGACAAATATTGAGGCTTGAACCTCCATCAATCACGACCCTGGCAATGAATTTGTCTTCAAATTGCACCGTGATATGCAATGCTCGATTGTGGTTCAACCCTTCAGGCGGCAACTCATCCTCGTGGAAGATTATCTTATGACATTCTAGCACCTGCCCTACCATGTTGGCCATCTCTATGTAGGTGATCTTGTTAGGTATGTAAGCTTCACTCAACACCTTCATCAAAGCACTCTTGTGCACCTCTAAATTTTGCAACAGTGATAGGATGGATATTTGAGCTGGGGTTTTGTTCAAATGATCAATGACAGAATATTCCTTTGATTGTACTTTTCTCAGAATATTCCAGTCCTAGTCATTCCTTGTGCGATATCGGATTCCTCCATCTTTGCCTTTCCTTTTCGCCTAGCTTCGGCAACGTAATCCCAGGGTATTGCTTTTTAATTGAAAGGAGGTGTGGTTGATACTGTCATTGTGAAAAGTGTGGTCACTTCCACTTCAAATGGAACAGGGGTGGTCGCAGGTGGAGCTATTTCTACCTCAAATGGAACTGATGTAGCTACCTCAGCCTCAATTGGTGACTGAGTCTGTACTACGATAGGAGTAAGTGTGACTGTGGGTTTAAAGTCATCGCCTTCTCGAATAAGCCCAATTGACCCCTCAGGATCCCATTCTTTATCCATCTCTATCAAATGTATCCCACCACCCCTATAATCTGGGAGAGGGTTGTTGAAGATATTGGGTGAAACTTTTTTAGCCTGTATGACCTTGTTCTCAATAAGTGTCTGGATTTTATCTTTCAATGTTCGATATTCGTCAATGGTCTGCTCCTTCATACTGGAATGGTATGCACAAGTTTTGGTTGTGTTGACCCATTGGGATGGGTTCTCTACTGCTACAGCAGGAATAATAGTGACATAAACAGCGGCTTTCAACCTTTCATACAGCTAGTCGATGGGTTCAGCGATAGCAGTGTATTGTCTGGGTGGTTTGCAGTCAAAATTGTGTCGTGGTCTTGGATAATTTTGGCGAGTTGGAGGTGACTGGAAATGAGATGGTTGGGAATTATAGGTATGATAGACAGTGGCCGGTTGGGAATATCTGGGAGGTGAGGGTTGATATGTAGGTGGATGTGCTTGGTATTTGGGTGGAGATTTTGGGTCTTGAGCTACCATTACTGCGCCAATGTCTTTCTTCTTTGATATGCCGCCTAATTGTAATGCCTTGTTTATGGCATGTAATGCCTTGTTTATGGTATGTAATGCCTCAAAGTTCGTTACCATCCCGCTTTTGATGCCTTCTTCGATCATTTCCCCAAGTTTGATGATATTAGAAAATTATGGTTTTCAATGACCATCAACCTTTCATAGTATTGCGGATCCTATGCTCTGACAAAAAAATTGTTCATCTGTTCCTCGTCCAAAGATGGCCTGACTTTGGCTACTTCCGACCTCCAACGAGTCGGATACTCGCGGAAAGTCTCGGTGGGCTTCTTCTTGAGGTTCGAAATGTAGAAAACACCTGGTGCATTTTCTGTGTTGAACATGAATCGGTCCATGAAATCAGATTCCATACTCACCCAGTTGGACCATTTCTTAGGATCCTGGCTGATGTACCAGGACAAAGCATCTCCCATAAGAATCCTCATGAAAAGCTTCATTCGGACCTTTTCATCCTTTCTAACCCGAACGAGTTTGTCACAATAGATCCTTAGATGAACCCTGGAATCACCTGTACCATCAAACATCTCGAACTTGGGAGGTTTGTAACCCTCCAGTAGTTCTACATATGGATTTATGCACAAGTCTTCATAATTCAAACCTTCTATCCCTTTGCCTCCTTCGACACCCTACACCCGACTTGTCAATTTCTTGAGTTACTCAGCCATGTTCTTGATGAGCAGGTCCTTCTCAGCGGATTCTGGTGTATAGGAGGTTGGTTGAGTTGAGTGAGGTACGGTTTCCACATATATAGGGTTGTTTTGGTGACTGCCAGGAATTTGGGTGTAGTGGTGGTCATTGGTTGAGTTTTGAGGATCGAGAATGGGTTTTGGTGTGTTCTGGGGAGTGTGATAAGTAGTGGTTGGCAGGTTTTGGATTGTTTAATGATGGTGTTGTGATGGGGTTGGTATCGGTAAAGGATTGAGATTTTGGGGTGGAGTTGCGTATTGATGTCGTGCGTGAGGGTTTTGTGGATGCTGGTTTGGTGTAGTTTGGGAAGGCGCTAGGTTTTTGGTATTCTGTTGGTTGATATCAGGGACGTTCTGGGTGAGGGAAAGGTTTGCTATGTTGCGGACCTGCTCATGTTCCCCATGTAACTCTAGTATTTTTTGTTCTAATCTTAAAACTAAATCATTTGGTGCCAGAGTACTCCGTCCGTCTGAAGTTTCTGCATTTTTTGCATTTTTCTTTCGAATACCACTTAAGTCGTCCATTTTAGATTTCCCTTTGCTCTTTGTGTTACTTGGAGGAGGAGGAGGTAGAGGGCCTCTAGATCTGGTGCGATACGCTGATGATGCCAGTATGTGCGAACGAATCTTAGGGGATGAGAATAAAGAATAAAGAAAACAAAGAGTAAATAAGTCAGTAAGGGTTCATATTACGGGAATATAAATTCGCGTCCTAATTTGGGAGCCTCGTTGTGCCCGAGGTAGGCCTAGCGACAAATAAATTTGGAGAAATTAAGTGCCAATAATTGCCTCATTTCATTAATGTAAAACTAAATGACCCAAAACAACACTAAATAAGATAATGTTGCTAATGGCACTTGACCTAATTGCATTTAAAAGGAAAGCAACTAAACCTAATCTACTTGGTCCTACAAGGACCCTCTCCAAACCGAATGCTCTTATCGATCAACTCTCCCAGCTCGCGTAAGTTCAGCAGTAAGAATTCCCTTGCCAAGTGCTCTCCTTCGTTTCCCTCAGCGTTTTGGCACTCAGTGACCCTTTTTCTTATCTTCCCTTCCAATTCCATTAAAATGTACTCTAGATATTCCAGCCTTTCGCTGGATTTAACGGCCCATTCGTTGATCATTTCCATATCGGCCTTATGGTGTGCCATATGCTTAGCTTCAGACTCTCGAACCCTTTTGCACGGCTTGTTGTACTTCACCTCTTCTTTGGTAAACTCATCTATGCCCTTATTTCCTAGACCAACCCTTGGCTCAAAGATTCCTGATAGATTATCATCCAACCATGAAGGGTAAAAGTACTAATGGCCCACATGATATTGGTCTGGCTCGATGGTATCCTTATCCACAATAATCTTCAAAGTCCACATATGTTGTGCTTCATTTTTATATGGGATGGTGTCACCCTGGAAATCAGCTATGAAGTGACTAATTTTATAAACTCGTGGTATGACCTGTCTCCTACCTGCCTGTCTCATAACCCTGTGGGGAGCATAAGGTTATATGATGAACTTGTTTGGTTGAGCAAACATGTCTAGAATGTAAGTCATTCTCTTAGGGTGATGGAAAGCTATGTGGCCATTCTATGGCCTTCGTGGAAACTCTTGGCGGTATTGACCCATTTGTAGATGTTCTAACAACAAACTTGTAACATCAAATTGCAACTCTCAAAGAATCTGGACCCCTTCTGACAGTGTTCCAAGGACCGGTACATATCCGCAATGATCATAGGGACAATAGTATATGTCTGTCCCTCGATCCCATCCATCAAAGTTTTGGCCACCATGACCCTACAATGAACCCAACACAAGGAGGTAATTGAGAACTCATCATCAACCCAGCAAATCCTCATATTTCTTCTACGAGGGGAATCATTTCTATATCCCCAAAACGGAACACAACCCTCTCATTATCTCAAAATAAAGTGGCGGCCTCGATCAATATTTTGTTTGGTTGAAGATCCAATAGTGACGGCAAATTCTCTAAGACTCTTTTCACATGATTTTAGTCACTTGAGGGAAGATCCCTCCACCAATCTAGCAAAAGTGGAGGTATGCTACCGACCATACCGAATCTGGGGACTTTCTACCTCATTTTCTGCAAAATAAAAGATAGTTAGGCCCTTTCTCCCTCCAGGTTCGTCTATTTATGCAGCAATAATTAGCATATTGGCACTTATTTCTCCAAAATTAATGCACACAATCGTGGTTGCATCCGTTTGGATTATGGAAAACCCGATGGACTTTTGGACGAGGCTTGTCTTAAAGGGTTATTATGCGAACAACATATTAACCCGGCTAGGTTTGACCATGATGCATGCACAATTAATCAGAGTAAGGTTCCTATAGAGGTCTAGATGTGAACCCTCAAGCGGACATCTTGAAGGAGAAAGGCACGTAACCGTCGAACGCACCGCTGATCGACTAGTTTTACCGCAAATACGCCTTTCCAAATTTAAAGGGTGATATATAGGAAGAATGCAGACACTCATCAAGCATTGCTATGGGATTGATTACGCACAAGTGGAGTATGATGTTGGGCATGATTTATGCAACAATAAATAGCATGTTGTCAATTATTTGCATGTAAAAAATGATAAATGCAGTATTTAAATAATTGAAAGACAGTTACGAAAAGAGAAAACAAAGAGACAAGTTTGTTTCAGGAAATAAAAGAAATCATAAATAACTAGTTAAATCCAAATAAAAGGGGGAGGGTGCACAGGATAAAGCATGCTTAGGACTAAATCACAAAAATAAATTCGTTATGGTAAGTGCCTAAAATATCCCTAGCAGAGTCGCCATGTTGTCGCGCCCCCTTTTTCCCTTTTTGCGGGAAAGTCTGGATTTCGACATTCATGGGGAACAACTCATTTCCTTTTGAGAATTGGGTATTTAAAGAGTCGCCACCTAGCGGATTAAAGTGCGTTAGGGCACCTAGAGTAATTAACTCATGTAACCAGTTTTACATTACCAGAGATTAGGGTAATGACTCGAAGTAACCTTAAGGGGAAGGTGTTAGGCACCCCTCGCGGTCCACAACGGTCGGTCCGGACGAACTTAAACTATGCGAATTAGTTAATTAACATGTAAGCAGTCTTAGCACATACTTGCAAATAAAGGTAGTTTTCACAATCTAAATACATATATGATTAAGGAAGTTGAGATGGTCTAATGCACATATATGAAAGAAGTTCAGATAATTTAAACACATATATGAATTGGGAAAGAGAAGTCCTAAGTTGATTAGCCTATAAGATCAATCTATGCAATGCCCGGTAATCCTCCTCAACTAGAGGGGGCTACACGTGTCATTAGCGCGCATGTCATCATATCCTTTTACTACCCATTACCCTCCCCTTAGTGGTTATATAAGTGAATTTTATTAACGACCTCTAAGCGTACTGTTACTTGTCCCTTCCTTGTGTCCCCGAAGGAATTTAGAACCTCTAGACTTAGGCAGTTCTAGACAATCCTAAGGTGTTTAAAAGGGAAAAATCTAGGCGACAACAAATAACACATAGGACTATCAATTAAGGAAGCAGGTAAAAGGCTCATATTGACCTCCACATATACATAGGCAAATAACAACACGTCTCAAACAGCTGATTTTGAAGAAGTTCAAAAAGCTTATGAACGTGATATCTAGATGAATGTTAAAGATACGGGATATGCAGCGTTTGTTTTAAGGGAAGTGGTAGAATCCTAACCAGTTTTCCTACTGGTTTTATAGCCCGTTAATCCTAGATAATTTCACAAATAAACAGAACTGGTTTCATAATTATTTAACGACCTAAGGCTTGCCTAAGTGTGTATATGCAGTCATAATCTGGGGATTATTTAAACCGTTTGAAGTTCTTTCATCCTATAGGCATTCTGATCTAAGTGATGAATATTATAGCAGGTGATTTTATACTGATTCATACCAGAACATGATACATATGTGTGGGGCTGTTTTGACCTATTTATTCCAGCGACATGTCTCAAGGCAAATGCACGTGCAGTCTTTAAACATGATCTCTAATGCATATGGAGAAGGTTAATTTTTATTAAATAGTATTAGTAACCTAATGGCAGGTTCCCTAAGTGATAGTGACTTATACAGAATCAGAAGTGAGATGATGAACTATAACATGTAATATGCAGAAGCAATATACGTGATTGTCCTAAGTCAAGGCATCTAATGCATAAATTTTGCATGGTTTAATGCGAGTAAGCATAGCAATCCTAAAGAATGATATATAATACGTCATATAAACCTAGAATATGATTTCTACAGCAACTCAGCATAATGTAACACCTAAAGCAGGGTTTCTACCCAATTTACCCCACAGAATCACATAGCAAACTTCCTCTTTCACTAATTACCCCAATATCTGTTTACAAATAAAAATTACAGACTAGGATTGAATAAATTACATAGATGAAATATAAAATGATACTATAGGGAGCCTGAAGCAGGCCTAAAAATAAACCTGTGGAGTATCAGGCCTTCAATGTAGTCTCAAATGCTCAGAAATCTCATATACAACAATGTCAAGGTGTGTCAGAGTTCCCTAAGGGCTTCAGGATCCAGGGTAGTGCTAACACCAAGACTTTTCTCAAATAGGGACTGGTTATGTGCAGTGTGGAAGAGCCAGCCCTGATATGTCAGAGTTTAGAGAGATCTCAAGGATCCCTAAGCAGTACACATACCAGAGGGGCAGAACTTAATAACCTAAGAGTAAGTGAGAGTGCTTGATATAGTTTTTGAAAAAACTTAGTGAAAACAGTATGGAGATAACTTTTTAGGAGTAAAAAATGATTTTATGGAATAGACCAGTTTTAAGAAAATGCTAGGAATGAAAACCAGTTTTTTAGAAGAATACTGATAACATTTTGAAATCAATTCAGAAGAGAGAAAGTTCAGTAGATAGCCAGTCAATCATAGAAGGTTCAGATTCACAAACACTTTAGCAGGCAGGTTTCCACACATGGGTAAAAGGGATTGGGAACATATAGGAATCTTATTGGAGGTACATGAATAGGGTGCAGGGAAGCATGTGGACAAATGACCTACGAAATGACCTACGGACCTCCAAATCCATATCCAGATGCGATCCAAAGACCAGAATCACCATATGGAGCTATCCCTAGTCTCGGAATCCCAAACAAACATCGATAAAATTAAAATACACTTACAACCCAAACTTATGAAAATTCTACTAACATGCCAACTTTCCATAATAAGCACTGAAACGTTCCCGGGTCATCCAAAACCTGTTCCAGACATACACCCAAATCCAAAATTATCATATGAAGCTGTTGGAATCTTCAAATCCCGATTCTGAGGTCATTTATGTCACGACCTATTTCCATAATAGGTCATGATGGAAACCAACACCATTGACGAGCAAGCCAACGCAGAAAATACTAAATAAGTTCTCATTTACTTATACCAAAATAATTGCAATAATTCCTTAAGTTAAAGTAAAAACTAGAAATGATCAGTAAGGTGTCAAAAATAATCATACAACCCCAAAATAATAGTCTACTAATGTGTGTGCCAAGACCTGGTGTCACAAGTTGTAGGCAACTAGTAGAATATACAAAAGAATCAATCTATCCTACTATCTAAAATAGAATAGACAGCAAAATAAATAAGACAGACTCCTTCAAGCTGCTGAACGACAAAGGAAGGGAAGCAACTCACCGTAAAAGTCTCAAAATCTGCTCAGGGATGCGCAACAGACTGATAGCCAGAGACACCTGCCTCAGATCCTGTACAATTAAGTACAGAAGTATAGTATGAGTACGTAAACAATATGTACCCAGTAAGTATCCCGTCTAATCTCGAAGAAGTAGAGACGAGAGGTCGACTTGATACTTACAAGGGTCAAATGATATGAGAAAGAATTTATACTAAGCATGGATATCACAATTAATTAGCATTTTATGGCAAGGAATAACAGTTCTTTTTCTAGATAATATCATAGGTATCTATTTACATTTCAAGGCATATATGAAGTTCAATCCCCAGAAAAATACTAAGTAAAGCATGTGCAAGCAACACCGAGGGACGTACGACCCGATCCAACATACAAGTAAATTGTGCACTGCCGAGGGTCGAACGACACGAACCATAGATGCATCTATTACCCCGCTCGCGAATTACATGTGTGACGCGGTCAAATATAAATAAACTCAATAAAAAGTAGACAATAGTGTATATCTGAGAGCAGCTATTCACAGAAGTATTCAAATACTCTTTAAAAGGCCAAGGAAGATAAGATTCCTCTTACTAGTCTCATTTACCTTAATCAACATGATTTATACGAATCAGAAATAAATATGAATTTACAAGAATATCACACAGAGCATGCTTTTAGGTCTTAGACTACTCGAACTTAGCATAATAGTAGCTAAGCACGAACTCTCGTTACCTAGTGCGTACGTAGCCCCCGCATATAGTAGCTATTAATTCAATTATCACACCTATGGGTACAATCCCATCTTACAAGTTTAGAAAGGAGACTCACCTCGCTCCAAGTATACTTCCAAATGCCATGAACGAGCCCAAACTCTCAATTTGGAGCCGAACAATCCAAAACTAATTAAATGAGGTAGGAACTAGTCAATATAAGCTCACAATATCGTATTCTAGCTATTTAAGAAATTTCTCAACCCTCAACACAAGTTTCATAAAATTCGACCACGGGCCCACGTGCCCGGATTCTAAAATTTTTCAAAGGAAGTTGTTCTATATAACCTAAGGATCAATAATATATGATTTCTAATTCATTTCATAACAAATTTCGTGGTTAAATCTAACTTTTGTCAAAACCCTAGGTTTTTCTCTAACCCCTTGATTTTACCTAAACTCTAGTGTTTAATCTACCTAATACACGAGTATTAAACTAAGAATAGGTGGGATAAACTTACCTCAAGATGCTAGGTGGAAGTATTCTCTCAAGAGCTCCCAATATCGCCAATGGAGGAGTGAAAAGTGGTAAAAATGACTTAGAACCTGTAGTAAATGAAGCTCACTACTTCAGCGATTTCCGCATCTGCAGTTCTGTGGTCCCGCTTCTGCGAGAAAGAGGCCACATATGCAAAAATGGGCCAAGTGAGCTGGGACCGCTTTTGTGGTCCTGCAGCCGCTTCTGCGGCTTGAGAGCCGCTTCTGTGGATTGAGAGTCGCTTCTGCTATTTTGGCCTGGCCTACCCTGGGCCGCATCTGCGATAGGTGGACCTCTTCTGCGGTCTCGCACCTGCGATCGACCAACCGCATGTGCGGTTATGACAGAAGCAGATGCTTCAGCACTTTGTAACATTTTCCGCTTCACTTGAGCCTCGTCCGTTTGACGCTCGGGACTCCTGGGACCCACCCTAACATACAGAGAAGTCTGAAATCACAAGACGGACCTACTCGAACCTTTGGAATGCATGAAACAATGCTAAATCCAAGATTCACCCCCTAAAACAAAATGAATCAAACTTATGAACTTCAAGTTCTTAATTTTCCTCTAACGAGCCGAAACACACTTAAACTACTCGGATTGACACCAAATTTTGCGGGAAAGGCTTAAATGTTATATCGCACCTGTACTGGGCTCCGGAACCAGCCTATGAGCCCGATACCCATGGGATCAATCATTAATTAGTTTCTTTAAATCCTTAAAACTTTACATTAACAATTTCTAATAAAAAACCATTACACGGGCTAGGGACCTCGAAATTCGATTTCGGGCATACGCCCAGGTCCCATATTTGCCTACGGACCTTCCGGGACAGTCAAATCAAGAATTCGGGTCCGTTTGCTCAAAATGTTGACCAAAGTCAAATTTAGCCCTTTAAGAAAATCCTAAGGAATCAAATGAGCATATTTCATTCCAAACTCTTCCAAATCCCGAACCAACCATCCCCGCAAGTCGTAAATTAGTTAAAGCAAGCGCGGGAAGTTTTATTTAAGGTTACGTGGTTCTAAAAGGCAAAACTACCTGTCGGATCGTTACATTCTCCATCTCTTAAACAAACATTCATCCTCGAACGGACATAGAAAAGTACCTAAGTTGTTGAATAAATGTGGATATCTCCTCCGAATGTCCTGCTCGGACTCCCAAGTCGCCTCTTTGACTTGTTGGCCCCTCCACTGGACCCTCACTGCAAAAATTCTCTTGGACCTCTATTGGCAATCCTGTCTATCAATAATGGAGACTGGCTCCTCCTCATAACCCAAACCCTCATCCAGCTGAATAGTACTGAAGTCTAACACATGGGACAAGTCTGCATGATACTTCCGAAGCATCGATACATGAAAAATCGGAAGAACTCCCGATAAGCTGGGGGTAAAGCAAGCTCGTAAGCAACCTCCCCAACTCGCCTCAACACCTCAAATGGACCAATAAACCTCGGTCTCAGCTTGCCCTTCTTCCCAAATCTCATGACACCCTTCATTGGAAAGACTTTCAAGAGGACCTTCTCATGAACCATAAATGATACATAATGCGCCTTTTGATCCGCTTAACTCTTCTATTTGGACTGAGCTGTGTGAAGCCTCTCCTGGATCAACTTACCTTGTCTAAGGCATCCTATACCAAATTTGTACCGTATAACTTAGCCTCACTAGGCACAAACCACCCGATAGGAGAATGACAACGTCGACCATATAATGCCTCGTATGGAGACATCTCTATGCTGGACTAATAGCTGTTGTTGTACGCAAACTCCGCCAAGGGCAAGAACTGATCCCACTGCCCTCCGAAGTCAATCACACATGCTCTGAGCATGTCCTACAAAATCTGAATTGTCCGCTCCGACTGCCCGTCAATCTGAGGATGGAATGTTGTGCTGAGCTGTACATGGGTCCCCAAATCACTCTGAACAGCTCTCTAGAAATGGGAAGTGAACTGAGGGCCTCTATCTGATATGATGGAAACAGGCACACTGTGCAACCGGACTATCTCCCGAATGTAAATCTGAGCATACCTCTCTACTGTATAAGTAGTCACCACTAGAATAAAGTGGGCCGACTTGGTCAACCTGTCAACAATGACCATACTGAATCAAACTTCCGCAAAGTCTGCGGCAACCCAACTACGAAATCCATGGTAATGCGCTCCCACTTCCACTCTGGTATAGGCATCTGCTGAAGTAGGCCACCGGGCCTCTAGTGTTCATACTTGACCTGCTCGCAATTCAAACACCTAGCCACATACTCTACTATGTCTTTCTTCATCCTCCGCCATCAATAATGCTACCTCAAGTCGCGATACATCTTTGTAGCTCCTAGGTGAATGGAATACCGCGAACTGTGTGCCTCCTCTAGAATCCTCTCCCTCAGACCATCAACATTAGGAACACATAAATGACCCTAGAGTCGCAAAACACCATCCTCGCCAATAGAAACCTCCTTGGCACCTCCCTAAAGCACTGTCTCTCTGAGAACTGCCAAATAAGGATCATCGAACTGTCGGGCCTTGATTTTCCCCAATAATGAAGACTGAGAAACCACAAACGCAAGAACTCGGTTGGGCTCTGAAATATCCAACCTCACAAGTCTGTTAGCCAAGGACTGAATGTCCAAGGCTAGTGGCCTCTCCTCTACTAGAATAAATGTCAGGCTACCCATACTCTATGCCTTCCTACTTAAGGAATCCGCGACCACATTTGCCTTGCCTAGATGATAAAGAATGGTGATGTCATAATCTTTCAGTAACTCAAGCCACCTGCGCTGCCTCAAATTAAGATCCATATGCTTGAACAAATGCTGTAAGCTGCGATGATCAGTGTAAACCTCACATGACACCCCATACAGATAATGCCTCTATATCTTAAGGGTATGAACAATCGCGACCAACTCTAGATCGTGCACATGATAATTTTTCTCATGAATCTTCATTTAGCGCGAAGCATAGGCAATAACTAGCCCCTCCTGCATCAATACACACCCCAATCCAACGCGTGAAGCGTCGCAATATACCGTATACATTAATGAACCAGAAGGCAACAAAAGAATTGGTGTTGTAGTCAAGGCTGTCTTGAGCTTCTGAAAGCTCTCCTTACAATCATCGGACAAAGGGAAAGGAGAACCCTTCTGGGTCAATCTAGTCAAAGGTGATGCAATAGATTAAAAGCCCTGCATGAATCGCCAGTAAAAACCTGCTAACCCCAGGAAACTGCTAATCTCGGTCACTGAGGTAGGGCATGGTCAACTCTGAACTGCCTCAATCTTCTTAGGATCCACCTTAATACCCTTTCCTGACACCACATGCCCCAAGAATGCCACTGACTCTAGCCAAAACTTACACTTGGAGAACATAGCTTATAGATTCTGCTCTCGCAAGGTCTGAAGCACTACTCTCAAACGCTGCTCGTGCTCCTCCAGGCTACGGCAGTATATCAAGATGTCGTCAATGAAGACGATGACAAAATGAATCAATATAAGGCCTGAATACCTTGTTCATCAAGTGCGTAAATGTTGTTGGAGCATTAGTCAAGCCAAAGGACATTACAAAAAACTCATAATGGCCATATCTAGTCCGGAATGCAGTCTTCGAAACATCCGAGTCCCGAATCTTCAACTGATGGTACCCTTACCTCAAGTATATCTTATAGAACATCCTAGCACCCTGCAACTGGTCAAACAAATCATCGATACGAGGAAAAAGATACTTGTTCTTGATGGTGACTTTTTTCAAATAGCGGTAATCAATGCACATCCGCATAGTCCCATCCTTCTTCTTCACAAATAACTCTGGTGCACCCCAAGGTGATACACTAGGTCTAAAAAACCCCTTTGCTAACAACTCCTCAAGCTGCTACTTTAACTCCTTAGGATCCATGCGGTATGGTGGAATAGATATAAGCTGGGTGCCTGGAGTCAAATCAATACAGAAATCAATATCACGATCCGGTGGCATGCCATGAAGATCAGAAGGAAACACATCGGTGAACTCTCGAACTACTGGAACTGAATCAATCATCGGAGACTCTGCGGTGGTGTCCCGAACATAAGCTAGATAAGCCAAACACCCCTTCTCGACCATATATTGAGCTTTCAGGAAAGAAATAACCCGACTAGATGTATCAACTGTGGAACCCTTCCACTCCAACCTCGGTAACCCTGGCATCGCTAATGAAACAGTCTGGGCATGGCAATCTAGGACGACGTGATATGGGGATAACCAATCCATGCCCAGGATGACCTCGAAGTCGATCATGTCAAGCAACAAGAGATCCGCTCTAGTCTCAAAACCACAGAATGTGACCACAAAGGACCGGTAGATCCGTTCCACAACCATAGAATCACCCACAGGAGTAGACACATGAACAGGAGTGCCCAACGGCTCTGGAGAAATAACCAGGAAACGAGCAAACAGAGATAATACATATGAATAAGTAGACCCTGGATCAAATAATACCGAAGCACCTCTACCCCCGATGAAAATAATACCTGTGATAACGGCATCTGAGGCCAATGCATCTCGCCTGGCCAAAAGGGCGTAGAATCTAGCTGGAGCACCGGCTGGCTAGTCTCCACCTGACTGAGTAGTAGCTGACTGACTTCTCCCTGCCTGGACTCCACCTTTAGGACGACCCCTACTAGTCTGCCCTCCACCTCTAGGTGGCGGGGCAGCCGATGTTGAAATTATAAGCTGCTGACCCTGCTACACTGCCTTGCCCCGAAGTCTGGGGCAGGTCCTCTTCATGTGACCCAGATCTCCACACCCGTAGCACACTTTCGGTACCATAGCCTACTGCCCTGAAGTCTGAGCCTGCTGACCCGAATACCCACTAGAAGAATACTGGATGGCTGGTGGGTGATATGAACTCTATGGCATGGCACTGAAGTGAGCACTAGAAGAATCCTGATGACCAGAATACCCGCGCAGAGGAAACCTAAATAGCTGGTGGGTGGTAAGAACTCTTCGGCATTGCACTGAAATAAGGTCTCACTGGAGCACCTCGGGGAGGGGTGGTGGTGAAGAATACGGGGGTCTGCTGGGCTGGCCCCTCCCGAAGTGACCTCTACCCCTATCTGGGGCACCTCTGAACTTTCCCGAAAACTGGGCCCTCTTGTCCTGCTGAATCTGCTCTCTACCCCTCTAGCGATACCCCTAAATCCTGCGAGCAATCTCCACTACTATCTGATACTCAGTACCCATCTCTACCTCTCGGGCCATGCTAGCTCGAATACTGGGGTGTAACCCCACAACAAATCTCCGCACTCTCTCTGCATCTGTGGATGTATCATGAGTGCATGGCGAGAAAACTCTGAGAACCTTGCCTCATAATCGGTCACAGACATCTGACCCTGCTCAAGATGCTCAAACTGATACCTTAGCTCTTCCCTCTCAGAGGGTGGATTATACCTATCCAAGAATAACTGGGTGAACTGACCCCAGGTGAGGGGAGGAGAACCTACTGGCCTGCCAAGAACATAGGACTGCCACCATCTACGAGCCCTGCCCTCCAACTGAAAATAGTGAAGTCAACTTCATGCGACTCCAATATCCTCATGTTATGCAGTCTGTCCCTGCACCTATCAATGAAATCCTGGGCATTCTCATGACTCTCACCCCCGAAGATAGGAGGGTGAAGTTTAGTCCATCTATCCAATAACTTCTATGGGTCACCGTCCGCAGTTGGTCTGGGCTGGGGCGCCACTGCAGCAACTGGCTGGTCCCCATCTGCGGGTAGTGCACCCGGAGTCTGGTACACTACAGCTGCATGTCCAGGAGCCTGAGCAGTAGGTGTCTTTTCTCCTCCTCCTGCTAATGATGTAGCTAGATATGGTGGAAATAAACCAGCCTGAGTCATAGAATTCATGAACCGTAGCATACGACACATGACCTCCTGGAATACCGGTGCTGTCATAAAGTTCGTCGGGGTAGGCTCAGCTGCGGCCACCTCGACCTGCACCTCGATGATAGGATCTCCCGCGGGATCTGCTAGTGGTACTACTTGGATAACTCTGGGATGACCTCGTCCCCTACCTCGGGCCGGTGCCCTCCCCCGGCCTCTGCCTCGACCTCTAATAACGGGGGAAGCAGCTTTTCCTGGGTCTGGAACATCAGTCGTGCTTGTCCTCACCAACTGTGAGAGAACATTAGTCGTGCGTGTCTGTACCGATCCGCAAGACTCTATTAGGTTTGCCCATGACTTGTGAGACCTATGTGAACCTAGTGCTCTTATACCATGTTGTCACAACCCATTTCCATAATAGGTCATGATGGCGCCCAACTCCATTGTCGGGCAAGACAACGCGGAAAATACTAAATAAGTTCTCATTTACTTTTACCAAAATAATTGCAATAATTCCGTAAGTTGAAGTAAATACTAGAAATGATCAGTAAGGTGTCAAATATAATCATACAACCCCATAATAATAGTCTACTAATGTGTGTGCCAAGACCTGGTGTCACAAGTTGTGGACAACAAGTAGAGTATGCAAAAAAATCAATCTATCATACTATCCGAAATAGAATAGACAACAAAAATAAATAAGAGATACTCCTTCAAGCTGCTGAACGGCATGGGAAGGGAAGCAACTCATCTTAGAAGTATCGAAATCTACTCAGGGATACGCACCAGACTGATAGCCGGAGATACCTACCTCAAATCCTGTACAATTAAGTACAGAAGTGTAGTATGAGTACATATACAATATGTACCTAGTAAGTATCCCGTCTAATCTCGAAGAAGTGGAGACGAGAGGTCAACTTGATACTTACTAGGGTCAAATGATAAGAGAAAGAATTTATACTAAGCACGGTTAGCACAATTTATTAGCATTTTATGGCAAGGAATAATAGTTCTTTTTCCAGATAATATCATAGGTATCTATTTACATTTCATGGCATATACGAAGTTCAATCCCCAGATACTAAGTAAAGCATGCGCAAGCAAAACCGAGGGACGTACGACCCGATCCAACATAAAAGTAAATTGTGCACTGCCGAGTGTCGAATGGCACGAACCATAGATGCATCTATTACCCCGCTCGCGAATCACACGTGCGACATAGTCAAATATAAATAAACTCAATAACAAGCAGATAATAGTGTATATCTGAGAGCAGTTATTCACAGAAGTATTCAAATTCTCTTTAAAAGGCCAAGGAAGATAAGGTTCCTCTTACTAGTCTCATTTACCTTAATCAACATGATTTATACGAATCCGAATTAAATATGAAGTTACAAGAATATCACATAGTGCATGCTTTTGGGTCCTAAACTACCTGGACTTAGCATAATAGCAGCTACGCACAGACTCTCGTCACCTAGTGCGTACGTAGCCCCCGTATATAGTATCAATTAATTCAATTATCACACCTATGGGGACAATTTCCTCTTACAAGGTTAGAAAGGATACTCACCTCGCTCCAAGTATACTTCCAAATGCCAAGAATGAGCCCAAACTCTCAATTTGGAGTCGAACGATCCAAAACTAACTAAATGAGGTAGGAACTAGTCAATATAAGCTCACAATATCGTATTCTAGCTATTTAAGAAATTTCTCAACCCTCAACACAAGTTTCCTAAAATTCGACCCCGGGCCCATGTGCCCGGATTCCGAAATATTTCGAAAGAAGTTGTTCTCTATACCTAAGGATCAATAATATATGATTTCTAATTCATTTCATAACAAAATTCGTGGTTAAAACTAACTTTTGTCAAAACCCTAGGTTTTGCTCTAACCCCTTGATTTTACCTAAATTCTAGTGTTTAATCTACCTATTGCACAAGTATTAAACTAAGAATAGGTGGGATAAATTTACCTCAAGATGCTAGGTGGAAGTCTTCTCTCAAGAGCTCCCAAAATCGCCAATGGAGGAGTGAAAATTGGTAAAAATTACTTAGAACCAGTATTAAATAAAGCTCACTACTTCAGCGATTTCCACTTCTGCGTTCAGGATGCGGTCCCGCTTCTGCAAGGAAGAGGCCGCATCTGCGAAAATGGGCCAAGCGTGCTGGGACCGCTTCTTCGGTCTTGCAGCCGCTTCTCCAGCTTGAGAGCTGCTTCTGCTATTTTGGCCTGGCCTACCCTAGGGCACATCTGTGACAGGTGGACTGCTTCTGTAGTCTCGCACCTGCGGTCGACCAAATGCAAGTGCAGTTATGATAGAAGTAGATGCTTCAGCATTTCTCAACATTTTCCACTTTACTCGAGCCTCGTCCACTTGACGCTCGGGGCTCCTGGGCCCTGCCCGAACATACCAACAAGTCTGAAATCACAAGACGGGCCTACTCAAACCTTCGAAACGCCCGAAACAATGCTAAATTCAAGAATCATCCCCTAAAACCAAATGAATCAAACTTATGCACTTCAAGTTCTTAATTTCCCTCTAACGAGCCAAAACGCACTTAAACTACTCGGATTGACACCAATTTTTGCGGGCAAGTCTTAAATGTTATATCAGACCTGTACCGGGCTCCGGAACAGCACACGAGCCTGATACCCATGGGATCAATCATTAATTAGTTTCTTTAAATCCTTAAAACTTCAAATTAACAATTTCTAATAAAAAATCATTACCCGGGCTAGGGACCTCGGAATTCGATTCTGGGCGTATGCCTAGGTCCCATATTTTCCTACGGACCCTCTGGGACCGTCAAACGACGAATTTGGGTTCGTTTGTTTAAAATGTTGACCAAAGTCAAACTTAGCCCTTTAAGAAAATCCTAAGGAATCAAATGAGCATATTTCACTCCAAACTCTTCCAAATCCCGAACCAATCATCCCCGTAAGTCTTAAATAAGTTAAAGCAAGCGCGTGAAGTTTATTTAGGGGTACGAGGTTCTAAAAGGCAAAATGACCAGTCGGGTCGTTACAGTTTACTCAAAAGTCAAATCTTAGTCAATTCTTCTAACGTAAAGCTTCCGAAATTAGAGATTTCTTTCCAAATCAACTACAAACTTCCCGAAATTAAATTCCGACCACACATGCAGGTCATAATACCTGAAGTGAAGCTACTCAAGGTCTCAAACTACCGAATGAAGCGCTAGATCTCAAAATGACCGATCGAATCGTTACATGTATGACAAGAGGGATACATATAAGTAATGATTAACTGGTAATTATAGTCTCATCAGTCATACCTTGAAATTTGACGAATGATAGAATCGGTATTTCCATTTCAATATGCGCGCGCGCACATATATATATATATATATATATATATATATGATTTTGTTTCTCTAATAAGTTTGG
Source organism: Nicotiana sylvestris (assembly GCF_000393655.2). Taxonomy (NCBI): domain Eukaryota; kingdom Viridiplantae; phylum Streptophyta; class Magnoliopsida; order Solanales; family Solanaceae; genus Nicotiana; species Nicotiana sylvestris. Next base: position 108,823,373 of record NC_091064.1, read on the forward strand.
TGTGCAAGAAACATATTATTATTAGTTTTGATCTTGAAACGTTATATGTCCTCTTTCTCGTATCTTAATTGTCTCAATCATTTACCAAACTTTTTCTCAAAGTAAAAAGAGAAGAAGAGGGATATAGTTTAACCTTTATTGTACGCTTTAGAATTTCTAATATATTTGTCGTATATTGATTTATCCAAATAATAGAATCGGTCTTTCCATTTCAATATGCTCATAAATATAAACTTATATATATATATGTGTATATATATATATATATATGTATGTATGTATGTATGTATGTATGTATGTATATATATGTATATATATGTATGTATGTATATATATGTATATATATGTATATATATATATATGTATATATATGTATATAAATGATTTTGTTTCTCTAATAAGTTTGGTGTGCAAGAAACATATTATTTGTTTCAACTCCGATTAGTTTTGATCTTGAAACGTTATATGTTCTCTTTCTCGCATCTTAATTGTCTAATCATTTACCAAACTTTATCTCAATGTAAAAAAAAGAAGAAGAGGGATATAGTTTAACCTTTATTGTACGCTTTTGAATTTCTAATATATTTGTCGTATATTGATTTTTCCATATATGGAAATAACAAAAATGATTATTTATTTTTATGAATTGGCAGGTTCTACTTCTTAAATTAATACATCAGTGATGAAGTATACTGACATTGTGAAAGCAAGAAGAGACTCATTTGAAGGCCGTAGTAACAAGGTAAGAGACAAAAAAAGATTCTTTCGAATTAGTAGATTTTAACTGTATTCCATAGAATACTTCGAATGTATGCTTTTCGCTATACAATACAAATATTTATACGTGGAATTGGCAAGTACTACACTAAAGATTTGTGAAATATGATTCAAACATGACCCCTGAACTTTCATTCATAAAAGCTTGAAACATAAACTCTCTCTATATTTTTAATAGTTGGTTCGCGGTTGGAAATAGAACAATCCTTAAGATGCATACGATTGATTTAAATGCGAGTGAGGACAAAAGAAGGTATTTCATACAATCCCAAGAATGACTACACTCTAAGTTTAAGTAGGGAACATCCTTTAAATTCAGACTCAACTTCATATCCTACAAACTCAAAAAAGACCAATATTGTACAAACAGAGGAAAAAATAATATAGAATGGCTTCATTTCAATTTGTGATTGATGTTTTATATGCGAAAAAAAGAAAGATGGATTGAATCGCTAAATTATAAAGTGGCATGATAGTACTATGGTAAATAAGAATGTTCGGTCGAAATATGTGACTGCACAACCATGAAAATAGGTGAGAAAGAAGACGATGAGTATGAAATCACCGAATATGCAATGGTCTAGATTGAGTTGTGTATGAGCAGAGAAATTTGCAATATTAGTGTGTCTTCTTATGAGGAAAAGATTTGCGTTTATGTGTTTTATGCATTAGTTGTGTGTGAATATGAATGTAATAATGAATGTGGGGAGTCTTTGAGGTCGTTCTGTGATGTCCAAAGTAAGTTGCAAATTTAAACAAGTACAAGGAAAATTGGTATTGTAATTGTCACGACCCTAAACCCGGACTCGATCGTGATGGCGCCTCTCGTGAAGACAAGGCCCGCCGACACAACACCCAATATATTTTAACAATTAAAATACACAATTTAAGTCTTTAACTCGATAATAATTCCAAAATAAGCAGTGAAACAGTTCAATTTGCGGGAATAAAGCCAACATAGCCCGACATCGGGGTGTCACCAGTCATGAGCATCTACGATAAAACTACAAGTCTGAAAGACTCTACACAATCTATTACATAACTAGGACAAGGGAATGAAATAATGATAAGAGGGAGAGACACTGGGCTGCGAACGCCGAGTAGTTACCTAGTGGACTCCGAGAATCTGCTGGAAGCTATTAACCCTCGCTAGCCGGACCTGAAGCGCCTGAATCTGTACACAGGGTGCAGCGAGTAAAGTAAGTACTCTAACTCAGTGAGTAATAACAATAAATGAAGACTGAGTGATACGAAATCACGTAAAAACACAACAACATGCTATACAGAGGTAGAGTATAACCAGTAAAATGCAAGAAAAAATAGTGAAAACCTATAAAGTCGCCTTAGTTCAGAATAAGCTTCTTTAAAATACCTTTTTAATAGTTAAACAAGTAAATGAGGGGCAGCTAGAAGAGATAAACAAGTAAAAATCGCCCCTCGGGCACAATACCAACAGAATCAGCCCCTCGGGCAACAACATAGAACAACACCAGCCCCTCGGGCTATATCTCATATCACAATGGGTACCCGCGCTCACTAGGGGTGTCCAGGCTCCGGGAGGGGCCCCTCACGGCCCAAGCGCAATATCAAGCGATTTCATGGAAAAATCAATAGGCTCTCGGTCTCATATCAACAAGCCACCTCGTGACGTACAATCTCAGGCCCTCGACCTCATAATCATAATCAGTGTATTACTGCTGCGGCGTGCAGCCCGACCCAAAGTATCCTCACAACACAGGCCCTTGGACTTACTTAGTCAGAATATCATAAACCACTCGGGCAATAGTAAAACATGATGCTCAGCCCAAAACATCATTTAACGTATTAAAACAGATTAAACATGGCTGAACGCATGACTAAGTACAAATATAAAGTTAAAATGGTGAGGAAATAGCAGTAAAAATCCCCCAAGGGTCAAAATAGTTGGCACGAGGCCCAAATATGGCATTCAGCCAAAAACATGATGATAACAAATAGTTTTCAATCAAATAAGCGGTAAAATAATCATTCGGGATGGTCTAAGTCACAATCCCCAACGATGCACAACCCCACGCTCGTCATCTAGCGTGTACGTCACCTGAATATAGCACAACGATGTGAAATTTGGGGTTTTATACCATCAGGACAATATTTACGGTCATTACTCACCTCTATCCGATCTAAATCTCTAGCTTGCGGTGCCTTTGCCTCTCGAATTAGTCTCCAATTGCTCTGAATCCAACCAAAATCAGTTCCACATCATTAATACACGCTAAAGGAACAAAGCCCAAGCGAAAATAATCGAATTAACTCAAAAATCCCAAAATTGGCCAAACCCGGCCCCCGGTCCCACATCTTGGAATCCATAAAAATCACATCAATAGAATCTTCATCCTCCCACGAGTCTATACATACCAAGAACATCAAAATCGGACCTCAAATACACCCTCAAATTCCCAATTTACACTCTCCAAATTCAAGCCCTAATTCCCCAATTTTAGGCTTTAATTCTCATATATTTCACGTTTAAACAAGTATGAATCAATATAGGATCGAGTATTGAGTTCAAAAATCTTACCTCCAAGTGTTTCCCTTCGATTCCCTCTTCAATTATTCTCAAAAAGCTCCAAAATCGCTCAAAAATGGTGAAAGTTAGACCCAAAATCGCGGATAATGGCTATTTAAACATTCTGCCCAGGCCAAAAATTCCTTCTTCGCGAACGCGGTCAAAGCCTTGCATTCGCAAAGCACAAATAATTCACAGCTCAAATTTCCTCTTACGCGAACGCGAACACACCCTCACGAACATGATGCCTTACCCAGCTTAGCCTACGCGAACGCATTACCTCAGCCGTGAACGCGATGCTCAATCAGACTCAACCTTCGCGAACGCAAGACCAACATCGCGAACGCGAAGGGAAACTGGCCTGCCTCACTTAACATCTCTTCGCGAACGCGTCAGCCCTATCGCGAACGCGAAGAGCAAAACTCTGCAATACTGATCTAAAGAAATCTACAACTTTCAAAACAAGAATTTGATCCGTTTAACCACCCGAATCTCACCCAAGGCCCTCGGGACCTCAACCAAATATGCCAACGTATCCCATAACCTCATTCAAACTTTTTCCAACCTTCAGAACGCTTAAAACAACATCAAAACACCAAAATCACATCGGATTCAAGCCTAAGAATTTCAAAAACTTCCAAATTTTGCCTTCGATCAAAAAGTCTACCAAACCTTGTCCGAATGACCTAAAATTTTGCACATATATCACAAATGACACAACGTACCTACTCCAACTTCTGGAATTCCATTCCAACCCTGATATCAAAATCTCCCCTATCAACCGGAAAACACCAAAATTTCACTTTCGCTAATTCAAGCCTAACTTTATTCCGGACCTTCAAACACTTTCTGACGACGCTCCTAAGTCCCAAATCACCTAACGGAGATAAGCAAATCATAAAAATTCCAACCTGAGGTCATCTACTAACAAGTCAAATCTTGGTCAAACCTTTCAAATTTTATGCTTTAAACTGAGAACTGTTCTTCAAAATTCATTCTGGTTACCCTGAAAACTAAAACCAACGATTTACATAAGTCATAATACATTACATGGGCTAGACATGCCCGAGAACTAGTGAGCGAAGAGAAAAAGCTCACAACGACCGGCCGGGGCGTTACAGTAATGCCCCAAGTAATTTTATTTTAAAAAAAATATTAAACTAATAAGATATCACTATATAAACTAACCAGTCAAACCTCATAGCATTTGTAAATATGCATCTGTGAAGATTTTCCTTAATTGCACATGGCTGGTTTGTGAGGTACAAGGATGAAGATGAATTAGTGGCTATAAGAGGCTCACCAAGATATGTTGGGTGGTCTCGGAAGCATTTCAAGTAAGGTCCTCTCGTTGTCATTATATACTGCTTTATTTTGAATAGGTTGTGAATGTAAAATTTAATTATTAGATTGTGCTTCTTGGTGTTGTAATTTAATATGTTTACCTTCAAAATAACTTTATTGGTTTAGCATGGATTAAATATTAACTGTTTTTTTTCTTTTGGGTAAGGTATGATTCAAGATGAAGTCATGGTCTTTGGAACTAGAGCAACATATAGAATAGGAAAAAGCTGAGCTTAGAATGATTAGATGAAAATTTAATTTTTCCAAACTACATGCAATGAGTGATATGCTTTTGGATTGCTCGCTGCCATTATTGATTTCTAATTTTTGGTATTTTAGAATCTTTTCTATTCCGCATGGAGGTTTTTCAGAATGTCAATTGATAAAAAGGAATAATTAGCATCAATTAATTAAATATAACCATTTTCTTCAAGATGACCAATATTGTTGAAGGCAATTAAGGATAAAAAAATAATATATCGAATTTTCGATCCAACTTTTATATTTGTTGGACCACTAACATGATAATGAATAATCAATTTCTTTTTTCTCTTTCGGACCATCATAGAAGCAATGCTAAAATATGTAACCGCACAATTTTTTTTCTGTCACGACCCAAGTTCTTCCTCCGTGAACTATCGTGACGGCACCTAGTCTCTACGACTAGGTAAGTCTAACAATTCGTGGAAAACAAAAATAAAGATATGAAACTAGCATTTTACGGGTAATATAATAGAAAAGTTTAAGATGCCTCTTGGCATATACTATACAACACTCTCGATCAATATTAACACTCCCAAAACCCCGAATCTCACGAATCGCAAACTAGAGGAAATACATGATGTCTAACCCCGGAAGTCTAAACAAAATAATTACAGAAGGTCTATATCTAAAAGAGAAAACAGAGTGACTCCTCGGTCTGTGGACACGGCAGATATACCTCGATGTCTCTGAGAATCACCTCGCCTCACTGATAGTATGGCTGATCCGAAGAACCTGGATCTGCACACAAAAAACATGTGCAGGAAAGGGTATGAGTACACCACAGTGGTACCCAGTAAGTGCCAAACTTAACCTCGGTCGAGTAGTGACGAGGAAGGTCAGAGACCTACTGGTTATATATATATAAAACGAGGTAAAATAGTATGAGGTGCGACACTATAATTAAAGCCACTAATAGTTGATAAAGAGTAAAATCACAGACAGAATATACTCAGTACACAAAGATAGCAACAGGGAATCTCCCAGGATATCGTTCCGTAGTCCTAAACGTATATGTAGAGAGGATCTCTCGGGATATCATCCCATAGTGTGAATCATTAATATGCAGGAAAAACTCCCGGAATACCAATCCATAGTCCCAAAGTAAATATCCAGTACGGGGAATCTACCGGGTGCTGTCCCGTAGTCCCAAATATAATATGCGAGGATATCTACCGGAATACCGATCCGTAGTCCCAAAGTAAACATACAGGGAGAATCTTCCGGAATACCGATCCGTAGTCCCAAAGTAAACACACAACAGTCTCAAGAAAGAATCTACAGTTCTATTCAAGTTCATACCAAGAAAAAGCAGAGATTTCTGTTCTAAACATGCTGCACAAAATTCAAGTAGACAGCTTAAGCAGATAGTACAGTTAAGTCACTTAAACATGCTTTCCTAATCTAAATAGTAAGATTTAAATACAAGTAGTGTTCAACAAAAAAAGGAAGCGCAGATATTTGCTTAATGAAAATAGTTTTTTTCAATAATTAGCACGTGCACGCACTCGTCAGCTCACGTACACAGCACTCATATAATAACAGAACCAAAATTCTAAGGGGAGTTCCCCCCACACAAGGTTAGGAAAATCACTTATCTCGAACCAGATGAAATCAACTCGAAATCACACTCTTGTCACGAGTATCCAACTCCGAGCGGCCCAAATCTAATCAAATAAATTTCATAATGTAAATATAACTACAAACAATGAATTTAGCTAAAGGAATCGAAGCTAAGATAAGAAAATAGAAAAATGTCCAAAAACCTTCCCTGGGCCCATATCTCGAAATCGGGTAAAAGTTGCTGGTTATGAACCCCCATTCACTCACTAGTTCACTCGTACCAAAATTATCCAAATTCGATGTCAAAATCCCAATCAAAACTTGAAATCTTAGTTGAAGAACTCTATTCCATTTTATCCTTTTTCACCCCAAATCCAAAAAGAAATGATAACATTAATGATAGATTAGTGGATATAACAAAAATCAAGTGTAGAATCATTACCCAATTGATATCTCTAAAAATCCCTTATAACCTCGTCCAAATCCGAGCTCCCAAATAATAGTTTTGAAAAAAATGGCTAACCCTTGATTTTGAAATTTTATAATCTGCCCAGGTAAATCCTTCTTCGCAAACGTGGAAGGCCCCTCGCGTTCGCGAAGCACAACTTGACTTGGCTTAGAATTCCTTCATTGCGAACGCGATGACTCTGCCGCGAATGAGATAGACACTGTGTCACTCCTACACGAACATGTGACACTCTTCTCGAACGGGTAGGCATATGACCTCTCAGCTTCATGAACGCGCAACCAACATCGCGAACGTGGAGAATTAAATTTCCACCTGCCCCAGCTCCTCTTTGCCAATGCGAGACCCCACTCGCAAATGCGAAGAAGGAAACCAGAACTGGAGACTTCTGCAATTTCTACAATCTTCTTTTTAAGTCTAAAGGTCTGTTAACCACCCGAAATCAACCCGAGGCCCCCGGGACCTCAGCCAAACATACAAACAAGTCCTAAAATTCCATATGAACTTAGTCCAACCCTTAAATCGCATCAAACAACGCTAAAAACACAAATCACCCTCCAATCCAAACTTAATGAACTTGAAACTTCCAAATTCGGCAACCGATGCCGAAACCAACCAAACCAAGTTCGATTGACCCCAAATTTTCCACACAAGTCACATCCAACACTATGGAGTTCTTCCAACTTTCGGAATCGGATTCCGACCCCGATATCAAAATCTCACTATCGATCTGGAAACTTCAAAAATTCAACTTTCGGCATTTCAAGCCTAAATAAGCTATGGACCTCTAAAATACAATCCTAACACACCCCTAAGCTCGAAATCACCCAACGGAGCTAACGAAACCGACAAAATTCCATTCCGAGGCCGTCTTCACACTACTCCGACTACGGTCCAAATTCTAAGGCTTAAACTCTTATTTGGGGACTAAGTGTCCCAAAACACTCTGAAACGCAAAACGAATCCTCCCAGAAACTCACAATAGCAGAAACAAACATGGGGAAAGCAGTTAATAGGGGATCGGGGCGTTAATTATTAAAACGACCATCCAGGTCGTTACATCCTCCCTCTTAAAACATTAGTTAGTCCTCGAACGAGCATAGAGACATACTTGAAGTAGTGAAAAGATGAGGGTAACGACTGCGCATATCCTGTTCGGGTTACCAAGTCGGCTCCTCGACCAGCTAATGCTGCCACTGAACATGCACTAATGCAATGTTCTTTGACCTCACCTTTCGAACCTGCATGTCCAATATCACCAATGGCTCCTCAACTTAAGATAGATCCTTGTCCAACTGGACTGAACTGAAATTCAACACGTGCGACGGATCGCCGTGATACTTCCGGAGCATCGAAACATGAAATACTGGATGAACTCCTGCCAAGCTGGGAGGTAAAGCAAGCTCATAAGCGACCTCTCTAACACTTCACAATATCTCAAATGGACCAATAAACCTCAGACTAAATTTCTCTTTTTCCCAAATCTCATAACGCCCTTCATAGGCGAAACCTGAAGCAAGACCCGCTCAACAACCATATAGGAAACATCACGAACCTTTTGGTTTGCATAACTCTTTTGTCTAGACTGGGCTGTGCGAAGTCTATCCTGAATCACCTTAACCTTCTCTAAGGCATCCTGAACCAAGTCTGTGCCCAATAATATAGCCTCACCCGGCTCAAACCAACCTGCCGGGGATCTACACCACCTACCATACAAAGCCTCATACGGTACCATCTGAATGCTGGACTGATAACTGTTGTTGTAGGAAAACTCCCCAAGGGGCAAGAACTAATCCCAAGAATCTCCAAACTCCATCACACACGCACGTAGCATATCCTCAAGAATTTGAATAGTGCGCTCAGACTGTCCGTCCGTCTAAGGGTGAAATGTTGTGCTCAACTCCACCCGAGTACCCAACTCATGCTGTACGACCCTTCACAATCATGATGTGAACTGAGTACCTCCATCTAAAATGATGGAAACAAGAATACCATACAGACGAGCAATCTCTCGGAAATAAATCTCCGCCAACCGCTCGGAAGGATAGGTAGTACACACAGGAATGAAATGCACAGACTTGGTCAGCCGATCCACAATCACCCAAATGGCATCGAAATTCCTCAAAGTCCATGAGAGTCCAACTACGAAGTCCATGGTGATCTGATCCCACTTCCACTATGGAATCTCTATCTGCTGAAGCAACCCACCTGGTCTCTGGTGCGCATACTTTACCTGCTGACAATTGAGGCACCGAGCTACAAACCCAACTATATCCTTCTTCATCCGCCTCCACTAATAGTGTTGTCTCAAATCCTGGTACATCTTCGCAGTACCCGGATGGATGGAATACGGCAAACTATGTGCCTCCTCTAAAATCAACTCCCAAAGCCCATCAACATTGGGTACACATACCCGACCCTGCATCCTCAATACCCCATCATCACTAATAGTAGCATCTCTGTCATCACCATGTAGAACCTTTTCCTTGAGGACGAGCAAATGAGGGTCATCATATTGACGCTCTCTGATACGATCAAATAAGGAATACCGAGAAATCACACAAGCTAGAATCCGACTGGGCTCAGAAAGATCCAATCTCACAAACTGGCTGGGTAAGGCCTGGACATCCATCGCCATGGGCATCTCTACTGCTGGTAAATAAACCGAACTCCCCAAACTCTCCGCCTAGTGGCTCAAAGCATTGGCCACTACATTGGCCTTACCTGGGTGATATAAGATAGTGATATCATAGTCCTCCAGCAGCTCTAACCACCTCCTCTGGTGTAAATTAAGATCCTTATGCTTGAACAAATGCTACAAACTCCGGTGATAAGTATAGATCTCATAAGGAACACCGTACAAATAATGACGCCAGATCTTCAAGGCATGAACAATAACAGCTAACTCGAGATCATGGACAGGATAGTTCTTCTCATGTACCTTCAACTGTCTGGACACATAGGCAATCACCCTACCGTACTGCATCAATACCACTCCAAGGACAAACCTCAAGGCATCACAATAGATAGTAGAAGACCTCGAACCTATAGGCAATATCAATACTGGGGCTGTAGTCAAAGCTGTCTTGAGCTTTTGGAAGTTCTTCGCACAATCTTCTGTCCACTGGAACGGAGCACCCTTCTGGGTCAGCCTAATCATAGGTATTTCAATAGATACAAATCTCTCAAGAAATCTACGGTAATAACCCGTCAAGCCAAGAAAACTACGGATCTCTATAGTTGAGGATGGTCTGGGCCAACTCTGCACTACTTCCACATTCGTTGAATCCACCTTGATCTCTTCACTCGATACCACATGAACCAAGAATGCCACGGAATCCAACCAAAACTCACATTTTGAGAACTTTGCATATAACTTCTTTTCTCTCAAAGTCTGAAGCATTTTCCTTAGGTGCTGCTCATGATCTTCCCGACTCCGAGAGTATACCAGAATATCATCAATAAAGACAATGACAAACGAGTTAAGATATGACAGGAACACATTATGCATCAAATGCATAATCAATGCACATACACATAGAACTATCCTTTTTCTTCACAAAAAAGATAGGAGCACCCCAAGGTGACATACTGGGCCGAATAAAACCCTTATTAAACAATTCCTGTAACTGATCCTTCAACTCCTTCAACTTAGGAGGGGCCATACGATAAAGAGGAATGGAAATGGGCTAATTGCCCGCAATGCCGAAATCAATATCTATGTCAGGCAGCATGCCCGGAAGATCAGTTGGAAACACATCAGGGAAGTCCCGTACTATTGGGACTGAATCAACTATAGGGGTATCAATATTGACATCTCTCACATAGGCTAGATATGCATCACATCCCTTCTCAACCATTTGCTGAGCCTTAAGGAAATAAATAACTCTACTACGGGTGTTATCTAAAGTACCCCTCCACTCTACTTGCGTTGCACTTGGCATAGCTAGCGTCACAGTTTTGGAGTGACAATCAAGAATAGCATAATGGGGCGACAACCAGTCCATACCCAAGATAACATCAAAATCTATCACGCTGAGCAATAATAAATCTGCTCTGGTCTCAAAACGACTAAGAGCAATAAAACACGAATGATAAACGCGGTCCACAATAAGAGAATCTCCCACAGGAGTAGAAACATAAACAAGAAAACTCAAAAAATCTCGAGATACACCCAAATGCGGAGCAAAATAAGAGGACACATAAGAATAAGTGGAGCCTAGATAGAATAAAATCGATGCATCTCTATGACAAACCAGGACAATACCTGTGATGACAGAATCAGATGCGACAACCTCGATATAGGCAGGAAAAGAATAGTATCTAGCTTGGCCTCCCCCTCTAGAGCAACCTCTACCTCCCCGACCTCCACCTCTAGCTGGCTGGGCAGGTGTGGTAGTAACTGGTGCTGTAATTATAGCCTAGGAACTCTGCAGAGCACGCTGTTGCTGAGAAGTCTACGGAGGTGCACCCCTCCTAAGTCTGGGGAAATCCCTCACCATATGGAGTGTGTCACCACACTCAAAACAAGCTCTAGGAGGATGTGGCAAATGTGACTGGCTCGGGCCAGGTCTACTGGACTGACCACTGAAAGCACCCCGTACAAGAGACACACTAGATACTAAAGGTGCATAATAAGGCTCCTGAGTTCTAGGAGGAGCTAGAATACCACTGGCTTCTGGAAGATTCGAATGAATATGGCAACTCATATAACCCCTACTATGACGAACTACAGCTAGAGCACGGACACCAGAACAATGGCCCTACTCTCGACACCTCTTGGCCTCCTTCTCCTATCTATCCCGAGCATGCATACCCTCTACTATCCTAGCAATGCTCACCGCCTGCTGATAAGAAATATCTATCTCCAACTCCCGAGCCATGCTAAACCTGATGCTAGAAAAGAGCCCCTCAATAAACCGGCAAACTCTCTCCCAAACTATATAAACCAAGGCCGGTGCATGCCTAGCCTAGTCAGTGAAACAGATAGCTTACTCTGACACAGTCATAGTACCCTGGTGCGAATGCTCAAACTCTGCACGACATGCGTCCCTGAGTCTCTGAGGAACAAACTCCCTCAAGAACATATCTGAAAATTGAGTCCTAGTAAGGGAAGCTGCCTCAGCTAGACTGTCCAACTCAAAAGTTTGCCATCACTGATAGGCTGTTCCTCGGAGCTGGAAGGTAGTGAAAGAAACCCCTACTTGATCCTAACATACCCATAGTGCGGAGGATACGATAGTACTTCTCCAGAAATCCCAGAGCATCATCTGATGCTAGACCACTGAATACAAGAGGCTTGTATTTCTTAAAACTCTCAACCCTCTGTTGCTCATCCTCTAAAGTTATTGCCCTGTCCTTGGGCTGAACTGGGGCTATAGGCAATACCGGTTTAACCTCTGGGATCTAATCAACATGGACCCACTACTTAGGAGTGCGGGCAGCATGAGTCTGTGCTCCTCCCCCGGCTTGGGATGTGGCTGCAGCAAGGGGAATCAACCCTGCCTGATCTAGAGTAGTGTACATACTCATGAACTGTGCATGAGTCTCCTGAAGAACTGGAGCAGTAGTAGCAGTAGGCGTGTCAGGTGCCTGGACTCCAGCTGGAACTGCTGGTGGCTCCTCGGTGGCAGCTCGCGCAGGTGCTCTAGCTGCACCACGTGCACATCCTCGACCTCTACCGCAACCCCGACCTCTGACAATTCTAGCAGGGGGCGTAGGTGCCTGGTCACCTCCGGTAGCATGTGTCCTCACCATCTGCATGAGAATAGAAGACAAAAGTTTAGAATTTTGATATCAAAAATCTTGCACGACAAGAAAATCAAATGAAGTGGAATTTTCCTAATAGTTACATAGCCTCTCGTAGATAAGTACAGATGTCTCTGTACCGATATGCGAGACTCTAATAAACCAGCTTGTGATTCATGACTCCTATAAACCTAGATCTCTAATACCAACTTATCACGACCCATGTTCTCCCTCCATGAACTGTCGTGATGGCACCTAGTCTTTACAACTAGGTAAGCCTAACAATTTGCGAAAAACGGAAATAAAGATACGAAACTAACAATTTACGGCCAATATAATAGAAAACATTAAAATGTCGCTCGACATATACAATAACAACACTCGATCAATATTAAAACTCCCAAAACTCGGAATCTCATGAATCACAAACTAGAGGAAATACATGATGTCTAACTCCGAAAGTGTAAACAAAATAATTACAGAAGGTCAATAGCTAAAAGAGAGAATAGATAGGGACTCTTCGGTCTGCGGACATGACAGATATACGTTGCAGTTTCTAAGAATCGCCTCGCCTCACTGTTAGTATTGCTGAGCCGAAGAACCTGGATCTGCACATGAAAAACATGTGCAGGAAATAGCATGAGTACACCACAGCGGTACCCAGTAAGTTCCAAGCCTAACCTCAATCGAGTAGTGACGAGGAAGGTCAGGTCCCCACTGGTTGCATATATATAAAATGAGATAAATCAGTATGAGGTGCGACAACATAATTAAAGACACTAACAGTTGATAAAGAGGAAAATCACAAACAGAATATACTCAGTACACAAAGATAGCAATAGGAAATTCTGAAAGTTGGAGTAGCTCCGTAGGGTTGAATGTGACGTGTGAGCAAAATTTCAGGTCATTCGGACGAGGTTTGATAGACTTTTTGATTGAAAGTATATTTTTAGAGTTTTGGAGTTTTTAGGCTTGAATTCGTGGTTGATTCGTCGTTTTGATGTTGTTTTAGGTGTTTGAAGGATTGGTATAAGTTTGGATAGTGGTATTAGAATTGTTCTTATTTTTGGTTGAGGTCCCAAGGGCCTCGGGGTGATTTTAGAGGGTTGTCGAAAGAATTGGAAGTGGTTTGAAGCAGCTGAAATTGTTGATCTCTGTCATAACCGCACCTGCGGTTGGGTCCCGCAGGTGCAGAGGCACAGAAGCGGTGGAGTTATCGCATAAGCAAAAAGGGGAGATGCCAGCAGGGACCGCAGAAGTAGGAGCTTCACCACTGAAGCAGAAGCGCATCTGCGTAAGGTTAACTGCATGTGCGGAAGCTGAGCTTTAAGTGAATGTCGCTGATGCGACCATGTCCTTGCAGAAGCAGGACCGCAGATGCTGTACCATAGCTGCAGAAGCGAATTAACTGGGCAAAACATATAAATGGCTGCCTTCGCAAAACTTAAGTTATATTCACCTCTTTCCAAACGGGAAAAAGCCTTGAGGAGCTTTTTCTAGGGGGATTTTCAAAGGAATTCATTGGGGTAAGGTCTTTGGTCCCTAAACTCGTTATTGGGGTGATTTTTATCCTTATAAACATGAAAATTTAAGGAAAACCAGTGCTAATTTGGGGGTTAGGGCTTGATTAATTAGAGACCGTTGAGTGATGATTTGAGGGACCATTTGAGGTCCGATTTTGGTATGACTGAACTCGTGAGAGTGTGAGGATTCTGAAAATGTAAATTTAACCCGATTTCGAGACATGAGCCCGAGGGGAATTTTGGTCATTTTAACTAATTTCGCGTATTAGCTTAGAATTTAATTGTAGAATCAGATACTTGAAGTATTATTTACATTATGCAATTGAATTGAATAGATTTGGGTCATTTGAAGTCGAGTACCCGTGGCAAGAACATGGTCTCAGGTTGATTTTGAGCCGGTTCGAGGTACGTAGCTTGTCTAACCTTGTGTGGGGGACCTCCCCTTTAGGATTTGGTATTATTTTTAATTGAAATTCCTTGTACGTGAGGTGACGAGTGCGTACTTGTGCTAATTGTTGAAAATCCGGTTTTCATTAAGAAATTACTAGTGTGTTTTCCTTTCCTATTTATATTACTTGCACTTTAAGCCTGTTGTTAGCTTAGGAAAGCATGTCTAAGTGATTTAATTGCTTTAATTACTCAAACTGCTTTACTTGAATTCTGTGCAGCATGCTAGGCTAGAATTACTTGCTTGCCTTAATATGAAATTTGATATTGCTGAATATTTTCCTATTGTTGCTGTGTATTTACATTGGGACCACGTATGTGGGATTCCGGTAGCTTCCCCTTGTCTATTTATTTGGGACTACGGACGTGGGATTCTGGTAGATCCCTCTGTACAGTTATATGGAACTACGGGACTGCACCCAGTAGATTCCCCTGGTACTGGGTATTTAAATTTGGGACTACGAAACGGAATTCCGGTAGATCCCCGCGCACTATGAGTTGGACTACGGGACGGTATCCCGGGAGATCCATTGGATATGTATATTTGTGACTACAGGACAGTATCCTGGGAGATCCCCGGTTGTTATTTTTGGTGCTGAGCCGTATTTCTTTCTGTGTTTACTTTTCCTCTATAATAGTTGTTGATGTCCTTCATATCCTGTGTTACTTTTACTGTTGTACCTACTTATATTGTTTTATTCTACACTATTAAACATCATATTTTATTTAACTTCAGTACGGCCCTGACCTTCCTCGTCACTACCCGACCGAGGTTAGGCTTGGCACTTATTGAGTACCGATGTGGTGTACTCATGCCCTTTCTGTGCATGTTTTTCATATGCAGATCTAGGTATTTTGACTCAGTCCTATCACCCTTGAGGCGAGGCGAGTGTTCCAGAGACTTCGAGGTATATCTACCGCATCCGCAGACCGAGGAGTCCCTTTCTATTCTCTCTTTTCAGTATTAGACCTTCTGTATTTCTTTTCCTTGTTAGATATTCTGGAGTTAGACACTTGTAGATATTCAAAGGCTTGTGGTTTCATGAGATTCCAGGTTTTGGGAAATATTTTTAGTTTCGAGAAGTTGTATTGTATATGTCGAGCGGCATTTTAAATACTGTTTCATTCGGTTATTTTGGCTTTTAATTATTTCTTCCGCAAGTTTTGTTTATTTTCCGCATTTGTTAGGCTTACCTAATCATAAAGACTAGGTGTCGTCATGATAGTTCACGGAGGGCGAACTGGGGTCGTGACATACCTACATGTCAATACAACAACATATCCAATATAATCCCACAAATGGGGTTCGAGGAGGGTAGTATGTACGCAGACCTTACCCCTACCCGGTGAGGTAGAGAGGTTGTTTCTAATAGACCATCGGCTCAAGAAAAGCCGTACAACATAGAGAGGATGTTCCCTATGCCTACATGTCAATGTGCATGTGAAGTCATGAATGTCATAATACCGTACAACATGAGGAAATTCATCTCTATGCCTAAGTGCCAAGTATGCATTTCAAATATAATGCACAATAGTGATAAACTCACGTGCCCATGCTCTCGAGGTATTCAACCCCCCTCGCCACGCTAAGTCACGCAGCACCTCCCAATCATTCAACACTCTCAATCACTCGGTACTGGCACTCGGCACTCATACTCTGTAGGTACCTGCGCTCACTGCTGGTATGTCAGACTTTAGAGGGACGGATCCTACCCAATCTCTAATATAAAGCCAATCTGGCCTGCTACGGCATGCAACCGATCCTATCATAATAAATCCTATAAATCCGTCTGAGGCATGCAACGCGATCCATATAATAATAAAGCCTATAAGGCATGCTGCGACGTGCAGCCCGATATATAATAACAATATATATAAAGCCAATATGGCCTACTGCGACGTGCAACTCGATCCCATAATCATCACTCACAATCAGGCCCTCGGCCTTACCCATTCATCAATCTCTTCAGTCTCTCGGGCTCGCAAATCTCATGCCAATTAGCCGAAACAATTATAACATGACGTGACAACAAATAATAACACTGACTAAGATATGATATACAAATGAATGAATATGACTGATCATGTAATTGCAATTTAAGCAAATAACTCACAGCAAAAATGACCTTTGTGGGTCCTAACAAAATCAGTACATGGCCTAAATATGATTTCTAACATGGATCACCGCTTAACTACTCTAACACATCAGAATTTCATGGATAAAAGCAAGATAGATAACTACACGGTACCACATAATCATCCGAGTCATAATTCACATGGTGCACGCACATACGCCTATCACATAGGATCAAACATATAACAAGTATATTTAGGGGTTTATACCCTCAACACCAAGTTTAGAAGTGTTATTTATCTCGAATAAGCCGAATCTAATACCAACCAAGCCAAACTATACTCTATAAATGCCATCTCGCACGCATCAGCCTTCGAATGGCTCGAAACTAGTCGGAAGAAACTCAAATACATCAAATAAAGCCTAAGGAAATAAACCCAATTGATAAATATCGAATGTTTAATCAAAAGACCCAAAGTCAACCAAAAAGTCAAACACGAGCCCGCACCTTGGAACCCAACAAAACTCACAAATCCGACAATCAATTCAATTATGATTCCTACAATACTAGTTTCACTCAAATCCGACTCCAAATCGATGCTCAACACTCAAAATTTTACTTTATGAAATTTTAGACAAAACCCCTCAATTTCTCATTTGTAATCATCAACCAAGTGCCAAAAGCCAGGATAGATTTAGGAAATATAATCAAAACCGAGTAGAGAACACTTACCCCAATCCATATGGCAAAATTCACCTCAAGAATCATCTCAATCCGAACTCCATAGCTCTAAATATATTAAAATGGCCTAAACCTCCAAAATAGAGTACTTTATATTCACTTCCCATGGATACTCATCGTGATCGCAGAACTGTTAAACCCCATATTTTCATACGTTAAAGTTTCGTTGTAAGTTAATCGACATAATTTCGGGAATGAGATTATTTTGGGATTATAAGTATTGTGCTATTTCAAATAAGTGATAAGTAAATTCGTGAAAATGATAGGGTAAGTAAATTAGAGAAAACAAATTTCATCGAAGTTTGTCGTGTTGGGATAAAATACGGCCCGAGCTAAATGGCTCGGTATTTATGGACTAGTACCATACAAGGTACCACATGGCCATAATAGTAAGATGTATAAGGTATGTTAAAAGTGGATAGTATTTTAAGTAATTTGAGATAGTTCTTAATTATGTGGGTAATTGGTAAATTATTTGTTAGTGGGAGATTAATTAAAAATTAGATAATTAAAGATTTTAGATAACTTAGCCCTCCCAGAAATGTGGCAGCATCCCCCATGATTTTTAAAGTGACTACTAAGTCTTACATAGGTGTCAAATTTAGGGAATTAAATGGCTTACTCATCTAATAAGTGAGACCCACCCACTATAAGAACTTTCCTACAACAAGTGTTATGTCTTACTTCCTAGTATCGAAAGATCAAAAAATTAAAGAGATGAGTTTGAGGTACTGGTCGAAATTTAATCCCTCAAAGAGCAAATATCCCATATCAAATATTTCAATCCAAACTGACATATGCATCAAGATCAAAAGGTGTATGCCTAGATATCAGATGAGATGTAAAAGGGCAAAATATAGTATTGGAAGATTGATTTTACAAGCAATGGTCGTTGGAATATAAGGGTCAGTTCTGTGTTTGTGGTTGTTGTAATTCTTTGTGTTTGAGCAGCCACTAACTCAGAAGGGAATCAGAAGCTTCATTTAGGTGAAGATACAGATGAAGATTTGTCCAAATTAAACACTGTACTTAGAGGTTGAATCCTACTTAAAGGAGTACGGTGCAACCTTTTTCAAGAATATTATACGGATTTTTTCCTACTCTAGATATGTTAAGGCTATCCCTTCTTTCTTTTGGCATGATCTATATGACACAAGAGAAACAAGCAAATGCACAATTTTCATAATTTACTCTATTCATAGAAATACTAGAAATGCTTATATTCTTGATTCCCCATGTGTCATATTATTCTATCATCTGTTCATAGGTATCAGAAAAATATGTAAGTTGAAAAAGAAGTTTACTTCATGAGATTACTCAAAGGTATAATGGTCTTATGACACTCTGAGAGATTTTATTGATGTAATTTTCATGCATTGCATTCATATACATTGACCCATGACCAGATGACGTTATATCCACGTATATATGTATCTATATGTATATGGGATAAGGGAAAAGGTTATGGCATTATATACGCACCACCACCTGATCAGCTGGTATACGTTGATGATTTGCCCATAGTGGCCGAGATGATATGATGGGATGCCCTCAGAGGCTTGATGAAGTTATGAACGCATATACCCATGCATGGTATGACATTTATAAGTATATGCATGACATTTTAAATATTAAAGGATTTCATAGAGCTATTCAGATTTACATGTCGAGTCTTTTACTCCATGTTTCTCTCATGTCTATTGCTTACTGATTTTCATTCCTTACATACTCGGTAAATTATTTGTACTGACGTCTCTTCTACCTAGGGACGCTACGTTTCATGCCCGTAGGTCCTGATTGACAGGTCGAGAGTCCTCCAAATAGGCTATCAGCTCAGCGGAACGTGTTGGTGCGCTCCATTTGCTCCGGAGTTGCTTCTTTGGTTAGTATGATTAGTACATGTATTGATTGGTATGGAAGGACCCGATCCCGACCTTTATGATATTATGCATTCGTAGAGGCTTGTAGACATATGTCATGTACGTAAAAGATTATATGGCCTTGTGGGCATATGTTTAGTATACGAGTGATCATTTGGTCTTATATGCCCGCATGTCTTATATATAAGTTGGTATTACATGTTTTATTCTAGTTATCCTACGACAACTTTTCTGTCTCATTTACTTTTGATATCATGATACGAAAAGATACCTTATGTTGGCACTCAGTTGAGTAAGGTACCGGATGCCAGTCGCGGCCCATCGGTTTGGGTCGTGACAGGAACACCCTTCGTGATCTCGGAGAACAAGTGCCACTGCCACTCGAAAGCTCTATGCATTCGCGACACTGACAATGCAAACGTGAAGCACACAGGCGCCCAACCTTCGCGAACGCGTCCCATCTTACGCGAATGCGTTTAAGAATCTTCCAGCCCCAGCTCCTAGCTCCTAGCTTCCCGCCTCAACTCTATGCGAACGCGGACTCTCCTATGCAAACACGTACTGTTAACAAAATCAAGCTACACGAACATGGTCATCCAATCATGAACGCGATTAAGAAACTGCCCAGCTCTAGATTTTCCTCTATACGATCGCACCTCCTACTTTGCGATCACGAAGAACATTTGGTGCACCAGATATCACCAGAAACCAGCATTGCAAATATGAAGAAAAATGGTCTTAAATCAACCCAAATCACGCCCGATCCCTCGAGACCGCGTCCGAACTTTCTAACAAGTCTGATAACATAACACAGACCTACTTAAGGCTTCCAATCACGCATAATAATATCAAAACCACGAATCGCCCCTCAAATAAAACTTAAAGAACTTTGAATCTTTTAACTTCCAAAACTCGTGTCGAACCTTATCAAAACAACTTGAAATGAACTCAAACTTTGCACACAAGTTGCAAATGACATAACAAAGCTATTCCAATTTCTAGAACCACAATCCAAAGTCGATATCAACAAAGTCAACTTCTGGTAAAATTTATGAACATTCTAAACCTTCAAATTGTCAATTTTCGCCAATTACTGCCGAAACCTTCTAGAAACATCCGAAAGCAAATTCGGGCATATGCCCAAGTCCAAAATCATCATCCGGACCTAAGGAAATTATTTAAACTCCGATCCGATATCAAATATTAAAAAGTTAGACATGGTCAACTCTTCCAACTTAAAGCTTCCTAGTTGAGAATCATTCTTCCAAATCAATTTTGAATCACCTAAAAGTCAACGCTGACTATACACACGTTATAATACATCATATGAAGCTACTCAAGACTTGAAATAGTTGAACGAAAAGCAAATTCTTCAAATGATGGGTCGGGTCGTTACATTCTCCCCCACTTAAATATATGTTCTTCCTCGAACATGGCAAGAGTCGTTCTAAAGCCATCAAACTGTCGTATAACCTTACCATATACTTACTCGGGGGTGATCCCACATCATTCCAACCCATATAAGTCTGAAAAAACTATATAACTGAAGATTCTTAATTCAACCTTAGCTCATAAGCGTTAGAACCCAATTTCCAATATCCGGAATTCCTTGTAAGACTCGAATCTCGCATCTACACACTGTATATGTTTGAACAAGATGTATCGAGTCATATCCATAACCCAAGATGTAATCACATGATATAACACGCAGCTCGCATATTCGTAGCAATAATTCTCGATCACAGTAGCTACTGAAAACAAACTCAATACCAGTAATAAACCTCATAACAAGTAAAACCTCATACAAAACCTTCGTACACTGCCGATGATGAAAGAAACATGCAGAAACTCATAACCACTTATCAGATCAATAGGTCTTGGAGCCCTCTCTAGTCTGACAAGAACCAAAGCCAAATCCTAAGCTGACATCCGATATTATTCTTCCAAACATACCGTAATCAAATCCGATAGTATCCATTCTAGGTCCAATAACCTTATCTCATCAAACACAACTATTCTATTGACATACCACACCAATACAACCTAAAGCCATAACCGTGCAATCTGTGCACCAATAAGCAACAATTCAAACACTCAAACATGGAAAATGACTCAAATGAGAGAACCGTCCTGTAAGCTCAACAAGTGCCACCACAAACGCAATGCTACGAACCCATCACACATAGTATTATTGAACACACGAATCTAACTCGAAAGATCATACCTCAATATAACTCTGTTGCAACGCGTGACCCTATCCAAACACTTATCATATGAAATACCTCATGCCACAATGCTCAAAATCAACAACCACACGCAATTCGGCCCCAAGTACACGAAGTGCATGACCATAACTATGGAGAAGAGAATAACAGAATATACCACATTCCGGAAAGACCATAGCCAAGGCGCAATCAATCATTCAACACCCCAATAACTATCGCACTCGAATTCTACTACAAGGCCCAAACAGAACCACATCAGGTGTGCATATAACCAACAAATCACAACCCCTTGTAGTATAGAAGAGTAACACATATAACAAATCATAACATGAACAAGCTCAACTCTAACCGAATGACACACCTTTCAACACTAACGGCACTGAGTCAACAAATCTGACCCGTTGAGTCCTACCAATGGGCCCCAAATCAACTCCAATCATCCCCAAATGGATAAATAGTCCTCCAAAAGCCGCAATGATCTAACCATAGCACGTACGACCATCTAGCTAACTTTGGCCATATCTTCACAGTCCGCAATCCCGAAACAATCTGCTTCTGAAAACTCCCAGCCTCCAAATTCATAGAGCACATGAAACACCATAGCCGATCTCAACTCCACCACTCGAATGACTAACACATCTCTCATACATAATCATCTTTACGAGAAATACTTCTATAATTCTTCCATGCCACACAGTAAAATCTGAACACCCTAGGAGGTGGGCTTCTTAATTCCATTAAGGCAAGTATTAGCATTTTTTTTTTGAGCTTGATTAGAGAAGACTGTAGACTGGGTTGTGGTCTAGCTAAAAGATTTTGGAATTATCTTGGTGATTAATAAAATAATTTAGTTACCATTCTTTTTCTTTTGAGTTTTTCCCATGTTCTTCGTTCCTAGTGTTGTAGGTGCTTTTTGGCCATGTACGTCTGCTTATAACACAAATGGAGTGGTCTGGATACTATCCTGTTTATGTATATATAGACTATAACACAATTTCATTGTTCAAACTGGTATATATGATTTTCTTGAGCAACCCTAAATTAAATAAGCTAATATTTTCGCTACAAGGAAGGCAAACTTTTATGATCTAGCAAAATTTTAAGTTTTGACTCACTACCAAAATACTGTCCGAGTGTAAGAAAGTTTTAGTCTTTACCAAATAAGATTATAACTATCTACATTAATCTATGATCAATATGGACACTAGGAATATAATTCCATATATATATGTATATTAAGTTGTAGACTTTAATTTCGCTTCAGCTCTAATTGACTACTTGTTCCATTGGATGACGACGGATCTCCAACCACGGGCGTTGTTAATCTTGGTCGTTTTTGTTGAAACAAGGGAGTCTTTGATATCAATGAACGATCAATTACATTACCTAAATGGTCGCCATGTTACTAGCTGCAAATGACAATATATCTATAGTACCTAAATAAACAATATATTGTTTGACTCAAAAGATATTAAAACCCTTTTGAACAAATCAATCAAAGATGAAGGGGTAAATCCTAGTTAAAGATAGTTAATTCTAGAGCTAAGATGAATAATATGAATAGAAAAACATAGCCGAGTATAAATATTAGCCGTGATTATGGCCAGATTTAATAGCATAAAGAAAGATGCATTAAGTAACATTGAATGACAATAAAATGTAAATAAAGGAAAAGATTCACCAAATCTTGAGTGGAGTGGATCCTCTTTCATTTGATAAAGATGAATGATAACAAATACAAGAACCTTAAGACCCATTTTAGATCTGATGAAGGTCTGAGATCACATATCCTCTAATTTCTTTAAAGAGGTATGTTTACATATTTTCTAGAGAGAGGGAGAGGGAGAGCTCGCCCCGCCCTTTTGGAAGTCCTCTCTTCCTATTTATAAGGGGTATCCATAGAAAATCTTTAAAAAGTACAATTAGAGGGAATATTCAGTAGAATATTCCCTTTGAGGATTCCAAAGCAAACTAGCTATTTCATCACTGACCGACCTTGGCCTTATTGAAGACTGTCCGACCTCGGCTATTGGTGACTGTCCGACCTCGGCTATTGATGACTGTCCGGCCTCGGCATTATATCACTGCGTGCCGAATTTCTCTGATCTAATTTTGACCCATACAGTTAGTCCCTCCGCTTATTGAGGTCGTCTCGTGGTCGAACTCGGTGAGCGGACAACATTAATCGTAGTTCGAGAATTCAAATGGGGAGGTCGACTAGTGTGGATCGCGGCTGAGGGTGTCGATCTTTAGGTCAAAGTGGTATCCCCGCGGGCTAAACTTTAGCAGAGTTCGATCAAGCCCGATGACTCGAGTGATGAGTCGATTGAGAAGATGGTAGAGTTGGGAAGGCTGTCGAGGTTGGGATGGCGGCATCAGAGGAGGCCATTCGTGTCCTCGGATTTGGACGGATGAGTAGGACAAATACGAATTTGGGCAAGGTTGCCGAATGTGAATTCGGACGAGGTCGAAGGTTGATTAAGATGAGGCCGAAAGTTGATTCGGACGAGGCCGAATGTTGATTTGATTCGGACGAGGTCGAAGGTTGATCCGGACGAGGCCGAATGTTGATTTAGACGAGGCTGAAGGTTAATTCGGACGAGGCCGAATTCTTTTTTTTGGCGATGGCCTTTGGTCGTAGGAGTGTTATTTCGAGCTTGTCAAAATGTTAACCCATTGTGGTTCGAATGAGGTCGAATGTTGATTCGGACGAGGCCGAATTCTTCTTTTTGGCGATGGCCTTTGGCCGTAGGGGTGTTATTTCGAGCTTGTTGAAATGTTAAACCATCGTGGTTAGAACAAGGTCGAATGTTGATTCGGAAGAGGCCGGATGTTGATTCGGACGGAGCCGAATGATGATTCGGTCGAGGCCAAAGGTTGATTCAGACGAGGCCGAATGTTGATTCGGACGAGGCCGAATTCTTCTTTTTGGTGATGGCCTTTCGCCGTAGGGGTGTTATTTCGAGCTTGCCGAAATGTTAACTCGTCGTGGTTCGAACGAGGTTGACTGTTGATTCGGACGAGGCCGAATGTTGATTTAGACGAGACCGAATGTTGATTCATACGAGGCCGAATGTTAATTTGGTCGAGGCCGAAGGTTGATTCGAACGAGGCAGAAGGTTGATTCGGACGAGCCGAATGTTGATTTGAACGAGGCTGAATGTTGATTCGGACAAGGCCAAATTCTTCTTTTTGGCGATGGCCTTTGGCCGTAGGGGTGTTATTTCGAGCTTGTCGAAATGTTAACCCGTCTTGGTTCGAATGAGGTCGAATGTTGATTCGGATGACGCCGAATGTTTCTTTTATTTGATGGCGAAGGCCCTTGGCCTTAAAGGGTGTTATTTCGAACTTATCGAAATAGCAACCTATCGTTGTTCGAGCGAGGCCGAACCTCTCTTTTATTTGATAGCGAAGGCCCTTGGCCTTAAAGGGTGTTATTTCTAACTTATCGAAATGTTAACCCGTCGTCGTTCGATCAAGGTCGAACAATCTTTTATGTGATGTCGAAGGCTCTTGGCCTTAAAGGGTGTTATTTAGAACTTATCGAATGTTAACTCGTCTTCGTTCGATCAAGGTCAAACTCTTCTTCTTTGGCGAAGGCTCTTGGACTTAAAGGGTGTTATTTAGAACTTATCGAAATGTTAACCCGTCGTTGTTCGAGCAGGGTCGAACCTCTCTTTTATTTGATGGTGAAGGCCCTTGGCCTTAAAAGGTGTTATTTCGAACTTATCAAAATGTTAACCCGTCGTCGTTCGATCAAGGTCGAACTCTCTTTTATTTGATAGCAAAGGTCCTTGGCTTTAAAGGGTGTTATTTCGAACTTATCGAAATATTAACCCGTCGTCGTTCGATCAAGGTCGAACTCTTCTTCTTTGGCGAATGCTCTTGTCCTTAAAGGGTGTTATTTCGAACTTATCGAAATGTTAACCCATCGTCGTTCGATCAAGGTCAAACTCTCTTTTATTTGATGACGAAGGCCCTTGGCCTTAAAGGGAGTTATTTCGAACTTATCGAAATGTTAACCCGTCGTTGTTCGATCAAGGTCGAACTATTATTCTTTGGCGAAGGTTGTTGGCCTTAAAGGGTGTTATTTCGAACTTATCGAAATGCTAACCCGTCGTCGTTCGATCAAGGTCAAACTCTTCTTCGTTGGCGAACGCTCTTGTCCTTAAAGGGTGTTCCCCGGGGGAGTCCCAATTTTCTTAATTTTGCTTGCATTGGAGAATATGATGCATTTCCTGGGGGAGTCCTAGTTTGCTTAATTTTGCTTGCGCTAGGGAATATGATGCATTTACTGGTGGTGTCCCAATTTGTTTAATTTTGCTTGCATTGGAGAATATAATGCATTTCCTGGGGGGGGGGGTCCCAGTTTGCTTAATTTTGCTTGCGCTGGGAATATGATGCATTTCCTAGAGGAGTCCCAGTTTGTTTAATTTTCCTTGCATTGGAGAATATGATACGTTTCCTGGGGAGTCCCAGTTTGTTTAATTTTGCTTGCATTGGAGAATATGATGCATTTCCTGGAGGAGTCCCAGTTTGTTTAATTTTGCTTGCATTTGAGAATATGATGCATTTCCTGGAGGATTGCTCCTGCTTCTATTCCACTTAGAGAAATAGTCAATTAAAACAAAATAAAAGCGTTCGTTAACTTGATTTGATCGGTCGACGAGCGGAGAGGAGTCACCATATTCCCTTCTCCGGTTATGCTTTCAGTGGCCGCTACCAATTTTGGCGTGGTTGTCCGCTTTAATAATTTTTTTTTGTTGTACAGATAGCATATTATCTGATAGAGGAACAGTTGGGAAAGAAGAGGACACCAGATGACCATATCTCTTTTGTGCGCCTTCTTGTAGATCCACGCCATTGTGGTACTATGTCCCTATTCAGCTTCTATATACCTTTCCCCATGTGGTGGCTGCTTGTACTGGACTTCAATTGTGTACGACAGAAGCAAAAGACTTATAAAACTAGCATCTGCTTTTGAAACCACAATGATAGTCGCTTTGGGCGATTCCTCAAAGGTCATCGCCGGCTCGGCGTAGTAATGAAGTGAATGCATCGATGACATTGCAGACGCCGGCGCGTTCTCTATCAGTTTCTCCGTTGACATTGCTACTGCTATTGCTACTTCAACTTGAATTAATTTCAAATTATCCAATCATAAGAAACTCCTTTGGCATTTAAAGAACACAGAAGTTGTACGAATATTCTCTTATACGAATAGTATATTAAAAATTTGAAGCTTCTCCTTAAAGCTTGTATGTCCCATAAGAGAATAAATAGTAGAATATCCAACGTAAGTGCTAAAATAGCCCCCAAACACTTGTGAGAGGTATCAAACTCATATTCCATAGATTATTCCAAATCTTAAATGATAATCAAAACCCAATTATTAGGACCATCTTATACGGATTGTATATTAAAAATTTGAAGTTTTTAAAGCGAAAGAGAGTTTAAGAAAGTTATTTTGTCTTTCCATGTTATGGTAAACAACCGTACTAGGAAATATCTACCATGAGCAGAACGTAGAATTGGAATTGAATTCTAGATTTGGAGAAAACTAAAATTTTAACTAGAAAATCCCCACAGACGGCGCCAAATTGTTTGACTCAAAAGATATTAAACCCTTTTTGAATAAATCAATCAAAGATGAAGGGGTAAATCCTAGTTAAATATAATTAACTCAAGATCCGAGATGAATAATATGAATAGAAAAACATAGCCGAGTATAAATATTAGCCGTGATTATGGCCAGATTTAATAGCATAAATAAAGATGCATTAAGTAACATTGAATGACAATAAAATGTAAATAAAGAAAAAGATTCACCAAATCTTGAGTGGAGTGGATCCTCTTTCATTTGATAAAGATGAATGATAACAAATACAAGAACCTTAAGACCTTTTTTAGATCTGATGAAGGTTTGGGATCACAGATCCTCTAATTTATTTAAAGATGTATGTTTACATATTTTCTAGAGAGAGGGAGAGGGAGAGCCCGCCCCCCTTTTGGAAGTCCTCTCTTCCTATTTATAAGGGGTATCCATAGAAAATCCTAAAAAAATACAATTAGAGGGAATATTTAGTAGAATATTCCCTTTGAGGATTCCAAAGCAAACTAGCTATTTCATCACTGTCCGACCTCGACTTTATTGATGACTGTCCGGCCTCGGCCTGTTCGACATCGGCTATTGGTGACTGTCCGACCTCGGCTATTGATGACTGTCCGACCTCAGCCTTATGTCTCTGCATGCCGAATTTCTCTGATCTAATTTTGACCCATACGTATATTATCTAGGATAACATAACGTCACACATGCCATAATGAGTATATACTAATAAAACATCCTAATACCACCATACATCAAACATATTCTAATAGCACATCCTAATATCGGAATACATCAAATGGCAACACCCAAGCACCAACGTCAGCACAACATCACACAACAATTTTACAAGTCCAAAGCCATTGTGAAATGTTACTACCACAAGCATAGATAATGTGTCATCAGATATCTTCAATTTAATATCTCATTTTGTTTACTAATTTTTATGATGGTGTTAGAACAACCTCTCTAATGTCTAAGGTAGAGGCACGGTCTGCATACACTCGATCCTCCCCTGACCCCACATATAGGATTACACTGGATATGTTGTTATTGTAATGTTTATGATGGTGTTGTCCAACTGTCATGACCCCAAATATCCGGTCGTGATGGCGCCTATCACAATACTAGGCAAGCCAACCCAAACATTAATCATAGACCTTTTTCTTTTATAAAATCATTTTCTAACATGGGTTAAAACTCAATTTTTCATAAGAAATGTATAAAACAACTAAAAATTTGCGGAAAATCAATAAAACAGTAAACCAACATAGCCCAAACATCTGGTGTCACGAGTCTGGAGCCACTAAATATACAACCAACTGTCTAATATATCATCAGTCTAACATGCAGAAAAGAATAAGATAGGAAGGAGGAAAGCAGGGCTGCGGACGCCACACATCTACCTTGCAGTCTCCGGCAAACTCTGATAATGCTGAGGACCCTCACTCTGTTGCTCGGGTACCTGGATCTGCACACAAGGTGCAGGGTGTAACGTGAGTACGCCAACTCAATAAGTAACTAAAGTAAATAAGGTCTGAAAGCAATGACGAGCAGTCAAAAATCATATAAAGGAGTAAACAATAGAATAACAGGTCAAACTCCACAGTTTAAAAACCGGTTTCGTCATAAAATCTTCAGTTTCAATTGGAATACTTGAAATCATTTGCTTAGTAATTTTCAACAGAGGCTTATTTTAAAAGAAGAGCAAAATCAGTGAAAAATCGTAAATGGGCCCCTCGGGCAAGGTATCACTCAGAATATGGCCTCTCGGGCAGCCTCTCAGTCATTCGTGACTCAGCTCATGTCACTCAGTACTCACTCTCAGCACTCAAGCTCAATAATATCTCATAATGGTAATAATCATAGTAACCATTACGGCGTGCAGCCCGATCCATAGTTTATAGTCGACTACACTCACTGGAGTGTATAGACTCCGGAGGGGCTCCTACAGCCCAATCTTCATATCGCTACGGCGCGCAGCCCGATCCATATAAGTATCGCTTCGCTTTTGCGTGCATCCTGATCCAATATATATATTGTTGCAGCGTTTAGCCCGATCCGTATAAGTATCGCTTTGGCGTGCAGTAGAAATCAGGGAACTCTGTCCGAACAGTTCTCACATTTTAAAAAGTTCAGTGATAAAACCAGTTTTAATAAATAAATAGGTAAAACATGACTGAGGATATGCTTTCAACAAATAGAGTGAGGAAAAATAGTAAAAATACTTCTAAGGGTCTCAACAGGTCGGCACAAGGCCCTAAACATGGCACACAACCCATAATATAGTGTAAATGTCTAAAATACAGAATATTATAAGATTTCAAATCAAATACGCGGCTTAATAGTCGCTACGGGATGGACTAAGTCACAATCCCTATCGGTGCATACCCACACGCTCGTCACCTAGCATGTGCGTCACCGCATTTATCAAAATGATTCGAATACCGGGGTTTTGTACCCTTAGTTCCAGATTTACAATGGTTACTTACCTCAAACCGGGTGAATTACTACTCTGCAATGCCTTTTCCTCTCGCCTCAGCCTCAAATCGTGCCGAATCTACCCAAAATCAGAATCATAACATTAGAATATGCTAAAGGATCAAAGCCCAAGCGAAAATAATCAAATTATACCAAAACTCCCGAAATTGGTGAAACCCGACCCCGGGCCCACGTGTCGAAACTCGATAAAAATCACGTCAACAGAATCTTCATCCTCCCACGAGTTCATACATACCAAGAACACTGACTTGGAGTCGAAATGACCCCTCAAATTCCCATTTTAAGGCATCTTAATCTCAAGCCCTAATTCCCAATTTTTAGCCCTTAATTCCATTAATTACAACTCTAATCCATGAAATAATACCATAGGAACGATTTTTAGGTCTAAAATCCTTACCTCAATGAAATCCCCTTGAAATCTTTCTTCACATCGCCTAAAAAGCTCCAAAATCCGACTTAGAAATGGTGGAATAGCTCAAAAATCGCGAAGGAAACAATTTATACCTTCTGGCCCAAGCTTTTCGCACCTGCGCAACCGCTTCTGCAGTACCTAGTGTCGCATCTGCGGTTTCCACTTACGAACCAATTTCTGCATATGCGGCTCCTGCACTTCACATCCTTGACCGCTTCTGCGGTCCTTTCCTCTCATCTGCGGCATCGCACCTGCGGTCCCCAATCCGCAGGTGCGGAAACAACAGAAGTAGAAAATTCTACAGCTTCACCAAAAATCCCAACTCTCCGACAACCATCCGAAAACAGCCCGAGGCCCCCGGGACCTCAACAAAAAACACACACATATCACATACCACCACTCAAACTTGTACCAATCTTCAGAACACCTTAAACAACATCGATTCAACCAAAACACATGGCATTCAAGCCTAAACTTCCAAAATCTTCTGAATTGCGCTTTTGATCAAAAAGTATACCAAACCACGTCCGAATGACCTGAAATTTTGCACACCATCCCAAATGACCCAACGAAACTACTGCAACTCACGGAATTCCATTCCGACCCCTATATTAAAATCTCACCTATCAACTGGAAAAAATGCCAAAATTCTAATTTCGCCAATTCAAGCCTAAATCTACTCCGGACCTCCAAAACACATTCTGATCATGCTCCTAAGTCCCAAATCACCTCCCGAAGCTATCCTAGCCATCAAAACTCACATTCGATTCCTTTAACACATAAGTCAACATTCGGTTGACTTTTCCAACTTAAGCTTACTCAAAAGAGACTAAGTGTCTCAAACCTTACCAAAACCTCTCTGAACCCGAGTCAACCAACCTGATCACATAAAATACAACTGAACAGAGAAATAAGAAGCAAAAATGGGGAAAATAGAGTGGTAACTCATGAGACGACTGGTCGGGTCGTTACACCAACAAGGTTGAGCTGCGGCGGAACTAAGTTCAATGGAGGGAGTTCAATAGAATCCCCTTCATCAAAAATATATAGTGCATAAATATGAAAAATTGTTTTTTTGTGTGACTTCTGTATGGAGGAATTTTTCAATTTTTTTATGTTTGATTGGCGAAAATTTTAAGAAAACATTTTTCTAAGAAAACAAGTTCCTTAAAAATGAGGAAAATGACCCTAACGGAAGTAGGGAAAACAAGTTACATAAGTGACATTTCAAGTATATTGTCTCATCCCCACCCACCCAAGCCCCACCCCGCCACCCCCAACCCGACTCTCTCCATCAACCCGAATAGTGTTTTACTAGTTTACAAATAGATACTTTTGGGATAATATTTTTTTTACTCAATTAACAAACACTAGAAAATAAGTAAGAAATACACTTGTTTTTCAAATATTTTTCTTCGTACGAAACACACCCTTTGTATACATACAAAGTTTTGGATGCCCTGCACATGAGAGAAACTTTAAAGGGAAATTAATAGTTATGTCAGCCCATAAGTAAGTTAGTACAAAAATTAGCCATTTCCTAAAATATTACCAATATTAGCCAATTATCTATTTGTAGCCAAAAAAATATTAATTTTTTACTTTCTTTTTAGTGAGTGTTGTTGGGATAGATTGATACATCTTTAAGGGGTACAAATCTCAGTTTTGAGATGATTTGATAGAGTTTTGAGGTAGTTTGAATTAAAAATTCGAAGCAGAAAATGAATATGAAAAATGTGATATATGCATCACACTATGTATCAAATATATATCATATTTGTATCAAATATGTATCACATGTATATTTATATATACTTGTGCGTAAAATACATGCGTGATACATATGTCGCAAAAGAATTTTTTGAACTTGATTTATATGTTTTCAATGAATTTCAATGATACCTATTGAAAAAGGTCCCCTTTTTTGCTTAAATTTTTGGAATCTTGTATATATATATATTTTGTGTTTCATCACCTTTTTTGCTACCTCATCCATAAAATTTCATTTTCGTCTTGCATCTAATGTTGCCGATCACGCTTAAAAATAAAGAAGGAGATCTTTGTGTATGATTCTTAGAGAGAAATTCCTTATTTATTTGGATTTTTAATTTTTGTATGTGCCTGGCTAGTTAGGATTAATGGCTAGAAATTGGTAAGCTGGTACTTATTTGGGACATTTCCATAAGATTCCCAACTTTAAATATAGTGATAAATGTGGTTTAAGAACTACTTTAGGCCACACATTTGAATAGGGAAACCCTTTTAAATATGCAAACTTGATCTTTGTATACGGTCGAAATCAGGTATGCCCGATTTCACGGGCTCTAATAGTCGCTTCAAGCCCGAAGTTCAGGATGAATCGATTTTAGGATGGATTGAGTTCGAGCCCGATGGACAAAGCTCGAGCCCGATGACAAAGTATAAGGCTCGAGGATCAAAGTATGCGACGATCACCGAAGCCGAGTATGACCAACCCCGAGATGATGTCATTACGGGTTTGTTACAGGAGAGCAAGATTCCCTCCACGTCCCCAAGATCATGGCGTAAATTTCGGAGTAGATTTGTACGAGTTAGTACGAGTCCGTATTAGGCAGTTAGACAGCTGTCCCAATAAGATTCCTTACTGTAAATAGAAATGTACCTTATTTGGGGTTCCCCTACTATATAAAGGGGACCCCAATCATTTGTAACCATCATCAATCATTGGCAAAGAATATACTCTCATACTTTCTTGTTCATATTTCATCAGAATTATCTTTTCACTTTATCATCTTTATTTTACTATTCTTGTTGACCAACCTCGAGGCCATCGCAGCTCGAGGTCGATACTTTCTTAAATGCTAGTTTGATTCAACTTTCTTTTTTCATTTATATGTTAGATTTCTTGGTTATTAATTAGTATTAAACTAAATTACATATCTTTAAAATCACAAACATGTTTAATTGTTACTCATATTTTTGAGGTAAAAAGTTTGGCGCCCACAGTGAGGCTAAAGATATTAGTGGTTATTTCAGTACTGATTTTGATAACACACATTATTTTCACACTTATTTTTGTCAAGAATTTTTTGTTCTTAGGTTAAACCATGTCAAACTCACAAAACGCACCCGTACACAGCAATGATAGTCTTGGATTTCATGGGGATAACGACAATGTAGTTGCTCTGAGGGTCGGTGTACCACCGATTAACCCTGGGGAAGTGCCGAATATGGTACCGATCGATGTTAGTTCGCAAATTGCTTTGAATGAGGATTTAGGCGCATACCCCAAAGGAAGCGTACGCAGGGAAGTCCGATCTAGTGGACAAAAAACACAGGGTATAGGAGATGGGGGAGTTAGCCTCCAAGTAATATTTGAAATGCTACAAGATTAATAGATTTCCATCGCTCAGCTTCAAAGTCAGAATAAAACTCCAAGTGTGGTCGGACAAGAAATCACTCGTTGTATTGATCCGGTGCCAGAAAGATCGAACTATAATGGTTCGGGGACTGATTCCACAATTATAAGGATGTTTGAGGAGCTCAACAAAAGAATCGAGTCGGGGAAGAAAAAGATTGAGGATAATGATAAAAAAAAGTGGAAACCTATAACTCCCGTGTTGATCAAATACCAGGGGCACCCCCGGTCTTGAAAGGTTTGGATGCCAAGAAATTCGTACAAAAGCCACTCCCTCCGAGTACGGCTCCTAAACCTATTCCTAAAAAGTTTTGTACGCCCGATATACCTAAATACAATGGGACAACCGATCCTAATGAACACATTACCTCGTACACTTGCGGGATTAAAGGAAATGGCTTAAATGATGATGAGATCGAGTCGGTTTTGTTAAAAAAAATTGGGGAACTTTGTCAAAAAGAGCAATGGTTTGGTATCACAACTTACCATCGAACTCTATCGATTCGTTTGCTATGTTGCAGATGCCTTCATGAAGGCACACACCGGGGCTATAAAGGTTGCGATAAGGAAATCAGACATTTTTAAGATAAGACAGAGGAATGATGAAATGCTAAGGGAGTTCGTATCCCGATTTCAAATTGAGCAAATGGAATTACCACCGGTCTTGAATGATTGGGCCGTGCAAGCTTTTATGCAGGGGTTGAACGAGCAGAGTTCGATCGCGTCACGACAGTTAAAGCAAAATCTGGTCGAGTATCAAGCTGTAACTTGGGTAGATGTACATAATCGTTATCAGTCAAAGATCAGGGTCGAGGACGACCAGATGGGAGCCCCCTAGGCTCGGTTCATCCAAATAGATTGGTGGTTAAGGCCCCAAGAGATACAAATAGGGAACCAAGATCAAATAGGGAACAATATTAACCATATGGCTCAAAGCGAAGAAATAACGGTTCGGGGCACAATCCCTCTCAGAATGATTGGAGAAATCATCGAGGACAGAATTCTCGGGGACTAATGAGTATGCATGGATTTGATAAACATACCGATCTCGCAGAAGCACCTCAATTGTCGGAGTATAATTTTAGTGTAGATGCATCGGGGATCGTATCGGCTATTGGAAGGATCAAAGACACCATGTGGCCCAGGCCTATGCAAACCGATTCTTCTCAAAGAAATCCAAACTTGATGTGTAAATATCATGGCACACATGGACATAGGACCTAAGACTGTAGACAGCTGAGGGAGGAGGTAGTTCGATTATTCAACGAGGGTCATCTTCGAGAGTTTCTCAGTGTCCGAGCTAAGAATCACTTCAGAGAAAGAGATGCAAACAGGAAAAATGAACAGGAGGAGCCGCAACATGTAATTCATATGATCGTTGGCGGTGTCGACATTCCATAAGAGCCTATATGCAAACGCACCAAGGTGTCGGTCCCCAGAGAAAAACGGACTCAGAGTTATGTGCCCGAGGGCGTCCTATCATTCAATAACGAGGAAGCGAAAGGCATATGTTAGCCGCACAATGACACCCTGGTAATTTCTATTTTGTTAAATAAAATTCAAGTTAAACGTGTTCTAGGGGATCCAGGCAGCTCAGCAAACATAATCATATCAAGGGTCGTAGAGAAACTCGGCCTACAAGACCAAATTGTACTTGCATCCTGAGTTCTAAATGGCTTCAACATGGTGAGCGAAACAATAAAGGGGGAGATAATCCTACCAGTGAACGTGGACGGGACCATCCAAGATACAAAATTCCATGTTATCGAAGGCGACATGACATATAATGTGCTACTTGGGAGGCCATGTATCCACAACATGAGGGTAGTACCTTCAACTCTTCATCAGATGATGAAATTCCCATCAATGGATGGTATGAAAATAGTTTACGGAGAATAATACACTGCAAGGGAAATGTTTGCAGTCGATGAGGTGACATTGATACTAGTGCCTTCGACCTCAAAATAATTGAGCACCAAAGATAAGCGGACAGCCAAATAGCAATCACCGTCCCCAGCCTCGACCGAATCGGAGGAATATGTAATCAAAGAAGAAAAAAAGGATTTCCTTACTCCTCAAACTTTCATTGTTCATGAAGAGTCAGATGCAACCAGGCCAACGGTCGAGGAACTAGAACAAGTCTATCATGCCCCGAACCTGGGGAAGCGTGGCAGGCACTCGGTGCCGCACTGGCTAGAGTGAACCACTCTGCAACTCCTTTATTTATTTTTTTAACTATCATGGGTCAATATGGCCACAACTCATAATGTATTACTGTATGTGGGCAACACTGTATCACGAAACCATTTTTCTTAAAATATGAATATAGATGGGCCGTCAAGGCCTCTGACATACTGTACAAAATGAACCTCTGCCTACAAAGCCTCTAAGATTTTTGACATCAAATGGGACAGGGTACCGGCCTACCCATATGAGGTGGAGTCTTACCTATTGCACTCGGAATGAGGTGGAATCTTACCGATATTTCGTTGAATGTCAATCTCGTCTTCTATGAGGGCTCGTCAAACTGATTATTTATACATGTAAGTTTGGATAACTCTGTAAATTATGAAATACTTATAGTATTATGTATATGAATATGAATGTCATGTTGTACATAGGTACACTTTTCATAACATCATCAAGCCTCTAAGGACATCCCATCATATTATCTCGGCCACTGTGGGCAAAATCATCAACGTATACCAGCTGATCAGGTGGTGATACATATATAACGCCATAACCTTTCCCATATCCCATATATATATATATATATATATATATATATATATATATATATATATATATATATATATATATATATATATATATATATGTGTTATACCCCGCAATATTATGATGATGTTACGTCCTGTTGTATTATATTACGATAATGTTGTGCCTTGTAGTACTATATTATGATGACGTTACGCTTTGCAATATTAAGTTATGAGGATGTTGCACCCTGTAGTATTGTATGTTGAATTTGTCGTAAGGTAATAGACATCAGTCCAACGAAAAGATTATTTGGGAATTATGAGGATTATAATTGATGAGTAAATTCATGAAGGTGAGAGGGGAGGCAAGTCGAAGAAAATGAATTTCGTTGAAATTTGGCATTTTGGGATAACATACGACCCAAGCTAAAATACCTGGTATTTATAAGCTAGTACCATGCAAGGTACCATATGACTACGGTAGTATAATGTATAAAGTATATTAAAATAAGTAGAATTTTAAGTAATTTATGACAATTTTTAAATTATGCGGATAATTGATTAATTACTATATAACGAGACATTACCCGATTAACTAATAAGTGGAGAAAAAATTAACAAAAACTTACTAAAAAAACGTGACACAAATGTCACACGGCTAAGATGACTCATGAGCAATCTATGCCATGTGGCTATTTATGGCCAAACCAAAAATTTGACTAACCTAATACTTAAAGTCTTATCTTCAAAAGATATCACAAACATTTTCCCATTATTGAAAATCAAATAAAACACTTGCATTCCTTGGTTTTTAAAACCAAAACGTGAGAAAGCATATTTCAAAACGTTTTGAAGATTTCCACAATTCCTTGGTTTTCAAGATTTCAACAATTCGATCCTTAAAGCCAACATTTTGTTCAAAACGTTAAAAGTAGATTAATTCGTCCAAAATTTCAAGTTTGTTCTATGTGTGAATTTCGTCCATATTTCGCAAAAGCAGGTTCATTCAAATATTTCCGGGAACAGGTATTTAAGGCTCTTCCTTCTTTCTTTTGGCATGGTTAAAATTATACTGAAGAAACGAGCAAATACACAGTTTCTATAAATTACTCTATTCATAAAAATAGTAGGGGCGTGTATATTCTTGATTCCCCATGAGAATTATTATTATTTTCTGTTCATGGGTTTTAGAATAATACGCAGTTGGAAAAGTTTATCCGGAAGGAATATCGAGATTATTATGTATTTTTCATGCATTTCACTCATTTATACATGTGCATTGACCTATGACTAGAAGGCGTTATATACGCGTATATATGTAAATATATGTATATGGGATATGGGAAAAGGTTACAACATTATATACGCATCACCACCTGATCAGCTGGTATATGATGATGATGTTGCCCATAGTGGCTGAAATATGATTCAAACGGCGTTATATACGCGTATATATATATATATATATATATATATATATATATATATGTATATAGGATATGGGAAAGGTTATGTCGTTATATATGCATCACCACCTGATCAACTTGTATACATTGATGATTTTGCCCACAGTGGTCAAGATGATATATATATATATATATATAGGATATGGGAAAGGTTATGGCGTTATATATGCACCACCACCTGATCAACTTGTATACATTGATGATTTTGCCCACAGTGGCCAAGATGATATGATGAGATGCCCTCAGAGGTTGATGATGTTATGAAATATGAACCTATGCACGACATGACATTCATATGCATATGTATGATACTATAATTATTTCATGATTTACAAGGTTACTCAGACTTACAGGTTGAGTCATGTACTTCATATTTCTTCCATGTCTGTTATGTACTTATTTATGTGCCTTACATACTCGGTATAGTTTTCTTACTGACATCCTTTTTGCCTGGGAATGCTGCGTTTCATGCCTGCAGGTCCATATAGACAGGTCAAGAGCCCTCCAAGTAGGTTATCAGCTCAGCGGAAGATGTTGTTTGGTTTGGAGGGACTTCGTCCCGACCTTTATGATATTTATGTACTCTTAGAGGCTTGTAGACATATGTCGTGTACGTGAAAGAGTGTACGGCCTTGTTGGCCTACGTTTTGAGTTTATAAATAATCATGTTGGCCTATTAGGCCCGTATGTCATGTGTATATGATGATGTAATAAGAACGATACATTACATTGGTACTCGGTTAAGTAAGGTACCGGGTGCCCGTCGCGGCCCATCGATTTGGGTCGTGATAAAAGTGGTATCAGAGCAGTTCTGTCCTAGGGAGTCTACAAGCCATGTCTAGTAGAGTCTTGTTTATGGGTGTGTCGTGCACCATACTTATAAGCAGGAGGCTACAGGGCATTTAGGACTGTCACTCTTTCTTCTTACTCTAGATCGTGTGGTAGTGCTCACTTATAAGAATTCAAATTCCGAAATTCTATTTTATTCGTAATAAGACGATACCTACATCCGGAAAGAAGGTTGGAAAGAGAGATAGCTGTGGAAGAGCTGAGTTAGAGGAATTCAGTTTTTGTATGATGCCTACGATAAGTAAATGTGAGGTCTTTAGCAGACCATGGATGTACTGAAAGGTGTAAGCTTCTTGATAAGAAGCCTTAAGACAAGAATGTTTATCCATATTTATGGTGAAAGACAATGAGAGATAAAGAAGATAAATACAAGTTTCAACAAGTAGAAGAAGAAAGATGAAGAAGGGTACGAGGCGCCCAGTTAATGAAGGTTAATATCGTTTATAATTAAGGCAGAGGAACATAAGATTTTTGAGTTATTCAATAGTAACAGAGGTATATACAATTGGTTGCACCCATTCTAGATATGCAGTATGGGGATTAACAGAAGTAGTATAAGAAGATATGATGGATGAATTGTTTGCGTCAGTTGACATTTCCGAAGGATATTGCAAATATGCTAGTAGATCTCTTTATGAGACACCCAGATGGTGCACTCTGAAATAGTGCAGCCAAATATGAGTACTACAAAGACAAGCACTATAAGCCTTGAAGGGATAAATATTACCTTAGTGTGGTTTGCGTCCCTAGTAAAGCGAGAACGTTAAGCAGCTTGAAGAGTCATTGGATGGACCAAAGGGAAGCAAAAAGTAAAAGAATGTCTTGTTTATGTTTTCAGAATTAAGTGATAGGCATAACTGTTAGCGGGAAATAAGAAAAGATTTAATGAAGTATTATGAGTAAGATGTGATACATGGATGACAACATTAGATCAAAATATGACAATATTACAAAATCTATAGTCAAGTGAAGGAAGAAACGAGAAGTGACAGGCCTTAGGACAACAAAAGAGTATAGGCCATACAATCATGTCCTCATTTCGAGAAATAAGTTCACAACTCTAGCGTGATTACCAAGAGGAAAAGTTAGATCCAGAGTAATAGAACCAGTATGGATTGGTGAACAAGATAAACTAAACATGAATTAGGGACTGAGTGACTAATGATAGTCGCCATCATAAGAATTTCAGATTTTGTTCTGCCAATAATAGAATGGACGACAAAAGAAGATTCATGAGAAATTCAGAGAATGGTCATTAAGGAAAACGCTTTCCTACAGCAAGCAATGTGAACAACGTTCAGCTTAAGGGACTGTATGTGCCAGTTATACTAAGTTTCACCCTCATGAGTAAGGAATTTTACTATCCTTGGTACGGAAGGATTACCGCAAGGCGAGTAAGGGTCATCGATGATGTGAAAGGATGCCAAAGATGAAAAGGTGAAACATATATAGGAAGGTCATCATAGCTCCAAATCTTAGTACTCCCCTAAAGGGGGGAATATGGAATGATAAAAGGAAGAATGAGATAAAAATGAGAAAGGGATGAGATTGCACTTACCCAAATGCTACAGATATGCTACGATTCCATAACATTATGCAAACGCGACGTTAAGGAGAAGAAGTAAGGGTTCCTGCCCGAGATTTATGGACAATTAAGGAGCCAGTGCGAGACGTAAGTTAAGACCAAGGAAATAACCCAAGAATGATTCCGCAGAATATTGACATGAGAATGGGCAACGAGTAGTTAATAGTTGATTCATGAAGAGCCTAGTCATGGCTAGTCAAGAGGATACAGACAAGACAACAGGTCGTGCAAGATAAAGATAGTAAAACCCAATATAGTGAATTTAACCCCGCAATTATGACATTGTAATACTTGAGAAATATTCAAATAGGAGTTGGGGTAGTTAAAGGTACCGTATGAGTATTACGGAAACAAAAGGTAGTTCCACAGGGAAGACAGTCAAAACTTTAGTTCAGAAACAGCCATACGAGCAGATGAGTGTGGAGGTAAGTAACTAAAGATAATTACAAGTAAGCACGAACATCAAGAATTCTATCGGAGCTAAGATATTCGAAAATTCTGGCATGCGTGGGAGCTAAGATAAGCTAAGTATGCACGCAACAAGGGGGAAGAAAGATCATGAAAGATAATAGCTTACATTAAAAGAAAGCTGAGAAGGAACGAAAGGAATTATTTGATCAATGATCCAAAGTTGGTGACGTTATGAACGCAATTAAGAGTTTGGAGTTTTATACATGCAGCATATATGTTGGCAATCGTACAACCATAAAAGATTCCGGTATAAGTTAAAAGAAATAATTAAGCCCAGGTCATAGACAAAAGAATGAATTGTTAAAAGATTATATCATGGATATTCCATAACGTCCATGGAGTGCTAAAGTAATAACTAATACCATGAGCCACAGATTGGAAGATAACTTAAGCCAGCATAAAGGCCGATCAGAAGAAGAAGGAAACTAAAGAGTTACATCAACAAAGTAAATCCGGAATTTGATTATTGAACCCATAAGTTATAGGGATCATGATTGAGAAAATAGCTGAATCATTCTTAATATTAGAAGTACAAGAGAGATAGCACAACAACTATGTTCTATAACGGCTCTATGATAAAGCTAGTTAGAAGGGTACCTGTCTCATAAGAAGTCAATATGAAACTCCCACGGGATTGTGTATGCACCAGAAGTGCAAGTAATGTAATAGAGCTTCAAGTTATGGATGTGAATTACACCTAGGTGGAAGGGAGGTCATAAGAGAGATAGAAGATACGACGTGAGATTTTAAGGAAAGTAAGGTAAAGGTGAACAATATATGAAATACTCAAAGGCAGAAGATCGTGAATGGTCCATACTTCGGATAAAAGGGCCAGAAGCACGAGGATTCATTATCTAGGAATAATAGCGGCATCGTCAGTAGCATACCTTCCAGCCTATGGTGTAGGTATCGAAAATCTTGACTAAGAGAGTAAAGAACAGTTAGAGACAATGTGATGTCCCACTTGACGTTCCAGAATAACATAAGGAAATCTATGGTGCAAGCAAGTTGAAGGAAATTTGCGAGTAGTATAAATGGATATGCATAGGTCGCAAGCTAAAGTATGTCAAGCAATAAAGTTTTAAGAAAACATGAGTAAGGATAAGGAAAGGCAAGTGAAAAGGTGATGATAATGGATAAGTCCTCAGGATTAAGTCCATGAAAACAAGAGAGATAATAGTTTCTCTAAGTTATTGAAAGTTCAGTATAGCCTGAGTGAGCTCAAAGGAGTCTAAGATTAATAGCATTTAGAAAGAATGAAATGCTGACTTGGTAATAAAATGAGGGTGTAATTATGACAGATAAAGGATAACATTTGGGCCTTCGATTGAGTACCGATTTGGAAAAAAAAAGAGAAAGGGACTTCATGAATTAGACAGGATTAAAATAGCCTCATAAGGCGAGTCATATTCAGATTCTATGAAATACGGTTATGATATTATAATATTGTATTGCCTAGGTGGATCAGAAAAAAAACCATTTCAAATATTCCATATCGCAACGTAAGCCCTAGTGGCAATATATTACGTAAGAAATTTCAAGTTA
The DNA here is from genome assembly GCF_000393655.2 of Nicotiana sylvestris. NCBI lineage: Eukaryota > Viridiplantae > Streptophyta > Magnoliopsida > Solanales > Solanaceae > Nicotiana > Nicotiana sylvestris. Next base: position 108,865,520 of record NC_091064.1, read on the forward strand.
TCAGGAGATGATTGTAAATCAACATTGAGGTGAATCAACAATGGATGGGTAAAAGTTGCAAAGTACGAGATGAGATTGGGCCATCAGTCTTAAGATGAATGGTAATGAAGAAGCGTTAAAGGATTTAACTTATGCATATAGGATAAGCAATGAGAGTAACCTATAGTTCGGTAGCAGACCTCAGTAACGATAAATCGAAGTAAGAATTTTGATATGGTATGGCCTACTTAGATATAGTAAAGCTAATGACGCTAGAGGGACAGATTGACATAATTTCGTATATGTTCACAAGGTGAAGCCTAGAGATTGGCTAAAAGCTGGAAGAGAAGAGAAGATCCAGGCACACATACAAAGTTAAGAGTCTTAAAAGCTGCATGACAGAAGATAGCAACAGTTACGAGACTAGAAGGATTCCGACTACAGTCGTGGTGTGAGAAAGAGGCTAAAAGGGAGGAATACCCTGACCTTTAGATTTATTCACAGAATAATTGCCTAAATGGCAAGGAGAGCATAAGGTATTCACAAAGAGCTATAAGTTATGGAAATGATAAGAGCATCAGACAGCATTCGAGGTCGAATGATCCAAAGGGGGGAATGATGTTACACCACGCAATATAATGATGATGTTATATCCTGCAGTATTATATTACGATAATATTGCGCCTTGCAGTACTATATTACGATGACGTTATGCTTCGCAATATTAAGTTACGAGGATGTTGCACCCTGTAGTATTGTACGTTGAATTTGTCGTAAGGTAATTGACATCAGTCTAAGGAAAAGATTATTTGGGAATTATAAGGAGTATAAGTGATGAGTAAATTCATGAAGGTGAGAGGGGAGGCAAATCGAAGAAAATGAATTTCGTTAAAATTTGGTATTTTGGGATAAAATACGGACCAAGCTATAATACCCGGTATTTATAAACTAGTACCATATGACCACAGTTGTATAATGTATAAAGTATATATGAAGTATATTAAAAATAAGTAGAATTTTGAGTAATTTGTGGCAATTTTTAAATTATACGGGTAATTAATTAATTGCCGGGTAACAAGACATTACCCGATTAACTAATAAGTGGATAAAAATTAACAAAAACTTACTAAATAAATTGGCACAAATGCCGCAAGGATAAGATGACTCGTGAGCAATCTATGCCTTGTGGCTATTTATGGCCAAATCAAAAATTTGACTAACCTAAGACTTAAAGTCTTATCTTCAAAAGATATCAGAAACATTTTCCCATTATTGAAAATCAAACAAAACACTTGCATTCGTTGATTTTTAACAAAACGTGAGAAAGTAGATTTCAAAACGTTTTGAAGATTTAAACAATTCCTTGATTTTCAAGATTTCAACAATTCGATCCTTAAAGCCAACATTTTGTTCAAAACGTTAAAAGCAGATTAATTCGTACGAAATTTCAAGTTTGTTCAAGTGTGAATTTTGTCCATATTTCGCAGAAGTGGGTTCATTCAAATAATTCGGGGAATAGGTATGTTAAGGTCCTCCCTTCTTTCTTTTGACATGGTCAAAATTGTACTGAAGAAACAAGCAAATACACAGTTTCTATAAATTACTCTATTCATAGAAATAGTAGGGGTGTCTATATTCTTGATTCTCTATGAGAATTATTATTATCTTCTGTTCATGGGTCTCAGAATATACACAGTTGGAAAAGTTTATCCGGAAGGAATATCGAGATTATTATATATTTTTCATGCATTTCACTCATTTATACATGTGCAATTACCCATGACCAGATGGCGTTATATACGCATATATATGTAAATATATGTATATGGGATATGGGAAAAGGTTACGGCGTTATATATGCACCACCACCTGATCAGCTGGTATATGATGTTGATGTTGCCCACAGTGGCTGAAATTATTTCATGATTTACAAGGTTACTCAGACTTACGGGTTAAGTCATGTACTCCATATTTCTTCCATGTCTGTTTTGTTATTTATGTGCTTTACATACTCGATACATTTTTCGTACTAACGTCCCTTTTGCCTGAGGATGCTGCGTTTCATGCCCGCAGGTCCAGATAGACAGGTCAAGAGCCCTCCAAGTAGGCTATCAGCTCAGCGGAAAATGTTGGTGTGCTCCATTTGCTTCGGAGTTGCGTGTTTGGTTAGTATGATTTAGACGTGTATTGTTTGGTATGGCGGAACTCTGTCCCGACCTTTATGACATTTATATACTCTTAGAGACTTGTAGACATATATTGTGTACGTAAAAGATTGTACAACCTTGTCGGCCTACGTTTTGAGTTTATATATGATCATGTTGGCCTATTAGGCCCGTATGTCATGTGTATATGATTATGTAATAAGAAAGATACGTTACGTTGGTACTCGGTTGAGTAAGGTACCGGGTGCCCGTCGTGGCCCATCGGTTTGGGTCATGACAATATATATATATATATATATACACACATCTCTGGACACGTACGTTACACGTGTGTTCCATATCAGTTGATACAAAATTTTTAAAACGATATAAATAATATTAAAACTTGTACATAATTAGTAACTGAAAATTTGAAAGGAAAAAGCACAAGCTTAACTTGATGAATATATAGTTAACCTATTTATTTTGAATGACTCGATATCACTATTATATTTTGTAGTTGTAGACACTAAACTAAAATGGTATAACTTTTTCTTATGCAGTTCTTCTAATATACCACATATTTAGCTCGATAATTTTCTCAAATTTTGATATTCCATCAATACATAGTTTTAATATGAATATAAACAATGTTGCAAGTACTCCACGTCTTAAAGTTTGTGCCTTGTTTTTTAGAAGTTGTAGCCTCCTTTTGACAGCCGCATACATATCAAGAAGTTATCGAATGAAAGTACTCTTTCTGTCCAATTTTTTAAAAGTTATTGCTTCATGTAAAAAATTAATATAGGCAATTGATTTCTAGAATTTCTTTTGAAACAAACTTTTCATCTTTTGTTTCTTCTTGTCTAAAGATATTCTCCAGGTTTCATCTTATTGAATTAAAATACTTATACTTATTTGACTCTATAATAAAAGATTTAAGCTACATTGATTATCAAAAGGATATCCCAAGAAAAAGTGATAGACAAAATAACCCCCAGTCTTGAATGTTTATTGCGGAGAAAAGGAAAAAAATAGCTCTAGTAATGGAACCAGTCATTTTCATAATTAGTCCAGAAAGCAACGTGTAAATTTATATTCAAAGGAGAAAAGAAAAAAAAGAAACAAAACAATCAAAATAAAATATGATAATCAAGAATACTGGATCAAATATAAGATCGCAGGCATATAAATTATAGTCTAAAGATATATATGTTGAGTTTCCTTTAAACACTGGCACTATAAGACTTCCTTTGATCACATATATAGTGAAAATAACAATAATAACTGGTTAATAAGTGGAAAAATAATAATTGGAGAGCAATAAAGCAGTCCACCATAAGTTCACTGAGATTTCTTTACATGGGCGTTGTAATTGGAGTTGAGCAAAATTAAAAAAGAAAAACAGAAAGAGAATGTTCTTCTGGAAAAAGGGAGCTACTAACAAAGAAGAGTAACCCGCATGTCCAGATAGACAGGTCGAGAGCCCTCAAAGTAGGCTATCAGCTCAGTGGAAGATGTTGGTGTGCTCCATTTGCTTTGGAGTTGCGTGTTTGGTTAGTATGATTTAGACGTGTATTGTTTGGTATGGTGAGACTCTGTCCCGACCTTTATGACATTTATGTACTCTTAGAGGCTTGTAGACATATGTCGTATACGTAAAAGATTGTACAACCTTGTCGGCCTACGTTTTGAGTTTATATATGATCATGTTGGCCTATTAGGCCCGTATGTCATGTGTATATGATTATGTAATAAGAAAGATACGTTACATTGGTACTCGGTTGAGTAAGGTACCGGGTGCCCGTCGTGGCCCATCGGTTTGGGTCATGACAATATATATATATATATATATATATATATATATATATATATATATATATATATATATATATATATATATATATATATATATATATACACATCTCTGGACACGTACGTTACACGTGTGTTCCATATCAGTTGATACAAAATTTTTAAAACGATATAAATAATATTAAAACTTGTACATAATTAGTAACTGAAAATTTGAAAGGAAAAAGCACAAGCTTAACTTGATGAATATATAGTTAACCTATTTATTTTGAATGACTCGATGTCACTATTATATTTTGTAGTTGTAGACACTAAACTAAAATGGTATAACTTTTTCTTATGCAGTTCTTCTAATATACCACATATTTAGCTCGATAATTTTCTCAAATTTTGATATTTCATCAATACATAGTTTTAATATGAATATAAACAATGTTGCAGTTACTTCACGTCTTAAAGTTTGTGCCTTGTTTTTAGAAGTTGTAGCCTCCTTTTGACAGCCGCATACATATCAAGAAGTTATAAAATGTGTTGATACCCAATTTTTCCCTATGTATTTTTATATATAAAATACTTTCAAAATAGCATGTACATGCATATATAAGCATGCCCAAGAGTTTTGGTATTTTTTTCAAAGATTTTAAAATCAATTTATTGTCCATTTTTAGCAGTACAAAAATCAGTAATTATTCCCAAAATTATCAATTTTGGCGAGTAATTTATTTTTATTCCCATATTAATACCAAAATATAATTAAGGTAATTTTTTTTTATACATTTTTGCAAATTTATTTGGTATGTAAAAAAAAGAAGCTAAATTGCATATATTTACAATTATAGCCTATTTTACGATTAACAGCATTTTGCAATTATAAAATTATTTCCAGTATTTTTGGATTAATATTTATATATTATTAATTGAGTCAGTACATTTAATTTACTTTTAAAATTATTTTTTACTATTTTTTACAAAATAAAAGGGAAAACTGGCTATTTAACATTTAGCCTCACTTCATTTTAATTACAACCTATATTACATTTCAATTTTAACCCATAATTGAACCAATCCTAACCCCAATTGAACTGGCCCAATTTCAATTTTGACCCAACCCATAACCCAATTCAAATGACCCTACCCGGTTTCCCACCTACCCCCTTAAATCTAGGCCGTTGATCATTCAGATCAACGACCATTATTTACCCTTCCATAATTAAACCTAAACGACTATCCTAATCTCCCTCATTCTCACCTGACCCGCCGCCTTAAAACCCTTCGTCTCTCAAAACACTCTCAAGCTCTCTGAAACCCTAGCCATCTCCCACCTTATTCTACCATGTTTCCCCGGAATCCATGGCTTCTCAGGCCATGGGTGGCCTGTACTCACTCCCCTCCACCACTCAAACTTGTATGTTCGATGTTTTAAGTCCCGGCTCCAATGGCTCTCTTCAGATCCTTCTCAGATCTATAGATTTATGGCTTCTCCGGCCATTATTCCGGCGTGTTCAAGCAATATGAGTCTTTTCGACTCAGGATCTGACTTTCCTCAAGACCTTTCTCATTTCTGGGCTTTTCTCTAAAACCCTAAGCTGTCCGAGGTTCTTTACTAGCTTATTTTCTTAGATCTGGAATATGTCTGTGGTCTACCGAACTTTTTCCCCAAATTCTCTTTTCAAAATCGTTTAATTTCGATTTAGGGTTTGTAAAAGGTTTCTTCAAAATATCTTTCTGATTCTTTCTGTTCTTTCTTCATGTGTGTTCGTCTGTGTTATTCTCGTATGACTTCTTTTACTACGCATGTACTATCCTTCTACTTTCTTTTCTCTTGTACTCGCATGTTAATCCGTATTATATTTTCCTTACTCTTCTACTATATGTGTTTAATGTGAGTTCTTTGATATTGTTTGCTTTACTGGACTATGTTTATGTTCTTACTAAGCATGATTCATCTGTTTTTACCTAAGAACTTGTTAAAGTTCTGAGTTTTTTCTCAAAACGTGTTCTCCATGCTCTTGACTATGTATCACGTCTGTTTGTTTCCCATAAGTCTTTGGAAAAGACTCCTGATCCTCTATCGAGTGGCTTGCCTTCTCATCTCTATCATCTGACTCAATTTGGAACCCTAAGATTTGGGGATTTCATGCAATTTTGATCTTTTGTGTGCGAGTTAGGGTTCCACTTTGGGACTCTAGACTCTCAGACTCATTGTAAGCCTGTAAACTAGACTTGTATCCCTTTGCTTATGATTCTGAACATTTCTATGTTCGACTCTTTTCTAAGTAACATGACAATTCCTTCTTGATTCACATATTTGTGTGCTTTATATATGAGAAATTTTTCTTTCAAAAGGGTTTTGTCAACTATTGATTGATTCCGAATTCCTTTTAATAGGGTTTAATTGATTGTTACTGATTTTCTCTAATTGAACCTTCTTTACCTTTTCCTGACTTGGTTCATTCAAACAAAGCCTGCAATTTCGATTTTTTACTGGCTGAGTGATTGATTCCCTTTCCTTATTTTTTCACAAACTGTGTACCATCGGACTTTTGCCTTAAATAAACCTTGTGTATTTACCCTTCTTGTGTTACTTTGGAATAGATTTTAATCCAATTCTTTCCTTAATTGTCTTCTACCCGTTTGAAATAGAATCCATTAACTAAAGGGAGATTCTGTGTGATTGATTGAAGACCAATTTTCTTACCTTTTCTTACTTGCCTTCTGCACTATAAAAGGGGACTACCCTTCTGCACTTGGACAGACATCGAATTCAATATTTTACACACACACACCTCTCAATTACAATATTCTTTCAATACTCTAGTCTCTACTGAGATCTTTTGTACTGTTTGCTTGCAATTTAGTTTACAAGACTTCAGCTTTCACTTATTTGTTTCCCTGAAACTGGTATGTCTTAATTTTGATTTCAACACCATCCCTATGTGTTTACTTTACAATTGCTACACTCCTGTCTACTTTGTTGTTCATGTTCTGTACTGAATATGCTACTCTCTCTTTGCATCTACTGTACATATTTTGTTGTGAATTCCCTATACCCCCACTCCCTTTTATGTGTTTGAGTTAAGGTTCAGGGCCTGATAGCATCCAAATTGCTGCTTAGGTGTGAACCTGATCCTCAATGGATCCCAACTCTCAAAATTTGGCTAACAGGCTAGTCAGGGGTGTGCCAGCACTCCTAATTGCTGAGCATGACCACCAGCCTGCCATGGCTCTCCCTAATTCCCCCTCTATGCACTTGTACTCTCTCTTAGATTCTAAGTTTTGCCCCTCTCTTTTGAGCCTTGCTTTGGGACCTTGAGTTCCCTCTGAACTTTGACATTTGAGGATTGGCATTTCCACACTACACTATGCTCTTAATTCTGCAATGTGTTTGGGATGTAAGCATTGCTTGGAGCCACTTTGAGACTTTTGGGAACTTTGATACATCTCAAATAAGAGAAAGGCTTTGGAAACCTGATCCTGGAAGTTGGTTCATCTCATATTGTTAGACATTGAGTCTAAATTAGGCTCCTTGGTTGTAGCTTAATTTCTGATGTAATTTTACTTTTCTTAATTCATTCTGGTCTGTAATATGTTGTAATAACTTATGGTGTACTAGTGAAAAGGGGGGGGTCATTTATGTATGCAAAGGGTAGACAACATGCTCATAGGCGTTACTATTTACAAGCTCTTCACTTACGCATATCATGTAGAAATCCTGCCTATAAGTTTTCTGCACTCATGCACGTCATATAGAAATCCTGCCTATAGTTTCAACACTTACGCGTATCATGTAGAAATCCTGCCTATAAGTTTTCCGCACTCATGCACGTCATATATAAATCCTGCCTATAGTTTTTGCACTTATGCACATCATGTAGAAATCCTACCTATAAGTTTCTGCACTTCTGCATATAGAAATCATGACTATAGGTGTCCTGCACTTCTGCATTTTTATCTATCATTAGGCCAACGGTCATAGCTTAAAACAATAATCAACTGCCTTCTAGATACCATGTCTATAGGACTCCCTGCACTTTCAGAATCGTCTTAAAATAAACAACACTTAGAAATCATGCCTATAGGAGTAACCCTTTGAATCTGATTCTCTTATTTCATCTACAAGTCTAAAATCAGTAGTGATGTCGTTTGACATCTGCAGAACTTATGTGTTTTCTACAATCAGTAAGCCTTCTTCAAAATCGGAGTAAGCATTGTTAGATATCATGCCTATAGGTTTCACCTAGGCAAACCATTAGATAATTGATTAACTGCATCAGTCTTTGATAAATTACAACCAGGGAAGGCTAATTCGGACTCCTTATCTGATAAATATGTGATAAATCAGCCTTCCCTAACGCTTTAAATTCAGACCATAACCAGTATTTGTAAGTCATGCTAAACAATTTTTTTCTTTAAAATGAGGAGGCCTGTTTGAGCCCTTTAAACTGTTATGTGTTCTCCTCATACCTGCCTTATATGTTTTGATTATCGCCCTAGAATTTTATCCTTTTAAAACTCTGAAAAGCCAAATCTCCCTTCCCTTTAGGACTAGTAATCCCAAATGCCTCCGGGACTGATAGGATTGGGGCGGGTACTAGCATGCAATAAGTAACGATACTATTCAGCGCTTAATACCTTAACGGGGTGGGAAAGGGTAGATATGGATATGATGACCGGTGCGTTAATACCACGTGTAACCCCTTTTTTGAGGAGTGGTTACCGGGTATTGCATTGACGTGATCCATATTGTTTGTAAACCTAGGACCCCCTTTCTTTTTAACTTGTTTTATTGTCCGAACTATTTCCTTAAAATTTCTGCTTTCTTTATTCTCTTCAAACTTTCAATTTGCTTGCAATAATATGTGAACCCCTTCTTACTTGAGCCCTTAATTGTTTATTTAATTATGTGAAGTCACAATTGTAACATGGTCGGGAACCACACTAGTGGATCTTGAGGGGTGCCTAACACCTTCCCCTCGAGATAATTTCTAGCCCTTACCCAAAATTTGGTTCTTCAAACTCAAACCCTTCTTAGTGTCCTAATGCACTTAATCATTAGGTGGCGACTCTTCAAGTTCCAAAACCCAATTCCTAAAAGGGAACGAGTCGTCCTCCCAAATGTCACAAGCCTGATTTCGCAAGAAAAAGGGGGCGTGACAGCGTGGTGACTCTGCTGGGATATTTCTTTTAGGCTTTTACCATCTCATGTTATTTGTCACTTTACTGCTTCTTTATTGCCTTTATTTAATGTCTTTATTTCTCTTCTATTACGAGACTGACTTGGCTCCTTGTTTCTTTTCTTTAATGCTTTCTTTTACTACTTTCCTTCAATACTGTTGTAATTATGAGCAATTATTGTAATCATTACTTTATGAACGTACAAATACATGAAAACTTGTAACTACATATTCAACATCATATTTCACTCGTGCCAAACAAAATACCATAGCAACGCTTATAATGAGTGGTTGCGCCCTTCCGATATCATTACCCCCTAAATTTGGCAAAGGCGTATTTGCGGTAAAACCAGTCGATCAACGGTGTAGTCGACGGTTCCGTGCCTTTCCTTTTTGAGTTGTCTGCTCAAGGGTACCTGTCTAATACCTTATAGAAACCTTACTCTGTTCAATTGTGCATGCATCACTGTCAAAACCTAGCCGAGTCAGTTATGTTGTCCACATAATGACTCTTTATGATAGCCTTGTCCAAAGTCCACTGGGTTTCCTAGGAACCCAAACAGACGTTACCATATTCTGTGCATTTATTTGGAGAACTAAATGTTGCTTATGCTAATTATTGGTTTAAATAGTCGAGTCTGGCGGGGTAACGGTCTAACACTTTGTTTTGCAGAAATGAGGCACGAAGTCCCCAGATTTGGCATGGTCACCAACATCCACCCAAGGTTGCTAAGTTGGTGGGAGGATCTTCACTCCAGTGATCAGGCTCTTGTCCGAAAATACCTAGGAAATTTTCCTTCTCTCCTGGAGGTCCAACCCAATAACAAAATCATAGAAGCTTCTACTCTGTTCTGGGACTGTGATAGGTCTGTGTTTCACTTCGGGCAGATTAAGATGACACCTCTGCTCAAGGAAATAGGAGGATTAGCTGGTATTCTATAGGAGACTCCGAGTTTACTTATGCCGGAAAATCGCAAGGGTAGGGGTTTTCTCAAAATGATGGGACTAAAGAAAACACAGACTTGACCTGTTTGAAGGATTCCTACGTTCCTTTCAACTATTTGTACGAAAGGTACGGTCATAGTAAGTCCTACCGCACTTACACAGATGAATTCGCCCTCACCTCATTGGGGCATATCCATAGAAGGGTCTATATCTTTATGTTCTGCTTCTTGGGGATGATAGTGTTTCCTATAAAGAAAGCAATGATTCACACCAGGCTAGCTATGGCCACTAAAACCTTAATGGATCGTTGCAGAAATGTACCGAGCCTTTAAAAAGTGTCAACAAGAATCCCCACACTTCGAAGGCTGCAACTTGCTACTCCATCTCTGGCTCATGGAGCATCTCCAAATGGGTGAATATCAGCAAGAGATTCAGCGGAGAGACTGGGATGATCATATAGCCTTCCATCAACCAAGGCGAATGAACTACATGCCCAACATGTTTGCTCAGCCAGGAGATGCCAAAGGATTGGTGGAGCTGTTTGAAAATCTGACCGACGATCAAATACAATGGATGTTCGAATGGTTTCCTACTAACAAGTTCATTGCCCGATCCAGGGACGCATCGTTTCTGATACTGATCGGTTTAAGAGGAACCTACCCTTATGTCCCCCTCCGGGTCATGAGATAGGCTGGTAGGAAGCAGGTTATACCAAGGGTCGACAAGATGAGTAACCTTCGGGCTGACTTCCAAGTTGATGACAGTCCTTATAAGTGCCAAGCTCAGCATATGTCGCATTGCAAGATCATTATGGGAAGCGATACTATCGAGCCAGACAGATACCATGCTGGCTACACCCCATACTATTCAGGATGGCTGGAGGATAATCACAATGGTCTGGGCCAACCTGGGTTTGTTCGAGGTCACATGATCATCGATGAAAAGGCTGAAGCATAAGTCAAGTACAACTAATTGTGCAAGAGGATACGGGAATGCAAAATTGAGCACCGGGAGATTCAAGAAGCCCATCAAAAGTTGATCGAAGAATGGAAGGATATGGCTGACAGTGCCAACAATCGACTGGGGTATTTGGAGCAGGGTTTAGTAGAGTTGGAGAGGAAGTTCATCCAGAGGATTGAAAACTGCTAGAACACTGAGGGAAACGAAGGAGGACACTTGGCTAGAACCTATTTGTTGCTGGGACTGCGTGAGCTGGTGAAGTTGTTCGATGGAGCTAAAGATGATGAGTCTGGGGAAGGTCCTTCTGGGACCAAGTAGTTTGGAGTTTGTTCTTTTGCTTTAAAAATGTAATAAGGCCAACGGCCATTAGTAACATTTTATTTTCCGTTATTAGTGTCGTTTTGGGATTCACCTTATTTTTTATCAATAAAATGAGGCATTTAGCATTATAAGTTCTCCAAATCAACTTATCGCTAGGCCTACCTTGGGCATAACGAGGCTCCCAAATTAGGACACGATTTATATTCTTGCACTATGTATTTAAATATTGCAACATTTTCTTCTAATAATCTGCACTAACTTGCTACCTTTTTGTTTTTACCTTTTGTTTATTCCCCTCCCCAAAGGTTAGTTTGTGCACTCTGGCATCATCATCATACTCCACAAGATCTAAGTGCCCTCCACCTCCTCCTCCTCCGAGTCCTATCAGAAACAAGAACAAGGGAAAGATGGAAGATTTGAGCAACATCAGAAATGAGAACTCAGTTGAAAGGGTAGAGGTTCCTCAGGGTATTCAGGTTTCCAAGGAAAGTGCCTCTCAGCTCCAACAAAAGTTATTGAAGTTTCATGAAGAACTGGACCAAGTTCGGAACTTGGCGAATTTATCATTTTCCTTCACTACCCCAAATGTCAACTTTGCCAACACTCAAAACCACAAAATCAACCTGCTCCCCATCACCACTGCAACACATGCCACACTTCAGAAAACACCCCACTGCTCATCCCTGAACCACTAAATTCCACAAATGATCATCCCCACAATTCCCCCATCTATGTGGAAACCATGCCACACTATACTCAACTTATTTCAAGAACACCTGAGTCCGATGATAAGGACTCGATTATCAGGAATCTAGCAGAAGAACTCAAGAAGCAGACTAGCAAAATTCAGGGCGTCGAGAGAAGTAAGGGGATTGAAGGACTAAATTACGAAGACCTTTGCATTCAACCCGATGTCGAACTGCCCGAGGGGTACAAACCTCCTAAGTTCGAAATGTTTGACGGTACCGGGGATCTGAGAGTTCATCTGAGAACATACTGCGACAAGTTGGTCAGAGTAGGGAGGGACGAAAAGATTCGCATGAAACTCTTCATGAGGAGTCTGAAGGGAGATGCTTTGTCTTGGTACATCAACCAAGACCCTAAGAAGTGGTCAAATTGGGTAAGTATGGCATGCGATTTCATGGACAGGTTCAGGTTCAACGCAAAAAATGCACCAAATGTGCTCTACATCTAGAACTTAAAGAAGAAACCCACGAAGACATTCCGCGAGTATGCTACTCATTGGAGATCAGAAGCTGCTAAGGTCAGACCGGCTTTAGGAGAAGAACAAATGAATAGGTTTTTCATCCGAGCTCAAGACCCACAGTTCTATGAAAGGTTAATGCTGATTGAAAGCCAGAAATTTTTCGACATCATCAAGCTAGGGAAAAGGATCGAGGAAGGTATCAAAAGTGGTATGGTCACTAACTTTGAAACTTTGTAGGCCACCAACAGGTCTCTATAGTCTGGTGGCACATCCAAGAAAAGGGACGTGAGTGCCATGATGGTTGCACAAAGAACAAAATCCCCAATTGAATACCAAACCTACCCAATACCTTCACTCACATATCAACCTACCCCAAATTACCAAGCACCCTCGCCCTCTTACCAAACTCCACCACCTACTTACCAATCACCTCCACCTACCACATATCAGCCTACTTCACCCAGATATTCCCAACCCGCACATGTCTACCAAACCTACAATACTCAACCCTCTCACTATCAATCACCTCCCACCCGCCAAAACTTTCCTAGACCCGACCAAACTTCGACCACAGACCCCTCAAATAGTATACCGCCATTGCCGAACCTATCGACCAGCTGTATGAAAGGCTCAAAGTTGCTGGTTACATCACCCCTATCCCTGCTGTAAACCCCGAAAACCCCTCCCAAAGGGTCAACCCAAACAAAACTTGTGCATACCATTCCGGCATGAAGGGGCATACTATTGATGAGTGCTGCTCTCTGAAGGATAAGATCCAAGCTTTGATTGACAACAAGATCATCATAGCAAAGGAGCCAGCTCCGAATGTTCGCAACAACCCTCAGCCTGGCCACAAGGGTGGGGGAGTTCACATGATTGAGATAGAGGACGATTGGGACCCCAAAGGGTCGATCGTATTGATCGCTGAAGGTGACGAGTCAAAGAAACCAACGGTCACACTTAATCCGATTGTGGTCCAGATCCAGCCTTCTGAAAACACTGAAGTAGACATGTCCATACCACTTGAGTTCGAAGAACATTCTTCTGCAAAGATGCCAGGACCTATTGAGGTTGAGTTTGGGTCTCCAAAGACACCTGTACCATTCAAAGTGGCTGTGTAACCATCTAAGGCAAAGGTGCCCATTCCGGTGGCTATAACAGCCGTAACACCATTCCATACGAAGGCCATACCATGGGATTACACCGCCGAGGCGAGAAGGAAAGGGAAAACCAAATCTGGAGAAGCCATCACAGCATAGGGTATGACAAGAACCGGCAGGGTTTATACCCCAGATCATCTAGCCAAGTACAGTAAGCAGGCCTCTGGATGATCAACCATCACTGAAACTGGGCTTGATGATCTCTGGAGGAAGATACAAGCCAAAAAGTATTCGGTCATTGGTCAGTTGAACAAAACGCCGACCCAGATCTCTATCTTGGCTCTGCTACAATGTTCTGACGCACATAAGAACGCCTTATTGAAGGTGCTGAGCGAGGCATATGTACCCAGCAACATAACTAGAGGAGAAATGGCAAACATAGTGGGGCAAGTATTGGAGAGTCACAAAATCACTTTCCACGAAGATGAGTTGCCACATGAAGGGCTAAGCCACAACAAGGCCTTGCACATCACTATGCAGTGCGAAGATCATTTCATCACTAGAATCCTGATTGACGGAGGGTCCAGCCTCAATATTTGTCCATTGGTGACTCTCAGAACATTGGGAAAGAGCCTGCATGAGATCAAGGATGGAGCCATCAATGTCAAAGCTTTCGATAGATCCCAAAGGTCCACTATTGGAGAAATCAGTTTGTGTTTGCAAATGGAACCGACTTGGTTCGACATTGATTTTCAAGTGATAGACGTCCCAGCATCTTACAACTTGCTATTGGGACGGCCCTGGTTCCATGCCACTGGGGCTGTAGCATCAACCCTACATCAAGCAGTGAAATTCGAGTGGAATCGCCAAGAGGTAATTATTCACGGCGACGGTAGCAATCCCATATACAGTCGCTAGACCATCCCAGCAATCGGAGGAAGAAGGAAGATAGGCGGAGAAACCTACCATCACATTGAGCGAGTCAACGCCGTGGACAAGGACAAATGTTGGGATAACAAAATTGAAAGTATACTGAAATGGTGTGGAAACGAACCTGGCAAGGGACTTGGCAAGAATCTCCAAGGAATCGCTAAGCCTATCAAGTTGAAAAAACATGGTACCACTTTTGGTTTGGGATATGAATACACTTGGGAGGAATTCAACCATTGGTGGCCACCATGGCATAGTCCCTACTACCCACTGGGGCATCCGATACCTTGCTTGGAGCAAACTTTCCAGCCAGCCAATGTCATATATAGGTCGGGAGAAGAGGAAGCACTGGCGGCGATGAGGAATTTGTTTTTGGAAGATGATAATATGGACTGTTGTGTCATTTTCGAGGAGGAGGGGGAGGAAGGCCCTTCTATACAAGCGGTGAGCCGAGGAGCACGCCTCAACAATTGGTTCATCAGAACCATCAGGGCTTGGAAAGCTTCAGGGTAGCAAGGCTGAACAAAGTACCATGCATTATCTTTTTTTTCCGCTAATTGACTTTCTTTCCACATTTTTAATATTGAAATAAGAGCTCCAATGTTTAAAACAATTATGAAATTTATCAAGGCATTTTAGTTTCTTATAAATCTTGCTCTTATTACTTTTTATCTTTTACTTTATTTACACAGCATTACTATTACTTATCTTGATGAACCGATGATTGTGACGTGCAACGAGGCAACACAACAAACGGATATGGACTCAGAAGAAGATGATATACCAGAAGAGGTTGTTAAAGAGGTTGAGGATTTTAAGAATAGACCTAAGTCTAATCTGGACGAAACTGAGATTGTCAACCTGGGAGATGCAGAAAATGTCAAAGGAACACGAATCAGCGTTCATCTGTCACCATCAGAAAAGAAAGAGTACACGAAATTTCTAAGGGAATATGAGGACATATTCGCCTGGTCTTATCATGACATGACTGGTCTCAGTACATCTATTGTAGCTCACAAGCTGCCAACCGATCCGACATGTCCACCAGTAAAACAGAAGCTCAGGAAGTTCAAACCTGACATGAGTTTGAAAATCAAGAAAGAGGTCACCAAGAAAGTCAAAGCCAAGGTTCTCAAGGTAGTAGAGTATCCAACATGGTTAGCCAATATTGTGCCAGTGCCAAAGAAGGAAGGGAAGGTTAGAGTCTGTGTCGACTACCAGGATCTCAACCGGGCCAGTCCGAAAGACAACTTCCCCTTGCTGAACATACATATTCTAATTGACAAATGCGCCAAGCATGAACTATTGTCGTTCATTGATTGTTTTGCTGGGTATCATCAGATATGGATGGATGAGGAAGACACGGAGAAAATGGCTGTCATTACGTCGTGGGGGATGTATTGTTACAAGATGATGTCGTTCGGATTAAAGAATGATGGGGCCACCTACATGAGGGCCATGACTGCTATTTTCCATGACATGATACACAAAGAGATCGAGGTATATGTAGACAACATCATCTTCAAATCCAAGAGAGCCAATGACCATATGAAAGATCTGAGAAAGTTCTTCAACAGACTAAGAAGGTATAACTTGAAGCTGAATCCCGCCAAATGTGCATTCGGGGTTCGTGCCAGAAAACTACTTGGGTTCATTGTGAGTCGTCGAGGAGTAGAACTGGATCCGTCAAAGGTCAAAGCCATCAAAAAATTGCCACCACCGAAGAACAAGAAAGAGGTTATGAGTTTCTTGGGAAGACTTAACTACAACAGCCGGTTCATAGCTCAATCCACTGTCATTTGTAAGCCAATCTTTAAGATGTTGAAGAAGGATGTCACTACCAAATGGACTGATGATTGTCAGAAAGCCTTTGATAGAATCAAGGAATACCTGTCAACGCCGCCAGTTTTGGTCCCGCCCGAGCCGGGTAGACCTCTATTACTCTACCTCGTAGTATTGGATGGAGCTTTTGGTTGTGTTTTGGGGCAGCATGATGAAACGGGAAGAAAGGAGTAGGCCATCTATTATCTCAGCAAGATGTTCACCCCGTATGAGGCCCGATATTCTCTATTGGAATGCACCTGTTGTGCTTTGACTCGAGTAGCTCAGAAGTTGAGACACTATTTTTGTGCCTATACCACTTACCTCATATCAAGAATGGATCCTTTGAAGTACATCTTTCAGAAGCCCATGCCTACTGGCAAGATAGCCAAGTGCCAGATCCTGCAGAGTGAATTCAACATTGTTTACGTAACTCAGAAGGCAATCAAAGGACAAGCACTGGCTGATCATCTTGCTGAAAATCCCGTGGATAGAGAATACGAGCCTCTAAAGACGTATTTTCCTGATGAAGAGGTATCTTTCATAAGGAAAGATATTGCAGAACCCTATGATGGTTGGAGAATGTTTTTCGATGGAGCATCAAACTTCAAAGGAATTGGCATAGGAGTGGTCCTAGTATCAGAAACCGGCCAGCATTATCCGGTGTCTGCCATGCTCAAGGTCCCGTGCACCAACAACATGGACGAGTACGAAGCCTGTATCTTAGGGCTCAAGATGGCCATAGACATGAACATTCAGGAATTGCTAGTGATTGGAGATTCAGACCTGCTTATACATCGGGTCCGAGA
This sequence comes from Nicotiana sylvestris, assembly GCF_000393655.2. Taxonomy (NCBI): domain Eukaryota; kingdom Viridiplantae; phylum Streptophyta; class Magnoliopsida; order Solanales; family Solanaceae; genus Nicotiana; species Nicotiana sylvestris. The sequence goes on from NC_091064.1 coordinate 108,882,725, forward strand.
AGAATGGGCAACCAAGAACTCCAAGATACTCCATTATCTACATCATGTACAGGAATTATGGAAGAGGTTCACAAAGACAGAGTTCCAATATGTTCCCAGAGTTCAAAATGAGTTTGCCGATGCATTGACTACCCTATCGTCCATGATATAACAACCCGACAAGAACTTCATTGATCCTATTCCGGTAAAGATCTATGATCAGCCAGCTTACTGCACTCATGTAGAAGAAGAATCAATGGAGAACCTTGGTTTTATGATATCAAGGAATATTTTACGAAAAGAGAATATCCAGAACTCGCAAATTCTACGCAGAAATTCACACTTCGGAGATTATCTAACAACTTCTTTCATAGCGGATGAATCCTGTATGGGAGGACTCCTGATTTGGGGTTACTAAGGTGTGTCGACGCAAAGGAAGCATCCAGGCTATTGGAGGAAATTCATGCAGGGACCTGCGGTCCGCATATGAACGGCTTTGTCTTAGCCAAGAAAATACTCTGAGCTGGTTATTTTTGGATGACTATGGAAACGAACTGCATCGAGTATGTCCGAAAATGCCGTTGCTATCAGATACATGCAGACATGATAAAGGTGCCTCCAAACGAGCTTATTGCAACAAGCTCGCCATGGCCGTTCGCCGCTTGGGGAATGGATGTTATCGGACCTATCGGTCTGCCGCATCAAACAGGCACATGTTCATTCTAGTGGCAATTGATTATTTCACCAAATAGGTTGAAGCAGCATCGTACAAAGCACTGACTAAGAAAGTGGTAGCAGATTTTGTCCGCGACCCCATTGTTTGTCGGTTCGGAATTCCGGAGTCAATCATCACTGATAATGGTTCCAATCATAACAGCGACCTAATGAAAGCCATGTGTGAAACCTTCATGATCAAACACAAGAATTCTACAGCTTACAGACCTCAGATGAACGAGGTTGTAGAAGCCGACAATAAGAATATCAAGAAGATACTAAGGAAGATGATAGAAAAGCATAAGAAGTGGCATGAGAAGTTATCATTTGCCTCGTTGGGATACCGCACCACAGTCTGCACATCAACCGGGGCAACTCCCTATATATTGGTTTATGGTACAGAAGCAGTCATTCCCGCCGAGGTAGAAATTCCCTCCTTAAGAATCATACAGGAAGCCGAACTTGACGATGCAAAATGGGTAGAGAGTCGCTTCGAGTAGCTAGCTCTTATAGATGGAAAGAAAATGAATGCAGTTTGCCACGGTCAGCTCTATCAAAACAGAATTTCCAAAGCCTTCAACAAAAGAGTCAAGCCGAGACAGTTTACACTGGGGCACCTGGTGTTAAAGAAAATTTTCCCAAATCAAGAGGAAGCCAACGGGAAGTTCTCTCCCAACTGGCAGGGTCCATACATGGTTCACCGGGTCCTCACCGGAGGAGCCCTCATACTTGTAGAAATGGACGGTGAAGTTTGGCCGAAGCCGATCAATTCAGATGCAGTGAAGCGATACTATGTGCTTTCCTAATATGATGTAATTTGAACTATGCCTGACCTGATTCCTCTTTAAGAGGGGATACGTAGGTAGCCCTATGGGTTCGGTCATAATTCAATAAAATTTTCATTTCCCCCCGCTATTGGAAACTGGGGCAGAATTTTGAGGAGGACCATCAAAATTACAAAGTGATTTCAGCCATTCGACGCAAGCAGCCGTCGGAAGCAGTAGCCTAGTAAACGGGGGCAGAATTTTGAGGAGGACCCTAAAAATTCTGGAGCAAGAGAAGTTACAGTATCTTGGACCACGTCACAGTCGTCAGTTCATCTAAATAAAACTATTCATAATTATGTATTTTTTGTCACATTTCTTTACTAAATCATGCATGTCTGTTACCAAAGTTGCTTCGTATGTCACGTGTATATGATGATGTAATAAGAAAGATATGTTACGTTGTACTCGGTTGAGGAAGGTATCGGGTGCTCGTCGCAGCCCATCGGTTTGGGTCGTGACAATATATATATATATATATATATATATATATATATATATATATATATATACGTCTCTGGACACGTGCGTTGCACGTGTGTTCCATATCAGTTGGTACAAAAATTTTAAAACGATATGAATAATATTAAAACTTGTGCATAATTAGTAACTGAAAATTTGAAAGGAAAAAGCACAAGCTTAACTTGATGAATATATAGTCAACCTATTTATTTTGAATGACTCGATGTCACTATTATATTTTGTAGTTGTAGACAATAAACTAAAATGGTATAACTTTTTCTTATGCAGTTCTTCTAATATACCACATATTTAGCTCGATAATTTTCTCAAATTTTGATATTTCATCAATACATAGTATTAATATGAATATAAACAATGTTGCAAATACTTCACGTCTTAAAGTTTGTGCCTTGTTTTTTAGAAGTTGTAGCCTCCTTTTGACAGCCGCATACATATCAAGAAGTTATCGAATGAAAGTACTCTTTCCGTCCATTTTTTTAAAAGTTATTGCATCACGTAAAATATTAATATATGCAGTTGATTGCTAGAATTTCATTGAAAACAAACCTTTCATCTTTTGTTTCTTCTTGTCTAAAGATATTCTCCAGGTTTCATCTCATTGAATTAAAATACTTATACTTATTTGACTCTATAAACAAAGATAAATCCTAAGATACATTGATTATCAAAAGGAAACGATTATCCCAAGCAAAAGTGTTAGACAAAATAACCCCCGGTCTTTGAATGTTTATTGCGGAGAAAAGGAAAAAAATAGCTCTAGTAATGGAACCAGTCGTTTTCATAATTAGTTCGGAAAGCAACGCGTCAATTTATATCCAAAGTAGAAAAGAAAAAAAGAAACAAAACAATCAAAATAATGTATGATAATCAAGAATACTGGATCAGATATAAGATCGCAGGCATATAAATTATAGTCTACAGATATATATGTTGAGTTTCCTTTAAACACCGGCACTATGAGACTTCCTTTGATCACATAAATAATAAAAATAACAATAATAACTGGTTAATAAGTGGAAAAAAACTAATTGGAGAGCAACAAAGCAGCCCACCATAAGTTCACTGAGATTTCTTTACATGGGCGTTGTAATTGGAGTTGAGCAAAATTAAAAAAGAAAAACAGAAAGAGAATGTTCTTCTGGGAAATGGGAGCTACTAACAAAGAAGAGAAAATGAAAAAAATGATGAAGTAATTTGACACTTTGGTGTCTGCTTTTATAGTGTAATAAAGTATGAGTAAAGACTATGCATAAATATTAGTACTATAACCGGTAGAAGCTCATAGGACCAAACGGAGAAAAGTTAGAATGTGAAACAATGCAACTGATTTTTTTCATTTATTTTAATTTAATAGAAGGCAGCTTCTTACACATAGGCAATATTGTCACTTAGTTTTTAGGGGTATATTTGTAAATCAACTTTTAATTTTGGGTCTTCCCACTTTTAGTATAATATATATATATATATATATATATATATATATATATATATATATATATATATATATAAATGCATGAAATGCATATGGTCATGGGTCATCTGGTCATGACATCTGGTCATGGGTCAATGTGTATGTATAAATGCATAAAATGCATATGAAACACGTTAATAAAATATCTCGGTACGTCATAAGACCATTATGCCTCTGATTAATATCATGAAATAAACTTTACCAACTTACATATTTTTGAGACCCACGAACAAATAATAGAATAATATGATACATGGAAGAATATGAATATACACATCTCTAGCATTTCTACAATAGAGTAATTTATGGAAGTTGTAGCCTTAACATACCTGAGCTAGTCTCATCTTTCCCACCTTTGCAAATTCAAAGATGAGTACATAAACGGTACTAGCGCGAGGAACAAAACCTTCTGTAATCATCTCACAATAAAGTTTGATGGATTCCTTTTTATTTCCGATTTTCCCATGGCCAGAGACCAAAATGTCATATGTATTAGCATTAGGGACAAAGCCCCTCCCTTTCATGCATGACATATTTAAGTTAAAAGGTGAAATTTTGTTCACGATGACATTTCCATGCTCACTGTTCAGTGATATAGCAGCTCTAGCTCAAACCTATTTACGATGAAATGAGGTACTTTATTCACAATAATAGCACCAGGCAAGTGCTATTGTTATAGAGCACCAAGCAACTCTAGCTCAAATATTCACATCCACACAATTGTGTTTTGTTTGATTTCAGATATCTACTATCAATCCAATTCCAAAAAATCGTGGAACTTCTATCTTACTTCCTTCTGTTATATTTCTTATTGACAAGCTACCATCCTAGTTTTCCTATGAGTGGGGTTTTTCAATGTATCCTTTTCCTATATAAATATAGGTGCTACATCTTTATAAACAGCAAGTTCTCTTCTCCTCAATGAAATTCGTCTCTGCACTTCACGATTTATCAAAGAACTTCTATAGATTTGCCTAATTAGCCCTTTTTGACATATCCATGTTTTCCATCAAACAAGATGACATGATCTAAGAAAGTTCCTTCTGCTGAACCTGTGTAAGCTCAACATGCTCTTTATCTCAAAATCTTATTGTAGTTAGATAAGGAAAGGGAGCTGTAAAACTATCACCTCAATATTGTGATGACTCAAAATGTCATCTTTAAATTAAATAATCATCTCAGTATTTTTAAGACCTTGAAAAGTGGTATCAATAATTCCTCGACTTGCGTGCGCAGTCCGTATAATTTGCCGGAAGGTTTTTATGTGAAAAATGGATTAAATTGTGAACTAGAGTTTTAAAACTCAACTGAGTTGACTTCAGTCAATATTTTGAGCAAACGAACCCGGATAAAAGTTTTGACCATTCCGGTAGTTCTGTATCGTGATTTGGAACTTGGTCATATGCCCGAAATCGAATTTGGAGGTCTCTAGATTAAATTATCGCAATTTAACGGAATCTAGAAATCTAAGGTTAAAGATTTCTTAGGTTTGACCGGAGAGTGGACTTTTTGATATCGGGGTTGGAATCTAGTTCTAAAAATTATCATAGCTTTGTTATGTCATTTATGACTTGTGTGCAAAATTTGAAGTCAATCGGGCTTGATTTGATAGGTTTTTGCATCGAATATAGAAGTTGGATGTTCTTAGTTTCATTAGGCTTGAAAGGGGGTGTGATTCACGATTTTAGCATTATTTGATGCGATTTGAGATTTCGACTAAGTCTGTATTGTGTTTTAGGACTTGTTGGTGTATTTTGTTGAGGTCCCGAGGGTCTCGGGTGGATTTTGGAAGTTTAACGGATATAAAAAGGCTGCTGAATTTTCTTTTACAGCATATGAACAGTACCGTGTACAGTACCCCATGAACAGTACCGTGTACAGTACCCCATGAACAGTACCGTGTACAGTACCCCGTGAACAGTAAAAACGCGTGAACAGTAACCCAGAATTCTGTTTTTGTCAAATTGGAGCTCGGGAAGAGGCGATTTTCTGGAGATTTTCAGAGAAAATAACGGGTTAAGTGTTCTTAACTTAATTTTGGTTAGATTACCCGAATCTATTACTAGTTTTGGTATTAAATCTATGAATTTAGTTGGAAGAGTTTGAAAACTCTCTCGGATAGATTTGAGGGTCGAAATATTATCGAAATTTAGTAATTTTGGTATGGTTAGACTCGTGGTTGGATGAGGTTTCATATTTCGTAATTTTGTCGGGTTCCGAGACGTGGGCCCCACGGGCGAATTTTTAGTGCAATTTCAGATTTTTAATGGAAAATATAGAATTTCATATGGAATTAATTCCTATAATTTTTATTGACTGAATCGAATTATTTATGACTTGATTTGAGAATTTCGGGCACGAATTTGCTAGATAAAGACTTGTTGGAATTTTGAATTGGTTGCAAAGCGAGGTAAGTGTTTGGTCTAACCTTAGCTTGAGGGATTAGGAGCTGTGTCCTATCTGTTATGTATTATTTGTTGAGTACGACGTATAGGCATGGTGACGAGTATCTATACGTTGATGTCAAGCATGCCCGTGAGTCTTATACTTTGATTGATCTGACTCCGTTTCGTAGTGTATATGTTCTATATGATAATTTCTATTGAGGAATATGACTTGTGGAAGTATTATTATTTTGATGTTGTTTCCCTTGCCGGGATGTTATTGTTTTGATGTTGTTTCCCTTGCCGGGATTTGATTGTTGTACTATTGTTCCCTTACCGGGATTTTATTGTGATTTCATTTATTTCCGTGCCCTTATTTCTTGTGATTGTTGTTTGGGTGAGGAAGAGTGTTAAAGCACGAAGGGTGATGCCGTGTATGATTTTGTGAGGAAGAGTGTAAAACACGAAGGGTGATGTCGTGCCGCACGATGTACAATTTCGTGCAGATTATATTGATTTTATGGTGAGGAAGAGTGTAAAGCACGAAGGGTGATGCCGTGCAGTTTATATTGATTCTTATGGCGAGGACGAGAGTAAAAGCACGAAGGGTGATGTCGTGCACTTGTCCTTGATTTTTCCTGATTCTAACTGAGTTATGTTGTCCTGTACGTTTATTTACTGATTTTCCGTTATTACTTGATTTTATTTCGATGTTATAGATTCCCTTACCCTATTTGCCTTGTGTTTGTTGCTTGGGTGAGGAAGAGTGTAAAACACGAAGGGTGATGCCGTGTATTGTTTTGTTGAGAGAGTGTTAAAGCACGAAGGGTGATGTCGTGCACTTTCTGTTTGCTGTGTTTACTTGTTATTAACAATTCAAGTGTATTAACTGTTTAGATCCCTTTACTGTTGTGATCCTTTGTGTTGGAATCCATAGTGTTTACAATACCTCGCCTTATTTTTTTTAATATGTCCAATACTTCAAATTTCAAGAATTGTTACATTTCTAATTCAATTGATTTCTCAACTAAAGTTTCCTTAAACCGTTTGAGATTGTACTTTACTTAAAAAGGAATTTCTACTATATTTTGATTTATTAATTTCTTGTATTAAAGGTAATGATTCCTTCGATATTGTACTTTAATTGAAAATGGTATTTTCTTTATCAAATAATTTCTAAAAATAACTTCATCTTTTCTTGTTGATTTCCTAATTAGGTTGGAAGTTGTACTCTACTTTATGTTAAGTGAAGGAGGCTCCTTGAACATTCTTAATTGTATTGGGTTATGGCACCTATGAGCTGAGTAACATGAGAATATTGTTGTGCAATGTGAGACAGAAATATGTGGGCACAAGGTGCCGGAGAAAATATTACGATTTTATTTAATGGCAAGTGAGTTGTCCGTGCGGTTGTGACATAAATATGGGCACTAGGTGCCGTGAAAATATGAAAATGGGCTGAGACCTATATTATTTATGACTATGAAATGAGGTGTCATACGGTGACCTTTGCTCGAAAGAATTATATTCGAAAGATGCTTATCTGAAAGATATTTATTTGAAGGAAATATATTCGAAATATATTTATTGAAAAACATATTGTCTTAGAGATTATTACTTGAAGGATTTATAGGCGAAAGATTTATATTTGAAGGTCTTGATTAATTGATTGCACTTGTATTTATTATTTCTTGAGAAGCATTTATGGTGTTCTTGTCGCCTGCTATTTATATCCCTGGTTGATCATTGTTGTCATCATTGTTATATGCTTCCTATTATTTTTGTACACTATCTTGCACAGGTTTATTTGGTAGTCTGGTCCTAGCCTCGTCACTACTTCGCCGAGGTTAGGCTAGGCACTTACCAGCACATGTGGTCTGTTGTGCTGATACTACACTTCTGTACATTTTTGTGTACAGATCCCAGTGCGGTAGACTTTGGACCGCAGTGAGATTGCTGTTTCTTGTTCATCAGGCGATCTGAGGTAGTCCTGCAGGCGTCCGCAGGCCTTGGCGTCTCCTTCTATCTACTATTCCTGTTTCTTTCATGTATTTTCAGAGACAGTGTTGTATTTATTTCTTTTAGACCTTTATTTGTAGTACTCCTAGACAGTCTGTGAAGTTGTGATACCAGTCTTGGGTAGATTTGTTATGGATTGGTATTAGCAGTATTATTAAATCTTTACAATGCAGTCTTCCGCTTATTCAATTCTGTTGTTATATAATTGTTGGCTCTTAACCATTATCGGATTAAAAATGGAAATAAGGTAGATAGTTCAATTGGTTGGCTTGCCTAACTTTCACTAGTAGGCGCCATCACGACTCCCGAAGGTGGGAAATCCGGGCTGTGACACATATATTGCATATCAAATAGCTGTTTTCTTAATATATAAGCTGGACTACTCGTTCTTTACATAAGAAATTCTTTTGAAGGTTTAATTGGACAAAATGACTTGCTTTATGAGAAATTAAAGAAAGCTGTAGTTTAGATATTTGTGTTACTTTTGTACAACATATTGGGAGATACAATTACTTGTAGTTAATATAAGGCATCTTATGCTCTTGTGGAGGAGAATTATTTTCCATCTTTTGGAAATTTAGCTGAGCTGTATGAGATGCTTGAGGGCTTCTACTTCCAAAGAAAACTAAACCAATTTGGTGCACATATTAAACTTATAAGTTATAACATTTAAAATTTCCAAAGAAAAGAAAAAAGCAAGAAAATGTAGAAGTAGTTGAGCCAACTGATTATCTTATGCACTACTAAAAATCCGGTAATTAGCGACCACAAAAACCGACTAACGTTGGTCGATTTTGGCAAATTACCGACCAAAACGCGTGCAAACACGCTTGGTCGCTATTTTGGTGGTCGTTTAAGTATACCGATCAAGGTTGGTCGCAAAGGTAAAAGGACCAACTCTATAATTTAAAGCACATACCAACCAACTATGGTCGATAACATATTTTAATAATTTAATTTTACCGACCAAAGTTGATCGGTGTATTTAAATTACATTATTTTATTAACTATTAAAATCTAAAAATTAGCGACCAAAGTTGGTCGGTAAAATAAAATATATATATTTTTTTTAAAATTAAAATTTAACCATACTGACCAAAGTTGGTCGGTAAAGTTGAAATCTAGGTAATCCTTGTTCATTAGCTGACCAATTTTGGTCGGTAATTTTTAATTTTTAATTTTTTTTTTTAAACATAAGCGACCAATCTTGGTCGCTAATCAGCAGAAAATTATTTTTTAAATTAGAAACCGGCCAACTTTGGTCGGTTTTTTGGGTTTTAATTTGGTGGAAAAGGCCTGTTTTGGCAGCTACACCACCTGCCAGCATACCAAAATTTCTAAATAACAACACAACAACAACAACACAATTCAATAAATACACTAAAACTAACAAATTAAAGTTCAATAGAACTAAAAATCCAAAACCAAGTTAAAACTAATTACAACTAGTTCAAAATTGGTTATGTTTGTCTAGTTCAAATAAATAAAAGTCAAGGAGTGTTTTGTACAACATCATCATCACCGTCCAATGAACTTTCATTTACAAGACGGTATAAAGAAGGGTCTTGTCGAGGACGGGAAGAACAATCACGGGGAGGGCGGGAGGAATGATCACGGGGAGGACGGGAGGAACACTCACATTCAAGTCGAGCCTCTAGCAATGAATCACGAGACCGGGGCAACGGAAAAACTCCAGTAGATAGGAGTGTTCTGATCTGAGCTTGCATGCCAAGGTACTGAGCATCTCTAATCCTTTCTCTTTCCTTGGCCGCTTCTAGCTCGGATGTGAGCTTTGTCACAGTCTCCCGCATAGCGCAAAGGCTCTCTCCATTAATTTGCTCGCCTTGCGAGTAAGTCCCTATTCCTTGCATTCCACACTTGTACCGATGGAATTTCTTAGTAGGAAGCTCGTATACCTTCCCCCATTTTGGACCGCCAGCAGAATCCATCCATATGTTTTCAGCATCCTCGTCCGAAGTTTGGGTTGGCTCGCTCGACTCATTAGGTGGCTGAGTGCGGATGAATTCCTCCACATTAGTTTGGTAGCGACCCTACACAAAAATTTACATTGAATTAGTATTTCAAAATTTATATAAAAATAAATTAAAATACTTAAAGAAAAGTGAAAGCTTACATATACAGACGAGGCCCGGTCCTCGACCCACCTTTCATGATCCGTCTCTTTCTTCTTCTTTATAATATGTGTCTCCTTGAATAGCTCGCCATGGTTCATTGGATGCCCCAACTTCTTTTCCTAAAAATAAATTAATTTAGTTAATAAACAGAATAGATATACTTTGAAAATTAAATAATTTAAGCAATTACGTACCAATCTTCTTTTTATTGTCCCTAGGCTGATCGCACCTCCAGTGTGCAAGGAGCCTCCCTTCTCAGATGCGCGAGCTTTCTTTCCTTTTTCGCTCTTCTCTAATAACTTTGCGTTAAGCCATTGCCTTTGCAAATCATCCCATAAATTTTGAAGTAACCAGTCAGGCTTCTTGTTCTTCTTTCTAGCTTCGAAGAAAGTATGCAACACTCGCTTGCGAGCTTTGTGATGAAACTTTGCAGCCACTTCCGCGTCATAGCGGTATTCCCATACACACTTGCTCTGTATTTCAAAAGTTATATATTATTTAGAAATATCATAATATATATATATATATATATTATTAAACTGCTTAGAAGAACATTTATACTTTAAATTGATTGATAATTTGCTCCTTCAGTGAAAATGGGAAATCAGTCCAAATTGCATAAGGTCCATCATAAAGCTTTCTGATAGCTTTGGTGATCATCCTCGTAGTCTTATTACTCGGGTTAAACCTGCAATTTAACAACATAAAACACATTAATATCTTAGTAAAAACTTTACAAACAATAAATGCAAAAATAACAAATAACTCTTACCCATCACCCTCAGGGACTATGATGATCCTGCCATATTGATCATAATGCACCTCCTCGTCATCATCAGCATCATCGTCTGAAGCATGTATATCAGAGGCATGTGTGGACGGTATAGGGGGGTCAGAGCTACTACCTCGCAGGCGAATGCCTGAAATAGATGGAGTCGCTGATGAAGATGGTTGTGATGCCTGTGACTGTGACATAGCTGGATGGACCCCAAGTGGCTGTGATCCATGTGGCTATGACATGGATGGATGCAATCCATGCGATGCCGATGGTTGCGATCCACATGCTCGTGAGGCAACTGGACTGTATGTCGGACGTATAATCTTATGGCCTTGTAATGAAAGACCTAGTGTTTGCATGAAGGTGTAGGGCTCATGATGCTATGGCAACTCAGTATAGCCGTGGGGTGGAGGATAAGACATAGGCATCTCTGAAGAGGGTGGAACAGATGGAGTATTATTTTCTACCCTCATCTTTCCCTTCCTAGCCTTTTCTCGACCTCGAGAACCAGTAGAGTAATTGTTACCTTGATCCTTGCCTGCCATCTGCATAATATAATACATATTTATATTGAAACATATAAGAAACTAGATATAAAACGAGAGTTATTTAAAAAACCAACTTTTTAAAGCTCATCGACATATTGTTCCTCGTCTGAAAATTCTTCTTCCTCACTTGTTTGAGCTTCATCAGTTGATTCTTCGTCCTCATTTTCTATAATTGTTACTTCATTTATATCAACTTTTTCCAATATGTGTTCAAGATGTTCCAAATTATTTTCTAGCTGATCGTCCACTATTTGGTGAACACTGGAGATATTGTTATGATATGTAACATCTAACACATTCTCTACTTCCACCCTACCTACATGCTTAGTTTTTATTACAACCCACCAATCGTACTTATTCCGCCGCAATGGATAAGGAGCATAATACACTTGCCTAACTGTAATGACCCGACCAGTCGTTTTGAGCTTTTGCACTTCGCTCGCCAGTTCTCGGGCTTGACTAGCCCCATGTGATGTTTTATGACTTATGTAAATCATCAGTTTTGGTTTTTAGGGTAACCGGAATGAATTTTGAAGAAATAGTTCTCAGTTTGAAGCTTAAAATTTGAAAGGTTTGACCAAGATTTGACTTGTTGGTATATGATCTTGGATCAGAATTTTTCTAATTTGGTTAGCTTCGTTAGGTGATTTGGGATTTAGGAGCGTGATCGAAATGTTTTTTGGAGGTCCGTGGAAGGTTTAGGCTTTAATTGGTGAAAATGGATTTTTGACGTTTTCCGGTTGATAGGTGAAATTTTGATATAGTGGTTGGAATAGAATTCCGGGAGTTGCAGTAGATCCGTTGTGTCATTTGGGATGTGTGTGCAAAATTTCAGGTTCTTCGGACGTGGTTTGCTAGACTTTTTGATCAAAAGTGGAATTCGGAAGATTTTAGAGACATTGACTTGAGGATTTGAGGGGTCATTTGTGGTCAGATTTTGATACGTTTGATATATATGAACTCGTGGGGAGATAAGGAATCTATTGATGTAATTTTATCGTATTCCGAGGCATGGGCCTGGGGGTCGAGTTTTGGTTAATTTCAGGATTTTTGATGTAAATTAGATATTTTCGAGTGGGCTTTGTTCGCTTAGCATATTTTAATGGTTATGTAATGATTTTGGTTAGATTTGGAGCATCCGGAGGTCGATTCGAGAGGGAAAAGGCATCGCGGGATATGTTTGGTTTTCTGCAGTTGATGTATTTCACTTTATTATGGGATTTATCATTGTTAATGACTTAATTGTATTGTTTTAATTGTTAAAATGAATTGGGTGTTGCATCGGCTGGCCTTGTCTTCACGAGAGGCGCTATCATGACCGGGTCCGGGTTTAGGGTCGTGACAAGTCGCTATCAGAGCCTAGGTTACATAGGTCTCACGAGTCATGAGCAGGTTTATTTGAGTATCGCGGATCGGTACGAAGACGTCTGTACTTATCCTCGAGAGGCTGCAAAACCTTTAGGAAAAATTTCACATTCTTGAATTTTTATCGTGCGTCCTTGATTCATCTCTGAATGTAACTTTTTGAATCCCTTCCATGCATTTGTATGCGTGCATGAGCATTCCGTATCAGTTATGCAATCGATGGCTTGTGATTCCCTGATCGAGGGGTAAGATGTGATCTTTGTGTGTGGATGTTGGGCCAGTCTGGAGGACTTGAGGCCAGGTTTTTGCCTACAGCTTGAGCACTAAGGCGTTGATTGTGTGAGCACGTGCTTTTGGATTTGTATGCCCGATAGTGCCCGATTAGTGGGAGTGATAACTGGGTAGCTATATGATGAGTATGATACGACTAAGATATGTATTCATATGATTTGGAAGCGACGAAAAGGGTCTGCTGGATGATAGAAGAACTATTTGGTGCTTGATTTCTATCTTGATTTGATGCATAGCCCCGAGTTATGGGAGTGTCAAGGATCTTTTCATGTTTTCTAGTTGGGGAGTGAAGTAAATTTCATGTTGCGATATGAGTTCAGACTCCGGGAGTTTAAGTGACTGCGAAATGTTTATGCCGGTGGAAGGGTGTAAAGAGATGTTAGTTTGAAGCGAAGTAGGTGGGTTATCTCCTGCGGGTGTTCTGAAGTTTGTACGATCCTTATGTCCTCTGTTGGAAGATCTCATGTACAAGTGAAATATATGTGTTGCAATTTAAATTTGGGCCGCTTAAGAGAGTGAGTTTAACTAATTCGAGAGCGAATGTGAAATTTGCAGAAGATTTAAAGTACTAGATGATTTCAGAAGTGGAAATGTGGTTCTATGGTTTATGGGCTAGATTCGATTGTGAAATTCCAGTTACATTATGTTATCAGACCTATATGAGATAGGGTGACATGGGATCACCCCCGGTTATATGCATGGTAAGGTTACACAGTGATTTGATGGCTTCCGGAACAACTCTGGGCACGTTCAAGGACGAACGTATGTTTAAGTGGGGGAGGATGTAACGACCCGACCGATCGTTTTGAGCTTTTGCACTTTTCTCGCCAGTTCTCGGGCTTTACTAGCCCCGTGTGATGTATTATGACTTATGTAAATAGTCGGTTTTGGTTTTCAGGGTAACCGAAATGAATTTTGAAGAAACAATTCTCAGTTTGAAGCTTCAAATTTGAAAGGTTTGACCAAGATTTGACTTGTTTGTGTATGATATCGGATCGGAATTTTTATGATTTGGTTAGCTTTGTTAGGTGATTTGGGACTTAGGAGCGTGATCGGAATGTGTTTTGGAGGTCCGTGGAAGGTTTAGGCTTGAATTGGCAAAATTAGAATTTTGACGTTTTCCAGTTGATAGGTGAGATTTTGATATAGTGGTCAGAATGAAATTCCGGGAGTTGCAGTAGGTCCATTGTGTCATTTGGGATGTGTGTGCAAAATTTCAGGTAATTCGGACGTGGTTTGGTAGACTTTTTAATCAAAAGTGGAATTCAAAAGATTTTGGAGACCTAGACTTAAAGATTTGAGGGGCCATTTGTTGTCGGATTTTGGTACTTTTGATATGTATGAACTCGTGGGGAGATAAGAAATCTATTGATGTAAATTTTATCGAATTCCGAGGCGTGGGCCCGGGGGTCGAGTTTTGGTTAATTTCAGGATTTTTGATGTAAATAGGATATTTTCGAGTGGGCTTTGTTCCCTTAGCATATTTTAATGGTTATGTAGTGATTTTGGTTAGATTTGGAGCATACGGAGGTCAATTCGAGAGGGCGAAGGCATCGCGGGCTGTGTTTGGTTTTCCGCAATTGATAAATTTCACTTTATTATGGGATTTATCATTGTTAATGACTTAATTGTACTGTTTTAATTGTTAAAATGAATTGGGTATTGTGTCGGCTGTCCTTGTCTTCACGAGAGGCGTCATCACGACCGGGTCTAGTTTCAGGGTCGTGACACTAACATTATGTGCAATTATGACAGGATCATAGTGATCATATTCCCTCGTATGATTAACCTCAATTATGTTGTATTGGTTGTGTATTCTTGTACCTCTTGTTGAATTTGGGTCAAACCACTTGCATCTAAAGAGTATGAATTTCTTATGTGGCCGACCTGTATATTCTAGTTCTATGATTTCTTTGAGAACACCATAATAACCAATATCTCCAACTTGGTTGTCATCACCACCTTGAACCCATCCTCTGTATGGAACTTATAACCATTTACTACGTACTTAGACATTGTTGTGACCTGAAGCCCAGGTCCTGAAAATATATCTTTCAATAATTGATTTACAATATTATTTGGATTATTTACCTATATAGTGTTAAAAAAATTCATTAGTTAGCATAACTTGCAAAAATTATTTACCTACATAGTGTTAGAACATTATCAGGATAAACTTACAAATTGTTTGAACCACGTATCAAATCTTGTATATATAGCATCATGGCCAAATTGACCCACGAAGTGTCTCTGACACATTAAATATTTTTAGTAGTTGCATCGAGATGTAATCACAGTAAATTTTATATTTTGATAACTAATAAATCAATACTTACTTTAAAAATGGTACAACTTCGGGACAATTTAGCAACACATGAAGTATAGATTACTTGTACTCCATATCACTCAAACTTCTCTTTCTAACATCCTTAGAACATCGGCCTAGTTGATTAAATATAGACATTGGCGGATTAATGGATCATTCACACAGTCGACCGTGTGCCTATTAGGCCTATTCGTAGAACATGGCACATTACTCTTGTGACGACCCGACCAGTCGTCTCATGAGTTACCGCTCAGTTTCTCCCATTTCTAATTTTTATGCTTTGTTTATCCGTGTTTTGTGGTATCGGGTTGGTCAGATCGAATCCGGAATGATTTTGGTAAGGTTTAAGACACTTAGTCTCTTTTAAGGAAGCCTAAGTTGGAAAAGTCAACCGGATGTTGACTTATGTGTTAGAAGGCTTCGATGTGAGTTCCGATGGTTTGGATAGCTTTGGGAGGTGTATGACTTAGGAGCGTGATCGGAACGACTTTGGGAGGTTCGGAATAAATTTAGGCTTGAATTGGCAAATTTGATATTTTGGCGATTTCCGGTTGGTGGGCGAGATTTTGATATAGGGGTCGGAATGGAATTCCGAGAGTTGCAGTAGCTCCGTTGTGTCATTTGGAATGTATGTGCAAAATTTCAGGTCATTCGTACGTGGTTTGGTTGGGTTTTTGATCAAAAGCGGAATTCGGAAGATTTTAGAAAAGTTTGGCTTGAATCCAATGTGTTTTGGGGTGATTTGATGTTATTTGAGGTGTTTTGATGATTGGAATAAGTTTGAATAAGGTATTAGGATGTGTTTTTGCCTTTTGTTGAGGTCCCGGGGGCCTCAGGTGAGTTTCGGGTGGTCAACCGGATCATTTGAAGTTAAGAAAGTTGCAGAAATTGAAGGTTCAGTAGTTGCAAGTATTTACTCTTCGCGTTCGCGAGTGGACCCTCTCGTTCGCGAAGAGTCAGCTGAGGGAGGTGGAAATTTAGCCTTCATGTTCGCGAGGTAGGTTACGCGTTCGCGAAGGACTGCGAGATTGTGCATCGCGTTCGCAAGCGTGCAGTCGCGTTTGCATAGAAGGAATTGAGAGGCTGAGCCTTAGTGGAATTAACCCATCGTGTTCGCGATGGACGAAACGCGTTCGCGAAGGTTCATCTGGGTAAAGCATTGCATTCGCGAGGGTCAATGCACGATTGCGTAAAAGAATTTTGGTCAAAGTTATTTTGTGCTTCGCGAATGCGAGGGTTTGACCGCGTTCGCGAAGAAGGAAATTAGGCCTGGGCGGAAGGTTTAAAAGGTCGTCTTGTCCGCGAGGATTGGGTTTATTTCTTCCATTGTTGGTCGTTTTTGGAGCTTTTTGAAGGGGATTGAAGAGGGATTCAAGGGGAATCACTTGGAGGTAAAATTCTTGGACTAAAAACTCGGTTATTATGTGAATTCCACCTAGTAAATCAGGGAATCTAAGCCTAAAATTGAAGAACTAGGGCTTGGAAATTTAGACCTTTAATTGGGGATTTGAAGGACCATTTGGGGTCGAATTTGAGAACTTTTGATATGTATGAACTCGTGGGGAGATGAGGAATCTATTGGCATAAAAATTATTGAATTTCGAACGTGGGCCCGGGGGTCGGATTTTGGTAATTTCGGGATTTGTGCCATTTATTGATTGTTTTTGCTTGGGCTTCATTCCCTTAACATATTTTGACGTCCTCGTTCTGATTTTGGGTAGATTTGACGCGAGTGAAGGCCGATTCGAGAGGCAAAGGCGTCGCAAGCTAGAGATTTAGCCGGTTCGAGGTGAGTAATGATTGTAAATGATGTTCTGGGGGTTTGAAACCTCGGATTGCACATCGTAGTGCTATATTTTGGTGAGACACATTCTTGATGACGAGCGTGGGGTCGAGCACTATTAGGGATTGTGACTTAGTCCGTCCCGATTGATGATTTTACCGCGCATTTGACTAAAATATATTTGCTATCATCATTATTAGGGCTGAATGCCATATTTGGGCTTCATGCCAACTATTTGAACCCTTCGGGGATTTTTACTGATATTTCGTTACTGTTTTGACTCTATACTTGTACTCAGGCATGTTATTTACCATTGTTTTCATACTCAGCCTTGTTTACTTAGTTTTAATACATATTTTAAATGATGTTTGGGTTAAGAAACACTGTTTTACTATTGCTCAAGTGGCTTGCAAGGATTTTTGACTGAGTAAGGCGAAGGGCCTATATTGTGAGGAAACACCAATATTGATTTGAGGCTGAGGGCCTAAGATATGTATGCCATGAGGTGACTTGATTGATATGAGGCCGAGGGCCTAGTGTTGATGCCACAAGATGGCTTGTTATTGCACTTGGGCCGTAAGGGGCCCCTCTAGGAGTCTGCACACCCCCAGTGAGCGCGGGTACCCATTGTGATGTGAGATTGAGCCCGAGGGGCGGATTTGTTGATATTGTGCCTGAGGGGCGAACTTCTATTTGTTTACTTTATCTTAACTACCTGTCAATTACCTGTTTACTTGTTGAAAAAGGATTTTACCTAAGTTTCCACTGGTTTACTACTTTTAAATGGTTTTACTGCTTCATTATAGAATGTCTTGTGCCTTACGTGTTTTCTTACTTTCAGTTATTTTATACCTTTGTTACTCACTTAGCTGGAGTACTCACTTTACTCCCTGCACCCTGTGTACAGATTCAGGCGTAGCTGGTCCCGCTCCCAAGTGTTGATCATCTCCAGCTTCAGGCGGACATTCGGAGTTCATGAGGTAGTTTCTTGGCGTCAACAGCCCCGTGCCTTTACTCCTTTATCACTTCTATTTCCTTTCAGACATTTGTACTATTTTATGGATTTAGCAAGATTTTATTATGACTTATAGATGCTCATGACTAGTGACACCGTTGTTAGGGCTATGTATGGGTGTTTTTTTCTCGTATTTATTTTATCATCTGTTATTTCAGATTTATTTTATCATGTTTAGACCGGTCTTAATGCTTAACTGTTAAAAATTGGAAAATGGGAAGTGTCGGCTGGCCTTGTCTTCACGAGAGGCGCCATCACGACTGGGTCCGGGTTTAGGCTGGTGACAAGTTGGTATTAGAGCCTAGGTTACATAGGTCTCACGAGTCATGATTAGGTTTAGTGGAGTCTCGTGGATCGGTACAAAGACGTCTGTATTTATCCTCGAGAGGCTGCAGAACCTTCAGGAAAAACTTCATATTCTTGAAATTCTTGTCGTGCATTGTTGATCCGAGTACTAAATTTCTATTATTCTATTCTCTCACAGATGGTGAGGATACGCGCTACCAGACAGGATGGACGACCACCAGTGCCACAAGCTATGGCCACCAGAGGCCGAGGATGCAGTCGTGGTAGGGGCAGAGCAGCTAGGGCAGCACCCGCAGATCCACCAGCTGCCCCGGTTCAGGATCAGGTCCCAGTTATGGATACTCCAGTAGCACCAGCATAGGCACCAGCGGTGCCTATTGTGATTCTGGGTATTTAGGAGGCCTTGGCTCAGATCTTGTCAGTTTTCACTGGCCTGGCTCAGGTGGTTTTAGCCACTACAGCCGTAGCTACTTCTCAGGCCAGGGGAGGCAATCAGACTCCTGCCGCTCGCATACCTGAGTAGGTCGTGTAGGGACTTCAGATGCCGGGGGCGCATCCTGCCCAGCCGGTTGCAACTGCTTAGGACTATGTAGTTCCTGTCATGCCGGAGGATGAGCATCATAGGTTTGAGAGGTTTGATAGATTGCAGCCTCCGACCTTTAGTAGCGTAGAGGGAGAGGATGCCCAAGGCTTTTTGGATAAGTGTCAGAGGATGCTTCGTACTGTAGGTATTCTGGAGACTAGCGGGGTTGCTTTTACCACCTATCAGTTTTCAGGAGTTGCTTTCACTTGGTGGGAGGATTTTGAGAGGCGTAGGCTTGTTGGTGTAGTACCCCTTTCCTAGCAGTAGTTCTCCTTTCTCTTTCTGGAGAAGTATGTGCCGCAGTCTCGTAGAGAGGAGCTACGTAGGCAGTTTGAGTGGTTGCATCAGGGGGAGATGACCGTGTCGCAGTATGAATTGAGGTTTTTTGAGTTGGATCGTCATGCCATCTGGTTGGTCCCGACGGATAGAGAGAGGATTAGGAGGTTTGTTGTTGGTCTTACTTGTCAGCTCTATATTCTTATGACCAGGGAGAAGGTATCTTGTGCTACGTTCGAGGAGGTTGTAGATATTGCCCGTGAGATTAAGTCTGTTCGTCGCTAGGATCAAGAGGAGAGGGAGGCCAAGAGGCCTCGAGGATCTGGTTGTTATAGTAGTGCTCCTTCGAGGGGTCAGTTTCAGTATGGTAGAGGCCGTCCATTCAGGCCTGATCAGTAAGCTCACCCAAGTGATCGTGGGGCATCATCGGGGCATGGACCCCACAATTCTTATCAGGGCTAGTCATCACTCAGTGCCCTTCCAGCTCAGAGTTCATCCCGTGCTCTATCAGTTTAGAGCTCTTCTATGCCGAGTGCATCTGCTAGTCACTTTGGTGCGAGGGGTTCCGTTCAGTCGCCTTCTCCATCACCTGGGAGTTGTTATGAGTGTGGTGATATGGGTCACATGTGGAGGCAGTGTCCTCGTCATTTTGCTAGTTCATCTCAGTAGAGGGGTCAATCATCGGCTTCAGTGTTAGTTTCTTTACCACCACCCGTCCAACCAGCTAGGGTGGATGTTAGTCAACTAGGGGTCTCCCCAGAGGGGAAGGTCGATCAGGGGGCGGTCAGGCCCATTTCTATGCACTTCCAGGCAGAATCGATGTTATTGCTTCAGACGCTGTCATTACAGGTATTGTTTCAGTCTGCCATAGAGATGCCTCTGTATTATTTGATCCCGTTTCCACCTTTTCTTATGTGTCATCATACTTTTCTCGTTATTTGGGTATGCCCCATGAGTTTCTTGCTTTACCTATTCATGTATCTACCCCGATGGGCGATACTATTGTTGTAGACCGTGTGTACCGATCATGTATGGTGACTATTGGGGGTTTGGTGACCCGAGTGGATCTATTATTATTATTAAGCATGATGGATTTTGATGTCATTTTGTGCATGGATTGGTTATTTCCGTGTCGTGCCATTCTGGACTGTCATGATAAGAGAGTCACATTGGTTATATCGGATGTGCCACGGATCGAGTGGCGAGGTATGACTGATTATGTTCCTAGTAGAGTGATCTCTTTCTTGAAGGCCCAACATATGTTTGGAAGGGTTTTCTCTCGTATCTAGCATTTGTGAGGGATGTGGAAGGTGAGGCTCCCAGTGTTGATTATATCCTAGTTGTGAGGGATTTTCCAAATGTGTTTCCTACAAACCTGTCGGGCATGCCACCGGACAGGAATATTGATTTTGGTATTGACCTGGTGGCGGGCACTCAGCCCATTTCTATTCTTCCGTATCGTATGGCACCATCGGAGTTGAAGGAGTTAAAGGAGCAGCTTCAGGAACTCCTAGATAAGGGGTTCATTCGGCCTAGTGTGTCACCTTGTGGTGCGTCGGTTCTGTTTATGCAGAAGAAGGATGGCACAATGAGGATGTGCATTGATTATAGGCAATTGAACAAGGTAACAATTAAGAACAAGTATCCTTTTCCTCGCATTGATGATTTATTTGATCAGCTTCAGGGAGCGAGAGTGTTCTCCAAGATTGATCTCCGTTCAGGTTATCACCAGTTGAGGATCAGGGACTCGGATATTCTTAAGACAACTTTCAGGACCCCATATGGTCATTATGAGTTCTTGGTGATGTCTTTTGGGCTGACCAATGCCCCAGCAACGTTCATGCATTTGATGAACAACGTGTTCCGACCTTATCTCGACTTGTTTGTCATAGTCTTCATTGATGATAATATGGTGTATTTGCGTATTCAGGAGGAGCACACAGAGCATTTGAGAGTGGTGTTGCAGATATTGAGGGAGGAGAAACTTTATACAAAATTCTCCAAGTGTGCGTTTTGGCTTAGTTCAGTGGCTTTCTTGGGGCATGTGGTGTTCAGCGAGGGTATTCAGGTTGATCCGAAGAAGATAGAGGCGGTTCAAAGTTGGCCAAGACCATCTTTAGCCACAGAGATTCATAGCTTTCTTCGTTTGGCAGGCTATTATCGCTGGTTTATTCATGGATTCTCATCTATCGCATCACCCTTGACCAAGTTGACTCAGAAAGGTGCTTCATTTGTATGGTCGAACGAGTGTGAGGAGAGCTTTCAGAAGCTCAAGACAACTTTGACCACAACTCTAGTGTTGGTTTTGCCATCAGCTTTAGGTTCATATACCATGTATTGTGATTCTTCGAGAGTTGGGATTAGTTGTGTGTTAATGTAGGAGGGTAGAGTTATTGCTTATGCTTCTCGTCAGTTGAAGCCCCACGAGAAGAACTACCCCGTTCATGATTTGGAGTTGGCTTTCATAGTTCACGCATTGAAGATTTGGAGGCTTTAATTGTATGGCGTATCTTGTGAGGTGTTCACTGATCATCGCAGTCTTCAGTACTTATTCAAGCAAAAGGATCTTAATTTGAGGCAGCGGAGATGGTTGGAGTTGCTTAAGGATTATGATATCACTATATTGTATCATCCGGGAAAGGCCAATGTAGTGGCCGATGCTTTGAGCCGAAAGGCAGTATTATGGGGAGTTTGGCATATATTCCAGTTGGGGAGAGACCTCTTGCAGTTGATGTTCAGGCCTTGCCCAATCGGTTTGTGAGGTTAGATATTTTGGAACCCAGTCGGGTATTGGCTTGTGTGGTTTCTGTGTCTTCCTTATACGATCGCATCAGAGAACGCCAGTATGATGATCCGCATTTTCTTGTCCTTAAGGACAGAGTTCAGCATGATGATGCCAGGGATGTTACCATTGGTGGTGATGGGGTGTTGAGGATGCAGGGCCAGATTTGCGTGCCCAATGTGGATGGGCTTCGGGAGTTGATTTTGGAGGAGGCCCATAGCTCGCAGTATTCCATTCATCCGGGTGCCGTGAAGATGTATAAGGATTTGAGGCAGCACTATTGGTGGAGAAGGATGAAGAAAGATATTGTGGGATTTGTAGCTTGGTGTCTCAATTGTCAGCAGGTGAAATAAGAGCATCAGAGACAAGGTGGCTTGCTTCAGCAGATGGATATTCCCGAGTGGAAGTGGGAGAGAATCACTATGGACTTTGTTGTGGGACTTCCACGGACTTTGAGGAAGTTCAATGCTATTTGGGTGATTGTGGATTGGCTGACCAAGTCCGCACACTTTATTCCTGTGTGTACTACCTATTCTTTAGAGCGGTTGGCAGAGATATATATCTGGGAGGTTGTTCGCTTGCATGGTGTTTCAGTTTCCATCATTTCAGATAGGGGCACTCAGTTTACATCGCAGTTTTGGAGGTCTGTGCAGCGAGAGTTGGGTACTCAGGTTGAGTTGAGCACAGCTTTCCACCCTCAGATGGACGGGCAGTCCGAGCGCACTATTCAAATATTGGAGGACATGTTGTGTGCTTGTGTCAATTATTTTGGTGGGTCATGGGATCAATTTCTATCGCTTGTAGATTTTGCTTGTAACAACAACTACCAGTCGAGTATTTAGATGGCTCCATATGAGGCTTTGTATGGGAGACGGCGTAGATCTCAGTTAGTTGGTTCGAGCCCGGTGAGGCTAGGTTATTGGGGACTGATTTGGTGTAGGATGCTTTGGAGAAGGTGAAGGTGATTCAAAAGGCTTCGTAGAGCATAGTCGAGGCAAAAGAGTTATGCTGACAGGAAGGTTCGAGATGTGTCCTACATGGTTGGCGAGAAGGTTCTGTTGAAGGTTTCACCCATGAAGGGTGTTATGAGATTTGGGAAGAAAGGAAAGTTGAGTCCGCAGTTCATTGGACCTTTTGAGGTGCATCGGAGGATTGGAGAGGTGGCTTATGAGCTTGCCTTGCCACCCAGCTTGTCGAGTGTGCATCTAGTATTTCATGTTTCTATGCTTTGGAAGTATATTGGGGATCCGTCTCATGTTCTGGATTTCATCATGGTTCATTTGGATTATGATTTGACCTATGATGTAGAGCCAGTAGCTATTTTGGATCGTCAGGTTCGAAAGTTGAGGTCAAAGGATATAGCTTCAGTGAAAGTGCAGTGGAGAGGTCGGCCCATGGAGGAGGCTACCAAGGAGATAAACCGAGAGATGCGAAGCAGATATCCTCACTTATTTGAGGCTTCAGGTATGTTTCTTGACTCGTTCGTGGATGAACATTTATTTATGTTGGGGAGGATGTGACGACCCGTCCAGCCGTCTTATGAGTTAACGCTCTGTTTCCCCAATTTTTGCTTCTTTATGCTTTGTTTATCCATGTTTTGTGGTATCGGGTTGGTCGGATCGAATCCGGAATAATTTTGGTAAGGTTTAAGACACTTAGTCTCTTTTGAGGAAGCTTAAGTTGGAAAAATCAACCGGATATTGACTTAATGTGTTAGAAGGCTCGGATGTGAGTTCCAATGTTTCAGATAGCTTCGGGAGGTGATTTACTTAGGATCGTGATTGAAATGAGTTTTGGAGGTTCGGAGTAGATTTAGGTTTGAATTGACGAAGTTGATATTTTGGCGATTTCCGGTTGGTTGGCAAGACTTTGATATAGGGGTCGGAATGGAATTCCGAGAGTTGCAATAGCTCCATTGTGTCATTTGGGATGTGTGCGCAAAATTTCAGGTCATTCGGACGTGGTTTGGTTGGGTTTTGATCAAAAGCGGAATTCAAAAGATTTTAGAAAAGTTCTGCTTGAATCCGATGTGTTTTGGGTGATTTGATGTTATTTGAGGTGTTTTGATGATTGAAATAAGTTTTAATAAGGTATTAGGATGTGTTTGTGCATTTGGTTGAGGTCCCGGGGGCCTCGGGTGAGTTTCGGGTGGTCAATCGGATCATTTTGAAGTTAAGAAAGTTGCAGAAATTGTAGGTTCAGCAGTGGCAGATATGTAGTCTTCGCGTTCGTGAAGAGTCAGCTGAGGGAGGTGGAAATTTAGCCTTCGCGTTTGCGAGGCAGGTTACGCATTTGCCAAGGGCTGCGAGATTGTGCATCGCATTCGCGGGCGTGTAGTCGCGTTCTCATAGAAGGAATTGAGAGGCTGAGCCTCCGTGGAATTAACCCATCACGTTCGCGATGGATGGAACGCGTTCACGAAGGTTCGTCTGGGTAAAGCATTGTGTTTGCGAGGGTCGTGTCGCGTTCGTGTAAGAGGATTTTGGTCAAAGTTATTTTTTGTTTCGCGAAGAAGAGGCTTTGACCGTGTTCGCGAAGAAGGAAATTAGGCCAGGGCAGAAGGTTTAAAAGGTCGTCTTGTCCGTGAGGATTGGGTTTATTTCTTCCATTGTTGGTCGTTTTTGGAGCTTTTTGAAGGGGATTGAAGAGGGATTCAAGGGGAATCACTTGGAGCTAAGATTCTTGGACTAAAAACTCGATTATTATGTGAATTCCACCTAGTAAATCAGGGAATCTAAGCCTAAAATTGAAGAACTAGGGCTTGGAAATTTAGACCTTTAATTGGGGATTTGAATGGCCATTTGAGGTCGGATTTGAGAACTTTTGATATGTATGAACTTGTGGGGTGATGAGAAATCTATTGGTGTAAAAATTATT
The DNA here is from genome assembly GCF_000393655.2 of Nicotiana sylvestris. Taxonomy (NCBI): domain Eukaryota; kingdom Viridiplantae; phylum Streptophyta; class Magnoliopsida; order Solanales; family Solanaceae; genus Nicotiana; species Nicotiana sylvestris. The sequence continues at coordinate 108,907,664 of NC_091064.1, forward strand.
GAATTTAGAGATGTGGGCCCGAGGGTCGGGTTTTGGTAATTTCGGGATTTGTGCCATTTATTGATTGTATTCGTTTGGGCTTCGTTCCCTTAGTATATTTTGATGTCCTCGTTCTGATTTTGGGTAAATTCGACATGAGTGGAGGCCGATTAGAGGGGCAAAGGCGTCGCGAGCTAGAGATTTAGCCGGTTCGAGGTGAGTAATAATTGTAAATGATGTTCTGAGGGTTTGAAATCCCGGATTGCACATTGTAGTACTGTATTGAGGTGAGACACATGTTTGATGGCGAGCGTGGGGTCATGCACTATTGAAGATTGTGATTTAGTCCGCCCTGATTGATGATTTTACCGCGTATTTGACTGAAATCTATTTGATATCATAATTATTTGGGCTGAATGCTATATTTCGGTGATTTTTACTGATATTTCCTCACTGTTTTGACTCTATACTTGAACTCAGTCATGTTATTTTCCACTGTTTTCATACTCATCCTTGTTTAATCAGTTTTAATGCTTAAATGGTATTTTAAATGAGGTTTGGGCTGAGAAACACTGTTTTACTATTGCTCGAGTGGCTTGCTAGGATTTTTAACTTAGTAAGGCCGAGGGCCTATATTGTGAGGAAACACCGATATTGATTTGAGGCCGAGGGCCTGAGATATGTACGTCACGAGGTGGCTTGATTGATATGAGGCCGAGGGCCTAGTGTTGATGCCACGAGATGGCTTGTTATTGCGCTTGGGCCGTAAGGGGCCCCTCCAGGAGTCTGCACACCCTCAATGAGCGTGAGTATCCATTGTGATGTGATATTGAGCCCGAGGGGTTGGTATTGTTCTGAGATGTTGCCCGAGGGGAGGATTTGTTGATACTGTGCCCGAGGGGCGAACTTTTATTTGTTTACTTTACCTTAACTACCTGTCAATTACCTGTTTACTTGTTGAAAAAGGATTTTACTTAACTTTCCACTGGTTTACTGCTTTTAAATGGTTTTACTACTTCATCATAGAATGCCTTGTGCCTTACGTGTTTTCTTACTTTTAGTCGTTATTTACCTTTGTTACTCACTGAGTTGGAGTACTCACTTTACTCCCTGCACCCTGTGTGCAGATTCAGGCGTAGCTGGTCCCGCTCCCGAGTGCTGATCATCTCCAGCTTCAGGCGGACATTCGGAGTTCACGAGGTTGCTGCTTGGCGTCCGCAGCCCCGTGCCTCTACTCCTTTATCACTTTTATTTCCTTTCAGACATTTGTACTAGTTTATGGATTTAGTAGAATTTTATTATGACTTATAGATGGTCATGACCAGTGACACCCCGGTTAGGGCTGTGTATGGGTGTTCTTCCACGTATTTATGTTATCATCTGTTATTTCGGATTTATTTTATCATGTCTAGACCGCTCTTAATGCTTAACTATTAAAAATTGGAAATTGGGAAGTGTCGACTGGCCTTGTCTTCACGAGAGGCGCCATCACGACCGGGTCCAGATTTAGGGTCGTGACAACTCTCGAAATAATAAGAACAAAAATGAGCAGTTTCCTTTGCAAGATAAGCTTCGCATATAGATCCTTCAATCCTATTCCTCTACTTAACAAATTGTTTGCATTTGCCAATTGTCCTACATAAGGTCATGTCAGCCAAGAACTTCAAATAAAACAGAAAATTACATCAAACTTATAATATTACCTCTCAAAGGGATACATCCATCTGCATTGAAGAGGCCCTCCAAGTCATTCCTCGTGTACATGATGGATTGGAAGGTGTTCCATCACATCAGAAAAACCACATGGAAATATCTTTTCCATTTTACTAGAAGTTACACGAATGTTCTGATCCATCAGGAGTAGGTTTTCTTCCCTTAATGTGGTAGAACACAAGTTTTTGAAAAACAAGCTAATCCCTGTGATGGGTTTCTATATTCTTTCAGGCAAACCACAAAATGCAATAGGCACTAAGGTCACTATGAAAACATGACAGTTATGACTTTTCAAATGGCTCAACTTCCCTACCTCCATATCAACTTTGTTTTCCAAGATTCGACGCATAACCCTCAGGCATCTTCAATTTCGTAACCCAATCACAAATTTGTCATCTTTCCTCCAAAGTAAATGTGTAACTTGCTTTGCGCTTCAATATCTTACCATTGTTTGCTATCTGCAAGTATAATTCAGGCCACCTGCAATATTCTTGTAAGTCCATTCTAGCCTTCGGGTTATCCTTTGTCTTACCTTTAACATCCATCACTGTGTCGAACAAATTGTCAAAATAATTCTTCTCAATATGCATGACATTAAGGCTGTGACAGAAAAGACTATCCTTTAAATAAGGCAACTCCCAAAATATACTCTGTTTCGTCCAATTATGAGTAACACTGTATCCGGGGGAATCTATAAGGTGGAGCTTTAGTAACTTTACTGAAGTTCTGGACCCTCTCCCCAATTTCCTCACCTCAAGGTATCGGAGTTGGAGAATCATATTCCATTTTATTCTTTTTAAATGCATTTTTCATCCTTCTAAACTCATGACCATGAGGCAAGAATTGACGATGACAATCAAACCCTGATTGCTTTTGGGCATGTTTCAAAGTGAACGCTTTACTATTTTCATGCAGTAAGGACCAACTAGCTTCCCAGCAGTCATCCACCCAGACAACATTTCATACGTAGCAAAATTGTTAATAGTCCATATTAAATTAACACGCAAATTGAAATTCTGCTTGGTGGATATGTCATATGTTTCAACACCATCATGCCACAATTGTTTTAGCTCATCAATCAAAGGTTGCAAATATACATCAATCAAACTTTTCAAATTACGTGGACCGGGGATAATACAATTTAAGAATATATATAGACTAGTCATGCATAACTTGGGTGGTAGATTATAAGGTGTAAGAAAGAAAGGCCAACATGAATATGGTGTTACAGATACAGAAAAAGGCGTGAAGCCATCCACACACAGACCTAACCGAATGTTCCTTGGTTCACTATCAAAATCTGGATATGTCCTATCAAAGTGCTTCCAAGCTTCTCCATCTAAAGGATGACACATAACACCAGGTGGTCTTCTATTTTCAAAGTGTCATCTCAAATGAGGAGAAGAACTCATCGATACATATAACCTTTTTAACCTATATATAAGAGGTAAATAATGCATCGCCTTGATAGCGACCATATTCACGCTGGAAAGCTTCTTGAAATGAGGCTTTTCGCAAAATTTACAACTGTCTAAAGTTACATTATCTTTATAATATAACATGCAACCATCTTCACAACAATCAATTTTCATTGACGAAAGTCCTAACTTAGAAACCAATCTCTTAGCGTTATAGAAATCACCAGGTAAGTTGATATTAGGGTCAACTAGTTTACTCATAATGTCAATGAAAGAGTCCATGGCTGCTTGAGAAATATTCCAATCAGATTTTATACTTAGTAATCTAACTGCAACAGACAGCTTAGAGTGCAGACTTCCTTCATGTAGTGGACGACTAGCTTCCTCTAACTGTTTATAAAAATATTTTGTGTCATCATTAGGGATTTGTTCTACATTTTCATTGGGCTCACCCTCGAAGTGCATCACAAAAGCATCTGTAACCATATCATGAATTCTAGAATCACGATTTGTATTCTCCACCAACCTACTACTTTCACCAACAACCATGTTATGAAATATCCCACGGCTACCATCGATCTCTCCATGATTAGTCCGCACAAAGTAATTCTCTATAAACCCCTTCTATAAAGATGAAGCTTAACTTCCTCCGATTTTTCAAACTTCATACAGTCGTACCTAACACAAGGGCACCTAATTACTTCTTCACTTTGTTATGGTGGAAGTGACATTGCATGTCTAATAAAGTAATCAACCCCTTCTACAAAATCCTCCTGCAATCCCTGCCAATTAGGATACTTCCTATTGTATATCCAAGTACGATGTTCCATCTATACAAATAAAACAAGAACAAATTAATTTAGTTAATTCATATCATAATCTTTTTTTTAGTTAATTCATATCCTAAAATTTTAATTTATAAACTAAAAGTCCAATTCATATCCTAAAAGTTTAATTCATATCCTAAAAGTTCAATTCATATCCTAAAATTTCAATATATAAACTAAAAGTTCAATTCATATCCAAAAAGTTCAATTCCTAAACTAAAAATTCAATTCATATCCAAAAGTTCCAATACATATCCAAAAGGTCCAATTCATAAACTAAAAGTTCAACTATAAATCCTAAAAGTTCAGTTCATATCCTAAAATATCAATTTATAAACTAAAAGTTCAATTTATAAAATAGTTTGATCCAATACATAACCTAAAAGTTCAATTCATATCCTAAAATTTAAATTTATAAACTAAAAATTCAATTCATAAACTAAAAGTTCAATTTATATCCAAAAGTTCAATTCATAAACTAAAAATTTAATTCATATCAAAAGGTCCAATTCATATCCAAAAGGTCCAACTCATAAACTAAAAGTTCAATTCATATCCTAAAATTTCAATTTATAAACTAAAAGTTTAATTTATAACTAAAAGTCCAATTCATATCCTAAAAGTTCAATTCATATCCCAAAAGTTCAATTCATATCCTAAAATTTTAATTTATAAACTAAAAGTTCAATTCATATCCAAAAAGTTCAATTCATAAAATAAAAATTCAATTCATATCCAAAAGGTCCAATTCATAAACTAAAAGTTCAACTACAAATGTTAAACCCTAGATTTTAACTAAACTATTCAAGACTATACAAAGTATAATTCAAACCTAACTAAACTATTCAAGACTAATTAAACTAATTAGTTAATAAAATTAATTAACAAAACTAATTAAAACAAGACCTAAACCCTAGTCCTCAATAAAATACAATGTTCAAAGAATTTAAACAATAAAATACAATGTTCAAATAATTGAAACAAAAACTAGAAATAACAAAGAAATGGGTTGTAATTCAAACCTAAAATTTTTAGGTGGAGAAGGAGAGGGGCGACAGTCAGTGGCAGTGGCAGCGACACCTCCGGTTCCGGCGACGACTATGGGTGGTGGCTACACGGGGTGGGGAATGAGATTTGTGTGAGGGAAATAGAGAAGGCGAGGGGAAGGTATTGAGGGAGGAATTAGGAAAATTTTGGGGAAGAAAATAAGGAAAATTGGGGGAAACCCGTATTTCATTCTGAATTTTAGAATTACCGACCAACGTTGGTCGGTAATTTGGTTGGTACATTTATAGACTTGTGAAGATCCTAATTAGTATATATAATTTATCATCAATATATCTGTTTACAAATTGATTCATCGACTTATAACTTATTTAGATGCATCATTGAATATTAAAAACAAAACGTTTGACCTATATCTATATCTATATAGATAAGGGTCGGGTTCTTTTAGGGATTGATAGACGTGTGAAGATCCTTATTAGTATATATAATTTATCATCAAAAATATCTGTTTGTAAATTGATTCATCGACTTATAACTTACTTAGATGCATCGTTGAATATTAAATACAACACGCTTTGTTGTACTACTTTAACTACATATATAGCATGTTATAGTATATGTTAGTGTATTCATCCCTTGTATTACAATAACGAATTTCATTTATATTATTTAGATAGTAAATATCAAAGTAATTTTTAATTTTGACCAATGTTGACCTAATAACTGACCAACTTTGGTCGGTTATTTTCCAGAAGTTAAAGTATAGCAATCAAAGTTGGTTGGTAAATGCTTCGCCTGTATTAATCGCCCAACTTTGGTCCGTAATTTTAAATAAGATTTCTGTCACGACCCTAAACCCGAACTCGGTCATGATGACGCCTCTCGTGAAGACAAGGCCAGCCGACACTTACCCATTTCAGTTTAAGCAATTAAACAGTAAGAATTAATTCTAAAACATGATAAATAATCCAAAAGTAAGCAGTTAATAGTACAGTTGTGGAAGATAAACCCAACACAGCCCGATACCAGGGTGTCACTAGTCATGAGCATCTAACAATACGCTACAAGTCTGAAATGCCTACTAAACGATTACAGAACAACTGATAAAGAGATAGAAATGAGATAAAGGGGGAGAAGTGCGGGGCTGCGGACACCAAGCCACTACCTCGTGGACTCTGAAGTCAGTCGGGAGCTCTCAACTCGCGCTAGCAGGATCAACAATGCCTAAATCAGCACATGGGGTGCAAGGAGTAAAATGAGTACTCCAACTCAGTGAGTAATAATCATAAATAAACGAATGAGAGATATGAAACACGTAAGGCACATTACAGGCTATAATGAAGCAGTAAAAACTAGTAAAATAGTGAAGCAGTAAAGATGCGTAAAATTACCGAGTTCAGTTTAAAGTTCATAAAATGCCTTTTTCAACAATTGAAGCAATAAAATGACAGGCAAATAGGAAAATAAACACATAAAGGATCGCCCATCGGGCACAATATCAACAATTCCACCCCTTGGGCAATATCTCAGAACAATACCAGCCCCTCGGGCTATATCTCACATCACAATGTGTACCCGTCCTCACTGGGGGTGTAGACTCCTGGAGGGTCCCCTTACGGCCCAAGCGAAATATCAAGCCATATCGTGGCATCATCACTAGGCTCTCGACCTCATATCAACAAGCCACCTCGTGGCGTACCTATCTCAGGCCCCCAGCCTCATAATCATAATCAATGTATCACCGCTGCGGCGTACAGCCCGACCCAAAAGTATCCTCACAACACAGGCCCTCGGCCTTACACAGTCAAAATCACATAAGCCACTCGGGCAACAGTAAAACATAGTGCTCAGCCCAAAATATCATTTAAAATGTCATTTAAGTATTAAAGCAGAGTAAACATGGCTGAGTTATGAACAACAGTAGAATATAGCATGACTGAGTTCAAGTATAAAGCCAATATAGTGAGTAAATATCAATAAAAATCCCCTAAGGGTTCAAATAGTTGGCACGAGGTCCAAATATGGCATTCCTCCCAAAACATAATGATAGCAAATAGATTTTAGTCAAATACGCGGTAAAATAGTCATTCGGGACGGACTAAGTCACAATCCCCAATAGTGCACGACCCCACACTCGTCATCAAGCATGTGCGTCACCTCAATAGAGCACAACGATGTGCAATCCAGGGTTTCATACACTGAGGACATCATTTACAATCATTACTCACCTCAATCCGGTCCAAACTCTAGCCCACGATGCCTTTGTACCTCGAATCGGCCTCCACTCACGTCGAATCTATCCAAAATCACAGCCACGATGTCAAAATATGCTAAGGGAACGAAGCCCAATCGAAAATAATCAATTTACAACACAAATCCCGAAATTACCAAAACCCAACCCCCGGGCCCACGTCTTAGATTCCTTATCACTCCTCGAGTTCATTTATACCAAAAGCATCAAAATCCAACCACAAATGACCCCTCAAATCCCAAATTTCAGGTCTCCAGTTTCAAGCCCTAATTCTTCAATTTTAGGCTTAAATTCCATGATTAATTAGGTAGATTTCCCATTAGAATCGAGTTTTAAGTCCATGAATCTTACATCCAAGTGATTCCCCTTGAATCCCTCTTCAATCCTATTCAAAAAGCTCAAAAATGATCAACAATGGAAGAAATAAACCCCAAAATCGCGGACAAGAAGACTATTTAAACCTTCTTCCCAGGCCTGAAATCCTTCTTCACGAACGTGGTCAATGCCTCACGTTCGCGAAGCACAATTCAACTTTGACCAAATTTTCCTCTTTCGCGATTGCGGCCTTCCCATCGCGAATGCGATGCTCAATCCCTCAGCCCTTCGCAAACGTAGAGCCTTCCTCGCGAACGCGAAGGCTAAAATTCCAACCTTGACCAGCTAACCCTTCGCAAACGTGAGGGCCTACTCGCAAACGCAAAGGGCATTTTCTCTGCAACACTGATCAGCAATTTCTACAATTCCAAACATCATGAAATGGTCCGATTGACCACCCGAAACTCACTCGAGGTCCCCGGGACGTCAACCAAACATGCCAACATATCCCATAACCTCATTAAAATTTGTTCCAACCTTCGGGACACTCAAAACAACAACAAAACACCAAATTCGCATCGGATTCAAGCCTAAGAATTCCAAAATCTTCTAAATTACGCTTTTGATCAAAAACCCAAACAAACCACGTCCGAATTACCTAAAGTTTTGCACACACATCCCAAATGGCACAACGGAACTGCTACAGCTCCCGGAATTCCATTCTTAACCCTATATCAAAATCTCACCTATCAACTAGAAATCGCCAAAAATCCAATTTCACCAATTCAAGCCTAAATCTATTCCGGACCTCCAGACCTCATTCCAATCACGCTCCTAATTCCCAAATTACCTTTCGAAGCTATCTGAACGATCGGAACTCACATCCGAGCCCTCTAGCACATAAGTCAATATCCGGTTGACTTTTCCAACTTAAGCTTCCTCAAAAGAGACTAAGCATCTCAAACCTTACCAAATCCTTTCTGAACCCATGCCAACCAACCCGATGCCATATAGAACCAATAGACAAAGCTATAAGAAGCAAAAATGGGGGAAACAGAGCACTAACTCATGAAACAATTGCAAAATAACTGCTGGCTCCACATCATAAGTCAAATCACCGTCCAACTGAATCATGCTGAAATCTAGAACATGAGATGGATCTCTAATATACTTTCGGAGCATAGAAACATGAAATAACAGATGCACACTCGACAAGATGGGTGGAAAAGCAAGCTAATAAGCCACCTCCCCAATCCTCCAAAGCACCTCAAAAGGCCCAATGAACCGAGGACTCAATTTACCCTTCTTTCCAAACCTCATAAAACCCTTCATGGGCGAAACCTTCAATAGAGCCTTCTCGCCAACCATTTAGGACACATCTCGAACCTTCCTATCAGCATAACTCTTTTGCCTTGACTGCGCTTTACGAAGCCTCTCCTGAATTACCTTCACCTTTTCTAAAGCATCCTGAACCAAGTCTGTCCCCAACAGCCTAGCCTCACCCAGCTCAAACCAACCAACTAGAGATCTACACCGCCTCCCATACAAAGCCTCACATGGAGCCATCTGAATACTCGACTGGTAGCTGTTGTTATAAGAAAACTCTTCAATCAGTAGAAACTGATCCCATGACCCTCCAAAATTAATGACACAAGAATGCAACATGTCCTCCAATATCTGAATAGTGCGCTCGGACTGTCCATCCGTCTGAGGGTGAAAAGTTGTACTCAACTCAACCTAAGTACCCAACTCTTGCTGCACAAACCTCTAAAACTGCAAAGTAAACTGAGTGCCCCTATCTGAAATGATGGAAGCTGGGACACTATGCAAACGAACAATCTCCCGGATATAGATCTCTGCCAACCACTCTGAAGAGTAGGTAGTACACACAGGAATGAAGTGTGCGAACTTGGTCAGCCGATCCACAATCACCCAAATAGCATCGAACTTCTTCAAAGTCCGTGCAAGTCCAACTACAAAGTCCATAGTGATCCGCTCCCACTTCCACTCTGGAATATCCATCCGCTAAAGCAAGCCACCCGGTCTCTGATGCTCATATTTTACCTGCTGACAGTTGAGACACCGAGCTACCAATCCCACAATGTCTTTCTTCATTCTCCTCCACCAATAGTGATGCCTCAAATCCTGATACATCTTCGTGGAGCCCGGATGAATAGAATACCGCGAGTTGTGGGCCTCCTCCAGAATCAACTCCCGAAGCCCATCCACATTGGGCACACATATCCAGCCCTACATCCTCAATACCCCATCATCACCAATGGTCACATCTCTATCATCATCATGTTGAACTCTATCTTGAGGACAATCAAATGCGGATAATCATAACGGCGCTCCCTGATGCAGTCATATAAGGAAGACAGTGAAACCACACAAGCCATTACCCGGTTGGGCTCCAAAATATCCAACCTCACGAACCGATTGGCCAAGGTTTTAACATCAAGTGCAAAAGGTCTCTCCCCGTCACTCCCCAACTGGAATATATGCCAAACTCCCCATACTCACTGCCTTTCGGCTCAAAACATTGGCCACCAAATTGGCCTTTCCCCGATGGTACAATATAGTGATATCATAATCCTTTAGCAAGTCTAACCACCTCCGCTGCCTCAAATTAAGATCCTTCTGCTTGAACAAGTGCTGGAAACTACGATGATCAGTATACACCTCACAAGACACACCATACAAGTAATGCCTGCAAATCTTCAACGCGTGAACTATGGCAGCCAACTCCAAATTATGAACGGGGTAGTTCTTCTCATGGCGCTTCAACTAACGAGAAGCATAAGAAATAACTCTACCCTCCTGCATCAACACACAACCAATACCAACTCTCGAAGTATCACAATACACGGTATATGAACCTGAAGTTTATGGCAAAACTAACACTAGAGCTATGGTCAAGGATGTCTTGAGCTTTTGAAAGCTCTCTTCACACTCATCCGACCATACAAATAAAGCACCCTTCTGAGTTAACTTGGTCAAGGGTGATGCGATAGATGAGAATCCCTGAACAAACCGGTGATAATAACCCGCCAAACCAAGGAAGCTGTGAATCTCTATGGCTGAGGATGGTCTGGGCCAACTCTGAACCACCTCTATCTTCTTCAGATCAACCTGAATAACCTCACTAGACACCACGTGCCCTAAGAAAGCCACTAAACTAAGCCAAAACACACACTTGGAGAATTTTTCATAAAGCTTCTCCTCCCTCAATCTCTGCCACACAACTCTAAAATGTTCCTCGTGCTCCTCCTGACTGTGCGAATACACCAGAATATCATTAATGAACACTATGACAAATGAGTCGAGATAAGGCCGGAACATGCTGTTCATCAAATGCATGAATGTTGCTGGGGCATTGGTCAGCCCAAAAGACATCACTAAAAACACATAATGACCATAGCGGGTCCTGAAAGCTATCTTAACAATATCCGAGTCCCTGATCTTCAACTGGTGATAACCCAAACGAAGATCAATCATGGAGAACACCCTCACTCCCTGAAGCTGGTCGAATAAATCATTAATGCGAGGCAAAGGATACTTGTTCTTAACTGTTACTTTGTTCAATTGCCTATAATCAATGCACATCCTCATAGTGCCATCCTTCTTCTTCACAAATAGGACCGGCGCACCCCAAGGTGACACACTAGGCCAAATGAACCCCTTATCCAGGAGTTCCTAAAGCTGCTCTTTTAACTCCTTCAACTCCGCTGGTGCAATACGATACGGTAGGATAGAAATGGGCTGAGTGCCCGGTACCAGGTCAATACCAAAATCAATATCCCTATCTGGTGGCATGCCCAACAGGTCTGCAGGAAACACATCAAGAAAATTCCTCACAACTGGAATAGAATCAATACTGGGAGTCTCAGCACCGACATCCCACACAAAGTCTAGATATGAAAGACAACCCTTCCCAACCATACGCTGGGCCTTCAAGAATGAGATCACTCTACTAGGAACATAATCAGTCACACCTCGCCACTAAATCTGTGGCACACCCAGTATAGCCAATGTGAATGTCTTGGCATGACAATCCAGGATAGCACAACACAGATATAGCCAATCCATGCCCAAAATGACATCGAAATACACCATACACAATAATAAAAGATCCACACGGGTCTCTAGACCCCCAATCGTCACCACATACGACCGGCACACACGGTCTACAACAACAGTATCGCCTACCGGGGTAGTTAAATAAACAGGTAAAGCAAGAGACTTATGGGGCATACCTAAATAACAAGAAAAGTATGATGACACATAAGAAAAGGTGGAACTAGGATCAAATAATACAGAAGCATCTTTGTGGCAGACTGAAACAATACCTTTAACAACACCATCTGAAGCAATGGCATCAGGTCTAGCTGGAAGTGCATAGAAACGGTCCTGACCGCCACCTGATCACCCTCCCCCTATCTGACAGCCTTTAGCTGACTGACCTCCACCCTTGCTGGCTGGGTGGGTGATGATGAAGTAGCTGGCACTAAAGACGATGGCGGACGCCTCTGTTGAGATGAACTCGCAAGACGACGAGGGCACTGCCTCCATATATGATCCATCTCACCACACTCATAACAACTCCCGGGTGCTGGAGAAGGGGACTAAAGGGAACCCCTCACACAGGAGTGACTAGCAGATGCACCTCGCATAGAAGAGCCCTAAACTGATGGAGCACAGGATGAACTCTAAGCTAGAAGGGAACTAAGTGATCACTGGCCCTGATGAGAACTGTGAGAACCATGACCCGATGGTTCCCCACGATAACCTGGGCGAGCTGGCGGAGCATGCCTGAATGGACGACATCTACCGTGCTGAAACTGACCTCTAGAAGGAGCACCACTATAGCGACCAAATCCTCGAGGCCTCTTGGCCTCCCTCTCCTCTCGCTCCTGTCGACAAACAGACTCAATCTCATGAGCAATATCCACAAACTCCTCGAAAGTAGCACCAGTCACCCTCTCCCTGGTCATGAGAATACGAAGTTAATAAGTGAGCCATCAACAAACCTCATAATCCTCTCTCTATTTGTCGAAACCAACCAAATAGCATGACGAGCTAACTCGGAGAACCTCATCTGATATTGCATCACAGTCATCTCTCCCTGATGCAACAACTCAAACTGCCTGCGCAGATCCTCACTACGAGATTGCGGCACATACTTTTCCAGAAAGAGAACGGAGAACTACTGCCAGGTAAGGGGTGCAACACCAATAGGCCTATGCCTCTCAAAAGCCTCCCACCAAATGAAGGCAGCTCTAGAAAAATGATAAGTAGTGAAAGCAACCCCGCTGGTCTCCAGATACCCGCTGTACAAAGCATCCTCTAACACTTATCCAAGAAACCCTGGGCATCCTCACCCTCTGCACCACTGAAGGTCGGAGGCTGAAGTCTACCAAACCTCTCCAACCTATGCTGCTCGTCCTCTAGCATGGCAGGAACTACATAGTCCTGAGCAGTTGTAACTGGCTGGGCTACATGTGCCTCCGGTGTCTGAAGTCCCTGCACGACCTACTCAAGTGTGCGAGCGGCTGGAGTATGATTGCCTCCCCCGCCTTGAGAAGTAGCTGCAGCTGTAATGGCTGAGACCGCTTGAGCTAGGCCAGTGCAAACTGATAGAATCTGAGCCAACGCCTCCTAAAGACTTGGAATCACAATAGGCACAACTGGTGCCTGAGCTGGTGCTGCTGCAGCGTCCACAACTGGGACCTAATCCTGAATTGGGGCGGCTGGTGGATCTGCAGGTGCTACCCTAGCTGCTCTGCCCCTACCACGACCGTGTCCTCGGCCTCTAGTGGCCACAGCTAATGGTATTGGTGGTCGTCCATCCTGACCGGTAGCGCGCATCCTCACTATCTGTGAGAGAATAGAATGACAGAAGTTTAGTACTCGGATCTACAATTCGCACAACAAGAATTTTAAGAATATGAAGTTTTTCCTAAAGGTTCTGCATCCTCTCGAGAATAAATACAGACATCTCCATACCGATCCGTGAGACTCTACTAAACCTGCTCATGACTCGTGAAACCTATGTATCCTAGGCTCTGATACCAACTTGTCATGACCTTAAACCTAGACTCGGTCGTGATGGCGTCTCTCGTGAAGACAAGGCCAACCGACACTTACCCATTTTAGTTTAAGCAATTAAACAATAAGAATTAAGTCCAAAACATCATAAATAATCCAAAAGTAAGCAGTTAACAGTACAGTTGCGGAAGATAAACCCAATATAGCTTGATACTAGGGTGTCACTAGTCATGAGCATCTAATAATACGCTATAAGTCTGAAATTCCTACTAAACTATTACAGAACAACTGATAAATAGATATAAATGAAATAAAGAGGAAGAAACGCGGAGCTGCGGATGCCAAGCAACTACCTCATGGACTCCGAAGTCTGCCTGGAGCTCTCAACTCGCGCTAGCAAGATTAACAATGCCTGAATCTGCACACGGGAACAGGGAGTAAAGTGAGTACTCCAACTCAGTGAGTAATAATCATAAATAAACGACTGAGAGACATGAGAACATGTAAGGCACATTATAGGCTATAATGAAGCAGTAAAAACTAGTAAAATAGTGAAGCAGTAAAGATGCATAAAATTACCGAGTTCAGTTTAAAGTTCATAAATGCCTTTTTCAACAATTGAAGCAATAAAATGACAGGCAAAATAGATAAATAAACACATAAAGGATCGCCCCTCGGGCACAATATCAACAATTTTGCCCCTGGGGCAATATCTCAGACCATTACCAGCCCCTGGGGCTATATCTCACATCACAATGGGTACCCGTGCTCACTGGGGATATGCAGACTCCTGGAGGGGCCCCGTACGGCCCAAGCGCAATATCAAGCCATCTCGTGGCATCATCACTAGGCTCTTGGCCTCATATCAACAAGCCACCTCGTGGCGTACATATCTCAAGCCCTCGGCCTCATAATCATAATCAGTGTATCACCACTACGGCGTGCAGCCCGACCAAAAGTATCCTCACAACACAAGCCCTCGACCTTACTCAGTCAAAATCACACAGGCCATATGGGAAACATTAAAACATAGTGCTCAGCCCAAAATATCATTTAAAAATATCATTAAAGTGTTAAAGTAGAGTAAATATGGCTGAGTTATGAACAACAGTAGAATCTAGCATGACTGAGTTCAAGTATAAAGCCAAAATAGTGAGGAAATATCAATAAAAATCCCCTAGGGTTCAAATAGTTGGCACAAGGCCCAAATATGGCATTATGACAAAAATATGATGATATCAAATAGATTTCAGTCAAATACACGGTAAAATAGTCATTCGGGACGGACTAAGTCACAATCCCCAATAGTGCACGACCCCACTCTCGTCATCAAGCGTGTGTGTCACCTCAATATAGCACAACGATGTGCAATCCGGGGTTTCATACCCTCAGGACATCATTTACAATCATTACTCACCTCAATCCGGTCCAAACTCCAGCCCACGATGCCTTTGCCGCTCGAATCAGCCTCCACTCAAGTCGAATCTATCTAAAATCAGAACCTCGACGTCAAAATATGCTAAGGGATCGAAGCCCAAGAAAAATAATCAATTTACAACACAAATCCCGAAATTACCAAAACCCGACCCCTTGGACAACGTCTCGGATTCCGATAAAATTCACATAAATGGATTCCTTATCACTCCCCGAGTTCATTCATACCAAAAGCTTCAAAATCCAACCACAAATGACCCTTCAAATCCCAAATTCTAGGATTCCAATTTCAAGCCCTAGTTCTTCAATTTTAGGCTTAAATTCCATGATTAATTAGTTAGATTTCACATTAGAATCGAATTTTAAGTCCATGAATCTTACCTCCAAGTGATTCCCCTTTAATCCCTCTTTAATCCTTTTCAAAAAGCTCCAAAAACGATCAACAATGGAAGAAATAAACCCCAAAATCGCGGACAAGATGACTATTTAAACCTTCTGCCCAGGCCTGAAATCCTTCTTCGCGAACCCGGTCAACGCCTCGCATTCGCGAAGCACAATTCAACTTTGACCAAATTTTCCTCTTTCGCGATACCTTCCCATCCCGAACGCGATGCTTTCCTCAGACCACTCTCCGCGATCGAGCCCCTTCACTAGCAAACGCGATGAGCAACTTGACCTCGAACCCAGCTGACCACTTTCCTCTATGCTATCGTGGAGCTCCACTCACGAACGCGATGCTCAATACCTCAGCCCTTCGCGAACGCAGACCCTTCCTTGTGAACGCAAAGGCTAAAATTCCAGCCTTCACCAGCTAACCCTTCGCGAACGTGAGGGCCTACTCGCGAACGCGAATGCCATTTTCTCTGCAACGCTGATCAGGAATTTCTGCAATTCCAAACATCATGAAATGGTCCGATTGACCACCCGAAACTCACTTGAGGCCCCCAGGACCTAACAAAACATGCCAACATATCCCATAACCTTATTCAAACTTTTTCCAACCTACGAGACGCTCAAAACAACACCAAAATACCAAATTCGCATTGGATTCAAGCCTGAGAATTCCAAAATCTTCTAAATTATGCTTTTGATAAAAACCCCAACCAAACCACGTCCGAATGACCTAAAATTTTGCACACACATCCCAAATGACACAACGGAACTACTGCAACTCCCGGAATTCCATTCTGACCCCTATATCAAAATCTCACCTATCAATCAGAAATCGCCAGAAATCCAATTTCGCCAATTCAAGCCTAAATCTTCTCTGGACCTCCAAAAATCATTCCGATCAGGCTCCTAAGTCCCAAATTACCTTCCGAAGCTATCTGAACCATCGTAACTCACATCTGAGCCCTCTAACACATAAGTCAACATTCAATTGACTTTTCCAACTTAAGCTTCCTCAAAAGAGACTAAGTGTCTCAAACCTTACCAAATCCTTTCCAAACCCGAGCCAACCAACCCGATCACATATAGAACCGCTAGATAATGTAATAAGAAGCAGAAATGGGGGAAATAAAGCGGTAACTCATGAGACGATTGGTCGGGCCATCACAATTTCTTAATATTTTATAAAATATTTTAAATAATAATATAACTATTAAAATTTTATAACTGGGTCCCAGATTACCGACCAACTTTGGTTGGTAATTTATTTAAAATAAATACAAAATATTTTTCTCCCCGTTTTCGACCAACTTTGGTCGCTTTTTTGGACGACCAACTTTGGTCGCAAAATTTTGATCGCTAATTACCGGATTTATAGAAGTGTTAGAAGAGGTTATTGTCACCACCCTAAACCCAGACCCGGTCGTGATGATGCCTATCGTGAAACAAGGTCAGTCGACACAAACACCGAATCCATTTTTAACAATTATAATAATTTAACTTAAAACATTAACAGATGATAAATCCCCCAAAATAAAGTGAAATAGAACAACACGGAAATAAACACAGCCCGACATCGGGGTGTCACTAGTCATGATCATCTAACATAATTCTAAGAGTATGGAAAAGGACTACCTAGTCTATTACAGAATCCAGTACAAGGGAAAATAAAGATAGAAGGGAGAAACACTAGGCTGCAAACGCCGAGCTGCTACCTAGTGAACTCCTAATAGCCCGCTGGAAGCAATCAGCACTCGCTAGCAGGACCCGAGGCTCCTGTATCTGCACACAGGGTGCAGGGAGAAATATGAGTACACTAAATCAGTGAGTAATAAAAGTAAAGGCAGTTGAGCGATAAGAAAATACGTAAAACACAGCAATATGTTACAAAGAGGCAGTATAAAATCAATACAATGCAATTGAACAGTGAAAACTTGTAAAAAAAATACCTTAGTTCAGTAAGAACCTCTTTAAAACATCTTTTAACAGTTAAACAAGTGAATGAAAAGTAGTGAGAAAAGATAAACACATAAAATCAGCCTATCGGGCACAATATCAACAGAAATTAGCCCCTCGGGCAATAACCTGGAACAACATCAGCTCCTCGGGCTATATCACATATCACACTGGGTACCCGTGCTCACTGGGTGTGTATAGACTCTTGGAGGGGCCCCTTATGGCCTAAGCGCAATATCAAGCCATCTCGTGGCATAATCAATAGGCTATCAGCCTCAAATCAAGCCACCTTGTGGCGTACAACTCAGGCCCTCGACCTCATAATCATGAATCGGCTCAGAGCTGCTGCAGCACGCAGCCCGATCCCATAATAACCTCATAACACAAGCTCTCAGCCATGCTCAGTCAGAAATCTCTAAAAGCCACTTAGGCATAGTAAATTATGATGCTACACTCAAAATATCATTTAAGATGTCAAAACAGAGTAAACATGGTTGAGTTATAAAAATAGTAGAATATAGCATGAGTGAGTACAAGTATGAAGTCAAAACAGTGAGGAATAGCTGTAGAAATCCCCTAAGGGTCCAAAACAGTTGGCACGAGGCCCAAATATGGCATTCCGCCCAAAACATGATGATAGCAAATAGTTTTCAATCAAATACGCAGTAAAATAGTCATTCGGGATGGATTAAGTCACAATCCCCAATGGTGCACAACTCTACGCTCGTCATCTAGCGTGTGCGTCACCTCAAAATAGCACAACGATGTGAAATCTGGGGTTTTATACCCTTAGGACAACATTTACAATCATTACTCACCTAAATCCAGTCCAAACTCTAGCCCGTGATACCTTTGCCCATCGAATCGGCCTCCAGATGCTCCAAATCTAATCAAAATCAGTGCAGAACCATCAAAACATGCTAAGGGAACAAAGCTCACTCGATAGTAATCAAATTACAACACAAATCCCGAAATTGGCCAAACCCGACCCTTGGGCCCACATCTCGGAATTCGATAAAAATTACATCAATAGACTCCTTATTACTCTCCGAGTTCATTCATATCAAAAGCACCAAAATCTAACCATAAATGATCCCTCAAATCCTTAATTTTAGGTCTCTAATTACAAGCCCTAGTTTTTAAAAATTCAGGCTTAAATTCTTTAAATTCCATGATTAATTAGGTACAAATAATATTAGGATTGAGTATTAAGTCCATAAATCTTACCTCCAAGTGTTCCCCCTTGATTCCCTCTTCAATCTTCTTCAAAAAGCTTCAAAATTGCCCAAAAATGGAGGAACTTAGACCCAAAATCGCGGAATTGGTCTTTTAAAACATTCTGCCCAGCACTTAAGAATCCTTCATCCCGAACACGGTCAACGCCTCGCGTTCGCAAAATATAACCTGGCGTTGACCACTTATTCCTTCTTCGCGAATGCGACACCCTGTACGCGAATGCAAAGTCTCAGCTTCACAACCCATCGCGAACGCGGCTTCCCTCTCGCGAACGTGTAGCTCACTGACCCCAACCCTTGGCGAACGTGAAGGCCAAACCTCCAGCCTCTCATCCTAACCTTTCGCGAATGTGAGGGCCCACTCTCGATCGTGAAGGCCAAAAGTCTGCAACACTCACAACAGATTTTCTGCAATTTTTCTCAACTTGAAATGATCCATTCAACCACCCGAAACTCATATGAGGCCCTCGGGACCTCAATCAAACACACCAACATATCCCATAACATCATTCAAACTTGATCTAACCTTCGGAACGCTCAAAACAACATCAAAACACCAAATTTGCATCGGATTCAAGCCTAAGAATTCCAAAATCTTCCAAATTCCGCTTCTGATCAAAAAATATATCAAACCACGTCCGAATGAGATATAATTTTGCACACACATCCCAAGTAACCCAAGGACCTACTATAACTCTTGGAATTCCATTCCGACCCCTATATAAAAATCTCACCTACCAAACGAAAAACGCCAAAATTTCAATTTCGCCAATTCAAGCCTAAACCTACTCTGTACCTCTAAAACACATTCCGATCACGCTCCTAAGTTCCAAATCATCTCCCAAAGCTATCCGAATCATCGAAATTCACATCCGATCCCTTTATCACATAAGTAAACATCCGGGTGACTTTTCCAACTTAAGCTTACTCAAGAGAGACTAAGTGTCTCAAACCTTACCAAAACCTCTATGAACCCGAGCCAATCAACCTGATAACACAAAATACAGCTTAACAAGGCAATAAGAAGCAAAAATGGGGGAAATGGAGCGTTAACTCATGAAACGACTTACATTTCTCATGTTTAAAGCGCCTAATGTAATGAGACGGATCGAGTTGTTAAAAAGTTGTAGGAAGAAAATAATGGCATGGACAGTAACGACACTCTGAAAGCTTAGATTGTGATCTAATACAACAAGAAAGTATATTACTATGTATGAACTACAAGAGAAGTAACTAGGTTTTGAATGACCAGAGGAGAGGTCCCACAAATTGTTAGTTACTGAATAAATTAAACTACATAATGAATTTTTCTTTAAAATGAAACACTTGAAAAAGGTATACAAAATATAAGAATAAAGTGTCTTTCAATCATCCATTAGGTTGTCACCTAATAGAAAATGACCAAGAGTCATTTGGCTAAGGAGTGGCTTGCTGCCACGTGGGGGTGGGAGAATTTTTTTAATCATTATCCGACTTATTAGTTAGTTAGATAATGTCCCGTTACCTGATAATTAACCAATTACCCGCATAATTAAGAATTATCTCAAATTACTTAAGTTCTACTTATTTTTAATACACTTTATACACCGTACTATTACGGTCTTGTAGTACCATGTAAAATAAATTCATACATTATTAGTTCATTAAAATATTCATGTAAAAATACATATATTTTCTCAATTTCTAATTTTTCTAATCTCATTTAAAGAGTACAAATTTGCGTACACTTAATTCTTAAAATGATAAAAAAGGATAACCTTCTTTTCTTGTGAAAAATAATAATTCATATCTTTACAATAAAGAAAATCTCATTAACTTTTCTCATATTATTTGTGTAATTTAAAATATATTCGAAAGTAGTAATATTAATAACTATATAAAATCTTATTTTTTTCAGACCATTTTTTTCGAGACAAAAATGTTCCACTCAAAATACCATATCAAATATATATATAACAGTATCAATTTTGTTAAACTTACGGGGTGTAACAAGGTCATACTGATCGAGTACATACCCGAGAAAAAGGTATACCTAGGAACGTGGTTAACCCCCGAACTCAGGAAAAAACTCATTCAATTTCTTATCGATAATATGGATTTTTTTGCTTGGTCCCATTTAGACATGATAGGGATCCACCAAAAATAACAACACACCGGCTGAGACTCGACTCAAAGTTCAAACCAGTAAAGCAAAAAAGGACGCCCCAGTCCGAGGTTAAGCATGCATTCATAAAAGATGAGGTAACTAAACTTCTTAAAATAGGGTCTATTCGGGAGGAAAAATACCCTGAATGGTTAGCCAACGTAGTTGTAGTCCCTAAAAAGGGGAACAAACTTAGAATGTGCGTATATTATAAGGATTTAAACAAGGCATGCCATAAAGACTCTTTTCCACTGCCTAACATCGATCGCATGATTGATGCCACAGTCGGCCACGAGACCCTTATTTTTCTCGATGCCTACTCCGGGTACAATCAAATTCAGATGAACCCGGAGGACCAGGAGAAGACCTCGTTTATCACTAAGTTTGGAACGTACTATTACAATGTAATGCCCTTTGGGCTAAAAATGCTGGAGCTACATACCAACGCTTAGTTAACAGAATGTTTGAGGAACATATAGGTAAATCAATGGAAGTTTACATTGACGATATGTTGGTTAAGTCCCTACGCGCAGAGGACTATTTAACTCATTTGTAGGAAGCATTCAAAATATTGAGGAAGTACAACATGAAGATTAACCCAGAAAAATGTCCCTTCAGCGTCGGTTCGGGCAAGTTCCTCGGCATCATGGTATCAAATCGAAGGATCGAAATTAATCCCAAAAAGATCAACGCCATCAAAGATATCACTATTATAGATAGTGTGAAATTCGTACAAAGGTTAATAGAACGGACAATCGCCTTGGGTCGATTCATTTTGAGGTCATCGGATTGAAGCCACGGGTTCTTTTCCTTACTCAAAAAGAAAAAGGATTTCGCATGGATCCTGGAATGCCAGCAATCATTGGAGGAATTGAAGCGATATTTATCAAGCATACCTCTGTTTCACACTTCGAAGAAAGATAAAAAGTTTTACTTATATTTGGTAGTGTTCGAGATAGCAGTAAGTGAGGTATTAGTTTGAGGAGAGCAAGGTACATTGTTCCCTGTCTATTATTGTCACGACCCAAGTACGTCCTCCGAGAACTGTCGTGATGGCACCTAGTCTCTATGACTAGGTAAGCCTAACAAATTGCGGAAAAGAAATCAACAGAATAAAACTAGTCAAACTATAGAAAAATGTCTAAATGAAGCATTTAAGATGCCGCTCGGCATATACAATACAACTCTCAAACTGGAACTACATTTCCCAAAACCCGAAATCTCATGAAATCACAAGCTATTGGATAACTACAAGTGTCTAACTCCGGAATGTCTAAACAAAAGTAAATACAGAAGGGCTGATACTATAAGAGAGAATGGAAAGGGACTCCTCAGTCTGTGTACGCGACAGATATACCTTGAAGTATCTGGAGAATCACTTTGCCTCAAGGGTAGTAGGGCTGAGTCGAAGTACCTGGATCTGCATATGAAAAACATGTGCAGAAAGGGCATGAGTATACCACAGCGGTACTCAGTAAGTGCCAAGCCTAACCTCGGTCAGGTAGTGACAAGGAAAGTTAGGGCCCTAATACAAGGTATAACAGTATAGAATAAGACATCATAATTAAGTACAATAGTAAGAAGTAACACATGAGAGAAAGAACAACAACAACTACCACAGAGACAAATAATCACAGAAGGAATACAGCTCAACACAGATATAACAACTGGGGATCTCCCAGGATACCGTCCTGTAGTTCCAAATATAAATATCTAGTGGATCTCCCGGGTGCCGTCCCATAGTCCAACTCATAATGTGCGGGGATCTCCCGGAATACCGATCCGTAGTCCCAAATATAAATGTCCAGTGGATCTCCCGGGTGTCGTCCCGTAGTCCAACTCATAGTGCGCGGAGATCTCCCGGAATACCGATCCGTAGACCCAAATATAAATACTCTGTACTGGGGGAATCTATTGGGTGCAGTCTCATAGTTTCAATATAAAAGTGCAGGGGGATCTCCCAGAATACCGATCCGTAGTCCCAAAGTAAACATGCAGGGGGGATTTCCTGGGATACTGTCTCGTAGTCCCAAAGTAAACATACAGCAACAACACAAAGAATACACAATTCAATTCAAATTCCATACTAAGGTAAAATAGTTATTTCTAGCCTAGCATGCGACACATAATCCAAATAAGGCAGTTTGACCAAGTAAAGCAATTAAGTCAATGAAACATGCTTCCCTAAGCTAACAACATGCTTAAATTACAAGTAGTATAAACAGGAAAGGAAACACGATTATAGTTACTTAATGAAAACTGGATTTTTAACAATTAGCATAAGTACACACTCGTCACCTCACCTACAAGGCATGTCAAATATCAATAATACCAAATCCTAAGGGGAGTTTCCCCCACACAAGGTTAGGCAAGCCACTTACCTCGAACCGACTCAAAATCAACTCGCAAGCACACTCTTGCCACGAGTACTCGACTCCAAATGGCCCATATCTATTCAATTCAATTTTTATAATGTAAATAGAACTTCAAGTAACTGATTCCACTATTTAATTCTAAGCTAATATGCAAAATTAGGAAAAATGACCAAAATACCCCCCCCCCCCAGGGTTCATATGTCGGAATCAGGTAAAATTTACAAATTCAAATTCCTCACACTCTTACGAGTTCAGTCATACCAAAAGTACCAAAATCGGACCTCAAATGGTCCATCAAATCACCACTCAAAGCTCTCCAATTAACCAAGCCCTAACCCTCAATTTACCATTGATTTTCATTCAAATTTCATGCTTACAATGATAAATATCACCACAATAACAAGTTTAGGAACCAATGACCTTACCTCAATGAATCCCTCTGAAAATCTCCCTTGAAATGGCTCCCAAAAGCTTCACCCCGAATGAAATATTGAGAAAAAATGGCCAAAAATCGCGAAGGGTGAAATATATACCTTCTGACCTAGGGATTCCGCACCTGCGGTCATTTCCCGCTTCTGCGGTCTAACCTACCGCACTTGTGGTTTTCACTTAAAGGTCTGGGATCGCACTTGCGGTCACTCTCTCGCACCTGCTCCATCGCAGATGCGTCCAGATGTCCGCTTCTGCGGCTCCGCCTGACTCACCTCTTGGCTGCTTCTGCGGGAGTCGCACCTGCTGCCTCCCGACCGCATATGTGGTTATGACAACAACCATAAACTTTAGCTACCAAACTCAACTCCAAACCTCTCATTAACCATCCAAAATCATCTTGAGGCCCCCAGACCTCAACCAAAAGCACGAACAAGTCATATACCACTATCCAAACTTCTACCAATCCTCAAAACACCTAAAACAACATCGAAACATCGAATTAACCACTGATTCAAGCTTTAGAACTCCAAAAACTCTCAAATTATGCTTTTGATAAAAACGTCTATCAAACCTCATCCTAATGACCTGAATATTTGCAAACACGTCACATTTAACACTACGGAGCTACTCCAACTTCCGGAATTCCATTCCGACCCCGATATCAAAATCTCACTATCGAATCGGAAACTTAAAAAATTCAACTTTCGGCATTTCAAGCCTAAATAAGCTACGGACCTCCAAAACACAATCCGAACACGCCCCTAAGCCCGAAATCACTCAACGGAGCTAACGGTACCAACAAAATTCTATTCCGAGGCCATCTTCACACTACGATCCAAATTCTAAAACTTAAACTCTCAAAAAGGGACTAAGTGTCCCAAAGCTCTTCGAAACTCCAAATAAATCCTTCCGGCAACTCACAATAGCGGAAATAAACATGGGGAATGCAGTTAATAGGGGATCGGGTTGTTAATTCTTAAAACGACCGGCTGGGTCATTACAATTATGTTAGTCGGACTTTAGGAGATGCTGAAACCATATACCAACACTTTAGGGTCCAGACTTGGCATCGTAGATTGTGTGACTTCTAGGTTGACTAATAATGAAGCTGAGTATGAGGCCATGATTGGAGGTCTCGAACTAGCTAAAAGCTTGGGGTCAGAAGTTATTGAAGCCAAGTGCAATTCTCTGTTGGTGGTGAACCAAGTAAACAAAAGTTTCGAAGTCCGAGAGGAAAGGATGCAAAGATATTTGGACAAGCTACAGGTAACCTTGCACCGCTTCAAGGAGTGGAATCCAAATCATGTGCCTCGAGAACAAAACAGTGAGGCTGATGCACTTGCTAATTTGGGGTCATCAGTTGAAGAAGATAATATTATCTCGGAGACCGTCGTCTAATTATCGAGATCTATGGTCGAGGAAGGTCATGCCGAGATAAATTCTACAAGTTTGACTTGGGATTGGAGGAATAAGTATATCGAATATTTGAAAAATGGAAAGCTCCCATCGTATCATAAAGAGTCAAGGGCTCTACGAACAAAGGTTGCTAGGTTCACATTGGATGAATATGGAACATTGTACAGGAGGACGTTCGATGGACCATTGGCAGTATGTTTAGGGTCGGGGGACAACGATTATGTTCTATGAGAAATCCACGAAGGCATTTGTGGGAATCACTATGGTGCAGAGTCTTTGATTCACAAAAATTATTAGAGCAGGGTATTACTGAGATAGCATAGGAAAAGACACTAAGGAGTTTGTTAAAAAGTGTGATAAATGTCAAAGGTTTGCACCGATGATTCATCAGCCCGGAGAGCAACTTCACTCAGTCCTGTCCTCATGGCCTTTCATGAAATAGGGAATGGACATCGTCGGCCCTCCAACAATGGCCCCAGATAAAGATAAATTCATTTAGTTTATGACTGACTACCTCTCTAAATGGGTGGAAGCACGGGCGTTCGAGAAGGTCAGAGAAAAAGAAGTTATTGACTTCATCTGGGACCACATCGTATGTCTATTCGGAATACCTGTCGAAGTTGAATGTGACAACGGGAAGCAATTCGTCGCAATAAGGTAACAGAGTTCCTCGAGGCACAAAAAATAAAGAGGATCTTATCAACACCATACCACTCGAGCGGGAACGGACAGGCCGAATCAACAAACAAAACTATCATTCAAAACTTAAAGAAAAGGTTGAGTGACACAAAAGGAAAATGGAGAGAAGTTCTACCCAAGGTTGTTTGGGCATATCGAACAACATCGAAGTCCAGCACTGGGGAAACACCATTCTCTTTATTATACGGCTCCGAGGCCTTGATTCCAGTCGAGGTCAAGGAACCCAGCACCAGATTTCGACATGTATCGGAGGAATCAAATCACGAAGCTATGAATACTAGCCTCGAGCTATTAGATGAAAAACGAGAAGCTAGACTTGTTCGGATGGCCACGCAAAAACAAAGTCACACTCAATACTCGAGACCCGAATGAAGAGAAACTAGGACCGAATTGGGAAGGACCGTACCGAGTCATCAGAGTTGTCGGTAAAGGATCTACAAACTTGGCACGATGGAAGGCGAATAATTGCCGAATAATTGGAATGTATCACCACTTAAATGATATTGCTGCTAAGGTATGATCTTCTCCTTTTTCCATTTAAATTTAAAACTAACTCATTACAGGTGTTCGATCGAAGACGTCGAGAGAACCTTTCTACACGAAGACCTTAGGTTTTAAAGCACGCATTGCACTCTTTTTCCCTTAGATCGGGTTTTATCCCAAATGGGGTTTTCCGGTGAGGTTTTGAACGAGGCAACAACTATGTGCTACCTAAGGAGAATTTAACAGTATCAAAGGCTTCTTTTCAATCAATCTCGAATACTAGGGGGCATCACCCTCGGAGGTTATATTTTCGAGGAAAATACTTCACGCCAAAGAGGGCGTCGATTAGAGAACTTTGTAATGGGCCAAATGGTCAGATGAATCATGTCTATATAGAATAGTCGAGCCCCGATGACAAAACATGTATGCATGTATCAATTATTCAAAAAATCATTCTTTCTATATCGAAACACTTTGTGTCTCAAAAAAAATTGCTACTATGCGAACTCCATACTTGTGATTCTATGAGAAACGGCTCAAGGGCCAAATTTCAAATAGACCTCGAATACTCGGAAACTGTCATCGACAGTAAACACATTCGAATATCTAAACTCAAATTTATAAGACCTTAAAGAGGCATCCCTCAACTCAAAGGCCAAGGTCATAATACTCGGGGACTAACCTTTCGGACAAGTTTGAAAGGTTATCGTGAAACAAGTCCAAGAGATACACCCGAAGGCTACGGCCATATTAAAGGCTACGATTATATTAAAGACTACGGTCATATAAAAAGTCTATGGCCAAAATAATGTGGCTCGGAGACGTCCGACTTCCGCCATAAGTTAAAGGCCTTCAAATACTTTAAAAAACATGTTAAATAAGGCTACCCTCGGCTAAGCAAATAAAAGGGCTTCGATAAAATCAGCCCTCGAATAATTTAAAGGCTTTGATAATATCAACCTTTGAAAAATCCTCAAGAGGTATTAAATTATCTTAACTCAAACGAGTTAAGAACAAAATTGGGTTCTGATGAATTGAACCCTCGAAAAACCCAACGGGTACAAAAAATACATGCTAAGTCATAATGAAATTTTCACTAAGTCTTTTAGCCGAAAAGATGGAAAAATTATAGCCGCTTTAGAGGCCAAATTGGCCCAACTTAAAGAGCCTAAGGGCCAATATAAAAGAGCCTAAGGGCAGATTTAGTAAGCCTAAAAGGTCGATACATTTAGAGTTCGAGATCTTGTTCTCACTCAACTCGGACCTAAGGGTCTCATCATCCCGAGCTCACATCAAATCACCTTAAGCATAGCTCGAGGATTCGTCAAAAAACCTTAAGAAGTATTCCATTATAAGTTCAAAGATCACCTATTTATTATTATTACAAAAACTAAGGGTTTCTTCTAATGCTCGCTTGATCATTGAAGTTATAACATCAAAAAATTTCACAAAACAAAGACAAAGTAGAATTCAAAACAAATTGATAATGGAGCGAAAAGGAATTTCTTATATTCATAAAGGGTATTTATAGTGACCACAATGGGCCTTACAAAAAAACAAAAAACAAAAGAACCTAATCTACTTTGGGAGCTACATCCTTGGGAGCCGCATCATCGGGAGACACATCTTTGAGAATCACATCTTCGGGAACCTCCTCCTCGGGGACTTCATCCTCATCGTCTCCGCTCTCGGAGCCACTAGCAGAATCTTCATCATCAAAGAGTAAAGAGGCAGCCTTATCCTCCAAAGTTTTTGCCTTTTCAATATCAACTGAGAGGTCAAAGCCACGAGCATGCACCTCCTCGAAAGTTTCTCTCTGGGATTGTCGCCTTGTTACACCCCATGTTTTCGTACATAAGAGTACCTCGTAAGTCAATTGATGTAAGTTCAGAAATGAAATCATCTTGAAAAAATTTATAAAGTAAGTTAATCATGTTACCGTGGAAGTAAATAATATTTAATATCATGAATAACAAGTACCAAGATGGTTGGAAGGCTTAGAAGCTAAACGAATTGAAGGAGATAAGTTTTGTCGAAAGTCGACAAGTTTGGTGTTACACCTTGTGCGTCCTAAGGTAATGTATAATAAATATGAGACTTTTTAATCATGATTTAATGAGTTTAAAGTCATAATATGACTATATATGAAGTTTGGACAGGGAAAAATTGGATATAAGTTACGGAAACATCGAGTTAAGATTTGCCTTATAACGAGCTGTATTGAGAAATTAAATTCGTATGCTTTACAGTGTCATTTTGAGACATATATCATACCAAGATGAAGTTATTAGAACCTAGTTTCCAACGGTCTAAACCATTTATTCATACGACATAGGGGTAGATAAATATGGATTTTTAAACTAGGGTCACCAAGTCACGTTGCCGCACTTCGGAGAAATTGGCAGGTTTATAGATCACGTTGCGACGCAGTTTTATTCCAGTATATTGAGAGTTACATGGAGATATTTATATGGAATTAAATCTCTATGTGTCTAGTTTCCAAAGCTGCAAACCGTTTGTAAATAGATATTTGAGTAGAGAGATACAACTATCCGAAGTGGCACCGCTCAAGCTGCCAAGCAGGCAGCTTACCCACCTACTTGGAGAATTGAGGTGGTGGGCTTATAAGTTGTCTTTATCCATTATATTTCGTCAATATCCAGAAATCAATTACTGTAAAACACTCTCAAATTCTCCAAGAACTTGTCCAAGATTCCAAGAACTAAAATCAAGAGAAATCAACTCAAATCCTCGTCAAAGGTGTTAAAGATTACAAGAGAATACTTCTATGATGTTGCGGTGTGATTGAGGGCTATTGTGAGATAAGTTGAGATGGGGTTTCTAGTTTTCGCTATTGTCCAAGGTATGTATGACATCTTCTTGATTGTGCCTAAGGTTAATCGTGTGTTGGTTATGTTGTTTGAGTGAAAAACCATAAGATGCACTTGAAGGAACATGGGATACAGTTGTCTTTTTGGTTGGACTGTTTTGTGGTTAAAATTATGGTTTGTGGTGGCAAAATATTGTGAGAAATAATTTAATAATGTTTTTGGCTTCTGTTGTTAAGCTTTCCTAGGTGTTAATTAAGTTGATTGAAGAAGAAAAGATGAAAAACAAGTGATTGACGATAAAAATTAAGGTGCTAGATGTATGGGGCTGTTTTGGAAAGCATTTTATGGAGGTTTTAAACTAGAAATAATATGGTACATATAAGTATGATGCTCTAAATGTTGTAGACTTATTTATGGAATAAGATTTGGATTCAATTTATATCTTGTTATGAGTAAAAGAAACGAGCTTGCCGCTCAATATGATTGTTATGATAATCGGAGAAACTCATTGAATTATATTGTTGTTATTGCTAGTGTTGGTTATAGTTGTTGTTGTTGGGTTTTTGATGACCCTTAGTGGTCTTTAGGATGTATTAAAAATAGGGGAGTTGCTGCCCGATTTTCCTTAAGTCATGCGACCAACCAAATCTGATGGTACGATATTATATGTTAACGACAATATTATTTCACTTGTTGTAGATGTAAGAAGTTGTGTTGAGCTAGGTTGAGTAATAAGGAAGATGTCATACAGGTATGTTAAGGCTATCTCTTCTTTCCTTTTGGCATGATCCATACGATACAAACAAAATGAATAAATGCACAACTTCCATAAATGACTATATTCATAGAAGTATTAGTGGTGCCTATATTCTTGAATCACCATATTTCTTATTATTCTATTGCCTGTTTATGGGTCTCAGAAAATACGTAAATTGATAAAGTTGTTTCATGATATTAATCAGAGGTATAATGGTCTTATGACGTTCCGAGAGATTTTGTTGACGTACTTCTCATGCATCGCATTCATTTATACATATACATTGACCCATGACCAGATGACGTTATATATACGTATATATGTATATATATGTGTATGGGATATGGGAAAATGTTACGGCATTATATATGCACCACCACTTCATCAGCTGGTATACGTTAATGATTTGCCAACAGTGGCCGAGATGATATGATGGGATGCCTTCAGAGGCTTGATGATGTTATGAACACATGTACCTATGCACGATATGACATTCATACGCATATTCATGAAACTATAAGTATTTCATTATTTACAAAGTTATCCAGACTTACAGGTTGAGTCATTTACTCTATATTTCTTCCATGTCTGTTATGTACTTATTTATGTGCCTTACATACTCGGTACATTATTCGTACTGATGTCCCTTTTTCCTGGAGACGTTGCGGTTCATGCCCGCAGGTCCTGATAGATAGGTCAAGAGCCCTCTAAGCAAGCTATCAACTTAGTAGAAGATGTTGGTGCGCTCCGTTTGCTTCAGAGTTGCTTGTTTGGTTAGTATGATTTAGACGTGTATTGTTAGGTATGGAGATACTCTATCCAGACCTTTATGAAAATTATGTATTCTTAGAGGCTTGTAGACAGATGTCATGTACGTAAAAGATTGTATGGCCTTGTCGGCCTATGTTCAATACACGAGTGATTATTTTAGTCTTACAGACCCGTACTTCATATGTATAAGTTTGTATTCCCTCATGCTTTACTCCGGTTCATTTACCTATGATAGAATAATATGAAAGATACGCTACATTAGTACTTAGTTGAGTAAGGTACGGGGTGCCCGTTGCGGCCCATCAGTTTGGGTCGTGGCAAAAGTGCTATCAGAGCAGTTCTGTCCTAGGGAGTCTTCAAGCCGTGTCTAGTAGAGTCTTGTTTATGGGTGTGTTGTGAACCATACTTATAAGACAGAGGCTACAGGGCATTTAGGACTGTCACTCTTTCTTCTCACTCTAGATCGTGTGGTAGAGCTCAGTTGTAAGAACTCAATTTCCTAAACTCTATCTTATTCATAATACAACGATGCCTACATTTAGAAAGATAGTTGGTAAGGGATTGCACATAGTTGTGGAAGAGTTGAGTCGGAGGACTTGAATATGCATGATGCTTATAATGAGTAAATGTAAGGTCTTCAGCAGATCATTCCGGTTTAGGGATGTATACGGTATATTGCGACGCTTTGAGCATTGGATTGGGGTGTGTATTGATGTAGGAGGGACGAGTTATTGCCTATGTTTCATGCTAGCTGAAGGTTCATGAGAAGAATTATCATGTGCATGATCTAGAGTTGGCCGCAATTGTTCAAGCTCTTAAGATATGAAGGCATTATCTGTATGGGGTGTCATATGAGGTTTATGTAGATCATTGCAGCTTACAGCATTTGTTCAAACAGAGGGATCTTAATTTGAGGCAGTGCAGGTGGCTTGAGTTACTGAAGGATTATGACATCACCATTCTTTATCATCCGGGCAAGGCAAATGTGGTTGTGGATGCCTTAAGCAGAAAGGTAGAGAGTATGGGTAGCTTGGCATTCATTCCAGCAGAGGAAAGACCACTAGCTTTGGACATTCAGTCCTTAGCTAACAGAATTGTGAGGTTAGATATTTCGGAGCCTAGCCGAGTTCTTGCGTGTGTTGTTACTTAGTCTTCATTATTGGGGCAGATCAAGGCCCGGCAGTTCGATGATCCACATTTGGCAGTTCTCAGAGAGATGGTGATTCAGGGAGGTGCCAAGAAGGTTTCTATTGGCGAGGATGGTGTTTTGCGACTCCAGAGTCGTCTATGTGTTCCTCATGTTGATGGTCTGAGGTAGAGGATTCTAGAGAAGGAACACAGTTTGCGGTATTTCATTCATCCGGGAGCTACGAACGTGTATCGTGACTTGAGGCAGCATTATTGGTGGTTGAGGATGAAGAAAGACATAGTGGAGTATGTGGCTAGGTTTTTGAATTGCCAACAGGTCAAGTATGAACACTAGAGGTCGGGTGGCCTACTTCAGCAAATGCCTATACCAGATTGGAAGTGGGAGCGCATTACCATGGATTTCGTAGTTGGGTTGCCGCGGACTTTGCGGAAGTTTGATTCAGTGTGGGCCATTGTTGACAGATTGACCAAGTCGGCCCACTTTATTCCAGTAGCGACTACTTATACAGCAGAGAGGTATGCTTAGATCTACATTTGGGAGATAGTCTGATTGCACGGTGTGCCTGTTTCCATCATATCGGACAGAGGCCGTCAGTCCACTTGCCATTTTTGGAGAGCTGTTCAGAGTGAGTTGGGGACCCGTGTAGAGCTTAGCACAACATTCCATCCTTAGACCGACGGGCAGTCCGAGCGGACAGTTCAGATTTTGGAGGACATGAAAGGGCATGTGTTATTGACTTTGGAGGGCAGTGGAATCAGTTCTTGCCCTTGGCGGAGTTTGCGTACAACAACAGCTATCAGTCCAGGATAGAGATGGCTCCATACGAGGCTTTATATGGACAATATTGTCGTTCTTCTATCGGGTGGTTTGAGCCTGGTGAGGCTAAGTTATACGGTACAGATTTGGTACAGGATGCCTTGGACAAGGTAAAGTTGATCTAGGAGAGACTTCGCACAGCTCAATGTAGATAAAAGAGTTACGTAGATCAGAAAGCGCGTGATGTATCATTTATGGTTGGCGAAAAGGTCCTCTTGAAAGTCTCGCCAATGAAGGGTATAATGAGATTCAAGAAGAAGGGCAAGCTGAGCCTAAGGTTTATTGGCCCATTTGCGGTGTTGAGGCGAGTTGGGAAGGTTGCTTACGAGCTTGCTTTGCCCCCCAATTTATCGGGAGTTCATCTGGTTTTTCATGTATCGATGCTTCGGAAGTATCATGCCGACCCGTCCCATATGTTAGACTTTAGTACTATTCAGCTGGCTGAGAGTTCGGGTAATAAGGAGGAGCCAGTTACCATTATTGATATACAGGATCGCCAGTTGAGGTCCAAGAGAATTTCTACGGTGAGGGTTCCGAAGAGGGGCCAACCAGTCGAGAAGGCGACCTGGGAGTCCGAGGAGGACATGCGGAGAAGATATCCACATTTATTCAGCAGCTCAGGTACTTTTTTATGTCTGTTCAAGGACGAATGTTTGTTTAAGAGGTGGAGAATGTAACGATCAGGCTGGTCGTTTTGCCTTTTAGAACCCCGTTCCCTTAAATAAAACTTCTCGTGCTTGCTTTAACTAATTTACGACTTGCGGGGATGGTTGGTTCGGGATTTGGAAGAGTTTGGAGTGAAATATTCCCATTTGGTTCCCTAGGATTTTCTTAAAAGGATAAGTTTGACTTTGGTCAACATTTTAAGCAAACGGACCCGTATTCGTGATTTGATGGTCCTGGAGGGTCCGTAGGAAAAAATGGGACTTGGGAGTATGTCTGGAATCGAATTTCGAGGTCCCGAGCCCGAGTAATTAATTTTTATTAGAAATTGTTAATCTAAGGTTTTAAAGATTTAAAGAAACTAATTAATGATTGATTCCATAGGTATCGGGCTCACATGTTGGTTCCGGAGCCCGGTACAGGTTCGATATAACATTTAAAACATGCCCGCAAAATTTGGTGTCAATCCGAGTAGTTTAAGGGCGTTTCGGCTCGTTAGAGGAAAATTAAGAACTTGAAGTTCATAAGTTTGATTCAATTGGTTTTAAGAGGTGATTCTTAGATTTAGCGTTGTTTCAGGCATTCCGAAGGTTTGAGTAGGTCCGTTTCATGATTTCAGACTTGTCGGTATGTTCGGGCGGGGCCCGGGAGCCCCGAGCGTCAATCAGACGAGGCTCGAGTGAAGTTGGAATTTTTGAGAAGTGCTGAAGCATTTGCTTCTGTCATAATCGCACCTGCGGTTGGTTGACCGCAGGTGCAAGACCGCAGAAGTTGTCCTCCTATCGTAGATGCGGCCAAGGCAGGCCAGGCCAGGAACCGCAAAAGCGGTTTCAAGACTACAGAAGTGGTCCCAGCCCGCTTGGCCCATTTTTGCAGAGGCGGTCTCTTCCTCGCAGAAGCGGGACCGCAGATTCGGTCCCCTAACCGCAGATGCGGAAATCGCTGAAGCAATGAGCTTCATTTAATACGGGTTCTAAGTCATTTTTACCACTTTTCACTCCTACATTGGCGATTTTGGGAGATTTTGAGAGAAGACTTCCACCTAGCATCTTGAGGTAAGTTTATCCCACTAATTCTTAGTTTAATACTTGTGTCTTAGGTAGATTAAACACTAGAATTTAGGTAAAATCAAGGGGTTCGAGCAAAACCTAGGGTTTTAATAAAAGTTAGATTTAACAACGAAATTTGTAATGAAATGAATTAGAAATCATATATTATTGATCCTTAGGTTATAGAGAACAACTTCCTTCGAAATATTTTGGAATTCGGGCACGTGGGCCCGGGGTCGGATTTTAGGAAACTCGTGTTGAGGATTGGGAAATTTCTTAAATAGCTAGAATACGATCTTGTGAGCTTATGTTGACTAGTTCCTACTTCATTTAACTAGTTTTGGATCGTTCGGCTCCAAATTGAGAGTTTGGGCTCGTTCTTGGCATTTGGAAGTATACTTGGAGCGAGGTGAGTCGCTTTTCTAACCTTGTAAGAGGGAATTGTCCCCATAGGTGAAATAATTGAATTAATTGCTACTATATGCGGGGGCTACGTATGCACTAGGTGACGCGAGTCCGTGCGTAGTTACTATTATGCTATGTCCGGGTAGTCTAGGAACCAAAAGCATGCTCTGTGTGATATTCTTATAACTTCATGATAAATTCGGGTTCGTATAAATCATGTTGATTAAGGTAAATGAAACCAGTAAGAGGAACCTTATCTTCCTTGGTGTTTTAGAAGAGAAATTTGAATATTCCTGTGAATAACTACTTTTTAGATATACATTATTGTCTGCTTGTTGATGAGTTTATTTATATTTGACCGCATCGCACTTGTGATTTGCGAGTGGGGTAATAGATGCATCTATGGTTCATGCCGTTCAACCCTCGGTAGTGCACAATTTACTTTTATGTTGGATCGGGTTGTACGTCCCTCGGCGTTACTTGACATGCTTTACTTAGTACCTTTCTGTGGACTGAACTTCGTATATGCCTTGAAACGTAAATGGATACCCATGATATTATCTGGAAAAAGAAATGTTATCCCTTGCCATAAAATGTTAATTAATTGTGTTATCCATGCTTAGTATAAATTCTTTCTCATATTATTTGAGCCTAGTAAGTATTAAGTCGACCTCTCGTTTCTACTTCTTCGAGATTAGACGAGATACTTATTGGGTACATATTGTTTATGTACTCATACTACACTTCTGTACTTAATTGTACAGGATCTGAGGGAGGTGTCTCTGGCTATCAGTCTAATGTGCATCCCTGAGCGGATCTCGAGACTTCTACGTTGAGCTGCTTCCCTCCCCATGCCGTTCAGCAACCTGAAGGAGTCTCTCTTATGTATTTTTGATGTCTATTCTATTTCGGACAGTAGGATAGTGTGATTCTTTTGTATATTCTACTAGTTGCCCACACCTTGTGACACCAGGTTTTGGCACACACATTAGTAGACTATTATTTTGGGATAGTATGATTATTTTTTTGTTTTACTGATCATTTCTGATTTTTATTTCAACCTAAGGAATCATTGCAACTATTTTGGGTAATAGAAAATGAGAACTTATTTAGTATTCTTCCGCGTTGGCTTTCCCAACAATGGTGTTGGGTGTCATCATGACCTATTATGGAAATGGGTCGTGACAGCATCCCCTCAATCTGGCCCGAGAAATATCGAATCAAATTGACGTCGCGTCAGAAAGATGGGTAGATTTGGCCAAGCGTCACTGATATTGGTGGCATAAATCAAGAATGATTGGATCTATGGGACCCAATGATAGATCTACGAGACCCAACGTGAAAGGGTAGGTATACACGCTTAAGTACCCTACCTTATGGGTGGTGATGTCCTTTTCGGGGGAAAAAATCACGGCATCCTTAAATCCCCAATTACAATCCTCTTTCACCTGCTCAAGTTCCTCTTCAGTTATCAGGTAGATGCATCGAGACATGGGCTCACATCGGCCTGGAACCGATGCATGCTTATCGATTTTGAAATCGGAAGATAGCTCGCATGGCCCGGGAATACATTCCTTAATACGAGGTGGCACCGTCGTTTTACCTCTGGTAGGTCGTGATGATGAGGAGGCTTTTTCTTTTCAAGGAACGGTTTTTGATATTTTAGCCATTGTTGTTGAGAAATTCAAAGGAAGAGAAGGAGTTGATGTTGTAGCAAGAACTAATTGAGGAAAGGGTGAACTCAGAGAAGATGAAGAAGCTAGTAAGATTTTGAGAATGATTTGAGAAATAAAGATTGTAAAAATTGTGAAGTTGACCTATTTATAGAGGCCGCTTCAACGGTTTGGGGAAGCCATCGGCAGACCATCAGTCGCCTTCAATTAATGGCCTTAGGAACTATGCAGAAGCGACCTCTCAATCACTTCAGTCGCTGACGTCACTAGATTGACATCATGATTAAGGTATCGAAGGATCGAGGATCAAATCGTTTCTTATCATCCTACTCTAAGAAATGCGGGGACTAGCTGTATACGGTCGAAATCAGGTATGCCAGATTTTATGGTCTCGAAGAGTCACTTCAAGCCCGAAGTTCAGGATGAATGGAGTTCAAGATGGATCGAGTTCCAGCCCGATGACAGAGTACAAGGCTCAAGGATCAAAGTATGCGACGAGCACCGAAGCCGAGTATGACCAACCCTGAGATGATGTCGTCATGGGTTTGTTACAGAAGAGCAAGATTCTCGCCACGTTCCCAAGATCATGACGTAAACTCCGGAATAGATTTGTACGAGTTAGTACGAATCCGTATTAGGCGGTTAGACAGTTGTTCCAATAAAATTCCTTGCTGTAAATAGAAATGTGCCTTATTTAGGGTTCCCCTACTATATAAAGGGGACTCCAATCATTTGTAACCATCATCAATCATTGGCAAAAAATATACTCTCTTACTTTCTTCTTCATATTTCATCAGAATTGTCTCTTAAATTTACCATCTTTATTTTATTGTTCTTGTTGACCAACCTCAATGCCATCATAGCTCGAGGTCGAGACTTGTTTAAATACTGGTTTGATTCAACTTACTTCTTTCATTTATATGTTAGATTTCTTAGTTATTAATTAGTATTGAACCAAATCACATATCTTTAAAATCACAAACAAGTTTAATTGTTACTCGTATTTTCGAGGTAAACAATCTTTTAAATATTACTAGTCCTTATGTAATATTAAAATAAGTATGTACTTTTATTTTATTTTAAAGAAAATATTAAGACACCCAAATTTTAAAAGCTTGATCTTTGTATTCAAACAAGTCATTATTTTTGATATACTACAACGTTTACATATTAGTTAAACATTCTTACCTACAAAATGGTGTAGTGATTTATAGTAAAGAAATGGTAGATAGTATAGCAAAAGAACAAGAAGAAGAAAAAAAAGTATTTTTTTTTTTTTTACTTTCTTCTTCTTTGAGAAATTATAAAAGTTACTCTACTGTTTCTTTTTTTTTTTTTTAAATACTGTAACTTTTTCTCGTAACACCAAAAGGCAAGATGGGTTACCTTTTCTCCTGCTCAGTTGTGTACTTTCGTTTTTTCCCGCTCAGTGTTTTACTTTAAGAAGTGACTAAACAAAAATTGATCTTAAAAAATTGTTTGTGTGTTATTTATTAATTTCCTTTTAAGTGAAGGAAGCCCCTCTTTCAAATACCAACATGGGTTACCAAGGAGTGGTAAGTACTCTTTTATCCTTAACTAGAGGCCTCGATTTTGAGTTCCTAGGTATAAAGTTACCTTTGTTAGGGAGCACTTTACCCCTCAATGTGGGATTACCGCAAATCCGAATTTAATCGGGCCCGAATATGAGTACTTGACACCGAGTGGAAAACCCAAAAAAAAAAACATTGATGGATAGAAGATGGGAAAAAGGAACTAATTTGCATTTGAGAGAGTAATAATTACAAGACATAATGTTGAAGACTTTTTTTATTTTTTAAAGTAAATTTTATATTGGTCAAAATTGTCATTTGATTATTTTTTTTATTTGTAAAACTTTAAAATGAATTAATATTTTACTTATTAAAACTTTTATTTGAAGTATGTAGGAAATTCTAATATTTTGGATTTGAAAATCAAAATTAAAAGTTTACAGTATATGAATCTTCTCAATTATTTTGATAATATGAAGTAGGTAAAGTAACTATTATTCTCTCCTTGTTACTTTTTCAAATGTTTCGCACCTGAAAAGCAATTAAAGTTTTGCTTAGAAATTTTTTATAAGTAAACTATGTCGTGAACCCTAATATATAAGACTTTAAATTTAATTAAAATTTATTTTATATAGGTCATTTTATTCTATGAACAAATTATTTATTCTGTTTTAAAACGTATCGTCAATTTCCTAACAACAAGATCGCTGGCGTTTGGGGCTTGAGGGTCAGCTTAGGAGGTGCAGCTGTGCCGGTCATTTTGTTTTCGTCCATGTTTCCCTTTGATAGTCCTAGTTCATTGATCGACAGGGGGGAAGGCAGAGCAGGCAGAATAACTCTTTAGGAGCTACTAATAATTATTATGAGTTTATGACCTACTCTTCGTATCCTGATCTTTTTTTGAGCAAACAGAAAACATAAATATTAAAATTACGTAATATTTGTTACATCATGGCCTAGTTGTGTGCCGCTTAGGACACATTGATTTCCTAAGCTTGCTAAACTGTTGTAAGAATTCATAGATAGGTAGTTAACAAAACAACGTTGATTGTCTTCTGTCATACTTAACAAAATTAAAAACAACATTGGGAGGGGATACAAAAACTTTTTTCTTCCTTCCTGGAGTCCTTCCAAGCTTGGGTGTGAGCGACAGTGTCGCTTTCCCTAAATGTGTGCTGGAGGAGGGTCACCTTCCCTTGGTGCATTAACGACCTGCAAACATTGACAACATTTTCAAAAAATTTATTACCACATTGTATCGTTTGTATTGCCTCCGCACAATCTGTCTCTATTTCTAGTGGGAATAAATCCCACTTATGGGCAGTTTTGAGTCCTTCCTTTATTGCATTTTGTTCTCCCTCCATAGAGCCCCTAGCTTTTATGGACTTTGTGAATCCAACAATCCAGTGACCATTTGCGTTGCAGAATACTCCCCCCAGTCCACTTTGGCAGTTGTTATTACTAACATCAATATTTAATTTGTACCATCCTTTTGGGGGCTTTTGCCAGTTGATTTGTAATTGAATCCTTTCAATGGGCAGTGGGTTATTTTCCGTAAGAAGCTTGCATTCCACAACTTTTTGAATAATATTGTTTATGTTAATAGCGTGCCTCAAGTTGTTTCGATTATTAGCATTTTTTGTTAATCCAAGTTTCCCATAGGGAGAAAGGGAGGATATAATTCCATTTGAGTAGGTTATGTCTTATAGAGAAAATTTGATTTTTTAATTGAGCAAGTCAGTGCCCCTTATGCGATCATAAAAGTTTACCCCACCCAAATTATCCCAAAATATTTTGTTCACTTTGTAGTTGAGAAAACTATGAGTGATAGATTCTTCTTCCTTCATATCACATATAGGCAAAGAGGGTCAATATTGATTCCAATCCGGGCTAGGTATTTCCTACAAGATAGTCTGTTATGGAGACATTGCCATAAATTTTTTTATCTTGTCGCACCCCCTTTTTTTCTCTGCTGAGAAAGTGCGGGTTCGGATATTCATGGGGGTAATAACTCATTTCCTTTTTGAGAATTGGGTGTTTGAAGAGTCGCCACCTAATCGATTATGGTGCGGTAGGGCGCCCAGAGCGGTTAACTCTTGGATTGGTTTGCATTACTAGAGATTTAGGGTAAGGGCTCTAAATAACCTTGAGGGGAAGGTGTTAGGCACCCCTCTCGGTCCATAATGATGGGTCCCGACCGAAATTATACTTATGAATTAGTCCTTGAACAAATAAGTAGTTGAAACAAATAATTGCAAATAAAGCATGTTGGACATTGTATGACTCAGATAATAAGACAAAGGATTTGAACAAGTTGTGTACATATAAAAAATAAAGTTTTAAGCAAAAGAAATTTGAGAAAGGAGGGGGTCCTAGGTTTGTTAGCCTACAGGATCACCCCACGCAATGCCCGGTAAACACTCCTCAATAAGGGGCTACACGTGACGTTAGCGAATAGTCATCATATCCTTACTACCCAATTCCCTCCCCTTGGTCATAGCCTAAGGCGTTCTAATAACCTTGACAATGTCCTATGCGTGCACTACCCGTCCCTTCCTTGTGGCCCTGGAGGTATTTTAAGATCTCAAAATCTGGGCAGTTCTAGACGACCCTTAAGGTGTTTTAAAATGAGAAAATTCTAAGCGACAGGTAAGAACACATAGGACTTAACAGATAAATGCAGAAAGAAGCACTTAAGAGGCCCAGGTTTATCTCCACAAGTAATGCACATAAGTAGCACATATCAAACACAAACAAGATCCATTTTTTTAGAGAAAGGACTTAAACAGGATATCTAAGTGGATGTCAATGCACAAAAATATGCAACTATGTTTTTTATAAACTTGATAGTAAGGTCCTGATCAGTTTGCCTACTGATTTTAAACCTGTTAAATTCTGAACAGCTTTAATTAGCAAAAATACAGTTTCAGAGTTGCAAAATTTAAAATCACCCTATAGGCTTGCCTAAACGCAGAACAATGATATCCGAAGAACATGATAACTACGTTGATATAGTAAAACAGTGAACAGTTTTCAAAACGGACTCTTGATTTCCTATAGGCATGCTTTCTAGCAGTAGTGAATGAAGGCAATGTTTGAAAGATCGATTAAAGAAGTGGACAATTGATTAAGCCAATTACAAATGAAATAACACAAATTAGACTGACTTGTGTAACTAAATTGATTTTAATTCTATAGGCAGAATTCCTGATTTTATTCCCTATAAGCATGATATATAGTTGTTAAGAGCTGATGTTAGAAACTTATAGGCATGATTTCTAGTAGAAACAAATGTAAATGCTCATTGTAACAGAAACTGAACCTGATCGCATTCTAAGGCATGATATCTAATTATAAAGCCATTTAGGTCCTATAGGAATGATTTCTATTATTTGAACTATTTAAACTCTATGGGCATGGTAACTAGTATGGTAAAGCAAACATAGCAGGTATATTAACAAGATCCTATAGGCATAGTTTCTAGTATGGTAAAGCAGACATAGCAAGTATATTAACAAGATCCTATAGGCATAGTTTCTACCCGTATTACCCCACAAATATATAACTACCCACCCTTTTTCACTAATCACCCCAATATTCGTTTACAAATAATTATTACAGACCAGCTGAATAAATTACCTAAATAGATAAAAATAAAAGAAGAAGTTACACTATAGGGAGTCTGAAGCAGGCCCAAATGATTTTCTCAAGCCTCCAATAGCCTCAAATGCCAAATTCCATAGATAATATCATTGTCTAGGTGCATCAGAGTTCACTAAGGATCTCAAGGATCCCGGGCAGTTCTCACACCTAGACTTTATAACCAGAACTGAGTAAGTGCAATGTGGAAGAGCAAGCTCCAGTGCATTAGAGTTCAGAGGAATCTCATAGGGATCCCAAGGCAGTCACACACTAGAGGGGCAGAACTTAAGGACCTAAGAGTGGAGTGAGAGTGCTTGACATGGTTTTGAAAAGGTTTTAATAGGAAAGCAGTATTTGAAAAGACTCAGTAATTTTATAAATAGGAGAGTTGTTCAGTAAACAGTTTTAACAAGAGTTGTGTAATCACACAAACATATCAAACATAGAGCCAAAACAGGTTCAACAACACTCAAATACCAAACCACATGGGTAATTGGGACTGGGAACACACAATATAAGTAAACAGAATTCTTAGCAATTAAAAGGGGGTAGTTAATGGTGCAAACAATAAGACATGGATTCAGGGGTGCTAGTTAGAACATAGGGACATAATCAGATATGCTTTGGGG
Organism: Nicotiana sylvestris; assembly: GCF_000393655.2. Taxonomy (NCBI): domain Eukaryota; kingdom Viridiplantae; phylum Streptophyta; class Magnoliopsida; order Solanales; family Solanaceae; genus Nicotiana; species Nicotiana sylvestris. The sequence goes on from NC_091064.1 coordinate 108,949,704, forward strand.
GTTCATGGGATTAGGGATATCAAATGATACAACACAATAGGAACTCCAGAACCAGCATAGAATCAAACAACTTAGAGTAACAAGATTGCTTTGAAAAGAACGGTTCATGCTAGAGACTAACTACCAAGTAAACCAGTATTCAAAGACAAGGTAGAGTCAAGTTTAAATAAACTACTAGTTCATAAGACATGCTGATTCTAGAAATCAGAAGACATAACTAGGTGAAGTAATAGGTCCATTACATGTTGAACAGCAAAACAAAAAGATAGAAACAGATTAAGAATATGATGAACTGAAGCAGTATGAAACACATTGGTTTGAGAACTTTAATTTAAAATCAGAACATACCAGTAAAGAGAATAAACGAAAGGTAAAGAACAGGAGATTACAATAATTAGCCTTGGTTTGCAGCCGGCTAATTTAGTAACAATAGTAAGCAACAAAGAAAGCAGAAGAACTTTTGAGTGTATGAGAGATGTGAATTAAATGTGTCTCTGCGTATGTAAGACTGTAGAAGAGAGCAATATATATAGTAGTTTGAAAGCTAGGTAAAATAAGGTAAGAATCACAAAACTCAATAATTATAGAACTCAGAATAAAATCAATTCGAGTCCTCCCTTAATTAAGGGAATTAATTCAAACGTTAAAGGGAAGATGACAAGTAAGGAAAGAAATTATACATAGCTGGAGCATAACAAATAATGAAAGAATTTCGAACAGTTCAAGTAAAGAACAGGTAATTAGGGCTAGGTTCAAAAAATTCTAATTATGGAGATAGTTGGTAAGAATCAAGTAACAATGCAGACAAGGTAAGAGAAAGTTAGTTTAGGCAAATAAATCAATCACACTGAGTAGAAAGGTAAGAATCGAAGGTTTAAAGGAAAGTTTTCAAATCAAACCAAGAAACAGGGAATTCAGAATCAATCAAAGAGAAAGTCATGAAAGGAGTTAGCGTTTAGCATACAAATAAAGTAGGACATTGATAGTCAATAGTCGACATACAACTCTAGCAAACATGAAAGTTAAACAATACTGATTCAATGAGAAAGAGACAAGTCTTGAACAGTCTAGATGAATACAAGCACATAGAATTAGTGTAAGTTTAGGCCAAGAAACTCAGTAGAAACATATTAAGGAAAAATAATCACAAGAAATCACAGAAACTCAAAATGAGAACCAGTCAGTCATGCTAATACACAGAACAAAATGAAGAACCCTAAAAAATTAGGGCTTTCAGCATAGACGAGTTAAGATGTAGTAGACTCATAGAATCGGTCAAAATATGTAAGAAATAGAAGTTTAAACACAAAGAATCAGTTAGACAAGGTTTTTAAAAAAGAAGTTTCGAAAACCCTGGTTTTAGAAGAAGATGAAAAATACTTGAAATCACACGATTCTTGTAAAGAACCTCAAGGATAGTGTAAAACATTCAAGAACCAAACTCAAATCGTCCTAGATCTGTACAATCTAGGAGGTGTAGAAAAGAAATTAGGGTTTTGAAAGAAACCCTTATAGAGATGAAGAAACTTGTCTAGAAACTGAAGGATCGTAGAAAATATAGAATGATTTTTCTTGGAATCACACTGGAATAGCTAGGAATAGGTAGAAGATGAACCCTAGATGCATATCAGCATGACCCTGGGCCCTTGAGGACCTTAGAGAAGGCAAGAATGGCATGAGAGAAGCCATTGAAGGCTTAAGAAATGATGAGAGGTCATTTGAAGATTAGGGTTAGGTTGAGAGTGTTTTGAGAGCAGACAGGATCTTAGGGCGGCGGGTGCATAGAGATGATTAGGGTTGGGGGTCGTTTGGAATTAAAAAAGGTAAGTTTTAACGAGGGTCGTTGATCTTTTAGATCAACAGCCAAGATCTGATGGGGTCTTGGGTCTGGTAGGTGTATTAAGGGCCTGGGTCAGGTAATTTGATCAGAAATTGGGCTGGTGTATTGGGTTTAATTGAGGCTGAAATTGAAATACAATTTGGCTAAGTTTTAAATAGCCAATCCAACCCTATACAATTTATAATAAATAATAAATGATTTCTAAAAAAATAATTTCATGTACTAAAATGATTTAAAATAGCTATTTAACATTTTTAAAATATAGAAGATCATTTTATGCATAAAAATATAATTATGCATTAATAGGGCTAGTATCGCAAATATATGCAAATTAGCTTAAAAAATGCAATTGCAATTTTAAAAATGCACTAAAAATATTTTAACATAAATACAGAATTTATATGGCTAAATCACCACAAAAATAATTTGAATGATAATTATTGGAGATTTTATGAGTAAAAAGGGAGGCAATAACTCAATTTGAAGCCTTTAAAATTATGGAAAAAATTATAAAAAGTCTTATGCATACTTATACATGCATATATGCTATTTTGAAAGTATTTTTATGTATTAAAAATATATAGGGAAAAATTGGGTATAGAAATGATGCCCAATTTTGACCGGGCGGGATGCTTTAAAAAACAAAGGCTAGACTCCAGTCTTCGAGTTGACTACATATCCCTGGTTTTACAGGAACCAGGCCATGTGTAGTTCTGGATTCATCGGCGGAATATACCGATGAAATCATTGAAAGAACGGACATGAGAAGCGGAAGCGACTATGGTGGGCGGTTAAGGTTCGGGACAGTTAAGGGAACTGGAGCGAGATCTCTCCTACTAGAATAGTGGTTGCTTACTGGTTACCTGTAGATAAAAAGATGCTACAAACATGAATTTGCGAAAATTTAAACATGATGCAGATTCCCTTTGGACTATGAAGGTTGTCTTTGGACGGTTAAAGATGACCTCCTTGGACCATGACGTCCTGTGCAATGAATTGCTTAGTGAGAGATTTGCAGGCCATCAAATGATGTTCTCTGGCCATGAAAATGGTGCCTCCGAACCATGACGCCTTTGAATAATGATATGCAAATTGGAGGGATGCTCAGGCCATGGCATGGTGTCTTCCGGCTATGAGGATGATGCCTTTTAGACTATGACGCCTTTGTATAGATTATCGATATTTCAGCCCATGATATGCAGTAATATGATGTTAACAAGACAAGGTTTAGTCTTGTGAAATGGAGGGCAGAGCTTAGCCCGATTGAAAAGCAAATAAATTGTACTAGAAATAGAGCAATATTCGTACAAAGAGGGACAATGCTTAGTTCCATGCGGATAGGGAGGCAAGGATTAGCCTCATGCAATTATGGAGGCAAGTATTAGCCTCATGCAAATATGGAGGCAAGGATTAGCCTCATGCAGGTAGGGAGTCAAGGATTAGCCTCAAGCAAGTAGGGAGGCAAGGGCTAGCCTCAAGCAAGTAGGGAGGCAAGGATTAGACTCATACAAGTATGGAGGCAAGGATTAGCCTCATGGAAGTGTGGAGGAAAGGATTAGCCTCATGCAAGTATGGAGGAAGGGATTAGACCCATGCAAGTGTGGAGGCAGGCATTAGCCTCATGCAAATATGGAGGCAAGGATTAGCTTTATGCAATTATGGAGGCAAGGATTAGCCTCATGCAAGTGTGGAGGTAGGGATTAGCCTCATGCAAGTGTGGAGGAAGGGATTAGACTCATGCAAGTGTGGAGGCAGGGATTAGCCTCATGCAAGTATGGAGGCAAGGATTAGCTTTATGCAATTATGGAGGCAAGGATTAGCCTCATGCAAATAGGGAGGCAAGGATTAGCCTCATATAGGTAGGGAGGCAAGGATTAGCCTCGTGCAAGTATGGAGGCAGGGATTAGCCTCATGAAAATAGGGAGGGAAGGATTAGCCTCGTGCAGGTAGGGAGGCAGGGATTAGCCTCATGCAAGTATGGAGGTAGGGATTAGCCTCATGAAAGTGTAGAGGCAAGGATTAGCCTCATGCAAGTGTGGAGGCAGTGATTAGCCTCATGTAGGTGTGGAGGCATGGATTAGCCTCATGCAGACGTGGAGGCAGGGATTAGCCTCATGCAAATATGGGGACAGGGATTAATCCCATGCAAAGAGCGAGTAGCAAAAAAGAGTAGTGTATGTCTTAGATGGAGATATATTCAGTGTCTGATGACCGGATGGATAGTGAAATTGCTTTGTGTATATATGTTTGCGAGTGCTATCGTTACGTCAAATGTGCCTGCATTCAAAGAAAAATTGTAAGTTTTGTGGGGGAGGTTGGTTCATGCTTCTATCCGCTGGCCTTGCTTTGCTCCATCCTAAAAGCCCCTCGAGTTCCCTGGGTGACACCTGAATGTTATGGAAATAGATTTTTTCGAAAAATATGCAATTGTTGATAAAAATAAAGTTATTTCAAAAATATATTGATACATTTAGATGAACTAGTGATTGTAAAACGTCTCAAAGGCATTGCAGCTCTCTTATGTCAGAATTTTGAGGGCCCTCCTCAAATTTCTGCCCCAGTTTAGTAGATGATCCTTCGACTGTTTACAGATAATGGATCTTGCTAAACCTTCTTCGGAATTTTGAGAATTCTTCTCAAAATTCTGCCCCAGTTTCTTAACTGATTATTGACCGTCTGACACATATTGGCGTTGGCTAGACTTGCTCCGGAATTTTGAGGGTCCTCCTCAAAATTCTGCCCCAGTTTCTGATCTTGGGGGAAATGGAAATTTTATTATGATATGACCAAACCCATAAGGCTACTTACGTATCCCCTCTTAAATGGGAATCAGGTCAAGCGTAGTTCAATAACATCAGATGAGGAAACGTAAATAATCTAAGTATAGTATCTCTTGACTGCGTCTGAATTGATTGGTTTTGGCCAGATTTCTCCATCCATTTCTGCAAGTATGAGTGCTCCTCCTGTCAGCACCATGTGAACCATGTATGGACCTTGCCAATTGGGAGAGAATTTCCCTTCATCTTGATGTGGGAAGATCTTCTTCAGCACCAACTGACCTGGTGCAAACTGCCTCGGTTTGACCCTTTTGTTGAAAGCTCTGGACATTTTGTTCTGATAAAGTTGGTTGTGACACACTGCGTTCATCCTCTTTCCATAGATGAGGGCCAATTTTTCATCGCGACTCCTTATCCACTCTGTATCGCTGAGTTCAGCTTCCTATATGACTCTCAAAGAAGGAATCTCTACTTCGGCTGGGATGACAGCCTCGGTACCATAAACCAACATGTAGGGGGTTGCCCCGGTTGATGTGCGAACTGTAGTGCGGTATTCCAATAAAGCAAAAGGTAGCTTCTCATGCCATTATTTGTGGTTCTCTAACATTTCCCTTAGTATCTTCTTAATGTTTTGTTGGTGGCTTCTACAGCTCCATTCATTTGAGGTTTGTAGGCTGTGGAATTCTTGTGCTTAATTTTGAAAGTTTCGCACATAGCTTTCATTAGATCACTGTTGATATTGGCGGCATTATCAATAACAATGGATTCGGTAACACCGAATCGGCAAACAATTCGATCCTTGACGAAATCTGCTATGACTTTCTTGGTTACAGTTTTGTAGGACGCAACCTCTACCCATTTTGTGATGTAATCAATGGCTACTAGAATAAACCTGTGTCCGTTTGAAGCAGTGGGCTCAATCGGACCAATAACATCCATTCCCCAAGTGGCGACTGGCCAAGGTAAGCTTGTTGCATTGAGCTCGTTTGGCGGCACCTTTATCATGTTGGCATGCACCTGGCATTGAAAGCATATGCGGACATACTGGATGCAATCTGTCTCCATGGTCATCCAAAAGTAACTGGTCCTAAGTATCTTCTTAGCCAAGACAAAACCATTCATGTGCGGGCCACAAGTCCCGGTTGGTACATTCTCAAGTAGCTTAGAAGCTTCCTTTGCTTCGACACATCTTAGAAAACCCAAATCAGGAGTTCTCTTGTACAAGTTTCCTCCTCTGTGGAAGAAGTGATTGGACAATCTCCGGAGTGTGTGCTTCTGAGTGTGGTTTGCATGCTCCGGATATTCTCCCTTTGATAAATATTCCCTGATGTCATGGAACTAAGGCTTTCCATCTGTTTCTTCTTCAACATGAGCACAATATGCTGGCTGATTATGGATCCTCACCAGATTGGGATCAATATAATTCTTATCAGGATGTTGTAACATAGATGACAAAGTGGCCAATGCATCGGCAAACTCATTCTGAATTCTGGGCACATGTCGGAATTCTATCTTCGTGAACCTCTTTCTCAATTCCTGCACATGGTGCAGATATGGCAATATCTTAGAATTCTTAGTGGCCCACTCTTCTTGTACCTGGTACACGAGCAAATCTGAATCACCAATCACTAGTAGCTCTTAGATGTTCATGTCGATTGTCATGTTGAGCCCTAGTATGCAAGCTTCATACTCCGCCATGTTGTTGGTGCAGGGAAATCTGAGTTTAGCAGATACCAGATAATGTTGGCCTATTTCTGATACCAAGACTACTCCAATACCCACTCCTTTGAAATTTGCAGCTCCATCAAAGAACATCCTCCAACTGTCGTATGTTTTGGTAAAGTCTTCTCCAATAAATGATACTTTTTCATCAGGAAAATACGTCTTCAAAGGTTCGTATGCTCCTCTCACCGGATTTTTAGCGAGGTGATCTGCCAATGCTTGCCCTTTGACCGCCTTTTGAGTTACGTAGATGATATCAAACTCACTTAACAGTATCTGCCACTTGGCCAACTTTCCTATTGGCATGGGTTTCCGGAATATGTACTTTAGAGGGTCCATCTTGGATATGAGGTATGTAGTGTAGGCACATAAGTAGTGCCTCAATTTCTGAACTGTCCAGGTCAAAGCACAACAAGTGCGTTCAAGCAGAGAGTACCGTGCATCATAAGGTGTGAACTTATTACTCAAGTAATATATGGCTTGCTCATTTCTTCCTGTTTCGTCATGTTGTCCCAAAACACATCCGAAGGCTCCATCTAATACAGATAGATAGAGTAACAAATGTCTTCCTGGTTCTGGCGGGACCAGAACAGGTGGTGTGGACAGGTACTCCTTGATCTTGTCAAATGCTTTTTGACAATCCTCTATCCAGCTTGTTTCAGCATCATTCCTCAGCAACTTGAAGATGGGTTCACATATGACTGTGGACTATGCTATAAAGCGACTGATATAGTTGAGATGTCCTAGGAAACTCATCACGTCCTTTTTGCTCTTAAGTGGTGGTAACTCCTGAATAGCCTTGACTTTAGATGGATCCAGCTCGATCCCTCGACGAATGATGATGAATCCCAATAATTTTCCTACGGGAACCCCGAATCCACACTTGGCGGGATTCAGTTTCAAATTGTACCTCCTTAGCCTGTCAAAGAACTTTCTCAGGTCCGCTATGTGATCTGTGGCCCTCTTGGATTTGATAATGACGTCGTCCACATACACCTCTATTTCCTTGTGTATCATATTATGGAAGATGGTTGTCATGGTTCTCATGTAAGTGGCCCCAGCATTCTTCAGACCGAATGGCATCATCTTGTAACAGTATACACCCCAAGGCATAATAAAAGCTGTCTTCTCTGCATCTTCTTCATACATCCAAGTCTGGTGATAGCCCACGAAGCAATCCACAAAGGATTGGAGTTCATTCTTGGCGCAATTATCGATCAGAATGTGTATATTTGTCAGTGGGAAGTCGTCCTTGGGACTTGCTCTTTTTAAATCCTGATAGTCAACACATACTCTGAGCTTCCCATCCTTCTTCGGAATAGGCACAAAATTTGCTAACCAGGTTGGGTACTCAACCACCCTGAGAACTTTGGCTTTGATCTGCTTGGTAACTTCCTCCTTGATTTTCAGGCTTATGTCTGGTTTGAACTTTCTGATTTTCTATTTTACTAGCGGACACATGGGATTGGTAGACTATCACGCCCCAAAACCGAGGAGCGCGACCGGCGCTCAACCGAGTAAACCCGACTGAGCATGCCTGTTAGATTTCATTCTACCCAAAGTCATCCTTGAATAAAGGGGAGATATACTCCATTATTCAAACTCTGAAAATATCTCATTAACAACTTTCACTTTGGTTCCATTAGCAGTTTCAACCACAATATCCAAAATATTACAAATCTATAGTTTCTTTAACAACACATGATTTCCAAATACCAACATTTCTACTTAAATACCCAACATCAAACACCACCCATAATCTGTGTACGGAGCCTCTAAGTAAAACTGAAGATTAATATGGAAATGCCGGCAACAAGGCTCCGGTTATACCTCAAAATACAATGTACATGATAAACAGATGAAACAGGACCCCGAAACGGAGTGGGGCTCACCAAGTCAGCTGAAAGGATGATGCAACACTAGCTGTGACCAACACTGCCTGCTATAGAAACACCTACATCCATTTAAAGACATAGCGCCCCCAGCAAAAGGGATGTTAGTGCCATCTATTAGCACTAGTATGTATAACTAAACACCATCTCGTTAGAAATAACTTTCATACAAGAATAAAGAGGAAATCATAAAGAAAACAAAGTTTCAAATAACCACCATGTCAACAATATAAGGTTGTTCACATGATTTTCACATAGTTTCTGAAATTTTAGATTGGAGCATCCCACACTGTTGCATCATTATTCACTTTGCCACCGCTTCTTTGAGCGGAGTCCGATCACGGCCCGATCAGCTAAGCCGTTTCCCGGAGACGTTACCATTATTTCATTCACACTTTCCAGTTTCAGTCATCAATACATTAGCCCCATGTGTATATATGATGGCGTCCGATCACGGTCCGATCGGCTAAGCCGCCTCCCCGAGACGTTACCATTTTCCGTTATTCATCTCATTTCACATATATCAGTTCATAGGCACTTGGGGCCACAATTATCACATCATACTTGGCACTAGGCCACATTTCATTGTTCAAACTATTTTCCTCCACATCTCACATCAATATCAATTTCAACATCAAGCTATTTAACCCAAGATGTCAAGTACACATGAGAGGAATCATTAATCATGGGCATATATAATATTTCAGAAATCATACACCTCAAGTTTATTAGCAATGGAACTTTAAACACAACGGATTCTTCCAAAAGGGAGGGGACACATCAAAACACAATAGAAACACACATCAAAGGCCTAAACAAGCAATTATACCAATTATTCTTAGAATTATTCTTTTCCAAACATGACAATATATAATTTCAACATCGAAGTATGTAACCACTTGGATCATATTGAATGTACTTATAAGGCAAAGCATTATCTCGAACAACCGCTTATGGGCATAAATTGTATACCAATCCTTTAGGGCAATTTATTATTGAAATCATTTATGGAAATCAGAGACAAGGCTCATTTCATAATCTGTTTCATGTTTTCTCATGGCATAGGCATCACCAGGCACAATTATAACTCAAGCTCTTGGCACGTTGACCACACGCTATTTCCCAAATTCATTTGATTTATTTCAAATATCTTTATACATTAACAACAACTAGACACAATTAATCAAATATATTTAGTACACATAAGAACAATTAGGAGGATCAACCATAACGAGTTTTCTCATACAATTTAGCATAACAATCTAAGTTTAAACTTGACTTGAAGTCTAAGCATTTCAACACATGGTTCACATTCTTCTCACATCCTTAAATTTCCAAGGATAGCATAACGAACACATTAAGACACACCTTTCACGTATATATTTTGCAACACTAATTCACATGAAGTAAGAATAAATACATCAATCAAACTTCGATCTTAACAACATTTGCATGGACACCAAAAGAGCTCAATTTCTAAGAAGAGGGGTTTTTAGCCATACATACCTGAAATTTGCCCCTTAATGATACTATAATGATCCAATACACTTAAGCAACTTCAATCTACAATACAACATTCAATAGAGCCAATATTAGTAATAAATGCCATAATTTATGCCATTTAGACATATTATCAAACACCTTGTAGGTATAGATATTTACATCTCATAACTGTAGTATTAGTTCATCCAACTATCACCATTAACCAACAATTTATTCCACCATCATTCCTAACAAATTTTATAACTTCCAACAACATATGTATGACCACCCATTCACACCCAACCAATAAATCCTATCAAATAATAACCTTTTAATCTCTGCAATAATTATGTATTTATATTGGGAACTTATGGCTTCCAATCACCACACAAGAGTTACAATACATAATTCATACTCATATTCCCATAATATATCCATATATGTAAGTCTAAGGGTAAAAGATTACCTCTTGTAGGCCAAATCTTGAAAGACAATTTTGGGGTGTTCTTGAGATTTTCAAGAAATCCTATGAAATCCAATAAAACTCATGTTGTAACTAGTGATTGAGAAGTGAAATCACCATGAAAACACACTTAAAAACTCACCTTAGGTGTGCAATTGGATGCCTTGGTCGGATTGGGGATGGAGAGGATACCCTAGTCTTGAAAAATGACTTAAATACTCTCATTTCCCGTCCTTAGGTGTATTTAGAGGTGTGCTACTAGAGCGCCCGCGCTAATGGCCGTGAGAGGCAGAATACTTCCCAATATGCGCGGCCTTGCTTCCGCCGCGCACCTGGGCGCGCATATGACACATGCCCAGTAAAATGGTCGTAACTTTCTGTATACACCTCCAAATGATGAACGGTTTGATGTGTCGGAAACTAGACTCAAAGAAATTTAATTTGATAGGTTGTGCATCACACAACACCTTATCTAACTGGAGATATGGTTGTCCAAAGTGAGGTCTTGTGCGTACTCATTTACAACTTTAGTCTATTATGAAATTTTTCCAACTTGGCTTAGACTTAGGCCTCTACTTAGACTCCAAATCACTTATAATATGACTTATACACTTTTTAACATATCCAATTGATATCCATTATATCATGAATCCTCACTTTCACATAAAATAAAATAATTAGCCTACTTTGGCACCACAAAATCTTAAATTACTTAGCAAAATTTTCTGGGGCTTTACATTCTCCCCCTCTTAGGATCATTCGTCCTCGAATGATAATTGGAGTCAATCTGCAAATACTTAGTATAACTTATCTCCTCTCTCACACATCTTTAACACCCAAATTTTGACTAACTCCCAAATTTTTCAGAAGTTTCGGCAGAGTTTCCCTTGTAACTGGGCCTATCCACCTGTTAGAGAATCCCAGAAACATACCTCAACAAGATATATGTGATCAAATGACGCAACAAAACATAAAACAACACCAATCGTAGTCCCATAATGAACATATAATTGGAAAGGAATGCTCTTACATTAGCTGAACAAGCGATAAAAATTTATGTGAAACAACGCCATAGAACTATTTCATTGCTATTCAAACAAACAGGGGTACTTCTTTTTCATTTCTTCCCGAGTGGCTTCCTCAATTTGTTGGTTTTGCCATAACACTTTCACAAAGGCAATTTCTTTATTTCTCAACTTTCGACTTGACTATCAAGGATGGAAACTGGAATTTCTTCGTACAATAATTCTTCATTAAGATCAATAGACTCAACTGGCACAATAGTGGACGGATCTCCCACTACCTTCTTCAACATAGACACATGGAAGACTGGGTGTACCATTGACATCTCGAATGCTAGTAACTCGAGCTTGTATGCCACCTGACCGATCCTTTGAATGATTCTATATGGACCCACATACCTCGGACTCAATTTTCCTTCCTTTCCAAACCGCATAAAACCTTTCATGGGGGAAACTTTTAGGAATACCCAATCATCTTCTTTGAACTCTAATCTTTGCGCGAACATCTGAATAAGACTTTTGGCGACTCTAATCAGTTTTCAACCGCTCCTTAATAACCTTAACCTTTTTCATAGCCTGATGCACATGGTCTGGCCCTATCAATTCAGCTTCTCCAACCTCGAACTACCTAATGGGAGATCTACATCTCCTACCATATAATGCTCAAAATAGTGCCATCTGAATACTAGTATGAAAGTTGTTGTTATAAGCAAACTCTGTGAGGGGTAAATGATCATCCCAGCTACCTTTGAAATCAAGAGTACAAGCATGTAACATGTCCTCAAGCGTCTGAATAGTCTGCTCTGCCTGCCCATTAGTTTGTGGATAAAAGGCTATACTAAGATTTACTTGAGTACCCAAACCTTGCTGAAATTTCATCCAAAAGTTTGTCGTGAATTGAGACCCTCGATCTGAAATGATTGAGACTGGAGTGCCCTGCAACTTGACTATTTCTCTGATATACAATTGAGCATACTGCTCCGCCATAATCGACGATTCATCCCTATTTTGCACAATTTCCATACCTTCACTAGACTTTGCAAGACAAACTTTCAAAGTAGCCACTGGTGAACCTCCATGGCTAACGACCTTTGACATATCTCCAAGTGAGATAAACTGCCCTTTATACATATTCAATTCAGAAAGTGCCACTGGCCCGAACAATATGCTGGTACCATCTTTTCTTTCTAACTGGAATATTCATTCCCATTCTATTTTTCTCATAGTGCATAATTGATAGCCTTATCTTGCCACACACTTGTCTACCTCCCGTGAACTTGTAATATCATTGTGCCTGGTTTAATGAGTTTATTATACCACAACTTCACCACCAGTAGTCTCACTTTCCATTATATGTAGACATGAACTATCTCTAGATCTTTTAGTTACCATTTAGTGTCACCCAAGTCGGTAGCATTACGGTTAGTCCTTTATACCTTCTATTAACACTTGTGCTCCAGGCGAGTCCACCATTCTGATATGAACTATTTTGTGATAACCTTGGACATCTCAATTTATAGATTTTCTTCCCCTTTCTTCTCGCCTCATTATTCCTAGCTAGTGAATAGCCACGTACTCTTCCACATGTTACGTGGTCTTTTTCCTTAATTTTTTTTCATCCCGCTCACCTCTTAACTCTTGTTAGGATATTCATGGAAAAGTGTATTCATCGTCATATCACTTAACACTTCTTTGCTTGTAAAATTCTTTAGAGGCTCTCCATCAAGCCCAAATACCCTCTTGGGTTATTATAGCATCACATTTATTTCTCCCACTCGTTCCACCTTTGTTAACGCCTTTGTACTTTGGTTAAATCATAGATCTATGATTAACCCATTCTAAAAACTCGCAACCTTCCACATTCGACCTATAGTTCTTCCTTAGGTTCCATTGTTCCTGACCCTCTAACAAGTAAAAAATCCTTTTACAAACATACTCTTAGTTTCTAGGATCGTTGACCCTACAATTCACATTGCCCTATATGAAGAATTTACCTTCTTTAACCTTCCACCCTTTGGGGGTGGGGGGGGATAGTGGTCTATCATTAGCATATCCTTTCCGATAATCACGTTATCCATTATCACTTTTCTAGACTACGCATGTCTTCAACAAATATTCAAACATCATAGCTATATGGTCTTACTCTTGTTTCGTTGTATTTAAGTGGCCTTACTATGGCCCTTCCTCCCCCACTTAGGGCGAATGTCCCACATTTTGACACAATTTTTGAATTTGGCAACTTCATGGACATATGTTTCATTTCTCTATCTCTCACATATATGTTCGATTATTAGGGAGATTGAAGTCACAATGGTATTAACCTTATAAGTTCTCTGCTCTTATTCAGCCACACGGGCTTGGGATTTCAATTCCTCGTATCAATATCCTTTAGGAGTGTAACATAACTTCATACATTTATGGGATTCTTATAACATTCATAGCACAAGGGTCTTCTCAGTATGGGTTTAATTGACTCTCATTTTATGACTTCTTGTCTCCCATGAGAGACCTACATGTTTGTCATTACTCTCCTGGTCATGCCTTACATATATCACATGCTTATACAACAAATTTTCTTTTACACCTTAGGATCATTTACATACTTCTCACACTACCCATAGGTGCTATTCAAGCTTACATATCACTTATCAATCCAATGTTTCTTTGGAGGTCACAATCATTTTTAACACTTTTCTCGAATATATTATTCTCATGGTACAATGTAGTTATCCTATATACCCATACCATTCGTTCAACAAGATACATGTGCCATCTACTTAATATTCACACCTTGGCCAATTGGTCATGTCATATGACAACATTACTTGAAATAGACGAAAGAGCGTTTAAAAATACCTTGAAGCTCAAAGCACGAGTTAGAAGACAATCTTATAGTCACGCTTTATCGCACGATCTGGAGTGTTGAAGAAGGGTAACATTCCTAAATGTCCATGTAGCCTCCAACTTATAGATGTGGTCGACAACACACCGATAAGAAGGACTCTACTAGACATGGCTCCGAGACATCCTAGGACACTTTAAAACCTTACGCTCTGATACCAAGTTTGTCAAGCCCCAAAACCGAGGAGCGCGAACGGTGCTCAACCGAGTAAACCAGACTGAGCAAGCCTGTTAGATTTCATTCTACCCTAAGTCATTCTTGAATAAAAAGGAGATATATTCCATTATTCAAACTCTGAAAATATCTCATTAACAACTTTCACTTTGGTTCCATTAGCAGTTTCAACCACAATATCCAAAATATTATAAATCTATAGTTTCTTTAACAACACATGATTTCCAAATACCAACATTTCTACTTAAATCCCCAACATCAAACACCACCCACAATCTGTCTACGGAGCCTCTAAGTAAAACTGAAGATTAATATGGAAATGCCGGTAACAAGGCTTCGGCTATACCTCAAAATACAATGTACATGATAAACAGATGAAACAGGACCCCGAAACGGAGTGGGGCACATCAAGTAAGCTGAAAGGATGATGCGGCACTAGCTGCGACCAACACTGCCTGCTATAGAAACACCTACATCCATTTAAAGACATAGCGCCCCTCGCAAAAGAGACGTTAGTGCCATAGAATAGCACTAGTATGTATAACTATACACCATCTCGTTAGAAAGAACTTTCATACAAGAATAAAGAGGAAAGCATAAAGACAACAAAGGTTCAAATAAGCACCATGTCAAGAATATAAGGAGGTTCACATGATATTCGCGTAGTTTCTGAAATTTTAGATTGGAGCATCCCACAGTGTTGCATCATTATTCACATTGCCACTGCTTCTTTGAGCGCAGTTCGATCACGGCCCGATCGACTAAGCCGTCTCCCGGAGATGATACCATTATTTCATTAACACTTTCCAATTTCAATAATCAATACATTACCACCATGTGTATATATCATGGCGTCCAATCACGGCTCGATCGGCTAAGCTGCCTCCCCGAGACGTTACCATTTTCCGTTATTTATCTCATTTCACATATATCAGTTCATAGGCACTTGGGGCCACAATTATCACATCATACTTGGCACTACGCCACATTTCATAGTTCAAACTCTTATCCTCCACATCTCACATCAATATTAATTTCAACATCAAGCCATTCAACCCAAGATGTCAAGTACACATGAGAGGAATCAAGAATCATGGGCATATACAATATTTCGGAAATCATACGCCTCAAATTTATTAGCAATGGAACTTTAAACACAACGGAGTCTTCCAAAAGGGAGGGGACACACCAAACCACAATAGAAACACACATCAAAGGCCTAAACAAGCAATTACACCAATTATTCTTGAATTATTCTTTTCCAACCATGACAATATATAATTTCAACATCAAAGTATGTAACCACTTGGATCATATTGAATGTACTTATACGGCAAAACGTTATCTCGAACAGCCGCTTATGGGCATAAATTGTGTACAAAGCCTTTAGGGCACTTTATCATTGAAGTCATTTATGGAAATCAGAGTCAAGGCTCATTTCATAATCTGTTTCATGTTTTCTCATGGCATAGGCATCACCAGGCACAATTATAACTCATGCTCTTAGCACGTTGGCCACACGCTATTTCCCAAATTCATTTGATTTATTTCAAACATCTTTATACATTAACAACAACTAGACACAATTAATCAAATACATTTAGTACACATAAGAAAATTTAGGAGGATCAACCATAACGACTTTTCTCACACAATTTGGCATAACGATCTAAGTTTAAACTTGACTTGAAGTCTAAGCATTTAAACACCATGGTTCGCATTCTTCTCACATCCTTAAATTTCCAAGGACAGCATATCGAACACATCGAGACACACCTTTCACATATATATTTTGCAACACTAATTCACATGAAGTAACAATCAATACATCAATCAAAGTTTGATATTAACAACATTTGCATGGACACCAAAAGAGCTCAATTTCTAAGTAGAGGGGGTTTTAGCCATACATACCTGAAATTTTCCCCTTAATAATACTAGAATGATCCAATACACTTAAGCAACTTCAATCTACAATACAACATTCAATAGGTCCAATATTAGTAATAAATTCCATAACTTATGTCATTTAGGCATATTATTAAATACCTTGTAGGCATAGATCTTTACATCTCATAACCGTAGTATTAGTTCATCCAACTATCACCATTAACCAACAATTTATTCCACCATCATTCCTAACCAATTTTATAACTTCCAACAATATATGTATGACCACCCATTAACACCGAACCAACAAATACTATCAAATAATCACCTTTTAATCTCTGCAATAACTATTTATTTATATTGGGAACTTATGGCTTCCAATCACCACACCAAGAGTTCCAATACATAATTCATACTCATATTCCCATAATATATCCATATATGTAAGTCTAAGGGTAAAAGGTTACCTCTTGTAGACCAAATCTTGAAAGATAACTTTGGGGTGTTCTTGAGATTTTGAATAAATCCTATGAAATCCAATCAAAATCATGTTTTAACTAGTGGTTGAGAAGTGAAATCACCATGAAAACACACTTAAAAACTCACCTTAGGTGTGCAATTGGATGCCTTGGTCGGATTGGGGATGAAGAGGATGCCCTAGTCTTGAAAAATGACTTAAATCCTCTCATTTCCCGTTCATAGGTGTATTTAGAGGTGTGCTACTAGCGCACCCGCGCTAATGGCCACGCTTAGAGGTAGAATACTTCCCAATATGCGTGGCCGCGCTTCCGTCGCGCACCTGGGCGCGCATATGACACATGCCCAGTATAATGGTCGTAACTTTCTGTATACACCTCCAAATGATGAACGGTTTGATGTGTCGGAAACTAGAATCAAAGATCTTTAATTTGATAGGTTGTTCATCACAAAACACAATATATAACTGGAGATATGATTTTTCAAAGTGAGGTCTTGTGCGTACTCATTTACAACTTTAGTCTATTATGAAAGTTTTCCAACTTGGCTTAGAAATAGGCCTCTACTTAGACTCCAAATCACTTATAATATGACTTATACACTTTCTAACATATCGAATTGATATCCATTATATCATGAATCCTTACTTGCACACAAAATAAAATAATTAGCCTACCTTGGCACTACGAAATCTTAAATTACTTAGCAAAATTTTCTGGGGCTTTACATTCTCCACCGCTTAGGATCATTCGTCCTCGAATGATAATTGGAGTCAATCCGCAAATACTTAGTATAACTTATCTCCTCTCTCACACATCTTTTACTCCCAAATTTTGACTAACTCCCAAATTTTTCAGAAGTTTCGGCAGAGTTTCCTTTGTAACTGGGCCTATCCACCTGTTAGAGAATCCCAGAAACATACCTCAACAAGATATATGTGATCAAATGACGCAATAAAACATAAAATAACACCAATCATAGTCCCATAATGAACATATAATTGGAAAGGAATGCTCTTACATTAGCTAAACAAGCGATAAAAAGTTATGTGAAACAACGCCATAGAACTATTTCATTGCTATTCAAACAAACGGGGGTACTTCTTTTTCATTTCTTCCTCAGCTTCCCGAGTGGCTTCCTCAATTTGTTGGTTTTGCCATAACACTTTCACGGAGGCAATTTTTTTATTTCTCAACTTTCGGACTTGCCTATCAAGGATGAAAACTGGAATTTCTTCGTACAATAATTCTTCGTTAACCTCAAAAGACTCAACTGGCACAATAGTGGACGCATCTCCCACTACCTTCTTCAACATAGACACATGGAAGACTGGGTGTACCATTGACATCTCAAATGCTAGTAACTCGAGCTTGTATGCCACCTGACCGATCCTTTGAATGATTCTATATGGACCCACATACCTCAGACTCAATTTCCCTTCCTTTCCAAACCGCATAAAACCTTTCATGGGGGAAACTTTTAGGAATACCCAATCATCTTCTTTGAACTTTAATCTTTGCGACGAACATCTGAATAAAACTTTTGGCGACTCTAAGAAGTTTTAAACCGCTCCTTAATAACCTTAACCTTTTTCATAGCCTGATGCACATGGTCTGACCCTATCAATTCAGCTTCTCCAACCTCGAACTACCTAATGGGAGATCTACATCTCCTACCATATAATGCTCAAAATAGTGCTATCTGAATATTAGCATGAAAGTTGTTGTTATAAGCAAACTCTATGAGGGGTAAATGATCATCCCAGCTACCTTTGAAATCAAGAGTACAAGCACGTAACATGTCCTCAAGCGTCTAAATGGTCCGCTCTACCTGCCCATCAGTTTGTGGATAAAAGGCTATACTAAGATTTACTTGAATACCCAAACCTTGCTGAAATTTCATCCAAAAGTTTGTCATGAATTGAGCCCCTCGATCTGAAATGATTGAGACTGGAGTGCCATGCAACTTGACTATTTCTTTGATATACAGTTGAGCATACTGCTCCGCCACAATCGACGATTCATCCCTATTTTTCACAATTTCCATACCTTCACTAGACTTTGCAAGACAAACTTTCAAAGTAGCCACTGGTGAACCTCCATGGCTAATGACCTTTGACATATCTCCAAGTGAGCTAAACTGCCCTTCATACATATTCAATTCAGAAAGCGCCACTGGCCCGAACAATATGCTGGTACCATCTTTTCTTTCTAACTGGAATATTCATTTCCATTCTATTTTTCTCATAGTGCATAATTGATAGCCTTATTTTGCCACACACTTGTCTACCTCCCGTGAACTTGTAATATCATTGTGCCTGGTTTAATGAGTTTATCATACCACAACTTCACCACCAGTAGTCTCACTTTCCATTATATGTAGACATGAACTATCTCTAGATCCACCTTTCTATGTAGACAACTTCCACCTTTCTTAACGCCTTGGTACTTTGGTTAAATCACAGATCTATGATTAACCCATTCTAAAAACTCGCAACCTTCCACATTTGACCTATAGTTCTTCCTTAGGTTCCAATGTTCCTGACACTCTAACAAGTAAAAAATCCCTTTACAAACATACTCTTAGTTTCTAGGATCGTTGACCCTATAATTCACATTGCCCTGTATGAAGAATTTACCTTCTTTAACCTTCCACCCTTTGGGGGGGGGGTACTAGTGGTTTATCATTAGCATATCTTAGATAATCACGTTATCCATTATCACTTTTCTGGACTACGCATGTCTTCAACAAAATATTCAAATATCATAGCTACATGGTCTTACTCTTGTTTCGTTGTATTTAAGTGGCCTTACTATGGCCCTTCCTCCCCCACTTAGGGCGAATGTCCCGAATATTGAACAAGTCTTGAATTTAGCAACTTCATGGACATATGTTTCATTTCTCTATCCCTCACATATATGTTCGACTATTAGGGAGATTAAAGTCACAATGGTATTAACCGTACAAGTTCTCTGCTCTTATTCAGCCACACGGGCTTGGGATTCCAATTCCTCATATCAATATCCTTTAGGAGTGTAAAATAACTTCATACACTTATGGGATTCTTATAACATTCATAGCACAAGGGTCTTCTTAGTATGGGTTCAATTGACTCTCATTTTATGACTTCTTGTCTCCCGTGAGAGACCTACATGTTTGTCATTACTCTCCTGGTCACGCCTTACATATATCACATGCTTATACAACAAATTTTCTTTTACACCTTACATACCACTTATCAATCTAATGTTTCTTTGGAGGTCACAATCATTTTTAACACTTTTCTCGGATAAATTATGCTCATGGTACAATGTAGTTATCCTATATGCCCATACCATTCGTTCAACAAGATACATGTGCCATCTCCTTAATATTCATGCTTTTGCCAATTGGTCATGCCATATAACAACATTACTTGAAATAGACGAAAGAGCATTTAAACATACCTTGAATCTCAAAGCACGAGTTAGAAGACAATCTTATAGTCATGTTTTATGGCACGATCTGGAGTGTTGAAGAAGGGTAACATTCCTAAATGTCCATGTAGCCTCCAACTTATAGATGTGGTCGAAAACACACCGATAAGAAGGACTCTACTAGACACGGCTCCGAGACATCCTAGGACACTTTAATACCTTAGGCTCTGATACCAAATTTGTCACACCCCAATACCGAGGAGCGCGACCAGCGCTCAACCGAGTAAACCCGACTGAGCAAGCCTGTTAGATTTCATTCTACCCTAAGTCATCCTTGAATAAAAAGGAGATATATTCCATTATTCAAACTCTGAAAATATCTCATTAACAACTTTCACTTTGGTTCCATTAGCAGTTTCAACCACAGTATCCAAAATATTACAAATCTATAGTTTCTTTAACAACACATGATTTCCAAATACCAACATTTCTACTTAAATCCCCAAAATCAAACACCACCCACAATCTGTCTACGGAGACTCTAAGTAAAACTAAAGATTAATATGGAAATGTCGGCAACAAGGCTGCGGCTATACCTCAAAATACAATGTACATGATAAACAGATGAAATAGGACCCCGAAACAGAGTGGGGCTCACCAAGTCAGCTGAAAGGATGATGCGGCACTAGCTGCGACCAACACTGCCTGCTATAAAAACACCTACGTCCATTTAAAGACATAGCGCCCCCTCCCCCCCCCCCGCAAAAGGGACGTTAGTGCCATAGAATAGCACTAGTATGTATAACTAAACACCATCTCATTAGAAAGAACTTTCATACAAGAATAAAGAGTAAATCATAAAGACAACAAAGTTTCAAATAAGCACCATGTCAACAATATAAGGAGGTTCACATGATATTCACATAGTTTCTGAAATTTTAGATTGGAGCATCCCACACTGTTGCATCATTATTCACATTGGCACCGCTTCTTTGAGCGGAGTCCGATCACGGCCCGATCGGCTAAGCCGTCTCCCAGAGACGTTACCATTATTTCATTCACACTTTCCAGTTTCAGTCATCAATACATTAGCACCATGTGTATATATCATGGCGTCCAATCACAACCCGATCGGCTAAGCCGCCTCCCCGAGACGTTACCATTTTCCGTTATTTATCTAATTTCACATATATCAGTTCATAGGAACTTGGTGCCACAATTATCACATCATACTTGGCACTAAGACACATTTCATAGTTCAAACTCTTTTCCTCCACATCTCACATCAATATCAATTTCAACATCAAGCCATTCAACCCAAGATGTCAAGTACACATTAGAGGAATCAAGAATCATGAGCATATACAATATTTCGGAAATCATACGCCTCAAGTTTATTAGCAATGGAACTATAAACACAACAGATTCTTCCAAAAGGGAGGGGACACACCAAACCACAATAGAAACACACATCAAGGGCCTAAACAAGCAATTACACCAATTATTCTTGAATTATTCTTTTCCAATCATGACAATATATAATTTCAACATTTAAGTATGTAACCACTTGTATCATATTGAATGTACTTATAAGGCAAAACATTATCTCGAACAGCCGCTTATGGGCATAAATTGTGTACAAAGCCTTTAGGGCACTTTATCATTGAAGTCATTTATGGAAATCAGAGTCAAGGCTCATTTCATAATCTGCTTCATGTTTTCTCATGTCATAGGCATCACCAGGTACAGTTATAACTCATGCTCTTGACACGTTGGCCACACACTATTTCCCAAATTCATTTGATTTATTTCAAACACCTTTATACATTACCAAAAACTAGACACAATTAATCAAATACATTTAGTAAACATAAGAACAATTAGAAGGATCAACCATAACGAGTTTTCTCACACAATTTGGCATAACGATCTAAGTTTAAACTTGACTTGAAGTCTAAGCATTTCAACACATGGTTCTCATTCTTCTCACATCCTTAAATTTCCAAGGACAACATATTGAACACATTGAGACACACCTTTCACATATATATTTTGCAACACTAATTCACATGAAGTATCAATCAATACATCAATCAAAGTTTGATCATAACAACATTAGCATGGACACCAAAAGAGCTCAATTTCTAAGAAGAGGGGGTTTTAGCATGGATAATACAATGATCCAATACACTCAATCTACAATACAACATTCAATAGGGCCAATATTAGTATAAATTCCATAACTTATGCCATTTAGGCATATTATCAAATACCTTATAGGTATAGATTTTTACATCTCATAACCGTAGTATTAGTTCATCCAACTATCACCATTAACCAACAATTTATTCCACCATCATTCCTAACCAATTTTATAACTTCCAACAATATATGTATGACCACCCATTAACACCCAACCAACAAATCCTATCAAATAATCACCTTCTAATATCTACAATAATTATGTATTTATATTGGGAACTTATGGCTTCCAATCACCACACCAAGAGTTCCAATACATAATTCATACTCATATTCCCATAATATATCCATATATGTAATTCTAAGGGTAAAAGATTACCTCTTGTAGACTAAATCTTGAAAGACAACTTTGGGGTGTTCTTGAGATTTTGAAGAAATCCTATGAAATCCAATTAAAATCATGTTGTAACTAGTGATTGAGAAGTGAAATCACCATGAAAACACGCTTAAAAACTCACCTTAGGTGTGCAATTGGATGCCTTGGTCGGATTGGGGATGGAGAGGATGCACTAGTCTTGAAAAATGACTTAAATCCTCTCATTTCCCGTCCTTAGGTATATTAAGAGGTGTTCAACTAGCACGCCCGCGCTAATATCCGCTCTACGGCCGCGCACCTCGGCGCGCATATGACACATGCCCAGTAAAATGGTCGTAACCTTCTGTATATACCTCCAAATGACAAACGGTTTGATACGTCGAAAACTAGACTCAAAGAGCTTTAATTTAATAGGTTGTGTGTAGCCCAACATCTTATCTTACTGGAGATATGATTGTCCAAAGTGAGGTCTTGTGCATACTCATTTACAACTTTAGTCTATTATGAAATTTTTCCAACTTGGCTTAGACTTAGGCCTCTACTTAGACTTCAAATCATTTATAATATGACTTATACACTTTTTAACATATCCAATTGATATTCATTATATCATGAATCCTCACTTGCACACATAATAAAATAATTAGCCTACCTTGGCACCACGAAATCTTAAATTACTTAGCAAAATTTTCTGGGGCTTTACATAGACAGCTTGTGAGCCACTATGGATGTGCTCAAACCGGTAATGTCATCATACGACCATGAGAAAATATCCTCATACTATTTTAGGAAGCAAATGTACTCTTCCTTCTCTGTTGGTGATGAGTGAATACTGATGCGAGTCTCCTTGACGGTCTCGACATCTCCCAAATTTACTGCTTCGATCTCGTCCAGAATGGACTTAGGCTTATTCTCAATGTTTTCAACCTCCCTGACAATTTCCTCATGTATCTTATCTTCTTCGTCTGAATCACTATCCTGATGTTGTGTTGCCTCATTACATGTCAACAATCACAGATTCGGTCACGACCCAAACCGATGAGTCGCGACGGGCACCCAGTGCCTTACTCAACCGAGTACCAACGTAACGTATCTTTCTTATTACATCATCATATGCATGTGACATACGGGCCTAATAGGCCAACATAATCATTTATAAACTCAAATATAGGCCGACAAGGCCGTACAATCTTCATGTACACGACATATGTCTACAAGCCTCTAAGAAATCATAAATATCATAAAGGTCGAGCAGAGTCCCGCCATACCAAACAATATATGTCTAACTCATACTAACCAAACAAGCAACTCCGAAGCAAATGGAGCGCACCAACACCTTCCGCTGAGCTGATAGCCTACATGGAGGGCTCTCGACCTGTCTATCGAGACCTGCAGGCATGAAGCACAGTGTCCCTAGGCAAAAGGGACGTTAGTACGAATAATATACCGAGTATGTGACGCACATAAATAATTACATAAAAGGCATGGAAGAAATATAGTTTACATGACTCAACCTGTATGTCTGAATAACTCTGTAAATTATAAATTACTTTTAGCATCATGCATATGCGTATGAATGTCATGTCGTGTATAGGTACATGTTTTATGACATCATCAGCCTCTGAGGACATCCCATCATATCATATCGGCCACTATGGGCAAAATCAACAACGTATACTAGCTGATCAGGTGGTAGTGCGTATATAACACCATAACCTTTCCCATACCCCATACATATATATATACGCGTATATAATGCCATCATATTTCAGCCACTGTGGGGAACATCATCATCATATACCAGCTGATCAAGTGGTGGTGCGTATATAACGCCGTAACCTTTTTCCATATCCCATATATATATAGTGGTGGTGCGTATATAACGCCATAACCTTTTTCCATATACCATATATATATATATATATATATATATTTACATATATACGCGTATATAACACCGTTTGAATCATATTTCAGCCACTGTGGGCAACATCATCATCGTATACCAGCTGATCAGGTGGCGGTGCATATATAACGCCGTAGCCTTTTCTCATATCCCATGTACTTATATTTACATATATACGCGTATATAACGCCATCTGGTCATGGGTGCACATGTATAAATGAGTGAAATGCATGAAAAATACATAATAATCTCAATATTCCTTCCGGATAAACTTTTCCAACTGCGTATTCTTCTGAAACCCATGAACAGAAGATAATAATAATTCTCATGGGGAATCGAGAATATAGGCGCCCCTACTATTTCTATGAATAGAGTAATTTATAGAAACTGTGTATTTGCTTGTTTCTTCAGTATAATTTTGACCATGCCAAAAGAAAGAAGGGAGGGCCTTAACATACCTGAACCGATTCTCTTCTACAACAATACGTAACGGAGGATCGAAATAGGGAAGAACCCGTATACGTAACATCATCTTGCGCATATACGAGAGACTAGTAAGGTTCAATCCACGCTACAGCAGGGGCACGTGCCCAACATTGAAGAATTTGGAACGGCTATAATTCCTTTTATGGTGGTCTGGAGCAGCTATTTGGTGATATTAATAGAACAATAAGTAATAACTATGAGTGATTGAGTTTTGAGGATTTGAATATCATTTGACATGTTGAATAGCCAAGGAGCCTCTTAGAGGCAAATAAGAGCAGCGACATTTCAGAAGCTCATATTCATACCACTTTGTATGGGAGAGCTCCAAACCCTTAAATCTTGTATAATATCTCTATGTTGCTGTATTAGTATTCCAGTATTTTATAAATCTATACCTTTCAAATATTTTCTCAAATGAGAATATAACCTTTCCAAGTGGCCCCACAAATTTGATGACTAGTCCATAAGATTCTTCCAAATGTGACACCTTATAGTCATGACTAGTGAGTCATTAATTACACTAGGGGGCTTCCACGTTGATGTTTTTATAAGGCTTATCCAAAAAAAATATCCACTTATTAGTTAATTGGGTAATGCCATCTTACCCGATAATCAATCAATTACCCGCAAAATTTAGAATTATTCCCACTTACTTGAAATATTACTCACTTTTCACATACCTTATATGCCTTACTATTATGGTTGCGGTACCTTGTATGGTACTAGTCCATAAATAACGAATATTTTAGCTTAAGACGTATTTTCTTCTAAAATACCAAATTTCAACGAAATTCATTTTCTTCGACTTGATTTCCCTCTCACCTTCACGAATTTATTCATCACTTACAATCCTTATAATCTCCAAATAATCTTTTCCTTGGACAGATGTCAATTACCTTACGACAAATTCAATGTAAAATACTGCAGGGTTCAATATCGTCGTAACTTATTACTGCAAAGCGTAACATCACCGTAATGTAATACTGCTGGGTACAACACTGTCGTAACTTATTAATGCGAGACGTAATATTGACATAATAGGTGTAACATCATTCCCCCTTTGGAACATTCGTCCTCGAATGTTGACTAATCTTTTTATCATTTTCTTAATTTATATCTTCCAAATACTTTAGAACTTCCCTTGCCATCTAGGCGACTGTTCTATGAATAAGTCCAAAGTCTAGGGTATTCTCCCTTTTTTATCTTTTTGCTCATATCATGACCTGTGGTCGAAATCTTCCTAATCTTGCAACTTCTGTTACCTCTTGTCATGTAGCCTGTATGACCCTGGCTTTGTAGGTGCACTTATGCGATTCATCTTTCCTTTTTCCTTTTATCTTTTAATCAATCTGTAGGCCTTACTTTGTATATACAAGGCTTAATAGGATGCCTCTCTAGGCCTCTATAGGTATACCGAAGTCCTTTGCTCAATACTTTGTAGAACTTGCGAATTTGGCCATATCTTATTTCATAGATCTGGTTACCCATCCACATGACTTTACTACATTTACATGGGTTATACTATACCATCATTTTTGCTTCAATCTACTTTTGTTGAGGTATGCTTACCAAGTTCCCAGTTACTTTTGTTGCCTACTCTTTAGGTATAAATCTTAGTCCTTTAATGCCCCCTTTATTACCGTTCGTCTTAAGAATCATGGTTTAATCTCATGTCATACTTTGTAACTTATATCTGACCATTGTTGATTCGCCTCAATGTTGATCTATAATCCTTTACTTGAATACTTGAAACTTCTTACGTAATACTTTGCCCCTAGGGCTTACGTTACATCAAGGAATATTCGAAGAGATTCCCACAATCGTATCTCAATGTGATTCACCATATGTGGTATCTTGATTTTGTGCCGCCAGCGAAATTTTTTTTTCTCCTTCTCTTATTCTATTTTCTATTCTTTTTTTCCAACTTATTATTCAAACGAAAGCCCAAACATCATCCTTTATATATTACAATTACACCCTTATTCTACTATTAGGGCATCATTCCATCTCTTCTAAATGCTAATTATGAAGAGTAACTCCTTTGAGTCCATTCAGGCTATATTGAGCTTACTATAACATAGAGAAGACATTAGCTCCCTTGTTTTCATGGGCCTAATCCTGAGGACTAATCCATTCCCGTCACCTTCTCACTTGCCTTTTCTTGTTCTTACATCCTGTCATAAAAATTTGTCGCTTTACTATACTTTAGCTTGCGACCTATACATATCTATTTACACTACTCTTAATCTTCCTTCAACTTGCTTGAATTTTCTTGTGTTATTTTAGAACATCAAGCGAGACATCACATCGTCTCTAACTATTCTTTACTTTCTTAAATAGACCTCTCGATACCTAGAAATCATTGACTAGAAGATATTCCACTGACGATGCCGCTATCATTCTTGGATATTGAATCCTCGTTCTTCTGGCCCTTTTATCCAAAGTATGGACTATTTATGATCTTCTGCCTTTGAGTATCTCGTACGTTGTTCACCTTTAATTTACTTTCCTTAAAGCCTCACATCACTTCTTTTATCTCTTTCGTACCTCTGATTTTAAGGGAGATCCTGCAATGTTCTCGATCACGATGTTTCTATTTTTCTAGATCCAATAATCAAACTCCTGATTTACTTGGGTGATGTAACTCTTTAGTTTCCTCCTTCTTCTGATCGGCCTTTACGTCGGCTTAAGCTATCTTCCGTTCTATGGTTCATGGTATTATTTATTCTATTTAGACTTTTATGGGCGCTAAGGAATATGCATGATACAATCCTTTAACAATTTAATCCTTCATTTATGACCTGGGCTTTTCTTTCTTTTAACGTGTACCAGAATCTTCTACGGTTGTATATGTTGCATATATAAAACTACAAACCCTAAAGTGAGTTCTTAACGCAACCAACTTTGGATCATTGATAGACTAATTCCCTTTTTTCCATCTTATCTTTCTTTAAACGTAAGCTATTACTTTTCCTGATCCTTCTGCCCCCTTGTTATGTGCATACTTAGCTTATCCTAGTTCCCACGCATGCTAGAATTTTCGTGCAACTCATAGGACCTTCGAATATTACTTTTAATTTTTTTCTTCCCGTTCATTATCCACGGTAGGGTCCACTTTCCTTTGGAGTGCTTACAATGTTGTTATGAGACTATTGTTACACGACCCTTTCCTCTTTAGTTCGTTGTGTTTAGGTTGAAGCCTTCTTCCTTATTTCGTCAGCTAGTCTTTCGTTATAGTACTTAGGGAGAACCCTTGATTCCTGTAAAGTTTTGAGCTTATTATGGACCTTTTGATGTCCTTTCTTGCCTATAATTATTTGTAGTTGCTTAATTCCATGCCCTTGTACTTGTAGGGTTGCTTCTGAACTGATATTTGACTGTCTTCTCAGTGGCGCTCTCTTTTATTCCCGTAACATTCATAAGGTACCTTTAAGTACCCCGACTCCTTATTTGAACATACCTCACGTATTATAATGACATTACAATGAGGCTGAATTCTCCATGTTGGACTTTACTACATTTATATTACATGATCTGCTGATTTGTCTGTAACTTCTTGTCTAGTCATGACTAGGCTCTTCCTGAATCAACTACTAATTACTCGTCAGCCCATTCTCATATCCATATTCTGCTTAATCTTTCTTGGGTTATTTCCTTGTCTTAACTTACCTTATGTACTGTCTCATTATTTATCAACAACATCCCGTTTAGGAACCCTTACTTCCTTTTGGATAAGTGCAACCTCATCCATTTCTCATTTTTATCACATTCTTCCTTTATCATTCCATATCCCCCCCTTGAGGGGAGTACTAAGATTTGGAGCTACGACGACCTGCCTATAGATGTTTCATATTTTCATCTTTGGCGTCCTTTTACATCATCGCTGGCCCTTACCCGCCTTGCAGTAATCTTTATGTACCAAGGATACAAAATTCCTTACTCACAATGGTGACACTTAATGTAACTGGAACATACATTCCCTTAAGCTTAACTTTGCTCCCCTTGCTTGCTTTAGGGAAACGTCTTCCTGAATGACCATTCCCTGAATTTTCCATGAGTCTTCTTTTATTGTTCATTCTATTATCGTCGGAACGTGATCTGAAATTCTCATGATGCCGACCATTATCAAATCACTCAGTCCCTAATTCATATTTAGTTTATCTTGTTCACCTGCCCATACTGATTTCTATTATTCTGGGGTTTAATTCTCCCTTCTGGTAATCACATTAGAGTCACGAACTTATTCTCCGAAATAAGGATGTGACTGTATGGCATATACTCTTTTGTTGTCTTAAGGCCCATCACCTTTTGTCTCTTTCTTCATTTGATTGTAGGTTCTGTAACACTCTACCATTGTTATCCATGTGTCATGCCTTATTCATAATGTTTCCTTATCTCTCTTCTCATTACTCTGCTATTATTTCTGCATATCCCCTTTCTTGTGAAAACTTCAACACGACATTCTTTCACTTTTAGCTGTCCTTGCTTCATTCATCGGCTTTTCGGATTGCTCAACATCCTCGCTCTACTAGGGATGAGAGTCACTTTAAGGTAATTTTTATTCCTTACAGGCTTTCAGTGCCTATCATATGAATTTTTTTTATCATGCTAGTATTCACATCTAATTGTAATATTCTAGAGTACACCATCAGGGTGTCTCACAAGGGGATCTATTAGCACATTTGCAATATCCTTCGGCAATGTCAACTAACACAAGCAATCCATTTACCAATTTGAGTTACCTTAACCCCAGCCAGATCTTGATATCTTATCCATATCTTAACTATACATGTTAGCCCCCACATGGAATAACTGAAATGGGTGTGACCAATTATACATACCTCTGTTACTACTATTGAAGTTAATTCAAAATGCTTATATCTCTCTTCTTGAGTTAAAAATACCGATAATCTTCATTAACTGGGTACCTCATACCCTTTTTCACCTTGCTCCTTTTACTTGCTGAAACTTATACTTAACTTCTTAATCTCTCATTGTCTTTCACCATAAAGATGGATATGCATTCTTGCCTTAAGGTTTCTTATCAGGAACTTACACCTTTCAGTACACCCATGATCTGCTAAAGACCTCACATTTACTTATCGTAGGCACCATATAAAATTGAGTTCCTTTTACTCAATTCTTCCATAGCCGCATTTAATCTCTAACCAATTGGAGGTATCGTCATATTACGAATAAAATAGAAGCTAGGAGTTTGAATTCTTATAAGTGAGCTCTACCACACGATCTAGAGTAAGAAGAAAGAGTGACAATCCTAAATGCCCTGTAGCCTCCTGCTTATAAGTGTGGTGCACGACACACCCATAAACAAGACTCTGCTAGACACGGCTTGAAGACTCCCTAGGACAGAACTGCTCTGATACCACTTTTGTCATGACTCAAATCGATGAGCCGCGACGGGCACCCGGTACCTTACTCAACCGAGTACCAAAGTAACGTATCTTTCTTATTACATCATCATATGAACGTGACATATGGGCATAATAGTCCAACATAATCATTTATAAACTCAAACATAGGCCAACAAGGCCGTACAATCTTTCACGTACACGACATATGTCTACAAGCCTCTAAGAAATCATAAATATCATAAAGGTCGAGACAGACTCCCGCCATACCAAACAATATACGTCTAACTTATACTAACCAGACAAGCAACTCCG
The DNA here is from genome assembly GCF_000393655.2 of Nicotiana sylvestris. Taxonomy (NCBI): domain Eukaryota; kingdom Viridiplantae; phylum Streptophyta; class Magnoliopsida; order Solanales; family Solanaceae; genus Nicotiana; species Nicotiana sylvestris. The sequence continues at coordinate 108,980,415 of NC_091064.1, forward strand.
AAGCAAATGGAGCGCACCAACATCTTCCGCTAAGCTGATAGCCTAAATGGAGGGCTCTCGACCTGTCTATCGGGACCTGTGGGCATGAAACCAGCGTCCCCAGGCAAAAGGACGTCAATACGAATAATGTACTGAGTATGTAAGGCACATAAATAATTACATAAGAGGCATGAAAGAAATATAGAGTACATGACTCAACCTGTATGTCTGAATAACTCTCTAAATTATAAATTACTTTTAGCGTCATGCATATGCGTATGAATGTCATGTCGTGCATAGGTACATGTTTTATAACATCATCAGCCTCTGAGGGCATCCCATCATATCATATCGGTCACTGTGGGCAAAATAATCAATGTATACCAGCTAATCAGGTGGTGGTGCATATATAATGCCATAACATTTCCCATACCTTATACATACATACATACATATATATATATATATATATATATATATATATATATATATATATATATATATATATATACATACATACATACATATATACGCGCATATAACGCCGTTTGAACCGTATTTCAACCACTGTGGGCAACATTATCATCATATACCAGCTGATCAGGTGGTGGTGCGTATATAACACCATAACCTTTTCCCATATCCCATATACATATATTTACATATATACGCGTATATAATGCCGTTTGAATCACATTTCAGCCACTGTGGGCAACATCATCATCGTATACCAGATGATCAGGTGGTGGTGTATATATAACGCCGTAGCCTTTTCCTATATCCCATATACATATATTTACATATATACACGTACATAACGCCATCTGATCATGGGTCAATGCACATGTATAAATGAGTGAAATGCATGAAAAATACATAATAATCTGAATATTCCTTCCGGATAAACTTTTCCAACTGTGTATTGTTCTATGACTCATGAACAGAAGATAATAATAATTCTCATGGGGAATCAAGAATATAGACACCCCTACTATTTCTATGAATAGAGTAATTTATAGAAACTATGTATTTGCTTGTTTCTTCAGTATAATTTTGACCATGCCAAAAGAAAGGAGGGCCTTAACATACCTGAACCGATTCTCTTCTGCAACAATACGTAACAGAGGATCGAAATAGGGAAGAACCCATATACTTAACATAATCTTGCGCATATACAAGAGACTAGTAAGGTTCAATCCACACTACAGCACGGGCACGTGCCCAACATTGAAGAATTTGGAACAGCTATAATTCCTTTTATGGTGGTCTGGAGCAACTATTTGGTGATATTAATATACCAATAAGTCATAACTATGAGTGATTGAGTTATGAGGATTTGAATATCATTTGACATGTTGAATAGCCAAGGAGCCTCTAAAAGGCAAATAAGAGCAGCGACATTTCAGACGCTCATATTCATACCACTTTGTTTGGGAGAGCTCCAAACCCTTAAATCTTGTATAATATCTCTATGTTGCTGTATTAGCATTCCAGTATTTTATAAATCTACACCTTTCAAACATTTTCTCAAATAAGAATATAACCTTTTCAAGTGGCCCCACTAATTTGATGACTAGTCCATAAGATTCTTCCAAATGTGACACCTTATAGTCATGACTAGTGAGTCATTAATTACAATAGGGGGGCTTCCACGTTGATGTTTTTATAAGGCTTATCCAAAAAAAATATCCACTTATTAGTTAACTGGGTAATGCCATCTTACCCGATAATCAATCAATTACCCGCAAAATTTAGAATTATTCCCACTTACTTGAAATATTACTCACTTTTCACATACATTATATGCCTTACTATTATGGTTGCGGTACCTTGTATGGTACTAGTCCATAAATACTGAGTATTTTAGCTTGAGGCGTATTTTATCCCAAAATACCAAATTTCAACGAAATTCATTTTCTTCGACTTGCTTTTCCTATCACCTTCACGAATTTATTCATCACTTACAATCCTTATAATCTCCAAATAATCTTTTCCTTAAACTGATGTCAATTAACTTACGACAAATTCAATATAAAATGCTGCAGGGTGCAACATCGTCGTAACTTATTTCTGCGAAGCATAATATCACCGTAATGTAATACTGCTGGGTACAACACTGTCGTAACTTATTACAGCGAGACGTAATATTGACGTAATATTGTAGGCTGTAACAAGTTCATCAGGAAAAGTAATAATAACACTGTAGAAAGGAAAAATGTAAAGATAGTAGTGAATAATAAAGAGCAAATGCATTTGATTAAAACTAAAAAATTATCTGCACAAAGTATTGCTCGATGAACCGAGCATTTATTTTGAACATGTAAATCTTAAAACAAAATTATGGAAAATCTTATATGCCTAGAATGGCTATAGAAGTAAAATCTGCTCAGCTACCCAGGGACTCGGCAGGCTCGGGATGGTATAACTGTCCAGTTCCTGAGAACGGCTCCCTTCTTTACGGTCTGAATGGTGAGGCCTTCTTCCTCCTCCTCCATTATGACATTGCAGTCCATGTCCTCATCCTCCAAGAACAAATTCTTCAACCCCGCGAGTGCTTCCTCTTCTGTAGTCCCCCATATCGTATCAGCTTGGTAAAAAGCTTGTTCCAAACGTGGCACTGGCTGCTCAAGAGGGTAGTATGGTCCACGCAATGGAGGCGACCGATTTCTATACTCTTTCCATGTGTACTGGTATCCGAGCCCAAAGGTAGTACCATGATTTTTCAGTTGTATTGGTATGGTAATATCTTGGAGGTTCTTTCCCAATCCTTTGCTGAGTTCATATCCAGACCAAGCCAATATGCTTTCTATTTTACTGCTCCACCATTTATCCTTCTCGATGGCATTGACCCGTTCAATGTAATGATAGGTTTCCCCTCCTAGCCTTATTCTATGTCCGATAGCCGGGATGGTTTGACTAGTGTAAATGGGGTTACTCCCATCTCCATGAATGATCACCTCCTGATGATTCCATTCGAGCTTTACGGCTTGATGTAGTGTGGAAGGCACGACTCCAGTGGCATGGATCCATGACTGGCCCAACAGAGGATTATATGAGGCTGGTATGTCAAGCACCTGAAACTCGAAGTCGAACCAAGTTGACCACATCTGCAAGCTAAGGTTGATTTCCCCGATTGTGGCCCTTTGGGACCCATCAAAACCTTTCACCTTCATGCTTCCTACTCGTATTTCAAGAAAACCTTTGTCCAACCTTTTCAGAGTGTCCAATGGACAAATATTTAGGCTTGAACCTCCGTCAACCAAGACCCTGGCAATGAATTTTTCTTCAAATTGCACTATGATATGCAATGCTCAATTGTGATTCAACTACTGAGGCGATAGCTCATTTTCATGGAAGATAATCTTATGACTTTCCAGTACTTGCCCCACCATATTGGCCATTCTTCACCAGTGATGTTATTGGGTACATAAGCTTCGCTCAGTACCTTCATTAAAGCATTCATATGCTCCTCTAAATTTTGCAACAATGATAGGATAGATATCTAAGCTGGGGTTTTGTTCAGATGGTCAACGACGGAATACTCCTTTTCCTGTACATTCCTCCACAGGTCATCTGGCCCTGTCTCAATGACGGGTTTCTTGGTAGTGGTATCCTTGCTTTATCCTCCCAAGTGTTTAGGCTTATAGACTCTTCTAGTCCTAGTCATTCCTTACGCAGCGTCAGATTCTTCTACCTTGGCCTTCCCTTTTCACCGAGCCTCGGCAACATAATCTCAGGGTATTGCTTTTGAGTTGAATGGAGGTGTGGTTGATACCATCACAGTGAAAGGTGTGACCACTTCTTCTTCAAATTGAGCGGGGGTGGCCAAGGTAGAAGAATCTGACGTCTTGGTCTTTGAAAGTTTTGGCGAGTTGGAGGTGATTGCAAATGGGATGGTTGGTAGCTATAGGTGTGGTGGACAGTGACTGGTTGGGAATATCTGGGAGATGAGGGTTGATATATGGGTAGTGGTGCTTGGTATGTGGGTGGAGGTGTTTAATATATGGGTGGAGGTGTTTGATATGTGGGTGGAGGTGTTTGGTATGTGGCTGGAGGTATTTGGTATGGCTGGAGGTGTTTGATATGTAAGTGGAGATTTCGGGCCTTGGGCCACCATTACTGCCCCAACATCTCTCTTCTTTGATATGCTGCCTAATTGTAATGCCTTATTTGTGGCCTGTAGTGCCTCAAAATTTGTTACTATCCCACTCTTGATCCATTCTTCGATTCTTTCTCCGAGTTTGATGATATCAAAGAATATATGATTTTCGATAACCATCAAACTTTCATAATATTGCGGATCCTATGCTCTAACGAAGAATTTGTTCATCTGTTCCTCGTCCAAAGATGGGCTGACCTTGGCCGCTTCTAACCTCCAACGAGTAGCATACTCACAGAAGGTCTCAGTAGGTTTCTTCTTAAGATTCTGAATGTAGAAAATATCTGGTGCGTTCTTTGTATTGAACCTAAACCGGTCCATAAAATCCGACGCCATACTTACCCAATTGGACCATTTCTTAGGATCTTGGCTGATGTACCAGGACAAAGCATCCCAGTAATACTCCTCATAAAGAGTTTCATTCGTATCTTTTTTTCTTTCCCGACTCCGACAAGTTTGTCGTAATAGGTCCTCAGATGTACTCTAGGATCACCCATGCCATCAAACATCTCAAACTTGGGAGGTTTGTATCCCTCTGGCAGTTCTACGTCTAGTTGTATGCATAGGTCTTCATAGTTCAACCCTTCTTTTCCTTTGCCGCCTTCGACACCTTGAACTCGGCTTGTCAACTTCTTGAGTTCTTCAGCCATGTTTTTAATTAGCATGACCTTTTCGGAGGATTCTGGTGTATAGGAGATGGGTTGGATGGAGTGAGGTATAGTTTCTATGTATATATGGTTGCTTTGATGGGTTCCAAGGAGTTGGGTGTAATGATGGTCATTGGTGGAGTTTTGGGGATCGGGAATGGGTTGTGGTATATTTTGGAGAGTGTGGTAAGTGGTAGTTGGTTGGTACACAGTTGGCTGGTGGTGATGTTGTGGCGGAGTCGGTATTGGCAATGGATTGAGATTTTGGGGTGGAGTTACATATTGATTTGGTGCGGGAGGATTTTGTGTATGTTGGTTTTGTGCGTTCTGGGGAGGTGATGGGTTCTTTATGTTTTGTTGGTGGATGTCGGGGACTTTTAGGGTGAGTGAAAAGTTTGCCAAGTTGCGAACCTGCTCAAGTTCTCTTTGCAATTCCAATATCTTTTGCTCCAATCTCAGGACTAGATCATTTGGGCTCGGAGTACTATAGCCATCTGAGGTTTTTGCGTTCTCAACATTCTCCTTTTAGATACCACTTAAGTCGTCCATTTTTTGCTTTTCCTTTTTTTTGTGTTGCTTGGAGGAGGAGGAGATTGAGAGCCTCTAGATCTGGTGTGGTACGCTGACGAGGCTAGTATGAGTGAACCAACCTAAGGGGGTGGGAATAATAAAAAAATAAGCAAAAACAAAAAGGTAACAAGTCAGTGAGGGTCCTGAAATGTTTGCAGTATTTAAACACATATTATGGAGATGTAAATTCGTGTCTTACTTTGGGAACCTCGTTATGCCCGAGGTAGGCCTAGCGACAAATAAATTTGGGGAACTTTAAATGCCAATAAATGCTTTATTTCATAATATAAAAATAGACAAATCCCAAAACGACACTAAGATAATAAAAATAAGTCACTATTGGCACTTGGCCTTATTACATTTGGAAAGAGAGTAAACCTAATCTATTTGGTCTCAGAAGGACCTTCCTCAGGTTGAATGTTCTCGTTGATCAAATCCTCCAGTTCACGTAGGTTCACCAGTAAGAATGCCTTTGCCAAATGTCCTCATTCGTTTCCCTCAACGTTCAGGCAGTCGGTGACTCTCTTCCTCACTTTTCCTTCCAATTCCAACAGTCTGTATCCTAGATATTCCAACTTTTTGCTAGATTTGACGGCCCTCTCTTTCCATTCATTGATCTGGTCACTTGATGGAAGATTCCTCCATCAGTCTAGAAAGAGTGAGGGTGTACTAACTATACCGAAGTTGGGGACCTCGTGCCTCATTTTCTACAAAATAAAAGGGTTAGGACTTTTTCCCCCGCTAGACTCGACTATTTATACATTCATGATTAACATATTGGCATTTAGTTCTCCAAATTAATGCACAGAACGTGGTTGTGTCCGTTGGGATTATGGAAACCTTGATGGACTTTGGATAAGTCTTATCTTAAAAGATCATTATGTGGACAACATAACTGATCTGACTAGGTTTGACCATGATGCATGCACTATTTTGATCAGAGTAAGGTTACTATGGGGTTTTAGACTGGTACTCTCAAGCGGACAACTTGATGTGGAAAGGCACGGAACCGTCGACTGCACTGTTGATCAACTGGTTTTACCGCAAATAAGCCTTTCCAAATTTAAGGCTAATAAATAGGAAGAGCGCAACCACTCATTAAGCGTTGCTATAGGATTTGATACGCACGAGTGGAATATGATGTGGAGCATGATTTATGCAGTAAATAATAGCATGTAGTCAGGTATTTGCGCGTAGGAAAAATAAATACAGTATTTAAATAATTTAAAAGACAGTTATAGAAAAAGAAAATAAAGAGACAAGTTAGTTTCAGGAATAAAGAATCATAAAGGCTTAAAAGAAAATAGGCAATTAAATTCAAATAAGTGGAAAAGGTATGGGGTAAAACATACTTGAACTGATTCACAAAAGACAAGTTCGTTATGGTTAGAGCCTAATGGTATCCCTAGTAGAGTCACCATGCTGTCGCGCCCCCTTTTTTCCTTTTCACGAAAGTCCGGGTTCCGACATTCATGGGGGTAATAGCTCATTTCCTTTTTGGGAATTGGGTGTTTGACGAGTCGCCACCTAATGAATTATGGTGCGTTAGGGCACCCAGAGCGGTTAACTCTTGGATTGGTTTGCATTACCAGAGAATTAGGTTAAGGGCTCGAAATAACCTAGAGGGGAAGGTGTTAGGCACCCCTCTCTGTCCACAACGGTGGGTCCCGGCCGAACTTATACTTATGAATTAGTCCTTTAACAAATAAGTAGTTGAAACAAATAATTGCAAATAATACATGTTGGATATTGTATGACTCAGATAATAAGACAAAGAATTTGAGCAAGTTGTGTACATATAAAAAATAAAGTTTTAAGCAAAAAGAAGTTGGGAAAGGAGGGGGTCCTAGGTTGGTTAGCCTACAGGATCACCCCACGCAATGTCCGGTAAACACTCCTCAATGAGGGGCTACACGTGACGTTAGCACGTAGTCATCATATCCTTACTACCAAATTCCCTCCCCTTGGTCATAGTCTAAAGCGTTCTAGTAACCTTGACAATGTCCTATGTGTGCACTACCCATCTCTTACTCCCTTCCTTGTGGCCTTGGAGGTATTTTATGACCTCTAAATTTGGGCAGTTCTAGACGACCCATAAGGTGTTTCAAAAGGAGAATATTCTAAGCGACAACAAGAACACGTAGGACTTAACAGATAAATGCAGAAAGAAGCACTTAAGAGGCCTAGGTTTACCTCCACAAGTAATGCACATAAGCAGCACGTCTCAAACACAAACAAGATCAGTTTTTATTAGAGAAAAGGCTTTAACAGGATATCTAAGTGGATGTCAATGCACAGAAATATGCAACTTTGTTTTTTTTATAAACTTGACAGTAAGGTCCTGATTTTTTTGCCTACTAATTTTAAACCTATTAAATCTGAACAGCTTTAAGTAGCAAAAATATAGTTTCAGAGTTGCAAAATTTAAAATCTCCCTATAGGCTTGCCTAAACGTGGAATAGTGATGTCCTAAGAGCATGATAACTACATTGATATAGTAAAACAGTGAACAGTTTTCAAAACGGGCTCTTGAGTTCCTATAGGCATGCTTTCTAGCAGTAGTGAATGAAGACAATGTTTAAAAGATCGATTAAAGAAGCGGATAATTGATCAGTCCAATTTCAAATAAAATAACACGAATTAGACTGACTTGTGTAACTAAATTGATTTTAATTCTATAGGCAGAATTCCTGATTTTATTCCCTATAAGCATGATACCTAATTGTTAAGAGCTGACGTTAGAAACTTATAGGCATGATTTCTAGTGGAAACAAATGTAAATGCCCGTTGTAACAGAAACTAAACCTGATCGCATTCTAAGGCATGATATCTAATTATAAAGCCATTTAGGTCATATAGGCATGAATTCTATTATTGGAACCATTTAAACCCTATGGGCATGGTCACTAGTATGGTAAAGCAAACATAGCAAGTATATTAACAAGATCCTATAGGTAGGCTTTCTAGTATGGTAAAGCAGACATAGCAAGTATATTAACAAAATCTTATAGGCATGGTTTCTACCCGTATTATCCCATAAATGTATAACTACCCACCCCTTTTCACTAATCACCCCAATATTCGTTTACAAATAATTATTACAGACTAGCTGAATAAATTACAGAAATAGATAAAAATAAAAGAAAATGTTACACTATAGGGAGCCCGAAGCAGGCCCAAATGATTTCCCAAGCCTCAAATGCCATATTCCATAGACAATATCATTGTCTAGGTGCGTTAGAGTTCCCTAAGGATCTCAAGGATTCCGGGCAGTGCTCACACCTAGACTTTATAACCAGAACTGAGTAAGTGCAGTGTGGAAGAGCCAACTCCAGTGCATCAGAGTTCAGAGGAATCTCATAGGGATCCCAAGGCAGTCACACACTGGAGGGGCAGAACTTAAGGACCTAAGAGTGGAGTGAGAGTGCTTGACATGGTTTTGAAAAGGTTTTAATAGGAAAGCAGTATTTGAAAAGACTCAGTAGTTTTATAAATTGGAGAGTCGTTCAGTAAAACAATTTTAACAAGAGTTGTGTAATCACACAAACAGATCAACTATAGAGCCAAAACAAGTTCAGCAACACTCAAATACTAACCTTCACACATGGGTAATTGTGGCTGGGAACATACAATACAAGTAAAAAAAATTCTTAGCAATTAAAAGGGGGTAGTTAATGGTGCAAACAATAAGACGTGGATTCAGGGGTGCTAGTTAGAACATAGGGATGAAAATCCATGAACAAACCGGCGATAATAGCTTGCCAGACCAAGAAAGCTGCTAATCTCTGTGGATGAGGACAGTCTGGGCCAACTCTGAACCGCCTCTATCTTCTTTGGATCAACCTTAATACCCTTACTGGACACCACGTGTCCCAAGAAAGCCACTGAACTGAGCCAAAACTCACACTTGGAGAATTTTGCATAAAGCTTTTCCTCTCTCAACCTCTACAACACAACTCTCAAATGCTCCACGTGCTCCTTCTGACTACGCGAATACACCAAAATATCATCAATGAAGACTATGAAAAACGAGTCAAGATAAGGCCGAAACACACTGTTTATCAAATGCATGAACGCTGATGGGGCATTGGTCAGCCCAAAAGACATCACCAAGAACTCATAATGACCATCTCAGGTCTTGAAAGCCGTCTTAAGAATGTCCGAGTCACTGATCTTTAACTGGTGATAACTCGAACATAGGTCAATCTTGGAGAGCATTCTCGCTCCCTGAAGCTGGTCGAATAAATCATTAATGTGAGGCAAAGTATACTTGTTCTTAACTGTTACTTTGTTCAATTGACTATAATCAATGCACATCCTCATAGTGCCATCCTTCTTCTTCACAAATAGAACCGGCGCACCCCAAGGTGACGCACTAGGCCGAATGAACCCATTATCAAGGAGTTCCTGAAGGTGCTCCTTTAACTCCTTCAACTCCGCTAGTGCCATACGATACGGTAGGATAGAAATTGGCTGAGTGCCCGGCACCAGGTCAATACCAAAATCAATATCCCTATCCGGTGGCATGCCCGACAGGTCTATAGGAAACACATCAGGAAAATCCCTCACAACTGGAACAAAATCAATACTGGGAGTCTCAGTATCGACATCCCTCACAAAGGCTAGATACGAAAGACAACCTTTCCCAACCATACGCTGGGCCTTCAAGAAGGAGATTACCCTACTGGGAACATAATCAGTCACACCTCGCCACTTAATCCGTGGCACACCCGGTATAGCCAATGTGACTATCTTGGCATGATAGTCCAGAATAGCACGACACGGAGATAGCCAATACATGCCCAAAATGACATCGAAATCCATTATACACAACAATAAAAGATCCACACGGGTCTCTAGACCCCCAATAGTCACCACACACGACCGGTACACACGGTTTACAACAACAATATCGCGCACCAGGGTAGATACATGATCAGGTGAAATAAGAGACTCACGGGGCGTACCCAAATAATGAGCAAAGTATGATGACACATAGGAAAAGGTGGAAACGGGATCAAATGATACAAAAGCATCTCTGTGGAAGACTGAAACAATACTTGTAATAATAGCATCTAAAGCAATAGCATCGGGTCTAGATGGAAGTGTATAGAAACGAGCCTGACCGCTACCTGATCGACCTCCCACTCAAGGGCGACCCCTAGCTAATTGACGTCCACCCCTAGCTGGCTGGGCGGGTGGTGGTGAAGTAACTAGCGCTGAAGCCGATGACTGACCCCTATGTTGAGATGAACCTGCAAGACGACGAGGGCACTGCCTCCATATATGACCCATCTCTCCACACTCATAACAACTCCCAGGTGCTGGAGAAGGGAACTGAAGGGAACCCCTCACACCGGAGTGACTAGCAGATGTACCTGCATAGAAGAGCCCTGAACTGATGGAGCACGGGACAAACTTTGAGCTAGAAGGGCACTAAGTGACGACTGCCCTGATGAGAATTGTGAGAACCATGACCGATGACACCCCATGATAACCTGGGAAGCTGGCTGAGCATGCCTGAATGGACAACCTCTAGCGTATTGAAACTGACCTCTCGAAGGAGCACCACTATAACTACCAGATCCTCGAGGCTACACGGCCTCCCTCTCCTCTCGTTCCTGGCAACGAATTGACTCAATCTCACGGGTAATATCCACAACTTCCTCGAAAGTATCACAATTCACCCTCTCTCTGGTCATGAGAATACGAAGCGGATAAGTGAGACCATCAACAAACCTATTAATCCTCTCTCTATCTGTCGGAACCAACCAAATATCATGACGAGCTAACTCGGAGAACCTCATCTCATACTGCGTCACAGTCATCTCTCCCTAACGCAACCACTCAAACTACCTGCGCAACTCCTCTCTGCGAGACTACAACATATACTTCTCCAGAAAGAGAATGGAGAACTGTTGTCAGGTAAGGGGTGCTGCACCAACAGGCCTACGCCTCTCAAAAGCCTCCCACCAAGTGAAGGCAGCTCCAGAAAACTGATAAGTAGTGAAAGCGACCCCGCTGGTCTCTAAAATACCCGATGTACAAAGCATCCTCTAACACTTTTACCAGAAACCCTGGGCATCCTCGCCCTCTACACTATTGAAGGTCGGAGGCTGAAGTCTACCAAACCTCTCCAACCTATGCTACTCATCCTCTGGCATGGCAGGAACTACATAGTCCTAAGCAGTTGCAACCGGCTGGGCTGGATGTGCCCCCGGTGTCTCAAGTCCCTGCACGACCTGCTCAGGTGTGCAAGCGATGGAAGTTTGATTGCCTCCCTTGGCCTGAGAAGTAGTTGTGGCTGTAATAGTTGAGACTGCCTGAGCTTGGCCAGTGCAAACTGATAGAATCTAAGCCAAGGCCTTCTGAAGACCCGGAATCACAATGGGCACAGCTCGTGCCTGAGGAGGTGCTGGTGGAGCATCCATAACTGGGACCTGATCGTGAATTGGGGAGGCTGGTGGATCTGCAGGTGCTGCCCTAGCTGATGTGCCGGCCACACCCCTGACCCTACCGCGACCACGACCGTGTCCTCGGCCTCTAGTGGCCACAGCTGGTAGTACTGGTAGTCGTCCATCCTAACTGGTAGCACGTGTCCTCGCCATATGTGAGAGAATAGAATGACAGAAGTTTAGTACTCGGATCAACAAATTCGCACAACAAGAATTTCAAGAATATGAAGTTTTTCCTAAAGGTTCTACAGCCTCTCGAGGATAAATACAAACTTCTCTGTACCGATCCGCGAGACTCTACTAAACCTGCTCATGACTCGTGAGACCTATATAACCTAGGATCTGATACCAACTTGTCACGACCCTAAACCCGGACCCAGTCGTGATGGTGCCTCTCGTGAAGACAAGGCCAACCGACACTTACCCATTTTAGTTTAAGCAATTAAACAATAAGAATTAAGTCTAAAATGCGATAAACTAATCCAAAAGTAAGCAGTAAACATTACAGTTTGTGGAACATAAATCCAACATAGTCCGATACCGGGGTGACACAAGTCATGAGCATCTATCGATACACTATAAGTCTGAAATGCCTACCAAGCTATTACAGAATAACTAAAAAAGAGATAGAAATGAGATAAAGGGGGAGAAACACGGGACTACAGATGCCAAACAGCTACCTCGTGAACTCCGAAGTCTGTCGGGAGATCTCAACTCGCGCTAGTAGGATCAGCAATGGCTGAATCTGCACACGGGGTGCAGGGAGTAAAGTGAATACTCCAACTCAGTGAGCAATAATCATAAATAAAGGTTGAAAGCACGAAATCACGTAAAGCACATTGGAGGCCATAATGAAGCAGTAAAAACCAGTAAAACAGTGAATCAATAAAGATATGTAAAAATTATTTATATATAGTTTAAACTTCATAAAATCCCTTTTTAACATTCAAGCAGGTAAATGATAGGCAGTAAGAAAGATAAACACATAAAGGTTCGCCCCTCGGGCACAATGTCAACAAATCCACCCTCGGGCTATATCTCACATCACAATGGGTACCCGCGCTCACTGGGGGTGTGCAGACTCCTGGAGGGGCCCCTTACGTCCCAATCGCAATATCAAGCCATCTCGTAGCATCATCACTAGGCCCTCGGCCTCATATCAACAAGCCACCTCATGGCGTACATATCTCAAACGGCCTCATAATCATAATTAGTGTTTCCTCACAACATAGGCCCTCGACCTTACTTAGTCAAAATCCTCACAAGCCATTCGGGCAATAGTGAAACATGATTCTCAGCCGAAAATATCATTTAAAATATTATTTAAGTGCTAAAATAGAGTAAACATGGCTGAGTTATGAAAAATAGTGGAATATAGCATGACTGAGTTCAAGTATAAATTAAAAATAGTAAGAAAATATCAATAAAAATCCCTTAAGGGTTCAAAAAGTTGACATGAGGCCCAAATATGGCATTCAGCCCAAAACATGATAATAGCAAATAGATTTTGGTCAAATACGCGGTAAAATAGTCATTCGGGACGGACTAAGTCACAATCCCCAATAGTGCATGACCCCACGCTCGTAATCAAGCATGTGCGTCACCTCAATATAGCATAATGATGTGCAATCTGGGATTTCATACCCTCAGGACATCATTTACAATCATTACTCATCTCAATCCGGTCCAAACTCTAGCTTGTGACGCCTTCGCCCCTCGAATCAGCCTCCACTCGCGTCAAATCTATCCAAAATCAGAATCACGACATCAAAATATGCTAAGGGAACGAAGCCTAAGCAAAAATATTCAATTTACAACATAAATCCCGAAATTACCAAAACCCAACCCCCGGACCCACATCTCGGATTTTGGTAAAAATTACATCAATGGATTCTTTATCACTCCCTGAGTTTATTCATACCAAAATCATCAAAATCCATCCACAAACGACCCCTCAAATCCCAAATTCTAGGTCTCCAATTCATGCCCTAGTTCTTCAGTTTTAGGCTTAAATTCCATGATTAATTAGGTAGATTTTACATTAGAATCGAGTTTTAAGTCCATGAATCTTACCTCCAAGTGATTCCCCTTGAATCCCTTTTCAATCCTCTTCAAAAAGCTCCAAAAACGCTCATTGCGGACAGGGGACCGCGTTCGCGATGAACAAACTCCAGGTCAATCCCCTGGTCCACTTAACTCTACGCGAACGCGACCTTCTCCACGCGTTCGCGATTAATAACCTCACCACTTTATGCGATCGTGTCTCCAACTTCACGAATGCGAAGAACAACCTGGGCTGCCCCCACAAAATCTCTACGCGATCGCGAAGAAGAATACCCTGCAACAGCTGCAGCTCAAAATCTGCAACTTTTCCAAAGCATAAAATGGTCCGATTTGACCACCCGAAACTCACCTGAGGCCCCCGGACCTCAACCAAACATACCAACATATCCCATAATCTCATTCAAACTTGGTCCAACCTTCGGAATGCTCAAAACAACATCCAAACACCAAATTCTCATCGGATTCAAGCCTAAAAATTCCAAAATCTTCTAAATTATGCTTTTGATCAAACACCCAACCAAACCACGCCCGAATGACCTGAAATTTTGCACACAAATCCCAAATGACACCACAGAACTACTGCAACTCTCAGAATTCCATTCCGACCATCATATCAAAATCTCAACTATCAACCGAAAATCACCAAAAATCCAATTTCGCCAATTCAAGTTTAAATCTACTCCGGACCTCCAAAAATCTTTCCGATCATGCTTCGAAGTCCCAAATCACCTCCTGAAGCTATCTGAACCATCAGAACTCACATCCGAGCCCTCTGACACATAAGTCAACATCCGGTTGAATTTTCCAACTTAAGATTCCTCAAAAGAGACTAAGTGTCTCAAACCTTACCAAATCCTCTCTGAACCCGAGCAAACCAACCCGATCACATATAGAACCGATATACAAAGCAATAAGAAGTAAAAATGGGGGAAACAGAGCGGTAACTCATGAGACGACTGGCCGGGTTGTCACACTGACACTTGGAACATTTTTCCACAATGTTCTCCACATCCCTTTTTAGGTTGTTCCACCAATAAACTTGCTTGAGATCATGATACATTTTCGTAGAACCTGGGTACATAGAATAGATGGATGTGTGAGCCTCGACCATAATCCTTTCTCAAAGACCGTTAATATCTGGAACACATAGGTGCCCTTGGTACCGTAGCGTACCATCTTCCATGCCAAAAGAAAAAGTTATGGTCTTGTATTTATGAATCCCCTCTTCAGCTGTGCCAACAATGGATCGTTGAATTTCTTCTCTATCACCTCCGCCACAAGCGATGATTCAACCCTATTCTGCACAATTACTCCTCCTTCATTAGAGTCCGCAAGGTGAACTCCCAAACTAGCCAACTGGTGAACCTCTCGGGCCAACGACCTTTGATATGCCTTCAAATGAGCAAAACTTCCCATAGATATTTGGCTAAGAGCATCTGCCACAACATTGGCCTTTCCCGGAATATCAATATTATAGTCCTTGAGTAACTCTAGCCATCTTCTCTGTCTCAGATTCAACTCCTTTTGTTTGAAAATATATTGAAGGCTCTTGTGGTTTGTAAATACATCCACATGGATCCTATACAAATAATGTCGCCAAATCTTTAGTGCAAACATCACTGCCACAAGCTCTATGTCGTGGGTTGGATAGTTCTTTTCATGATTCTTGAGTTGCCTAAAAGCGTAAGCTATAACCTTGCCATATTGCGTTAACACACACCCAAGCCTGATCCTCGAAGCATCGCAATACACCACAAATCTCTCTGTACCCACCCCTGGCAGGGTCAATACAGGCATTGTAGTCAATTTTGATTTCAATTCCTGGAAGATTCTTTCACAAGCATCGGACCACTGGAACATAACTACTTTCTGCGTCAATATAGTCAATGGAGAGGCAAGAGTAGAAAATCCCTCCACAATTCTTCTGTATTACCCGGCCAAACCCAAGAAACTATGAATCTCTATTGGAGAGGTGGGTCTAGGCTAATTCTTTACTGCTGCAATCTTTTGAGGATGAACCATAATTCCTTCCCTGGAGACGACATGACCCAATAATGTGACAGATTCAAGCCAAAATTCGCATTTTAAAAATTTTGCATACAGTTGGTGCTGCTGAAGAGTTTGCAGAACTGCCCTGCGATGGTCGGCATGGTCCTCCTGACTTCGGGAATACACCAGAATATCGTCAATGAATACTATCACAAAAGAGTCTAGAAAAGTCTGGAAGACTCGATTCATAAGATCCATGAAGGCTGCCGGGGCATTGGTTGGCCCGAATGACATCACCAGAAATTCAAAGTGCTCATACCGTGTCCTGAAAGCTGTTTTTGAAATATCCTGCTCCCTTATCTTCAATTGATGATACCCGGACCGTAAGTCAATTTTTGAGAAACACTTAGCAACTTGCAATTGATCAAACAAATCATCTATTCTTGGTAGAGGGTATTTATTTTGATTGTGACTTTGTTGAGATGCCGGTAGTCAGTACACATCTGTAGCGACCCATCTTTCTTCCTTACAAACAAAACTGGTGCGCCCCACAGTGACACAGTCGGCCGGATGAAACCCTTTTCTAACAAATCCTTCAATTGTTCCTTTAGTTCCTTTAATTCTGCTGGTGCCATTCTGTAAGGTGGAATTGATATAGCTTGCGTGCCTGGCATCACGTCGATCCCAAAATCAATCTCTCTGCCTGGTAGGATCCATGTGAGCTCATCTGGAAAGAGATCCGGAAATTCATTCACAACTGGCACGGACTCAAGGCTAGGCGCCTCAGCATCGGTATTCGTAATACGGACTAAATGATAGATATACCTCTTCTTGATCATCTTTGTGGCCTTAAGGTAAGAAATAAACTGACTGTTTGGCACTACATTGTTACACCCCGTAAGTTTTGTAACATCAATATTATTTTTTTATAATACCTCTTGTTACATTTTATGATACTCCATAATACTTATTAGTTTAGTTGATTGAACTAGATGTTTAAGAAATATTGTGCATGTATCAAAAGTATTACTCCACTTAGAATTTATAATTTTAAACGTGTCAAAATATCTTTATGATTTTAAATATATTTAATATAATGGTGAAATAAAATTCTTTCAAGTTAAATATCTTTCACATATATGATAGTACCATTGTTTTGAAGACTAGAAAGAATAAAAGCATCATATAAAAATGAAATATTGGGAGTTTTTTTTGTTTCTCCATTTGATATTAATTTGTGAAATTTACGTACCATTCTAACGTGATTTTTATTTATGAGATTTTCTTTATTATAATGATAGAAATTATTTTCTCACATAAAAAGAAGATTATCTTTTTACCATTTCAAAAATTAAGCGTACGAAAATTTATACTCTTTATATGAGATTAGGAAAATTATAAGTTAAGAAAATATGTATTTTTTTTAACATGGACGTTTTCATGAAACAATAGTGTATATATTTATTTTATATGGTACTGTATGACCATAATAGTAAATTATATAATGTATATTAAAACTGAATAGTATTTTAAGTAAGTTGAGATCATTTTTAATTATGCGGGTAATTGGTAATTACCCAAAATATTTTGGATAAAGACAAAACTTGGCGAATTTTGCCTTAAAGCAATTATGACTCACGATTTTGTGAGGAGATGCGTGTCTGAATAGAAGATTTGTCTTTCCAACAGTTTAAAATTTTTAGGATATGCTTTTCACACAATTCAATTCCTTTGTAGCACATTTACTGTCCCCTATACACACTGCATTGTTACTACAAATGACACCCCACATTATCTTCTCCATGACTCATCCTTACTGCTCCCTCCTTTTCAATTTATGTGAATCTATTTCCTTTTTAGTCCGTGTCAAAAAGAATTATCTCTTTTCTTTTTTGGAAATAATTTACCTTTACAAAATGATTTATAGTCACACAAAATATATATGACTCATTTTACACCATAGGATCAAAATTCTTCTCTCTTTTCTTAAATTTCGTGTCCCGTCAAATGAATTCATATAAATTGAAACGGAGGGAGTATATTATTTCTTTATTATGTTCTAATAACAATTTCTTTATTATATATACTCCAACATGGGCTATAATGGGTTCTGATTGTTCTTCTTTTTTATGTACCAAAGGCGAGTTTTTTTCAAATGGGTTGAATTTATTCAAACACTTGTCTTTTCTTGAAAAGGGTATGAAGGAAAAATCAAATATCAATCTTATTTTGTCAGTTTTGTGAATATCTGTACTTCAAGTATGAAAGCTTTTGGTTTCTTTATTCTGTTCTTGGTGATGGGAATAACTTTTATGTCCTTTATTTGCTTCAGCACTGGAGATACCTCTTCAGTTCCTGGTAAAAAAAAATTATTTGGCCTTGGATTATGCTATTTTTTCTTGTGACATTTTTTTTTTCGTATTTGAACTTAAGTTCTTATAATATGTTGTAGTTTGTTACTTACGCTTGTTCAAATCCTTTTCTATTGTGTAATTGTAAAAAAAAATAGAAACATGAAAGGGCTAGTTTTACTAAGAGAACGCCCCTTAAAGAGAAACTATTGAGTATTTGAAAGAATGGTTCCCTATAGAGCTGAACTTATATAGAAGTTTCGTATAATCGACCCTAATTAGTTTGAGACCGAGGAATAATTGATTGATTGACTTGTCGGAGATTTTTATTATATATAATGAAGGTTTTTTTTTTCTCAAATGGATGGATTTTAAAAGTATTTTTTACTGGTAGTTTATACTTTGACTTAGTTTTCCCTACCTTTGGGATATAAGAAGACTTTCTCTCATTTGGAGTTTGTATCACCTGGGAATGATACCTTATATAGCTTATGATTGTTCATCTTATTACCACTACTCGTCGGGCAAATTAACCTTCTTGGTTGCTCTCCATAAAAGACTATTTCACTCGCCAACGATGATAAGATGTCCTAACATGATAAAACTTAAGGATCTCTTTGTTAGGATATACCATAAACCATGCATATTGTTATAGTATTTTTTATGGAATAATTATTTATTTATTTATTCAATTCAATAAAGTTTTATTTTAAATAGATCATGTATTTGTTTGTGTATCCATTGCTTATATAGTAGATGATTTAGTGTATAGAGTTTAGCTTATACACGGAAGATTAAATCATCGGTTCTTATAAGTCATAAAGTTTATGTTCACAACCTAATGATGAAATTGGACAAGCCATCAGAATGGTTGTAGCACAAGATTAAATATAATTTATCTTGATTATGGGTATGGTCTAATTCCAACTTGTTGTGCCAGTACATTTTGTATGTATTGAACGTATCAAGTAGAGATATGTATTTTATACTGACTTAATAAAATAATTTCTCCAGTCCATTCAATGTACTTATACTCTTAATATTGATATAATTATTATTAGTTGTGTATATCATTTATTGTTTTGATTTATTAAAAGGCGAGATTCTTTCGTGGGTCAATAAGCCTGGTAAGTTGGACAATAATAATATACATTGGCGAAGTAATAACTAGTTGATAGAATCCATGTCTCCGTTTTTTGATATTGATGATACTCCTTTATGAAAGTTTATAAGTTTTCATGTGTAAAACCCGGCCGGTGGATTTTGTATCCGACACATGAAATAAGTTAAGTGAAAGTCTAAAGGAAGTAATCAATAAATTAAATTGTCAGTAATTTAATTTGATTTGTTAGGATCTGAATCTTAGCATGGGGAGTTAAATAAAGTTTTATGAAAGAATTTCGAAATTGAATTAAGGAGTGCAATTACGAATTTTTGGTAGAATAATTTGTAATTTATTATGGTAGAAATTAATTTCAAAATTTCGAAATCAATTCCATAATGGGAAGCATTGTTAATTAAATTTTGTGGTCTCTACCGTGCCTGAATAATAAGAAATAAAGAAAACCTTTCCTTAGTGGAAGAAGAAACCTAACAGGTTTTGGACAAGTATTTTGACCTAAAAAAACGTAGCTATATATACATGGTATATATCTAGCCGTTTTTTTGCACTGAAAAACAACACATTTTTCTTCCTTGAATTTTGCGCCCCCCCCCCCCCGAAGTTCTCTATTTCCGGTTTTTATTTGGGTAACACAGTAGAAGACTGTGAAAGGTTGCTGAGGTCTTGCAATTCTGGAACTGGAGAAGGATATCGATGTGCTTTGTTCACACTTCAAGAGGTAACTCGTATAATCTTCGTATGTGCTAATTGTTTAATTTACACGTGAATAAGATATTGTGATTGCTTCTGCTGCGATATATATTCCATCAATTGGTATCAGAGCCTACTCACGTTTAAGTAAATGATTAGGATGAACATTAAAATAAGTATCATGTTAATATGCAAGTTTTGAATTACCTGCAAAGATTGATTTTGAATTCTGTAAACCTGCATTGTTCTTAACATGAATATTTATTCTGAGTATTATGATTATTCTGAAAATCATGTAATATCTGCTTATAGTCTATGATATTTGATTAAAATAATCTGAAAATTACATTGTTCTATGTAAAACGCAAAAATCACTATTTGGCCGAATTAGGCCAGAAAATCTGAGGTCAACATGTTAACGGACTCCGGTTGACCTGAAACTTGGCAGGTCCATGCGAAACAGCCCAGTGAGCAATAGTCATGGGCTACAACCGATGAGATACTTCGTTTTTTGGTCATTCGGGGTCGTTTAGATGGGTTTTGGACGTTTTTAAAATATTTTCTGAAAATTTTCAAAACTTTTTTGAGTTGTTTTTAATCCTAGTGGTAGTAGGCATCGTTTCCTATGGACTACATGGTTAAAATACTAGTGATATAATATTTTTACATATTGACAGAGGTCTTCTTCCATATTGGATAAACTTATTATGGATAATCACTAGGTTATACTAGTTGTTGATTACTTGTATTCACTCTCCATCTGAGTATGTATGTTGGTTCAATGGAGCTAGTATATATATTGAATGTTGATATTCACTTGACTTAAATTAACAGTTTACTCTCCATCTGAGTATGGCCTGTCTAAATTTGTGGAGTGAATAATCTGTCATTATATATGTATATTGCAAGTATAGCCCTTTTCCCATCGAAATGTTTTGTTCAAAGTGCATAGATTATATAAATGTAGTGTGTTTTGAGTTTCAATATTCAAATAAACATGACTGACTTTGATCTATTTAATGAAATTGTTTCCCAGATTAACAATGACTGCTTTCAATCCCCTTACCACTATTCTTACTCAAACAAACTCAAGGGTCTATGTTGAATGAAAATGAAACTTAGACATTGTCCTAATTGCTGAAGAGTACAAATTTGTGCTCGATGAGGTGTGTCCAGAAAAACCTGGAGATGATGCTACAGATGATGAACAAAAGGATTACCAGAAATAGGTCAAGGCTGATGAGATGACACGGTGTTACATTCTAGAATCTATGTCAAATGTTCTGCAACATCATCATCAGTTAATGGAGTCTGCTTATGACATTATGGAAAATCTCAAAGAAATGTTTGGAGATCGGAATCGTACGGCTAAGCAAATTGCCATGAAAGCTCTTCTGAATACCAAAATGGTTGAAGGTTCATCAGTTAGGGACCATGTTCTGAAGATGATGAGTCTCCTCAATGAACTGGAGGTCCTTGGAGCTAACATTGATAAGGATAAGCAGGTTGAAATGATCTTGCAGACTCTGCTTGATAGTTTTCAGCAGTTTCACCTAAATTATAACATGAACAAAATGGATTTGTCAATGGCAAAATTTCTGAATGAGCTATAGTCGGCAGAGACTATTATCAATGAACAAGCTCCTCCTGTGACATTGAATTTTGAGACAGGTTCTCCTTCTAAGCCGAGAGGTGGTCAGAAGAAGAAAAAGACTCAAAAACCCTCTATTGGTGGTGCAACTGCTGGTGTGAAAAAAGCTAAGGGCAAGTGCTATCACTGCAAGCAGCCTGGGCATCATAAGAAGCAATGTCCGACTTATCTGGCCAAGCTTAAAAATAAACCAGGTGTGATTACCCAAAAGGTCATCACTTGTTTTAGAAATAAATTATGCGTTCCGAGGCTTTAAAAACCTCTTTTAGTATCACCTCGATTTACTGCGCAGTCCGATCGCGTAGCCGGAAAGTCATTATGTGAAAATCTGTGAAAAAATGATGAATTTTGACTTTAAAATAAATTTAAGTTGATTTCAATCAATATTTTGGATAAAATGACTCAGATGGGACTTGGGCGTATGCCCGAAATCGAATTCCGAGGTCCGAAGCCCGAGAAATAAATTTTTAAAGAAAATTATTTTCTGGATTATCTATGAGTTTTGGAAATAAAATCTGTTTGAAATTTGATGGTATCGGGCCCGTATTTTGGTTTTGGAGCCCGGTATAGGTCTTATATGTGATTTAAGATGAGTCTATGAAATTTGGTAAAAAACGGACTTGAAATGACGTGAATCGGACCTTATTTGGGAAAATTGAAAATTTTGATATTGTGAAGTGATTTCATAATTTTGATGCTAAATTCATAGTTGTTGATATTATTATGGTGATTTGAATGCACGAGTAAGTCCGTATATTGTTTTTAGGTTGGTGTGTATGTTTGGTTTGGAGCCTCGAGGGCTCGGGTGAGTTTTGGATAGATCACGGAGTGGAATTTGGACTTAGGTTGTTGCAGATTTGAACTGGTATATTGTAGGCGAGCTCGCAAATGCGAAAGAGCCCAGGCCAGCATTACCTTGCAAATGCGAGGCACTCATCGCAAATGCGATGCCCCAGTGTTAGCCAATCGTCGCGATACCGACAATTGATCGCTTAAGATACTTCGCAAATGCGAGAATAGATTTCAGCCATTTTTCATTTCTTCTCAAAACATAAACTCTCTTGGGAGATTTTTCAAAGAAAATTTTTTCTCCAAATCAATTGTAAGTCATTTCTAACTAGTTTTCTTCAATCTTTAACATTTTTTCTCATGATTTCAACTCAAAATCAATGATTTTCATGGGAGGAATTGGGCGTTTTGGGTAGATACTAGATTTTTCAAATTTTGGAGATTTGGACGTCGACTTGAGGTCCGATTTCAAAACAAATTATATATTTGGGTTCGTGGGGGAATGGATAAATGGGATTTGGTTCAAACCTCGGGTTTTGAGCATGTGGGCCCGAGGGCAATTTTTGACTTTTTGTGAAAAACTTTGGAAAACTTATTATCATAGATTAGAATTGATTCATTTAGCATTTATTGATGTAATTAAGTAACTTTTGGCTAGATACGAGCGAATTGGTGGTGGAATCAAGAGGTAAAGCGATAGTTGAGACTTGAATTGAGTTTGTGGCATCGAGGTAAGTGTTTGGTCTAACCTTAGCTTGAGGGATTAGGAGTTGAGTCATATTTTCTATGTGTTACTTTTTGAGTATGACATATAGGTATGGTGACGAGTATCTATACATTGGTGTCAAGCATGATCGTGAGTCTTAAATTGAAATCGTTGTGTTCTTAATAAGTATTACGAATGCCTAAGTTGTTGATTTTCTGTGTTGGGCAAGAATTATGGTTATTCTCATGGAAGTTGCTTATGGTTGAGGATTGGTGCTTGTATGCAGTGAAATCAGGGGGGTTTATTTCCCGCCGTTAAGGTACATTTGGGAAGTCATGTCAGCATCTTGAGGCTGCAGGATTACGATCGAGCTCCCTCTCTCGAGGATCGTCCGCGACCCAGCAGAGATTCCTAGGATAAGGAATTTGTCCGCGACCCAACGAAGGTTCCGAGGACAGGGGATTCCCGAGGCAAGAGGCTAGAATCAATAAACACTAGTACAATGCCTACCTATCCGATCCCCATATCTTTACATTCAATACACTCTGTACTATATGGTATTCTCTCTCCTATATAAGGGGAATCTATGCCACTTTGTAAGGGGCTGATGTTGCTCCATTTTCTCCACAAGTTCAATAATATCTTTCTCTCTCTCTCTCTCTCTCTCTCTCTTCTTTCTAAACTCACTCGTTCTCACCAGCTCGAGGCCACTTTAATATCTATTGCTCTCTTACTTGTTCTTCATCTTATCGCTTGGTATTGGCCATAAAGAGCCTTATTTAATTATATCTTAACTGTTATCCCACTCCCGACTATCCCTAGTAGCTCGAGCTCGACCTTGACATCGACCCTGAGGTCCCCCATTGACCAGTCTTATACCCGGGCAGCGTGCCCCTCAGTTTGATTACTATCTCGTTTTAGCTCGCATTTCATCATTAAACTTCACATTCTTAGCATCAGATTCTCTAACAACTAGCTCAAGAATAGATTACGTATTTTAAGAATCCCATTTACAAATTTAATTCTTGTTACCATTTTCATGGTAAACAGTTTGGTGCCTACCATGGGGCTAAAAATAATAGTGATTATTTTCTTGCTGGCTTCATTGCACAAACGCACATTATCTCTCACACTTTTTCTTGTCCAAGATCCTTTGATTTTAGGTTGAAATGTCTGTTTCGATAAACAGAGTCGAGAACGACAACCTCGAAAACCACAGGGAAGGTGGCGTGGCTGTCCCGACCGGTGGAGCACCACCATAGAATCCCCATAACGCGCTCTGACTGATTCTAGCGGATGCAGATTTGCAGGACGCACAACAAGTCGACGAAACCTCTCACACCGACAGGAGCATACGGCACAACGATCGATGGGAAGTTCAAAAAACCTCGGCCTGGGAAGAATAGGAATTTAGTCTTCATGTCATTTTTGAAATGTTGCAGGCACAACAATTGGCCATTGCTCAGTTGAAAAGCCACCCGAAGACTCCTAGCACAGCAACACCAGAGACAGCTCCCCCCACCGAGCAGGTACTCGAAAGGTCAAGAAATAACGGGTCAGTGGCCAAACCTGCCATAGTGAAGATGCTCGAGGACCTCACCAAAAGGATCGAATCGGGTGAGAAAATGATTGCAGGAAACGATAAAAAGGTCGAGACCTGCAACTCTAGGGTGGATCAGATCTCGGGAGCACCCCCGATTCTGAAAGGTTTGGATTCGACGAAGTTCATACAGAGGTCGTTCCTTGAGGAAGCGGCCCCAAAGCCCATTCCTAAAAAGTTCAGAATGGCGGAACTCCCTAAATACAATGGCACCACCAACCCCAACGAACATGTTACTGCCTACACCTGCGCAGTAAAAGGCAACGACATAAAGATGACAAGATCGAGTTCGTATTGCTGAAAATATTTGGAGAAACGCTCTCAAAGGGGGCCATGAAGTGGTACCACAACCTGGCTCCCAATTCCGTAGATTCATTCGCCATGCTGGTGGACTCTTTCGTAAGAGAGCATGCTAGCGCCATCAAGGTAGCAACAAGGCAGTACAACGTATTCAAGATTAAGCAAAGGGAGAACAAAATGTTGCGAGAATTCGTGTCTCGTTTTCTGACAGAACGAATAGAGATCCCCTGGTCTCTGACGGGCTGTGCGGGCCTTTACTCAATACCTGAATGAACGAAGCTCGATGGCATCGAGGCAGCTGAAAGAGAACTTGATCGAGTATCCCTCCGTAACTTGGTCCGACGTCCACAACCGATACCAATCAAAGATCAAGGTCGAGGACGACCAGGTGGGAGCCCCTTCGGGCTTAGTATACCCAAGCAGGCTTTTGGCGAATGAGTCAAGATCGAATAAAGAAAGGTACCAGCCATACCCCGATGATAGGAGAAATGCTCCAAAGTGTAATCCACCCCACAACAGCCGACCGGTGAACTAAGGACAGAACCCTTGGGGACCCCTCAATCGGGGTGGCTTCGACGGATACGCAAGGCCGATAGGGGCACCCTGCCTATCAGAGTATAGCTTCAACGTCGATGTGTCAGACATTGTGTTTGCCATTAGTAGGATCAGAGACGCCGGATGGCCCAGACCGTTACGTTCGGATCCTTCCCATATGAACTGCAATTTGATTTGCGAGTTTCACAACTCCCATGGGCACCGAACAGAATATTGTAGGCAGCTCCGAGAGGAAGTGGCCTGATTGCTCGACAACGGGAACCTTCGGGAACTTCTCAGCAGTCGGGCTAAAAATCAATCGCGAGAAGGAGAAATAGCAAAAGGAAACAAAACAGACCAGCCTCAACACATCGTCCACACGATTTTTTGACGATCGCCCCGAACGCGTTCAAATAAAGGACAACTTAGCAACCGCCAAATAAGCGCCAGAACTCGAGAAGCGTCGTCGCCACCAAGGTACAATCGCCCATCCCTCTTCCCATCTTCTACTTCACGGTTTCTCTAGTGCAGGACAATAACCAAGGTAATCAGGATGATACCCCGGCTCGAAGATTCTGAAGGCTTCAGAGCGTCTGTTGCATTCTTTTCCTTTGATCAAATATTTTATCCCGAAACGGGTTTTTACCGGCAGAGGTTTTTAACGAGGCAACATCGAAGCACTTCCCAAGAAGGATTCAGCAAGCCTACGGGACTTTCTTTACAACCGGCCCTACGCCGAAAAATGACGAAGGAAGCCCCAATAGGGAATAATGCACCGGACCAAATGGTCCAAGGAGTCGCGCCCGCGCAGGCCAAGCTCGCAACAATGAAATGGCATGTATTTATAGTATATATATACGCCAAGCAATAAAGAATATCTTTCGGCATCTCGTACTCCAGAAAGGGGGATTTCAACATGATCACGACGAAGGCCTCTCCACCAAACGCATCCCGAGATACTTGGAGACTTAGCATCAACAATTTAGCACTCGCACGACCCTAGGGTCGGAACTCCGGGCTCATAAAGCCCCTACAAGGCAACTCTGAGCTCACAAAAAGCGGCCTTCAAGCTTAAACAAACTCGATGACTCGGAGACTATCATTAATCGCCATGCGCTGGAAAACCCAAAATTGTAAGACCCCTAGCGGGCAGACTCGGCGTAACCAGATCTATTCTACATTACAACAAAAACTGTAAGACCTCAACAAGCATGAAAAACTGTAAGACCTCAACAGGCATGAAAATCCCGAAGTTTAGGTTATACGTCACATTTGTAAGAATCCCAAAATGGCATACCCTCAGTGTAGATGCCTAAACTATCACTCGGAATCAAAAATGGCTCCGGCCAAACACATATGACTACGGTCATACTAGCTGATAAAGCCAAATTAATGTGACTTGGGGACGCCCGACCGTCGCTAAACAAAATCGCAGGCCACTACATTGAATATACTTCAGAAAGAACCAGTTAAAATAGGCTTCCCTCAATAGGCAAATAAAACGAGCTCTGACCATGTCGGCTCCAAATCGCAAGGCATCGATCT
This sequence comes from Nicotiana sylvestris, assembly GCF_000393655.2. NCBI lineage: Eukaryota > Viridiplantae > Streptophyta > Magnoliopsida > Solanales > Solanaceae > Nicotiana > Nicotiana sylvestris. The sequence continues at coordinate 109,007,567 of NC_091064.1, forward strand.
ACTCGACCTACGAGCTAAAAACCTTCCGAGGTGCTCAAACATTGCCGATAATGACTTGAAATCGAGGTTCTTCTGGAACCGACGACGGGTCAGGCAAAATTATTTCAAAAGACCTTAACGAGCGGAAAACAAAGCCTACATAAAACCCACGGGCAAAACAACGTAAGAGCCATTATCGCTAGCAAAACGAGCCTACAGGCCGCACACTAAAAGGTCTCTACGACCAAAAAGCGTAAGAGCCATTGTCGCCAGCTTGAAAATTGACAACATGAGGATTAAAATGAGCTCGAGTCGTAATCCGATTCGGAGACTGGATCGAAAATAGTTAACTATACAAGCCTTAGGGCCACATATCAAAAGGTCTCAAGGTCTCAACGACCAAATAGTATAAGGGCCACTATCGCAAGTTTGAAGATCGAAAAAACTTGAGGGTCAATTGAAGCTCGAGTTGCAACGCAACTCGGAGACTGGACCCAAAAAGGTCCAAACAACAAATGCCCAAGGGCAAGAAATAAAAGCCATCATCGCTAACCCATACAAACGCAAAACTCGAGGGTAAATTAAGCTTTTGTCGGATCCCAACTCGGAGACTGAACCCGAAGACGGTTTAAGCACGCAAGCCTAAGGGCAAATCCGGGGTCGAATCGACCCAATTAAAACTCCAACAAGCAGAAATATAGAAGATACAAATTGTAGGGTTCCCCCTCTTATTTCTACATATTGACGATGGAGTGCAATCTCAGCCTACGTCATATAATGAAAGCTATATTTACACAACAAAGAAGGCAGGGAATAGTCATTCCCCATTTCTTTCCGGCAGCTATAGTCTGGCGCTCTCCTCCTCATCGTCTTCAGCATCGGACAGTAGGAACTTGGCATCGTACTCCTCTTCTTTGGCTTGCTTGATCTTCCTTGAGAGATCAAAGCCCCTGGCATGAATCTCCTTGAGGATTTCCCTCCGGGATCTGCACCTCACGTACTCCTTGCTATTGTTTACATGATCGAGGGTCTTCTTCAGCTCAACTTTAGCAGTGGCAGCGCTTCTTGAATAAGCCGCCATTTTCTGTCCCACCCTAGTGTTATTCATCACAACCTCGGCCCGGACATTCACCACCTCGATTTTCGCCATTGAAAGCTCAGATGAGAGTCTCACGATTATCTTCGCTCGAGCAGAATCATTCGCACGGGCAACCTGAATTTGCGCCTCAAGAGCGGAAGTCCCGGCTTGAGCCCTCTCTTTGGCCTCAGAATGGGCATTCACATGTGCCTGCAGCTTGGCGAATTCACGTTTGGCTTTGCCAACCTCCCCCTAGAGTTGTTCCAGCTCATCCGCCTTATCCTTCAACTGAAATAGCAACACGTCAAGACGGCGAGAATAAAAGGGAATGTAGGCCATCGCGAAATGCAGGATACCTATTTTTCCAAGAGGGCCTCCCGGGCCCGACTTCGATCAACCTTACGCCGTAAAGAGACGAGATCGCTTTACTTTGCCACACAATGAAGTTTGAGGGATTTCTTCCTATCTCGAGCCTCCCACAATGGGGCCTCACAACGAAGTAGTTCGGCTTTGAGCCTATAAAAATCCTGAGAAAGAAAGCCACGTAAATAAAAAGAAACGAAAGGAGCGCAGGGCCAGAACATCCTTACAGCGGCCGAAAACTCACGATAAGGCCAAAGCGCTGAGCCTCGCCGAAGGCCGAAGAAACGATCGACAGTGCAACAATCCCGGAAGGTTGCTGGTCGGCCGAATTGCTTCCCCTTAACCGCTGCGAAGAAGGCACCTCACCACAAGCCTTCTCGCACCCCGGAGTATCTTTCCATTTACCGGCGCTCCTTGACCCTGGGGCCAGCAATCTCTCCTCCTCCCATGGGGAACTCAGCCTCACTTAGAAAGGACTCCCGACACCTGCAGCAGATAAATTAGATGAGCCAGCAAGAAGGAAGCCATCTCTTGGGGGGCGGAATGCCAGACGCCCACCATGATGCTTCTCATCCCATTTCCCTTTTCATAGATCTCGCCACCGGCGCTTATCATAAGTCGAGCAAGCTTCCAGCTTACAAGACTATTCGGCTAAATCAGGGACCGCACCGGGCAACCAATGAGTTGCTATAAACAAAGAACATAAAGATATTATTACGGGGCCAACCTCATATTGAGATAAAGACATTTCAAACGGAGCGCTTACGTGTGAAGTTCCATTTATCAGGAAACGGTAAAAATTCTCCAGAGATAACATCGGTCGTTCGGATTCGAACGAACCGATTCATCCATCTACAGTTCTCATCCTCCTTGCTGCCGATCACAGGAGCTCGGGTGGATCTATGCTGAAGAGCAATCATGCCCCTATAGCGCAATGGCTGGTACAACCTCACGAGGTGGCTGAGGATGACTATCACGGCCCTGTCAGTAAAATATCTCTTCGACTGCACTATTCTCCAAAGAAAGGGATGAACCTGCGCCAATGTTACTTGATATATTCTATAGAAATAAAGCACGATCTGGTCCGAGGAACCCGGTGTAAGAACATGAATATACACATTCAAGAATCCCTCAACGTATGTCATGACACTCTCCTCGGGGTAAGGTTCTTGCAAAATCACGCCTTTCCCTCATTCGCATTCTTTCATGATCATCTCGGGGTTTTCCTCCCTCACCGATGAAATAATCCTCGACACATGCTCTCGATGGCCCAGAATATTGGGAGGTCTCCCTAGTGTGACAGCCCTCTTTGAGGCAGGGCAACCCGAGCCTCGCTCTCTCGACATTAGAGGCGATCCGCTGGTACCAACCAAAGGTTGAGCACAATAGGGACTCCCTTTCGTCCGAGGATTAGGCGTCGAAGCGGCAGCCATGATTACAGCAGAATAAGGGGAATAAGATGAGGATCCAGGTAAAAACTTTCTGGAGCAGGGAAGCAGAAGGACTAACATAAAGCGCCAGGCTCTGTAGAGGAGACAAGCTTATCAAGAACAGCAAAATCGCCGCTTTAAAGGCGGATGATCAAATATATAGAGACTTAGTGACAACTGCTCGTTTGCCCAAGAGGGCCAATTAATTTTGGCAGCGTTAACATTACCCTCTCCTTGGGGAGTGTACTTGCAAAATCACTCCAGGCTCCCACATACTCATATAACCGAAGAACCTCGGAAGCTTTCCAATGTCATAAATATCGGTTTGGGAGTAGCTATCGATTCAACCTCGGGATGTGGCTAATCTCGGGCCCCCCGGTCTGTCCCACAATAAGGCCCCGAAGGGCCGATGCCGGAATGCAAAAACAAAAAAGCAGGGAGAACTGACAGAATAAAAACTCCTTTCATACATTGGCAAAGATAAAAAACGTCTTTACACTATTCGTTTGCCGGGGGGACACATGAAGTAAAAAGGAAGGCATACAAAAAGGGCTCAGAGACTACTCCTCGCCGCTATTGTCTTCACCCTTATCAGAGGCAATCAAGAGCGCCAATATTCCCCCGACGCACGAGCCTCCTTCAGATCGGCAGACAGCTCGAAGCCTCTAGCCTCGAGTTCTTCCATGGTCTCCCTCTTCGCCTCCGCTTTGGCATGCTCAACAGCTCAGATTTGTTTCTGCTCAGCTGCCATGGATATGTCACGAACCATTGTATGCGCTGTGGTCACATCATCCTTATAAGTGGCAGCATCTCGCTCGGCCTCAGACTTAGCCGCAGTCAAAGTAACAATCTCCCTGCGAGTGTTTGTGAGAAGATCCCGGGATGTCACCAATTTCCCGACCACAATCTCGTTTCGCTCTTTCATCCCAGAGATCTCTGCTTTCAACTGACTAATCCGCGAGTCACTCTGCTCGACGTACGGGAAAAGGGCAAGTCGATGAATATATGGATCCAATACATGTGTGAATACAAGGTAAAAGGTCGGGTCCGAGAGCGCCGCCTCCAAAGTGACCAGAAGTTCTCCCAACTCTTTATCTCCCCGGGTAGAGCGAGCCTCCGAGTCTTGTAGCTTCGAGGCAATTTTCTTATGCTCCTTTTGGTGGCAAGAAAGTTCCCCGTGGACTGAAGAATGGCATGGTCATACATCTCCTTACACTTCGGCACAAAGGGAAAGTTTGAAAAACGATGAATAATGCCTGAGAACAAAAGAAATACACGAGGGAAAACTATCACCTACTGCATGGACTTCTCCGCCACTTTAACGGTGCCAGAAATATCGAGATCAGCCTTGTCGATTACGCCATCAAAAATGTTGGCAATAAAGTCTTCCCCTTTGGGAGGAGTCCCAGCTGTGGCACCGACTATCCTCTCGGCATCCCTCAGTTCCCCTGATGAAACCAGAATGTTCGAAATGAAGTCGTTCGGTTCGCTGATTTCTCTAAGTGGAAACCATCTTTCCTGGAAGGCCCTGAGCTCCGATCCCCTAGGACTAACTCCAACGGTCCTCCTAGCAGAAGCTACATCGAATCTAGCCATACGATTCGAATCTACATCAGCGTCCTCTTCAAGGACCCTTGGCTCACTAGCCCGGCCGGAGCCAGCCGTTCCGGACTCAGCATCCTCTGATCGGGGTGCCTGCAAATCTCTCGCACTGGACCTTGTTCTCCTCCTCAACGGACTTGCATCATCGTCCTCCCCTTCGATATCAGGATTTGACTGGAAGGCTAGAGAAGCCATCCCATCAAGACGGGCAACGACTGGCCTGCTTTTTCTCTTCTTGTTCACGCCAGGCTCCAAGGCCTCTGCTTTACCGTCAAGGGGCAGCCTCATCTGCATATTCTCACCAATACCTACACCAGCACAATAACCGCGATACATTTTCGCTAAGGGCTCAGAAGGAAACACAAAATACAAAGCACAGGCGGTAAAGGAACCTCACCGTGATTCTTGGCCACCCAACGCTCCTTAGCCAGGACGGTCCAAGACCGAACGCAGTACGAGAACTTCTCACTCAACCGCCTGATCCATCTTGACAAATCTGGGACCACCTCTGGATTCCAAGCAGCGGCTGTAGAAAGCACAAATAGGTTATTATGACGAACGAAAGAGTAGTCGAAAATAGGTTAAAGGGAAAATCGCTTACATCGGTCGTTCCACTACTCCGGAAAGGGCATTCTCCAGGCTGGTATGATGTCCGAGGTTCTCACCCATATAAACCTGCTCATCCATCCTTGGTCCTTCCCCTCATCAATGCTCGTGAAAAAAGATTTTTTGGACCGATGGCGAAGCTTGATTATGCCTCGATAAAGTCGAGGGCGGTACAGTCTGATCAGATGATTAAGGGTAAAAACCTCACCTCTAACCCCTTCGGTGAAATGTCTAAGCATTAACACTATCCTCCAAAAATATAGGTATATCTGACCAAGTGTCACCTGGCATCAGTCACAGAAGTCAAGAATGACCGGGTCAATTTCCAAGGGAGGAGATTCGACGGATTTATTAGGGCCCAAGGTAAATGGGTAAGTGTATATATAAAGGAAGCCAACATTGAAGCTAGTAATATTGTCGTTGGGGCCGGGAATCTCCAATTCCACTTCCTTGCTCCATCGACAGTCCTCCCTCACCTTGCTAACATCTATCACAATGCTAACGTATCGAGATACGTGCTCACACCGGTCCGGCATAGACGAGGGAGTCTCGATGTCAATATCCTTCGACGTATCAAGATCGGGTGGGGTACATTGTTCCAAAGTGGGAACTGATCTTGCTTCTCCCTCTGATAATCGGGACGACGATGCAGTGTCGTTCCATAGAGGAACCGTCCTAGAAGTACTAGCCATGTAAAATGGCAAAAACCCTTCTGTGAAAAGAGGAAAGAATGTCAAATAACAAAATTCTGACTCGCGGGCTTGTAAGTAGGGTGAAGATCGGAAGTATTTAGCAACCGGTGCATTTATAGGAATCGCTGGGGAAGTAGAAAAGACAAGTCGATGGCAGTTCGTGGGTTTCTCGATTACCGCATCTGACGGCGGCCCTGCATGGTTCTTTGGGGCACGACATTTAATGCTCATTGACGGTTGACGTCATGGAAAATCGTTGCCTATTACTTTGTTCTATGAAACGCGGAGACTATCTATATGCGGTGAAATCGGGGGGTCTATTTCCTGCCGTTAAGGTACATTCAGGAAGTCATGTCAGCATCTCGAGGCTACAGGATTAAGATCGAGCTCCCTCCCTCGAGGATCGTCTACGACCCAACAAAGATTCTGAGGATAAGGAATTTGTCCGCGACCCAACGAAGGTTCCGATGACGGGGGATTCCTGAGGCAAGCAGCTAGAATTAGTAAACACTAGTACAATGCCTAGCCATCCCATAAGGGGAATCCATGCCACTTTATAAGGGGCTGATGTTTCTCCATTTTCCCCATAAGTACAATAATCTCTCTCTCTCTCTTCTTTCTAAACTCACTCGTTCTCACCGGCACGAGGCCACTTTAATATCTATTGCTCTCTTACTTGTACTTCATCTTATCGCTTGGTATTGGCCATAATGAGCCTCATTTAATCGTATCTTAATTGTTATCCCATTCCCGACTATCCCCGGTAGCTCGAGCTCGACCCCAACATCGACCCCGAGGTCTCCCATCGACCAGTCCTATACTCGGGCAGTGTGCCCCTCGGTTTGATTACTATCTCGTTTTAGCTCGCATTTCATCGTTAAACTTCACATTCTTAGCATCAGCTGCTCTAATAACTAGGTAAGAATAGATCACGTATTTTAAAATCCCATTTACAAATTTAATTGTTGTTACCTTTTTCACGGTAAACAGTGCTAGTTGAGGTTTCCTTGTGAAGTTAAATCTTGGAACAAGTTTGGTTATAGCTGACTCCCCTTGCCGAGACGTATTTACTTGTATATTCGATTTCATTGCCGGGATAGTGTTGTTTTCTTATTGTTCCCTTGCCGGAATTCTTTTAGTGATTGGGGTTGAATTGTATGTAATGATATGGACCGGGTTGCACGCCGCAACAATAATATATTTGGATCGGGTTGCATGCCGCAACAATATTATATTTGGATCGGGTTGCACGCTGCAACAATATTATATTTTGATCGGGTTGTATGCCACAACAGTGATAAATGATATGGAATGGGTTGCACACTGCAACAATGTTTTTTTATAATTTGGAACGGGTTGCACGCCGCAACAATAATGATAGAAGTGGTTATTGACCGGTTACGATTTTCCTTATTCTTTCTGCTGCAAGTTTTAAATTGTTCTTTATGTTTTTCTTTTGAACTACTGTTGGTAAAGGATATTCCCCCGTATCATGTCTCACTCCCATTTTTAATTGTTTATTTCTGTTTTATTTTCTGCTGCATATGATATAACTGCACATCTTTGGGTGGCTGCCTTCAGTCCAGTCAGAGATTCTGAGGTAGAACTGTAGGCGTCCGCAGGCCCTGGCGTTCTCTTCTATCTTTATAATTTGCTTTCATTTACTTCAAAGACATATTATATCTTTCTTTCTGACCTTATTTGTAGTAATTTTAGATTGTCTGTGAAGCGTGACACCAGTTCTGGGTAGATTTTGCTTTAGATGATGTATTGGATATTTACTCAAATATTTTATCGTTTCTTCCGCTTGTTTAAAATTTCGTTGTTTATAAGCTATTGTTTCTAAATGTTAAATGATTTAAAATTGGGGGAAAGATAATTTATTCACACCGCTGGCTTGCCTAGCTTTCATTAGTAGGCGCCATCACGACTCCCGAGGGAGAGAAATTCGGGTCGTGTCAAGTTGGTATAAGAGCTTTAGGTTACATGGGTCTCACAATTCACACTCAAGCTTAGTAGAGTCTGAGGGATCGGTACAGAGACGTTTGTATTTATCCCTCATAGGGTACAAAGTTAGAAAAAACTTCACATCTATTCTTTCCTGTCGTGGGGTTTGGTTACTCAATGTTAATTGAATTTCTACTCTGTTTTTTCGCAGATGGCGAGAACACGCGCTTCCTCATCTATTTACCAGAAGCCCAAGCCCCCAGCAGTAGCTCCTACGACGGGCAAAGGGCGAGGTCGAGGCCGTGCAAGAGGGCGAGGCCGAGGCCGTGCAAGAGGCCGAGGTAGGGGCAGAGCTCAGCCCAGAGCAACAGAACTAGTGGCGGAGGCTCAGGTTGACTTCGATGATGAAGTTCCGGCCTAGACAGTTTCGGTTGGCCCAGCTAAGGTCCCAGAGGGGTTCATTTCTACCCCAGTACTCCAGTATGCTTTGGTCCGTCTAGTGGGCCTTATGGAGAATGTTACCCGGGCAGGCTTGCTTCCTGTAGCACCAGCCGTCTCTCTGGATGGAGGAGGAGCCCATACTCTTGTTACTCGCACTCCGGAGCAGGTGGCTCCCCAGTTTCAGACTCCAGCAACTCATCCAGTTGGAGCAGTTCAACCGGGTGTGGTAGCTCAGACCGGTGATGAAGCAGCTATGTTTGTCGATGCTTTGTGGAGATTAGACAGGTTCACCAAGCTCTTCCCTTCTACTTTTAGCGGTGCATCTTCTGAGGATCCCTAAGATTATCTAGATAGCTGTCACGAGGTTCTCAGGAACATAGGGATAGTGGAGACCAATGGGGTTGGCTTTGCTACTTTCCACTTGTCTGGATATTCCAAGACTTGGTGGAGAGCTTATTGTTTGTCTAGACCAGCCGGATCACCACTTTTGACTTGGGAGAAGTTTACTCAGTTATTTTTTGGAGAAGTTTCTCCCTATAACTTAGAGAGAGATCTATCAGAGGCGGTTTGAGCGTCTCCAGTAGGGTTCTATGACCGTTACTCAGTATGAGACCAAATTCATCGACTTGGCCCGTCATACTCTTATCTTACTTCCCACCGAGAGAGAGAGGGTAAGGAGGTTCATTAAGGGACTTATTCGGCTGATTCGACTTCAGATGGCTAAGGAGATGGGGAGTGAGATTTCTTTTCAGGAGGCGGCCAATATGGCTAGGAGAGTTGAGATGGTTCTATCGCAGGGGGTGGTCAGGGGTCTGACAAGAGGCCTTGTCATTCAGGCAGATTCAGTGGTGCCTCATCTAGAGGTAGGGATTCGTATGGTAGAGGCTATCCTCCAAGGCCTTTTCAGTCAGCACTTCAAGTTTCTCTCGGTGCTTCAGGTGGTTGTGGTTCTCATATGCATTATTCTGATCAACAGCCTTACAGTGCACCACCAGCTCCTATCCGTCCACCGCCGCTCTAGAATTTTCGGGGTGGTCATTCAGGTAGCTAGGGTCAGTCTCAGTTTCCTCAGCCACAACTCTCAGGTGGATGCTTTGAGTGTGGTGAGTATGGTCATATCCGGAGGGCTTGTCCGAGATTGGTGGGTATTCAGTCACAGCAGCAGGGTTTCCGTGCTATGGTTCATGCACCAGGTGTTCCACTGCTCGTTCCGCCAGCTAGGGGTGGGGGTAGAGGTGTTAGAGGTGGAGGTAGAGGTCTTAGAGGTTGAGGTTAGGCAGCTAGAGGTGGAGGCCAGCCAGCAACAGGCCGTCCCAGAGATGTAGTTCAGGGTGGTGAGGCCTAGCCCCGATGTTACGCTCTTCTAGCCAGGCCTGAGGCTGAGGCTTCTGATGCTGTTAGCACACGTACTGTTCTGGTTTGTAGTAGAGATGTTTTGGTTTTATTTGATCCAGGATCTACATACTCCTATGTGTCATCTTATTTTGCACCGTATCTGGTCATGCTTAGTGATTCCTTGAGTACCCCTGTATATGTGTCTACACCGGTGGGTGATTCTATTGTGGTAGATCAAGTCCATCGTTCGTGTATAGTTGTGATTGGGGTCTTCAGACTCGTATAGATTTGTTACTTTTGGACATGGTTGATTTTGATGTCATATTGGGGATGTACAGGTTATCACCTTACCATGATATCTTGGACTGTCATGCCAAGACTGTGACCTTATCCTTGCTGGGTTTACCTCATTTAGATTAGAGAGGGACTCCTGGTCATTCTACCTGTAGTGTTATCTCATATATGAAGGCTCGGCATATGTCGAGAAGGGGTATTTGGCCTATTTGGCCTATGTTCGTTATTTTAGTGTGGAGGTTCCTTCTCTTGATGCTGTGCCCATTGTTCGTGAGTTTCCTGAGGTATTTCCTTCAGACCTGGCGGGTATGCCACCCGATAGGGATATTGACTTCTGCATTGATTTGGCTCCGGGCACTCAGTCGATTTCTATTCTGCCGTATCGTATGGACCTACTTGAGTTGAAAGAGTTGAAGGAGCAGTTGCAAGACTTGCTTGAAAAAAGTTTCATTAGACCTAGTGTTTTGACATGGGGTGCACCGATGTTGTTTGTTAAGAAGAAAGACGAATCGATGAGAATGTGTATTGATTACCGGTAGTTGAACAAAGTTACAATCAAGAATAAGTATCCATTGTCAAGAATTGATGATTTGTTAGATCAGCTTTAGGGTGGCAAGGTATTTTCGAAGACTAATTTGAGATATGGCTACCATCAGTTGAGGATTAGGGCCTCTGATGTCCCTAAGACAGCTTTTCGCACTCGGTACGGGCATTATGAGTTCTTGGTGATGTCATTCGGATTGACAAATGCCCCAGCAATTTTTATGGATTTGATGAACCGAGTGTTCAGGCCTTACTTGGATTCGTTCGTGATAGTCTTCATTGATGATATTTTGATCTATTCCCTCAACCGGGAGGAGCATGAGTAGCATCTTATAGTGGTTCTTCAGACTTTAAGTGATAGCCAGCTGTATGCCAAGTTTTCGAAGTGCGAGTTCTTGTTGAGTTCAGTTGCATTCTTGGGTCATGTTGTATCAATAGAGGGTGTTCAGGTTAATCCGAAGAAGATAGAGGCAGTCAAGAACTGGCCTAGACCCGCATCAGCTACAGAGATCCAGAGTTTCTTGGATTTAACAGGCTACTATTGTTGTTTTATGTAAGGGTTTTCGTCTATTGCAGCCCTGATGACCAGGTTGACCCAGAAGGGTGCCCAGTTCTGGTGGTCGGATGAGTATGAGGCGAGCTTTTAGAAGCTCAAGACAGCTTTGACTACGACACCGGTGTTGGCTTTTCCAATAGGTTCAGGGTCTTACACAATTTATTTAATGCATCTCGTATTGGACTTGGTACGATGTTGATGTAGGATAGCAAGGTCATTGTCTATGCTTCGCGGAAGTTGAAGATTCATGAGAAGAACTATCTGGTTCATGATTTGGAGTTAGCAGCCATTGTTCACGCGTTGAAGGTTTGGATGAATTATCTGTATGGCGTGGCGTGTGAGGTGTTCACGGATCACGATAGTCTGCAGTATTTATTCAAGCAGAAGGAGCTAAATTTGAGGCAGAGAAGGTGGTTGGAGCAATTAAAAGACTATGATATCACCATCTTATATCATCCAGGAAAGGCCAATGTGGCTGATTCTTTGAGTAGGAAGTCAGCCAGTATGGGCAGTCTTACTTATATTCCAGTCGGTGAGAGACCGGTTGCTTTAAATGTTCAGGCTTTGGCCAATCAGTTCATGAGGTTGGATGTTTCTAAGCCCAACCGTGTGTTAGTTTGCACAGTCGCTCGTTCTTAGAGACATGGTGCAGCATGGAGGTGCCAAGCAGGTTACCTTAGGAGATGATGGAGTTTTGAGGTTGTAGGGTCGAGTTTGTCTGCCAAATGTGGATGAACTTCGAGAGTTGATTTTAGAGGAGGCCCATAACTCCCAGTACTCTATTCGTCCGGGCGCCGCATAGATGTATCAGGATCTGCAGCAGCATTATTAGTGGAGGAGAATGAAGAAGGACATTATTGCATATGTGGCTCGGTGTTTGAATTGTCAGTAGGTTAGGTACGAGCATCTGAGGCTTGGTGGTTTATTCTAGAAGATTGAGATTCCTGAGTGGAAGTGCGAGCGTATCACTATGAACTTCGTTGTTAGACTCCCACGGACTCAGAGGAAGTTCGATGCAGTGTGGGTTATTGTTGATAGACTAACCAAGTCAGCACATTTCATTCTGGTGGCAGTCTCCTATTCTTCCAAGAGGTTAGCTGAGATCTATATCCGGGAGATTGTTCGTCTTTATAGTATTCTTGTGTCTATCATTTCGGATCGAGGTACGTAGTTTCTGGAGAGCAGTTCAGCGAGAGTTGGGCACACGGGTTGAGTTAAGCACAGTGTTTCATCCTCAGACGGACGGGCAGTCCGAGCGGACCATTCAGATTTTCGAGGATATGCTCCGAGCCTGTGTCATTGACTTTGGAGATTTGTGGGATCAGTTTTTCCCTTTAGCAGAGTTTGTCTACAACAACAGCTACCAGTCGAGTATCTAGATGGTTCCTTATGAGGCTTTATATGGTAGGCGGTGTTGGTCGCCAGCTGGATGGTTTGAGCCGGGAGAGGCTCGGTTGTTGGGTACGGATCTAGTACAGGATGCCTTGGACAAGGTCAGGATCATTTAGGATAGGCTTCATACAGCTCAGCCAAGGCAAAAGATTTATGCAGTCGTAAGGTTTGTGATTTAGATTTCATGGTAGGTGAGCGGGTACTGCTTCGAGTGTCGCCTATGAAGGGCGTGATGAGATTTGGGAATAAGGGCAAGCTTAGCCCTAGGTTCATTAGTCCGTTTGAGATTCTTGATCGAGTGGGAGAGGTGGCTTACAAACTTGCGTTGCTGCCGAGCTTATCAGCCGTGCATCCAGTGTTTCATGTGTCCTTGCTTTGGAAGTATCATGCCGATCCATCCCACGTGTTAGATTTCAGCACCGTCCAGTTGGACAAGAACTTGTCTTATGAGGAGGAGTCGGTAGCTATTCTAGACCGGTAGGTTCTCCAGTTGAGATCGAAGAGATTTCCTTCTGTTCGTGTTCAGTTGAGAGGTAAGCCTGCTGAGGCATCGACCTGGGAGTTCAAGTCCGATATGTGGAGCCGTTACCCCCATATTTTCCCCGACTCAGGTACTTCTTTCTTATGTCCGTTCGAGGACGAACAGTTGTTTTAGAGGTGGAGAATGTGATGACCCAAAAGGTCATCACTTGTTTTAGAAATAAATTATGCGTTCCGAGGCCTTAGAAACCTCTTTCAGTATCACCTCGATTTGCATGCGCAGTCTGGGCACGTAGCCGGAAAGCCATTATGTGAAAATCTATGAAAAATGATGAATTTTGACTTTAAAATGAATTAAGTTGACTTCGGTCAATATTTTAGGTAAACGGACCTGGACCCATGATTTGGTGGTCTCGAAGGGTCCATAGGAAAATATGGGACTTAGGCGTATGCCCAGAATCGAATTCCGAAGTCCCAAGCCTAAGAAATGAATTTTTAAAGAAAATTATATTCTAGGATTATCTATGAGTTTTGAAAATGAAATGTGTTTGAAATTTGATGGTATCGGGCCCATATTTTGGCTCCTAAGCTCGGTACAGGTTTTATATGTGATTTATGATAAGTCTATGGAATTTGGTAAGAAACGGATTTGAAATGATGTGAATCGGACCTTATTTGGGAAAATTAGAAAATTTGATATTCTTAAGAGATTTCATGATTTTACTGCTAAATTAATAGTTGTTGATATCATTATGGTGATTTGAATACACGAGCAAGTCCGTATGATGTTTTTAGGTTGGTATGCATGTTTGGTTTGGAGCCCCGAGGGCTCGGGTGAGTTTTGGATAGGCCACGGAGTGGAATTTGGACTTAGGATGTTGCAGATTTGAACTGGTATATTGTAGGCCTGCAGGCTTCGTATTTGCGAAGCCTGGCTCGCAAATGCGAGAGCTCTGTCGCAAAAGCGAAAGAGCCCAGGCCAGCATTACCTCGCAAATGCGAGGCACTCATCGCAAATGCGATGCCCCCAGTGTTAGCCAATCGTCACAAATGCGACATATTGATCGCAAAAGCGACTTCGCAAATGGGGTAGTCACTTCGCAAATGCGAGAATAGCAGACTCTGGGTTCGCAATTGCGAACCCTAGTCGCAATTGCATTACCTGCAACCTATAAATTCACACTTAGACACATTTTCAGCCATTTTTCATAACTTCTCAAAACATAAACTCTCTTGGGCGATTTACCAAAGAAAATTTATTCTCCAAACCAATTGTAAGTCGTTTGTAACTAGTTTTCTTCAATCTTTAACATCTTTTCACATGATTTCAACTCAAAATCAATGATTTTCACGGGGGAAATTGGGTGTTTTGGGTAAAACCTAAGTTTTTCAAATTTTGGGGATTTGGACCTTGACTTGAGGTCTCATTTCAAAACAAATTGTATATTTGGGTTGGTGGGGGAATGGGTAATCGGGTTTTGACCATGTGGGCCCGGGGGCAAGTTTTGACTTTTTTTGGAAAACTTATTATCATGCATTAGAATTGTTTCATTTAGCATTTATTAATGTAATTAAGTAACTTGTGGCTAGATACGAGCGGATTTGTGGTGGAATCAAGAGGTAAAGCGATAGTTGAGGCTTGAATTGTATTCGTGGAATCGATGTAATTATTTGGTCTAACCTTAGCTTGAGGGATTAGAAGTTGAGTCATATTTTCTATATGTTACTTGTTGAGTATGACGTATAGGCATGGTGACGAGTATCTATACGTTGGTGTCAAGCATAACCGTGAGTCTTAAATTGAAATCGTTGTGTTCTTAATAAGTACTACGAATGCCTAAGTTGTTGATTTTTTGTGTTGGGCAAGAATTATGATTAGTCTCGTGGAAGTTGCTTATGGTTGAGTATTGGTGCTAGTTGAGGTTTCCTTGTAAAGTTAAATGTTGGAACAAGTTTAGTTATAGTTGACTCCCTTGCCGGGATGTATTTACTTGTATAGTCGATTCCCTTACCGGGATAGTGTTGTTTTCTTATTGTTCCCTTGCCGGGACTCTTTTAGCGATTGGGGTTGAATTGTATGTAATGATATGGACCGGGTTGCACGCCACAATGATATTATATTTGGATTGGGATGCACACCGCATTATATTTGGATCGGGTTGCACACTGCAACAGTGATAATTGATATGGATCTGGTTGCACGCTGCAACAGTATTTTTTTATTATTTGGAATGGGTTGCGCGCCACAACAATAATGATAGAAGTAGTTATTGACCGGTTACGATTTCCTTATTCTTTCTGCTGCAATTTTTAAATTGTTCTTTATGTTTTTCTTGTGAACTACTGTTGGTAAAGGATATTCCCCCGTATCATGTCCCCTTCCATCTTTAATTGCTTATTTATATGTTATTTTTTGCTGTATATGATATAACTGCACAGGTTTATTTGGTAGTCTGGTCCTAGCATTGTCACTACTTTGCCGAGGTTAGGCTAGGCGCTTACTAGCACATGGAGTCGGTTGTGCTGGTACTATACCCTACACTAATGTGCAGATCCCGGAGCGGCAACTTTTGGACCTTAGCTTTGGGTGGCTGCCTTTAGTCCAGTCAGAGATTCCGAGGTAGTCCTACAGGCATCCGCAGGCCCCGGCTTTCTCTTCTATCTTAATGGTCTATTTTCATTTACTTCAGAGATAGATTGTATATTTCTTTCAGACCTTGTTTGTAGTAATTTTAGATTGCCTGTGAAGCGTGACACCAGTTCTGGGTATATTTTGCTTTAGATGATGTATTGGATATTTACTCAAATGTTTTATCGTTTCTTCCGCTTGTTTAAATTTTTTTCCATTTGTAAGCTATTGTTTCTAACTGTTAAAGGATTCAAAATTGGGGGAAATATAATTTATTCACACCGTTGGGTTGCTTAGCATTCATTAGTAGGCGCCATCATGACTTTCGAGGGTGGAAAATCCAGGTCGTGACACTATGTGATTTACATCTACTTGTCATTGAAACTCTTTTAGCGGCGGTTTCTACCATGTCATGGTGTGTAGATTCGGGAGCCACTAATCATGTCTGCACTTATTTGCAATGGTTTCAGGTAACGCGGCAGCTAAGTAGAGGAGAAATCAACATTTATCAAGCAGATGGTTCGTCAGCCATAGCTTTAGCAATATGAAACATTAGTATTTCGTTTGGTAGTGGTAGAGGTTTAGCTTTAAAAGACACGTTATATGTACCTTCCGTTAGAAGGAATTTAATTTTGGTTTCTACACTATGAGAGATGGTTATGACATTAATTTTTATGATATTGATAAATGTGTTATTACTCATGATAACCGTGATCTCTCTTCGGCTACATTAATTAATGGTCTTTTTGTTGTTGACTCTATTCCTAAACCGTTACAACCTAAAGAATTGAATTATGTTGATTCACCAAGTAAGAGAAAACATTCTTCTGAATTGAGTGAAACATATTTATGGCACTTGCGTTTGGGTCATATAAATCTAAACAGAATTTCAAGGTTGGTCAAGGATGGACCTTTAAGTTCATTGAAAGTGGAGGCATTACCAACTTGTGAATCTTGTTTAGAAGGAAAAATGACAAAACGAAATTTCCCCTCAAAATGAAATCGAGCAAGCGATAAATTAGAGTTAATTCATTATGATTTGTGTGGTCCAATTAATGTCCAATCAAGACGTGGTTTTGAGTATTTTGTGACTTTCACAGATGATTACTCAAAATTTGGATATATTTATTTGTTGCGTCGAAAGTCTGATTGTTTTGAAAAGTTCAAAAAATTCAAGACTGAGACTGAAAAGCGACATAATAAATATATCAAGACACTACGATCTGATCGTGGTAGGGAGTACCTCTCTACGAATTTCATTGGTTATTTATCAGAATGTGAAATTACATCTCAATTATATGCACCTGGAACTCCACAAGAAAATGTGTAGCTGAAAGAAGAAATAAGACTCTTATGGAAATGGTTAGATTAATGATGAGTTATTTTGATTTCCCTTCGTCCTTTAGGGGACATGCCTTAGAAACGGCGAATTACGTTCTGAACTTAGTTCCTTCAAAGTCAGTACCTTTGACCCCTATAGAATTGTGGACTGGGCGCAAGCGTATTCTCCGGCATATTCGAGTTTGGGGTTGTCCAGCACATGTGCTGAAAGGGAAAACGGATAAATTGGAGGTAAGAACGGATGTATACGTGTTTGTAGGTTATCCAAAAGGGACGAAAGGTGGTTTATCTTATTGTCCTAAAGAGAAAAAGGTAACTATTAGCTCAAATGCCATGTTTCTTGAAGAAGACTATTTGATGAACCATGTTCCTAGAAGTAAACTCGTTTTACAGGAACTTAGCAAAGGAATGGAAACTCAGTCACTTGAAAAAACAAAACGACCATATCCAAACCCCGGAAGTCGATCTTGACATACCATTGCATTTTAGTAGTGGGAGAAATGTCAATAGACTTAATGTCCTGCAAGAACATTTGCCCGAAGTCATACTACCACAAAGTAGTGGGAGTCATGTTGAGCAGACTGCACAAAAGGAAGAAGTCGTTGATATCCCCGTGGATAGCATGGAGACTCGGGTTCCTGATGATGATGTGGCTCAACCACAAAATCAAAATGATGTAGTACATAGTCGTAGTGGGAGGGAAATAAGACAGCCAGTTCATTATACGCTCTTGGGAGAATTATATTATAGTATCCCTGAGGAGCCTAACGTCGAACCTGTCAATTACGACCAAGCACTACATGATAAGGATGCCGATAAGTGGGTTGCTGCTATGAAATTAGAGATGGAGTCTATGTACTCTAATCAATTCTGGGATCTTGTAGAACCAGTTGATGGGTTAAACTCATTGGATGCAAGTGGATCTATAAGAAAAAGAGAGGTATAGACGGAAAAGTACAAACTTTTAAGGCAAGGCTTGTAGTGAAAGGGTTTACTTAGAAAGAAGAGATTGATTATGTGAAAACCTTCTTGCCGGTAGCCATGCTTAAGTCTATAAGGATTCTCTTATCCATTGCTGCTCATTATGGTTATGAGATTTGGCAAATGGATGTGAAGACAGTTTTCCTTAATTGAAGTCTTGATGAGTGCATCTATATGATGCAACTAGACGGTTTCGTGGAAAGTGGCAAAGAGCACATGTTGTGTAAGCTTAAAAGGTCCATTTATGTACTAAAACAGACATCTAGGGCATGGAACACCTGTTCTAACAAGGCAATTAAAACTTTTGGTTTTGATCAGTGTGTTAACGAATCTTGTGTATACAAAAAATGGGATGTGGACAAAGTGGCATTTTTAATCTTGTATGTAGATGACATATTGCTCATAGGAAATAATGTGGGCATGTTGGATTTGGTTAAACAATGGTTGTCCACGCACTTCTATATGAAAGATTTGGGAGAAGCGGCTCATATCCTTGGGATCAAGCTCTTGCGAGATCGCAAGAAAAGGATATTAGGATTATCTCAGGCTTTTTATATTGATTCAATACTCTCCAAGTTTAGCATGCATGATTCCAAGAAAGGATTTACCTCTTTCAGGCATAATGTTTCTCTATCTAAAGATCAATATCCTAAAACTAATGAAGAGATAGAAAAGATAAAGGTAGTCCTCTATGCATCTGCTGTAGGGAGTCTAATGTATGCTATGTTATGTACTAGACTTGATATCTGCTTTGTCGTTGGCGTTGTTAGCAGATTTTAGTCTAATCCTGGAAGAGAGCATTGGACAACGGTTAAGCATATAATCAAGTACTTGAAAAGGACTAGGGATTACATTGTAGTCTACCATTCAGATGAACTTGTGCCTATTGGGTACATTTATTCGGATTTCCAATCACATAAAGATTCTAGAAAGTCTACCTCAGGAAATGTGTTTGCTCTGGAAGGTGGAGCCATAAGTTGGTGGAGCATCAAGCAAACTTGTGTTGCTGATTCCACCATGAAAGCCGAATATGTGGCTGCCACTAAGCCAGCCAAAGAGGCGGTTTGGCTCGGGAACTTCCTCAGAGAGTTGAATGTGGTTCCCTCGATTCAAGCACTAATAACACTTTATTGCGATAATAGTGGTGCGGTGGCAAATTCAAAGGAGCCCCAAAGCCATAAAAGAGAAAAGCACATTGAGCGTAAATATCATTTAATTCATGAGATAGTGCAAAGAGGGGACATAGTAGTCACCAAGATTGCGTCGGAGAACAACTTGGCGGACCCGTTAACTAAGAGCTTACCACAGAAGACTTTTGATAGCCATGTTGACAGAATGGGTGTCAGAAAATTGGACGCACGGTTATGAGTCTAAGTGGGAGATTGTTAGGATATACTATAAACCATGCATATTGTTATAGTATTCTTTATGGAACAATTGTTTATTTATTTATTCAATTCACTAAAGTTTTATTTTAAATAGATCATGTATTTGTTTGTGTATCCGTTGCTTATATAGTAGATGATTTAGTATATAGAGTTAAGTTTATACACGGAAGATTAAGTCATCGGTTCTTATAAGTCATAAAGTTTATGTTCACAACCAAATGATGGAATTGGACAGGCCATCGGAATGGTTGTAGCACAAGATTAAATATAATTTATCTTGATTATGGGAATGGTCTAATTCTAACTTCTTGTGATAGTACATTTTCTATGTATTGAACAAATCAATTAGAGATAGGTATTTTATACTGACTTAAGAAAATAATTTCTTTAGTCCATTCATTGTACTTATACTCTTAATCTTGATATAATTATTATTAGTAGTGTATATCATTTATTGTTTTGATTTATTAAAAATCGAAATTCTTTCGTGGGTCAATAAGCCTGGTAAGTTGGACAATAATGATATACATTGGCGAAGTAATAATTAGTTGATAAAATCCATGTCTTCGTTTTATGAGATTGATGATACTCCTTTATGAAAGCTTATAAGTTTTCATGTGTAAACCCGGCTGGTGGATTTTGTATCCGACACATGAAATAAGTTAAGTGAAAGTCTAAAGAAGTAATCAATAAATTAAATTATCATTAATTTAATTTGATTGGTTAGTATCTGAATCTTAGCATGGGGAGTTAAATAAGGTTTTATGGAAGCATTTCGAAAATGAACTAAGGAGTGAAATTACGAATTTTTAGTGGAATAATTCGTAATTTATTATGGTAGAAATTAATTTCAAAATTTTGAAATTAATTCCATAATAGGAAGCCTTGTTAATTAAATTTTGTGGTCCCTAATGTGCCTGCATAATAGGAAATAAATGAAACATTCCCTTAGTGGAAGAAGAAAACCTAACAGGTTTCGGAAAAATATTTTGACCTAAAAACACGTAGCTATATATACATGGTATATAGCTGGCCAATTTTTGCACTGAAAAACAACACATTTTTTCCTCGAATTTCACCCACCCGAAGTTCTCTATTTCCGGTTTTTTATTTGGGTAACACAGTAGAAGACTGTGGAAGGTTGCTGAGGTCTTGCAATTCTGGAGCTGGAGAAGAATATCGATTTGCTTTGTTCATGCTTCAAAGGGTAACTCGTATAATCTCTGTATGTGCTAATTGTTTAATGTACACGTAAATAAGATACTGTGATTGCTTCTGCTGCGATACATATTCCATCACTCTTAATTGACATTGCGCAGTTATACTCATGCACTTTGTTAGTTGGTGCGTTCTTGTCACTTAAAGTCCTCGTTTTTGTGCTGCTTTGCATTTATGGTTGGGTAAAATTGGTAAGATCTTAAGTTACAGAATTTTGAGAGGAATGGCATGATAAGAATTAGAGGGATTTTAAAGAGGATCGACTCAAGTATGTTAAGGCTATCCCTTCTTTTTTATTGGCATGATCTATATGACATGAACGAAACGAGAAAATGCACTATTTCCATAAATGACTCTATTCATAGAAATACTAGAGATGCTTATGTTCTTGATTCCTCATGTATCATATTATTCTATCATCTATTCATGGATCTCAAAAATACGTAAGTTGATAAAGTTTATTTCAGATATTAGTCAGAGGTATAATGGTCTTATGACGTACCGAGAGATTTTGTTAACGTATTTCATATATTTATACATGCACATTGACCCATGACCAAATGGAGTTATATACGCGTATATATATATATATATATATGTATATATATATATATGGGATATGGGAAAGGTTATGGCATTATATACGCATCACCACTTGATCAGCTAGTATACGATGATGATTTTGCCCACAGTGGCTGAGATGATATTATGGGATGCCCTTAGAGGCTTGATGATATTATGTACATACAGACCTATGCATTACATGACATTTACACGAATATGAATGACATTATAGATATTTTATGATTTACAAAGCTATTCAGACTTACAGGTTGAGTCCTTTACTCCATGTTTCTTCTATGTCTGTAATTAATGTCGACTTACTATTATGTTTCAGTTCTGCCGTACATACTCAGTACATTATTCGTACTGACGTCCTTTTATTAGGGACGTTGCATTCATACATGCAGGTATAGATAATCAGTTTGCGAACCCTAATAGTAGAAAAGATTCGCATTTAGCGAAGGATCGACAAGACTCCACCTCATTCGGAGTGCAGTTGAGTCTATGAGTCATCGTGTCAGAATTTTTCTACAGACTTATGGGTAGGCCAGTACCCTATCCCATTTGATGTCGAATAATCTTAGAGGCTTTGTAGACGGAGGTACATCTTGTACAGTATGTCAGAGGCCTTGATGACCCTTACGTATTCATGTTTTAAGAAAAATGATTTAGTGATACCGTGCTTTTTCACTTGCAATTGTAAATTATGAGTTGTTTCCGTGTTGGCCCATGGTAGTTACAAAAGAAATGAATGAGTTACAAAATGGTTTGCTCGGGCCAGTGCGGCACCGGGTGCTAGCCACGCGTCCCAAGGTTGGGGTGTGACAAAGTGGTATCAGAGCAAATTGTGTCCTAGGGAGTCTACAAAGCAGTGCATAGTAGAGTCTCACTTATGGGTGTGTTGCGCGCCACATTTATAATTGAGAGGCTATATGGCATTTCGGAAATGTTACCCTTCTTTTGTTTCCAGATCGTGCCATAGAACCGAGTCGTAAGAAATCTGTATGAAGCTTTCGCCAGATTTTGTATGCACCAGAGGTGCTATTACAATAGAGCTTTAAGGCATAGATATAATTTTTACCTATGTGGAAGGGAGGTTATGAAAGAGACAGCCGATACGATGCGAGATTGAAAAGTGAGTTAAGTAAAGTAAAGGTGAAGAAGATACGAAATACTCAAGTACAAAAGGTTGTGAATAGTCAAGACTTCAGATATAGTTTGAGTTTTAAGATTAATTTACAGAGGAGACCCTTGTGACAAGTTTGCAAATCTCTCTAAGTTAACATTCGAGGATGAATGTTCTAAAGGGGAAAGGATGTTACACCCCGTAAGTTTTGTAACATCAATATTTTTTTCTTCTAATACCTCTTGTTACATTTTATGATACTCCATAGTACTTATTAGTTTAGTTGATTGAACTAGATGTTTAAGAAATATTTTCGCATCTATCAAAAGTATTACTCCACTTAGAATTTATAATTTTAAACGTGTCATAATATCTTTATGATTTTAAATATATTTAACATAATGGTGAAATAAAATTCTTTCAAGTTAAAGATCTTTCACATATATGATAGTACCATTTTTTAAAGACTAGAAAGAATAAAAGCATAATACAAAAATGGAATATTGGGAGTTTTTTTTGTTTCTCATTTGATATTAATTTGTGAAATTTACATACCCTTCTAACGTGATTTTTATTTATGAGATTTTATTTATTATAACGATAGAAATTATTTTCTCACATGAAAAGAAGATTATCTTTTTACCATTTCAAAAATTAAGCGTAAGAAAATTTATACTCTTTATATGAGATTATGAAAATTAGAAGTTAAGAAAATATGTATTTTTTTTTAACATGAACTTTTTAATGAAACAATAGTATATGTATTTATTTAATCTGGTACCACATGACCATGATAGTAAATTATATAACGTGTATTAAAATTGAGTAGTATTTTAACTAAGTTGAGATAATTCTTAATTACGCAGGTAATTGGTAATTACCCAAAATATTTTGGATAAAGACAAAATGTGGCGAATTTTGTCTTAAAACAATTATGACTCACGATTTTGTGAGGAGGTGCGTGTCTGAATAGAAGACTTCTCTTTCCAACAGTTTAAAACTTTTAGGTTGTGCTTTTCACACAATTCAATTCCTTTGTAGCACATTTACTGTCCCCTATACACATTGCATTGTTACTACAATGACACTCCACATTATCTTCTCCATGACTCATCCTTACTATATTATTTCTTTATTATGTACTATAACAATTTTTTTATTATATATACTCCAACATGGGCTATAATGGGTTCTGATTGTTCTTCTTTTTTATCTACCAAAGACGAGTTTTTTTCAAACGGGTTGAATTTATTCAAACACTTGTCTTTTCTTGAAAAGGGTGTGAAAGAAAAATCAAATATCAATCTTATTTTGTCAGTTTTGTGAATATCTGTACTTCAAGTATGAAAGCTTTTGGTTTCTTTATTCTGTTCTTGGTGATGGGAATAGCTTTTGTGTCCTTTATTTGCTTCAGCACTGGAGCTACCTCTTCAGTTCCTGGTAAAAAAAAAAAATTATTTGGCCTTGGATTATGCTATTTTTTCTTGTGACATTTATTTTTTTCGTATTTGAACTTAAGTTCTTATAATATGTTGTAGTTTGTTACTTACGCTTGTTCAAATCCTTTTTTATTGTGTAATTGTAAAAAAATAGAAACATGAAAGGGCTAGTTTTACTAAGAGAACGCCCCTTAAAGAGAAACTATTGAGTATTTGAAAGAATGGTTCCCTATAGAACTGAACTTATATAGAAGTTTCGTAAAATCGACCCTAATTAGTTTGAGGCCGAGGAATAGTTGATTGATTGACTTATCGGAGATTTTTATTAATATAATGAACGGTTTTTTTTTTCCTCAAATGGATGGATTTTAAAAGTATTTTCACTGGTAGTTTATATCACCTAGGAATGATACCTTATATAGCTTATGATTGTTCATCTTGTTACCACTACTCGTCGTGCAAATTAACCTTCTTGGTTGCTCTCCATAAAGGACTATTTCACTCGCCCAACAATGATAAGATGTCCTAACATGATAAAACTTAAGGATCTCTTAATAGACATTGCGTAGTTATACTCATGCACTTTGTTAGTTGGTGCATTCTTGTCACTTAAAGTCCTCGTTCTTGTGCTGCTTTGCATTTATGGTTGGGTAAAATATGTAAGTTTGTAAAGTATATTTCAGATATTAGTCCGAGGTATAATGGTCGTATGACGTATCGAGAGATTTTATTAATGTATTTCACATACATTTCATGCATTTATACATGCACATTGACCAATGACCAGATGACGTTATATATGCGTATATATATTTATATGGGATATGGGAAAGATTATGACGTTATATACACACCACCACCTGATCAGCTGGTATACGATGATGATTTTGCCCACAGTGGTTGAGATGATATGATGGGATGCCCTCAGAGGCTTGATGATATTATGTACATACAGACCTATGCATTACATGACATTTACACGCATATGCACGGCATTATAGATATTTTATGATTTACAGAGCTATCGAGACTTACAGGTTGAGTCTTTTACTCCATGTTTCTTCTATGTCTGTAATTAATGTCGACTTACTATTATATTTTAATTCTGCCTTACATACTCAGTACATTATTCGTACTGACGTCCTTTTGTTGGCGACGCGGCATTCATGCCTGCAGGTATAGATAATCAGTTTGACGAACCCCAATAGTAGACAAGATTAGCATTTAGCGAAGGATCGGTAAGACTCCACCTCATTCAGAGTGCAGCCGAGTCTATAAGTCATCACATCAGAATTTTGCTACAGGCTTATAGGTAGGCCGGTACCCAGTCCCATTTAATGTCGAATAATCTTTGAGGCTTTGTAGACGGAGGTTCATTTTGTATAGTATGTCAGAGGCCTTGACAACCTATATGTATTCATGTTTTAAGAAAAATAATTTAGTGATACATGTTTTTCCACTTATAATTGTACATTATGAGTTGTGGCCATGTTGGCCCATGATAGTTACAAAAGAAATGAATGAGTTACAGAGTGGTTCGCTCGGGCCAGTTCGGCACCGGGTGCCAGCCACGCCACCCAAGGTTGGGGCGTGACATACATTATCTCCCTTCCATTCAACAACGAGCTCATTAGGGAATTCAACCCTCATAGTTCTAGTTCGACAACCAAGTTTGACAAAACATGAATAAAGCCAATCCATTCCTATTATTACATCAAAATCGACCATCCCCAATTCAATAAGATCGGCCATGGTATCCCTTCCACGCACCGTAACAACACAACCTTTATAAACTCATGCAGTCGTAATAGACTCACCAATCGGAGTAGACATCGAGAATGACTCATGAAGCTGGTTCGGTTCTATCCTAAATTCCATAGCAACAAAAGGGGTAACATAGGATAAGGTGGAACCGGGGTCAATAAGTGCATACACATCATGATATTGGACAGTCAGAATACCTATAACAACATCTCGAGAAGCCTCTACAGTCTGGCGAACACTCATAGCATAAAACCGGTTGGGTCCTCTCGAACTCGGCGCACCACCCCTAGTTGCATCACGCCCCACGGTTGCTGGAGCAACTCGAGCTGGAGAGGGTGTTGAGGATGTAGCAGCTGCTGGACTAGATGGTTGTGTTGTGCCCCTACCCGCACCCTGGCGGGATACACGACAATGTCTCTGAATGTGGCCCTTCATCCCACATCCATAGCATATGGGTAACTCCATGTAGCAAATCCCTGAGTGCATCTTCCCGCACCTAGGGCATAAGGACCTCTGTTGCTGCTAGGATCTCCCTCCTGACCGACCCTGCTACCTTGA
Organism: Nicotiana sylvestris; assembly: GCF_000393655.2. Classification (NCBI taxonomy): domain Eukaryota; kingdom Viridiplantae; phylum Streptophyta; class Magnoliopsida; order Solanales; family Solanaceae; genus Nicotiana; species Nicotiana sylvestris. Next base: position 109,033,313 of record NC_091064.1, read on the forward strand.
CTAGGCCTGAAACGACTCCATTGCTGCTACTGGCTAGGCCCTATGGCGGTGCACTGGCTGAAGATTGTGCAACAGACTGGGACAGCTTTAATGATCCTCCCCTGAAAGCTCATCTTCCCCCACCTAGTGACTCTCCCATGTTGCCCATAGATCGGGCCTTGCTGTTACCCTCTCTCTCCATCATGTTCTTCAGTTTACGGTTCTCTGTGGCATAAGCAAATGTCACCATCTTCCCATAATTCACGTCAGAATTTAAGGCAGCTGTAGAAGCCTCATTAATAGTCAAAGGATTAAGGCCTGAAACAAACCGGCGTACCCTGGCATCCATTGTGGGAAACATGTGAATAACATACTTGGACAGGCAGGCAAACTTCATGTGGTACTCCCACACACTCCTGCTAGCTTGCTTTAGATTCTCAAATTCTGCTGCACGGACTGCCCTTGTCTCAGCATGTAGGAAATGATCTACAAAGGCGTCGGCAAGCTCGCTCCACCTCGCCGGAGGGTTCCCCTCCTCACGGGAATCTTACCACAACTCAAACCATGAATAGGCTAGTCCTTTCAGACGGTAGGCAGCCAACTCTACTCCCTTTATCTCAGTTGCACCCATAACCCTGAGGGTCTTGTGCATCTCATCAATAAAATCTCGGGGTCCTCTTCTGGATTTGCACCCGTAAACACTGGAGGGTCTAGCTGAAGAAATCTGTTCACCCTAGAATTGGTGGAATCCCTTGCTGGCTAGATGAACTGGGTGCAACATTTTACCTCTGGGCTTGAGAGGCCACTAGCTGAGTCAACATCTGGATAGCTCCCCTAAGATCCTCATCAGAAATACCAGAACGGGAAGTTGGAGCTGGAGGCCGATCAGGAATATTAATGGAGGGGTAATAGCACCCTCAGCAGATGTAGGAACTATTGTAGTGGAACCGTACAGTGTAGTCAGGGTAATGTCCTCACCCCCGGGTTCTCACCCGCATCATCAATTAAGGAATCGACTTCTGCTCCTGAGCAGCGTTGGCTCCTTGGCCAGTTCTTTCTTTCTTCCTTGGTGTCATGTACTGAAAGTTGAAGGAATGCATTAGTTAGAGGAGAAATAGTTTCATAACAAGTTTTGCCGCACGATCCAGAATATCAAAGAAGGGTGTTATTCCTAAATGCCCAAGTAGCCTCCAAATTAAAGATGTGGTCGACTACACACCGATAAGAATGACTCTACTAGACACAGCTGCGAGACATCCTAGGACACTTTAAAACATTAGGCTCTGATACCAAGTTTGTCACACCCCAACCTCAGGAGGCGCGACCGGCGCTAAATCGAGTGAACCCAACTGATCAAACCTTTTTGAACACCTTCTACCCAACTCCCTATGATCAAGAAACCATGCTTTCATTAATTAGACAGTAGGAAAGATCGTACATATAACATTGGTAGTTCATTTTATATTACAACCCTTAAACATAGTTATGTTCCCAAAATTCATATAGTTACAGTTTTAGGAGTACAAGAGTTTAGAATTACAACAGAGTCCAGTGACCCATCCAACGCTCATACATAACCCACACAATCGTCTACAGAGCATCTAAAGATACAAAAGACAGTTATGATAATGCCGGCAATAAGGACCCAACTATACCTCACAAAGTGGTAATTTATAACAAAAGATACATTGCATAACCACTGGAAAAAGGGGGCTCACCAAGGCTGCTTAGAGGAGGATGCACCGCTATCTACGATCAGTACTGTCTACTATGGAACCACCTACATCCATTCAAAAATGTAGCACCCCCGGCAAAAGGGTCGTTAGTACCGTGGAATAGTACTATTATGTATAGCTAAACACCATCTCATTAGAAAGAACAACCATACAAGAATAAAAAAATGATAAGGATCAACAAAAACTTTAAACAATCATCACATCATCAAATAAGGGATCACATAGCTTTCACACACCCATAGCTTTAGGTTGGAACATTTAATACTGTTACATCATCAATCACAATACCACTGCTTTCTTGTACGGAGTCTAATCACGACCCGATCGGCTAGGTTATCTCATTTGAGACATGTACCTCAGTCACAATTTCATTCTCACTTTTTGGTATCAATATTAGCACAATATCACCATGTGTGCGGCATGGTGTCCGATCACGGCCCGATTGGCTAGGTCGTCTTACCAAGACATTTTTTTCCTTTTTCATCATTCATCTCATTTCAATCTTTATTTCACATACATCAGTTTATCGGCACTTGGGACCACAATTATGACATCATACTTGGCAGTAGGCCACCTTTCATAACTCAAAGTCCTTTCCCCCACATTTTACATCATTTCCACTTTCAACATTAACCTTGCAATTTAAGATAATAGGCACATACAAGGGCAATTCAAGTTGTAAGCATAGATAGCATTTCACGTAGTTTGGCATAACAATCTTAATTTAAACTTTACATGAAATCTAGGCATTTTAGCACATGGTTCACATTATTCACACATCCTTAATTTACAAAAAATAGCATATTGAAAATATTGAGGCACACCTTTCACATATATTCTTGCAACACCATTTCACTTGAAATAACAAGTACTACATCAATCAATCTTCGGACTTACAACATTTACATGGACACCATGGGAGCTCAATTTCTAAGAAGAGGGGTTTTTAGCCATACATACCTCAATAGAGCTTTCCTTAAATTCTTACAATAATTCCGGAACTCCGAGCAAGTTCGATCTATTTTATGAGAATTACAAGTTGAACCAAGAATTAGAGAGATAATAAAGATTCTAACTCATTTGGGCACATTATCAAGCTCTAAGTGTGCATTATGATTCTAGGGCCTTTTTGGTGAGAGATTCTATCATCCTACACCCCATTTGTTACATCTTTAGCTCACAATCTCCCCATACCATTTTATCAAACATGCATGCAAGATAATCAATCCTTATACCCATGAACCCACTTGTTAATTACTTATTCTAGTAGGAATTTCGAAATCAAGGATTAGGGCACAAGTTCTTACCTCTTAGGATGAAGGCTTAGAAACTTTTCTTGATAATCTTCAAAGATTTGGGCAAGGATTGAGTAGAGACTTGGTGAGGATCACTTTCTCCCTCTAGAACTCTTTCTCTCACTCTAAATGTAGTAGGAAATGGCACAGGAGAGTCTAATGAGTTGTTTTTAACAGAATATGGTTGGGTTTTAAAAGTTAGAAAATAGGTGCCCCGACTCAATCTGCGATCACATATGCGACCGTATTACTGATATGCGGCCCGCAAAAGGGCCCGCAAAGGTAGCCCTCAAGACTTGAATATTCTGCCCGGGTATGCGACCGATATGCGGTCCGCATACTTATTTTGCGGTCACATAATGGGCCGCAGAAATACATTCTCCTGAAAAACATTTTTCCTTAACCTTTTTAATGCACAGATCAATCCAAAAGGTTCGAAGCTCGCCTCGAAGAATTTTATAATTTCTAACACATATTCTTAACTTGGCACTACGAGATTTTGGGTTTTTCTGTAAAAATTTCACGGGGCATCACATTTCGACTCCGTAGAAAGCTTCTCGAACTCCTCCTCACTATGAGTCAGTTTAGCTCTTAACTTGGAGAAGGCCTGGTCGTACATCATCATGGCCTATAGCACGAAGGAAATAAGTTAGAAAAACGAAGATTAAAACTCAAGGCACAAAGGTTATGTCAAAATCACCTATTTTTGGAGTTTCGTAGACTCCTTAAGAACCACTTGGGCATCGAAATCATGACCTCTTCAATACCGGCAAACAAATCAGCAAATGCGTCATCCTCTTCCTGGGATTCCTCCACATTAGGAGACTCCCTGTTCTGGGCATCCCGTACTTGCCTTGGGGAAAACAACGGGCCTGGCTGATGATCGCCTAAGGCATCAACCTATATCGGGGTTTCCTCTCGCCCTCGAGGGGCCTCAGAGCTGGATCCTCCGAAAGTGCCAACCAAGTACTCGTCGGTACGAGTTGTGTCCTGTTCAATAGTCAGATCGGGGACTGCATCCAAACCCTCCTTCAGGGTCTGCTCAATACGAGGTGGGACTGCATCGGCATCCTTTGACTTGACAGTCTTCTGCCCAGCAACCTTTGAAGCATCAGCACTTCATCTTGTCCTATATACCAGTGGGCAACCGTCATCGTCTTCATCTTCAGCACGAAGAATCTTAGCAGCTGCGAAAGTTAGGACCATTGCATCTGCCCTGGGGTTTCGATCCTTGGCTGTCTTTGGTCTTGGGGACTCTGCCAGCGTCTCCTTCTTTCTCTTTCTATCTTTGGCAAGCTTTTGGGTCTCCTTTTTTGCCAGGAGGAGGCGGTCTCATTGAAACGACTTCCCCAAGGCATGCACAAGCATAAAATGTCAAACATATCGCCAAGAAATCTATTCATAAGGAATTTAGAAGTGACAATGATGAGGGCGTACCATGATTTTTGGCCTCCCATCGAGTTTTGGCCAAATCACGCCAAACGCGTGTGTCATATGGGAAGGTGGAGTCTAAGAGTTTAAACCATCCCGGGAAGTCCTTGAGCGCACCGGGGAACCACATGGTGGCTGCGTAACCAGAAGAGAATAAATTCAAATAAGAAAGGAATTAGTTCGAAAGAGGAAAATGGGACATTTGGATGATAAAACATGCTCGGTGTAGCGGCACTTACGTCTCATATTCCATTCCTCAGCGAATGGCATCTTCTCGGCAAGGATGAGGTCTGATGTCCTGACTCGAATGAAGTGGCTCATCACCCTTGGTCTTTATCTTCGTCGATGCTGGCAAAAAATGCTTTGGCAGATTGGCACTGCAGTTTGACTAGGCCCCCTCGATAGAGACGAGGCTATACAATCTAATCAGATGATTGAGGGTGAAATTTATCCCCTTAACCATGTTCGAGAAATATCTAATCAAATAGACAATTCTCCAAAAAGAGGGATAAATTTGACCAAGCATTAATCGATATTGTTGACAAAAATCGGGGATCACCGGGTCTATCGGTGGAGAGGAAGAATCTATAGGACCTAACGTAAAGGGATACGTATATACACTGAGGAAACCAGCTTTGTGTTTAGTTACGTCCTCCTTCGATGAAGGGATCTCTACTTGTACCGCCTCTCCCCAGTGGCAATCTATTTTCACCTTCTCTATGTCACGTATTAAGCTGATGTATAGAGACTTGGGCTTGCATCGCCCCCATACCGAAGAAGGTTTTTCAATTTTGAGATCGGAGGATATATCGAGAGGCCTAGGAACACACTCTTCAACGCTGGGAGGCACTACCTTTTTACTCATAGAAGAGTGTGACAAAAAAGGGGCTTCCTCTTTCTGAGGCACTGTTAATGAAGATTTGAAGATGTGAAGATGCTACAAAGGTTTGAAAGATATGGGATTGGAGTATTTATAAGTCATCTATGTGAATTGGAGGAGTTGAAAGGATGGCCAATAACGGTTCGTGGGCTTTCGAGAACCGTGTTGACAAGACCTCTGTACAATATTTCTGTCACATCATTTAATGATCTCACGTGGCTAACGTCATAGTCGGGGTATCGAGGAGGCATGAACTCAAGATCGTTTCTTATCGTTTCATTCTAAGAAATGCAGGGACTATCTGTATACGGCTAAAATCGGGAGTCCAACTTTGGGGCTATTGTGGCATTCCACGCCCAACCTCGAGGAGCTCGAAGCAGAATTTGAAGTGTGACCCTGATGTGCTTCCCTCGAGGGAGCATATCAAAGGTCAACCTCGGAGCAATACAAATTGATGATCGTCATGGAAAGGCAGGAAAGCTCCCAAGTACACGTGGTCAGAGATGACCAAGTCTGCAAGAATAGTACAAATCCGTACTAAGCCATTATACAGCTGTAACAATAGCAATCCCTCGTTATTATTAGACATGTACTATGTTGGGATTCCCCCCTCCTATATAAAGCGGACCCTTGTCATTTTTGTAAGGGGGATGAAGATTGAATACAAAAAAACATTCTTTGCTTTTCTTGCCTAAACGTGCTCAACAACTACTCTACGAATTTATTGCATTGTTCTTCTTTTTTTGCTTCTCATTCATTGTTCTTCGTTTATTGTTCATCATTTCTTCATTTATTCTTCATTTATTGTTCATTATCAACCGTTAAAGGCTGCCCTCGAGGTACTATATCGCTGAGCTCGAGGCCCTCAAACCTCGTGACCACACGGGTTTGCTTATCGTTTCTTGCTCATTTACACTTAGCATTATTCACCTAACAACTAGTATTATGATAAATCACGTATTTTTAGAACCACAAATCAAATATAATTATAAATACCATTTTCAAGGTAAACAGTTTGGCGCCCACCGTGGGGCTAAAAATAATAGTGATTGTTTTGGTGCTAGATTTCTGATAACACACGTTATTCTTCACACTTTTTCTTGTCAAAGATTCTTTGATTTCAGGCTTAATCATGTCTAGCACACAAAATTCACCTTTTCACGACCGTAAGAGACTTGGAGAAAACAACGGCATAGGGCTCAATGTACCACCTGTAAACATTGAGGGAGTGCCAAACGTGGAGCCAATTGATATCATCTCCCAAAACGCTCTAAAGATAAAAGCATGCGCAGACCCTATAAGGAAGGGACGCAAGGAAGCCCAGGCTGGAGGCCAAGAAGCACGAGGAATGGAAGAAGGAGGAGTTAGCCTCCAAGTAATATTCGAGATGCTAAAAGCTCAGCAAGTCGCCATCGCTCAACTTTAAAGTCAGAACAGAACCCCTAACACCGCCGAACCAGTAAACATGCAGCACGAACCAGTGCTAGAAAGACCCGATGAAAGCAGCTCGGGGACTGACCCCTCAATCATAAAAGTGCTCGAGGTTTTGACTAAAAGAATCGAGTCAGGAGAAAAGAAGATAGCGGCTAACGATAAAAAAGTTGGGACTTATAACTCGAGGGTCGATCAGATCCCGGGCGTACCCCCGATTCTGAAGGGTATAGATTCAAAGAAGTTTGTGCAGAGACCATTCCCATCAAGTGCGGCTCCGAAGCCCATCCCAAAGAAATTCAGAATACCCGATGTCATGAAGTAGAACGGGACCATAGACCCCAACAAGCACATTACCACTTATACTTGTGCTGTAATAGGGAATGACTTAAAGGATGACAAGACTGAATCTGTATTGCTGAAGAAATTTAGAGAAACACTGTCGAATGGAGCCATGATGTGGTATCACAATCTACCCCCGAATTCGATGGATTCATTTGCCATATTGGCATATTCTTTTGTGAAGGCGCATGCTGGTGCCATCAAGGTTGCTACAAGGAAGTCTGACGTCTTCAAGATCAAACAAAGGGAGAACGAGATGCTGAGGGAATTTTTATCTCGTTTCCAGATGGAGAGAATGGAATTGCCACCGGTCTCCGATGACTGGGTAGTGCAGGACTTCAGTCAGGGCTTGAACGAGCGAAGCTCGATATCTTCAAAGTAGCTAAAGCAGAACTTGGTTGAGTATCCCGACGTGACTTGGGTAGATGTACACAATAGATATCAATTTCTTGCCAAATGAAATCATATTCTGCCAAGAATTCTTGCCAATGTGCCTGCTTCGGACTTAGCTTTTTCTGCGTCTTGAAAAATGTATTAGCCACATTATCCGTTATCACAACCAATTTAGTTCGCATCAAATACACCCGTCAAATTTGCAAGCAATGAATCACAAAAACCATTCCTTTCTCATGAGCTGAATACCTTTGCTCCGTTTCATTCAACTTTATGCTTTCAAATGCCACTGGGTGGCTTCTTGAACCAACACACCTCTAACAGCCTTGTCGGAAGCATCAATATGAACTTCACAGGGCATTTCAAAATCAGGAAGCCGCAATATAGGTTCTGAGGCAATAGCTTCTTTCAGCACATCAAATGCAACACTGCATTTTTTATACCATGCCCACCTAACATTCTTCTTCAACAAATCTGTCAAAGGAGAAACTTTCTTTAAATAACCAGCACTGAATTTCTGATAATAGTTAGCTAACCCGAGGAAAGACCTCAACTCTTTCACTAAATTGGATGCCTGCCATTCCACAATGACCTGCACCTTATTCTGGTCCATCCGCACCTGATTTTGGCTCACCAAGTGCCCAAGAAACTTTATCTCTTGTATAGAAAACTCACACTTTTCCATCTTCACATAAAGCTGATACTTCCTCAAGCGAGACATCACCTTAATCAAGTGTGACATATGTTCATCTAAGGTCCGACTATATATAACAATGTCGTCTAAATAGACAATGACAAAATCATCCAAGTACTCATGCAACACATCATTCATTGGGTTGCAAAAAGTAGCAGGGCATTTGTCAACCCGAGCAACATAACAAGGAATTCATATGAGCCATACCTCGTGACATATGTAGTTTTAGACTCATCACTTTTAGCTATCTGTACCTGCCAATAACTAGACCTCAAGTCAAGCATCGTGAACCAGCAAGCCTTGCTCAATCTGTCTATCAAATCTTGCACCAACGGAACCGGATATTTGTTCTTTACAGTCACTTTGTTCAACGCCCGATAATCAACACACATTCGAAGCATCCCGTCTAGTTTCTTTTGAGATAAAATAGGTGCACCAAATAGCTTTTAAAGGTAGAATCAGTCCCACATCGAGCAACTCATTCAATTGTTTCCGCAATTCAACCAACTCTTTTGGCGCCATCTGATAAAGAGGTTGAGCAGGAGGAATTTAACCCGGCAGCAACTCTATCTTGTGATCAATAGCCCTCCGTTGGGCAAATTTTTAGGCAATTCTGGTGGCATCACATAAGAAAAGTCACTCAATATATGAACGATGCAGTCGACACTTCAACCTTCACATCAGGGTTAACCTCAACCATAGTAGCAAAGAAAGTATCATCTCCCCTTTTCAAACCTTTTTCGACCATCATGGTGGAAACTAATGAAGCCCTCCATTGAGTTTCTTCTTTCCCATAAGGATGAACAACCTTTACAAAACCAGGAGCCGTTTCATTCATGATCATCACTCCGTCCAAGTGATGCATTGGAACAAAGCGATTATTCCGCATAAAGTCAATTCCAAGGATGACCTAGAAATCTTCTAAGGGAATCACACTCAAATTAACTTTCCCCTTCCTGTTCCCAACAGACATTGGAACATTATAAGCCATACCCACAATGGCTTGTGCTTTGGAATTCACTGTCTTCATGTAAGAGAGACATTTGCTCACACTCAATCCGTACTTATGCACCAAATTGACCGAGATAAATGTGTGAGTAGCGCCAATATCCACCATATCTATCACACCCTTTTCTCCAATTTTCATTTCGATATGCATCAGCAAGGAATGAGGGTTTGTCTCCTTACTTGTAGCATTAACCAACAACGTAACATTCATCAATTGCAAAGGATTTACTAATGAAACAACAACTTCTCTTCCTTCTCCTTCCCGATTATTTTCAGTAGCAAGCAAAATATTAACCTGTTCCTGATTCAGACTTTTTTTGGCAATGTGAGGTCCGCTGCAAGTCCAGCAACCATCGTTCTTTTTGTTTGTGATGCCTTTGTTTCTAGCAGGCCTATCAACAACAACCTTGCCCTTTTCCACAATGTCTTTTCGAACTTCCTTCCTCCATTCCCCTTTCTTCTCATACTTTTTCTTAGGTTTTAAAGTAGAGGGAATTTCAGAAAGACTTTGGGTACTGCAGTAATCTACCAAATAATTCATTGTAGCAATCGCACTTGGGAGATCCTTCACGTTCTGTCTCCTAAGTCCGTTCTACGCCCATGCTTGCATTCCAGAAATAAAATTATGCAATTTGTCATCCTCTAACATGTTCTGTATATCAAGCATTAAGGAAGTGAAATCCTTAATATAATCACGAACTGTTCCTGTTTGCTACAGACGTTTCAAGCGATTCTTAGCAAGCCAAGATAAATTGCTATGTAAGAACTGGTCCTTCATTTATTTTTGGGGTTTATCCCACGTATCTATCTTGGGTTTGCCTGCACTTTCATCATCAACCACGCGAGTTCTCCACCACAATTCAGCATCTCCCGTTAGGTACATGCTTGTAATTGTGAATTTTTCCCCATTTGGAACTTCGGCAGCAACAAAGTATTGCTCCATATCCCACAGAAAGTTCTCCAGTTCTTTAGACTACGCGCTCCACCAAACGCCTTTGGATCATGTATCTTTACCTTAGAATGTTCTTCACTGCCTTGGCCAAGAGTAGCCAACGCCCTTCGAAGAACAGTAATTTTAGTGTTCAGAGTTTCGATTTCCTTCTTCAGATCCACAACTTGAACATTCATGGCCTTACATGTTTTTTGAAAACCTTCATGAAAATGATCCATTCCATCCTTTAGACGGTAGATCTCAGTCATTAGATCAGCCAGATCCAAAGGATCATCAGTCACACCAATCAGCGCCTCCAACCTATGCACACAATCACGCAAGTCTGAAGTGGCTCCACCAGCCATGGTCCCAATTCACGAGGAAAGCTCTGATACCAGTTGTTACAAGGCCAATTTTAGCACAACTGACATTGCACTGCAGTAGCCAAACTCTTAGCCACTCAGCCTTACTTTTTTGCACACAGTTTGATACTTAGAATTATTTCAGACTTGTAAAATGTAAGAAACACTTAGTAGTACAAGTAAAACCCAACCTCTATTCAATTCTCACATAATGTACAAAGGAAACTTAGTTGGAAGGCTCACATATGCTACTTTCCTTGGACCAACGAAAATACAACATATAAAAGGGGCTGCTTATGGCAGAATACAAGGGGTAGTTACACTAGGGCCGTTATATAATGTACCTTGCACATGACCAACCTAAAAACAAGCATAACTACTTAATTATATTTTGGATTCAAACATTCCCACTAAATTGAACCCATCTTCAGAATTTTGGCCAATTGCAACATGTGCCTTGCACATGGCTAAACTTCCACAATATACTTCTTCCGTCCCATGACTTACACACTTGTTCTACAATTTTTTCCCAGACTTTGCCTTCCTGCCTTGCCTTGTCTTTGGACTATGCCTCGCCCATAAGCTCATGACCATGTCTTGTCACAAACGTAGCCATCCTACTGATCCACACGCATGCCTTAGTCAAGTTCTATGCGCCTTCATTTGCCATAGTCGTTGCCCACAATCAAGGTTGGCTTGCCATCACCCAAGACACCTTGCCTAGCTGACTTTTCTAAGTCCATGCACTAACTTAGAAATACTTCCAACTGCGCACATTGCTTGCCAACATCCACACAAACCTATGCCAAGGGGAAATGTACAAGCACATGACATAGATTCTTCCCAACATCCGTCATGTCTCAATTTTAGGGGCTAACAGGTAGCTTGGCATTGTTGCATGTGGGAGAGCTTCCTTTAGCTATGGATGTCCACTCTTTGGCTAATAGTTTTATGAGGCTTGATATTTTAGTGCCCGTTATGGTTCTAGCATGTGTTGAGGTGCAACCTTCCTTATTAGATCATATTCAAGCTCAACAGTTTAAGGATGTGAAGTTATGCAAAATTCGGGACAAAGTGTTGTAGGGTGAGGCTAAGGAGGCTAATCTTGATGATGATGGAGTTTTGAGGATCAAGGACCGGATCTGTGTACCGAGAGTGGAAGATTTTACTATGTTGATAATGGAGGAGGCTCACTGTTTGAAGTATTCCATTCACCCTGAGGTGACAAAGATGTATTGTGATCTGAAGCAATATTATTGGTTGTGCCGCATGAAGAAAGACATAGTGGAGTTCGTGTTTTGGTGCTTGAATTGCCAACAAGTGAAGTGCAAGCACCAGAAGCCTAGTGGTGTGATTCAGGGAATGCCTAATCCTGAGTGGAAGTGGGAGTGAATTGCTATGAACTTTGTGGTAGGATTGCCACGCACCTTGGGCAAGTTCGGTGCTATTTGGGTCATTATGGACAGATTGACCATGTCTACTCATTTCATTCCAGTTCAGGCTACTTATAATCCTGAGAAGTTTGCTAAGATCTACATTTGTGAGATATTCCATTTGTATGGGATGCCTATTTCTATCATTTCTGAACGAGAGACTTAGTTTACATCACATTTCTTGAGGTATATGCAGAAGGAGTTGGGTACTAGAGTAGAGCTTAGCACAACTTTTTACTCGTAGACTAAGAGAGAGTCCGAGCAGAATATTCAGGTCCTCAAAAATATGTTGTGAGCTTGGGTGATTGACTTTGGAGGTCAATGGAATTAGGTTCTATCTTTGGCGGAGTTTGCTTATAATAATTGCTACCATTCAAGCATTGAGATGTCCCCATATAAGGCATTATATGGTAGGAGATGTCGTTCCCTGATTGGTTGGTTTGATGCTTTCGAGGTTAGGCCTTGGTATTTTGATTTGTTGAGGGATTCATTAGATAAGGAAAATTTGATCCGACAAAGACTTCTCACGGCTCAGAGTAGACATAAGAGTTATGCGGACCGGAAGGTTCATGATTTGGAGTTCATGGTCAGGGAGCGAGCACTGTTGAAGGTATCACCTATGAAGGGTGTGATGAGGTTTGGAAAGAAAGGGAAGTTGAGTCCAAGTTTTATTGGTCAATTCAAGATAGTTCGGTGAGTTGGTGAGGTAGCTTATGAGTTAACGTTTCCTCTGGGTCTTTCGGGTGTTCACCCTATTTTCCATATTTCGATGTTGAAGAAGTACCATTCGGATGGTTCTCATGTGATGAGATGGGATTGCTACTTGATCTGAATCTGACTTTTGAGAAGGAGCCGATATCCATTTTGGACAGACATGTTTGGAAGTTGAGATAAAAGAAAATAACTTCAGTGAAAGTACAATGGAGGCATCGTCCTGTTGAGGAGGCGATTTGGGAGAGAGGATTATGATATGTGGTCTATATATCCCCACTTTTTGAGGATCCAGGTATCCATCAATCTTTTACCCTTCGAGGATGAATACTATTTTTAGTGGTATATGATGTAACGACTCGCAAAGTCGTTTTGAGCTTTTCACGAAGAAATTCACAGAATAGCCTTACCAAGGTTGCTTTGTGTGATTATGACTTGCAAAAATGGGTGACGTGGTTTCCGAAGTAATCGGGCAAGTTTCAGATTGATTTTAGTAAGTTCATAAGTTTGAGAGTTAATTAAATAGAGAAGTTTGACCAAAGTCAACATCTAGAGTAAATGTGTTTTTTTGTGGTTTTATCGACTCCTTTAGGTACGAAAAGTCATTTTTGACTTAGTCGAGCCTTTTGTTTGGGTCCCGAAGCATTCGTGTGTGTTTTGGGTACTTGGTTAGAAAATTGGGTTTTGGTAGTGTTGGAGTTGACCTTGCTCAACCCGGGTCAAAACAAGCTCTTTTGGGAAATCTGCGTGCGCGAGTGAGTTTGTAGCGTGTTTTATGATATAATTGCATATTTGTCTTGTCTGGGGGTTTCTGAATGAGTTTTGGGTGTTGATTCAGGATTTTGGGAAACCCGATTTTTCTTGTTTCAGTCATCTAGATTTTTCTTTTTCGCTTTCGCGAGAGGGCCTCGCGTTTGCGATGAAGGGGGACAAGGTGTGACATCACGTTCACAAGATTGGGCTCGCGCTCGTGTAGGGTAGTCATGTCTTGTCCGGGTTGCCTGGACATTGCATTTGCGAGGCTAGCTCGCGTTTCGCGAAGGGGAATTACCTAAACAATGAATTAAACCCAAATTTGAGTTACATTTCCCGTTAACCATTTTAGAAACTTGAGAGCTTCAAATTGAAAGAATCATAGTGCCAAGATCAATTTTCTTCATTAGGGGTAAGATATTAACCTTCCTCTAATCATTTTTCATTGATTTCTTCCTTTGGATTAAGCTTGAATTCATGATTTATAGAGTAGAAATTGAGGGTTTTCCATGTAAATGGGTTTAAGGAATATATGAAATTGAGGGTTAAATGTGATTAGAACTTGATGATTTTTGGTATTTAGACTATCTACGTGTCACGACCCATTTTCTCCCTTCGTGAACCCTTGTGACGCCACCTAGTCTCTACGACTAGGTAAGCCTAACACTTTGCTGAAATGAAATAAAAACATGAACATTAACTACTAACAGTAACAAAAATCTAATAAGCAACTGAATGTCACTCGGCATATACAAGTATCACTTCTGAAATGTACTAAACAATTCCCAAAACCTGGAAACCCGCAAGTCACAAGCCACTAAGAAGTCTTAACTGTTCTATACATCATTTAATAGAAATAATAGTTACAGCAAGAAACCTACAGTCTAGACTAAGTTCAAGCTAAGGAAAGCAGGGAATTTCACTAAACATGCTGCACAGAGTTCGAATAGGCAGTTAAAACACGTAGGCATATTATTCTAATTAAACATGATAGTTACATATGCTAGTGTAGTTCAAATAAAGAGAAGCATCTTATGACTTAGTGAAAAATGGGGTTTGACAACAAATAGCCCATGTACGTACTCGGCATTACATGTACATGGCGCTCACATATCAAATCAATACCAAATCCTACGGGGAGTTCCCACACACAAGGTTAGGCAAGCCGCTTACCTCGAACCAAGCTCAAATCAATCTGTCACGATGCTCTTTCCACGATTATCCGGCTCCGTATGGCCCAAATCTAGCCAAATAAATTACATAACATAAATATAGCTACAAGAAACTAATCTAACTAATGAAATCGAAGCTAAGACAAGAAATTGGAAAATCGCCCTAAAAGCCTCTCCGGGCCCACATCTCGGAATTGGGTAAAAGTCAAAAAATTTGAAAACCCATTCACTCACGAGTCTAACCATACGAAATTTACTCAAATCCGAAACTAAAATCTTGATCAAAATCCCAAAATTTGTCCTAAGAACTTTTCTCAAATTTTCACCCTAAATCCTAAATTAAATGATGAAATTAAGCATAGATTAGTGGTATATAACCATGAAGGAGTTAGGAATCATAACCCATTGACTTCCTCTGAAAATATCTCAAAATTTCGCCTTCTACGGAGCTCTCAATTCAATTTGATGATATGAACTCAAAACCCTCGTTTTTGAACTTTAAATTTAGCCCAGGTGCATTCTTCTTCGCGAATGCGGCATCACCATCGTGAACGCGGTGAACGATCTTTTATTGACCCAGAGTTCCTCTTTCACGAACTCGAGGAGCCTCTCGCGAATTCTACCTTTCACTGACTGACCCTACGCGAACACGGGAGCCTCTTCACGAACGTGTAGGCTTAATGCCTGAAGCTCCCTCTGCCCCGTTCCTCTACGCGAACGCGAGGACCATATTGCGAACGCGTAGGCATAATGTCCCACATCTTCGTGAATACAGGAACAACATCACGAATGCAAAGAAAAACTCAAATTCCTTTCCCAAATGCTTTATGCGATCGCGAGACCTCTCTCGCGAACGCGATGAAGGATTTTCTGCAAGAAAAACACCAGATATCTACTATCTCTCAAGTCCAAAAGCTAGTCTGTTAAGAACCCAAAACTCACCCGAGGCCCCCGGGACCTCAAACAAACATACCAACCAATCCTAAAATACCATAAGAATTTAGTGGAGCCCTCAAATCACCTCAAACAACGCTAAAAGCATAAATCACCATCCAATTCAAACTTAAAGAACTTGAAACTTTAAAGTTTTACAACCGATGCCGAAACCTATCAGACAACGTCCGATTGACTCGAAATTTTGCACACAAGTCATAATCAACACTATGGACCAACTCCAACTTCCGAAATCGGAATCTAACCTCGATATCAAAAATTCCACTACCGGTCTAAAACTTAAAAAATTGACTTTTTATCATTTCAAGCCTAAATGAGTTACGAACCTCCAAAACACAATCCCAACATGCCCCTAAGTCCAAAATCACCTAACGGAGCTAAAGGAACTGACAGAACTCCATTTCGGAGTCATCTTTACATAGTTCCGACTACGGTCTAAATTCTAAGGCTTAAGCCTCTATTTAGGTACTAAGTATCCCAAAACACTTCAAATACCAAAACAAAACCTTAAGGCAAGTCACAATAGCAGAAATAGATATGGGGGAAGTAGTTAATAGGGTATCTGCGGTCTACTCTCAAAACGACTGGCCGGGTCGTTACATCCTCCCCCTCTTAATACAATCGTTCGTCCTTGATTGAGCATAGAGACATACCTAAAGTGGTGAAGAGATGAGGATAATGGCTGCACATATCCTGCTTGGTCTCCCAAGTCGTCTCCTCGACCGGCTGACCCCACCACTGGCTCCTCAACATAAGATAGATCCTTGTCTAACTCGACTGAGTTGAAATCCAACACGTGAGATGTATCACCGTGATAGCTCCGGAGCATCGAAACATGAAATACCGGATGAAGTCCTGCTAAGCTGGGAGGTAAGGCAAGCTCATAAGCAACCTCCCCAACTCTCCGCAACACCTCAAAGAGAACAATAAACCTTGGGCTCAGCCTGCCCCTCTTTCCGAACATCATAACGCCCTTCATAGGTGAAACCTAGAGTAAGACCCACTGTCCAACCATGAATGCAATATCGCGAACCTTCTGGTCCACATAACTTTTCTGTCTGGACTGGGCTATGCGAAGTCTATCCTGAATCACCTTCACCTTCTCCAAGGAATCCTGAACCAAGTCTGTACCCAATAATTTGGCCTCGCCTTGGCTCGAACCAACCCACTAGGGATCGACACCGCCTACCATACAGAGCCTTATACGGTGCCATCGAAATGATGGTCTGATAACTGTTATTGTAGGCAAACTCCGCAAGTGGCAAGAACTGATCCCAAGAACCTCCAAACTCCATCACACACACATAGAGCATATCCTAAAGAATGTGAACACTACGCTTAGACTGCCCGTCCATCCAAGGGTGAAATGTTATGCTCAACTCCACCCTAGTACCCAACTCATGATGTATGGCTCTCCAGAACCGTGATGTAAACTGTGTACCCCAGTCAGAGATGATAGATACCGGCATGCCATGAAGTCTGACAATGTCATAGATATAAACTTAAGCCTGTTGCTCGAAAGAATAGGTAGTCATCACAAGAAGGAAGTGAGCTGACTTGGTTAGTCTATCCACAATCACCCAAACTGCATCAAACTTCCGTTGAGTCCGTGGGAGTCCAACAACGAAATCCATAGTGATCTACTCCCATTTCCACTCCGGAATCTCTAACTTCTTAAGTACCCCACCCTGTCGTTGATGCTCATACTTCACTTGTTGGCAATTTAGGCATCGAGCAACATACTCCACTATGTCCTTCTTCATCCTCCTCCACCAGTAATGCTGCCTCAAGTTCTGGTACATCTTCACGACACCCGTAAGAATAGAGTACCGTGAGTTATGAGCCTCTTGGAGAATCAACTAACGCAAACCATCAACATTAGGCACACATAGCCTACCCTGCATCCTCGATGCACCATCATCCCCAATAGTGACCTCCTTAGCATCACCGTGCTGAACCGTGTCCTTAAGGACAACCAGATGGGGGTCATCATACAAACGCTCCCTAATACGATCATAAAGAGAAGACAGAGAGACCACACAAGTCAATGCACGACTCGACTTAGAATTATCCAATCTCACAAATTGACTGGCTAAGGCTTGAAAATCCAACATTATGGGTCTCTTTGCTGCTGGTAGATAAGCTAAACTCCCCAAACTCTCTGTCTGGTGACTCAAAGCATCAACCACCACATTGGCCTTCCTCGGGTGGTACAAAATGGTGATATCATAATCCTTAAGAAGCTCTAACCACCTCCTTTGATGCAAATTAAGATCCTTCCACTTGAACAAATGTTGCAAACTCTGGTGATCAGTGTATATCTCACAAGGGACACCACACAAATAGTTCCTCCAAATCTTTAAGGCAATAATAGTAGCTAACTCAAGGTCGTGGACATGATATTTCTTCTCATGCACCTTCAGTTGTCTGGACGCATAGGCAATAACCCCACGGTCCTGCATCAACACCGCGCTGAGGCCAAAGTCGCAACACATCACAACAAACTATATAAGACCCCGAACCTCAAGGCAATACAAATACTGAGGCTGTAGTCAAAGATGTCTTTAGCTTCTGAAAGCTCTCCTCATACTCTTCCGTCCACCTAAATGGAGCACCCTTCTAGGTCAGCCTGGTCATAGGCATTGTAATAGACGAGAACCCCTCAACAAATCGATGGTAATACCCCGCCAAACCAAGGAAGCTATGGATCTCTATAGCTGAGGATGATCTGGGCCAACTCTGCACTGCTTCCACTTTCTTCGGATCCACCTTGATCCCTTCACTCGACACCACTTGACTCAAAAATGTCATAGAATCCAACCAGAACTCACATTTTGAGAACTTTTCATATAACTTCTTTTCTCTCAAAGTCTGAAGCACTGTCCTCAGGTGCTGCTCATTATCTTCCCGACTACGGGAGTATACTAGAATGCCATCAATAACGTCAATGATGAACAACTCAAGTTAAGGCTGAAATACACTATGCATCAAATGCATAAATGCTACTAAGGCATTGGTTAGCCCAAATGACATGACAAGGAACTCGTAATGACCATACCGAGTCCTAAATGTAGTCTTCAGGATATATGGCTCCCAAATCTTCAACTGGTGATAACCGGAACACAAGTCAATCTTGGAAAACACTCTCGAACCCTGTAACTGATCAAATAAGTCATCAATACGAGGCAAAAGATACCGGTTCTTCACTGTGACTTTGTTCAACTGGCGATAATCAATGCACATACGCATAGAACCATCCATTTTCTTCACAAACAAGACAGGAGCACCCCAAGGTGACACACTGGGCTGAATGAAGCCCTTATCAAGAAATTCCTATAACTGTTCCTTCAACTTCTTCAACTCAGGAGGGGCCATACAATACAAAGGAATAGAGATGGATTAAGTGCCCGGCAACAAAAATACCGAAGTCAATATCTCTGTCGGGCGGCATGCCCGAAAGTTCAGCTAGAAACACATAAGGGAAATCCCTAGCTAATGGGACTAAATAAACTATAGGGGTACCAATACTGACATCTCTCACATAGGCTAGATATGAGTCACACCCCTTCTCAACCATTCGTTGAGCTTTAAGAAATGAAATAACTCTACTGGGAGTGTAATCTAAGGTACCCCTCCACTCTAATCACGGTAAACCTGGCAGAGCTAGTGTCACGGTCTTTGTGTGACAATTACGAATACCATAATGGTGCAACAACTAGTCCATGCCCAAGATAACATCACAATCTGCCATACTGAGCAATAATAAATCAGCATTGGTCTCAAAACAACTAAGAGTAATCAAACACTATCGATACACGTGGTCCACAACAAGAGAATCTCCCACGGGAGTAGACACATAAAGAGGGGAACTCAAGGAATCTCGAGATACAGCCAAATGCGGGGCAAAATAAGATGACACATAAGAATAAATGGATCCTGGATCGAATAGAACCGATGCATCTCTATGATAGATCGGAACAATACTTGTAATGATAAAATCGAAAGCAACGACCTCTGTACGAGAAGGAAAGGCATAGTATCTAGCCTGGCCTCCCCCTCTAAGGAGATCTCTAACTCCCCGACCTCCACTTCGGGTTGGCTGAGCAAGTGGAGTGGCAGCTGGTGCTGTAATCATAGCCTGAGGACCTGGTGGAACACGCTATGACTGAGAAGTTTGTGGAGGTGCATCCTTCCTAAGTCTGAGGCAATCTCTAAACAATTGGCGAGTGTCGCCACACTTAAAATAAGTTCTAGGAGGGCGTGGCAGATATGACTGGCTCAGTCCAGGTCTGCTGGACTGACCGCTGATAGCACCCCGTGCAGGAGGCATACAAGATACTGAGGGTGCATAATAAGGCTCCTGAGGTCTAGGAGGAGTTGTAATACCATTGGCAGCTAGAAGGGCTGAATGAACGGGGCGACTCACATAACCCCTACCATGACGAACTGCAGCTGGGGCACGGGCACTAGAATACTAGCCCGATTCTCGAGACCTCTTGGCCTCTCTCTTCCTTATCCTGAGAAATCATGCCCTCCACTCTCCTAGCAATACTCACCACTTGTTGATACGAGATATCCATCTCTAACTCCCGGGCGATGCTAGTCCTGATACGGGGAATTAGTCCCTTAATAAACCGATGGACCCTCTCTCGAACTATAGAAATCAAGGTCGGTGCATGTCTAGCCAAGTCACTGAAACAAACTGCATACTTCGAAACAGTCATAGTACCCTGGCGCTACTACTCAAACTCCATGCACCAGGCGTCCCTAAGGCTCTGAGAGACGTACACTCTCAAAAATATGTCCGAGAACCGAGTCCATGAAAGGGTAGCTGCCTCAGTCGAACTGTCTGTCTCATAAGCACGCCACCACTAGTAGGCTGCTCATCGAAGATGAAAAGCAGTGAAAGAAATCCCACTCGACTCGGCTATGCACATAGTGTGGAGGATACGGTGGCACTCCTCCTGAAATCCCTCAGCATCCTCTGATGATATACCACTAAATGTAAGAGGGTCGTACTTCTTATACATCTCGAGCCTAAGCTTCTCCTCCTCTAAAGTTGTTGCCCTACCCTCGGGCTGAATTGGGGCTATAGGTGATACCGGTATAACCTCTGGAATCTGATCAACCTGGACCTAATGCTCTAGGGTGAGGACGACGGGAGTCTGTGCTCCTCCCCCGGCCTGAGATGTGGCAGCAGCAAGGGAAATCAACCTTGCTTGAGCTAGAGTGTTGTACATGCTCATGAACTGTGCAAGGGTTTCCTGAAGAGCTGGAGTAGTAGTAGTAGGCATATTAGGTGCCTGTGCTCCGACTGGAGCTACTAGTGTCTCCTCTGTAGCAGCTCGCTTAGATGCTCTGGCTGCACCACGTGGGCATCTTCGGCCTCTACCCCAGCCCCGGCTGGATCTAGAGGGGGCGCATGTGCTTGGTCATATCCGGTTGCACGTGTCCTCACCATCCGTGAGAGAATAGAAGACAAAAAATTAGAATTTTGAAGTCAATAACTCGGACGACAAGGAATCAAATGAAGTGGAATATTTTTTTTCCTAATAGTTCCATAGCATCCCGAAGATAAGCACAGACGTCTCCGTACCGATCCTCGAGACTCTAATAAACTTGCTTGTGACTTACGACTCCTATGAACCTAGAGCTCTGATACCAACTTGTCACAACCCATTTTCTCCCTCCATGAACCGTCGTGATGGCACCTAGTCTCTACGTCTAGCTAAGCCTAGCACTTTGCGGAAATGAAAAAAAACCATGAACATTAACTACTAATAGTAACAAATATCTAATAAGAAACTAAATGCCACTCAGCATATACAAGTATCACTTCTGAAATGTACGAAACAATTTCCAAAACCCGAAAACCTGCAAGTCACAAGCTACTAAGAAGTCTTAACTGTTGTATACATTATTTCTATAGAAGGAGGGGAAAATGAACATAGGTGGATAGAGGGGGACTCCGAGGATCTGCGGGCGCTGACAGATGTACCTTGAAGTCTCCAATAAGCATCAGTGACTGCGACTAGTGATGAGGCTGGTAAGATGAACTGGATCTGCACACGAAAAACATGTGTAGGAAAGAGCGTGAGTAGACCACTACGATACCTAGTAAGTGCCAAGCCTAACCTCGGTCGAGTAGTGACGAGATCAGGTAAGGGTCCTACTGGTATAGACATAATAAAATAAGACGGAATGAAATTCGCAGTAAAAATAGTAATGGAAATCTAACAGAGATAGGATAACTGAAAGAAAACAACTCATAACACAATAATAACAACCAGGGAGATCCGAGATACCGTTTCGTAGTCCCAAACGTAAATGTGTTGGGGGATCTCCCGGAATACCATTCTGTAGTCCCAAAGGAAATATGCAAAACAAGGGGATCTCCAGGAATACCATTCCGTAGTCCTAAAGTAAATATGCAGTACAGGAGGATCTCCCGGAATACCATTCCGTAGTCCCAAAGTAATTATGCAGCTCAACCAATAGAAATAAAAGTTACAGCAAGCAACCTACAAACTAGAGTAAGTACAAGTCAAGGAAAGCAGGTAATTTCACTAAACATGCTGCATATAGTTCAAATAGGCAGTTAAAACACGCAGGCATGTTATTCTAATTAAATAGGATAGTTACATGTACTAGTGTAGTTCAAACAAAGAGAAACGTGTTATGACTTAGTGAGAAACGAGGTTTTACAACAAATAGCCCGTGTACGTACTCATCACCTCACGTACACGACACTCACATATCAAATCAACACCAAATCTTAAGGGGAGTTTCCCCAAACAAAGTTAGGCAAGCCACTTACCTCGAACCAAGCTCAAGTCAATCCGCCACAAAGCTCTTTCCATGAATATCCGGCTCTGAATGTCCCAAAATCTAGCCAAATCAATTAGATAACATAAATATAGCTACAAGAAACTAATCTAACTAACGAAATCGAAGCTAAGGCAAGAAATTGAAAAATTGCCCAAAAGGCCTCCGCGGGTCTACGTTTCGGAATTGGGTAAAAGTCACAACAAATGAATACACATTCACTCACGAGTCTAACCATACCAAATTTACTCAAATCCGATACCAAAATCTCGATCAAAACCCCAAAATTCGGCCTAAGAACGTTTTTTTAAAATTTTCCCAATTTTCACACAAAATCCGAAATTAAATGATGAAATAAAGCATAGATTACTGGAATATAACCATGAAGGAGTGAGGAATCATTACCCAGTGACTTCCTCTAAAAATCTCTCGAAAATTTACCTTCTACCGAGATCTCAATTCAACTTTATGATATGAACTCAAAACCATCATTTTTGAACTTTAAATTATACCCATGTGCGTTCTTCTCCGCGAACGCGGCCTTTCACTGATTGACCCTACACGAATGCGTGAACCTCTTCGTGTACGCATAGGCTTAATGCCTGAAGCTCCCTCTGCCCCATTCCTCAACGCGAACGCGAGGACCTTATCGCGAACATGTAGGCTTAAGGTCCCACATCTTTGATAATGCGGGAACAACATAGCGAACGTGAAGAACAATTTAGCTACCTTTCTCAGATTCTCTACGCGATCATGAGGCCTCTCTCGCGAACACGATGAAGGATTTTCTGCAGCAATAACACCAGAAATCTGCTATCTCTCAAGTCCAAAAACTAGTCCATTAAGCACGCGAAACTCACCCGAGATCCCCGGGACCTCAACCAAACATACCAACTAATCCTAAAACACCATAAAAACTTAGTCGAGCCCTTAAATAACCTCAAACAACACTAAAATCACAAATCACCCTCCAATTCAAACTTAAAGAACTTGAAACTTTAAATTTCTAAAACCGATGCCGAAACCTATCAAACCATGTCCGATTGGCCCCAAATTTTGCACACAAGTCATAATCAATCTACGAACCTATAAGAACTTCCAGAATAGGAATCCGACCTCGATATCAAAAATTTCACTATCGGTCCAAAATTCCAAAAATTTGACTTTTTGTCATTCAAGCCTAAATGAGATACGGACCTCCAAAACACAATCCGAACACGCCCCTAAGTCCAAAATCACCTAACGAAGCTAACAAAACCGATAGAACTCCATTCCAGAGTCGTCTTCACACAATTCCGACTATTGTCCAAATTCTAAGACTTAACCCTCCATTTAGGGACTAAGTGTCCCAAAACACTTCAAAAACCAAAACGAAACCTCCCGACAAGTCACAATAGTAGAAATAGATACGAGGGAAGCAATTAATAGGGGATCGGAGCTCTAACTTTAAAACGACAGGCCGAATTGTTACACTAAGTTATGGGTAAGATGATCCTAGGCTTAAATTCCAGATTTGCCTTTGTCGGTCAGGGTTACCTTTTGGGTCTATATTTGGGTTCCGGACTAAACCTTGGCAATATGGGTATTGTTGGGTTCGTATGATCATGTAGATTACTGATTGTGACCATAATGAAATTGGATTCACATTAAATTAATATTTTACCTTTGGGGTGTGATGGGGTTTTAGGTTGGCTTTTGGATCCGAATTCTTTTATATGGAAATATAGGCAGGGGCGGATGCATCGTTGATGAAGCGGTTTCACGCACACCACTTCATCGAAAAACTATACTAAATTTATGTATTAATACTGTGAGAAAACAGAGAAGTAGTAAAAAACGACACTACTTGATATAAATTGTCTCTTGGTGTTTGGTTATGTGCTTGATTTTGCTTCCGGAGGTCAACTAGTACCTTTTTTACAAATATTTGAGAGGACCTCTTTGGTTAAAAATTGTGCTTAAGTAGAATTGAACTCGATACCTTTTCTAAGTTAAAAGTCAACAAAACCAATAGATTAAGATTATATCTTCTCCAAAAATATGATAATTAAAGTTATTATTTTTGTTCTTTAATAAGATTTTGACACCGCTTACAAAGTTTTTTGCGTACACCCCTAAATATAGGTATTCATAGCTTCATATTCTAATCTAGAATATATATTTGAACATAATGGACTCGTTTGGAGGCTCAGAGGAAAGGCAAGGCCGTGGAGTGACTTTTCGTCTTCGAATTCAGGCAAGTTGAGACTTACTAGACCCTTTATGTAGTGCTATATGTTGGTAAATGTATTAAGGAGTGAAATGGGGAATATGAGGTCCCATACTCGTGAGGTGACAAACACTTGTGTTGGTACCATTGTATCGGTATGGGGAATTCAAATAAGAAAGTAGTATAATTGTGACTAAGATGATGTGTTTAGCCCTCGAGCCATGAGAATGGTGCATATATCCATTTAGGTTAGTATGATTGCTACTTATTTGGGCCATGAGTTCCATGATTGACTGAGTATTTATCTTTGTTGCTGAGTTGCATTTACCACTCAACATCTCGTGTGATTTATGAAAAAAGTTACATAAATCTTGATATTGACTTGCTATTTTGCATTTGCATGGTGTACACATATCCATTCACTCTTCCATGATACTCCAAGCATATGACTGATAAATGGTAAGACTAATTTTCGATATGGTACGTGGCTATGGAGTGATGATGATATTCAGCCAACGGCAAGACCCGAAGTGATCTAGGAACTTTGGTATTCCGGATGGGTATATGGACCTCATAAGTCCCCCATGGGTCACGTGAAACCTGTATGGGTCAAAATTAGATCTAGTTTAGCGAATGCAGACGGACGGGATTAGGCCGAGGTCGAAACCGAATATGATTCGGTGGCAAGGAGTCGCCCAAAGGGAGAGACCGGTGCCGAGGTCGAGTGGAGTGCAAGCGGAAGCAGCTGTTAGGATGTTCCTATGGTTACAAGAGGGAATATTATATTGAATATTCCCTCACTTTGTATTTTTTAGGATTTTCTAAGGATATTCCTTATAAGTAGGAAGAGAAAGGAAAAAAAAATGGGGTTGGAAACTTCTGTAAAAGAATATTTTGTAGAGAGTTGACTATAAAGAATATACAAAAAGCTTGTCTTGTCTTTTACATTTGATTCCATTGTATAACATTCTCCTTCAGTTCACAAGATCCGAGGGCATATTGTTCAGTACTATCGTATGTTGTCACACGTTGCCTCTGAAGAAAGAATCATCCACCTTATCTAACATTTAGGTGACTTATTGCTTCTTATTACATTAAATGTCATTTACCACATTTATTGCATGCATTTGTTATCATATTTATATCTGATCATTAAGCATTAACTTGGTTTTTGTTGACTAGAGCACGGTTCACACTATCTAAGTTGTTTGATTTTGGATCTAGGACTTATTACTTTTAACTTGGATTCACCCCTTATCCATTCATTAAATTGGATCAACAGATTTTGGTCAAAAAATTTGGCTCCGTCTGTGGGGAGTTCCTAGTTAAAAAGTTTATTTTCTTCTAGATCTAAAAAAGCAACAACAAAACCCTTCACTTCCTTGTTTGTACAATCTAACCATGGCGGGAAAAGGAGAGGAAAGACTAAAAGTAGTGATGGATTTCACAACTAACTCCTAGGCACCATCAATAAGGTGTGACGCTGAGCGCCTCACCAAGACAAAGTGACTCACCCCCTTCTCATGGTAGTGTAACCGCTTCGCGTGAAAAGGGAGCCTCAACGTCCATGACAGAATAAGCCCCGCCTGCAGTGAAAAAGTTATAGGAGGCATGCTGACAAGTACCCTGAGCAGCATACTCGACAAACCCGCTCAAGGGATGAGTAGGATCACCGCAAGAGTGGACACGCCAATAGCTGTCAACGAGCAACATGCCCCTCACCCAATATGTAACACTCACACCGCTGTCGATGCAGGTAACGACTCCCTCATAGCTGTTCTGAAGAAAATTGAAGAAATGAAAAATGAGAATAAATCACTCCGCGATCAAATGAGGGAGCACGACGAAAGGGTCGATAAGATACCAGGCGCCCTGAAACTCCTACCAAAAAGGGACGTCGGCTAGTTCATGGAACAACCATACACCGAGGAGGCAGCCCCATATACCATACCTAAAATTGTCAAAATGGCACAATATTTGAAAATATATGATGGCATAACGGATCCTGAAGACCATATCATTGATTACATCATGGCAGTAAAATGCAAGGACCTCTCGAAAGAACAAGTACCGTCGGTGATACTGAAGAAGTTAGATGTAACCCTAACAGGGGGAGCCTTGACATGGTACTCATAATTGCTAGCAAGTTCCATAATGATGTTCGAAGAAATGGCCGACAAGTTCGTCACTACCCATGTCGGGGCCAAGAAAGTAGAAGCCAGAGTGAATGACATATTCGCTGTTAAACAATCGCCTGGCGAAGGACTTAGGGACTTCCTTGCCCGGTTCAATAGGGTAAGAATGAGCTTGTCAAACGTATAAGAAGGGATGGCGGTAGCGGCCTTTCAAAATGGGCTGAACAGGAATGGGTCAAGGGCGACTAGGAAATTATTAAACACACTCATGAAGTACCCTACCACCACTTGGGAGGAAATTCACAATGCTTACTGCGCCTAGGTGAGGGAAGACGAAGAGAACCTTCATGGTCCAACCCAACGGCTAATGACAATCCAAATGGAAACATGAAAGGATCGACGGAATGACACCCAAAGAGATAACGTAGGCCCACGCCTCAATCTGGAAAGGCACCAACCATACAAGAGAGCAACCATACCAGAACTTCCCCGCCAAGCCGAAGTGGAATCCCGACCACAAATAGGAATTCATAGAAATGAGAGAGGTATGCATCCACTTTTATCTGCTCACAACTTCTGTGTATCTCCTTCAGAAATAGTCTACGCCCTAGAGAAGCTTTGTACCAAGGTGAAACGGCAGCAAAATATGAAGTCGGACCTAAACACCAGAAAGTCGAATGTCCTGTACGAGTTCCATCAGGAATGCGGCCACAAGAACGAAGATTTCATAGACCTCAGATAAGAAGTAGTGAACATGCGCCACTAAGGACATTTAAAAGAGCTGATGAGCGACCGAGGGAGAGCCAACTTTGCCCGCGAACGAGAATCACACCAAGGCCCCCAAAAACCACCCTCCCCCGCCCGCACCATCCAAATGATCATAGGCTGAGGCGGTGAAGCAACAATCAACCATGTGAAATTTACCACCACACATAAATTGAAGCCTTCGCGCCCTTATGCTCGTAGAGTTACTTCTGAACTGAAATTTTTACTGTCTTCCTTGTGGCCCTCCCTTTTATTTCCGTAACACTCATGCGGTACCTTTAACTACCCCAATTCCTATCTGAATATTTCTCAAGGGTCACGATGTCACATCTGCAAGATTGAATTCCCCAAGTTGGGGTTTACTATGTTTATCTTGCTCGAAATGTTGATTTGTCTGTATCCTCTTGTCTAACCATAACTAGGCTCTTCCTGAATCAACTACTGACTACTCATTAGTACTTTCTCATATCAATATTCCATGTAATTTTCTTGGATCAATTATTTTATCTTAACTTATGTCTCACACTGTCTCCTTATCAATCAATAACATCTCTGGCAGGAACTCTTACTTCCTCTCCTTGATGTCCTATTTGCATAATGTTCTAGAATCGTAGCATATCTGTTGGATTTGAATAAATGCAATCTCATCCCTTTCTTATTTTTTCCGAATTCTTCCTTTACCATTCCATAGTTATTAGAACCAATTAACTTTGACTTAATGCCACATCACTCCATATTCCCCCCTTAGGAGAGTACTAAGATTTAGTGCCACGATGATCTATGTATAGATGTTTTACCTCTTTATATTTAGCATCTTCTCACATCATCGATGACCCTTAATTGCCTTGTGGTAATCCTTCTGTGCCAAGGATAACAAAATTACTTACTCACGAGGGTGACAATTAATGTAACTGACACATATAGTCCCTTAAGATTAACTTTGTTCACAATGCTTGCTTTTAGGAAAGGGTCTTCCTGAATGACCATTCTCTGAATTTCACTATCTTTTTCTGTTTTCCATTCAATTATCGCCAGAACGCAATCTGAAATTCTTATGATGTCGACCATTATCAAACTGCTCAGTCCCTAATTCATGTTTAGCTTATCTTATTCACCAATCCATATTGATTTCTATTACTCCAGGTCTAATCGACATCATCAAACTTCTCAGTCCCTAATTCATGTTTAGCTTATCTTATTCACCAATCCATATTGATTTCTATTACTCCAGGTCTAACTTTTCCTTCTGGTAATCATATTAGAGTCACGAACTTATATTTCAAAATGAGGATATGACTTTATGGCCTATATTCATTTGTTGTCTCAAGGCATGTCATCTCTTGTCTTTTCCTTCACTTGACTATATACTTTGTAATATTGTCATCTTTTTGGTCTATCGTGGTCATCCATGTATCACATCTTACTCATAATGCTTTGGTAACTCTCTTCTTACTTCCCGCTAACATTTATGTCTATCACTTTATTCTGAGAACTCGAACATGACATTCATTTGCTTTTAGCTCCCCTTGCTCTATCCATTGGCTTTTTGAGTTGCCTAACATTCGCTCTCTATTAGGGACGGGAGCCATACTAAAATAATATTCATCCCTTCTATGCTTCCAGTGCCTATCTTTATAGTACTCATATCTGGATTGTACTATTTTAGAGTGCACTATGTGGGTGTCCCACAAGGAGATCTATTAGCATATATGCAATATCCTTCAGAAATGTCAACTAATGCAAACCATCCATCCATAATTTTGGGTCACTCTAACCCCAGCCAGATCCTAATATTCGTCCTTCTCTTATACTACTTCTGTTAGCCCCCATAAAGCATAACTGAGATGGGGGTGGCCAATTGTACATACCTCTGTTATTGTTGAAGGTAACTCAAAATGCTTATATTTCTCTGCCTGAATTATAAATACAAATAATCTTAATTAACTGGGCACCTCGTACCCTTCTTCATCTTGCTTCTTTTACTTGCATCTATCTTCTGAATCTCTCATTGCCTTTCACCATAGGGGTGGATATTCTTGCCTTAAGAATCTTTATCAAGAAGCTTACACGTCTTAGTACACATATGTTCTGCTGGAGACCTCACATTTATTTATCATAAGCATGATGAAAAATTGAGTTCCTCTTCCTCAACTCTTCCACAACCACATTTAATCTCTTAAATTGTCTTTTGGATGAAGGTATCATCTTATTATGAATAAAATATAATTTAGGAGTTTAAATTCTTACAACTGAGTTCTACAACATGATCTAGAGTAAGAAGAAAGAGTGACAGTCCTAAATGCCCTATAAACTCCTGCTTATAAGTGTGGTGCACGATACACCAATAAACAAGACTCTACTAGATACGGCTTGTAGACTCCCTAAGAAAGAACTTCTCTAATACCACTTTTGTCACGACCCAAACCGATGGCCGCGACGGGCACCAAGTACCTTACTAAATCGAGTACCAATGTAACGTATCTTTCGTATCATTCTATCATAGGTAAATGAACCGCAGTAAAGCATGGGGGAATACAAACTTATACATATGACATACTGGCCTATAAAACCAAAAATGATCACTCGTACAATGAACATACGCCGATAAGGCCATACAATATTTCACATACACGACATATGTCTACAAGCCTCTAAGAGTACATAAATGTCATAAAGGTCGGGATAGGTCCCTGCCATATTAATCAATACATGTCCTAATCTTACTGACCAAATAAGCAACTGCAGAGCAAATGAAGCACACCAACACCTTCCGCTGAGCTGATAACTTACTTGGAGGACTCTCATCCTGTATATCGGGACCTATGGGCATGAAACACAGTGTCCCGGGCAAAAGGGATGTAAGTACGAATAATGTACCGAGTATGTAAGGCACATAAATAAGTATATAAAAGACATGAAAGAAACATGGAGTAAATGACTCAACCAGTAAGTCCGGATAACTCTCTACATCATGAAATACTTATAGTATCATGCATATGCGTATGAATATCATGTCATGCATAGATACATGTTTCATAACATCATCAAGCCTCTGAGGGCATCCCATCATATCATCTCGGCCACTGTGGGCAAATCATCAACGTATATCAGCTGATCAGGTGGTGGTGCATATATAACGCTGTAACCTTTTCCCATATCCTATATACATATATTATACATATATATATATATGCGTATATAATGCCATCTAGTTATGGTTCAATGTAAGTGAATGCAATGCATGAGAAGTACGTCAATAAAATCTTATGGATTGTCATAAGACCATTATGCCTTTGATTAATATCACGAAATAAAATTTATCAACTTACGTATTTTCTGAGACCCATGAATAGATGATAGAATAATACGGCACATGGGGAATAAAGAACATAAGAATCTCTAATATTTCTATGAATAGAGTCATGTATGGAAATTATGCATTTGCTCGTTTCGTTTGTGTCGTATGGATCATGCCAAAACAAAGAAGGGATATCCTTAACATAACTGAGCCTATTATCTTGACAATCCCTATAACATACGTCAATTGCGACAAAAACGTAACTGCAGATCGAAGTAGGGGAGAATCCGTATAATATTCTTGAGAAAGATTGCACCGTACTCCGTTAGAATCGCAAAATACCGTTGCTATTATGCTAAATAGTTTTGTATGAATTTATTGAAGAACTCATGTTACATGTATATACATGTTCTTGTATGAACATGCTGAAGACTCCCTTCATCATATTGTAGAGATTCAACACCTCTTTAAGTGATTTAGAGAGGCCTTTAAATTTTAGTGGGTGTGGGACCCACTTAGGATGTCATAGCCACCTAACTCTCTTATTTTTCCACCTTACCATACAACATTAAGAGCCCCTAATTTGATTTATCTTGCTGCGACGTTACCCATTTAAACTTATCCAAGATTATCATTAACTATCCACTAATCTCTTAATTAACTTGTTAATATCTCACTAATTCAATAGTTAATCAATTACCCACATAGTCAAGAATTATCTCAAATTACTCAAAATACTACTCACTTTTAATACACTTTATACACTTTACTATCATGGTCATGTGGTTCCTTGTATGACACTAGTCCATAAATATTGAGTATTTTAGGTCGGACCGTATTTTATCCCAAAATGTCAAACTTTGATGAAAATTCATTTTCTTTGATTTGCTTACCCTCTCACCTTCAGGAATTTACTCATCACTTGTTTGAAATAGCATAATGCTTATAATCCCCAAATAATCTTGTCCTTGAACTGATGTCAATTATCTTTCGACAAATTCAACGTACCATACTATAAGGTGTAACATCGTCATAATATAATGCTGCAGAATGTAACATCAACGTAATACTGCAGGTTGTAACATCATTGTAATATAATACTGTGAGACATCACATCATCGTAATATAATACTGCGGGGCGTAATAATCACAGAGCGACTAAAACTGGCCGTCATGGCTGAGTAAGTCAACTAGTGTTCGGTGCTTAGAATGGTACTCGTTGTACTTGGATACCACCTTCTTGAAATTGTCCGTCCTCTGCTCTTCCCTCTGATCGCATTCGATCTCCATGATAAGGGTCTAACATGCAAAAAAAGAGGTCAGTGGAAGCAAGTTACACATATGAAATGAAGTTATCCTAATATGGGAAAATCAAACTTACTCGCACGGCCATGCCAGATATACCCAGTGACAGATCCGCATCATTTAGCGTCTGCAGCGTCCTATTCTCAGAATCCGCACACAAGGGAGCGAATGCCGGCACCTAAAAGGTCTTAATCTACGGGGATGACTATGTGCCGATCGGGCCCCTCCGTCCTAATTTTCACTACGGTAAACCTATCCTCAAAAGCCCGCACTTCCTCAAGGTCGACGTCAGAACCCAACCCATCATCTTCTACGAGGACGATTCTATCCCTATCATTCGCTGAGGATAAGTCGACTCCGACTATCTGAGCAGATTCCCTCCTATTGTAGGTTGCCTCGGCCGCTGACGGTCTTTCCTCCATGACGATAGCCGGCGTGGGAGTAGCCTCAATGATCAGTAAAGAAGTCGTCTCTGCATCAAAATCAATGGGCCTTTCCGACTCTGTATCAGTAGTGTCGGCCCTTCTAACCTCCACCCTACGTCTTTTCCTAGGTAGCGTCTCCCCCTAGTCATGAGATGACTCGTCAGCTAGATGTAGGATGCAATGATCAGAGGTCTCGGTAGATGTGATGGCTACCCGTGAGGTGGAATCACCTAATGGCACAACTAGAGCTTGACCCCCTACAAACTTAGCCAGTACAAACTGCATTCCATCCAACGCGACTGCCTATCGTAATGCAGGAACTGGAGCCTTTGCCTTCTATGAAGCTCACCGACCTGGCACAGATAAAATCATGTTTAAACCAAGGACGACGACGACACATTATTAAGATATAATAAAAGCGAAGGTCATGGAAATAGAAATTAGACTCACTAGTCAAAAGCTTAGGACCAAACCACTTGTGAAAGGACATCCAGTAGCAAATCCCCACTTTATGAGGCAAGGCAGGAGTCACCCAGTCCTCGATATCAGGAACTAAGGGAGGTGGATGCTTACCGGCTAAAGTAGAAAGACGAGCAAGTCAGAAACAAAAAAGAAGAGATTCAAAAATATACTACGAATAGTAAAAAGCCATTATGATTGAAGTTCCACTGCTCAGGGAACCTGGCTATATCCACCACCACGTGCTCGGTCTCGACAAAGAAGTAATTGCACCAGAACCGGCGGTTCACCTTGTCATCCATCCCTGTCACCAATCATTTAGTCCCATAGTGACAGAGATGTGACAACCCGACCAGTCGTCTCATGAGTTGCCGCTCTGTTTCCCCCATTTATGCTTCTTATTTCTTTGTCTATCGGTTCTATATATGATCGGATTGGTCGGCTCGGACTCGGAAAGGATTTGGTAAGGTTTGAGACACTTAGTCTCTTTTGAGGAAGCTTAAGTTGGAAAAGTCAATCGGATGTTGACTTATGTGTTAGAGGGCTTGAATGTGAGTTCCGATTGTTCGGATAGCTTCGACAGGTGATTTGGGACCTAGGAGTGTGATCGGAATGTGTTTTGGAGGTACGGAGTAGATTTAGGCTTGAATTGGCGAAATTGGATTTTTGGTGTTTTCAAGTTGATAGGTGAGATTTTGATATGGAGGTCGGAATGGAATTTCAAGAGTTGCAGTAGTTCCATTGTGTCATTTGCGATGTGTGTGCAAAATTTCAGGTCATTTGTGTGTGGTTTGGTTGGGTTTTTTATCAAAAGGGTAATTTAGAAGATTTTGGAATTCTTAGGCTTGAATCCAATGCAAATT
Organism: Nicotiana sylvestris; assembly: GCF_000393655.2. NCBI lineage: Eukaryota > Viridiplantae > Streptophyta > Magnoliopsida > Solanales > Solanaceae > Nicotiana > Nicotiana sylvestris. The sequence goes on from NC_091064.1 coordinate 109,067,102, forward strand.
TGGTATTTGATGTTGTTTTGAGCATTCTGAAGATTGGAACAAGTTTAAATGATGTTATGGTATATGTTGGCATGTTTGGTTTAGGTACCGGGGGCCTCGGGTAAGTTTCGGGTGGTCAATCGGACCATTTCATGTTGTTGTGAATTGCAGAAAACTGCTGAAGTGTTGCAGAGCATTTGACCTTCGCGTTCACGAGTAGGTCCTCTTGTTCGCGAAGGGTTAGTTGAGGAGGCTGAGATTTTAGCCTTCGTGTTCGCGAGTAAGTCTCAACGTTCACGAAGGGCTGGATGATTGTGCATTGCATTCGCGAGAAGGGGAGCACATTCGCGTAGAGGAAATTGGGTAGCTAGGTTGGAAGGTGTTTTGTTCATCGTGTTCGCGAGAGGAGGAGCGCGATTGCGAAGGGTCAAGCTGAGGAGCCATCGCGTTCGCGAGTAGATGGTCACGTTCGCGTAGAGGATTTTTTTGGTCAAAGTTATTTTGTGTATCGCGAACGCGAGGCGTTGAACGCGTTTGCGAAGAAAGAAATGAGGCATGGGCAGAATGTTTAAATAGTTGTCTTGTCCGTGATTTTAGGGTTTATTTCCACCATTTTTGAGCAATTGTGGAGCTTTTTGAAGAGGGATACAAGGGGAAACACTAGTAGGTAAGATTCATGGACTTAATACTCGATTCTACTGTGAAATCTACTTAATTAATCATCGAAATTTAGCCTAAAATTGAAGAACTATGGCTTGTAATTGGAGACCTAGAATTTGGGATTTGAGGGATCGTTTGTGGTCGGATTTTGATGCTTTTGGTATGAATGAACTCGGGGAATGATAAGGAATCCATTGATGTGAACTTTATCGAATTCCGAGACGTGGGCCCGGAGGTTGGGTTTTGGTAATTTCGGGATTTGTGTTGTAAATTGATTATTTTTGCATGGGCTTCGTTCCATTAGCATATTTTGACGTCTTGATTCTGATTTTGGATAGATTCAACGCGAGTGGAGGCCGATTCGAGGGGCAAAGGCGTCGTGGGCTAGAGTTTGGACCGAATTGAGGTGAGTAATGATTGTAAATGATGTCCTGAGGGTATGAAACCCCGGATTGCACATCGTTGTGCTATATTGAGGCGACGCACACGCTTGATGATGAGCGTAGGGTCGTGCACTGTTGGGGATTGTGACTTAGTCCGTCCCGAATGACTATCTTACCGCGTATTTGACTGAAATCTATTTGTTATCATCATGTTTTGGGCTGAATGCCATATTTGGGCCTCATGCCAACTATTTGAACCCTTAGGGATTTTTATTAATATTTCTTTATTGTTTTGACTTTATACTTGAACTCAGTCATGCTATATTCCATTGTTTTCATAACTCAGTCATGTTTACCATGCTTTAACACTTAAATGATATGTTAAATGATGTTTTGTGTTGAGCACCATATTTTACTGTTGCCCGAGTGGCTGTGAGATTCTGACTGAGTAAGGCCAAGGGCCTACATTGTGAGGAAACACTAATTATGATTATGAGGCCGAGGGCCTGAGATCTGTACACCACGAGGTGGCTTGTTGATATGAGGCTAAGGGTGTAGTGATGATGCCACGAGATGGCTTGATATTGTGCTTGGGTCGTAAGGGACCCCTCCAGGAGTCTGCACATACCCAGTGAGCGCGGGTACCCATTGTGAGGTGAGATATAGCCTGAGGGGCTGCTTTGTTTCTGAGATATTGCCCGAGGGGCGGATTTGTTGACACAGTGCCCGAGGGCGATCCTTTATGTTGTTATCTTTCCTAATTGTCTGTCATTTACTTGCTTAATTGTTACAAAGGCATTTTATGAAGTTTAAACTGAACTCAGTAACTTCGCACATCTTTACTGCTTCACTGTTTTACTGGCTTTTACTGCTTCCTTATAGCCTGTTACGTGCCTTATGTGATTTCGTACTTCTCAGTCTTTATTTATGATTATTAATCACTGAGTTGGAGTACTCACTTTAATCTCTGCACCCCGTGTGCAGATTTATGTACTGCTAATCCTGCTCGCGAGGGTTGAGAGCTACCGGCAGATTTTGGAGTTCATGAGGTAGCTGCTTGTCGTCCGTAGCCCAGTGCTTCTCCCCCTTTATCTCATTTCTTTCTTTTTCAGTAATTCTGTAATAGCTTTGTAGACACTTCAGACTTGTAATTCATTGATAGATGCTCATGACTAGTGACACCCCGGTATCGGGTTGTGTTGGATTTTATTTTCGCAAACTGTAATGTTCACTGCTTATCATTTTGGGATTATTATTATAATGTCTAAGACTTAATGCTTATTATTTTAAATTGCTTAAAATTGAAATGGGAATGTGTCGGCTGGCCTTATCTTCACGAGAGGTGTCATCACGACTGGGTCCGGGGTTAGGGTCGTGATAGGAGATGAATCATTGTGCCCCTGTAGAAACTAGGTGAGAAGAGATGCAGCAGATGACGAATGGAGACTCCGCAACCGTCTAACTCGGCGAACTTTGCCAGCATAAAAAAAACTTTATATAGATAAGGGGAAAGCTGTGCCGGGCATACGCCGTAAAAGTGGAATAACCTCTCAGCGAGTGGGGGAAGAGGAATAGAATAACCCACTAAAAATGGGTATTGGTAGAATGCGCAATACCCAGGTCGGTGAACTTGTATTGAGTCATTCCCCTCTGGAACAATGTCGATGTGAGAAGGAATGTGGACTTTAGACCGCAGTTCAGATATCTATTTCTACCCCAAGGCTGATAAAGCCTGCACAGGAGTGGGGCAGGCTCTTTTTGAAAGTCATTCCTGACCGAAGGGTTTTGAGGAACTATCTCTTCCCTGGTGGGAAAACATTCGTCCTCTGCAACCGTGGGTTCGCCACTACCGGAAGGCATAGCTACCGATAAAGCGGTGCCATCAGAAGTTGTATCAGAAGAGTGAGAAGAATTTGACATCTATGAAAGATATGTGTGTACAGGAAAACCAGAAGTAGCATATCAATGGAAAAGTGATTGATCAACGGGAAAGCTAGAACTAAAAAGCAGAGGTAAATCGGAATCAAGGGTTAGAGAAGAAGCAGAAGAATAAGCAAAAGTGCCAAAGGAGTACAAAATTTCGAAAAGTCTCATTTTTGAATCTCCCTTACCGTATTTATATGGTATTGTAACGCTAATATTGATGCAAAATAACTGTCACCGACGCTAAGATTGAAGCAACAAAGGCACTAGAAACGATGCATTGCATCGAGAAGACACGTAATGATGACGTGCATGGTCGTGACGTCTTCCTACGTTAGCCACGCTAACTACAACCTTTGAGTCGATCCATCTTTTACACGACCTCAACTGATTTAGCCCATCCGCCATGGCGGAATACCTTGTCATTAGATATGGGTAAAATTCGCTCATCAAGGACTCCCAAGAGGACGACCTCAATAAGCGAAGGGACTAACTGTATGGGTCAAAATTAGATCTAGTTTAATGAATGCAGACAGATGGGATGAGGCCAAGATTGAAACCGAATATGATTCAGTGGCGAGGAGTCGCCCAAAGGGAGAGACCGGTGCCGAGGTCAAGTGGAGTGCAAGCAGACGCAGCAGTTAGGATGTTCCTAGGGTTGCGAGCGTGAATATTCTATTGAATATCCCCCCACTTTGCACTTTTTAGGGTTTTCTAGGGATATCCCTAATAAATAAGAAGAGAAAGGAAACAAAAAAGGGTTGGAAACTTCTGTAAAAGAACTTCTTGTAAGAGAGTTGACTATCAAGAATATATAAAAAGCTTGTCTTCTCTTTTTTATTTGATTCCACTATATAACATTCTCCTTTAGTTCACAAGATCCGAGGGCATATTGTTCACTACTATCTTATGATGTCACGCGTTGCCTCCAAAGAAAGTATCATCCACCTCATCTAACATTTGGGTGACTTATTGCTTCTTATTACATTAAATGCCATTTATCACATTTATTGCATGCATTTATTATCATATTTATATCTAATCATTAAGCATTAACTCGGCTTTTGTTGATTAGAGTACGGTTTATACCATCTATGTTGTTAGATTTCGGATCTAACACTTATTACTTTTAACTTGGATTCACCCCTTATCCATTCATTAAATTGGCTCAACACTTTTTGGTCAAATAAAACCTACTATAGAAGCGTGTGTATACCGGTGCATATGGCCTTCGCATTGCATACTATTCACTTCCATTGCATGCATGTATTCTATACTTCTTATACTATTTATGCTGATTTGACTTGATTCATGACATATGTATGTCAAAGGAATTAAAGATGTAATCTTTAGGCTTATACTTGACATAAATGAGGCAAAGTGTTTACCTTGAAAATGATAATTACAATTAGATTTGATTTTTTGGTTCTAAAAATACGTGATTTATTTTTATGCTGGTTGTTAGCAATAGATGCTAAGTATGAGCTAAGAAATTAAAGTAAGACTAAAAGGCAGTGTGTTTATTCAAACCGAACGGCTGCAAGTTGGGGTCTCGGTCTGGCCTAAGCGGGGCCTCGAGATCGAGCTAGACGGGCTTGATCGGGGATGGTCGATGAAGGACTAACAGTTCCAAGTGCCTAAATAATGGCTCTTTATGCTAAATGATGAGTAATAAATGAAGAACAATCAATCCAACACAATAAATGTAAGCAATAAATCAAAGGAAAGACAATGGAGAGTGTTTAAGTTAGAGAGCAAAGAATGTTGTTGTTCTTGTATTGAATATCATGTGTGCAAGAAATAACAAGAGTCCCCTTTATATAGGAGGGGGAATCCCAACATAGTACATATGCATTTATTACAAAGATATGAAGCTGGTACAACTATTTAATGTCACGGTATGGACTTGTACTATTCTTGTAGATGTGGTCAACTTTAGCTACGTGCCTTTTGGGAAATTCCCGCTTGTCTAGGATAGTCACCGATTTACACTGCCCCGAGGTCGAGCATTGGGAGCCCTCGGGGTTAAACCTTGAACTTCGCTTCGAGGCTTTTGTGGATGGGTAGTAAAATGCCATAATGATCACAAAATCGGACTCTCCGATTTTAGCCATATACAGATAGTCCCTGCGTTTATTGGAATGAAATGAAAAGTAAAGATCTTGACCTCGATTTTCTTGAATATCTCATGTTGATGTCATACTCATGACGTAAGCGTTCGAAGTGACCAGAACATTCCATCGGTCCGTCTCCCTAGAAGCATTGGATGTACCGCTGATTCGCTTCCCAAAAGCGATGATCGCGCCGTCAATCCATTTCCCGAAAAAGCATTGATTGCGCCATTGATTTCTTAAGGCATTGATTATGCCGTTGATATGTTTTCCAAAGGCATTGATTGCCGTCGGTTACGCTACTATCCCTCTATAAATGGGGAATTTCTTGAGTCAAGATTTTGCTCATCTTTTATTCAACATCCTTTAACCCTTTTCTTCTCTTCATCCTAATCCAAACCCCGATTTCCATGGTTCAAACACGTGACCGTAAGGTCACTCGGCAGCAGTATTGCCAGTTATGCCATGGCTCATTTTCAGAGCATTTCCCCACTGAGTGGGATCATACTAGGTTGTTGTTGTTGTTGGCCCAAAATAATGAGAGAGGGGCCTCAAATTATCCTTGTACCGGAGGATATGTTGACTGTAAACTGCTGCTCATCTCTCTTAACTTCAACCTAGTACGGCGCTTCACTCCTTTGCTTTCCATGGAGTGAGGTGGTTCCATCTACTAGCTTTTGCATCCCACACCGGTGCAATATCTCAAGAAGTGGCTTCACAATAGTAGTGCTGATGAGACTCATACTCACCAAATTTTTCACCAAGCCACAATTTTCCTTGCCTATTAAAAGCTTTTTCTCTTTGATAGGTTGTAGCCTCTTCCTCATTTATTTCTACTTTGGAGGAGATTCTCGAAGGAGTCGTTATGAATATCGAAATGGGGTCGCCAAGGAAACGGTTCTCGCAGATGTCGCTCATGGGGATGTACCACCGAAGGTAGATTAGGCTTTTTAGTTGTTGTTTTTTGCTTCATTGTTTCTATGTAAGAACCCTTTGTGGGCATTTGTAATCATCTTTTATCAATACAATAGCTTCTTCAATTTAACTATGGCTTGTGCTGAACTTCCATTATACTTTCGATTGGTCCGAATAATGGATCTGGACATCATAATCCCTTCGGTTATCGATTGGTTAATATGATATTTCTTGAGATTCTTTGTCATCCCTCGGAATGAATCTGGGTCTATGAAATAAGCTTAGGTCATCGGGACTTCTGAGCTCGAGTTAGTTGAGAGCAGGATCCTGATATTCTTTAAAATAAATATTAGCCTTTTTAGGCTTCGTTGCTAGTCCTCGAGTGAGAGTTTGCTTGATCACCTGAAAATAAAGATAGCCCTTAGGCCTTTACAAATAGTCCCCGAGTGAGAGTTTTCTTGAACTCGGGTGGCCTCCAATTGAGCGAAAATTTGCTTCGATTTTAAAGTAAAAATAGCCCTGAGTCTTTATGAACAGTCCCCGAGCGAGAGCTGGCTCAAACTTGGGTAACCTGGGGCTAAATAATTGAGTGAATGACTACTTGCTCTATAGATGAATAGTCGCCGCTTGCTCTTTGTATGTATTTTCTTTCTTCTTATTCGAGGATTCTGCTACTTTGAGCAACTTATCCTTTCTATAGATCTCTTTTTCCTGGCGTCAGTTCTTTTACCATTTCAATTCAAGGCTTTTCGCCTAAGTTTTTATTTCTCTTTCCTTGTTTTCACTATAGTTATGGCTGCCATGCCCAAATCCATTCACTAAGAAGAGGAGAGTTTTGAGTCTGCTTCCCGCTCGGTCGGTGGTACACCGCCGGTGTACGGTGAGCTAACCTCGAGATGCTTTGTCTTGATGAAGGACTTTACGTTAGAGAGACCTCCCAATGTTCAAGGCCATCGAGAGCATGCATCGAGGTTCATCTCATCAATATGATAGGAACACCTTGAGGCAGTTAGGAGAGAGTGCGGATGGGGAGAAAAGGCAGTACTGTAGGTACCTTCCATGGAAGAGAGCATAATGGCTCATGTAGAGGAGTTTTCGAGCGTGTACACATACCCATTTACATTGGGCCCTCTTGATAGATTTGTGCTCGAATTTTGTAGGATATATTGGGTTACCCTAGCACAGGTTCACCCGTCGTTCTGGGGGATAGTGTTGATGAAAAGTTACTTTGCAGATAAAGCCAGGCTCGAGTTCACCCTCAACCGTCTTGTTAGGTTGTATCGGCCCTTACATTACGAGGCCTGATTGTATACGGTGAAATTGGAGGGACCGATTTCTTTCCATTAAGGTGCGTTCGGGGAGTCATATTGGTATCTCGAGGCTGTGGGGTTTCGGTCGAGCTCCCTACCCCAATGTTTATCCATGTCAGACCCAACAAAGATTTCAAGGGTGGGGAACTCCCGAGGCGAGCAACTAGTATCAGCAGGGTCTAGTATCGTGCCTAGCTGTCCCATCCCCGTGTCTTTACACATAATGCATTCTGTACTATATTGTATTCCCCCTCCTATATAAAGGGGATCCTCACCATCTTGTAAGGGGCTACTGTTGCTCCAACCATTCTACACTAGATCAATAATATCTTTCTCTCTCTTTCTTCTATCTAACTTACTCGCTCTTGCTCGTTCGAGGCCACTCTTTGCATTTATTGCTTTCATAGTTGTTCTTCATTTATTGCTTGGTATTGTCCATAAAGAGTCTTCTTTAATTATATCTTAACTGTTATCCCTTTCCCGGTTACTCCCGATGGCTCGAGCTAGATATCGACCCCGAGGCCTTTCATCGACCAATCCGAAGCCGGGTAGCAATCCCTTCGGTTTGATCACTGCCCCGTTTTACCTATACTTTATCAGTAAATCTCATACGCCTAGCATCAACTGCTCTAACAACTAGCATAAAAGTAGATCACGTATTTCTAGAGTCCCATTTATAAATTTAATTGTTGTTACCATTTTCACAGTAAACAGTTTGGCGCCCACCGTGGGGCTAGAAATAATAATGATTATTTTCTTGTTGGTTTCATCATACAAACGCAAGTTATCTTTCATACTTTTTCTTGTCCTAGATCTCTTGATTTCAGGTCGAAATGTCTGGCTCGGTAAACAGGGTTGAGAACGACTACCTCGAAAATCATATTGAAAATGGTGTGGTTGTTCCAGTCGTTGGCGCGCCACCATTGAACCCTGATAACGCACCTAGACCAATTCCAGCGGATGCGGGTTCACAAGACACGCAGCATGTCGACGAAACCTTACACACCGACGGAAGCGTACAACATGACGACCAATAGAAAGCCTAAAATACCTCGGCTCGGGAAGTATAGAAAGATAGTCTTCACGATATTGTTGAAATGTTGCAGGCATAATAGTTGGCTATCGCCCAGTTGCAAAGCCACCTGAAGACTCCCAGCGCAGTAGCACCAGAAAATACTCCCCCAGCCGAATAGGTACCGGAGAGGTCAAGCAACAACAGATCAGTAGCAAATCCTACCATCGTGAAAATGTTGGAGGACCTCACCAAAAGGATTAAGTCAGGCAAGAAAATGATAGCAGCCAATGATAAGAAGTTCGAAACTTATAACTTCAGAGTCGACCAAATCCCAGGTGCGCCCCCAGTCCTGAAGGGAGTGGATTCGAGGAAGTTCATGCAATGGCCGTTCCTAGAGGAAGCGGCTCCGAAACCCATCCCAAAGAAGTTTAGAATGCCAGAACTCCCAAAATACAATGGGACCTAGGATCTCAACGAACACGTCACTGCCTATACATGCTCGATGAAAGGCAGCAACATAAAAGACGATGCGATCGAGTCCATCTTACTGAAGAAGTTTGGAGAAATGCTCTTGAAGGGGACCATGATGTGGTACCACAGCATAGCATCCAACTCTATAGATTCGTTTACCATGCTAGCAGACTCTTTCGTAAGGGCACACGCCAATGCCATCAAGGTAGAAACAACGAAGTTCGATGTATTCAAGATCAAGCAGAAGGAGAACGAAATGCTGCAAGAACTCGTGTCTCGTTTCCAGATAGAACAAATGGAATTACCCCCGGTCTCCGATGACTAGGTAGTGTAGGCCTTCAGTCAAGGCCTGAATGAATGAAGCTCGGTGGCCTCAAGGCAGCTTAAAGAGAATCTGATTGAGTATCCCGCCGTAACGTGGTCGGACATCCACAATCGATACCAGTCAAAGATCAGGGTCGAGGATGACCAGCTGGGAGCCCATTCGGGCTCAGTATACCCGAGCAAACTTTTAGCCAAGTAGTAAAGATCAAACAAAGAGAGGTACTAGCCGTACCCCGATGACAGGAGGAACGCTCCAAAATGCAATTCGCCTCTCAACGACCGAGTGGTGAACCGAGGACAGAACCCTTGGGGACCCTTCAACAGAGGTGGCTTCGACGGGGACATGGGGCCAACGGGGGCACCTCGCCTATCAGAGTACAACTTCAACGTCGATGTATCGGACATCGTGTTCGCCATTAGCAAAATCAGGGATGCCAGATGGCCCATGCTTGTACACTCGAATCCTTCTTAAAGAAACTACAACTTGATTTGCGAGTTTCACTACTCGCACGGGCACAGAACCGAGAATTTCAGGCAACTCCGAGAGGAAGTGGCCCGACTACTCGATAATGGGTACCTTAGGGAATTTCTCAGCAATCGGGCTAAAAATCAGTCCCGAGAAAGGGAAACAACCAAAAAGAACAAAGTAGACGAGCCCCAACACGTCGTCCACACAATTTTTTTGATGCTCGCCCCCGGACATATTCAAATAGAGGACCATGTAGCATCCGCCGAACGAACGTCGGAATCCGAAAGCGCCATCACCACCAAGGTATAATCACCTCTCCCTTTTTCTATCTATTACTTCACGGTAACTCTTGTGCAGGCCAGCGACCAAGGCAATCGGGATGCCACTCCGGCTCGAGGGTCCTGAGGTTTCAAAGCATCTGCTGCACTCTTTTCCTTTGATCGATTTTTTATCCCGAAACGGATTTTTTCTGGCAAGGTTTTTAACGAGACAACGTCCACGCACTCCCTGAGAAGGGTTCAACGAGTCTACTGGACTTTCTTCACAATCAACCCCGTATCGAGAAATGACAAACGAGGTTCCATTAGGAAATGATGTATCGGACAAACGGTCGAACGAACCGTGTCCGCATAAGTCGGACTTACGGCAGCACAACGACATGTATTCACGCCAAAACAATCAAAGAATATCTTTCACCAAAAGCAGCTTGTACTCCAAAAGAAAGTTCAGCATGCTCGCGGCAGGGATGCCTCTACCAAGTACGTCCCGAAATACTTAGAGATTTAGCGTTAACAATTTGGCACCCGCACGACCTCAGGGTCAGAACTCCGGACTTTTATGGTCCCAACGAGGCAATTCCAAGCATACAATTAACGGTCTTTGGGTATAAGCAAACTCGATGAATCGGACACTGCCGTCAATCGCCATTCACTGGAAAACCCAAGGCCGTAAGACCCCGAGCGGGCAGACTCGATCTAGCCATATCTATATTATGCAGCAACACATGAAAAAACTATAAGACCTCAACAGGCATGAAAAAACTGTTAAACCTCAACAGGCAAGAAAAAACTATAAGATCTCAACAGGCATAAAAATTTTGTAAGACCTTACTACATGCATAAAACTCAATCCCGAAGTTTAGGTTATATGTCGCATTCGTAAGACTCCCAAAAGGGCATACCCTCGATGAAGACACCTACACTATCAATCGGGGATCAAAAATGGCTCCGACCAAACACATATAACTATGGTCAAAATGACTGCACCAGCCAAATTAACGCGACTCGGGGATGACCAACCGTCGCTAACAAAATCACAGGCCAATACTTCGAATCTACTTCGAAAAGAACCGGTTAAAACAGGCTACCTTCAACATGCAAACGAGCTTCAACTATGTCATCTCCAAATCACAAGGCTTCGAGCTACTCAGCCTATGAGCTAAACCTTCCAAGGTGCTCGAACATCGCCGTTAACGCCTTGAAATCGAGGTTCTTCCCGAACCGACGACCCGTCAGGAAAAATCATTTCAAAAACCCCTTAATGAGAGGAAAATAAAGCCTACACATGCCCACGGGCAAAATCGTAAGAGCCATTGTCGCCAGCAAAACGAGCCTCAAGGCCACACACTAAAAGGTCGCAACGACCAACAACGTAAGAGCCACTGTCACCAGCTTGAAAATTGAAAACTTGAGGATTAAGATGAGCTCAAGTCGTAACCCGATTTGGAGACCGGATCCAAAATAGTTAACTACACATGCCTAAGGGCACAGCGTAAGTGCCATCGTCTCTAGTTCCACAAGCCTCAGGTCCATATACATAAAATGTCGCTTTGACCCAAGGCATAAGAGCCATTGTCGCCAGCCCATGTAGACGTAAAACTTGAGGGTGGATCGAGCTCAAGTCGGAGCCCGACTCAGTGAATGAACCCAAAAATGGTTAAAATTCATACGCCCAAGGGCAAAAAATAAAAGCCACTGTCGTCGGCCTAACAAACATCAGGGCCATATTACAGGTCCGAAGATTTATACCAATCCAAAGGTCAAATCGACCCTATTGAGATCTTGATGAACAAGAGTACTGAAGATACAAATTGCAGGGTTCCCCCTCTTATTTTTACATATCGACGGTGAGGCGCAATATCAATCTACAACATATTATGAAAGCTATGTGCACAAGAAAAAGGTAGGGAATAAACATTTACCCCTTCAACTACTATGGCCCAGCGGCTCCCTCCTCACCGTCTTCAGCATCGGACAGATGGAACTTGGCATAATACTCCTCCCCTTTGGCTTGCTCGATCTCTCCTGAGAGATCAAATCCCCTGGCATGAATCTCCTCGAGGATTTCCCTCCGGGATCTTCACCTCGCGTACTCCTTGCTATTGCTTGCACGATCAAGGGACCTCTTCAGCTCAGCTTTAGCAATGACAGCATTCCTCAAATAGGCCGCCACTTTCTGCCCTGCCTTGGTATTATTCATCACAACCTCGGCCCGAACATTCACCACCTCAGTTTTAGCCTTCGAAAGCTTGGACAAAACCCTTGCAATCATTTTTGCCCGAGCAGAATCGTTCGCACGAACGGTCTGGATTTGCGCCTCAAGAGCAGAAACCCTGGCCTGAGCCCTCTCTTTGGCCATAAAATGGGCACTCGCATGTACCTATAGCTCGTTAAATTCGCGTTTGACTTGGACAACCTCGCCCCAGGCTATCCCAGCTTATCCGCTTTGTCCTTCAACTGAAAAATCAAAACACCAAGACACCAAGATAGAAAGGAAGTACAAGCCATCATGAAATACAGGGTACCTGTTTCTCCAGGAAGATCTCATAGGTCCGGCTCCGGTCAACCTCACGCCGTAAGGAAATGAGATCGCTTACCGTTGCCGCACAATGAAGCTTGAGGGATTTCTCCCTATCCAAAGCCTCCCGCAATGGGGCCTCGCTACGAAGTAGCTCGAATTTAAGCATGTCAAAGGCCTATGAAAGAAATCCAGATAAAGAAAACAAAAAGGGGAAAAAGGAAAAGCATGAGCCCGGAACAATCTTACAGCAGTCAAAACTCACCATAAGGCCAAAATGCTGAGCCTCACCGAAGGCCGAAGAAACGTCCGATGGCGTACCACTTCCGCAAGGTGGACGATCGATCGAATCGACTCTCCTTAACCGCTGAGAGGGAGTCGCCTCACTGAAAGCCTTTTCGCACCCCGGAACATCTTTTCTTTTATCAACACTCTTTGATCCCGAGGCCAGCAATCTCTCTTCCTTCCCCGGAGGACACAACCCCACTTTGAAAGGACCCCCGGCACCTACGACAGTTAGATCAAATAAAACGGCAAGAAAGGCGCCTTTTTTAGGAGGCAGAGTGCTGGGCACCTACCGTGATGCTTTGCCTTCCACCTTCCTTTGGACAGATCTCGCCACCGGCGCCTATCATAAACCGGGCAAGTTGCCAGCTTATGAGACCACTCGGCTAAATCAGGGACCTCGCTCGACGATTAATGAGTTTCTACAAATAAAAAATAGAAAGATATCGTTACGGAGCCTGCCTCTGGTCAATACGAATATAGTTCATATGAGGCACTTACGTATGAAGTTCAATTTCTCATGAAATGGCAAAACTTCTCCAGGAATGACATCGGTCGTTCGAATATGTACGAACCGATTCATCCATTCCCGGTCCTCGTCCTCCTCGCTGCCGACTACAGGAGCTCGGGTGGATCGACGTTGAAGAGCAATCAGGCCCCAATAGTGCAACAGCCGATATAACCTCATGAGATGGCTAAGAGGAAACTCTATCCCGGCCTTGTCGGCAAAATATCTCATCGCCTGCACTATTATCCAAAGGGAGGGATGAGCCTGCGCCAGTGTTACCTGATATCTCCGATAGAAATCAAGCCCGACCTGGTCGGGGGAACCCGACACGAAGACATGCGTGTATACGCTCAAAAATCCCTCAACATTTGTCATAACGCTCTCATCGGGGGAAGGTACTTGCAAAAGCACGCCTTCCCCCCATCCGCAATTTTTTATGATCATCTCGAGGTCTTCCTCTCCCACTGAAAAAATGATCCTTGATACATGTTCCCGATAGCCCGGAACATTGGGAGGTTTCCCCGGCGTAATAGCTCTCCTCGAGGCAGGGCATCCCAAGCCTCGTTCACCTATCATCGGAGGTGAGCCGCTGGCACCAACCGAATACGGAACGCAGAAGGGACTCCCCCCCACCCGATGATAGGGCGTCGACATAGTAGCCATGGCTACGGCAAAGTAAGGGGGGAGAAATGATGATATGAGCAAAAAAAATTGAAATAGGGGAGAGGAAGGACTAGCACAAAGCGCCAGGCTCTGCGGAAAATATAGCCTTTTCAAAACAGCAAATTCGCCGTTGGAGAGACGGATGGAAAAATATATAGGGGCAAAGCAACAATTGCCCGCCAACCCAAGAGGTCCAATTAATTCTGGCCACATTAACGTCACCCTCTCCAAGGGAAATGTACTAGCAGAATCACCCCGGGCCCTTTTTATAAAAAAATCATACAAATATTATTACCCCACGTAACTCAAAAACCTCTGAGGCCTCGGGGAGCCCCCTGACGTCACGAGCATCAGTCCGAGAGAAGTTGCAATTTAACCCCGGGACATGGCCAGTTTCAGGGTCCCGATTGCTCCGAGATTATGTTTCGAAAGGCTAACATCGAGAGGGAGAATCTACAACACGAAAGCAAAGGGCAAAGAAAAAAGAGACTAAAAAGAAACAAAGGGATGACAGAATGAAAACCCCCCTTTTTACATTGTCAAAAAACATCTTTATACAACCCATCACCCCGGGGTCCGCATACAAGGGGAAAAAGAAGGGATACAAAATTACTCGGAGACTACTCCTCAGTGCTATTGTCTTTGCCCTCATCGGGGGCAACTAAAAGAGCCACTTCTTCCTCCAATTCACGTGCGTCCTTGAGATCATGGCAGCGTCTCGTTCAACCTCAGACTTAGGCATGGCCAAGGCAGCAACCTCCCTACGAGCATTCTTGAGAAGATCCCGGGATGTCGCCAACTCCCCGGACGCTATTTCATTTTGCTCCCTCAGCCCGGAGATCTCCATATTCAGTTGGTTAATCTGTGAGCCACTCTGCTCGACCTACAAAAGAAAGGTAAGAAAATATATGTGAGAACACGGGAATATAGTAGGGCACGAGCAACGCAAAATACCTGAGCAGCAAGATCGGCCTTCTCCTAGAGCACCGTTTCCAAAGTGGCTCGGAGTTCTCTTAGTTCTTTCCCTCCCCGGGTAGAGCGAGCCTCAGAATCCCGCAGCTTAGAGGTAACTTTCTTACACTCCTTTTCATAATAAGAAAGCTCCTCACAGAGCTGAAGGATGGCATAATCGTACATCTCCTTGCACTACGGCATAGCAAAAAAGTTAGAAAAACAGAAAATGACATTTGAGGATGAAAGAAATGCATGAGAAATGGCTATCACCTGCTGCATGAACTTTTCCACCACTTTGATGGCGCCGGGAATATCAAGATCGGTGGTATCACTAACACCATCAAAGATGTTTGCAATAGAGCCTCCCCTTGGAGAGGAATCCCGTTGTGACGCCGACCATCCCTTTAGCATCCCGCAGTTCCCCTGACAAAACCTAGAAGCACGAGAGGAAGTCGTTCAAGTCACCGACTTCTCCAGGAGGCAACCCATGCTCCTGAATGGCTCCGAGCCCCAACCCCTCAAGATCAACGGCAATAATCCCTCCGACGGAAACTGCATCGAATCCAGTTGCGCGATTTAATGCTATATCAGCATCCTCTTCGAGGGTCCCCGGTTCACAAGCCTGACCAGAGTCAGCTGTTCCGGACTTATCAGCCTCCGACCGAGGCGCCTGCGAGGGTCTCGCATTCGACCTTGACCTCCGCTCTAGCGGGCATTCGTCGTCATCCTCTCCCTCGGCGTCAGGATTCACCTCTGAAGTTGAAGCAAAAGTACCAGCAACGGGTCAATGCTCGAGTGACCTGGTTTTCTTTGCTACAGGAAGGACAACAGTTGCCTTGCTTTCCTCTTCTTGCTCGTGATAGGCTCCAAAGCTCCTACTTCGCCACCAGGGGGCGGCCTCATCTGCATATTCTCGCTAAGACCTGCACCAGCACAGTAACAGAAAAACTTCACTAAGGGCTTAGGAAGAAACACAAGTACAAGGTGTAGGTAGTAAAGCAACTTTACCATGATTCTTAGCCACTCAACACTTCTTTGCCAGGTCGGTCCAAGGTCGAACATGATATGGGAACTTCTCATCCAACCTCTTGATCCATTCTGACAAATCTGGAACCACCTCTAGGTACCAAGCAGCGGCTGCAGAAAGCACAAAAGAGATCATTATTTCGAAAGGAAGAATAGTTGAAAAACATCTAAGGGAAACAATTGCTTACGTCGTGTATTCCACCTCTTCGGAAAGGGCATCCTCTGGGCCGGGATGATATCTGAGGTCTTTACCCGGATAAACCTGCTCGTCCATCCTCAATCCTTTCCCTCATCGACGCTCAAGAAAAAAGATTTTTTGGATAGATGACGGAGCCTGATTAAACCTCGATAAAATTGAGGGCTTTACATCCTGATCAGATGATTGAGGGTAAAGATCTCACCCTCAACCCCTTCGGTGAAATGGCGAAGCATCAACACTATCCTCCAAAAAGAAGGATAGATCTAGCCAAGCATCACTTGGTATTGGTCGTAGAAGTCAAGGATAACCGGGACTATCTCCAGGGGAGAGGACTCGAAAGAATTATTGGGACCTAGGGTGAATAGGTAGTTGTACACGTGAAGGAAGACGGCCATATGGTCCGTTATATTATTATTGGGACAGGGAATCTCCAACCCCACTGCCTCGCTCCATTGGCAGTCTGTCCTCACCTTGCTAATATTGGTCACGGCGCTAACATATCGGGACACATGCTCGCACCAGCCTAGTGTAGATGAAGTGGCATCGACGCTAAAATCCTATTACATATCGGGATCAGGTGGGGTACATTGTTCCAAAGAGGGAATCGCTCTGGTTTCCTCCTTAGGCAATCGGGAAGATAATGCAGCGTCGTTCCACTAGGGAACCGTCCTAGAAGTCCTAGCCATGTCAATGGTAAAAATTCTTCTATAATAAGATGAAAGAATGTAAAAGACAAAGGATTTTGACTCGTGAGCTTGGAAATGGTGTGAAAGTAAGAAGTGTCAAGCAGCCTATGCATTTATAGGAACCGCTTGGGGAACAGAAAGGACGAGCAAATGGCAGTTCGTGGGTTCCTCGATTATCGCATTTGACGGCGGCCTTGCACAGTTATCTGGAACATGGTATTTAATGCTCTTAAATAGTTGACGTCACGGCAATGATGACCTCGAGATGACGATTCAAAATCGTTTCCTTTTACTTCGTTCTAGGAAACGCGGAGACTATCTATATATGGTCCTCCGATTTCTCGCCATTAAGGTGCGTTCGGGGAGTCATATTGGTATCTCGAGGCTGTGGGGTTTCGGTCAAGCTCCCTACCCCAAGGTTTATTCACGTCCGACCCAACAAAGATTTTGAAGGTGGGGAACTCCCGAGGCGAGCAACTAGTATCGTGCCTAGCCGTCCCATCCCCGTGTCTTTACACATAATGCATTCTGTACTATATTGTATTCCCCCTCCTATATAAAGGGGATCCTCAGCATCTTGTAAGGGGCTACTATTGCTCCAACCATTCTACACTAGATCAATAATATCTTTCTCTCTCTTTCTTCTCTCTAACTTACTCGCTCTTGCTCGTTTGAGGCCTATCTTTGCATTTATTGCTTTCATACTTTTTCTTCATTTATTGCTTGGTATTGGCCATAACGAGACTTCTTTAATTATATATTAATTGTTATCCCTTTCCCGGTTACTCCCTATAGCTCGAGCTCGAGCCAGATATCAACCCTGAGGCCTTTCATCGACTAGTCCGAAGCCCGGGTAGCAAGCCGTTCGGTTTGATCACTGCCCCATTTTAGCTTATACTTCATCGTTAAATCTCATATGCCTAGCATCAACTGCTTTAACAACTAGCGTAAAAATAGATGACGTATTTCTAGAGTCCCATTTACAAATTTAATTGTTGTTACCATTTTTACGGTAAACATCTACGATGTCGATCCACCTGGCCCTTTGTTGCCAGTAATGAAGAAGATGGGGACCGAGGGTGGATGAGTCGATTTGTCTGAGTGCGGACTATCGATATTATCCCCGTAGAGTTCCCGCCATTTCCTGAAAATGGAATTTCACACGTAATTGGCACACTTGTGTTTTTATCATTTTTGTTCATGGCGGAGGCAGACTCCGTAAAGACATTTTCCCTCTCTTTTCTACAGCAATCCCGTGGCTGCCAAATGAGGTCTCCGACCTGGTGGATTGGACTCGGAAACTGGCAGCTTGCTCGACTTAAGATGAGCATAAGGGGAGAGATCTGTGCTAGGGTATATGGGAGGCAAAACACCACGGTACGTGCTATGTGGTTTATTTTCTTTTATGTGTTTTAACTCCGTCACCGCAGGCATTGGAGAATTTTCTGAGATGAGATCATTCTCCCCCGGAGAGGAGGAAGAATCGACGGCTTTGGGGCCGAGGAATGATAAAAAATGGAAGGAATCCTTGACTGAAGAGGGTGTTCATAGCGAGGCGAGACCTTCTTGAAGGCTCAAAGGAGATGTATCGGCTGAGCTTGCAGCACCGGAGGCTTCTAGCCTTGTAATGATGGCTCCTCCTTTGCCGCCGTCTTCTTTTCCCATCGAAGGTACTTCGAGGGATAAAATTTTCAGCCACCATCTTCTTCTCCCGTCGAAGGTACTTCAAGGGATACAATTTTCTGCCGCCGTCTTCATCTCATGTCGAAGGTACTTCAAGGGATGCTATAGGCCAGGGGCCACCTAAATCAAGCGGGGCCTCGAGTGACTATGTCACCACTAAGATTAGTTCAACTGGGGTCGGGGAAACCAGGCCAGAGATGTACGCTCAAGTTTTGAGGAGGCTCAGCGGCTCTGTTCTGTGGTTAGTTTTGGTTAACTTTTTTGGTTCGTTGGTTTTGCATTTTCATTTTCTTACTAAGCTTCCTTTTTATAGGCCTTTGACAAGCTCAAGTTTGAGCTGCTCTGATTGAAGCCAGGTTGCGAAAAGCCTTGGACGGGGAGAAATCCCTCAGGTTTCTTTGTGACAAAAGGGCAAAGGAGCTGAGACACCTTCGGTATGAGATGAATCAAAGCCTGAACTACGAAGGCCGCCTTAAGAGATAGGTAACCTTTGTTTCGAGGGGGTGCATGTTTCTTCTCCTATTTTTCGGAGATTAATATTTTGATACTTTAGTTGCAGAGTAAGATGGAGGACCTGGAATGCCTTTGGGGCAATGTTGGTTAGGCCAAATATGAGTTTAATGAGCTAAGGGCTCAGATAGATGCCCAAGTTGCGGCCGAGAAGAATGCTTTGGCCAAGGCTTCTTCCCTCGAGGTGCATCTCCGGAACACTCGTGAAACCTGCTTGGTCTAGATGAGTAGGATGTCAAGGCTCAAGTCTGACGTTTTGAAGATGAAGGCCAAGGTTATGGATAAGAAAGTGGTCGTCTATTTAAAAGATGATGCCGACGCTCGAGCTGAGTTGAGAGGGGCTTCCGATCGAGAGGCAGAAGCAATGAATATGCCCGGTGCAAATCCCGGAGGGAAACCCTCAAGGAGATCCACGCTAGGGGCTTCAACTTCTAGGAAGAGATAGAGCAGGCCAATGCGGATGAATACGACACCAAGTTCCTCGCATCCGATATCGGAGATTATGAGGAAGAGGCCGATGGGCCTGCAGTCCCCGAGGGGAACATAGGCTAGGCCTTTCCGTTCTGATTCTACGTATAATGCTCATAGAGAACCCTACAAATGAAGCTTTGTATTTTTTCACATATACATATAAAAAGAAGCCTTTCAGTTTTCTCCTTTCATGAATTTCTCTTTGCTTGTGTTTGTCTTTCTTTGTCTTGTATTTTGACGTTTGTCAATGATTAGCCAGATGAATTAGCCTTCGAGAAACCTTAGTTTTACAAATTGGTCCTGAGGCTTGTTAGGCTGGCCCGTAGGCTCTTACGCATTTACCCTTAGGTGTTTTTTAGCTAACTGTCATGGGCTCAGTTTTCAAGTTGGGTTTCGACTCGAGCTCATTGAGCCTTAAGTCTTTTACTTTTAAGCAGGCTTTTAGGCTCTTACGCGCCGGGTCGGTACGACCTCTAATATAGGCTGGCGCTTAGGCTATTACATAATGGGTAGGTACAACCTCTAATATAGGTTGGCGCTTAGGCTCTTACGTGGTGGGTCGATACGACCTCTAATATAGTCTGGCACTTAGACTCTTACCCGGCGGGTCAGTATGACCTCTAATATGGCTTTATTTTTCCCTCGTTAAAGACTTTTTGAAATTTTTGTGTTCGTCCGACTCTTTGACGGTTTGATAAGGACCTCGATTGTGAGTAGTTATGTGATGATAAATGAGCACCTCGGTAGGTTTCGATTGATGGATAATTTTTCTTGAAGCCTTTTTATTGTTTGGAGCAGATAGGATCGAAGCTCTTTTGCTTATGCTGAGGGTAGCCTGATTAACTGGATCTTTTCGAAGTATTTTTAAAGTAATTGAAGGCCCGTGATTTTATGGCAACGGTTGGGCATCCCCGAGTCGCGTTAGTTTGGCCTAAGACTTATGACCATAGTCATTGTGTTTGGTTGTAGCCTTTTAATCCCCGAGTCAGGTAGCCTTGGCGTTTATATTGAGGGTATGCCTTTTTAGGGGTCTTACAAGTTCGAATATATAGCCTTGACTTGAAGATCGGGATTATGCCTTTTGTAAGGTCTTACAAATTTGAACATGCTTTGCTTGAGGTCTTACAGATAGGTTACTTAGTACAAGTTTTATTCATGCCTTTCTTGAGGTCTTATAGGTTTGGTATTGCCTTGTGGAGGTCTTTCGGGCTCGAGGTTGCTCAATTGGGGTCTTACGGCCTCGAGTTTTTCATAGCTCGATGAGGTGACAGTCAGCGACAGTCCCCGAGACATTGAGAGTTTTTGGCTCTGGATCTGTTCTTTGATGTTGCCTCATTGAGGGCGTATGAACTCGAAGTTTTCGGCCCGGAGGTCTTATGGTTTCGAGTTTCTGACGTCAGTTCCCGAGAGTTCGGGAAATTCCTGGCCCTGGAGCCGTTTCTTGTGAAAATAACAAACTTCTTTGAAGCGCAAAGTGTTTTGATGGTAAGAAATCAAAAAATATTCCTTGATTACATGGCACAAGTATACATAGTTTTCGTCATCGAGGGTTCGATTATTCTATGCGGACAAGGCTCTTTCGACCATTTGGCCCTATACATTATTTTTCTACTGGGACCCTCTTTGGCTCGTCTTAATTTTTTCAGGGAGATAATCTCCTGGGGAGATGCCCCCCAGTATTCGAGGTTGGTCGAAGAGAAGCCTTGAATACTTGTTAAGTTCTCCTTAGGTAGCATATAGATGTTGCCTCGTTAAAAACCTTGCTGGTAAAACCCTTCTTGGGATAAAATCCGATCGAAGGAAAAGAGTGCAATGCATGCTTTAAAACCTAAGGTATTCAAGCTGGAAGGTGCACAGATTCTTCGAACCGGATGCTGATAAGTTAGGATTTTAACATGTTTTATGACCCTACTTGCCTATGCTTTGATCATATATTGTTACAAAATAGTCCTAAAAGGCTCACAAGTTGTGCTTGATTGCAGGTTTGATCGACAAAGTGACGAAATGTCAAAGATCGTCTCAAAAAGGAGTGAAACCTGCTCAAGTATCAAAGACCAAGAAATCTAAGGAAAGAAGGCCTAGTGCGGACCGCGCAAAGTTGAATGCAGCCGCACTAGGTGGTTCAGAGAATTGGTAAACCAGGCTAAAGGCAACGCGGCCGCAGTACACATCTCGCAGTCTGCGGTGAAGGCTCCACGACCGCACTACTCTTTTGTGTGGTCCGCGGTCATGAGATTCAGAGAGATGAAAGTTTGAAAAGCCAATGCCATGCGGTCCGCGATCATGATTGTGCGGACCGTGCCAGCTCCCTCCGCGGCCACAGTCCATTCTACGCGGTCCGCGGAGTCCAAGTTCAGAGAAGCAAAAGTCAAAATCAAAGAGCCCAGTGCGGCCGTGGTACATTTAGTGCGGCCCGTACTGACCCTGCAGGGGTATTTTTGTCCAGTTTTTCCCTTCTTGAGAAAGAGAGTCTATGACCCCAAAATTGACCCAACAAGGAATTGGGATGGACTCATGAGAAATGATAGTCCCAATTAACGGGTTAATCCTCGAGAGAGTAATTACCCTACTTGAACCCTAGTTGCTTGGTCTAATTTGCCTACCCATTTGGTCTCGAGAGAGTGAATTGGGCAAAATCACTCTCTCTATTGAGAGGTGTGAGAGTGGGTAAAATTGTGCAATGGTTATAGCATAAGCCCCAATTATGTCAATCGAACCTTAGTAACATCTACCTGTCAATTAGCCACCTAGGTAGTGTCATGACCCTAGTGCCCTTTTCCCATTAGATACAACTTAGCAATATTCTAGTAGCATAATTTAATGTTAATCAATAATTTTTATAAAAATAGTTATAATTCGAAAACCTAAAAATGTTTCAAGTGACATTAGGAGTACAAACACATCTCTAGGCTAGATAGACAATCCAACTCCACTACTAGCTCCCTGAGGAAATCGATCCCGACCCTCATATCGGGTAAAAGCTATTGGGACCCGCTCTTCCTACCTTAGTGTAGTGTCGAGTTGGCAGCGATCAGATGCCTGCACACAGGTTAGTGTAAGACGTAAATAAAAGGGGATACGGTTATACCTTAGTCATTATGGCGCTCGAGCCTTGATATGCTTCAACCGCTCGCTCCGAGGAAGCGGTATGATCATTTGCTTATTTAATCGGGTGCAGCGGAGCATGTAGCTTCTAATATCTACTTTGTTGTTTGCTTATCCTTTGGATCCTTCGATGTTGAAGGTGTCGACGCCGATGACATATCGTGCTCCGCGAACATCTCTATTGTTGCATGCTGCTCTCCGTATACGGTTTTTATTCCGTCATTTGTTGGAAACTTCATCATTTGATGAAGGGTTGATGGTGCTACTCTCATGCAGTGTATCTATGGCCTTCCGAGCAAGGCATTGTATCTCATGTCTCGTTCGATGACATGAAACTTGAAATTTTGGGTTGTGCCGACCACGTTGACTGAGAGGGTGATTCCCCTTTCATTGTCTCGCTCGCCATGTTGAATCTGTTGACGACTCGAGAAGCGGGAACGATCTGGTCGAGTAGTCCGAGCTGCTTTACCACCCTCGATCTAATAATGTTGGCCGAGCTACCTGGATCCACAAGTACACGTTTAATTTGAAATGTATTCACATGAAAAGAAATTACCAATGCGTCGTTATTAGGTTGCAATAGGGTCTCGATGTCCTCTTCGCTGAATGTGATAGCGTCCTCGGGTATGTGACCTCGAGTTCGCTTTTCCCTGGTGATGGATATTTTTGTTTTTTTGATAATGGGTTCCTATGGGATGTCGATTCCTCCGATGATCATGTGGATGACATGTTGTGGCTCTTCTGTTTCATTTTTCCTTTTTGTCTCTCTTTCCCAAAATTGATTTTTGGCTACCGTCGTTGAGGAATTCTCGGAGGTGCCCTTTGTTAAGTAGCCGGGCTACTTTTTATTGGAGCTATTTGTAATCTTCGGTCCTATGACTGTGTGTGCCGTGAAATTTGCACATCAGGTTAGGGTTCCTTTGCGACGGGTTTGATAGTATGGGTTTTGGCCACATGGTATCTTTAATTTTACCTACGGTTGATACGATGTCCGAAACATCGACGATGAAGTTGTACTCAGATAACCGGGGTGCCTCCGTCGACCCTGTGTATCTATCCAATCCGGCTACACTCACGAGTCCCCGGGGATTCTGACCTGGATCTGCCCTTCGATCGTTTCGGGTTATGTAAGCCTTGGGGAGTTTCTTCGATCTTCAGTGTGGTTGGTACCTTTTCTTGTTTGGCTTTGGCTCCTTCGCCAAGAGCCTACTAGGATATACTGAGCCCGAGGGGGATCCCAGTTCATCATCCTCGACCCTAATCTTTGATTGATACCTGTTGTGGACATCCGCCCAAGAAACGATGGGATATTCAACCAAGTTCTGCTTTAGCTGCTTCGAAGGCCTGCACTGCCCAATTATCGGAGACTGGTGGTAGCTCCATTCGCTTCATTTGAAAGCGAGATACAAACTCCCGTAACTCCATTCTCTCTGTTTGATTTTAAAGATGTCGGATTTCCTTGTAGCAACCTTGATAGCACCGGCATGTGCCTTAATAAAAGAATTTGCCAGCATGGCGAATGAGTCTATCAAATTCGGGGATAGATTGTGATACCACATCATGACAAATTCAATTTCATCGTCATTCAGGTCATTTCCCTTTACGGCATAAGTGTAAGCAGTGACGTGCTCGTTGGGATCCGAGGTTCCGTTGTACTTCGTGAGATTGGGCATTCTCAATTTCTTCGGGATGGGCTTCAGAGCCGCACTTGTTGGGAATGGCTTTTGTACGAATTTCTTTGAATCAACAACCTTCAGGATCGGGGGTGCCCCCGGGATTTGATCGACCCTTGAATTATACGTCTCCACATTTTTATCATTAGCTTCTATCTTCTTTTCACCCAATTCAATCCTCTTTGTGAGGTCCTCGAGCATCTTCATAATAGAGGGGTCGGCTACTGACCTGTTGTTGCTCGATCATTCCGGTACATATTCCGCTGGAGGAGCCGTTTTTGGTACTGCTGTGCTTGGAGTTTTTTGTTGGCTTTGCAGTTGAGCAATCGCAAGTTGTTGTGCCTGCAACATCTCAAAAATGATGTGAAGGCTAATCTCTTGTTCCTCCAGAGCTTGGGTTTTCTGAGCTTCTTGTTGGTTTTTTTTGGCGTATACTCTCGTTAGTGTGGGAGCTTATATCGACGTGTTGGGCATTGCGCGAGACCACATCCACGGGGATTGGCTCTAGTACATCCTCAGGGTTTCGCAGTGGTACACCGACACCTGGAACAACTACACCATTCTCTCTGTGGTCCTCAGGACCGTTGTTTTCATGTGCATTTACTGAGTTAGACATTTTGACCTGAAATCAAAGATTCTTGGGCAAGAAAAAGTGCAAAGAAAAACTTGTGTTTTCAATAAACCAGCACGAAAATAATTACTATTATTTTTAGCCCCACAGTGGGCGCAAAACTGTTTACCTTGAAAATGGTAATTCCAATTAGATTTGATTTTGTAGTTTTAAAAATACGTGATTTATTTTTATGCTGGTTGTTAGGCAATAGATGCTAAGTATGAGCTAAGAAAGTAAAGTAAGAGTAAAAGACAATGTGGTTATTCACACCGAACGGTTGCAAGTCGGGGTCTCGGTCCGGACTAAGCACGGGCTCGAGGTCGAGCTAGACGGGCTTGATTGGGGATGGTCGATGAAGCACTAATAATTCCAAGGGCCTCAACAATGGCCTTTATGAGCAGTGATGAGTAATAAATGAAGAACCATCAATGAAACACAATAAATGTAAGCAATAAATCAAAGGAAAGATAATGGAGAGTGTTTAAGTTAAAGAGCAAAGAATATTCTTGGTCTTGTATTGAATACATGTGTGCAGGAAATAACAAGAGTCCCTCATCATCACTATAGTTTAGGGTCGGTCGATGCTGCTGGGTACACGTGCTTCCCGTGCTCAGTCTACACTTGCTGCACGTTTTGTGTGCAAGTAGTGATCAGGGTACGAGTTGAGTATCTTTCTTGGAGCTGATTTGAGGTATTTCGTGGAGTTCCGGGGTATGCTGATGAGTGTCCCGCAGGATCATACTTCATTCTATCTTTGCTATTCCTGTCTTATTTCTAATTAAAACAGTTTATGTAGTAGCATCAAACTTGTACTCCTCGTAGATGCTCATGTGCTGTGACTTCCAGGTTTTGGGGTATTGTATTGGCTTAGACTATACTTCCTTGGTAGAGTTATTATGAGACTTATATCGCTTTCTTTATTTAATTTCCGTACATAGTTATGTTTCGCGAGTTAGTCTTGTTTAGGAGAATTTGGGTCGTGACACCATCCAAATAAGGGTAAAGGTTAAACTAGTTAAAAATATATCTTGAATCCACATCTTCTCTGTAACGCAACCATCTTCTCGAAATTCTAAATTCACCTCCATGTGTATATGGTTTTAGATGCTCAAATTATTCAGGAACTCAAATATGATTGACTAAAACTGAAGGAATTGTTTAATTACGTCTTTTTAGTGCGGAGGTTGATCTATTTTTGTTCTCTTATATAACTGTAAAAGATATAATCAATATTTATTAAGTTAGGAATATTTTGGTCTAACATAGTGGAACCTCAATGTACTTATTTATATAAGTTAACGTACTTAGTGGCATATAACACACAAGATTATGTAAGAAAGCTAAGTACAATATATAAGGTTACGAAAAGACATGCATACTCCTATTCTTGACGGATCAGTTGAGATAAAAATTTATCATGTTTTTCTAAAGTTTACCTATTTGAATTTATTTACTCGTCAAAAAAATAATATCTTGAAGTTTTGTTTATGTCTACACAAATAACACTTTTTTGTTATAAATATATTATATTATGGATGTTCATTTAGTACTCTGTTGTAAATAATCTTCCTGAAGAAGCTTATCCATATGGGACTCCACCGTAAATATGTTTATCTATTTAGTACTCTATTGGAAATAAGCTTCCTGAAGAAGCTTATCACTTCGGTACCCGGTTATGGATAAACATTACCCTAGGTAGAAGATTATCCATACCGGGTATAATAAGCTTATCCATTCAGTACTCCGTTATGGATAAACATTGCTCTCAGTAGAAGATTATCCATATCTGGTATAGTAGCAGCTTACACAGCAGCTTGCAGTAGCAGCTTACACAGCAGCTTGCGTAGCAGCTTACACAACAGCTTCCTTTCTTCTATAAATAGAAGAGATTTCAGTTCATTATGTACATCAGTTTGAATTCGAATAATATATCAGTTTCTCTCTATACTTGTCTTTACTTTATAGTCTTTATTTTATAACACGTTATCAGCACGAGACTCTGCCATCTCGAGCAAATATTTTGAAAGTATCTGAGGTAAGAACTTTCTTTTCCTAAATAATGTCAAATCTTTCTAAACTTGAATTTGTAGCCCTAGATATATCGGGCAAAAGCTACATGTCTTGGGTGCTTGATGCTGAAATTCATCTTGATGCGATGGGTCTGGCAGACACCATCAAAGACAAAAAACAGGCATCAAACCAAGATCGTGCCAAAGCAATGATATTCTACGCCATCACCTTGATGAGGGCCTGAAAATGGAATATCTTACTGTTAAAGCCTCCAGTCATACTGTGGAATAATTTGAAAGATAGATATGACCACCTGAAGATGGTCGTTCTTCCACAGGCACGATATGATTGGACTCATCTAAGGCTACAAGATTTTAAATCTATCAGTGAGTATAATTCTGCTATGTTCAGAATTATTTCCCAATTGAAGTTATGTGGTGATAATATTACTGATCATGATATGTTGGAGAAAACTTTCACCACTTTTCATGCCTCGAATATGCTCCTGCAGCAGCAATATCGAGAGATGGGATTTAAAAAGTATTCTGAACTTATCTCACATCTTCTTATAGCCGAGCAACATAATGGGCTATTAATGAAAAATCATGAAAGCCGACCTACTGGTTCTTGTCCATTCCCTGAAGTGAATGAGACGAACTTCCACCAAGCTAAACGTGGAAAAGGTCGTGGCCCCAGTGGTGTTCATGGTCGTGGTCGGGAAAGAAAATCTAATCATGGTAATAATAATGCACCAAAGAACACTCCTCACCACCAGTAGTGGAAAAAGAAGGAACAAAAGCATGAAGTGGTGCAAGCACCAAATGCAGAAAATGCATGCTATAGATGTGGAGAAAAATGGCACTGGTCACGTACCTGTCGTACGCCAAAGCACCTGGTTGAGCTTTATCAAGCCTCCCTAAAGAAGACAGAGAAAAATGCTGAAGCAAATTTTATTTCTGAAGATAATTTAGACTTCATTCATTTGGATGTAACTGATTACCTTGCACTCCCAGAAGGAGAAACAAGTCATGTAATCGGTGGTGAATCTGTAGAAATGTAAATATTTTAATTTTTGTTATTTGTAATAGATAGTATGGTTATGTAATTGTTGTACATAAAGAAAAATTATGATTTGATAATGATGTTTACTATAATATATCTTGTTTATGTCATTTTGAAGAATATGGATAACATTATTAGATCAACTTAAACTCTAGCAGAGTTTGCAAGAAATATACAACCACAAGAAGTGGTTATATTTTGTATATCTCATTGTAATTATATTTTGTTAACTACCAGAAGTGGTATATGCCTATGATCACCAGAAGTGATAATTTAGGCTTTCTATGGTTACAATTGAAGATAAGCTACATAAATATTCTCTATATTAAATGCACGCCTCGATTTGCTCCTGAAGTAGTAAATATTTTAAAAGAGGTTGAGGCATCACAATTTGATGTGATTAATGCGCATTCAGATAATTATGTTCGATTTCCTGAAGGATGAGAACTTTTGATAATATTAATCCATTCCCTGAAGTGAATGTGACAATACTAATAAGTCGGGTAAATATGAACGCGCTCTTGATGTGAATACATTACAATTCACCTCCAGAAGAGTTAATATAATTGAGAGAATATATACTCAATATTTCGTATTTTAAATTTGCTCCTGAAGAAGTAACACAATTGAAATTGCCTCCTGAAGTGGAAAAATATTATGAAGAGGAGTTTTCGTGTGCTTAAACAATTGTTTTACATTGTTTATTTGATTGTGATTTTCTCTCATGACACCAGCAGTGTCTGAGCAATATTTGATAGTACAAAATGTATCAACAACTCCTGAAGAGCTAAATGTTTGCCTAAAGAATACATGACACCAGTAGTGCCAGATAAATATTAGATTGTGGATAATAAATGAAGGCTCTCGAAGAGCTTATATACAAATATGTCATTCATATTATATGATTATGGTCAAAACATATGTTGTAGTAAACCTGAAGTTTACTAATACAAATGGCTATCATATTGAGACTACAAATGATTGGAAGATTGATAATCTTCATGTTTCCACAATCATAGGGGGTAAAATAATATGTATGTGAGAAGTTACCCGCCTTATTCTTTAATTTGTACTATATCATGTATCACAGTAAACCAGAAGTTTACTAAAGCAAAAGTTTATGCCATAGTAAACCAGAAGTTTACTAAGAGATAGCACATGACATGATAAACTTGAAGTTTTCATTTGCCATTTTTAAATGAGCTATTTGAGAATTCAGATAAGCATATACTAAAGAACTAGAAGATTCTTCAGGAATTCTCATGTGTTGCTTGTTCTCATAATGAATTGATTATACCAGCTAAAGTTGGGACTAAGACCCCTGATTCTGAAATATATAAAAGGTGAATATGGGCCCGTTCACCTATCATGTGAACCACTTATAGGTGCATATATGAGATGGTTACATGTGTAATTATTGTCAACCTGCAGTTTGGCATTTGGAATTGCTTTTCTCGATTAAGAGCATAATTTTCAGATTATGAAATCAAGACAGTTCATCTTGATAATGTTGGTTTATATCCAAGCTGGTTTAGCATTGAATACCTCCTATTAATGGCTAAACCATTGCTTATGATAACAAAGCTTCATGTGTTGGTCTAAGATTTTCTAAATTGCATATAGCAGCACTTGTATGCATCAGATCAACAATATATGATAAGTCCTCCCTTCACAATTGGTTTAGGATCAGAAACCAAATATTTTTACTATCTTTTGTTGCGTGGTATATGATTA
The DNA here is from genome assembly GCF_000393655.2 of Nicotiana sylvestris. Classification (NCBI taxonomy): domain Eukaryota; kingdom Viridiplantae; phylum Streptophyta; class Magnoliopsida; order Solanales; family Solanaceae; genus Nicotiana; species Nicotiana sylvestris. Next base: position 109,096,640 of record NC_091064.1, read on the forward strand.
ATTTCTCTACCATAATACACAAAGATATGTTTCCCAAAGATGATTGGGGATATATGTTAGTTTTTCTAACATTTGGGGGATGGAATAAACAGTTGAAAAACATGTTATATGAATCGAATTATCATGATCCTCACTTAGAAGATAATTCAAGTCGAATGCCAGAAGCATTTGCTGATCCAAAATTAAATATCATATTTCAGCTGCAAATGCTCCTATTAAAATTAAAGTCCCTGAAGGATAGAGTTTACTGTACGCATGAAGCGTGGTAGACCAATCGGTTCCAAAGGTAACAATCCTTGAAAAATAGTAGGAGCTAATGATCAAAATGAGGAGGAAATAAGCTCTAGAAGAGCCCACGACATAACATTTCATGAAACTCCCGAAAAAGTTCAGGTACCTGAAAATAAAGAAAGTGATGAGATCTCCACAAGTTATGTCGCTTCGGAACTGACACAAAATGATCATCGACGATATATTTAATACAATATAGTGCACAATATTGTAAACGATTGTGAGGATCGGACTAGCAGTCCAGACACTTAAAGATGTCATACCATTTAGATACAAGTCTTAACCTATATGACTTATTTGGCTAAATCTATATGAAGATCCTTGAAGGATTGAAAATGCCCGAAGCATATAATTCAAAGTCTTGAGAAATGTACTCGATCAAATTATAAAGATCTTTGTACGGTTTAAAGCAATCTGTGCGCGTGTGGTATAATCGCCTCAGTAAATATTTGCTGAAAGAAAGTTACATAAATTATGTTATTTGTCCATGTATTTTTATAAAGAAAATGTCATCAAAATTTGTTACACTTGCTATTTATGTTGGTGACATAAATCTTATTGGAACTCCGGAAGAGCTCCAAGAGGGTCTTAAAAATACTTTTACATGGACAAAGTGTACCCATTAAGTACACCAATGAATATTCAATCACTTGAAGTGAATAAGGATCCGTTCCAACCTCTAGAAGAGGATGAGGAGCTCCTTGGTCCTGAAATACTCTATCTCGGTGTAGATGGTGCACTTATTTATCTTGCTAATGCTAACAAAAGTGGTGCAGATCGTATTGGTAATGCAGATGCAGGTTATTTATCTGATCCCCATAAAGCTCGATCTCAAACCGGCTACGTATTTACATATGGAGGTACTATCATATCATGGCGCTCCACAAAGCAATCTATTGTTGCTACTTCTTCAAATCACGCTGAGATAATAGCTATTCATGAAGCAAGTAGGGAATGCGTATGGTTGAGATCAATAATTCATTTTATTCGAGAAAAATGTGGTTTGGAATGTGAGAAAAGACCCACAATTTTATACGAAGACAATGCTGCATGCATAGCCCAATTGAAGGGAGGATTTATAAAAGGAGATAGAACGAAGCACATTTCACCAAAATTATTCTACACACACGATCTTCAGAAAAGTGGTGACATTGATGTGCAACAAATCCGTTCAAGTGATAATCCAGCAGATTTATTCACTAAATCTTTGCCAACTTCAACTTTTGAGAAGATGGTATACAAGATTGGAATGCGGATACTCAAATATTTGAAACAAGGTTTTCATCAGGGGGAGTAAAATACGCGATGCACTCTTTTTCCCTTACTAAGGTTTTTTTCCCATGGGGTTTTCCTTATAAGGTTTTTAATGAGGCACCTACCAATGCGTATTACTAAATATGTGTATTCTTTTTCCTTCACTAGGATTTTTTTCCCACGTGGTTTTTCCTAGTAAGGTTTTAATGAGACACATTATCTTTTAATGAACATCCAAGGGGGAGTGTTATAAATATATTATATTATGGATGTTCATTTAGTACTCCCTTGTAAATAATCTTCCTGAAGAAGCTTATCCATATGTGACTCCACCGTAAATATGTTTATCTATTTAGTACTCTATTGGAAATAAGCTTCCTGAAGAAGCTTATCACTTCGATACCCGGTTATGGATAAACATTACCCTAGGTAGAAGATTATCCATATCTGGTATAGTAGCAGCTTACACAGCAGCTTGCAGTAGCAGCTTACACAGCAACTTGCAGTAGCACCTTACACAGAAACTTGTAATAGCAGCTTACACAGCAGATTGTAGTAGTAGCTTACACAGCATCTTGCGTAGCAGCTTACACAGCAGCTTCCTTTCTTCTATAAATAGAAGAGATTTCAGTTCATTATGTAGATCAGTTTGAATTCGAATAATATATCAGTTTCTCTCTATACTTGTCTTTACTTTATAGTCTTTATTTCATAACAATTTTCCTTTTTTGCTGCTTTTCTTAGAGTTTGAGAGATAAAATTAATGTTTTATCTTCTTACACTTGTTTGCTCATCACAAAAACAGTTTTAAGGTAAAATTTTGAAATTTTTTCTATTCTCTTATTATAGAAGCAGCAGTGACCATCCTGTTTCATCAACATGTCTGCTTCACACTCCATCTCCATGTATTTTGCTCCTGTTAAAACACTAGGTTTCTCCGAAAAATTCCACCGATTCTAACAATTCCACGTAACTAAACTCTTGCACTGGCGTTGCATCTTCTAATTTCAACTCTGCTCGAAACCCTAATCCTGTCAATTTTCTATTATTAGAAGTGTTATTGTGTGATTGGCTTCTTCTTCACCACATCTGTCTTTTCGAGCTTCTAGGGTTAATTTTTGGTAGATCAACTGGCTTCTTCTTCTCCACATCTGTCTTTTCGAGCTTCTAGGGTTAATTTTTGGCAGATCAACAAACTATTCGGCTGGCTTTGTTCTCCTCCACATCTGAATTGGTTAGTCATTAGAATTCATATTCCTCTATTTTCCCGATGTCATTCAAACTGTACTATTTGGATTTCTGCCCTTGTGATTACATCATAGCTGTTGACGGAGGTGAGAGTTTGATTTATTCAAATACTTGTATGTCCCCTTTTATTTTGCTCCTTTTGTTCCTCGATTTTTGTTGATTAACAATTCATAAAATTCTCGTTCTTAATAAAAATTCATGCTTTTCACGCTTTCTCTAAATACGCATTAAGAGTTTCAAAATTTTTAAACTAATTGGGATCAAGACTTACTTGCTTAAAATAGACTTAAGGCTAAGCAGCATCTTGAAATGGGTGTTTTTGATTTTGGATGCTTCGTTACAATCTCTTAAGGCTTGAGGAAATTCCTAGAGATTTAAATGGGCTTCGGCGCTATTACAAAGAGTTAAACAGAGGGATTTTCTGAGAGGTATTTTCGATTTCGGATGCTTCCTTACAATCTCTTAAGGATTGAGGAAATTTCTGGAGATTTAAATGGGCTTCGGCATGATTACAAAGAGCTAAACAAACGAATTTTCTTTGTTTTGAGAGGTTATTTGAATTATGATTTTTGTGGGTGTTTGGGTTCTATTGTTGGAACTATTTGAATGAGATGAAAATGTAATTAGTGGCTCTATTTTGCCGAGGAAAATATTTTCGTACAATAAACAGAGAGACACCTTGAACAAAAACTTTGATTAGCACCATTAAGAATATAAGTTTCACAAAGCCTGGGTATTTAATCACAAAATAAAAATTATCTATGAAGATCTTTAGGATTCTATCATATTCGTATCTCTTTAAAAAGCATTTGCATATGCTGTCTTGATTTGCTGTGCTAATTGCACTTCATATTTTGTGTAATGTTAATTTCATTATTCTTCTCTATCTTTTAAATCCAAGGAATTAAAATTTCGTTGTTGATGTTGTTTTCAATAGTTCCTAATTTGTATTTTTGTTTTTGTAAAGTTTCTATCGCATCAGGTAATCTGAGTTCCTGAAATTAAATTAATATTGACTTTCATCAAGTGTTTTCTATTTAATAAATTTTTCACTATAGGTCTTGCACCAACGCATATTTGGGAGCAAGAAATTTGAATATTGATGGACTTTAGACAAACAAACAAGCGTCCATGCTTTGAGAAAATATGTTTAGATCGGAATGTTAAACGATGTGAATAATATAAACTTAAGATGGCGAATGAAAAGAGTGTCTTAGAATTACAGGAGGTACCTACAAAGCAAGTGCTGAAATATCGTCCCTTTGAAAGAGCGACTTCTATCATTCCTACTGAGATAACAACAACATCAGGACATTTTCAATGTACTACTACAAAGGACTCTTGCTCTACTCCCAAAACAGGTTAGTATATCAATTTTATATCGCAGTCTTTATAGTATGCGCAATTGTTTCATTATTTAGTGCAACTGAAATTTCGTTGTGTGCATGAATATGTATGATAAATTTAATATTGCGAACATATGTTGTGCTTATTGCCTATCTGTAGATAGTGACGTCACAATCCTTCCATCGTTGCTTGCTTTTGACAAAGAAAATCCTCTTTGCACTTATGAGAAAGGCAAGTTACTGAAAGTTACCATAAGCTTATGCCAATATACAAGACATACTATTGTTCACTAAAAAACTCAACTTCACCAAATGAACAATATGATACAACTAAGATAGTGATAACTAGAGGTTTGTATTTGTATCATCTTTGAATAATGTTATTTTTTTCTTCCCGTTTCACTCCTTACAACTTCTAGAACGTGCAGGTCGCAATCAAAATAACATAACTGCTATGAATATTAAACTACGATCAGACTATATACCATTAAAAAGGTTCCCAACTATAAATTCTTCTCTGCGAAAAGATTTGAATATGAATCTGCTGAATTTTGTTGTAGCAACGGTACAATTAAGATAATTTCACATCGAATGCCCGCCAAGCTACATGATCTATATTTCAAGAATAATGAAAAATCCCAACACTTTCGGACATACATCAGAACATATAATAATTCGATTTCATTTACATCGCTTGGTGTAAACTATGATACAGACTTAGCGAGAAGGAATCGTGGTATCTATACTTTCAGAATTCAAGGACAACTGTATCACCTAATAGACGATTTGTATCCCGGAGAAAAAAAATCGAGAAATCTACAACTGTACTTTTACGACAACAACAATGAGTTAGCAAATAGAATGGCATGCTCTAACAAAGTTAATGAATCTATAGTGAGAGAGCTAATAGATATTTTGAGAGTTAACCCATACTCCTTTTTTATCCGATTTTTGATAGATATTCCCGAGCTATAAAACTTCCATATTTGACTCAAATGTGATCCTGGTTTAGATCAACGAGTATATAATTTGCCAAGTTCATCAGAAATTGCTGCAATATGGGTTGAGAACAATGACAATAGTATAAATCATGCACCACATATTCAAATTTACACGCAGAGCAATAGAACACAAATAGTGAACTATTATTATGGATGCTATGACGCCTTGCAATATCCTTTGTTGTTTCCATATGGACAAAATGGGTGGCATTGTGGTATTAAGAAAATTCCTAAACCAAAAAATATTCGTGGAAGTTATACTCATGAATGTCAACAGTTATCGAGCATACAAAATCTTTGCTCTCTTGATTCATATCTTCAAATGGAATCTCAAACTTTAGCAAGGGGAAAGAAAGAAAGAGATACAGTTTCTGCTCGTGAATATTACTGTTGTAAACTTCAAATGAGAAATGATGATAAAGATGAGTTGCTACATACTGGTAGAATATTTCAGCAATATTCAGTTGACGAATATATAAAAATTGAAACCCAAAGATTGGATTTTGCTTCGTTTAAGCAAGATTTGTTTAGGATAGATATACTGCAAGGTCTTCTAGATATTTTAAGATTTGGAGAATGAGATTCTTCTAATATTGGTAAGTAAAAATGCCTTTCAGCTTCCTTTATAGGTGGACCTAGAGATATGCGACAATGATATATGGATGTTATTGCATTAGTACAACGTTTTGGTAAACCTGACATGTTTATAACTATGACCTATAATCCAACTTGGCCGGAAATAAAAGAACATCTATGGACTACTGATGAAACACAAAATAGACCTGATTTGATTAGTCGAGTATTTAGAGCTAAAGTTGAAGAACTGAAAACAGATATAAGCAAGAGAAATATCTTTGGAAAAATTGTTGCTTTTATGTATACTATTGAATTCCAAAAAAGAGGTTTATCACACGCTCATTTTCTTATAATTTTAGATAATGAATATAAGTTATTGACATCAGAGTCTTATGATGGAATTACTAGTGCTGAATTACCAGAAACTTATTTGGATAAAAAGTTACGCTCACTTGTTCTTAAACATATAATGCATGGTCCGTGTGGTAATCTGAATCCAACAAATTCATGTATGAAAAAGAATGATCTTTGTAAATTTAATTATCCAAAAAGTTTTGCTGAACAAATAACAAAAGGACGTGATTCTTATCCCATCTATAAAAGACGAAACACACGAGAAGTTGTAAAAGTATGGGAGCAGTATTTAGATAATTCTTGGGTTGTTCCATATAATTCTTTTTTACTTGGTAAATTCAACTGTCATATGAACGTTAAGGTTTTCTCTGACATAAAGGTTGTTAGATATCTTTACAAATATATTTGTAAAGGACATGACAAAATTGCATTTTATATACATGATAATGATACAAACAAAGAAATAGATGAAATAAAAGAGTATCAATTTGCTAGATAGGTATCACCACCTGAAGCTGCATGGCGTTTATTTGGTTTCTCTATTAGTGAGATGTATCCAAGCATTTATTATCTTCAGCTACATCTTAGAGGGCAACAATTTATTTCTTTTAAAGGCAATACAGATATAAACACAATTGTTAATAATCCAATGATTAAGAAAACAATGTTGACAGAATTTTTTCAGATGAACAGAAGTAACAAAGATGCCATAAAGCTTAACTTATTGTACAAAGAATTTCCTAAACATTTTGTATGGTCAACAACAGACAAAACATGGACACGACGACAATAACGTTGTGCCGTTGGTCGTATTGTAACGTGTCACCCAACTGAAGGAGAACAATATTTTCTGAGACTACTACTGCTGAATGTGAGGGGACCGAAATCATATAAAGATCTTCGAACTATAAATGGGGAACATTATGATACATTTAAAGCATCCGCAAAAAAGGGGACTATTACACTGTGATAACAGGTTAATTGATTGCATGTCAGAGGCAGCAAGTTATCAAATACCATATAGTTTAAGGAGTTTATTTGCTACATTATTGGTGTATTGCAATCCAGCCAATCCAAATGAAATATGAAAATAATTTGAAGAGTCAATATCAGAAGATTACAGAGTGTTACCTAATGTTGAAAGAAAAGATATTCAATATCAAGCTTTAAATCAGATTAATGATGTTTTGCACTCTATGGACATAATATAAATGAATATGAGCTTATCCCAAAAACAGTTCGACCATCTATATTGGAAAAAGAAGCAAAGGAGGTATTCTTTGAAAGAACCATCACAGTTAGTGAAGAGGATATACTGTTACATAAAAAGCTGAACACAAAACAATTGAAAGCATACAATGTGATTATTGACCAAGTATTTTCCAAGAAACCAGGAGCTTTTTTTATTGATGACCCTGGAGGAACTGGAAAAACTTTCTTATATCGTGCTTTATTAGAAACTGCACGTAGTAAAGGATACATAGCTCTAGCAACTGCTACTTCCGGCGTTGTTGCTTCTATTCTTCCAGGTGGGCGAACTGCACATTCACGTTTTAAATACCTATATACATTGATGAAAATTTCAGCTGCAACATCAGCAAACAAAGTTCAACTGCAGGTCTGATTCGTGATGCAAAATTAATTGTATGGGATAGAGTATCTATGGCTAAAAAAAAGAATGCTTGATGTTTTTGACTTGCTCTTAAAAGATCTTATGGATACAAATATTCTATTTGGGGGAAAAGTTGTTGTTTTTGGAGGTGACTTTAGACAAACTCTTCCAGTTGTTCGAAACGGAAAAAAAGAAGATTTTATTAGTGAAAGTTTGCTATATTCTACCATTTGGGACGAACTTAAAAAATTGCAACTGTCCGAAAACATGAGGGCAAAAACAGATCCTGCTTTTTGTGATTACCTTATGAGAATTGGAAATGGACAAGAGATGATCAACACTAATAACAAAATTGAACTTCCAGATTCTATGATTATTCCTTTTACAACTGAAGAAGTATCTCTGGACCATTTATTCGCTGTGATATTCTCAAATGTACACACATGCTCCTCTAATCCATTTTTTGCAGATTCTCGCATTGTTCTGATGATGAAAAATGATTTTGTGAATAAAATCAACGATATTCTTATAGCAACATTTCCAGAAAAAGCAACTACATTTGTTGGCTTTGACGAAACCATTAAGCCTAATGATCAAAGTCAATTTGAAGACCTACTACAAAATTTAAATCCTGCTGGTTTACCTCCTTACAAATTAACTTTAAAGGAGAATTACCCCATTATATTGCTGCATAATTTGAATCTGTATGAAGGTTTATGCAATGGTACACAATTGATATGTTGTGATATTAAAAAACATGTTATTAGTGCTAAGATCGCGACAATCGATTTTAAAAATAAGCACGTATTTATCCCAAGAATACCATTATTATCGTCACAGGACGAAAGAATACCAGTTCAATTTAAGAGAACACAATTCTCAGTAAGATTATGCTATGCTATGACTATAAATAAAGCGCAAGGTCAAACTCTGGATTTCGTCGGAATATATTTGCGAGAACCTATTTTTTCACACGGTCAACTTTATATTGCCTTATCCAAAGCAAAGAGTTCAAGTTGCATCAAAGTACTGATCTGACCGTCCACACTAGACAACCGTGATGATCATTCTATATACAACATTGTTTATAACGAAATCATCCAAAGAGCGTCCTTGTAAGTCTTCTCCTACCCCAAGATAGAATAATTCTTTTTTTATTCTGTTTGTCGTTTTACTCACGTACATTTTGTTTCATTTTTTATTAATCTTTGAGTAGTTAAACAAACAAACTTATAATGCTCTTGGCTATGTAATATTATCAGCACTGTGTTGCTACATTCATTCTTGTGCTATCTAATTATTTTATGCCAATTCATACTCTCCATTTTCTTTGATTTACCTTTTCCATTTTCCCCCAGATTCTTCCATTTATCTATTACAGAGAGAAACTAGCAAATTTAGTTGAAACTTTCTCAAAATTACAGTAAATGAATGGGTTGATGATGCTCTAATCCTTGTTGTATTATTATTTACTCTAGCGTTACGTGTGTTATATGAGATGGATTTAATAGTTTCCTGTTGTTGGAAAATCTAATGTAAGAAGCTTGAACCAACTTTCAGTGTACATTCTATTTGAGAATGCTATAAAGGCCATGCGCTTTCAAGAGTTTGATTCTGAACCATATGTTTTTGCTCCTGCCATTATGAAGGTATTCTTTGCTACGTCCTTGATCAAGATTGATTTGTTTTGGATCTATTTTGGGTGGTGCTCTCTGGCTTCCTATTATTTCTACTCAGTCTTTAATACAAATTGAATTTTTCTTTTGCTCTTTCTGATGTATCCAATAAAGTATTTTCGCTGAATTTGATGTATAAGTCCAATATTTCCATATGGAAATTCGTAAAAAGGATAAAAGAGAAAAGGTGATGCCTCCTTTACCATTTCAACAGTGGAATGAGATGGGGGATTTTTGCTCTAATTTGATCTGGTTGGTTATTGGGAAAGGGTCTCTCTATTTGGTATTGAATTGGCTGATGTCAATCTTGAACTGGAATTGATATCAATCTCTTATTAGGTACTCCATAGTGATATAAGAAAGTATCCTCTTATGACTTTGGAATAGAATTTGGACTCCAAAGGTCTCTTTGAATTTTTCCCTTTTCTCTTCACATGTCATAATTAACATCTTTCCCTGTAGTTATGGATAGTTATGGATCTCCACTATTTTATTTACAGCAGACAGACTGAAAAAAAGAAGTATCAATGGTTCGAAGAGGGTGTTTAAGGATGCATCCTTTTCACTGTAAGACATGCTTCTGCGCCTTCATTTGTAGTCTATCATATTTTTTGTTTGAATCAATCTAATTATTGAATATTTGAGTGAAACTGGCCAACATAGAGAATGAATAAGGCATAGTTGGTGTTATAGGGTCGGCTTGATAATTAAAGACATTCAAGAGTCCCTCAAATGCATGCTTTTGGTTGTTATATACAGCTGTAAAAGTCAAGCCTGTTTCGGAGCGTTGAGTTTTGGAGAAGGTACATTTTTGCATAGTTGTCCCAGGAGAAAGAATATAATACTAGAAATTTTGTAAAAGCATGTTACTTAATATTTGGCAGAATTATTTCTAAAGCTACTTATATTATGGATTTCAAAATGTGAAGTAAAATTTAACTCCTTAATTTGATAATAGACAAACTGTCATTTGAAGTAAGGTTCAAATTCAGGTGAAAAGTTTAAAATGAGCTTATAATAATATGCTTTTTGGCCTCACTATTATTAGGTATTTTCTAAATATTTAAAGAAGTGTTATCAATTACTTTATGAAAAAAAAAATACTTGAACAAGTGCTTTTCCACTCTAAAAGCTCTTATATGCCGCATTCCTAAAAGATGCGAAGTGAGTTAATATACCTTTAGATTAAAAAAGTTTATGTCTATTTTATAGAAGCTTCTTATATAATAGCGAATTATGATACACGAGTTGTTCATCATAATAAAGATTTATACACTTTCCTGGTTTGAGGTAACAGACTTGAAGGATGGTTAGTCAAAACAGTTAGACGTTTCTTAAAATTATTTCTTGTTCTCTTCATTCTCCAAATATTGATGTTAGTTTAAGGTTGAAATCTTTGAATACTTAGTTGTTACTCAGCATTAATGAAATCGTTTTTAGCTGTGTTTCTTACAATTTTGTATTACTTTATTCAGTAATTCTTTGTTTCAAAGAGGTTTATTATTCTAACTTCAATGTTAATCAGTCATCACCTATATTAGACCTTAGACATGCTTTTTTTGGTGAGCACCAAATTACTCATCAGTCATTGGAATGCTATTTCAAAGGTTATCTTCTTGTAATACAGAACTAGCTTGCTCTAGAGAAAGATAGGTACAAAATTCATCTAGCTTTTATAGCTGCTCAAGAGAATTCCTTGATTGTATCTGACAGTGAGCAGGTATCGAGACGCTTACCAGTTATAACAGTTTGCATTTATTGAATTGCTGACGAAATGTTACCATTTTTCTTATAATTAGTTGGGATTTACAATTCTTACACATCTTGCCAACTGCAACAGCATGTTGGATGCTTCCAGAGCTGGTGGAGACTTTCATTTAAGGACTGCTACGAATATGTATCCTCACATCCATGAAGCCGTTGAAAAAGCTCAAGTACTTCTTGAATGTCATCTTCAACCTGCTGAAGAAAAGCCATCATGCTTAATATGTTGGACTTTTGTCCTTTGAGGTTCTTTTTGTTGGCTAAACGTGGCTTGAAGCTGAAGCAGTTCTTTGTCTGATTTTGATCGGGTAATTGAAGCTAACGGTCTGATTTCAGTTAATTTACTAGTGTACTTATAGTTGGTTATCATGTTATAGTAGTTTATTTGCTTAAGTAGTTTTGTTGGGTTTTTTGCTGTCTTGGTTTCTTAAATTGTACTCAATTGTTTGAGGAATAATTTGACTTGCTTTTTCTTGTTTGGTGATTTAGTGATGTTGCTACCTTTTTTTTGATTTCCTGCTTTTTATTTTGTTATTATTGACCAAGCAGCTCTTGTGCGGTTGCATTTCTTGTGTTTGTGTTTTTCTGGCTGATTAATTTAGTAACAGAGCAAAAATTATGATTCTGCTTTTGGATCATAATAGTGATAACATCAGCTTGAGCATTAGTCCAAGTGGAGAATTGTTCTTGTTAAAGGGTTGAACTATTTGAAGAATGGTTTCTCACGTTTAAAAAAATTGAATTCGCCCTTTGTACTTGTGGTTTATTATGTTATTCTAATACTGAGATATTGTGTAGTAGTATATAGAAAACTACTATGTGGCGATATTGAATTTGGAATGTGAAAATTATCTAGGGATAGAGGTGTGCTTTCTTCAATCAAACTGCTGGTCAAACATGGGCTCTCAAATTAGACAACTTAGTCTGTTATTGGGTGTGGTTTTTGCCATTGTTTTGATGATTCAGTATCTTGGTTTCCCATATGGGCAGAAAAAATAAGAATAGCAATGGATGCACCCCTGTGATGATCAAAGAAAGGATTATCAATCAAAGAGTATGGTAAAGTTGTTTTTTTTCAGAGGCAAATGAAAGTAAGCATAAAATATCACTTTATGATCTGAACTTTCTTGCTTTTGTAAGATCATCTTGACCTATCTGTGTTCACTACTACGGTATTTGATAAGCAATTTCCCTTATATTTTTTTTAGAAGAACCTATTTTAGCTATATTTACAAGCACCAATAACGGCACCCTGAAACTGACACCACCGGTATCTAAAGCCATCTTTGCTAAAGGTAACTGCAAACAGTACTTATTATGGATGGTAAAACTTTTCAGATTAATACATAGAAGATAAGATAGCTGTTTGATTTAATAACCATTGTATTTTACACCTTGTTAGCTACTTCCAAGTGGAAAAATTCCGCTTCTTCAAAAGAACAAGAATTTTGTGCAAGAAGTTAGATTTATTGGAATTTTGATACAGGATGCTTTTGCTCCTAAAAGAAAGAAGGCAGAAATGCTCAATTTTGCTGCTGCGTACGAGAGAACTACTGTTAGACTTGCCTCCAAATAGAAGGTACTTCAGCATTTTGAGACAAAATATCTGTTTAATTCCCTTCATTTCTATAGAATTTGTTGGGTCTGCATGAGCTACAAGAAAACATAAAAAAAGGTAGTATAAGGTCAAATTCTTCTTGAATTACTCTGTTATTATATTTTACTTGTTTCACTGTTAATTGCCTCCTTAAAATTTTTCTCTTTGCTTATTTTTTCTTCTGTTTACATTTAAGATCTAAATTTTTTGTAGTGATAATATCAATCTAACGTTGTGGAAGATTTCAGATTCCCTTGTAGTTTCAACGTTGCAACAAATAATAAGTGGTATACTCCAAAAGATGGAGTTCCACACTTGACTGTCTAGCACCATTCTTCTGCTTCTCAAATCTTGCTCCATCATTGCCATGATTCTAAACCTCATATACTCGCCCTTATTTCAATGTTGCTAAAGCTTATTTGACAGAATACTTTATCATCTTTGTTGACAATAATGCTAATTGCTGCCATTTTACACAGGTTTGTCAAAATGTTACTGGAAAGCTATAACTTTTTGTGTAACAATATGAATTAGAAATAGAAGGATTAGAAAAAGCAACATTTATGTAGCATCTAAAGACCATTGTACATTTTCTTCGTTTTTTTTTGGATTGAATTAGGATAAATAATCTGTAATTGCTCCAAAAGGTCTGGATTTGAGTGAGCTTTTCCCTTTTTCTTCCTGAATATAATATGCTAATATTTTTACATTTCAATTGCTCTTGCAGGTTGCTATTTAAACTAGAACTCTGATTTTTTTTTTACTCCACCGACTTTGTGAGACTTGGATCTGTTAAATAGAGATCAGATAAGTCTGGATGATTGTACTTATGCAACCTAGAAACACCTCTGACTTTGGTCTGAAGTTCATTATAATAACTGAGATTACTTATTGTTAAGAAGTCAGATCGTAGGGCAGACATTTTGACCAATATCAATGTTGTTATATTTAGGACAGTGCCTTAAGAATCTCCTATTCTGCTGCAAAATTGCAAAGTCATTTACATTCATTTATCAGTGGAATGCCTTGGATAGCGGTGCATAATGACTACAAATTTAAACATAACTTGCTGCTTTAGAACTTTCAACACGGAGGAGAAAGAAAAATAGCATGTCGTGGATAAAGCTGGTCAGCAAACTCATATGTAGGACTTTGTAACCAAGGAAAATTCTAGGAAAACAGTATGTTATCCATTCTAGCGTATTCTTACCTTTATAATTTAAAAGGAAAATTGTGCCACTTCCATTGTACTTTTCCTTCTCAAGGTACCTTAACATGGGTCAGAAGCGCGCTGGCTTTCCCATATATAAAAAAACAACTGAATGAGTTCAATTCTCGAATTAGCTGTGCATATGAGGATTAAATGAGCAGTTATATTGTTATTTCTGGTGTTGTTGTGTTTTTGATATGTGGAATACCTATATTACATACGAAGGCATTCCTTACATAAATCAGAGTACTTCTTGGGCAATCTGTTTTATCACTATTAATGTAAATGTGTTTAATCATGTTGCTCTATATCTTCGTCAACTGTTACTTTTAAAGGTTATTTCCTTTCATTAAGAGTAACATTACTTGACTATATTTCACAACTTAAATTAGATTTGACATTATTAAATTGTTGGGCCCGTGCTTTAGCACGGGCTAACTACATTTAGTATCTACAGAAATAACACTTTTCCTTCTTTGCTGCTTTAATTAGATATTGTCAGATAAAAATAGAAATTTATTTAACGCTTTACCACTAATGCTACAGATTTATGATGAATCACAAATTAGAAAAATTAATTTAATTTCCATTTTTACCATTATCAATTTTTATTTGATTTACAATATATAGGCTTTGAAATTTCTCCATTCTTTTATACATATATATAAAATCTTCACTTATCGCTTTCATCAAAGCACCATCCCACTATTTGCTTCTTTTACCTTATATGCACTCATTCTAGTCCTTTCATTCTGGATCATTATCATGAGGTAGCTGATGAGGATGAAATTGGATAGATAGAGCCAGTTGCAACAAATAGTTTGACACTCATGGGTTTGTGCCAGTAATTCCCGCATTGAGGGAAGCAATTGAAGCACTGGGGAAGGTGAAAGGGAAGAAGACAATGAGTAACGAGCAAAAGTTTGGTGAAATTTGCATTTCCCTATTTTTAATATCTGAAAGCTGGTCAAGAAAAAATTTTCAACTAAAAAATTTCAACTTGTGTTAAAGTTAAATGCATGTCCAAACACAACTCTAATTTCCAAAGATAATTTCTTAACTTAACTTCAAATACTAATTATTTTTAAATTTTCGTGGTTTTATGCCCAAACGCCTATTTAGATTCCATAACTACAACCCTCCTATATCAGACAGGTTTACAAGGAGCTCACAGATATGTTGCGTCAGTCGATACAATCACATGACTATTGAAACCTCTTGTTATCGAGTGATAGCAATAAGTATGTTGCTCAAAAGGCTCTTGTTGCATACAAGGGAAGCGGCACATGTCTCTCATATGAGGGATTTGATCATATTAAACGGCATAAGCCACGACCCATAGTAGACCTTGATCCACAGACTAACAGACTATGGACCCTCTTAATGGGAAAAAAAATCAGTGCAGAGACAATGGAAAAGGACAACAACAACTAGATGATTAAGCCTTGTCTTTGTCCATTGTTTCTGCACTAACTTCATTTCCCCTTAAGAGGTTCCATAGTCTGTTGGTCTCTTGGTCAAGGTCCACTTTGAGTCGTGACTTACGTCTTTTGATTGGATCAAATCCCTCATATACGAGATAATTATGCCACTTTCTTTGTATGGAACAAGGGACTTTTGAGCAGCATATTGATTGCTATCGCCGATAACAAGGGGTTCAATCGTTGTGTGATTGTATCGATTGACACTGCATATTTGCGTGCTCCTTGTTAGCCACTGTGACAGGAAGGTTGTAGTTGTTGGAAAAGTAGGTGTTTGGACATAAACATGTGATAATATTAAAAAGTAGTATTTGAAGTTAGGTTGAAAAATTATATTTTAAAATTGAAATTATGTTTAAACATGCTTAAATTGTTAACAAGTTGAAATTTTGTGAGTAGAAAAGATTTTTCTGTACCAACTTTCAAATTTTGAAAAGAAGGAACACTCATCTTCAACAATATTTCAAAAAATTAGCCCAATGTATAATCAAGCACGGGAAGTAATGTTTTCTTTAATCTTCTAATGAAACAACACTTCCACACCCATCGAGCGTCGAGTCATGATCTTCAAGATTTAAAATCGGAAAAATACTTTTGGAGCTTTGAGTTAGTTATTAGATCAACAAAACCTTTATAAACACAATCTACCGTATCACATAATGATGTGTCAAGGCAATGTTAAAGTAGAAGATTAGCATACTTCTTCCTATTCTCACAGTCCACAACAGTATCTTTTCCTTTGGGACAAAGCTCGACCACTTATTGGACCCCAACTCCCCAACTTCACTAGAAAATGTCAAAACTTAATGTATTTTGATTCATTTTTTTCTGGAACCATCTCCAGTATCTGTTTGTAGCTATTATACAAATATGGATCTGCATCCCTATTGTCTCCCAATGAATACCCCTTCCGCAAATTGCAAAACAAACACACGATCAAACACAATATCATTTAGAATTTTATGCATTAACGCCAATAATATCGTTTATAATTGTCGTCTTAGATTTTCTTTCCTTTCTTGTTTTAACAAAACAGATGCAAAATTCCTCTTTTAAGTTATCCAATCATATATGATATAGTGACTATCTAACAAGTAAATTTTACTTTCTTAATTGGTCCATCCAATTTCCTTATCAACTCATTTTCTTCCAATTGGAGGAAAATATTTTCCTTTTCAAAAAAAGAGAAAATATTTTCCAAAACTCCTTCTCAACATTCCCCACCTTCACCAACCCACACCAACCCACCCCACTCCCTCTCCAAAAAAGGTTTTTTTTCTTCTCAAATTTCAATTTTTTCGTTATCACCCACCCTACTATCCCCCCCTCCCAAATTTTTTTTTACCTTACTTTTTTTTTTGCAATTTCAAATTTCTGTTTTTTCGTTTTTCTTACACCACCCACCCCCAGCCCCCAGACAAAAAGATATTTTTTTAAACTTTTTTTTTTTGTAATTTCAAATTTCTTCTTTTTTCATTTTTCTGCCCCTCCCCCCCAAAAAAAATTATTTTTTAAATATATTTTTCAATTTTAGTTTTTTTTATCGGTTTAAAGGTTTAAATTTTTACAAGTACCAAAGTTATGTGTTCGGAGGTTTATGTGTTTGGAAGTTTATGGGTTTAAAATTATAAAGTTTACGGGTTCAAAATTCCGCAGTTCGAAAGTTTAGCAGTTCGAAAGTTTATGAAATTTGTGGATTCGGAAGGTTGTTGTTTTGAAAGTTTATAGCTTCATGTTTATTATATCTAAATTATTTATGAATACTCTTGAAAAGTCATTTTTCTTAATTTGCGTACCAAACACCGGAAAATGAATAAGATTACTACTTGTTTTCCAAGAAAATATTTTCTTCCGTTATACCAAACACACCCTAAGTGGTCATGACTATTGTCTTTTAATTCTATCTAGAGATGGATCGATGTTATAGTAGTTTTATCCCAAAGTACCCTTTCCGAAGTTTCACTTTGGTATTCATGACTAGCGAGGATGAGTCTCGTGATTTCTGAAGCAATCGGTTGAGTTTCATATCAGATTTAGTGAAATTGGAAGTTTTTAGTTAATGACCAAGGAAGTTTAGCCGAAGTCAACACCGAAAGTAAATTGGTCTGTATCAGAGTTTCGTCGAGTCAATTATGTGTGGAATATGATTTATGATTTAGTCGACTTCTTGGTTAAGAATCTAGTTAAGGTAAGGATTGGAGTTGACCACAGTCAACATCGGATTAGGACATCCTCTTTTGGATGTTTTGAGTGAGCGAGCAGGTTCACAGTATCTTTTATGACTATATAGCATATTTTGTTTGTGTCTTGGGTTTTTTGGAATAGTTCTGAGGGTCAGATCCTTAACTTCAGCTATTGCTGGTATTTTCGCACCTGCAAGCCTTGGCCCGCACCTGCAGGGTCGCTGTCACAACCCTATTTATAAAGCCATGAATGCACCAACTCCCACCAAGACGGTAAGCCATACACAACCCATTTAGAGCAATTCAATAACAATCAATGCGGAAAACTAATCATAAAAGTCATTTTTAAAGACTTCATAAGTCTGATAATCATAAGGACTTAAAGAAAATTTTACACCCCAAATTCTAGTGTCACTGGTACAAGAACTTACTAAAAGGAAGTACAAGTATACGATACAACCCCAACTATCTAGGAAAAAAAAAGATAGAAATTAAAGGATCGAGAGAAAGTTTTGTGCTACAAATCATCACGCAGATCACCTCGAACTCAGCATATGGCCTCCTCAATGACCATCTTAGTCTCGAGATTCACTCGCGTCAGAACAGAATCTGCACAGAAAAAGGTGCAGCAAGTATAGAGCGAGTACAGGAATCAACGCGTACTCAGCATCATCGTCGGCCGACCCTAACTAAAACGAAGATGAGGGTTGGTCTTTGATTACTACTTCCACACTTGTTGTTAGTGTTAGGTGGAAAGGGCAATATAATTACTTTAATTGAATTTTCCTTTTTGTAGAAAGAAATTATAATTCTCATATACTTGGCTAGTCCTTTTTCTTGTAGGAAAAAGTTTGGATTTCTATAAATTGAAGATTTGTCTTTCTCATTCAGTAACATCCACAATGTAGCCATAGGGGCTTGAAAGTAGTGTTTAGGGGGAGAACTTTACGGGACAAGTGTTAGTGTGTCACTTGTGTTTGCCTCTTCGTGAGGTTGTTCTCTCGATATTTTGTACTCTCTTTTTATATATTGGATTACTCATCTCCGCGGTGGACGTAGGTCAGTTGACCGAACCACGTTAAATGTCTGTGTCTCTTTTGGTATATTTCTCCTTTGTTGTATGATTTATCGTCGCTCAAGGATTGCTTTGCTAGCTTCCGTATGACACCTGATTTTTACGGTCCTAACAAATGGTATCAGAGCGAGGTTCAAGACAAGTTCATCTTGGCGGGTTCAGTTCTAGCCGCAACATATTTGACGATAATCGTGATTTTTGTCTGAGAAATTTGACCGGTATGCTACGCACGTTGAGACAAACTTTGTGGTGGAGATTTGGAGATGCAACCTGTTGAACGCTATGTGAAGAAGGTGGATCAAGTTTATTTTGTCAGAAAATTTCGGCCAAGGGGGAAAATTTTTAAGTGTTTGCCATAATTTTCTTACCATATTTGGTTTTCCTATTTGTTGAAGGAAAGGGCAATATAATTACCTTAATTGGGTTTTCCTTTTTGTAGAAGGAAATTATAATTCTCCTATACTTGGCTAGTCCTTTTTCTTGTAGGAAAAGGTTTGGAGTTCTATAAATTGAAGATCTGTCCTTCTCATTTAGTAGCATCCACAATGTAGCCATAGGGGCTTGAGAGTAGTGTTTAGGGGGGGGGGAACTTTACGGGACAAGTGTTAGTGTGTCACTTGTGTTTGCCTCTTCGTGAGGCTGTTCTCTCGATATTTTGTACTCTCTTTTTATATAGTGGATTGCTCATCTCCGCGATGGACGTAGGTCAGTTGACCGAACCACGTTAAATGTTTGCGTCTCTTTTGGTATATTCCTCCTTTGTTGTATGATTTATCGTCGATCAAGATTTGCTTTACTAACATCCGTATGACACCTGATTTTTACGGTCCTAACAGTTAGTACATAATAATGATGATCACAATCATCACAAGTTACAAGCCTAAGTAAGAAGCCTCTAAATCCTCAAATCCGCCTAAGTAGCCAAATAAGCATGTGGGTACAACTCAACCAACAGATTAAGCAAGTCATTCAAACAAGAAATCCATGAGATGGTATGTTTTGCAAAATGCTATGCAATGCAATGCAAGACCTTTCCATGTTCAAATACTATGAATCATGACCCATGGGGGACTCACGAGATCCATATACCACTCAGAATCATTTTCCATCTGGTTCCTATCCTCTTTAGGTTTCCAAATCATCATACTTAGCCCGCAGGTCACTTAGCCGATCTGGCTCATATTGTCAACATCACTCCATCCAGAACTATTTCCCCTAGAACCTTACACATGTATCCTCAAATGCACATGAAATACTATATAAAGCATGAATATGACATGCACAACAATAAGCAACGAAGCTAAGCAATAAAGATGATATCTTTAGGTCGTTTAACTTTTAAACGAGTATTTTGGAGTGATGAGAACACATAACCGCAAATGAGACAGGTAATAAGCATAGAAGGAATAAATAAGGGAACTCATATCCCATTCACAAACACAAATCAATCTATGCTATCAGCTAATGTCCAAAGCATAACATTCAGACCGAACCATACCATGGAAATTGCACAAATACCCATATTACGGCACGAGTACCCGATACAAGTGCTCGTCACCTCACAAGTATCGATACCCCCGAAATTACCCCATTACCCCCTCTTATTTAGTTCATTCTAAACCAACCATGAAGATTTAACAAGGTCAAGAAGGTCTCAACTTGCTTGAATGAAAGTCCGACGGTCACAACAAAGCCTTGTCATTTTGTAGAGCCTCCAAACAATCCCAATCTATGCAAATACGTATTATACGGTAGAACACGAGTTTGTACACACAAAGTTACGCAAAATAGGATTCCGAGCACGAAGGGTAAAAGATTATATTAGCCCCAAACTTAGTTTACCCATGACCCAATGAGTCTAAATATCAAAGGTAAACTTAATCAAATATTAAATTGATGATTGATTAAAGAAATTATTCCTTTTTAACTTAGAGTTCATAAACCCCAATATCCCCATCCTAAATCATGATTTCTTGCATGGAATTCCAAAATAATCGACGATATAAATGTAATAGTAGGAATAGAAACTTACCTACTTGACGAATCTTGCAAATCCCCTCAAAAGGCTCCTTAATCTGAGGTCTCAAACTCCAAATATGTGAATGAATAGTTTAACCTCGAAATGGGACATTATATTAGGTTATGTCCAATGATTTCCGCATAACGGTCAAATCCTCGAATTTGTGGGCCTGCTTCTGCGGCCCAAGCCTCGCAGATCCGAGGTCCACTTACTTGACCCAAAACTGCAGGTGCGGCCCTATTCTTAGCAAACTCCCTCGCATATGTGTCCTCCATTCAAAGGAGTGGGTTTAGCCCACTCGGACAAAACACTGCACTTGTAGCCCACCTTGTGCAGGTACAACCCAAAGCACGCAGAAGCGAGACACCAGAAATCTAGAAAAATCTGCCAACACACAAACTTTGATCCAACACCCAAAACTCATCCAAGACCATCCGGACACAAACCGAATATGCACGCCAATCCAAAAACATGCAACAAACTTGCTAACACAGTCAAAATAATCACACGAGGTCTCCTGACCCAATGTTGACCGAGATCAATTTCAATCTCCTATGTAACTAGATTTCCAACCAAAGTTCAAAAATTCCCTCGACATCCTCCGGAATCGAACCAACTACTCAACCAAATCATAATTGAAATTTTAGACCTAATAGAATCGGCAAACTAAAAAGACATAATCACCCCGATGTTGACTTTGGTCAACCCAAAGGATTCTCAAAAACTCCTTTCCTACTCAAAACTCACCAAAATGCTTAGGGAATCGCACCACCCATCCCAATATGCGAAACGAACCATAAAGAAGCTAGGGGGAAGTGACAGTTGGGGTAAAATAGGCAAAATAACTAAAACGATTTAATGGGTCGTTACATCATCTACCACTTAAACACATGTTCATCGTCGAACATAAAAGAGAATGGTTACCTGAATCGCCGAAAAGCTGGGTATATCTACTCCATATGCTCGACTCGATATCTAAGTAGCCTCCTAAACCGGACGATGCCTCCATTGAACCTTTACCAAAGAAATCTCCTTGGACCTCAACTTCAGGATCTGTCTATGCTCTTCCTCGAATGTCAAGTTCTAATCCGAAAACACTGAATCCCTCTTAATCACATGAGAACTAGCCAAATGATACTTCTTGACCAAATCCAACTCATAGGCTACCTCACCAATACGCTAAACATTCTCAAATAAAATAATGTACCTAGGTCTTAACTTTCCCTTCTTCCCAAACCTTATCACACCCTTCATGGGTGAAACCTTCTATCACGACCCAAACCGATAGGCCGTGACGGGTGCCTGAGTTCTACCTGTCAAACACCCCTAAGCATGCGTCTAAGATATGAACCTGAATTACATCTGCTAAATTACGAAAATAAAATACATGAAGGAAACCTGCCAACAAGGTGTATATACGTATACATGCAGAATACAGTGGGCAAGCCGGCAAGGCTGCTATAGACAAATATACATTCAAAGCTAAAAGTTGACAATGCCACATACAACCTAACTAGATATACTCTCTACAAACTTTTAATAGAAACATAACTATACAAATACGGGACTGAGCCACGTCATACCCATATATATATATATATACACACAAACGTATCATACCAAACTCAAAAGCAGCTCCGGATCAAGTAGAGCACGCCAACTCTCGCTGATCAGGGATCCTAAAAAGGGGGACCGTCAGCTTGCCTACCTACACCTGCGGGCATGAAACGCAGGCACCGTGAAATAGGAAGTCAGTACGAAAAATGTACTGAGTATGTAAGGCATGCTAATTAGTATGTAAAAGACGTAGGTGAAACATGGAATAAAGAAACACATCCTTAAATTTGAAAAACTTTGTAAATTCTGAAACATTTATAATGTCATGCACGCGCGTGTAAATGTCGTGTCATTCATAGGTATGGGTGTACATAATATCATCAAGCACTGAGGGCATCCCATCATATCGTCTCGGCCACTGTGGGCAATATCATCAACATATACCAGCTGGCCAGGTGGTGGTGCGTATATAACGCTGTAACCTTTTCCCATATCCTATATGCATATATTTACATATATATGTGTATATAACTCCATCTTGTCATGGGTCAATACACATGTATAAATGGGCGAAATGCATGAAAAATACATAAAAATCTCAATATTCCTTCCGAATAAACTTTTTCAACTGCATATTATTCTGAGATCCATGAACAGAAGATAATAATAATTCAGATGGGGAATCAAGAATGTAGACACCCCTAGTATTTGTATGAATAGAGTAATTTATGGAAACTGTGCGTTTGCTCATTTCTTCAGTATAATTTGGACCATGCCAAAATAAATAAGGGATAGCCTTAATATACCTGGAGTAGGGAAAACTTCATATAATATTCCTTTGAAATCCTTCATGGATTGAACTTGGAACCCCAAAAATCGGATTAAGCTTCTTCTTTCTGAATCCTTGAACGAAATTTCATCTTTGCTTCTTTGAAATTTATAAACGAAATTGGCTTTGGATTTCTTTGAAATTTTGGACGAATTTGATTCTACTTCTAACGCTGTCTCTTGAACCAAAGACAAAATGGATTTGATATTTTGATATCAAAGACAGAATGTCTTTGTTGAACCAAAGACAAAATGCTCTAAGTCTTATTTTGATAAGACTTATGTTTAAGTCTTAGTCTGGTTACACTTCTATAACTAGCCACATGGAAATAATGACCAAGAGTCATATTTAGCTATTGTGGTTTTATGCCACGTTGGGGGTATAATTTTATAAAAAAATTTATCCACTTATTAGTTAATTGGGTAATGTTTTGTTACCCGGTAATTAACCAATTGCCTTCATAATTTAAAAATTGCCACAAATTACTTAAAATTCTACTTATTTTTAATATACTTCATATATACTTTATACATTATACTACCTTGATCATATGGTATCTTGCATGGTAGTAGTTCATAATTATCGGGTATTATCGCTCGACCCGTATTTTATCCTAAATTGGCCACGTTCAACGAAACTCACTTTCTTTAATTCGTGTATGTGATGACCCAAAGGGTCATCACTTATTTTAAAAGTAAATTTTGTGTACCGAGGTCTTGAAACTTCTTTTTGTCTCACCTCGTATTGCATGCGCAGTCCAGACGCATTTCCGAAAAGCCTTTATGTGAAATATAAAAAAAATTAGGAAAATGGGCCTTTAAAAATTGATTAAAGTTGACTTTGGTCAACATTCTTGGTAAACGGACCCGGACTCGTGATCCGACGGTCTTGTAGTGTCCTTAGTAAAATATGAGACTTGATCATGTTCCCGGAATCAAATTCCGAGGACCCAAGCCCGAGAAATGAATTTTTTGGAAAGAAATTGTTTAACTGAAATATTAAGAGTTTGGAAAATGTAAAGATGCTTGAAATTGATGGTATCGGGCCCGTATATTGGTTTCGAATTACGGTACAGGTCTTATATAATAATTAAGTTGAAATTGTGAAGTTTGGTAAGAATCGAAGTTTGTTTGGTACAAGTCAGACCTTTATTTGAGGAAATAGTAATTTCAATGTTCTTGAGTGATTTTTATGAAATTGAGGTTGAATCTGCAGTTGTTGATGTTATTTTGATGATTTGATTGCACGAGCAAGTCCGTATGATATTTTTAGACTTGCGTGCGTGATTAGTTTGGAGCCCCGAGGGCTCGGGTGAGTTTTGGATAGGTCACAGAGTGAGCTTAGACTTAGAACATAACAGTTGCAGGTTCAGAGAAAATTGCAGGTATCTGAAACCAGGCTCTGCGGTTTGCGGTGGAGCCTTCGCGACCGCGGTAGAGTTTTCGCGACCGTGGTGGGATTTATGCGGTCCGCGGTGATCAAGGCTATGTCTTCGCGGCCGCACTCGATATTTCACAGTCCGCGGTGGAGCTCCGCAGCCGCGGTCCTTTTTATACGGTCAGCTAGGACGGTCTGAGAGGGGTATATTTAAAATAGACTTTTCAGCCATTTCTCATTTTGTCAAACCCTAATACATAAGAGGCGATTTTTCAAGGCACTCTTTCTTCCCCAAAACACAAGTAAGTGATTTTTAACTTATTTCATACACTCCTTAACTTCTTTTTACAAGATTTCATCCTCGAATCTAGGGTTTTCATGGTGGAATTAGAAATTTTGGGTAGAACCTAGGAATATTGAAATTTGGGGATTTAGACCTCAAATTGAGGTCGGATTCCAAAATCAATTATATACCCGGGCACGAGGGTGAATGGATAATCGATTTTTGGTCCGAATTTCGGGTTTGGACCAAGCGGTCCCGGGGTCGATTTTTGACTTTTGGGGAAAAACACTAGAAAACCTATTTTCATGCATAAGAATTGGTTCATTTAGCGTTTATTAATATTATAAAGTAAATTGTGACTAGATACAAGCAAATTGTGAGTGGAACCAACAGGAAAAGAGGTAGTTGAGGCTTGAATTGTGTTCGTGGAATTGAGGTAAGTGTTTGGTCTAACCTTAGCTTGAAGAATTAGGAGTTGCGTCCTATTTGCTATGTGCTAATTGTTGAGTACGACGTATAGGTGTGGTAACGAGTATCTATACGTTGGTGTCAAGCATGCCCGTGAGTCTTATACTATGATTGACGTGACTCCGTTTCCTATTGTTCATGCTTTATATGATGATTTCTATTTTTGAACAAGGCTTGTGAAAGTATTATTGGTGATTGAACATTGTAGGGCATTGGCTAAAGTTGAGAATTGAGTTGTGAAGTAATTGTGGAAAAGAGAACAGGTTTATGATATTATCTCCCTTGCCGGGATGTTATTGCTTTTGATATTATCTCCCCTGCCGGGATATTTTTACTCATGATATTGTTTTTCCTTGCCGGAAAATTGTTGTGTCCTTATTGTTCCCTTGTCGGGATTCTTTGTGATTGGTGTTGAATTGTGGGTTCGGGTTGCACACCGCAACAATATTATGTGGGATTGGGTTGCATGCCGCAATAATATTATGTGGGATCAGGTTGTACACCGCAACATGGAGTAATAAGGGAGGACAGGAGGGGTCGGGTTGCATGCCGCAACAGTGATATATGATTGGATCGGGTTGCACGCCGCAACAATGTTAAATTATTTGGATCAGGTTGCACGCCGCAACAAGAAATGATAAAAGAGGATATTGACTTGTTACTGTTTTCTTATTCTTACTGTTGCAAACCTTAAAGTGTTCTTTATGTTTTTCTCCTGAGTTACTATTGATATTTAATATTCCCCTGCAACATGTTTCCCCTTCCCATCTTTAACTACTAGTTTCCATTATTATCACTTGCCGTATATGTTTTAACTACACAAGTTTAGTTGGTAGTCTTGTCCTAGCCTCGTCACTACTTCGTCGAGGTTAGGCTCGACACTTACCAGCATATAGGGTCAGTTATGCTGATACTACACTCTGCACTATATGCAGATCTCGGTACCGTAGCATACAGACTTTAGCTAGGGGTTGCTGCCTTCAGTCCATCATGAGATCCGAGGTAGTCCTGCAGGCGTCCACAGGCCTTGGCGTCCCCTCCCTATCTAGTTCTCTTCTGTTCTTTACTATTTCAGAGACATACATGTATTTATTTTGTTCAAACCCTACGTGTAGTATTCCTAGATAGTCCGTGAATTTGTGACACCAGTTCTGGATGGTTATGTTTGTGGATACATTTTGGTATTAGCTCAAATTTTTAAATTTTCTTTTCCGCATTATTATTTTTTCGCTGTTTATGATATGTTGACATAAAATTGTAAGAGGTTTAAAATAATTAATAAAAGGGTAAATAAATCAGAATAGTTGGCTTGCCTAGCTTCCACTAGTAGGCGCCATCACGACTCCCGAGGGTGGAAAATTCAAATTGTAACAAGTTGGTATCAGAGCTCTAGGTTGCATAGGTCTCACAATTCACGAACAAGCTTAGTAGAGTCGGAGGGATCGGTACGGAGACGTCTATATTTATCCCCCAGAGCCTACAGAGTTAGGAAAACCTTCACATTTATTCTTTCCTGTCGTGCGACTTGATTTCTCAATGCTAATTGAACTTTTACTCTGTTCTTTTGTTGATGGTGAGGACACGTACCGCTTCATCAATTGACCAGCAACCCGAGCCCCCAGTAGCAGCTCCTGAGAGGGGCGGAGATCGAGGCCGTGCTAGGGCCCGAGGTAGAGCTCAGCCCAGAGCTCGAGTAGTAGCACCGGCGGCGGAGCCTCAGGTTGAGTTTGACGACGAGGTTCCAGCCCAAACAGTTCCAGCAGGACCAGCTCAGGTCCTAGAGGGGTTTATTGCCACCCCGGTACTTCAGGATGCTCTGGTCCGTCTAGTGGGCCTTATGGAGAGTGTCGCCCAGGCAGGCTTGCTTCCTGCAGTACCAGCCGTCTCTCAGGCTGGAGGAGGAGCCGAGACTCTTGCTACTCGCACTCTAGAGTAGATGACTCGCCATTTTCAGACTCCAGCAGCTCAACCAGTTGGAGCAGTTCAGCCGGGTGTAGTAGCTCAGACCGGTGATGGAGCAGCTATGTCTGCCAATGCTTTGTGGAGATTAGATAGGTTCACCAAGCTGTTCACTACTACTTGTGGTGGTAGATCATCAGAGGACCTCCAGGATTACTTAGACAATTGTCATGAGGTTCTTTGGAACATGGGGATAGTGGAGACCAATGGGGCTGACTTTGCTGCTTTTTGCTTGTTAGGTTCCTCCAAGACACGATGGAGGGATTATTGTTTGTCTAGGCCAACTGGGTTACCTGCCTTGACTTTGGATCAGTTCTCTCAGCTATTTCTAGAGAAGTTTCTTCCTATCACTCAGAGGGAGGACTATCGGAGGCAGTTTGAGCGTCTCCAGCAAGGTTCTATGATTGTCACTTAGTACGAGACCAGATTCATTGCTTTGGCCCGTCATGCTCTTATCATACTTCCCACATAGAGAGAGAGAGAGAGAGAGATAAAAGAGGTTCATTGAGGGATTCGCTCAACCGATCCAATTCCAGATGGCTAAGGAGACTGAGAGCGAGATTTCTTTTCATGATGCGGCTAATGTGGCTAGGAGAGTTGAGATGGTTCTATCGTAGGGTAGTGGTCAGGGGTCTAACAAGAGGCCTCATTATTCAGGCAGGTTCACCGGTGCCTCATCTGGAGGCAGGGATTCTTTTGGTAGGGTCCATCCTCCTAGGTCGTTTCATTCAGCACTTCAGACTTCTCATGGTGCTTCAGGTGGTCGTGGTTCTCATATGCAGTATTCTGATCAACAGTCCTATCGTGCACCATCAGCTCCTATTAGAGCACCTCCTATTCATAGCTATTCTTATGGTCAGCCGGCCTGTCAGGGTCAGTTTCTATTCCCTCAGGCGCACCACTCAAGTGGATGCTTTGAGTGCAGTGAGTATGGTCATATCCGGAGGCCAAGATTAGTGGGTGTTCAGTCATAACAGCAGGTTTCCCGTGCTATGGTTCAGGCACCAGGTATTCCACTGCCCGTTCAGCCAGCTAGGGGTGGGGTAGAGGTGCTAGAGGTGGAGGTACAGGTATTAGAGGTGGAGGTCAAACCGCTAGAGGTAGAGGCCAGCTAGCAGGAGGCCGTCCCAAGGACGTAGTCCAAAGTGGTAGGGCTCAGCCTCGATTTTATGCCCTTCCAGTCAGGCCCCAGGCTGAGTCCTCCGATACAGTTATCAAGGGTATGGTTTCGGTATGCAACAGAGATGCTTTAGTTTTATTTGATCCAGGGTGTACATATTCCTATGTGTCATCTTATTTTGCACCTTATCTTGTTGTGCCTCGTGATTCTTTGAGTGCACCTGTATATGTGTCTACACCAGTGGGTAATTCTATTATTGTAGATCGAGTTTATCATTTGTGTGTGGTTACCATTGGGGGTCTTGAGACCCGTGTGGATCTCTTACTTCTCGATATTGTAGACTTCGATGTCATCTTAGAGATGGACTGGTTATCCCTTTATCATGCTGTATTGGACTATTACACCAAGATCGTGACCTTAGCCTTGCCAGGTATTCCTCGTTTAGAGTGGAGAGGGACTTCTGGTTGTTTCGCCTATAGGGTTATCTCATATATGAAGGCTCGACGTATGGTTGAGAAAGGATGTTTGGCCTATTTGGCGTATGTTCGTGATTTTAGTGCCGAGGTTACTTCTATGGATTCTGTGCCTGTCGTTACTAAGTTTGCAGAGGTATTTCTTTCAAACCTACGGGGATGCCACCTGATAGGGATATTGACTTTTGCATTGATTTTGCTCCGGGCACTCAGCCCATTTCTATTCTGCCGTATCATATGGCCCCGCTAGAGTTGAAAGAATTGAAAGAACAGTTGCAAGACCTCCTTTATAAAGGCTTCATTAGACCTAGTGTCTCGCCTTGGGATGCAATGATTTTGATTGTTAAGAAGAAGGACTGACCGATGAGGATGTGTATAGATTATCGGCAGTTGAACAAGGTCACAATCAAGAATAAGTATCCATTGCCGAGGAATGATGATCTGTTTGATCGGCTTCAGGTTGCCAAAGTATTTTCGAAGATTGATTTGAGATCTGGATACCATCAGTTGAGGATTAGGGCATCCGATGTCCCTAAGACAACTTTTCGCTCTCGGTATGGGCATTATGAGTTCTTAGTGATGTCATTTGGGTTGACAAATGCCCCCACAACTTTCATGGATTTAATGAACTGGGTGATCAAGACTTACTTGGATTCATTCGTGATAGTCTTCATTGATGATATTTTGATCTATTCCCGCAGTCGGGAGGAGTTTGAGCAGCACCTAAGAGTGGTTCTTCAGACTTTGAAAGATAGACATTTATAAGCTAAATTTTTGAAGTGTGAGTTCTGGTTGAGTTCAATTGCGTTCTTGGGTCACGTTGTATCAGTAGAGGGTATTCAAGTGGATCTGAAGAAGATAGAGGTAGTCAAGAACTGGCCTAGACCCACATCAGCTACATAGATCTGGAGTTTCTTGGGTTTGGCGGGCTATTGCCATCGGTTTGTGGAGGGGTTTTCATCTATTGCAGCCCCGATGACCACGTTAACCCAGAAGGGTGCCCAGTTCAGGCAGTCGGACGAGTGTGAGGCGAGCTTTCAGAAGCTGAAGACAGCTTTGACTACGGCGCCAGTGTTGGTATTGCCCACAGGTTCAGGGCCATTTACAGTGTATTGTGATTCATCGCATATTGGACTTGGTACGGTGTTGATGCAAAATGGCAAGGTTATTGCATATGTTTCACGACAATTGAAGATACACGAAAAGAATTATTCAATTCATGATTTGGAGTTAGCAGCCTCTGTTAACGCGCTGAAGATTTGAAGGCACTATTTGTATGGCATGTCATGTGAGGTGTTCACGGATCACAAGAGTTTGCAATACTTGTTCAAGCAGAATGAGCTAAATTTGAGGCTGAGGAGGTGGTTGGAGCTGTGGAAAGATTATGATATCACAATCTTGTATCATTCGGGAAAGGCCAACGTAGTGGCCGATGGATTGAGTAGGAAGTTAGCCAATATGGGCAGTCTTGCGTATATTCCAGTTGGTGAGAGACCGCTTGCTTTGGATGTTCAAGCTTTGGCCAATCAGTTCGTGAGGTTGGATGTTTCTAAGCCGAGCTGTGTGTTCGCTTCTACGGTCACTTGTTCTTCATTATTTGAGCGTATCAAAGATCGACAGTATGATAATCCTCATTTGCTTGTCCTTAGGGACATGGTGCGGCACGGAGGTGCCAAGCAGGTTACAATTGGAGATGGTGGGGTTTTGAGGATGCATGGTCGTATTTGTGTGCCTAATGTAAATGGACTTCGTGAGTTCATTCTAGAGGAGGCCCATAGTTCTCGATATTCTATTCATCCGGGCGCCACTAAGATGTATCAGGACTTGCGGCAGCATTACTAGTGGAGGCAGATGAAGAAAGATATTGTTGCATATGTGGCTCGGTGTTTAAATTGTCATCAGGTAAAGTAAGAGCATCAGAGACCCGGTGGTTTGTTTCAGAAGATCGAGATTCCTGAGTGGAAGTGGGAGCGGATCACTATGGATTTCGTTGTTGGACTCCCACAAACTCAGATGAAGTTCGACACAGTGTGGGTTATTGTTGATAGGCTGACAAAGTCGGCGAATTTCATTCCGGTGGCATACTCCTATTCTTCTGAGCGATTGGCAGAGATCTATATCCAGGAGATTGTTCGTCTTCATGGTGTGCCCGTGTCTATTATTTCTGATAAGGTACGTAGTATACCTCACGTTTCTGGAGGGTAGTTCAGTGTGAGTTGGGCACACGGGTTGAGTTGAGCACAGCATTTCATCCTCAGACGAATGGGCATTCCGAGCGTACTATTCAGATTTTAGAGGATATGCTCTGAGCTTGTGTTATGGTCTTTGGAGATTCGTGGGATCAGTTCTTGCCTTTTTCAGAGTTTGCCTACAACAACTTCTACCAGTCGAGCATTTAGATGGATCCCTATGAGACATTATATGGTAGGCGGTGTCGGACGCCAGTTGGATGGTTTGAGCCAGGAGAGGCTCTATTATTGGGTGCAGATTTAGTCCAGGATGCCTTGGACAAGGTGAAGATCATTCAGGATAGGCTTCGTATAGCTTAGTCCAGGCAGAAGAGTTATACCAACCGCAAGGTTCGTGATGTGACATTTATGGTCGGAGAGCAGGGGTTGCTTCGGGTGTCGTCCATGAAGGGCGTGATGAGATTTGTGAAGAAGGGCAAGCTAAGCCCTATGTTCATTGGTCCTTTTGAGATTCTTGATTGAGTGGGGAAGTGGCCTACAGACTTCCGTTGCAACCGAGTTTATCAGTCGTGCATCCAGTGTTTCATGTTTCCATGCTTCGAAAGTATCACGATGATCCATCCCACTTGTTAGACTTCAGCACTGTCCAGTTGGACAATGATTTAACCTATGAGGAGGAGTCGGTAGCCATTTTGGACAAGCAGGTTCGTCAATTGAGATCAAAGAGTTATCCTTCTGTTCATGTTCAGTGGAAAGATCAGCCTGCTGAGGCAGCAACCTGAGAGTCCAAGTCCGATATGCGGAGCCGATATCCCCATCTTTTCCCTGACTCAGGTACTTCTTTTCTATGTTCGTTCAAGGACGAACGATTGTTTTAGAGGAAAAGAATGTGATGACCAAAGGGTCACCACTTGTTTTAAAAGTAAATTTTGTGTACCGAGGTCTTGAAAACCTTTTTTTGTCTCACCTCGTATTGTGTTCGCAGTCCGAGCGCTTTTCCAGAAAGACTTTATGTGAAATATAAGAAAAAAATTAGGATAATTGGCCTTTAAAAATTGATTAAAGTTGACTTTGGTCAACATTCTGATAAACGGACCTGGACCCGTGATCCAACGGTCACGTAGGGTTAGTAGTAAAATATCAGACTTGGGCGTGTTCCCGGAATCAAATTTCGAGGTCCCAATCCTGAGAAATGAATTCTTTTTGAAAGAAATTATTTAACTGAAATATTAAGAGTTTTGGAAAATGTAAAGATGCTTGAAATTTATGGTATCGTACCCGTATTTTGGTTCCGGAGCCGGGTACAAGTCTTATATAATAATTTAGTTGAATATATGAAGTTTGGTAAGAATCGAATTTTGTTTGGTACAAGTCGGACCTTTATTTGAGGAAATAGTAATTTCAATGTTCTTTACTGATTTTTATGAAATTGAGGTTGAATATGTAGTTTTTGATGTTATTTTGATGATTTGATTGCACGAGCAAGTTCATATGATATTTTTAGACTTGCGTGCATAATTAGTTTGGAGCCCTGAGGGCTCGGGTGAGTTTTGGATAGGCCACAGAGTGAGCTTACACTTAGAACATAACAGTTGCAGGTTCAGAGAAAATTGCAGGTCTCTGAAACCAGGCTCCGCAGTTCGCAGTGGAGCCTTCGCGACCGCGGTGGAGTCTTCGCGACTGTGGTGGGATTTATGCGGTCCACGGTGAGCAAGGCTATGTCTTCGTGGCCGCGCTCGATATTTCGTGGTAAGCGGTGGAGCTCTACGGCCGCGGTCCTTTTTATGCTGTTAGCGGTGAGGGTCTGAGAGGGGTATATTTAAACGAGACTTTTCATCCATTTCTCATTTTGTCAAACCCTAAAACATAAGAGGCGATTTTTCAAGACACTCTTTCTTCTCCAAAACACAAGTAAGTTATTTGTAACTTATTTCTTTCACTCCTTAACTTCCTTTTACAAGATTTCATCCTAGAATCTAGGGTTTTGCATGTTGGAATTGGGAATTTTGGGTAGAACCTAGGAATATTGAAATTTGGGGATTTAGACCTCAAATTGAGGTCAGATTCCAAAACCAATTATATACCCGTGCTCGGGGGTGAATTGTCACGACCCCAAATGCCCCGTCGTGATGGCGCCTATCACATTACTAGGCAAGCCAACCCACACAATTAACCATAACAAATTGCTTTTATAAAACCATTTTCTAACGCAGATTTAAATCTCAAATTCCCATAAGAAATGTATAAAACAGCTAAAATGTGCGGAATTCAACAAAACATTAAACAAACACAAGCCAAACATCTGGTGTCACGAGTCTAGAGCCTCTAAATATACAAATCTGACTGTCTAATACATAGCAAGTCTAAAATGCGGGAAAATCGAGGATAGGAGGAAGAAAGCAGGGCTGCAGACGCCATGCAGCTACCTTGTTGTCTCCGGCAAACTCTGACAATGCTGAGGATCCTCACTCTGCCGCTTGGGTACATGGATCTGCACACAAGGTGCAGGGAGTAACGTGAGTATGCCAACTCAGTAAATAACTAAAGTAAATAAGGTCTGAAAGTAGTGACGAGCAGTTAAAAATCATATAGAAAAGTAGATGACAGAATATCAAGTCAAACCCAACAGTTTTAAAACCAGTTTCTTCATAAAGCTTCAGTTTCATTTGAAATACCTTAAATTCATTTACATAGCAGTTTCCAACAGAGGCTTATTTTAAAAGAATAGTGAAATCAGCAAAATATCATAAATGGGCCCCTCGGGCAAGGTACCACTCATAAATATAGCCTCTCGGGCAAGCCTATCAGTCACTTGTGACTAAGATCTCATCACTCAGTACTCACACTCTGCACTCAGGCTCAACAATATTTCATAATAGTAATAATCATAATAACCGCTGCGGCGTGCAGCCCGATCCATAGTTTATAGTCGACTACGCTCACAAGGGGTGTACATACTCCAGAGGAGCTCTTACAGCCCAAACATCATATCGATGCGGCGCGCAGCCCGATCCAATATATATATTGCTGCGGCGTACAACCCGATGAATATAAGTATTGTTGCGGCGTGCAACCCGATGAATAATATATACATATAATATTGATGCGGCATGCAGCCTGATCCATAATATTTATAATCCTCACCATTATGTCCTCAACCTCTCTCAGTCATTAACCACACAGCCACTCGGGCATAATAGAAGAAATTAGGGAACTCAGTCCGAACAGTTCACACATTTAAGAAGTAGAGTGATAAAACCAGTTTTAAACATTAAACAGGTAAAACATGACTGAGGATATGCTTTCAATCAAATAGAGTGAGGAGAAACAGTAAAAATGTCCCTAAGGGTCTCAACAGGTTGGCACAAGGCCCCAAACATGGCATACATCCTATAATACAGTATAAATGTCTAAAACATGAGATATCATAAGATTTCAAATCAAGTACGCAGCTTGATAGTCGCTACAGGACAGACCAAGTCACAATCCCTACTAGTGCACGCCCACACGCTCGTCACCTAGCATGTGTGTCACCTCATTTATCAAAACAATTCGAAATACTGGGGTTTTGTACCCTCAGTTCCAAATTTACAATGGTTACTTACCTCAAACCGGATGAATTACTACTCTGTGACGCCTTTGCCTCTCGCCTCGGCCTCAACGCGCACCGAATCTACCCAAAATCAGAATCATAACATTAGAATATGCTAAAGGATCGAAGCCAAAGCAAAAATAATCAAATTATACCAAAAATCCCGAAATTGGCCAAACCCGACCCCCGATCTCACATCTCGAAACTCTATAAAAATCACATCAATGGAATCCTTATCCTCTGACGAGTTCATACATACCAAGAATACCAAAATCTGACCACAAATGACCCCTCAAATCCCTAGATTAAAGTCTCAAGTTTCCAAGCCCTAACTCCCCAATTTAGGCTTCAAATTCCCCAAATTTCATGTTTAATTAGGTAGAAATCACAATAGGATCGAGTATTAAGTTCAAAATTCTTACCTCCAATAAGTTCTC
Organism: Nicotiana sylvestris; assembly: GCF_000393655.2. Taxonomy (NCBI): domain Eukaryota; kingdom Viridiplantae; phylum Streptophyta; class Magnoliopsida; order Solanales; family Solanaceae; genus Nicotiana; species Nicotiana sylvestris. The sequence goes on from NC_091064.1 coordinate 109,131,612, forward strand.
TTTGATACCCTCTTCAATCTTTCTCAAAAAGCTCAAAAACCGACTAAAAATGGTGAACTTAGGCCAAAACTCGCGAAAATGGCCTTTTAAACATTCTGCCCAGCGATCAGAAGTCCTTCTCCGCAAACGGGGTCAAAACCTCGTGTTCGCGAAGTACAAAAATTGCATTAACCAAAATTCTCTTATGCGAACACGACTACACCATCGTGAACGCAATGCCTCAACCTCTCCAACCATCACGAACGCGCCAGGCATCTTGCGAACACGATGCTTCCTACTCCGACCCTTCGTAAATGCGAGACCCCCTCGCGAACGCGAAGGCCAAATCTCCAGCCTCCCTTCCTGACCCTTCACGAACGCGAGGGTCTACTCGCGAACGTGAAGAACAAATTGTCTGCAACTGCTGAAACAAAAATCTGCAACTTCCTTTAACTCGAAATGGTCTGTTCAACCATCCGAAACTTACCCAAGGCCCTCGGGACCTCAACCAAACATTCCAAAATATCCCAAAACCTCATTAAAACTTGTTCCAACCTTCGGAATGCCCAAAAAACATCAAAACACCAAAATCACATTGGATTCAAGCATAAGAATTCCAAAAACATCCAAATTCCGCTTTCGATCAGAAAGTTTATCAAACCATGTATGAATGACCTGAAATTTTGCACACACATTCCAAATGACACAACGGTCCTACTACAACTCCCAGAATTCTATTACGACCCGTATATAAAAATTTCACTTACCAACCGGAAAACACCAAAATTCCAATTTCATCGATTCAAGCCTAAATCTACTCCGGACCTCTAAAATACATTCCTATCACGCTCCTAAATCCCAAATCACCTCCCGAAGCTATCCGAACCATTAGAATTCACATCTGAGCCCTTTTTCACATGAGTCAACATCCGGTTGACTTTTCTAACTTAAGCTTACTCAAAAGAGACTAAGTGTCTCAAACCTTACCAAAACCTCTCCGAACCCGAACCAATCAACCCGATATCATATAATACTACTGAACAAAGCAATAAGAAGCAGAAATGGGGAAAACGGAGCAGTAATTCATGAAATGACCGGCCGAGTCGTTACATCCTCCCTCCTTAAACAAACGTTCGTCCTCGAACTAGTCAAGAAACATACCTGGAGCCTCTAATAAGTGAGGATATCTGCTCCACATCTCCCGCTCGGTCTCCTAGGTAGACTACTCCACGGGCCGACCTCTCAACTAAACTTTCACTGAAGTTATGTTTTTTGACCTCAACTTTCGAACCTGACGCTCCAAAATAGCCATTGGCTCCACATCATAAGTCAAATCATCATCTAACTGAACCGAGCTGAAGTCCAGAACATGAGAAGGATCTCCAATATACTTCCGGAGCATAGAAACATGAAATACCAGATGCACACTCGACAAGCTGGGTGGCAAAGCAAGCTCATAAGCCACCTCCCCAATCCTCCGAAGCATCTCAAAAAGACCAATGGACCGAAGACTCAATTTCCTTTTCCTCCCAAATCTCATAACACCCTTCATGGGTGAAACGTTCAACAGAACCTTCTCGCCAACCATGAAGGACACATCATGAACCTTTCTGTCAGCATAACTCTTCTATCTCGACTGCGCTGTACGAAGCCTCTCTTGAATCACCTTCACCTTGTCTAAAGCATCTTGCACCAAGTATGTCCCCAATAGCCTAGCCTCACTCGACTCAAACCAACCAACTGGAGATCTATACCGCCTCCCATACAAAGCCTCATACGGAGCCATCTGAATACTAGACTGGTACTATTGTCATAAGCAAACTCTGTAGGCGGTAGAAACTGATCCTATAACTCTACGAAATCAATGACACAAGCACACAACATGTCCTCCAATATCTTAATAGTGCGCTTAGACTGCCCGTCCGTCTGAGGGTGAAAAGCTATGCTCAACTCCACATGATTACCCAACTCTAGCTGCATCGACCTCCAAAACTGCAAAGTAAACTGAGTGCCCCTATCTGAAATGATGGAAACTGGGACACCATGCAACCGAACAATCTCCCGGATATAGATCTCTGCCAACCGCTCTGAAGCATAGGTAGTACACACAGGAATGAAATGCGCGGACTTGGTCAGCCAATCCACAATAACCCAAATAGCATCAAACCTCTTCAAAGTCCGTGGGTGCCCAACTACAAAGTCCATGGTGATCCGCTACCACTTCCACTCTAGATTATCCATCCGCTGAAGCAAGCTACCCGATCTCTGATGCTTATATTTCACCTGCTGACAATTGAGACACCGAGCCATAAATCCCACAATGTCTTTCTTCATTCTCCTCCACCACTAATGCTGTTCAGATCCTGATACATCTTCATGGCACCCGGATGAATGGAATACCGCGAGCTAAGGGCTTCCTCCAGAATCAACTCCCGAAGCCCATCCACATTGGGCACACATATCCGGCCCTGCATCCTCAACACCCCATCATCACCAATAATCACATCTCTAGCATCATCATGTTGAACTCTGTCCTTAAGGACAAGAAAATGATGATCATCATACTGGCACTCTCTAATACGATCATATAAGGAAGATCGAGAAATCACACAAGCTAATACCCGACTAGGCTCCGAAATATCTAACCTCACGAACCAATTGGCCAAGGCCTGACCATCCACTGCAAGAGGTCTCTCCCCAACTGGAATATTTGCCAAACTCTCCATACTCACCGCCTTCCGACTCAAAGCATCAGCCACCACATTGGCCTTTCTCGGATGGTACAAAATAGTAATATCATAATCCTTTAGCAACTCCAACCATCTCCGCTACCTCAAATTGAGATCCTTCTATTGGAATAAGTGCTGGAGAATATGATGATCAGTAAACACCTCACAAGACACACCATACAAATAATGCCTCCAAATCTTCAACGCATGAACAATGGCAGCCAATTCCAAATCATGAACAGGGTAGTTCTTCTCATGGGGCTTCAAATAATGGGAAGCATAAGCGATAACTCTACCCTCCTGCATCAACATACATCCAATACGAACTCTCAAAGCATCACAATACATGGTATATGAACTTGAAGCTGATGGGAACACTAAAACTGGAGTTGTGGTCAAGGTAGTCTTGAGCTTCTAAAAGCTCTCCCCGCACTCATCTGACAACCTGAATAAAGCACCCTTATGAGTCAACTTGGTCAAGGGCAATGTGATAGATGAGAATCCCTGAATAAACCGACGATAATAACCCACCAAACCAACAAAGATGTGAATCTCTGTAGTTGAGGACGGTCAGGGCCAACTCTGGACCGCCTCTATCTTATTTGAATCAACCTGAATACCCTTGCTGGACACAATATGCCCCAAGAATGCGACTAAACTGAGCCAAAACTCATACTTGGAGAACTTTGCATAAAGCTTCTTCTCCCTCAATATCTGCAACACAACTCTCAAATGCTCCGCGTTCTCCTCCTGACTACGCTAATACACCAGAATATCATCAATGAAAACTATGACAAATGAGTCGGGATACGGCCGGAACATGTTGTTTATCAAGTGCATGAATGCTGCTGGGGCATTGCTCAGCCCAAAAGACATCACCAAGAACTCATAATGACCATATCGGGTCCCGAAAACCGTCTTAAGAATATCTGAATCCCTGATCTTCAGCTGGTGGTAACCTGAACGGAGATCAATCTTGGAGAACACTCTCGCTCCCTGAAGCTGGCCAAACAAATCATCAATGCGAGGTAAAGGATATTTGTTCTTAATTGTAACCATGTTCAACTACCTATAATAAATGCACATCCTCATAGTTCCATCCTTCTTCTTCACAAATAGAACCGGCGCACCCCAAGGCGACACACTAGGCCGAATGAACCCCTTATCAAGGAGTTCCTGAAACTGCTCCATCAACTCCTTCAACTCCACTGGTGCCATACGATATGGTGGAATAGAGATGGGCTGAGTGCCTGGCACCAGATCAATACCAAAATCAATATCCCTGTCCGGTAGCATACCCGGCAGGTCTGCAGGAAACACATCTTGAAAATCCCTCACACCTAGAACAAAATCATATTGGAAGTCTCTGCACCGACATACCTCACAAAGGCTAAATACGAGAGACAACCCTTCCCAACCATACGTTGGGCCTTTAGAAACGAAATCACCCTACTGGGGACAAAATTAGTAGAACCCCACTACTCAATCTGTGGAACTCCCATCATAGCCAACTTCACTATCTTAGCATGATAGTCTAATATAGCACGACATGGAGATAGCCAATCCATTCCCAGTATGACATCAAAATCCACCATACATAACAACAAAAGACCCACTCGGATCTCCAGTCCCCCAATAGTCACCACGCAGGATCGGTACACATGGTCTACAACAACAGTATCGCCACCGGAGTGGATACGTGAACAGGTGAAACAAGAGACTCACATGTGTATCCAAATAACGAGTAAAGTATGATGACACATAAGAAAAGGTGGAACCAGGATCAAATAACACAGAGGCATCTCTGCGGCAGACTAAGACAATACCTGTAATCACAACATCTAAGGTAACAACATCTGGTCTACATGGGAGGGCATAGAAACAATCTTGACCACCACCTGATCGACCTCCCTCTCTAGGGCGACCCCTAGCTGACTGGCCTCCACCCCTAGTTTCCTGAGCGGGTGGTGAAGTAACTGTTGTTGAAGTCGAGGGCTAACTCCTCTTCTGAGACGAACCCTTAAGAAAACGAGGACACTGCCTCTTCATATGCCCAAATTCTCCACACTCATAATAACTCCCCGCTGCTGGAGATGGGGACTGAAGGGAACCCCTGGCACCGGAATGACCAGTAAAAGGACCTGGCATGGAAGAACCCTAAACTGATGGAGCACAGGATGAAGTCTAGGCTGGAAGGGTACTGAGTGATGAATGACCCTAATGAGAACTGTGATAACCATGACCCGATGATGCCCCACGATAACCTAGGCGAGCTGAATAAGCCTGCCTGAATGGATAGCCCCTGCCGTGCTGAAACTGACCCCTCGAATGAGCACTACCAAAGCTACCAGATCCCCGAGGACTCTTGGCCTCCCTCTCCTCTCGCTCCTAGTAATGAACCGACGCAATATAGCTGGCGATATCAACAACTTCCTCGAAAGTAGCACCTGACACCCTCTCCCTAGTCATGAGAATTCGAAGCTGATATCAAAAGCCATCAACAAACCTCCAGATCCTCTCTCGATCTGTGGGAACCAACCAGATCGCATGACGAGCTTAATCAGTGAACCGCATCTCATATTGTGACACAGTCATCTCTCCCTGACGCAACTGCTCGAACAGCCTGCGCAGATCCTCTTGGCGAGACTGTGGTACATACTTCTCTAAAAAGAGAATATAGAGCTACTGCTAGGTGAGGAGCGCTGCATCAGCAAGCCTATTCTACTAGGATTTTTATGTTTTATATAATTTTTAAAAAATACCAAAGTAGTCTCACAAATAATATTGTTTATTTTAGCTAATAAGGATTAATTTTACATTTTTATGGTATTAGTTTAGAAAAGAAATAAATATTTTTGGCCAAATTGCAAGAAGTAAAGAATTAAAAGCCAAATTGAGCCCAAATTCGGATTTGGCCCAAACAAGACAGGCCCAATACCCATTAAACCCATTAACCTAAAAAACCCTACTCACTCACCTTTAATACACATTTTTAGACCCTAGACTGTAGATTTGAGGACCCCGCCGTTTTACACCAAGAACCTCCTCCCATCGGATTTGGCTGTTGCTCTTTCACATTTTGAAGAGCGTCTTCATCTTCTTCGTCAAATAAAAATTACAGCAGCCATAGATCTAATAAAAAAAGCTCCTTCTTCTTCAACCTAAGCAGAATCGACACCCAGCAATAGCTATGAAGGTTCAGCCATAAACCTCCATTAAACTACCACCGAATACCATGAAAATGTTGTCATTTAAACCAAAAGATCAGCTTCAAAATGAGCAGAAATATCCCAACAAATCCAGCCCCAAAAGATGCTAAAAATGTAGCCAAATAGTCGCAAAACCCACCTCCATTGACCCCATTCTTCAGCTCCAAAGTTGCTGCAAAAACACAGCTCTTTTACCTCACAAACAGCCCCAAATTCTCTGTTAACCCCATCCCAAACTCCAGCCCCGAAACCCAGCAAAAACGACCCCAAAAGCTGCAAAAAACGCAACAACTTCAACAATAAAAAAACAGTAGTTGTCCATCCCCTCTTCTCCACTCAAAACGACCTCAAAATCAGCTCGTTTTTTCAGCGAAAATCTGCTGAAAAACAGCACCAAACATCCCCAAAATCAGCTCGTGAAACCTCCCAAAACAGCCCGCTTCTACTCCCCCTATTTTAACCCAGTTGAAGTTCGAAATCAAAGAGGTCGAGTTCGCTGTCGCTATTTTCTGGCTATGCTCGCTGGTATTTGGTTTATTTGTTGATTTGCAAACCTTCAAAATTTAAATTCGGAAATAAAGGTCCATTTCCTTAAATATGTATCGTGTCTTCACAAGTTAGTTCATGGATGTTGGGTTGAACAAATATTTCATTAAGTTCCTACATGTCCATATAAATATTCATTACATGTCTCAAAGTGAGTTTGCTTTAAAGTTGGTTTGTGCTTGTTAGCATTAGAATATGTTTAGCCCTTTGTTAGTATGTTTCTTTGTTAGTGTTCTTAAGGTAAATTTATTTGTTATAAGGTTTCTGTTGGCTTCATGATTAGTTGGAAATATGACGTGAATTTGATATGTTTGGTGATGGTGATTTTGGCTTTAAGTATTTTATTAATGGACCGTTTGTTTGGTTTGTGTTTAAGCCGATGGGCCATGTGCTATTGAGATATTTAGTTGATAAAACTTTGGGCCTTTGGTAACTTAATAGATATTGGGTTGTCCTTAATTTATAATATAGGGGATCAAATATCATTAAAACTCTACATATCTTTTCCACAATTTTATATCTCCATAATTTATGGCCTTACAATAATCTCAAATTAGATTTAGAAAAATAATTAATGAACATCGTAGCTTGCTTTAGGTGCGATTAATAAATCATCGCAGCTATGCGTACGGTTCCCGTGGCATGGTTATGATATCTAATCTCAAATTAGATTTAAATCATCTTTAGTTTGCCTTAGTGAAATACAAATCTGTTCTTTTAAAATAAATTGAGATGTGCCATACGCAAACAAAATTCATAACCTATAGCCCTCGCATTAATATTAACTTAGTATAGAATAACACATTTTGAACATTCGTAGTTTGCTTTAGACACGTTTATAATAAAATCATCATGGCTACGGGTACGGTTCTTGTGACGTAGTTGTGATACCTAATTTTCAAATTCGGGAGTACATTTATGTGACTCGGACAAAACTTCTAATAACTTTAAATAAACTAAATATGTTGTAGATCGTGGGTACGGTTCCCGTGACATGATCCGCAATGTGTATCAAACAAACAAGTGTACGACAATCGTGACTTGTTCCAGAATAATTCTATGAAATAATTTAAAAGCGGTTATACATTTTAAAAATGCACAATAGTTTTAAAACATGTAGTAAATCACATAATAGGCAAATTATTAATACTTTAAGCGACCGTGCTAGAACCACGGAACCCGGGAGTGCATAACACCTTCTCCCGGGTTAACAGAATTCCTTATCCAGAATCTCTAGTTCGCAGACTTATAAAGTAAAGTCGAAATTTCCTCGATTTGGGATTTTAAAATAATCTGGTGACTTGGGACACCAAATAAACTATTCTAAGTGGCGACTCTGATAAATTAATTAATCCCATTTCGATTTATGTCACTTTAATTGAAAAAACTCCCATATACCCCCTTGGGTGGTAAAAAGGGAGGTGTGACAGCTCTGGCGACTCTGCTGGGGATAAAAACCCAGAACTTCCGGCTAGAATAACTGTTATACTTGGCTTTATTTATTATCTGATTTTTACATGTTTGGGCCTAATGTGCTGAATATCGCTTTTTACTGCTTTGATATTATTTGAACTGTATATAAAATGTTACAAAATCCTTTTCTCATCTTCGGGGATGTGCACGGTGGTGTGATTCCTTTTTTTCTAGTGTCATACCTTAAATTAGAAAGAGGCTCGGACAAGTTACAAAGCTGGATGGCCTTTTGGTTCCCGGCGTAGCCCCCCCTTGGCTCGAGTTGTCTGCTTGGGTACACCAAGTCTAGAACAATATACCTACGTTTTAAACCTAGAATAACATAGCCTCATGTCGGATCCCTAGTTGGAACGCTTGTTTGCATCATGTGGATTTGACTTTGGGGACTCAACACAGGGGTTGGGTCCGTCTAGGATAGGTTTACCTAAATTAAAAAGACCATCCTGATGCATCTTACATGCTACTTGCGCTTCTGTTTGTTTCGGCATGCATGTTGGCTGGCTTCTAGAATAGGGAAAGAAAATCAAAAAAGAAAAAAAAAAGAAAAAAAAAAGTGAGAGGTAGATATTAAGAAAATTCTGAAACTCTGCCGAAATTTTGAAAAAAAGAAAAGTCATTTCAAAAAGAGCCAAAATTTTCAAGTGCCATATTTCCCTAGTTCCGTCAAAACTGACCGAACTACGCAGGTCTGATTCCCACCGGGCATGAGATACGTAGGCAAACCTCTTTAGTTCCGACCCCAATTTTCAAAAAAAATCCAAAAATATTTTCTTTTAGTTCCTTCTTTAGAAATCTTTCCTTAGAAAATTCAAAAAAAGAAGAAGTTTTTAAACTGAAAAATAGCTTCCTTCTTTCTAAAGTCTTTCATATGGAAAGAGAAATAAAAAAAAATCAAAAAGAATAAAAATTCGAGATACGGGTTTCCTTTATTTTAAAGTATTTTTCTCAAAAATTCAAAAAAAAAAAAAGAAAAAATCTTTTCCTTGTTTAAAAGTCTTTCTTTCAAAAAAAAATTGAAAAATTGAAGTCCAAAATATTTTTGCTTTTCTTTAGAAATGCTTTTGTAAATAAATAAAAACTCAGAAATCCAAAACATTTTCTTAAATGTACCTCTTTCAAAAATTAAGAGGCAACATCCAAAGTCCAAAAATATTTTCTTTCTTCTTTAGAAAAATAGAAAACAAATGAAAATTCAAATAATTTTTTTTTTACTTTTAAAATTCCCAAAGTACAATCAAAAGCAAATGAATTTTTAGAAGTCTTTCTTTTAAAAACAAAACAAAATTCAAAATCAAAAAATCAAAAAAAATAAAAATTGCTTTCTTCTTTTAAACATTTCTTTCAAAAATTCCAACCAAAAAAAAGTTAGTTTATTTACTCTATTTTCGATCTTCCCGAACTACGCAAGATTTGATTCATGCATCGTCATGGTACATAGGCAATCCCCATCGGATTCGATCATAGCCATAAAATTAACTGAGTGAAAAATAAACTGAAAAAAAAAAGATGAAAGAAAAGTTGAGTGAAAAAAAAGAATGAAAAAAAGAAAGAAAAGAAAAGAGAGTGACAAAAAATAAAAGAGCGACAAAAAAGAAACAAAAAAATCAAGAATGATTAAAGAGAGGCAGAAATAAAAGAATAGAGGTACATACTGGAAGGATTAGTTAAGGCTGGGATGAAACATGTAGCCGTTCAAATACATGGTAGAAGTGTTTAACTGTTAGGTGCATTGCATCCCATCGTGCGATTTCCTATATGTTAAATATCTCAAAACTAACAAGGTTGTTGGGTGCGCAAATTAGCCAGGTTCTGTTCAGGTGGTTGATTTTGTCGGTAATTTGGATTCCCATCCTTCACAAGATCCAAAGGCACATATGGCCTCTGGAAGCAATCTACCAATCATCAGTCCAGAGCATAGCCTGTCATCGGCTATTCTGCAGCTAGAATCAGCATTTGCTGAAGAGAATAGGATGTTGCGTTTCCGCATATTAGAAATGTGGGATGCCTGGTCTAATGGTAGGGAACTGCCAAGTGCCATTCCTGGGTTCCCTGAATTTATCCCCAGGGCAGGTCAGGTTACCAATGCCCCTGTGCCCAACCCGCTCATCCCATGTGGGCACCCTCCAATTCCCTCCAATGATCCTGGCATGCCTTTTGTGGTTCGCCCCCATGCACCGGTTTCAAGGGCACCGCCTCCAACGTTCGTCTTTCAGGGTCCACAACTTCAACCAGAAATAACATATGTGACCCCGTACCCTTTCACTCAACCTCCACAAGATGATCTCTCAGTGGAGCAAGAAAAGGTTGTTAAAAATCCCGAGCAAGAGGAAATTGCTCGGAAGATGAAGAACCTAGAACATAGCCTGAAAAACATGCAAGGTCTGAGTGGCCAAAAGAGTGTCTCATACTCTGACCTCTGTATGTTTCCTCATGTCCACTTGCCAGTTGGCTTCAAGATGCCAAAATTTAAAAAGTACAACGGGCATGGAGACCCGGTCGCTCATCTGAAATGATACTGTAACTAGTTAGGGGGTGCTGGTGGAAAAGAGGAGCTGCTAATGGCCTATTTTGGGGAAAGCCTCACCGGAATTGCTTCTGAGTGGTATACGTATCAATAAATTACCCATTGGCACGTGTGGGACGATATGGCCCGAGATTTTGTCCGCCAGTTCCAATATAATTTGGACATCGCTCCCGACAGAAACTCTTTGTCCAATTTAAAAAAGAAAACCGCGAAAAGCTTCCGCGAATATGCCGTCAAGAGGCATGAGCAAACTGCCAGGGTAAAGCCACCAATGGACGAAATTGAAATGGTCACGGTTTTTCTGCAAGCCCAAGAGGATGACTACTTCCAGAACATGATGTCTGTTGTGGGTAAGTCGTTCGTTGATGCTATCAAAATTGGGGAAATGGTTGAAAACGGTTTAAAAACAGGCCAAATCTTGAGTCATGCTGCTTTTAAAGCCACATCACCAGATGTTTAAAATGGTTCGGGGGGTTTGATGAACAGAAATGGGAGTGAGGAGGGAGCCAAGATGGTTTCAAGCTCGAGGGGGGACCCGCAGGTCATTCAGCCAGTCATATGTGCCTCTTATGGTCGCACCACACTATTATCCCCTTCAAGATGATGCTTATGTCGTGGCACCGCCTCCCTATGCGGTGATGAGCGTGCAATCTTACACACAGCCACAACATTACACACAAAACCGAGCTCCACCTCCCAGAGATGCCCATCCTACCAAGCTCTGTATAATCCCCAACCAAATGATCCCCAATAAAATCCTCGCCAAAGAGAGACTTTTAGAAAGAATCAGTTCACCCCTATTGGTGAGTCGTATTCAAGCTTGTTCCAAAAGCTAATCAGGCTAAATCTATTGCAGCTAGTGGCCCCGAACCGGCCGAACCCCGAGTCCCCCTCGCACCAAGCTGATGCTAGGTGTGAATACAACTCAAGAGCAGTGGGACACAGTACATAGGACTGTTGGACCCATAAAAAGGCAGTTGAAGATTTGATTGAAGATGAAAGAATTATTTTTCGGGATGAAGAAGCTCCTGATGTGATGAACAATCTGTTGCCTTCCCACAACATCGGGCCATTAGTCGGAATGATTTGTGAAGTTGAGTAATTTGATCCGGCACTGAAGGCCATTGCAGCCATTGCTGAGACAGAAGAAAAGCCAAAAAATGATCGCCAAGCATGAAAGTTTCCCATCAGATGGGAGTCTTAGTAGCCAATCTTGTTATCCTTTTTGCGTCCGGATTATCTCAGGGTGTGATCCGGATGTTTTACCTTATTGTCTTACTTTCTGATGTAAACCCTTCTATCCTCAAATATTGAAAAAAATAAAAAAAATCAAACATCAAATGAAATTAATATTTCATTGTCTAGGAATATCTCTTTTCTTAATCTTGTCATTTTTCTTATTCTTTTTTTAGTTCTGTTAAATGCAGATTTCAATAACATTACATGCTTGCGAACTTAATGCCCAGATCCTAAAGTGCTGTCAGACTTCAAAATAATGAATCAACAATTAGATTGCAATGAAAATAAGTTTCAAGAAACAAAACAAAGAGTTGGAGCAGCTAAAGGAAAATTGGCTCCAGATTGGAAAGATCCATACATGGTAACAAGGGTACTGCCAAAGAGAGCGTTGTACCTGGAAAATATCGAAGGAAATGCCCTGAAACAATTGGCGATGCAAATGCAGCCAAAAGGCACTACGTTGGATCCTCTATATAACATAAATGTTCTCCAGTTGGGATGAAGAAGGTTTTTATTCTAGCTACCCAAACACTATCAACCCTTTGAGCCGGTTACTTTTCTTTGATTATCCTCTTTGAAAATTGAAAATGCTATTGAAAAAAAAAGAGATTGAAAAAATGAAAAAAAAAATACAAAAAAGGAAGAAAAGACAAAGAAAATAAAATGAAAAAATGAAAAAATAGAGAGGAAAAAGGAAAGGAAAAAAAAGAGAACAAAACAAAACAGAAAACAAAAGAAAATCAAAAAACAAAGTTCCCTGAATTACGTTCGACTTGATTCCGAAAGGATACGTAGGCAGCCTCTCACTGGGGTTCAGTCACACCAAAATAAAAATACAAATTCCCCCCAAAAAGTGAAACTGGGGCAGATGTTATACTGGTTCGGCGATGGTTTCGCCTGAAAGGTTCCAAAGTTGTAACTCAATTTAAATCCTTTTTACCCCAAAACCCTGCTCAAGTCCTTCTGATCAATCGGCAAAGAGGTTCAAAATGGGAGGATAAAGTTACTTGGATCTGATACAACAAAATGAAAGAAATAAAATGAGAGAGTCTTATTGGTGAAAACCCACACGGGCACCGTAAGGCGATGGTAAGCAAAAAAATAAAATGAGAGTGTCTTATTGGTGAAAACTCACACGGGCACCGTGAGGCGATAATAAGCAGAGAAATTGAAATGAGAGAGTCTTGTTTTCCTCGCAAAGAGCACTATAAGGCGATGATGAAAAGAGAAATGAGAGAGGTCAGCTCGTAAAAACCCGCAAAGGGCGCCCCTAATCGAAAAGAGGATCCTCACAGCCATCGGCACTAATAGATTCATGGCAAGGTTTATCAATTTTGAGGCAAAAGTTGTGATGCATTTCTGAGAGTCAGACGGTCTACAAAGATCAGGCATCCAGTCCAAAAGGCATGTCATGTTTATTGAAGTCTGCATGTGCTCCAAATAAGTCCTTCTTTCCTTTCCTCGAAAGGGACACATCTTGTTTAAACTCATTCTCCATTCCAATGTTTGTTTTTCTTTGAATCCCTTTCGGTCTAACTCTGTTTCTGAAACTAAGACAAAGAAATGATGGCAAGACTGATTTACAGGACTTTCGTTTGACACAAGCTAATGTGCAAAAAGGCACCCAGCCTCGTCAGAGGCATCAAGTCGACCTCGACTAGCCATGTCGGCCGATGCTTCAAAAGCAAAACTCTCGGAAGGAGAAAATCAAATTGAAGTGCCTATAAAGGCAAATGAAGTTGAAAAGGTTGAGTCCCACGTGGCTAACCGTCTCGGCAAAAGTTTGAAAAGCCAAGGCATCCAAATCCTCTGAAATTGAAGTTGGAAGAAAGAATCCAGAAATGAAAGGCCTATGAAGGCGAAAAGTTGGAAAAGGTTAAGTCCCAAGCGACTAGCCGTTGCAACAAAGTTTGAGGAGCCAAAAATTCCTCGATACTCTGAAGTTATAAAATAAAAATAAAAATATATATAAAAAAAAGAAGTCAGAAGGGAAAGGCCTACGAAGGCAAAATAAAGTCGATAAGGTTGAGTCCCACCGACCAATCGTCATGGCAAGGTCTGGAAAAGCCAGAGTTTCTCCAGAGTCAGAAATGCGGTCGGTCCTCAAGGAACAAGCAGTTGTATGTTGGGATCTCCATCAAAGAAGCCGGGCCGAGATCAAGTGATTGAAACAATCAAGTCCACGAAACCAACCACTATTTCAAACTAACAATTGTTCTTTGTTTGAAAACATGAAACAGGTGCAATCCAAGGCAACCTTGCAAGAAGCAGGTGCAACCAAAAAGAAACTGCGCAAGGGCTAGAAACAGCTTTGCAGCAACAACCCAAAAAGGGAAGTCTCCTCCAAATTCTTTCCTGCATTTTTATTCATTTTTTTTAGATTAAAAAAAAGGAAAAAAGAAAAAAATGAATTAAAAATAAATCATGGTAGCCTAGGGTCCCCAATCTCTAGCTACGTTTTTTCCAACATAGGGTCCCATTGCCTAATCGCTGCGAGCATACCCTGGCAGTCTTTTCTATTATAGGGTTCCACTCCCTAGTTGATCCCCGGCATAACCCGAGGACCCTTTTCTGGCATAACCCGATGACTTTCCCGGCATAAGCCGTGGATCTCCCTGGCATAACCCGAGGTCCTTTTTCTGGCATAACCCGCTGACTTTCTCGGGATAAACTGAGTACCTTTCCGGCATAACCCATTGACCTTCCCCGGCATAACCCGATAACAATTTCCAGCATAACCCGAGGACCTTTCCGGCATAACCCGTGGACCTCCCCGGCATAACCCGAGGACATTTTTTCTTTTTTCTAGTATAACCCGATGACTTTCCCGGCATAACCCGTGGACCTCCCCGACATAACCCGAGGACCTTTTTCTTTTTTGGCATAACCCGATAACATTCGCAGCATAACCTGTAGACCTCCCTGACATAACTCGGGGACCTTTTTCTTTTCCGGCATAACCTCATGACTTTTCTGGCATAACCCGTGGATCTCCCCAGCATAACCCGAGGACCTTTTTCTTTTCCGGTATAACCTGATGACTTTCCCAGCATAACCCGTGGACCTCCCCGGCATAACCCGAGGACCTTTTTCTTTTTCGGCATAGCCCGATGACGTTTCCAACATAAACTGAGAACCTTTCCGGCATAACCCGGTCATTTTTCCAGCATAACCTGGTGATCTTCCAAACATGGGGCCTCCGATCCCCATTTGATTACATTTTAGATATATGTCCCCACTAACTAATCACTTTTTCTTAGGGATACACAATCTCGATTTTAATTGCTTTCAATAAAGAAATAGTTTAGATTTTTGTTACATTAACTCACGAAATTTTCCTATTGAAAATTGGGCAGAAAAATTTCGTTCGTTTGTTTGCTTTGGTGCCTGAACAGGTTTTCACCGTGAGGCACAAGGTTTGAGATGACCAAAAGATGAAGTCTCAACCCAAATAAAAGAAAAGAAGAATAAGAAAAGAAGTTGAACTCAAAGTACAGAAGCAGAGAAAAACTGTGGAATGCTCAAGACATGATGGAGTCACGAGCTTTGCATGTCCCGCCTTGATCCGAAAAGACGAAGAAGAATGAACCAGTGGTCGCAACTAACAAGCATCAAGATCCAGATCAGAGCCCGCATGCAGAACCAACCAAGACTCAAGATCAAACTTCAGAAGACTCATAGATAGGAATCTTGTAACTCGTAGCTGATAGGCTTAGTTAGTCCTTTCAATTTTGATTTTTGATGTAATAATAGGACCACAGATCAGAACCTCGACAGAACGGAACCTTACTCGGCTCTCCACCTCGGTACATTCCATCACCTTATTCACTTTGGAACTACACGTGGCCTGATTCCTTTTTAGCCAAGGATATGTAGGCAGCTCAGATACCAGGGCTCTGTCGCATTCTCTTTTCTCTTAGTTTTTGGTCTCTCTAAATAAGGGTCAGGTCAAAAAACATGTCTCATCATTCTTTGTCTGAAAACTCTTCGCATTTCCAGTCATAGAGGGGCAGCTGTAGACATGTGATTTTTGACTCTCCCCAAAATTTTACATATTTTAGCATTTAAATGCTTAATTTTAATCTTGACTCTTTTATTTTATTTTTATCACAAAAAATAAAAATTACAAAAATAGTTTCATTAATGTTTTGTAGTCATACTATTCTACTAGAATTTTTATTTTTTATATAATCTTGAAAAAATACCAAAATAGTCTCACAAAATAATGTTGTTTATTTTAGCTAATAATGATTAATTTTACATTTTTATGGTATTAGTTTAGAAAAGAAATTAATATTTTTGGCCAAATTGCAAGAAGTATAGAATTAAAAGCCAAATTGAGCCCAAATTCAGATTTGGCCCAAACAAGACAGGCCCAATACCCATTAAACCCAATAACCTAAAACCCCATACTCACTCACCTTTAATACACATTTTTAGACCCTAGACCCTAGATTTGAGGACCCCACCATTTTACACCAAGAACCCCCTCCCATTGGATTTGGCTGCTGCTTTTTCACATTTTGAAGAGCGTCTTCATCTTCTTCTTCAAATAAAAATTACAGCAGCCATATATCTAATAAAAAAAGCTCCTTCTTCTTCAACCTAAGTAGAATCGACACCCAGCAATAGCTATGAAGGTTCAGCCATAAACCTCCATTAAACTACCACCAAATACCACGACAATGTTGTCATTTAAACCAAAAGATCAGCTCCAAAATGAGCAGAAATATCCCCACAAATCCAGCCCCAAAAGATGCTAAATATGTAGCCAAATAGTCGCAAAACCCACCTCCATTGACCCCATTCTTCAGCTCCAAAGTTGCTGCAAAACACAGCTCTTTTACCTCACATACATCCCCAAATTTCTTGTTAACCCCATCCCAAACTCCAGCCCCGAAACCCAGCAAAAACGACCCCAAAATCTGCAAAAAACGTAGCAGCTTCACCAACAAAAAACAGTAGCTGTCCAGCCCCTCTTCTCCACTCAAAACGACCTCAAAATCAGCTCGTTTTTTCAGCGAAAATCAGCTGAAAAATAGCACCAAGCATCCCCAAAATCAGCTCGTGAAAACTCCCAAAACAGCCCGCTTCTACTCCCCCTGTTTTAACCTAGTTGAAATTCGAAATCAAAGAGGTCGAGTTCGCCGTCGCTAGATTTCGGCCATGGTCGCTGGTATTTGGTTCATTTGTTGATTTGCAAACCTTCAAAATTCAAATTCGGAAATAAAGGTCCGTTTCTTTACGTATTTATTGTGTCTTCACAAGTTAATTCATGGATGTTGGGTTGAACAAATATTTTATTAAGTTCCTACATGTCCGTGTAAATATTCATTCCATGTCTCAAAGTGAGTTTGCTTTAAAGTTAGTTTGTGCTCGTTAGCATTAGAATATGTTTAGCACTTTGTTAGTATGTTTCTTTATTGGTGTTCTTAAGATAAATTTATTTGTTATAAGATTTCTGTTGGCTTCATTATTAGTTGGAAAAATGATATAAATTTGATAAGTTTGGTGATGGTGATTTTTGCTTTAAGTGTTTGATTAATGAACCGTTTGTTTGGTTAGCGTTTAAGCCGATAGGCCATGTGCTATTGAGATATTTAGTTGATAAAATTTTGGGCCTTTAGTAACTTAATAGATATTGGGTTGTCCTTAATTTTTAAAATAGGGGATCAAATATCATTAAAACTATACATATCTTTTCCACAATTTTATATCTCCATAATTTATGGCCTTACAATAATCTCAAATTAGCTTTAGAAAAATAATTAATGAACATCGTAGCTTGCTTTAGGCGCGATTAATAAATCATCGCAACTATGGGTACGGTTTCCATGGCATGGTTGTGATACTTAATCTCAAATTAGATTTAAGTAGAAGCATCTTTAGTTTGCCTTAGTGAAATACAAATATGTTCTTTTAAAATAAATTGAGGTGTGCCATACGCAAACAAAATTCATAACCTATGGCCTTCGCATTAATATTAACTTAGTATAGAAAAACACATTTTGAATATTCGTAGTTTGCTTTAGGCACTTTTATAATAAAATCATCATGGCTACGGGTACGGTTCCCCTGACGTAGTTGTGATACCTAATTTCCAAATCCGGGAGTATATTTATGTGACCCGGCCAAAACTTCTAATAACTTTAAATAAATTAAATATGTTGTAGATCGTGGGTACGGTTCCCGTGACATGATCCGCAATGTGTATCAAACAAACAAGTGTACGACAATCGTGACTTGTTCCAGAATAATTCCATGAAATAATTTAAAAGCGGTTATAAAGTTTAAAAATGCACAATAGTTTTATAACATGTAGTAAATCAGATAATAGGCTAATTATTAATAGTTTAAGCGGTCGTGTTAGAACCACGGAACCCGGGAGTGCCTAACATCTTCTCACGATTTAACAAAATTTCTTATCTAGAATCTCTAGTTCGCAGACTTATAATGAAAAGTCGAAATTTCCTCGATTTGGGATTTTAAAATAAACTGGTGACTTGGGACACCAAATAAACTTTTCCAAGTGGCGACTCTGATAAATTAATTAATCCCATTTCGATTTATGTCACTTTAATAGGAAAAACTCATATATACCACCTCAGGTGGTAAAAAGGGAGGTGTGACAGCTGCGGCCATAGTAATTGAGACCGCCTGAGCCAAACCGGGACACACTGATAGAATCTAAGCTAAAGCCTCCTGAAAGCCTGGAATCACAATAGGCACAGCTGGTGCCTGAGCTGGTGCTGCTGGAGCGTTCGCAACTGGACCTGATCCTGAACTGGGGTGGCTGGTGGATCTGCAGATGCTGCCCTAGTTGCTGTGCGGGCCACACCCCTGCCCCTACCACGGCCTCAACCGCGTCCTAGCTTCTAGTGGACCTAGCTGGTGGTACTGGTGGTCGTCTATCCTGACTTGTAGCACGTGTCCTCACTATCTGTGAGAGAATGTTATAACAGAAGTTTAGTACTCGGATCAACAGATTCGCACGACAAGAATTTTAAGAATATGAAGTTCTTCCTAAAGGTTTTGCAACATCTCGAGGATAAATACAGACGTCTCCGTACTGATCCGTGAGAATCTACTAAACCGGTTCATGACTCGCGAGACCTATGTAACCTAGGTTCTAATACCAACTTATCACGAGCCCAAATGCCTGGTTGTGATGGCGCCTATCACATTACTAGGTAAGCCAACCCAAACCATTAAACACAACAAATTTCTTTGTTAAAACCATTTTCTAACAAGGATTTAAATCTCAAATTCCCATAAGAAATGTATAAAACAGCTAAAATATGTAGAATTCAATAAAACATTAAACCAACGCAACCCAAACATCCGGTGTCACGAGTCTAAAACCTTTAAATATACAAATCCGACTGTCTAATACATATCATGTCTAAAATGCGGGGGAAAAACAAGGATAGAAAGAAGAAAGCAGTGTTGCGGATTCCATACTTGCAGTCTCCAGCAAACTCTGACAATGCTGAGGACCCTCACTCTGCCGCTCGGGCACCTGGATATGTACATAAGGTGTAGGGAGTAATAGTAATAATCATAATAACCACTGTGGCGTGCAGCCCGATCCATAGTTTATTGTCGACTACACTCACTAGGGGTGTACAAACTCCAGAGGGGCTCCTACAACCCAAACATTATATCACTGCAGCGTACTCTAAATCGTGGGTCAAGTAGTTCTTCTCGTGCTTTCTTAGTTGTCTAGAAGCATAAGCTACAACTTTACCATGCTGCATCAGCAAACAACCCAACCCAACGCCTGAAGTGTCATAATAGATAACTAACCATCGGTCCCTTCTAGAAGCGTTGGAACCGGTGCTGAAGTTAATCTGTTTTTTAAGGCCTAAAAACTTCGTTTGTAAGCATCAGCCATTGAAACTTTGCTCCCTTCTGGGTCAACTTTGTTAAAGGTGCCGAAAGGGAAGAAAATCCTTCCACAAATCTCCTGTAATAACCTACCAAACCAAGAAAGCTACGAATCTCCGTCGGTGTTGTGGGTCTAGGCCATGTCTTTACTGCTTCAATCTTTTGTGTATCCACCCGGATGCCTTCACCCGAAACGACATGCCCAAGGAAAGCTACAGATTTTAACCAGAATACACATTTAGAGAGTTTTGCATACAACTTCCCTTTTTGTAGAGTTCTGAACACAATATTCAAATGATCTGCATGTTCAACCTCTGAACAAGAATACACCATTATATCATCGATAAATACAATTACGAACAGATCTAAAAAGGTACTGAACATACGGTTCATCAAATCCATGAATATTGTTGGGGCATTGGTCAAACCAAACGACATAACACGAAACTCAAAGTCCCCATATCTGGTTCTGAATGCTGTCTTCAGAATATCTTCATCCTTAACCCTTACCTGATGGTACCCTGACCTCAAGTCTATTTTAGAAAAACACTTGGCACCTTACAACTGATCAAATAAATCGGCAATCCTCGGGAGCGGGTACTTATTCTTGATCGTTACCTTATTCAACTGTCTATAATCAATACACATCCGTAAGGAACTATCTTTCTTCCTCACAAATAACGTAGGTGCTCCCCACGGCGATGTACTAGGTCTGATAAAGCCCTTTTCAAGCAAGTCCCTTAGCTGTTCCTTTAACTCTTTCAGCTCCACGGGAGCCATTCTATAGGGAGGAATCAATATTGGATGAGTATCTGGTAGTAGGTCAATTGCAAACTCAATTTCTCACTTTGGCGGAAGACCCGGAAGTTCAACGGGAAACTCATTAACCACTAGGATGAACTGAATGGTTGGTGACTCTACTTCCACATCCTGAACCCGAACTAAGTGATAAATACAACCCTTTCTAATCATCTTCCTTGCTTTGAGATAGGAAATGAATCTTCCTCTCGGCGATGCTATATTACCTTTCCACTCCAAACAAGCTCCCCTAGAAATTGAAATCGGACTATCTTTGATCTACAACCAATATTGGCATGACAAGAAGCCAACCAATCCATACCCATTATAACATCAAATTCTACCATATCTAACTCAATTAGGTCTGCTACGGTAGATCGACCATGAACTACTATTATACAACCCCTATATACTTGCTTAGCTATCACTGAGTCCCCAACAGGTGTAGACACCTCAAAATGTTTAACCAATTCATGTTTTATTTCAAACTTACTAGCAACCAACAAAGTAACGTATGATAAGGTGGAACCTAGATCAATCAGTGCATATACATCATATGAGGAGACTGATAATATACATGTAACAACATCAGGCGATGACTCCTGGTCTTGTTATCCTGCCAATGCATAAATGTGGTTTTGAGGACTGCTCGGGCTAGATGCTCTGCCTCTGCATCTACCACGACTCATTGGTGCTCGTGGACCTTGCCTAGGGGGCAATACTGATGATGGCGAACTAGCTATAGATCCCGATGGCTCAGCTATGATTATATCACCTCTCATGGGACAATCCCTCATAATGTGGCCCGAATAACCACAAGTATAAGAAACACCTAATCCCATATGTCTGAGAGTGAAATGTTATACTAAACTCAACCCAGGTACACAACTATGTCTACATAGATCATTCGAAATGAGATGTAAACTGAGTCTCCCAATCCGATATGATAGAAATAGGCACCCCATGCAGATGAAGTACCTCTCTAATGTTGATTCTGGCTAATTCTCTTAATTGTAAATAGTCTGAACTGGTATAGAATGAGCCAACTTAGTCAAAAGATCTATAATGACCCAAATGGCATCAAACTTCCCCGAAGTCCGTAGTAATCATGCCAAAAAATCCATAGTGGCCCGTCCCATTTCGACTCAGGTATAGGCATCCTCCGAGTAATTCCACCCGACTTTTGGTGCTCATACTTTACTTTTTGGTAATTCAAACACCTAGACACAAATCCACAATGTCCCTCTTCATACTGTACAACCAATAATGTTGTTTCAAATGTTGATACATTTTTGTAGCTCCCGGATAAGTAGAAAATCTTGAAGATGAACCTTCTCCATGATCAACCATGCCAAATCTCCTACCTAGGGCACATATATGTGACCCTTGATCCTCAGAACTCCATCATCATCAAGAATTCCTCTCTTGCCTTTCCCTTTGACACCTTACCCCGAATCTTACGCAACTTTGAATCATAAAATTGCTGGGCTCTAATATGCTATAGTAAAGAAGACCGTGCTTCCACACAAGCTAGAACCTTACTAGGCTCAGAAATATCATGTCTCACCATACTATTTGTGAAGGACTGTACATCCATAGCCAAATATCGCTCCGCTACCTATAACGATGCTGACCTAACCATACTCACCGCCTTCCGACTCATGGCATCCACCACTATAATGGTGTCAGAAACCAAATCGCGAGTCATGGTGGCAGCTACACCCACCCTGGGTAAGCGAACCACTTTCCTAAAAAAATAGAACAATTTATCTAAACGGAAAAATGATCTGTCAAGCCAATGTTAGATTAGAATATTAACACACTTCTTCCTATTCTTATTGTCCACAATAGTATCTTTCCCTTTGGGGCAAAGCTCACCCACTCATTTGGAACCTAACTCCCCAACTTTATAAACAAATGCCAATTTTAATGTATCTTGATCCATTATTTCTGGACCCATCTCCAGTATCTATTTGTAGCTATTATACAAATATGGATTTGTATCCCTATTATATCCCAATGAATATCCCTTCCAATAATTGCAAAACAATTAGCAAAGGATGTAACTATACTATCTTAGCAATATAAAGCATACTCCGAAGAGGGATCGTTGACAACAACAAGAACTCCAGTGTTTAAATTCTCCTACTTTGCATTCGAATATTGGGGGGAGGGGGGACTATTGTATATTAGGACACTAAAGGTGTCAATGAAATTGGGGACTGCTAGAACCGAAAACTGTATCTTAAACATAAAATTTTGAAAGTTCAGTTGTTTGAAAGATCTCAAATCAGGACAGGGGACTGAATGAACAGCTGTAACGACCCGACCGGTCGTTTCATGAGTTATAGCCCCATTTTCCCAATTCATGCTTCCTTATGTGTTATTTAGTTGTATTGTGTGGTATCAGGTCAGTTGGTTCAGGTTCGGAGTTGTTTTGGAGAGGAATGAGATACTTAGTCTCCTATTTTGAAGTTAAGTTGGAAAAGTCAACCGGATATTGACTTATGAGTAGATGATCTCGAATGTGAGTTTTGACGATTTGGTTAGCTCTGTTAGGTGATTTTGGACTTAGGAGCGTATTCGGAATGTAATTTGGAGGTCTGTGGTAGATTTAGGCTTGAATTGGAAAAATTTGAAATTTGGCGTTCCTCGGTCGGTAGTGGAAATTTTGATATTGAGGTTGGAATAGAATTCTGGAAAATTTGAGTAGGTCCGTGGTGTCATTTGTGATGTGTGTGCAAGTTTCAAGTTATTTGGACGAGGTTTGATAGGTTTCGGCATCGTTTGCGAATTCGAAAGTTTAGAAGTTCTTAGGCTTGAATCTGAGGGTGATTTGGTATTTTGATATTGTTTGGAGTGTTCCGAAGGTTTGAATAAGTTTGAATAGTGTTATACGACTTGTTGGTGCTTTTGGTTGAGGTCCCGAGGGCCTCGGGATGAATTTGGATGTTTGGCGGAAGAGTTGGAATGGAATTGATGCAGTTGAGGTGTTGCTGCTTCTATTATTTATGCACATGCGGATTAGGGACCGCATGTGCGTGGTCGCAGATGCAGAAGGGTGGAAACAGATGCGGTTTTGGGCCAACTGGAGCTAGATCGCAGGTGCGGAAGTGATGTCGCACCTGCGAGCCCGCAGGTGCGAGGGGAGAGCCGTAGATGCGGAAATTGGTGGATAAGTGGAATCCGCAGGTGCGCTTGATGGACCGTAGATGCGGTAGTGCAGGTACGTTCATTTAGACCGCAGGTGCAAGTCTTCTGGGCAGAAACTATAAAAGCCACACTTCGCAAATTTTTGCCCATTCTTCATCATTGTTGGCCAGATTTTTGAGCTCTACGCAGTGATTTCAAGAGCGAATCAAAGGGTATCAGTGAGGTGAGTTACTTGTGCTTTAGTATTTGTGTTTGTGATGATTTTTCCACTATTTAATCATGAAATTAGTGGGGATTTATGGTAAAGTTGAAGGGTTAGGGCTTGAGTTTTAGAGAGTTTTGATTGAGAATTTGAGGGGTCATTTGAGGTCAGATTTGGATGATTTTGGTATGTATAGACTCAGGAGTAAAGGAGTTTCTAATTTTGCAATTTTTGTCGGATTCCGAGACATGGGCCCGGGGGCCGGGTTTGGATGAATTTCGGGATGTTGGGTTGAATTGCTAGTTTTCCATTTGGAATTGATTCCTTGGCATATATTGATTGTATTGTATCATATTTGGTTAGATTCAGGACGTTTGGAGGCCGATTCTAGAGGCAAAGGCGTAGCGGAGTAGGATTTGGCTTGGCTTGAGGTAAGTAATGCTTCCAAACTTGGTTCTGAGGGTTTGAAACCCCAAACAATATGTTATGTGATTAATATTGAGGTGAAGCAAATGCCAAGGGACGGGCATGTGGGCATGCACTGTGAGAATTGTGGCCTGGTTCATTCCATGGCACCGTTTAGTGACTCTTTCTTGTTGATATTTGTGTTATGATTATATGATAAAGGAAATGAATTGTAAATCATGCTAATTATCATGTTAGGGATTCTCACCAATATTGTTGAGACCCGAGTGGTTGTTTCTTGCAGTCATCTCATTAGTTTCATTGATTTTCTGTACTCAGTCTTACTCATGAATATCATATCATGTCTCTGTCTCAGTTGTTATTATTTGGCGCATCATATCATTGTTCCGGGCTAGTTTTCATGGCATTGTGAGCCCGTGAGTGAGACTGGAAAGTGATGACTGAGAGAGGGCGAGGACCTGATTATGAGTGACAGTTATGGGTCAGGCTGCACGCCGTAGCAAATTATTAATTATGCCTTCATTGGCTTATTATAGTTCTTGGGACGTAGGATCCCCTCCGAAATCTGCACATCTACAATGGGCGCGGATGATATTATTGAGGGACCGATTTCCCCGGACATGGATTTGTCTGAAGTATTGATATATATGGAGATGGATTTTTCCACAGGGACGGATTTCCCTTTTTCCTCGGTACCTGATGGCTTATAGTTAGTGATGAGTATGTTCCGGGATGAATTTACCTGGGCTGAATGGCCATATGCGGTACTGAGTGTTTGAGTGTGTGTGTGTGTGTGTATATATATATATATATACCTAGAGATGGATTTCTCCTCAGGGTTGGATTACCGTTGTTCCTCGGTATTGGATGACTTGCAGTTAGTGTTGTATATGGTCCGGGATGGATTTTCCTGGGCCGGATGGCCATATGTAGTACCGAGTGGTTGAGCACTTGAGAGTGTGAGCATATGGTGTATTTCATATATTTTGTGCATTGGTATGTAGAGTTAGCTGAGCTTTATATTTTACATTATTCATATCTATATTTATTTCACTATTGAGTTGTATTCCTGATAGAGTAGCATGCCTACTTTACTGCACAACTTATTTCTATTTTCTGTTAAGGCTACGTTCGTCACTATCTATCAGTCCAAAGGTTGGACTTGTTACTTACTAAGTTGGTGTGCTCAGTTTCCCCTGCACCTTGCGTACAGATCTAGGTTCTTTTGGTCCTAGTGGTAGTCAATTATTGAGGTTGCAGGCTTTGGAGATTGTTGAGGTATCTACATAGTGTTTGCAAGCCTTGACCCTCCTTCTCTATTCTAGTTATGTTTCAGTTGTATTCAGTGAACATTATAGTAGACTATGCTATTTCTCTAGACGCTCATGTACTCCGTGACACCCTTGTGTTGGGATGGTTGTATTGTAATATGAATCTTTCTTTTATGTCTTAAACAATTTATTTAAAATGATGAAAGTTTTTTCACAAATGATTTGATTTTAGTATTGTGGTTTGGGGTTGCTTTGAGTTGAGGCCGGCCTAGTTCCACGATAGGAGCCATCACAACGGGTTGAGTTTGGATTGTGACAAGTTAGTATTAGAGCCTAGGTTACATATGTCTCATGAGTCATGAGCGGGTTTAGTAGAGTCTTGCGGATTGGTATGGAGATGTCTGTACTTATCTTTGAGAGGCTGCAGAACCTTTAAGAAATTTTCACATTCTTGAATTCTTATCGTGTGACATTGATTCAGCTTGAAATGTAACTCTTTGAATTCCTTCCACGCGTTCGTATGCGCGCATGAGCGCTCGGTATCAGCTGTGCATCGACAGCTTGTGATTCCCTGGACGAGGGGCAAGATGTGATTTTTGTGTATTGATGTTGGGCAAGTCTGTAGGACTTGAGTCCGGGCTTTGCCCATAGCTTGGGCATTGAGGTGTTGATTGTGTGAGCATGTGCTTTTGGATTTATATGTCAAGTAGTGTCCCTATTAGTAGAGTTTGTGGCTGAATGGTTATGTGATGAGTATGATGTGACTACGAGATGTGTTCATGTGATTTGGATGTGACGAGAAGGGTCTGCTTGAGGGTAGAAAGAACTATTTGGTGTTTGATTTCCATCTTGATTTGTGTATAGCCCTGAGTCATAGGTTTGTTGAAGGATTTAGTTTAATCTCACTATGGTATTATGGCAGTAGTAGAGTATGGGCATTATGAGTTTCTGTGTGTTTTCACCTATGGCTTTGAGCCAAGTGGGGGAGTCTGCCATTGATAAGTTATTTGCGCGGTTAAGTACCGTATTAGTTTCAGTTTGAGGTATACTAATGAATCAGTTATGGCTTATAGGGGTTGAGATCGAGTATGAATCTAGTAAAGGAAACCTTGGATAAGGGTTGTTTTATGCTTTATGGGGGTATGAGAATCATAGAATGATATGAGTGTTATCGGCAAAGGATGTAATGTGCATGGAACATAAATCTATCTGGTTGCATTAAGGTGGGGTTACTTCCTTAGGTGTTGCTGTACTAATGGGGAACATGTCGTTCGACTCGTTTGATCAGTTTAATTGAAACCTGAGTAGAGTGGATGACTCCCGAGAATGGTTTTAATGGATTCAAGATTATTCCTAATAATTGGGGATCTTCAGGATATGTATTTGGCTAGAAACTGAGGTTTACCTCTGAGGCTATCTAGACTTGTGGCACTTCTATATCATTATGGATTATACATATCAGTATTAGGAAGGTGAAGGTAATGGCTTTAGATTCGTAGGAAGTCTCCTCAAGGTAAGTGTTTTGAATGTGGTGCTTTTGGGGATATTTAAGAGAGTATTCAACGACTTATGAGCCTTAGGCGGTGTGGTTTTATGCTTGGGTCTCGTGTGGTGAGTTTGGGTTGAGGATTGCGGTATTAGGGCAAGGAGAAGTGTCAATTCGAAGGTAATTTAAAAGGGAATTCAATATATAGGACAACTGGGTAGTAGGTCGGATTGATATGGTAAGGGATATGATTAGTTCTTTGGGTTCTTATTAGGTAATGAGTTTCTACAGGTGTTTCGTTGCAATGCTCTTGAGTTTTTGGTGACCTGCGTATCTTGGTTGAGTTAGAAGGATTCAATCTTGACGGTTTGGTTTTGTGCAATTAGGATTCGGGGAGTTCTTGGTGGTTTCTACCACGGTTAGAGATGTATATTTCCTACTGGCGTGAGGAGCAGGTTATTTATAGTGATTTTCTCCTAGATAAGATCAAGTGGAAATATCTTGGCTAGTTAAGTACATAGTTACTTGTGGCTCGGAGTGGATTATAAAGTTCTTATATTTATCATAGGATGGCATGGTATATGCGGTATATTGTGTATGGTTGAGATTTGCATGTGTTAGGTCACGGTTTAGTTTTGAAACGAAGGTCATAAATTCTTAGACAACATGAACAATTTTAGATAACTAGGTGAATGCTATTACTAATTGGTGTGGATCGACGAGGGTATACATTTCAGAAAGGGCTATGTGCTCGAGTTAAGGATACTTCATTGGTTTTGTGGCACTCTCTTGTTAGATCGACTACTGATATTCAGGTTTGCTTGGTGGCACAGAAGAATTATATGAGTATCCCTCATGGAATAATCGAGTATCAGAGGTGTGTTAGATGTACAGGCGGTGGAGTTGGGATCGGATATGGTGATTTGTTTGCTTTATAGGTTTGGAGACTAGGAGTTCTCATAAATAGGTTATGTCGTGGTTGTGGACCGCATATATCGGTCTTGTGTGGTGACTATTGGGGGGTTTGGAGACTCGAAGGGATCTTTTGTTGCTTAGTATGGTGGATTTAAATGTGATATTGGGTATGGATTGGTTGTCTTTGTGTCGTGTTATTTTGGACTATTCCGCTAAGACGGTGACGCTGCCTATGCCGGAGGCGCCACGGATTGAGTGGCGAGGTTCGAAGAATTTTTTTCCCAGTAGAGTGATTTCATTTTTGAAGGCCCAGCGGATGGTTGGGAAGGGTTGTCTTTCTTATTTGGCCTTCGTGAGGGATGTCAGTGCAGAGACTCCTACCATTGATTCAGTCCTGGTGGCGAGGGATTTTCTGGGCGAGTTTCCTGTCGACCTGTTGGGCATACTGCCAGACAGGGTTATTGATTTCGGTATTGTTTTGGTGCTGCGCACTCAGTCCATTTTCTATTCCACCATATCATATGTCACCAGCGGAGTTAAAGGAGTTGAAGGGACAACTTCAGAAACTCCTTGATAAGGGTTCATTGGTAGGCCAATATGGATGTGTGTTCTACATCGAGTCGGCTTTGTTGACTCCAGATTTGCTATTGTTGAGGGATGTGTCGTTCAATTGTTATTGAGCTTATTCGTGTTTTGGGGTGATCTATGGGTTACCTTTTCATGTTGTGAGGAGTTATGATTTGTTGGTTATATGCACATATAGTGCGGTTCTATTGGGGTCTCATAGCGGAATTTGAGTGAGACGGGTATTTGGGTGTTGCATGACTGATTGCGCATTGGATATGTTCTCTTGGGCTAGTATGGCATTACATCATTTACTTCTTTGTTGTTATGGTGATTTACTTTGGTACTAGACATCAAATTGCGCGTGGCTGATGATTTTGAGCATGGTGACTTGAGGTATCTCATGTGGACCAGTGTTTGGATAAGGTCACGCACTGCAGCAAAGTTATGCGGAGGTATGATCCATCGGGTTAGATTCGTGTGTTCTGGTTTTACGATGTTGTTTACCTTGAAAATGGTATTAACAATTATATTTGATTTGTGGTTCTAAAAATACATGATTTATCTTAATACAAGTTGTTACGTAAATATTGCTTAGTGTAAATGAGGAAAATAAGAGATGAAAACCAAAGCTATCACAGAAACGAGCCTCGAACTGGATGGAACAGAGGCTTCGAGGCCTATTTAGGGCGGTTGGTAGTGAGCTATTGGTGAAGAAACAACGATAATGGAGGCCTAAAAAATGGCCTTTTGCGGTTAATAAAGGGCAATAAATGAAGAACAATAAATGAACAATGAATTAACAATGGAAGAATAAGTAATAAATGTGTAGAACAATTGTTTAAGCAAAAAGCAGAGAATGTTGTACTGTATTCAATAGTGCATATTTGATAAATGATCTGAATCCCATTTACAAGATGACAAGGGTCCCCTTTATATAGGAGAGAGGATCCTTACATAGTACACGTCTAATCATGATGGGGAAATGCTATTGGTACAGCTGTACAATGGTCCAATATGGATCTGTACTATTCTTTGCAGACTCTGTCAGTCCTCATCACGTGCCCTAGGGGGTCTTCCAACTTTTCATAACGGTCGTCGATTTCCATTCTGCCTCGAGGTACGTCATGACGAGTCTTTGATATGCCCTGGCGAGGTGGGTGCTTCGAGAATGAGCCTTGGGTTGTGCTTCGATCCTATCGAGGTCGGGCTCGAAAATGCCATGGAAGCTTTAAAATAGGTCTTCCCTAATTTTTACTGTATACAGATAGTTCCCGCATTTCTTAGAATGAAATAACAATGAACGGTTTGAATTCTTCAACTTCAATGCATCCATCATTATGTTAGTTACACCACGCGATTGGTTGATGTGACAAAAAGGGACGTTCAAAAGTCACGTTCGCACAGCACTGGAAAAGCCTCGAACTGATTACGATGGTTGTCCGTCCTTTGGCTTTCCCCAATACGCACTACTGGCCCCTATAAATACCCTAATTCTCCACTCCTTACTTCTTTCTTGGCCTTGTTTCTCACTCAGTTTTCTCTTTTCCTCTGAAATCTTTTAGCAGAAATGGCTAAAACCTTTAGAACCGTTCCCCAAAGTGATAAAGCTTCTTTGTCTTCACGCTCGTCTAAGGGCAATCCCATAGTCTTGAAGAATGCATGCCCGAACCCGATGAGACATCCTCCGATTTTATGGTTGACAAGTTTTCTTCGAAACTAGGGCGGTGCAAACCCATTTCCCGATACATTAGTCTGATAACCGACACTGGGAAGGTGAAAGCCGACTGCCACTGGGAAGAGGCGGTGCAAGTGGAGGTGCCATCTCGGGAGGACGATATAACGACACACAAACCCGGATCGATAGACCCCGTAATCCTTAATTTCTGTGAACAATACCATGTGACGCTCGGTCAAATTCATCCATTATTCTGACGAGTTGTCTACATGATTAGGCACTTTGGAAACATGGCTGAGGGGGTACGTTTTACCCTTGACCATCTGATTAGGATGTACAGCCCCCGACTTTATCGAGGCAGCTTGATTAAGCATCAGCGTCAGGCTGTGAAGTCTTTCTTTGACTGTACCGACGAAGGCATGGACAGGGGGTGGATGAGTCGCTTTGTCTTAGGACTTCGGATCTAATTCCTATTGTAATGATGCCATTCCCCGAGGAATGGAACATGAATCGCAAGTGAATATGTCGATTGAATATTTTTCCTTTCCTTTGGACCATTTTCCCCCTTGAACTAACTTCCTTCGTTGGTGTAGCTGTTTAGTGGTACCCTAGCACGGTTAAGGATATTTTGGACTGGGTTTGCTAACTCGATTTGACTTACCTGTATGCTAAGCGTGTATGCCGCGATCTGTCCAAGGCCCGATGGGAAGCTAAAAACCACATTAAGGTTTCTCTCCTTCCGTACTTGAGCTCGTTATCAGGGTTACCCCTTAACCATATTCTCAACTTCCGTGACTTCCTTTTGCGTTTGTGCATGACTGGGAGATGCCTCTTTGATGAGGGAAGAATCCTCCGGGGAGGCGGATACCTCAAGTCTTGCCCCGGAGAAGAAGAGAAAGAGAAAATCGCTGAACAAATCCTCGAAATCGAAGAAGGTGAAAGCTCAAAATCCTAAGGTTGATTCAGCGGCCCTAGCTTCGGAAGCCGCGGAGGGCCCCCGACCTAGGGGAGAAGAGAAGGATGACTCCCTACAGGCTCCATGGGTAAGAGGAAATGCGTCTACTTCAGATCATGCTGAGCCGATGGTTGTTGAGCCGAAGGCTTCTAAACCGAAAGTCGTTGATATTGTCCTAGCACGGGCCGAATAGGCTCTCGAGGGTGGGTCAGGTGATTCCCCTAAGCCGATCGATGACCAAAACATTTCCCAAGTTGAGGGGCATTTGGTAGATGAGTTAGATGGCCCCAACTTTGAGGCTCCCAGGAGGCAAGAGGAGGCCCCGATTGGTCCAGTCGGGGTTATTGATGTAGGTGATTCTTTGTCGGGTCCGGCATCCTTTCCGAGGGAGATACGAGATGCCAAAAATAGAGAGACTTCTGATTGGGGGAGTTCCTTGGGGGGAATTACGTATTTGAAGGATTCTTTACTGGGGTCGAAGAAAACCCCGAGCTTAACGCCTCGCTTATTTTTAGGAAGCTGAGAGGCTATGTAAACAGGTAGTCATTTGTTGACTCCGCTCTGAGCTTTGATCTCCATCTTCCTGATTTTGTTTTTTTTGTGCTTTCAGGCTATAACGCTTTATAATCGAGCCTTAGCTAAGTCCCAAGCTGAGTTGACTCGTTATGTGAAAGAGTGTGGGAAGCTCTCATCAAAGGCCGGCGAGCTCAGGGCTCTTTTTAACAAAAAGGAGGAAGAGCTTAATGACCTTTGGGCTCATTTAGAGATGGTGTCTCGAGAGCGGACCAATCTAGCTGAGCAGGTAATACAGTCTTCGCATGTTTTTATTTCCATGTTTGTTCGTCTTTAGTATCTTAAAAACTCTGGGTTGATCCTTGCAGCTTGAGAAGAAAGATGTCTTGATGAGGGAGGGGCTCGGAGCCAGGGATATTGAGATTCTCGAACTCAAGCAGTGTGTGGATGAGATAGCCTCCGAGAAAGATGCCCTTCAGGGGAAGTTGACCTCAGTCGAGCATCATCTTCTAGACGTGAGAGAGGATTCAACTAGTGGCTCAGAGAGCGGTTGAGATGAAGAAGAAGTGAGGGTCAAGCTGTCGAGGGCGCAGCCCTTGAGGGAACTTCACCCGACCAAGTGACTTCGGTCGAGGATTAGGCTTTCTTTTCTTTCTGTGTAAGGGCCCCTCGTGGGCTTTGTAAACATCTTTTACCAATATAAGAATTTCTTTATTTCACCTTCGATTTATGTTGAATTCAATTGTATGACTCTAACGACTAGTCCAACTACTGGACCCGGAACATAACAAACCCTTAGGTTATTAATTGATTGATACGATGCTTCTTAAAGTCCTTTGTTATTTTTTTGACTAAGCTTAGATTGATTTGATGCGAGCTTAGGTCATCGGGACTTCTGAGTCCGAATTGGGGGAGAGCTGGGTCACGTTGATGGTCCTCGATTGAGAGTTTTCTCGAACTAGCCTTTGGACTTAGCTACCTAGAGTGTTTGCTCGATCATCTAAAAATAAGGATAGCTCTTAAGCTTTTACAAATAGTCCCCGGGTGATAGTTTGCTCGAAATCCGGTAGCCCTTGAGTGAAAATTTGTTTGAATTTGAAATAAAGATAGCCCTGAGGCTTTATATACAGTCCCTGAGTGAGAATTTTCTAGAACATATGTAGCCTTTGGGCTTGATAGTCAAGTGAACGTTTGCTTGAACTCGACATGAAGACAGCCTTGAGGCCTTTTAGGCTGGCCCTTAGGCTCTTATGCACCGGCCCTTAGGCCTTTTAGGCTGG
Source organism: Nicotiana sylvestris (assembly GCF_000393655.2). Classification (NCBI taxonomy): domain Eukaryota; kingdom Viridiplantae; phylum Streptophyta; class Magnoliopsida; order Solanales; family Solanaceae; genus Nicotiana; species Nicotiana sylvestris. Next base: position 109,164,439 of record NC_091064.1, read on the forward strand.
CCCTTAGGCTCTTACACTTTGGTCCTTAGGCTATTAGGTTGGCCCTTAGGCTCTTATGGGTTGGCCCTTAGGTGCTTTTTAGATTGGGTCGATGCGACCTCTGATATGGCTATAGTTTTCCCTCATTTTGGCTAAAGGCTTTTGATTATGCCTTGGCATGTATTGTGTTCGTTCGACTCTTCGACGGGTCAAACGAGAACCTCGATTATGGTTCGATATGCGACGATATCTGAGTACCTCAGGAGGTTCACTCAAAGGCTAAGTTTGTGAAGCCTTTTCATCGGAGGCTGATTGTTTTCAAAGCCCTTTTATTATTCAGAGCTGATATTATCGGAGCTCCTTTGCTTAGGCTGAGGGTAGTCACATTAACCGGTTCTTTTCGAAGTATTTTCAAAGTATTTGAAGGCCTTTAATTTTATGGCGGCTATAAGACATCTCCGAGCCGTGTTAATTCGACCGGAGCCTTTTGATGTGACCGTAGTCTATATGTTCGGCCGTAGCCTTTAGTCCCCGGGTTAGATGACCTTGGTATCTATATCGAGGGTATGCCTTTTTAGGGGTCTTATAAGTTTGATATATAGACTCGGCCTTAATACCGGGGTTCTTCCTTTCTAAGGTCTTATAAGTTTTGGCATGCCTCATTGAGGTCTTACAGATTTGTTGTTGCCTCGTTGAGGGCTTACGAGCTCGAAGTTGCCTGATCGAGGTCTTACGAATTCAAGTTTTTGATGGCTCGGTAAGCTAACTGTCGATGACAGTCTCCAAGTGTTCAAGAGTTTTTGGCCCTTGAGCCATCTTATGAGAAAGTAATGAACTTCTTCAAGTGTTTCGATAAGCAAAAATGGCTTCTTTAATTACTTGATATATGCGTACATATTTTTCGCATTTGGGGGCTCGATTATTCTATGTGGACACGGTTCATTTCACCGTTTGGCCCAATATAACATTTCCCTGTCAAGGTCCTCCCAAGCATTGTTCAATTTCTTTGAAGAGGTGAGATGACCTCCCGGGGCAATGCCTCCCAGCATTTAAGGTTGATTGAAGAGAAGCCATGGATACTTGATAAGTTCTCCTTAGGTAGTATATGGATGTTGCCTCGTTAAAAACCTCGCCGGTAAAACCAGTTCGGGATAAAATTCGGTCTAAGGGAAAAAGAGCACAACACATGCTTTAAAACCCAAGATTTTTGAGTCGAAGGGTGCTTCAGCGTCTTTCGTGAAACACCTGTAAGAAATCGGTGTGAAACACTTGTAAGAAATCGGTGTGAGTCATAAAGCAAAAAGGGAGAAGGTTATACCTTAGCAATAATAGTGTTTGAGCATCGATATGTTCCAATTTCTTGGAAGTTGCTCGCTTTCCATGGTACCAAGTTTGTAGGACCCCTTGCCGACTATTGCGAGGATGTAGTATGGTCCTTCCCAGTTCGGGCCTACCTTCCCTTCATTAGTGTTTTGAGTGTTGAGGGTGACTTTCTTTAGGACTAAGTCACTGACTCCGAAGTATTGGAGGTTTGTTATCCTGTTATAATATCTCTTGATCCTCTGTTTTTGGGCGGCCATTTGGACTAGTGCAGCCTCTCGCTTTTCATCTAGTAGCTCGAGGATTATAGTCATGGCCTCGCTGTTCGAGTCCTCAGTGGCATGCCAAAATCTGGTGCTTGGTTCTCCGACCTCGACTGATATCAGAGCCTCGAACCCATATACCAAAGAGAATGGTGTCTCTCCTGTGCTTGACTTTGAAGTTGTTCGGTATGCCTATAGTACTTCGGGCAATACCTCTCTCAATTTTCCATTCGCATTTTCTAACCTCTTTTTCAAGTTATGGATGATGGTCTTGTTTGTGAACTCGGCTTGTCCATTCGCACATGGGTGATAGGGCGTTGATAGGATTCTCTTGATCTTATGGTCTTCAAGGAATTTCATCACCTTGCTGCCTATGAACTGCTTCCCATTATCATATGCAATCTCGTAAGGGATCCCGAATCGGCATATGATGTGATCCCAGATGAAGTTGATGACTTCTTTTTGTCTTATCTTCTTAAAGGCCTATGCTTCCACCCATTTCGAGAAATAGTCAGTCATAAATAGAATAAATTTGGTTTTACTTGGTGTCGCTGGTAAGGGGCCAAAGATCTCCATCCACTATTTCATGAACGACCATGGTGATAAGACTGAATGTAGTTGTTCACCAGGTTGGTGAATCATCAGCGCAAACCTTTGGCATTTGTCACATCTTCGAACGAATTCCTTGGTGTCCTTCTCCATGTTGTCCTAAAAATGTGACAATCGCGGCTTTTCATAGGCGTCAACTTTCCTTTTTTCATGTCAGCACACCTAGATAGGTTTGATGCATACCCATCAGGCATTCTCAAATTATTAACCCAATCACAAATCTCTCTTCACTCCTCCAAGGTGAAGGTAAAACTGACCTTGGGTTTCTGAATCTTGTTATTCAAATATGTCAGGTACAACTCACTTCGCCTACAATATTCCTTTAAGTCCATCCTGGCCTTCAAGTTATCCTTTGTATTGTTGTTGACATCTATCACAGTATTAACCAAGTTGTCAAAAAAGTTCTTCTCGATATGCAAGACATCAAGATTATGCCAAAGAAGATTGTGCTTCTAATAAGGTAACTCCCAGAATATTCTGTTTAGTCCACTTGTGTGTAACACCATAACCAGGTATCTTATTAGCCAAAGGATACTCTGTTACCTTAGGCAGATCCCTAACTCTATTCCAAATCTCTTCTTGAGACAAGACGGATTATGTCTCATCATAATCAGTTTTGTTTTTCATAAATGCACTAGTATTTCTCTTGAACTTATGATCCATTGGTAAGAACCGGCAATGGCTATTAAATCATGTGTTCTTACCTCCATGTTTCAAAGTGAATGCCTTTGTATCTTCCGTACAAGTAGAGCAAGCTAACTTTCCGGCAGTTGACCACCCGGACATCGTTCCATAAGCAGGAAAATCATTTATAGTCCATATCAAAGCAACACGCAATCTAAAGTTTTGCTTAGTTGATACATCATAAGTTTCAACGCATTGATGCCATAATAACTTCAACTCATCAATCAAAGGTTGCATGTAAACATCAATAAACTTTTTTGGATTGCATGGACCTGGAACAATGCAAGTTATAAACAAATATAGACTTTTCATACATAACTTAGGTGAAAGATTATATGGCATAACAAACACCGGCCAACATGAATATGATGGAGCATAGACTGCAAATGGAGTGAATCCATCAGCGCATAATCCCAACCTAATATTTCTTGGTTCAGTAGCAAAGTCCGGGAATACCCTATTGAAATACTTCTATGCTTCTCCATCTGAAGGATGACATAGAACACCATCTGATCTTCTATGGTTATAATGACATCTCATATGAGGAGCAGATCTCATTGATACATACAACCTCTTTAACCTTGGTATAAGGGGTAAGTAGTGCATCGCCTTCACTGGGTTCTTCTTCTTTTTATTATATGTGGCATCCTTGTAACGAGGCTTGTCACAGAATTTGCAGTTCTTTAGAGATGCATCATCCTTATAGAATAACATGCAACCATTCTCACAGCAATGAAACCTCTCTAATGAAAGACCCAACTTGGAAACTAAATTTTTCACCGTGTAGAAATCTTTGGGTAGGTCAATGTTACACTGATTAAGTTCATTCATAAGCCCAATGATAGAATTCATGTCCGATTGAGAAACGGAACTATCTGATATAATCTTAAGTAATCGAACATCAACAAACAACTTGGAATGCATTGATCCTTCATATAACAGACAACTAGCTTCCTCTAACTCTTTGAAAAACTTTTTAGCCTAATTATATGGTTCAGATTGGGCTCTCGGGAACATCTCAAAGGCATCCCTCAACATGTCATTGAATCTAGAAATTTCAATATTATTATCCACTATGGGACTACCCTCATCACCACTAAAAGAATTATAAAAATCAACATTATTTACGCTATAAAAATTCTCCCCATGAGCAGTCCATACATAATAATTTACCATAAATCCCTTTCTAAAAATATGACATATAACAACATCTTCTCCTAATAATTTAACACACATGCAATTCACATAAGGGCAACTAATCGTTCCATCAATACGAAAATCATCAATTGTCCTTACCTTAGCGATAAATCTAGCAACCTCTTCTTTAAATTCATCCCTTAACCCCACACGATTAGGATGATTCCTATTATACATCCACCTACGATGGGCCAATGCCATCAACACAAACAAATTTTGTTTTTAATTTATAAGATATTTAAAATTATTTAGTTTATTTAAAGTAATTAATAGGTTACACCAATTCGAAGGTTCATTCTTTTAAAGTATTATATCTTTTTAATTAAAATTCATTAATACTTGAAATCTTACATTTATCACTATTCTATGTTATATAAATCTGTCAAAATATAAATTAAATTGAAATAGCTTCTTATATGTTCATAAAGTACGCACATGGCCAATAATTTATCAAATCTACAAATTCCTTTTAATGTAGCAATTATTAAGTTTTGAATTTAATATTAATCTATTCAATAAATTAGGAACTGATAATAAGCTTAACCTCTTATACTTAAAATAAGGCTTTAAATTATAACTACTTAATACAATTCCAAATTATTCTTCTCTAAAGTTAACAATTTCACATATACAGAAACTTCGGAATTGTTAAAACCACATATAGTACTAACCTCAGTTTCAAAAGTAAATTTAGTTTCAAGTGTAACTATTAATACATCCATGGCAATTGTAAAAATAAGTCTATGGCAATTCTAAATAAATATCAATGAAAATTCTAAAATAGTTTCAAATTTAATTCAATTAGAGAACTAAAAGTATTGTCACGACCCCGGTTCGCCCTCCATGAACTATCGTGACGACACCTAGTCTCTAAGACTAGGTAAGCCTAAATTGTGGAAGAAAAACCAAAAATTTGCGGAAGTAAAATAATTTAAAACAGAAATAAAGCAGTAATAATGTTTAAATGTGCCGCTCGGCATACACCATGTTTAACTCTCAATACCAAAACATAAATCCAAGACCCGGAAACCTATAAATCACAAGCTAAGATCAATACTATATAGCTCTAACTCCGGAATGTCTAATAAGAACAGAAAAATATAGAAGGGCTAAAAAAGCAGGAATAGAAAGGGACTTCTCGGTCTGCGGACGCAGAAGATGTACCTCGAAGTTTCTAGAGTAGTCGCCTCCTCAAGGATGAAAGGCCTGAGTAGCGGTACCTGGATCTGCATATGAAAAACACACACAGAAGAGGCATGAGTACACCACAGCGGTACTCAGTAAGTGCCAAGCCTAACCTCGGTTAGGTAGTGATGAGGAGGGTCAGGGCCCTACTGAGGTTAAATAAATAATAAGATGACAGGATAAGATAAACAGTACAATTGAGAATCTACAGTAAGAATCTACACAGGATAATAAGGAGTACAATGACAGAAACAGAAATAAAGGCAAACACTAGGAAGTACCACTCATAACAAGGATGATAGCCGGGGATCTCTTGGTATCCCGAGGATCTCTTGGTATCCTCAGTATATGCGAGAGATCTCTTGGTATCCCGAGTATCTCTTGGTATCCTCAATATATGCTAGGGGTCTCTCGGTATCCCGAGGATCTATTGGTATGCTCAATATATATGCTAGGGATCTCTTGGTGTCCCGCACCTCAGTTCAGATCATAAATATGTACAGAGATCTCCCGGGATGTCGCCCCGTAGTCCTAAAGTAAAACACACAGCAGCAACACAAGATTACCCAATTAAGCTAAATTTCGTACCAAGTATACAGTTAATTCTAGCCTAACATGCTTCATGTAATGAAATTAAAGCAATTTAAGCAAATAGGCAATTAGGTCAACTAAACATGCTTTTCTAAACTAGCAACAGGCTAAATTCGCAAGTAGAATAAAATGGGAAAAAGAACTCAATTGAAATACTTAAGGAAAAACCAGATTTGCAACAATTAGCTCAAGTACGTGCTCATCACCTCACGTACAAGGCATTTCAATTATCAAATATATCATATCCTAAGGGGAAGGTCTCACACACAAGGTTAGACAAGCCACTTACCTCGAACCGGCTCAAAATCAACTAGAAACCACGCTCTTGCCACGAGTACTCGACTCCAAATGGCCCAAATCTATTCAATTCAATTGCATAATGTAAATAGCACTTCAAGTAATTGATCCCACAATTAAATTCTAAGATAATATGCAGAATTATGTAAAATGACCAAAACGCCCCTCAGGCCCACATCTTGGAATCAGGTAAAATTTATATTTTCAGAATCCTCACACTCTCACAAGTTCATGCATACCAAAATTATCCAAATCTAAGGTCAAATCCCCAATTAAAAGTCGAATTCCAAGTCTAAGAATTTTCTTCCAACTTTCCCCAATTCTCATCTCAAATCCGAAATTAAATGATGAAACTAACTATAGATTGATGGAATATAACTAGAAAGGGTTAATGAATCGTTACCCAAATGATCTCCTCTTCAATTTCCTCTCAAAATTTCCTTCTCCCGAGCTTCAAATCGAATTTTCAACTTTTGAAACTAAACCATCAAAATTTCCTATTTCTGCCCAGATGTTTCCGCATCTGCGCTCAAAAAACCGCACTTGCGGTCCCACTTCTACGGAGAATCGGCTGCATCTGCGAAAATCACTAACGTCCCAAAAATCCACTCATGCGATACATTTTCTGCACCTGCGACATCGCAGGTGCGGTATCCTTCTCCCACCTGCGGCTCCTGCTGGACTTCCCTAATTCTGCTTCTGCGGTTGAAATGCTGCTTCTGTGGCTCCGCACCTGCAGGACCCAAACCGCTGGTGCGGTTATGACAGATACCAGCAATGCAAAAATCTTCCTAAGTCCAAATTAAACTTCTGTTAAGCACCCGAAACTCATCCGAGGCCCCCGGGACCTCAACCAAACATGCCAACCAATCCTAAAATATCATTCAAACTTGTTCCAACCTTTGAAATGCTCAAAACAATACCAAAACACCAATTTAACCTCGGATTCAAGCCTAAGAACTCCAAAATTCTATAAATACGCTTTCGAACAAAAAGTCTATAAAACCTCGTCCGAATGACCTGAAATTTTGTACACACGTCACATTCAACACTACAGAGCTACTCCAACTTTCGGAATTCCATTCCAACCCTCGGACAAATCTAACTATCGGACCGGAAACTCCAAAAATTCAACTTTCGGCATTTCAAGCCTAAATTAGCCACGAACCTCTAAAACACAGTATGATCACGCCCCTAGGCCCGAAATCACCCAACAGAGCTAACAGAGTCATCAAATTTCCATTTCAATGTCGTCTTCATACTGTTCTGACTACGGCCAACATCCAACACTTAAGCTCTCATTTAGGGACTAAGTGTCCCAAAACTCTCCGAAATTCAACATCGAACATCCCGACAAATCAAAATAGCAGAATTAAAATTGGAAAAAGTAGTTAATAGGAGATCAGGACGTTAATTCTTAAGACGGTCTGTCGGGTCATCACAAGTATCTAAAACCTAGAGGCAGGATTCTTAATGTAAATAGATTCATAATTTGATTTTCAACAAGATAAATTTGGTCCCTAAATAAATTCTAAAATGTTATAGTCTTCTATAACAAGATGGGGACATTAGGGGGAGGGGGGAGGATTGGGCAAAATGAAGGGGTGAGGGAAGGGAGCGGATATAGGGGATGGGTTTAACAAAAAGGAGGGTTGGGGAAGAAGAGGTAAGAGAGTGACGTACCTTTTCCAGCGAGCAACGGGCTAGGGGGTTGGGGACTAAATGGAGGAGGAAGAGAGAAGAAAGAAAGAAAATAGAAGAAGAAAGAAATGGGGGCGGGGCTGGGGTTTTAAAATAAATCTGCGACTGATTCCGTAGCAAAACTAGCAACCATTTTAGTCACAACTTTAAAAAATAATTTGACCAAAATTTAAATAAATGTGTGTCCGTTTCGGTCGCAAATAGTCAAATAAAATTGTTTGACTTTTAGTTTCCGAGTGAGTCCGTCGTAATTTTTTATCCCTGATGTTTGTGGCAAACATTGCGACCAATGTTATCGGAAAAATAGTCGAAAGAATTAAAAAAATGTAAAAAAATATTATTTTTGAAAATTTCGACCGAATCAGTCGGAAATTTCCGACTAATTTTTTTGGTCGGAAATTTTCAGTCGCAAATTATCTCTTTTTTTTAGTAGTGAACATCGGGTTCCTTAGACTTGCTCTTCTTAGATGGGCCGTCACCAATGCAAGTGCCCGTATAACCAGAGGAAGGAATAGCAGAAGACATGGTGATGGAAAGTATAAATTTGAAAGTTTGCTTTTAGAAAGAGGGGGTTGCAAAAAAGCTTTAAGAAAACTCGAAGAAGGAGGTTTGCAAAAGTGAATGATGAAAGCGGTGTGAAGGGGAGAAGTTTATAGGCGGTAGAATGCGAGGCCATCATTAACTAGGTAAATGGCGAAAATACTTGTCGAATCATAGGGCAACATGTGTTCGGCTCATTTAATGCAAAGAGACTGGCGTCCTTTCAAGTGTCAGAAACTGTTTAAGAACTTTCTCGCCAAGATAATGGGTCTTATCTACTTCCTTGTCACTTCAAGTTGATTCACCTAAAGTAGGGGGACTATCTGTATATGGTAAAATTAGCAAACGACAGGTGGATGTTCATTAGGTGAACACATGGCAGTAAAGACACGTAGCAGACAACTCAGTGAATAAGTGACGTCGAATCCAAGTTTGTGACCGATGTTGTATGAATCCTAGTGACATCAAGACCTGAAAGAAGAATTTGAAAGCCTGTTACCGATTGAAAAAATAGCACTAAAGGAGTAGTGTATGGCCCCATAAAAGTTTGCCAAGAATTTAAAGTTTCATGGTGTCAAGGTAAGCTAATGTGTTAGGAGGACTGTACTTCAAATTTTTGGACTTGCAATGCATCGTGGAGTTGGTAGAATATTCTTTTGCAGAAAATAGAAATTCTATAGTCTATTACGCGATCGCGGATCCATTCTGCTGACTGCAGAATTATCGCAGAATGAGTCAGAAGAACTCAATTTTTGCAGGTTATTTTGCAGTTCAATGTGCGACCGCAGATTCGTTTCGCGGACCGCGTATCTTTCGCATAATCAATACGAAATTTTTTGGAGGAAGATTTCGCGGCCCAACATGTGACAACCGAATTGTTTTGCAGACCACGAATCAGTCGCTAACCTGACGGGATGTCACGACCCCGGTTCGCCCTCCGTGAACCATCGTGACGACACTTAGTATCTATGACTAGGTAAGCCTAACAATGCGAAAAATAAACTAATTTACGGAAGAAATAATAAAAACGAAATAGTGAAGCAAAACAGTGTTTAAAAGTGTTGCCCGACATACACAATATCAACTCTCGAAATCTAAATACTTTTTCCAAAACCTGGAATCTCATGATCACAAGCCTTTGATTGTCTACAAGTATCTAACTCCAGAGTATCTAATAGAGGAAAGAAAAAATACAGAAGGGCTAATACTAAAAAGGGGGAGTAGAAAGGGACTCTTCGGTCTGTGGATGCGGCAAATATACCTCGGAGTCTCTACAAGCGCCTCCTCTCAAGCGTGATGAGTTTGAGTGGAGGTAACTGGATCTGCACATGAAAAACATGCATAGAAAGGGCATGAGTACACCACAGCGGTACTCAGTAAGTGCCAAGCCTAACCTCGATCGGGTAGTGACGAGGAAGGCCAGGGCTCTACTGAGATTAAATGAAATATAAGGCGTGACAGTATAAATAAAACAACAGTTGAAAGATAATATAAGAATCAATACAGGATAATAAAGATAACTATAACTGAAATAGAAATAGAAACAATCACCTGGAATACCACTCTTCTCAAAGATAATGACTGGGGATCTCTCAGTATCATGAGGATCTCTTAGTACCCTCAATACATTCCAGGGATCTCTTGGTATCCCGAGGATCTCTTGGTATCTCGAAGATCTCTTGGTGTCCTCAATATACATGCTAGGGATCTCTCGGTATCCCGCACCTCAACCCAAATCATAAATACGTATAGGGGATCTCAGGGGTTGCTATCCCATAGTCCCAAAGTAAAACACACAGCAACAACACAATGAATACTCAATTAAGCTAAATTTTGTACAGAGTAAAACAGGTAATTCTAACCTAACATGCTTCACATAATACAATTACGATAGTTTAAACAATAAAGCAATTAAGTAAATTAAACATGTTTTTCTAAGCTAACAGCAGGTTTAAATTTCAAATAGAGTAAGCAAGAAAAGAAAACACAATTAAAGCTACTTAAGTGAAACAGTATTGTCAACAATTAGCACAAGTACGCACTCGTCACCTCACGTACAAGGCATTTCAATTACCACAATACCAAATCCTGAGGGAAATGTCCCCCACATTAGGTTAGGCAAGCCAGTTACCTCGAACCGGCTCAAAAGTTAACCCGAAACTACGTTCTTGCCACGAGTACTCGACTTCAAATGACCAAAATGCCCCTCGGGCCCATGTCTCGAAATTGGGTGAAATTTTCATTTTCAAAAACCTCGTACTCTCACGAGTCTATACATAACAAGAACACTTAAATCAGAGTTCAATTAACCCCTCAAATACTCATGTTAAACTCTCTTATTTCAAGCACTAGTTACCCATTTTTCCCAAATTTTTCACCACTAATTAGGTCTTTAATCACATATAAACGAGTTATGAAGTCAAAAATATTACATCCAAGTGATTCCCCTTTGGCTCCTCAGAAATCACCCTCAGAAGCTTCAATCCCGTTCAAAAATGGTGGAAAAATGAAGAAGGGTCGCGGATGGGCTATTTAAATTCTGCCCAGATATTCCTTCTTCCCGAACGCGAAAGGACCCTCGCGTTCGCGAAGTACAACTTGGCCTGGGTCCAGATTCCTTCATCGCGAACGCGATGCAAAACTTCCTCCTCCTACGCGAACACGGGAATACCATCGCGAACGCGTAAGTAAAAACCTCCCAGCTTCGCAAATGTGGGAGACACTTTGCGAATGCGAAGCATTAATTCCTCACCAGCCCCAGATTCTCTTCGCGAACGCGATACCCCATTCGCGAATGCGAAGAAGGAAACTAGAACTGGCTGCTGCAATATTTTTCTGCAATTTTTAAATTCCAAAAATGATCCGTTGAGCATCCGAAATACACCCGAGGCCCCAGGGACCTCAACAAAACATGCTAACCAATCCTAAAACATTATTCAAACTTGTTCCAATCTTCGTAATGCTCAAAACAACATCAAAACACCAATTTAGCATCGGATTCAAGCTTAAGAACTTTAAAAACTCTCAAAATACGCATTCGATCAAAAAGTCTATCAAACCTCGTCCGAATAACCTGAAATTTTGCACACACGTCACATTCAACATTACGGAGCTACTCCAACTTCCGAAATTTCATTCGGCATTTCAAGCCTAAATTAGATACGGACCTCCAAAACACCATCCGAATACGCTTCTAAACCCGAAATCACCCAACAGAGCTAACGGAACCATTGGAATTCCATTCCAAGGTCGTCTTCATACTGTTCTCACTGCGGTCAAATTTTCAAAACTTAAGATCTCATTTAGGGATTAAGTATCCCAAAACTCTTCGAGACTCCCAATTATCCCCCCCCCCCGGCAACTCACAACAGCAGAAACAAACACGGAAATAGCAGTTAATAGGGGATCAGAGCATAAATTCTTAAAACGACCGGTCGGGTCGTTACACCAGACCTAGACCAGATTTAGAGTACTATTTCGTGATTCTCATACCTGTTCCGCCGTTCTATTCGTGATCTGAGACCTTACTCGAAGGGTTAATTTTTGAAAAAAATTTACCCAACCCTATTTTAATAAGAAAACTTAAGGGGGCTCATTTGAAGGGAGAATTTAAAAAATTAGAGACTAGGGAGAAAGCTAGAGAGAAGGGGAAGCTCTGACACTTCTACACTTAAATTCTTGTTCAAATGTTGGGATTCAAGAGGGAAAACTAACAAGGTCTTCTACTAAAGAGGTAAAACTTTATCCCTAACTCACATACAATGCTTTATAATAAACTTATGAGTATGATTTTCTTATTGGGCCTTATGGGATAGTGATTGGAAGCTATAAGCCCTTAATTTCAAATTTTGGGTGTATGTGGAATGGATTATGCGATTCTTGTGGGTTGGAAGTAAATGGATGGGCATGCATGTACCAATGAAGGTTGTTGGGTGTTGTAGGACTATTTTTGGCTGATTATTTGCTTGGGAATCGGTTGTGGGGTGAAGGAAGTCCGTTCTCGAACCTTGCAGTCAAATTCACATATTAGGTATTTGATGAAATGCTTAAAAGACCTATATCATGAGATTCCTCCTAATAATGGTTAAATTGAACTATATTAATGTAGATTAAATTGCTAAGAGTAATGGAACACTGTAATGATTCTAAGGGAAGCTGAATCGAGGTATATTGGCTAAATCTCCTTAGAATTGGGTTCCCATGATATCCTTATGAATTTCAAGTATGGTTTGTCCGAGTTCCTATCTTTGTTGTGCTAAATTGTCACAAACGTTTGATGTATTAAATTTATAATTACTCAAATCATTTCTTAATTTCTCTTATTATATCATGCTCCCCTTGGGAAATAATCCAAGTATGATTGATTTATCAACTATGAACTCAATCCATGATTCCATTGAAATCACTATGCTCTTCCTTGTAAATATTTTCATTGTGTTCTATGATCTTACATACTCATGAGTTGGTGTTATGATTTTCCTAATGTTTTATATGTCTTTAATATTTTATGATAATCCATGACAGGTAAAGAAATAAAAGTATGAAATGTGAACATGGCCATCGTGTCAAGAATGAGAATTTACATGTACGACTAAGAGTGACAATAAAATAAAACATTTTATGAAAGGCTATGATGTATATATTTCTTCTATATAGAAATATTTTTGGGAGAATCGTTAACTACGAGGAAGGGTGGGTTGTAAAAGCCTAAGTTTGAAACTGCACGTGCTGGTGTAGGAGTTGAGCGAGGGATAAATTTTTGTTATGTTGTGTTCAGATTATTCCTGTTGATTAGGATGAATGGATAGCTAGCAAAGACTATGTCTACACACACGACATTGTGGTGAGACGACTGTTGACGATCACTTTTGACTCTCACTTATTAAAATTAGTTTATTTATACTTAAATTTTTACAATGAATGTGTTGAAAGTATTTTCTATCAATAAATACCTATTTTTAAAGTATTCGCTTTGAAATTAATAACGTAGTTATGTAATTACAAATATACTACTATTAAAATATTTTCAAAATACACCATAGAGGCTTTATAATTAATTTATGAATTACTTTTCAAAATTTTAAATTAGATTACTATGTTGGTAATTCCAAAATTAGTGGTGTAATTTGAAAAACAGAGCATTTTATAAATAATCAATTATACTCATTACTAGTATATTTGGTGATTATAATTTTTACTCCATTTTATTGGAAAGTTATTAAGTTTAATTAAATTGATTCTGAAGGGGTTAAAAGGCAAAAAGGCTACAATTCCAAATATCTAATTAAACACAAGATAGCCATTTTTAAATTCATTTTGGCCCAAATGACAAGCCCAATCCAAAAAACCACCCAGTCCTAACACCCATCTCTTTCCATCTTGGCAATCTGGGCCACTCTCATTGAACCAATCAGAACTTGCCACGTCGCCTTTCCATTTCACTCACAAAAGAAGCATAGTCAATCTAAGCCATCCGTTCCGCTGATCAATGACCCACGTTTTATCCCTATTTTTCTTTTAATATTAGTACTCCACCACACTTAATCTCAGCCATCCAAATCCAATAATCCAACGCCTGTCACTTTATCAAATTTTAATTCTTTAATACCCAAATTATCAGGGCCATTGATCACTAGATCCTATCTCCTATCTTTAACCTTAGAGACAACTCCCAATATCCCAAAACCCTAAAATCATTTCCCCTGCACAACTGCCTCTCTTTTGCCCTTCCTCTCTTTTTTCTGTTAACCTCACAAGCCAAATCAATCATCAGTCCTTGTACAAATTCGGGCAAGGTCACAAATTCATCAAAGATTTATCTCCTTTGCCTTCCCTAGTCGTGATTCTCACTGAGCTTTTCCTCTCTCGTCATCAGAAGTTTAAATCCACTAAATCCAAATCCTAACCCCCAAATATGAAACCTCAAATTGCCATTGATATTTCAAATCTGTGGCAGGCATGCCATTTTGTTTTAATCATGTACTTTAGATCTCGTCACTCTTTCACTTTCACCATTCGATTTCAAAAGCCCTAATCGAAGAAGCCAAACCAAAAAGGTGAAACTTCCATTCGCCAGATTTCTTCCTCCGTCTTTTCAAATCGAATCAAGCTTGAGACGTCACCTGGCTTCAACGTTGATATTCGACACCTAGAAGTCAAATGCAATGACCTCTGGGTATTATGGTCCTGACCAGTGGTCTCTCACTTCTCCCCTCTCAGGTAAAATCCATCACCAATTTCATCTCCGTCTCTTTAATTTTCACTCACCTATGCTTGCATCATCTTCTAGTTGTCATCTTCCACTACTGAATTGGAATTTTGCTGAAATACTAAGCCATTAATGGCACAAGAAATAGGAGCTTTAATGTTCTTACCTAACAAGACCTAACATCTTCAACCTACAGAGCTAACACACCTAATAGATACAAAAATTTATCACGAAATTACTTAGAAAAATCTCGATTTTAGTCTTGAGTAGTATATTAAGCTAGGGTTCTAATTAGCTTCAGGTTTCTTTCTGATTCTGAGTATCACACTGGTCAGGGTGAGTTCTTGATTCTATACTGCTAAACAAGAGTCTTTTGTTTTGGTTTGCTGCTCAAGAGGAGGTCAGTAAACCTCCATCCTCTCTCTCTGAATTACTTCATTTGAAAAATCATGAACGTGCTATCGTTTTCCTGATTAACTGCTTAGTTTATAATGTTTATTCAGTCTGTAATTGTTGTTGATACCCAATTTTTTCCTATAATATTTTTGAAATGCATATATACCTTTAAAACTATGCATTAGCATCAATGGATATTTTCCCATAATTTTTACACCCTTAAATCAATTTATTTTAATATTTTCTTCATATAAATAATTACAAAATTGCATCACAAATGAATTTAGAACATATCTTGATTTAATACTACTATTATAGGTCCTATTGAGTCCAAATTATTTCATAAATAGTCAAATTGGAACCTTTTGGCTATAATTGTAATAACTTTGCAACTATAGCCCATGTATACATTTTTGTATTATTTTACCAAAAATTAGTCATTTGCATTTTTAAACACTAAATAACTACTTTTAAAACATTTCTATGCATGAAATTTATTTTTTACAATTAGTAATTATTTTACAAATTATTGTTTTAATCAATTGATTGGGATATTTAAAATAAATATCCTCTTTTTATTTCAATTTTGTCCTGAAATTAACCAGCCCAATAACCCTTTAATACCAGCCCAATTCACCCAAGCCCAATCTGCGCCTACCCGACCCAAGATCTCCATCAAACCGTGGTTGTTGATCCTTTAGATCAACGGTCCACATCAAAACTTACCTTTTTAATCAAACGACCCCCCTAAACCCTAACCATTTCCTCGATACAGCGACCCTCGAATCCCCTCCTCTCCGGTTCTCTCTGAGACCAGCCCCTAACCCTAATCGCTTCCACCCAAAATCAGCCCTAATCCCTTGAATCCATGTCCGATCTATGGCATCTTATGGTTGTACGAGGCCTCTACTTGTCTCCTATCTCACTGGGTTGCTCGATTGTGTGGTTTCGTGGAATTATTTCGAAGAGATTAGGTCCAGATATCATTTTAAACTCTTTAAAAGTCCGTCAATGATTTCTATCAAAGTCTCACGATTCAAATGCCAGATTCTCCTATCCTTTCTCTTTTCTTCAAAAAAACCAATGTTTGGACTCGAATCGGTTCAAATCTCCGTAGATCTAGAATGATCCTGAGTTCATCGTTTATTTTCCTAAAAGTTCCTTCACTTCTTTACTAGTTAATCGATGCCTGCACATTTTTCGTTATATTAGAGTTTGTCTTCTTGTTGTATGTTGGTCGAACCTTTAGGTATCTGAAATAATTTTAAACTTCCATGGCTACTCTTCTGGGTTCTTTTACTCCTTTGCTACTAAATAATTTTTAAACACTACAATACTTCAGGTTTTGACTTCTGTTTGTTTGAATCTCTATATGTTGACATGCTTTTAAGTTTTCTTCTTTAAGTGTTTTCAAACTAGGGTTTCATCCCTTTAAGTTTTTACGAAAATTCTAAAGTGTTTGACTATGGTTCTCTTTACTTGTTTGACTGATTTTTCATATCTATGTTTTAATCCCTAGGGTTTCTACTTATTTCACTGATTACTTCAATGTTTTGCCCATTATTCTTTAGTTCTGTTAATTAAAAAGAGTTTGTCTGATTTTATTTGCCTAATTAGGGTTCAAATTATATTTTCTGCCAAGATTGGTACTTCTCTGTGATTTTTTCTTATTTGTGACTCATGATTAGTACTACTTTCCTAAATTGGTTTATTAGCCTTATTTATGGGATTTAATTTATTTAACCGACTCCTAGAGGGTCTTTGATTGATTTATTTACCTTACTGAACCTGTAACTTTGTTGTTAATTGATTCTCCCTTATTTAAGGGGTGCTTTACGGATTCTATTGAATTATTTGATCGGGTTTAGCCCCAATTAACTATTTACTTTTACTTGCATACCTTGTTTGGAACTCTTAATTATTCTTTCCCTTATTTGTTTCACTCTACTAAGTGCTATATAATCTCCCCATTCTGGCTTTTGAAAGACACGAACACTAGTTCACCCATTTTGTTACTCTCTTAAAAACTCTCTATTCTCTTCTGTTACTTGCAATTCTCACTAATCCAGCCGGCTGTAAGCGAAGGTTGGCTATTTGCACCATCTCTGCTCTATACTCTGTATTCTCTCCTTAACTTGTATGTCCTGATTTAATTCACATTCCAAAACTATGTGTTTTCTTTGTTGTTGCAGTTTCATTAGTTGTGATTTCAAGTTCTATTTAATATTCTACTGTCATATGCTCAATGTGTAACCAACATGCTTAGATTACACTGCCTAACTATTGTATCACTTAGCATGTTGAAGTCTGTTCTGTTAGAGGTTATGACTAGTTTATTTGCCCACTAGGATCTGTTTATTGTTCAGCATGTCCAATCCTGTTTTGAGATGATTGCATGAACCCTATTTGTTCACTAGTGTGTCCAAGCTATATTGTTTGTTTACTGTCTCACCCAGCATGTCTACATCCTGCTTGTTCTATATGTGATTAGTATTTTTAAACTTTGAATGCTTCATGAAGTGCTTGCCTAGTTTGTTCATTTGTGTCTTACCTACACTATTTAACTAATGAGATCAAGTTAAGGGATCTAACCCTTCAAAGTACTCTAGTTGTGTGTATTGGTCATGTCTAAGACCTATGTGTTCTCAACATGTCTTTTTTGTAATCTTTGTAACTAACTTGTCAATTCCACAACCTCTTGAGAAATTTGTGTATCTGTTTGCTTATACACTAGGTTGTATTCTATGTGTCCCCCAACCCCTCTCTCTCCATATGTGGAACCTGTTTGCCCCAAAATGTTTCTGAAACTATGTGTTCTGTGACTTGCACTCTGATTTCAAAAAAAATGTTTTTCCATACTTTTTCTCAAATTGTTTACCACCCTATCTAGTACTGGTTTCAGAAAATCTTTTTCACTCCTAAGGCCCTCTTGCTAGTGTTTACCAAAACTCTTTCAGATCATGTCAAGCACTCTCCCTTATTCCTAGGTTATTAAGTTCTGCCCCTCTAGTATGTGTACTGCTTAGAGGTCCCTGAGATCTCTCTGAACTCTGGCATATCAGGGCTGGCACTTCCAGACTGCACATAATCAGTCTTTGTTTGAGAAAAGTCCGGGTGTGAGCATTTCTCGGGATCCTTGAGGTCCTTAGGGAACTCTGACACACCTGGACTCGAAATTGGCAATGAATCTTGGGCATTTGAGACTAGTGAAGGCTTGGTACACCAGGATTGCTTTGGGCCTACTTTAGGCTCTCTATAGCTTAACTTATATTCTATTTATATAATTTTTATTCAATCATCGGTCTGTAATAATTAATTGTAAACAGATAATGGGGTGACTAGTGAAAAGGGATGGTAGATAACATGCCTATAGGGTTCATTTCGATTCAAATTCATTTTGTTAGATAGCATGCATATATGGTTCATTTTGGTTCAAATATGTTTGTTAGATAATATGCCTATAGAATTTTGCTTTGGTTCAAATAAATTCTACTCGCTTTACTTTACATAATTAGAATCATGCCTATAAGATCTAAAATCAGCTTTAATTATAGAAATCATGCCTACAGGATCTAAAATCAATTTTAGTTAGATCTAAAAATGAGTTTAACTTTAACTCATGCTTGTAGGTTCTGAATCAGTCTAATTAATTAAACTACTCGTTTCTTCAATGTTGTGTTAATCAATATCACTAGGAAGCATGCCTATAGGATTCAAATTGACCATTTTAAATTGTTTACTATTCTACTGCATTCCTAATCAATGATAGATACCATGCTCATATGACATCACTATTATACGCCTAGGCAAGCCTATGGGGCTGTTTAAAATCCTGAAAACTGTTATTTGTGACTGCTCATATTCAATAGGTCTAAAATCAGTAGGCATACTGAATGGGTCTCTGACACTTTGGTCCTAACTCAATACTACATATTTCTACTCACCTAGATATCCTGTTCTAGGGCTTCTCTTAAATACCTGAAACTGTGTTTAAGACGTTCATTTGCTTGGCCTATTTGTGAAGGTAAAACTTGAGCCTTTAATTGTTCTATATTTGGTCCAGTCCTAATTGTTTTGGTTGTCACCTAGAGTTTTCTCCTTTAAGTACCTTAGGATAGTCTAGAACTACCCAAATTAGAGGTCCAAAATACCTCAGGGCCACAAGGAAGGGACGAGTAGTGCACGCATAGGATATCTTTTAAGGTTGCTAGAAGGCTTTAGGCTTTGACAAAAGGGGAGGGGATTGGGTAGTAAGGATATGATGATTGCGCGCTAATGTCAAGCGTAGACCCTCATTCAGGAATTATTATCGGGCATTGCATGGGTATGATCCTTTAGGCTAACCAACCTAGGACTCCTCTTTCCCAATTCCTATGTGTTCAAATTCTATGATCTTCCTTTTTTTTTACATATATATATATATATATGCAATTGTTCAAACCTCTCTCTTGCTTCCGTTACTTGAATCATACATGTGTTTAGAATGTGAAAACATGCCTTTATTTACAAATATGTGTTGAAATTTTATACTTGTAAAATGACTAATTCATATAGTTTAAGTTCGGTCGGGACCCACCGTTGTGGACCGCGAGGTGTGCCTAACACCTTCCCCTCAAGGTTATTTCGAGCCCTTACCCTAATCTCTAGTAATGCAAACTAGTTACATGAGTTAACCGCTCTAGGTTCCCTAACTCACCATAATCCGTTAGGTGGCGACTCTTATAATACCCAATTCCCAAAAGGAAACGAGTTATTCCCCCATGAATGTCAAAACCCGGACATCCCCGTCAAAAAAGAAAAAAAAGGAGCGCGACAGCATGGGGACTCTGCTGGGGATATTTTTAGGCTCTTACCATAATGAATTTATTTTCTAAATTAGTCCGAGCATGCTCTATCCCACGTACCCTTTCCCCTTATTTGTATTTAACTGTCTATTTTCAAACATTTATAATTTCCTTATTTTTCTAAAATGGACTTGTCTCATTGTTTTACTTTCTGTAACCGTCTTTCAATTATTTAAATAATGTATTCATTATTTCTCTTACGTGCAAATACTTGAAAACATGCTATTTATTGCTGCATAAATCATGCTCAACATCATATTCCACTCGTGCATAATCAATCCTATAGCAACGCTTGATGAGTGTTTGTGCTTTTCCTATATATCACCCTTTAAATTCAGAAAGGCGTATTTTCGGTAAAACTAGTCGATCAACGGTGCGTTCGACGGTTCCGTGACTTTCCCCCTCAAGTTATCCGCTTGAGGGTCCCAGTCTAACCTTTATAGCAGCCATACACAGATTAATTGTGCATGCATCGTGGTCAAACCTTGTTGGGTTAATATGTTGTCCGCAATATAACCCTTTAAGATAAGCTTTGTCCAAAAGCCCATCGGGTTTTCCATAATCCCAATGGGCTAACCACGATTATATGCATTAATTTGGAGAAATAAGTGCCAATATGCTAATCATTACTATATAAATAGACGAACTTGGAGGGGGAAATGGCCTAACTCTCTTTTGTTTTAAAAAAATGAGGCACGAGGTCCCCGGATTCGATCTGGTTAGTAGCATACCCTCACTCTTGCTAGATTGGTGGAGGGATCTTCCTTCATGTGACCAAAACCATGTGAAACGAGTCTTAGGAAACTTGCCTTTTCTATTGGATCTTCAACCCAACAAAATGCTGATCGAGGCTGCAACTATGTTTTGGGATAATGAAAGGGTTGTGTTCCGTTTTGGAAAAATAGAAATGACTCCCTTTCTAGAAGAAATAGGAGGATTTGCTGGGTTGCCTTGGGATATCCCTAACCTGTTAGCACCTGAAAATCGCACTGCTAGGGGATTCCTTAAGATGATGGGGCTGAACAAAAATGACAACTTGAAATGCCTAAAAGACTCCTACATATCCTTTGATTTCCTTTATGAAAGATACGGTCACAGTAGCTCTTACCGTATCTTTGATGATGAGTTCTCAATCACTTCCTTAGGTTGAATTCATTATAGGGTCTTCGTGTTTATTATGTGTTTCTTGGGCATGCTGGTATTCCCAATTCAAGGGGATAGAATCCATACTAGGTTGGCCATGGTGACCAAAACTCTGATGGACGGGATCTAGGGGCAGACATATACTATTGTCCCTATGATCGTTGCAGACATGTACTGGGCTTTGGAGCGATGTCAGAAGAGGTTCAGGTTCTTCGAGGGTTGCAACTTGCTGTTATAGGTCTGGTTGTTGGAACATCTCCAAAAGGGACAATACCGTCAAGAATTTCTGCAAAGGTCGTGGAATGATCACATAGTCTTCCATCATCCCAAATGAATGAACTATATTCCAGACATGTTTGCTCAACTAGAGGATGCTGTGGGATGGGTACAGCTTTTTGAAAATTTGACCGAGGATCAGGTCTAGTGGATGTTCGAGTGGTTCCCTACTGATGAGTTCATCATCAGATCCAGATATTTTCCACACTTGGTGTTGATTGGGTTGAGGGGCATATACCTTTACGCTCCTCTCAAGGTTATGAGACAAGCAGGTAGGAGACAGATCATACCACAAGTCGCTAAAATGTGTCACTTCAGGGCCAGATTCCAAGGTGACACCATCCCGTATAAGAATGAAGCGCAACATATGTGGACCTTAAAGATTATTGTAGAATAGGATACTATCGAGCCAGACCGATATCATGAGGGCCACTAATACCTTTACCCTTCATGGTTGGAGGACAACATAGCTGGGGTCTTTGAGCCAAGGGCTGGGCCAGGAAACATGGTCATAGACGAGGTTGCTAAGGCAGAGGTGATGTACAACAATATACGGAAAGGAGTTCGAGAGTTTGAAGTTGAGCATATGGCGCAGCATATGGTGCAGCATAAGGCTGACATGGAGATGATTAACGAGTAGAAGGAGAGAGCTGCTAAATCCGGTGAAAGGTGGGAGTATCTGGAGAACAGTTTAATGAAGTTGGAAAGGAATATGAGAAAAAGGGTCACTGACTTCCATAACGCTCAAGGAAATGAAGGAGGGCATCTGGCAAGGGCATTGCTGCTGCTGAACCTGCGCAATCTGGGAGAGTTGATCGACAAGAGCATCCAGTCTGGAGAGGGTCCTTCTGGGACCAAGTAGATTAGATTTACTTGCTTTCCTTTCAAATGTAATAAGGCAAAGTGCCATTAGTGACATTATCTTATCTAATTTCATTTTGGGTCGTTTATTTTTTCATTAATGAAATGAGGCAATTACTGGCACTAATGTTATCCAAATTTATTTGTTGCTAAGCCTACCTCGGGCACAACGAGGCTCCCAAATTAGGACGCAAATTTTCATTCTCGCAATATGTGTTTAAATATTGCAAACATTTCAGAATCCTTACTGACTTGTTTATCTTTTTGTTTTTCTTTATTTTTTTTATTCCCATCCCCTAAGGTTGGTTCGCTCATACTGGCATCATCAGCATATCATACAAGATATAGAGTCCCTACACCTCCTCCTTCTCCAAGTAATACAAAAGGCAAAGGAAAAATCAAAATGGACGACTTAAGTTGCATTTGAAAAGAGAATGTTGAGAACGTAGAGATTTCAGATGGTCGGAGTACTCCGGCACCAAATAATTTAGTTCTAAGGTTAGAAAAAAAGATATTGGATCTACAGGGAGAGCTTGAGAAAGTTCGCAACTTGGAAAACCTATCCCTCACCATGAATGTCCCCGACATCAACCAACAAAACACAAAGAACGCAGCACCCCCCCCCCAAAACACACAAAACCAACATCCACAAAACCCTCCTGCACCGCATCAATACGCAACCCCACCCCAAAATCTCAATCCTCTACCAGTATCAACTTCGCCACAACATCACCATAAATCAATTCAATACCCACCAACCGCCAATTATTACACACCCCAGAACACACCACAACCCATTCTTGATCCTCAAAACTCAACCAATGTTCACCATTACACCTAGGCACCTGGCAGTCACCAAAACAACCCTATATACGTGGAAACCGTACCTCACTCTATCCAACCAACTTCCTATACACTAGTATCTGCCGAGAAGGACCTGCTCATTAAAAACATGGCTGAGGAACTCAAGAAGTTGATGAGTCGAATTCAGGGTTTCGAAGGCGGCAAAGGAATAGAAGGTCTGAACTATGAAGACTTATGCATACAACCAGATGTAGAACTGCCAGAGGGTTATAAACCTCCCAAGTTCGAGATGTTTGACGGTACAGGTGATCTTAGGGTCCATTTGAGGACTTATTGTGACAAGCTTGTTGGGGTTAGAAAAGATGAAAGGATATGGATGAAGCTTTTTATGAGAAACCTTATGGGAGATGCTTTGTCCTTGTACATCAACCAGGATCCTATGAAATGGTCCAACTGGGTGAGTATGGAATCTGATTTCATGGAACGATTCAGGTTCAACACAGAAAAAGCTCCAGATGTTTTCTACATTCAGAACCTTAAGAAGAAGCCCACCGAGACTTTCCGCGAGTATGCTATCGTTGAAGGTCGAAAGCAGCCAAAGTCTGGCCATCTTTTGACGAAGAACAAATGAAATTTTTTTTTGTTAGAGCACAGGATCCGCAATACTAATAAAGGTTGATGGTTATCAAAAATCATAAATTCTCTGATATCATCAAACTCGGAGAAAGAATCGAAGAAGGAATCATGTGACGATACGGCCAGTTGTCTCATGAGTGACCACTCTGTTTCCCCCATTTCAGCTTCTTTATGCCTTGTTATCTGTGTTTTGTGGTATCGGGTTGGTCAGATCGGATCCGAAATGATTTTGGTAGGGTTTGAGGCACTTAGTATCTTTTGAGGAAGCTTAAGTTGAAAAAGTCAACTGGATGTTGACTTATGTGTTAGAAGGCTCGGATGTGAGTTCCGATGGTTTGGTTAGCTTCAGGAGGTGATTTGAGACATAGGAGTGTGATCAGAATGGGTTTTGGAGGTTCGGAGTATATTTAGGCTTGAATTGGCGAAGTTGAGATTTTGGCAATTTTCGGTTGGTAGGTGAGATTTTGATAC
Organism: Nicotiana sylvestris; assembly: GCF_000393655.2. Classification (NCBI taxonomy): domain Eukaryota; kingdom Viridiplantae; phylum Streptophyta; class Magnoliopsida; order Solanales; family Solanaceae; genus Nicotiana; species Nicotiana sylvestris. Next base: position 109,188,444 of record NC_091064.1, read on the forward strand.
AGGGGTCGGAATAGAATTCCGAGAGTTGAAATAGTTCTGTTGGATCATTTGGGATGTGTGTCCAAATTTTTAGGTCATTCGGACGTGCTTTGGTTAGGTTTTTGATCAAAAGCGAAATTCGAAAGATTTTAGAAAGTTTGGCTTGAATCGGATGTGTTTTGGGTGATTTGATGTTGTTTGAGGTGATTCGATGATTGCAACAAGTTTGAATAAGGTATTAGGATATGTTTGTGCTTTTGGTTGAGGTCCTAGGGGCCTCGGGGCGATTTCGGATAGTTAACGGGAAGTTTGGATTGTTGTTGCAGCTGCTGAGTTGCTGCTTCTGGTATTTTCGCACCTGTGGATTGGGGACCGCAGGTGCGGCTCCGCATATGCGAGAGAGTGGCCGCAAAAGCGGATTATGGGGATTTGTCAGAGACCATAAAAACGGCTAAGAGGACCGCCGCATATGCGGAAGGATGATCGTAGATGCGGATGTGGCCGGTTTAGTGATTTCCGCAGAAGCGGAGTAATAACCCCAAATGCGGTACCGTAGAAGAGGGTATTGAGCCGCAGATACGAAAAGGTCTGGGCAAAACATATAAGTTATTTCATTTTGCGAATTTGAGATATTTCACCATTTTTGACTTCGGCTTGGGAGCTTTTTGGGCGATTTGAAAGAGGGATTTCAAGGAAACTTCATTGAGGTAAGGAATTGGACTTGAAACTCATTCCTATGCTATTATTTCATGGATTAGAGCTAGAGATTTAAGGAAATTAAGGGTGCAATTTGGGGAACCTAGGGTTTAGTATTGGAGACCTATGATTAAGGATTTGATGGTCCATTTGAGGTCGGATTTCTAAACTTTTGATATGTATGAACTCGTGGGGAGATAAAGAATCTATTGATGTAAAAATTATTGAATTCCGTGATGTGGGCCTGGGGATCGGGTTTTGGTAATTTCGGGATTTGTGCCCTTTATTTATTGTTTTTGCTTGGGCTTCATTCCCTTAGCATATTTTGACGTCCTCGTTCTGATTTTGGATAGATTCGACGTGCGTGGAGGCCGATTCAAGGGGAAAAGGCGTCGCGAGCTAGAGATTTAGACGGTTCGAGGTGAGTAATGATTGTAAATGATGTTCTGAGGGTTTGAAACCCCGGATTGTACATCGTAGTGCTATATTGAGGTGAGACACACGCTTGATGACGAGTGCGGGGTCGTGCACTATTGGGGATTGTGACTTAGTCCGTCCCGATTGATGATTTTACTGCGTATTTGACTGAAATCTATTTGATATCATCATTATTAGGGCTGAATGCCATATTTGGGCTTCGTGACAACTATTTGACCCCTTCGGGAATTTTTATTGATATTTCCTCACTATTTGACTTTATACTTGAACTCAGTCATGTTATTCTCCACCGTTTTCATACTCAGCCATGTTTACTCAGTTTTAATTACTTAAATGATATTTTAAATGATGTTTGGGCTAAGAAACACTGTTTTACTATTGCTCGAGTGGCTTGTGAGGATTTTTGACTGAGTAAGGGCGAGGTCCTATATTGTGAGGAAACACTGATATTGATTTGAGGCCGAGGGCCTGAGATATGTACTCCTTGAGGTGGCTTGATTGATATGAGGCTGAGGGCCTAGTGTTGATGCCGAGATGGCTTGTTATTGTGCTTAGGCGGTAAGGGGCTCCTCTAGGAGTCTGTATACCCCTAGTAGCGCGGGTACCCATTGTGATGTGAGATTGAGCCCGAGGGGCTGGTATTGTTCTGAAATATTGCCCGAGCGGTGGAATTGTTGATACTGTGCCCGAGGGGAGAACTTCTATTTGTTTACTTTACCTTAATTGTCGGTCAATTACCTCTTTACTTGTTGAAAAAGGATTTTACTTAACTTTTTTTTTGATTTACTGCTTTTAAATGGTTTTACTACTTTATTAAAGAATGCCTAGTGCCTTTCGTGTTTTATTACTTTCAGTCGTTATTTACATTTGTTACTCACTGAGTTGGAGTACTCACTTTACTCCTTGCACCCTGTGTGCAGATTCAGGCGTAGCTGGTCCCGCTCTCAAGTGCTGATCATTTCCAACTTCAGGCGGATCCGAGGAGGTTTTAGGTAGTTGTTGGCGTTCACTGCCCGGAGCTCCTCCATATCTCTTTCCCTTTATGTTCTTAGATTAGTATTAAACTCTGTAGTTACTTAGTAGTATCCAGTGTTATTAGATGCTCGTGACTTGTGACACCCCGGTTAGGGCTGTGTTGAGTTGTACTTCCACATTTTTATTGATATTATCTACTACTTCGTATTATTAATCATGTCTTAGACCATTGTATCGTTGTTTTAACTGTTTAACATCGATTTGGGAATAGTTGGCTGGCCTTGTCTTCATGAGAGGCACCATCACGATCGGGTCCGGGTTTAGGGTCGTGACAAGTTGATATCAGAGCCTAGGTTACATAGGTCTCATGATTCATGAGAAGGTTTAGTAGAGTCTTGCGGATCGGTACGAAGACGTCTGTATTTATCCTCGAGAGGCTGCAAAACCTTTAGGAAATACTTCACTTTCTTGAAATTCTTGCGTGCGAACTTGTTGATCCGAGTACTAAACTTCTGCTATTCTATTCTCTCATAGATTGTGAGGACACGCACTACCGGACAGGGTGGACGACCACTAGTGCCACCAACTATGGCCACTAGAGGTCGAGGACGCGGTCGTGGTCGTAGTAGAGGCAAAGCAGCGAGGGCAGCACCTATAGATCCACCAAATGCCCTAGTTCAGGACCAGGTCCCAACTATGGATGCTGCAGCTGCACCAACTCAGGCACCCGCTGTGCCCATCGTGATTTTGGGTCTTCAAGAGTCCTTGGCTCAAATCTTATCAGTTTGCACTGGCCTAGCTCAGGCAATTTCAGCCACTACAACCGCAGCTGCTTCTCAGGCCGGTGGAGGCAATCAGACTCCCGCCGCTCGCGCACCTGAGTAGGTCGTGCAAGGACTTCAGACGCCGGGGGCGCATCCAGCCCAGCCGGTTACAGCTGCTCAGGACGATGTAGTTCCTGCCATGCTAGAGGATGAGCAGCGTAGGTTGGAGAGATTTGGTAGACTTCAGCCTCCGACCTTCAGTGGCAGAGGGCGAGGATGCCTAGGGTTTTCTGGACAAGTGTTAGAGGATGCTTCGTACAGCAAGTATTCTGGAGACCAGCTGGTCGCTTTCACTACCTATCAGTTTTCAGCAGTTTCTTTCAATTGGTGGAAGGATTTTGAGAGGTGTAGGCGTGTTGGTGCGGCGCCCCTTTCCTGGTAGCAGTTCTCCGTTCTCTTTCTAGAGAAGTATGTGTCGCAGTCTCGCAGAGAGGAGCAGCGTAGGTAGTTTGAGTGGTTGTGTCGGGGGGAGATGACCGTGTCGCAGTATGAGTTGAGGTTCTCTGAGTTGGCTCGTCATGCCATCTAGTTGGTCCCGACGGATAAAGAGAGGATTAGGAGGTTTATTGATGGTCTGACTTATCAGCTCTGTATTCTCATGACCAGGGAGAGGGTGATTGGTGCTACTTTTGAGGAGGTTGTGTATATCGCCCGTGAGATTGAGTCTGTTTGTTGCCAGGAGCGAGAGGAGAGGGAGGCCAAAAGGCCTCGAGGATCTGGCAGCTATAGTGGTGCTCCTTTGAGGGGTCAGTTTCAGCATGGCAGGGGTCGTTCATTCAAGTCTGCTCAGCCAGCTCGCCCAGGTTATCGTGGGGCATCTTCGGGTCATGGTTATCACGGTTCTCAGCAGGGCCAGTCATCACTTAGTGCCCTTCCAGCTTAGGGTTCAACCTGTGCTCCATCAGTTTCAGGGCTCTTCTATGCCGAGTGCATCTGCTACTCACTACGGTACGAGGGGTTCCCTTCAGTCCCCTTCTCTATAACCTGGGAGTTGTTATGAGTGTGAAGAGACGGGTCACATGTGGAGGCAGTGTCCTCATCGTTGTGCTAGTTCATCCCAGCAGAGGGGTCAGTCATCGGCTTCAACGCTAATTGCTTTATCACCACCCACCCACCCAGTCAGGGGTGGGGGTCAGTCAGCTAGAGGCCGTCCCAGAGGGGGAGGTCGATTAGGTGGCGGTCAGGCCCATTTCTATGCACTCCCAGGTAGACCCATTGCTATTGCTTCAGATGCTGTCATTACAGATATTGTTTTAGTCTGCCACAGAGATGTCTTTGTATTATTTGATCCCGGTTCTACCTTTTCTTATATGTCATCATACTTTGCTCGTTATTTGGGTACACCATGTGAGTTTCTTGCTTTACTTATTCATGTATTTACCCCGGTGGGCGATACTGTTATTGTAGACCATGTGTACCGGTCGTGTGTAGTGACTATTGGGGGTCTGCAGACCCGAGTGGATCTGTTATTACTGAGTATGGTGGATTTCGATGTCATTTTGGGCATGGATTGGTTATCTCCGTGTCGTGCTATTCTGGACTGTCATGCTAAGACAGTCACATTGGCTATGCCAGGTGTGCCATGAATCGAGTGGCGAGGTATGACTGATTATGTTCCTAGTATAGTGATCTCTTTCTTGAAGGCCTAGCGTATGATTGGGAAGGGTTGTCTTTCGTATCTAGCGTTTGTGAGGGATGTCAGAGCTGAGACTCCCAGTATTGATTCTGTTCCAATTGTGAGAGATTTTCCCGATATGTTTCCTGCAGACCTGCCGGGCATGCCACCGGACAGGGATATTGATTTTGGTATTGACCTGGTGCTGGGCACTCAGCCCATTTCTATTCCGTTGTATCATATGAAACTAGCGAAGTTAAAGGAGTTGAAGGAGCAACTTCAGGAACTCCTTGATAAGGGTTCATTCGGCCTAGTGTGTCACCTTGGGGTGCGCCGGTTCTGTTTGTGAAGAAGTAGGATGGCACAATGAGGATGTGCATTGATTATAAGCAATTGAACAAGATAACAATTAAGATCAAGTATCCTTTTCCTCGCATTGATGATTTATTCAACCAGCTTTAGGGAGCGAGGGTATTCTCCAAGATTGATCTCCATTCAAGTTATCACCAGTTGAAGATCAGGGATTCAGATATTCTTAAGACGGCTTTCAGGACCCGTTATGGTCACTATGAGTTCTTGGTGATGTCTTTCGGGCTGACCAATTCCCCAGCAGCATTCATGCATTTGATGAACAGCGTGTTCCAGCCTTATCTTGACTCGTTTGTCATAGTCTTCATTGATGACATTCTGGTGTATTCGCGTAGTCAGGAGGGGCACGAGGGGCATTTGAGATTTGTGTTGCAGAGATTGAGGGAGGACAGGCTTTATACAAAATTCTCCAAGTGTGATTTTTGGCTTATTTCAGTGGCTTTCTTGGGGCACGTGGTGTCCAGCGAGGGTATTCAGGTTGATCCAAAGAAGATAGTGGCGGTTTAGAGTTGGCCCAGACCATCCTTAGCCATAAAGATTCGCAGCTTTCTTGGTTTGGTAGGCTATCATCACCGGTTTGTTCGGGGATTCTCATCTATCACATCGCCCTTGACCAAATTAACTAAGAAGGGTGCTTCATTTGTATGGTCGGACGAGTGTGAAGAGAGCTTTCAGAAGCTCAAGACAGCTTTAACCACAACTCCAATGTTGGTGTTGCCATCAGCTTCAGGTTTATATACCGTGTATTGTGATGCTTTGAGAGTTGGGATTGGTTGTGTGTTGATGCAGGAAGGTAGAGTTATTGCTTATGCTTCTCGTCAGTTGAAGCCTCATGAGAAGAACTACCCCGTTCATGATTTGGAGTTGGCTGCGATAGTTCACGCATTGAAGATTTGGAGGCATTACTTGTATGGCGTATCTTGTGAGGTGTTCACTAATCATCGCAGTCTTTAGCATTTGTTCAAGCAAAAGGATCTTAATTTGAGGCAGCGGAGATGGTTGGAGTTGCTTAAGGATTATGATATCACCATATTGTACCATCTAAGAAAGGCCAATGTGGTGGCCGATGCTTTGAGCCAAAAGGTAGTGAGTATGGGGTGTTTGGAATATATCTCAGTTAGGGAGAAACCTCTTGTAGTTGATGTTCAGGCCTTGGCCAATCGGTTCGTGACACTGGATATTTCGGAGCCCAGTCGGGTATTGGCTTGTGTGGTTTCTCGGTCTTCTTTATATGATTGCATCAGAGAGCGCCAGTATGATGATCCTCATTTGCTTGTCCTTAGGGACAGAGTGCAGCATGATGATGCCAGAGATGTGACCATTGGTGATGATGGGGTGTTGAGGATGCAGGGCCGAATTTGTGTGCCCAATGTGGATGGGCTTCGGGATTTGATTGTGGAGGAGGCCCACAGCTCGCGGTATTCCATTCATCTGGGTGCCGTGAAGATGTATCAGGATTTAAGGCAGCACTATTGGTGAAGAAGAATGAAGAAAGATATTGTGGGATTTGTAGCTCGGTGTCTCAATTGTCAGCAGGTGAAATATGAGCATCAGAGACCGGGTGGCTTGCATCGGCAGATGAATATTCTAGAGTGGAAGTGGGAGAGGATCACTATGGACTTTGTTGTTGGATTTCCATGGACTTTGAGAAAGTACGATACTATTTGGGTGATTGTGGATCGACTAACCAAGTCTGCGCACTTCATTCATGTGTACTACATATTCTTCAGTGCGGTTGGCAGAGATCTATATCCGGGAAATTATTTGTTTGCATGGTGTCCCAGTTTCCATCATTTCAGATAGGGGCACTCAGTTTACCTTGCATTTTTGGTGGTCGGTGCAGCGAGAGTTGGGTACTCAGGTTGGGTTGAGCACGGCTTTTCATCCTCAGACGGACGGGCAGTCCGAGCATACTATTAAAATATTGGAGGACATGTTGCGTGCTTGTGTCATTAATTTCGGAGGGTCATGGGATCAGTTTCTACCGGTTGCAGAGTTTGCTTATAAGAACAGCAACCAGTCGAGTACTTAGATGGCTCCATATAAGGCTTTGTATGGGAGGTAGTGTAGATCTCCAGTTGGTTGGTTTGAGCCCGGTGAGGCTAGGCTATTGGGCACAGATTTGGTGCAGGATGTTTTGGAAAAGGTCAAGGTGATTCAGGAGAGATTTCGTACAGCGCAGTCGAGGCAAAAGAGTTATGATGACAAGAAGGTTTGAGATGTGTCCTACATGGTTGGTGAGAAGGTATTGTTGAAGGTTTCGCCTATGAAGGGCGTTATGAGATTTGGGAAGAAAGGGAAATTGAGTCCGTGGTTCATTAGACCTTTTGAGGTGCTTCTGAGGATTGGGGAGGTGGCTTATCAGCTTGCTTTTCCACCCAGCTTGTCGAGTGTGCATTTAGTATTTCATGTTTCTATGCTCCGGAAGTATATTTGGGATCCGTCTCATGTTTTGGATTTCAGCACGATTCAGTTGGATGATGATTTGACCTATGATGTGGAGCCAATCGCTATTTTAGGTCGTCAGGTTCGGAAGTTGAGGTCAAAATATATAGCTTCAGTGAAAGTACAGTGGAGAGGTCGGCCCATGGAGGAGTCTACCTAGGAGACCGAGCGAGAGATGCGGAGCAGATATCCTCAACTATTCAAGGCTTCAGGTATGTTTCTTGACTCGTTCGAGGATGAACGTTTGTTTAAGTTGGGGAGGATGTGACGACCAGGCCAATCGTTGCATGAGTGACCGCTCTGTTTCCCCCATTTCTGCTTCTTTATGCCTTGTTATCTGTGTTTTGTGGTATCGGGTTGGTTGGATCGGATCCGAAATGATTTTGGTAGGGTTTGAGGCACTTAGTCTCTTTTGAGGAAGCTAAAGTTGGAAAAGTCAACCGGATGTTGACTTATGTGTTACAAGATCGGATAGTTTCGATGGTTCGGTTAGCTTCAGGAGGTGATTTGAGACTTAGGAGTGTGATCGGAATAGGTTTTGGAGGTTCGGAGTAGATTTAGGCTTGAATTGGCGAAGTTGAGATTTTGGCATTTTTTGGTTAGTAGGCGAGATTTTGATACAGGGGTCGGAATAGAATTCTGAGAGTTGTAGTAGTTCCGTTGGATCATTTAGGATGTGTGTGCAAATTTTCAGGTCATTTGGATGCGGTTTGGTTGGATTTTTTATCATAAGCAGAATTTGGAAGATTTTAGAAATTTTGGCTTTAATCCGATGTGTTTTGGGTGATTTGATATTGTTTGAGGTGATTCGATGATTGGAACAAGTTTGAATAAAGTATTAGGATATGTTTGTGCTTTTGCTTGAGGTCCCGAGGGCCTCGGGGTGATTTCGGATGGTTAACAGGAAGTTTAGATTGTTGTTGCAGCTGTTGAATTGTTGCTTCTGGTATTTTCGCACCTGCATATTGGGGACCACAGGTGCAGCGCCGCATATGCGAGAGAGTGGCCGTAGAAGAGTATTATGGGAATTTGTTAGGGACCGCAGAAGCGACTAAGAGGACCACATCTGCGGAGTCACAGATGTGGAAGGATGATCGTACATGCGAATGTGGCCGATTTAGTGATTTCCGTAGAAGCGGAGTAATAACCGCAGAAGCGGGTATTGAACTGCAGATGCGAAAAGGTCTGGGCAGAATATATAAGTTATTTCATTTCGCGAATTTGAGCTATTTCACCATTTTTGACTTCGGCTTGGGAGCTTTTGGGCTATTTGAAAGAGGGATTTCAAGGAAACTTCATTGAGGTAAGGAATTGGACTTGAAACTCATTCCTATGCTATTATTTCATGGATTAGAGCTAGAGATTTAAGGAAATTAAGGGTGAAATTTGGGGAACCAAGGGTTTAGTATTGGAGACCTATGATTAATGATTTGATGGACTATTTGAGGTCGGATTTCTGAACCTTTGATATGTATGAACTCGTGTGGAGATAAGGAATCTATTGATGTAAAAATTATTGAATTCCGAGAAGTGGGCCCGAGGGTCGGGTTTTGCTAATTTCGGGATTTGTGCCCTTTATTGATTGCTTTCGCTTGGGCTTCGTTCCCTTAGCATATTTTGACGTCCTCGTTCTGATTTTGGATAGATTCGACGTGCGTGGAGGCCGATTTGAGGGGCAAATGTGTCGCGAGCTAGAGATTTAGCCGGTTCGAGGTGAGTAATGATTGTAAATGATGTTCTGAGGGTTTGAAAACCTGTATTGCCCATTGTAGTGCTATACTGAGGTGAGACACACGCTTAATGACGAGTGTGGGGTCGTGCACTATTGGGGATTGTGACTTAGTCCATCACGATTGATGATTTTATCGCGTATTTGACTGAAATCTATTTGCTATCATCATTATTTGGGGTGAATGCCATATTTGGGCTTCGTGCCAACTATTTGACTCCTTTGGGGATTTTTATTGATATTTGCTCACTTTTTGACTTTATACTTGAACTCAGTCATGTTATTGAAACGCTGTTTTACTATTGCCCGAGTGGCTTGTGAGAATTTTTGACTATGTCAGGGCGAGGGCCTATATTGTAAGGAAACACTGATATTGATTTGAGGCCGAGGGCCTAAGATATGTATGCCACGAGGTGACTTGTTATTGCGCTTGGGCCGTAAGGGGCCCCTCCAGGAGTCTGCACACCCCCAGTGAGCGCGGGTACCTATTGTGATATGAGATTGAGCCCGAGGGGCTGGTATTATTCTGAGATGTTGCCCGAGGGGCGGAATTGTTGATACTGTACTCGAGGGGCGAACTTCTATTTGTTTACTTTACCTTAATTGCCAGTCAATTACCTGTTTACTTGTTGAAAAAGGATTTTACTTAACTTTTTCACTGATTTACTGCTTTTAAATGGTTTTACTGCTTCATTATAGAATGTTTTGTGCCTTACGTGTTTTCTTACTTTCAGTCGTTATTTACATTTGTTACTCACTGAGTTGGAGTACTCACTTTACTCCCTGCACCATGTGTGCAGATTCAGGCGTAGCTGGTCCCGCTCCCGAGTGCTGATCATTTCCAGCTTCAGGCGGATCCGAGGAGTCTTTAGGTAGTTGTTGGCGTTCGCAGCCCGGAGCTCATCCCTATCTCTTTCCCTTTATGTTCTTAGATCAGTATTAAACTCTGTAGTTACCTAATAATATTCAGTGTTATTAGATGCTCGTGACTTGTGACACCCCAGTTAGGGCTGTGTTGGGTTATACTTCCATATTTTTATTGATAATATCTGCTACTTCGTTTTATTAATCATGTCTTAGACCGTTGTATCGCTGTTTTAACTGTTAAACGTCGATTTGGGAATAGTTGGCTGGCCTTGTCTTCACGAGAGACGTCATCACGACCGGGTCCGGGGTTAGGGTCGTGACACATCAAGAGTAGGATGGTGACAAACTTTGAGGCATTATAGGCCACAAACAAGGCATTACAATCAAGCGACATATCAAAGAAAAGAGACGTTGGGCAGTAATGGTGGCTCAAGGCCCGAAATCTCCACTTACATATCAAACATCTCCACCCATATACCAACCCTCATCTCTCAGATATTCCCAACCAGCCACTGCCTATCATACATATAATTCCCAACCATTTCATTTCCAGTCACCTCCAACTTGCCAAAATTATCCAAGACCACGAACCAACTTTGACCGCAAGCTACCCAGACAGTACACCGCTATTGCTGAACCCATCGACCAGCTATATGAAAGGTTGAAAGCCCCTGGTTTTGTCACCCCTATCACTACTGTGGAATTAGAGAATCCATCTCAATGGGTCAACCAAAACAAAACCTGTACATACCATTTCGGTATGAAAGGGCACACCATTGACGAGTACCGAACATTGAAGGACAAAATCTAGATGCTGATTGACAATAAGGTTATACAGGGAAAAGAAGTTGCACCCAATGTCCACAACAATCCTCTCCCGGACCATAGGGGTGGCGGGATACATGTGATAGAGATGGATGGAGAATGGGATCCTGAGGGGTCAATCAGGCTTATTCGAGAAGGCGACGACTTTAAACCTGCAGTCACACTTACTACTATTGTAGTACAGACTCAGTCACCGATCGATGTTGAGATAACTACATCAGTTCCATTTGAGTAGAGGTAGCTCCACCTATGGCCACCCCTATTCCATTTGAAGTGAAAGTGGCCACACCTTTCACGGTGACAGGCAAAGATGGAGGAATCCGATGATGTACAAGGAATGACTAGGACTGGAAGGATCTACAAACCTGAACACTTGGGAGGACCAAGTAAAAATGCCGCTACCAAGCAGCCTGTCATTGAGACAGGACCGGATGACCTTTGGAGGAACGCACAGGCAAGGGAGTATTCCGTCGTTGATCATTTGAACAAAACCCTAGCTCAGATATCCATACTGTCGCTGTTGCAAAATTCAGAGGCACACAAGAATGCTTTAATGAAGGTCTTGAGTGAAGCTTATGTGCCCAACAATATAACCTGCTGAGAGATGGCCAATATGGTAGGACAGATGCTGGAAAGTCACAAAATAATCTTCCACGAGGATAAGCTGCCGCTTGAAGGGTTGAATCATAACCGAGCATCACACATCACAGTGCAATTTGAAGACAAATTCATTGCCAGGGTCTTGATTGATGGAGGTTCAAGCCTCAATATTTGTTACACCCCGTAAGTTTAACAACCTTGATACCGTTAAATATATATTTGATAGGTATTTTGAGCGGAATATTTTTTGTAATATATATATATATATAGAGAGAGAGAGAGAGAGTCTGAAAAATATGATTTTATATAGTTATTACTACTTTCAATTATACATATAATATGAGAAGGTTTATAAAGGATATTTTTTTATTGTAAAGATAGAAATTATTTTCGCACAAGAAAAGAAGTTTATTTTTTTATCATTTACGAAATTTTTTACTCTTTATATGAGATTAGAAAAATTATAAGTTGAGAAAATATATATATTTACATGGATGTTTTAATGAAATAATTGTGTATGTATTTATTTTATATGATATCACATGACCATGATAGTAAATTATATAATGTGTATTAAAAATTAATAGTATTTTAAATAATTTGAGATAATTCTTAATTACGTGAATAATTAATTAATTGTGGGGATTAATGGGATAAGTGTAAGAATTACTTTGTTCACGTGGGACCATGGCAATTAAAGAAAGGTATGACTAATTGGTGTGAAAGAATCGGTGGTGACACATTTGCATGGTTTGTTGGAATCTTCACCTAATTGCTTAATGCTTTAAATAAGTTTCTGGGGGACATCAATCTGCGAGGTATTTATTATCCTAGAATTTCTTGTGGCTTAAAAATATGCATGTGGCTATTTTGTATGAGTTTAGGTTTATAGGTGTAGTCATTTTTTATTTATTTTTTTCCATGTTCTATTTTTTTAATGTGATACTGGCTAACTTTTCTTTCCCACTTGTTTGAGTTATGGTTTACCCTGCATCACTCCATCGTCTAGAAAAGATTGGAGGAAAGAGTGCTTTCCCCTAGCAGTTGGATGGAAATATTATCGGACTGGTGGAGGATTTTGTTGAATCTACCAGAAAGAAATTTTTTTTTGACAATTGTTACTTGTGATAAGCTATGGTTGCATTGCATTCATTGATTCCATCCATGGGTAAGAAACGTTAATTCTGATTTGCTTATTTCTAATCTCTATTGCAGACTGTTGTCTAGCCTTCTGGTAAAATGAACAAGCTTTTAGGAGATATGAGCTCCTCCATAGCATAATCTAAACACAGGTACTCCAGAATTAAGCCCTGTCGTGGCTCAAGTTATGCAGTAATTTTTTCTTCTTTCACTTTAGGGGCAAATCGTCTACCAATAGAAGTCTAATTTAAGAACAGAATTAAATAAATTAGTATACAATTCATGTGGTACGTTCTTATAAATTTATTTGTGTCCTAAAACTTTACAAATGAAAAACAAAACAAGTACTCGGTAATTTCTGATATGTTGCATTTGAACCTAATTAATAGGACAAAAGCTGCGACTTTTCGTCCTACATTGATGTTTATGGAGGTTTTAGGTCGTAGTTGCATTCCCTTCTATAGTCATTTCACCTTTGTCCAATAATTATACTTGTACTTTTGAACTCTAGAGTTGTCATTGGGCATTCAAACTTTCTAATTCTTAATTGAATCATCATATGAAATGTGTATCGTGTTAATTTAAAAATAAAAATAATGCTAAAGCAATCATTTAAAAGGTTCAAAAAGGAAACTTTCAAATGTGAATATCCAAACTTTCTACTTCTACTACCATTTTAAGTTCTGAACGATCTACTTTCTTTAATGAGTTCAAAATACATATTACTACGATTTCATGCAGTGAGGGTTCATATGAAATTAGAAAAGGAAAATTTATGTCTGAAACAATTTCTTCTAGGTCTATTGATATTGAGATGCTAAATATCTATATATTGTGAAAGTGAAAAACTTACTGGATTATCACGTAGTTTGTTATCTATGTTTCTTCTTTTTGCTTGCGCTAGATGTTTGCAGGGTTCATTGGCATTTCATAAGGAATTGCTTCCATGTGCGATGACGTGGTTTAGTATAGTCCTATGTAAGACTTTGGACTCAAATCAAATAATAGCAAGGTAGTTTTAGACTTAAAAGGCACATAGTTATCAAATGCAAAGGTCATCAGTCAGTGAGGAATTTTACCTTTTGCGCTTCCAACGGACATGAGCCCCTCGCTTTAAAATTGGGTTTTTATTAAGGAATTTTTACCTTCTATGACAAATATTAACACCATATTTATTTTAAATAAATACCATTTAAAAAAATTATTTTCTATAAATACCGTTTAATGTTTATAGCAAAATATCTAATTTTGGTTACCTTCTACCCCTAAGCCACTAATTATGCTATTGAGTTACACTATTTTTTTTTTCTCTCTACTTTGATACATCCCATTCTCTTCCCCATCACATTAAAATTTTCGCTCTACTCCTCCTTCCCCATTCTCGTCTTCTGGCACTGCCAAAAATATTCCCACCTATTCTCAACTAAATCGGTCTAAAACTCTTTTCAACTCGAATAGTCACGCCTTCGTGATTGCAGCTATCGTCCAGCATAACTCGAAGGGCTTAAGTTGCTGCCTCCATTGAAATCACTTAGAAGTTTCAATCAATAATTTTCTCACCGGTCGAAAAGGCATTCCAAAGCACAGTTCCAACCAAGTAAAGCCCAACTGAAACCTTAAAGACATCATCACTTCCTCCGGGTTTGAGCGTGCAAGATCTTTGAAGATGGAAGGACTATTTGGCCACAAGACGGAAATTAGGGTTTGTTTTTTAGCAAAGACGATGGAGTTTGGGGCTAAGCAACTTGATTTTCTGTTAATACATTTTTATGTATTTTCAACGTATCACGCTGTATTTTAATGTATTTCATTGTATTCAGTGTCTTTTTTTTATTGTAATTTAATGTATCTTGCTATATTTCGTGTATTTCATTGTATTCACTGTCTTTTTTTCCATGGTATTTCAATGTATCTCGCTGTATTCTATGTATTCATATATTTTTTTAATTAATATAAGTTAGGTATTCAGATGTATTATATAATTTCTCTGAATATTGCTATATTTTTTTATTTTTTTCCAGTTGAGAATCTTTTTTATAACCGAAAATACAAATTTTGTGTGTTATAATTGAGTTTGTTGAGTTATATTAGGAGTCTATTATGTTAATTGATACACATTCCGTTTAAAAAAGTGTAATCCCCTGTTTCACGCTGTGAATACAGTCGAATAGAGTAATCTGTCCAGCTGTAATCCCATGTTTCATGCCATGAATACAATCGAATACATTCGAATACAACAACTGATTAGTTGGACTTCCCTGATTCACGCCTATTTTTGCTACTGTATTCATGAATACAATAGCTTAAATACATCAAATACATCATATAACCACAGAAAATGTATCTATAATTTGTAATATAGCAAATAGTATCTATAGATGGCTAATTACTACTAAAAGATAGTGCTTTATGAAAATTTCTCTTTTATTAATTGTTCGTTTATATTTAGTGTATTGTTACTTATATGCTCCTTCTTTCTTATGGCATGATCTATACGACACAAACGAAACGAACAAATGAACAAATTCCATAAATGACTCTATTCATAGAAATATCAGAGATATCTATGTTCTTGAACTTTCATGTGTCATAATATTCTATCATCTGCTCATGGGTCTCAGAAAAATATGAAAGTTGAAAAGAGTTTACTTTATGATATTACTCAAAGGCAAAATGGTCTTATGAAATTCCGAAAGATTTTATTAACGTACATTTCATGCATCGCATTCATGTGCATTGACCCCATGACCAGATGGAGTTATATACGTGTATATATATATATATATGTATATGTATGTATATGGGAAAGGTTATGTCATTATATACGCACCAGCACCTGATCAACTGGTATACGTTGATGATTTGCCCACGGTGGCTGAGAAGATATGATGGGATGCCCTCAGAGGCGTGATGATGTTATGACATTATATATATATGGGATATGGGAAATGTTATGGCATTATATACGCACCACCACCTGATTAGCTGGTATATGATGATGATTTGGCCACAGCGGCTGAGATGATACAATGGGATGCCCTCAGAGGCTTGATGATGTTATGAATACATGTACCTATGCACGACATAACATTCATACGCATATGCATGTCACTATAAGTATTAAATGGTATACAGAGTTATCTAGACTTACAGGTTGAGTCATGTACTCCATATTTCTTTCATGTCCTTTATGTATTGATTTACATGCCTAACATACTCAGTACATTACTCGTACTGACGTCCTTTTGTTATGGACGCTGCATTCATGCTACAAGTATAAGTAATCAATTTGATAAGCCCTCATTAGACGAGGTTAGCATTCAACGAATGATCAGTAAGAATTCACCTCATTCAAAGTGCATCCGAATCTATGAGCCATCATGTCAGAATTTTGCTTCAGACTTATGGGTAGACTAGTAACATATCCTATTTGATGTCACATAATGTTAAAGGCTTTGTAGACAGAGGTTTAGTTTGTACATTATGTCAGAGGCCTTGACGGCCCATATGTATTCATGTCTTAAGAATGATAGTTTATTGATATATTGTTGCCCACTTACAGTTGTATATTATGAGTTGTGGCCATGTTGGCCCATGATAGTTACAAAAGGAATGAGTTTAGCCAACTCGAGCTATGTATGTTCTAGTTTTTTACCAAATGATTATGAGTTAAAGAGTGGTTCGCTCGGGCCAGCTCGGCACCGGGTGTCAGTCATGCCTCCCCAGGTTTGGGGCGTGACAAAGTGGTATCAGAGTAGGTCATATCCTAGGCAGTCTACAAAGCTGTGCCTAGTAAAGTCTCACTTATGGGTGTGCTGCGCACCACATTTATAATTGAGAGCCTATAGAGCATTTAGGAAATGTTACCCTTTTTTTGTTTCGAGAGCGTGCCATAGAGCTGAGTCATAAGAAGTCAATATAATGTTTCCACTGAATATTGTGTGCACTAGAGGTGCTATCACAATAGAGCTTTAAGGCGTAGATGTAATTTCTACTTATATGAAAGGGAAGTTATGGAAGAAACAGAAGATACGATGCAAGATAAGTAAGATAAAGGTGAAGAAGATATGAGATACTCAAGTACAAAATGTTGTGAATAGTCGCAACTTTAGATATAGTTTGGGTTTTAGTTTAATTTACAGAGGAGACCCTAGTGAAAATTTTTTAAATCTCTAAGAGTTAACATTCAAGGACGAATGTTCTAATGGGGGGAAGGATGTTACACCCGTAAGTTTAACAACCTTGATACCGTTAAATATATATTTGATAGGGTATTTTGAGTGGAATAATTTTTGTGTATATATATATATATAGTTTGAAAAATATGATTTTATATAGTTATTACTACTTTCAATTATACACATAATATGAGAAATTTATAAAGGAGATTCTTTTTTTATTTTAAAGATAGAAATTATTTTCGCACAGGAAAAGAACGTTATCCTTTTACCATTTTAAGAATTAAGCGTACGAAATTTTTTACTATTTATATGAGATTAGGAAAATTATAAGTTTAGAAAATATATGTATTTTTACATGGATGTTTTAATCGTAACGACCCGACCGGTCGTTTTGAGCTTTTGCACTATGCTCGCCAGTTCTCGGGCATGACTAGCCCCATGTAATGTATTATGACTTATGTAAATCGTCGGTTTTGGTTTTCGGGGTAATCAGAATGAATTTGGAAGAACAAATCTCAGTTTGAAGCTAAAAAATTTGAAAGGTTTGACCAAGATTTGACTTGTTAGTAGATGACCTCGGATTGGAATTTTTATGATTTGGTTAGGTCCGTTAGGTGATTTGGGACTTAGGAGCATGGTCGGAATGTGTTTTGGAAGTACGTGGAAGGTTTAGGCTTGAATTGGCAAAATTAGAATTTTGGCGTTTTCCGGTTGATAGGTAAGATTTTGATATAGGGGTAGGAATGGAATTTCGAAAGTTGAAGTAAGTTCGTTGTGTCATTTGTGACGTGTGTGCAAGTAGGTCATTCGGACGAGGTTTGGTAGACTTTTTGATCAAAAGCCAAATTTGGAAGATCTTGAAATTCTTAGGCTTGAATCCGATGTGATTTTGGTGCTTTCATGTTATTTTTAGCATTCCGAAGGTTGGAAAAAGTTTGAATGAGGTTATGTGATATGTTGGCATGTTTGGTTGTGGTCCCGAAGGGCTCGGGCGCATTTTCGGATTGATTTCGGGCTATTTTTCCTTCATGTTTCACTGTTGTATTCTGCTGGTATCTGGTGTCTCAATTCTTCATCACGTTCGTGAGGCAAGTGTCGCGAACGCGTAGTGTATTCTTATGGCAGCAGCAAATTGCTCTTCGCCATCAGGAAGTATGTCCCGCGTTCGCATAGTGTTGGGGGAGGACTTTTTCGCGTTCGCATATGGGATATCGCGTTTGCATAGTGTCGAGCTAGGAGCTAGGCTGGAGGACCTTTCTTCATCACGTACGCGAATCTTGCGCCGCATTCGCGTAGTTCTATATCCAGTGTATATCGCGTTCGCGAGGCTGGTGCCGCGAACGCATAGAGCATTTTTTGATGGCTAGTGTTATAGTTCATCGCGAACGTGATGGTTATCCCGCATTCGCAAAAGAGGATGTCTGGGTAGAATGTATAAAAACCCATCTTCTTGATTTTTAGCCCAATTCTCACCATTTGTGAACGGTTTTGAAGCTTTTTGAGAGGATTTGAAGAGGGATTCAAGGGATAACACTTGAAGGTAAGATTTTTGAACTCAATACTCGATCCTATGTTGATTCTTACTTGTTTAAACATGAAATATATGGAAATTAAAGCATAAAATTGGGGAATTAGGGCTTGAATTTGGAGAGTATAAATTGGGAATTTGAGGGGGGCATTTGAGGTCCGATTTTGATGTTCTTGGTATGTATAGACTCGTGGGAGGATGAGGATTCTATTGATGTGATTTTTATCCGATTTCGAGACTTGGGCACGGGGACCGGGTTTGAGGAATTTCGGAATTTTTGATGTTAATTGGATATTTTCGAGCTGGCTTTATTCCCTTAGCATATTTTAATGGTTATGTACTAAATTTTGGTTAGATTTGGAGCATCCGGAGGTCGAGTCGAGAGGGAAAAGGCATCGCAGGCTAGGGTTTGGACTGGATCGAGGTGATTAATGATTGTAAATGTTGTCCTGAGGGTATGAAACCCCGACTTTCACATCGTTGTGCTATATCGAGGTGATGCACACGCTAGATAACGAGTGTGGGGTCGTGCACCGTTGGGTATTGTGACTTAGTCCATCCCTAATGATTGTTTTACCACGTATTTGATTGAAAACTGTTTGCTATCAATATGTTTTGGGCTGAATGCCTTATTTGGGCTTCGTGCCAACTATTTGGACCCTTAGGGGATTTTTACTATTATTTCCTCACTGTTATGATTTTAATATCTGCACTCAGTCATGCTATATTAACTGTTTTCTTAACTTGACCATGTTTACTCTGTTTTAACATATTAAATGATATTTTAAATGATATTTTGGGCTAAGCATCATGTTTTACTGTTGCCCGAGTGGATTTATGATTATGAGGCCGAGGGCCTGAGATTGTACGCCATAAGGTGGCTTTATATGAGGCCGAGAGCCTATTGATTATGCCACGAGATGGCTTGATATTGTGCTTGGGCCGTAAGGGACCCCTCCCAGAGTCTGTACACCTCCAGTGAGTGCGGGTACCCATTGTGATATGAGATATAGCCCGAGGGGCTGATGTTGTTCCATGTTGTTGCCCGAGGGGCTGATTCTGTTGGTATTGTGCCGGAGGAGCAGTTTTTATGTGTTTATCTCTTCTAGTTGCCTGTCATTTACTTGTTTAACTATTAAAAAGATGTTTTAAAGAAGCTTATTCTGAACTAAGGTGTTTTGATAAGATTTCACTGTTTCTTTGGCTTTTATTGGTTTTTACACCGTTTTATTATGATATGTTATTGTGTTTTCACATGATTTTGTATCGCTCAGTCTTCATTTATTATTATTACACACTGAGTCGGAGTACTCACATTACTCCCTGCACCCCTGTGTGCTGATACAGGAGCCTTAGGTCCTGCTAGCGAGTGTTGATTGCTTCCAGCTCAGGCGGTTCAAAGTTCACTAGGTAGCTACTCGGCGTTCGCAGCCCAGTACTTCTCCCCTATCTTATTTTCCCTTGTTTTAGTTCTATAATAGACTATGTAGACTCTTCCTACTTTTAATTGATTGTTAGATGCTCATGACTGGTGACATCCCGATGTCGGGTTGTGCCTATTCCGTAAATTGTACTGTCTCACTGTTTATTTGGGATCTAATCATGTTAAAGGCTTAAGTTGTGTTATTTTAATTGCTTAAAATGAATTGGGTGTGTGTCGGCTACCCTTGTCTTCAAGAGAGGCGCCATCACGACCGGGTCTGGGTTTAGGGTCGTGACAAGTTGGTATCAGAGCCTAGGTTACATAGGTCTCACGAGTCATGAGAAGGTTTAGTAGAGTCTTGTGGATTGGTACAGAGACGTTTGTATTTATTCTTGAGGGGCTGCAGAACCTTTAGAAAAAACTTCACATTCTTGAATTCTTATCGTGCGTCCTTGATTCATCTTGAAATGTAACTCTTTGAATTTCTTCCACGCGTTCATATGCATGCATGAGCGCTCTGTATCAGTTATGCGTCGATGGCTTGTGATTCCCTGATCGAGAGGCGAGATGTCATCTTTGTGTGTGGATGTTGGGCTAGTTTGGAGGACTTGAGGACAGGTTTTTGCCTACAGCTTGAGCACTAAGGCGTTGATTGTGTGAGCACATGCTTCTGGATTTGTATGTCTAATAGTGTCCCGACTAGTGGAAGTGATGACTGGATTATTATGTGATGAGTATGAGGTGATTGCGAGATGTGTTCATATGATTTGAATGGGGCGAGAAGGGTCTGCTTGGGGGCATTAAGAACTATTTGGTGCTTGATTTTCCATCTTGATTTGATGTATAGCCCCGAGTTATGGGAGTGTCAAGAATTTTTCATGTTTTCTAGTTGGGGAGTGAAGTAAATTTCATGTTGCGATATGAGTTCTTAACTCAGGAAGATTAAGTGACTGCGAAATGTTTATGCCGGTGGAAGGGTATAAAGTGATGTTAGTTTTAGGCGAAGCAGGTGGGTTATCTCCTGCGGATTATTCTGAAGTTTGCGTGATCCTTTATGTCATTTATTGGAAGATCTCTGTTACCAGCGGAAGATATATGTTTTAATTCAAATTTGGGTCGCCTAAGAGAGAGGGTTTGACTGTCACGAGGGTGAATACGAGATTTACAGAAGATTTAAAGTACCAGATGGTCTGTGTTTCAAGAGCTTATGAAGGATTGAGTTTAATATCACTATGATATTATGGTAGTAATAGAGTATATGCATTATGAGTTATTGTGTGTTTTGATCTATGGCTTTGAGCAAAGTGGGGGAGTCTGCGATTGATTGGTTGATTGTACGGTTATGTGCTATGTTGGTTCCCATTTGAGATCTATTGGTGAATCAGTTATGGCTCACGGATATTTGGACCGAGGATGGCTGGAGTAAAGGAAAATTTTGACAAAGGTTATATTATGCTTCAATTGGTGTGTGAGAATCACGGAATGTCTTGAGTGGTTATTGGTAAAGGATGTGTAGTGCATAGAGTAGGAAGTTGCTTGGTTGTTAGAGAGGTTACATCATGCGATGTCAGAGTGCTAATGAGGCACCGGTTGTTCGGTTCATTTGATCAGTCTAATTGAGGTTTGAGTAGAGTGGATGACTCTCGAAAATTGTTCTAGTGGGTTCATGATTTTACATGTAATAATTGGAGATTTTCAGGTTATATGTTTGGCTAGAAACTGAGGTTTGCATTGGAGGGTGTCAAGACTCGTGGTATTTCTATATCGTTAGGGGATTCTGTATAGCAGTATCAGGAAGGTGAAGGTAATGACTTTGGATTCGCAGGAAGTCTCTTCAGGGTAAGTATTTTGAACGTGGTGCTTTAGGGAATATTTAAGAGAGTACTCAGCGGCTAATGAGCCTGAAACAGTGTGGTTTTATGCTTGGGTCTCGTGTGGTGAGTCTGGGTTGAGTAATTGTGGTGTTGTAGCAGGAAGGAGTATCAAGTTGAAGGTAAATCATAAGGAAACTCGGATAGATGGGATAGCTTGATAGTAGGCCGGGTCGGCATGTAAGGATATGACTAGTTCTTTGGGTGCTTAAGAGGTAATGAGTTTCTACAGGTGTTTCACGGCAATTCTCTTGGGTTTAGTGACCTGCGTAGCTTGGTTGAGTTAGAAGGATTCAGTCTTGACGGTTTAGTTTTGTGAAAATAGAATTCAGAGAGTTCTTGATGGTTTCTACCATGGTTAGAGATGCGTATTTTCTACAAGTGTGAGGAGCATGGGATGTGTAGTGATTTTCTTCTAGACGGGATCAATGGAAAATTCTTGGCTAGTTGAGTGCGTAGCTACTTGTGGTCCGGATGGGGTATGAAGTTCTTATGTGTATCTTAGGATGATATGGTATGTGCGATATGTTGTGTAGTATTGAGATTTGCATGTGTAAGGTCATAGTTCAGATTTGAAAGGAATGTCACAAATCTTTAGATAGTATGGGCAGTTTCAAATGACTAGATAAATGAGATCACGAATTGGTGTGGCTTGAGGAGGGTATACATTTTAGAAAGGCGATGTGTTTGAGTTGAGGGTACATCATTAGTATTGCGGCACTCTCTTGATGGATCGACTGCTGATATTCGAGTTTGCTTGGTGGGACATAAAAATTATAGTAGTACCTCTCGTAGGATGATTGGGTATTAGAGGTGTGTTGTATATTTGGACATCAGAGTTGGGATTGGATATGGTGATCGTGTGCTATTTGGAGTTAGAGACTGGGAGTTCTCATAGACAGGTTAGGTCGTGGTTGCGGACCGCGTGTATCGGCCTTGTGTGGTAACTATGGTAGGTTTGGAGACCCGAGTGGACCTTTGTTACTTGGTATGTTAGGTTTTGGAGGTGATATTGGGTATAGACTAGCTGTTTGTGTCATGTTATTCTTCACTGTTGCGCTAAGGCAGCGGCATTGGCTACGCCGGGGATGCTAAGGATTGAGAGGAGAAGTTCGACGGATTATGTTCTCAGTAGGGTGGTTTCATTTTTGAAGACACAGCGGATGGCTGGGAAGGGTTGTCTTTCCTATTTGGCCTTCGTGATGGATATCAGTGTAGAGACTCCTACCATTGTTTCAGTTCCGGTGATGAGGGGTTTTCTGTATATGTATCCTGTTGTCGGGCATGTCGCTAGATAGGGTTGTTGATTTTGGTATTGAGTTGGTGCCAGGCACCACATCGTATGGCACCGACGGAGTTAAAGGAATTGAAGGAAAAACTTCAGGGATTCCTTAATAAGGGGTTCATTGGTAGGCCAATGTGAATGTGAGTTCCAACTTGAATCGGCTTGGTTGACTCCGAGTTGTATTGTTGAGGGATGTGTTGATTCGATTGTTGTTGAGCTTATTAGTGACCTGGAGAGATCTATTAGTTACCTTTACGTGCTGCGAGGCGTTGGAATTTGTTGGTTATAGGCACATGTGGTGCGGTTTTATTGGGGTCTCTCAGTGGAATTCGAGTGGGAAGAGTATTGGGTATTGCTCAGCGGATGGCATTCAGTTGTGCCCTTTTGGATTTGTGTAATGTTATGTCAATTTCTTCGTAGTGGTTATGATGATTCGCTTTGGTTCCAGGCATCAAATTGCACGTGGTTGTCGATTTTGAGCATAGTGACTTGAGGTGTTTCATGTGGACCAATGTTTGGATAGGGTCGCGTATTGCAGCGAAGTTATTTAGAGGTATGAACCTTCAGGTTAGATTCGTATGTTCTATTTCTATGATGTGTGATGGGTTCTCAGTATTGTGTGTGGTGGTACTGGTGAGCTTGCAGTATATCTCACTCATTTGAGTCGTTTTATTCATGATTTGAGTACGTTCGAATTATTGCTTATTAGTGCACGGGTTGCACGAGTTGTGGCTTTAGATTGTATTGATGTGTCGTGTCACCAGAGTAGTTGTGTTGGATTAGATGAGATTGTCGGGATCTAAAATGAATACAAGGATTTGGTTTCAGTATGTTGGAAGGATAAGATCGATATTCGGCTTAGAAATTTGCTAGGGTCCTTGCCAAATGAGGAGTGGCTTCATGAATGGTTGATCTGAGGAATGGTTATTGACTTTCTTCGTGTTTCATTTATCATTGGCAGTATATGAAAGTGTGGGAATGAGACTTTAGTTGATAAGAGGTTTACTATCGGTATTTAATTATTGTGTGCAGCTGTTGTGATTAGAAGTTATCGCTAAAGTGTTTGAGTTATGTGGCATATCATGTAATTGCACCTGAGGTTGCAGGTATGGGTTATTACAGCTTGTTCGGGCTTATTAAGAGCATAGAAGTGAGATTCTAATCTTGTTGATGATTTCAGAAGTGGAAATGTGGTTCTAAGGTTTATGTGCTAGGTTGGATTGTAAAACTTCAGTTCCATTGTATTATCAAGCCTATATGAGATAGGGTGACGTGGGATCACCCCCAGGTATGTTCATGGTAAGGTCATTCAGCGATTGGTTGGATTTTGGAACGACTTTGGGAACGTTCGAGGACGAACGTATGTTTAAGTAGGGGAGGATGTAACGACCTGACCGGTCATTTTGAGATTTTGCACTTTCCTCGCCAGTTCTCGGGCATGACTAGCCCCGTGTGATGTATTATGACTTATGTAAATCATCGGTTTTGGTTTTCAGGGTAATCAGAAAGAATTTGGAAGAACAATTCTTAGTTTGAAGCTTAAAAATTTGAAAGGTTTGACCAAGATTTGACTTGTTAGTAGATGACATCAGATTGGAATTTTTATAAATTGGTTAGCTCCGTTAGGTTATTTGGGACTTAGGAGAATGGTCGGAATATGTTTTGGAAGTCCGTGGAAGGTTTAGGCTTGAATTGGCGAAACTGGAATTTTGGCGTTTTCCGGTTGATAGGTGAGATTTTGATATAGGGGTCAGAACGGAATTCCGAAAGTTGGAGTAGGTCCGTTGTGTCATTTGTGATGTATGTGCAAAATTCCAGGTCATTCGAACGAGGTTTGGTAGACTTTTTGATCGAAAACGGAATTTGGAAGTTCTTGGAATTCTTAGGCTTGAATCCGATGTGATTTTGGTGTTTTGATGTTGTTTTGACCATTTCGAAGGTTGGAACATGTTTGAATGAGGTTATGGGATATATTGGCATGTTTGGTTGTGGTCCCGAGGGGCTCGGGCTCACTTTCGGATTGATTCTGGGCTATTTTTCCTTCATGTTTCACTGTTGTATTCTGCTGGTATCTGGTGTCTCAGTTCTTCATTGCGTTCGCGAGGCAAGTGTCGCGAACGCGTAGTGTATTCTTGTGGCAGCAGCATATTGCTCTTCGTGATCGCGAAGTATGTCCCGCGTTCTTGTAGTGTTGGGGGAGGACATCTTTGCATTCGCATAGAGTCGAGCTAGGAGCTTGGCTGGAGGACCTTTCTTCATCGCATACGCGAGTCATGGGCAGCGTTCACGTAGTTCTGTATCCAGTGTGTATCGCGTTCGCGAGGCTGGCGCCGCAAACGCATAGAGCATTTTTTAATGGCTGGTGTTTTTGTTCATCGTGAACGCGAGGGTTATCCCACGTTCGCGAAAGAGGATGTCTAGGCAGAATGTATAAAAACCCAACTTCGGAATTTTTAGCCCAATTCTCACCATTTGTGAACGGTTTTGAAGCTTTTTGAGAGGATTTGAAGAGGGATTCAAGAGATAACACTTGGAGGTAAGATTTTTGAACTCAATACTCGATCCTATGTTGATTCTTACTTGTTTAAACAAGAAATATGTGGAAATTAAAGCCTAAAATTGGGGAATTAGGGCTTGAATTTGGAGAGTGTAAATTGGGAATTTGAGGTCCGATTTTGATGTTCTTGGTATGTATAGACTCGTGGGAGGATGAGGATTCTATTGATGTGATTTTTATTGGATTCTGAGACGTGGGCCCAGGGGCCGGGTTTGAGCAATTTCAGGATTTTTGATTTAAATTGGATATTTTCGAGTTGGCTTTATTCCCTTAGCTTATTTTAATAGTTATGTACTGATTTTGGTTATATTTGGAGCATCCGGGGGTCGATTCGAGAGGGCAAAGGCATCGCGGGCTAGAGTTTGGTCCGGATTGAGGTGAGTAATTATTGTAAATGTTGTCCTAAGGGTATGAAACCCCGGGATTCACATCGTTGTGCTATATTGAGGTGATGCACATGCTAGATGACGAGCGTGGGGTTGTGAACCATTGGGGATTGTGAGTTAGTCCATCCCGAATGACTGTTTTACTGCGTATTTGATTGAAAACTATTTGCTATCATCATGTTTTAGGCTGAATGCCATATTTGGGCCTCGTCCAAACTATTTGGACTCTTAAAGGATTTTTACTGTTATTTCCTTGCTGTTTTGATTTTAATATTTGTACACAGTCATGCTATATTATACCCTTTTTCTTAACTCAACCATATTTACTCTGTTTTAACACATTAAATGATATTTAGGGCTAAGGATCATGTTTTACTTGTGCCCGAGTGGCTTATGAGATTCTGACTGAGTAAGGATGAGGGCTTGTGTTGTGAGGATAATTTTGGGTCGGGCTGTATGTCGCAGCAGTGATACACTTATTTATTATTTTGAGACCGAGGGCTTGAGATTGTATGCCACAAGGTGTCTTGATGTGAGGCCGAGAGCCTATTAATTATGCCACGAGATGACTTGATATTGCGCTTGGTCCGTAAGGGGCCCCTCCTAGAGTCTGTATACCCCCAGTGAGCGCGGGTACCCATTGTTTAACTGTTAAAAAAGTGTTTTAAAGAAGCTTGTTCTAAACTAAAGTGTTTTGATAAGATTTCACTGTTTTTTGCCTTTTATTAGTTTTTACACCGCTTCTTTATAGCATGTTGCTGTGTTTTCACGTAATTTCTTATCGCTTAGTCTTCATTTATTATTATTACTCACTGAGTCGAAGTAATCACATTACTCCCTACACCCATGTGTGCATATATAGGAGCGGGTCCCGTTAGCGAGTATTGATTGCTTCCAGCTCAGGCGGTTTGGAGTTCACTAGGTAGCTGCTCGGCGTTCGCAGCCCAATGCTTCTCCCCCTATCTTATTTTCCTTTGTTTTAGTTCTGTAATAGACTATGTAGACTCTTTCTACTTTTAATCGGTTGTTACATGCTCATGACTGGTGACACCCCAATGTTGGGATGTGCCTGTTCCGCAAATTGTACTGTCTCACTGTTTATTTGGGATTTAATCATGTTAAAGACTTAGATTGTGTTATTTTAATCGCTTAAAATGAATTGGGTGTGTGTTGGCTGGCCTTGTCTTCACAAGAGGCGCCATCAAGACCGGGTCTAGGTTTAGGGTCGTGAAAAGTTGGTATCAGAGCCTAGGTTACATAGGTCTCATGAGTCATGAGCAGGTTTAGTAGAGTCTTGCGGATCGGTACGAGACGTCTGTATTTATCCTCGAGAGGCGGAAGAACCTTTAGGAAAAACTTCACATTTTTGAATTCTTATCGTGCGTCATTGATTCAGCTTGAAATGTAACTCTTTGAATTCCTCCCACGCGTTCGTATGCGCGCATGAGCGCTCCGTATCAGTTATACGTCGATGGCTTGTGATTCCCTGATCGAGGGGCGAGATGTAATCTTTGTGCGTGGATGTTGGGCCAGTCTGGAGGACTTGAGGCCAGGTTTTTGCCTACATCTTGAGCACTGAGGCGTTGATTGTGTAAGCACGTGCTTCTGGATTTGTATGTCTAATAGTGTCCCGATTAGTGGGAGTGATGACTGGATAGCTATGTGATGAGTATGAGGTGATTGCGAGATGTGTTCATATGATTTGAATGGGCCGAGAAGGGTCTGCTTGGGGGCAGTAAGAACTATTTGGTGCTTGATTTTCCATTTTGATTTGACGTATACCCCGAGTTATGGGAGTGTTAAGAATCTTTTCATGTTTTCTAGTTGGGGAGTGAAGTTTCATGTTGCGATATGAGTTCAAACTCAGGAAGATTAAGTGACTGAGAAATGTTTATGCCAGTGGAAGGGTATAAAGAGATGGTAGTTTGAGGCGAAGCAGGTGGGTTATCTCCTGCAGATTGTTCTGAAGTTTACGTGATCCTTTATGTCGTTTATTGGAAGA
Organism: Nicotiana sylvestris; assembly: GCF_000393655.2. Lineage (NCBI taxonomy): Eukaryota > Viridiplantae > Streptophyta > Magnoliopsida > Solanales > Solanaceae > Nicotiana > Nicotiana sylvestris. The sequence goes on from NC_091064.1 coordinate 109,216,179, forward strand.
TCTTTGTTACCAGCGGAAGATATGTGTTGCAATTTGAATTTGGGTCGCCTAAGAGTGTGGGCTTGACTGTCACGAGGGTGCATATGAGATTTGCTGAAAATTTAAAGTACCAGATGGTCTGTGTTTCACGAGCTTATGAAGGATTGAGTTTAATCTCACTATGGTATTATGGCTGTAATAGAGTATATGCATTATGAGTTATTGTGTGTTTTGATCTTTGGCTTTGATCCAAGTGGGGGAGTCTGCAATTGATTGGTTGATTTCACAGTTATGTGCTAGGTTGGTTCCTGTTTGAGGTGTGCTGGTGAATCAGTTATGGCTTACGGAGATTTGGACCGAGGATGGCGTGAGTAAAGGAAAATTTTGAGAAAGGTTATATTATGCTTCAATAGGTGTATGAGAATCACGGAATGTCTTGAGTGGTTATTGGTAAAGGATGTGCGGTGCATAGAGTAAAAAGTTGTTTGGATGTAGGAGAGGTTACATCCAGCGGTATCGGAGTGCTAATGTCACACCTCCTTTTTACACACACGAGGGGTATAGAAGGGAGTTTTTCCAATTAAAGTGACATTATTCGAAATGGGATTATTTATTTAATTAGTGTCGCCACTTGGAATAGTTTATTTGGTGTCCCAAGTCACCGATTTATGTTAAAATTCCAGATCGAGGAAATTTTTATTTTTTAAAGTCTGCGAACCAGAAATTCTAGGTAAGGAATTTTGTTAACCCGGGAGAAGGTGTTACGCATTCCCGAGTTCCGTGGTTCTAGCACAGTCGCTTAAACTATTAAAATTGGCCTATTATCCGATTTATTACATGTTTTAAACTATTGTGCATTTTTTACTTTAGAACGCCTTTAATTAATTTAAACCGCTTTTAGGAAGATTCAACGTTATTTAGAACACGTCATAAACCACACTACATGAAATGCACCCGCGGTTCGCGACACGTTCTATTTAACATTGTTGAGAATTGGGTCACATGAAATGTACACCCGAAATTAAAATCACAACTACGTCACGGGAACCGTACCCATAGCCATGATTGAATTATTTAAATAACGCGCCTAAAGCAACTACGGAGGTTTAACAACATTTACGAGGGACATGGAAAGTTTAGTTGATGGTGCGCCTCAATTTTACAAGGTTTGGATTAGTTTCGTGAGGGCCATGGGTTATTTAATGAAAAATGGCACACCTCAAATTTTTTATAAGAGCTAACTAGTTTTATGAGGGCCATGGGCTTAGGGATTTTATTTGTCATGGCACACCTCAAACCTTTTTCTATAAGTGTTAGTTCTTGAATCTAATCTTATGAGGGCCATATATTATAAATTTCTTTTGGCATGACACGCCTCAATTTATTTAAAAAGGTTTTGTTATTCGAAGTTGTTATAATCGGGTTACATGAAATGCACCCCCGAATTGAGATTTATGTATTATGACCTCGTCACGGGAACCGTACCCGTGATCATGATAATTTATTAATCGCGCCTAAAGCAACTAGCGCATTTAATTATTTTCCTAATCTTTGAGGTTGTTGTGATTCCATATTTACGAACAAGATATTATTGGGGCAAATAAGCTAGCTAACATGATCTATTACTTGGCCTAGATTCCTTATGGTTCAAGGCCCACCTTGTGGCCCATTCTTATTCCTTGCCAAGAAAGAAATAACACTAATTTTTCCATATACCCAATTAAAAGCATTTATTCAAGAACCAAGAATTCGTACATCACAATCGAAATAAAAACTAATTAAAATAATTTAATTAAAAACTAAGACATGCCACTCAAACAACATAGAAACTAAAATCAACCAACACACGCACCGAGCTATCATAACACAATAAAATGAGAATAAAAATTGAGAAATGGAACTTTTATTGGTGAACAAATTTGAAAATTGCAAATCATTCGGGCTAAACAAAGCAACAATCCTTGGACCGAAATCCCGAAATTACAAACCGGAACCTCATATCGACACCGAAAAACCTTGAAGAATCTTTGTGCCATTGCAACAACAATATTTGCAAGGCTCATTGTTCGACTTGAGGAGGAAATTCAGGTTTAAACATGGGATCCTCTGGTATGACAGTATTCTTTAACATCTCGGATACTCGGTTCTTGTTCTTCAAGAGAATCATGATCATTGAACCAATAATTGGTGCTTCAGCCAACATTACAAATAGATTCAACCAAAATCCAGTCAGATGTGGATTTTGAGTTCTTTGAGGCGTATACTTGACAGCCGTCACATCAACTTCACTCGCCGGCAACAAACACTCTCTTCTTCCCCATTTTTACTGAATTTTGATGTCTGAAAGTGAAGGTTTTAGCGAAGGGGTGAAGCTGTTAACAGACTGACATTCAATAAGCCATTTGTTTGGAAGTCCTTTTATACAGCGGTTGAAGGCTATCATTCGCCAACAATGACAATTAAACTATGCATTATTTTTTTGAGAAGGTAGTTTGCTGGGGGAATGGGGAGTGAGGAATTTTGACTGGTTTCTTTTAGTAGTGTGCGACTGACTAGCGGTCTTCTAGCTCTAGGTCCTAGGAATTGAAAAACTTAGGAGTTAACTGTTATTTTATAGGGGTAGGGATTAGGTTAGGTCAAATGCGGAATGGGGTATGGGCTCAATATTTTTGGGCTTGAAGGGAATTGGGTCATGAATTTGGGCTAATTAACATTGGGGTAGGAAGACTAAATAAAAATCTTTTTTATTATTTTTTTCTATTTTTCTTTTTCCTTTGATTTTAAAAATCTAATAAAATCCTAAATTAATCCTAAATCATTCTAGTTTGTAAAAAAAAAAATTGTTTATTTATGAAAATAACTAATTAACTTAAAACTAAATAAAAACACTACTTTCTAAAGAGTAAAAGCTAAATATGTTAAAATGACCATTTTTTGTAATTTTTTAATAAAATTAATTCCTACATGCAAATTAATCCTAATATGAAATGAAATTAAAACGTGATATTTTTTTTATCATTTTTCTATGATTTTAAAAAAATTAAAAATGCATTAAATACAAAAAATAAAGAAAAACTTCTAAAATCCCTTAAAAATCATTTTTGGTTTATTTTTAGGAGTCATTTTCATGTAGGGCAAAAATTAGGTGCTCACAACTGCCCTCTTTGCTCGGAAACATGAAGATTTTTCGGGCAAAGATTAAGTGAGCAATTACAAGCAATTTTTGCAAGTTTGAAACTCCATTTGGAAGCATTTTGAAGAACTTTGATCGAACCTTGCTTCGGAGGTTGCCGACATATTCTTGGCTATAAAGGAATCAGGCCACGTGTAGTTTAGAAGTGAATGAGGTGATGGAGTGTACCGAGGTGGAGAGCCGAGTGAGGTTCCGGTCCGTGGTCCTGTTATTACATCAAAATCAAAAATGAAAAAAGACTAACTAAGCTTATCAGCTACGAGTTACAAAATTCCTATCTATGAGTCTTCTGAAGCTTGATCTTGAGTCTTGATTTATTTTTCATGCAGACTCTTATCTGAATCTTGATGCTTGTTAGCTGTAGGTGTTGGTTCATTCTTTTTTCAACTTCTTGGATCGAGGCGGGACATGCAAAACTTGTGACTTCAATCACATCTTGAGCTTTCCACAGCTTTTCTCTGCTTCTGCACTTTGAGTTCACTTCTTTTTCGTTTCTTTTTTTGAGACTACTTCTTTTAGTCGTTTCGAACCCCGTGCCTCGAGGTAAAACCTGCTCAGACACCAAAACAAACAAACGAACGAAATTTTTTTACCTCAATATAACTAGTTCTTTGGGTGCTTAAGAGGTAATGAGTTTCTATAGGTGTTTCACGGCAATTCTCTTGGGTTTAGTGACCTGCGTAGCTTGGTTGAGTTAGAAGGATTCAGTCTTGACGGTTTAGTTTTGTGAAAATAGAATTTGGAGAGTTCTTGATGGTTTCTACCATGGTTAGAGATGCGTATTTTCTACAAGTGTGAGGAGCATGGGATGTGTAGTGATTTTCTTCTAGACGGGATCAATGGAAAATTCTTGGCTATTTGAGTGCGTAGCTACTTGTGGCCCGGATGGGGTATGAAGTTCTTATGTGTATCTTAGGATGATATGGTATGTGCGATATGTTGTGTAGTATTGAGATTTGCATGTGCAAGGTCATAGTTCAGATTTGAAAGGAATGTCACAAATCTTTAGATAGTATGGGCAGTTTCAAATGACTAGATAAATGAGATCACGAATTGGTGTGGCTTGAGGAGGGTATACATTTTAGAAAGGGCGATGTGTTTGAGTTGAGGGTACATCATTAGTATTGCGACACTCTCTTGATGGATCGACTGCTGATATTCGAGTTTGCTTGGTGGGACATAAAAATTATAGTAGTACCTCTCGTAGGATGATTGGGTATTAGAGGTGTGTTGTATATTTGGACAGCAGAGTTGGGATTGGATATGGTGATCGTGTGCTATTTGGAGTTAGAGACTGGAAATTCTCATAGACAGGTTAGGTCGTGGTTGCGGACCGCGTGTATCGGCCTTGTGTGGTAACTATGGTAGGTTTGGAGACCCGAGTGGACCTTTGTTACTTGGTATGTTAGGTTTTGGAGGTGATATTGGGTATAGACTAGTTGTTTGTGTCATGTTATTCTTCACTGTTGCGCTAAGGCAGCGGCGTTGGCTACACCGGGGATGCTAAGGATTGAGAGGAGAAGTTCGACGGATTATGTTCTCAGTAGGGTGGTTTCATTTTTGAAGACACAGGGGATGGCTGGGAAGGGTTGTCTTTCCTATTTGGCCTTCGTGATGGATATCAGTGTAGAGACTCCTACCATTGTTTCAGTTCCAGTGATGAGGGGTTTTCTGTATATGTATCTTGTTGTCGGGCATGTCGCTAGATAGGGTTGTTGATTTTGGTATTGAGTTGGTGCCAGGCACCGCATCGTATGGCACCGACGGAGTTAAAGGAATTGAAGGAAAAACTTCAGGGATTCCTTAATAAGGGGTTCATTGGTAGGCCAATGTGGATGTGAGTTCCAACTTTAGTCGGCTTGGTTGACTCCGAGTTGTATTGTTGAGGGATGTGTTGATTCGATTGTTGTTGAGCTTATTAGTGACCTGGAGAGATCTATAAGTTACCTTTACGTGCTGCGAGGCGTTGGAATTTGTTGGTTATAGGCACATGTGGTGCGGTTTTATTGGGGTCTCTCAGTGGAATTCGAGTGGGAAGAGTATTGGGTATTGCTCAGTGGATGGCATTCAGTTGTGCCCTTTTGGATTTGTGTAATGTTATGTCAATTTCTTCGTAGTGGTTATGATGATTCGCTTTGGTTCCAGGCATCAAATTGCACGTGGTTGTCGATTTTGAGCATAGTGACTTGAGGTGTTTCATGTGGACCAATGATTGGATATTGTCGCGTATTGCAGCGAAGTTATTTAGAGGTATGAACCTTTAGGTTAGATTCGTATGTTCTATTTCTATGATGTGTGATGGGTTCTCAGCATTGTGTGTGGTGGTACTGGTGAGCTTGCAGTACATCTCTCTCATTTGAGTCGTTTTATTCATGATTTGAGTACGTTCGAATTATTGCTTATTAGTGCACGGGTTGCACGAGTTGTGGCTTTAGATTGTATTGATGTGTCGTGTCACCAGAGTAGTTGTGTTGGATTAGATGAGATTGTCGGGATCTAAAATGAATACAAGGATTTGGTTTCAGTATGCTGGAAGGATAAGATCGATATTCGGCTTAGAAATTTGCTAGGGTCCTTGCCAAATGAGGAGTGGCTTCATGAATGGTTGATCTGAGGAATGGTTATTGACTTTCTTCGTGTTTCATTTATCATTGGCAGTATATGAAAGTGTGGGAATGAGACTTTAGTTGATAAGAGGTTTACTATCGGTATTTAATTATTGTGTGCAGCTGTTGTGATTAGAAGTTATCGCTAAAGTGTTTGAGTTATGTGGCATATCATGTAATTGCACCTGAGGTTGCAGGCATGGGTTATTACAGCTTGTTCGGGCTTATTAAGAGCATAGAAGTGAGATTCTAATCTTGTTGATGATTTCAGAAGTGGAAATGTGGTTCTAAGGTTTATGTGCTAGGTTGGATTGTAAAACTTCAGTTCCATTGTATTATCAAGCCTATATGAGATAGGGTGACGTGGGATCACCCCCAGGTATGTGCATGGTAAGGTCATTCAGCGATTGGTTGGATTTTGGAACGACTTTGGGAACGTTCGAGGACGAACGTATGTTTAAGTAGGGGAGGATGTAACGACCTGACCGGTCATTTTGAGATTTTGCACTTTCCTCGCCAGTTCTCGGGCATGACTAGCCCCGTGTGATGTATTATGACTTATGTAAATCATCGGTTTTGGTTTTCAGGGTAATCAGAAAGAATTTGGAAGAACAATTCTTAGTTTGAAGCTTAAAAATTTGAAAGGTTTGACCAAGATTTGACTTGTTAGTAGATGACATCAGATTGGAATTTTTATGAATTGGTTAGCTCCGTTAGGTTATTTGGGACTTAGGAGCATGGTCAGAATATGTTTTGGAAGTCCGTGGAAGGTTTAGGCTTGAATTGGCGAAACTGGAATTTTGGCGTTTTCCGGTTGATAGGTGAGATTTTGATATAGGGGTCGAACGGAATTCCGAAAGTTGGAGTAGGTCCGTTGTGTCATTTGTGATGTATGTGCAAAATTCCAGGTCATCCGAACGAGGTTTGGTAGACTTTTTGATCGAAAACGGAATTTGGAAGTTCTTGGAATTCTTAGGCTTGAATCCGATGTGATTTTGGTGTTTTGATGTTGTTTTGACCATTTCGAAGGTTGGAACATGTTTGAATGAGGTTATGGGATATATTGGCATGTTTGGTTGTGGTCCCGAGGGGCTCGGTCTCACTTTCGGATTGATTCTGGGCTATTTTTCCTTCATGTTTCACTGTTGTATTCTGCTGGTATCTGGTGTCTCAGTTCTTCATTGCGTTCGCGAGGCAAGTGTCGCGAACGCGTAGTGTATTCTTGTGGCAGCAGCATATTGCTCTTCGTGATCGCGAAGTATGTCTCGCGTTCTTGTAGTGTTGGGGGAGGACATCTTTGCATTCGCGTATGGGATATCGCATTCGCATAGAGTCGAGCTAGGAGCTAGGCTGGAGGACCATTCTTCATTGCATACGCGAGTCATGGGCAGCGTTCACGTAGTTCTGTATCCAGTGTGTGTCGCGTTCGCGAGGCTGGCACCGCGAACGCATAGAGCATTTTTTGATGGCTGGTGTTTTTGTTCATCGTGAACGCGAGGGTTATCCCACGTTCGCGAAAGAGGATGTCTAGGCAGAATGTATAAAAACCCATCTTCGCAATTTTTAGCCCAATTCTCACCATTTGTGAACGGTTTTGAAGCTTTTTGAGAGGATTTGAAGAGGGATTCAAGAGATAAAACTTGGAGGTAAGATTTTTGAACTCAATACTCGATCCTATGTTGATTCTTACTTGTTTAAACAAGAAATATGTGGAAATTAAAGCCTAAAATTGGGGAATTAGGGCTTGAATTTGGAGAGTGTAAATTGGGAATTTGAGGTCCGATTTTGATGTTCTTGGTATGTATAGACTCGTGGGAGGATGAGGATTATATTGATATGATTTTTATTGGATTCTGAGACGTGGGCCCAGGGGCCGGGTTTGAGCAATTTCGGGATTTTTGATTTAAATTGGATATTTTCGAGTTGGCTTTATTCCCTTAGCTTATTTTAATGGTTATGTACTGATTTTGGTTATATTTGGAGCATCCGGGGGTCGATTCGAGAGGGAAAAGGCATCGCGGGCTAGATTTTGGTCCGGATTGAGGTGAGTAATTATTGTAAATGTTGTCCTAAGGGTATGAAACCCCGGGATTCACATCGTTGTGCTATATTGAGGTGATGCACATGCTAGATGACGAGCGTGGGGTTGTGAACCATTGGGGATTGTGACTTAGTCCATCCCGAATGACTGTTTTACTGCGTATTTGATTGAAAACTATTTGCTATCATCATGTTTTAGGCTGAATGCCATATTTGGGCCTCGTCCAAACTATTTGGACTCTTAAAGGATTTTTACTGTTATTTCCTTGCTGTTTTGATTTTAATATTTGTACTCAGTCATGCTATATTATACCTTTTTTCTTAACTCAACCATGTTTACTCTGTTTTAACACATTAAATGATATTTAGGGCTAAGGATCATGTTTTACTTGTGCCCGAGTGGCTTATGAGATTCTGACTGAGTAAGGATGAGGGCTTGTGTTGTGAGGATACTTTTGGGTCGGGCTGTATGTCGCAGCAGTGATACACTTATTTATGATTTTGAGACCGAGGGCTTGAGATTGTATGCCACAAGGTGTCTTGATGTGAGGCCGAGAGCCTATTAATTATGCCACGAGATGACTTGATATTGCGCTTGGTCCGTAAGGGGCCCCTCCTAGAGTCTGTATACCCCCAGTGAGCGCGGGTACCCATTGTTTAACTGTTAAAAAAGTGTTTTAAAGAAGCTTGTTCTAAACTAAAGTGTTTTGATAAGATTTCACTGTTTTTTGCCTTTTATTAGTTTTTACACCGCTTCTTTATAGCATGTTGCTGTGTTTTCACGTAATTTCTTATCGCTTAGTCTTCATTTATTATTATTACTCACTGAGTCGAAGTAATCACATTACTCCCTACACCCATGTGTGCATATATAGGAGCGGGTCCCGTTAGCGAGTATTGATTGCTTCCAGCTCAGGCGGTTTGGAGTTCACTAGGTAGCTGCTCGGCGTTCGCAGCCCAATGCTTCTCCCCCTATCTTATTTTCCTTTGTTTTAGTTCTGTAATAGACTATGTAGACTCTTTCTACTTTTAATCGGTTGTTACATGCTCATGACTGGTGACACCCCAATGTTGGGATGTGCCTGTTCCGCAAATTGTACTGTCTCACTGTTTATTTGGGATTTAATCATGTTAAAGACTTAGATTGTGTTATTTTAATCGCTTAAAATGAATTGGGTGTGTGTTGGCTGGCCTTGTCTTCACAAGAGGCGCCATCAAGACCGGGTCTAGGTTTAGGGTCGTGACAAGTTGGTATCAGAGCCTAGGTTACATAGGTCTCATGAGTCATGAGCAGGTTTAGTAGAGTCTTGCGGATCGGTACGAGACGTCTGTATTTATCCTCGAGAGGCGGAAGAACCTTTAGGAAAAACTTCACATTTTTGAATTCTTATCGTGCGTCATTGATTCAGCTTGAAATGTAACTCTTTGAATTCCTCCCACGTGTTCGTATGCGCGCATGAGCGCTCCGTATCAGTTATACGTCGATGGCTTGTGATTCCCTGATCGAGGGGCGAGATGTAATCTTTGTGCGTGGATGTTGGGCCAGTCTGGAGGACTTGAGGCCAGGTTTTTGCCTACATCTTGAGCACTGAGGCGTTGATTGTGTAAGCACGTGCTTCTGGATTTGTATGTCTAATAGTGTCCCGATTAGTGGGAGTGATGACTGGATAGCTATGTGATGAGTATGAGGTGATTGCGAGATGTGTTCATATGATTTGAATGGGCCTAGAAGGGTCTGCTTGGGGGCAGTAAGAACTATTTGGTGCTTGATTTTCCATTTTGATTTGACGTATACCCCGAGTTATGGGAGTGTTAAGAATCTTTTCATGTTTTCTAGTTGGGGAGTGAAGTTTCATGTTGCGATATGAGTTCAAACTCAGGAAGATTAAGTGACTGAGAAATGTTTATGCCGGTGGAAGGGTATAAAGAGATGGTAGTTTGAGGTGAAGCATGTGGGTTATCTCCTGCAGATTGTTCTGAAGTTTACGTGATCCTTTATGTCGTTTATTGGAAGATCTTTGTTACCAGCGGAAGATATGTGTTGCAATTTGAATTTGGGTCGCCTAAGAGTGTGGGCTTGACTGTCACGAGGGTGCATATGAGATTTGCTGAAAATTTAAAGTACCAGATGGTCTGTGTTTCACGAGCTTATGAAGGATTGAGTTTAATCTCACTATGGTATTATGGCTGTAATAGAGTATATGCATTATGAGTTATTGTGTGTTTTGATCTTTGGCTTTGATCCAAGTGGGGGAGTCTGCAATTGATTGGTTGATTTCACGGTTATGTGCTAGGTTGGTTCCTGTTTGAGGTGTGCTGGTGAATCAGTTATGGCTTACGGAGATTTGGACCGAGGATGGCGCGAGTAAAGGAAAATTTTGAGAAAGGTTATATTATGCTTCAATAGGTGTATGAGAATCACGGAATGTCTTGAGTGGTTATTGGTAAAGGATGTGCGGTGCATAGAGTAAGAAGTTGTTTGGATGTAGGAGAGGTTACATCCTGCGGTGTCGGAGTGCTAATGTCACACCTCCTTTTTACACACCCGAGGGGTATAGAAGGGAGTTTTTCCAATTAAAGTGGCATTATTCGAAATGGGATTATTTATTTAATTAGTGTCGCCACTTGGAATAGTTTATTTGGTGTCCCAAGTCACCGATTTATGTTAAAATTCCAGATCGAGGAAATTTTTATTTTTTAAAGTCTGCGAACCAGAAATTCTAGATAAGGAATTTTGTTAACCCGGGAGAAGGTGTTACGCATTCCCGAGTTCCGTGGTTCTAGCACAGTCGCTTAAACTATTAAAATTGGCCTATTATCCGATTTATTACATGTTTTAAACTATTGTGCATTTTTTACTTTAGAACGCCTTTAATTAATTTAAACCGCTTTTAGGAAGATTCAACGTTATTTAGAACACGTCATAAACCACACTACATGAAATGCACCCGCGGTTCGCGACACGTTCTATTTAACATTGTTGAGAATTGGGTCACATAAAATGTACACCCGAAATTAAAATCACAACTACGTCACGGGAACCGTACCCATAGCCATGATTGAATTATTTAAATAACGCGCCTAAAGCAACTACGGAGGTTTAACAACATTTACGAGGGCCATGGAAAGTTTAGTTGATGGTGCACCTCAATTTTACAAGGTTTGGATTAGTTTCGTGAGGGCCATGGGTTATTTAATGAAAAATGGCACACCTCAAATTTTTTATAAGAGCTAACTAGTTTTATGAGGGCCATGGGCTTAGGGATTTTATTTGTCATGGCACACCTCAAACCTTTTTCTATAAGTGTTAGTTCTTGAATCTAATCTTATGAGGGCCATATATTATAAATTTTATTTGGCATGACACGCCTCAATTTATTTAAAAAGGTTTTGTTATTCGAAGTTGTTATAATCGGGTTACATGAAATGCACCCCCGAATTGAGATTTATGTATTATGACCACGTCACGGGAACCGTACCCGTGATCATGATAATTTATTAATCGCGCCTAAAGCAACTAGCGCATTTAATTATTTTCCTAATCTTTGAGGTTGTTGTGATTCCATATTTACGAACAAGATATTATTGGGGCAAATAAGCTAGCTAACATGATCTATTACTTGGCCTAGATTCCTTATGGTTCAAGGCCCACCTTATGGCCCATTCTTATTCCTTGCCAAGAAAGAAATAACTCTAATTTTTCCATATACCCAATTAAAAGCATTTATTCAAGAACCAAGAATTCGTACATCACAATCGAAATAAAAACTAATTAAAATAATTTAATTAAAAACTAAGACATGCCACTCAAACAACATAGAAACTAAAATCAACCAACACACGCACCGAGCTATCATAATACAATAAAATGAGAATAAAAATTGAGAAATGGAACTTTTATTGGTGAACAAATTTGAAAATTGCAAATCAATCGGGCTAAACAAAGCAACAATCCTTGGACCGAAATCCCGAAATTACAAACCGGAACCTCATATCGACACCGAAAAACCTTGAAGAATCTTTGTGCCATTGCAACAACAGTATTTGCAAGGCTCATTGTTCGACTTGAGGAGGAAATTCAGGTTTAAACATGGGATCCTCCGGTATGACAGTATTCTTTAACATCTCGGATACTCGGTTCTTGTTCTTCAAGAGAATCATGATCATTGAACCAATAATTGGTGCTTCAGCCAACATTACAATTAGTTTCAACCAAAATCCAGTCAGATGTGGATTTTGAGTTCTTTGAGGCGTATACTTGACAGCCGTCACATCAACTTCACTCGCCGGCAACAAACACTCTCTTCTTCCCCATTTTTACTGAATTTTGATGTCTGAAAGTGAAGGTTTTAGCGAAGGGGTGAAGCTGTTAACAGACTGACATTCAATAAGCCATTTGTTTGGAAGTCCTTTTATACAGCGGTTGAAGGCTATCATTCGCCAGCAATGACAATTAAACTATGCATTATTTTTTTGAGAAGGTAGTTTGCTGGGGGAATGGGGAGTGAGGAATTTTGACTGGTTTCTTTTAGTAGTGTGCGACTGACTAGCGGTCTTCTAGCTCTAGGTCCTAGGAATTGAAAAACTTAGGAGTTAACTGTTATTTTATAGGGGTAGGGATTAGGTTAGGTCAAATGGGGAATGGGGTATGGGCTCAATGTTTTTGGGCTTGAAGGGAATTGGGTGATGAATTTGGGCTAATTAACTTTGGGGTAGGAAGACTAAATAAAAACCTTTTTTATTATTTTTTTCTATTTTTCTTTTTCCTTTGATTTTAAAAATCTAATAAAATCCTAAATTAATCCTAAATCATTCTAGTTTGTAAAAATAAAAATTGTTTATTTATGAAAATAACTAATTAACTTAAAACTAAATAAAAACACTACTTTCTAAAGAGTAAAAGCTAAATATGTTAAAATGACCATTTTTTGTAATTTTTTAATAAAATTAATTCCTACATGCAAATTGGTCCTAATATGAAATGAAATTAAAACGTGATATTTTTTTATCATTTTTCTATGATTTTAAAAAAATTAAAAATGCATTAAATACAAAAAATAAAGAAAAACTTCTAAAATCCCTTAAAAATCATTTTTGGTTTATTTTTAGGAGTCATTTTCATGTAGGGCAAAAATTAGGTGCTCACAACTGCCCTCTTTGCTCGGAAACATGAAGAGATTTCGGGCAAAGATTAAGTGAGCAATTACAAGCAATTTTTGCCAGTTTGAAACTCCATTTGGAAGCATTTTGAAGAACTTTGATCGAACCTTGCTTCGGAGGTTGCCGACATATCCTTGGCTATAAAGGAATCAGGCCACGTGTAGTTCAGAAGTGAATGAGGTGATGGAGTGTAACGAGGTGGAGAGCCGAGTGAGGTTCCGGTCCGCGGTCCTGTTATTACATCAAAATCAAAAATGAAAAAAGACTAACTAAGCTTATCAGCTACGAGTTACAAAATTCCTATCTATGAGTCTTCTGAAGCTTGATCTTGAGTCTTGATTTATTTTTCATGCAGACTCTTATCTGAATCTCGATGCTTGTTAGCTGCAGGTGTTGGTTCATTCTTTTTTCAACTTCTTGGATCGAGGCGGGACATGCAAAACTTGTGACTTCAATCACGTCTTGAGCTTTCCACAACTTTTCTCTGCTTCTGCACTTTGAGTTCACTTCTTTTTCGTTTATTTTTTTGATACTACTTCTTTTAGTCGTTTCGAACCCCGTGCCTCGAGGTAAAACCTGCTCAGACACCAAAACAAACAAACGAACGAAATTTTTTTACCTCAATTTTCACTAGGAAAATTTCGTGAGTTATTGTTACAAAATTCTATACTACTTTTTTATTGAAAGCAAGAAAAGTCAGGATTGTGTATCCTTGGGGAAAAGATATTAGAGAGTGAAGACCCTATATCTAAAATGAAAGCAACTAGGAAGTGGAGAGTGGAGACCCTATTTTGGAAAAGCGACTAGGGAGTGGAGACCCTATGTCTAAAATAAAATCAAATAGGGAGTGGAGACCCTATGCTGGAAAAGATTGCCAGGTTATGCTGGCATCAGCTAGGGAGTGAGACCCTATGTTGAAAAAGCATACTAGGGAGTGGAGACCCTATGTCTAAAATAAAATCAACTAGGGAGTGGAGACCCTATGTTGGAAAAATGAGACTACTGACTTATGTACCTATGCTAAAATGAACCAAGAAGGATTTTTTTTCTTTCTTTTTTAGAAAAATCATTATTTTTTATTTTGAGAAAATCATTCTTTTAAACAATTTTTTTAATCAAGACATTCTCTTTTCCTTTTTTTTCTACATATGTCAGGAGAAGATTCATCAGACTAAGATGTTTATCCTACGAGAAAGATTCATCAGACTAGGTTCCTTATCTTAGGAGATAAATTTATCAGACTAAGATTTTGATCCTAGGAGAAAATTCATCAGACTAGGTCTCTTTTCTTATCTTAGGAGAAAAATTCATCAGACTAAGATTTTGATCCTAGGAGAAAGTTCATCAGACCAGGTCCCTTTTTTTCTCTTTTTTTGGTATCTTAGGAGAAAGATTTATCAGACTAAGATTTATATCCTAGGAGAAAGTTCATCAGACTAGGTCTTCTATCTTAGGAGAAAGATTCATTAGACTAAGATTTTGATCTTAGGAGAAAGTTCATTAGACTAGGTCTCTTTTTTGTCATCTTAGGAGAAAGATTCATCAGACTAAGATTTCTATCTTAGGATAAAGTTCATCAGACTAGGTCTTCTATCTTAGGAGAAAAATTCATCAGACTAAGATTGTGATCCTAGGAGAAAGTTCATCAGACTAGGTCTTTTATTTTGTTATCTTAGGAGAAAGATTCATCAGACTAAGATTTTGATCCTGGGAGAAAATTCATCAGACTAGGTTTTCTATCTTAGGAGAAAGATTCATCAGACTAAGATTTTGATCCTAGGAGAGAGTTCATCAGACTAGGTCTTCTATCTTAGGAAAAAAAATTCATTAGACTAAGATTTTTATTGGGAGGAAAATCCATCAGACTAGGACATTTTATCCTAGGAGGAAAAAATGTGAAGATCAATGGCAAGACTTTATGCACAATAGCAAGACAAATAAAGGGAAAGATTTGAGAAACTTCCCTTTGTCGGCTCTTCTCTTCTTTTCCTTTTCTTCTCTTTTTTTGTTTTTGTTTTTTTTCCCTATTTTTTTAACCACTTTCCTTGCACTGCTTTGTTCCTGTTTCACACAAAGAAAAATTTGTTAGTTTTGAAAATGGTGGTCGGTTTGTGGACTTGAATCTTGGGCAGCTTGGGTTCTGCTCAATCAGCTTGAGTCGGTTTCAAGAGACTTTTGCTCTGCATCAACCCTAATTGTCTCACACCCAGTACCATTTGTATTTGTGGCTCAACCAGCCTTATCCCAACTGGAGAACTTTTCCTAGGTGACCGTTTCCGATATCTTGAATGACTTCCTGCTTTTGAGCAATTTGTTTGTCAGAGAGAATCACAAGTTGTCCTTACTTGCACCAAGTAGGATGACAAGAGTCTTTTGGGGGGATCTTTTGCATGAATCCTCAAGGCCTGTTGAAAGTAACAACTGAGTGTGCTGGCCAAATTTACTTTGTGCAACTGAAAAGCTGGTAGCAGATTTTGAAATCTTTTCTTGCTTGTTTTGACAAGGACAGACTCAGAGTGAAAGACACAAATGATGCAAAGAAATAAGTATTAACAAAAAATGCCCCTGTCGGAAGGACAGATTGAAGAGTTTTTTTTTCTTTTTTTTTCTTTTTCGTTTTTTTCAATAACTAGGCTTAATGATCATGGCATGCATTTTGGACTTAATGGCTTGATCTATCGAACTGATCTAAACTTCCCTTTTACCATTCTTATGACCTTTGAAGTCGGGCTTGTTCGTGCCAATCCTTCGCTTCATCTTCACTACTCACTTTTGACTAGTGGTGCCCCTAGGGGTTTTTATCGATAAGTCTCTCTCATTTATTCATCACTGCTTACCGTCGCCTTATAGTGCCCGTGAGGGTTTTCACTAGTAAAACTCTCTCATTTCTTATATTTCTTTTTCTCTTTCTTTTGTGAGCAACTTGACAATGTTCTATGTCGTGTGACAACTGTTGCTCACTGCATGCTTCTTTGAGCATTCTTGAAGGCATATCGGGAGGTCTTTATTTGGAAGGATTTTGGATAGGGCTGGAAAAAAAGGACGTCATGAAGACTCAAAATAGACTCAAAGTAAAGGGGGTTGTGGACATACAACTCTTGGAATCGACTCTTTCAAAAGTGAAATAAAATCTCTGGCCCAGTTTCAGCTATTGGGGATTATTTGGAATTTTTTTTCTTTTTGAATTCTTATTTGGTTGGACCAAACCGTGAGGCTGCCTACGTATCTTTTTTTAAGGAATCGGGTCGAACGTAGTTCAAACATCTGACCTAGCTATTTTTTTCATCTTTCTTTCTATTTCTTTGTCTTTTTTTTCTTCTCTTTTTTTTCTTTTTTTTTCTTTGCCCCAGCTTCTATCGTCTGAGGGCATGGACTTTCGACAGTTCTTTTCTTCTTCATTATTTTCATTTAAACTTTCTAAGAATGGTTCCAGTTTGTACTCGTAGGACATGCACTTTTTTTTCTTTTTCTTTTTCCTTTTTTTCATTTCTTGTTTTTTGACTCTTTAATCAGCCTCTCTACGTACATATTACGCTCTACCCTTCGGGGTAGGGGTAAGGTCTGCGTACATATTACCCTCCCCAGACCCCACTTGTGGGATTATACTGGGTCGTTGTTGTTGTTGTTTGTTGTAAATCTTGACTCTAAACTTGATTCCAAAAGAGGGTGGTCAAAGAAAATAACACAGGCTCAAAGGGGTGACAAAGGGTATAAAGTGTTTTGGATAGCAGAAAAAAGGGCCTCCCAACCTCGAGAACGCCAAACATAGTATCTTTTTGCCATCACAGCATTGACGAGCATGTCTGTCTTCTTGGTGTGTCGTGGTCACAAGACACTTTCCATCCCTTAATGTCAAACTTTCCAACAAACTCCAATTGATTAAACATCCTCAAGCCCGATCTTCACAATGATTTGACAGTAAATGTTACTCGACCTTAGTTCCAAAGTACTTCAACTCTTTATTCATCCTCAAAAGTATTTTTTTTCAATTATCCAATTTCAGATTAAATTAGTTTCTAAGATCTGGCCAAAATTTTCGCATGCATGTCATGTAATTAGAACTAGCAAGAAAAGAATTAGGAATAGAATGACACGAAAGGACAAACTATATTTTATTGAATAAGGATGGAAGAGTTTGACAACTAAACAAGCAACCTAAAATCCGAGTTACAACCCTAAAATAATATGGATAATGAAAATAGCAACAGAACAGACAGACATGACTCATACAAATAGGATAAAGGAATAGAAAGGTTTGACTCAATAAAACAAATAAAATCTGGATCACAACCCTGAAATAACCTAGATAACAAAAAAAACATCAAAACAAGCTACCAAGATTCCTTCCTAGTGAGGAGAGAATGACTTTTCAATTGCTAAGCTTGACATTTAGCCACAAATTTGCTATTTTGAATCACCATGGCCTTCTCCAATTTCAGTCGCCAAGTTCCCGAGAGGATTCTCATAATCCATGTCACCAGGCATCATTCCCATAAAGTGTGCATCATCATGTGCGGGTAAAGGATCCTGCATGATATTCTGGGTGTCACTGTCTTGGATCACAATTAGGTTTTCCTTGATCATCCTTTCTATTTCTCTTTTCAAATCCCGACAGCTATCAATATTGTGCCCCTGGGCATTAGAATGGTATTCACACCTTTTAGAAAGGTCAAAGTTTCTTCCACGGGGGTCCACATGATTTGGAGGAATAGGTGCAATCATGTCATACTGCTTTAATCTCTCAAACAAACTTTGTTCCCTTCTATACCCCTGGCTTGGATGTGGGTAATAGGGCACTTGAAAATTTTGTGAAGGTTGCTGGAGGTTTTGAGCTGCTGCTGCTCGCCTTCTAAGGTGTCTTGGTGGCTGGACAACATACTGAGGTGGAGCAATAGAGTATTGTGGGTTATGAGGTGGATAGTAGTGCTCAGGGGAATCATCGAAAAATAGACGAGGCTAGTTATACCTTCGAGATGTTCTCCTAGGACCTCTTCTCGACCCTAATGTCATCAAGATTTCTTCATCTATGTCATTCATGTCACTAAAATTACCAGATTCAATTTGGACAGCCTGAGTTGCAGCTTTGAGAGCTGCTTGACTTATAATTTTGCCTGTCTTAAGGCCATTCTCTACCATTTCTCCCATTTTGATTGCTTCCGAAAAGGATTTGCCAACTACGGACATCATGTTTTGAAAGTAATCTGGCTCTTGTGCCTGAAGGAAGACAGTGACTAGCTCGTGGTCATCCATGGGTGGCTTAACTCTAGCCGCTTGCTCTCTCCATTTAATGGCATATTCCCTGAAACTTTCAGTTGGTTTCTTCTTCAGGTTGAAAGGGAATTGCGGTCTGGGGCAATGTCGATGTTGTATTGGAACTGTTTGACAAAGGCTCGGGCCATGTCATCTTGACATGCCAGTGAGAGGTATTTTGATCCATAAACCATTCGGAGGCTTCTCCCGTGAGTCTTTCCCCAAAATAAACCATCAGTAATTCTTCGTTTCATCCCGCACCTCTTAGTTGATTGCAATACCTTTTCAGGTGGGCTCTGGGGTCTCCATGTCCATCATACTTTTCAAATTTGGGAGTCTTGAAACTAAGTGGCAAATCGATATCGGGGAACATACATAGATCCTTGAAGGCAATACTCGTCTGACCTGCCAACCCTTGCATATGTTTTAACTGTTATTCTAAGCTTTTCACTCTTTGGGTCATTTCTTCCTGTGCCATCTTTCGGGCAGGCTTCTCAATATTTATAGAAAGATCAAATAAGTACGAGTTGTACTCAGGAGAGTGGTAATGCTCTTGCTGGGTAGCAAATTGTGACTCATGACAAGGTTGTCCTTCGTCATTGGCCCATGCTTGGCACATTTTGGTCATTTGCTGTTTCAGTATTCTATTTTCCTCAACCACAGTAGACTCTTGTTGAACCCTCTAACCCTGAGTCTCTTGAGCACTTGTAACAGCTTCGATGTCAGTTATCATTTTTCCTTGGATCTTGTGTTTCTAGCTTACCACAAACCGACCACCTCAACTTTCTTCACAATTCAAAACAAAACATGTTGGAATGGACTCAGTCGGTCCTTATTATTATCATCATTTTTTTCATATTTGTTTCTTTCATATTTTTTCTTTTTTCTTTTCAATGGTTAATCGAACCTGATGTGAGTTGCTTACGTATCATGTGGGAACATGAATCAGATCTTGCATAGTTCGGAAAGATTAGGAATAAAGTAATTAAACTAACTCTTTTTTTTAATTTTTAATTTCCGAAAGAAAGACTCATAAAGAAGAAAGAAAATATATATATATATATATTTTAATTTCATTTTTTTCTTTTTTCTTTTTGGAATTTCGAAGGAAAAACTTCTGAAGAAGAAAGAATTTTTTTTTTGAATTTTTGGACTTTTATTTTGAGTTTATGAAAGAAATACTTCTAAAGAAAAAAGAAAATATTTTTGAATTTCAAATTTTCTTTTCAATTTTCGAAAGAAGAAAGAAAATATTTTTGGAATTTTGATTTTTTTTCGAAGTTTTTGAATGAAAGACTTCTAAAGAAGAAAGAAAAATATTTTTTTGGAATTGTTTTTTGAATTTGTGGGGAAAAGACTTCTAAAATAAGGTAGAAATTTTTTTTTTTGAATTTTTATTTGATTTGATTTTCGAATGAAAGACTTCTAAAACGAAAGAAAAATATTTTTGGTTTTAAAAAAAAAATTATTCGGGATTTTCTAAAGAAGGAATTAAAGAAATTTTTTTTTGGATTTTTGAAAATTGGGGCCGGAACCGATGAGGTTTGCTTACGTATCTCACATCCGCTGAGAATCAGACCCGCGTAGTTCGCCAGTTTTGATGGAATAGGAAAAACATGACTTTTGAAAACAATCACTTATTTTCTTTCTCTTTGTTTTTTTTGAAAATCGGCAGAATTTTGAATTTGGAATACCTACCTCTCACTCTTATTTTTTGATTTTCTTTTTTTTTCCTTTTTTTTTATTTTCCTTCCCTATTCTAACAGCCAGTCAACATGCAAGCCGAAACAAATAGATACGCAAGTAGCACGTAAGATACATAAGGATGGTGTTTTAATTTCGGGTGCACCTGTCCTAGACGGACCCAACCCCTGTGTTGAGTCCCCAAAGTCAAATGCACGTGATGCAAAAAAGCGTTCCTACTAGGGATCTGGCATGAGGCTATGTCATTCTAGGACTAAACACATGGGTGCAGTGTTCTAGACCTGGCTTACCCGAGTGGACATCTCGAGCTAGGGGGGGAGGCAGCATACCGGGAATACAGAAGTTTCACCGGCTTTGCAACTTGTCCGAACCTCGTTCTAAAATTGGGATATGACTCTAACAGAAAAGAAGTCATACAAAGTGCACACTTCCCAGATGATTTAGAAGACTCAGGGAGAAGGGGGTTTCGTAAAAATTTATATATAGGCTAATCAATATCAAAGCGGTAAAAAGCGACATTTTGAACATTAGGCTCAAACATGTAAAAATTAGATAATAAATAAAGCCAAGTATAACAGTTATTCTAAGCCCGAATTCTGAACCCTGAACCAACAGTTCTGGGTTATGATCCCCAGCGGAGTCACTAGAGCTGTCACACCTCCTTTTTAGACACCCGAGGGGTATATAAGGGAGTTTTTCCAATTAAAGTGACATTATTCGAAATGGGATTATTTATTTAATCAGAGTCGCAACTTGGAATAGTTTATTTGGTATCCTATGTCACCAGTTTACGTTAAAATCCCAAATTGAGGAAATTTTTATTTTTTAAAGCCTGCGAACTAGAAATTGTAGATAAGGAATTCTGTTAAACCGGGAGAAGGTGTTAGGCATTCCCGGGTTCCGTGGTTCTATCACGGTTGCTTAAACTATTAAAATTATCCTATTATCCGATTTATTACATGTTTTAAACTATTGTGCATTTTTTACTTTAGACCAGCCTTTAATTAATTTAAACCGCTTTTAGGAAGATTCAACGTTATTTAGAACACGTCTTAAACCACGCTACATGAAATGCACCCACAGTTCACGACACGTTCTATTTAACATTGTTGAGAATTAGGTCACATGAAATGTACACCCGAAATTAAAATCACAACTACGTCACGGGAACCGTACCTGTAGCCATGATTGAATTATTTAAATAACGCGCCTCAAGCAACTACGAAGGTTTAACAACATTTGCGAGGGCCATGAAAAGTTTAGTTGGTGGTGCACCTCAACTTTACAAGGTTTGGATTAGTTTCGTGAGGGCCATGGGTTATTTAATGGAAAATGGCACACCTCAAATTTTCTATAAGAGCTAACTATTTTTATGAGGGCCATGGGCTTAGGGATTTTATTTGGCATGGCACACCTCAAACCTTTTTCTATAAGTGTTAGTTCTTGAATCTAATCTTATGAGAGCCATGGATTATAATTTTGTTTGGCATGGCACACCTCAATCTATTTAAAAAGGTTTTGTTATTCGAAGTTGTTATAATCGGGCTACATGAAATGCACTCCCGAATTGAGATTTACGTATCATGACCACGCCACGGGAACCGTACCTGTGATCATGATAATTTATTAATCGCGCCTAAAGAATGTAGCGCATTTAATTATTTTCCTAATCTTTGAGGTTTTTGTGATGCCAAATTTATGAACAAGATATTATTGGGGCAAATAGGCTAGTTAACATGATCTATTACTTGGCCTAGATTCCTTATGGTTCAAGACCCACCTTATGGCCCATTCTTATTCCTTGCCAAGAAAGAAACAACTCCAATTTTTTCATATACCCAATTAAAATTATTTATTCAAGAACCAAGACTACGTACATCACAATCGAAATAAAAACAAATTAAAACAATTTAATTGAAAACTAAGACATGCCACTCAAACAACATAGAAACTAAAATCAACCAACACACGCACCGAGCTATCATAACACAATAAAATGAGAATAAAAATTGAGAAATGGAACTTTTATTGGTGAACAAATCTGAAAATTACAAATCAATCGGGCTAAACAAAGCAACAATCCTTGGACCGAAACCCCGAAATTACAAACCGGAACCTCATATCGACACCGAAAAACCTTGAAGAATCTTTGTGCCATTGCAACAACAGTATTTGCAAGGCTCATTGTTCGACTTGAGGAGGAAATTCAGGTTTAAACATGGGATCCTCTAGTATGATAGTATTCTTTAACATCTCGGATACTCTGTTCTTGTTCTTCAAGAGAATCAAGATCATTGAACCAATAATTGGTGCTTCAACCAACATTACAAATATCTTCAACCAAAATCCAGTCAGATGTGGATTTTGAGTTCTTTGAGGCGTATACTTGACAGTCGTCACATCAACTTCACTCGCCGGCAACAAACACTCTCTTCTTCCCCATTTTTACTGAATTTCGATGTCTGAAAGTGAAGGTTTTAGTGAAGCGGTGAAGCTGTTAACAAATGACATTCAATAAGCCATTTGCTTGGAAGTCCTTTTATACAGCGGTTGAAGGCTATCATGTGCCAGCAATGACAATTAAACTACGCATTATTTTTTCTGAAGCTAGTTTGTTGGGGGAATAGGGAGATGAGGAATTTCGACTGGTTTCTTTTAGTGGTGTGCGGCTGACTAGAGGTCTTCTAGCTCTAGGTTCTAGGAATTGAAAAACTTAAGAGTTAAGTGTTATTTTATAGGGGTAGGGATTAGGTTAGGTCAAATGGGTAATGCGGTATGGGCTCAATATTTTTGGGCTTGAAGGGATTTCGGTCATGAATTTGGGCTAATTAACTTTGTAGTAGGAAGACTAAATAAAAATCTTTTTTTATTTTTTTCTATTTTTATTTTTCCTTTGATTTTAAAAATCTAATAAAATCCTAAATTGATCCTAAATCATTCTAATTTGTCAAAATAAAAATTGTTTATTTATTAAAATAACTAATTAACTTAAAACTAAATAAAAACACTACTTTCTAGAGACTTAAAGCTAAATATGTAAACATGACCATTTTTTTGTAATTTTTTTAATAAAATTAATTCCTACATGCAAATTGGTCCTAAGATGACATGAAATTAAAACGTGATATTTTTGTCATTTTTCTATGATTTTAAAAAAATAAAAAATGCATGAAATGCAACAAATAAAGAAAAACTTCTAAAATCCCTTAAAAATCATTTTTGGTTTATTTTTAATAGTCATTTTCATGTAGGGCAAAAATTAGGTGCTCACAGCTAATGAGGCACAGGTTGTTATGTTCATTTGATTAGTTTAATTGAGGTTTGAGTAGAGTGGATGACTCTCGAAAATGGTTCTAGTGGGTTCAAGATTTTACATGTAATAATTGGATATTTTGAGGTTGTATGTTTGGCTAGAAACCGAGGTTTGCATTGGAGGGTGTCAAGACTCGTGGTATTTCTATATCATTAGGGATTCTGTATAGTAGTATCAGGAAGGTGAAGGTAATGACTTTGGATTTGCAGGAAGTCTCTTCAGGGTAGGTATTTTGAATGTGGTGCTTTTGGGAATATTTAAGAGAGTACTCAACGGCTTATGAGCCTTAGACGGTGTGGATTTATTCTTGGGTCTCCTGCGGTGAGTCTGGGTTGATGAATTGTGGTGTTGTATCGAGTATCAAGTTGAAGGTAAATCAGAAGGAAATTCGGATAGATGGGATAACTTGGTAGTAGGCCGGGTCGGCTTGGTAAGGATATGACTAGTTCTTTGGATGCTTACGAGGTAATGAGTTTCTACAGGTGTTTTGCAAAAATTCTCTTGGGTTTTAGTGGCCTGCGTATCTTGGTTGAGTTAGAAAGATTCAGTCATGACATTTTAGTTTTGTGAAAATGGAATTCAGAGAGTTCTTGATGGTTTCTACCACGGTTAGAGATGCGTAGTTTCTACGAGTGTGTGGAGCATAGGATGTGTAGTGATTTTATTCTAGATGGGATCAATGGAAAGTTCTTAGCTAGTGGAGTATGTAGCTGCTTGTGGCCCGGAAGGGGTATGAAGTTCTCATGTGTATCCTAGGATGATATGGTATGTGCGATATGTTGTGTAGTATTGAGATTTGCATGTGTAAGGTCACGGTTCAGATTTGAAAGGAAGGTCACAAATCCTTAGATAGCATAGGAAGTTTCAGATGACTAGATAAATGAGATCACAGATTAGTGTGACTTGAGGAAGGTATACATTTTAGAAAGGGCGATATGTTTAAGTTGAGGATACATCATTTGTATTGCGACACTCTCTTGATGATCGACTGATGATATTCGAGTTTTCTTGGTGGCACAGAAGAATTATAATAGTACCTCTTGTGGGATGATTGGGTATTATAGGTGTGTTGTATATTTGGACAGCGGAGTTGGGGTCGGATATGGTGATTCATGTGCTATATGGAGTTGGACACTGGGAGTTCTCATAGACAAGTTAGCTCGTGGTTGTGGACCACGTGTATCGGTCTTGTGTGGTAACTATGGGAGGTTTGGAGACCCGAGTGGACCTTTGTTGCTTGGTATGTTAGGTTTTGGAGGTGATATTGGGTATAGACTGGTTTTCTCTATGTTTTGTTATTCTGGACTGTTGCGCTAAGGCAGCGGCGTTGGCAACGCCGGGGATGCTACGGATTGAGTGGCGAAGTTCGACGAATTATGTTCTCAGTAGGTTGGTTTCATTTTTGAAGACCCAACGGATGGCTGAGAAGGGTTGTTTTTCCTATTTGGCCTTCGTGATCGATATCAGTGCAGAGACTTCTACCATTGTTTCAGTTCTGGTGATGAGGGTTTTTCCGGATATATATCCTACTGTCGGGCATGTCGCCGGACAGGGTTGTTGATTTCGGTATTGATTTGGTGTTGGGTACCGTATCGTATGACACTGGCAGAGTTAAATGAATTGAAGGAACATCTTCAGGGATTCCTTAACAATAGGTTCATTGGCAGGCCAATGTGGATGTGAGTTCCAACTTGAGTCGGCTTGGTTGACTCCGAGTTGTATTGTTGAGGTATATGTTGATTCGATTGTTGTTGAGCTTATTAGTGACCTGGAGAGATCTATAAGTTACCTTTACGTGCTGCGAGACATTGGAATTTGGTGGTCATAGGCACATGTGGTGCGGTTTTATTGGGGTCTCTCAGTGGAATTCGAGCGGGAAGAGTAGTGGGTATTGCTCGGCGGATGGCATATCGGTTGTATCCTTTCGAGTTTGTGTAATGTTATGTCAATTGCTTCATAATGGTTATGATGGTTTGCTTTGGTTCCAGGCATCAAATTGCGTGTGGTTGTCGATTTTGAGCATAGTGACTTGAGGTGTTTCATGTGGACTAGTGTTTGGATAGGGTCGCGCATTGCAGCGAAGTTATGATTAGATTCGTGTGTTCTGTTTCGACCATGTGTGACGGGTTCTCAGCATTGTGAGTGGTGGTACTGGTGAGCTTGCAGTACAACTCTCTCATTTGAGTCATGTTTTCATGATTTGAGTACGTTCGGATTGTTATTTATTGGTGCGCGGGTTACACGAGTTGTGGCTTGAGATTGTATTGATGTGTCGTGTCACCAAAGTAGTTGTGTTGGATTAGATGAGATCGTCGGGATCTAAAATGACTACAATGGATTTGGTTTCAGTATGTTGGAAGGATAATATCGATGTTCGACTAAGAAATTTGCTAGGGTCCTTGCTAAAGGAGGAGTGGCTTCATGAATGGTTAATCTGAGGAATGGCTATTGACTTTCTACGTGTTTCATTTATCATTGGCAATATATGAAAGGTGGGAATGAAACTTTAGTTGATAAGAGGTTTACTATCGATATTCGATTGTTGTGTGCAGCTGCTGTGATTAGATGTTATCGCTATAAGTGTTTGAGTTATGTGGTATATCATGTAATTACACCTGAGGTTGCAGGTATGGGTTGTTACATCTTGTTCGGGCTTATTCAGAGTATAGATATGCGATTCTGAACTTGTGGATGATTTCAGAAGTTGAAATGTGGTTCTAAGGTTTATAGGCTAGGTTGGATTGTGAAACTTCAGTTGCATTGTATTATCGGACCTATATGAGATAGGGTAACGTGGGATCATCCCCTGGTATGTGTATGTAAAGGTCATTCAGTAATTGGTTGGCTTTTGGAACGATTCTGGGCACATTCGAGGATGAACGTATGTTTAAGCGGGGGAGGATGTAACGAACCGATAGGTCATTTTGAGCTTTTACACTTTGCTCGCCAGTTATCGGGCATGCCTAGCCTCATGTAATATATTATGACTTATGTAAATCGTCGGTTTTGGTTTTCAGGGTAATCAGAATGAATTTGGAAGAACAGTTCTCAATTTGAAACTTAAAAATTTGAAAGGTTTGACCATGATTTGACTTGTTAGTAGATGACCTTGGATTGGAATTTTTATAATTTGGTTATATCCATTAGGTGATTTGAGACTTAGGAGTGTGGTCGGAATATCTTTTTGAAGTCCGTGGAAGGTTTAGGCTTGAATTGGCGAAATTGGAATTTTGGCGTTTTCCGGTTGATAGGTGCGATTTTGATATAGGGGTCAGAATGGAATTCCGGAATTTGGAGTAGGTCCGTTGTGTCATTTGAGACGTGAGTGCAAAAGCTCAGGTCATTCGGATAAGGTTTGTAGACTTTTTGATCGAAAGTGGAATTTTAAAGTTCTTAGAATTCTTAGGCTTGAATCCGATGTGATTTTAGTGTTTTGATGTTGTTTTGAGTGTTCCGAAGGTTGGAACATGTATGAATGAGGTTATGGGATATGTTGGCATGTTTGGTTCTTGTCCTGATGGGCTCGGGCGCATTTTCGGATTGATTCCGGGCGTTTTTTCCTTCATGTTTCACTGTTGTATTCTGTTGGTATCTGGTGTCTCAGTTCTTCATCGCGTTCACGAGTGTTTACCGTGAAAATGGTAACAACAATTAATTTTTAAATGGGACTCTAAAAATACGTGACCTATTTTTATGCTAGCTGCTAGAGTAGCTGATGCTAGGCATATTAAGTTTAACGATGAGATACAAGCTAAAACGAGGCAGTAATCAAACCGAGGGGCTTGCTACCCCGACTTCAAACTGATCGATGGAAGGCCTCGAGGTCGATATCCGGCTTGAGCTCGAGCTATCTAGGATAGTCGGGAATGGGATAACAGTTGAAATACAATCAAAGAAGGCTCTTTATGGTCAATATCGAACAATAAACGAAGAACAAGTATGAGAGCATGAAATTAAAAAAGTAGTCTCGAGCAAATGAGTTAGAGAGAAAAGAGAGAGAGAGAGAGAGAGAGATTATTGATCTAGTGTAGAATGGTTGGAGCAACAGCAGCCCCTTACAAAGTGGTGTGGATCCCTTTTTATAGAGGAGGGGAATCCGGTCATAGTACAACATACATTAGTTATAAAAGCATGGAGATGGGACGGCTAGACGTGATGCCTCGACACAGGCTCTGGGTAGGCCGGCTCTGCCAGACTTAGTCGCATGCCTTGGGAACCCCCCTCTCACCTGCTATAGCCTGTTATAGCCGTTAGAACGCAATGCCCTCCGGGCCAGTACATGACGACCCCTGAGGGCGAGTCTCGACCTTGGCTTTGAGCCTCGAGGAGCATGACCGTGAGATGACCTTATGACGGGGGAATCGGGCCCCCAGATTCACCACATACAGATAGTCTCCGTGTTTCTTAGAGTGAAAGTGGTAAGAAACGATAAGAAACGATCCTGAACTTCTGCTCCCTTCGATGTTCTTGCAATCGGCAACGGCTATGAGGTGCCAAGATGTAGCATGCTCGTTGTTCCTGTAGGTTTCTGCATTGACTGTGGCGGTTGTCTTCCTTCAATGTTCACACGGTGCTTTTACAAATACTCCCCTCTTTCTTTCTAGACCCCATCTCGTGCAAAAAAACCCCTAATAAGGTTTGTTCTTCCCTTGCTCTTACCCTCTTTTCAGGAATGCAACTCTTTAGAATCTCCCAATGATGGTGAAAATTTCCACTTCTGCTTCCTAGGAGGTCACAGATTCATCCTCTTCATTTTTGTCTCAAGGCGAAATGTCCACTTCCCCTTGTGCTCAGGAATGCGTCCCAGGATCTTTTGCGATGACCTCCAATTTCAAGGTCCAGAGACCTTCCTCGAAGCCAGGGCGCCACGAGCCTGTAACTCGGTATATCAGCTCTATAACAGACGTCAAGAGAGTGAGGGCTGACTGTCGCTGGGGGGATACCGTGCTCGTGGAGATTCCTACTCGGTAGGAAGATATTACGGTTCATAATGCTGGCTTTCTGAGTGTATATACCTACCCATTTACCTTGAGGCTGGTAGGGCCATCTTCGCCCCCGATCGACCCCGTGATTCTCTACTTCTGCCGGAGTTATCAAGTAACTCTGGGCCAAATTCATACTTTGTTCTGGCACGTGGTTTATATGATTAGGCATTACTCGAACATGATAGAGGAGATGCCCTTTACCCCCAATCATCTGATCCGGATGTATATCCCCCGTCTTCTTAGTGGAGGCTTAATCAAGCTTTGATGTCGAGCCCCGAGATCCCTTTTTGCATGCATCGAGGAGCTCGGGGACGAGGGATGGGTAAGCCGATTTGTCCGAGTGAGGACGTCTGACCTGATTCCAGTGGAAAAGATGTCGTTCCCTGAGAAGTGTAACGATGGGCGTAAGTAAATGTGATGTCTTTTCTCCTTTTTGACGATATCTCCCTATGCATCTAACTCTACTTTTCTTGCCTTTTCAGCCGTAGTGATCTACCCTGGTGCGGTGTTGGATATCCAGGGTTGGGTTGGCCGCTTATACTCAATTTGCCCGTATACCCAAGGATTGTGGTGAGATTTGTCCCGAGCTCGGTGGGAAGCCAAAGACCATGGTGAGCCCCGAGCCTTATTGCATCCGCATATTTTGACGTAGATTCCTGTTAGTAGCATTCTTCATCCTTTGCATTAAACCTCCGTATTTATGTAGGTCTGGGGGAAACCCTTTTGACGAAGGAGGCACCGTCCGTTGGGGGGGACGCTCTAGTGCTCGGCGAGGAGAAGAAAAGGCAGAGGAGTCTACCGGTTGGGCCTCTGGAGCTCAAGAGGGTTAAGGTGGAAGATTCCAAGGTTGACCCAGCAGTTCTGACCTACGAGGTGACGGGAAACGCCCGAGCTGAAGGTGAGGGACAAAGTAGCTTCTCAACAGCCCCCGAAGAGCGTATGGACTTAGTCGATCCTCGGGCCATGTGGATAGATGCTCCTGGACCGAAGTCTGATGCTGCCGTGGCCAAGCTTTGTGGCGATCAGGCAATGGATAGAGTATCGAGCACTACCCCCAAGTTGGCAAGTGGCCGAAATTCTTCACGAGCTAGGATGCCGTTGGCGGGTAGTTCAGAGGGGCCTGGATCTGGTATCCAGGGTGAACAAAGGACGAAGATTTTGGCTGATCCTGTTAACCCGTTGATTGTTGTCGATTCTTCTCAAGGAGAGATCTTTCCGTATCACGAAGTGCAGGACGTCCCTCGTGAAGAGCCTTTTGAGGAAGGAGCACTAGTCAGAGGCGGAGATGCACTCGAGAGGTCGCCGACCATTCTCGAGGGCGGTTCAGGGGTTGATGCTTCATTCATTTTCGGCGAGATAGGCAGACTTTGCGAGCGGGTAATTAATGCTAACCTTGTCAGCCGCTCTAGGCTATTCCGGTCTTCGTTTTTCTAATTTGTCTTTTTATGTGGTTTCAGGCTAAAGTGCTTTATAACAGGCTTTCACCCAGTATCAGGATGAGGTGAGCCGCCGCGAATGCGAGAAAGCCTATCTCACCGAGCAGGTTATTCATCCCCTGTTTTTAATATTATTTGAGCCCTTGTGAGATCCACCGTTTTAAACTTCTCGAGCTTAATTTGTGCAATTTGAGAAAGAGAACGCCCTGCTGAGTGAAGAGCTTCGGGCCGGAGATGCTGAAATCTCTGAGCTTAGTTAACACGTGAGCGAGATGGCTTCCGAGAGGGACAGCCTCCAGGGGAAGGTAACCTTGATTGAGCGTCAGCTCCAAGATGCGAAAGAGGATTGTGACAAGTACAAGGGCCTCCATTCCGAACTGGTGGCTACATTATTTAAGATCAAAGCTGAGGCCGAGGCGCTTATATCCTCGCACGGGGGGGGGGGGGAGGGGGGAGGGAGTAATTGTCGTAGATTCTTGCGTTGAGATGACGTTTGAGGGGGCTAGCCTGATTTTACTTCGAGCTACGGATCGTGCCTGGCCGGATTCTTGAAAGCCGACTATTGGGGGCGCGTTGGAGGGAAGCTTGAGTTGTGCTAAAAATGGGGGTAGATCCACGGGGAAAGAGGATGCCATTGAGAAGGGGCCATCGGGGGACTCGTAATTGCATGGTGTAACCCTTGGAGAGCCATTGAGGTTGCTGGTTCGACAATAGATTAGGATCTTTGTTGATTTTCCTATCGATCTTCCTGTTATTATATAGCACTTTCATTCTGGCATATGTACAAAGTGAATCCTGCGGCTTTGTTTCCCTTATTCCCCTTTCTGCCCTGAATTCAGCAAGAATTGGCGAGAAACCTTAGACCCGTGACACGGTACTGTGGCCTTTTTAGGCCGACTCGGGGGTTTTCACGTGCCTGGTCGATGCGACCTTTAATGTAAACTACCGTCAGAGCTCTTATACTTTTGCTCAACTGTTTCGGGTTGAGTTTCCGAGTCAGGTTTTGACTCGAGCCTACTCGACCTTCAAATTTTTGTGCCTGAATGGGCAGATGACAATGGCTCTTTTACGCCTTGGGTTGAAGCGAACTTTTAGGTATGTGGCCCTGAGGCTCGTGAAACTGGCGAATGTGGCTCTTACGTTGTGCCCTTAGGCATGTATAGTGAACTATTTTGGATCCGAATCGGGTTACGACCCGAGCTCATTGTAATTCTCATGTTTTCAATTTTTTAAGCTAGTGACAGTGGCTCTTACGCTTTCGGTCATTGCGACCTTTTAGTGTGCGGCCTTGAGGCTCGTTTGGCTGGCGGCAATGGCTCTTACGCTTTGCCTGTGGGCATATGTAGGCTTAGTTTTTCCCTTGTTAAGGTTTTTTTGAAATAATTTTGCCTGACCCGTCGTTGATTCGGGAAGAACCTCGATTTCAAGTCGTTAGCGGCGATGTTCGAGCACCTCAGAAGGTTTAGCTCGTAAGCTGAGTAGCTCGAAGCCTTGTGATTTGGATTGACATGGTCGGAGCTCATTTGCCTGTTGAGGATAGCCTGTTTTAACTGGTTCATTTCGAAGTAGATTCGAAGTAATGGCATATGATTTTGTTAGCGACGGTCGGGCATCCTCGAGTTGTGTTAATTTGGTTAGTGCAGCCATTTTGACCATAGTCATATGCATTTGACCGGAGCCATTTTTAAACCCGAATGATAGTTGAGGCGTCTACATCGAGGGTATGCCCTTTCGGGAGTCCAACAAATGCGACATATAGCCTCAACTTCGGGATTGAGTTTTATGCCTGTAGTAAGGTCTTACAACATTTTCATGCCTGTTGAGGTCTTACAGGTTTTTTATGCATGTTGAGGTCTTATGGTATTTTCATGCCTGTTGAGGTCTGATAGTTTCCGTTGCTGCATAAAATAGATCTGGCTAGATCGAGTTTTCCCGCTCGGGGTCTTACGACCTCGGGTTTCCAGTGAATGGTAATTTGCGGCAATCTCCGAGTCATCGAGTTTGCTTAGTCCTGTAGACCATTACTCGTGCACTCGAAATTGCCTTGTTGGGACCTTATGAGCTCGGAGTTCCGACCCTGAGGTCGTGTGGGTGACAAATTGTTGACGCCAAGTCTCCGAGTATCTCAGGACGTACTCGATGGGGGGATCCTTGTCATGAGCACACTGGATTTTCTTTGGAGTACGGGATGCTTTTGGCGAAGGATATTCTTTGATTGCTTGGCGTAAATACATGTCGTTGTGTTGTCGTAAGCCCGACTTATGTGAACACGGTTCATCCGACCGTTTGGCCCGATACATCATTTCCTAGTGGAACCCCGTTTGACGTTTCCCAATACAGGGTTGATTGCGAAGAAAACCCGGTAGGTTTGTTGAGTCCTTCTTAGGAAGTGCATGGCCATTGCCTCGTTAAAAACCTTGCCAGCAAAAACCCATTTCGGGATAAAAACTCGGTCGAAGGAAAAGAGTGCAACGTTTGCTCGAGGATCTTTGCGGGATTTTCCGATCGGATGCCCTAGCAGTAATACCGCTTAAGAATCGATACATTCGAGTTGCTCGGAAGCTGTTCGCTTTCCATGGTGCGAAGCTTATAGGACCCCTTGCCAACTATCCCGAGGACATAGTATGGTCCTTCACAATTCTGGCCTCCTTCATTAGGTTTTCGGGTGTTGAGAGTAACCTTCCTTAGGACCAAGTCTCCGATCCCGAAATATCGAAGATTTGTTCTTCTGTTGTAGTATCTTTCGATTTTCTGCTTCTGGGCAGCCATCCGAATCAGCGAGGCTTCCCGCCTTTCATCGAGTAGCTCGAGGGCCATTGTCATGGACTTATTGTTCGAGCCCTCATTAGTATGCTGGAATCTAGCGCTCGGTTCCCCGACTTCCACTAGTATCAATGCTTCGGCACCGTACACTAGAGAGAAGGGTGTTTCCCCGGTGCTCAATTTTGAAGTTGTTCGATATGCCCATAGCACCTCGGGCAGCGTTTCTCTCCATTTTCCCTTGGCACTCTCAAGTTTCTTTTTTAAGTTCTAAATAATGGTTTTATTCGTACTTTTAGCCTGGCCGTTTGACACGGATAGTAAGGCGTTGACAGGATTCTCTTAATTTTGTTGTCTTTAAGAAAGTGTGTTACCTTGCTCCCAATGAACTGCCTCCCGTTATCGCATGTTATTTCGGATGGGATTCCGAATCAGCATATGATGTGATCCCATATGAAATTGATGACTTCCTTCTCTCTTATTTTCTCGAAGGCCTGCGCTTCCACCCATTTTGAAAAGTAATCAGTCATAAACAGAATGAATCTAGCCTTACCTGGTGCCGTCGGCAAAGGGTCGACGATGTTCATTCCCCATTTCATGAGTGGCCATGGTGAAAAAATGGAATGTAGTTGCTTGCCGGGTTGGTGGATCATGGGAGCGAATATCTGGCACCAGTCGCATTTTCGGACGAATTCTTTGGCGTCTTTTTCCATGCTATCCCAATAGTAGCCCGTTCTGATGACCTTTCGGACCAAGGAATCGGCCCCGGAATGATTTCTGCAGGTGCCCTTGTGAGTCTCTCGGCATACATAATCTGTGTCGACCGGTCCCAAGTATACCACCAGGGGGCCATAGAAAGTTCTCCTGTATAGAGTCCCATTTTCGTCGAGCGAGAACCTACCTGCTTTGGTTCACAGGGCCCTCGATTCTTTTGGATCTGCGGGCAACTTCCCATCTCTTAGATAAACAATATATTTATTTCTCCAATTTCATGTCAGACTGGTGAAGTTAATCTCCGCATGACCTTCCTCGATCACTTATTTGAAAAATTGGACAACAGCTCCGGGGAGTAGGTCTTCTTCTTCAGTACAAGATCCTAGGTTCGCGAGGGCATCGGCCTCGCTGTTCTTCTCTCGGGGTACATGGACTAAGGTCCATTCTTTGAAGCGACGTAATGTGACTTGGATTTTGTCCAAGTACCTCTGCATCCTGTCCTCTCGAGCTTCGTAGCTTCCATTCACTTGGCTTACTACGAGGAGCGAATCGCATTTTGCCTCGATAGTCTCAGCCCCCAAACCTTTAGCCAATTCTAAACCTGCAATCATAGCCTCGTACTCGACTTTATTGTTAGTCAGTTTTACGGTTTTTATGGATTGTCTAATTATACTGCCAACAAGCGCTTTAGGACTATACCGAGTCCGGATCCTCTTAAGTTTGTGGCACAATCTGTGAATAGGGTCCATACCCTAGAGGACGTGCCCAATTTCAATAAAAGTTCCTTCTCTACCTCGGGTATGAGAGATGGCGAGAAATCGGCCATGAAGTCCGCCGGGATTTGGGACTTGATGGCCGTTCGAGGTTGATACTCGATATCATACCCTCTAAGTTCAATGGCCCATTTAGTCAATCGACCCGATAACTCGGGTTTATGCAGTATGCTCCGGGGGGGGATAAGTTGATAGTACGCAGATATGGTGACACTAAAAATAAGGCTTCAGCTTGCGCGAGGCGCTTATCAGCATGAGAGCCAATTTTTCTAGATGGGGATACCGGGTTTCGGTGTCCCCCAAGGTTTGGCGTCCCCCAAGGTTCAGCGTCCCCCAAGGTTCGGCTTACATAATAAACAGGAAATTGTGTACCTTGCTCCTCTCGAACCAGTACATTGCTTACTGCTATTTCAGACACGGCCAGGTATAGGTATAACGTTTCATCCTCCTTGGGTGTGTGCAACAAGGGCGGGCTAGTCAGGTATTGTTTCAGTTCTTCTAGGGCGTGTTGGCATTCAGGAGTCCATTTGAAGTTGCTATTTCTTTTGAGTAGAGCGAAGAAATGGTGACTTTTGTCTGATGACCTTCATATGAATTTGCCCAGGGCCGTTATCCGCCCTGTTATCCATTGGACGACTTTTCCATTGTTTACCACCGTGATCTCTTCGATGGCGTTTATCTTGTCAGGATATATCTCGATCCCCCTGTTTGAAACCATGAAGCCCAGGAATTTGCCCGAACCCACTCCGAAGGTACACTTCTCGGGGTTGAGCATCATGTTGTAGCTTTTGAGGATGTTGAAAGTTTCCTGCAAATGGGTCAAGTGGTCCTCTGTGCGCAGGGACTTGAGTAGCATAATCATCAATATATACTTCCATTAATTTACCTATTTGATGCTCGGACATTTTATTAACTAGGCGTTGGTACGTTGCCCTTGCATTTTTTAGCCCGAAGGGAATTACGTTATAGGAATATGTACCATACTTTATGATGAACGAGGTTTTTTCCCTGTCCTCAGGGTTCAGCTGGATTTGGTTATACCCCGAGTAGGCATCGAGAAAAGTGAGGGTCTCATGGCCAGCCGTAGCATCGATCCGACGATCGATATTAGGCAATAGGAAGGAATCTTTGGGACACGCTTTATTCAAGTCTTTATAATCTACGCACATTCTAAGCTTGTTCCCCTTTTTAGGCACTACTACAATGTTAGCCAGCCATTCGGGGTACTTTAACTCTATAATGAATCCAATTTTAAGAAGTTCGTTACCTCCTCTTTGATGAAGGCATGTTTTACCTCAGACTGCAATCTTCTCTTTGCTTTACGGGTTTGAATTTGGGATCAACGCTCAGCCTGTGGGAGGTTATTTGCGATGGGATTCCTATCATATCTAGGTAGAATCAGGCGAAACAGTCGATATTGTTACTGAGAAATTGAATTAACCCCGTCCTGAGTTCGGGGATCAACCCCGTTCCTGGGTATACCTTACGATCTGGGAGGTGCTCGATTAAAATGGTCTGCTCCAGCTCTTCGACTGTTGATTTGGTCACATCCGATTCTTCGGGGGCGACGAAGGTTTGAGGGGTGAAGAAATCTTCCTCGTCGTCTTTGAGAGTCGGCATGCTTCTCTCCTCGTCCGAGACCGGGCATGTGGGGGTTGGTGCCTTATGGTGGACCGCGAACATTTCTTTCGCTGCCCGCTGTTCTCCATATATGGTCGTGATGCCATCCCTCGTGGGAAACCTTATCACGTGATGCAGGGTTGAGGGTACTGCCCTCATGCTGTGTATCCAAGGCCTGCCGAGTAATGCATTGTACCTCAAGTCGTCATCGATAACCTGGAACTCAGCGTTCTGGATCGTGCCAGGCGTGTTTATCGGGAGGGTGATATCTCCTTTCGTTACTTCGCCAGTCATATTGAAGCCATGGAGGATCCGAGGGACGGGAACGACTTGATTGAGCAGCCCCAGCTGTTCTACTACTTCTGATCTAATTATGTTGGCCGAGATACCTGGATGCACGAGCACGAGCTTTATCCTAGTGTTGTTTAAGAGAAACGAGATCAATAGCGCGTCGTTGTGCGGTTCCATCATGGCCTCGAGGTCCTCCACGCTGAATATGAGGGTATCTTCAGGCACGCGATTTTGGAACGATCCTTCTTCCGTAGTGGACGTTCTCGTTCGTTTGAATATGGGTCCTTGGGGAACGTCGGTTCCCCCAATAATCATGTGGACATCATGTTGGAGAACCTTCCTTTCCACCCGAGTTGAGTTCAGTGATGTGTTGACATCTGGGGCAGTCGTGTCCTTCTCTCTGTTGTTTTCAAGGTTCTGGTTCCCCATTTTGCTCACCGAGTTAGGCGCTCTGTCCTGAAATCGAAGATCTTGGGCAAGAAAAAGCGTGAAAGATAACTTGTATTTTTGTAATGAAACCAGCAAAAAATAATCACTATTATATTTAGCTCCACGGTGGGCGCCAAACTGTTTATCGTGAAAATGATAACAACAATTAAATTTGTAAATGGGACTCTAAAAATACGTGATCTATTTTTATGCTAGTTGCTAGAGCAGTTGATGCTAGTCGTATGAAGTTTAACGATGAGATACAAGCTAAAACGGGGCAGTAATCAAATAGCATGGGGATCAAGTCATAGTAAAACATACATTAATTATAAAAGCATGGAGATAGGACGGCTAGATGTGACGCCTCGACACAGGCTCTGTATCCAGTGTGTATCGCGTTCGTGAGGCTGCTTCCGCGGATGCATAGAGCATATTTTGATGGCTGGTGTATTTGTTCATCGCGAATGCGATGGTTATCCCGCGTTCGCGAAAGAGGATGTCTGGGCAGAATGTATAAAAAATAATCTTCGCAATTTTTAGCCCAATTCACACTATTTGTGAACGGTTTTGAAGTTTTTTTAGAGGATTTGAAGAGGGATTCAAGGGATAACACTTGGAGGTAAGATTTTTGAACTTAATACTCGATCCTATGTTGATTCTTACTTGTTTAAACATGAAATATGTGGAAATTAAAGCCTAAAATTAGGGAATTAGGGCTTGATTCGGAGAATGTAAATTGGGAATTTGAGGGGGCATTTGAGGTCTGATTTTGATGTTCTTCGTATGGATAGAATCGTGAGAGGATTAGGATTCTATTGATGTTATTTTTATTGGAATCTGAGACGTGGGCCCTGGGGCCGGATTTGAGCAATTTCGGAATTTTTGATGTAAATTGGATTTTTCAAGTGGGCTTTGTTCCCTTAGCATATTTTAATGGTTATGTACTGATTTTGGTTAGATTTGGAGCATCTGGAGGTCGATTTGAGAGGGCAAAGGTATCGCGGGCTAGAGTTTCGACCGGATCGAGGTGAGTAATGATTGTAAACGTTGTCCCGAAGGTATGAAACCCCGAATTTCACATCGTTGTGCTTTATTGAGGTGACACACATGCTAGATGACGAGTGTGGGGTCGTGCACCGTTGGGGATTGTGACTTAGTCCATCCCGAATGACTGTTTTACCGCGTATTTGATTGAAAACTATTTGCTATCATTATGTTTTGGGCTGAACGCCATATTTGGGCCTCGTGCCAACTATTTGGACCCTCAAGGGATTTTTACTGCTATTTCCTCACTGTTTTGATTTTAATATCTGTACTCAGTCATGCTATATTATACAGTTTTCTTAACTCAGCCATGTTTACTCTGTTTTAACACATTAAATGATATTTTGGGTTGGGCATCATATTTTACTGTTGCCCGAGTGGCTTATGAGATTCTGACTGAGTAAGGCCGAGGGTCTGTGTTGTGAGGATACTTTTGGGTCGAGCTGCACGCCGCAGCAGTGATACACTGATTTATGATTATGAGGTCGAGGGCCTGAGATTGTACGCCACAAGGTGGTTTGATATAAGGCCGAGAGCCTATTGATTATGCCACGCGATGGCTTGATGTTGCGCTTGGTCCATAAGGGGTCCCTCCCGGAGTCTGTACACCCCCAGTGAGCGCGGGTACCCATTGTGACATGAGAAATAGCCCGAGGGGCTGGTGCTATTCCATGTTGTTGCCCAAGGGGCTGATTCTGTTGGTATTGTGCCCGAGGGACGGTTTTGATGTGTTTATCTCTTCTAGTTGCCTGTCATTTACTTGTTTAACTTTTTAAAAGGTATTTTAAAGAAGCTTATTCTGAACTAAGGTGTTTTGATAAGATTTCACTATTTCTTTGCCTTTTATTGGTTTTTACACCGCTTCTTTATAACATGTTGTTGTGTTTTCACGTGATTTCTTATCGCTCAATTTTCATTTATTATTATTACTCACTGAGTCGGAGTACTCATATTACTCTCTGCACCTCTATGTGCAGATACAGGAACCTCGGGTCCCGCTAGTGAGTGCTGATTGCTTCCAGCTCAGGCGGTTCGGAGTTCACTAGGTAGCTGCTCAGCGTTCACAGCCCAGTGCTTCTCCCCCTATCTTATTTTTCCTTGTTTTAGTTCTGTAATAGACTATGTAGACTCTTCTTACTTTTAATCGATTGTTAGGTGCTCATGGCTAGTGACACCCCGATGTTGGGTTGTGCCTATTCCGCAAATTGTACTGTCTCACTGTTTATTTGGGATTTAATCAAGTTAAAGACTTAAATTATTTTATTTTAATTGCTTAAAATGAATTGGGTATGTGTCGGTTGGCTTTGTCTTCATGAGAGGCGCCATCACGATCGGTTCTGGGTTTAGGGTCGTGACATTAATGAAATAATAGTGTGTTTATTTATTTTATATAGTACCACATGACCATGATAGTAAGTTATTTCACGTGTATTATAAATGAGTAGTATTTTAAGTAATTTGAGATAATTTTTAATTATGTGAATAATTGATTTATTGTGGGGATTAAATGGATAAGTGTAAGAATTACTTTGTCCACGTGGGACCATGGCGATTAAAGAAAGGTATGACTAATTGGTGTGAAAGAATCGGTGGTGACACATTTGCATTGTTTTGTTGGAATCTTCACCTAATTGCTTAATGCTTTAAATATGTTTATGGGGGGGCATCAATCTGCGAGGTATTTATTATCCTAGAACTTCTTGTGGCTTAAAAATATGGATGTTGCTGTTTTGTATGAGTTTAGGTTTATAGGTGTAGTCATTTTTTTTTTCCATGTTCTATTTTTTTAATGTGATACTGGCTAACTTTTCTTTCCCACTTGTTTGAATTATGGTTTACCCTGCATCACTCCATCGTCTCGAAAAGATTGGAGGAAAGAGTGCTTTCCCCTAGCAGTTGGATGGAAATATTATCGGACTGGTGGAGGATTTTGTTGAATCTACCACAAAGAAATTCTTTTTTGACAATTGTTACTTATGATAAGCTATGGTTGCAATACATTCATTGATTCCATCCATGGGTAAGAAACGTTAATTCTGATATGCTTATTTCTAATCTCTATTGCAGACTGTTGTCTCACCTTCTGGTAAAATGAACAAGCTTTTAGGAGATATGAGCTCCTCCATAGCATAATCTAAACACAGATACTCCAGAATTAAGCCCTGCCCTGGCTCAAGTTATGCAGTAATTTTTTCTTCTTTCACTTTAGGGGCAAATCGTCTACCAATAGAAGTTTAATTTAATAACAGAAATAAATAAATTAGTATACAATCCAAGTGGTACGTTGTTATAAAGTTATTTGTGTCCTAAAACGTTACAAATGAAAAAAAAACAAGTACTTGGTAATTTCTGATATGTTGCATTTGAAACTAATTAATAGGACAAAAGCTTCGACATTTCGTCCTACGTTGATGTATATGGAGGTTTTAGGTCGTAGATGCATTCCCTTCTATAGTCATTTCACCTTTGTCCAATAATTATACTTCTACTTTGAACTCTAGAGTTGTCATTGGGCATTCGAACTTTCTAATTCTTAATTGAATCATCATATGAAATGTGTATCGTGTTAATTTAAAAATAAAAATAATGCTAAAACAATCATTTAAAAGGTTCAAAAAGGAAACTTTCAAATGTGAATATCCAAACTTTCTACTTCTACTATTATTTTAAGTTCTGAACGATCTACTTTCTTTAATGAGTTCAAAATACATATTACTACGATTTCATACAGTGAGGGTTCATATGAAATTAGAAAGGGAAAATTTATGTCTGAAACAATTGCTCCTAGGTCTATTGATATTGAGATGCTAAATATCTATATATTGTGAAAGTGCAAACTTACTGGATTATCACGTAGTTTGTTATCTATGTTTCTGCTTTTTGCTTGCGCTAGATGTTTGCAGGGTTCATTGGCATTTCATAAGGAATTGCTTTCATGTGCGATGACGTGGTTTAATATAGTCCTATGTAAAACTTTCGACTCAAATCAAATATTAGCAAGGTAGTTTTAGACTTAAAAGGCGCATAGTTATCAAATGCAAAGGTCATCAATCAAATCACTTAAGTCAGTGTGAAATTTTACCTTTTGCACTTCCAGGGACATGAGCCCCTCGCTTTAAAAATTGGGTTTATATTAATTTTTTGTTTATATTTAGTGTATTGTTATTTATATGTTCCTTCTTTCTTATGGCATGATCTATACGACATAAACGAAACGAACAAATGAACAAATTTCATAAATGACTTTATTCATAGAAATATTAGAGATATCTATATTCTTGAACTTCCATGTGTCATAATATTCTATCATATGCTCATGGGTCTTAGAAAAATACGAAAGTTGAAAAGAGTTTACTTTTTGATATTACTCAAAGGCAAAGTAGTCTTATAAAATTCTGAAAGATTTTATTAACGTACATTTCATGCATTCATTTGCATTGACCCATGACCAGATGTTATTATATACGCGTATATATATATATATATATATATATATATATATATATATATATATATATATATATATATATATGTATGTATGTATATATATATGTATGTATGTATATGGGATATGGGAAAGGTTATGGCGTTATATACGCACCACCACCTAATTAGCTGGTATACGTTGATGATTTGCCCACAGTGGCCAAGATGATATAATGGGATGTTCTCAGAGGCGTGATGATGTTATGGCATTATATACGCATATATATATATATATGGTATATGGAAAAGGTTATGGTGTTATATACATATATATATATATATATATATATGTGTTTATATATGTGCACACATATATGTATGTATGCATGTATGTATATGGGATATGGGAAAGGTTATGGCGTTATATACGCACCACCACCTGATCAGCTGGTATACGATGATGATTTTGCCCACAACGACTGAGATGATATAATGGGATGCCCTCAGAGGCTTGATGATGTTATGAACACATGTACCTATGCACGACATAGTATTCATACACATATGCATGACACTATAAGTATTAAATGATATACAGAGTTATCCAAACTTACAAGTTGAGTTATGTACTCCATGTTTCTTTCATGTCCTTTATGTATTGATTTACATGCCTTACATATTCGGTACATTACTTGTACTGACGTCCTTTTCTTGTGGACGCTGCATTCATGCCTACAGGTATAAGTAATCAATTTGATGAGCCCTCAATAGACGAGGTTAGTATTCAGCGAAGGATCGGTAAGACTCCACCTTATTCAGAGTGCAGCCGAGTCTATGAGCCATCATATCAGAATTTTGCTTCAGACTTATGGGTAGGACGGTACCCTATCCTATTTGATGTCAAATAATGTTAAAGGCTTTGTAGACAGAGGTTCAGTTTGTACAGCATGTCAGAGGCCTTGACGGCCCATATGTATTCACATCTTAAGAACGATAGTTTATTAATACAGTGTTGCCCACTTACAGTTGTACATTATGAGTTGTGGCGATGTTGGCCCATGATAGTTACAAAAGGAATGAGTTCAGCCAACTCGAGCTATGTATGTTCTAGTTTTTATCGAATGGTTATGAGTTACAGAGTGGTTCGCTCGTGCCAGCTCGGCACCGAGTGCCAGTCATGTTTTCGCAGGTTTGGGGCGTGACAATATTTGTCTGTTGGATACACTAAAAAGACTAGGCAAAGGTTTCTATTAAATATGGGTAGGGAGCATGAACGTGAAAACATTCGATGGTTCTCAAAGGGTCACGATTGGGGAAATTATTCTTTGTCTACAAATGGGGCCAACTTGGTTCGGCATTGAATTTCAATTGCTCGACATATCAGCCTCGTACAATAATCTATTGGGCTGACCATGGATACATGCAACTGGAACTGTAGCTTCCACACTATATCAAGTTGTGAAATTCGAATGGAACCATCAGGTGGTGATCATTCACGGAGATGGGAGTAACCTCATTTACACCAGTCAAACCATCCCGGTTTTTAGAAATAGAAGAAGGTTAAGAAAGACAAATGGCAGAGTAGAAAAATAGAAAACATACTGACATGGTCTGGGTATGAACTCGGTAAAGGGCTTGGAAAGAATCTCCAAGGTATTACTAAACCGATACAGCTGAAGCATCACGATACTACCTTCGGGCTCAGATATCGGTATACATGGCAGGAGTATGATGATTGGTCGCCTCCATGGCGTGGACCTTATTACCCTCTCGAGAAATCGGTGCCGCATCTGGATCAGACATTTCACCAACCTGATATAATATGGGGAACTGAAGAAGAAGAAGCATTAGCGGGGCTGAGGAATCTGCTTTTGGAGGATGAAGACATGGACTACAGTGCAATAATTAAGGAGGAGGAGGAAGAAGGGCTTGTTATTCCGACTATGGATAAGAGAGCTATTCTCAGGAATTGGACAGCCACACCATCCCAGGCCCGCCGAGTCCCTCGGTAGCTTGGCAGATTTCATTTCTATAGCCATTCTAGGTATTTAAGATTTTCTGTAATTTTGTTTTTTTTAAAAAGACTCACTTGTTTCAAAATAAATGCTCGATTTATCGAGCCGTACTCGTTTGGATGTTTTAAGTCTTAATCAAATGCATTGCTCTTTATTATTTATTAC
The DNA here is from genome assembly GCF_000393655.2 of Nicotiana sylvestris. Taxonomy (NCBI): domain Eukaryota; kingdom Viridiplantae; phylum Streptophyta; class Magnoliopsida; order Solanales; family Solanaceae; genus Nicotiana; species Nicotiana sylvestris. The sequence continues at coordinate 109,259,082 of NC_091064.1, forward strand.
TATCTTTCATATTTTTCTCTCTACAACATTATTGTTACTTTTCATGATGAACTGGTGACTGTGACATGTAATGAGGCAACACAACATGAGAATAGTGATTCGGATGAAGAAGATGAGATACATGAGGAAGTTGGGAAGGAAGTTGAAAACTTTGAGAATAAGCCTAAGTCCAACCTGGACGAATTTGAAGCAGTAAATTTGTGGAACGCCGAGACTGTCAAGGAGACTCGCATCAGCATTCACTTATCACCAACAAAGAAAGAGGAATACATCCATTTTCTAAAGAAATATGAGGAAATTTTCGCATGGTCATATAATGAAATGACCGGTTTGAGAACGTCCATGGTGGCTCAAAAGTTGCCTACTAATCCCATGTGCTCGCTAGTAAAGTAGAAACTCAGAAAGTTCAAATCGGATATGAGCCTGAAAATCAAGGTGGAAGTTACTAAGCACATAAAATCCAAAGTTTTCAAAGTGGTTGAGTACCCAACCTGGTTAGCCAACATTGTGCCAGTTCCGAAGAAAGATGGGAAAGTTAGAGTCTGTGTCAACTATCGGGATTTAAACAGAGCTAGTCCCAAGGACGACTTTCCACTACCAAACGTACACATCCTGAACATTAATTGCGCCAAGCATGAACTCCAATCCTTTGTGGATTGCTTCGCAGGTTATCACCTAATCTGGATGGACGAAGAGGATGTAGAGAAAACCGCCTTTATTACACCATGGGGGGGGTATACTATTACAAAATAATACCATTTGGTCTAAAGAATGCTGGGGCCACTTACAAGAGGGCCATGACAACCATCTTCCACGATAAGATACACAACGAAATAGAGGTGTATATGGACGACGTCACTATCAAATCCAAGAGGGTCGCGGACCACATAGCAGACTTGAAAAAGTTCTTTGACAGGCTAAGGAGGTACAAATTGAAATTGAACCCTGCAAAGTGTGCATTCGGGGTTCACGCAGGAAAGTTACTGGGATTCATTGTCAGTCGTCAAGGGATCGAGCTAGATCCGTCTAAAGTCAAAGCTATTCTGGAGTTACCACCGCCTAGGAGCAAAAAGTACGTGATGAGCTTCATAGGACGTCTCAACTATATCAGTCGCTTCATAGAACAGTCCACAGTCATATGTGAGACCATCTTAAAGATGCTGAGGAAAGATGCCGAAACAAGTTGGACCGAGGATTGTCAGAAAGCTTTCGACAAAATCAAGGAGTACATGTCCACACCATCAGTTTTGGTCCCGCCAGAGCTGGGGCGGCCTTTGCTACTCTATCTATCTGTATTGGATGGAGCATTCGGATGTGTTTTGGGACAACATGACGGGATAGGGAGAAAGGAGCAAGCTATATATTACCTGAGTCAGAAATTCACACCTCACGAAGCACAATACTCTTTGCTGGAAAGCACTTGTTGTGTTTTGACCTGGACGGCCCAGAAGTTGAGGCATTACTTCTGTGCCTATACCACAAACCTCATATCCAGGATGGACCCTTTAAAGTACATATTTCAGAAACCCTTGCCAGCTGGGAAGCTAGCCAAGCGGCAGATTATGTTGAGTGAGTTCGATATCATCTACGTAACTCAAAAGGCGGTCAAAGGACAAGAATTGGCAGATCATCTTGCTGAAAATTTGGTGGGAGGAGAATACGAACCCTTGAAAACGTATTTTCCTGAAGAAGAGGTGTCATTCGTAGGAGAAGACATTACCGAAGCATACGACGGTTGGAGGATGTTGTTTGATAGAGCTGCAAATTTCAAAGGAGTGGACATTGGAGCAGTTTTGGTATCAGAAATGAGTCAACATTATCCGGTATATGCTAAACTTAGATTTCCCTACACCAACAATATGGCAGAATATAAAGCCTGCATACTAGGACTCAACATGGCAATCGACATGAATATTCAGGAGCTGCTGGTAATGGGTAATTTAAATTTGCTTGTGCACCAGGTACAAGGAGAGTGGTCCACCAAGAATTCCAAGATTGTCACGACCCAAACCGACGGGCCGCGACGAACACCCGGTACCTTACTCAACTGAGTACCAACATAACGTATTTTTCATATCATTCTATCATAGGTAAATGAACCAGAGTAAATCATGAGGGGATACAAACTTATAAATATAAAGTACAAGCCTATAAGGCCGACATGATTCTTTATATACTCGAAATTATAGGCCGACAAGGCCATACAAGTATCTGTATACATGACATCTGTCTAGAAGCTTCGAAGAATACATAATATCATAAAGGTCGGGACAGAGTCCCGCCATACCAACCTATACATGTACTAATTATACTGACCAAAGAAGCAACTCCAGAGAAAATGAAGCGTACCAACACCTTCTGCTGAGCTGATAGCCTAATTGGAGGACTCTCAACCTGTCTATCAAGACCTGCGGGCATGAAACACAACATCCCCAAGCAAAAGGGACGTCAATACAAATAATGTACCGAGTATGTAAGGAATGAAAATAAGTAACTAGTAGACGTGAGAGAAACATGGAGTAAAAGACTCATCATGTATATCTAAATAACTCTATGAATCATTTAATATTATAATGTCGTGCATATGCGTATAAATGTTATACCATGCATGGGTATATGTGTTCATAACATCATCAAACCTCTGAGGGCATCCCATCATTTCATCTCGGCCACTGTGGGCAAATCATCAATGTATAACAGCTGATCAGGTGGTGGTGCGTATATAATGCCATAACCTTTTCCCATATCCCATATACATATATATACATATATACGCGTATATAACACCATCTGGTCAAGGGTCAATGTACATGAATGCAATGCATGAGAAGTTCGTCAATAAAATCTCTTGGAATATCATAAGACCATTATGCCTTTGAGTAATATCATGAAGTGAACTCTTTCAACTTAGGTACTTTTCTGAGACCCATGAACAAATGATAGAATGACATGACACATGGAGAATCAAGAACATAAGCATCTCTAGCATTTCTATGAATAGAGTCATTTATGGAAGTTGTGCATTTGCACGTTTCGTTTGCATTGAATGGATCATGCCAAAATAAATAAGGGATAGCCTTAACATACCTGCATGACATCTTCCTTATAACTCAACCAAGCTCGACACAATGTCTTGCATCTTCAACAAGTGAAATGATATTGCCGCTAACATATAATGTCATACCATCGTATTTGGCTAGTCGTATGGCTTAAGAAAAATCGAGCAGAACCTCCCCTATTTTTAATACATCCCAAAGACCACTAAGGGTCATCAATAGCCCAACAACAACAACAATTATAACCAATAATAGCAACAACAACAATGCAATCCAATATGAGTTCTCCGATTATCTTAACAATCATATTGAGTGGCAAGCTCGTTTTTACTCATAACAAGATATGAATTGAATCTAACTCTTATTTCATAAATTTGTTTACAACCTTCAGAACATCATACTTATATGTACCATATTATTTCTAGTTTAAAACATCCACAAAATGCCTTCCAAAACAGCCTCATACGTCTAGCACCTTAATATTTACCGTCAATCACTTGTTTTTCATCTTTTCTTCTTCAATAAACTTAATTAAAACCTAGAAAAGCTTAGCAACAGCAACCACAATATTTTCAAATTATTTCTTACAATTTCCAGCCACCACAAACCATATATTTAGCCACAAAATAGCCCAACCAAAGAGACAACCATATCTCATGTTCTTTCAAGTGCTATCTTATGGTTTTTTACTCAAACAACACAACCAACACAAGATTAGCCTTAGGAATAATCAATAATTTGTTATAAATACCCTCAATCACACCACAACATCACTGAAGCATTATCTTGTTGTCTTTAACACCTTTGATGATGATTTGAGTTGATTTTCCTTTAGTTTGGTTCTTGGGATCTTGGACCAGATCTTAGAGATAATTGAGAGTGTTTTGGTGTAAGTTTTAAGTGTATAGTGATGAAATATACAAGGGAGAAAGATAACTTATAATCCCACCGCCTCAATTCTCCAAGTAGGTGGGTAAGCTGCCTGCTTTGCAGCTTGAGCAGTGCAACTTCGGATGTTTGTATCTCTCTAATCTGACGTTGTATTAACAAATGGTTTGCAGCGTTGAAAACTAGACACATAGAGCTTTAATTAAATATAATTATTTCCATGTAACTCTCCATATATTGGAAGAAAACGGCGTCGCAATTGGCCTATAAAACTGCCAGTTTCTCCGAAGTGCGGCGATGTGACTTGGCGACCCTACTATATAAATTCATATTTTTCTACCCCGATATCGTATGAATAAATGGTTTTGACCGTTGGAAACTAGGTTCCAAGAACTTAATTTTGGTATATAATATGTCCCAAAATGACCTCATATGACATATGAAATATATTTCTCAAAATGCTTCATTACAAGGCAAATCCTTAGTCGATTTTTTCGCATCTTAAATCCAATTTTTCCCAAACTTTATATTTCATATCCAAACATCTTATATAGTCATATCTTGATTTTAAACTCATTTAAATCATGATTATCAAGTCTCATATTCATCTTAGATTGCTTAAGACTTTAGTAAACCTTTCTTATCCTTGTAGAAGGATTTCATCCTTTTTGAGTTTACATTAGATAATCCTATAATGACAGTGACGTCTGAAGTACGGGGTGTAACAACATTAAATTACTTTATATACTTTTAAAGAAGATCTCATTTCCGATCTTACATCAATTGGCTTACGACATACTTTCACGTACAAAAAACATGGGGTGTAACATCATCCCCCCCCTTTGGAACATTCGTCCTCGAATGGTGACTGATGTGCTTATTAGTCTCATATCCTATAGATCTCATGAATATTTTAATATTGTTTACCATCTAGGAAATTGTTCTGTAAATAAATTCAAAGATCAGGGCATTCCCCCATTTAGGCATCTTCTCACAAATCATGACTTGTGATCGAAATTCTTCCAATCCCATAACTTTGACTACCTTCTGTGTTGCAGCATGTATGACTATGTTCTTTTATGTGTGGATATTCTCTCTTTTTTCCTAGATTTTTGCCAATATCTTTACCTCACTTTTTCAACCTATACAGAACTATGACAAGATGTCCATCAGAGCATATATAGGTGCACTGAAGTTCTTCGCTTGGTACTTTGCCGAACTTACAACTATTGCTATATTTTGTTTTCTAGTCTTGGTTATTGGTCCTTATGGCTTTATTTAATCTAAGTATGTCATACCGTACTATAACACTCACTTAGGTTTATTTTTACCGAGGTATGCTACACAACTCTAGGTTACTTTCTCACTGTTTATCCCATAACCTGCTGGCGCAACCCTGCCACATTAGGAACACATAATCGACCCTGATATCTGAGGACTCAATCTCCTATAATCTCAAATGGTGTCTTCTCCTTTTGAGGGGTTGTATCTCTATAATGATCTAGAATAGGATCTTCATACTGGCATTCCTTCACTTCAGTTACTAAAGAGGATGTTGCCATGTCCTAAATAGTAACTCTAGTACCACCGGAATCTAGTAATTGAATTCCAAGATTAGCTAGCTGATGAATCTCACAAGTTATGTCACTCTACTCTAGCTATAAATATGATAGGCCACCCATAGATATACGGCTGGGGGCGTCTACTACTATATTTTCCTTTCTTGGACTGTATAAAATATCAACATCATAGTCTTTCACTAGCTCCAACCATCGCCTCTGACCTAATACATTGTCACTAGGGCTCGCGTCTCATTGGGAAACATCTGAAGTGATTTTCCTGATCCACCGTGGGGTGATACTATACTTCAATAACCGTACTTCATATCATCCCAAAGTGATTTATCTTATGGGGGTATTCTAATACCGTGCCATCCATAAAATCCCTTTCCTTTAAATCATTACTCAATAGAAGGCCCAAACATCATCCTCTTATTTATCATAATTACACCATTATTATACTACCAGGGAAACATTTCATCTCTTCTAATTGATCCTATTCTTAGACTCCTTTGAGTTCATCTAGACTGTACCGAGCTTTCTATAGCTTATGGAAACCATCAGCTCTATTGTTTTGATGGGCTTAATCTCAAGGCCTTACCTATCCTCGTCATCTTGTCACTCACCATTTCACACCTTTACTCCTATATACCAAAAAACCTTGTCATTATAGGATACTTTAGCGTGCGACATATACATATCGATTCATACTACTCAAAACCTTCATTTACTTGGTAGCATCATAGATTTCCTTTCATGCCTTCTCAGTTGTCTTTAAATGTAACCAATAGCTTGTTTGGGTTGTTCTTCCACTTGTTGCGTTAATACTTGGCTCATCTTAGTACCATCATATGTTGGAATTCCATGCAACCCATATGACCTTGACTATCACCTTTTGATTTTTTTTTATTCTTGTCATTCATTAGCCACCATAGGTGCTACTTTCTTATAGAGTGCATACAATGTTGTTGTGATAATGTTGTTACAAGATCATATCTTCTTTATGTCACTATGCTTAAGTTGAAGCCTACTTACTTATTTCCTCAACTAGTCTTAACTTACCTCTCACACTGGCTCCTTATATATCAAGTGTTCATTTGCACTTATCTATCAATAACATCTTGTGCTGGAATCCTTACCGCCTCTCCCCGGCTTCGTGCTTGCATAATGTTCTAGAGTCGTATCTTATATGTAGGATCTGAATAGATGCAATCTCATTCCTTTTACCTTTTTACCACATTCTTTCTTTACTATTACATTGTTACATCTTAATCTTTGGATTCTTTTCCATCATCATGAACTCTTACTCACCTTGCGGTAACCCTTCTGTACCAAGGATAATTGAATTCCTTACTCACGAGGGTGATACCTAGTGTAACTTGCATACATAGTCCCTTAAGCATAACTTTGCTTACAGTGCTTGCTTTAGGGAAGCATCTTCCTGAATGATCTTGAAAGGTTATTCTTCTATTGTCCATTTTATTATTGCCAGAACGTAATCTCTGAAATTCTCTTGATGCCGACTATTATCAAATTATTTGGTCACTAATTCATGTATAACTTATCTTGTTCACTAGCCCATATTGATTTCTATAATTATGGGGGTCTAACTTTTCCTTCTGGTAATCACGTTAGAGTCACCAACTCATTTTTTTGAAATAGGGATATGACTTTATGGCTTATACTCTTTTATTACCTCAAAGCCTGTCACATCTTGTCTTTTCCTTCACCGACTGTAGACTTTGTCACTGTGTCATATTTTGATTTACTGTTATCATCCATTTATCACATCATACTCATAATGCTTCATTCACAATCTTTTTATTCTCGGGCTAATATTTTTGTCTATCACTTTATTCTAAAACTTCAACAAAACATTCTTTCACTTTTAGCTCCTCTTACTTCATCTCACTTGCTCTTTGGAATGCCTAACATTCTCTCTTTCTTTTTTTTACTCGGGGCTGGAGTCATATAAAGGCAAATATTTATCCCTACTAGGATCCACTCCCATCTTCTGAAGTTTCTAAATATTCTAGTATTCATATATGATTATACTATTTTAGAGTTCACCATCTAGGTGTCTCACAAAAATATCTATTACCGCATTTGCACTATCCTTCGGAAATATCAACTAATGCTAACAATCCATCCATAATTTTGGGTTACTCTAACCCTGACTAGATCCTGATATCTCATACTTCTCTTAAACTATATTTGTCAGCTCCCATAGGGCATAATTGAGGTAGGTGTGGATAATTGTATATATCTCCATTACTGTTGAAAGTACCTCAAAATGCTTATATTTCTCTGCTCGAATTGTTAATATTGTTAATCTTCATTAACTAGATACTTCGTACCCTTCTTCACCTTGCTTCTTTTACTTGCTGAAACTTGTGTCTACCTTTTGATTCTTTTATTCCTTTTTACCATACGAGTGGATAGATATTCTTGCCTTAGGGCTTACCATTAAGAAGCTTAGACAACATAGTACACATATGATCTGCTGAAAACCTCACATTTACTCATCATAAGCATGATGCAAAATCGAGTTCCTGTATCTCAACTCCTCCGCAGCCACCTTCAATCTCCTACCAACTATCTTTCTGAATGTAGATATCATTGTATTACGAATACAATAGAAATTAGAAGTTTGAATTCTTACAACTGGGCTCTACCACATGATCTAGAGTAAGAAGAATGAGTGACAGTACTAAATACCCTGTAGCCTCCTTCTTATAAGTATGGTGCACAACACACCCATAAATAAGACTCTACTAGACACGGCTTGTAGACTGCCTAGGACAGAACTGCTCTGATACCACTTTTGTCGTGACCCAAACCGATGGGCTGCGACGAGAACCCGGTACCTTACTCAACCGAGTACCAACATAACGTATCTTTCATATTATTCTATCATAGGTAAATGAACCGGATTAAAGCATTACAAACTTATACATATAAAGTACGAGCCAATAAGGCCGACATGATTCTTTATATACTCGAAATATAGGCCGACAAGGCCATACAAGTATTTGTATACATGACATCTATCTACATGCCTCTAAGAATACATAATATCATAAAGGTCGGGACAAGGTCCCGCCATACCAACCTATACATGTACTAATCATACTGACCAAAGAAGCAACTCCGGAGCAAATGGAGCGTACCAACACCTTCCACTGAGTTGATAGCCTACTTAGAGGACTCTCAACCTGTCTATCAGGACCTGTGGGTATGAAACACAGCGTCCCCAAGCAAAAGGGACGTCAGTACAAATAATTTACCGAGTATGTAAGGAATAAAAATCAGTAACTAGTAGATTTGAGAGAAACATGGAGTAAAAGATTCATCATGTATATCTGAATAACTCTGTCAATCATTTAATATTATAATGTCGTGCATATGTGTATAAATGTCATACCATGCATGGGTATATGTGTTCATAACAGCATCAAGCCTCTGAGGGCATCCCATCATATTATCTCGGCCACTGTCATCAAATCATCAACGTATAACAACTGATCAGGTGGTGGTGCGTATATAATGCCATAACCTTTTCCCATATCCCATATACATATATATACATATATACACATATATAACGACATCTGGTCATGGGTTAATGTACATGAATGCAATGCATGAGAAATTCGTCAATAAAATCTCTTGGAATATCATAAGACCATTATGCCTTCGAGTAATATCATGAAGTGAACTCTTTCAACTTATGTATTTTTCTAAGACACATGAACAGATGGTAGAATAACATGACACATGGAGAATCAATAACATAAGCATCTCTTGCATTTCTATGAATATAGTCATTTATGGAAGTTGTGCATTTGCACGTTTCATTTGCATCGTATGGATCATGCCAGGGATAGCCTTAACATTCCTGCATGAAATCTTTCTTATTACTCAACCAAGCTCGACACAATGTCTTGCATCTTCAACAAGTGAAATGATATTGCCGTTAACATATAATGTCGAACCATCGTATTTGGCTAGTTGTATGGCTTAAGAAAAATCGGGCAGAACCTCCCCTATTTTTAATACATCCCAAAGACCACTAAGAGTCATCAACAGCCCAACAACAACAACAACAACAATGCAATCCAATATGAGTTCTCCGATTATCTTAACAATCATATTGAGCGACAAGCTCGTTTTACTCATAACAAGATATGAATTGAATTCAACTCTTATTTCATAAATTAGTCTACAACCTTCAGAACATCATACTTATATGTACCATATTATTTCTACTTTAAAACATCCACAAAATGCCTTCCAAAATAGCCCCATACATCTAGCACCTTAATTTTTACCGTCAATCACTTGTTTTTCATCCTTTCTTCTTCAATCAACTTAATTAACACCTAGAAAAGCTTAGCAACAACAGCCAAAATATTTTTAAATTATTTCTCACAATTTATAGCCACCACAAACCATATATTTAGCCACAAAACAGCCCAACCAAAGAGACTACCATATCGCATGTTCTTTCAAGTGCTATCTTATGGTTTTTCAATCAAACAACACAACCAACACAAGATTAGCCTTAGGCACAATCAAGAAGATGTTATAAATACCCTCAATCACACCACAACATCATTGAAGCATTCTCCTGTTGTCTTTAACACCTTTGAAGATAATTTGAGTTGATTTCCCTTTAGTTTGGTTCTTGGGAACTTTGTAAGGCCCCGGTAAATTTTGCAAAGCAATATAGGATTTTGGGGTGCCAGGTAGACTAATTATAATATGTTATATGCTATAGATATGATGTAAGTGAATTGAATTTGGTAAAAAAGTGTATGAGTCATATAATAAGTAAGGTGGGTCCAAGGAGAGGCCTAAGTGTAAGCCAAATGGGAAAATTTCATAATAGGCTAATATTCCAAAGGTACTTGCATTAGTCCATACTTTGAACGAGAATATATAAATATGTATAAGGTATTATGTTATTAATAACCTATCAAATGCAAGATATTTTAGTCTAGTTTCTAATGCTTCAAAGTTATGATCAAATTACCAAAGACTGGAAAAAATGCGATCCTGTGTCGAATCTGCGATCGCAAATATGTCGCTTTTTTGACCTGCGATCGTAGATCTGTCGCAGATTGGGCCAGTGTTGCCTAGTTTTGGTCACCTATTTCTCGAAGCATTATGCGGCCCACATTCTTGTTTTGCTGTTCATTCTGCGATCGCAAACCCTGTTTTGGAGGTTTATTTTTCCTATTTTGATAACACGGCCTCATTTTCATAAATAGGTTTAGGGGCTTCATTTGGGGTCATTTTCTACTGATTTTATAGAGATATGAGAGAATATAGATAGAGAAGGAGGGTCCTAGCTTCATAATCATCCAAATCTTGCTCAAGTCTTCAAGAATCAAGGAAAATAACCATAGATTGTCCTCCATCCGGATTGTTATTGCTAGAGGTGTTGGTGTATTGTAGAAACATAAGGTAAAGCTCTTTGAGGTATGTATGGATAAAACCCTCTTTTATTAGAAATCGAGCTCTGTTGATGTATGTGCAAATGTGGTAAAACTGAAATTGGATGGATGAATTGATTGTTATTTCACACGAATTGGTTTTGCAACTGTGTATACGTGATAGGGGTGCCTCGATATGTTTAATATACTATTCTTGCTAATTTAAAGATGTGTGAAGAATATAAATCATGTGTTGGAATGCCTAGACCTCAATGTCAGAATTTAAATTGAGATTGTCATGCCAACTATGTGAAATCTTATCTATGTTTACACATGAATTGCTCTTGTTTGTACCTGTTATCCTAAATTGTAATGTTTGTATTGAAAGTGGACATGATGTGGGAATTGTGGCCCTAAGTGCCAATGAATTGATATGATATATGTGAAATAATGATTCAAATGAGATGATTAATGAGAAAGGAACAACGACTAGGTAAGGCGGCCTAGCCAATTGGGCCGTGATCGGACACCATGCTGCACACATGGTGGTAATGGGCAGATATTGAATTCCGGAAAAGGAAAATGAGATGGTGATTGAGGTATATTTCTCAAATGTGGCAACCTAGCCGATCGGGTCGTGATCAGACTCCGCTCAAGACAACGGTGGTATTGTGAACAATGTTGAACATATGAAATGCCCAAAATTAATTTATGGAAATCATGTGAAAGCTGTATGAGTCTTTATTTGATGATGTGGTGTTCGGTTAAAGCTTCGATTGTCTCTTGTGATTTCTTTGTTCTTGTATGATAGTTCTTTCTAATAAAATGGTGTTTAGTTATACATAGTAGTACTATTCCATGGTACTAACGTCCCTTTTTCCGGGGGCGCTACATTTTTAAATGAATGTAGGTGACTCCATAGCGGATAGTGCCGATCGTGCCTAGCGGAGCATCCCCCTCTCAAAGTCTTGGTGAGCCCTTTTCTCCTTCAAGGGGTTATGTTGTACATCTTTTGTTATAGATATCCACTTTTGAGGTATAGCCGGGGCCTGGTTGCCGGCGTTGTCATCATTGTCTTTTATATCCTTAGAGGCTCCGTAGAAGTTTGTGTGGGTTATGTACGGGTGTTGGATGGGTCTATGGACTATGCTATAATTCTAAACTCTTGTTTTCTCTAAATTAGAATTGTATGGAATCTTGGAACTTAACTACGGTTTAAGGTTGTGATATGAAATGAACTAACAATGTTGAATGTACAACTTTTCATATTGTCTAAATAAACGATAGCATGGTTTCCTTAATCTTATTGAGCTGGATAGAAAGTGTTCGATAAGGCTTGCTCAATTGGGTTCACTCGATTGAGCGCCGGTCGCGCCTCCCGAGGTTGGGGCATGACAAACTTGGTATCAGAGCCTAAGGTTTTAAAGTGTCCTAGGATGTCTCGGAGGCGTGTCTAGTAGAGCCCTTCTTATCGGTGTGTTGTCGACCACATCTATAATTAGGGGGCTACATGGACATTTAGGAATTTCACCCTTCTTTGATACTCCAATCGTGCGATAGAGCTCAAGTTAGGGAGCTAGTTTTCTCTCCAAGCCTTACTCTCAAAATGAGTAATCATGATACCATAATCCGCGAATTTGATGCCATGAGGGGGAGTGATCCCACCATTGAGTCAGAGGGGATTGCCCAAGGACTTGTTAGGAGAATATATTGAGTTGTGGAGGGTTTGGTAGAAGCTACCGCTAAGAGGGGAGTGTTCTTGTCCCTACTGATGTCACTACACCACCAAATCCTATAGTATATCGGCATGGTACCAGTGTACGTTAGGGATGTGGAGTCGAGGGGAATCGATTCAGCTATTGCCCTATCAACCTAAGGTCACCAAGTAAGTAACTACTTAGCACAACCAACGTACTCTTGTTGTATATGTACATCCATATCGAAGAACTTTCATAGTCATGGTCTTAGTAAATGTTGAGTCACAAACCATTGCATGCACCTACTCTTTGAACGAGATCCAATATTTCTTGAATCCACTCTACCGCAAATGCAATCTCTTATGACATCGAGCTCTATAATAATGTCCTTGAATTGAGTTGTAGCTATAGAATTACCATTTCCGACACACCTTTCTAAACTCTAACAAGGGACTATACCTGAAGAATTTCTTCCCGAATGAATGGATGGACCATTCTAATATTTTTGTACAAAATAAAAGGATATTTTCTCTCGACCATTTATTCTTCTATATTCGAAACCCTAGGCCATTTTTCTTCAAGTTTTTGCATCATCTGAATATTGACATAGTGTCATAGTGAAGATCTTGCCTTGTGTCATCATCATCGCTAGTATGGTAGTGCCCTCGCTCTATCTTTGTTGAGGCTTTCATTTTGGCCTAGTGGTCAGAATCGACAAGATCTTTATTTGTTTGGCGAGAATCTCCTTCTTCTCCGACAGGTTATTTTCTGAATTTGGTCTGCTAAATCACTTTTAAACATTATTAAATCTCCATCAAAGATAGGGTCCGTTGAGCCTCCATGTAGCTGGATCATGCTGCTTATTCTTGTTGCTCATCTTATTCTTGAAGGTTGTTCTTCTTCTGGTTGTAAGGAAGATGAGTATTTTCGTTCCTTCTTTTGTTTGCATAATACTTATTTGAGTGTGGATATATGTTTATTGCTCTATGTTTCTACGAGTCCAACTGATTTTGATGTTTGTAGTAGCACCCCTAGCCGTGAAGCTATTGAGTTTACTCTTAAAAACTCAAGTTCCCTTTTTGTTAGTTCATCTAACATACCCGGCCTTCCCCTAGTTGATGACCCATACCTCAGTTCCAATTTCGAGGGCTGAAGAAAGAGCATAATTGTGTCCCTGGTATCTAGAAATACAATTTCTTTTATCAAATGTAATCCACCCAAATACTTTACCAATTCTGCTGAATCCAGGAAATGGGATAGACGTAACAAGACCTTTATTTTCTAGTTAACTAGTTTTTGGTCCTCTGATATTACTGGGGTTTTCCGTACTCTGACATAACTAAACAGGGATATGGGATTATAGGTGGCGGGGGCAAGTGAATCTATCCTCTTACTTTAACTACGAGCCTACTTCATTCACTATTGGTTATATTATCCCTTCTCAATCCTATCCCCTTAGAAGCGCTACCCTTAAAGGTTGAACTCTAAACCAGAATGAGTATCTCTAATTTTAAAACACTTCTAGATATCTGGTCAAATGGATTAATAAATGCCACAAATTACATGGGTTCTCACTTCACTTCAAGTTCATCAAGGGTTGATAGCATGCTGCAATTTCTGAACCTTCTATGCATGTTCTAATCTAACAATCCTCTTCACAGTCTAACTCCGAATTTTAGTCTTAGGGTTCACCAAGGAGCAACACACCTAGTAACACATTCATATGTCAAGACTTTCTCTCGGCCAAGCCTTATTGCATCCCCCAAATTGGCTGGTAATAGCTGGTTTTGTAGAAGGGTGTTGAAGAGCATCATTGTGAAGTAGAGTTGCTAGCCATAGTTGGATTTTTGAATTCTGGAGCTATACATAACGTGACTTCATACCGAGATCTCCTTTGAAAATATTTTATCTCCTCGTAATCCCTTATATTATCACCTTTCCTAATGGTTACAATGTAAAGGTCACTTCTATAAGCTCTCTCACTTTCTTTTCATTTTTCTTGCATCATATGTTGTTTACCCGTAATCTTCAATGCGATATTATGTCAATGTCTCGACTATTTATCCAACTATATGATCTGATTTAATTAACCTCACTTTTATGTACTCTACAAGCGCCCTGAGAGTGGGCAAATTTCCCCTTTTCTAGAGACTTCTAATGTCTTCAACTCTGTTTAAGCTTGTCGATTCCAAGTGGTGCTCTTAGTTGTGCTGCCTTACTATCTATTTTCATCTGGTAACTCTCCTCGTGAATCTAATTTTATGCCTTATGGCATCAAGGGTCGGGGTATGTTCCTTTTGTTAGGATAAAAAGATATTGCTCGCACTCCTTATGAGATTTTCTCCTAAACAATCATCTACCTGCTCTACTTGTCCATGTGACTAGATAACTTAGGTTACTTTTCTCCGATAAGTGCATCAAGACTTCTCACTCTTTCATAATTATTCATACGGTCGCTTCGAGGCCTTATTCTATACTAGCTCGTAATGATTTTAAGTACTTTCTTGCCATTATTGACGATTTTCTAAGACTACGAGAGCTTGTCTCATGGGTTTCAAAAGTAATGATTTTCTTTAAAGTTCAAGCTTAAATTGCCATGATTTCAAACCAAAGTGTGTCCCCTTTTCAAAAGTCATAAATGGGTCGGATTTGATGAGGTTATGTGGCTCTCTGCTCACTCGGCTTCTAGGAATATTGACAATGTCATTGTCATGTATGGTAATTTTGCTACCTCTGGCATTCCACCTCCTTAGTAAGGGTTAGATTCTTCGAATTATGACAATCTCATAAGTAGATGACTTCTTTTCCATCCTCATGCGCTTGTGGCATAGAGTCCTTGTGTCGCTTATTGTTTGGAGTGAAATCAAATTCCACGTATTTCATTTGTGACCTCAATCACACCCATGTTGCAAGAGTCTTACCATTTGAGCTCAACTACTTACCTTACACTCAGGGACACAAATGGTGTATCCTACTTGATCACTTCTTTAAAAATCTCAAGTTCAAATTCATGGTATCTACCTTATCTAAGAATATTAGTTGACCACTATGCTTCATTTATTTGATAATTGATGTAGTCACCTAGATTAAACCATGTCAGCATCATTAATAGAAATCCGCATGTCTCTTAGCATGTAACCTCGTGAAATACTCCGCTCAGCGCATAACTGGATTCCTGAATAATTGCAGCCCAATCTTGAACTCCGTTTCTCCTAACTATATTAGATCTATTTGGTATTGAAGGTTCAAACGTGTCAAAGTCACCCTGTGATCACATATATTTAGTAGGTAATTTTATGGTCAATTTATTATAGCACATCTTAGAGTAATCATGAAGGTCACCACGAGTTTAGTTTGGGTGTTCGCATAGAGATTTAGAATTTAGGAGGGTGAACCGGTTATTCTCAAAATTTTCCCATGTAGATGTTATGTGAATTGATAATGAAGGGTACGTAAGCGCATTTCCCATTAGGTCGCACTAGGAGTATGATGTTTCCCCATAGTTGTTCCTCATGAATTTGTGTTTTCATATGTCTATGTCTAAGAAGGTAGGTGGAGATCATTTGTGTATCATCCTGGTGTAAATTATTGAAGGTGAATATTAATGGATAGTTAGCTTATGCGAGGTATCTAGCTATCATCCTTGTTAGATAAGTTTAGGGGTTAGGATTGCTTCCGTGAATGTGTTATGGCAAAGCTTGTGAGTCGAGGAGGCCACCTTGAAGGCCGAAAGTGTCATGGAAGGAAAATATTTTCGCTTGATTGTATATCAATAAGCTCTGACTTGAAAGGTACCTTATAGGTGTTATGATCTAAAAATGTGCAGTCCATGTTCATGTGTTATTATGATAATGTAGTTCTTGTGATGATGAGAATTAGTGTTATGGGTATATACATTGTAGTGCTTTGTCGAGTTATGGATAAGTTTTTAGGATAGTTTTGGGTGATTCTCTGACAGGTGGATAGGCCTAGTTACAAAGGAGATGCTGTCGAAATTTCTAGAAAAAAAAATTTAGGAGTTAGTCAAAATTTAGAGACTTGAGGTAAAATAGAAAAGAGATTTTCTATGTTAGGTATTTGGGTTAGGCTCTACCTCTCATTCGAGGATGAATGATCCTAAGAAGGGGAGAATGTAAGGCCCCGGAAAATTTTGCGAAGCAATATAGGATTTCGGGGTGCCAGGTAGACTAATTATAATATTTTATGTGCTATAGATATGATGTAAGTGAATTGGATTTGGTAAACAAGTGTATGAGTAATATAATAAGTAAGGTGGGGTCCAAGGAGAGGCCTAAGTGTAAGCCAAATGAGAAAATTTCATAATAGGCTAAGATTCCAAAGGTACTTGCACTAGTCCATACTTTGAATGAGCATATTTATATATAAGGTATTTTATGATTAATAACCTATCATATGAAAGGTATTTGAGTCTAGTTTTCAACACTTCAAACCTTTCGTCATTTGGACATTCCTACACAAAGTTATGATTAAATTATCAAAGACTGGAAAAATATGATCCTGTGTCGAATCCGCGATCGCAAATATGTCGCATTTTTGACTCTGCGATCGCAGATCTGTCGCAGATTGGGCTAGTGTTGCCCGATTTTGGCACCTATTTTGTGATGCATTATGCGGCCCACATTTTTGTTTTGCGGTCCATTCTGCGATCGCAAACCCTGTTTCGGAGGTTTATTTTTCCTATTTTTATAACCTAGCCCCATTTTCGTAAATAGGTTTTGGGGCTTCATTTGGGGTCATTTTATACTGATTTTAGAGAGTGATGAGAGCATATCGAGAGAGAAAGGAGGGGCCTAGCTTCATAATCATCCAAATCTTGCTCAAGTCTTCATGAATCAAGGAAGATAACCATAGATTGTCCTCCATCCGGATTGTTATTGCTAGAGGTGTTGGCGTATTGTATAAACTTAAGGGAAAACTCTTTGAGGTATGTACAGCTAAAACCCCCTTTTATTAGAAATCGAGCTCCGTTGATGTATGTGCAAATGTGGTAAAACTGAAATTGGATGGATGAATTGATTGTTATTTCACACGAATTGGTTTTGCAACTGTGTATACGTGATAGGGGTGCCTCGATATGTTTAATATACTATTCTTGCTAATTTAAAGATGTGTGAAGAATATAAACCATGTGTTGGAATGCCTAGACCTCAATGTCAGGATTTAAATTGAGATTGTCATGCCAACTATGTGAAATCTTATCTATGTTTACACATGAATTGCTCTTGTTTGTACCTGTTATCCTAAATTGTAATGTTTGTATTGAAAGTGGACATGATGTGGGAATTGTGGCCCAAAGTGCCAATGAATTGATATGATATATGTGAAATAAAGATTCAAATGAGATGATTAATGAGAAAGGAACAACGACTAGGTAAGGCGGCCTAGCCAATTGGACCGTGATCGGACACCATGCTGCACACATGGTGGTAATGGGCAGATATTGAATTCTAGAAAAGGAAAATGAGATGGTGATTAAGGTATATTTCTAAAATGTGGAAACCTAGCCGATCGGGTCGTGATCAGACTCCGCTCAAGACAACGGTGGTATTGTGAACAATGATGAACATATGAAATGCCCCAAATTAAGTTATGGAAATCATGTGAAAGCTGTATGAGTCTTTATTTGATGATGTGGTGTTCGGTTAAAGCTTCGATTGTCTCTTGTGATTTCTTTGTTCTTGTATGATAGTTCTTTCTAAAAAAATGGTATTTAGTTATACATAGTAGTACTATTCCATGGTACTAACGTCCCTTTTTCCGGGGGCGCTACATTTTTAAATGAATGTAGGTGACTCCATAGTGGATAATGCCGATCGTGCCTAGCGGAGCATCCCCCTCTCAAAGTCTTGGTGAGCCCCTTTCTCCTTCAAGGGGTTGTGTTGTACATCTTTTGTTATAGATATTCACTTTTGAGGTATAGTCGGGGCCTTATTGCCGGCATTGTCATCATTGTCTTTTTTATCCTTAGAGGCTTCGTAGACGTTTGTGTGGGTTATGTACGGGTGTTGGATGGGTCTATGCACTATGCTGTAATTCTAAACTCTTGTTTTCTCTAAATTACAATTGTATGGAATCTTGGAACTTAACTACGGTTTAAGGTTGTGATATGAAATGAACTAATAATGTTGAATGTACAACTTTTCATATTGTCTAAATAAACGAAAGCACGGTTTCCTTAATCGTATTGAGTTGGGTAAAAAGTGTTCGATAAGGATTGCTCAGTTGGGTTCACTCGATTGAGCGCCGGTCGTGCCTCCCGAGGTTGGGGCATGACAATCTTGGACCAACTCTTTGAGAGAATTGAGAGTGTTTTGGTGTATGTTTTCTATGTATAATGACGAAATATACAAGGGAGAAGACAACTTATAAGCCCACCGCCTCAATTCTCCAAGTAGGTGGGTAAGCTGCTTGCTTGGCAGCTTGAGCGGTGAAACTTCGGACAATTGTATCATTCTAATCTGACATTGTATTGACAAACAGTTTGCAGCGTTGGAAACTAGATACATAGGGCTTTAATTTCATATAAATATCTCCATGTAACTCTCAAAATATTGGGAGAAAACTGTGTCACAACTGGCCTATAAAACTACCAGTTTCTACGAAGTGTGGCAATGTGACTTGGCGACCCTACTATATAAATTCATATTTTTCTACTCCGATATCGTATGAGTAAATGGTTTGGACCTTTGGAAACAAGTTTCCAAGACCTTAATTTTGGTATATAATATGTACCAAAATGACCTCATATGACACATGAAATATATTGCTCAAAATGCTTCATTACAAGGCAAATCCTCAATCGTTTTTTTCGCATCTTAAATCCTATTTTTCCCAAACTATATATTTCATATCCAAACATCATATATAGTCATATTTTGACTTTAAACTCATTTAAATCATGATTAACAAATCTCATATTCATCATAGCTTGCTTAAGACTTCAGTAAACCTTTCTTATCCTTGTAGAAGGATTTCGTCCTTTTTGAGTTTACATTAGATAATCCTATAATGACAGTGACGTCTGAAGTACGAGGTCTAAAAACATTAAATCACTTTATATACTTTCAAACAAGATCTCATATCCGAGCTTACATCAATTGACTTACGACATACTTTCATGTACAAAAACATGGGGTGTAACAAAGATATTGCCATATCTACACCATGTAGAGGAATTGAGAAAGAGTTTCACGAAGATAGAGTTCCGGCATGTGCCCAGAATTCATAATGAGTTTGCCGATGCATTCGCCACTTTGTCAACTATGATACAACATCTAGATAAGAATTTCACTGATCCCACCCTAGTGAGAATCCAGAATCAACCAGCTTACTTTGCTCATACTGAGGAAAAGACAGATGCAAAGCCTTGGATCCACGAGATCAAAGAGTATTTGGCAAGAGGAGAATATCTGGAGCATGCAAACCACACTCAGAAGCGCATGCTCCGAAGATTGTCCAATCACTTCCTCCACAACGGAGGAAACTTGTATAGACTAAATCTTTATTTGGATTGCTAAGATGTGTCGACGCAAGAGAGGCTTCTAAACTACTTGAGGATATACATGCTGGGACTTGCAACCTGCACATGAATGGTTTTATTTTGGCCAAGAAGATACTTAAGGCCGGTTACTTTTGGATTACCGTGGAGACAAATTGCGTCCAGTATGTCCACAAATGCTACCAATATCAAGTGCACGCCGATATGATAATAGTGTTGCGAAATGATTTCAATGCAACCAGCTCACCTTGGCCATTTTTCGCTTGGGGAATGGATGTCGTCGGTCCAATTGAGCCCACAGCTTCAAACGGGCACAAGTTTATTCAAGTGGCCATTGATTACTTCAAAAAATGGCTAGAGGTTGCATATTACAAAGCTGTAACCAAGAAAGTCATTGCAGACTTCGTCAAAGATCGTATTTTTGCCGATTCGGAGTTCCCGAGTTTATTATCACTGATAATGCAGCCAATCTCAACAGTGATCTAATGAAAGCCATGTGTAAAACTTTCATAATCAAGCACAAGAATTCCACAGCCTATAGACCTCAGATGAATGAAGCCGTAGAAGACGCCAACAAAAACATCAAGAAGATACTAAGAAAGATGGTAGAAAACCACAAACAATGGCACGAGAAACTACCTTTTTCTCTGTTAGGATACCGCACTACAGTTCGCACATCAACCGGAGCAACTTCCTATATGCTAGTTTATGGTACCGAAGTTGTCATCCGAGCTGAAGTAGAGATTCCCTCTTTAAGAATCATACATGAAGTTGAACTCAGAGATGCAGAATGGATAAGGAGCCGATATGAACAATTGTCCCTTATAGATGAAAAACAGATGAATGTTGTATGTCACAGTCAGTTTTACTAGAACCGGATGTCTAGAGCTTTCAACAAAAGGGTTAAACCAAGACAATTTGCACCAGGACAGCTGGTACTGAAGAAGATCTTCCCACATCAAGATGTAGCCAAAGGAAAATTCTTTCCCAACTGGCAAGGTCCTTATATGGTTCATAGGGTGCTGACAGGAGGAGCACTTATACTTGCAGAAATGGACGGAGAAATCTTTCCAAAACCGATAAATTCATACACAGTCAAGATACTATGGTTAAACTACTTACATTTCCTCATCTGGTGTAATTGAACTACGCTTGACCTGATTCCCGTTTAAGATGGGATACGTAGGCAGCCCTGTGGGTTCGGTCGTATCATAATAAAATTTCCATTTTTTTCCTAAGATCAGAAACTGGGGCAGAATTTTTGGGAGGACCCTCAAAATTCTGGAGAAAGTCCAGCCGACGCCGTCGCATACCAGAAAGTCAGAAATTGGTTAAGAAACTGGGGTAGAATTTTATGAAGGATTATATAAGCTCCGAAGAGTGTTCAACAAATCTCGCAAATGGCCAAAGGATCATCTACCAAACTAGGGCAAAATTTTGAGGACACTCAAAATTCTAATATGAGGAAGCTGCAATGTCTCTAAATGTGTTACAATCACTAGTTCATCTAAATCTACTTAATACTCCAATATGTTTCTAAAACAACTTTATTTTATCAATAATTGCATATTTTCGAAAACTATATTTTTCGTAACAGTCAGGTGTTACCCAGGGAAACTGAAATAAGGCCTCCAGAATAGAACAAAGCAAGGCCAGCAGACAAAGGCGCGAACCAACCTCCCCCACTCACAAAACTTACAATTTTTCTTTGAATACATGCACATTTGACGTAGCGATAGCATTCGCAAACATGTATACACAAAGCAAATTCACTATCAAATAGGCCATCAGACACCGAATATATCTCCAGCTAAGAAATATACTACTCTTATTTGCTACTCGCTCTTTGCATGAGGCTAATCCTTTTCTCTACACCTGCATAAGGCTAATCCTTGCCCCCACACCTACATGAGGATAATCCTTGCCTCCACACCAGCATGAGGCTAGTCATTGCCTCTATATTTGCATGAGGCTAATCCTTGCCTCCGTATTTTCATGAGACTAATCCCTGCCTCCATACTTGCATGAGGCTAATCCCTACCTCCATATCTGCATGAGGCTAATTCTTGCCTCCATATCTGCATGAGATTAATCCTTACCTACATATTTGCATAAGGCTAATCTTTGCCTCTGTATTTGCATGAGGCTAATCCTTGCCTCCGTATTTGCATAAGGCTAATCCTTGCCTCCGTATTTGCATGAGGCTAATCCCTGCCTCCATACTTGCATGAGGCTAATCCCTGCCTCCATATCTGCATGAGGCTAATCCTTACCTCCATATCTGCATGAGGCTAATCCTTGCCTCCGTATTTGCATGAGGCTAATCCTTGCCTCCGTATTTGCATGAGGCTAATCCATGCCTCCATACTTGCATGAGGCTAATCCCTGCCTCCATATCTGCATGGGGCTAATCCTTGTCTCTATATCTGCATGAGGCTAATCCTTGCCTCCATCCATGCATGAGGCTAATCCTTGCCTCTATATTTGCACGAGGCTAATCCCTGCCTCCATATTTGCATGAGGCTAATCTCTACCTCCGCATTTGCATGGGACTAAGCATTGTCTCTCTTTGCATAAATATCGCTCTATTCCGGTACTATCTATTTTTTTTTGATCGGGCTAAGCTCTGCCCTTCACTTCACCAGACTAAGCCTTGTCTTGTTAACATCATATTATTGCAGCTCATGGGCTGAAATATCGCCAACCTATCCAAAGGCGTCATAGTCTAAATGGCATCATTCTCATAGCCGGAAGACATCATGCCATGGCCTGAGGATCTCTAAAACTTGCATATCATTATTCAAAGGCGTAATGGTTCGGAGGCACAATCTTCATGGCCCGAGAACATCATTTCATGGCTTACGAATCCCTCACCGAACAATTCGTGACCCAGGACATCATGGTCTGAGGACGTCAGCCTTAAATCGTCCGAAGATAACTTTCATGGTCCAAAGGGAATTTGCATCATGTTTAAATTCTTGACAAGCATTCGCCATATCCACTCTTGCATCCATTCTGGTCCAAAGGGAATCTGCAAGTGACAAGCAAGCAACCGCTATCCTAGAAGGGTTGACCTCGCTCCAGTTCCTTCAACCACCTCAGACCTGGACCATTCGCCATATCCACTCTTGCATCCATTCTGAAATCTCGTGTCCGTTCTTGTAATGACTTCATCGGTATTTTCCGCCAATGAATCCAAAACCACATGCGGCCTGATTCCTGCAAAACCAGGGATATCTAGGCAGCTCAAAGATCAGAGTCCAGCCTCTATCTTTCAAAACATCCCATCCGATCACAATTGGCCATCATTTCTCTACCCGAAAACTCTTTCATCCATCCCGGGTAAATAAGGGTAGTTGTTGATACCTAATTTTTTCCTATAATATTTTTGAAATGCATATATACATTTAAAACTATGCATTAGCATCAATGGGTATTTTCCCATAATTTTTACACCCTTAAAACAATTCATTTTAATATTTTCTTCATATAAATAATTGAAAAATTGAATCACAAATGAATTTAGAACATGTATTGATTTAATATTACTATTATAGGTTCTATTGAGTCTAAATTATTTCAAAAATAGCCAAACTGGCACTTTTTCGCTATAATTGCAATAACTTTGCAATTATAGCCCGTGCATATATTTTTGTATTATTTTACCATAAATTAATCATTTGCATTTTTAAACACTAAATAACTATTTTAAAAACATTTCTATGCATGAAATTTATTTTTTATAGTTAGTAATTATTTTATAAATTATTTTTTTAATCAATTGATTGGGTATTTAATAAATAGCCTCTTTTTATTTCAATTTTGTCGGGAAATTAACCAGCCCAATACCCCTTTAATACCAGCCATATTCACCCAAGCCCAATCTGCACCTACCCGACCCAAGATCTCCATCAAATCGTGGAAGATCAATGGTCCACATCAAAACATACCTTTTTAATCAAACGAACCCCCTAAACCCTAAATATTTCCTCCATACAGCCGCCCTCGAATCCCCTCTTCTCCAGTTCTCTCTGAGACCAGCCCCTAACCCTAATTGCCGCCGCCCAAAATCAACCTTAATCCCTTGAATCCTTGTCTGATCTATGGCATCCTATGGCTGTACGAGGCCTCTACTTGTCTCCTATCTCCTTGGGTTGCTCGATTGTGTGGTTTCGTGGAAGGATTTTGAAGATATCAGCTCAAGCTCTTGTTTTAAACTCTTCAAAAGTCCGTCTATGGTCCGTGAATGATTTCTATCAAAGTCTAACGGTTCAAATCCTTGATTCAAAAGCCAGATTCTCTTACCCTTTCTCTTTTCTTCAAGAAACCCAATGTTTGGGCTTGAATCCGTTCAGATCTCCGTAGATTTGGAACGATCCTGAGTTCATCATTGATTTTCTTAAAAGTTCCTTTACTTCTTTCCTAGTTAATCGATGCTTGAATATTTTCGTTATATTAGAGTTTGTCTCTTGTTGTTTGTTGGTCAACCCTTTAGGTATCAGAAACATTTTTAAAATTCCATGGCTACTCTTCTAGGTTCTTTTGCTCCTTTATTACTGACCGATTTTTAAACACTACAATACTTCAGGTTTTGACTTCTATTTGTTCGAATCTCTGTATGTTTACATGCCTTCAAGTTTTCTTCTTTAAGTGTTTTCAAACTAGAGTTTCATCCCTTTAAGTTTTCTGCGAAAATTCTAAAGTGTTTTACTATGGTTCTCTTTACTTGTTTGAATGATTTTTTATATCTATGTTTTAATCCCTAGGGTTTCTGCTTATTTCACTGATTACTTCAATGTTTTGCCCATTATTTTTTAGTTCTATCAATTAAAAAATGATTGACTGATTTTATTTGCCTAATTATGGTTCAAATTATATTTTCTATCGAGATTGGTACTTCTCTGTGATTTTTCCTTATTTGTGACTCATGATTGGTATTACTTGCCTTAATTGGTTTATTAGCCTGATTTATGGGTTTTAATTGCTTTAACCGACTCCTAGACGGTCTTTGATTGATTTAGTTACCTTATTGAACCTGTAACTTGGCTGTTAATTGATTCTCCCTCTTTTAAGGGGTTCTTTCCGAATTTTGTAGAATTATTTGATTGGGTTTAGCCCCAATTAACTATTTAATTTTACCTGCATACCTTATTTGGAACTCTTAATTATTCTTTGCCTTATTTGTTTTATTCTGCTAAGTGTTATATAATCTCCCCATTCTGGCTTTTGAAAGACACGAACACTAGTTTACCCATACTCTCACTCTCTTAAAAGCTCTCTATTCTCTTCTGTTACTTGCAATTCTCACTAATCCAGCCGGCTATTTGAACCATCTCTGCTCTATACTCTGTCTTCTCTCCTTAACTGGTATGTCCTGATTCAATTCACATTCTAAAACTATGTGTTTTCTTTGTTGCTGCAGTTCATTAGTTGTGATTTCCAGTTCTATTTACTATTCTACTGTCATGTGCTCAACGTGTAACCAACATGCTTAGATTACACTGCCTAACTATTGTATCACTTAGCATGTTGAAGTTGTTCTGTTAGAGGCTATGACTAGTTTATTTGCCCACTACGATCTGTTTACTGTTTAGCATGTCCAATCATGTTTTGAGATGATTGCATGAACCCTATATGTTCACTAGTGTGTACAAGCTATATTATTTGTTTACTGTCTCACCCAACATGTCTACATCCTGCTTGTTCTATATGTGATTAGTATTTCTAAACTTTGTATGCTTCATGAAGTGCTTGCCTAGTTTATTCATTTGTGTCTTACCAACTCTATTTTACTAATGAAATCCTGTTAAGGTATCGAGCCCTTCAAAGTACTCTAGTTGTGTGTATTGATCATGTCTAAGACCTATGTGTTCTCAACATGTCTTTGTTGTAATCTTTGACTAACTTTTCAATTCCACAACCTCTTAAGAAATTTGTCTATCTGTTTGCTTATACACTAGGTTGTATTCTACGCCAACCCGTCTCTCTCCATGTGTGGAACCCGTTTGCACTATAATATTTCTGAAACTGTGTGTTCTGTGACTTGCATTATGATTTCAAAAAAATATTTTTTCATACTTTTTCTCAAACTGTTTACCACCCTAGCTAGTACTGGTTTCAGAAAATCTTTTTCACTCCTAAGGCCCTCTTGCTACTGTTTACCAAAACTCTTTCAAATCATGTCAATCACTCTCACTTATTCTTAGGTTATTAAGTTCTTCCCTTCTAGTGTGTGTACTGCTTACAGATCCCTGAGATCTCACTGAACTGTGGCATATCAGGGCTGACACTTCCGCACTACACATAATCAGTCTTTGTTTGAGGAAAGTCTCGGTGTGAGCACTGCCCAGGATCCTTGAGGTCCTTAGGAAACTCTAACACACCTGGACACGAAATTGGTAATGAATGTTGGGCATTTAAGACTAGTGAATTCTTGGTACACCAGCATTGCTTTGGGCCTACTTCAGGCTCCCTATAGCTTAACTTCTATTCTATTTATGTAATTTTTATTCTATCATCGGTCTGTAATAATTTATTGTGAACAGATAATAGGGTGACTAGTGAAAAGGGAGGGTAGTTGTATACTGTGGGAAAGTTGGGTAGATAACATACCCATAGGGTTCATTTCGATTTAAATGCATTTTGTTAGATAGCATACCTATATGGTTCATTTTGGTTCAAATACGTTTGTTAGATAATATGCATATAGGATTTTGCTTTGGTTTAAATAAATTCTACTCGCTTTACTTTACATAATTAGAAATCATGCCTATAGGATCTAAAATCAGCTTTAATTATAGAAATAATGCCTACAGGATCTAAAGTCAATTTAGTTAGATCTAAAAATCAATTTAACTTTAACTCATGCTTGTAGTTCTGAATCAGTCTAATTAACTAACCTGCTCATTTCTTCAACTATGTGTTAATCAATATCAATAGAAAGCATGCCTATAGGATTTAAATTGCCCGTTTCAAATTTTTTACTGTTCTACTGCATTCCTAATCAATGATAGATACCATGCTCATAGGACATCACTATTATACGCCCAGACAAGCCTATAGGGCAGTTAAAAATCCTGCAAACTGTAAATCTACATTCTGTTATTTGTGACTACTCATATCCAATAGGTCTAAAATCAGTAGGCACACTGAATGGGTCTCTAACACTTTGGTCCTAACTCAATATTGCATATTTCTCCTCACCCTAGATATCATGTTCTAGGGCTTCTCTTAAATACCTGAAACTGTGTTTAAGACGTGCACTTGCTTGCTCTATTTGTGGAGGTAAAACTTGAGCCTTTAATTGTTCCATCTTTGGTCTAGTCCTAATTGTTTTGGTTGTCGCCAAGATATTTCTCCTTTAAGTACCTTAGGATAGTCTAGAATTACCCAAATTAGAGGTCATAAATACCTTAGGGCCACAAGGAAGGGATGAGTAGTGCATGCATAGGATATATTTTAAGGCTGCTAGAACGCTTTAGGCTATGACCAATGGGGAGGGGATTGGGTAGTAAGGATATGATAACTGCGCGCTAATGTTGCGTGTAGCCCCTCATTGAGGAGTGATTATCGGGAATTGCATGGGTGTGATCCTGTACTCTAACTAACCTAGGACTCCTCTTTTCCAATTCCTATGTTTTTAAGTTCTATGAACTTCTTTTTTTTACATATAAATATGCAAGTTGTTCAAACCTCTCCCTTGCTTCCGTTACCTGAATCATACATGTGTTTAGAATGTGAAAACATGCCTTTATTTGCAAATATGTGTTTAAATTGTTTACTTGTAAAATGACTAATTCACATAGTTTATGTTCGGCCGGGACCTACCGTTGTGGACCGCGAGGGGGCCTAACACCTTCCCCTCAAGGTTATTTCGAGCCCTTGCCCTAATTTCTGGTAATGAAAACTAGTTACCTGAGTTAACTGCTTTAGGTGCCCTAACGAACCTTAATCCGTTAGGTGGCGACTTTTCAAATGCCCAATTCCTAAAAGGAAACGAGTTATTCGCTGTGAGCACGTGATTTTTGCTCTATATGAATTACTCTCATAAATTCAAAAAAAAAATAATTTTTCCATTTGTTTGCAATTTCGTAGATTTTTGTTTGTTATTGTTTGCATTTGTCTGTGCATGTTTATTTTACTAAATGAAAAATACAAAAATATGTTGCATTTGCATTTGGGATTTAATTTTACATTTTAGGATTAATTGACAAATTAGTTATTTTATAAAAATGGGAAAAATCACAAAAAATAGTTTACTTGCACTTTCAATTCTAATTTTGAATTTTGGTGGTTTTTCCCTTTAATTTGGTTTTTAATTATTTGTAGTAACAATTATTAAGGTTAATTAATTTAATGTGGTAGGATAATTGGGCTTAGGATTTAATTTAGGTTTTAATTTTAAATTTTGGGAAAAGAAAAAGTTTATTTTAAGAAAAATGAATTGAAAAAAAAAGAAAGAGAAGGAAATAATGAAAAAGGGAAATTTAGGCCAAATCGGGCCATGTCCCCAGGCCCAGACTAATTTCCCCTTAGACCTGTCCAAATTACCCCTTTACCCGGCCCAAAACCCGTCCCTAATACCCGGTCCAGCCTTCATAATCAAAACGACGTCGTTTCATCCTCTTTGATCTGGACCGTTGATCTCAGTTGATCAAACGGTCCGTAACTGACCCTGTCTCAAATATAAGTGTCCGAATCTCGCACCCCCCATTTCCCAGACTTCATCATCCTCAAGCCAAACCCTGGAGAGCCGCCCTAATTCCAACCACCTCAGGCCAGCGGTGCCACCTCCGATGACCACCATATTCACACCTTATACTCCTCATCCCTTCCACAATCCTAATCCATAACCAACTTCATTCGAACACACTCAGAATCCCTCGAATCTGAGGTTGAAGTCACAAACCCTAGCGCCGCCCTCATTTCCTCCGGTGGCGGCGCCGCCTTTGTTCACCACCAAATTGACGCCATAGACCCGCCATGACCCCCTTGTACCAAATCCACGCTACATTCCCCTCGAATATGTCTAGAATGTGTCGAATATTGAATCTAAGGTTGAGCCCTAGAAGCCCAAACTTGACCAGTGCATGCAAGGTTATTGAGGGCAGATTTTATCCCGAAATAACATCATTTGCTTTTTCTTATCCAAGCACAAACGATTGGCATTATTTGGAGATCTAATCGGAGGTTCAGTCAAGTTCAAGGCTTGAATTAGTGAGTCTCCTAAGCTTTTCCATCCAATTTTTCTTATCTCGTCACCGTCCCTCATCGTTTGTGTTGTAAATCCGTGATTGTCCCCCCTTCTCTTTCTTCTTACTCATTTTCCTTTACCCCATAGTATTTCCTGTCATTGCTGTTTTAATTAAATTTATTTTGTTTTCTTTGTTTGATTGTGATTTACAGTAGGAGTTCGATGCTGAGTTGGGTAATTAAAATAATTCAAGCTTAAAATCAGAAAGTAATTGTGTCTTCCCTAAATTTTTGATTTATTAGTTTCTTTGGTTCATTTGGTCACTTCTAAGTGTTTCGAGCCCTAACGAGTAACTATGGTCATCTTTGACCTGGTTAAAGGGTCTAGTTAATTAGACCATGAGTTAATTTGAATCAATGGGTAGGCTAAGGTAAATAACAGGGGTATGGGGGTTAGTTTGGGTAGTCTTAGTGAGGGAATCTATTTGTAACTGTTTGGGAAGCTTCTAGGAAGCTAGGGGAGGGGACTACTTTGCAAAAACTGAATTTGAACTAGGGGTGTTTAAGCTAAAATAAAAATTGCAAAAGGGTATAGGTGCAAATCTGATCCTCATCTAGCTACCCTAATAATTTGCCTATAAAGGCAGCTTTTCTTGCCTTTCAAGGCAAACCCAAGACCTAAGGAGGAAGAACTAAAAATAGAGAAATAGGGACGGTTACATTGGGATTGCTCCATTGGTTCCAATTTTGGAATTTCAACTTGTTAAGGCAATCCGTGGTTCATTCAAGTGTGATAAATGGCCTGAGTCTGTTTCTTGTCGAAAAGTCTGGGGCAGATTTTGTGTTTTAACCACTGTTTCATTGAATTTGAGTCAATTTCATTGAAAGTTGGTTGGATCTGGGTTATTGTTCAACTAAAACTGACTTCTGGGCTGCTGTATATCATTTCCTAAGTTTGAAATTGGGTTGTTGATCACCTCTCGCTGCTGAATTCTACTATACTGCTTCTGGTGATCCCTCACTATTCCTTTTCCTGTTTCAATTTTCGGGTAAATACTCTTGATTTCTAAATCATGTAAGTCATGGTTCAAAGAGTGTGTTTTTTGAAGAAAAGTGAAGAGGGTGTTATCAGATGTTATGGCTTTTGTTTCCTTTTTCTCTTTCAGCGTGTCTTGGGTTTATGTTAATACTATAGTAGGACTCTTATGTAGTGTGTGTTGATTTTTCTTTTGTTTAACTCCTGGATTCTGCTGCTATTAGAACTGGCCATCAACTTTAAGATCCGTGAACATTGTTATTTTAAAATTGCAGATCTGTTAGAATGTTATGCTAATGTTATCGTAGTTAAGATTGAGCATGTGTTAAAAGTTGAAGTCATCGGTGTTCTCCGGATTTAAATATGCTCTGTTTTGCTTTGTTTGTCTATGGCTGCTTGTTAGTAAGTTAGAACTTGGAAATTAAATGGGTGTATTTCTCCTTTCATATATTGTCACAAGTCTGCAATAACTGCTGAATCTTAATTTAATTATCGGATTTTAGTTGGTAAGATTTTAAATTGGATTAAGGCGTAGTTCCTTCTTTGCTTTCGAAACTAACAGGGTGTGCGAGTTTGAATCGTTTTGAATTGGTAAGGTTCTTATTTTGAATTGTTTAACGTGTGTAAATATATTTGGTTCAAAGCCGGAGTTGTAGGGGCAGTGTAAGATGACCTCAAGTGCAGTAACACTGAACCGGCTATCAACCTGGATCCTTTTTGCGCCCAGTTCCCTTTCGTATTAAACTCTTGATTTGGGCTTCATGTCTAGCCCAATCAGGTCTCCATGTTCGCCGTGGTTATTAGCTATTGGATCTCGGGTCAGGCTCATGCTTTGAAATGAAAATAGATTAGGCCTCATCCAGTACTAGCCCATAAATCAACAATTCGAATTTAATTGTAGTCTAGGAGTAGCTGCAATTCTTTTAAGCCTTACTCAATTAGTGGATCATTGTAGTTAATTCGAAGTGTGTCTTGCTAGCCGGATGTATAATTTAGGGCCTTCACTTAATTAATTGCAATCCTTTAGAAATCGAGGTATGCCATTTAGCGAACTTTTCATGTCCCTCGCGAAGCTAAAAACGCGTAGTTGCTCTAGGCGCGTTGTTTTAATAAAAGTACTTTTCCTGAATTCGGGTGCGCATTTATGTAACCCAAATCAAAATCTCGACAATGTTGAAATATGTCGAACGCTGGGGTGCATTTATGTGACGTGGTTCAAGACATTTTTTAACAACGTTGTAATGTTTCTAAAAATGAATAAAAAGCGGCTAAGATTGAAAATGCACATATGTTTGAACATGTACTAAAATCAGATAATTAAGCTGAATATAACAGTTGAGCGACCGTGCTAGAACCACGGAACCCGAGAATGCCTAACACCTTCTCTCGGGTTAACATAATTCCTTACTCGGATTTCTGGTTCGCGGACTGTTAAATAGAGTCAAACGTTTCCTCGATTCGAGATTAAACCGGTGACTTGGGACACCATAAATTATCCCAAGTGGCGACTCTGATCTTAAAATAAACAAATCCCGTTTCGATTGTCCTTTAATTGAAAAAACTCCCTTATCATTATACCATTTACGGGGTGTAGTAAAAAAGGAGGTGTGACAGCTCTGGCGACTCTGCTGGGGATCGAACCCAGAATCTCTGGTTCAGGGTTCAGAATTCGAGCTTAGATGAATTGTTATATTTGGCTTTATCTGATTTTGTTACATGTTTGGGCCTAATGTGCCAAATGTTATTTTTTTACCGCTTTGATATTATCTGAACTGTATATATAAACTGCTACGAAACCCCTCTCTTCTCCCTCCTAAGGAGTGCAAGCTGGTCGTGACTTCTTTCTGTTAGTGTCATATCCCAAATAGGACGAGGCTCGGACAAGTTGCAAAGCCGGATGATCCTTTGGTTACCGGTACGCAGCCCCCCCTCGGCTCGAGTTGTCCGCTCGGGTAAGCCAGGTCTAGAACAAATAAACCCAGGGTTTTAAACCTAGTATAACAATACCTCATGTTGGATCCCTAGTAGGAGCGTTTGTTTGAATCATGTGCATATTTGACTTTGGAGACTCAACACAGGGGTTGGGTCTGTCTAGGACAGATGCACCTAAAATAAAAAGACCATCCTGATGCATCTTACTTGCTACTTGTGCATTTATTTGCTTCGGGTTTGCATGCTGACCAACTTTTGAATATATGGAGAGAATTTGGAAAAGAAATGGCAGTATGAGGGCTAAAGAGAGTTAATCGCCTGTTTTGAAAAAAAACCAATGTCCAAAGTGTCGAAACTTTGCCGAATTTTTGAGAAAATAATTAGAAAAAAGGAGGAAAAATAGTTTGTTTTATTTATGAAATGAAAAAAAGAGTGAAAGAGTTTTTGTTTTCAAAATAAAAAAAATAGTTCGTTTTGTTTGCCAATGAAAAAAAGAGTCTTATTTTAAAAAAAAAACAGTTTATTTTATCTGCCCGAACTACGCCAGTTTGATTCTCAAAGGGTGTGAGATACGTAGGCAACCCCCATCGGGTCCAACTTCCTTTTGCGAAAGTAGCCAAAAGCAAAAAATTTACTTTTATTTGAAAATAATTAGGGTGATGCCATTCTTTTCAGAAATAGTCGAATGTCCCTAAAAGGGCACCGGAAGGCTGCTTTTGCAAGAACAACCGCCTGTGGTCATTTTTCGAGGTTTTCACCGGTTAGCCAACACAGCCTTAAAATCTTCGTCTCCGAGGTGCTGAAAGGCCGTATTTGCAAAACTGGGTTCTATTTTTGAAAAAAATGAATGAAAAAGTGTCGGTTTTGTCTTTGAGTCAAATGAGTCTTGATTTTGCTTAATCACCCTAATAAATGTGCAAAATGAGCACGAGTCCAAGTTTGCCGATAGCAGTCATGAACAAAATCCCTTTGGAGTTGCATATGTGGTGGGAAGATCTGGGAAAATCGGAGCAAGATAAGGTCAATATACATTTGGGAGGTCTCACCGGATTGTTAAAAATCAGGCCCAGAGGAGATGTCATAAAGGCTTTGGTTACATTTTGGGACCCGGCCCATAACGTATTTCACTTTTCGGATTTTGAACTCACCCCAACCTTGGAAGAGATAGCAGGTTATATGGGAAGTACTGAAGGGCTGAGGCATAAGTATATGATCGCTCCAAGAGCCGTTAACTCTCATAAGTTCATGGATTTGCTAAAGATAAGTAAGGGAGTCCCGTATTCCGAGTTGGAGGATGGTTTTGCTACTCTACGTTTATTCATGGGTCTCAGAAAAATACGTAAGTTGAAAAAGTTTACTTCATGATATTATTCAAAGGCATAATGGTCTTATAACACTCCAAGAGATTTTATTGACATAATTTTCATACATTGCATTCATATACATTGACCCATGACCAAATGGTGTTATATACGTATCTATATATATATATATATATATATATGTATATATATATATATGTATATGGGATATGGGAAATGGTTACGGCGTTATATACACACCACCACCTGATCAGCTGGTATACGTTCATGATTTGCCCATAGTGGCCGAGATGATATGATGAGATGCCCTCAGAGGCTTGATGATGTTATGAACACATGTACCTATGCGCGCCATGACATTCATACGCATATGCATGACACTATAAGTATTTCATGATTTACTGTATTATCCATACTTACAGGTTGAGTCATTTACTCTATGTTTCTTCCATGTTTGTTATGTACTCATTTATGTGCCTTACATACTCGGTACATTATTCATACTAGAGTCCCTTATTGCCTTGGAATGCTGTGTTTCATGCCCGCAGGTCCTGATAGACAGGTCGAGAGCCCTCCAAGCAGGCTATCAGCTCAGCGGAAGACGTTGGTGCGCTCCATTTGCTTCGGTGTTGCTTGATTGGTTAGTATGATTTAGACGAGTATTGTTTGGTATTGTGGGACTCTGTTCCTGCCTTTATAAAAATTATGTATTCTTAGAGGCTTGTAGACAGATGTCATGTACGTAAAAGATTGTATGGCTTTGTCGGCCCATGTTCAGTAGATGAGTGGCTATTTTGGTCTTATAGGCCCGTACTTCATATGTATAAGTTTGTATTCCCTCATGCCTTTCTCCGGTTCATTTACCTATGATAGAATAATATGAAAGATACGTTACGTTGGTACTTGGTAGAGTAAGGTACCGGGTGCCCATTATGGCCCATCGGCTTGGGTCATGACAAAGGGGTATCCGAGTAGTTCTATCCTAGGGAATCTATAAGCCGTGTCTAGTAGAGTCTTGTTTATAAATGTGTCATGAACCACACTTATAAGCATGAGGCTATAGGGTATTTAGGACTGTCACTCTTTCTTCTTATTCTAGATCGTGTGGTAGAGCTCACTTATAAGAATTCAAATTCCGAAATTCTATTTTATTCATAATAAGACGATACTTACATCTGGAAAGACGGTTGGAACGAGAGATAACTAT
Organism: Nicotiana sylvestris; assembly: GCF_000393655.2. Lineage (NCBI taxonomy): Eukaryota > Viridiplantae > Streptophyta > Magnoliopsida > Solanales > Solanaceae > Nicotiana > Nicotiana sylvestris. The sequence goes on from NC_091064.1 coordinate 109,293,928, forward strand.
AGAAGAGCTGAGTCAGAAGAATTCGATTTTTGTATGATGCATATGATAAGTAAATGTGAGGTATGTAGTAGATCATGTGTGTACTGAAAGGTGTAAGCTTCCTGATAAGAAGCCTTAAGGCAAGAATGCCTATCCACCTTAATGGTAAAAGACAATGAGAGATTAAGAAGATAAATACAAGTTTCAACAAGCAAAAGAAGCAAGATGAAGAAGGGTACGAGGCGCCCAGATAATGAAGGTTAACAGTGGTTATAATTCACGTAGAGGAACACAAGCTTTTTGAGTTATATTCAATAGTAACAAGAGGTATATACAATTTGTCACACCCATTTCAGTTATGCCCTGTGGGGGCTAATAGGTATAGTTAAGAGAAGGACAGGATATTAAGATCTAGCTGGGTAAGGGTAACTCAAATTGGTGAATGGATTGCTTGTATTAGTTGACATTGCCGAAAGATATTGCAAATATGCTAATAGATCTCTTTGGGAGACACCCAGATGGTGCACTTTAGAATATTACAATTACATATGAATACTAGCATGATCCAAAAAAAAAAATCAGATGATAGGCACTGAAATCCTGGAAGGGATAAATATTACCTTAGTGTGACTCTCGCTCCTAGTAGAGCGAGGACGTTGAGCAACCCGAAGAGCCGATGAATGAAGCTAGGAGAGCTAAAAGCGAAAAAATGTCGTGTTCAAGTTTTCACAAGAAAAGGGATATGCAGAAATATTAGCAGAGTAATGAGAATAGAGATAAGGAAGAATTATGAATAAGGTGTGACACATGGATAACGATGGTAGGAAAAAAGAAGAAGAAATGTCAGTATCACAGAGTCTAGTCAAGTGAATGATGAGACGAGAGGTGACAGGCCTTAGGACAACAAAAGACTATATGCCATAAAGTTATTTCCTCATCTCAAGGAATAAGTTCGAGACTCTAACATGATTACTAGAATGGAGAATTAGACCCTAGAATAACAGAAATAAGTATAGGCTGGTGAACAAGATAAAATAAACATGAATTAGGGACTGAGTGATTTCATAACGGTCGACATCATGAGAATTTCAAATTGCTTTCAGGATCAATTTTTGTCGCTCGCAGAGTTTGCTTATAACAACAGTTATCAGTCAAGTATTCAGATGGCTCCATATGAGGCTTTGTATGGGAGACGGTGTAGATCTCTGGTCGGTTGGTTTGAGCAGGGTGAGGCTAGGCTATTGGGTACAGAGTTGGTGCAGGATGCTTTAGACAAGGTGAAAGTGATTCAGGAGAGGCTTCGTACAGCGCAGTTGAGACAAAAGAGTTATGCTGACAGGAAGGTTCGGTATGTGTCCTACATGATTGGTGAGAAGGTTCTATTGAAGGTTTCATCCATGAAGGGTGTTATGAGATTTGGGAAGAAGGGTAAATTGAGTCCTCGTTTTATTGGGCCTTTTGAGGTGCTTCGGAGGATTGGGGAGGTGGCTTATGAGCTTGCCTTTCCACCCAGCTTATCGAGTGTGCATTCGGTATTCCATGTTTCTATGCCCAGAAGTATATTGGCGATCCGTCTCATGTTTTGGATTTCATCACGGTTCAGTTAGATGATGATTTGACTTATGATGTGGAGCCAAGAGTTATTTTGGAGTGTCAGGTTCGAAAGTTGAGGTCAAAGGATATAGCTTCAGTGAAAGTGCAGTGGAGAGGTCGGCCTGTGGAGGAGGCTACCTGGGAGACCGAGCGGGAGATGCGGAGCAGATATCCTCACCTGTTTGAGGCTTCAGGTATGTTTCTTGACCCGTTCAGGATGAACATTTGTTTAAGAGGGGGAGGATGTAACGACCCGGCCTGTCGTTTCATGAGTTACCGCTCCATTTCCCCCATTTCTGCTTCTTATTGCTTTGTTTATCTATGCTATATGGTATCAGGCTAGTCGGTTCGAATCCGGAATGATTTTGGTAAGGTTTGAGACACTTAGTCTCCAAAGTTGGCCTTTGAGTTGGAAAGTCAACCGAAATTTGACTTGTGAGCATTCGATCTCGGAATTTGGTCTTTATGATTCAGATAGCTTCTGGAGGTGATTTGGGACTTAGGAGCATTATCGGAATGTGTTTTGGAAGTCCGGAGTAGATTTAGGCTTGAATTGACGAAATTGAAATTTTGGCGTTTTCCAGTTGATAGTTGAGATTTTGATATATGGGTTAGAATGGAATTCTAGAAGTTGGAGTAGGTCCCTTGCATCATTTGTGACGTGTGTGCAAAATTTCAGGTCATTCAGACGAGGTTTGATAGACTTTTTGATCAAAAGCGAAATTCAGAAGTTTTTGGAACCTTAAGCTTTAATCCGATGCCATTTGGTTAATTCGATGTTGTTTTAGGTGTTTGGAAGATTGGTATAAGTATGGATAGTGGTATATTACTTGTTCATGCTTTTGGTTGGGGTCCCGGGGGCCTCGAGGTGATTTCGGATGGTTAACGGAAAAAGTTGGAGTTGGGGAGTAGCAGCTGAAGCTGCTGAAGTCCTTCATAACCGCACCTGCGACTTTGGGACCGCAGGTGCAGGCTCGCAGAAGCGCCTAGAGGGTCGCAAATGCGGAATTGGGTGAGATGGTCTGGAGGCGCAGGTGCGGAAGTTTCAGCGCACGTGCGAGACCGCAGGTGCGGAAGGGTATGCGCAAGTGCGGTCCCAGGGGTTTAAGTGAAAATCGCAGGAGCGGTTTGGTTGACCGCAGAAGCGGATCTGCAGGTGCGGGAAATGGACCGCAGGTGCGAAAACCCTAGGCCAGAAAGTATATAAACCCTCCTTCGCGATTTTCAGCCTTTTCTTCACCATTTTAAGTTGATTTTAAAGCTATTTGGGAGATTTTGAAGAGGGAATTCAAGGGAACTTCGTTGAGGTAAGATTGTTGAACCTAAAACTCATTTCTATGGTGTTTTTTAACTGATTAGGCTTGAAAATTTATGGAAATCTGTGGTCAAAAATTGAAGAACTAGGGCTTGAAGTTAGAGACTTTTGAGTAGGGATTTGAGGGGTCATTTGTGGTCAGATTTGGATGTGTTTGATATGTACGAACTCGTGAGAGTGTAAGGATTTCAGTTTTGTGATTTTTATTGGAATCCAAGATGTGGGCTCGGGGGTCGTGTTTGGCCAATTTCAGGAATTTTTATGTAAATTTGTTATTTTCGAGTGGGCTTTGTTCCCTTAACATATTTTGATGGTATAAATCTGTTTTTGGTTAGATTTGGAGCATCCGGAGGCCGATTCGAGGGGCAAAGGCATCGCAGGCTAGAGTTTGGACTGGATAGAGGTAAGCAATGATTGTAAATGTTGTCCTGAGGGTATGAAACCCCGGATTTCACATCGTTATGCTACTTTGAGGTGACATACATGCTAGATGACGAGGGGTCATGCACCATTGGGGATTGTGACTTAGTCTGTCTTGTATGACTATTTAACCGCGTATTTGATTGAAAACGGTTTGCTATCATTGTGTTTTGGAAAATATTATCATGTTTTGGGCTAAATGTCATATTTGGGCCTCGTGCCAACTATTTTGGACCTTTAGGGGATTTTTACTATTGTTCTTCACTGTTTTGACTTCATATTTGTGCTCAATTATGCTGTATTTTATTGTTTTCATAACTCAGCCATATTTACTCCATTTCTAACATTTTAAATGATACTTTGAGTTGAGCATCATGTTTTATTGTTGCCCGAGTGGCTTGAGAGATTTTTGACTGAGTGGGGCTGAGGGCCTGTATTGTGAGGTTATTATGGGATCGGGCTACGCATTGTAGCAGTGTGTACTAATTCATAATTATGAGGTCGAGGGCTAGTTTGATTATGCCACGAGATGGCTTGATATAGCGCTTGGGTTGTAGGAGCCCCTCCGGAATCTGCACACCCCCAATGAGAGTGGGTACCTAGTGTGAGATGTGATATTGCTCGAGGGGCTATTGTTGTTTCATGTTATTGCCCAAGGGGCTGATACGAGTGATTGTGAGATAGCCCGAGGGGCTGGTTCTATTGATACTTTGCCCGAGGGGCTGATTTATGTTCCTATTCTTTTCTCCCTATTTTCATCACTCGTTTGAATTACTAAAAGATGTTTTAAAGAGGTTTTTACTGAACTAAGATGTTTTTACAAGCTTTTACTGTTTTATTGCATTGTTCTGGTTTTACACGGTTTTGTTGCCGCATTATGCTGTGTTTTACATGTTTTCTTATCGCTCAGCTACCTTTACATTTATTACTACTGAGTTGGAGTACTCACATTACTCCATGCACCCTGTGTGCAGATCCAGGAGTCTCGGGTCACTCTAGCGAGTGCTGATTTGCTTTCCAGCATGCTTGTTCGAAGTTGACTAGGTAGCTGCTCGGCATTCGCAGCCCAGTGCTTCTCCCTCCTATCTTTATTTCACTTTGTACTAGCTTTGTATTAGACTATGTTGTCTTTTCATTCTCTCAGACGAATTTTAGATGTTCATGACTGGTGACACCCCGATGTCGGGCTGTGTTTGTTTCCGTATTTTTCTATTGTACACTATATTTTGGGATTTATAGCTTATTAATGACTTAAAATGAATTATTATAACTGTTTAGTTGATATTGGGGGTTTGTGTCGGCTGGCCTTGTATCACGATAGACGCCATCACGATCGGGTCCAGTTTAGGGTCGTGACACCAAATTAGTTGGAAATGAGGAGGTCCGACCGTGGCTGGCAGAGACCCTTGCACCTGGGTCTACTCCTCCTTGGATAGGTGCTGGAGTGCCAATCTTTCGCAATACCTTGAGCTTCCAAGCGAAGGGGTGGTAGACTTTTGTTTGTAAGAGAGTTGACCCAAGTCTAAATGAAAACAACCTACCTTTGGAGAGATCAGTGTTTGTGGCTTCCATCATGGCCGGGTACCTAATCAATGTGGTTGTCTTGATGTCGGCCAATATCACTCTAGTAGAACAACAGAGTAATATTTCGCATCCCTACCCCAACACCATCACCGAGTACTTGACAGATGCCAAAGTGGAGCCTAGACCATTTGATACAAAAATTAAGCCAATTGACCCCTTTGATCTATATAAGTTGAAGCACCCCAGGAACCCAAAGAAGAGGAGCCAGCCTTCCACTACTACTAGCCAGTCTGATAAGCCTGTAGTAGCAACTTCCAATCCCTCTAATATCCATTCCTCTTCAGCTAAGCCTTCTATTCTTGCCAGAGACACTGCTCCTAAGCCACCATCAGCCCCTGCTCCATTGCCTACACCAGCTTTGAGGCTGGTGCCTATGCCTACTGGCCTACTATTGGTCTTACGAGTTTGTTAAACATTGGTGAGTCTCAACAACTAGATGCAAACAGCTACATCAAAGATGTCTGAGATATCTAGTGCAGCTGTGGGGTATCCCTCTACACAACCATACTCTTCTGACACTGATGAGAAGCTCACTATGATCTTGGACAACCAGAAAGTGATTATGGACACACTCGTTCAACATGGTGCAGTGATTGAGAGGATGACCAAGTAAGTGAAGAAGATGCGGAAGACTCATGCCAGCAAGAAATCAGTTGAGTCGCTGTGGGATGAAGTGACTAGGATAGCCAAGGCAGGAAACTCACCATTTGACATGCTGATTGACCGCGCCCAGCCTCAAAAAGCTCAGACTTCTCAGGATGCCCCTACTGTTCAGGATCAAGAGCCCTGCCTTGCATCCAACACTACTGTTGTAGTACGTGACATGTTCATATATCAGGCAGGACGATGATGATACCATCCATTTAGCTAAGCCATCTCGAACTGACCCTACTAGTGATACCATGATGACTAGGGATGCATAGGGAGTTTCTTCGCCCCTCCCTACTTTTTGATATTGTGTTTTTAAGAATTAGGTACAATGCTTATTTTTATTTGGGGGGAGGGGAGGGGTGTGGAGAATTTGAATTGATTAGATACATTTGATGACATTGGGATGTAATACTTGGATGTTTCATTTTGTTAATTTTTAATAGTTTGATACATTTGGTAGTAATCTATAATTTGTTTTGGTAGTATAAATATTATGCTTTTCTTTCTCGTTATTGATAATAAGCTTTTGATTTTCTTAATGACATGGTTTTGTCCAAAGGTGGTTTCTCGTGTGAACCAGGTGACTTTTCCCCGGGATGGATAGTGTGACAACTTTTTTAAGAGAATTAGTCTGTTACATATTTAGCTAGCTAGTAGTAGTAGTAAGTAGTAATAAATAAAAGCCCTAATCAAGTTCTTCTATGAAAATGAGTTATTTATGATTCATGTAATACAAACATACTTAGTTGCATGCTTATTGTTTGAGAAAGGTTGTTGTGAATCATTTTTGAGAAAAGTAACTCTAATAAGGTGACTTTGAGGCTCTTCAGTTGTCTTTTGATAATCATTAGGTGGTTGTGTAGACCATAGTGATCTTTGACACGAATGTGGTTATTGTGGTTTTTAGACTCTATCTTCTTTTACCTTCTATTTGTATAAGAGGTGAGGTAAAATTTTATTGCTAGTCCAAGTGCTTGAGTGAATAGTTTAAAACTTGCCCCGAATATGCTTCAAGGCAAAATTTTGAGTTAACTTGGTTTGAAAGATGATTGTAGACTTTTCTTGGACCATTTGAGCTCTCAATTGCCACCCTATGATTATTATCCCTAGTCAACCCCCTTTGAGAATTTAGCCTTTCTTTGTTGGTAACCTTGCTACAAGCTTTTTACCTTTTAAACATGACTCCTCTTGGCACCCAAACCCTGCTAAGCACTCATATATAGTATGTGGCTCAAAGCCTAAGTTTGGGGCTGGGGAAGGGGGGTGGGGGAGTTGAGAAATCTAAAAGAGGTACCAAGGCATTAAAAAGAGAGAAAAGAAATAATCTCCATGAAAGAGAAAGAAAGAAAAGAAAGTAATGTGAACAAAAAGAAGCCCAAAAAAGGGACAAAAGGGGAGGTTGATGAAATAGAGTGAGCCAAGTATCTCTAGCATAAAAATCGAGGGAGAAAAAGAATGAAATTGTCAACAAAGAGTGATGACAAGTCTCTCTAGCCTCCAAGAAAAAGGAATACCTCCAAAGGTTTGACAAAATGTGATCCAAGAAATGAGAAGTGAAGTGCTTAATGAAGGATGTAACCACTTGTATCCCATATAGTATCCAAACCCTAAACCAAAAGCCTTCATTATAACCCAAAAAAAATCCTACTTGATTTCGAATCGAGTATGCTTACATTAGTGGAGATGTACATGAGGGGCAACCTTTGTTGCACTAGAAATTGGGTGTTGAAAATTGAAGTAAGCAATGCAAACGGAAGGTACAAGAGGAAGAGTTTGGAGTCATTATAATTTACATGAAAGAACAAGAATCCTTGATGAATGAAGTTAACTCTTGAGGCTCAAAGGTGATACTAGAATTACATGAGAAGAGCAAGTTGCATCTTTTTGAAAAATTTGATACCTTGCCTAGAATGCATGAGTGATTTGGGCAATTGTTAGTCCCAACTAAGTATAAATGACTTGTGGGTAACCCCTTGAAATGATCATACAATGTGGGAAGGAGGGTGCTAATCTAGTTGCTTGGGGACAAGCAAAGACTTAAGTTTAGGGGAGTTGATAAGCGTGGTATTGTACCTTCTTGCTATAGTTTTTAGTCTGAAAGTATTGATTTTTATCTCCGAATCTAATGAAATTGGTAGAATTGCAAATGTGCTAGAGAATGTAAGATCAATGAAGAAAATGACTCAAAAAAAGATGTTCTATCCAAGTTCAGCAAAGAGGAGAAATGCTAAGAAAAGTGTGTTCCATCAGCGGCCGCAAAAGCAAGTGCGGTCTACAGAAGATGGAATCCGGCCGCAGAAGAAGAATTCAAGCTTTAGGGATTTTGGTAGAAGTGCAGTCCGCAGATTAAAATGTGCGGTCGCACTTATTCCACAAAATAGGTCCGCACTGACAAGCTTGAAAGATCAGAGAATGAGAAATTGAACAAGTCTGAAGCTTCCTCAAATGCGGCGCGCAGAAATTAAAGTGCGGCCGCAAAGATGATGTACGACCGCAAAAGCTAAAGTGCGAACGCAAAACTCCTCCTACTGAAAGCACAACATTATCAACCCAACTGAAGTGCGGACCTCAGAAATGGAAGTGCGGCCGTAGAACCCTCCAAAGGGCATTTCTGTTAGAGATTTCGGGAGCCCTATAAATAGGACTTTATGACTTTTTGGGGCATCTTTTCATTATAGCAGCTGGTAGTTCGTTATGTTTAGCCATTTGGAGCAATTTTGAGCTACAATTAGAGAGGATCATTTATTCTTTCATTTTAATTTAGTTTTATGTCTTTATTTTCTTTTTCTTCTCATTTTTTCATGTTTATTAACATGTCTATTACTTCATTTAAAACTTATGGGTGTTTAATATTATGCTTGCAATTATCTAGGTTAGTGTTATTTAGTTTTGTCTATGCTTTAAATTTAGAATTAATGGTTGCACATATTGATTCATACCTATTTGACTTTTTTCTTACTTGAGAAAGAGGAATTTAGTATAGGAAAACTTGACTAACAAGAAATTGAACTAGTTGAGTTATTGCTTAGGTTAATTAAAGGATTTGAACTAGATATAGGGATAATCTAACTTGGACTCATAATCGATTACATTCATAGCTACCGATCTGGACATGAGAAAGCTAATTTGGGCATAATCACTCTTTAACCGAGAGGTATTGAGTGAGTACATGAGTATTGAGAGTAATAACACCGATTTACCAATCAAGCATCAATTTACTTTACCCATTAGGTTTATACTTAGGTCAAGGCTACAACCCTAGACTTTTCTCGATTTGATAAAACTTCAAAATATTTCAATTATTACTTGTTTGCTAGCTTTTGTCAAAATCCTCAGTAGTTTAATTTGAAAAATTGATACCCACTTTTGTTTGAAAGTTAAATTTAGTTATTTCAAGCTGCTCTCTTAAATATTTACCTTAACACCTAATCTAAACTCCTTGTGGTTCGACCCCGACTCGTGTTGGATTTTATTATTGTAACGACTGTTTCATATTCCCTTATTTGGGGTGTGTAGATGTGATCACTCTCATACAATCATCATTGAAATGGAACTTGACATCTTTCTCGAGGAGTTTGCACAATTGCACAAAGGGTTCACCACTTTAGAAAAGTTTTCCCCAATGGCCCAAGAAACGCCGCACTCCTTTTACCGAGGTAAGAGGTGGAAGCTTAGAAATAACTTCAATTTTGCCTTATCCACTTCAATACCATTCATTGAGATGTTATGGCCAAGGACAATGCCTTCTTCAACCATGAAATGACATTTTTCTCAATGGAGTACCAAATTTATTTCTTCACATCTAGCCAATACCTTGTCCAAATTAGCAAGACAATCATCAAATGAATCTCCAACAACCGAAAAATCATCCATGAATACCTCAATGTATTCTTCCATCATGTCAGTAAAAATAGCTGTCATACGTCGTTGAAAAGTCGCAGGTGCACTGCACAATCCAAAAGGCATCTGCTTGAAAGCAAAGGTACCATATGGGCATGTAAAGGTGGTATTCTCTTGGTTTTCCAATACAATAATAATTTGGTTGTATCCCGAGTAACCATCAAGAAAGCAAAAGAACGCATTGTTGCACCCTATTTTGCACGAGATAAAGAAAGATTCAACTAGTGGTTTCATTGTTGATGATAAAAGAGAGTTGTCACCTAATATTTAAAGGTATACTAGGGTACATGTTTAATTGTTAAGGGCATCATTCTATTAGTCTGCTAACCAGAGAAACTTGGGTAAGGGTTCTAGTTCTTCTAAGGGGAAGGTGTTAGGCACCCTAAAATCTACCTAAGGTAGCTCCATAGGACTTAGACTAGGTTCGGGAATTAAATGTCTATATTTTACTTGGTTAGTGATTAAAAGTGTATAGCATACGCTATGTCATGTTTAAACTTATATATATACATATATATATATATATATATATATATATATATATAAAGAGAGCATAGGTTTTGCTTATAAAATCCTTTGAGAAAATGTCTACATGATTAGAAGAATTTTGGTAAGTGTATTTATAAGGTCTAAACTTGTAAACATGGCTAGGTCTAAAAATACTTTAGCCTTGAAAATAAAACGGCTATATGTGTAACTTTATTAAAAATGAGGCTATTTGAAGAAGTGGGTTTTAGATATACCTTAAGACCAATTTCAAATCTTGCACCCAAGTTTTAGAAGAAGGTCGTTTGAAGTATCCTTGAAAGTAACCGAGTTCCATTTTCGGTTTGTAGAAAACTTGATCTTGAAATCATTTGCCCGATTTTTCCCCTTTAAAGAAAAGGTTGTCAACTTTTGAATCTGTTTTTGAACTTCAAAGGAATCCACGAAAAATTAGTTAGTATAAGTGAAAGTAAAGTTATATGGCAGAAGCAGTTGAGTATGTTAACTATTTAACTATGGCAATTTCTTTTGTTTTTAACTACGATTTTTTTGTTTGTCTAGGTTTCAAAAATAATTCAAAGATGATAAAAGGGAAATCATTCACTAAATATTAGTTGTTATGAAATAAAAACAATTTAGTAAATCATGAACAAGAAATAAAAGCAATTTAGTAAAACATGAACAAGAAATAGAGATAGAGAGAAGGAAAAGATTTTCTTCTTCAATTGTGTGTATTTTCCTATCTATTACAAAGCATTTATATAGGCATGAAAAGTGAAGAAAATATGTCATGGAATATGTCATTGAACATAGAAAATATGTCATTGAATATGTCATTAAGCATTTGACATGAAGATCATGGAGGAAGAGTAGACATCCACCATAATATGATATTTATCATAACACTCCCCTTTGGATGTCCATAAATAATGTGCCTCGTTAAAACCTTATTAGGAAAAAACCCTATGGGAAAAAAATTCCTAATGAAGGAAAAAGAGTACACATATACGCCTTTTGGTTGCCTCGTTAAAAACCTTGCAAGGAAGACAAAACCTTGTAAGGGATAAAGAGTACACCGCGTATTAACTCCCCCTGATGAGAGCATTAGTTCACATCCTTCAGCCTTCGCATCCCAATCTTGTACACCAATTTCTTGAAGGTTGACGTCAGTAGAGATTTGGTGAACAAATCAACCATATTATCACTTGAACGAATCTGTTGCATATTGATATCACCATTCTTATGAAGATCATGTGTGAAAAATAACTTTGGTAAAATGTGCTTTGTCTTATCTCCTTTTATGAATCATCCCTTCAATTGGGCTATGCATGCTGCATTGTCTTCATACAAAATTATGGGTAGTTTGTCACACTTTAAACCACATTTGTCTCGAATAAGATATATTATAGACCTCAGCATGATTAGAAGAAGTAGCCACGATTGATTGCTTAGTCGATCGCCAAGATATGATAGTGCCTCCACATGTAAACACATAGCATGTTTGAGATCAAGCCTTGTGTGTGTCAGATAAATACTCTACATCGGCATAACCAACAAGATCAGTATTGCAATCATTGCCATAAAATAAGCCCATATCGGTAATCCCCCTTAGATAACGCAATATGTGCTTAATTTCATTCCAATGTTTCCTTGAGCGGAGCTATATCTTGCTAAGACATTAACTGAAAAAGTTATGTCAGACCTTGTAGTGTTAGCAAGATATATTAGTGCACCAATTGCATTAAGATATGGTACTTTAGGACCAAGAAGCTCTTCATTATTTTTATGAGGTCGGAGTGGATCTTTATTTATATCGAGTAATCTTACAACCATCGGGGTACTTAATGGATGTGCTTTATCCACATAGAAGCTCTTTAAAATCTTTTTAGTGTATGTTGATTGATTAATAAAAATTTTATCTTTTATATACTCAATTTGTAGACCAAGACAAAAAGTCTTTCCAAGATTTTTTATTTTAAATTCTTTCTTTAAACAGTCTACTGCTTTAGGAAGCTGTCTGAGAGTTGTAATGATATTTGAATCATCAACATATACAGATATTATAACAAATTCAAATCCAGATCTTTTTATAAAGATACAAGGATAAATTGAATCATTCTTGTACCCTTCTTTCAATAGGTACTCACACAGGCGTTTATACCACATGCGCCCTGATTGTTTCAATCCGTATAAGGATTTTTGAAGCTTTATTTAATAAATTTCTTGGAAACATTAATATACTTTAGAACAATTTTAATCCTTCAATGATTTCCATTATACGCATATCAAGTTTTCATGTATTGCCAGATTAAAACCTGAAATGATTATATCCACCATAAGAGACACATGTCTCCATATAATCAATGTGAGGATATTTACTAATTTTCTTGTATCACAAGTCGTCTTTATGTCTATCGACTTGAACATTTTGCACAAGAACACATTTATACCTCCATTGGCTTTATACTTTCAGGTGTTGGGACTATCCGCCCAACTTCACATTTTTTCAAGTGAAGTCAATTTTCATTGCGTATTTTTCATTTGGCCAATCATTTATCGGTCCAAATTTCATGACAGATTTGAGCTCAAGATCCTCGTCAATATTAATAATATTGAGTGCTACATTATGTTAACAATATCATCGATGATCACTCTATGTTGGTTCCATTATTACCTAATAAAGACATAACTTAGTAAGATCTCTTTATCTCATTATTTTCAGGTACATGAGCCTCTCACATGAGGTCTTACGAAGTGTTATGTCGTGGTGCTCTTCTAGACCACTTGCCTCCTTATTATGACCATCTTGAACATTTCCCCCTCTCCTTCTTCTAGGAGTTTTATCTTTGGAACCGATTGGTCTGTTACGCTTCATGCGTGCCATAGACTCTGTCCCTTATGGACTTTATTCTATTTGGAGCATTAGCAGTTGAAATATGACATTTAGCTTTGGGTAGCAAATGCGTGTGGCAATAATTTGTAAATGAATTATCACTTGAACTTCAAGTTCATATTTTCTTGTACGAGGATTTATATGTATTCATAATAATTCATTTCACGTATCACTTTCTCAGCTGCCCATTTTCTCCCCCTAATGTTGGGATCACCAACACATTTTCCAACCTTCTTTGGGAACCCATCTCTTTGCATTATGGTAGCATAATTAAATCATATAGCACATCCATATTTCTATATAGAAATTATTTGGTTCCTGACCCTGAACCGATTGTGATAGGGAGAAATTTTCATAACTTGGCTAGATGCGTACAAGTGCTGTTGTATATTAAATAATACATCTCATACCAAAATTCGTTTTTTTGGAGTTTTGTTCTCATAACCAATGATTTAGCTATAATTGGAGGCATACAATTTCTGCTAAACCAACTTGAATTTAAACCAGTATTATCAAGATAAATCATCATAATTTATATTGTGGAACTGTGCTCTAATAATTTGAGCAAGCAATCTTGCAAAAGCCAAACTGCAAGTTGATAACAAATGCACATGTGACCATAGAATAGATGCATCTATTAAAAATCATATATTAGTAAACGGTCCACATGGCAGGTGACTGGGCCCATATATTTATCACCTTTTATTCGTTCCAGAAATCAAGGGATTCAATCCCAACCTTAACTGGTATATCATGAGAATAAGCAGCACAAGAGAATTCTTGAAGAATCTTCTATTCTTCAATATATGTCAATATAATTCTTAATTAATTTTTCGCATCATAATTGAACCAGGATGGTCAACCGGTTATGCCAACTAATATTTGTTTTAGTAAACCTCTAGTTTACTTGTGGCATATGATTCCATCATCATGCTTATATTTGTGTAGTACAAATAGGAAGAAAATCGGGTAACCTTTTATATTTACCCGGTATGATTATAGAAATATGAAGATATTCAATCTTCCTTTCATTTATAGTCTCAATTGTCACACCTCCTTTTTGCGCGCCCGCCCCGAAGGGTAAATGCGCGAGGTAGTTTTTCTAATTTAAGTGACAATATTCGAAATGAGATTATTTATTTATTCCAGAGTCGCCATTTGGGAAATGTTTGGCTTTTGGTGTCCCAAGTCACCGGTTTATCTTGAATCCCAAATCGAGGAAATTTTCGACTTTCCAAATGAAGTCTGCGAACCAGAAATTCTAAGTAAGGAATTCTGTTGACCCGAGGGAAGGTGTTAGGCACCCCCGAATCCCGTGGTTCTAGCACGGTCGCTTAAATTGTTATAATGGCTAAATATCTGATTTAAATACATGTTGTGACTTATGTGCTTTTATTAAGTTTAAACCGCTTTTATTATTATCATTTATTTTATAGAATTGCAACGTCGTGAAAATGCATCTCGAACCACGTCACAATCAATGCACCCGTAGTTGTTAACACATTTCGACTCCGTTGAGATTTGAATTTGGGTCACATAAATGCGCACCCGAATTTAAGAATGTAATTTAATTAAGTCGCGCCTAAAAAGTCTAACGCGTTATTATCTTTGGGGAAGGCAGTGGAATTCACTAAACAGTCCATCCCAAATTCTAAGTATTTATTATGACCAATTATTGAGGGCCCCGCAATTTGCCTTTTTATTCGGCGAGGCTCGTCTCATTATTTTAGAAGGGTACCCTACAATGACTACGTCTTTACTACATTTATCTTTAAAGAAAAGGATGATGCCGAATTTTGCTGGTTTGGACAAATACGGACTGAATCCTTATTATGTTTGCCGAACCTAAACTTGTTTGATTACCTGATTGATTGTTCATGAGGTGAGGGTTACCGCATGCTTTGTCTTCAACAAGTGAATATGCTTATTAATTCGCTAAGTGAGATTGCAAACAAACTAACAACATATATTGAGTTATGTTTAACGAAAGGGTAGTGCGTGCCTATTCAAATTAACAAATACTGATTGTTTGTTTCTCGATGTACGTACAAAACTTCATTCCTAATTATCTACTTATATGTTTCGTAATGTTATTGAGAGTAAGAAAACGACTAGGAGATCATATTGAAGCTGGCATTGAGATTTTAACAAAAACAAAACTAATGTATCAACTTCCATTCATTACCAATATGTCGTTACACGTAGGAATTACAGCTTCCAGAACCATTTGCCTATTTCAATTACCCTTTGATGTTCAACAACTGAATATACATGAGCTATAAATGCAGATACAAGTGAATATTGGTTTCCTATTCTAAGTTTAACTACAACATCTAGCATGAATTTAAACTAAGAATCAGTTTTCAGTCCATAGTAGGTCACTGATACCAAAAGTTCACAACAAAAAAAACCACTTCCTAACAAACTAAGTATTGAACGACTACAAATCAGTTGAATGTCCATAACTACAAGTGTGTAGACATGCTCAGATTAAGAATGTGGCTTCATTTCATTCAAGTTCAAGGTTACATCAGGGTGAGCTTAAACTGTGTACCTGAAATCGTAACGCAAAATGAAGAGGAAGGAAGGGTCAGCCAAAGCAGTGAGAATAAGCAACAGCAATAGCCACGACAACCAGTAGATTAAAACCAAGCAATAACCCAGAATCCAGTTGCAGTTTCAGAAAGATCAAGCAGCAAATAATAACAAACAAACCAACAGCAACACAGCCAAAACCCAGGAAATCGAAATACGGCCCAGAAACAAACAGATCGTAGAGAAGAATCTACTAATGTTCGAATGAGTCCGACAACTTCAAAACTTCAAACACTGGACAGGATTGCCTATTCCAAACTTATGCTTTTTTGTTCTTTTTAGAGATGTTGAAATTGAAATTCAGTTTAGAAATTGGAAACAAACTCAGAAGAAAAGGCAATGAAACAGTGCTTTTCTCTTTAGCTCTCAACCCCTTCCCCTTTTCTGTTTTTTCTGATCTCCTCCCCCCTCTTTCAACTTTTGCCCCCCTGTTTTTATATTCCCCCCACTCCCTTTAATGACAGGTTTCCCAGGCCCTAAAAACAACTCCTAGTGGCTGTCATTTCCACTTAGCCCTGTCTAGGCATGGGTTTTTCTACTTTAAATCTGCTGAAATTCAAAAAGGCAGTGGATATCCTACTTTACAGCAGGTTCCACTACTATTCTCATGTGCATCTTCAACCTTTAATTATTAAACTCATACTGTTACTGATTTCCAGCTATTAAAGGTGCTTAACATATCACCAATCCCACTATTGGTCAATTAATTCCATTAGTTGAATTAATATTTTAGTACCTTACTGTCAGCCCACTTGCCTTTAAGCATTTCAGAACTTTTACAACCCCAAACTAACCCTTTTAAAACCCCTGGTTATTACTGTTTTATCCTAACTTCAACAAACTGAAATTTAAACTTATGGGAGTTCAAATTCAACAACTATCCTAACTGAGTTCCAGCTATTGTACTGCAGCTAACAAACCATTCACAGATAGTTTCAAACAATCAGCTAAACGACAATGGTTCGATCAATCATATGAAGCTTATCAGAATCAGGACATTTGAACATTCAATCTTATAAAACTAATCGACGACGTTTATCTAATCGACTATACTAATTATAACGTAAAACAATCAGTCGATTAAACAAATAATACAAATAGGGCATCAACTGTCTTTGACAATTTTGCACGACACAGGGAAACCACAGGCATTTTCTCTTTATTCAACAATCGACCGAATAAAGGGTCTTATGGAGATGGAGAACAACTGACAGCAAATCCCAAAAATAAGCAAACAAACTAATTAATCATGCCGATAAACTAAACTAAAATAAAATAAACAACAAAAAAGGAAAAGTGAACTTACTCTGAAACACTCAAACACAGACGACCCAGGCCCGAGCTGGTTTTGCCCATTTGAAGTCGAACAGATCTTAATCGAGGTGTTCTCGATTGAGAACACTTCGATTAGGGTCTATTAGACCCCAACCTTCCGTTTAATCTAACCGGATTCCAAAAAATTCTTGTGTTCTAGGGTTCAAACAGTCAGATTTGGGGTTTTGGGATTTGTGGGTAGATTCGAACCAAACCAAGCTTGGTTTGGTCACGAGTGAGGCTAGGGTAATGGCTGGTGTGAATCTGAGGTAGGTCGGTGTAGATCGAGGTTTTGCTCGAACCTTCAAACGAAGATTCGCGACGATGGGGAATGATTCGAGGCAAGGGGGTAACAGATCTGTGTTCAGGGTGGTGAGGTGCATCAGGGGTGTTACTTTGGTGGTCACCGGCGTCGTTGCCGCCGGGTTTACGGTGGAAGTGCACAGGGGCGGCTAGGGTTTGGGAGGTCTGGGTTTGGGGTTTGGGTTTGGGACGATGAAAGGGGGGTGTTCGGATGGGGGCGTGGGGTAAGGGTTGGAGTTTATATACGTAGTGGGTGGTTAGATCCTGGCCGTTGGATGAAGTGAGATCGAGGGCCAGGATCTTTCATTAAATGAGGAACGGTGTCGCTCCAACTAAAGGAGGTCGGGTTGGTCCGGGGTTAAACTGGTCGGGTTTAAACGTGGGTAGGGAAATGTGATCTTGGCCGTCGATCATTCTGAGATCAACGGCCCAGATCAAACATGATCAAAACGACGTCGTTTGGACTTCCCTAAGGCCAACTGATCTGGACCGGGCAAAGCAGTGCTTTTGGGTTTGATTTTTGGGTCCAAATTAAATGGCCCAATTCCGATTTAACTCATTTCTTTTTCCTTCTTTTAATTTTTGATTTAAATAAAATTTCTAACTAAATTGTAAATATCAAAATAAAACCATACAAATATTAATTAATACTCAAACAACAATTATCACTCACATTAGATATTTAATTAAAATAAAATCACTCAATGACAACAAATAGAATAAAAGATGCATATTTTTGTGATTTTCCTTTTAATAACCAAATTATGGTTTGATTAATTCCTAATAGTAGAATGACATCCTAAACTCACATGCGACATATATTTTTGTATTTTGTTCGACAAAACTAAACAATCACAAACGAAACTACAAATAACTGCCAAAAGTGCCACGTAAACTCCAAAAATTGTACAACAAACCATTTGTTTTTTTTTTTGATTTCTTTTGGAGTAATTGTCGTGTAAACATAGGGTCTCTACTCCCTAGTTGATTTTATTTTATACATAGGGTCTCCACTCCCTAATCTCCTTTTCAACCTAGTTTTTTTTCCAACATAGGGTCTCCACTCCCTAGTTGATTTTATTTTTAGACATAGGGTCTCCACTCCCTAGTCTCCTTTCCAACATAGGGTATCCACTCCCTAGTTGATTTGATCATAAATGAAGGGTACATCACTCCTTGATATTTTTGCCAATATAGGGTATCACATTCCCTGACCATATTTTCCCAACATAAGGTACACCAATCCTTAGTTGAGACATCCTTTTGACAATAAAGGAACACCATAACAAAAAAGAATCATCATGATATTTTCGGGGTACGCCATTCCCGACTTTTTATTGCTTTCAATAAAGAAGTAGTTTAGAATTTTGTTACAATAACTTACGAAATTTTCTTAGTGCAAATTGGGGCAAAAAAATCATTTGTTTGTTTGTTTTGGTGTCTGAGCAGGTTTTACCTCGAGGCACAAGGTTCGAGATGATCAAAAGAAGATGTCTCAATCCAGAATAAAAGAAAAGAAAAAGGAAGTGAATCCAAAATGCAGAAGCAGATGAAAGATGTGAACTGATCAAGACATGGCTGAAGTCGCGAGCAATGCATTCCCTGTTTTTATAAGAAGAATCCGTAGGAGAATGAACTAACACCTGTAGCTAGCAAGTATCAAGGTTCCAATCAAAAGTCTGTATGAAGAACCATTCAAGACTCAAGATCAAGTTTCAGAAGACTTATAGATAGGAATATTGTAACTCATAGCTGACAGACTTGTTTAGTTTCTTTAGATTTTGATTTTGATGTAATAATAGAACCACGTGCCGGAGCCTCGACGGAACCTTACTCGACTCTGCAACTCACCATTCTATTACTCTCTAGAACTACACTGGCCTGATTCCTTTATAGCCAAGGATATGTAGGCAACTTCCGAAGCAAGGTTCGGTTAAACTTTTTTAAAATGCTTCCCATGGAGTATCAAACGGGCAAAAATTGCTCGTAATTGCTCATTTTATCTTTGTCCAAAAATTCTTCACGTTCTTGAGCAAAGAGAGGCAGCGTGAGCACCTAATGTTTGCCCCACATAGGAAATTACTCCTAAAAATAGTTCAAAATAATTTTTATTGTTGTTATAGAATTTTAGAAGTTTTCCTTTTATTTGTTTTGTATTTATTCGTATTGTTTATGCATGTTAGGAATATTGTAAATCATAAAAAATATTCAAATTTCATAGTGTTTTAGATTTTAAATTGTATTTT
The DNA here is from genome assembly GCF_000393655.2 of Nicotiana sylvestris. Lineage (NCBI taxonomy): Eukaryota > Viridiplantae > Streptophyta > Magnoliopsida > Solanales > Solanaceae > Nicotiana > Nicotiana sylvestris. The sequence goes on from NC_091064.1 coordinate 109,313,207, forward strand.
TAGGATTTAGTTACACATTAAGAGCATAATTAATACATGAAATCAAAAAAAAAATACACATCAATCATTCTTGCTTCGTTTTCGCATTTTTAGATTCAATTAGTTAAATAGTTCATTTTTATAAAATCAATTTGAAATTGGGTGTTTTAATTAATGGGTTAAGTTTGAAATACAAAGAAAGAAGAAAAGGGGGCTTGTTAGTTCTTCATTGCAATTAGGCCAGGGCATTTGTATCGGCCCAATTGCCAAAGTGACCCAAAATTTGCCCAGCCCATCTCCCTAACCAGTTCATTTTTCATTGCTCCTTTCCTCTAATCTGATTAAAAACCTAATTCCTAAAGCTAAGAGGAGCAGTTAGCACCCCCCCCCCCAAGAAAAAAGAACGGCAGGGGACCTAATTTCTAAAAGTATGAAAACCGTTCCCCCCCCCCTCCTCCACACCTTCTGACTTCATCTTCTTTATTTTCTCAATTGAAAAGCAACACACACACAAAAAAAACGAAAAAAAAAAGAAACAGAGGGCAGTGGCCTCTCCTCCTCTTAACCAGTACCGAGCAGCCTTCAACCACCCAAAAAGTATCCCTTTTCACTTCGTTAAAAATTCAGCGAAAGCAGCCATTAAAGCAACCCCCGAACCAGCCCCAGAAATACTGCAAATCAGCTCGCAAAATACTTGAAAACTCCATTAAAATCAGTGGCAAAAACATTCCCGTTTTGAGCACAAAATAGCAGCTCCAAAGTTGAGTCGCCGAGGTTGAGTTCATGCTCCATTCATTGATTTTGTTGAGGTTCCCGTTCAACTGAGATTTTGCCGAGTAAAACATCTTGAAAGGTCCATCTTTTGCTACTCTTCAAAGTTTTTATGTTTATTGTGGAGGATTTGATGATGATAAATGTGCAAAAATCTTTCTCTGTGCTCAGTTGTTAAGCACTTTTCTTTGATAATTGAATCTCAACAGAGAAATAATTTGTTTTCCATGTTAGCTTTTGCTTTTATGTTGGTTTAATGTTCCATTTGATTAGCCTTAAAATTACTGAGATGATTTGGTCGATCAGGATTAAAAGAGAGCTTGGGTGAGCTAAGGTGAAAAGAGAATATGTTGGCATTTGGTTAAATTAGAAAATAATTTTGGACTCTAGTAAATTTAGTTGGCTAATGTTTTTTATGTGCTTCTAAGCATGAATATATTTAAAAAACTAGTCCCTTTCCCCATAACAAAAAGCTCCAAATAGCTAAAAAAAACTTCATGTACTCCAAACAATCTCATATCCATAAACTTTTGGCCTTACATTAATCTCAAAGTGTTACAACCCAAATCCCAAACCCAATCGTGATGGCGCCTCTCGTGAAGATAAGGCCAGCCAACAAAACAAACGCTTCTTTTTAACAGTTATTTAACATTTATAAAGCTAAAACATGATTAGCATAATCAAAAGCGCGGAAAACAATGATAACAACTGGGAACCATCCCGTCACAGCCCGACATCGGGGTGTCACTAGTCATGAGCTACTACAGAATTCACTAAAGAACTACAAGTCTGGAAATGGGAAACAAAGTCTGAAATTAATATGAACAACATAAAATAAGGGAGAAGATCCGGTGCCGCGGACGCTAGCGGTCACCTGGCTCAGCTACAATAACAAATCTTCAATCCGCTAATAAGCCGCTATCGGGCGAACAATACCTGCAACTGCACGCGAGGTGCAGGGAGTAAAGTGAGTACTTCCAACTCAGTAGTAATAAGAGTAAATAATAACTGAAGGCAAGAAACCACGTAAGAGCACTCCACCATGCAATATGGGGCAACACAACCATTTGAGAAAACAGTAAGTCCTGGAAAATTCCTTAGAAAATATCTGCCTCAGTTTAAAATCACTTTCGAAAATATCATTTTTCCAACAATTTAAGCCAGTAAATGCAGGACAGGTAGTGCAAGTTAGCACGAAAGCCAGCCTCCCGGGCACAAGCAAGTATGTCTAATTGAACTCATAACTCGCCCTTCAGGCAATATTCTTACCGCTAGTCAGCCACTGTTACCTGACCCATATACATTATATAGTGTCACTGTTACCACTGTCTCAAACTTATCCACTTTGAAAGTGATCAGACAATCTCAGAACAACAAATAAATATCTCAAGAAATGACATAAACAACAAATAGTGCACAAATGTATGAATGCAATGCAATGCATATGACGGTACACTCCGGTACCCACTGCGGCGTGCAGTCCGATCCATTTAACGTCGACGGCGCTCACTGGGGGTGTGTACAGACTCTGGAGGGGCTCCTACAGCCCAAGTGCAATGTTACTGCGACGTGCAGTCTGATCCAATATATATACACCACTGCGGCGCACAGCCCGATCCAATATATATACACTGCTGTGGCACGCAGCTCGATCCAATATATATATACACTGCTGCGGCGCGTAGCCCAATCCATGCTCATCTCACTATAAATACTGATGCGGCGCGCAGCCCGATCCATGCACAATTCAAAAATCATCATAAGCCCCATGGGCATTTATAAAACAGTAGTCCTCAGCCCAAAATAACACTTAAAATATCATTTGAGTTTTCAAAACTTAGAAATATGGCTGAGTTTGCAAAACAGTATTCAAAACCTTGGTCTGAGACCGTATGATATGCAAATTATGCTAAAACAGTGATATCAATCCCCGAAGGATTCTACAAGTTGGCACAAGGCCCCAAACATGGCAATCATCCCAAATTATGATGATAACAAGTAATTTCAGTCAAATACGCAGTAAAATCAACAACCGGGAAGGACCAAGCCACAATCCCCAACGGTGCTCTACCCCACGCTCATATCCGGCATGCAAGTCACCTCAATACAGCACTATGATGTGCAAATCCGGGGTTTCAAACCCTCAGGATATAATTTACAAGTATTACTCACCTCGAACCGGTGAGATCTCTAGCCCGCGACGCCTTTTCCCCTCAACCCAGCCTCCACGCGCGTCGTATCTAACCAAAAATAGAGCGAATATATCACAATATGCTAAGAGAACAAAGCCCAAGCGAAAACAATCAAATTCGGGCACAAATTCCGAAATTACCAAAACCCGAGCCCCGGGCCCACTTCTCAAAATTCATAAATTTTTACATATTTAGATTCCTCATCTTTCCACGAGTTCATACATACCAAGAATGTAAAAATCGGAGTTCAAATGACCCCTCAAATCCTCAATTTAGAATCTCAAAACTCAAGCCCTAGTTCTTCCCAAATTCCATCTCAAATCACTTATTAAATGATTAATTTAATGGTATATTCATGTACTCTAACCAAATCTGAGTTAGAATCACTTACTCCGATGAAATTCTTGAAAATTCTTCGAATAATCGCCAAAATCCGAGCTCTATAGTTCAAAATATCAAATAAAACCCAAAATCTCGTATTTATAGAGTACACTCGGATTCCGACAGTGCTGACCGCACAAAAATGACCGCGGTCCGTGCCCAGGGAGTGCTGACCGCACAAAAATGGTCGCGGCCGCGCAGCAATTTGACTACAGTGACAGGCTTCACTATTTAGGCCGTAACTTTCTCTACAAATGTCCAAATGCCTATTATAATATGTTTCTAAAAACTATATTCAATGCTCTACAACTTTCATTTTTTAATCACCTCAAAATTCCTTGTATATCAAAAGATATGAACCTCCGAAGTAGGACCAGTGACCTGCAGATTCTTCCCCTGCGCGGCCGCGCGCCCAGCGCAAGAAGGAGCGCGGTCCGCGCCGCCACTGCTGCCCTCTCCATTTTTCTAAGTTCCGAGGTGTCCGTACTCGCTCAAACTCACCAGAAACACACCCGAGGCCCCCGAGATCTCAGCCAAAAGCACCAACAAGTCTGAAAACACATCACGGACTTAGTCGAGGCCTCAAATCACATCACATATCATCAAAATCACCAATTATGCATGGATTCAAGCCTAAGAACTTATTTAATTTTAAAATTTCACAACCGATGCCGAAACACATGAAAACTAGTCTGAATGACCTCAAATTTTGCAGACAAGTCCAAAATGACATAACGAAGCTACAGAAAGACCCTCGGATCAAAATCTCGCATACCAACTGGATTTCGCCAAAATCCTAACTTCGCCAAAATAGGCTAACTTCTACACCGAACCTCCAAAATCACTTCCGATCATGCTCCTAAATCACAAATCATCTCTCGGAGCTAACCGAACCATCGGAATTCACCTCCGAGCACTCTAACTCATAAGTCAGCGTCCGGTTGACTTTTCCAACTTAAGGCTTCTTAAAAGAGACTAAGTGTGTCATTTCTTATTAAAACCACTTCAAATCAACTCGATTACACAAGATATGGATAATGAAGCATAAGGAAGCTAAAAATGGGGAAAACGGAGTAGTAATTCATGAGACGACGGGTCGGGTCGTCACACAAAGTAGTTTACGAAAATAACTCATGAACGCGGTAGTATGCTTTAGGCACGCTTTTAATTAATCAAATTATCGTAATTATGTATACATTCGCGTGACATAATTACGAGTTCCAAAATTAAAATCAAAGTATGCGTTCGCACAACTTTGGGCGAAACGATCTTAATAATTAATACCATGTTATTATTTGTGTACATATGCGTGACATGATTTTTGACACACCAAATAAAATGAGTACACGTACGCGTGACTCGTTTCGAGATAATTCCATAATCACGAATAATCAAGTAACAAAAAGCAGTAAAAAGGGTAAAACGTACATAGTTTCTAATAATAAGTAATTAAATAATTTAATTAATCCAGGTATGATTAAAGCGACCGTGCTAAAACTATGAAATTCGGGAATGCCTAACACCTTCTTCCGGGTTAGCAGAATTCCTTACCCAGTCTTCTGTGTTTGCAGACCACAATAAGAGTCAAACTTTCTCGTTTTGGGATTTTAAAATAAATCTGTTGGGACACCATAATAAAAATTCCAAGTGGCATCTCTGAATTAAATAAATAATCCCATTTCGAATAATGTCACTTTAATTGTGAAAACTCCATATTCCTCGAAAAAAGAAGGTGTGACAGTAGGCAAACTTCGCAAGTGGAAAGAACTGATCCCAAGAACCCCCGAAATCCATAACGCAAGCGCGAAACATATCCTCCAATATCTGAATAGTGCGCTTGGACTATCCGTTCGTCTAGGGGTGAAATGTTGTATTCAACTTAACCAATGAATTAAGACTTATTTATTTAACCCACATGTATTGGACTTATATAATCAATCTAATTATATCATCCCATCGTATTTATTTGGACTAATATATCTTGAATTTAAAATATAATCCAAATTATTTTATGAATTTAAAATTTAAATGCCTACAACTACCTATGGGAGAAACTCTGAAAATAAGCCCAAGATAAAGTATGTTGTTTTTTTTCTTCTTCTATGTACAATATCCTAACGTTCTAGTAAAAATAAAAAGAATTTTTTTTCATTTTTCGTGAATTTCTCAAAGAAGAACATCAAAAGAATTTTGTTTTTTGGATTTTTGGGATTCCCATTCAGCTAAGATTTTGCCGTGTAAAACATCTTGAAAGGTCCATATTTTGCTGCTCATTATGAAGGGTTTGATGATGATAAATGTGCAAAAATCTTTCTCTGTGCTCAGTTGTTAAGATCTTTTCTTTGATACTTGAATTTCAACAGAGAAATAGTTTGTTTTCCATATTAGCTTTTGGTTTTACATTGGTTTAATGTTCCATTTGATTAGCCATAAAATTGCTGAGATGATTTGGTCGATTAGGATTAAAAGAGAGCTTGGGTGGGCTAAGGTGAAAAGAGAATCGGTTGGCTTTTGGTTAAATTAGAAAATTGGACTCTAGTAACATTAGTTGGCTAACGTTTTTATGTGCTTCTAGGAATGAATATATTATTTAAAAAACCAGTCCCTTTCCCCATAACAAATAGCTCCAAATAGCTTTTTAAAAAATCATATACTCCAAACAATCTCATATCCATAAACTCTTGGCCTTACGTTAATCTCAAAGTAGTTTAGGAAAATAACTCATAAATGCGGTAGTATGCTTTAGACATGCTTTTAATTAATCAAATTATTGTGATTATGTACGTTCTCATGACGTAATTACGAGTTCCAAAATTACCAAAGTATGTGTTTGCGCAACTTTGGGTTAAACAATCTTAATAATTAATAATGTGTTATTAATTATGTACACGTACGTGTAAAATAATTTTTGATACACCAAACAAAACGAGTACACGTACGTGTGACTCGTTTCGAGATAATTCCATAAGCACGAATAATCATGTAATGAAAAGCGGTAAAAAGGGTAAAACGTACATAGGTTCAAAAAATGAGTAATTAAATAATTTAATTAAGCCAGGTATGATTAAAGTGACCGTGCTAAAACTACGAAATTCGAGAATGCCTAACACCTTCTCCCGAGTTAATAGAATTTCTTACCCGATCTTCTGTGTTCGCAGATCATAATAAGAGTCAAACTTCCTCGTTTTGGGATTTTAAAATAAATCGGTGACTTGGGACACCATAATAAATATCCCAAATGGCAACTCTGAATTAAATCAATATCTCATTTTGAATAATATCACTTTAATTGGAAAAACTCTATTCCTCGAAAAAGGGAGGTGTGACAACTCTGGCGACTTTGCTGGGGAATAGATAGAATAATATGACACATGGGGAATCAAAAACATAAGCATCTCTAATATTTCTATAAATAGAGTCATGTATGGAAATTGTGCATTTGCACGTTTCGTTTGTGTCGTATGGGTCATGCCAAAATAAAGACGAAATAGCTTTAACATACCAAACCGATTCTCTTTTGTGAAAACACGTAACGGCGGGTCGAAGTAGGGAAAATCCGTATGATATTCTTGAGAAAGATTGTACCGGGCTTTCTTTGATTTAGCATTTCACGTTTGGACATTGTAGTATTTAAGAGAATTTCACGTTTTGGACATTGTAGTATTTAAGAGAATTTTATAGTTTGGACATTGTAGTATTTAAGAGAGATTTTACGTTATGGACATTGTAGTATTTAAGAGAGCTTTCACGTTCTGAGCTTTCACGTTTTGGACCATTGGTTATCTCTTTGTAGTGGTATTGAATATATTAAAGTGAAATACTGCGGTGTTTTGCCACCTAATTATAAAACTAGTAAGAGTCATTCTCTTACTATTGTGGCTTTTAGCCATCTAATCATAAAACTAGTAAGAGTCATTCTCTTACTATTGTGGCTTTTTGCCACGTTTTGGGTTAATCTTATTCAATATATCCCCAATTAATTAGGTAATGTCTCGTTACCTGGTAATTAACCAATTCTCTGCATAATTTTAATTATTTCCACTTTCCTAAAATACTACTCACTTTTCACATACCTTATACACCTTACTATCATGGTCATGTGGTACCTTCTATGTCACTAGTCCATAAATACCAGGTACTTTAGCTTGGGCCATATTTTATCCCAATATGTCAATTTTTGATGAAAATTCATTTTTTTTTGAATTGATTCCCCTTTTACCTTCACGAGTTTACTCATCACTTGTGAAATAGAATAATCCTTATAATATCCGATTAATCTTTTACTTGGACTGATGTCAATTACCTTACGACAAATTCAATGTACAATACTACATGGTGCGACATCATCATAATTTGGTACTGCGAAGCGTAACATCATCGTAATATAATACTGCAGGACGTAATATCGATGTAATATTGCAGGGCATAACAACAATAGGCATGAGACTCTCCCACGTTGCGTGATCACACTGAAACTCTCCCAAATACCACTCATAGCTTTCACAATGTCCAAATCTATCGAACTGTTGATTTAGGCTCACCCATCCATCCTCAATATTTCTTAGACCTCGACTGTTAGCCAGGTCGAGAGCAACCAAGAACCTATAACCTGGCATAGTGACTTGTAGTATTGACTTCCTTCTTATGAATAGTAGTTCCGTGAAACTATTAACTTCTTCCAATGTCGGTACTAACTCATAGTCGGCAAACTTGAACACTACCTTAGCCGTATCCCAGAACTCTATCAGTAGGCGAGTGAGCACCCTGTCCACTCGGATATTTAGCAAAGTGATCAGTGCCCCAGGTGCATCTGAATCTCATCTTGGTGTTCCCAGCGAATGTTCTTCCACCACTACTTTAACTTGTGTGGCGCTCCCATCACCATGTTAATCTCGAGGATGTTTTGGTTGATTTTCATTTTCTGAAGTAGGTAAAGAAAGGTTTTGTTTAGTGTTTGCTTCGTATCTTTAAGTGTCTTGTCAAGTTTGTTCGTCTTTCCACATAAATTATATTGTTGGGTGCATGACACGTTGAAATTAGGGTGGTTTTCCTAATTATGTGTTGATGCAACGGACCGACTCACCTAAGGTTTATGCAATATGATCTATTTTTGCTAGAGTAGAGTGTTTCCTACGTTTGAGTTGGACTGAAGACTATAAGAAGTTGTGTCAGTTGACCTGACAAAGCCATTCTCTGAAACTAGAGAGTTTTGAAAAGAAGGTTCGAAGATAAAAGACAACCATCGCATGCCATTGTGTGTGATAGTGTATGACCAAGACTCAATAGGAAGATATATGATGAAAATATATGTAAAGTACTAATAGATAAGGGTGTAGCAACAATAAGCATGATAATAAGCATAAAGAACAAATAAAGCAGGTAAGCATGTATTTGCATATTTAACTACAGTTAAAGCAATGTACAAACAAATTGAAATGCAAAATTCAATCTGAGTCTGCTAAGTTTAGAACCTAAGTGTGAATTATCTAGCAGAGTCGCCATATTGTTGCACCCTATTTTGCACTAGTCAAAACAAGATTCAACTTCTGGTTTCTATGTTGTTCATGAAAGAGAGTCGCCACCTAGTATTTAATGGTATACTAGGGTATCTATTTAATTACTAAAGTCCTTATTCTTTATTAGTTTGCTAATCGATTAGATTATGGTTAAGGGTTCTTGTTCTTATAAGGGGAAGGTGTTAGGCACTCCTTAAAATCTACCTGAGGTAGCTCCATAGGACTCAGACTAAATTTGAGACTAATTGTTTGTACTATGATTTAACTAGTGTTCAAAGAGTGTATCTTACCATATAGTAGGTCATATAATATCGATAAGAGAAGAGTATGGTTTAAATATGATGGACTTAAAGAAAAGCCTTTAGGAAATTGATGTTGGTATATATAAACTTAAAAAGAACTTTGGAAAATGAAGCATTTGTCATGAATGTGTTCAAAAGAAGCTAAGTTAATGCACTTGTTTTCGAAATTCATATTAACTTAATGTGGTGAAAGTATTATGGAAATAATCCTAAGATGTATTGTTGGTCTTTAATAGAAAACTGTTTGAAAGCCTTTGTTTTAGGACAGCAGTACCTTAATCTTATATTTGATTCAATTTTTAGAAGATTTAATCCCGCCACTCAGTTCTAGTTTTCCTTTTGAAAGAGGGACTTCCACCTTCGTTAAGCCTTTGGGCTTCAAAAATCTTTAAGGAAAAGGTTAGCAAAGAATAATGAATTGATAACAAGCTCGCGATTAGTGGTTATAGAACTAATTGCTAACTAATGCCTCTTTTAATCCTAGATTCTTTAAGGCTTGACTAAATTATTTTATATGAGTTAAAGGATAAAACAAAGCATTCAATCCAATATGCAATTGTCATATACATGTGAGATTTAAAAACAGGAAACATAACAAAGAATAACAATATAGTACAACTGAAGAATAATAAAAACAGTAAATAAAGAAGCGAATGGAAAGAAGTGACTCAGGGAGGTTTGGGCCTCGAAAAAGCATGCTCGGGTGTAACACGGACGAGCAACAAGAGCGACAACTAACTCTAAACCTTCTGAGACATGCAAAGATGGACTTGGGCTTGAGTTCTTAAAGAACATAACAAGCCCAAATCATTGTACCTTGTTAAAAAAAAAAGAGAAAGTCACTTAAATAATAGTACTATATACATATCCATATAGAATTTGTAAGTAAATAATAAAAGTAAAGATCACTGGCAGTACTTAAATACTAAGGAAAGTCATACTAGTGTGCAGGTTATGCATAGTAAACGATCCACATTGAACACCTTTTGTTGTCATTGAGCACCAAAACCAAAGAGATTAATAAATATCAACGAATTAAAGGCTAAGGAGAGAATTCTACCCAAGGTCGATGCCCCCTTTGAATCCCCCGACACTTCAAAGTTCCCAGGGGTTTCAAGGCCCAAGGCAATGTTTGTGCCGGGGAGAGCAGCCCAACCTAAAGTTAAACTCTGCTCCCAAATACCTTTAACCACTGACGACTAATTCTACCCTGTTGGTTTGAGTGCTAATGAGGTCCTTTCAATGCAAACCAACCACTATGACATTTCCTACCACAGAAGCATACTTATCCTTAGCAGAATAACACAGGAAAAATGCATAGAAACAGTCCATATACTTCAGTATTAAGTGAGTGAGGCACATATTGAACGACTTTAAAAGTCAGACTTCTAAGCACATATAACAACATGAACACTTATGCTATTGTTGCTAAAAAAATCAGACAACATGAGTCATGCATCTCATAGACAGGTAAGGCACATAGTTTAGAATTATAACAGTTTTAGAATACAGATGCTAATGCCTCAACATTGATCATAGATTAGTTAGACACCATACACTATCATAAGCATATACCTAGGTTAATAACATTACTTGAATCCCTTGGGATCCTTTGTACAAATTCAGACAATGACATAAGCAAGTTATTGCATTCAACCAGTAACAATAGAAGGTTTTCCCTATACCAGACTTAATCCAAAATGACAAGGAAAAGGAAGGACTGAGTACAATTTAAAGACAGTGTTCAAATAAATGTTCATACCATACTCCCACTCATAAAGAAATTTCAATCTAGATTATAACCTCACAAGACAAGATGAGTCCCAAACATTGCAGAATCAGGCTATCAGTATCATTAGGGGTTAAGATTAGGGGAAACATCATACTTGAACAGACTTAAATCTGCTGTACAGACATAGGTTGAATACTAGACATGGTGGAGTTGTAATCAAATTACAAAGACATTTGGCATTCAACCACAATAGGTACAACTACTCCCTAACTCAGAAGAGATAGATTGGTCATAACAAGTATCAATGATGTGCACAGAAGTTCATCCTTGTAGGACTGTTTCAATTAACAGTTAGATATGAATGCAAAGCATTCATAGTGAGGATTCAAAGGATACTCAAGGACTAACAAGCATTTTGAATACTCAAGTTTCACAAGCCTTAGCCAAGCGAGGCAAGGTTATCCTATATACCTTCATGCATACCCTGACTGGAATCATTTAACAGCAAACCCAAGTGTAGAATAACAACACTCAAGAGAGAAGGGCATGATAAGCATGAAGACTACAACAGCACCCGAAGTATTAGAATAGTAGAATTCGAAAGAATACAGCAAGGTGAGGATGAAGATTACAATAGAACATTAGATTAAAGTCGGAAGTCTAGATAGATGTGAGAAACCATCAAGGTAGGTTAAACAACTTAAACACATAGGTTGTTCAATGCACAAATTGAGGTTATTAAAGTCACACAGCTAGTTAATTAACACTGGATAAATACAACAACTCATCATATCATCAACAAGTCATGATAAAACAAAAATAAACAATTGTCACACCCCATTTTCCCTTTTTGATGGGGAAGTCCTAGTTTTGACATTCATGGGGGAATATCACAACTCCTTTTTTACTACATCCCGTAAAAGGGTATAAGGATAAGGGAGTTTTTCCAATTAAAGGACAATCAAAACGGAATTTGTTTATTTTAAGATTAGAGTCACCACTTGGGATAATTTATGTTGTCCCAAGTCACCGGTTTAATCCCGAATCGAGGAAAAGTTTGACTCTGTTTAACAGTCCGCGAACCAAAAATCTGAGTAAGGAATTCTGTTAACCCGAGAGAAGGTGTTAGGCATTCCCGAGTTCCGTGGTTCTATCATGGTCTCTCAACTGCTATATTCAGCTTAATTATCTGATTTTAGTACATGTTCAACCATATGTACATTTTCAATCTTAGCCACTTTTTATTTATTTTTAGAAACATTACAACGCTGTTAAAACATGTCTTGAACCACGTCACATAAATGCACCCACGGCGTTCGACATATTTTAACATTGTCGAGATTTAGATTTGGGTCACATAAATGCGCACCCGAATTCAGGAAAAGTACTTTTATTAAAACAACGCGCCTAGAGCAACTACGCGTTTTTAGCTTCGCGAGGGCCATGGAAAGTTCGCTAAATAGCATACCTCGATTTCTAAAGGATTGCAATTAATTAAGTGAAGGCCCTAAATTATACATCCGGCTAACAAGACACGCTTTGAATTAACTACAATGATCCACTAATTGAGTAAGGCTTGAACGAATTGCAGTTACTCCTAGACTACGGTTAAATTCGAATTGTTGATTTAAGGGCTAGTACTGGATGAGGCCTAATCTATTTTCATTTCAGAGCATGAGCCTGGCCCGAGGTCCAATAGCTAATAACCACGGCAAACATGGAGACCTGATTGGGCTAGACATGAAGCCCAAATCAACAGCGTAATACGAAAGGGAACTGGGCGCAAAATGGATCCAGGTTGATAGCCGGCTCAGTGTTACTGCACTTGAGGTCATCTTACACTGCCCCTACAACTCCGGCTTTGAACCAGATATATTTACACACGTTAAACAATTCAAAATAAGAACCTTACCAATTCAAAACGATTCAAACTCGCACACCCTGTTAGTTTCGAAAGCAAAGAAGGAACTATGCCTCAATCCAATTTAAAATCTTACCAACTAAAATCCCTTAATTAAATTAAGATTCAACAGTTATTGCAGACTTGCGACAATATATGAAAGGAGAAATACACCCATTAAATTTCCAAGTTCTAACTTACTAACAAGCAGCCATAGACAAACAAAGCAAAACAAAGCACATTTAAATCCGGAGAACACCGATGACTTCAACTTTTAACACATGCTCAATTTTAACTACGATAACATTAGCATAACATTCTAACAGATCTGCAATTTTAAAAAAACAATGTTCACGGATCTTAAAGTTGATGGCCAGTTCTAATAGCAACAGAATCCAGGAGTTAAACAAAAGAAAAATCAACACACACTACATAAGAGTCCTACTATAGTATTAACATAAACCCAAGACACACTGAAAGAGAAAAAGAAAACAAAAGCCATAACATCTGAAAACACCCTCTTCACTTTTCTTCAAAAAACACACTTTTTGAACCATGACTTACATGCTTTAGAAATCAAGAGTATATACCTGAAAATTAAAACATGAAAAGGAATAGTGAGGGATCAGTAGAAGCAGTAAAGCAGAATTCAGCAGCGAGAGTTGATCAACAACCCAATTTCAAACTTAGGAAATGATATACAGCAGCCCAGAAGTCAATTTTAGATGAACAACAACCCAGATCCAACCAACTTTCAATGAAATTGACTCAAATTCAATTAAACAATGGTTAAAACACAAAATTTGCCCCAGACTTTTCGACAAGAAACAGACTCGGGCCATTTATCACACTTGAATGAACCACAGATTGCCTTAACAAGTTGAAATTCCAAAATTGGAATCAATGGAGCAGTCCCAATGTAGTCGTCCCAATTTCTCTATTTTTAATTCTTCCTCTTTAGGTCTTGGGTCTGCCTTGAAAGGAAAGAAAAGCCGCCTTTATAGGCAAGTTATTAGTGTAGCTAGATGAGATTTGCACCTATACGCTTTTGCAATTTTTATTTTAGCTTAAACACCCCTAGTTCAAATTCAGTTTTTGCAAAGTAGTCCCCCCACCAGCTTCCTAGAAGCTTCCCAAATAGTTACAAATAGATTCCCTCACTAAGACTACCCAAACTAACCCTCATACCCCTGTTATTTACCTTAGCCTACCCATTGATTCAAATTAACCCATGGTCTAATTAACCAGACCCTTTAACCAGGTCAAAGATGACAATAGTTACTCGTTAGGGTTCGAAACACTCAGTAGTGACCAAATGAACCAAAGAAACTAATAAATCAAAAATTTAGGGAAGACACAATTACTTTCTGATTTTAATCTTGAATTATTTTAATTACCCAACTCAGCATTGAACTCCTACTGTAAATCACAATCAAACAAAGTAAACAAAATAAATGTAATTAAAACAGCAATGACAGAAAATACTATGGGGTAAAGGAAAATGAGTAAGAATAAAGAGAAGGGGGACAATCACGGATTTACAGCAGAAACGATGAGGGACGGGGACGAGATAAGAAAAAATGGACGGAAAAGATAAGGAGACTCACTAATTCAAGCCTTGAACTTGACTGAACCTCCGATTAGATCTCCAAATAATGCCAATCGCTTGTGCTTGGTTAAGAACAAGCAAATGATGTTATTTCGGGATAAAATCGGCCCTCAATAACCTTGCATGCACTGGTCAAGTTTGGGCTTATAGGGCTCAACCTTAGATTCAATATTCGACACATTCCAGACATATTCGAGGGGAATGGAGCGTGGATTTGGTACAAGGGGGTCATGGCGGTTCTATGGCGTCAATTTGGTGGTGAACAGAGGTGGCGGCGCCACCGGAGGAAATGAGGGCAGCGCTAGGGTTTGTGACTTCAACCTCAGATTCAAGGGATTCTGAGTGTGTTCGAACGAAGTTGGTTATGGATTGGGATTGTGGAAGGGATGAGGAGTTTAAGGTGTGAATATGGTGGTCATCGGAGGTGGCGCCGCTGCCCTGAGGTGGTGGGAATTAGGGCGGCTCTCCAGGGTTTGGCTTGGGGATGATGAAGTCTGGGAAATGAGGGGGGTGCGAGATTCGGACACTTATATTTGAGACAGGGTCAATTACAGACCGTTTGATCAACTAAGATCAACGGTCCAGATCAAAGAGGACGAAACAACGTCGTTTTGATTATGAAGGCTGGACCGGGTATTAGGGACGAGTTTTGGGCCTGGTAAAGGGGTAATTTGGACGGGTCTAAGGGGAAATTAGTCTGGGCCTGGGGACATGGTCCGATTTGGCCTAAATTTTCCTTTTTCATTATTTCCTTCTCTTTCTTCTTTTTTTTTTTCAATTCATTTTTCTTTAAAAATTCTTTTTCTTTTCCCAAAAATTAAAATTAAAACCTAAATTAAATTCTAAACCCAATTATCCTTCCACATTAAATTAATTAACCCTAATAATTATTACTACAAATAATTAAAAACCAAATTAAAGGGAAAAACTACCAAAATTCAAAATTAAAATTAAAAGTGAATAAACTATTTTTTGTGATTTTTTCCCATTTTTATAAAATAAATAATTTGTCAATTAATCCTAAAATGAAAATTAAATCCCAAATGCAAATGCAACATATTTTTGTATTTTTCATTTAGTAAAATAAACATGCACAGACAAATGCAAACAATAACAAACAAAAATCTACGAAATTGCAAACAAATGGAAAAATTATTTTTTTTTGAATTTATGGGAGTAATTCATATAGGGAAAAAATCATGTGCTCACAGCTGTCCCTCTTTGCGCGGAAACATGGAGAGTTTTCGTGCAAAGATAAAGTGAGCGGATACGAGCAATTTTTGCCCATCTGAATACTCCGTGGAAAGCATCTTTGAAAGATTTGACCGTGCCCTGCTTACAAGGTTGCCTACATATCCTTGGCTAAAAAAGAATTAGGTCAGTGTAATTCAGGAATGTCTGGTAGCTGGGACTACCATGGAGCTATGATTTCACTGTTGCTGCTGCTACCGCTGCTTGTTGAACCCCCTTATTACACCATGTCAAAATAAAACAAAATATTAGACTAGACTATGATCTATGGATTATAAAAGTCCTATCTATATCTTCAAACTTGCTCTTGTATTTCTTGTTGCCTTGTTGTCCTCCGTTCTCTCGGAAGCATCCGTTTGTTGCCACCTTGAATTGTAAACTGAGATGTTTTCCCCTTCTTTAGGTGGGTGCCTGACTGCTGAACTTGATATGTATTCCCATGCTATTCAGGCAGGGCTCCTGACTTCAAAACGTGAATGTATTCCCCTGCTATCCAGGCGGGCTCCTGACTGCTGACTTGAAACGTATTCCCTGCTCTTCAGGCGGGCTCCTGACTTCAAAATAAACAAAGCAAAGAATTTGAAAGCTAAAACATAAATGATACTCCTTTGTTCTCCAGGCGGGCTCCTGACTGCTGCATTTGAGAGTATTCCCTGCTCTCCAGGCGAGCTCCTGACTTCAAAACGTGAATGTGTTCCCATGCTATCCCGACGGGCTCCTGACTGCTGACTTGAAACGTATTCCCTTCTCTTCAGGCGGGCTCGTGACTTCAAAATAAACAAAGCAAAGAATTTGAAAGCCAAAACTTAAATGGTACTCCCTTGTTCTCCAGGCGGGCTCCTGACTGTTGCATTTGAAAGTATTCCTTGCTCTCCACGCGGGCTCCTGACTGCTACATTTGGAAGTATTCCCTGCTCTCCAGGCGGGCTCCTGATTTCAACTTAGACAAAACAAAGAATTTGAAAGCTAAACTTAAATAGTACTCCCTTGTTCTTCAGGCAGGCTCCTGACTGCTGACTTGAAATGTTTTCCCTGTTCTCCAGGCGGGCTCCTGACTTCAAGATAGACAAAACAAAGAAAATTTTCTGCCCCGGTTTGGTGGCTGGGCACAGATGTAAGTGTAAAACAAAATCATATTACCAAGTATCACTAAGAATTTGAAAGGTAGGTCCCATTATTCAGGGGGGTCCTGACAACTCTTAACTAAACGACAATTTTAGATCTAAGTTATATCTTCTACAGGTGTGACTTCTGCTAAATCTTGCTATCTAATAGGATCTTTACACTACTCCCCCTTATCCGGGAGGGTCCTGAAAATCAAAGGTCAAATTTTATCTTAAGGGTGACAACTTTCATGGCTGAATTATACTACCCTACAGCAGAACTTACGCTAAATGTTGTTATCTAATTGAAATATTAAACTAAGTCCTGTTATTCAGGAGGTTCCTGGCAACTCCTACTTGAATCCTATCTCGAGCATGCAAACTTCTACCCCAACTTATATTCCTTTGGGATACATTTATTCTAGATCATGTTATTTCTGAACTTTAAACTAGGTCTCATTTTCCAAGAGGGTCCTGAAAATCAAAAATCAAACCTGTTTTGATGACTGCCTTTCTCCACGGAGGGTTTCTCCAAAACAAACGAAATTTCTTGCCCCTGTTTTAATCAAAGAAAAATTTTGTCAGTTTAAAAATGGTGGTTAGTTGATGGCATTCTTGCTGAAGATCTTCCCGCTGCATTGTTTTGTTCTGACTGGCTTCCCCGAACTGGCCGTGAACCGCTTTGACTTTTTGACTGACTTTCACACCCCATGACCTTTGACGAACTGAGCGTTCTATACCCATGCTATTGTTTTACCTCTGACCTTTTTCTCTGAACCTTTGCATCTCCCATGATATTACCAATCCATTCCACCAATGAAACTTCTGGTGATTCCTTGTACCCCTCTCTTACATCATGTTATCCTTAGTATGCTTTGACCACTCCATGCTTTGCAATTTTGGAAGTTTGTAGTGAGCTTTGAAATCCTTTTCACTTGATTGGAACAAGACTGACATTGAAACATCTTTAGATAAATACCCAAAAGAAAATAAAATGCAATGACTTTGCGGGTTAAGGATAAGAAGAATTCAAAACCAGGTGACTACTTCAAAAGGAAAAAGAAAAAGAAACTTATCTGAGTGGAACAGCTGGTACCAATGATCATGACATGCATTTCGGATTAATCGGCCTAATCTGTCCAACCAATCAACTTTCAGTTGCCGTACTTCATTGCCCCAGAATTTCCATGACCTGATTACTTTACCCAAACCTTGACCTTGTTCATCCTGCGGCGCCTTGAAAGGTTTTTACCAGCAGACATCTTTCATTCGTTCGTCTCTCAACTCAATTTTGTCTTATGGTGCCCGTGAGGGTTTTCACCAATAAGACTCTCTCATTTTAATTTCTCTCAACTCCCATCGCCTTACAGTGCCCATGAGTGTTTTCACCAATAAGACTCTCTCATTTTAATTTCTCTCAATTCCCATCGCCTTACGTTGCCCGTGAGGGTTTTCACCAATAAGACTCTCTCATTTTATTTCCCTCCTTGCTTGAACCAGAGTGTTGCCCCCGACATGAATTACCTTTTACCTGCTTGAATTGGCATTTCTCAAAGACTGATCAGAATGTCTTTCTTTGGACCGTAATGTGGGCTTTTGGACAGGGCTAGGAAGATAGGGTATAAAAGGCTCAAAACAATTCAAATGGGTTAGAATTACAACTTTCGGAATCAGGTTTCCCACAACAACCACAACTTCTGCCCCATTTTCTTGCTCGGGGACTTTTGAATTTTTGTTTCGATGAGACCAAACCGTGAGGCTGCCTACATATCCTTAAAAGGAATCAGGTCGAAGGTAGTTCATGTCGTAGAAATCACTTTGTTGTTGTGATTTTATTTTCTCTCTTTCTTTTCTTTCTCTCTTTTTCTTCTGTTGTTCTTCTCTTTTTTTCTTCTTTTTTCTGCTTTTTTTTTCTTTTTGCTTTTCTCTTTTCTTTTCTTTTCTTTCTCTTTCTTCTCTCTTTTCATTTTTCTTTTCCCTTTTCCTTTCTTGTTCATTCTTTCTTTTTCTTTTCACT
This sequence comes from Nicotiana sylvestris, assembly GCF_000393655.2. Lineage (NCBI taxonomy): Eukaryota > Viridiplantae > Streptophyta > Magnoliopsida > Solanales > Solanaceae > Nicotiana > Nicotiana sylvestris. The sequence goes on from NC_091064.1 coordinate 109,331,960, forward strand.
TACTTATCCTCTGCACTTGCATTTCTAAATTGTGTCGTTGATCCCGAAAGAGGGGTATGAAAGAAAATAAATAAGGCTCAAAAGGGGGTAACAAAGGCTAAAGTGTTTAGATAGCAGAACAAAATGCCTTCGTCATTTCAATCTTCAAAATATACCAAATACAAACAAGTACAATCAAAGGAATAAATCATACATAGTATCGTTTGACTGCATCAAAATTGATAGTCATTTCTACACATTTCCCTTCTACATCTGTCAAATTCAACGCGCCATTTGACAACACTCTAGTTACAACAAATGGCCCCTGCTAGTTTGGGGCGAACATCCCTTTTGCTTCAACCTGTTGAGGCAAGATACGTCTCAACACTAACTGACCCACTTCAAACTTCCGTGAATGTACCTTCTTGTTATATGCTCTCGCCATTCTCTGTTGGTACAATTGGCCGTGACACACTGCCGCTAATCTCTTTTCATCAATCAGACTTAATTGATCCAAGCGGGTTTTGACCCATTCAATGTCATCAATTTCTGCCTCAGCGACAATCCGAAGAGATGGGATTTCAATTTCTATGGGTATTACTGCCTCCGTGCCTTACACCAACAAATAAGGAGTGGCTCCTACTGAAGTACGGACAATAGTGCGATAACCCAGCAATTCAAACGGCATCTTTTCGTGCCACTGCCTAGAACCTTCCACCATTTTTCGAATTATTTTCTTTATATTCTTGTTGGCTGCCTCGACTTCTCCATTCGCCTTAGGGCGATATGGGGTGGAATTGCAATGTGTAATCTTAAACTACTGACATGTCTCCGTCATCATATGACTGTTGAGATTAGCGCCATTGTCTGTGATGATTACCTTTGGAATCCCAAACCGACTGATGATATTTGAATGCACAAAATCGACCACTGCTTTCTTGGTCACAGATTTGAAAATGTTCGCTTCAACCCACTTGGTAAAATAATCAATGGCTACCAGGATAAACCTATGTCCATTTGATGCTGCTGACTCGATTGGCCTAATGACATCCATGCCCCAAGCAACAAAAGGCCATGGTGCCGACATGGTATGCAGTTCAGATGGTGGGGAATGAATCAAATCTCCGTGCACCTGGCACTGATGACACTTGCGCACAAAACTGATGCAATCTCGCTCCATAGTGAGCCAGTAATAACCTGATCGGAGAATCTTCTTTGCCAGAACGTACCCACTCATATGCGGTCCGCAAACCCCGGAGTGTACCTCGGTCATGATAGTTGTGGCCTGTCTGGCATCTATGCATCTTAGCAATCCGAGATCTGGGGTTCTTTTGTATAACACCCCTCCACTGAAGAAAAATCCACTTGCCAATCGTCGAATTGTTCTTTTCTGATCACCTGTGGCCTGTACCGGATATACCCCCATCCGGAGGTATTCTTTGATATCGTGGAACCATGGCTCCCTATCAAGTTCTTCTTCTACCATATTACAGTAAGCATGCTGATCACGGACCTGAATCTGCAAAGGGTCCACATAAGCCTTATCTGGATGATGTAACATTGACGCCAGAGTAGCCAAAGCATCGGCGACTTCATTATGGATCCTTGGGATATGCTTGAATTCTATTGACTGAAACTGTTGACAAAGATCATGCAAACATTGTCTGTACGGTATGAGTTTCAAATCCTGTGTTTCCCATTCTCCCTGAATTTGGTGCACTAGAAGGTCCGAGTCACCCAAGACCAAGACTTCCTGGACACCCATATCCGCAGCTAACCTCAAACCCAGAATGCATGCCTCGTACTCAGCCATGTTGTTGGTACAGTAAAAACGAAGCTTTGCCGTAACAGGGTAGTGTTGCCCTGTTTCAGAAATAAGTACTGCTCCTATCCCCACGCCCTTCATGTTTGCATCCCCATCAAAGAAAAGTTTCCATCCCGGCTTCTCAACTTGCTCTAACTCATCAATGTGCATCACCTCTTCATCGGGGAAATAAGTTTTCAAAGGTTCGTAATCTTCATTAACTAGATTCTCGGCCAAATGGTCCGCCAAAGCCTGCGCTTTCATTGCAGTTCGAGTCACGTAAACAATGTCAAACTCTGTGAGCAGGATCTGCCACTTTGCAAGTCTTCCTGTGGGCATAGGATTCTGGAAGATATACTTCAATGGATCCAAGCGAGATATGAGGTAAGTAGTATAAGATGACAAATAATGTTTCAACTTCTGTGCCACCCAAGTTAGGGCGCAACACGTTCTTTCAAGGTGAGTATACTTAACCTCGTAGGGTGTGAATTTTTTGCTGAGATAATAGATGGCCTGCTCCTTCCTGCCAGTGATATCATGTTGACCCAATACACAGCCGAATGAATTGTCCAATACCGTCAAATATAGAATCAAATGTCGCCCTGGTTCTGGCGGACCAACACGGGTGGATTTGATAGATACCCCTTTATCTTATCAATCGCCTCCTAACATTCATTTGTCCACTTGACCGCAACGTATTTCTTTAACAGCTTGAAGATAGGCTCACAAGTTGTCGTGAGCTGAGCGATGAACCTGCTGATATAATTCAATCTCCCCAACAAACTCATCACCTCGGTCTTGTTCTTCGGATGTGGCAATTTCTGGATGGCCTTAACTTTCGATGGATCCAGTTCAATGCCCTGGCAGCTGACTACGAACCCCAACAACTTTCCAGACGGCACCCCAAAAGCACACTTTGCAGGATTAAGCTTGAGATTGTACCTGCGAAGCCTTCGGAAGAACTTATTCAAATCCCTAACATGGTCAGATTGCTTTCTAAACTTCACGATCACATCATCCACGTACATCTCGATTTCCTAGTGTATCATATCATGGAATATTGTTGTCATTGCCCTCATGTTGGTTTCCCCAACATTCTTCAAGCCAAATGACATGACCCGATAGCAATACGTTCCCCACGGCGTGATGAATGCTGTCTTTTCTGTATCTTCCTCGTCCATTATGATCTGATGATAACCCGCGTAACAATCCACGAAAGAACCAATCTCATGTTTGGCGTAATTATCAATCAAGATATGGATGTTTGGCAACGGGAAATTATCTTTTGGACTTGCCTTGTTGAGATCCCGATAGTCAACACATACCCTGGTCTTGCCATCCTTCTTCGGTACATGCACAACATTGGCTAACCAGGTGGGATACCGGGTGACCCGAATGACTTTGGCATCGAACTGCTTGGTGACCTCTTCTTTGATCTTTACACTCATATCCGTTTTGAACTTTCTCAGCTTCTGTTTGACAGGAGGGAATGTCGGGTCAGTGGGCAACTTGTGAACCACTAAATCAGTGCTTAGGCCCGGCATGTCGTCATAGGACCATGCAAAAACATCTTTGTATTCTAACAACGCTTTAATTATCTCCTCCCTAAGTTAATGTTCCAGATGCACACTTATTTTAGTTTAACAGACATTATCTTGGTTCCCTAGATTAACTGCTTCTGTATCGTTCAAATTAGGTTTGGGCTTTTCCTCAAAATGACTTAGTTCCTTACTAATTTCTTCATAGGCCTCATCATCATCAAATTCCAACTGGTCATCACACTCAATTTCTTGTATTATTATTTCAGAGTTAGATTGGCTCTTAAAACTGGGCCGAAGATTCCTCATGCATGTCATGTCATTGATATCAGCATAAAAAGAACTGTACAAAAGAAGAAAACAAAATAGAATTAGAAGGAGTGAAGGAAAAGGGACAATTGCATTTCATTGAATTTAAAGATAACAGGGTTTTGACACATCCAACTGGACGGAACATAATATCTGAATTACAGACCCTGGAATAATCCAGACAACAAAAGAAAATCAAAACCCACTACCAAGACTCCCTCCGGATAGGAAGAGGAGTAGCTTCCCAGTTGTTGACTTTTGCACGTGGTCCCACGAATTGCACATCTTCCCTGTTGGACCCTTCCCCAGCCTGAACCATGTTAACCTCGGCAAATAACCTTTCGAACCCCTTCTCCAAGTCTCCATCGGCACCAATCAGTGGTCCGGGAGACTTTGACAGTAGTTGCTCTCTAATACCCGGCCTGACGAATGATCTAGACAGACGCGAGATCGGCTTTGGCAATACCCATGCTTTCTGTTTCATTTTTCTAGCTCTTCTCACGTCTGCGACTGTGGTCTTGAACCCCAGACCAAAAGTATCCAGATTCTTTGGAAGAGAAACTGGTTGCACAATACCTTGCAGAGATGCACCCAAACCCTTGCCCGGTACGAAACCATTTTTCAACATTTTAACGACTACCATGACTGATGCCGCAACCATCTTTGGTGTTGGAATGCTCTTTCCTTCCGAAATTTTCTCTACCGATACTATATTGAAAACCTGATAAACCTAGTGTCCCTTGTTTTCGTCGACCTCTATGAATGGAACAATGGCATCATTGGGCACACACAAATTATCTTTGTCGTTTACAACAATTTCCTGTAGATCCTATTCAAACTTGACCATTTGATGCAGAGTAGACGGGACTGCCTTGGCAACATGAATCCAAGGTCGTCCCAACAGCAGATTGTATAAAACAGCCACATCGAGCGCCTGGAACTCCATAGTAAATTCAACTGGCCCTATGGTGAGCTCAAGCACTATGTCCCCAACTGAATCTTTCCCTCAACCATCGAATCCCCGAACACAAATACTATTCTTGTGAATTCTTTCATCTTCCACTTTCAGCTTGTTCAACGTGGAGAGAGGATAAATGTTCGCACTAGACCCATTGTCAATTAGTACCCGAGTAACCACGGAATCTTCGCATTTCACCGTCAGATAGAGGGCTCTATTGTGCTTAGTGCCCTCCGTGGGTAGCTCATCATCAGAAAACATGACTCTGTTCACCTTAAATATCTTGTTAGCTATCTTTTCCATGTGGTTTACTGAGATTTTGTCAGGGACGTGGGCCTCGTTCAAGATCTTCATCAAGGCCCTACGGTGCTCATCGGAGTGGATCAATAACAACAATAATGAAATTTGAGCCGTTGTTTTCCTCAACTGCTCCACAATGGAATAATCCGGCACTTTCATCTTTCTCAAGAACTCCTCTGCTTCTTCCTCGGTCACGACTTTCTTCACCAACACTGGGTTATCTTTTGAAGTCTTAGCTTTCCTCAACTCTTCGGGGGCAAAGCATCTCCCCAATCGAGTTAAACCATGGGTCTCACACACTTCTTCTTTAACCTCTTTCCCCTGGTAATTTACTGTCACTCGTTCATAATTCCACGGGACCGCCTTGTTGTTGATCACTGGAAGCTGAGTTACTGATTTTATAATAACAGGCTCTGTGCGAGCACCCTTCGCGACCACAACAGGTTTACTTGTAACCCCTAGTACCACCACTTTAGCTTTCTCTGGTTTTATTGTGACAACGCTTGACGACCCTTTCCCGGCTACCACAGCTAGCTTATTGTCTACCCCTTTCAACTGGACCACTAATTTCCCACTAGTTACCTTTTCCTTTGAACTGGTTTCACTAGAGCGGATCATCATCACCGTCTGCGAGGGTTTCTTAGCCTCCCCTCCCTTGTGTATCAACTCAATCATATGGGTCTCATGGTGAGCTAGCAGCGGATTCTGGTTGATATTTGGTGCATCTGGGGCCTGAACCTCGATCCGATGAGTACCAATGAGCTCTTGTACAGCTGTTTTCAGTTTCCAGCATTTCTCTATGTCATGGTCCAGGGCCCCTGAATAATACTCACAACTTACCGAGCGATCAAGATTTCTAGGAAAAGGATTCGGCAGTTTGGCTTCGATCGGATTCAACATGCCCAATTGTCTCAGCCTGTGGAATAGACTAGTATAGGATTCTCCCAATAGAGTAAAAGTCTTCTGCTTCTGCAGCCTCTCATTCTTAAAGGCTTTATTGGGTCGAAAACCTGTTCTAGGAGGATTTTTCTAGGCTTTTGGGAGTGGGTAGTTATTTTGTGGAGCTTGGTATGGGTTTTGTGGAGCTGGCGCACGCCATTGTGAGTGAGCAGGCGGCTAGGTATAGGTTTGTGCGTGATGGACAAAAACATGGGGATCTGGCGGTGGGTAATAGTGTTGTGGTGGGTTATATGGAGTGTGGGGGTAAGTTTGGAGATAGGGTCGCGGCCGGTTGTAGTAACGGGGAAGGTTCCTGGATCCAACCCAAGCTCACGACTCAATTGTCGCAACGTCCTCCTTCTTCTTCTTCCCGAGCACACCCCAGTACCGTTTTGAATGGCCTGAGTGGTCGCCTTGATTGCTGAATAACTCATGATCTTGTTGGACTTGAGTCCCTCTTCAACCATTCCTCCCATTTTCACGACGTCATTAAAGGACTTACCTACTGCTGACACCAAGTGACCGAAATAAGTGGGTTCCAAGGCCTGCAAAAAATAATCAACCATCTCGCTTTCTTTCATCGGAGGGTCAAACCTCGCTGCTTGCTCTCTCCAACGGAATCCATATTCCCTGAAGCTCTCACTGGGCTTCTTCTCAAGCTATGTCAATGACAGACGATCTGGGATGATTTTGAGGTTGTACTGAAAATGGCAGGCGAAGGCTTGGGCCAAGTCGTTCCATGTGTACCACATGTTGTGATCTTGTCTGGTGTACCATTCCAAGGCCGATCCACTTAAACTTTGGCTGAAATATGCCATCAGCAATTCATCTCTTCCACCTGCTCCTCTCATTTTGCTACAAAATCCTCTTAAGTGTGCCACTAGGCCACCATGTCCATCGTACAGATCAAACCTGGGCATTTTGAACCCTGCTAGCAACTGAACATCTGGCAACAAACATAAATTCTTATAGGCCACACTCTCTTGACCTCCCAACCCCCTCATATCTCGGAATGATTGCTCTAAGCTTTTGACCTTTCTGATCATTTCTTCATGCTCGGGATTTTTGGGCGGTTTCTCGGTCTCTGCCGGGATATCAAGATGAGGGGTGTAAGGATATGGTTCTGGAACTTTGAAGGTGGGTTCAGGGAGATAATACTGGTTGTCGTGAGGTTGGAATGGGGGTTCACTAGAAAATTGGTGTAATGTAGCAGGTGGAGGTGCCACAAAAACAAGTGTAATTGGTGGGGGAGGGTATGGGACTTGTTTGGGTGGTGGAGCTTGAGAAGTATGGGAAGTGGCGCCATGGCATTGTTGGTAGAGGGGAAAGGCTGGAGATGAGTTCACAGTGGGAGGTTCCTGAGGTTGAGCCAATGGTGGGATATAAGCGGGGTTAGCGGGATAGACGGCGGTGGATGCCCCTTCGCCCAAGCTTGATACATTTCAGCCATCTGTTGCTTCAGCTTATACATTTCTTCCCTCATTGCATTAAAGTCCATTTCTTCCACTTCTTTCGATGGGTCGACAATACTTGTTTCCGTTTCCTGATTGGCCATATTCAGCCTGTCTTTCGATCGGGTGTTGTATGAGTGAGTTGCCAGAATGCCAACCAACTAACCACCTACCTGAACTCAATTCATCATCAACAACATTGTTAGCGGTTAGGTTTTTAAAAATTTGGTAATCTCACATTTGGGGAATGAATGCACCTAAGCAGTTAACCGTTTCTATCATGCATTTATTCGGCTGCTTGCGTCATCCCGTCTTGGCCATTTTGCAACTTTCTTTCTTTTTCTTTTCTTTGCTTTTCTTTGTCTTTCTTTTCTTTCCTTTATCCTCTCGTCACCATCGTTTCTTTCTTCTTTTTTCTTTTCTTTTCTTTGTTATTCCTCTCTTTTTCTTTTTTTTTCTTTTCCTTTTTTCTCTCTTCTGGTTATGGTCGAATCCTATGGAGATTGCCTACGTATCATGACCCCGCATGAATCAGACCGAGCGTAGTTCTGGGAGATAAGTGTGAAAGTAAATAAAATATTTTTTGGGATTTTCAGTTTTTATAAAAATAGATGTTTCGATTACAAAGACTCAATACAAACAAATTCCAAAAGACTAATAGACTCTAATGCAAGGACGAAATACAGACTCTGAAAATAGGCTATCATACTCCCAAGAAATACAGACTCAAAAACAGAAAGAAAATACAAACCCAACATGACTTTCAAACTCTGACAAAAAGGAAATACAGACTCAAACGAAAAATCACGAGTACATCAATGCTCTTGGTGCCCGCGGGACAACATTCGGTCTCGCCGCGGGCCTATGTGCAAGATCCCTTTGAAGTCGGTCCAAGTCGTTCATTATTCGTTTAACAAAGGTCATCACTACTTCAAAGAATGTAGCGTGAGTCATGTCCACATAGATGTGGCACTTCATAACGATGTAGTCAGCGATGTTTCTAATTCTCTCTCTTATGACGCCCTTTTCTTGTAACAAATGCCCAATCTGCTGGGCCCTGGCCTCCAAAGTTTGCTTAACCGCATGATTGTGCTACTGAAGTTGTTGCAAATCTATTTCTAATCGCGCCAATGCCGTATAACAATGTTCCCTTTCAACTTTGAAGTCTTTTGCCTTCTTGATCATTTTGTTTTCCGTGGCGATGACCCTTTTCTTTAACCCTGCGACCTCATCGTCGTACCTTTCTCTCAACTGCTTAACTAGGAGTACCCGTTCATCTGCGTTTTTAGCCAATTGTTTTTGAGCCTTGGCTAGTTCACTTTCTGCTTTGTTCAAATCGAAACTATAGTCACTCACTTTCTGCCTTAGGTTAGCTATGAGTCTTTCATCCCTGTCGCTACGGGCTGGATTTTCTGCCGCTACTTTCATCTTCTAAATTTGAGCTCGAAGGGCTTCATTTTCTTTAGCTAGACTTTTCTTTTCCCCTTCATCCGCCGCAACCTGCAAGCTACTCTCGAATTGAAGCTCTCTAACTTGCTTTTCCAATTTTCCTATTGTTGCCCTGTACTCATTCTCCTTAGCCACCCAAGCCCATTGTTCTTGTGATGCTTCAACGAATTCCTGAACGTGAGGCTTTTTGGCTGGTCTTTCTAGTTCAGCCCTTGCAGTGTTATTCTTTCTATACCAAACAAGATAGGCGGGTGAGACTTCGTCTCTAGATAAATCACGCACTCGAGTGTTTACTATCAAGCACTGGCATTCACTCCAAATAAAACGAACTGTCTCTTCATAAAATTGACCATCAGCACTAATCTCGACTGTATGCACACTAAGATCTTCATCTGGATGCATCACCTGACACCTTCCCAACTGTCTCATCGCCCGGTAAGGAGCGTAAGGCTGAATACCTCGCAGACCCATCAGGAGGAAGTAAGGACCAGTGGCAGGCATGTACATAATTTCTTCAACAAGAAGCCAATCCAATGTCCACTCTATTTGCCCTGCAGTAATGGAAAAAAGGCAGGATACCCACTCTTCAAACCCTTATGGCAACTTAAACCCTGCAATTCTTGTGTCAAACTCTTCAATACAACTTTTCTCTATAGATCTGTAACTCATATACTGGGGGAGATGGCACAGGTGCTCGATCATCCACATCTGTAATAGCAAATTGCACCCCTCAAAGAAATCTGCCCCAGCTTTACAGGCTATGAGAGCTCGGTATATCTCGGACACTATCATAGGGGCGAGAATGCTCTTGGCATTGGTAATCAGGACCTTGACAACTCCGGCCACCTGCAAATCGATATTCCCGTCTTTTCGGGGAATTACCACAAGGCCTAAAAAAGCTACCCTGAAGGCGAAACGCCTATGCTCATCCCATTTTGTTCGGTTTTCTTTACTACAAACCCCGCTTGCCGGATCATTGAACCCTCCTACATGACCGTACCTTTTTTTCGGCATAACCCGATAAATCTTCCCGGCATAACCCGTGGACCTTTTCCGGCATAACCCGATGACTTGCCCGGCATAACCCGAGGACTCTTACCTTTTTCGGCATAACCCGATAAATCTTCCTGGCATAACTCGTGGACCTTTTCCGGCATAACCCGATGACTTGCCCGGCATAACCCGAGGACTCTTACCTTTTTCGGCATAACCCGATGAATCTTCCCGGCATAACCCATGGACCTTTCCGGCATAACCTGATGACTTTCCCGGCATAACCCGAGGACTCTTTCCCTTTTTCGGCATAACCCGATGACCTGCCGGCATAACCCGAGAACTCTTTCCCTTTTCCTGCATAACCCGATAAATCTTCCCGGCATAACCCGTGGACCTTTTCCGACATAACCCGGACAGTTTCCAGCATAACCTGGAAATCCTCCCAATTTAGGGCTCCGATCCCTAAGTTGAGCAAGTTTCCTTTAGCCAGCATTAGGGCTCCAATCCCTGAGTTGATCAATTTTCTTAAGCCGACATTAGGGCTCCAATCCCTGAGTTGCGCATTTCTACCTTTTGCGACATTAGGGCTCTAATCCCTGAGTTGCGCCTTTTAGACTAGAGGTTTCCAATCCCCTCATCAATCCTGTAGATTTTTATGGCAATTAACTCACGAAATTTTCCTAGTGAAACTGGGGCAGAAAATTTCGTTTGTTTGTTTTGTTGTCTTAGCAGGTCTAACCCCGAGGCACATGGATCGAGATGCCCTACGGTTTGAGTCTCAATCCAGAATAAAGAAAAGAAGAAAAGAACAAAAAGAAGATGTTCCCAAATACCGGAACAAACAAAGGGCAGGTTGCTCAAAATTTGATCAAAATTCCCGAGCTCCGCCAATCCCGTTTCACTCAAAACTGCAGAAATAAACAAGCGCCTACAACTTGCAAGCATCAAGATTCGGATCGAAGTCTACAAGCAGAATCAGCTAAGACCCAAGATCAAGTTGCAAATGAATTATAGATAGGAATCTTGTAACTAGCGATTGACAGGCATAAGTATTTAGTTCAGTTTCAATTTTTCCTTTGGTTGTAATAAGGCGGTCATTAAAGCAGCAGTGGCAACAGCAACAGCAGTAACAACAAGCATTGCAATCCCATGGTAGTCCCAGCTACCGAAGTTTCCCGAACTACATTGACCTGATTCCTGTTTAGCCCAAGATATGTAGGAAATCTTTGAAGCAAAGATTCGGTCAAATATTTCAAAAATGTGCTTCACACGGAGTATTCCAATGGGCAAAAATCGCTCATATCCGCTCACTTATCTTTGCACGAAAACTCTTCGTGTTTTCGGACAAAGAGGGGCAGCTGTTAGCACGTTATGTCGGGGAAGTCATCGGGTTATGCCGGAAAAGGTCCACGGGTTATGCCAGGAAGATTCGTCGGGTTATGCCGGAAAAGGGAAAGAGTCCTCGGGCTATGCCGGGGAAGTCATCGGGTTATGCCGAAAAGGTCCACGGGTTATGCCGGGAAGATTCATCGGGTTATGCTAAAAAAGGTAAGAGTCCTCGGGTTATGCTGGGGAAGTCATTGGGTTATGCCGGAAAAGGTCCACAGGTTATGCCGGGAAGATTTATCGGGTTATGCCGAAAAAGGTAAGAGTCCTCGGGTTATGCCGGGCAAGTCATCGGGTTATGCCGGAAAAGGTCCACGGGTTATGCCGGGAAGATTCATCGAGTTATGCCAAAAAAAGGTAAGAGTCCTCGGGTTATGCCGGGGAAGTCATCGAGTTATGCCGGAAAAGGACAAGAGTCCTCGGGTTATGCCGAGGAAGTCATCGGGTTATGCCGAAAAGGTCCACGGGTTATGCCGGGAAGATTCATCGGGTTATGCCGGTAAAATCATCGGGTTATGCCGGAAAAGTCATCGGGTTATGCCGGAAGGATTCATCGGGTTATGCCGGAAAAGGACAAGAGTCCTCGGGTTATGCCGAGGAAGTCATCGGGTTATGCCGAAAAGGTCCACGGGTTATGCCGGGAAGATTCATCGGGTTATGCCGATAAAATCATCGGGTTATGCCGGAAAAGTCATCGGGTTATACCGGAAAGATTCATCGGGTTATGCCGGAAAAGGACAAGAGTCCTCGGGTTATGCCGAGGAAGTCATCGGGTTATGCCGAAAAGGTCCACGGGTTATGCCGGGAAGATTCATCGGGTTATGCCGGTAAAATCATCGGGTTATGCCGGGATTTTGGTAGAAAAAGCTCCTTGGGTTATGCCAAGGAGATCCGCGGTTTATACCGGGATAGTTGAGGAATGAGGTCCTATGCTACCATGATTTGTTTTTCTTTTGGGGATTTTCATTTTTCTTTCTTGTCTTCTTTCTTTTATTTCCTTTTATTTATCAAAATGCATGAAAGAATTCCGGGGAAACTTACTTTTGGTCGTTCTCCTGCTGCAAAGCTGGTTCAACGCTCGCGCATTTCATTTCTTTTGGGTTGTACCTGCTTCTTGCATGGTTGCCTTGAGTAAGACCTGTTTTCAGCAAAAACAATTTATTAGTTGAAATGGTGGTTGGTTTTGTGGCCTTTGTCGTCGCCATCGCTTGATCCCGTCCCCATTTCCATTGAGAACTGTGCTGCTTGTTGGCCTTGAGGGTGAATCTCTTTCACACGATCCGGGTTCAGCCTTAGGATTACATGATGACTCGCCCGTGTGGGCTCCGTCCTTTTGCTTTATTCTGCCTTTAGGAACTTTGCCTTTGACTTTCTTTCCTTTCGAACGTCTTTACTTTAGGAGCAAATCAACCACCATGGTCAGTCAGGATTGGACTGACGCACCACTGAGGCTGTGTATTTTCTTTGACTCTTGCCAGGCGGGGCCCTATTAAACCGGTCCTGCCACCTTTTCTTTGTAATTGTTAGGAAATCAGAGATAGACCTAAAGGGATTCAAAGAAAAATATGCAAAAGGAAAGCATATGAGTTTAAAGAGAAGCGTCCCTTTCGGGGGAAAAGAAGGACTTATCTGGAGTGCATGCTGGCTTCAAACTGACATGACATGCTTCTTGGACTGGATGCCCGATCCCCATCTAACTCCTGCTTCTTATGAACCTATTGATCCGTGTTTCCAAAACGGAGAACCTTTCCAGGACTTTTAGTGATGAAGTATCCTCTTTTCGTCCGACAACGCCCTTTGCGGGTTTTTCGCTAATCGACCTCTCTCATTTTTGATTTCTCTACTCTTGTCGCCTCATGGTGCCCGAAGGTTTTCACCGATAAGACTCTCTCATTTTATTTCTTTCAATTTGACTTCCATCAGATTCCAACAATGACGTTTTCCACTTTCTTGTCTTTGCCAATTGATCAGAAGGACTTGGACAAGTTTTGGGGTGAAAAGAATTTGGATTGAACTACAACTTTGGAACCTTTTGGGCGGGATCATTGCCGAACCATTATAACTTCTGCCTCAGTTTCACTTTTGGGGGACTTCTTGGATTTTTATTTTGGTGTGACTGAACCCCAGGGAGAGGTTGCCTACGTATCCTTTCGGAATCAAGTCAAACGTAGTTCAGGCCAATCATTTTTTTTTTTGATTTTCTTTTGTTTTTCCGATTTGCTCTTCTTCTTTTTTTCACTTTCTTCTTCCCTTCCGTTTCCCCCCCCCCCCTTTTTATATATATTTTCTTATTTTTTCCAATTCTTCCTTCTTCTTTTTTTTATTTTTCTTTTTCATTTCAATTTCTCTTTTTCTTTCATTTTATTTTCAATAATACTTTCAGGTTCCAAAGAGGGTAATCAAAGAAGAGTAACCAGCTCAAATGGGTTTGCAAAGGGTTGATAGTGTTTGGGTAGCGAGAATGAAAGCCTTCGTCATCTCAACCGGAAAATATTAGAACTATATATAGGATCCAACATAGTACCTTTTGACTGCATTTGCATTGGCAGTTATTTCAAGGGCATTTCCTTCGATGCCGCCCCGATACAAATGCTCCTTCTGGCAATAATTTCCAATAATGTATGGACCCTTCCGATTATGAGCAAACTATCCTCGTGCTTCCTGGTGATGAGGAATAATACGCCTTAACACCAGTTGCCCTGCTTCAAATTTATAGGCGCGGGCCATTCTTTGTTGGTACAATTGCTCGTGACAAACTGCAGTCATTAAGGTTAACATTCCATACGAGTCTAAACCCACTCACTGTCCTCAAACTCTGCTTCAGTGACGGACATTTCCAAACCATGAACTAATCTTCTTAGTTGTTCCTATTGAATTTTCTCAAACTCTCTATATTTCGAATTTTGAATCATTTTTTGAAGTCTGACAGAGTTCTTGGGATCTGGGCATGAAGTCCGCAAGCATGTCATGTTATTTAAAACTGCATTATCAGAATTGAAGAGAAAAAAGAAAACATAGCAAAACTCTGAAAAATAAAGAAGGTGAACGATGAAACATGATTTCATTTCTTGGAATTGGGAAGATAAACAGGGTTGACATTCAGGAAATTAAAACACAGGAAACTAAAGAAAACATCTGAGTTAAACCCTGGGATAGCTCGCGATGCATAAAAATGGCAGGACAGATCTACTAGGACTCTTGCCCGATCAAAAATGGCGTAGCCTTCCAGTTTTGAAGCTTGGTGCTTGGTTCCATGTATGATACATCAGCGGTGCTAGTGCCCTCTCCTGGCTGGACCATGTGTGTTTCGCGTAGCATTTTCCTCATCGCCTCACATATTCCCTCACTCTCTTCAACCGTGAACACCTCATCATCTTCCTCTTTACTTTACTTTGGCTTCTGTGGTATGCGTCCAATAACCACTAGCTCATTCAACCGAGGTGGCTTGATTGTCCCCCATACCACATAGGCCTGCTTGGATACATCAACTTTCCCTTTTTCTTGCTTCGGGGTTGTCTTGGGCTTCCTTTCTGTATTAGCAATAGCAACTATGGCTTTAAGCACCGGATCAAATTCCTTGTCTTCACAAATCATCCCAATTATCAGCCCGTTGTTGTGGGCGGGCAGCGGATTATTGGTCACATTTGGGACATCCTCGTCTTTCAACACAATTTTCCCTTGCTCTAACAAATTCTCTATTGCTTGTTTCAATGTCCAACAGTTGTTTGTATCGTGCCCTTCTACCCCTGAATGGTATGCACACCTGACACCCCGCTGGTATGATGGTGATTCCGGGTTTTGCCCGTTCGGTGGTATGGGCTGCAACAAATTCATCTGGATAAGCTTAGGGAATAGGGTGGAGTAGGGTTCACTGATTGGTGTATAGTTGGGTCTCCTGGGTGGTTCCCGAGGACGGAAATTATTCTGGGAAGGTCGAGGATTGTAGTGGTTTCGGTAAGGAGGCTGATTTCTGGGAGGTGGAGCTTGGCCCCGATTGGCTTGCTGCGGCCGCTGGACATAAGGCTGGGTACTCATGACCATGTAGGGTTGAGGAGCATATTTCACATTTTGGTGGGGGTAATAATATTGCGGGGTTCTTTCTGAAAAACAGGGAATGAGGTTACGATATTCTCCTGCTTCCGATGCCGCCATGGATGTCTCTTCCTTTTTCTTCCCTATTGCCATTCCTCCAGACCCGCTTTGGACGGCTTGGGAGGTTGCCCTTATGGCTGCCTGACTCAAAATTCTACCCGTTTTCAAACCATTCTCCATCATCTCTCCAATCTTAATTGCTTCCGCGAAAGGCTTTCCCATGGCTGACATCATGTTTTGGAAGTAGTCTGATTCTTGAGCCTGGAGGAAAGTACTAACCATTTCTATCTCGTCCATAGGAGGTTTTACCCTTGATGCTTGCTCACGCCATTTAATAGCATATTCTCTGAAACTCTCCGAGGGTTTCTTATTCAAGTTTGACAAAGCATTTCTATCCGGTGCGATGTCAATATTATATTGAAATTGTCTCACAAAATCTCTGGCGAGATCATCCCATATATGCCATCGAGATATGTCTTGGTCCATATACCACTCTGAGGCAATTCCTACCAGACTTTCCCCGAAGTATGCCATCAACAATTCTTCCTTGCCGCCGGCTCCCCGCAATTGGTTGCAATACTTCTTGAGGTGAGCAATGGGATCGCCATGCCCATCATATTTCTCAAACTTTGGGGTTTTGAAACCCATGGGTAGGTGCACGTGAGGGAATATACATAGATCAGTATATGAAACACTTTTCTGCCCGCTTAAACCTTGCATGTTTTTCAAACTCTGCTCGAGGCTCCTCATTCTTTTTGCCATCTCATCTTGTTCAGCAGCTTTGGGGTTCTGATCTTGCCCAGGTGCAAACTCGTATTGAGGTTGTTGAGGATGAGTGCTGGTGGTGAACCGAGTTGGTTCCAATGAGAAGGATGGGGCTTGGAATGTGAATGAGGAAGAGTCAAAATTGGGCCTGTGTGTAGTGGGTTGTGCCACGATTGGACAGGGCGGTGCGGTGAATATGTTTGTAGCTACATCCGTCATTGACATCCAGGGGTAAGACTCAAAGGGTGATCCAGCAGAGTGGGCTGAAATGGCCGGGTACCCGAATGGGGTAGTTGGATAGCTTATGGGGATGTTGGAAGTCCCACTTGTCCTGGAGAACAACTCAGGGAACCCAGGGATTACACTCGGTGGCTCTTTTCCGTTATTCCAGTCATCCAACATCTCCAACATGCGGAGCCGCAGGATTCTGTTTTCCTCAGCAGTTGCTGACTCGGGCGTCCGGACGGCCGAGATTTAACTCTCCTCGGAGACAGGAATTATCGGCAAAGGAATTTCTGAAGACATCTCTATGCTTCCCTTTGATCTCGTGAAGTAAGTGTGAATACTCCCTCTCAACTTAACAACGGGTAACTGAACACTCCTTTCGACCTCGTGAAGTATGAATGTGAGGCCAGACCTCCACCAAACCAACCACCTTTTCTAAAAACTTGAAAGACTCAGCAGCAAACAAACGGTTAGTTCGAAACAAATAACAGATAGGTAATCTCACGTTGGGGCATGATGCACCTATACAGTTAAGTGAATTTCTACATGTTTGCAACGAAGACATGCGTCATTCCAGCTTCTCTTTAGGCTTCCCTTTATTTATTATTTTTTTATTTTATTTTATTTTATTTTATTTTATTATTTCCTATTATTATTGTTTTCATTATTTGCAGTTAAAAATATGACCGGATACGATGAGGATTGCCTACGTATCACGATGCCGCGTGAATCAGATCTTGCGTAGTTCGGGACATTTGCTGTTAAAAAGTGTTCGTTTTGCATTGTGCCCACCCTGCACATTTATTAAGGTGATTTAAGCAAAAATGATTTGACTAAAAATGATTTGACTATATTTTAGAAAAAAAGATTCGATTTTCGAACACGGCCTTTCAACACTTCGGGGATGAAGATTTTAAGGCTGTGAGGGTCAATCGATCAAAACTTTAAAAGATGATCGAAAGTGGCCGTTTATACAAAGTCAGCCTTCTGCCGTCCTTTTCGGGAACATTCGGCTGTTTTTGACAACAACAGCATCACTTGATTTATTTATGACTCTTTTTTTCAGAATGGTGACCCGACATTGGGAACATGGCCTCGCAGAGCCTCGAGGACGAGGATCCTAAGGCCATTGGGCAACTTGGTCAAAATTTTAAAAAATGACCAAAAATGGCTGTTTATGCAAAGTCAGCCTTCCGGCGTCCCTTTTGGGAACATTCGGCTATTCTTGACAAAACGGCATCACCCGACTAATACATTAAAATTCTGACATTTTGGCTATTTCTGAAAAAGGGGAGGTTGGACCCGATGAAGGTTGCCTACGTATCTCATACCCTGTGAGAATCAAACCGGCGTAGTTCGGGCCGATCAGGCGTAGAGTAAATAAACTAAACCCCTTCTGAATACAATCTTTTAAAGAAAAGGAAAAAATATTTTTCTGGATTTTTATATATTTTTTTTTTTTGAAAAGAGATGAAAACTAAAGAAAAATCTTCTAAGGAAGTATTTGGACTATTAGTCTGAATTTATAAAAGAGATACTACAAAAGAAACAACATTTTTTTTTGAATTTTGAATTTTCCCCCTTTTTTTTCTTTTTTAACTTTTAAATAAATATATATATATATTTGGATTTTGAAAGTTATTAAAGGGAATTTTTTATTATATATGTTTTTTTTCTTCTTTTTTTTTAAAGTTTTTTTTTAGAAACCGGTCAGCATGCAGATCTGAAGCAAATAAATGCGCAAAACAAACGGGATGCAGCAGGATGGTCTTTTCATTTCAGGTTGCCTGTCCTAG
The DNA here is from genome assembly GCF_000393655.2 of Nicotiana sylvestris. Classification (NCBI taxonomy): domain Eukaryota; kingdom Viridiplantae; phylum Streptophyta; class Magnoliopsida; order Solanales; family Solanaceae; genus Nicotiana; species Nicotiana sylvestris. The sequence goes on from NC_091064.1 coordinate 109,349,947, forward strand.
ACGGACTCAACCCCTGTGTTGAGTCCCCTATGTCAAATGCAATATGATGCAAATAAGCGTTCCTACTAGGGATCCGGCATGAGGTTTCGTTATACTAGGTTTATAACCTGGGTATATGTTCTAGACTGTGTACCCGAGCGGACAACTCGAGTCGAGGAGGGGGCTACGTACCGGGGACCCACGAGATCGTCCGGCTTTGTAACTTGTCCGACCTCTTTCTTATTTCAGGTATTGACACTAACAGAATAGGGAGTCTCGACCAGCGAGCTTCTTCCCGGAGGTAAGAAGAGAAAGGTTTCGGCACAGTTTATATATAGTTCAGATAATATCAAAGCGGTAAAAGACAACATTTAGCACGTTATGCAAAAACACGTAATAAAGATCAGATAATAAAGCCACATATAACAATTATTCTAAGCTCGAATTCTTGAACCCTGAACCAGAGGTTCTGGGTTGTATTCCCCAGCAGAGTCGCTAGAGCTGTCACACCTCCTTTTTGCGCGCCCGCCCCGAAGGGTAAAATGCGCGAGGGAGTTTTTCCAATTTAAGTGACAATTCGAAATGAGATTATTTATTTATTCCAGAGTCGCCATTTGGGAAATGTTTGGATTTTGGTGTCCCAAGTCACCGGTTTATCTTGAATACCAAATCGAGGAAATTTTCGACTTTCCAAATGAAGTCTGCGAACCAGAAATTCTAAGTAAGGAATTATGTTGACCCGAGGGAAGGTGTTAGGCACCCCCGAATCCCGTGGTTCTAGCACGGTCGCTTAAATTGTTATAATGGCTAAATATCTGATTTAATGCATGTTATAACTTGTATGCTTTTATTAAGTTTAAACCGCTTTTATTATTATTTTTTTTATGGAATTGCACCGTCGCGGAAATGTATCTCGAACCACGTCACAATTAATGCACCCGTGGTTGTTAATACATTCCGACTCCGTTGAGATTTGAATTTGGGTCACATAAATGCGCACCCGAATTTAAGAATGTAATTTAATTAAGTCGTGCCTAAAGAGTCTAACGCTTTTATTGTCTTTGGGGAAGGCAGTGAAATTCACTAAACAGTCCATCCCAAATTCTAAGTATTTTATTGTGACCAATTATGAGGGCCCCGCAATTTGCATTGTTTTATTTGGCGAGGCTCGGCTCATTTTTTCAGAGGATAAAACCTACAGTGACTACATTTTCTATTATGTTTGTCTCTTAGATAAGGAAGATCCTACTTAATTGCAAGTTTAAAAAGGGTATAACTTCTTAGTCATTAGATCAAGACGAACGTAAACATAAAATTCGCGCTCAAAATATGTACAAAATATAGTCAGTCACTAACCTTTAAACCCAGCCCAAAGGGAATTATAATTTACAGGAAATGAAGATATGTTAAGTAGTTACGTCATGCATTTAGTAATCATCCAGAAAGGGTAGTGCGTGCCTATTCAAATTAACAAATACTGATTGTTTGTTTCTCGTTGTACGTACAAAACTTCATTCCTAATTATCTACTTATGGGTTTCGTAATGTTATTGAGAGTAAGAAAACGACTAGGAGATCATATTGAAGCTGGCATTGAGATTTTAACAAAAACAAAACTGATGTATCAACTTCCATTCATTACCAATATGTCGTTACACGTAGGAATTACAGCTTCCAGAACCATTTGCCTATTTCAATTACCCTTTGATGTTCAACAACTGAATATACATGAGCTATAAATGCAGAGACAAGTGAATATTGGTTTCCTATTCTAAGTTTAACTACAACATCTAGCATGAATTTAAACTAAGAATCAGTTTTCAGTCCATAGTAGGTCACTGATACCAAAAGTTCACAACAAAAAAAACCACTTCCTAACAAACTAAGTATTGAACGACTACAAATCAGTTGAATGTCCATAACTACAAGTGTGTAGACATGCTCAGATTAAGAATGTGGCTTCATTTCATTCAAGTTCAAAGTTACATCAGGGTGAGCTTAAACTGTGTACCTGAAATCGTAACGCAAAATGAAGAGGAAGGAAGGGTCAGCCAAAGCAGCGAGAATAAGCAACAGCAATAGCCACGACAACCAGTAGATTAAAACCAAGCAATAACCCAGAATCCAGTTGCAGTTTCAGAAAGATCAAGCAGCAAATAATAACAAACAAACCAACAGCAACACAGCCAAAACCCAGGAAATCGAAATACGGCCTAGAAACAAACAGATAACAAAGAAGAATCTACTAATGTTCGAATGAGTCCGACAACTTCAAAACTTCAAACACTGGACAGGATTGCCTATTCCAAACTTATGCTTTTTTGTTCTTTTTAGAGATGTTGAAATTGAAATTCAGTTTAGAAATTGGAAACAAACTCAGAAGAAAAGTCAATGAAACAGTGATTTTCTCTTTAGCTCTCAACCCCTTCCCCTTTTCTGTTTTTTCTGATCTCCTTCCCCCTCTATCAACTCTTGCCCCCTGTTTTTATATTCCCCCCACTCCCTTTAATGACAGGCTGCCCAGGCCCTAAAAACAACTCCTAGTGGCTGTCATTTCCACTTAGCCCTGTCTAGGCATGGGTTTTTCTACTTTAAATATGCTGAAATTCAAAAAGGCAGTGGATATCCTACTTTACAGCAGGTTCTACTACTATTCTCATATGCATTTTCAACCTTTTATTATTAAACTCATGCTGTTACTGATTTCCAGCTATTAAAGGTGCTTAACATATCACCAATCCCACTATTGGTCAATTAATTCCATTAGTTGAATTAATATTTTAGTACCTTACTGTCAGCTCACTTGCCTTTAAGCATTTCAGAACTTTTACAACCCCAAACTAACTCTTTTAAAACCCCTGGTTATTACTGTTTTATCCTAACTTCAACAAACTGAAATTTAAACTTATGGGAGTTCAAATTCAACAACTATCCTAACTGAGTTCCAGCTATTGTACTACAGCTAACAAACCATTCACAGATAGTTTCAAACAATCAGCTAAACGACAATGGTTCGATCAATCATATGAAGCTTACCAGAATCAGGACATTTGAACATTCAGTCCTATAAAACTAATCGTCAACGTTTATCTAATCGACTATACTAATTATAACGTAGAACAATCAGTCGATTAAACAAATAATACAAATAGGGCATCAACTGTCTTTGACAATTTTGCACGACACAGGGAAACCACAGGCATTATCGATTCGACGATATTAATCAAATTGAAATATGTATATCACTATACGTATTCAACCATAAACAAAATAACAATCGACCGAATAAAGGGTCTTATGGAGATGGAGAACAACTGACAGAAAATCCCAGAAATAAGCAAACAAACTAATTAATCATGCCGATAAACTAAACTAAACTAAAATAAACAACAAAAAAGGAAAAGTGAACTTACTCTAAAACGCTCAAACACAGACGACCTAGGCCCGAGATGGTTTTGCCCATTTGAAGTCGAACAGATCTTAATCGAGGTGTTCTCGACCGAGAATACTTCGATTAGGGTCTATTAGACCCCAACCTTCCGTTTAATCTAACCGAATTCCAAAAAATTCTTGTGTTCTAGGGTTCGAACAGTCAGATTTGGGGTTTTGGGATTTGTGGGTAGATTCGGACCAAACCAAGCTTGGTTTGGTCACGAGGGAGGCTAGGGTAATGGCTGGTGTGAATCTGAGGTGGGTCGGTGTAGATCGAGGTTTTGCTCGAACCTTCAAACGAAGATTCGAGACGATGGGGAATGATTCGAGATAAGGGGGTAATAGATCTGTGTTCAGGGTGGTGAGGTGCATCAGGGGTGTTACTTTGGTGGTCACCGGCGTCGTTGCCGCCGGGTTTACGGTGGAAGTGCACAGGGGCGGCTAGGGTTTGGGAGGTCTGGGTTTGGGGTTTGGGTTTGGGATGATGAAAGAGGGGTGTTCGGATGGGGGCGTGGGGTAAGGGTTGGAGTTTATATACGTAGTGGGTGGTTAGATCCTGACCATTGGATGAAGTGAGATCGAGGGCCAGGATCTTTCATTAAATGAGGAACGGTGTCGTTCCAACTAAAGGAGGTCGGGTTGGTCTGGGGTTGAACGGGTCGGGTTTAAACGTGGGTAGGGAGATGTGATCTTGGCCGTCGATCATTCTGAGATCATCGGCCCAGATCAAACATGATCAAAACGACGTCGTTTGGACTTCTCTGAGGCCAACTGATCTAGACCGGGCAAAACAGTGCTTTTGGGCCTGATTTTTGGGTCCAATTTAAATGGCCCAATTCCGATTTAACTCATTTCTTTTTCCTTCTTTTAATTTTTGATTTAAATAAAATTTCTAACTAAATTGTAAAAATCCAAATAAAGCCATACAAATATTAATTAATACTCAAACAACAATTATCACTTACATTAAACATTTAATTAAAATAAAATCATTCAATGACAACAAATAGAATAAAAGATGCATATTTTTGTGATTTTCCTTTTAATAACCAAAATATGGTTTGATTAATTCCTAATAGTAGAATGACATCCTAAACTCACATGCGACATATATTTTTGTATTTTGTTCGACAAAACTAAACAATCACAAACGAAACTACAAATAACTGCCAAAAGTGCCACGTAAACTCCAAAAATTGTACAACAAACCATTTGTTTTCTTTTTTTCTTTTCTTTTTTTTTTGATTTCTTTTGGAGTAATTGTCGTGTAAACAAAAATCACGTGCTCACATCAATTTGACAACCACTTTGACTTATACATTTGAAACTCAAAAAGTTTCTTTTGAGACTTTACAATATCAATGTCATGAATAATTTTATTCATCTGGGTAGTAATAAATTAGTTTTTCCGGAGCTCTTAACAACTTTTGTACTACAAGATCTTTTATCATACCATTCATATGGTAAATGTCTCCTTCACGGAGAAACTTATATCATAATAAATTGTCATGGTCAAAATTATCATAAGCAAAATTATTTCTTGCTTTAATTTTGCCTTTAATAATTTTTATAAGGTATGCCAAAATATTTTGGCGTATCACATGTACGAGACCAATGACATATTCATGTAACCACACAATAATATTTGTTCTCTTTATTTCACTCAAACCTCCCTCAAAGGTGAGTTGTGTGGTACTCATCCAATCATGCCTTGCATGTCTTTATTCATTACTTTTATCACATATTATCACATTCACCTTTAGGAATGGGTCTGCATTCTCAATGCTTATCACAAGTCACATTCTCTTCAAGGAATGGATCATAATCAGCGATGTGCTTCATACCAATTTGATGGTAAAAATTGCCTTCACATTTTGAAGGACTATTTTGAGAACCCTTGTTGTTCTCCTTTTATAATCATTGTGATGATTATTATTATTTGGAACGCTCTCGTTCATTGTTCAACCACTTGTCTTCATTTAAACTTATTATGCACTGCTATCATATTTACTTCAAGAATGTAGCAAATCAAGTGGGACAATTTTTATGCCTTTTCATGAAAATATATTATTTTTCTTTAGTCATCATTATATCATAAATATGGTACATTGAGACTCAAACCCAATATCTTACCAATATAAAGGCATGTTAGACCATAATAAATTGGGACTCAAACCCAACTTTTATCATTATGGAGCATCAGGACTTGATCCCGATATCTTACCCTCAATCAATGGCATAATAGGCTAAACAATATTGAGATTCATTCTCAAGACTCAATTTCAATCACATGCCAAGAAAGTTATACACAACTAATTTGCATCTTAGCAAATCAAATTTGCTTTGTTAAATAAGTGTACAAATCTCAAATCAACGTAAAGCTTTATTAATCATTTGTAGCATCTATATGAAATACAACCGTTTGTAGTCAGAATATTTCTTCTAAATTCTATTAGAGTTTAAAAGGATCATAAAATCATTGTCATAATATTTATTGAGTCTCTCTCAAAAATATTGTTGTTTTCGGGGTATACCCTACCTATTGGATTTGATTAAACGCCATGACTTTCCTTTACTCAATTCAACCAAGCAATTAGTGAATAAATTTATCAAAAGTACACCATATAGGTAACAATACATATATATAGTGCTAATACATAAATTCAGCATTTATATTACCTGAAAAATGACATTATAGGTCACAACTTACCAGTTGTAGCTTGTGCATCATTCATATAAAATACTTAAAAATGGTAAGTCAGTAGCAAGCATCAAGTAGGTCATGAATACTCAAAAATACCTCTTCTAATAGTCATACTAATCATTGTTTGCTTTCAAATGATACGACCATAAATTATGAAGTATACTTTCTCAATAGCTGGTTTGTTTTTTAAATTTCAAAGAAGTAATTAATCAACCTAGATAAAGATGTGAAGTATTTCTTGTTTTTTTAAGATGATTTATGCTTTTAATCAGTGTGACCAATTTTATTATTATATTTTATTCCTTTTTTGGTGCTATATGCAAGTGTAAAAATCCAAAAGGAAAAAAAAATATCCATCCAAGTAAAAGAAAATATTAAAAGCGGCAGGACAGATTGAAGATAGTTAACGCACAAATATGCATAAGACAATTTATATAAAATATCCTTGGTTACCATGACATGCATCATATCAACAATTAACTGCTACTATGATTTTCACATATAGAACTTCGAAAATTTTATTCCATTCATGTGATATAAAAGATGTAATATTAATATGTGCTTATGCAATACAGGTGTAGTACGAAGTTGTGTGCATATGAGATTTTAAAGGAATGACAAGTATAAGATAATCATACCTTCTTACATTTCATTACTTACCATATGTAGTTTCTCTTTACATTTAACCATGTGATGATATGCATAGTTTCTAATTGTAATTTTTTCGGATGTAGGAAAATTTTTGTAGATATATATACAATTGGTTAGAGATTCGTGCTGATAACGTGTTATGAAATAAAAGCAATTAAGTAAATCATGAACAAGAAATAAAAGCAATTTAGTAAAACATGAACAAGAAATAGAGATAGAGAGAAGGAAGAGATTTTCTTCTTCAATTGTGTGTATTTTCCTATCTATTACAAAGCCTTTATATAGACATGAAAAGTGAAGAAAATATGTCATGGATTATGTCATTGAACATAGAAAATATGTCATTGAATATGTCATTAAGCATTTGACATGAAGATCATGGAGGAAGAGTAGACATACACCGTAAAAAATGATATTTATCATAACATTAGCAATGTTATTCTACTTATTAATAAGTGACAAAAGCAAGATTTTTGTCGTCCTCACATCAGTAGATCTAATTTGTTAAAGTTATACATTTATCTTTACAATTTTCAGTTAATTCCTTTTATGTCCTTTTAATTTTATCTGTCAAAATCTTGTCCTTACAAAAAAAAATAAAAAAATAAGTATTTAAGAAACATAAAGAAAAGAAGATGGAAAGTCAGAAAGCATTAATTGTGATTGATAGAAAGCAAAACTTGTGCAGAAACTTGCCCACATACAAAGCCCAAAAAGCTCAAATTTCCAAATCAACAAAAATAGGAGATAAAAGTACAATAATTTCCTACAGTGGTTAAAAGAGTAGATCACCGCCAACTCTTGATTAAGCGACAAATGTCTCCTTGCATCATTGCAGGGATTGATTTTCGACACAATCAATGACAGATCTTGAAAAATAAGATAAACATGGAAGCTAAAAAGTCGGTGGTGTACTCTTCAAAAAGCTCCAGACCATCCTCTGTTTCTCATTCTCTGCTTCGAGGCTTCCAAATTTTCTCATCTCAACCTGGTAAGTTTTTCTCCTATATTACATTTTGTTCTGAATTTTTTGTGTTACGTAAACCCGCCAAAAGCATAACATGGAGGAACAAGATAAGAAAATTTTCAAATTTTTGTTGCGCATCTCTCTCCGTATGTGTTTGTAAGTGAAGAAAATAACAGGAAACTCATCAACAGTAATATTAGCAATCCATTTTGCTTCTCTCTGTCAATAAGTTTATTTTGATTTCATCCGATGGCTCAGTAATACTGAAGAAAATTACTACAATGTTTCTGGAAGTATTTAACTTTTAGAGAATTATTCTTTTGGAGGATACTCATAATGACATGTTTAGTTATTCTTTCTACTTTCCTTGGTCCCTTTCCCGCTTCTTTGTGTTTTCTGATTTTTGCCTTTCTAAATTTTCTTTAGTATTAGTTCTAACCTCAAGTGAATAAGAATGTGTATTCCAATGGTTATACTAAATAATTTTATTCATCAGTGTGCTTATGTGTTATTTTGGAGCTTGGTACTCTCGTGTGAAAATATCTACTTTCTTCTTAATTTGCCTACTAAATGGGGTCCATTATGCCACTGAAGGTTTGACGATAGTTTGAACGACATCTGTCAAAGTGATACATTTTTACTGTGATGGATCGTGCAAAACAAAATAAAAAGGCTCTTTCCCAAACGAATAGGAATAGCAAACGACGTGAAAAATACAAAAACATGACAGCAGATGAAAAACAAGCTTTATCATTACAGCGTAGATTCAAATACCAGGAATCAAAAAGACGTAGACTTCTTGAAAATGCAACTCCTCAAAACCCAACTAGAATGGTACCCATTTCTGTATGCTCTATAAATTCTATAGAGCATCCATTTTACACCTACGAAAAAGGTGACTGTGTACATCCCTGTATTACTCGGCACAATGTCGGCTAATATTTGGACATGCTTAACAACTATCTTCTTGGCTTTAGGTTCAACATCAGCTGCATCTGATAGACAACAAAATATAATATCCGAGCTAGCTATGTCTGAAGGTTTGTTTTGGTTCTCTGACCCTACCAAGACATCCTTCGCGGTTTGGTTTACTTTGTGTCTGATGTTATTTCAAATATACAGGCCGTAGGAGAACTATAGAGTTACCTCCGAACATCTGTCATCGGCGATCAACTTATGTTCCACTTAAAAAAGTTCCCAATTGTAAATTTTGTCGTGCAAAAAGATTTGAATATGAACCTCCTGGATTTTGTTGTGACAACGGCACAGTAAAATTAACTTCTCATAAGATGCTAGTGAAATTACGGAATCTATATTTTGGAAATAGTAAAGAGTGCAAACACTTCAAAACATATATAAGAACGTATAATAACCTCTTTGCATTTACATCGCTCGGTTCAAAGTATGATAAAGATCTAGCTAAAAGAAACCGTGGTGTATATACTTTTAAAGTTCAAGGACAAATGTATCATTTGATGGATAATTTGTATCCACGAGACGGAAAACCAAAAAACCTACAACTGTACTTCTACGATAATAGTAATGAATTAACATACAGAATGGCTTGTTCCAATAAAGTCCATGAAACAATAGTGAAGGAACTGATGGACATTTTATCAATCAATCCATATTCTATCTTTCTACGATCTCTGGCAGACATTTCTAACCTTCAGGACTTGTATATTGCTCTTACAAGTGACTCAGGTTTGGACCAATGAGTATATAATCTGCCTACCTCAAATGAGGTAGCAGCAATATGGGTTGAAGGAAATGATGGTAGTGCTATTCGTGCGCCGCACATTCAAATCTATACTCACAACAATAGTATACAAAGAGTAAATTATTACTATGGATGCTATGATGCTTTACAATACCCGTTGTTGTTTCCGTATGGTCAAAGTGGGTGGCATTGTGGTATTAAAAAGATTTATAGGACAGAAAACATTTCTAGATATCCTAGAACTTTTGAAAATGAAGAGATACCAAATATAGGAAATGTTTGCTCTCTTGATGGATGTCTTGAAATGGAGGCTGAAATTTTACAAAAAGGAAAGCGTAAAAGGAAAACAGTGTCTGTCCGTGAATATTATTGTTACAAACTGCAAATGAGAGATGATGATGAAGATGAAATCTTACACACTGGAAGAATATTTCAACAATATACGGTCGACGAATATATAAAACTTGAAACACAAAGATTGGATTTTATTTGGTTTAATCAGGATTTATTCAGAACAGATGTACTACAGGGACTCATTGATATTTTGAGATTTGGTGAAAGAGACGCTTCAAATATCGGGAAAAAGAAATTTCTTTCAAATTCTTTTATTGGTGGGCCTAGAGATATGCGTCAACGGTATATGGATGTCATCGCATTAGTTCAGCACTTTGGTAAACCTGATTTATTTATAACCATGACATGTAATCCATCTTGGCCAGAAAAAAAAGGAACATTTAGCATCAGTGGATGAAGCACAAAATAGACCTGATCTCATTAGCTGAGTGTTCAGAGCAAAAATAGAAGAGTTAAAAACGGATATCCTAAAACGAAATATTTTTGGAAAGGTTGCAGCTTTTATGTATACAGTAGAATTTCAAAAACGAGGTTTACCTCATGCTCATTTCCTTCTAATACTAACTAATGAATACAAGTTGCTAACGCCAGAAGATTACGACAATATTATTAATGCTGAAATACCCGATAAAGGTGTAGAACCATATTTATACTCGCTCGTTATTCGGCACATGATGCATGGTCCTTGTGGTAATCTTAACCCTACAAACTCTTGTATGAAAATAGACGGCAGTTGTAAGTTTAAATACCCAAAAAGCTTTTCTAATCACACTTCAAAAGGAGTTAATTCTTATCCAATTTACAAAAGGCAAAATACAGGAGTAAAAGTTTTAATAAGAGAACAGTTTTTGGACAACTCTTGGGTGGTTCCATACAACCCCTTTTTGCTTGGTAAATTTGATTGTCATATGAATGTTGAAGTATGCTCTGACATTAAGGTCGTTAAGTACCTTTACAAGTATATTTGTAAAGGACATGACAAGATTGCATTTTATATGCATACCAATGAGACAAATGTAGAAATAGATGAAATAAAGGAATATCAATTTGCTAGACGAGTGTCACCACCGGAAGCTACATGGCGCTTGTTTGGTTTTTCTATTAGTGAAATGTCACCAAGTGTATGTTCTCTTCAGGTTCATCTAGAAGGACAACAATTTATTTCATTTAAAAGCAGTGCAGATATACGTTCTATTGTAAATAATCCAATGAATAAACGAACTATGCTAACAGAATTCTTTTACATGAATAGAACAGACAAGGATGCTAAAGAACTAAAGTTGTTGTATAAGGAATTTCCTGAATGTTTTGTATGGTCTGTTAAGGATCGAACTTGGACACACCGACAAAAAGGATGTACTATTGGTCGTGTTGTCACATGCCATCCGACAGAAGGCGAGCGGTACTATCTCAGGTTGTTATTAATGAATGTTAGAGGTCCAAAATCTTACAAAGATTTACGCAATGTCAATGGAGAACCATGTAATACCTTTAGAGAATCGATTGAAAAACGTGGAATGTTACAATGTGATAACAGTTTGATTGCATGCATGTCAGAAGCAACAAGTTATCAAATGCCACATAGTTTAAGACGCTTGTTCGCTACATTATTAGTATATTGTAATCCTGTGAACCCAAGAGAATTGTGGGAACAATTTGAGGAACCAATGTCTGAAGATCATAAGCTACCAGCCAACATTGGAAGAAATGAGATCCGGTTTAAAGTTTTGAACCATATTAATGACATATTGCATTCTATGGGTTCTGACACAAATGAATACAAAGTTGTTCAAGAAACAATCAGGCCTTCAACAATTGCGAAGGAAGCAAAGGAAGTTCATTTTGAGAGGAAGATTATTGTCAGTGAATAAGACATATCATTATACAAGAAGTTAAATAGAGACCAACTTAAAGCATATAATACAATTATTGAAAGAATATTCTCATGTAGAGCAGGAGCATTTTTCATTGATAGGCCAGAAGGAACAGGAAAAACATTCTTATATCGTGCTTTGCTTGCAACTATACGGTCTAAAGGATATATAGCATTGGCAACGACTACTTTTGGTGTAGCTGCTTCCATTCTTCCTGGTGGACGAACTGCACATTCACAGTTCAAAATCCCAATAAATATTGATGATAGTTTCAGTTGCAACATTAGCAAACAAAGGTCACTTGCATGCTTAGTTCGAGAAGCAAAATTGATTGTATGGGATGAAGTGCCTATGGCAAATAAAAGAACGATTCAGGCTTTTGATTTGCTCTTGAAAAACCTCATGGATGCAAATACAATTTTTGGTGGAAAAGTAGTGGTTTTTGGAGGCGACTTCGGACAAACGCTTCCCGTTGTTCGTAATGGGAAGAAAGAAGATTTTATTAATGAAAGTTTGTTATACTCTGATATTTGGGAAGAACTCGAAAGATTGTCATTATCTGAAAATATGAGAGCAAAGGCAGATCCTCCATTCTGTGATTATTTAATGAGAATTGGAAATGGACAAGAAAAAACAAACTCTACAAATAAAATTGAGATACCAGATACTTTAACTATTCCATTTACCACTGAAAGAGAATCATTAGAAAAATTATTCACAGTAACATACCCAAATATGCATACATTCTTTTCAGCATCATCTTCAAGTTCTCGCGTTATTCTGACAACGAAAAATGATTTCGTTAATGAACCGAACGATATGCTTATAGATCGATTTTTAGGGACACTAAAAACTTTTGTTGGTATTGATGAAACCAATGAACCTAATGATCAGGCACAATTTGAGGACCTATTGCATACTTTTAATCCCGCTGGTTTGCCACCGTGTAAATTATCTTTGAAAAAGAATTGTCCGATTATATTATTAAGAAATCTAAATCCATGTGAGGGCTTATGTAATGGTACACGACTGACTTGCTGCGACTTTAAAACACATGTTATAAGTGCTAAAATTACATCAGGTAATTTTAAAGATACGCATGTGTTTATACCAAGAATAACATTATTATCATCTCAAGATGAAAAATTTCCTTTTCCATTTAAGAGGACCCAATTTCCTATACGGTTATGTTTTGCTATGACTATAAATAAAGCACAAGGTCAAACATTAGACTTTGTTGGAATTTATTTGCGAGAACCTGTTTTTTCGCATGGTCAACTTTATGTTGCTTTATCAAGAGCAAAGAGCTCAAATTGTGTGAAAATGCTAATCCGACCACCAATAGCCGCTAACCATGATGACCACTCTACATATAATGTAGTTTACGATGAAATCATTCAAAAAGTTGTTTTGCGAAGTTGATATAGCGCGACCAAGTATTGCTTTGTTCTTTTCCAATTTTATAATTCTTTACATGTTTACTGTTCAGCATACTAATCATATCTTCTTTTACTCTTTTCCTTCCTGGCAGTGACTGCTGCAAAGTATGGAGTATAGACTTAATATTAGTGACATAACTCCACAAACTAGCGAGTGGACCTGTAAGGTCCAGGTTATTGAGAAAGCTAGAGCAAGGCAGAGTAAGGATGGGCGAACAAGATTTCAAATTGCGATTGTGCAAGATGAGACGGTAATCTAGCCACTGCAATGCGTAGTTTCTATTCCAATATTATATAAATACTCTCAATTTTTCTACAGTAAATATTACATAAAATATGAAAGAAGACAAAAAATGCCCTTTTAGATGAAATGAAGAAAATCAAGTTATCTTGATATTGGAAAAAAAATTGTGATTTGGCACTTTATTTTGAGTAGGACAATTGGATTTATACATAGTAGAAAAATAGAATATATTCAGTTAAACGTTGTAGATTATTTAACTGATTACAATAACAACTGCAGGAAGAACAAGTTGTTGTTGCTTTGTATGGGGATGACAGAGAAAAATATCAGAACAAGTTCACTCCCTTCTGCACATATCTGATATCAACTGCAAAAGTTAGAGCGCCTTTATCGTATGGAATTCCTGTCAATAGATTTGAATGGGTTTTGGACAGATTTACAGTTGTTGAGCGAATAAAAGAAGACAACATGGATGATCCGCCATTGCCAGCTCCAACGAGATTAAACATAGTATCTTTGGCGAATTTGGACCAACAGCCACGAAATGCTGAGTTTGGTAAGTAATATTTTGTGTGAACTGTAACAGGTAGTACAACAATATCATTATATCATATTATTTTATGCCTTATATATGTTGTATCACAAAATAATATTTACAATACCCCTATAAACAGACATCCTCGCTATTGTTGTAAGTTGTGGTGCCATAAAGATCGCTGGTGTCCACGGCAATAAATGTCGACAAATCATTGTTATGGATACAGAGTAAGTTTAAAACATTCTACTTATTTGAAAATTTTCAGTGACTTTAGGCAATGCTAAAGCAATTTAGCCAATCGTATTGATATTTACTATTATACTTGATTCCATATATTCATGTGTTGAGCTTATGATTTGAGTGGATTGTTTGTGGATCTCAGAACTGAATTTCAAATGCGGCTCAGTTTCTTTTTACAAGTTTTAAGATGATTTGACATCAATTTTCTGCAAGTTTTTGCTTATTGGATTGCATATTTCCCGATAGATGATATTGTGTGTTGCTACTTCCTTTTTCTACATTTTCTGAGCGTCAAAAAATAGCATGAGGACATGTTTGTGATCCTCCTTTAGTTAGTCATTTTCTGGAATATAAATTCACTAAAACAGGAGAACCGTCTTAACTGATTTAATTTTGGTTTAGATAACATGGACACTCCTTTGATACAGAAAGAGAATCCAAAATGTATCTTAGATTTAGAACCTGTACTGATTTAGGCTGCGAAGTTTCTGATAGAACTCAACAAAGGCTTTTTCCAACTTTTCTTCAACCTCCTTTAGTTCCTCTTGAGTGAAGCTAAATCTTTCTCTGTGGTACCAAGTAATAGTTTTTCTACCGATGATTTTGGACCGTCAGATGTATTTTGAATTTTGACACATTCAAGAACGTCTGAGGGAGTTCATCCATGATCTTTTAATGAAGGATCTTCATTATTGCTCGAAGAAGCTGGTTTTATGTTGTTCTCACAAAACATGTCTGCTTCTTTTGTGAAGTCCAGTTGGTTTTTCTCTACATTTAAACATCTAATGAGCGTAAATTTAATCATATGAAATAGAAGCTTATAATTAGAATGTCCACAACTGTTTCACTGCCACTACAAGGAGGAGGGCTTTTGTCAATAATATTTTATGTTGCCATCTGCTGAATGTTGTCGCCAAAAAATACTTCTAGAAATATTATGTGTCGATCTTTGCAATATTCTGCACCATCTCAGTGAAAATATGAAATTACGAGATTCCAAGTATTATTCAGTGGAGGCAAAGTTAGTCATGACACTGCAATATGGGTACAAACAATTGCAAAAGGTGTACAAAAAAATGAAGCTTATAACTAAGTTACATAAATTGTGTACATCTTCTAGGTTTCTGCTGCAATATGGTTCAAAACAAGTGGTGCGTAGGCTTTCAATATTTGAGCTACTTACTCATGTTCTTAGGTTCCGTAATACTTAGCAATCGAATATAACGTAATCTACGAATCAAGAACTATGTATTTGTTCAGTAAGATTATGGTACAATTTCCTCTGAAGGCTCTCAATTCTCTTTGTATTCACCATAATTCACGATCAAGAAGCCTTCACATGTTTGCTGGAACATGAGTCAAGCCAATCGATAATAGATATGAAAAAAACTGTAGGTGTAGAGTAAAACTAAATACCAAGATAGCTTATCTAAACATAGAGAAAAACATTTAGTTCTCAATAACACTACAACTCTCTATGTGATTAAGTTTAAAACAAGCTATGGAAGTAGATAAAATTGGATGCACTGCAGTGTAAAGGATATTTGAGTGCAACTAAATAGCATGTACAGGCGGTGGAAAAATTGTCAATTTCTTTTATTGAGTTTGTTATGATGGCAAAGATTAAAACTTCAGTTTCGTTGGCTTCTACAGCAAAATGACTACTTTGTTTCTTATTTTCCATTCCCATTAGTTGTTAGCAGAGAATTTATCAAACATTTGGAGACAATTATCAGTGTTGTTGACAATTGATTTTGCTGATTATATGTTTGTGCTTTTAATGTGAAGATGCCAGTTGAGCACCTTTTTAGTTTGTCTTTCGTATAAAAGAAAAGGGAAAGATCTAGGTCATTGCTACTTATTTCTTTTCTCTGTGTAGTCTGTCCATTGTATTTTTACTTTGTGGGGAGACTTTGCTGAAACTGATGGAAATGAGCTAGCTACACAAGTTGACAAACATCCAGTAATCCTAGCAAAGTGAATTGCACGGTCTTCTTATGCTGGTATGGACTAAATTTTAACTTTCTTTTATACATTAACGAATTCAGATTTTTTCGTACTTATAGATGTACAACACAGGAACATCGTTGACAACAAGATATAATTCTGCAATATTGGTAAACCCATTCTATCCACAAGCTGCAGAACTGATGAACTGGTATGAGATAAATACACGAAAGTACTACATCAATATAGTCATGGACAAAAAGATAATTATGTAAATCACCAAAATGATATATATCTGTGTTTATTTATAGGGTGAAAGATAATGAAGAAACGTTGAGCACATATACGCAGAGTAGTTCCGCAGAGGCAGCTTCATCGCCTCTTCTTATGTCGCTACATGACGAGGCTGTACCTATTGCAAATATTCAGTCTCAACCAGCAGTATGCGTGTAACATATACTACTATATATTGTGGTTCAACATTATAACAACAGCTCAACTAATCATCTGCTCTCCTTTATGTTAAACAGATGCAATCTTTTCATGTGGAAGGTAAAATGTCGCTGCTGGATGATGAGCAGCGGTTTTACGAGTTAATGTGTTCAAAATGCTAGCAATTTGTTAGAACTTCCATAATAAAAGCTGTCGACTGTGTGAATTGCGATCAACATGCGATGTTAACACCCAGGTACAATAATTTTGCTTGCTTTTCAAATTGAAATTACTCTCATTGATTTTATGAATGTATAATAACGTGCAATGACATTGTACAGGTGCCGATTTCAAGTTGAAATTGCAGATAGAAGTGGATCGATAATTGCAACAATATTAGGTGAATCTGGAGAAAATCTTCTTTCATTTTCAATGAAAGCTGAACAGATCTATGAAATAACTAAGATAAAGGTACAAACGAGAATTAAAATTTGGTTAAATTCATTACTTCAACTGACATGTTAGAGCTTGAGAACTCATTTTTGAATACAGAATGAAGTGATGCCTCTTCAGCCTATTCAAAGTACAACTGAAGAAATCACTTTCTAGGACGTCGGATGAAACACCAGCAAAGCTGTTCATTCTGTCGTATGTTGAAAAGCAAGATACTCCCCAATTGCCAGCACCATCAACTTTTACAACTGCTGGAGAAAGCAGCAAAAGAGAGCTTGGCAATCTGTCATCCCCGCAGGAACAAAAGGAGCTGATCATGAAAACTACATCATCTAGCAAAAGACAACAGACTGAGCGGACAACTCCAACTAGAAAAAATGCTTCTTCTAGCAGAAAGCAAAATATTGAGCCAGTCACACCTGCAAAGAAAAAGTGAAGGTTAGTAAACCATCTTGAATACGCCTTGTATTGAAAAATAGGTTGACAATAAAAGCTAAAACTGATGAACTATTAAAATTCCTCCCTCTAGAATTAAGTGGATTATTCTTCATTTATATACCAAAATTTAGAAGACTCTCCAACAATTCTTTGTTTCACTAGCAAATAGAACTACAATCTACACAGGTACTATGTTAGAAGTTATTGAGTCATTTGATTTATCTTGTCACAAGGAACTCTAAGCTGGCAAACCAAAATTAGAATTTGCCAATAATTAAGTCACCAAAATCAAGTTTTCTCTTTTATTTATTAATAGATTGTTTGTGTGCGTCTGTTGACAACTTTAAGAAACTGGAATGAAGAGCAGAAAGTTATTAAGGCAAAAACTTACTTATGATAATTTTCTAGAACCACTTGGATGTCAATATTTTGCTGAAAATATACCTCGTTAAAGATGAATTTCAAACACCCTTGTTTTGTAGTTGACCCAAATTTAAGTGGCGCATTCAGCTTTTTTCTCCGGCAATTGCTTTATATTTGAGTCATGTCTTCAAAATTTAGCAGGCCAGTTCCGTTATCAACCAGCCTCAAACTTCATACTTCTCCTTCTCAGAAGAATAACACAACTACCATTTGAGAATTTAATTTTTTTCTTAAAGTATTACGTACACTTTTTTTGCAATCAATTTAGAAACTGTTTTTGCTATAAAAGGTTGTGGTAGGTAGTCTATGCCATGAAGTATGTGGCCTGCCTGTACATATGTTTTGTCCCTTGTGTACACGTGTTTTAGACAAACATTACAACTTGGGAGTCCTGTAAGTTTGCAACTGCTTGCTGAAAAAATGCAATAGTAGATCTAAACTTCCTTTTTGGTTTGAATTTACTTTTGCTCTCGGGTTTGCTCTATTTCTTCTGTGGTTACAACAGAAAAAGCAATACCTGGTATTTCTTAAGGAGTAGACAAATAGTATCATCGGGCTTGCAGTGGCACTTCAAATTTGTTGCTTTATGTGATTTCTCTTATTCAGATTGTGTCAGTGGAAGTAGTTGTGCAAAGTATAGTACCTGAAGAGAATTATAGACAGTTACTTACATATGCATGTTATTTGTTTGAGCAACATTCATAGTCAATCATTGTGTTTGGATACCAGATTGGGCTTCGTTTAGTGGACGACCAGATTTTTGGAAATTGAAAGTATCTTTAACAAGAATAAGCAAACCCCATGCCCAGACAACCTTAGGATAAATCCACAAAAGGGTCCTTAAAAATATAGAGAATCAGAGAGAACACGTATTGGTGATAAAGTCCAATAAGGTTTTCACCATAAGAACTTGTTCATAACTACCAGTTTGTACTATGGGTAACAACTAATTAGTAATGTATTAGCTGAACATCGAGAGAGCGTTGTTGGATGAAAAAAAAATAGAGAATGTAGTTAGCCAATTTGTAACTGCAAAGGTTAACTAGCAGAGCATTAACTTAGAACATGCCTACTAAAGTCTAGAAATATGTTTGGAAACACGATTATATACTGGTAGGGCTTAGTGACGCCCATATGCATAAATATGACCATTTTGCACAGTGATAGACATGAGCAAATTAATCCAATAACCTTCAATTCAATTTACTTAAACTTTTTAATACTTCCTTACAGCTTTCATAAGATATAGCCAGATAGTCTACAATTAAGCCTGCCTCTCCTACTAAATAGAAACCCATAAAAAATTCTCTTAGAACTATTCAGTTTGCCTACAAAATTTTAACAACCTAAGATTGCTTGGTTTTTATAATTGTTCCCTCATTCAGAATCGAAGTGTCAAAAGTTAATGCTTATACCCTATTCAAGAGATTTTTTTTAAAACAGAAAAGAAGATTGATTCAAGTTCAAGTTGGCTATAGGATTATAACTTTAGATACACATGTGCCATTTCTGAAACCCCTTGTAATTCAGATTATCCTTGATTGTCCGCATCATTTGTTGTCTTTGTTGTACCAAATTAATCCAATAACCTTCAATTCAATTTACTTAAACTTTTTAATACTTCCTTACAGCTTTCATAAGATATAGCCAGATAGTCTACAATTAAGCCTGCCTCTCCTACTAAATAGAAACCCATAAAAAATTCTCTTAGAACTATTCAGTTTGCCTACAGAATTTTAACAACCTAAGATTGCTTGGTTTTTATAATTGTTCCCTCATTCAGAATCGAAGTGTCAAAAGTTAATGCTTATACCCTATTCAAGAGATTTTTTTTAAAACAGAAAAGAAGATTGATTCAAGTTCAAGTTGGCTATAGGATTATAACTTTAGATACACGTGCCATTTCTGAAACCCCTTGTAATTCAGATTATCCTTGATTGTCCGCATCATTTGTTGTCTTTGTTGTACCATATTTTCTCTTATACCATTTTGTTCTGCTGGTAAAAGGGAAGGAGGCTGCTCTTGTCCAATGGACAGCCATATCCGGCAAGTGTGATGGTGTACGCTTGACAAAAGAGTGGTAGTTGTATTACCATCATTCTGCCAATAAATCCACTTACGCTATTGCTTTATCTTTTTATTATTATTATTATTATTATTTTCATTTTATGAGTTACTCCATTGTTTTGACCTTTGAGATTTCATTGCCTTGTGGTAACCTTTTAAACACCTATTAATCCTTTCATTCATTTGTTTACATACACTGCATACTTTCGTTTTGTGGCCTAAAGGGAAATTGAGACCTCACTCTTTCAACCATAATTTTATTCTTGCCTTTGCCTCCTATTACACGACAATTAAGGATAATTGACCCACTGCCTTTTGTATCTTTTATGTCTCGTCTTTCATTTTGTACGTTCTTCTTCCATAGTTACTCCTCATGTGCTGATAAATTATAGTGAACATGAAGTCCATACCTACTCAATTATTTTAGGCATACAACATATTCGTCTCCTTATCCTAAGTAACCATTTCTTTTTCTCCTCCTCAAACTCACCTAAAAGCAAGCCTCAAGCCAGTAAGTATATTTTTGGTATCACCCCAAGCATATAGTGATGGCTCAACTTCTACAATATTACAACCCCTTGGTGAAATTACATAACATACCTGTATAATATCTAATTCACCATAATGTACTTAATTCTATAACAATTTTATCTAACAAATGATGGGCTTAGCACGGGCCATCTTTAACTAGTATACACATAAAGCAACACCATGTTATGTAAAGAAAAGCGACAAGGGAAAGGAAAACTAGACTCGTAGTTTGGGCCTAAAGAATGTTAGGCCCAGCAACAACGAGTGGTAGCAACCGCTTTAGTTGACTTTGGACTAAGAATTCTGGCCTGAGTTCTTAGAAAACTCGACAAGCCCAACTCAGAGTAATGCAAAAAAGAAAAAGGTCATTAGATATACAACCCAATTCAGCATTTAAACACAAATAACATCAATATAAACTCAAGAATAAAATTGTAACAAATTATCAATGGTTAGGAGGTACAAGTTAATGTGAGGCCACATAGAGTAAAGCAATTTACAGCGAGACCTTTATTTCCATTGAACACTAAACCTAGAGAGATTAGCAAATGTCAATAGATTAAAGGCTTGAGGTAAAATTCCATAAATGGTCAAGATACCCTTTGAATCCCTGGCACTTCAAAGTTCACAAGGGTCTCAAGGACCCCAAACATTGCTATTGCTTGTGTCAGAGAGTACCTCAACCAAGAACTAAACTCTACTCTCAAATACCCCTAACTACTCACACCTACTCTTCCCTACGGGTTTAAATGCTAATGAGGCACTCAATATAAATTCCAATACAACAGTGATGGCAACACACAAAGAGATCTACATCTTTTGCAAATGACTGTTCAGAACACTAAAACATTATCAAATAGATCATGGTTTGCACACAAGCATATAACACAATGTCATATACTGCATCAGGCTTGAGAGTACTCAACAGAACTAATTATAGGTGCTAGCAAGCAGTGAGAGGTACCAACAGGCTAACACAAGGACACAGAATAGGTAAGTCAGGTAGTTCATAAGAGATATTGATGTGTATTACCTTTACTAATATCAGTGGAAGGTTTATCATTAGCTATAATCATGTTCTCAATCACATATACACTTAATAGATATCCACACACAGACTAGCATTCTACTTCTTACTAATTGTAAGGTTTAACAGTCCATTTTAGGGTTCTTAAGAGATAGGGACAGGCAAATACACTTACTTAACAAGTGACAGAACTCTAAAGAGATCTTTAATTTTACCTAGGTTCATTAGCAGTTAAGGCATGGTATTATATTCAAAGCAGGATAAGTAGACATCAAGAATTTCTTTTAAGTTCACAAGTGAATCACAATTAATTTATGCTAGCTTAGCAGGGTTCAATTTCCTTGTGTAACCATACAACATGAGAGTACAAACATAAGTATTGAAAACAAGCAGAGGTCTATTTCAAAACAAGGAGAAGTGCAGAACCCTTAGCGGGTATACAGACACACACATGAGACAATCCTAAAGAGTGTAAGGCTACAACATGGTAAAGTACAGAATCAGAACAACATGCTAATTAAAGGGGTTCAGAACATAGATTGTTTCATATTAAGCATGCACAGTTCTAGTAGTAGGATTGTGAGCCCACTCAAACAGGTTCAGTAGATTAGTTCTAACAAGATGAAGTTCTAGTTTAACATGATCAATTCAATAGATGATACATAAATACAACAACTAAAATTCTTTGTCAAATTCTGTCTCTTAACCAAATTCTTAAAAAAACAATCTAAACATGTTTGGTCTAAGTTAACAGCAGCAGTCAGAGTTCATATGAGGTTAATTGCAGCAATTCATATAACTTAGTTAGGTTATTCATAGGCATACTTATACAGTGGAGCTCATAGGCATGATCAAATAGTCATGAAGGCTAACAGAAATTCACTACAATGGTCTTTCAAGAACTACATGATTATAGAGAATGCATTAGGAAAGAGAAAAACCACCCAAACAGACTTAAGCTGATATATTTCCACTGAATGATAGCCTTGTAGTTAACCTTAAGTGCTCATATCCCATTTTAACTTATATTTATCAGGTAGAGCAATCTCAAATGCATGATACAGATTAGCAGGTAATACCAAGGTAAAGATCAATAGAATAAACATGAGAACCATAGCAGAACCATCAAGAGAATCTAAAGCTATAACTCGTATACATAACCATCAAGGCTTTTTATCCAGCTATATAAGTTTTAATTAGCACACAGATTAACTCAACTTAAGGATATTCATTAATCTTGCAAGAACAGTCCATTAATGTTAACTCAGTCTCGAGACATTAAGGGAAATAGTTGGTTCATATGCAAAGCATGATTATCAAACACAAGTTAATAACAACATATCACAAACATAAACAATCATAAGAGAATAACAGGGTAGGCATGATTTTAACTAAAATGATTAAAAGAAAGAAAGGGATTGAAGTACACTAACCTTCCTTTGAGTAGCAAACCAAACAAGGATTCTTATTAGCCGTTTAGGAATCAAAGCTCAAAAAACTACCAACGAATCGAACTCAGAATCGGAAAGAGAGGAAGATGAAGAACCCGCAAGAATCTAGGGTCTCTGATAGATTTTGCAAACTCGTATTCGATTGTTTTTCTCATATTGTTAGGTGTTGTTAGGTGTGGGCATTAAAGCTCCTATTTATACTGACATTCAATGCCTTAGGGTTTCAACAGATTTGAATCTAGGTAGTGGAAATGACGAAGATTGGATGATGAAAGCAAAACAGGTTAAATCAGAGAAAATAGAGGGAAAAATATCATAGAAATTACTTGGGCATGAAGAAATGAGTGATTGACCGTTGAAGCGTGAAAACTATCGGTGGAAGCCCTAATGTCTAGAGGTCATTGCATTTGACCTCTGAACGTCGAATAACAATGATGAAGCCAGATATTATCTTCACGCCTGCTTCGATTTGAAAGCACATAGCCAAAACAGATGAAATTCCAAGTCATCATTTTAGACCTAGGGTTTTTATTTGGGATTTTGAATTATAACAACGAAAGAGGAAAGATTCAAGCGTGAATCGCGGCTAGCAGGGACATAGGAGATGATTTCGTGGTTGATTTGTTGACCTTGTACGGATTTGTGCAAGGTCTTGAGGATTGATGTGGTTGCAGGTTTAGAGAGAATAGAGAGGAAAAAGGAAAGGGCGGCTGGGTCACGAAGGAAATGATTTAGGGTTTGGGTAGGGGTTGGTCATCTCTTAGGGATAAAAATGGGAGATGCAATTTGGGTCGTTAGATCTATTGATCAACGACCCTGAATATTTGGGCATTAAAGGATTTTAATGAGGAATTTTAGTGGCCGTTGGATTCTTGTGGTCCAACGGTTGTGATTAAATCTGATGAGTGTTTTAAATTAAAGAGAAAATAGAGATAAATTGTGAGTCGTTGATCTAAGGAACGAACGGCTTAGATCCACTGTGCTTCCTTTGTGAGTGTGATAAAGGGGTGATATGGCATTGAATCGGAGAGGAGGTCATGGATTTCCAAGTTGGAATGAGAGGGTGGACCTGGACTGGGTTAATTACGGATTAGGCTTGTGTTTGGGCCAATTTTAATTTACAAATATGGCCAATATGTCTTTAGGAGTGCAATTGCAATTATAGCCATTTAGTCTTTAACCTCTTTTAAATTAATTTAATTAAACTTAATTAGTCTCAATAAAATGCAATAAAGTTATAATAATCAAATACACTACTAATTACTGTAATTAGTTAATTAATTACTAAATATCTTACTTTTCTATTTACTACACTAATTTCGGATTTATTTTAAAATAAAGGTTATGTTGCCAAAAATTGAGAAATAACTTTATTTAATTAATTATATACCTATGTGATGAACATGAAAATTATTTTACTATTTTTAAAAAGGGTAAAATAGTAAAGATAATAGCTTTATAATTATATAGTTAATAATAACACTATTAATTACTTAAAAATATGCATTATTAATTAGAAAATATCTTTAACATATTTATTGATAATTAATAAGTGTAAGTTAATTAATTTTTAAAATGAGGGTCAAAATTGGTCGTCAACAAGCACGACTGGCCAACTTGGTCCATGAAAGGGAGAGAGAAATGGCCCTTCGATAATCCATACAAACTCTCCAATCGGTGACCGTTCTTGTAGGTATCAACTCATTCTTATCACTAGTAACAACTGTCATGGCCCCCCTTCTTTGGGATATATTGAACATGAGAAGTCTATGAACTACCAGAAATGGGTAGACAACCTCGACATCCAACTATTTGATAATATCTTTTTTGACCATCTCTTGCATAGCGTCATTGAGTCTTCTTCGATGTTCAATAGACGATTTATCACCATCCTCTAACTTGATCTTATGCATGCAAAATGCGGGGCTTATACCCCGAATTTTTGCCAAAGTCTACCTAATATCTTTCTTTCTCCTTTGTAAGATCGCCAATGTGGAATCTACCTGCATGTTAGTCAAACAAGAAGAAATAATAATAGGTAAAGCAAAACTAGGGCAAAGAAATTCATACCGAAAATGGGGTGATAGTTTCTTCAACTCCAAGGTAGGTGGCTCTTCAATTGAAGGCTTTGTAGGAAGAGTCTTTCTATTCTCAAGATCCAATGATAACTTTTAGGGTGCATAGTTGTAAGACCTCATTCCTTGCAAAGAATTCACGCATTACATGAAACCATCAATTTCATTATCATCAAAGTTGAGCAAAACGGCTTCCAACATGAAATAAATATTGATTGTGGATCTAGTATAATCAACAATGACATCGGTCAACAAATCCACGAAAGAACACACCTCATTGCTATTTGGTTGACGCATAGACTTTTACACATGAAATACCACTTGTTCATCACCAACTCAAAAAGTGAGTTCTCCGGCTTCAACATCACAAAGGGCCTTACTCGTAGCAAGAAAAGCCTTCTAAGAATTATAGGCACTTCATAATCAACCTCACAATCAAGAATAATAAAGTCCGCTAGAAGAATAAATTTATCAACTCAGACCAATACATCCTCAATCACATCCAACGATCTTTGCATTGTGCGATCAACCATTTGTAACCTCATAAATATGGGTCTTGGTTTTCCAATCCCCAAAGTATTAAACACTGAATATGGCATCAAATTGATACTGGCCCCAAGATCACATAAAGCTTTAGCAAAATTGACACTTCCAATAGTACAAGAAATTGTGAAACCCGGGGTCCTCCAACTTAGAAGTCATGGAATGAACAATAGCACTAACTTGATGAGTGACCTTTATCGTTTCAAAGTTCATCGATCTCTTCTTGGTCACAAGATCTTTCAGAAACTTGGCATAACCGGACATTTACTCCAAAACATTCACCAATAGCACATTAATAGAGAGACCTTTCATCATTTGAATAAACTTCTTGAATTAATTCTCACCATTTTTCTTAGCGAGCCTTTTAGGGTAAGGAGGTGGAGTCTTTGGTAAGGGTTCCCTAGACTTTTGCACCACCCGATCCAGCTTGTCAATAATGTGTTCTCTAGACGGGTTCACCTCCTCTAGAGTCTCTTTCACACTATCATCAATATCAATCCGAACTTTATCACATACTTGAGCATCATTTTGTGGGACTTACTCCTCTTGGGACATTTGGTCATCATCTCCAATTTGCTTTTCATTTGAGGTCGGTGCATTTTCGCCTTTTCTGGTTCTTGTGATAACCGCCATGGCATGTCCCATATTGTTACCACCCTTTGATTAGGTACTGTATCACTTGGTAATACGCTATTAGCATGAGTATTAATAGCTTGAGAGATTTCCCCCATTTGAACTTCAAGACTACGAATCGATGTGGTATGTGAGGCAAGTTGGATATCTGAATACGCATTCTTTTTCTATCATTTACTTGAACTTGTTCTCAATATGAACCATTTCATTGCTTGAGGAACTTGAACCGTGGGAAGGATAAGGATATGGGTTGCTTGGTTGTTGGTACATTGGAGGTCTTTGGAAAACCCAAACTCTGATTTGCGTGATTGTTATTGTTCCCCCAATTTCCTTGGATTTTACCTCTACAGTCCCCTTGGTTATTTTTGTTATGCCAATTCCATTAATTGTTAGAACCCCAGTTGCCTTGGTTATTTTGAGATCATGGTTGATTTTGATTAGAGCCTTGGAAATTGCTCCATTGCACCTTGGTAATTGTTCACAAATTGTACCTCTTTTTCTTGCTCTTGATAGGATTCATCTGGATCATAACCACCATCATCTTGTGCATAAGTCACTACCCGGGGTTGAAATTGGGGACCTTTAGTCCGCTTCTTATTGGCCAAAACACTCACCCCCTCCATGGAATGAACTTGCTTAGGAGCTTGATATTGACGAAGTTGAGCCTTGGCAAGTTGAGTCATGGTGGTGGTCAATTCCACAATAGCTTGCCCATGTTCTTGAAATTCTTTATGAAGGTGAATCACGTTGGGATCACCTTGAGGGACATTGGCTCAGGATTCACAATACCTCTCGGTTAAGGAGTGATTAAGTGCAATTACCTTTCTCAAGTCCAAATGGGTAACTATAAATGCAATTGAATATGAGTCCAAATTAAATTATCCCTATCTCTAGTTCAAATTCATTAATTGAACTAATCAATAAGTCAACTAGTTTAATTTCTTGTTAGCCAAGTTTTCCTAGACTAAGTTCCTTTTTCTCAAGTAAGAACAAGGTCAAAAAGACATAAATCAATGTTTGTAACCATCAATTCTAACTTTAAAGCATTAACAAGGCTAAACAACACTAACCCAAGCATAATATTAATAACCCATAAGATTTACATACTAGGGTTGGATCACAACCCTAGATAAAAATCTAGCCACTCATGTTAAGAGTCTTGAAAAGATGAAAATAAAAAGACATAAAAGACATAAAACTAAAATTAGATGAAAGAGTAGATGATCCTCTGTAATTGTTTCTCAAACTTGCTCCAAATACCTAAAAGATACCGAACTCCTAGCTGCTATAATGAAAAGATTCCCTAAAAAAGTCATAAAGTTCTATTTATAGGGCTCCCAAAATCACTGACAAAATACCTTCAGAGGATTCTACGACCACACATTAGCTTTTGCGGTCCAAACTTTGTTGGATTGATATTGCATGTGCTTTTAGTAGGATGAGTTATGCGGTTGCAATTCAGCTTTTGCGGCCACACTTTAATTTCTGTGGACTGCATTTGAGAAGGCTTTAGACTTGTTCAATTGCTCATTCTCTAATCTTTCAAGCTTTTCAGTGCAAACCTTTTTTTGCGGACCAAGTGCGACTGCACATTTTAGTTTGCGTATCGCTCTTCAGCCAAAAGTTCCTGAAGTTTTAGTTCTTCTTCTGCGATGCATTCCTTCTTTTGCGGACTACACTTGCTTTGGTGGCAGCACGTGTAATTTTGCGGACTGCACTTTTCTCAGCACTTCTCCTCTTTGCTGAACTTGGCTAGAATATCTCTTTTTTGAGTCATTTTTATTTAACTAACATTTTCCAGCACACCTACAATTCAACCATTTTCATTAGATTAGGAGACAAAAATCAATACTTTCAGACTAAAAACTATAGCAAGAAGGTACTAATAAGTGGTTAAGATCCACACTTATTAGCAAACACGAAAGCCTTCATGCGATCGCATAGATTAACTGCCTTCCTTGGAAAACACGTCGTGTTCGCGACCTTAACCATACGAATGTGAAGCACTACCAGACTGCCATCAACAATTGTGATGGCCCCTCTGCGATCACGAAGAACAACTCTTCTCAGCTCCACACAACACTCCGCGATCGCTATGCCTTCTCCGCGATCACAATGCACACTAGATATCAGCAAAATCTGCCAACTTCAACCTTACTCTGGGTGGTCCGAAACTCACCCGAGCCACCCGGGACCCCGTACAATTATACCAACAAGTACATAAACATTATCCAGACCTACTCTAGGTCTTAGAACACATAAATAACATCGCAACCAAGAATCACACCCCAAACCAAATTAATCAACTTCTAATCTTCAAACTTCTTCCAACTAACTCCGAACATGACGAATCATGCTTAGACAACTCGGAATGACACCAAATTTCACATACAAGTCCAATATAGAAAAACGAACCTACTCCTAAGCTCAGAATGCCAAATGGAATCTAATAACATCAAAGCCCCCCTCAAGTCAAACATAGAAAACACTAAAATCTTCAAAATGCTAACTTCCAACAATAAGCGTCGAAAAGCTCCCGATCCACCCGAAACTCGATCCGAACATACGCTCAAGTCTTAAATCACCATACAAAACTATTGGAACCTTCAAATTTCCAATTTCGGGGTCGTTTACTCAAAGTGTTGACTCAAGTCAAAATTGGCCACCTTAGGCCACTATTATGGAACTAAGTATTCCAAATTCAACCCGAACCCTTCCAAAACCAAACCAACCGTCCCACAAGTCATAAAACAGGAAAATCACATACGGAAAATCTTAAATATGTGAATGGTGATCTAGAAATCAAAATGACCAGTCAGGTTGTTACATTCTCAATCTCTTAAACAAATGTTTGTTCTCGAACGGGTTTAGAATCATACCTGAAGTGCCGAATAAGTGTGGATATCTAATCCACATGTCTTCCTCGATCTCCCAGGTCTCATCCTCGACTGGTTGACCTCTCCATTAGACCTTCACCGCTGCAATCTTCTTAGACCTCAACTTGCGAACCTGCTTGTCAATAATGGCAAATGGTTCCTCCTCGTAACTCAAGCTCTCATCTATATGAATTGTGCTATAATCCAACACATGGGACCTATCGGCATGGCACTTCCAAAGCATAGACACGTGAAATACCAAATGAACTTCCGATAGGCTAGGAGGCAAAGCAAGCATATATGCAACCTCACCAACTATCTCCAGAACCTCGAATGGACCGATGAACAACTTGATTCTCCTCCCGAATCTCATGATACCCTTAACCGGCTATACTTTTAAAAGTACCTTCTCGCCCACCATGAATGACAAATCACGTACTTTCTACTATGTGTAGCTCTTCTGCTTGGACTAAGATGTAAGAAGCTGCTCCTGAGTCAACTTTACCTTATCCAAGGCATCCTTTACCAAATCAGTACCATATAACCTAGCCTCGCCAGCATCAAACTAATCAATGAGGGAATGATATTTTTGGCCATACATTCACACAAGTGTACTAACATTATACAAACTCGCTCGCTAGCTCAAATCATTAAACTAACATCAAATATCAAGATCGATTATCAAAACTCAAGATTTTCAAGTTTAAAACTCAATTTTCCAATTTTCACATAATGCACTGAAACAACCTCGGGTCACCCGAGACCCCAATCAAACATGCGTACAAGCCCGAAAATATTACACGAACCTGCCGGAATGTCATGAACCAAATTTTCTTTTGTAGGATGTCGTGACGACATCTAGTCTCTAAGAATAGGTAAGCCTAACACTTACTAAATGAACAGAAGAATTCGACCATAAAATGAAAAATACGAGATAAAGATCTTAAACAAATTACAATTCCTAAAACCGGTAGTACAAGTCATAAGCTCTACTGAGTTAGCTAAGAAAATCCTTAAGTACAACTATTCGGAATGGAAATCAAACAGTACAAAAACAAAATCAAAAGTTGACTCTGAGGCCTGCGAGCGTGACGACAGGTTTACCTTAAGTCTCCACAGCTCGACCAGCCAGCTAATAGTCAACAACAACCGTGGCACTTGGATCTGCACAAAAATATGCAGAAGCGTAGTATGAGTACACCACAACGGTACCCAGTAAGTATCAAGACTAACCTCGGTGAAGTAGTTAAAAGAGATAGTCAAGACACCTACTAGACTAAACAACCTGAATAAGTATGTAGAAGAACGAATAGAGGACGATATCAATATAAGCTTAAGCAGGATAAGGAACACAAATTAATACTTACAATGATACGCTAATAACAACAATATTTAACAAGAAGCAGTTAGGTGATAATGTTGTAGAGTAAGTTGAACGTCTAAGTTCGGGGAAAAATCAAATGAAGGGAAAACCAATAACAACTCTATAAGAACAACCGCTTTCACACCAGATATGTTCAAGCATTTCCACGAGGTACCGAACTTCATAATCAAAGCTCACAGGTCCCAATTTTTGAACCCTAATCACTTGGCATTTTGGGTCCACATTTCAATTCATAACCGCATGGACGACTCGCGTGCCAAGGGAAACAACTCACACACAGAAGGCAAGTAGACAAGGATACACGTAATGGTCAATAACATCAGGATTCATCTTCTAAAACTGATGTGGGTGATTAATATACATGTATGCTTGTGCAAGTGTTCTACCACGATCAAATTCAACAAATAAGAGCAAAGACAATGAATGACACATAAGAAATGGTCACTACGAAATATACAATGTAAATAAGATAGCAACGATGTTTGAAAAAACGACCAGCACAACAAGAGTAACTACATAGAACTGAGCAAATAATGCAATACGGAGGAGGATAATTAATAGTATGCCAAGGAAAACAACAATCAAAGACAAGTGCACAGAAAAGGGAAATGACAACAGAGCCATCCCAAGGTACCGCCTCGTAGTCTCAAAATCGTAAAATGAATCAAAACGACACGACAAAAACCTTGTGCAAAAAATAACGACCGCACGACAGAAACCTCGTGCCACAATAACAATCCTCATGGAAAAAACCTCGTGCCACAATAACATCCACACGGTAGAAACCTCGTGCCACAATAATATCCGCACAGCAGAAACCTCGTGCCACAATAACATCCGCACAGCAGAAACCTCATGCCACAATAATATCTGCACGTCAAAAACCTCGTGTAAACACAATATTGAATGCAATAGTAACAACGACAATAACACAAGAATACGACAAGTAAATCAACTCAGGAACTCCAAAACACAAAGAGACGGAAGGAAGAACTCAGAAGGAAAGGCACAACAAGAAATAGTGGTACAACATAGCAATAACTCAACAAGGAAGAGATACCGTGTAACAAAGATTCCACATAAGTACAAATTCAACGATAAGAGGGATAACGTGAATCGATGGCTCTAATTAAGGGTAAGCTAACAATGATAAGGGATCACAAATCTTCAATTAGGGTTGAGCAATTATGGATGAGATTTAACAAACTCAACTAAGGATAAGCAGATCATGGGAAAAATAATAATAACTTCAATGAAGGATAAACAATTACGGAAAGGATAGCATAGCAATAATGTAATAACCCGACCTGTCATTTTGAGCATTTGCACTTCGCTCGGTAGTTTATAGGTATGAGTAGCTCCATATGATGTATTATAACTTATGTTAATCATCGATTTTGGTTCAGATTATTCGGAATCGATTTGGAAGAATGAATTTCATTGTTGATACTTTAAGTTGGAAGAGTTGACCAATTTTAACTTTTTGTGAATTTGACCCCAAAACGGAGTTTTGATGGTTTTGATAGGTTCGGATGGTGATTTTGGAGTTGGGCGCATGCCCGAATTTGCATTTGGATGTTTTATAAGGTTTCGGTACAAATTGACGAAAATTGAAAATTTGAAGGTTTGGAAAGTTCACGAGTTTGACCAAGAGTTGACTTTGTGGACATCAAATTCGGATTGTGGTTACGGGAATTGGAATATCTTTGTTATGTCATTTGGAACTTGTGTGCAAAATTTGGGTTCATTCCGAGTTGATTTGCTATGTTTCGGCACGAGGTATGGAAGTTAAAAAGTTCAAAGTTTATCAAGTTCGAATTGAGGTGTGATTCGTTGTTTTGGTGTTGTTATGTGTGATTTTAGACCTCGAGTAGGTCCATATTATGTTATGGGACTTTTTGGAATGTTCAGACGTGATCCCGAGTGGCTCAAGTGAGTTTCGGATGAGGTTCGGATTTGTTTGGATTATTTTTGGCAAAGTTTGTTGGTGGCAGATCTGGTGTTATCCCATCTGCAGCTAGTTTGCGCAAGTGCGATGGTCGCAAAAGCGATAGAAAAGTTCCAGAAGGGAGGTTTGAGCTGGTGAGGAAGATCGCAGAAGCGGAAGTAAGGGGCGCATCTGTAGCCACGCAAAAGTGATGGCCTATGGCGCAGAAGCGGTATTTGGCGCAGGAACAGAACAAGACTCGCACCTGCGATGTCGCAGAAGTGGATTATGATCCGCAGGTGCGAGGATTCAATGCTTAGTGTAACTCCGCAGAAGCAGAAGTCTTGTCTCAGAAGCGACGCATTTGTCCGCAAATGCGGAAACTGCTGGGCAGAAGCTATCAATCGAGGGTTTTGGTCCTTTCTTCATATTTTGAGATGTGGGACTCAGATTGAGGCAACCTTTGAAGCAATTTTCATCACAAGGATTGGGGTAAGTATTTTACACTTGGTTTTGATCTTATTTCATGAATCTATCTTCATTTTGAAAAGAGAAATTGGGGGTTTTAGCGTAAAGTTTTATAGAGTGCGTTTTTGAGTTTTGAACATCGAATCGGAGTTGGATTTGAGTGAAACTAGTATGGTTGGATTCGTAATGGAATGGGCTGTCAGGTTTCGAGGCGCGAGCCCGGGTTGGACTTTTGGCCAAATTTGGGCTTTTGATTAAGGATTCGGCCTTTATCATTTGGAATTATTTCCTTGGGCTTTATTTGATGTATCTGAGTTCCTTTTAGCTATTTTCGAGCCATTTAGGGTCACTATGTGCGGGATGGCATCTTTGGGGCATCGTTGGGCTTGCTCGATATTGGATTTGGCTTGTTCGAGGTAAGTAACACTTTTAAACTTGGTGCTAAGGGTATGAAATCCCGAATTACGTGTTATGTGTTTAGTGTTGAGGTGATGCACATGCTAGGTGACGGGCGTGTGGGCATGCACCGTGTGAATTGTGACTCTGTTATTTCTGTGGTACAATATAGTTACCTGATCGTATTTGTAACCATAAAAGCTCTACGTATTAGAGTTATTGAGCTATGACCCATGTTAGAAACCATGTCTAGGCTACATACTTATCATGTTGGGAGCCCGAGAGACTGGAGAGATTGATGACTGAGTGAGGCCGAGAGCCTGATAGTGAGGATGTTTATAGGATCGGGCTGCACACCGCATCATATTTTATTGATTTATGATGGGAGCGGGCTGCATGTCGCAACATGTTTGACTGATTTATGCCATGACTGACTTGTTATAGCACTTGGGTTGAAGGAGCCCCTCGGAGTCTGTACACGCCCCCAGTGAGTGCAGGTACCTACTGAGTGCGAGTGCCGAATGATTGGGAGGACTAAGTGACTGTAAGGATAGAGTGGCTGTGAGGACTAAGAGAATTGATACTCTGAGAGTATGCATATGGTTTTATCACTGAGTTGCATTACACTTGACATGCACACTTGACATACAGGCATAGAGATGCATTTTCCTCATGTTGTACGATATCACGTCATTCATGACTTCTCACACATATTGACATATAAGCATAGAGATGTATTTTCCTCATGCCATTTGAAAATGAAGCATTTACCGTGGAAAGCTTTTGAAAAAAAACAGTTTTCAAACTTACTCATATTTTTGGCAATTTCAGTAAAAGACTTGAGTTTTTATTAATATACTTGAAAAGCGAAACTATTTTCGGGAACTATGAATAAACTGAGCTTTTTATCTCTGAGTTACTTCTTTTGTTATTTGTTTTACGTTGTTATGAACTGTTGTTGGCTATTGGTATTGAACCCGACCCTTGTTCTAGCTCGTCACTACTTTCAACCTAAGGTTAAGTTTGTTACTTATTGAGTACATGGGATCGGTTTTACGCATAGTATACTTCTACACCTTGCGTGCAGATGTTGGCTGCTGATGTTGTTGTGATCAACGGAGCTAGAATTGAAGACGTACATGTGTTCCAGTTGTAGCTGCATCTTATTCATGGTAGCCTTAGAATTATAGAAATTTGTTTTTGTATATTTCAAACGGATGATGTAATAATTTTATACTAGCTTTGTAAATTATAAGCTTAGAAGCTCATGATTTGTACTATCAGTCCTTGGGAAGTGTATGAGATTCAAATATTTGCTCTTACTTAAATGTCTTATAAATTTCATTGGAATTGGATAGTTGTAATTGGATTACCTAGCAGGTTTGGGTTATGTGACATCATGACTAGTGGAATTTTGGGTCGTGAGAAATAAAAGAAGCAAAAACTTCAGTTAAGGCACATAAGAGTTTAATCGGCAATAAGGGTAAAACATGGAGCAATTAATTCCAATTAAGCCACGTATGATGAGGTTTAGCAAGAAAGGCAAACTTAGCCCACGGTATATTGGGCCTTATAGGATCATTCGGAGAGTGGACCAAGTAGCTTATGAGTTAGAATTGCCCTCGGAATTGGAGTCTATGCATCCGGTTTTTCACGTATCTATGTTATGAAAGTGCATTGGCGATCCTACCTGAGTGGTGCCCACGAATGATGTACAGATTACAGAGGACTTGTCATATGAGGAAATTTCGGTTGCCATTCTAGAGCGACAAATCCGCAAGCTACGGAATAAGGAGGTAGCCTCCGTGAAAGTACTTTGGAGGAACAACAATGTGGAAGAAATGACTTGGGAGGCTGAGGAAGACATGAAATCTAAATATCCCTACTTATTTCCTCCTCCAGAGAAGGGTCTGACTGAGACGTCATAATCATAAGGTACGTGTATAAATTCTTGTGTTGATTATTGTCGTTGGTCATGTGAGGCCATTGTCGTTATTGATAATTGTGGTCCGATGTGGCATTGGATTATTAAGCTTCTACAGGGAGAGTTGGTAGTAGTGTTGTTACAAAGGCGACCCTACCAAAGTTATATAGATACGGGGAGTTGAACATTCGAGGACGAATGTTTCTAAGGGGGGAAGGATGCTACATCTCGCATTTTCGTACGTTAAAATTTCGTTTTCAGTTAACCGACGTAGACTCGAGGATGAGATCATCATGACGTTAACGTACTTACGCTATTTATAACAAGCGATAAATAAGTGTTATGAAGGATAAATGGGTACACAGATTAAAAAAAATGAGTTTTGTTGAAAATGACCAATTTTTGGAATAAAATGGGTCGAGCGATAATACCCAATAATTATGAACTAGTATCATGCAAGGTACCATATGACCACAATAGTATAATATATAAAGTATATATGAAGTATTTTAAAAATAAATAGAATTTTAAGTAATTCGTGGTAATTTTTAAATTATGCGGGTAATTGGTTAATTACTGGGTAACGTGACATTACCCGATTAACTAATAAGTGGATTAAAATTTAATAATTTACGCCCCCACCCCCCCCCCCGCATGTGGCAGCCCTCCCTACCAAAAATAATGACTCTTTAGTCTACTATCCTAGGTGGCAACTTAATATTTTGGATGAAGTTTAAAAAAAACAAGGTGATAATCCATAATTCAAAAAGGGATATGAACAAATAGACTTTCTGATTCTGTTATTTTCCATGAACTTGGGCATCATTTCTTGTAAAGGATTCAAGCCAACAAATCTGTTCTTTTTTTTTTGAAACCATGAACGTTGAACAGAAAACATTTCGTCCAAAATTTCAATCCAAGCCAAAAACGCTAGAAGCAGAAGACAATTTCGTTCCAATTTCAAATCCAAGTATAAATTTCGTTCAAGAATTTCAAAAGCAGATTCGTTCAAATAAATTAAGAAACGGGTATATTAAGGTCCTCCCTTCTTTCTTTTGGCATGGTCCAAATTATACTGAAGAAACGAGCAAACGCACAGTTTCCATAAATTACTCTGTTCATAGAAATAATAGGGGTGTCTATATTCTTGATTCCCCATATGAATTATTATTATCTTCTGTTCATGGGTCTCAGAATAATACACAGTTGAAAAAGTTTATCCGAAAGGAATATTGAGATTATTACGTATTTTTCATGTATTTCACTCATTTATACATGTGCATTGACCCATGACCAAATGGCGTTATATTCGCATATGAGAAAAAGGTTACGGCGTTATATACGCACCACCACCTGATCAGCTAGTATATGTTGATGATGCGCCCACAGTGGCCGAGACGATATGATGGGATGCCCTTAGTGGCTTGATGATATTATGTACACCCATACCTATTCATGACACGACATTTATACGCATGTGCATAACGTTATAAATGTTTTAGAATTTACAAAGTTATTCAGATTTAAAGACGTGTTTCTATATTCCATGTTTCATCTATGTCTGTTACGTACTAATTTTCATGCCTTACATACTTAGTACATTTTTCATACTGACGCCCTATTTCACGGGGCCTGCGTTTCATGCCCGCAGGTGCAGGTAGGCAAGCTGACTGTCCCCCTCCTTAGGATCCCTGATAAGTGAGAGTTGGCGTGCTCCACTTGATCCGGAGCTGCTTTGGTTTTGGTATGATACATTTGTATATATATATATATATGTATGTATATGGGTATGATGTGGCTCAGTCCCGTCTTTATACAACTATGTTTCTATTAGAGGTCTATAGACAATATGTCTAGTTGAGTTGTATGTGGCCTTGTCGGCTTTCAGTTTTGGATGTATGGTTGTCTATAGTAGCCTTGTTGACTCACCCACTGTATTCTGCATGTATACGTACATATGCCTTGAATGCATGTTTCCTTCTTGTATGTTATTTTTTGTAATTCAACATATGTTACTCAGGTTCATATCTTAGACACATGCTTAGGGGTGTTTGACAGGTAGGACTCAGGCACCCGTCTTTGACCATCGGTTTGGGTCGTGACAAAAGTGGTATCAGAGCAGTTTGGTCCTAGGGTTGTCTCAAGATCGTGTCTAGTAGAGTCTTGTTTATGGGTGTGTTGTGCACCACACTTATAAACAAGAGGCTACATGACATATATAATGTTATCCTCTCTTCTTATCTTAGGTCATGCGATATAAGCATTCATGTTCCTAATGATGTGTTACGTTTTCAGCGATGCTTCCAAAGTCTACAACCGCTAGCATAGGTCAGAAGGCTACGAAGGTGTTAGAAAGAGAGATAAGTTATATTATGGATTCAGACCCTCGGAGATCATGGGTTCTATTGAGGAGGATCCATCCGAGGATCCATATGAGTCATCTGTTCGAGCTGTTTTGACCACTCCAGCAGTAGATGGGGTGAGAGGAGTTCTGACCTCACCAAGGCCCTTAGTTTCACAGCCCGTTGATCAGGGTATGAGGGGAATAATGCATGGATTGGCACAACTGAGATTCCCTCAGGCTCAAAACTATGTCGAGGTATTTGAGGACACCAGTTGTTCAGAGGTTCCGGATAGTCCACAGTCTTGGGAGTCCGTCAATCAAGGTTCGTCGGTGTATGTTATGGGGTACGCAGAGGAAGAAGATAGTAATCGGGCCAAGAGAAGGAAGGTAACTGATAAGGACATGAAGATTCCGCTTCGAAGTGTGTCCGATCGAGGTTCTTATATAGGACGAGGCAAGGACCCTCTACTATAGACTACCTCCAAGTGTTAGTTTTTGGTTGGTGAGTTCCACCTCTTCTTGGAATATTACCAAGTCAGGGTTCTAAATATGTTAGGTTGTTTTGTGAGGACGTAGGGCGCCCCACCCCGACTTGTACATATTCTGGTTATGCCTACTTAGAGGTTTTGTAGACAATATCATGTATATAGTTTTGGGTGTGACACGTCTACGGCCTGGTTGATCCCTATGTATATAAGCCTTTTTCTAAATTAGTTATGCAAGTTATGTTTTAATATGGCTACCTATATATATGAATGTGGCCCGAAATGGCCCATGATAGATTTGATAATAAACAAGGATAAGATACGTGGTGTTCGATTGGGTAGGACTTGATATTGTAATAGGTATGGATTGATTGGCCTTTTGTTATGCTAACATGAAGTGTAGATTAAAGATGGTTTTGATTTCAGTTTTCAGGAGAGCCTGTTTTAGAATGGAAAGGTAATACCGCATCGCCAAGAGGTAAATTTATCTCCTATCTCAAGGTAAGGAAGATAATCAGAAAGGACTATATTTATCACTTAGTTCGGGTTTGGGATGTGGAATTAGAATTACCAACCATTCAATCCTTTCCTGTAGATACTAAGTTTCCCGATGTTTTTCCTGATGAGCTTCCAGGTCTTTTGCCAGAGTGAGAAATTGAGTTTGTCATTAACCTACTACCAAATACTCATCCAATATATATATATATATATATATATATATATATATATATATATATATATATATATATATATTCCCTCTATAGAATGGCCCCCGCAAAGCTGAAAGAATTAAAGGAACAACTAAGGTGCTTGCTTGAAAAAGGTTTTATCAGACCTAGTACGTCACTGTGGGGAGCACCTATGTTGTTTGTGAGAAATAAGGATGGTTACTTATGAATGTGTATTAATTATAGGGAGTTGAATAAGGTGACAAGTGTTTTTCAAATATAGACTTGAGGTCCGAGTACCATCAGGTAAGGGTTAGGGAGGAAGATATTCTGAAGAAAACATTCAGGACCAGATACGGGCACTTTGAGTTTCATGTTATGTCGTTTGGTTTGACCAATGCCCCAACAGTATTCATGGATTCGATGAACCATGTATTCAGGCCCTTTTTAAGATCTATTCGTAATCGTATTTATCGACGATATATATATTGGTATATTCTCGTTCAGGGGCTGAGCATGCAGATCACTTGTGTACTGTGCTCAGAGTTCTACAAAAAGGGAAGTTGTACATGCAGATCACTTGTGTACTGTGCTCAGAGTTCTACAAAAAGGGAAGTTGTATGCAAAATTTTCTAAATATGAATTCTGGTTGAACTCTGTAGCTTTCCTTGGGCATATTATTTCGGGTAAAAGACATCCGAGTGGATACACAAGAGATTGAGGCAGTGAAGACTTAGCCTAGACCCACAACACCGACGGAGGTTCGTAGCTTTCTTGGTTTGGTAGGTTATTACAGGGGATCTGTAGAGGGATTTTCTTCCCTTTCAGCTCCTTTGACAAGGTTTTAGGAAGACACGAGGAAGGATAAGAAAAGATGAGTGAAAGGGTGGCGAGAATGGATAAGTCCTTGGGGTTAAGCTCATGAGAGAGCTAATAGTTTTTCTAAGTTATAGAAGGCTCAGTATGGCCTGAAAGAACTTAAAAGAGTCTAAGACTAGTAACGTTTAGAATAGATGAAATACTACCCTAATAGTGGGACAAGGGCGTAATTGTGATGGGTAAAGGATGAATTTTTGGCCTCCGAAGAGGGGAATTTCTTGAATTGTAAAAAAATTAGGATACCCATGTAAGTTAACTCAGAAGGGAACTATGTTTCAATGGACCAATCCTTGCGAACGGAGTTTCTGGGCATTGAAGGACAGATTAACTTCAGCATAGGTTCTAATGCTCCCAAAAGGGACCGATGGTTATGTTATCTATTGCGATGCTTCAGGCATTGGATTGGGTTGTATGCTGATGCAGCATGGTAAGGTTGTGGCTTATGCTTCTAGACAACTAAGAAGGCACGAGAAGAACTACCCGACCCACGATTTAGAGTTAGCTGCGGTGATTCATGCACTAAATATGTGGAGGCACTACTTGTATCGCATTCATGTTGATATCTATACGGATCATAAGAGCCTCCAGTATATTTTCAAGCAAAAGGAATTGAATCTACGTCAAAGGAGATGGTTGGAGCTACTTAAAGACTATGATGTTGATATTTTATACCATCCGAGGAAGGCAAACGTAGTAGCTGACGCCCTCAACCGTAAATCTATGGGTAGTATGTCGTATTTGCAGCCAGAAAAGAGGGGCATAGCCCATGAGGTTCATCAACTAGCTAGTTTTGGAGTTTGGTTACTGGACTCAGGTGACATTGAAATTACTTTTCACGATACGGCAACATCCTCTTTAGTAACTGAAGTAAAGGAATGCCAGTACGAGAATCATGTGTTAGTCCATTATAGGGATACCACCCTTTAGAAGGAGAAGACGCCGTTTGAAATTACAAAAGAGGGTTCCTCAGATATCGAGGACGACTATGTGTACCTAATGTTGCAGGGCTGCGTCGGCAAGTTATGGGAGAAACTCACTATTCTCTTTACTCTATCCATCTTGGAGAGACAAAGATGTATCATGACATCAGGGAAGTATATTGGTGGGACGGAATGAAAAAAGATATAGCAGAATTTGTTGCTCAGTGTCCTAACCGTCAACAGGTTAAGATTGAGCATCAAAAACCCGGTGGATTGTTGCAGGCTATGGAGATTCCGACTTGGAAATAGGAAATAATCAATATGGACTTCATCGTAGGCTTACCTTGTACCCCGCGTAAGATCGATTCGATATGGGTGGTTGTTGATAGGCTTACAAAGTCAGCCCATTTTCTGCTCGTTAGGACTACATATTCCTCAGAGGATTATGCGAGGCTTTATATCAAGGAGATAGTACAACTGCATGGTGTCCTTGTATCTATTATCTCGGATAGAGGAGCTCAATTTACAGCTAACTTCT
Organism: Nicotiana sylvestris; assembly: GCF_000393655.2. Classification (NCBI taxonomy): domain Eukaryota; kingdom Viridiplantae; phylum Streptophyta; class Magnoliopsida; order Solanales; family Solanaceae; genus Nicotiana; species Nicotiana sylvestris. Next base: position 109,390,917 of record NC_091064.1, read on the forward strand.
AGAGGTCCTTCCAAAAAGGATTGGGGACTCAAGTAAGTCTTAGTACAACATTACTATTCGGACACTTGAGGATATGTTACGAGCTTGTGTAATAGACTTCAAAGGTAGTTGGGATAATCATCTGCCGCTTATTGAGTTCGCATATAATAATAGTTACCATTCCAGTATTCAGATGGCTCCATACGAAGCTCTTTACGGACGGAAGTGTAGGTCGCCTATAAGGTGGTTTGATGTTGGAGAATTTGGATTTCACGGGCCAGACCTGGTTCAGCAAGCCATAGAAAAAGTAAAATTGATTTGGGATCGACTATTGACAGCTCAGAGTCACCAGAAGTCATATTCTGACGTGCGGTGTCGAGATTTAGAGTTCAGGATTAATGACTGGGTATTCTTAAAGGTGTCACCTATAAAGGGTATGATGAGGTTTGGCAAGAAAGGAAAACTTATCCCACGGTATACTGGGCCTTTATGCATTTGATGCACAGTGTGTTCCGGCCGTATCTTGACTTATTCGTCATTGTCTTTATTGATGATATTCTGGTGTATTCCTGGAGCCGGGAAGATCATGAGCAACACCTGAGGACTGTGCTACGACTTTGAGATTGAAGAAATTGTATGCTAAGTTCTCGAAATGTGAGTTTTGGTTGAATTCCGTGGCATTCTTGGGTCACATGGTTTATAGTGAGGGGATAAAGGTGGATCCAAAGAAAGTGGAAGCTATGTAGAGTTGGCTCAGACCATACTCAGCTACAGAGATGTATAGTTTTCTTGGCTTAGCGGGGTGTTACTGTCAATTTGTTGAAGGGTTCTCATCCGTTGCTGTACCTATGACAAGATTGACCCAGAAGGGTGTTCCGTTCCAGTAGACGGAAGAGTGTGAGGCGAGCTTTCAGAAGCTCAAGACAGCTTTGACTACAGCCCCAGTTTTGATATTGTCTACAGGTTCGGGGTCTTATACTGTCTATTGTGATGCCTCGAGGATTGGCCTTGGAGTGGTATTGATGTAGGACGGTAGGGTGATTGCCTACGCGTCCAGACAGTTGAAGGTACATGAGAAGAATTATCCTGTCCATGATCTTGAGTTAGCTGCTATTGTTCACATCTTGAAGATCTGGCATCGTTATTTGTACGGTGTTCCTTGTGAGATTTATAGTGATCACCTGAGTTTGCAACACCTGTTCAAGCAAAAGGATCTAAATTTACTCCAAAGGAGATGGTTAGAGTTGCTGAAGGACTATGATATCACTATTGTGTATCACCCGGGCAAGGCTAATATGGTGGCCGATGCTTTGAGTCGCCAGGAAGAGAGTTTGGAGAGTTTGGCTTATTTACTAGCATCTGAGAGGCCTATAGTGATAGATGTTCAGGCCTTAGCCAGCCAGTTTGTGAGATTGGATCTTTCGGAGCCCTGTCGGGTTCTAGCTTGTGTGGTTTGTCGGTCTTCCTTATTTGATCGTATCAGGGAGCGTCAGTATGATGACCCTTATTTGCTTGTCCTCAAGGACAAGGTTCAGCATGGTGATGCCAGAGATGTGACTATTGGTGATGACGGGGTATTGAGGATGCATGGTCGGATTTGTGTACCCAATGTTGATGGGCTTCGGGAGTTGATTCTAGAGGAGGCCCATAGTTCGCGGTATTCCATTCATCCGGGAGCCGCGAAGATGTATAAGGATTTAAGACAGCACTATTGGTAGAGGCGGATGAAGAAAGATATAGTTGGATTTGTAGCTCGGTGCCTCAACTATCAGCAGGTGAAGTATGAGCACCAGAGACCGGGTGGGTTGCTTCAGTAGATAGAGATTCCAGAGTGGAAGTGGGAGCGGATCACCATGGACTTTGTAGTTGGGCTCCCACGGACTATGAGAAAGTTCGATGCTATTTGGGTGATTGTGGATCGGCTGACCAAGTCCGCGCACTTCATTCCTGTGTGTACTACTTATTCTTCGGAGCGGTTGACGGAGATTTATATCCGGGAGATTGTTCGTCTGCAGGGTATCCTAGTTTCCATCATTTCAGATAGAGGTACTCAGTTCACATCACAGTTCTGGAGGGTCGTTCAACATGAGTTGGGTACTCGAGTAGAGTTGAGTAAAGCATTTCACCCTCAGACGGATAGACAGTCCGAGCGCACTATTTAGATTCTTGAGGATATGCTCCGTGCGTGTATGATTGAGTTTAGAGGGTCTTGGGATCAGTTCTTGACATTGGTAGAGTTTGCCTATAACAACAGCTATCAGTCCAGCATTTAGATGGCACCGTATGAGGCTTTATATGGTAGGCAGTGTAGATCCCCGGTGGGTTGGTTTTAGCCGAGTGAGGCTAGATTATTGGGCACAGACTTAGTTCAGGATGCTTTCGAGAATGTTAAGGTGATTCAGGATAGACTCTGTACAGCCCAGTCCAGACAGAAGAGCTATGCGGACCAAAAGGTTTGTGATGTTTCCTATATGGTTAGAGAGCGGGTTTTGCTTCGGGTTTCGCCTATGAAGGGCGTTATGAGATTTGGGAAGAAAGGGAAGCTGAGTCCGAGGTTTATTGGTCCTTTTGAGATATTGAAACGTGTTGGGGAGGTTGCTTATGAGCTTGCCTTACCTCCCAGCTTGGCAGGAGTTCATCCGGTATTTCATGTTTCGATGCTCCGAAGGTATCACGGTGATCCGTCGCACGTGTTGGATTTCAGTTGGACAAGGATCTATCTTATGTTGAGGAGCCAGTGACGATATTGGATAGGTAGGTTCGAAAGCTAAGGTCAAAGAACATTGCATCAGTGAAGGTTCAATAGCGGGGTCAGCAGGTCGAGGAGGCGACCTGGAGACCGAGCAGGATATGCGCATCAGTTACCCTCATCTTTTCACTACTTCAGTATGTCTCTATGCTCGTTCGAGGACGAACGAATGTTTAAGTGTGGGAGGATGTAACGACCCGGCCGATCGTTTTAAGAATTAACGCCCCAATCCCTTATTAACTGCTTTCCACATGTTTATTTCTGCTATTTTGATTTGCCGGAATGTTTGGTTTTGAGTTTCGGATAGTTTTGGGACACTTGGTCCCTAAATGAGAGTTTAAGTTTTAGAAATTGGACCGTAGTCAGAGCAGTGTGAAGACGGTCTCGGAAAGGAATTCTATTGGTTCCGTTAGCTCCATTGGGTGATTTCGGGCTTAGCGGCATGTTCTGATTGTGTTTTGGAGGACCGTAGCTAATTTAGGCTTGAAATGCTGAAAGTCAAATTTTTTTTAAGTTTCCGGTTCGATAGTGAGATTTTGATATCGGTGTCGGAATAGGATTCTGGAAGTTGGAGTAGCTTTGTAGTGTTGAATGTGACGAGCTTGCAAAATTTTAGGTCATTCGGACGAGGTTTGATAGACTTTTTGATCGAAAGTGTAATTTGAGAGTTTTTGGAATTCTTAGGCTTGAATCCGAAGTAAAATTGGTGTTTTGATGTTGTTTCGAGCGTTCCGAAGATTGGAACAAGTTTGAATGATGTTTTAGGATTGGTTGACATGTTTGGTTGAGGTCCCGGGGGCCTCGGGTGTGTTTCGGAGGCTCAACGGGTCATTTTGGAACTTGTTGGAATTGCAAAAAAAATTCAGCAGTCCAGTTCTAGTTTCCTTCTTCGCGTTCGCGAGTAGGGTCTTGCGTTTGCGAAGAGGAGCTGGGGCTGGGGGAGCTTTAATGCTTCGCGTTCGCAAAGGTTCTCCCGCATTCGCGAAACTGGAGGAGATGTTGCCTCGCGTTCGTGACCTGGGAATCGCGTTCACGATAAAGGAAGTTGGACCCAAGTGAAGTTGTACTTCGCGAACGCGAGGGTCCTTCTGTGTTCGCGAAGAAGGAATACCTAGGCAGTATTTAAATAGCCAATCCGCAACCCTTCTTCATTTTTCCACCATTTTTGAACGGGATAAAAGCTTTTGAGGGAGATTCTTTAGGAAACCAAAGGGGAATCACTTGGAGGTAATATTCTTGACTTCATAACTCGTTTATATGTGATTAAAGGTCTAATTAGTGGTGAACAATTAGGGAAAAATCAGTACAAAATGGGTAATTAGGACTTGAGATTAAAAGACCTTAAAATGGGTATTTGAGGGGTCAATTGAACTCCAATTTTATTGTTCTTGATATGTATAGACTCGTGAGAGTATGAGGATTTTGAAAATATAAATTTTACCCGATTTCGAGACATGGGCCCGAGGGGCGTTTTGGTCATTTTACCTAATTTCGCGTATTAGCTTAGAATTTGTTTCTAGAATCAGTTACTTGAAGTGTTATTTATATTATGCAATTGAATTGAATAGATTTGGGCCATTTAGAGTCGAGTACTCGTGGCAAGAACGTGGTTTCAGGTTGATTTTGATCCTGTTCGAGGTAAGTGGCTTGCCTAACCTTGTGTGGGGGGAAACTCCCCTTAGGATTTGATATTTTTGATAACTGAAATGCCTTGTACGTGAGGTCACGAGTGCGTACTTGTGCTAATTGTTGAAAATTCGATTTTTATTAAGTAATTACTAGTATGTTTCTTTTCCTGTTTATACTACTTGCAATTTAAACATGTTGTTAACTTAGGAAAGCATGTCTAATTGACGTAATTGTCTTACTTGCTCAAACTACCTTATTTGGATTACGTGCAACATGCTAGGTTAGAAATACCTATTTTACCTTGGTATGGAACTTGAATTGAACTGTGTACTCTTCTTGTCGTTGCTGTGTATTTACTTTGGGACTACGAGACGGTATCCCGGGAGATCCCCCGTATGTTTACTTTGGGACTACGGAACGGTATTCTAAGAGATACCCCTGCACACTTACATTGGAACTATGAGACTGCACCCGATAGATTCCCCAGTACTGAATATTTATATTTGGGACTACAGATCGATATTTCGAGAGATCCCCTCGCATTATGAGTTGGACTACGGGACGGTATCCTGGGAGATCTCCGGTTGTTATCTTTGTGCTGAGCTGTATTTCTTTTTGTGTTTACTTTGCCTCTATAGTAGTTGTTGATGTCCTTTATATCCTGTGTTACTTATACTGTTTTGTTCTACACTGTTGAACCTTATATTTTATTTAAATTAGTAGGGCCCTGACCTTCCTCGTCACTACCCGACCGAGGTTTGTCTTGGCACTTACTGAGTACCGCTATGGTGTACTCATGCCCTTTTCTGCATATGTATTTCATGTGCAGATCCAGGTACTTCTACTCAGACTTATCACGCTTGAGACGAGGCGCTTGTACAGACTCCGAGGTATATCTACGGTGTCCGCAGACCGAAGAGTCTCTTTCTACTCTCTTTTTTTGTATTAGACCTTCTGTACTTTCGTTTCTTTGTTAGATATTCTGGAGTTAGATGCTTGTAGACATTCAAAGGCTTGTGATCATGAGATTCTGGGTTTTTGGGAAATGTTATTAGTTTCGAGAGTTGCCATTGTGTATGCCGAGCAACATTTTAAACACTATATTATTTTACTATTTCGGTTTTATTTATTTCTTCCGCAATTGTTGTTTATATTCCGCATTGTTAGGCTTACCTAGTCTTAGAGACTAGGTGCCGTCACGATGGTTCAAGGAGGGCAAACCAAGGTCGTGACAATCCTATATGCAATCTAGAATTCCCACTTTCGAGTTTAACTCTAGATTCGTAGATAGTATTTAATTGGTGATCAAGCAATCAAATTATTAAGCGCAAGATTGAATAAATAAACTAATATGATAAATCAAAATCAATATTCGAATAACAATAGTCATGAAAGAACAACAACCCTAGAACGTGAAGTTTAGCTCCACATAAACATGGTAGTCAAACAACAAATCATACAAAGAAACATAAAAATTGCTAAGTTTGGTGGAGGAAAAGATGAAACCTGATGAATTCCGGCCTCAACGGCGGCTCTGTTCTCTCCCTTAATCTAAAATTCCCTCTAAAAACGTTCTCCCATTTTTCAAAATAGGTTTAGTTTGGCTTTTATATGAGTTGGAGGCATCTTAGGGTAGAAATAACCGAGTCCTAGTCGAAATAGGACATATTCACGTCTCGAGCATCCAGGGCAGCGTGGGGCGCTAGCCCTGGCACTCAAAAATTTCAGCTGCTATAAGCTGCGCCACAGCCAGCGCCTCACGCTGGCTTTGGCCCTCAAATTTCACTTTTTGCCTTTTTGTCCCGATTTCACTCCAATTCACGCTATGTCGTCCCAAATTGCATCCGAATGATTCCTACACATAGAAATACCACAATTTAGCACAAATCATCATATTAAACATCTCAAATCTACGAGACATGAGCAAAATGTGAGGCACTATACATCAAAATATGCATACATTAAGCCGATTATCAACATCCCATACTTAAACGTTGCTCGTCCTCGAGTCAACCAACAAATAAATCTATTTTTGAGCACTCTATACCAATGACCATGGTTGATAGCAATAATTAAACCTTAGCATATGCAATCACATACACTTCCCTTTTCTTATGCCATACTTCAAAAATGTTCAAACAAAGACAACATGCTCATAACAATCCTAACCTCACAAACCGACTCAATATCACAATGTACTTGTAGCTTGAACACCCAACATCATAGAGAAAGCTAATAATGTTACATATCCCTTAAAATTTTGTGCCCTCACAACAAGAATAAGAGAGTTGAATCTCATGATCAAATTTAGTTTAAGGACTCATTTGTATATAAAAGAAATCTCGCATTCTCAAAAAGAAGTCACATGCACACACTTGGTACCACAGGCTTGCCCTTAATGTAAATCTCTACTAATGTAAGCTCGCTCGATCTAAAATTAATTAGGACTTTTTTATGATTGTAATGTGGGCTAAGCAATGGGTAGGATATATATAGGAATAGTGGTTTACCCTCCTAAGTATTTTAACACATCACCAAATAACTTAAGCGTAAATTCCTCAACACCACTTCAATTTCACAAATAATATCACCCCCAAAAACGTTCCCTTCTTCTTTAAGAACTACTTTAATTCATACTCACTAGCAAGAACAAGACAACAATTTATTAATCTATATTTTTCTTTCTTTTTTTTCCAGATTTTCTCATCTTTTTTTCTTTTTCAATTTCCGCTAGTGGTGTATTATTTTACAAAATAAGTGCATCCTTCTTTATTTCATTGGTTCCACTCAAAAGTCACCCCACACTTGCTCCCTTCTTACTTCTTTTAGCGCTCATTTTACAATTAAAGTTCTTTAAGAGGTAAAAGGATCAAAACAATGTCAATTAAGAATAAAAAAAGGTATAGGCTCATAATGTGGGTACCAAATAAAAGTTTATAGGCTCAAAAGGGTTAACTAAGGATAAATTATATTTATGGTAAGCAATAAGCTCAAAAAGATCAAAGAAATCCTAAAATCATTTTTCAAATGGAGCATCACCTAAACTTTCGCTTCAACTCACATACCGGGCAAGTTCTAGACAGAAGTACAATATATGGACTACATAAAAACCTCACCACACATGGTACATGACTCACTAAGGATGGTCTCATTCCAACTCTCAAACAATTCAAGTATTAACGAAGCCACGAGATATCAAGTATTAAGCACAAAGTGAACACAAGTCAAGAAAACGAGACATAGGCGTCACAAGACATGCAATCCAAATACACAAGGCAACATGAACGACTTCAACACATAGGGAAGATTCTACACATGCCAAAGCCTAAATATTCTACTATCAAATAAGTCAAGGGCGCTTAGGTTCATCATTCTTCCTCCATTTTATTCCCTTAATTCCTAATCTACTCTAAAAGGAAAAAAAATTACCCGGTTCAAACTATATCCCATGGAAAAGAACCAAGGCATAAAGAAAAACCACGGGGGATTATTACTACCTCAAAAAATTAAAGGACATATTTTTGAATTTTTGTTTAGGCTTTAATCCCTCAAGAAAACTGTATAGGAGATCCATCTTCGGGAAAAATCTAATTTTTCTGCTTTTTATTATTTTTTCTTCACAAAAACTACTACACTTAAGAACGAGTACTGCAACTAAGTTAAAATAGCACAGAATCTCACCCAAACGATCTCCTCACCCCACACTTAACATTTTGCAATATCCTCAATGCACACTATAAATAATAAGAGGGTAAAAGTGTTACATGCCACATTTTTATATGTTTAAGTTTCGTCGTAAGTTAATCGACGCAAGATCAGGAATGTGATTATTTTGAGATTATAAGCATTATGCTATTTCAAACAAATAATGAGTAAATTCGTGAAGGTGAGAGGGGAAGCAGGTCAAAGAAAAAATGAATTTTCGTCCAAATCGACATATTGGGATAAAATACGGGTCGAGCGATAATACCTGATATTTATGGACTAGTACCACACAAGGTACCATATGACCATGATAGTAGGATGTATAAAGTATATTAAAAATGAGTAGAATTTTAAGTAATTGGAGACAATTCTTAATTATGCGGGTAATTGATTAATTACCAGGTAGCGGGATATCACCTAATTAAATTAATTAATTGTTGGATAATGACTAAAATTTTCCCCCACCTCCATGTGGCAGCAAACAACACCTCAAGCAAATGACTCCTTAGTCATTTTTATTAGGTGTCAATCAAATTATTAATTAAAAGACACAACATTTCATGTCTTGAAAGACTACATCTGAATGTTACCAGCATTACATTCTAGGATACAAGACTTTGCATTTCTAACCTTTTCACCTCTAACAACACTACTTCATTCCACAACAATTCCCATACTATGATCAGATGGGATTCGGGATTTTAGCAATGAAAATTTCTTAGAAAATTCCTACAAGTTTTCAACAAAAGCTTCTTGCAACCAATTGATTCCAACAAGAATTATTAGAAATGTAGCAACGTAAAATTTTGCGGTTCTAAAAGAGTACGGTGAAACTTTTTTCAAGAACATCATACGGATTTTTCCTACTCAAGGTATGTTAAGGCGATCCCTTCTTTCTTTTGGCATGATCCATACGATACAAACGAAATGTACAAATGCACAATTTCCATACATGACTCTATTCATAGAAATATTAGAGATGCTTATGTTCTTGATTCCCCATGTGAATTATTATTATATCTTCTGTCACACCTCCTTTTTAACTACACCTCGTAAGGGCATAAAAGAGTTTTTCCAATTAAAGGACAATCGGAACGGGATTTTATTATTAATTATTCAGAGTCGTCACTTGGGAGATTAATGGTGTCCCAAGTCACCGGTTGAATCCCGAACCAAGGAAAAATATGACTCTGTATTACAGTCTGCGAATTAGAAATCAGGATAAGAAATTCTGTTAACCCGGGAGAAGGTGTTAGGCATTCCCGGGTTCCGTGGTTCTAGCACGGTCGCTCAACTGTTGTATTTGACTTTATCTGATTTTGATACGTGCTAACCTATGTGCCTTTTATTCACAAACCGCTTTTATTATTATTTTAAAAGAGTTGCAACATCGCGAAATGCATCTCGACCCACGTCGCAATCAATGCACCCGTGGTTGTTAACACATTTCGACTTCGTTGAGATTTGGATTTGGGTCGCATCAATGCGCACCCGAGTTTAAGAAGATAATTTTATAAAAATCGTGCCTAAAGAATCTAACGCATATTTATTTTGAGGAAGGCTGTGAAATTCGCTAAACGGCCCATCCCGAATTCTAAGTATTTCATTATAACTAATTATTGAGGGCCCCGCAATTGTGCATTATATTTGGCGGGGCTCGTCTCATTTATTATTTAAAAGGCAAACCTAAAAGCAACTATGATTCTCTATTTTTATTGTCTCTAAAATAATCCCTTAATTAATTAATAAACCAAAGCCCTATCTATGAGAAAGGTTGCTCCAATATATGGGCCTACAGGGATGCTATAGCCCCAACGCAATAGAGGGCCCAAGTCACCTTTGCAAACGCAGACCAACGATCCCAGGGTCGAGCTTGGAAGGAAACAATGCGACATTCACACAGATCTGAGCAGCCTAATCGCTCCCAAAACAAACCAGCTAATTTTCGTGCAAGTCAACAATTCAAACACAGGTGACAAATTGTCCTATTCATTTATTCATTATTGAGCTTCTAAGTGTGACTAAAGGTAAAATCCAATTAAGAACAATTGTAGTAGCAGTTCAACCGTATGACACTAATTCAAATTAACAAGACTAAACCAGCACTCAACTTTCAGGTGATCTCATGATTTTGGGACCTGGATTTAGCAGTGGAAACATGAAACCATTTTGGACCTGTTTTCTGCGACTACCACAACTAGATCAGCATTTAACTCATATGGGAATCTGGAAAATAACAACATTTCTTAGATACACAAACATGTAATTAGTAATTCAACCAAGCAGATTTATGTTTAATAGTCCATCAATTAATATAGTCCAGAACCTATCCAAACGATACACATGTTTTGTATAAACGTGATTGCTTCATCTTAATACTAAACGAAAAAAACCCAAACAAATTCAGCAATTAACTCAAGCTCTTCATCATTAAGCCTCCAAATCAGAAAATTACATGGATCCTTCACAATTCAGACGAGGCCAAGGATAATACCTGGAAATTACAAATAAGAAGGGAGAAGAGGTAAGCTATGGCAGTAATGCAGCGGCAATGTACAACGACCCACAGTGTTGAACAATCAAGGAGCAGAAGATCAAAGAACAGTCCAGCAATGAATTCAACAATCCAGAAGTGTTCGAAATCGAACAGGAATAACAGATCAACCCGAAACAGACTCGAATAAACCCAAACGAGCTCGGAATTAAACTCAAAATACTTCTGAAACTTCAACAGACCAAAATTCAAACAAAAAACCAACTTAATTAGCCCCAAAATCACTCGAAATGATCTTCTGAACTTCAACAATCAAAGATCAAACTTAAGAATGTGAATCCATAACTAAAACTTGAAGCTAACCTAAGGTTTAACAATGGAACAGTAGTTTTTTTTGGATTTTTGAAGGTTTTCTAGTGTTTTTGGTTTTTGAATATTGAATTTCAAATTCAGATCTGGAAAACTAGAGAGAACTTTTTGGGGGGAATTTTTTGGGGTTCCAACCTCTCTTAACAAAGCACTAAAGACTGCCTTTTATAGGCAAAACTAAGGGGAAGCTACAGATTTTCAATTGCCTATTAGTCCCTTGTTTTCTAACTTATTACACAAGTTAACACCCTCATTTCCTAACTTGTTACTCAAGTTACTGCTTCTAAAAAATTGAATCTTACACCAAGGCCCCCTTCTAGAAGGCCCTACGGTGTTCTTCTACCTCTAGAATACCTATACTACCCTTATTTTGGTTTTGAAATTACTATTTTTTAACAAAACAACCCTTTTCCATGCCTAAACTACCCCTGAACTTAAACTAAAAGTACATTTATAACCAAACATTTTCCTAAACTCTGCATCTATCCCAATTTAAACTCTTATTGAGTCTAGCAATTGAACTCAAAATTAATGACCAAATTAAACTATCAACTATAACCAAATTCAACAAATCATGATGATTAATTAAACTGAAACTGAACTAATTGGTAATTAACCTAAACTAAAGGAACACCAGAAATTAATTCAAGCAAAACTTAGTAAAACTAATTAACAAATTATCAACGGCTTAACTAAAATCAAACTAAGATCAGGAATTGGAACATATTAAAATCAAACAAACAACTAGACTTAATCAAAAAAAATCAGGACACAAGACTAGAACAATATTGACAAAAATTTAAAATGCAAATTAAACTAGACATGGACCATGGGATCCACACATGCAAAAATCAGCAAAGGAAAAAGAAATTAAAAATAAAAGAAAATACCAACAAGAACTCACTGACAACAAAGAGCTCCGGCCAGTGGTTGTTTCTCCAAATCCCCGAAATTTCTGACCGTAACATCCTTAACCACGTGTTTTCATAAGAAAACACCTGGTTAGGGTTGTTAGGGTCTGAAATCATGGAGATTTTGCATTAGGGTTTTGGTCGGAAACCTTCGATTCGATATTCGAGCTGTTCCAGGTAGATTCGAGAGACAGGGCTATGGGGGTTGGGTAGAGGAGGCCCAGGCGGTCACATGGTGTTAATTTGATGGTGATTGGGTTACTTTGGGTTTTGGCCGGAGAATCTTTGATCGAGGATTCGACGAGCTAGGGCTGGATTTGACGGAAACGGGTGGTGGATTCATGACGAGGGAGAAGAGAAGGTCTCGTGGTGTTATTTTGGGGTAATTTGGAGTAGGTGTCGTTCACCACCGGCGAGCTCCGGTGAAAGGATATGGGGGTGGCTGGTTTTTAGGGTTTAGGTTAGAGATGGATGGGGGGGTCTAAGAGGGGTGGGTTATTTTCGGACATTTATATAATAACGAGGGGGAAGTCTTGGCCGTTAGATCTGATAACCTCAACGGTCCGAATCAACTGGGAACGAAACGACGTCGTTTCGAGGGCAAGAGGGGCGGACCAGGTAGAGGGATGGGTTTGGGCCGGTTTCTGGGGTGTGTTTGGTCTGATTTTTTCTTTGGGCTGGGTGAATTTAATTAAAATGGCCCAATTGTGAGCAACCCTCTTTATTTATTCCCCCTTTTTTGTTCTTTTTATTTCTTTTACTCATTTTTTTATTTTGTAATTTTATTTTATTTTCCCCTAATTTTATGAGGATGCACAATTAAAAAAATTAAAAATCCTAATAGATGTCAAAGCTAAATTAATTAAATTCTAAAATTATTTAAAACCTATTTCACGGCAAATTCACAATTAAAACGATTAAAATGCAAAGTGGACTATTTTTGTGATTTTTATATTTTATTCCAAAACAAATTAACCCCTACTTAATCCTAAAATATGAACTTATATCCTAAATGCATATTTTTGTATTTTCATATGAATTAACATGCACAAATAAAATGCAAACAACTATCAGAAAGTGACACCAAAATTCACAAAAATTGTAAAAATAAAGAAATTGTTTTGTTTGAATTTTTGGGAATAATTAGCTTAGGGCAAAAATCACGTGCTCACAGCTGCCCCTCTTTGCCCGAAAACACTAAGAGTTTTCGTGCAAAGATAAGTGAGCGGAAACGAGCGATTTTTGCCCGTTCGCATATTCCGTGTGAAGCATTTTTGAAAAAGTTGACCGCACCCTGCTTCAGAGGTTGCCTACATATCCTGGGCTAAACAGGAATCAGGTCAGTGTAGTTCAAGAGTGTCTGGTAGCTGGGACTACCAGGAGCTATGATTTCACTGCAATTGCTGCTGCTACTGCTTGCTGACCTTCCTTATTACACCATGCCAAAATAACAGAAGCTAAACTAAACTATGACCTATGAATTACAAAATTCTATCTAAATTCTTCAAACTTGTTGTTGTACTTCCTCGTTGTCTTGTGTTTTCTTGGTAAAATCCCTTGTTGCCATTGCAACTACAAACTGAGGTGTTGCTCCTTTCTTCAAATTGCTGAACTTGAATGTATTCCCTTGTTGTACGGGTGGGCTCCCGATTACTGAAACTTGAACTGTATGTCTCTGTTCTCCAGGCGGACTCCTGACTTCTGAATCTTGAAATTGAATGTATTCCTCTGTTATCCAGGCGGGCTCCTGACTGCTGAACTTGAACTTGAATGTATTCCTCTGTTATCCATGCGGGATCCTGACTGCTGAACTTGAACTTAAATGTATTCCTCTGTTATCCAGGCGGGCTCCTGATTGCTGAACTTGAACTTGAATGTAATCCTCTGTTATCCAGGCGGGCTCCTGATTGCTGCACTTGAACTTGAATGTATTCCTCTGTTATCTAGGCGGGCTCCTGACTTCTGAATCTTGAAATTGAATGTATTCCTCTGTTATCCAGGCGGGCTCCTGACTTCTGAATCTTGAAATTGAATGTATTCCTCTGTTATCTAGGCGGGCTCCTGACTGCTGAACTTGAACTTGAATGTATTCCTCTATTATCCAGGCGGGCTCCTGACTTCAAAACTCAAAATTTTAAAGACTGAAATGTATTCCCTTGTTATAGGGGCGGGCTCCCCACTTCAAACTTAAAATTTAAAGACTGAAATGTATTCCCTTGTTATAGGGGCGGACTCCCCACTTCATAACTTAAAATTTAAAAACTGAAATGTATTCCCTTGTTATAGGGGCGGGCTCCCCACTTCAAAACTTAAAATTTAAAAACTGAAATGTATTCCCTTGTTATAGGGGCGGGCTCCCCACTTCAAAACTCAAAATTTTAAAGACTGAAATGTATTCCCTTGTTATAGGGGCGGGCTCCCCACTTCAAAACTTAAAATTTAAAAACTGAAATGTATTCCCTTGTTATAGGGGCGGGCTCCCCACTTTAAAACTTAAAATTTTGTCCTAAACATGCAAACTTTGAGACTACCCTACATTTTCCTATGTTACCCCTCATTATCTTGTGTTTAACCATATCTCACTTGCAGTCAAACCTGATTACTTCTTGCTTTTCCCTCATGGAGAATTCCTCTTGAACAAACAACTTTTCTTCCTCTGTTTCAATCAAAGCAAATTTCGTTAGTTTAAAATGGTGGTTAGTTGATGGCATTCTTGCTGAAAAATCCTTCCACTGCCTTGCTTTGTGTTGACTGAATTCCTCGAACTGACCCTGAACCGCTTGACTTTCTGACTGACTTTCAAATTCCCTAACCTCTGACAACCCGACTGTCGTGTACCCTTGCTATTTTTTCATGCCTCTGAAACTCCCGGCGACCTCCCCTATTCCACTTTACATAACATTGTTGTTGACATGCTCTGACCACATTATGCTTTATCATTTTAGGAAGCTAGTAGTGAGCTTAGAAATCCTTTTACCTTTTCATTGAACAAAACTGACGTTGGAACATTTTCGACAGAAAACCTCCCAAAAGAAAATGAAATGCAATGATCTTATGAGTTAAGGATAAGAAGAATCCAAAACCAGATGACTTGTTAAAAGGAAAAAGAAAAGAAACTTATCTGACCGGAACAACTGGCACCAATGATCATAACATGCATTTCGGACTAATCAGCCCAATCTGTCCAACTAACCAGCTTTCAATTGCCATACTTTGTTGCCCCAGAATTTCCATCACTTGATTACTTTGCCCAAACCTTACCCTTGTTTAACCTGCAATGCCTCGAAACAGTTTTCCACCTACATACCTTTTGTCAATTAACCACTTCTCAACTCATTTTTGCCTCAAGGTGCCCGCGAGGGTTTTCACCAATAAGACTCTCTTATTTATTTTTCTCTCAGCTCCCGTCGCCTTATGGTGCCTGCGAAGGTTTTCACCAATAAGACTCTCTCATTTTTTCACTTTGTTCTTCTTGCTTGAACCAGAGTGTTGCCCCTGTCATGAGTTATTTCTACCTGCTCAACTTGGCATTTCTTAAAAACTGATCAGAAGGTCTTTCTTTGGACCGTAATGTAGGCTTTTGGATTGGGTTAGAAAGAAAGGGTATAAAAGCTCAAAACAATTCAACATGGGTTAACAATTACAACTTTCGGAGTCCAATATTTCGCAACAATCACAACGTTTGCCCCAGTTTCTTACTTGGGGACTTTTGGGTTTTATTTTGGTATGACTGAACCTCAGAGAGGCTGCCTACGTACCCTTTCAGGATCAAGTCAAACGTAGTTCACGTCATAGAGACTACGTTGTTTTTTTTTCCTCTCTTCTTTTCCTTTCTTTTCTTCATTTTTTTTTCTTCTTTTTACTTTCAATTTTCTTCTTCTTTTCTTTTCCTTCTTTTATTACTTTCTTTTCACTTTTCTTTCTTTTTCTTTTCATTTTCTTTTCTTCCGCACTCGCGTTTCTTAATGGTGACATTGATTCCGAAAGAGGGATATGAAAGAAAATAAGTAAGGCTCAAAGGGGATGACAAGGGGTAAAAGTGTTTAGATAGCATAACAAAACACCTTCGTCATTTCAATCTTTAAAATATGCCAACTACGAATAAGTACAATCAAAATAAAGAAATCATACATAGTATCTCTTGACCACATCGGAATTGATGGCCATTTCTACACATTTTCCTTCCATATCTGTCAGATATAATGCACCATTAGACAATACTCTGGTTACGACAAATGGTCCCTGCCAGTTTAGGGTGAACTTTCCTTTTGCTTCAACCCAATGAGGCAAAATGTGTCTCAGCACTAACTATCCGACTTCAAACTTCCTCGGACGCACTTTATTGTTGTATGCTTTTGCCATTCTTTGTTGGTACTGTTGACCATGACACACTGATGCCAATCTCTTCTCGTCAATCAAACTCAACTGCTCAAGGCAGCTTTTCACCCATTCATCATCATCGATCTCAGCCTCCGCAATGATTCTAAGAGACGGGATTTCCACTTCTGCGGGTATCACTGCTTCCGTACCATACACCAAAGAGTAAGGAGTCGCCCCCACCGAAGTACGAACAGTGGTGCGGTATCCCAACAATGCAAAAGGCAGCTTTTCGTGCCACTGTCTAGATCCTTCCACCATTTTTCGGAGTATTTTCTTTATATTCTTATTGGCTGCCTCAACCGCACCATTTGCCTTAGGGCGGTATGGAGTGGAATGACGATGAATAATCTTGAACTGCTCACATGTCTCCTTCATCAGATGACTATTAAGATTAGCCCAATTGTTTATGATAATCACCTTCGGTATCCCAAACCGACAAATAACGTTCGAATGCACAAAATCCACCACAACTTTCTTGGTCACAGACTTGAACGTCTTAGCTTCCACCCATTTGGTAAAATAATCTATAGCTACTAGAATAAACCTGTGCCCATTTGACGTTGCTGGATCAATTGGCCCAATAACATCCATGCCCCAGGCAACAAAAGGCCATGGTGCGGACATCGTATGTAGTTCTGATGGCGGAGAATGAATCAAGTCTCCATGCACTTGGCACTGATGACATTTACGTACGAAATTGATACAATCTCGCTCCATAGAAAGCCAATTAGTAACCTGCCCGTAGGATCTTCTTTGCCAAAACATATCCGCTCATATGCGGTCCACAGACTCCCGAATGTACCTCAGTCATGATAGATGTGGCCTGCCTCGCATCCATGTACCTCAACAACCCGAGGTCTGGAGTTCTTTTGTACAACACTCCTCCACTAAGGAAAAACCCGCTTGCCAACCGTCGAATTGTTCGTTTCTGATCACCCGTGGCCTGTATCGGATACACACCCATCCTAATATATTCCTTGATGTAATGAAACCACGGCTCACCGTCAAGTTCCTCTTCCACTACATTACAATAAGCGTGCTGATCGCGGACCTGAATCTGCAAAGGGTCCACGTAAGCCTTATCCGGATGGTGTAACATTGATGCCAGAGTAGCCAACGCATCGGCCACTTCATTATGAATCCTTGGAATGTGCTGGAACTCTATTGACTGAAACCGCTGACAAAGCTCATGCAAACATTGTCGGTACGGTATAAGCTTTAAGTCCCATGTTTCCCATTTTCCTTGAATTTGGTGTACCAGTAGGTCCGAGTCACCCATGACCAAGACTTCCTGGATACCCATATCTACAGCTAATCTCAACCCCAAGATACATGCTTCAAATTCTGCCATGTTGTTCGTACAATAAAAACAAAGTTGAGCTGTAACAGGGTAATGTTGCCCTGTTTCAGAAATAAGCACCGCTCATATTCCCACGCCTTTCATGTTTACAGCCCCATCAAAGAAAAGTTTCCATCCTGGTTTCTCACCTTGTTTCAACTCTTCAACATGCATCACCTCTTCATCAGGGAAATAAGTCTTCAAAGGTTCATAATTTTCATCAACCGGATTCTCGGCCAGATGGTCCGCCAAAGCCTATGCTTTTATCGCCGTCCGAGTCACGTAGATAATGTCAAACTCTGTGAGCAGGATCTGCCACTTTTCAAGCCTCCCTGTGGGCATAGGCTTCTGAAAGATATACTTTAATGGATCCAAACGAGATATGAGGTAAGTAGTATAAGATGACAAATAGTGTTTCAGCTTCTGTGCCACCCAAGTCAGGGTGCAATATGTCCTTTCAAGATGAGTATACTTAACCTCGTAGGGTGTGAACTTCTTGCTGAGGTAATAGATGGCCTGCTCCTTCCTTCCCGTGATATCATGTTGACCCAATACACAGCCGAACGAATTGTCCAGTACCGTTAAATATAGAATCAAAGGTCGCCCTGGTTTTGGCGGAACCAACACGGGTGGATTTGACAAATACCCCTTTATCTTATCAAACGCCTCCTGACATTCGTTTGTCCATTTGATCGCAGCTTCTTTCCTTAACAGCTTAAAGATAGGCTCACAAGTTGTCGTGAGCTGGGCGATGAACCTGCTGATATAATTCAATCTTCCCAGCAAACTCATCACCTCGGTATTGTTCCTCGGAGGTGGCAATTCATGGATGGCCTTAATTTTTGATAGATCCAGTTCGATACCCCGACGGCTGACTACGAACCCCAACAACTTTCCAGACGGCACCCCGAACGCACATTTTGCAGGATTAAGCTTGAGATTGTACCTGCGAAGCCTTTGGAAGAACTTTCTCAGATCCCTGACATGGTCAGATTGCTGTCTAGACTTTACAATCACATCGTCCACATACACCTCGATTTCCTTGTGTATCATATCATGGAATATTGTTGTCATTGCCCTCATATAAGTTGCCCCAGCATTTTTCAAACCAAACGGCATGACCCGATAGCAGTATGTTCCCCATGGCGTGACGAATGCCATCTTTTCTGCATCTTCCTCGTCCATTAAAATCTGATGATAGCCCGCGTAACAATCCACAAAAGAACCAATCTCATGTTTGGCACAATTATCAATCAATATGTGGATGTTCGACAGCGGAAAATTGTCTTTTGGACTTGCCTTGTTAAGATCCCGATAATCGACACACACCCTGGTCTTGCCATCTTTCTTCGGCACAGGCACAACATTAGCTAACCAGGTGGGATACCGTGTAACCCGAATGACCTTCGCATCGAACTGCTTGGTAATCTCTTCTTTGATCTTTACACTTATGTCCATTTTGAACTTTCTCAGCATCTGCTTGACAGGAGGGAATGCTGGGTTAGTGGGCAATTTGTGAACCACTAAATCGGTACTTAGCCCCGGCATATCATCATACGACCATGCAAAAATATCCTTGTACTCAAACAATGCTTTGATTATCTCCTCCTTGAGCTGTGGCTCTAGATGAACACTTATTTTAGTTTCACGGACATTGTCTTGGTCCCCTAGATTAACTGCTTCTGTGTTATTTAGGTTAGGTTTGAGTTTTTCTTCAAAGTGACTTAATTCTTTACTAACTTCCGCATAGGCCTCGTCATCATCATATTCCACCTCATCATGACACTCGATTTCTTGCACTATTATTTCTGAGTTAGATTGGCTTTTAAAACTGGGCCGAAGATTCCTCATGCATGTCATGTCATCGATATCAGCATAAAAAGAACTGTACAGAAAAGAAAAGAAAAGAAAAAGAAATGGAAACAAAATTAGGAATTAAGAAAGAAAAGGAATTGCATTTCATTGAATGTAAAGATAACAGGGTTTTAACTCATCCAAACGGATGGAACATAGCAACTGAATTACAAACCCTGGAATAATCCATGTGAATAAAAGGAAAACAAAACCCACTACCGCGACTCCCTCCGAGATGGAAGAGGAGTGGCTTCCTAGTTGTTGACATTAGCACGTGGCCCGATGTACTGTATATCTGCTTTGCTCGACCCTTCCCCGGCCTCAACCATGTTCACCTCAGAAAATACCTTCTCAAGCCCTTTCTCCAAGTTCCCATCCGCACCAATCAGTGGACCCGACACCTTTGCCAATAGTTGCTTCCCGATACTTGGCCTGACGAAGGACCTGAACAGACATAGAATTGGTTTGGGAAGAACCCAGCCTCTTTTCTTCATCTTGCGGGCTTGTCTTACATCCGCCGCCGTAGGCTTGAAACCCAGCCCAAAGGTATCCAGATTCTTGGGCAAATAAACTGGCTGAACAATACCTTGCAAATCAGCACCCAACCCTTTGCCTGGTACAAACCCGTTTTTCAACATTTCAAAGGCTACCAGGACAGTTGCAGTTGTTATTCTGGGGACCGAGACGCTTTTCCCTTTACGAACTTTTTCTACCGAGACTGTATCAAAAACCTGGTAAACCCATGGCCCTTTATCATCATCAGTCTCTATGAAGGGTATGATGGTATCACTTACAATGCTCATGTTGTCTTCCCCATGTACTACGATCTCTTGTCTATCCCATTCGAATTTAACCATCTGATGTAGTGTAGAAGGCACTGCTTTGGCAGCGTGGATCCATGGTCGCCCCAACAAAATATTATAAGACACCGCCACGTCTAACACCTGAAACTCCATGGTGAACTCGACTAGACCAATTTTCAATTCAAGTATGATGTCACCCACTGTGTCTGTACCACCACCATCAAACCCCCGAACGCAGATGCTATTCTTATGAATTCTTTCATCATCAACCTTCAACTTGTTCAATGTAGACAAAGGACAGATATTGGCACTGGACCCATTATCAATCAGTACTCGAGTGACTACCGAATCTTCACATTTCACGGTCAAATAAAGAGCTTTATTATGTTCTGTACCCTCCACGGACAATTCATCATCAGAAAATGTCACTATGTTTACCTCAAAAATTTTGTTCGCGATTTTCTCCAAATGATTCACTGAAATTTTATCGGGGACATGAGCTTCATTCAATATCTTCATCAGAGCCCGGCGATGTTCATCCGAGTGGATAAGCAATGAAAGCAACGAGATTTGGGCCGGCGTTTTTCTTAGCTGCTCAACAATAGAATAATCCTGCACTTTCATCTTTTTTAAGAACTCTTCTGTCTCTTCCTCCGTAATAGCTTTCTTAACTGGCGCCGGATTTTCCTTGGGATCCCTAGCCTTTCTCAAATTTTCGGGGGCAAAACAACGTCCCGAGCGAGTTAAACCTTGTTTTTCACAGACTTCTTCTTTGATTTCCTTCCCCTTGTAGGTCACAACTACCTGTTCATACTTCTACGGAACAGCTTTACTGTCAATTACTGGTAACTGGGTTACTGGCTTTATAACAACTGGTTCTATGTGAGCCCCCTTCACGACTGCCGTAGGTGTTCTTGATACCCCCCGAACCACTACCTTGATCGGCTCTGGTTTCTTCGCAACAACGGAAGATCCTTTCCCCATCACTATAACTAGCTTGTTGTCTATTCTTTTCGACTGAACCGATGGTTTCACACTAGCTGACTTTTCATTCACTTTGGCTTCACTAGAACGGATCATCATGACTGCCTGTGAGGGCTTCTTAAACTCTGCTCCCTTATGTATCAGTTCAATCATGTTGGCCTCATGATGCGCTGGCAACGGGTTCTGGTTGATATTGGGCGCCTCCGGGGCCTGAACCTCGATTTTGTTTGTGCCAATAAGCTCTTGCACAATAGTTTTCAATTTCCAACATTTCTCAGTATCATGTCCGGGAGCCCCTGAACAATACTCACAGCTCACTAAATGGTCCAGATTTCTAGGAAGGGGATTTGGCATTTTGGCCTCAACCGGGTTCAACAGGCCTACCCGTCTCAGTTTGTGGAAAAGAGTGGTATAGGATTCTCCTAGCAGAGTGAATGTTTTCTGTTTCTGCATTCTCTCATTTCTGAAAGCCTGGTTTGGGTAGAAGCCGGATCCTGATCTATAAGCCCTCGGGTGTGGATATGTGTTTTGTGGAGCTGGGTATGTGCTTTGGGTAGCCGGTGCACGCCATTGCGCGTGAGCCGGAGGCTGGGTATAAGTTTGGGCATGATGGACGAAAACGTGTGGCTCTGGTGGTGGATAATAATGTTGAGGAGAGCCATATGGGGTATACGGGTAATTTGGGTGGTGGGGTCTGGGTTGGTTGTAATAGGGTGAAGGGCTTCTAGACCTGGACCATACTCCGGATTCGACAGTTGCAACCTCTTCTTTCTTCTTCTTCCCAAGCACACCCCCAGTGCCATTTTGAATGGCTTGGGTGGTTGCTTTGATTGCTGAATAACTCATGATCTTATTGGATTTGAGTCCCTCCTCAACCATGCCTCCCATTTTCACGACTTCATTAAAGGACTTGCCCACTGCTGACACCAAATGACCAAAATAGGTGGGCTCCAGAGCCTGCAAGAAATAATCAACCATTTCACTCTCTTTCATCGAGGGGTCAACCCTTGCCGCTTTCTCTCTACAACGGAACCCATATTCTCGAAAGCTCTCACCGGGCTTCTTCTCGATATTTTTCAATGAGAGTCGATCTGGGATAATTTCAAGATTGTATTGAAATTGACAGGCGAAGGCTTGGGCCAAGTCATCCCAGGTGTACCACCTGCTATGGTCTTGTCTAGTGTACCATTCCAACGCCGATCCGCTCAAACTTTGGCTGAAATATGCCATCAGCAATTCATCTCTCCCTCCTGCTCCTCTCATGTTGCTACAGAATCCCCTTAAATGTGCTACTGGGTCGCCATGCCCGTCATACAAATAAAACTTAGGCATCTTGAACCCGGTCGGTAACTAAACATCTGGGAACAGACATAAATCTTTATAGGCCACACTTACTTGGCCCCTAACCCCCTCATGTCTCGGAATGATTGCTCCAGGCTTTTGACCTTTCTGATCATCTCCTCCTACTCAGGATTTTTGGGCGGCTTCTCGGTGCCTGTCGTGAGATCAAGATGAGGGGTATAAGAGTACGGTTCTGGTACTTTGAAGGTAGGCTCAGGGGAATAATACTAGTTGTCGTGCGTCTGGAATAAAGGTTCACTGGGGGATCGGTGTAGGGTAGCAGGCGGAGGTGCTACAAAAACGGGAGTGATTGGTGGAGGAGGGTATGAGACTTGTTTGGATGGAGGAGCATGTGATGTATGAGAAGTGGTGCCTTGGCATTGTTGGTAGAGGGGAAATGCTGGAGATGAATTCACAGTGGGTGGCTCCTGAGGCTGAGCCAATGGTGGGATATAAGCGGGGTTAGTGGGATAAACTGGCGGTGGATGCCCTTTCGCCCAGGCTTCGTACATTTCAGCCATCTGTTGTTTCAACTTATACATTTCCTCCCTCATTGCATGAACGTCCATTTCTTCTACTTCTTTCGATGGGTCAACAATACTCGTATCAGATTCTGGGCCAATCATGTTCGCTTTATCTTTAGACCGGGTGTTGTATGGATGAGTTGCCAGAATGCCAAACAACTAACCACCTACCTGGACTCACACATTTAGACAACAATTCCGTTAGCGGTTAGGCTTTAACAGATTGGATAACCGCACATCGGGCATGAATGCATCTATACAGTTAACCATTTCTATTATGCATTTGTTCGACCGCATGAGTCATCCCGGCATTTCCGTAGTTCCAACTGTAAGCTTTCTCTTTTTCTTTTTGTTTTCTTTTCTCTTTCTTTTCTCCCCTATTCCTTTCTTGTTTTTCCGCTCTTCTCTTTTCTTATTCTTTCTCCATTCTCTCTTGTGTTTCTTCTTTCTTTCTCTCTTCATTTGGTTATGGTCGAATCCTATGGAGATTGCCTATGTATCGTGACCCCGCACGAATCAGACCAGGCGTAGTTCGTGAAAATAAGTGCCAAAATAAAGGAACAATTTTTTTTGGAATTTTTAAATTTTCATTACCACAACATTCTATTACAAACTAAACATTCTGAAATGGAAAATAACAGACTCCAACTAAACTCAAATACAGACTCCGAATATACTAGCATAATTGGACGCAAAAAGAAAACAGACTGACAAACAACAAACTCTAAAATGAAAAATACAGACTCGATCTATGAATACATTAGTGCTTCAAAAATGGGTGCCCGCGGGGCATCGTTCGGCCTCGCCGCGGGCTTAGGTGCCAAATCCCTTTCAAGTTACTCCAGCTCATACATGGTTCGCTTGACGTAAATCATCACTGCTGAGAAGAAGGTAGTGTGGGTTATGTCTTCACATGCCCGACATCTCCTAAGGATGGCGTGGGCAATGGCCTCAATCCTGTCTCTTGTTCGACCCTTTTCTATAAGCAATCGCCTTACTTGAGTATTGCGAGCCTCCAACACATGAGAATCCTGAAGATGCTGATCCTGCAGCTGCTGTATTTCTACTTCCATTCGGGCCAGTAAGTCATAGCAGTGTCCACTTTCGGTCTTAAAAGCTTTAGCTTGCTTAGCTGCCTTATCCTCAAGGGTGACCACTTTTCTTTTCAGACTAGCAATGGTCTTTTCATGATCCTTCTTTAATTATTGCATGTAATGGGTGCGTTCGTCTGTTCTTTTTACCCATTGTGCCCGGAGTCCCGCTATGGTGCCTTCAGATTTTTCCAGCTCCTCCCAGCACTCACTGATTTCCTTTTTCAACCCCTTTATCAACCGCTCGTCCGGCCGACTCCTTTGTTGGTTATTGGCAGCTATCCTCATTTGCTGGATTTGGGCCCTAAGCGCCTCGTTTTCTTGGGCCAACCTGTTCTTTTCTCCCTGATCAGCAGCAACTTGCACACTGTTCTCAAGTTTTAGAGCTCCAATCTGTTGTTTCAGCTTGCCGATTTCAGCCTGATAGCCTTCTTCTTTTGCTAGCCAACCCCATTGTTCTTATGATGATTCAGTGAAATCCTGGATGTGGGGTCTTTTAGCTGGCCTCTGATGCTCCAATTCTCTTCTGTACCATGCGAGGTATTCTGGCGACATTTCTCTTTTGGCCCGATCCTGCACACAAGTATCTGCTTGTAGATATTGACATTCATTCCAAATCTCGTGGACTTTTGCTTCGGGAAACTGTCCGTCAGGGCTAATCTCAATTATTTGAGCACTAAGATCTTCCTCCCGTGGCACTGTTTGGCATCTCCCGAGTTGTCTCAGACCCCGACATGGAGCATAAGGCTAGATGCTCTTAAGTCCCATCAAAAGAAAATGCGACCTAGCTGCTGGCATGTATATGATTTCTTCAACAGGCAACCATCCCAACGTCCACTGTATCTGACTGTCCGTGAGAGTACGAAAGTATGATATCCATGCTGTTACTCCTTCAGGAAGACTAACCCCGTCAATCCTTGTGTAAAACTCTCCTATACATGTCTTGTCAGACGAACCATAACTCAAGAGCTGGGAACGGTGGCATGGATGCTCGGTCATCCACATTTGTAGCAACAAGTTACACCCCTCAAAAAAAGTTTCCTCCAGCTTTGCAGGCAGTGAGAGCTCGAAAAATGTCAGACACGATCATAGGCGCAAGAGTGCTTTCATTTTGAGTAAGCAAGGTACTGACAACCCCGACTACTTTTATATCAATATTCTTGTCTTTCCTTAGGAACACCAGGAGGCCCAAAAAGGTTATCATGAAAGCCACCCGTTTGTGCTCATCCCATTTTTGACGGTTTTTTTACTGCATAGCTTGATGTCCGTCTTGTTAAACCCTCCCACGTGGCCGTACCTGTCGTATATGAAGCACAGAGTACAGAAACCTTTTGCCAAATCTGGATTATGGACTGTCCTGGGTATCTTTAATGAATCTAAAAACCGATGCACCGTGATGGCTCTTGGAGCAACCAGATATTTTCCTCTTAACGAAACCTCAGCATTTCCAATGTACCCGGATATTTCCTCCAAAGTTGGGGTGAGCTCAAAATCTGAGAAGTGGAAGACATTGTGTGCCGGGTCCCAGCAAGTGACCAACGCTCTTATAATATCACCCCGAGGCTTGATTTCCAACAAACCCGTAAGACCTTTCAGATAATTCTTGACTTCGTTTTGTCCTTCTTTGCCTAAATCGTTCCACCATAGCCGCAACTCGAAAGGGATTTTAATCATTATTGAGAAAGGTTCGTTTTGCATCGTGCTCATCCTGCACATTTATTAAGGTGATTTAAGCAAAAACAAAATTTTTATTTGACTCAAAACAAAATTAACTATTTCCTTTTCCAGATTTAAAATGACAGACTCAGTTTTCAAACACGGCCTTTCAGCACTCCCAAGAACGAAGATTTTAAGGCTGTGAGAGTCAACCAGTCAAAAATCAAAATGACCAAAAATGGCCGTCTTTGCAAAATCAGCCTTCCGGCGTCCCTTTCGGAAACATCCGGCTATTTTTGACAAAAACGGCATCACCTAACTTATTTATGACGAAAATTGATATATATATATATATATATATATATTTTATTTTATTGCTATTTTTTTGCAAAGGGGAGGTTGGACCCGATGAGGGTTGCCTACGTATCTCACGCCCTGTGAGAATCAAACTTGTGTAGTTCGGGCAAAGAAACTAACTATATTTTTGAAAACAAGGCTTTTTCTTTTCATTTTCCATGGCAAGATAAACTATTTTTCCTTTTCTATTTTTGAAAACAAGACAAAATAACGACTCTCCTTTTCTTTTTTATTTTCAACAAATAATAAACAACCTATTTTTTTTTTCCAAACTAAAACAAAGACTCTTTTTCTTTTCTTTTTCAACAAACAAATTTCCAAAAATAAAGGACTCTTTTCTAAAATAAAACATTTTCCTTTTTCCATTTTCTCAAAATTTCGGCAGAGTTTCGACAGTATTTGGTCATTGGTTTTTCTAAAATAATCAATTAACTCCCTAACTGCTATTCCTCTCTTTTTATCTTTTCCTCTTTTTCTCAATTTTTCCAACATTCCCGAGATTCAAAAATCGGTCAACATGCTGGTTCGAAACAAATATATGTACAGAATAAGTAGGATGCAGTAAGGTGGTCTTTTCATTTCAGGTTGCTAGTCCTAGACGGACCCAACCCCTGTGTTGAGTCCCCTAAGTCAAATGCAGCATGATGCAATTAAGCGCTCCTACTAGGGATCCGACATGAAGTCAAGTTATTCTAGGTTCAAAACCTGGGTATGTGTTCTACATAGTGCACTCGAGCGGACAACTCGAGTCGAGGAGGGGGCAGCGTACCGGGGACCCGCGAGATCGTCTGGCTTTGCAACTTATCCGAGCCTCTTTTTATTTCAGGGTATGACACTAACAAAATAGGGAGTCTCAATCAGTAAGCACATCCCCGGAGGTGAAGAGAGAAGGGTTTCGGCACAGCTTATATACAATTCAAATAATATCAAAGCGGTAAAGCATTTAGCACATTTAGCATGAAACATGTAAGGAGATCAGATAAAGCCAACACAACAATTATTCTAAGCTCGAATTCTTAAACCCTGAACCAGAGATTCTGGGTTTATAGTCCCCAGCAGAGTCGCCAGAGCTGTCACACCTCCTTTTCACTACACCCCGTAAGGGCATAAAGGAGTTTTTCCAATTAAAGGACAATCGGAACGGGATTTAATTATTAAATATTCAGAGTCGCCACTTGGGAGATTAATGGTGTCCCAAGTCACCGGTTGAATCACGAACCAAGGAAAAATATGACTCTGTATTACAGTCCGCGAATCAGAAATCCGGATAAGGAATTCTGTTAACCCGGGAGAAGGTGTTAGGCATTCCCGGGTTCCGTGGTTCTAGCACGGTCGCTCAACTGTTGTATTTGACTTTATCTGATTTTGATACGTGCTAACCTATGTGCCTTTTATTCACAAACCGCTTTTAATATTATTTTAAAAGAATTGAAACATCGCGAAATGCGTCTCGACCCACGTCGCAATCAATGCACCCGTGGTTGTTAACACATTTCGACTTCGTTGAGATTTGGATTTGGGTCGCATCAATGCGCACCCGAGTTTAAGAAGATAATTTTATTAAAATCGTGCCTAAAGAATCTAACGCATATTTATTTTGAGGAAGACCGTGAAATTTGCTAAACGGCCCATCCCGAATTCTAAGTATTTCATTATAACTAATTATTGAGGGACCCGCAATTGTGCATTATATTTGGCGGGGCTCGTCTCATTTATTATTTAAAAGGCAAATCTAAAAGCAACTATGATTCTCTATTTTTATTGTCTCTAAAATAATCCCTTAATTAATTAATAAACCAAAGCCCTATCTATGAGAAAGGTTGCTCCAATATATGGGCCTACAGGGATGCTATAGCCCCAACGCAATAGAGGGCCCAAGTCACCTTTGTAAACGCAGACCAACGATCCCAGGGTCGAGCTTGGAAGGAAACAATGCGGCATTCACACGGATCTGAGCAGCCTAATCGCTCCCAAAACAACCCAGCTAATTTTCGTGCAAGTCAACAATTCAAAGACAGGTGACAAATTGTCCTATTCATTTATTCATTATTGAGCTTCTAAGTGTGACTAAAGGTAAAATCCAATTAAGAACAATTGTAGTAGCAGTTCAACCGTATGACACTAATTCAAATTAACAAGACTAAACCAGCACTCAACTTTCAGGTGATCTCATGATTTTGGGACCTGGATTTAGCAGTGGAAACATGAAACCATTTTGGACCTGTTTTATGTGACTACCACAACTAGATCAGCATTTAACTCATATGAGAATCTAGAAAATAATAGCATTTCTTAGATACACAAACATGTAATTAGTAATTCAACCAAGCAAATTTATGTTTAATAGTCCATCAGTCAATATAGTCCAGAACCTATCCAAACGATACACATGTTTTGTATAAACGTGACTGCTTCATCTTAATACTAAACGAAAAAAAACAAACAAATTTAGCAATTAACTCAAGCTCTTCATCATTCAGCCTCCAAATCAGAAAATTACATGGATCCTTCACAATTCAGACGAGGCCAAGGATAATACCTGGAAATTGCAAATAAGAAGGGAGAAGAGGTCAGTTATGGCAGTAATGCAGCGGCAATGTACAACGACCCACAGTGTTGAACAATCAAGGAGCAGATGATCAAAAGAATAGTCCAGCAATGAATTCAACAATCCAGAAGTGTTCGAAATCGAACAGGAATAACAGATCAACCCGAAACAGACTCGAATAAACCCAAACGACCTCGGAATTAAACTCAAAATACTTTTGAAACTTCAACAGACCAAAACTCAAACAAAAAACCAACTTAATTAGCCCCAAAATCACTCGAAATGATCTTCTGAACTTCAGCAATCAAAGATCAAACTTAAAAATGTGAATCCATAACTAAAACTTGAAGCTAACCTAAGGTTTAACAATGGAACAGTAGTTTTTTTTTTGGATTTTGAAGGTTTTCTAGTGTTTTTGGTTTTTGAATATTGAATTTCAAATTCAGATCTAGAAAACTAGAGAGAACTTTTTGGGGGGAATTTTTTGGGGTTCCAACCTCTCTTAACAAAGCACTAAAGACTGCCTTTTATAGGCAAAACTAAGGGGAAGCTACAGATTTTTAATTGCCTATTAGTCCCTTATTTTCTAACTTATTACACAAGTTAACACCCTCATTTCCTAACTTGTTACTCAAGTTACTGCTTCTAAAAAATTGAAACTTACACCAAGGCCCCCTTCTAGAAGGCCCTAAGGTGTTCTTCTACCTCTAGAATACCTATACTACCCTTATTTTGGTTTTGAAATTACTATTCTTTAACAAAACAGTCCTTTTGCCTAAACTACCCCAGAACTTAAACTAAAAGTACATTTATAACCAAACATTTTCCTAAACTCTGCTTCTATCCCGATTTAAACTCTTATTGAGTCTAGCAATTGAACTCAGAATTAATGACCAAATTAAACTATCAACTATAACCAAATTCAACAAATCATGATGATTAATTAAACTGAAACTGAACTAATTGGTAATTAACCTAAACTAAAGGAACACCAGAAATTAATTCAAGCAAAACTTAGTAAAACTAATTAACAAATTATCAACGGCTTAACTAAAATCAAACTAAGATCAGGAATTGGAACATATTAAAATCAAACAAACAACTAGACTTAATCACAAAAAATCAGGACACAAGACTAGAACAATATTGACAAAAATTTAAAACGCAAATTAAACTAGACATGGACCATGGGATCCACACATGCAAAAATCAGAAAAGGAAAAAGAAATTAAAAATAAAAGAAAATACCAACAAGAACTCACTGACAACAAAGAGCTCCGGCCAGTGGTTGTTTCTCCAAATCCCCCAAAATTTCTGACCCGTGACATCCTTAACCACGTGTTTTCATAAGAAAACACCTTGTTAGGGTTGTTAGGGTCTGAAATCATGGAGATTTTGCATTAGGGTTTTGGTCGGAAACCTTCGATTTGATATTCGAGCTGTTCCAGGTAGATTCGAGAGACAGGGCTATAGGGGTTGGGTAGAGGATGCCCAGGCGGTCACATGGTGTTAATTTGGTGGTGATTGGGTTACTTTGGGTTTTGGCCGGAGAATCTTTGATCGAGGATTCGACGAGCTAGGGCTGGATTTGACGGAAACGGGTGGCGGATTCATGACGAGGGAGAAGAGGAGGTCTCGTGGTGTTATTTTGGGGTAATTTGGAGTAGGTGTCGTTCACCGCCGGCGAGCTCCGGTGAAAGGATATGGGGGCGGCTGGTTTTTAGGGTTTAGGTTAGAGATGGACGGGGGGGTCTGAGAGGGGTGGGTTATTTTTGGACATTTATATAATAACGAGGGAGAAGTCTTGGCCGTTAGATCTGATAACCTCGACAGTCCGGATCAACTGGGAACGAAATGACGTCGTTTCGAGGGCAAGAGGGGCGGACCGGGTAGAGGGACGGGTTTGGGACGGTTTCTGGGGTGTGTTTGGTCTGATTTTTTCTTTGGGCTGGGTGAATTTTATTAAAATGGCCCAATTGTGAGCAGCCCTCTTTATTTATTCCCCCTTTTTTTGTTCTTTTTATTTCTTTTACTCATTTTTCATTTTGTATTTTTATTTTATTTTTCCCTAATTTTATGAGGATGCAAAATTAAAAAAAATAAAAATCCTAATAGATGTCAAAGCTAAATTAATTAAATTCTAAAATTATTTAAAACCTATTTCACGGCAAATTCACAATTAAAACGATTAAAATGCAAAGTGGACTATTTTTTTTGATTTTTATATTTTGTTCCAAAATAAATTAACCCCTACTTAATCCTAAAATATGAACTTATATCCTAAATGCATATTTTTGTATTTTCATATGAATTAACATGCACAAATAAAATGCAAACAACTATCAGAAAGTGACACCAAAATTCACAAAAATTGTAAAAATAAAGAAATTGTTTTGTTTGAATTTTTGGGAATAATTAGCTTAGGGCAAAAATCACGTGCTCACATCTTCTGTTCATGGATTTCAGAAAAAAATGTATTTGTTAAAGTTTATCCGAAAGGCATATCGATTTTATGGCATTCCGAGAAAATCCTATTAACGTATTTCTTATGCATTTCATGCATTTCATGCATTTATACATGAACATTGATCCATGACCAGATGACGTTATATATGCGTATATATATGTATATGGGATATGGGAAAGGTTATGGTGTTATATACGCACCACCACCTGATCAGCTGGTATACGTTGACGATTTTGCCCATAGTGGCCGAGATGATATGATGGGATGCCCTCAGAGGCCTGATGATATTATGAAACATGTACCTATGCACGATATGACATTCATATGCATATGTATGACACTATAATCATTTCATGATTTACAGAGTTATTCAGACTTATAGTTGAGTCATTTACTCTATATTTCTTCCATGACTTTTATGTACTTATTTACGTGCCTTACATACTCAGTACATTATTCGTACTGACGTTCCTTTTTGCCTGGAGACGCTACGTTTCATGCCCGTAGGTTCCGATAGACAAGTTGAGAGCCCTCCAGGTAGGCTATCAGCTCAGCGGAAAATGTTGGTGCGCTCCATTTGCTTCGGAGTTGCTTGTTTGGTTAGTATGATTTAGACGTGTATTGTTTGGTATGGCGGGACTCTTTCCCGACCTTTATGAAAATTATGTATTCTTAGTGGCTTGTAGACAGATGTCAAGTATGTAAAAGATTGTATGGACTTGTCGACCTATTTTCAGTATACGAGTGTTTATTTTGGTCTCATAGGCCCTTATGTCTTATGTATAAGTTGGTATTGCATGTTGTACCCTAGTTATCTCACGGTAGCCGTCTAGCTCAGTTATCTATGATAGTATGACACGAAAAGATACGTTACATAGGTACTCGATTGAGTAAGGTACCGAGCGCCCGTCACGGCCTATCGGTTTGTGTCGTGACAAAAGTGGTATCAGAGTAGTTCTGTCCTAGGGAGTCTACAAGTCGTGTCTAGTAGAGTCTTGTTTATATGGGTGTCATGCACCACACTTATAAGCAAGAGGCTACATGGCATTTAGGACTATCACTCTTTCTTCTTACTCTAGATCGTGTGGTAGAGCTCAGTTGTAAGAACTCAATTTCCTAAACTCTATTTTATTCGTAATACGATGATGCCTGCATTCAGAAAGATAGGTGGTAAGAGATGAATGTGACTATGGAAGGGTTGAGTCAGAAGAACTCGATTTTTCATGATGCTTATGGTAAATAAATATAAGGTCTTCAGTAGATCATGTGTGTACTAAGACATATAAGCCTCTTGATAAGGAGCCTTAAGGCAAGAATATCTATCCACCTTTATGGTGAAAGACAATGAGAGATCTAGAAGATAAATACAAGTTTCAAGAAGCAAAAAAAGCAAGAGGAAAAAGGGTACGAGGTACCCACTTAATGAAGGTTAACAGTATTTACAACTCAGGTAGAGGAATATAAGCCTTTTGAGTTACCTTCAACTGTAAACAGAAGTATGTACAATTGGCCACACCGATCTAAATTATGCCTTATAAGAGCTAATATATATGGTTTAAGAAAAGGATGGGATATCAAAATCATGTTGGGGTTAGAGTAACCCAAAAATGATGGATGGATTGTTTGTGTCAGTTGATATTTCCGAAAAATATTACAATTAGATGTGAATACTAGCATGATAAAAATAATAATAATAAAATAAAATTCTGAAGATAGGCACTGAAATGCCTGGAAGGGATAAATATTACCTTAGTGTGACTCTCGTCCCTAGTAGAGCAAGGACGTTGAGCAACCCGAAGAGCCGATGAATGAAGCAAGGAGAGCTAAAAGCGAAAGAATATCATGTTAATGTTTTCACAAGAAAGGGATAGGCAGAAATATTAGCAGAGTAATGAGAAGAGAGATAAGGAAGAATTATAAGTGAGACATGGGTGACAACGGTAGAGTATTACAGAATCTATAGTCAAATGACAAAAAGAAAGGGCGAGAGGTGACAGGCCTTGAGACAACAAAAGAATATAGGCCATAAAGTCATATCCTCATTTTGAGAAATAAACTCGTGACTCCAACATGACTACCATAAGAAAAAGTTAGACCCTAGAGTAATAGAAATCAGTATAGACTGGTGAACAAAGTAAACTAAACATGAATTAAGAAATGAGTGATCTGATAATGGTCGGCATCATGAGAATTTCAGATTGCGTTTTGGCCATAATAGAATGGACAACAGAAGAAGATTCATAAGAAATTCAGAAAAAGGTCATTCAGGAAGACGCTTCCCTAAAGCAAGCAATGTGAGCAAAGTTAAGCTTAAGGAACTGTATGTGCCAGTTGCGCTAAGTGTCACCATCACTAGTAAGGGAATTTGTTATCCTTGGTACAGAAGGATTACCGCACAGGCGAGTAAGGATCATTAATGTTGTGAAACGACGCCAAAAATAAAGAGGTAAAACATCTATAGGTATATTTTCATGGCTTCAGCTCTTAATACTCCCCTAAAGGGGGAATATGGAGTGATGTGGCATTAAGTTGGAATTAAGTGGTTCTAGTGACTATGGAATGGTAAAGGAAGAATGTGATAAAAATGAAAAAGTAATGAGATGGCACTTATCCAAATCCTACAGATATGCTACGATTTCAGAATATTGTGCAAGCACGATGTCAAGGAGAGGAAGTAAAGGTTCCTGCCGAGCTCTTATTGATAAATAAAGAGCAGCGCAATATGTAAGTTAAGACAAAGGAAATAACCCAAGAAAGATTACGTGGAGTACTGATATGAGAATGGACCAACGAGCAGTTAGTAGTTAATTCTGGAAGAGTCTAGTTATGGCTAGACAAGAGGTTATAGACAAATCAGCAAATCATGCAAGATAAATAGAGTAAACCCCAACATGGAGAATTCAGCCTCGTAGTAATGTCATTATAATACTTGAGATATATTCAAATAAGGGTCGGGATAGTTAAAGGTACCATATGAATGTTGCGGTGATAAAAGAGAGTATCACTGGGAAGACAGGAAAAATATCAGTTCAGCAACAACCTTACAAGCATAAGGGCGTGGAGGTACGCAACTTCGGATAATTATAGGCAAGGAAGGATGTCAAAAGGTCCGTAATAAACTCACAGCCTTACAAGAGTCAAGGGTTCTCCCTAAGTACTACAATAAAAGACTAGCTGAGGAAATAAGGAAGAAAGCTTCAACCTAAGCACAACGACCTAAAGAGGAAATGGTCGTGTACCAACAGTATGACAAC
Source organism: Nicotiana sylvestris (assembly GCF_000393655.2). Taxonomy (NCBI): domain Eukaryota; kingdom Viridiplantae; phylum Streptophyta; class Magnoliopsida; order Solanales; family Solanaceae; genus Nicotiana; species Nicotiana sylvestris. The sequence continues at coordinate 109,425,351 of NC_091064.1, forward strand.
AACATTGTAAGCACTCCAAAGGAAAGTGGCACCTACCATGGCTAATAAACGGGAAGTAAAATCAAAAGGAATATTCAAGATCATATGAGTTGCACAAAAAAAAAATTGACATGCATGGGAACTAAGATAAGCTAAGTATGCACGCGATAGGGGGCAGAAAGCCCAGGAAAAGTGATAGCTTACGTTAAAGAAAGCTAAGAAGGAAGGAAAGGAATTATTCGATCAATGATCCTGAGTTAGCTACGTTATGAGCGCACTTAAGAGTTCGGAGTATAAGCCATGCGGCATATATATTGACAATAATACAATCATAGAAGACTCCGTATAAGTTAAAGAAAAGAATTGAGTTCAGGTTATAGACAAAAGATTGAATTGTTAGAAGATTGCATCCTGAATATTCCATAACGTCCATGAAGGGCTAAAGTAATACCATGAGTCGCAGGTCGGAAGATGTCTTAAGCCTACATAAAGGCTGATCAGAAGGAAGAGGAAACAAAAGAGTTACACCAACAAAGTAAATTAGGAGTCTGATTATTGCACCACAAAATTATAGAAATTGTGATTGAGAATATTGCAGAATTAATCTTAATATCAAAGGTACAAGATGTCGCGCCCCCTTTTTCTCGCAAAATCGGGTTTAGGACATTTGGAGGGACAACTCGTTCCTTTTGGGAACTGGTTGCATTTGAAGAGTCACCACCTAATGATTAAGATGAATTAGGACACCAATAAAGATTCAACTCTGAGTTTGTTTGAATAACCAGAGATTGGGTAAGGGCTTGAAATTATCCCAAGGGGAAGGTGTTAGGCACCCCTCAAGATCCACTAATATGGTTTCCGGCCAGACAGTTATTGTGAATTTAGTGAATAGACAGGTATGGGCTCAAATATTAGGGGATTTAAACACATAAAAGAAATAACATTTGAAAGAAGCGTTTTAAAAGGAAAGAGTTTGCAAATAAAGGAAAAGGGTCCTAGGTTTATATTTAATATGGACACCAATAAAGATTCAACTCTGAGTTTGTTTGAATAACCAGAGATTGGGTAAGGGCTTGAAATTATCCCAAGGGGAAGGTGTTAGGCACCCCTCAAGATCCACTAATATGGTTTCCGGCCAGACAGTTATTGTGAATTTAGTGAATAGACAGGTATGGGCTCAAATATTAGGGGATTTAAACACATAAAAGAAAGAACATTTGAAAGAAAGAGAGCTATGAAAGAAAGAACATGTAATAAACTAATCTGCCTGATTCTTGACTTCCTATCTGAGTTATGAGATAAACCAACTCAAAGACCCTAATCCAAAGCCTTTCTGGGGCTTGAGTGTATCAGAGTTCCCTAAGGGCCTCAATAGGACCCCGGGCAGTGCTCATACCCAAGTTTCATAACCAGAATAGGGACAAGTGAAGTGTGGAAATGCCAACCCTCATGTGTCCAAGTTCAGAGGGAGCTCATGGGTCCCAAGGCAAGGCTCACATGAGGGCGGCAGAACTTAAGTCTAAGAGGAGAGTGCAAGTGCAGAAACAGAGCTTTAAGAATTAAGGAAGTAAAGAAGAGGGAAAGAGGTGCTGGGAAACAACCATTAACACTTCAAACAAGTTGATAATTTTACATCAAAGGGGGCAGGGGTTTGGGAATCCATTGCAAGGAGCCTATATACTTAGGCGTAAGTTAATTATGGGCATGCACAACAATAGGGAGTGCTGTCATGCTTGCAAAATCAACCAAAACACACAACATATAAGGGTAACATGGAGGTTATGATCCTAGGAGGACCAAGTTTGAGTCATGTTCAGCAATATTTAATGATGTCATGCCCCAAACAAACCATAAGTATCAAACACATTGGGGTAGGGATTTAGGATTCATAATACATTGATTCAGAAAAGGAGAAAAGAAATTACAGCATGCTAAATAAGGTACTGAATTAGATACAAGCAATAGGCAGACAAGAAGGCAAGAATATTAAGTAACCATGTTGTTGTTGATGCTGAAAATTTAACTAGAACATACCAGTCAAAGAAGCGAAAAATGCAGTAAAGAAAGGTAGCAGGACTTCGAAATATAGATTTGGCTTTCAGCCAACTAAACAGGCCACAGTACAAGTAGTAAAGCAAGAAAGTGTTTTTAGTGTAAGTGTGAGTTCAGAACTAAAAGTGTTCCTTTTTATGTTAATGAGAGAGTATGTATATAAAGTAGTTCGAAACCATGTAAAATAAGGCAAGAATTACAATTGTATAGTAATTATGGAACTCAAAACCAATTAGAACCAAAATTAGTACAAGTACTCCCTTAATTTAAGGGAATCAGTTCAAACGGTAAAAACAAGTAACAAATAAAGAAAGAAATCAATGTGTAGACAAGGAAATAATTCGAACATATTAGGCATAGAGTAAACTATTAGAGCTAGGTTCAGAAAAACTCTAATTAGGGAAATAGACAGTAAGAATCAAACAGCCAAGGTAAGGGAATCAATCAGATTGAGTAGAAAGTAGGGATCGAAGGTCTAAAGGAAAGTGTTCAAATTAGACCAAGAAACGGGGAATCAGAATCAATCAAAGAGAAAGTCATGTGTCAATATTTTACATATAAATAAAGTAAGACACAGATGGTCAAGAGTCGACATACAAACCTAGAAAACATGAGAGTCAAATAATACTGATTTGATGAGAAAGAGGCAAGTTTCGAACAGTCAAGATGAACACAAGCACGTAAAGTCAGTGTAAGTTTTTAGGCTAACAAATCAAGGCAAGATAGTCACGAAGAATCACAGAAACTCAAAAACGAGAACTGGCTAGTCATGCTGATACACAAAACTAAACAAAGAACCCCCTAAAAATTAGGGCTTTCAACATAGACGAGTTAAAGAGAAGATAGAAACCCAGAATCAGAAGAATCACACAAAGGGAACAAGAGATTTCGAAAAGAACTTTTGCACTTAAACGAATAGTCTCGGACCCCAAAACCATAAGATTTTCAACAATAGACGGGTTTTAAAAAGAGGATAAACAGACAGATCAGACAAAACTCAGGCAAACAAACATTCATTTAATAAACAGTTAAAAGAAATTACGTTTTTTTAACATGCAAACTCAAGCAGAAGGATAATAGGAGCAAACACAACAAAATATATCAAAAATCAAAGAAAGGTTTCGAAATAACTTAACAGAACCTTAATCAGAAAGATAAGGAGTTTTGAAAGCGGAGTTTTAAAAGAAACTTCGAGAAAAATGCTTAAAAGTTCAGAGCATACATAGATCTAAAACAGGTCTAAGAGAAATCGAGAGAACCTTAAAGGTTAGGGTTTCAGAAGAACCCCAAGCGGTGAGAAAGGCTTTGAAAACCATCGATCTAAGTAGGAGAGTCAAGAGTCAGACTCGAATAGCCATGGCTGGCCGGAGAAAGGTCAGAGATGACCGGAGAACAGCCATAAACTGAAATCGACCAAGGTCTGGACCAAGATCCTTCAAGATCTAGCCTTGAAACCATAATAATCGAACATGTAGAAGCGATGGGAGGTGGATACAAGTCTCCGATGACCTTGGAAGCCATGGATTTGGGAGGTTTTAAGGTTGTAGTTGAGGGCGGCGGCTAGGGTTTGAGAGGGTTTGAGAGAAGATTAAGAGAGAAGGGGATTCAGAGGAGGCAGAGTGTGTGAAATGGGGTTAGGGTTAGGGATCGTTTGAATTAAAAAAGGTAAGGATTGTTGTTGGCCGTTGATCTGAATGATCAACGGCCTAGATTAAAACGGGCGAGTGAATGGGTTATGAAGATGGGTTTAGGTCGGATTAAACAGGGATTGGGTCAGGGTAATTGGGCCTCAGATTAGGTTTAATTGGGGTGCAAAATCAGGCTAAAATTGAAATAAAATGGGGCTAACATTTAAATAGTCACTTTTCCCTATTTGATTTATAAAAAATAGTAAAATAATTTCTGGAAATAAATTAAAGGTACTAAAAAAATTAATAGTACATATTATCAAATTAAAAATACTGGACTTAATTTTTATAAATATAAACGCAATTAAATCCTAAAGGGGCTAATATTGCAATTATATGCAATTTAGCTTTAAAAATACTAAATAAATTTGTAAAAATATGCAAAACATATCTTAGCTATATTTTAGTATACATATGAGAGTCCAATAAATGAATAACCAAAATGATAATTTTGGGAATTATTATTGGGTTTTTATGAATAAAATAGGGGAATAAATTGGTTTAAAAAATCTTTAAGAATTAAGGAAAAATAATAAAACATTTGGACATACTTATATATGCATACATATGCTATTTTGAAAGTATTTTTCATATTAAAATATATAGAAAAAAATTGGACATCAACACAAGAGAGATAGTACAACAACCATATTCTAAAACGGCTCTACGATAAAGCTAGATAGAAGAAATACCAGCCTCATAAGAAGTCAGTATGAAGCTCCCACCGAATTGTGTATGTCCAGAGGTGCAAGTATTATAATATAGCTTCAAGTGGTGAACGTGGATTATACCTATGTGGAAGGGAAGTCATGAAAGAGATATAAGATGTGATGCAAGATTTTAAGGTAAGAAAGGTAAAAGGAAACAACATACGAGATACTTAAATGTAGAAGGTTGCGAATAGTCCATATTGCAGATAAAAGGCTAGAAGCGCGGGGATTTAGTATCCAGGAATGATAGCAGCATCATCAGTGGCATACCTTCCAGCCTATGGGTTCTAAGTACCGAATGGTCTAATTAGAGGGTAAAAGAAGAGTTAGAGACGATGCAATGCCTCGCTTAATATTCGAGAAAAGCATAAGGAAATCGGTTGCAGGCTAAAGTATGATAAAACGACAGGTTTTAGGAAGACAGGAGGAAGGATAAGAAAGGGCGAGCGAGGAGGTGCCAAGAAATGTATAAATCCTCGGAATTAACCCCAGGAAAACAAGGAAGCTAATGGTTTCTCTAAGTTATAGAAAATACAGTATAGCCTGAATGAACTCAAAGGAGTCTAAGACTAATAATATCAACAAAAAAAATGGAATGCTGCCCTGGTAGTGGAATGAGGGTGTGATTTACAAGATGCTCCACACACAGAAGGAGGAAATACAAAAGGTTCAAACTTCCTCGTTTCAAAGAAAGAGATGGAAGAACATTCAGAAAGAAAAGAAAGTTCTTCAGAAGTCGACTGAGTAATGATTTGAATAGGATTTCATGGATTGTATGGAATTAAAAACGTAAGGTGAATCACATTGGGATGCTATAAGATACGGTTATTGAAGTATAATATCACCCCTAAGTGGATCAGGAAAATCACTTCAAATATTCCTCGAGGCAACGTAAGCTCTAGTGGCAAGGTATGACGTAAGAAGTTTCAAGTTATCAAGGGTATATTGTAGATTAATATTGAGGCAAATTAATAATGGATGGACAAAAATCACAAAGTATGAGATGAGATTAGGCCATCATTCTTAAGATGAACAGTAATGAGAGGGCATTAAAGGACTTAGATTTATACATATTGGATAAGCAACAAGAGTAAGCTGGAATTTGATAGCAGACCTAAGCAACGATAAATCGAAGTAAGAGTTATGGTATAGTACGACCTACCTAGACACAGAAAAAAATCACGCGGTTAGATAACCGGTTCTATGAAACAAGATGTAGCAAATAATAGTAATTTCAACAAAATACTGAGCAAAGAACTTTAGTATACCTACCAATGCCCAGAGGGACATTTCATCAAGCTCTATATATGTTTGTGAAGTGAGGCCTAGAGATTGGATAGAAGCTAGAGGAAAAAAGGGATAAGAGTAGCATAGGCGCACTTACAAGGTCAAAGTCGTATAGGCTGCATGATAGAAGGTAGCAACGGTTACGAGATTGGAAAGATCCAGACCACAAGTCGTGGTACGAGGGAGAGGACTAAAGGGAGGAATGCCCTAGCCCCTGGACTTATTCACAGAATAGTTGCGTAGATGACAAGAGGAGCACTAAAGTATTCGTAAGAGCTATGGGTTATGAGAATGATAAGTGGACCAGTCAACATTCGAGGACGAATGTTCCAAAGGGGGGAATGATGTTACATCCCGCATTTTTGTATGTTTAAGTTTCGTCATAAGTTAATCGACGTAAGATCAGGAATGAGATTATTTTGAGATTATAAGCATTATGCTATTTCAAACAAGTGATGAGTAAATTCGTGAAGGTGAGAGGGGAAGCAAGTCAAAGAAAATAAATTTTTGTCCAAATCGACATATTGGGATAAAATACGGGTCGAGCGATAATACCCGATATTTACGGACTAGTACCATACAAGGTACCATATGACCATGATAGTATGATGTATGAAGTATATTAAAAATGAGTAGAATTTTAAGTAATTGGAGACAATTCTTAATTATGCGGGTAACTGATTAATTACCGGATAGCGGGATATCACTTAATTAAATTAATTATTATTGGATAATGACTAAAATTTCCCCCACCCCCATGTGGCAGCAAACCACACCTCAAGCAAATGACTCCTTAGTCATTTTGATTAGGTGTCAATCAAATTATTAATTAAAAGACACAACATTTCATGTCTTGAAAGACTACATCTGAATGTTACCAACATTACATTCTAGGATACAAGACTTTGCATTTCTAACCTTTTCATCTCTAACAACACTACTTCATTCCACAACAATTCCCATACTATGATCAGATGGGATTCGGGATTTTAGCAATGAAAATTTCTTACAAAATTCCTACAAGTTTTCAACAAAAACTTCTTGCAACCAATTGATTCCAACAAGAATTATTAGCAACTTAGCAACGTAAAATTTTGCGGTTCTAAAGGAGTACGGTACAACCTTTTCGAAGAACATTATATGAATTTTTCCTACTCCAGGTATGTTAAGGCGATCCCTTCTTTCTTTTGGCATAATCCATACGACACAAACGAAATGTGCAAATGCACAATTTCCATGCATGACTCTATTCATAGAAATATTAGAGATGCTTATGTTCTTGATTCTCCATGTGAATTATTATTATATCTTCTGTTCATGGGTTTCAGAAAAAACGTATTTGATAAAGTTTATCCGAAAGGCATATCGATTTTATGGCATTCTGAGAAAATCTTATTAACGTATTCCTTACGCATTTATACATGAACATTGACCCATGACCATATGGCATTATATGCACGTATATATATATATATATGTATATATATATATATATGTATGTATGTATATGGGATACGGGAAAGGTTATGGCGTTATATACGCACTAGCACCTGATCAGCTGGTATACGTTGACGATTTTGCCCACAGTGGCCGAGATGATATGATGGAATGCCCTCAGAGGCCTGATAATGTTATGAAACATGTAACTATGCACGACATGACATTCATACGCATATTTATGACACCATAATTATTTCATGATTTACAAAGTTATCCAGACTTATAGGTTGAGTCATTTACTCTATATTTCTTCCATGATTTTTATGTACTTATTTATGTGCCTTACATACTCGGTACATTATTCGTACTAACGTCTCTTTTTGCCTGGGGACGCTGCATTTCATGCCCGTAGGTCCCGATAGACAGGTCGAGAGCCCTCCAAGTAGGCTATCAGCTCAGCAGAAGATGTTGGTGCGCTCCATTTGCTTCAGAGTTGCTTGTTTGGTTACTATGATTTAGACGTGTATTGTTTGGTATGGCGGGACTCCGTCCCGACCTATATGAAAATTATGTATCTCAGAGTATTGTAGACAGATGTTAGGTACGTAAAAGATTGTATGGCCTTGTCGGCCTATTTTCAGTATACGAGTGGTTATTTTGGTCTCATAGGCCCTTATGTCTTATGTATAAGTTGGTATTGCATGTTGTACCCTAGTTATCTCACGGCAGCCTTCCGGCTCAGTTATCTATGATAGTATGACATGAAAAGATATGTTACGTAGGTACTCAATTAAGTAAGGTACCGGGCGCCCATCGCGGCCTATCGGTTTGGGTCGTGACAAAAAGAGACTCCCTGGCAGGCAAAAGGCCGAAGCTATAGCGGTTCACGAGGTATACAGACTTCCCCCAGACATCGTCCTTTTTGTGGGCACCCCACACTTAGTCCTCACCACCTAGATCGCTTTTGTACTCTTCCAATGGCTTTGCTTCCTATGCTCATAATCTTACAAAACAAAAATAAATACTACAAAATAATAAAAATAAAATAAAATAAAAAAGAATCAAAAATAAAAAGGTAACGACTCGACCGGTCATTTTGAGCTTTTGCACTTCGCTCGCCAGTTCTCGGGCATGACTAGCCCCGTGTGATGTATTGTGACTTATGTAAATCGTCGATTTTGGTTTTCAGGATAATCGAAATAGATTTAGAAGAACAATTCTCAGTTTGAAGCTTTAAATTTGAAAGATTTGACCAAGTTTTTGACTTTTTAGTATTCGAAATTGAATTTGAATTTTTACGATTTGGTTAGCTCCGTTAGGTGATTTTGGACATGGAAGCGTGTCCGGAATGTGATTTGGAGGTCTGTGGTAGATTTAAGCTTGAATTGGCGAAATTGGAAATTTGGCGTTTTCTGGTTGGCAATGGAAATCTTGATATCGAGGTCAGAATAGAATTTCGGAAATTGAAGTAGGTCTATTGTGTCATTTGGGACGTGTGTGCAAAATTTCAAGTCATTAAGATGAGATTTGATAGGTTTTTGGATCGGTTGCGGAATTCAGAAGTTTTAGAATCCTTAGGTTTGAATCCAATGGTGCTTTGGTATTTCGATGTTGTTTTGAGTGTTCCAAAGGTTGGAATAAGTTTGAATAGTGATATGTGACTTGTTCGTATTTTTGGATGAGGTCCCGACGACCTCGAGATGATTCGGATGGTTATCGAAAAGTTTGGAAATTGGAGAATTGCAGTTGAAGCTGCTGGTTCTGTCATAACCGCACCTGCGGTTAGGGGACCGCATGTGCGACGATCGCAGAAGCGAGGAAGGGCCGCAAATGCGGTTTGGCATCGCAAAAGCGGAAGTTGAGACACACCTGCGAGCCCGCATGTGTGGTAGATTGACCGTAGATGCGGATGAGGGATTGTACATGAAATTTCGCAAAAGCGGAGGATTATGCGCAGATGTGGCCCCGCAGATGCGTAATGGGGACCGCAGATGCGGAAGTGCTGGGCAGAGTATATATAAAGGCTCCTTCGCAAATTTTTGGTCATTCTTCAACATTTTTGGCTGGTATTTGAGCTTTGGGCAGTGATTTTCAAGAGGAATCAAGGACTTTCAATGGGGTAAGTTACTTGGGCTTTATTATTTGTGTTTGTGACGATTTTTCCATTGTTTAATCATGATATTTGTGATTAGGAAAGAAAGTTGGGAGATTAAGGCTTGAAATTTGGAGAGTTGAATTGGGGATTTGAGGGGCCATTTGAGGTCCGATTTTGATATTCTTGGTATGCATAGACTCGTGGGATGATGAGGATTTTTGTGATGTGATTTTTATCGAATCCCGAGATATGGGCCCAGGGGAGCCGGGTTTGAGCAAATTCGGGATTTTGGTCTAAATTGATAATTTTCGTATGGGTTTCATTCCTTTAGCATATATTGATGATAATATACTGATTTTGGTTAGAGTCGGAGCATTTGGAGGCCGAATCGAGAGGCAAGGGCATCGCAGGCTAGAGTTTGGCTTTGCTTGAGGTAAGTAACGCTTCCAAACTTGGTTTTGAGGGTTCAAAACCCCGAACTATGTGTTCTATGATTACTATTGAGGTGACGCAAATGCCAAGTGACGGGCGTGTGGGCGTGCACCGTGAGAATCGCGACCTGGATCATTCCATGGCACTGCTTAGTGACTCTTTCTTGCTGATATTTGTGTTGTAATTATGTGATTAAGTTAATGAGCTGTAAAATCATGCTAATTATCATGTTAAGTCTTCATGCCAATACTGTTGAGACCTGAGAGGTCGTTTCTTGCTATCATATCATTAGCTTTATTGATATTCTTTACTCAGTCCTGTTCATGTATAATATATCGTGCCTCAGTCTCGATTATTGTTATTTGACACATCATATGATTGTTCGGGTTAGTATCATGACATTTTGAGCCCGTGTGTGTGAGACTGGAGAGTGATGACTGAGTGAGGCCGAGAGCGTGATATTGAGTGACAGTATGAGATCGGGTTGCACGCCGCATCGAGATATTGAACATGCCTTCGTTGGCTTGTTATAGCGCTCGGGCTAGAAGAAGCACCTCCAGAGTCTTTACGCCCCCAGTGAGCGCAGTTGATATTATTGAGGGATGGATCTTCCCTGGACATGGATCTAGTCCGAAGTACTTATTATCTGGAGATGGATCTTCTCCATGATGGCTGGATTGGCCTGTTCCTCGGTACTAGATGAATGTTGTCAGTAATGTGTATATATTTTGGGATGGATCTTCCATGGGCCTTGTGAGCCATATACAGTACCGAATGGTTGTGAGGTTGTTATTAATATTATCTGGAGATGGATCTTCTCCATAGGTTGGAATGGCCTTCCTCAGTACTGAGTGACTATTATCAGAGATGTATATATTCCGGGATGGATCTTCCCTGGGTCGTACGAGCCATATACAGTACTGAGTGGATGAGCACTTGAGATTTATGGGCACATGAGGCACGCAACATGGTGCATTTCATATAGCATGTGCATTGGCAGGTAGACGTAGCAGAGTTACACTTCCTTATCCTGTATTTACCTGCTTTGTTTTACTGCTCGAGCTGTTTATTTAACTGAAAGCATGCCTAAGTTTCTGTACATTATTTCTGTTATCCTTGAGGAGGTTAAGTTCGTCACTACCTATCAGTCCAAAGGTTGGACTTGTTACTTACTGAGTTGGTGTACTCACGTTACCCCCTACACCTTGTGTGCAGATTCAGGCATTTTTAGATCCAGTGGCGGTTGTCGATCAAGGCTTCTGACGTAGGAGATTCTTGAGGTATCTGCACGGCATTCGCAGGCCCTGATTCTCCACCTGACTTTCCAGTTGTTCCCTTAGATATTATAATAGACTATTTATTTTCCTTAGACGCTCATGCACTCAGAGACACCCCGGTTTTGGGTTGGATTGTATCTATTTCTTGAAATTTCTTATGTTTCAAATAGTTCTTTAACTGTTAAAGGCTTCCGTAAATGTTTTCAACTTATTATTACCGTGTTGATTGTTGAGTTGAGGCTGACCTAGTTTCATGATAGGCGCCATCACGACGGGTCGGGTTTTGGACCCTGACAAAAAGAAAGCAGTAAAGTTGGGCTACCTCCCAACAAGCGCCTGATTTAACGTCGCGGCATGACTTGAACCACTTTCTGCCTCCACCTCGAATTTATGAATTGTACCCCTAACATGTCATCCAGTCAGTGGCTATGCAATGCTTTTTTGGTGGGGATACAAAAATAAATAGGCCAAGTAACAAATTTTTCACTCTATACTTCTCGGCCTTTATATGAGTAATGTAATTTTTTCTCTCTGGCACGGCAAATCCAAGAATGTAAGTAGCTTGTTCCTCTTCCATTGACTCCTCCAAAGGTTTAGATGACTCGATTTCCATGTCATCATCCAAACACAATGTCGAAAAATACTTAGAATGAGGACTAACACGCCCCAACTCTAGAATTATATCATTATTTATATCCTCATATGTGCACACACTAGATTATTCAAATATAATATTATCTACTTCCTCACATGACTCTAGAACACTCTTCTCAACATGGACATCCTCAATAAAAATATGGTCTAATGCTTGGTATTCTCATTTTAGCTCCTCTATTTGGTCTAGAAGATTTTTTTCCAGTTTCACACAACTCATCATTAAATTGTTGGGCGTTGAACGCATCAACCTTTGTACTCAAATCTGCATCCAAGTTGTGCAAAGCCAAGCCAAATTTGTCAGATCAACTCTCTCCTTCGGCCAATCATTCACCAATTTTGTTAGAAGATAACGATGTTCCTCATATTCCCTTAATCGTGAATATTCTTCCCAATACCAACCCTTGCTCCTATATTCAAATTCAGACCTCCCAGAATTCAGGTCATGATAAGCCCAAAAAGACGGGCCATAAAAGTCTTCCGTCAACCAAGCGTCTTCATCAATAACCTTACCTCCGGGTATTTCATCCCCAGATGTCATGTTGAGAGAATTATGAACACACTAAGAGAAAAGTCAAATAGTTATAAAAATTAAAAATATTTACAAAACACTACTGTAAAGATAAAATAAAAGTCTAGTCTAGAAAAATAGCTAATTTTAAGTCCACGACAACGGTGCCAAAAACTTATTGCGGCCAAACGCACACGCAAGTATACGCGGTCGTCAAGTAATAAAGTGACTAAAAGTCGGATGTCGAACCCACGAGGACTTGTGATTAACTATTAACTAAATTAGACTATCCTAACTATCTAAAAGAGAATTAAAACTAGAAGAATTTGATTCTAAACTAATTAAAATAAAGAAAAACTAATATCAACTTTGAATAAAGGAAGAGCAGATTTTTATGTTATTAATGTTATGAAAACGATCTAGGGTTATGGGCTATCTAACAATCGTATTGTATTCTTCAATTGAATTGACTAATTAATTTATCGGGTTTATTGGTTGATAGAGTTAATATTGCTCATAAGAATCTGTCGAGTTCTTACTCGCCTATTCAAGCTAACCCGATGCCTATATGTCTATGGAATTAGAACTAACAAGAACGCAATTATAATTTCTGTAAATCAACCAAGCGAGGCAATTAGGTATATGCCTATCCTAACCGCGAATCCGTTCCCCGATGCCCAAGTTCAAGAACTTGCTCTACTCAATCCTGTATGCAATCTAGAATTTTCACTTTCGAGTTCAACTTTAGATTCGTAGATAGTATTTAATTGGTGATCAAACAATCAAATAATTAAGCGCAAGATTGAATAAATAAACCAATATGATAAATCAAGAAATCAAAATCAATATTAGAATAACAATAGTCATGAAAGAACAACAACCCTAGAACGTGAAGTTTAGCTCCACATAAACATGGTAGTCAAACAACAAATCATACAAAGAAACATAAAAATTGCTAAGTTTGGTGGAAGAAAAAATGAAACCCGATGAATTTCGGCCTCCATGGCGGCTCTGTGCTCTCCCTTGGTCTAAAATTCCCTCTAAAAAACGTTCTCCCTTTTTTCAAAATAGGTTTAGGTTGGCTTTTAAATGAGTGAGAGGTGTCTTAGGGTCGAAATAACCGAGTCCCAGTCGAAATAGGACATATTCACGTCTCGAGTGTCCAGGGCAGCATGGGGCGCTGGCCCTGGCATTCAAAAATTTCAGCTGCTATAAACTGCGCCACAGCCAACGGCCTACGCTAACTGTGGCCCTCAAATTTTACTTTTTGCCTTTTTGTCCCGATTTTGCTCCAATTCGCATCATTTCGTCCTAAATTGCATCCGAATGATTCTTACACATAGAAGTACCACACTTTAGCACAAATCATCATATTAAAGATCTCAGATCTACGAGACATGAGCAAAATGTGAGGCACTATACATCAAAATCTGCATACATTAAGCCGATTATCAATAGCTAGGCCATCTTTTTCTCCTATAACCGAAAAAATCACACATCATTTGTTTTGAGTTAAAAACCTGGCATGCCATAGCATTTCTTTTGCTTTTGCCTTTTGGCTACTCCGACAAGCTTGAATTAAACTACTAAAAACTAAAACCATCTTTATGAATATGTCTTTCAATTTCTTAACAGCAATAATTAGCTGCATGCACCTTAAATAACTATGGCACAAGTAAAAAGAATAAAAAGAGAACACAAATAAAAATGATGATAGATAATAAATACTTTTAGATCTTCTTGTTGCATGATTATCACATCAAAGAAAAAGGGTTGGTGAAACCTATAAATGTTCAGCATTTCTCAGCCTAGTTACATTGTCTATGCATTTTCACCTGAGAAAACTTGGTTACTCCTACATGTTAGGATCAATCTTACTGAAGAAATCTCTACTAAGAGGATTCAACTCATCAATCTGTTCAAGACAATATCTTCACCTACGCTGAAATACTGTGTATAAACTGCAAATCTATCTTCATACACATTTTCTCCATGCGACTGTGTCTTAAGAACGCTTCCCAGAGAAGTTAGAAAGAAAAGCGATGCACCATATCTGAGTGCCACCAGATTCATAGGACCATATCTTCAAATTATCTTCATACATATTTTCTCGATTACAGAAAAGTAAATTAAAAGCAATATTCTCAAAGGACAATAAAAAGAAGGCGAAAATACTAAAATATATTAAAATCATAATCGAAATTAATGATAAATTTTATGTAAGTAATTTTTACCTTAATAATATCTGAAATAACGGATCTCAGCATGTAAATGCATTTGTCGTTGATCTTCTTCCTGCAACACTGTTATTTCTGAAATTAAGGTTATTTTTTAATCAACTCATAGACATAGATTATGATCACTCAGACCAACAATCTCATACACAAGAACAAAAATAAATATCAGCAATTTAAACAAATATGGCGTCCACACAACTCACTTAGACTGACACAAAGAAAGTACAATAGGAGATCTCATCTCCAATAACCAAAATATACTAACAGCAAGTATATATTTTCTTATAGGGATAAAAAGATACAGATACACCATATGCAATATTCAATTTGATAGAAGATTGAAAGAGAAATTCTCCACTTGGAAAGCTACAGAGAACCCAAGTTTCCCTCAAGTTTCAAGTAATTATGAACCAGATGAATTGCGTGAATGATTGGTTTTGAGGAGGAAGAGAGGCATACTAATTGGCACCATTATATTCAATGTTGTAAACTTTTCGTTATCTAGGAAGGCAATTGTTCAAATTGCTATAGTTATTTTTATTAACTTTTTGGAACTGTTTCAGTTTTTATTAATTGTTTGCACCCGTTTCAATCTTTTTGGAAGAACATTAATTTTTCTTTATCAAATCAATGAACATAAATAAATAGAAAAAATTAGGGATAAAAGCAAAAATACAGGAAAAAGATAAATAACAATCCTCATTTTTGGAAGATGCCACATCAGATCTACTATGCCCAGCTTTATTATATATATATATATATATATATATATATATATATATAATGGTTGATCTTTACTTCATATTTTTTTTCAAAGTTATCTAACAATGAGTTTATTGGTTGATCTTTAATATATAATCAACCTTACATCTCTTGAGTTGTTGGCTGATTAAATGTTGTTCGTTGTTGAAGTATGGACTCAATGTACAAATTATAAGAAAATGGATGAAATATTTACCAGGGTATAGAAATATTCTATCAATTGATTAGGCTTCAACTGATCTTTGTAAGCAATAGTCCTGCATTAAGCATATAAAATTTCAAAATTAGCCACAACACTACAACAAAGAGTGATGTATTCTTAGTCAGAAAGAAACCTTGAATAAAGTATTGTATCAAGGCAAGTATAATTTCAATACGAAGAGATAAGAGGAGATGAAGAGGAAAATAGTTGCAAAACACCTATGGGTCAACTTCATCCCTCTTGCCTTATCTTTAAGAGGATGAGATCCAACAATATCGCTCTTAACGCCCTGAAGCCCAAAGTGAAAATACATTGTTCCTCACTCTCTCGATTTCGTGTTGATAACCTTTGAGTTTGGTGATCAACATATTGAAAACTTGTAGCATCGATTTTTTGAATTCGCTATAATCGTTAGACTGAGTAATTCCCACAAGTAGCTCAAAAGATGATATAAATCAAGTGAACATTCAGAAAGCAACCAAAAAAAAAAAAAAAATAGCTCCCTAAAACTGAATTATAATATGATCAGAATACCATTAAAGTTCACATTTAGCTCCAACCGAATGCTATATCACCAGGGTGAAATAACTTTGTTCTCCTTGAAAAAGAAACGGAGATTTTAAGAATAAATTTTTGTAAGCAATTTAGTATAAAACTAATAGTAAAAAGCACGTTTGTATAAATCCATTTTTATTAAATGTAGTTCTGGATGCTTGAGCTCTAAAATACAAAAATCAAACTTGCAAAAGTCTTCAATTAAAATGCTATAGGAATCTGCCAAAGTATTATTAACCAAAAAAAAAGGGGAAAAGGCAATTACCTTTAGTTTACTTCTTCATGGAGAAGCATCAGTTGTGGTAGTGTCGAAGTTCATTTCTCTATTATTTTTAGTTTTTACTCTATATCAAAGAAAAACAAAATTTGACATATTAGAGATTAGCTTGGCCTAATTGCTGATTACATTTTGTCATATTACAAAAAAATAAGAGAAAAGTTAGACATGCCAAAGATATGAATTATTACTTGCAATAATCATAATGAACTGCACTATGAGTCGAAACACAATTTTAAAGTTATGATTGTATTTCAAGATCAGTTTTAAGATATGCATCCGCGAGAGGAACTCTATTTAAAACATGTTTTGCATTATGTACTTATTCAAATATTATTTGGTGAATGAGTCAGGAATATTATCAAACATTTTGGGTGCATAGTCCACTTCAATGATTATCATTAAGACTACTCAATAAACACATGATTAAAAGAAAGAGGAAGAGAAAGTAGAGAACTTAACTAAAAAAATAGGTGCATCTTCGTTCATCTTCTGCTTTCTAATCCGAAGAGAAAAGAATGTCACACAAGCAGTTGTGCAGATCATCCATCCTCATCTTTCCTTGTTCGTCTCTTCTTTTTGGAACTGGATCTATAGATAAAGTTATTCTTCCAGGAACAAGTAATAACAGAGCAGAAATTAGGACACCTAATGTTACAACAACAATTTTGATACCTTCCAATTAGGTACGATCAATCAAGAAATTATTCAAAACAATTGAAAACTAACACCCAAGAAATTACTAACAAAAGAAGTTCAAGTTTTGCATATCATCAAACATTTTGGGTGCATAGTCCACTTCAATAGGAATTTAAAAATTACCAACAGAAGAAGTTCGAGTTTGGCATGTAAAGCAAACTACTTTGAGAATTTAGAAAAAAAAATGAAGTGCTCCACAAATCGGAAATTCCATTATACTTTGAAATCTACATTGGTAGAATGGGTTAGAATTCTATAAAAAGTTTTGGAAATGTTACAACTGCAAAAATAACTGCACAGCCGATACATAATGGATAAATGGTTCCGATATCGAGTCCACCTTCCTAGAGATTCTCCCTAAAATTTCCTGACGGTTCCACCGGCTTTGTACAGTTTTTTTTACCACATCTCCGCCACAATGCACAAGAAAGACTATATCTATATATTATTAATTAATTAAATTAAATATTTAATTTAATTATTTTAAATAAAATGTGCTCTATGAAGACCAATAATTAAAAACTAATTGGTAAGTTTTATTATTGCGTAAACAGTATATCCACTTACTAAAAAATGTGATTTTTAAGTTGCAAGCGGTTAGGACACCACTACTTACAAACTGTTAAATTTTAAACATTAACTAATAACTACTTTTTATCCTAAAAACTAACACGTGTCATTTTCTTATTTCGCCATTTGTCAAAATCCTATAGATTTCTTAAAATAAAATTTTGCACATTTAAAAAGTTAAGTAAGATTGAATATACCACAAATAAAGTTAGAAAAACAAAAAATTATCAAGACTAAAACGAAAAAGCAAAACCATTTTCATACATTCTTTATTTTTACTTTTTATTTCCACAGTTTATGCAGAGATATAATGTGAAGCATAAACACCTCAAAATAGGATTAAACTCATACTTCCTATGATTAAAAAAAAAAGATAAAACAATGTAGCATGAAACACAAGAAAATAGTACTAATAATTTACACACAAGTAAATATTACAACATGGTTTTGTTTGATATTACAACACAGTTTTATTTGTATATAATATAGATAAAGAAAGAAATTTTACGTTTTGAACCCACAAAAAAAAGAGAAAAAGAAAAGAAACGTGTTACAAGCTGAAAATTGAGTATAGGTAGGTTTCAAATTGAGTTATTTGGAAAAATCCAAGTGTACCAATGAAGACTAGAGATTGGATTACAACAACAAACCTAGTGGGATCCCACAAGTGGGGTCTGGGGAGGGTAATGTGTACACATACCTCACTCCGATCTTGGGGAGGTAGAGAGACTGTTTTCGAAAGACCCTCGACTCGACCCTCGACTCGAAAGGAAGAATAGAAATAGAGATTGGATTAAGCTATCTTATAAGTTTATGGATGAAGTAAGAAAGCATGCAAATCTATAACACAAGCTTCTCCTTTTTGTTCTTTCTGCCTATAGAATAGATTAGAAATGCAGAATTAAAAAGCTGATAAGTGGAGAAAGAGTTGTTGCATGGAGCTCAAGGTACCATTTTTTCATAGGAATATTGAGAAAAGGAAACTTTGCTAGTTAGTGGAAGAATAAGATTGTTGGGAGTCTCTCTTCATCTTTTCTTTTGTTTAGAGCAATCTGAGACTGCTAAAGATAGTGTTTGAACTTTTTGGTGGAGAGTTGGTTCTTGTCTTTTCCTTGTGGATTGATCTGACTTTTTAGCAACAATTGGCGGCGATTGTTTATTCTTTTACCCTGACATGATTAAATATCTTATCCTTCAGTGCTGAACCTCTATTTTCCTAGATTATCTGGTTTTGGATTTATATGAACTCAAATGTTATTTCAGGTAACGTCTTTCTTAAACATGGATCTGAACTGCGCCTAATTCCTCGCGATAGGGTTGGTGCTTCGTGGATCTCATTCTGAATGTTTAGCTTTATATTTCATCTTACGTAGGAGGTGGGGATATCATTTCCCAAATGATTAGCACATATCTTTAGATGTTCTCATCATTTGATGTTGTAATACTAAGTACAGTTGAATATCAGATTGAAATGAACAATATTTATAAAAAGAATGAATAATGGGTTTTGCTGAGAGACTGATATCTAACTTGAGGATTCAATTTGCCATGTCAAAATTCTAATTGGAGTAATCAATAAGATGGTGACACTGTTGCTTCTATTTCTATCCCTTCTGTTGTGGCTAAAAGAATTGGTCTAGTTTCTGAGATCTTGGCAGGTTTCTAAGTGGATATATATTTTCAAACTTCTCTTCTGCTGCTGTTCGGTTTCTGGATGGTTGGTAAAGATATGGTCCCTTGTTTGGGAAGTAGGGGAAGGGAAATTAGAGGAGATATAAGGAGAGATGACAGGTTTTCTAATTCTTATTTGGTTGTAGATTTCAGTTAGTAGACTTTGTTTAGGTTCTAACTGAAGGAAATCATTCCCTTTTTTTTGTATTTTATAACCTTTTTTTCTCACAGATAAATCGAGGGACTAGAAAATGTCACCAATTTCTTTCCTTCTCCTGCTTCCGTACACAGGGTGAGGTAAGAAAGGTGTTTGCTTGGCTAACTAATTTTATTGTAGTTTTAAGTTATAAAACTAGTTTTGAAGCTAGTTACTAACATAACGTAGATTAAACAATGCCAAAGCATTAAAACAAATTATCCTAAAAATAGTCATTGTACGACTTAAAAATTATACATCATTCTTATCAAAAGAAAAATAAGCCTAACGTCCTTTGATTTCCCCATTAAGAAAAAAAGAGGAAGTGTCATAGAGTATTAAATCGAAGTTAGTGTCCAAAATAATACTCCCTCGGTCTGTATTAGTTGTCACGGTTATTAAATATATGTGGTCCAAAATAGTTGCCATTTTAGAAAATCAAGGTATAATTTATCATTTTCCCCTATTTTGCCCTTAGTTTTTATTGGTCTTGAAAATGAAAAATATTGATTACATCGCATAGAAAATCTAAATTGAAAGAGTACAAACACGTAATGTTATGATTGTTCAGATTGGCTAAACCTTAGTCTTTTAAGCATTTAGTCAAGTACATTACTAATGCATTTAATTGCTTTGGATCTTAACTAACTGTATCGTTCAATCTCTTATAAAACCTGATCTTAAAACAAATTCCATTATTTTGAAATATACTTATAAAAAATATGGAGATAGAACTAAAAACTCATTTGAAAGTTGAAGATTCAACGAACATTGAAGTTGAAGCTAGCGTTTGGACATAGATTTAGTTGAAACTTGAAAAAATAATTTTTGAAGTAGTTTTGAAAAATAATTTTTGGAAGTTGAAATTATGTTTGGACATGCATTTTATTTGAAGAAAATTTGAAGTTTTGTGAGTGGGAGAACAAGTTTCACCCAAAATCTACCCTAAACTAGATTTTGGGAACTTGAATAATAATTTCAGAAATTTTTCAAAAATAGATCATTAATCTATGAACAAACAATGTTTTCAAAAAAGATTTGAAAAAACGTTGCCAAAATGTATGGCCAAACGGGGCAGATTCTGCTAAGAAAGTTGAAGACTTAGAGCAATAGAAATTCAATTTAGAAAACGGTCAATTTGCATACTTAGGAGTTAGGTACAATGTAGACGAAGATTATTTATCCTATGTCTGTTTATCTACTCTATGCCAGTGAATTCTTCATTTCCATCAGCCGACTTTCACTTATCAAAGTGAGTATTTTAGATGCCTTATTGATGGATAAGACACCTAAATAAAGAGAGATTAATATGTCGAATGATTAAAGATATAAATAATGTTATTATAGTAAAAAACTCATTCTATTAGTAGTTTTTTAAGGTACATGTAAAAAGAAACACCACAACTAATTTAGAGCGGAGGGAGTAGGACAAAAATGTGAAAAGCATGATAGAAGGAGAAACTTGTGCACACAATTGAAGGAAATGGAAATTTCCCGAGTAAATCAATGTATAAGAAGAACGGGGATCTAAAAGTGTGTAGCAAATTTTCTTTCTTGTTATTTATCAACAAATGTAGAAAAGAATCTATTCCAGTTCATTCTCCATTCCCAGAATATCAATACTCGGAGAATGAATTGAATTTAAAAAAAAAAGGAGACATTAAATTACATGTGGAAATTAAATTACAAAACACTTTAATTTGCATGAAGGCCTCAATTCTGTTTCTCATATATGAGATGAGAACTGAGTTTCAAAGTTCAAACTTCATCCCCATTCCAATTACCTTTCATCTTTGGACCAGTAGGCCCTTCTTCTCCATAAACTTCATTTGGCAATACTTTGACCAATTTTTCAAATGCAGCTTTCAAGTTCCCTTTCAGCAAGCTCTCAATTCTCTTGACTTCATTCCCAAGTGTATAACTTATTTTTGGTCCCCATTCTCTAGTATAATTTAGCCAGGGTGGCTCAATTATTTCAAGATTTTCAGCTGCAACTACTGAATAATTCTCTCCACAGTCTAAAACCAAGTTACTCTTAGCTGCATCATTCCTTATCCCAATATCTCCAGTCCCTTGTAAAACCAGCCCTGGTTTAGGATAAATGGCATGCCCATTTAGTGAAGAATAGGCCACAACTTTGTTACCAGTTTGGAATTCCACCAGTGGTGCATTAAGCCATGTCCCTCCACTATGTTCTGACAAGTATACTTTGTGCAAAACCCCATTGAAATTGCTAATTCTGAGTGTTACATGTTCCCAATCACCGATGTGTTCCCCTATTTTCCCTAATGGTACATCGATTAGGCCAAGTTTAGCTGTTCCAGGTCCATTGAATGGATGGAAGATCCACACAGCTATATCAGTGAAAGTTGCCCCTAGCATTGGTTTAATGTGGAGATACACCTCAGAGTTTAGTAAATCTCCTTTAATGGCTTTCTCTTTGTCTTTCGCGTCAGTTGGCAAGTCTAGCCAATATGCACCATCATTGGGACCACCTTGTGGAAGATTTGAGCCATTTGGTTCAATGCAACTAGGATTGGATTCTTGACCTTTTTGGTATAGCAAAGCACCATTAGCAAAATACCAATTGACAGAAGAAGGAAGATACTTTTCTTTGGGATGAAAGTAAATAAGTGGAGAGTATTGTTCAAATAATGCTTGAATTTGGCCAAGGCTAGGCATAGAAGAAAAGGTACCAAACTTGTTATTCTTTAAACAAGCAAGGGATAATGTGTTGGAATCATCATCTTGATCACTTTTGATCCTAGCTAAGAATGTACCTACACTGACCCCTTGTGCTTTTATGCCCCTTTCCTGAGGTCTTATGCTATGAACATTGATACCATACGCATTGCTCGTTATACCTTCACCCCAGATCCAACTCTCGACCTCTAATTTATCGGTAAAATCGGATTGAACACATTGGATTTTGTCAAAGGAAGGTTTTTCAGGTGAGGTTGTGACAACATGGCCTAAAGCTTTGTAACCCTCAGGTGGGATTGGCAGCCAAATATAGCCATCATCAATGCTATTTTTGTTCTTGAGCTTTGAGGACTCACTACTCCAAACAAGTGTATAATCAATTGGATTCTTTAGAGTTTGACCATTATTCTTGTCCTTCCCTGCAAGTACCCAACCAAAATGGGGTTGATTGTTTGGTTGGCAATAGCATCCAAACATGGAAAATCCATCTGGAATTGGTGAAGGCTCATAAAATGTTGCTCCAAGATTATCTGGCCCTCCTTTATCAACAGCCCAAACTTTGTTAAATGTCACAATCTGGCAAACTTTTAGCCCTTCTAAATCAACATATCCACTTCCAAATTCCCCACCTGTCATTAGAGTTTCAAGTTCATTAAACTTATCAAACATAAAAGAAAAAATGAATGAAAGATATGTAAACCAATTAATGTACTTAAAGGGGGTGTTCATGGTTCGGTTTTGAATTGATTTTAACGTAATTTTTCGACGCGAGAACTACTAAGTAAAAAGAATGTGAAAATCAAACCTGGTGGCCAATTAGGCAATGAAGATGGAAGCTTGAAAATTGTATCGATGGGCAAAGTTTTCCTTTCTTTGTCTAAAGAAGGAATACAATTTCCCATGAGAGAAATATAATGTTTGTGAATAGCAACTTAATTAGAATAGATTGGGAAAATATCATAACAAGTACTAAATAGATTGGGAAAAAGCATATTCCAAGTTTGAGGTGGTTGAGAATTGTAGGCCAAGGCAATTAATTTACTGGTCCCATCAAGATATTGAGTACAACAAGTTTTGTTATAATTTGGTGCAAGCTAGCATGCTAGATGCTTATCACTATACTATAAGGAATATTGCATGTATTATTCAAGCTTTTATTAATTTCTCCTTTAAATCTATTTGACTTCTAGTTCCAAAATTCTCTTTTTGGTTCATGTCTTAGTTTTATCTACAAAGTGCTGAAATTTCCTATAAATTTACGTTATTGGTCTCTTGTCTAACCTTCAATCGTCACATAGCTCATTTTCTCGGTTTGTCGAATTCTTAAGGTAACCTAATTAAATATTATCTGTATTTTTAAATATTTTAATGTCAATATATAAAAAGAATCAGTTTTTTTCGTCTTTGATTGGGTGTGATTTTTCGGTTTCTTTGAACGCCCCTAATAGGAAAACCAACTTCCATGCAGCGACAACATGCATATAAATGACCGACAAAATAACTTTTGTCAAAGTAATGAATGAGTGATTGGAAATTTGCAACGTACCCAAACAAGAAATTACGTACCTCATGCAATTGGGTCTTTTGGTCTTCAGAAGTTGTTGGTATCATAACTACTACCTCTGACTCTGAGTATGCATACATAATATTGAAAGGAACCTAATATGACTATAATGAGAAATTAAGAGGAATACTTGATACGGTGAGCTTAGAAAGGGGAAATTGTCAATCCAGTAGCGGAAGCAAAAAAAAATTTCACTAAGCGAAGTTAAAATATAAAAAAATAAATATTCGAAAAGTCAAGGAACTAGTTTTATGATACGTGCTTTGCGCGTGTAACCATGTCAATGATTATAGAACTATAGACAATAAATTGACGTCGTGAAAATAAAATCAAGACCGAAAATATCGCAACAATCGTATTATTTTATTTCAAATATTTGAGTGTTACAATCTCTATGATTCCTCTGATTCTACTTTTCAGTAGCAAATAAATTCAAGGAGCTTTGAGCTTGATCTTGAATATGTGCTTGTTGCCTCGAACGATGATCTTGTTATTGAGCTTGAGCTTGATTTCTTCTTCATTCTTGAACTTGAGCTTGATTTCTTCTTCGTTCTTGAGCTTGAACTTGATTTCTTGAACTTGAACTTGAAGCTTGAAACTTGTGGAGGAATTTGCAGCGTTTGATCCACGAGCTCTTTCTTGCTTCTTGTTATAACTTCTGGTGTCTTTCTGAGTTATGAAGACCCCTATTTATAGTTGTGGAAGGGAAGAGTTGTGATAAGAACAAACTCTTTTCGACCAATCAAATTGAAGTATGACATGACTGCATTTGATTGGCCAGAACATGTCACTTGCACACGTGGCACGATTTCATTGGCCTTTTAGCGCGACTGGACATGCCTTGTCATTTTGACACGTGGCATGGTCCTATTGGCTCTTCCGCTTGACTTGGCGCGCCACGTCATTTGACACGTGGCACCAAACTGGGCCTCTAGGAAGATGACATCTTGGGCTTAATGAAGTGGGCTCATTACTTTAGCCTAGTTAAATGGGCTAGCCCAATGGATTAAGACTTATTTATTTAATCCATATATATTGGACTTATATAATTAATTCAATTATATTAGCGCAATAATATTTATTTGAACTAGCATATTTGAAATATAGTCCAAATTATTTATGAATTTAAATTCAATAAATTTTACATGCCTACAAATGTCCCCTGCTTCAAGATTTACTTGAGGGGTAAATTTAATAAACCTTAAGGGCAGACTTGAAGTAACGATGAATGATCCTCGGATCAACTTACCTCAAAACAGGTATTTTTGTGGTTCATTTGTATTGCATAGATTATGCCAGTTACTTAAAATAATTTGACTATGAGACTTATAAGTCAGCACATTCCTTAGAAAGGAATAAAGCTAAGCCATGTTGATTAGGCATACATTGGTATTTGAATCTAATATTACTAGGAAATGACACTTTTTCATAATTTAGAAAAGTGCATCCACGTGATAACAGTTTGTATCCTTTTCAAAGTGCTTTCCTTGTTTCATGGAATTTGGTGTCGACATTACTTGGTTAAAGGACAACTATGCATTATTGATTCCTTATTAAAGCAAATTACTGTCGCCGCCAAACAAATCCAAATTCCCTTCAGAGACGGATTATATAGATCCGAATCCTTTTCGAATACCTTCTCCTAGTTCGTGTTAGCATCAAACAATTGCAGTTGCTTTAGTACTTGTTCCCACATCGAGAATAGGCTAAAGCAAGCCATCTACGAAAATCTATATAAAGCCATATACTCGTGTTTATTGAGCATCAGTTCATAGTCTTTGCAAGCCACTTGAGTCTAGTTTTGTAGACTCGGAAGCATTAACGCGAAGGTAATTTCTTCATCTTTTCTTGTACTTTTCTTGTTTTGTTGTCTCTTTTTCTTTGTAGGTCAAGCGAGGAGGATTTGTTCTTGTTCAACAAGATGATCCACGCATGAAGAAGACAATCTTGGGGTGCAAGGGGATGAGTACTTATCCTTGCCCGAATATCGGAGAGATTACTCTCATGGCCCGATTACCGGAGAGATTACTCTCAAAATGACCGATTCTTGGAGAGATTACTCTCAATGTGGCCCAATTCTTGGAGAGATAACTCTCAAAATGGCCCGATTCTTGGAGAGATTACTCTCAAAATGACCCGATTCTTGGAGAGATTACTCTCAAAATGGCCCAATTCTTGGAGAGATTACTCTCAATGTGGCCCAATTCTTGGAGAGATTACTCTCAATGTGGCCTAATTCTTGGAGAGATTACTCTCAAAATGGCCCGATTCTTGGAGAGATTACTCTCAAAATGACCCGATTCTTGGAGAGATTACTCTCAAAATGGCCCAATTCTTGGAGAGATTACTCTCAAAATGGCCCAATTCTTGGAGAGATTACTCTCAAAATGGCCCAATTCTTGGAGAGATTACTCTCAATGTGGCCCAATTCTTGGAGAGATTACTCTCAAAATGGCCCGATTCTTGGAGAGATTACTCTCAAACACAGCCCGATTCTTGGAGAGATTACTCTCAAAATGGCCCGATTCTTGGAGAGATTACTCTCAAAATGGCCCGATTCTTGGAGAGATTACTCTCAAAATGGCCCGATTCTGGCCCGATTCTTGGAGAGATTACTCTCAATGTGGCCCGATTCTTAGAGAGATTACTCTCAAAATGGCCCGATTCTTGGAGAGATTACTCTCAAAATGGCCCGACTACCGGAGAGGCCAACTTAAGGTGCAAAGGGACTCATATGTCCACCTTAAGATTGGAAAGTTATAGTTCCTTTAAAGGACAAACCCATGAAGAGGCCAACTTAAGGTGCAAAGGGACTTATATGTCCATCTTAAGATTGGAAAGTTATAGTTCCTTTTAAGGACAAACCCATGAAGAGGCCAACTTAAGGTGCAAAGGGACTTATATGCCTACCTTAAGATTGGAAAGTTATAAAGCTTCAACGTGAAGACGACATCGACTTGAACACTTAGAAAACATTGAAGATTTGGCGGACTTTGCAGGCTTCAACTCGAAGATTCAAAGGGCTTAAACAATTCAACTTTAAGATCAGCGAATTTGAAGACTGAAACTTGAAGACCGACGAACTTGAAGACTTCAACTTGGGGGTTAAATATTTTAACTTTAAGACCGGCAAATTTGAAGACTTCAACTTGAAGACCGACGGACTTGAAGACTTCAACTTTGAGACTTGGAGGGCCTAAATATTTCAACTTTAAGATCGGCAAATTTGAAGACTTCAACTTGAAGACCGACGGAGTTGAAAATTTCAACTTGGGGACTTCAACTTGAGTACCGAAGGACTTGAAGATATCAATTTACCATGTAGGGTTACCCCTTTTAAAACAAATGAGATCAAAGTTCCACAAGAGGATGGCATTTCAGCTTGATTTTGCATTCCTCCATACTTCACTCGGACAACAATTGGGGCAATATGTATCTTTTGAACTTATGCGACTGAACTTAGAATGAAACTCTAAGATGCCTACGTACCCCGGTGAAGAGGATCAAGTCATACCGTAGTTCAGACTAGGTAGATTTTTTTTTTACATCCTAACTTTTGCCTAGGCCGCCTCTTTCGAGATTTTCAACCTAGCGGACTTTTTTTTTGGGTCATAACTTTTGCCTAGGCCACCTCTTTCGAGATTTTCAACCTAGCGGACTTTTTTTTTGGGTCGTACACAGTTTATACTCTTGCGGGCCAAGAGTGTAGTAACATGCAGTTTAGGCTCATGTGTCGAGGAGCATCATGACTTGTAGTTTAGGCTTGTACGTCGAGGAGCATCATGACTTGCAGTTTAGGCTCGTACGTCGAGGAGCGTCATGACTTGCAACTTCATGGATAATACTTCTTCAAAAACTTGCCGTTGATAGGGCCGATTCTCATACCATCTGCATCAACCAGCTTATAAGCCCCACTTGAATAAGCTTCTTGTACGACATATGGCCCATCCCATTTTGAAGTGAACTTCCCTACAAGTTTATGGGAAGTAATTATGGGTCTTTGTACGACAAGGACTTGATCTCCTACTTGAAAGGATCTCAGACGAACTCTTTTATTGAAGGCGCGAGACAATCGAGCTTGATAACATTCAAGACTCTGTTGAGCTTCCAATCTATTTTCATCAAGAGTTTCCAACTCTTCTAATCGAAGTCGAGCATTTTCTTTATCAGTGATCCCTTCTTGAATAGCCAGTGGTAACAAAGGTATTTGACGCTCAAGTGGCAAGACGACTTCGACTCCATAAACGAGTGAATAAGGAGTCGCCTGTGTTGGCGAGCGATGAGTCGTTCTATATGCCCATAGAGCTTCTTCCATACGGTCATTCCAATCTCATTTGGATTTGGAGACAACTTTCTTTAACAAGTTGCATAGAGTCTTGTTGAATGCCTCAGCTAGACCATTGGCGGTAGCATTGTACATCGAAGAGTTACGTTGCTTGAAGCCAAAGAGATCACAAATCCTGTTCATCAACCTATTATCGAATGGCTTTCCATTATCCGTTATTATGTAACGAGGAATGCCAAAGCGATAAATAATGTTTACTCGGATGAAACTTGCAACATTTTCCTTTTTTACTTCCTTAAGAGCAACAGCTTCAGCCCATTTTGAGAAGTAGTCAGTTGCAGCCAAGATGTATCGGTGCCCACCAGAGGACTTTGGCAGTGGTCCAACAACATCCAATCCCCAAGCGTCAAATGGCCAGGATGCAACAGTCGGGTGCAATATTTCAGGAGGTTGATGAATAAAATTCGCATGGAATTGACAAGCCTTGCATCTTCGAGCGTAGTCTAAGCAATCTTTTACCATCGTTGGCCAATAATATCCCATCCTTTTTATATGGAAGTGGAGCTTTGGTCCGGACTGGTGTGACCCGCATACCCCAGAATGTGCCTCTTACAAAGCTTGGAGAGCTTCTTCTTCTCCTAGGCATCTCAAGAGTACTCCCTCGAACGACCTTCTGTATAAAGTATCCTTATAGTAAAGGAAGAGAGGTGCACGACGACGGATTTCAGTCCTTCTCCTCGGATTTTCTGGAAGTATCCCATAGCATAAGTAGTCGATAATGGGTTGTCGCCATTCTTCTTTCTCAACTTCAGAAACAGCAGCAAGCTGCTTGAGTTAGTTTTCTTCACCTTCGACCTCATTTGGTGGCGGTACTACCCATTTTTGGCAGACGGTAACTTGCGTTTGGTCAGGCAGGGCTAATGATAAAGCTAGAGCAGCTAAAGCATCAGCCTTCTTATTTTCTTTCCTTGGTACATACTGAATAGTCATATCGCTGAGCCACCCCATCAACTTTTTTGCGTAATCATGATATGGGCGTAGTTCATGCTTCTTGACCTCGTAACTACCCAAAAGCTGATTGACCACTAACTGGGAGTCACCAAAGACTTGCAATTGCAATTGCTTCATATCAACGACCATTTCAAGCCCAAGTATTAATGCTTGATATTCAGCAACATTGTTGGAACAGAGTTGTGTCAAGGTGAAGGAGTAGGGCAAGACTTCACCTTGAGGAGTGACAAATACTACGCCAGCCCCGGCTCCCCCACGATGCGCAGCACCATCAAAGTACATCTTCCATGGGGGTTGAACTTCAACGACCATTGCGTCCTTATCAAGTAGTTCATCAGTTAGCTCCCAGTCATCAGGTATCGGATGATCTGCCAAGAAGTCTGCCAATGCTTGTCCTTTTACAGCCTTTTGAGGGATGTACAAAATCTCGAATTGTTGAAATTGGAGGTACTGTAAGCACGTGATTTTTGCTTCACGGACAGTCACTCCAAAAGAAATAGTAACAAAGGACCTCGCTGTACAATTTTCAATTTTCCGTAACGTGTGCTGCTAGTCATGTGTGGTTCTGTCCATTTTGTCCATTTTTACATTATTAAACAAAATACAAAATGTGTATGTCCTGGTAATTAGACCATAATTCATTCAGTAAAAGAAAAATTCACAAAAATATTCTAGGGTGCGATTTAACCTATTTAAATATTTTGATAATTATGTTTGTTTGAATTTCATTTTATTTTTAGTTTTAAGATTAGAAAAAAAAGAAGAAAAGAAAAAGGAAAAAAGAAAGGGAGAAAAGAATGAAGAAAACGGTTTGGGCCAAGGAAATAAACCAAAAATAGGCCCAAACCAATTCGATCAGGCCCAGTCCAAATCCAGTTGCCCAGACACCTCCTGAAACGACACCGTTTCAGGCCAATCCATCTCAGCCGTTCAAACTCTCGATCCAACGGCTCAGGACCTCTATCAGTAACCCGCTTCAAAACCCGACCCAGGAACCAATCCGATCCAACCCCTCACTTAAACCAAACGACCCTGTTTGACTACCAAATGACCCCGTCTCATTTCTCAGCATCAGATCCCAGCCGTTGAGATCATCTGATCTAACGACTCAGATCCAATCAACCTCCCCATATATAAACTCAGCCCTTTACCCCACACCCCCTATCCGAACCCCCCTTCAGTCATCTCCTTCCCCGAACCCTGAAACCCCCAAACCCTAACGCCGCCCTAGTTTCCCTTCCACCAAAACCCGGCGGCATGAACGCCGGTGGCCACCTCCCGAACACCCTAAGACCCCCTCACTCTCCTGAACATGGATCTGTTACTCCCTAGCCTCGAATCACTTTCGTTCGTCTCGAATCTTCATTTGAAGATTTGAGTCGAACCCGGATCTATGCCAAACCACCCCATCTTCATACCAGACACCCCCCTGACCTTCCTCGTGACCAAACCAAGCTTGGTTTGGTCCGAATCTACCCACAACTCCCAAAAATCCAGATCTGAAAATCCAGACTTTAGAACACATGCACATGGGGAATCCGGCTAGCCTTAACGGGGGTTTGAGGTCTAATAGACCTTAATCAAGGTGTTCTCATGTGAGAACACCCTGATTAAAGTTTGTTCGGCCTCAAAGGGTCAATGTCGAGTCAGATTTGGTTCAGTTTTGTTTGGACATTTTTGGTAAGTTTTCTTTTCCTTTTTGTTTTATTCAACTGCTAGTTAAGTATGTTAGCATGTTCTGTTGTGTTTGTTCGGTGTTTTCTGATACTCTTCTTAATTTCTTCCGTCTTTGTAAAGACCTTTTATTTGGTCAATTGTTTTCTGTGTATGATTTGAATGTATTCTGTGATATACATGTTCGATTAGATTAGTCGTCAAACGAGTTAATTCATATAGGTTCCCAGTGATTGAACAAAGTTGTCTGAAGTCACTCGGGACTCTGTACGTGTTGTTTATATGAACGATTGATTGTTATGTGTTACGACTAATATAGTCGAGTCGATATATGTCGTCAATTAGTTGCAGTCATTAATGATAACAACTTGATTCATGTTGTTTATTTTTGCTGTGATCGTATTTGAATCCCATTAGGAACTGAATTGTATTGCCTATTGATTTTGTTCAAATTGAATTAAAGAACATCTAGGGGAAAGGTTATAATGGCAGATTCAGACTTTGATTTTAAAACACGATGCCATTTGGTTTGGACCGTGGGCAGCATGTGTATGGTTAGCTTTAAGGAATTAAAATAACTGGACAGCATGTGCTGTCAGATTATATTCCCACTGCCCATACTTTTGTTAAATAAACAAGTGATTAGTACATTTTAACAACAAAAGAGAGAGGGGCTGTCAGGAATTTGATGGGAGTTTTATTTATTTAAAAGAGGTGAGTGGAAAAACAACAGGGAGGGGGAATTTGGAGTTGTCAAAAAGACTGTAAAGTGTTAAGGTTAGGCTATAAAAGAGGCAGACCTTCCATTAGAATGGGGGTTCAATTTTTGGAGTCTGGAGAGATCCTGGGAGTAAGAAAAACTAAAAAGGAAAAACAGAAATAAATTTCAGAACATTGTGAATGAGTATTGTCTAGAAGAAACTGTGCAAGAGTCCAGTTTGATCAGGCCTTCTGTGGGGTTTTGCTTTTCCTGTTGTCTGCCAAGTTTTCTTGTGGTTATTGGATTTCTGTTGCTGTTACATTCAACACTCTGGGCTGTTGTTTCCTGCTCTGTTTTTTTTCTGGGATTGTTCATTGGTCGCTCGACTCCTTGCTGAGCTTCACCATTATCGGCTGTTTATTTGTTGCTGTGTTGTTGCTGTGTCTGTTGCTGCTTTTGATTGTGGCACACTACTCGACTGATTATTCCCTTTCTTCCTTTCCTTTCTATACCAGGTACACACCCAATACACTGTCAGATGTAACTGGAAATTTGAGCATGAATGTAAATGAAAGACCTGAAGAATTTTGTTTATATACGTAGTTTGTCCCTTGAAATATCATGTAATGTATGAAATTTTATGCTTGTTTTGGATGCTGGAGATAGCCTTCAGGTTTGACAACTGTCAATGAATGGTAGTTTGAATGTTAGATTGTGCATATAGGATGGTGATAAGAGTATGCCTAAGGCAACAGGTTGTATCTCAGATTTAGTGCAATAGTGTAGTATAAGCATGTAATGTATGCCAAGCATGAAATTCGTACACTAAATAAGTTCTTTCCTTTCCAATAAATTGCTATATATAACTCTTAAAACCATGTTTTAAGATCAGGAACACAAACTCAGGGCCTCAACCTCACAAAGATCGAGTTCAGGCCAAAACAGGCCAAGCCAGCCTGCTTCGAACAAGCAGTGGCCCAGGTCTGGCCAATCACGCTTGGGCTGGATTTGGGCCCGATATTATTTGTTCGGACAGCCTCGTTTCTGATTTAGGCATTTCTGAATGTTGTTACAATCAACTTGTAAGCATGTAATTAATTAGGACTATCTACTGTTTTACAATTGATAAGGACAAACGCGATAAGAAACGTAGTTGCTATAGGATATCCTTTTAAAATAAGAACGAGATGAGCCTCGATGAAAATAAACAAAACGTGCAAATGCGGGGCCCTTGTTTAAATGTATATTATCGAAGCATTTAGGTTCCAGGACGGGTTGTTTAGCAAATCTCACAACCTTCCTAAAAATAACAATACGATAGACTCTTTAGGACGCGCCTTAATAAATCTTACCTTCTTAAACTCGGGTGCGCATTTATGTGACCCAAATCCAATTCTCAACGGAGCCGAAATGTGTTTCTAATCACGGGTACATTGATTGTGACGTGGTTCGAGATGCATGTCCATGACGTTGCAAATTCATAAAAAATAAAGAACGAGATGAGCCTCGCCAAATAAAAATACAAATTGCGGGGCCCTCAGTAAATATTTGCTTTAAAAATTATTTGGATTTCGGGATGGACCGTTTAGTGAAATTCCACGGTCTTACCCAAAATAAGTACGCTAGTCGCTTTAGGCGCGTCTTTAGTAATTTAATTTCCTTAAACTCGGGTGCGCATTGATGTGACCCAAATCCCAATCTCAACGGAGTCAAAGTGTGTCGACAACCACGGGTACATTGATTGTAACGCGGTTCGAGATACATTTTCACAACGTTGCAATTCCTGATAAAAACAGTAAAATGATAAAAGCGGTTAAAAGTTAAATTTTGCACATAAGTTCACACTTGTATAAAATCAGATAATCAAGCCGAATATGATAGTTAAGCGACCGTGCTAGAACCACGGAACTCGGGAATGCCTAACACCTTCTCCCGGGTTAACAGAATTCCTTATCCGGATTTCTGGTACGCAGACTGTAATATAGAGTCATTATTTTCCTCGATTCGGGATTAAAATTGGTGACTTGGGACACCCTAAATCTCCCAAGTGGCGACTCTGAAATTAATAAACCATCCCCGTTTCGATTGTCCTTTAATTGGAAAAACTCCCCTGCGCCCCTCGCGGGTGCGGAAAAAGGAGGTGTGACAGCTCTGGCGACTCTGCTGGGGACTTTTGACCCATAACCACTGGTTCAGGGTTAGAAATTCGAGCTTAGATAAATTGTTATATTTGGTTATATCTGATGTTCACATGTTTGAGCCTAATGTGCTAAATGTTGCTTTTACCGCTTTGATATTATCTGAACTGTATATAAACTGTGCCGAAACCCATCTCTTCTTTCCTCCGGGGAAAGGCTCGCTGGTCGAGACTCCCTATTCTGTTAGTGTCAATACCCGAAATAAGAAAGAGGACGGATAAGTTACGAAGCCGGACGGCCTTTTGGTTCCCGGTAAGTTGCCCCTCCTCGGCTCGAGTTGTCCGCTCGGGTACACTGTCTAGAACACTGACCCAGGTTTTGAACATAGAATAACGTGACTTCATGCCGGATCCCTAGTAGGAACGCTTATTTGCATCATGTTGCATATGACTTAGGGGACTCAACACAGGGGTTGGGTCCGTCTAGGACTAGCAACCTGATATGAAAGGACCATCCTAATGCATCCCATTTGTTTTCCGTGCATTTATTTGTCTCGAGCCCGCATGCTGACCAGTGTTTGAATAATGTGAAATTGAAAAAAAAAAGAAAAAAAAGGGAAGGAATAGCGGTTAAGGAGTTAATTGTTTATTTTTGAAAAAAAAGGCCAATGCCAAAATACCGTCAAAACTCTGCCGAAATTTTGAGAAAATGAAAAGAAAATGTCTTATTAGTTTTGTTTTATTAAATGCAAAGGAAAAATAGAAAAGAAGAGAAAAAAAGGGGTCGTCGTTCTGCTTTTATATACTTTTTATAAAAAAAAAATAAAAAAAAAATACATACATATATATATATATATATAGTTTGTCCTGTCACAAAAATGAAGATGGAAAAGAGTCTTATTTTTGATATATATATATATCTCTACATATATATATATAAATATAAATATATGTCTTTATTTGTGGCAAAAATACTTGTTTGGCCAAAAGTCATGGAAGTTTTTAGACCCTTAATTTTCAAAAAAAGGTAATAAATGTGCAGGATGAGCACAGTAATAAATGTGCAGGGTTTTTCATAAAGTTTTATAAAAAGTATACGTCTAAATAAAGTTTTATTTTTTTATTCACTTGGCATAATCACCCTAATAAATGTGCAGGATGAGCACGGTACAAAACGAACCTTTTTCAGTAATGACCAAGATCCCGTTTGAATTGCGGTTATGGTGGAACGACTTAGGCAAAGAAGGGCAAGACAAAGTAAGGAAATATCTGAAAGGTCTCCCGGACCTACTAAACGTTCAGCCTCGGGGTGATATCATCAGATCATTGGTCACTTGTTGGGATTCCGCACACAACGTGTTCCATTTTTCGGACTTCGAGCTCACCCCGACGTTGGAAGAAATAGCAGGGTACATCGGGATTGATGAAGCCCCTTTTAGGTTCAAATACTTGATTGCACCTAGAGCTGTCACGGTACACAGGTTTCTGGATTTCCTAAAAATACCTCGGACATTCCACCATCCAGATCTTGCCAAAGGATTCTGCAGTCTCCACCTCATATATGCTAGATACGGCCACGTGGGCGGGTTCAATAAGCCGGATTTCAAACTATGCAGTAGAGGCAACCGACAAAAGTGGGACGAACACAGGCTAGTGGCTTTTATGACAGCCTTTCTGGGTCTTATAGTGTTCCCTAGGAAAGATGGAAACATTGATCTAAAGATAACCGGGGTCGTCAATACTTTGCTTACCCAAGATAAAAGTACTCTGGCGCCTATGATTATGGCTGACATTTTCCGGGCTCTCACTGCTTGTCGAGCCAGGGGCGACTTTTTCGAAGGATGTAACCTACTGTTGCAAATGTGGATGACCGATCATTTATGCCATCGCTCCTCACTTTTGGGTTATGGTTCGCCAGAGAAAACTTGTATTGGAGAATTCTACACGAGAATCAAAGGGCTCAATTTACCTGAGGGAGTCACATCATGGACCGCATTTCTCCGAACTCTCACTGCCAGCCAAATCCAATGGACACTCGGATGGTCACCTATCGAGGAAATCATATACATGCCGGCAACCCGGCCTCACTTTCTGTTGATGGGACTGAAAAGTATCCAACCCTATGCACCGTATCGGGTTTTGAGGCAACTTGGGAGGTACCAAGTGGTACCGAAAGATGAAGATTTGAGTACCCAAGTGATTGAAATCAGTCCGAACGGTCATTTCCCTGAAGAAGAAGTTCGCCAAATCTGGAGTGAATGCCAACATCTGACAGCAAACACTTGTGTGATTGATACGGCAAAAGGGGAAGTCGCCCCAGAATATCACGCTTGGTTTAGAGGTAGCCTGTCCTACGAAAGACCGGCTAAGAGGCCGCATCTCAAAGATTTCGTAGAATCATCCCAAGGGCAATGGAACTGGTTAGCAAAAGAGAAGGGTTATCGGGCAGAGATTGGCGATTTGAAGCTACAAATGGACAGTCTGAAATTCGATAACAGCGTACAAATCGCGGCGGATCGAAGCGAAAAGAATAGATTGATCCAAGAGAATGAAGAGCTTAAGGCCCAAGTCCAAAAATTGAGATTGTCTCTCGATGAGCAGCCCAGAAGTCGATCAGACCAGCGGTTGATAAAGGGTTTGAAAAGAGAGATCACGGAATGGCGAGACAGGTTAGAAGAATCCGAAAAGGTCATGACAGAGTTCAAGGCACGGTGGGGAACAAGAGTAGATCAGCATCGCCGATGTTTGAACCAATTGAAACGTGACCACGAGAAGACTGTGGCCAAAATAAAGAGGGAGATGGCTACACTTGAGTTTAAAGCAGTTAAGCAGGCCGGGGATTTCCAATCGGAGAGTAGATACTGTTACGACTTGTTGGCCCAA
The DNA here is from genome assembly GCF_000393655.2 of Nicotiana sylvestris. Taxonomy (NCBI): domain Eukaryota; kingdom Viridiplantae; phylum Streptophyta; class Magnoliopsida; order Solanales; family Solanaceae; genus Nicotiana; species Nicotiana sylvestris. The sequence goes on from NC_091064.1 coordinate 109,461,602, forward strand.
ATGAAGGAAGAAGTGCGACAGCTGAGGGATCAGCATATACAGGACTCACAGGTATTCAAGACGTGCAGTGATCAGATAAGACACCTACTCATAGAGAAGAAAAAAACCAGAGACAAGATCAGGGCCATTGCCCATGCCATCATCAGAAGGTGTCGACGGTGTGAAAACATGACCTGCGTTACCGTTCTCCCAGTAGTGATGGGTTATGTCAAACAGACCATGCACGAGTTGGAGCAGCTCGAAAGGGATCTCGCACCTAGAACCGCGAAAAGGCCGAACGATGCCTCGCGGGTCCCTAAGTTGGAAAATTAACCTCTGGTCGAGTCTTGTTTTAGTTGAGCTTTGATGTTTTCCCATATATTGTTTTCCATTTTTCCTTCAATCAAATAGGGTCAAAGAACCGTGGAGTCTGTACTGTGGCTATTTTGTTTGAAGCAATGTGTAATAGCAAATTTTGATAATGAAATTAAGTGACTCCGGAAGAATTTCTATGTGTCTTTACTTTGGGGCAGAACTACGCCTGGTCTGATTCACGCGGGGACGTGATACGTAGGCAATCCCCATAAGATTCGACCGCTTTTAATAAATAAAGAAAAGAAAATGTAAATAAAATAAAACGCAGAGTTTCGCAAAATACTTTAAAAGAGACGAATGAACAAGTCGGGATGACGCATGTGGTTTGAAGCAAAGCATGTAGAAACGGTTAACTGCCTAGGTGCATTGCATCCTCTATGTGTTATGATCAAATCTGTTAAGCTCTAACACTAACAAAATTTGTTGTTGTCTGATACCAGACAGTTAGTTGTTAAAGAATTCTGGCAACACATTCATACCAAACCAGATCCAAAGGACCGGTAGCAACAAGCATGACTACTTCAGAGAATAGTAATGAGGAAGAAAGGCCGATGAGCCAGTTGCTAAAAGAGGCAATGGAAAAGATTGAAAGGATGGGACTAGAGATGCATGCAATGCAGCTAGCCCTGGCCAAAACACAAAAGAGCCCTGAGACACTGGGACACATGCCGGAGTACCCTCACTCTGGCCCTTCCACAAGCCGCCCAAATCCCCTCTATCATCAAGAAAGAAGCCCTCATGATTCCCAAGCTCCACCACCCCATCAACCTCTCCCAACACCCAATATTCCCATTTTTGTGGGACCTGCATCAGCCCCTTTGCAGCGAACGACCAGTGAGCCATTGTTTCAGGCTCACGATACACAATACTATCCCCCTGAGCCTACATTCCATGCACCCGAACCACAGGCTTACAATCCCCATCTGGAAGTACCGGCAGAGGTTGAGAAGCCGGTTAAGGCCCCTGAACAGGATGAAGTGTTAAGAAAGTTCAAAAGCCTGGAGCAATCCTTCAGGAACTTGCACGGGCTGGGCAATCAAGTCAGCGTGGCATACAAAGATCTGTGCCCTTTCCCAAATGTCCAACTCCCGGCTGGGTTCAAGATGCCCAAGTTTGATTTATATGAAGGGCACGGTGATCCCATGGCACATTTGCGGGGATTCTGTAGCAAAATGAGAGGGGCAGGAGGCAAGGATGAGCTTTTGATAGCTTATTTCGGCCAAAGTCTGAGTGGATCTGCACTGGAATGGTATACCAGGCAAGATTTCAGCAGGTGGTACACGTGGGATGATCTGGCGCAGGCTTTTGCAGGTCATTTCCAGTACAACCTGGAGATAGTCCCTGACCGTCTCACGTTATTGAGAACTGGGAAGAAACCCGGGGAAAGTTTTCGCGAGTTCGGGTTCCGCTGGAGAGAACAAGCAGCTAGGGTCGATCCTCCCATGAGAGAGGGAGAGATGGTAGACTACTTTTTGCAGACATTGGATCCAACCTACTTTGGTCACTTGGTGACAACGGTTGGAAAATCTTTCAACGAGGTGGTCAAAATAGGGGTCATGATAGAAGAAGGTTTGAGGTCGGACAAGATCTTAAACTATTCGGCACTTAAGGCCACAACCCAGGCTATTCAAAGCGGCACGGGAGGTGCGCTAAGAAGAAAGAAAGAAGAGGTTGCCACGATCGAGGCAGGCAGTTGGTCCAGGGCTGGCAGGCCGCACTACAACCAACCCAGGCCTCACAGGTCAAACTACCCATACAACCCACCACAAAATTTCTATCCACCTCGAGAACCACATTGTTCCGTACACCAAGCCCAGGTATACACTCAGCCTCCGGTTCGCCCACAATGGCGCGCACCGGCTCCCCAGAACATATATGCACCACCACAAAACACTTACCCTCCACCAAGGGCATATAGAAATCCTTCAGGGGCAGGTTTCCGGGGAAATCCAGATGCCAGAAATGACAGGTTGCGGAAGCAAAGAACCTTCACCGAACTGGGAGAAACCTACACCGCTGTGTTCCACAAGCTGCGGCAATTGGGTTTGGTTAGTCCTGTCCATACTCGGGAACCAAATCCCCCGCCTCAGAATTTGGATCGTTCAATCAGTTGTGAATACTGTTCAGGGATGCTCGGGCACGATACCGAGAAGTGCTGGAAGTTAAGGCATGCCATACAGGATCTTATTGACACCAATAAGATCGAGGTCCAGACACCGGAGGCTCCTAACATCAACCAAAACCCACTGCCAGCGCACCACGAAACTCACATGATTGAGTTGGTGTGTGAGGGAGGAGAATTAAGAAAACCCTCACAAACAGTGATGATGATCCAAGCTGCCCCAAAAGAAGTCTTAACCAGTGGAGGAACAAATGTACAGTCGCAGGGAGAAGGCGTCAAGCCGGTAGTAATATGGGGGAAGAGCCCGTCCGTCATAGCAAGCAAACCCGAGCCAAGCAAGTTGGTAATACCAGGGATCCTGCCCACACCGGCAGTCATGTTGAAAGGGGTATGTGGAGAACGGGTGACCATAAAGCCGGTGGTCCAACTGCCAATGCTTGACAGCAGGGCTGTGCCCTGGAAATATGAAAAAGCAGTGGTGACGTACCAAGGAAAACAGGTGGAAGAAGTCAGTTGTGAAGCGCAAGGGCTGACTCGATCAGGTCGATGTTTTGCTCCGGTGGAGTTAAGAAAAACCAACCCAGTGGCAACCAAGAAGCCAGTGTCAGAAGAAGAGGCTGAAGACTTCCTGAGGAAGATGAAAGTACAAGACTATTCTGTGGTTGAGCAGCTGAGAAAAACACCTGCCCAGATCTCACTATTGTCATTACTCCTCCATTCCGAGGAACATCGTCGGGCCCTGTTAAAGATATTGAACGAGGCCCATGTACCCAGTGAGATTTCTGTAAACCACCTGGAAACCATCGCCAGCAAGATTTTCGAGGTGAACAGGGTAACATTCTCAGATGATGACCTGCCGGTGGAAGGTACGGAGCATAACAAAGCTCTATACCTAGCTGTCAAATGTGAAGACTCGGTGGTAACTCGAGTATTGGTGGATAACGGCTCAAGCGCCAATATTTGTCCATTATCCACCCTGGACCAGTTAAAGATTGACCGTGGAAGAATCCGGGAGAATAGCATCTGTGTCCGGGGGTTTGACGGAAATGGAACCGCCACTGTGGGGGATGTTGTACTTGAATTAACCATTGGTCCGGTCCTATTTACCATGGAATTCCAGGTGTTGGACGCCACGGTATCTTACAACTTGCTGTTAGGACGACCCTGGATTCATGCAGCTAAAGCGGTGCCTTCCACCCTACATCAGACAGTGAAGTTCGAGTGGGAAAGACAAGAGGTCGTGTTGCACGGCGAGGATACAACATGCACCATGGGCGGAACCATTGTGCCTTTCATAGAGACCACTGATGACAAGGGTCCCTGGGTCTACCAGATTCTCGATACAGGGTCGGCCAACAAAATTTCTGAAGGAGAAATCATCCCGCACCCTAGGGTGGCTGCCGCAACAGTCATGATGGTATCAGAAATGCTGGGTAATGGGTTTGTGCCGGGAAAAGGCCTGGGAGTTGAACTTCAAGGGATAGTCCAACCTGTCTCCCTTCCTAAGAATCTGGAAACTTTCGGGTTGGGGTTCAAACCAACCGCAGCAGACAGGAAGCAAGCGCGAAAAATGAAGAAGAGGGTCTGGTTTCTGCCTAAACCAGTGCCACGCCTCTCAAGGTCTTTTGTTAAAGCAAGTGCCAAGGGGTCAGCGATCCCAAAGATTCGAGGACCTTTGATCGGTATAAATGAAGACCTGAATCAGAGTTTTGAGAGGCTATTCGCGGATGTCAGTATGGTGGAAGCTGGAGAAGGTTCCAGCAGAGCAGAGATACAATTTGTGGGGCCTGAGGCCAAGACCAACAATTGGACGGTTACTCCTCTTCCTGTCCGAGGGGAGTCTTGGTAGTAGGCTTTGATTAATGTTTTGTTTGTTTGTTTGTTTGATCGGATTATTCAAGGGTGTAATCCAAATTTTACTTTCGTTTTGTAAAAGTGTGAACCCTTTTTATCCCGCAAATTTAATAAAGTTCTTTTCTTTTGTCTCATTTTAATTTTTGTCTTGTTCTTTTTCTTTCTGGACAGTTCTCTTTTTACTGGTTCTAATGACATGGCATGCACAGCGGATCTTCGACCTAGTCTAATAAATCAATCTGAAACCGACTCAATGATGCAAAAGGTCGTTTGTGACGATGAATCTGAATGTGAAGAAGGTGAAGCCTTCGAAGAAATAAACAGAGAACTGTGCCAATTTGAAGAGAAACCCAAGCCTAACCTAAATGACACTGAGGCTGTGAACCTAGGAGACGCTGATAACATCCAAGAGACCAAAATTAGCGTCCACATTGAGCCGAATGTCAAAGCAGAATTGATCGAAACTCTCAGGGAATTCAAAGATGTTTTTGCATGGTCATATGATGATATGCCTGGATTGAGCACCAATTTAGTGGTTCACAAATTGCCCACTGACCCGGCATACCCTCCGGTCAAGCAAAAACTAAGGAAATTTAAAACAGAAATGAGTGTAAAGATCAAAGAAGAAGTGATTAAGCAATTACAATCGAAGGTCATTCGGGTCACTCGGTATCCCGATTGGTTGGCCAATGTGGTACCAGTCCCAAAGAAGGATGGAAAAATCAGGGTATGCGTTGATTACCGCAACCTCAACAAAGCAAGTCCCAAGGACAATATCCCGCTGCCCAACATTCATATCCTGATCGACAATTGCGCTGGGCGCGAGATCGGATCCTTTGTGGATTGCTATGCAGGTTATCATCAGATCCTAATGGATGAGGAGGATGCTGAGAAGACAGCGTTTATTACGCCATGGGGAACCTACTGCTATCGGGTAATGCCGTTCGGGTTAAAGAACGCCGGGGCAACGTACATGCGAGCAATGACTGCTGTGTTTCATGACATGATACACAAAGAAATAGAGGTGTACGTCGATGATGTGATCATCAAATCTTGGCGTCAGGAGGACCATGTAGCAGACCTAAGGAGATTTTTCCAAAGACTCCGGAGGTATGATATCAAGCTTAACCCGGCCAAATGCGCATTCGGGGTTCCATCAGGAAAGTTGCTAGGATTCATCGTCAGTCGACGGGGGATTGAGTTAGACCCATCCAAAATTGAATCCATCCGAGATTTGCCACCGCCAAGGAACAAAACAGAGGTAATGAGTTTGCTGGGTAGACTCAATTATATCAGCAGGTTCATCGCTCAACTCACAGCAACTTGTGAGCCCATATTTCGGCTGCTGAGAAAGGACGCTGCAGTAGGTTGGACAGCAGAGTGTCAGGAGGCCTTCGACCAAATCAAAGGGTATCTGTCTAATCCACCCGTATTGGTCCCGCCTAAGCCCGGGAAACCCCTAATCCTTTACCTGACGGTCTTGGAAAATTCATTTGGTTGTGTACTGGGGCAACATGATGACACAGGGAGGAAGGAGCAGGCCATCTACTATCTTAGCAAGAAATTCACAGTGCATGAGGTCAAGTACACTCAACTCGAGAAAACGTGCTGCGCCCTAACTTGGGTAGCTCAGAAGTTGAAGCACTACCTGTCTTCATATACTACTTATCTCATATCCCGCTTGGACCCATTGAAGTATATCTTTCAGAAACCTATGCCCACGGGAAGGTTGGCAAAATGGCAAATTCTGCTCACAGAGTTTGATATCATCTATGTGACGAGGACGGCCATGAAAGCCCAGGCGCTGGTAGACCATTTGGCAGAGAATCCCGTTGATGAAAAATACGAGCCCTTAAGAACGTATTTTCCTGACGAAGAGGTGATGCATACGAATGAGTTGGAATTACCCGAGGAACCGGGTTGGAAGCTTTTCTTCGATGGAGCTGCAAACGCAAAAGGGGTTGGAATAGGAGCAGTACTCATTTCTGAAACAGGACGGCATTATCCTGTTACGGCTCAACTGCGCTTCTATTGCACCAACAATATGGCCGAATATGAGGCTTGCATTCTGGGTCTGCGCTTGGCTGCTGACATGGATGTCCAAGACGTCTTGGTCTTGGGAGACTCGGACCTCTTGGTACATCAAATTCAGGGTGAATGGGAAACACGAGATCTAAAGCTCATACCATACCGACAATGCTTGCATGATCTGAGCAAGCAATTTCGATCGGTAAAGTTCAAACACATCCCGAGAGTTCACAATGAGGTTGCGGATGCCTTAGCCACCTTAGCATCAATGCTGCACCACCCTGACAAAATGTATGTTGACCCTCTACACATCCAGGTCCGTGATCAGCACGCCTACTGCAATGCCATAGAAGAAGAAGCAGATGGCGAACCCTGGTTTCATGATATCAAGGAATACCTCAGGATGGGGATATATCCGGAACATGCCTCTGGGGACCAAAAAAGAGCCCTTCGGCGTTTGTCGAATGGTTTCTTCCTCAGTGGAGGAGTATTGTACAAAAGAACCCCGGATTTGGGATTGTTGAGATGCATAGATGCCGGGCAGGCAACGACGGTTATGGCGGAAGTACATGCCGGAGTTTGTGGGCCGCACATGAGCGGATATGTATTGGCAAGAAAGATCCTTCGAACAGGGTGTTATTGGCTAACCATGGAACACGACTGTATCACTTTCGTAAGGAAATGCCATCAGTGCCAGATACATGGAGATTTGATTCATTCTCCGCCAACAGAGTTACATACGATGTCAGCACCCTGGCCGTTTGTAGCATGGGGCATGGATGTCATTGGGCCCATCGAGCCAGCAGCGTCCAACGGTCATAGGTTCATTCTAGTGACCATTGATTACTTCACCAAATGGGTTGAGGCTAAAACCTTCAAATCAGTAACCAAGAAGGCAGTGGTGGACTTTGTTCACTCCCATATCATCTGCAGATTTGGGATCCCAAAAGTGATCATCACGGATAACGGTGCGAATCTTAATAGCAGCTTGATGAGAGAGGTATGCCAACAATTCAAGATTACACACCGCAATTCCACCCCATATCGTCCTAAGGCAAATGGAGCAGTCGAAGCAGCCAATAAGAATATCAAGAAGATACTGCGAAAAATGGTGGAAGGGTCCAGACAGTGGCACGAGAAATTACCCTTTGCTTTGTTGGGTTACCGCACTACCGTCCGGACTTCCATAGGCACAACTCCTTATTTGTTGGTGTATGGAACTGAGGCCGTGATACCAGCGGAGGTCGAAATTCCGTCCCTCCGAATTGTCGCTGAAGCCGGAATTGATGATGATGAATGGATCAAAGCTCGCTTGGAACAGTTGAGCCTGATAGATGAGAAAAGATTGGCAGCAGTGTGCCATGGTCAGCTGTACCAGAAGAGAATGGCAAGAGCGTATAATAAAAAGGTGCGCCCTAGGAAGTTTGAAGTAGGGCAGCAGGTATTGAAGAAGATCCTCCCACATCAGGTCGAGGCAAAAGGCAAATTCGCCCCAAATTGGCAAGGGCCTTATATCGTGACCAGAGTCTTGGCCAATGGTGCTTTGTGTTTGACAGATGTCGAGGGAAGATGTGTCGACATGGCTATCAATTCAGATGCAGTCAAGAGATATTATGCGTAATTTCTTTAAATTATGGCAATTTTGGTTTATTTGTTTGTATTTGGCATTTGTTGAATAATGAGATGACGGAGGCAATTCTTTCTTCTATCCAAACACTTTTAACCCTCGCTTCCCCCTTTGAGCCTTAAGCAAATTCTTTCAATACCCCTCTTTTGGAATCACTAATGGGAAAGATACGAAAAAAAGAAAAGAAAAGAAAGGAAAAGAAAAGAAAAAGAAAAAGAAAAGGAAAAGAAAATGAAAAGAAAGAAAAGAAAAATCAAGGAATATAAAACCGTGGGAACTACGTTTGACCTGATTCCTCAAAGAGGATACGTAGGCGCCTCACGGCTCGGTCATAGTATGCATCGTAGCAAATATAGGATGCATAATGTACATAGTGTGCACAATATAGCACAATGTGCGTAACGCACGTAACTCAACATAAGCGTAAAAAATAAATTCCCCAAGCAAGAAAACTGGGGCAGAGGTTATGTTTTAAGTTCCAACAAAGGTTTGATTCCAAAAGTTGTAGCACATCACCCTTCAAGTTGTTTTCATTTTTATAGCCTTTCTTCAATCCCACACCAAAACCAACATCGACATCCAAAAGACCTCCCGATCAATGTTCGAGAGATGCCAAATCCGGCAAATAAGGCCGAGAATAATACACTGATCCCCAGCAAAGAAGAGGATCGTAAGACTGGGATTGAGTTGATAGTCAAAAGAATCCCCGGAAGAGAGGGTCGTATCTACAACACCCCGGATCCTCGAAAGAAATAAAATGAGAGAGTCTTATCGGTGAAAACCTTCACAGGCACCGAAAGGCGATGTAAGATGAGGGATATGAAATGAGGGAGTCTTATTGGTGAAAACCTTCACAGGCACCGTAAGGCGCCAGGAGATGAGAGAAACGAGAGAGTCTCATTAGTGAAAACCCCTCGAAGGGCACTATGAGGCGACAAGACAGATCGGCAAAAGCTACAACATCCGAAACGGACACTCCTTTATCATCCCCCGCAAGTCAGACCATCGGGCAAATCGATTGATACAAATAAACTGGGTCGGGAATCTATGGTGCACGTCATGATCACGGGGACCAGTTGTGTCCTCCAGATAAGTTCTTTGGATTGTCTCCTCCCACAAAATATTGGTTCAGAAAGTTTTTCTCTTTTCCATATCTTTATTTCTTTTCCTAAAATGTGTCTTGAAAGGATTTTTCAAAGCTTACTACCAGAAACCGAAGGGGAATTCATCCCAATGCAGGATAATACAAACAGTCTTAAGGGCCGGTCCCAGGCAATGCAGTGATTGTGCCCGGAAATTTTTGGAAGAAGTAAGCTCCAAAAGGGAGTGGTTCCGGGAGTTAGAAGCAGACTGCCACATCATGTGTTTAAAGAGAAAGCAGAAAAGGGGATAAATTGAAAACCAATCCCCAGCAGGCTAGAGACCCCCAATAGGCAACTTTGCCCGCCAACCAGTTATGGGGACAAAGAGCAAGAGAAGGGGAAGAGAGAAAAATGGCTCGCCAGAAAGGCACCCTCTACCACCACGATTAAAACTGATTAAATCCTTTTGTCTGCTGCAGGAAAACAAAGGATTGATGATGGCAGCAAGATGCACCGCCATGGAAGTCACCAAAAACCGGGGCAGAAAATTTTCTGCCAATTGTCGAAAATTTTCTCGGAAGAACGGGAAAGCAATTTCAATACTTTTAAGTTCTAGGTCGCCCACCAGTATAATGCGGGAATACATTTAAGTTCTAGGTCGCCCACCAGTACAATGCGGGAATACATTTAAGTTCTAGGTCGCCCACCAGTATAATGCGGGAATACATTTAAGTTCTAGGTCGCCCACCAGTACAATGCGGGAATACATTTAAGTTCTAGGTCGCCCACCAGTATAATGCGGGAATACATTTAAGTTCTAGGTCGCCCACCAGTATAATGCGGGAATACTTTTAAGTTCTAGGTCGCCCACCAGTATAATGCGGGAATACATTTAAGTTCTAGGTCGCCCACCAGTATAATGCGGGAATACATTTAAGTTCTAGGTCGCCCACCAGTATAATGCGGGAATACTTTTAAGTTCTAGGTCGCCCACCAGTATAATGCGGGAATACATTTAAGTTCTAGGTCGCCCACCAGTACAATGCGGGAATACATTTAAGTTCTAGGTCGCCCACCAGTATAATGCGGGAATACATTTAAGTTCTAGGTCGCCCACCAGTATAATGCGGGAATACTTTTAAGTTCTAGGTCGCCCACCAGTATAATGCGGGAATACATTTAAGTTCTAGGTCGCCCACCAGTATAATGCGGGAATACTTTTAAGTTCTAGGTCGCCCACCAGTATAATGCGGGAATACATTTAAGTTCTAGGTCTCCCACCAGTATAATGCGGGAATACATTTAAGTTCTAGGTCGCCCACCAGTATAATGCGGGAATACATTTAAGTTCTAGGTTGCCCACCAGTATAATGCGGGAATACATTTAAGTTCTAGGTCGCCCACCAGTATAATGTGGGAATACATTTAAGTTCTAGGTCGCCCACCAGTATAATGCGGGAATACTTTTAAGTTCTAGGTCGCCCACCAGTATAATGCGGGAATACATTTAAGTTCTAGGTCGCCCACCAGTATAATGCGGGAATACATTTAAGTTCTAGGTCGCCCACCAGTATAATGCGGGAATACATTTAAGTTCTAGGTCGCCCACCAGTATAATGCGGGAATACTTTTAAGTTCTAGGTCGCCCACCAGTATAATGCGGGAATACATTTAAGTTCTAGGTCGCCCACCAGTATAATGCGGGAATACATTTAAGTTCTAGGTCGCCCACCAGTATAATGCGGGAATACATTTAAGTTCTAGGTCGCCCACCAGCATAATGCGGGAATACTTTTAAGTTCTAGGTCGCCCACCAGTATAATGCGGGAATACCCTTTAGCTCTAGATTTTGGAATCAGTCACCCCACCCGAAAACGGAAGGGTACAACAGAGAGCCCCGAACGGGAAACAATAAAATCCCAGCACCAAGAAGCAGACAACTGCAGAGGCAAGCGCACAATTCAAAGGGAAGAAGGAACGCGTCTCAAAAGAAGTAGTTTGGGAACGTTGTAGCATGCCCAGTATAACAATTCTGATGAAAAGCCATACCACTGAAGAAACCATTGGAAGATCTAAAGAAGAAAGCCGTGTCCCCAGCAAATCAAGCAAAGTGATGAGAACTGGCATTCAGAAAAGGTGAAGGACCAGCATCATCTCCAAGTTCACAAAATAAAGGCGTCAGAGGAAAGCGTTAGCCGACAAGAAAGCAAGGCAACAAGAACAAGTTGAAGATGGATGAGATTTCAGGATCCTCAGTTTAGCTTAGCTTCTTGTTTTCCTTTTAGAGCAATGTAATAGGGAGATCGGTTGAGCAGTAGCATCCTACAGCAGCATACAACAGCGCACAACAACAGCAAGCAATACAGTCACACGGTAGTCCCAGCTACCAAAATTTCCCGAACTACATTGACCTGATTCCTGTTCAGCCCAGGATATGTAGGAAACCTCTGAAGCAAAGGTTCGGTCAAATCTCTTTCAAAAAATGCTTCACACGGAGTATTCGGACGGGCAAAAATCGCTCGCTTTATCTTTGCGCGAAAACCCTTCGTGTCTTCGTGCAAAGAGGGGCAGCTGTAAGCACGTGATTTTTGCTTCACGGACAGTCACTCCAAAAGAAATAGTAACAAAGGACCTCGCTGTACAATTTTCAATTTTCCGTAACGTGTGCTGCTAGTCATGTGTGGTTCTGTCCATTTTGTCCATTTTTACATTATTAAACAAAATACAAAATGTGTATGTCCTGGTAATTAGACCATAATTCATTCAGTAAAAGAAAAATTCACAAAAATATTCTAGGGTGCGATTTAACCTATTTAAATATTTTGATAATTATGTTTGTTTGAATTTCATTTTATTTTTAGTTTTAAGATTAGAAAAAAAAGAAGAAAAGAAAAAGGAAAAAAGAAAGGGAGAAAAGAATGAAGAAAACGGTTTGGGCCAAGGAAATAAACCAAAAATAGGCCCAAACCAATTCGATCAGGCCCAGTCCAAATCCAGTTGCCCAGACACCTCCTGAAACGACACCGTTTCAGGCCAATCCATCTCAGCCGTTCAAACTCTCGATCCAACGGCTCAGGACCTCTATCAGTAACCCGCTTCAAAACCCGACCCAGGAACCAATCCGATCCAACCCCTCACTTAAACCAAACGACCCCGTTTGACTACCAAACGACCCCGTCTCATTTCTCAGCATCAGATCCCAGCCGTTGAGATCATCTGATCTAACGACTCAGATCCAATCAACCTCCCCATATATAAACTCAGCCCTTTACCCCACACCCCCTATCCGAACCCCCCCTTCAGTCATCTCCTTCCCCGAACCCTGAAACCCCCAAACCCTAACGCCGCCCTAGTTTCCCTTCCACCAAAACCCGGCGGCATGAACGCCGGTGGCCACCTCCCGAACACCCTAAGACCCCCTCACTCTCCTGAACATGGATCTGTTACTCCCTAGCCTCGAATCACTTTCGTTCGTCTCGAATCTTCATTTGAAGATTTGAGTCGAACCCGGATCTATGCCAAACCACCCCATCTTCATACCAGACACCCCCCTGACCTTCCTCGTGACCAAACCAAGCTTGGTTTGGTCCGAATCTACCCACAACTCCCAAAAATCCAGATCTGAAAATCCAGACTTTAGAACACATGCACATGGGGAATCCGGCTAGCCTTAACGGGGGTTTGAGGTCTAATAGACCTTAATCAAGGTGTTCTCATGTGAGAACACCCTGATTAAAGTTTGTTCGGCCTCAAAGGGTCAATGTCGAGTCAGATTTGGTTCAGTTTTGTTTGGACATTTTTGGTAAGTTTTCTTTTCCTTTTTGTTTTATTCAACTGCTAGTTAAGTATGTTAGCATGTTCTGTTGTGTTTGTTCGGTGTTTTCTGATACTCTTCTTAATTTCTTCCGTCTTTGTAAAGACCTTTTATTTGGTCAATTGTTTTCTGTGTATGATTTGAATGTATTCTGTGATATACATGTTCGATTAGATTAGTCGTCAAACGAGTTAATTCATATAGGTTCCCAGTGATTGAACAAAGTTGTCTGAAGTCACTCGGGACTCTGTACGTGTTGTTTATATGAACGATTGATTGTTATGTGTTACGACTAATATAGTCGAGTCGATATATGTCGTCAATTAGTTGCAGTCATTAATGATAACAACTTGATTCATGTTGTTTATTTTTGCTGTGATCGTATTTGAATCCCATTAGGAACTGAATTGTATTGCCTATTGATTTTGTTCAAATTGAATTAAAGAACATCTAGGGGAAAGGTTATAATGGCAGATTCAGACTTTGATTTTAAAACACGATGCCATTTGGTTTGGACCGTGGGCAGCATGTGTATGGTTAGCTTTAAGGAATTAAAATAACTGGACAGCATGTGCTGTCAGATTATATTCCCACTGCCCATACTTTTGTTAAATAAACAAGTGATTAGTACATTTTAACAACAAAAGAGAGAGGGGATGTCAGGAATTTGATGGGAGTTTTATTTATTTAAAAGAGGTGAGTGGAAAAACAACAGGGAGGGGGAATTTGGAGTTGTCAAAAAGACTGTAAAGTGTTAAGGTTAGGCTATAAAAGAGGCAGACCTTCCATTAGAATGGGGGTTCAATTTTTGGAGTCTGGAGAGATCCTGGGAGTAAGAAAAACTAAAAAGGAAAAACAGAAATAAATTTCAGAACATTGTGAATGAGTATTGTCTAGAAGAAACTGTGCAAGAGTCCAGTTTGATCAGGCTTTCTGTGGGGTTTTGCTTTTCCTGTTGTCTGCCAAGCTTTCTTGTGGTTATTGGATTTCTGTTGCTGTTACATTCAACACTCTGGGCTGTTGTTTCCTGCTCTGTTTTTTTTCTGGGATTGTTCATTGGTCGCTCGACTCCTTGCTGAGCTTCACCATTATCGGCTGTTTATTTGTTGCTGTGTTGTTGCTGTGTCTGTTGCTGCTGTTGATTGTGGCACACTACTCGACTGATTATTCCCTTTCTTCCTTTCCTTTCTATACCAGGTACACACCCAATACACTGTCAGATGTAACTGGAAATTTGAGCATGAATGTAAATGAAAGACCTGAAGAATTTTGTTTATATACGTAGTTTGTCCCTTGAAATATCATGTAATGTATGAAATTTTATGCTTGTTTTGGATGCTGGAGATAGCCTTCAGGTTTGACAACTGTCAATGAATGGTAGTTTGAATGTTAGATTGTGCATATAGGATGGTGATAAGAGTATGCCTAAGGCAACAGGTTGTATCTCAGATTTAGTGCAATAGTGTAGTATAAGCATGTAATGTATGCCAAGCATGAAATTCGTACACTAAATAAGTTCTTTCCTTTCCAATAAATTGCTATATATAACTCTTAAAACCATGTTTTAAGATCAGGAACACAAACTCAGGGCCTCAACCTCACAAAGATCGAGTTCAGGCCAAAACAGGCCAAGCCAGCCTGCTTCGAACAAGCAGTGGCCCAGGTCTGGCCAATCACGCTTGGGCTGGATTTGGGCCCGATATTATTTGTTCGGACAGCCTCGTTTCTGATTTAGGCATTTCTGAATGTTGTTACAATCAACTTGTAAGCATGTAATTAATTAGGACTATCTACTGTTTTACAATTGATAAGGACAAACGCGATAAGAAACGTAGTTGCTATAGGATATCCTTTTAAAATAAGAACGAGATGAGCCTCGATGAAAATAAACAAAACGTGCAAATGCGGGGCCCTTGTTTAAATGTATATTATCGAAGCATTTAGGTTCCAGGACGGGTTGTTTAGCAAATCTCACAACCTTCCTAAAAATAACAATACGATAGACTCTTTAGGACGCGCCTTAATAAATCTTACCTTCTTAAACTCGGGTGCGCATTTATGTGACCCAAATCCAATTCTCAACGGAGCCGAAATGTGTTTCTAATCACGGGTACATTGATTGTGACGTGGTTCGAGATGCATGTCCATGACGTTGCAAATTCATAAAAAAATAAAGAACGAGATGAGCCTCGCCAAATAAAAATACAAATTGCGGGGCCCTCAGTAAATATTTGCTTTAAAAATTATTTGGATTTCGGGATGGACCGTTTAGTGAAATTCCACGGTCTTACCCAAAATAAGTACGCTAGTCGCTTTAGGCGCGTCTTTAGTAATTTAATTTCCTTAAACTCGGGTGCGCATTGATGTGACCCAAATCCCAATCTCAACGGAGTCAAAGTGTGTCGACAACCACGGGTACATTGATTGTAACGCGGTTCGAGATACATTTTCACAACGTTGCAATTCCTGATAAAAACAGTAAAATGATAAAAGCGGTTAAAAGTTAAATTTTGCACATAAGTTCACACTTGTATAAAATCAGATAATCAAGCCGAATATGATAGTTAAGCGACCGTGCTAGAACCACGGAACTCGGGAATGCCTAACACCTTCTCCCGGGTTAACAGAATTCCTTATCCGGATTTCTGGTACGCAGACTGTAATATAGAGTCATTATTTTCCTCGATTCAGGATTAAAATTGGTGACTTGGGACACCCTAAATCTCCCAAGTGGCGACTCTGAAATTAATAAACCATCCCCGTTTCGATTGTCCTTTAATTGGAAAAACTCCCCTGCGCCCCTCGCGGGTGCGGAAAAAGGAGGTGTGACAGCTCTGGCGACTCTGCTGGGGACTTTTGACCCATAACCACTGGTTCAGGGTTAGAAATTCGAGCTTAGATAAATTGTTATATTTGGTTATATCTGATGTTCACATGTTTGAGCCTAATGTGCTAAATGTTGCTTTTACCGCTTTGATATTATCTGAACTGTATATAAACTGTGCCGAAACCCATCTCTTCTTTCCTCCGGGGAAAGGCTCGCTGGTCGAGACTCCCTATTCTGTTAGTGTCAATACCCGAAATAAGAAAGAGGACGGATAAGTTACGAAGCCGGACGGCCTTTTGGTTCCCGGTAAGTTGCCCCTCCTCGGCTCGAGTTGTCCGCTCGGGTACACTGTCTAGAACACTGACCCAGGTTTTGAACATAGAATAACGTGACTTCATGCCGGATCCCTAGTAGGAACGCTTATTTGCATCATGTTGCATATGACTTAGGGGACTCAACACAGGGGTTGGGTCCGTCTAGGACTAGCAACCTGATATGAAAGGACCATCCTAATGCATCCCATTTGTTTTCCGTGCATTTATTTGTCTCGAGCCCGCATGCTGACCAGTGTTTGAATAATGTGAAATTGAAAAAAAAAAGAAAAAAAAGGGAAGGAATAGCGGTTAAGGAGTTAATTGTTTATTTTTGAAAAAAAAGGCCAATGCCAAAATACCGTCAAAACTCTGCCGAAATTTTGAGAAAATGAAAAGAAAATGTCTTATTAGTTTTGTTTTATTAAATGCAAAGGAAAAATAGAAAAGAAGAGAAAAAAAGGGGTCGTCGTTCTGCTTTTATATACTTTTTATAAAAAAAAAATAAAAAAAAAATACATACATATATATATATATATAGTTTGTCCTGTCACAAAAATGAAGATGGAAAAGAGTCTTATTTTTGATATATATATATCTCTACATATATATATATAAATATAAATATATGTCTTTATTTGTGGCAAAAATACTTGTTTGGCCAAAAGTCATGGAAGTTTTTAGACCCTTAATTTTCAAAAAAAGGTAATAAATGTGCAGGATGAGCACAGTAATAAATGTGCAGGGTTTTTCATAAAGTTTTATAAAAAGTATACGTCTAAATAAAGTTTTATTTTTTTATTCACTTGGCATAATCACCCTAATAAATGTGCAGGATGAGCACGGTACAAAACGAACCTTTTTCAGTAATGACCAAGATCCCGTTTGAATTGCGGTTATGGTGGAACGACTTAGGCAAAGAAGGGCAAGACAAAGTAAGGAAATATCTGAAAGGTCTCCCGGACCTACTAAACGTTCAGCCTCGGGGTGATATCATCAGATCATTGGTCACTTGTTGGGATTCCGCACACAACGTGTTCCATTTTTCGGACTTCGAGCTCACCCCGACGTTGGAAGAAATAGCAGGGTACATCGGGATTGATGAAGCCCCTTTTAGGTTCAAATACTTGATTGCACCTAGAGCTGTCACGGTACACAGGTTTCTGGATTTCCTAAAAATACCTCGGACATTCCACCATCCAGATCTTGCCAAAGGATTCTGCAGTCTCCACCTCATATATGCTAGATACGGCCACGTGGGCGGGTTCAATAAGCCGGATTTCAAACTATGCAGTAGAGGCAACCGACAAAAGTGGGACGAACACAGGCTAGTGGCTTTTATGACAGCCTTTCTGGGTCTTATAGTGTTCCCTAGGAAAGATGGAAACATTGATCTAAAGATAACCGGGGTCGTCAATACTTTGCTTACCCAAGATAAAAGTACTCTGGCGCCTATGATTATGGCTGACATTTTCCGGGCTCTCACTGCTTGTCGAGCCAGGGGCGACTTTTTCGAAGGATGTAACCTACTGTTGCAAATGTGGATGACCGATCATTTATGCCATCGCTCCTCACTTTTGGGTTATGGTTCGCCAGAGAAAACTTGTATTGGAGAATTCTACACGAGAATCAAAGGGCTCAATTTACCTGAGGGAGTCACATCATGGACCGCATTTCTCCGAACTCTCACTGCCAGCCAAATCCAATGGACACTCGGATGGTCACCTATCGAGGAAATCATATACATGCCGGCAACCCGGCCTCACTTTCTGTTGATGGGACTGAAAAGTATCCAACCCTATGCACCGTATCGGGTTTTGAGGCAACTTGGGAGGTACCAAGTGGTACCGAAAGATGAAGATTTGAGTACCCAAGTGATTGAAATCAGTCCGAACGGTCATTTCCCTGAAGAAGAAGTTCGCCAAATCTGGAGTGAATGCCAACATCTGACAGCAAACACTTGTGTGATTGATACGGCAAAAGGGGAAGTCGCCCCAGAATATCACGCTTGGTTTAGAGGTAGCCTGTCCTACGAAAGACCGGCTAAGAGGCCGCATCTCAAAGATTTCGTAGAATCATCCCAAGGGCAATGGAACTGGTTAGCAAAAGAGAAGGGTTATCGGGCAGAGATTGGCGATTTGAAGCTACAAATGGACAGTCTGAAATTCGATAACAGCGTACAAATCGCGGCGGATCGAAAGCGAAAAGAATAGATTGATCCAAGAGAATGAAGAGCTTAAGGCCCAAGTCCAAAAATTGAGATTGTCTCTCGATGAGCAGCCCAGAAGTCGATCAGACCAGCGGTTGATAAAGGGTTTGAAAAGAGAGATCACGGAATGGCGAGACAGGTTAGAAGAATCCGAAAAGGTCATGACAGAGTTCAAGGCACGGTGGGGAACAAGAGTAGATCAGCATCGCCGATGTTTGAACCAATTGAAACGTGACCACGAGAAGACTGTGGCCAAAATAAAGAGGGAGATGGCTACACTTGAGTTTAAAGCAGTTAAGCAGGCCGGGGATTTCCAATCGGAGAGTAGATACTGTTACGACTTGTTGGCCCAAATGAAGGAAGAAGTGCGACAGCTGAGGGATCAGCATATACAGGACTCACAGGTATTCAAGACGTGCAGTGATCAGATAAGACACCTACTCATAGAGAAGAAAAAAACCAGAGACAAGATCAGGGCCATTGCCCATGCCATCATCAGAAGGTGTCGACGGTGTGAAAACATGACCTGCGTTACCGTTCTCCCAGTAGTGATGGGTTATGTCAAACAGACCATGCACGAGTTGGAGCAGCTCGAAAGGGATCTCGCACCTAGAACCGCGAAAAGGCCGAACGATGCCTCGCGGGTCCCTAAGTTGGAAAATTAACCTCTGGTCGAGTCTTGTTTTAGTTGAGCTTTGATGTTTTCCCATATATTGTTTTCCATTTTTCCTTCAATCAAATAGGGTCAAAGAACCGTGGAGTCTGTACTGTGGCTATTTTGTTTGAAGCAATGTGTAATAGCAAATTTTGATAATGAAATTAAGTGACTCCGGAAGAATTTCTATGTGTCTTTACTTTGGGGCAGAACTACGCCTGGTCTGATTCACGCGGGGACGTGATACGTAGGCAATCCCCATAAGATTCGACCGCTTTTAATAAATAAAGAAAAGAAAATGTAAATAAAATAAAACGCAGAGTTTCGCAAAATACTTTAAAAGAGACGAATGAACAAGTCGGGATGACGCATGTGGTTTGAAGCAAAGCATGTAGAAACGGTTAACTGCCTAGGTGCATTGCATCCTCTATGTGTTATGATCAAATCTGTTAAGCTCTAACACTAACAAAATTTGTTGTTGTCTGATACCAGACAGTTAGTTGTTAAAGAATTCTGGCAACACATTCATACCAAACCAGATCCAAAGGACCGGTAGCAACAAGCATGACTACTTCAGAGAATAGTAATGAGGAAGAAAGGCCGATGAGCCAGTTGCTAAAAGAGGCAATGGAAAAGATTGAAAGGATGGGACTAGAGATGCATGCAATGCAGCTAGCCCTGGCCAAAACACAAAAGAGCCCTGAGACACTGGGACACATGCCGGAGTACCCTCACTCTGGCCCTTCCACAAGCCGCCCAAATCCCCTCTATCATCAAGAAAGAAGCCCTCATGATTCCCAAGCTCCACCACCCCATCAACCTCTCCCAACACCCAATATTCCCATTTTTGTGGGACCTGCATCAGCCCCTTTGCAGCGAACGACCAGTGAGCCATTGTTTCAGGCTCACGATACACAATACTATCCCCCTGAGCCTACATTCCATGCACCCGAACCACAGGCTTACAATCCCCATCTGGAAGTACCGGCAGAGGTTGAGAAGCCGGTTAAGGCCCCTGAACAGGATGAAGTGTTAAGAAAGTTCAAAAGCCTGGAGCAATCCTTCAGGAACTTGCACGGGCTGGGCAATCAAGTCAGCGTGGCATACAAAGATCTGTGCCCTTTCCCAAATGTCCAACTCCCGGCTGGGTTCAAGATGCCCAAGTTTGATTTATATGAAGGGCACGGTGATCCCATGGCACATTTGCGGGGATTCTGTAGCAAAATGAGAGGGGCAGGAGGCAAGGATGAGCTTTTGATAGCTTATTTCGGCCAAAGTCTGAGTGGATCTGCACTGGAATGGTATACCAGGCAAGATTTCAGCAGGTGGTACACGTGGGATGATCTGGCGCAGGCTTTTGCAGGTCATTTCCAGTACAACCTGGAGATAGTCCCTGACCGTCTCACGTTATTGAGAACTGGGAAGAAACCCGGGGAAAGTTTTCGCGAGTTCGGGTTCCGCTGGAGAGAACAAGCAGCTAGGGTCGATCCTCCCATGAGAGAGGGAGAGATGGTAGACTACTTTTTGCAGACATTGGATCCAACCTACTTTGGTCACTTGGTGACAACGGTTGGAAAATCTTTCAACGAGGTGGTCAAAATAGGGGTCATGATAGAAGAAGGTTTGAGGTCGGACAAGATCTTAAACTATTCGGCACTTAAGGCCACAACCCAGGCTATTCAAAGCGGCACGGGAGGTGCGCTAAGAAGAAAGAAAGAAGAGGTTGCCACGATCGAGGCAGGCAGTTGGTCCAGGGCTGGCAGGCCGCACTACAACCAACCCAGGCCTCACAGGTCAAACTACCCATACAACCCACCACAAAATTTCTATCCACCTCGAGAACCACATTGTTCCGTACACCAAGCCCAGGTATACACTCAGCCTCCGGTTCGCCCACAATGGCGCGCACCGGCTCCCCAGAACATATATGCACCACCACAAAACACTTACCCTCCACCAAGGGCATATAGAAATCCTTCAGGGGCAGGTTTCCGGGGAAATCCAGATGCCAGAAATGACAGGTTGCGGAAGCAAAGAACCTTCACCGAACTGGGAGAAACCTACACCGCTGTGTTCCACAAGCTGCGGCAATTGGGTTTGGTTAGTCCTGTCCATACTCGGGAACCAAATCCCCCGCCTCAGAATTTGGATCGTTCAATCAGTTGTGAATACTGTTCAGGGATGCTCGGGCACGATACCGAGAAGTGCTGGAAGTTAAGGCATGCCATACAGGATCTTATTGACACCAATAAGATCGAGGTCCAGACACCGGAGGCTCCTAACATCAACCAAAACCCACTGCCAGCGCACCACGAAACTCACATGATTGAGTTGGTGTGTGAGGGAGGAGAATTAAGAAAACCCTCACAAACAGTGATGATGATCCAAGCTGCCCCAAAAGAAGTCTTAACCAGTGGAGGAACAAATGTACAGTCGCAGGGAGAAGGCGTCAAGCCGGTAGTAATATGGGGGAAGAGCCCGTCCGTCATAGCAAGCAAACCCGAGCCAAGCAAGTTGGTAATACCAGGGATCCTGCCCACACCGGCAGTCATGTTGAAAGGGGTATGTGGAGAACGGGTGACCATAAAGCCGGTGGTCCAACTGCCAATGCTTGACAGCAGGGCTGTGCCCTGGAAATATGAAAAAGCAGTGGTGACGTACCAAGGAAAACAGGTGGAAGAAGTCAGTTGTGAAGCGCAAGGGCTGACTCGATCAGGTCGATGTTTTGCTCCGGTGGAGTTAAGAAAAACCAACCCAGTGGCAACCAAGAAGCCAGTGTCAGAAGAAGAGGCTGAAGACTTCCTGAGGAAGATGAAAGTACAAGACTATTCTGTGGTTGAGCAGCTGAGAAAAACACCTGCCCAGATCTCACTATTGTCATTACTCCTCCATTCCGAGGAACATCGTCGGGCCCTGTTAAAGATATTGAACGAGGCCCATGTACCCAGTGAGATTTCTGTAAACCACCTGGAAACCATCGCCAGCAAGATTTTCGAGGTGAACAGGGTAACATTCTCAGATGATGACCTGCCGGTGGAAGGTACGGAGCATAACAAAGCTCTATACCTAGCTGTCAAATGTGAAGACTCGGTGGTAACTCGAGTATTGGTGGATAACGGCTCAAGCGCCAATATTTGTCCATTATCCACCCTGGACCAGTTAAAGATTGACCGTGGAAGAATCCGGGAGAATAGCATCTGTGTCCGGGGGTTTGACGGAAATGGAACCGCCACTGTGGGGGATGTTGTACTTGAATTAACCATTGGTCCGGTCCTATTTACCATGGAATTCCAGGTGTTGGACGCCACGGTATCTTACAACTTGCTGTTAGGACGACCCTGGATTCATGCAGCTAAAGCGGTGCCTTCCACCCTACATCAGACAGTGAAGTTCGAGTGGGAAAGACAAGAGGTCGTGTTGCACGGCGAGGATACAACATGCACCATGGGCGGAACCATTGTGCCTTTCATAGAGACCACTGATGACAAGGGTCCCTGGGTCTACCAGATTCTCGATACAGGGTCGGCCAACAAAATTTCTGAAGGAGAAATCATCCCGCACCCTAGGGTGGCTGCCGCAACAGTCATGATGGTATCAGAAATGCTGGGTAATGGGTTTGTGCCGGGAAAAGGCCTGGGAGTTGAACTTCAAGGGATAGTCCAACCTGTCTCCCTTCCTAAGAATCTGGAAACTTTCGGGTTGGGGTTCAAACCAACCGCAGCAGACAGGAAGCAAGCGCGAAAAATGAAGAAGAGAGTCTGGTTTCTGCCTAAACCAGTGCCACGCCTCTCAAGGTCTTTTGTTAAAGCAAATGCCAAGGGGTCAGCGATCCCAAAGATTCGAGGACCTTTGATCGGTATAAATGAAGACCTGAATCAGAGTTTTGAGAGGCTGTTCACGGATGTCAGTATGGTGGAAGCTGGAGAAGGTTCCAGCAGAGCAGAGATACAATTTGTGGGGCCTGAGGCCAAGACCAACAATTGGACGGTTACTCCTCTTCCTGTCCGAGGGGAGTCTTGGTAGTAGGCTTTGATTAATGTTTTGTTTGTTTGTTTGTTTGATCGGATTATTCAAGGGTGTAATCCAAATTTTACTTTCGTTTTGTAAAAGTGTGAACCCTTTTTATCCCGCAAATTTAATAAAGTTCTTTTCTTTTGTCTCATTTTAATTTTTGTCTTGTTCTTTTTCTTTCTGGACAGTTCTCTTTTTACTGGTTCTAATGACATGGCATGCACAGCGGATCTTCGACCTAGTCTAATAAATCAATCTGAAACCGACTCAATGATGCAAAAGGTCGTTTGTGACGATGAATCTGAATGTGAAGAAGGTGAAGCCTTCGAAGAAATAAACAGAGAACTGTGCCAATTTGAAGAGAAACCCAAGCCTAACCTAAATGACACTGAGGCTGTGAACCTAGGAGACGCTGATAACATCCAAGAGACCAAAATTAGCGTCCACATTGAGCCGAATGTCAAAGCAGAATTGATCGAAACTCTCAGGGAATTCAAAGATGTTTTTGCATGGTCATATGATGATATGCCTGGATTGAGCACCAATTTAGTGGTTCACAAATTGCCCACTGACCCGGCATACCCTCCGGTCAAGCAAAAACTAAGGAAATTTAAAACAGAAATGAGTGTAAAGATCAAAGAAGAAGTGATTAAGCAATTACAATCGAAGGTCATTCGGGTCACTCGGTATCCCGATTGGTTGGCCAATGTGGTACCAGTCCCAAAGAAGGATGGAAAAATCAGGGTATGCGTTGATTACCGCAACCTCAACAAAGCAAGTCCCAAGGACAATATCCCGCTGCCCAACATTCATATCCTGATCGACAATTGCGCTGGGCGCGAGATCGGATCCTTTGTGGATTGCTATGCAGGTTATCATCAGATCCTAATGGATGAGGAGGATGCTGAGAAGACAGCGTTTATTACGCCATGGGGAACCTACTGCTATCGGGTAATGCCGTTCGGGTTAAAGAACGCCGGGGCAACGTACATGCGAGCAATGACTGTTGTGTTTCATGACATGATACACAAAGAAATAGAGGTGTACGTCGATGATGTGATCATCAAATCTTGGCGTCAGGAGGACCATGTAGCAGACCTAAGGAGATTTTTCCAAAGACTCCGGAGGTATGATATCAAGCTTAACCCGGCCAAATGCGCATTCGGGGTTCCATCAGGAAAGTTGCTAGGATTCATCGTCAGTCGACGGGGAATTGAGTTAGACCCGTCCAAAATTGAATCCATCCGAGATTTGCCACCGCCAAGGAACAAAACAGAGGTAATGAGTTTGCTGGGTAGACTCAATTATATCAGCAGGTTCATCGCTCAACTCACAGCAACTTGTGAGCCCATATTTCGGCTGCTGAGAAAGGACGCTGCAGTAGGTTGGACAGCAGAGTGTCAGGAGGCCTTCGACCAAATCAAAGGGTATCTGTCTAATCCACCCGTATTGGTCCCGCCTAAGCCCGGGAAACCCCTAATCCTTTACCTGACGGTCTTGGAAAATTCATTTGGTTGTGTACTGGGGCAACATGATGACACAGGGAGGAAGGAGCAGGCCATCTACTATCTTAGCAAGAAATTCACAGTGCATGAGGTCAAGTACACTCAACTCGAGAAAACGTGCTGCGCCCTAACTTGGGTAGCTCAGAAGTTGAAGCACTACCTGTCTTCATATACTACTTATCTCATATCCCGCTTGGACCCATTGAAGTATATCTTTCAGAAACCTATGCCCACGGGAAGGTTGGCAAAATGGCAAATTCTGCTCACAGAGTTTGATATCATCTATGTGACGAGGACGGCCATGAAAGCCCAGGCGCTGGTAGACCATTTGGCAGAGAATCCCGTTGATGAAAAATACGAGCCCTTAAGAACGTATTTTCCTGACGAAGAGGTGATGCATACGAATGAGTTGGAATTACCCGAGGAACCGGGTTGGAAGCTTTTCTTCGATGGAGCTGCAAACGCAAAAGGGGTTGGAATAGGAGCAGTACTCATTTCTGAAACAGGACGGCATTATCCTGTTACGGCTCAACTGCGCTTCTATTGCACCAACAATATGGCCGAATATGAGGCTTGCATTCTGGGTCTGCGCTTGGCTGCTGACATGGATGTCCAAGACGTCTTGGTCTTGGGAGACTCGGACCTCTTGGTACATCAAATTCAGGGTGAATGGGAAACACGAGATCTAAAGCTCATACCATACCGACAATGCTTGCATGATCTGAGCAAGCAATTTCGATCGGTAAAGTTCAAACACATCCCGAGAGTTCACAATGAGGTTGCGGATGCCTTAGCCACCTTAGCATCAATGCTGCACCACCCTGACAAAATGTATGTTGACCCTCTACACATCCAGGTCCGTGATCAGCACGCCTACTGCAATGCCATAGAAGAAGAAGCAGATGGCGAACCCTGGTTTCATGATATCAAGGAATACCTCAGGATGGGGATATATCCGGAACATGCCTCTGGGGACCAAAAAAGAGCCCTTCGGCGTTTGTCGAATGGTTTCTTCCTCAGTGGAGGAGTATTGTACAAAAGAACCCCGGATTTGGGATTGTTGAGATGCATAGATGCCGGGCAGGCAACGACGGTTATGGCGGAAGTACATGCCGGAGTTTGTGGGCCGCACATGAGCGGATATGTATTGGCAAGAAAGATCCTTCGAACAGGGTGTTATTGGCTAACCATGGAACACGACTGTATCACTTTCGTAAGGAAATGCCATCAGTGCCAGATACATGGAGATTTGATTCATTCTCCGCCAACAGAGTTACATACGATGTCAGCACCCTGGCCGTTTGTAGCATGGGGCATGGATGTCATTGGGCCCATCGAGCCAGCAGCGTCCAACGGTCATAGGTTCATTCTAGTGACCATTGATTACTTCACCAAATGGGTTGAGGCTAAAACCTTCAAATCAGTAACCAAGAAGGCAGTGGTGGACTTTGTTCACTCCCATATCATCTGCAGATTTGGGATCCCAAAAGTGATCATCACGGATAACGGTGCGAATCTTAATAGCAGCTTGATGAGAGAGGTATGCCAACAATTCAAGATTACACACCGCAATTCCACCCCATATCGTCCTAAGGCAAATGGAGCAGTCGAAGCAGCCAATAAGAATATCAAGAAGATACTGCGAAAAATGGTGGAAGGGTCCAGACAGTGGCACGAGAAATTACCCTTTGCTTTGTTGGGTTACCGCACTACCGTCCGGACTTCCATAGGCACAACTCCTTATTTGTTGGTGTATGGAACTGAGGCCGTGATACCAGCGGAGGTCGAAATTCCGTCCCTCCGAATTGTCGCTGAAGCCGGAATTGATGATGATGAATGGATCAAAGCTCGCTTGGAACAGTTGAGCCTGATAGATGAGAAAAGATTGGCAGCAGTGTGCCATGGTCAGCTGTACCAGAAGAGAATGGCAAGAGCGTATAATAAAAAGGTGCGCCCTAGGAAGTTTGAAGTAGGGCAGCAGGTATTGAAGAAGATCCTCCCACATCAGGTCGAGGCAAAAGGCAAATTCGCCCCAAATTGGCAAGGGCCTTATATCGTGACCAGAGTCTTGGCCAATGGTGCTTTGTGTTTGACAGATGTCGAGGGAAGATGTGTCGACATGGCTATCAATTCAGATGCAGTCAAGAGATATTATGCGTAATTTCTTTAAATTATGGCAATTTTGGTTTATTTGTTTGTATTTGGCATTTGTTGAATAATGAGATGACGGAGGCAATTCTTTCTTCTATCCAAACACTTTTAACCCTCGCTTCCCCCTTTGAGCCTTAAGCAAATTCTTTCAATACCCCTCTTTTGGAATCACTAATGGGAAAGATACGAAAAAAAGAAAAGAAAAGAAAGGAAAAGAAAAGAAAAAGAAAAAGAAAAGGAAAAGAAAATGAAAAGAAAGAAAAGAAAAATCAAGGAATATAAAACCGTGGGAACTACGTTTGACCTGATTCCTCAAAGAGGATACGTAGGCGCCTCACGGCTCGGTCATAGTATGCATCGTAGCAAATATAGGATGCATAATGTACATAGTGTGCACAATATAGCACAATGTGCGTAACGCACGTAACTCAACATAAGCGTAAAAAATAAATTCCCCAAGCAAGAAAACTGGGGCAGAGGTTATGTTTTAAGTTCCAACAAAGGTTTGATTCCAAAAGTTGTAGCACATCACCCTTCAAGTTGTTTTCATTTTTATAGCCTTTCTTCAATCCCACACCAAAACCAACATCGACATCCAAAAGACCTCCCGATCAATGTTCGAGAGATGCCAAATCCGGCAAATAAGGCCGAGAATAATACACTGATCCCCAGCAAAGAAGAGGATCGTAAGACTGGGATTGAGTTGATAGTCAAAAGAATCCCCGGAAGAGAGGGTCGTATCTACAACACCCCGGATCCTCGAAAGAAATAAAATGAGAGAGTCTTATCGGTGAAAACCTTCACAGGCACCGAAAGGCGATGTAAGATGAGGGATATGAAATGAGGGAGTCTTATTGGTGAAAACCTTCACAGGCACCGTAAGGCGCCAGGAGATGAGAGAAACGAGAGAGTCTCATTAGTGAAAACCCCTCGAAGGGCACTATGAGGCGACAAGACAGATCAGCAAAGCTACCACATTCGAAACGAAATGAACACTCCTTTATCATCCCCAGCAAGTCAAACCATCGAGCAGATCAATTGATACAAATAGACTGGGTCGGAATCTATGGTGCACGCCATGATCACGGGGACCAGTTGTGTCCTCCAGATAAGTTCTTTGGATTGTCTCCTCCCACAAAATATTGGTTCAGAAAGTTTTTCTCTTTTCCATATCTTTATTTCTTTTCCTAAAATGTGTCTTGAAAGGATTTTTCAAAGCTTACTACCAGAAACCGAAGGGGAATTCATCCCAATGCAGGATAATACAAACAGTCTTAAGGGCCGGTCCCAGGCAATGCAGTGATTGTGCCCGGAAATTTTTGGAAGAAGTAAGCTCCAAAAGGGAGTGGTTCCGGGAGTTAGAAGCAGACTCCCACATCATGTGTTTAAAGAGAAAGCAGAAAAGGGGATAAATTGAAAACCAATCCCCAGCAGGCTAGAGACCCCCAATAGGCAACTTTGCCCGCCAACCAATTATGGGAACAAAGAGCAAGAAAGGGGGAAGGGAGAAAAACGGCTCGCCAGAAAGGCACCCTCTACCACCACGATTAAAACTGATTAAATCCTTTTGTCTGCTGCAGGAAAACAAAGGATTGATGATGGCAGCAAGATGCACCGCCATGGAAGTCACCAAAAACCGGGGCAGAAAATTTTCTGCCAATTGTCGAAAATTTTCTCGGAAGAACGGGAAAGCAATTTCAATACTTTTAAGTTCTAGGTCGCCCACCAGTATAATGCGGGAATACATTTAAGTTCTAGGTCGCCCACCAGTACAATGCGGGAATACATTTAAGTTCTAGGTCGCCCACCAGTATAATGCGGGAATACATTTAAGTTCTAGGTCGCCCACCAGTACAATGCGGGAATACATTTAAGTTCTAGGTCGCCCACCAGTATAATGCGGGAATACATTTAAGTTCTAGGTCGCCCACCAGTATAATGCGGGAATACTTTTAAGTTCTAGGTCGCCCACCAGTATAATGCGGGAATACATTTAAGTTCTAGGTCGCCCACCAGTATAATGCGGGAATACATTTAAGTTCTAGGTCGCCCACCAGTATAATGCGGGAATACTTTTAAGTTCTAGGTCGCCCACCAGTATAATGCGGGAATACATTTAAGTTCTAGGTCGCCCACCAGTACAATGCGGGAATACATTTAAGTTCTAGGTCGCCCACCAGTATAATGCGGGAATACATTTAAGTTCTAGGTCGCCCACCAGTATAATGCGGGAATACTTTTAAGTTCTAGGTCGCCCACCAGTATAATGCGGGAATACATTTAAGTTCTAGGTCGCCCACCAGTATAATGCGGGAATACTTTTAAGTTCTAGGTCGCCCACCAGTATAATGCGGGAATACATTTAAGTTCTAGGTCTCCCACCAGTATAATGCGGGAATACATTTAAGTTCTAGGTCGCCCACCAGTATAATGCGGGAATACATTTAAGTTCTAGGTTGCCCACCAGTATAATGCGGGAATACATTTAAGTTCTAGGTCGCCCACCAGTATAATGTGGGAATACATTTAAGTTCTAGGTCGCCCACCAGTATAATGCGGGAATACTTTTAAGTTCTAGGTCGCCCACCAGTATAATGCGGGAATACATTTAAGTTCTAGGTCGCCCACCAGTATAATGCGGGAATACATTTAAGTTCTAGGTCGCCCACCAGTATAATGCGGGAATACATTTAAGTTCTAGGTCGCCCACCAGTATAATGCGGGAATACTTTTAAGTTCTAGGTCGCCCACCAGTATAATGCGGGAATACATTTAAGTTCTAGGTCGCCCACCAGTATAATGCGGGAATACATTTAAGTTCTAGGTCGCCCACCAGTATAATGCGGGAATACATTTAAGTTCTAGGTCGCCCACCAGCATAATGCGGGAATACTTTTAAGTTCTAGGTCGCCCACCAGTATAATGCGGGAATACCCTTTAGCTCTAGATTTTGGAATCAGTCACCCCACCCGAAAACGGAAGGGTACAACAGAGAGCCCCGAACGGGAAACAATAAAATCCCAGCACCAAGAAGCAGACAACTGCAGAGGCAAGCGCACAATTCAAAGGGAAGAAGGAACGCGTCTCAAAAGAAGTAGTTTGGGAACGTTGTAGCATGCCCAGTATAACAATTCTGATGAAAAGCCATACCACTGAAGAAACCATTGGAAGATCTAAAGAAGAAAGCCGTGTCCCCAGCAAATCAAGCAAAGTGATGAGAACTGGCATTCAGAAAAGGTGAAGGACCAGCATCATCTCCAAGTTCACAAAATAAAGGCGTCAGAGGAAAGCGTTAGCCGACAAGAAAGCAAGGCAACAAGAACAAGTTGAAGATGGATGAGATTTCAGGATCCTCAGTTTAGCTTAGCTTCTTGTTTTCCTTTTAGAGCAATGTAATAGGGAGATCGGTTGAGCAGTAGCATCCTACAGCAGCATACAACAGCGCACAACAACAGCAAGCAATACAGTCACACGGTAGTCCCAGCTACCAAAATTTCCCGAACTACATTGACCTGATTCCTGTTCAGCCCAGGATATGTAGGAAACCTCTGAAGCAAAGGTTCGGTCAAATCTCTTTCAAAAAATGCTTCACACGGAGTATTCGGACGGGCAAAAATCGCTCGCTTTATCTTTGCGCGAAAACCCTTCGTGTCTTCGTGCAAAGAGGGGCAGCTGTAAGCACGTGATTTTTGCTTCACGGACAGTCACTCCAAAAGAAATAGTAACAAAGGACCTCGCTGTACAATTTTCAATTTTCCGTAACGTGTGCTGCTAGTCATGTGTGGTTCTGTCCATTTTGTCCATTTTTACATTATTAAACAAAATACAAAATGTGTATGTCCTGGTAATTAGACCATAATTCATTCAGTAAAAGAAAAATTCACAAAAATATTCTAGGGTGCGATTTAACCTATTTAAATATTTTGATAATTATGTTTGTTTGAATTTCATTTTATTTTTAGTTTTAAGATTAGAAAAAAAAAGAAGAAAAGAAAAAGGAAAAAAGAAAGGGAGAAAAGAATGAAGAAAACGGTTTGGGCCAAGGAAATATACCAAAAATAGGCCCAAACCAATTCGATCAGGCCCAGTCCAAATCCAGTTGCCCAGACACCTCCTGAAACGACACCGTTTCAGGCCAATCCATCTCAGCCGTTCAAACTCTCGATCCAACGGCTCAGGACCTCTATCAGTAACCCGCTTCAAAACCCGACCCAGGAACCAATCCGATCCAACCCCTCACTTAAACCAAACGACCCCGTTTGACTACCAAACGACCCCGTCTCATTTCTCAGCATCAGATCCCAGCCGTTGAGATCATCTGATCTAACGACTCAGATCCAATCAACCTCCCCATATATAAACTCAGCCCTTTACCCCACACCCCCTATCCGAACCCCCCTTCAGTCATCTCCTTCCCCGAACCCTGAAACCCCCAAACCCTAACGCCGCCCTAGTTTCCCTTCCACCAAAACCCGGCGGCATGAACGCCGGTGGCCACCTCCCGAACACCCTAAGACCCCCTCACTCTCCTGAACATGGATCTGTTACTCCCTAGCCTCGAATCACTTTCGTTCGTCTCGAATCTTCATTTGAAGATTTGAGTCGAACCCGGATCTATGCCAAACCACCCCATCTTCATACCAGACACCCCCCTGACCTTCCTCGTGACCAAACCAAGCTTGGTTTGGTCCGAATCTACCCACAACTCCCAAAAATCCAGATCTGAAAATCCAGACTTTAGAACACATGCACATGGGGAATCCGGCTAGCCTTAACGGGGGTTTGAGGTCTAATAGACCTTAATCAAGGTGTTCTCATGTGAGAACACCCTGATTAAAGTTTGTTCGGCCTCAAAGGGTCAATGTCGAGTCAGATTTGGTTCAGTTTTGTTTGGACATTTTTGGTAAGTTTTCTTTTCCTTTTTGTTTTATTCAACTGCTAGTTAAGTATGTTAGCATGTTCTGTTGTGTTTGTTCGGTGTTTTCTGATACTCTTCTTAATTTCTTCCGTCTTTGTAAAGACCTTTTATTTGGTCAATTGTTTTCTGTGTATGATTTGAATGTATTCTGTGATATACATGTTCGATTAGATTAGTCGTCAAACGAGTTAATTCATATAGGTTCCCAGTGATTGAACAAAGTTGTCTGAAGTCACTCGGGACTCTGTACGTGTTGTTTATATGAACGATTGATTGTTATGTGTTACGACTAATATAGTCGAGTCGATATATGTCGTCAATTAGTTGCAGTCATTAATGATAACAACTTGATTCATGTTGTTTATTTTTGCTGTGATCGTATTTGAATCCCATTAGGAACTGAATTGTATTGCCTATTGATTTTGTTCAAATTGAATTAAAGAACATCTAGGGGAAAGGTTATAATGGCAGATTCAGACTTTGATTTTAAAACACGATGCCATTTGGTTTGGACCGTGGGCAGCATGTGTATGGTTAGCTTTAAGGAATTAAAATAACTGGACAGCATGTGCTGTCAGATTATATTCCCACTGCCCATACTTTTGTTAAATAAACAAGTGATTAGTACATTTTAACAACAAAAGAGAGAGGGGATGTCAGGAATTTGATGGGAGTTTTATTTATTTAAAAGAGGTGAGTGGAAAAACAACAGGGAGGGGGAATTTGGAGTTGTCAAAAAGACTGTAAAGTGTTAAGGTTAGGCTATAAAAGAGGCAGACCTTCCATTAGAATGGGGGTTCAATTTTTGGAGTCTGGAGAGATCCTGGGAGTAAGAAAAACTAAAAAGGAAAAACAGAAATAAATTTCAGAACATTGTGAATGAGTATTGTCTAGAAGAAACTGTGCAAGAGTCCAGTTTGATCAGGCTTTCTGTGGGGTTTTGCTTTTCCTGTTGTCTGCCAAGCTTTCTTGTGGTTATTGGATTTCTGTTGCTGTTACATTCAACACTCTGGGCTGTTGTTTCCTGCTCTGTTTTTTTTCTGGGATTGTTCATTGGTCGCTCGACTCCTTGCTGAGCTTCACCATTATCGGCTGTTTATTTGTTGCTGTGTTGTTGCTGTGTCTGTTGCTGCTGTTGATTGTGGCACACTACTCGACTGATTATTCCCTTTCTTCCTTTCCTTTCTATACCAGGTACACACCCAATACACTGTCAGATGTAACTGGAAATTTGAGCATGAATGTAAATGAAAGACCTGAAGAATTTTGTTTATATACGTAGTTTGTCCCTTGAAATATCATGTAATGTATGAAATTTTATGCTTGTTTTGGATGCTGGAGATAGCCTTCAGGTTTGACAACTGTCAATGAATGGTAGTTTGAATGTTAGATTGTGCATATAGGATGGTGATAAGAGTATGCCTAAGGCAACAGGTTGTATCTCAGATTTAGTGCAATAGTGTAGTATAAGCATGTAATGTATGCCAAGCATGAAATTCGTACACTAAATAAGTTCTTTCCTTTCCAATAAATTGCTATATATAACTCTTAAAACCATGTTTTAAGATCAGGAACACAAACTCAGGGCCTCAACCTCACAAAGATCGAGTTCAGGCCAAAACAGGCCAAGCCAGCCTGCTTCGAACAAGCAGTGGCCCAGGTCTGGCCAATCACGCTTGGGCTGGATTTGGGCCCGATATTATTTGTTCGGACAGCCTCGTTTCTGATTTAGGCATTTCTGAATGTTGTTACAATCAACTTGTAAGCATGTAATTAATTAGGACTATCTACTGTTTTACAATTGATAAGGACAAACGCGATAAGAAACGTAGTTGCTATAGGATATCCTTTTAAAATAAGAACGAGATGAGCCTCGATGAAAATAAACAAAACGTGCAAATGCGGGGCCCTTGTTTAAATGTATATTATCGAAGCATTTAGGTTCCAGGACGGGTTGTTTAGCAAATCTCACAACCTTCCTAAAAATAACAATACGATAGACTCTTTAGGACGCGCCTTAATAAATCTTACCTTCTTAAACTCGGGTGCGCATTTATGTGACCCAAATCCAATTCTCAACGGAGCCGAAATGTGTTTCTAATCACGGGTACATTGATTGTGACGTGGTTCGAGATGCATGTCCATGACGTTGCAAATTCATAAAAAAATAAAGAACGAGATGAGCCTCGCCAAATAAAAATACAAATTGCGGGGCCCTCAGTAAATATTTGCTTTAAAAATTATTTGGATTTCGGGATGGACCGTTTAGTGAAATTCCACGGTCTTACCCAAAATAAGTACGCTAGTCGCTTTAGGCGCGTCTTTAGTAATTTAATTTCCTTAAACTCGGGAGCGCATTGATGTGACCCAAATCCCAATCTCAACGGAGTCAAAGTGTGTCGACGACCACGGGTACATTGATTGTAACGCGGTTCGAGATACATTTTCACAACGTTGCAATTCCTGATAAAAACAGTAAAATGATAAAAGCGGTTAAAAGTTAAATTTTGCACATAAGTTCACACTTGTATAAAATCAGATAATCAAGCCGAATATGATAGTTAAGCGACCGTGCTAGAACCACGGAACTCGGGAATGCCTAACACCTTCTCCCGGGTTAACAGAATTCCTTATCCGGATTTCTGGTACGCAGACTGTAATATAGAGTCATTATTTTCCTCGATTCGGGATTAAAATTGGTGACTTGGGACACCCTAAATCTCCCAAGTGGCGACTCTGAAATTAATAAACCATCCCCGTTTCGATTGTCCTTTAATTGGAAAAACTCCCCTGCGCCCCCTCGCGGGTGCGGAAAAAGGAGGTGTGACAGGTACCATCTCGCTAGTCGATCACTAAGAACAGGTTTTGACATCACGAACTTGATGGGATTTGCTTTAGAAACAAGACGGACAACATGAGCTTGAAAATAGTGCTTCAACTTTTGAATTGAGAAGACTAGCGCCAAACACAACTTTTCAATTGGTGAATAGTTCAACTCGTTAGGTCTCATCATCCTTCTCAAGTAGTAAAGAGAGTTTTCTTTCCCCTCACTATTTTCTTGGGCCAATAATGCTCGAACAGACCTTTCCTGCGCCGCAATGTATAGTATCAATGGCTTTCCTGGTATAGGAGCTACTAAAACTGGAGGCTTCATCAAGTAGGTTTTGATGCTTTCGAAGGCATTGCTACAAGCTTGATCCCACTTGAAAGGAACACCTTTCTTCATGAGGTGACTAAATGGTTGGCACCTCCCAGCCAGGTTTGATATGAATCTTCTAAGGTATGCTAGCTTTCCTTGCAGACTCTTCAATTCATGGATATCTCGAGGCTCAGGCATTTTCAAAATGGCATCCACTTTGGCTTGATCAATTTCGATCCCTCGATGTCGGACAATGAAACCAAGGAACTTTCCAGAAGTAACTCCAAAGGCACATTTCAACGGATTCATCCTAAGTTGGTACCTCCGGAGCAATTCAAATACCATCCTCAAGTCTTTCATGTGGTCACCCTTCTCTCTTGATTTCACCACCAAGTCGTCAACATAGCATTCGACATTCTTGTGGAGAAGATCGTCGAAAATATTCTGCATAGCCCTTTGGTAAGTAGCACCAGCATGCTTCAAGCCAAAAGGCATTACCTTATAGCAATAAATACCCTTGGAAGTGTGAAATGCAGTAAGCTCTTCATCTTTTGGTGCCATGCGAATTTGGTTATAGCCCGACGAACCATCCATGAAAGACATTGCCTCGTAACCAGTAGTAGCATCGATCATCAGCTCTGGAATAGGAAGCAAGAATTCATCTTTGGGACATGCATTATTGAGGTCCCTAAAGTCAATGCATACTCGAATCTGGCCATTCTTCTTCCTTACAGGGACAATACTTGAAACCCATGTTGGGTATTTAACTTCCCGAATAAATCCAGCTTCAATGAGTTTGTTAACTTCAGTTTCAATCAGGGGAACCAAGTCTGGCCTAAAACGCCTTTGAGCTTGTTTAACAGGGCGAGCACCATTTCTGACCGCAAGGTGATGGACTGCTACTTTCGGGTCCAAGCCAGCCATCTCTTTGTAACTCCAAGCAAAGACATCCCTGAATTCTTTGAGTAACTCAATATAAGTGCTCTCTTCATCAGCTTCTAGTAAAGCACTTAGGTAGGTGGGTCTTGGTTCCTCATCGGTGCCAAGGTTAACTTCTTTTAAGGCATCAACTGTCGTCTTCACTCCTTCTTCAAGTTCAGGTGGAGCATCTTTCGCATCTTCATCTTCTTGAGGGACCCCATCATTGAAGGATATATGATAACACGGTGAAACATCCTCCAATTCCACATTATCTTCCGTCGAAGACGAAACACCATTCTCGCCTTGTACAGTGATATGATACGAAGAACCTACACTTTCTTCATTTTGTTACGTTCCTTAGTGTAGACCATAGTATATGGCTTTACCTTCAGTACTTCTTCACATGAAACCACCAGTTTTGTTTGTCGCCTCATTCTGGAAGGAACCAAACTTTGGAAATCCTTAGAGATCTCCTGAATTTTGGGTGAAGCGGGTGTTCTTGTATTTCGATGATTTCTCTGGAATTTATTCCCCTTCTTTAATGGACCCAATCTCTCAAATACAGAAGTTCTCACAGTTGATTTTCCAAGCCGATCAAAGACAGAAGGCCTATTAGAAGCGGCAGATTCGTCTTCTACAGTGATATAATTGCTACTTGCCCTTCTTATTGAGATGCGCACTGGTGACGGTTGCTTGTATCCCAGACCTTCACGGGGTTGCCTCGTTGCATCTTCTGATGGGAGCTTCCCTAACTTTGACGGCTCGTTGGGATTGTATCCAGCTTTTGAAAATAGCTTGTAAGAGTTAGGATCAAAACCTTCATCTGTTCGTTTTGTAGGGAGTGCCACATTCTGCAAACGATTTTTGGCTACAAACCCTGCAAGTGGCTTTGAGGACAACTTTACTGCCTCAATTCGTTTTACCGGAAGAGTTAACTCCCTTAGCATCTTGGTTTGGAGATTATGTGATCCGCCCTCGTCTTTCTTCCTTTTAGGGACATATTGGAGTGCGGGACTTACTTTCTTTCTATAAGACGCAATACCCCCTTTATGAGATTTACTCACGTTGGTAGGTACCTCCTCAGTAACAGTTTTGGCTTTACCAATAGTCACATCAACTCTTTTAGTTATGGGTTCGTCATTCTTGCTTTTCGTACCATCATCAACTTTCAGCTCCTTCACAATGCGGTTCTTCAAGTAGAACTTTGCATCGGCAAAGTGTGACTCAGCCTCGGTGAATGGCTCATCATCGGAAACTACCGTCTTCTCGACTTCACCCTCGTAGTATTTTAAACATTGATGGTAGGTAGATGGAACAACTTTATTCTCATATATCCAACGCCTCCCAAGCAAAACATTGTATGAAGTCTTCGTGTCGATCACATGCAGCCATGCACTTGATTGTATATCTTCAATAGTGATTCCCAGCCTGATCGCGCCTATGGATTTTTGCCCCCCTTGGTTAAATCCTTGGATCATCACACGACTTTCTGAGAGTTCGTTCATGGGAATACCAAGTTCTTTCACAGTATAGATTGGCAAAATGTTCACTGAGGATCCTCCATCAACCAAAATCTGATTTACCCTTTCATCGCGCATATAGCCAACCAGGTACAATGGGCGGTTATGAGGAGTGTCACCTAGAAAAAGATCATCATTTCTGAACGTGACCTTTTCCTCACAAACATTAACTTCTTGAGGAGTGGACTCGATGGGCTTTTCCGAAGATGGTGCCAACGGTAGGTCATCACTCTTTTCTTCCCCTTTGTCAGCATGGCAACAAGAGGCATCAATGCCCTCATGGGAAATCTTCGTGCGAAACCAACTTGGTAAAAACTCCTCCAAGGTCACTGGACTTCGTGGCTTTTAAGGGTGGTGCATCTCCACTTTTGCTTTCTTCAAATGCCTAACTGGATTCTTTTTTATTGGTATTTTTACCATCATCTTCCTTGTTGGTTGTTCCACTAATTCTTTTTGTGGGCTCCTTTTGTGGCGCCTACGACGAGTCACCAACGTCCAACCTTCATCATCATCAGGTTGGTTGACTTCAGCTTTGTCGCTCTCCAGTAATTCTTCATTTTTACTTTCTTTAAAATTACATAATTCATCGGGACTGAATGTGCCAGAGGTGATAGAGACTTGGTTTGCGCTTGCTTTCTCATCTTCAAACACGATCTTCTTTTTGTGAGGCAAGTCCATGACTTTATCCTTTAAGATAAAGCACTTCTCTAGAGGGTGGCTTACAAGTCGGTGATATTTGCAGTAGTTCGGGTCATTTGTTTTCCCAGCTTCATTTGGTCGCTTCATCTCCGGAAGCTCAATGAGATTTAACTCGAGGAGTTCTTCGAAAATGGCTGGCACATCAGAATCCAAGAATGGGTACTCTTTTTCCTGCATTTCTTTTAGAGTCAACTTTCCGCTTGGCTTGTCTTGAAACGAAGTGGATTTCATACTATGCTTCTTGCTCTCCTTCGTTGTGAACTTCACAAGTGACTTATTGACATTCATAGCTTCTTTGCTTTCAAACTTGGGTACGAACTTGCCCCACTTCCTGACTTCTTGCATGTCATTCACTTTGCGAATTTCATAGATGGGTAGCCTTTCATTTCCAGTGGAAGCCATGCTCAATTCCATGTCATGGGCACGAGTTGCAAGTTCTTCAGATGTGCTAGGCTTGATACCTTGGAATATGTAGTGCAATCCCCAATGCATGCCTTGGATGCACATTTCTATGCCTGAAGCTTCACTAAGCCTGTCTTTGCAGTTGAGGCTTGCATTCCTCCAACGATTGATAAAGTCGATAACTGGTTCCCCCTTTCGTTGACGAGTATTTGTAAGCTCTATCATACTCACTATGCGTCTTGTGCTATAAAAGCGATTGAGGAACTCTTGCTCTAGTTGATCCCAGCTGTCGATAGATCCAGCCTCGAGGTCCGTGTACCAGTCAAAAGCATTTCCTTTTAGCGAGCGAACAAACTGCTTGATGAGGTAATCTCCATAAGTCCCAGCATTGTTGCACGTCTCAACGAAGTACGCAATATGTTGCTTTGGGTTACCTTTACCATCAAACTGTTGAAACTTCGGAGGTTAATAGCCAGCAGGCATCTTCAACATATCGACCCTTGCAGTGTACGGCTTTGCATATGTAAGGGAGGATTTGGCAGCAACTTCATATTTGTTCTTAATGGTTCCTTTGATGAACTCCTTCAGTTGATCGATTGGAATCGTCCCTTCAGATGAGATAGGGATAGCCTTAGTGGATACTGCTTGTCTTGGGGGAGAGTCACTCTCTAGAACTTCTGGGAGCTTGCCAGGTGCATGGGTAGATTCTTCTTCCATCAAGATTCCCACCCTGTCTGTTAGCTTGTCAATTCTAGCCTCTTGATTTTGCATGCATTTGGTCAAGCCAGCGATTGCTTCCGTCAAGTTTGCCAACTGCTCCTCTATAGATGAAGTGTTTGTCACCATGGCTTGCATGATTGTCGTCGATGATAGAGAGTAGCATGGATTTTCACACAGATTGATCCTTGACTGGCTCACGCTATGTGGTGTAAGTGGGGAGGATCCATCGCTTGAAGCATCATCATCTTCCTTCACAGAGAGTGCTTGGTGCTGAAGAGGTCAAGCAGAGCAAGAGTTTTCTTGATCTTTTCAGCAACATCGCTTCCTCCTTCAGATGCATTTGTGGAAGATCTTGCTCCTTTTGAGGATGAAGATCCGAAAACAGGGGTTGATGCGGACGACACTTGGGGTGCTTGTTGTCCTAAATAGCTTGCTTTGCTCCTCGTAACTGGTCCGAAGCTTCCAAAGGTGACATCGAGGATGTTTTCCACATCAGCATAGAACCTGGAGTTAGCAGCCTTGGTGGATGTTGATTTGGAGTTGATTTTCTTCGAAGCCATTTCAATGTTCTTGAACTTTGGTGATTGAAAAGTTGAGATGAGAGGTAGAGATTGTCCCACTGGGCGTGCCAGAATTTGTAGACAATAAATTGGTGTCGTGAAAATAAAATCAAGACCGAAAATATCACAACAATCGTATTATTTTATTTCGAATATTTGAGTGTTACAATCTCTATGATTCCTCTGATTCTACTTTTCAGTAGCAAATAAATTCAAGGCGCTTTGAGCTTGATCTTGAATATGTGCTTGTTGCCTTGAACGATGATCTTGTTCTTGAGCTTGAGCTTGATTTCTTATTCGTTCTTGAACTTGATCTTGATTTCTTCTTCGTTCTTGAGCTTGAACTTGATTTCTTGAACTTGAACTTGAAGCTTGAAACTTGTGGAGGAATTTGCAGCGTTTGATCCATGAGCTCTTTCTTGCTTCTTGTTATAACTTCTGGTGTCTTTCTGAATTATGAAGACCCCTATTTATAGTTGTGGAAGGGAAGAGTTGTGATAAGAACAAACTCTTTTCGACCAATCAAATTGAAGTATGACATGGCTGCATTTGATTGGCCAGAACATGTCACTTGCACACGTGGCGCGATTTCATTGGCCTTTTAGCGCGACTGGACATGCCTTGTCATTTTGACACGTGGCATGGTCCTATTGGCTCTTCCGCTTGACTTGGCGCGCCACGTCATTTGACACGTGACACCAAACTGGGCCTCTAGAAAGATGACATCTTGGACTTAATGAAGTGGGCTCATCACTTTAGCCCAACTAAATGGGCTAGCCCAATGGATTAAGACTTATTTATTTAATCCATATATATTGGACTTATATAATTAATTCAATTATATTAGCGCAATAATATTTATTTGGACTAGCATATTTAAAATATAGTCCAAATTATTTATGAATTTAAATTCAATAAATTTTACATGCCTACAAGAACATTTTAAACAAACGTATAAATATAATTAAATAATATGTTTGTATGAAAAGAATAAAAATAAAAATATAAGTTTCTAAAAATAATAAATCTTGATCCTTCCACCTCAATGCCCAGACGTACGCATGTTATATGCCCAATACCTTGCGCATAAGCTCGTCCCAAAGTTCTTTTGCAATCGTCTGTAATTAGATTTGTATGTAGATCATCAAAAATTCATTAATAATCCTTTGAGCCGTCAAAAACTTTCTTTATTAATCGCATTTCAAAATTTGAGAATATAATATCGCGTCGCAGAAGTGAATGTGATAAAACCTTTCATCCAAAGTTCTAATTTTTGTCAGGTCTTCATTATTTGATTATTTATATCTTACTTCAAATTTCAATTTTTTTATGTTATTTCATTTGACCATATTTGTTTTTTGTGGTTTATGAAAGTTATTATTTATTAGTTAGTATTAGTGAGTTAAAAATTATGAATATTCATTAATGTTCTTTTAGAAATGAATTAGCATATTGAATTGTTTGTCAAATTATTAATAGCTTATTAGAAGCACACGATGGTAAAATATAATATGTAATTGTGAATTATTCCTCTAAGAGTAAATGTTATTTTCTAATTTATTTAATTCTTAACATAGTTGCCTCTCAAAATTGTCAATAAAGGAGATTTTAGTCTTTAATTTACTTTTTTATTATTTTACTTCTCTTCCAAATCCGTATAATGGATTAACGTTATAGATAGTCAAAATATGGAATATACTTTAATGGTAAAGTATTTTTTAAGAAAATAATTATATAAATTTGATGTATATAGAATAGTTTAAATATTTAATTTGAAAGAAAACTGTAGATTGAATGGAATCTTAGCATGCTTTATTTATAAATGCACGTTCCTTATTTGTAGGTCTAAAAAAGTAGAAACAAATTATTATAAATAAATATTTTGATCTATACAAGGTCAAATTTAATTGGTTTGATGTCCTAAATTTTAGACTTATATGTAACCCTTTAAATAAGGAAAACTTTAATAAATAAAATTTTATTCGATTTAAATTTTTTAAATATTAGGAGATAATTTAAATGACGATCTTGTCCAATATAAAATTATATTTTAAGGATAAAAAAGGCGAACAATATTTCGATAAAGGCCTTCGTGCTTTTAATATAGTACTAGTCTCTACATACGTGCCTCGCACGTAACTCTTTAGAATTCACAAAAGAAAAAAGTATTGTCAGATCGGAATATTAGAACTATATAACAATATACGCGCCTAATAGTAAATATAAGAGAAGATCCCAGTATTATGACGAAGGGATTCAAAAAATGTTTTACATCATAGAAAAAGTTTGACATTCTAGTGCCTTTGGGAATCTCCTTGTATAAAATCTTGGCTCCGGCACTTGCTACAAAGCAATTGCTGCTTAATAAATAAAGAAAGGAAGATTAATTAGTTTTACAATGTTGAATAAATACATGTAGACAGAGAATAAATAAACTTCAAATCTAATTTGTTCAGCAATATCATGTCTTTGTTAGCATTGCTCGTCATCGATCTTCAAGATCCCTATCCAATCAATGCACCTAGAGAGCATATAAAATACTATTAGTTCCTAACAAAAACAAAATATCCAAATTAAACATCAATAAGAACATATCTAAGACAAAGAAACTACCGTTCTTTACGTTCTTTTATTCTTTGTATATAGAAAAGTCCTATTATTAACCAAAATAATATATTTTTGGCTCTTTAGCAGCGGACCCATTATGGATCATTGATCACAATCCTTGTAGATGAATAAGAAGACAATTACAATATCTTTATGTGCCAGTAGAACTCCTTGGTGAACTATCTTAGTTAAAATCGAAGTCCTGATATTAGGCAAAGGTGAATGTGATATGTGGACCTTAATGCCAGTAGTATTCGTCACCTGAAATATCCTAATTAAAACAAAGTCCTAATATTAGGCAAAGTCAATATGACGGTTTATCATATATGAAATCGTTTCTTTGAAGAATACTATAACATTAGAAGGGTATAAAAGTCAATCAGTATTTCAAGGATATTTTCGTCGTTCAACATTTAACATTTTAATATTCGTGCTTTTATAATAAAATAGATAGATATAGATATAGATAGATAAATAAATATAGATTCATTAGAAAAGCTATCTAGCTACACATTATAATTTTTTAGCGAGAGGGCATCCCTGGACAAAGATGACTCCCCCATTGTGCCTAACGCTACTTATATTTGAGCTGCAAAGTCAAGACTACGCATTTTCCGTCTACGCGTACTATGATAAGATTATAATTCCCATAGTTTGGTACCACTTTTACAATATAGTATAGCAAAATGGGGGATAAACCCCCCCCCCCCTCCTCCCCCCCCAAAAAAAACCAGTCCTGATCGTTTCATGTCCTATAAAACATGAGATATTTTTTGTAATTTGGGTATCAAACTAATTAGATTTACATACTTATTGTCAAGGGGACTTTTCATTACTTATATAAACAAATTACGTTATGACAAATATTGTAAAATATGTATACATCTATGTTATTGGATCCCCTTGAAATCAGTAGTGTTCAAAGAAACGGCCAAGGAGACTCAAGACTTCGTATAATTCTTATGTTTGTAGCACAACTTATTTGGTAGTAAGTATTGTTGCGGAAGCCAAATGTATATAATGTGAATAAGTCACAATTACTATACTAAAAATTATGACAGCCACCAAATAATAAATAAGACAATAAAGCAACAATAAAGGGAACACCAGAATTTACGAGATTTGGCTAATTTTGCCTACTCCTCGGACACAACCAATATTTTATTCCACTCCCAAAATACAAGTGAAATAATACTAAAGAGAGAAGATACAAATGCCTTAAACAGATGAGAAGGCAAATGAGAGGTGTATCTAAATCCTAAACATTAGGCCTCCTTTTATAGGGAAAAATCCTATCCACTTTTGCTAACCCACCGATGTGGGACGTTGAAATTTTTGACATTTCAACAAATCTCCACCTTGGCAAAAATTCCACGTCTTCAATTTTCTCTCTATAACAAATTTTGGTTGTGTCTTCATCTTCAATCTTCAGTGTTCAACAATGTTGATCAAATCCAAACAATGTTGAAACTTGACCGCAGTCACCACCTTTGTCAGCATATCAGCAGGATTCTCCGTAGTATGAATTTTCTTCACCGTGACTCCACCTTCTTCTATGATTTCTCGTACGAAATGATACCGAACATCAATGTGCTTCGTCCTTGCATGATAAACTTGGTTCTTCGCTAATTGAATAACACTTTGACTATCACAAAAAATTGTGATACCTTTTTGTTCAACACCAAGCTCCTTTAGCAATCCT
Organism: Nicotiana sylvestris; assembly: GCF_000393655.2. NCBI lineage: Eukaryota > Viridiplantae > Streptophyta > Magnoliopsida > Solanales > Solanaceae > Nicotiana > Nicotiana sylvestris. Next base: position 109,505,340 of record NC_091064.1, read on the forward strand.
TGAAGCCAAATTGCCTCTTTCACAGCCTCTGTAATAGCCATGTACTCTGCCTCTGTTGTAGACAAAGCAACTGTTGACTGCAAAGTAGACTTCCAACTAACTGGTGCCTTTGCAAAAGTAAACACATAACCAGTAGTTGATCTTCGTTTGTCCAGATCACCCGCAAAATCTGAGTCACAATATCCAACTACAGACTGATTGTCTTCCTGCTCAAAAACTAACCCGACATCTACAGTATTATGAATATACCGTAGAATCCACTTCACAGCTTGCCAATGCTCCTTCCCTGGATTGTGCATATATCTGCTAATAACTCCAACAGCTTGTGAAATGTCAGGCCTTGTGCAAACCATTGCATACATCAAGCTACCAACAACATTTGCGTATGGTACCTTTGACATATACTCTCGTTCAGCTTCATCCATTGGCGACATAATAGTACTTAGCTTAAAATGGGAAGCAAGTGGAGTACTAACTGGCTTAGTCTTGTCATCTATGCCAAAACGTTGAAGTACTCTCTTCAAATATTCCTTTTGAGATAAACAGAGTTTCTTTGAACGTCTATCTCTAATTATCTCCATGCCAAGAATTTTCTTTGCCTCACCCAAATCCTTCATCTCGAACTCCTTCTTCAGTTGAATCTTCAACTTATCAATTTCTTCCGAATTCTTGGAAGCTATCAACATATCATCAACATATAGGAGAAGATATACAAAGGAACCATCTTTAAGCTTGTGCAAATACACACAATGATCGTATTTGCTTCTCTTGTACCCTTGCCGCAACATAAACTCGTCAAATCGCTTGTACCATTGTCTAGAAGATTGTTTCAATCCGTACAACGATTTTTCAAGTTTGCACACCATATTTTCTTTTCCAGCAACTTTGAATCCTTCTGGCTGAGTCATGTAGATTTCCTCCTCCAAGTTTCCATGTAAAAACGCAGTTTTTACATCCATCTGAACTAGTTCCAAATCCAATTGTGCTACCAAAGCCAACATAATTCTAATGGAGGAATGTTTTACAACTGGAGAAAACACTTCATTGTAATCAATTCCCTCCTTTTGAGCATATCCTTTGGCCACCAATCTTGCTTTGTAGCGAACATCTAATTGGTTAGGAAATCCTTCTTTCTTTGCAAATACCCATTTGCACCCAATTGCTTTCTTTCCCTTCGGGAGATTGGCCAATCTCCATGTATGATTCTGATGAAGGGACTGTATTTCATCATTCATGGCAATCCTCCACTTATCTTCTTCTGAACTTTGGACAGCGTCTTTATAAGTGGTAGGAACATCATCAGCTACAATTGAGGTTGCACAAGCAACCATCTCTATGAGACGAACATGTTTCGTTATTGTTCTTTTTGGCCTGCTGGTTGCTATTGATTCAAGTTGTTTTTGAGGTTCCTGAGTTGGAATCTCCTCTACTGGCTCTCCTTCCAGAGGGTAATCTTCATTTGTTTACTCCTCTGCTTCTTGTGTAGGAAAAATAAATGTTCCCTCAAACTCCACCTGCTTAGAAGCACCTTTATTTTGTTTGGTATCTTCTGTTACCTTATTTACCATAGCAGATTCATCAAAGGTAACATCCATGCTGAATATTACTTTCTTTGTCATAGGACACCATAAGCGATATCCTTTGACTCTAGAAGTAATTCCCATAAAAATAGCCTTCTTTGCCCTTGGATCCAATTTTGACTCTGTCACATGATAATATGCAGTTGAGCCAAACACGTGCAAAGAGTCATAATCTACAACAGGCTTTCCATACCATTTTTCAAATGGTGTCTTGCCATCAATAGCAGCAGATGGTAAGCGATTAATGAGGTGGCATGCATATGTAACTGCCTCAGCCCAAAATTCTTTGCCCAAGCCAGCATTGGACAACATACACCGTACCTTCTCCAGCAAGGTCCGGTTCATACGTTCTGCCACTCCATTCTGTTGTGGTGTATGTCTGACAGTGAAGTGTCAGACGATGCCATCATTTTGACAGACCTTATTAAAATAATTATTTTTGTATTCACCTCAATTGTCTGTGCGAATACACTTGATCCTCTTGCCTGTTTGATTCTCCACCATTGTCTTCCATTTGAGAAAAATTCCCAACACTTCATCTCTGCTCTTTATTGTATACACCCATACTCTTCGGGAAAAATCATCAACAAAGGTTACAAAATAGTGCTTCCCACCCAATGAAGGTGTTTTGGAAGGACCCCAAATATCAGAGTGTACATAATCCAAAATGCCTTTAGTATTATGGATCGTTGTACCAAATTTAACCCTTGTCTGTTTCCCTTTAACACAATGCTCACAAAACTCCAAGTTGCAAGTCTTGACTCCTTTTAACAATCCTTGATCTGATAGAGTTTTCAAGGATTTTCCTCCAGCATGTCCCAAGTGCATGTGCCATAGCTTGGTTGCTTCTGCCTTTTTGTCGTCACTGGATGTCACTGTCGCTGTCCCAATAACTGTACTACCACGATAGCGGTACATATTATTGTTCTTCCTATTAGCCTTCATTACCACTAGTGCACCTGAGCATACTCTCATCACTCCATTTTCTGCAATGATTTTGAACCCTTTTGATTCTAGGGCTCCCACAGAGATGAGATTCTTCTTCAAGTCTGGTACATATCGAACATCTGTTAATGTTCTGATCATTCCATCGTGGTTCCTTAATTGTATTGAACCAATCCCATATGAGGTAAGAGGGCTGTTATCCGCTGTGTGAATGATTCCATATTCTCCTTCTTGAAAATCCACGAACCAGTCCCTGTTGGGACACATATGATAGCTACAAGCCGAGTCCATCAACCATATGTCTGATGATGTTGATGACTCTGTTGTAACTAATGAGAAGTCTGAATCATCACAATCAGCTACATTTGAATCCATAATGGCCTTTCCATTATTATATTTGGCCTTATTCTTCAACTTCGGACAGTCTTTCTTCCAGTGCCCTTTTTCTCGACAAAAGGCACATTCATCTTTGCTGGGTCTGGATCTTGACTTGGATCTTCCCTTCTTTGTCCTCGTTTGATTTTGAGGACGACCCCTCACAAATAGTGCTTCTCCTTCTCCGCCCTTCTGTTTTTCTCGCTTTCTTTGTTCATAGCTGTACAAAGCCGAACAAACTTCTCTGAGAGAAACTTCGTCATTTCCATGGAGTAGAGTAGTTTCAAGGTGCTCGTACTCATCAGGAAGTGACGCCAACAACATCAAGGCCAAGTCACCATCATCATAAGTTGTATCCATATTTTGCAAATCTGTGACCAACTTATTGAAACTGGTGATATGTTCATTCATCGTGGTACCAGGAACATAGGTGAAGTGAAACAGTCTCTTCTTCATGTACAATTTATTTTGACTGTTTTTCTTCAAAAATTTATCCTCCAGTGCTTTCCATAATTTACTTGCAGAAGTTTCCTTTGTGTATGGATATTTCTGCTCTCTAGCAAGGTAGGATCGAATGGTACCGCAAGCAACACGGTTGATAATTCTCCAATCTTCTTCTCCAATAACATCTGGTTTCTTTTCTTCAATGGCCAGATCTAGCCCTTGTTGAAAAAGGACATCTAGAACCTCGCCTTGCCACATCCCAAAATGTCCGGACCCGTCAAATATTTCTACCGCAAATTTCGCATTTGACACAATTCTTGTCATAAGCGAAGATGCCAATGATGACGTATTGTTGACACTTGATGTAGATTCTTCTTGTTTATTGTCTCCCATATTTGACACAAATATTATTTAATAGCTGACGACACAAATCAAGATTATTTCCTTTCTGATGTAGAAGATCAGACTAAGCTGCAACCACAGAGCATACTCAGACAGAACCTTGACTCAGTTACCAAGATAAATCTTTTCTGATGTGGAAGATCAGACTATGTTGCAACCACAGAGCATACTTAGACAGTACTTTGGCTCTGATACCAATTGTTGCGGAAGCCAAATGTATATAATGTGAATAAGTCACAACTACTATACCAAAAATTATGACCGCCACCAAATAATAAATAAGACAATAAAGCAACAATAAAGGGAACACCAGAATTTACGAGGTTCGGCTAATTTTGCCTACTCCTCGGACACAACCAATATTTTATTCTACTCCAAAAATACAAGTGAAATAATACTAAAGAGAGAAGATACAAATGCCTTAAACAGATGAGAATGCAAATGAGAGGTGTATCTAAATCCTAAACATTAGGCCTCCTTTTATAGGGAAAAATCCTATCCACTTTGCTAACCCACCGATGTGGGACGTTCAAATTTTTGACATTTCAACAAGTATGTCTTATTTTATTTAGCATTCTTATATTTCTAGTTTGTTCTAGATAAATGACAGACTTCAATATATGAAAACTAAGTATATTTATTAACTTTAAACTTTCCTATTTATTTTTAATAACATGCTCTTAGAAGTGTACAAATGTCATGATATGTTTAAGATCACAAATTCTAATAATATTTTTGATCTGTAATTTTTTTTTTCTTGTCTTAAATTTCATGTTCGAGCAAATATAGGAGTATATAATTGAAATGGAAGAAGTACTTTTGTATTCCCCCCAACACCATAGGATTCCTCAGTTGGCATTTGATGCCTCGTTATTCTTCTTTTGTACTTTTTTAATTTAATCTGTACTATTTTAAGAGTGGAAAGTTTTACTTTTTTACCTTCTTAAAATATAATTACCTCCTTATTTAACATTTTTATATAAAGAAAAAAAATCCATACCTTAAGGATATGAAGGGATGTGCTCCTTCATAAAAGTAATCTGTAAGTTAAATATTCGAATCCAAATTATGAAATCATACCTCCGGCTATTCAATGAAAACTTTCTCATCAAACCAATTTACTTCTTTTGTCTTTGATTTTCAGTTTTTGTTACTTTGTTGAGTGTCTGCATTTTGTTCATTTCCTATAAAGAAGGTATGCCACTGTGCAACTTTATTTTTGGCGTTTCGAATATGTAGATTTGCCACCTTCTCTTTTATATTGCTTGCGCCAAGAGATTGCTTAGGATCAATTTTAGTTACATTCACCGATTTTTATAGTGATTGCGATTATATTTTTGCCTGATACATTTTTTCATTGAGGTTTACCATAATCTAACTTGTGTTTTGATATCTACCAAAATGTCTGAACAACGACATCATATCTTTGATAGAATCCAGTTTGCTAATTATTAAAAGAAAATGCTAATGCATATGTAAAGATATAAGCTAATGTTGATTATATTGTGGTGTTTGAGAATATATCGTATTGATCAAATTAGTTACCAATGATTAAAAATAAGTAACTCTTCTAATTTTTAACTTTGTATGGAGAATATATGAGAAATTTACAAATACAAATGTCGTGAGAGTCGGATTACTATATATTTTGCTAATCTTGTCGAGAGTATTTGATCCTTGAGATAACTTCTACTACGTATGGCTGGATGGTAAAGAACGTAGTTTTTTCATGTTTCAGAATATTTAAGAAAAATACATTATTTTTTTCTAAGTGATTCTTGTCCTGAATATACACAAAACAGAAGTATTCGTATAATTTTTGTGTCTCTGTTTTTTAACAATTGATAAGTTTTTTATCGTTTCAAGGAAACTATTTGAAAGGAGAACAGATTTAGCTTAGTTTGGTGTACACTCATACATACATGATACCACACATTCATTACAATATATTTTCGAGTGAGTGAATGCATTCTTTTTAAATATTGAGAATATAATATTTTTCCGAAGATGAATGTAAATTTATGATGTATGAGTAGATGAATCAATGTATTGGAACGTAAGGACATGAATCAAGAATTCAAGGGAAATTAAGTGAATATAGTATATTCTTGTCCTCTCCATATCTTCGTGGAAAGTCTAGCGCACTATGAACAAAGCGCCAAAATAACTTTAGACGTTGTTTTCAGTTAGAGTACAATCCTTGCTTCATTTTTCTAATTTCTAATGATAGAAAAATAGAATAAAACGTGCTTGATAATTGGAAAGTTGGTCATTGTTTCTTATCCAATTATCTCTTTTCAGAATGTTGAAAATTTCCGATATGCCTGAGGTTCATAACTCTTTGCCAATGATCTAACATTTTAGTTTAAGCTTTCTCAGTATTTGAAAATTTATTTGGTGAGATACAAGGGTATGAATCTTATGAAATTAAGTTCAATGTACAATGGTCAAATTGGATCATTTTCGTTTCGGCACCTTTTTCTTTTATCGTATGAGAATTAGAATTAATTCATGTTTATCTATTTCTATCCATGTGGGTGATCTTTTTTTTCATATCTCCACGTTTTTATTTCTTTCAAATTAGGAGGATTGACATTTGCCAAGATATGATCTATCTCTGTCTTTGGTTGTAGTGAATCTTTGATTTTATTTAATGAATAACCGTTTCACTCAGCGTCAAATGAACAAAGCTAAAAGCTTTAAGTAGCTTTTGAGTACTGAATTGTTTCTACATGGAGATAAACATGTGTAGAGTTTTCTTTTATTAACAAAGAACTTTGCAAAGTTTCATCGTTTCACATACTATTAAGACATGTTAGACCTCACTTCTTTGGCTCCTACTATTTGCTTTAGGGTTGAAAAGAAAAGTAGCTTCCTCTAGATTGCACAGTGTTGACTCTGGGACAAGAAAATTGTTCTTTATATATAGACAAGAGCGAATAGAAATAATGTTATTAAATCGTACATTACTGGGGAATCTTAGATCAAGAAGTTTGATAATGTTGGCGACTGCAACCAGTAGTCGCTGCAATATTACCAGGTCATACAAAATATACTACATCGAGATAACACGTGCAACGCACGTGCCGAGAGAATAGTAGGATATATAAATAGAAACTCCATATCTGGGTGTTAGTTGGCGATGTTAGTTGAGTTTCAGATCATCTACTTATATCTGGGTGCACCTAGAACTCAATTTCCATAGTATTTTTTTGACAAATTTTTGACTTTTTTTGTGTAACACCACCCGTCCCCCCTGGGAAAAAAAGTTGACCTTTATTGAGTACCTTAAATTAAAAAACATCATGGAGGTAGCTTGAATTAGACAGTTGTTGCTCCTTTGGTGTAGAATCAGATCTTCCCTTGTGAGTGGACCGTATAACCACTTTTTTGAATCCGATCACATATAGTATTTCTGAATAATTTACCCAAGTAACAATGGACTAAGTATTTGAGCACCCTTTATTGGTTATAGTCAAACTTATGTGTAGAATACAGAAATTGTGTTTCAGTAAGCAAGCACCCATTCAACACCAAAAGTTCATTATAGTTTGCTAGCTTTTGGAACACTTCCCATAGCTTTGGCTCTCTGTCTCAGGACAATTTTTTGAGTCTTTCCTGTTGAAGGTTTTGGCAAATCCCTAGAAACTTATTGTCTAGGAACCATGTAATGTGGTAGACGATCACGACAATGCTTGATAATCTCATTAGCACTTGTTGAAGTTGTCAAACTCCCACATCGGTTGGGGAGAAAAATTGTTGGGATTTTTCCCTTATAAAAGGAGGCCTAATGTTTAGGATTTAAACACACATCTCATTTGCCTTCTTATCTTCTTAAGGCATTTGTATCTTCTCTTTTTAGTATTATTTCACTTGTATTTTTGGAGTGGAATAAAATATTGGTTGTGTCCGAAGAAGTAAGCAAAATTGGCCGAACCTCGTAAATTCTGGTGTTCCTTTTATTGTTGCTTTATTGTCTTATTTATTATTTGGTGGCTGCCATAATTTTTGGTATAGTAGTTGTGACTCATTCACACTATATACATTTGGCTTCCGCAACAATGGGTATCAGAGCCAAGGTACTATCTAAGTATGCTCTGTGGTTGCAGCATAGTCTGATCTTCCACATCAGAAAAGATTTATCTTGGTAACTGAGTCAAGGTTTTGTCTGAGTATGCTCTGTGGTTGCAGTTTAGTCTGATCTTCCACACCAGAAAAGAAATAATCTTGATTTTTGTCGTCAGCTATTAAATAGTATTTGTGTCAAAGATGGGAGACAATAAACAAGAAGAATCTACATCAAGTGTCGACAATACGTCATCATTGACATCTTCGCTTATGACAAGAATTGTGTCAAATGCGAAATTTGTGGTAGAAATTTTTGACGGATCAAGACATTTTGGGATGTGGCAAGGCGAGGTTCTTGATGTCCTTTTTCAACAAGGGCTAGATCTTGCCATTGAAGAAAAAGACCAGATGTTATTGGAGAAGAAGATTGGAGAATTATCAACCGCGTTGCTTGCGGTACCATTCGATCCTACCTTGCTAGAGAGCAGAAATAGCCATACACAAAGGAAACTTTTGCAAGTAAATTATGGAAAGCACTGGAGGATAAATTTTTGAAGAAAAACAGTCAAAATAAATTGTACATGAAGAAGATACTGTTTCGCTTCACCTATGTTCCTGGTACCACAATAAATGAACATGTCACCAGTTTCAATAAGTTAGCCACAGATTTGCAAAATAAAAGGGAGAAAAAAAAAGGGCGGAGAAGGAGAAGCACTGGTTGTGAGGGGTCGTCCTCAAAATCAAATGAGGACAAAGAAGGGAAGATCCAAGTCAAGATCTAAACCCAGCAAAGATGAATGTGCCTTTTGTCGAGAAAAGGGGCACTGGAAGAAAGACTGTCCGAAGTTGAAGAATAAGGCCAAACATAACAATGGAAAGGCAATTATGGATTCAAATGTAGCTGATTGTGATGATTCAGACTTCTCATTAGTTACAACAGAGTCATCAACATCATCAGACATATGGTTGATGGACTCGTCTTGTAGCTATCATATGTGTCCCAATAGGGACTGGTTCGTGGAATTTCAAGAAGGAGAATATGGAGTCATCCACACAGCGGATAACAACCCTTTTACCTCATATGATATTGGTTCAATACGATTAAGGAACCAGATGGAATGATCAGAACATTAACAGATGTTCGATATGTACCGGATTTGAAGAAGAATCTCATCTCTGTGGGAGCCCTAGAATAAAAAGGGTTCAAAATCATTGGGTATGTTGTTGCTGCCTCATGTTATGCTCAACTGTTGTGGATCAAACAACAATTGATGGGTTTTAGAATTGATGTAGGTTGTATTCCCATCTTTTGTGATAACACTAGTGCAATTAGTATGATCAAGAATCCGGTTCATCATAAAAGAACTAAGCACATAGATGTTATGCATCACCTTTTGAGGGACAACTATGAAAAGGGTTTGATCACTGTGAAATTTTGTGCTACTGACAAGTAAATAGTTGACATCTTCACAAAAGCTCTGAGTAAATATCACTTTGAAAGGAATAAGGTAGAATTAGGGATGATTAAGGTCACCTAAAAGGAACCGATTCTAACTCAAAAATTGGTTAGACAATTTGTGAATTTTGTACATAATTAGATTAGATTTTGCTCGGTCTCATACTTTCACTAGTATACTCTTGTGTCATGTGCTAAAATGTCTCATTAATCTCTAATGATATTACCTTTATTTTCTTGGATAATTTAGGCTTACACAAGAGAATTCTCAGTGAAGAACCCAGTTCATCAAGATTACATGGTATGTACTCTCCACTTTGCATATTTTAAAATAATTATATTTGGAATGATCAAAAGGAGAGTCCCATTTAATCCTAACCTCTCTTGAGCTTATTCGTTACAAAAAGAACCAGTTTCATTTGAGTAGAGTCCCCAATGCAATAAGTTCCTAGATTCTAGGGAGAGTCTCCAACTTATTTTCAAACTGACTCTCAGTTTGATTAGACTACTGGACTTCTGGAAAAGCTAACGTTATCCAATTAAACTCCCCCTCTTTAAATTTGATTTGGACTTTCCCTTTTATTCACTTCTAAACTTCCATGCCGTCAAACAACTCTCCCTATCTTCTCCCATCTTCTCTACACTCAAATCCAAATATAGAAATGGCGACCCCTTCTGAGAATCCCTCATCACCACTCAAAGAAACTACACCCACTCCATCTATCATACTTTCAACCACTCCCATTTCTAAGAAAGGAAGGTTCAAGATGATGGCTCGCAAGGTAGTCACTGGAGGAGAACAAATCAAGAAAATTTTGAGCTAAGAAAGTCGGGCAGAAAAATACCAGAAATCTGAAGAATCATTTAAGTATACAACTGAGGGGGAAGAAACTATTCATCTGAAACAGAGCAGGTAATATCTGGTCCTAAGATTACATCTGCAAAAATTTCTAAGGTTGCTGAGAATTTGGAGAATAGGTTTGTTTTGGTGGGAACTATGGCTAGGGTTAAAAACACTGAACCTGGGAAAATTGGTGGTAAAGATAAAAAGAAAAAAGAACAAGAGAGTGAGGGTGCTCAAGGTGATGCGAGGGGAAATGGAAAAGAAGGAGTGGCTGAATCTTCACATACTCGTGCTAAATTAACTGAGGAGACTGGTAGTGTTGTGGAATGAGGATATTGCTGAAGAGGAAAAAAGGGTAGTAGGTCTGGAGATGCAAGTGCTACTAAGGGGTTGGTTAGGTTGGGGAAGAGGTTCCAAGAACCTATTCCATCTGTGCAGGAACCCCTCGAAGACCTATTGAAACATGTGTTTGACTGTTATAATCCAAAAAGGAAGAAAAGTTCAGGGGTTAAAATCCCTAGAACTGCTAGGGCAAAAAAAAAGAAAGAGAAAGGTTGCCTCTTCTATCCTTGTAGAGACTCCTCCTACAAGAGGAAGAGCTGCAAGGAGTGAGAAAAAGCTGAGTAAGGCTGAACTTGAAAAGGCCTTAGAAGAGAGTAAAAGAAAAGCTGCTGCAAAAGGAAAGAAGAAGGTAAGTGAGCCTGTTGAGGCAATTGACATTGAGGAGATGGACCTGGTCTTTCGTGATGAAGCCAACACAGAGGAGGTGGAGGCTGTGACCCCAAAGACAAAGAAAAGAAAGACTTCCAAGAAGAAGTCACCTTCAAAGATGGCTGATGCAGAGCCTTCTACCTTGGCAAAAAGAACCAGGTCTGCAAGAAAGTCTCGGAAAGTGCAAATAGTGGAGGAAGAGGAAAGTGAAGAAGAAGAGGAATCTGATGAAGAGCAGGACAGGTTGGTCAAGTTTGGGAAAAGAACCATATTAAAGGGTAGACTCCTCAGGGACTTGGATGAGGAAGGCATGGTGATGCTTCTGGAAAAACTACAAATGTAGGGTTGGAAGGACATGGTCCTTTAGATGGATAAAAAGCTTGTTAGAACTGAGATTATGGAGTTTATGGCAAATTGTGAGGTCAAAAATGGCCGAGTCACTAGTGTGGTGAAGGGGTGATTGGGAGCTTTGATGCCAAGAAATTGGGAGAGATTCTAGGAGTACCAACTGAAGGGTACAATGATTACAAAAAGTTAAAATGGCCACGCCTAGAAAACCTCCCCACCTCACTTGCCATTACAAGGAAGTTTGCTGACAATGAGGAAGAGCTTCAGCCCAAGGCTGTTTACAAAAGTGAGATGAGGCCTGCCCACAAAGTGCTATTTGAATTTGTTAACAAGGTCGTGTTGCCCAGGCAGGAAAGAAGGCACATGCCATACCCTATGGTTTTATTCTCACGACTGTACTTGCTCACTTCAAGGTACTCTTGAATAAATGGGATGTTAGTACGAACAAAAATCACTTTGGGGCCAACACCTTGACTGCATGTGACTATAAATTCTACACTGCCCCAAAGAACCTGGTTCATCCAAGAGGTGCCTGTGAACAACAAAATGAGAGCCTTGGTGCAAGAGAGTGAAGTTAAGGATGCTGAGATTGAGAGGCTGGCTGAAGTAGGAACTGAGAGGGTTGCTCTCAAGGTTGAGCTTGCAAAGGAGAAGAATGAAGCCATTCTTCATGATATGTTAAAGCTACTTCAGGCCAGAAACCAAGAACCTGGTCCTTCCCAGCCTCGAAACCTTCCTAGCCTAGTTAGACAAACTAGTGACCCGGATTGGATCTTTTTGTTGTTCTTTTTGCTCATGATCCAGTATCTTATTTTGCTTTATGCTTTATAGATGACTAATATCAATGATAATCATCTGTTTTTATGCTCTAACTATTTGTTGATGCTTCTTAGATAGCTAATATCATTAGATTGATATATGATGCTTGACTCCATGATTGCATTTGAAGTAGCCTCAGTGGCCATGAGTGATATCTATTAAATTCTGGTTATCTAACATAATTATGCAACTTTTCAATGATGCCAGAGGGGGAAATATAGGTTGTTCTTTTTTACTTTGAACTGTGATATTTATAACCTAATGAACCTGGTCCTTGATGATTTGTGATTTTAAAATGGAAAGTGTTCTAATATTGTGTTGTTGTTGAGCTGAGTTGAAACAGAGCTTATACTTATGAAAAGTATAGAGTTTGTCATCATCAAAAAGAGGGAATTTGTTGTCCTAAGTGAAGTTTGTTTTGATGATTGACAAAGGAAATCAAATATGAACCAGGTCCATACACAGTGTACACGGACACGTGCAAATCTGAGCACAAGGCATGCATGTGAAGGAGATAAGCTTAAGTAGTTATATCTGATATCTCCTGAACGAAAAGGTTGCATAAGTGATAAGGAGAAAGATTCCTTACTCGAAGAGAACTCTATCCTAGATAAGGGAGGATTTATAAGTTGAAGATAACTAGAACTTTTCCACCAAGGAAGAGTAAAGCATTAGACTTCTAGTTATTTCCTATTCTACTAACTCTATATATTTCGGGATGTTTTCATTTTACAGATATGCACAATTACTGAAGTTAAACATGAGTTGAGAGCAAAATAGCAAGGCATTTTGCAAGCAATTCCTGTGTTATTCAAGTATGCGAACCTGAAGTTACATGAACCAGATAGAAGAACCAGTTCCAAGTGTCTGTCTTGTGTTCTTTGTCATAGTGGGCTGTGAGCGGACTGTGTTCATAGCAAAGTGAGGGTCCTTTGTATATTTTCCACATTAATGCAAAGGTTGGGATTTTCCCGTATATGTGTGTGTTCTTATTGAATTGCTGTCTAAATCTCGTTTAGGCCAAAGGTGCGCGAAAATTGGCTAAGTATTTGGGAAAGGCTGAGTCAAGTGTACGACTTGACTGCCGCGCGGGTGTGAGTTTTGACTGACTAAAATCACCCCCGTGACAGTAGGCCACTATCCTACCATCGAAAGTTGATAGGGCAGAAATTTGAATGATGCGTCGCCGGCACGATGGCCGTGCGATCCGTCGAGTTATCATGAATCATCGCAGCAACGGGCAAAGCCCGCGTCGACCTTTTATCTAATAAATGCATCCCTTCCAGAAGTCGGGGTTTGTTGCACGTATTAGCTCTAGAATTACTACGGTTATCCGAGTAGTAGATACCATCAAACAAACTATAACTGATTTAATGAGCCATTCGCAGTTTCACAGTCTGAATTTGTTCATACTTACTGTCATGGGCTGCTTTCCAGACATGCCCCATGACCCCTTGGCCGCGCCCCATGGCGGCCTAGCAAGCCTCACAATGCCTAGCGCCATGGTCGGCCCCGTGGTCTTGGCTGCGCCAAGTGACAAGCGCGCATGTGCCTCTGTCGCCCCACCGATGCCTCTCGCCAGCGCCCAAGGGCTGGCCAATGACAACAGCGCCGCGCGCCCTGACAATGCCGCGCGCGCAGATCCTGATGCCTCGCCAGCGCCCAGCTGCAGGCCCATTCCAGCAGCGCCTCGCGCACAGACCCTGATGCCAAGCACCAGTGCCCAGCCTCAGGCCAGCACATCAAGTGTCGCGCGCGCCCACAGCAACGCGCGCGCAGACCCGCAAGACAAAGATGCTGCCATCGGACTTAGTTTTTCCTTGTAATAATCTAAGTCCTTTTCATTGTAATCATAGGCTAGTTTACATCATTTTCATTTCAGTGTGCTTCTACAGCTTTATTAGGACTAGTCTTGTAATGTTGGTTTATTTTTTTTAAGCATTATTAAGGGGGACCAAACAATCAAACATTTTCAAGCAAGCATTTTCTGGTGTCTCTCCCCCTCGACACCGCATCATTGTAATCAGCATTTTCATTCATCAATAAAATCATCATCATCATTCAAAACCCAATTCTCTCTCAAGCTTCCGCAATTGCCCACGACATTGGTTTTCCCGCACGGCACTGACAATCTAGTCTAGCGTGCGGCGAGGGACCTCATTGGCGGACAACAACCGCACTGACATCGGTTGCTTAGCCTTACGTTGCCCTTCCAAAGAACATCAGGAAGGCGTTGCGTAACAGTTGGTATCAAAGCCTAGGCTCGACATCGGACGAGGGAACACATTTGCCATCATCACCATTTCTGACCATGGTGAATCATGGGGAGCGTCTAGTATCCCTAGAAGAGACGGTTGACCGATTACGACCTATCATGGATACGGTGCCTGATCAAAACCACAACCTAGTGCAAAGGTTGGACGACCTGGACCGCCGAATGCGGCAGGCGGAAAATGACATTGCAAACATCAGTCGTGACTCCGACGAGGACCGACAAACGGCAGCCATCGAAACTGCCAATATTCATGGCAAATTTGAGGACCTCCAACAGGAGCGTGCCGACGATTTAGCCCATCAGCAACATGAGGCAGACAGACTAACTGCCATGCAGCAAACCATAAACGACTTGACTGACAAGCTCAACGTTGTCAATGCTGCCTTACAGAGCCTACTTCGAGAAGGCGACCATCACATCAGGGGTGCAGCAAACCTCACCCCCATTCCACAAAAGCTTAAGATACCGGAGCCAAAGCCATACGACGGATCCCGGGATGCTAAAGAAGTGGAAAACTTCATCTTCGACATCGAACAATACTTCGATGCCGTGGGCCATTTGGAGGAATCCAAAAAGGTAGCGACTGCTGCCATGTATCTTCAGGGCGATGCCAAACTTTGGTGGCGGGTCAAATACGAAGCCATCAAGGCCGGTGAAGATACTCTTCAGACATGGGACGAATTGAAGGTAGCCATACGCCTGCAGTTCTTCCCCGAAAATGTGGAATACAATGCAAGGAGAAAGCTACGGGACCTCCGCCACACCAGATCAGTGAGGGAGTACGTGCGCGAATTCTCCGCACTCATGCTAAACATACGCGACATGGGGGACAAAGACAAACTCTTCGCATTCATAGAAGGTTTGAAACCTCATGCCCGTATGGAACTACAGCGACAACGGGTAGACACCCTGCCCAAGGCCATTCAAGCTGCAGAATGCCTTGGCGATTATCATTTGGGAACTCAGAACGACAGGCCCCAGCCGTCTGTCCGAGGGGGATTCAACGGGCACCATCCCAGCAATGGTGGCCCAAGCAAAAGTGGGGGAGATCGGAGTGCATCCAAAACTAAGACTCCTCCCTCCAACAGCAACAGTGCTGCATCCATCAACAACAATCAGGGGAGAAAGCCTCCCTCAGAATGCCGTCATTGCGGCGGGGCACATTGGAACAATGAATGCCCAAACATCAAGGTCAATGCTCATCAGACTGTCGAGGATGAGACAGATGCATCAGACACATCAGAAGACAACCAGGTAGGCGCCTTCAATGCAATTGTTGGCTCTATCCCTCATGCCTTAGCGGGGACCAGTGCATGTCCTCCTAAGAAAACATCAGTCCCGATCACCAGGAAAGGGAAAGAAAAGATGGACGAAGGACCTCCTAAGCAAGCGAGGACCCTAATGTTCGTCGAATTGAAAGTGAACGGCAAGCCCCTTCACGCATTGATAGACACGGGTGCCACCCATAACTACTTGTCATCAACGCAAGTAGAGCGCCTAGGTCTTGTGGTACAAAAGAGCAAAGGCCGCGTCAAGGCTATCAACTCACCACCTCAGACATTGGGTGGAACAACTACAAATGTCCCAGTGAAACTTGGCCCATACAAAGGAAGCATCGACCTGCGCATCGCAATCATAGATGACTTCGACATCATAGTGGGTTTGGAGTTCATGAGGCAAACCAACACCATACCGGTACCATATGCCAACATGCTCCTGATGATGGGAGAAAACGGGGCCAAGCCCTGCACCATACCATGCTTTCCCATAAAGATGGCCGCTGAAAACATCTCGGCCATGCAGTTGGAGAAGGTAGTCAACAGACATGAACCTCAGGTTCAGGCTACCCTTCGCAGCAACAATCAGCCATCATGTCATCGGCCTCAAAAGACTGGTGACACTCCTCATCGTGTGAAGACTTGTCAGCCATGCCACAAGGACAAGTCGGATCACTCATCACAGACGGGACCCTCACAGCCATTACATGTCCCTCATAGACCATGGGAAAGTGTTTCCCTCAGATTCATCACGGGATTGCCCCAAGTCGGTAATCTTGCATCCATCATGGTTGTCATAGATCAATTTTCAAACTATGCAACCTTCATAGCAGCCCCGCAAAATGCATCAGCAGAAGATACAACTCGACTCTTCTTCTCGCACATTGTCAAACATTGGAGCCTGCCCAAAGACATTGTTAGTAGGCGCGACTCACGCTTCACTAGCAACTTTTGGACCCATCTCTTCAGGTGCTTTGGGTCAACATTGAGTCACAACTCAGACATCCATCCACCATCGGATGGCCAGACAGACCGGTTCGATGACATGCTGGAGGAATATCTCTGCAACTTTGCAACCGGATCAAAGAAGCATTAGGTAAAGCTCCTGGATGCTGCTCAACTGTGTTTCAATTCTCAAGAGAGCCATCATACAAACAAAAGCCCTTTTGAAATTGTTACCGGACAGCAACCGCTACTCCCGCAAATGGTGAATGCATCAACCATGCCGAAATCTCCTCGAGCTGCCAACTTCTCGAGCGAATGGGAGCGCAACATGGAGATAGTGCGGAGCTATCTCATCAGGGCCCAAGAGCGGGCAAAAAGGTTCACCGAACAAAAGCGTTGCTTTTCCCAACATCAACCAGGGGACAAAGTAATGCTACGCATCCCAAAGCAGTACTTGTTTGCAGAAAGGACCCATGACCCTCGCCTGCAACAAAAATACATCGGGCCCCTGTCCATTGAAAAACGCATTGGGGAGTCCACATACCAGGTAAAAACTCCATCCTGGTGGAAGATCCATCCAGTCTTCCATGTCAGCCGCATGAAATCATTGCTTCGCTACAACAGCAAGCTCAAACAACAGAGGGGCGCAGACCTCCCATCCAACAACCATCAGAAACATCATCATCATCATCATCATCATAAGGCTCCGAGGACGGCGCCAACTCAGGTGGGGGAGAATGTCATGGGCTGCTTTCCAGACATGCCCCATGACCCCTTGGCCGCGCCCCATGGCGGCCTAGCAAGCCTCACAATGCCTAGCGCCATGGTCGGCCCCGTGGTCTTGGCTGCGCCAAGTGACAAGCGCGCATGTGCCTCTGTCGCCCCACCGATGCCTCTCGCCAGCGCCCAAGGGCTGGCCAATGACAACAGCGCCGCGCGCCCTGACAATGCCGCACGCGCAGATCCTGATACCTCGCTAGCGCCCAGCTGCAGGCCCATTCCAGCAGCGCCTTACGCACAGACCTTGATGCCAAGCACCAGCGCCCAGCCTCAGGCCAGCACATCAAGTGTCGCGCGCGCCCACAGCAACGCACGCGCAGACCCTAACCCGCAAGACAAAGTTGCTGCCATCAGACTTAGTTCTACCTTGTAATAATCTAAGTCCTTTTCATTGTAATTATAGGCTAGTTTACATCATTTCCATTTCAGTGTGCTTCTACAGCTCTATTAGGACTAGTCATGTAATGTTGATTTATTTTTTTTAAGCATTATTAAGGGGGACCAAACAATCAAATATTTCAAGCAAGCATTTTTCTGGTGTCTCTCCCCCTCGACACCGCATCTTTGTAATCAGTATTTTCAGTCACCAATAAAATCATCATCATCATTCAAAACCCAATTCTCTCTCAGCTTCCGCAATTGCTCATGACATTGGATTTCCCGCACGGCACTGACAATCTAGTCTAGCGTGCGGAGGGGACCTCATTGGCGGACAACAACCGCACTGACATCGGTTGCTTAGCCTTATGTTGCCCTTCCAAAGAACACCAGGAAGGCGTTGCGTCACAATTATCATGCTCAAAATCGTAGGTGCACCAGCCATGTGACTCACTTGGCGCTGAACTATGCAGTCGAAAATCCCTTTTGCAGTAACATTTCTCAGGCAAATGTTTGTGCCACCCTATGCTGCCAAAGCCCAAGTAAGACACCATCCATTGCAATGAAACATGGGAAGAGTCCACAAATAGACAGGCATTGAAGCCATTTCAGCAAGAAGAGCTGCAGCCAGAGAATTAAGATATGCCCCTCCCTCTGTGACTATAGATGACCCCTTTTGGACTCGATGTTGTCCCCGAGGTATAATTGAGAGCAATCGCATCCCCTTCATTATTTGGCCATACTATCTGAAAATTAGGTTCTCCAGTAGCTAAAAAGCACTCATACTCCAGATTTTTTGGAGCGAAGCTCCTATTATTATTATAATGGATAATTGACTCTCACTATCAGATATCAAGATTAAACATGGCAACTTGGCACTTGCCTTTGACAGAATTTTTAATGCACCCCTAGCAACATCCAGCAACTGGTAATCTACAAATATGATGTTGGCCTCTGAATGTTTAAGCAGCACAGAAACCATTGCTGAATCATGACGAGTATTAAGTGAACAAAGAACTGTCCCGGCCATTGGAACTCCAAAGTGTAGCTCGTACATTGCAGGAATATTAATTCGGAGCCAAGGAAGAAACCTTCAAAGAAAATTTAGAAAAACTAAGAGCTGTATTACCAATACAAAAGATGGTGATCTGAACAAGAACTCATTTCCTTCTTGGTAGCAATATAAGAAAAGGTAAGTAATGTTAAGCATCTACATAATACAAAACATGATTAACTAAGTGGTAGCGGAGGCAAATGGTTAACTGCTTCCAAGATATGTTATACTTTCAACGACACCTGTGTTTACATGAACTCGTCACTGACACCTAAATCATCACATCATCTTTTATTCTTTTGAACAAGCCTTTTAAATAAAAATTTGTTGTCTATTATCTGAGTAACTGACCGGATCATTAATAAAAGGAAAGTGTAGGCACGTACTTGATGTGGATGTGTGTAAGTATCCGGAAATTGGTATATATAATCTTTTATCAGCGTAATTTGTAGTGTATTTTGAAGAATTGGCACGAAGTAACCATACCCATGTCACACCCCTTTGGAACAGTAGAATAAGACTAGGTTAAGTCTGCAAAGATTACTGTGGTTTTACATTGTTACTTGAGAGATATCAACAGTAGAAGGTAAAGCAACGCATCTAAGGCGGAGGGTGTCCTGTTATTGGAAAAGGTTTAGCATATACTAGTAGGTATTTTTCTTGACAATAACAACCAAGGAAGAAAAATCGATGTAAGCTATATTTCAAGCAAATGATTTACTGTAGTAAAAAGGAATTTAGGCCTATAGATTCTTTTCTTGTTGTCCTAACAGCTATTCTGGTTTGTTTAATCTGGTGGCTTCCCTCTATATCATATGCTAATGGCAATGATTCTCAATAATTTGATTCTTCATGTCAAAAACAAACTTACATTACCTAAATACAATAGAAAGGTTAAAAAAACATGTCGATGATTCAGCCTGCACCAGAAATTGACAAAAATAATGTAGTAGTATACTTAAATGCCTGTATGCAGTCAGAAAAGATCTCTATTATGCTAATCTCTAGACGAACTTATCTTCTGCCAAAGTCAACAATACACAACTTGATCTGACATGAGTCTTCTTTCTCTGATAAACAGAACTCACACCACGCTACTAAGATCATAGAGCAAAAAGGCAGAGATACACGCATTCTTTATACTATCATGTCACTTAAAAGATAATGATTCATATTATTTTTTTTAACTGTTATGTTTGGGTAAGCTTGCACGCACTTCAATTAATTTCACAGGCTACGTGCTACCTTCCACAAGTACAGGTACCAGGTGATCATTCTGTTCACCAAGACAAGACTTGGACAAATGGATGGTTACAATTAAGCTACACTTACACTGATAGAATTACAATATTAAAAGGCGCAGTGAAAAGGACATACGACATCGCCACGAGAAATGCCGAGGAGGCCAGGGTAAGAGCAGAAGCAAGTTGGAGACACCTATCACGGGTCTCTCTCCAAGTAAACTTTACATTTCCATGAACAAATGAGAACCTGTCCCTGTATACCGTTGCTGATCTCTCCAAGAAGCTTATTGGACTCAATGGCACGTAGTTTACTGAGCGTTTCACACGGCCCTTGATTTTGCATATTATTACAACCAAACGCACACACAAGTATACGTGGTCCACTACTAAAAAATGGCATATTTCCGACGGCCAAAACGGTTCGAATTCAGTCAGAAATCACGTATTTTCGACTACTTTCTGACCGAAATTGGTCGGTCGGAAAAATGTTGGTCGGAAAACAATTTCCGACCGAATCTGTCGGTGATTTCCGACTAAAGTGGTCGCAAATTTCAAAAAGGTCAGACAACTAAATAATTCACGTTTCCGACTGAATCAGTCGTAATAATACAAGTAAAATAAATAATTAAAAATTAAATTTTATTTAATTTCTGACGGAATCTGTCGAAAACTGTTGAATATTAATTTTTTTTGTTGAATTTCTAACCAAATCAGTCGGAAATTAATAATTAAAAATTAAATTTTATTTAATTTCCAACGGAATCCGTCGAAAATTTCTGAATATTAGTTTTTTTTACATTTCCGACCGAATCAGTCGAAAATATGAGAATTTATTGTTAAATCTGGGGAGCTGTCCGACCGTTTCAATTCAGTCGGAATTTTGTATAAAACTGGGCAGAATTCTGCCCAATTTCGAGCTACACCACCTGTCAAACTATCACAAACAAAAAATACCAACCAACAATACATTAACAATAATCTAAACCAATGATACATTAATACAATAATACGGACCAATAATATATATTAATACAATCTAAATTAACAATACATTAACAAATTCTAAACCAACAATGCCAATCGTTAACACAACTTAAACCAACAATACCAACCTTTAAACCTAACAATTTTGGGCATAAAAACATCCAAATAGTAGCCCACATTCAAGTTTAAAAGCAATACATAAAGTTGTCTCTCACAATCAAGTTTACCAATCAACCAAAACATCACAACTAAACTACTACACATCAGATTCAGTTTGTTTATACTCATCATCAGATAAATCATGTCCATGTTTACGCATGAATTTCTGCATCTTAACAAATGTTTCGTATTGGGAGTTCAATTGTTACTTCAATTCATGAATTTCGTTTCTCATATCTTCCATCTATTATTGATTTTGAGGAGAAGAAGAATTGGCTAAGAGTGAGCTTGGATGACCTGTAGGTCGATGTACTCCTAGTCCATAGACTCTGTCTTTGTTTGCTCCACTCGCTACCTCTGTCCACAATGAAGCCATATCACCAGGTGTTGATTAAGTTGAATGAGGCTGAGTTTGTTGCCGTTCTTCCAACCTTTATGATAATCTTCCTGAAATGAAAAACATAATTATTATGTAAACAAACTAATATTAATAAACCATAAATGATCATGAAGTTAGAATTTTACATATGTGTCTAACGCACGCGTCTCCATCCAGTGTTCTCTTGTACCATCCTTCTTCTTTTTCTTATGCAACTCCTCGAAGACCTCAGCGTGACTCATATCTCGCCCTCTTTCCTTTTCCTTCATAAGAAAAAGTATGAGTTAGACTTCACAAACGTAAAATTCTATATGTAAAACAAATAATTTTTTTATAAATAATTACCATTCTTAGTTTATGGGCCTCAAAAGTAATCGAATCTCCTGTGTGCAACGAGTCACCTTTTTTAGAGGCATGGTTTGCCTTTGCTTGTTCACTCTTTGCCTTCCATTCTGGGGTATTTCATTTCTCAAGAAGTTTATCCCAAACATCTTCTCTTAACCAGTCCAACATTTTACTGTCACGACCTGGATTTTTCACCCTCGGGAGTCGTGATGACGCCTACTAATGTGAGCTAGGCAAGCCAATTATTTGAATAATTTACCTTTTTACCCATTTTATATTCTTTTATAATTATGAAGTAATAATATTTAAACAACGAAATTTAATATAAGCGGAAAAAAAATAATAAGCTAACTGAACATGAATCCAATACAACTATTTGAACCTCGACCACCCAAAACTGGTGTCACAATACCACAAACAATCTAAGAATACTACATACAAAGTCTAAAAATAAATGATACACTGTTTCTAAATTAAGGAAATGAAACAGGGATAAAGGGGTAGATGGAGACGCCAGGGCCTACGGACGCCTACAGGTCTACCTTGGATCTCCGCATGGACTGAATGCAGCCACCCAACCTACGGTCCAAATGCTGTTGCTCTGGGATCTGCACATAGTACAGAGTGTAGTATCAGCACAACCGACCCCATGTACTGGTAAATGCCTAGCCTAACCTCGGCGAAGTAGTGCCGAGGCTAGGATCAGACTACCAAATAAACCTTTGCAATTCAACTATATATAGCATAAAAAAAGAACAATAATAAGTAGTTAAGTATAGGAGGGGTAACATGCTACGGGGGAACTATCAATTTAGAATAAAGAGACAACAGGTAATTGAAAGAAACAACATATCTCAGATATCAACAAAGAATCAGAAATTAATAAGTGCACGACATCACCCTTCGTGCTTTTACTCTCGTCCTCACCATATAATCAATATAATCAGCACAGAATGGTACATCGTGCAACACGACATCACCCTTCGTGTTTTACACTCTTTCCTCACAAATCATACACATCATCACCCTTCGTGCTTTACACTCTTTCCTCACAAATCATACACATCATCACCCTTCGTGCTTTAACACTCTCTTACCAAAATAATACACGGCATCACCCTTCGTGCTTTACTCTCTTCCTCACCCAAACAACAATCACAAACAATAGGGCAAGGAAATAAACGAAATTACAATAAGAATTCTGGCAAGGGAACAATAATTCAACAACAAGTCCCGGCAAGGGACAACAACAAAACAACAACAATATCCCGACAAGGGAGACAATATAGTGATTCCTTTCTCTTTTTCACTTTTACTTCACAACTCACGTTACAACTTGAGCCAATGCTCTAGAAGGGTTCAATTTACCTCTTACACTTTCAAATTTCATTATACGACTTGAGCCAACGCTCCTCAATATTCAAATGCCACAATTACTTCCACAAACTTTGCCCAATAATATAAATCATCACCAAAGCATGAACAATACACTGAAGTCATAATAATCACAATATAAGACTCACGGGCATGCTTGACGCCAACCTATAGATACTCGTCGCCATGCCTATATGTCGTACTCAACAAATACCACATAGCAAATAGGACTCGACTCCTAATCCCTCAAGCTAAGGTTAGACCAACCACTTACCATGATGCCACAAACACAATTCACGTCTCAATTATCACTTTATCCCTTGATTCCACCACCAATTCGCTCGTATCTAGCCACAAGTTACTTAGTTACATCAATAAACGCTAAGTGAATCAACTCCAATGCATGAAAATAAATTTTTCCAAAGTTTTACCCAAAAGTCAAAAATCGCCCCAGGCCCACATGGTCAAAACCCGAGGTTCGAACCAAAAACCGATTACCCGTTCCCCCACGAACCCAAATGTATAATTGTTTAGAAATCGGACCTCAAATCGAGGTCCAAATTCCCATTTTTTGAAAAACCTAGGTTCTACCCAAAACACCCAATTTCCCCCATGAAAATCATTGATTTTGAGTTGAAATCATGTGAAAAGATGTTAATGATTGAAGAAAACGAGTTAAAATTGACTTACAATCGATTTGAGAGAAGAGTTGTCTTTGAAAAATCGCCCAAGAGTGTTTTGGTTTTGAAAGCGTGTGAAAAATGGGAGATTTTCGGCTAAGTTATAAAATTGCAGGTTGCAGATATGGGAATTGCGAATTTGCGAACCCAGACTCCTCTAAGTTCCCATTTGTGAAACCGATGTCGCACTTGCGACTGAAGTCTCTCATTTGCGACCAAAGGGAATTCCAGGCAGTTGTCGCACTTGCGACACAAGTATCGCATTTGCGACAGTCACTTCGCATTTGCGAAGAAGGCAGCCCAGGCCACATCTCACATTTGCGACACATTGCTCGCATTTGTGAGTGCGAAGCCTGCAGGCCTGTAGCATACCCGCAATTCCCTAAGTTAAAATTTCACTCTGTGGCCTATCCAAAACTCACCCGAGCCCTCGGGGCTTCAAACCAAACATGCACACCAACCTAAAATCATCATACAGACTCGCTCGTGCACTCAAATCACTAAAATAACATCCACAACTATGAATATAGCATCAAAATCATGAAATTTCTTAAGAACTTCAAAATTTCCAATTTTCTCAAAAACGATCCGATTCACATCGTTTCAAGTCCTTTTCTTACCAAATTTCACAGACTTATCTTAAATCACATATAAGACCTTACTAGGCATTGAAACCAAAATACGGGCCCGATACCATCAAGTTTTAATCTCATTTCATTTCCAAAACTCATAAATAATTTCAGAAAATAACTTTCTTTAAAAAATTCATTTCTCGGGCTTGGGACCTCGGAATTCGATTCCGGGCATACGCCTAAGTCCCATATTTTCCTACGGACCCTCCAGGACCATCAAATCATGGGTCCAGGTCCGTTTACCCAAAATATTGACCGAAGTCAACTTAATTTATTTTATAGTCAAAATTTATCATTTTTCACAAATTTTCACATAATGGCTTTTCGGCTACGTGCCCGGACTGTGCACATAAATCGAGGTAATACCGAAAGAAGTTTTTAAGGCCTCGGAACACAGAATTTTCTTTTAAAGCAAGTGAAAAGGTCATCACATTCTCCACCTCTAAAACAACCGTTCGTCCTCGAACGGACAGAAGAAGGAAGTACCTGAGTCGGGGAAAAGATGGGGATAACGGCTCCGCATATCGGACTTGGACTCTCAGGTCGATGCTCAGCGTGCTGACCTCTCCACTAAACACGAACAGAAGGAAAACTCTTCGATCTCAACTAACGAACCTACCGGTCTAGGATAGCTACCGACTCCTACTCATAAGACAAGTCCTTGTCCAACTGGACAGTGCTGAAATCTAACATGTGGGATGGATCGACGTGATACTTCCGTTGCATGGACACATGAAACACTGGATGCACGACTGATAAGCTCGACAGCAACGCAAGTCTATAAGCCACCTCTCCCACTCGATCAAGAATCTCAAACGGGACAATGAACCTAGGGCTAAGCTTGCCCTTCTTCCCAAATCTCATCACACCCTTCATAGGAGACACTCGAAGCAATACCCGCTCACCGACCATGTATACCAAATCACGAACCTTGCGGTTAGCATAACTCTTTTGCCTGGACTGAGCTGTACGAAGCCTATCCTGAATAAACCTGACCTTGTCCAAGGCATCCTGCACTAGATTCGTACCTAACAACCGAGCCTCTCCTGGCTCAAACCATCCAACCGGCGACCGACACCGCCTACCATACAAAGCCTCATAGGGAGCCATCTGGATACTCGACTGGTAGCTATTGTTGTAGGTAAACTCTGCAAAAGGCAAAAACTAATCCCACAAGCCTTCAAAGTCAATGACACAAACTCGAAGCATATCCTCCAAAATCTGAATAGTCCGCTCGGACTGCTCGTCTGTCTGAGGATGAAACGATGTGCTCAACTCAACTCTTGTGCCCAACTCTCACTGAACTGCTCTCCAGAAATGTGAGGTAAACTATGTACCTCGGTCTGAAATGATAGACACGGGCACACCATGAAGACAAACTATCTCCCATATATAGATCTCAGCTAACCTCTCAGAAGAATACGAGACTGCCACGGGAATGAAATGTGCTGACTTGGTCAGCCTATCAACAATAACCCACACTGCATCGAACTTCCTCTGAGTCCGTGGGAGTCCAACAACAAAGTCCATAGTGATACACTCCCACTCCCACTTCCACTCAGGAATCTCAATCTTCTAGAACAAACCACCAGGCCTCTGATGCTCGTACTTAACCTACTGACAATTCAAACACCGAGCCACGTACGCAATGATATCCTTCTTCATTCTTCTCCACTAATAATGCTGTCGCAAATCCTGATACGTCTTAGTGGCGCCCGGATGAATAGAGTATCGAGAGCTATGGGCCTCCTCTAAAATCAACTCTCGAAGTCCATCCACATTAGGAACACAAACTCGACCCTGCAACCTCAAAACTCCATCATCTCCTAAGGTAACCTGCTTGGCACCTTCGTGCTGCACCGTGTCTCTGAGGACACACAAATGGGGATCATCATACTGCCGATCTTGGATACGCTCCAATAAAGAAGAACAAGCGACTGTGAAAGCTAACACACGGCTGGGCTCAGAAACATCCAACCTCACAAACTGATTGGCCAAAGCCTGAACATCCAAAGCAAGCGGTCTCTCACTGACCGAAATATAAGCAAAACTGCCTATACTGGCTAACTTCCTACTCAAAGCGTCGACCACCATATTGGCCTTTACCGGATGATATAAGATGGTGATATCATAGTCCTTTAATAGCTCCAACTACCTCCTCTACCTCAAATTTAGCTCTTTTTGCTTGAAGAAATATTGCAAACTCTTGTGATCGTGAACACCTCACATGCCACGCCATACAGATAATGCCTCCAAATCTTCAACACATGAACAATGGCTGCTAACTTCAAATCATGAACCAGATAGTTCTTCTCATGAATCTTCAACTGCCACAAAGCATAGGCAATGACCTTGCCATCCTGCACCAACACCGCACCAAGTCCAATACGAGATGCATCACAATAAACCGTATAAGGCCCTGAACCTGTGGGCAAAACCAACACCGGTGCCGTAGTTAGAGCTGTCTTAATCTTTTGAAAGCTCGCCTCACACTCTTCTGACCATCTGAACTAGGCACCCTTCAGAGTCAACCTGGTCATCAGGGCTGCGATTGATGAAAACCCCTCCACGAACCGATGATAGCAACCTGCAAACCCCAAGAAGCTCCAGATCTGTGTAGCTGATGCTAGTTTAGGCCAGTTCTTGACTGCCTCAATCTTCTTCGGATCAACCTGAATACCCTCTGCTGATACAACATGACCCAGGAATGCAACTGAACTCAACCAGAACTCACACTTCAAAAACTTAGCATACAACTGACTATCCCTCAAAGTCTGAAGAACCACACTAAGATGCTGCTCGTGCTCCTCCCGACTGTGGGAATAGATCAAAATATCATCAATGAAGACTATCACAAACGAATCCAAATAAGGCCTGAACACTCGGTTCATCAAATCCATAAAAGCTGCTGGCGCATTTGTCAACCCGAATGACATCACCAAGAACTCATAATGCCCGTACAGAGTGTGGAAAGCTGTCTTAGGGACATTGGATGCCCTAATCCTCAACTAATGGTAGCCAGATCTCAAGTCAATCTTTGAAAATATCTTGGCACCCTGAAGCTGATAAAACAAATCATCAATCCTCGGAAATGGGTACTTATTCTTGATTGTAATCTTGTTCAACTGCCGGTAATCAATACACATTCTCATCGATTCGTCCGTCTTCTTAACAAACAACACCGGCTCACCCCAAAGCGAAACACTCGGTCTAATGAAACCCTTCTCAAGCAAGTCTTCCAACTACTCCTTCAACTCTTTCAACTCAGGTGGGGCCATACAATATGGTGGAAAAGAAATGGGCTGAGTGCCCGGAGCTAAATCAATGCAAAAGTTAATATCCTTTTCGGGTGGCATACCCGGCAGGTCGGAAGGGAATACCTCAGGAAACTCACGAACAACGGGCACAAAATCAATAGAAGGAACCTCATCACTAGAATCACAAACATAGGCCAAATAGGCCAAACACCCCTTCTCGACCATACGCCGAGCCTTCATATACGAGATAACACTATGAGTAGAATGACCAGGAGTCCCTTTCCACTCCAAATGAGGTAAACCCGGCAAGGCTAAGGTCACAGTCTTGGCATACAATCCAAGATAGCGTGGTAAGTTGATAACTAGTCCATCCCTAATATGACATCGAAATTGACCATATCCAAAAGAAGCAAATATACACGAGTCTCAAGACCTCCAATTACAACTATACAAGAACAATGGACTCGCTCTACCACAATAGAATCACCCACCAGTATAGACACATAAACAGGAGCACTCAAAGAATTACTAGGCATGACCAGATACGGTGCAAAATAAGATGGCACATAGGAGTATGTAGACCCTGTATCAAATAACACTGAAGCATCCCTACTACAAACCAGAACCGTACCTGTGATAACTGCATCGGAAGCCTCAGCCTTGTGCCTAGCTGGAAGAGTATAACATTGGGGCTGGGCCCCACCACCCTGAACTACATCTCTAGAACGGCCTGCTGCTGGCTGGCCTCTACCTCTAGCGGCCTGAGCTCCACCTCTAATACCTCTACCCCTACCTCTAGCACCTCTACCCCCACCTCTAGCTGGCTGGGCGGGCTGCGAGACCCTCGCTACCTGAACCATGGCGCGAGAACCCTGATGCTGAGAGTTGCTTAGTGCTCAAGGGCAAAACCTAGCAATGTGACCCATATCACCACAAGTGTAACAAGCTCTCGGCTGCTGACCCTGACGACCTGAATGACTACCCCGAAAATTTTGAAGCGGCGGTGCACTGATAGGATTTGGTGGTGCACTGTAGGGCTGCTGATCAGAATACTTGATAAGTTAGGATTTTAACATGTTTTATGCCCCTACTTGCCTATGCTTTGATCATATATTGTTACAAAATAGTCCTAAAAGGCTCACAACTTGTGCTTGATTGCAGGTTTGATCGACAACGTGACGAAATGTCAAAGATCGGCCTAAAAAAAGGAGTGAAACCTGCTCAAGTATCAAAGACCAAGAAATTTAAGAAAAGAAGGCCTAGTGCGGACCGTACAAAGTGGAATGCGGTCGTACTAAGTGGTTTAGAGAGTTGGTGAATCAGGCTAGATGAAGTGCGATCGCGGTACACATCTTGCGGTCCGCGGTGAATGCTCCGCGGCCGCACTACTCTTTTGTGCGGTCCGCGGTCATGAGATTCAGAGAGATGAAAGTCTGCAAAGCCAGTGCCATGTGGTTCGCGGTCGTGATTGCGCGGACCGCGCTAGCTCCCTCCGCGGCCGCGATCTATTCTATGCGGTCCGCGAAGTCCAAGTTCAGAGAAGCAGAAGTGAGCCCAGTGTGGCCGCAGTCCATTTAATGTGGCCCGCACTGACCCCACAGGGGTATTTTTGTCTAGTTTTTCCAGCCTAGTATAAATAGAACATTTCATCATTATTTTAGAAGGAGAGAGATCAAACAAGGGCTGCACTCGTGAGAATGAATTTTGTAGCCATTTTTGGCAATTTTGCTTTATATTTACAATAGATTCTTGTATTTTAATTTTAGCAATTAATTAATATGCTTAGTTCTTAATCTATTTGTGTATTTTATTCTTCAATCATGAGTAGCTAAACCCATTAGCTAGGGTTGTGGCTCAACCCTAGTGTGGGTAATTGACCGGTGTTGCCATCTAATGTTAGATTGACTATGGGTATTTGCTATTTGGGTTGATTTTATATTTTAATCTAGAATTGGTGGTTGCAAACACTGATTCAAGCTTTGTGGGTTTAACTCTTTTTGACAAAGAGAGTCTATGACCCCAAAATTGACCCAACAAGGAATTGGGATGGACTCATGAGAAATGATAGTTCCAATTAACGGGTTAAACCTCAAGAGAGTAATTACCCTACTTGAACCCTAGTTGCTTGGTCTAATTTGCCTACCCATTTGGTCTTGAGAGAGTCAGTTGGGCAAAGTCACTTTCTCTACCGAGAGGTGTGAGAGTGGGTAAAATTGTGCAACGGTTATAGCATAAGCCCCAATTATGTCAATCGAACCTTAGTAACATCTACCCATCAATTAGCCACCTAGGGTAGTGTCACGACCCTAGTGCCCTTCTTCCCATTAGATACAACTTAGCAATATTCTCGTAGCATAATTTAGTGTTAATCAATAGTTTTATAAAAATAGTTATAATTCGAAAACCCAAAAATGTTTGAAGTGACATTAGGAGTACAAACACATCTCTAGGCTAGACGGACAATCCAACTCCACTACTAGCTCCCTGAAGAAATCGATCCTGACCCTCATATAGGGTAAAAGCTATTATGACCCGCTCTTCCTACCTTAGTGTAGCATCGAGTTGGCAGCGATCACTTTTTGGCGCCGTTGCCGGGGAGCTTACGGTGTTGACTATCTGTTTAGTTAGTTTTGTATTTTGCTTCTTTTTCCTTCTTGTTTACTAATTCTGTTTGTGTTAATCAATCAGGTACAAATGGCTTTTAATGTAAATGGCCCTCTCGGCAATGTGATAGCAGGGGAGGAGGTAGAGGATCTAGAACAAGATGAGGTCTTACCTCAAGTTCCACGGAGGGGCCGAAATGCCAATATAAATGCAAATGAGAACAACAATATTCCAGACCCTCCTCCGCAACCGCCGAGAGTGGCTCCCAGAGTTTTACCAAATCAAGGATACACCAGTGCTATTGTGCCTCCCCGAATCCGGGCGGGGAACTTTCAAATCACAAATGTTATGTTGACCTTGCTCGAGCAAAGAGGGTATTTCACGGGCGCCTCCGATCAAAATGCTTACAAGCACTTGAAGGGGTTCGTGGATACATGCTGGGGTAGCAAGGAAACAAACATGTCCGAGGATGCGTTGAGATTGATGCTTTTCCCGTTCTCTCTTCGGGGTAAAGCATTGGATTGGTTAGAAAGGCTCCCCAATCATTCTATTACAACATGGGATGAATTGGCGAACAAATTTATTGCCAAGTTCTTTTCTCCAAGTCATATGGCGGCTCTTCGGGATGAAATTCTAGCCTTCAAGCAAGAGCCAACTGAACCTTTGCACGAGATATGGTAAAGATATAAAACAATGGTGAAAGAGTGCCCTAATAACGACATGACTGAGGCTATGATTCAACAAACCTTTTATCGGGGCATCAACACCACGAATCAATGCATTGTGAACCAATTGGCCAGAGGGAACTTTATGAAACTTTCTTACCAAGAGGCATGTGATATACTTGATGAAATGGCCGACACCTCTTCGGCTTGGCAAAGCCGAGAAAATGTGCCCCAAGGTGACCCTACGGTCATCAATTTGCACAAGGAATTGCACGATCATGGCCAAGCTATTGCCGAGCTTACAACAACTATGAATCAATTGGCAAAGGCGGAATTGCAACAAGTCCAAAACTCGCGCCAAGTCAATGCAATGGAAGGTGTTTCTATGTTGAAAAGGAGGCAAAGAGGGCAACATCCTCAAGGTAATTGTGAACAATATGACAACAACAATGATGGTGGTGGTTATTCAAATGAGTGCTATGATGACCAAAGGAAAGAGGTCCAATATGTCAATTACTACCAAGGGAATAGAGGCAACTCTTCGAATCAACAATGGCGTCCTCAAGGAAATTGTGGCAATCAACAACAAAGCGGAGGTAATTGGAATAACAACAATCAACAACAAGGTGGTGGCAATTGGAATAATAAAAACCAAAACAACAATTGGGATAATCAAAGCAACCAAGGGAATTGGAATGGTAATAATAATAATTGGGGCAACAACAACAATCAAGGAGGGTGGAACAATAGCGGGAACCAAGGCAACCGGGGACAAGGCTTTCTAAGGCCCCCCATGTACCAACAACCGAACAATTTACCCCCCTTTCCTTCTCAAGGTCCGAGTTCTTCCGGGAGTGATATAGGGAGAATTGAAAGCATGTTCGAGCAAATAATGAAAAAGAACCAAGATTTTGATGCCCAATTAGCTTCTCATAATACATCTATCCGGAACTTGGAGGTGCAATTAAGCCAAATATCTCAAGCATTGAATACTCATCCCAAGGGTGCGGTACCAAGTGATACGGTAGTGAACCCGAAGGGTGGGAATAATAATCATGTGATGGCGGTTACAACAAGAAGTGGGAGAGGCAGTGATGTGAATGCCTCAAAACAAAAGCAAATTATGGAAGAAGATGTTGAATTGCGGGATGATGATGTACCTTTGATTGTTGATGATATGGTTAATTAAAATGTGAACAATGATGTGCGGATTGATATTGATGATGAAGCCGAGGTAGAGACTCAAGATGCCGTGAACCCGTCTAGGGAACACGTGATTGACATGCCTGAGCCGGTTGTACAAAAGGCCAAGGCACCTTTGCCTAGGCCACCTCCACCTTATCCTCAATGGTTAGAAAAGCAAAAGAGTGACAATCAATTCAAAAAGTTCATTGACATGATGAAGATCATTACAATCAATGTGCCTTTGGTGGAGGCGCTTGAGCAAATGCCGGGGTACGTTAAGTTCATGAAAGATTTGGTAACAAAGAAGAGGTCGATGGAGTGTGAAACAATTAAAATGACTCATCAAGTGAGTGCCATAGTGCATTCAATGGCACCCAAGCTTGAGGACCCCGGAGCTTTTACTATCCCTTGTACTATCGGAAGTGCGGATTTTGCCAAGGCCCTTTGTGACTTGGGGGCTAGCATAAATTTGATGTCGTACTCGGTATTCAAGACTTTGGGAATTGGACAACCTCGACCAACCTCAATGAGACTTCAAATGGTGGATTGATTGATGAAGCGACCTTTGGGCATAATCGATGATGTACTTGTCCGGGTGGATAAGTTTATACTGCCGGCCGACTTTGTCATATTGGATTGTGAGGTGGACTTTGAAGTGCCGATTATTCTTGGTAGGCCTTTCCTAGCTATGTGGAAGGCATTAATTGATGTTGAAGTGGGTGAGTTGACTTTCCGAGTGGGGGATAAGAAGGTCGTATTCCATGTTTGCAAATCAATGAGACGACACAATAGCACGGAGGTGTGTTCATTTGTGGACATTGTCACAGCTGTGATAGTGGATGACACAAGTTCCATGATCCATGTTGAAGATCCCCTTGAGGTCGTGCTTCTTAATATGGTTGTCAATGATGATGCTAGTAGAGTGGAATGCGTGTATGCATTTCATGGTATGGGTTCATATTCACATGAGCCTAGGAGGCTATCCTTGGATCTTGAAAATCGCAAAACTCCACCAACAAAGCCATCGATTGAGGAGCCACCGGTGTTGGAGTTGAAGCCACTTCCTCCACACCTCAGGTATGAATTCTTGGGTTCAAATTCTACTTTACCTGTTATTCTTTGTTCTTGCCTTACTAACATGCAGGTTGATACCACCTTGGCGGTTCTTCAAAAGCAAAAAAGGGCAATCGGATGGACTCTAGCTGATATTCGGGGAATAAGCCCCGTATTTTGCATGCACAAAATCATCTTGGAGGAGGATACAAAGCCTTCCTTGGAGCATCAAAGAAGAATAAATGAGGAGATGAAGAGGTGGTGAAGAAAGAGGTTATCAAGTGGCTAGATGAGGTTATCAAGTGGCTAGATGCAGGTGTGGTTTATCCTATTTCTGAAAGTTCGTAGACCTCTCCGGTGCAATGTGTGCCGAAGAAGGGTGGTATGAACGTGGTGACCAATGACAACAATGAGCTCATTCCCACTAGAATGGTCACCGGGTGGAGAGTTTGTATGGATTACCGGAAGCTGAACAAGGTGACTAGAAAAGATAATTTCCCATTGCCATTCCTTGACCAAATGCTTGATCGTCTTGTGGGTCGGGCTTTCTATTATTTTCTGGATGGTTACTCGAGGTACAATCAAGTTTTAATTGCCCTGGAGGACCAAGAGAAGACCACCTTTACATGTCCTTATGGCACATTCGCTTTCTCTAGAATGCCATTTGGATTGTGTAATGCTCCGGCGACCTTCCAACGTTGCGTGATGACTATTTTCATCGACATGGTGGAGGATATCTTGGAGGTCTTCATGGATAATTTCAGCATGGTTGGGGATTCTTTTGAGGAGTGCTTGGTAAACTTGGATAGAGTGTTGGCCCGATGTGAAGACACCAACCTTGTTCTCAATTGGGAAAAGTGCCATTTTATGTTAGAAGAAGGTATAGTGCTGGGTCACAAGATCTTGAAGCGAGGAATTGAAGTTGATAAGGCCAAGATTGAGGTTATTTCGAGGCTCCTTCCCCCTACTTCTGTCAAAGGGGTGAGGAGTTTCCTTGGGCACGCGGGTTTCTACCAGAGGTTCATAAAGGATTTTTCTAAAGTGGTACATCCGTTGTGTAAGTTGCTAGAGAAAGATTCAAAGTTCTTGTTCGATGAGAGTTGTATGCAAGCATTCGAGCTTCTTAAGCTCAAGTTGACTTCTACCCCCATCATTACCGCACCAAATTGGAGCTTGCCTTTTGAGCTCATGTCTGATGCTAGTGATGATGCGGTTGGGGCTGTTTTGGGACAAAGAATAAACAAGATGTTTCATCCGGTGTACTACGCAAACAAGACCATGAATGAGGCTCAAAGAAACTATACAGTCACCGAAAAAGAATTGTTAACTATTGTGTTTGCTATGGAAAAGTTTCGACCTTACCTTATGGGGGCCAAAGTTATAGTGCACACCGATCATGCCGCCCTTAAGTATTTGATGACCAAGAAGGACTCCAAGGAAAGATTGATGAGATGGGTGCTACTTCTTCAAGAGTTTGATCTAGAAATTGTTGACCGAAAGGGTAGTGAGAATCAAGTAGCGGACCACTTGTCCCGTTTGGAAGAGGAGGGGAGGCCTTGTGACGGCCTTGAGATCAATGATTCATTTCCCTACGAACAATTGCTTGGGTGTCAATGAAGGATATGCATGGTTTGCCGATGTCGCCAATTACATTGTGACCGGAATAATCCCATGTGAGCTCTCTTCTAACCAAAGGAAGAAGCTCAAGAGGGATAGTTTGGATTTATATTGGGATGAGACATACTTATTCAAGATTTGCACGGATGGTGTGATTCGTAGATGTGTCTCGGAGAAAGAACAATTGAGTATCCTAGAGGCTTGCCATTCTTCAACCTATGGTGTCCATCATGGCGGGGCGAGAACGTCTTATAAAGTGCTTAGTTGCAAATATTATTGGCCCACCTTGTTCAAAGATGCGGGCGATTTGGTGAAGGGATGTGATGAGTGCCAAAGGGTTGGCAGAATTTCTAAAAGGGTGAGATGCCCCTCAATACAATTCTCGAAGTGGATATTTTTGATGTTTGGGGCATCGATTTCATGGGTTCTTTTGTGAGCTCTTGTGGGAACACTTACATCCTCGTGGCGGTGGACTATGTCTCAAAATGGGTTGAAGACGTGGCTTTGCCCAACAATGAAGCCCGGAGTGTTGTGGCATTTTTGAAAAAGAGTATCTTCACAAGGTTTGGCACTCATCGTGCTATCATTAGTGATAGGGGGGGGGTCTCACTTTTGCAACAAGGCTTTCGACACATTGTTTTCTAAGTACGGTGTCAATCATAAGGTCTTGAACCCCTATCATCCTCAAGCTAGTGGCCAAGTGAAAATCTCCAACAGAGAAATTAAGAGTATCTTGTCTAAAACTGCCAATGCTAATAGGACCGATTGGTCGAAAAAGTTGGATGACGCTCTTTGGGCTTATTGAACGGCTTACAAAACTTCGATTGGTATGTCAATGTATCGGTTGGTGTATGGGAAAGCTTGTCATCTTCCAATGGAATTAGAGCACAAGGCCATATGGGCTTTGAGGAAGTTGAACTTAGAATGGGATGTTGCGGCAAATTTGCGGGTTGAACAACTTAATGACTTGATGAGTTTAGATTCCATGCCTACTCCAGCTCGTCCTTGTACAAGGACAAAATGAAGTACCTTCATGACAAATATGCTCGGGGCAAGGAGTTCAAGGTTGGAGATATGGTACTCTTGTTCAATTCCCGGTTACGTCTGTTTCCGGGTAAGCTCAAGTCAAAGTGGAGTGGGCCGTTTGAAGTTGTGTTTGTGACCCCATTTGGTGCTCTTGATCTAAGGAACAAGAATGGTGAAGTATTCAGAATCAATGGACATCAGGTCAAGCATTATCTTGGGAAATTTGATGATAGCCACGTGGTGGTACTTCTCCATCTAAAGTGATGTGCTGGTAACATGCGTCATGCCGCGACGTTAAATCAGGTGCTGCTTGGGAGGCAACCCATGTCTTTTTTCCTTTTTGTTGTTTTCTGTGTTTTGTTGGTAGTGTAAGTTTGATTTTTGAGCTAACTGATTGTGAGATGTTGCAGGGATTAAGTTGATACAGTGCAAAATAGTTTGAAAAAAAGAGTTGAACAGTCTCTGAAGATTGCCAGTGCGACCGCGGTTACTTTTGTGCGGTCCGCACTGGTGATGGTCAAAAGTGGTGCTCTCAGAAGTTTGCCACCACGGCCGTATTCCATTTAGTGCGGTCCGCGGTGGACCTCCACGGCCGTGGTCTGTTTCTCGCGGTTCGCGGAGGTTGCCTACTCAAGCTTCATTTGAACAAACCCAGCGTGGTCCATTGTCGATTTTGTGAGGCCGCGTTGGTAGGTAAGGCTGGGTCCGATGTTTTTTCTATAAATAGATCCCACAGGTCACTATTTACCCTTTTCAAACTTTTTACACTCCGGGACATAATAGTACTGTTCATAACCTCTTTTGACCGTGATTCTTGTTTGAGATTAACTAATTACATTTCATCTTCTCATCTGGTAATGTTTTACTCAGTCCTTGTGCATTCACTTGATTAATTTTGTTTTATTTTTTAGCTCATAACTTCTTTTTCTTCTCGTTAGTTTCATCTTCTTTATTTAGTTGTTAGCTTAGGGTAGTTTTAAAAGCTGAGTTTGTGTGCTGGATATGCATAATGGTTGGGCAAATGAATAGGGACAAAATAGGTGAACCAATTTGAACAATTGTGCAAAAACATGAAACCCTAACTTAGTGCCTATGCAAAATACTCTTCGCGGCCCGCGGTCGCCTTTGTGCGGCCCGTGGTGCCCTGATGCGGTCCGCATTACCATTTTGCGCGGACCTCAGTGCCCAAGTGATTGAAATTGAACCTATACCCAGCGCGACCGCATTGCACTTTATGCGGTCCGCGCTGGCCCATCGCGACTGCGGTGCTACTTTGTGCGGGCCGCAGTGGTTAGATTCAGAGAAGTGGTGTTACAGTACTTACCTCAGTGCGGACCGCGGTTGCTTTTATGCGGTCCGCAGTGCTCCAATTCGGCCGCACTCGTGTTTGTGCGGGCCGCAGTGCCATGTTCTGGAACTGTTTCTGCAATATTTAATCTACTATCTGCAATTCAATTTCAAGACTTGTTTCATTGCCTGTGCTGATACTAACCATGTTAGATGGGTATGCTTGTAGATAATGGTCAAACAACGAGGTAAAGGTGCCAAACAACCCGGCCGAGGTAATTCCTCCCGGGGAGGGAAGCAATGGATGGTAAAACTCATTCCCCAGGCTAGACAAAACATAAAGGACATTAGGAAAGCAATCAAAGCGGCTAATAGAGCCCTTGACACCTCGGGGAGTGAGTACGAGCCCTCTCGGGAGATCTCTTCAGATTCAGTCCCTCTATACATCCCATATCCGAAGAACGCCATACATAGAGACACTCCCCCATCTTCCCCCGATGTTCGAGCCTCAATCAACATTCCTTCTAGGTCGTCTGAGGGCTCAGCGGCAGGTAGTGGGGACAATACTCTACCTCTCCCACAACATCAATATTTGAGAGGGAGCTAGAGGTGATGAGGGAGATGGGGAGTTACTGGGGGGTGGTGTGCTGCAGGTTGGGGGTGTTGACCGGACTAGGAATCCCGCTGTTTGGGAGGATAGATTCGTCAGCCAGGTGGCGTTCCACAAGTTTAGGGAATGGTGGCCGTCACAAAAATTGATTCTTGAGAGGAGCTTCATTGACAAAGACCTCCTACCCCTACCCCCCAATGTACATAGACAGTTTCAGGCTTGAGTAGGTTGGGAGTTCTTTAAAGATAATTGTGTGAAGGCGAATGAGCATATGGTCAAGGAGTTCTATAGCAATGTGGCCCACATCTTGAAGGGCACTAAGGTGACTAAAGTGAGAAACAAAAATGTGGTATTTACCGGGAAGGCAATAAATAAATACCTGG
Source organism: Nicotiana sylvestris (assembly GCF_000393655.2). Lineage (NCBI taxonomy): Eukaryota > Viridiplantae > Streptophyta > Magnoliopsida > Solanales > Solanaceae > Nicotiana > Nicotiana sylvestris. The sequence continues at coordinate 109,543,525 of NC_091064.1, forward strand.
AGTTCAATGATGAAGATGAGTCCCTTTACAATGAAAATTTGGCAATGGGCGAGGAAGTTTGTCCGTGGTTAGCTTCATACCTGGCAATCCCGGGTACGGTTCCAGAGTGGTTACAAGAAGGGACCAAAATACTTCGGAGAACCATTAACTTTGAGGCTAGAAAGTGGTTGACTTTTGTGTGCAGTCGGCTCGACCCCACTACCCATGATCAGACTATTCCACTCGCCCGGGCTGTTCTTGTTGCTTCTATTATGGCGGGATATCCTATCAATATGGGCAATGTGATGTCCCGCGTTATTTCTGCAGTGGGGGTTGAGCATGACCGGAACTACCCTTTTACCAGCACCCTCACTATGTATTTTCGGGACCTGGATGTGGAGAAGAGACCTTTTGACGTCAAGGTCAAACCTATGGCTCCGTTTTCATGGTACAGTTTGAAGGGGTCAGACAACCCCAAGGACAAAAATTACAAGCCACCTGCTTCTGCCCCAACCAGCCAGTCTGAAGAGCCAGTTGCGGTAGAGCCCTCCACTGAGCCTACTTCCATAGTTGTTAACATGCCTCTCGGACCTTCCACTACTGCTGGTCCCTCTACTTCAGCTGGCCCGGGGATTCCATCTTCCCGGGCCCATCCTATAACCGCCCACCAGCTGAACCAGACACTTCATAGCTTGAACAATTTAATGGCGACTGCTTCATCCAAGTTGTCCACCTTGACTTCTACCATTGTGGCTCAGTCGGCACCACAGCCAGTGCAAGTGCCCCAGTCTATCGAGGATTCACTTAAGGAGATTCTTGCCAACCAGCAAAAGATCCTCGATTCTCAGGCTGCCTTGGCTAAGGCGGTGGATTCACATGGCAAGGCCCTGAAGGATCTTGCTAGGGAGCACAAGAAGCTGCGCAAAACACGGGCTTCCAAGGAGTCTGTGAAGGCGCTGAGGGAGGATGTTGACAAACTGAAGGCAGACCAGCTGCCTTTAGACTTGCTATTCGAGGATCCAACCCCAGTAGTAGAACCAGTAGCAGAGTCATAGCAGGATCAGACAGATCAGCTTCCAAAGAAGAAGAGAAAGCTCCCTAGTGCAGATGAGGCGATCATCCAGTTGGCAGACCCACCAGAGGCTTCCTCAAGTCAGCCATAGGATGTTCCTGATATTCAGCCCGTACAGATCCAGGCCCCAGTCCCAACAACTGAGCAGCAGGAGACCGGGAACTAGTATGAGATTCCCATACATACAGAGGACCCGGGGACCACTCATGTTCCCATGCATACAGACGAGGCTTAGGGAGCTCTTATATACTTTCATCTTGATTTTTTGATGCTTATTTGTTTAGTTGGCATTGAGGACAATGCCAGCTTTTATTTGTGGGGGTGCTCCCTACTTTTTTTTATCTGGATGATTGTATATTAGTTGACTTAGTTTATGTTTCTGTTGATTTTTTTTATTTGGTCTGTATATAACTTTACATTTAGTCACTTTTATCGCACTTTTTATCTTCTCTTTGGTCTGTATATAAAGTTACATTTTTGTATATATATTCATCCCCCGTTGTATATTCTAATCCCCTATTGTAAATATTCATTCTATTTTCTATTTTCGTACAAAGTTTTCATTTTTAGAAGGTACATAGGCTCACAGCCTTTTTGTTTCGGTTTTGGTGCTTTCAATAAGCCCTTGGTTTTCTTAATGCCACGGTTCTTTCCAAGGGTGGAGTATTGTGCGAACCGGGTGGCTCTTCCCGATGATGGATGGCGTGACAACCTTCTTAAGGGTTTGAGTCCGTTTTTGATTTTTCTTTTGCTTTTATTAGTTTATAGTTAAAGGTACCTCAAACAATGCTTCACTTGGGCCTAATACATTTGCCTTTGATCCCATGATCAAAGACAAGTGGTTGTGTTTAGGATGGTGAAAGTAGTGACCTTGAGACTCTTGTTTTGACCAAACAAACATCATGTGGTCTTTCGGGACTATTGTGTGCTCAATCGTGTCTAAGGTTGTTGTGGGCCCCCGACTCTATGTCTTTAGCAATCCTTGAGTATGTGTGGTGAGAAATCGAATTGTGAGTCCAAGTCCCAAGCCAATGGTCTAGAACTTGCCCTGAATGTTTGTTGAGGCGAAATTTTGAGTGAAATTCGACTTGAGAAGTGATTATAAGCTCTCCTTGATCCAAACAATAGTCGAACAATTCCATAGCCTACCAAATGATATAATCCCTAGCTAACCCTTTTGAGCCTTAAACCTTTTTTTCTTTTAAGAACCAATGCTACAAGCCTATGCCCGTTCTAAATTATACCCTCTCTTAGCACCCAAATCGTTCCTTAAGTAATGACAAAAGTCTAAGTTTGGAGGGGAGAGACAAGAAAGGAAACAAAGTGATAAAATGTACAAAAGCAAAAGGAAAGGAAGGCGATGAAAAAGAAAGAAAAGGAAAAGACAAAAAGAAAGCCCAATGTGCAAAGAATAAAACGGGATTCAAGAAAAACAAAAATGAAAAAGGTGTGGAAAAAGTAGAAAAAGAAGAAATGCTTTGAATTGCATAAGAAAGAGTGACAATGTGTCTCTAACCCCTTGAAAAGAATTAAAATACTCAAAGAGTCAAAGCGAATTGTGCCAAAATGAATCAAAAGAAGTTCTTAAGGGAAGATGGAACCCATATAGACTAACAACTTTTCCTACCCTGAGCCAAAAGCCTTCACATTGACTCCACGAAAGCCCTATATGATCTTGAGTTGGATGACGCTCGCATTAGTGGATACTTACATGAGGGTCAAACATATGGTACTTAGAGCCGGGCTTGTGACCTTTACTTGAGAGAGACGAGTGAATCCCCATTAACCTTGGTTTGCGTGCTTATACTCTAAAAGGTGAGGTTTGCTTAGGGAGAGTTGAGGATGTGTGAATTTGGGTTCCACAGCGACCAAAGTAATTGAGAGAGTTCTTTGATGTAATGAGTCAATTCTTGATGCTCTTGTGTCACACTTGATCCATAGTTTTTCAAAGTTTAAATTTTGTTAATGATCCATTCGTATTGAGGGCAATTGTTAGTCCCAATTGATGCGTGTTGAGGTTACTTTAGGACAACTGGAATTACTTGGATTTTCCCTTAAGGGGTGGGTCTTATTTTGTTTTCTTGAGGACAAGCAAAGGCTTAAGTTTGGGGGAGTTGATAAGTTAGGATTTTAACATGTTTTATGCCCCCACTTGCCTATGCTTTGATCATATATTATTGCAAAATAGTCCTAAAAGGCTCACAAGTTGTTCTTGATTGCAGGTTTAATCGACAACGTGACGAAATGTCAAAGATCGGCTCAAACAAAAGGAGTGAAACCTTCTCAAGTATCAAAGACCGAGAAAAATAAGAAAAAAAGTCCTAGTGTGGACCGAGCAAAGTGGAATGCGGCCGCACTAGGTGGTTCCGAGAGTCGGTGAATCAGGCTAGAAGAAGCGCGGCCGCGGTACACATCTTGCGGTTCGCGGTGAATGCTCTGCTGCCGCACTACTCTTTTGTACGATCTGCGGTCATGAGATTCAGAGAGATGAAAGTCTGCAAAGCCAGTGCCATGCGGTCCGCGGTCGTGATTGCTTGGACCGCGCCAGCTCCCTCTGCGGCCACGGTCCATTCTACGCGGTCCGCGAAGTCCAAGTTTAGAGAAGCAGAAGTGAGTCCAGTGCGGCAGCGGTCAATTTAATGCGGCCCGCACTGACCCAACATGGATATTTTTGTCCAGTTTTTTCCAGCCTAGTACAAATAGAACATTTCATCATTTTTTTAGAAGGAGAGAGATCAGACAAGGGCTGCGCTCGTGAGAACGAATTTTGTACCCTTTTTTGGCACTTTTGCTTTATATTTACAATAGATTCTTGTATTTTAATTTTAGCAATTAATTAATATGCTTAGTTCTTCATCTATTTCTGTATTTTATTCTTCAAGCATGAGTAGCTAAATCCATTAGCTAGGGTTGTGGCTCAACCCTAGTGTGGGTAATTGATGGGTGTTGCCATCTAATGTTATATTGACTATGGGTGTTTGCTATTTGGGTTGATTTTATGTTTTAATCTAGAATTGGTAGTTGCAAACACTGATTCAAGCTTTGTGGGTTTAACTCTTCTTGACAAAGAGAGTCTATGACCCCAAAATTGACCCAACAAGGAATTGGGATGGACTCATGAGAAATGATAGTTCCAATTAACGGGTTAAACCTCGAGAGAGCAATTACCCTACTTGAACCCTAGTTCTTGGTCTAATTTGCCTACCCATTTGGTCTCGAGAAAGTCAATTGGGCAAAGTCACTTTCTGTGCCGAGAGGTGTGAGAGTGGGTAAAATTGTGCAACAGTTATAGTATAAGCCCCAATTATGTCAATCGAACCTTAATAACATCTACCCGTCAATTAGCCACCTAGGTAGTGTCACGACCCTAGTGCCCTTCTTCCCATTAGATACAACTTAGCAATATTCTCGTAGCATAATTTAGTGTTAGTCAATAGTTTTATAAAAATAGTTATAATTCGAAAACCCAAAAATGTTTGAAGTGACATTAGTAGTACAAACACATCTCTAGGCTAGACGGACAATCCAACTCCACTACTAGCTCCCTGAGGAAATCGATCCCGACCCTCATATCGGGTAAAAGCTATTGCGACCCGCTCTTCCTACCTTAGTGTAGCATCGAGTTGGTAGCGATCAATACTATATCTGAGGACCACGGCCACCTGAAGCACCATGAGAAACCTGAAGTGTTGACTGAAAAAGCCTAGGTGGATGGCCTCTACCTTACGAATCCCTACCTCCGGACGAGGTACCACTGAATCGGCCTGAATGAAGAGGCCTCTTGTCAGACCCCTGACCACCTCCCTGCAATAGAACCATCTCAACTCTCCGGGCCATATTGGCTGCCTCCTAGAAAGAAATCTTGCTCCCAGTCTCCTTGGCCATCTATAGTCGAATAGGCTGGATAAGTCCCTCAATGAACCTCCTCACCCTCTCTCTCGGTAAGAAGCATGATAAGAGCATGACGGGACAAGTCGATGAATCTGGTCTCTGATAGGCCTCTCTCTGAGTGATGGGGAGAAACATCTCCAGAAATAGCTGAGTAAACTGCTTCCAAGTCAAAGCTTGAGATCTGGCTGGTCTAGCCAAACAATAATCTCTCCACCAAGTCTTGGCGGATCCAAACAAGCGAAAAGTAGCAAAATCGACCCCATTGATCTCAACTATCCCCATGTTCCTGAGAACCTCATGACAGTTGTCTAGATAATCCTGGGGATTCTCAGAAGATGCACCGCTGAAAGTAGTAGCGAAGAGCTTGGTGAACCTGTCCAATCTCCACAAGGCATCAACAGACATAGCTGCTCCATCACCGGTCTGAGCTACCACACCCGACTGAATTGCTCCAACTGGCTTAACTGCTGGAGTCTGAAACTGGGGAGCTACGTGCTCTGGAGTGCGATTAGTAGGATTTTAGGATCCTCCTCTAGCCTGAGAGACGGCTGGTGCTACAGGAAGCAAGCCTGCCCGGGTGACACTCTCCATAAGGCCCACTAGGCGGACCAGATCATCCTGGGGTACTGGGGTAGCAATAAACCCCTCTGGGACTTGAGCTGGGCCCACCGGAACTGCCGGGGTCGGAACCTCATCATCAAAGTCAACTTGAGGCTCCACTGCTGGTGCTGCTGCTCTAGGCCGAGCTCTGCCCCTACCTCAGCCTCTAGCACGTTCTCGGCCTTGCCCTCTGCCCCTTATGGGAGCTATTGCTGGGGTCTCGGGTTGCTAGTCAGTGGATGAGGAGGCGCATGTTCTCGCCATCTACGAAAGAACAAAGTAGAAATTCAATTAGCATTGAGAAACCAAACCACATGATAGGAAGGAATAAATGTGAAGTTTTTCCTAACTCTGTAGCCTCTGGGGGATAAATACAGACGTCTCCGTACCGATCCCTTAGACTCTACTAAGCTTATCTGTGAACTATGAGACCCATGTAACCTAGAGCTCTGATACCAACTTGTCACAACCCAGATTTCTCACCTTCAGGAGTCGTGATGGCGCCTAATAATGTGAGCTAGGCAAGCCAATTATTTGGACAATTTAACTTTTTACCCATTTTATATTCTTTAACAATTATAAAGTAATAACATTTAAATAGTAGAATTTAACATAAGCGGAAAAGCAATAAGCTAACTGAACATGAATCCAATACAACTATTTGAACCTCGACTACCCAGAACTGGTGTCACAGTACCACAAACTATATAAGAATACTACATACAAAGTCTGAAAATAAATGATACACTATTTTTGAATTAAGGAAATGAAATAGGGATAAAGGGGTAGAGGGAGATGCCAAGGCATGTGGACGCATGCAGGTCAACTTTGGATCTCCACGTGGACTGAAGGTAGCCACCCAACCTACGGTCCAAATGCTGCTGCTCTAGGATCTGCACACAGTGCATAGTGTAGTATCAATACAACCGACCCCATGTGCTGGTTAGTGCCTAGTCTAACCTCGACGAAATAGTGACGAGGCTAGGACCAGACTATCAAATAAACCTGTGCAATTCAACTATATACAGCGGAAAAAAGAGAGCAGTAATAAACAGTTAAGTATGGTAGGGGTAACATGCTGCGGGGGAACTATCAATTTAGAATAAAGAGACAACAAGTAATTGAAAGAAACAACATATCTTAGATATCAACAAAGACCCAGAAATCAATAAGTGCACGACATCACCCTTCTTGCTTTTACTCTCGTCCTCACCAAAGCAATCAAGTAATGAAAATGTGCACGGCATCACCCTTCGTGCTTTTACTCTCGTCCTCACCATATAATCAATATAATCGGCACAGAATGGTACATCGTGCGGCACGGCATCACCCTTCGGGCTTTACACTCTTTCCTTACAAATCATACACGACATCACCCTTCGTGCTTTAACACTCTCTTACCAAAACAATACACGGCATCACCCTTCGTGCTTTACTCTCTTCCTCACCCAAACAACAATCACAAACAATAGGGCAAGGAAATAAACGAAATTGCAATAAGAATCCCAGCAAGGGAACAATAATTCAACAACAAGTCCCGGCAAGGGACAACATCAAAACAACAACAATATCCCGGCAAGGGAGACAATATAGTGATTCCTTTCTCTTTTTCACTTTTACTTCACAAATCACTTTAAACTTGAGCCAATGCTCTAGAAGGGTTCAATTTACCTCTTACACTTTCACATTTCATTATACGACTTGAGCCAACGCTCCTCAATATTCAAATGCCACAATGACTTCCACAAACTTTGCCCAACAATAGAAATCATCACTAAAGCATGAACAATACAACGAAGTCATAATAATCACAATATAAGACTCACAGGCATGCTTGACACCAATGTATAGATACTTGTCGCCATGCCTATACGTCGTACTCAACAAATACCATATAGCAAATAAAACTCGACTCCTAATCCCTCAAGCTAAGGTTAGACCAACCACTTACCTTGATGCCACGAACACAATTCATGTCTCAATTATCGCTTTACCCCTTGATTCCACCACCAATTCGCTCGTATCTAGCCACAAGTTACTTAATTACATCAATAAACGCTAAGTGAATCAACTCCAATGCATGAAAATAAGTTTTTCCAAAGTTTTACCCAAAAGTCAAAAATTTCCCCCGGGCCCATATGGTAAAAACCCGAGGTTCGAACCAAAACCCGATTACCCGTTCCCCCACGAACCCAAATGTATAATTTGTTTTGAAATCGGACCTTAAATCAAGGTCCAAATCCCTAATTTTTGAAAAACGTAGGTTCTACCCAAAACACCCAATTTTCCCCATGAAAATCATTGATTTTGAGTTGAAATCATGTGAAAAGATGTTAATGATTGAAGAAAATGAGTTAAAATTGACTTACAATCGATTTGGGAGAAGAGTTGTCTTTGAAAAATTGCCCAAGAGTGTTTTAGTTTTGAAGAGTGTGAAAAATAGGAGATTTTTAGCTATGTTATAAAATTACGGGTTGCAGATATGGGAATTGCGACCAGGGTTCGCAATTACGAACCCGGACTTCTGCTAAGTTATCATTTGTAAAAGCAATGTCGCATTTGCGAAGTCGCATTTGCGACTGAAGTCTCGCATTTGCGACCAAGGGGGATTCCAGGCAGTTGTCGCATTTGCGACACAAGTATCGCATTTGCGATGTAGCATTTGCGACAGTCACTTCGCATTTGCGAATAAGGCAGCCCAGGCCACATCTCGCATATGCTCAACATTGCTCGCATTTGCGATACAGGCTTCGCAAATGCGAAGCCTGCAGGACTGTAGCACACCAGCAATTCCCTAAGTTAAAATTTCACTCCATGGCCTTTCTAAAACTCACCCGAGCCCTCGGAGATCCAAACAAAACATGCATACCAACCTAAAAACATCCTACAGACTCGCTCATGCACTCAAATCACGAAAATAACATCTACAACTATGAATTTAGCATCAAAATCATGAAATTTCTTAAGAACTTCAAATTTTCCAATTTTCTCAAAAACGATTTGATTCACGTTGTTTCAAGTCCGTTTCTTACCAAATTTCACAGACTTATCTTAAATCACATATAAGACCTGTACCAGGTGTCTAAACCAAAATACGGGCCTGATACTATCAAGTTTTAATCACATTTCATTTGCAAAACTCATAAAATTTCAGAAAATAATTTTCTTTAAAAAATTTATTTCTCGGGTTTGGGACCTCGAAATTCAATTCCGGGCATACGCCCAAGTCCCATATTTTCCTACGGACCATCCAGGACTGTCAAATTACGGGTCCGAGTCCGTTTACCCAAATTATTGGCCGAAGTCAACTTAATTCATGTTATAGTCAAAGTCTATCATTTTTCACATATTTTCACATAATTGCTTTCCGGCTAGGCGCCCGAACTGTACACGCAAATTGAGATGATGCCGAAAGAGGTTTTTAAGGCCTCAGAATGCAGAATTTTCTTTTAAAGCATGTGATCACCTTTTGGATCATCACATTTACCAGAATTCAGAGCAGCGCACAAAGTATTTTTAATCCTTATAACATCTTTCTTCTCGAAAATACTATTTATTGCATTTTGATGCTGAGTATGCCATGTACACCTTGTCTGCAATATAAAAAGTAATATTAGATGAAGACGATAATTATTAAATAAATATAATTTATTTTTACCCTAAATTGATTGCACATTTGCTCTCTGATGTTGTACGGTATCTTTCTCTAAGAAGTCCATGGCTCATGATAAATTGGCATTTGTGACTTCCTTAAAACGAGGTTGATTACAAAATTTATAGTTCTCTAGAGATGTGTCATCCTTATAGAATAACATGCAACCTTTCTCACAACAATCAATTCTCTCTGATGAAAGACCCAACTTAGAAACCAAGTTTTTAGCAATGTAAAAATCTTTTGGTAAGTCAATGTTACTCGGATTAAGTTCATTCATAAGCCCAATAATAGAATCCATGCCTTCTTGGAAAATATAACTATCCGATTTAATACTTAGCAATCTAACCGCAATAGATAACTTGGAATGCACCGAGCCTTCATACAATGGTCGACTAGCTTCTAGTAACTGTTCATAGAAATGCTTAGCCTCATTATTTGGTTTGGATTGAACCCCGGGAAACATCCCAAAAGCATCCCTCATCATTTCTTGTATCGAGAATTTTCAACATTATGCTCCGCAATGGGGCTACCCTCACCACCAAAAGAATTATGAAAGTTAGCATCATCTAAACTAGCATGATTCTCCCTCTGAGCAGTCCATATATAATAATTTTCTATAAACTCTTTCTTGTAGAGATGGACTTTAACTTCGTCTGATTTCAATAACTTAACACATTTACATTTCACACAATGACACATAATCCTTCCTCCGATAAGAAAATCATCAAGTGTTTGAGCCTTAACAATAAATTCAGCAATCCTTTCAATAAATTCATCCTTCAACCCCGCACGATTAGGATGATTCATATTATACATCTATTTACGATGCACAAATTCCATCTACATAAATAGAAATCTATAAATGAGATATTTAAAGTAATTTAATTTATTTAAACTAGTTATTTAACACTCAAAATCTTACATTAATCCCTATTCTAAATAATATAAGTCTTTAAATACTAATTAAATTTGAATAGCTTCTTAAATGTTCATATAATCCAAATTAATTAATAATTTCTCAACAAAATAAATAGTCGTAGCTAACAATTATTTAAACTATTTCAACATATAAAAAAAATTAAAGAATACAAAAAGAATAAAACTATGGAGTAGTCATGCACACATGGTAATCGTTCTCTTCTTGTGGCTAATTCATAATTTAGAAACACGGAAAATATAGTCCACTCTAAAGTCTATAAGGCTAAACTGACTTCAATTATTTATTGTAAGAAGCTATTTTTTTAAATACCTGAAAGCTTTTTCAATCAACACATGAAAAATATCACCAAAAGCATCTATCCTTACCAAACACAATCTGAATACAACCTTCAAATGAATACAATTAACTACCCTTTATCTTTATTGGATTTATTTTTTGGTATTATTTTTTCCATTTAATTCATCACCATACAAGCAACTACTAATAATAGCCAAAAAGAATAAACACGCACACACACATTGAGATGTTAAGAAAATAAAATCTTAATTATTTAATGTTTAAATTTTGAGATATTTTTAATAATCAAATGTTTATATTCTTATATATGTATATTTGTTAATGTTCTAAAAGGGAATAAAATAACTTTTGTTGGACAAAATTATTGAATTGCAGAGAAGGTAATCTCTTATCGCCCAGAGTGATAAAAGGAATAGTATTTATCACAGCAGAAATTATGAAGCAGCTGCAGACATGAATGGATAAAAGACAATAATCTATCCCCTCAATCAATATGAGGCATACTAATATATTTAAAATGCTCTTAACTTTTACTCCCATAATCCTAATAATCTATTCCCTCAACCAATGTGAAATATACTAATATATTTAAAATGCTCTTCAATTTATACCTACATAATCCTAAACTGAACGTCATTTTTGTAGTGAATATTGAGGATTAATTTACTCTATATAGGAGGGAAATCAAAGGAACTGGAGTATTTAACACTAAACAAAATGGAATTTCACATGGTTGAGAATAATTTTAAAAAGACTAGAAACAATTCAGTAAGAGATAATTGGATTTAACTATCGAATTAAACTATTGAGTGGAACATACTATAATTTACCAACTCCACAACAAAGATTTTGATGGATCAACAAATCTTCCATCAAAGGTGAATATTCGAGCTCATAATCAAAAAATACTAGCAAAATTCAGTATGGAATTGTAAGTTATTTAACCAAAATACGACCAAAAAAAAGAAGAAGACTAGCAAGAGAAATACAAGCAAAACGTGAAAAATGAACTCTTAATTTTTTTGTTAGTACTAATTAGACGGGAAATTTTTTTTAGAGACACAAAAATGTGATGTGATTTAATAAAAATTTTAAACAGCCAAAGAAAACTTACCTGGCAGTGGAGGCGGAGTCTCAACGGAGCTTCAGCAGCGCCGACGAGTGCCGCTGGTTGGTGGCAGTGGTGGGTTTGGGTGGGGGAAGTTTGAGTGAGAGAGAGAAGAGTGAAGGAAGAAAAGAGGGAAAGGAAAAGAAAGATGTTCTCTTGTAGGGTTTTTAAAAAACTTTTCCGACTGATTCGGTCGGTAATTTAGTCAAAGCAGTCAACCTCATTTTACTAAAAATTCCGACCGAATCGGTCGCTATTTTTATTTTTATTTTTTTAAAAATTATTTCCGACCGAATTAGTCGCTAACAGTGGCGTGGAAATTTTCGCCAAAATTTACGACAGATATAGATGAAATATTAGTCGTAACTATTATTAAAAATTGAAAAATATTTTTATGTATTTTCCGACCAATTCCGTCAGAAGTTTCCGACTACTTTTTTCTGTCAAAAATTTCAGTCGGAAATTGGCCCTTTTTAGTAGTGGTCGTACAAGTAATAAAATGATAAGTCGAGTTTCGAACCCATAGAGACTTGTATCAACTGCCTACTAAATTCACCAAGATTGTTATTCAGTCGAGCATATTCGAGTTCAAGAGTGTGATTATACTAAACAATAATTCTAACTATTAGCTAAATTATCAAGCAGCAACATGATTGTTGTGTATTCATTAGCGACAAATATTCCAGGGTTGTGATCGATTCACCAATCCTATTGTGTTCTAGTTAACTCTACATTTCATACAATTCACTCATAGTTGTTAATTAATCGAACAATTGCTCTGGTAGCCTTCTCCCAAAGTACTACTCGCCTATTCAAAATAGATTATTCCTATGAAATCAATCTATTAAGAATGCATTAAGATTACGGTATTTAATTAAGCACAGTGACTAGGTATATTCCTATCCTAATCACAAATCCGCCCCCTCTCCGAGTTAAGATCGTGCTCTCTTCAATTCTTCTCTAATCTAAATATGGCTTTCCCAAGCATAGCATGTATATAACCTAACTGCTGGCTAGACAATTAAGCAATTAATCACAGAATTGAAGAAACAACTATATATTGGTGAATTATAATCAAGGTTAAGTCAACATTAAACAACAATATTCATGACTAAATCACAACCCCACAACTATGGGTTTTAGACACTTATGATAGTATCAAATAAATTCATAAGTTTTGGATAATTGAAAATACTAAGAAAAGATGAAGAAATTTGAGATATTCTTGCTCCCCAATGTTTTTCGTGTGTATTCTCTCTTCAAAATGGCATCTCCCCTCTAAAAATAAGCTTAGTATTGCTTTTATACGCGTTGGGTAGGTCTAGGGTAGAAATAACTTTGTCCCGGATAAACTTGGATATTTTCTCGTCACCAGCATCTAGGACAGCATGGGGCGCTGGTGTTGGCTGGTTGAAGTTTCTACCAAGGATGCCACAGGTGGCGTGGAGCGCTGCCTGTGGCGTTGAAATTCCCAATCTTTCCGTATTCCTTCATTTTGGCTCTAATCTCGCACATTTCGCCTGAATTGCTTCCGTATGATTCCTACACATAAAAATACCCTGAATTAATATAAATTAATACATTTTACATCCTAAATCCACGACACACGAGTCAAACATGAGGCGATATACATATAAATATATATACTTTAAGCTATATATCAACACCCCACACTTAGACTCTTGCTCGTCCTCGAGCAATGGGAATAACAACTCTATCCCAACTATATACAAATCTCAACTATAGAGGAGCACTTCACTTTTTAACCATACACTCTACCCTTGAGTATGATCGATACTGGCAATCAACCATGAACATACAAATTCACATTCTTTCCGTTTTAAACATGCCCAAGTATAACATTTCAATTAAATCAATTCAAACAACATATAACCACCCAACCTCAAAAGCCGACTCGTGACCACTATGCACTCTCAACTCGCGCAATTACCCAACAAGAGAAGCTTACAACATTACCAATCATTCATGAGATCATGTGCCCTCACCAACAAATAAAAGAGTAAATATAAAATAGTCCACACATCAAATATGTTGTTGAATATAAATTAATGACATCACACAATTGAACAAAATTCACTCACTCTCACAAAGAATTCATATGCATTCCGTGTCGTACCATAAGCTTGCCCGTAATGTACATCTCCACTAATCTAAGCTAGCCAAATCTAGGATCATTAGGACTTTAAGGTTCTAATGTAGGCTAAGGGATGGGTATGATACATTTAGGAATAGTTACTAACCCTCCTAGGTACTTTAATAGACTACACTCACAAATCGAAAACATATTCTTCTCAACTAATTCACTCGCCACAAACCATATACAACGTAGCCTTTTTTTCTTTAAACACTTCTATACTTACACTAGCACAAATTAGTAAAATTAGGAGGTGTGTGTTTTTCTATATGCTTTGACTATCATTTCTTTTCTTGCAAGTTTTTCTTTTTCTCTTTTTTTTTACACACACTCCATATATTAAAGTTCATGAACTAGTGACTTTTGATTTCAACTTTAGTGCACCAAAGGGTCCTTCCAGCTATTCCCCAATCTCTCACCTTTACTTCTTTTAGCGACTAAGTGCCTTAGGAGGTAAAGGTTCAACAATCTCAAATTAATAACAAAATAAGGATGTGACTTGTAATGTGGGTGCCAAAAAAAGTCTATAGGCTCAAAGGGGCTAGCAACGGAAAATTTTATCTTCAAGTGACAAGCATATCTATGCTCTAGCAAGAAACGCCTATGTCATCTCCTAGATTAGCACAACTTAACAATTTTGCTTCGATTTACACGGGGCAAGTTCTAGACTAACGAGATAGCACAGAGAATCACAATTCCTCACACATACATTGCACATGATTCAATCAAGACAGTTCTGTTCATCTCTCAAGTCAAGCAAGTACATATAATTGAGAAATTTAAGCAATAGTGCACTATGTAGCATACCAGTCGAACAACTGAGAAAATGCGTCACAAAATAGGCTATTTACTTTATATAGACGTCACAATTCAATCTAAATACACGTGAAGGTACAATGAATGTCATAACCTAATGTGCCAGTACCAAACATGTCACTAGATATCTCAGAACAACTCAATTTCTTCCTAACCTACTCTTAAAAAAAAATAAGTACCAGGTTCGAGCTACACCTTTAGAAAAGAACCGGTGCCCAAAGAAAAATCAAGGGATACTACTTAACTATCCTAAAATAATATTTTTAGTGTTTTTAATCGGACTTTATCCCTCAAGAAAATTGTCCAACAGATCCATCATCAGGAAAAGTCCGATCTTTTTCGAATTTTTCTTTTTTGCATTTTCGTACATATTTTTTCTTTTCTTTCTAAAACAAACTAGACAAAAAATAATTAAAAGAAACAAATTGATACAATTTATACAATGTACATCACAAGAAGTAGTTCTCCTACCCCATACTTAGCATATGTATAGTCCCCGATGCATGTAAAAATATAAAACAGAGTAGCGTGAAAAATAACTCCCTATCAGTCGGAGTCCTCCTCCTCAGCATGCCCGCCATTCGCAGCTCCGGGCACATCGTCATCAGGTCCTAGAGGCACCAAAGCCATGGGCCCCGTGACATAATCACCAATCTCATCCTCTGTGTCGGAGCCTTTGTGAGTGTTCTCATCCTTCGATGGGTGAACCGGGCTGCCAGGTGCAATCCCCAACATCTCTTTGGACGAACTCGACAAATCATCGCATAAACGCATACACTCCTTGTCGGTCACGCCCGTCCTGCTTAGACGTAGTCTGCAATAAGGATGTGATGTACAACAGGCCCTTAGGAGCCTTCACCACCTCATCATACCCTGGGTACTCCGGCACATCCCAAGAGAGAATATATTGCGTGAGCAAGTTCCGAAGAAAAACCTCTTAATCTGCCAACCAAATCATGTGCTGGCCATCTCCCCTAGCATGATCTCCCTCACATTAATGTATCTCCCAATCAACAAAAAGAAGATTACACACACTCGAGCTCGAGTGCATTCGTTATTGTGCTCAACTGGCATGAGTCTGGCTTGCACAAAATTCTACCACACTTTGGCGGTCTTGTTGAAATCAGAGCGAACCATCTAAAGGTGAATATCGCCTTGCTTTCTGGTCCATTTGTGATTTGAATCAACACCACAAAGAGTGTGACATATCGCCGTGTAGCTTGGGCTTGTGACAAATTTCTTCAGCCTCCTCAACTCCCAAAAAGGAACATAAGGACCGCCTATCCAGTGGCACGTCCTTCCCATGTACATGTGACCTGAACAAGTCTACATTCCAGTTGGCTTACAGTTCCCGCGCCATGCTCAAATTTGCATGGCCGGGGCATTCTATGAGTCTGTCCATGTTCAGTGCTCGTAACCGGCCAATCACGTCTGGGAAGTTCCTTTCTAAAAATGTTACATTAATGCCCATCTAAGAGACATATCGCCCATACGGCACGAAGTCTCTATGCCATGCGATAGCAGCATCAATAACTAGATTCAAGCAAGGCCTCAATCGCAATGATGCCTGTTGTGATACCTCGGCCACTTGTTTTCCCTTAGCTTGCCGTGAGAATCCTTCTCCTTGCTTGGGCTTTTTGAGCGCGGGGGCAGTGGTGGAGGACTTTCCTATTCCCTTGCCTTTGTTTGCATTGTCACGAGCCATAGCAACCTACAACATAAATAAGCACGAATGTGAGAACGAATCAAGAAATCCGCCTAAGGTTATCGCGCGAGTCAACAATGACCCCACACTTAAAACCGAAGGCTCAATGTATTATACTCAAAATCGTGGTTTAAAATGCACAAGTGTTCCACCACAAGGCAATGGGTACTCAAGACTTCCCCATGCACACAATAGCTAAAAGGCACTAGTGATGCAACACAACAAGTGATTGATAATGGCGAGGTGAATTAACCTCAATGCAAGCAAGTGGCATATGGTATTTAATTTCTACAAATACTACAACTACACTAAATTAGCTAACTCTACAATATGCTACAACATACATCATATAGGATACATGATATGGGCGACATGTGTGCATTAAAAACCAAGCTCCCAAGCATGTAAAATCATCCCCACACACCCCACACTTAGACCAATATCATATACAACTACACTCGGTTACTCAGACTTCACCGGTGCACAAAATATTCATTCAAACATTTTAACAAACACCTTGTGGGCATGAAGTGTGTGCAAGCTTAACAATGGTGGAACATGGTGGCCCTCTTAAATTTCAACGAAGTAGAGGGAAGTTTAGTTTACTACTCCGTATACAATACAACCACAAACTAATTTCATCCGACATTCGGGCCACCCGCTATAGAAGAAGTCTTAAGAAACAACTTAGGTGCAAAATTTGGGAATAAGGGTAATTGGGAGATGGAGTGTTCTGTATCATCTACCTATTAAAAGAACAAGAAGAAGAAAAAGAAAACATACATGTAGGATTAAGGATGAGAGTAAGAGAGGAGCTTGAGAAATTTGAGAGAGGGAGAGAGAGAGAGAGAGAGAGAGAGGAGGAAGATAAACGCAGTAGAGAGCTGGGTGAGAGAGAGAGAGAGAGAGAGAGAGAGAGAGAACGAGTGTCTTGGGTGGGGGGTGTTTTAGTTATGTTTTAATTTATGTTATGGGTGGGTATGACTTATAATGTTAGTGTAGATAAGTATATGGGTTGGGTTTTATGGGTATGGGTTAAATCAAATATATAATTAAACAAAATGAAATTTTTTAAGAAAAGAAACTTACCTTGCCACCCCCAGCCCAGCGCCCCACGCTATGCCTGGCGCTGGGGGTTTCGACATACTTTATTGGGCGCCCTAGGTAGCGTGGGACACTGAATTTTGTGATTTTTTATAGCATCCCAATCCCCTGAGCCCTTTATATATCCAATTTACATTCTCCACACCATTCTACCTATAATTTCTATGCCTACAAAGAAAATGCAAAATCTAGTCTACTCTAACTAAAAAAAATCAGCTAAGATATGTTGATACCCAATTTTTTCCTATGTATTTTTATACAAAATACTTTCAAAATAGCATATACATGCACATATAAGCATTCCCCAAGAGGTTTGGTATTTTTTCCTAATTTTTAAGATTTTTGAAATTAATTTATTGTCTATTTTAGCAGTGCAAAATCCATAATTATTCCCAAAATCATCAATTTTGGTGAATAATTTATTTGTTTCCCCATATTTATACAAAAATATAGTTAAGATAATTTTTGTACATTTTTACAAATTTATTTGGTATGTTAAAAGCTAAATTGCATATAATTGCAATTGTAGCCTACTTTAAGATTAATAGCATTTTATAATTGTAAAATTGGTTCCAATATTTTTAAATTAATATTTATATATTGTTTGTTGGCTCAGTACTTTTAATTTGCTTTCAAGATCATTTTACCATTGTTATAAAAATAAAAAGGAAAAAACTGGCTATTTAAAATCTGGCCCATTGTATTTTAATCATAGCCAAATTGATCACTCTAATTGACCCAATTCTGAAACCCAATTGGACCGGCCCAATTCCGATTTAACCCAACCCCTTTACCCATTTATCCGACTCGCCCAGTTTTCTTTTAATCCCAGCCGTTGATCTATCAACGACTCCCCTCATCCCCTTCCTTTTTTAATTCAAACGACCCCTTTACCCTACCTCATTCTCACCAATCGCCGCCTCTGCAACCCTCCACTATCACAAACCCTAGCCTCCTCCTGCCTTGTTCCACCTTGTTTTCACCAGAATCCATGGCTTCTCAGACCATGGACAACCTATATTCACCTCCTCCGGCTCTTGCATGCCTGATGCTCGAAGGTTCGAGGCCAGACCTCGAAGGTCTTCACTCAGACCTTCACCGATTCGAAGATTCCGGCCATCTCCGACTTTGCCCCAGTGGCTCTTGGTTTTCTGAGCCTGTTTCTGACCTCATCCGACTTAGATCGGACATCTTTCCAAGCCTTTCTCATTCTACGGTTCCTCTAAAACACTAGCTATTCGAGGTTTTCTCTGATTTTTCTTTTAAATCTATGTTATATTTGTGCTTTACTGGAGTTTTAAAATGCTTTCCCCAATTTTTCTTTCAAAAATTACTTCTTTCCGATCTAGGGTTTCTGAAAGCTTAAAATGTTTTTCTGGCTCTTCCTTTTCTTTTCTTTGTATGTATGCCTCTATACTACATTCGTATGTTTTCTTTTCTACCACGCCTGTATTGTCCTTCTACTTTTCTTTTATACATGTTACTCCTGTGCTCACATGATTATCCTTGTTATGTTTTCATTACTCTTCTACTATATGTGTTTACTGTTAAGTTCTTCGATTTTTGTTTGCTTTACTGAACTCTGTTCGTGTTCTTGCTAAATGTGTTTCATCTACTGCTTCTTAAGTTTGTATCACTTTTTCTTCTGAACTTGTTTAAGTTCTGAGTTTTTCTCAAAACGTGTTCTCTATGCTTTTGACTGTGTATCATGTCTGTTTGTTTCTCATAAGTCTTTGGAAAAGACTCCTGAGCCTCTATTGAATGGTTTGCATTCTCATCTCTATTGTTTGACTCAACTCGAAACCCTAAGGTTTGGGGATTTCTTGGAATTTTGACCTTTTGTGTACGAGTTAGGTTCCACTTCGGGACCCTGGACTCTCAGACTCATTGTGAGTCTGCGAACTAGACTTATACCTCTTCTTACTTATGATTCTGAATGTTTCTTTGTTAAACTCTCTTCTAAATAATTTGACAAACCCCTCTGGTATTCACATATTTGTGTGCTTTATATATAAGGACTCTGCCTTCAAAAGTTTTTGATTGATTCTGAAATCCTCTAATGGGGTTTGATTGATTTTTACCGATTTTTCTTTAATTGAACCTCCTTTACCTTTTCCTGACTTGGTTCTTTCGAATTGAATTGTAATTTTGACTTCCCTGGCTGTTTGATTGATTCCCTTTCCCTATTTTTTCCAAGCCGTGTACTATTGAATTCTTTCCTTTAATAACTTCTCTGTATTTACCCCTTTTGTGCTACTTTGAAAAGGTTTTAATCAAAACTGCTTTCCTTAATTGGCTTTTACCCATTGAAATCAGAATCCCTTAACTAAAGGGATATTGATGTTAATGTTATTTCCTTACCTTTTCTCACTTATTTTCTGCACTATAAAAGGGGCACGACCCTTCTGCACTTTGATGATCCTTAACTTACAATTCAATACTTTTACAACACACTTCGAATTGCATACTCTTACACACTACTACTACTTTCAAAACCTGCATTCCCTCTTGCTCTCTTCTCTACTGTTGTTCTCTGCTCCTGCTTATTATTAGATGGGTAAAAGTCAAGGCTAATATACTACTACTACTTTGTCTTTGCATCCTGCTCTTGCTCTTTTACTGGTATGTCTTGATTCATTTCCTAGCAATCTAAGATTTTCTGCATTCTCATATAGACACCATGCCTATAGGACTTTCTGTATTTTGCATATGCATCTATCATTAGGCAAACGTGTATATAAGCTTAAATAAGAATCAGTATTTTAGACACCAGACCTATAGGACTTCTGCACTTCTATAAACGTTTAAAAATAAGTAATGCCTAGATATCATGTCTATAGGATTCTTGCAACTGTTTAAGATCAATGACACTTAGAAACCATGCCTACGGGATCAGTTAATTGAATCAGCCTCGTTTCAAATCTAAAACCCGTCTTAAAATCTGCGGATCTCTTTTTTCTAAAATCAGTAAAGCTTTTCCTTAAAATTAGTATACTTTGCATTATTAGATATCATGCCTATAGGTTTCACCTAGGCAAGCTTTAGGGTAAAAGCCATAAGTGCATCAGTCTTTGACAATTCCAACCAGCAGGTAGGTCTGATTCGGATTTCTTATCTTAAGTATGTAATAAATCAGTCTGCCTCACGCATTTTTTAAGTTTAATTCAGACCTAATCAGTACAAGTAAGACATGCTAAACTCTATGCTTTTCTGACTTGAAGAGGTTTATTTGAGCCTTTCAACTGTTATGTGTTTTACCATATCTGCTTTATGTGTTTTGTTTGTCGCCCTAGAATTTTATCCTTTTAAAACCATAAAAGCCCCAACTCCCTTCCCTTCAGGATTAGTAGTCTCAATGACTCCGAGATTGATAGGATTGGGACGGGTAATAGCATGCAATAAGTAATGATACCATTCTGCGCTTTAATACCTTAACGGGGCGGGAAGGGTAGAATATGGATATGATGACTGCTGCGCTAATATCACGTGCGACCCCTCTTTTAAGGAGTGATTGTTGGATATTGCATTGAAGTGATCCATATTAATCACAAACCTAGGACCCCCTTTTCTTTATTCGCTTCCTTTAGAGTTGTTTAAACTTTTCAAATCCTTGCTATCTTTCTACTTACTTTCATAAGTTTCAACCTAATTGCAATATTGTATGCAAGTCCTTATTTGAGCCTTGATTGTTTACTTGTAAAGTCACAATTGTAGTATGGCCGGGAACCACACTTGTGGATCCTGAGGGGTGCCTAACACCTTCCCCTCGGGATAATTTCTAGCCCTTACCCTAATATCTGGTCTCTTCATCTCAAACTCTTCCAAAAAGTGTCCTAATGCACTATAATCATTAGGTGGCGACTCTTCAACTTCTAAACCCAATTCTCAAAAGGGAATAGAGTTGTCCTCCAAATGTCGTATACCCGATTTCTGACCCCACGGTTAGAGAAAAAGGGGGCGTCAACAGCATGGCGACTCTGCTGGGGATTTTCTTTAGGCTTTTACCATTGCACGTTGCTTGTGACTTTATTATCTCATTAATTGCTTTACTTACTATCTTTTATTCTTTCACTACAAAATTGACTTGGCTCTTCATGTCTTTTCTTTCTTTTAGCTGCTTTCCTTTACTACTTTATTTCAATGCTGTTGTAATTACTGCAATTATTGTAATCATTCATCTTATGAACGTGAAGATACATGTCAATTTGTTTCATTCTTGTAAATTGCATCTTCAACATCATATTCCACTTGTGCCAAAAAAAACACCATA
This sequence comes from Nicotiana sylvestris, assembly GCF_000393655.2. Lineage (NCBI taxonomy): Eukaryota > Viridiplantae > Streptophyta > Magnoliopsida > Solanales > Solanaceae > Nicotiana > Nicotiana sylvestris. The sequence continues at coordinate 109,565,117 of NC_091064.1, forward strand.
GCAACGCTTAAAATGAGTGGTTGCACTCTTCCAATATTATCACCCTTTAAATTCAGCAAAGGCGTATTTGCGGTAAAACCAGTCGATCAGCGGTGCAGTCGACGGTTCCGTGCCTTTCCCTCTTAAGTTGTCGGCTCAAGGGTACTTGTCTAATACCCTAATAGAAACCTTACTCTATCTAACTGTGCATGCATCATGGTCAAACCTAGCCGAGTCAGTTATGTTGTCCACATAATGACTCATTAAGATAGCCTTTTCCAAAGTCCATCGGGTTTCCCTGAAACCCAAACGGACACCTACATGTTCTGTGCATTTATGGAGAACTAAATGCTTTTTATGCTAATTATTGGTTTAAATAGTCGAGTCTGGCAGGGTAAGGGTCTAACACTCTATTTTGTAGAAAATGAGGCACGAAGTCCCCAGATTTGGCATGGTAACCAACATTCATCCAAGGCTGCTGAATCAGTGGGAAGATCTCCACTCCAGTGATCATACACTCGTCCGCAAATACTTAGGGAATCTACCTTCTCTTCTAGAAATCCAGCATGACAACAAAATCATAAAGGCTACAACTCTGTTTTGGGATTGTTACAGGTCCGTATTCCGCTTCGGGAACCTTGAAATGACTCCTTTGCTCGAAGAAATAGGAGGCTTAGCTAGTATTCTTTGGGAGACTCCGGGTTTGCTTATGCCAGAGAATCGCAAGGGTAGTGGTTTCTTTAAGATGATGGGACTGAAGAAGAACCCAGGCTTGACCTGTTGGAAAGACTCCTACATCCCATTTGACTATCTGTACGAGAGGTACGGCCATAGCAAGTCATACCGCACCAACTCAGATGAATTTGCCCTTACCTCACTAGGGCATATTCACAGAAGGGTCTTCGTATTCATGTTTTGTTTCCTGGGGATGATAGTGTTCCCTATGAAGAAGGCTAGGCTCCACACTAGACTGGCCATGGTAACCAAGACTCTGATGGAAGGAATTGGCGGAAAACCTTTCAGTATAGTGCCCATGATTGTTGTTGAGATATACCGGGCTCTGGACAACTAACAGCGAAAGGCCAGTCATTTTGAGGGATGCAATTTGTTACTTCAGCTCTGGCTCATGGAGCACCTCCAGAAAGGAGAATACCGACAAGAGATCTTACGCAGAGACTGGGATGATCACATTGCCTTCCACCAGCCAAGGCGTATGAATTATATGCCTAACATGTTCGCTCAGCCAGAGGACGCTGGAAGATGGGTGGAACTATTTGAGAATCTAAAAGAAGACCAGGTACAGTGGATGGTCGAATGGTTCCCTATAGAAGAATTCATTGTTCGATCCCGAGACGCACCATTTCTCATACTCATTAGTCTAAGAGGAACTTATCCCTACGTTCCCCTCCGAGCCATGAGGCAGGCTGGAAGAAAGCAAATCATACCAAGGGTCGACAAAATGAGTCACTTTAGGGCCAATTTCCAGGGCAATGATAGCCCTCACAAATGCCAAGCTCAACACATGTGGCATTGCAAGATCGTTTTGGGGAAAGAATCTATTGAGCCAGACATGTATCATGCTGGTTGCGTGCCGCACTATTCGGGTTGGTTGGAAGATAATCGCAATGGTATGGGTCATCCCGAGTTCATTCACGGACACAGAATCATCGACGAGAAAACTGAAGCACGGGTTAAGTACAATCAACTGCGCAAGAGAATTCGAGAGTGTGAAAGTGAGCATCGGGAAATACAAGAAGCCCATCAAAAGTTGATCGAGGAATGGAAGGATATGGCTGTCAGCGCCAACAAACGACTAGGGTATTTGGAGCGGGGTCTAGTGGAGCTAGAAGGAAAGTTCCTCAAGAGGATTGAAGATTGTCGGAACGCTGAAGGGAATGCAGGCGGACATTTGACCCAAGCTTATCTGCTGCTAGGACTGCGCGAGATGGTGAAGCTGTTCAAGGGGGATAAAGATGCCAAATCTGGGGAAGGTCCTTCTGGGACCAAGTAGTTAGGAGTCTTTTATTTTGCTTTTAATGATGTAATAAGGCTAATGGCCACTAGTGACATTTTATTTTCTTAGCATCGTTGTGAATTCGTCTTATTTTTATCAATAAAATGAGGCAGTTAGCATTATAAGTTCTCCAAATTAATTTGTCGCTAGGCCTACCTCGGGCACAACGAGGCACCCAAATTAGGACGCGATTTATACTCTTGCACAATGTGTTTAAAATTGCAACATTTTCTTCTCATAACCCGCACTAACTTGTTACTTTTTGTTTTCTTTATATTTATTCCCCTCCCCAAAGGTTAGTTCGCGCATTCTGGCACCATCATCATATAGTACGATATCCAAGGGCCCTCCACCTCCTCCTCCTCCAAATCCTATCCGGAACAAGAGCAAAGGTAGAATGGGAGATTCAAGCGCTAGAAAGGAAATTGAAAGAATTGAGATTCCTCAGGGTACCCCGGTTGCTAAGGAAACTGCTGCCCAACTTGAGCAGAAACTGTTGAAGTTCCAAGAAGAACTGGATCAAGTTCGGAACTTGGCAAATTTATCATTCACTCTCACCACTCCTGATGTCAACACTCCAAATGCTCAAAATCCCGCACCTCCACAGAACACCCCACAACCACAAATGCAACCCACTCATGCTCAACACTGCAACACATGCCACACCCCACTACCCATTCCTGAACCACTAAACACCCCAAACGACCACCCCCACAACACTCCCATCTACGTAGATACCATACCCCACTACTCAACCAATCTCAAGTGCACCTGAGTCTGATGACAAGGACTCTCTTATCAGAAACTTGGCAGCAGAACTCAAGAAATTTACCAGCCGAGTCCAGGGCATGGAAGGAAACAAAGGTATAAAGGGGCTAAATTATGAGGACCTCTGCATTCAGCCAGATGTTGAACTTCCGGAGGGATACAAACCTCCCAAGTTCGAAATGTTCGATGGCACGGGAGATCCCAGAGTCCATTTGAGGACATATTGTGATAAGATGGTTGGAGTCGGAAGGAATGAGAAAATCCGTATGAAACTCTTCATGAGAAGCCTAAAGGGGGATGTTTTATCCTGGTACATCAGTCAAAACCCCAAGAAATGGATAAGATGGGTAGGTATGGCATCAGATTTCATGGATAGGTTCCAATTCAATACAGAGAATGCACCGGATGTATTCTGCATCCAGAATCTGAAGAAGAAGCCTACCGAGACATTCCGCGAGTATGCTACTCATTGGAGATCAGAGGCTGCTAAGGTCAGGCTGGCCTTAGAAGAGGAACAGATGAACAGATTCTTCGTCCGGGCTCATGACCCACACTATTATGAGAGGTTGATGTTGATCGATGGCTAGAAATTTTCCGATATCATCAAGCTGGGAGAGAGAATTGAGGAAGGCATTAAGAATGATATGGTTACTAATCTTGAAGCATTGCAGGCCACCAACAAGGTTTTACAGTCTGGTGGCACGTCCAAGAAGAAGGATGTCAATGCCGTGATGGTCGCACAGGGAGCCAAATCACCACTAAAATACCACACTTACCCGTCACCTCCACTTACATATCAACCTGTCCCAAATTACTAAGCACCCGCACCCTCTTACCAAAATCCATCACCCGTTTACCAATCATCTCCACCTCCCGCATATCAACCCACTTCATCCAGATACTCTCAACCTGCACCTATTTACCAAGCCTATAATGCCCAACCCTCTCACTATCAAGAACCTCCCACTCGCCAAAATCTCCCAGACCCAGACCAAATTTTAACCGCAGACCTCCCAGACAATATATAGCCATCGCTGAGCCAATTGACCAGCTGTATGAGAAACTTAAAGCTGTTGGTTACGTCTCCCCTATCCCCTCCATAACTCTAGAAAATCCTTCCCAGTGGTCAACCCTAATAAGACCTGTGCGTACCACTCCGACACGAAGGGACATACCATTGATGAGTGTCGCTCGTTGAAGGACAAGATTCAAAGTCTGATCGACAATAAGGTTATCATAGCAAAAGAGCCTGCTCCTAATGTCCGCAACAACTCTCTGCCTGATCACAGAGGTGGGGACATTCACATGATCGAGATCGAAGATGACTAAGACTCCAAGGGATCGATAGGATTGATTGCTGAGGATGATGAGCCAAAGAAGACGACATTCACACTTAACCCAATTGTTGTACAGAACCAGCCCTCCAGGGGTGATGAAGTAAACATGTCTATACCCCTCGAATTTGAAGCACCTTCTTCTGCAAAGGTGGCCGGGACAATTGAGGTTGAGTTTGGGGTTCCAAAGGCACCTGTACCTTTTGAAGTTGCTGTGTTACCACCGAGGGTACCCATTCCTATAGCAATGTTAGACGTAACACCGTTCCACTCAAATGCCATACCATGGGATTATACAGCTGAATCAAGGAGAAAAGGAAAGACCAAGACGGGAGCAGCAATTGCTGCACAGGGTATGACCAGAACAGGTAGGGTTTACACTCCAGAGCACCTAGCTGAGTCCAGTAAGCAAGCCTTGGGACAGACTACTGAAACTGATCCCGATGATCTTTGGAGGAAAATACAAGCTAAGGAGTATTCGGTCGTTGAGCAGTTGAACAAAACACCAGCACAGATCTCCATCTTTGCTCTTCTACAAAGCTCTGACGCACACAAAAATGCCTTGATGAAAATATTGAGCAAAGCTTATGTGCCCAGCAACATAACTGGGGGCGAAATGGCAAATATGGTAGGACAAATACTGGAAAGCCACAAAATCACCTTCCACGAAGATGAACTACCGCCGGAAGGACTGAGTCACAACATGGCCCTACATATCACCGTGCAATACGAGGATTACTTCATCACTAGAGTCTTGATTGATGGAGGCTCCAACCTCAACATCTGTCCATTAATAACTCTCAGAACATTGGGAAAGAGCCTGCACGAGATCAAAGATGGGGCCATAAATGTCAAAGCCTTCGATGGGTCCCAAAGGTCTACTATCGGAGAGATCATCCTATGCTTGCAAATGGGGCCAACCTAGTTCGACATTGACTTTCAAGTGATAGATGTCCCAGCATCCTACAATTTGTTGTTGGGACGACCATGGATCCATGCTGCTGGAGCTGTAGCATCGACCCTGCATCAGGCAGTGAAGTTCGAATGGAATTACCAAGAGGTGATCATTCATGGCGATGGTAGCAACCCCATATATAGTCGCCAAACCATCCCGAAGATTGGAGGCAGAAGGAGAATAGGCGGAGAAACATACCACCACATTGAAAGAGTCAACGCTGTAGACAAAGATAAATGGTGGGATAACAAGATTGAAAGTATCCTGAATTGGTGTGGATACGAACCTGGAAAGGGACTCGGCAAAAACCTCCAGGGAATCACCAAACCCATCAAGCTGAAGAAACATGGCACTACATTTGGTTTGGGGTATGAGTACACTTGGGAGGAGTTCAATCACTGGTCGCCACCATGGCGCGGTCCCTACTACCCACTGGAGCACCCGATACCTCACCTGGAGCAGACTTTCCAGCCGGCAGATACTATATATGGGTCGGAGGAAGATGAAGCATTAACAGCCGTAAAGAATCTGTTCCTGGAGGATGATGATATGGATTGCAGTATTATTTTCGAGGAGGAAGGGGAGGAAGGCCCTTCTATACAAGTTGTGAACCGAGGAGAGCGCCTCAGCAATTGGTCAATCAGAACCACCAGGGCCCGGAAGGCTTCGGGGTAGCAAGGCTAAACAAAAGCACCATGCATCACATTTTACCTTTTACCAACTGATTTTATTTCCGTATTGTCTTTAATTCTAAAAAGAGCTCTGATATTCAAAACAATTAAAAATTTAATCGAAGCATTTCAGTTTATTATATATCTCGCTCTTATTATTTTTCTATCATTCACTTTATTTTTACACAACATTACTATTACATGCCTTGATGATGAACCAACGATTGTGACTTGCAACGAGACAGCGCGACAAACGGATACAGACTTAGAAGAGGATGATATACCAGAAGAGGTCGTCAGAGAAATTGAGAATTTTGAAAATAGGCCTAAGTCTAACTTGGATGAAACTGAGGTCGTCAATCTGGGAGATACAGAGAATGTCAAAGAAACGCGCATCAGTGTTCACCTGTCACCATCAAAAAAGAAAGAGTACACAGAGTTCCTAAAGGAATATGAAGACATATTCGCCTGGTCATATGATGATATGACTGGTCTCAGCACATCCATTGTAGCTCACAAACTGCCAACAGATCCAACATGCCCTTCGGTAAAGCAAAAGCTCAGGAAATTCAAACCCGACATGAGCTTGAAAATCAAAGAAGAGGTTACCAAGCTAGTCAAAGCCAAAGTTCTCAGGGTAGTAGAGTATCTGACATGGTTAACCAACATCGTGCCAGTGCCAAAAAAGGATGGGAAAGTTAGAGTTTGTGTTGACTACCGGGATCTTAATCGGGCCAGCCCCAAAGACGACTTCCCCTTGCCTAACATACACATTCTTATCGACAACTGCGCCAAGCATGAGTTGCAGTCTTTTGTTGATTGTTTCATTGGGTATCATCAGATATAGATGGATAAGGAAGATGTAGAGAAAACGGCTTTCATCACGCCATGGGGAATGTACTGTTACAAAATGATGCCATTTGGTTTGAAGAACGTTGGTGCCACCTACATGAGAGCCATGACTACCATCTTTCATGACATGATACAAAAGGAGATCGAGGTATATGTGGATGACGTCATCATCAAATCCAAGAAAGCCAAGGATCACATGGCAGATCTAAGAAAGTTCTTCAACAGACTGAGGAGGTACAATCTGAAACTGAATCCTGCCAAGTGTGCATTCGGGGTTGCTACTGGAAAATTATTGGGTTTCATCGTGAGTCGTTGAGGAATAGAATTGGATCCATCAAAGGTCAAAGCTATACAAGAATTGCCACCACCAAAGAACAAGAAGGACGTGATGAGTTTCCTGGGAAGACTCAACTATATCAACCGGTTCATAGCTCAATCCACGGTCATTTGTGAACTTATCTTCAAAATGTTAAAGAAGGATGCTGCTACCAAATGGACTGATGATTGTCAGAAAGCTTTTGATCGAATCAAGGAATACCTATCAACGCCGCCGGTCTTGGTTCCGCCTAAGCCAGGAAGACCCTTATTGCTTTACCTTGTGGTATTGGATAGAGCATTCGGTTGTGTTCTAGGACAACATGATGAAACAAGGAGGAAGGAGCAAGCCATCTACTATCTCAGTAAGAAGTTCACACCATACGAAGCCCGGTATTCTCTTTTAGAATGCACTTGTTGTTCTCTGACTTGGGTCGCGCAGAAGTTGAAGCATTACTTCTGTGCTTACACTACTTATCTCATATCCAGAATGAACCCTCTGAAGTATATCTTCCAGAAGCCCATGCCAACTGGCAAGGTCGCCAAGTGGCAGATCCTGCTAAGTGAATTCGACATTGTTTACGTGACCCAGAAAGCAATCAAAGGGCAAGTTTTGGCGGACCATCTCGCCGAGAATCCCGTGGACGGAGAATACGAGCCCCTAAAAACATATTTTCCCGATGAAGAGGCATCTTTCATAGGAGAAGATATTGCAGAATCCTATGATGGTTGGAGGTTGTTTTCGAACTACATCTTCCGTATTCACCAGCAGGTCTTTGTCCATAGGGATCATAATGGTACGAGTGGACCCTTCCATCCTCCTTTCAACCCGAGTGAATCCCTTGTTCAGCATTCTCACCTTGTCAGCATCTATATCGGAGCCAATTTTATAGCCGCCTCGGCAATACCCTTATCTCTCCCCTCGACTAACAAAGGAAGGTCAGCCGATCTCGAAGACGCTTACTCATCTCGAAGCGTGATGCCTGCAACTTCCACTAGTGGCCCACCAATTCTAGCTTTGGCATCAGGTAAAGGTATGCCTTCCATGATCCCCGCTGATGGAGGGACCTCAAACGATGGGTTTGCATCACCTTCAAATGTGGCAGTGGTCGATTCATGATCACCCTAGGTGGAATCTACAGCTCGGATCATTCTATCTTTGACGTCTACCGACCTCTTTTTACAAAGAGCCAAATCCTTCTCGTTCGGTGATGACTCTTCATCTATTGAATGAAGCACAGGATAGGCTATAGTTGATGGCACTGATGTCGCCGACGAACGAGCGAACCTGGCCATGGTCACGGCAGGAGCAGACTCCATTGTAGTAGCCTTTTGATGAGACGCAGGAGCACGAGCCCTAGGCCTCCTTGAGGATCCTCGGGCTGAAAGTAAAGAAGAGATGATTAGGAGGTCGACCTCCTGAAACAATAAGGAACAAACGACCAGAAGACACGACAATAGACTTAAAAAGGGTACTTACCGGTCTCAAAAGGCGCATGACCGAATTTCTTGAGGAAGGACGGACACTCGTGAATCCCCACTATATGAGGGATGGCCCGGCTAACCCAATCATGAATATCCTCGACCAAAGGAGGGGGTTCAAACTCGGCTACACGGAGAAAAGACAATATCAATAAAAATGAAATTTGCAAAGATGATACGTAATGTAATGAAAGAGAGAGGAAGAGAGGTGCTTACGAGCATTGTTCAAAATCCCGAGGAACTCGTATGTGTTAACCATGATGTCCTCGGTTTTGACATAGAAGTAACTGAGCCAAAACTGGCGGTTTGCCTTGTCATCCATTTTCACCACTAGGCATTTGTTGCCTCGGTGATGAAGATGTAACATCGTCCCCTTATGAAAGTTGGGAGCGAAGAGATGTATCAAGTGGCGAAGGGTCATCTCAACCCTGGCTAACTCCGCATACTTTGAGATCATGCGGATGAGTTTGTATATATATGGGGAAGTTGAGCCGGGCGGGCCCGATAATAGCGACAGAACTCCTCAACCAAGGGGAGGATAGGGAATGAATAACCTACATGGAAAGGGTATAAACAAAAGGTGTAGTACCCAGGGCAATGTATCTGTACCATATCATTCCCCGCAAGAACTAGGCCTATATGAGCGGGAATTTTGAATTTAGCCTAAACTCAACAAGGGCCACCTCTTTCATCAATGACTCTGAGATCTCGGGGTTGTCCTCAGGCAGTTTTGAGCAGTCGGATCTAGCCTTCTCACTACGGGAAATTATTTCCCTACCGAAGGGAAGCTATCATCCTTAGCAACAATGGCCACCCCATCATCATGGGGAGGCGTGTGCATTGCCAAGGGAACTGGATTAGATACACCCCCAGAACTAGAAGATGCATTGGCCATCTTTGTTTGTTTATATATGAAGGAGATTCAAGAACAGAGGAGTCGTGAGTAGCAGAAGTCACCAGAATCGGTGAAAACAAGGATACGAGAGTAAAGGTAACAGGAGCAGGAGCTCTGAATAAAGAAGGAAGAAAGAGATACAGGGATTCAATATTTGAGGATGCAAAGAATAAGGTAAAGGGTCTCATACCCCTATTTATAAGAAACCAGGCATCAATATCGAGAAAACAAACCGTCAATGCCCAATACAGGTAACAAAATAGCAGAGGCACATGAAACGACATAATGCATCGGGAAAATGTGTAATAATAACGCATGGTGTCGTGACATCACTCTGAATTGACATCACCATAGGTTACGGCTGACAAAGTTCCACGTTGTCACCTCGTCTGAAACGTTACTACTCGACCTGCTCGCCTAAATTTCTCGACCGTGACTAACAGAGTCCGCTCATCGAGGTCATCTAGAGTTGATCTCAATAAGCGGAGGGACTAACTGTATGGGTCAAAATCTACCTCAAGGAGATTTTTCATAAAGTGGTATTACGAAAAGTAATTTGGCCGAGGTTGACTAGTCAACAATGGGGCTCATAGTCGAGCAGTCAATGACAACCAAGGTTAAGTGTCAAGAGCAATAGTAACAGCTAGTTTTTAATAGGATCTTTAGGAGAATATTCCATTGAATATTCTCTGTACTTGTGCTTTTAGGGTTGACTAGGGGTATATCCCATATAAACAGATAAACAGATATGGTGAAAGGCATGTAACATCCATTTTGATAAGAACAATTTTTGAGAAGAAGAGTCTCTCTAGAAAAGATACAAATATTGTCTTTTCATTGAGTTTCTACCATTAATTAATCAATACTTTTCAACCATATCCGAGAATATATCTAACATTCTAGGATTTGTCTTTCATTTATCATTGTCAGAAATGAGAATCATCCACCTCATTCAATATTGAGTGAATTATACTCTCTATTTACACTAATGTCATTTATTGCTATTTACTACTTAATATTTTTCTTTATTACTTAAACTGTTTGGAATATTAAATGCACACAACATTTAATCTCCTACCGATATTGTTCTATGTTATTTGTGTTAACCGATTATAGATCTAGGGTTATTATCATAAACTACGTTTAACCCTCATTACATAAAATTAATTAGTTTATCAAATGTTTATACCTTTTGGTCAAAACAATTACCACTTAACCCACTACACATTAAAAATTATGGCTTTAAATGTAATATATTGTGATTTAGATGACCTTTTACATATATGTATTTATGCCATATATTAAAGTCATGTGTCCAGTTAAACCGGTAGATCGTGAGCTACATCTACCTCTGATCTTTGAAGGGACTCGAACTTTTAACAAAGAGCATCAGTCTACCCAAGTTATCCCTTCACTCTCTGTTCACCTTAATTTCTGTGAGTTTTTTTTGCGTATTATCGTTTCTTTGCAATTATATATTAGTGAATTTTTCGCGCTTCGTGCGGTTATAAAAGAACTCATTATATTTATGAAATGATTTTTTTCAAAAACAGCGAGAAGTAGCGTCTGCAATAGTAGTTGTATACTTATATTAAGCACACTTGACAATTTTGAATTAACCCAAACCAATTAATTCGGTCAAATCGCTTCATGCACCACGCAATTATATTAAATAGATTAATAGCCTATTTGGTCAAGCTTCCCCAAGCCAAAAACGTTTTTTCGAAAGTTGAAGTGTTTGGCCAAGCTTTTAGAGGAAAAAAAGTGATGTTGAGTAAGTAGTTTTGGTGAAGCAGAAAAAGTAGCTTCTCTCCAAAAGCACTATTTTGAAAAGTACTTTTGAGAAAAATATACTTAGAAGAAGTTTTTAAAAGCTTGGCCAAATACTACTTGCTTCTCAGAAGTGCTTTTCAAGTAAATTAGCCAAACACAAACTGCTTCTCACCAAAAGTACTTTTGAAAAAAATACTTTTAAGAAAAGACACTTCTCAAGATAAGCTGATTTTTGTATCTTGACCAAACAGGCTAAAAGTTGCACTATTTCATGCACCAAGTAGCCGGAAGGAAACAGAAGAAAGAGGAGGGGAGGGGAGGGGAGGGGAGGAGAGAGATTACAGGAAAAATAATTTCTTGTAGATTTTTAGACATAAGTTAAGGAAAATAAATCAAAATTGTGAGAAAATAGATAAATGGAGTTTCTAGGCTTGCAGAAGTGCCGTGTCATTGGTCCTATAACCATCAACTTGAACTCTGATTTTTCGTGTATAATCTTGCACCTATGTAGGATTTGTGAGAAAAATAAAGTAAAGTTGATTTTTTGGAAAAACATAGATTCCTCTAGAATGTCCTAGTGTAGTATACTTGATATTTATTTAGTAGACGCATCTAGATGCTCTAGAATGTTGTGGGAAGATAAGGTTATCTATTAGAGACTTCTAGATAATCTAGAGTATTATGGGAAGATAAGGTTTGTATGCGGTGAAATCGGAGGGTCCAGTTTCTCTCCATTAAGGCACTTCAAAAGATGACCTCGAAGGCTCGAGGCCGTGGCCGAGTATCCTCCCTCTAGGGTCATCGACACTCGACCTCGGAGCAATGATGATTACGGTAATGGTAGAAATGGGGAGTTCCCAAGGCACACAACTAGGACGACAGAGCGTAGTGGACTACTCTAAACCCGAATCAGGGCGTCATCTAGCTGTCACATCCCCATATCTTTGTAATTAATGCATTTCTATACTATGTTGGAACTCCCCTCCTATATAAAGGGGATCCTTGTCATTTTGTAAACCCCCATTGCTTCAGTTGCTCCACATGAAATATACAAGAACATTCTCTCTACTCTCTAACATATTCTCTTGATATTATTGCTTCCATCTATTATCTTCATTATTGTTCATCATTTATTGCTTATCATTGGCCATAAAGAGTCTTCGTTGATTTTATTATAACTGTTAGCCATACTTCGACCACCTTCGATAGTTCATAGCCGAGCTCCGATATCGACCTCGAGGGCCCTGAATCAACAAGCTCGAGGCCCCGATTGTTAACCTATCAGTTTGGTTATCACCTTATCCTTAACTCTCATTTCATTTTTAAGTCTCACATACATAGCATCAACTGCTTAAGAACTAGCATAAAAATAGATCACGTATTTTTAGAGTCCCATAATCAAATTTAATTGTTATTACCATTTTAATTGTAAACAGTTTGGCGCCCACCGTGGGGCTAAAAATAATAGTGATTATTTTCTTGCTGGTTTTACTACATAACGCAAGTTATCTTTCACGCTTTTTCTTGTCCAAGATCTTCGATTTCAGGTCGAAATGTCTAACTCAATGAATGGAGGTAAAAACAACAATCTTGAGGACCATGGATAAAATGATATGGCTGCTCCAGGTGTTGGTGTGCCACCATGAAAACTTGAGAACGCACCAGGACCAATAGGAGTGTGCACCAAGGAGTGTGCACCAAGGAGATCAACAAGAAGCTCAGAAAACCCCAACTAGGGAAGAACTAGAGGTTAGCCTTCATGTTATTTTTGAAATATTGCAGGCACAATAGCTGGCTATTGCTCAGCTGCAAAGTCACCAGAAAACTCCTAGCACGGTAGCACCGGGGACAGCTCCCCCAGCCGAACAGGTACCAGAGAGATCGAGCAATAACGGGTCGTGACCGATCCCATCATCATAAAAATGATTGAGGACCTCACCATAAGGATCAAATCAGGCGAGAAAATAATAGAACGTGTCGTGAACCGCGAGTGCATTTCATATAGCGTGGCTTGCGATGTGTTTTAAATAACCTTGAGTTTTCTTTAAATAAATAAAAGCGGTTTAAAAGTTAAAAATGCACATAGGTTTAAAAGTGTTTTAAAATCAGATAATTAGGCCAATAATAACAGTTGAGCAACCGTGCTAAAACCACGGAACCTGAAAATACCTAACACCTTCTTCCGGGTTAACAAAATTCCTTACCCGGATTTTTGTGTCACGGACTGTAATACAGAGTCAATATTTTCCTCGATTCGGGATTTGAACCGGTGACTTGGGACACCATAAACTATCCCAAGTGGTGACTCTGAATTTTAAAAATAAATAATCCTATTTCGATTGTCACTTAAATTAGAAAAAACTCCTTTATACCCTCCCTTCCGGGGGTGCAGGAAAAAGGATGTGTGACAGCTCTGGCGACTCTGCTGGGGATTTAATCCATAATCTCTAGTTCAGGGTTCAAGAATTCGAGCATAGATGAATTGTTATAGTTGGCTTTATCTATTATCTGATTTTGTTACATGTATGGGCCTAATGGGCTAATTGTTGCTTTTACCGCTTTGATATTCTGTGAACTGTATATAAATTGCTACGAAACCCTTCCTCTCTCTGAGTCATCTAAATCATTGAAGAGTATGCATTTCGTGTGACTTCTCTTCTGTTAGAGTCATATCCCAAATTTTAGAACGAGGTTCAGACAAGTTGCAAAGCCGGTGAAGCTTCTGTATTCCCGATACGCTGCCCCCCTCGGCTCGAGCTGTCCGCTCGGGTAAGCCAGGTATAGAACAAATAAGCCCAGGATTTTAAACCTAGTATTACATAGCCTCATGCCGGATCCCTAGTAGAAACGCTTGTTTGCATCATGTGCATTTTGACTTTGGGGACTCAACATAGGGGTTGGGTCCGTCTAGGACAGGTGTACCCAAAAATCAAAAGACCATCTTGATGCATCTTACTCTACTTGCGTATCTGTCTGTTTCGGCTTGCATATTGACTGGCTTCTAGAATAGAGAAAAAAAATAAAAAAATAAATAAATCATAAAAAAAGAGGAGAAAGAAGAAGAAAGAAACAAAAAGTGAGAGGTAAGTATTTAGAAAATTTTGAAAATCTGCCAAAATTCTGAATAAAAAAAGTCATTTCAAAACGAGCCAAAATTTTCAAGTGTCATGTTTCCCTGTTCCGTCAAAAAGGGCGAACTACGCGGGCCTGATTTTAACCGTATGTGAGATACGTAGGCAAACCTCATCGGTTCCGGCCCACAATATTTTTAAAAAATTCAAAAATATTTTCCTTTACTTCCTTCTTTAGAAAAGTCCACATTTTAGACCCCAATTTTTCAAAAATCCAAAAATAATTTCCTTTACTTCCTTCTTTAGAAAAACCTTTCTTTGAGCCCACAATTTTCAAAAAAATCCAAAAATATTTTCATTTTTCTTTAGAAGTTCACCTTTCGAAATTTAAAAAGAAAAAGTCAAGATTCAAAAATAATTTGTTTTCTCTTTAGAAGTCTTTCATTCATAAATCCCAAAATAAAAGTCCAAAAAAATCCAAAAATACTTCCTTTCTTCTTTAGAAGTTTTTCTTTCGAAATTTTCAGAAAAAAAAGAAAAAAAAAGAAGTTAAAATTCAAAAAAAAAATTATAATTTTTTTCTTCTTTAGACGTCTTTCTTTTAAAAAATTCTTTTTTAAAAAAATAAACAAATCTAAATCCAAAAATATTTTCTTTCTTCTTTATAAGTTTTTCTTTCGGAAATTAAAAAAAATCAAAAAAAAAATCATAAAAAAGAGTTAGCTTATTTACTTTAATCCCAATCTTTTCGAACTACGCAATATCTGATTCATGTTCCCACATGATACGTAGGCAACCCACATCAGGTTCGATCACCATTGAAAAGAAATGAAAAGAAAATGATGAAATGAAAAAATATTGATAATAATAAGGACCGACTGAGTCCATTCTAACATGTTTTGTTTTGAATTGTGAAGAAAGTTGAGGTGGTCGGTTTGTGGTAAGCTGGAAACACAAGAACCAAGGAAAAATGATAACTGGCATCGAAGCTATTACAAGTGCTCAAGAGACTCAGGGTCAGAGGGGTCAACAAGAGTCTACCGTGTTTGAGAAAAATAGAATACTGAAACAGCAAATGACCGAAATGTGTCAAGCATGGGTCAGTGGTCAAGGACAACCTCGTCATGAGTCACAATTTTCTAAACAACAAAAGCAGTACCACTCTCCTGAGTACCACTCGTACTCGTTTGATCTTCCTGCAAACATTGAGAAGCCTGCCCGAAAGATGGTACAGGAAGAAATGACCCAAAGAGTGAAAAGCTTAGAACAATGGTTGAAAAACATGCAAGGGTTGGCAGGTCAAAAGAGTGTTGCCTTCAAAGATCTATGTATGTTCCCCGATGTCCACTTGCCGCCTGGTTTCAAGACTCCCAAATTTGAAAAGTATGATGGACATGGAGATCCCATAGCCCACCTGAAAAGGTATTGCAATCAACTGAGAGGTGCGGGAAGGAATGAAGAATTGTTGATGGATTATTTTGGGGAAAGTCTTACGGGAGTAACCTCTAAATGGTATATGGATCAAGACACATCTCGCTGGTATGTCTGGGATGACATGGCACGGGCCTTTGTCAAACAGTTCCAATACAATATTGACATTGCCCCAGACCGCAATTCCTTTTCAAACTTGAAGAAGAAATCAACTGAAAGTTTCAGGGAATATGCCATTAAATGGAGAGAGCAAGCGGCCAGAGTTAAGCCACCCATGGATGAGCACGAGTTAATCACTGTCTTCCTTCAGGCTCAAGAGCCAGATTATTTTCAAAACATGATGTTCCTAGTGGGCAAATCCTTCTCGGAAGCAATCAAAATGGGAGAAATGGTAGAGAATGGTCTTAAAATAGGCAAAATTATAAGTCAAGCAGTTCTTAAAGCCGCAACTCAGGCTGTCCGGGTTGAATCTGATAAATTTAGTGACATGAATGAGAAGGATGAAGAAATCATGATGACATTAGGGTCGAAAAGAGGTCATAGGAGAATGTCTCAAAGGTATGGCCAGCCTCGTCTGTTTTCCGATAACTACCTCTAGCATTACTATCCACCTCAGAACCCACAATACTTTGTTTCTCCACCTCAGTATGTTGCCCAACCACCAAATCACCCAAGAAGTCGAGCACGAGCATCACAAAATCTCCACCAGCCTTCACAAAATTTTCAAGTGCCATACGACCCACATCCAAGCCAGGGGTATAGAAGGGAACAAAAGCTAAAAGATAATTTTACACCAATAGGAGAGTCCTATGAAAGTTTATTTGAGAAGTTAAGGCATCATGACATGATTGCACCCATTCCTCCAAATCATGTGGACCCACGTTCAAGAAGCTTTGACCCTTCTAAAAGGTGTGAATACCATTCCAATTCCCAGGGGCACAATGTTGAAAGTTGTCGGGATTTGAAAAGAGAAATAGAAAGGATGATCCAGGAAAAACTGATTGTGACCAAAGACAGTGACACCCAGAATATTGCGCAGAATCCTTTACCTGCACATGATGATGCAGACTTTGTGGGGATGATGCCTGGTGACATGGAGTATCAGAATCCTCTTGGGAGCTTGCTAACTAAAGTTAATGATGTTGAAATTGGAGAAGGCTCTGCTGATTCTGATGAGCAAATTTGTGGCTAAATGCCAAGCCTAGCAATTGAAAAGTCATTCTCTCCTCACTAGGAAGGAATCTTGGTAGCTTGTTTTGAGGTTTTCTCTATTATTTGGGTTATTTCAGGGTTGTGATCCAGATTTTATTTGTTTTATTGAGTCAAACCCTTCTATCCCTCCATTCTGTGTGTGTGAGTCTTGTGTGTCTGTTCTGTTGCTATTTTCATTATTCGGGTTCTTTTAGGGTTGTAACTCGTATTTTAAGTTGCTTGTTTAGTTGTAAAACCCTTTCTTCCTTTACTCAATAAAATACAGTTTGTCCTTTTGTGTCATTCTATTCCTAGTTCTTTTCTCGCTAGTTCTAATGACATGATGTGCATGCAGAAATTTTGGCCAGATCTTAGGAACTGATTGAATCTGGAATTCGATAACTAAAAAAAATACTTTTGAGGATGAATAAAGAGTTGGAATACTTTGGAACTAAGGTCGAGTAAAATTCACCTTCAAATCATTGTGAAGATCGGGCTTGAGGATGTTTAATCAATTGAAGTTTGTTGGAAAGTTTGTCACTAAGGAATGAAAAAATGTCTTGTGACCACGGCACACCAAGAAGACAAACATGTTTGTCAATGCTGTGATCGCGAAAAGATACCATGTTTGACGTTCTTGAGTTTGGGAGGCCCTTTTTCTGCTACCCAAATATTTTATATCCTTTGCTACCCCTTTTGAGCATGCGTTATTTTTCTTTGACTACCCTCTTTTGGAATCAAGTTTAGAGTCAAAAAAAAGAAAAAAAAATCCATGTCCCAAGAGTACAAACTGGGGCAATTCTTAGAAAGTTTAGAAAAAAAAAGAATTGTCAAAGGTCTATACCCTAAAAAATAGAAGCTGGGGAAAATAAAAAAAAATAAAAAAAGAAAAGGGAAAAAAAAGAGAAAAAAAAAGAAAAAAGGAAGAGAGAAACAGAAAGAAAGATGAAAAATAGTTTATGTCAGATGTTTGAACTACGTTAGACCTGATTCCTTTAAAATAAGGATACGTAGGCAGCCGCACAGTTCGGTCCAACCAAATAAGAATTTAGAAGAAAAAGAAAAGAAAATAGAAAAAATAGAAAAATCCAAAAATCCCCAGCATCTGAAACTGGGGCAGAGATTTTATTTCATTTTTGAAAGAGTCGATTCCAAGAGTTGTAAGTCCACAACCCCCTTTACTTTGAGTTTATTTTGAGCCTTCATGATGTCCTTTCTTTCCAACCCTATCCAAAATCCTTCCAAATAAAGACCTCATGATATGCCTTCAAGAATGCCAAGAGAAGCATGCAATGAGCCACGGTTGTCACATGACATAGAACATCGTCGAGTGTCTCACAAAAAGGGAAAGAAAAAGAAAAGAAAAATGAGAGAGTCTTATTAGTGAAAACCCTCACGAGCACTATAAGTCGACGGTAAGCAGAGATGAATAAATGAGTGACACTTGTTGGTGAAAACCCCTCGGGGCACCACTAGTCGAAAGTGAGTCGCGAAGCTGATGCAAAGAATTTGCACGAACAAGACCGACTTCAAAGCTCATAAGAATGGAAAAAAGGAAGATTGGATTAGTTTGATAGATCAGGCCGTTGAGTCCAAAATGCATGTCATGACCATTAAGGCTAGTTATTGAAAAAAAAACTCTTCCTTCTGTCTTTCCGATAGGGGGCATTTCTTGTTAATATTGTTTCTTTATAGCATTGTGTCCTTCCCTATGAGTCAGCCCTTGTCAAAACAAGCAAGAAAAAATTTTAAAATTTGCTACCAGCTTTTCAATTGCACAAAGTAAATATGGCCAGCACACTCGGTTGTTACTGTCAAAATGCCTTGAGGATTCATGCAAAGGCTCCCCCTAAAGACCCTTGTTAGCCTACTTGGCGCAAGAAATGATAACTGGTGATTCTCTCTGACAGACAAATTGCTCAAAAGCAGGAAATCATTCAAGATATCGGAAAAGGTCACCTAAGCAAGGATCTCCAGTTGGGATAGGCTGATTGAGCCGCAAATACAAATGATACTAGGTGTGAAACAATTAGGGTTGATGCAAAGAAAAAGTCTCTTGAAGCCGACTTAAGCTGATTGAGCAGAAGCCAAGCTGCCCAAGATTCAAGGCCACAAACCGACAACCATTTTCAAAATTGACAAATTTTTCTTTGTATGAAACAGGAACAAAGCGGTGCATGGAAAGTGATTCAAAAAGAGAAAAAAAGAAGAAAAAAAAACAACAAAAAAGAAGAGAAGAAAAAAGAAAAGACGAGAAGAGCCGACAAAGGGAAGTTTCTCAAATCTTTGCCTTTATTTGTCTTGCTATTGTGCATAAAATCTTGCCATTGATCTTCACATTTATCCTCCTAGGGTAATATGTCCTAGTCTGGTGGATTTTCCTTCCAATAAAAATCCTAGTATGATGAATTTTCTCCTGGTATAGAAATCTTAGTCTGATGAATCTTTCTCCTAATATAAGAAAAGAGACCTAGTGTGATGAACTTTCTCCTAGGATAAAAATCTTAGTCTGATGAATCTTTCTCCTAAGATACCAAAAAAAAAGAGATAGAAGATCTAGTCTGATGAACTTTCTCCTAGGATAAATGTCCTAGTCTGATGAATTTTTCTCCTAAGATAGAAACCCTAGTCTAATGAATTTTCTCATAGGATCAAAATCTTAGTCTGATGAATTTTTCTCCTAAGATAGAAGACCTAGTCTGATGAACTTTCTCCTAGGATAGAAATATTAGTCTGATGAATTTTTCTCCTAAGATAGAACACCTAGTCTGATGAACTTTCTCCTAGGATAGAAATCTTAGTCTGATGAATCTTTCTTCTAAGATAGAAGACCTAGTCTGATGAATCTTTCTCCTAGGATCAAAATGTTAGTTTGATGAATCTTTCTCCTAAGATAGAAGACCTAGTCTGATGAACTTTCTCCTAGGATAGAAATCTTAGTCTGATGAATCTTTCTCCTAAGATAGAAAACCTAGTCTGATGAATTTAATCCTAGGGTAAACATCTTAGTCGGATGAATCTTTCTCCTAAGACACCAAAAAAAATAAAAAGGCCTAGTCTGATGAATTTCCTCCTAGGATTAACGTCTGATGAATCTTTCTCCTAAGATAGAAAACCTAGTCTGACGAATTTTCTCCTAGGTTATTTTGAAAAAAAGAAGAAGTCTGGATTTGAAAAATAATGGGTCAATTTTTAGTTTTCTTAAGTTATCAATGTTTAGCTTTCTTGAAATCAGGGGCCCCGCCTGGAGAATAGGGTCAGTCTTTAATTTAGTCAAGCTTAGTTTATAGTTTTCCTAGTCTATTTTTTAGTTTACTCTCATCATTGCATCAATAGTACAAGTGATTTACAATTTTGCTAACAACTCACAAATCTTCCTAGTGCAAACTGGGGCAGAAAAAATTTCTTTTATTTTGTCTGTTTTGTTGTAATCAGGCACCCACCTGGAGAACAAGGGAAGACACCCTCAAGTTTCAAGGGAAAGCAGTTTCAAAGGAAGACAACTCGAGTTTCAAGGGAAAGCAGTTTCAAAGTTCAAGTTTCGAGGGAAAATGCTTCAAGGTGCAAGGGAAAACAGTGTCAAGTAACAAGAAAAGACGGTTCAAGTTCACCAATCAGGCGCCCGCCTGGAAAATAAGAGAATTCAATTCAGAATGCAATTCAGGTCAGCAACAAAAGAAGCTCGCATCAAGAATGCGAGTCAGCAGTTCGAGATGATCAACAGAAGTTAGTCACAATCTAGAATAAAAAGAAAAAAAAACATAAAGAAAGACAAGAAGTGAATCCAAATGCAGAAGTTAATGAAAGATGTGAGCTGCTCAAGACAAGGCTGAGGTCACAAGCTCTGCATGTCCCATCTTGGTTTGAAAAATTGAAGAAGATTGAACCAACACCTTCGGCTAACAAACATCAAGATTCAGATCAGAGTCCGCATGAAGAACCAACCAAGACTCAAGATCAAGCTTCAGAAGACTCATAGATAGGAATCTTGTAACTCGTGGATGATAGGCTTAGTTAGTCTTTTTATTTTTGATTTTGATATAATAACGGGACCGCGGATCGGAACCTTAGCGGAACGGCACCTCGACCAGCTCTCCACCTCGGTACTCCATCACCTCATTCACTTCTGAACTACACGTGGTCTGATTCTTTTATAGCCAAGGATATGTAGGCAGCTCAAATACCAGGGCTCAGTCACATTCTCCTTTCTTTTGGTCTCCTTAAAAAAGGGTTGGGTCAAAAAATCTGTCTAGTCATTCTTTATCTGAAAACTCTTCGTGTTTCCAGTCAAAGTGGGGCAGCTGTAGACATGTGGCTTTTTAACCCTCCCCGAGATTTTTCATATTAGCTCGTAAATATTTAATTTAGGCCTAATATAGCTATTTTAACTCTTTTACTTTATTTTCTTACAAGAAAAATGAAAATTACAAAAAAAATTATTTTAGTATGTACCTTTCATAAATTTTCAAAAAACAAAATTACAAAAAATAGTACCTTATTTTTATCTTTATATAATTTTGAAAATACAAAAAACATATAATAGTTTCATGTTAGCTTTTGCATTGTGTAGTTTTTTTTATCTTATTTTAAAATGAGTCAATTAAGGTGTTGGATCATAATTTTAAGAGTTTTTGGAGCCCAATTCTTGGCCCAATTCGGATTAGTCCATTAAGCCTAGGGACCCTTCTAGACTCTTCTTTGGAACAAAAAATAAATAAAAAAGACCCTAAGGACTTAACACAAAAAGACCTAGGGACTAATTGACAAAATACACAAAATAATAATCCAAACCTAGACTCTACATATAAAAAAGGCCTAAAAGAAAAAAAAGAAGGGACGCTACCCTAAAGCAAAAGCTGTAGCGCCGCAAACCTAGGGCCCACCTCCCCCTTTCTCACGTCGTTCTTCTTTTTCTTCAAAAACAACTCCATAGCAACCATTTTAGGACCTTCCTTCCACAGACAAAAACCAACGAGGCTTCTTCATTCCAAAGAACCTAGACCTTAACTGAGGACCTTCCTCACAAAAGCAGCAGCAACTGTTGATTTCGACTCTTTTGCTCCTTCATTCGAAGCTGCTGCCTCGCCGGAATTGGTCAATGGCGAGTGAAGACGCTGCCATCGGCTGCAACGAATAAAGAAAAGAAGATTGTTGCTCTATAAACCATTTTACCCGTGAGTTTCAGTTGATTATTAACTCCAGCTGTCGTTTGAGGTTGAGTTCATTTTTGGAACTCGTTTGTGAGATCCGTTCGAAGCTTCTGATTTGAGTTCCGGTCGAGGTTACTTGAGGTTGCTTTTAAATTTCTCTTCGCATTTGAGATCCCATTTCCGTTGAGGTCCGAGCTTTGGTCCGATAAAGTTTTTTGTTTGAACTCCTTGCACGTCGGCTCGGGTTAGCTATTTAATGAGAGGTTCCATTTCTCTCTTCTTAAATTATGCTGCTTTTGTTTTCCATCACAAATTTTGTCAATTTATAAATGTTTTACGTTGAAATGATGTTCATGTTACATACTGATTTGGTTGTATCTATTGGATATTTTCATGAATGTGATAGATTTGTGCTTGTTAAATGATAATTTCATAGTTTATGTTCACTTAGCAGAAGCAGTTCCAATCTTCTGTGTTTGTTTTTATTTGTTGCGACAATCATAGTGTGGTATAAGAACATTTGATGCCTTTCATGATGATAATGTTATATCTTATGGTGTGGGGTTCTGAATTATATGGTTTGTTGGAATTAATTCTGAGAATGGCCGCAAGCTATGTGGATACAGAATGTTAAAAGGATTTGAGCTTGGTTTTTCTTTTGCTTGGTCACTGTGTGTACATAAATCTATAGTTGTCTTACAAATTTCAGTAGCCAAAGCTACATTTATTTATTTTTTTAAAACCCTTTCCGCTAATCTTTCTCCAAGTCCAAGATGAAATTGCAAGTTGAGTAGTGCCTTCAATTCTTTTCTATGATTTTAAATCTGTTAGCAATAACTTAGCAGTAAGGTTGAGTCGTAAGGATATCTCAGTCTAGTCAAATGCGCAGTTGCTCTTGGCGCGATTAATAATGAATCATCACGGCTATGGGTACGGTTCCCATGGCATGGTCGTGATACCTAATCTAAAATCCGGGGTACAATTCATGTGACCCAAGTCTAATTTCCAACAAGGTTAGATAGAACGTGTCATGAACTACGGGTGCATTGCATGTAGCATGACTTGCGATGTGTTTTAAATAACCTTGAGTTTTCTTTAAATAAATAAAAGCAGTTTAAAAGTTAAAAATGCACATAGGTTTAAAAGTGTTTTAAAATCAGATAATTAGGCCAATAATAACAGTTGAGCGACCGTGCTAAAACCACGGATCCCGGAAATGCCTAACACCTTCTCTGGGGTTAACAGAATTCCTTACCCGGATTTCTGTGTTCGCAGACTGTAATACATAGTCAATCTTTTCCTCGATTCGGGATTTGAACCGGTGACTTGGGACACCATAAACTATCCCAAGTGGCGACTTTGAATTTAAAAAATAAATAATCCCGTTTCGATTGTCACTTAAATTGGAAAAAACTCATTTATACCCTCCCTTCCGGGGGTGCAGAAAAAAGGAGGTGTGACAAGACCCCAAGTGGGCAAACTCAGTCTCGTAAGACCTACAAAAGGAAGCAACAGTATCTGTAAGACCTCAAGCAAGGCATGACCCATACTTGTACCAAATATCTAAAAACTGTAAGACCTCAAACACATGAAATATTTTTAAAACCTTACTAAAGGCATAAACCCGATCTCAAAGTTAAGGCTATATATCGAACTTGTAAGACCCTTAAAAGGCATACTCTCGATATAGATACTGAAAATACTTCACTCGGGATAAAAAATGGCTCTGGCCAAGCACAAATGACTACGGTCATAAGGCTGTACTAGCTAAACTAAAGCGACTCGGGGACGCCCGACCGTCGCTACAAAATCACATGCCTTCAATTACTTCGAATCTACTTCGAAAAGAACCGGTTAAACATGCTACCCTTGACATTGGCAAAAGAGCTTCAACCATGTTAGCTCCAAATCACAGACTTCGAATACTCAGACTCTGAGCCAAACCTCCTGAGGTGCTCGATTATCACCACATAACAACTCGTAATCGAGGTTTTTATCAAACCGTCGAAGAGTCAGGCAAAAATTATTTCAAAAAGTCCTTAACGAGGGAAAAATAAAGCCAATAAAAGGTCGCTTCGACCTAAGGCGTAAGAGCCATTGTCACCAGCCCACACTAAAAGGCCGCATCGGCCCAAGGCGCAAGAGCCGTTGTCGCCAGCCCACACAAATACAAAACTTGAGGGTCGAATGAGCTCGAGTCGAAACTCGATTCGGAGACTGAACCCAAAATAGTTAACTAAATATACCTAAGAGCAAGGTATAAGAGCCATTGTCGCCAGCCCACACTAAAAGGTTGCATCGGCCCAAGGTGTAAGAGTCATTGTTGCCAACCCGCACAAATACAAAACTTGATGGTCGAATGAGCTCGAGTCGAAACCCGATTTGGAGACTCAACCCAAAATAGTTAACTAAAATGCCCAAGAGCAAAAGCGTAAGAGCTCAAACACCAGCTTACACTAAAAGGTCGCTCCGACCCAAGGCATAAGAGCTCAAACGCCATCTTACACTAAATGGTCGCTCCAACCCAAGGAATAAGAGCCATTGTCTCCAACCCATCTAAAAGGTCGCATCGACCAAGCGCGTAAGAGCCTATGGGCTAGCGTAGTGAGCCTTAGGGAAATACCATGAATCTAAGGATTCCTACCAACTCAAAGGCCAATTGATCTGGATAAAATCTAGGCAAACAGAAGCCTAGAAGATACAAAATCGCGAGGTTTCCCCCTCATACACACATGTAATAAAATACAAGCTCCATTTATGGTATAATGTGAAAGTACTATATACAAAGATAGAGAAAGAAAATAAATGTCCCCCTTGGGGACTATGGCTTGATGGCCCCGTCCTCGCAATCTTCAGCATCTGATAGAAGGAACTTGGGATATTCCTCTACCTTGGCTTGCTTGATCTCTTCGGAAAGATCGAAACCCCTAGCGTGAATTTCCTCAAGAGTTTCCCTCCGAGATTTGCACTTCGCGTACTCTTTACTACTGCTCGCACGACCAAGAGTTCTCTTCAGCTTAGCTCTAGCAGTGTCAGTGCTCTTCAAATAGGCTACCGCTTTCTGGTCTACCCTAGTGCTGATCATCATAGCCTCGGCCCAGTCATTCACCACCTCAGCCTTCGCCTTCGAAAGCTCGGACTCGATCCTTGCGATCATGTTCGCTCGTGCAGAATCAT
This sequence comes from Nicotiana sylvestris, assembly GCF_000393655.2. Taxonomy (NCBI): domain Eukaryota; kingdom Viridiplantae; phylum Streptophyta; class Magnoliopsida; order Solanales; family Solanaceae; genus Nicotiana; species Nicotiana sylvestris. The sequence continues at coordinate 109,590,175 of NC_091064.1, forward strand.
TCGTACGAGCGGTTCGAATTTGCATCTGAAGGGTGGAAGATTTAGCAAAGCATTCTCCTTGTCCGCAACTTGGGCATCTACATGAGCCCGCAGCTCGTTGAACTCACGTTTGGCCTGGCCAACTTCGCCCCTAAGTCGTTCCAGCTCCTCCGCTTTGCTCTCCAACTGAAATATCGAAACATTAATCTTTGAAAATGAAAGGAGGGGCATATATCAGCATGAAATACCAGATACCTGTCTTTTGAGGAAGCTCTCACAGCTTCGGCTCCGATCCGCCTCACACTGCAGGGATACCAGCTTGCTTTCCTTTCTCGCACAAAGAAGCTTAAGGGATTTCTTCCTATTCGAAGCTTTCCGCAACCTATCCTCATAGCAAAGCAGCTCGGATTTAATCCTGTCAAATGCTTGCTAAAGAAAATTCAATAAGAAAGGAACAGTGTGAAACCGGAATAATCCTATGCCAACTACCGAAGCTTACCATAAAGCCGAGCCGCTGAGCCTCACCAAAGGCCGAGCCAATGTCCGATGGCTTAGTGTCTCCTGAAGCGCCTTTGTTAAGAAAATAAGAAGGTACCACACGCTCCTTGCTCTTTGAAGTACCCTCAGCAGAAACGGGGAACATTCTTTCGAGAACTGAGGCCTCCGAAGCTGGATGATCGGCCGTATCGCCTCTTTTGAACCTCTGAGAAGGACTCACCCCGCTGAGAGCCTCCTTACACCCCAGAGGCCTTTCTCGTTTATCATCAACCCTCGACCCCAAGGTCGGTAGTCTCTCCTCCTCCCCCAGGGGGCATGGCCTCATCTCAGAAAAATCTCCAATACCTACGGTGGCTAAGTTAGTACGCTAAAAAGAAAAGTACCATTCCGGGGAAATAAGCCACCAAACGCCTACCATGATGTTTTGCCTCCCATCTCCCATTGGACAGGTCTCGCCATCTGCGCTTATCATAGGTCGAACAAACTACCAGCTTACGAGACCACTCGGCCAATTCAGGAAAGGGCAGAAGCTCTTCGAGGATGATATCGACCGTCTGCGCTCGAACGAACCGGCTCATCCATCCCCGATCCTTGTCCTCTTCGCCATTAACGGAAAGGGAACGGGTGGATTGATGTTGCAGGGTAATCAAATGCTAATAACGCAACAACCGATATAACCTCACGAGATGACTGAGGGTGAACTCGAGTCCGGCCTTATCTGCAAAGTACCTTATCGTTTGTGCTATCTTCCAAAGGGATGCGTTAGCCTATGCCAAAGTAACCTGGTGTCTCCGACAGAGCTCAAGCACCAACCTGTCGGGGGGACCCAACGTAAAGGGACGCGTATACATGCTCAAAAATCCCTAGACGTGGGTCATGATGCTCTCCTCAGAGGAAGGTACTTGCAATACCACTCCCTCTTCCCATCCGCAATATTTTCTGATCATTTCGAGGTGTTCCTCCCCTACTGATGAGATGAACCTAAAATAATGATCCTGATGTCCTTGAACGTTGGGAGGTTTCTCCAACGTAACGTATCTCTTAGAGACAAAGCATCTCGAATCCCACTCGCCGGGCACCGACGGTGTACCACCAACCTGACGCAGAACGATGGCAGAACTCTCCTCTCCTTGATGGGCGGATGTCGACGTAGCGGTCATGGCTACGTAAAACAGGAAATGGAGGGTATAAATTTGGGCAAGGCTTTTGAGTTGAAACAGCTGAAGAACTAGCACCAAGAACCAAGTTCTATGGAATAAATAGTTACTCAGAGTAGCAGAATCTCCATTTGAGGAACAAGCAAATGAATATATAGGGGAAAAGCAGCGACTGCTCACCTACCCATGGGGCTAATTGATTCTGTCCATGGTAAAGACACTTTTTCCTTGGGAAATGTACTGGCAGAACAACCCCAGGGCTCCCTTTGTCAAATCTCATGAATAGTGCTATCCCGCGAAATTTAAAGATCCTTGGGTTGAGAATCAGAGGATAGTGTTATCAAGAGCGCCGATTTTCTCTCCAACTCTTGGGCCTCCTCAATCTCGGCTGAAAGATCAATACCTCTAGCTCCGACCCCCTCCAAGGCTTCCCTCCTTACCTCTGCTCTAGCATGATCGATAGCCCGAGCCAGTTTCAGCTCGACCTCTATCGATATAATACGGGCTATTTGATTCGCCATGGCTGCATCCTGCAGATAAGTAGCAACTTTTACTTTAATCTCGGACTTGGCCATAGTCAGTGCAGCAATTTCCTTTCGAGCATTTTGGAGAAGACCATGGGTCCTTGCCAACTCATAGGCCACTACCTCATTTCGCTCCCTCAACCCAAGGATCTTTAAATTCTTTTGCCCGATCAGCAAATCCCTTTGACCGATTTGCGAAGGGAAAGGTAAGTCAGTTAGTATCGAATTATGGAAAGGAAGGGTGGATTCATGCATAACAAAATGCCTGCTCAGCAAGATCAACTTTTTCTCGGAGTGCTCCCTCCAAAGCAGCCCGGAGCTCGCCTGAATCTTTCTTCTTTTGGGTAGAGTAAGCCTCCGACTCTCGCAGTCCCAAGGTCAGCCTCTCAAGCTCCTTTTCACGGCATAAAAGCTCCTTATGAAGCCTAGAGAGGGCATGATCATACATCTCCTTACACTACGGCAAAAAAGAAAAGTTAGAAGAACGAAGAAAAATGCTTGAGATGAAAGGAAATATACATAAAACAACTATCACCTGCTGTATGAACCTCTCCGCTACCTTGACGGTGCTGGGAGCATCGAGATCGATGTTCTCACTAAAATCATCAAAAATGTTGCCCAGCGCGCCTCCCCCCCTTGAGAGGACCCCCGGCTTATGTGGCATTCGCATCCTGAGCATCCGTTAGCTCCCCTGACGAGAACTGAGGGCCCGAACTGAAATTACCTATGTCATAGATGTCCCCGATAGGCAACTCCTGCACCCAAAAAAGCTCCAGGTCCAGACCCTTCGGGACCAGCAACAAGGTCCCCCCAGCAAAAACCGCACCATATCCGGCAATGGGATTCAGAACCATATTGACACCCTTCTCGAGGATCTTCGCCTCACCGGACCGACCTGAGTCGGCCATTCCTGATTCAGCGGCTTTCAGTCGATGCACCTGCGAGGCTCCCATGCCCGACCTCATTCTCTGTACCAATCAGTGCTCTCCCTCATCATCATCCTCATCCTCAGCGCCGAGGCTTGCTCCGAAAGTTGAAGCCGAGGTCTTAGTGGCCGCTCGAGGCCTTCATGACTTAGGTTTATTTGCCACAGGAGGATCCACAGCCGCCTTACCCTTCCTCTTCTTGCCCTTAGCGGGATCCGAAGCCTCCATCTCGCCCCCAAGAGGCAACCTCATCTACATACTCTCACCAAGGCCTACATGAGCGAGGTAACCATAACTTATCAGCATAAAGTATACGGGGAGAAATATAAGGCTAAGACATATGTGGCAAGGGAAACTTTACTATGATTCTTGGCCACCCACCGCTTCTTGTCCAGGTCGGGCCAAGATCGGACAAGATATGGGAACAAAGAATCCAACCGCCCGATCCATCTCGGCAGATCTGGGACCGCTTCGGGATACCAAGCGGTAGCTGTAAAAACCAAAAGAGATCATTTTTTCGGAAGGAAGGAAAGAAATTGCGAAACATGTTCGAGGGAAAAAATACGTACGCTGTGTGTTACACTTCTAGGGGAATGGCATCCTCCCGGCTGGAATGATGTCCAAGGTCATCACCCAGACGAACCTGCTCATCCACCCTTGATCCTTGTCCTCGTCGGTGCATGAGAAAAATGATTTTTTGGATCGGTGGTGAAGCCTGATCAAACCTCGATAAAATTGAGGGCTATACAACCTAATAAAATGGTTGAGGGTAAAGGTCTCGCCCTCGACCCCATCAGAGAACTGGCAGAGCATCAAGACTATCCTCTAGAAAGAAGGATAGATTTGACCAAGCATCACTTGGTATTTGTCGCAAAAATCAAGGATAACCGAATCTATCTCTGGGGGAGGGAATTTAGGAGGATTGACCGGACCCAAAGTGAACGGGTAAGTATATACATGAAGGAAACTAGCCTTGTAATCCGTTATGTTCTCATCAGGGTGGGGAATCTCCACTTCCGTTGCCTCCCCCCATCGGCAGTCTTTCTTCACCTTCCATATGTTGGTCACAACACTAATGTACCGGGACACGTGTTCACATCGGCTTGGTGTAGATGAGGTTTTGTCGATGATAAGGTCCTTCGACATGTCAAGCTCGGTAGGAATACATTGGCCCACGGTGGGTATCACTTTGGGTTTCCCTTTAGACGTTCGAGATGAAGAGGCAGCCTCGTCTTTCGAGGAACCGCCTTGGAGGTTCTAGCCATGATGATGGTGAAATTTCTCTAAGAAAGTAAGAAGAAAGGATGCAAATGGGGACGGGTGTGGCTTTGCAAATTTGAAGATGTTGAGAAAGTAAGAATTATCCTATGATTGGTGCATTTATAGGAGCCGTGTGGTTAGCGGAAGGGATGAACTAGTAGCGGTTCGTGGGCTTCTCGATAGTCGCATTTGACGACGACCCTTGCGCAATTTTTTGGGCGTGGCATTTAATGCTCTGATAGGCTGATGTCACAGCGATGATGTCCTTGGAATAGAAGCTCAAAATCGTTTCCTATCGCTTTGTTCTAGGAAAAGCGGGGACTATCTGTATGCGGTAAAATCGGAGGGTCCAATTTCTCGCCATTAAGGCACTTCGGAAGATCACCTTGAAGGCTAGAGGCCATGGCCGAGTATCCTGCCTCTAGGGTCGTCGACACTCGACCTCGGAGCAGTGATGATTACGGTAATGGTAGAAATGGGGAGTTCCCAAGTCACACGGCTAGGACTGACAGAGCCTAGTGGACTACTCTAAACCCAAATCAAGGCGTCATCTAGCTGTCCCATCCCTATATCTTTGTAATTAATGCATTTCTATACTATCTTGGGACTCCCCTACTATATAAAGGGTATCCTTGTCATTTTGTAAATCCTCGTTGCTTCAGTTGCTCCACATGAAATATACAAGAACATTCTCTCTGCTCTCTAACACATTCTCTTGATATTATTGCTTCCCTCTAATATCTTCATTATTGTTCATAATTTATTGCTTATCATTGGCCATAAAGATCCTTCATTGATTTTATTACAACTATTAGCCATACTTCGACCACCTTCGATAGTTCACAGCCGAGCTCCGGAATCGACCTTGAGGCCCCCGAATCGACAAGCTCGAGGCCCCAATTGTTAACCTATTGGTTTGGTTATCACCTTATTCTTAACTCTCATTTTGTTTCTAAGTCTCTACATAGCATCAACTGCTTAACAACTAGTGTAAAAATACATCACATATTTTAAGAGTCCCATAATCAAATTTAATTGTTATTACCATTTTCACGGTAAACAAGGTTCACTAGATTTTTCTTGTACATCTTTTAGAATATTATCTAGAACCATCCTTAGAGAAATATAAAAAGGGGTGGTCTTAGGCATTTGTAACCAAGCCAAATTCAAGAAAATCTTCTTCAATAACAAAGTTCTCCTTTCAAAAATCTCTCTTCTTTTTTCAAGCTTCCTCTTCTTTAGTTGAATCCTCCAATCTTATTTAACGATCTTGGGCTAGTAGAAAATCTCCAAATAATATTCTTCTTCTGCTATTATTTACATGGTGTCAGAGCCATAAGTCGTCTTTTGGATTTCAAGGTCGTATTAGTGGTTAATTCAACCTGTTTCTCTAAATGGATTTGGGTGGTCGTGCTAATAGACTGGGGATGGAGTTATTGAACCAGTCCAACTACAAGGTATGGAAGACTTGTATGGAGTCATACCTTGTTGGTGATGATTTGTGGGAAGTTGTCAATGGGAGTAACACAAGTCCTCCTGCTGATGCACCGAAAAATAGTAATGCACTTAAGAAATGGAAGCAGATTAATGCTAAGGCGGAGTTTATCTTGAAGAGGTCTATCTTTCCTAATTTATTTGATCATATTATAAGGTGTAAATCAACTTATGAAATATGGAGGACCTTCAATCGGTTGTTAAACAAGAAGGATGAAGCTCGGCTACATATTTTGGAGAATGAGTTAGCTAACACCACTCAAGGTAATCCCTCTATCGCCGAGTATTTTTTGAATGTTAAAAATTTGTGTTCCGAAATTTCTCTATTAAATTCGGACGACGCTATATCTGAAGTACGAATAAGAAGAATTATTATTCATGGTTTAAAAGCAGAATATATTCTCTTTGTTACATCGATTCAAGGATGGATTCAACAACTATCTTTGGAAGAATTTGAGAATTTGTTGTCGTCACATGAGCTACTAAACAAACAGATGGCTGGTGTATCCATCAAAGAAGGAGAAGGAAATGCTCTTGTCACTGATAAGAGGAACTTTAAAGGGAAATTGCACTTCGGCTCTCAAGTGGTTCAAGCTCGCCAGTAAAGAAGGGGGAGTCTTCCTGTAATAATAAAAAACCTTTAAAATGTTATCGTTTTGGCAAAGTCGGACACATAATAAGATATTGTCGAGCCAAAGAGAGCAATATCGCTTAAACCAAGAAAGCTGCTGAAGAAGAAGAAGAAAAAAAGAGGACTGGGGAAAGTGCTTTGCAGTGGAGGCTCGAGCAATAAATGGCATGGCTTCCATAGTTTTTGAAAAAGACTGGATCGTGGATTTAGGATGTGGGCACCATCTCACTGGAGATCAATCTAAATTCTCCACCTTTCGCGAATACAACGGACATGATGTTATTGTTACAGTATATAATACAGTCCATAATGTGGAGAAGGAAGGCAATGTTGTGATCAACGAGAAGCAAAAAGACACTTTCACCCTCAATAGTGTCTTTCATGTTCCAGGTATGAAGAAAAATCTATTTTCTGTTGCAAATGTTGTAGATGCTGGAAACTATTTGCTATTTGGCCCACATAATGTGAAGTTCCATCGAAATATCAAGGTGTTCAAGGCAGATATTGTTCACTTAGGTAAGAGAGTTAATGATTTATATGTCTTATCCGCCTCTAATTCATATATTAAGAAGATGAGTAGCAATGATAATACACATCTTTGGTATGCTAGACTTGGACATCTAAGCATGGATAAATTAAAAGCCATGGTAAAGTTGAATCTAGTAAAACGTTTGCCTAACTTAAGAAATTTTGGTGGAGGAGAGGTTTGTGAAGGATGTCAATATGGAAAGGCACATCGTCTTCCATTTGACAGATCCTTGTCAAGGTGCAATGCCCCACTAGAACTTATTCACAGGACTTTATGGGGCCAACGAGAACTCCTTCATTCTCAAGATATTCATATATGCTAATTTTCATTGATGATTTTACTAGATTCACTTGGGTTTATTTTGTCAAGCACAAGTCAGAAGTTTTTAGTAAGTTTGTGGAGTTCAAAGAAACAGTTGAAGCTGAACTTGATTTCACAATATGGCGGATACGAATTGATAATGGCGGTGAATTCACGTAAGATTCGTTTTTTGCCTTTTGTCGTCAGCATTACATTAAAATTGAGCTGACATGTGCTGATGCATCACAACAAAATGGAGTGGCTAAAAGGAAGATCCGACACTTAACTGAGACATGTAAGAGTTAGCTTTATACCAAGAATTTACCTAGAGCCTTGTGGGACGAAGGTATGAAATGTGCAGCGTATGTGATTAACAGGATGCCGCTTTCTCCAAACAATATGAATTCTCCCTATGAATTAATGTTTGGAGAAAATCCTAGCGCTAAACACCTCAAGATTTTTGGTTCCATTTGTTATGTTCATTTTTCGGATTCTCAACGGAGCAAGTTGGAAGCCAAGGCAAGGAAATGCATCTTTGACGGATATGATGAAAGGGAAAAAGGATGAAAGTGCATGGATCCTAAAACACATCTCTTTATTGTCTCAAGGGATGTCGTATTCGACGAAGTGTCTTTGTATTATGGAACCGCATTGGATGGAGCGAGTTCAAAAACCTTAAATAATGCAGATTCAAGCTTTCCCATTACAGGTGCTTCTCTAGATAATACAGCCAACGAGGAGTTAAGAGAAAGGGGGAGTCCTGGACCTCAACAACATGAAACTCAACAAAAAGATAATTCAAGTGGTTCGAGAAGGCCAAAAAGAACTATTATTAAGCCAGCTCGCTTCAGAGATGAAAATTTTGTCAGTACATATTCCTGTTTCTTTGCAGAACCAATTGATGATGAAGAACCTTCCTCATTCGAAGAAGTTAAAGGTCTCAAAGAGTGGGAGCTTGCTATGGATGATGAAATGGAGGCTCTGATTAAAAATCAAACTTGGAGCCTTGTACCAAAGCAGAAGGATATACAACCCATTTCTTATAAATGGGTTTACAAAATCAAAAGAAGTGCAGATGGCAGCATAGATAGATATAAAGCAAGGCTGGTTGGTTGCTCGGGTATTTTCTCAAAAATACGGTAAATATTATGAAGAAACCTTCAGTCCGGTGGCTAAAATGATATATGTCCAAGTTGTACTAGCCTTGGCAGCCTCGCATAATTGGAAGTTATGGCAACTTGACGTGAAGAATTCTTTCTTATATGGAGAGCTTGACAAAGATATTTATATGGAGAAACCACTCGGGTATGTCTCTAACTTATATCCTGATTATGTCTGCAAACTTAAGAAGGCCCTTTATGGCCTCAAGCAAGCTCCACGAGCATGATATGAAAAAATTGTTCAGTATCTACATTTCTGTGGCTATGGTGCATCACAATCAGATCCTAGCTTATTTGTTAAAAAACAAGGAGACTTGCATATGGTTGTTCTTTTGTACATGGATGATATGATAATAGCAGGAACTAATGAAGATGAAGTTGCTAGGCTTCAAGATGAGCTTTCCATAAGATTTGACATCAAGAAGTTGGGTGAGCTATACCATTTTATTGGCTTAAGTGACAAACATGAACAAAGGGATATTTGTCACTCAAGAAGGATATGCCAAGAAACTTGTTGACAGGTTTGGATTGAAGCAAAGAAAAACATGTTCTACTCCTCTTGAGATAAGTACAAAGTTAAGGGGGGACGAAGGCTCACTTCTTGCAGATCCCAAGCCTTTTCAGGCTCTTGTTGGAAGTCTCATGTATTTGACTATTATATAGACATTGCCTTCTCGGCGGTATATGTAAGCAGATTTATGCAAAGGCCAAGAAAGCCTCACTTAAAAGCTGCAAAGATGATTCTAAATTATATCAACTCAACATTAGACATGGGATTGTTCTTTCAGAAGAAGAATGAATTGGTGTTAGCTGGTTATACGGATGCTGAATTTGGTGGTGATTCAGATGACCGAAGATCTACATCAGGCTATATTTTTCTCTGTGGTGGAACAAGTGTTTCTTGGTGTAGCAAGAAGCAAGACTCGGTTTCCTTGTCAACCACGGAGGCGAAGTATAAAGCAGCTATCTTACTGCTCAAGAATGTGTATGGCTACAAAGACTTGCTGAAGACTTGCATCTACCTATATAAAATCCAACTATGATTTTTGGAGATAATCAAAGTGCCATCAAGCTTGCAAACAATCCAGTATTCCATGCAAGAATTAAACACATTGAGGTGGAACATCACTTTATTCGAAAAAAGGTTTTTGATGGAACTATCAATACTTTAGAAGTGCGAAGACAGGAGAATATTGCTGATATCTTCACCAAGTCACTTAATAAAGCTTCATTCGAGTTCTTCTATGACAAGCTTGGAGTAGTTTTCAAAAAATCACTTTAAGGGGGAGTGTAAGAAAACTAAAGTAAAGTTAATTTTTTGGAAAAATATAGATTCCTCTAGAATGTCCTAGTGTAGTATACTTGAAATTTATTTAGTAGACATATCTAGATGTTCTAGAATGTTTTGTGAAGATAAGATTATCTATTAGAGACATCCGGATATTCTGTAGTATTATGGGAAGATAAGATTCACTAGATTTTTCTTGTACAAGTTTTAGAATATTATCTAGAACCATCCTTAGAGAAGTATAAATAGGGGTGGTCTAAGGCATTTGTAACCAAGCCAAATTCAAGAAACTTCTTTAATAACAAAGTTTTCATTTCAAAAATCTCTCTTCGCAGAAGGTCTTCGAATAATATTCTTCTTCTGCTATTCTTTACATTGAGACACTAAATACTAAAGAATAGTTTAGAGTAACCACGATTTCACAAATATAGATGCACAATTTCATCCTCAGTAGATATGAAACTTTAGATCATTTCCCAAGCTTATGTAGTAAGTGAGCAAATATTTCATTTTCTTGTACTTTCCTTTTAATACACTCATAAAAGCAAAATCAAGCATGTCCAAATTTACGGTCATCTTTACCCATCATCATCCTATGCAACATGATTAACAAATGTATCATGTTGACATCATTGTTTACACGGTGAACAAAAGAAATCACAGTCCAATTAAGAGCGGCCATATAGAGAATTCAATGATTTGTGCATCGCTGGAAACAATTCCTATTTTGTATTGTTTCATGAGCTTCCTGTCCTACTCCAAAAAGAGAAGTAGGACAACCCTAACTGATAATGTTTGTGCATTGCTGCAGAACAACCCCTAATTTGTATTTTTCAAAGAGCTTCTTGTCCTATTCCAAAATACTTATTAGAAATCAAATATTTTTCAAATAGAAAAAGTTACTCCTTGATAAAAGTCCCATAGCAAAAATTTGAAAATTAGCTTCAGAGAAAGAGAGAGCAGACACTATATGTTCAAAATAAGCAAGTCCATTAATAAATTCTCTAGAACATAAACTGAGTACTTCCCTATGAGAAAGAGATGGATGAGCACGAAATTATACTTATACTTGTTTTGAAATGTAATTACTTAATGGTAGAGTTCTAATTTTGATTGGTTCTCCGCTAATAAAGTATTGTTCAGGTTGAAGTTAACACAGATTTAAAGCAACATCCTAACTTATAGAGAGAAATATACATGTATATTTAACATAGTGCCAATGCAGAAGTCAGTACGCATTATAGTGTATATTTACCGAATTCAGGATGTAAAGTCTAAAGACCCTTACCAAGCTGTCACGATCCAAAATTTTACTATGGATCATGACAAGCCAACGGTGATTTAATTAACTTAGTTACCCATTTTATTATTTTCAAAACTATATATCCCATTGAACAAATAGAGTAAGGTCTGGTACTCACAGAAAACCTATGATTTTATTTTCCAATCTACGTATAAAATACAATTTACTAGGTGAAACGATAATAAGTACGTGAACTACAATAATAAACATCAGTAGGAACCCCCAGAACCCGGTATCACAAGTACATGAGGATTTACTATGGAGTACAATAACAATACAACCTCTATCTAGAATGAAAATAAGACAGGATAAAATACATAGTACGATGGAGATTCTGTGGACTGTGATGCGTAGCCTGAAATACATCTCACATGGAGTCTCCTCATCAACTGTTCCTACGCGCAAGAATGATCATCAAATGAACATGTCAGATCCTGCACATTTAGTGCAGAAGTGCAGCATGAGTACGTAAATCAACGCGTACCCAGTAAGTATCTAGCATAAACCTGGAGAAGTAGTGACAAGGGGTCGATATCAACACTTACTAGAGGTCCAATAGAGCAATATAATAAATCATAAGTAGATATGAAGCACACAGTAATAAATGGGATAAATCTGTAAGTTACATAATCTTTCAAATATTTCGTTTAAAGTATGAATTTCTCAATCTTGTATTCTACCTTAACATCTCAGAAAATGTCAAGTGCTAATATCAAATAAATAACAAATACCAAATAAAATACCGGACATCAGCGGAAAAGTTAATCTCGTAATATTCGGACTGCCAGCAATATAACGCACAATTATGCCGAGGTCATTCGGCCGGATACAGAATAATATGTACACTACCGGGGGTCGAGCGGTATGAACCATAGATGAATTTATTATACTGCCGAGGCATTCGACCCGCTCCACAAGAAAGGAAGGAAATTACCAAATTACGAGACACGTGCTTACAATACAGTACATGAGCACAAAGTGAATATAACCTTTGCCGTTTCTCAAATAACTTGCCAACAACTCAAGGTGATAAGGCTCGGCCTAATATATATGTATATATTTCTAAATTAATTCAATTATAATTTCAATTAATTGAGCTAGCAGAATGAATTCAAGTATTTCAAATATTACATGGTAAAGTCCTAAGTCTACCCGGACATAAATATGCTTTAGCTACGTACGGACTCTCGTCACCTCGTGCGTACGTAGCACCCACAACTAATAACACATAACAATTACATCACCTAGGGGGTAGTTTCCCCCTCACAAAGTTAGACAGAAGACTTACCTCACTCCGAAGTTTCATAACAGGCTCCAACGCCACCCTAACACTCAATTCCAAGCCAACCGTTCCGAGACTAGTCAAACAATGTGTAATTCAATCAAAATATACTCCAATAATTATAATTTAATAATTTATAACAATCCTCAACTTCACTCGAAAAGTCAATTAAGTCAACCCTCGGATCCACGTGCCCAGATTCCGAAATATTTCGAGGATAAATTCTACCCATAACATTATGAACCAAAATATGGAATTTATTCTAATTCCATGTCCAATTTCATTGTCAAAATCCAAAATACCAAATTCTAGGTTTCTTTCAAAAATCCCTAAAATTTCTATAAATGTCCATGTTAAAATTCCATATGTGCTCATGAAATATAACAAAAAGTGGTTTAGAAACACTTACCCCAGAGATGGATGAAATAGCTCTCCAAAATCGCCCCAAAGTCGGCTCCAAGAGAGAAAATGAGATGAAATGAGCAAGTCCCATTGGCTAGCATATATATTCTGCCCAGTCGATTTTCTGTACCTACGGAACTCCTTGTGCTCCTGCGAGCCCGCTTTTACAAGCTCCACCTCGCTTCTGCGACCAAACTTCCGCAGAAGCGATCGTACCAGCAATAGAAATTGCAGCAGCTTCTACAAAGCTCAAATCGATCTGAACCCCATCCGAAACTCACCCGAGCCACTCGGGGCCTTAATCCAATATACCAACACATCCAAAAACATGACAAGGACTTGGTTGCAGCCTCAAACCACGTCAAACATCATCAAAATTACGAATCGACAATCGAAACCTTTCTTTAAACTCAAACATTGAAACTCCGCCGAACGCGTCCGAATCACACTTAAACATTCCGGAGTGATGCCAAACTTTACGAAGAAGTCACAAATCATGATACCAACCTATTACAAGGCCCGAAACTCCAAACGTACATCGATAGCATAATAATCCACTTCAAACAAAACTTATGAAATTCTAGAACTTCCAAAATGCCAACTTTCCATAATAGGCACCGAAATGCTCCCGGACCACCCGATACTCAACCTGAACACAGGCCCAAGCCCAAAATCATCATACGAACCTATTGGGACCTTCAAATCCCGATTTCGAGGTCGTTTACTCAAAAGTCAAACCTTGGTCAACTCTTCCAACTTAAAACTTTCAAAATTAGAATCTTCCTTCCGAATCAACTCCGAACTTCCCAAAATCCAATTCCGACCACATGTATATGTCGTAATACATGAAGTGAAGCTACTCCAGGAGTCAAACTACCCAACGACGCACTAGAGCTCAAAACGACCGGTCGGATCGTTAAATTCTCCCCCACTTAAACATATGTTCATCCTCGAACGTGCTAAGAACTGCTCCGGAGTTGCCCCAAAATCACCATTCAGCACCTCGAGCACCTATCTGTCCCACCACAAACCAGTTGAGAACATTAGCTTGATACAGATTGAAGATCCTCTCTTTTATTTAGTCAATAAGCCTTAGAACCAAATTCCAACCTCCGAATCTCTCTACAAGACCTGATTCTAACATACGAACACCGTATCAATTACTACACACCGTACCAAAACATGATCATGAACATTCAATGAAATCACACCATGCACCACATAAGTCGGTTGCCCATAGTAACATCCTCAGACCACAATAGCGGGAATTCCACGAATTTGATGCCCGCAATACACCCCATAACACCTATGAGCCTTGTTCCAACTCTTGCAATACTGCAATGACAGAAGAGATGTGTAGAAACTCGTAACCACCTGCCGAATCAACAAATCATGGAGTCTTTCCTCCTGACAAGGACCATTACCTCATTTTGAACTGAATAACGATATTTGCTCTTTGATATACCTTATATATATATATATATATATATATATATATCTGATTACACTGATTTCAGGTTCAATAATCTTGTCTCACCCATTACAAGCTGCTCAGGCTATAAGCCACCTCAAACACTAACCGAGATCTTATATGACGCCATCAATGCTCTGGCAAGCCACAACTTGAATATGACACATAAGGAGGAATGAAATCTAGAAAAGAACTACCCAGCCTGCGTAACGAAATAAACGGTCGAACAGATGCTATGAACCCTTCCCAGAGAATGAGAAACAAAATACACAAGAATAGATATAGGGTATGCAACCGATCCACACATGATACCATTGCGGTATGTAACCTGATCCAAACAACATACCCATGGCAGCGTGCCACCCGATCCACACATAACAATAAATAAGGAAATTACCCATCAAGCCATAATGCTTACACCTACGAAATACAGGTATATCAACCACCAGCACGCTAAGTGCAAAAACATAACCCTGTGGAGATGGATAGCGCCATACACTACAAAACCCAAGCATGACTATGGTGCAATATATGACCTGCATCTCGAGATCCATCCTGCTCATATAATACCACAAGTTATACAGGACCACAACACTTGTGCGAATAATCAATTCGTCTCACAACCCACATGGAACAATAGAGTATTACATGGAATTGTTGACGACGAGAATAACATCCAATGCCCGAAGACTCCTCCATAAGAAACACTATGCTGAATGAACACATCCGGCCTGATGTAGAGCACACATTCACATTAGACCCATCAACGGACCCAAGCCAATTCCGATCATCCCATACTAGGCCAACAACCTTCCAAGGATCCACAATGGCCCTATTCATGACACACACGAGCAACCATCCAATCCGAAAGAGACTCCCACAATTCACAACCAAAGGAATAGAGCACCTTCTATGCATAAACTGTCACATTAACGATAGTACCATAATCTCCATGCTTGGTTCTAATCTTTAACAATCAAGTAACTAACATGTCACACTTATACAAATTTCCCCATAGGGTATGCTCTCACGACCTTCCGCACCAGGTATGAAAGTCGGCACATCCATACCACCAACCATACAAATTCTGTAAAGCAACTCAAGAATCGCAATCCAACACATAAAGCCTCTTACATAGGATACCGTCCTCAAGTGACACTAAGAAAATGCCAGCTTATCCTGAACAACTGAATTCTTCCCTGCTCATCCGAGCTCGTGACGTTCTTAACAACACCGAGTCGCAACCTTGATCCTCAACTTCCAATTCCCTTGCTGCTCACTGCACCTATCACACTGCTACTCGGGAGTACACGAATTCATCATAACCCCTAAACTACTAGTAGAATAAACACTTCATTGGCTAGAAACCTTTCACTTAGCTCATTTTAGAAGAACCAATGCAACACACAACTGAATTCCCAAACCATGGAAAATATAAACCTCAAGTCATGATCTAAACTGCCATGACGCTTCCGTAATTCATTTACACAACAAGTCCACTTGAGTCAAATACCTCCCAGATCAATCAAGTTATGGTGGTTGTCAAGACCGCACATACAACCACAACCACATGTATAACTTCACACGCCGATGGAACTGATCATTTCCACAATCATGCTAATTCAACCATTACTAACCGACACAACTTCTTCCAATTTACTCTCGACTTGCCTTAGAAATAATAATAGCTCCATTCAAAACATAACGAACTAAATCCGCACGCATCCCGAGTGACCCGAATCAAGAAACCACATCGTCTCAATACTCATGAACCATCCCATACCCTCCGTATGTGCACAATAGCATCTCCAACTAGTACACCCATTCTGTAAGACCTTCCGCAAACCCAAATATATTTCTTCCTTTCCTCCAATACTACAATGCATGCTCGATGATAACATAGAACACTCCAAGTCCCGTTCATAATCCACTGCAAAAACTCGATCCTTAACGACCCAACAGACCCAAAATCTTTAGGCACTGCACTTTAATTCTTGAACCCACTAGGACCGTTGTTGAGAGTCACCCAATCTGACCTGGTCCTGAATGCAACCAAATTCCAACGCTCTGCTAGCACATGAACACCCTCCCAAAGAAGCAATCCGCTGAATTCTTTTCCTTGTAAATCACATCCACAAGAAGCATATACTCTGAGTCTTCCCAAAACTACATATGAATCGATAAGGCGAAGCATAACACACCTTCATCAAGTTCTTTTCCCGAATTAATCCTAATGTTTTATTTTCATAGTCATAAATATTCCACCAATGCACCGATAACCAGAAACCGCACAAGCAGACAACCACATTATTCAATGGTAGACGGTGGGCTCCCCCACTTAGCCTTAAGCTACAATTACATGAATCTAGATCCCGCAAGGATTCCTCCTTCTCAATCACCATGATCTCACACCGTTAACCCGCCAAATTCTCGAAACCTCTTGTTAAACATTTTATAAAACATCTCAAATTATTAGCCGCAATTGCCTGTTCGACCTCCCGCTAGATAGTAAGTAGAACTTTTCGTAGAAACTTCATCAAGATCACGAAACCTCTAACCTGCTCACAGGAGATAGCCCACATGTGGTATTCCATACCAACATCTCCCAACGATGCTGCACTGGGTACAACTACCACGAAATCAGTAAACCCTCTTGAACCTATGCTCGCCCACCAACTGTACAAATATGTTCATTCCCCATTGACATCAACTACATGTCCGACAATACATTCTAAACTCGAAGCCACATTGCATTCAAAAAGATAATCAAGTGTTCACACCTCTCTTCATTTCAAGCAACTTCTCTCTACCGTATTCAGTCTTCCTCAGTATAGTAGCCACCATCCCAATAAAATCCGTAAACATAGTCACTTTCCACCATCATTCCCAAATCGCCCTAAACTCTCTCAAGGATTGTGGCTATCCTGCCACAAATTCATACGCTACTCTGCCACTCCCACTCCGGTTAAACCATATCCTTTAAGCAACTTCTCAACCTCTGGTTTTCATATTTGACCAGCTAGCAACTCAACTACCGTGAGACACCTCCCACCATGTTCTTCCTCATCCTTCGCTACCCAATTGCTGCCTCAAATCAAAATCCATCTCTGTAGTACCTAAACTAATAAATTTCTACTAACTCTATGCCTCTTTAAAGATCATCCTTCTCGAGCCATCAGCATTAGAAACACCAAATTCGATTCTGAAATTGCCACACACCGCCATCTCTAACAGCCGCTTCTTAGACCCATTTCACAACACCCTATTCCGAAGGTAGACCAAAGAAGACCATAACACTGATGAGCCTTAATGCATTCAACCAAGGATGACGACACCATGTCACAAATAAGAATTCCACCACACTCGAAATATCAAGTCTCATTACTCAATCAACCAAAGCCTGAACATCCCTAATCCGATTGCCTTTTCTCTACCAGGGTTAAATACCAAAACCCTAAACTATGCATTGAGAGATCCTCCTTTCAAGTCATTCACTTCCTCGACACATAGAAATGCACTCTACCATCACACTGTGCATAGCCACACAACCATAGGAAATACAGACATTGAGCTAAAACGTCTGAATCCTTTCGCAAGGTGACGATAATAGCCCGCCCGAACACGTAGGGAAAAACATCCAGCACCACGTCTGCAGTACCACCACAACTCCTTGATGCCCAATTGATAACAAGCGCTTCACGTCACATAAGATTGAGTAGAAAGGAAATAAAGGCATAAGCCTCAAAGGAATCAAATCGCATGATGAGGAATTAAGGAGGGCAGTGCTTCTAACAGCCCTGTAGCCTCCCAAAGATAAGTACAAATGTCTCTGTACTAATCTACAAGACTCTGCTAGACTTACTCATGACTCTTGAGACCCAAGTTAACCTAACGCTCTAATACCAAGCTATCTATCACGCCCCGAACTTGGGGGGCGAGACCAGCACCCAGTGCCTCACTTAACCTAGCGTACCAACTTGCGACTAAGGGACTCTGAACATACAATGTCATACTTTTTCCATGGGGCCACATTGCAAGACAATTTAAGAAAAAAATATAAAACTGAACGGAAACTAGTGCTGACTAATCAATATAAAGCTGGGCCGGCAAGGCTGTCATAACTACTACAACTGACAAACCAACAAAATGTATATACAAGGCCTACAAGCCAAACACTTTGCACTAACCGACATGATATATCTACAAGTCTCTACTGATGGATGTACTGTGATTGGAACAGGGCCCTGAACTACCCATAACATATATACAAAGTACATAAAACTCTAGACCTGACATCTTTGAAGGACATGGAGCTTACCGATCAAGCTGCACTCGGGCAACACCTACTGAGGCGGTCTACCTGTCTGTCTGTCTGAACCTGCACGCATGAAATGCAGTGTCCCCAGAATGGGACGTCAATACAAATAATGTGTCGAGTATGCAAGGTAATAAAATAACTAAAAGCTAAAACTGAACTGGTAATATAATAACTGAAAGTAACTAGGAGTTAAAGATGATCTAGAGACACACTTACCTACTGATACTGACTCAACTCTCTCAATATAGTAGGTAAAATAAATATCCAGCCCTATAAGGCTCGGAATATGTAATTGCTCTATCGTAGTAGGCTCGTTCATAGGCGCTCGACCATAATTGGCTCTGTACCTCTTCCATTACGGTCTCGCTCATAGGCGCTCGACCACAGTAGGCTCGATATATAACTTACCATCTGATCAGAGGTTGCCTAATAGGGGCCTGCCTATCGATTATAGCTTGATGATGGTGAAAATACTGTATATATGTAGACCCTCTGCTCTCTTAACTGGAAGAAAACAATACTCAATTGAATATAAATTCCTGATAAAGGAGAATGCTATAACTTATGAGACTAGGATAGTGTATATAAATTCGGGAGTATGAACTTCTCTTTATGCCTCGTTATCAAACACATGTAATTACGAGATCATGTCAAAATGAAGGAAGGCCTTAGCCTTAACATACCCTATCACAATCTTTCCAATTACCAAGTTGAACTCTCCTCTTCGCACCTTAATCTACAACAACTATAATAATACTATCATTAATTTACGAAAGGTACAACTGGCGCACAACAAACGACAAGCTTATTTTGTATTAAAACGGGCAGCATCTCCCCTATAATCCTTACTTCCTCCAAATTCAAGATAATACAAATAACACAATAACAATATATATACATCATTTTCCAACCTTATATACACCACAAAATACTACAAATTAGCTCAACACACCCCAATCTTTCTATACACAAAACGACCACCGTAGTAGTGTCAAACGGCCCAAAAATGTTACCATGAACAACCAGCCCACCACCCTGCATTTATGTGGTGTTTCTCCACACCCTTCATCCTCCAAAACAACACAAAACAGTAGTAAAACACGCAGCCCAACAGCAACACAAAACAGTCCACAAAATAGTCTGCTACAAGTGAATAACTCGAACTCACGGCTTTCGATCACCGTCCCGTGAGTTCTTACAAATATAGAACGACTTACCATTAATTTACAGAAGAAAAGATGGATGAAAGATAGCATTAAAACTACCTTATTTGTTGGATAACTCAGCTCCTATCTTGGTTCTTCAAACTCTAGGTTTTACCTCCAATTAGAACTTGAAAGGGAGAGAAAATCAATTAGGGTTTGTGAGAATTTTTGGGAGGATGTTTGTAGGGGTTTAGGTATGGTTAATTGTGGTATATTATGAGTGTTTTATTGCAGGAGATAAGACCTTAAATGGGCTCTTTGGCCAACCCAAAATAGCTACTTTTTCATTTAAGCAAGTAGGTGACACACCTACTTGTCACCTAGCAGTCTGCGCAATCTTGCAAAAACTTTCATATCTCTCTCTACTCTGATGTCTTATTGACAAACGGTTTAATGCATTATAAAGTAGACTCATAGGTATTCAATTAGACGAGTGGAACACCCCATAACTCTAAGTATTTTGGGAGGAAATTGCAGTTATATTTGACCCAAAGTTTTAGTAAATCTTATGAACGTAACTTGTGATGACTTTCATTGAATTTTATTCCACAACTCGCTTGACTTCAAAACATAACACACGAATATCATACGACTAAAATAACTCATAACATAACCTCCTTATCATGTTAAGAACCCTAGTCTCACCCCAAAGGTACGGGTTATAACATTCCCAACTTGTCGACTTTTGACGAAACATTAGTTTCTTCAATTTCTTAGCTTCTGAACCTTCCAACCCTCTTTGTACTTGTTGTTCATGATCTTCAATATTTGTAACCTACGAGGTAACATGATAACTTACTTTATATACTTCCAAAGATGATCAAATTTTTGGTCTTATATTAGTTTGCTTACGACACACTTTTACGTATGAAAATATGGGGTGTAACACTATCACGACCCAAAATTTCACAATGGATCGTGATGGTGCCTAAGCCGCCATTAGGCAAGCCAACAAGGATTTAATTAACTTGGTTACCCATTTTATTATTTTCGAAACCATGAATCCCATTAAACAAATAGAGTAAAGTCTGCTACTCACAGAAAAACTATGATTTTATTTTCCAATCTCCGTATAAAATACAATTTACAAGGTGAAACGATAATAAGTACGTGAACTACAATAATGAACATCAGTAGGAACCCTCAGAACCCGGTGTCACAAGTGCATGAGCATTTACTATGGAGTACAATAAAAATATAACCTCTGTCTAGCATGAAAATAGACAAGATAAAATATATAGTACGATGGAGACTCTCTGGACTGCGATGCGTAGCCTAGAATACAGCTCACATGCAGTCTCCTTAACAACTGCTCCTACGCACCTGAATGATCATCAAATGAACCTGTCAGATCACACATTTAGTGCAGAAGTGCAACATGAGTACGTAAATCAACACGTACCCAGTAAGTATCTAGCCTAACCCCGGAGAAGTAGTGATGAGGGATCGACATCAACACTTACTAGAGATCCAATAGAGCAATATAATAAGACATAAGTAGATATAATGCACACAGTAATAATGGTGTAAATTTGTAAGTTACATAATCTTACAAACATTTCTTTTAAAGTATGAATTTCTCAATCTTGTATTCTACCTTAACAACTTAGAAAATGTCAAGTGCCAATATCAAATGAATAAGGAATACCGTATAAAATTCCAAGAATCAGCGGAAACATTATCTCGTGAATATTTGGACTGCCAGCAATATAACGCACGATTACGCCAAGGTCGTTCAACTCGATCCAGAATAATATGTACACTACCGAGGGTCGAGTGGCATGAACCATAGATACATCTATTATACTGTCGAGGCATTCGACTCGCTCCATAAGAAAGGAATGAAATTACTGAATTACGAGACACATGCTTACAATACAATACATGAGCACAAAGTGAATATAAACTTTACCATTTCTCAAATAACTTGCCAACAACTCAAGGTGATAAGGCACGACCTAATATATATGTATATATTTCTAAATAAATTCAATTATAATTTCAATTAATTAAGCCAGTAGAATGATCAAGTATTTCATATATTACATGGTAAAGTCCTAAGTCTACTCGGACATAAACATACTTTAGATACATACCGACTCTTGTCACCTGGTGCATACGTAGCACCCACAACTAATAGCACATAAAAATTACATCACCTAGGGGATAGTTTCCCTTTCACAAAGTTAGATAGGAGACTTACCTCACTCCGAAGTTCCATAAACGGCTCCAACGCCACCCTGACACTCAACTCCAAGCCAACCGTTCCGAGGCTAGTCAAACAACGTGCAATTCAATCAAAATACACTCCAATGATTACAATTTAAAAATTTATAACAATTCCCAACTCCGCTCTAAAAGTCAATAAAGTTAACCTCAGGCCCACATACACGGATTTTGAAATTTTTTGAAAAAAGTTTTTACCCACAATAATACGAACCAAAATATGTAATTTATTCCCAATTCGATGTCCATTTTTGTGGTCAAAATTCAAAATAACAAATTCTAGGTTTCTTTCAAAAATCCCCTAATTTCTACAAATTTCCATTTTAAAATTCCATATGTGTTCATGAAATAAAATCAAAAGTGGATTAGAAACACTTACCCCTAAGAGGTGGATGAAATAGCTCTCCAAAGTCGGCTCCAAGAGAGAACAATGAGATGAAATGAGCAAATCCCATTGGCTAGCATATATATTCTGCCCAGTCGATTTTCCGCACCTGTGAAACTCCTTGCGCTCTTGCGCGCTCCACCTCACTTCTGCGAGGTCGGTTCTGCGACCAAACATCTACAAAAGCGATCGCACCAGCAACAGAAATTCCAGTAGCTTCAACAAAACTCAAATCGATCTGAAACTCACCCGAGCCCCTCGGGGCCTTAACCAAATATACCAACACATCCCAAAATACGACATGGACTTTGTCGTAGCCTCAAACCACGTCAAACAACATCAAAATTACGAATCGACGATTGAAACCTTTCTTTAAATTTTCAAATATTCAAACTTCGCCGAACGCGTCTGAATCACACTTAAAACATTCCAGAATGATGCAAACTTTACGCTCAAAATTACGATACGAACCTATTCGAAGGCTCAAAACTCCAAACATACATCGATAGCAATAAAATCCACTTCAAACCAATCTTATAAAATTATAGACCTTCCAAAATGCCAACATTCCATAATAGGCGCCGAAATGCTTCCAGACCACCCTGTACTCAATCAGAACATACGCCCAAGTCTGAAATCATCATACGAACCTATTGGGACCTTCAGATCCTGATTCCGAGATTGTTTACACAAAAGTCAAAGCTTAGTCAACTCTTCCAACTTAAAGCTTCCGAAATTAGAATCTTCTTTCCGAATCAACTCCGAACTTCCCAAAATCCAATTCCGACAACACGTACAAGTTGTAATACATGAACTGAATCCACTCGAGGACTCAAAGCGCCGAACGATGCACTAGAGCTCAAAATAACCGGTTGGGTCGTTACAACATGTACATATTTTTATTTTATTTTTTCCAGGAAATTTATATATATATATATATATATATATATATATATATATATATATATATATATATATATATATATATATGTTGTAATGACTCGACCGGTCATTTTTCCTTCTAAATCCCTGTTCCCCCAAATATATATATATATGGTGTAACGACCCGACCGATCATTTTGCCTTCTAACTCCTTGTTCCCCTAAATAAGACTCCCCGTAGGTGTTTTTAGTATTTTATCACTTGTGGGGATGGTTAGTTTAGGTTTGGAAGGGTTAGGGTAGAAATCGGAACACTTAGTTCCTTAATATTAGCTTTAAAGGGGTAAGTTTGACTTGGGTGAACATTTGTAGTAAAAGACCTTGAAACCGAAATTTTATAGTCCAATAGGTTTGTATGATGATTTTGGACTTGGGCATATGTTCGGATCAGGTTTTGGATGACCCGGGAGCATTTCGGCGCTTAATATTGAATGTTGGAACATTGAAGGTTTTTCAAGTTCTTTAAATTTGGTTTGTAGTTGATTTTTGTATTATCGAGGTTCGTTTAGGATTCCAAGCTCGGGAATAGTTCCTTAAGGTGATTTAAGACTTGCAAGAAAAATTTAGTGTCTTTCCGAGTAGGTTAAGTATGATTCAGCGCGTTTGGAGCAAGTTGGAAGAACTTAAAGTTCATAAGTTGATTCGATTTGGTTTGGAGTGTGATTCTTAGTTTTGCTGTTGATTTTTGTGTTTCGAGAGGTCGAGTAGGTCCTTTTTATGATTTCAAACTTGTTGGTATGTTTGGACGGGACCTCAGGGGCCTCGGATGCCATTAAGATGATTCGCGAAACTCCTTTAAACCTGGAAAAAGTTGCTGAAGTAGCAGGGCTTCTGGTGCGTTCGCACTTGCGAAGGATTGGTCGCAGGTGCTGAACTACAGAAGCGGCTGGTTGGCTGCAGGTGCCCATTTGGGCTGCATGGGCTAAGTCTGCAGGGATGGATATGGGGATGCAAATGCACGACCGCAGAAGCGGACAGTGGTCCGCAGAAGCAGCCTTGAGCTGGAGGGGCAGGGGCGCAGGTTCGAAGGCTCAACCGCATCTACAAGTCCGCAAATGCGAAGGGGGCACCGCAGAAACAGAAGTAGGCCAATTGGGGAGGGCCGCATCTGCAATGCATTTTTCGTAGATGCGGAGCCGCAGAAGCGTCCAATTCTCCGCGGAAGCAAAAATCGCTGGAGGCAGAAGGGTTCATTTAAGACGGGACTTAGGCCATTTGGTTCATTTATTTCACTTCTTGGGCGATTTTTGGAGCTTCTTAGAGAGGGGTTTCTACCTAGCTATTGAAGGTAAGTAATTACTACCCAATGTGAATTTAATACATAGGTTATGGGTAGATTTTAACATATAAAATTGTGAAAATTATGGATTTAGTCGAAAAACCTAGATTTTGATAAAAATGGGATTTAACCACGAAAATGATTATGAAATTGGGTGGAAATGATATATTTGAGTTTGTAAGGTTATGGATAACAATTATCTTCTTAAATTTACGGAATTCGGGCACGTGTGCCCGAGGTGAATTATAGGAATCTTCCAATTAGGGGTGGGTGGGTCTTCCAATTGTGAGGTTATGGATAACAATTATCTTCATAAATATATTATAGGAATATATAAGTATATATTGACTTATTTATATAATATCTGGCTAGTTTCGGGTTGTGTGGCATCGAGTTGAGGATTTAAAGCGTATTTGTGGACCGAAAGTGAGCTTGAGAATGAGGTAAGTCTCTTGCCTAACCGTGTAAAAGATAATTCATCCCCTTTAGGTGTATTTTTTGTTGTAAGATACTTGTGTGGGGATCTACATACGCACTAGGTGATGAGAGTCCATGTGTAGCTATATTCCATGAGGTGTCCGGGTAGTCTTATGTTTACATCATGCTTTAATTGTACTATCATGTTTGTTATGGATATCAATTATCTTGAATAGAGCTGAGACTAGAGATTTAAAAGTTGAAAACTTCGAAGTTAGATTTCTTATTTTGGGGAAAGAATTGAAGAATATTTAATAACTCTAAGAAAACCATGTCCTCTCGCGTCGCAAGTACTTCCACGAGCGAGGTAAACTTCTCTATTCTCATGGGAGAGGGTCATTCGCCTCGGCAGTTTAATAGATGCATCTATGGTTCGTACCGTTTGACCCTCGGCAGTGCACACAGTATATTTTTGGACTGGGCTGTACGACCTCGGCATAAATTGTGCGTGATAATACTCAGAGCCTGATTACACTTGATTTTATTTTATGGCTTGAGAGGCTATAATTTATTTAATGACATAAATTAAATTGGGATAAGTTGGTGTTGGCTAGATATTCTTGGAATTTATTATCAGCTAAGGAACCATTTACTCACTGATTGTTATTGTGTTAATATTATTAGTAGTTTCTCGGCACACGTGTTGCACGTGTACCTGATAGTAGCCTAGATTATGCGATGTAGATGTTATTTATGCTCTAAATTAACAATACTTTATTGATGTTTTAAGTGCTAAATGATAATAAAATGCTCTAATTGAGGTTTTTGTGCTGTGCAGGAGCTACTCCAAGTTAGGAGGAGGATATAGAGTGTTTTAGGGTCAAATATGTAGATACAAGACCAATCAGAAGAGCGCGGATGAAAACGAGCAAGGAAGGACGAAGAAAAACATGGAAACAGTCCATCGCAATTGCAGAAGGGCCGCGGCTGGAACGCGGTGAAAGAAATGCGAAAAACAAAAAGTTTATAATGACGGCGGTCAGACCGCGATTGGCCCACGACCACGGTCGATATGGAGAAGGCCAAGAAAGTTTAAGGGCTTAAGTGTAAAGTGTGGGAAACTTATCCTAACCCTCTATAAACTCAACAAACTCGCCCAAGTCAAGGTTAAGCTTGTTTTTAGAATCAATTGGAGGCAAGAACAAGTGTGAGAAGATCAAGACATCATTAGAATTTTTCATTCTTCTTGTTGTTATCATTATTTTGTGAATTATGAATTATCTTAAGGCTTTATCTTGTTTTACCATGAGTAGCTAAATATTTAGTCTAGGGTTGATGGAACCAATTGTTAGATGAATTTTCGACTCAGCTTTGTTATAATCGAGGCGGGTTTAATATATGATTGTTCTACTATGTTCTGTATGGTGATTAATTTAATGGGCCTTTAATTAATCGTGTCTAATTGCCTTGTGTTGCTTGAGAAAGAATACTAGGTTAGATTGTTGTTGAACAATGCCACTTTTGGGTAATTGAAGAAATTCATTACTTGAATTTAGAAGTGGGGTTAGAAATAACGAAACTTTGGTGGATAATTCAAAGCTGCATAAATTATCAGCTAGAGTAGTTCGAGAGAATGCTCTAGTAAATTATCATAGTTGATCGAGACATAATTGCGGTAACCCACAACTCATAATCCTCATGGAGTACTACGGCGATATTATAGCAAAAGAGTTAAGAATTAATCTAGCAATTGGGGAAATCAATACCCTAGATCTTTTTAACATTTAATTATCTTTAATTTGGAATATTGTTAGTTTTAATATCATTTTACTTTAGTTAAACTAATCCCAATATTTATTGATAAAAATCTTACATCCGGGAGTTGTTTGAGCTTGTACTAGCATCACTAAGAGTTGTAATAGATAGGTCAGTTCCCTGAGGATTCAACTCCGGACTTGTAAATCGGATTATATTTGTAACGACTGCTTTGTCTTTTATTAGGCATAGTTAGGCGTGATCAATTTTTGGCGCCGTTGCCGGGGAGCTAACGGTGTTATTTATTACAACTTAGAAGTAGTGCTAAAATTATTAGTTTATATCAATTTTCTACGGTGTTAAATAATATTTCATTGAAATTCTCACATTTGAACTTTTGTGTAATTTAGGTGTATGCCTAGAAATTCTTCGAGGACTGGTGAACTGCTTGAAGGACTCTCAGACCCTGAGAAAACATTTAGGGCATTAAATTGTGCCAACAAGAAGAATAAACAATCACAACAAACACACCAACTCGCAATTGAAATGGACAACAGGGAAAACATCAATGCAAATGATCGGGCACCTTTTGTATTAGACGAAGGAGTGCCAAACGAAGTAGTGGTGGTACCTCTTATGCCAGAAGCTGCACTTTATGATTAGGCACAGCCAACAGCTGAAAACCTGGCCACCGCCATTGCTATGTCCCAAATACAAGCGGAGACATTCTATATCACCAACAACATGCTGCATCTTCTGCAGAATAAGGGATTGTTCTCCGGGTCACACATTAAAGACCCTCAACAACACCTGAAAATATTTCTGTCAATTTATGCGACCCAAAGGCAGACAAATGTGACCCTAGAAGTCATCAAGTTGTTACTATTCTCGTTCTCTGTGACTGGGGAAGCTCATACTTGGTGGAATTTGCTCCCAATAAATTCCATTGCCACTTGGGAGGAATTAGTCATGCAGTTCCTGAACAAGTTTTACCCGCCCAACAAGACTGCAAGACAGATTGACGAGATATTGCAGTACAAGTAGAAGCCCACTGAGACCTTGCAGGAAACTTGGGAAAGATTCAAAGGATGCTAGTGAAGTATCCCCACCATGGTTTTCCAAACCAGATGCTCGGCCAAATATTCTACATGGGGTTAGCAGACAATTTAAAAGCCAATATAGATGCTTCAGCTGGGGGTGCATTCCTGAGCAAGACATTCACAGAGTGTAAAATCCTTCTTGACAATATGGCCCAGAATTCGGGGTGGATGACGAGAGGTACGACCCTGACACCAATAGTGCACTCAGTTCCTCTTGACCCAAATAATTCACATGTAGAGAACATAGCCACACTCATAACTCATATGAGTAGACTGACAAAGAAGATTGATGAGATGGGTACAAAGCAAGTGCATATCGTTGACACAACAAATGGAGGACTGTGTACACCTTGCATTAATCAGTCTTATGTGTGTTCATCGAGTGGATAAGGTGACAACCAAGGGTTAAGAGAGGATATGAATTACGTCAACAATTTTGGGGGTCAAAGACAAGGAGGACAATAATGGGGGCCAGCACCCAACCAGCAGTACAGACCGAACATGCCACAACCTGGAGGTATGCGACCCCAAGGCCAAATGGTACCATATCAGAGACAATAGGGCTATCAACAGCAGCACCAGCAATAGTTGACATATCAGCCACCTCATCAGCAATAGGACGACAACATGGTAGAAATTAGGGGTATGCTGCAACAACTCATTGGAACAAATGGTAAGATGCAGGAAAAGTTGGCAGCGCATGACTCAGCAATTAAGGGTATTGAAACTCAACTGGGGCAGTTGTCCATGGCCTTAAATAACCGCCCCTAGGGAACATTGCCAGTCGATACAAACATTAACCTCAAGGAGCAAAACCCGAATCAGCTGATGGCAGTAAGTCTCCGGAATGGGAGAGATTTAGACAGGGATAAAGAAGTTGCTCAATCCAGAAGGGAGACTACACCAGCCACTCCAGTTCTATTAGATATAGATGAATCAGCAGAACTCACTGAAGTGGTGGTTGAACAGGCTCAGGTTGATAAGGGTGGGTAAGTCTAAAAAAAATGAATAAGTTGTAGAACCGATGGTACCTCTTGTACCATAAAATTCCAACAAAGAACAGCCAGCAAGAAGTGGACAAAGTGTGATGCCTGCACCATTCCCTCAGAGACTGGCAAAACAAAAGAAAGAAGATTAATACAGGAAATTCATGGAGATACTTCGTCAGATTCAATTGAATTTTCCTCTGATGGATGCTTTGAGGGAAATACCAGGTTTGAAAAGATGATGAAGGACCTGATGTCACGAAATCAGGACCTGTCCATACAGACATACAGCGTGGTAGTGACAAGACCCATGGCTTAAAAGATGTCTGATCCAGGTAGCTTCACTATTCCCTGTACTATTGGGAGTTATGTTTTTGCAAAAGCATTGTGTGACGCAGAAGCCAGCATAAACTTGATGTCTTTGGCAATATATACAAAATTGGGCATTGGTAAAGCTAGACCGACATCGATGATGTTGCAACTGGCTGACCGCACGGTTAAAAGACCTCCGGGGATTCTTGATGATGTGCTGGTATAAGTGGGAAAGTTTGTATTCCCTACATACTTTGTTATTCTGGACTTCCATGTAGATGAGGAGATACCCATCATTCTAGGGAGGCCATTCTTATCCATTGGGAGAGCATTGATTGATTGT
The DNA here is from genome assembly GCF_000393655.2 of Nicotiana sylvestris. Taxonomy (NCBI): domain Eukaryota; kingdom Viridiplantae; phylum Streptophyta; class Magnoliopsida; order Solanales; family Solanaceae; genus Nicotiana; species Nicotiana sylvestris. Next base: position 109,619,646 of record NC_091064.1, read on the forward strand.
GAAACTGGGGAATTAAAAATAAGGTTGAATGATGAAGAAGTAATACTCAACGTTCAATAATCCATGAGGAGACCTAGTGAATATGCAAATTGCTCACTAATGGAAGCTGTGGATGTGATCCTGCATGAAGATGATGAGACCCCGAATGCCAAAGATCTATTGGGAGCTTGCTTGACAAATTTAGAAGAGATGGATGGTGAAGGGTTGGCAGAGTGGACCATGGCACTCGAAGGCCAAGGATTCTGGAAGAGGGAATCTCAGTTCGAGCCCCTTTATTTAGAAGAGAGAGCTACACCTCCTGTAAAACCATCAACAGAGGAACCACCACAACTGAAACTGAAATTGCTTCCAGCCCACCTCGGGTATGCTTTCTTGGTTCCCAATTCTACTTTGGCTGTTATTATATCATCTGGTTTGCTAGCTATGCAGGCGGAACAATTATTACAGGTGTTGCAAGAATACAAAACTGCCATTGGTTGGACCATGACAGACATAAAGGGTATTAGCTAGGCCTTCTGCATGCACAAGATTTTTCTGGAAGAAGGGCACAAACCTTCCAGGGAACATCAACAAAGGCTAAACCCGAATATGAAAGAGGTAGTGAAAAAGGTGGTAATCAAGTGGCTGGATGCATGCATCATCTTTTCCATCTCTGACATCAATTGGGTAAGCCCCGTCCAGTGTGTAACGAAAAAGGGTGGAATGACAGTTGTACAAAATGATAAGAACAAGTTGATCTCAACTCGTACAGTCACAGGGTGGAAGATTTGCATTGATTATAGGAAATTAAACGCATCCACCCGAAAGGATAATTTCCCCTTGCCCTTTATTGACCAGATGTTGGATAGGTTAGTAGGGCGATCCCATTTTTATTTCTTGGATAGATACTCGGGGTACAATCAGATCTCAATAGCCCCGGAAGATAGAGAGACGACGTCCTTCACATGTCAGTATGGCATCTTTGCCTTTCGGAGAATGACCTTTGGACTTTGCAATGTACCGGCCACATTCCAGCGGTGTTTGTTAGCCATTTTCACCGACATGGTCGAAGACATTATGGAGGTGTTTATGGATGATTTCTCCGTGTTAGGGGATTTATTTGAAGATTGTCTTCACAACCTTAAAAGAGTGCTCAAATAATGTGTGGAGATAAATTTGGTGTTGAACTAGGAGAAGTGCCATTTTATGGTACAAAAAGGCATAGTGTTGGGGCATAGAGTGTCCAAAAAGAGGATTAAAGTAGACCATGCAAAAGTTGATGTGATTGAGAAGCTCCCAGAACCCACTTCAATGAAAGCAGTGAGAAGTTTCCTTGGGCACACTGGACTCTACAAGCGGTTCATCAAGGATTTTTCAAAAACTGCTAAACCCTTATGTAAGCTGCTTGAAAAGACCAGCACTTTATTTTTTCTGATGATGCAGGTTAGAATTTGAGGAGCTGAAGAAGAGATTGGTGACTGCACCCATCATTATTGCACGCAACTGGGAGCAACCATTCAAGCTGATGTGCGACACCAGTGATTACGCTATAGGGGCGATTTTGGGTCAACGCAAGGAGAAAATTATGCACCCAATTTAGTATGCAAACAGGACGTTTAGTGTTGCACAACTAAGCTACACGGTCACGAAAAAGGAAATGCTCGATGTAGTGTTTGCCTTCGACAAATTCAGGTCATACCTGATTGGCTCGAAAGTTATTGTTTATAATGACCATGCAGCCATTTAGGTACTTGATAGCAAAGAAGGAGTAAAAGCCCCACCTGATTCGTTGGGTTCTGTTGCTACAAGAATTTGACCTGGAGATTCGTGACGAAAAGGGGACAGACAACCAAGTAGCAGACCACCTCTCGAGGTTGGAAGTGGCAGAAAAGAGAACGGAGGTTGAAGATATCATTGAGATATTCCCGGATAAGCAATTACTTGCTGTGACAATGGAAGAGGTACCATGGTATGCTGATATTGCTAATTACTTAGCATGTGGTATTGTACCTCATGATCTCTCCTCAATTCAAAAGAAAAAAAAAATTCTGTGATTGTCAGGCGTATTACTGGGACGAACCTCTATTATTCAAAATATGTGTTGATAACATGATCCGGCGGTGTATCCCTGAGCAAGATCAACCCTTTGCAGGCTTGCCATGCTTCACCATATGGTGGACACTTTGGAGGAATTCGGGCAGAAGTAAAGGTGCTGGAATCTGGCCTGTATTGGCCTACATTGTTCAAGGATGCCCATGCTTGGGTCAAAAGTTGTGATGGATTTCAAAGGACGAGCAACATATCCCATCGTCATGAGATGTCAATGACCACAAGCCAAGAGGTGGAAGTGTTTGACATGTGGGGGATCGACTTCATAGGGCCTTTCGTCAGCACATACGGTAACAAGTATATACTGGTTGCCATTGACTATGTCTCCAAGTGGGTCGAAGCAGTTGCTCTCCCAACCAATGATGCAAAAGGGGTGACTAATTTCCTAAAGAAAAACATTTTCACACGTTTTGTCACCCTCAAGCCATAATCAGTTATGGTGGCTCTCTTTTTTGCAATAGAGCGTTTGCACGCCTGTTGGAGAATTATGGAGTTCGCCACAAGGTAGCCTCACCATACCACCCACAAACAAGCGGGCAGGTGGAAGTGTCCAATAGGGAAATCAAAAGTGTCCTCTCAAAAACAATGAATGCAACAAGAACTGATTGGGTAAAGAAACTGGATGATGCATTATGGGCATACCGCATAGCCTTCAAAACTCCAATTGGTATGTCACCATACAAGTTGGAATTTGGAAAGGCATGCCACCTTCCGGTTTAGATCTAACACAAAGCACTATGGGCATTGCAGCAGTTGAATTTGGATATATAGACAACATGCACCAGCAAAATCACTAGGCTTCATGAGCTCGAGGAATTCAGGTTCCAGGCATTTGAGAGTGCTAGACTATACAAAGAAAGGATGAAACTCATGCATGATAAGCACATCTTGAATTGGAACTTCAAACTCAGAGATCTAGAGTTGTTTTACAACACGAGATTGAGATTGTTTCTGGGTAAGTTGAAGTCCCGATGGTCAGGACCCTTCAGAGTGGTGCAAATATACTTAAGTGGAGCTGTGGAGATTGAATCAGAATATGGGACAAATTAGTTCATAGTGAATGGGCAAAGGCTAAAACACTACCTTGGCATGGCCGAAGAAAAAGGGGATAGAGTGGTAATAACTTTTGAAGAGCCCCAATATGCGAATGAGGAGTGATGATCAAAGCTTGCGTCATGCCGCGACGTTAAATCAAGCGCTGCATGGGAGGCAACCTATGTTTTCTTTTGTTTTGATGTTGTACTTGATGTGTATGAAATTAACCCTTTTATTAGTGTACAGGGCAAGATTGGTGCATATGGGGATAAGTCGGGGTCAACAAACAAATCCAGAAAGGTAAAAAAATGAAAAAAATAATCTCGGAAGCCCGTGACCGCGACCGCGTTAGGACCGCGGCCCGGGCGCGGCATTTTTGGCATAATCTATTTCTGGGCCACCGCGACCGCGGTAGGACCGCGTCACGGGCACGGTAGTTTTTTAGATTCTGTTTTGTTTTTCTTTTTTCACTGTGATCGCGGTCGGGACGCGGACCGGGCACAGTGAACCACGACCATTTTGCCACCCAGGTAAGTTGTAATTAAATTTTTTTTATTTGTTTTTCTTTTTCTCTTCTAAACCCACTAAAAATAAACCATACCCCCACTTCCCCCACTCCTCTTCTTACTCTAAATCCCTAACCATATGCCCCTTCTTCTTCTTCTTCTTCTTCTTCTTCCCATCTCTCACAAACCCATCTCTCTCCCAAATACACACACACACACACACACACACTTATGACTCCCTCCTCCCCAACCTCCATTACACTCCAACTCTACAAGAACTAGCTATGTCATGATTTCCTTCTCTCTTCTTCTCCCCTTCTCTTTTGCAATTTTAATGTTTGATTTGTTGTAGTATCTATAGTTAAATTTTTGATTTTCTTTTCTTCTTTTTAGTAGGTAATGTATAGAATGTAGTAAAGAAGGGCATGCTGTTGTTGTGTGAAAGTCATTGTGGTGGGGTGGAATTGTGAAGTAATTGTGGTTGATTTGGGGGGAGAGTTTGTACTTCCATGGGATAAGAGATTAAATCATAGTTCCATGCACACTAGGTGCTTGTGAAATTGCCCCAATTGAGCTGTAATGGCTAACGTGACCATGGTGGTGGTGAAGTCTGAGTAACCACCCATGGTTCACACAACTCAAATCCTCACAAATAGTAGCCCTTATTTTGTCAGGTACAATGCATCAATCAAGGAAAAGACGTGCCACAGGTTCCTCCGCTAGTGGGCCAGGAGGTTCATCTAGAGCTCGAGCTCAGGCTAGTTCGAGCCAGTTTGACTGCACTCGGTTTGTCTCCAAAGCGGCTCAAGATAGGTTTAATGCAAAGGCATCCAAGAAGCTGGTGCCTGAAGTACACATTGACAGGCATGCCTTGCGGGTTGAATGCCCAAGTATCTATGAAGAATTGAGGAGGCGTCAGCTCGACATCTTCGTTGTTGAACCGGAAGAGGGCAATGTACTGATGGTAAGGGAATTTTATGCGAATTGCCCGGACCATGTTGTTAGGGTTGTCACGGTATGAAATACCTCGGTGGATGTGTCTCTTGAAGTCATCTGCCGAGTGTACATGTTGTCGGTTTTCACTGGAGAGACGGATTATTACAAAGATTTTCAACGCCCACCTGTCTGGTGGCAACCAATTGTTGAAACAATATGTGTGGCTGGCCGAGATCCAATACGGATAAAGCTGAGAATTACCCTAAACTCCCAATCTCTCACTTGGGAAACTAAGTTTTTGCTAACAATCATCAATAACCGTTTGCTTCCATCCAGCGACACTACAGATGTTAATGGCCCAAGAGCATCAGCGATTTATTGTTTTGTAACCCGGCTCATTCAGGATGAAATGTTCATTCGCTCCCCAAAAATACTCAAAGGGTTCTACTTCTCTTCCCTTGTCACCAGGCTGTGTCGTGCTTCACGAGTTCCTGAAAATCCCTTAGTAGATGGGAAGTTGCCATTAAAAACTGTGTTCAAGGCTAGCAAAATCACAATTGGGAAAGAGCAGGCTATGGCGGATGATGATAATGCCGATGATAATGATGAGGAAGCTATGCATGTTGTCGCCCCACCGAGGTAGATTACTGATGAGGCACACCCATCATAAACTCGCCAGAGTACCCGGATGACTGCCTTGCAATAGGATATGGCTGGCCTACGCACTTCGGTCAATGACATGAGCGCTACAGTTGACTCTTTGGCTACTCAAAATGCTAGGTCAGAGAAAACGATCATGGGCTGGCTCCGGGAGCTAGGACGAGCGTGTCACCTCGATCCTGGCACCGTCTCCGATCAGGACTGAGCACCGGGGAATTCCCTTTACCTTACTCTGCTTTAAATTATTTGACATGGGGATATGCCAAATCTTTAAGTGTTGGGTGGGGGATGGTTGTTGTTGTTTTACAATTGTATAGATTTGTTGGTATTTTTGGTTGCTGGTAATTAACTTTGACTTGGCCCGAAGACGAACACCCCTCGATGGGTCTCTTGAGGGACTTAAGTCGAACAAAAAAAAATATTTTATTCTATTAGGTAGTGTATCAACTCCCCCTTGCTTTTTCTTTAAAACACGGTTCTTTTACAAGGGTTTCCAGTTGAACCGGGTGTAGTTAGTTTTTTTTTTCTTTTTTTTTTTAGTTTAGGAATTTTTAGGCAAGGAAAAAATAGAAATAGGATCCCTTAACTCCATGGTACCTTGAATAGATATTGCTTTAGCGTGACACTTAGGCTCGTTTGGGGACTCTAGCAATAAAGTCGTAAATTGTGTGTTCTTGAGTTGGCTTAAGCACCTTGAGCAGAGTGTCTGATTGTCCTAACTGAATTGAGTCATGTGCCATATGTGAGTGAGGCTTTGTGTATTCTATGCTAACAGTCCCTAGAACTTGCCCTGTGTGTGTACGAAGCGAAATGGTTGTCTTAATTGATCTGAAAAGTGATATATATATATATATATATATATATATATATATATATATATATATATATATATTCACCCACGTGATTGTGTATATCCTAGTTAACCCCTTTGAGCCTGTAATCATGTTTCTTTGGCAACCACATTACAAGCCTTACCCAAATTGTGAAGTGTCTATCTTTTTGAACCCTATCACCACTTAGAAGCACTTAAATTATAATGAATATGGAAAAGTTAAAGTGTGAGGTGGTTGGTTGGGCTTTTGAGTGGAGCTAATGAAATAAGGAGAAAGGTACACTATGTTAGAAAAAAATAAGAGCCACTTGAATTGAGAAAAAACAAAACTTTCCTTGCTAAGTGGTGACTCTTGATGTAAGTGTGCTTAAAGAACTAGAGGGTTTAACTCATTGATGTAAATATGGAATGAATGTTTGACAAAGGTATGGGCTTAAAAGTAAAAAATGTAGCGAAGTGCTTAGGGAGGTGTAGTCACTATACCCATATATATCCCACATGTCCCGCAACCAATATTACAACCAAATAAAGTCCTACATGATTCTAGACCAAATGGGCTCGATTAGTCGAGTATTACATTATGGGAAAGCCTATAGTGCGTTGTTTCTGACATAAGAATTTATTTTTGAGGGCGAGCGGCGTTTTACATATTTGAACTCCTCGGTGTATGAGTTATAATGACCATAACACAAGTCTCTTTTGTGGTGAGTAGGCACGTGATTCATGAAGGAAAGGTAAGTCTAGACCTCGGACTGAGAGTATGAAAGCCGGTTAGGGACATTACGTGGCTAGAAAAATAGTCCACTCTTGAGGTTAGTATTTTACACATTTACACTAAAGTAGTATACCTATGTGAATTATTCTTGGTATAAGGAGTAGGGAAGTGACCCAGTGATGATTAGGCCATAAAGTGTGGTTTTGTTGCTAGAGAACTAGGAACGATCTAAGTGTGGGGTGTTGATAGAAGCCTATATTATGCGATGTAGATGTTATTTATGCTCTAAATTAACCATACTTTATTGATGTTTTAAGTGCTTAATGATAACAAAATACTCTAATTGAGGTTTTTATGCTTTGCAGGAGCTACTCCGAGTTAGGAGGAGGATATAGAGTATTTTGGGGTAAAATATGTAGATACAAGACCAATCGAGAAGAGCCCGGATGAAAACGAGCATGAAAAGGCGAAGAAAATCTGGGCAACAGTCCACCGCGACCGCGGTAGGGCCGCGGCTGGAACGCGGTGAAAGAAAGGCGAAAAACAGAAAGTTTAAAATGACTGCGGTTGGACCGCGGTCGATCTGGATAAGGCCAAGAAAGTTTAAGGGCTAAAGTGTAAAGCGTGGGTAACTTATCCTAATCCTATATAAACTCAACAAACTCGCCCAAGTCAAGGTTAAGCTTGTTTTTAGACTCAATTGGAGGCAAGAATAAGTGTGAGAAGATCAAGACACCATTAGTGTTTTTCATTATTCTTCTTGTTATCATTATTTTGTGAATTATGAATTATCTTAAGGCTTTATCTTGTTTTACCATGAGTAGCTAAATATTTAGTCTAGGGTTGATGGAACCAATTGTTAGATGAAGTTTTGACTCAGTTTTGTTATAATCGAGCCGGGTTTAATAAATGATTGTTCAACTATGTTTTGTATGGTAATTAATTGAATGGGCCCTTGATTAATCGTGTCTAATCGCCTTGTGTTGCTTGAGAAAGAATACTAGGTTAGATTGTTGTTGAACAACACCACTTTTGGGTAATTGAAGAGATTCATTACTTGAATTTAGAAGTAGGGTTAGAAATAACGATACTTTGGTGGGATAATTCAGAGCTGCATAAATTATTAGCTAGAGTAGTTCGAGAGAATACTCTAGTAAATTATCGTAGTTGATCGAGAGATAATTGCGGTAACGCATAGCTCATAATCCTCATGGAGTATTACGGCGAGATTATAGCAAAAGAACTAAGAATTAATCTAGCAATTGGGGAATTCAATACCCTAGATCTTTTTACCATTTAATTATCTTTAGTTTGGAATATTGTTAGTTTTAATAACATTTTACTTTAGTTAAACAAATCTCAATATTTATTGATAAAAATCTTGCATCCGGGAGTTGTTTGAGCTTGTACTAGCATCACTAAGAGTTGTAATAGATAGATTAGTTCCCTGAGGATTCGACTCCGGACTTGTAAACCGGATTATATTTGCAGCGACCGCTTTATCTTTTATAAGGTATAGTTGGGCGTGATCAGTACCGCAACTCAATGAATGTATTTTTTTTTTCAAAAAAAGGCATAAATAGTACTATACTTTATAAGAATGTATTCGAGACAGAGACAATAAAAGGTAATGACAAATGTACAAGTAAAGAAAATGATAGATTGTTAAATCTATTTAGCTAATTCAATAAATAAAGAACTCCGGTCCGCTCCTATATTTTGTTCCACCTATAAACATCTTCTTGTGCTTTGTAATTACAAAAGTAAGAATTATTTGATAATTGATAATGATACACACGTAATAAGTCAAGGTGCTTGATCCGGCCGTTACCTTAAAAATTATGAGGGTTGGACATGTCGTTCTAGAGTTTGTAACTTCTTCATCTACTTTACTTTTAAAAAAAAATTGTATACTTGCATTCCTTTACATATATATTTAATAGTAATGATTATTTTGATATCTTTTTCCATCACGTGAACAAATGCATGAAAATAATCATGCAAAGATCATACATATTTTTTTTAATCTTCAAAATAGACCAAGAAAATAAGTTAATTAAACAAGAAACTTATGTGGATGTAATTATGGATACTAACTAAATAAGCATATGCAAGGGAAAAACCAAAATTATACTTCCGCGGATACCAAATAATGTAAATTACTTTCATTTAACACACATAAAAAGTAGCCAATGCTCATAAACAAAAATAATTACAGACATGCAAAAAAAAAAAAAAAAGAATACACTTGTATCTTTTTAACCACATACAATGCCAAAATAATCCAACAAATCAATAAGCCACAACATATAGATAATATATGTGCCGAAGATAAAATAAGAAAGTCATGACAAGGCTGAATAAAAGAAAATAATTAGTGTTTCATTCATAATGACTATATGAATTGATAGTGTAGTAAAAAACATTTCAACGCGAATATTTAAAAAACTCATGTGGCAGCATGAGCATGATTATGAAAATAATTAATTGCTTTTGTAAATCAGGTTGATTCTTGGAATAGAAATATTTAAATTGATTTGCCTTTCTTTTTAAAGACAAATTAATAACCCAAGAAGTATATTGTAGAATATTTAGAGAATTCCTTTATACTCCAAAATTATTTCAAGGAATCCGTACCATATAACGATAAATAAATTATTCTTATATGAATAGATGGACAAAAATTAGAGTCGCTACTACCATGGTAATTATATGATTCTGTTGTATCAAAGACTCCAAGTAAGTATTTTTTTCTAAAGAAATCTTAGATGACCTATGCTACACAGGGAAAAATGCCTTTACAGCAACTATAAATCATGTATATTTGGGCATCAACTTGTGATGGCTGATGCATGAATTAAAGACTATTTTTAACATATGCCATTAGTTTCAATCATCGCCCTCATGTGTAAGTGATGAGAAAAGGAAAAGAAGATTATTCTTGGGTTAGAATGGACCACAAATAATGCAAATTTAAAATAGTGCAAGAAAATGTTGAAAGGGATACCAAATTAGCCATCACTTCTCTTCAACGCTAGTTATTGAAGTCATTTGGACAGGTAGTAATTAAACAAAGACTACCAAAATGTTTTATCAAGAAGCATTATTGAAGATTTGCAATGCCAATGCCACCAATTAATTATTTGGAGTCAGGTAGGGAGGCCAAAAATATACTCTAGATTTCATTTCTTTAATTTTTACAAGAAGCATACGAAGGGATAATTCATGAAAGGATAGTTACAAAAGAAGTGGTACAATACTTGTAGTTACCTTTGAAAGAACACAACTTTTAGAGGAGGCGCTTCAAATTAGATTTTTATTCTTTTATTTAAATGTTATTTAAATATTATTATTCAATACCTAAATATGTTATTTAGAAGGACATTTTAGTATTTTAACTTTTCATTTTTGGGGTTCCCACTTTTATAATAATATAGATATAGATAGATATAGATTACTTTCATGTTCCATACCATTTTAAAATTTCTGCATTTTATTATTGGCCATAGTAAGTGTCGATGTCGACCCCTCGTCACTACTTCTTCGAGGTTAGACTGGATACTTACTGGGTACATGTTGTTTATGTAACACTTCTGCACTAACTGTGCAGGATCTGAGGCAGGTACATCTGGTAGTCATCCCGGCGTGCAACCCTGATACCCTGAGAGCTAGTAGTGAGCTTCTTTCTGAGTTCGTTCTGCAGCACTCAAAGTCTCTCTTTTGTATTTACTTTTTGTCTACTCTATTTCAGACAGTACTTTAGTGTTTTGTATATTCTACTAGTAGTTCATACACTTGTTCAAGGTCTTGGAATTTTGCAAGTAGACAATTAATGGTTTTTGAGTATTTACTTCACCACAATTGTTGTTATAATTGTTTACGCTTTATTTTATTAAATTTCTCACCTCTTACTTACTTAATAATTAAAAATTAACTATTTATAAAATGTTAAATAGAATAAATACATAGCTAGTTCACTGTTGGCTTGCCTAGCAGAGACGTTGGGTGTCATCACTCCCCGTATGTGCTTTTAGTGTTTTATGAATTGCGGGGATGGTTAGTTCGGGTTTGGAAGGGTTCGGGTTGAAATCGGAACACTTAATTTCTTAGTATTAGCTTAAACGGGGTAAGTTTGACTTGGTTCAACATTTGTAGTAAATGATCTCGGAACTAGGATTTGATGGTCCCAAAAGGTTTGTATGGTGATTTTAGACTTGGGCGTATGTTCGGATCAGGTTTTGGATGACCTGGTAGCATTTCGACGCTTAATATTCAAAGTTAGCACATTGAAGGTTTTTCAAGTTCTTTAAATTTGGTTTGAAGTTAGTTTTTGTTCTATCAATGTATGTTTGCGATTTAGAGCCAGGGAATAGTTCCGTATCGTGATTTAAGACTTGCACGCAAAATTTGGTGTCATTCCTAGTAGTTTAAGGATGATTCGGCGCGTTCGGAGCAAGTTGGAAGAACTTGAAGTTCATTAGTTGATTCGATTTGGTTTGGAGTATGATTCTTAGTTTTGGTGTTATTTTCCGTGTTTCGAGAGGTCAAGCAAGTTCGTTTTATGATTTCGAACTTGTTGGTATGTTTGAACGGGGCCTCGGGGGCGTCGGATTCCATTCAGATGATGCACGAAACTCGTTTGGACTTGGAAGAAGTTGCTAAAGCAGTAGGGCTTTTGGTACATTCGCACTTGCGAAAGATTGGTCGCTGGTGCGGCACCTCAGAAGCAACTGATTGGCTGTAGGTGCGCATTTGGGCTGCGTGCGATGCGTCTGCAAGGGCGGACATAGGGGCACAGATGCACGACCGTAGAAGCGGTCAGTGGTCCGTAGAAGCGGCCTTGAGATGGAGGGGCAGGAGCGCAGGTGCGAAGGCTCAACCGCATGTGCTAGTCTACAGATGCGAAAGGGGCACCGTAGAAGAAGAAGGAGGCTAGTTGGGGAGGGCCGCATCTGCGATGCATTTTCTGCAGATGCGGAGCGGCAGAAGCATTCAATTCTCCGCAGAAGCAGAAATCACTGGAGGGAGAAGGGTTCATATAAGACGGGACTGTCATGACCCAAAATCTCACCCGTCGTGATGGCGCCTATCATGGTACAAGGCAAGCCTCAACTCAACATCTCAACACAGTAGAACTTTTAAATAAAGGCGGAAGCAGATAATATTAGATAAAACCTTTTAGAACTAAACAATCCATCCCCAAAACCCGGTGTCACTGAGTGCATGAGCATCTAAATGATAACAACATCCGACTGATAAAACACTGCCTGGAAATATAGAACAGTACAACATGAAAGGAAAGGAGAGTCAAGGTCAGCGAATGCCATGCAGTTACCTCAATAGTCTCATGATTCTGACTCCTCAATCAGCAACCACCGTGACCAGAAGTGTCTAGATCTGTACACGAGGTACATGGGGTAACGTGAGTACACCAACTCAGTAAGTAACTGAAATAAATAAGGAACTTAGAAGTAGTGACGAGCTATACAAATACAGTTACCTCAATAACTTTCAAATAAGAGTAATCATACTTTCAATTTAACAATTTAAGACATACTAGTACGTACCCAATAAACCAGATATCAAATTTAACTGAGTAGTAAATAATATCTTCCAATATTTTTCAAAACAGTGATATGACATCTACGATGCAACAGTAATGAAGTAAATATATTTTCACAGAATAATAGTCACTCTGTCCTCCCATTCACTCCAACCTCACAATCACTCATTCCTTACATTTACTCATTCATCCCAGTCGCTCAGCACTCGGCACTCGCACTCAGTAGGTACCTGCGCTCACTGGGGGTGTGTACAGACTCCAGAGGGGCTCCTTCAACCCAAGTACTATAACAAGCCACCTCGTGGCATGAATCACTCAGGCTCTCGGCCTCACTCAATCATAAATCAGTAACAACATACTGCAGCGTGCAGCCCGATCCCATAAGTATCCTCACAGATGGGTCCCTCGGCCTTACTCAGTCATAAATCAGTAACAACATGTTGTGCGCGTGCAGCCCGATCCCATAAATATCCTCACAGATCAGGCCCTCGGCCTCACTCAGTCATCAATCTTTCCAGTCTCTCGGGCTCTCAAAATTCATATAAACAGCCCAAACAAAGGTAATGTCATGTATCAACAATGAAAAGCAAGAGACGGAGGCATAATAAGCAAGAAAAGCTATGATTGAGTAACAAACAACAATTAGCAACTAATTCAGCAAGTACACGATCTCGCATGCATCAACAGTGATCACATAAGGCCAAAACATGATTTCTAACATGAAGTACAATCAATTTCTATGAAAATAGAGTGAACATGTATTAAACAGTAGGCCAATTAATTCCAAAGTCTCGCGGGACGGACCAAGTCACAATCCCTATGGTGCACGCCCAACGCCCGTCACCTAGCATGTGCGTCACCTCCAAAATAGTCATACGATACAATATCCGGGGTTTTATACCCTTAGGACCAGATTTATAATTGTTACTTACCTCAATCCGAGCAAAATCTTACTCCACAAGGCATTTTTCGCTCAAATCAGCCTCCAAATGTCCCTAATCTAGTTACAATTAACTCGATTCATTTAATACATATTTTAGGAATTAATTCCATATGAAAAATACTATTTTTTCAACAAAATTTGAAATTAACCCAAAAATCGTCCGTGGGCCCGCATCTTGGAATATGACAAAAGTCACAAAATACGATAACTCATTCAATTACGAGTCCAACCATACTAATTTTACTCAAATCCGACTCCGAATCGATGTTCAAATCTTGAAAATTCATTTTTATGGAATTTAAGAAAACTCCTCCATTTATCTTCAAATATCAATAATCTAAAGCCAAAAATAAAGATTTATTCATGGTATATAATAACAAGAGAGTCAAGAACATTTACCCCAAGAATTTCCGTAACTTCTCGCTCAAAATTGCCCAAAATCCGAGCTTGGAAGTCCAAAAAAAATGAGGAAAACAAGACTGTGTTGTCCAGCATTTTTGGGGTTACTGTTCACGCGTGTTACTGTTCACAAATATTGTACACGTTACTGTACACGGATACTGTTCACGCGTGTTACTGTTCACGGATACTGTACACACTATTGTACACGGATACTGTTCACGCAGGTGCGGTCACTATTCACACGTGCGAAAAATGCAGAAACTGCCCAGAAAATTTCAGCAGATAAATACAAGTCTGAATTGATCCGTAAATCTTCCGAAATGCACCCGAGGCCCTCGGGACCTCAACAAAATACACCAACAAGTCCTAAAATATCATACGAACTTAGTCGAAACCTCAAATCACATCATAAAATGCTAAAACTATGGATCACACCCCAATTCAAGCCTAATGAATCTAAGAACGTCCAACTTCTATATTCGATGCAAAAGTCAAACCTTGGTCAAACTTTCCAAAAATCTTCTATTTTCCAGCTTTCGCCAAAATGCATCGAATTATCCTACAGACTTCCAAATCCAAATCCGAGCATGTGTTTAAGTCCAAAATCACCGTACGAAACTATTGGAATCATCAAAATTCCATTCCGGGGTCTTTTTCTCAAAAGTCAAATCTCCGGTCAAACTTAAGAAATCTTTAGCCTTAGATTTCTAGATTCCGTTAAATGGCGATAATTTGATCTAGGGACCTCCGAATTCGATTTCGGGCATATGACCAAGTCCCAAATCACGATACTGAACTATCGGAATGGTCGAAACTTGGATCCGGGTTCGTTTGCTCAAAATGTTGGCCGAAGTCAACTCAGTTGAGTTTTAAAGCTCTAATTCACATTTTAACCCATTTTTCACATAAAAACCTTCAGAAAAATTATACGGACTGTGCACGCAAGTCGAGAAGTTATAGATAGCGCTTTCAAGGTCTTAAAATACTGAGATAATTATTTAATTTAAAGATGACATTTTGGGTCATCACATTCTCCACCTCTAAAACAAACGTTCGTCCTCGAACGTACTAAGAATTATTCTCAGGTTACCAAATAGATGATTTTTCTTTTACACAAATATTTGCGATTGATCCCACATTACCGCATTCGACATAAGTCCGACAACAGCATTTCAATTGAGATTATTTCCTTTATCCAAATTTGTAAACTTTAAGACCAAATCTCTTACACTCCAATCATTTGCAGAAACGTCCGATTTTCACGTCAATACACGATATTAGTCTCGACTAGCTATAGCAACTCGTGCCTATGCATCCATCAAATACGAGGTGTTATATTCTCCGCCACTTAGGGTCATTCGTCCTTAAATGAGAAGTAGAGTCCGTCTTCAATCACATAATGTAACTTATCTCTTTCTTTGCACATGTCAATATCCCAAATTTTTCTAACTCCCAAATTTTTCAGAAATTTCGGCAGAGTCTCCCCTATAATTGGGCCTATCCATATGTCAGAGTAACACCAAAACAACTCCTAACAACATGTCCACAACCCAACAAAGCACCACAAAGTATATATCAATAACACTAATCTCCGCATTACAAGCACGACATTATCACAATGATATCTTGACATAAAACGCATCATATGCATGACCATAACCACATCTCTGGTCTTAATAGTTGTTCATAATAGATTAAATATCGCCAATTAACCTCATGTTAATAAATATTCCATTTCAATCCATCAGTTTACTAACAACAAGGCATGAAGATCTCATAATTACTTACGCGAATTAACAAGTAACAATTTACATCCTCCGGGCACTCACCTCGTAGTCTAAAACTCAATAATTACAATACAAATCTGGAAAATTATGCACAAAGATATTCATACAAGAATTTTCTTCAAATAATTCTAATAGGCATGACTCCCTATAAGTATTATAGTACAAATTTTAATTTCACAAAGGGAGCATTTAAACACATAATTTTTTTTCTTTCACCACAGGGACCTCGTCCTTATATAACATCTACTACGGCTTGTAGCCCGGTTTAAATATTTCTCATTATATTAAAATGCGAGGATCTCGTCCTCAGTTATGAATCACAAGTATTATTCACATCGTGTCGATCGAAATATTTAATTTTCTTCTTTCAAAATATTTTCCGTTTAACAAAATCACAACACATAATGATAGACATAGCTATCTCCATCAAATCTCCCAATAGGAGTATTCACAAAAGCAGATTTCAGAATTACGAAGCTCACTCATAAGTAGAGCACAATAGGAGGACTTTCCTCAATACTCAGAACCGAATCAAGTTAAGAAAATTGTTACTTTATAATAATTCGAGACCATACTTGTAACGATACCATCTGGTGTTTCGACCTCAGCCATACCTTAGAAAATATATCAACGGCTGGGTCTCCACCTCTTGGAGTCTCACCTCCACCTCTAACATCCTGACCCCTATCTCTGGATGGCCATTTAAGTGGAGTAGTAACTGCAATGGGGCGCGTAGCCTGAGTGCTTTTAAAAAATATGTTTCTCCCAAGTCTAGGACAATTTTCCCATGATGTGCGTAGTACTACCACATTCATAACAATCCCTTTGAGGGTTCAGCTACTCATATTGAGTCTATGCTAAACAACTGAAATAACCATTATATGAACCTCATGTCGGTAGTGCATTAAAAGAACTCACTGGAGCACCCCGAGTAATCAGATATATTGACTGGGCTGGCCGGCTACCCGAGCCCCTGTCATAATGATTTGTAGTTGTAGAGTAGAATCCGCTGAATCCTTTAAAACCTCGAGACTTCTTAGTCTTCTTAACTTCCTCTTTTCCTCATCCAGAACACATTAACATTTTGGCAATTTCTACCACTAGCTGAAATGAAGCATCAACTTTTAATTTTCCGAGTTCTACAAAATTTCAAAATCATAATTGAGTCCTTTAATGATTTTGTGGACTCGCTCTTTGGCTGTAGGAACTAAGGTAGGAGTATGGCGGCTAACTTATTGAACCTGATGGCATATTCTGACACTGTCATGGTGACCTGACACAACCATTCAGACCACATATAACACATATTACAGAGAATCCGGGAGACAAACTCCTTCAAAAACATTTTTGAGAACTGAGCTGAGTAGGTGGTGTTGCATTGGCTAGTCTGCCCTCTTCATAGGCTTGCCACAAACACCAACGGCTAATTTCTTATATTGCTATGTTGACTCAACACTGCTGAGCTAACTTATTTATTCATATACTCTTCGATTCTTCTTTGGGGTAACTCGTTCCCCTAATTATGCACAATAATCACAAAAGTATAGCTCCATCAAGATAAATCTTGGCACAAACTACATAGTCCAGAAGATCATCAACCATTGTACTTCCTCTGAAGCACCCCAAAATCTGCAACCTTGACTTCCACACTAAGTAGACCTTCAATAAATTTAAGGTTGTTTTTCTAACTCCTTTGATACTGAAGTAGTGGATAATTAAAGAGGCAGACATACCGCAAGTCCCAACCTTATCCCATGCATGTCTTAGGCCTTAAATATGTCTAAATTATTGGGGAGCCTTTCAGTACCATATATATATACATACATTTCAGGTCAAAACTGATATATTACATGACTATTCGATCCATTCATTGATAGTAGACATCCCCATTTGGCGTCAAGTCATGGGTCACAACGTACGATAATCCACAATGTTGACATTTATAACTCATATAAATCAACCAGACGTCAAGGTCCATTGCACCCCTACATGATTCACTGGGTGATCTTCTTAATATGTCCGCATCTTCAGACGGAACTATAACGGGTCTAGTAAATACCTAATCTTTCCACCACCTCTTGGCGGAACCCGTCATCTAAAACACAGTAAAATCAACCCCTATTTCTTTCAACTATTTCCATAACTCGAGGCCATATGCCAACTCAAGACAGAAGTCAAACACCCAAAAAAACTTACTACATCCTCAGCAAACTCTTCCCGTCACATTCAAACAATTTGAACACATCTCGCAATCAAATCATACTCACCCCTTAGTCATCCAATAACAAATCCCACCAGTAAGGACACAAACGAACATATAAGTCCCAAATGCACGTGCTCACACAATCGAAATCTCAATACTCAAGCCACAAACAAAACTTGGCCTCAAGTCCTCCAGACTGGCCCAACATCACATATATAAATCACATCTCTCACCTCATCCAGGGAATCACAAGTTGTCAACACACAGCAGATACCGAACGCTCATGTGCGCACACGAGTGCACAGAAGTATTTCAAGGAATTATACTTCAAGTTTAATCAATGTCGCACGATAAGAATTCAAGAATGTGGAATTTCCTAAAGGGTTCTGTAGCCTCTCGAAGATAAGTACAGACGTCTCCGTACCGATCCGCAAGACTATAGTAAACCTGCTCATGACTCGTGAGATCTATGTAACCTAGTGCTCTGACACCAACTTGTCACTACCCAAAATCTCATCCGTCGTGATGGCGCCTATCGTGGTACAAGGCAAGCCTCAACTCAACATCTTAACACAGTAGAACTTTTAAATAAAGGCAGAAGCAGTTAATATTAAATAAAACCTTTTAGAACAGAATATAACTCCAAAAGTACTAAATAATCCAGCCCTAAAACGCAGTGTCACTGAGTGCATGAGCATCTAAATTATACCAACATCCGACTGATAAAACACTGTCTAGAAATATAGAACAGTACAACATGAAAGGAAAGGAAAGTCAAGGTCAGCGAACGCCATGCAGCTACCTCAATAGTCTCATGAGTCTAACTCTTCAATCAGCAACCGTCGTGACCAGAAGTGTCTAGATCTGTACACGAGGTACATGGGGTAACGTGAGTACACCAACTCAGTAAATAACAGAAATAAATAAGGAACTGAGAAGTAGTGACGAGCTATGCAAATACAGTAACCTCCATAACTTCCAAATAAGAGTAGTCATACTTTCAATTTAACAGTTTAAGTCACATCATTACGTACTCAATAAACTAGATATCAAATTTGACTGAGCAGTAAATAATATCTTCCAATAATTTTCAAAACAGTGATATCACATCTGCGATGCAATAGTAATGAAAGAAATGTATTTTCACAGAATAACAGTCACTCTGTCTTCACATTCACTCATTCCTCCCAGTCGCTCAGCACTCGGCACTCAACACTTGCACTCAGTAGGTACCTGCGGTCACTGGGGGTGTGTATAGACTCCGGAGGGGCTCCTTCAGCCCAAGCGCCACCTAGTGGCATAAATCACTCAGGCCCTCGACCTCACTTAATCATAAATCAGTAACAACATGTTGCGACATGCAACCCGATCCCATAAATATCCTCACAGATGGGTCCCTCGACCTTACTCAGTCATAAATCAGTAACAACATGCTACGGCGTGCAGCCCGATCCCATAAATATCGTCTGAGATCAGGCCCTCGACCTCACTTAGTCATCAATCTCTCCAGTCTCTCAGGCTCTCAAAAATCATATAAATAGCCCAAATAGAGGTAATATCATGTATCAACAATGAACAGCAAGAGACAGAGGCATAATAAGCAAGAAAAGTTATGACTAAGTATAAAACAGCAATTACCAGCTAATTCAGCAAGTACACGACCTCGCAGGTCTCAATGGTGATCACATAAGGCCTAAACATGATTTCTAACATGAAGTACAGTCAATTTCTATGAAAACAAAGGGAACATGTATAAAACAGTAGGCCAAATTAATTCCACAGTCTCGCGGGACGGACCAAGTCACAATCCCTACGGTGCACGCCCGCGCCCGTCACCTAGCATGTGCCTCACCTCCAAAATAGTCATACGACACAATGTCCAGGGTTTCATACCCTTAGGGCCAGATTTATAACCGTTACTTACCTCAATCCGAGCAAAATCTTACTTCGCAATGCCTTTTGAGCTCAAATCGGCCTCCAAATGTCCCGAATCTAGGCACAGTTAACTCGATTCATTCAATACATATTTAAGGAATTAATTCCATATGAAAAATAATAATTTTTCAACAAAATCTGAAATTAACCAAAAAATCGCATGTGGGGCCCACATCTCGGAATACGACAAGAGTCACAAAATACGACAATACATTCAATTACGAGTCCAACCATACTAATTTTACTCAAATCCGACTCTGAATCGATGTTCAAATCTTTAAAATTCATTTTTATGGAATTTTAGAAAATTCCTCCATTTCTCTTCAAATATCAATAATCTAAAGCCAAAAATAAAGATTTATTCATGGAATAAAATCACAAGAGTCAAGAACACTTACCGCAAGAATTTCCGTAACTTCTCGCTCAAAATTGCCCAAAATTCGAGCTTGGAAGTCCAAAAAAAATGAGGAAAACCGGACTGCTCATCTTTTACACTGTCCAAAATTTTCGGGTACTGTTCACGCGTGTTACTGTTCATGGATACTTTACACACTACTGTACACGGCTACTATACACGGATACTATGCACACGTGTACTGTTCACAGATACTATACACGTGTGCGAAAAATGCAGAAACTGCCCAGAATATTTCAGCAGATAAATACAAGTTTGAATTGACCCGTTAACCTTCCGAAATCCACTCGAGGCTCTCGGGACCTCAACAAAATACACCAACAAGTCCTAAAACATCATACAAACTTAATCGAAACCTCAAATCACATCATAAAATGCTAAAACCGTGCATCACACCCCAATTCAAGCCTAATGAATCTAAGAACGTCCAACTTCTATATTCGATGCAAAAGCCTACCAAATCAACTCAGAATGACTTTAAATTTTGCATACAAGTCATAAATGACATAACAAAGCTATGAAAATTGTCAGAACTGGATTCTGACCCCGATATCAAAAAGTCAACCCTCGGTCTAACTTTCCATAAATCTTATATTTTCCAACTTTCGCCAAAATGCACCGAATTATCCTACAGACTTCCAAATCCAAATTCGAACATGTGCCTAAATCCAAAATCACTATGCGAAACTATTGGAATCATCAAAATTTCATTCCGGGGTCTTTTTCTCAAAAGTCAAATCTCCGGTCAAACTTAAGAAATCTTTAGCCTTAGATTTCTCGATTCCGTTAAATGGCGATAATTTGATCTAGGGACCTCCGAATTCGATTTCGGGCATATGACCAAGTCCCAAATCACGATACGGAACTACCGGAATGGTCAAAACTTGGATCCGAGTTCATTTGCTCAAAATGTTGACCGAAGTCAACTTAGTTGAGTTGTAAAGCTCCAATTCACAATTTAATACATTTTTCACATAAAAACCTTCCGGAAAATTATACGGACTGCGCACGCAAGTCAAGAAATTATTGATAGTGCTTTTCAAGGTCTTAAAATACCAAGATAATTATTTAATTTAAAGATGACATTTTAGGTCATCACATTCTCCACCTATAAAATAAACATTCGTCCTCGAACGTACTAAGAATTATTCTCAGGTTGCCAAATTGATGATTTTTCTTTTACACAAATATTCGTGATTAATCCCACATTACCGCTTCTGACATAAGTCCGACAACAACATTTCAATTGAGATTATTTCCTTTACGCATATTTGTAAACTTTAAGACCAAATTTTTTAAACTCCAATCATTTCCAGAAAGGACCGATTTTCACGTCAACACACGATATTAGTTTCGACTGGCTATAGCAACTCATGCCTACACATCCATCAAATACGGGGTGTTATAGAGACTTTGGCCATTTTGCTTTATTTATTTCACTTCTTGGGTGATTTGTTGAGCTTCTTAGAGAGGGGTTTCCACCTAGCTATTGAAGGTAAGTAATTACTACCCAATGTGAATTTAATACATATATTATGGGTAGATTTTAACATATAAAATTGTGAAAATTATGGGTTTAGTCGAAAAACCTAGATTTTGATAAAAATGGGACTTAACCACGAAAATGATTATGAAATTGGATGAAAAATGATATATTTGAGTTCGTGAGGTTATGGATAATAATTATCTTCGAAAATTTTCGAAATCCGGGCATGTGAGCCTGGGGTGAATTTTAGGAATCTTCCAAGTAGGGGTGGGTAATTACCCTAATAGTTAAATTATGAACTTTTAAGTATATATTGACTTATTTATATAATATTTGGCTAGTTTTGGGTTGTTTGGCACCGAGTTGAGGATTTAAAGCATATTTGTGGACCAAAAGTGAGCTTGAGAACGAGGTAAGTCTCCTGCCTAACCGTGTAAGAGGAAACTCATCCCCTTAGGTGTATCTTTGTCATAAATTACATATGTAGGGAGATATGTATGCACTAAGTGATGAGAGTCCGTGCGTAGCTATATTTCATGATTGTTCGGGTAGTCTTAGGTTTATATAATGCTTTAATTGTATTGTCATGGTTGTTATGCATATTAATTATCTTGAATATAGCTGAGACTAGATATTTTAAAGTTGAAAACTTCCACGTTAGATTTTTTATTATGGGGAAAGAATTAAAGAATATTTAATAAATCTAAGAAATCCATGTCCTCTCGTGTCGCAAGTACTTCTGCGAGAGAAGTAAACATCTCTATTCTCATGGGAGCGGGCCGTTTTCCTCGACAGTTTAATAGATGCATCTATGGTTTGTGTCGTTCGACCCTCCGCAGTGCACACGATACAATTTTGGATCGGGCCATACGAGCTCGACATAAATCGTGTGTGATATTACTCAGAGCCTGATTACACTTGATTTTGCTTTATGGCTTGAGAGGTTATAATTTATTTAAAGACAAAAATTGAATTGGGATTAGTAGGTTGTCATGACCCTAAACCCAACTCGGTCGTGATGGCGCATCTCGACAAGGCCAGTAGACTCACTTCCAATTCACTTTAAGCAATTAAAATAATAACTACTAAGTCTTTAATCAAAAATAAAATCCCAAAATAAGCATTTAACAGTATAATTTGCGGAAATAAAAGCCAACACAGCCCGATATCGGGGTGTCACCAGTCATGAGCATCTAAAACAATACTAAATGTCTGAAAGTCTACTCCGCTACTAAATAACTGAATCAGAAAAGAAATAAGATAGAGGGAGGTTGTACTGGGCAGCGAATCGCCAAGCAGCTACCTAGTAAACCTTTGAAGATCTGCTGAGACTGTCAACCCTCTGTAGCAGGACTTGTAGTGCCCGAATCTGCACACAGAGGTGCAGGGAGTAAAGTGAGTACTTCCAACTCAGTGAGTAATAAGAATAAATGAAGACTGGACGATATAAAATCACGTTAAACACAACATTTAGCTATCAGATGCATAACAAAATCAGTAACAGAATCTAACGATGAAATCTCATAAAAACACCTTTTAAGCAGTCAACAATAGATAGGAAAAATAACTAGGAATGGTAAACACATAAGAACTGCCCCTCGGGCACAATAACAACAAATCAGCCCCTCGGGCGATATCACAGAACAATACCAGCCCCTCGGGCTATATCTCATGTCACAATGGCTACTCGCGCTCACTGGGGATGTGCAGACTCCTGAAGGGGCCCCTTACGGCCCAAGCACAATATCAAGCCATCTCGTGGCATCATAAACATGCTCTCGGCCTCATATCAATATCAAGCCACCTCGTGGTGTACAATCTCAGAACCTCGGCCTCATTATCATAATTAGTGTATCACTGTTGCGGCGTGCAACCCGACCTAAAAGTATCCTCATAATACAGGCCCTCGGCCTTACTCAGTCAGAATTTCATAAGCCCTTCGGGCAATAGTAAAAATATGCAACTCAACTCAAAATATCCTTAAAACATCATTTAAGGTTTCTAAAACAGATTAACATAGCTGAGTTTTGAAAATATTGAAAGATCTGGCCTGACTGAGCACAAGTATGAAATCAAACAGTGAGGAAAATATCATTAACGATCTCCTAAGGGTTCAAATAATTGGCATGAAGCCCAAATATGGCATTTAGCCCAAAGTATAATAATATCAAACAATTAGCTACCCAATATACCGAAAATATTCATTCGATATGGACTAAGTCACAATTCCCAATGGTGCACGACCCCACACTCGTCATCTAGCGTATGTGTCACCTCAACATAGTCGAACATTGTGTAATCCGGGGTTTCATACACTCAGAACAACATTTAAGATCATTACTCACCTCGAACTACCTCGAAAAGCTACTTGCAACACGCTTGCCTCTCGAACCATCTTCCGAGTGATCCAAATCTACCAAGTTAACATTTTTATCATCAAATTATGCTAAACGAATGAATTCCAATTGAAAAATATCGATTTTAAGCGCAAAATCCGAAATCAGTCAAAATTTAACCCCCGGGTCTGTGTCCCGGAACTGGAAAAACTTTATACCAAAATGTTCTTCATCATCGCACGAGTCCGTACGTATAAAGAACTCGAAAATCGGAGTTCGTTTGGCCCCTCAAATCATCCCTAGAAGGTCTCATAATCTCAAACCCTAACTCCACCTTTTTCTACTGATTTTCATGAATTAAACACTGATATTTTATTCCTTAATGACAAATAATCGAGTTTTAGGGTCCAAAATTCTTACCTCAATGAAGAACAGTGATTTCCTCTCTTCAAAATCGCCTCAAAGCTCTTTCCCCGTTCAAAAATGGTGTAAAAGGGTTTAATTGTCGCAGAGGGTTTAGTTAAATACTTCTCACGCATTTTACTGTTCACCCGAGTACTATTCACCCGAGTAACTGTTCACCCGAGTTACTTTTCACCCGAGTTACTGTTCATGCTGCTGTGAAAAAATGCAACAGCTTTTTTTCTAGTCTAAATTGATTCGTTAACCTTTCGAGATCCACTCGAGGCCCTCGGAAATCTCAACAAATATACCAACACGTCCCATAACATCATTCTAACTTAGTCGAGCCTTTGAAACACCAAAAACAATAACAAAACACCAAAATCACATCAAATTCAAGCCTATGAACTTTGAAATTCCTAAATTCCACCAACGACGCCGAAAGTATCAAAAACAACTCCGATTGACCTGAAATTTTGCAGACATATCCAAAATGACATTACGAACCTGTTTCAACTGTTGGAATTCCATTCCGACCCTGATAGCCTATTTTCCACTGCCAACTGGAAATCGCCAAAAACTAACTTCGCCAATTTAAGCCTAATTCTACACCAAACATCACAAAAATATTCCGGACACTCTCCTAAGTCCCAAATCACCTAACGAAGCTATCCGATCAATAAAATCCGCATTCCAAGGTCGTTTACCAATAAGTCAACTCTCGATTGACTTTTCTAAATCTAAAGCTACTTTTAGAGACTAAGTGTCTCAAACCTTACCAAAACCATTCCGAATTCGATCCGACCAACCCGATACCACATAACACGGATAAACAAAGCATAAAGAAGCAGAAATGGGGAAAAACAAAGCGGTAACTCATGAGACGACTGGCTGGGTCGTCACATCTTTCCCAACTTAAACAAACATTCGTCCTCAAACGAGTCAAGAAACATACTTGAAGCCTCAAACTGGTGAGGATATCTGCTCCGCATATCCTGCTCAGTCTCCCAAGTAGCCTCCTCCACGGGCCGACCTCTCCACTGCACTTTCACTGAAGCTATATCCTTTGACCTCAACTTTCGAATCTGATGCTCCAAAATAGCCGCTGGCTCCACATCATAAGTCAAGTCACCATCCATCTGAACCGTGCTGAAATCTAAAACATGAAATAGATCCCCAATATACTTCCGGAGCATAGAAACATGAAATATCGGATGCACACTCGACAAGCTAGGTGGCAAAGCAAGCTCATAAGCCACCTCCCCAATCCTCCTAAGCACCTCGAAAGGCCTAATGAACCGAGGACTCAATTTACCCTTCATCTCAAATCTCATAACACCCTTCATGGGTGAAACCTTCAACAGAACCTTCTCACCAACCATGTAGGACACATCCCGAACCTTCCTATCAGCATAACTCTTTTGTCTCGACTGCGCTGTATGAAGCCTCTCCTGAATTACCTTCACGTTGTCTAAAGCATCCTGCACCAAGTCTATCCCCAGTATCCTAGCCTCACCGGGCTCGAACCAACCAACTGGAGATGTACACCGTCTCCCATACAGAGCCTCATATGGAGCTATCTGAATACTCGATTGGTAGCTGTTGTTGTAAGGAAACTCTGCAAGCGATAGAACTGATCCCATGACCCTCCGAAATCAATGACACAAGCATGCAACATGTCCTCTAATATCTAAATATTGCGCTCGGACTGCCCGTCCGTCTGAGGGTGAAAAGTTGTGCTCAACTCAACCATAGTGCCCAACTCTCGCTGCACAGACCTCCAAAACTGCGAAGTGAACTGAGTGCCCCTATTTGAAATGATGGAAACTGGGACACCATGCAAACGAACAATCTCCCGAATATAGATCTCTGCCAACTGCTATGAAGAATAGGCAGTACACACAGGAATAAAGTGCGCGGACTTGGTCAGCCGATCCACAATCACCCAAATAGCATCGAACTTCCTCAAAGTCCGTGGAAGTCCAGCTATAAAGTCCATAGTGATCCTCTCCCACTTCCACTATGGAATATTCATCCGCTGAAGCAAGCCACCCGGTATCTGATGCTCGTATTTCACCTGCTGACAATTGAGACACCGAGCTATAAATTTCACAATGTATTTCTTCATTATTCTCCACCAATAGTACTGCCTCAAATCCTAATACATCTTCGCGGCACTCGGATGAATGGAATACCGCGAGCTATGGGCTCCTCCTGAATCAACTCCCAAAGCCCATCTACATTGAGCACACAAATCTGGCACTACATCCTCAACACCCCATCATAGCCAATGGTCACATCTCTGGTATCATCGTGCTGAACTCTGTCCTTAAGGACAAGCAAATGAGGATCATCATGCTGGCCCTCCCTGATCTGATCATATAAGGAAGACGGAGAAACCACACAAGCCAACACCCGACTGGGCTCCGAAATATCCAACCTCACGAACCGATTGGCCAAGGCCTGAACATCAACTGCAAGAGGTCTCTCCCCAACTAGAATATATGTTAGACTCCCCATACTCACCGCCTTTCGGCTCAGAGCATCGGCCACCACATTGGCCTTCCCCGGATGTTACAATATAGTGATATCATAATCCTTAAGCAACTCCAACCACCTTCGTTGCCTCAAATTGAGATCCTTCTGTTTGAACAAGTGCTGGAGACTGTGATGATCAGTAAACACCTCACAAGGCACACCATACAAGTAATGCCTCCAAATCTTTAACGCGTGAACTATGGCAGCCAACTCCAAATCATGAACGGGATAGTTCTTCTCATAGGGCTTCAACTGACGAGAAGCATAAGCAATAACTCTAACATCCTACATCAATACACAACCAATACCGACCCTCGAAGTATCACAATACACAGTATATGAACCTGAAGCTGACGACAAAACTAACACTGGAGCTATGGTCAAAGCTGTCTTGAGCTTCTGAAAGCTCTCCTCACACTCGTCCGACCATACAAAGGAAGCACCATTCTGAGTCAACTTGGTCAAGGGCGATGCAATAGATGAGAATCCCTGAACAAACAGGTGATAATAACCAGCTAAACCAAGAAAGCTGCGAATCTCTGTGGTTGAGGACGGTCTGGGCCAACTCTGAACCGCCTCTATCTTCTTTGGATCAACCTAAATACCCTCACTAGACACCACGTGTCCCAAGAATGCTACTGAACCGAGCCAAAACTCACACTTGGAGAACTTTGCATAAAGCTTCTCCTCTCTCAATCTCTGCAACACAACCCTCAAATGCTCCACGTGCTCGTCCTGACTACGCGAATATACCAGAATGTCATCAATGAAGACTATGACAAACAAGTCAAAATAAGACCGGAACACGCTGTTCATCAAATGCATGAACGTTGCTGGGGAATTAGTCAGCCCAAAATACATCACCAAGAAATCATAATGACCATATCTGGTCCTAAAAGCTGTCTTGAGAATATTCGAATCCTTGATCTTCAACTGGTGATAGCCTGAATGGAGATCAATCTTGGAGAACACTCTCACTCCCTGAAGTTAGTCGAATAAATCATCAATGCGAGGCAAAGGGTACTTATTCTTAACTGTTACCTTGTTCAATTGCATATAATCAATGCTCATTATCATAGTGCCATTCTTCTTCTTCACAAATAGAACCGGCGCGCCCCAAGGCGACATACTAGGCCGAATGAACCCCTCATCAAGGAGTTCCTGAAGCTGCTCTTTTAACTCCTTCAGCTCCGCTGGTGCCATATGGTACGACGGAATAGAAATACGCTGAGTGCCCGGCACCAGGTCAATACCAAAATCAATGTTCATGTACGGTGGCATGCCCGACAGGCTGCAGGGAACACATCGGGAAAATTCCTCACAACTAGAATAAAATCAATACTAGGAGTCTGAGCTCCGACATCCCTCACAAAGGCTACATACGAAAGACATCCCTTCCCAACCATACGCTAGGCCTTCAAGAAGGAGATTACCCTACGTGGAACATAATTAGTTAAGTCTCGCCACTCGATCTCTGGCACACCCAGTATAGCCAATATGACTGTCTTGGCATGATAGTCTAGAATAGCACGACACGGAGATAACCAATCCATGCCCAAAATGACATCAAAATCCACCATACACAATAATAACAGATCTACACGGGTCTCCAAACCCCCAATAGTCACCACACACGACCAGTACACATGGTCTACAACAACAGTATCATCCACCTGGGTAGATACATGAATAGGAGAAACCAGGGACTCACGGGGTGTACCCAAATAATGAGAAAAGTATTATGACACATAAGAAAAGGTGGAACCGGGATCAAATAATATAGAGGCATCTTTGGGGCAGACTGAAACAATACCTGTAATGACAGCATCAGAAGCAATAGCATCGGGTCTAGCTGGAAGTGCATAGAAATGGGCTTTACCGTCACCTGATCGGCCTCCCCCTCTAGGCGACCCCCAGCTGACTGACCTCCACCCCTAGCTGGCTGGGCGGGTGGTGATGAAGCAATTGGTGCTAAAGCCGATGATTGACCCCTCTGTTGAGATGAATTTGCGAGATGACGAGGGCACTGCCTTCACATATGACCCATCTATCTGCACTCATAACAACTCCTAGGTGCTGGAGAAGGGGACTGAAGGGAACCCTTCGCACCAGAGTGACTAGCAGATGCACCTGGCGTAGAGGAGCCCTGAACTGATGGAGCACAAGATGAACTCTGAGCTGGAAGGGCACTAAGTAATGACTGGACCTGCTGAGAACTGTGATAACCATGACTCGAAGACGCCCCACGATAACCTGGGCGAGCTGGCTAAGCCTTCCTGAATGGACGACCTCTGTCGAGCTTAAACTGACCTCTCGATAGAGCACCACTATAACTACTAGATCCTCGAGGCCTCTTGGCCTCCCTCTCCTCTCGCTCCTAGAGACGAATAGAATCAATATCACGGGCAATATCCACAACCTCCTCGAACATAGCACCAATCACCCTCTCCCTGGTCATAAGAATGCGAAGTTGATAAGTGAGGCCATCAACAAACCTCCTAATCCTCTCTTTATCTGTCGGGACCAACCAAATCGCGTGACGAACTAACTCAGAAAACCTCATCTCGTACTACATCGCAGTCATCTCTCCCTGACGCAACCACTCAAACTCCCTACGCAGCTGCTCCCTACCAGACTACGACACATACTTCTCTAGAAAGAGAACGGAGAACTGCTGCCAGGTAAGAGGTGTTGCACCAACATGCCTACGCCTCTCAAATGCCTCCCACCATGTGAAGGCAACTCCAAAAAACTGATAAGTAGTGAAAGCGACCGCGCTGGTCTCCAGAATACTTGTTGTACGAAGCATCCTCTAGCACTTATCTAAGAAACCTTGGGCATCCTCGCCCTCTGCACCACTGAAGGTCGAAGGCTGAAGTCTACCAAACCTCTCCAACCTGCGCTGCTCATCCTCTAGCATAGCAGGAACTACATAATCCTTAGCAGCTGCAATCGGCTGGGCTGGATGTGCCTCCGGTGTATGCACTCCCCGAACCACCGAATCGAGTGTGCAGGCGGCGGGAGTCTGATAGCCTCCCCCTGCCTTAGAAGTGGTTGCGGCAGTAGAAACCGCGACCGCCTGAGCAAGACTCGTACATACAGTCAATATCTGGGCCAAAGTCTCCTGAAGACCCGGAATCACAATGGGCACAGCTGGTGCTTGAGCGGGTGCTGCTGGAGCGTCCACAGCCGGGACATAATCCTGAGCTGGTGCGGCTGGTGGATCTGCAGGTGCTGCCCCACCTGCTGCGGGGGCTGCACCTCTAACCCTACCACGGCCTCGAACGCGTCCTCGGCCTCTAGTGGCTCCAACTGGTGGTACTGGTGGTCGTCCATCCTGACCGGTATAGCGTGTCCTTACCATCTGTGAGAGAATAGAATAACAGAAGTTTAGTTCTCGGATCAACAAATTTGCACGACAAGAATTTCAAGAATATGGAATTTTTCCTAAAGGTTCTGCAACCTCTCGAGGATAAATACAGACGTCTCCGC
The DNA here is from genome assembly GCF_000393655.2 of Nicotiana sylvestris. Taxonomy (NCBI): domain Eukaryota; kingdom Viridiplantae; phylum Streptophyta; class Magnoliopsida; order Solanales; family Solanaceae; genus Nicotiana; species Nicotiana sylvestris. The sequence goes on from NC_091064.1 coordinate 109,649,920, forward strand.
ACCGATCCGCACGACTCTACTAAACCTGCTCATGACTCATGAGACATATGTAACCTAGGCTCTGATACCAACTTGTCACGACCTAAACCCAACCCGGTCGTGATGGCGCCTCTGGTGAAGATAAGGCCAGCCGACTCACTTCCAATTCACTTTAAGCAATTAAACTAATAACTACTAAGTCTTTAATCAGAAATAAAATCCCAAAATAAACATTTAATAGTATAATTTGCGGAAATAAAAGCCAACACAACCCGACATCGGGGTGTCACCAGTCATGAGTATCTAAAACAATACTACCAGTCTGAAAGTCTACTCCACTACTAAATAACTAAATCTGAAAAGAAATAAGATAGAGGGAGGTTGCACAGGGCTGCGAATCGCCAAACAGCTACCTAGTAAACCTCCGAAGATCTGCTGGGATTGTCAACCCTTAGTAGCAGGACACGTAGCGCCCGAATCTATACATAGAGGTGCAGGGAGTAAAGTGAGTACTTCCAACTCAGTGAGTAATAAGAATAAATAAAGACTGAACGATATAAAATCACGTCAAACACAACATTTAGCTATCAGATGTATAACAAAATCAGTAACTTAATTTTACGATGAAATCTTATAAAAATACCTTTTTAAGCAATCAACAATAGATAGGAAAAACAACTAGGAATGGTAAACACATAAGAACTGCCCCTCGGGCACAATAACATCAAATCAGCCCCTCGGGCGATATCACAGAACAATACCAGCCCCTCGGGCTATATCTCATGTCATAATGGCTACTCGCGCTCACTGGGGATGTGCAGACTCCTGAAGGGGCCCCTTACGGCCCAAGCGCAATATCAAGCCATCTCGTGGCATCATAAACAGGCTCTCAGCCTCATATCAATATCAAGCCACCTCGTGGCGTACAATCTCAGACCATCAGCCTCATTATCATAATTAGTGTATCACTGTTGCGCCGTGCAACCCGACCTTAAAGTATCCTCACAATACAGGCCCTCGGCCTTACTCATTCAGAATTTCACAAGCCCTTCGGCCAATAGTAAAAATATGCAACTCAGCTCAAAATATATTTGAAACAGCATTTAAGGTTTATAAAACAAATTAACATAGTTGAGTTTTGAAAACATTGAAAGATCTGGCCTGACTAATCACAAGTATGAAATCAAACAGTGAGGAAAATATCATTAACGATCTCCTAAGGGTTCAAATATTTGGCACGAAGCCCAAATATGGCATTTAGCCCAAAGTATAATAATATCAAACAATTAGCTACCAAATATACAAAAAATAGTCATTCGGGATGGACTAAGTCACAATCCCCAACAGTCCACGACCCCACGCTCGTCATCTAGCGTGTGTGTCATCTCAACACAACCGAATGTTGTGTAATCCGGGGTTTCATACCCTCAAAACATCATTTAAGATCATTACTCACCTTGAACTAGCCCGAAAAGCTACTCTGCAACATGCTTGCCTCTCAAACCAACTTCCGAGTGCTCCAAATCTAGCAAGTTCAAATTTTTATTATCAAATTATGCTAAACGAATGAATTCCAATTGAAAAATATCGATTTGAAGCACAAAACCCGAAATCAGTCAAAACTCGACCCCTGGATCCGCATCCCGCAACTGGACAAACTTTATACCAAAATGTTCTTCATCATCTTACGAGTCCATACAAATAAAGAACTCGAAAATCGGAGTTTGATTGGCCCCTCAAATCATCCCTAGAAGGTCTCATAATCTCAAGCCCTAACTCCACCTTTTCTACTGATTTTCATGAATTAAACACTGATATTTTGTTCCTTAATCACAAATAATCGAGTTTTAGGGTCCAAAATTCTTACCTCAATGAAGAACAATAATTTTCTCTCTTCAAAATCGCCTCAAAGCTCTTTCCCCGTTCAAAAATGGTGTCAAAGGGTTTAATGGTCGCGGAGGGTTTATTTAAATACTGCTCACCCGTTTTACTGTTCACCCGAGTTACTTTTCACCCGAGTTACTGTTTATGCTGTTGTGAAAAAATGCAGCAGCTTTTCTTCTAGTCTAAATTGATCTGTTAACCTTTCGAGATCCACCCGAGGCCCTCAAAAATCTCAACAAATATACCAACACGTCCCATAACATCATTCGAACTTAGTCGAGCCTTCAAAACACCAAAATCACAACAAATTAAAGCCTATGAACTTTGAAATTCCTAAATTCCACCAGCGACGCTGAAACTATCCAAAACAACTCCGATTGACCTGAAATTTTGCAGACATATCCAAAATGACATTACGAACCTGTTTCAACTGTCGGAATGGACCCGATAGCCTATTTTCCACTGCGGACCGGAAATCGCCAAAAACTAACTTCGCCAATTCAAGCCTAATTCTACACCAGACATCACAAAAATATTCCGGACACACTCCTAAGTCCCAAATCACCTAACGAAGCTATCTGAGCCATAAAATCTGCATTCCGAGGTCGTTTACCAATAAGTCAACTCTCGGTTGACTTTTCTAACTCTAAAGCTACTTTTAGAGACTAAGTGTCTCAAACCTTACCAAAACCATTCCGGATTCAATCCGAGCAACCCGATACCACATAACACGGATAAGCAAAGCAATAAGAAGCAAAAATGTGGAAAAACGGAGCGGTAACTCATGAGACGACTGACCGGGTCGTCACATAGGTGTTGGCTAGAAATTCTTGGAATTTATTATCAGCTAAGGAACCATTTATTCACTTCTTGCTATTGTGTTATTATAATTATTTCTATGTTATATACCTGTTTAGAATTTCTGCATTTTATTTTTGGCTAATAGTAAGTGTCGTTGTCGACCCCTCGTCACTACTTCTTCGAGGTTAGACTGGATACTTACTGGGTATATGTTGTTTATGTACTCACGTATACTTCTGTAATAACCGTGCAGGATCTGAGGTAGGTGCATCTGGTAGTCATCCCGGCGCGCTCCCCTGATACCCCGAGACCTAGTGGTGAGCTACTTTCTGAGTCCGTTGCGCAGCACCCCGAGTCTCTTGTTTGTATTTACTTTCTGTCTACTCTATTTCAGATAGTAGTTTAGTGTTTTGTATATTCTACTAGTAGTTCACACACTTGTTACACCAGGTCTTGAAATTTTGCTAGTAGACAATTGATGGTTTTTGAGTATTTACTTCACCACACTTGTTCTTATAAATCTTAACGCTTTATTTTATTAAAATTCTCACCTCTTACTTACTTAATAATTAAAAATCAATTATTTCTAAAATGATAAATAGAATAAATACATGGCTAGTTCATTGTTGGCTTGCGTAGAAGAGACGTTGGGCATCATCACGACCTATAGGGAAAATTGGGACTTGACATATGTATGTAGTTGGAGGCTTAGACAGTGAATGCATGTGCACCACTGCTTGTACACTGACTTAGTCTCTGTATTTGATGGTAGATAATAACATTTTTTTACCTTCTCTCAACTAAAATTTGTTGATCCTCTTTGCAGCAATAAAGAAATCCAGCAACGAACGATGGAAGAAGTAGCAGATTACTTGGCACTAATTTTTTTGATGCTGGTTTTCATATTCGCCTCAGCCAAAAACACTTTTGAATAAAATAAAAAATAAAATCCAAACCATATAAAGGAAATAACCCCACATCAAAACCTTTGAGAAGAGAAAATCTGTTGAATCAGCATAAGCAAACAACATAAAAATAAAAATGAAAGGAAAAATAGAGAAACACTGTCAAATATTGGGAATGGGAGAGGGACGGCAACATCAACTGTGGCTTATCTATTTACAATATATAATAATATGATAAAATGCAAGGGAAGGAACGTTTCTTTATGGTGGTGACCTTTGGATTTCTAAATAAAGAAACGTTTATTTACGGTGGCAACCTTTGGATTTCCAAATTAAAAGATAGGAGGATGAAGCCTAGTCCATCTATTCAACCGCTTCTGCTTCTCAACGGTCGCGGCCGGTCTAGTCTCCACTCTAATCGCTGCAACCGGCTGAACCCCGCCCGTAGGCAATGCACCTAGGATCTGATACATAGCAGCGGTATGCCCTGGTGTATGAGCGGTAGGGGTATGTGCTCCCTCTCTCGCCTGAGATGTGGCCGGATCTGTTGGAAATAGTCCGGCTTGAGTCATAGAATTCATGAACCACAGCATACGGCCCATGACCTCCTAAAATCAGGGACGTACATAGAAATTTTTTGTAAGCGGTGTCACATTAAAAAAATAAACAAATTATTGTAATGATACACATTAAAATAATACAAATTCGAATCTGATTAAAAAATGAATTCAAGTATATTGGAGTACTACTACCCCACTGGACAAATTTCATTTTTTGAAATGTATTTAGAATATCCTTATTAGAAATAATACTAAATACTACTTTTTCTTTATATAAAACACTAAATAATTACTTAAAAACTTTCATTATTTGACTTTGCTAATTGATTTGGACCAACTTTATAGATAGAAAGAAAACGTACCATGGAACATACTTAGAGGAAAAATATTGTTAAAGGAACACATATTTATGCAGAAAACGCATAAAAAAAGTTTACCCGATTTAATAGAGGCTGCCGAAGTTCGAACTCGGGACGTCTCCTAAAAAAGAGGAATGCTTGACCAGGAGAGCTAGCGAGATGTATCTGTCAATTAGTGTCATTTTATCTTATTTAACAGATATACTTTGCACAAATTAATAATTTACATATGTTTACTGAATTTTTCCGGCGAAGCGGTGTCGGATGACACTGCTTACACCAAGGTGCATCCGCCCCTGCATGAAATCCTTGTGCGGACATAAAGTCCGAGGTCGGCTCAGCTGCAGGAATCTTATCCTGCTCCTCAATAACAGGATCTTCCATCGAATCCATTGGTAGTACTGCAAAAGAAACTCTAGGACGCACTCGTCCTCTAGTAGGAGCGGTGGCCCTCCCTCGATCTCTGCCTCTACCTCTGACGAATGAGGGAGCAACCCCTCTGTCATCGATACTGCCGTCACACATGTTCTAACCATCTGGAAGAGAATAAGAGAAAGATACTTAGTACAACATCAACTGCAAGATAGGAGATGAACAGAAAAAAGTTTCCAAACACCCTATAGTCTCTCAAAGATAAGTACGGATGTCTTCACACCAATCCGCAAGACTTTACGAGGCCTGCTCATGAATTGTGAGACCTATGTGAACCTAGTGCTCTGATACTAAGCTATCATGACCCAGTTCCCATCTTAGGCCGTGATAGCGCCTAATGTTGTCGTAAGCAAGCCAACGGTGAACCATCAACTTTATTATCCATTTTTATACTCTTAAAATCAGATGTTTCATTAAGTAAGTGAAGGAACCATAGAGACATACTTATGTTCTTACTGAGCCCTAAAGTATAAAAGAAATATAAAACAAAATGATGATAATGTTAGGCAAACCATAATCATCTACTAGAAATTTTCAAAAATCCGATGTCACAAGTGCACGAGCAACCTAGTAGAATATATACAAACCACTATAGCTAGTGTCTGAAACAAAATAGATAGAGATGATAAAGATAACAAGAAGGAGGCTCCGGGTGTTGAAGATCGGAGCATGGAGAGCAGCTCACCACTAAGCCTCCGGATAGTGCGTATGCGCACCCATATAACAGCCTGAAGTACATTTCTCAGTACCTTCACAATTAATGTAGAACTGTAGTATAAGCATGTAAATCAATGCGTCCCCAGTAAGTATCTAATCTAACCTTGACGAAGTATTGTCATGGAGTCAACATAAACACTTACTAGTGGTCCAATAAATAAACTACATGAATTATAAATAAGCATGTAACACAATAATAATAATGAAATAAGAAATTATAACTAACATGATCCTTCAACATAATGACAGTATGAAAGCCACAGTTATCGGGTTCTATATCAAACAGATAAGGAACATCAAGTAAATGCCAAGTCTCAAATCAGGAAGGAAATCTCATGTACAGTGGCGGAGGCATGATTTCCGCTAAGGGGGTTCAAAAAGAAAAAAATTAAGAAGATTGTAGCTAGAGGGAATTGAACCTATGACCTTACAAAAGTTTGAACCCCCTTGACCACTCAGCTATGTTTTTGGGTTGTGTCAAGGGGATTCAAAGCTTTATATATAGAGGTAAAAAATATATTTTTCCTTATATATACTATGTAATTTTTCGGTGAAGGGGGTTCGGGTGAATCCCCTTCCGCCCCTCTAAATCGACCTCTACTCATGTATATTTTAACTCCCAACGATATTACGCACGAATTATGCCAAGGTCGTAGGGCCCGATCCCTAATAATAGTGTACTCTACCAATGTCGTACGACCCCATCTATGAATACATCTCAAAAATACTGCCAAGGTTTGGCATACGACCCGATCCATAATGATATTTCATAACGCTACCAAGGCGTACGACCCGATCCACAAGAATAGAGAAACTTTCCGAACTACAGGTCAAACAAATATAGTACAAGGATAGGAATATAACGAAAGCATGATTTTTACTGACAATCAAGTATCCCGCCAAAAACTCAAGGTAATAAGGCTCGGCCTAACATAATCTCTAATCAAGTTTTAATTATAAATTTAAGTAATTAAAGTAACAAGTTGAGTTTAAGTAATAAAAATATTTCACGGTAAAGTCCTAAGTCTACTCGGCTATAAACATGATATTAGCTACGTACGGACTCTCGTCACCTCGTACATACGTAGCACCCACAATAAGTAGCACATAATAATTAAACCATCTAAGGGGATAATTTCCTCTTACAAGATTAGGGTAGAGACTTACCTCACTTTCAAGCCCTCTATTCGGTCCTCAAACCTCATTAGTTGCCTCAAAACACGCCGAGCAACCTAAAACTTATAGTGCTTGGTGAAAACCCCCCTCCATGAAGCTCCATAATCGGGCTAGAAAAGTGAGAAATAGAAAAATGAACCTAAGTCCCGATATTAAAATGTGTTCTACCCAGGTGACCATTCTTCACGGTCGTGAAAGGATCCTCACGATTGTGAAGTCAAAACTACCTTTGCTAAAAAACTACTAATTGCGAACGCGATCAGGGCCACGCGATCGCGATGGCTAACCTGGCCTACCCTTCGCGAATGCGGAAGACAATGGCCTGACATCCCCTACCCCCAGCTCTTTCTTTGTGGTCACGTCTTCCATTCCGCGAACGCATAGCTTCATTACCCCAAGCCTTTGCGAACATGACCCCACCAATGCAAACGCGAAGCAAAAAAATACCTCCAGCACAAATCCTTCATCACGAATGCAAGAGTCCCTCCGCGTTTGCAAAGAACAAAACCAGCACCAAAAAATCTTCCAACTTAAACTCTGTTCTGGGTGGTCCGAAACTCACCCGAGCTACCCCGAGACCCCGTCCAATTGTACCAACAAGTCCATAAACATAATCTAGACATACTCGAAGTCTCGGAACACATAAAACAATATCGAAACCAAGAATTGCACCTCAAAATCAACCTTTGAACTCACTACTAAAAAATAGAAAATTTGCGATTAAATAATTCCGACCGATTTAATGCACTTGCAATTTCCGACTGATTTGGTCGGATATTTTATGAAAAATACATTTTGATTTTTTTTAATTTTGGCTCCAAATTACCACTCTTTCAGTCACTCAATTACGCGAAAAATGCCGTAAAAATAATTTTTAGGCTTTTCGACTGAATCAGTCAGAGAAAATAATAAAAATATATAAATGTTTCGACCGATTTGGTGAAAATTTGAAATAAAAATAAGGTCTGACTGGTCAACGGATTTGCGACCGAATCAGTCGCTATTTGAAAATTTCAAATTTCAAATTGCAACTGATTAATCTATTTTTAATACAGCCCCCACCCATTTTTTCTTCTTTCAGTTTTTTCCCTCACCTCCCTCTCCTCTTCTGCCCCCACCCGCTCTATTTCTTGATTTGTTTTCTCTAATCTAACCATATAAGGTACCTTGACACGATTTCCCTCTCTCTCCCTCTCCCTCTCCCTCTCCCTCTCCCTCTCACTCCTCCTCACCCGCTCCCTTCCCCCGTCCAGTCGACCCCCCTCCCCCAAATATATGTTTTCCCAATTTGTTCAACTCATTTTTGGTGCAAGAATCTGGCGGCTCTTCTCCCCTCTAGTGGTGTCCGGCAGCAGATTCGGTAGTCATTTTCCAGGGATTTTTTTTTTTTGCATTAATATAGCAATGTAGTTTGTATAAATTATAGCTATATAATTTGCAATATAGTATAGATAAATTAGCAATAATTTTTGCAATAGAGTATGTATGTAGTGACTTATTAAAAATTTACTCGTTTAGATTAATTAGCTATTTTATTTTTCTATTTAGTTAGATTTTCTTGTGAAAATGGCTAGTATACTTGTATGTATCCAATAACAAATCAAGAAAAAAAATTAGAATAATTTGGGTATTTTCTATATGTATGGAATTCTTGTTTATATAAGAAACAACTTAAGTGTTAATACTTCTCTGTTAGAATTGAACCATATTTTAAAGAGTTAGAATTTTTATACATTCAAGTTAGGTTAGTTAAGAAACAACTTAAGTGCTAATACTTTTCTATTTCGACTTTTCATTTGGAAATTCTCCAAGTCCTATCTATGTGTTAATTAGATTATTTATTATTAGAATGCAGTCAATTAAGTATTAGAGCACTATCATATGCTAATTTGAAATAAATAAGATTAATTTATACGTTTTAGGATTTTTTTGTAGTTTAATGTACATATTAGTATTGAAACCACCAAAGTATTATAGTAAAATATGTAATTAAACTATTTAGATAACCTTTGGGAGAATATAACTTAGTAACTAGTATAAATAAAATAAATATATCAACTTCTAGTTTTTTTTTTTGTAGATGGCATTTGCGCATCGTAGATGGATATATAATAGGAATCATCCTAATCTTGTGAGGTTAAGGGATGAATTTAAAGAAGGGGTTGTTGGATTTATTGCTAAGGCAAGGACACTTGATGATTTTCGTATTGAAGGAATGATTAGGTGATGTTGTGTGAAATGCAAGTGTGTTAAATTATGGGGAGAATATCTTCTTACATGTCATCTTTTTAAAAAGGGATTTATAAAAAATTATTGACTGCTCATGGGGAGAATCTTGATAGCATAAATGATGTTGATTTTTATAATTCTTTAGGTGGTGAGGAGGGTAGTCCCATAGTGGAGAATAATGTTAAAAATTCTAGATTTAATGACATGATGAGGTATGCCTTTGAGATGTTTCCGGGGGCTCAATCTGAACCAAATGATGAGGCTAAAAAGTTCTTCAAAGAGTTAGAGGAAGCTAGTTGTCCATTATATGAAGGCTCAGTGCATTCCAAGTTGTCTATTGTTGTTTGATTACTTCAGATTAAGTCGGATAGTTCTATTTCTCAATCGGGCATGAATTATATCATTGGGCTTATCAATGAACGTAATCTTAGTAACATTGACATACCCAATGATTTCTACATGGTAAAAAAATTGGTTTTCAAGTTGGGTCTTTCATCGGAGAGTATTCATTGCTGTGAGAATAGTTGCATGTCATTCTATAAGGATGATGCATCTCTAGAGAACTGCAAATTTTGTAACAAGCCTCGTTACAAGGATGCCACAAATGATAAAAAGAAGAAGATCCTGGTGAAGGCGATGCATTATTTACCCCTTATACCAAGGTTAAAGAGGTTGTATACATCAATGAGCTTCGCTACTCATATGAGATGGCATTATGAGCATAGAAGGCCAGATGGTGTTCTATGTCATCCATCAGATGCAGAAGCATGGAAGCATTTCGATAGGGTGTTCCTAGACTTTTTTAGTGAACCAAGAAATATTAGGTTGGGTTTATGCACTGATGGATTCACTCCATTTGCAGTCTCTACTACACAATATTCATGATGGCTAGTGTTACACTGTATAATTTTTTACTTGAGTTATGTATGACAAGTCCATAGTTGTTTCTAACTTGTATTATTCCACATCTACGCTGTCACGCCCCAAAAACCGAGGGGCGCGATCGGCGCTCGACTGGGTAGCCCCCAGCCAAGCGGACTTGCGTGCCTTTCCTATTCCACGCGATACCCTGCTTTTCCATTACCCATTAACCAAGTGAAATAGCCATTTATAAAGTTAAACACATTCTTACGAGATTTACATAACACACATAGTTACTTAGCGTGGTTTACAAGTTATACTGCCCAAAATACATAAGTACATAACCCACATTTCCTGTCTACGGAGCCTCTAGAGATACAAAAGAGTGTTACAATACTTGCCGGTAACAAGGCTCCGGCTATACCTTACGCAAATACCAAAATAAAATTTTCGGGAGGATAAGCGGCATGAGCCACGCAGGGCCCCGAGAGGAAAGGGGCTCACCAATTCAGCTGATGGGAGGTGAAGGGGTGCTACTGTCGGTGGGCTGGAGTACCTGTTATGGAACCACCTACAATCATAACAGGAATGTAGCGCCCCCGACAAAAAGGGAAGTCAGTACATTTGAATTGTCCTGGTATGTATGAACAAACTTTATCGCAAGTAAAATCAATAAATACACAGATAACAAACAATAATAGAATCAACAATCAAATGCACATGAAAGGAACAACCAAAGCCAAACAAACTCCACAATCTCTCCTTTTCCCCTTTCAACAGTATTTCATCACATCAATGATTTCACAACTTTCACATATTTTTATTTCAACAGTGATTTCAATCACTTTCCCACCCTTATTACCTCGGCCACCCTTATCACCACAACCCACACCTTATAACTTCGTGTTGCGGCGCGCAACCCGATCCTACTGGACAATCATATTTCACACGACAACGACATAATTCACGAAGAATTTTCATAAACATCAATACCATTTCCATCATATGCAACAGCCCGTACATAATTTAAGTCACAACGATAATTGCCCGCGACAAGTCACATATGATATTACCACAATTGTTTCAATTGCATCAATTACGATTTCTTTCCATCATTTGTTACATAGCTCTTACCACATAAACACATTCACACACACACACTTGGTTTGTTGCCATTTACTTACACTATTATATCGGGAGACTTAACCAACAACGTTCAAGGCATATTAATCACAAGAATTTTCAAATAGTCCACATAAGTAACACATACAATTACTCGTACACCAAACAAGGTGACTTTACAAAGGTTAAAGTTAGCCTTACATAATTGGAGTCGAATTCCCTTTTTAATTTCTACTTTCAATTCACCAACAACATAGTACCGTCAATCTAGTTCACAAGTTAACACATATAACTTAGAATTGAAGTTCACAAATTCAACCCGAACTTACTTAGGTTATCAACCCCTCTTTTGCAAATCTTTACTTCTACCCAATTCCTCTTACTAGATTCTAGGTTTTAAAGGACATGCATGTGTATTTCAACTTCCATTTTCAAGAATCAACGCATGAGAATCCCCCTTTTTGTTTAAATCTGAAAACAAATGAAAAAGGGTTGGGGATCTTACATGCAAGAACAGAGATGAAGACAATTACTTGAAATTTCCCGGGCTGGATGACTTTGAAAAATCAAATTGATGGAGATAAGACTTTCTCTCTCAAGAATTCTCTCTTCCCTCTCTCTAGTTTTGTTCAGAAAATAGGTTAAAATGAGGGGTTGGAGTGTTTTATTGAAGAAGGGGTCGAGTTTAAAATTTAGAAAAATAGAAGCCCGAGTTAGGTATGTGATTGCACTTTGCGATCGCAGGGTGGAAATGCGGTTCGCAGAATGGACCGCAAAAGTGCTCCCAAAATCTGAATACACTGCCTGGGCATGCAGCAGAAATGCGGTCCGCATACCCGTTCTGCGGTCACATAATGCACCGCAGAACTGCCCCTCTCAGAAATCCCAAGGGAAATATGCGACGACTATGCGGTCCGCATATCGGTTATGCGATCGCATATCAGACCGCATATTTAACCTCAAATTCGACCAACACACTGAATCACTTTGCGGCGATTATGCGGTCCGCATACCTGATATGCGACTGCATTCTCGACCACAGAATCACATTTTTGGAAAACAGTATTTCTTGACTTTTTATAACATAGATCAGTACCAAAAGGGTTCGAACCGCGGCTCGCTTAATTTTACACATTCCTAACATATATTCGGGACTTGGCACCACGAGCTACCCGGTTTTGAGTACACGTTTTCACGGGGCCTTACATCTTCCCCCACTTAAAATCATTCGTCCTCGAATGAGGATTTTGGAAATCGGTTGGTTTTGAAAACATGATATGCAAACTCCCAATTATTTTTAAAAAAAATTTTTTTGCCAGAGTTTCCTTTGTAATTAGACTTATGTACCTGTCAGAGAGCCCCCAAAATATTATTTCCAAGCACCATTATGATATCCATATTATAATTCTACAACTGGTATACAATTCATTACCTCAACACCTGCACATAATTTGATCACTTCAATGAGTTTCATACAGTTCAACCACTCCAATACACTATACGTATTCCAATTAATCATTACCAATATACGCTACCTTTAATCATTCACTTATCACATTAGTTCTTACAAAACTTTCATTTACCAAAAAGGGGCTTGTGCATGACTCAATTAATCACAACACATACAATTCTTGCACAACTTGAGGAGTTACAATAGTAAAGTATTTAGGGAAATATGGGGTGTCTTTGCACCAAATTGAACACAACATCAGTTTGCTTAGAGATAAGAGTTCGCACGATCACTACTAGACTTGTTCAAACAGATGGGGATATTTTTCTTTCATTTAACTTTCCGCTTCCCACGTGGCTTCCTCGACTTGTTGACTTTGCCATAGTACTTTAACTGAAGCAACTTCCTTGTTTCTCAATTTGCGGACTTGCGTATCAAGAACAGCGACCGTAATTTCTTCATATGATAACTCTTCATTGACCTCGATAGCCTCGATTGGCACGATGGTGGATGGGTCTCCAACCACTTTCTTTAACATAGACACATGGAACACCGGGTGCACTAATGACATTTCAGGGGGCAATTCTAGTCTATAGGCCACCTGTCCTATCCTTTGAGTGACCCGATATGGCCCGACATATCTGGTACTCAACTTCCCTTTCTTCCCAAATTGCATGACTCCCTTCATAGGAGATACCTCAAGAACACCCAATCATCTACTTGGAATTCCAATTTTCTTCGACGAATGTCCGCATAAGATTTCTAGCGACTCTGAGCAGCTTTCAGCCTTTCCTGAATGATTTTAACTTTTTCCATAGCCTGGTGCACGAGATCTTGCCCTAACAATTCTACTTCACCCACTTCGAACCATGCAATCGGAGACCTACATCTCCTCCCGTACAATGCCTCAAATGGGGCCATCTGAATGCTAACATGAAAGATGTTATAGTAAGCAAATTCTATAGGTGGCAATTGATCATCCCAATTACCTTTGAAATCCAAGACACAAGCCCGTAACATATCTTCAAGCGTCTGAATAGTCCGCTCCGCTTGACCATCAGTCTGCGGATGGAAAGCCGTGCTGAGATTCACCTGCATACCCAAACCTTGCTGAAATTTCTTCCAAAAATTAGTTGTGAACTGGGCCCCTCGATCTGAGATAATAGAAAGTGTAGTGCCATGAAGCCTTACTATTTCCTTGATATACAATTGAGCACATTGTTCCGCAGTATCAGTAGATTTGACTGGCAATAAGTGCACTGATTTCATGAGTCGATCCACAATCACCCAAATTGAGTCAAACTTGCGCAGAGTGCGCGGAAACCCTACCACAAAATACATATTGATCATTTTCCATCTCCACATTGGAATTTCAATGCTTTGTTACAATCCTCCAGGCCTTTGATGTTCGACCTTCACTTGCTGACAGTTCATATATTTTGCCACAAAGTCTGCCACATCCTTTTTCCTGTTATCTCACCGATAAACTTCTTTGAGATCATGATACATTTTTGTAGAACATGGGAGTACGGAATACCTAGAAGTGTAAGCTTCAGCCAAAATCCTTTCCCGAAGACCGTCAATATCCGAAACACATAGGTCTCCTTGGCACCGTAGGGTACCATCATCAATGCCAAAATAAAAATCTATGATCTTGTGTTTATGAATCCCCTCCTCCAGCTGTGCTAACAATGGATCGTTGTATTGCTTTCCTTTGACCTCCACTACAAGCGACTATTCAGCCTTATTCTACACAATTACCCCCCCTTCACCATAGTCCGCAAGACGAACTCCTAGACTAGCCAACTGGTGAACCTCCCTGGCCAACGACCTTTGATATATCTCCAAGTGAGCTAACTACCCATATATTTCCATCTAAGAGCATCCGCCACAACATTGGCCTTTCCCGGTGATAGAAAATCTCAATATCATAGTCCTTGAGTAGCCCGATCCATCCTATATGTCTCAGATTCAACTCATTTTGTTTTAAAATATATGGAAGGCTCTTGTGGTCCATAAATACATTAACGTGGACCCCATACACATAACGTCGCCAAATCTTTATACAAAAACTACTGCCGCAAGTTCTAAATCATGTGCCGGATAGTTCTTTCCATGATTCTTGGGTTGCCTAGGGGCACAAGTGATCACTGGCCATGTTCCATCAATAGTGAACCATCTATATCACACTTCTCTTGCATATGACCCCCTAGTATTTGAGTTCTTCAATAATTTTCTTGATATAATTACAATCTTATGTGAGTACTTGCAACTTGCTCTTCCAAATTCTCAACAGAAGACATTACTGGATGAGTTTTCTTATAGAACCTTCTATGTCAAATGAATAACATCTTCTAGCCTACGCACACACCTTAATATCATCAACATGCACGACATTGCATCAAATGTAATGTAACATTGTGCTCAAACCTTTCCTGGTCAACCTCTTTCCTCCTTGTGTGCCTTATAGAATTTAAGAAACCACTCCACCTTCCCTTGTGAACATTCTCATGATCTCTCTTTGCTGTTCAACACCACCCAAAATGCATATCAACACCCTTCGCACATATTCAATTCAGAAAGCGCCACTGGCCCGAACAATATATTGGTATCATCTTTTCGTTCTAAATGGAATATTCATTCCCATTCTATTTTGCTCATAGTGCATAATTGATAGCCTTATTTTGCCACACACTTGTCTACCTCCCGTGAAATTGTAATATCATTGTACCTGGTTTAATGAGTTTATCATATCGCAACTTAACCACCAGTAGTCTCACTTCCCATTATATGTAGGTATGAACTATCTCTAGCTCCTTTAGTTACCATTCAGTGTCACCCAAGTCGATAACATTACGGTTAGTCCTTTATACCTTCTATTAACACTTGTGCTCCAGGCGAGTCCACCATTCTGATATGGATTGTTTTGCGATAACCCTGGACATCTCAATTTATAGATTTTCTCCCCATTTCTTATCACCTCATTCATCCTAGCTAATGAATAGCCATGCACTCCTCAATGTGCTATGTAGTCTTTTCCCTTAGTTATTTCATCATGCTCACCTCTTAACTCTTGTGAGGATATCCGTGGAAAAGTGTGTCCATCCACATATCACTTAATATTTATTCGCTTGTAAGGTTTCTATCAAGCCCAAATACTCTCTTGGGTTATTATAGCATCACATTTATTTTTCCCACTCGTTCCGCCTTTCATAATATCTTGGAACTTTAGTTGAATCGCAATTCCATGATTAACCCATTCTAAAAACTCGCAAAACTTTCACCTTTGATCTATAGTACGTCCTTGGGATGCATTGTCCCTAGCCCTCTAACAAGTATAAAACCCCTTTACAAACCTACTCTTAGTTTCTAGGATTATTGACCCTATAATTCACATTGCCATGTATGAAGAATTTACCTTCCTTAGCCTTCCACCTTTTTGGAGGTACTAGTGGTCTATCATTAGAATATCCTTTTAGATAATCACATTATCCATTATCACTTTTCTAGACTACGCATGTCTTCAACAAAATATTCAAACATCAAAGCTACATGGTTTTACTCTTGTTTCATTATATTTAAGTGGCCTCACTATGGCCCTTCCTCCCCCACTTAAGGCGAATGTCCTGGATTTTGACACAAGTCTTGAATTTAGCAACTTCATGGACATATATTTCATTTCTCTATCCCTCACATATATGTTCGACTATAAGGGAGATTGAAGTCACAATAGTATTAACCTCATAAGTCCTTTGCTCTGATTTAGCCACACGGGCTTGGGATTCCAATTCCTCATACCAATATCCTTCAGGAGTGTAACAAAACTTCATACACTTATGGGGTTCTTATAACATTCGTAGCATAAGGGTCTTCTCATCATGGGTTCAATTCGACTCTCGTTTCATAACTTCTTGTCTCCTAAGAGAGACTTGCACTCTCATCATCAATCTCCTGGTCATGTCTCCCATATATCACGTGCTTATATAACCAGTTTTCTTTCACACCTTAGGATCATTTGCATACTTCTCACACTACCCACATGTGCTATTCAAGCTTATATAGCACTTATCAATTCAATGTTACTTTGGAGGTCACAATCATTTTTAACACTTTCTCGAATAAAGTATGCTTCTGGCACTATGTACGTACCTCATATATTTGTACCATTCGTTAAACATGACACATATGCCATCTCCTTAATATTCAGGCCTCTGCCCATTGGTCATTTCGTATGACAACATTACTTGAAATAGACGAAAGAGCGTTTAAACTTACCTTGAATCTCAATGCACGAGTTAGAAGACAATCTTATAGTAAAGCTTTATCGCACGATCTGGAGTGTTGAAGAAGGGTAACATTCCTAAATGTCCATGTAGCCTCCAACTTATAGATGAGTTCGACAACACACCGATAAGAGGGACGCTACTAGACACGGCTCCGAGACATCCTAGGACACATTAAAACCTTAGGCTCTGATACCAAGTTTGTCACGCCCCAAAAACCGAGGGGCGCGACCGGCGCTCGACCGGGTAGCCCCCAGCCAAGCGGACCTGGGTGCCTTTCCTATTAACCAAGTGAAATAGCCATTTATAAATTTAAAAACATTCTTACGAGATTTACATAACATACATAGTTACTTAGCCTGGTTTACAAGTTATACTGCCCAAAATAAATAAGTACATAACCCACATTTCCTGTCTACGGAGCCTCTAGAGATACAAAAGAGTGTTACAATACTTGCCGGTAACCAGGCTCCGGCTATACCTTACGTAAATACCAAAATAAAATTTTCGGGAGGATAAGCGGCATGAGCCATGCAGGGCCCCGAGAGGAAAGGGGCTCACCAATTCAGCTGACGGGAGGTGAAGGGGTGCTACTGTCGGTGGGCTGGAGTACCTGTAATGGAACCACCTACAATCATAACACGAATGTAGCACCCCCGGCAAAAAGGGATGTCAATACATTTGAATTGTACTGGTATATATTAACAAACTTTACCCCAAGTAAAATCAAGAAATACACAGATAGCAAACAGTAATAGAATCAACAATCAAATGCACATGAAAGGAACAACCAAAGCCAAACAAACTCCACAATCTCTCCTTTTCCCCTTTCAACATTATTTCATCACATCAATAATTTTACAACTTTCACATATTTTTATTTTAATAGTGATGTTGATCACTTTTCCACCCTTATTACCTCGGCCACCCTTATTACCTCGGCCCACACCTTATAACTTCGTGTTGGAGCGCGCAACCCGATCCCACCAGACAATCATATTTCACACGACAACGACAATAATTCACAAAGAATTTTCATAAACATCAATACCATTTCCATCATATGAAACAGCCCGTACATAATTTAAGTCACAACGATAATTGCCCGCGACAAGTCACATATGATATTACCAGAGTTGTTTCAATTGCATCAATTACGATTTCTTTCCATCATTTGTTACACAGCACTTACCACATAAACACATTCATACACACACACTTGGTTTGTTGCCATTTACTTACACCATTATATCGGGAGACTTAACCAACAACGTTCAAGGCATATTAATTACAAGAATTTGCAAATAGTCCACATAAGTAACACATACCAATTACTCGTACACCAAACAAGGTGACTTTACAAAGGTTAAAGTTAGCCTTACATACCTAGAGTCGAATTCACTTTTTAACTTCTACTTTCAATTCACCAACAGCCTAGTACCATCAATCTAGTTCACAAGTTAACACGAATAACTTAGAATTGAAGTTCACAAACTCAACCCGAACTTACTTAGGTTATCAACCCCTCTTTTGCAAATCTTTACTTCTACCCAATTCCTCTTACTAGATTCTAGGTTTTAAAGGACATGCATGTGTATTTCAACTTCCATTTTCAAGAACGCATGGGAATCCCCCTTTTTGTTTAAATCTGAAAAGAAATAAAAAGGGTTGAGGATTTTACCTGCAAGAACGGAGATGAAGACAATTACTTGAAATTTCCCGGCCTGGATGACTTTGAAAAATAAAATTGATGGAGATAAGACTTTCTCTCTCAAGAATTGTCTCTTCCCTCTCTCAAGTTTTGTTCAGAAAATAGGTTAAAATGAGGGGTTGGGGTGTTTTATTGAAGAAGGGGTCGGGTTTAAAATTTAGAAAAATAGGAGCCCGAGTTAGGTATGCGATTGCACTTTGTGATCGCAGAGTGGAAATGTGGTCTGCAGAATGGACTGCAAAAGTGCTCCCAAAATCTGAACACACTACCTGGGTATGTGGCAGAAATGCGGTCCGCATACCCATTCTGCGGTCGCATAATGCACCGCAGAACTGCCCCTCTCAAAAATCCCAAGGGAAATATGCGACGACTATGCGGTCCACATATCGGTTATACGATCGCATATCAGACTGCATATTTACCCTCAAATTCGACCAACACACTGACTCACTTTGCGATAATTATGCGGTCCGCATACCTTATATGCGACCGCATTCTCGACCGCAGAATCACATTTTTGGAAAACAGTATTTCTTGACTTTTTATAACATAGATCAGTACCAAAAGGGTCCGAACCGCGGCTCGCTTAATTTTACACATTCCTAACATATATTCGGGACTTGGCACCACGAGCTACCCGATTTTGAGTACACGTTTTCACGGGGCCTTACATCTTCCCCCACTTAAAATCATTCGTCCTCGAATGAGGATTTTGGAAATCGATTGCTTTTGAAAACATGATATGCACGCAATCAAAAAATTTGATTGATGCTTACATGCAGCCTTTGATTGATTAGTTGAAGTTATTGTGGCATCAAGGCATGGAAACATATGATGTATCAACTAAGCAAAACGTCAGATTGCGTGCTGCTTTGATGTGGACAATAAATGATTTTCCTGCTTATGAAATGATGTCCTGGTGGTCGACTACCGGAAAGTTAGCTTGCCCGACTTGTATGGAAGATACAAAGGCATTCACTTTGAAACATGAAGGTAAGAACACATGGTTTGACTGCCATCGCCGCTTCTTGCCAATGGATCATAAGTTTAGGAGAAATACTAGTGTATTTATGAAGAACAAAACTGATTATGAGGAGCCACAATACGTCTTGTCTCCAGAAGAGATTTGGAACAGAGTTAGGGATCTACCTATGGTAATAGAGTATCCCTTGGCTAATAAGATGCCTGATTATGGTGTTACACACAACTTGACTAAACAGAGCATATTCTGGGGTTACCTTATTGGAAGCACAATCTTCTTTGGCATAATCTTGATGTCATGCATATCGAGAAGAACTTTTTTTACAACTTGCTTAATATTATGAAGGATGTCAACAACAAGATAAGG
Organism: Nicotiana sylvestris; assembly: GCF_000393655.2. Lineage (NCBI taxonomy): Eukaryota > Viridiplantae > Streptophyta > Magnoliopsida > Solanales > Solanaceae > Nicotiana > Nicotiana sylvestris. The sequence goes on from NC_091064.1 coordinate 109,669,737, forward strand.
GATAAATTGAAGTCCATGATGGACTTAACGGAATATTGTAGCCGAAGTAAGTTGTACCTGCCATATTTGAACAACAAGATTCAGAAATCCTAGGCCAGTTTTACCTTCACCTTGGAGGAGAGAAAAGAGATTTGTGATTGAGTTAATAATTTGAGTATGCCTAATGGATATGCATCAAACCTATCTAGGTGTGTTCACATGAAAGAAGGAAAATTGACTTCTATGAAAAGCCACGATTGTCACATTTTCATGGAATCTTTGATGCTTGTTGTCACGACCCAATTTTCTTTATAGGTTGTGAGGGTGCCCAACGTCGCCGCAAGGTAAGCTAATGGTGAACTAAACCATGTTATTTCTCTTTTTAATAAGTCTTCAAGTAATTAAACTCTATTTAATAAGAAAATTAAGGAGTAGAAAATTTAATAAATGAAGCGAAGACAACTGAGTGGCAATCAAAGTGTTATAAGTACTCAAAAACCATAAAGTCTACTAGTGTGTGTGCCAAGACCTGGTGATCGCAAGTGTATCAGCAACTAGTAGAATATACAAAACTCTATCTACTGTCTGAATATAAATACAAAAGAGAGACTCTAGGGGCTGCAGAATGGCTCAAGAAGAAGCTCACTACTATGCCTCGGAATATAGGGGATGCGCGCCAGTATGACTGCCAGATGCACCTGCCTCACATCCTGCACGATTAGTGCAGAAGTGTAGCGTGAGTACATAAACAACATGTACCCAGTAAGTATCTAGTCTAACCTCGAAGAAGTAGTGACGAGGGGTCGATTTCGACACTTACTATGGGCTAACAATATAAATACCGAAATTCTAAATAAGCATGGGTTGTGTAAACAATTATAATAACTCATTAACAAGCAGGAATAAATAATTCTTTCACAATTAATAAATTCCAAGTAAATTACTGCCATTAATTATCGTAACCTCACAAGCCAGAAAATACTATCAAGTATAATTAGGTTCCGAGTATTATTAAGCACGATTTATGTCGAGGTCATACGGCCCGATCTAGAATAATGTGTACACTACCGAGGGTCATGCGGCACGAACTACAGATGCATTTATTCTACTGCTGAGGCATTCGGCCAGCTCCACAAAAAGAGAGGATACTTTCTGAACATCCGATTTTAAAGCTATTACAAGGCTTATACACCATGAAGCACAAATTATTTTAACGGTCAAGTAACCCAATAAAACTCAAGTAAATGAAATTGTGTCTTTTACAATTTCTTTATCAAGTTCCAATATAATCTAGGCATTTTAATTAACAAGTAGGATGCAAATATTTACAAGTATTTCATGATTTGGGTCCTAAACTACCCGGGCATAAGCATAATTAGTAGCTGTGCACGGACTCTCGTCACCTTGTGTGTACGTAGCCCCCACAATTAGAAGCAAATATTAATATAAATCACCTATGGGGTAAATTCCCTCTTACAAGGTAAGGCAAGAGACTTGCCTTGTCTCAAAGCTCACTTTCCGGCCACAAGTTCACTCTAAAGACCCCACTTGGTGCCGAACAATCCACAACTAGCCAAATCTAATATAAAATAATCAATACATGCTCAAGAGTTAATAACTTAGCTATTAGAATAATTACCGAACCTAAAATAGAAAATTCCTAAAATTCACCTCGGGCCCACGTGCCCGAATTTCGGAAATTTTCAAATATAAATGTTACTCATAACTTCACGAACGCAAATATATAATTTTTCACCCCATTCCATAATCATTTTCGTGGTTAAATCCCATTTTTATCAAAACCTAGGTTTTTCAACTAAACCCTTAATTTTCAAAAATTTACAGGTTAAAATCTACCTATAATCTATGTATTTAACTTACGTTGGGTAGAAATTACTTATCTCTAATATCTAGGTGAAAAACCCTCTTCAAAAAGCTCCAAAATCGCCCAAGGGAATGAAATATGAGAGGAAATGGCCTAAGTCCCATTTTTAAACAAGTCTCTGTCCAGCTGCCCCTTCTTGGCGAACGCGAAAAGGGCCTCGCGTTAGCGAAGGCAAAGCCTACCCAGGCCAAAATGCTCCTCTTTGCCAATGTAATAGAGTCCACACGTTCGCAAAGTCTAGGCCAGCCCAAGTATCGTGAACATGACAAGCCCTTCACGAACGCGAAAAGCAATGGCCCATAAACCCCTGACACAAAATCCTTCTACGCGGACGCGATAGGGCCACCGTGAACGCGAAGACTACAGGTCCTAAAGCTTCGCGAAAGCATCCCCGTCTTCACGAACGTGAAGAGCAAAGAGTCCAGTCCCCTAAATTGTTCATCACGAATGCGAACACCCACTCTAACTTGGTCCCGAATATAAGCCAAACTCTAGTGCGTTGTTAGCACGTGAACACCCTATCAAAGAAGCACCCGACATAATTCTTTTCCTTGTACATTATACCCACAAGAAGCGTAAACTCGGAGTCTTCCCAAAACCTGAATATGAATCGATAAGGCCAAATATAGCACACCTTTCCTAAAATCCTTCGCTCGAGTTACCACATATGTTTTCTTTCCTTAGTCATAATAACCTACCAATACACTGATAACCAGATACCGCACAAGCAGACAACCACGTTGATGGTGGGGCTTCCCCTCTTAGCTTGAAGGTGCAATCATATAACCCTGGAACCCACCAAGATTCCTCCTTCCCAATTACCATGATCTCGCATAATTACCCCCAAAATTTCTTGTAGTTTCTTATTAAATTTTTCATGAACATTTCCAATTATCAGCCATGATCGTCTGTTCAACCTCCCATTGGATAGTAAGTAGCTATTTGTAGAAACTTCATCAAAATCACACAACCTCTAATCTGCTCATAGGAGATAACCTACCTGTGGAATTCCATGCCGACATCTTCCAACAACACTACACTGTGTACAACTACTACAAAATCAGTAAGCCCTCCTAAGCCCATGCTCATCCACCAGCTGTACCAATTTGTTTATTTCCCATTGACATCAACTAAAAGTCTGACACATTCCACACTCGAAGTCACGTTGCATTCCCCTTCTTTTCAAGCAAACTCCTTTATGCCATATTCAATGTTCCCCAGTACCATAACCACCATCCCAAATAAAATCCGTAGACCTAGTAACTTTTCCACCATGATTCCCATATCGCTCTAAACTTCTCCCAAGGCATGTGGCTTTCCTACCCCAAAAACCATATGCTACTTTGCCACTCCCACTTCGATTAAACCCTCTTCTTTAAGAAACTTCTCGACCTCTGCTTTTCATATTTTACCTGCCAGTAATTCAACCACCGAGACACCTCCAACAATCTCCTTCCTTATCCTTCACTACTGTATGCGGTGAAATTAGAGGACTTAATTGCTTTCTATCAAGCCACTTCAGAAGAATACCTCGAGACCCTAAGGATGTGGAGTTGCGACTGAGTCCCCTGCCTCGGGGCACGTCGAGGCCCGGCTCAAAAAAGACAGAGGTCGAGGCTAGAGCAAAAGGGGAAGTTCCCAAGGCACACGGCTAAGTCTGACAGAGCCGGCCTGCCCAGAGCCTGTGCCGAGGTGTCACATCTAGACGTCCCACCTCCATGCTTTTACAATTAATGTATGTTGTACTATAACCGGATTCCCCTCCTATATAAGGGGAACCCACACTACTTTGTAAGGGGCTGATGTTGCTCCAACTACACTACACAAGATCAATTATCTCTCTCTCTCTCTCTCTCTTTCTTCTCTCTAACTTACTCGTTCTTACTCACTCGATGCCCTCATTGGCATTCATTACTTTCGTACTTGCTCTTAATTTATTGCTTGGCATTGGCCATAAAGAGACTTGTTTGATCATACTTTAACTGTTATCCCATTCCCGACTACCCCCGATAGCTCGAGCTCGAGCCAGATATCGACCCTGAGGCTTCGTCATCGACCAGTCTGAGGCTCGGGCGGCAAGCCCCTGGGTTTGATTACTGCCCCATTTTAGCTTGTATCTCTTCGTTAAACTTCATATGCTTAGCATCAACTACTCTTAACAACTAGCATAAAAATAGATCACGTATTTTTAGAATCCCATTTACAAATTTAATTGTTGTTACCATTTTCACGGTATACAGTTTGGCGCCCACCGTGGGGCTAAAAGTAATAGTGATTTTTTTCTTGCTGGTTTCATTACAAAAACGCAAGGTATCTTTCACACTTTTTCTTGTACAGGATCTCTTGATTTTAGGTTGAAATGTGTGGCTAGGTAAACAGGGTTGAGAATGGCTACCTTAAAAATCACGGCGAAAACGGTATGGTTGTTCCAGCCGTTGGTGCGCCACCGCAGAACCCAGATAACGCACCTAGACCAATTCCAGCGGACGCAGGTTCGCAAGACGCACAGTAGGTCGACAAAACCTCACACACCGACAGAAGCATAAAGCATGGCGACCAACTGGAAGCCCAAAACACCCCAGCCTGGGAAGAACAGGAAGTTAGTCTTCATATTATTTTTGAAATATAGTAGCGCCGGAAACAGCTCCCCCCGCCGAATAAGTACCCAAGAGATCAAGCAATAACGGGTCGGTAGCCGACCTTGCCATAGCAAATATGTTTGGGGATCTCACCAAAAGGATCGAATCAGGTGAGAAATTGTTAGCAGCCAACGATAAGGAGGTCGAGACCTACAACTCTAGGGTCGACCAAATCTCGGGCTCACCCCTGGCCCTGAAAGGTGTAGATTCAAGGAAGCTCGTGCAACGGCCGTTACCCGAAGAAGCGGCCCAAGGATCCATTTCAAAGAAATTCAGAATGCTAGAACTCCCTAAGTACTACGGGACCTCAGATCCCAACGAACACATCACTGCCTATACGTGCGTGGAAAAAGGCAACGACCCAAAAGATGATAAGATCGAGCCCGTCTTATTGAAGAGGATCGGGGAAACACTCTGAAAAAGGACCATGAGGTGACGTCATAACCTAATGCCCAGTCCCATAAACTTACTTACCATACCGACAGATTCCTCCATAAAGGCATATGCCGGTGCCATCAAAGCAACGACAAGAAAGCCCGACATGTCTGGGGACCGAGCAAAGGGAGAGTGAAATACTGCGAAAATTGCATCTCATTCCCAGATGGAACGAACGAGATTAACCCCAATCTCGGATGACTGGGCGGTATAGGCCTTCACCCAAAGCATAAACAAACCAAGCCCGACGATTTCAAGGTAGTTAAAAGAAAACTTAATCAGGTACCCGGCCAAGATATAGTCGAATGTCCATATCCGGCACCAGTCACGAACCAGGGTCGTGGATGACCATCCAGGAGCCCCTCAAGCTCAGTATACCCAAACAGGCTCCCGGTAGAGCAACCAATGCCAAACAAAGAAAAGTATCGCCCGCACGCCGCAGATAGGAGGAACGCCTCGAGACGTAATCTACCTTGCAATAATTAGAGAATGGATCGAGGATAATATCCTCGAGAAATCGTTAATAGATCCAGATTCAACGGGGACGCATAGCCGGCAAGGGAGCCTCACCCATCAAAGTACAATTTCAACATCGATATACCAAACATCGTGTTCACCCTAAGCGAAACCAGAGATAGCAGGTGGCCCAGGCCTATTCAGCCCAATCCCTCTCAGAGGAATCACAGCTTGGTGTGTGAACTGTATGACGCGCACGACCACGGAGCCAAAACTTTCCACCAGCTCAGGAGGAAAACAGCTGTGCTACTCAATAAAAATCACCACCGAGAACTGTTGAATGATCAAGCTCAAGTTCAGTTCCGAGTGCGAAAGACGGTCAGGAAGAGCAAAGCAAATGAGCTGCGACGTATTGCCATGATAGTGGATAAGCGGCGACACCCTCCAGGGACTCATAAATAGGAGAGTAAAAAATTCTCGCCACCATGGAGAAATGGATCCGGGGATACATTCCCGAGGATGCCCTCACATTCAACAAAAAAGACACCGAGACCTTGTCTCGGCCTCACACTGACGCATTGGTAACCTTCTTCCTCGTCTGATCCATTTCAAATAAAACATGTATTGGAGCTAACAATTTTTACTACTTTTGTAACTATTCTACATCTTCTTGATGCCATCAATGAAACCAATTACTTCATAAACAAATAAAAAGATATTATACACAATCGTGGACTATTGCCTTTTGTTATTAAAGTTATATTTTGAGTCCGTCTGATCAATACACATAGAGAAGAATCTTCCAATTCTCAAGTTTTCTCCCTTTCATATCTAATTTTAGTACACTTAGTTGCGGATACCTAAATTTACTTTAGCTAAAATACATTTTTATGTATTTAAACTGGGTGTTTCTGTGCCTTGTAGGTTCCAATATATTTTGTTTCTTCTGAAACATATTGGCATTTTTCAGTATCATACCTGAATGGTTGTCCAGTAAACGTCGAGAAAGAGTACTACATTAACTGATCATCACTATGAATCTTGTGGATTTAATCCTTTTGCTGTTAAAATAGAAAGTTGAGCCAGTAGATATAATCTGTTTCTTCTTGTTTTATATGTGGATCCACAGCTCTATTCTGGCTACCTCTATTCCTGTAAGATATATTCTATCTCCTCATGTCAAAATATAAGCTACAAAAAATGAGCATAGCAAACTACTTAATAACCTTACTGTAGATGCTATTTTGGCTTTGTTACACTTTTTCTATCCTTTTATATCTTTTGACTTCACTGTTAGCCTGATAGTCGTGCTTTAGTTTTCTGCTTTCACCATAAAACAATTTGCATACGATTAATTATGTATATATTATTTATAGATATGTTATGTTAGTGAGCAATATAAAGGCATAGAGCTGATGAAGAAAGATATGAGCATATGTTACCTTTGCTATTGCTGTATATAGTAGAGCAAATTGCTTTAGGGATGAGGTTTTATTTTGAACAAATGTGCTTGGGACAACCACTTTGCAATGTTTGGTTGTGATTGTATTGTGAAGTTGTCTTATGAAATAAAATATCTCTAAAGACGTTCTTCTTCATTCTATTATTTGGAGGCATTAAAGAGATTGGATGAGTAAGCTACAATAGAAATTGGAGTGGTATCTTTTGTTGCTACAAATTTTCTTTTATCTGTTAAGAAAAAAAAACCTACTTTGCCTAGAGTTTTCTTGTTCCAGTTCAACCCCATTGCAACCACCAACTACAAATTGTTATCTCTAATTTTTCCTTTCTGCTATTTCATTCTAATATTTATTTCTTTATATTTTTTATTTCTACATTTGAAAATCTATTTTTTTTCAGTTTTAAGCTTTTTGAGTTATAGAGAAGAAAATTTAGCAAATTACTGCTTACTTAATGGTTCTATTTGATGAAAAAATTCTGCCATGTGTTAATAATTTATAGAAAATTTATCTGGTTATCCACTAGTCTGAAATAGAAGTAAGAGTGGAGCTAATAGGTATCTAATGTTTGTATGGAAAGATGAGAGAGATAAGGTGATGCCAAAACCAGTTATGGCCTAAGGGTGTTACTTTATAATAGAAGAATATAAATGAAAAAGAAAAGCTAAGCTATGTATTCTTGTAACTGGTTATTGGTTATTGGTTATTGTTGAAGTTGGAGAAAACTCTATGTCTTTCATGATCTCTTTTTTTTCCTTCAAATTGTGTTCTTTAAGTAATGGTCAGAATATGTAGTTTCGAGATTCTTTCTAAGAATATTTTCAAGTCCTTGATGTCCTCAATGGTCATATTAAAAAAGTGAATATTTTTGTCATCGGAATGCAAGATCCTTAGTATTGTAAGTTATCGAAACTGAGATTGCATTTATTTGCGAGTAAACTAGGCATCTCATAGGTAGATATTTTGTATTTTTTATAAACTCAAGTGGAATGAAATTGCCTGTACTTCTGACCTTTTTTTGAACTAATTTTTATTTCAATTAAACTATTAGTTAGCTCTATTTATGTTCCTTTACACCAACTTTACATAGGCATCAGTAAGCATTGAAGCAAGTCCTTAATTAAATTGAAGGATCTATGATGGAGTTCTTGCCAGCTAATTATTTGTTATTGATTATGCAGATATAGAGCCATGAATGATGGAAAATTTTCACCTACTAAGTAGACAATGTAGAAATTAGTTCCTAGTATCATACTATTATGAAGATTGTTCAACTATAGTACAATTTAATTTTTTAGGAGTTGCAAAAAACATGTCGTGCAATTCAAATGGATGTATTTTTTGTAATGTGATGTTTTAGTTCTTTGTAATTAACAATGATATTTTATATGAGTATTAGCAATTTGTATGTATCTAAAATTATGATTACCATTTGGTAACATCAGGGAAAAAATATAAATATTATATAATTATATTTATTAAAATCTAAGATTTGGTGAAGGAAAATTTGGTCATTGAAGTATTGTTATTGAAAGAAGCATACAATTAGTCAAAGAAATTTCGGTTGCTAAAAGCATTTTATAACGACTGAAAATGATAATTAACGAAGGGAAATTTGGTCGCCAAACGATGGTATAACGATCGGATTTCTTGTTGTCGCTAAAGGGTCATTAACGACCGGACTAGAATCCGGTCGTTTACTATTAACGTCGGAGCCTTTAACGATCGGATTTTTTTTCGTAATTGACTAATAACAACCGGATTTAGTCTTTTAACGACCAAATATCCCTTCGTTAAAGATCTTTTTGTAACGACCCGGCAGGTCGTTTTATGAGTTACCGCTCCGTTTCGCTTATTTTTGCTTCTTATTGCCTTGTCCAACTGTATTTTGTATTACCAGATTGGTTGGTTAGGGTTTAGAGAGGTTTTGGTAAGGTTTGAGATAATTAGTCTCTTTTGAGGAAACTTAAGTTGGAAAAGTCAACCGAATGTTGACTTATGTGTTAAAGGGCTCGGATATGAGTTCTGATGGTTCGAATAGCTTCGGAAGGTGATTTGGGACTTAGGAGCGTGATCAAAATGTGTTTTGGAGGTCCGAAGTAGATTTAGGCTTGAATTGGCGAAATTAGAATTTTGGCATTTTCCCGTTGATAGGTGAGATTTTTGATATAGGGGTCGGAATGGAATTTCGGAAGTTGCAGTAGGTCTATTGTGTCATTTGGGATGTATGTGCAAAATTTCAAGTCATTCGGGCGTGGTTTAATAGACCTTTTGATCAAAAGCATAATTCGGAAGATTTTGGGAATCTTAGGCTTGAATCCGATGTGTTTTTGTTGATTCCATGTTGTTCGAGGTATTTTGAAGAATGGTATAAGTTTGAATAGTAGTATATGGCTTGTTGGTAATTTTGGTTGAGGTCCTGGGGGCCTCGAGGTGATTTCGGATGGTTGACGGAGGGTTTGAAGTTTTGGTGAAGCTGCAGAATTTTTCTGCTTCTGTTGTTTCCGTACTTGCGGATTGGGGACCACAGGTGTGACGCCGCAGATGTGAAGGGAGGACCGCAGATGCGGTCATAAATTCGAAAGAGAGGAGCTGCAGATGCGGAGTGCTCAGCGCACCTGCGATGGCGCAAGTGCAGTTATTTGATTACATATGCGACTTTGGGCGTTTAAGTGGAAACCGCAGGTGCAGTAGTCAAGACCACAGAAGCGGTACCGCAGAAACAACAAAAGGGCCGCAGGTGCAAAAAGCATGGGCCATATGGTATAAAAGAATTCCTTCGCGATTTTTGAGTTGTTCTTCACTATTTCAAGTCGGTTTTGGAGCTTTTTTGGAGATTTTTTAGAGGGATTCAAGGGATAACGTCTGGAGGTAAGATTTTTGAACCTAATAATCAATCCTATGGCATTATTTCATTGATTTGGCCTAATATTAATGGAAATTAAGGGTTAAAAAATGGGAATTAGGGCTTGGTGTTGGAGACCTTGACTTGGGGATTTGAGGGGCCATTTGTGGTCGGATTTTGGGGCTTTTGATATGTATGAAATCATTAAGGGATAAGAAATATATTGATGTAAATTTTATCGAATTCCGAGACGTAGGCCCGGGGTCAGGTTTTGGATAATTTCGGGATTTATGCTGTAAATTGATTATTTTCGTATGGGCTTCGTTCCCTTAGCATATTTTGACGTCGTGATTCTGATTTTGGATAGATTCGACATGATTTGAGGGCGATTTGAGGGTCAAAGGCATCGCAGGTTAGTGTTCGGACCGGATCGAGGTGAGTAATGATTTTAAATGTTGTCTTGAGGGTGTGAAACCCCGGATTTCACATCGTTGTGCTATATTGAGGTGACACACACGCTAGATGGCGAGCGTGGGGTCATGCACCGATGGGGATTGTGACTTAGTCCATCCCGAATGACTATTTTACCGCGTATTTGATTGAAAACTATCTGCTATCATCATGTTTTGAGCTGAATGCCATATTTGAGCCTCGTGCCAACTATTTGGACCCTTAGGTATTTTTACTGCTATTTTCTCATTGTTTTGACTTTATATCTGTACTCAGTCATGCTATGTTATACTGTTTTCATAACTCAGTTATGTTTACCCTGTTTTAAACACTTTAAATGATATTTTGGGCTGAGCATCATGTTTTACTATTGTCCGAGTGGCTTATGAGATTCTTACTGAGCAAGGCTGAGGGCCTGTGTCGTGAGGATACTTTTGGGTCGGGCTGCACACCGTAGCAGTGATACACTAATTTATGATTATGAGGCGGAGGGCCTGAGATTGTACGCCACAAGGTGGCTTGATATGAGGCCGAGAGCCTATTGATTATGCCACGAGACGGCTTGATATTGCGCTTGGGCCATAAGGGGCCCCTCCTGGAGTCTGTACATGTCACGACCCAAATCGGAGGGCCGCGACAGGCACCCGGTAAATTACTTTACTGAGTACCAACATAACGTATATTTCTTATCATACCATCATGGGTAAATGGGCCGGAAGGGCCGTCATGATATAACCAGAATAAAACATAAGGGTATACTTGACATAGGACGACCCAACATGTAATACAAACTTATACATGTGACATACGGTCCTATAAGACCAAAATGAACACTTTTACACTGAACATAGGCCGACAAGGCCATACAATCTTTCATATACATGACATCTGCCTACAAGACTCTAAGAGTACATACACATCATAAAGGTCAGGACAGGGCCCCGCCATACAATTCAATATATGTCCCAATCATACTGACCAAATAGGCAACTCCGGAGCAAGTGGAGTGCACCAACACCTTTCGCTGAGCTGATAACCTACTAGGAGGAATGTCAACCTGTTTATCGAGACCTGGGGGTATGAAACGTAGTGTCTCTAGGCAAAAGGAATGTTAGTACGAAGAAAGTACCAACTATGTAAGGCAGGAAAGCATAAACAAGAATAGTAATGTAAAGAGAGACAGAGGAGATACAACCTGTAACATCTGAGTGCCTATGGGGGCTACTGATATGAAATGCATAATACATATATACATATAAACGTTTAAAAACATTCGCCTCTGTGGGCGTCATCATCGTCATATCATACCCGGCCTCAAAGAGGACTCGGTAAAAACGTACCCAGCCATTATAAGCCTCGGTAGAATCGTACCTGGCCACGTGGAGGTCGGTAAATCCAACTTATCTATGGTTGCACAATAGGTGTCGTACCCGGCTGACTATAGCGCGGCTCGGTAGAGTAAAATATATACTATATATAATGCATGCTAGACTCATGGAATCACGTTCTAAACCTTTCGGAGTGACTTAAGGTCATTGCACCTTCGATTAACATTATGGACATCCATACCCTAAGTATGAACCTTAGTAGGATTCAAGGATCATATACACTTGCTTAGAATAATTTTATAAGGATATAACAACATGGACAACCTTAGTTGCTAGGAGTAGATCTGTTACGTATTCATTTCACTTTAGATCATGCCAAAAGAAAGAAGAAAGTGCCTTAACATACCTTATCACAATCTTTCCAGTCACAAGTTGAATTCACCTCTTCAAACCTTAATCTAAAACAATGATAATAATACTATCATCAAGTTATGAAAGGTACAACTATCGCACAACGGACGACAAACTTATTTTGTATAAAAACGGGCAACATCTCCCCTATAATCCTTACTTCCTCCAAATACAAGATAACTCCAACAACACAATAACACAACAATAACAACATATATACATTATTTTTACAGCCTTATATTACACCATCAAATACTACAAAACAGCCCAATACACTCCAATCTTTACATACATAAAACGACTATCGTACTAGTGTCAAATGACCCGAAAATGTTATGACTAATGACCAGCCCACCAGCCTACATCTATATGGTGTTTCTCCACACCCTTCCTCCTCCAAAACTCCACAAAATAGTAGTAAAACATGCAGCCCAACATCAACACAAAATAGTCCACAAAAGAGTCCGCTACAAGTGAATAACTTGAACTCATGGCTTCCAATCACCGTCTTGTGAGTTCTTACAAGTATAGAACGAATTACCATGAACTTACATCAGAAAAAATGGATGAAATAGAGTAGTAAAATTACCTTATTTGTTGGAGAACTCAGCCCTTATCTTGGTTCTTCAAACTCTAGGTTTTACTCCCAACTAGAACTTGAAAGGGAGAGAGAATCAATTAGGGTTTGTGGGTAATTTTTGGGAGGAAGTTTGCAGGGGTTTAGGTCTAGTTATTTGTGATATATAATGAGGTTTATATTGCATGAGATAAGCCCTTAAATGGGTTCTTTAGCTGACCCGAAGTTGCCTCTTTTTGGGCTCTCATTTAACCAAGTAGCTGATACACCTACTTGTCACCTAGTAGCCTGCACAGTCTCGCAAAACTGCATTTATCTCTCGACTCCTATGTCATATTGATAAACAGTTTAATGCATTGGAAAATAGACTAATAGAGCTTTAATTTGATTGTGGAACACCCCATAAATCTAAAGTATATTTGGAGAAAATCGCAGTTACATTAAACCTAAGTTTCAACACATTTATGAATGTAACTTGTGATGACCTTTTTCAACTTTTGTTCCACAACTCGCTTACCTTTAAATCATAACGCACGTCTATCATATGACTAAAATAACTCATAACATAATCTCTTTATAATTTTAAACACCCTATTCTCGTCCCAAAAGTACATGTTACAACATTTCCAACTTGTCGACTTTCGACGAAACTTATTTTCTTCAATTCATTAGCTTCTAAGCCTTCAAACCCTCTTGGTACTTGGTATTCATGATATTAAATATTTGTAACCTCCATTGTAACATGATTAACTTACTTTATGTACTTTCAAACTTGATCTCATTTTTGAGTTTACATCAGTTGACTTACGGATATTCTCATGTACGAAAGCATGGGGTGTAACAGTACACCCCCAGTGAGTGCGGGTACCCATTGTGATATGAGATATAGCCCGAGGGGCTGGTGTTAATCTATGTTATTGCCCGAGGGGCTGATTCTGTTTGTATTGTCCCAGAGGGGCAGTTTTTATGTGTTTATCTTTTCTAGTTGTTTGTCATTCACTTGTTTAACTGTTAAAAAGGTATTTTAAAGAAGCTTAAACTGAACTAAAGGTGTTTTTATGAGATTTCACTATTTTATTGCACTTTACTGGTTTTACTCTGCCTCTTTATAGCATGTTGTTGTGTTTTTACGTGATTTCTTATCGCTCAGTCTTCATTTATGGTTATTACTCACTAAGTTGGAGTACTCACTTTACTCCCTGCACCGTGTGCAGATTCAGGCGCTTCAGGTCCTGCGCTAATAGCTTCCAACAGATTTCCAAAGTCCACTAGGTAGGTGCTCGACATTCACAGCCCAATGTTTCTCCCTCTGGTCATTATTTCTTTCCCTTGTAATGGATTTTGTAATAGACTGTGTAGTCCCTTTTTCGCATTCCTAGACATATGTTAGATGTTCATGACTGGTGACACCCTGATGTCGGGCTGTGTTTGGTTTTATGAAATTGTTATATTTCACTTTATTATGGAATTTATCATGTTTTATGACTTAATTATGAATTATTATCTGTCAATTTAATTGGGTGTTGTGTCAGCTGGACTTGTCTTCACGAGAGGTGCCATCACGACTGGGTCTGGGTTTAGGGTCGTAACAAGTTGGTATTAGAGCCTAGGTTACATAGGTCCCACAGGTCATGAGCAGGTTTAGTACAGTTTCGCGGATCGGTACGGAGACATCTGTATTTTTCCTCGAGAGGGTGAGAACCTTTAGGAAAAACTTCGTATTCTTGAAATTTTTGTCGTGCGAATCAGTTGATCCGAGTACTAAACATTTGTTATTCTATTCTCTCACAGATGGTGAGGACACGCACTACCGATCAGGATGGATGACCACCAGTACCACCAGCTGTGGCCACAAGAGGCCGAGGACGTAGTTGTGGTCGCAGTAGGGGCATGGGTAGGGCCCGTGCAGCAGCTAGGGTAGCACCTGTAGATCCATCAGTCACCCCAGTTCAGGATTGGGTCCCAGTTATGGACGCTCTAGCAGCACCAGCTCAGGCACCAGCTGTGCCCATTGTAATTTCGGGTCTTCAGGAGGCCTTGGCTCAGATTCTATCAGTAAGCACTAGCCTAGCTCAGGAGGTCTCAGTCACTATAGCTGCAGCTACTTCTCAGGCCGGGGGAGGCACTTAGACTCCCGCCGCTCGCACACCTGAGCAGGTCATGCAGGGAATTCAGACACTGGGGGGACGTCTGGCCTAGCCGGTTGCAGCTGCTCAGGACTATGTAGCTCCTACCATGTAGGAGGACGAGCATTGCAGGTTGGAGAGGTTTAGTAGACTTCAGCCTTTGACTTTTAGTGGTGCAGAAGGTGAGGATGCCCAGGGGTTCTTGGAGAAGTGTTAGAGGATTTTTCGTACAATAGGTATTCTTAAGACCAGCGGGGTTGCCTTCACTACTTTTCAGTTTTCTGGAGCTGCCTTCACTTGGTGGGAGGCTTATGATAAGTGTCGGCCTGTTGTGCAGCACTCCTTACCTGGCAGCAGTTCTCCGTTCTCTTTTTGGAGAAGTATGTGCCACAGTCTCGCAGAGAGGAGCTGCGCAGGCAGTTCGAGTGGTTGCGTCAAGTAGAGATGACTATGACTTAGTATGAGATGAGGTTCTCAAAGTTAGAACGTCATGTTATTTGGTTGGTTCCGACAGATAGAGAGAGGATTGGGAGGTTTGTGGATGGCCTCACTTATCAGCTTCGTATTCTCACGACTAGGGAGAGGGTGTCTGGTGCTACTTTTGAGGAGGTTGTCGACATTTCTCATGAGATTGAGTCAGTTCACCACCAGGAGCGAGATGAGAGGGAGGCCAAGAGGCCTTGGGGATCTGGTAGTTATGGTGGTGCTCCTTCGAGATGTCTGTTTCGGCACAGCAGAAGTCGTCCTTTCAGGCATGCTCGTCCAGGTTATCATAGGGCGTAATCGGGTCATGGTTCTCACAGTTCTCATCAGGGCCAGTCATCAGTTAGTGCCCTTCCAACTTAGAGTTCGCCCCATGCTCCATCAGTTTAGGGCTTTTCTATACCAGGTGCATCTGCTAGTCATTCCGGTGCTAGGGGTTCCCTTTAGTCCCCGTCTCCAGCACCTGGGAGTTGCTATGAGTGTGGAGAGATAGGTCATATGTGGAGGCAGTGTCCTTGTCGTCTTGTGGGTTCATCTCAGCAGAGGAGTCAGCCATTGGCTTCAGCGCCGGTTACTTCACTACCACCCACCCAGCCAGCTAGGGGTAGAGGTCAGTCAGCTAGGGGTCGTCCAAGAGGGGGAGGTCGATCAGGTGGTGTTCAGGCCCATTTCTATGCACTTCTAGCTAGACCCGATGCTATTGCTTCCGATGCTATTATTACAGGTATTGTCTTAGTCTGCCACAAAGATGCTTCTATATTATTTGATCCCGGTTCCACTTATTCTTATGTGTCATCATACTTTGCTCATTATTTGGATACACCCCATGAGTCTCTTATTTCACTTGTTCATGTATCTACTTCGGTAGGCGATGTTGTTGTTGTAGACCGTGTGTACCGGTCGTGTGTGGTGACTATTGGGGGTCTGGAGACCCGAGTGGATCTTTTGTTGTTATGTATGGTGGACTTCGATGTTATTTTAGGCATGGATTGGCTATCTCCGTATTGTGCTATTCTGGACTATCATGCTAAGATAGTGACATTGGCTATGCTGGGTGTGCCACGGATTGAGTGGCGAGGTTCAACTGATTATGTTCCCAGTAGGATAATTTCATTCTTGAAGGCCCAGCATATGGTTGGGAAGGGTTGTCTTTCGTATTTAGCCTTTGTGAGGGATGTCGGTACAAAGACTCCCAGTATTGATTCTGTTCTAGTTGTGAGGGATTTTCCTGATATGTTTCCTATAGACCTATCGGGCATGCCACCGGACAAGGATATTGATTTGGTATTGATTTGCTGCCGGGCACTCAGCCCATTTCTATTCCACCGTATCGTATGGCACCAGCAGAGTTTAAGGAGTTAAAGGAGCAACTTTAGGAACTCCTTGATAAGGGGATCATTCGGCCTAGTGTGTCGCCTTGGGGTATGCCGGTGCTATTTATGAAGAATAATGATTGCACTATGAGAATATGCATTGATTACAGGCAGTTGAACAAAGTAACAATTAAGAACAAGTATCCTTTGCCTCGTATTGATGATTTGTTTGACCAGTTTCAGGGAGCGAGAGTGTTCTCTAAGATTGATCTCCATTCAAGTTATCACCAGTTGAAGATCAGGGACTCGGATATTCTTAAGACGGCTTTTAGGACCCGATATGGTCATTATGAGTTCTTGGTGATGTCTTTTGGGTTGACCAATGCCCCAGCAACGTTCATGCATTTGACGAACATCATGTTCCGGCCTTATCTCAACTCATTTGTCATAGTCTTCATTGATGATATTCTGGTATACTCACGTAGTCAGTAGGAGCACGCGGAGCATTTGAGAGTTGTGTTGCAGAGATTGATGGAGGAGAAGTTTTATGCAAAGTTCTCCATGTATGATTTTTGGCTCAGTTCAGTGGCTTTCTTGGGGCACATGGTGTCTAGTAAGGGTATTCAGGTTGATCCGAAGAAGATAGAGGTGGTTCAGAATTGGCCCAGACCATTCTCAGCCACAGAGATTTGCAGCTTTCTTGATTTGGCGGGTTATTACCGCCGGTTTATTTAGGGATTTTCATTTATCGCATCACCCTTGACCAAGTTGACTCAGAAGGGTGCTTCATTTGTATGGTCGGACGAGTGTGAGGAGAGCTTTCAGAAGTTTAAGACAGCCTTGGCCACAACTCCACTGTTAGTTTTTCCATCAGCTTCAAGTTCATATACCGTGTGTTGTGATGCTTCGAGAGTTGGTATTGGGTGTGTGTTGATGCGTGAGGGTAGAGTTATTGCTTATGCCTCTCGTTAGTTGAATCCCCATGAGAAGAACTACCATGTTCATGATTTGGAGTTGGCTGGCATTATTCACGTGTTGAAGATTTGGAGGAATTATTTGTATGGTGTGTCTTGTGAGGTGTTTACTAATCATCGTATCCTCCAGCACTTGCTCAAGTAGAAGGATCTCAATTTGAGGTAGCGTAGTTGGTTGGAGTTGCTAAAGTATTATGATATTACTATATTGTACAATCCGGGGAAGACCAATGTGGTGGCGATGCTTTGAGCCGAAAGGCAGTGAGTATGGGGAGTGTGGCATATATTCCAGCTGGGGAGAGACCTTTTGCAATTGATGTTGAGGCCTTGGCCAATCGGTTCGTGAGGTTGGATATTTCGGAGCCCAATCAGTATTGGCTTGTGTGATTTCTCGGTCTTCCTTATATGATCGCATCAGAGAGCGCAAGTATGATGATCCTCATTTGCTTGTCCTCAAGGACAAATTTTAGCACGATGATGCCAGAGATGTGACTATTGGTGACGATGGAGTGTTGAGGATGTAGGGCCGGATATGTGTGCCCAATGTGGATGGGCTTCGGGAGTTGATTTTGGAGGAGGCCCATAGTTTGCGGTATTCCATTAATCTAGGTACCGCGAAGATGTATCAGGATCTGAGACAACATTATTGGTGGAGGAGAATGAAGAAGGACATTGTGGGATTTGTGGCTCGGTGTCTCAATTGTTAGCAGGTGAAATATGAGCATCAGAGACCGTGTGGCTTGTTTCAGCGGATGGATATTCCAGAGTAGAAGTAGGAGCGGATCACCATGGACTTTGTAGTTGGGCTCCCACATACTTTGAAGAAGTTCGATGCTATTTGGGTGATTGTGGATCGGCTGACCAAGTTTGCACACTTCATTCCTGTGTGTACTACCTATTCTTCAGAGCAGTTGGCAAAGATCTCTATCCGGGAGATTGCTCGTTTGCATGGTGTCCCAGTTTCCATCATCTTAGATAGGGGCACTCAGATTACTTCATAGTTTTGGAGGTCGGTGTGGCGAGAGTTGGGTACTCAGGTTGAGTTGAGCACAACTTTTCACCCTCAGACGGATGGGCAGTCCGAGCGCACTATTCAGATATTGGAGAACATGTTGTGTGCTTGTGTCATTGATTTTGGAGGGTCATGGGATCGGTTTCTGCCGCTCGTAGAGTTTGATTATAACAATAGCTACCAGTCGAGTATTCAAATTGCTCCATATGAGGCTTTGTATGGGAGGCGGTGTAGATCTCCAGTTGGTTGCTTTGAGCCGGTGAGGCTAGACTATTGGGGACAGACTTGGTGCTGGATACTTTAGAAAAGGTGAAGGTAATTCAAGAGAGGCTTCGTATAGCACAGTCGAGACAAAAGAGTTATACTGACAGGAAGGTTCGGGATGTGTCCTACATGGTTGGTGAGAAGGTTCTATTAAAGGTTTTACCTATAAAGGGTGTTATAAGATTTGGGAAGAAGGGTAAATTAAGTCCTCGGTTCATTGGGCCTTTGGAGGTGCTTCGGAGGATTGGGGAGGTGGCTTAGAGCTTGCTATGCCACCCAGCTTGTCGAGTGTGCATCTAGTATTTCATGTTTCTATGATCAAGAAGTACATTGGGGATCCGTCTCATGTTTTGGATTTCAGCATGGTTTAGTTAGATGGTGATTTGACTTATGATGTGGAGCCAGTAGCTATTTTGGAGCATTAGGTTTGAAAGTTGAGGTCAAATGATATAACTTCAGTAAAGGTGTAGTGGAGAGGTCGGCCCATGGAGGAGGCTACCTGGGAGACCGAGCGGGAGATACAGAGCAGATATCCTCACCTGTTTAAGGCCTCAGGTATGTTTCTTGACTCGTTCGAAGATGTACGTTTGTTTAAGAGGGGGAGAATGTAACGACCCGGCCGGTCGTTTCATGAGTTACCACTTCGTTTCCCCCATTTCTTCTTCTTATTGCCTTGTTCAACTGTATTTTGTATTACCGGGTTGGTTTGTTCGGGTTCAGAGAGGTTTTGGTAAGGTTTGAGACACTTAGTCTCTATTGAGGAAGCTTATGTTGGAAAAGTCAATGAGATGTTGACTTATGTGTTAAAGGGATCGGATGTGAGTTCCGATGGTTCGGATAGCTTCGGGAGGTGATTTGGGACTTAAGATCGTGATCAGAATGTGTTTTGGAGGTCCGGAGTAGATTTAAGCTTGAATTGGCGAAATTGGAATTTTGGCGTTTTTCGGTTGATAGGTGAGATTTTGATATAGGGGTTGGAATGGAATTTTGGAAGTTGCAGTAGGTCCGTTGTGTCATTTGGGATGTGTATGCAAAATTTCAGGTCATTTGGACGTGTTTTGATAGACTTTTTGATCAAAAGCGTAATTCGGAAGATTTTGGGAACCTTAGGATTGAATCCGATGTGTTTTGGTTGATTCGATGTTGTTCGAGGTGTTTTTAAGATTGGTATAAGTTTGAATAGTAGTATATGGCTTGTTGGTGCTTTTGGTTGAGGTCCCGGGAGCCTCGGGGTGATTTCGGATGGTTGGCGGAGAGTTTGAAATTTTGGTGAAGATGCAAAATTTTTCTGCATCTATTATTTCCGCACCTGCGGATTAGGGACCGCAAGTGCGACGCCGCAGATGCGAAGAGAGGACTGCAGATGCGGTCAAGGATGCAAAGGAGACGAGCCACATATGCAGAGTGCTCTGTACGATGGCGCAAGTGCAGTTATTTGATCACAGATGCGACTTTGGGCGTTTAAGTGGAAACCATAGGTGCGGTGGTCAAGACCGCAGAAGCGGGACCGCAGAAGGGGTAAAAGGGCCGTTAGTGTGAAAAGCCTGAGCCAGAAGGTATAAAAGAATTCCTTTGCAATTTTTTAGTTGTTCTTCTCCATTTCAAGTCGGTTTTGGAACTTTTTGGCAGATTTTTAAGAGGGATTTAAGGAATAACATCTGGAGGTAAGATTTTTGAACTTAATAATCGATCCTATAGCATTATTTCACTAATTTGGCCTAAGATTAACGGAAATTAAGGGTTAAAAATTGGGAATCAGGGCTTGGTATTGGAGACCTTGACTTGGGTATTTGAGGGGTCATTTGTGGTCAGATTTTGGGACTTTTGATATGTATAAACTCGTGGGGAGATAAGGAATCTACTGATGTAAATTTTATCAAATTCTGAGATGTGGGCCTGGGGGTCGGGTTTTGGATAATTTCTGGATTTATGTTGTAAATTGATTATTTTCGCATGGGCTTCGTTCCCTTAGCATATTTTGACGTCGTGATTCTGATTTTTGATAGATTCGACGCGAGTTGAGGCCGATTCGAGGGGTAAAGGCATCGCGGGCTAGAGTTTGGACTGGATCGAGGTGAGTAATGATTTTAAATGTTGTCCTGAGGGTATGAAACCCCATATTTCACATCGTTGTGCTATATTAAGGTGACGCACATGCTAGATGACGAGCGTGGGGTCGTGCACCGTTGGAGATTGTGACTTAGTCCACCCCGAATGACTATTTTACCGCGTATTTGATTGAAAACTGTCTACTATCATCATATTTTGGGCTGAATGCCATATTTGTGCCTCGTGACAACTATTTGGACCCTTAGGGGATTTTTACTGCTATTTCCTCACTATTTTGACTTTATATCTGTACTCAGTCATGCTATGTTATACTGTTTTCATAACTCATCCATGTTTACCCTGTTTTAAACACTTTAAATGATATTTTGGACTGAGCATCATGTTTTACTGTTGCCAAGTGGCTTATGAGATTTTGACTGAGCAAGGCCAAGGGCCTGTGTTGTGAGGATAATTTTGGGTCGGGCTGCACATTGAACAATGATACACTAATTTATGATTATGAGGCCGAGGGCCTGGGATTGTACGCCACAAGGTGGTTTGATATGAGGCCGAGAGCCTAATGATTATGCCACGAGATGGCTTGATATTGCACTTGGGTCGTAAGGGGCCCCTCCCGGAGTTTGTACACCCCCGCGTGAGTACCCATTGTGATATGAGATATAGCCCGATGGGCTAGTGTTGTTCTATGTTATTGTCCGAGGGGCTGATTCTGTTGGTATTGTTTCCGAGGGGTAGTTTTTATGTGTTTATCTTTTCTAGCTGCCTGTCATTTACTTGTTTAACTGTTAAAAAGGTATTTTAAAGAAGCTTAAACTGAACTAAGGTGTTTTTATGAGATTTCACTATTTTATTGCACTTTACTGATTTTACTCTGCCTCTTTATAGCATGTTGTTGTGTTTTTACGTGATTTCTTATCGCTCAGTCTTCATTTATGGTTATTACTCACTGCGTTGGAGAACTCAATTTACTCCCTGCACCCTGTGTGCTAATTCAGGCGCTTCAGGTTCTGCTAGTGAGGGTTGATAGCTTCCAGCAGATTTCCGGAGTCCACTAGGTAGCTGCTCGGCGTTCGCAGCCCAATGTTTCTCCCTCTGATCATTATTTTGTTTCCCTTGTACTGGATTTTGTAATAGACGGTGTAGTCCCTTTTTCACATTCCTAGACTTATGTTAGATGCTCATGACTGGTGACACCCCGATGTCGGGCTGTGTTTGATTTTCCGCAGTTGTTATATTTCACTTTATTATGGAATTTATCATGTTTTATTACTTAATTATGAATTATTATCTGTCAAATTAATTGAGTGTTATGTCGGTTGGCCTTGTCTTCACGATAGGCGCCATCACGACCGGTCCGAGTTTAGAGTCGTGACATCTTTTTTCTTATAGTGTTACTTATTCCTTGTTTGAAATAGCATAATACTTATAATTCCAAAATAATCTCAATCCCAAGCTTATGTCGATTAACTTACGGCGAAACTTCAATGTACAAAAATACGGGACATAACATCTCACTTTCGAGCTCTCATTAATTAATTAATTTATGGCGTATTTTCATGTACGAAAATATGGGGTCTAATAGTTGTCCTCATTGTGGTTGGGCGATTTTGGCGGTTGCAAATTAGGGTTCAGATTACGTTTCCAGTGAGTCATCTTTATTTGCGCACATTAGCTACCCTTGCTTAACATGCGCCAAGGAACCCTAATACCGAAATATTAAATGAGTTGAAATTAACTTAATATTAAATGAACTATGGTAGTTAAGTTTGTAGGATGTGACTTGGAAATAACCTGAAGCTTACAAACTATGTTAGCAATAAGTAATAAAAAGGGTAATGTATGAAATGAACTTAATATTAAATCGCTAAGGCCAAAAATTGTAACCTTGCCTCACTAGCTATGGGACATAATCCATTTGAATGAACTGGAAATAGTAACAATACTATAGAACAATTCCTTTCTGGGAAATGGATCCCCAACCCTATGAACAACAACAACACACAATACCTCCTAAACCCCCAGATATTGATCAAAGCATGATCAAACCTAGCTTCAAAATATGCTTACCACTTCGAACCTTTTACTCTTCACCACTATTGAAAATCATCAAGATATAGACTCCCCAATGATGGACTCATAAGATCAAGTAGTTGATCAACCAACCTTAATGACCTCAAAGGGCATCAAATTCATAACACTCTCTGATGAGGAGAAGGTACAAATCTATGAGCCATGGAAAAATTCCATCATAGTAAAGCTAGTGGGCAAGCGTATGTTACACCACTATCTAAAGAGAAAAATTCAAGAACTATGGAAACCAACTGAAGATTTCCAGTTGATTGACCTTGGAGTAGACTACTACATAATCAAATTCAAGAAAAAGGAAAATATGGATAAGGTAATGCATCAAGGCCCTTGGTTTATTAACGGACATTTCCTCTCTATTATTAGATGGAAACCAAACTTTGTTTCCACTCAAGAGAAAGTCACAAACTCAGCAGTATGGATTAGACTTCCTTAATTACCTACAGAATTTTACGATGGCAAAATTCTGGAAAAAATTGGTAATGCAATTTGCCGGCTCCTAAAAATTGATGTTTGCACATCAACAACTCTGAGAGATCGTTATGCAAGATTATGTGTGGAATTACCATTGGAAGTTGCAGTTCAACCGTTCATCTATGTTGGCCACCACAAACAAGCAATAAACTACGAAGGTGAAAATTTTCTTTGTAAAAATTGTGGACGATTGGGGCACATAGCACAAAAATGCTCCTTTATTATTCAGAAAAATAGAGATAGAAATAATGAAGATACAAGCAAGGAATTATCAACAATTACAAATGATGGGGAAAAAGAACAATGGACAACAATTTCTTTTTCCAAAGGAAGACATCAAGGTGCAAAAGGTCCTAAAAAATAACCTATTGCAAATCCGATTAAGCAAGCTAATGGCCCAGGTATCTCTGTCAAGTTATTCAATGCCAACGCCGGTAAGTATTTAGACACTCAACTCTTACAATATAAATCAAAATATCACAGAAATACTACCCCATCACCACACACTAACAATCTTCAATTTTCCACTTCTTTGATTGGTGATAAAAATAAATTGACAACAGAAAATAACTTTTCTATCCTATCTGAAGAGCCCTTGGTTTTGAACAAAACCACTAAAGAATTTAATAATCAAAAAATTATAATTAATAAATCACATGCAAGTAAACAAATGTCACAAACTACTAATGATATTGACATGCTGGACACAAACGTGTCTTCTATTACAAATCCTACAAATCAATTAGTTAAGGTGGCCATGCAAAATAACGTCCAT
Source organism: Nicotiana sylvestris (assembly GCF_000393655.2). NCBI lineage: Eukaryota > Viridiplantae > Streptophyta > Magnoliopsida > Solanales > Solanaceae > Nicotiana > Nicotiana sylvestris. Next base: position 109,693,778 of record NC_091064.1, read on the forward strand.
AATGATCCTACTACCCCTATTAAAAATCACAGCACTACTAATAATACTACCCTTTCTAGTGGGCAAATTAGTAACAATCCGTCCATTAACCACAATCTCAAGCAAGATCTTTCATCAAGATCTGCTTATCCACAAAGGCCTAAGCATGTTAGCTAAATGGCAATGGCAGAATAAGATCCAAGCCAAATGGCTAAAAATCCAGTACACGCAAAGGATTTGGGAACTCAGCCTATAAACTCCACCCTTGGGGACTCAAACGACATGCAAAAGATATCCCCAATCATTACCCTATCAACCAATCCATCCCTTATACCTAATAGCTCCTCCCCCACGCCTGATTTAGAGTTATTAAGTAACCTAAACACTGATCATAATGCCAACATTACCATCATCCCTAAGGAGGAGACAAAGGCTTCTCCAAATTCTTCGACAAACCAGAATCACCATGTAAAACCTCTCCCCTCTCCAACCTCAACCAGTAAACCCTCAAATAATTTATGTTCAACCACCTCAAGCTCAAAACTATCAACCTGTGTCATGGATGAAGATGGGTCTGATGGGCCATGCATGCTCGTTCAATGTCCAGATAAATGGCCAGGACTCGATTATCATCCTCCACGACGCTCAGTATCTAGCCCAGATAGTGACAGAAGGCATGAGGTTGGCCATGAACAACTACCTCAATCAAGCATGGCTCAACAACATCCTTCAACCCTTAGCACCATCAGTGAACCCCCAGCTGGTTCATGCAATGAGGAACCAGTGGAACCTTCCTCAACATTTCAATCCAATCTATCCTCAAAATGCTTTAATGGACATGCCATTCTTCATGCCAGGGAATATCTCTCAACTGAACCCTATTTTTCTTCCATGGGAACAACCTCAACCAATCTAGGAGCCTCAGATACCACAACAACCTCCCTTCCCACTGCACAATCAAGTGCCTGTGCCAGAACCAGTAGAGGTAGAAATGGAAGAGGAGGAGGAACCCCTAAACCTACTCTTAGAAAGAGTCCTAGAAATCTCAAGTCTCGACGGAGTAAAAGTGTTTCTCTTTTCGGAGAGGCAAGAGAAGAGGCATGTTCTCAGTTGTCCTCTAGCATTATACAAATGCTCGATGGACATAAGACCTCCACAGGATCCAACTGTAGGCAATCGAGCCATGATCCTAGTTCCATCATTAAGGAGGAACCCAGTTCTAGGGGAAGTGAGGGAGAATGGGAATCCAGCCAACCAAAACCTTAATATTTCCATGAATCGACCTACTAACATTATCATTTGGAATATTACAGGAGGGAACAATGATAACTTTAGAAGGAACTTCGGGGAAATGGTGGACACACATAGACCCTGCATGGTATCCTTATTAGAAACCAGGATGGGAAATCACATGAAACTTCTAGACGATTATGGTTTTACGGAGTTCATAGAAGTACCAGCTGAAGGCCAGGAGGTGGGATTGTGGTCCTATACAATCATGAAATTGTCACCGTTCAGAATTTTGTTCGAAGGGATCAAGAGATTCATGCTACAATTGAGGTAATCCATATTCGTCAAAAATGGCTTTTTAGTGCTATCTATGCTAGTACAAATATACTTCTTAGGAATAAGATGTGGGAAAACATTGAAAGCATTAGTAATAGCTACAATGGATCTTGGTTATTAGGAGGAGATATCAATTATGTATTATGCTCAAACGAGAAATTTGGTGGTAATAATATAAAAGATAGTAGGGCGAAATATCTTTGGTCTAAGATTAATAATTATAATTTAATTGACTTAGGATATAAAGGGTGTAAGTACACTCGGTCAAACCGTAGGCACAAGAATAGGGGTTTGATTATGGAAAGATTGGATAAAGTATTAGACAATGAGGATTGGATTAAGCTTTTTCCAAAAAGTTCCATTATTCATTTGCCTAAAACCCACTCGGATCACAATCCCATTTTAGTAGAATTAATCCCAAAAAATAATGTTCTTTATAAGCCTCCCTTTTGACTTGAAACCTACTGGTGTAAACCCCCTTCTTTCAAAACTCTAGTCCGAGAAAATTGGTCTAATAATGATTATATTAGGGCTAGCAATTTGTTTATAGAAAAAGTCAAGGTTTGGTAACACCAAGCTTTTGGTGATATTATGGGAAAAAAAGGAAAATACTAGCCTTGCTTCAAGGCATTGAAAAATCCAAACATTACCCTTATAGTATTTTTACCCAAAACCTACAAACTAGCCTTCAAAAGGACTACAATGACCTTCTACTAATAGAAGAAGATTATTGGAAGCTAAGGTCAAGAGTTTTATGGATTAACGAGGGAGATGCAAACACCAAATTCTTCCATATCTCGGCTACTAATAGAAAAAAAAAAGAAATAGGATCAATTTCTTCAAAGATGATGCAGGGAATTGGATTAACGATCCTAATCTAGTCACCTCCCATGTTTGCAACTACTTTAATCCTATCTTTACCACCTCCCATAAAAATTCTAGTAGAATTAGTCCTTTAAAAAACATCTCCCAAAATGCCTTAAACCTCAATAGCCTAGATAACCTCCTTATTAGTATTGAGATTAAAAAGGCCATTTTCTCCTTTAAACCCTTTAAAGCGCCCAGATCGGACGGTCTACACCCGTTCTTTTTTCAAAAGTACTGGGATATAATAGGCCCCTCTGTCACAAAATTGTGCCATGACATTTTTGAAACCCAAGAGATCCCCCATGATCTCAACAAAACTTACTTGTGTCTTATCCCAAAGATTCCCAATGCAAATAACATAAAAAATTTTAGACCCACTGGTCTATGTAACACTATTTATAAAGTCATCACAAAGATCCTTGCTAATAGACTTAAACCTTTCCTTGACCAACTTATTTGCCCTTACAAAGCTAGCTTTATAAAAAATAGAAGGGCTTCGGATAATGCTATTATCATACAGGAGCTTATTTCAAAAATCCATAAGTTAAAGGGGAAACAAGGTCATATGCTTCTAAAAATCGACCTTGAAAAAGCCTTTGACCGTTTCGAATGGTCATTTGTGCACCACACCCTAACTTATTTCAAATTCCCTGCAAAATTTAAGAAAATTCTCTTAAATTGCATCTCAACAAGCTCTATAGCTGTTCTAGTAAATGGCTCTATTACTAGCTTTTTTTCAACCAAGCCAGGGAATTAGGAAAAGAGACCCTATATCTCCTTACATATTTATCCTCTGCCTTGAAATGTTGTCATGCTACATAAACCATCAAGTTGACATTAGAAACTGTGATCCTATTACATTAGGAAAAAAAGATCCCAATTTCTCTCATCTTTTCTTTGTCGGCGACCTTACCTTAATGGCCGGAGCCAATCTAAAATCAAGCCATACAATAAAAAAAGGTCTAGACATTTTTTGTAATCTCTCAGGCCAAAATATTAACACCACCAAGTCAAAAATTATCTTCTCCATAAATTGTCCTCCAAATCTTACTAATGAAATTACCAATATTCTTAATATTAAAAAGAGTTATTCCTTTGGTACTTATCTGGGCTTCCCTATCCTTAATAAACACCCTAGACCAAAAGACTATCAATTTATCATTGACAGAATGAGAGCCAAACTAACAGCTTGGAAAATAAAGTTCCTGAATATAGCAGGCCGGACTGCTCTCTCTCATTCCTGTCTAAACTCAATTCCAAACCACTACATGCAGTTTACCCTCCTCCCTATGAACACCTTCAAAAAAATTGATAAGGTACAAAGGGATTTCATATGGGGTACTACTAATGAGAAACGAAAAATTCACCTCATTAATTGGTCAACCGTTTGTCAACCAAAAAACATGGGCGGCCTGGGTCTCCATAAGGCTAAAGACAATAACTTTTGTAATCTTGCAAACCTTGCTTGGAGGACCATTACAAACCCTACCACTTCATGGGCTCAACTCATCATTAATGCCTATGCAAACACTAAAAACACTAGGAATACTTCTTTCATATGGAAAATATATTCAAAAGGGGTGGGAAATATGTTCCAAGGGTATCAATTGGCAACTTCATCACCATTCTAACATGAATATTTGGGAGACCAATTGGATTCCTAACCTAGGGAGCCTTAGAAATACTATAGAAGGCCCTTTATCAAAAAATGACTATCACCTAAAACTAAGAAATATTTTTGATGGCAAGAAGTAGCACCTTGCTAATATATCCCTCAATCTTCCCGATGATATCAAGGATTCCATATCAAAAACAAAAGTCCTTGTAAAACGTCCTAATAATGATATCCCTATCTGGTCCCTCAATACAAAAGGTACTTTCACAACCAAAACTTGTTACTCCTTAATCAACACTAATGAGAACAATGATATGGATTTTAAGTGGATTTGGATCTTTCCATGCCCAAACAAGATCAAATTTTTTCTCTGGCAATGCCTTCACAATAGAATTCCTTGTAGACAATATCTCACAAAAATTGGCTTTAATATAGATCCTCATTGCCCTATATGTAGAAATCATATAGATGAATCTATCACTCATATCTTCCTTAAATGCCATGCAAATAATCATATTTGGGAAACCATTGGATGGAAAAAATTTATAGGGAGGATGGGGAACATTGGCTAATCCAACTAAAAAATTTTAATTACCCCTTCAACAACAAGGAAGAGGAAGAAAGTTTTTGTTGCCCCCCTGAAGATGTTAAAATCCTAGTAGAACATGATGTACTAGAACAATGTGTTTTTGAAAAACTCTTATCATATGATGCTTGCAATACTTTAGCAAACCTAGGTAATCAAAATGTCCTATGTGACACTAACTACAAATCGCATGTAATACATGTTCCGTAACTTTTAATATATATATTTCCTGTTTGCTCAAAAAAAAGAACTGGAAAGAGTACAATTCTAACATTTGGACCTATAGATTATAATAAATTCATTCTTAATTTATTTAGAAACACAAGTGGATTAGCTTTTAATGGACTATTTTTTTTTTTAAAAAAAAAAGTTAGCTAAATGTGATATCCCTATGTTATAAGCTGGCATGCATGTAAAACTGATAAGTGAAAAAATATATGTATTCGACCCCTCCCTGAGTGCTCCAAAATAATATTCCTAATTCTTATTATCTTTGTGCATTTAAGAATAGAGAAGTATGAAGTGAGGTTTGACGGAGATCAAATTTTTCTCCTAACGTCAGTCTTTTGGAAACCGTTTCGTGGAATCTCACAAAATCTATATCTATACTATATTAAAAACACGAAGGCCCTTAGCGAAATATCTTTGACCTTTTTTATTCTTAAAAAATAGATTTCACATTGGACAAAATTGTAATTGTATTTTCATTATTTTCCTAATATGTAGGATTTTAAAAGCAACTAAATTTTATTTATTAAATCCTTCCTTATTTGAAATACGTAAAAACTCCTAATGTTTAGGAGTTTAAAATTAAGTAAGATTTTACTTCTATAAATTTTTTCTTTGTTTAAATTGTATGACTATCACGATTAAGTTTTTAAAATGTTAGGAATAGTAATGAAAGCTTTTCTTCAAAAAATTTATCTTAGAATTAAACACTTAATCATGAAGTATATTTTTAAGAATATCTTGTATTACTTTTTTTAATATTTAGATAGATATTAGTTTTTAATTAACTTGGGATACGAAATAAGAGATGTTGTCCGTGAAGTATAAAATTAATTCTGAAAAAAATTACTCCAGTAAATATGAAACCAATTGTGACAACTTTTATTAACAATAGTGTTTTACTATATGTTATAGTCTGTCATAAACTTTATTTTAGACGTATTAAATTATATTTTATAACTTTTTGTAGCGCGGACAATTATTTTAGACATATATATAATTTTATATGGTCTAATTGTCACTTTTTATAGGTATTACGTACCACTTCTCACATTTTGCGAGCAAATAATTAAATAATTTGAAAAGGCTTGAATATATGTGGATGAGTATGTCTGAAGAATATTTTCACTCTAAGCCACTAAAGTTTATTAAAATCTAAAATTTTAAGGAGCCTAGCAGGTGAAGAAAAGAAAAGTAAATAATATTCATTAAACATGCCTTAAATCATTAAAAGCATAAAAATAAAATAAATATAGTAGAGAAGGAAAATCAAACTTGAAGAGGGAGATAAAAGTACTAATTAATAAGAGAGAAGAAAATTTTATTATAATTTATTCACTCATTCGAACAACCTTAACTAAATCAAAAAAGCATATAGTTTAGAACACTTGACTAAGGATAATCATACATACTATAGTATATATAATACTTAATACTTGGAGTAGTATTTTCTACTCCAAGAACATCGTCTATAAAGAGAAATTAGGTCAGATGTATTTTTTACTCCACCCCTTCTGCGTGGGTTCGGGCCCCCGAAACCGGATCGCCTAAATTTTTCTAGGCCATCAAATTATCTTCATAAAAAAAATACACGCACACATATATGTACAAAAGTTATATAGTTAACCTACATAAATTTTTAATCTTTGCAAGTTCAGAAGATAACCAATAAATTTGCATTCAATTATTTCGCCAATGTAACATTTATTTTTCAATTTAAATAAATATTTTATTTATCTTGACGTCAATTGCTATTGCACATAATTCATTCTTATTCTCAATTTTATTCACTTTTTTAGTAGACGCAAAAAACACGTGCAACGCACGTACACTAAATCTAGTACTATATTAAAAGCACGAAGGCTCTTAGCGAAATATCGTTCGCCTTTTTTACCCTTTGAAAATAAAGTGTACAGTAGACAAAATAATCATTTAACTATTTTCCTAATATATATGACTTTAAAATTACCTAAATTTCAGTATTATCTTTTTCCTTATTTAAACTGTATAATATACCATATTTATAAAAGACATACCAGCATAATCAATGTAAGAAACTAGCGTGTACTAGAACTCATTCAAGGTTTAGGAGTGTTGTCTTTGTTTTAGAATTATTGCCGGTTAATTCTTTAGAATTTTACTATTTTAGTAAAAAATAAAAGAATATTAATTGAAAGAGAATAAATATAAATTATTACTATTTTTGTGTGAATATTTTAAAGGTTATTCACTATCCTCTTTACAACAAATAACTTAAAGTAATGAAAGGGTACATGTGCATTAAAATTTACCAATAAGTAATAGATTTAATTTTAAGTCCATAATTGTTGGAGTTTCCTATACATCGTAAATCAAATCTATAAACCTAACATGATGAGTAAAAAAAATATATCTATAAATAAGTTTACCAAAGACAACAATGCAATTATTAAAATAATTACAATTATATTATAGTAATAATAAACTATAATGTATTTTAAAATTTTCGTTGACATTATACATGTTAAAGCACAAACTCGGTTAGATAATTGAAGTATAAATAAGAAACCAAAATTTATGTATCTAAATTAGTGGTAATAAATTGTACCTTTTCTTTATAAGAAATTTAAGGATAAAATAGTAAAAAAATAAAGTATATTATAAATAAGTCGTCATTTTTAATGTTTTCCTTTTCTGGCATCCACTCTTACAAATGCTAATCTCACTATATTTTTTTATATTAAACTATTTATAGTAGTTATTAAGTCAATCGTAATTACTTTTATAACTTTATAATATCAAGTTTATACATATTGAAGTCTCATGTACATCGCAAGCCAAACCTATAAACATATTAGGAACTATCTATAACTAAGTTTAGAAATGACAAGACTATATTTGAAAATAATATAATTATAGTAATAATAACTATAATGTACTTTAATATTTTTGTCGAACGTATACATGTTAAAGCTCAAAGGCAATCAGATAAGTGAAAAATAAATAAGATACTAAAATTTATATATCGAAACTATACTAATAAATGGTATGTATTTTTGTAAGAAATTTAAGGATGAAATAGTAGGAAAAACTATATTTTAAACAACTTGTCATTTTTTTCCTTGCATTTAGTCCAACAAATGACAATGCCTAGCTCTATTTTTTATTAAATTATTTATTATAAGATATTAATTCAATCACATTCATTTTTTAGACTTTACATTGTCAATATTAATTTTTGGAGCTATAAGACTAACCTTTTATTCTCTTTTGTGCTTTGTTTTTAGTATTAAGTCATTACAAATAACAATAATTTTCATGAGACCTCACACATACTCATAAATCAGAATAAATCATCTAAAAACTTTTGTCGGCCAAGCTTTCTTCATTTATTGAGTTAACTAAATGGGAACAACATTCAACAGTTCCAAGAATATTTCTTTAACTTTTATTAAATAATTTAAAATTAGTCGAATAATATTTACGTAATTTTTTAAAAATTGTGTACTCATTAATATAGGTACACGCGCAACGCGCGTACCATAAGACTAGTAAAATAAAGAAATATGTTAGTACAAATAAAGCAATGTTAAAAATAAACAAAAATATAAATAATAAATAAATAACAGTAAAAATAATTTTTTAATAATATTTTGAGGGGCTGGGATGATGTATGCAATGTAACATTAAGACATGAAAACGCAAACGGTATCTCGATTGCTAATTCCAATGGCGAAGTGTGTTGCCTTCTAGGGTGCGGGTGTTGTACTCTAGTCTTTTATTTTTCTTTGGTTTTCATCATTGTAACAATAACAACAATAATATATACAGTATTGTTATTTGTGGCTTGAATTATTTCCTTGTATTTTTAGGAAACTCAGTTCCTATAGGTTTAGGAAAACCTATAGTCCTTGTCAAATTGAGAAACTTTTCTCATATATATTTGGGATCTATATATAGGGGTTGTAGTTGGGGATTCTATAGATTGTATTGTGCTTTTCTTCTCATTCATAGTGGAAAACTCTCTCTTCTTTTGCCCCGAGGATTAGGCTTAGCCGAACCTCGTTAAATCCTTGTGTTGATTTTTCTTCTCTATCTGCTTTGTGTGAGGTTGTGTGGTAGTTAACTCACAATATTCCGCAACAAGTATAAACCCACATAGTGAAATTTAGGGAGGATAGTGTGTATGCACTTTCATTATCGCCTCATAAAAAAATATTTTTTGTTTCATTTTTCAATTATAATAGAGGGACAAACCGAGGGACAATACTTTGTAAAGTTATTCTCCTAGGGCCTTAATCGTTGTAACATTATACATTATCACGGAATATGGAACATCAAAATATCATTCACGAGCACCAGAAAATGTATCTTTTTCTTATAGCAGTGAGGCCAAAATGAAAGAATTCTTTCGAGATCCAAAGTCTGCTAGTGATAAACGGCAGCAATGAAAATAACGGAAGCAAAAAGCAGCAGCAAGGCGTAATTTATAACAACTAATTATATGTTATAGTTACGGATTTTCTAAGCTTATTTAAGTTTTATACTAAGAAAGATTCAAGGAGTAGAGTTAGGGAAAAGAAAACTTAAATAGATTACATAAATTTGATATTTTAACTACTAATTACCATGCAATTACACCATTTAATTCATCGGCAATTGTATATTGAGAAGATAAAAATTTATATAAATGAATTATAAACATTTTGATTAGCCACAAAAAGTCTTCTTAGGAAACAAAATCAGGTTAAACTTGGTAGAACGTCACCATGTGCAATAGCCACACCAGCAAGGCGTATTCCAGATGCTCATCCTCCCTCACAACTAAAAGAAGATATCTTGAAAGTGACATAAAAGTCTAACGAAGGAAGTGAAGAGTCTGATGCTCTCTCTTAAGGCGCACATTACACAGGGTTAGCTAACGTATGCACGACGACGATTGCTCGACAGAAATTACAGACAAATGCACCGCCTACAATATCGGAGGCGGATGAAGGAGGTAGAATGGTAACATCGGAATCAGGGATACCACAAATGATAGGCCAAATGCAGCTAGTTCACTGGATGACTGGAATGGGAAGTTCATCAACGGTCATGCAAGTTTCAAAATGTGTTGAAATGGAGAAGCCCCAACTAGTAGAGGTATGGTAATACAACAGCAAGGAAGCTTACTTTCTCAGTTCAACGCCCAAACCCTAGAGGAACAGAGCCGACTCTCGCTGAGGTGGGTGAAGGAAATAGATCCCAACAGTAGGGGATGCAATTGGACTATTATCCCCCAATTTTAAAAGAAGGAGTGATGGTTGTTCGTCTAAATCAAGCAGAGGTAGCAGAGCAAACCCAAAAATGGAAAGCAGCACTAATTGCGTATGTATTGGGTGGAACTCCATCTTTCAAGGAAATGCTAAAATTTGTTTATGGTGTGTGAAATTTTATCACAACACCACAGGTATTTCTTCACGATGATTGGTACATTATATTTAGCTTTGATTCTGAAGAAGATAAGAACACAATCATACCGAGAGGGCCACATACATATCATAATCGACCCATGATATTGAAGCAATGGGTACCTAATTTCCAGATGAGCAAAGAAGTGACTCGCAATGTGCCAATTTGAGTCCTATTACCAGGATTACCAATTCAATTATGGACTAAGGAGAATTTGGGATGCATAGCCAGTTATCTAGGGAAACCTATTTGTTCAGATAAACTCACAGCAGAGGGGGATATGATTTCCTATGCGCGAATGCTTATTGAAATGGATATATCTCACGAGTTACCAGATACAATGATTATAGAGAGTTTGTAAATGAGATTCTAAAAATACGTGATCTATTCTTGAGCTACTTGTTAGAGCAGTTGATGCTAAGAATGTGAAGTTTATCGACGAAATGCAAGCTAAAACGAGATAGTAATCAAACCAAGGGGTGCATTGCCCGGGTATAGGACTGGTTGATGGGGGACCTCGGGGTCGATGTAGGGGTCGAGCTCGGGCTACCGGGGATAGTCGGGAATGGGACAACAGTTAAGGATATGTTTAAATAAGGCTCTTTATTGCCAGTACTAAGCAATATCATGAAGAACAAGTAAGAGAGAGATAAGTATTAAAGTGGTCTCGGACCAGTGGGAGCGAGTGAGTCTAGAAAGAAGAGAGAGAGATATTATTGCACTTGTGGAGAAATGGAGCAACATCAGCGAAGGTTCCCGAATACACCAAGTCAATGAAGCGTCGAGATGCTGATATGACTTTCCGAATGTACCTTAACGGTGGGAAATAGACCCCCCCCCCAATTTCACCGCATACACCAAGTCAATGAATCTGGTCTCGTACTGGGTGACTATCATAGAACCTTGTTGGAGATGCTCAAACTGCCTCCGATAGTTCTCCATCTGAGTGATAGGAAGAAACTTCTCCAGAAATAGCTGAGAGAATGATCCCAAGTCAAAGTTGGTGACCCTGCTGGTCTAGCCAAATAATAATATCTCTACCAAGTCTTGGCGGATCCAGACAGAAGAAAAGCCGCAAAGTCGACCCCATTGGTCTCCACTATCCTCATGTTCTAAAGAACCTCATGACAGCTGTCCAAATAATCCTAGGGATCCTCAGAAGATGTACCACAAAAAGTAGTAGTGAAGAGCTTGGTGAATCTATCCAATCTCTACAAGGCATCAGCAGACATAGCTGGCCCCTCTCCGGTCTGTGCCACAACACCAGGCTGAACGACACCAATTGGTTGAGCTACTGGATTTGAAATTGGAGAGCCATATGCTCCGGAGTGCGAGTAGCAGGAGTTTGGGCTCCTCCTCCAGACGGCTGGTGCTACAGGAAGCAAGCCTGCCTAGGCGACACTCTCCACAAGGCCCACTAGATGGACCAGAGCATCCTAAAGTACCGGGGTGGCGATGAACCCCTCTGGGACCTGTGTTGGTCCTGCTGGAACTGTCTGGGCTGGAACCTCATCGTCAAACTCAACCTGAGGTTCCGCCGCTGGTGCTGCTGCTCGAGCTCTGGGCTGAGCTCTGCCTCTGCCTCGGGCCCTAGCACGACCTCGACCTCAACCTCTCGCGGGAGCTTCTATTGAGGGCTCGGGCTGCTGGTCAGCTGATGAAGCGGTACGTGTTCTCACCATTTGCGAAAGAACAGTGTGGAAGTCCAATTAGCATTGAGAAATCAAGTCGCACAACAGCAAAGAATATGTGTGAATTTTTTCCTAACTATGTAGCCTCTGGGGGATAAATACAGATGTCTCTGTACCAATCCCTCAGACTCTACTAAGCTTGTCCGTTAATTGTGAGACCTAAGCAACCTAGAGGTTTGATACCAACTTGTCACGACCCGGATTTTCCACCCTCGGGAGTCGTGATGGGGCCTACAAGTGAAAGCTAGACAATCCAATCATTACAATTATCTTACCTTTTTCCAATTTTTAATCCTTTAACAATTGTTAATTGACATTATATCAACATCAGAAGTAATAAAGAAAAAGTATGAAATGTAACAACTTAAAATAATACCGATACAATTCCATAAACATAAGCTACCCAGAACTGGTGTCACAATCTCATAGACTGACTAGGAATACTAAAAATAGGGGTTCGAAATATAAATACAAGGATGTTTCTGAAATACATAAAAGAAACAGTATGGAAGGATAGACGAAGAGGCCAAGGCCTGCGGACGCCTGCAGAACTACTTCGGGTCGCCTGATAGACTGAAGGCAGCAACCTCAACGTGGTCCAAAAGATGCAGCACCGGGATCTGCACACAGTGTAGAGTGTAGTATCAGCACAACCGACCCCATATGCTGGTAAGTACCTAGCCTAACCTCGACGAAGTAGTGATGAGGCTAGGACAGGACTACCAAATAAACCTGTGTAGTTAACTCATATACAACGGACAATAAAGCAGAAATTTACAGTTAAAGATATGAGGGGGAAATATGATGTGGGAAAAAAAAGTAACGACAAAAAACCAATAGATAAATGTAAAGAACACCACAACTCAATTATCAACAATAATCAGAAAAATCAAAGACAAGTGCATGGCATCACCCTTCATGCTTTTACTCTCGTCCTCGCCATAAGAATCAATATAATCGGCACGACATCACCTTTCATTCTTTTACCTCACATAATCATGGCACGGAATTATCCTTCGTGCATTATCACTCGTATCATAACACGACATTGCACATCGTGCGGCACAGCATCACCCTTCGTGCTTTTACCTCACAATATTGGCACGACATTACCCTTCGTGCATTAACACTCTCAAAATCATACACGGCATTACCCTTCGTGCTTTACACTCTTCCTCACCTAAGCAACAATCACAAAGCAATTTGGGCAAGGGAATCAATAATATCACCATAAAAATCCCGGCAAGGGAACAATAGCATATCAACAATATCCTAGCAAGGGAAACAATATCATGAGTAATAACATCCCGGCAAGCGAGATAATATCAAAAGCAATAACATCCCGTCAATGGAAAAAATATCATAAACCTCTTCTCTTTTCCTCACTTACTTCAAAACTCTATTCTCAACTTGAGCCAACTCTCTACAATGTTCAATTACCAATAATACTTCCACAAGCCTTGTTCAACAATAGAAATCATCATATAAAGCATGAACAATACAAAACGGAGCCACATTAATCATAGTATAAGACTCACGGGCATGCTTGACACCAACATATAGATACTCGTCACCATGCCTATAAGTCGTACTCAACAATTAACACATAGCAAATAAGACACAACTCCTAATCCCTCAAGCTAAGGTTAGACCAAACACTTACCTCAACGCCATGAACACAATGAAGCATGACCTACCGCTTTACCTCTTGGTTCCACTTCCAACTCGCTTGTATCTAGCCACAATTTACTTAATAACACTAATAAATGCTAAATAAACCAATTCTAATGCAATAGGTTTTCTAGTGTTTCCCCCAAAAAGTAAAAAATTGACCCCGGGCCCGCTTGGTCTAAACCCGAAATTCAGACCAAAACCCGATTACCCATTCACCTCCGATCCCGGATATACAATTGGTTTTGGAATTCGACCTTGATTTGAGGTCTAAATCCCGAAATTTCGATATTCCTAAGTTCTACCCAAAATTCCCTATTCCACCATGTAAACCCTAGATTCTAGGATTAACTCTTATAAAAATAAGTTAAGGAGTGAAAGAATTAAGTTAAAAATCACTTACTTGTGGTTTGGGGAAGAAAGAGTGTCTTGAGAAATCGCCTCTTATGTTTTAGGGTTTTGAAAAATGAGAAATGGATGAAAAGTCTCGTTTAAATATACCCCTCTCAGACCCTCACCGTTGACCGCACAAAAAGGACTGCAGTCGTGGAACTCCACCGTGGACCGTGAAATATCGAACGTGACCGGGAAGACATGGCCTTGCTCTCCGCGGACCGCATAAACCCCACCGCGGTCGCGAAGACTCCATCGTGGTCGCGGAAACCCCACCGCGGATTGCGGAGCCTGGTTTCAGAGACCTGCAACTTCCTTTGAACCTACAACTGTTATGTTCTAAGTCTAATTTCACTCTGTGGCCTATCAGAAACTCACCCGAGCCCTCGAGGCTCCAAACCAAACATGCACACTAACCTAAAAAAATTATACGGACTTTCTCATGCAATCCAATCAACAAAATAACATCAACAACCATGAATTAAACTCCAAATTCATGAAATCATTCAAGAACACCAAAATTTCCAATTTCTCAACTTTAGGTCCGTTTTATACCAAACCAATTCCGATCTTTACCAAATTTTACAAATTCAACCTAATTATTGTTTCAAACTTGTACCGGGCTCCGGAACCAAAATACAGGCCCGATACCATCAATTTCAAATATCAATTCACTTCTAAAAACCTCTATATTTTCCAAAAAAAAATTTTCTTTAAAAATTCATTTCTCGGGCTTGGTACCTCAGAATTCGATTCTGCGCATACACCCAAGTCCCAAATACTACTATGGACACTACGAGACCATCAGATCACGGGTCCGAGTTCGTTTACCAAGAATGTTGACCAAAGTCAACTTTATTCAATTTTAAAAGCTAATTTCCTTATTTCACTTAGTTTTCACATAAAAGTTTTCCGGTAACGCGTCCAGACTGCACACACAAATTGAGGTAAGACAAATAGAGGTTTTAAGGCCTCAGAACACAGAATTTACTTGTAAAACAAGTGATGACCTTTTGGGTCATCACACTAGAACACCGTGCGGATAATATACAAACATTTTGTAGCTATAATCATATCACAACCCAAAATCTCAATCATGATATCGTGATGGGGCCCAACATCCGCTTCCTAGACATGCCAACATTAACAAAATAATTAAACCAGATTAGCAGCGAATAACACATTAATAATGAAAAATGAGTGAAAGTTCATAAAATGTATCATATCACAACCTCAAGTTTCCTGGTAAAGGTCTGAGCAATCGCTGGGACTAACACTAGGATCTGCACATGAAATGCAGAAGTGTAGTATGAGTAAAACCGACCCTATATACTCAACAAGTATGGTGATGAGGCAACAGAAAATCAATAATAATATAGAGTAACAAATAACTACATAACGAACGAAATAAGAAAGTAGATAACAGAGGGCCTTAGAATTATATCACATCGCAACCTCATATCATGACATAGTAATAGACCATAACAACCAAGAACAACTACATGACATACTTTCCGTTGGGGCGTGCAACCCCATCCTAATATCAATAACTACACCATTGTGGCACACAACTCGATACCAATATCAACAATAATACAGTTGCGGTACACAATCCGATTCAAATTTTAATAAAAATACTGTTGTGGCAGGCAATCTGATCCCAATATTAATAACAATATCGTTGCGGTGCACAACCCAATCCCAATACCAATTCATTTGAAATGCTCAATAACAATCAAATTGTAATGACCCGGCCGGACATTTCATGAGTTATAGCCATGTTTTCCCCATTAATAACAATGTTCAGCTGTATTGTGTAGTATCGGGTTGGTTGGCTCGGGTTCTAAGAGGTGAGACACTTAGTCTCTTAAGTTGGTTATTTAGTTGGAAAAGTCAATCAGAAGTTTACTTGTGGGTAAATAATCTCGGAATTGGGTTTTCATGGTTCAGATAGCTTCGTTAGATGATCTGGCACTTAGGAGTGGGTTCGAAATGTTATTTGGATGTCTGTGGTAGAATTAAGCTTGAATTGGAGAAATTGGAAATTTTGACTTACCAGTCGGTAATGAAAATCTTTATATCAGGGTTGGAATGGAATTTCGGAAATTGGAGCAGGTCCGTAGTATCATTTGGGACGTGTGTGCGAAATTTTAGGTCATTCGAGGGTGATTTGATAAGTTTCGGCGTTGTTTGCGGAATTTGAAAGTTCCTAAGTTCTTAGGCTTGAATCCGAAGTTGATTTGATGTTTTGATGTTGTTTGTAGCGTTTAGGAGGTTGGGATACGTTGGAATAGTGGTATATGACATGTTGGTATCGTTGGTTGAAGTCTCTAGGGCCTCGGGATGAATTCGGATGGTTAATAGAAAGATTGGGACTTGGTTTGTTCAGCTAAGGCTGCTACGTCTGTCATATCCGCACCTGCGGATTGTGGACCGCAGGTGCAAGGTTGCAAGTGTGGGAGGGAGGCCGCATATGCAGAGGATTGAGAGCTGAGGCAAATTCGCAGATGCGCATAAAGGACCGCACCTGCGAGACCGCAAAAGCGGGATTTTCAGGGTTAAGTGGAAACCGCACCTGCGATGGTTCTTCCGTAGGTGCGGCGTCGCAGAAGCGACAATATTATCGCAGATGCGAAACCCCAGGGGCAGAAAGTATATAAAGGACCCTTCGCGAATTTTGGTCATTCTTCACAATTTCAACTCGGTTTTTAGAGCTATTGAAGGATTTTTAAGAGGGAATCAAGGGGAAACTCGTTGAGGTAAGATTTTTTAACTTAATACTCGATTCTATGGTGATTTTCAGTAGATCAAGCTTGGAATGTGTGAGATTTAATGGTGAAAATTGGAGAAATAGGGCTTGGAACTTGAGAGTTAAAATTAGGTGATTGAGAGGTCAAACAAAGTTAGATTTATGTAAATTTGGTATGTTTGGACTCGTGAGAGGATAAGGATTCTAGTGTTGTGATTGTTATCGGATTCCAAGACGTGGGACTGGGGGTTGGGTTTGGCCAATTTCAGGAATTTTGATTTAATATGATAATTTTTGTGTGGGATTTCTTCCTTTAGCATGTATTGATGATATGATTCTGATTTTGGATAGATTCGCGGCGATTTGAGACCGAGTCGAGTGGCAAAGGCATCACGGAGTAGATTTTCATCTGGTTTGAAGTAAGTAACAATTGTAAATCTAGACCTGAGGGTATGAAACCCCAGAATTTCGTACTATTTTGATAAATGAGGTGATGCACATGCTAGGTGACGGGCGTGTGGGCGTGCACCAGCAGGGACTGTGACTTGGTCCGTCCCGTGGCAACTGTAGAGTTGCATATTTTCATAAAATCTATATGATATCTATGTGTTTTAGAAATTATTCTATTAACATGCGCTGAATGCCATGTTTGGGGCTTTGTGCCGTACTGTTTGGACCCTCAGGGGTATTTTACTATTATCCTCATATTGTTTTTGATAGAAATCATTATCCTCAGTCATGGTTTATACCTGTTTATTGTTTAATCTTGTTCATCACTCTATTTTAATATATGAAAGTGTTTTAGGCTGAGTTCCCTGAGTTTGTACTGAAATGCCTGAGTGTCTTGTGAGATTGATGAGTGAGTGAGGTCGAGGGCTGGATTGGGAGGATATTTAGGGATCGGGCTGCACACTGTAGCATTATATATATATATATATATGCGGATCGGGCTGCACGTCGCAGCGATATAACGCTGGGGCTGTACGAGCCCCTCTGGAGTCTGCATACCCCTAGTGAGCGTGGTCGACCATATATTTATGGATCGAGCTGCACGTCGCAGTGGTTATTATGAGGTACCTAATGAGCGTGAGTGTTGAGTGTGTGTGATGATTGATGAGAGTTGAGTCACGAGTAACTGGGAGGCTTGCCCAAGGGGCTATATATATATATGTGTGTGTGTGTGTGTGTGATACTTTGCCCGAGGGGCTTGTTTTTATGAAATTACTGTTTTCACTCTTCTTCTATACTGAGCCTCTATTGAAAATGTTGAACAAATGTTTTAAATAACTTTGTTTGAAACTGAAATTTTTACGAGATGTTCGGAATTTAACTGCTGATTTGAATCCTGTTATTTCCACTGAGGATTTTATGTTATGAGATGTATATGATTTTAAATGCTTATCATTGCACTTTGTCTTTAGTTATAATTGTTACTTACTGAGTTGATGTACTCACGTTACTCCCTGTACCTTGTCTGCAGATCCATGTGCCAGGGCATCTGAGTGAGAGTTGATCCTTTCCTTCAGAACATTTTTGGAGTTAGCAAGGTAGTTGCACGACGTCCCCAGCCCTGCCTTTCTTCTTCCTATCGTTTAGTATTTGCTTTTATCAGACTCATCTTGTATTGAGTAGACAGTATCAGATTGTATTTTAGTGGCTCATGACTAGTGACACTGGGATCGGGCAGTGTTTGATGTTTTGCATATTTTTTCGCTTGTTTTGAAATGTTTAAACGGAAGATTTGTGATAATATATGATTAGTAAATGAAATAAGAAAAAGACCTTTTATGTTATAAATGTCGAATCGGCTAGCCTAGTACTGCGATAGGCGCCATCACGGCCGCGATGGTTTGGAGTCATGACACAAATACTACCTATTTCACAACATAACATAAAAAGGAACAAAAACGCATAATTCACTAAGAAAATACTAACACGAACAAAGAAGGTCAAACAATTCAATATTCATAAACTAGCCTCAATATATATCTCAACAAGAACTTTAACAAGCCGTAAACACGAGGACAATCTAAAGATCACAAAATTTGATATAACATAGTAGAATGAAATAGGAAACAAGTAAAGGCAATAACGCAAGTAAAGGCATGAAATTGGTAAAATCATCTATCAAATAACAAGTAAGAGCATATGACAAATAAATAACTAAAGATATAAAATAATCTAGAACATATAACAATTAAGGACACGTAAGAAGTGAAGACACATATATCAAGTAAAACATGTTTCAAGTAAGAGCACCTAACAAGTATAAACATGAAATAAGTAAGGACATGGTATAATTTAAAGTGATATACCACGTATGTTTAAACTCATGATAACACATATACACTCCTTACCTTGTATACACGTCATCCCCACATATAGATCACGTAGTAAATAGACCAAACATATCCTAATTCTCTCAAATTAAGGTTAACCACGATACTTATCTCTTTTCGGAGCAAGATAAACAATTCAACACGACTTTCCCTTTAGAACAATCCTCCAAACCACCAGAATCTATTCAAATACTACTCAAATAAGTCAAAACAAGCTTTAGAAACTACCCTTGTACGCACATGGTTCGATCTTTAACATATTTGAAAAAGTCAACAAAAAGTCAACCCAGGCCACATGGTCCAAATCCAAAGGTGAGATCAAATCCTGATTACCATTCACCCGGAATCCAAATATGTGATTTATTTCGAGATCCGACCTCAATTTGAAGTCTATATCTTAATTTTATAAAATCTCTAATTTCTACCCAAAATCCCAATTTTTACTCTATGAAATATTAGATTTGATAGGGAAAATTCATGGTAAAGTAATTTAAATTGAATAAGAATAAGTTAAAGTTACTAACTTATAAAGTTGGGAAGAAATTGCCCTCCAAAAATTGCCTCTATGGAATCTTGGTCTTAAAAGTAGTGTAAAATGAGCTAAGTCCAGAAATTCCAATCTTTTACCCAGCTGCAGTTATAGCAATTGCAAACTCTTGTTTGCAATTGCGATATCCGCAAATGCGAACAGTTGTTCGCAATTGCAAACCATCTCCTGAGCTGCCAATATGCAAATGCGATACAATGATCGCAAATGTAAACATGGGATGTCTGTAATGCGAACTTAGCTTCGCAAAACCGAAGCTATCCCTAATCCCACTAAGTCACAATTGCGACAATAACTTCACAAATGCGAAGGCTGGACCCCTCACAGATGCAAATTAAGCTTACCAAAAGTGAAGCTACCCTCTCTCTTCCCAGCATTGCAAATGCGAGCAAGCTCTCGCAAATGCGAGGCTCACATTTGTGAACAAATCCTCGCAAATGTGAGATCTTCAGCCCAGTAGCACCGACAACTCTTCAGCTATTTCAAAACAGTCCGCAACCTATCAGAAACTCACTTAAGCCCCTTGTACTCCAATCCGAATATTCACACAAGTATATAAACATCAAAATAACTTGCTCGTAAGCTCAAATCATCACAATAACATCTAGAATCAAGAATCGACTACCACAACTCAGGAATTTTCAAAGTTCAAACTCAAATTTCTAACTTCCTATATAAAGCGCCGAAATGGCCTTGGGTCACCCGGGACCCCAACTAAAGATGAGTACGAGTAAAAAATGATCATATGAATCTACCAGAATCGTCAAAACACCGATCTGAGATCATTTACCAAAAATATTGACTGTGATCAACTCTAGCCACTTTCAAAGTTAAAAATCACATTTTCTTTAAAATTCTGTTAATTCGTATGGGTCCACCAAATCGTAAAGTACCCGGTCCTCTACAAGATTCTGCTAAGAGTACTTAATAAAGCAGTAAGTAAATGAACCAGAGGATTTTTATGTGGAAAAATCCCACACAAGGGGATCAAAAAACCATGACCTACACCTGTAGGCTTTTAACATTACTAACTTATAATCTTACCTATTACAAGCCACTTTACAATAATTCCTATTGCAAAGGATTTACTCAACTAACTTGTGGTACCTTTACCACAAGCCACTTTGTGACTATCCTAGTTACAAAGGCTTTTTTTAACTTGTGATGCTATCACCACAAGCCACTTTGTAATTCTACGATTACAAAGACTTTTCCTTATGACTAAATCTAGTCACAACATAAACTCAACGAGTTTACGGATTTACAAGAGGATTCCTAATCAGAATGTTTCTAGGTAAGCAGTTTAGGAGATACAGTAAGTACAATAACAAGGTTACAACTCAACTAGAACAACGACAATATATCTTTTAGGAACTGGTCCATAGTGGCATTTAACCTTGTTCTTCAAGCTTGTGAGGATGATTTCTCTGTTTTTGTAAGAGGCTTGAATGAGAAACAGAACCCTTCCAGTGATGTTTTTGTATAAAGCTCATTGGGTACATCTTGATCACATCACTTGAAATGATGTGAGTACTTTGTTTGGTTAGAGAATGAGTGGGCTGACAGTGTAGTGCAGTGCGGCAGAAACAGTGCCGTCAGTCACTTCATTTCCAGCTGTGTCCAAATGGCTTTGTACTGCTATGAGGAACCCACAAGAGCATCAGGTCCCTGTGTTGGTTCCTAGCTCCTGAAGTTGTAACAGTTTACCTTTAGCTGGAATCCGTTAAAGTTTGCATCAATCCAAGTAGGTCAGGTTCCCTATCTAGTTCTTAACAGTAAGTTTGTTAAATCATCGAAACATAAGGCAAGAGTATTTAAGATCTATCAATTTCCCCATTTTTGATGATGACAAACTTAAACAATTATGAGTAGGAATTGGAGCAGTAAAAACCAATTTCAAAGAGTTCCCCCTGAGACTATGTATTATCTTACATGGTTAGAGTAATAAAGCATAAGAACCAGTTCCCTAATGTGTTTCCCCCTGAGTCCTATGTCTAGTTCCCCAATGTGTTTCCCCCTTTTGGCATCATTAAAAAGAACAACAGCACAAAGAAGTGCAGCGAAACTAACTCATGCCACATATGTGCACGCAATTATGATAGATAATAGAACACAGAGAGAAGGTACTAGACATAATAAAAAAGGATTCATATTAATAATAATTTAATATGCCTTTGCCTTTTGAAAAAGGAAGAGGCAACATTGGACTTGTTCACAGGAGCAGTAGTAGTACATCCCAACCATAAAAAAACACAAAAAACATCCACCAAATATCAACAAAGAAACAAGAAAAAAAGAAACATATCCAGATAACTGGTCACTGAAGGGGTTCTTAGGGGGCACTAGGAGGAAAAAGGCTTGGAAGCTGCAGTAAGTGGCTGGAGAACAAGGTCTATTCGGGCGTTTCCCGACTTTTGCTCATTGAGCAGTTCAGCCTTTAGGTTCTCAACTTGCACCCTGAGATCAACATTTTCTTGTGTCAAATGGACCACTTCATCATTTGACAAGGGAACTGCTCGGGCTTGCTGACCTTCCAGGATAGCATTCCTGTCCTTCAACCGACGAATTTCCTCAGCTGCACTGTTCTTGGCATTGATGAGCTGAGACACAATTGATGTACTTACTACCCCCCATACTTCTCAATACACTCACACTCTTCCAAGGTTGTCTGTGAGAATGTCTGCTTTCGGGTCCCCACTTTACCTATTCCCAGTGGAACCTTAAAGAACTTGAACACCAGAGTGAGCAAGAATTCATAGGGAAGCCCATGATTACCGTCCTTGAAATTGGCAACCTTCTGCATGTGTTCAATCATTATGGCAGGAAGAATCACATGGTTGAAACCATCCACTTGATCTATTAGGAATAGGTCAGATTTTGAAGTCATAGATCTCCTTTCTCCTCGAAGCAACAAGACTTTGTTAACCAACTCAAACAACAGCTGGTAGACAGAAAATAGTGCTTTCTTATGGATCTGGTCCCCTTTCTGATTAGCATTGTCTTTCACCACTGCATTTTTGAAGTTATACTGACAAACATCTCATACATTCAACAGCCCAATTGTAGGAACTTTCAAGATCTCTCCAAGCAATTTCACGTCAAAAATGATGTCTACTCCATTGACCAAAGCATAGACATGGTCAGTATCAACTGGAAAGATACTGGCGAAGAAACTCTTTACCTCATTCTCATACACTTTAGGTGAATCAATGTAAAATAGATGCAGCCATTATTGAAATTCTACCATCTCCAGAATTTGGCACATTCCGGCCATCTCAGAGATTGTTAGGTCAAACGTACGACCCAACAAAACTTCTTGATGCCTCAGGCGCTTAGAGCCAAGGCAGACTTCACTTCTCATTTTCTTCCCAGAACTAGGTTTTTCACCAGTTTCAGACTTGCGTTTCCTAAGCTTTTCTTCACTGACTTTGCTTTTTCCCTTGGACTTGACTAGTACATCCTCATCACTCACTACCTCCTTCATCTTGGACTTAGATGTTGACCCTTTCTCTATTGAAACAGGCTCAGCCTTTTTTGAGGACTGCCTAACAAGGGAATCAGGTTCCTTAGGAGTTCCTTCTTCCACCTCGACTACAGGGATAGCCTCATCACTTACAGGTACACCATCCTTCACTAACTTTCTTCTTTTCATCTTACCACTTTTCTTGCTCTTTTGGATCGTAGAGTCATAGGCCATTTTGACTTGAAGCCTGGCAGTAGGTCGCTTGATTTCAGGCTCAGGGGTGGAGACAATCCCTTGCATACTTATGAATGCCTAAAGGGCCACGTTGTCCAGGTCTTCTTCATCACTAGATCGCATTTCAGGTGCTTGAATTTCCAGGGGCCTAGCATCAAATGCAGGAACAACACTATCTTGGGGATGAGAGTCTTGGCCTGGGTCCTCTAGAGAAGGATCAGGTTCCTCATGTGATGCCCCAGTAGTGTTTGCTACTGCATCCCCTTTAACAACCATAATGGCCCCTTATTCCCCCACACTGTGTGACTTATTTTTCTGGGAAGTGATTTCATGCAATATCCTATCAGCGGATACTACAAACACAGTTACAACATCCTTATCTTCTTCAACCGGTGCTTCTACAACCATGTAATCAGCGGAAACGGTGGCAGAACCTTCTGTGAACTCAGTATTTTGACCTTGTTCTCCACTTAGGTTTTGGCTAGTGGGAACAATAGACGACAAGGAGAACGAACAACAGTTTCAAGGGTTTTTGAGTTGGGAAGAGATTTGGAGACTGGGGAAGGTATGACTGCAACAGTAGGAGTGATAGAGGGTGACGAAGGCTTAGTGAAAACGAGAGGTTCCATAGATGGGTCAGAGGTAGTTACAACTGAGGCAGAGAGATCGGGAGTTTTCTCAGCCATTGGAGAAAGAAGTGTGACGATCCTTCCCTTTTGGGTGAATCAGGAGTAGGGTTTATGGTTAGGAAGAGTAGAAGAGAGGGTTTTTAAAAGGAGAGGATAATCATGAAGGGAGAGGAATATGCACCGGTTCTGAAACGATGGTTGGGCGTGGAGAATTGCGATATTTCAGAGGGAGATGGAACATTTTGAATTGAAGGAATGTGACAGCAGGATCAGAAAAGTTGATGATGTGGCAGTTGTATTTTGTAACCTTTTAAGACGTGTATTAAAAGGATGCACAGAACTACTAACCTGTAGTACAAGATCCTGGTTCTTGATTTTTTTGAAAAGAATCAATCCTCTTTTATCATTCATGCACTGCATCTATCGCTTCTATGCTCATCATGCGTGTTTACCTGCAACGGTATTGAAGTGAGTTATACAGGGCCAGAAAACACTTTGAGCCATTTATTTCTTAAGGATACGAGCCAGCCAAAGAGGAATCATGTTCTTCAGTTGGCCTCAACAGTCCCAGCTTTACTCTATTTCTTTCAAATTGTTCCCTACTTAGTGCTTTGGTGAAAATGTCTGTAATTTGATCTTCTGGGCTGCAGAACTTCATGCATATCAACCCTTTCTCCAAATTATCTCTCAGAAAATGATGCCTCACATCAATATGTTTTGTCCTTTTATGTTGAACTAGATTCTGGGCCATGTTCTGTGCACTAGTGTTGTCACATAGAAGGGGAACACTCTCAGTGAGTACCCCAAAATCTTCCAGTTGCTGCTTGATCCATAGAAGCTGAGCACAACAGGATGCTGCAGCTACATACTCAGCTTCATCTGTTGAAAGAGCCACTGAATTTTGCTTCCTTGTACCCAAAGAAATAAGACATGATCCTAGGAAGTGAGCCATTCCAGAAGTGCTTTTTCTGTCCACAAGATAACCTGCATAGTCTGCATCAGCATATCCAATCAGATTAAAACTGTCACATGATGGATAATATAACACCAGGTCCTACGTTCCTTTGAGATATCTCAGTATTCTTTTGGAATACTTCAAGTGACATTCCTTGGGATTTGATTAAAACCTCACACACAGCCCCACGCTAAAGACAATATCAGGTTGACTAGCAGTGAGATAGAGGAGAGACCCAATGATGCCTCTATACATTGTTTGATTCATATGAGATCTAGTTTCATCCATGTCCATTCGAGTGGCAGTTGCAATGGGAGTGTCTATCACCTTTGATGCTTCCATGTCAAACCTATTTAAGAGTTCTTTGATGTTTTTTTTGTTGACAGATGGAAGTACCCTTTGGGGACTGTTTTACTTGAAGACCCAGGAAGAAGTTTTATTCCCTCGTCATGCTCATTTCAAATTTGCTTCCCATAAGTTTTGCAAATTCATCACAGAGAGAGTCGGTTGTTGCTCCAAAAATGATATCATCAACATAAACCTGAACAATGAGCAGGTTCCTTCCTCGTTTCTTTAAGAAAAGAGTATTGTCAATTTTCCCTCTCTTAAAACCATTTTCTAAGAGGAATTTTGACAATCTTTCATACCAAGCTCGAGGAGCCTGCTTTAGCCCATACAGAGCTTTGTCCAGTTTGAACACATATTCAAGGTTCTCATGACATTCAAACCCTAGGGGTTGCTTCACAAAGACTTCTTCCTTAAGGAATCCATTCAAAAATGTACCTTTGACATCCATTTGTAACAAGGTGAATTCCATATGAGATGCAAAAGTGATTAAAATTCTGATAGCTTCCATACGATCCACTGGAGCAAACTTTTCATCATAGTCAATCCCTTCCTCCTGATTGTAGCCTTGGACCACTAGCCTGGCCTTGTTCCTTGTGGTAATTCCATGTTCATCGAGCTTGTTTCTGAATACCCACCTAGTTCATATAATGATTCTATCTGGGGGTCTGGGTACTAGGTGCCACACACTGTTTCTCTCAAAATGCAACTCGTCTTGCATGGCTATTATCCAATCTGCATCTTTCAAGGCTTCCTTGATGTTTTTGGGTTCTATCTATGAGAGAAAGGCTGAGAAGGCAAGTGAATTTCTGGCTCTTGACCTGGTTTGAACTCCGGAATCTAGAGGTATGATTATGTTGTCTATAGGGTGAGAGCTTTGATGTCTCCAGTTGGTTGTCTGAGGTTCATTCTGAGAGGAGGAAGGTATGTTTGGCTGATTTTCCTCTATCCTTCTCTCAGGTTCTAGTGGAGTTCCCTGAACTACATCAACCACTCTTTCTTCAGCTTCAGTGGTCATAATTGATGTGTTTGGTTCTGTTGATGATGATGCAGCATTGTCTTCATTTGACTCCTTCACTTGACTCATCATATCTGCTTTTCCGTTTGTCATGTTAATGACTTCACCAGGAACAAGTAGGGGTTCTCCATCTTGGTCTTCCTCGACACTCTTCTCAAATGATGGATGAGATTCATCAAAAATAACATGGACACTTTCCTCAACACATTGAGTCCGCTTGTTATATATCTTGTATTCCTTGATTTGATAAGAGTAACCAAGAAATATTCCTTCGTCACTTTTGGCATCGAACTTACCAAGCTGATCCTTTCCACTGTTGAAAACATAGAATTTGCATCCAAATGTTCTTAGGTGAGTCAACTTGGGTTTTATTCCATTCAACAACTCATACGACATCTTGTTCAGAAGTGATCTGATCAAGCACTTGTTCACCAAGTAGCATGCAGTGTTGACAAATTCAGCCTAGAAGTTCTTTACAAGCCCACTGTCAATCAACATTGTTCTTGCCATTTCTTCTAGAGTTCTATTCTTCCTTTCTACTACTCCATTTTGCTGGGGAGTTCTGGGAGCTGAGAAGTTGTGAGTGATGCCATTTTCATTGCAGAATTCATCAAATTTAACATTGTCAAATTCGGTCCCATGATCGGATCTAATGCATACAACTCTAGACTCCATCTTCACTTAGATTTTCTTCACAAAGGCCACAAATACTTCAACAGTTTCATCTTTTGTTCTAAGAAACAGAGTCCATGTGAATCTGGAATAGTCATCCACGATTACAAAAATGTAACTCTTTCTTCCTCTACTTTGGACCCTCATAGGTCCACACAGATCCATATGTAGAAGCTCAAGCGGCTTTGAGGTGCTCACATCTCTTTTTGACTTAAAGGAGGACTTCACATGTTTTCCTCTAGCACAGGCATCACAAATTTTTTGAATCTTGAATTGTGACATAGGAAGACCATGGACCAGGTCCTTCTGAATTAGTTTGTTCAGAAGGGAAAAGCTTGCATGGCCGAGTCTTTTGTGCCATAGTTCATCATCATCATCAACCGCCTTCAGACAACTCAGATCACTACTCTGTAAAGATTCGAAATCAGCAACATAGATGTTCTTGTATCTTTTGGCCACCAGTACTATTTCATCGGTCACAAGGTCAGTGACTGTACATATTTTGGACAAGAATTCCACCTTGTTTCCTTTATCACAAATTTGAGAAACACTTAGGAGGCTGTACTTAAGCCATTGACGTAGTACACATTTTCAATAGAATGAGTGAGTGACTTCCCATCTTTTCCAACTCCAAGAATGTACCCCCTTTTGCCATTATCAAAGGATACACTCCCTCTTTGTAGGGCTTTTAGTGAAAAAAGTCTGTGGTGTTCCCAGTCATGTGTTTCGAACATCCACTATCCATGAACCATTGTTGACCGCTTTCTTTCACTATTCCCTGCACAAGGGATTAGGAGTTAGTTTAGGGACCCAAACTTGTTTGGGTCCCTTGTAGTAAGTAAGAGGATGAATAAGAGCTCTCTTAGTCCATGCAGGTAATGTGCATTTTTTATGAGTGGAAACTAGTCCCTCTTTTGGGGTCACGATTTCAACAGCCGTTTTGTCTTTCTGTACTGATTGATTCTTGGACTGGACACCTTCCTTAAAGTGCCCAGTGTTCCCACATTGGGTACGAGGCCAGTTATCAGATGTAGTGACGCTCTTACTGTGAGGGTTGTGAGGAGTTTTCTCCCTTTGGAACCCTGCTCCCTGCCTTTTTTCACTATCATTAGTGAGCAAGGCAGTGGTGGCTTCTGACAACCAGGTCCACCTTAGAGGCCTTTCAAGATCATTCATTACCTTTTCTTGATTGGCTTGGAGGAGCTCGTTTTTCTCAATTTCAGCACACATCCTACATCTCAAAGCTTTCACCTCATCTTCAAGCCTAAGGTATTCCTCACTAGTTATCTCCTTTCATGCTTCAGAACTTTCAGGTTTTGACTTAGTCCATGGTTTTACTATTGTTTCTCTTTGGTCTGCAATTTCTGCCAACAGATCACTCTTTTCTTTTCTAAGATTTTCAATGGTTTTCTTGTGATTAGAACTACAATCACTAAGTCTTCTCTAGTATGTTTAGATTCTTCTAGTTCTAAGATCAAGGAATCCCTATCCTCCGCAAGACGACAAAAGGCAGTAATTAAAACATCAGCTAAACACATGAGTTTTTTTGGAGAATAGGAATTCAGATTTCTATGAACATCCCTGAAGTTTACCTTTTTGTTGCCATTTTCTTCATCATCATCTGATTGAGCCATCAAAGCAAACGTTGATTCATATCCAATCTCCTCGCCTTCAACTACCATCATGGAACTATCACCAGTATTAAGTTTATCTTATTTTACTTGTGTAGTTCCCTCATGAGCTATTTGCAGAGCCTCACAAATTTCCTTTGCAGTGTCGCAGATAGAAATTCTATTGTACATTTTAGGTCCCAATCCATATACTAGAATTTTCTTGGCACGAAAATTCTTCTCCGCCCCTTTCTTGTCTGCTTCAGTATATTCTTTGCTGGTTTTTTCATTGAAAATGGAAATTCATCTAGTACCTTGATTGGAATATAAGGACCATCGCAAATGATATCCCATAGCTCACAATCTTCAGCCATGATGAAATTGTGCATTCTAGATTTCCACCACCAATAGCATTTTCCTTCAAACTTGGGGGGTCGGTATATGGATTGACCTTCTTCAAAATTTAGTGGAGTCGCCATGAGGATCCTTCCTAGGTGTTAGCCTGATAGGAGGAATCAGCTCTGATACCAATTGTTAATTTGTATGGGTCAACCAAATCATAGAGTACCTGGTCCTCTACAAGATTCTACTAAGAGTACTTAATAAAGTAGTAAGTAAATGAGGTAGAGGATTTTTATGTGGAAAAGGCCCACACAATGGGATAAAAAAATCACGACCTACATCGGTAGGCTTTTAACTTCTCTAACTTGTAATCTTACATATTACAAGCCACTTTACAGTAATTCTTATTTCAAAGGATTTACTCAACTAACTTGTGGTACCTTTACGACAAGCCACTTTGTGACTATCCTAGTTACAAAGGCTTTTTCTAACTTGTGATGCTATCACCACAAGCCACTTTGTAATTCTACGATTACAAAGACTTTTCCTTATGACTAAATCTAGTTACAACATAAACTCAGCGAGTTTACGGATTTACAAGAGGATTCCTAATTCGAATGCTTCTAGGTAAGTGGTTTAGGAGACACAGTAAATACAATAACAAGGTTACAACTCAACTAGGACAGTGACAATCTATCTTTTAGGAACTGGTCTGTAGTGGCGTTCAACCTTGTTCTTCAAGCTTGTGAGGATGATTTCTCTATTTTTGCAAGAGGCTTGAATGAGAAACAGAACTCTTCCAGTGATGTTTTTGTATAAAGCTCATTGGGTACATCTTGATCACATCACTTGAAATGATGTGAGTACTTTGTTTGGTTAGAGAATGAGTGGGCTGACAGTATAGCGCAGTGCTACAGAAACAGTGCCATCAGTCACTTCATTTCCAGCTGTGTCCAAATGATTTTGTACTACTATGAGGAACCCACAAGAACATCAGGTCCTTGTGTTGGTTCCTAGCTCCTGAAGCTGTAGCAGTTCACCTTTAGCTGGAATCCGTTAAAGTTTGCATCAATCCAAGTAGGTCAGGTTCCCTATCTCGTTCATAACAGTAACTTTGTTAAATCATAAAAACATAAGGCAAGAATATTTAAGATCTATCAAATTCAGATTTAGACTTATCAAAAATCGATACGCACCATGCACACAAGTCATAAATCATCAAATAGCACTACGAAAGGTCTCAAATCATAAAACGGGGCACTAGAACTCAAAGGGACATATTGGGTCATCACTTCTCCACCTCTAAAAGAAATGTTCGTCTCGAACGAATATAGAAATATACCTGGACAGGTAAAAAGATACATATGTCTACTCCTTATGTAGGAATCGGAATCCCAACTAGCCACCTTTGTAATGCAATTTCACAGAAGGAATATCTTTGGATCTCAACTTTCAAATGTATCGGTCTAGAATAGCCACCGATTCTTCCTCATAAGTCAAATTCTCATCAACCTGTACCGTGATGAAGTCCAAAATATGTGACCTATCCTCATGGTACTTTGGAAGCATGGAGAAATGAAATATCATATGTACCCCTTCTACGCTAGGAGGCAATACAAGCCTATAAGTAACCTTCCCAACTCTTTCCAAGATCTCAAATGGGCCAATAAACATCGGGCTCAACTTTCCCTTCTTCCCAAATTGCATCACGCCTTTCATAGGCTAAACTCAGAGAAGAACCTTCTCACCCTCCATGTAAGCCGCATCACAAACCTTCATATTCACATAACTCACTTGCTTGGACTATGCTGTACAAAGCCGCTCCTGAATTAATTTCACCTTTTCTAAAGCATCACAAACTAAATTTGTGCCCAACAATCTAGCCTTACTAGGTTTAACCGAACCAACTAGAGAATGAAATAGCCTATCATATAAGGCCTCATATGGAGCCATCTAGATACTTGTCTGATAGCTGTTGTTGTAGGCAAACTCTGATAGAGGTGGAAACTAGTCCCACTGACCTCCGAAATCAATAGTGCATGCTCTTAACATGTCCTCCAAAATCTGAATGGTCCGCTTGTACTGCCCATCCGTCTAAGGGTAAAACGCAACACTCAACTTAACCTGCATGCCCAACTCATGCGTCACAACCCTCCTAAAATGTGAATTGAACTACTGTCAAGACCCAAATCTCCCTCCATATGAGGTCATGATGGAACCTAGTCTTAGGGACTAGGTAAGCCTAACAATTACTGAAGATAATAACAAAATGAATAGATTGACAATTTGAAATTAGGAAATCTCTATACAAGACTTACAATCCCAAATCGGTAGTACAAGTCATAAGCTTTACATAGTTTGCTAGAACCTCTAAATACAACAGTTTTGAAATACAGATAAACAGTGTAAAAACAACATCAGAAGGTGACTCTGAAGCCTGCGAACGCAACATCAGATTTACCTTGAGTCTCCTCAGCAAAATCCGCACAACTAGCTAACGATCGACTGACTTTGAAATACCTATATCTGCACAAAAATTGTGCAGAAGCGTTGTATGAATACACCACAGTGGTACCCAGTAAGTATCAAGACTAAACTCAGTGGAGTAGCGATGAGGGAAAGTCAAGACACCTACCGGACTAGATAACCTGAACAAGTATAAGTGGAGCACTAATAGAGTATGATATCTCTACAAAACTATGCATAATGACAATAATGATACAGTGCTTCCAATGAGAAATAGAAGTAATAATTAGCGGCGAAGCAAAACAAGTATTAGCACAATAGGGTAAGCTGATCACAGTCTAAATCTGATGGAAACAGATAAAGGAAAGACAAGTAGCAACTCGTTTAGAGAAACCGCTATCACACCAGGTCTATTCAATAGTCTCCACGAGGTACCATACCTCAATTATATTCACAAATCATGAGTCTCAATTTATGAACCCTAAACACTTAGCGTCTTGTGCCTCATTTCAACTAGTAACTTGCACGGACAACTCACATGTCAATGGAACCGTTCACACTTAGAAGACAAGTAGACAAGGGTGTACATCAATACTCAATAATATCAAAAGCACGCGAACGCGAAGAACAAATAATTCATCCTCCAAAATAACACTATGCGAACGTGGAGGAAATGACGCAAACACGATTAAGGAAACCAAACACCCAGCAGTTCAGCAGTCCAACCATAGAAGGAAATGGCCTGTAGCCCATCCGAAACACCCCTGAGGCACCCAAGGACCCCATCTAAACACAGCAACAAGTTCCATAACCTAACACGGACTCGCTCGAGGTCTCAAATCATATCAAACAACGTTGAAACTATGAATCGGCCCATGAATCGAACTCATGAACTTCAAATCTTCCAACTTTTAAAACTCTTGCCGAAACCTATCAAATCAACCCAGAATGACGTCAAATTTTTTAGGAAAGTCCCAAATGACATAACAGAGCTGTTCCAACTTCAGAATCACATTCTGACCTTGATATCATCAAAGTCAACTCTTGGTCAACCCTCTTAACCTTCCAAACTTCAACTTTTCCAACTTTCGCCGAAATGCTTCAAATTACCATACGGACCTCCAAATCGAAATTCGGACATACGCCTAAGTCCAAAAATCACCATATAAAGCTGTTGAAATCATCCAGAACCCATTCCGATGTCATTTACACAAAAGTTAAATTCCGGTTAACTCTTACCGCTTAAGTTTCCAAAACTAGTATCCTTCTTCCAAATTGACTCTGAATCATCCAGTAACTGAACTCGACCATGCAAACAAGTCATAACACATAATAAGAAGCTATTCAAGACCTTATGCCGCCGAATGGTACTTTAATTCTCAAAACGACCAGCCGGGTCATTATATCCTCGCCCTCTTAGACATTCGTCCTCGAACGTGTCAAGAATCATTCTGAAGTCACCAATTCATTGAATTTATTCATCCAACATATACCCACAGGTGACCTCACGTCACCCCAATCCATTTAAGACTTATGACACCATCTCAACTATAATTTACCCCTTCCACCAATACCAGTGATCCTTAGAGTCAAAATTACACCTTTTGTTCATCTCTAAAAGTCCTGATTCTTAATCCACACTCGATATCAGTCTCAACCAGCTGCAAAAACTTATGCATACACTCACAAGATACAACCACACAATGTGACACACCACATATAGGCCCATAATAACATTTCTGATCACAATAGCTGCCCGTAATCAAAACCAACATCGGCTACCAACCTCATATCTGTTAGACCCCTGTCTCAACCCTCCACAACAAAGATAATGATGCAAGAAAGATGAAGACCTCATAACTATTCACCCGAATCAACCAGTCACAACTAACACCACCGAGGTGCACAACCCATAAGCTAGAACCCAATAAGCACATCACGAAAAAAAATGACTGAATAAGTAAGGAGAAACTAATAAGAGAACTATCAAACAAGCCAGACAGGCACAACTCTCTATAAGCACCATTCTACGAATCAACTTAACAAGGAAGAATCAAAGTATATGCACAAATCATAAGGATCTCATCCTAATATAACTCTTACAATGGTACGCAACCCGGTTCAAATACATCAAATTACATGAAATCACAAGGGTCCTACCTAAACTCTAAATGACAAGTAGAATAACATCAAACCAACCGAACCTTCCAATAGTTCAACTCCGGCAAAAAAATCACCACACTTACTCAACTCTTACCCCGATAAAGCAGCTAAAACACAAATCGTAATCAATTTACTCAGAAATCACATCAAAACCTACAGTAATGGACAACAGGAATTTACTTCTAGTCTTGTAGCTCTCAATAATGAATAAAATAAAACGATAGACATGGGCTACCTCCATAGAATCTCCCAACAGGGGCAAACACTTAAGCATAATGCTAAATCATGAACTCACCCATAGATGGAGCAACAAATAGGAGAACTCATCCCGATAAGCAGGACCAAAACAAAATGCGAATGGTGCTCCTATATAATAAATCAAAAGCATACTTGTATGACATCATCTAGCGTAGTGACCTCAGACCTACTATATCTAATACATCAAAGGGTCGAGCCTCCCACTCTTGGGAGCCCTCTACTCGCCTGAATACCCTGCTATGACACCTCTGTCCGGAGTATGGTACAATCTCTCACCATGTGGCTAGTATCTCCGCACTCAAAGCAACCTCTCGGCTGATGTGGCTATGGAAACTGTGTTGTACGAGTATTGTGAGACCCATGAGTATCTGAGACACCGTGCGAAGCCTGAAGTGCAAACTGAACTAGCTGACCCATAAAACCTCTACCGTGTCGCACCCTGCCTCCAAAATAAAGACTAGTAGATCTCTCCGGTCTGCGATGCCTCCTAGACTCCATGTCCTCAATCTACTGACCTCGTCTGCCCTCTCTCTCCTGGCCTCGCCTGTCCTCTCTTTCCTGGTCCCACATGCCTTCAATCAGCGAGCGATCTCTACCACTTACTGAAACAAAAAATCTAGCTTCAACTCTTGAGCCATGCTGAACTGAATATCATGCCTGAGCCCCTCAATGGACCTACAGACTCGCTCGTTAATTGTAGCGACCAAAGTAGGTGCATGTCTAGCAAAATCACAGAATCTAATGGCATACTCTGACACTAACATAGCATCCTGGCGCAGCTGCTCAAACTCCACGTGCCATGCATCCCGAACCTGGCCAATGGAAACACCCTACTCTGGAGTACGGGCGGCGGTAGTCTGAGTCCCTCTCTCGAACTGTGAAGTAGCTGGTGTAACCGGAATCAACCCCGCATGAGCCAATGTACAAATATGCTCAGGAACTAAGCTAATGTCTCCTGAAGTCTAGGGTTAGTAGGAGGTGCCTCCGGTACCTATCCCCCAACCGGAGCTACTGGCAGCTCCTCAACTGCTACTTTGGTAGGTGCTCTAGCTGCGATGCGTGCTCCTCTTCAGCCTCTATCTCTGCCTTTAACGACACCTGCTTTGGGAGCAGCGTCAATAGTAATTGCAGCTCGTGTCTTCACCATCTGTGAAAGCATAGAATGATAAAAACTCAAACCCGAGATCAATAAACTCGCACGATAGAAATAAAAGAAGTGAAACTATCCTAATAGTTTCGTAGTCTTTCCAAGATAAGTACAGACATCTCTATACCCATCGGCAAGACTCTACTAAACTCACTTATGACTCGTAGAACCTATGAACCTAGAGCTCTGACACCAACATGTCACAACCCAAATCTCCCTCTATAGGAGGTTGTTATGGCACCTAGTCTTAGGAACTAGGTAAGCCTAACGATTACTGAAAATAATAACAAAATAAATAAAGATTGACATTTTAAAATTAGGAAATCTCTGTACAAGACTTACAATCCCAAAACCGGTAGTACAAGTCATAAGCTCCACAGAGTTTACTAGAATCTCTAAATACAACTGTTTCGAAATAAGGATAAACATTGTAAAAACAATATCAGAAGGTGACTCCGAAGCCTGCGAACGCAATGATAGGTTTACATTGAGTCTCCTTAGCAAAATCCGCACAGTTAGCTAATGATTGACTGGCTTCAAAATACCTGTATCTGCACAAAAAGCATAGTATGAGTATACCACAGCAATACCTAGTAAGTATCAAGACTAAACTCAGTGGAATAGTGATGAGGGAAAGTCAAGACACCTGCCGGACTAGATAACCTGAACAAGTATAAGTGGAGAACTAATAGAGTATGATATCTCTACAAAACTACACATAATGACAATAATGATACAGTGCTTCCAATGAGAAACAGAAGTAACAATTAGCGGCGAAGCACAACAAGTAATAGCATAGTAGGGTAAGCTGATCATACTCTAAATCCGATGGAAATAGATAACAGAAAGATAAGTAGCAACTCGACAAGAGAAACCGCTATCACACCAGATCTATTCAAAAGTCTCCAAGAGGTACCATACCTCAATTATATTGACAAGTCATGGGTCTCAATTTATGAACCCTAAACACTTGGAATCTTTTGCCCTCATTTCAACTAGTAGCTTGCACGTACAACTCACATGTCAATGGAGTCGTTCTCACATAGAAGGCAAGTAGACAAGGGTGTGCGTCAATACTCAATAATATCAGGAGCCATCCTCTTAAATCGATAGGAGTGATTGACTATGTGTATGCTTGTGCAAGTGTTCCAACCCAGTTCATGCCAGCTAGTAGTATAGAGAAAATGGACATCACGTAAGAATGCTTCTTCACAATTTTTTCACAAGATAAAACTCATACAGGTACGTGCGCCACTACATAAAAATCAACAACAAGAATGCCCCCAGGCCACCACAAGCCATCACAAATCAATCCCTGACATAGCCCACCTTGCCGCGCTACGTGCGCAATAGTAAAGTAAATGCCCGCCTTGTCATGTTGCATGTGCACATATCAATAGTAACGATAGAACAAAAGAAACCTCGTGCAACACTACCACAACGCACGGTAGAAACCTCGTGCATCACAATAACAGTTGCACGACAGAAACCTCGTGCATTACAACATTGAGTACAACAACAATAATGACAACAACACAAGAGTACGACAAGTAAATATGATGGGTTTACAATGTCTTAGATTATGTTTGATAATAAAACAAACTTATTGTCAAAGAACCAGATAAGGAACCCGCCACACTTGGTACACATCACAAATCAACAGCCTCCAGCTAATGTGAACTGCTACAACTTCAAAAGATAGGAAACCAACATAGGGACCTGATACCCTTGTGTTTTCCTGACAGCAGTACGAAGTCAACTGTGTACAGCTAGAAAGTGACTGCTTGCACTGTACACAGAAACAGTGCAACACAGTTATGCAGTCTCTTGTCCTTTGACCAACCAAGTGATTACATCATTCAAGTGATGTCATCCAAGTTGTATTAACAAGAGTATTATAACAAAACATCACTTGAATACTTGAGAATTCACTTCAAGCATTCAATCCATCTGATATTCAAGCATTCAATTCTTAAGTGCATCAAGAATAAAGTTTAACACTACTACGGACCAGTTCCTAAATCTAGTATCTTGTTGTCCTTAGTGGAGTTGTAACTTTGTAATTGTTCTTCATTGTAATTCCTACCTTGCTTATCTAGAAGCGTTGCTTAGGAACCCCTTATAAAACCATAAACCCTTAGTGTTTGTGTCGTGACTAGAGTTAGTCATGAGTTGAAGTCTTTCCAATATGTGTATTGCAAAGTAGTTTGTAATAGGTGTATTGCAAGTTAGTGAGGGATTAAGAGTTTAATTACGAGATTGCATAAGTTGTAATCTAAAGTTTCTCATAGTGAAGTTGAAATCTTACCAGTGTAGGTCGTGGTTTTTTATCCCCTTGAGCATGGATTTTTCCACGTAAAACCCCATGTCTTACTTACTTACTGTTTCATTAGCATTCTTAGAGGAAACTCATAAGAGGACCTAGTCTCTCTATATTTTGGTGGTCTCATATAAACTATCAATTGGTATCAGTGTTGTTTCCTCCAATCAGGCTAACACCTAGGAAGGATCCTTATGGCTGCTCCACCAAATTTTGAAGAAGGTCAGTCTACGTAGAGACCACCCAGGATCAATGGACAATACTATACGTGGTGGAAGACAAGAATGCATGATTTTATCATGGCTGAAGATTTTGAGTTGTCGGATGTTATATGTGATGGTCCTTATATTCCAACAAAGAATGTCAGAGATCTTCCATTGACGATGCCAAAGACCAAGAAAGAATACACTGATGCAGATAGGAAAGTTGTGGAGAAAAATTTTCGTGCCAAGAAAATTTTGGTGTATGGTATAGGACTTGATGAGTACAACAGGATCTCAGCTTGCCAATCCGCCAAGGACATATGGGAAGCTTTGCAAACAACATATGAGGGAACCACTCAAGTAAAGAAATCTAAGATTGATATGCTTACCACTAAGTATGAGCTCTTTAGGATGAAAGACAATGAATCTATTCAAGACATGCACACAAGATTCACTATCATAAATGAGTTACACTCACTTGGTGAAGTCATTCCTAGGAACAACCTCTTGAAGAAAATTCTTAGTATCCTTCCTAGTTCATGGGAAAGTAAAGTGAATGCTATTACTGAAGCAAAGGACTTGCAGGAGCTGACCATATACGAGCTAGTTGGAAATCTGAAAAACTAAGAAATGAAGAGGAAGATAGACAGTGAAAGAAGAGAACCAAAAAGGAAAAGAACCTGGTACTCAAAGTTGAAGGCAATGACTCAAGTGAGGAAGACTGTGACATGGCTTACCTAACCAAAAAATTTTAGGAAATGGTCAGAAGGAATAGTAGGATACCAAAGAGAGGCAGTTCCAGCAGACAAAAGAATTATGACCTCTGTCGTAAATGTGGAAAGCCAGGGAACTTTATCAAAGATTGTCCTCTCCTAAAGCAAGAACACTTCAAATACAACCCTGATAAAGCATCCAAGAGGAACCCGGTTCCTGACAAACGCTTCAAAAGAAAGAATGCCGTTGATAATGTTGTGAAGCAAGCCCTTGCACCATGGGGAGATTCCTCCAGTTAGTCTGAGGAAGAAACTGATGCAGGTGATACTTCTATGATGGCAGTTGAAAGTGAAGCAAATGGATATGATTCAATATTTGGTTTGATGGCTCAATCAGACGATGATGAAGATGATGAAGATGATGAGGTAAATTATAGGGATGTTCAGAGAAATCTGAAATCCTACTCTCCTAAAAAACTCATGTCATTAGCAAATGTATTAAGTGATGCCTATCATAGTCTTGTAGATGATAAGGATGCCTTGACCATAAATTAGGAGATGCTGAGCGAACCAAAGATGACTTGGTAGTTTGTGTGGTTGATTTAAAGGAAACTATAGATAATCTGGAAAATGAAAAGAAGGCTATAAATGAGAAAATCACTAGTGTAGAACATAAAAAAAGATGATCTAGTGGTAGTAGTAGTAGTAGGTGACTTGAAAGAAACCATTGATAAATTCAGTAAAGAAAAGGATGCCTTAGTGGAGAAAGTGACTATTATTGAGCAGGAGAGAGATGACATCTTAATAATGATTATAGACTTAAGGGAAATAATAAAGGAACTGGAGCTGAGTGTAGGCCTGAAAAGTCAGAAAAAGGGAAAGAGGTAGCTATTGAGGCACACATTATGCTTGAAAATGAGTTAAAAGCTGTGACTGAACTTGAGAAAACTAGGCAGCTCCAAGCTGAACTAGAAAGAGTAAAAAATGATCTTGAGAAGTCCCTTAAGTGGACCTGGTCCTCGGAGGCTGTCACTACCATGTATGTTAAAATGGTGGTAACACGCAGGGAATAGAGTTCCAAAGGGAGAGAACTCCTGACAACCCTTATAACAAATATGTTACTGTACCCGATAATTGGTTGTGTTCCTATTGTGGGAACAATTGGCACGTCAAGGAAAATTGCCAAGCCAGGGTTCAGTCTCTGTAGAAAAACAAAGCTTTTGCTAAGAAACTAACTGCTAAAAGGGGACCAGGTGCCACTTATAAAAAACACATGTCACCTACATGGACTAAAAGAGAACTTATTCATCTTCTTGCTTACTACAAGGGACCCAAACTTGCTTGGGTTCCTAAATCTAACCCGTGATCTCCTTGTGCAAGGAACAATAAAATGAAGCAATCAACAATGGTACATGGACAGTGGATGCTCAAAGCCCATGACTAGAAATACCATGGACTTTCATTCACTAAAAGCCCTGCAAGGAGGGAGTGTATCATTTGGCAAGTCACTCACTCACTCAATTGAGAATATGTCCTATATCAATGGCCTCAAGTACAGCCCCTTGAGTGTCTCCCAGATATGCGATAAAGGAAACAAGGTGGAATTCTTGTCCAAGATATGTACAAATACAAGTCTAGTAACTGGTGAAGTAGTACTGGTGGCCAAAAGATACAAGAATATTTATGTTGCAGATTTTGAGTCTCTACAAAGTGGTGATCTAAGTTGCTTGAAAGAAGTTGATGATGATGCTGAACTGTGGCACAAAAGACTGGGGCATGCAAGCTTTTCTCTACCGAATAAACTAATTTAGAAGGACCTGGTTCGTGGTCTGCCCATGTCAAAGTTCAAAGAACACAAGTTTTGCGATGCCTGCACTAGAGGAAAGCATGTGAAATCCTCAATCAATCCATAAAAGGATGTTAGCACCTCAAAACTACTAGATCTCCTCCATATGGATCTATGTGGCCCTATGTAAGTGCAAAGCAGGTGAGGAAAAAGGTACATCTTTGTGATAGTGGATGAATACTCCAAATTCAATTGGACTCTGTTCCTTAGAACAAAAGATGAAACCTTTGAAGTGTTCGTAGCCTTTGTAAAGAAGATCCAAGTGAAGATGGAATCAAGAGCGGCATGCATTAGATAAGATCATGGAACAGAGTTTGACAATACTAAATTTGATGAATTCTGCAATGAGAATGGCATTACTCACAACTTCTAAGCCCCAAGGACTCCCCAGCAAAATGGAGTTGTGGAAAGGAAGAACAGAACCCTTGAGGAAATGGCAAGAACAATGCTGGTCGACAATGGG
Source organism: Nicotiana sylvestris (assembly GCF_000393655.2). Lineage (NCBI taxonomy): Eukaryota > Viridiplantae > Streptophyta > Magnoliopsida > Solanales > Solanaceae > Nicotiana > Nicotiana sylvestris. Next base: position 109,734,286 of record NC_091064.1, read on the forward strand.
GTTGCTAAGAACTTCTGTGCTGAAGCTGTTAACACTGGCTGCTACTTGGTGAACAAGTGCATGATCAGGTCTCTCCTAAACAAAACCCCCTATGAGTTGCTAAATGGAAGGAAGCCCAAGCTGACTCACCTAAGAAAATTTGAGTGCAAATGTTATGTTCTTAACAATGGAAAGGATCAGCTTGGAAAATTTGATGCTAAAAGTGATGAAGGAATCTTTTTGGGTTACGTTTCTTAAAGCAAAGCCTACAAGATATACAACAAGCAGACTCAGTGTGTTGAGGAAAGTGTTCAGGTAATTTTTGACGAGTCCTATCCCTCATATGAGAAAAAGCAACAAAGATGATCAAGATGGAGAGCCTCTGCTAGTTCCAGGTGAAGTTATTGACATGACAAATGAAAAGGCAAACATGTTGACTCAAGTGAAGGATCCAAGTGAAGATAATGTAGTATCCTCCTCACCAGTCGGAGAGGAACGAAGTACCACAATTACAACCACTGAAGTTGAACAACTTACCCAACTCCTCTGCAAATGAAGCTCAAGTGCCCAAGTGGAAACACAAAAGCTTCCATCCACTTGACAACATAATTACTCCTCTAGATTCAGGTGTGCAAACCAGATCAAAAGCCAGATATTAACTTGCCTTCTCAGCCTTTCTTTCCCAAATAGAACCCAAAAAAATCAATGAAGCCTTAAAAGATGAAGACTGGATCACAGCCATGCAAGATAAGTTGCATCAGTCCGAAAGGAATAATGTATGGCACCTGGTACCTAGACCCTCAGATCGAACCATCATAGGAACCAGGTGGGTGTTCAGGAATAATCTTGATAAACATGGAAACACTATAAGGAATAAGGCTAGGCTAGTAGTTCAAGGTTACAATCAGGAGGAAGGAATCGATTATGATGAGACGTTTGCTCCGGTTGCTCGCATGGAAGCTATCAGAATCCTAATTGTTTTTGCATCACGTATGGAACTCACTTTGTTCAAAATGGATTTCAAAAGTGCATTACTGAATGGATTTCTTAAGGAAGAAGTCAATGTAAAGCAACCTCCAGGGTTTGAATGTCATGAATGTTACATCTCGCATTTTCGTACGTTAAACTTTCATTTTCAGTTAACCGATGTAGACTCAGGGATGAGATCATCTTGACATTAATGTACCTACATTATTTATAACAGCTGATAAATAAGTCTTATGAAGGGTAAAGGAGTACACGGATTAAAGAAAATGAGTTTCGTTGAAAGTGGCCAATTTGGAATAAAATATGCGTCGAGCGATAATACCCAATAATTATGAACTAGTACCATGAAAGGTACTATATGACCACGGTAGTATAATATATAAAGTATATATGAAGTATTTAAAAAATAAATAGAATTTTAAGTAATTCAGGGAAAATTTTAAATTATGCGGGTAATTGGTTAGTTACCGGGTAACAGAACATTACCCAGTTAACTAATAAGCGGACAAAAATTTAATCAATTACCCAAGGGGAACGTGGCAGCCCCTCCTTTTGTATTAGATGAGTCATTAATTCATGTTTTACATGTGTCAAGATTTAAATAGCAAAGTCTTACCAAGACTTTGTGGTTGGATTTATCAAATCAAATGAGATAAACAATTTCATTTCAAAGACAAAAGCTCAATTGTTACATTCCGTTCAAATGAGAAACAGAAGCTTCAAATCAAACTTCAAAACCAACGTTGGGACAAAATTTAGCTTAAACCCGTTATGATTCACAAAACAACAGAAGCTGAAGCAAACGTTCAAGTTCAACATTTAAGATTTAATCCATCTTTGCTTTTAGTATACAAAAACGTTAGAAGCAGAACAAGTTCGTTCTAATTTCAAGGAAACAGGTATGTTAAGGTCCTCCCTTCTTTCTTTTGGCATGATCCAAATTATACTGAAGAAATGAACAAATACACAGTTTCAATAAATTATTCTATTCATAGAAATAGTAGGGGTGTCAATATTCTTGATTCCCCATGAGAATTATTATTATCTTTTATTCATCAGTCTCAGAATAATACGCAGTTGGAAAAGTTTATCCGGAAGGAATATCGAGATTATTATGTATTTTTCATTCATTTCACTCATTTATACATGTGCATTGACCCTTGACCAGATGACATTGTATACGCTTATATATGTAAATATATGTATATGGGATATGGGAAAAGGTTACAACATTATATACGCATCACCACCTAATCAGCTGGTGTATGATGATAATGTTGCCCACAGTGGCTGAAATATGATTCAAACGACGTTATATACGGTAAATATGTTTGTATATGTATATGGGATATGGGAAGAGGTTATGGAGTTATATACGTACCACCACCTGATCAACTGGTATATGTTGATGATATTGCCCACAGTGGCCGAGATGATATGATGGGATACCCTCAATGGCTTGATGATATTATGTACACCCATACCTATGCATGGCATGGCATTTACATGCACGTGCATGATGTTATAAACGTTTTAGAATTTACAAAATTATTCAGATTTAAAGATGTGTTTCAGTATTCCACATTTCATCTATGTCTTTTACGTACTAATTTCCATGTTTTACATACTCAGTACATTTTTCGTAATGACGCCCTATTTCACGGGGCCTGCGTTTCATGCCCGCAGGTGCAGGTAGGCAAGCTGACGGTCCCCCTTCTTAGGATCCTTGATCAGTGAGAGTTTGCATGCTCCACTTGATCTGGAGCTACTTTTCGTTTTGGTACGATACGTTTATATATATATATATATATATATATATATATAGGTATGACGTGGCTCAGTCCCGTCTTTGTATAGTTAAGTTTCTATTAGAGGTCTGTAGACAGTATGTCTAGTTGGATTGTATGTGCCTTGTCGGCTTTTAATTTTGGATGTAAAATTGTCTATAGCAGCCTTGCCGGCTCGCCCACCATATTCTGCACGTATACATACGTATGCCTTGATGGCAGGTTTACTTCATGTATGTTATTTTCGTAATGCAGCAGATGTTATACTGGTTCATATCTTAGATGCATGCATAGGGGTGTTTGACATATAGGACTCAAGAACCCATCGCGACCCATCGGTTTGGGTCGTGACAAAAGTGGTATCAGAGCAGTTCTATCCTAGGGTTGTCTACAGACCGTGTCTAGTAGAGTCTTTATTTATGGGTTTGTCGTGCACCATACTTATAAAAAGGAGGCTATAGGACATATAGGATGTTGTCCTCTCTTTTTATCTCAGATCGTGCAATACAAGAATTTATGTTCCTAACGATACGTTATATTTTTAGTAATGCCTCCAAAGTGTACGGTCGCCCAGAATGGAAAGTTCGTGGCTGGTCAGACTACTAGTCGAGCGCCACGAGTTACCAGGGCTCGGTGAGAATCTCATGGTGAGGTTCCATCTCAGACTTCACATACTACACCTTTTTCTAAAAGAGCTCCGAAGGGCACCAGCTCTAGCGCCCGCCCCTGTACATTCAGCACCTCAGCCGAATGCGTCGGGTCAGGAGATGAGAGATGTTGTTCAGTTATTGACCCGATTAGTAGTCACACAGGCTCAACGTCAGAAAGCAGGTATTGGTCACGCAGATAGGTCCGTCAGTGTGAGGGTTCGTGACTTTGTTAATTTAGACACTCCGGTATTCACTAGAGCAGACCCAAATGAGGACCCTCAGGTATTTATTGATAGAGTGTAGGGGACGTTACGGGTAATGAAGGCCACTGCGACTGAGTTAGTTGATCTAGCTTCCTATAGACTCTGAGATGTTGTAGTTAATTGTTACGAATCTTGGGAATTGTCCAGAGGTGAGAATGTCCCTCCAGCGGTGTGGCGGGAGTTTACAGAAGCTTTTCTTCGTCATTTATCTACCACCAGAGCTTAGGCAAGCCAGAGTTGATAGGTTCTTGACCCTTTGGCAGGGAAACATGAGTGTTCGGGAGTACAGTCTTCAGTTTGATTCGTTAGCTAGGTATGCTCCTACTATTGTATCTAAGATGGAATATCGGGTTCACCGGTTCGTGATGGGATTAGAGCCTCACTTGCTTAACAATTGTATGTCGGTTTCACTTCAGCCAAACATGGATATTTCTCGTATTCAGGCATACGCTCAGTGTATAGAGGAGCGTAAACAGAAATGGAGGGCCGATCGTGAGCACGATAGGGCCCAGAATAAGAGAGCGAGATCTTTGGGTCCTTCTGGTGCGTTTTGAGGTGGTCAGAGGCAGCAATATTCTAGACATCCATCCCAGCCCTCGGCTAGCACGCCCCCTCAGTTTTGCGGTAAGAGATTTGATCGTTCTACATATTCAGGGCCTGGTCAAAATTTTAGGGCCTCAGGTTCTCAGTATAGGGGTGAGTCAAATCAGATGAGGCCACCCTTGCCACAATGTACTCAATGTGATAAGCAGCATACCAGGCAGTGCCATATCGGATTAGGTGTTTGTTATACTTGTGGTTATCTGGGCCACGTTATGAGGGATTGTCGATGAGAGGTGATGCAAGCATATCTCAGCCAGCGGGATCTATAGCTGGATTATCTTCATCAGTACGCCCCCTGGGTAACGTCCCCAAGCACCAATGAGTCATGGTAGAGGAAGAGGTGGAGCATCTAGCTCAAGCAGCCTTCAGAACCGCATTTATGCGTTGGTAGGACGACAGGACCAAAAGTCATCACCAGATGTTGTTACAGGTATATTATCAGTCTCCTCCTATGATGTATATGCTCTGATTGATCCAGGTTCCACCTTATCGTACGTTACTCGGTTGGTTGCTAGTATGTTTGAAATAAAACCTGAATTGGTTAAACCTTTTGAGGTGTCTACACCTGTTGGGGACTCAGTGATAGCTAAGCAGGTGTATAGGGATTGTATAATAATAGTTCATGGTCGTCCTACCGTAGCCGACTTAATCGAGTTGGATATGGTAGAATTTGATGTTATAATAGGTATGGATTGGTTGGCTTCTTAACATGCCAACGTTGATTGTAGATCAAAGATAGTCCGATTTAAATTTTCGGGGGAGCCTGTTTTAGAATGGAAAGGTAATACGGCATCGCCGAAAGGAAGATTTATTTCCTATCGCAAGTCAAGGAAGATGATCAGAAAGGGATGTATTTGTCACTTAGTTCGGGTTCAGGATGTAGAAGTGGAGTCACCAACCATTCGGTCCATCCCTGTGAGTTTCCCGATGAGCTTCCGGGTCTTCCACTAGAGCGAGAAATTGAGTTTTCTATTGACCTACTACCAGATACTCGCCCAATATCTATTCCTCCCTATAGAATAGCCTCTGCAGAGCTGAAAGAGTTGAAACAACAACTAAAGGACTTTCTTGAAAAAGGTTTTATCAGACCTAGTACATCACCTTGGGGAGCACCTATGTTGTTTGTAAGGAAGAAGATGGTTCCTTACGAATGTGTATTGATTATAGGCAACTGAATAAGGTGACGATCAAGAATAAGTACCCGCTCCTGAGGATTGATGACTTATTTCATCAGTTATAAGGTGCCAAGTGCTTTTCAAAGATAGACTTGAGGTCCGGGTACCAACAGGTAAGGGTTAAGGATGAAGATATTCCGAAGACAACATTCAAGACTAAATATGGGCACTTCGAGTTTCAGGTTATGTCATTCGGTCTAACCAATGCCCCAACAGTATTCATGGATTTGATGAACCATGTGTTCAGGCCTTTCTTAGATCTGATTGTAATTGAATTTATCGACGATATATTGGTATATTCTCGTTCAGAGGATGAGCATGTTGGTCATCGGCGTATTGTGCTCAAAGTTCTACAAGAAAGGAAGTTCTATGCAAAATTTTCTAAGTGTGAATTCTGGTTGAACTCTGTAACTTTCCTTGGGAATATCATTTCGGGTGATGGCATCCGGGCAGATACACAAAAGATTGAGGCAGTAAAGACTTGGCCTAGGCCCACAACACGGATGGAGGCTCGTAGCTTTCTTGGTTTGGCAAGTTATTAAAGGAGTTTTGTGAAAGGATTTTCTTCCCTTTCAGCACCTTTAACAAAGTTGACTCAGAAGGGAGCAAAGTTTCAATGGACTGATGCTTGTGAACGGTGTTTTCAGTCATTAATGGACAAGTTAACTTCAGCACCGGTTCTAACGCTCCCAGAAGGGATCGATGGTTATGTTATTTATTGTGACGCTTCAGGCATTGGATTAGGTTGTGTGTTGATGCAGCATGGTAAGGTTGTGGCTTATGCTTCTAGACTACTAAGAAAGCACGAGAATAACTACCCGACCCACGATTTAGAGTTAGCTGCGGTGATTCATGAGTTAAAGATGTAGATGCACTACTTATATGGATTCATGTTGATATCTATACGGATTGTAAGAGCCTCCAGTACGTCTTCAAGCAAAAGGAATTGAATCTTCATCAAAGAAGATGGTTGGAGCTACTTAATGACTATGACGTTGATATTTTATACCATCCGGAGAAGGCGAACGTAGTTGCCGATGCTCTCAACCATAGATCTATGGGTAACCTATCGTATTTGCAGCCAGAAAAGAGGGAAATAGCCCATGAGATTCATCAGCTAGCTAGTCTTGGAGTTCGGTTACTGGACTCAGGTGACATTGGAATTACTCTTCAGGATACGACAACATCCTCTTTAGTAACGGAAGTAAAGGGACGCCAGTAAAAGGATCCTGTGTTAGTTCATTATAGGGATACCACCCTTCAGAAGGAGAAGACGCTGTTTGAAATTACAGAAGATGGAGAGACTCACTATTCCCATTATTTTATCAATCCAGGAGCGACAAAGATGTATCATGAAATCAAGGAAATATATTGGCGGTACGAAATGAAAAAGGATATAGCAGAATTTGTTGATTAGTGCCCTAACTGTCAGCAGGTTAAGATTGAGCATCAAAAATCCGGTGGATTATTGCAAGCTATGGAGATTCTGACTGGGAAATGGGAAATAATCAATATGGACTTCATCATAGGCTTACCTCGTACCCAGCATAAGTTAGATTCGATATGGGTGATTGTTGATAGGCTCACAAAGTCAGCCCATTTTCTGCCCGTTAGAACTCCATATTCCTTAGGAGATTATGCGATGCTTTATATCAAGGAGATAGTACAACTGCATGGTGTCCCTATATTTATTATCTCGGATAGAGGATCTTAGTTTACAGCTAACTTCTGGAGGTCCTTCCAAAAGAGATTGGAAACTCAAGTAAGTCTTAGTACAGTATTTCACCCCCAAACAGACGGACATGCTGAGTGTATGATTCAAACACTGGAGGATATGTTACGAGCTTGTGTAATAGACTTCAAAGGTAGCTGGGATGATCATCTACCGCTTATTGAGTTCGCATATAATAATAGCTACCATTCCAGCATTCAGATAGCTCCATACGGTCGCCTATAAGGTGGTTCAATGTTGGAGAATCTAGATTACACGGGCCAGACCTGGTTCAGCAAGCCATAGAAAAAGTAAAGCTTATCTGGGATTGACTATTGACAGCTCAGAGTCGTCAGAAGTCATATTTTGACGTGCGCCGTCGAGATTTCGAGTTCGGGTTTGATGATTGGGTATTCTTGACGGTGTCGCCTATGAAGAGTGTGATGAGATTTGGAAAGAAGGGCAAACTTAGCCCACGATATATTGGGCCTTATAGGATCATTCAGAGAGTGGGCCGAGTAGCTTATGAATTAGAATTGCCCTCGAAATTAGAGTCTGCCATCCAGTTTTTCACGTATCTATGTTATGATAGTGCATTGGAGATCCTACCGATTGGTGCCCACGAATGATGTACAAATTACAGAGGACGTGTCATACAAGGAAATTTCGGTTGCCATTCTAGACCGACACATCCGCAAGCTACGGAATAAGAAGGTAGCCTCCGTGAAAGTACTTTGGAGAAATAACAATGTGGACGAAATGACTTGGGAGGCCGAGAAAAACAGGTAGTCTATATATCCCTACCTATTTCCTCCTCCAGAGAAGGGTCCAACTAAGACGTCATAATCATAAGGTACGTGTATAAATTCTTATGTTGGTTATTGTCGTTGGTCATGTGGGGCTATGGTCATTATTCATAATTGTGGTCCTGTGTAATGTTGGGTTATTAAGCTTTTACGAGGAGAATTGGTAGTAGTGTTGTTACAAAGGGACTCTACCAAGGTTATATAAATCCCGGAGAGTTAGACATTCGAGGATGAATGTTTCTAAGGGGGGGAGGATGTTACATCTCGCATTTTCGTACGTTAAACTTTCATTTTTAGTTAACCGACGTAGACTCGGGGATGAGATCATCTTGACATTAACGTACCTACGTTATTTATAACAAGCGATAAATATGTCTTATCAAGGGTAAAGGAGTACATGGATTAAAGAATATGAGTTTCGTTGATAGTGGCCAATTTGGAATAAAATACGAGTCGAGCGATAATACCCAATAATTATGAACTAGTACCATGCAAGGTGCCATATGACTATGGTAGTATAATATATAAAGTATTTAAAAATAAATAGAATTTTATGTAATTCGGGGTAATTTTTAAATTATGCAGGTAATTGGTTCGTTACCGGGTAACAGAACATTACCCAGTTAACTAATAAGTGGACAAAAATTTAATCAATTACCCAAGGGGGAACGTGGCAGCCCCTCCTTTTGTATAAGATGAGTCACTAATTCATGCTCTACATGTGTCAAGATTTAACTATCAAAGTCTTACCAAGACTTTGTGGTAGGCTTTATCAAATCAAATGAGATAAACAATTTCATTTCAAAGACAAAAGCTCAATTGTTACATTATGTTCAAATGAGAAACAGAAGCTTCAAATCAAACTTCAAAACCAACGTTGGGAGAAAATTTAGCTTAAACCCATTCTGATTCACAAAACAATAGAAGCTTAAGCAAACGTTCAAGTTCAACATTTAAGATTTAATCCATCTTTGCTTTTAGTATACAAAAACGTTAGAAGCAGAACAAGTTCGTTCCAATTTCAAGGAAACAAGTATGCTAAGGCTCTCCCTTCTTTCTTTTGGCATGATTCAAATTATACTCAAGAAACGAACAAATACATAGTTTCTACAAATTACTCTATTTATATAAATAGTAGGGGTGTCTATATTCTTGATTCCCATGAGAATTATTATTATTATCTTCTGTTCATGGGTCATAGAATAATACGTAGTTAGAAAAGTTTATCCGGAAAGAATATCGAGATTATTATGTATTTTTTCATCCATTTAACTCATTTATACATGTGCATTGACCCATGACCAGATGGCGTTATATACGTGTATATATGTAAATATATGTATATGGGATATGGGAAAAGGTTACGGCATTATATATGCACCACCACCTAATCAGCTGGTATATGATGATGATGTTGCCCACAGTGGCTGAAATATGATTCAAACGGTGTTATATATGTGTATATATGTATGTATATGTATATGTGATATGGGAAGATGTTATGGCGTTATATACGTACCACCACCTGATCAGCTGGTATATGTTGATGATATTACCCACAGTGGCCGAGATGATATGATGGGATACCCTCAGTGGCTTGACGATATTATGTACACCCATACCTATGCATGGCATGACATTTACACGCACGTGCATGATGTTATAAATGTTTCAGAATTTACAAAGTTATTCAGATTTAAAGATGTGTTTCAGTATTCCATGTTTCATCTATGTCTTTTACATATTAATTTCCATGCCTTATATACTCAGTACATTTTTTGCACTAACGCCCTATTTCACAGGCACCCGTCATAGCCCATAGGTTTGGGTCATGATGATGAACACCCTGAATATGTGTTAAAATTGGATATTGCACTGTATGGGTTGAAGCAGGCTCCTCGAGCTTGGTATGAAAGTATGTCAAAGTTCCTCTTAGAAAATGGTTTTACAAGAGAGAAAATTGATAACACCTTGTTCCTGAAGAAATAGGGGAGGAACTTGCTCATTGTTCAGGTATATATTGATGATATCATTTTTGGGGCAACAGCTGATTCACTGTGTGAAGAATTTGCAAAACTCATGGGAAGTGAGTTTGAAATGAGTATGATGGGTGAGTTAAATTTCTTCTTGGGTCTTCAAGTGAAGTAGTCCACAAAGGGTACATTCATCTGCAAGCAAAAATACATCAAGGAGCTCTTGAAAAGGTTTGATATGGAAGTAGCAAAAGTGATAGACACTCCCATTGCCACTGCTACTCGACTAGACATGGATGAGTCTGGATCTCCTGTAAATCAAACCATGTACAGAGGCATTATTGGGTCTCTTCTCTGCCTCACTACTAGGAGACCCTATATTGTCTTTAGTGTGGGGCTATATGCAAGGTTTCAGTCAAATTGCAAGGAATCTCATCTGAAGGCTGCCAAAAGAATTTTGAGATATCTTAAGGGAACACATGTCCTGGTCATGTACTACCCCTTAGGTGACAATTTTAATCTTATTGGGTATGCTAATGCTGACTATGTTGGTTATCTTGTGGACATGAAAAACATTTCTTGAATGGTTCACTTTCTAGGATCATATCTCATCTCATGGGGCACAAGGAAGCAAAACTTAGTGGCTCTTTCAATAGCTGAAGTAGAATATGTAACTGCAGCTTCTTGCTTTGCTCAGCTCCTATGGATCAAACAACAATTGGAAGATTTTGGTGTGTACACTGACTGTGTGCCTCTTCTATGTGATAACACTAGTGCACTCAACTTGGCCAAGAATCCAGTTCAACACAAAAGAACTAAGCATATTGATGTGAGACATCATTTTCTGAGGGACAATGTGGAGAAATGGCTTATCTGTATGAAGTTCTGCAGCGCAGAAAACCAAATTACAAATATCTTTACCAAAACATTAAGCAGAGAACATTTTGAACGAAAAAGGCGGGAACTGGGGCTAATAAAGCCAAATTGGGAACCTGATTCCCATCACTTGGCTTTGAAAGTCACACTCAGGTAACATTAGCTAAAGTGTTTTCCCATTAAGTCTAACTCACTTATATACCGTTGTAGGTAGACACGAATGATGATCATAGAAGCTGTAGATGCACTACATGGGTGGTAAAAGAGGATTGAAATTTTTTGAAAACAGGTCAAGAACCTAGTTCTTGTACCACAGGTTAGTAGTCCTGTGTATTTTTTATACATATCTTAAAAAGGTGTAAATATCAAGTGCCATGTCATCAACCTTTTCAGACTCTACTGTCATGTCTTTTCATTTCAAATCATTTCCATCTCCCTCTGAAACGTTGCAACTCCCCACACACTACCGCCGTTTCAGAACTGATTTCTCTCTCCCTCATAATTATCTTCTCCCATTAAAACCCTCTCTTCTTCTTGAACAATCACACTCCTCTCTTCAGTTTTTCTCTAAAAAATTCTCAACGATATCCCTGCAATGGTTGAAAATTTCCCGATAATCTCTTCTTTAGTTGAGAACCCCCAGAGAAAACCCTTGATCCTTTTGTCCCTGATGAACCCTCTTTCACCATTCCAGTCTCAACCACCGAAAACACCACCAAACCAGATTTTCATACACTCTATAGTTCTCATGCAACTCTCTTATATCTCTCTCTCACTCCAAATGATGAGAACTCAGAAACCCCAAAATTCAACAATCCTTCATCTTTATCGACTGAGATTCTCACCGACCAAAGAAAGGGTAGAGAACAGGGTAATGTTCCATAGATTGTAGAGGTCTCAGAGGTTAGTATTGATCAATCTCTAACAATTCTTGCTCCTGAGTTTATGGTAACCATGGAGTCTCTAGAGAAAGAGGTCATCGCAAACATACTAGTCATATCTGCAGATGGAATAGTGCATGAGGTAATCTCTATTGTGCCCAAGTCTCAGAGGTATGAGATACAAGGGTTTGTGGAAGAAGGAGCTGTGGTGCTCTTTGAAATTTCTGTACCAGCAGAAACTACTGGGACTTCTCGTGAAGGACCTGACCCCTCTCAAGAGGAAACAAGTCAAGGAACCTCTTCCCAGGTCAGTTCTGCTCCTGGCCCCTCTCCACACTTTGCTATTGAGCCCTTGTAAATTCTGGCTCATGAGATGAGGTCTAGCATTGAGGAAAATCAAGATAACATTACTCTGGATGTTTTTATTATCAAGAAAAGGGCAGTAATCACTCATGAGTCTTCTACTAATTGACCTACTACTAGGTTGCAAGCAAAAAAGGTTTATGAGTCTTCCCTATAAAAGAGCAAAAGGAGTAGTAAGAAGAAAAAGAAGAAGCTAGTGAAAAATAGAGAAGTGGTATGTGACAAAGCTATTCCTATGGTGGAAGTTGATGAGGAACATAGTTCCTTGGTTAAAAGGTCCCAGAAGAAGAAGCAATTTGCGTCAGAGGATGGTGTTGCTACACAAAGTTCGAGATCAGTGAAAAGTGTGGAAAACTGAAAGAATTAGTGAGTGACCAGTCATTATCTGATGAGGATGTGTTGGACAAGTCAAGTGGAAAAGGGAAATTGGGTGTGAAGTCTGGAAAGAGGAAAATGGAAACTATGTGGGAATGTGATTCTGTAAAGAGAATGAAGCGTAGGAAGTTGTCCGCTAAAGAACGACTGAGGTACCAAAAGGTCGTGTGGGTCCGCACTTTTGATCCAGCAATTTCTGACATGGTCTGGATGAGACAAGTAATTAAGATGGTCAAGTTTCAGTAGTGAGGACATCTGTTCACAATAGATTCCCCCAAGGTCTATGAGGATGAGGTCCAAAGCTTCTATGCCGACCTCTTTCCTGTTGACACTGACCATATTTGTGCTTTAGTAAACGGGGTGGATATTGTCTTTGATGTTGCTCTGCTTGGGGAAATTCTTAAAGTCCCATAGTAAGTCTTCTGTGAAGGATGTGAGTGGGTCAAACCAAAAGGGGGAACGGGTTCCAATTTATTGGTTATTATTCGAGCTAGTGAACAAGGTTCTTCTATCCCGTGTTTAGAGGAGGTCCATTACTTCCAAGTCCGACTTGTATCTGATGGAGGCACTGGATGGATTTACAGCTATAAACCTGCCTGCTATCATGATTGAGCATATGCAAAAGGTGGCTACTTTCAAGGATGGAAACCATGGTCTTCCATATAGGTTTCTTCTTACGCACATTTTTAAGTTCTTTAAAGTGCCATTAGGATAGTGCAAAGTAGGGACCAAGAAACAGACCTTCTCTCAAACAACTTTTGAGGAGTGTATCAAAAAGAATGGAGGGGTAGGCAGCACTTCGATAATCTCTCATATCATCAATGCTCAAAACCTTGCAACTGAGGAGATTCAAAAGTTGAAGCAAAGAACGCCATACTTTAAGGTCAGCAGGTTCAAAGGGGTCTAGTGTCAAATAAGGAGATAGCTCGTCTGACCCAAGAAAATGCTGATCTCAGGGAACATGTGGAGAACCTGAAGGAGAAACTGTTCACCGAGCAAATGTCGGAAAATGCCCGAATAGATCATGTTCTCAATACCCTTGTTGTAGCCTCCAAGCCCTCTCCTCTTAATGTCCCTTAGGCAACCCTTTAATGACCAGTTTCTGGATTATTCTGTTCCTGTTTTGATGACTGTGGTAGTTGTTTTTTTGTTTCTTTTGTGATATGGATGGGATTTACTTGTACTGCTCCCGCTGAAAACAGTCCAATATTGGCCTTTGATGTATAGCAAAGGCATATGTTTTATAAAAACTATCCTCTTTTGCTGTTTAATGCTTGTGTTTCTCTGTTTCGCTGTTTCTCTTTTCTATCATGTTGTGTGCACATATGTGGCATGAGTTATCTTGGCTAGATTTATTTATGTTGATTGATTTCTTGTGTATTTTTAATGATGCCAAAAGGGGGAAGTATAATTGGAACAGGGATCTGATTAAGAGGGAAGCACAGAGTTAGGGGGAACTTGTGAAGTTCATGTTGCTTCATCTGGTTAATTTTGCTCCAAACATGGGTTATTAATTTCTAGGTTTGTCATCACCAAAAAGGGGGAAATTGATGGGTTTACAATGTCTTAGCTTATGTTTTGATGATCTAACAAACTTACTATTAAAGAACCAGATAAGGAACCTGACACACTTTGTACACATCGCAAATCAACGGACTCCAACTAATGTGAATTGCGACAACTTCAGAAGATAGAGAACTAACATAGGGACATGATACCTTATGTTTCCTTGACAAAAATATAAAGTTAACTGTGTACAGCTAGTAAGTGACTTCCTGCACTGTACACAAAAAATAGTGCAGCATAGTTATGCAATCACTTGTCCTTTGACCAACCAAGTGATTACATCATTCAATTGATGCAATCCAAGTTGTATTAACAATAGTATTACAACAAAACATCACTTGAACACTTGAGAATTCACTTCAAGCATTCAATTCTCAAGTGCATTAAGAACAAAGTTTAACACTTCTGTGGACCAGTTCCTAAATCTAGTATCTTGTTGTCATTAGTTCGGTTATAACTTTGTAATTGTTCTTCATTGTAATTCCTGCCTTGCTTATCTAGAAGTGTTGCTTAGGAACCCCTTGTAAAACCATAAACTCTTAGAGTTTGTGTCATGACTAGAGTTTGTCATGAGTTGAAGTCTTTGAAATATGTGTATTTTAAAGTGGCTTGTAATAGGTGTATTGCAAGTTAGTGAGGGATTAAGATTTTAATTCCAAGATTGCATAGGTTATAATCTAAAGTTGTTCATAGTGAAGTTGAAATCCTACAAGTGTAGGTCATGGTTTTTTATCCCCTTGAGCAGGGACTTTTCCACGTAAAATTCTCTGTCTTACTTACTGTTTCATTAGTATTCTCAGAGGAAACTCATTAGAGGATCTGGTCTCTCTATAGTTTGGTGGACTCATATAAACTATCAAAATCAATTCAAGAGCTTTCGATCACAAAGAAACGGTAGAACTAGTTTACAAAGAATAGAAACAATATAGAAAACTATTCATAATAAGAATAACTCAATAAGGAAGAAATAATATGTAACAACGATCCCACAAAATATAGTTCAACAACAAGGAGGATAATACGAGTCAATAATTCCAAATAATGATAAGTCAACTAAGATATACGATATCTAAACTTCTTTTAAGGTTGAGAAATTATGAAAGAGATACAACAAATTCAATCAAGGGTAAGCAACGAAAAGATAATCACAGCCTCAATTAAGGATGAATAATTACAGAAGAGATAATTATACTTTCAATAAAGAAGAAGCGATTAGGGAGGGATAGCATGACCATAGAAAAGGTAACAACTTTAGTTAAGTCATATAAGAATCAAATAGGCAATAAGAGTGGATCATGAAGCAATTAATTCCAATAAAGCATGTAGAGGTGAAACTAGTCAATGGGAAACTTAATCATAGCAAAGCAACTTCATATTCAGTAAACATAAGGACCTAAGAGCCCTAAAAGGTCAAATTTCCACAAATAAGCCCGAGCACGTACTCGTCACCTTGCGTACACGCGCTCCACCTGATACAAATTAGCATAGAGGACTCAAATCCTAAGGAGTAGTTCGCCCACACAAAGTTAGGCAAGATACTTACCTCAAAGCAGATAGAGCGATACTCTAAAATGAACTTCTCAGGTGAAATAACCTCCGGACGGTTCAAATCTAGCCAATATAACTTCAAAGCACAAATAAAACTCATAAGAAACTATTCCGAGTAGTAAAGCTTCAATATTTATCAAAAACTAAAAATCAACCTAAAAGTCGACCCCCGATACCGTACCTCGGAACCCGACAAATTTTAAAAAATCTGAACACCCTTTCCGATACGAGTTAAACCATACCAAAGATGTTAAAAATGGCTAACCCTCGGAATAGAGTACATTATATTCTGCCCAGGTGTTTAATGCATCGCGATCGCAGAACATTCCTCGCGATCGTGAAGAACAAGAGTGAAGACTGCCCAAACGACCCTACACGAACGCGAACAAAGAGGCGCGAATGCGATCCAAATGACCCTATGCGAACTCGAAAAAAGAGGTGCGAACGCGATGAATAAGAACAGGCATCTACGCGAATGCACCAGGAGACACGCAAACGCAAAGAGTAAATGGCCACAAGCACCTAGCACCCAGTTCTATTATGTGAACGCGAAGACGCAACAACGAATGCAAAGAAGGGAAGGGCAGACTTACGCAATCACGGATAGAAGCACACAAACGCGAAGAACAAATAATTAATCCTCCAAAATAAAACTACGCGAACGTAGAGGAAATGACGTGAATGCGATTAAGGAACCCAGACAGCAGCAGTTTAATAGTCCAAACATAGAAGGAAATGGCCCGTAGCCCATCCGAAACAACCTCGAGGCCCCCAGGACCCTGTCTAACCACACTAACAGGTTCCATAACCTAACACGGACTAGCTCGAGGTCTCAAATCACATCAAAAAATGTCAAAACTATGAATCACACCATGAATCGAATTCATGAACTTCAAATCTTCCAACTTCTAAAACTCGCGCCGAAACCTATCAAATCAACCCGGAATAATGTCAAACTTTGCAGGCTAATCCAAAATGACATAACAGAGTTGTTCCAACTTTCAAAATCGCATTTTGACCCCGATATCACCAAATTCAACTCTTGGTTAAACCTCTCAACCTTCCAAACATCAACTCTTCCAACTTTCGCCGAAATGCTTCAAATTACCCTACATACCTCCAAATCCAAATCCGGACGCACGCCTACGTCCAAAAATCACCATACGAAGCTGTTGAAATCATCTAGAACCCATTCCAAAGTCATTTACATGAAAGTCAAATTCCAGACAACTCTTACCGCTTAAGCTTCCAAAACTAGAATCCTTCTTCCAAATTGACTCTAAATCATCCGATAGATGAACTCTACCATGCATGCAAGTCATAATACACAATACGAAGTTGTTCAAGACCTTATGCCGCAGAACGGAATTTCAATTCTCAAAACGACCTTCCGAGTAATTACAACTACATGCCACATTTTGAAATGATAGAAATAGGCACAACGTGGAGACGAATAAACCCTCTGATGTATATTTAAGCCAACCGCTCTGAAGAGTAGGAAGTCATCATCGGAATGAAATGCACAGACTTGGTCAACTGGTACACAATGACTCAAACAATATCATACTTCCTTAGGGTCCGTGGTAATCCTACCATAAAGTCCATTGTGATGTGCTCCCACTTCTACTCCGGTATTACCAACTTTTGAATCAAACCACCTGGTTTCTGATTTTCATGCTTTACCTATTGACAATTTGAAAACTGAGAGACATATACAACAATATCTTGCTTCATCTTTCGCCACCAATAATGCTGCTTCAAGTCACGATATATCTTTGAGATACTTGATTGAATAGAACATCATGAGCTATGAGCCTCCTGAAGGAATAACTCTCTCAAACCATCAACATCTAGAACAAAAATTCAGCCCTGGAACCGTATCACCATATCTTTCAACACTAACAAGTGAGGATCATCAAATTGGAGAGCCTTCTTGTGCTCTAGCAAAGATGATTGCGCCACATTGTGGCTAATGGAAACCTCACGAACCTATTAGCCAAAGCCTGAACATCCATGGCTAATGGCATGTCCATTGCTAGTATAAATAAAAACTACCCATTCTCTCCGCCTTCCTAATCAAGGCATCAACCACCATATTGGCCTTTCTCGGAGGATATAATATGGTGATATCATAGTATTTTAGTAACTCTAATCATCTCCGCTGCCTCAAATTAAGATCCTTTTGCTTGCGTATGTGTTGGAGACTCCGGTGGTCGACGTTGACCTCACATGGCACGCTGTATAAATAATGCCTCCAAATCTTGATCACGTGACAAATGACTGTTAATTCCAAATGATGCTTAAGGTAGTTCTTCTCATTGACCTTGAACTAACAATACGCGTAGGCAATCACCCTACTATCCTACATCAATACTACGCCAACTCCAATACAAGATGCATCACAATACATAGTATAGGACCCTAAAACTACGGGAAACAACAATACAGAAGCTATAGTCAAGGTAGTCTTGAGCTTCTAAAAGACCTCCTTGCACTTGTTAAACCATCTAAACGGAACACCCTTCTAAGTCAACTAGTTCAATGGGGCTGAGATAGACGAAAACCTCTTCACTATCCAGCGACAATATCCCGCCAAACCTAGGAAGCTCCGAATCCCTATAGATGCAGTAGGTTTATGCCAATTCTAAACCACCTCAATTTTCATAGGTTCCACCTTTATACCATCAGGCGATACAACATGATCCAAGAAGGAAATTGATTCCAACCAGAACTTACACTTCGAAAACTTGGCATATAGTTGACAATCCTTCAAAGTCTGAAGTACAATCTGCAGGTGCTGCTCATGCTCCTCCCTACTATGGGACTAAACTAAATTACAATCAATGAAGACTATCAAAAAGAATGCAAATAAGGCTTAAGCACTTGGTTCAACAAATCCATGAAGAATGTTAAAGCATTAGTCAAGCCAAATTGCATCATTAAGAACTCATGATGGCCATATCGAGTCTTAAAAGCTATCTTAGGGACATTCGATGCACTAATCTTAACCTGGTGATAGCCAGATCTCAAATCAATCTTTGAAATCACCTGGGCACCCTGAAGTTGGTCAAACAAATCATCAATCATATGTAATGGATACTTGTTCTTGATAGTGACCCCATTCAACTACCGATAGTCTATGCACATCCTCATCAATATGTTCTTCTTCTTAAAAAATAACACTGGCACACCCAAGGTGAGACACTTGGTCTAGTGAATCCATTGTCAAGCAAATCCTGCAACTAATCCTTCAATTCTTTCAACTCATCTAGAACCGTACAGTACAGGGATATAAAAATTGGCTAAAATCTCGGAACCAAATCAATACAAAAGTCAATATCCCTATCTGGTGTCATTCCCTGTAAATTTGTAGAAAATACCTCTAGAAACTCCCTCACAATCGCTACCGAATCTGTAATGACCCGGCCGATTATTTTGAGTATTGTAGCCACATTCACCCCATTTATTGCATAATATATATTTGTTTGTTGTTATGTTACTTTCCGGGGTTGTTGGTTTGGTTCTGGCAATGTTTCAAAATGAATTGGGACACTTAGTCCCAATGTTGGAAGCCTAAGTTGAAAGAGTTGACCCGATGTTAAATTGTGTGTAAATGACTCCACAATGAAGTTTTGATGGTTCCGACAAATTCGTATGGTGATTTTGGACTTAGGAGAGTGTACGAATGTTTATTTGAAGGTCCATAGGTGATTTTGGCATGAATTGGCGAAAGTTAGAAAAGTTGAAGTTTGGAGAGTGGAGAAGTTTGACCAAGAGTTGACTTTATTGTTACCAGGCTCAAATTTTTGTTCTAGAATTCGGAATAGGTGTGTTTTTTCATTCGTGACTTGTGTGCAAAATTTTAGGTCAACTGAAGTTGATTTGGTATGTTTCAGCAATGGATTTATAAGTTGGAAGTTCAATAGTTCACTAGGCTTGAATTGGGGTGCGATTTGTGTTTTCGATATTGTTTGATGTGATTTGAGGGTTCGATTAAGTTCATATGAAGTTTTAGGATGTGTTGGTATGTTTGTATGGGGTCCCGGGGGCCTCGGGTGAGTTCCGAGTTGATTGTATATTGAGTTTAGCCTTGTGGAGTTGCAGATTTTCTACTATCTGGTTTCCTTATACGCGTTTGCGAGAGAGGTCTCGCATTCACGAAGAGTATCTGGGAGGCAGGTAAAGTTTGTTCTTCGCATTTGCAAATGTATGAGGAAGTTTTGCATCGCGATCATGAGAGGGTGCTCGCATTCGTGTAAAAGGAGGAGGCAGGTGGGGCACCAGGCTTGTAAGCCTTCATGTTCGCGGGAGAAGGTTTGTGATCGCGTAGGCATAGGTTCTTTGGTCATCGCGTTCGCGAGGGAGCCATTGCATTCACATAAGACAATTTTTTGGGCGGTTGAGTTTTGTGCTTCACAAACGCAAGGCATTCCGCGTTCATGAAGAAGGGCATCTGGGCAGCATATATTTGTTTCAAAATTGAGGGTTAAGAGTATTATTTCATATTTGAAGTTGTAGACCTCGATTTTGGGAGATTCTTGAAGGAATTTTCAAGGAGTTGATTGAGGTAAGTGATTCTAACTCGGATTTTGTCAAATTACATGAATTTATCTTTGTTTTTACCATTTTATTAGTATTTTGGGTTGGAAAAGTTGGGGAAAATTTGTGAAACTTCATAGACTATAATTTGATGATTTGAAGGTTGATTTGAGATCGGAATTGAGTAATTTTTGTGTGTTTGGACTCGTTATTGAATGTATGTTTGGATTTTATAAATTTTATCGTATTTCGAGACGTGGGCCCGGGGTTGACTTTTTGACTTTGGTTAGAGAACTTAGCTTTATTGTATGGGATCAATTCATACAGCTTGTATTGATTGTACTAAGTTGTTTGTGGCTACATTTGAGTCGTTCAGTGGACGATTCGTGAGGCAAGAGCTTGTTGGAGTAGGGATTTGCACGGTTTGAGGTAAGTAGCACTTCTAAACTTGGTCTTGGAGGTATAGATCCCTAAAATACATGTTATATGGTTGGTATTGAGGTGCCACACATGGTAGGTGACGGACATGTCGGCGTGCACTATGGTAATTGGGACTCGGCTTTTTTCGTGGTACTATATAGTTATTAAACCTTGTATTGTTCATGTAATTCCTACGTGTTAGAGTAATTGAGTTGTAATCCATGCTAGAAATCATGTTTAGGCTATATGCTTATTCTGTTGGGACCCACTGTTGAACATTTCTGAGTCACACCCATCATTTGCATATCATATCTCAGTCTTTGTTGTCGTTTATTGTTACATCATATATCATTGTATGGGCTGATTGGCATGAGATTTGTGAGCCCGAGAGACTGTAGAGATTGATGACTGAGTTGGGGGCCTGAGAGCCATGTTGTGAGTGAGGTTGTGGATCAGGCAGCACACCGCAGTAGGCCTTCTTGGCTTGATATATACTATTATTATGGATCGGGTTGTACGTTGCAGCAAGCCTTATAGGCTTTATGTATTATTATTAGCTCGGGCTACACGCCGCAACAAGCCACATAGGCTTTATATTAGCACTTGGGTAGGACCCTCCCTTCCTGAGTCTGACATACTAGTAGGGAGTGCAGGTACCGTGCAGTGCTGAGTGATTGAGTGTGATGAGTGAGAGTTGAGACAGTCAAATTGAGTACTCTGAGGGTGTGAGTACACGAGTTTAACAGTGTGATGCATTACATGTGACATCCACATTTGACATGCAAATATAGAGATATAACATCCATCATATAAGTCATACTTGGCATATTTTATCAGTGTTAAGCTTGAACTGTTAAACTTGAAAGCATGTCTACATTTCTACACTGTGTACAAACTGATCATGACATTTCTCTAAGTTATTACTATCATCTTCTTGTCCTATCTGTACTGTTATTATCTGGATTTGGATTGTACCTTTCCGAGCTCGCCACTGCTTTCAGACCAAGGTTAGTCCTACTCTTTATTGAGTACATTAGGTCAATTGTACTCATACTACACTCTACACTTTGTATGCAGATCCAAGTACATCTGGACTCGGTGGTTGCTAGACTTGGAGCATCATTTTCTTGGAGATTTTTAGGCTGCTTTGGCATCCGCAGACTTTGACTCTCCTTCTTTTCAGTTTATTTAGCATTGTTCTATCTTTCCATATGGTTGTATTAGAAGTTTTTGACTGTGTTATCATTTTGTAGCTTATGTACTTGGTGACACCCGAATTTTGGGGATTTTGTATTTGAGTCGCAGTTATTATTATTGTTTATTATGAAATTTTTCACTTTTAATACTATTACATCATTTTTCCAATTTAAAAATGCGTAGTTATTTATGGTTCTTGACTTGCCTTGTACTGTGATTGTGCCCCATCACGACAAGTTGTGATTTGGGTCGTGGCAGAATCCATTAAAGGAACCTCCATACTAGATTCCTGGATGTAAGCAAAATACACTAGAAATCCCTTCTCAACTATACGCCGAGCCTTCAAATATGAACTACCTTGCTAGTGGAATTACTTAGGGTCCCTTTCCACTTTAATCTAGGCAACCCCGGCATAGCCAGCATCACAGTCTTGGCATGATAATCTCAGATAGCGTGATACAGGAACAATCAATTCATACCAAGAATGACCTCAAAATCCACCATGTTCAGCAACAAAAGATCAACTATAGTATCAAAACCATTAATAGTAATAACACAAGACCAGTATACCCAATCAACTACTATGGAATCTCTAACTGGTGTAGAAACTAAAGCATGAACATAAAGATAATCACGAAGCATACTCAAATGCGAAGCAAAACATGAAGACATATAAGAATATGTAGAACACGGATCAAACAACTTGGAAGCATCTATATGACAGACTGAGATAATACCATTAATAACTGCATCAGACGACTCCGCCTTGGGCCTACAAGAAATGCATAACAACGAGTTGTGCCCTACCAACCTATACTCCACCTCTAGGACAATCTCTCACTGACTGGCCTCCATATCTAAGTGACTGGCCTCCACCTCGGCTACCTATCCCTCGCCTTTAGTTGGCTGAGCAGGTGGTGAAGCAACTGGTGACTAAATCATAGCACGATTACCCTACTGTGACATGCTGTCCTACAATCTGGGACAATACCTCCTGATATGACCTGCATCTCCACACTCAAAGCAGCCACTCGGCTGGCATGGTTGCTAAATCTACGATCGACCCTGACAACCCGAATGACCGCTGTAATAGCTCTTAATCGGTGGTGCACTAATAAGAGCTAAAGGTACATTGAATGCTAGATGCTCATAATAAGATCCATAAGCACTGCGGTTGCCTGATGTACCTTGTGTGACCTGCAGTGCTGATTGTACCAGCCTGGTAGAATGGCCTCTACCAAAGGAATTCCTGCCTCCAAACGAGGCCCCTCCAAAATGATGGGGCCTTTTATCAGAGGTCGTGTCTCTTGCCTGGCCTCGGATACGCTCAATCCTCTCAGTGATCTCTGCTACATGAGTAATAAAAATCTTGGTCTCGGTCTCTCTAGCGATCTTTCCATAGGTAAGACCTTTTACAAACCCTCCGCACTTTCTCCCTCTTAGTAAGGATTAGGATAGCTGTATGGCAAGACAAATCAATAAATCTAGTCTCATACTGATTAACGGTTATACTACCCTGCTGAAGGCGCTCGAACTGACTACAAAACTCCTCTCTCTTAGTGAAGGGAATAAACCTTTTCAAGAACAACTGCGAGAACTGAGCCCATATGAGAGGAGGTGATCCCACTGACCTGCCTAGCTCATAAACCTACCACCACCTCTTGGTGGAACCATGCATCAGAAAGATAGTGAAATCAATTCCATTGGACTCCACTAGTCCCAAGTTGCTCTAAATCTCATGATAATGGTCTAAGAAGTTTTGGGGGTCCTCTGAAGGTGCACCACTAAAGTGAGGGGAAAACAACTTGGTGAACCTATCCAACCTCTTCAGCTCATTAGCTGACATCGTGGGCCTCTCCTCGAGCTGCGTTGAAACAATAAGCCGAACTGCCTCACTTGGCAGAACTCATGGGATCTGATAACCATGGGACATATACTTTGGAGTGTGCGTAGCGGGAGTCTAAACTCCTCCTCTGGCCTGAGAAATAGCTGGTGCCACAGGATACACGCTGGCTTGTGCCATACTCTCCATGAAACCAACCATGCGGACTAAGGCATCCTAAAGCACTGGGTAGTAGTGAACCCCCCTGGGACCTGAACTAGTTCCATTGGCTCAGTCTACACTGGGACCTCATCATCCTATGGCATCTGAACCTCGACTACAGGTGTTGCTGCGCGTGGTATAGGCTAAGCTATATCTCTACCTCTATCCTGGTCCCGGCCCCTACCCATCTATGAGAGGATAAGTGAAGAATGATTCAAACTTTTGATAGAGCAAAGTTGCACGGTAGAGAAAGAAAGATAGTGAAGTTTCCTAAAACCTTATAGGCTCTAGAAGATAAGTACATACGTCTCTGTGCCGATCCTCAAGACTCTACTAAGCTCTCACATGACTCGTGAGACCTATGCATCCTAGCGCTCTGATACCAACTTGTCACGATCCAAAATCCCAAACATGAGATTGTAATGGCGCCTAACATCCGCTTACTAGGCAAGACAACGTTAGCATAATAATTAAAGCAGATTAACAGCTAAAGGCATATTAATAATGACAAATGAGTGAAAGTGCATAAAACGTATCAAATTTATACAACCATCATTGTTTAAGAGCCTGTTTGGCCAAGCACCTAGGAGGTTAGAAGTACTGTTTTTATCAAGAAAGTACTTTTTTGAAAATTTAAGGTGTTTGGCCAAAATAAAAAAGTACTTCTGAGAAGCAACAGAAGTAGTTTTTCTACTTTTGGGGAGATGCTGCAAATTTTAGCTTCTTCCAAGAAGTAGAAGCAGAAGCGGAAGGAGAAGCTCGAAATTAATTTATTCAATATAAAAATAACCTTACAATACGTTTATATTTTTCAAACTATATATTTCAACTATATATTTATTCTCTTTTTTGTTTCAATTAAAATTGTATTCTCTTTCTCCTATTCCTAAGAATATATTTTAAATTTATATTGAATGATGTGTTTTGATATATTTAAATTACCATGTAAACAATAAGCAATACCAAACACTCAATGTTATTGCTTTGAACTAACTATGTTTTATATTTATTGAAATTGTTTTTATATTTTTACTATACGTTTTATATTTTAATTGAATTTTTTATAATAAATGTTTAAATTTATGTTTTTTTCCAAATAGTACTAATCGCAAGTTGAACCTTTACTATCCTTTTTTATAATTTGATACTTAAAAGTACTTTTCTAAAATAATGACAAACACAATAAGCTTGCAAAAAGTACTACCCAAATGAATTGGACAAACACAAATTGCTATCTTGAAGTACTTATAATTTTTTTTTTGAACAAAAGCACTTTTCAAATTAAGCAGTTTTTGGCAGCTTAGCCAAAAGAGCTCTAAGACTATCCCCCAGAATTTGGTGCCACAAGTACAATACAATACTGTCTGATACAATAAGCAGTAGATAAGGATAGGAAGGGGATTCCTCGCAAACCAAGCTCTCAGCTAACTGAACTGTGTTATAATACAATACATGGGACCTGTCAGCATAGTACCTCCAAAGCATAGACATGTGGAATACCAGATGGACTCCCGATACGATAGGATGCAAAGCAAGCCTGTATGCAACCTCACCAACTTACTCCAAAACCTCGAATGGACCAATGAACCCCGGAATCAACTAGCCTATCCTTCCGAATCTCATAATACCCTTCATCAACGAGACCTTCAAAAGTACCTTCTCGCCCACCAAAAATGACAAATCATATGCTTTTTGATATAGTAACTCTTCTGCTTAGACCGTGCTGTGCGAAGATGCACCAAAATCAACTTTATATTATGCAAGGAATCCTTTACCATATTAATACCATATAACCTAGCCTCTCTGAGTTCAAACCAACCGATGGAGGAAGGACACCGTTGACCATACAAGGCCTCAAATGGAGCCATCTCGATGCTGGATTGATAGCTATTCTTTTAAACAAACTCGGCCAATAGTAAGAATCGAACCCATTGCCCTCCGAAGTCAATCACACCTGCTTTGAAAATATCCTCTAGAATCTAAACTGTTTGCTCCGACTGCTCGTCGGTCTACAGATGAAAGGCCATGTTGAGCTCTACACGGGTACCCAACTTACTTTGTATTGATCTCTAGAAATGCGATGTGAAATAAGTGCCTCGATCTGAAATAATAGAAATAGGCACACCATGTAACTGAACAATCTCCTTGTTATAAATCTGGGCCAAACTCTCTGAAGTATATGTAGTTATTACCAGAATAAAGTCCGCAGATTTGGTTAGTCTATTGACACTGACCTTAACATCATCAAATTTCCTCAATGTTCACGGAAAACCAAACACAAAAACATAGTGATGCGCTCCGATTTCCACTCCGGTATAACCATCTACTAATGTAAGCCACCTGGCATCTGGTGCTCGTACTTATACTATTGGCAATTCAAGATTATCGCCACATACTCAACTATGTTTTTCTTCATCCTCTGCCACTACAAATGCTGCCTCAGGTCACGATACATCTTTGTGGTATCTACATTAATGGAATAACGCGAACTATGTGCCTCCACAATAATTGTCTCCCTTAGGCCATCAATATTAGGTGCACATAAGCAAGCCCGGTGTCGTAGAACATCATCATCAACTATAGTAACCTCCTCGGGATCACCTCGCAGTACCGTGTATCTGAAAACTAGCCAATGCGGATTATCAAACTGATGAGCCTGAATCCACTCGAATAAAGAAGTCTGAGCCACAACACATGCAAGAACTCGATTGGGCTCTAAAATATCCAACCTTATAAGTCGGTTAGCTAAGGACTCCATATATAAAGCCAACAGCCACTCCTCTACTAAAATGAATGCTAAACTACCCATACTCTCAGCCTTTCTTCTCAAGGTATCCGTGACTACATTCGCATTGTCTGAATGATAAAGGATGGTAATATCATAGTCCTTCAATAACTCAAGACATCTACAGTACCTCAAATTCCCTCTTCTTAAATAGATATTGCAAACTACGGTGATCGGTGTAAACCTCACACGATACTCTATAAAGATAATGCCTCCAGATCTTGAAAACATGAACTATCACATCTAACTCCAAATTGTGAACATGGTAATTATTCTCGTGAGGATTCAACTGACGTGAAAAACATGCAATAATTCACCCCTCCCGCATCAACACATAGC
The DNA here is from genome assembly GCF_000393655.2 of Nicotiana sylvestris. NCBI lineage: Eukaryota > Viridiplantae > Streptophyta > Magnoliopsida > Solanales > Solanaceae > Nicotiana > Nicotiana sylvestris. Next base: position 109,761,153 of record NC_091064.1, read on the forward strand.
CTAACCCAATGCGTGAAGCTTCATAATACACAGTGTACATCCCTGAACCGGAAGGCAAAACAAACACTGCTGTTGTAGTCAATGAGGTCTTGAGCTTCTGAAAGCCCACCTCACAATCACTGGACCATCTAAACTAAGCACCCTTCTAGGTCAATCTAGTCAAAGGAGCTACAATAGATGCAAATCCCTCCATAAACGGATGGTAGTTACTTACTAGCCCTCAGAAACTCCTGATCTCAGTCGCTCTGGTAGGACGAGGCCAACTTTTAACTGCCTCGATCTTCCTAGGATCCAGCTTAATACCCTCACCTGACACAACATGCCCCAATGTGAACCTAGTGCTCTTATACCATGTTGTCCCGATAAAAATTCCACCATAGGTCGTGATGGCACCCAACACTAACGTTAGGCAAGCCAATGGTGAACAACCAACCTAATTATCCATTCTTAAACTTTTAAAATCAAGGGTTCCATTAAGTAAATGGAATTAAATGTCGAAACCATGGAAACATACTTTTGTTCTTACTAATTCATAAAGTATGCATAAAACATAAAGCGAAATGATGATAATATTAGGTACAACCATGCAACTTTACTAGAAGTCCCTAAAACCCGATGTCACAAAGTACATGAGCATTTAGTAGAATATACAAAACTACTATAAATAGTATCTAGAATGAAAATAGATAGAACAACATGAACATAGGGGAGAGGGACTCCGGGTGCTGCGGATCAACGCATAGAAAACAGCTCACCACTAAATCTCCTATAGTGCGTCTACGCGCCTGACTGGCCACTTGAAGTACCTGCCTCAGTACATGCATAATAAGTACAGAAGTGTAGTATGAGAATGTAAATCAACACGTACCCTGTAAGTATCTAATATAACCATTGAAGAATTGGTGTCAGGGGGTCGACATTGACACTTAATAGCGGTCCAATAACATGTATATAAAAGTAGACAGGAATGAGGCCCAACAAGTAGCAACGAAATAAATAAATAAATAACATAATTTTCAAAATAAAAATATCTATGAAGTCATCCATTATCATATTCTATCTCGAACGAACAAAGATAACCATGACGATGTCAAATCTCAAGTCAAGAAAAACTCATGTATACTCTGACTTCTATCGAATATTGCGCAGGAATTATGCCGAGGTTTATGGTCCAATCCATAATAATAGTGTATAGTATTGAGGTCATACGTCCTGATCCATAGATGCATCTTATAATACTGTTGAGGTCGTATGACCTGATCAATAATGCTATTTCATAGTACTACCGAGGCGTATAGCCCAATCTACAGGAATAGAGAAATTTTCCCCAACTACCGATCACATAAATACAACATGAGAATAGGAATGCAAAATAAAACATATTTTTTACCGACAATCACGTATCCCGCCAAAACTCAAGGTATAGAGGCTCGTTCAAAACATAAATTCTAGTCTAACTCTCAAGTAAATTCCAAGTAATCGACAATCAATTTTAATTCAAGTAGCATAGTTAAGGTATGAAGTATGTTTAAGTCTATCCGGACATAAACAAAAATCTAGCTTATGCGCGGATGCTCGTCACCTCATATGTATGTAGCACCCATAACACGTAGCACATAGAAAATAAAATACCTACAAGGATAATTCCCTCATACAAGAATAGGCAAGAGACTTACCTTGCTTCCAAGCACACTACTCGGCTCCCAAACCTCACTATTCACCTCAAAACGACGACGAGAAGCTCGAAACTAGTCAAAGGATGTACAAACAAATAAATATATGCTCAAAAATTAATAATTTAACTATCAGAGTCAATTCCCAATCCTACTTGAAAAGTCAACAAAAGTCAAACCCAGGCCCACTTGCCCATATTTCAAAAAAATTCGAAGATAAATGTTACCATGACATTACGAACTCAAATATATAATTTATACCCAATTCCATTATTAATTTTGTGGTTAAATCCTATTTTTACCAAATTCTAGGTATTTCCATATTAAAATCCACACCTGATCTATGTATTTAACTCATAATCGGTGGAAATCACTCACCTTATGGTACTTGATGAAAATTCCCCTTTAAGGAGATCCCAAATGGACCAATCCAAGATAAAAATGGTTGAAATGAGCCGAAGTCCCATATTAAAACTTGTATTCTCCCAGGCACTCCTTTATCGTGATCGCGGAAGAACTCTTTCGATCGTGAAGAGCAAGCTAACCCCTGCCAAAAATACTACACCGTGTTCGCGATGAACACTGCCCTCAACCCTTCGTGTTCACGTTCCCAACAATGCATTCAGGAAACCCAACGCCATCTTGTCGTGCAAATTGACGAGCGCAATACTTACACTTGAATTCTGCTCGCTAATCAAATATAATATAGTATAATACGTATCCACAGGGATTGGATTTAAACAGTATTCTTGTAGTTTTTAGCTTGATTGCTATCCAAGAGGATCAACAGTTGAGATTTGTATAATTAATAACTAAAACTAACTAAGAATCTAAAGCTATTGACTAATGACTATTAAGACAAAGAATGAGCAAATAAGGTTATCAATCGGAGAAGATAGGATTTTATATGATAGGTGCAAGATAATCGTTCAGGATCTAACTCTAGATAATTCACTTCTAATGTTCAAGTGAGTCTCTCGAATTCACACAATTATTATTTCAAACGTTTTGCAAAAACTCTTCTCTCGATTAGGTCTTAACCTCACGAGATGAAGAAATTTTAAGCACGTAAAGATATGCAAGAATGTGTAGTGGATTGGTCTTTAGGAAAACTTCTTTCGATTATTCTCCTAACTAGGTTTAATCAATGATTCAACTAGCCTCTTTAGATTACTTAGAAGAATTTATGAACCCAGCCAACAATATAATACAAAGATATAACAAGTTTTGCCTCTCTCTATTACATGAACTAGTGAATATAGATGCAACAGTTAAATCATCTGAAACGATTCAATACATAAAACTAGAGTTATAATCCACAAACCATCATCAATACACCAAATCCATCAAACCATAAAGGGAACTACTCTATAGATATGTAACAATTCATCACAAATATAATTAAAGTATAGGAAAGCATAAATTCGATCCAAACTCGGGTCTTGAGTGAGCAATGAATGATGAAATCCTTGTGCTTGTACTCTTCCAACTCCTCCGTAGCTTTCCTGGGTCTAAAGTATGTCAAAAGTCCAGGTAATGTTTTTCCATGTATTTATACCAAGTAGGGTCGGGCCTAGACGAAATCACCCTTTCCTAGCTGAAATAGGAAAATTACTCTGTAAAAAATACACAGGCGCACCGCATGGGACGACACACCATGCGAGGCAGCAGTAGAGATCTTCAAAGGCTTGACACTTTTGCAGCAGGAAGCATTTGTACAGCTGCGGTGCACCACGCGCTGCCCCACTCATCGCGACTGTGTGTTTTCTTAGCGTACAGATTAAATCTCGCTTTTTGATGTCCAGACTTGGTCCTCAACCCCAGAACACGATTCCAGCTTAATCCCTGGGGATTTTACTCAGACTTCAAAACTCCAAATAGATCAAATTAGTTCCACAACATCTATATAGCTCGGAATCATTCCTACAAAGCAGAAAACACACAATAAGTGCAAAACACTACCTATTAAAGCTCAACACAAGTAAAGTGCAGTGAATTAGAGTGCAATAAGCGACTAGAACACGAGATTATGGCCTACCATCAACACCTCACACTTAAACCATTGCTTGTCCTCGAGCATTCAAACTACACTTCAGATAGACACGAACGTTTTAAACAACTCTCCTAACTCATCATACCAAGAATATTTAAAACAGATCAAGTACAATATCATAACATCCTTGCCTCGAGATTTGACTCAAAAGCACCACGCATTTTATATAACTTGCTCACTTAGTCTAACACAGAGTTCAACAACATTATCTTTCCTTCATGAATCACGTGCCCTCACACAACAATAGAGAATAGTTTCACAAACAATAAAATTTAAGAACACTTAGGAACACAAAATAGAAAGAATTCACTTACTCTCAGAAACAACCTTCATATGCCACAAAAGATATACCATAGGCTTGCCCGTAGTGCACTATGATGTGCCGGAGAATTTCGGCACATTTAATACAAATTGTTTAGATTTTAACTTATTTTAAATGTAATTATCTTTTATACTTATGTAATTTTAGTATTTTGTAGTGTATGAGGTTTAAGGAATTCAGAGCATGGAAATGAAATGAAAAAGCCACAAAAAGACAAGAAAAGAGCAAAATGCATCGCAAATGTGGAAATACGGACTGCAAATCCAACATTCGGACCACATAATGTACAAGGAAATCGCAAACCACAATAGTTTGTTGGCCAAAGTCCAGTGCAAGAAATGCAGTCCATTCGACGATACCATAACAGGTTTGCGGGCCGCATAATGGACCGCAAACTCGTTATGAAAGTTGCTGAAGGTGGCAAATGCAACGCAAAATGCGATCGCATATCTACAATGCGGACTAGAGAACGTGAATGCGGTGAAGGCCTGGAATCTAGGGTTTGAAGATGCGATGGCCATGGCGAGAATGCGGACCGCATGTCTAGTATGCGACAGATATGCGGTCGCATAAGTGACCGAAAAGGGTATTTTTGTCTTATTTTTGTCCCTAGTTTTGACCCTCTATAAATAGATTTATTGGGGGTTTTATGGGGGCATCTTGTCTGATTTTGGAGCTACAATCCAAGGCTTTCTTATTCCTCTATTTTGGAAACTTTTGAAGGAAGAATCTTGCACTTTGTAAGATTTATGGCATAAAATATTCTCATCCTTTTGTATTCAAGTATGTGTAGCTAACTTTAAATACTAAGGTTGTGGACCCTAAATGGGTGTTATGTTAATGGGTGTTTAACATTGAATATATGTATAATGGTTGATTGATATTTATTTACTTCTCATTCTTCATTTATTGTTGGTGGTTGCAAACATTAACAAGTGCCATTAAATTCTTACTTTGCTTGGGAAAGTGGGTTAGAATTTGGTAGAAGTAAATATCAAAGTCTCAAGGCTTCAAACCTTGTTTAATAGAATCGCTTAGGAGTAAGTGGGTTTTATTTGACATATATTGATTGTTCTTAATTGCAACTCTTTTATATTTGGAAATATCATAAATAGGAAATACTACCCAACTTTTAAAAAATATTGGGTAGTCATTTAGAAATTATTTGCATATCAAAAGAACCTTCCATTAGAAATATATCATATTAACACTGATAGCATTACACTTCATTGAAGGGGACACAACCTTGGTTTCTTTAATCAAATTATTTAATTCTCAACATTACAATTAGTTATTTCTTCAAACAAAAATCATTTCATACTCTTGTTACCATTAACCGAACAGGATTACGACTTTAGTCAAGTAACACACTATTTGAGTAACCTTTTCACACCTATTCCCTATGGGATTCGACCCCAACCTTGTTGGATTATTATATTTGATACCGACCGTCTTACACTATTTAATTAAAGTGTAATTTGAGCATATCAAAATTTGGCGCCGTTGCCAGGGAATACGGTTTTGAAATTACTAATTAGTGTGTGCTTTACTTTACGTCTTAGTATATTCCATCACACTTTGCTTGTTTTGCTTGGTGTTGATAGGAAAAAATGGCCGAATATGAAGAAGAAATAGAGGCAGAAATTGAAGAAAATCCTTTTGCGGACATAGAGGAGTACATTGAGGATACAAATGCTATTGTAACTCCAGCCGTTGGCGCTGCAACTTTCAAAGTGGAACATGGTTTAATCCTTATGCTCAAAGCGGAGGGGTTTTTCAGGAATTCCACTGATGATGATCCGACACAACATCTTAGAAACTTCTTGGGTGTGTGTGCGATGCATAAGCAGAACAATGTCTCTGATGATGCCCTAAGGTTGAGGTGCTTCAAGTAGTCACTAGCGGGGGACACATGGAAATGGCTTCAAAATATGCCACCAAACTCCATTCATTCTTGGCCTGAACTTGTCAGGGCATTCTTAGCTAAATGGTTCCCGCAAAGTAAGAAGTCTGAGCTTCGGAATAAAATTTTCTTTTTCAAGCAAGTACTGGGAGAACATCTACATGAGGCATGGGATCGTTCAAGTTATATTTGGTGAGGTCACCCAACCATGGTTTTCCAGATTCTATCTTGTTGGAAAAATTCTACATGGGCTTGGATCCTATGAACCAATCTATAACCAAGAATGCAGCTGACGGATCTTTCATGGACAAGTCATTTGAAGGGTCACATAAATACTTGACTAAATGGCAAAGCATAATCAATCATGGAACTCAGAGGACACCATAGGTGGAATTGCATATGGATCTCCTTCCTTGACCACCATGATCAAGGAAAACCAAGAGAGGGATCAAGTGATTGCAGGACTTGCCACAAATGTCAATGTGTTGACAAAGATGTTCACAAAAAGCCAAACGAAGAAAGTAAATGTGGTAGAAGATGTGCAACCCATATCAAATGAAGACATTGAGGAGGAAAACTATGTCAACAACTCTCAAAGAGGTTACCAAAGGCAACAATACCAAGGTTAAGGACAACAAAATCAATGGAGGCCTCACCCGCAAGGGCAAGGCAACCAACAGTAGCGAAATGACCAAGGCGGCTCAAATCAAGGTAATTAGAACAACAACAACAACTTCTCAAATCGGAGTTCAAACCCTTATGTTCCTCTAAAGGGTCAATACTCAAATCAAGATTCCTCAAGTGAGTCTAAGTTGGAAGGCATGCTTGAACGAGTATTGCAGAATCAAGAGAAGTCTGACACTTCTATGAGGAATATAACCGAGCTTGTTTGTTCTCATACCGCATCCATTCAAAAATTGGAGATGCAGATGAGAGACCTCTCTCGGAAAAAAAATCCGAAACAAAAAGGGACACATCCAAGTGGCACAATTGCGAACCCCAAGGGTAGTGGGAGTGGTCCAACTTCTCATGTCATGGCAATTACTACTAGGAGTGGAAAGATACTACAAGGAGCGAGTGAACAAGTGGTTGACGTAGAAGAGTCCGAGCATGAGGTTGAGGTCGAAGAGCCTAGAGTTGTTGAAGTGGAAAAAGTTCCGGAAGAGTTGAAGGTGCAACAAGAAAATCAGGAAAAGGTAAAGGAAAAGGTAAAAGTGACACCAAAAACTCTACCACCTATTCCTAGACCTCCTCCTCCATTCCCTCAAAGACTTTCTAGGAAGGTTGATGATAGCAAACTCGAAAAGTTCTATGACATTCTCAAGCAATTATCGGTGAATATTCCATTTGTGGAAGCATTTCAAGAGATGTCGGGTTTTGCTAAATAATGGAAAGACTTGATTACCAAGAAGAGAACCACCAAAAATGAAGTGGTGAATGTGACTCACCGGGTTAGTTCCATCATTGCAACAACTTTCGTTCAAAAGTAAGAAGACTCGGGAGCTTTCACCATTCCTTGTACTATTGGGGCACATGATTTTGCAAGAGCCCTTTGTGATAATGGTGCTAGCATCAACTTGATGCCTCTTGCCATTTACAAGCAAGCAGGGTTAGATATGCCAAGGACCACAAGTATAAGATTGCAAATGGCCGATCGTTCCATAAAGAGACAGGTGGGAATTGTTGATAATGTGCTTGTTATAGTGGGAAAGTTTCATTTACCCGTCGATTTCGTAATCCTTGATTGTGCGGTTGACAAAGAGATCCCTATCATTTTGGGAAGACTACTCCTAGCCACAGGAAGAGCACTAATGGATTCGGAACGGAATGAGGTCAAATTTCGTGTGAATGATGAAGAGGTCACATTCCAAGCAAGAAAGGGTATAAAACTAACACATGAATATGAGAGCATCTCGGTGATTGATGTTGTTGATGAAGTGGAAGATGCGGTTGAAATGAAGATGGAAGAACAATGCCTCAGTGAGGCTTTTGCAGCTATTTTGGTGAACTTTGATGGTGAAGATATGGAAGGATATATGTAATCGGTAAATGTATTGGAGGGGCTTGGGTCCTACACTTACACTCTGGCAAATATCTCTCTCGAATTGGAGAATAGAGCCACTCCTCCCGCAAACCAATTCCACCACACTTGCGGTATAAATTTCTTGGCTCAAATGATACTTTACCGGTAATAGTTTCTTCTTTTTTGAATGATGTAGGTAGAACAATTGTTGGAAGTCTTGAAAGAGCATAGGCAATCTATTGGATGGACAATTGCGGACATCCAAAGGATCCCCTGGGAATTTGTGAACACAAGATCCAATTCGAGAGTGAGACGAAACAAAGTGTAGAACATCAACGATGGTTGAACCCATCCATGCAAGAGGTGGTAAAGAAAGAAATCATCAAGTGGTTGGATGTCGGGGTAGTCTACCCCATTGCTGATAGTTCTTGGGTGAGCCCGGTGCAATGTGTGCCGAAAAAGGGAGGCATGACCATTATTGAAAATGATAAAAATGAGCTCATCCCTACAAGAACGGTGACCGGATGGAGGGTGTGTATGTATTATCGGAAGCTCAACAGTGCCACATGCAAAGACCATTTCCCTATGCCTTTTATTGATCAAATGCTTGATCGGCTAGCGGGAAGTTCATTCTATTGTTTTCTTGATGGATATTCCGGCTACAACCAAATCAACATAACATTGGACGATCAAGAGAAGACGACATTCACTTACCCTTATGGAACTTTTGCCTTTAGCCGGATGCCATTTGGTTTGTGCAATCCCTCGGCTACTTTTCAAAGATGCATGATGTCCATTTTCTCTAACATGGTAGAGGATTTTCTAGAGGTTTTCATGGACGACTTTTCGGTGGTAGGTGACTCTTTTGAGCATTGTCTCAACAATCTTAGACAAGTGCTTAAGAGATGTGAGCAGACCAACCTTGTACTCAACTGCGAAAAATGCCATTTCATGGTGGATGAAGGCATTGTATTGGGGCATAAAATTTCAAAACATGGCATAGAGTTTGACCGGGCAAAGATCAAGATTATTTCCAAGCTTCCTCCACCTACTTCCGTTAAAGGTGTCTAAAGTTCTTGGGGCATGTTGGGTTCTATAGGCGTTTCATCAAGGATTTTTCCAAGATTGCAAATCCTATGTGCAAACTCCTTGAGAAAGATGCAAAATTTGTGTTTGACGAGAAATGCCTCAAAGTCTTTAAGGAATTGAAGCAAAACCTCACCACGACACGTATTATTTTCACACCCGATTGGTCTCTTCCATTCGAGCTCATGTGTGACTCTAGTGGTGTAGCTATTGGAGCAATGCTTGGCCAACGTCACAACAAGGTTCTCCACCCGGTCTGTTATGAAAGCAAGACACTAAATGGAGTGAAAATGAATTACACGATGACTAAGCAAGAACTTCTTACCATTGTCTATTCCTTTGAGAAATTTCGGGCGTATTTGTTGGGATCCAAGGTGATAGTGTACACAGATCATGCTGCTCTTCGCTATCTCATGGCAAAGAAGGATGCAAAGCCTAGATTAATTCGGTGGGTCTTGTTGTTGCAAGAATTTGACTTCGAGGTCAAGGATCACAAGGGAACTTAAAATCAAGTAGAGGATCATTTGTAAAGGCTTGAAGAGGCAGGGGGGCCAAAGGGAGACATTTAAATCAATGGTTCATTCCCGGATGAACACATATTGGTACTATCTAGCACTTTTGCTCCATGGTATGCCAATATTGCTAACTACTTGGTTAGTGACCTTATTCCTGACGGATTGGAATCCTATTAAAAGAAGAAGTTTTTGAGAGATTGTCGGAAATACTATTGGGAAGAACCATTCTTATTCCGGGTTAGTGCTGACAACATCACCAAAAGGTGTGTCCCACAAGAAGAGATTATGCCAATTCTAAAGGCATGCCACGACTCACCGGTTGTGGGTCATCATGGGGGAAATCGAATGGTGACTAAGGTGTTTGAATGTGGTTATTATTGGCCGTCGATCTATCATGATGCCAATCAAATGGTCAAAGCTTGTGACCAATGTCAAAGGCAATGATCAATCTCCAATGCACTTTGTGATGGAGATAGAAATATTTAACGTGTGGGGAATTGATTTTATGGGTCCCTTTGTAAACTCTTGTGGGATGAAATATATCTTGGTGGCTGTGGACTATGTGTCAAACTGGGTTGAAGCTATTGCCTTACCAAACAACGAGGCAAGGAGTGTGACCACATTCTTAAAGAAAAACATATTCACTCGGTTTGGCACTCCTAGAGCCATTCTTAGTGATGGTGGGTCTCATTTTTGTAACACGACTTTCACGGGGATACTAGAGAAATATGGTGTCAAGCATAAGGTGGCCACATCTTATCAACCCCAATCAAGTGGCCAAGTTGAAGTTTCCAACCGAGAGATAAAGAGCATTCTAGCAAAGACTGTTAATGCAAACAGGACCGATTGGTCAAGGAAGCTAGATGGCGCATTGTGGGCGTACCGCACGGCATACAAAACTCCTATTGGCACTTCTCCTTATCAGTTAGTCTTCGGCAAAGCTTGTCATCTACCCGTAGAACTGGAGCACAAAGCCATATGGGCACTAAAGAGGTTGAACTTGGACTGGACTAAAGCTGCAAATTTGAGGTTAACACAACTCAATGAAATTGAGGAATTCCGTTTCCATGCATATGAAAGGTAGTTGTGTATAAAGAAAGGATGAAGTTCGTCCACAACAAAAAGATCTTGAAACGGGAGTTCAAGTCGGGTGACTTGGTTTTTCTCTTTAACTCAAGGCTCAAATTATTTCCAGGAAAGCTCAAATCGAAACGGTCTGGTCCGTTCAAGGTGGTCAATGTCTCTCCTTTTGGAGCTATGGAACTAGAATCAGAGGATGGGCTCCGAACCTTCAAAGTGAATGATCAGCGAGTCAAGCACTACTTGGGAACAGATGGAGAAAAACATTTGCTGGAGCAGATGGCTCTCAAAGATGGTCCGTGCCCGACCAATGAGTGAATCCAAAGGAATTCCAGCTTCGTCGTGTCGCGACGTTAAATCAAGCGCTTCATGGGAGGCACCCATGTGTGGTAACACCCTTTTTGTCCTTTAAATTTTTATTTTTTTGTTAGATAGATTTAATTGAGCAATTTAAAGTGTGTGTTAGAGTGCAGGGGATTCAAAAGACTATAATAATGGGTAAGATTGCATGTGAAAGGGAAGAAAAATTACTTTGGGACGTTTGCTACACAAATGCGGTCGCATTTTCAGTATGCGGACCGCATTGTGGTCACAAACCCAGACAGTGTGTTTGGAAAAAATTGGTGGCAAGAATGCAGCAAGGATGTGCATTTTGTAGACTACATTCCCATTCTGTGATCGCATAGTGCACCGCATTTTCACCCTTAGGCAATTCAAATGGAATCCACCACATAACACTTATGCGGTCGCATAACGTGTTATGGGGTGACTTACCCCATCGCAAATCCTCCAGGTAAGTCCCTCGCATATCTTAAGCATTTACCCACTTTCAAAACAAAACAAAACAAAAAATTTAAATTTATTAGAGAAAAACAAAAAAAGCGAACGAAACAAAACGAAAAAAAGAGAAGGTAAAAACGGCTAGTTACATCTAAGAAAGTATGAAAACACCTGAGAATTCATCTCCCAAGTGTGCTTATTCATCTTCACTGGTATGTTCTCCTTTACCCGTTTTGTTCCATGTAAATTTTAGTTCAAACTGTATTGTGTTGTCTTTTTTTGTGTCTGTTAGTTTGTTCATTTTTTTTCGTGTTGTAGTGGGTATCTGTACATAATGTGAGGGGGTTCTTGGTTAGGTAGCATGTTTGGAGCGAGGGGTATCAAAAACTAGGTCTACCATTGTTGAGGGTTGAAGTAAAACATTTAAGAACAATGACTTCTGTGGACCGCATAATCGATTTGCGGTCAGCATTTTTGCTGCAAAAGCGTACCCTAGCTGGCTGAAGATGACAAAATGCGGCGACTTTGCGATCGCATAATTGATATGCAGACCGTAAAGTCACCGCATACCCAAACAGTTTACCTGGTTTTATAACATACTATTTGCTGCCAATTTGCGATAGCATATCCAGCTTTGCGATGGATTTTGCGATCGCATTTTGAGATTATATTTTTTGAGCGCCTGAGTATGCGATGGTTATGTGAACCGCATAATGGATATGCGATCACATAAATCATCGAATATTTAGATCTTTTTAGCAGGTTGCAAGTTTGCGGTCTGCATAGTGGTTATCCGACCGCATAACCTGTCGCATACTTGAAATCTTTGGTATTTCTTCTACTATTGCCTACCATGTTTCTCACATTTCATTCCTGCGTAGATATGGCTCCCAAGAAACATATAGCCTCCACCCAGAAAAGGGCATACACCAATCGTCAAACTCAACAAGCAAAACATTCACGACCGGAGCCTACTGTTACACTTCCCTCCCAGTCTGATGAGGAGGAGACCTTGCCCTTAGTTGACCTATAAGCTGAGGCAAGAAGGAAAAGAGGAGATGACTTCCAACTCAGGTTTGGGGTCGAAGGGTCTAGGGAGCTATATTGAGAAGGGCTATAAAAACGGAAAATCCTGGCCGAAAAACATCTGAGTTTGAATGGGCTACAAGAATAGTACCCCCCACATATGGGAGAACATCAAAGCAAGAAAATGGTAGTGCTTCACTGAGCTGCATGATGACTATAATGAAAGTCTTGTCCGTGAGTTTTATGCCTCATATGGAGCCTACAGTACGGCTCACCACAACCGCAACAGCATTTTCTGTGACATTGTATTGGCTCGGGGGAAGAGTGTGTTCTACAGCAGTGAAACAATCAATGAGTTTTACTTCCTTGGCTGGAGCCCGGGCACAGCTGAGTATGCCGCCAAATGGGCAAACCAGGAGAATGAGCATAGTTGGATAGCTTCTGTGATAGCAAAGGGGACCCCTGCTTGAATCAACCCTGTGCACAAAATATTCAAGGAGGATCTCATACGAGAGGGTAGATTTTGGCTTTGCTTTATCACCTCTTGACTGATACTGTCAAGAAATAAGACTGACATAGGCATTGAGAAAGCTCTTGTCATTACATATATTATGGCGGTAATCAAGATTGATATGGGTGCTGTTATCTTCTGAGAGTTAGGGATCTGGGCAAAGCATACAGCCACTTCACTTCCATTCCCCTACTTGATCACAACCCTCTGTAAGGCTGTGAAAGTCCCAACCATGCCACACACTGACAAGACAGGGAAGGCGCTGAAGGATATTGATATCACGCGCATTAGTGATGATGTTGCTCCCCTAGAGGGTCAGACTCAGGTTCCAGCTGATATAGAGCCCTCAGATCCCAGACTCTTGTGTCCCCTCAGGCTTTAGTTGCATCCACTTCCACTTATAGTCCACCTCTCAGTCCACCATTTCTCAGTCTTCTGCTGCACTGCCATCCATTTCGAGGCTTGGTCTCTTAGCTCAGCATGCCAATTCTAAGGTAGACCAGCTTCTGAAAAACATTCCCACCCTCATCAGACAGACTTTGACTCTTATACAGTCCTCAGTGATAGCACTCCAACAACAACAAACATCTTATGGGGATTGCCTACAACAGCTTGAGGTGAGGGTTGAGAAGATAGAGCGGGGTGACGTTAGTGACTTGCCAAAGCTCCGGGAGGAAGTTGCCACTATGAAGACTGAACTCCACAAAAATGCAGAATCTGGAGTTCGATCTCACATCCTTCCTGCCCAAGGAAGGTGAGCAGGGAGCAGACACAGCAACACCTAGACTGGATCTTAACTTCTCTACACTGATGACTGACATTGCACTTCCAACTTCTGGGGCTTCCCAGCCTCCAACTCCCCCTGTGCGTATTGATATTCCTTTTGAGGAGGATTCCGAGCACTCTATAGAGTCCGAAGGTGAAGAGGCAGACGAGGGAAAGGATGAGGAGGATTCATGGTCCGAAGAGGATGATGGCCCTTAGGAGAAGGGCAAGCAGATTGCTTCCTCCACAGTTGAGGATGAAGAACAAGCAGCAATTCAGGTGGCAATAGCACATTCACTAGCAGACATGGTTGCCCCAGCAGATCCATCGACTATTCAGCCATTAGCGGGCGAGGCTAGCAGCTCACAGGCCCCAGCTCTAGTATTGGGTCAGCCAGAGATCCCTCCTCCATTAGTGGAGGTCACTCCTTAGGCCGAGATCTTATCAGTCCCAGCTTTAGCATCAGAGGGTGACCCCACCATCATTCAGCCGGCTTCCGACTCCCATAGAGCTTAGAGCACCTCAGGGAGCCCCTGAACTCTGTTTTACATTCTTATGCATTAGGGACAGTGCATGATTTTTAGTTGGGGGTGGGATAGCCTTGTATATTTTTTTTTGTGAACCCAACAGTTTTACATGTTTATGTTTTTGTGCTATATAAGAAAACTTTTGTTTTTATTTGTGTTTTGTGATTCTGTATATATATTTGTGTTTTGTAGTTTTAGTACATAAGTTATTGTTGTTTATAAAAAAACAAAAACAAGTAGATAGTTGCATGTCCATATTTAGTAATTAGCAATGAATTCCCCTTGGTTTTTTTTCGCCGGGTTCTTTTCCAAGGGTGTAATAGTGGAACCAGGACAGTAGAATGAAACATGTTGACCGGTTTGGTGTAATTGTCTAGTTTTAAGCATGTGTGTCTGTATATAGCTTTACCCTTCCCTTAATATATATATATATAAGAGATATCAACTGTGTGAACTTGAAGCTCGCTCTTTGACTCTATGTCTACCTAGAGTTATATGATGAAAGCTTTGAGTTGCCAAGTGTTGATTCGAGGGCTAAAAACTATGTTGAGCCAAGCAGTTCGTGTGCCGTGTGTGTGAGTCTTTGTGTAAATAATTCTTTTGTCTACTTCTGCCATCTAGAACTTGCCCGGTTGGTTTTTCGATGCTTATAATAATTACATTTGGTTTGAGAAATGACCTTAGGCCGTCTTGGTGATTTTGGAAAACTAGTTAGCCTTTCAAGCCACCCATTGTACAGATAGTATCACTAGTCACCCCACTTGAGCCTTTAACCTTCTCTTTGGCTACCTCATTACAAACCTTTCCCTTATTGTAAAATAATTCCCTCTTTTGAACTCGTCCCTCCTTGAACATTGAGAATGAGACTAAAAGCCTAAGTTGAGGGTGGGATGTCAAGCCAAAAATTGGCAAGGTTGTGCAGTGAGTGTAGGAAAGTGTACCTCAAAGTGTGAAACTACTCAAGCTCCAAAAGAAAAAACAAATTGCAAGAGAAAAGAAGAAAAAGAAAAAAAAATTGTGAGTATATATACATATGGAGTCTTGAAGAGAATTAAAGAGGTAGTTGAGGTGGCTCAATGTTGGAAAAGTAGAAGCTAATGAGGGCTATGTGGTTTGAAAAGAAGCAAAGAGCAACAAGAAAGAGAAATGTGAGTAGTGTTCAAGGAGGGTGTAGTCACTTGTACCCAAATGCTTATCCGACCCTTCCCTAAACCTACATTACAAGCTTAAAAAGTCCTTATAGGATCTCCAACCGAACGTTCTTATAATAAAACGATGAATTAAAATAAGGGCAAGCCTATGGTATGGTATGTTGTAACACTTGAAACTCTTTTTGAGAGTGAGTGTATTTGTGAATTAGTCCCTTTTTGTTGTCATTGTAAATATTGTGAGTTTGGGACTTTCTTTCTAGTGAGGGCATATGAATTGTGAGGTTGGACAGAAGTTGAGTTTTTGATTCAAATGCAAGTGCACTCAGCCGAGGGTAACATTTTGTCAAATTGGTCGAGGCTCAAAGTTTCACAAGTTGATTAGTTTCTTTGTAAATATTGATGGTACAGGAAGGGTAAACACTCGAAAAGGCATGCTTGTAGTACTGACAACGAACACCGTCCATGGCTACTATTGTTTCATATATTTTAGATGGATTCTAGAATAGGATAGTGTAGTTTTAGTTGCTTGAGGACAAGAAAGAGTTTAAGTTGGGGGTGTTGATGTGCTGGAGAATTTCGGCACATTTAATACAAATTGCTTAGATTTTATCTTGTTTTAAATGAAATTATCTTTTATACTTATGTAATTTTAGTGTTTTTGTAGTGTATCGCAAATGTGGAAATGCAGACCGCAAATCCAACATGCAGGCCGCATAATGCACAAGGAAATCGCAAACCACAACAGTTTGTTGGCCAAAGTCCTGTGCTAGAAATGCGGTCCATTCTATGATCGCATAACAAGTTTGCGGGCTGCATAATGGACCACAAACTCGTTATGAAAGTTGCTGAAGGTGGAAAATGCGATCGCATGTCTACAATGCGGACCGCAGAACGTGAATGTGGTGAAGGCCTGGAAACTAGGGTTGGAAGATGCAATGGCCATGGCGAGAAAGCGGACCGCATGTCTGTTATGCGACAGATATGCGGTCGCATAAATGACCAGAAAGGGTATTTTTGTCCCGAGTTTTAACCCACTATAAATAGATTTATTGGGATTTTGTGGGGGCGTCTTGTCTGATTTTGGAGCTACAATCCAAGGCTTTATTATTCCTCTCTTTTGGAAGCTTTTGAAGGAAGAATCTTGCACTTTGTAAGCTTTATGACATTAAATATTCTCATCATTTTGTATTCTAATATGTGTAGCTAACTTTAAATTCTAAGGTTGTGGACCCAAAATGGGTGTTATATTAATGGGTGTTTAACATTGAATATATGTATAATGGTTGGTTGATATTTATTTATTTCTCATTCTTCATTTATTGTTGGTGGTTGCAAACATTAACAAGTGCCATTAAATTCTTCTTTGCTTGGGAAAGTAGGTTAGAATTTGGTAGAAGTAAATATCAAAGACTCAAGGCTTTAAACCTTGTTTAATAGAATCGCTTAGGAATAAGTGGGTTTTATTTGGCATATATTGATTGTTCTTAATTGTAACTCTTTTATATTTGGAAAAATCATAAATAGGAAATACTTCCCAACTATTGGAATATATTGCGTAGTCATTTAGAAATCATTTGCATATCAAAGAACCTTTCATTAGAAATATATCATATTAACACCGATAGCATTACGCTTCATTGAAGGGGACACAACCTTGGTTTCTTTAATCAAATTATTTACATTCTCAACATTACAATTAGTTATTTCTTCAAACAAAAATTATTTCATACTCTTGTTACCATTAACCGAATAGGATTACGACTTTAGTGGATTAACACACTATTTGAGTAACCTTTTAACACCTATTCCCTGCGGGATTCAACCCCAACCTTGTTGGGTTATTATATTTGACACCGAATGCCTTACACTATTTAATTAAAGTGTAATTTGAGTGTATCACACTACTCTACTAATCGAGCTCATTCTATCAAGGATCAAGTAGGACTTTATTTGGTTGTAATGTAGGACGTGGAACGGGTAGGCTACATTTAGATGTAAACCACACCTCCCTAAGTACTTTAATGCATACAATTAACCATTCAAAACCCCACACTTATGTCAAATCATAACTCCATCTTCACATCAATATACATCAACTCCCCTCTTCTTTAAGCACAAATACATCAAGATTTACCACTATCAAGGAATAGTTTTTACAATCATACACTATTTTTTTCTTTTCTCTTTAAATTAATGTGGCTCTTACTTTTTTCAAAACAATGCACCTTTCTCCTTATTCCATTAGTTCCACTCAAAAGCCAAACCACCACACCCAACTTTAACTTTTACAAAGTTCATAACAACTTCAAGATGGTTAATTCAAATAAATGGATAAGGCTTGTAATATAGTTGCCAAAGAAACAAGATTACAGACTTAAAGGGGTTAACTAAGATACATAACAATTAGGTGGGTAAAAGCAAATAACTAGCTCAACAAAGAAACGCATATATCACTTCCAAGACTGAATAAAACTACTATTTCGCTTTGCAAACACAGAGGACAAGTTCTAGACATCAAATGCAATGCATGGAATAACACAAAACCTCACACACACATGGCATATAACTCACTCAGGATTGGACTATCAAGACACTCTAGTCAAAGTAATTAAGCAAAGTTAAGATCATACAATTTAAGGTACTTATACAAGAGTAAAAAACTGAGCCTAAGCATCACAACTAAAGCACTCACTATTCTCAAGGTATGATAGAGTTAAGAGATATTGCCTTTACTTCAAATCATAGCACACGGTTTCTACTCTTAAAAAAATTAAAATTAACTACACTCGGTTTAAACAAAACCCATGTAAAAGAACCGCAGCACAAAGAAAAACCAAGGGGGACCTATTAAACTACCTAACAAAAGAAAATCTTTTTGTCTTTTTTTCTTCGACTTTAATCCCTCAAGAAACCTGTCGATGATATCCATCGTCGGAAAAAATCAAAAACTTTAATTTTTTTTATTTTTTTCTATTTCTAACTACTAAAGCTAAGCAAAAAAGAAACACATATACATACAAACATACATACAAATATCCCTCACCCCATACTTTAAGTTGTGGCATGTCCCCATGACATACAATTAAAAAGCACAAGTTAAAGGAAACTTCCCTGAACATCTAGTCGGGGTTTGAGACAAAGTCGGGCTCCATTCCTCGCCTCGGATTAATGCACACATCCAAGCAGATAGCTTCTTCTCGACCTTCTTGGGGTAAACCCCACACTTATCTTTCTCGCTCACCGCAACCTTCTTTTTCGAGCCATTCACTTTCCACTCGACACTCGCAACTAGTTTGTCCTTTTGGGATCCATTTTCTACATCCATCTTAAAAGTCACAGTCTCCTCACCCACTCTTAGCATAAGCTTTCTCTCATGTATATCTAATATAGCTCTACCCAACGCTAAGAATAGTCTTCCTAAGATGAGATGGACCTCCTTGTTTTCCTCCATATTCACACTATAAAATCCACAGGAAATACTAACTTATCCACCCGAACAAACAAATCTTCCACTATCCCCTCGGGTATTATAGTCATCTGGTCTTCCAGTTGCAAATATATGGGTGCAGACCTTATCTCTCTTGTCTCTTTCTCTAGTTTCCTATAGATTGACAGAAGCGTTAAATTAATTGAAGCACCAGAATCACATAAGAATTTATCAAAATGAATAGTTCCTACAGGGCAAGGTATAGTAAAACTCCTTGGATCTCCATATTTTTGTGGGAGTTTGTTTTCAAAATCGCGCTGCAATACTTTGTGAGCTTTACCACTGAGGTCTCCTATATCTTCCTCTTCTTCGTAAGGATCTCTTTCAAGAATTTGGATAAGCAGGCATCTGTGAGAGCATTTCTATGAATGGTAAGTTTACATGAACCTATTTCAGCACATCTAGAAATCTCCCAAACTACTTGTCAAGCTTTTCTCTACTTTGCTTTTGGGGGAAAGGTAGAGCAGGCATATACTTGCTCTCCTCCGTGTCCTCCCTTCTCGAATTTTCTTCCTTCCTTCTTCTTCTTCTCATCTTTCATCTGGCCTTTCTTCCTCTTATCAACATCACTTTTCAGCTGCTCCCCACTTTTTTTTTTCAAGTTTCATATATTTTTGGATTGGGGTGAGATCTTTCAACACTTGCCCACTTCTCAAAGTTATAAAATTCACTGTTTCATTGGAATTTCTTTCCGTATCAGCAGGGAGCGTTCCTGGATTCTTCTCAGACAATAGAGTAGCTAGTTGCCCAACCTATCTTTCCAGGTTTAAAAAACCTATGCCTAGTTCTTTAATAGTTTCTCCGTGTTCCCGTAAAGTTGCGCTATGAGTTTCATGCCTCTCATCAATTTTCAGAATGAAGGCCTTCATGAGATCTTCTATGCCAGACAGAATGGGCTATTGAGGCTAATATTTCTGCCTCTACTGATTCACAATACCAGGAGCTCCTTGTCCCTGGGGTCTGGGGTTGTTTTGTTGCCATGCATTCGCAGTAGCCCCAGGTGAACTCCATGAAAAATCGGGGTGCCTCTGACCCATTGCGTTAACATTGTAATTTCCCCCGGCATTCACTTCCTCAGTTGAGGCTTGACACTCAGGAGTAGGGTGTCCTCTTCCACATATATCACAAGCTACTTGAGGCTCATTTTTTATCGAGGCTAAGGTCAGCTTTCGTATTTCTTTCGACATAACATCAAGTTGTACCTGCATAGATGTATTAGCATCAACTTGGTGAACACCAATTGATCTTCTTCTCTCAGCACTCTCAGAGGGCCACTGATTAGTATCTTCAAATATCTCATCCAAAATTGTAACTATCTCATATGGAGTCTTCTTCATCAAAGGGCCTCCAACTGCGTTGCTTAATGTTCTACGCGAGGCCGGTGTCAATCCTTCCCAAAAGTAATGGAGTTGCATCCAGAGTTCAATTTCTCTATCTAGACACTTTCTAACTATCTCCGTATACATCTCCCATGTTTCAAAAACAGTTTCAGTCTCTTTCTAGCAGAAGTTATGGATTTCTTTTCTAATCTTGCCCGTCTTAGCTGAGGAGAAATATTTATCGAGGAACTTTCTGGTCATCTCCTCCCAATTTCTAATCGATCCACTAGGCAAACTTTTAAGCAACCCCTTAGCATCATCTTTAAGTGAAAAGGGGAATGACCTTAAGTACACTGCATCTTGTGACACCCCATTGTATTGAAAGGGGTTCATAATCTCCTCGAAGTCCATAAATTGTGTGTTTGGATTTACGTTTGGTTTCCCTCTGAAGAAACATCAATTATGAAGGATTTGAAGCAAACATTGCTTCAACTCGAAATTGTTTGCTGCTATTGGAGGTGGTCTAACACTGGATAATCTTTGATTGTAGACCGGTCTAGTAGATTCTCCAAGTGGTCTCCCAGGCCTGGAAGCTATATTTCCGAACTAGTGTGCAACCAAGGGTTGATGATGATTAATTCTGTGGCCCCTCACTTCCTCATAGATATTTTGTGCATCTCTAATATCTTCTTCCTCAGCATCCCGTGCAGCTTTTTCTCATTGTTGGGTTGCCTCCCTTGCAACCAAATCTACTTTATCATCACTGTTTCCTGCCATAGTTTCTTTGGTTGAGGATTTCTTAACATTTTCTAGCTTCTCGGTGAGATCTCTTTCAGTTTTCTAACTCTGGCTTGTATGGTACCACTTCTTTTGCAGAAGCTCGAGTCATGCACCAATCTTAACATGTAGCATGCGCACAACCAAAGAACTCCAAACATAAAAAGGGAAAAATAAAATAAAAGATAAAATTTCTTGAATTAGCACTACAAACTATTTCAAACACTATTAATTGACAATCCCCAGCAACGGCACAAAAATTTGACGAGCGCAAAACTCACACTCAAATTATGTTCGTTAGTCAAATATAGTATAGTATAATATCGTATCCATAAGGATTGGATTTAAACAATATTCTCATAGTTTCTAGCTTGACTGCTATCTAAGAAGATCAACGGTTCAGATTTATATGATTTATAATTAAAATTAACTAAGAATCTAAATATAATGACTAATGACTATCGAGACAAAGAATGAGCAAATAAGGTTATCAATGGGAGAAGCTAGGGTTTTGATAGGATAGGTGCAAGATAATTGTTCGGTATCTAACTCTAGATAATTCACTACTAATGTTCAAGTGAGTCTCTCGAATTCACTCAATTATTAGTTCAAACATTCAGCAAAAACTCCTCTCTCGATTAACTCTTAACCTCATGGAGATGAACCAATTTTAAGCACGTGAAGATATGCAAGAATGCGTAGTGGATTGGTCTTGAGGAAAACCTCTTTTGATTATTCTCCTAACTAGGTTTAATCAATGATTCAACTAGACTCTTTCGATTACTTAGAAGAATCTATGAACTCAACCAACAATATAATGCAAAGATATCACAGGTTATGCCTCTCTCAATTACATGAACTAGTAAATATAGTTTCACCCGTTAAATCATCCAAAATGATTCAATACACAAAACTAGAGTTACAATCCACAAACATTCATCAATACACCAAATCCATCAAAACCCAAAGGGAACTACTCCATAGATATAGAGTAATTCATCACAAATATAATTAAAGTGTAGGAAAGCATAAATTCGATCCAAACTCGGATCCAAAGTGAGGAATGGATGATGAAATCCTTGTGCTTGTGCTCTTCCAACTCCTCCTTAGCTTCCCTAGGTCTAAAGTATGTCAAAATTCCAAAAAATAACGTTTTTTCATGTATTTATACCAAGTAGGGTTGGTCCTAGACGAAATCTCCCTTTCCTAGAGAAATAGAAAAGTTACCTAGTACAGATTAAATCATGCTTTTTGACATCCAGAATTGGTCCTTGAACCCCAAAAATGATTCCGGCTTAATCCTTTAGGATTTTACTCAAACTTCAAAGCTCCAAATAGCTCGACTTAGTTCCACAAAATCTATATAGCTCGGAATCATTCTTACAAGGCATAAAACAAACAATAAGTGCAAAACACTACCAATTAAAGCTCAACACAAGTAAAGTGCAATGAATTAGAGTACAATAAGCGATTAAAAACTAGATTATAGCCTACCATCACAAATCCTCTTTCGCCGACTCCCTACATGTAATCGCGTAGGCCAACTCCTCCCCTGGCCCAAGCCTCAACTCACTGCATTCGCAACCTCAACCATGCAAATGCGAAGCCCTGCCAGGCCAACTTCCACGATCGCGTAGAACAAATCCTTCTCATCCACATGCCGCCCTCTGCGATCGCGAGACTTTCTCTACGATCATGATTAACACTAGACATCAGCAATTTCATCCAACTTCAACCTTGCTCTGGGTGGTCTAAACCCACCTGACCTATCCGGGACCCCATCCCATTACCAACAAGTGAATAAACATAATCGGGACCTACTCGAAGTCTTGGAATACATAAAATAACATCAAAACCAAGAATCACACCTCAAAACCAAATTAATCAACTTCTAAACTTCAAACTTCTTCCAACTAACTCAGAACATGACTAATCATATTTAGACAACTTAGAATGACACCAAATTTCACACACAATTCCGATATGACAAACTGAACCTACTTTCAAGCTCGAAATGCTAATCAAGATCTGATGACATCAAAGTCTACTTCAAGTCAAACATAGAAAACTCTAAAACCTTTAAAATTCCAACCTCCGATAATAAGCGCTGAAACACTCTTGGTCCACCTGAAACTCGATCTGAACATACACCAAGTCTAAAATTACCACACAAACCTATTAGAACCTTCAAATCTCGATTCCGAGGTCGTTTACTCAAAGAATTGACTCAAGTCAAACATGTCCATCTTGGGCTACTATTATTACAACAACAACAACAACGACCCAGTATAATCCCACAGGTGGGGTCTGGGGAGGGTAATATGTACGCAGACCTTACCCCTACCCCGAAGGGTAGAGTGGCTGTTTCCAGGAGACCCTCGGCTAAAAAAACAACAGGAGCCGATATATTAGTACCATAAAAATGCATAATAAAATAACAACAATATAAGAGATATGAAATACAGAATACGAAATACGAAATAGATGGCTGGTATAGTAAAACTAGCAGGTAAATCCCTGCATCAATAGACGACCAATGACATTCTTAAGTCTAACTCCTAACTGGCTCTATTGTGCTGTAGAAATATTCACAACTTTCCCTAACCTACAACCTTAATGCTCGACCTCCATAATTCCCTGTCAAGGGCCATGTACTCAGTAATCCTAAGTCGCGCCATGTACTGTCTGATCACCTCTCCCCAATACTTCATAGGTCGTCCTCTACCTCTCCGTGTGCCCATTACAGCCAGTCGCTCACACCTCCTCACCGGTGCATCAGTGCTCCTCCTCTGAATGTGCCCGAACCATCTGAGTCTTACTTCCCGCATCTTGTCCTCCATGGGGGCCCTGCCCACCTTCTCTTGAATATCTTCATTCCTAATCTTATCCATCCTTGTATGCCCGCACATCCACCTCAACATCCTCATCTCTGCTACTTTCATCTTTTAGATGTGTGAGTTCTTTACTGGCAACATTCAGTTCCATATAACATGGCAGGCCTAACCACTGCTCTATAAAACTTACCTTTTAGTAACGGTGGCACTTTCTTGTCACACAAGACTCCCGATGCTAACCTCCACTTTATCCACCCCACCCCTATACGGTGTGTGACATCCTCGTCAATCTCCCCGATCCCCTGAATAACCGATCCAAGGTACTTGAAACTACCCCTCTTAGGAATGACTTGAGAGTCAAGCCTCACTTCAACTCCTGCTTCCGTCGGCTCAACTCCAAATTTGCACTCGAGGTATTCCGTCTTCATCCTACTCAACTTGAAACCTTTAGACTTAAGAGCATGTCTCCAAATCTCTAGCCTCTCGTTGACGCCACCTCGTGTCTCGTCAATTAGAATAATGTCATCAACAAATAGCATGCACCATGGCACCTCCCCTTGAATATGATGAGTCAGTGCATCCATCACCAGGGCAAATAGGAATGGGCTTAGCGCAGACCCTTGGTGCAACCCCGTAATAACTGGAAAGTGTTTAGAGTCGCCTCCTACTGTCCTAACCCGAGTCTTAGCTCCAGCATACATGTCTTTAATCACCCTAATATAGTCAACCGGGACCCCTTTATCCTCTAAGCAACTCCATAAGACCTCCCTAGGAACCCTATCGTACGCTTTCTCCAGATCAATAAACACCATGTGGAGATCCTTCTTCCTTTCCCTGTACTGTTCCACCATCCTCCTAATAAGGTGGATAGCTTCTGTGGTAGATCGCCCCGGCATGAACCAGAACTGGTTGTCTGAAATAGACACCGTCCTTCGCACTCTCATCTCTACAACTCTCTCCCAAACTTTCATGGTATGACTTAGTAATTTGATGCCCCTATAGTTGTTACAGCTCTGGACATCACCTTTGTTCTTATACAATGGGACCATTGTACTCCACCTCCACTCTTCAGGAATCCTATTAGTCTTGAATATAACACTAAACAATGCAGTAAGCCATTCCACGCCTGCTCTACCCACACACCTCCACAGTTCAACCGGAATTTCGTTTGGCCCGGTAGCTCTGCCCCTTCTCATCTTACGCATTGCCTCCATGACTTCATCGATCTCAATGCCCCTACAATTACTTAATTCATGGTTACTGTCGGCATTCTTCAATTCCCCAAGTATAATATCCTGATCCCCTTCTTCACTTAGAAGTTTATGAAAGTAGGTCTGCCACCTCCTCTTAATCTGGTCATCTCCCATCAAAACTTTGTCGTCATCATCTTTTATGCACCTCACTTGGTCCAGATCCCGCGTTGTCCTCTCTCTCGCCTTAGCGGGTCAGAATAACTTCTTCTCCCCACCTTTGTTCCTTAGTTCCTCATACAGACGAGCAAAAGTTGTCGTCTTAGCCTCCGTCACTACCATCTTCGCCTCCTTTCTAGCTACCTTATACCTTTGACTGTTCTCTCTCTTCTCCTCCTTGTCAGTGCTCCCTACTAACCACAGGTAAGCTGCCTTCTTTGCTTCCACTTTACCTAGGACAACTACATTCCACCACCAATCTCCTTTGTGGCCACCATTGTGGCCCGTAGATATCCGTAACACCTCTCTCGCCGCCTTTCTTATACAGTCCGCCGTCGTCGACCACATTGTGTTTGCGTCCCCACTAATTCTCCAAGCTCCCATTATCGATAACCTTCCTTCCAACTCCTTAGCTTTATCCTTAGCTAAGGCGCCCCACCTAATCCTGGGGCGTCCTTGTACTGACCTCTTCTTCCTCCTTATCCTAATACAAATGTCCATCACCAAAAGCCTATGCTGCATTGAGAGGGTCTCACCTAGGATAACCTTGCAGTCCTCGCACAACCTTCTGTCGCATCTCCTGGGGAGGAGATAATCAATCTGAGTCTTCGCCACCGAACTTTGGTAAGTAACCAAATGTTCATTCCGTTTCGTAAAACTCAAGTTCGCAATGACTAGATCGAAAGCCTTGGCAAAGTCCAACAGCGAAATGCCCCCTCTGTTCCGCTCCCCGAAACCAAAGCCGCCATGCACCTCAGTGTACCCACCTGTAGATGACCCAATATGACCATTGAAATCTCCTCCTATGAATAACCTCTCAGAAGGCGGTATACTACGAACAATCTCATCCAACCCCTCCCAAAAGTGCTTCTTAATATCCTCATCCAAGCCTGCTTGCGGTGCGTACGTGCTAACAACATTTAAAGTACCCTCACCCACCACCAACTTAATAGTCATTAGTCTATCATTCACCCGCCTGACCTCTACCACGGACTCTCTAAGATGGCTATCTACCAGGATACCCACTCCATTCTTACCCCTCAGGACACCAGAGTACCACAACTTATACCCATCTACGTTTTTCGCCCTCGGTCCGACCCACCTACTCTCCTAGACACACGCTATATTAATCTTCCTCTTCTGCAAGATTTTCGCCAACTCTATGGATTTACTCGTTAGTGAACCTATGTTCCATGACCCGATTCTCAACCTATAGGCTCCCTTGCCCCCTCTACCTCCCTTGCTACCCGACCCACCCCCTGACCCCAGCCCCACACTCTGCCCCACCCGAGGACATGCCCTTATTCTATCATCCCAGACTGCAACCACTACATCTACAACAATCTTGAGAAGACTCGGTAGTGCACAACGGACAACAAATCAAACTAGAAGGAAACCTTGGGCTACTATTATTGAACTAAGTATTCCGAATTCAACCCGAACCCTTCCAAGATAACACCAATAGTCCCAGCAAGTCACAAAACAAGAAAAGCACATACGTGAAGTCCTAAAAATCGGGAGCAGTGATCTAGAAAGCATAATGACCAGTCAGATTGTTACATATGTTTAAACCCATGACAAAGGATATACATTTGTCACCTTGCATATACGTCGTCCCCACACATAGATCACGTAGCAAATAGACCAATCATGTCCTAATTCCTTCAAATCAAGGTTAACCACGGTATTTACCTCTTTGTGGAACAATATCAATAATTCAACACACCTTTAGAACAAGTCTCTAAACCACCCGAATATATTAAAATATTACTCAAATAAGTCAAAACAAGTTTTACAAACTAACCTCGTATAAAAAGGTTTGATTTTTAACGTATTTGAAAAAGTTAACAAAAATTCAACCCGAGCTCACGTGGTCAAAATGCAAACCTAACATCAAATCCCGATTACCTATTCACCCCCGAGTCCAAATATGTGATTTGTTTCGAGATCCGACCTCAATCTGAGGTCTATATCTCAATTTTACAAAATCTCTAATTTTACCCAAAACCCCAATTTCTACTGTATGAATCTTAGATTTTGTATAGTAAAATTCATAGAGAAGTAATGAAATTCGAACAAGAACAAGTTAAAGTTACTATCCTATGAATTTGGGAAGAAATTGTTCTCCAAAAATCCCCTCTATGGAGTCTAATTCTAAAGAATGATGTAAAATGGGCTAACCTGAAATCCAATCTTTTACGTAGTTGGAGATATCGCAATTGAGAACTCTTGTTTGCAATTACGATGTCCGCAAATGTGAACAGCTAGTCGCAATTACGAACCAGCCCCTAAGCCTCAAATATCGCAAATGTGATACAATGATCACAAATGCAAACCTGGAATGGTTGCAAATGCGAACTCAATAATCCATATTTGCGGACAAATAGTTGCATCTGCGACACTGCGTCTCCGCTACCAACCTCGCAACTACGAGTATCCCTCAACATGCCACTCATCACATCTGCAACAAACCAACCGCATATGTGGCTCCATATATGAATCTACTCAATCACATAACCACAAATCCTCATCCTGGCCAAATTTTGTAGGTGCGCATCTCCAACCGCAGGTGCGACTTTGCATTTCCGACCAATCCTTCGTAGATGCGGGCTCCGAAGTAATATGAAATCAATTTGAAACTCATCCGAGCCCCTGGGTACACCACGAACATACCAACTAGTCCAAAATATAACAAGGACCTACACGAGGCCTCATATTCCTAAAAATAACATCAAAACCATGAATCACATCTCAAATCAATCTTAACTAAGTATTTCAAATTTTGAAATTTCAAACTTACACCAAACACGTCTAAACAACTCGAAATCACCTCATATTTTTCACCCAAGTTTCAATGACATAACAAACCTATTCTAACTCCCAGAACAAGAATCCGAACCCGATAACATTGAAGTCAACTCTCGATCAAACCCGTGAGCCTTCTAAACCTTCAAATTGTCAACTTTCGTCAATTAGAGCCAAAACATTGTAGAAATATCAAAATATTAATCCGGTCATATACTTAAGTACAAAATCACCATACAAATTTATTGGAACCATCAACATTCCGATCCAAGGTCAAATATACAAAAGTCAAACTTGGTCAACTCTTCCAACTTAAAGCTTCAAAATTGAGAATCATTATTCCAAATCAATTTTGAAGTACTCGAAACCAAAAAAGACCATACACGCAATTCAAACTACATCATATGAAGTTACTCAATACCTTAAATAATTGAATGGAATGCAAATGCTCAAAATGACCGATCGGGTCATAAACTGATGAGTCGGGCATATAGAGGGGGTGGCAACGGGAGGGCTCACAGGCATGACAGCTTCATGTGTCCTATTATAGGTGGGGGTACAACATGATAGGGGTCACCCTTATCCCTAAAGTTTCCCCATTTAGTTTGCATTTTAAGATTCGGCAGGTGGTTCTTCAAGTTATAGTGGGCATAGTTCTGGACATACTTATGTGGTTCCTAATCTCGGCCTTCAGACCATAGAGGGTATTCTGGCTCATTTGTATCAGTTCATCAATCTATATCCGAAAGAGGATGATTTGAGTATGGTGACCCAAGCTATTTCAGTGATAATTGTCCCAGGTTTAGATAGAGTGGAGCCTAGTAGAGCTCTTAGTATCAGGTACCTAGGTCTTCAGAATCGCTAGCTAAGAGAGACAGACATTCTGATAGAGGTTGTTCACAGTACAGAATGGATGGCCATTAGCATAGAAGAGGTGTTCATCAGTCTGGTGGGGGCAGCACTCAGTTAGCGAGAGGTAGATCTCAAACACGTTGTGGGGGTTGTGGAGGCACACAGTCTGAGGGTAGACGTGCCCATTGTTATGCTTTTCCTGGTAGGCTAGAGGCCGAGGCTTCTGATGCACTTATCACATGTATTATCTCAGTCTATCATCGGCCAGCTTCAGTATTATTTGATCCGAGTTCTACATTATCATATGTGTCTACTTACTTCTCTACTAGCTTGGATATGTCATATGACCTACTTGATGTACCTATTCATAATTCTACTTCTGTTGGTAATGTTGTGATAGTAGATAGAGTTTATTGGAGTCGTGTGGTTACCTTCGTGGGATATGACACTTGGGTAGATTTTGTTATTCTTAATATGGTAGATTTTGATATTATCCTGGGAATGGATTGGTTATCTCCTCATCATTCTATCGCGGACTGTCATGCTAAGACTTCTATGTTGGCTATGATAGGTATTCCTAGGTTAGAGTGGAGGGGTACTCACATCCCTGCGCCTAGGAAGATCATACAATTCATCAAATTAAAGAAATTGGTAGAAAAGAGATGTTTGGCTTATTTGGCCCATATTCGTGATACTAGTGCGGATGCTCCTCTAGGGTCGGTACCGGTAGCTAGGGATTTCTCGGAGGTTTTCTCCACAGATTTTTCTGGTATGCCACCTGATCGGGATATTAATTTTTGCATCAATTTAGAGCCAGGCACTTGGCCCACTTCTATTCCCCTTCACCGTATGCCTCTGATAGAGTTGAGAGACTTGAAGGAGCAATTGCAAGATTTGTTGAGTAAGGATTTTATTAGATCGAGTGTCTCCCCTTGGGGTTGAACAAGGTTACCATTTGGAACAAGTATCAAATACACCACATTGATGACTTGTTTGACCAGCTTCAGGGTGCATCAGTCTTTTCTAAGATTAACTTGATATCGTATTATCACCAGTTGAAGATTTGAGTAGAGGATATTCCAAAGAGAGCTTTAAAGACTCATTATGGTCATTATGAGTTCTTGGTGATGTCTTTCGGGCTTACTAATGCCCCTCCAATGTTTATGGATTTGACGAATGGGAGCTTCAAGGCATACTTGGATCCGTTCGTGATCGTGTTTATTCATGAAATCTTAGTATACTCTTGAAGTAAGGAAGATCATAAGAAGGATTTGATGATCGTGCTTGGACTGTTAAAGGAAAAGAAGTTGTATGCCTAGTTTTGCAAGTATGAGTTCTAGCTTGGTTTTGCGGCTTTTTTGTGATATGTTGTGTCCAAGGATGGGATTATGTTTGATTCCAAGAAGATAGAGGTGATTAGAGATTGGTCCAGGGCTACTTTGGTGACTGAGATTCGGAGGTTCATAGGCCTTGCGAGTTATTAGTGCCGATTTGTGAATGGGTTTTCGTCTGGTGCTTCCCATTTGACTAGGTTGACTCAAAATAATGTGCCCTTCCAGTGGTCCGATGAGTGCGAGGAGAGCTTTCAAAAGCTCAAGGCTTTATTGATTTCAACCTCGATTTTGGCTTTACATTGGAGGGAAAGGACTTTCCCGTCTATTGTGATGCTACTCTATCATGACCCAAATCACGGGTCGTGATAGCACCTACCCCAATCCCTATAGTAGGCATACCATTTCTCAAGTCAATTTCCTCTTATTAGAAAAAAAGTGCGGAATCAATTAATTAGGAGTATAATGTAATCGAGCGACAGACTCAAGTAACGAATAAAACTTTTATAAATACATTTCCCAAAATCTGATCTAACATGGTACAAGAGCTTTACGACAAATTACAAGAATTGAGAGAACATATAGACTCCAAATTGGTAAACACTGTCTCTAAAAGTAGAATATAAAGGATAAATAGGAAGAGACTTCGGAAGCATAACCGGCTATGGCTCACCCCGACATCTCTGTGGAAAACCTCGGATTCTACTCTGATACTTAGGACGTTTACCTGGAACAAATCTATACTCCCAAAAATGATATAGCAAGACTAATATTAGAACAACACATGTACTGGTAAGCATGATAGGCTGACTAAGATTAGTTAACGCATACGAAGTGAAGAAATCAACAAGTAGAACAGATAAGCGGTCAAGTATAGTCACTAAGCACGTTCATATATCAATTACAACAACAATAGTCGCAGTAGGTCTCATTATTCTCGGATCATAAGCCTAGGTGTAATCTCTAATCCTCAAGCTCGTCAAGTTCCTAGTATAAGGGTCTTACAAGCAAGTCACAACTCAATTAGGTCATCTACCAAGAAATAAATAAGAAAATATACCATGCAACAAAAACGACAATCAACATGCACACAATGTCCAAGTAATCAAGTCTTAGCCTAGGTTTAAGGCTCTAATCCACAAGTCTGCCAAGTTCTAAGAAATTTAACAACCATAATTCACACAATAGCACAACACCAACAAGGAAGTGATAGGATAATATATGATGCGATAATAAGGAGTGCAATGCAAATGAAATGATATGTCGTCTAGTGCCCGATAATTCAAACCTGTACACACATGCTATAAGCATATGTCGCTTCAATAGCCATGACCTCATGGTGGTTCCGCGACGTCCATGTACTAGCCACTTCGTACCTACTCGGATCGTGAGCTACCTCGATTGCCGAACACAATCCACAAACATCCATCTTGAGCTTCTCTAGTTTTGGGAATGCATCCAAATGAGCAAAGTCTAGTCAAGTAATTATTCTACATTAGCAAGCAATACCACAAATCATCCAAATTACCATACTCCTAAAAGGACTCCAACAACTCTAATAACACGACCCCGGGCCTACAACGACAAAATCGATACTTTTACACAAAACTAGTCTACTCAAAGCTCCAACGATCAACAACCTAAATTTCACACTCATCTGACCCCAAATGAGTTTCCAATACCTCTAACTACCAAAAACCCCTATTTCTAAGAAAACCCTACACTAAATCATCTGAGAAATCCAATTTAGAAATAGAGTTTGGAGTTAGAAAATAGTTTTTCCCAAGCTGAACAATAAGCTATTAATCCAAAACAACTACGATTTCAGTATAATAACACTATTTACCTACCTAAGGTTTTACTAATCATAAGAGTTTCCCACAAAACCTTAACCCCAACATGAATTAGTTAGCAGGATGATAAAGGAACTAAAGAGGTAATAACGTAGGGTTTTGATCTTTACCCCATCAAGCGACCAAGGTTTAGTGGTAGAAAATGAGGTCCAAATCCTGTAAAAAGGGGAAATAAAAGCTAGGTTTGTTCAGCGATATCCGCTGGAATGGAACTTTCCTCACCGAGGTGAGACCGTATCCATGGATATCATCATACGTGAGTCTACTTAAACAGTCAGAGTTATGCAGACACGGAAGAAGAATCGATGTAGCGGGCTTGCAGATGCAATCCAAACATGTACAAAGCCAAACCGCCTGAAACAAAATTGGAATTGCCTACTAATTCTCCAAAGTTGTCTAAGGATCAAATCGTACCCTCATAATTATCTTAGGGGAGTCAAAATGTCTCAGAACCATACCACTATTTTTGTGTACCAAAATACAAGTAACTAAAGTAAATCTCAAGAAGATATTTTTTTGAAGTAAAAGCGGAAAATTTCATAATGACCGAATAGTTCGTTACATCATATACCAATTAAAAAATCGTTCGTACTCAAACCGTTAGTCCTCAAACGGAGGGTAGTGAAGAGACGATACGAAATCGACAATTGGAGTATATCGTCTTAAATAATAGGACAATTGGAGTATATCGTCTTAAATAATAGGAATGAGTATGTCGGGCTGAAATTGTAACTTTTTAGAATAAAATAGATCGTAAAACCTCTACTTGAATGATCAAAAAAGTACAACACGCTATTGGTCACCCTCTCGATGACGATCCTTGCTCGAACTACAGAAGATTTTATTCAAAAACCTGTTACGGTACCGATTTTCCATGCTTGTCCCAACATTTCCCAATTGCTCGATGTGCGTGGTGACACCATCATACTATCCATGATTGTCTTCTCCCTATTGATAACATCACCACAAATCATGATGTATCACTAATTGCTGTAAAGGTGGAATGCACGAGCGGTGAATGTTTACTCTTCATGAAATCCGTCGCATAACCCTGTCTGCTGATATTCTATCGTTGGAAAGTTGCTTTGCCTTTTGGAAAATAAGATTGGTACTATAGAATCTAAAACCTTATCCATGCATGTGGTCTAAAAAATTAGAACATGATTGGTAGAACACATGATAGGATTCCGATGGTCTGATATGCTTTGTAAGAGTCACATAAGAATTAGGGGAGGTGGGCTTGCATCAAATTGTGCCGGATCAATGCTCTCCGATAAATAATCCATACAGATTTCGCCTATGTGAGAAGGTCTTCGCAGATGCGCACTAGAGGGGGCTATTGGTTGTCCGCACAAGCGATAGTTGCAAAGAGGGGAGGTATCCATAGAGACGGAGGAAATTCATAGGGGAACTTTCCAATTTCTGATAAAATTGGCCGCCGAATCGGCTCGGCTAGCTAGGCAAGGATCGCAAAGGTAGTACCGTCATCCGTGCATGCCGATGCATGGACACGGACCATACACCGCTTAAGCGAAAATTGGCAGTTTAAAAATTAGGTTAAGGGCGTCTTTTCAACTTTCTACACCCCTCACAAGCACTCCACCACCTGAATCCCACTTCCCATTTCCCAAATGTTACAGCCCCTCAACTAACCCCACTCCACACGAAACTCTTCCCTCCCCTCACTTGTACCCTAATACAAACACAACACTCGAAAGGAACCAAAAATATGGGGTTAATTTCTCAAGAAAGGAGGAACTTTCGAACTCACTTTCCTCTTTTGCATTTTCACTACAAGGTATACCTTATGCTTTTCTTCTTACTCTAGGATGAATTTAGTTACAAATGTGGGTTTATGCATGCTTGTATGTTGAGAATGTTGGGTAAGAAGTTGAATTTTTCTGATGTGGGTAGATGAAAATCTTTTGATTTTGTTGTTGTTTAGCATAAGATCATGTTCATCACTGCGTATATTACTAAGATTTCTTAAAATTGGGTTGAAAATCGAAGAACAAACTTGTGGGGTGTTCATAGTAGTTGTTGGTAGGAATTTTAGAATTTTTGGGATGTTTGTTTCTTGAAATCGTGGTCTATTGTGTTTAATCGCCATATATGCCTGAATGACTGAACATTCAGGGGTAAAAATGGGAATTTTTGGGTCCAAAATCAGTGGAAAAATCGAAAAAAAATTCCTAGTTTTGGAGGTTGATGACGATCTCGCTTCTGCGGAACAAGTTCTACATGTGTTGTCCTGCTTCAGCAAAAGTGCGGTACCCAGCATGAAGTGCCTAATACGCAGTGCAAACAAATTTGCACGGAAGAGATCTCGCTTCTGCGAGACCTTTCTTACAGAATCCGCCTAATCTCTACGATACATCTTTCGTACGTGCGAGACCTGCAAAGAAAATTTGAAAATAGTAGCATCGCAACAGTGTCTTCGGGGTCCATTTTGCTGGTTTCATTGGCTCGTTTGACAAATATTAAAATGCTTAATATGAATTGAATACCAAACTAACTTGACTTTGATCAATGCAGGTACTAATCGGTGAAAGATGGATCAAAATGAGAATGAAAATATTGCCCCGTCTATGAAGAGGTCGAAGAGGAGGATGAGGATAAATATGACACCCTCCAGTTCATGTCTCATGATCACGAATGTTGTTACTTTTCTAATTTGATATACAAAAAACTTCTGGTTGATAGGGGAATTAATATGCGTAAAGTGCCCAAACGCCTACCTGAGTTCTATGAGCGTCTAATAAAAATTGACTAGAATTGTTTTTCCCCCACTCCTTGCAAGGCCAACGAGGAACGTGTGAGGGAGTTCTATGCAAACTTAAAGAGCGTGAAGTTAACTAAGTGTGATCCACATATTATAATTCGGGGTACAGTGGTGAAGTTCGGTGCTAAGGTGATCAACGCTCATTATGGGTTGCCCAACCATCCCCTAGAAGCTATGGAGGCAAAAGATGTTTGTGGCAATTGGTCTTGGCTTTGTGTTGAAACTGATTCCAAGAAACAAGAGGAAAACGATCACTTAGGTTAACAAGAAAATGGGGATAAAAGAACACTTGTTTTACTGTGGAGGCGAACATATGGCAGTAGATCATCACCCGTAGAATATTCATTTTCAGTAACACCACTGGCTTCACGTACGTACGTACGTGCCTTAATGATTGCCTGTATTATAGAAGACGTTCTGGTGAACGTTAGTCATCATGTGATTCGGGAGTTGAGGGAGTACTTGCATCAAGGTAGGCCGAGTCTGATTTTCCCTCCTCTGATTACTACTTTGTGCAAGAAGGTAGGGGTTTCTAGGCATCATGCAGATAATTGGGTTGACCCGGATGAGGTTTTCCACCCCTTGAAGATCACTGGAGAGGGTAGTGCGGTGCACAGAAAAAAGAGAAAAATCAAGGTGACCGTCGAGAATGCTGATGCTGATGATGATGGTGAGGATCCCCACTCACAGCTCGAGGATCCCTTTTGTTCAATTAATACTCAACTACAAACAATTTGGGAGCTGGTCAATAGGCTTCCCAGGCCTCCCACAGAGGCTGACCCCTCAGAGGCTCCTGTTGGCCAATTCAGCCGGGAGGAGATTAAGCAATACTTGGAGGCGTAGAAAAGGGTTAATACTTCTATTAGTTCCTTTGAGACAGCCTATAGCACCATGGATAAGGCTCAGGGTGAGCTTCGTCGGGACTTCGACAAGGAGAAGAAGAAGAAAAAGTGTTGTTCCCAAACACACACGCAAGTATACGTGGTCGACAAGTAATATAGGATTGTAAGTCCAGATATCGTACCCACAGGAACTTGTGATTAACTATCAACTAAATTAAACCAAACAATTTATCAATTTAAGCGAATCCCAACGTATGAATATTTAACTAAAATTAATCTAAAGTAACAAATTAAGAGATTAAAGAAAACAAGTTGGCGAAATTAGACACGAATTCAATGTGAGTGAATATTCTAGAGCTATGGGTTAGCTAACAATCCCGTTGAGTTTTCCACTTAAATCTTCTAATTAATTTATCTAGTTTATTGGTTGACAGGGTTAATATTGCTCATAGTCTTCTCCCGAAGTACAACTCGCCTATTCAAGCTAACCTAAAACCTATATTCTTATGGAATTATGATTAACAAGAACACATTTATAATTCCCGTATAGTAACCAAGCAAGACGATCAGGTATATTCTTATCCTAACCGCAAATCCGTTGCCCCCCCCAAGAGTTAAGATCTTGCTCTACTAAATCTTATGTACAATCTAGAATTCCCTCTCCCGAGTTCAATCCTAGATTCGTAGATAGTATTAGATTGGTGATCAAACAATCAAATAATTAAGCACAAGATTGAATAAATAAACCACTATGATAAAATAATAAGAACAATCTAAGCTTCAAACTACAACATTCATGTAGCACCCAAAACTCTAGAACTAATAAACTATGAGATTAAAAGAAGAGAAGAAAAGAAAAACTAGTTAGAAGCTTCCTCCAAATGTGGTGTGTGTTCCTCCACGTCTAAAGTGTGTCCCTAGGTCTAAGATGCGTCAAAAGTCCTCAAAATAGCGTTTTAGTTTGTATTTATACCAAGTAGGGTAAGGCCCAAACGAAAACACCTTCTCCCGCGCGAAATAGGACATTTACTCTGTAAAATTTGTACAGGCGCGCCGCACCATGCGGCGCGCTAGTGGAGATTATCAGCAGCCTTGCATTTTTCTTGTTAGGCCAGTTTTTACACTACTGCGCCGCACCCTGCGGCGTCTCTTGCATTCCATAATGCCTACGCAGATCGAAATCACTCCTACAAGGCATAAAATACACAATTTAGTGCAAAACACTAGCGATTAAAGACCAAACTCAATTAAAGTGCAGTAGATTAGAGTGTAATAAGCGACTAAAATACGTAATTATAGCCGATCATCAACACCCCAAACTTAAATCATTGCTCGTCCTCGAGCAATCAAACTACATTTATATCGACACGGCACTTTTAAACAATTCTCCTAACTCATCACACCAAGAATATTTAAAATAGACTAAGCACAAGAGTGTAACATCTTCACCTCGAGATTTGACTCAGAAGTACCACGCATTATTCGCAACTCACCCACTTAATCTAACATAGAGTTCACTGAAATTACCTTTCCTTCATGAATCAAGTGCCCTCACACAACAAAAGATAGTAGTTCCACACAATAAAATTTAAGAACACTTAGGAACTCAAGATAGAAAGAATTCACTCTCAGAAATAACATTCGTATGCCTCAAAAGATGCACCATAGGCTTGCCCGTGGTGTACTACTCTACTAATCGAGCTCATTCAGTCTAGGATCAAGTAGGACTTTATTTGGTTGTAATATAGGCTGAGGGACGTGTAGGATACATTTTGATATAAGAGTGACTCCACCTCCCCAAGCACTTTAATACATACACTTTAACATTGAAAACCCCACACTTATGTCAAACCATAATTCCACATTCACATAAATATATATTAACTCCCCACTTCTTTAAGCACAAGTATATCACTAGCCACCACCATC
Organism: Nicotiana sylvestris; assembly: GCF_000393655.2. Lineage (NCBI taxonomy): Eukaryota > Viridiplantae > Streptophyta > Magnoliopsida > Solanales > Solanaceae > Nicotiana > Nicotiana sylvestris. The sequence continues at coordinate 109,798,788 of NC_091064.1, forward strand.
TAGAATAATTTTTCACAACAATATAACTAATTTTTTTTTCAATTCATGTGGCTCTTCATTTGTCAAAACAGTGCACATTTCTCCTTATTTCATTAGTTCCACTCAAAAGCCAACCCAACCACTCCACACTTTAATTTTTACACATTTCATAACAATTCAAGTGCTCATGAGAGGTGAAAATATTCAAATAGATGATTAATCCAAACAAATGAGCAAGGCTTGTAATGTGGTTGCCAAAAAAATATGATTACAGGCTCAAAGGGGTTAACTATGATATATAACAATTAGGCGGGTAAAATATATATATGGCTCAACAAAGAAACGCCTATTTCACTTCCAAGACTGAACAAAACTACTATTTCGCTTTACAAACACACTGGCCAAGCTCTAGACATCAAATGCAATGCACAGAATAGAACAAAACCTTACACATACATGGCGTATAACTCACTCAGGATTGGACTCATCAAGACACTCTAGTCAGAGAAGATAAGCAAAGTTAAGATCATACTATTTAAGGTACTTATATAAGAGTCAAAAATTAAGCCAAAGCATCACCACCAAAGTACTCACTATTCTCAAGGCATAACAAAGTTAAAATATATTGCTTCAATTCAGAACATAGCAAAAGTTTTCCTAGTTCTAAAAAAATAAAAACTAACTATACTCGGTTCAAACAAAACCCTTGGAAAAGAACCGCAGCACAAAGAAAAACAAAGGGAAAATCGCTACACTACCTACAAATAAAATCTTTTTTTGTCCTTTTTCTTTAGACTTAAATCCCTCAAGAAAACTGTCTATGAGATCCATCATCGGAAAAAGTCTAATTTTCTATATTTTTTTTAACAAAAACTCCTACACTAAGAACGAGTATTACAACTAAGCTAAGATAGCATAGAAAATCGCCCAAACAATCTCCTCACCCCACACTTAAAATTGTGCAATGTCCTTAATGCACACTAAAAATAACAATAGGGTAAAAGAGACTTCATGGTAGGCCAAAGGCCGAAGTAATAGCGGCTCACGAGGTACTCAGACTTCCCCCAGACATCGTCTTTCGTGTGGCACCCCACACTTAGTTATCACCATCTAGCTCACTTTTGCACTCTTCCAATGGTTGCACTTCCTATTCTTATAATCTGACAAAACAAAAACAAATACTACAACAATAATAAAAAAAAACTAAAAGAAAATAGTAAAAATGGGTTGCCTCCCAACAAGCGTCTGATTTAACATCGCGGCACGACTTGAACCACTTTCTGTCTCCATCTTGAACTTATGAATTGTGCCCCCAATTTGACGTCAAGCTTTTTGCTATGCTCTTGGGGTGGTGGGATAAATTTAATTGCGCCAAGCAACCTATATCGCATTCTACACTTCTTGGCATTCGATTGAGGTATGTAATTATGTCTCTTTGGCACATCAAATTCTAGAATATAAGCACCTTGTTCCTCGTTCGTTGGCTCCTCCAAAGGATCAGATGACTCGATTTCTATGTCCTCATCCAAACACAATGTTGAAAAATGCATGGAATGAGGACCAATGCGCCCTAACTCTAGAATTGAATTGCTATTTGCATCCTCATATGTACACACATTAGAGTTTTCAAATATAATAATATCTTCTTGCTCACATGACTCTAGAGTGTTTTTCTCAACATGGACATCATCAATAAAAGTATGGTCGAATGATTGACTCTCCACTTTTAGCTCCTCAATTTGGCATATAACCTCTTTTTCAGTTTCACACAACTCATAACTATTTTATTGGGCGTTAGATGCATCACCCTTTGCAATCAATTGAGATCCCAAGTCGTAAATAACAGCGCCAAATTTTTCGATCTCTTGTCCCAGTTCAGCTCTTCTTTCTATTAGGTCTTGTGTCATATATGTAATTTTCTCACGTTGAGCCTCATATATTTCCAATCTTTCAGCTTGTTCCACCCGCCAAGTTTGACTCAAAATATCCTCTTGCTAGTGCTCGCTCTCTTCATTTAATTCTTCCATACTGGCCTTCATTGTTGTGATTGCTGCCCTTATTCTTTTCATGTCTTTTTAGAGTTCATCTTGTTGCCCTGCTACTTGCCTCAAAATATCCCTAATATATGCATCAGGTTTCATATCCTGCACTTCATTACCCCTATCAAACTCACAAACATCATTAGAAAGATCATAATAAGGGATCAAAGAAGGATGAAAAGAATTAGGACAACCATTCCAATATCCATCTTGACCACTACATATATTACAAATATTCCACTCATAGGATTGATATTGTACGCACAACTCGCTCCCGGGAACATTCTGACAATTTTTCCACCAATGAGGTCCTCCACAATATGGACAAGGATCATCATAATAAGACTAATCAATATTCGACCAATTCTCATTCCAAAAAGCCATGTCAACAAAGATAATAAAATATTAAACTAATATAAAAATAAAAAGAAACTTGAATAGACAAAAAGTAAAAATCTAACCTAGTAGACTAGTTAATTTCTAAGTCTCCGGCAACGGCGCCAAAAACTTGTTGCTCCCACACGCACACACAAGTATACTAGGTCGACAAGTAATATAGTATTGTAAGTCCAGATATCGTACCTACAGGGACTTATGATTAACTATCAACTAAATTAAACCAAACAATTTATCTATTCAAGCGAATCCTAACGTATGAATATTTAACTAAAATTAAACTAAAGTAACAAATTAAGAGATTAAAGAAAACAAGTTGGCAAAATCAGAAACGAATTCAATGTGAGTGAATATTCTAGAGCTATGGGTTAGCTAACAATCCCGTTGAGTTTTCCACTTAAATCTTCTAATTAATTTATCTGGTTAATTGGTTGACAAGGTTAATATTGCTCGTAGTCTTCTCCCGAAGTACAACTCGCCTATTCAAACTAACCTAACGCCTATATTCCTATGGAATTATGATTAACAAGAACGCATTTATAATTCTCGTATAGTAACCAAGCAAAATGATTAGGTATAGTCCTATCCTAACCGCAAATCCGCCTCCCCCCCCCCCACGGTCAGAATTAAGATCTTGCTCTACTCAATCTTTTATGCAATCTAGAATTCCCTCTCCCGAGTTCAATCCTAGATTCATAGATAGTATTCAATTGGTGATCAAACAATCAAATAATTAAGCACAAGATTGAATAAATACACCAATATGATAAAATAATAAGAACAATCTAAGCTTCAAACTACAACGTTCATGTAGCACCCAAAACTCTAGAACTAATAAATTATGAGATTAAAAGAAGAGAAGAAAAGAAAAACTAGTTAGAAGCCTACTCCAAGCGTGGTATGTGTTCCTCCACGTCTAAAGTGTGTCCCTAGGTCTAATATGCGTCAAAAGTCCTCAAAATAGCATTTTTGTTTGTATTTATACCAAGTAGGTTTAGGCCCAGACGAAACACCTTCTCCCGGTAGGCTAGAGGCCGAGGCTTCTGATGCACTTATCACATGAATTATCTCAGTCTATCACCGGCCGGCTTCGGTTTTATTTGATCCGAGTTCTACAGTCTCATATGTGTCTATTTACTTCTCTACTGGCCTAGATATGTCATATGACCTACTTGATGTACCTATTCATGTCTCTACTCATGTTGGTAATTTTGTGATAGTATATAGAGTTTATAGGTGTTGTGTGGTTACCTTCGTGGGATATGACACTTGGGTTGATTTGGTTATTCTTGATATGGTAGATTTTGATATTATCCTGGGAATGAACTGGTTATCTCCTCATCATTCTACCATGGACTGTCATGCTAAGACTTCTATGTTGGCTATGATAGGTATTCCAAGGTTAGAGTGGAAGGGTACTCCCATCCCTGCGCCTAAGAAGATCATACAATTGCTAAAAAAGGGGTGTTTGGCTTATTTGGCCCATATTCGTGATACTAGTGCGGATACTACTCTAGGGTCGGTACCGGTAGCTAGGGATTTCTCAGAGGTTTTCCCCACAAATTTTTCTGGTATGCCACCTGATCGGGATATTAATTTTTGCATCAATTTAGAGCCAGGCACTTGGCCCACTTCTATTCCCCTTTACCGTATGCCTCTGATAGAGTTGAGAGACTTGAAGGAGCAATTGCAAGATTTGTTGAGTAAGGGTTTTATTAGATCAAATGTCTCCCCTTGGGGTTGAACAAGGTTACCATTTGGAACAAGTATCAAATACACCACATTGATGACTTGTTTGACCAGCTTCAGGGTACGTCGGTCTTTTCTAAGATTAACTTGAGATCGTATTATTACTAGTTGAATATTTGAGCAGAGGATATTCCAAAGAGAGATTTAAGGACCTGTTATGGTCATTATGAGTTCTTGGTAATGTCTTTCGGACTTACTAACGCCCCCGCAATGTTTATGGATTTGACGAATGGTAGCTTCAAGCCTTACTTGGATACGTTCATGATCGTGTTTATTCATGAAATCTTAGTATACTCTCAGAGTAAGGAAGATCATAAGAAGGGTTTGATAATCGTGCTTGGACTGTTAAAGGAAAAGAAGTTGTATGCCTAGCACTTCAAGTATGAGTTCTAGCTTGGTTTTGTGGATTTTTTGGGACATGTTGTGTCCAAGGATAGGATTATGGTTGATTCCAAGAAGATCGAGGTGATTACAGATTGGTCCAGGCCTACTTTGGTGACTGAGATTCGGAGCTTCATAGGCCTTGCGAGTTATTAGTGCCGATTTGTGAATGGGTTTTCATCTGGTGCTTCCCATTTGACTAGGTTGACTCAAAATAATGTGCCCTTCCAGTGGTCCGATGAGTGCGAGGAGAGCTTTCAAAAGCTCAAGGCTTTATTGATTTCAACCTCGATTTTGGCTTTACATTGGAGGGAAAGGACTTTCCCGTCTATTGTGATGCTTCTCTATCATGATCCAAATCACAGGTCGTGATGGAACCTACCCCAATCTCTATAGTAGGCATACCATTTCCCAAGTCAATTTCCTCTCATTAGAAAAAAAGTGCGGAATTAATTAATTAGGAGTATAATGTCACCGAGCGACAGATTCAAGTAACGAATAAAACTTTTATAAATACATTTCCCAAAATCTGATCTAAAATGGTACAAGAGCTTTACGACAAATTACAAGAATTGAGAGAGCACACAGACTCCAAAATGGTAAACACTGTCTCTAAAAGTAGAATAGACAGGATAAATAGGAGTGCGGAACCAAAATGTGGTTTATTTTTACTCAAAATACTCAAATAAGTGTAAAAAAAAAGTTACCAAACTATATATAACGCCACTAATAGTGGCGCTATACAGTAACGTTAACTGTACCGTTACTGTATAGCGCCACTATTAGTGGCGTTATACTGACAAACCTTACATAGCGCCACTATTAATGGCGCTATACAGTAATTACCTGACCCCACCAATAATGTCTGGGTTCAATAATTTAAATGCGTATAAAGCCACTTTTTGTGGCGCTATATACAAAAAAAAATAACCCGGCTAGCCATTTTCTATATAAACATCGTAGAATCGCCACAACTTCTTTCAAAAAAAAATTTTAACTCTTGTTGGTTTCTATTGTTATTAAATTCTCCAGCATTTTTTCATTATGTCTGAAGAACGTAGAATAAAAGTATCATTATATTGGGGGGGGGGGGGTGAGGTTGTGATGGAGAATAACTCTGTGGGCTACAGTTTACCTGCTAAGTGTAATGTTAAATTGCCACTTTCAATGGAGTACGAAACATTGATATCGTTGTTATGCAAAAAAATGAGTGTGAGAAAACGTTCAGTGATACTCAAAGTAACCGGAAGATATCCGTATTCCGTTACGCCGCAAGGGGTTGCTTTTTACTCAGAGTTTAACATCGACGATGATGACACTTTGAGTGATTTCTTGAGGACTCCGGACGAATGCCGGGAATTTCTTGTAATCACAATGTTGGAGATGTACGTGAAGGTCGAAGATGTTCCAAAAAATGAGGTTGTGCGTAGTAGAGATAACCCCCAGTCATCGGGTGGTTATTCTGGATCAGTTTTTGTCGGACATGTCCAGATGAAAGAATTTTTCTTGATTTAAATTTATCACCGTCGGCGAATGAGCAGCGTGAAAATAATTTATACCCTGCTTTCCATAATTCACAATAAGAGTGGTAAACTTCAATTTTCATTTGTGTTAATTATGTATATTTTTGCGTATTGAATTAATTTTAACGCTCATATATTTAATAGGGGGTACCGGCTGGATATGAATTTTACAAGTGGCCCATCTGGTAGTCATTACCTAACTTAAAACGTCCATTATGGAATGTCATCACATTACAACTTGAAAGTGAAAAGCACAGCCATATATAAAGCATTTATTAATTTAGTAGCTTATATTTTTGTTGAAATGTGCAGTGAAAACGAGCAAGTTGAACTACCCGTACTCACTCAATTGCCCGAAAACGATGTATTACATCAGGATCTGGCAGATGAACAGAGTGAGGAAGAGAACAGCGATTACGATAACAATGCAGATGAATCGGGAGACGAGACACCATTTGCTCGTGAGGATGGTGATGAAGAGGACGAGGAGGAAGGACCCGATTTGAAGAGAGCCCCCATACACGAAAAGTGAACGAGTCTGAAGTGTCGTTTCATTCAAGGGAGATTCCTTATATTGATAACTTGCCAGCCGTGCAAGATGTGGAAGCTCTCACAAGGGATTTTGATGAAATCCGGACAGTAATGTGGGATGAGTCTAGACCAACGGTGCTTGCAAAGGGGATGCTTTTTCCTGATAAAGCACGCGTAAGCAGGGCTTGTAAAATGCACAATGTTAAAGAGTGTCATGAGATGCAGGTATCGGAGTCAAGTCCGACGGTATACAAGGCTATTTGCCGCAGGTGGTTTTGGCCATGTAATTGGATGTTGCGTGCGTCGAAGAAGAAAACAGGTATGTGGAAAGTGGGTAAATACATTCCCACCCACACATGCGAAATGGACACTTTCAACGGGAATCACTTCAACTTGGATATTGACTTGATATCTCTTGTACTTATTCCGCACATCGAAGCGTCCATAAGGTATAAAATCAAAGAGTGCATTACAGCAGTCTACCAGGAATATGGCCACACAATTACTAAAAGAAAGGCATATCTTGGGTGCAAATGAGCGTTTGAAATAGTCTATGGTAACTGGGATAAGTCATTTGCAGATCTGCCTAGCTACATGGCTGTACTGCAACACTTTAACCCCGGAACAGTTATTGAATGGAAGCTTGAGCGTAGTCCGGGTAAACCAGAATATATATTCAATTACGTGTTCTGGGCGTTTAAGCCAGCAATTGATGGTTTTCCGTATTGCCGGCCCGTAATATCCATAGACGGAACTCATTGTCTATGGAAAGTACGATATCAAGCTATTGATAGCCGTGGCTGTGGATGCTAATGGACAGATATTTCCTCTAGCCTTTTCTATTTGTGCAAATGAAATCACAGAGATGTGGACAATGTTTTTGAACCACTTGAAAGAGAACGTTGTTAAACATCGTTCAGGTATTTGTCTAATATCTGATCGGCACGGGGGTATATTAAGTTCTGTGGAGAACCTTCCTGCCTAGCAAGAACCTTATGCATACCACTGTTACTGTGTGAGGCACTTTAAGGCCAATTTCAAGGAAGGCACATCCCAAAAAAGATCTATATGATTTGATGTGGATGGCAGCAACAGACCACCAACAACATAAATTCCGGAGGCATATGGATTCTATCAGGCAAGAAGACGATGCAGCATATCATTGGTTAATGCGACATGATCCTGAAAAGTGGACGTTGCATGCAGATGGTGGCAGACGCTGGGGAATTCTTACTACAAACGTGTCAGAATCCTTCAACGGGTTATTAAAGTCGGCAATAGGATTGCCCGTCACAGCCATGGTGCGTATGTCGTTCAAGCAGATGGCGGAGAGGTTTGTACAACGGTCTGCAGCTGCAACGAAATTGATGGAAAAGGGTATTGAATTTATGCCAGTGCCTATGAAGAGATTAGAGAAATACAGACGGCGAGCACATTGGCATTCCTTTTTGCAATATGATAACGAACGAGGTATTTTTGAAGTTCGCACCGCTATCCATAATAATCGGGGTAATAATGTACATACTGTAAATGAATCCACAAGGTTATGCTCATGTGGGAAATGGTCAATCTACCACATGCCTTGTTCACATGCCATCAAGTGTTTTCAACGTGTTGGTTATGCGGAGACCAACTATATTGATCAACAATATAGTGTTTCCAAATACCTAAACACATATAGTGGTCAGTTGCAACCAGTGGGTTCTGAGCATTACTGGCCCCCAGAACCATTTAAAATGGTGTGTAACAAGTCCTATTTGCGTAAAAGACAGGTGCAGAAGAGAACGCGTATACGGAACCAAATGGATGTTAGTGATATCGTATATGCACGCAAATGTGGTATATGCTCGCAAACAGGCCACGACCGTAGAAAATGTCCTTTGGGTGGCAACAATAATCAAGCTCAGGGCGGGTGTTCTTCTATTGTACCTAACTACCCATGAGTTCATGTTGTAATAATTAGTTGTTATGTATACGATTTAAGTATTTATGAAATAATATTTTCTTGTTTGTTAATTATGATTTGTACTTTCCCTTTTTACCTATTTAAATAATAATTTAATATAATTATCGGTATATTTATTATATGTGTTGTCGTGTCGCTATGACGATATTTAATACACAAAGTATACATATGGCGCTATGTGTGTCTTGTCTTGTCGAACTGAAAAGGCTGAAAACATCATGATATGGCGCCATTAGATATGTGTGACCGGCTGACATAAAGTCGTCTCGTCAACATCATGATATGGCGCCATTAGATATGGCGCTATCTAATATAGCGCCATTAGATATGGCGCTATATGTGTCTTGTTTAGCCTATAAATAATGGGGTCATTGTAGTTATTTTGTGTGCTAAAAATTTCCCCCAAGAAATATTTCATTAAAAGTAAGTAAGGTTTTTATTATAAGCAAATAGTTCACAAATGGCTCAACCTGGTCGTCCACCAATTTGCTTATGTGGAAAACCATGCATGATGGATTGTGGGTGGGAAGGTGCTAACGTTGGACGCCGCTATTGGTGCTGTATGAACAAGTTGTACAAGCAACCCGACGAACCTACTTGTGAATTTGATGAATGGGCTGAGGAACCATGTTATCAGGAAAGCTACAGGGATAGATTACAGGAATTTCATAATATGTTGTTATACCAGCATAGAATACAAAAGGAGGGAGATAGAATTATTACAGAAATGAGGGAGAAACTGAAGGAGGTGGAAGATAAAAAATGGAGAGCAGAATGGAATTGTGAAGCACACAAGGAACGCAACGAAAAATATAAACGGGAACTTGCGGAGGTGAAGGCGAGAGTGAAAGAGTTAGAAGAAGAAAAAGAACAAATGGAAGAACGATTTAAGTGGTTGGAGCGAAGAATAAATGACAACTGAGGATGGAGCATTGACGTGTATGTGTTTAGTGTCATTTTCATATGTCATGTATTTTTATTATGTTGGCCTGTTATGTTTGTGTTTGTGTTGTAGTAATGTTTTCCTTGTTTGTTGTACTAAATTTTATTTTAATTTAAGTGGAAGTTAAGTTTAAGTTGTTGTGTTACTATACCAAAAACTATAAAACGAAATGAGAACTAAAAAAAAGTAACTGTCATATTCGACTAAATATTGTTGTTAATGTACACAAAAATATTATTTACACCAAAAAAACAAAAATATGGAAGACCGAATCAATGTGTCCCGCATTCGGTGTGTCTCAAAGTAGCCGTTGGCCTGAGGCGCATCCCCTGCCGCCCGGGTACGCTATCAGGATCATCATAATCAAGTCGTCTCCTTATGGCCGGATGCGGCACAGGATGACATGTATTGGTGGTGCTGTCAGGTCTAGTAGAAGGCTACATAATAATATCAAACTTAGTATAGAAAACTACATAACAATTCATAAAAATTATATTGTCTTACTATAATCGTGTCTGGATCCTGAATGTAGTCATCTATCGCAGCATCGCATGAAGCCTAAAAAAGTAAATTAATAAAGTTAAAACAAAATAAATAAGTTATAGTAAAAACAGTAATAAAATTAATACTAATAAACTCATACCTGCGCATGTGATGAGCTGCCATAACTCAGTCGGTGCCCACTATCAAAATCTCGGATCGGTCGAGACTCATCAGTGGTAGACGGGCCAGGGAAATATCTACCCAACTCCACTCCTTGAAAATTCGAGCCCATGATCAAGAATTGACCCGATGGGGTCACCTGCGACGTCCCTGGAGTGTCATAAATGCCAAGGCTGTAAGACGGCATGTCGGTCTCATGCATGCCACCTCCCATATCAGCAGCAACATCTTCAGCAGGAGCCTCAAAACCCCCTTGCTGGGGACCTCCTCTCCGCCCACGACCACGTCGTCCAACACCAGCAGGTCGTCGTGGAGCAGCAACAGCTCATCGGCCACCACCCCGTGGCATACCACGACCTCGCTAGTATGTGGCTAGGTCAACATAATCTGGCTGGTGTGCCAAACACTGATCTGATCGGCCTCGCTGCAGTGTCTGGGCAGCCACATCCATTAAGCGACGACAATAGTCCTGCATGATCACAGGGTCGTGGACATAACTCTGCATCTGCTGCCCCATACGATATACGGTATGCAATCCAATCGCCTGCACAAAAGTTTTTAATATAAACTACGTATTTGACTAGAAATTACTATTAAAGTAATTGATAATAACAGAAAACATACCAGAGCCTCAAGTCTCCCGGCGTATGAGACGTATCGACCATCTACCTGATGAACTGGGTTCCCGATAAAAAGTCGGGAAACAGTGCGGTACCATGCCATATAAACTTCGATAGGAAAATGTTGCGGAGCTGGGGTCAAGTCCCCTCGGCTGTCCCAAATACCCAACTGCGCTGTCAGCCACTCAATAGATGTGTCGTCCACTCTCATCCTATCATCCCTCTCATAATGTAAAGGATCCCATGTATGGTTGAGTCGGTATAGACTGCAGAAACCCAATCTGACGAAATACTCGCTCTGAGGCATGATGCTCAACAATATCTAGGCACGTGAGAGGGACGGAAGCCCTCCAAATATGGCGACCGTGCGTGCAATACGCTGGCAGGGTACCTATCAGCTCTTCGTTGTACGACGTCCAGATAAACTATCAAATAATAACACAAACCGTTAGTATGCACAATACCTAGTTAAAAAATAATTGGTAAGTTTAGTTAGATATTCACCTGTGCATCCTCCAGAAAATCCAACACATCCCTACATAAGGGGAGATTATGATGGCTATGATACTCTCGTGCAAGTCTACGACGCAATACCCACCTACAAGCTAGAGGGAGATCAGGAATATGTACATTAGCCGGTAGCTGTGGTAGAGGTGGCCGAAGTTGCAGAAATCGCTCCCACACCCAAACCTAAAACAGAAAGTTGACGTAAAGATTAACTATAACTAGGTAGAATTGGAACTAAACGACAAATTATTTGAATAAGTTGTCACCTGTAGAAGTGGCAGAAAGCCAGAAACGTCTCTCTGTGTGCCCATGGATGCCCGGCACATCTGCCTGTACAAAAAAGATAGGACAGCACCACCCCAGCTGTAGCTGACTGTATCATCAAAGTCCGCAATATGATGCAGAAAACGAAGGCTCACTAGGTTCCCCGAAGTGTTCGGGAACAAGACCCCCCAAATAGAAGGAGCAACAACAGCCTCGTATATTGCTCCACATCCACCTTCCGCTGAGTCGTCGGTGATAGTATCGTGGATCTGCACCAAGTGGTCTCTAATGGGGACCAACTGCATACGACTGCTCCCAATTGCTACATCTGGGTCCTCGGACCTGAAGCCCGTGAGCCTGTGCAGCATATCCATATATGAAGCCCGGTTAAAATATCTCATGTTCCCAGGCAGTAAAACTGGCAAGCCATCGGTGGACAGGCCATATAAAATCTCGACGTCCTGGAGTGTGATGGTGGCTTCGTCGATGGGCAGATGGAAAGTGTGCGTCTCCGGTCGCCACCGCTCAATCAACGCCGTGATCAAAGCATAGTCGAGCTGTATCCGGCCAATGCTAATGATCCTATATAATCCCATCTCCTCCAGGTGATGGACCACACGGAGATGTAGAACGCGGGGAGGAGTCAAAAACTCCCACAATAAATCCACTCTCCTTCCCCGAAAAGTCTGCGTAAGCAACTCTCCCCCCCCCCATATATGCTCGGATCTATGCTGGGGCTGTAGGGGTAGTAGCTCCGACGTCCGAGGGCCGGGATGTATAGGTGCATCCATGTCGTCAACTGCAAATTCATAATTTTTAATAACTATCATTAAAATTTATGTGTGTTTTTTATAATTTAAATTCATATTTTTTAACAACTTAATTGTAAAAATTATATATATACTTATGGGTTTCGTGCTAGATTTTCTGAGGCCCAGTGGTACCAAACTATCATTAATAATTTTATGTTTTTTTAATAATTTTTATTCATATTTTTTAATAACTTAATTGTAAAAATTATATATATATATATATATATATATATATATATATATACCTATATATAATTTTTATAATTATGGGTTTCGTGCTAGATTTTCTGAAGCTCAGTGGTACCAAACTATCATTAATAATTTTATGTTTTTTTAATAATTTTTATTCATATTTATTTAATAACTAAATTGTAAAAATAATATATATATATATATATATATATATTATAATTATGGGTTTCGTGCTAGATTTTCTGAGGCCCAGTAGTACCAAACTATCATTAATAATTTTATGTTTTTTTATAATTTTTATTCATATTTTTTAATAACTTAATTGTAAAAATTATATATATATATATTATATGTATATATATATATATATATATAATTTTTATAATTATGGGTTTCGTGCTAGATTTTCTAAGGCCCAGTAGTACCAAACTATCATTAATAATTTTATGTTTTTTTATAATTTTTATTCATATTTTTTAATAAATTAATTGTAAGAATTATATATATATATATATAATTATGGGTTTCGTGCTAGAATATAAGATAATTAAACAATTACTGCACAATACTACGCTACAAGCCTCTACATTTTACTACGTTAAAGGGGTCTACATTTTACTACGCTAAAAAGGTCTACGTTTTACTACGCTAAAAAGTATACATTTTACTACGCTAAAAAATAATCTAAACTAAACGGCATAAAAACACATAAATATACATGAAGATATTAACAAACACATTTTTTAGACTAATTTACATATTTTTATACAACACTAAAATTAAATCCGGATAAAATTTAACATGCTAGTTTCGGAAAAAATAAACACAAACCGAAATAGAACACATACAAATCAAGTAATATGCATTGTTATAAAAGTTTCAACTTAAAATAAATCGAAATACCTCGATTTAGAATTTTCGAAATGTAGATAGATCGAAATTTTGACTCCGGAAGAGTGAATCCATAATAACACAAAGCTCTACTCGACAGTGGGACCACAAATATTAAACTTTTATGTGACGGGGGGACCCAAAAAAAAAATTTTTAAAAAAATGGGGGCAGAATCGGTGGTGGTGGGGGGGACCAGAAATGAAAATGAGGGAGATGGAACGAAGAAGAAGAAGATGGAGGATTTGTATTAAGGGGTATAGCGCCACTATTAATGGCGCTATGTCTTCAGGTAATAACTATATAGCGCCATTAATAGTGGTGCTATGTAAGGTTTGTCAGTATAACGCCACTAATAGTGGCTCTATACAGTAACGGTACAGTTAACGTTACTGTATAGCACCACTATTAGTGGCGTTATATATAGTTTGGTAACTTTTTTTTTACACTTATTTGAGTATTTTGAGTAAAAATAAACCACATTTTGGTTCCGCACTCGATAAATAGGAAGAGACTTCGGAAGCATAACCGACTATGGCTCACCCCGACATCTCTATGGAAAACCACGGATTCTACTCTGATACTTAGGACGTTTACCTGGAACAACTCTATACACCCAAAAATGATATAGCAAGACTAGTATTAGAACAACACATGTACTGGTAAGCATTATAGGCCGACTAAGATTAGTTAACGCATACGAAGTGAAGAAATCAACAAGTAGAACATATAAGCGGTCAAGTATAGTCACTAAGCACGTTCATATATCAATTACAACAACAATAGTCGCAGTAGGTCTCATTATTCTCGGATCATAAGTCTAGGTGTAATCTCTAATCCTCAAGCTCGTCAAGTTCCTAGTATAAGGGTCATACAAGCAAGTCACAACTCAATTAGGTCATCTACCAAGAAATAAATAAGAAAATATACCATGCAACAAAAACGACAATCAACATGCACAGAATGTCCAAGTAATCAAGTCTTAGCCTAGGTTTAAGGCTCTAAACCACAAGTCTGCCAAGTTCTAAGAAATTTAACAACCATAATTCACACAATAGCACAACACCAACAAGGAAGCGATAGGATAATATATGATGCGATAATGAGGAGTGCAATGCGAATGAAATGATATGTCGTCTAGTGCCCGATAATTCAAACTTGTACACACATGCTATAAGCATATGTCACTTCAATAGCCATGACCTCATGGTGGTTCCGCGACGTCCATGTACCAGCCACTCCGTACCTACCTCAGATCGTGAGCTACCTCGATTGCCGAACACAATCCACAAACATCCATCTTGAGCTTCTCTAATTTTGGGAATGCATCCAAATGAGCAAAGTCTAGTCAAGTAATTATTCTACATTAGCAAGCAATACCACGAATCATCCAAATTACCATACTCCTAAAAGGACTCCAACAACTCTAAGAACACAACCCCGTGCCTACAACGACAAAATCGATGCTTTTACACAAAACTAGTCTACTCGAAGCTCCAACGATCAACAACCTAAATTTCACACTCATCTGACCCCAAATGAGTTTCCAATACCTCTAACTACCAAAAACCCCTATTTCTAAGAAAACCTACACTAAATCATCTGAGAAATCCAATTTAGAAATAGAGTTTGGAGTTAGAAAATAGTTTTCCCCAAGCTGAACAATAAGCTATTAATCCAAAACAACTACGATTTTAGTATAAGAACACTATTTACCTACCTAAGGTTTTACTAATCATAAGAGTTTCCCACAAAACCTTAACCCCAACATGAATTAGTTAGCAGGATGATAAAGGAACTAAAGAGGTAATAACGTAGGGTTTTGATCTTTACCCCATCAAGCGACCAAGGTTTAGTGGTAGAAAATGAGGTCCAAATCCTATAAAAAGGGGAAATAAAAGCTAGGTTTGTTCAGCGATATCCGCTGGAATGGAACTTTCCTCACCGAGGTGAGACCGTATCCATGGATATCCGCATACGTGAGTCTACTTAAACAGTCAGAGTTATGCAGACACGGAAGAAGAATCGAGGTAGCGGGCTTGCAGATGCAATCCAAACATGTACAAAGCCAAACCGACTGAAACAAAATTGGAATTGCCTACCAATTCTCCAAAGTTGTCTAAGGATCAAATCGTACCCTCATAATTATCTTAGGGGAGTCAAAAATGTCTCAGAACCATACCACTATCCTTGTGTACCAAAATACAAGTAACTAAAGTAAATCTCAAGAAGATATTTTTTTGAAGTAAAAGTGGAAAATTTCATAATGACCGAATGGTTCGTTACATCATATACCAATTAAAAAATCGTTCGTACTCAAACCGTTAGTCCTCAAACGGAGGGTAGTGAAGAGACGATACGAAATCGACAATTGGAGTATATCGTCTTAAATAATAGGACAATTGGAGTATATCGTCTTAAATAATAGGAATGAGTATGTCGGGCTGAAATTGTAACTTTTTAGAATAAAATAGATTGTAAAACCTCTACTTGAATGATAAAATAAGTACCACACGCTATTCGTCACCCTCTCGATGACGATCCTTGCTCGAACTACAGAAGATTTTATTCAAAAACCTGTCACGGTACCGATTTTCCATGCTTGTCCCAACATTTTCCAATTGCTCCATGTGCGTGGTGACACCATCATACTATCCATGAATGTCTTCTCCCTATTGATAACATCGCCACAAATCATGATGTATCACTAATTGCTGGAAAGGTGGAATGCACGAGCGGTGAATGTTTACTCTTCATGAAATCCGTCGCATAACCCTGTCTGCTGGTATTCTATCGTTGGAAAGTTGCTTTGCCTTTTGGAAAATAAGATTGGTACTATAGAATCTAAAACCTTATCCATGCATGTGGTCTAAAAAATTAGAACATGATGGTAGAACACATGATAGGATTCCGATGGTCTGATATGCTTTGTAAGAGTCACATAAGAATTAGGGGAGGTGGGCTTGCATCAAATTGTGCCGGATCAATGCTCTCCGATAAATAATCCATGCAGATTTCGCCTATGTGAGAAGGTCTTCGCAGATGCACACTAGAGGGGGCTATTGGTTGTCCGCACAAGCGATAGTTGCTAAGAGGGGAGGTATCCGTAGAGACGGAGGAAATTCATAGGGGAACTTTCCAATTTCTGATAAAATTGGCCGCCGAATCGGCTCGGCTAGCTAGGCAAGGCTCGCAAAGGTAGTACCGTCATCCGTGCATGCCGATGCATGGACACGGACCATACACCGCTTAAGCGAAAATTGGCATTTTAAAAATTAGGTTAAGGGCGTCTTTTCAACTTTCCACACCCCTCACAAGCACTCCACCACCTGAATCCCACTTCCCATTTCCCAAATGTTACAGCCCCTCAACTAACCCCACTCCACACGAAACTCTTCCCTCCCCTCAGTTATACTCTAATACAAACACAACACTCGAAAGGAACCAAAAATATGGGGTTAATTTCTCAAGAAAGGAGGAACTTTCGAACTCACTTGCCTCTTTTGCATTTTCACTACAAGGTATACCTTATGCTTTTCTTCTTACTCTAGGATGAATTTAGTTACAAATGTGGGTTTATTCATGCTTGTATGTTGAGAATGTTGGGTAAGAAGTTGAATTTTTCTGATGTGGGTAGCTGAAAATCTTTTGATTTTGTTGTTGTTTAGCATAAGATCATGTTCATCACTGCGTATATTACTATGATTTCTTAAAATTGGGTTGAAAATCGAAGAACAAACTTGTGGGGTGTTCATAGTAGTTGTTGGTAGGAATTTTAGAATTTTTGGGATGTTTGTTTCTTGAAATCGTGGTCTATTGTGTTTAATCGCCATGTATGCCTGAATGACTGAACATTCAGGGGTAAAAATGGGAATTTTTGCGTCCAAAATCAGTGGGAAAATCGAAAAAAATTTCCTAGTTTTGGAGGTTGATGACGATCTCGTTTCTGCGGAACAAGTTCTACATGCGTTGTCCTGCTTCAGCAAAAGTGCGGTACCCAGCATGAAGTGCCTAATACGCAGTGCAAACAAGTTTGCACGGAAGAGATCTCGCTTCTGCAAGACCTTTCTTGCAGAATCCGCCTAATCTCTACGATACATCTTTCGTACGTGCGAAACCTGCATAGAAAATTTGAAAATAGTAGCATCGCAACAGTGTCTTCGGGGTCCATTTTGCTGGTTTTATTGGCTCGTTTGACAAATATTAAAATTCTTAATATGAATTGAATACCAAACTAACTTGACTTTGATCAATGTAGGTACTAATCGGTGAAAGATGGATCAAAATGAGAATGAAAATATTGCCCCGTCTATGAAGAGGTTGAAGAGGAGGATGAGGATAAATATGACACCCTCCAGTTCATGTCTCATGATCACGAATGTTGTTACTTTTCTAATTTGATATACAAAAAACTTCTGGTTGATAGGGGAATTAATATGCGTAAAGTGCCCGAACGCCTACCTGAGTTCTATGAGCGTCTAATAAAAATTGACTAGAATTATTTTTCCCCCACTCCTTACAAGGCCAACGAGGAATGTGTGAGGGAGTTCTATGCAAACTTAAAGAGCGTGAAGTTAACTAAGTGTGATCCACATATTATAATTCGGGGTACAGTGGTGAAGTTCGGTGCTAAGGTGATCAACGCTCATTATGGGTTGCCCAACCATCCCCTAGAAGCTATGGAGGCAAAAGATGTTTGTGGTAATTGGTCTTGGCTTTGTGTTGAAACTTATTCCAAGAAACCAGAGGAAAAAGATCACTTAGGTTAACAAGAAAACGGGGATAAAAGAACACTTGTTTTACTGTGGAGGAGAACATATGGCAGTAGATCATCACCCGTAGAATATTCCTTTTCAGTAACACCACTGGCTTCACATACGTACGTACGTACCTTGATGATTGCCTGTATTATAGAAGACGTTCTGGTGAACGTTAGTCATCATGTGATTCGGGAGTTGAGGGAGTACTTGCATCAAGGTAGGCCGAGTCTGATTTTCCCTCCTCTGATTACTACTTTGTGCAAGAAGGTAGGGGTTTCTAGGCGTCATGCAGATAATTGGGTTGACCCGGATGAGGTTTTCCACCCATTGAAGATCACTGGAGAGGGTAGTGCGGTGCACAGAAAAAAGAGAAAAATCAAGGTGACCGTCGAGAATGTTGATGCTGATGATGATGGTGAGGATCCCCACTCACAGCTCGAGGATCCCTTTTGTTCAATTAATACTCAACTACAAACAATTTGGGAGCTGGTCATTAGGCTTCCCAGGCCTCCCACAGAGGCTGACCCCTCAGAGGCTCCTGTTGGCCAATTCAGCCGGGAGGAGATTAAGCAATACTTGGAGGCGTAGAAAAGGGTTAATACTTCTATTAGTTCCTTTGAGACAGCCTATAGCACCATGGATAAGGCTCAGGGTGAGCTTCGTCGGGACTTCGACAAGGAGAAGAAGAAGAAAAAGTGTTGTTCCCAAACGCACACGCAAGTATACGGGGTCGACAAGTAATATAGGATTGTAAGTCCAGATATCGTACCCACAGGAACTTGTGATTAACTATCAACTAAATTAAACCAAACAATTTATCTATTTAAGCGAATCCCAACGTATGAATATTTAACTAAAATTAATCTAAAGAAACAAATTAAGAGATTAAAGAAAACAAGTTGGCGAAATTAGACACGAATTCAATGTGAGTGAATATTCTAGAGCTATGGGTTAGCTAACAATCCCGTTGAGTATTCCACTTAAATCTTCTAATTAATTTATCTAGTTTATTGGTTGACAGGGTTAATATTGCTCATAGCCTTCTCCCGAAGTACAACTCGCCTATTCAAGCTAACCTAAAACCTATATTCTTATGGAATTAGGATTAACAAGAACACATTTATAATTCCCGTATAGTAACCAAGCAAGACGATCAGGTATATTCTTATCCTAACCGCAAATCCGCTGCCCCCCCCCCAAGAGTTAAGATCTTGCTCTACTCAATCTTATGTGCAATCTAGAATTCCCTCTCCCGAGTTCAATCCTAGATTCGTAGATAGTATTAGATTGGTGATCAAACAATCAAATAATTAAGCACAAGATTGAATAAATAAACCACTATGATAAAATAATAGGAACAATCTAAGCTTCAAACTACAACATTCATGTAGCACCCAAAACTCTAGAACTAATAAACTATGAGATTAAAAGAAGAGAAGAAAAGAAAAACTAGTTAGAAGCTTCCTCCAAATGTGGTGTGTGTTCCTCCACGTCTAAAGTGTATCCCTAGGTCTAAGATGCGTCAAAAGTCCTCAAAATAGCGTTTTAGTTTGTATTTATACCAAGTAGGGTAAGGCCCAGACGAAAACACCTTCTCCCGCGCGAAATATGACATTTACTCTATAAAATTTGTACAGGCGCGCCGCACCATGCGGCGCGCTAGTGGAGATTATCAGCAGCCTTGCATTTTTCTTGTTAGGCCAGTTTTTACACTACTGCGCCGCACCCTGCGGCGTCTCATGCAGCGCGGTAGTGAGAATTTGCGAAAATGCAAAACATTAAAGGTTCAGCCCTTTCAAATAGCGTTCCACCGATATATTATGGAGCCCAAACGAAGTTTTGAGTGAAAGGTTATGTGCATTTTACTAGACAATGCACTGTATGCCCGCTCGATTCTGTGTTTCATTCTTAACTATCATCTGTTGATCCCCGAACACGATCTCGAATTAATTCCTTGGGCTTTTACTCAGACTTCAAATCTCCAAATCAATTGAATTCATTCCATAATGCCTACGCAGATCGAAATCACTCCTACAAGGCATAAAATACACAATTTAGTGCAAAACACTAGCGATTAAAGACCAAACTCAATTAAAGTGCAGTAGATTAGAGTGTAATAAGCGACTAAAATACGTAATTATAGCCTATCATCAACACCCCAAACTTAAATCATTGCTCGTCCTCGAGCAATCAAACTACATTTATATCGACACGACACTTTTAAACAATTCTCCTAACTCATCACACCAAGAATATTTAAAATAGACTAAGCACAAGACTGTAACATCTTCACCTCGAGATTTGACTCAGAAGTACCACGCATTATTCGCAACTCACTCACTTACTCTAACATAGAGTTCACTGAAATTACCTTTCCTTCATGAATCAAGTGCCCTCACACAACAAAAGAGAGTAGTTCCACACAATAAAATTTAAGAACACTTAGGAACTCAAGATAGAAAGAATTCACTCTCAGAAATAACATTCGTATGCCTCAAAAGATGCACCATAGGCTTGACCGTGGTGTACTACTCTACTAATCGAGCTCATTCAGTCTAGGATCAAGTAGGACTTTATTTGGTTGTAATATAGGCTGAGGGACGTGTAGGATACATTTTGATATAAGAGTGACTACACCTCCCCAAGCACTTTAATACATACACTTTAACATTGAAAACCCCACACTTATGTCAAACCATAATTCCACATCCACATAAATATATATTAACTCCCCACTTCTTTAAGCACAAGTATATCACTAGCCACCACCATCTAGAATTATTTTTCACAACAATATAACTAATTTTTTTTTCAATTCATGTGGCTCTTCATTTGTCAAAACAGTGCACCTTTCTCCTTATTTCATTAGTTCCACTCAAAAGCCAACCCAACCACTCCACACTTTAATTTTTACACAGTTCATAACAATTCAAGTGCTCATGAGAGGTGAAAATATTCAAATAGATGGTTAATCCAAACAAATGAGCAAGGCTTGTAATGTGGTTGCCAAAAAAATATGATTACAGGCTCAAAGGGGTTAACTATGATATATAACAATTAGGCGGGTAAAATATATATATGGCTCAACAAAGAAACGCCTATATCACTTCCAAGACTGAACAAAACTACTATTTCGCTTTACAAACACACTGACCAAGCTCTAGACATCAAATGCAATGCACAGAATAAAACAAAACCTTACACATACATGGCATATAACTCACTCAGTATTGGACTCATCAAGACACTCTAGTCAGAGAAGATAAGCAAAGTTAAGATCATACTATTTAAGGTACTTATATAAGAGTCAAAAATTAAGCCAAAGCATCACCACCAAAGTACTCACTATTCTCAAGGCATAACAAAGTTAAAATATATTGCTTCAATTCAGAACATAGCACAAGTTTTCCTAGTTCTAAAAAAATAAAAACTAACTATACCCGGTTCAAACAAAACCCTTGGAAAAGAACCGCAGCACAAAGAAAAACAAAGGGAAAATCGCTACACTACCTACAAATAAAATCTTTTTTTGTCCTTTTTCTTTAGACTTAAATCCCTCAAGAAAACTGTCTATGAGATCCATCATCGAAAAAAGTCTAATTTTCTATATTTTTTTAACAAAAACTCCTACACTAAGAACGAGTATTACAACTATGCTAAGATAGCATAGAAAATCGCCCAAACAATCTCCTCACCCCACACTTAAAATTGTGCAATGTCCTTAATGCACACTACAAATAACAATAGGGTAAAAGAGACTTCATGGTAGGCCAAAGGGCGAAGCAATAGCGGCTCACGAGGTACTCAGACTTCCCCCAGGCATCGTCTTTCGTGTGGCACCCCACACTTAGTTATCACCATCTAGCTCACTTTTGCACTCTTCCAATGGTTGCACTTCCTATTCTTATAATCTGACAAAACAAAAACAAATACTACAACAATAATAAAAAAAAACTAAAAGAAAATAGTAAAAATGGGTTGCCTCCCAACAAGCGTCTGATTTAACATCGCGGCACGACTTGAACCACTTTCTGTCTCCATCTTGAACTTATGAATTGTTTCCCCAATTTGACGTCAATCTTTTTGCTATGCTCTTGGGGTGGTGGGATAAATTTAATTGTGCCAAGCAACCTATATCGCATTCTACACTTCTTGGCATTCGATTGAGGTATGTAATTATGTCTCTTTGGCACAACAACTTCTAGAATATAAGCACCTTGTTCCTCGTTCGTTGGCTCCTCCAAAGGATCAGATGACTCGATTTATATGTCCTCATCCAAACACAATGTTGAAAAATGCATGGAATGAGGACCAATGCGCCCTAACTCTAGAATTGAATTGCTATTTGCATCCTCATATGTACACACATTAGAGTCTTCAAATATAATAATATCTTCTTGCTCACATGACTCTAGAGTGTTTTTCTCAACATGGACATCATCAATAAAAGTATGGTCGAATGATTGACTCTCCACTTTTAGCTCCTCAATTTGGCATATAAGCTCCTTTTCAGTTTCACACAACTTATAACTATTTTATTGGGCGTTAGACGCATCACCCTTTGCAATCAATTGAGCTCCCAAGTCGTAAATAGCAGCACCAATTTTTTCGATCTCTTGTCCCAATTCAGCTCTTCTTTCTATTAGGTCTTGTGCCATATATGTAATTTTCTCACATTGAGCCTCATATATTTCCAATCTTTCAGCTTGTTCCACCCGCCAAGTTTGACTCAAAATATCCTCTTTTTCAAATGTTTCCTCTTGCTAGTGCTCGCTCTCTTCATTTAATTCTTCCATACTGGCCTTCATTGTTGTGATTGCTGCCCTCATTCTTTTCATGTCTTTTTAGAGTTCATCTTGTTGCCCTGCTACTTGCCTCAAAATATCCCTAATATATGCATCAAGTTTCATATCCTGCACTTCATTACCCTTATCAAACTCACAAACATCATTAGAAAGATCATAATAAGGGATCAAAGAAGGATGAAAAGAATTAGGACAACCATTCCAATATCCATCTTGACCACTACATATATTACAAATATTCCACTCATAGGATTGATATTGTACGCACAACTCGCTCCCGGGAACATTCTGACAATTTTTCCACCAATGAGGTCCTCCACAATATGGACAAGGATCATCATAATAAGACTAATCAATATTCGACCAATTCTCATTCCAAAAATCCATGTCAACAAAGATAATAAAATATTAAACTAATATAAAAATAAGAAGAAACTTGAATAGACAAAAAGTAAAAATCTAACCTAGTAGACTAGTTAATTTCTAAGTCTCCGGCAACGGCGCCAAAAACTTATTGCTCCCACACGCACACGCAAGTATACTAGGTCGACAAGTAATATAGGATTGTAAGTCCAGATATTGTACCTACAGGGACTTGTGATTAACTATCAACTAAATTAAACCAAACAATTTATCTATTCAAGCGAATCCTAACGTATGAATATTTAACTAAAATTAAACTAAAGTAACAAATTACGAGATTAAAGAAAACAAGTTGGCGAAATTAGAAACGAATTCAATGTGAGTGAATATTCTAGAGCTATGGGTTAGCTAACAATCCGTTGAGTTTTCCACTTAAATCTTCTAATTAATTTATCTGGTTTATTGGTTGACAAGGTTAATGTTGCTCGTAGCCTTCTCCCGAAGTACAACTCGCCTATTCAAACTAACCTAATGCCTATATTCCTATGGAATTAGGATTAAAAAGAACGAATTTATAATTCTCGTATAGTAACCAAGCAAAACGATTAGGTATAGTTCTATCCTAACCGCAAATCCGCCTCCCCCCCCCCACGGTTAGAATTAAGATCTTGCTCTACTCAATCTTATATGCAATCTAGAATTCCCTCTCCCGAGTTCAATCCTAGATTCATAGATAGTATTCAATTGGTGATCAAAAAATCAAATAATTAAGCACAAGATTGAATAAATACACCAATATGATAAAATAATAAGAACAATCTAAGCTTCAAACTACAACGTTCATGTAGCACCCAAAACTCTAGAACTAATAAATTATGAGATTAAAAGAAGAGAAGAAAAGAAAAACTAGTTAGAAGCCTCCTCCAAGCGTGGTGTGTGTTCCTCCACGTCTAAAGTGTGTCCCTAGGTCTAAGATGCGTCAAAAGTCCTCAAAATAGCATTTTTGTTTGTATTTATACCAAGTAGGTTTAGGCCCAGACGAAACACCTTCTCCCGGTAGGCTAGAGGCCGAGGCTTCTGATGCACTTATCACATGAATTATCTCAGTCTATCACCGACGGGCTTCGGTATTATTTGATCCGAGTTCTACAGTCTCATATGTGTCTACTTACTTCTCTACTGGCCTAGATATGTCATATGACCTACTTGATGTACCTATTCATGTCTCTACACATGTTGGTAATTTTGTGATAGTATATAGAGTTTATAGGTGTTGTATGGTTACCTTCATGGGATATGACACTTGGGTTGATTTGGTTATTCTTGATATGGTAGATTTTGATATTATCCTGGGAATGAACTGGTTATATCCTCATCATTCTACCATGGATTGTCATGCTAAGACTTCTATGTTGGCTATGATAGGTATTCCGAGGTTAGAGTGGAGGGGTACTCCTATCCCTGCGCCTAAGAAGATCATACAATTGCTAGAAAAGGGGTGTTTGGCTTATTTGGCCCATATTCGTGATACTAGTGCGGATACTACTCTAGGGTCGGTATCGGTAGCTAGGGATTTCTCAGAGGTTTTTCCCACAGATTTTTCTGGTATGCCACCTGATCGGGATATTAATTTTTGCATCAATTTAGAGCCAGGCACTTGGCCCACTTCTATTCCCCTTTACCGTATGCCTCTGATAGAGTTGAGAGACTTGAAGGAGCAATTGAAAGATTTGTTGAGTAAGGGTTTTATTAGATCAAGTGTCTCCCCTTGGGGTTGAACAAGGTTACCATTTGGAACAAGTATCAAATACACCACATTGATGACTTGTTTGACCAGCTTCAGGGTACGTCGGTCTTTTCTAAGATTAACTTGAGATCGTATTATTACCAGTTGAATATTTGAGCAGAGGATATTCCAAAGAGAGCTTTAAGGACCTGTTATGGTCATTATGAGTTCTTGGTGATGTCTTTCGGACTTACTAACGCCCCCGCAATGTTTATGGATTTGACGAATGGTAGCTTCAAGCCTTACTTGGATCCGTTCATGATCGTGTTTATTCATGAAATCTTAGTATACTCTCGGAGTAAGGAAGATCATAAGAAGGGTTTGATAATCGTGCTTGGACTGTTAAAGGAAAAGAAGTTGTATGCCTAGCACTTCAAGTATGAGTTCTAGCTTGGTTTTGTTGATTTTTTGGGACATGTTGTGTCCAAGGATGGGATTATGGTTGATTCCAAGAAGATCGAGGTGATTACAGATTGGTCCAGGCCTACTTTGGTGACTGAGATTCGGAGCTTCATAGGCCTTGCGAGTTATTAGTGCCGATTTGTGAATGGGTTTTCATCTGGTGCTTCCCATTTGACTAGGTTGACTCAAAATAATGTGCCCTTCCAGTGGTCCGATGAGTGAGAGGAGAGCTTTCAAAAGCTCAAGGCATTATTGATTTCAACCTCGATTTTGGCTTTACATTGGAGGGAAAGGACTTTCCCGTCTATTGTGATGCTTCTCTATCATGACCCAAATCACGGGTCGTGATGGAACCTACCCTAATCCCTATAGTAGGCATGCCATTTCCCAAGTCAATTTCCTCCCATTAGAAAAAAAGTGCGGAATTAATTAATTAGGAGTATAATGTCACCGAGCGACAGATTCAAGTAACGAATAAAACTTTTATAAATACATTTCCCAAAATCTGATCTAAAATGGTACAAGATCTTTACGACAAATTACAAGAATTGAGAGAGCATACAGACTCCAAAATGGTAAACACTGTCTCTAAAAGTAGAATAGATAGGATAAATAGGAGTGCGGAACCAAAATGTGGTTTATTTTTACTCAAAATACTCAAATATGTGTAAAAAAAAGTTACCAAACTATATATAACGCCAATAATAGTGGCGCTATACAATAACGTTAACTGTACCGTTACTGTATAGCGCCACTATTAGTGGCGTTATACTGACAAACCTTACATTGCGCCACTATTAATGGAGTTATACAGTAATTACCTGACCCCCACCAATAATGTCTGGGTTCAATAATTTAAATGCGTATAAAGCCACTTTTTATGGCGCTATATACAAAAAAAAATAACCCGGCTAGCCATTTTCTATATAAACATCGTAGAATCGCCACAACTTCATTCAAAAAAAATTTTTAACTCTTGTTGGTTTCTATTGTTGTTAAATTCTCCAGCATTTATTTATTATGTCTGAAGAACGTAGAATAAGAGTATCATTATATTGGGGGGGGTGAGGTTGTGATGGAGAATAACTCTGTGGGCTACAGTTTACCTGCTAAGTGTAATGTTAAATTGCCACTTTCAATGGAGTACGAAACATTGATATCGTTGTTATGCAAAAAAATGAGTGTGAGAAAACGTTCAGTGATACTCAAAGTAACCGGAAGATATCCGTATTCCGTTACGCCGCAAGGGGTTGCTTTTTACTCAGAGTTTAACATCGACGATGATGACACTTTGAGTGATTTCTTGAGGACTCCGGACGAATGCCGGGAATTTCTTGTAATCACAATGTTGGAGATGTACGTGAAGGTCGAAGACGTTCCAAAAAATGAGGTTGTGCGTAGTAGAGATAACCCCCAGTCATCGGGTGGTTATTCTGGATCAGTTTTTGCCGGACATGTTCCAGATGAAAGAATTTTTCTTGATTTAAATTTATCACCGTCGGCGAATGAGCAGCGAGAAAATAATTTATACCCTGCTTTCCATAATTCACAAGAAGAGTGGTAAACTTCAATTTTCATTTGTGTTAATTATGTATATTTTTGCGTATTGAATTAATTTTAACGCTCATATATTTAATAGGGGGTACCGGCCGGATATGAATTTTACAAGTGGCCCATCCGGTAGTCATCACCTAACTGAAAACGTCCATCATGGAATGTCATCACATTACAACTTGTAAGTGAAAAGCTACAGTCATATATAAAGCATTTATTAATTTAGTAGCTTATATTTTTGTTGAAATGTGCAGTGAAAATGAGCAAGTTGAACTACCCATACTCACTCAATTGCCCGAAAACGACGTATTACATCAGGATCTGGCAGATGAACAGAGTGAGGAAGAGAACAGCGATTACGATAACAATGCAGATGAATCGGGAGACGAGACACCATTTGCTCGTGAGGATGGTGATGAAGAGGACGAGGAGGAAGGACCCGATTTGAAGAGAGCCCCCCATACACGAAAAGTGAACGAGTCTGAAGTGTCGTTTCATTCAAGGGAGATTCCTTATATTGATAACTTGCCAGCCGTGCAAGATGTGGAAGCTCTCACAAGGGATTTTGATGAAATCCGGACAGTAATGTGGGATGAGTCTAGACCAACGGTGCTTGCAAAGGGGATGCTTTTTCCTGATAAAGCACGCGTAAGCAGGGCTTGTAAAATGCACAATGTTAAAGAGTGTCATGAGATGCAGGTATCGGAGTCAAGTCCGACGGTATACAAGGCTATTTGCCGCAGGTGGTTTTGGCCATGTAATTGGATGTTGCGTGCGTCGAAGAAGAAAACAGGTATGTGGAAAGTGGGTAAATACATTCCCACCCACACATGCGAAATGGACACTTTCAACGGGAATCACTTCAACTTGGATATTGACTTGATATCTCTTGTACTTATTCCGCACATCGAAGCGTCCATAAGGTATAAAATCAAAGAGTGCATTACAGCAGTCTACCAGGAATATGGCCACACAATTACTAAAAGAAAGGCATATCTTGGGCGCAAAAGAGCGTTTGAAATAGTCTATGGTAACTGGGATAAGTCATTTGCAGATCTGCCTAGCTACATGGCTGCACTGCAGCACTTTAACCCCGGAACAGTTATTGAATGGAAGCTTGAGCGGAGTCCGGGCCGTAATATCCATAGACGGAACTCATGTCTATGGAAAGTACGATATCAAGCTATTGATAGCCGTGGCTGTGGATGCAAATGGACAGATATTTCCTCTAGCCTTTGCTATTTGTGCAAATGAAAGCACAGAGACGTGGACAATGTTTTTGAACCACTTGAAAGAGCACGTTGTCAAACATCGTTCAGGTATTTGTCTAATATCTGATCGGCACGGGGGTATATTAAGTTCTGTGGAGAACCTTCCTGCCTGGCAAGAACCTTATGCATACCACCGTTACTGTATGAGGCACTTTAAGGCCAATTTCAAGAAGGCACATCCCAAAAAATATCTATATGATTTGATGTGGATGGCAGCAACAGACCACCAACAACATAAATTCCGGAGGCATATGGATTCTATCAGGCAAGAAGACGATGCAGCATATCATTGGTTAATGCGACATGATCCTGAAAAGTGGACGTTCCATGTAGATGGTGGCAGACGCTGGGGAATTCTTACTACAAACGTGTCAGAATTCTTCAACGGGTTATTAAAGTCGGCAAGAGGATTGCCCGTCACAGCCATGGTGCATATGTCGTTCAAGCAGATGGCGGAGAGGTTTGTACAATGGACTGTAGCTGCAACGGAATTGATGGAAAGGGGTGTTGAATTTATGTCAGTGCCTATGAAGAGATTAGAGAAATACAGACGGCGAGCACATTGGCATTCCTTTTTGCAATATGATAACGAACGAGGTATTTTTGAAGTTCGCACCGCTATCCATAATAATCGGGGTAATAATGTACATACTGTAAATGAATCCACAAGGTTATGCTCATGTGGGAAATGGTCAATCTACCACATGCCTTGTTCACATGCCATCAAGTGTTTTCAACGTGTTGGTTATGCGGAGACCAACTATATTGATCAACAATATAATTTAATATAATTATCGGTATATTTATTATGTGTGTTGTCGTGTCGCTATGACGATATTTAATACACAAAATATACATATGGCGCTATGTGTGTCTTGTCTTGTCGAACTGAAAAAGCTGAAAACATCATGATATGGCGCCATTAGATATGTGTGACCGGCTGACATAAAGTCGTCTCGTCAACATCATGATATGGCGCCATTAGATATGGCGCTATCTAATATAGCGCCATTAGATATGGCGCTATATGTGTCTTGTTTAGCCTATAAATAATGGGGTCATTGTAGTTATTTTGTGTGCTAAAAATTTCCCCCAAGAAATATTTCATTAAAAGTAAGTAAGGTTTTTATTATAAGCAAATAGTTCACAAATGGCTCAACCTGGTCGTCCACCAATTTGCTTATGTGGAAAACCATGCATGATGGATTGTGGGTGGGAAGGTGCTAACGTTGGACGCCGCTATTGGTGCTGTATGAACAAGTTGTACAAGCAACCCGACGAACCTACTTGTGAATTTGATGAATGGGCTGAGGAACCATGTTATCAGGAAAGCTACAGGGATAGATTACAGGAATTTCATAATATGTTGTTATACCAGCATAGAATACAAAAGGAGGGAGATAGAATTATTACAGAAATGAGGGAGAAACTGAAGGAGGTGGAAGATAAAAAATGGAGAGCAGAATGGAATTGTGAAGCACACAAGGAACGCAACGAAAAATATAAACGGGAACTTGCGGAGGTGAAGGCGAGAGTGAAAGAGTTAGAAGAAGAAAAAGAACAAATGGAAGAACGATTTAAGTGGTTGGAGCGAAGAATAAATGACAACTGAGGATGGAGCATTGACGTGTATGTGTTTAGTGTCATTTTCATATGTCATGTATTTTTATTATGTTGGCCTGTTATGTTTGTGTTTGTGTTGTAGTAATGTTTTCCTTGTTTGTTGTACTAAATTTTATTTTAATTTAAGTGGAAGTTAAGTTTAAGTTGTTGTGTTACTATACCAAAAACTATAAAACGAAATGAGAACTAAAAAAAAGTAACTGTCATATTCGACTAAATATTGTTGTTAATGTACAAAAAAATATTATTTACACCAAAAAAACAAAAATATGGAAGACCGAATCAATGTGTCCCGCATCCGGTGTGTCTCAAAGTAGCCGTTGGTCTGAGGCGCATCCCCTGCCGCCCGGGTACGCTATCAGGATCATCATCATCAAGTCGTCTCCTTATGGCCGGATGCGGCACAGGATGACATGTATCGGTGGTGCTGTCAGGTCCAGTAGAAGGCTACATAATAATATCAAACTTAGTATAGAAAACTACATAACAATTCACAAAAATTTATATTGTCTTACCATAATCGTGTCTGGATCCTGAATGTAGTCATCTGTCGCAGCATCGCATGAAGCCTAAAAAAGTAAATTAATAAAGTTAAAACAAAATAAATAAGTTATAGTAAAAACAGTAATAAAATTAATACTAATAAACTCATACCTGCGCATGTGATGAGCTGCCATAACTCAGTCGGTGCCCACTATCAAAATCTCGGATCGGTCGAGACTCATCAGTGGTAGACGGGCCAGGGAAATATCTACCCAACTCCACTCCTTGAAAATCCGAACCCATGATCAAGAATTGAACCGATGGGGTCACCTGCGACGTCCCTGGAGTGTCATAAATGCCAAGGTTGTAAGACGGCATGTCGGTCTCATGCATGCCACCTCCCATATCAGCAGCAACATCTTCAGCAGGAGCCTCAAAGCCCCCTTGCTGGGGACCTCTTCTCCGCCCACGACCACGTCGTCCAACACCAGCAGGTCGTCGTGGAGCAGCAGCAGCTCGTCGGCCACCACCCCGTGGCATACCACGACCTCGCTGGTATGTGGCTGGGTCAACATAATCTGGCTGGTATGCCAAACACTGATCCAATCGGCCTCGTTGCAGTGTCTGGGCAGCCACATCCATTAAGCGACGACTATAGTCCTGCATAATCACAGGGTCGTGGACATAACTCTGCATCTGCTGCCCCATAAGATATACGGTATGCAATCCAATCGCCTGCACAAAAGTTTTTAATATAAACTACGTATTTGACTAGAAATTACTATTAAAGTAATTGATAATAACAGAAAACATACCAGAGCCTCATGTCTCCCGGCGTATGAGACGTATCGACCATCTACCTGATGAACTGGGTTCCCGATAAAAAGTCGGGAAACAGTGCGGTACCATGCCATATAAACTTCGATAGGAAAGTGTTGCGGAGCTGGGGTCAAGTCCCCTCGGCTGTCCCAAATACCCAATTGCGCTGTCAGCCACTCAATAAATGTGTCGTCCACTCTCATCCTATCATCCCTCTCATAATGTAAAGGATCCCATGCAGGCTGAGTCGGTATAGACTGCGGAAACCCAAACTGACGAAATACTCGCTCTGAGGCATGATGCTCAACAATATCGAGGCATGTGAGAGGGACGGAAGCCCTCCAAATATGGCGACCGTGCATGCAATACGCTGGCAGGTTACCTATCAGCTCTTCGTTGTACGGCGTCCAGATGAACTATCAAATAATAACACAAACAGTTAGTATGCGCAACACCTAGTTAAAAAATAATTGGTAAGTTTAGTTAGATATTCACCTGTGCATCCTCTAGAAAATCCAACACATCCCTACAGAAGGGGAGATTATGATGGCCATGATACTCTCGTGCAAGTCTACGACGCAATACCCACCTACAAGCTAGAGGGAGATCAGGAATATGTACATTAGCCGGTAGCTGTGGTAGAGGTGGCCGAAGTTGCAGAAATCGCTCCCACACCCAAACCTAAAACAGAAAGTTGACGTAAAGATTAACTCTAACTAGGTAGAATTGGAACTAAACGAAAAATTATTTGAATAAGTTGTCACCTGTAGAAGTGGCAGAAAGCCAGAAACGTCTCTTTGTGTGCCCATGGATGCCCGGCACATCTGCCTGTACAAAAAAGATAGGACAGCACCACCCCAGCTGTAGCTGACTGTATCATCAAAGTCCGCAATATGATGCAGAAAACGAAGGCTCACTAGGTTCCCCGAAGTGTTCGGGAACAAGACCCCCCAAATAGAAGGAGCAACAACAGCCTCGTATATTGCTCTACATCCACCTCCGCTGAGTCGTCGGTGATAGTATCGTGGATCTGCACCAAGTGGTCTCTAATGGGGACCAACTACATACGACTGCTCCCAATTGCTACATCTGGGTCCTCGGACCTGAAGCCCGTGAGCCTGTGCAGCATATCCATATATGAAGCCCGGTTAAAATATCTCATGTTCCCAGGCAGTAAAACTGGCAAGCCATCGGTGGACAGGCCATATAAAATCTCGACGTCCTGGAGTGTGATGGTGGCTTCGCCGATGGGCAGATGGAAAGTGTGCGTCTCCGGTCGCACCGCTCAATCAACGCCATGATCAAAGCATGGTCGAGCTGTATCCGGCCAATGCTAATGATCCTATATAATCTCATCTCCTCCAGGTGATGGACCACACGGGGATGTAGAACGCGGGGAGGAGTCAAAAACTCCCACAATAAATCCACTCTTCTGCCCTGAAAAGTCTGCATAAGCAACTCTTTCCCCCATATATGCTCGGATCTATGCTGGGGCTGTAGGGGTAGTAGCTCCGACGTTTGAGGGCTGGGATGTATAGGTGCATCCATGTCGTCAACTACAAATTCATAATTTTTAATAACTATCATTAAAATTTATGTGTGTTTTTTATAATTTAAATTCATATTTTTTAACAACTTAATTTTAAAAATTATATATATACTTATGGGTTTCGTGCTAGATTTTCTGAGGCCCAGTAGTACCAAACTATCATTAATAATTTTATGTTTTTTTATAATTTTTATTCATATTTTTTAATAACTTAATTGTAAAAATTATATATATATATATATATAATTTTTATAATTATGGGTTTCGTGCTAGATTTTCTGAAGCTCAGTGGTACCAAACTATCATTAATAATTTTATGTTTTTTTAATAATTTTTATTCATATTTATTTAATAACTAAATTGTAAAAATAATATATATATATATATATATATATATTTTATAATTATGGGTTTCGTGCTAGATTTTCTGAGGCCCAGTAGTACCAAACTATCATTAATAATTTTATGTTTTTTTATAATTTTTATTCATATTTTTTAATAAATTAATTGTAAGAATTATATATATGGGTTTCGTGCTAGAATAAAAGATAATTTAACAATTACTACACAATACTACGCTACAAGGCTCTATATTTTACTACGCTAAAGGGGTCTACGTTTTACTACGCTAAAAAGGTCTACGTTTTACTACGCTAAAAAAGTATACATTTTACTACGCTAAAAAATAATCTAAACTAAACGGCATAAAAACACATAAATATACATGAGGATATTAACAAACACATTTTTTAGACTAATTTACATATTTTTATACAACACTAAAATTAAATCCGGATAAAATTTAACATGCTAGTTTCGGAAAAAATAAACACAAACCGAAATAGAACACATACAAATCAAGTAATATGCATTGTTATAAAAGTTTCAACTTAAAATAAATCGAAATACCTCGATTTAGAATTTTCGAAATGTAGATAGATCGAAATTTTGACTCCGGAAGAGTGAATCCACAATAACACGAAGCTCTACTCGATAGTGGGACCACAAATATTAAACTTTTATGTGACGGGGGACCCAAAAAAAATAATTTAAAAAAATGGGGGCAGAATCGGTGGTGGTGGGGAGGGGGGGACCAGAAATGAAAATGAGGGAGATGGAACGAAGAAGAAGAAGATGGAGGATTTGTATTAAGGGGTATAGCGCCACTATTAATGGCGCTATGTCTTCAGGCAATTACTGTATAGCGCCATTAATAGTGGCGCTATGTAAGGTTTGTCAGTATAACGCCACTAATAGTGGCGCTATACAGTAACGGTACAGTTAACGTTACTGTATAGCGCCACTATTAGTGGCGTTATATATAGTTTGGTAACTTTTTTTACACTTATTTGAGTATTTTGAGTAAAAATAAACCACATTTTGATTCCGCACTCGATAAATAGGAAGAGACTTCGGAAGCATAACCGACTATGGCTCACCCCGACATCTGATACTTAGGACGTTTACCTGGAACAACTCTATACACCCAAAAATGATATAGCAAGACTAGTATTAGAACAACACATGTACTGGTAAGCATGATAGGCCGACTAAGATTAGTTAACGCATACGAAGTGAAGAAATCAACAAGTAGAACATATAAGCAGTCAAGTATAGTCACTAAGCACGTTCATATATCAATTACAACAACAATAGTCACAGTAGGTCTCATTATTCTCAGATCATAAGCCTAGGTGTAATCTCTAATCCTCAAGCTCGTCAAAATCCTAGTATAAGGGTCTTACAAGCAAGTAACAACTCAATTAGGTCATCTACCAAGAAATCAATAAGAAAATATACCATGCAACAAAAACGACAATCGACATGCACACAATGTCCAAGTAATCAAGTCTTAGCCTAGGTTTAGGGCTCTAATCCACAAGTCTGCCAAGTTCTAAGAAATTCAACAACCATAATTTACACAATAGCACAACACCAACAAGAAAGCGATAGGATAATATATGATGCGATAATGAGGAGTGCAATGCGAATGAAATGATATGCCGTCTAGTGTCCAATAATTCAAACTTGTACACACATGCTATAAGCATATGTCCTTTCAATATCCATGAACTCATGGTGGTTCCACGACGTCCATGTACTAGCCACTCCGTACCTACCTCGGATCGTGAGCTACCTCGATTGCCGAACACAATCCACAAACATCCATCTTGAGCTTCTCTAGTTTTGGGAATGCATCCAAATTAGCAAAGTCTAGTCAAGTAATTATTCTACATTATCAAGCAATACCACGAATCATCCAAATTACCATACTCCTAAAAGGACTCCAACAACTCTATTGAACAAGGTTACAATTAAGAATAAGTATCCACTGTCGAGGATCGACAATTTATTCAACCAGCTTCAGGGTGCAAGGGTGTTCTCAAAGATAGATTTGAGATCTGGTTATCATCAACTGAGGATTAGGGCGTCTGATGTCCCCAAGACAGCATTTCGCACTCGGTATAGGCACTATGAGATTTTAGTCATGTCATTTGGATTGACTAATGCCCCAGCAGCGTTCATGGAGTTGATGAACCGAGTGTTCAGACTTTATTTGGACTTGTTCGTGATAGTCTTCATTGACGATATTCTTATATACTCCCGCAGTCAGGAGGAGCATGAGCAGCACCTCAGAGTGGTCCTTCAGACCCTAAAGGAGAGTCAGTTGTATGCTAAGTTCTCAAAGTGCGAGTTTTGGTTGAGTTTGGTCACATTCCTGGGTCATGTCATATCAGCAGCAGGTATTCAGGTAGACCCGAAGAAGATAGAGGCAGTCAAGAACTGGCCTCGACCAGCTTCAGCTACGGATATTCGGAGTTTCCTGGGGTTAGCAGGTTACTACCGTCGGTTCGTGGAGGGGTTTTCATCCATTGCAGCTCCTATGACCAGATTGACCCAGAAGGGTGTCCAGTTTAGGTGGTCGGACGAGTGTAAGGTGAGCTTTTAGAAGCTCAAGATGGTTATGACTACGGCACCAGTATTGGTTTTGCCCACAGGTTCAGGGCCATATACGGTCTATTGTGATGCGTCTCGTATTGGGCTTGGTGCAGTGTTGATGCAGGAAGGCAAAGTCATTGCCTATGCTTCGAGGCAGTTGAAGATCCACGAGAAGAATTATCCGGTTCATGATCTCGAGTTGGCAGCCATTGTTCATGCCTTGAAGATCTGGAGGCATTACTTATATGGCGTGACGTGTGAGGTTTACACTGATCACAAGAGTCTTCAGTATCTGTTCAAGCAGAAAGAGTTGAATTTGAGGCAGAGGAGGTGGTTAGAGTTGCTAAAGGATTATGATGTTACTATCTTATACCACCCGGGGAAGGCCAATGTGGTGGCCGATGCATTGAGCAGGAAGTCCGCCAGCATGGGTAGTCTTGCTTATATTCCAGTCAGCCAGAGATCGCTTGCTTTGGATGTTCAGGCCTTGGCCAATCGTCTTGTGAGGTTGGATATTTCTGAGCCTAGCAGCTTGCACGGTTGCTCGTTCCTCACTATTAGAGCGTATCCGCGAGCGGCAGTTTGAGGATCCCCATTTGTGTGTCTTGAGAGACACGGTGCAGCGTGGAGGTGCCAAGAAAGTAACCTTAGATGATGATGGTGTATTGAGATTGCAGGGGCGAGTTTGTGTGCCCAATGTTGATGGGATTCGAGAGTTGATCTTAGCGGAGGCCCACAGTTCTCGGTATTCTATTCACCCGGGCGCCGCGAAGATGTATCAGGATCTGAGGCAGCACTATTGGTGGCGTAAGATGAAGAAAGACATTCGTTGCGCACGTGGCTCGGTGTTTGAATTGTCAGCAGGTTAAGTACGAGCATCAAAGACCCGGTGGTCTATTTCAGAGGATTGCACTTCCCGAGTGGAAGTGGGAGAGGATTACGATGGATTTCGTTACTGGACTTCCGATGACTCGGAAAGAGTTTGATGCAGTTTGGGTCATTGTTGATAGGCTGACCAAGTCAGCGCATTTTGTTCCTGTTGCAGCCACCTATTTGTCCGAAAGGTTAGCCGAGATTTATATCAGAGAGATTGTTCGCCTTCATAGGGTGCCGCTATCTATCATTTCAGATCGGGGAACGCAGTTTACCTCGCATTTCTAGAGAGCGGTTCAGCGAGAGTTGGGCACCCAGGTTGAGTTGAGTACAACATTTCATCCCCAGACGGACGGTCAGTCCGAGAGGACTATTCAGATTCTTGAGGATATGCACCGAGCCTGTGTCATTGATTTTGGAGGCTCGTGGGACCAGTTTTTGCCTTTAGCAGAGTTCGCCTACAACAACAGCTACCAGTCCAGCATTCAGATGGCTCCGTATGAGGCGTTGTATGGTAGGCGATGTCGGTCTCCAGTTGGATGGTTTGAGCCGGGAGAGGCTCGATTATTGGGTACGGATCTGGTTCAGGAGGCCTTGGACAAGGTCAGGATTATTCAGGATAGACTTCGTACAGCTCAGTCCAGACAGAAGAGTTATGCAGACCGCAAGGTCAGAGATGTTGCTTTCATGGTCGGTGAGCGGGTATTGCTCCGTGTATCGCCTATGAAGGGCGTGATGAGATTTGGGAAGAAGGGCAAGCTCAGCCCTAGGTTCATCGGTCCATTTGAGATTCTTGATCGTGTGGGAGAGGTGGCTTATAGACTTGCCTTGCCACCTAGCGTGTCAGCTGTGCATCCCGTGTTTCATGTATCCATGCTCCGAAAGTATCGCGGAGATTCATCGCATGTGTTAGATTTCATCACTGTCCAATTGGACAAGGATCTGTCATATGAGGAGGAGCCGGTGGCTATTCTAGACCGGCAGGTTCGACAGTTGAGGTCGAAGAGTTTTCCTTCGGTGCGTGTTCAGTGGAGAGGTCAGCCTCCTGAGGCATCGACCTGGGAGTCCGAGTCCGATATGCGGAGCCGTTATCCTCATTTATTTCCCGACTCAGGTACTTCTTTCTTTTGTCCGTTCGAGGACGAACGGTTGTTTTAGAGGTGGAGAATGTGACGACCCGAAGGGTCATCACCGTAGTTCTTCCTTGCTCCGCGCTTTTGAGGCCTTGAAAACCTCGCTTTAAGTTTCCTCGATTGGCGTGCATAGTTCGGGCGCATAGCCAGAAAGTTTTTATGTTAGAATATGTGAATTATGTGAAACATTTGATGAATTTTGGTATTAATATGCATAATGTTGACTTTGGTCAACATTTTGGGTAAACGGACCCAGACTTGTGATTCGACGGTCCCGGAGGGTCCGTAGGAAAATATGGGACTTAGGCGTGTGCCCGGAATCAAATTCTGAGGTCCCAAGCCCGAGAAATGAATTTTTGTGTGAAATTGTTTTCTGAAATTAATTAAGGAAAATGAAGAAGAAAATTGATCAGAAAACTGTGGTATCGGGCTCGTATTTTGGTTCCGAGCCCGGTACGAGTCTTAAATATGTTTTAAGCACTATCTGTAAAGTTTGGCTAAAAACGGACGTCATATGACGTGTTTCGGACTTAAAATGGGGAAGTTGAGTTTTTGTGAAAGTTGAAAGAAAATCATGTGTTTGAGGCTTGATCCTATGTATATGATGTTATTTTGGCGATTTGATCGCACGAGTAAGTCCGTAAGATGTTTTTAAGGTTGTGTGCATGTTTGGTATCAGAGCCCCGAGGGCTCGGGTGAGTTTCGAATGGGGCCCGGGAGGTCTTGGACTTAGAAAAAAAAATACAGGTTCAGATGTTGCAGGCCCGGCGCGGCCGCGGCCATTTCCGCACTGTCCGCGCTGGCAGCCACGCAGCCACGGTGCTTTTCTGTGCGGTCCGCGTGGTGGGGTTCAGAGGGTCGACCAGCGCGGCCGCGCACCAAATCAGTGCGGTCCGCGCTGGGTGGGTTTAGAGAGAGCCCACTTCTTCCCTCCCTCGGTGCGGCCGCGGTACATTTCCGCGCGGTCCGCGCTGGCAGCCACGCGGTCGCGGTGCATTTCTGCGCGGTCCGCGCCAGCCCCCAGCATATATATAAATTCGGGATTTTCAGTCATTTTTTCCACTTTTCGAAAACCCAAAACCTAAGAGGCGATTTTCCAAACAAATTTTCTTCTTCAAAACGATTGGTAAGTGATTTCTAACTCATTTTCTTCACTTCTTAACATCTTTTAACATGATTTCAACTTCAAAACAAAGATTTTCATGGGGGAAATTGGGTGCTTTGGGTAGAACCTAGGTTTTCTACAAATTGAGAAGTTGGACCTCAATTTAGGGTCCGATTTAAAAACAAATCATATATTTGGATTCATGGGGGAATGGGTAACCGGGTTTTGGTCCGAACCTCGAGTTTCGACCACGTGGGTCCGGGGGTATTTTTGACCTTTTTGGGAAAAACCTTGAAAAATCTATTTTCATGCATTGGGGATGATTCATTTAGTAATTATTAATGTGATTAAGTAACTTATGACTAGATTCGAGCGGATTGGTGGTGGAATCAAGAGGTAAAGCTATACTAGAAGCGTGAGTTGAGTTTGGAGCATTCGAGGTAAGTGTTTGTTCTAACTTTGGCTTGAGGGAATAGGATTAGGATGATATTTGCTACTTGCTAATGTGGAGTACGGTGTATAGGCATGGTGACGGTTATCTATGCACCGGAGTCTAGCATGACCGTGAGTCTTGATTGCTTTTAATTCGAATAATGTGACACAAGCTCCTTGTTTATTTGATAAGTTTCATATAATGTGAACGGTTGAGGAAGAATGATTTGTGTACTTTTGGAGCGTTAGCTCGAACATGAATGTGTTAGTTGAGGAAGAATGGATTTAAAAAGGAGAATGTGTTGTGAATACTCCCTTGCCGGGTTAAAGGTATTGAGTTGTTATTCTCCCCTGAAGGGGTCTACTATATGAAGTCAGATATTATGAACTATATTATGGGATCGTGTGGCACGCCGTCCACTTATATATGATATTATGGGATCGTGTGGCACGTCGTCCACTTATATATGATATTATGGGATCGTGTGGCACGCCGTCCACTTATATATGATATTATGGGATCGTGTGGCACGCCGTCCACTTATATATGATATTATGGGATCGTGTGGCACGCCGTCCACTTACATATGATATTATGGGATCGTGTGGCACGCCGTCCACTTATATATGATATTATGGGATCGTGTGGCACGCCGTCCACTTATATATATATATATATATATATATATATATATATATATATATATATATATCATGGGAACCGGAGTCTCTTCTGCTTATTTCCGATATTTCATTTTTATCTGTTACTCCCCGATAGCATGTCCCCTCCCAGTTTTACTTTGTATTATCTTGTTATTGTTTTCTTGCACTTGTTGTATATATATCTGTATAGGTTAAATGTGGTAGGTACTGTCTAGCCTCGTCACTACTTCGCCGGGGTTAGGCCAGGCACTTACCAGCACATGGGGTCGGTTGTGTTGATGCTACACTCTGTGCATTTTTGGTGCACAGATCAGGGAGCAGCTTACGTACCGCAGCAGTAGGACTTCTAGGAGCTATCTTCATTCCAGGGACTCTCGAGGTAGCCTAGCTGGCGTTCGCAAGCCGAAGTCCCTTTCCATGTTTTTCTTTGTTTGTTTATCTTGTATCAGACAAACATGATGTATTTTCCCTTCAGACATTGATTGTAGTATTCTGTAGTAGTCCGTGAGCTAGTGACACCAGACCTTGGGTAGTGATGTGTATTAAACTTCCGCACTTTTGGTTTTCAGTTGCTTTAGATTTAAAGTCTTCCGCTTAGATTTTGTCTCGTTATTATATTGTTTGAAAGAAAGCAGGAAAGGTGTTTTAAATATTTGGCTTGCTTAGTTCCGATAGTAGGCGCCATCACGACACCCGATGGTGGGAAATCCGGGTCGTGACAATAAGCAAGCAAGGTCCTCGAGTGGAAATCAGTTATCATGGGAAGTGAAGGAGCAATCG
Organism: Nicotiana sylvestris; assembly: GCF_000393655.2. Classification (NCBI taxonomy): domain Eukaryota; kingdom Viridiplantae; phylum Streptophyta; class Magnoliopsida; order Solanales; family Solanaceae; genus Nicotiana; species Nicotiana sylvestris. Next base: position 109,839,583 of record NC_091064.1, read on the forward strand.
CCCTCAAAGTCAAGGCCACAAACCAACCACCATATTTTCAAACTGACAAGATTTTTCTTTGATTTGAAATAAGGGCAGAACATTTCGGTTTTTCCGAAGAAACCCTCCGTGGAGAAAGGCAGTCACCAAACAGGTTTGATTTTTGATATTCAGGACCCTCCTAGAAAATGGGACCTAGTTTAAAGTTCAAAAATAGCATAATATAGCATAAATGTATCTCAAAGGAATATAAGTTGGTTTAGAAGTTTGCATGCTTGAGATAAGAATCAATTAAGAGTTTTCTGGACCCTCCTGAATAATGGGACTTAGCTTTAAGATTTCGATTATATAACAACATTTAGCGTAAAGTCTGTTGTAGGGTAGTATAATTCATCCATAAAAGTTGTCACTCTTAAGATAAAATTGGACTTTTGATTTTCAGGACCCTCCTGGATAATAGGGAGTAGTTTAAAGATCCTCTTAGGTAGCAAGATTTAGCATAAGTCACACCTGTATAAGATATAACTTAGATTTTAAATTGTCGTTTAGTTAAGAGTTGTCAGGACCCCCCTGAATAATGGGACCTAGCTTTCAAATCCTTAGTAATACTTGGTAATATGATTTAGTTTACAATCACACCTGTCCCCAGCCACCAAACTAGGGCAGAAAATTTTCTTTGTTTTTGTCTGTTTTGTTGAAGTCAGGAGCCCGCCTGGAGAGCAGGGAATACTTTTAAGAGCAACAGTCAGGAGCCTGCCTCGAGAACAAGGGAGTACAATTTACGTTTTAGCTTTCAAACTCTTTGTTTTGTCTATGTTGAAGTCAGGAGCCCGCCTGGAGAGCAGCGAATATATTTCAAGTTGAAGTCAGGAGCCCACCTGGAGAGCAGGAAATAATTTCAAGCGTAGCAGTCAGGAGCCCGCCTGGAGAACAAGGGAATACAATTTAAGTTTTAGCTTTCAAATTCTTTGTTTTGTATATTTGAAGTCAGGAACCCGCCTGGAGAGCGGGGAATACATTTTAAGTCAGCAGTCAGGAGCCCGCCTGGAGAGCAGGGAATAATTCCAAGCGCAGCAGTTAGGAGCCCTCCTGGAGAACAAGGGAGTACAATTTAAGTTTTATCTTTCAAACTCTTTGTTTTGTCTATGTTGAAGTCGGGAGCCCGCCTGGAGAGCAGGGAATACATTTCAAGTTGAAGTCAGGAGCCCGCCTGGAGAGCAGGGAATACTTTCAAGCGTAGCAGTCAGGAGCCCGCCTGGAGAACAAGGGAGTACAATTTAAGTTTTAGCTTTCAAATTCTTTGTTTTGTCTATTTGAAGTCAGGAGCCCGCCTGGAGAGCAGGGAATACATTCAAGCGTAGCAGTCAGGAGCCCGCCTGGAGAACAAGGGAGTACAATTTAAATTTTAGCTTTCAAATTCTTTGTTTTGTCTATGTTGAAGTCAGGAGCCCGCCGGAGAGCAGAGAATACATTTCAAGTCAGCAATTAGGAGCCTGCCTGGAAAGCAAGGAATACATTCAAGCGTAGCAGTCAGAAGCCCGCCTGGAGAACAAGGGAGTACAATTTAAATTTTAGCTTTCAAATTCTTTGTTTTGTCTATGTTGAATTCAGGAGCCCGCCGGAGAGCAGGGAATACATTTCAAGTTGAAGTCAGGAGCCCGCCTGGAGAGCAGGAAATACTTTCAAGCATAGCAGTCAGGAGCCCGCCTGGAGAACAAGGGAGTACAATTTAAGTTTTATCTTTCAAATTCTTTGTTTTGTCTATTTGAAGTCATGAGCCCGCCTGGAGAGCAAGGAATACATTTCAAGTCAGCAATCAGGAGCCCGCCTGGAGAGCAGGGAATACTTTCAAGCGCAGCAGTCAGGAGCCCGCCTGGAGAACAAGGGAGTACAATTTATGTTTTATCTTTCAAACTCTTTGGTTTGTCTATGTTGAAGTCAGGAGCACGCCTGAAGAGCAGGGAATACATTTCAAGTTGAAGTCAGGAGCCCGCCTGGAGAGCAGGGAATACTTTCAAGCGTAGCAGTCAGGAGCCCGCCTGGAGACGAAGGGAGTACAATTTAAATTTTAGCTTTCAAATTCTTTGTTTTGTCTATTTGAATTCAGGAGCCCGCCTAGACAGCAGGGAATACATTTCAAGTCAGCAATCAGGAGCCTGCCTGGAAAGCAAGGAATACATTCAAGCGTAGCAGTCAGAAGCCCGCCTGGAGAACAAGGGAGTACAATTTAAATTTTAGCTTTCAAATTCTTTGTTTTATCTATGTTGAAGTCAGGAGCCCGCCGCAGAGCAGGGAATACATTTCAAGTTGAAGTCAGGAGCCCGCCTGGAGAGCAGGAAATACTTTCAAGCGTAGCAGTCCGGAGCCCACCAGGAGAACAAGGGAGTACAATTTAAGTTTTAGCTTTCAAATTCTTTGTTTTGTCTATTTGAAGTCAGGAGCCCGCCTGGACAGTAGGGAATACATTTTAAGTCAGCAGTCAGGAGCCCGCCTGGAGAGCAGGGAATACTTTCAAGCGCAGCAGTCAGGAGCCCGCCTGGAGAACAGGGGAGTATTATTTAAGTTTTATCTTTCAAACTCTTTGTATTGTCTATGTTGAAGTCAGGAGCCCGCCTGGAGAGCAGGGAATACATTTCAAGTCAGCAATCAGGAGCCTGCCTGGAAAGCAAGGAATACATTCAAGCGTAGCAGTCAGAAGCCCGCCTGGAAAACAAGGGAGTACAATTTAAATTATAGCTTTCAAATTCTTTGTTTTGTCTATGTTGAAGTCAGGAGACCGCCGGAGAGCAGGGAATACATTCAAGCGTAGTAGTGAGGAGCCCGCCTGGAGAACAAGGGAGTACAATTTAAATTTTAGCTTTCAAATTCTTTGTTTTGTCTATGTTGAAGTCAGGAGCCCGCCGGAGAGCAGGGAATACATTTCAAGTCAGCAATCAGGAGCCTGCCTGGAAAGTAAGGAATACATTCAAGCGCAGCAGTCAGGAGCCCTCCTGTAGAATAAGGGAGTACAATTTAAATTTTAGCTTTCAAATTCTTTGTTTTGTCTATGTTAAAGTCAGGAGCCCGCCGGAGAGCATGGAATACATTTCAAGTTGAAGTCAGGAGCCCGCCTGGAGAGCAGGAAATACTTTCAAGCATAGCAGTCAGGAGCCCGCCTAGAGAACAAGGGAGTACAATTTAAGTTTTAGCTTTCAAATTCTTTGTTTTGTCTATTTGAAGTCAGGAGCCCGCCTGGACAGCAGGGAATACATTTTAAGTAAGCAGTCAGGAGCCCGCCTGGAGAGCAGGGAATACTTTCAAGCGCAGCAGTCAGAAGCCTGCCTGGAGAACAAGGGAGTATTATTTAAGTTTTATCTTTCAAACTCTTTGTATTGTCTATGTTGAAGTCAGGATCCCGCCTGGAGAGCAGGGAATACATTTCAAGTTGAAGTCAGGAGCCCGCCTGGAGGGCAGGGAATACTTTCAAGCGTAGCAGTCAGGAGCCCGCCTAGAGAATAAGGGAGTACAATTTAAGTTTTAGCTTTCAAATTCTTTGTTTTGTCTATTTGAAGTTAGGAGCCCACCTGGAGAGTAGGGAATACATTCAAGCGTAGCAGTCAGGAGCCCGCCTGGAGAACAAGGGAGTACAATTTAAATTTTAGCTTTCAAATTCTTTGTTTTGTCTATGTTGAAGTCAGGAGCCCGCCGGAGAGCAGGGAATAAATTTCAAGTCAGCAATCAGGAGCCTGCCTGGAAAGCAAGGAATATATTCAAGCGCAGCAGTCAGGAGCCCGCCTGGAGAATAAGGGAGTACAATTTAAATTTTAGCTTTCAAATTCTTTGTTTTGTCTATGTTAAAGTCAGGAGCCCGCCGGAGAGCAGGGAATACATTTCAAGTTGAAGTCAGGAGCCCGCCTGGAGAGCAGGAAATACTTTCAAGCATAGCAGTCAGGAGCCCACCTGGAGAACAAGGGAGTACAATTTAAGTTTGAGCTTTCAAATTCTTTGTTTTGTCTATTTGAAGTCAGGAGTCCGCCTGGAGAGCAGGGAATACTTTCAAGCGCAGCAGTTAGGAGCCCGCCTGGAGAACAAAGGAGTACAATTTAAATTTTAGCTTTCAAACTCTTTGTTTTGTCTATGTTGAAGTCAGGAGCCCGCCGGAGAGCAGGGAATACATTTCAAGTTAAAGTTAGGAGCCCGCCTGGAGAGCAGGAAATACTTTCAAGCATAGCAGTCAGGAGCCCGCCTGGAGAACAAGGGAGTACAATTTAAGTTTTAGCTTTCAAATTCTTTGTTTTGTATATTTGAAGTCAGGAGCCCGCCTGGAGAGCAAGGAATACATTTCAAGTAAGCAATCAGAAGCCCGCCTGGAGAGCAGGGAATACTTTCAAGCGCAGCAGTCAGAAGCCCGCCTGGAGAACAAGGGAGTACAATTTAAGTTTTATCTTTCAAACTCTTTGTTTTGTCTATGTTGAAGTCAGGAGCCCGCCTGGAGAGCAGGGAATACATTTCAAGTTGAAGTCAGGAGCCCGCCTGGAGAGCAGGGAATACTTTCAAGCGTAGCAGTCAGGAGCCCTCCTGGAGAACAAGGGAGTACAATTTAAGTTTTAGCTTTCAAATTCTTTGTTTTGTCTATGTTGAAGTCAGGAGCCCACCGGAGAGCAGGGAATACATTTCAAGTCAGCAATCAGGAGCTTGCCTGGAAAGCAAGGAATACATTCAAGCGTAGCAGTCAGAAGCCCGCCTGGAGAACAAGGGAGTACAATTTAAATTTTAGCTTTCAAATTCTTTGTTTTGTCTATGTTGAAGTCAGGAGCCCGCCGGAGAGCAGGGAATACATTTCAAGTTGAAGTCAGGAGCCCGCCTGGAGAGCAGGAAATACTTTCAAGCATAGCAGTCAGGAGCCCGCCTGGAGAACAAGGGAGTACAATTTAAGTTTTAGCTTTCAAATTCTTTGTTTTGTCTATTTGAAGTCAGAAGCCCGCCTGGAGAGCAAGGAATACATGTCAAGTCAGCAATCAGAAGCCCGCCTGGAGAGCAGGGAATACTTTCAAGCGCAGCAGTCAGGAGCCCGCCTGGAGAACAAGGGAGTACAATTTAAGTTTTATCTTTCAAACTCTTTGTTTTGTCTATGTTGAAGTCAGGAGCCCGCCTGGAGTGCAGGGAATACATTTCAAGTTGAAGTTAGGAGCCCGCCTGGAGAGCAGGGAATACTTTCAAGCGTAGCAGTCAGGAGCCCTCCTGGAGAACAAGGGAGTACAATTTAAGTTTTAGCTTTCAAATTCTTTGTTTTGTCTATTTGAAGTCAGGAGCCCGCCTAGACAGCAGGGAATACATTTCAAGTCAGCAATCAGGAGCCTGCCTAGAAAGCAAGGAATACATTCAAGCATAGCAGTCAGAATCCCGCCTGGAGAACAAGGGAGTACAATTTAAATTTTAACTTTCAAATTCTTTGTTTTGTCTATGTTGAAGTCAGGAGCCCGCCGGAGAGCAGGGAATACATTTCAAGTTGAAGTCAGGAGCCCGCCTGGAGAGCAGGAAATACTTTCAAGCGTAGCAGTCCGGAGCCTGCCTGGAGAACAAGGGAGTACAATTTAACTTTTAGCTTTCAAATTCTTTGTTTTGTCTATTTGAAGTCAGGAGCCCGCCTGGACAGCAGGGAATACATTTTGAGTCAGCAGTCAGGAGCCCGCCTGGAGAGCAGGGAATACATTCAAGTACAGCAGTCAAGAGCCTGCCTGGAGAACAAGGGAGTATTATTTAAGTTTTATCTTTCAAACTCTTTGTTTTGTCTATGTTGAATTCAGGAGCCCGCCTGGAGAGCAAGGAATACTTTCAAGCGTAGCAGTCAGGAGCCCGCCTGGAGAATAAGGGAGTACAATTTAAGTTTTAGCTTTCAAATTCTTTGTTTTGTCTATTTGATGTCAGGAGCCCGCCTGGAGAGTAGGGAATACATTCAAGCGTAGCAGTCAGGAGCCTGCCTGGAGAACAAGGGAGTACAATTTAAATTTTAGCTTTCAAATTCTTTGTTTTGTCTATGTTGAAGTCAGGAGCCCACCGGAGAGCAGGGAATACATTTCAAGTCAGCAATCAGGAGCTTGCCTGGAAAGCAAGGAATACATTCAAGCGCAGCAGTCAGGAGCCCACCTGGAGAACAAGGGAGTACAATTTAAATTTTTTCTTTCAAATTCTTTGTTTTGTCTATGTTGAAGTCAGGAGCCCGCTGGAGAGCAGGGAATACATTTCAAGTTGAAGTCAGGAGCCCGCCTGGAGAGCTGGAAATACTTTCAAGCATAACAGTCAGGAGCCCGCCTGGAGAACAAGGGAGTACAATTTAAGTTTTAGCTTTCAAATTCTTTTTTTTTGTCTATTTGAAGTCAGGAACCCGCCTGTAGAGCAGGGAATACATTTCAAGTCAGCAATCAGGAGCCCGCCTGGAGAGCAGGGAATACTTTCAAGCGCAGTAGTCAGGAGCCCGCCTGGAGAACAATGGAGTACAATTTAAGTTTTATCTTTCAAACTCTTTGTTTTGTCTATGTTGAAGTCAGGAGCCCGCCTGGAGAGCAGGGAATACATTTCAAGTTGAAGTCAGGAGCCCGCCTGGAGAGCAGGGAATACTTTCAAGCGTAGCAGTCAGGAGCCCGCTTCGAGAACAAGGGAGTACAATTTATGTTTTAGCTTTCAAATTCTTTGTTTTGTCTATTTGAAGTCAGGAGCCCGCCTGGAGAGCAGGAAAACATTCAAGCGTAGCAGTCAGGAGCCCACCTGGAGAACAAGGGAGTACAATTTAAATTTTATCTTTCAAATTCTTTGTTTTGTCTATGTTGAAGTCAGGAGCCCGCCGGAGAGCAGGGAATACATTTCAAGTCAGCAATCAGGAGCCTGCCTGGATAGCAAGGAATACATTCAAGCGTAGCAGTCAGGAGCCCGCCTGGAGAACAAGGGAGTACAATTTAATTTTTAGCTTTCAAATTCTTTGTTTTGTCTATGTTGAAGTCAGGAGCCCGCCGGAGAGCAGGGAATATATTTCAAGTCAGCAATCAAGAGTCCGCCTGGAGAGCAGGAAATACATTCAAGCGTAGCAGTCAGGAGACTGCCTGGAGACCAAGGGAGTACAATTTAAATTTTTGCTTTCAAATTCTTTGTTTTGTCTATGTTGAAGTCAGGAGCCCGCCGGGAGAGCAGGGAATACATTTCAAGTTGAAGTCAGGAGCCCGCCTAGAAAGCAGGGAATACTTTCAAGTTGGCAGTCAGGAGCCCGCCTGGAGAACAAGGGGGTACAATTTAAGTTTTAGCTTTCAAATTGTTTGGTTTGTCTATGTTGAAGTCAGGAGACCGCCTGGAGAGTAGGGAATATATTTCAAGTTGATGTTAGGAGCCCGCCTGGAGAGTAGGGAATACTTTCAAGCGTAGCAGTCAGGAGCCCGCCTGGAGAACAAGGGAGTACAATTTAAATTTTAGCTTTCAAATTCTTTGTTTTGTCTATCTTGAAGTTAGGAGCCCGCCTGGAGAGCAGGGAGCGCTTTCAAGTTGAAGTCAGGAGCCCGCCTGGAAAGTAGGGAATACTTTCAAGTCAGCAATCAGGAGCCCTCCTGGAGAACAAGGGAGTACAATTCAAGTTTTAGCTTTCAAGTTCTTATTGATATTTGGTAATGTGATCCATTTTACACTTACATCGTTGCCCAGTCACCAAGCCGGGGTAGAAACTTTTCTTTGTTTTGTCTATTTTTTTTTTGAAGTCAGGAGCCCGCCTGGAGAGCAGAGAATACATTTCAAGTTAGCAGCTAGGAGCCCTCCTGAATAGCAGGGAATACATTCAAGTTTAGCAGTCAGGAGCCCGCCTGGAGAGTAGGGAATACATTTAAGTTTAGCAGTCAGGAGCCCGCCTGGAGAGCATGGAATACATTTCAAGTTAGCAGTTAGGAGCCTGCCTGGAGAGTAGGGAATACATTCAAGTTTAGCAGTCAGGGGCCCGCCTGAAGAGCAGGGAATACATTTCAAGTTCAGCGGTCAGGAGCCCACCTCTAGAGCAGGGAATACATTTCAAGTTAGCAGTCAGGGGCCCTGCCTGAAGAATAGGGTCAGTTTTTAGTTTAGTCAAGCTTAGTTGATAGTTTTCCTAGTCTATTCTTTAGTTTACTTTCATCATTGCATCAATAGTACAAGTGGTTTACAATTTTGCTAACAACTCACAAATCTTCCTAGTGCAAACTGGGCAGAAAAATTTTGTTGTTTTGTCTATTTTGTTGTAATCAGGCGCCCACCTGGAGAACAAGGGGAGACAAATCAAGTTTCTAAGGAAAGCAGTTTCGAAGGAAGACAGTTCAAGTTTCAGGGGAAGTGGTTCAAGGTGCAAGGGAAAACAGTGTCAAGTAACAAGAGAAGACGGTTCGAGTTCAACAGTCAGCCGTCCACCTGAAGAAAAGGAAAAGCATCTCAGATTGCAATTCAAGTTAGCAACCAAATAATCTCGCGGCAAGAATGCAAGTCAATAGTCCAAGGTGATCAACAGAAATTAGTCACAATAAAGAAAAAGAGAGAAAGGCAAGAAATGAATCCAATGCAGAAGTTGATGAAAGATGTGAACTGCTTAAGACATGGTGGAAGTCACAAGCACTACATGTCCGGTCTTGATCCAAAAGCTGTAGAAGAACGAGCTAGCACCTGCAGCTAACAAGCGCCAAGGTTCAAATCTAAAGTCTGCATGAAGAACCATTCAAGACTCAAGATCAAGCTTCAGAAGACTTATAGATAGGAACCTTGTAACTCGTAGTTGAAAGGTTTAGTTAGACTTTTTCATTTGATTTTTGATGTAATAACAGGGACCGCGGACCAGAACCTCGGCGGAACGGCACCTCGATCGGATCTCCACCTCGGCATACTCCGTCATCTCACTCATCTCTGAACTACACGTGGCTTGATTCCTTTATAGCCAAGGATATGTAGGCAGTCCAGATACCAGGGCTCGGTCACATTCCCCTCTCTCTTAGTTTTAGTTTCTCCAAATAAGGGTCAGGTCAAAAAAACCTGTCTAGTCAGTCTTTGTCTGAAAACTCTACGCGTTTCCACTCAAAGAGGGGCAGCTGTAGACATGTGATTTTTGACCCTCCCCAAGATTTTTTTATATTAGCGTAAAATATTTAATTTAGGCATAATATAGATATTTTAAGTAATTTTGACTCTTTTACTTTATTTTATTACAAGAAAACAAAAAATCACAAAAATAGGTTCATTAATGTTTTGTAGTCATTTTTAATCTAAAAAGAAATCTTAAAAAAAATATATACAACAATAGTATCGTATTTTTATTTTAATATGATATTGGAAAATACCAAATTAGATTTGCTTTAATGGTTAGTTTTATTTTAATAATTATTTGAATAGTAGGAATAATTAACAAATGAGCCCGTATTTTTAATCTCATTCGCAGCGAAAGAATAGAACTTGGGCTGGAGCAACCCATTTTTAGGCCTAATTTTGGACCTAGCCCACAATTGCCAAGCCCATAATTCCTAGGCCCATACACCTTAACCTAAAAACCCTACCAAAAACCTACAATACAAAAAGAAGGCTTAAGACTAAAGGAGAGGAAACGGACAAAAGGCTAAAAAGAAAAGCTGCGCAGCTTTTGTTTCAACAGGGACCCCCCCCCATCGGATCTCTTTCTTCACCAACGAAGAAAGCTTCTTCGTTTAAGAAGCTGGAACGAAAAGCAGCAAAAGCTGCGCATGATCGAAATGAAGAAGGCTGAAGAACCAAAAAAAAATGCAAAGGTTTCGCATCTCAAAACCAACACTAGAGAACGCCACCCCACCCCCCTCGCGTCTATCTTCTTCGTCTATCTTATTCGACCCTCCCGCGCGCGTGTTGTTGTTCCTGTCCAAATGACCCTACGTTGTCGGTGATGCTGTTCTGTCCAAACGACCATCCTACACCATGAACAGCCATGCAAGACAGTAGCCGACCCTTCTTCATCCTCTCCTTCAGCATATAGCACCCCATCTCCGTCATCAACCACCGGCGACCACCATTGAAGCCGGCAAACACACACACACACACTGCTACCGTTCCACCATCCCACATTTGTCGCTACCATAACTGGCCGGAAATGCAGCAAAAACAGTGACAGAAACGTGAGAAGTTTCCAGTCATCGTCCCGTTCGAGGCCGTCGAGTTTGTTCGTTCGAGCTTGTTTGAGCTTCACGGAGAGGTTTCGAGTTCCGGTTAGCAGAGGTCTTGCTAGTGTTGTTGTTGTATTTCTCGGTCGAGTTCTAGTCATTTGTTGATATACTGTAATTTTGGCCATTTATGGAAAAGATCCGGCTGGGTTTTAATGTTTCGGCGATGTTGTTCGTTGGAGGCTTTATATTTGCTTGAATACTGAAGAACTATTGTTGCTATATTATGGCTGCTGCATATGCTGGCGAATAAAATTGTTTACAGTAAAATACACGCGAGCATTGGTATTTCAAAGGCTGGCGTAAGTGGGGGTGGTAGTCTTTCTTCACATGTTGACAAGTTCTTTGAGGCATTATAAATTCTTATGTGGGAATCTCGTGCAAGACGTGAAGTAAATTAAAATAGAGGTAGTGATGGTTTGTTTCATGGACAATAAATTGCCTCTACTTCAGAAAGCATCATCATATTAATTTTGTCAAGGATTCAAGTTAAAGCAACAATTCCAAGTTGAATTTAGTGGCGAGCTGTTTGCCGAAATGGAAAGACTCTTGCAGTTTAACTCTTAAATGGCCAAAATAGAAAGAGTCGATTCGAGGCAGCCGAGGTCTTGTTGGCGATCTTGTGCATTTACGAGTTTCAAAGTTGTCCGGTAATTCAAATTTCAGATTCAATATTAAGGTCCGTTTCTGCTATTCTGTAAAGTTTTTCCTTGTACACTTATTGTGAAGTTTTTGATGATTATGGCTGTGCTAAAATCCGGGTGTGCATTTCATGTGACCCTACTATAATTTTAAATAATGATAGTAGAAATAAATATGTTATAAATTCGGGTGTGCATTTCATGTGACCCAAATCCAAATCTTAACAACGTCAAATAGAATACGTCTCAGACTGTGGGTGCATTTCATGTGGCACGGTCAAAAGTGTGTTTTGGTTGACGTTAAAATCTTCCTTAAAATGAATAAGAGCGGTTATAAAGTTAAAATGCATATAGGTTCAAAATGTTCTAAAATCATATAATAGGCCAATTATAACAGTTGAGCAACCGTGCTAGAACCACGGATCCGGAAATGCCTAACACCTTCTCCCGGGTTAACAGAATTCCTCACTCGGATTTTTGGTTCGCGGACTGTATTATAGAGTCAACCTTTTCCTCGACTCGGGATTCGAACCGGTGATTTGGGACACCATAAATCTCCCTAGTGGCGACTCTGAATCTTTTAACAATAAATCCCGTTTCGATTGTCCTTTAATTGGAAAAACTCCTTTATTTATACCCTTCTGGGGTGTAAGGAAAAAAGGAGGTGTGACAGATGATCACTTAACCTAAACGCACAGAGTTGACGAAGAAGGATTTGCCTAGGCAGAATATAAGATTTCAAAATCGAGGGTTTGGCTATTTTTATCAAAAGTTAAAGTAGAAAGCTCAGATTTGGACGAGATTTTGAGGAATTTTCAGAGGCATCGATTGGGTAATAATTCTACACTTGATTTTGGTTATATCCCACTAATCTGTCATTTATTTCATCCTTTAATTTCGGATTTGAGGTGAAAATTTTGGAAAAAATGGGAGAAGTTCTTCAACTAAGATTTCGGGTTTTGATGGAGATTTTAATATCGGATTTGGATAATTTTGGTACGAGTGAGCTCGTGAGTGAATGAGTGTTCATATTTTGTAACTTTTACCCAATTCCGAGACGTGGGCACGGGTCGACTTTTTGGGGTGATTTTATAATTTCTTGCTTTAGCTTTGATTTTATTAATTAGATTATCTTATTATAATTATATTTATGGTATGTAATTGATTTTGGATAGATAAGGCCATTTGGCGCCGGATATTCGTGGAAAAGGCATTGTTATCGATTGATTAAGCTTGGTTCGAGGTAAGTGTCTTGCCTAACCTTGTGTTGGGAACTCCCCTTAGGATTTGATATTGTTGTGATATGTGAGCGCCGTGTACGTGAGGTGACGAGTGCGTGCACGGGCTATTTGTTGTCAAAAAAATCCGACTTTTACTTAATAATAACCTGTTTTCTCCTTAATTGAGTTATACTAGCATGTGTAGTTATCCTGTTTAGCCTAGAATAGCATGTTTACATGTCTTAAATGCGTACCTAAACTCTGTGCAGCATGCTTAGTTGTTCTCCTATTTTTCCTTGACTTGTACTTAGCTTAACCAGTAAGATTTTGTGTTGTAACTTTTATTCTATTGTTTTGAGCTACGTATTTACTTTGGGACTACGGGACAGTATCACGGGAGGTCCCCCTGCATATTTACTTTGGGACTACGGGAAGGTATCCCGGGAGATCCCCCTGCACATTTACTATTGAGACTATAAGGCGGTACCTCGGGAGTTCTCCCTATACATTTACTTTTGGGACTACGAGATGGTATCTCGGGAGATCCCCCACTATTTATCCTTGTGTGTTGTATTGTTACTTCTTTGTGGATTTATTTTTGTTAAATTCTAGTCTTTATTATAGTACGATATTTTCTTTGCCTTAATTATTTTATATACCCGAGTGGGCCCTGACCTGACCTCGTCACTCGACCGAGGTTAGGCTTGGCACTTACTAGGTACCATTGTGGTGTACTCATGCTACTCTTATGCACATGTTTTCGTGTGCAGATCTAGGTACCTCCTACCAGCCTCGCTTTTAGTTGCATACCTGCTGCTGCTCCAGAGACTTCAAGATACATTTGCCCGCCTACAAACCTTGGAGTCTCCCTCTATCTATTTTGTGTTGTTCTTCCTTTACTTCTTATAGATACTTATGTATAGAAAAGTTAGACAAAGTCTTAAAAGATTGTGACTTATGGTGTTCCGGGTCTTGGGAGAATTTTGTGTATATTTTGAAAGTTGGTTATTGTACATGCCGAACGGCATTTCTATCAATATGTAAATATCTGTTGATGTTAGTTGTTAAGGTTTGCTTTCATTTTTTGTTATTTTCGCAAATGTGAGGCTTACCTAGTCATAGAGACTAGGTGCCATCACGACATCTCACAGAGGGAGGATTGGGTTGTGACACTTTGGTAGCAAGAACAATATCTAGAACAAAGTACTTGGCAAAATAATGTTAAGAGAGTAAGAGAAAAAATTTTGCATTTTATCATACTAGTATTTTGCGTCCTTACATTGAGTACAAATTACTTAATGTATAGCTAGATTTAAGGGAGACGAGATCCCCAAATAAAGATCATCTTTAATGCTAATAAAGACCCATCTTAATAGTTGCATAATTGTTGAGTGTACTAAGATTCGTTGTAACGGCTGCTTGTCACGCCTCTGCCTCGGGGAGCGGGACCGGTGCTCAACCGAGATGTCCTAGTCAAGCAAGCCTAGTTGACCTTGCCCATGAATGATTTAATAATAACTGACAAGAGACAGACAACGAGAGGATAAAAGTATACAACATCATATTTCATTATTTACAGGAGCTTCATTGATAATTACCAAAAGATTATAACTTGAAGCTAACGACCAAAATAGCATTTTAAAGACCCATCAAACTAACATAACCTACAGTATATCTACGGAGCCTCTAATTAAACAAGAGAGTAATATGAAATTTTTTGATGATAAGGCCCCAGCTATACCTCAAAATAATATGTACAAGCATCAAAATGATACAAGGCCTCGATATGAAGTATGGCTTACCAAATAAGCCGAAAAGAGGGTATGCTGCTATCAATGATCAGTGCAGCCTGTTGTGGAACCACCTCCATCCACTAAAAATGCAGCGCTCCCGAAAAAAGGGACGTTAATATATATAGTATGTAAAGCTAAATACCCTCTCATGGAACAAAGTGCCGACATAATAGGAGAGAAATATGGAAGTAGTAAGAAAATAAATAATATTTAAATGCCAAGTAAACAGAGTAAACCTTCAAGTAAGCATTAATATTTTAAGTTGGGGGATCCTTAGTACCGACACACTACCGTGCACATGGCATGGAGTCCGATCTCTACCCTATCGGCTAGGTCGTCTCACCACAATATCGTGTGGGTCGACATAGTCTTTGCTAGCTATCCATTCATCCTAATCAAGGGGAATAATCTCAATATATCATAACGGAAATTTATCCCTCACTCAACTCCTATACCAACACGTGTAGTTTCGAGCTTAGGCCTTTACAACCCACCCTTCCTCGATGACCTAACTATTCTCCCCAAAATATTTTTATATAGAAGAAATATATGCATCATAGACATTCAAAAAACCTTTCATTTCATTGGCGCTCTTAGTCATACATGTAAATTCTCATTCTTGACACGATGGCGACATTCACGTTTCATACTTTTATTTCTTTACTTGTCATAGATTATCATAAAACATTAAAGACATATAAAATGTTAGGAAAGTATAGCTCCAACTTATGAGTATGTAAGAGCTTAGAACACATTGGAACATTTACAAGGAAGAGTATAGTGTTTTCAATGGAATCATAGATTGAGTACATATTCAGTTGATAAATCGATCATACTTGGATTAGTTTCCAAGGGAGAGCATGATATAATAAGAGCAATTGAGACATGATTTGAGTAACTATACATTCAATATAACAAACATTTGTGACGATTTAACACAATAGGAATAGGAACTCGGACAAACCGAACATGGAATAATTAAGGAGATCATGAAAATCCAATTCTACGGAGGGAGTTTAGCCAACATACCTCAATTGAGCTTCCATTAGAATTACTACGGTGTTCCATTACTCTTAGCAATTCAATCTACATTAACATAGTCTGGTAATGATCCGGCTGGTTGTTTTGAGTATTGTAGCCCCGTTCCTCCATAATTGCTTATTCTATATTTGTTTGTTGTTATGTGACTTTCCGCAGTGGTTGGTTTGGTTCCGGAGATGTTTCGGAATGAATTGGGACACTTAGTCCCAAGGTTGGAAGCTTAAGTTGAAAGAGTTGACCAGATATTGATTTATGTGTAAACAACTTCGGAATAGAGTTTTGATGGTTCTGATAGCTCCGTATGGTGATTTTGGACTTATCAATGTGTATGGATATAGATTTGGAGGTCTGTAGGTGGTTTTGGCTTGAATTGGCGAAAGTTAGAAAGTCGAAGGTTTGGAGAGTTGGGAATTTTGACAGAGAGTTGACTTTATTGATACCGAGCTCGGATTTTGACTCCAGAAGTTGGAATAGGTTCGTTGTATCATTTATGGCTTGTGTGCAAAATTTGAGGTTAATCGGAATTGGTTTGATAAGTTTCAACATCGATTGTTTTGGGCTTTGGCAGATTTTCTGGATTTTTGGTGTCTCGCTTGTGCGAGATTTGGGTTGTACCTGCACAAGGTGGGATGCATGTGCGGTGTTTTGTCTGAGTGGCCCACTCCTACGAATGGAGGCCACATCCGTGAGGGCGCTTTGCCGAGAATAACAGCAATAATAAAACATGATAGTATGTAGCATAAGGTAGACCCTCCTTATGAGTATGTAAGAAAAATGTTTGGCCTCATTTATCGCTGCGACTTGTTTGATCAACCCAACCCCATCTTCATCAGCTTTGTCTTTATAATCTCGATTTGAATTCAAAGTGTCAGAGGAAATTAATTAAACAAATAGTTATAGTAATTAATTTCAACACCGATTGAATAATTTAAGGAATCATAATTATTTGTTTGCGGAAATTGGATGGACCAATTAAGAAAGTAAAATTTACTTGTTAGATAGTAACTATATCATATATGATGTAGATAACTTAAAAGAGGCATTTTGCATCTGATTTATTAAAACAATAAAGGAAACAAAATCTAAGACAACAATTATAAACGATATTATTGGTGTTAATGCATAAAATTCAAAATGATATTGTGTTTGATCGTATGTTTTTTTGCAACTGGCGGAAGGGATATTCATATCCATATTTGTATAATAGCCACAAACAGATACT
Source organism: Nicotiana sylvestris (assembly GCF_000393655.2). Taxonomy (NCBI): domain Eukaryota; kingdom Viridiplantae; phylum Streptophyta; class Magnoliopsida; order Solanales; family Solanaceae; genus Nicotiana; species Nicotiana sylvestris. Next base: position 109,855,636 of record NC_091064.1, read on the forward strand.
GGAGATGGGTCAAAAAATAATGGATCAAATATGTGGTCAAACTGTTGAGGACAGTAAGCATAGGAAGAAGTATGTTAATCTTCTAATTTAACATTGCCTTGACACATCATTTTCTCAGAAGGTAGATTATTTTTTATAAAGGTTTTGTTTATATAATAATTACCTCAAAGCTCCAAAAGTACTTTTGCGGGTTTTTAAATCTTGAAGATCATGACTCGAAGCTTGGTGGGTGTGGAAGGGTTGTTTCCTTAAAGGATTAAAAAACATCACTTCCCGTGCTTGGTTATACGTACATTGGGCTAATTTTTTGAAATATTCTTGAAGATGAGTGTTTCCTTTTCTTTTTTTTTCCAAATTTTGAAAGTTGGTCAAGAAAAATAATTCTACTCATAAAATTTCAACTTTTTAACAAGTTAAGCATGTCCAAACACAACTTCAATTTCTAAATATAATTTTTCAATTTAACTTCAAATACTAATTTTAAAAATTACCACATGTTTATGTCCAAACACCTACTTAGATTCCAACAACTAAAACCTTCCTGTCACAGTGGCTTACAAGGAGCACGCAAATATGCATTGTTAGTCGATACAGTCACACGATGATTGAAACCCCTTGTTATCGATCGATGATAGCAATAAATATGTTGCTCAAAATTCCCTTGTTCCATACAAAGGAAGTGGCACAATTCTCATATGAAGGATTTGATCCAATCAAAAAACGTAAGCCATGACCCAAAGTGGACCTTGACCAAGAGACCAACAAACTATGGAACCTCTTAATGGGAAATGAAGTCAGTGCAGAGACAATGGACAAGGACAAGGCTTAATTAAGAGGTTATCATCTAGTTGTCGGTGTCCTTCTCCATAGTTTGTTAGTCTCTGGATCAAGGTCCGCTATAGGTTGTGGCTTACATCTTTTGATTAGATCAAATCCCTCATGTGAGGCACATGTGCCACTTTCCTTGTATGCAACAAGAGCCTTTTGCTCAACATATTTCTTGCTATTACCAATAACAAGGTGTTATATTGTCGTCTGAATGTGTGGACTGACAATACTGCATATATGTCAGCTCCTTGTAAGCATGTGTGATAGTAGGGTTGTAGTTATTGGAATCTAAATAGGTGTTTGGACATAAAACTATGAAATTTTAAAAAATTAATATTTGAAGTTAAGTTAAAAAAATTTATTTGGAAATTAGAATTGTACTTGGACATGCATTTAATTTGAATACAAGTTGAAATTTTGTTAGTTGAAAGATTTTTCTTGACCAACTTTCAAATTTTAAAAATAGGGAAATGCAAATTTCACCAAACTTTTGCTCACTACTCGTTGTCTTCTCCACTTTCACCTTCCCCATTGGTTCATCAATTGCATCCCTCAATGCGGGAATTACTGGCACGAACCCATGAGTGTCAAAAATTTGTTGCAACTTGCTCTATCAATCCAATTTCATCCTCATCAGCTACGTCCCATGATAATGATCTAGAATGAAAAGGACTAGAATGAGTAAATTTACGGGAAAAGAAGCAAAAAGTGGGACGGTGCTTAGATGAAGGCGATAAGTGAAGACTTTATATATATGTATAAAAGGATGGAGAAATTTCAAAACCTATATACTGTAAATCAAATCACAAATTGATAATGGTAAGAAGAGGAAATTAAATTAATTCTTCTAATCTGTGGTTCATTGTAAATCCGTAGCATAAGTGGTAAAGCGTTAAATAAACTTCTATTTTATCTCACAAAATCTAATTAAAGCAGCAAAGAAGGAAAACTTTTTATTTCTATAGATATAGAAAAAATTCTCATTTTTCCTTTGAAACTATTGTTGTGACGAGTCAACAGGGGTAAGAAGATAAAACATTAATTTTATCTCTTAGAATCTAATAAAAGCAACAGAAAAGGAAAAAGTGTTATTTGTGCAGATAGACATAGACAAAACTTCAAGATATTATTTTAAAATTATTTCTGTGACGAGTAAATAAATATAAGTAGGTAAACCCTTTATTTAGAAACTTGATAAATTTTTCTCTCAAATGATCTGTTAAGTTTAGGACTATTCGCATCCTTAGATACTGTACTTAGCTTTCTTACCTAATCTTGTGTGTTACATGCCACTAAGTCCGTCAACTTATATGAATAAGTACATTGAGGTTCACCTAAGCTAGACCAAAATATTCAACTTAATAAATGTTGATTAAATATTTTACATTTATATAAGATAACAAAAATAGATCAACCTCCGCTCTAAAAGATGTAATTAACCAATTCCTTTAGTTTTAGTCAATCATATTTGACTTCCTGAAGAATTTGAGCATCTAGGACCATATACACATAGGGGCGGATTCGGAATTTCGAGAAGATGTGTGTATTATAGAGAACACGAGTGGAGGTAGAGTACAATGGTTTCGCTGTATAAGAACAAAGGCGATATCCAGAGCTGTAATAACTACAGGGGTATCAAATTACTGAGTCATACCATGAAAGTCTGGGAGAGAGTGGTAGAAATGAGAGTGCGAAAGATGGTGTCTATTTCAGATAACCAGTTCGGGTTCATGCCGGGGCGATCTACCACAGAAGCCATCCACCTTATTAGGAGGATGGTGGAACAATAAAGGGATGAGAAGAAGGATCTCCACATGGTGTTTATCGATCTAGAGAAAGCGTACGACAGGGTTCCTAGGGAGGTCTTATGGAGATGCCTAGAGGTTAAAGGGGTCTCGGTTGCCTACATTAGGGTGATTAAAGACATGTATTATGGAGCTAAGACTCGGGTTAGGACAGTAGGAGGCGACTCCGACCATTTTTCGGTTGTTACAGGGTTGCACCAAGGGTCTGTGTTTAGCCCTTTCCTATTTGCCCTGGTGATGGATTCCATAATGTATCATATTCAAGGGGAGGTGTCATGGTGCATGCTATTTGCTGATAACATAGTCATAATTGACGAGACATGACGCAGCGTCAACGAGAGGCTAGAGGTTTGGAGACATGCCCTTGAGTCTAAAGGTTTCAGGTTGAGAAGGACGAAGACGGAATACCTCGAGTGCAAATTTGGGGCCGAGCCGACGGAAGCAGGAATGGAACTGAGGCTTGACTCTCAAGTCAGCCCTAAGAGGGGTAGTTTCAAGTACCTTGGGTCAGTTATTCAGGGGATCGGGGAGATCGACAAGGATGTCACACACCGTATAGGGGTGGGGTGGATAAAGTGGAGGTTAGCGACGGGAGTCTTGTGTGACAAGAAAGTGTCACCGTTACTAAAAAGTAAGTTTTATAGAGTAGTGGTTAGGCCTGCTATGTTGTATGGGACCAAGTGTTGGCCGGTTAAGAACTCACACATCCAGAAGATAAAAGTAGCAGAGATGAGGATGTTGAGATGGATGTGCGGGCATACAAGGATGGATAAGATTAGGAATGAAGATATTCGAGAGAAGGTGGGTGCGACCCCCATAGAGGACAAGATGCGGGTATCAAGACTCAGATGGTTCAGGCACATTCAGAGGAGGACCATTGATGCACCAGTGAGGAGGTGTGAGCGACTGGCTGTGGTGGACACGAGGAGAGGTAGAGGGAGACCTAAGAAGTATTGGGGAGAGGTGATCAGACAGGACATGGCACGACTTAGGATTATGGAGGACATGGCCCTTGACAGAGAATTGTGGAGGTCGAGCATTAAGGTTGTAGGTTAGAGGAAGTTGTGAATATTTCTACAGCACACTAGAGTGAGACTAGCCAGTTAGGAGTTAGTCTTAGGATGCTACTGATCAGCTACTGATGCAGGGCTTTATCTGTTGGATATTAGTATACTTTCCATCCTTTCGTATTTCCTATATTTCTTATATTGTTGTTATTTTGTTATTTTATGTTATGTATTTTATGTTATTTAATTATGAGTTTAGTGATAGTACTAATATATCGTCTCTTGTTGCTCTCTTAAGCCGGGGGTCTCCTGAAAACAGCCTCTCTGCCCCTCGGGGTAGGGGTAAGGTCTGCGTACATATTACCCTCCCCAGACCCCACTTGTGAGATTATACTGAGATGTTGTTGTTGTTGTTGTAACCTTTAGCCCCTATTTAGATGGAGTCACACTACTAGAAATCGGGGAAAAAGCGACCAAAAATTAGCTACCAAATTTGGTCTGTCAAGAAAAGAGACCAATGTTGGTCGCCAAACTGCCGAAAATAATAAAAAAAATATTTGAAATACTTTAGCGACCAAAGTTGGTCGCTATTTGGCCGCAAATTTAGTCAAATTGTTGACTGGACTGGTCAGACTTGCTTGGTCAAATATATACTGAGATTAGCGACCAATATTGGTCGCTAAAGTGGGACCCACATTAAATTTGTTAATAATTTTATTATTATTTTATAAAACTTATAAAATATAAATATATATAATTTAAAACTTGCGACCAACGTTGGTCGCTAATTGAAGGATAAGTTGATAGCGGCCAACATTGGTCGCTAACATGGGACCCAGTTATAATATTTTAATAAATATATATTTATTTAAAAAAATTAAAATATAAATAAATATAATTCAAAAGCTAGCGACAAAAGTTGGTCGCTTAATGAAATAGAGACCAACGTTGGTCGCCAACGTGGGACCCAGTTTTAACGTTTAAAAGTTTTTATTATTAATTTAAATATTATATAAAACATAAATAAATCTGATTAAAATTTAGTGACCAAATTTGGTCGCTAAATTAAATTCATGTACTGTTAGGGACCAACTTTGGTCGCTAAATTAAATTCATTTACAGTTAGCGATCAAAGTTGGTCTCTATATGGTCAAAATTAAAAATCACTTTTGTATTTACTATGTAAATAATATAAATATAAGTCGTTAACACTTTTGTAATACAAGGGATGAATAGTACTACGACGCGGGCGTGTGTGTCTATATATATAATATATGTACTTACGCTATACTATGCACTAAGTATAAGTGTATTAGGTAATACTGTATCGAATACAGTTTATATATATATAATATATGTACTTACGCTATACTATGCACTAAGTATAAGTGTATTAGGTAATACTGTATCGAATACAGCTTATATATATATATATATATATATATATATATATATATAATATATGTACTTACGTTATACTATGCACTAAGTATAAGTGTATTAGGTAATACTATATCGAATACAGCTTATATATATATATAATATATGTATTTACGCTATACTATGCACTAAATATAAGTGTAAGATAATACTGTATCGAATACAGCTTATATATATATATAATATATGTACTTACGCTATACTATGCACTAAGTATAAGTGTATTAGGTAATACTGTATCGAATACACCTTATATATATATATAATATATGTACTTACGCTATACTATGCACTAAGTATAAGTGTATTAGGTAATACTATATCGAATACAGCTTATATATATAATATATGTATTTACGCTATACTATGCACTAAGTATAAGTGTATTAGGTAATACTGTATTGAATATAGCTTATGTATATATATATATATATATATATATATATATATATATGTACTTACGCTATACTATGCACTAAGTATAAGTGTATTAGGTAATACTATATCGAATACATCTTATATATATATATATAATATATGTATTTACGTTATACTATGCACTAAGTATAAGTGTATTAGGTAATACTGTATCGAATATAGCTTATATATATATATATAACGGAAAAGGGTCATATTTATCCCTGTACTCTTTAAAAATGGTTATATTTGTCCTTCGTTATACTTTTCTGATATATTTATCCTTACCATTATACTTTAGGATCATATTTGTCCATGTACTCTTCAAAGAGGGTTACATTTCTCCTTCGTCATACTTTTTGACATATTTATCCTTACACTTATACTTTAGGATCATATTTGCCCCTCATGTCTACACTTATTTGTGTCTTTGGGCACCCAATATATAAAATATAGTGGCTTCATTCTGATAATTCACATTACTCTAATATTATTCGTCATTGTAGGTTTATGTTAAACCAGATCGAAGATAAGGGGTGGAGCAAGAGTATTAGGTATGGTTTGAATGAACTCTACAGCTTTTGTTTAGATTTGTGTTCTATTAGGAAATACATTAAATATGTATAAATATTTAATTACGAACTTAATAACTAAAATGAGCTATGAGCAAGATCAGAACCCATGAACTTTAAATCATGACTCTGCCATCCAAAAAGTTGAATTATTTAGATATACTTTTTAAAATATGTAATTTTATTTTATTTTTGAAAAACATGAAAATTATATACCCAAATCACAAAAAATTAGATGTTTTGACCCTTGTAATCGAATTCTTTCATATAAAATGAGAGGATGGAGCAATATTTTCTTTTCGAGAAAAAATATGTTTGAGGAAACCATCCTAGACAATATTAGGCTTCTGGCAGTGCTCTATTTTAAGCACGGACCTTTGTCATTAATTCCATTATTGTGCAACTTCTCGTAATTTAATTTGGTTACTGCAATAATTGTAAGCTGTATCAAATTAGTGATTTTGAGTTCAAAGTTCTTATTTGCCAATATGTTGCCGCTGCTATCCGAAAAATATGGAGCTGAAAAGGAACATTATCTTAAATAGGTGACCATATTTAAATTGGGTGGGCGGATTAAATTATCTTAAATAGGTGACCATATTTAAATTGGAGGAAAAAGAAATCCACATAGGCACCATGTAGGAAAAGAAAGGTGGGACATGGGGATTTAATGGATGAGGGGCAAATATGATCCTAAAGTAAAAGTGTAAGGATAAATATGTTAAAAAGTATGACGAAGGACAAATGTAACCCTCTTTGAAGAGTACAGGGACAAATATGATCCTAAAGTATAATGGTAAGGATAAATATATCAGAAAAGTATAACGAAGGACAAATATAACCATTTTTAAAGAGTACATAGATAAATATGACCCTTTTCCGTATATATAATATATGTACTTACGCTATACTATGCACTAAGTATAAGTGTATTAGGTAATACTGTATCGAATAAAGCTTATATATATATAATATATATACTTACGCTATACTATGCACTAAGTATAAATGTATTAGGTAATACTGTATCGAATATCGAATACAGCTTATATATATAATATATGTACTTACGTTATACTATGCACTAAGTATAAGTGTATTAGGTAATACTGTATCGAATACAGCTTATATATATAATATATGTATTTACGCTATACTATGCACTAAGTATAAGTGTATTAGGTAATACTGTATCGAATACAGCTTATATATATATAATATATGTACTTACGCTATACTATGCACTAAGTATAAGTGTATTAGGTAATACTGTATCGAATATAGCTTATATATATATATATATATATATATATATATATATATAGAATACAGCATATATATATAATATATGTACTTACGCTATACTATGCACTAAGTATAAGTGTATTAGGTAATACTATATCGAATACAGCTTATATATATATATAATATATGTATTTACGCTATACTATGCACTAAGTATAAGTGTATTAGGTAATATTGTATCGAATACAGCTTATATATATAATATATGTACTTACGCTATACTATGCACTAAGTATAAGTGTATTAGGTAATACTATATCGAATACAGCTTATATATATATAATATATGTATTTACACTATACTATGCACTAAGTATAAGTGTATTAGGTAATACTGTATCGAATATAGCTTATATATATATAATATATGTACTTACGCTATACTATGCACTAAGTATAAGTGTATTAGGTAATACCGTATCGAATATAGCTTATATATATATATAATATATATACTTACGCAATACTATGCACTAAGTATAGACTGTTTGACCAAAATAGCGACCAACGTTGGTCGCCATTTTTGACCGTTTGACTAAAAGGCGACCAAAGTTGGTCTCTCTCCTTTCTTTTATTTTTCCGAAAAACTGTGATTTTAGGGGTTCAATTCCAATATATTAGGGTTTAAAGTTATATATTATTTGTTCAACTATGTTTAGTTCAAAGTTAATTCCATGTTAGGGTTTAATTTCTCCATGTTAGGGTTCAATTTATCCATGTTATATATTATTTGCAATTTTTAGGGTTCTTATTAATACTTTTAGGGTTCAAATAAATTAACTATTTAGGTAGACTAATTTATATATGGGGTTAAATTTTATTTTATGAAGCAACAATAATAGGATATGAATTGGACATTTAGTTAACTAAAAAAAGATTAGGCTATGAATTACTAATTTAATTTGTTCTTGCTTTATTTAAATAGATGGAACATCGTTCTTGGATGTACAATAGGAATTATCCTAATCGGCGGGGATTGCGGGAGGATTTTATAGAAGGGGTTGAGGACTTTATTAGACATGCAATGTCACTTCCGCCATACATAAAAGAAGGAGTAATTAGGTGCCCTTGTGTTAAGTGCGACTGTATGAAGTTTGGAAAACCGGAGGAAGTTAAGGTTCATCTTTATATGGTGGGGTTTATAGCGAATTACTTTGTGTGTACTAATCATGGAGAGATGGATGGTAGCCATGGGATATTTCATAACATGGTTGTTGGTGAAAGTAGTAGGTCGAGAGAGAATAGAAATAGTGATTCCAGAATTCATGATATGGTTGCGAATGCTTTTGGAATGCACTTTGGGGGTGAGCCCAGTGAAAATGTTGAACAAACTCCTAATGATGAAGCAAGACATTTTTATGAACAGTTAGAGGAAGCTAGTCGTCCACTACGTGAAGGACGTCCGCACTCTGAGTTGTCTGTTGCAGTTAGATTACTAAGTATCAAATCTGATTGGAATATTTCTCAAGCAGCCATGGATTCTTTCATTGACCTTATGCGTGAACTAGTTGACGAGGAAATCGAATTACCTGGTGATTTCTATAAGGCAAAGAGATTAGTTTCTAAGTTAGGACTTTCGTCAATGAGAATTGATTGTTGTGAAGATGGTTGCATGTTATATTATAAAGATGATGCAAATTTAAGCAGTTGTAAATTTTGCGGAAAGTCTCGTTTCAAGAGGCTTTCCAGCGGGAAGATGGTCGCTATCAAGGCGATGCATTATTTACCTCTTATACCTAGGAGAGGTTATATGCGTCGATGAGTTCGGCTCCTCATATGAGATGGCACTTTGAAAATAGAAGACCACCTGGTGTTATGTGTCATCCTTCATATGGAGAAGCTTGGAAGCACTTTGATAGGTCATATCCATGTTTTGCTAGTGAACCAAGGAACATTCGGTTAGGTCTGTGTGCGGATGGCTTCACGCCTTTTTCTGTATCTGCGACACCGTATTCATGTTGGCCTGTCTTTCTTCCACCTTATAATCTGCCATCCGAGTTGTGCATGACTAGTCCATGTATATTCTTAAATTGTATTATCCCCGATCCACGTAATCCGAAAAGTTTGATAGATGTATATTTGAAACCTTTGATTGATGAGCTAAAACAATTGTGGTACGATGGTGTTGAAACATATGACATATCAACCAAGCAGAATTTCAATTTGCGTGCTAATTTAATGTGGACAATTAATGATTTTCCTGCGTATGGAATGTTGTCTGGGTGGATGACTGCTGGGAAGCTAGCTTGTCCTTACTGCATGGAAAATAGTAAAGCGTTCACTTTGAAACATGGCCGAAAGCAATCATGGTTTGATTGTCATCGTCAATTCTTGCTTGAGGGTCATGAGTTTAAAAGGATGAAAAATGCTTTCAAAAAGAATAAGCTGGAATATGATTATCCACCTCCGATACTTTCAGGTGATGAAATTTGGGAGAGGGTCCAGAACTTCAGTAAAGTTACTGAAGTTCCACCGCATAGATTCCCCGGATACGCTGTTACTCATTAAGGGAAGAAAACCTACGCCGGATGGATCAGAACATTCGTGTACCTTCGGGTAAGATGGAAAAGATATTTCCATGTGGGTTTTTTGATGTGATGGAACACCTTCCAATCCACCTTGTACACTAGGCACGACTTGGAGGGACTGTTCAATGCATATGGATGTATTCCTTTGAGAGGTAATATTATAGTCCATATATAATTTTTTGTTTTATTTGAATGTTCTTGGCTAACCTGAAATTATGTAGGACAATTGGCAAATGCAAACAATTTGTTAAGCAGAGGAATAGAATTGAAGGATCTATATGCGAAGCTTATCTTGCAAAGGAAACTGCTCATTTTTGTTCTTATTATTTTGAGAGCAACGTGCCATGTGCTAAGAATAGGCCCAACAGGCACACGGTCGACCTTACGAATGATCCATTATATCCGCCTATGTCCATATTCAATCAACCATGCCGATGTTCTAAGGATGGTAGAAAGAGAAATTTGAGTGATATGGAGTTCAAGTCAGCTACACTTCATGTGTTGCTAAATTGTCCCGAAGTAGTACCATTTCTCAAGTATTGATTTAATAGTTATCAAAATATAAAATTTACTGTGATTACATCTCAATGAAACTACTAAAAATATTTGATGTGTCACAGTCACTTCGTGGGTCAATTTGGCCAAGATGCTGTATATACGACATTTCATAGGTGGTTCAAACAATTTGTAAGTATATCTTTAAAATATTCTAACACTATGTAGGTAAACAATGTTTGGAAGTTATGCTAACTTATGAATTTTGTTAACAATATGTAGGTAAATGATCCAAATAATGGTGTAAATCAATTTTGGAAAGATATATCTTGGGGACCTGGGGTTGAGGTCACAACATATTCCAAGTACGTTGTGAATGGTTATAAGTTTCATACAGAGGGTTGCTCTAAAAATAAAAAAACAACAACAGTGGGGTGTGGGTTCAAGGTGGTGATGGCAACCAAGTTGGAGATATTGATTATTATGGTGTGCTCAAAGAAATAATAGAACTAGAATATTCAGGTAGGCCATTTAAGAAAATTATTCTCTTTAGATGCAAGTGGTTTGACCCAAATCCAACAAGAGGTACGAGAGTACACAATCAATACAACATAATTGAGGTTAATCATACGAGGGAGTATGATCGCTATGATCCTTTCATAATTGCACATAATGTTAGGCAAGTGTATTATGCTCCTTATCCATTTCGGCGGAATAAGTCTGATTGGTGGGTTGTAATCAAAACTAAGCCTGTAGGTAGGGTCGAAGTCGAGAATGTGTTGGATGTTGCATATCAAAACGATATCTCCAGTGTTCACCAAATAGTGGACGAACTTTTAGAAAATGATTTGGAACATCCTGAACACATATTGGAAGAAGTTGATATAAATGAAGTAAGAATTATAGAAAACGAGGAAGAAGAATCAACTGATGAAGCTCAAACTAGTGAGGAAGAAGAATTCTCTGACGAGGAAGAATACGTCGATGAGCTTTAAAAAGTTGGTTTCTTCGATAACTCTCGTTTATAGATAGTTTCCTTATATGTTTCAATCTAAATATGTATTATATTATGCAGATGACAGGCAAGGGTCGAGGTAACAATGAAGGTAGTGGTTCTCGGGGTCGAGAAAAGGCTAGGAAGCAAAAGAGGAGGGTAGAAGATACTACTCATCAATCTTTTCCACCATCTTCTGATTTGCCTATCACTATGCCACAGCCTCTACCCCATGGCTATACTGAGCTGCCACAGCATCACCATCCCTACACCTTCGTGTAGACCCCGGGTGTTTCTTCACAGGGCCATCGGACTGTGCGTCCGACATACAGTTCACCTGCCTCACTACCACGTGGATCCCACCCATCAGCATCACATGGATCGCATCGATCCATGGCACAGCCACATGGATCACAACCATCAGTGTCACAGCCAGTCAGGTCAAAGCCACTATGGTCAAAGCAGTCAGTATCACAGCCACTTGCGATCCGTGCAGCTATGTCGTAGTCACAGGGATCACATCTATCGTCATCAGCGACTCCACCTATTGGAGGCTTTCGCTTGCGGGATAGTAGCTCTGACCCCCTACTCCTTCCACACATGCCTCTGATACACATGTTTCGGACGATGATGCTGATGCTACTACTGCGTCTGACGAGGAGGTGCATTATGATCAGTATGGCAGGATCATCATAGTCCCTGAGGGTGATGGGTAAGAGTTATTTGTTATTTTTATGTTTATTTTTTTGTACAGTTTTTACTAAGATATTAATTTGTTTTATTTATTAAATTGCAGGTTCCTCCCGAGTAATATTACTACGAGGATAATCACCAAAGCAACCAGAAAGCTTTATGATGCCCCTTATGCGTCTTGGCGTGAATTCCCATTCTCACTGAAGGAGGCAATTTTCAATGAATTTAAGGTATAAATGTTCTTTTAAGCAGTATAATTATTTATATTTATGATATTTCCATATAATATTTAACTTTTGAAATACAGAGCAAGTGTGTATGGGAACACCAGTATAGCGCGGACGTGGCTGCAAATTTTAATCTCAAAGCTCGCAAGCGGTTGTCGCATTCTTTCTCCATAGCTAGACAGCTGAAACAGAAGCCTGGCTGGTTGCTTCAGGAGTTTTGGGATGATTTGCAAAGGCAATGGCTTACTACAGAGTTCTTATAGAAGAGCGAAAAGGGAAAGAAATCTCGCGCATCTAAGAAGGGAGGATCATTGCACACTGGAGGTGCGGTCAGCCAGGGGACAATAAAAAGAAGAATGGTACGTAATTGCTTAATTTATTTTAATTTTCAAAGTATATCTATTCTATTTATTAATTAAAATTTATGAGTTTTCAGGAAAAGAAGTTGGGTCGTCCGATGAACCAAGATGAGCTATTCAGGGAGACTCATATTGTGAATAAGAAGAAAGAGACGGATCAAGAAAGGTGGGTCGAGGGACGTGCCTCGACTGTACATGTAAGTTTTCACTTTTCATTAAGTATTTTCATTTACTTTTATGTAAAATTTGAAATACTAATTCAATTTACTTTTTCTTATAGGATCGCTTCAGAGTTGAAGCTGAGGAATTCATACGCAGCCAGCCACCTAATGAGTCGGGCGCACCATTCCAACTTTTGGCCGAGAATGTTGAAAGACTATGGACGCGGGCTGCAGGCGGTCCAAAATGGGGGAAGGTATACGGCCTTCATACTAAGACATTCCATCGCTATAGGTGTGGAATGCAAGGAATAGGGACTTCCTCGCAAGCCGAGCAACTTGATGGGGAGAGCCTCTCCGTTATGCGGGAGACTGTGACAAAGCTCACATCCGAGCTAGAAGCGTCCAAGGAAAGAGAAAAGCTTAGAGATGCTCAGTATATTGGTGTGGTCGCTCAGTGCCAGAGCATGCAAGAGCATATCAAAAATCTCCTAGCTGGATCTTTTTCGATTCCCCGGTCTCGGCCATCATCGCCAGAGGCTGCCCGTCCCCGTGCTCGTTCGGCCCGTCCTCCAAGTGGTCGTTCCTCCCGTCCTCCCGTGATCATTCTTCCCGTCATCGACAAGTAGACCCTTCTCAATACCGTGATGATGATGAAACTTCATCAGACGGTGATGATAATGATGTACCAAACAATGAATGAATTTTAGACAATTTGAACTAGACAAATACAATTTGTTTTCCATTGGGTTGTAATAAGAGTTAACTTAGTTTGGTAGTTCTATTGAAATTTACACTTTCTTGGTTTTAATGTAGCTTTTAATGTTGTTTTTGTGTTGTTGTTGTTGTTGTTGGGTTGTTGTTTGGTATTGTTATTGGAATTGTTGTTTGAATTGTTGTTGTTGTTGCTTGTTAGGGTTTTGGTATGACTGGCAGGTGGTGTAGCTGCCAAAACAGGCAGTTTCTGCCAAAATAATACACAGAAAAGCGACCAAAGTTGTTCTCTATTTGGTCGCTTTTCATGTAAAAAAAATAATTTTCTGGAGAATAGCGACCAACGTTGGTCGCTATTTACCCAGATTTCTACAAAAAGCGACCAAACTTGGTCGCTATTTCATTAAAAAAATAAAATTTCTGGTGATATAGCGACCAAAGTTGGTCGCTAATATTTAAAAAATAAATTAAATTCATGTATTTAGGGACCAAAGTTGGTCGCTAGTTTAATAAAATAAATAAATAATTGAATAAAAAAGCGACCAACATTGGTCTCTAGTTTCCAGATTTTAAAATATAATATTTGGATTAGAGACCAAAGTTGGTCGCTTTTTAATGATTAATAATAAATAAATAAAAAACGTATTTTATATTTAGAGACCAACTTTGGTCGCCAAATTTATATTATTAAATTAATAAAGCGACCAAAGTTGGTCTCTATAGTCAATATCCGGAAAAATTGGTCCATTTAGCTTAGAGACCATCAATATAGCTACCAGGCCCTTTTGGTCGCTTTTTAGCCCAATAGCAACCAACTCTGGTCGCTTTTTGCGGTCGTTTTTTCCCGGATTTCTAGTAGTGTCACGTCCACGTCCACAAATTTCCCCAAACAAAGCTAAGTCACGAAACATAACTAAGTGCGGAAATTAAGTAAAGAAAACGATATAAGTCTCATAATAACTCTAATAAGGACGTAATTGTCTAAGTCAATATAACACCACAAAACCTGGAAGTCACAGTACATGAGCACCTACGACGGGTACACGTTTGAATACTAATACATAATTAAACTGTCTGAAATGGAAATAAGACGGAAATAATAAAGATAGAATGAAGTCCGACACTATGGGACACTCATCAGGAGAGTCCAAAAAGCTTTTCATGTTTTTTTTTTTTGACAAAAACCACTTTTATACTGCTTATAAAAAAAAGTTACATAAATGAGTAAAACGCAGTATTATACTGCGAACTACGTTAACGAAAATTAGTCTGTTAAAGTAAAACGCAATACCATACTGCGTTTTACTTTAAATTTTTTTTTTTGTAATTCGCAATATCGTACTGCGTTTTACTTCAATTTTTTTTTTGTAATTCGCAGTATAATACTGCGTTTTATAAAGCAGTTCGCAGTATAATGCTGCGTTTTACCTAAAACGCAGTATAATACTGCGAACAGCTTTATAAAACGCAGCCCCTTCTCCTTTAAAAATTTCGATTGTTCTGGTCCCCCCCTCCCCCACCCCGCGACAAACTTAAAAAAAAAAAATCCGGCCCCATCCGTCACCTAAAGAGCAAGGAGTGTAGGTCCCACATACAAGACAAGCTTTGGATTCCTTCTTTCGGGTGCAAAAATTCGATTTCAATCAAATTCAAAAAACTTAAATCAAGGTATTTCGCTTTTGTTTATGTCGAAACTCGTATTGTACATGCATATTTGTATTGTTTAATGTATTTCCATGTTAATTTATGTTATGTTTGTGTTTAAATTTGTATCTTATTTATACCCGGACTGATTTATTAGCTTTGGTACAAAAAATTGTTAAAATTTGATAAATTATTTGTATTGTTAAAAATTAATATTATTTATTTTGTTTTTTGTTCATATTTGTATTTTATGTTAGTTGTTTTTATATGTAATATTGACCTTTTAGCGTAGTAAAATATAGAGCCTTTTAGTGTAGTAAAATATAGAGCCTTTTAGTGTAGTAAAATATAGAGCCTTTTAGTGTTGTAAAATATAGAGCCTTTTAGCGTAGTAAAATGTAGAGCCTTTTAGCGTAGAGTCTATGTAGTTTAAGTATGTAGTAACTCCAATTACACTTTACAAAATTAATTATTTAATTTATAACAATAAACTTACAAAAGTAAAAAATTAATATATGTTGTAAAATTAACTCAAATATCGAGTCTGGAACCCAAACATAATTAATCAGTCCAATTTTAAACATAATTAATTATTTAATTTATTAAGCTAACAGACACAATTCTAAAAATGTTAAAATTAACACGCATAATAATTAAGGATAACTCGGTGCTACCGGGCCTCAAATATCGAGCCTGGTACCCATACATAATTATTCAGTCCAATTTTAAACATAATTAATTATTTAATTTATTAAGCTAACAGGCACAATTCTAAAAATGTTGAAATTAACACGCATAATAATTAAGGATAACTCGGTGCTACCGGGCCTCAAATATCGAGCTTGGAACCCGTACATAATTATTCAGTCCAATTTTAAACATAATTAATTATTTAATTTATTAAGCTAATACACACAATTCTAAAAATATTGAAATTAACACGCATAATAATTAAGGATAACTCGGTGCTACCGGGCCTCAAATATCGAGTCTGGAACCCACACATAATTATTCAGTCCAATTTTAAACATAATTAATTATTTAATTTATTAAGCTAACAGACACAATTCTAAAAATATTGAAATTAACACGCATAATAATTAAGGATAACTCGATGCTACCGGGCCTCAAATATCGAGTCTGGAACCCATACATAATTATTCAGTCCAATTTTAAACATAATTAATTATTTAATCTATTAAGCTAACAGACACAATTCTAAAAATGTTGAAATTAACACGCATAATAATTAAGGATAACTCGGTGCTACCGGGCCTCAAATATCGAGCCTGAAACCCGAACATAATTATTCAGTCCAATTCTAAACATAATTAATTATTTAATTTATTAAGCTAACACACACAATTAATTTTGTTTAAATTATAGTAGACGACATGGACTTTCCTCCGCCTGCGCATCCCGGACCTGCCGAGGATCAGCTACTAGTGTTGCAGGGCGACCATAGGTCCTCATTTGTATGGTAGGGACAGCTATCGATGCATCATCTCCGCCCCAGGAGACCTGACGATTTGTGGGAGTTTATCGGGGAGCATCCTTTCCATGCCCGCGTAGTCGCACGTCTACAGGCTACGGGCTTCTATGCGATTTTTGAGCTTGGACGGATGCAGCTTGATTGGTCTCTCATCATGGCCTTGGTAGAGCGGTGGCGACCGGAGACGCACATTTTTCACTTGCCCACTGGAGAGGCCACCATCACGCTGGAGAATGTTCAGGTTTTGTACGAGCTGTGCGTAGATGGACGGGCTGTAGCACTGCTCCAGTACATTAGATCCATGACGCGTGCACAATTTTTGGATATGATGATGCATTTTACTGGTTATACACCTTAGGGTGACGCTGGGGGCAGTCGCGTTGCTTTGTCAGCCATCAGAGATCATATGGCGTTTTTGCACCCAGACATTACCGGCGAGACGGAGGATCTCCATATTGAGAGGTACACGCGGTTGGCGCTGCTCCTGCTTTTCGGGTGTGTCTTGTTCCCGAACACTTCGGGGAGTAAAGTGAGTATGCGCTTTCTCCATCATCTTCAGGAGTTGGATGGTTTACCCCAGTACAGTTGGGGTGCTGCTGTTCTCGCATACCTGTATAGGAGCATGTGCCGGGCGAGCATGGGCCCAGCGGTGGACATATGTGGTTTTCTGCCCCTCCTACAGGTGACAACATTTTCGAATACTCTGTTCATTTCTCCGAATTCTATATGGTCGAAATGACTCATAAATTTTACATCAACCTTTTATCTTAGGTTTGGGCCTGACAGCGGATCATGCCGTTGCAGCCACCTCTACCAGCACTTGCGCCTGGTGAGGCTTATCCGTTTCTCCCTCTAGCTTCTAGGTGGATTCTCAGGCGTGGGAACTACCGAGGGACCGATGCTCATCATAATCTCCCCCTTATCAGGGATGTGCTAGATATGCTGGTGGACGGACAGGTAGATATGTACCTACACTTACTTGTTTAAATTGAGTTGTGTTGCGCATACTCACTTTTATGTTATTATTTGGCAGTTCATCTGGACGCCATACAGCGACGAGTTGGTAGCTCAGCTGCCCTTTTATTGCTCAGTCGATCGAATGCTTTGGAGCACCTCCGTCCCGATGATCTTCTTCGATATGGTTGAGTATCATGCCACAGAGCGTGTGCTTCGCCAGTTTCACCGTCCCCAGCCTATACCGAGGGATCCTGGATGGGTGGCTATACACTATCAGCGGGATGACCGTGCCAGGCTGGACGATATATATATGGGATGGCTAGAGCAGTAGGTCCTTATTTGGGAGGAGCACCGAGCTGACCATATTCCGCCAGCACCTACATTTACCCAGGAGGCCACTATTCATATGTATGCGTCATGGTACCGCCATCACACTCGACTGATTATCGGAAACCCCATTCATTTACTTGGCGAGCGCTACAGACCATACGCCAGGAGACACGAGGCACTAGTATGTTTTTTGGCTTATTAATATCGTATAATTGTGATATAGCGTTATTTAATTAATATTTTAAATATTTCACAGGCTATTGGCCATCATCACCTCTACCAATTGGGACAGGAGATGCAGCAGCATACCGACATCCCTGCAGTCGTTGACTATGGCTGGCGGGTGGCACAGTTGGCTCGTCGGACCCTGTTTCAGGCGAGAGATTCCACGAGGTTGGACCACAAGGCTCAGTATGCGGCGCCAGGGGACTACCATCGGGGTAGGGGTGTCCCACGAGGCAGGGGGAGGGCACGAGGCAGGGGTACCCCACGAGGTAGGGGTGCCCCACGGGGTCGCGGGGGTTGCGGGGGACGGCGAGGAGGTGGTCCCCAGCAAGGGGGCGTTGAGGCACCTGTCGACCCACCTGTTGAGGGACATGATGAGGACTTTGGAGTTTTGGCGCTTGGAGATGATCAACCGGGTTATATACCTCGGGAAGATGAACCTTCCAGCAGCATGCCTTTGTACAGCCTTCAGCTATCTCTGGCAGCATCGCAGGTCACCCCGTCAGGAGCATTATTGATCACGGGTACATTTGACGGGGATGTATACTAGTACTTTGCATGCGCATCTACCGCAGCTAAGGATCGGCCCACCCGAGACGTGGATGACGGGCGCAGGTTGAGTTATGCCTCATCCCCTGCGGTTGATGCGGATCTACCACAGGCGCAGGTATGTTTGTATTACTTTAAAATTTCAATTTGTTTTCTTTTCCTTAATGAGCTGCCATTAATTAATTTTTAAGGTTTTTATGAAGGCTTCGTCCCAGCCCATCTTTGAGGCCACTATATGCTTTGATGAGGACACCACTGATGCATATATTCAGGAGGCCGACGAGACCACGGTGGGAATATATTTTTTGACTTAACACGTACAATACAAATATACTTTGTCACATGCTAAGTTTAGTACTTGTTTTGTAGGTTGCTGACGGCCCGATGGCCTATTCTTCTGATCCTGCTAGTTGTGGTGTCGGTGATGCTGTACATCCTCACATAAAGAGGCGGCTTGATGATGATGATCCAGATAGTGTACCAGGCGACAGGGGATGCGACTCAGGCCAGCAACAGCACTGAAGCACACAGGCTGCGGGACTCACTGATTTACTTAGGTTTTTAGTTTGTGTAAATAGTGCATTATGTAAATAATGATAACAATTATCTTTTAACAATATTTTTATTTTAATTGCGTTTGAACAGCAGTTTTACTTAAACAGTACACAAGAAACACAAACATTGCAAACGTAACACAAAAACAAACAGTAGAACTAAAACAATCACTGCACAAAGGATAACTAAAACCAGCTTTTTTCACATGGTTTTCATCTTTTTCAGAACGACAAGACAACTCCATAAAACGCAGTACTATACCACGCTTTATGTATTAAATTTTTCTGCAATAAACCAGCTTTTTTCACATGGTTTTCATCTTTTTCAGAACGACAAGACAACTCCATAAAACGCAGTACTATACCACGCTTTATGTATTAAATTTTTCTGCAATAAACCAGCTTTTTTCACATGGTTTTCATCTTTTTCAGAACGACAAGACAACTCCATAAAACGCAGTACTATACCACGCTTTATGTATTAAATTTTTTCTGCAATAAACCAGCTTTTTTCACATGGTTTTCATCTTTTTCAGAACGACAAGACAACTCCATAAAACGCAGTACTATATCACGCTTTATGTATTAAATTTTTCTGCTATAAATAACGGCATCATTGTAGTTATTTTGTGTGCTCAAAAATTAGTAAAAGCAAATATTTCATTAAAAGTAAGATTTTTTTTTACTAAAAGCAAATATTTCATTAAATGGCTCAACCTCTTCGTCCACCAAAGTGCAACTGTGGAAAAGAATGCTCGATGCAAAATTGTTGGGACGGTGGTGAAGTTGGACGCCACTACTGGTGCTGTATGAACCAGTTATACAAGGTTCCCGGCGAACCTATTTGTGATTTGAGGAATGGGTTGATGAACCATGTTATCAGGAATGCTACAGAGAACAACTGCAGTTTCTTCATAATATGTGTTTATGCCAACGGGAAACACAAAGAGAAAGCGATAGAATTATTGTAGAAATGAGGGCGAAACTGAAGGAGGTGAGAGGAGAAAAATGGAAAGCACAATGGGATTGTGAAACACAAAAGGAACGAAAAGAAAAATATAAACGAGAACTTGCGGAGGTGAAGGCGAAACTGAAAGAGGTAGAAGAAGTAAAAGAACGAATGGAAGAACGATTTAAGTGGTTGGAGCGGAGAATAAATGGCAACCGGGACTAAACATTGACATGTATGTGTTTAGTGTATTTTTCATATTACATGTATTTTTATTATGTTGTCCTGTTATGTTTGTGTTTGTGCTGTAGTAATGTTTTATTTACATTTTCTTACAATTAAACAGCTTTTTCTTCACTTATTCCAAATTGTGGAACATAATGTTATTTGATATATATTGCAACATACACAAGTACAAACATGTATTACAAAAAAAACCAAAATAAAAGACTAGGGGTATCCTTGATAGTTGGGTACATTCGACGAACTTGCACCAGGAGCCGGATTACTACCGCCACGCACACCACCTGAAGGACATTTACGATGGTCGTGTCCTGTTTGCGAGCATATGCCACATTTACGCGCATAAACGGTGTCATCAATATCCATTTGGTTCCGTATACGCGTTCTCTTTTGCACTTGCAGCTTGCGCAAATAGTCCTTTTTACATACCATCTTAAAAGGTTCCGGCGGCCAACAATGCTCAGCACCTAATGGTTACAACTTCTCACTATACGTGTCTACATATGCAGCAACACTGTATTGCCTATCAATATAGT
This sequence comes from Nicotiana sylvestris, assembly GCF_000393655.2. Lineage (NCBI taxonomy): Eukaryota > Viridiplantae > Streptophyta > Magnoliopsida > Solanales > Solanaceae > Nicotiana > Nicotiana sylvestris. Next base: position 109,876,657 of record NC_091064.1, read on the forward strand.
TTGTTGCCCCATATCCAACTTGTTGAAAGCACTTCAACGCATGTGCGCACGGCATATGGTAGATGGTCCATTTCCCACATGAACATAACCTTCTATTTTCATTCACCGTCTGTAGATTATTCCCACGGTGTCCGCGGATAGCGGTCTTAACTTCAAAAATACCCCGTTCATGATCGTACTGAATAAATGAATGCCACTGTGCTCGCCTCCTGGACCTTTCAAATCTTCTCATGCGTATTGGCATAAATTGAACACCCCTGTCCATCAATGCTGATGCAGCTGCATGCCTTTCAACAAACCTCTCCACACTCTATTTGAATGTCATGCGGACCATGGCAGTGACAGGCAGTCCACGGGCAGACTTCAACAAGCCGTTGAATGACTCCGACACGTTTGTAGTGAGGGCTCCCCATTGTCTTCCGCCATCAGCATGTAATGTCCACATGTGAAGCTCATGCCCCATCAACCAAGTATAGGCTCGTGGTTCTAATTGCCGGATTGCTTCCATGCGCCTCGTGAATTTGCACTGCTGGTGCCCAATTGCAGCCATCCATATTAAGTCATGCAATGCCTTGTCAGGATATTTCTTCTGGAAATTGGCCTTCAGGTGACGCACACAGTAACAGTGGTATGCATATGGTTCCTGCCATTCAGGCAAGTGACGTACAGAACTTAAAATACCACCATGCCGATCTGATATTAGACAAATACCTGAACGCTGTTTGACAACGTGCTGCTTCAAGTGGTTCAAAAAAAGCGTCCATGTCTCTTCACTTTCGTTGGTACATATGACAAAAGCTAGTGGAAATATTTGCCCGTTGGCATCTACTGCAACTGCAATCAAAAGCTTAATATCTTACTTTCCATAGACATGAGTATCGTCTATGGAAATAACAGGACGACAATGCACAAAACCATCAATTGTTGGTTTAAATGACCAGAACACATAGTTGAAAATATATTCGGGTCTGTCCGGACTCCGCTCACGCCTCCATTCAACAACAGTCATGGGTTAAAGTGTTGCAGTGCAGCCATGTACCTGGGCAGATTTGAAAAAGACTTATCCCAGTCGCCATAAATAAGTTCAAAGGCACGTTTGCTACCGAGATATGCCTTTCTTTTGGTTATAGTACAACCATACTCCTGGTGGACGGCTGTAATACACTCTTTAATCTTGAACCTAATGGACACTTCCAAATATGGAATCAAGACAAGAGAAATCAAGTCCACATCCAAGTTGAAGTGATTCTCATTGTATGTGTCCATTTCACATCTGTGCTCGCTAATAAATTTACCCACTTTCCACAAACCTGATTTCTTCTTGGTGGCACGCAACATCCAGTGACAACCCATAAAGTCTCTACGGCATACAACCTTGTATTTTTCCGTAGTTAACTCACTTACTGTCATCTCACGACACTCTCTTATACTGTAGATTTTTACAGCCCTAATTAAGCGAGCTTTATTAGGGAAATACATGCCCTTTGTCAGAATAGCTGGTCTAGACTCATCCCACATCGCTGACCGAAATTCATCATCATACCTTGTGAGGGCATCCACGTTCGGCATGCTTGGCAAATTATCAAGGTAGGGAATATTCCGCTCATGAAATGGCACGTGGGACTCGTACACTCTTGGTCTAGCGGGAGGTAGAGGAACATGCTCCCTCGTCAGCTCAGGTTCAACATTCACTTCCTCCTCATCATCACCCTCATCATGGAAGGGTGTGTCATCCTCAGACTCATCCTCATTGTTGTCATAATCACTATCATCTTCCTGACTCTGTGCATCTGCCAAATCACGAGTAAATACGTCGTCTATGGGCAACTGTGTGAGGTTAGGAGCTTCAAGAATCTCGTTTTCACTGCACAAAAATAACAAAATGATAATATACCCAACTAGATCAATACTTTATATATAGCTATATCACTTTACTTACAAGTCGTACTGTCTTGACGTTTCATGATGGATATTTGCTTGTTGGTGATGACTCCCGGATTGACCACCGTGGTCCAATACTCCAAAAATATACATATTCCAACCAGGGGCGGGGTCATAACTTGTAAAATTCGTATCCGGACGGTACCCCCTATGAAAAATATGAGTGTTAATACAAATCCAATTAAAACATAAAATAAACATCGCTAAAGCACCCACAGAATTAAAGTTTACCAGTCGTCTTGTTGATTATATAAAGTCGAAAAATTTTGCAGTTGCTCATTCGCTGGTGGTGACAAGTTTAAATCAAGGCAAGCTCTTTCATCAGCAATCTGTCCGGCAAAAATTGCTCCAGAATAACCACCCGATGACTGGGGGTTATCCTTACTATGCACGCCCTCATTATTGGGAACGTCTTCCACCTTGACGTACATTTCCAATAATTTTATTACAATAAATTCCCTGTATTCATCCGGAATCCGCAAAAAATCTCTAAGAGTTTCATCATCCTCGATGTTAAACTCAGAATAATAAGCAAACCCTTGCGGAATCACTGAATACGGAAATCTACCGGTTATTTTAAGGTTAACCGAACGCTACCTCTCATTCATTTTTTTACGTAACAACGATACCAATTTATCGTACTCCATAGTAAGCGGCAATTTAACATGACATTGTGGAGATGAGCTATACCTCACAGAGTTATTCTCCAACACAACCTCACCCCCCCAATATAGTGAAACCCTTATTTTTGCCACTTCAGACATTATAAAAAAATGATTGATAAGAAGAAGAGAGAAGTATGAACGTAAGTTTGAAGATTGAATGAATTTTCATAAAATTGAAACGCCTTTAAATAAGGCAAGTCCGAATGTGAAACGCAGTACAATACTACGTTTTATGTATTGAATTATTGTTATGTCAGTTCATTATTGGTGGGCCAAAAACCAGAGTAAAACGCAGTATAATACTGTGAACTGCTTAAAACGCAGTATTATACTGCGAATTACAAAAAAAAAATTGAAGTAAAACGCAGTACGGTACTGCAAATTACAAAAAAAATTTTTTTTTAAGTAAAATGCAGTATGGTACTGCGTTTTACTTTAACGGACTAATTTCCGTTAACGTAGTTCGCAGTATAGTACTGCGTTTTACTCATTTATGTAACTTTTTTTTAAGCAGTATAAAAGTAGTTTTTGTCCAAAAAAAAAACATCAAAAGCGTATTGGACTCCACTCATCAGCCAGCATACCCTGGAACTTCACGAAATACCCCAAATCAGCTCCAAGAAATATACTCAACTCGTACCCGGATCATGAGTACCCGCACACAAAACGTGCAGTAAGTGTAGAGTGAGTACGGCAAGCACGTGTAACCAGCAGGATTGTTGACTGACCCTAAACTATAGTGATGACGAGGGTTGGTACTTCAGATACTCCTTTTCCTTCTTTGTTAGTTCAAATCCACATTTTTTTTTTATATGTATTCCAACAAATAAAGAAGGTATGAACGCTAAAACCATTCTTACGATCCACTCCAATCACAACTCACTTATAAAGAAGTCCATTCCAAGAGAAAAGATTTTACCGTTGCTTCATTTATGTCAAGGATAAGACTAAAGATTTCATCTTTTAGTCATTTGTCACACATATGTCATGAATCAAGTCAAATCAACATAAATAATATGAAATGTAGAGAATGCATGTAATGCAAAGGCAATATGCACCGATATACACACGCTCCTGCAATAGGTTTCACGTGACCCATGGGTGACTCATGAGGTCCATATACCCATCCGGATACCAGATCTCCTAGATCACATCGAGTTGCAGAGGCGGCCCAAAGAGTTTTCTGACCTAAAACCAAACTTAACGAGGGGCCTTAACTTTAAAAAAAAATTATTTATTTATTTGAAGTCTATTTTTCTAGTATTTCTTAGATACAAAGTTATTACTAACTTTCTTATAGTCAATAACTCCTAATAAATATTTTTTAATTGACAATATAGCTAATTCATTTAACCTTTCTAGAGACGTTATTGATCTTAGGTAAGATTTTATCAATTTTAATTTTAAAAACTTCTTTCCGCTGAAGCGACAGTAATAAGAGTTATTAACATTATTCCATAAGCAATATAGGCATTGGAACAAGAATCAAATCTTTATATTGACCGAGTGTATCAATTAAACTGTTATCTTCTAATTGTACTATTTTCCTTAATACTTTTAATTCCGAAAATAAATCTAAACCATCAATATCGAATAAATTATTATGTATTAAGGAACATTCAAGGTTAAGGCAATATTTTTTCAAATTTTAATCATCTAGTGATCTTAATTTTTACTAAATATAAAACCAAAAATATTTTCATATGCTTCGGATTGTTCAAATTTATTTTGAAGTGAAAAAAATAGATTTGTATACTATGTATAAAGTAATCAACTCCAAAGGACTCTTCGAAAGATTTTGAAATTTTATTATCAACATTCTTATCAAATTGTTGCTTCCTATATATCACACGTTTCTCACAGAATTCGGGTTCGATATTCATTTCAAGTACAATTTTCTTGGCAGAAATCATAGTAATTGTAAATCCTTCTTCTCTATATTTCTTAAAGAAAGAAATCAAACTTTTTTACTTCACAAACTTTTTAAAAACTTATACATAGCCTATTAGGTGTAACAAAAAATGTGTCCTCACAAATATGAGGCCTAAAGCAGTTGATTTACTTAAAGGGCCGCCTCCTGAATATCATCATCATTCCGTAGCCATGTACCATATTTAAAATCCATCTTGCCATTTACCAGTCATATGCTAGCAATATCATTTAAGAATGAATGGATATGCGTCCATCATGCAAATGCAAAATAGCAAGTCAATATATTTAAGTGCCATTTTCCATAAATCAGACAAGATGTGGAGTGAGGAATGCAACTCAGTCAACAAACATAAGTACTCAGTCAATCATGACACTCATGGCCAAAATAAGCAGCATTAATTATACCAACTTAAATGGATATATCCACCATTCTCATGCCCGAAGGCTAAACACATAATCTCTGTCACAATTATACTACTTTCTTATTTGAATTACCCAAAAAGATACACCGGTACCCGCACAAGTGCTCGTCGCCTCACGAGTATGGGACCCCATATTCCCCATTTCGCCCCTTAAATACATTTACCAACACATAACACTACTTAATTAAAGGGTTTAGTAAGTCTCAACTTGACTGAATCCGAAGCCGAAGAGTCACTCCCGGACGCGACCTTGCCTTTCCTCTGAGCCTCCAAACGAGTCCACTCTGTTCAAATATACGTTATAGATGAGAATACGAAGCTATGGATACCTATATTTCCATATAAAAGAATTGGGATCCAAAACCCAACCCAAAACCCCGTCCCAAACCCCATGGGTAAAACATTAATTTAACGCGAATCCGGGTTCATTATGTCCATATTATTTTCTGCCATTATTTCAACATTGAAATTGTTAAATTCTAGCAATTTGTTCCAGTTGTTCCACCCCTTCAAGGCATATTCGATCGTTTTGACTTGACGACACTATAGAAGGAACTTCAGGTATGTATGCTTCTTGAAGTGGTTCATTGAACTTTGTAGAGAAGTCATTTGATTTCAACACATGGGAACTTTGTAAAATCCTACTATACTTGGAACTATATGTAGCCTATTGTATTTAGGATAGTTGATTACTTGGTGTCCCAGTTCTGTAGTTTAGTTAGGACTCCTAAGCCTCATATGTATATATATTATCTCATGAATTACATACAGAAGATTGGCAGACTCTAGAATCGGTTTAGGACCGGCTAAATCGACAGGGTAAGACAATTAATGAGGATACAGTAGTAAAAAATGAACATTCGGAAAATTCATGCTTAGATTTTTCTTCATTTGTTACTTTCTTTCACCAATATAATCTTCATGTCTTTTTCTGTTCTGGTTTTTGTTGTGATTAAAACTAAGTCTTTATGTACGTATCTTTTTCTCCTAACCTTGTTGAATTTATTGGCAAGATCGTCTTTTCTTTTGTGGTCTTTCCATAGTTATGTTTTAAACCAAAGAATGATCCTCCTCATTTTATCAACCACTACGTTTAACTTGTGTCTCCTCATTAGTACTTTCCATTCTCTTAGACCCATCTTTTTCTAGTAACGAACCTACTGCTTGATCTTGATAAGTCTCTAAAGAATTCGCTTGCTTTTTCCCTCTGTCTTTCAGTTTCTTAGCACAAAATCATGCATTGTCCATTGCTTCAACTTGATTAGCCTTGTTATGTACTGATATTTAACTTACTCTTTTCAGCTGCATGTACACATGCTGCCACACATTCTTGAGTTTCTCTGCTGAAATGGGGCTTCACAATAATGAAACATGCATGCCTCTTGCTTGCGCCATTAATTCTTCCACCGTTTCCCTCTTTACCATTGGAAGCATCACTAAACCAAAAATAAAAGGTTCGAAAATAAACATTAAGTGAGGTATCCAAAATCCTTGAGCAAAGAAGGGATGTTGATAAATACATCACGTTCGAAAGGAACATATTAAAATATAGAAACTATAGGTAACACTTATGAGTTTAGAAACTATACATTTGTTTACCTTAACAATCGGATAACAATTAAACTTATAATGTGATTTTAAGGATATGCGATTTCACCTAATACTAATTGATAAACATAAAGATAACGATGGAAATTGATAGTAATATAAAGCAAACCAGCGTTTGGGCAGAGCCCTCGAGCTTGAATACCCTCGTGCTAGTTATACAAGAACAGTTAAAATGCATGATAAACAAGAGAATGTGAATTAAAGAGAGAATATTGTATTGCTTTTTCTGAGTGAATGTCAGGTGGTTATACAATGATTAGGGACCTCTTTATATAGCAGAGGAGTCCTAGTTATGGTACAATTCTAATTACGGAATTAAATCTCATGATTAGCCTAAACAATCGCCCTTGATTTGATCCGTTCCGGGATCACCGCCGTAATTTTCGACCGGTTACGGATGTTTAGCTTTTCCGTTATTGCGCTTTGCTCAAAGTCTGTTATAGTCAGTCTCGATCGCTGCTGGCCTCGATCTCGACAGGCACCTCGATCCTCGAATTGGCTATCTTGTCTTCGTGTTCTGGTCTGATCCATTATGAGGCTGACCGTCGATCTAATTCTGTGGTCTCGATCAAATAGCACAATCGAGTAGGTTCGGTTCTAACTGTAAACAACATTACAAGTCTAAATTCTTTTCTTTCTAAGTATTAGATATTTACCTAATAAAATTTGGTCAAAGTTTAACCTTAAATCGGGTATATTCATGTATTTTTATTGAATTTTATTCATTATAACAGTAAGCCACATAACTATTTTTTGTCACATTAAAATAACTGAACTTTACCTACTGTAATGTAATAGAAATTGTAAAGTCACAAACTATTTTGTCACATTAAGAAAATTGAATGCTTCCCACTAGAACAGTAGAGTTACAATTTTCACCGATATTATAGTAAAATCACTTTAGAGTAATTGAACTTCACTTTGCATAATTCATTTTCTTTTAGAAACAAATATTGATGTCTGGATTATTTACCTTTTCATATCCATTAGGAAATGTATGTGGCATCAAGTTAAATACACAACTTATATAAGTGTTTACACTACTAGAAATTCGGAAAAAAGCGATCACAAAAAACGACCAAATAGCGACCAAAATGGGCTGGTCGATATTAAGCTGGTCCCTTTACCTTAGGGACCAAAGTTGGTCGAAAATTAGCGACCAACTTTGGTCTCTAAGGTAAAAGGACCAAATATTCCTGTAAAGAAAGTAGCGACCAACGTTGGTCGCTATATTATTTTAATAATATAAATTTGGCGACCAACGTTAGTCTCCAAATGTAAATTACGTTTTATTTATTTATTATTAATCATAAAAAGCGACCAACTTTGGTCTGAAAAAAATATTATATTTTAAAAATTTGAAAAATAGAGACCAAAGTTGGTCGCTTTATTATTAATTTTTATAATTTTTTTTTAAAAATAAGCGACCAAAATTGGTCACCAACTGCAAGAATTATTTTTTTTTAAATTATAAGCGACCAACTTTGGTCGCAATATTTCTAGAAATTGTTTTTTTTAAATGGAATGGCGACCAAAGTTGGTCGCTTATTTGAGAAATCTGGGTTATCGCTATTGCCCAAAAAATTATTTTTTTAAGTGAAAAGCGACCAACTAGAGACCAAAGTTGGTCGCTTTTCTTGGTATATTTTTGGCAGAAACTGCCTGTCTTGGCAGCTACACCACCTGTCAGCTTACCAAAAATCCTAAACAGGCATTTTATGCCAACAACAACAACAATTAAAAGAAACAAAGTATAAAGTTCAATAGAACTAACACATTAAGCTAACAAAACTAAGTTAACGCTTATTACAATCCCATTCGAAAACTGGTTCTATTGTCTAGTTCAAAGTATATAAAGTACTCAAGGAGTGTTCTTTCAGCATCCTCGTCCGAAAGTTGGATTGCCTTGCCCGACTCATTAGGTGGCTAACTGCGTATGAATTCCCCCACATCAGTTGTGAAGCGAACTTATAAGAAAAATTATATTGAATTAGTATTTCAAAATTTATATAAAAGTAAATCAAAATACTTAATGAAAAGTAAAAAAGCTTACATGTATAGTCGAGGCTCGACCCTCGACCCACCTTTCTGAATCAGTCTCTTTCTTCTTCTTTACAATACGAGTTTCATTGAATAGCTCATCTTGCTTCATTGGCATCATAAAGCTGTCTGGTGGCTTTGGTGATTATCCTCGTGGTACTATTACTCGGGATGAACTTGGATACAGAGAATAACTTGGATACAGTACCTGACAGGGTATGTCTTTGATCAATTGTTGTTCTCATTAGCGACAATGATGATGAGAAGGCAATGACATGTGTTTCAAATAGTGATGGTGTAGGTAGGAATTTAACATTTCCTACATAGATAAAAGTGGTTATAGAGGAATTCTCTACTTCATTTTCCAAGAGGAAAATAAGTTTAATTGAGAGTGACAAGGTTGATGGTGATGGAATATTTTCCGTTGGTCGTGGCAGTTCCTATAAAACGGGGATCATAAGACTCTATGATGACAAAGACGAAAGGAAATTTTATTCTCAACTTTCTCCCAAGTCTGATCCGTACAAGCTTAATGGGATTGGTGATATTTCTTCAGATTCAAACAATGATTTGACTGACAAAAGTATGGAAATGCTAATAAAAAGAATTAAAGATAAAACGTTTTTCTTGGTAGAGACATATGCTGAACTCTCCATGAACGTGAAGCATCCTACTCTTCCAAGAAAAATATATTACCTTTAATTCTTTTTATTAGCATTTCCATACTTTTGTCACTCAAAACATTGTTTAAATCCGAATAAATATCACCAATTCCATTATAAACTAAAATTCCAATATATAAACCAAAATTCCAATATATAAACCAATAAATTCCAATAAATCCTAAAATTTCAATTTATAAACTAAAATTCCAATATATAAACCAAAATTTCAATTCATATCCTAAAGGTTCAATTCATATCCACAAAAGTTCAAGTCATATCCTAAAATTTCAATTTATAAACTAAAATTCCAATACATAAACTAAAATTTCAATTCATATCCTAAAGGTTCAACTCATATCCACAAAAGTTCAAGTCATATCCTAAAATTTCAATTTATAAACTAAAATTCCAATACATAAACCAAAATTTCAATTCATATCCTAAAGGTTCAACTCATATCCACAAAAGTTCAAGTCAAATCCTAAAATTTCAATTTATAAACTAAAATTCCAATACATAAACCAAAATTTCAATTCATATCCTAAAGGTTCAACTCATATCCACAAAAGTTCAAGTCAAATCCTAAAATTTCAATTTATAAACTAAAATTCCAATACATAAACCAAAATTTCAATTCATATCCTAAAGGTTCAACTCATATCCACAAAAGTTCAAGTCATATCCTAAAATTTCAATTTATAAACTAAAATTCCAATACATAAACCAAAATTTCAATTCATATCCTAAAGGTTCAACTCATATCCACAAAAGTTCAAGTCAAATCCTAAAATTTCAATTTATAAACTAAAATTCCAATACATAAACCAAAATTTCAATTCATATCCTAAAGGTTCAACTCATATCCACAAAAGTTCAAGTCATATCCTAAAATTTCAATTTATAAACTAAAATTCCAATATATAAACCAAAATTTCAATTCATATCCTAAAGGTTCAACTCATATCTACAAAAGTTCAAGTCAAATCCTAAAATTTCAATTTATAAACTAAAATTCCAATACATAAACCAAAATTTCAATTCATATCCTAAAGGTTCAACTCATATCCACAAAAGTTCAAGTCATATCCTAAAATTTCAATTTATAAACTAAAATTCCAATACATAATCAAAAGGTGCAACTCTTAGAATTTCTTCTCTTCAAACAATTTCTTCCCCAAATTAGTAGGTACAACTAAATATTTTGGACTAAATGTATTAATAAGAACACTAAAAATTGCAAATAATATATAATTTTGAATCCTAACATGGTTGAGCTAACTTTGAACCCTAACATGGAGAAATTAACTTTGAACCCTAACATGGAGAAATTACCTTTGAACCCTAACATGGTTGAATAAATAATATATAACTTTGAACCTTAACATGGAGAAATTAAACAAAATCATTGTATTTCGAAAAAAAACAAAGAAAGGAGAGAGAAACCTACCTTGGGAATGGAGGTCGCCGGCGGTGGAGCTGCTGCCATCGGTGGTTGTCGGTGGCGTGGGTAGCGTCGCTGCTGCTGGGAGTCGGAGGGGTGGGTTTGAGTGTGAGAGAGAAAAGAGAGATTTTGGGGATTTTTTTGAAAGAATGGGAGGGGAAACCCGGTTTTGACACTGGAATTAAAAATAGCGACCAACGTTGGTCGCTAAATAAGTTTGACTTTTTGACCAAAATAGCGACCAAAGTTGGTCGCTATTTTTGACCGTTTGACCAAAATAGCGACCAAAGTTGGTCGCTATTTCTAAAAAAATTAAATTACTTTTAATTCAATTTAAAATTATGTACATATGTAGTATAAATTTAGGATTTTAATTCAATTTAAGCTATATATATATATATATAATGCATATGAGTAGGTTATAAGTCGATGAATCAATTTACAAGTGTATCAATACCTAAAAGAACCCGTCCCTGTGTTCCGAGCGCTTCATGTTCTTATATATATATATATATATATATATATATATATATACTATATTATACTATATATATCGAATATACCTTGATATATAATACACTATACTATACACTTAGTATATATAATACACTTAGTATATATATACTATACTATACTATGCACTAAGTATTAATGCATTAGCTAATATTATATCGAATATAGCTTATATAGTATATAAGCTATATATATATATATATATATATATATATATATATATATATATATATATATATATATATATATATATATATGCATATGAGTGAGTTATAAGTCGATAAATCAATTTACAAGTATATCAATACCTAAAAGAACCCGTTCCTGTGTTCCGAGCGCTTCATGTTCTATATATATATATATATATATATAGATAGAGAGAGAGAGAGAGAGAGAGAGAGAGAGCTTATATACTATATACTATATTATACTATATATATCGAATATACCTTGATGTATAATAAACTAGACTATATATATAGCATAGTGTAATATATAATACACTTAGTATATATAATACACTTAATATATATATACTATACTATACTATACTATGCACTAAGTATTGGTGCATTAGCTAATATTATATCGAATATAACTTATATATATATATTAATTGATATAAGTTGAGACGTTTTAATTCATTGTTAATATATATATATATATATATATATATATATATATATATAGAGAGAGAGAGAGAGAGAGAGAGAGAGCTTATATACTATACTATATTATACTATATATATCGAATATACCTTGATGTATAATAAACTATACTATATATATAGTATAGTGTATTATATAATACACTTAGTATATATATACTATACTATACTATGCACTAAGTATTAGTGCATTAGCTAATATTATATCGAATATAGATTTTATATATATATATATATATATATATTTATGTATGCATATGAGTGAGTTATAAGTCGATAAATCAATTTACAAGTGTATCAATACCTAAAAGAACTCGTCCCTGTGTTCCGAGCGCTTCATGTTCTTATATACACACACACACACACACACACACACATATATATATATATATATATATATATAGAGAGAGAGAGAGAGAGAGAGAGAGAGCTTATATACTATATACTATGTTATACTATATATATCGAATATACCTTGATGTATAATAAACTATACTATATATATAGTATAGTGTATTATATAATACACTTAGTATATATATACTATACTATACTATGCACTAAGTATTAGTGCATTAGCTAATATTATATCAAATATAGTTTTATATATATATATATATATATATATATATATATATATATATATATATATATTTAGTATATAGTATATAGTATATAAGCTCTCTCTCTCTCTCTCTATATATATATATATATACATTGTTGCGGCGTTTTAATTCATCGTTAATATATATATATATATATATATATATATATATATATATATATATATACAAAAGTGATTTTTAATTTTGACCATTATTGACCTGAAAAGAGACCAACTTTGGTCACTAAATATACATAAATTTAAATTAGCGACCAAAGTTGGTCGCCAAATTTAAATCATATTTATTTATATTTTATATAATATTTAAAATAATAATGTAATTGTTAAACATTAGAACTGGGTCCCAAATTAGCGACCAAAGTTGGTCTCTATTTTTTTAAGCGACCAACTTTGGTCGCTAAATTTGAATTATATTTTTTTATATTTTATAATTTTTTAAATAAAAATATAATTATTAAAATTTTATAACTGGGTCCCATTTTTGGTGACCAAAGTTGGTCTCTATCTGCTTACCCGTTAATTGGCGACCAACTTTGGTCGCTAATTTTAAATTATATTTTATAATTTTTTTAAATAATATTATAATTATTATAATTTTATAAGTGGGTCCCCCTGTAGCGACCAACGTTAGTCGCTAATCTCAGTATACCTTTGACCAAGCAAGTCTGACCAGTCCGGTCAATATTTTGACGAAATTAGCGACCAAGTAGCGACCAACTTTGGTCGCTTTTCTTTGACAGACCAACTTTGGTCGCTAAAGTTTGGTCGCTTTTTTCCGGAATTCTAGTAGTGTTACCTGTAAAACGGTACAATTAAATTTGTAACGTGATTTATAGAGACGTAAATTAAATTGATCCAAGAATATAAAGTAACAATGAACAAAAATAAATTAATTAAGAATACTTGAAGAAAATACAAGTCTAGATATGAATTGAGCTTCTCTAGTAGCAAGAACAATATCTAGAACAAAGTACTTGGCAAAATAATGTTAAGAGAGTAAGAGAATAAGTTTAGCGTCATTTCATATAAGTATTTTGTATCCTTACAATGAGTACAAATTACTCAATTTATAGCTAGATTAGTGGAGCAAGATCCCCAAATCAAGTTCCTCTTTAATGTGAATAAATGTCTCTCTTTATAGTTCCATAGCAGTTGAGTTTACTAAGATTCGTTGTAACAGCTGCTTGTCACGCCCCGGCCTCGGGGAGTGGGACCAGTGCTCAACCGAGATGTCCCAGTTAAGCAAGCCTACTTAATTCCTACTACCTGACCTTGCCCATAAATGATTTAAGAATAAATGACAAGAGATAGACAAGGAGAGGATAAAAGGATACAACATCATATTTTATTACTTAAAGGAGCTTCATTGATAACTACCAAAAGATTACAACTAGAAGCTAATGAGCAAAATAGCATTTTCGAGTTTCCATCAAACTAACATAACCCACAGTATGTCTCGGAGCCTCTAAGTAAACAAGAGAGTAATGTGAAATTTAGCGGTGACAAGTGTTACAACCCATATCCACATGTGTTAGTTCATGCCATATATTAGTTAACATAAATCCAAGAAGGAATTATCTTTGAGATGATAAGAAGTCAATCCTATTGGTCTTAAGTGATACAAGAGTGTATAAGGGTGATTAACCAGTATTAGAAGTTAAACGAATCAAGGATGTTGTAACTCATATTTTCAGGTAATCTAGCGGTGCTTAATACACTCAAGAGGTCATTTATTAAGGTATTTTAATCATATAATATCCGTATCATAAGTCTTGAAGTCAAACGAGTTATGAAACAAAAGTCGACAAAAGTTGTCGCAACTTAGGTTCATAATTTTACTTAAACATTAGGTCAAATATTTCTAATCTTTTCTCATAATGTACAAGGAATTACGGGGTGATCTACCAACAAAATTAAAGATCTATGAGTCTAGTTTCCAACGCATTAAACCGTTCATCGATACGATCTCGGAGTAGAGAGATATTCGCATTTTCGCGAGACTGCGCCAAGCACCTCTCTATGGGGCCCACTAAGTCGGTTTAAGATATTTGGACCTATATAGGATGCCTCCAACCCATTTTAAGTCATTTCTTTTCACTATTTTCAGACCTTAGAACCCTAGGAACATCCTCTCAAGGTTCTCTCAAGATTCAAGACCCAAAAAAGGGCAAACAACACAAATCAAGTGTCGGGAATTCCGTGGCGCTAGTAAGTCTCTTGTTCTTCTTGTTGTTGCTCATTTTTGTGTCGTTTCAGCTCGTGTGGGAGGTTGTTTTAAAGGGTTTATGTTCTGTAAATACTCCCTCATGTTCTTAATATCAATCCTAGGTGATTTCAAGCCTTCTAAAGTGATTCTAGTGCCGAAAAACACTAATTGATCGCTAGTTTCGCTTTTTTGTTGTTGTGGCAGCATTGGAGGGATATTTCATGGAAATTTAAGGTCAATTTGGAGTTGTTCTTTCTGTATAAAGGTAAGTAACCTCTTACTCTATATGTATTTAAGATTATCCAAGTTGCAGCTAAGCCATTGAAGCTAGAACTTGTGAGATATATATCGAAAGGCTTGGTAGTAATGTTATTGTTTTATGGACTGTTTTGCGTTGTTGTTGGGCTGCGTATTTTACTACTATCTTGTGGAGTTTTGGAGGAGGAAGGGTGTGGAGAAACACCATATATATGTAGGGTTATGGGCTGATAGTTATTCGTAACATTTCCAGGTTGTTTGACACGACTACGGTGGTCGTCGTATGTATGGAGTGATTAGGCTGTGTGTGGACTATTTTGGGAGGCTCAATATGTTTATTATTGATGTTGTTTGGGCTGTTTGGTGACTGTTTTGAATGGTGTGAGGTCATATATATAGGGGAGGTGCTGTCCGTTTCATCGTAAAATAGGTTGTGGTCGATACATAATAGTTATGACGCTTAAATGATAACGATAGTATCGTTTCTCTTATTGTAGACTAAGGAGTTTTGACAATTGCATAGCTTGAGATTGGGGCAGTATATACAAGGTATGTGAGGCTATCCCTTTCCTTCTTTTGCACGACTCCGATTGTACATAATGTAATGAACGAGCTTCCAAGATACTCTACTCTTAGAAGCTAGCAGTACTTACATTGTTTTCCCTCTTATGGAACGATTGATGTTAATGTTACTTCTCTTATTCTTATGTTATCAATGTTGTTCGTACTTCCTAAATCTTATAAGGTTCATAGTGAAGAGTTAGTCCTAATAACGTGTATAGAGGATACCGACCTTACGTCACTCCGAAAGGTTTAGAATGTGATTCCATGAGTCGAGCATGCATTATATATATGTATCTATTTTACTCTACCGAGCCACGCTATAGTTGGCCGGGTACGGCACCTATTGTGCAACCACTGATCAGTTGGGTTTTACCGAGCTCCACGTGGCCGGGTACGATTCTACCGAGCCTATTATGGCCGGGTACGATATGATGATGATGATGCCCACAGAGGCGAATGCTTTAAAGGTTTATGTATTTATACATATGTATCATGCATTTCATGTAAGTAGCCCTCAGAGGTACTAAGATGTTACAGGTTGTATATTCTCTATCCTTGCTTACATTACTGATCGTATTTATGGTTCCTTGCCTTACATACTCAGTACTTTATTCGTACTGACGTCCTTTTATTTGTGGACGCTGCATGTCGTGCTGCAGGTCCTGATAGACAGGCAGGTGCAGCTCCCCCACCACAGTAGACTGTCCAGTTCAGCGGTGATTGGCGAGATCCCTTCTCCGGACTTGCCTTGGTCTTGGTATGCAATTTTTGTTATAGACATTATGGGTATGTCGGGGCCCTGTTCCGGCTATGTTGCAACACTTATGTTCTTTTAGAGGCTCATAGACAGGTGTCGGCTCATGTATAGTTTGGTATGCCTTGTCGGCTAGTTTTTGTTGTATAGTCTTTCATAGTAGCGTGGTAGCTCATACCTTATACGTAGTTTCTTGATTGTCTGGTCATCCCCTGCTATGTATGTTTATGCCATCATATTTTATTGCTGGTTGTCCATGATCTAGGTCTACCATTTATATTGATCTCGTCAGCCTTAAAAGATAATAATGAAGGTTAGATGAAATGTACATTGGTGCTCGGCAAGTGTGGTCGGGTGCTAGTCATGGCCCTTCAGTTTGGGTCGTGACAACAAGGCACCGGTTATACCTTAAAATATAATGTACAAGTATCAAAATGACACAAGGCCTTGATGTGAAGTATGACTCACCAAATCATCTGAAAAGAGGGTATGCTGCTATCAATGATCAATGCCGCCTACTGAGGAACCACTTCTATCTATTAAAAATGCAGCGCTTCCAGCAAAGGGGACGTTAGTACATATGGAATAGTATTAGTATTTAAAGCTAAATATTCTCTCATGGAACGGAGCGCCAACATAAAAGGAGAGAAATATGGAAGCAGTAAGAAAATTAATAATATCTAAATGCCAAGTTAAATAATGTAAACCTTCAAGCATTAATATTTTAAGTTGGGAGATCCTTAGTACCGACACACTACCATGCACATAACATGGAGTCCGATCTCCGCCCGATCGGCAAGGCCATCTCACCCCAATGTATGCAGGTTGACATACAAACACAATACCACCATGCGCGCTGCTTGGTGTCCGATCTCTGCCCGATCGACTAGGCTGTTGTTGTACCTTATTTGCACTAGTCAAAACAATATTCAACTTGTGGTTTCTCTGTTGTTGATGAAAGAGAGTTGCCACCTAATATTTAAAAGTATACCGAGGTACCTATTTAATTACTAAAGTCTTTATTCTTTATTAGTCTGCTAACCGGTGAGATTATGGGTAAGAGTTCTTGTTCTTCTAAGGGGAAGATGTTAGGCACTCCTTAAAATCTACCTGAGGTAGCTCCATAGGACTTAGTCTAAATTTGGGACTAATTATTTATACTATGCCTTAACTAGTGTTCAAAGAGTGCAGCTTACCATATATTAGGGCATAACATCCATAAGGGAAGAGTATTATTTAAAGAAGATGGATTTAAAGAAAAGCCTTTAGGAAATTGATGTTAGCATATATAAATATTAAAAGGACTTTGGAAAATGAAGCATTTGTCATGAAAGTGTTCAAAAGAAGCTAAGTTAATGCACTTGTTTTCTAAAGCATAGAAGTTCATATTACCTTAATGTGGTCAAAGTATTATAGAAATGATCCTAAGATGTACCTTGGTTTTTAATAGAAAACTGTTTGAAAGCATTTGTTTTAGGGAAGAAGTACCTTAATCTTACAGTTGATTCCCTTTTTAGAAGATTTAATCCCGCCACTCAGTTCTGGTTTTCCTTTTGAAAGAGGGACTGCCACCTTCGTTAAGCCTTTGGGCTTTAAAAATCTTGAAGGAAAAGGTTAGCATGGCATAATGAATTAATAACAAACTCGCGATTAGTGGTTATAGAATTAATTGCTAACTAATGCCTCTTTTAATCCTAGATTTTTTAAGGCTTGACTAAATTATTTTATATGAGTTAAAGGATAAAACAAAGCATTCAATCCAATATACAATTGTCATATGCATGAGATATAAAACAATAGAAAACATAGCAAAGAATAACGACATAGTGCAACTTAAGAATAACAAAAACAGTAAATAAAGAAGCGAAGGGAAAGCAGTGACTCTGGGAGGTTTGGGCCTCGAAGAAGCAGGCCCAACAGTAATAGGGATGAGCAACACGAGCGACAGCTAACTCTAAACCTTCTGAGACATAACAAGGCTGGACTTAGGCCTGAGTTCTTAAAGTACTCAGCAGACCCAAATCATTGTACATGTTCATAAAAAAACGAGAAAGACATTTGAATAACAGTACTATATACATATCCATATGAAATTTGTATGCAAATAATAAAAGTAAAGATCGCTGGCAGTATTTAAATACTAAGGAAAATCATACTAGTATGGAAGTTATGCACAGTAAACGCTCCAAATTGAACACCTTTCGTTGTCATTAAGAACCAAACCCAAAGAGAGTAATAAATGTCAACGAATTAAAGGCTAAGGAGATAATTATACTCAAGGTCGATGCCCCTTTGAATCTCCCGATACTTCAAAGTTTTCAAGGGTCTCAAGGACTAGGGCAATGTTTGTGCCGGGGAGAGCAGCTCAACCTAGAGTTAAACTCTACTCCCAAATACCTTTAACTACTAACGACTAATTCTTCCCTATAGGTTTGAATACCAATGAGGTCCTTTCACTGCAAACCAACCACTATGACATTTCCTACCACAGAAGCATACTTTTGCCTAGCAGAATAACACAGGAAAAATACATAGAAACAATCCCTATAATTCAGTATTAAGTGAGTTGAGGCACATATTGAACGGGTTTAAAGCTAGACTTCTAAGCACATATAACAACAGGAATACTTATGCTATTGTTGTTAAAAAAACAGACAACACGAGTCATGCATCTCATAGACAGGTAAGGCACATAGTTTAGAATTATAACAACTTTGGGATACAGATGCTAATGCCTCACATTGATCACAGATTAGTTTGACACCAGACACTATCATGAGCATACACCTAGGTTAATAACATTACTTGAATCTCTTAGGATCCTTTGTACAGATTCAGATAATGACACAATCAAGTTATTGCATTCAACTAGTAATAGTAAAAGGTTTCCCCTGTACCAGACTCAATCCAGAATGACAAGGGAAAGAAAGAACTGAGTACAATTTCAAGACAATGTTCAAAATATGAAGTCATGAAGGATGAACAAAGGTTCATACCAAACTCCCACTCATATAAAAATTTCAATCCAGATTATGACCTCACAAGACAAGATGAGTCCCAAACATTGCAGAATTAGGCTATCAGTATCATTAGGAGTTAAGAATAAGGGAAACATCATACTTGAACAAATTTAAATCAGCAATACAAGGATAGATTGAATACTAGATATGGTGGAGTTGTATTCAAATTACAGAAGACAGTTGGCATTCAACCACAACAGGTACAATTACTCACTACCTCATAAGAGAGAGATTGATCATAATAAGTATCATTGATGTGCACAGAAGTTCATCCTAGTAGGACCGCTTTTCAGTTGACAATTAAACGTGAATGTAAAGCATTCATAGTGAGAATTCAAAGGATACTCAAGGGCTAACAAGCATTTATGAAAGCATTTTGAATACTCAGATTTCACAAGCCATAGCCAAGTGAGGCAAGGTTATCCTATACACCTTCATGTATATCCTGACTGGAATCATTTAATAGCAAACCCAAGTGTAGAATGACATCATTCAAGAGAGAAGGCCATGATAAGCATGAAGAATACAACAACACCCTTAGTATTAGAATAGTAGAACTCGAAAGATTACAACATGATTAGCATGAAAATTACAACAGAACATTAGAGTAAAGTTTGAAGTCTAGGTAGATGTGAGAAATCATCAAGGCAGGTTAAGCAACTTAAACACATAGACTGTTCAATGCAAAAATTGATGTCATTAAAGTCACACTACTACTTAATATAACACTGGATAAATACAATAGCTTATCATAGATCATCAACAAGTCATGATGAACCAAGAATAAACAATTACAGACTGAATAAATATTATAAACTAAGCAGTTAATCAGGAAAATAATAGTACTTTCATGATTTTTCAAATGAAGTAATTGAGAGAGAGAGAGAGAGAGAGAGAGAGGATGGAGGTGTACTGACCTCCTCTTGAGCATCAAACCAAAAAAAGACTCTTGTTTAGCCATGTAGAATCAAGAACTCATCTCGACTAGTGTAATACTCAGAATCAGAAAGAAACTAAAAGCTAATTAGAACCCTAGCTTAAGTTACTACTCATGACTAAAATCGAGATCTTTCTAAGTAATTTTGTGATAGCTTTTTGTATCTATTGGGTGTGTTAGCTTTGTAAGTTGCAGATGTTAGATTTTGTTAGGTGAGAACATTAAAGCCCCTATTTATAATGCCATTAATGGATTAGGGTTTCCGGAAATTCAAATTCAGTAGTGGAAGATGACGACTACTAGATGATGCAAGCATAAGCGAGGGAGCATCAGAGAGACAGAGGTAAAATTGGTGTGGAAATTTACTTGAGAGAGGAGAAATGAGAGACCACCAGTCAGGACCCTAATACCTAGAGGTCATTGCATTGACCTCTGGGTGTCGAGTATCAATGTTGAAGCCAAATAGCGTCCTATGCTTGCTTCGATTTGAAAAGACGGAGGAAGAAATCTGCTGAATGGAAGTTTCACCTTTTTGGCCTGACTTATTCGATTAGCACTTTTGAAATCGAATGGTGAAAGTGGAAAGAGTGACAAGATCTGATGTAGATGAGAAAAACAAAAGACCATGCATGCCACATATTTGAAAGATCAACGGCGATTTGAGGTCTCATTTTTGGGGGTTAGGGTTTGGATTTGGAGGATTTAATCTTTTGAATATGAAATAGGAAAAGCTCAATGAGAATCATGGCGAGGGAAGGCAAAGGAGATGAATCTCTGATGAATTTGTGACCTTGCATGAATTTGTGCAAGGTATGGTAATTGATTTGGCTTGTGGGGTTGAGAGAAAATAGAAAGGATGTGGAAAGAGAGGAGGTTGTGCAGGGGGAAATGATTTTAGGGTTTTGGGATATTTGGGGTTGTCTCTAAGGTTAAAGATAGGAGATAGGATCTGGGCCGTTGGATCTGGTGATCAACATCCCTTATAATTCGGGCATTAAAGAATTAAAATGTGATAAAGTGGCGGCCGTTGGATTGTTGGATTTGGACTACTGAGATTAAGTCTAGTGGAGTACTAAAATTAAAGGGAAAATGGGGATAGAATGTGGGCTTTTGATCTAAGGGATGGACAATTTAGATTGACTATGTTCTTCGGTGAGTGATATGGAAAGGCGATGTGACAAGTTCTAATTGGTTCAATGAGAGTAACATGGATTGCCAAGATGGAAAGAGATGAGGTGTTTGAACTGGGTGTTTTTCTGGATTGGGCTTGTCATTTGGGCCTAAATAAATTTAAAACATGGCCATCTTGTGTTTCATTAGAGATTTGCAATTGGAGTCTTTTTGCCTTTTAACCCCTTTAGAATCAATTTAATTAAATTTAATAATTTCTAATAAAATATAGTAAAAATTATAATCATCAAATATACTAATAATCATTATAATTGATTATTTATAAAATGTTGTGTTTTTCAAATTAAAACATTAATTTTGGAATTACCAACATAGTAGTCGAACTTAGAATTTTGAGAATTAATTCGTAAATTAGTTATAAAGCCTCTATAGTGTATTTTGAAAATATTTTAATAGTAGTATATTTTGTAATTACATAACACCATTGCTAGGTTATTAATTTTAAAGGTAATACTTTAATGAAATAGGTATTTATTGATTGAAAATATTTTTAACACATTCATTGTAAATATTTAAGCATAAATAAATTAATTTTAAAAAGGGAGGATCAAAATTGGCCGTCAACAACTGCTTCTTTTGACCGGAGACGATGAAAGAGTTTTCGGGCAAAGAAATTGAATTAAAGCCAGAGGATTGGATCTCACGATAATTGAATTTTGCGGCTTGACTAGAAGGATTTGAAGATTTGGAGTTTGACTAGTCATTTTGTGTCTGAACTTGGCTCCTTGGCCTGGTAATGAGTTTGTTGTTCCTTATAGCATTATAGTTTGGCTGCTGCTTAGAAAGAGTTCCACGTTGCGATATTTGTTCCTGCGAAAATGAAATATAAACATACCCATATGTTGCAATGCGAAATATATTATGATGTGATGTAAATGATGCAGGAATGATGATGTATGGTTGCCGATGAGACAATATTCGGGATCGGGATGATGGGATACTTGAACTTGACTCGATGTGTTAGTCGGCTTGTGTACCGTTCCGCAGCAGTCAGAGCATTGAAAAGTGTCTCCGCTTGTTGGGAGAGCTTGACATGTAGAGTGCATCTCTGCATGTCGGGAGAGATTGACATTTAGAGTGCATCTCCGCTTGTTGGGAGAGCTTTGCACTAAGAAAATGTCTCCGATTGTTGCGAGAGCTTATTTGTAGAGTGCGTCTCTGCTTGTTGGGAGAGCTTTGCACTAAAATGTAAAATAATCTCCGCTAGGGGGTGATTAACTTAAACCGTAACAATACCTGAAGATATATGAGAAAAACGTCAAAACATTCAAGGTAATAGTAAATGAAAGAAAAGCATGCCCAAGAGATACTCTTAATTGTGAAGCTAAGTTGCGGCCATCGATTGACAGAACATTATTGATGTGCGATTGTCTATTCTGGCCTCTATTGCAGTGAAGTGGCAATGCGGATTGTTCTGTTGGCGGAATGAACAGTTAGCTATATACAAGGCTTCGATTGGCGAAGCCAACATTTGATTTATGCAGGGCGCTCCGATCGATTGAGCTGACGGTTTGCTACATACAGGACTTCAATTGGTGAAGCTACCGGCTCGTTTTATATAGTGTGCTCTGATTGGTTGAGCAGGCAATTTGCTATATACAGGGATTCAATCGGTGAAGCTAGCAGTTCGTTTCGTACAAGGTGCTCCGATTAATTGAGCAGATGATTTACTATGTACAGTATGCCTGTTCCGCATCAGCGGTCTGACTCCTAGGTACCTGCAGAAGATTCAAGGGTTAGCTTTGGTTGTATCAGAAAAATTCAAGTAATGGAGTAAATAGAGATAATCATGGAAAAAATGTGGTCTCAACATTTCCTTGCTTCCAATTGATCCTGCACTCAAAGAAAAATTATTAGTGGGAGCGGGGAAGTTGGTTTGTGTTGGCCACAATGTTGGTTTGCCCCGGCCTTTGATATGGTTATGTCGTGAAGTTTGGTAGGTGGAACAAATTACTATATTTTAGAAAACCAATTTTGAAAAGCTTTGTTTTAAGACAAGTGTTGTCGTTCCAGGTGATGACATGCTACGAATAGTTCTCCACACACGACCATTTTCTCTTGAAAACTCTGTCCCGTTGAAGTTGATCCTTCGCGATGCTTGACAACGTGGCTGCTTGTCGTTGCGACTGCATCCTAATTCAAGCTAATGCATTACAAAGGTTTTTTCCTAAGGTTATGACAGAACCCTTTCAGGTTGACTAGTATCCAATACGGAATCAGGTCAGAACGTAGTCGTGGATGATAATAAAATATGAAGATGATGGCCGATCCTGACTCAGGCAGCCTACATATCCAAATGGAATCAGGTCAAGATGTAGTTCAATTACAATAGATGCAAAATGATGGGCTTAAAAATGAAATGAAATGAAATGGCCAAGTCTGACTCAGACTATCTACATATCCAAATGGAATCAGGCCAGAACGTAGTTCAATTACAAAAGATGGATGAATTCGATGAGAATTGCCTACATATTTCTTTTTGAGGAAATCAAGCTGGCATAGTTCCAGAGTAACATACAAAAATGATGTTTGGATTTTCTATTACAAAAGAAAGGGGGGGGGGAGAAATTGAACCCTGCGTGGGTTACCTACGTATCCCTCCATGAGAAGTCAGGTTGCACTTAGTTCTGGTACAGCAAAAACCTAACTCTATTTGTCTTTAAACATAGTATTTCTGGATTGCGTCTGAGTTGATGGGCTTTATGTTGATTCTTCTTTCCATTTCTGCCAAGATTATAGCTCTACCGAAAAATACTCGGTGAACCATGTAAGGACCTTGCCAAATTGGAGCGAACTTTCCTTTTGCTTCCTCTTGGTGGGGAAAGATTTTCTTTCAGACCAACTGCCCCAGTGTGAACTCTTCACCCTCTTGTTAAATGCACTGGCCATCCTATTCTAATATAGCTGACCATGGCATACCACATCCATTCCCTTCTTGTTGAAGAGTATAAGTGATGATCTGATAGGTCATTTATAGTTTTACCCTTAATTTCTGTGTTCGGAGAGCTCGACTAGCTCTGTTTAACCTTCCTCAATTTGTGTGCACACTTTGTGTCTTTTACCGGAAGGGTTTTATGAGAAAAATAGATGAAAATATGAAATCGTGCCTTAAAACTCATTTGAGTTGATTGCGGTCAATGTTTTATGTAAACGGACCCGGATAAGTGTTTTGACGGTCCTTGTGGGTCCGTATCATGATTTTGGACTTGGGCATATGATCAGAATTAAATTCGGAAGTCCCTAACTTGATTTAATGTAATTTGTTAAAACCAAAAGTTTACAAGTTTAAAGAATTCCTAAGTTTGACTGTGGGTTAACTTTGTTGCTACCATGTTCGGATTTCGGTTCCGAGACTTGATATAGGTTCATTTCAGTATTTATGACTTGTCTGCAAAATTTGGTGCAAAACAGAGTTAATTTGATATGATTCGGACATCTGGTTGTAAAATTTCATATTCTTGAGTTTCTTTGAAAATCTCAATTGTTTAGGTGTCCAATTCGTGGTTCTAGGTGTTATTTTGATGTTTTGATTGCGCGAGCGAGTTCGTATGATGTTATTATACTTTTGGGCATGTTTGTTTTGGAGCCCGAGGGGTTCGGGTGAGTTTCGGATAGGATACGGATGATTTTGAACTTAGAAAAATTTCGGGTTTTTGTGCCACTGCTGTATCTAGTGTATTCTTCTTCGCGATCGCGAAGATACTCCCACGATTATGAAGAGTAATTTGAGTTGGGGGAGGTTTTTCTCTATGCGAACACGAGGCTGTGTACGCGAACGCAAAGCTGTGCTGGCATCACCCTTCATGAACGCGACAAACACTACATGAACGCGAAGAGTAAGGGTCTTGGGAGGGGGATCTGGGGTTTTCTCTACACGAACGCAAGCCAAGGTTCACGAATGAGATGGCTAGGGGGTCAGACCATCGCAAACGCATGCATCCCCTGGCCGCTGCTGCTTCGCGATTGCGTCAAGTGTTTCGCGAACTCGATAAACACTTGACGCCTAGACTGTAAAATATCTCAAACACGGGATTTCACCATCTTTTCACTAGAGCTCGACCTAGGGGCGATTTGGAAGAGAAATTTCATCACCCTTTCATAGGTTAGTATGCTTTAATTTATTTTTTTCCATTTCCATCAACACCCATTAATTTCTAACGTTAATCTATGTTCTTTCACTGTAGAAAATTAGGGATTTGGGAAGAATTGGTTGATTTTCTTAAAATTGAGATTTAGACCTCAAATTGAGGTCGGATTTTGAAACTAATTACATAATTGGGCTCGAGGGTGAATGGGTAATTGGGTTTTGGACTGAATCTCAGGTTTTGACCAAGGGGCCCGGGGTTGACTTTTGTTGACTTTTTGGAAAAAGTGTAACGATCTTAACTTTATATGTTGTAATTGATTTTCCTAGCAGTATTTGATGTTATTGAATCGATTTTAATTAGATTCGATTGGTTTGGAGGCCTAATTTAAAGGAAAAGCCTCAGTTGAGCTTTGATTTGCTTGCGGAGCGAGGTAAGTGTTGGGTCTAACCTTGATTTGGTGGAATTAGGAACCCTTGAGCTATGTGCTATGTGAACTTCATGTATAGCGGCGTATATGGGAGGTGACGAGCGTATATATGTCGTCAAATACTTGTTTCCATGCTTTCCCGTATTACATTAATTATTTTATTCCATGTCTTAACTGTTACATGCTTTAATTTCTTCCTATACTTTAACTTGATACTTGTCACTTATTTCTCGCATATTAAAATATTCGTTTCTCCCATGCTTCCATGATTAATTGCTACTTGTTTTAAATGTCTTACTTGTACACTTTAATTGTCATATATTTGAGTTGCCTTGTTATTTTGGACTAAGTGTAGCATTCCTTGACTTGATATGGAGCTCCTTGTTGCTTTGCTTTCATATTCTTTAGTCGTAGAAATTCTTGTGAATTGAGTTGTTGAATTTGATCACATTTAATGATATTGTTTATGGATCGGGTTGAACGCCGCAACGGGTGAAATAAGGGAGGATTGATATTGACATGGTGGGATGGGGTTACATGCCATAACAGATTTTATTCATGTTATTGATATGGTAAAATAAGGGAGGATTGATATTAATATGGTGGGATCGAGTTGCGTGCCGCAACAGATTTTATATGTTATTCTTGTTATTGATATGGTGAAATAAGGGAGGATTATGTTTGTACAATGAGATCGGGTTGGGCGCCGCAATGGATTGTGTGTTTGTATTCTTTGTTGTATTATGTTAGCTTTCAGTGCTTTCAACGAGATTCTGAGTACTGGTGTTTCTGACTTTACTGATTTCAAGGATTGAGTTTATTTTCATAAGATTAACTGCCTTACATTCCTGCGTTTCTTTTATGTATTATTATTATACTGCGTACATGTTATTGTAAGTGACCTGCATTAGCCTCGTCACTACTTCGTCGAGGGTAGGCTCGACACTTACAGAGTACATGGGGTCGGTTGTACTCATACTACACTCTCCACTTCTTGTGTAGACTTTGAAATCGGTCCTAGCGGCGGTCGGTAGATTGCTCGGATTGATTGCCGGATTGGAGACTTGAGGTACACATGCTCGGTGTTCACAGCCCTAATGTCCCCTTCTACCTTATCCTAGCTATTTATTTCATTTCAGTCAGTCTTGCTTTCATTCAGACCATTATCTGTATTATTTTAGTAGCTCGTGCACTTGTGACACCAGTTCTAGGATTGTATCTATATATTGCAGTTATTTTGGTTTTTCTCACTTTATTTCAGTTCTATTCCAGTTTATTCAGTTTAATTGGTATCGGTTAATTTGATTTGTTAAAAAAGGCTAAAAACTATTCTAACATTAGCTTTCCTAGCAAGTGATATGTTAGGCGCCATCACAACCCCGAGGGTGGGGATTTCGGATCGTGACAATGAGTTGCTCCTATCTGACCCGTATCCACCCTACATCGCCCAACTTGGCCTCTTGAATGACCCTTAAAGATGGTATCTCCACCTCCACGAGTATCATGGCTTCAGTGTCGTATACTAATATTTACTGCGTTACCCTAGTGGATGTTCTCATGGTAGTCCGATAACCCAGTAAGGGGAAAGATAGTTTCTCGTGCCATTGCCTATGATTGTTTGCTATCTTTCACATAATCCTCTTGATATTCTTGTTGGCTACCTCGACTGACCCATTTATTTGTGGTCTATAGGCTATGGAGTTACGGTGGACGATTCTAAACTTCTCGCAGATTTCTCTCATGAGGTCGCTAATGAGGTTAGTGGCATTGTCAGTGATGATTGACTCAGGTATCCCGAATCTGCAGACGATGTTGTTTCGGACGAAATCCGCCACTACCCTCTTTATGACGGCCTTGTAGGTGGATGCTTCGACCCATTTAGTGAAGTAGTCGATAGCTACCAAGATTAAGCGATGCCCATTTGACATATCAGGCTATATGTGTCCAATCACATCCATTCCTTAAGCGGCACATGACCAGGGTGAACCCATCACATCCAACTCATTTGGCAGAACCCCGATGAAATCCCGTGAATCTGGCAGTGGTGACACTTCCGTAGGTAGCGGATACTATCACTTTCCATAGTCATCCAAAGGTATCCAGCTCTCAAGATTTTCTTGGCCAATGTAAACCCATTCATGTGAGGTCCACATGTTCTTGCATGTATTTCTTCCAATAACCTAGTTGCTTTGGCGGCATCTACACATCTCAACAAACCCAAGTCTGGGGTCCTCCTATATAGGACTTCCCTGTTAAGGAAAAAGTGATTCGCCAATATCTTGAGGGCTCGCTTTTGACTATTAATAGCATTTTTCGGGTACTCTTTGGTTGTAAGGAACCTCCTGATGTGGTGATACCATGTTTATCATCTGTCTCTTTGTCTACATGGAGGCAATAGGCATGTTGATCCCTGATCTATACCGTGATAGGGTCGATGTAGTTCTTGTCTAGATGTTGAATCATGAATGATAGAGTTGCAAGGGCATCGGCGAACTCGTTCTGAATCTTGGGGACATGTTTAAACTCAGTCTTCGTGAACTTCTTGCATAACTCTTTCACGAAGTGCAAGTATGGAAGGATTTTGACATTTTTGGTGGACCATTCCCCTTGGACTTGGTGTAGCAATAGATCAAAATCCCCTGTGACCAAAAGTTCTTTGATGTTCATGTCGACTGCCATTCTGATCCCAAGGATGCACGCTTCGTATTCATCCATATTATTGGTATAAGGGAATCTTATCTTTGTCGACGCTGTAATAAATCAGGATATGAATTATCTTCTCCAACGAATAATACCTCTTCCTCTGGAAAATACGAAGTGAGTGGCTCGTAATCCCCGTCCACCCGATTCTCTGCAAGGTGGTCAGCTAAGTCTTGCCCTTTGATAACCTTCTGAGTTATGTACACAATGTCAAATTCACAGAGGATAATTTGCCATTTAGCAAGCTTTCGGTTTGGCATCGGCCTCTGGAAGATGTAATTGAGCGGGTCGAGCCGAGATATTAGATGTAGTGTATGCTTACATGTAATGCCTTAGTTTCTGGGCGATCCAAGTCAGAGCACAACAAGTGTGTTCTATCAAAGTATATTTGGCCTCGCATAGCGTGAACTTCTTAATTAAGTAGTAGACGACATGCTCCTTTCTCCAAGTTTTGTCATGCTGTCCCAACACACTATCGAAGGCATTATCCAAGACTGACATATATAGTAACAATGGCTTCCCAAGCTTGGGGGGAACCAACACTGGTGGATTTGACAAATATTCCTTAACTCTGTCAAAGGATTTCTGGCACTCTTCTGTACATTTTGTGGCAACATCCTTTTTCAGCAACTTAAAAATGGGTTCACAGATTATCGTGGACTGTGCTATGAAACGATTGATGTAATTTAGCCTACCCAGGAAACTCATCACATCTTTCTTGCTCTTGGGAGGTTGAAATTCCTGAATTCCCTTGATTTTTGTTGGGTCCAGTTCTATCCCTTTCCTTCTTACAATGAAGCTCAACAATTTTCTAGCAGGAACTCCGAATGTGCACTTTGCCGGATTTTAATTTCAAACTGTACCTCCGTAGTCGCTCGAAAAATTTCCTCAAATCGTCCAAATGCTTTGAACTCTTTAGAGACTTGATGATGACGTCATCCATATATACTTGGATCTCCTTATGAATCATGTCATGAAAGAGGGTTGTCATGGCTCTCATGTAGGTGGCACCGACGTTCTTGGGACCAAATGACATGACTCTATAGTAGTAAACTCCCCAAGGTGTGGTGAAGGATGTCTTTTCTACATCTTGCTCATGCATCAAGATTTGTTGGTACCAAGAGAAACAATCGACAAACGAGTGCAGTTCATGCTTCGCACACTTGTCGATAAGGATGTGGATATTTGGTTGAGGGAAGTCGTCCTCTGGACTAGCCTTTTGAGATCTCGACAATCCATGCATATCCTGATCTTTTCGTCTTCCTTGGGTACTAGGATGATGTTTTCCAACCAGCTGGGATAATTGGTGATCCTTACCACTTTCTCCTCTATTTGCTTGGTCACTTCCTCATTTATCTCTAGACTTAAATCAGGTTTGAATTTTCTAGTTTTTTGCTTGACCGGTGGTCTGGTAGGATCGGTGCACAGTCAATGCAAGACAATATCAGTACTTAATCGCGGCATGTCATCGTATGACCTCGTGAACACATCAACGTATTAATTGGAGGAGCTCAACTAGTTTTTCCTTCTGCTCGGCTTCTAGATAAATGTTGATTCTGGTTTCTTTCATGTCTTTTTCACAACCGAGGTTGACCACTTTCATTTCTGTGAGGTTGGACTTTTTTTAAACTCTCCAACTGTTCGATTTATTGCGAGAGATTGTCTAGCATCATACTCTCTTCATACTCCTCATAATCTGGGTTATTGCGTTTGACGGTTTCGTTACATGTCACAATCACGAAACGCGGGTTTTTATCGGTTTGATTACAAGACTCCTCGCGAACCAAAGATGGACTAGCGGTACAATTCCATAGCTCTTCCCATGGTTTAGTATCTCTGATGGTCGGTGTCTTGATGTTAACTCCTTTACAAAATTCTTCAATCATATTCACAGACAGCTTTCCCATTCCATCGATGATATCATCTTTTGGTACTGAACTCTGGCCCGGACTTGAAACATGCTTTGGCGCAAAAACCCTTTTCCTGGAGCTACCGGTATGAGCTTTCCCCACCAAAGGCTGATATCCTATGTCGACCTTTCCTTTCTGCCCATTAGGCTCAATTGGCTCTGTGATCCCGTCCGACCTGGCTCCCAACCGTGTTCCGGTTCTATATCCATATTTCATCACCTCCCTCATAGACATCTTGGATCTATGCGGTGACAAAATTCCCAAGTTTTGTTCAGTCTCTTTTATTTTGGTGGTCTGCATGATTTTCACTGCATGGAATGTAACTCCGTCTAGCCCTTCAATGAATGGAACAATATGCTCCAAATAAGCTTATTGTCCCAATTTGCCATGGACCACGATCTCCTAACATCCCCTCTCAAATTTCATGTACTAGTGTAGAGTGGATGGGACAACCACTGTCTTGTGTATCCAGGGCCTTCCCAACAGCAAATTGTATGCAGAAGAGATTTCCATTACTTGAAACAATATGGAAAATTCAACCGGCACGATCTGCAACGCCAAATAAATTTCTCCGGTGACATCCTTCTGTGAACCATCAAAAGCCCTTACCCTCACTTGACTTTCCTTGACTTCCCTCAAATGGATTCCTAACTCCCACAGGGTAAAGAGCGGAAAAATGTTGACTCCTGATCCTCCATTGACCAGCACTTGGGACACCACATTGTCCCCACGCTTGACAGTGATATGGAGGACTTTGTTGTGACTTACACCATCGATAGGAAGTTCATCTCTTCTAATAGTGATCGTATTTGCTTCGATCATTTTCCCAATTATTGCGGCCATCGCCTCACTGGTGGTGTTGCTTCGCATACTTACCCCACTTAGTACTTTCAACAGGGCATCCTTATGACTGTCAGAGCTCATGAGCAAGTCCATGATTGATATCTGCGCACTACGACAAAAGGTGGTTTTAGCGGCAATTATTTAGTGGCAATAGCTTAATTGCCACTAAAGTATATAGTAAAGGTAAAATATTAGCAGTCAAATAATATTAATCAGCAATAAGTATATTTTTAGTGGCAATTGATGAGAATAGCCCGCAAAACTTTTTTTTTTAACTTTTTCTCTTCCCTCCCATTTATTTTTCACTCTAAATATTTTCCCTCCTATATAATTTACCAACCAATTTATCTTAAAAAAAATATTACAATCTAATTGTAATTTTGACTTCAAACTACGACTCTTCCATAAGCTTTGCAAAGTTCCAGGAGTAAGAAAACCTAACATTGCAACTTGGCCTTCAACAAACAAAATTCTTTATAGGTACAATTTTGATTTCTCTCTTTATTTCTATTTCTGTTTATAGAGCTTTCCGCTCCCAAGAACAGGGGCAAAATTCAGTTGCAAGAAGAAGGTGCGAGTTGTCTTCCAAATTCATAGGGCTTCAACTACAAAAATTCTTCATAGGTACGATTTTGATTTCTCTCTTTATTTCTATTTCTGTTTATAGAGCTTTTCGCTTCGAAGAACAGGGGCAAAATTCAGCTGCAAGAAGAAGGTGCAAGTTGTCTTCCGAATTCATCGGGTTTCTTACTGTTTGACTTTCTATTTCTTTGTTTTTGTTGGCCTATTTTTGGTTACTCTTTCTAAAAATTTAATTTAATGTTTGTTTTGTGTTTGAGAAACTAGTGCTTATGTTTCTTTTACCAATTATGAGGGCTTGTGCGCATTGGGTAGAATAGAGGCTCTTGAGAATAATGTTCACTGTTTTTTTTTATTTTTTTTTACTAATCTTATGATTGTGAAGTTTATGTATTACTAGTATTAGAGGTACTATTCTGAAGAATCTGAACATATGTATTAACTATTCAACATCTAGTTAGGGATAGAAGAATCATAACCGTCTAATCCTTTCTATGTACTTTTTTTTAGTTTGTCCCAAAAAAGAATTGCACTTGGAAACAATTAAATCTTAAACTTCTCATTTGACCATAATGAGATAGATTTATAGCCCACACAAATGTCTATGGCTTGTTTTAAACTACAAGCTTCAAAAGTTTCTTTCTTAAATTTCAAGACTAGTCAAACACCATTATATAAAATGGGATCGGTGTCCAAACCTCTTAGTTTGGACACGTCTACGTTTGTCAAGTAAGTCAATCATCTTATCAATCATACCTCTATCGAAACTATTTGGGTCGGCTATCATTATCAATTCAGTGATCCATGATTATTACCCCAAAATATATCCGAAAAAATAACAACAACAACAACAACAACAACAATAATATACTCAGCATAATTCTACATAATGGGATCTGAGAAGGATAATATGTATGCAGACCTTACCCCTACCTTTGTGGAGGTAAAGAGGTTATTTCCAATAGACCTTCCGCTCAGACAACTAATCAAAATGCAACTTAAGGCAAATACATGTTCATGAATACGTCTGGTGTCTGGTGCATTTGTTTGGAGGATGAAAATAATTTGACAGTCGCTATCTCAAAAAGTGTAAAAATGATAAGTGAATTCTTTGAAATATTATTTTGTAGCAATAATCATTTCTAATACTTGATACATATCCAATATAGTATACAAGTCCTTCATTTCTAATAGTTGTTTCTGCTTATAAATGTTAGGCGAGAGAGTTGGCTGAATAAGAATCTAACAGTGATGGAGGTTTCCAGATATTTTTTTACAATATATTTCATCTTTTAACACATGTTTTTTATAATTTCAGCTAGTTTGATAATTTAGCGGGTGGAAGATTTCAATATTATGAAAAATTGTAGAAATTATTTGAAGATAATCATTCGCCAGGATTAGTTACATAATAGCATTAGCTATTTCGTTCAAAAAATATAATTTTATATTTTAAGTTAATGTGATGTTGATATTTTTGATTAGTACTTCCTTCTGTTTGTTCAGATTTAGTGAGATATATTATATTTTTTTGGGATTAATATTGATACATCTTTTTGTTTGGATCATCTTTTGGATGAATGTAGTAACTATTATTAATGATGGCTAAATTTTCCATTACAACTTGTGACTTTTAGCTTTAATTTAATTGGATATAACGGTTATAAAAATGGACGATGAAAGAGCAAAATTAATACGCTTCTACAAGGATATTATAACCATTATAATTATTGGAAAACAATTGTTGTTAAAGATATTGACTTTTAGCAGAAATTTAGTTGAATATATTAGCCGTTAAAATGGATGTTAAAAGGGTAGAAAGGTACTACAACAATTCTAATTGCCGCAAAACAATTGCGATTAATGATACAAACTTTTATCTGCAATTATTTTGAATTTAGTGGGTATATAAAAGGACGCTAAAGGAGCATAATTAGCCATTTTTAGATTGGATTTAGCGACCATCATAATTGCCGCAAATAATTGCCGTTAAAATTAATGATTTTTAACTGCAATAAATCACACTTTTTACCAACTTTTGTGATAATGGCCGCTAAAGGCTTTGCCGACGCCAGTATCAACGACTAAATACCAATGGCCAATAAAATATATAGCGGCTATTGTTATTGCCGCTAAAGCCATTTTCGATTGCCACTAGAGCCCTTTTTTGTTGTAGTATGCGCTGGAGTTTTCTTTAGCTGCTCCTCCACAGAGTACTCTTTGGTCGACATTCTCTTCCAGAACTCCGCGGCTTCTGGGTCTGTTATGTTCCTTCTTTGTATATGTTCTCTTCCCAAGTTCCCTCGATTTGCATCATCAAGAGCGTATCATCTCTCTGACCTGGTCATACCGTGGGCTACTACCGAATCTATCATCTTGGCCTTCCCTTTTTGCTGGTAGGTCCATGGTACAGTTTTGTATTCCCGACTCTCTTCATCCCCTATAGCAACGACAGGTTGTCTCTCTTAAGTCTGCACTATCACCACAGGTCTCACTTGTACAGTAATCATTGGAGTCCTTTGAGGTGGGATCCTGGCGGCTTCTGCATTTCCTATTGTGACAACCATTCTCTTCATATCATATTCTTCGTTCAATGTAATCATGTTGACCCCCTAGTTTCGGTGATTTTGTCACACCCCAAACCTGGGGAGGTGTGGCTGGCATCCGGTGCTGTACTGGCCCGAGGGAACCACTCTGTAACTTATTCTTTCTCTAACTACCATAAACCAACATGACCATAACTTGTAATGTATAACTGTAAATGGGCAAACATTGTATCACTGATCCATCATTCTTAAAACATGAATACACATGGAAAGTCAAGGCATCTGACATACTATATATAATGATCCTGTGTTTACAAAGCCTCTAAGATTATTTGACATCAAACGGGACAGGGTACCGGCCTACCCATGAGTCCGTAGCAAAACTCTGACACGATGACTTATAGACTCGGCTGCACTCCGAATGAGGTGGAGTCTTACCGATCCTCCGCTGAATGCTAACCTCGTCTATATTGAGGGCTTGTCAAATTGATTATCTATAACTACAGGCATGAATGCAGCGTCCCCAACAAAAGGACGTTAGTACGAATAATGTACCGAGTATGTAAGGCATGTAAATAAGTATATAAAGAACATGGAAGAAATATGGAGCAAAGGACTCAACCTGTAAGTTTGGATAGCTTTGTAAATCATGAAATATTTATAATGTCATGCATATGCATTGAATGTCATATATGCATAGGTCTATATGTACATAACATTATCAAGTCTCTGAGGGTATCCCATCATATCACCTCAGCCTCTGTGGGCAAAATCATCAACGTATACCAGCTGATCGGGTGGTGGTGCGTTTATATTGCTGTAAACTTTTCCTATATCCTATATATATATATATACATACGCGTATATGACGCCATCTGGTCATGGGTAAATGCACATGTATAAATGAATGCAATGCATAATGAAGTAATTCAATACGATCTCTTGGAATGTCATGAGACCCATGATAGATGATATAGTAGTACGCTTGTCAATATTATTTGAGTCTAAACTAGATATTAATCCTAGTGATTGCATTTTCTTTATATACGCGACATTAACATGTCTTAGTCTAGCATGCCATAAAGAGATAGACTCAACCATATAAGCAGAAGCAAATGCATTTTTATTGCCAGTATCAGAAATATTAAGCACAAATAAACCATGGTTACAATATACATTGCCTACAAAAATATTATTTTTGGTCGATACAACCTCATCATTCTCGAAAGAAACTTTCACTCCAATGTTTGCTTCCCTATAACTGAAATACCCGACAAACAGTGGATAAATATATTTTATTTTGAGAAAACCCTTTTACTACTAACCGAGCTTTATATTTATCTATAGATCCTTCAAGATTAAATTTCTTTTTGAAAATTAATTTACAACCAATAGGCTTTGCACTAGGAGGTAAATCAGTTAAAATCCATGTATTATTTTTCAAAATAGAATCGATTTCAACTTTTATTGCTAGCAGTGAGAAAATACGTTCTTGCCAACGCTTGAAATTTTCATTGGTAAAAATTTCGATATTCGAAACATCTGGATATGGCCTGGCATATGATAGTGCAACTGGAACTAGGGTAGCGTAGGTAACATCAATATTGGTAGTATCAGCATATTTTACTTTGCTTCTTTCGTTCCTCTCCAGCTTCCTTTTCTTTCCTCTTTAAAATATTTGTAGTCTATTTTGTTTGTTCCCTTTTTTAAATAGCTGGGTTTGTAATTTAATATTTTTGCAGATTTCTGTATCCTCCTAAAATAGAGATAGGCTTGTTTAATCCCGGAAAGACATCTTCACACTACTGAAATAGATTCTTAGGACAAAGCCAAGCACGAATAAAGCCAATTCGTGTATTTCTGCACGAAAAAATAATATTGTAGTGTTTTTATTTTCCGGTGTCATTATTACTATTATAATATTATTACAAAATAATATTATTGAGTACTTTTCCCAAATGTATTGCATCCTATGTCTATACATTATGATTGCCAAGCGGCAATAGTTATAGTAAAGAAAAAATCCTATAATTGTAAAAGTAGACATATGAAATTGAGACATGATGTCGTAAAGCAGCTGCTGAGAGATGGAATAATTTTCATTGATTATGTGAAGTCAGAAATTAATTTGGCCGATCCTCTGACTAAACTAGTGGGAAGAAAATTAATTCTTCAAACCTCATAAAAGAAGGGATTAAGGAAGACATGTTGTCAGTAGAGATGGTAACCCAACCTATGTGATTGAAGATCCCATGAAGTAGGTTCATATGGGTAAAAACAAGTTGACATTGGCACTGAAGCGCTAAAGGAGAGGGCTTAACTGCTACTAATTGAGAGGATGAGTTATAACTCTTAATGAAATTCATAGTACTTATGGATGATGTATTTAAAAGCAGTATATACTTGATGAATTCACCTATATGAGAGTGGAGTGGGGCCGCTCCTATGAAATTTTGGCCTAGTCTTCAGAGCTCTCTTGAATAACCAGGCATATACCTGCAGGCATGAATGCAACGTCCCCAACAAAAGGATGTCAGTACGAACAATGTACGGAGTATGTAAGACATGTAAATAGTATACAAAGAATATGGAAGAAACATGGAGTAAAAGACTCAACCTGTAAATCTGGATAGCTTTGTAAATCATGAAATATTTATAATGTCATGCATATATGTATGAATGTCATATAATGCATAGGTCTATACGTACATAACATCATCAAGCCTCTAAGGTCATCCTGATCGAGGCCAACCCTGTACTACTATGAAGTAGCAAGAGAGGTCGAAACAGCTTTTACCCGAGAAGGTCGGGATCGATTTCCACATGGAGCTAGATATTGGAGTTGAGTTTCTATCTAAATGGGAGTTGTGTAATTGTTCCTAATTACACTTCTAAACATTATTTGTTTTGGTTTTACTTCTAATTTTATATTACTACGATGCTAAATTAGGCTAAGTAGAGCTAAGATTAAACAATTGCAAGTTGATCAATTAGATAAAAGGCACTAGGGTAGTGACTTTCTCCTAGGTGGTCAATTGACGGATCTTGAGTATAAGGCTAGATTGTCATATTTGGGGAGTATGATATAACCATTGCACGATTCTACTCACTCTATACATCTCGGTAGTCCGAGTGATGTTGCTCGAATTGACTTTCTCAAGACCAATTGGGTATGCAAATTTGTGCAAGCAATTGAGGTTCAAGTCGGGTATTACTATCTCTAGGTTTAACCCTTTAGTTGAGGCTATCAATCTCTTGAATACGCCCCAATTCCTTGTTGGACCAATTTCATGGACTTAGGCTCTCTTTCTCAAGAAGAGCCAAAGTCTACTAGGCATAAACTAGTGTTTGCAACAACTAATTCAATATTAAAACCCTAAATTAGTCCAAATATCAAACACCCATAGACAATCAAACATCAAAACACAAGACCCATCAATTACCCAAACTAGGATTGAGCCACAACCCTAGCTAATGGGTCTAGCTACTCATAATTATAGAAGAAAACAAATAAATAGATGAATAAAAGCCCATAATAATTAATTGCTAGATAAAACTTAAAAATTCAACGTTGAAACTAAGCTAAAATTACTCAAAACAGTAAAAGAGAAGAAGTCACGAACGCAGCTCTGTCCCAAAATCTATCTGATGACCTAAAAATGGTAAAAGAAACTATTTATACTAGGCTAGAAATTATGGAGAAAAATACCCCTGCGGGCTAGTGCGGACCGCACAAAATCGAGTGCGGCCGCATTAAGGCTCTTGGCTTGACTATTCTGCTCTCTGAAGTTGGCCATCGTGGACCGCACAAAGTGCACCGCAGCCGCGGGTGCTTCTACTACAGTCCGCACAAAATGGACCGCAAACCGTATTGTCCAGTTCCTCCATAATGTCACCTCTCTGAACTTGAGCTCTGCTGACCGCACGAAAACGAGCGTGGCTGTAGTGGAATCAATGTGGACCACACAAAGTCCTTTGCCGCCACATTGCCTGGCTGACTGAGAAGCATACTCTCTAATCTTCATCTTTGCGGACCGCACAAAATGGTGTGCGGCCGCACTGGTCCTGTTTGACTGAGCTTGGTCTTGTCTTGGTGCTTGTGCAATTTTCACCCCTTTTGAGCTGGGTTTTGACACCTTGTCACCTTGTTGATCAAACTTACAATCAAGCAAAACTTGTGAGCCTTTGGGACTATTTTTTACACATTTCTAATCAAAACTTAAGCAAGAAGGAGTGTAAAATGCATCATAATCCCTAGTTATCAACTCCCCCAAACTTAAGCTTTTGCTTGTCCTCAAGCAAACAAAATAAGACCCACCCTTTAAGAGTTAATTCCAAGAAAATTCAGCCGACCTAAAGTGACCTTATCTAGCATCAATTGGGACTAACAATTGCCTTCAATTCAAATGAATCATTAACAACATTCACTCTTTTAAACACCACAGATTTAGTGCGACACAAAAGCATCAAGAGTTGACTCAACACATCAAAGAAACTCTTTCTATTTCTTTGGTCGTTGTGGAACCCAAACTCACACATCCTCAACTCTCCCTAAGCAAACCTCAGCTTTAGGATAGTGGCACTCAGAACGAGGTTAATGGAAATACACTCATCTCTCTCAAGGAAAAGTCACAAGTCCGGCTCTAAGTACCATATACTTTCCCCTTATGTGAGTCACCACTAATGTAAGATTCATTCAACTAAAGATCATATAGGGCTTTTGTGGAGACATAGTGAAGGCTTTTGGTTCAGGGTAGGAAATGTTTGGTCTAAGTAGGTTCCATCTTCCCTTTAGTACTTCTTTTTCTTCATTTTGGCACACATTCACTTGACTTTTTAAGTCATTTCACTTATTTCTAGGTTAGAGAGACATACTGTCACTCTTTCTTGTTCAATTCTAATCTTTTCTCCTTTCTCAACTTTCCACACCTTTCATTCTTTGCTTTTATTGAATCCCTTTATTCATTTCAACGTTGAATATTCTTTTTGTCTTGTTGCTTTTCTTTCTTTTTCATTGCCTTTCCTTTTCTTCATTTTGTACCT
Source organism: Nicotiana sylvestris (assembly GCF_000393655.2). Taxonomy (NCBI): domain Eukaryota; kingdom Viridiplantae; phylum Streptophyta; class Magnoliopsida; order Solanales; family Solanaceae; genus Nicotiana; species Nicotiana sylvestris. Next base: position 109,916,243 of record NC_091064.1, read on the forward strand.
TTTTATCACTTTGTTGCAATCCTTGTCTCTCCCCCTAAACTTATACTTTTGCCATATGCTAAGGAATGATCGAGTGTCAAGAGAGGGTATTTTTAGAACGGGTAAAGGCTTGTATCATGGTCCTTGAAGGAATAAGGTCTAAGGCTCAAAAGGGTTTATTAGGGATTTTATTATTGGTAGGCTATGGAAGTGTTCAAGATATCATTTGGATCAAGGAGAACCTATAATCATGTCTCAAGTCAAATTCCACTTAGTATTTCGCCTCGACAAACATTCAGGGCAAGTTCTAGACCAATGGCATGAGACTTGGACTTGCAATGCAAATTCTCACCACACAAGCTATGAGATTGCTAAAGACACAAAGTTGGGGCCCACAACAACCTTAGATAAGATTTGAGCACACAATGGTCCCGAAAAATCACTTGATGATTATCGGCCAACACAAGAGTCTCAAGGTCACAACTTTCACCATCCTATACATAACGATTTGTTTTTGACCATAAGATAAAAGGCAGATGTAATAGGCCCAAGTGAAGCTTTGCTTGAGGCACCCTTAGCACTAACTACTAAAAAGCAAAAAGAAAAACAGACTCAAACCCTTAAGAAGGTTGTCATGCCATCCATTATCGGGAAGAGCCACCTGGTTCATACAAATTCCACCTTTGGAAAGAAACGTGACATTAAGAAAACCAAAGCCTTATTGCAAAAACTCAAAACAAGAAACTACGAATATAAAATAAGAAACTAAGAAAATGAAAAATGCGGAAAGTAGAATGAATATGTACAAGAGGGATTTAATCGAATATACAATAGGGGAGATTAATATATACAATAGAATGTAACTTTTATATACAGACCCAGAGTAAAAAGTACGAAAAATGTAATGAAAATGCTGAAATTATATACATACCAAAGATAAAAAGAAGGAAAGAAATCATAAAATCTGTCATATATATACATTCATCCAAAATCCAAATAGGGCTACCCCTCAAATAAAAGCTGGCATTGTCCTCAATGCCAACTAAGCAAAATAAGCACAAAATAGATGAAAGTGGAAAAAGGAACTCCCTATGGGCCGTCTGTCTGCATGGGGTCCTTTGTCTGGGTCCCTGGGTCCTCTCTATGCTTGGGAGCCTGAGACTGGCTCCCTGTGATCTATGGTCTGCTGCTGGGACCTGGGCCTGGACCTGGACACGCTCCTGGGCTACCTCCTGGAGTTGGCTGGAGGAATCTCCCGGTGGGTCCTCCAACTGAATGACTGTATCATCGGACTAGGGGATCACCCTCTTCCTCTTAGGAGGCCTCTCGGACTGCTCTGGCTGGTGATGGGCTGCTGGTACAGGGTCATGTAGTAGCAAATCTAAAGGTAGGTGATCTGTTTTCTATCTCTCAACCTCGATCCGTAACTCCTTCACGGACTCTTTCGAAGCCCGAGTCTTCCTCATCTTCTTAGCCTCCCTAGCAAGATCCTTGAGAGCCTTTCCATGAGAATTGACAGCGTCTGTAAGCAATTTCTGAATCTTTAGGATCTTTTTATGGTTGTCCAGAAGATCCTTGAGAGTGTCCTCAATGGATTGTGGGACCTGTAGAGGAGGAGGTGCTGACTGACCTGCCATGGTAGTAGATAATACAAACAGCTTAGAAGTAGTTATCTGCATCCAGTTGTTGATGCTGGTGAGGGCCTGACTCAGACGGTGGGCAGTCAATGGATAGGCAGTGGTGGAAGGTATCTCTGGATCTATGGAGGTGGATGGACTTGGGGCCATATCTGCTGCAGTGGAATGAGGCTGTGGAGTAGTCACTACCACTACTGGCTCTTCAGACTTGCTAGTTGAAGTAGTGGATTTCCCTTTGAAGTGCTTGCCCTTAGGGTTGTCATCACCCTGTAGGCTATACCATGAGAAGGGTACCTTTGCCTTCACCTTCACGTCAAATCTGCGTTTCTCCACATTGAGGTCCTCCAAGTACATTGTGTAGAAGTTGGGAAATGGGTAGGACCTATCACTAGGAGTGGAAAACAAGCAGGTCGGGTCGGATATGGTTCGGGCTGAAAACGGATAATGAAAAAATGGGTAAATTATCCGATCCGTCCCATATTTAATACGGATAAAAAACGGGTTAACCGGCGGATAATATGGGTAACCATATTATCCATGACTTCTTACATATGATCACTTTTGGGTGAATGCTTAGTCTCCCTAACTTGAGGAACCTCCAATTTGAAGCTTTACAAATATAAAAGTTAGACCCGTTGGTTATCCATTGGTTATCCATTTTCTAAATGGATAATATTGTTCTTATCTATATTTGTCCAATTTTTAAATTGTTCATTATCCAACCCATTTTTAATGGATAATATGGGTGGTTAACTGTTTTTTCTTTGAACCATTTTGCCACCCCTACCTGTCACCTTCATTCACTACCCGGGTAATGACCCGGGACATCACATTCCCGACATTGATCGGGTACCATGCCATGATAGATGCATCTAGAATCGCCCGGTGAATTGGGAGTGAGTTGTCATGGGTTGTAGGATCTAGCCTGCTGCACACAAATGACTTCCACCCCTTTGCCTCGAAGTTCAATGTTCTCCGCAATATCTTCACCCCCGTAGTCAACCACTCGGGGGTGGTACCTGGGATTGCCAAGTACTCTGCCAACCACGGACGGGCTTCTTTACCCAACTTCATCTTATCCAAGTATAGGGACTCATCCTCCTCCGTGAAGCCCAAATAGTCATTGATGGTCTTTCCATCAAACTTCACTTTCAGATTCCGCACTTTGGTGACCGTGGTACCCTTTTTGATATGGGCCACGTTGGTGTAGAATTGTTTCACCAAGTGCTCATTGGCATCATCCACATGCCCTACAAAGTAGTCCCATCCAGCTCTATCTCTGAATTGCCTCAACACATTTGGGTTGTGAGGCAAAAGATCCCAGGTGATAATTTTTCTCTCTGGTATCAACCTCTTTTCTGGCCACCACTCTCTGAATTTGTGGTAGGCAATCTCACTGACGAACTGGTCCTCCCATGCCTCCGGGTTCCTAGTCCGCTCTACCCACCCAACTTGGGGCTCATCCCCTTCTGCTTCTTCCCCATCTTCTGCTACCGCACCCTCTCCGGATAATGAAGCTGTAGGAGAGGTGGAGAACTCATCCTCACTGACTGCAGCTGAGCCCTCAGATGACCCAGAAGGTACATGTGCTAAAGCCTAAGGAGTGAGGGATGCTGGAGGTGTATCTATCAATCGGTTTCTCTCCGGCCAATCAAGAACATACTCTGGCACGTAGTCTGAAGATGCCTCCCGGGAGGGCTCGTACTCACTCCCCGACTGATCAATTGCTCTGTCTGCAGCTTTAATGATTTTCCTTTTGTTTTTAATGTTTTGTCAGACTTGTGGGGTCAGCTTTATCATTCCTTGTTTCCCAACCCGGAAGGACTCTCCTCTTCCTGGTTGTTTAGCACCTTTGGCTCTTGATTTTACCATTGTCCGCAAACAACATTCATTAAGACTTTGTTAGTATCCAGAAAAACAATGAAGTTCAAAGTTGCAGAAAAAATGTTGCTAATAGTATGAAAATTGCAGAGTGCGGACCACATAAAATGGAGTGCGGCCGCAAAGAGGCCATTGCGGACCGCACAAAATCCATTGCGGTCCGCACAGAGGTGGGGTTCAGACTACCCACTCTCTGAATCTATGCACCGCGAATTGCACAAAATGCAATGCGGCTGCGGTCCTCAAATGATCAACTTTTAGGACTTTGCCATTGCGGTCCGCACAAAATACCATTGCGGGCCGCACAGGGGCACCGTGGACCGCACAAAATCCACCGCGTCCGCGTTGAACGCCCAACAATAACACCAACCTATGGTTCATGATTCGTTCAATTTTAGTCCAATTTTACCCCTATTGATGAGTCCCTAAGTGTTGGTTCAGTGTTTTTAACTACCTAGTCCTACTTTAAACAAAAATTATCAAACCTACGCTACAAAATTGAAAGAAATACGGATAAGGAAAGAAGAAGAACTAAGAAAAATAATAATTCAAAGAAAATAAATGAATTAACAACTAAGGAGAAGTTAATGTTACCAGAGATGAGATGAAAAGCTGAGTAATGAACTTGAGCAGTTAATTTCGTGCAGATGAGAAAGATGAACATTAATTTTTAATGCTCTGAGAGTAAAAGGATCGAAAAGACCAAAAGGAGAGCCTCAGGTCCTATTTATAAAAAAAGGTCCTGGGGCCCAGCTTACCTACCCACCGCGGACTGCACAAAATGGCACTGCGATCTGAGGTGCTTGATAAAAAGGGCACAGACAAATTGACCACTGCGGACCGCACAAAATGTAATACGGCTGCAGTGGACCACCGCAGACCGCGCAAAATGCAATGCAGCTGCGGTGGCAAACTTCAGAGAACCCCCACTTTTGTCAAATCATCAGTGCGGTCCGCATTGATTTCTTGCCCCCACACAAAGGTCTTTGCGGCCACACAAAATGAGTGCGGTCCACATTGACAACTTCATAGAGTAGTTATTTTCCAACTTTTTCCTTCACTTCATCAACACAATCCTACAGCATCTCACAACCAGTCAGTCCAAAAATAAATCCTACACTACAATGAAAATCAAAGAAAAACAAGAATAAAAACATATGAGTTGCCTCCCAAGAAGCACCTGATTTAACGTCGCGGCACGACGCAGGTTACCATCAAATCATTTGAGATGAAGAAGTGCCACCACGTGGTTGTCATCAATTTTTCCCAAGTAGTGCTTGACCCTGTGCCCATTCACTCTGAAAACTTCCCCATTTTTGTTCTTCAAATCAAGTGCACCAAACGGGGTCACAAACACCACTTCAAAAGGTCCACTCCATTATGACTTAAGCTTTCCTAGAAACAGACGTAACCGAGAGTTGAACATGAGAACCAAATCACCCACTTTGAACTCCTTGCCACGAGCATATTTATCATGAAGACACTTCATTTTGTCCTTATACAAGGAAGAACTGGAGTAGGCATGGAATCGGAATTCATCAAGTTTATTAAGCTGCTACATACGATGATTTGCTGCCACGTCCCATTCAAGATTTAACTTCCTCAAAGCCCACATGACCTTGTGCTCTAACTCAACCGGTAGATGGCAAGCTTTCCCAAACACCAACCGATACGGAGACATACCAATCGGAGTCTTGTAAGCAGTCCTATAAGCCCATAGAGCAACATCCAACTTCTTTGACCAATCGGTCCTATTTGCATTGACTGTCTTTGACAATATACTCTTGATTTTCCTGTTTGAGACTTCAACTTGGCCACTCGCTTGAGGATGATAAGGAGTAGAAACTTTGTGGTTGACACCATACTTTGCAAGCAAATTGTCAAAAGCTGTATTGCAAAAATGAGACCCCCCATCACTTATGATTGCACGAGGAGTGCCAAACCTTGTAAAAATGCTCTTCTTGAAAAATGCAAAAATACTCCGGGCCTCATTGTTGGGTAAAGCCACGGCTTCAACCCACTTTGAAATATAGTCAATCGCCACAAGAATGTATGTGTTCCCACACGAGCTAACAAACGGGCCCATGAAATCAATGCCCCATACATCAAAAATATCAACCTCAATAATGGTATTGAGAGGCATCTCATCTTTCTTTGAAATTCCACCCGCTCTTTGACATTCGTCACACCTCTTCACAAGTTCACTTGAATCTTTGTACAAAGTTGGCCAATAAAACCCACAACTAAGAACTTTGGAAGTCGTCCTCGGCCCGCCATGATAACCACCATAGGGAGAGGAATGACAAGCCCTCAAGATGCCCAATTTCCCTTCCTCCGGGACACACCGTCGGATCACACCATCCATGCAAATCTTGAACAAGTATGTCTCATCCCAATAGAAATCCAAACTATCCCGTTTGAGCTTCTTCCTTTGGTTAGAAGAGAGCTCACACGGGATTATACTAGTCACAAGGAAATTAGCAACATCGCAAGCCATGGCATTCCATTCACCGATGCCGAAAGGAGTTATTTGTCGGGAAATGAATCATTGATCTCTAGGCCATCACGAGACCTCCCCTCCTCCTCCAAGTGGGACAAGTGGTCCGCCACTTGGTTTTCACTACCCTTCCGGTCCACAATCTCCAAATCAAACTCTTGAAGTAACAAAACCCATCACATCAGTCTAGCTTTGGAATACTTCTCCGTCATCAAGTATCGGAGTGCGGCATGATTGGTATGGACTATGACCTTGGCACCCATAAGATACGACCGAAATTTCTCCATTACGAACACAATAGCCAAAAGTTCTTTCTCAGTTACCATGTAGTTCACATGAGCATCATTCATTGCCTTGCTCGCATAGTACACCAGATGAAACATTTTGTTCACTCTTTGACCCAAACCGCCCCAACTGCAACATCGCTCGCATCACACATGAGCTCAAAGGGCAAGCTCCAATTAGGTGCGGTAATGATATGAGTGGTGGTCAACTTATGCTTGAGAAGTTCAAAGGCTTCCATAGATTTTTCATCAAACACGAACTTGGCATCTTTTTCCAATAGTTTGCATAAGGGGTTCACTACCTTCGAAAAGTCTTTGATAAATCTCCGTTAGAACCCCACATGCCCAAGAAAACTTCTAACACCCTTGACAGAGGTAGGGTGAGGGAGCCTTGAAATCACATCAATTTTTGCTTTGTCTACCTCAATACCATGCTTTAAAATTTTATGCCCAAGAACTATGCCCTCTTCCACCATGAAGTGACATTTCTCCCAATTAAGAACAATATTGGTTTCTTCACAACGGGCCAAAACTCTATCAACATTTTTCAAGCACTCATCAAATGAATGACCCACAACACTAAAGTCGTCCATGAACACCTCCAAAATATCTTCCACCATATCGGTGAAAATGACCATCATACACCGCTGAAATATAGCCGGTGAATTACACAACCCAAAAGGCATCCAAGAAAAGGCAAAGGTGCCATATGGACAAGTGAATATGGTCTTCTCCTGATCTTTCGGAGCAATCAAGATTTGGTTGTACCCAGAATACCCATCCAAGAAACAGTAGAAGACATGCACAACAAGTCGGTCTAACATCTGATCAAGAAAAGATAGTGGATAGTGATCCTTGCGGGTCACTTTATTCAACTTGCGGTAGTCCATACATACCCTCCAACCAGTGAGAGTTCTGGTAGGAATCAACTCATTTTGTGAATTTTCAACCACGGTCATACTACCCTTCTTCGGTACATATTGCACCGGCGAATTCCAATAGCTATCAGAGATAGGGTACACAACCCTGACATCCAACCACTTGATCACCTCCTTTTTCTCAACTTCTTTCATTTCCTCGTTCAACCTCCTTTGATGTTCCAAGGAGGGCTTTGCATCATCTTCCAGAATAATCTTTTGCATACAGAATGCAGGGCTTATCCCCCGAATATCAGCTAATGTCCAACCAATTGACTTTTTCCGTTTTTGAAGCACCGCCAATGTGGCATCAACCTACATGTTAGTAAGACAAGAAGAAAGAATAACTGGAAAAGTAGAACTAGGGCCTAAGAACTCATACCTGAGGTGTGTAGGCAACGACTTCAACTCCAACACCGGAGGATCCTCAATTGAAGGTTTTGTTGGTGGAGTCTTCCGATTCTCAAGGTCAAAAGATAGTTTTCTAGGCTTATAAGAGTAAGATCCCATCCTATCTAAAGCATTCACACATTCCACTCGGCCGTCATCATCATTGACATCAAGCTTCAACAATACGGCCTCCAGAGGGTCCTCCACATTGATCATTGCACTAGTATCATCAACTATCACTACCGTGACAAGGTCCACAAAAGAGCACACCTCGAAACTGTTGGGCTGCTTCATTGACTTGAACACATGAAAGACCACTTTTTCATCACCCCCCGGAAGGTGAGTTCCCCTGCTTCCACATCAACTAAGGCCTTCCCAGTAGCAAGGAAAGGTCTCCAAAAGAATATTGGAACTTCATAATCCACCTCACAATCCAAGATCACAAAATCAACTGGCAAGATAAATTTGTCCACCCGAACAAGCACATGATCAATAATACCCAATGGTCTCTTCATCGTTCTATCCGCCATTTGCAATCTCATGGAAGTTGGCCTAGGTTGCCCAATACCCAAAGTTTTGAAAACTGATTAGGGCATCAAGTTGATACTTGCCCCCAAATCACATAGAGCCTTAGCAAAATCCGCACTTCCAATGGTGCAAGGAATGGTGAAAGCACCGGTTTCTTCAAGCTTCGGGGCCATTGAATTCACTATTGCACTAACTTGGTGGGTTATCTTTATAGTTTCACAATCCATGGACCGTTTCTTTGTCACCAAGTCCTTCATGAATTTAGCATAACCCGACATTTGTTCAAGAGCTCCACCAAAGGCACATTAATGGATAAGCTCTTCACAATGTCAATGAACTTTTTAAACTGATTCTCATTTTTCTGCTTCACGAGCCTTTGAGGATAAGGTGGAGGTGGCCTTGGAAAAGACGCCTTGGCTTTAGGCACAACCAGCTCCAGCATGTCTATTACGTGCTCCCTAGACGGGTTCACATCATTTTGAGTTTCCAACTCGGTATCTTGAATATCAATCCTCACTTCTTCATTCACATTCTCATCAATCACATTTTCAACCACCAAAGGAACTTCATCTTCTTGCAACTCAGCATCATCACCCAAAATTTGCTTTTGTTTGGAGGTATTCACATCACCACCTCGTCCACTCCTTGTAGTTACCACCATAACATTATTGTTCCCACCCTTCGTATTTACTACCGTATCACTTGGTAGAGCACCCTTAGGGTGAGTATTCAAGGACTGTGAGATTTGGCCTAATTGCACCTTCAAATTTCTAATTGAAGTATTGTGGGAAGACAACTGAGCATTGGAATATGGATTCTTCTTCATCATTTGTTCGAATATCATTTCAATTCTCCCCATATCATTGTTAGAAGAACTAGGACCTTGGGATGGAAATGAAGGCGGATTGTTTGGTTGTTGGTGCATTGAGGGCCTTTGAAAGCCTTGCCCCAGGTTTCCTTGATTTCCATTGTTCCACCTACCTTGATTGTTGTTACCACCCCAGTTGTTGTTGTTACCATTCCAATTACCCTGATTTTTCTGATTGTTGTTCTGATTGCCCCAATTGGAGTTTTGATTGTTGTTCCCCCAATTACCATTGCCTTGTTGTTGTTGATTGCCCTAATTGCCTTGGGGTCTCCATTGTTGTTGGTTGGAAAAATTGCCCCTTTTGCCTTGATAATTGTTCACGTATTGCACCTCTTCATTCTGCCCATCATAACTATCATCTTGGAATGGTCAAATTGCTCCGAATTCCCTTGATTCTTTTGACCTATTTGTCTTCTTTTGTTGACTAACATGTTGACACCTTCCATGGAGTTCACTTGGTGGGGATTTTAAACTTGTTGCAACTGTGCCTTTGCTAGTTGGTTCAATGTAGTTGTCAACTCATTTATAGCCTGCCCATGATCATGTAACTCCTTGTGCAAATGAGTGACTGTGGGGTCACCCTGGGGCACATTGGCTCTACTTTGCCAACTAGAAGAAGTGTCAGCCATCTCGTCAAGAATGTCACAAGCCACATCATAAGACAGCTTCATGAAGTTGCCCCAAGCAAGTTGGTTCACTATACACTGGTTTGTTGTGTTAATGCCCCGGTAGAAAGCCTGTTGGATCATTGCCTCAGTCATATCATTGTTGGGGCTTCCTTTACCATTGTTCTATAGCGCTCCCAAATCTCATGCAAAGGTTCGGTGGGCTCCTGCTTGAAAGCCAAGATCTCATCTCTCAATTCTACCATATGCCCCAGTGAGAAAGTTTTTGCAATGAACTTGTCCACCAACTCATTCCAAGTAGTGATGGAATGTTTGGGAAGTCACTCAAGCCAATCCAATGCCTTCCCTCTAAGTGAAAATGGGAAGAGTCTCAACAGAAGTGCATCTTTGGACACATTTGTTTGCTTTCTCCCCTAATAGGTATCCACGAACCCCTTGAGATATTTGTAAGTATTTTGATTGGCAGTACCCGTGAAATACCCATGCTGCTCTAGCAATGTCATCATCACATTGGTAATTTGAAAATTGCCCGCCCAGATCCAGGGTGGGACAATTGCACTTGCATAGCCTTGGTTTGGAAGCACTCGAAGAGCCACTCTTGGAGGTGGTGGAGGTGGGTCTGGAATATTGTCATTGGCATTAGCATTGGCCTGACGGCCTCTATGTTGTCTTTGAGGTATAAGAGGCACCTCATCATCTCCGACATCATCTACCTCCTCCCCCGCAATCACATTTCCAAGAGGGTCATTAGCATTTGCTGCCATTTTGTACCTAAATTTGTGACACACACAAATTAGTAACATAGAAGGAAAGAAGAACAATACACAAAACTATTTAGATAGATAGCCAAAACCGTTAGCTCCCTGGCAACGGTGCCAAAAAGTGATCGAAGCCAACCCTGTACTACTATGAAGTAGCAAGAGAGGTCGAAGCAACTTTTACCCGAGAAGGTCGGGATCGATTTCCACAGGGAGCTAGATATTGGAGTTTAGCTTCTATCTAAATGGGAGTTGTGTAATTGTTCCTAATTACACTTCTAAACATTGTTTGTTTTAGTTTTACTTCTAATTTTATATTACTACGATGCTAAATTAGGCTAAGTAGGGCTAAGATTAAACCATTGCAGGTTGATCAATTAGATAAAAGGCACTAGGGTAGTGACTTTCTCCTAGGTGGTCAATTGACGGATTCTTGAGTCTAAGGCTAGATTGTCACATTTGGGGAGTATGAGATAACCTTTACACGATTCTACTCACTCTATACATCTCGGTAGTTTGAGTAATTTTGCCCGAATTAACTTTCTCAAGACCAATTGGGTATGAAAATTTGTGCAAGCAATTGAGGTTCAAGTCAGGTATTACTATCTCTAGGTTTAACCTATTAATTGGGGCTATCAATCTCTTGAATACGCCCTAATTCCTTGTTGGACCAATTTCATGGACTTAGGCTCTCTTTCTCAAGAAGAGCCAAAGTCTACTAGGCATAAACTAGTATTTGCAACCACTAATTCAACATTAAAACCCTAAATTAGTCCAAATATCAAACACCCATAGACAATCAAGCATCAAAACACAAGACCCATTAATTACCCATACTAGGGTTGAGCAACAGCCCTAGCTAATGGGTCTAGCTACTCATAATTATACAAAAAAATAAAGAAATAGATGAAGAAAAGTCCATAATAATTAATTGCTAGATAAAACCTAAAGATTCAATGTTGAAACTAAGCTAAAATTACTCAAAAAGGTAAAAGAGAAGAAGTCACGAGCTTAGCTCTGTCCCAAAATCTATGTGATGACCTAGAAATTGGAAAGAAACTATTTATACTAGGCTGAAAATTTTGGACAAAAATACCCCTACGGGGCTAGTGCGGACCACACAAAATCGAGTGCGGCCGCACTAAGGCTCTTGGCTTGACTATTCTGCTCTCTGAAGTTGGCCACCACGGACCGCACAAAATGCACCGCGACCGCGTTGGCTTCTACTGCGGTCCGCACAAAATGGACCGTAGACTGCATTGTCCAGTTCCTCCAAAATGTCACCTCTACGAACTTGAGCTCTGCGGACCGCACAAAATCGAGTGCGGCCATAGTGGAATCATTGCGGACCGCACAAAGTCCTTTGCGGCCGCATTGCCTGGCTGACTGAGAAGCATACTCTCTGATCTTCATCTTTGCGGACCGCACAAAATGGTGTGCGGCCTGGCCCTCTTTGACTAAGCTTGGTATTGTCTTGGTACTTGTGCAAGTTTCCCTCCTTTTTGAGCTGGTTTTAGACACATTGTCACCTTGTTGATCAAACCTGCAATCAAGCATAACTTGTGAGCCTTTGGGACTATTTTGTACACATTTCTAATCTAAACTTAAGCAAGAAGGAGTGTAAAATGCATCATAATCCCTAGTTATCACATCCCATCATATCATCTCAGCCTCTGTGGGCAAAATCATCAATATATACCAACTGATGAGGTGGTGGTGCATATATAGTGTTGTAACCTTTCCCCATACCCCATATACATATATAATACATATATATTGATACATGTATATAACGTCATCTGGTCATAGGTAAATGCATATGCATAAATGAATGCATTGCATAATGAAGATAGTCTATACGATCTCTTGGAATGTCATGAGACCTATGAATAGACGATATAATAGTAGGACAAATGGGGAATCAAGAATATAGGCACCTCTAGTACTTCTATGAATAGAATCATTTATAAAAGTTGAACATTTGCTCGTTTCGTTTGTATCATATGGATTATGCCAAAAAGAAAGAAGGGATAGCCTTAACATAACTTACTTGAGGAATTTATCACACACTTTTACTTGAGCTTGCCAGGAACAACTTTTGCTCCTTCTAAATCTTTGAACAAGAACTAAGCACTTCTTATGATCATGGCATATTTCATGTTGCCGGACATATGGAGTATTCATGGATGCATGTTTTTTCTTTGTTTCCAAAGTAAGAGACTCCCTAATAAAAGAAGGAAAGATTTCAACCTTCTTTCTATATCTTAATTGTCAAAGAAGTATATATATAATCATGAATGCGTAAGTCTTGCATTGTCACGTGTAAACAAGGCACACCAAGTGCTATGACTCATGTGCACTTTAGTGCCACCCTTGGCAAATTTTTTTGCCATGTTGCAGCCTAAAAGTCCCCTAAAATTCCACCTAATCCCATAAACCAAAGAGTCACCATTTGTCAGGATCAAGACCCATACTTGCTGCCACGTAAATGCTCATCCATCCCACTTATTTGATGGCTAAGCCACCAAAACTACCTAATCTTGCCACCTAGATCTAAGACTTGCCTAGTCAATGTTGAATTCCCTACTTGCTTCCACCTCAATCCTTATAAAGTTAATTAGTCATGATCCCCCTTATCCTCATGATTCCACGTGGATTCACATAAATGACACTTATCCACTTATAACTAATTCCATATTCCATGACTTTATACCAACATTTAACAAATTATTCACACAATAATTTCTAGGTCTTGATTCACTTAAATACTAATATATTTCATATACCTTGCTATCATGGTCATTTGGTATAGCACTAGTCCATAAATACGTGATATTATAGCTTGGACCGTATTTCATCTAAAAATGTCAAACTTCGGTGTTGCTCAATTTTTCCGATTCGTTTACTCTTTGACCTTCATAACACTTACTTATCACTTGTTTGGAATTTCATAAATACTTATAACCTTAAAAATAGTCTTGTCCTTGAACTTATGTCCATTATCTATGACAAATCCAGTGTAGAAAAGTATGAGATATTACATCCTTCCCCTCTTTAGAAACATTCATCCTTGAATGTTAACTCTTAGAGATTTACAAAATTTTTGCCAGGGTCTCCTTTGTAAACTAATCTAAACCCAACTTCTATTTGAAGTCTCGACTATTCACAAACTTTTGTACTTGAGTATCTCATATTTTCTTCACCTTTAACTTACTTACCTTTCAATATTGCATCTTATCTTTTGTCTCTTTCATAACCTCCCTTCTACATAGGTGGAAATTTCATCCACACCTTAAAGCTCTACTATGATACCCGCACCTCTGGTGCATACAAAATCTGGTGGAAGCTTCATACTAACTTCGTGCGACTCAACTCTATGGCACGATCTAGTAATAAAAGAAGGGTAACATTTCCTAAATGCCCTATAGCCTCTCAATTATAAATGTGGAGGGAAACACACACATAAGTGAGACTCTACTAGGTACGACTTTGTAGACTCCCTAGGACACGGCCTGCTCTGATACCACTTTGTCATTCCCTAAACCCGGGGAGGCATGGCTGACACCTGGTGTCGTACTGGCCTGAGCGAACTACTCTGTAACTCATTCTTTCTCTAACTATCATGGGCTAACATGGCCACAACTTGTAATGTATAACTGTAAGTGGGCAAATATTGTATCACTGATCCATCATTCTTAAAACATGAATACACATGGGAATTCAAAGCCTCTGACATACTATACATAATGAACCTATGTCTACAAAGCCTCTAAGATTATTTGACATCAAATGGGACACGGTAACGACCTACCCATAAGTCTGTAGCAAAACTCTGACACCTTGACTTATAGACTCGGCTGTATTCCGAATGAGGTGGTGTCTTATGATCGAGGCCAACCCTGCACTATTACAAAGTAGCAAAAGTGATCGAAGTAACTTTTACTCAAGAAGGTCGGGATCGATTTCCACAGGGAGCTAGAAATAGGGAATTGAGTTTCTATCTAAATTAGAGATGCGTAATTGCTCCTAATTGAACTTTTAATCATAGTTGGTCTTTTGATTACTTCTAATATTATGCTATTTAGATGCTAAATTAAGCTAAGATTAAGATACTTGAAAGGTTGTCTAAATAGTTAAGAAGGCACTAGGGAAGTGACTTTCTCCTAGGTGGAAACTTGACGGGTTTTCGAGCGAAGGCAAGATTTTCATGTTGGGGATTATGATATAACCATTGCACGATACTTCTCACTCTATACCTCTCGGTAGTTTGAGTGATTTTGCCCTAATTGACTTTCTCAAGACCAATTGGGTATGATAATTTATTCAAGCAATTTAGGTTAAAGTCGGGTATTATTATCTCTAGGTGTAACCCTTTAATTGGGGCTATCTATATCTTGAATATGCCCCAATTCCTTGTTAGACTAATTTTCCTAGACTCAAGTTCTCTTTCTCAATAAGAACCCAAGTCAAATAAGCACAAATTAGTGTTTGCAACCACTAATTCAACATTAAAACCATAAATTAGTCCAAATATCATACACATTCAAGCCTTAAAACACAAGACCCATCAAATACCCACACTAGGGTTGAGCCACAACCCAAGCTAATGGGTCTAGCTACTCATGATAATAGAAGAAAGCTGAGAAATAGATGAAGAAAAACCCATAATATTTAATTACAAGCTAAAACATGATGATTCAATGATAAAACTACTCTAAAATTACTCAAAATGGTTAAGAAACCCTATTGATGAGCACGACTGAAGTTTAGAATACAACTGATGACCTAAAAATGGGAAACAAAAGTATTTATACTAGGCCAAATTTTTTGGAAACAAAATACCCCTGCGGGGGTAGTTAGTCTTCTTGGCTTTAAACTCTGCTCTCTGAACATCGCCACCGCGGGCCGCACAAAATGCACCACGGCCGCGGTGGCTTCTGTTGCGGTCCGCACAAAAAGGACCGCGGACCGCATTGGCATTAAGCTCCAAATCTTCAACTCTCTGAACACTCTCTTTGCGGACCGCACAATATCGAGTGCAACCGTGGTGATTCCATTATTGTCCGTATGAATTGCTTTGCGGCCGCACTAGTTGATTTCCTGAAATAGGAACCTCTCTGAACCTCCTCACTGCAGACCGCACCAAATGGAGTGCGGCCGTAGTGGACCTGTTGCACTGTGCTTGGACTTGTTCTTGGTACTTGTGCATGTTTCACTCCTTTTTGAGCTGATTTTGACGAATTGTCACCTTGTTGACCAAACCATGCAAACAAGTACAACATATAAGCATTTGGAGCTATTTTGTACACATTTTTAATCAAAAGTCAAGTAAGAAGGAGTGTAAAATGCATCATAATCCCTAGTTATCATCTTACCGATTCTCTGCTGAATGCTAACCTCGTCTACTATGAGGGCTTGTCAAACTGATTATCTATACCTGCAGGCATAAATGCAGCGTCCCCAACAAAAGGATGTCGGTACGAATAATGTACCGAGTATGTAAGGCATGTAAATAAGTATATAAAGGATATGGAAAAAACATGGAGTAAAGGACTCAACCTATAAGTTTAGATAGTTATATAAATCATGAAATATTTATAATATCATGCATATGAATATGAATGTCATATAATGCATAGATCTATACATACATAACATCGTCAAGCCTCTGAGGGCATCCCATCATATCATCTCAGTCTCTGTAGGCAAAATCATCAACATATACTAGCTGATCAGGTGGTGGTGCATATATAATGTCGTAACCTTTCCCCATACCCTATATACATGTATAATACATATATAATGCCATCTGGTCATACATAAATGCACATATATAAATGATTGCAATGCATAATGAAGTAAGTCTTCAGTATCATGCCTAGGCACGTTGGAATGGTACATGCACCTTTTAGTTGCATCAAAATACTTAGAGGTATACTCAGGAACCGTTCCTTCCAATGGATGTATGAATCATGCCCTTCTTAATCTTTTGAACAATTGGGCCAGAGGCTCAGCAACCGGGGTATAATTTCTGGGACCCCTTTCTTTAAAATTGGGACGGGGGCGAGGTGCATAAGTGGGTCGGTTTTGGTGGGTAGTGGTTTGGACAGGAGCATATGGTCGTTGTAGGTATGGGTTGTTGTGGGCTCGAAGAGGGTTGTACTAGGGTTGGGAGTGGTAATATGGTTAGGTGTTATAGACTAGAGCGCAAACGGGTGGTAGTGAATGGTTGTTGTGGAATAGGAAGTGTTTTTGTTATGTGGATTGGGTTGATAATAAGGGACGACTGCTGAGACCTTCTCTTTCTTCTTCTTTTCGCTACCGATTGACCCTGATTGGATTGTCCTGATGGCCGTTTGTAGTGAAGCCATGGATTGTACTTTACCAGATTTTATACCTTTTTCTAAGAAATCTCCCATCTTGGCTAGCTCGGGGAATTTCTGTTCCCATCATTTTTCTTAAAGAATATCCCTTCCTGGGATATGATGAAATACTTGGTCAATTCGCTTTCTTCCAGTGGAGGTTGTGCCCTCGCGGCCTCTGAACTCCACCGACGTGCATATTCTTGGAATGACTCGAACAACATTTTCTGCATGTTCACTAGTGCGTACCTATTAGGAGTGATCTCAATGTTGAATCGAAAGAGATTCATGAAGTCCTCTGCCATATCTTGCCATGTTCTCCAGTTTCGTGGTTCTTGTGGAGTATACCAAGTGAGTTCCTCTCTCGTCAGGCTTCTTATGAATAACTTCATTCTTATCTTCTCGTTCCTCCCAATCCGACTAACTTGTCACAATATGCCCTCAAATGCATGTGGGGATCACCCGTCCTGTTGAAGATATTGAACTTTGGAGGCTTATACCCTACTGACATATCCACGTCCGAATGGATACATAGATCCTCGTAGTCCAAACTTTCACTTCCCTGGGAAACTTGGAGGTTCTTCATTTGTTATCTCAAGAATTGTAGCTGCTCAGATACTGACTCCTCTTCCTTACGCCTAGCTTCCCTCTCCATGGTAGATTTCCTTCTCTCCCGATCGCCCCGGGGTATTAGCTATGACCAGAGCATGTTTAGTCGAGTTTTTTGCAGCAAACATCTTTCCCATTGGTCTTAGATTGTACGGTGGTTCTGCCAATTTTGGGTCAACATAAACCAACTTTCTTTTGGGGAGTAATGATAAAGTAAAAAGTAGAAGAAAGAAAAGAAAGAGAGGCAAACGTTAGTTTCTTCATTTATACAAGCTAGAAATCACACAAAGCAATTAACTCATGCATTTAAGCTAGCATGTTTTCCTAGAATTATTGGGTCCTCTCATTGCTGGAAATAGGCTTATATTGCAGATGTTTGACAAACAATTAGACTTGACACATTTGGATCCAAAGCAAGTTTGTTTTCATTGATGAAATTTGGACTGTAATAAGTGGGAAAAAAGGTTACATCACAGTTTATGATATTCATAGAACTGCATGGCTTAAATAACTTGCCCTTTAGGAAAGTAACAAAAACTGGGATAAGGGTACAAAGTGGGAAAGAAGAGGAAATCAACCAACTTTTAGTAATCATCCCCGTAATCATTTCCCATATCATCTTCTTCTTCTAGCCTTCCTCCGGATCTTCCTTCGGATTGTCTTCAAACTCCTCCTCGGCAACGTTAAACTTTGACCCTTCCTCTAGATCTTCTTTCAGATCTGTTTCAGACTCTATCTAGATGCACTCCACTACCCGGTCATCGACTTCAGTAGGTGGCGACATGATAGATCGTGGGACCACTTGATGGTGCATTGAGGTAGTTACAAGGTAATGTGGCATAATCTCATGGTAGTTTTGCAAAGCAGCCACTACGTCCTCCAGCCAGGCTATAGCCTCTCTACTTGATCGGGCTAGGTCATCTTCCTCGTTTATCTAGACATAATACTCCAAAGTGCATAATGAGTTTTGACCCATTGTCATTGTGACCAAATCGTTCCACTCTTCTTGGAACCTTCTTATCCTAGTGATTGGAATTTGTTTATTATACTCAACCTCATATAGTGGTCTCCTCGTCCAGAGGCATATCCTGGATCATCCCAAACTGCATGAGAACCCGAAAGAGTGAGTATGGTTGGATGCCCTCAAGTCCGATCAGCTCAATGAAGTATTTCTGAGTAGTCCTTGAGACTGCCCTCCCACCTAACCATTATAGCTTCTACTTGACCCATTCTCCACTTAGATTAGTCAGCATTTCCATTTACTGTTCTTGGCCATGTGGGGAGACATAATGTCTCATCCTCTCATTGTGGCTGCGGATCATATTGCTGACGCCCACGAAGTAGTCAATGGAGGCCTCTCGTCGGAAGAAATGTTCTGTGACCCAGATCTGAAGTAGCAAGTTACAACTCTTAAAGAAATCATACCCTCATGCACACATGGACAAAGCCCTTAGAAACTCATCTAACTCCATCGGCACCATAATAGCTTGAAGATTGCCACAGAAGGTCGCCAGAACCACGAGTAATAAGTTGATGCTGATCGGACCCCTTGTAACGACCCGACAAGTCATTTTATTTTCTAGATCCCTATTACCCTAAATAAGACTCTCCGTATGTGCTTTTACTATTTTATAACTTGCGGGTATGGTTATTTGAGGTTTGGAAGGGTTCGGGTTGACATCAAAATACTTAGTTCCTTAATATTGGCTTTAAAGGGTTAAGTTTGACTTGGATCAACTTTCTAGTAAACGACCTCAGAATCGGGATTTGACAGCCCCAATAGGTTCCTATGATAATTTTGGACTTGGGCGTATGTTCAGATTGTGTTTTCAATGACCCGGGAGTGTTTTGGCTCATAAAGTTTAAAGTTGGGCATTTAAGGTTTAGAAGTTCTTTAAATTTGATTTGGAGTAAGTTTTGGTGTTACCGAGGTCCGTTTGATATTTTGTGTTTGAGAATAGTTCCTATGGTGATTTAAGACTTTCATGAAAAATTTGGTGTCATTCCAAGTAGTTTAAGTATGATTCAGGGCGTTCGGAGCAAGTTGAAAACTAGAAGTTCATAATTTGATTCAATTTAGTTTTGGGGTACAATTCTTATTTTCCTTGTTGTTTTATGTGTTTCGAGAGTTTGAGAAGGTCCTTATTATGTTTATGGACTCGTTAGTGCATTTGGATGAGGTCCCGAGTAGCTTGGGTGTGTTTCGGACCGCCTGGAGTTAGGTTGAAAACACCAAATTTTCTGTTATGGTTTCCTTCTTTGCGAACACGTAAGGACCCTCGCGTTCGCGATGTAGGATTTGTGGACTGGGGGCTTTTGCCCTTCATATTTGAGAGTACAGGGCCACGTTCGTGGAGGCCTAGACCCTTTGGCCTTCGCGTTCGTGTAAGGCAGTCTGCGTTCATGTAGAAGCCTGATCCTAGGCCTGGTCAACCCAATTGCCCTACACGTTCGCGTGTTAGGCCCTGCGTTGGAGAGGTGTAGGCGGCCCAGTGCACCGCGTTCGCGATGGCCTTTTTCGCAATCGCAATGAAGGTATACCAGGGTAGTGGCTTGTTTTAAAAATTGGACTTAAGCCATTTTCTCTCATTTTTAATTCCCTTGGCCGATTTTGGAGCTTCTTGGAGAGGGGTTTTCACCTAGATATTGAAGCTAAGTAATTCCTACCCAATGTAATTTTAATACATAGATTATGGGTAGATTTTAACATGTAAAATTATGGGTTTAGTTGAAAAACCTAGGTTTTGATAAAAATGAGATTTAACCACGAAAATAATTATGGAATTAGTGAAAATTATATATTTGAGTTCGTGAAGTTATAGGTAACAATTATCATAAAAAATTTTCGGAATCCGGGCACGTGGGCTCGGGGATGAATTTTAGGAATCTTCCCAATTCTGGTTCGGTAATTACTCTAATAGTTAAATTATGAACTTTTGAACATGTATTGATTAATTTATATAACATTTGACTAGTTTCAGATTGTTCGACACCGAGTTTAGTCTTTAGAATGAATTGTGAGCCAGAAAGTGAGCTTTGAGACGAGGTAAGTCTCTTGCCTAACATTGTACGAGGGAATTTACCCGATAGGTGATTTAAATTACCATTTTATTCTAATTGTGGGGGATACGTACGCACGAGGTGATGAGAGTCCGTGTGTAGCTACTAATTATGCTTATGTCAGGGTAGTTTAGGACCCAAATCATGAATTCCTTGTGATGTTTGCACCCTACTTGTTAATTAAAGTGCCTAAATTATATTGGAACTTGATAAAGAAATTATAAGAGACTGAATTTCACTTACTTGAGCTTTGGCGGGTTACTTGACCGTTAATAGAAATTGTTCTTCTTTGTGTATTAGCCTTATAATAGCTTTTAATTCGGATGTTCATAAAGTATCCTATCTTCTTGTGGAGCGGGCCAAACGCCTCAGTAGTAGAATATATGCATCTATTGTTGGTACCGCTCGACCCTAGGCAGTGTACACATTATTTTTGGATCGGGTAGTATGACCTCGGCATAAATCATGCGTGATAATACTCAGAGCCTAATTATACTTGATATTATTTTATGGCTTGAGAGGCTAAAATTATTAAATGACAGAAATTGACTTGGAATTTACTATTAGTGAAACAATTAGTTATTTACTACTTGTTATTGAGTTATTATTATTATTCACATAACCCATGCTTATTTAGAATTATGTATTTTATTGTTAGCCCATAGTAAGTGTCGATGTCGACCCCTCGTCACTACTTCTCTGAGGTTAGATTATATACTTACTGGGTATATGTTGTTTATTTACTCACGCTACAATTCTGCACTAAACTGTATAGGATCTGAGGTAGGTGCATCTGGCAGTCATACCGGCATGCACCCCCGTTACCCTGAGGCCTAGTGGTGAGCTGTTTCCTGAGCCGTTCCGCAAAACCTAGAGTCTCTCTTTTGTATTTATTTTCTGTCTACTTTATTTCAGACAGTAGTTAGAGTTTTGTATATTCTACTAGTTGCTCATACACTTGTGACACCAGATCTTGGCACACTCACTAGTAGATTTTATGGTTTTGGAGTATTTATGTCACTATATTTTCCCACTCTATTGCCTTCGTGTTATCTTATTGAATTTTCTACTCATTAATTTCTTAATAGATGGGATTTAATTACTTGGAAACGTATTAAAAATAGCAATCACATGGTTAGTTCACCATTGACTTACCTAGCGGCGACGTTGGGCGCTATCACGGCCTTTATGGTGAAATTGGGTCGTGATAACATGGTATCAGAGCACTAGATTCACGTATATCTCACAAGTTATGAGCAAGCTTAATAGATCTTGCGGATCATTGCTTAGACGTCCGTACTTATCTCCCAGAGGCTATAATATGTTAGGAAACTACTCTTTCTTCATCTCCTATCATGTAGTTGATGTTATGCTAAGTATCTTTCTCTTATTCTATCACAGATGGTGAGTGCGGCGGCAGATATACCCAACTTTGGGGGAGCTGCTCCCCTTATTCCCAGAGGTAGAGAGAGGGCTCCAGCTCATGGTATAGGACGATGATGTCCTAGAGTTGCTCCAGCTATGCCACTGGCAGATCTAGTAGAGGATCCTATTATTGAGAAGCAAGGGGAGGTGCCTACAGCTGAGCCAGCCCTAGCAGATTTCATGTCCGCGCCAGGATTTTAGGAGGTCATGGGCCGTATGTTGCAGTTCATAGATTCTATGACTCAGGTTGGTATATTTCCAGTAGAACTGGTCACATCTCAAGCGGGATGAGGATCACAGACCCCTACCGCTCAAGCTCTAAGGTGTGCAGCTATCGTGTATCATATCCCGGGCGCACTACTCGTGGGCGGAGCTCAGCCGGTTGCAGCAGCTATACCTAAGCCCAGACTAGTTGTGGCTAGCGAGCCTACAGAAGCTATTGGATAGATAGACCAGGCTTCATCCTGCTGTCTTTGGAGGTGAGCGACATGAGGACTCCAAGACTTTATTGATCAGTGCAGGGACAGATTGCATAACATGAGGATATTGGAGTCCCACGAGGTGAACTTTACCACCTTTCAATTTGAGAGCAGGGCCTGTAGATGGTGGCAGTCCTATCTTCTCAGCAAACCAGCAAGTTTTCCTCTCATGACTTGGGACCAGTTCACATGCCTCTTCTTGGACAGATATATTCTACCCTCTAAGAGGGAAGAGTTGCGATTTTAGTTCGAGCAGCTCCAGCAGGGCCAGATGTCGGTGACCGACTATGAGGCGAGATTCTCTGAGTTTTCTCGCCATGCACTTATGAAACTTCCTACCGATGTAGATAGAGTGCAGAAATTTGTTGTAGGTTTGCACTCTGGTATCCAGGCCACCATGGTCCGAGAGGTTGAGATAGCGACTTTGTACGAGCTAGTTATAGAGATAGCTCTGAGGATCGAGGGTGTTCGTCAGCAGAGCCGAGAGCAGGTGTTGAGGGATAAGCGATTTTGATATTCTAGGGGATTCAGTGGTGCCCCAACTAGGGACAAAGGTCAATTTGTGAGAGGTCAGTCTAGAAAGCCCACATATTCAGCACCGTCGCCTCCTCGGGGTGCTCCAGTGCGACCCTATTTCAATGCCATACTAGAGAGTCCCTACCGCCCACAAGATATTCAGGGTTCCTCCAGTAGGTATTCAGGCCATCAAGGTTAGATTTCAAGTCAGCAGTCTGCCGTACTGAGGGGTTGTTTCGAGTGCAGGGATCTTAGTTATGTGAGGAGGTTCTCCCCCAAGATTCGGGGCAAGGCAGTGCAGCAGGGTCAGTAGCCTATGATTACAGCACCAGCTGCCACACTAGCTATCCAGTTGCCTAGATGCAGGGGGCAGGTGGGTGGGGGTCATCCTAGAGGTGGAGGCTAGTCAGGTGGAGGCCAGTCAGGTGGCGCTCCAGCTAGGTTCTATGCTTTTCTATCTAGACCAGATGCAGTGGCCTCAGATGCCGTGATCGCATGTATTATTTCTGTCTACGATAGGGATGCTTAAGTACTATTTGATCTAGGGTCTACATATTCATATGTTTCATCTCTATTTGCTCATATTCTAAGTGTTCCTCGTGAGTCCTTGGGTACTCCTATTTATTTGTCCACTCTGGTAGGCGATTCTGTTGTCATGGATTTGATCTACCGGTCTTGCATTGTTACTTTCTGTGGTTATGAGACTAGACAAATCTTCTGTTGCTCGATATGACTGACTTTGAGGTCATCCTGGGCATGGACTGATTTCTCCATATCACGCTATTCTTGATTACCATGCTAAGATTGTTACCTTGCCAATGCCAAAGTTGCCTAGATTAGAGTGGAAGGGTTCATCTTTCGGTGCATCTAGTCAGGTTATCTCTTTTCTGAAGGCTCGACATATAGTCAAGAAGGGTTGTTTGGCTTATCTAGCTTATGTTCGGGATACTACTATAAAGACTTCGACGATTGATTCAGTGCCCGTAGTTCAGGATTTCTCCGATGTGTTTCCTTCTAATCTTCCAAACATACCACCAGATCGTGATATCGATTTCTGTATTGATTTGGCTCCTGGTACCCAACCTATCTCTATTCCATCGTACCGTATGGCTCCGAAAGAGTTCAAGGAGTTGAAAGAAACGCTTGAGGAGTTACTAGCAAAGGTGTTCATCAAACTGAGTGTATCGCCTTGGAGTGCACAGGTGTTATTCGTAAAGAAGAAAGATGGGACTATGCAGATGTCCATTGATTACCTCTAGTTGAACAAATTTACCACTAAGAACAAGTACCCGTTATCGCATATTGATGATATGTTTGACCAGTTGTAGGGTGCCAGTGTGTCCTCTAAGATTGACTTGAGATCGGGTTACCATCAGTTGAAGATTCGGGATTCGGATGTTCCGAAGATGGCTTTATGGACAATATATGGCCCTTATGAGTTTCTAGTAATGTCCTTCGGTTTGACTAACGCCCTAGCGACATTTAAGGATTTTATGAACCAGGTGTTCATGCCATAAATTGATTCGTTTGTCATTGTTTTCATTGATGACATTTTCATCTACTCGCGTAGCATGGAGGAGCATGAGAAGCATTTGAGAGTGGTGTTTTAGACCTTGCGGGAACATAAGCTATATGCTAAGTTCTCCAAGTGTGAGTTTTGGCTAAATTCTGTAGCATTCTTGGGGCATGTTGTATTAGGCGAGGGTATTAAGGTAGATCCCAAGATGATCGAGGCAGTTTAGAGTTGGCCTCGTCCTACCACGGCGATGAAGATCAGGAGCTTCTTGGGGTTAGCAAGATATTATCGCCTGTTTGTGGAGGGCTTCTCATCTACTGCAGCACCTTTGACTAGATTGACCTAGAAGAATGTTCTGTTCCGCGTGCAATGATTGTGAGGCCAGCGTTCAGAAGCTCAAGGCCGCATTGACTTCAGCATCGATGTTAGTGTTGCCTTTCGGTTAAGGGATGTATACCGTGTATTACAATGCTTCACGCATTGTCCTAGGTTGTGTATTGATGCAGGAGGGGCAAGTTATTGCATATTCTTCACGTCAGCTGAAGCTCCACGAGAAGACTTACTCCATGCATGATTTGGAGTTGGCTGTGATAGTTCATGCCCTTAAGATCGAGAGGCATTATCTTTATGGGGTGTCCTGTGAGGTTTACACCGATCATCGCAGCTTGCAACATTTATTCAGGTAGAAGGATCTCAATTTGAGGCAGCGCAGATTGCTTGAGTTGCTAAAGGATTACGATATTACCATCCTCATCGGGGCAAGGCGAATATAGTTAGGGATGCCTTAAGCAGAAAGGCAGAGAGTATGGGTAGTCTGGCATTTATTTCAGCAAAAGAGAGGCCATTAGCTTTGGACATTCAGTCTTTAGCTAACAGACTTGTGAGGTTAGATATTTTAGAGCCTAGCCGAGTTCTTTCATGCGTCGTCGTCTATTCATCACAATCCGATCAGATCAAGGCTCGTCGGTTTCATGATCTGTACTTATTGGTTCTCAGAGAGACGATACTACAGGGTGGTTCCAAGGAGGTTACTATTGGTGAGGATGGTGTTCTGCGACTCCAGGGTCATCTATGTGTCCCTAATGTTGACAGATTGAGGGAAAGATTCTATAGGAGGCACAAAGTTCTCGATATTCAATTCATCCAGGTGCTATGAAGATGTATCGCAACCTGAGGCAACATTATTGGTAGTGGCGGATGAAGAAGGACATAGTTGAGTATGTAGCGAGGTGCCTAAATTGCCAGTAGGTTAAATATGAGCATCAGAAGCTAGGTGGCCTACTCCAGCAGATGGTTATACGTGAGTGGAAATGGGAGCGCATTACTATGAACTTCGTATTTGGGTTGCCGCGGACCTTGCGAAAGTTTGATGTAGTTTGGGTCATTGTTGACAAGTTGACCAATTTGGCATCGTTCATTCCGGGTGTGACCACGTATTCTTCAGAGTGATAGGCTCAGATTTACATTCAAGAGATTGTTCGGTTGCATGTGTGCCTGTTTCCATCATATCAGATAGAGGCCAACAATTTTCTTCGCTTTTCTGGTGAGCAGTACATAGTGAGTTAGGGAGTCGGGTAGAGCTCAACACAGCTTTTCATCCACGGACTGATAGGCAATCGGAGCGGACAGATCAGATTCTGGAGGATATGCTCAGAGCATGTGTGATTGACTTCGGACTTGCTGTGACCGTATCATTCATAGAGGAAGTCGAAAGGTATGTAGGAGTGTTTCAGGCACTTCAAGTGATCATTCTTCTTCAACCCCATCATTATAAGGAAAACCCTAGTGGTGCGATTTTCAGGAACCAATAGACCAGGGCTATCCCAAGGCAACCCAGTGAATCCCCTATTTCCTCCAAGAGAGGGGCCATTTATATGCTTCCAAAGCGGAACACAGCCCTTTCTTTGTCCCAGAACATGGTGGCGGCTTTGATCAACATTTTGTTTGGCTGAAGGTCCAGTAAAGAAGGCAAATTTCCTAAGACCCTTTTAACATGATTTTGGTCACATGAAGGAAGATCCCTCTACCAATCTAGCAAAAGTAAAGGTATGCTACCGACCATGCCGAACCTAGGAACTTCGTGCCTCATTTTTCTGAGAAATAAAATATGGTTTGGTCCTTTCCCCCTCAAGGTTCATCTATTTATACAACAATGATAAGCATATTGGCACTTATTTATCCAAAATTACACACAATCGTGGTTGCGTCCATTGGGATTATGGAAAACCCGATGGACTTTTGGGTGAGGCTTGTCTTAAAGGGTTATTATGTAGACAACATATTAACACGACTAGGTTAGACCATGATGCATGTACAATTAATCAAAGTAAGGTTGCTATAGTGGTCTAGACTGGGCCCTCAAGCAAACAAGTTGAGGGGGAAAGGAACGGAACCGTCGATTGCATCGCTGATCGACTAGTTTTACAGCAAATACGCCTTTCCGAATTTAAAGAGTGATATATAGGAAGAGCAAAAACATTCATCAAGCGTCGCTTTAGGATTGATTACGCACAAGTGGAATATGATGTTGAGAATGCTGAGTACAAACACTCATCACGAGTGCATGTTGTCACGTATTTGCACGTTAAAAAAAATGATAAATGCGGTATTTAAATAATTGAAAGAAAGTTACAAAAGGAAAACAAGGAAACAAGTCAGTTTCAGGAAATAAAGGAAATTATAAATGCTTGAGAAATAAGCAATTAAATCCAAATAAAGGGGAAAGGGAAAGGGTGCACATGTATTAATAGAATAAAACATGCTTAAGATTAATTCACAAAATAAGTTCGTTATGGTAAGAGCCTAAAATATCCCCAGTAGAGTCACTATGTTGTTGCACCCCCTTTTTCCTTGCGGAGTCCCGGTTTCGACATTCATTGGGAACAACTCATTTCCTTTTGGGGAATTGGGTACGGAATTTGAAGAGTCACCACCTAATGGATTTAAGGTGCGTTAGGGTACCTAAAGCAAATAACTCATAAAACTGGTCTGCATTACCAGAGAATGGGTAAGAGATCAAAATAACCTTGAGGGAAAAGTGTTAGGCACCCCTCGTAGTCCATAACGGTGGGTCCCGACCGAACTCAAATTATGTGAATTAGTCCTATAAACAGATAAAGCAAATTAGACGAATTGGTATTACATATAAACCAAGGAGTAAAAGGGGTCCTAGGTTTTTAGCCTACAAGATCACATCTGTACAATACCTGGTAAACCTTCCTCAACTAGAAGGGTTACAGGTGGCATTAGCGCACATGTCATCATATCCCTTTACTACCTAATTATCCTCCCCTTAGTCGTTATATAAGCGCTTTTAATTAAACGAACTCTATGCGTGCATTACCCGTCCCTTCCTTATGGCCCTGAAGGTGATTAAGACCTCTAATTAAGGTAGTTCAAGACTCTCCTAAGGTGTCTTAAGTAGAAATATTTAGGCAACAAGCAAGAATAAATAGGACATTCACATAAAGGCAATTAAAGGCTCACTTTTACCTCCTCACACAAGCAAATAATAGCACGTCTCAAACAACAAGCTTTCAGATATTTCAAAGAGTCCTAGAGCAGGGTATCTAAATGAGCAAATAGAATGTATGCAGCACTGTGTTAAAGCGAGGCGATAAAGGACCTAATCAGTTTGCCTACTGATTTTAAGGCTTGCTGAATCTGGACCATTCACAAAAGCATAATTTCAATTTACAGGATTTCAGTCGCCCTACAAGCTTGCCTAGGAGCGTAACAGTGATGTCCTATGAACATGGTACCTAGTCATTAATCAGGAGTGCAGTAAACCAGTAACAATTATAAGCAGGAAGTTTGGATCCGATAGGCATGCTGTCTAGGTGTAATGATTGATTTTAGGCTTGTAGACACTAGTAGCTAAATGCAGAAATTTGTTTTAAAAATCCTATAGGTATAGCATCTAAATGCAGCAATTAGTTTAAGAAACTTATTGACATACATAAAACTAATTTAAACTTTGTCAACATATAAAGACTGATTTTAAACTTACACGCATGCAAGATTGATTTAAAACCCTATAGGCATGGTATCTAGAATGCAGGACTGATTCATAGACATGGTATCTGAATGTACATAAGCAAACACCGCAGAAAACTTACAAGTATGGTATCTAGGATGCAGGATTGGGTTTTTTAGACCCTATAGGCATGGCATTTATATGAACAAACATTGCGATAACCAATAAGCATGGTATCTAAATAACATACATTGCAATGACCTATAGGGATGGTATCTAATGCATGTAATAATCCTAAAAACATGATCTCTAGTGCAAGCAAATAGTTATAATAAACCTAAGGACATGATTTCTACCCAATTTACCCACAAAAATTATATAAGAATCTTTCCCTTTTTACTAATTTCACCAATATATGTTTATTATTACAACCATATGAATTACAGATGTGATATTTCTACAACTATAGGGAGCCTGAATATAGGCCCAAAGGATAAACCTGGCAAACCAGGCCTTCAACCAGTCCAAAAATACCATAATTTCATAGTGCACTCAATGATATCCTGGTGTGTTAAAGTTCCCAAGGGCCTCAGGGACCCCGAGCAATGCTCACACCAGAAAACTTTCAAAGTAACCCTTTATGAGCAAGTTTGGAAAGCCAACTCTAGTATGTCAAAGTTCAGAGGAGTCTCATGGACTCCTAAGCAATTCTCACACTGGAGGGGCAAGACCCTAAGTGTTCTAAGAACAGGAATGGAAAACAAGAGATAGTTTTTAAGAAAATAGTTTTGGATTCTCAGGAAGTAAGGAGAAAACAGGGTCATTCAATCAAAAAACTGAAATAAAGGTCCCAAAAATCAGATAGTATACAGAAACAGGATCATTCAAAGTTTCAATTTAGTTTACTAGCTGTTACTAGGTGACCAAACACTAATCAAAGGCATGACATGCTGTGATCACTCAGATAGTCACATTCAAAGGGGATAGTAGGGATGGGGAGCCATATTGGTCAGGAGTCTGTGAGAGGTGAAAACTTAAAGAGTATGCTAGTGGAGAAGTAAATAAACATAGGTCCAGTTTAGACATGAGCAAGTATACAGACTTGCTGAAAGTAGAAACATATAGGTCTGGCTAAAACAAGAGTAAACAGGTGGGAAAAAAGACATATAAGTTCAATCAAACAGAAGTAGACATGCTATTACAATACATATAGATTGAACAGAAGTAGACATGCTTATTGTAGTAAACACATAGGTTTGTTTAAGAAAAATAAAGGCATGTTGATTATGAGGAAGCACATTGAATAACAGGAAGCATGTAATCTAATTTAATGGCAGTACACATGTTCATTAGGAACAATAAACATGAAGCACATATGTTTAGTTAAAGATAGGTAGGTTGATATAAAGATCCTACTAATTTTATAACAGAAAAGCGAACATGCTGATAAAAAGGCACATACAACAACAACAACAACCTAGTATAATCCCACAAGTGGGGTCTGGGGAGGGTAATATGTACGCAGACCTTACCCCTGCCCCAAAGGGTTGAGAGGCTGTTTTCAGGAGACCCTCGGCTCAAAAAAAGCAACAAGAGCCAATATATTAGTACCATAAAAATGCATAATAAAATAACAGCAGTATAAGAGATATGAAATACAGAATACGAAATACGAAATAGATGGCTGGTATAGTAAAACTAGAAGGTAAAGCCCTGCATCAATAGCCGACCAATGATATTCTTAGTCTAACTCCTAACTGGCTAGTCTCAATCGATTGTGCTGTAGAAATATTCACAACTTTCCCCTAACCTACAACCTTAATGCTCGACCTCCATAATTCCCTATCAAGGGCCATGTCCTCCGTAATCCTAAGTCGCGCCATGTCTTGTCTGATCACCTCTCCCCAATACTTCTTAGGTCGCCCTCTACCCTCCGCGTGCCCACTACAGCCAGTCGCTCACACCTCCTCACCGGTGCATCAGTGCTCCTCCTCTGATTGTGCCCGAACCACCTGAGTCTCACTTCCCGCATCTTGTCCTCCATGGGGGCCACGCCCACCTTCTCTCGAATATCTTCATTCCTAATCTTATCCATCCTTGTATGCCCGTACATCCACCTCAACATCCTCATCTCTGCTACTTTCATCTTCTGGATGTGTGAGTTCTTTACCGGCCAACATTCAGTTCCATATAACATGGCAGGCCTAACGACTGCTCAATAAAACTTACCTTTTAGTAACAGTGGCACTTTCTTGTCACACAAGACTCCCGACGCTAACCTCCACTTCATCCACCCCACCCCTATACGGTGTGTGACATCCTCGTCAATCTCCCCGATCCCCTGAATAATCGATCCAAGGTACTTGATACTACCCCTCTTGGGAATGACTTGAGAGTCAAGCCTTACTTCAACTCCCGCTTCCGTCGGCTCAACTCCAAATGTGCACTCGAGGTATTCCGTCTTCGACCTGCTCAACTTGAAACCTTTAGACTCAAGAGCATGTCTCCAAATATCTAGCCTCTCGTTGACGCCGCCTTGTGTCTCGTCAATTAGAATAATGTCATCAGCAAATAGCATGCACCATGGCACCTCCCCTTGAATATGATGAGTCAATGCATCCATCACCAAGGCAAATAGGAATGGGCTGAGCGCAGACCCTTGGTGAAACCCCGTAATAACTGGGAAGTATTCAGAGTCGCCTCCTACTGTCCTAACCCGAGTCTTAGCTCCAACATACATGTCTTTAATCACCCTAATATAGTAAACCGGTACCCCTTTATCCTCTAAGCATCTCCATAAGACCTTCCTAGGAACCCTATCGTACGCTTTCTCCAGATCAATAAACACCATGTGGATATCATTCTTCCTATCCCTGTACTGTTCCACCATCCTCCTAATAAGGTGGATAGCTTCTGTGGTAGATCGCCCCGGCATGAACCCGAACTGGTTGTCTGAAATAGATACCGTCTTTCGCACTCTCATTTCTACCACTCTCTCCCAAACCTTCATGGTATGACTTAGTAATTTGATGTCCATATAGTTGTTACAGCTCTGGACATCACCTTTGTTCTTATACAATGGTACCATTGTACTCCACCTCCACTCTTCAGGCATCCTATTAGTCTTGAATATAACACTAAACAATGCAGTAAGCCATTCCAAGCCTGCTCTACCATACACCTCCACAGTTCAACCGGAATTTCATCTGGCCCGGTTGCTCTGCCCCTTCTCATCTTAAGCATTGCCTCCATGACTTCGTCGATCTCAATGTCCCTACAATTACTTAATTCATGTGACTGTCGGCATTCCTCAATTCCCTGAGTATAATATCCTGATCCCCTTCTTCACTTAGAAGTTTATGAAAGTAGGTCTGCCACCTCCTCTTAATCTGGTCATCTCCCATCAAAACTTTGCCGTCATTATCTTTTATGCACTTCACTTGGTCCAGATCCCGAGTTGTCCTCTCTCTCGCCTTAGCGAGTCGGAATAACTTCTTCTCCCCACCTTTGTTCCTTAGTTCCTCATACAGATGAGCAAAATCTGTCGTCTTAGCCTCCGTCACTGCCATCTTCGCCTCCTTCCTAGCTACCTTATACCTTTGACTGTTCTCTCTCTTCTCCTCCTCGTCAGTGCTCCCTACTAACCGCAGGTAAGCCGCCTTCTTCACTTCCACTTTACCTTGGACAATTGCATTCCACCACCAATCTCCTTTATGGCCACCATTGTGGCCCGTAGATATCCCTAACACCTCTCTCGCTACCTTTCTTATATAGTCCGCCGTCGTCGACCACATTGTGTTTGCGTCCCTACTACTTCTCCAAGCTCCCATTGCTGATAACCTTCCTTCTAACTCCTTAGCTTTATCCTTAGTTAAGGCGCCCCACCTAATCCTGGGGCGTCCTTGTACTGACCTCTTCTTCCTCCTTATCCTAATACAAATGTCCATCACCAAAAGCCTATGCTGCATCGACAGGGTCTCACCTGGGATAACCTTGCAGTCCTCACACAACCTTCTGTCGCATCTCCTGAGGAGGAGATAGTCAATCTGAGTCTTCGCCACCGAACTTTGATAAGTAACCAAATGTTCATCCCGCTTCGTAAAACTCGAGTTCGCTATGACTAGACCGAAAGCCTTGGCAAAATCCAACAACAAAATGCCCCCTCTGTTCCGCTCCCCAAAACCAAAGCCGCCATGCACCTCAGTGTACCCACCTGCAGATGACCCAATATGACCATTGAAATCTCCTCCTATGAATAACCTCTCAGAAGGCGGTATACTATGAACAATCTCATCCAACCCCTCCCAAAAGCGCCTTTTAATATCCTCATCCAAGCCTGCTTGCGGAGCGTATGTGCTAACGACATTTAAAGTACCCTCACCCACCACTAACTTAATAGTCATTAGTCTATCATTCACCCGCTTGACCTCTACCACGGACTCTCTAAGATGGCTATCTACCAGGATACCCACTCCATTCTTACCCCTCAAGACACCAGAGTACCACAACTTATACCCATCCACGTTTTTCGCCCTCGATCCGACCCACCTAGTCTCCTGGACACACGCTATATTAATCTTCCTCTTCTGCATGATTTTCACCAACTCTATGGATTTACTCGTTAGTGAACCTATGTTCCATGACCCGATTCTCAACCTATAGGCTCCCTTGCCCCCTCTACCTCCCCTGCTACCCGACCCACCCCCTGACCCCAGCCCCACACTCTGCCCCACCCGAGAACATGCCCTTATTCTATCATCCCAGACTACAACCACTACATCTACAACAATCTAGAGAAGACGCGCTAGTGCACAACGGACACAAATCAAACTAGAAGGAAACAAGTGGTCACTAGTATTCTAGTTGAAAGGTTTAACTATTGAGAAGTAAAGTAACAGTAATTTAGCTAACACCAAAAGGGAAACAGTAAAACAGGAGGTACCAACTCCCGATAACAAAACCTGTGGTTGATTTGCTGTACTCGATGTAGTTGTATGCTCACGCACCACTTTCTACCGCCCTTTGCTGACACTCGCCCAGGTTGCTTTCCTTTGCCAGTGCTCGTGCACCCAACTTGCCTCCAATACTCCGAGAATTCCTGAAAACACAGAAAATACCGCGACCCAAAAACCAGAAGGAGCTATCACCGCTACCACTGATATAGCCCCAACAATATAAAATGTACCAAGAAGGGAGGAGAAGAAAACGAGAATATATTATGGGGTGGGGGCAGATTTGGGATCCACTGAATCAAAAGCAAATTTTCTCCTAAAACAAAGAACCGACTAATTCTTTACACCGAGATCCAATGAATCAAAAGCAAAAAATGTTCTGTAATATAGAAAACCCTAACTGCCACAGCAGGCGCAACGCAGAGTCCGAGTGAAAATCTCCTTCAATGGAGTAGTTTGTTTACTTAAATCCGAATAGAAATGGCGAGCTCTTAAAAGCAGATCTGAATTATGGCAAATCTTCTCCATCGGAGAAAACGAAGAGATTTTGCAATTTGAAGACAAGCAAGCAAATGGGTGGCAGTAGACATGGCACATAGTTGAATTAAAATAGCAGTAGACATGCTGAGCAGGAAAACATACAGGTTTAGAAGAAGGCATACTGATTATAAGAAAAACACATAGGTTTAATTGAATGGCAAAAGTGAGAACATACCATTTAGGAAAGCAAAAACAAAAGGTAAAGTAGGCAGGTTTCAACAACCTAGCCTTGGCTTTCAGCCAGCTAGACAAGCAATGAACACAAGTAGCAGATAAAGCTTTTTGTGTCTGTGTGTTTGAAGTTTGGTTCATTTTTTAAATAATCAGAATGAGAGTGTATATATTGCACTTAGGGAGATGAAACGAATAAGGTAAAAAAGGATTTGGAGTTCATAAATAAAGTAGGTAGATATAATTAATCTGTTAATTGGGGCTAATCCCCATTAATTTGCAAAAACAGATTCGGGAAGATCATATCAGTACAAAGAGAATCCATTACCAGCCCTCATTGGGGCTTAAATAAGGTAACAAATTGTAAATTGACCATAAATTAACTAATCAACTGGAATAAAGAAAGTAATACTAATTAAAGGCCACAAATAAGGAAAGTAAGTGAAAATTCCAAAGAATACTGATTTTAATGGGAAGAATTGGTTCAAATCTCTAATAGAAATCAATTAAGTAAAAGAATCCCAAAGAATACTGGTTTTATCAGAAAAATTGTTCAAAGCTAAGAATAGAATTAGTCAATACAACTAGTTTAAGAGATAAACAAAATAATAGAAAATTGAAGAAATCAGTGTCACAAACAAGAACATCTAGGGTTTAAACGTATACACAAAAATTAATCAGACATGTAAAGAAAACATTAGTTTAAACACTGAAAGGTTTAGAAAAAAATCTTTGAAGAAAAGTTTGGTATGAGCCCTAATTTCAGAAAGAGTAAACGAGGTCGAAATAATTAATTAAATCAAGAGATTCTTAAAGGAAAACACCCAATGATACTCGAATAACTTCAGATCTACAAATATCTGAGAAGATTCGAACAGTAGTGAAACTAGGGTTTTCAGAAAATAGTAGAGATGAAGAGAATCAATCGAAAATCCATGGATTCGTACTAAAAGCTAGAGGAAATCCATACTCACAAATGAAAGTGGCCTGAGACAGGCCGGTAAACAACTTTCAAGCTAGAACAGGTTAGATTTCCATGAGATCTTCTCAAGGACTCATTAAATCAAGCAACTAGAGAGTATAGAAAACTGGTGGTGGTCGTAGAATGCACAGAAACACCATGGAAGGGAGGTCTCCACCAACGACATCGATTAGGGTTAGGGGCGAGTTGAGAGAGAGTTGGAGAGGTTAGGGAATGAAGGGCGGCGAAGTGTAACAAAATGAGCTAGGTTAGGGAAGTCGTATGAGTTAAAAATGGTAAGAATGAATAGGAGCCATTGATCTTAGAGATCAACGGCCAGGATGAGAAGGGGCCTGGGTCGGGTAGGATTTTAATTGGGTTAGGGTCGTTTGCATTGGGATTGGCTTAATTGGATTGGGGGGGGGGGTCTGATTTTGAGGTGTAAATTAGGGGCTATTTATTAAATACCCATTTTACTAATAAAAATTATTTAAAAAATGGCTAATTAAATGATAAATATGATTTTCAAGCATGAGGGTGATTTAAAATAATTATATAATATTATAAAAATATAAAAAGTCATTTTCTGTATATATAATGTAGTTATGCATATTTAGTGGCTATTTTTGAAAAACATGCAATTATAGTCTAAAAAGGCAAATGTAAATACAGAAAATGTGATTCAAATATTTGAAAATTCATATGAACATAAATGATGAATTTAGATGATAAATCATGATAAAGTAATATGAGGGATGATTTTTGGATATTTTTATAATAAAAAATGCAGAAATAAATGGATTTATTGCCTTTAAAAAGTTATAGAAATATTGTAAAACACTTGTGCATGTTTGTAAATGCATATACAATATTTGAAGGTATTTATGCATATTGAAAATATATGAGGGAAAAATTGGGTATCAACAGCTACCCCTCTTTACCCAGGATGGATGAAAGAGTTTTCGATTAAAGAATTGATGATCGATTTTGACCGAATGAGTGTTTTGAAAAAAAAAATAGCGGACGAACCCCGGTCTATGAGTTGCCTACATATCCGTTGTTTTACATGAATCAGGGAACGTGTAGTTCTGGATCCAACGGTGAATGAAACCAATGGAAAAGGTTCCTTTGTGAAGGGTAATGTTGGATGGAGTTATGATTGCAAGTTTGGAGTGTAACGAAGGGATTGTAGGGCATATATCTGGACGGCCGCAGAGTAAGGTAGGTGATTGATGGGAATTGATTATAATAACAAGGTGAAAATGGCATGAGCGAAAACCGGAGCGAAGGATGCTCCTGTTGGTAAAACGGTTACTCTTGCAAAACTTAAACACAATACATGCAAGCATACAGATGATGCAAATTCCCTTTGGACCATGAAAGATTGTCTTTGGACAGTGCGGATGACGTCCTTAGACTATGATGTCCTGGGCTATGAATTATGAGATAGGAGATTTGCAGGCCATGAAATGATGTTCTTGGGCCATAGAGATGACGCCTTTGAACCATGACGCCTTTGAATAATGACGTGCAGGCATTGACAGATCCTCAGGCCATAACATGGTGTCTTCAGGCTATGAGGATGATGACTTCGGACTATGACGCCTTTGGACATGTTGGCTATATATCAGCCCATGATGTGCAGA
Organism: Nicotiana sylvestris; assembly: GCF_000393655.2. Taxonomy (NCBI): domain Eukaryota; kingdom Viridiplantae; phylum Streptophyta; class Magnoliopsida; order Solanales; family Solanaceae; genus Nicotiana; species Nicotiana sylvestris. The sequence continues at coordinate 109,952,821 of NC_091064.1, forward strand.
GATATGATACTAAAAGTGATAGCAAGACAAAGCTTAGTCTTGTGCGGAGTTTAGGACAGAGCTTAGCCCTAAAGGAGAAGATAGTGACAAGAATAGAGCAACATTTATGCAGGGAGGGATAATGCTTAGTCCCACGAGAAGATAGTGCTTAGCCTTGTGCAAATATGGAGGCAGGGCTTAGCCTCATGCAAGATTGGAGACAGGGCTTAGTCGCATGCAAGGAGAAGGAAATGCTTAGCCTTATGCAAATACGGAGGCAGAGCTTAGCCTCATGCAAGAGGCTTAGTCTTATGCAAGGAGAAGGCAATGTTTATCCTTATGCAAATATGGAGGTAGGGCTAAGCCTTATACTAGATTCGAGACATGGCTTAGTCTCATGCAAAGAGAAGGCAATGCTTAGCCTTATGTAGATATGGAGGCAGGGCTTAGCCTCATGCAAGATTCGAGATAGAGCTTAGTCTCATGCAAAGAGAAGGCAATGCTTAGCCTTATGCAAATGTGGAGGCAAGGCTTAGCCTCATGCAAGATTCGAGACAGGGCTTAGTCTCATGCAAAGAGAAGGCAATGCTTAGCCTTATAAAAATGTAGAGGTAGGGCTTAACTTCATGCAAGATTTGAGACGGAGCTTAGTCTCATGCAATGTGAAGGCAATGTTTAGCCTTATGCAGTGAACAGGTAACAAATAAGAGTAGTTTTCTTAGTTGGAGATATATTTGCGTCTAGCGGCTTGATTGATAGTGACTTTGATATGTGTATGTTTGCGAATACTTCTGTTATGTTCACCATGCCTGCATTCAAAGAAAAATTGTGATTTTTTAAGGGGAGGTTGGTTCATGCCTCTGTTTGCTAGCTTTGTTTTGCTCTGCTCTAGAGGCCCTGTTTTAGTTTCCCTAGGTAACATCTGACTATCACGGAAAATAGAGTTTTCAAAAATATGCATTCAGTGATAAAAGTGGAGTTATATTAGAAAACATAGTGAAATATTAAGTAATTCAGATAAACCAATGACTGTAACACGTTTTAGGGACATTGCAACTTTCTTGTTTTAGAATTTGAGGGTCCTCCTCAAAATTCTGCCCCAGTTTGCAATGATCCTTCAGCTGTTTGCGTGCGACAAAACTTGCCGAACCTTCTCCGGAATTTTGAGAATCCTTCTAAAAATTGTGCCCCATTTTCTTAACAAATTTTTGATTTTCTGGCATATGATACCGTTGGCTGGACTTGCTCTGGAATTTTGAGTGTCCTCAAAATTCTGCCCTAGTTTTTGGTTCTTTGAGAAAATGAAAATATTATTTTAATATAACCGAACCCATAGGGCTGCCTACGTATCCCCTCTTAAATGGGAATCAGGTCATACATAGTTTAGTTACATTGGATGAAGGAATGTAAATAATCTAAACATAGTATCGCTTGATTGCGTCTGAATTGATTGGTTTCGGCCAAACTTCTCCGTCCATTTCTGCATGTATGAGTGCTCCTCCTGTTAATACCTTGTGAACCATATAGGAACCTTGCCAGTTGGGAGAGAATTTCCATTTAGCTTCATCTTAATGCGGGAAGATCTTCTTCAACACCAATTTTCCTGGTGTGAATTACCTTAGTTTGACCCTTTTGTTGAAAGCTCTAGACATTCTATTCTGATAAAGCTGGTCGTGAGATACTGCATTCATTTTTTTCCATCTATAAGGGCCAATTGCTCATAGCGTCTTCTTATCCATTCTATGTCGCTGAGTTCGGCTTCTATATGATTCTTAAAGAAGGGATTTCTACCTCAGCTGGAATGACAACTTCAATACCATAAACCAGTTAATAGGGAGTTTTCCCAGTTGATGTGCGGACTATAGTGCGATACCCCAATAGGTCAAAGGTTAACTTCTCGTGCCTTTATTTGTGGTTTTCTACCATCTTCCTTAGTGTCTTCTTGATGTTCTTGTTAGCAGTTTCCACAACTCCAATTATTTGGTCACTATTGATATTGGCGGCATTATCAGTGATGATAGACTCGGGAACTCCAAATCGGCAAATGATACAATCCTTGACAAAGTCCGTGACGACTTTCTTGGTTAAGGCTTCGTAGGATGCAGCCTTTACCCATTTTGTGAAGTAGTCTATGGCCACTAAAATGAACTTGTGCCTGTTTGAAGCAGTGGGTTAAATCGAACCGATGGCATCCATTCCCCAGGCATCAAAAGGCTAAGGTGCACTTGTTGTGTTGAGCTCATTGGGTGGTACCCTTATCATGTCTGTATGTACCTGACATTGGTGGCATTTCTGCACGTATCAGATGCAATCCGTCTCAATGGTCATCAAAAAATATTCAGCTTTGAGTATTTTCTTGGCTAGAACAAAACCATTCATATGTGGTCTACAAGTACTGGCATGTATTTCTTCGAGCAATCTGGAAGCCTCCTTTGCGTCAACACACCTTAACAAACCTAGAGTAGGAGTTCTCCTATACAGGGTCCCTCCCTTTGGAAGAAGTGATTGGACAACCTCTGCAGTGTGCGTTTCTGAGTATGGTTTTCCTGTTCCGAATATTCTTCCATCGCCAAATATTCTTTGATGTCGTGTAACCAAGGTTTTTCGCCCGTTTCTTCTTCAGCATGATTACAGTAATCCGGTTGATTGTGAATCCTCACCATGATGGGATCGATGAAATTCTTATCTGGATGTTGTATCATTGATGACAAAGTGGCCAGTGCGTCTACGAACTCATTTTGAATTCTGGCCAGATGTTTGAATTCTATCTTTGTGAATATTTTCATTAACTCCTGCATATGATACAAGTATGTCAGTATCTTGGTGTTTTTCGTAGCCCATTCTCCTTGAACCTAATGTACCAGAAGATCCGAATCACCGATTACCAGCAGTTCTTGTATATTCATATCGATGGCCAGATAAAGCCCCATGATGCAAGCCTCATATTCCGCCATAATGTTGGTGCATGGAAACATAAGCTTCGTAGATACATTGTAGTGTTGTCCTGTTTCTGATACCAAAACCGCTCCAATGCCCACTCCTTTGAAGTTTGCAGCTCCATCAAAGAATATCCTCCAACCGTCGTAAGCTTCAGTAATATCTTCTCCTACAAATGATACTTCTTCATCAGGAAAATATTTTGTCAAGGGTTCGCATTCCCCTCCAACAGAATTTTCAACAAGATGGTCTGCCAATGCTTGTCTCTTGACCGCCTTCTGAGTTACATAGATGATATCGAATTCACTTAACAGTATCTGCCACTTGGCTAAATTCCCGGTCGACATGGGCTTTTGAAAGATGTACTTCAGAGGGTCCATCCAGGATATGAGGTACGTGGTATAGGCATAAAAGTAATGCCTCAATTTCTGAGATGTCCTGGTCAAAGCACAACAAGTGCGTTCCAACAGAGAGTATCGTGCTTCGTAAAGTGTGAACTTCTTACTCAAGTAGTATATGGATTTCTCCTTTCTTCCTGTCTCGTCATGTTGTCCCAAAACATATCTGAAAGCTCCATCTAATACGGATAGATAGAGTAGCAAAGGTCTCCCAGGTTCTGGTGGGACTAGGACTGGCGGTGTCGACAAGTATTCTTTAATTTTGTCAAAAGCCTTCTAACAATCATCGATCCAACTCGTTTCAGCATCTTTCCTCAACATCTTGAAAATGGGTTCACTTATAAATGTGGACTGTGCTATGAAGCGACTAATGTAGTTGAGACGCCCTAGGAAGCTCATTACATCCTTCTTCCTCTTTGGTGGTGGTAACTTATGAATAGCCTTAACTTTGGACGGGTCCAACTTGATCCCTCGGCGGCTGACAATGAATCCCAACAACTTTCCTAAGGGAACCCCTAATGCACATTTTGCGGGGTTCAATTTTAGGTTGTACCTCCTTAGCCTGTCAAAGAACTTTCTCAAATCTGCCATGTGATCTGCGGCCCTATTAGATTTGATGATGACGTCATCAACCTACACCCCTATTTCCTTGTGTATCATATCATGGAAGATAGTTTTCATGGCTCTCATGTAAGTAGCCCCAGCATTCTTTAGACTAAATGCATCATCTTGTAGCAGTACACCCCCCATGGTGTAATGAAAGCTGTTATTCTCCGCATCTTCTTCATCCAGCCAAATCTGGTGATAACCCGCAAAGCAATCTACAAAGGATTGGAGTTCATGCTTGGCGCAATTATCCATCAGGATGTGTATATTTGGCAGTGGAAAGCCGTCCTTGGGATTTGCTCTGTTTAAGTCTCGATAGTCAACACATACTCTGACTTTCCCATCTTTCTTCGGAGCTGGTACAATGTTGGCTAGCCAAGTTGGGTGCTCAACTACCTTGAGGACTTTGGATTTGATTTGCTTAGTGTCTTCCTCCTTGATTTTTTGGCTCATGTCTGGTTTGAATTTTCTGAGTTTTTGCTTCACTAGCAGACACATTGGATTGGTAGGCAATTTGTGAGCTACTATGGATGTGCTCAGCCCGGTCATGTCATCATATAACCATGCAAAGATATCCTCATATTCCTTCAAGAAACGAATGTACTATTCCTTCTCTGACGGTGATAAGTGAATGCTTATGCGAGTTTCCTTGACGGTTTGAGTGTCTCCCAAATTTACTGCTTCGGTTTCGTCCAGGTTGGACTTAGGTTTATTCTCAAAGTTCTCAACCTCTCTGACAACTTCCTCAGGTATCTCATCCTCTTCTTTTGAGTCACTATCCTTATGTTGCGTTGTCTCATTACATGTCACAGTCATCGATTCATCAGGAAAAGTAATAATAATGCTATAGAAAGAAAAGTGTGAAAGATAATAATGAATAATAATAGCCATGCATTGATAAAAAATTGAAAATATCCAAAACAAGTACGACTTGATGAATCGAGCAATTATTTTTGAAACAAAATGCGTCTTTAAAAACAACATTACTGAAAAACATCTTCTAGCGTGGCTACAGAAATAAATTTAGGCTAAATGCCAAGCTACCCAGGGACTCGACAGGCCTGGGATGATGTGGCTGTCATTTCCTAAGAATGACTCCTTTCTCCACATTCTAAATGGTGAGGCCTTCTTCCTCATCCTCCTTAATTATTGCATTACAATTCATATCCTCGTCCTCTAGGACCAAATTCTTCAGCCCAGCTAAAGCTTCTTCTTCTGCAGTTTCCCATATTGTATCAGCCTGGTGAAAAGTCTGACCCAGATGTGGCACAGGTTTCTCGAGAGGGTAATAAGTTCCACGCCATAGAGGCGACCAATCATCATACTCTTGCCATGTATACTGGTATCTGAGACCGAAGGTTGTACCATGATGTTTCAGCTGTATTATTTTAGTGATGCCTCAGAGATTCTTCCCAAGACCTTTGTCGGGTTCATACCCAAACCATGCCAGTATGCTTTCTATTTTGTTACTCTACCATTTGTCTTTCTCAACTACATTGACATGTTTGATGTGGTGATAAGTTTTCCCTCCTAGCCTTCTTCTGTTCTCGATAACCGGGATGGCTAACTGGTGTAAATAGGATTACTTCCATCTCCGTGAATGATCACCTCTTGATGGTTTCATTCGAACTTCACGGCCTGATGCAGTGTAGAAGCCACAGCCCCAGCGGCATGTATCCAAGTTCGACCCAACAGAAGATTGTATGTAGCTGATATGTCAAGCACTTGGAATTCAACATCGAACCAAGTTGGTCCCATCTGCAGACAAAGATTAATCTCCCCGATCATGGCCCTTTGAGACCCATCAAAGGCTTTCACGTTCATACTTCCTTCCTGTATCTCATGAAAACCTTTACCCAATCTTTTTAGAGTAGTCAAAGGACAAATGTTGAGGAGGCTTGAACCTCCATCTATCAGGACCCTGGCAATGAATTTATCTTCAAACTACACCATGATGTGCAATGCTTGGTTATGACTTAACCCTTCGGACGGTAGTTCATCCTCGTGGAAGGTGATCTTATGACTCTCCAGCACTTGCCCCACCATGTTGGCCATTTCTCCGCATGTGATATTGTTGGGCACATAAGCTTCATTCAACACTTTCATCAAAGCATTCTTATGTGCCTCTGAATTTTGCAATAGTGATAAGATGGATATCTGAGAGGGGGTTTTGTTCAGGTGATCGACAACGGAGTATTCTCTCGCCTGTACTTTTCTCCAAAGATCGTCCGGTCTAGTTTCAATAACAGGTTGCTTGGTAGCAATCTCCTTGCTCGATCCTCCCAAGTATTTAGGTGTATAGATCCTTCTCGTTCTGGTCATTCCTTGTGCAACATCACATTCTTCCATTTTTGCTTTTTCCTTTCGCCTAGCTTCGGCAACGTAATCCCAGGGTATGGCTTTGGAAATGAAAGGATGTGTAGTTGATACTATCACTGTGAAAGGTGTGACCACTTCTACCTCAAATGGAACAGGTGTGGCTGTATGCGGAGCTACTTCTACCTCAAATGGAGCGGATGTTGTTACCTCAACCTTGACTGACGACTGTGTCTGTACCATAATAGGGTTGAATGTGACTGCAAGTTTAAAGTCATCGCCTTCCCGAATAAGCCCGATTGACCTCTCAGTACCCCATTCTTCATTCGACTCTATCACATGTACCCCATCACCCCTATGATCTGGAAGAGGATTGTTGCGGACATTGGGTGTAGCTTCTTTTGCCGGTATGATCTTGCTATCAATCAATGTCTTGATCTTATCTTTCATTGTTCGGCACTCATCAATGTTGTGCCCCTTCATACCGGAATGATATGCATAGGTCTTGTTTGGGTTGACCCATTGAGATGAGTTCTCCATTGCCACAACAAGAATAGAGGTGACATAACCGGCGATCGTCAACCTTTTATACAACTGGTCGATGGGTTCAGCAATAGCGATGTATTGTCTGGGTGGTTTACGATCAAAGTTAGGTCGGGGTTTCTTGTAATTTGGACGAGTTGGAGGTGATGATTATAGGTTGGCTGGGTGTTATAATTATGATAGGCGGTGGCGGGTTGAGAATATCTGGGAGATGAGGGTTGGCATGTGGGTGGAGGTGTCTGATATGTAGGTGGGGGTGTATGGTATGTGAGTGGAGGTTTTTGATATGTGAGTGGAGATTTTGGGCATTGGGCCACCATTACTGCCCCCACATCTTTCTTCTTTGATATACCTGATTGTAATTCTTTGTTCGTGGCCTGTAGTGCCTCGATATTTGTCACCATCCTGCTTTTGATACCCTCTTCAATCCTTTCTCCGAGTTTGATGATATCGGAGAACTTGTGATTTTCAATGACCATTAGCCTTTCATAATACTGTGGGTCCTGTGCCCTGACAAAGAACTTGTTAATTGTTCTTCTAGTGCTTGTCTGACCTTGGCTGCTTCTGATATCCACCGAGTAGCATACTTGCGGAAGGTCTCAGTTGGCTGCTTCTTTAAATTCTGGTTGTAGAAGACATCTGGTGCATTCTCTGTATTGAACCTGAATCAATCCATAAACTTTGATGCCATGCTCACCCAATTGGCCCACTGTTCATACACAATTATTCCCATAATATTTTCAAAACTATGTCTGGGCATCAATTAGTATTTTTCATATAATTTATGCATTTTTAAAATATTCTAATTAATTTCTCCCAGGATTTTCTTTATAAAACAATAACTGATTGCTTCACAAATAGTTTTATAATAATTTTTGTGGCTTAATTTTATCATTTGCATTTGTACTAAGTTTCAATTATTGCACAAATAGCCACATTTATATTTTTGGATGCAATTGCAATTACTTTGCAATTATAGCCTATGCATGCATTATTACATTATTTTACCAGAAAATAGCTTTTTATATTTTTAAAATATTAAGTAGTTATTTTAAAAAATTTCAGGCTCTTCCACACTGCACATAAATCAGTTAGAAAGGTCTGGGTGTGAGCACTGCCCGGGATCCTTGAGGTCCTTAGGGAACTCTGACATACCTGGACATGAACTTGGCTATTAAATTCGCGACATTTGAGACTATTGAAGTCCTGGTACGCCAGGATTTGCTTTGGGCCTACTTCAGGCTCCCTATAGCTTAATTTTATATTTTACTTATGTAATTCATTCAATCATTGGTCTGTAATTATTGATTGTAAATAGATATTGGGGTTACTAGTGAAAAGGGAGGGTAGTTATATGGTACCGGGGGTAAAGTTGGGTAGATAACATGGCGATAGGGTTTACTTTGGCTCAAATGTGTCTTGTTAGATAACATGCCTATAAGGTTTAGTTTGGTTTACATGTGAAGAGTAGATAACATGTCTATAGGGTTTACTTTGGTTCAAATGTGTTTTATTAGATAACCTATTTTGCTTTGGTTGAAATATATTTTGCCTACTTTACTTTACATGATTATGCGCCATGCCTATAGGGAATAACATAATTAAGGTTTAGTTTTTCGTTAAAGAACATATTCCAAGCCATCTCTTTAGAAATCATGCATATAGGTTTAATTGGTTGTCACACTTGCTCAGTCAGTATGAGTGTCTACTAAGAACTAATAGCAATTTCACTCAATAAAGTTATAACTCACGTCCATAGAGTAATTATCATATTCAAACTGGAACTTCATACAATATCTTGTTAAATATCACTAGAAAGCATGCCTATATGATAAACAAACTTCAAACTATTTCCCAGAATCGTGACTGTATATGCGCAATTAGGCAAGCCTTAGGGCGTTAAAATTGTAAAACCAGTTTTGTTTATGTATGAAATTATCCAGGCTTAACATGCTATAAAACCAGTAGGCAATCTGGTTATGATTCTACCACTTTCTTTATGCATATCCTGAATCTGCAACATTTATCTAGATATCATGCTCTTAGGATTTTCTAAATTTCTTCAAAATTTGTGTTTGAGACGTGCTGCTTATTTTCTTATGTACATGTGGAGGTAAACATGAGCCTTAACTGCTTTTTCCAATCTGATTGTCCTATATGTTCTTTGATTGTCGCCTAGATTTTTACCTTTTAAAAACCTTAGGTTGTCTAGAATTGTCCAGATTTAGAGGTCTTAAATTCCTCTAGGCCCACAAGGAAAAGACGGGTAGCAGCACGCTTATAGATCGTTAATTAAACTCGCTTATATAACCATTAAGGGGAGGGTAATGGGTAGTAAAATAATATGATGACCTGCGCGTTAATGTAACGTGTAGCCCCTCATCGAGGAGTGATTACCGAGCATTGCATGGGTATTCTCCTGTAGGCTAATAAACTTACGACTTCCCTTTCCCAATTCCCATATGTGTTTAAATTCTATAAACTTCCTCTCCTTTACATATACATGTGCAAGCTGTCCAAATCTCTCGTATTTTCATTATCTGAATTTCATTGATCATATATGTATTTATAATGTGAAAACTACCATTATTTGCAAATGCTTGTTCAAACTGTTTACTTGTTAAAATGACTAATTCACATAGTTTATGTTTGGCCGGGACTCACTATTTTGGACCGCGAGGTGTGACTAACACCTTCCTCTCAAGGTTATTTTGAGCCCTTACCCTAATATCTTGTAATGTAAACTAGTTACATGAGTTAATCGCTCTAGGTGCCCTAATGCACCATAATCCATTAGGTGGCGACTCTTCAAATACCCAATTTCCAAAAAAGAAACGATTTGTTCCCCTTATGAACATTGAAATCCGCACTCGCGCGAGGGAAAAAGGGGGCGCGACACCCAGTTCTTAGGCTTCTGGCTTATGTACCAGGACAGGGCATCTCCGGTAAGACTTCTCATGAAGAGCTTCATACAGATCCTTTCATCTTTTCCGACCCCCACGAGCTTGACATAGTAAGTTCTTAAATGAGCCTTGGGATCACCTATTCCGTCAAACATTTCGAACTTGGGAGGTTTGTAACCCTCCGGAAGTTCCACGTCTGGTTGTCTGCCCAAATCCTCAAAATTCAGACCTTCTACCCTTTTGCCTCCTTCGACACCCTGGACTGGACTTGTCAATTTCTTGAGTTCCTCGGCCATGTTCTTGATGAGGAGGTCCTTCTCAGTAGATTCTGGTGTATAGGAGATTGATTGAGTAGAGTGAGGTACGGTTTTCATATATATAGGGTTGCTTTGGTGAGTGCCAGGGACTTGGGTGTAGTGGTGGTCGTTGGTTGAGTTTTGAGGATCAGGAATGGGTTGTGGTGTGTTATGAGGAGTGTGATAGGTAGAGTCTTGTGGAACTGGATTGGCTGATGATGCTGTTGTGGTGGAGTAGGTATTGACAAAATATTGGGATTTTAAGGTGGAGTTGCATATTGATGTGGTGCGGGAGGAGGCTGGTTTGGTGTATTTTGGGGAGGTGATGGGTTATTGGTATTTTTTTGGTTGATGTCATGGATATCAAGGGTAAGGGATAGGTTTGCTAAGTTGCAGACCTGATCAAGCTCTCCCTATAACTCAAGTATCTTTTGTTCCAACCGCAAAACCAAGTCATTTGGTGCCGGAGTACTCCGCCCGTCTGAAGTTTCTGCATTCTCAGCGTTTTCCTTTTGAATACCACTTAAGTAATCCATCTTAGCTTTCCCTCAACTTCTCGTATTACTTGAAGGAGGAGGAGGTGGAAAGCCTCTAGATCTGGTGTGATATGCTGATGATGCCAGTATGTGCGAACCAACCATAAGGAATGGGAATAATAAAGAAATAAAAAAACAAAAGGTAAACAAGTTAGTAAGGGTTCTGAAATGTTTGCTGTATTTAAACACATATTGCGGGAATGTAAATTTTCATCGTAATTTGGGAGCCCTGTTATGCCCGAGGTAAGCCTAGCGTTAAATAGATTTGGAGAAATTCAGTACCAATAATTGCCACATTTCATTAATGTAAAAACAGACGACCCAAAACGACACTAAATAAGATAATGTCACTAATGACACTTAGCCTTATTACATTTAAGAAAGCAAGTAAACCTAATCCCTTTAGTCCCATAAGGACCCTCTACAGACTGGATGCTCTTGTCGATCAGTTCCCCCAGTTCGCATAGGTTCAGCAGTAAGAATGCCCTTGCTAAATGTCCTCCTTCATTTCCCTCAGTGTTCTGGCAATCAGTGACTCTCTTTCTCATTTTCCCTTCCACTTCCATCAGACTGTACTCCAGATATTCCAACTTTTTGCTGGATTTGACAGCCCTCTCTTTCCACTCATTGATCATTTACATGTCTGTTTTATGCTGCTCCATATGCTCAGCTTCAGATTCGCGAATTATTTTGCGCAATTTGTTGTACTTTGCCCGTGCTTCGGCAACTTCGTCTATGACCCTATTTTCTGGACTAACCCTTGGCTCGAAGATTCCTGCTATGTTATCATCCAACCATGAGGGGTAGAAGTATGTGTGATACGCATGATATCTATCTGGCTCGATGGTATCCTTTTCCACGATAATCTTCAAGTGCCATATGTATTGTTCTTAATCTTTATATAGGATGGTGTCACCCTGAAAATTGGCTATGAAGTGACTTATTTTAGCGACTCGTGGTATGACCTGTCTCCTGCCTGCTGTCTCGTAACCCGGAGGGGAGAATAAGGGTATATTCCCCTTAACCCAATCAATACCAAATATGGAACATCCCTGGATCTAATGATGAACTCGTCGGTAGGGAACCACTCGAACATCCATTGAACCTGGTCCTCGGTCAAATTTTTCAAAAACTCTATCCATCTTACATCATCCTCTGGTAGAGCAAACCTGTCTGAGATATAGGTCATTCTCTTGGGATGGTGGAAGGCTATATGATCATTCCATGACATTTGCAGAAATTCCTGACAGTATTGACCCTTTTGGAGATGTTCTAACAGCCAAACATGAAGCAGCAAATTGCAAACCTCAAAGTATCTGAACCCTTTCTCACAGTGCTCCAAAGCCCAGTACATATCTGCAATGATCATAGGGACAATGGTGTATGTTTTCCCCTCGATCCCATCAATCAAAGTTTTGGCCATAATGTCCAGCATGGTATGGATTCTGTCCCCTTGGATCGGAAACACTAGCATGCCCAAGAAATACGCGAGGAACACAAAGACCCCACGGTGAATCCAACCCAAGGAGGTGAGGGAGAATTCATCATTAAAAATACGGTAAGACCTGTTGTGACCGTATCATTCATATAAGAAGTTGAAAGGTATGTAGGAGTCTTTCAGGCACTTCAAGTCATCATTCTTCTTCAACCCCATCATCTTAATAGATCCCCTAGTAGTGCAATTTTTAGGTACCAATAGACCACGGCTATCCCAAGGCAACCAGCAAATCCCCCTATTTCTTCCAAAAGAGGGGTCATTTTTATGCTTCCAAAGCGGAGCACAACCCTTTCTTTGTCCCAGAACATGGTGGTGACTTCGATCAACATTTTGTTTGGCTGAAGGTCCAGCAAAGAAGGCAAATTTCCTAAGACCCTTTTCACATGATTTTGGTCACATGAAGGAAGATCCCTCTACCAATCTAGCAAAAGCGAAGGTATGCTACCGACCATGCCGAACTTGGGGATTTTGTGCCTCATTTTTTCTACAAAACAAAATATGGTTAGGCCCTTTCCTCCTCCAGGTTCGTCTATTTATACAACAATAATTAGCATATTGGCACTTATTTCTCCAAAATTAATGCACACAATCTTGGTGCTTCCTTTGGGATTATGGAAAACCCGAGGGACTTTTGGGTGAGGCTTGTCTTAAAGGGTTATTATATGGACAACATATTAACTAGACTAGGTTTGACCATTATGCATGTATAATTAATTAGAGTAAGGTTGCTATAGAGGTCTAGAATGGGACCCTCAAGCGGACAACTTGAGAGGGAAAGTCATGGAATCGTCGACTGCACCGCTAATCGACTAGTTTTACCGCAAATATGCCTTTCCGAATTTAAAGGGTGATATATAGGAAGAGCGCAAACACTCATCAAGCATTGATATATTATTGATTATGCACGAGTGGAATATGATGTTGAGCATGATTTATGCAACAATAAATAGCATGTTGTCAAGTATTTGCACGTTAGAAAATGATAAATGCAGTGTTTAAATAATTGAAAGACAATTACGGAAAAGAAAGCAAAGAGACAAGTCAGTTTCAGGAAATAAAGTAAATCATAAATGCTTGAGAAATAAGCAATTAAATCCAAATAAAGGGGAAGGGGAAAGGGAAAGGGTGCACATGTATTAACAGAATAAAGCATGCTTAAGATTAATTCACAAAACAAGTTCGTCATGGTAAGAGCCTAAAATATCTCCTGCAGAGTCGCCATGCTGTCGCGCCCCCTTTTTCCTCACGAAGTCCAGGTTTCGACATTCATTGGGAATAACTCATTTCCTTTTGGGGAATTGGGTACGGAATTTGAAGAGTCTCCACTTAACGGATTTAAGGTGCGATAGGGCACCTAAAGCAAATAACTCATAAAACTGGTTTGCATTACTAGAGAATGGTAAGGGCTCGAAATAATCTCGAGGGGAAGGTGTTAGGCACCCCTTGTGCTCCACAACGGTGGGTCCTGGCCGAACTCAAATTATGTGAATTAGTCTTATAAATAGATAAAGCAAATTAGATGAATTGGTATTACATGTAAAACAAGGAGTAAAAGGGGTCCTAGGTTTTTAGCCTACAGGATCACATCTGTACAATACCCGGTAAACCTTCCTCAACTATATGGGTTACACGTGGCATTAGCACACAGGACATCATATCCCTTTACTACACAATTACCCTCCCCTTAGTGGTTATATACGCGATTTTAATTAAACGAACTCTATGCGTGCATTACCGGTCCCTTCCTTATGGCCCTAGAGGTGATTAGGACCTCTAATTAAGGTAGTTCTAGACTCTCCAAAGGTGTCTAAAGGAGAAAAATCTAGGATACAAGCAAGAACAGAAAGGACATTCACATAAAGGCAATTAAAGGTTCACTTTTACCTCCTCACATAAGCAAATAATAGCACGTCTCAAACAACAAGCTTTCAGATATTTCAAATAGTCCTAGAGCAGGATATCTAAATGAGCAAATAGAATGTATGAAGCATTGTGTTAAAGCGAGGCGATAAAGGACCTAATCACTTTGCCTAATAATTTTAAGGCTTGCAGAATCTGGACCATTCACAAAAGCATAATTTTAGTTAGCAGGATTTTAGTTGCCCTACAGGCTTGCCTAGGCGCGTAACAGTGATGTCCTATGAATATTGTACCTAGTCATTAATCAGGAGTGCAGTAAACCAGTAACAATTATAACTAGGCTGTTTGGATCCTATAGGCATGTTGTCTAGGCGTAATGACTGATTTTAGGCTTGTAGACTCTAGTAGCTAAATGCAGAAATTGGTTTTAAAAATCCTATAGGCATAGCATCTAAATGCAGTAATTAGTTTAACAACATTATTGACATACAGAAAACTGATTTAAACTTTGTCGACATATAAAAACTGATTTTAAACTTACAGACATGTAAGATCGATTTTAAACCCTATATGCATGGTATCTAGAATGCATGACTGATTCATAGACATGGTATTTGAATGTACATAAGCAAACATCGTAGTAAACTTACAGGTACGGTATCTAGGATGCGTGATTAGGTTTTTTAGACCTTATAGGCATGGCATCTATATGAACAAATATTGCAATAACCAATAATCATGGTATCTAAATAACAGACATTACAATGACCTATAGGCATGGTATCTAATGCAAGTAATAATCCTAAGAACATGATCTCTAATGCAAGCAAATAGTTATAATAAACCTAAGGACATGATTTATACCCAATTTTCCCACAAAAATTATATAAGAATCCCTCCCTTTTTACTAATTTCCCCAATATCTATTTACAAGAATCATTATTACAGACCATATGTATTATAGAAGTGAAATTGCTACAATTATAAGGAGTCTAAATAAAGGCCCAAAGGATAAACCTGGCAAACCAGACCTTCAACCAGTCCAAAAATGCTATAATTTCATAGTGCACCCAATGATATCCTGGTGTGTCAAAGTTCCCAAGGGCCTCAGGGACCCCGGACAATGCTCACACCATAAAGCTTTCAAAGTAACCCTTTGTGAGCAAGCTTGGAAAGCCAACTCCAGTGTGTCAAAGTTCAGAGGAGTCTCATTGTAAAGCCCCAAAAAATTTTGCTAAGTAATTTAAGATTTAGAGGTGCCAAGGTAGGCTAATTATTTTATTTTTGTGCAAATGAGGATTCATGATATAATTGATATCAATTGGATATGTTAATAAGCGTATAAGTCTAAGCCAAGTTGGAAAATTACATGATAGATTAAAATTCCAAATGAGTACGCACAAGACCACACTTTGGACGAGAATATCTACAGATATTTAAGGTTTTAGATGATGCAAAGCCATCAAATTAAAGGCCTTTGATTCTAGTTTCTAACTCTTCAAACCGTTCATCATTTGGACTTTCCTACAAGAAGTTATGACCAAATTACCAAAGGCTAGCGGAGGACTGCGTGGATGCGAAGCATCCGAGGCAGCATCCAAAAGAGGAGCTGGCAGTGAAGTGCTGCCAAAGCATCCGAGCTCCTGAGAGGAGTAAAGTGGGGATGTGAAGCATCCGTGGCAGCATCCGAAATCTGGGCTTATAAACACAATTTCGGGATTCATTTTCTCCCATTTCTTTTGGATGACTCTCAGGGTCTTTCTCCACTCTCTCAAGACCTCCAACCCCTCTCATCTTCAAGGTAAGTAATCTCCATTAACTTGGTGTAAAATTCCATCATTCCTACACTAGTATTGATGAAATCTACTCATGAAACACATAGATAGTCAAGAAATTCCTTCAAGAACTCAAAGGAGGGTTTGCAAGATTTCTTCCAAAAGATAAATCCTACACCCTTAGACTTACATGTATGGTTATATTATGGGAATATGAGTATGAATTAAGTATTTGAACTCTTGGTATGGTGATTGGAAGCCATAAGTTCCCAATATAAATACAAAATTATGGTAGAGATTAAAAGGTGATTATTTGATAAGATTTGTTGGTTGGGTGTGAATGGATGGTCATACATATGTTGTTGGAAGTTGTAAATTGTTTAGGAATGATGGTGGAATAAATTGTTGGTTAATGGTGATAGTTGGATGAACCAATACTATAGTTATGAGGTGTAAATATCTATGCCTACAAGGCGTTTAATAATATGCCTAAATGGCATAAGTTATGGAATTTATTACTAATATTAGCCCTATTGCATGTTGTATTGTAGATTGAAGTTGCTTAAGTATATTGGATCATTGTAGTATCATTAAGGGGCAAATTTCAGGTATGTATGGCTAAAATCTCGTCTTTTAGAAATCGAGCTTCATCGATGTTTGTGTGAATATGGTAAGATTAAAGTTGAATTGTTGCATCGATTGTTATTTTACATGAATTGGTGTTGTAACCTTATATGCATGAAAGATGTGTCTTAACATGATCAATGTGCTATCTTGATAACTTGAAAGGGGCAAAAGATATGAATTATGTATTGAAATGCTTAGACCGTAAATTGAGATTGAAGCTGCATATAATGTGCCATCTATGTGAAGTCTTATCTATGCTCACAATATAAATTGCTCTTGTGTGCACCTACTGTCCTAAATGGCAAATCTAACATTGAAATTGGGAATGATGTGAAATGAGCCTTGACTCTGTTTTCCATAAATGACTTCAATGATAAAGTGCCCTAAAGGCTTTGTACACAATTTATGCCCATAAGCGGCTATTCGAGATAATATTTTGCCTTATAAGTTCCATTGCTAATAAACTTGAGGTGTATCATTTCCGAAATATGTATATGCCCATGATTCATGATTCCTCTCATGTGTACTTGACATCTTGGGTTGAATGGCTTGATGTTGAAATTGATATTGATGTGAAATGTGGAGGAAAAGAGTTTCAACTATGAAATGTGGCCTAGTGCCAAGTATGATGTGGAAATTGTGGCCCCAAGTGCCGGTAAACTAATACATGTGTAACCAAAGATTGGAGTGAGAGGAATAATGGAAAATGGTAACATCTCGGGGAGGCGGCTTAGCCGATCGGGCCGTGATCGGACACCATGATATATACACATGGTTGTAATGTATTGATGATTGAAACTGGAAAGTGTGAATGAAATAATGGTAACGACTCCGGGAAACGGCTTAGCCGATCGGGCTGTGATCGGACTCCGCTCAAAGAAGCGGTGGCAAAGTGAATAATTATGCAGTAGTGTGGGATGCTCCAATCTAAAAATTTAGAAACTATGTGAAAATCATGTGAACATCCTTATATTGTTGACATGGTGCTTATTTGAAACTTGGTTGTCTTTATGATTTCCTCTTTATTCTTATATGAAAGTTCTTTTTAACTAGATGGTGTTTAGTAACTAGTGCTATTCGATGGCACTAACGTCCCTTTTGCCGGTGGCGCTATGTCTTTAAATGGATATAGGTGTTTCTATAACAGGCAGTGTTGGTCACAGCTAGTGCCGCATCATCCTGTCAGCTAACTTGGTGAGCCGTACTTCGTTTTGGGGTCCTGTTTCATCTGTTTATCATGTACATTGTATTTGAGGTATAGCCGGAGCCTTGTTACCGACATTTCCATATAAATCTTCAGTTTTACTTAAAGGCTCCGTAGACAGGTTGTGGGTGGTGTTTGGTATCGGGAATGAAATTGGAAATATTGGTATTTGGCAAATATGTCTTCCTTCATATCTATAAAAATTGTCATATTTTGGATATTATGGTTGAAACTGCTAATGGAACCAAAGTAAAAGTTGTTAATGAAATATTTTCAGAGTTTGAATAATGGAGTATATCTCCTCTTTATTCAAGGATGACTTTGGGTAGAATGAAATCTAACAGGCTTGCTCAGTCGGGTTTACTCGGTTGAGTGTCGGTCGTGCTCCTCGGTTTTAGGGCGTGACAAACTTGGTATCAGAGCCTAAGGTTTTAAAGTGTCCTAGGATGTCTCAAAGCCATGTCTAGTAGAGTCCTTCTTATTGGTGTGTTGTCAACCACATCTATAAGTTGGAGGCTACATGGACATTTTAGGAATGTTACCCTTTTTCAACACTCTAGGTCATGCGATAGAGCTTGACTATGAGATTGTTTTCTAATACGTGCTTTAAGGTTCAAGGTAAGTTTAAATGATCTTTCGTCTATTCCAAGTAATGTTGTCATATGACATGACAAATTGGCAAAGGCCTGAATATTAAGGAGATGGCACATGTGTCGTGTTGAACGAATGGTACGAATATATGAGATACGTACATAGTACTAGAAGCATACTTTATTCGAGAAAAGTGTTAAAAATTATTACCACCTCCAAAGAAACTTTGGATTGATAAGTGATATGTAAGCTTGAATAGCACATGTGGGTAGTGTGAGAAGTATGTAAATGATCCTAAGGTATGAAAGAAAATTGGTTATATAAGCATGTGGTATATGTAAGGCATGACCAGGAGAGTAATGACAAACATGTAGGTCTCTCACGGGAGACAAGAAGTTATGAAAGGAGAGTCAATTGATCCCACGATAAGAAGACCCATGTACAATGAACTTTATAAAAATCCAGAAGTGTACGAAGTGATATTACACTCCTAAAGGATATTGACATGAGGAATTGGAATCCCAAGCCCGTGTGGCTGAATAAGAGCAGAGAACTTATGAGGTTAATACCATGGTGACATAAATCTCCCTAATAGTCGAACATATATATGAGGGATAGAGATATGATACATATGTCCCGAAAGTTGCTAAATTCAAGTCTTGTGTCGAAATCCGGGACATCCGCCCCAAAGGGTGGTTAGGAAGGGCCATAGTGAGGCCACTTAAATACAACGAAACAAGAGTATGACCATGTAGCTACGATGTTTGAATATTTTGTTGAAAACATGTGTAGTCTATAAAAATGATAATGGATAACATGATTATCTAAAAGGATATGCTAATGGTAGACCACTAGTACCCCCAAAAAGGTGGAAGGTTAAGGAAGGTAAACTTTTCATACAAGGTAATATGAATGATAGGGTCAACGATCCTAGAAACTAAGAGTGTATTTGTAAAAGGATTTTATACTTGTTAGAGGGTCAGGAACAATGGAACCTAAGGAAGTACTATAGGTCAAATGTGGAAGGTTACGAGTTTTTACAATGTGTTAATCATAGATCTGTGATTTAACCAAAGTACTAAGGCATTAAGAAATGTGGAACGAGTGGGAGAAATAAATGTGATGCTATAATAACCCAAGAGGGTATTTGGGCTTGATGGAGAGCCTAAAAAAATCTTACAAGCAAAGAAGTGTTAAGTGATATGTGGATGAACATACTGTCCCACGGATATCCTAACAAGAGTTGAGAGGTGAGCGGGATGAAATAATTAAGGAAAAAGACCACGTAACATGTGGAGAGTGCATGGCTATTCACTATCTAGGAATAATGAGGCGAGAAGAAATGGGAAGAAAATATATTAATTGAGATGTCCATGGTTATCGCAAAATAGTTCATATCAGAATGGTGGACTCGCCTCGAGCACAAGTGCTAATAGAAGGTATAAAGGACTAACCGTAATGCTACCAAGTTGGGTGACACTGAATGGTAACTAAAGGAGCTAGAGATAGTTCATGTCTACATATAATGGAAAGTGAGACTACTGGTGGTGAAGTTGTGGTATGATAAACTCACTAAACCAGCCACAATGATATTATAAGTTCACGGGAGGTAGACAAGTGCGTGGCACAATAAGGCTATCAATTATGCACTATGAGCAAAATAGAATGGGAATGAATGTTACAATTAGAAAGAAAAGATGGTACCAGCATATTGTCCAGGACAAAGGGAGAAAAAAAAAAGAAAGGGAAAGACAACACAATCTACCCAAAGGGCAAATGAAAGGTTCAAAATAGATTGAAAGAGGATGAACACTTGTTACGGACCATACATGTTTAACATGGTAACTCTTAAACCGCAATATCAGGAAACTCTATTGGTAGCTACAATATGGGGAATGAGGTGAGTTACTCATCGAGGATCGAATCAGGTAGCCTAAGTCTTACACTTAAGAGTAAAACCAAAAGTCGTTGTTGAAGAATTGAGGAGGATCTCAATTTTTAGAGAATTCCCTTCTCGGGCCAATGACTCTTCCTAAATTGTATACATATAAGGGGTGTTGATATGTGTTTTGGGCGGTGTTTAACTGTAAAGAGGGATCGTGAGAATATTCACAGGGGAAGTAGTGCGGTTTCTTAAATCCTATAAGGCACACAAGGATGAAAGAGGTTGACCAGGAAAGGTCTGAGCACAATGTTACATTAGATTTGATGCAATGTCGTGCATGATGATGATATTAAGGTGTGTGCGTAGGCTAGAATATGTTATTCCTTTGAAATAGAAGGTTCTATAAGAAAACTCATTCAGTAATGTCTTTTGTTGAGAATTTGGAAGAGTTAGTTGCAAGTATTCATAGGAGATTGTAACCATATCAGGGAAATTATTGTAGAACTCAATTCGTGGGAGGTCTTATGTAAGAGAAATGTGATAAAGATGTTCCACTAATGATGCAACATAAGGTGATATTTTATGCCTTTAGGCAACCCAAGAATTATGAAAAGAACTATACGACACATGACTTAGAACTTGTGGCGGTGGTTTTTGGCATTGAAGATTTGGTGTGATTATTTGTATGGGGTCAATATGGATATATTCGCAGATCGTAAGAGCCTTCAATATATTTTCAAGCAGAAGGAGTTGAATCTCAGGCAAAGAAGATGGCTAGATTTACTCAAGGACTATGACATTGATATTCTCTTAGTCGAAAGTCCATGAGAAGTTTGGCTCATTTGGAGGAATATCAGAGGCCGTTGGTTAGGGAGGTTCATCAGTTGGCTAATTTTGGAGTTTGCCTTGTGGACTCTAATGAAGGAGGGGTAACTGTGCAAAATAGGGTTGAATCATCGCTCGTGGCGGAAGCGAAGAAGAAGCAATTCAAGGATCCATTGTTAGCACAACTGAAGGAGGGAATTCATAAATATAGGACCACAATTTTTTCTTTTGGCATTGATAATGGCACCCTACGGTATCAAGTGTGCCTATGTGTTCCAAGTATTGATAGTCTTCGGGAAAGGATTTTTGTAGAAGCTCACACTTCTAGGTATTCCGCACACCTAGGTTCTACAAAAATGTATCATGATCTAAAAGAAGTTTATTAGTGTAATAACATGAAAAGGGATGTGGCGGACTTTGTGGCAAAATGTCCGAACTGTCAGCAAGTGAAGGCTGAACATCAAAGGCCCGGAGGATTGTTACAAAGCATAGAAATTCCAATGTGGAAATGGGAAATGATCAATATGGATTTTGTGGTAGGATTACCTCGCACTATGTGCAAGTTCAACTCAATTTGGGTAATTGTGGATAAACTCACGAAATTAGCGCACTTCTTGCCAGTTAAATCTTCCGACACAGCAGAACAATATGCTCAATTGTATATCAAAGAAATAGTCAGGTTGCCTTGCACTCCAATCTCAATCATTTCAGATCGAGTGGCTCAATTCACGACAAACTTTTGAAAGAAATTTCAGCAAGGTTTGGGTATGCAAGTAAATCTAAGTACAGCCTTCCATCCACAAACTGATGGGCAGGCAGAGAGGACCATTCAGACGCTTGAGGATATGTTGCGTGCTTGTGTTATTGATTTCAAAGGTAGACGGGATGATCATTTACCCCTCATAGAGTTTGCTTACAACAACAGCTTCCATGCTAGTATCCAGATGGCACCATTCGAGTCGCTGTATGGTAGGAGATGCAGGTCTCCCATTGGGTGGTTCGAGGTTGGAGAAGCAAAATTGATAGGGCTGGACCTCGTGCATCAGGCCATGGAGAAAGTCAAGATTATTAAGGTGTCACGACCCAAACCGATGGGCCGCGACGGGCGCCTGAGTCTTACCTGTCAAACACCCCTAAGCATGCGTCTAAAATATAAACCTGAATAACATCTGCTGCATTACAAAATTAACCTATGTGAAAGAAGCCTGCCATTAAGGAATATGTACGTATACAAGCAGAATACAGTGGGCAAGCCGGCAAGTCTGCTATAGACAACTAAACATTAAAAACTGAAAGCCGACAAGGCCACATACAACCCAACTAGACATACTGTCTACAGACCACTAACAGAAACATAGCTGTACAAAGACGGGACTGAGCCACATCATACTCATATACATATATATGTACAAACATATCGTACCAATATCAAAAACAGCTCCGGATCAAATGGAGCATGCCAACTCTCGCTGATCAGGGATCCTAAGAATGGGGACCGTCAGCTTGCCTACCTGCACATGCGGGCATGAAAAGCATGCCCTGTGAAATAGGGTGTTAGTACGAAAAATGTACTGAGTATGTAAGGCATGGAAATTAGTACGTAAAAGACATAGATGAAACATGGAATACTGAAACACATTTTTAAATTTGAATAACTTTGTAAATACTAAAACGTTTATAATGTCATGCACGTGCGTGTAAATGTCATTCCATGCATAGGTATGGTGTACATAATATCATCAAGCCACTGTGGGCATCCCATCATATCATCTCGGCCACTGTGGGCAATATCATCAACATATACCAGTTGATCAGGTGGAAGTGCGTATATAACGCCATAACCTTTTTCCATATACCATATACATATATATACATACATATATACGCGTATATAACGCCATTTGAATACATACATATATATATATGCGTATATAACGCTGTTTGAATCATACTTTAGCTATTGTGGGCAATATCATCATCATATACCAACTGATCAGGTGGTGATGCGTATATAACGCCGTAACCTTTTCCCATATCCCATATACATATATTTACATATATACGCGTATATAACGCCATCTGGTCATGGGTCAATGCACATGTACGAAATGCATGAAAAATACGTAACAATCTCAATATTCCTTCCGGATAAATTTTCCAACTGCATATTATTTTGAGACCCATGAACAGAAGAAAATAATAATTCTCATGGGGAATCAAGAATATAGACACCCCTACTATTTCTATGAATATAATAATTTATAGAAACCATCTATTTGCTCGTTCTTTCGTATAATCCAGACCATGCCAAAAGAAAGAAGGAAGGGCCTTAACATACCTGTTCCTGGATTTATTTGAACGAATCTGCTTCTGCGAAATATGGACGAAATTTTGAAACGAAGTCTGACTGCTCTCTGAAGATCTTAATCGAAATATTCGCTAAGAAGTTGAATTTATTGAACGAATATTGTTATGCCTTTCTCACATTTTTTTTATTGAATTGCAAATGTTGTTTGAAAATGGAAAGCTTCTGCTTTCAACGTCTTTTGAAATGAAGTCCAATGCGGATTGAGTCTTTGAATTGCTTCTAAATTTTGAAGATTAATTCCAAGTCTTATTTTGCTAAGACTTTATTATGTAACCTATATCTTAGTCATCTTCCAATCTTAGCCATTTGGCAATAATGACTTACATAGTCATCTCTCAATGTTGTAGCTTTTTGGCACGTGGGGTGGGGGTAGAATTTTAATAATTTTTATCCACTTATTAGTTAACCGGGTAATATTTCGTTATCCGGTAATTAACCAACTACCCGCATAATTTAAAAATTACCCCAAATTACTTAAAATTCTATTTATTTTTAAAAATACTTCATATATACTTTATATATTATACTACCGTGGTCACATGGTACCTTGCATGGTACTAGTTTATAATTTTCGGGTATTATCGCTCAACCCGTATTTTATTCCAAATTGTCCACTTTCAACGAAACTTATTTTCGTTAATCCGCGTACCCCTTTATCCCTCATAACACTTATTTATTGCTTGTTAATATGTTAACGTCAAGATGATCTCATCCCCAATTCTACGTCAGTTGACCGAAGACGAAACTTTTAACGTACGAAAATGCGAGATGTAACATCCTTCCCCCTTAGAAACATTCGTCCTCGAATGTTCCACTCTCCGTGATCCATATAACTTTGGCAAGGTCGCCTTTTGTAACAATACTACTACCAACTCTCCCCGTAGAAGCTTAATAATTCAACGACACACAGGACAACGACAATAATCAATAGAAGAATTTATACACGCACCTTGAGGTTATGACGTCTCAGTTAGACCCTTCTCTGGAAGAGGAAATAGGTAGGGATATCTAGACTTCATGTCTTCCTCGTCCTCCCAAGTCATTTCTTCTACATTGTTGTTCCTCCAAAGCACTTTCACGGAGGCTACCTCCTTATTCCACAGCTAGCGGATATGTCGGTCTAGAATGGAAATCAGAATTTCCTCGTATGACAAGTCCTTTGTAATCTGTACATCATTCGTGGGCACTACTCGAGTAGGATTGCCAATGCACTTTCGTAACATAGATAGGTGAAAAACTGGATGGACAGACTCCAATTCCAAGGGCAATTATAATTCATAAGCTACTCGGCCCACTCTCCGAATAATCCTATAAGGCCCAATATACCGTGGGCTAAGTTTACCCTTTTTTCCAAATCTCATTACACCCTTCATAGGTGACACCTTCAAGAATACCCAGTCATTAGCCCTGAACTCTAAATCTCGACGTCGCACATCTGAATATGACTTCTGATGACTCTGAGCTGTCAATAGTCGATCCCGGATAAGCTTTACTTTTTCTATGGCTTGCTGAACCAGGTCTGGCCCGTGTAATCTAGATTCTCCAACGTCGAACCACCCTATAGGTGACCTACAATTTCGTCCGTAAAGAGCTTCGTATGGAGCCATCTGAATGCTGGAATGGTAGTTATTATTATATGCGAACTTAATAAGCGGCAGATGACCATCCCAGCTACCTTTGAAGTCTATTACACAAGCTCACAACATATCCTCCAGTGTTTGAATAGTATGCTCAGCCTATCCGTCTGTCTGGGGATGAAATGTTGTACTAAGACTTACTTGAGTCCCCAATCCCTTTTGGAAGGACCTCCAAAAGTTAGCTGTAAATTGAGCTTCTCTATCTGAGATAATAGATACAGGTGCACCATGCAGTCGTACTATCTCCTTTATATAAAGCCTCACATAATTTTCTGAGGAATACGTAGTTCTAACGGGCAGAAAATGGGCTGACTTTGTGAGCCTATCAATGATCACCCATATTGAATCGAACTTACACTGGGTACGAGGTAAGCCTATGATGAAGTACATATTGATTATTTCCCATTTCCAAGTCGGAATCTCTATAACCTGCAATAATCCACCGGGTTTTTGATGCTCGATCTTAACCTACTGACAGTTAGGGCACTGAGCAACAAATTCTGCTATATCCTTTTTCATTCCGTCCCACCAATATATTTCCCTGATGTCATGATACATCTTTATCGTTCCTGGATGGATAGAATAACGGGAATAGTGATTTTCTCCCATAACCTGTCGACGCAACCCTGCAACATTAGGCACACGTAATCGCCCTTGATATCTGAGGACCCCATCTTCGGTAATTACAAACGTTGCCTTCTCCTTCTGAAGAGTGGTATCTCTAAAATGAATTAGCCCAGGATCCTCGTACTGGCATTCCTTCACTTCAGTTACTAAAGATGATGTTGCCGTATCCTGAAGAGTAATTCCAATGTCACCTGAGTCCAATAACTGAACTCCAAGACTAGCTAGCTGATGAATCTCATGGGCTATTCCCCTCTTTCCTAGATGCAAATACGCAAGCTACCCATAGATCTACGGCTGAGAGCATTGGCAACTACATTTGCCTTCCCCTGATGGTATAAAATATTA
The DNA here is from genome assembly GCF_000393655.2 of Nicotiana sylvestris. Classification (NCBI taxonomy): domain Eukaryota; kingdom Viridiplantae; phylum Streptophyta; class Magnoliopsida; order Solanales; family Solanaceae; genus Nicotiana; species Nicotiana sylvestris. Next base: position 109,978,577 of record NC_091064.1, read on the forward strand.
ACGTCATAGTCTTTAAGTAGCTCCAACCATCTCCTTTGATGAAGATTCAATTCCCTTAGCTTGAAGATGTACTGGAGGCTTTTATGATCCGTATAGATATCAACATAAATACCATACAAGTAGTGCCTCCACATCTTTAGTGCATGAATCACCGCAGCTAACTCTAAATCGTGGGTCGGGTAGTTCTTCTCATGCTTTCTTAGTTGTCTAGAAGCATATGCCACAACCTTACCATGCTGCATCAGCACACAACCCAATCCAACGCATGAAGCATCGCAATAGATAACATAACCACCGGTCCCTTCTGGAAGCGTTAGAACCGGTGCTGAAGTTAACCTATCCTTTAATGCCTGGAAACTCCGTTCACAAGCATTAGTGCATTGAAACTTTGCTCCCTTCTGAGTCAACTTTGTTAAAGGTGCTGAAAGGGAAGAAAATCCTTCCACAAATTTCCTATAATATCCTGCCAACCCAAGAAAACTACGAACCTCTATTGGTGTTGTGGGCCTAGGCCAAGTCTTTACTGCCTCCATCTTTTATGTATCCACCAGGATGCCTTCACCCGAAATGATATGCCCAAGGAAAGTTACAGAATTCACACTTAGAAAATTTTGCATACAACTTCCTTTCTTGTAGAACTCTGAGCACCGTACGCTAATGCTGCTCGGTGGGCCGGGCCTGAACCGGACCGGACCGGGCCCGCGGTCCTAACGGGCCTGGTGGGCCTGGTGGGCCTGGTGGGCCGGTCCTGGGTGGGCCGGTCTTGGTGGGCCTCTGAGCCCGTCACGGGCTGGTCTCCATGGTTGAGCCCACGAGCCCGGGACCGTTTGGCCCGGGACCGGCAGGCGGGCCTGGGCCGGTCCTGGCGGGCCCAACGGCTATTTTTCAAAAAAAAAAAAAAAAAAAAAAAAATCAAACGGCCATATTTAAAATCTAGCCGTTTGGGCTGAAAATATGACCGTTTTTTAAGTTAAAAAAATGGCCATTTGGCCCCCAAACTTTATTTTAACCCCAAACTTTATATAATTACACTTTTTCCCATTTCTCAACTATAAATACCCCCTCATTCTTTCATTTTTATTCACCAATTCATCAATATCTCTCAATATCTCTCAATCTCTCTCAATCTCTCTACTACAATTACTTAATTTATTGTTGAAATTTCGTGAAAAATTGTGAAGTTGTTGAATTGAAGTTTTCAAGTGTTCAACGATTTTCAATTTTCAAGAAGTTGTTCGGCAATCCGGTAAACTCGTTTCAACTCTTACGTTTTTAGAATATATTTTTGTGTGGTTTAGTTTGCATAATTATAATTAATATGGCATTTACTTTGAAAAAAATGTTTGGTAAAGGAAAAGATAAAACCGGTGAAAGTAGTGGCCAACCAACTACCCTTCCCCCGGCTCCCCGACCTAGAAAAGATAAGCAAGTTGAAAGTAGTCGCCAACCTAGACGTCCTCCTCCTTCCGTAATTCTTGATAGTGATCACCCTTGTTTTCAATTTACCGATAGTGAATTTTATCATAATGTTGCACCAGGTGATAGATTAGATGATGAAATTATGAATGCTCTTTATCCTAATGAAACCATCTTAGAAAATAATGAGGAAAATGAGGATGATGATGAAACTCAAGCACCGGATTTAGATGATACACCTACTAGTCCTCTTAATAACCCAAGTGATGCACCGGTCGACCCACCTGTAGAAACTCCTACTTTTAATAGAGAACCTGCTAAACGCTTAGAAACATCATTAGTTTGGAATTTTTTTACTCAAGTAAGAGAAAAAAATAAGGCTAAGTGTAAAACTTGTGGGAAATTAATGTCGCATAAATATGTAGGAGACCGTAGCGGCACAGGTAGTTTGACTAGGCACATAAAAACACACCCTAGAGATAAGGCTAGATTTTTTCAAATGAAAGCGCATCTAGAGGGGACAAGTGTAGATTCTGCGATTAACCCTAGTACAGGTTCAAATCTAGTTCAACCAGGAATTAACACTGTCACTGGAGGTATTTTATATTACGATCCAAATAGAGATCGTGAAGAATTAGCAAAGATGATTACTGTTATGTGCTTACCTTATACTTTTGCTTCTAATCCTAATTGGGTTCATTATATTAGAAGAGTGTTTAATCCTACTTATAAAGGTTGGCCTCGCGCAACAGTTAAGAGTGATATTTATAAATTCAAACATGAATATGAACAATATTTGCGTTATTTATTTACTCATATACCTAATCGGATTTCTATTACTACTGATATTGGTAGAAGTGGTAATGATTGTGATTACCTAACTGTTACAAGTCATTGGATAGATGAAGAATGGATAATGCAAAAACGCATAATTGCATATAGAATAATTAATTCGCGTCACACAGGTAAATTTATAGCTAACACTGTTGCAGATATTTGTAGATATTTTTGCTTTAGCGATAAAATAATGGCAATTTCAATGGATAATGCTTCTAGTAACACCAGTGCTATAGGCATGCTTACAACAACACTAAATCCTGCATTTACTAATATTTTCCATGTTAGATGTATTTGTCATATTTATCATTTAATTGTCGGTGATGGTATGCGAATATTAAACATAGAAATTGAAAAGGTTAGAATGGCTCTTAATTGGCTTTTTTATTCAAACCGTAGAAGTAGACTTAGAGAGTATTTTAAAAAATGTGATGAATATGGCCTTAGAGAAAGAAAGGTTCCTAAACCTTGCCCGACTAGATGGAATTGTATGTACGAAAGTTTAGTAGTAGCATATGAATATAGAAACCCAATTAATGCAACGTTTAATTCTCGGGTAGGTGGTGAAGATGATGATGAAATGCTTACCACTCAAGATTGGACTAATGTTAAAATTCTTTTAGATTTTTTAGAACATTTTCAAATTGCAACAAATGCATTTTCTGGGCAATATTATCCTACTATTTCAAACTGTTTAGTTTATATTGCAGCACTATCTGATTTGTTTGTTGAATTTAGTGAGGGTGGGGATATTTATGAACTTGCTATAAATGAAATGAAACAAAAGTTTAAAAAATATTTTTTTCCTATCCCTCCTATTTATGGTCTTGCTGCAATGCTAAATCCTACAATGAAATTGGGAGGTCCTCATTTTTGGTATTCAAATATTTATAAGGCTTTAGATCTTTCAAATGAGGAAATTGCGACACTTGCAGATGCAAAAGCTTCAATTAAGATTAACGCTCAAACAGTTTATAATGCTTATCAACTTGCCTTAGAGCATGCTAGGCCAACTATTCCAACCCCTACTTCGTCTAGCTCACAATCCTCTAAAAGAGTTGCGGGCTTAAGATACAATATAATATACTAAAAGAAAATATATTATGCTACAATATATACATAATATACAATATATATACTACAAGAAAATATATTATGCGAATATATATACATAAGATACAATATATATACTACAAGAAAATATATAAGAGAATATATATACATAAGATACAATATAATATACTAAAAGAAAATATATTATGCTACAATATATACATAATATACAATATATATACTACAAGAAAATATATTATGCGAATATATATACATAAGATACAATATATATACTATAAGAAAATATATAAGAGAATATATATACATAAGATAAAATATAATATACTTCAAGAAAATATATTATGCTACAATATATACATAATATACAATATATATACTACAAGAAAATATATTATGCGAACATATATACATAAGATACAATATATATACTAAAAGAAAATATATAAGAGAATATATATACATAAGATACAATATATATACTTCAAGAAGTGATATTTATGCATGACAATTTAGTGTTTTACTATTGTTTTGTTATTTTCTTTTTCATCAAGCACTTTAATAATTAGATATACATATATACTACATATATATTTTTAATATAGCCATGATACTACAAGAAATTGTCTAAAAAAAAAAAAAAAAAAAGCCCGCTAGGCCCGCGAAGCCCACGAGCCCGGCCCGTTAAGCACAGGACCATGTGGGCTTAGGCCCGTCACGGGCCGGTTCCACCCATTAGGCCCACGAAGCCCGGGACCGCCAGGCCCGGGACCGCCAGAGCCCGGGACCACGAAGCCCGGGACCGCGAGGCCCGGCCCGTTAGGCCCACTAAGGCCCGGGCCCGGGACAAAATACAGCATTACCGTACGCAGATGACCAGCATGCTCATCCTCTGAACGAGAATATACCAATATATCATCAATAAATACAATTACAATAAGATCTAAGAAAGGCCTGAACACACGGTTCATCAAATCCATGAATACTGCTGGGGCATTGGTTAGACCGAACGACATAACCCGAAACTCAAAATACCCATGTCTAGTCCTGAATGTTGTCTTCGGAATATCTTCATCCTTAACCCTTACTTGATGGTACCCGGACCTCAAGTCTATCTTTGAAAACCACTTGGCACATTGCAACTGATCAAATAAGTCATCAATCCTCGGGAGCGGGTACTTATTCTTGATCGTCACCTTATTCAGTTGCCTATAATCAATATACATTCTTAAGGAACCATCTTTCTTCCTTACAAACAACACAGGTGCTCCCCACGGTGACGTACTAGGTCTGATAAAACCTTTTTCAAGCAAGTCCTTTAGTTGTTCTTTCAACTTATTCAGCTCTGCGGGGGCCATTCTATAGGGAGGAATAGATATTGGGTGAGTATCTGGTAGTAGGTCAATAGAAAACTCAAGTTCTCGCTCTGGAGGGAGACCCGGAAGTTCATCAGGGAAGGTATACTCATTTACAACAGGGATGGACTGAATGGTTGGTGACTCTACTTCCATATCCTGAACCCGAACTAAGTGATAAATACAGCCCTTTCTGATCATCTTCCTTGCCTTGAGATAGGAAATAAATCTACCTCTCGGCGATGCCGTGTTACCTTTCCACTCCAAAATAGGCTCCCCTGGAAATTGAAATCGGACTATCTTCGATCTACAATCAACATTGGCATGACAAGAAGCCAACCAATCCATACCCATTATAACATCAAATTCTACCATATCTAACTCAATTATGTCTGCTACGGTAGGTCGAACATGAACTATTATTATACAACCCCTATATGCCTGCTTAGCTATCACCGAGTCCCCAACAGGTGTAGACACCTCAAAAGGTTTAACCAATTCAGGTTTTATTTCAAACTTACTTGCAATCAACGGAGTAATGTATGATAAGGTGGAACCTAGATCAATTAGTGCATAAACATCGTAGGAGGATACTGATAATATACCTGTAACAACATCAGGCAATGACTCTTGGTCCTGTCGTCCTGCCAATGCATAAATGCGGTTCTGAGGGCTGCTCGAGCTAGATGCTCCGCCTCTACCTCTACCAAGACTCATTGGTGCTTGGGGACTTTGCCTAGGGGGGCGTACTGATGATGACAATCCAGCCACAGATCCCGCTGGCTGAGCTATGCTTGCATCACCTCACATCGGACAATCCCTCATAATGTGGCCCGGATAACCACCAGTATAACAAACATCTAGTCCCATACAGCACTTCCCGGTATGCTGCTTACCACATTGAGTACATCGCAGCAAGGGTGGCCTCATCTGATTTGACTCACCCCTATACTGAGAACCTGAGGCCCTAAAATTCTGACCAAGCCTTGAATATGTAGAACGATCAAATCTATTTCCTCCAAACTGAGGGGGCGCGCTAGCCGAGGGCTGGGATGGATATCTCAAGTACTGCTGCCTCTGACCATCTTGAAATTCACTAGAAGGACCCGAAGACCTCACTGTTTTATTCTGGGACCTATCATGCTCACGATCGGTCCTGTGTTTCTGTTTACGCTCCTCTACACCCTGAGCGTACGCCTGAATACGAGAAATATCCATGTCTGGATGAAGTGAAACCGACATACAATCGTTAAACAAGTAAGGCTCTAATCCCATCACGAACCGGTGAATCCGATTCTCCATCTTAGATACAATAGTGGGAGCATACCTAGACAACGAATCAAACTAAAGGCAGTACTCCCGAACACTCATGTTTCCCTGCCGAAGGGTCAAAAACCTATCAACTCGGGCTCGCCTAAGCTCTGGTGGCAGATAATGACGAAGAAAAGCTTTTGTAAACTCTTGCCATACCGCTGGAAGGGCATTCTCACCTTTGGATAATTCCCAAGACTCGTACCAATTAACTGCAACATCTCAAAGTCTATAAGAAGCTAGCTCAACTGACTAAGTCCTAGTGGCCTTCATTACCCATAACGTCCTCTGTACTCTATCAATAAATACCTGAGGGTCCTCATTCGGGTCTGCTCCAGTGAATACTGAAGGGTCTAAATTAATTAAATCACGAACCCTCGCGCTCATGGACCTATCTGCATGAAAAATACCTGCTTCCTGATGCCGAGCATGTGTGGCTACTAATCGGGTCAATAAATGAACATCATCTCTCATCTCCTGACCCGGTGTATCCTGCTGAGGTGCTGAATGTATAGGGGCGGGTGCTGGAGCTGGTGCCCTTCGGAACTCTTCTTGAAAAGGCGGGGTATGTGAAGTCTGAGATGAAACCTCACCATGAGATTCTCCTCGAGCCCTGGTAATTCGTGGTGCTAGACTAGTAGTCTTACCAGCCACGGACATTCCCTTCTAGGAGGCCGTACTCTTTGGAGGCATTGCTAAAAATATAACGTATCGTTAGGAACAGGAATTCTTATATTGCACGATCTTGAGATAAAAAGAGAGGATAACATCCTATATGTCCTGTAGCCTCCTGTTTATAAGTGTGGTGCACGACACACCCATAAACAAGACTCTACTAGACACGGTCTGTAGACAACGCTAGGACAGAACTGCTCTGATATCACTTTTGTCACGACCCAAACCGATGGGCCGCGACGGGCGCCTGAGTCTTACCTGTCAAACACCCCTAAGAATGCGTCTAAAATATGAACCTGAATAACATCTGCTGCATTACAAAATTAACCTATGTGAAAGAAGCCTGCCATCAAGGAATATGTACGTATACAAGCAGAATATAGTGGGCGAGCTGGCAAGGCTGCTATAGATAACTATACATCAAAAAGTGAAAGCCGACAAGGCCACATACAACCAAACTAGACATACTATCAACAGACCTCAAACAGAAACATAGCTGTACAAAGACGGGATTGAGCCATGTCAAACTCATATACATATATATGTACAAATGTATCGTACCAATATCAAAAGCAGCTCCGGATCAAATAGAGCACACCAACTCTCGCTGATCAGGGATCCTAAGAATAGGGACCGTCAACTTGCCTACCTGCACCTGCGGGCATGAAACGCAGGCCCCGTGAAATAGGGCGTCAGTACGAAAAATGTACTGAGTACGTAAGACATGGAAATTAGTACGTAAAAGACATACATGAAACATGGAATACTGAAACACATTTTTAAATTTGAATAACTTAGTAAATACTGAAACGTTTATAATGTCATGCACGTGCGTGTAAATGTCATGCCATGCATAGTTATGGTGTATATAATATCATCAAGCCACTGGGGGCATCCCATCATATCATCTCGGCCACTGTGGGCAATATCATCAACATATACCAGCTGATCAGGTGGTGGTGCGTATATAACGCCATAACCTTTTCCATATCCCATATACATATATATATATATATATATATATATATATATATATATATATATATATATATACACATACACATACATATATACACATATATAATGCCGTTTGAATACATACATATATACGCGTATATAACGCCATTTGAATCATATTTTAGCCACTATGGGCAATATCATCATCATATACCAACTGATCAGGTGGTGATGCATATATAATGCCATAACCTTTTCCCATATCTCATATACATATATTTACATATATACGCGTATATAACGCCATCTGCTCATGAGTCAATGCACATGTACGAAATGCATGAAAAATACGTAATAATCTCAATATTTCTTCCGGATAAATTTTTCCAACTGCGTATTATTTTGAGACCCATGAACAGAAGAAAATAATAATTCTCATGGGGAATCAAGAATATAGACACCCCTACTATTTCTATGAATAGAATAATTTATAGAAACCGTGTATTTGCTCGTTTCTTTCGTATAATCTAGACCATGCCAAAAGAAAGAAGGGACGGCCTTAACATACATGTTCCTGGATTTATTTGAACGAATCTTCTTCCGCGAAATATGGACGAAATTTTGAAACAAAGTCTGACTGCTCTCTGAAAATCTTAATCGAAATATTTGCTAAGAAGTTGAATTTATTGAACGAATATTGTTCTGCCTTTCTCACGTTTTTTTTATTGAATTGCAAATGTTGTTTGAAAATGGAAAGCTTCTGCTTTCAACGTCTTTTGAAATGAAGTCCAATGCAGATTGAGTCTTTGAATTGCTTCTAAATTTTGAAGATTAATTCCAAGTCTTATTTTGCTAAGACTTTATTATGTAACCTATATCTTAGTCATCTTCCAATCTTAGCCATTTGGCAATAATGACTTACATAGTCATCTCTCAATGTTGTGGCTTTTTGCCACGTGAGGTGGGGTAGAATTTTAATAATTTTTATCCACTTACTAGTTAACCGGGTAATGTTCCGTTATCCGGTAATTAACCAACTACCCGCATAATTTAAAAATTACCCCAAATTACTTAAAATTCTATTTATTTTTAAAAATACTTCATATATACTTATTATCGCTCGACCCGTATTTTATTCCAAATTGTCCACTTTCAACGAAACTCATTTTCGTTAATCCGCGTACCCCTTTATCCCTCATAACACTTATTTATTGCTTGTTAATACGTTAACGTCAAGATGATCTCATCCCCGATTCTACGTCATTTGACCGAAGACGAAACTTATAACGTACGAAAATGCGAGATGTAACATAATGAAAGGTTGAAAACTGCTCAGAGTCGCCAAAAGTCTTATTCGGACATTTGTCGCAAAGATTTGGAGATCAAAGAAGATGATTGAGTATTTTTGAAGGTTTCCCCCATGAAGGGCATCATGCGATTCGGGAAGAAAGGGAAATTAAGCCTGAGATATGTCGGACCATACATAATCATTCAGAGGATTGGTCAGGTGGCATACAAGCTCGAGATGCCACCTGAGATGTCGTTGGTACATCCGGTCTTCCATGTGCCTATGTTGAAGAAGGTAGTGGGAGATCCGTCCACTATTGTGCCAGTTGAGTCTATTGAAGTTAATGAAGAATTATCGTACAAAGAAATTCCAGTTGCCATCCTTGATAGGCAAGTCCGCAAGTTAAGAAATAAAGAAATTGCCTCCGTGAAAGTGTTATCAAACCAGCAAATTGAGGAAGCCACTTGGGAAGCTGAGGAAGAAATGAAAAGGAAGTACCCCTGTTTGTTTGAATAGCAATAAAGTAGTTCTATGAAGTTGTATCACATGGTTAGTTGATGATAATAATGTTTCTTTTCTAGAAATGCATTTCTTATGGGGCCACGGTTGACATCATTTTATATTATGTTTCATCTTTGGATTATGTATGTGTTGATAGGATGTGTTTCTGGGATTCTCTGACAGGTGGATAGGCCCAGTTACAAGGGAAACTCTGCCGAAATTTCTGAAATATTTGGGAGTTAGTCAAAGTTTGGGAGTTTAAGATATGTGAGAAAAGAGATAAGTTATACTAAGTATTTGCGGCTTGACTCCAATTATCATTCGAGTATGAATGATCCTAAGCGGTGGAGAATGTAAAGCCCCAGAAAATTTTGCTAAGTAATTTAAGATTTTGTGGTTCCAAGGTAGGCTAATTATTTTATTTTGTATTCAAATGAGGATTCATGATATAATAGATATCAATTGGATATGTTAATAAGCGTATAAGTCTAAGCCAAGTTGGAAAATTTCATGATAGACTAAAATTCCAAATGAGAACGCACAAGACCACACTTTGGACGAGAATATCTACAGATATATAAGGTTTTAGATGATGCACAGCCTATCAAATGAAAGGCCTTTGAGTTTAGTTTCTAACGTTTCAAACTGTTCGTCATTTGGACTTTCCTACAAGAAGCTATGACCAGATTACCAAAGGCTGGCGGATGACTGCGGGTATGAGAAGCATCCGAGGCAGCATCCAAAAAGAGGAGCTGGCAGTGAAGTGCTGCAAAAGCATCCGGGTCAGCATCCAAGCTCCTGAGAGGAACGAAGTGAGGAAGCGAAGTATCCGAGGCAGCATCCAAAATCTAGGCTTATAAACACAATTTCGGGATTCATTTCTTTTGGACGACTCTTAGGGCCTTCCTCCACTCTCTCAAGACCTCCAACCCCTATAATCTTCAAGGTAAGTAATCTCCATTAACTTGGTGTAAAATTCCATCATTCCTACACTAGTATTGATGAAATCTACTCATGAAACACATAGATAGTCAAGAAATTCCTTCAAGAACTCAAAGGAGGGTTTGCAAGATTTCTTCCAAAAGGTAAATCCTACACCCTTAGACTTACATATATGGTTATATTATGGGAATATGAGTATGAATTAAGTATTTGAACTCTTGGTGTGGTGATTGGAAGCCATAAGTTCCCATATAAATACATAATTATGGTAGAGATTGAAAGGTGATTATTTGATAGGATTTGTTGGTTGGGTGTGAATGGATGGTCATACATATATTGTTGGAAGTTATAAATTGGTTAGTAATGATGGTGGAATAAATTTTTAGTTAATGGTGATAGTTGGATGAACCAATACTATAGTTATGAGGTGTAAAGATCTGTATCTACAAGACGTTTGATAATATGCCTAAATGACATAAGTTATGGAATTTATTACTAATATTGGCCGTATTGAATGTTGTATTGTAGATTGAAGTTTCTTAAGTGTATTGGATCATTATAGTATCATTAAGGGGCAAATTTCAGGTATGTATGGCTAAAACCCCATCTTTTAGAAATCGAACTTCATCGATGTTTGTGTGAATATGGTAAGATTAAAGTTGAATTGTTGCATCGATTGTTATTTTACATGAATTGGTGTTGTAACCTTATATGCATGAAAGATGTATCTCAACATGATCAATGTGTTATCTTGATAACTTGAAAGGGGCAAAATATTTGAATTATGTATTGAAATGCTTAGACCTTAAATTGAGATTGAAGCTGCATATAATGTCTCATCTATGTGAAGTCTTATCTATGCTCACAATATAAATTGCTCTTGTGTAAACCTAGTGTCCTAAATGGCAAATCTAACATTGAATGTGGGAATGATGTCAAATGAGCCTTGACTTTGATTTCGATAAATGACTTTAATGATAAAGTGCCCTATAGGCTTTGTACACAATTTATGCCCATAAGCGGCTGTTCGAGATAATATTTTGCCTTATAAGTTCCATTGCTAATAAACTTGAGGTGTATGATTTCCGAAATATTGTATATGCCCATGATTCATGATTCCTCTCATGTGTACTTGAAATCTTGGATTGAATGGCTTGATATTGATGTGAAATGTGGAGGAAAAGAGTTTGAACTATGAAATGTGGCCTAGTGCCAAGTATGATGTGGAAATTGTGGCCCCAAGTGCCGGTAAACTAATACATGTGTAACCAAAGATTGGAGTGAGAGGAATAATGGAAAATGGTAACGTCTCGGGGAGGCGACTTAGCCGATCGGGCCGTGATCAGACACCATTATATATATACATGATGGTAATGTATTGATGATCGAAACTAGAAAGTATGAATGAAATAATGGTAACGTCTTCGGGAGACGGCTTAGCTGATCGGGCCGTGATCGGACTCCGCTCAAAGAAGCGGTGGAAAAGTGAATAATGATGCAATAGTGTGGGATGCTCCAATCTAATAATTCAGAAACTATGTGAAAATCATGTGAACCTCCTTATATTATTGACATGGTGCTTATTTGAAACTTGGTTGTCTTTATGATTTCCTCTTTATTCTTATATGAAAGTTCTTTCTAACTAGATGGTGTTTAGTTATACATATTAGTGCTATTCGATGGCACTAATGTCCCTTTTGCCGGGTGCGCTATGTCTTTAAATGGATGTAGGTGTTTCTATTGCAGGTAGTATTGGTCGCAGCTAGTGCCGCATCATCCTTTCAGCTGACTTGGTGAACCCCACTTTGTTTCGGGGTCCTGTTTCATCTGTTTATCATGTGCATTGTATTTGAGGTATAGCCGGAGCCTTGTTGCCGGCATTTCCATATAAATCTTCAGTTTTACTTAGAGGCTCCGTAGACAGGTTGTGGGTGGTGTTTGGTATCAGGAATTAAATTGGAAATATTGGTATTTGGCAAATATGTCTTCCTTCATATCTATAAAAATTGTCATATTTTGGATATTATGGTTGAAACTACTAATGGAACCAAAGTGAAAGTTGTTAATCAGAGTTTGAATAATGGAGTATATCTCCTCTTTATTCAAGGATGACTTTGGGTAGAATGAAATCTAACAGGCTTGCTCAGTCGGGTTTACTTGGTTGAGCACCGGTCACGCTCCTCAGTTTTGGGGCGTGACACTCATGGACTCCTAAGCAATGCTCACACTGGAGGGGAAAGACCCTAAGTGTTTTAAGAATTGGAGTGGAAAACAAGAGATAGTATTTAAGAAAATAGTTTTGGATTCTCAGGAAGTAAAGAGCAAACAGGGTCATTCAATCATTGTAACTCAAACAAAGGTCCCAGCAATCTGATAATATACAGAAACAGGATCGTTCAGAGTTTCAATTTAGTTTACTAGCTGTTACTAGGTGAGCAGACACTAATCAAAGGCATGGCATGCTGGGATCACTCAGACAGTCACATTCAAAGGGGGTAGTAGGGATGGGGAGCCATATTGGTCAGGAGTCTGTGAGAGGTGAACACTTAAAGAGCATGCTAGTGGAGAAGTAAACAGACATAGGTCCAGTTTAGACATGAGCAAGTATACAGACTTGCTGAGAGCAGAAGCACATAGGTCTGGCTAAAACAAGAGTAAACAGGTTGAAAAAAAGACACATAAATTCAATCAAACAGAAGTAGACATGCTATTGCAGTACATATAGATTGAACAGAAGTAGACATACTTATTGTAGTAAACACATAGGTTTGTTTAAGCAAATGAAAGGCATGCTGATTATGAGGAAACACATTGAATAGCAGGAAGCATGTAGTCTAATTGAATGGCAGTACACATGCTGATTAGGAACAATAAACACGAAGCACATAGGTTTAGTTAAACATATGTATGTTGATATAAAGATCCTACTAATTTAATAATAGGAAAGTGAACATGTTGATAACATGGCACATAGTTGAATTAAAATACCAGTAGACATGCTGAGCATGAAAACATACAGGTTCAAAAGAAGGCATACTGATTATAAGAAAAACACATAAGTTTAATTGAGTGGCAAAAGTGAGAGCATACCAGTTAGGGAAGCAGAAACAAAAGGTAAAGTAGGCAGGATTCAACATCCTAGCCCTAGCTTTTAGCCGGCTAGACAAGCAATGAACACAAGCAGCAGAGAGAGATGAGAGAAAGCTTTCTGTGTGTGTGTTTGAACTATTGTTCATTTTTTTTAAAGAAACAAAATGAGAGTGTATATATAGCACTTAGGGAGATGAAACAAATGAGGTAAAAAAGGATTTGGAGTTCATAAATAAAGTAAGATATAATCAATCAGTTAATTAGGGCTAATCCACATTAATTTGCACAAACAGATCCGGGAAGATCATATCAGTACAAAGAGAATCTATTACAAGCCCTGATTGGGGATTAAATAAGGTAACATATCGTAAATTGACCATAAATTAACTAATCAGCTGGAATAAAGCAAGTAATACTAATTACAAGCCACAAATAAGAAAAGTAAATAAAAATCCCAAAGAATACTAATTTTAACGGGAAGAATTTGTTCAAATCTCTAATAGAAATCAATTAAGTAAAAGAATACTGGTTTTATCAGAAAAATTGTTCAAAGCTAAGAATATAATCAGTTAATACAACTGGTTCACAGAGATAAACACAATAACAGAAAAATTGAAGAAATCAGTGTTACAAATAGGAACATATAGGGTTTAAACATATATACAAAAATTAATCAGACATGTAAAGAAAACATTACTTTAAACAATGAAAGGTTTAGAAAAAATCTTTGAAGAAAAGTTTGGTATGAGCCCTAATTTCAGAAAAAGTAAATGAGGTCCAAACAATGAATTAAACCAAGAGATTCTTAAAGGAAAACACCCAATGATACTCGAATAACTTCAGATCTACAAAGATGTGAGAAGATTTGAATAGTATTGAAACCAGGGTTTCAGAAAATAGTAGAGATAAAGAGAATCAATCGAAAATCCATGGATTCATAATAGAAGCTAGAGGAAATCCATATCACAAACGAAAGTGGCCTGAGACAAGCCGGTAAACAAATTTCAAGCTAGAAGAGGTTGGATTTCCATGAGATCTTCTCAAGGACTCATGAAATCAAGCAGCCAGAGAGTATACGAGACCTGAGTGATCGGAGAATGCACAGAAACACCATGGAAGGGAGGTATCCACCGGTGACGGCGATTAGGGTTAGGGTCGAGTTGAGAGGGAGTTGGAGAGGTTAGGGAATGAAGGGCGGCAGAGTGTAACAAAATGGGCTAGGTTAGGGAGGTTGTTTGAGTTAAAAATGGTAAGAATGAATAGGGGTCGTTGATCTCAGAGGTCAATGGCCATGATGACAAGGGGCCTGGGTCGGGTAGGATTTTAATTGGTTTAAGGTCGTTTGAATTGGGCTTGGGTTAATTGGATTTGGGGGGGGGGGGTTCGATTTTGAGGTGTAAATTAGGGGCTATTTATTAAATGCCAGTTTACTAATAAAAATAATTTTAAAAATGGCTAATTAAATGATAAAAATGATTTTCAGGCATGAGGTTTATTTAAAATAATTATTAAATATTATAAAAACATAAAAAGTCATTTTCTGTATAGATAATATTGTTATGCATATATAGGGGCTGTTTTTGCAAAACATGCAATTATAGTCTAAAAAAGGCAAATGCAAATATAAAAAATGTGATTAAAATATTTGAACATTCATATGAACATAAATGATGAATTTAGATGATTAAATCATCATAGAGTACTATGAGGGATTATTTTTGGATATTTATATAATAAAAAATGCAGAAATAAATGGATTTAGGGCCTTTAAAAAATCGTAAAACACTTGTGCATGTTTGTAAATGCATATACAATATTTGAAGGTATTTATGCTTATCTAAAATACATGAAGGAAAAGTTGGGTATCAACAATAACCACAGTAAAGAATTTTAGGCGTAAAGAGAACAACTCAACAAGGAAAACTAATATATAGCAATGATCCCACAATATACAAGTCAACAATAAGGAAGCTAACACGAGTCAAATAATTCAAAATAAAAGCAAGTCAACTAAGATATAGGATATCTAAACATCTTTTAAGGATTAGCAATTACTAGTGATATTCAACGAATTAATTAAGGATAAGCAAGAGGAGGTAATCATAACTTAAATTAAGATTTAACAATTATAGGATGAGATAATAATAATAATAACTTCAATTAAAGATAAGCAGTTATGAAAAAATAGCACGACGATAGAAGAGGTAAAAACTTCAATTAAGTCAAATAGGCAATAAGAGTGAATCCTAAAGCAATTAATTATAATTTAAGCATGCAGAGGTGAAACTAGTAAATAGGAACTCAAACATATCAAGAACAACTTCATACTCAGTGAATATAAGGTCCTAAGAACCCTAAATGGCCAACTATCCACAAATAAGTCCGAGCACACACTCGTCACCTCGCATACACGGACTACAATCAACATAGAAGACTCAACTCCTAAGGAAAAATCCCCCACACATGTTTAGGCAAGCTACTTACCTCGACGAAGACAAACCGATACTCAAAAATCAACTTCTCGGGTGAAATGACCTCCGAACGGCTCAAATCCAACCAAAATAACATCAAAGCACAAATAAAACTCATAAAAAACTATTCTGGATTATAAAGCCTC
Organism: Nicotiana sylvestris; assembly: GCF_000393655.2. Classification (NCBI taxonomy): domain Eukaryota; kingdom Viridiplantae; phylum Streptophyta; class Magnoliopsida; order Solanales; family Solanaceae; genus Nicotiana; species Nicotiana sylvestris. Next base: position 109,994,637 of record NC_091064.1, read on the forward strand.
AATCTTTATCAAAATTTACAAATCGTCAAAAAGTCGACCCCCAGGCCCGCACCGCTGAACCTGACAAATTTTTCAAAGCTCAAACACCCATTCTGATACGAGTTCAACCATACAAAAATTATCAAATTCCGATACCATATCATCCCTCAAATTATGATTTTTCATTTTGAAAACATTCTTCAAAATCCAACATTTTCCTCAACTCAAAACACAAATTAATTGATAAAAACAAAGGTAAAATCATGGAATATATTAAATTCTAGATAAAGAAAAATTACCCAATCGATTTGCTTGAAAAACCCACAAAAAATCACTCAAAACCAGCTCTACAAGTCAAAATATGATGAAAATGGCCTAACCCTCGATTTGAAAAACTTATATTGTGCCCAGATGACTATGCATCACGAACGCGGAGAAAGGGTCGTGTTCGTGAAGAAGAAAATTGAGGATGCCAAGAAAGACCCTTCGTGAATGCGAGTGAAGTGACGTGAATGCAAAGACTAAGAAACAAAAGTTTCGCGAACACGGGAAGAATGATGCGAACACGAAGAAGAAATAGCCACCAGCCCCCAGATCCTAATTTCTACTATGTGAATGCGAAAGAGAGGCTGCGATCGCGAAGAAGGGGAAGGCAGACCTTCGCGAACACGAAGAACAATTTCAAGGGTCAGCAGTAACACTTCGCAAATGCGAGGGGCACTTCGTGATCGCGAAGAAGGATACTAAAAGACAGAAACATTAGACAAAAATAGGAGGAAAATGATTCGTAGCCCACCCGAAACACACCCGAGGCCCCCAGGACCCCGTCAAAACACACAAACAAGTTCTATAACCTAACATGGAGTCGCTCGAGGTCTCAAATCACATCAAACAATGTTGAAAATTCAAATCGCGCCATGAATCAAACTTATGAATTTTCAAATTTTCCAACTTCTAAAACTCGTGCCGAAACCTATCAAATCAACCCAGAATGACACCAAATTTTGCAAACAAGTCCCGAATGACATAACAAAGCTATTCCAACTCTTGGAATCTCATTGCGACCCTGATATTAGAAGAGTTAACTATTTGTCAAACTTCTCCATCTTCCAAACTTCAACATTTCCAACTTTCGCTGAAATGCACCAAATTACCCTACGGACCTCCAAATCCAAATCCGTATGCGCGCCCGAGTCGAAAATGACCATACGAAGCTGTTGATATCATCCAAAACCCATTCCGGATATATTTAATCAAAAGTCAAATTCTGGTCAAATTCTCACCCCTTAAGCTTCCAAAACTAGAATCCTTCTTCCAATTTGACTCCGAATCATCCGGTAAATGAATTCAACCACGAACGCAAGTCGATACACCTATCATGAATCGTCTCAAGACCTTATGCTGCCGAACGAAACTTAAATTATCAAAATGATCAATCGGGTCGTTACATCCTCCCCCTCTTAAACAAACGTTCACCCTCGAACGTACTAAGAATCGCATTGAAGTCATCAAAACACTAAATGCACACTTCCAACATACACCCGTGGGTGACCCCGTCACCCTAATCCTCATAAGCCTAGAGATACCATCTCAACTGTAATTTAGACTTTCTACCAACACCGATAAGCTTCAGAGTTAAAATCCTCAAATTCATTTCCAAAAGACCCGATTCTAATTCCACACCGGTATCAATCTCAATCATCTACAACAACTCATGCCTACACCCACAAGGTACGACCACAAAACATAACATACCACACATAGGCGCATAATAATACTTCTGATCACAATAGTTGCCCGAAATCAAACCCAGCACTGGCAATTAGCCTATTTAAAACTTCCACAATGCTGACAATGATGCAAGAAACATAAAGACCTCATATCTAAACACCCAAATCAACCAGTGACGACTAACACCACCGGCACACACCCCACAAGCTAAAACCCAAGAAACACAGAATGAAAATGACTGAATAAGTAAAGAGAAAACACATAAGGAAAATATCAAACAAGCCCGACAGACACAACTCTCTATCAGTACTATCCTACGAAGTAATATAACAAGAAAAGGATGAAAGCATATGAACAAATCACAAGGATCTCATCCTTATAGAATTTCCATCGTAGTACACAGCCCAGTTCGAACACATCCAATCACATAAAATCACGAGGGTCCCACCCTCAACTCTGAATCACAAGAAGGATATACATCAAACCAACTGAAACTTTTCACTAGATCAATTCCATCACAGAATTTACAACAAGTACTGGCTCCCACACCGGTGGAGCATAAAACCATAGCTCGTAACCAACATATTTAGGAATCACATCAACCTACTGTAATGGACAACAGGAATTTCACTACTAGTATCGTAACTCTCAATAATGAATAAAAAATAATAGACACGACTACCACTCATAGAATCAACCAACAGGGGAAAACACGTAACAGAATACTAAGTCATGCACTCACCCTTAGGTGGAGCAACAAATAGGGGAACTCAACCCGATAAATAGAATTGTGATAAAATACAGATAATGCTCCTATATGGAAAACTGAAAGAATACATGTATGACATTATCTGGCGCAACAGCCTCAAGCCTACCATATGAAACACATCAACGGGCAGGGCATCCCCTTTTGGGCGCCCTCTACTCGCATGAGTATCTTGTTGTGACACATATGCCCGAAGTATGGGACAATCTCTCACCATGTGGCTGGTATCCCCACACTCAAAGCAATCTCGATGCTGACATGGCTGTGGAAACTGTGCGGTACGGGTAATCTGAGACCCATGAACACCTGAATCACTGTGCGAAGCCTAAAACGCAAACTGAACTGGTTGACCCACAAAACCTCTGCCATGTCGCACCCTGCCTCTAAAATATGGACCAGCAGATCTATTTGGTCTACGAGGACTCCTCGCCTCCCTGTCCTCTCTCTCCTGACCTTGCCTACCCTCTCTCTCATGGCCCCGCCAATCCTCTCGCTCCCGGTCCCACATGCCCTTTAACCGGAGAGCAATCCCTACCACCTGTTGAAACAAAATATCTGACTCTAACTCTCGAGCCATGGTGAACCGAATATCATTCTGAGCCCCTCAATGAATCTACGGACACGCTCTCTAACTGTAGTGACCAAGGCAGGTGCATATCTGGCCAAATCACTGCATCTGACGGCATACTCTGATACTTACATGGTGCCCTGACGCAGATGCTCAAACTCCGCGCACCATGCATCTCGAAGGGACTGAGGTACAAACTCTCTCAAGCACATCTCCGAGAACTTAACTCATGTAAGTGAAACTACATCGGCCGGGCTACCCAACTCATATGCCCGCCACCACTGATAAGCTGCTCCCTTAAGCTGGAACATAGTAAAAGCAACCCAACTAGTCTCCATAATACCCATAGTGCAGAGAATGCAATGGCACTCCTCCAGAAAACCATGTGCACTCTCTGAAGCCAAACCACTGAATGAAAGAGGGTCATATTTCTTGAACTGTGCAAGTCTAAGCTACTCTTAGAAATAAAGGATAGAGGAGATACCAGGGCCTGCGGACGCCTGCAGGTCTACCTTGGATCTCCGCATGGACTGAAGGTAGCCACCCAAATGCTATGATCCAAGAGCTGCTCCGAGATCTGCACATAGTGTAGAGCGTAGTATCAGCACAACCGACCCCATGTGCTAGTAAGTGCCTAGCCTAACCTCGGTGAAGTAGTGACGAGGCTAGGACAAGACTACTAAATAAACCTGTGCAGTTATATAATATACAGCGTAAACTAAAACAGGAATAAACAAGTAAATATGGGGGGGGGGTACATGCTGCGGGGGTATATCAATATCAACAGTAAATCAAGAGTAACGACATAGGGAAAACTTAGAATTCACAGCAAAACAATAAGAAACTTGTATCCAATCTATAAACACTTTGTATCAACAATTGTTGCGGCGCACAACCTGATCCCAATATATAACAACATTGTTGCGGCGTGTAACCCGATCCATATCATTTATCACTGTTGCGGCGTGCAACCCGATCCCAATATATAACAACGCTGTTACGCCGTGCAGCCCGATCCATATCATTTATCACTGTTGCGGCATGCAACCCGATCCACATATAATATTGTTGTGGCGTGCACCCAACCCAAATATATCATTTTTGCAGCGTGCAACCCGATCCACATATAATATTGTTGCGGCGTGAAACCCGATCCAAATATATAATATTCATGCGGCGTGCAACCGGATCCACATATACAATCAACAATAATAATAATAAGAGTCCCGGCAAGGGATCAATAAAGAACTACACTATCCCGGCAAGGGAATCGAGAGTATAAGTAACCACGTCCCGGCAAGGGAGAAACAACTATAACCAAACTTGTTCCAACATCTAACTACCTTAGCTAACACCAATACTCAGTCATAAGTAATTTCCACGAGAATAACCATAATCCTTGCTCAATACAGGGATCATCAACTTAAGCATCCGTAGTATTATTTAAGAACACAATAAATTTCAATTCAAGACTCACGGTCATGCTCGACACCAACATATAGATACTTGTCACCATGCCTATACGTCCTTCTCAACAAGAAACAAGTAGCAAATAGGACACAACACCTAATCCCTCAAGTTAAGGTTAGACTAAACACTTACCTCGATACCACGAACACAATTTACGCCTCAACTATCGCTTAACCCCTTGATTCCACCACCAATTCGCTCGTATCTAGCCACAAGTTACTTAATTATATCAATAAACGCTAAATGAATCAATTCCAATGCATGAAAATGAGTTTTCCAAAGATTTACCCAATAAGTCAAAAATCTCCCCCGGGCCCACATGATCAAAACCTGAAGTTCGAACCAAAACCCGAGTACCCATTGCCATACGAACCCAAATATATAATTTATTTTGAAATCGGACCTCAAATCGAGGTCCAAATCCCCATTTGTTGAAAAACCTAGGTTCTACCTAAAACACCCAATTTCCCCCATGAAAATCATTGATTTTTGAGTTGAAATCATGTTAAAAGATGTTAATGATTGAAGAAACGCGTTAAAATTGACTTACAATCGATTTGGAAGAAGAGTTGTTCTTGAAAAATCACCCTAGGGAGTTTATGTTTTGAAAAGATGTGAAAAATGGTTGATTTTCGGCTAAGTATAAAAATTGCAGGTTGCAAGTATGGGAATTGCGAACAGGGTTTGTAATTACGAACCCCAACCTCTAATATGTGTGCATTTGCGACAGTCTAGTTTTAATCACAATTCATTTCCGAATCTCATATATAATTTCAGAAAATAATTTTCTTTAAAAATTCATTTTTCGAGTTGGGGACCTCGAAATTCGATTCCGTGCATATGCCCAAGTCCCACATTTTCCTAGGGACCCTCCGGTACCGTCAAATCACGGGTCTGGGTCTGTTTACCCAAAATGTTGACCGAAGTCAACTTAATTCATTTTATAGTTAAAATATATCATTTTGTTCACAGATTTTCACATATTGGCTTTCTGGATACGCGCTCGGACTGCGCATGCAAATCGAGGTAAGACTGAAAGAGATTTTTAAGGCCTCGGAATGCAGAATTCATTTTAAAAACAAATGATGACCTTTTGGGTCATCACATTCTCCACCTCTAAAACAACCGTCGTCGTCGAACGGACATAAGAAATAAGTACCTGAGTCGGGAAAAAGATGGGGATAACGGCTCCGCATATCAGACTCGGACTCCCAGGTTGATGCCTCAGCAAGGTGACCTCTCCATTGAACACGAACAGAAGGAAAACTCTTCGATCTCAACTGACGAACCTGCCGATCTAGAATAGCTACCGGCTCCTCCTCATAAGACAAGTCCTTTTCCAACTGGACAGTGCTGAAATCTAACACGTGGGATGGATCGCCGTGATATTTTCGAAGCATGGATACATGAAACACTGGATGCACGGCTGATAAGCTCGGCGACAACGCAAGTCTATAAGCTACCTCTCCCACTCGATTAAGAATCTCAAACGGGCCAATGAACCTAAGGCTAAGCTTGCCCTTCTTCCTAAATCTCATCACGCCTTTCACAGGCGACACTCGAAGCAATATCCGCTCACCGACCATGAAAGCTAAATCTCAAACCTTGCGGTCGGCGTAGCTCTTTTGCCTAGACTGAGCTGTACGAAGCCTATCCTGAATAATTCTGACCTTGTCCAAGGCATCCTATACTAGATCTGTACCCAACAACTGAGCCTCTCCTGGCTCAAACCATCCAACCGGCGACCGGCACTGCCTACCATATCAAGCCTCATAAAGAGCCATCTGGATACTCGACTGGTAGTTGTTGTTGTAGGCAAACTCTGCTAAAGGCAAAAACTAATCCCACAAGCCTTCGAAGTCAATGACACAAGCTTGGAGCATATCCTCCAAAATCTGAATTGTCCGCTCAGACTACCTGTCCATCTGAGGATGAAACGTTATGCTCAACTCAACCCGTGTGCCCAACTCTTACTGAACTGCTCTCCAGAAATGTGAGGTAAACTACGTACCTTAGTCCGAAATGATAGACACGGGCACACCATGAAGGCGAACAATCTTCCGTATATAGATCTCAGCTAACCTCTCAGAATAATAAGAGACTGCCACAGGAATGAAATGCGCTGACTTGGTTAGCCTATCAACAATAACCCACACTACATCGAACTTCCTTTGAGTCTGTGGGAGTCCAACAATGAAGTCCACAGTGATATGCTCCCACTCCCACTCAAGAATCTCAATCTTCTGAAATGAACCGCCGGGCCTCTAATGCTCATACTTAACCTGCTGACAATTCAAACACCGAGCCACATATGCAATGATATCCTTCTTCATTCTTCTCTACCCATAATGTTGCCGTAAATCCTTATACATCTTCGCGACGCCCCGATGAATAGAGTACCGGGAGCTATGGGCCTCCTCTAAAATCAACTCTTCGAGTCAATCTATATTAGGCACACAAACTTGACCCTGCAATCTCAAAACTCCATCATCACCTAAGGTAACCTACATGGCACCTCCGTGCTGCACCGTGTCTCTAAGGACACACAAATGGGGATCATCATACTGCCGATCATGGATACGCTCCAATAAAGAAGCACGAGCGACCGAGCAAGCTAACACACGACTAGGCTCAGAAACATCCAACCTCATGAACTGATTGGCCAAAGCCTGAACATCCAAAGCAAGCGGCCTCTCACCGACCGGAATATAAGCAAGACTAGCCATACAGGCTGACTTCCTACTCAAAGCATCGTCCACCACATTGGCTTTTCCCGAATGATATAAGATGGTGATATCATAGTCATTTAACAGCTCCAACCACCTTTTCTGCATCAAATTCAACTCCTTCTGCTTGAACAAGTACTGCAAACTCTTGTGATCCATGAACACCTCACATGCCACGCCATACAGATAATGCCTCCAAATCTTCAATGCGTGAACAATGGCTGCTAACTCCAAATCATGAACCGGATAATTCTTCTCATGAATCTTCAACTGCAGCGAGCATAAGTAATGACCTTGCCATCCTACATCAACACCACACCAAGCCCAATACGAGATGCATCACAATAAACTATATATGTCCCTGAACTATGGGCAAAACCAACACCGATGCCATAGTTAGAGTTGTCTTAAGCTTCTGAAAGCTCTCCTCGCAATCATCCGACCATCTGAACTGAGCACTCTTCTGGGTCAACCTGATTATCAGGGTTGCGATAGATGAAAACCCCTCCACAAACCGACAATAGTAGTCTGCCAATCCTAAGAAACTTTGGATCTCTGTAGCTCATACTGGTCTAGGCCAGTACTTGACTGCCTCAATCTTCTTCGGATCAACCTGAATACCCTCTACTGATACAACATGACCCAAGAATGCAACTGAACTCAACCAGAACACACACTTCAAAAACTTAGCATACAACTGACTATCCCTCAAGGTCTGAAGAACCACTCTAAGATGTTGCTCGTTCTCCTCCCGGTTGTGGGAATATATCAAAATATCATCAATGAAGACTATCACGAACGAATCCAAGTAAGGCCTGAACACTCGGTTCATCAAATACATTAAAGCTGCTGGGGCATTTGTCAACCCGAATGACATCACCAAGAACTCATAATGCCCATACCGTGTGCGGAAAGATGTATTAGGGACATCGGATGCCCTAATCCTAAACTAATGGTAGCCAGATCTCAAGTCAATCTTCAAAAATACCTTGGCACCCTGAAGCTGATCAAACAAATCATCAATCCTCAGTAATGGATACTTATTCTTGATTGTAACCTTGTTCAACTTCCAGTAATCAATACACATTCTCATCGTTCCGTCTTTCTTCTTAACAAACAACACCGGCGGACCCCAAGGCAAAACACTCGGTCTAATGAAACCCTTCTCAAGCAAGTCTTGCAACTGCTCCTTCAACTCTTTCAACTCAGACGGGTCCATACGATACAGCAGGATATAAATGGGCTGAGTGCCCGGAGCCAGATCAATACAAAAGTTAATATCCCTATCGAGTGGCATACCCAGCAGGTCTGAACGAAATACCTTAGGGAACTCACGAACCACGAGCATAGAATCAATGGAAGGAATCTCAGCACTACAATCACGAACATAGGCCAAATAGGCCAAACACCCCTTCTCGTCCATTTGCCTAGCCTTCATATACGAGATAACACTGCGGGTAGAATGACCAGGAGTGCCTCTCTACTCTAAATAAGGTAAACCTGGCAAGTCTAAGGTCACAGTCTTGGCATGACAGTCTAAGATAGCGTGGTAAGGTGATAACCAGTCCATCCCCAATATGACATCGAAATCAACCATGTCCAGAAGAAACAAATCTAAACGAGTCTCAAGACACTCAATCACAACTATACAAGAGTGAATAGAATCGATCTCCCATAATAGAATCACCCACCGGTGACACATAAACAGGAGCACTCAAAGAATCAATAGGCATGACCAGATACGATGCAAAATAAGATGACAAATAGGAGTAAGAGACCCTGGATCTAATAAAACTGAAGCATCTCTGCCACAAACCATAACAGTACTTGTGATAACTGCATCGGAAACCTTAGCCTCAAGCCTGGTTAGAAGAGCATAACATCGGGGCTAGGCCCCACCACCCTGGACTACATCTCTGGGAAGGCCTGTAATTGGCTGGCCTCTACCTCTAGCGGTCTGAGATCTACCTCTAACACCTCTACCCCCACCCCTAGCTGGCTGGGCAAGCTATGTAACACTCGGTGCCTGAACCATGGCACGGAAACCCTAATGCTGAGAGCTACTCGGTGCTCGAGGGCAAAACCAAGCAATGTGACCCATATCACAACAAGTGTAACAAGCCCTCGGCTGCTGAGACTGCTGGCCCTAACGACCTGAATGACCACCCCGAAAACTCTGATGTGACGGTGCACTGATAAGAGCTTGTGGTGCACTGATAGGACTAGTGATCAGAATACTGCATTTGAGGACTACGGCCACCTGAAGCACCATGAGAAACCTGAAGTGCTGGCTGAAAAGGCCTAGAAGGATGGCCTCTTCCATACCAATCCCCACCTCCAGATGAGGTACCACTGAATCGGCCTGAATGACGAGGCCTCTTGTCAGACCCCTGACCACCTCCCTGCGACAGAACAATCTCAACTATCCTGGACACATTGGATACCTCTTGGAAAGAAATCTCATTCCTAGTCTCCCTAGCCATATGAAGACAAATCGGCTGAATAAGTCCCTCAATGAACCTCCTCGCCCTCTCTCTCTCGGTGGAAAGTATGATAAGAGCATGACGAGCCAAGTCGATAAATCTAGTCTCATACTGGGTAACAGTCATAGAACCCTGCTGGAGACGCTCAAACTGCCTCCGATAGGCCTCTCTCTGAGTAATGGGGAGAAACTTCTCTATAAATAGCTGAGTAAACTACTCCCAAGTCAAAGATGGCGATCCGGCTAGTCTAGCAAAACAATAATATGTCCACCAAGTCTTGGCGGATCCAAACAAGCAAAAAGTGGCAAAATCGACCCCATTGGTCTCAACTATCCCTATGTTCCTAAGAATCTCACGATAGCTGTCTATAAAATCCTGGGGATCCTCAGAAGATGCACAGTTGAAAGTAGTAGTGAAGAGCTTGGTGAACTTGTCCAATCTCTACAAAGTATTGGCAAACATAACTGCTCCATCACTGGTCTGTGCTGTTGCTCGGCTGATAAAGCGGTATGTGACCTTGCCATTCGCAAAAGGACAAGAGTAGAGGTTTTAATTTAGCATTGAGAGAACAAAATCGCACGATAGGAAAGAATAGATGTGAAGTTTTTCCTAACTCTATAGCCTTTGGGGGATAAATACAGATGTCTCCGTACTGATCCCTCAGACTATACTAAGCTGGTTTGTGAATTGTGAGACCCATGTAACTTAGAGCTGTGATACCAAATTGTCATGATCCGGATTTTCCACCCTCGGGAGTCGTGATGGTGCCTACTAATGTGAGCTAGGCAAGTCAATTATTGAACAGATTACCTTTATCCATTTTTATACCTTTTAGCATTTATAAAGCAAAAATGTGAAAAACAGCGGAAATTTCATTAAGCAAAAGAAATGTAGTAAAATATCTGGAATATGAATATAATACAACTGTTTAAGCCCTAATCACCCAGAACTGATGTCACAGTACCATAGACGATCTAAGAGTGCTAAATACAAAGTCTGAAAATAAAAGATACATTATTTCTAAATCAAAGAAATGAAATAGGAAATAAAAGATAGAGAAGACGCTAGGGCCTGCAGACGCTTGCAGTTCTAGCTTGGATCTCCGCGTGGACTAAAGGTAGCCACCCAAATGCTATGGTCCAAGAGTTGCTCCGGGATCTGCACATAGTGTAGAGCGTAGTATCAGCACAAATGACCCCATGTGCTGGTAAGTGTCTAGCCTAACCTCGGCGAAGTAGTAAGGAGGCTAGGACCAGACTACCAAATAAACCTGTGCAGTTATATAATATACAGCGGAAAATAAAACAGGAATAAACAAGTAAAGATGGGGGGGGGGTACATGCTGCAAGGGTATATCAATATCAGCAGTAAATCAAGAGTAACGACATAAGGAAAGCTTAGAATTTACAACAAAACAACAAGAAACTTGTATCCAATCTATAAACACTTTGTATCAACAATTGTTGGGCGCGCAGCCCAATCCCAATATATAACAACACTGTTGCGGCGTGCAACCCGATTCACATATAATATTGTTGCGGCGTGTAACCCAACCCAAATATATCATTGTTTCGGCGTGCAACCCGATCCACATATAATATTGTTACGGCGTGCAACCCGATCAAAATATATATCATTGTTGCGGCGTGCAACCCGATCCATATATACAATCCGCAACAATAATAACAAGAGTCCCGGCAAGGGATCAATAATGAACTACACTATCCCGGCAAGGGAATCGACAATATAAGTAACTACGTCCCGGCAAGAGAGAAACATCTATAACCAAACTTGTTCCGACATCTAACTACCTCAGCTAACACCAATACTCAGTCACAAGTAATTTCCACGATAATAACCATAATCCTTGCTCAATACAAGGAATTATCAACTTAAGCATCTGTAGTATTATTTAAGAACACAATAAATTTCAATTCAAGACTCACGGTCATGCTCGACACCAACGTATAGATACTCGTCACCATGCCTAAACGTCGTTCTCAACAAGAAACAAGTAGCAAATAGGACACAACTCCTAATCCCTCAAGATAAGGTTAGACCAAACACATACCTTGATGCCACAAACACAATTCACGCCTCAACTATTGCTTTACCCCTTGATTCCACCACCAATTCGCTCGTATCTAGCCACAAGATACTTAATTACATCAATAAACGCTAAATGAATCAACTCCAATGCATGAAATGAGTTTCCAACATTTTACCCAAAAAGTCAAAAATCGCCCCCGGGCCTACATGATCAAAACCTGAGGTTCAAACAAAATCCCGAGTACACATTTCCCCACGAACCCATATATATAATTTGTTTTGAAATCGGACCTCAAATCGAGGTCCAAATCCCCAATTTTTGAAAATCCTTGGTTCTACCCAAAACACCCAATTTCCCCATGAAAATCATTGATTTTTGAGTTGAAATCATGTTAAAAGATGTTAATGATTGAAGAAAACGAGTTAAAATTGACTTACAATCTATTTGGAAGAAGAGTTGTTTTTGAAAAATCGCCCTAGGGAGTTTATGTTTTAAAAAGATGTGAAAAATGGTTGATTTTCGGCTAAGTATAAATATTGAAGTTTGCAGGTATGGGAATTGCGAACAGGGTTCGCAATTCTCTGCTATGTTCGCATTTGCGAAAGCAGTGTCGCATTTGCGAAGTCGTATTTGCGACTGAGGTCTCGCATTTGCGACTATGGGGGATTCCAAGCAGGTGTCGCATTTGCGACCGACAGTTCACATTTGCAAAGAAGGCAGCCCAGGCCACCTTTCGCATTTGCTATATGTTGCTCGCATTTGCGAGATAGGCTTCGCAAGGCCTGAAGCATACCAGCAATTCACTAAGTTAAAATTTCACTCTGTGGCCTATCCAAAACACACTCGAGCCCTTGGGGACTCCAAACCAATCATGCACACCAATCTAATAATATCATACGTACTTGCTCGTGCAATCAAATCACTAAAATAACATCAACAACTATGAATTTAGCATCAAAATCATGAAATTTCTCAAGAACCTCAGATTTCCCATTTTTCTCAAAAACTACCCGATTCACGTTATTTCAAGTCCGTTTCTTACCGAATTTCACAGCTCATCTTAAATCACTTATAAGACTTGTACCTGGCGCCGTAACCAAAATACGGGCCCAATACCATCAAGTTTTAATCACAATTCATTTCCAAATCTCATAGATAATTTCAGAAAACAATTTTCTTTAAAAATTTATTTTTCGGGCTTGGGACCTCGGAATTCGATTCCGGGCATACGCCCAAGTCCCATATTTTCCTACTGATCCTCCAGGACCAAAAAATCAGGGGTCTGGGTCCATTTACCCAAAATGTTGACTGGAGTCAACTTAATTCATTTTATAGTCAAAATTTATCATTTTTTCACAGATTTTCACATATTGGCTTTCCAGCTACACGCCCGACTGCACACACAAATCAAGGTGAGACCGAAAGAGATTTTTAAGGCCTCAGAATGCAGAATTAATTTTAAAAACAGGAGAGAGGGAGAAGAGCAGGGCTGCAAACACCGGGTAGCTACCTTGCTAACTCCGCTGACTCTGCCACTGAACAATCAACACCCGCTATAGGGTTCAGAAATACCTGGATCTTCACACAAGTGCAGGGAGTAATGTGAGTACGCCAACTCAGTAAGTAACAAAAGTAAATGAAAGCTTAGCAGTAAGAAAACACATAAAACACAGCACAATGCTACAGAAGATGCAGTACATTTCCAAAATAGTATAGAAATCATTTTCTTCATAAATCAAGCTCAATTTCAGTAAAACCCTTTTAAAATAACTTTCAATAGTTTCGAAGGAGTGATAAAAATAGTGAGGCAGAAAAGCGATCGAAACATAAATAGCCCCTCCGGCAAAATATGTACCATAAACCGCCCATCGGGCATAATATCAACAAAACCAGCCCTTCGGGCTACCTCACAATCACTCTTAATCAACCCCTCGGGCATAACATGAATCAAGAACCGCCCCTAAACATCAATTAAGAATAGCCCCTACGGCATCAATATGAAATAACAACTGCCCCTTGGACTACAACGTATCACTCAAACTAGGTACCCGTGCTCACTAGGGGTATACAGACTACAGGAGGGGCACATTACGACCCAAGCACAATAACAAGCCATCTCATGGCATAATCGAATAGGCACTCGACCTTATAACAATCCACCTTGTGGCATAACAAATCAGGCCCTCGGCCTCAAAATCATGAATCAGTACCACACTGCTGCGGTGGGCAGCCCGATCCCATAATATCCTCATAACATAGGCCCTCGGCCTCACTCAGTCAAAAATATCTCAAGCCACCCAGGCAACAGTAAAACATGATGCTTAGCCCAAAATATCATTTGAAATATCAAAATAGAGTAAATATGGTTGAGTTATGAAAGTAGTAGAATACATCATGACTGAGTACAAATATGAAGTCAAAACAGTGAGGCATAGTAGTAAAAATCCCTTAAGGGTCCAAAACAGTTGGCACGTGGCCCAAATATGGCATTCAGCCCAAGTCATGATAATAATTTCCCCAACACAATAATAGCAAACAGTTTTCAATCAAATACGCGACTTAATAGTCGTACGGGACGAACTAAATCACAATCCCCAATGGTACACAACCCCACGCTCATCATCTAGCGTGTGTGTCACCTCAAAGTAGCATGATGATGTGAAATCCGGGGTTTCATACCGTCAGGACAAATATTTACAATCATTACTTACCTCAATCCGGTCCCAACTCTAGCCCACAATGCTTTTGCCCCTCGACTCGGCCTCCAGATGCTCCAAATCTAACCAAAAGCAGATTTATACAATCAAAATATGCTAAAGGAACAAAGCCCACTCGAAAATATCCAATTTACCTCAAGTCCCTAGATTAAGGTCTCCAATTTTCAAGCCCTAAATCCCCAATTTTACCACTGATTTTCCATAGATTTCAAGCTTACAATGTTAAAATTCATCATAGAAACATGTTAGGGTCCAAAAATCTTACCTCTAAGAAATCCTCTTGAATTCCCTCTTTAATTTGCTCTCCAAAGCTTTCTCCCGAATGAAATATGGTGAAAAATCACACAAAATCGCAAAGAACCAACTATATAGATTCGGCCCAGCTGAACTGCTTCTACAGTACAAAATCTCGCACCTGGAGTCCCAGGTGCGCTTTTGTGCAAATCTCTTAAGTGTCCCAGACTGCACTTGTGATCAACTCCCGCACTTGCGCTATCGCAGGTGCTCTCAATCTTCCGCATCTGCGGTTCCAGTGCTTCTTGCCCATTTCTGCATCTGCAACCCTCGTTGTTCTTCTGCAGGCCCGCACCTGCGGTCACCAAGCCGCAAGTGTGATTATGGCATACTTCAGCAGCTTCGGCTGCAACTCCTCAACTCCAACTTTCCGTCAACCATCCGAAATCACCCTGAGGCCCCCGGGACCCCAACCAAGAGCGCGAATAAGTCATATACCACTATCTACACTTATATCAGTCTCCAAAACACCTAAAACAACATCGAATCAACCAAATGATATCGGATTCAAGCCTAAGATTTCAAAAACATCCGAATTCCGCTTTTGATCAAAATGCCTATCAAACGTTGTTCGAATTACCTGAAATTTTGCACACGCGTCACAAATGAACAACGGACCTACTCCAACTTCTAAAACTTCGTTCTGACCCTATATCAAAATCTCACCTATCAACCAGAAAATGCCAAAATTCCAATTTTGTCAATTCAAGCCTAAATCTACTCCGAACCTCCAAAACACATTCCGATCACGCTCCTAAGTCCCAAATTACCTAACGGAGTTAACCAAATTATAAAAATTCCAATCCCCATATACCAATAAGTCAAAACTTGGTCAAATCTTTCAAATTTTAAGCTTCAAACTGAGAACTGTTCTTCCACATTCATTCCTATTTTCCTAAAAACCAAAACCGACGATTTTCATAAGTCATAATACATCACACGGGTCTAGTCATGCCCAAGAAATGGCGAGCAAAATGCAAAAGCTCAAAATTACCGGTCGGGTCGTTACATCATCCCCCACTTAAACATACGTTAGTCCTCGAACGTGCCCAGAGTTGTTCTGAAAACCATCGAATCACAGTGTAAACTTACCATGCACATACCCAGGGGTGATCCGACGTCACCCTATCTCATATAGGTCCGATAACGCAATGTAACTAAAATTCCGCAATCCAACCTACCTCATAAACCTTAGAACCATATTTCCACTTCTGAAATCATCTACAAGATTAGAATCTCACATTTATACTCTAAATAAGCCCGAACAAGATGTAAAAAACCATACCTGCAACCTCAGATGCAATTACATGATATATCACATAACTCAAACACTCATAGAGATAACTTCTAATCACAGTAGTTGCTCAAAACAACCGATAATCGATAATAAGCCTTTTATCCAATAAAGCTTCATTCCAACACTCTCGTATATTCCCAATGATAAATGAAGTACATAGAAAGTCATAACCATTCCTCAGATCAACCATTCGTGAAGCCACCTTTCCTTTTGCAGGGACCATAGCAAATTTCTAATCTGAACATCGATATTATCCTCCCAACACGCAAAAACTGAATCCGTTTGTATTCAATCTAGATCCCAGCGATCTCATTTAATCCAACACAACTACTCTAGTGACATGACACATCAACACAATCTAAAACCACAACTCGTGCAATCCGCGCACCAATAAGCAACAATCCGAACATACTCAAATCATGAAAATGACTCAAACGAGAGAGTTGTACCGTAATCTCACCAGTACCACCACATACAATGCTAAGAACTCGTCACACATCGTAGGACCAGAACACATCAATCTAACCCGAAGGATAATACCTCCAAATAACTTCGCTGAAATGCGTAACCCTATCCAAACACTGGTTCACATGAAACACCTCAAGTCACTATGCTCAAAGTCGACAACCACGTGCAATTTGATGTCTTGAACCAAAGAAAATCATCATAACCACGGCAAAGCAATTGACATAACATTACACAACCCGTAAGGGCACAACCGATATGCCATCCGCCGAGTAATACTCAATACTCTTCCCGTAAGGGTATTTTATTGTTAGCCCATAGTAAGTGTCGATGTCGACCCCTCGTCACTACTTGTTCGAAGTTAGACTAGATACTTACTAGGTATATTTTATTTATTTACTCACGCTACACTTTTGCACTAACCGTGAAGGATCTAAGGCAGGTGCATCTGGCAGTCATACCGGCGCGTACCCCCGTTACCCCGAGGCCTAGTGGTGAGCGGCTTCCTGAGCCGTTCCGCAGCACCTATAATCTCTCTTTTATATTTATTTTCTATCTACTTAGTTCAAATAGTAGTTATAGTTTTTATATTCTACTAGTTGCTCATATACTTATGACACCAGGTCATGGCACGCTCACTAGTAGACTTTATGGTTTTGGAATATTTGTCACTATCTTTGCCCACTCAGTTGCCTTCCTTTTATCTTATTAAATTTTCTACTCCATAATTTCTTAATAGATGGGATTTACTTATAGCAATCACAGGGTCAGTTCTGCGTTGGTTTGCCTAGCGGCGGCATTGGGTGCCATCACGGCCTATAGGTAAAATTGTGTCATGACACCCCCCTCTGCGGGAAGACCAATAACTACAATAGTGCCAATGAGAAAGCAATTATCACGACCCAAACCGATGGGCCGCGACGGGAACCCGGTCCCTTACTCTACCGAGTACCAACGTAACGTATCTTTCATATTATTCTATCATAGGTAAATGAACCGGAGCAAATCCTGAGGGAATACAAACTTATACATATGAAGTACGGGTCTATAAGACAAAAATAGCCACTTGTGTACTGAACATGGGCCGACAAAGCCATACAACCTTTTACGTACATGACCTCTGTCTTCAAGACTCTATGAATACATAATTTTTATAAAGGTCATCCCGCCATACAAAACAATACTCGTCTAAATCATACTAACCAATCAAGCAACTCCGAAGAAAATTGAGAGTACCAACATCTTCCGCTGAGCTGATGGCCTACTTAGAGGGCTCTCGACCTGTGTATCAAGACCTGCGGACATGAAACGTAGTATCCCCAGGCAAAAAGGGATGCCAGTACAAATAATGTACCGAGTATGTAAGGCACATAAATAAGTACATAGCAGACATGGATGAAACATAGAGTAAATTACTCAACCTGTAAGTCTGGATAACTCTATAAATCGTGAAATACTTATAGTGTCATGCATATGCGTATGAATTTCATGCCGTGCATAGGTACATGTGTTCATAACATCATCAAGCCTATGATGGCATCCCATCATATCATCTCGGCCATTATGGGCAAGTCATGAATGTATACCAGCTGATCAGGTGGTGGTGCGTATATAACGGCGTAACCTTTTCCCATATCCCATATACATATAGATATATAAATATATACACGTATATAACATGATCTGGTCCTGGGTCAATGTATATGAATGCAATACATGAAAAGTACGTCAATAAAATCTCTTGGAGTGTCATAAGACCATTATTCCTTTGAATAGTATCATGAATTAAACTTTTTCAACTTACGTATTTTTCTGAGACCCATGAACAAATGGTAGAATAATATGACATATGGGGAATCAAGAACATAAACATCTTTAATATTTCTATGAATAGAGTCATGTATGGAAATTGTGCATTTGCACGTTTCGTTTATGTCGTATGGGTCATGCCAAAAGAAAGAAGGGATAATCGTAACATACCTGAATCGATTATCTTTTGCGAAAACACGTAACGGTGGGTCGAAGTAGGGAAACATCTGTATGATATTCTTGAGAAAGATTGTACCGGGCTTTCTTTGAATTAGCATTTCATGTTTGGACATTGTACTATTTTAGAGAATTTCACGTTTTGGACATTGTATTATTTAAAAGAATTTCACGTTTTGGACATTGTAGTATTTAAGAGAGCTTTCACGTTATGGACATTGTAGTATTTAAGAGAGCTTTCACGTTTTGGACCATTGGTTATCTTTTTCTAGTGGTATTGAATATATTAAAGTGAAATATTATAGCTTTTTGCCACCTAATTATAAAACTAGTAAGAGTCATTTTCTTACTATTGTGGCATTTTTCCACCTAATCATAAAACTAGTAAGAGTCATTCTCTTACTATTGTGGCTTTTTGCCACGTTTTGGAAATAATTCTCAATTATGCAGAGAATTGGTTAATTACCGGGTAACGGGACATTACCTAATAAATTGGGGATATATTAGATAAGATTAACCCCTACTCACTTTTCACATACCTTATACACCTTACTATCATGGTCATGTGGTACCTTCTATGTCACTAGTCAATAAATACAGGGTATTTTAGCTCGAACAATATTTTATCCCAAAATGCCAAATTTTGACGAAAATTCATTTCTTTGACTTGCTTCCCCTTTCACCTTCACGAATTTACTCATAACTTGTGAAATAGCATAATCCTTATAATCTCCAATTAATAGTTTACTTGGACTGATGTCAATTACCTTATGACAAATTCAACGTACAATACTACAGGGTGCGACATCATCGTAATTTGGTATTGCGAAGCATAACATCATCGTAATATAATACTGCAGGACGTAATATCGACGTAATATTGTGGGGCATAACATCATTCCCCCTTTGCAACATTCATCCTCGAATGTTGGCTGATGCACTTATCATTTTCATAACTCATAGCTTTTGTGAATACTTTAATATTTTCCTTTTCATTTAGGCATATGTTATTTGAATAAATCCAAAGGTCGGGGCATTCCCCCCTTTAGGTCTCTTTCCTATACCATGACTTGTGATCGACTTCCTTCCGATATCGTAACTGTTGCTACCTCCTATCATGCAGCCTCTACGATACTGACCTTGTAAGTGTGCCTATGCGACTTTTCTCTCCTTTTCCTTCAAGTTTTAGCGAATCTCTAGGCCTTACTTTGTAAACATATACAAGGCTTAATAAGATGCCTCTTTTGGAATCTGTAGGTGTACTGAAGTTCTTCGCTCGGTACTTTGTAGAACTTGCGAATATTGCTACATCTTATTTCATAAACCACGTTATCTATCTACATGATTTTTGTTGCATCCAGGTAGGTCATACTATACCATAACTCTTACTTTGATTTATCGCTAGGGAGGTCTGCTACCAAATTCCATCTCACTCTTGTTGCTTATCCCATATATATACTACCCAGTCCTTTAATGCCCCGTACTACTGCTCATCTTAAAACTAACGACCTAATCTCAGCTCATACTTTGTGACTTTTGTCCACCCATTATGATTTGCCTCAATATTGATATATGATATACCACTAATAACTTGAAACTTCTTACGTAATACCTTGCCACTAGGGCTTACTTTGCATCGAGGAATATTTGAAGTGATTTCTATAATCGTAATTCATAGTATTCTAATCTCGTGCCATTTGTGAAATATTTTCTCCTTCCACCTTTTTTTTCTTCAAATCACTATTCAATAGAAGGCCCAAATGTCGTCCTTTATCTATTGCAATCACACATTTATTTTATTACCAGGGCAGCATTCCATCTCTTCTAAATGCTACTAGCCTTAGACTCCTTTGAGTTTATTTAGGCCGTCGGCTCTTATTGTTTTCATAGGCTTAATCCTGAAGACTTATCCATTTTTGTCATCTTCTCAAATACCTTCTTCTTATCCTTACTCTTGTCTTTCTAAAACCTTGTTGTTCTATCATACTTTAGCTTGCGATCAATTACCTTATGCTTTTCTGAACATCACTCAAGACATCACATCACTTTTAACTCTTCTTTTACTCTTTGATTAGACCCGTTCGGTACTTAGAAACCATAGGCTGGAAGGTATGCCACTGACGATGCTGCTATCATTCCTAGGTATTGAGTCTCTGCGCTTCTGGCCTTCTATCAGAAGTAGGGACTATTCATAACCTTCTGCATTTGAGTATATCGTACGTTGTTCACCTTTATCTTAGTTACCTTAAAATCTTGCATCACATCTTCTATCTCTTTCATAACCTCCCTTTCACATAGGTATGATTCACACCGCAACTTGAAGCTTTATTATAACACTACAATCCGGTAGGAGCTTCATACTGGCTTCTTATGAGGCTGCTACTTTTTTTTAACCGGCTCTATCATAGAGTCGTTATAAACTATGGTTGTTGTACTATCTCTCTCATACCTCTAATTTTAAGGGAGATCCTGCAATGTTCTCGATCATGATGTTTCTATTTTTCTGGGTCCAATAATCAAACTTCTGATTTACTTGGATGGTGTAACTCTTTAGTTTCCTCCTTCTTCTGATCGGCCTTTATGTCAGCTTAAGCTATCTTCCGATCTGTGGTTCCTACTATTATTTATTCTATTTAGCCTTTCCTAGGCACTGAGGAATATGCATGATATAATCATTTAACAATTTAATTTTTCGTTTATGACCTGGGCTAAATTCTTTCTTTTAACGTATACCAGAATCTTCTACGGCTGTATATGCTACATGTATAAAACTCCAAACCCTTAAGTGCGTTCATAACGTAACCAACTCTGGATCATTGATCGAATAATTTCATTCATTTTGTTTTTAGCTTTCTTTCAACGTAAGCTATTACTTTTCCTTGTCTTTCTGCCCCCATGTTGTGTCCATACTTAGCTCATCTTAGTGCCCACACATGCCAAAGTTTTCGTGCAACTCCTATGATCTCGAATATTACTTTTAATTTTACTTCCCGTTCATTAACCATGGTAGGTGCCACTTTCCTTTGGAGTGCTTACAATGTTGTTTTGAGACTGTTGTTACATGACCATTTCCTCTTTAGCTCGTCGTGCTTAAGTTGAAGCCTTCTTCCTTGTTTCATCAGCTAGTCTTTCGTTGTAGTACTTAGGGAGAACCCTTGACCCTCGTAAAGTTGTGAGCTTATTATGGACCTTTTGATGTCCTTCCTTGCCTATAATTATTCGTAGTTGCTTACCTCCGTGCCATTGTGCTTGTAGGGTTTTTTCTGAACTGACATTTTGACTACCTTCCCAGTGGCACTTTCTTTTATCCCTGTAACACCCATACAGTATTTTTAACTACCCCGACTCCTATTTGAATATATTTCGAGTATTATAATGACATTACTATGAGGCTGAATTCTACATGTTGAGGTTTACTATATTTATCTTGCATGATCTGCTGATTTGTCTGTAACTTCTTATCTAGTCATGACTAAGCTCTTCTTGAATCACCTACTAATTACTCGTCGACCCATTCTCATATCCATATTTTGCGTAATCTTTCTTGGGTTATTTCCTTCCAAAATCAATGACACAAGCACGCAACATGTCCTCAAATATCTGAATAATGCACTAGGAATGCCCGTCCATCTGAGGGTGAAAATCTTTGCTCAACTCAACCTGAGTACCCAACTCTCTTTGCACGGGTCTCCAAAACTGCAAAGTAAACTGAGTACCTCTATCCGAAATAATGGAAACCGGGACACAATGCAAACGAACAATCTCTCGGATATAGATCCTTGCCAACTGCTCTGAAGAATAGGCAGTACACATAGGAATGAACTGCACATAATTGGTCAGCCGATCCATAATTACCCAAATAGCATCGAACTTCTTCAAAGTCCGTGGGAGTCCAACTACAAAATCCATAGTGATCCGATCCCACTTCCACTCTGGAATATCCATCTGCTGAAGCAAGCCACCTGGTCTCTGATACTCATACTTCACCTGCTGACAATTGAGACACCGAGCTACGAATCCCACAATGTCCTTCTTCATTCTCCGCCACCAATAATGCTATCTCAGATCCTGATACATCTTCACGGCACCAAGATGGATGGAATACCACAAGCTATGGGCCTCCTCTAGAATCAACTCTCGAAGCTCATCCACATTGGGCACACATATCCAGCCCTGGATCCTCAACACCCCATCATCACCAATAATCACATCTCTGGCATCGTCGTGCTGAACTCTGTCATTAAGGACAAGCAAATGAGGATCATCATGCTGGCGCTCTATGATGCGATCAAATAAGGAAGACCGAGAGATCACACAAGCCAATACCCGACTGGGCTCCAAAATATCTAACCTCACAAACCGATTGGCCAAGGCCTGAACATCAACTGCAATAGGTCCCTCCCCAACAGGAATAAATGCAAGACTGCCCATATTCACCACCTTTCGGCTCAAAGCATCGTCCACCACATTGGCCTTCCCCGGATGGTATAAGATAGTAATATCTTAATCCTTTAGCAGCTCCAACCATCTCCGCTACCTCAAATTGAGATCCTTCTATTTTAATAAGTTCTGGAGGCTACGATGATCAATAAACACCTCACAAGACACACCATACAAATAATTCCTCCAAATCTTCAATACGTGGACAATGGCAGCCAACTCCAAATCATGAATAAGATAGTTTTTCTCATGGGGCTTCAACTGACGAGAAGCATAAGCAATAACTCTACCCTCCTGCATCAACACACACACAATACCAACTCTCGAAACATCACAATACACTGTATATGAACCTGAAGCTGATGGTAAAACTAACACTAGGGCTGTGGTCAAGGCAGTCTTGAGCTTCTGAAATCTCTCCTCACACTCATCTGACCACACAGAAGGAGCATCCTTTTGAGTCAACTTGGTCAAGGGTGATTCTATAGATGAAAACCCCTACATAAACCGATAGTAATAACCCGCCAAACCAAGAAAGCTACTAATCTCTGTGGCTGAGGATGGTCTGGGCAAACTTTGAACTGCCTCTATCTTCTTTGGATCAACCTGACTACCCTCGCTGGATACCACGTGCCTCAAGAAAGCCACTGAACTGAGCCAAAACTCACATTTGGATAACTTTGCATAAAGCTTCTCCTCCTTCAACCTCTGTAGCACAACTCTCAAATGCTTCGCATGCTCCTCTCGACTACGCGAGTACACCAGAATATCATTAATGAAAATAATCACGAACGAGTCGAGATAAGGCCGAAACACGTTATTCATCAAATGCATGAATGTTGTCGGGGCATTGGTCAGCCCAAAAGATATTAGAAGGAACTCATAATGACCATATTTAGTCCTGAAGGCTGTCTTAAGAATATCCGAGTCCCTGATCTTCAACTGGTGATAACCTGAACGGAGATCAATCTTGGAGAACACTCTCGCTCCATGAAACTGGTCAAATAAATCATCGATACGAGGCAAATGATACTTGTTCTTGATTGTTACCTTGTTCAATTGCTTGTAATCAATGCACATCCTCATCGTTCTATCCTTCTTCTTCACAAATAGAACAGGCGCTCCCCAAGGCGACACACTAGGCCGAATAAACCCCTTATCAAGAAGTTCCTGAAGATGTTCCTTCAACTCTTTCAACTCCACTAGTGCCATCCGATATGGTGGAATAAAAATGGGTTGAGTGCTCGGCACCAGTCAATACCAAAATCAATATCCCTATCTGGTGGCATACTTGACATGCCTGTGTGGTTCTCAGGCATTAGCAAAACCGAAGTTTCCCACACTAGACTAGCCAGTCCTCCTATTTCTTCTAGCAAAGGTGTCATTTCAATGTCCCCAAAGTGGCACACGACCCTTTCACAATCCCAAAATAATGTAGTAGCTTCTATGATCATGTTGTTAGGCTAGATCTCCAGAAGGGATGATAGATTACCCAGATATTTCTGACGAGGGTTTTGCACTAGAATGTAAATTTTCCCACCAACTTAGAAACCTTGGATGGATATTGGAGACCATGCCGAATCTGGGGACTTCATGCCTCATATTTCTGCAGGACAAACAAGGTTAGGCCCTTACCCCCACCAGACTCGACTATTTAATATCAACAATTAGCATGAAACATATAGTTCTCCAAATAAATGCACAGAACATGATTATGTTTGTTTGGGTTTAGGGAAACCCAGTGGACTTTTAGACAAGGCTATATTAAAGGATCATTATGTGGACAACATAACTGACCCGGCTAGGTTTGACTATGATGCATGCACAATTTAAACAGAGTAAGGTTTATATGGAGTGTTAGACTTGTACCCTTGAGCAGATTACTCAAGGAGGAAGGCACGGAACTGTCGACTGCACCGCTGATCGACTAGTTTTACCACAAATAAGCCTTTCCGAATTTAGGGGTAATGATATAGGAAGAGCGCAACCACTTATCAAGCGTTGCTATAGTATTTGTTTGGAACGAGTGGAGTATGATGTTAAGCATGATTATGCAATAATTAAAAGTATGTTGACATGTATTTGCACGTTTAAGAAAGCGATAAATATAGCAGTTTCATAATTTAAAGCAGATATAAAGGAAGGAAACAAGAAAGATATGTCAATTTTGCTTTTGAAGAAGAAATTAAATGCTTAAAGAAATTAAACAAGTAATTGCACATAGGGAGGGTACAAATTCACAAAAACGGTATGAAATGGTAAAAGCCTAAGTGTCCCCAGCAGAGTCGACATGCTGTCGCGCCCCCTTTTTCCTCGTGGAATAGGGTTCATGACATTTTGGTATGGGACAACTCATTCCTTTCGAGAAAGGGGTTTGCATTTTTTGAAGAGTTGCCACCTAACAATTTTAAGGTGCGTTAGGGCACCTATAGGGTTCATCTACAACTACGTTTGGTAACCAGAGATAGGGTAAGGGCTTGAAATTATCCTAAGGGGAAGGTGTTAGGCACCCCTCAGGATCCACTAGTGTGGTTCCCAGCCAAACAGTTTTTTCTGAATTTGTGCAATTAGTAAATAGACAAGTAGGGCTCAAATAATAAGGGATTTAAGTTTAAGTACACAAGTGTTTGAAAATGATTAATGAAAAAGCAAGATTTTGAAAAGAGTTACAATCTAAGCATGCTTATAAATGTAAAGGGGTGTCTTAGGTTTATTTATAATATGGATCACATCAATGCAATACCCGGTATGACACTCCTCAAAGAGGGGCTACACATGGTATTAGCTCTCCGGTCATCATATCCATACCTACCCTTTCCCACCCCGTGAAGGAAATTAGAGCAAAGGTTGGTCTTGACTCCTATTGCATGTTGTTACCCGTCTCTTCCTATCAGCCCCGGAGGAATTTAGGACTCCTTTTATTATAAGAAGAAGGTTCTAGGCAGACCCTCAGTTTTAAAGGCAAAATACTAAGGCAACATACAAAACATATAAGATTGCATTTAGGGGGGAAACATAGAAGCAAGTAGAAGGTTCAGGTATACCTCCACAAATAACGCACATAGATAGCATGACTCATGCACAACTAAAGTCTGAATTCAGAATCCTAAAGCAGGGTGTATAAGTGATAACATCATAACCAGATTTATTACCTAACTCAGAAAAGAAGTCCGAATCAGACCTGCCTGCTGACTTTAATAGTTGATAATTAAACAAAGGCAGTTCTAGTTTTATTTAAGTTATTACCTATGGCTTGCCTAGGCGTAAAACGAAATGCAGTAGTTATTCCGAGTTATTAAGATAGTTTGGAGATTATTTTTTTTTACCTAAAACATGTTGTTCTAGTTGATACGAAAACATCACAATGTGAAAATTATTACCTTACTACCTTTTCATGAATCAGTAATTAACTAGGCATTTTAAACAAAATGCAAACAGGATCCTAGAACATAATATCTAATATGCACATGAAAATGGCAGGGTTGTTGAAAAACAGAGTCCCTAAGGCATGATTTCTAAATGTACACAAGAGTTGCAGAATTGTTGAAATACGACTTCATGAGTAACAACTTTTATGTCAATGTTGTTATCGCCCTAGGAGCAGGATTTCTAGGTGATAGACATAAAACATGGATTAATGAATGAGGTGCTGAAGCAAGAAACATGGGTCCTAAGAACATGATTTCTAATGCATGTATGAATCCTAAGCATGGTTTCTATTGCACAATTAGGAATATAAACATAATAACATGTTTTCTACCCTTAACAATTTATAGCATGCATATTTAGCCCATCCCTATTCACTAGCCAATCCCGATACTTTTTTACAACAAGCTATTACAGACCAGCATGAAATGAATTACATAATGAAAATAAGAAGTTACACTATAGGAAGCCTGATTAGAACTTCCTCTCTTAGTTATGTAATCAATCACCTCAAGTGCCAAGAGTATTCCATAGCCTTTCTCATATCCTGGTGTGTTAGAGTTCCCTAAGGACCTCAAGGGATACCGGGTAGTGCTCACACCCAGATTGTATAACCAAGATAGAGCAAGTGCAGTATGGATGGGCCAGCTTTTATGTGTCCAAGTTTAGAGGGAGCTCAAGGGTCCCAAAGCAAGGCTCACACAAAAGGGGCAGAACCTAGTGGTTTAAGAGTATATGTGAGAGTGCTTGACATAGGTTTAAAGGAGTTGAGTTGGAAAACAGTTTTGAAAATGATTAGTTTGAAATAAGTTTGCAACAACAACAGATGAGTTGCTTAGGGAAAAAGTTTTGAAAGGGGAAGGGGATAGGAGCAACAACAACTTAGAACTAGCCAACACACATACAGAACAAGTTCAAAGAATAGTACAGTTCCAAAAGTACATATAGGGAAGTAGGGGTTGGGGACACAGAAGGCCCAAATCAGAAACACATAATCATGGCTGAGAAGAGATGCACATAGACCAGCAAATACAAGGAGTAAGTAGGGGCTGATTGGTCTTCAAAACACAAACAACTAGTTTAAGGGAATCATGCTTGAAATTATAATAGAAATAAGACATGGGACAGGGTGTGGGAGTAGTCATGCATGGGTCTATTGCACATAATTAGTCATGACTTAGTGTTAATTAGGTACATTAGGAGACATACTGATAAACAGGAACTCCGGTAGGCATGCTGATTACATTTGAACAAGAGAGGGCAGAACTTAAACATGCTGAGTGAAGCAGTGAACAAGAAGTGCAATTAAACAACATGAGCCATTAAGTTAACGCAGAAAGAGACAGGGATTGACAAACAATGGAGCACATAGAGTTGAGTTTCAGAATTGAACTAGGAACATACCAGTTAGGGAAGCAGAGTGCAGAAAAGTAAAGCAAGTATAGTTCCACAGTCGAGCCTTGGTTTTCAGCCGGCTAGACAAGCAGTAGCACAAGTAGTAGAGAAAGAAGAGAAAGTTTGAGTGTGTATGTGTGTGTTCTGAACTAAATGCTCGTGTCTTAAATTGAGAGTAGAAGAGAGTATATATAGTAGTTTAGGAGTGGGGCAGAATAAGGTAAAGAAATCATAATTCAGTAATCAAGGAAATTACATATGAAATTAGCATAGTCTTCTTTCAATAAAGGAAAAATACCCAACGGTTAAAGGATATGAGTCACTTAAGGAAAGAAAATCAAATCAGACCCAAGTAAAGAGGTAAGCAAATGGAAGTTTAATTAAGGAAGTAATCGTGAAGAATCAGTGACATTACGGACAATAAGGTAATAAGAATAATCAGAGTTATAAACAAGGGAATGAATCAATAATCAACACATAATTTTAAACAAGCAAATCAGTCAATCGAAATAATGCTGATTTGAAGAGAGGGAAAATATCAGTTTTCCATAAATAGACAAATAGGCAAAAAATAGAATTTCATAAATATGCATAAACTTGCCAAGGGATCGACTCAGATACCCTAGTAGAGATGAACTAGGGTAAAAGTCACAAGATACTGAATTAGGCTAAAGGGGAAAATCATGAAAGTCAAAACACAACACCAACAATGTAATAAGTAGCTCAGAAAGAATCAAAATCGAAGGAAAAACATAAGAAAATTAGAGCTTTAACACAAACTAGTTAGAGTCTAGACAATTTTAGCAGAAATCAGTCAATAACACCTAAGAACATATGATTAACACTCGAAAATCATGAAAACTTTGAGAAGACGAGTTTTAGTAAACCCTAGTTTAGAAAAGAGCAACTAAAATTGAAATAGTTACTCAAAACAGGGGATTTTTAAAGGAAAACGTTTAATAACACTTGAATCATCTCAGATCTATAAAGATCTGAGAAGAATCGAACAACAGTGAGTCTAGGGTTTCGAAAAATAGTAAAGATGAAGAAAAATCGGTTAGAAACTCATGGATACACTTAGATCTAAGACAGTTCTAAAGAAAAGTGGAAAATCTCAAGAGCTAGGGTTTCAGAGAACCCAAAAAAGATGAGAAAACATTAGATCATAACCGGTTTTAGCCGGAAAGGCCATGGATCTTACTCGAACAGCCATGGATGGCCGGGAAGTAGCATAAAAGACCATGGATAGAAGTTGAACAAGATCTGGACTATATCTCTTCGAGATCTTTCCACGAAATCACCAAAACGAGCAACCATGAGACGTAGGAGACAACTATACGCCTCAAACAGCCATGGGAATCCATGGATTGAGTGAGGATCGAAGGGGATTGGGCTGGTTTTAGGCGGCGACAGCTAGGGTTTGAGTTAGGTTTCAGAGAGAATTGAAGAGGAAAGGGGATTCAAGGGCGGCGGATTATAACAAATGAGTTAGGTTAGGGGGTCGTTTGGGTTAAAAAGGTAAGAAGAAATAGGGGACATTGATCTTAGAGATCAACGGCCAGGATGAGATGGGTAGGTGGGATTCTGGGTTTGGGCATGGGTAAAGGGGGTGTGGGTCGGGTTTTAATTAGAATTGGGTTGGGAAATTGGGGTCCAATTTTGGGCTACAATTGAAAGCCAATTTGGCTATATTAGATAGCCATTTTTCCCTATTTGATTTATAAAATTAGTAAATAGTTTCTGAAAACTAATTAAAGTACTAAAATGATTTATAATATATAATTAACAATTTAAAAATACAGTATTCAATTTTATGCATATAAAACATAATTAAGTCTTAAAAGGGCTAATATTGCAATTATGTGCAATTTAGCTTTAAAAATACTAAATAAAATTGTAAAAATATATAAAAATTACCTTAGCCATATTTTGGCATAAATATAGAAATACAATAGATGAATTATCAAAGTCATAATTTTGAAAATAATTATTGGGGATTTTATGGATAAAAAGGGAGAAAATAAGCTAATTTAAACCTTTAAAATTATGAAAATAATAATAAAACCTTTGGACATGCTTATATATGCATATATATACTATTTCGAAGATATTTTGCATTTTGAAAATATATAGAGAAAAATTGGGTATCAACTGCTGCCCCTCTTCACCCGGGAAGAATGAAAGAGTCTCTAGATAAAGAAATGATGTCCAATTTTGACCGAGCGAAACGGTTCGAAGAAGATTTAGGCTGCACCCTGGCTTTTGAGTTGCCAACATATCCCTGGTTTCATAGAAATCAGGCCCTATGTAGTTCAAGATCCATCGGCGGAGTATACCGACGAAGACCTTTCAAGAACGGGCGCAATATCTAGGGCTGGGTGAGTGAGTGGTTTATGGGAATGGTTAGGTTTGATATGGCTGAGGGAACTGGAGCGGAATCGCTCCTGCTGGGGTAGCTGTTGCTCGTCAGTTTACCAGCAATTAGAAACAATACAAGCGTATACTGTGCATAAATTTAAACATGATGCAAATTCCCGTTGGACCATGAGTGTTGTCTTTGGACGATGAGGATGATGTCCTTAGACCATGATGTCCTAGGCCATGAAGCGTATGATAAAGGATTCGCAGGCCATGAAATGATGTTCTCGGGCTATGAGGATGGTGCCTCCGAACCATGACGCCTTTGAATAATGATGTGCAAAAAATCGAAAGAGAACTTTAGGCCATGACATGGTGCTCTCGGGCTATGAAGATGGTGCCTCCGAACAATGACACCTTTGGATGAGTTGGCTATATTTCAGCCCATGAAAGATGCAGTAGTATGATACAGACAAGACAAAGCTTAGTCTTGCAAATTTGAATGGCAAAGCTTAGCCCATAAGAAAAGTGAGATAAATAGTGCTTGAGATGATGCTTAGTCTCGAAGAAAATTGGAGGCAGAGCTTAGCCTTGGAAGGTAGACTGATAGCCTTATGCAAAGATGAGAATGTAGACGGAGGTAGAGCTTAACCTCGGAAGGCAGAATGGTAGCCTTATGCAAATTAGAAGGTAGAATGGTAGCCTTATGCAATGTAGATGTATATGGAGACATCGTTTAGTCTCGGAAGGTAGAATGGTATCCTTATGCAATGCAGATGCAAATGGAGACAACGTTTAGTGTCGGAAGGCAGAATGGTAGCCTTATGCAATGTAGATGTAGATGGAGGTAGAGCTTAACCTTGGAAAGCAGGATGGTAGCCTTATGCAATGCAGATGGAGACGACGTTTAGTCTCGAAAGGAAGAATGGTAGCCTTATGCAAATTGGAAGGCAAAATAGTAGCTTATGCAATGCAAATGCAGATTGAGACAACGTTTAGTCTCGAAAGGCAGAATGGTAGCCTTATGCAAGAAATAAAATAACAAATGACAGTAGAGTTTTCTTAGCTGAAAGAAAATTGCGGCATTATGATTACTGGGAGCATTGTGACTATGGAGCATCACTGGTGTGTGCTGCAACGGTTCGGAGAGCTGTATTCTTGAACAATGTTTGTTCCAGGGGCGTATAGTGCATTTAATGATTTTGTAATCCTAGTGCCTGCATTCAAAGAAAAATTGTGAGTTTTGTAAGGGGGAAGGTTAGTTCGTATCCCCGCTGGCTTTTCTTGACTCGTTCGGATTTGGTCTGGTGATACCGTCTGTATCATTGGGTTAGCATTGCTAAACAAAGCAGTTTCAATAATAAACATGCATGATTTTGTTAAAGTATGGCATAAATGTATAATTAAAAATAGCTTTCAGATGAACCGACGATTGTGATGTAGTTCGGGACATTGCAACCTCTCCTTCTACGGAATTTTGAGGGTCCTCCTCAAAATTCTACCCCAGTTTGATGGGTTGACATTCCTGATTGTTGCTTGTGTGGCGATCGGCTGAAATTACTTCGGAATTTTGAGGGTCCTCCTCAAAATTCTGCCTCAGTTTCCAATTGCGGGGGGAAATGAATTTTTTTATTGAATTGTGACCGAACCTATAGGGCTACCTACGTATCCCCTCTTAAATGGAAATCAGGTCAGGCATAGTTCAATTTACATCATATAAGGAAAGCGTAAGGATTACACATAGTAATGCTTGACTACATCTAAATTAATCGTCTTTGGCCAGACTTCTCCGTCCATGTCTGCAAGTATGAGGGCTCCTCTTGTCAGAACCCGGTGAACCATGTATGGACCTTGCTAGTTGGGAGAGAACTTCCCTTTGGCTTCATCTTGCGGAAAAATTTTCTTTAACACCAGTTGCCCCGGTGTGAACTGTTTTGGCTTGACACTTTTGTTGAAGGCTCTAGTCATTCTATTGTGATAGAGTTGACCATGGCATACTGCATTCATTCTTTTTCCGTCTATAAATGCTAGTTACTCATAACGACTTTTTACCCACTCTGCATCGTCGAGATCGGCTTCTTGTATCATCCTTAGGGAAGGAATTTCTACCTTAGTGGGAATGACAGCCTCTGTACCATAAACCAGAATGTAGGGGGTTGCCCCGGTTGATGTGCGGACTGTGGTGCGATACCCCAGTAGAGCAAATGATAACTTCTCGTGCCACTATTTATGCTTCTCTATCATTTTCCTCAATAACTTCTTGATATTAGTGTTGGCGGCTTCTACAGCTCCATTCATCTGAGGCCTATAGGCTGTGGAATTCTTGTGTCTGATCTTGAAAATTTCACACATAGCCTTCATCAATCGCTGTTGAGGTTGGAGCCATTATTAGTAATGATTGACTTTGGAATCCCGAATCAACAAACAATGCGGTCGTGGACGAAGTCTGCCACGACTTTCTTAGTCACTGCTTTATAAGATGCTGATTCGACCCATTTGGTGAAATAGTCAATGGCTACCAGGATAAACCTGTGTCCATTGGAAGCAGCAGGCTCGATTGGTCCAATAACGTCCATTCCCTAGGCGGCGAACGACCACGGTGAGCTTGTTATGTGAAGCTCGCTTGAAGGTACCTTTATCATGTCTGTATGTATCTGACAACGGTGGCATTTCCAGACATCCTAGATGCAGTCCGTTTCCATAGTCATCCAAAAGTAACCAGCCCGGAGTATCTTCTTTGCTAAGACAAAACCGTTCATATATGGACCGCAGGTCCCATCATGAATTTCCTCTAGTAGCCTGGATGCTTCCTTTGCGTCGACACATCTTTAATAATCCTAAATCAAGAGTCCTCCTATACAGGATTCCTCCGATGTGAAAGAAGTTGTTGGACAATCTCCGAAGTGTGCGTTTCTGAGTAGGATTTGCAAGCTCCGGGTACTCTCCTTTTGCCAAATATTCCTTGATATCATGAAACCAAGACTTTCCGTCTGCTTCCTCTTCAACATGGGCACAATAAGCTGTCTGATCATGGATTTTCACCGGAATAGGATCAATAAAATTCTTGTCGGGATGCTGTATCATAGATGATAGGGTAGCTAATGCATTGGCGAACTCGTTCTGGATTCTAGGAACATGTAGATACGGTAGTATCTTAGAGTTCTTGGTTTCCTATTCTTCTCGTACCTGATGTATAAGTAAGTCTGAATCTCCAATCACTAGCAGCTCTTGAACGTTCATGTCAATGGCCATTTTGAGTCCTAAGATGCAGGCGTCATACTCGGCCATATTGTTGTTGCAGGGGAACTTGAGTATGACAGACACCGGATAATGCTGACCCGTTTCTGATATTAGGACTGCTCCTATGCCAACTCCTTTAAAGTTTGTTGCTTCATCAAAGAACATTCTCTAACCGTCATAGGATTCCACAATGTCTTCTCCTATGAATGATACCTCTTTATCAAGAAAATAAGTTTTCAGGGGTTCGTATTCTCCATCCACGGGGTTTTCAGCAAGGTGGTCTGCCAGTGCCTATCCCTTGACCGCTTTCTGAGTTACGTAAGCAATGTCGAACTCACTCAACAGGATTTGTCATTTGGCTAGCTTGCCAGTGGGCATATGCTTCTGAAAGATATACTTCAAAGGATCCATTCTCGATATGAGATATGTATTATAGGCACAGAAGTAATGTCTCAGCTTCTGGGCTACCCAAGTCAAAGCACAGCATGTGTGCTCCAATAGAGAATACCGGGCCTCGTACGGGGTAAACTCTTACTGAGATAATAAATGGCCTGCTCCTTTCTCCCCGTTTCATTGTGCTACCCCAGAACGCAACCAAAAACTCCATCCAACACTACAAGGTAGAGCAATAAGGGTCTACCTGGCTCGGACGGGACTAAAACTGGTGGTGTTGATAGGTACTCCTTAATTTTGTCGAAGGCCTTTTGGTAGTCATTAGTCAATTTGGTAGCGGCGTCCTTCTTTAACATCGTAAAGATTGGCTCACAGATAACTGTAAACTGTGTTATGAATCGGCTGATGTAGTTAAGCCTTCCCAAGAAACTCATCACCTCCTTCTTGTTACTTGGCAGTGGTAGTTCTTGAATGGCTTTGACTTTTGATGGATCCAGTTCTATTCCTCGGCGTCTCAAAATAAACCCAAGCAATTTCCCATCAGGAACCCCAAATATGCACTTGCGGGGTTTAGTTTCAGGTTGTACCTCCGTAGTCTACTGAAGAATTTCCTCAGATCTTCCATGTGGTTAGTGGCCTTCTTGGATTTGATAATAAAATCGTCCACATATACCTCTATCTCCTTGTGTATCATATTATGGAAAATGGTAGTCATGGCCCTCATATAGGTGGCCCCTGCATTCTTCAGGCCGAATGACATCATCTTGTAGCAGTACACTCCCAACGGCGTAATGAAAGACGTTTTCTCAGCATCTTCCTCATCCATCCAGATCTGATGATAACTAGCGAAGCAATCTACGAATGACTGTAACTCATGCTTAGCGCAATTGTCAATCAGGATGTGTATATTTGGTAAAGGGAAGTCATCTTTCGGACTGGCCCGATTGAGATCCTGGTAGTCGACACAGACTTTGACCTTCTCATCCTTCTTTGGTACTGGCATAATGTTGGCTAACCATTTCGGGTATTCTACTACCTTGAGAACCTTAGCTTTGATCTGCTTGGTGAATTCCTCCTTGATCTTCAGACTCATATCAGGCATGAAATTTCTGGGCTTTTGCTTTACCGGTGGACACATTGGATCGGTTGGCAGTTTGTGAGCCACAATGGACGTACTTAGACCAGTCATGTCATCATACGACCAAGCAAATATGTCCTCATACTCTTTCAGAAATTCTGTATATTCTCTCTTCTCTGATGGTGATAGGTGAATGCTGATTTGTGTTTCCTTGATGTTTTCTGCATCTCCCAGGTTGACAATTTCGGTCTCGTCCAGGTTGGACTTAGGTCTGTTCTCAAAGTTCTCAACTTCTTTGACAATTTGTCAGGTATGTCATCTTCCTCTGAATCAACATCCATTTGTTGCATTGTCTCATACATGTCACAGTCATTGGTTCATCAAGATAAGTAATAGTAATATTGTATTTGTAAAGCAAGGAAAGAAAATGATAGCAATAACATTAGTTCATAAGAAAAATTGAATAACTGTTTTGAACATCGAAGATT
Organism: Nicotiana sylvestris; assembly: GCF_000393655.2. NCBI lineage: Eukaryota > Viridiplantae > Streptophyta > Magnoliopsida > Solanales > Solanaceae > Nicotiana > Nicotiana sylvestris. Next base: position 110,029,987 of record NC_091064.1, read on the forward strand.
TTATTGCGGGAATTGAAAAATGCGAAAAGAAAATCATTTAGTAAAAACAATGAATAATGTTTGTTTTAGCCTTGCTACCCCGAGGCATGTCGGGCTTTGGTTGTTCTGATGGTCCAATTCTTGAGATGTGCCCCTCTGCTCATAGCTTGTATGGAAGGGCCTTCCTCCCCCTCCTCCTCGAGAATAACACAACAGTCCATATCACTATCTTCTAGGAACAAGTTCTTCACTACTGCAAGTGCTTTTTCTTCATCTGACCCATAAATAATGTCAGCTTATTGGAAAGTCTACTCCAGATGCGGTATTGGTTGCTCTAGTAGATAGTAAGGGCCACGCCATGGTGGCGACCAGTTATTGAATTCTTTCTAGGTGTAATCATATCCCAGACCAAAAGTAGTGCCATGTTTCTTGAGTTTTATAGGTTTAGAGATTCCTTGGAGGTTCTTGTCGAGCCCTTTTCCAGGTTCGTACCCACTCCGATTCAGTATACTCTCGATTTTGCTATCCCACCATTTGTCTTTGTCGACAGCATTGACCCGTTCGATATGGTGGTAAGTTTCTCCACCTATTTTCCTTCTTCCCTCAATTTCTGGAATGGTCTGGCGACTGTATATAGGGTTGCTACCGTCGCCGTGAATGATCACTTCCTGGTGATTCTATTCGAACTTTACTACCTGATGCAGCGTTGATACTACAACCCTAGTAGCATGAATCCATGGCCGTCCCAACAGCAAGTTGTAAGATGCTGGTACATCTATCACTTGGAAATCGACCTCGAACTAGGTTGGTCCCATTTGCAGGCATAGAATAATATCCCCAATGGTGGACCTCTAAGAACCATCGAAGGATTTCATTAATCGCTCCATCCTTTATCTCATGCAGCCCTTTACCCAACTTCATGAGTGTTACCAGCGGACAAATGTTAAGACTCAGACCTCCATTGACTAGGATTCTGGTGATGAAATAATCTTTGCATTGCACGGTGATGTGCAGTGCTTTGTTGTGCCCCAACCTTTAGGTGGCAGCTCGTCCTCATGAAAGGCGATCTTATGACTTTCTAGAACTTGTCCTACCATATTAGCAACTTTCCCGCTAGTGATGTTACTTGGTACGTATGCTTCACTTAACACCTTTAACAAAGCATTCTTGTGTGCCTCAAAATTTTGCAGCAAAGAGAGAATGGATATTTGTGCTGGCGTCTTGCTTAACTGGTCGATGACTGAATATTCCTTGGCCTGTTTTTTCCTCCAAAGGTCGTCAGGACCTGTCTCAATGAGGGGCGACCGATTAGAGGCCTGCTTGCTTGATTCAACTAGATGTTTAGGGTTATAGACTCTACCAGTTCTTGTCATACCCTGTGCTACAACAGTTTCTTCAATCCTGACCTTGCCCTTCCTTCTCGCCTCGGCTGTATAGTCTCAGGGTACAACATTTGTATAGAATGGTGACATGGTTGACATCGCCACTTGGATCGGCGCGGCTATCCTTTCTTCGAATGGAACATGTGCCTTGGGTGGCAAGACTGCAACCTCAAATGGTGTGGATGCATTTGCCGGAGACACGAATTCAACCACAATCGGTGCTGGTGTCTTTGCGGATGGCACGACTTCATCAAGAGGTCCAGACATATTCACCTCAGTGTGTTCAGATGGTTGGATGTGGACTATGATTGGATTGAGAGTAATTGTTGGTTTCTTTGGGTCATCACATTATGTGATCAACCCGATTGATCCCTTGGGATCCCACTCATCTTCTATTTCAATCATGTGGATACCTCCACCCTTATGGTCTGGTAGAGGGTTTTTGCGGACATTTGGAGCGGGTTCTTTTGCCACAATGATCTTGTTATCAATCAAAGATTGTATCTTATCTTTAAAGGAACGACACTCATCAATGATGTGCCCTTTCATGCTGGAGTGGTATACACAAGACTTGTTTGAGAAAGATTCTCAGGGGTTGCAGCATGGATGAGGGTGACATAACCAGCAGTTTTGAGTCTCTCATACAGCTGGTCAATGGGTTCGGCGATGGCTGTATATTGTTTTGGAGGTATACGATCAAAATTAGGTCAAGGTCTAGGGAAGTTTTGGCGTGCAGGGGGTGATTGATAATGGGATGGTTGAGCATTATAAGTTTGGTAGACATGAGTGGGTTGGGAGTATTTGGGTGAAGTAGGTTGATATGTAGGAGGTGGGGATGACTGATAAGTGGGTGGCGGAGCTTGGTATGAAGGTGAGAGTGCTTGGTAATTTGGGGTTGGCTAGTATGTGAGTAGAGGTGTTGGGTAAGTTTGGTATTTGAGGGGAGATTTGGTCCTCTGTGCAACCATCATGGCCCCTACGTCCCTTTTCTTGGACACACCATCGGACTGTAAAGCCTTATTTGTAGCTTGCAAGGCCTCGAAGTTTGTAACCATACCGCTTTTGATACCTTCTTCAATTCTTTCACCCAATTTGATAATATCGGAAAACTTGTGGTTCTCAATCATCATCACCCATTCATAGTACTGCGGGTCTTGAGCCCGGACAAAGAACTTGTTCATTTTCTCCTCTTCTAAGGCAGGTCAGACCTTAGCAGCTTCGGACCTCTAGCGAGTAGCATACTCACGAAACGTCTCTGTGGGCTTCTTTTTCAAATTCTGGATATAGAAAACGTCTGGTGCATTCTCTGTATTAAACCTGAATCTATCCATAAAGTCAGATGCCATGCCTACCCAGCTTGACCATTTCTTGGGATCTTGGCTGATGTACCAAGATAACGCATCTCCTTTTAAACTCCTCATGAATAGCTTCATGTGGATTCTTTCATCATTCCCTACTACGACCAGCTTGTCGCAATATGTCCTCAAATGGACCCTTGGATCACCCGTACCATCAAACATTTCAAACTTAGGAGGTTTTTACCCCTCAAGCAGTTCGACATCAGGCTGTATGCAAAGATCCTCATAGTTTAGCCCATCGATTCCTTTGTTTCTCTCAACGCCCTGAATTCGGCTGGTCAATTTCTTAAGTTCCTCGGCCAAGATCCTGATAAGCAGATTCTTTTCATCAGACTTAGGTGTGCCTGAGATAGGTTGGGTGGAGTGTGGCATGGTCTCCATGTAGATAGGAGTGTTATGGTGGCCTGGTGCATGGCTGTGGAAATGGTCATTTGCGGAGTTCTGAGGTTCTGGGATGAGTAGTGGAGTGTTGTTTGGGGTATGGCAGGTGTTACATTGGTTCTTTGGTGGAGCAACGTGATGTGAGGAACGAGATGATTCTGTTGTTTTGGAATATTTTGAGGAGGTGTAGGGTTTTGAGTGTTGGGGAAGTAGACATCAGGGGTGCTGAGGGAAAATGACAGGCTTGTCAGATTCCGAACCTGATCGAGCTCTTCCTGGAATTTCAATAGTTTTTGTTCAAGTTGTGACACATTCTCGTTAGGAACCCGAATACCCTGGCCATCAGTGGCCTCAACCCGTTCCGCTGGGTTCTCCTTTCTGATGTTGTTCATATCTTCCATCTTGCCTTTGTTCTTGCTTTTAACAGGACTAAGAGGAGGAGTGGGTGGAGGGCCCCTGGATCATGTGAAATAATATGATGATGCCAGAGTGCACGAACTAACCTTTGAGGAGGGGAATAATAAAAACAAAAATAAAAACAAAAGGTAATCAAGTTAGTGAGGATTATAAAAAGTATTGCAATATTTAAACACATAGTGCGGGAATGTAAAGCGTGTCCTAATTTGGGAACCTCTTTGTGCCCGAGGTAGGCCTAGTGACAAATTGATTTGGAGAACTTAGAATTCTAAATGCCTCATTTTATTGATTAAAATAGACGAATCCCAAAATGACACTAAATAAGCAAGGAATAAAAGTCACTAATGGCAATTGGCCTTATTACATTCATAAAGTGAAAAAGGTAAACTCCTATCCATTTGGTCCCAGAAAGACCTTCCCAAACTCGGCATCCCTGGCTCCATCGAATAGCTTCCCCAATTTGCAAAGTCCCAGCAACAGGTATGCTCTGGCTAGATATCCACCTTCGGTCCCTTCAGCTTTTTGACAGTCTTCAACCCTTTTGAGAAATTTTCTCTCTAGTTCTACTATGCCTCACTCCAAGTATCCTAGCCTTTTGTTGGCACCGATATCCATGTCTTTCTATTCCTCAATCAGCTGGTTGGACTCTTGTATCTAACGGTGTTCGCTCTCGCACTCACGGATCCTTTTGCACAGCTGGTTGTACTTGACTTGCGTCTGGGCCTTTTCATCTATAATTCCGTGATCTCAAACGAACCCTGGCTGGACCAGACCATCCCAATTGTCTTCCAGCCAACTCGAATAGAAAGGGGTACAACCAACGTGATATCTATCTGGATCGATGGTGTCTTTCCCCATTACAATCTTGCAGTACCACATGTGTTAGGCTTGGCACTTGTAGGGACTATCATCATTTTGGAAGTCAGCTCGGAAATGGCTCATCTTATCGACCCTGGGTATGACTTGCTTCCTACATGCTTGCCTCATAACTCGAAGATGGATATAAAGGTATGTTCTTCTTAGACTAATTAGTATCAGGAAAGGTGCATCTCTAGATCGGGCGATGAACTCCTCTATCGGAAACCACTCGAACATCCATTGAACCTATTCTTCAATTAGATTATCAAAGAGCTCAGCCCATCCTTTGTCATTCTCAGGCTGAGTGAACATGTCGGGGATGTAATTATTTCACTTTGGGTGGTGGTAAGCGATGTGATCATCCCAGACCCTGCGCTGGATTTCTTGTCGGTATTCGCCCTTCTGGAGATGTTCCATGAGCTAAAGCTGAAGTAGTAGATTGCATCCTTCGAAGTGTCTTGCTCCTTGTTGACACTTCTCCAAGGCTCGGTATATGTCTGCAATGATCATGGGTACAATGCTGAATATCTGCCCACCAATCCCCTCCATTAAGGTTTTTGTTACCATAGCCAACCTTGTATGGATTCTCCCTTTCTTCATCGGAAACACGATCAGACCCAGGAAGCAAAACATGAAGACAAAAACCCTACGATGGATGTGTCCCAAGGACGTGATGGCAAACTCGTTAGGGTAGGTACGGTATGATTTGCTGTGACCGTATCTTTCATACAAGTAGTCAAAAGGGATGTATGATTCCTTCAGGCATACCAATTCTGCGTTCTTTTTCAAACCCATCATTTTAAGAAAACCCTTGCCTGTGTGGTTCTCAGACATTAGCAAATCCAGAGTTTCCCACACTAGACTGGCCAGTCCTCCTATATCTTCTAGCAAAGGTGTCATTTCAATGTCCCTAAAGCGGCACACGACCCTTTCACAATCCCAAAATAATGTAGCAGCTTCTATGATCATGTTGTTAGGCTGGATCTCCAGGAAGGATGGTAGATTACTCAGATATTTTCTGACGAGGGTTTTGTCACTAGAATGTAAATCTTCCCACCAACTTAGCAACCCTGGATGAATATTGGTGACCATGCCGAATTTGGGGACTTCATGCCTCATATTTCTGCAAGATAAATAAGGTTAGGCCCTTACCCCCACCAGACTCGACTATTTAATATCAACAATTAGTATGAAGCATTTAGTTCTCCAAATAAATGCACAGAACGTGATGATGTTCGTTTGGATTTAGGGAAACCCAGTGGACTTTTGGACAAGGATATCTTAAAGGATCATTATGTGGACAACATAACTGACCCGACTAGGTTTGACCATGATGCATGCACAATTTAAACAGAGTAAGGTTTCTATGGGGTGTTAGACTGGTACCCTTGAGCGGACAACTCAAGGGGGAAGGCACGGAAATGTCGACTGCACCGCTGATCGACTAGTTTTACCGCAAATAAGCCTTTCCGAATTTAGGGGTAATGATATAGGAAGAGCGCAACCACTTATCAAGCGTTGCTATATTATTTGTTTGGAACGAGTGGAGTATGAAAATAAGAAGTTACACTATAGGAAGCCTGATTAGGACTTCCTCTCTTAGTTATGTAATCAATCACCCCAAGTGCCAAAAGTGTTCCATAGCCTTTATCATATCCGGGTGTGTTAGAGTTCTCTGAGGACCTCAAGGGATTCCGCGCAGTGCTCACACCCATATTGTATAACCAAGATAGAGCAAGTGCAGTATGGAAGGGCCAACTATTATGTGTCCAAGTTCAGAGGGAGCTCAAGGGTCCCAATGCAAGAGTCACACAAAAGCGACAAAACCTAGTGGTCTAAGAGTATATGTAAGAGTGCTTGACATAGGTTTAAAGGAGTTGAGTTGGAAAACAGTTTTGAAAATAGTTAGTTTGAAATAAGTTTGCAACAACAACAGAAGAGTTGCTTAGGGAAAACAGTTTTGAAAAGGGAAGGGGATAGGAGCAACAACAGCTTAGAACCAGCCAGCACACAGAGAACAGGTTCACAAAATAGTACAGTTCCAAAAGTTACATACAGGGAAGTAGGGGTTGGAGACACAGAGGGCCCAAATCAGAAACACATAGTCATGGCTGAGAAGAGATAGGTTGGGTGGAGTGTGGCATGGTCTCAATGTAGATAGGAGTGTTATGGTGGCCTGGTGCATGGCTGTGGAAATGGTCATTTGCGGAGTTCTGAGGTTCTGGGATGAGTAGTGGAGTGTTGTTTGGGGTATGGCAGGTGTTACATTGGTTCTTTGGTGGAGCAACGTGATGGTGAGGAGCGAGATGATTCTGTTGTTTTGGGATATTTTGAGGAGGTGTAGGGTTTTGAGTGTTGGGGAAGTAGACATCAGGGGTGCTGAGGGAAAATGACAGGCTTGTCAGATTCCAAACCTGATCGAGCTCTTCCTGGAATTTCAATAGTTTCTGTTCAAGTTGTGACACATTCTCGTTAGGAACCCGAATACCCTGGCCATCAGTGGCCTCAACCCGTTCATCTGGGTTCTCCTTTCTGATGTTGTTCATATCTTCCATCTTGCCTTTGTTCTTGCTTTTAACAGGACTAAGAGGAGGAGTGGGTGGAGGGCCCCTGGATCATGTGAAATAATATGATGATGCCAGAGTGCACGAACTAACCTTTGAGGAGGGGAATAATAAAAACAAAAATAAAAACAAAAGGTAATCAAGTTAGTGAGGATTAAAAAAAGTATTGCAATATTTAAACACATAGTGCGGGAATGTAAAGCGTGTCCTAATTTGGGAACCTCTTTGTGCCCGAGGTAGGCCTAGTGACAAATTGATTTGGAGAACTTAGAATTCTAAATGCCTCATTTTATTGATAAAAATAGACGAATACCAAAATGACACTAAATAAGCAAGGAATAAAAGTCACTAATGCCAATTGGCCTTATTACATTCATAAAGTGAAAAAGGTAAACTCCTATCTATTTGGTCCCAGAAAGACCTTCCCAAACTCGGCATCCCTAGCTCCATCGAATAGCTTCCCCAATTTGCAAAGTCCCAGCAACGGGTATGCTCTGGCTAGATATCCACCTTCGGTCCCTTCAGCTTTTTGACAGTCTTCAACCCTTTTGAGAAATTTTCTCTCTAGTTCTACTATGCCTCACTCCAAGTATCCTAGACTTTTGTTGGCACCGATATCCATGTCTTTCTATTCCTCAATCAGCTGGTTGGACTCTTGTATCTCACGGTGTTCGCTCTCGCACTCACGGATCCTTTTGCACAGTTGGTTGTACTTGACTTGCGTCTCGGCCTTTTCATCTATAATTCTGTGATCTCAAACGAACCCTGGCTGGCCCAGACCATCCCAATTGTCTTCTAGCCAAATCGAATAGAAAGGGGTACAACCAACGTGATATCTGTCTGGATCGATGGTGTCTTTCCCCATTACAATCTTGCAGTACCACATGTGTTAGGCTTGGCACTTGTAGGGACTATCATCATTTTGGAAGTCAGCTCGGAAATGGCTCATCTTATCGACCCTGGGTATGACTTGCTTCCTACATGCTTGCCTCATAACTCGAAGATGGACATAAAGGTATGTTCTTCTTAGACTAATTAGTATCAGGAAAGGTGCATCTCTAGATCGGGCGATGAACTCGTCTATCGGAAACCACTCGAACATCCATTGAACCTATTCTTCAGTTAGATTATCAAAGAGCTCAGCCCATCCTTTGTCATTCTCAGGCTGAGTGAACATGTCGGGGATGTAATTATTTCACTTTGGGTGGTGGTAAGCGATGTGATCATCCCAGACCCTGCGCTGGATTTCTTGTCGGTATTCGCCCTTCTGGAGATGTTCCATGAGCTAAAGCTGAAGTAGTAGATTGCATCCTTCGAAGTGTCTTGCTCTTTGTTGACACTTCTCCAAGGCTCGGTATATGTCTGCAATGATCATGGGTACAATGCTGAATGTCTGCCCACCAATCCCCTCCATTAAGGTTTTTGTTACCATAGCCAACCTTGTCTGGATTCTCCCTTTCTTCATCGGAAACACGATCAGACCCAGGAAGCAAAACATGAAGACAAAAACCCTACGATAGATGTGTCCCAAGGACGTGATGGCAAACTCGTTAGGGTAGGTACGGTATGATTTGCTGTGACCGTATCTTTCATACAAGTAGTCAAAAGGGATGTATGATTCCTTCAGGCATACCAATTCTGCGTTCTTTTTCAAACCCATCATTTTAAGAAAACCCTTGCCTGTGTGGTTCTCAGACATTAGCAAATCCGGAGTTTCCCACACTAGACTGGCCAGTCCTCGTATATCTTCTAGCAAAGGTGTCATTTCAATGTCCCCAAAGCGGCACACGACCCTTTCACAATCCCAAAATAATGTAGCAGCTTCTATGATCATGTTGTTAGGCTGGATCTCCAGGAAGGATGGTAGATTACTCAGATATTTTCTGACGAGGGTTTTGTCACTAGAATGTAAATCTTCCCACTAACTTAGCAACCTTGGATGAATATTGGTGACCATGCCGAATTTGGGGACTTCATGCCTCATATTTCTGCAAGATAAATAAGGTTAGGCCCTTACCCCCACCAGACTCGACTATTTAATATCAACAATTAGTATGAAGCATTTAGTTCTCCAAATAAATGCACAGAACGTGATGATGTTCGTTTGGATTTAGGGAAACCCAGTGGACTTTTGGACAAGGATATCTTAAAGGATCATTATGTGGACAACATAACTGACCCGACTAGGTTTGACCATGATACATGCACAATTTAAACAGAGTAAGGTTTCTATGGGGTGTTAGACTGGTACCCTTGAGCGGACAACTCAAGGGGGAAGGCACGGAAATGTCGACTGCACCGCTGATCGATTAGTTTTACCGCAAATAAGCCTTTCCGAATTTAGGGGTAATGATATAGGAAGAGCACAACCACTTATCAAGCGTTGCTATAGTATTTGTTTGGAACGAGTGGAGTATGAAAATAAGAAGTTACACTATAGGAAGCCTGATTAGGACTTCCTCTCTTAGTTATGTAATCAATCACCCCAAGTGCCAAAAGTGTTCCATAGCCTTTATCATATCCGGGTGTGTTAGAGTTCTCTGAGGACCTCAAGGGATTCCGCGCAGTGCTCACACCCAGATTGTATAACCAAGATAGAGCAAGTGCAGTATGGAAGGGCCAACTTTTATGTGTCCAAGTTCAGAGGGAGCTCAAGGGTCCCAATGCAAGAGTCACACAAAAGCGGCAGAACCTAGTGGTCTAAGAGTATATGTAAGAGTGCTTGACATAGGTTTAAAGGAGTTGAGTTGGAAAACAGTTTTGAAAATAGTTAGTTTGAAATAAGTTTGCAACAACAACAGAAGAGTTGCTTAGGGAAAACAGTTTTGAAAAGGGAAGGGGATAGGAGCAACAACAGCTTAGAACCAGCCAGCACACAGAGAACAGGTTCACAAAATAGTACAATTCCAAAAGTTACATACAGGGAAGTAGGGGTTGGAGGCACAGAGGGCCCAAATCAGAAACACATAGTCATGGCTGAGAAGAGATGCACATAGACCAGCAAATACAAGGAGTAAGTAGGGGCTGATTAGTCTTCAGAACACAAACAACTACTTCAAGGGAATCATGCTTAAACTTATAATAGTAATAAGACTTGGGACAAGGTATGAGAGTAGTCATGCAGGGGGTCTATTACACATAATTAGTCATGACTTAGTGTTAATTAGGTACGTTAGGAGACATACTGATAAACAGGAACTCCGGTAAGCATGATGATTACATTTGAACAAGAGAGGGCAGAACTTAAACATGCTGAGTGAAGCAGTGAACAAGAAGTGCAATTAAACAACATGAGCAATTAAGTTAACGCAGAAAGAGACAGGGATTAACAAACAATGGAGCACATAGTGTTGAGTTTCAGAATTGAACTAGGAACATACCAGTTAGGGAAGCAAAGTGCAGAAAAGTTAAGCAAGTATAGTTCCACAGTCTAACCTTGGCTTTCAGCCGGCTAGACAAGCAGTAGCACACGTAGTAGAGAAAGAAGAGAGAGTTTGAGTGTGTATGTGTGTGTTCTGAACTAAATGTTCGTGTCTTAAATTGAGAGTAGAAGAGAGTATATATAATAGTTTAGGAGTGGGGCAGAATAAGGTAAAGAAATCATAATTCAGTAATCAAGGAAATTACATATGAAATTAGCATAGTCTTCTTTCAATTAAGGAAAAATACCCCACGGTTAAAGGATACGAGTCACTTAAGGAAAGAAAATCAAATCAGACCCAAGTAAAGCGGTAAGCAAATGGAAGTTTAATTAAGGAAGTAATCGTGAAGAATCAGTGACATTACGGAGAATAAGGTAATAAGAATAATCAGAGTTATAAACAAGGGAATGAATCAAAAATCAGCACATAATTTGAAACAAGCAAATCAGTCAATCGAAATAATGATGATTTGAAGAGAGGGAAAATATCAGTTTTCCATAAATAGACAAATAGGCAAAAAATAGAATTTCATAAACATGCATAAACTTGCCAAGGGATCGACTCAGATACCCTAGTAGAGATGAACTAGGGTAAAAGTCACAAGATACTGAATTAGGCTAAAGGGGAAAATCATGAAAGTCAAAGCACAACACCAACAATGTAACAAGTAGCTCGGAAAGAATCAAAATTGAAGGAAAAACATAAGAAAATTAGAGCTTTAACACAAACTAGTTAGGGTCTAGACAATTTTAGCAGAAATCAGTCAATAATATTTAAGAACATATGGTTAACACTCGAAAATCATGAAAACTTTGAGAAGACGAGTTTTTGTAAACCCTGGTTTAGAAAAGAGCAACTAAAATTGAAATAGTTACTCAAAACAGGGGATGTTTAAAGGAAAATGTTTAATAACACTTGAATCATCTCAGATCTATAAAGATCTGATAAGAATCGAACAGTAGTGAGTCTAGGGTTTCGAAAAATAGTAAAGATGAAGAAATATCGGTTAGAAAGTCATGGATACACTTATATCTAAGACAAATCTAAAGAAAAGTGAAAAATCTCAAGAGCTAGGGTTTTAGAGAACCCAAAGAAAATGAGAAAACATTAGATCATTACCGGTTTTAGCCGGAAAGGCCATGGATCTTACTCGAACAACCATGGATGGCCAGAAAGTAGCATAAAAGACCATGGATAGAAGTTGAACAAGATCTGGACTAGATCTCTTAGAGATCATTCCGCAAAATCACAAAAACGGGCAACCATGAGACGTAGGAGACAACTATACGTCTCAAACAGCCATGGGAATCCATGGATTGAGGGAGAATCGAAGGGGATTGGGCTAGTTTTAGGTGGCGGCGGCTAGGGTTTGAGTTAGGTTTCAGAGAGAATTGGAGAGGGAATGGGATTCAAGGGCGGCGGATTATAACAAATGAGTTAGGTTAAGGGGTCGTTTGGGTTAAAAAAGGTAAGGGGAAATAGGGGTCGTTGATCTTAGAGATCAACGACCAGGATCAGATGGGTAGGTGGGATTTCGGGTTTGGGCATGGGTAAAGAAGGTGTGGGTCGGGTTTTAATTAGAATTGGATTGGGAAATTGGGGTCCAATTTTGGGCTACAATTGAAAGCCAATTTGGCTATATTTTAAATAGCCATTTTTTCCCTATTTGATTTATAAAAATAGTAAATAGTTTCTGAAAACTAATTTAAAGTGCTAAAATGATTTATAATACATAGTTAATAATTTAAAAATACAGGATCCAATTTTATGCATATCAAACATAATTAAATCTTAAAAGGGCTAATACTGCAATTATGTGCAATTTAGATTTAAAAATACTAAATAAAATTGTAAAAATATATAAAATTACCTTAGTCGTATTTTGGCATAAATATAGAAATACAATAGATGAATTATCAAAACCATAATTTTGGAAATAATTATTAGGGATTTTATGGATAAAAAAGGAGAAAATAAGCAAATTTAAAACTTTAAAATTATGAAAAAAATAATAAAACCTTTGGACATGCTTATAGATGCATTTATATGCTATTTCAAAGATATTTTACATACTGAAAATATATAGAAAAAATTGGGTATCAACACATAATAATAGTATCGCCCACCGAAGTAGATACATGAACAAATGAAACAAGAGACTCACAGGGCGTATCCAAACAACGAGAAAAATATGATGACACATATGAAAAAGTGGAACTGGGATCAAATAACACAGAGGCATCCCTGTGGCAGACTGAAACAATACATGTAATCACAACATCTGAAGCAATAGCATTGGGTCTAGCTGGAAGTGCATAGAAACGGGCATGACCACCACTTGATCGACCTCCCCTTCTAGGGCGACCCCTAGCTAACTGTCCTCCACCCCTAGCTGGGTGGGTGGGTGGTGAAGTAACTGGTGCTGAAGTCGATGGCTGGCTCCTCTGCTGAGATGAGCCCCCAAGATAACGAGGACACTGCCTCCATATGTGACCCAACTCTCCACACTCATAACAACCCCCTGGTGCTGGAGACGGGGACTGAAGGGAACCCCTAGCACCAAGATGATTAGCAGAAGAACCTGGCATAAAAGAGCCCTGAACTGAAGGAGCACGGGATGAACTCTAGGCTGAAAGGGCACTGAGTGATGAATGACCCTGATGATAACTATGAGAACCATGACCCGATGACGCCCCATGATAACCTGGGCGAGCTGACTGAGTATGCCTGAATGGACGGCCTCTACCGTGCTGAAACTGACCTCTCGAAGGAGCACCGCCATAACTACTAGATCCTCGAGGCCTCTTGGCCTCCCTCTCATCTCGCTCCTGGCGACGACCTGAATCAATCTCGTGAGCAATGTCAACAACCTCCTCAAAAGTAGCACCAGACACCCTCTCCCTGGTCATGAGAATTTGAAGTTGATATGTGAGGCCATCGGTGAACCTCCTGATCCTCTCTCTGTCCGTAGGAACCAACCAAACAGCATGACGATCTAACTCCGAGAACCTCATCTCATACTGCGTCACAGTCATATCTCCCTGACGTAACTGCTCGAACTGCCTATGCAGCTCCTCTTTGCGAGACTGTGGCACATACTTCTCCAAAAAGAGAACGGAGAACTGCTGACAGGCAAGGGGTGCTGCACCAATAGGCCTACGCCTCTCATAAACCTCATACCAAGTGAAAGCAGCTCCAGAAAACTGAAAAGTAGTAAATGCGACCCCGCTGGTATCCAGGATACCCGTTGTACGAAGAATCCTCTGACACTTGTCCAAGAAACCCTGGGCATCCTCGCCCTCTGTACCATTGAAAGTCGGAGGCTGAAGTACGCCAAACCTCTCCAATATGTGTTGCTCGTCCTCTGGCATAACAGGAGCTATATAGTCCTGAACAGCTGCAATCAGCTGGGCTATAGGTGCCCCCGGTGTTTGAAGTCCTTGCACGACCTGCTCAGGTGTGCGAGCGGCGGGAGTCTGAGTGCCTCCCCTGGCCTAAGAAGTAGCTGCGACTGTAGTAATTGAGACCGCCTGAGCTAGGCCAGTGCATACTGATAGAATCTAGGCCAGGGCCTCCTGAAGACCTAGAATCACAATGGGCACAACTAGTGCTGCTAGAGCGTCTACAACTGGTACCTGATCATGAACTGTGGCGGCTGGTGGATCTGCCGATGCTGCCCTAGCTGCTGCGGGCTACACCCCTACCCCTACCACGACCTCGATCGCGTCCTCGGCCTCTAGTGGCCCCAGCTGGTGGTACTGGTGGTCGTCCATCCTGATCGGTTGCACGTGTCCTCACCATCTGTGAGAGAATAGAATAATAGAGTTTAGTACTCGGATCAACAGATTCGCACGACAAGAATTTCAAGAATATAAAGATTTCCTAAAGGTTCTGCAGCCTCTCGAGGATAAATATAGACGTCTCTGTACTGATCTACGAGACTCTACTAAACCTGCTTATGACTCGTGAGACCTATGTAACCTAGGCTCTGATACCAACTTGTCACGACCCTAAACTGGACCTAGTCGTGATGGCGCCTATCGTGAAAAAAGGCCAGCCAACACAAACCCCCAATATCAACTAAACAGTTATAGTAATTCATTTTAAGTCATTAATAAGCTATAAATCCCAAAATATAGAGTAGAATAGAATAGTGCGGAAACAAACACAGCCCGACATCAGGGTGTCACCAGTTATGAGCACCTAAATTCGTCTGAGAGAATGAAAAGACAACATAGTCTAATACAAAGTTAGTACAAAGTGAAATAAATATAGGAGGGAGAAGCACTGCGCTACAAATGCCGAGCAGCTACCTAGTCAACTCCGAACAAGCCTGCTCGAAAGCAAATCAGCACTCGCTAGCGTGACCTGAGACTCCTGGATCTGCACACAGGGTGCAGGGAGTAATATAAGTAAGCCAACTTAGTAAGCAATAAATATAAAGGCAGTTGAGCGATAAGAAGACAAGTAAAACACAGCATAATGCTACAACAAAACCTTATATAAAACCAGAACTATGCAATTAAACAGTAAAAGCTCGTAAAAACACCTTAGTTCAGTAAAAACCTCTTTAAAACATCTTTTAGTAGTTCAAACGAGTGATGAAAATAGGGAGAAAAGGATAGGAACATAAATCAGCCCCTCGGGCAAAATACCAACAGAATCAGCCCCTCGGGCTATCTCACAATCTCTCGTATCAGCGCCTCAGGCAATAACATGAAACAACAACAGCCCCTCGGGCAATATCACATCTCACACTGGATACCCGTGTTCACTAGGGGTGTGCAGACTCCGGAGGGGCTCCTACAATCCAAGCGCTATATCAAGCCATCTCGTGGCATAATCAAACTGGCCCTCAACCTTATAATCGTGAATCAGTACACATTATTGTGGTGCGCAGCCTGATCCCATAATAACCTCACAACACAGGCCCTCGGCATCACTCAGTCAAAAATCTCTCAAACCACTCGGGCAACAGTAAAACATGATGCTCAGCCCAAAGTATCATTTAAAATGTTAGAAATGGAGTAATAGCCTGTTTGGCCAAGCTGGAGAAATCAGCTTATTTTGAGAAGTGCTTTTGAAAAAAGTACTTTTGAGAGAAGCCTTTTGTGTTTGGCTAATCAGTCTGAAAAGAACTTTTGAGAAATAATTTGTGTTTGGCCAAGCTTTTTAGAAAGTGCTTTTAAGTGTCAAATTACGAATAAGGACATGAATAGATTTACTTAATAATTAATATTATAAGTAAATAAATAATATCAAAATTTTGTTATTACATGCAATAATTAAAAAAATCATTTTATTTAAGTAAAATATGAAAATAAAATTAAAAAGTACTTAATTCTTTTAATATAAGTTAAATATATTAAAATTCCTTCAACAAATATAAAAGCATTCACCCCTAAAGTCACTATATATTAGAAAGTTTTCCTAAAAATAAGAAGAAATATTTATAAATTAATATCCTAAGTATTAGGTTTAAGGGTTATTTTGGTATATACTATATTTTGTTAAGGGTATTTTAGGTAAGAAGAAAAGCCAAAACTGCTTCTGCTTCTGCTTTTGGAAAGAAGCTACTTTTTTCTACTTCTCTGAAACTGCTTCTGCTTCTTCCCAAAAGCACTTTTTTCCCCAAATAAGCTTGGCCAAACACCTCAAATTAGGAAAAAAGTGCTTTTGGAAAAAAAAAACACTTTTTTTCTCTTGAGAAGCTTGGCAAAACATGCTATAAATATGGTTGAGTTATGAAAATAGTAAAATACAACATGACCGAGCATAAATATGAAGTCAAAACACTGAGGAACAGTAGTAAGATCCCTTAAGGGTCCAAAACAGTTGGAACGAGGCCCAAATATGGCATTCAACCCAAAACATGATAATATTTTCCAAAACACAATGGTAGCAAACAGTTTTCAATCAAATACGCGGTTAAATAGTCATACGGGATGGACTAAGTCACAATCCCCAATGGTGCACGACCCCACGCTCGTCCTCTAGCGTGTGTGTCACCTCAAAGTAGTACAACAGTGTGAAATTCGGGGCTTCATACCCTCGAGACAGCATTTACAATCATTACTTACCTCTATCTGGTCCAAATTATAGCCCGCGATGTCGTTACCCCTCGAATCGGCCTCAGGATGCTCCAAATCTAACCAAAAATAGAAATACCATCAAAATATGCTAAGGGAACAAAGCCCACTCGAAAATAACCAATTTACATCAAAATCCATAAATTGGCCAAACACGACCCTCGGGTCCATGTCTCGAATTCCGATAAAAATCACAATACTGAAATCCTTACACTCTCACGAGTTCGTACATATCAAACACATCCAAATCCGACCACAAATGACCCCTCAAATCCCTACTCAAAGGTCTCTAACTTCAAACCCTAGTTCTTCAATTTTTGACCACAAATTTCCATAAAATTTAAGCCTAATCAGTGAAATAACACCATAGAAATGAGTTTTAGGTTCAACAATCTTACCTCAACGAAGTTCCCTTGAATTCCCTCTTCAAAATCTCCCAAAAGGCTCCAAAATTGACTTAAAATGGTGAAGAAATGCTGAAAATCACGAATGGGGGTTTATATACTTTCTGGCCCAGGGTTTTCGCACTTGTTTTCCATTTTCCGCACCTACGGAGCCACTTTTGCGCTCAACAAAACTGCTCCTGCGGTTTTCACTTAAACCCCTAGGACCGCACCTGCGCATACCCTTCCGCACCTGCGGTCTCGTAGGTGCGCTGAAATTTCCACACCTGCGCCTCCAGACCATCTCGCCCAATTCTGCATCTGCGACCCTCTGGGCGCTTCGACCCGCACCTGCGGTCCCAAAGTCGCAGATGTGGTTATGATAGACTTCAGCAGCTTCAACTGCAACTCCCCAACTCCAACTTTTTCCGTCAACCATCCGAAATCACCTCGAGGCCTCCGGGACCCCAACCAAAAGCACGAACAAGTCATATACCACTATCTACACTTCTACCAATCTTCGAAACACCTAAAACAACATCGAATCAACCAAATGACATCGGATTCAAGCCTAAGGTTCCAAAAACTTCTGAATTTCGCTTTTGATCAAAAAGTCTATCAAACCTTGTCCGAATAACTTAAAATTTTGCACACACATCACAAATGACGCAACGGACCTGCTCCAAATTCCGAAATTCTATTCCGACTCCTATATCAAAATCTCACATATCAACCGGAAAACACCAAAATTCCAATTTCGCTAATTCAAACCTAAATCTACTCCGAACTTCCAAAACACATTACGATCACGATCCTAAGTCCCAAATCACCTCTCGAAGCTATCCGAATCATAAAGATCAAATTCCGGGATCGAATACTCACAAGTCAACTTCCAGTTGACTTTCTAACTCAAAGACCAACTTTGGAGACTAAGTGTCTCAAACCTTACCAAAACCATTCCGGATTCGAACTGACTAACCCAATACCATATAACACAGATAAACAAAGCAATAAGAAGTAGAAATGGGGGAAACAGAGCGATAACTCATGAAATGACCGGCCGAGTCGTTACATTTGGCCAGATACTAATTCGGCTGCACATCCTCAAGTCCCAGGTAGGAATTCAAAGTACGCTGATCAAATTTCACCTTGAGGTTGCGCAATTTGGTAACCTTGGTTCCTTTTACAATATGCAAGTGTTGGCATAGAACTCCTGGACAAGGTGTTCCTTGATATCAACTAGCTCCTCAGTAAATTGCATCCTGCCTTTTCTCTTTGTAAGCTATTCAAGGACTACTAGATTGTACTTTTCTAGGTCCTCGTTGAGGAATTGCCTTTCATAAGTGAGGACCTTTCTTTCCACCACTTTTGAAGTCCACATAAGCATTAAAGCTCAAGAACCGGTGTTCCCAAACCACTTTTTTCTTAGTCCTTCTTGTGCCAAACCTTGCAATCTTTCCCCCTTTTGTTATCAGGTGTATCATCAGAACCAGAGTCTGGTGCAGCTACATTTGACTCATGGCTAGTACTAGTTGTGCTCTAAGGGTACCCTGAGATGTGGAAGGTCCAGCTTGGGTCTCAGACTGTCCCTGTTGTTGAGACTGCTCCTCATTATTCTCTTTTGACTGAGATAATGAGTTGCCTTCGGAGGTTTTCCTAGACAGGACATAAGAATCAGAATTTGAGATGCTCCGAACTTTCCCTTGGCCGGTTGTTTATTTCTTGGCGATTTCTTTTTGTGCACTAAGATTGATGCCACATCTACCTCTTCCCTTCCCTTGGCTACCCTTTCCTTTAGATGTCTCCGCCTTTCCTCTTGATAGTACCATTATCTGTTTATGCACAAAGAAAGTTGTCAGTTGGTATAGAAGCTATTGACATGAGGGACAAAGCAGTTAGGAGTCACATTAGTAGTAGAGGAAAGCATAAGAGCAGTGGGGTGTTCATTGTTAAACATGCAGAAGACAGAGTGAAAGTGTGGTTCGCACAATTCAAGTGCAGTCCAGAAAGTGAAAGTGTGTTCCGCGAAAATCAAAGTGCAGCCACATATCTCATAGATGCATCAGACCTTTACAGAGAAGTCTCTGAAGGACACTGAGGAGACGATTCTAGGACCGTAGAAATCCAACTGTGGTTTGCACAATTAAATTGCAGTTCGAACTTGAGTAAAAGTACTCAGGTCCCAGAGAAGAAGTTCTTTGAAGGACAGTGTGGACCTCTCTTTGCGGAAATGAAATTTCAAGTGCAGTCCGCACAATGAAATTGTGGCTGCATAACTAGGGTTATCAACCAGGCTACCTAAATCAGCAATTGTATACGGTCCGCACAATCAAGAACAGTAAAGTACGAAGGTCAATTTCTACTTTGGTTATGCAATTGTTTGTTCAATCCAACTAGGTAACATGGTAAAGGCATGATAGCAATAGTCCTAACCAAATCTAAGAATAATTTTACAATTACCCATTCTTAAACTACCCCACTTGGACACAGATAATGGATGTCACATAGATGTCCTATTTAAAAACAAAAATAGATTCAAAAAAAAATCATCAAGATTGAAGTTATGCATACTAGATTGTGCAAGTATGATTAGAATGAATAAAATGTGAGTAGCTGTGTGTGGTCAAATGTGCGAGGAAATGGTTCTTTAGTAGAATCTCAGTCAGAGGGTGAAAACGGCAAAAAGTGTAAAATGATGACCTACTATTTCTCTCTCTCTATATATATATATATACATATATATATATATATATATATATATATATATATATACATATATATATATACATATATGCATGGGTCGGGTCAAAGAGAGGGTGAGTGCGACCGCAATATTCCAAATACGGTCTGCACTCTATTACCTGGGTGGTGGAGAGCTTGTATTGTGCGGTCCGCACTTTTTCAAGTGCGTCCACACGTCTACCAATATATTTTCAGTGACCTCCCTGAAATTGCTCTCTTGTGGCTGCAAAATTATTTGATAGGCTGCAAAATTAGCTCCGCACTGTTGTGAGAAAATTTTAGAGACCCTTATTTTAGTACTTGAGCTACTTTTTGAAAATGCGGTCCGCAGTCAAAATCTGCAACCACAATCAAATTTTTGTGGCCTGCATTTCCTCTTTTGCGGCCGCACAAATAAAAGTGCGGCCTGCACTTTGTCATGCAATGCCACATCTTCAGCCATTTTTTAATACCCAACGCTGATCACGACAGCACACTTCAAAGCTAGTTAACAATAATAAACAACATCTAGACTAAAAAAGAAATAGGAAAAGAACTTGGGTTACCTACCAAGAAGCGCCTTAATTAACGTCGTGGTATGATGTAATCTCATAGCATCTTCAATTGAAGTAAAGAACCGCCACCAACAATTTTAAATGGTCCATCCACTTTGATTTAATCTTTCCGAAAAACATTCTTAACCTTGAGTTGAACAAGAACACTAGATAACCGGCCTTGAACTCCTTGTTCCAAATATACTTGTCATGAGGTACTTCATCTTTTCTTTGTACAAGGACGAACTCTCATAAGCATGATACTGGAATTCATCCAATTCATTCAAATTTGCAACCCGCAAGTTAGCGGCTACATCCCAATCAAGATTTAATTTCTTCAAGGCCCACATTGCCTTGTGTTCTAATTCTACCGGAAGATGTCAAGCTTTTTCGAACACCAACCGATATGGAGATATTTTGATAGGTGTTTTGTAAGCCTTTCAATATGCCCATAAAGCATCATCAAGCTTCTAAAACCAATTCGACCGATTTGCATTCACCGTCTTAGACAAAATACTTTTTATCTCGCGGTTGGAAACTTCCACTTGACCACTTGCTTGTGGATGATAAAGGGTTGTCACTTTAGAGTGACACCATACTTGCTGAGAAAAGTGTCAAAAACCTTGTTACAAAAGTGCGACCCTTCATCCCTTATAATTTCCCCCAAACTCCCAAACCTTATGAAAATGTTCCTCTTCAAGAAATCCAATACATTTCTATCCTTATTTTTGGGTGAATAAAACTCTTCAAGCCATTTAGACACATAATCTACCGTGACCAAAATGTAGATGTTACGACAAGAACTCACAAAAGGGCCCATAAAATTAATGCCCCAAACATCAAAGATATTAATCTCCAAGATGGTTGTAAGGGACATCTCACGTTTCTTTGGAATTCCACTGGCCCATTGACATCTATCACATCTTCATAACAATCATTTGCATCTTTGAAGAGAGTAGACCAATAGAAACTACAACTTAGGACTTTAGCCGCCATTCTTGAGCCACCATGAGGACCACCATAAGGTGAAGAATGACAAGCCTCATGAAGATCACTTTGTTCTACATCCAGCACACATCTTCTAATCACCCCATCCGTGCAAATCCAAAAAGGTATGGTTCATCCCTATAGTAGTCTTTACGATCCCTCTTGATCTTCTTCCTTTGGTTTGAAGTGAACTCTCTCAGAACGATACCACTCACAAGGAAATTTGCCAAATTCGCAAACCATGGTACCTCTTTAATTGAAAGTGCCAAGAGTTGTTCATCAGGAAAAGTGTCATTGATCTCAAGGCCATCATGTGGCCTCCCCTCCTCTTCCAAACGAGACAAGTGGTCCGCAACTTGATTTTCACTTTCCTTCTTATCTTGGATGTCAATATCAAACTCTTGCAATAAAACCACTCATCTCATAAAACGAGCTTTAGATTCCTTTTTGCTCATAGGATAGTGAAATGCTGCATGATTCGTGTGCACAATAACTTTGGCACCCATCAAGTATGGGCAGAACTTCTCAATAGCAAACACAATGGCATGTAGCTCATTCTCCGTAACAGTATAGTTGACTTGGGCATTATTCATGGTCTTACTAGCATAGTTGACCGGGTGGAAAACCTTGTTGATACGTTGCCCCAAAACGGCCCTAATCACTATATCACTTGCATTACACATGAGCTCAAATGGCAAACTCCAATTTGGAGAGGTAATGATAGGAGTAGTTTTCAACTTGAGCTTCAATTGTTCAAAAGCTCTCATACAATCATCATTTAAATGGAAATTTGCCATTCTCGAGGAGTTTGTGCAAAGGTTTCACCACTTTAGAAAGTCTTTGATAAATCTTCGGTAGAATCCAACATGGCCCAAGGAACTCCCCACATACTTTACCGAAATAGGGGCTGGAAGCTTAGAAATAACCTCAATTTTTGCCTTATCCACTTCAATACCATTCTTTTAAATCTTATGGCCAAGGATAATGCCTTTCTCATCCATGAAATGACATTTCTCCCAATTGAGTACCAAATTTGTTTCCTCATATCTAGCCAAAACCTTTTCCAAATTAGCAAGACAATCATTAAATGAATCCTTAACCACCGAAAATTCATCCACGAAGTCCTCAAGGTAATCTTCCACCATGTCCGTGAAGATAGCCATCATGCACCGTTGAAAAGTAGTCAGTGCATTGCACAATCCAAAG
Source organism: Nicotiana sylvestris (assembly GCF_000393655.2). NCBI lineage: Eukaryota > Viridiplantae > Streptophyta > Magnoliopsida > Solanales > Solanaceae > Nicotiana > Nicotiana sylvestris. Next base: position 110,052,288 of record NC_091064.1, read on the forward strand.
GGCATCCTCTTAAAAGCAAAGGTACCATATGGGCATGTAATGGTGGTTTTCTTTTGGTCTTCCGGTGCAATAAAAATTTGATTGTATCCTAAGTGACCATCAAGAAAGAAATAGAAAGTACGACCGACCAACCAATCAATATTTGATCCATGAAAGGGCTCTAATGGTCCTTCCTTGTAACTTTGTTGAGCTTACGATAATCCATACAAACTCTCCAACTGGTTATCATTCTTGTGGGTATCAACTTATTCTTATCATTGGTAACAACTGGCATACTCTCCTTCTTTGGGACACATGGAACCGGAGAAGTCCATGAACAATGTAAATGAGCATCCAACAATTTGATAATCTCATTTTTGACCACCTCTTGCATAGACCATTAAGTCTTTGTTGATGTTCAATAGATGGTTTAGCACCATTATCCAACTTGATCTTATGCATGCAAAATGCGGGGCTTATACCCCGAATGTCTACGAAAGTCCATCCAATAACTTTCTTCCCCCTTTGTAAGACCACCAATATGGAATCTACGTGAACATTATTCAAACAAGAGGAAAGAATAACTGGTAAAGTAGAACAAGGGCCAAAAAATTCATACTGAAGGTGGGGTGGCAATGGCATCAACTCCAAGGTAGGTGGCTCTTCAATTGAAGTCTTTGTAGGAGGAGTCTTCCTATTCTGACAACTTTTAGGGTGTGTAATTGTAAGACTCCCTTCCTTGCAAAGAGTTCACACATTCTATGAAACCATCCATCTTATAACCATCAAAGTTGAGAAAAAATGGTTTTCAACATGTCACCAACATTAATTGTGGTACTAGTATCATCAACAATGACATTGGTCACCAAATCCACAAAAGCACACACCTCATTGCTATTTGGTTGACGCATAGACTTGCAAACATGAAACATTATTTGTTCACCATTTCGGAAAGTGAATTCTTCGGCTTCAACATCACAATGGGCCTTACCAGTAACAAGGAAAGCCCTTCCAAGAATGATAGGTACTTCATAATCAACCTCACAATCAAGAATAACAAAGTATGTCAGAAGAATAACAGTCTTTTCATTGTGAGGTCGGCCATTTGCAGCCCCAAAGATGTGGGTCTTGGTTTCCCAATCCCCAAAGGTTTGAACATCGAATAGGGCGTCAAATTGATACTCGCCCTAAGATCACAAAAAGCTTTAGCAAAATTGGCACTTCCAATAGTACAAGGAATTGTGAAAGTGTCGGGATCCTCCAACTTAGGAGCCATGGATTGAATAATTGCACTCATTTGATGAGTGACCTTGATCAATTAAAAGTTCATAGACCTCTTATTGGTCACAGGATCTTTCATTAACTTGGCATAACCGGCATTTGTTCCAAAGCTTCCACCAATGGTACATTAATAGAGAGGCCTTTCATTATTTGAATAAACTTCTTGAATTTATTCTCACCATTTTGCGTAGTGAGCCTTTGAGGGTAAGGAGTTAAAGGCTTTGGAAAGGGTGCCTTAGCCTTTTGCACCACAGGATCCAACATGTCAATAATGTGTTCCCTAGATGGGTTCACCTCCTCTCGGATCTCTTCCACACTATTATAAATATCAATCCAAACATCATCATGTACCTGAAATTCATTTTGTGGGACTTCCTCCTCTTGGAATGCTTGGTAATTGGTCATCATGTACAAGTTGCTTTTCATTTGAGCTGGGTGCATTCTGGCCTCTTCCACTTCTTGTGATAACTACCATAGCATGCCCCATGTTGTTACCACACTTTCTGTTCACTACTGTATCATTTGGTAATGCACCCTTAGGATGAGTATTAAGAGCTTGAGAGATTTGCCCCATTTGCACTTCAAGATTCTTAATAGATGTAGTATGTGAGGCAAGTTGGACATCCGAATTCACATTCTTTTCCATCATTTGCTTGAACATGTTCTCAATATGAACTATTTCATTGCTTAAGGAACTTGAACCGTGGGAAGGATAAGGATGCGGATTGCATGGTTGTTGGTACATTGGAGGTCTTTGGAAAACCCAAACTCCGATTTGCATGATTGTTATCATTCCCTCAATTTCCTTGGTTTTTACCTCCCCAGTTCCCTTGGGTTATGCCAATTCCATTGATTGTTAGAACCTCAATTGCCTTGGTTATTTTGAGATCATCGTTGATTTTGATTGAAGCCCTTGAAATTGCTCCATTGCACCTTGGTAATTGTTCACAAATTGTACCTCTTCTTCTTGCTCTTGATAGGATTCATATTGATCATAACCACAATCATTTTGTGCATAAGTCACTACCCGAGGTTGAAATTGGGGACCTTTTGTACGCTTTTTATTGGCCAAAATACTCACCCCCTCCATGGAATGAACTTTCTTAGGAGCTTGAGTTTGATGAAGTTGAGCCTTAGCGAGTTGAGTCATGGTTGTGCTAAATTCGGCAATAGCTTGCCCATTGTCTTGCAATTCTTTATAAAGGTAATTTATGTTGGGATCACCTTGGGGAACATTGGCTCAGGATTTCCAAGCCGAAGAAGTTTCTGCCTCTCATGAAGAATCTCACATGACTTCGCATAAGGTGTTATCATGAAATTACCTTTGGCCAATTGATTGACCACATATTGATTTGTGGTATTAATACCATGGTAAAAAGTTTTTTGGATCATGTTTTCAGTCATATCATTTTTTGGGGAACTCCTTCACCGTAGTCCGACACCGCTCCCAAATCTCATGCAAAGGTTCATTGGGCTATTGCTTAAAAGCCAAATATTTTATACTGTAGAGTTTCCATATGCCGGGGAGAGAAGAAATTTGAAATAAAATTCACCGATAATTCATCTCGTGTATGAATTGAATGATTAGGCAATCGTTCCAACCAATCCATACTCTTACACCTTAGTAAGAAGGGAAAAAGCTTTAACCACAATGCATCTTCCGAGACATTTGTTTGTTTGCTTCCCCAACACGTATCTACAAAACCTTTCAAATGCTTGTAAGTATTTTGAGTTAGTGCCCCGATGAAATAACCTCGTTGCTCGAGCAAAGTGAGCATCACATTGGTAATTTGAAAGTTACCTGACCTAATGCAAGGGGGGAATATGGCGCTTGCATACTCTTCATTGGCAAAAATCCGGTGTTGAGCCGCTTTTGGTTGTAGTGGTGGTGGAGGCACATTGTCTTGTTGCTCACGGGCTCGGTGGTTTTGTTGTGTAACTTGTGGAATTTCATCAAGTTGTTCCTCCTTTCCATCCACCTTTCCCAATGGTATGTTTCCAAGTTTGTTGTTCGCCATTTGAAACCTAAAATCACTTCAACAAGTTAGAATCACGAAAGTAAAAAAAGATACTCAAGAAACAAACTCAAGTATATAGCTAACACCGTAAACTCCCCCGCAACAGCGTCAAAAATTGATCACGTCCAATTCACACCCCAATTAAGGGAATATGAAATGGTCGTTACAATAATGGAACCTAATACGAGTCGGGGTCAAAGCACAAGGAGTTTAAATTGGGTGTTATGGTAATATTTAAGAGAGCAACTTGAAATAACTAAATTTAACTTCCAAATAAAAGTGTGTATCAGTTTTGCTGATTAAACTATTGAGGATTTTGACTAAGCTAGCAAACAAGTAATAATTGAAATGTTTTTGAAGTTTTACCCTCCCAGACCCCACTTGTGGGATTCATGGGTTTGTTGTTGTTGTTGTTGTTGTTGATGTTGTTGTTGTTGTTGTTGTTGTTGTTGTTGTATCAAATAGAGAAAAGCCTAGGATTGTAAATATAACCTAGGTGTTAACCTAATGGGTAAAGTAAATTTATGCTTGCTTGGTTGATCGAAGTTATTATGACTCTCAATACTCATGTACTCACTCAATACCTCTCGGTTAAAGAGTAATTATCTTTGAATTAGCTCTCTCAAGTCCAAATAGGTAGCTATAAATGCAATTGAATATGAGTCCAAGTTTGATTATTCCTATATCTTGTTCAAATCCTTTAATTAAACTAATCAATAACTCAACTAGTTCAAATTCTTGTTAGCCAAATTTTCATAGATTAAATTCCTCTTTTCAAGTAAGAGCAAAGCCAAAGAGACATAAATCAATGTTTACAACCATCAATTCTAACTTTAAATCATAAACAAAGCTAAATAATACTATCCCAATCAATAGCAAGCATAATATTAAACACACATAAGTTTACACACTAGAGTTGGATCACAGTCCTAGATAAAAATCTAGCTACTCATGTTAATAAATATGGAAAAAAGAAAAGAAGAACAAATTAAAGATATAAAACTAAATTAAAATGAACTATTACATTATCCTCTCTAATTGTAGCTCAAAGTTGCTCCTAATGGCCAAAAATAAGGAACTACCAGCTGCTACAATGAAAATATACCCTAAAAATCATAAATTTCTATTTATAGGGCTCCCAAAATCTCTGACAAAAATGCCCTTCGGAGGGTTCTTCGGCCGAACTACAACTTATGTGTTCTGAACTTCAGCTGGGTTGATGATGATATGCTTTCAGTAAGAGGAGTTCTGTGGTCGCACTTTAGCTTGCGACCGCACTTTAATTTTTGCAGGCCATATTTGAGGAGGTTTCAAACTTGTTCAATTGCTTATTCTCTGATCTTTCAAGCGTGCCAGTACGAACCTATTTTGCATGCCAAGTGCGACCATGCATTTTAATATGTGGACCGCACTTCTACCAAAAATCCATGAAGCGTCAGTTCTTCTTCTACGACCGTATTCCATCTTCTGTGAATCGCACTTGATTTTGTAGCCGGAGATGGAACTTTGCGGACCACACTTTTCTTAGAATTCTCCTCTTTTCTTAACTTGGATATCTTCATTGAGCTTACATTCTCCAGCACACCTGCAATTCAATCATTTTCATTAGATTCGGAGATAAAAATTAGTACTTTCGGACCAAAAACTATAGCTAGAAGGCACAAATAAGTGGTTAAAGACCACACTTATCAAGGAACTTTTGAACAATTGAAGCTCAAGTTGACAACAACTCCTACCGTTATATCTCCAAATTGGAGTTTAACATTTGAGCTCGTGTGCGATGCAAGTGATGTAGCTGTTGGGGCTGTTTTGGAGCAACGTATCAGTAAAGTTTTTACCCGATCTACTATACTAGTAAGACCATGAATAGTGTCCAAGTCAACTACATCATTACGAAAAAGGAGCTACTTGCCATTGTGTTTGATATTGAGAAATTTCGCCCGTACTTGATGGTTGCCAAAGTTATTAGACACACGGATCATGCAACACTTCGCTATCTTATGAGCAAAAAGAAATCTAAAGCTCGTTTGATTAGGTGGTGATTTTGTTGCAAGAGTTTGATATTGACATCCAATACAAGAAGGGAAGTGAAAATCAAGTTGTGGACCACTTATCTCATTTGGAGGAGGAGGGGAGGCCACATAATGGCCTTGAGATCAATGACTCTTTTTTCGATTATCAACTCTTGACATCAATGAAAGACGTACCATGGTTCGCAGATTTAGTAAATTTCTTTGTGAGTGGTATCATTCTGGAAGATTTCACATCACACCAAAGGAAGAAGATCAAGAGTGATTGGAAAGACTATTATTGAAATGAACCATACCTTTTCCAAATTTGCACGGATGAGGTTATTAGAAGATGTGTGCCGGATGAAGAACAAAGTGATATCCTTGGGGTTTGTCATTCTTCACCTTATGGTGGTCATCATGGGGGGATTAAGAATGGCAGGTAAAGTCCTAAGTTGTGGTTTCTATTGGCCTACTCTCTACAAAGATGCAAATGATTTGGTAAGAAGATGTGACGAATGTCAACGGGTCGATGGAATTTCAAAGAAATATGAGATGCACATTACAACCATCTTGGAGATTAATATATTCGATGTTTGGGGCATTGACAATATAAGTGCTTTTGTGAGTTCATGTTGTAACACCTACATTTTGGTCGCAGTGGATTATATGTCTAGATGAGTTGAAGCGGTTTCTTTACCCAATAATAAGGCTAGAAGTGTGGTGGCTTTCTTGAAGAGGAGCATTTTTACAAAGTTTTGGACTTCGCGGGCAATCATAAGTGATGAAGGGTCTCACTTTTGCAACAAGGCTTTGGACACTTTGCTTGGCAAGTATGGTATTACTCACAAAGTGACAACCCTCTATCATCCACAACCAAGTGGTCAAGTAGAAGTTTCCAACTGAGAGATAAAGAGTATCTTCTCCAAGACGGTAATGCAAATCGATCGGATTGGTCTAAGAAGCTTAATGATGCTCTATGAAATATAGCATGACTTACAAAACACCTATCGAAATGTCTCCATATCTGTTGGTGTTGGAAAATCTTGTCATCTTCCGGTGGAATTAGAGCACAAGGCAATGTGGGCTTTGAAGAAACTAAATCTTTATTGGGATGTAGCTGCTAACTTCCGAGTTGCATATTTAAATGAATTGGATGAATTCCGGTACCATGCTTATGAGAGTTCATCCTTGTACAACAAAAAGATGAAGTACCTTCATGTCAAGTATATTTGGAACAAGGAGTTCAAGGACGGTGATATAGTGTTGTTGTTCAACTCAAGGTTGAGAATGTTTCTCTGAAAGCTTAAATCGAAGTGGAGCTGTCCATTTGAAATAGTTAGTGTAATACCCTTTGGTGCTTTGGACTTGAAAAATAAGAACAATAAAATATTTCAAGTCAATGTTCATCAAGTGCAGCATTACTTGGGAAAAGTTGGTGAAATCCACATGGTGGCGATTCTTTACTTCAATTGAGGATCATATGAGAATGCATCTTCCCACGAATTCAAATAAGGCGCTTCTTAAGAGGCAACCCAAGATCTTTTCCTTTTTTTATCTTTTAGTTTAGATGTTGTTTATGTTTTTTAACCTGATTTGAAGTTTGTTGTGGTGATCGGTGTTAGGTGTTGAGAGATGGTTCAACATATAACATTACATGGAAATTTGCGGACCGCACACTTATTTGTGTAGTACACAAGATGGTCTGATAGTAGATTTTGACTGTGGCCCGCAATTATAGTCGCAGCCCAAGTGCTAAATTGAGGATTCTCTGAACTTTTCTCGTAACAGTACAGAGCCAATTTTGCGGCCTATGACACAACTATGTGGCCGCAGGAGAGCACTGTCACGACCCAATTTAGGATCATGACCGGCACTTAGGAGTAAGTGCCCCCAAGTAAGCCTCATCGGTATTTTACAGAAAATCGGACAGAGTTTCTCCTATTTTTTGGACTATCCAAAAATTTCTCTATCTCAAAATCAACAACCAACCATCCTAATATCAAACCAAACAATTAACAACTTATCAATTAACCAAAACAAGTCTCCACCATTATTAATCAACCCACTAATAACCAGAAATATTAATTTATATCCAACTTTGATAATAAAGAACGATACTCAACATAAAACTATAATAACAAAATAATACTCATGACACTAAAATAATTACTATGGAACGACTCTAAGAGTTCAAAGAAAAGACTATAACAATAAATAAAATCTCAGCTCACGCGAACAAGTGCGAGGCTCACCAAGAACTATCAACCTGTGCGCTCTAATTAATAAAATCCTCGCCCGCGTCAACTATTGTCTCTGTAAAAAAAATTAGCAGGGAATGAGTCGCTAGCTCAATTAGTAATAACACTTAACCACAACCATTTTTATTTGGGACAAGTCAGAAAACATGCTAGTATATCAACAGAAAATAACATAAAAATGCCCTTTCAGAAACAATAAATAATTTTCAGTCTCATCATGTTTTTATTGTAGTATAACACAATTAACAATTCAATAATAAGCTCGGTAACCACTATATAATATCAATATTTACAATTGGGAGGTTTCAATGAACAGATCTTGTAATCGGTATAACTATGGACTTCTTCGCAAGAAGTCAAATATAACGGTAGTCCCTACTCGAGGGAAATTGATAACGGTATGTTATTTCTACCTTCCCACTAGCGAGGGTTATAACGGTAATCGGTAATCACAAGGCGCACTAGGTCTAACGAACCTTCCGTTAGCTACGAGATCCTTCAATGTCTACTCTCATTTATACTTGTCTCTGTATCCGTATATCTCATAGGAAAATATTTTAAAATTTATAGGGCATTTCGGTTCTTATCAAATCATGTAACTTCATTTCGATAATAGTAAATTCAAGTAACGGTAAAACATATCTAGTGACAACAAGAATATTTAAAACAACAGTAATCATGTCAAATAATTATATCGGTATCACATCGAGTAAAAAACTTGTCCCACATGCAACTTGAAATAATCGGTAACATATTCATGTTAAAAATTATGTGTAAATCATGCAAGTTATGAAAACACAAATTGCTGTAAGATTACTACTCACAGTACTCGTGCCGAGATACCAAATGCTTCACTTTGAGCAATTCATACAATTTTCTCCAATCAATCTATAATTACATAATATCGATCTCATGTTAATTTCCTTGTTTAGACTAATTCATAGCTAATTTAGAATACCCAATCATCGGGGTTCATATTTGAGTTTTAATTTATGGATTTATATTTACTCATAAAACTAGTCCAAAATCTATAAATTTCAAACTACTTAGTATATACTTTATTTCTCCAAAATTAGACCTATCAGTACTTAAACCAAACCTTTATAGCCTTACTGTCCATAGTAATTATTTATTTATTTATAAAAAAGTGATATGGAATTCTTTTGTACTACATGAAATTACGCAGATGTAGTGAAATAATTCAACTGATAAGAAGAAGGTTAACCTCTTGAGCCGAAGGATTCAATTTCAATCCCCAATCTTCTTAAAGCCTTTGTCCAAAGCTTTCTTCTTCCTCCTCTCTTTTTCTTCTTTTCTCTTTCTTTCCTTCCCTGCTTTTGTATTTTTTTCGTTTCTGAAGCAGAATGCTTCGTTCCCCTTCCCCTAATCCCTTTTCAATTTGGCAGATATGTGTTTTTCTCTTTTTCTAACCCTTGTAGCTTATGTCACGTTAATGGGCTAAGCCGACTTACTTGTATTCTTTATTCTTTTTGTTTTGTTTATTTAGTTAGTTCTTTTTTCTTTTTTCTTTTTTTTTAAACTTAAATTATTTACTAAATACCCTATGTCCTCATTTAAAATATTGGGGGTATCACATCCTCCCAACCTTATGAAATTCGGTCCCCGAATTTAACTCAAGTACGTGCATGTAGACTGAAATAAATGGGGGTACCTGACTCACATAACATCTTCTATTTCCCAAGTAGCTTTTTCAGCTGTTTGATTTCGCCATAAGACTTTTACAAACTCAATTTCTTTTGACCGTAGCTTTGTTACTTGCCTATCAATAATAGCCATCAGTTCCTCCTCGTAAGAAAACTTCTCATCAAGTGGTATAGCAGGTACTTCAAGCACCTAAGGTGAGTCTGATATACATTTTCTTAACATTGAGACATGAAACACTGGATGAATAAAGGACAACTCAGGAGGAAGTGCCAAATGATAAGCCACAGCTCCCACTCGGTCTAGTATCTTATATGGTTCTATAAACCTGGGGCTCAACTTGCTTCTTTTTCCAAACCGCATCATACCTTTCATAGGGGAGACTCGTAGAAAATTTTGTCCCTAATTGTGAACACTAAATCTCTTCTTCTCTTATCAGCATAAGACTTTTGTCTACTTTGAGCTATAAGCAATCTCTGTCTGATTAACTGGACCTTGTCCATAGCTTCTTGTACTAGGTTAGGTCCCAATAAGTTAGTCTCACCAGCTTCAAACCATCCGATAGGAGAACGACATCTTCTACCATACAATGCTTTGTACGGTGCCATTTGAATATTGGACTGGAAGCTATTATTGTAAGCAAATTTAGCTAAAGGTAGATAAGCATTCCAACTACCTCCAAACTCAAGAATGCAAGCTCTAAACATATCTTCCAAGATTTGTATAGTACGTTCAGACTGCCCGTCTGTCTGTGGATGAAATGCGGTACCAAGATCTACTCGTGTACCCATGCTTCTTGAAAAGATTTCCAAAAGCATGAGGTAAATTGTGATCCTCTATTAGAGATGATAGATATTGGAATTCTGTGAAGTCGGACAATTTCATTCATAAATATCTGTGCATACCTCACTCAGCCATATATAGTCTTTACTGGCAAAAAGTGTGCTGATTTCGTCAGTGGATCTACAATCACCCATACTGAGTCATAACCTCTAAGGGTTCATGGTAGCCCGGTGACAAAATTCATAGTAATTCTTTCCCATTTCCACTTTGGAATCTCAATTTGTTATAGTAGTCCTACAGGTCGCTGATGCTCAGCCTTGACCTGCTGACAAGTCAAACAACTAGAAATAAAGTTAGCAACATCTTTCTTCATACCTTCCCACCAATAAAATTGCTTCAGGTCATGGTACATTTTTGTGGATCCAGGATGTATAGTGTATTTAGAGTTGTGGGCTTCTTCAAGAATAGCTTGTCTCAACCCATCTACGTCTGCTACACATAGCCTATCGCCCATTCGAAGAACTCCGTCACTTTCAACAATCATATCCTTTCTTTTACCAGCAAAGGCCTCATCTCTATATTTGCATAATCGTTCATCCTCATATTGGGTGGCCTTAATGCGCTCAACTAATGAAGATTTAGCCTGAGCATAAGCCAACGAAGCCTATGAATTTCCGACACCAAATTTGATACCTGTATCTTCTAGTCTCTGAATATCTTTAGCCAAATGTCTCTTTGCAGGAGCTATATGTTCCAAACTCCCCAAAGATTTTCTGCTCAATGCATCAGCCACCACATTGGCTTTTGCAAGATGATACAAAATAGAAAAATCATAGTCTTTGAGTAGTTCCATCCGCCGACGTTGTCGAAGATTCAGATCTCTTTGTTGAAAGATATACATTAGACTTTTATGGTCAGTATAAATCTCACAAGTTTTTCCATATAGGTAATGCCTCCAAATTTTTAGAGCAAATACCACTGCAGCTATCTCCAAATCATGTGTAGGATAGTTTTGCTCGTGCTTTTCAATTGTCTCGAAGCATAAGCTATAACGCGACCATTTTGCATGATAACACATCCTAATCCCACCCTCGAGGCATCACAGAATACTGTAAATCCTTCAGAACCTGATGGTAAGGCTAATATTGGTGCAGTTGTCAGACAGTTTTGAGTTTCTAAAAGCTTTGCTCTTCCTCCGTTCACTAAAACTTTGCATTTTTTGTGTTAGCTTGGTCAGTGGCGCTGCTATTCTAGAGAAATCCTACGTAAAACGCATGTAATAGCCTGCTAAGCCTAAAAAGCTACGAATCTCTATAGGAGAAATAGGCCTGGGCCATTTCTGCACAGCTTCTGTCTTCTTAGGATCTACCATAATTCCATCTTTGGATACAATATGCCCCAGAAATTCTACCGAGTCTAGCCAAAATTCACACTTTGAGAACTTAGCATAAAGCCGATGTTCTCACAATGTATATAATACAGTCCTGAGATGATCCTCGCGTTCTTCTTAGCTACAAGAATATATCAGGATATCATCAATAAATACTATTACAAATCTATCCAGAAACGACTTGAACACCCTATTCATTAAATCCATGAATGCAGCTGGAGCATTAGTCAGTCCAAAAGGCATCACAAGAAACTCATAGTGCCCATATCGAGTTCTGAAAGCAGTCTTAGAAATATCTTCATCATTGATTCTAAGTTGATGATAATAAGAACTGAGGTCAATCTTTGAAAGTGTGGGTAGCTCCTTGTAACTGATCAAACATGTCATCTATACGAGGCAAATGATATTTATTGTGTATTGTTATCTTGTTCAACTACCTGTAGTCAATGCACATTCTCAAGGATCCGTCTTTCTTCTTTACGAACAGTACTGGTGCACCCCATGGAGCTATACTCGGTCTGATAAAACCCTTATTTAACAAATATTGCAACTATTGTTTTAGCTCCTTCAACTCTGCTGGTGCCATCCGATATGGCGGTATTGATATGGGCTATGTGTGAGGTGGCAAATCAGTACCAAAATCTATTTCTCGTACTGGAGGCAATCCTAGGAAATCCTCAGGAAATACATTAGAAAATTCTCTCACTTATGGTATATTTTCTATACAAATTGTTTCCTTTCTTGTGTCATTTACAATAGCTATGAGACCCAAGCAACCTTTCTTCAGCAGTTGTTGAGCCTTCATAAAAGATACAACTTTGCAATTCTCTGGAACCTGACCCCCTTATAGAACAAAACTGGGTTCGTTTGGTATCTCAAACTTAACTATTTTTGCATGACAATCGACGATAGCATAGCAAGAAGATAACCAATCCATTCCCATCAGCATGTCTACGTCAATCTTATCAAGTACAATAAGATCACCTAGAGTATCTCTACCCTTAACCCGAATCAGACAAGCACGACACACGTATTCAGCTAATAGAGACTCTCCAACAGGAGTGGCAACCAGAAAATGATCATTCAATAGTTCAGGTTGCTTACTAAACCTCAAAGAAAAGTACGAGGACACATAGGAGTGAGTAGATCTCGGATCAATCAACGCAAGTGCATCAAATGAACAGACAGAAAGAATATATGTAACCACAGCATTCGAGGCCTGAACACCCTATCTAGTAAATGCAAAAACTCTTGCCTGACCTCTACCAGCATTTCCTTGTCCTTGATTCACAGTAGCACGGTCTCCAACACCTCAACCTCTATTTCTTATACCTGTAGCATCTGAAGTATTACGAGTAGTCTGAGTAGGTGCAACTGACTGAATATAAGCCTAGTTGGAATTTCTCGGAGGCTGAGGGAAATCCCTCAAGTGATGTCCCAACTGTCCATACCGAAAGCACTCTCTAGTTAGAACATGACATTGGCCCAAATGTGATCTACCACAGGTCTGGCAGACTGAAGTAGTGGCATATATCTGCCCAGAATTACGATGTTCAGATGCTGACGGTCCCCTAGTACCCTATCTATAATGTGGCCTATATGTGGACTGTGAAGACAAATGTGTCCCTGTCTGAGAACCCTGTGTTGTCCCTGATTTCCTGCTCTCTGATTTTCACTAAAACTGCCACTGAAAGACCCTCCTGTCTTGGCTTTCTTATGTAAATCACTAGCTGCATGCTTATCACGTCCCTTATTTTCAATCTTTCTAGCAAGGTTGACTACATCAGAGTAGGATAAGGTCTTCATCTATGGGGCTACTGCAGTGTATAAACGACCAACCAATCCATCAACAAGCCTCTGAACTCGAGCTTCTTCGGTATGAACTAAGTAAGGAGCATATATAGCCAACTTACAAAACTTAGTGTTATATGTTGACACATCCATATCTGGAGTTTGAACCAATCTCTCAAAGTCTCTAGCATATTTTTGCATTAGGTTGTCTGGAAGAAAATGATTCTTGAACAACTTAGTGAACTCGTCCCATGTCTGATGTTGCTCCTGCTGGCCTTCCTAGCAACGTAGTTTTATACAATATATTGGCCATATCCTCTAGTTTGTATGTTGCGAGCTCCATGGCTCTCTCACTAGAACATCCTAGAGCACGTAACGCCTTTAGTGACCCATCCAAGAAACTTTGAGGATATGTTGAATTATCGAAACCTATGAATTTTGGTGATTTCAATTTCAGGAACTCTTGCAGGGATACCTCCTTATTCCTAAAAGTGTGAGTATATGCAGGTGCTTATGTCTGTAAAGTAGCCTGAGGAGCCGAACTTCCACCCTGAGTAGGCACCAATGCCTCTAACACATTCAATAACCTTGTCACTGCGTCTGCAAGTAAGGCAACAGTAGGTACAACAGTTGGCACTAGTGGTGGAGTGTCTTGAACTCCCTGCCCTTGCACTTGATTTGGCATAACAGCTTGGGGTTGACCATGTTCCCAACTTCAGGTTGAGGAGCAGCCTGTCTTCTAGTTTGATGAACCCCAACTTGACCGCCACCCCGGGTAGTACCACGTCCAACACCACGTCCAACAGATGAGGGTGTACGTGTCCTAGCCGTCTGTGGAAGAAATATTCCAAAGTCAATCTCAAGTTATCTCAATGCACGATCAAAGAATGAAAGAAGGGAAAACATTCCAAGATGTTCAGTAGCCTCAAGATCATAAGTATGGGCGCCTACATACCCATGAATAAGACTCTACTAAACCTTGCTTCATGACTCAGGACTTAAAGCCGAAGCTCTAATACCAACTTTGTCATGACCCAATTTAGGATCATGATCGGCACTTAGGAGCAAGTTCCCCCAAGTAAGCCTCATCGGTATTTTACAGAAAACCGGACAGAGTTTCTCCTGTTTTTTGGACTATCCAAAAATTTCCCTGTATCAAAATCAACAACCAACCATCCTAATATCAAACCAAACAATTAACAACTTCTCAATTAACCAAAACAAGTCTCCACCATTATTAATCAACCCACTAACAACCAGAAATATTAATTTATCTCAACTTTGATAATAAAGAACGATACTCAACATAAAACTATAATAACAAAATAATACTCATGACACTAAAATAATTACTATGGAACGAATCTAAGAGTTCAAAGAAAAGACTATAACAATAAATAAAATCTCAGCCCACACGAACAAGTGCGAGGCTCACCAAGAACTATCATGTGCGCTCTAATTAATGAAATCCTCGCCCGCGTTAACTGTTGTCTCTGTAAAAAAAATTAGCAGGGAATGAGTCGCTAGCTCAGTTATTAATAACACTTAACCACAACCATTTTTATTTGGGACAAGTCAAAAAACATGCTAGTATATCAATAGAAAATAACATAAAAATGCCCTTTCAGAAACAATAAATAATTTTTAGTCTCATCATGTTTTTCTTGTAGCATAACACAATTAACAATTCAATAATAAGCTCGGTAACCACTATATAATATCAATATTTACATTTGGGAGGTTTCAATGAACGGATCCTGTAATCGGTATAACTGTGGACTTCTTCACAAGAAGTCAAATATAATGGTAGTCCCTACTCGAGGGAAATCGATAACGGTATGTTAGTTCTACCTTCCCACTAGCGAGGGCTATAACGGTAATCGGTGATTACTAGGTGCATCAGATCTAAAAAACTCGTCGTTAGCTACGGGATCCTTCAAAGTCTACTCCTATTTATACTTGTCTCTGTATCCATTTATACTAATAGGAAAATATTTTAAAACAATATAGAGCATTTCGGTTCTTATCAAATCATGTAACTTCATTTCGATAATAGTAAATTCAAGTAACGGTAAAACATATCTGGTGACAACAAGAATATTTAAAACAACGGTAATCATGTCAAATAACTATTTGGTATCATATTGAGTAAAAGACTTGTCCCACATGCAACTCGAAATAATTGGTAACATATTTATATTAAAAATCATGTGTAAATCATGCAAGTTATGAAAACACAAATTGCGGTAAGATTACTACTCATAGTACTCGTGCCGAGATACAAAATGCTTCACATCGAGCAATTCGTACAATTTCCTTCAATCAATCTATAATTACATAATATCGATGTCACGACCCAAACCGATTGACCGTGATGGGCACCCGGTACCTTACTCAACCGAGTACCTACGTAACGTATCTTTCGTATCATACTATCATAGGTAAGTGAGCCATAGAGGAAGTCATAAGATAGGTACAATAAAACATGGACAAATACTCGACATTGGACGATCCAACATGTAATCCAAACTTATACATATGACGTACGGGCCCATAAGGACAAAATAACCACTCGTATACTGAACATAGGCCGACAAGGCCCATACAACCTTTTACGTACATGACATCTCTCTACAAGACTCTAAGGATACATAATTGTCATAAAGCTTTGGATAGAGCCCCGCCATACCAAATAATACACATCTAAATCATACTGACCAAACAAGCAACTCCAGAGCAAATGGAGTGCACCAACATCTTTCGCTGAGCTGATCGCCTACTTGGAGGACTCTCAACCTGTCTATCGAGACATGTGGGCATGAAACGCAGCATCCCAAGGCAAAAGGAACGTCAGTACGAATAATGTACTGAGTATGTAAGGCACATAAATAAGTACATAACAGACATGGAAGACATATAGAGTAAATGACTAACCTATAAGTCTGGATCACTTTGTAAATCATGAAATAATTATAGTGTTATGCATATGCTTATGAATGTCATGTCGTTCATAGGTACATGTTTCATAGCATCACCAGGCCTCTAAGGGCATCCCATCATATCATCTCGGCCACTGTGGGCAAAATCATCAATGTATACCAGCTGATCAGGTAGTGGTGCATATATAACGCCGTAACCTTTCCCATATCCCATATATATATATATATATATATATATATATATATATATATATATATATATATATATATATATATATATATATATATGTGTGTGTGTGTGTGTGTGTGTGTGTGTGTGTGTGTGTGTGTGTGTGTGTGTGTGTGTATACGCGTATATAATTGCATCTTGGTCATGGGTCAATGTACATATATAAATGCATGAAATGCATATGAAATACGTTAATAAAATCTCTCGGTACGTCATAAGACCATTATGCCTCTAATTAATATCATGAAATAAACTTTACCAACTTACGTATTTTTAAGACCCATCAACAGATGATAGAATAATATGACACATGGGGAATCAAGAACATAAGCATCTCTAGTATTCCTATGAATAGAGTCATTTATGGAAGTTGTGCATTTTCTCGTTTCGTTCGTGTCGTATCGATCATGCCAAAAAAAAAAGAAGGGATAGCCTTAACATACCTGAGCCGATTCTCTTAACAATCCCTCTAAACCACGTCTTTGTGACAACACATAACGACGGATCGGAGTAGGGAAAAATCCGTATGATATTCTTGGGAAAGATTGCACCGTACTTCCTCAGAATCGCAAAATCTCGTCGTTGTTACGTACTATAATTTTGTCTGAAATTTTCTGCACATAAGCGTTACCTTGCTGAAATTTATACACCTTGGATTCATTAAGAGAATCCATCTCTTTATGAATTAGTCTTATAACTAATGAAGACTACAATTCACCCTTTAAAGTCTTTGTAGTTTTGTATGGAAGTGTCATTTGCATGACACTTAGATGCCACCTTTTAATTTGTGGTATAATTCATTCCAATTGCATGGGGGGCTTACACCTCATGCTTTTTTAATACTTATCCAATATATCCCCAATTAGTTAGGTAATGTCCCGTTATCCGGTAATTAACCAATTACCCGCATAATTAAGAATTATATCAACTTACTTAAAATACTACTCTGTTTTAACATACCTTGTACACCTTACTAGCATGGTCATGTAGTACCTTTTATGGCACTAGTCCATAAGTATCGAGTATTAATGCTCGGCCTGTATTTTATCCCAATATACCAAACTTGGACGAAAAATTTATTTTCTTTGACTTTCTTCCCCTTTAACCTTCACGAATTTACTCATCATTTGTTTAAAATAGCATAATCCTTATAATCTCCAAATAATCTCTTTCCTTGGACTAATGTCAATTACCTTACAACAAATTCAACGTACAATACTACAGGGTGCAACATCGTTGTAATTTAATACTACGAACCATAACATCATCGTAATATAATACTGCGGGATGTAATATCGACGTAATATTGCAGGGCGTAACGTCATTCCCCCCTTTGGAACATTCGTCCTCGAATGTTGACGATGCTCTTATCATTCTCATAGCCCATAGGTCTTGCGAATACTTTAGTACTCGTTTTGCCATCTAGGCGACTGTACTGCGAATGAATCCCAAAGGCCAGGGTATTCCCCCTTTAAGCCTCTTTCTCACACCACGACTTGTAGTCAGAATCCTTCTAATCTTATAGCAGTTGCTACCTTCTATCACGACTCTAACTTTATATGTGCGCTTGACTCTTCTCTTCTCTTTCAGCTTTTAGCCAATCTTCAGTCTTCACTTTGTGAACATATACAAAATTATGTCAAGCTATCCTTCTGGAAACATTAGCTTTACTATATATAATTAGGCCATACTATACCAAAATTCTTATTTCAATTTATCGTTACTGTGGTCTGCTACCGAACTACAGGTTACTCTCGTTGCTTATCCTATATGCATAAAGATAAATCCTTTAACGCTTCTTCATTACTGTTCATCTTAAGACTGATGGCCCAATCTCATCTTGTACTTTTCAACTTTTACCCATCCAATGTTGATTCACCTCAATGTTGATTTACAATCATCCCTTGATATCTTGAAATTTCTTACGTAATATATTGCCACTAGGGCTTGCTTGCATCATGGAATATTTGAAATGGCTATTCTGATCCACCTGGGTGATACAATACTTCCATAATTGTACTTTATAGCATCCCAATGCGACTCACCTAATATAGGTATTTTAGTCCCTTACAATTCATGAAATCCTCTTCAAGTCATTACTCACTCGAAGGCCCAAACGTCGTCTTTTATCTGTCACAATCACACTGTTAGTCTACTACCAGGGCAGCATTCCATCTCTTCTAAATGTTACTAGTCTTGGACTCCTTTGAGTTCATTCAGGCTAAATTGAGCTTTCTATAACTTAGAGGAACCATCAGCTCTTTTGTTTACTCCTGTCTTTCTAAAACCTTGTCATTCTATCATACTTTAGCTTGCGATCGATTTTCTTATGCTTTTCTGGAACATCAAGCGAGACATCAAATCGTCTCTAACTCTTCTTTTATTCTCTAATTAGACCTTTCGGTACTTAGAAACCATAGGCTGGAAGGTATGCCACTGACAATACTGCTATCATTCTTGGATACTGAATCCCCGTGCTTCTAGCCTTTTATCTGCATTATGAACTATTCACAACATTCTACATTTGAGTATCTCGTACGGTGTTCACCTTTACTTTAATTATCTTATAATCTTGCATCACGTCTTCTATCTCTCTCATGACCTCCCTTCTACATAGGTATAATTCACATCCACAACTTGAAGCTTTATTATAATACTTACACCTCTGGTGCATACACGATCTGATGGTAGATCCATACTGACTTTTTATGAGGCTGGTACTCTTCTAACTGGCTTTCTCGTAGAGCCATTATAGAATATAGTTGTTGTGCTATCTCTTTTGCACCTCTAATAGTAAGAGTGATTCTGCTATGTTCTCAATCATGATTCCTATAACTTCTGGGTCCAATAATCTACTTCGTTGATGTAACTCTTTAGTTTCCCCCTTCTTCAGATCGGCCTTTATGTCGGCTTAAGTTATCTTCCAATCTGCAGTTCATGGTATTAGTTATTACTTTAGCCCTTCATGGACGCTATGGAATATCATGATACAATCTTCTAACAATTCATTCCTTTGTCTATGACCTGGGCTCAATTCTTTCTTTTAACTTATACTAGAATCTTCTACGGTTGTATGATTGTCAACATATATGCTGCATGGATAATACTCTGAACACTTAAGTGCGTTCATATCGTAACCAATTCTGGATCATCGATCGGATAATTTCTTTCACTCCATCTTAGCTTTCTTTCAACATATGCTATTACTTTTCCTGGTCTTTCGGCCCCCTTGTTACGTCCATACTTAGCTTATCTTAGTGCCCATACATGCCAGAGTTTTTGTGCAACTCATATGATCTTGAATATTACTTTTAATTTTACTTCCCATTCATTAGTCATGGTAGGTGCCACTTTCCTTTGGAGTGCTTACAACGTTGTTGTGAGACTGTTGTTATATAACCATTTCCTCCTTAGGTTACTGAGCTTAGGTTGAAGCCTTCTTCCTTACTTTCTCAACTAGTCTTTCATTGTAATATTTAGAGGGGGATCCTCTGACTCTTGTAAAGTTGTGAGCTTATTATATTGTATACTCGACGGACCTTTTGATGTCCTTCCTTGCCTATAATTATCCATAGTTACTTACTTCTACCCCTTTGTGCTTGTAGGGTTGCTTCTGAACTTGATATTTCGACTAACTTCCCAGTGGCACTTTTTTTTATCTCCGTAACACTCATATGGTACCTTTAACTATCCCAACTCCTATCTAAATATTTCTCAATGATCACGATGTCATAACTGCGAGGCTGAATTCACTATATTGGGTTTTACTATGTTTATCTTACACGATCTGTTGACTCGTCTGTAACCTCCTGTTAGCCATAACTAGGCTCTTCCTAATCAATTACTAACTACTCGTTGGTCCATTTTTATATTTGTATTCCGTGTAATCCCTCTTGGGTTATTCCCTTTTCTTAACTTAAGTCTTGCACTGACTCCTTATTTATCAATAACATCTCAGGCAGGAACCTTTACTTCCTTTCCTTGACATCGTATTTGTTTAATGTTCTGGAATCGTAGAATATATGTAGGATTTGAATTAGTGCAATCTCATTCCTTTTCTCATTTTCTTTATTGCATTCTTTTATCATTTTATAGTTACTAGAACCGCTTAATTCTGATTTAATGCCATATTACTCCATATTCCCCTCTTTGGGTAGCACTAAGATTTAGTGTTACGATGATCTACGTATAGATGTTTTACCTTCTCATCTTTGGCATCTTTTCATATCATCGATGATCCTTACTCACCTCGTGGTAATCCTTCTGTACTAGGGATAACGAAATTCCTTACTTGCGAGGGTGACACTTAGTGTAACTAGCACATACAGTCCCTTAAGCTTAACTTTACTCACCTTTCTTGCTTTAGGGAAGCGTCTTCCTAAATTTCCTTTAAAGGGTATTCTTCTGTCGTCCATTTTATTATCGTCGGGACGCGATCTCTAAAATTCTCATGATGCCGACTATTACTCAGTCCGTAGTTCATGTTTCATTTATCTTGTTCATCAGTCCATGCTGATTTCTTATTACTCTAGGGTCTAACCTATCCTTTTAGTAGTCGCGTTGGAGTCACGAACTTATTTCTCGAAATGAGGATATGACTTTATTGCCTATACTCTTTTTTTTCCTCAAGGCCTATTACCTCTTGCTTTTCCCTTCATTTGACTATAGACTCTGTAATACTATCATTTTTTGATTTACCATTGTCATCCATGTACCACATTTTACTCATAATATTTCATTAAATATTTTCTTATTTCTTGCTAATATTTTTGTCAATCATTTTATTCCAAAAACTTCGACAAGGCATTCTTTTACTTTTAGTTCCCCTTGCTCCATCCATGGGCTCTTCGGGTTGCCTAACATTTTCTCCCTACTAAGGACGGGAGCCATACTAAGGAAATATTTGTCCCTTCTAGGCTTCTATTTCCTATCTTTGTAGTACTCATATCTAGCTGTACTTTTTTAGTATGCACCATCTGGGTGTCTCACAAGGAGATCTATTAGCACATTTGCAATATCCTTCGAAAATATCAACTAACGCAAACAATTCATCCACTATTTTGGCTCACTCTAACCCCAGCCGGATCATGATATTATGTCCTTCTCTTAAACCATATTTGTTAGCTCTATAGAGCATAACTCATATCGGGGTGGCCAATTATACACACCTTTGTTACTACTGAAGATAACTCAAAATGCTTATATCTCTCTTCCTGAATGGTAAATAAGGATAATCTTTATTAACTGGGCGCCTCGTACTCTTCTTAATCTTGCTTGTTTTGCTTGTTGAACTTGTATTTATATTCTGAATCTCTCATTATTTATAATCTTTAAGGTAGATAGGTATTCTTGCCTCAAGACTCCGTATCAAGAGGCTTACACCTTTCAGTACGCACATGATCTGCTGAAGACCTCACATTTACTTATCAAAAGCATGATGCAAAGTCGAGTTCCTTTGACTCAGCTCTTCCATAGACATGTCTTTTACCAACCGTCTTTATGGATGTAGGTATCGTTGTACTACGAATAAGATAAAGTTTAGGAAATTGAGTTCTTACAACTAAGATCTACCATACGATCTAGAGTAAGAAGAAAGAGTGACAGTCCTAAATGCCCTGTAGCCTCCTGCTTATAAGTGTGGTTCATGACACACCCATAAACAAGACTCTACTAGACACGGCTTGTAGACTCCCTAAGACAGAACTGCTCTGATACCACTTTTTTCACGACCCAAACCGATGGACCGCGATGGGCACCTGGTACCTTACTCAACCGAGTACCTACATAACGTATCTTTCGTATCATACTATCATAGGTAAGTGAGCCAGAGAGTCTGTCATGAGATAAGTACAATAAAACATGGAGAAATACTCGACATTGGACTATCCAACATGTAATCCAAACTTATACATATGACGTACGGGCCTATAAGGCCAAAATAACCATTCGTATACTAAACATAGGCCGACAAGGCCATACAACCTTTTACGTACATAACATCTATCTATAAGCCTCTAAGGATACATAATTGTCATAAAGGTTGGGACAGAGCCCCGCCATACCAAACAATACACATCTAAATCATACTGACCAAACAAGCAACTCCGGAGCAAATGGAGTGCACCAACATCTTTTGCTGAGCTGATCGCCTACTTGGAGGACTCTCGACCTATCTATTGAGACATGCGGGCATGAAACGCAGCATCCCTAGGCAAAAGGGATGTCAATACGAATAATGTACTGAGTATGTAAGGCACATAAATAAGTACATAACTAACATGGAAGACATATAGAGTAAATGACTCAACCTGTAAGTCTGGATAACTCTGTAAATCATGAAATAATTATAGTGTAATGCATATGCATATGGATATCATGTCGTGCATAGGTACATGTTTCATAACATCACCAGGCCTCTAAGGACATCCCAACATATCATCTAGGCCACTGTGGTCAAAATCATCAACGTATACCAGCTGATTAAGTAGTGGTGCGTATATAATGCCGTAACTTTTCCCATATCCCATACACACACACACACACACATATATATATATATATACACACACACACATATATATATATATATATATATATATATATATACACGTATATAACGTCATCTTGGTCATGGGTCAATGTATATGTATAAATACATGAAATACGTTAATAAAATTTCTCGGTACATCATAAGACCATTATGCCCCTAATTAATATCATAAAATAAACTTTACCAACTTACGTATTTTTGAGACCCTTGAACGGATGATAGAATAATATGACACATGGGGAATCAAGAACATAAGCATCTCTAGTACTTCTATGAATAGAGTCATTTATGGAAGTTGCGCATTTGCTCGTTTCGTTCGTGTTTTATCGATCATGCCAAAAAGAAAGAAAGGATAGCCTTAATATACCTGAGCTGATTCTCTTAACAATCTCTCTAACCCACATCTTTGTGACAACACGTAACGACGGATCGGAGTAGGAAAAAATTCGTATGATATTCTTGGAAAAGATTGCACCGTACTTCCTTAGAATCGCAAAATCTCATCGTTGTTACGTACTATAATTTTGTCTTCTGCACATAAGTGTTACCTTGCTGAAATTTATATACCTTGGATTCATTAAGAGAACCCATCTCTTTATGAATTAGTCTTATAACCAATGAAGACTACAATCCACTCTTTAAAGTCTTTGTAGTTTTGTACGTAAGTGTCATTTGCATGACACTTAGATGCCATCTTTTATTGTGGTATGAGTCATTCCAATTGCATGGGGCTTCCACCTCATGCTCTTTTAATACTTATCCAATATATCCCCAATTAATTAGGTAATATCCCGTTACCCGGTAATTAACCAATTACCCATATAATTAAGAATTATCTCAACTTACTTAAAATATTACTCTTTTAACATACCTTGTACACCTTACTAGCATGGTCATGTAGTACCTTGTATGGCACTAGTCCATAAGTATCGAGTATTAACACTCGCCCCGTATTTTATCCCAATATGCCAAACTTGGCCGAAAAAATTATTTTTTTTGACTTGCTTCGCCTCTCACCTTCACGAATTTACTCATCATTTGTTTAAAATAGCATAATCCTTATAATCTCCAAATAATCTCTTTTCTTGGACTAATGTCAATTACCTTACGGCAAATTCAACGTACAATACTACAGGGTGCAACATCGTGATAATTTAATACTGCGAAGCATAACATCATCGTAATATAATACTGCGGGACGTAATATCGACGTAATATTGCGGGGCGTAACAATCGATCCCATTTTAATTTCATTTTTATACTAATTAATAGCTAATTTAGAATATCCAATCATCGTGGTTCATGTTTGAGTCTTAATTTGTGGATTTATATTTACTCATAAAACTAGTCCAAAATCTATAAATTTCAAACTATTTAGTATACTTTATTTCTCCAAAATTAGACTTATCAGTACTTAAACAAAACCTTTATAGCCTTACGGACCATGATAATTATTTATTTATTTATAAAAAATTGATATGGAATTCTTTTGTACTACATGAGCCGAAGGATTCAATTTCAACCTCAATTCTTCTTAAAGCCTTTGTCCAAAGCTTTCTTTCTTATTCCTCTCTTTTCTTCTTTTCTCTTTCTTTCCTTCCCTGCTTTTGTATTTTTTTCGTTTCTAAAGCAGAATGCTTCATTCCCTTTCCCCTAATCCCTTTTCAATTTGGCAGATAAATTTTTTTCTCTTTTTCTAACCCTTGTAGCTTATGTCATGTTAATGGGCTAAGCCCACTTACTTGTATTCTTTCTTCTTTTTGTTTTGTTTATTTAGTTAGTTCTTTTTTCTTTTTCTTTTTTTTTAAACTTAAATTATTTACTAAATACCCCATATGTCCTCATTTAAAATATTGGGGGGTATTACAAGCACTTTTCGAGAGGTCACTAAAAATAGGATGACAGAATTGCACCGCCAAGGTAATAGAGTGCGGACTGCATTTAAAAATTTGCGGCTGCACTCGCTCTCTCTGACCCGGCCCACGAACTAGTATAAATAGAACAATAGGTGCTCCTTTTATACTTTTCACCATTTCACTCATCACCAGAGCTTTTACTGAAGAACCCTTTGCACTCTTTCCCACACACAACATTCACATTCCAATCATCCTAATTGAACTAGCACAATCTAGTATGCAACACTTAGATCTTGTCTACTTTTCTTTTGAATATATTTTGATTTTTAACTTCTTTTTAGGTCATTTATGTTACATCCCTTATATGTGTCCATATGGGGTAGTTTAAGAATGGGTATTTGTAAAATCGTGCTTAGAATGAGTTAGGATTGTTAATATCATCCCTTTAGTCTGTTACCCAGTAGGACGGAATAAAATAATTGCATAACCTAGACTGAGCTTCGTTCTTATTTGTGCCTGTAAATTCTTGATTGTGCGGACCGTATTTGAAATTTTGTAGTCTGTAATTGTTAGTTTTGGTAGCCTAGCTGATTACCCAAGTTTTGTGCCACAACTTTATTGTGCGGACCGCAGTATGAATTTTGTGGCCATAAAAAGAGTTCCGCGATGTCCTTCGGAGAACTTCTTCTCTAGGACTTAAGTACTTTTACTTGAGTGCGGACCACACTTATAATTGTGTGGACCACGGTTGGATTTCTACATCTGTAGAAGCGTGTTCTCATTGTCCTCTAGAGACTTCTCCTTGAAAGTCTGATGCCTTAGTGTAGAAGTGCGGTTGTATTTGGAATTCTGCGGACCGTACTTCAACTTTGCGTACCATGGTTGGAATTATGTGGACCGCACTTTTACTCTATGCTCTGCATATTTAACAATGAACTCCCCCTATTTTTATGTTTTCTCCTACTGCTATTGTGACTCATAACTACCTTGTACCTCATATCAATGACTTGTATAACAACTCACAACTCTCTTTGTGTATCAACAGACAATGGTACGATCAATAGGAAAGGCGGAGACATCTAAAGGCCAGGATAACCAATGGAAAGGCAAAGGTAGAGGCACCTTGCCACCCAGTGTGCAGGAAATGATTGCCAAGAAGCAAACAATTGGCCGGGAGAGAGGTCAAAGCCGATCAGACTCTGATTCCTATGTCCCTTCTAGGGAAGCCTCTGAAGGCAACTCATTGTCCTAGTCTGAAGAGCACAATGAGGAGCAGTCTCAACTATAGGGGTAGTTTGAGCCCCGAACTGAGCCTTCCACATCTCAGACACATCCCAAGGCGCAGCTATACCAGCCATGAGTCTAATGCAGCTACACTAGACTCAGATTCTGATGATTCCATTGATCAATGAAAAGGAGGAAAGTTTGCAAGGGATGGGAAAGAAAGGACCAAGAAGAAGGTGATTTGGAAAGACCAGTTCTTGAGCTACAATGCATTCGTGAACCTCAAAAAGGGGCAGAAAGAAAGGCCACTGACTCATGAAAGGAAATTCCTCACCAAAGACCTAGACAAGTATAATCTGACAGTCCTTGAGCAGTTTAAAAAAAGAAAAGGTTGGATGAAGTTCACTGAAGAGCTGTTGATGTCAAAGAGCATCTTGTCTGAGAGTTCTACGCCAACATTAAGCACATTATAAAAGGGACCAAGGTTACCAAAGTGTGCAACTTCAAGGTGAAATTTGATCAACGAACTTTGAATGCCTACCTGGGATTTGAGTATGTTGAGCCAAGTGAGTACCTGGCCAAACTAGCTGAGAAAAAGGAGGTCCAACCGTGGCTTGCTTAGATCCTTGCATCTGGGCCTACCCCTCTTTGGATAGGTGTCTAAGTGCCAATATTCTACTAGACCTTGAGCTTTGAGGCAAAGGGGTGCCAACATTTTTTTGTACATGACCTGACTAGTGCCTGAATGAAAACAACCGACCTCTAGAGAGAGTAGTGCATGTGGCTATCATGTCCACGCACCCAACCAATGTAGTTGCCTTGATGTCAGCCAATATCACTCTGGTAGCACAACAGGGAAACACTTCCTACTCATACCACAATACCATCATATAGTACTTGATAGATGTCAAAGTGGAGTCTAGACCATTAGACACCAAGATTAAGCCAAATGGCCCCTTTGATATGTACAAGTTGCGAGACCCCAGGAATCCAAAGTCAAAGAAGAGCAGTCAGCCTTCCACTACTACTAGCCAGTCTAATGAGCCTGTTGTAGCAGCTTCAGGTCCCTCAGATATCCCCTCATCTTCAGTTGAGCCTTCTACTCATGCCAGGGACACTACTTCTGAGCCACTGTCAGCCCCTTTTCCACTGCCTACACCAGCTCTGAGGCTGGTGCATATGCTTACTGGCCCGTTATCTACCTTACGGGTTTCTCAGACATTGGTGAGTCTCAACAACTAGATGCAGACAGCTACATCCAAATTATCAGAGCTCTCTAGTGTAGTTTCTGGGCAGCCAAACAGCCAGACACTTCTCACATTTCTGAGAAGCTTACTCAGAACTTGGACAACCAAAAGGTGATCATGGACACATTGGTTCAGCATGGTGTAGTGATCGAGAGGCTGACCAAGCAAGTGAAGAAGATGCAGAAGACTCGGGCCAGTAAGAAGTCAGTTGAGTTATTGCGGGTGGAAGGGACTAAGATAATTGAGGGAGACAACTTGTCCTTTGACATGCTGATTGACCCTGCCCAGCCATACCCCGCTCAGACTTCTTAGGATGCCCTACCACTCACATTGAGGAGCCATGACTTGCATCCAGTACTGTTTTTGCGGTGCGAACGATGATGATACTATCCATTTAGCTGAGCAGGCTCGCACTGACCCTACTGGTGATACCTTGATGACTGGGGATGTTTATGGAGTTTATTTTCCCCTCTCTACTCTTATATTTTCTCTTGTTAAGCATTGGGGACAATACTTACTTTTATTTGGGGGGGTGGAGAATTTGATTTGATTGGATAAATTTGATGACATTGGGATGTAATAATTGGATGATTGATTTTGTTGGTTTGATACATTTAGTAGTAATCTATAGTTTTGTTTTAGTACTATAAATAATATGTTTTTATTTCTTGTTATTGATAATAAATCTTTGGCTTTCTTAATGCCACAATTCTATTCAAAGGTGTTCTCTTGTGTAAACCAGGTGACTTTTCCCCAGGATGGACAATGTGACAATTTTCTTAAGGGAGTTAGTTTGTTGCACGTTTAGGTAGCAGTAGTAAGTAGTAATGAATAAAATCCCTAATCAAGTTGTTCTATGAAAAAATGTTATTTCTGCTTCATGTGGTATCAACATACTTAACTGCATGCTTATGGTTTGAGACAAGGTTGTTGTGAATCATTTTTGAGAAAGTAACTCTAGTAAAGTGACTTTGAGGCTCTTCAGTTGTCTTTGATA
Source organism: Nicotiana sylvestris (assembly GCF_000393655.2). Classification (NCBI taxonomy): domain Eukaryota; kingdom Viridiplantae; phylum Streptophyta; class Magnoliopsida; order Solanales; family Solanaceae; genus Nicotiana; species Nicotiana sylvestris. The sequence continues at coordinate 110,080,504 of NC_091064.1, forward strand.
ATCATTAGGTGATTGAGTAGACCATAGAGATCTTTGACTTGATTATGATTATTATGGGTTTAAGGCTCTATATTCTTTTATGGTTTATTTGCATGAGAGGTGAGGTGAAATTTTGTTGATAGTCCAAGCACTTAAATGAGTAGTCTAGAACTTGCCCTGAATGTACTTCAAGGTGAAATTTTGAGTTTGGTTGGTTTGAAAGATGATTGTTGGCTTGGACCGTTTGAGCTTTCTATTTCTATCTTATGATCATTATCCCTAGTAAAACATTTTTACCCTTTAGCCTTTCTCTTTTAGTGACCTTGCTGGTAGCTTTTCACCTTCTGAACATGAACTCCTCTTGGCACCCGAACCCTCATAAGTATTCATATGTAGATCGCGGCTCAAAACCTAAGTTTGGGGGGAGAGTTGAGAAATCTAAAAGAGGTACCAAGGCACTAAAAAGAGAGAAAAGAAGTGATCTCCATGAAAGAGAAAGAAAGAAAAGAAAGTAATGTGAACAAAAGGAGCCCAAAAAGGGGAAAACAGGGAGATTACTGAAATAGAGTGAGCCAAGTATCTCTAGCATAAACATCAAGGAAGAAAAGAAATGGAATTGTCAACAAAGAGTGATGGAAAGTCTCTCTAGACTCCAAGAATAAGGAATACCTCGAAGGATTCTAGATGTTCTATGACAAATGTGAGCCAAGGAATGACAAGTGAAGTGCTTAAGGAAGGATGTAACCACTTGTATCCCATATAGTATCCTACCCCGAACTAAAAGCCTTCATTACGACCCGAAAGTAGTCCTGTTTGATTTCAAACCGAGTATGCTTACATTAGTAGAGATGTACATGAGGGAAAAGCCTATGGTACATGAAGCTTAACTTGTGAACATTCTTTGTGAGAGAAGAGTGAAACCTTTGATGCACTAGAAATTGAGTGTTAAAATTTGAAGTGAGCAATGCAAATGGAAGGTAGAAGAGGTAGAGTTTGGAGTTCACCGTGATTAGCGTGAAGGAACAAGAAACCTTGATGAATGAAGTTAACTCTTGAGGATCAAATAACACACTAAAAGTACCTAAGATGAGCAAGTTGCACCTTTTGAAAAAATTGAAACCTTGTTTAGAACGCATGAGCATTGTGGGTAATTATTGGTCTTAACTGAGTATAAATGACTTGTGGGTGACTCCTTAAAATGGCCATAGAATGTGGGAAGGAGGGTGTTAATCTAGTTACTTTAGGACAAGCAAAAACTTAAATTTGAGGGAGTTGATAAGTGTGAATTTTAACCATTTATTAGTACCTTCTTGGTATAGTTTTTAGTTCGAAAGTATTATTTTTTGTCTCCTAATCTAATGAAAATGGTTGAATTACAGGTGTGCTGGAAATGTAAGTTCAATGAAGAAAAATGACTCAAAAAGGAGATGTTCTAACCAAGTTCAGCAAAGAGGAGAAGTGTTGAGAAAAGTGCAGTCCGCAGAATTACACCTGTAGCCGCCAAATCAAGTGCCTCTGCAAAAGAAGGAATGCGACTGCAGAAAAAGAACTGAAGCTTCAGGAACTTTTGGCAGAAGTGTGGTCTGCAGACTAAAATGTGCGGTCAAACTTCGTTCGCAAAACAAGTTCGCATTGACAAGCTTGAAATATCAGAGAATGAGCAGTTGAACAAGTTTGAAGCCTACTCAAATGCGGTCTGCAGAAGTTATGTGCCGCAGCAAAAGTTGATCCTCCAATTCAAAGCACATGCAATACCAATCAAGCAAAGTACAGACCGCAAAAGCTGTTGTGCGCCGTAGAACCCTCTGAAGGGAATTTGTGTCAAAGATTTCGGGAGCCCTATAAATAGGACTTTATGACTTTTTTAGGACATCTTTTCATTGTAGCAGCTAGGAGTTTGGTATTTTCAGCTATTTGTAGCAAGGTTTGAGCTACAATAGAGAGGATCATCTACTCTTTCATTTAATATTAGTTTTATGTCATTTTAAAAAAGTAAAATGGAAAACGTGCCCCCTTTTGATTAGCCTATTTTCAAGAGGGAGAAGGTCTTATGGCAATCTCAGGAATACTCAAAATCGGTTATTTGGCATGATCGAGTTATTCTTATTTTTATATTTTCATGACTCTTAACACAAGCAGCTATTTTATCTAGGATTGTGATCCAACCCTAGCGTATAAATATTATGGGTTATTAATATTATGCTTGCTATTGATGGGTTAGTGTTATTTATCATTGTTTATGCTTTCAAGTTAGAATTGATGGTTGCAAACATTAATTCATGCCTTTTTGACCTTGTTCTTACTTGAGAAAGAGGAACATAGTCTGGGAAAACTTGGCAAACAAGAAATTAAACTAGTTGAGTTATTGATTAGCTTAATTAATGAATTTGAACTAGATATAGGAATGATCTAACTTGGACTCATATACAATTGCACTTATAACTACCCATTGGGAAGCTAAATTGGGCATAATCTGCCACGACCCTAAACCCAGACCCGGTCGTGATGACGCCTCTCGTGAAGAAAAGGCCAGTCTACCCACTTCCAATTCATTTTAAGCAATTAAAATAATACAAATTAACTCTATAACATAACACTAATCCCAAAATAAGGTGAAACGGTACAATTGCGGAATAGACATAGCCCGACATCGGGGTGTCACCAGTCATGAGCATCTACTAACCGATTAAAAATAGGAAGGGTCTACATAGTCTATTACAGAACTAAAACAAGATAGAATAAGATAGAGGGAGGAGCACTGGCCTGCGAATGCCGACCAGCTACCTAGTGAATCTCCGAATCTGCCTGAGCTGGAAGAATCAACACTCACTAGCGGGACCTGAAGCGCCTAAATCTGCACACAGGGTGCAGGGAGTAAAGTGAGTACTCCAACTTAGTGAGTAATAACAAGAAATGAAAGTTGAGCGATAAGAAATCACGTAAAAGTAAATCAACATGCTATAAAGAAGCAGTATAAAATCAGTAAAAGCAATGAAATAGTGAAAACATATAAAGACACTTTAGTTCAGAATAAGCTTTTTTAAAACACCTTTTAACAGTTAAACAATTAAATGAAAATCAGCTAGAACAGATAAACATATAAAAATCTGCCCCTCAAGCACAATGTCAACAGAATCTGCCCATCGGGCAATATCATGGAACAACACCAGCCCCTCGGGCTATATCTCATATCACAATGGGTACCCGCGCTCATTGGGGGTGTACAGACTCCGGGAGGGGCCCCTTACGGCCCAAGTGCAATATCAAGCCATCTCGTGGCATAATCAGTAGGCCTTTGGCCTTATATGAACAAGCCACCTCAAGGCGTACAATCTCGGGCCCTCGACCTTATAATCATAAATCAGTGTATCCTCACAACACAGGCTCTCGGCCTTACTCAGTTAGAATCTTGTAAGCCACTCGGGCAACAATAAAATATGATGCTCAGCTCAAATTATAATTTAGAATATCATTTAAAGTTTTAAAATAGAGTAAACATGGTTGAGTTATGAAAACAGTAGGATATAGCATGACTGAGTACAAGTATAAAATCAAAACAGTGAGGAAATATCAGTAAAAATCCCCTAAGGGTCCAAATAGTTGGCACGAGGCCCAAATATTGCATTTAGCCCAAAACATGATGACAGCAAATAATTTTAAGTCAAATACGCAAAAAAACAATCATTCGGGATGGACTGATGTTTTAAGCGTTAATACCACACAAGAAGGGGGTGATTTGTGTGGTACCCAATTTTTGCTTAACTAAACTATAGAAGAACCTGGTTCTTCTAGGTGTTCCAACTACTACTGTTTGCGGAATAATAAATACTGAAAATAAAGAACACAAAGATTTTTACATGAAAAAAAACCTGGCTCAAAAGGTGAAAATACCATGACCTACTACTCAGTAGGATTTTCCCAAACTTCCATTAAAATCACTGATCAAAAATATCATTTACAAAAGCTCTTTGTAAACCTAAGAATTAACTCTAATCCCGTTGTGGCACACATCCTCAATTGTTGCGACAACTTCAAGTTAACTCTATCTTGAACACTCTAGGTACCTAATACAATTGCTTCTATGAAAGCTGAAAGGTACAATGTAAAATAACCTACTACAATTGAACTAGAATAAAACATAGACACATGGAACTGGTTCTTCTATCTCGTTCAAGTAGCTTCAGGATTGCACCCTCAAATCACACATAAATTTCTTGCAAAATCGCCTTGCTCTTTTGCTCTCAATTTAAGTTTAACTTATGCTTATGTGCATTACCTATAAAAGAGAACAACGCTGACATTTAATAGGTTAGTAATCAGAGTTTGACTGGGATTCAACTGCTACTCTTCAATCGTAGAAGAGTTCATGATGATCTCAAACTCTAACACTATCTTCATCTCAAACTGTGTTCTCTTCTTGTAAAGAGTCTTTCTCTCCTTATCCAATATGCAACTTTTTCGATCAGATCAGGAGATATTGTTTCTTGATCAGTTAGACTTATCTCTTTCTCGTGCATCTCACATGTACAGGTTGATCGTGACTGTGCTTCACAAGATAGACCTGGTCTACGTCTGAGTTCTTTTGTCAATCTTCAAAACTTCACATGTACTTGGGCCAACAAATTCCCCCTTTTTGATGATGAAAAACTCTGTGCTTTTTACTTATTTTGATCCTATAAGAACTCAGCTTAACTATCAATACAAAGTTTAGAAAATTCACTTGTCATCAAGGACCAGGTTAATTAGGTTTTAAATATCACTTATTTCAGAATGTGTAAAGCACAATATCTCTTCCCCCTTTTGGCATCATCGAAAAGTTGCATACAAAGTGTGAGTCCCAGATTTTAATAAGTACTCATGGCCACTAGGCAACTACAAGTGCAATCATGGTTTAATCATCAGTAATCAAGCAAACATATTTAAACTATCAAGGAAAGATTAACATTGAAGAAGAGCAAAAAACAGTAGATATCATTGATAGAGATATGTTGCTACCACAATCCACAACCAAAAAGAAAAAAACATTTAAAACATGAGCAAAAAGATAGAAAAATCCCTAATCTGGGTCACTGAAGGTACTAGACATGTTCAGGAGACAAAACCTAGGATTCCTAAGGCTTAGAGGAGCTAGAGGGTTGGTTTTGGGCTTGGAGAAGATTCAGCATATTATGAAGAATTCCATCATTATTCTCCTTTTCTTTGGTAAGCTCAGTTCTGAGAGCATCTGTCTCAGATTCCACCTCTACCATACGAGCCTTGAGCCTAGTTTCTCAGCATCCTTGGCTTCACATTCCTGAACTAGAGCCCTGACTTTGCTGTTGATAGGAGTCTTCTTGGATGAACCAAGTTCATTTGGGATGGCACTGACTAAGTATTCACAAGTAATCAGAGTGTTAATGCCAAAATGATCCTTGCTTGAGGCCATTTCCCATTTCTTCAGAGGCACACTGCACCTATCCAGAATCATAATCAGAATAAAGCCATAGGGGGTAGCATGAGCCTTGGAGTTATTGATGACCCTGTCCAGCAGCTTGATGATGAAGGCAAGCCAATTAATTTGCCTTCCACTTTCCATGCACTCCATAAGAACCAGGTCCATATAATTGGCAATATGCCTTCTCTCCTGTCTGAGCAATAGACACTTATTGACAAATTCAAACAAGACCTTGTGTTGAGGCCTTATTTCACTTTTCTGAATAGCCCTGGATTCACTCACATCCCCAGCATCACAAAACCTCCTAGTAATTTCAAGGGCAGTAGGAAGGGAGTCCAGACAAGGCCACCTTTGCCTAGTATAGTCATCAAACCCTTCAGAGGGTATATCAAGGATCTCTCCCAGTTTTTCTGCATCAAAGGACACTTGAACTCCTTTCACCAAGCTGATAACCTTGTTATCCTTAACATCTGCATTTGCCATAAACTCAATTATCTCATTCTTGGCTAGCCTACCATCCATCTGAAGGACCATGTCCTTCCACCCCTGAGCAGCTAAGGCATCCACCAATCTTATCATTCTTGGCTCTACCATGTCTTTCAACAGTTTACCCTTCAAAATCTTTCTTTTTCCAAACATGGCATGCTTGTCTTGTTCACCATCAGAATCATCTTCTACTTCTTCTCCACTCCATTCCTCATCTTCAGAAATTTTCACTTGTTTACTTTTTATTGCAAACCTTATCCTCTTGGCTAGTGAAGGTTCAGCAGCCTCTGACACAAAGGAAGACTTCTTGGAAGAAGTCTTGGGCCTTTTGGGCTTAGGGGTCTGAACCACCACTGATTGAACTTCCTCCTGATGGACCTGTTCCATCTCCTCAACCTACATAGCCTTTGAGGACTCTGTAACCTTTCTTTTTCCTTTAGCCATATTTTTCTTCTTACTCCCAGCTAGAGCCTTTTGGAGATCACTCTCACTCTGCTTTACCCTGCTTCTTGTAGCTCTACCCTTTGGCAATGAGAATTCAGTAGTTGTTGGGGATGAAGCCTTTCTTTTCTTAGAGGGTTTAGGAACATTGGGGGCTTTTGGTGTGGGAGTTCTTCGTTTCTTTGGGTCATAGCTTGCCCCAACCTTTTTCAACAGGTCTGCTAGGGTCTCTTCAGTAAATGAACCAGGTTCATCTCCCTGTATGCTCAGATTAACCAGCCCCTCAGCAGCTTCAGCAGAACCACTTCCCCATGACTTCTTGCCACTCTATTCTACCCTTTCTTGTTCAACCCCACAGATAGCAGGAACATGCAAATCAGAAGTGGGTGAATGATCAACCACTCTTTTTCCATTTCCCTTCTCTTTACCACATGCACCCTCTCTCTCTTTTTCTTTTTCAGAATTCTTTTTACCTCCACTCCTTCGCAACTCAGGTAATTCTACATCCTTAATAGGGCTAACCAGAACAAACCTAGTTTCTAGATTTTCAGACATAGAAGAACTCACATTAGAAAGGGATTCTTGAGTTTTTTCAGAGTTAGAAGACCCAGGTCCTTCCCCTTCACTAGCGGATTTGTATGACTCAGAATCAGAGTTGGAGTCAGAGTCTTGGGTCTGGCTTGCCTTTAATTTCTCATTTAATTTCTTCTTGAGAGCCCCAAATGCTACTGTTTTTCGAGCAAGCATTTTCACCCTTCTTAGCCTGGGTTTGGGAGATGTACTAGGTGGAGGAGGTGTAGATGAATTAGAACGAGTGGGTGGTGGAGGAGTTCCAGGATTGTCTTGTGGGTTGGTCATGATCGTTGGTTTCTTGAGAGAATTTGTGAGTTAGAATTTTGGAGAAGAGGGCAAGTGAAAGTGAAGAGGAATTTTTTTGACTGTTTGGAATTATGGAGATGGCAGAAGAATGATGTGTATTTAAAGAGAAATACACATTTAATGTGTAAAGGTAGCTTTAGCAGTGGTCAATTAGAGGTCTAATCAACCTAAAATTGCAGGTTTGAATGATCGGTTTATCTTCCCTTGATTTTAGGCAATTTTTTCGGTTTAGAGTTCTAGACAGATGGAACTGGTTCAAAGCTAACGGATAGATTTTTCAAAGGAGTTGAACAATTGTAGGACTTCTGCTCATGATTTAAATATTTATATTTCTAATTGTGCAGAATATAGAAAACATACCTAAGCTTTCAGATGAACCCATACTGATGAACCAGGTTATTCATTTAGAATTCTCTTGAACATGCCTCAATTTACCATAATAGGAAAATTTTTGTAAGAGATCAGTGAGTCATATTAACACATGTCACGGGTGTATACTAATTAAAGTATGAAGCTGAGTAAAAACTAATCTAGATATTTACACAAGTTCAGAGTTCCTAGCCAAAAAAAATTCCATTTTTTTTTCATTGTGCATTCTGAGCTAGACCTATTAGGTGATCTTAATCATCCCTAATTTCAACTTGTTCCTCTCAAAGTTTTCTCTACTCAGTGCTTTAGTGAAGATGTCAGCAATTTGTTTATCAGTAGCAAAAAATCCTATGGAGATCAATCCTTTCTCATAGTTATCTCTTAAGAAGTGGTGTCTAACATCTATGTGCTTAGTCCTCTTATGATTAACAGGGTTCTTTGTCATACTTATAGCACTAGTGTTATCACAGAATATAGGAATGCAACCAACTTCAATGCCAAAATTTATCAGCTATTGTTTGATCCATAGCAATTGAGCACAACAAGAGGCAGCAGCAACATATTCAGCCTCAGTAGTGGATAAGGCCACTGAATTTTACTTTTTAGTGGCCCATGATACAAGACATGAACCAAGAAAATGAGCCATACCTGAAGTGTTTTTCCTATCCACAAGGAAACCTACATAATCAACATCAGCATACCCTACTAGATTGAAATTACTACCTTTAGGGTACCAAAGATACAGATCAGTAGTGCCTTTCAAATATCTCAGTATCCTCTTGACAGCAGTCAAGTGTGATTCTTTTGGATTAGCCTAAAAGTGAGCACAACGCCCTACACTAAGAACTATGTCAGGTCTGCTGGCAGTAAGGTATAAAACTGAACCAATCATACCCCTATACAACTTCTGATCAACAGATGAACCGGGTTCATCTTTGTCTAATTTAGTGGTAGTTGCAATGGGGGTGTCTATTTCCTTTGATTCATCCATTTTAAACTTTTTAATCATCTCTTTTGCATATTTTTGTTGATAGATCATGGTTCCATTTGGGCTTTGTTAGATCTGTAAGCCTAAGAAAATGTTAAGCTCACCCATCATACTCATTTCAAATTCACTCCCCATTAATTTGGCAAAGTCCTTACTTAGTTTGTCAGTGGTGGCCTCAAAAATTATGTCATCAACATATATTTGTACCACAAGAAGATCCTTACCTTTTTCCCTCAAGAATAGAGTACTGTCAATTTTACCTCTTTTGTAGCCATGTTCAAGCAGGAATTTGGACAATCATTCATACCATGCTCTAGGGGCCTACTTGAGTCCATAGAGAGCCTTGTCTAATTTGTACACATGCTCAGGACATTCCTTGCTCTCAAACCCTGGAGGTTGTTTAACAAACACTTCTTCTTTTAGATAGCCATTTAGGAAGGCACTTTTGACATCCATCTGATGAAGAGTGAATTTCATGTGTGCTGCAAAGGCTATGAGGAGTCTTATTGCCTCTAGTCTTGCAACTGGAGCAAAAGTCTCATCATAATGTATACTCTCCCCTTGGCTGTAACCTTGGACCACCAGTCTTGCTTTGTTTCTTGTAACTGTTCCATCTTCATCAAGTTTGTTTCTGAAGACCCATTTTGTGCCAATTACTTATTTGTCCTTGGGTCTTGGAACTAGATGACAAACTTGACTTCTCTCGAACTGATTAAGTTCATCTTGCATTGCATTTACCCAATCTGTATCCTGCAAAGCCTCAACAATATTTTTAGGTTCAATAAGAGATAGGAAAGCATTAAAAGAACACAGATTCTTTAATTGTGATCTAGTTTTGACTCCAGAGGTTGGATCAGTAATTATGTTCTCAATAGGATGAGAACTTTGATACTTGTGAGGTTTCACAACCAACTGATTTCTGCTTGATATTTCTCCCATGTTCTGTTGTTGAGGAACAGGGTCATGAACAAGTTCTTTAAGGGGATTGGTTTTAGTTCCTCTTTGATCAGTTCCCCCTATCAGGTTGCCCTGGATGGAAGAACCTGTTCCATCACGTGTTCCTTCTTTTGGTGCCACTTTAGCTTGAGCTGAGACTTCACTCAGGTCTTTTACCAGCCCAATAGCTTCATCTTCGTGTTCCTGTCTCTCAGAAAGAATGTTAGTTTCATCAAACACTACATACACACTTTCTTCTACACATAAAGTTATTTTATTGAACACTTTATATGCTTTGCTATGTGAAGAATATCCCAAGAATACTCCCTCATCACTTCTGGGATCAAACTTACCTAGGGAGTCCTTTCCATTATTGTGCACAAAGTACTTGCATCCAAATGCCCTAAGATGGGATATATTTGATTTTCTCCCTTTAAGTAACTCATAGAGAGTCTTCTCTACAAGAGGTCTAGTCATGCATCTATTGATGATATAACATGCAGTGTTTACAGCCTCTACCCAAAAGGCATGGGGCAGTTTACTAGAAAGAAGCATAGTCCTAGCCATATCTTCAAGAGTCCTATTCTTTCTTTCAACTACTCCATTTTGTTGAGGAGTCCTAGGGGTAGATAAGTTATGATATATACCATTCTCATCACAAAATTCAGCAAACGTAGCATTTTCAAATTCAATTCCATGATCAGACCTAATGGATGCAACTTTATTACCTTGTTGTTTTTGAGTCTTTCTAACAAAAGCAGTAAACATGTCAAATGCTTCATCTTTAGATGTTAAGAATACTACCCAAGTAAACCTAGAATAATCATCAACAAGTACCATCACATATTTCTTACCACCTCTGCTCAATGTTCTCATTGGACCACAGAGATCCATATAAACCAGTTCCAACATCCTGGTTGTGCTTACCATTTTCTTGCTTTTAAAGGATGATCTTACCTACTTCCCCCTTGCACAGGCCTCACAAACATTGTCTTCCTTGAACTTGATATTAGGTAGCCCTATCACCAAGTCCTTGGAGACTAACTTGTTGAGTTGATTCAGACTTGCATGACCAAGTCTTTTGTACCATAGGAGGGGATCATTATCCAACACACTCAAGCAAGTGAGTTTATTTTCTGAAAGAGTAGACAAATCTATAATGTAAATATTGTTAACTCTTTTTCCCTGCAAAACAATCTTGTCAGTGGTAAGGTTAATCACAAAGCATTTGGTAGAGGTAAATGCTACAAGATTACCTCTGTCACACAGTTGTGATACACTGACTAGGCTATATTTCAAGCCATCTATCAAGTAGACATTCTCAATGGAGTGTGAGTCTATCTTACCTACCCTTCCAACCCCAATAATCTCACCTTTCTTCCCATTACCAAAGGAGACATTACCTCCTTTTAAGTCCTTAAGTGAAAGGAACTGGTTCTTGCTTCCAGTCATATGTTTTGAGCAACCACTATCCATGTACCATATTTGGCTACTACCCTTCACTTGGACCTGCAAAAAGAAATCAGGGGTTAGTCTTAGGAACCCAAACTTGTTTGGGTCCCTTTCTATAGGCAAAGGGGTAAATCAAATTCCTTTTAGCCCACCCAGGCAGCCTATTTTTCTCTTGAACAAAGGCTTTGTTCTTTTGACTAGCCTTTTCTTTTGCATTACATTCATTTTTGTAATGACCAGTCTTGCCATAGTGTGTGCAAATTTTATTTTCAGGAAGAGTGAGGTACTTGCTTTTAGGGTCCCACTTAGGTGCTTGAGCCCCATAGCCAAGTCCTCTCTTGTTGCTACTGTGATGTTCTTGTAGCCAGGAAAGTGCATCAGAAGCCTTATTCCATTTGCAAGTTCTGTCTAGTTCATGCTTTACCTTCCCTAGGTCTTCTTTTAAGACTCTTATCTACTCATCTTTTCTGTACAACTCATCCTTTATTTTTCCTAAGTTTTCTTCTAAGGTGAGATGAGTGTGATCATCTTTCTTCTTACCTGTTCCTAATTTTAGTTTTAAATTTTCAGACCTAAGTTCTAGGACACTGGTGTCAAGTTCAAGAACCTAGTTCTTCAACTCAGTATTTTTACTATCACTCTCATTAGCCCTAGATTCTAGATTTTTGCACTTGGCTTTTAAGATCACACACTCCCTAGACAACTCTTCCTTCTCATTGTTAATTATCTCAGACTCATCGATAAAGTCTAGCAATAGTTCAGAAAACCTTTCTTTGGACAGAAATTTAATCTTGTCTTTGAGATGAAGGTCACTTACCTCTTGTTCATCATCTGATTCTCCGATCGCCATAAGTGCTTGTTCATCTCCAGCTTCATCTTCTGAATCCTCATCTGATGTTTCTCCCCAAGCAGCAACCATAGCCTTTGTTTATCCTTTGTTTCTTTTAGGTTGAACCTGTTCCTTCTTCCTGTTCCTTCGTTCAGCCCTTTCCTTCTTCCATTCAATTTCCCACTGAGGACAGTTCTTGATCATATGATCAGTCTTACCACATTTGTAGCAACCCTCATTGATCTGTTTCTCAAGAGCCCTCGGTTTGTTGAAGGTTATACCTCTTGAAAAACACTTTCCTCTCATTAGGTACTTTTTGAAATCCTTTGTGATCATGGACATTTTATCATCCTCCAGATCTGCACTTTCGGCTATTCTAAGAGCCAAACTCCTTTCCTTATTGGGTGCATCCATTTTCATGGTTTGCCTTCTCATTTCATAGGCAGTGAGGTTTCCAATCAGTTCATCCAACTTGAGAGTAGCAATGTTTTTTGATTCCTGAATAGCAGTGATTTTGCTTTCCAAAGTCACTGGTAAGACCCTTGTCAGGATTTTCTCAACCTTGTCTTCTTCAAGAATAATTCTCCCAAGAGATTTAAGTTCATTGGTTTGTATTGTGAACCTTGTGTACATCTCTTGAATAGTTTCTCCTTCCTTCATAGTGAAATTCTCATATTCAGAATATAGCAGTGTTCCTCTTGATCTCTTTACTTGAGGAGTTCCTTCATGAGCCACTTGTATAGTGTTCCACATCTCCTTGGCAGTGGTACAACTTTGAATCATGTTGTACTCGTCTGGACCCAGTCCACACACAAGCCATTTCTTGGCCTTGGCATTCTTCTCCCATTTCTTCAAGTCTTCAGCAGTGCAGTCAGCTCTTGTCTTTAGCACGTCCACTCCTTCAGCATTCTTCTTTGTAGTCGCCAGGGGACCATCAATGACTATGTCCCAGAGTTCATAGTCTTCTCCTATGATATGATCTCTCATCCTGTTCTTCCACCAAGAATAGTACTGACCATTAAAAAGTGGAGGCCTGGTAGTGGATTGCCCTTCCCAGTTTCCAGGTGGTACACTCATCTTGATCTTTTCCTAAGGTGTTAACCTCTTCAAGGATAACCCGCTCTGATACCAATTGATGTTTTAAGCGTCAATACCACACAAGAGGGGGATGATTTGTGTGGTACCCAATTTTTGCTTAACTGAACTATAGAAGAACCTGATTCTTCTAAGTGTTCCAACTACTACTATTTGCGGAATAATAAATACTGAAAATAAAGAACACGAAGATTTTTACGTGGAAAACACCTGGCTCAAAAGGTGAAAAAACCACGACCTACCGCTCAGTAGGATTTTCCCAAACTTCCACTAAAATCACTAAGCCAAAACAACATTTACAAAAACTCTTCGTAAACCTAAGGATTAACTCTAATCCCGTTGTGGCACACTGCCTCAACTATTGCGACAACTTCAAGTTAACTCTAACTTGAACACTCTAGGTACCTAATACAATTGCTTCTATGAAAGCTGAAAGGTACAATATAAAATCATCAACTACGATTGAACTAGAATAAAACATAGACACATGGAACTGGTTCTTCTATCTCGTTCAAGTAGCTTCAGGATTGCACACTGAAATCACACATAAATTGCTTGCAAAATCACCTTGCTCTTTTGCTCTCAATTTAAGTTTAACTTCTGCTTATGTGCATTACCTGTAAAAGAGAACAACACTGATATGTAATAGGTTAGTAATCAGAGTTTGACTGGGATTCAATTGCTACTCTTCTATCGTAGAAGAGTTCATGATGATCTCAAAATCTAACACTATCTTCATCCCAAACTGTGTTCACTTCTTGTAAGGAGTCTTTCTCTCCTTATCCAATATGTAACATTTACGATCAGATCAGGAGATATTGCTTCTTGATCAATTAGACTTATCTCCTTCTCGTGCATCTCACATGTATAGGTTGATCATGACTGCACTTCATAAGATGGACTTGGTCCATGTCTGAGTTCTTTTGTCAATCTTCAAAACTTCACTTGTTCTTGGGCCAACATGGACTAAGTCACAGTCCACAATGGTGCATGACCTAACGCGCGTCATCTAGCGTGTGCGTAACCTCAATAAAGCACAACGATGAGAAATCCGGGGTTTCATACCCTCAGGACAATATTTACAATCATAATTCACCTCTATCCAGTCCAATCTCTAGCCCGCAATGCCTTTGCCCCTCGAATCGACCTCCGGATGCTCCAAATCTAACCAAAATCAATGCAAAACCATCAAAACATGCTAAGGGAACAAAGCCCACTCGAAAGAAATTAAATTACAACACAAATCCTGAAATTGACCAAAACCCGACCCCCAGGCCCACGTCTCAGAATTTGATAAAATTTACATCAATAAATTCTTTATCTCCCCATGGGTTCATACTTATCAAAAGTCCCAAAATCCGACCACAAATGGCCCATCAAATCCTCAAGTCAAGGTCTCCAATACCAAGCCCTAGTTTCCCAATTTTTAACCCTTAATTTCCATTAATCTTAGGTCAAATTAGTGAAATAATGCCATAGAATCGATTGTTAGACTCAAAAATCTTACCTCCAGACGATATCCCTTGATTCCCTCTCCATAATCTCCCAAAAAGCTCCAAACCCGATTGAAATGGTGAAGAACAACTCAAAAATCGCGAAGGAATGCTTTTATACCTTCTAGCCCAGGCCTTTCGCACCTGCGACCCAAATCCCGCTCCTGCGGTCCCGCTTTTGCGGTCTATGGGACTGCACCTGCGGTTTTCACTTAAGTCCTCCACTTCTGCATCTGCGATGCTCAATCCGCACCTGCGCCATCGTAGGTGCGGCTACTTAACCGCTTCTGCGGTTCCTGCCTTTTTGGCCCTTTCTGCTTCTGCGACTCTTTTCTGCATTTGTGGGGGACGCACCTGTAGCCTTCCAACCGCAGATGCGGTTATGACAGCTGTTCCAACACTTCAGTTGCCATTTCCAATTTCCATTCTTTCCGTCAACCACCCGAAATCACCCTGAGTCCCCCAGGACCTCAACCAAAAGCACCAACACATCATAAACCACCATCCAAACTTGTACCAATCTTCAAAACACCTCAAACAACATCAAATCAACCAAAACACACTGGATTCAAGCCTAAGTTTCCAAATTCTTCCGAATTACGCTTTTGATCAAAAAGTCTACCAAACCACGTCCGAATGACCTGATATTTTGCACAGACATCCCAAATGACACAATGGAACTACTGCAAATCCCGGAATTCCATTCCAACCCCTATATCAAAATTTCACCTACCAACCTAAAAACGCCAAAATTCCAATTTCACCAATTCAAGCCTAAATCTACTCCGAACCTCCAAAACGCATTCTGATCACGCTCCTAAGTCTCAAATCACCTCCCGAAGCTATACAAACCATCGGAACTCACATCCGAGCCCTTTAACACATAATTCAACATTCGGTTGACTTTTCCAACTTAAGCTTTCCTCAAAAGAGACTAAGTGCCTCAAACCTTATCAAAACCTTTTCGAACCCGAGCTAACCAACCCAATCACATATAGAACCGATAAACAAAGCAGTAAGAAGCGGAAATGGGGGAAACAGAGTGGTAGCTCATGAGACAACTGGCCGGGTCGTCACATCCTCCCCCTCTTAAACAAACGTTCGTCCTCGAACGAGTTAAGAAACATACCTGAAGCCTCAAACACGTGAGGATATTTTCTCCGCATCTCCTACTCGGTCTCCCAAGTAGCCTCCTCCACGGGCCGACCTCTCTACTACACTTTCACTGAAGCTATATCCTTTGATCTCTACTTTCGAACATGACACCCCAAAATAGCTACTGGCTCCACATCATAAGTCAAATCATCATCTAACTAAATAGTGTTGAAATCCAGAACATAAGACAAATCCCCAATATACTTCCGGAGCATAGAAACATGAAATACTGGATGCACACTCGACAAGCTGGGTGGCAAAGCAAGCTCATAAGCCACCTCCCCAATACTCCGAAGCACCTCAAAAGGCCTAATGAACCGAGGACTCAATTTGCCTTTCTTCCCAAATCTCATAACACCCTTTATGGGCGAAACCTTCAACAGAACCTTCTCCCCAACCATGTAGGACACATCCCGAACCTTCCTGTCAGCATAACACTTTAACCTTGATTGCACTATACGAAGTCTCTCCTGAATTACCTTCACTTTTTCTAAAGCATCCTGCACCAAGTCTATCCCCAAGAGCCTAGCCTCACTCGGCTCAAACCAACCAACTGGAGATCTACACCGCCTCCCATACAAAGCCTCATATGGAGCCATCTGAATACTCGATTGGTAGTTGTTGTTATAAGCAAACTCTACAAGCGGTAGAAACTGATCCCACGACCCTCCGAAATCAATGACACAAGCACGCAACATGTCCTTCAATATTTGAATAGTGCGCTCGAACTGTCCGTCTGTCTGAGGGTGAAAGGTTATGCTCAACTCAACCTGAGTACCCAACTCTAGATGCACAGACCTCCAAAACTGCGAAGTAAACTTGTCCCTATCTGAAATGATGGAAACTAGGACACCATGCAAATGAACAATCTCCAGGAGATAGATCCCTGCCAACCGCTCTGAAGAATAGGTAGTACACACAGGAATGAAGTGCGCAGACTTGGTCAGCGATCCACGATCACCCAAATAGCATCGAACTTCTTCATAATTCGTGGGAGCCCACCTACAAAGTCCATGGTGATCCGCTCCCACTTCCACTCTAGAATATCCATCTGTTGAAGCAAGCCACCCGGTCTCTGATGCTCATATTTCAGCTGCTGACAATTGAGACACCGAGCTACAAACCCCACAATGTCTTTCTTCATTCTCCTCCACCAATAATGTTGTCTTAGATCTTGATACATCTTTGCGGCACCTGGATGAATGGAATACCGCGAGCTATGGGCCTCCTCCAGAATCAACTCCCGAAGCCCATCCATATTGGGCACACAAATCCAGCCATGCATCCTCAACACCCCATCATCACCAATAGTCACCTCTCTAGCATCATCGTGCTGGACTCTATCCATAAGGACAAGAAAATAAGGATCATCATACTGGCGCTCTCTGATGCGATCATATAAGAAATACCGAGAAATCACACAAGCCAATACCCGACTGGGCTCCGAAATATCTAACCTCACGAACTGATTGGCCAACACCTGAACATCAACTACAAGAGGTCTCTCCCCAATTGGAATATATGCCAAACTCCACATACTCACCGCCTTCCGACTCAAAGCATAGGCCACCACATTGGCCTTCCCCGGATGGTACAATATAGTGATATCATAATCCTTTAGCAACTCCAACCATCTCCGCTGCCTCTAATTGAGATCCTTCTGCTTGAATAAGTGCTGGAGGCTACGATGATCCGTAAATACCTCACAAGAAACACCATACAAGTAATGCCTCCAAATCTTCAACTCATGAATAATGGCAGCCAACTCCAAATCATGAACAGAGTAGTTCTTCTCATGGGGCTTCAACTGACGAGAAGCAAAGCAATAAATCTACCCTCCTGCATCAATACACAACCAATACCAACCCTCGAAGCATCATAATACACGGTATATGAACCCAAAACTGATGACAAAACTAACACTAGAGTTGTGATCAAGGCTGTCTTGAGCTTCTGAAAGCTCTCCTCACACTCGTCCGACCATATAAATGAAGCACCCTTCTAAGTCAACTTGGTCAAGGGAGATGCGATAGACAAGAATCCCTGAACAAACCGGCAGTAATAACCCGCCAAACCAAGAAAGTTGCGAATCTATGTGGCTAAGGACGGTCTGGGCCAACTCTGAACCGCCTTTATCTTCTTCGGATCAACCTGAATACCCTCGCTAGACACCATGTGCCCAAGAAAGCTACTGAATTGAGCCAAAACTCACACTTAGAGAATTTTGCATAAAGTTTCTCTTCCCTCAATCTCTACAACACAACTCTTAAATGCCCTGCGTGCTCCTCCTGACTACGCGAGTATACCAGAATATCATCAATGAAGACTATGATGAATGAGTCAAGATAAGGCCGGAACACGCTGTTCATCAAATGCATGAACGTTGTTGGGGCATTGGTCAACCCGAAAGACATCACCAAGAACTCATAATGACCATATCGGGTCCTGAAAGCTGTCTTAAGAATATTCGAATCCCTGATCTTCTACTGGTGATAACCCGAACAGAGATCAATCTTGGAGAACACTCTCGCTCCCTGAAGCTGGTCGAATATATCATCAATGCGAGGCAAGGGATACTTATTCTTAACTGTTACCTTGTTCAACTGCCTATAATCAATGCACTTCCTCACAGTGCCATCCTTCTTCTTCACAAATAGAACCGGCGCACCCCAAGGCGATACACTAGGCCGAATGAACCCCTTATCAAGGAGTTCCTGAAGCTGCTCTTTTAACTCCTTCAACTCTGCTGGTGCCATACAATACGGTGGGATAGAAATGGGCTGAGTGCCCATCACCAGGTCAATATTAAAATCAATATCCTTGTCCGCCGGCATGCCCGGTAGGTGTGCAGGAAATACATCGGGAAAATCCCTCACAATTGGAACAGAATCAATACTAGGAGTCTCTACACCGACATCCCTCACAAAGGCTAGGTACAAAAGACAACTCTTCCCAACCATATGTTGGGCCTTTATGAATGAAATTACCCTACTAGGAACATAATCAGTCAAACCTCGTCACTCAATCTGTGGCACACCCGGTATAGCCAATGTCATTGTCTTAGCATGACAGTCCAAAATAGCACGACACGGAGATAGCCAATCCATGCCCAAAATAACATCAAAGTCTACCATACAAAATAACAACAGATCTACTCGGGTCTTCAGACCCCCAATAGTCACCACATACGATCGGTACACACGGTCTACAACAACAGTATCGCCCATAGGAGTAGATACATAAACAGGTGAAACAAGAGACTCATGGGGCGTATCCAAATAACGAACAAAGTATGATGACACATAAGAAAAGGTGGAACCGAGATCAAATAATATAGAAGCATCTCTGTGGCAAACTAAGAGAATACCTGTAATAACAGCATTGGAAGCAATAACATCGGGTCTAGCTGGAAGTGTATAGAAACATGCCTGACCGCCACCTGATTGACCTCCCCTTCTAGGGCGACCCCTAGCTGACTGACCTCTACACCTAGTTGGTTGGGTGGGTGGTGGTGAAGTAACTGGTGCTGAAGTCGATGGCTGACTCCTCTACTCAGATGAACCCGCAAGATGACGTGGACACTGCCTTCACATATAACCCATCTCTCTATACTCATAGCAACTCACGAGCGCTTGAGACGGGGACTGAAGGGAACCCCTAGCACCAGAATGACTAGCTGATGTACCTGGCATAGAAGAGCTCTGAACTGATGGAGCACGGGATGAACTCTGGAGATGGAAGGGCACTAAGTGATAACTAGCCCTGATGAGAACAGTGAGAACTATGACCCCGATGACACCCCACGATAACCTAGGCGAGCTGGCTGAGCATGCTTGAATGGACGGCCTCTGAAACTGATCCCACGACCCTCCGAAATCAATGAAACAAGCACGCAACATGTCCTTCAATATTTGAATAGTGCGCTCGGACTATCCGTCCATCTGAGGGTGAAAAGTTGTGCTCAACTCAACCTGAGTACCCAACTCTAGCTGCACAGACCTCCAGAACTGCGAAGAAAACTTGACCCTATCTGAAATGATGGAAAC
The DNA here is from genome assembly GCF_000393655.2 of Nicotiana sylvestris. Taxonomy (NCBI): domain Eukaryota; kingdom Viridiplantae; phylum Streptophyta; class Magnoliopsida; order Solanales; family Solanaceae; genus Nicotiana; species Nicotiana sylvestris. The sequence continues at coordinate 110,100,086 of NC_091064.1, forward strand.
TAGGACACCATGCAAACGAACAATCTCCCGGAGAGAGATCCCTGCCAACCGCTCTGAAGAATAGGTAGTACACACATGAATGAAGTGCGTGGACTTGGTCAGCCGATCCACGATCACCCAAATAGCATCGAACTTCTTCATGATCCATGGGAGCCCAACTACAAAGTCCATGGTGATCCGCTACCACTTCCACTCTAGAATATCCATCTGTTAAAGCAAGCCACCCGGTCTCTGATGCTCATATTTCACCTACTAACAATTGAGACACCAAGCTACAAACCCCGCAATGTCTTTCTTCATTCTCCTCCACCAATAATGCTGTCTTAGATCTTGATACATCTTCGCGGCACCCGGATGAATGGAATACCGCGAGCTATGGGCCTCCTCCAGAATCAACTCCCGAAGCCCATCCACATTGGGCACATAAAAATCCAGCCCTGCATCCTCAACACCCCATCATCACCAATAGTCACCTCTCTGCATCATCGTACTGGACTCTATCCTTAAGGACAAGAAAATAAGGATCATCATACTGGCGCTCTCTAATGCGATCATATAAGAAATACCGAGAAATCACACAAGCCAATACCCGACTGGGCTCTGAAATATCTAACCTTACGAACTGATTGGCCAAGGCCTGAACATCAACTGCAAGAGGTCTCTCCCCAACTGGAATATATGCCAAACTCCCCATACTCACCGCCTTCCGACTCAAAGCATCGGCCACTACATTAGCCTTCCCCGAATGGTACAATATAGTGATATCATAATCCTTTAGCAACTCCAACCATCTCCGCTGCCTCTAATTGAGATCCTTCTGCTTGAATAAGTGCTGGAGGCTACGATGATCCATAAACACCTCACAAGACACACCATACAAGTAATGCCTCCAAATCTTCAACGCGTGAATAATGGCAGCCAATTCCAAATCATGAACAGGGTAGTTCTTCTCATGGGGCTTCAACTGACGAGAAGCAAAGCAATAAATCTACCCTCCTGCATCAATACACAACCAATACCAACCCTCGATGCATCATAATACACGGTATATGAACCCAAAGCTGATGACAAAACTAACACTAGAGTTGTGGTCAAGGCTGTCTTGAGCTTCTGAAAGCTCTCATCACACTCGTCCGACCATATAAATGAAGCACCCTTCTGAGTCAACTTGGTCAAGGGAGATGCGATAGACGAGAATCCCTGAACAAACCGGCAGTAATAACCCGCCAAACCAAGAAAGTTGTGAATCTATGTGGTTAAGGACGGTCTGGGCCAACTCTGAACCGCCTCTATCTTATTCGGATCAACCTGAATACCCTCGCTAGACACCACGTTCCCCAAGAAAGCCACTGAATTGACCCAAAACTCACACTTAGAGAATTTTGCATAAAGTTTCTCTTCCCTCAATCTCTACAACACAACTCTTAAATGTCATGCATGCTCCTCCTGACTACGCGAGTATACTAGAATATCATCAATGAAGACTATGATGAATGAGTCAAGATAAGGCCGGAACACGCTGTTCATCAAATGCATGAAAGCTGCTGGGGCATTGGTCAACCCGAAAGACATCACCAAGAACTCATAATGACCATATCGGGTCCTGAAAGCTGTCTTAAGAATATTCGAATCCCTGATCTTCAACTGGTGATAACCCGAACAGAGATCAATCTTGGAGAACACTCTCGCTCCCTGAAGCTTGTCGAATATATCATCAATGCGAGGCAAGGGATACTTATTCTTAACTGTTACCTTGTTCAACTGCCTATAATCAATGCACATCCTCATAGTGCCATCCTTCTTCTTCACAAATAGAACCGGCGCACCCCAAGGCGATACACTAGGCCAAATGAACCCCTTATCAAGGAGTTCCTGAAGCTTCTCCTTTAACTCCTTCAACTCCGCTGGTGCCATACGATACGGTGGGATAGAAATGGGTTGAGTTCCCATCACCAGGTCAATATTAAAATCAGTATCCTTGTCCGCCGGCATGCCCGATAGGTGTGCAGGAAATACATCGGGAAAATCCCTCACAATTGGAACAGAATCAATACTGGGAGCCTCTACACCGACATCCCTCACAAAGGCTAGGTACGAAAGACAACTCTTCCCAACCATATGTTGGGCCTTCATAAATGAAATTACCCTACTAGGAACATAATCAGTCAAACCATGTCACTCAATCTATGGCACACCCGGTATAGCCAATATCATTGTCTTAGCATGACAGTACAAAATAGCACGACACGGAAATAGCCAATCCATGCCCAAAATAACACCAAAGTCTACCATACAAAATAACAACAGATCCACTCAGGTCTCCAGACCCCCCAATAGTCACCACATACGATCGGTACACACGGTCTACAACAACGGTATCGCCCATAGGAGTAGATACATAAACAGGTGAAACAAGAGACTCACGGGGCGTATCCAAATAATGAACAAAGTATGATGACACATAAGAAAAGGTGGAACCGAGATCAAATAATATAGAAGCATCTCTGTGGCAGACTGAGAGAATACCTGTAATAACAGCATCGGAAGCAAATGCATCGGGTCTAGCTGGAAGTGTTTAGAAATATGCCTGACCGCCACCTGATTGACCTCCCCTTCTAGGGCGACCCCTAGATGACTGACCTCTACACCTAGCTGGTTGGGCGGGTGGTGGTGAAATAACTGGTGTTGAAGCCGATGGCTGACTCCTCTGCTGAGATGAACCCGTAAGATGACAAGGACACTGCCTCCACATATAACCCATCTCTCCACACTCATAGCAACTCACGATCACTTGAGAAGGGGACTAAAGGGAACCCCTAGCACCGAAATGACTAGCTGATGCACCTGGCATAGAAGAGCCCTAAACTGATGGAGCACAGGATGAACTCTGGAGCTGGAAGGGCACTAAGTGATGACTGGCCCTGATGAGAACTGTGAGAACTATGACCCCGATGACACCCCATGATAACCTAGGCGAGCTGGCTGAGCATGCCTAAATGGACGGCCTCTGCCGTGCTGAAACTGACCTCTCGAAGGAGCACCACTATAACTACCAGATCCTCGAGGCCTCTTGGCCTCCCTCTCATCTCGCTCATGGCGACGAACTGACTCAATCTCACGAGCAATGTCAACAACCTTCTTAAAAGTAGAACCAGTCATCCCCTCCCTGGTCATGAGAATACGAAGCTGATAAGTGAGGCCATCAACAAACCTCCTAATCCTTTCTCTATCTGTTGGAACCAACCAAATCGAATGACGAGCTAACTCGGAGAATCTCATCTCATACTGTGTCACAGTCATCTCTCCCTAACACAATCATTCGAACTGCCTGCGCAGCTTCTCTCTACGAGACTGCAGCACATACTTCTCCAAAAAGAGAACGGAGAACTGCTGCTAGGTAAGAGGTGCTGCACCAACAGGCCTACGCCTCTCAAAAGCCTCCCACCAAGTGAAGGCAGCTCCAGAAAACTGAAAAGTAGTGAAAGTGAACCTGCTGGTCTCCAGAATACCCGTTGTATGAAGCATCCTCTGACAGTTATCCAAGAATCCCTGGGCATTCTTGCCCTCTGTACCACTGAAACTCGGAGGCTGAAGTCTACCAAACCTCTCCAACCTGTGTTGCTCATTCTCTGGCATAGCAGGAGCTACATAGTCCTGAGCAGCTGTAACCGGTTGGGCTGGATGTACCCCCGGTGTCTGAAGTCCCTGCACCACCTGCTCAGGTGTGCGAGCGGTGGGAGTCTGAGTGCCTCCCCCGGCCTGAGAAGTAGTTGCGGTTGTAGTAATTGAAACCGCCTGAGCTAGGCCAGTGCATACTGATAGAATTTGAGCCAAGTCCTCCTGAAGACCCGAAATCACAATGGGTATAGTTGGTGGATATGCATGTGGATATGCAGGGGTATGGGCCACACCCCTGCCCATACTGCGACCGCGACCGCGTCCTCGGCCTTTAGCGGCCACAGCTGGTGGTACTGGTGGTCGTCCATCCTGACCGATAGCGCGGGTCCTCACCATCTGTGAGATAATAGAATAACAGAAGTTTAGTACTTGGATCAACAGATTCGTACAACAAGAATTTTAAGAATATAAAGTTTTTTTTCCTAAAGGTTCTGCAGCTTCTCGAGGATAAATATAGACGTCTCTGTACTGATCTGCGAGACTACTAAACCTGCTCATGACTCATGAGACCTATGTAACCTAGGCTCTGATACTAACTTGTCACGACCCTAAACCCAGACTCAGTCGTGATGGCGCCTCTCATGAAGAAAAGGCCAACTGACCCACTCCCAATTCATTTTAAGCAATTAAAATAATACAAATTAACTCTGTAACATAACACAAATCCCAAAATAAGGTGAAACAGTACAATTGCGAAATAGACATAGCCCGACATCGGGGTTTCACCAGTCATGAGCATCTACTAACCGATTAAAAATAGGAAGGGTCTACATAGTCTATTACAGAACTAAAACAAGATAGAATAAGATAGAGGGAGAAGCACTGGCCTGCGAACGCGGAGCAGCTACCTAGTGAATCTCCGAATCCGCCTGAGCTGGAAGAATCAACACTCGCTAGCGGGACCTAAAGCGCCTGAATCTGCACACAGGGTGTAGGGAGTAAAGTGAGTACTCCAACTTAGTGAGTAATAACAAGAAATGACGGATGAGCGATAAGAAATCACGTAAAAGCAAATCAACATGCTATAAAGAAGTAGTATAAAACCAGTAAAAGCAATAACACAGAGAAAACATATAAAGACACCATAGTTCAGAATAAGCTTCTTTAAGACACTTTTTTAACAGTTAAACAATTAAATGAAAAGCATCTAGAACAGATAAACACATAAAAATCCGCCCCTCAGGCACAATGTCAACATAATTCGCCCCTCGGGAAATATCATGGAACAACACCAGCCCCTCGGGCTATATCTCAAATCACAATGGGTACCCGTGCTCACTCGGGGTGTACCCATCTCGTGGCATAATCAGTAGGCCCTCAGCCTTATATCAATCCATTTCGTGGCATAATCAGTAGGCTGGGGCCTTATATCAACAAGCCACCTCGTAGCGTACAATCTCAGGCCCTCGGTCTCATAATCATAAATCAGTGTATCCTCACCACACAGGCCCTCGGCCTTACTCAATCACAATCTCATAAGCCACTCGGGCAATAATAAAACATGATGCCCAGCTCAAATTATCATTTAATGTGTTAAAATAGAGTAAACATGGCTGAGTTATGAAAATAGTAGGATATAGCATGACTGAGTACAAGTATAAAATCAAAACAGTGAGAAAATATCAGTAAAAATCCCCTAAGGGTCCAAATAGTTGGCACGAGGCCCAAATATGGCATTCAGCCCAAAATATGATGATAGCAAACAGTTTTCAGTCAAATACGCAGAAAACAGTCATTCGGGATGGACTAATTCATAATCCCCAATGGTGCACGACCCCACGCTCGTCATCTAGCATGTGTGTCACCTCAATAAAGCACAACAATGTGAAATCCGGGGTTTCATATACTTAGGACAACATTTACAATCATTACTCACCTCTATCCGGTCGAATCTCTAGCCTGCGATGTCTTTGCCCCTCGAATCAACCTCCGGATGCTCCAAATCTAACCAAAATCAGTGCAAAATCATCAAAACATGCTAAGGGAACAAAGCCCACTCGAAAGAAATCAAATTACAACAAAAATTCCGAAATTGACCAAAACCCGACCCCCGAGCCCACGTCTCGGAATTCGATAAAATTTACATCAATAGATTCCTTATCTCCCTACGAGTTCATACATATCAAAAGTCACAAAATCCGACCACAAATGGCCCCTCAAATCCTCAAGTCAAGGTCTCCAATACCAAGCCCTAGTTTCCCCTTTTTAACCCTTATTTTCCATTAATCTTAGGTCAAATCAGTGAAAAAATGCCATAGAATCGATTATTACACTCAAAAATCTTACCTCTAGACGATATCCCTTGATTCCCTCTCCAATATATCCCAAAAAGCTCCTAAACCAACTTGAAATGGTGAAAAACAACTCAAAAATCGTGAAGGAATACTTTTATACCCTCTGGCCCAGGCCTTTCGCACCTGTAACCCAAATCTCGCTCATGCGGTCCCGCTTTTGCGGTCTATAGGACCGAACCTGCAGTTTTAACTTAAGTCCTCCACTTCCACATCTGCGATGCTCAATCCGTACCTGCGCCATCGCAGGTGCGGCTACTTAACCACTTCTATGGTTCCTGCCTTCTTGCCCCTTTCCACTTCTGCGACTCTTTTCCGCATCTACAGGGGTCACACCTACGGCCTCCCAACCGCAAATGCGGTTATGACAGTAGTTCCAACACTTCAGCTGTCATTTCCAATTTCCATTCTTTCCGTCAACCACCTGAAATCACCCCGAGGCCTCCGGGACCTCAACCAAAAGCACCAACACATCATAAACCACCATCCAAACTTATACCAATCTTCAAAACACCTCAAACAACAACGAATCAACCAAAACACACCGGATTCAAGCCTAAGTTTCCAAATTCTACCGAATTACACTTTTGATCAAAAAGTCTACCAAACCATGTCCGAATGACCTAAAATTTTGCACACACATCCCAAATGACACAACGGAACTACTGCAACTCCCATAATTCCATTCCAATCCCTATATTAAAATCTCACCTTCCAACCGGAAAATGCCAAAATTCTAATTTCCCCAATTCAAGCCTAAATCTACTCCGAACCTCCAAAACGCACTCCGATCACGTTCCTAAGTCTCAAATCACCTCCCGAAGCTATACGAACCATCGGAACTCACATCTGAGCCCTTTAACACATAAGTCAATATCCGGTTGACTTTTCCAACTTAAGTTTTCCTCAAAAGAGACTAAGTGCCTCAAACCTTACCAAAACCTCTCTGAACCCGAGCCAACCAACCCGATCACACATAGAACCGATAAACAAAGCAGTAAGAAGCAGAAATGGGGTAAACAGAGCGGTAACTCATGAGACAACTGGACGGGTCGTCACATAATCACTCCTTCACCGAGAGTGAGTACTTGAGTATTGAGGGTCATAACAACCCCGATTTATCAAGCAAGCATAAATTGATTTTACCCATTAGGTTTACACCTACGTTAAAATTACAACCCTAGGATTTTCTCTATTTAATAAAACTTCAAAAACATTTTGATTATTACTTGTTTGCTAGCTTAGCCACAAATCTTAGTAGTTTAATTAGTGAAATTGATACCACATTAGTTTGATAGTTAAATGTAGTTATGCCAAGTTGCTCACTTAAGTGTTTACCAAAACACCCAATATAAACTCCTTGAGGTTCGACCTTGACTCGCGTTGGGTTATTATTATTGTAACGATCATTTTATATTCCCTTATTTGGGGTGTAAATTGGATGTGATAAATCACGGAAGAGGAAATTTTAGGGGGCTATAGTGAAGCCTTCGCTTTCGTGTTTGGTCGGTCGCATTCGCGGAGGGTCTATTCTGGTAAGCCTTCATGTTCGCGATGGCCACTGTCGTGTTCGCGATTGGGAATCTTTGGGGAGAAGCATGTTTGTGCTTCACGATCACGATGCTTTGGTCCGCGATCGCGAAGGGTAATACCTGGGCAGAATGCTTAGGCTCATTTCACCCAATTTTCTTTGGGCTTGGGCAATTTGGGAGCTTTTTGAAGGGATTTTTTCATCAAGTATCATAAGGTAAGAGATTTCAATCTAGTGTGAATTAAATACATGGATGAGATGTAGATTTTAACATGAAAATTAATAGAATTTTGGATTTTGTTGAAAAAAATTAGAATTTGGTAAAAATAAGATTTGACCATGAAATTGGTCATGGAATTGGGTTTAAGTTATATATTTGAGTTCGTGATTACATATATCTTTAAAAATTTTCAGAATCCGGGCGCGTGAGCCTGAAGTTGACTTTTATTGACTTTTCGAGTAGGGTTGAGAATTGACTCTAATAGTTGAATTATGAGCTTTTGAGAATATATTGATTGGTTTGTATGTCCTTTTGACTAGTTTCAAGTTTCTCGGTGTCGATTTGAGGTGATTAGTGAGGTATTGGAGCCGAGTAATACACTTGGAAGCAAGGTAAGTCTCTTGCCTAATCTTGTAAGAGGGAATTATCCCCTATGTATTTTATTTGTTATGTGCTACATGTTATAGGTGCTACGTACCTATGAGGGGATGAGCGTCTATGCGTAAGCTAGATTTATGTTTATGTCCAGGTAGACTTAGACCTACACTGACTGTACTATTTGAATTAAACTTGCTTGTTTATTACTTGAAATTTAACTGAGATTTAGACTAGAATTTACATATTGACTGAGCCTCTTTACCTTGCATTTTGACGGGATATTTGATTGTCGGTAACAATTATATTTTTCTTGCATTCCTATCCTCGTGTTGTGTTTATGTGATCGGTACTTCCGTGTCTTCTTGACCCACACACATCTTTGTGGATGAGAAAGTTTCTCTATTCTTATGCGATCAGGTTATACGCCTCGGTAGTGCTATGAAATAGTCTTATAGATCAGATCATACGACCTCGGTAGTATTATGAGATGCATCTATGGATCGGGTCGTACGACCTCGATATTATACACTATTATTATGGATCAGAGCGTACGGCCTCGATAGCGTACACTATTATTATGGGTCGGTCCGTATGACCTCGGCAGAATTCATGCGTAATATTCGATAGGGTTTCAAAGTACACATAAGCTTTTCTTGATTTGAGATTTGATATTGTCTTAGTTATCCTTGTTTCGTTCGAGGCAACAACTGGTATCTGATGATTTCATAACTATTTTTATGTTGAAAATCAAGTTATATACATTTATCTATTTCATTGCTACTTGTTGTGTTCCATACCTGTATACTTTTATGTATTTTGTTATTGGACCACTAGTAAGTATCAGTGTCGAATCCTCATCACTACTTCATTAAGGTTACACTAGATACTTATCGGGTACGCGTTGATTTACGTACTCATACTACACTTATGTACTAATTGTGCAGGTACTGAGACAGGTATATCAGGTGGTCACTCGGGTGTGTAGTCTCATCTGCAAGAGATTTGGTGGTGATTTGCTTTCCATGCCTCGACCCACAACACCCAGAGTCTCCTTCCTTCTATGTTTATTTTGTTCTATCTATTTTCATTCCGGACATTAGTTATAGTGGTTTTGCACATTCTATTAGATGTTCATGCACTTATGATACGGGGTTTCGGGATTTTAATAGATGTTCCTGGTTGTACCTAATATTTATATCATCGCACATTATGTTTGGTTCATACTTCGTAACTTAGAAAGAATGAATGTATTTTACTTTGGTTTCTAAACTTAATTCCGCTTTATTAATAAAATTCTTGACTTTAAAAGTGTTATGAATGGATGATTATGTTGGTGGTTTATCGTTGGCTTGCCTAATGGTAGCGTTGGACGCCATCACGACCTATGGTGGGAAATGGATCGTGACACACAATGATTCAAAATTGATATTTTAATAATTTTTTAAATATTTGAAAGTGGAATGTTTATTTAACAAAGTTATAATTATAGTTAATATTTAAAAATTAGAATAAGCTAATATTAAGAATTTAAATTAAAAAAAGTAAGTGATTTTCTTTTATGTTGAGAACAAATAATTAAGTTATTGAATTAACTAATTAGCAAAAAAACTTAATTCAATTCTTTTTCAAATTCATCATATAAATAAATTTATTTATCAATTTGACAAAACTCTTAAGGTACATAAATTATTTTTTCTGAATAGCATTAATGGTGAATGAAATTAAAATATACTATTATAATATAAAATTAAGAGTCAAATTGATAACAATATGAATTTGAAGCAATAAGAATAATTGGATAAAGTATATAATAAATGAGTTATTATTTTTTATTTCTTGTATTTAGTCCAATATGTGACAATATCTAGCTATATTCTTTTTTATATTAAGTTATTTATTGTAAAATATTATTCAACATTAGTTATTCTTTAAACTTTACATTGTCAGTGTAAGTTTTAGGAGGTATAGTGCCAAGTTTTGCATCCTAAATTTCTAGAAGACCAAAAGTGTAACGACCCGACCGGTCGTTTTGAGCTCTAGCGCATCGTTCGGCAGTTTGAGACCTTGAGTAGCTTCACTTCATGTATAATGACTTTAGTGTGGTCGGAACTGAATTCTGAAAAGTTCAGAGTTGATTCGGATGGAAAACTCTAATTTCGGAAGCTTAAAGTTGGAAAAATTGACTAATATTTGATTTTTGAGTAAACAACATCGGAATCAGGATTTGAAAGTTCCAATAGGTTCGTATGATGATTTTGGACTTGGGCATATATTCGGAACGGGTTTTGGATGAACCGGGAGTGTTTCGGCGCTTATTATGGAAAGTTGGCATTTTGGATAAATTTCATAAGTTTGGGTTGAAGTAGATTTTGATATTATCAATGTCCGTTTGGGATTCTGAGCATGGGAATACCTCTGTATGGTGATTCTGGTCTTAGAAGCACGTCCGGATGTGTATTTAGAGGTGCATAGGTCATTTCGGGGTCATTTGGTGAAAGTTAGAAATTGATGATTTTTTGAGAAGTTTGACCGGGAGTGGACTTTTTGATATCGGGGTCGAATATCAATTCTGGAAGTGGGAATACGTCCGTAATGTCATTTATTACTTGTGTGATTTAAAGTCATTCCGGATCGAATTGATACACTTCTGCACGAATTATAGAATTTGGAAATTTCATAACTCATAATTCGATTCGAGGTGCGATTCGTAGTTTCGGCATTATTTGATGTGATTTGAGACCTCTACTAAGTTTGTATCATATTTTGGGACTTGTTGGTATGATTTGACGGTGTCCCGAGGGGCTTGGGCATATTGTGGATCATTGGTTGAGAGACTAGTAAAGTTAAGAAATTGGAGTTTGACTATGGTCAAGACGACCTCTTTTCAGTGTTTTGAGTGCGAGAGCAGGTCCGTAGCGTGTTTTATGATTGAAATTCATATATGGTTTGTGTCTGGGAGGTTCCGAATGATTTTCGGTTTGGTTTCGGATCATTTCGGAGAAGTTTGGGTTTGCTTGTTTCTACTGAAGCAGTATTCATTCGCAATTGCGAATGAACACTGTTCACGCAATTGCAAAACACTGTTCATTCGCAAAAGCGAAGTTTTTGTCCGCAAATGCGAACCTGACAGATTTTTTTAAATCGGGATTTTGCTCATTTCACTCATTTCTCTCTTGGTTTGGGCGATTTTTGGAGATTTTCAAGGGGAGATTTTCATTATCTATTGCAAGTTTTTGGATCGACGAGCATCGGTTTGAGTTGTTAGAGAGGCTTTGGAGCCGGTTTAAGTCTCTTGTCTAACTCTGTGAGGGGAAAACTACCCCTAGGTGATGTATTTGATATGTGCTACTTGTTGCGGGGGGCTACGTACGTACGAGGTGATGAGAGTCTGTACGTAGCTAAATCCATGTTATTGTTCGGGTAGACTTAGGTTCACACCATGCTATAGTTGTACTATTTGAGCTGTCCCTTGCCTATTAAATTCCTTTATGTTACATTACTACTCGAGATTAGACTTGTGTAGAGTGATAGACTCGCTATTGTAGAGATTTGACAGGCTTGGTGATTAGCCGCGAATAATTTTACTCCTCTTACGAATTTCTCTTGCGTTATGTATTCTCATCGAAAGGTTTCCTCAAAGCTCCTTATAACTCACATGTCCCTTAGTGAGCAGGGTCAAGGACTCGTCAAAGCTTCTTATTCTAATGGGATCGGGTCGTTCGCCTTGGCAGGATAGATACATCTATTGTTTGTACCGTTCGACCCTCGGCAGTGCGCACATCTTATAGGACTAGATTATGATGGAATCAAGTCGTACGCCTCGACATTTCCTATGGAATCGTGCGTATTATTTGTCAAAAAGCTAGGGTATCTAGGAGTTTTCCTGATTTGAATTATTGTGACCTATCTTGTATATATATATATACATACATACACACACACTTCGGTGGAGAAAGTAACTGCTAATCGAGAGTTTGAGTTTAATTGTTGAGAGAAGGATTGTACCACGTATTTATACTTGTTCTCATTTATTTACTCTGCCCCATATCTGTTTACTTCTTACTGTATCTATCTTATTAGACCACTAGTATGTGTCGATGTCGACCCCTCGTCACTACTTCTCTAGGGTTAGGCTAGATACTTACTAGGTACGCATTGATTTACGTACTCATGTTGCAATTGTTGTACTTATTGTGCATGCATACATATATGTTTCAGGTGGTCCTCTGGATGTAGAGGCATGGTTGTTGCGAAGACTTTACAATGAGATGCACTTCTTTGATACAATCCACAGCATACAGAGTCTCCATCAGAGTAATTTATATTCCCCGTCTAACTTGTATTTCAGATGGATGTTGTATTATTGTTGTACTCATTAATAGATGCTCATGCACTTGTGACACCGAGCTTTGGGGGGTTCTTACGAGATTATTCATTATTGTAGTTCGTGTATATTATCACTTACCCTATAAATTCTATTTCATACTCTTTAATTAATAAAAATTGCGATTTCAAATACTAAAAGGAGCAGTTAAGTTAATCATTCATCGTTGGCTTGCCCGATGGCGGTGTTAGGCGCCATCACGACCTTAGTAAATTTTGGGTCGTGACAGCTTGGTATCATAGCGTTAGGTTCACATAGAAATTACGAGTCATGAGCAAGTCTAGTAGAGTCTCGCAGATTGGTACGGAGACATCTGTACTTATCTTCGGGAGGCTACAGGGCTGTTAGGAGCATTTCCCTTCTTGATTCCTCGTCGTGCGATTTGATTCCTTTGAGGCTTATGCCTTTATTTCCTTCCTACTCATTCTTATACGATGTTGAACACTCGTATCAATTGGGCACTGAGGAGTTACAGTGGTACTATAGACATGGAGCAGAATGTTTCTCCCTATGCATTCGGGCAAGTTATTATCGTCTTCTTACAGAAGGATGTTCTGTCATTTTAGCTCAGTAGTTGTATTTCTGATGGTTTTAAGGCTATGCACATGTTGCTATGTGATGTAATAGTGAGGTACTCGTTTATGTGCCGATGCAGTGAATGACTTGAAAAGAGAATTTCTCAGTGCATGATTTAGAGGTTCAACGTTTAATTCCAGCAAAGGAAAGGCAATCGGACTATGAATGTTCAAGTTTGGGTTGATGGAGTAACGAGACTTGGTATTTTCGAACGTGTTGGAATTTTTATCTCTGATGTAGTGTAGTTGTCCTTATTTGAAGTATTACAGTTTGCATATGTTATGGTCTCTTTGATTTTCCTATGGGGTAGGGTGCTACAAAATGGTGCCTGAGAAGCAGTTACCAGAGATAGTGGTATGTAGCGGTTTCAGGATCGAATCGGTGTTTCTAATGTTGATGGCTCGAGAAATATGAGCTTCTAGGAGGTTTATAGTTGGTATTAATTTATTAGTTCAGGTGCTACAAAGATAGATTTTGATTTGAGGCAACATTTGGGTAGCGAAGGATGAGGAAGGACGCGGTGGGAGGTGTCTCGCAGTGGTTGAATTGGTAGAAGGTCAAGTATGAAAAGCAGAGGTCCAGAAGTTGCTTAAAGGAGATGGTTTAATCGAAGTGGGAGTGGCAGAGTAGCATATGGATTCTGTGGTAGGATAGACACCTGACTTGAGAAAGATTTAGAGTGATTTAGGAATCCACGGGTGGGTTATCTCCTGTGAGCAGGTTAGCGCTTGCGTGATTTTGATGAATTTCTACAAAGAATTCTACCTACTAACCGACAGAAAGTTGAATGCGCAATTGTGGTTGATAATTCAGAGGGTTCATGAAAAGTCTAACAAGAAACTACAAGAAGTTTGCCGGGTTAATTGTGCGAGATAATGGTAATTGGGAAGGAGGAATCTTGGTGAGTTCCAGGGTTATGTAATTGTAGCTTCAAGCTAAGTGGGGGAGCCCCACAGTCTACGATTAGATAGCGTGAATGCTTGCTTATATGGTTTCTGGTTATCGGTGTATGGGTTATGACTAAAGAAAGAAAACATCAGTGGTAATTCGAGCAAAGGATTTAAGGAATGTGTGCTATATTTGGCCTTGTCCAGTCATGTTCAGGTTTTGGGATAGCTCAGAGTTTATGCTTCTTGTCGATGTGATATATAAGGAAAAGAATTCATCCGGTTGCTTCTTTGAAGAGGTGTTCATATGCTAGCAGGGCATTGGAGTTTGGTCATATTCGGGACTAGGTCAGAGTGGGTGACTCTCAACAAAAGGCCCTAATGGGTTTAAGAATTAAAGTGCAGTGCCTAAGGATTTCGAGTCTGTTGTGTTGTTAAGGATCGAATTTTTGTAGTGGATTAGGAAAGGGACTTGGAGTGTTCTGTGTTATCATTGGGTCTGCAGTGTGGTATTGGAGGGAAGGGAGAAATAGATTCGGATCCGCGGAAGGTCTTGCAGAATGGGTGTACCAGTTGGAGATGCTATTATGCACTTGAGGAGGGTATGAGATGGTTCATGAGTATTGAGTCGATGTGGTCTCGTGATTCAGGTCACTTGGGATGAGTGCGGATTGAGTTCATTATGTTTTTGAATGGAGCTATTATTATTCCTAAGGCAAGTTAAGAGTAAATTGGAAGAACTTGGTTCAGTTAGTAATGGTCGAATTAGAATGATTGTGGCAATGATCAGTCCTTCGGCGTGTGAAGTTATACATGTAGTTTGTGGTTGTACACTTGGGCTTGAGCGCCATCATAACTTGGTTGATTTAGGAGGTATTTAATTCGAATGGCTTTGTTGTGTAAATGGATTTCGGAAGGGCTATGGCGGGTTAGATCACGACTTGAGGTTTGTATTTTTTGCGGTTTAAGAATTCAGTTGTGTGTTGCATTGGTTCTTCTGAAATGAGCTAAGTGAAAGGTTTCTAGCCAATGCAGTTTTTATTCTATTAGTCATTCAAGGGTTATGGTGAATACGTGTGTTATCGCGTATCGACATGGGGACTGGAAGTTGAAGGTCAAGGTTGCGGCTCGGTGTTGATAGATGTCACGAGCTCAGATGAGAGGGGGGAATTCAGATATTCAGAGTAAGCTAGATTTTTCTTAAGTGTCACCTGATAATGGTGTTCTGTGGAAGAGGCTTTGTGTATTGACTTGTGGATTTTTGATTCGCTTTATAGAATTAGAACAGCCAGTGGTATGGATCTGCGGACCTTGCTACCTGGTACGGAAGGTCGTGGGAGCGTATTCCACAGAGAAATTTGTATAAGTGTGGCATATTAGTCACTTGATTGTTAAAGATTGAAACCAAGCATGGAGATTATGGTACTATCGATAATGTGAGGGTTTATGCCTGAGAGGCATTCTGATCCTTAGGTTGTAGACCGTGTGAGTTTGTCCCGGATTTGACGGCTGTTCTTGTGTGTTATGGATAGGCCATTTTGGATACTTGAAAGGTTACTAACCCAGTATAGTATGATCAAAATCGACTTAAGGTTCGTTGATGGGTCTAAATGTGGGTGTGTGCTCTACACCAGACTGGGTATGTTCATTCAGTATAGCATTTCTTATTGAGGAGTCTTCGGGCATTGGATGTTATTCCTGTCGTCAGCTATTCCATGTAATACTCTGTTGTGCCATGTGGGTTGTGAGATGGCTTGGTTATTCTCACCTATATTGTGGTCTCGTGCAGCTTGTGGTGTTATATGAGCAAGATGGCTCTAGAAATGCAAGTTGTTTACTGCACCTTAGTTGTGCTTGGGTTTTGTAGCGTATGGCGCTATCCGCCTCCCCAGGGTTGTATTTTTGCACTTGGTGTGCTAATGGTCGATATTCGGATATTTCGTATGTATAAGCATTATGGCTTGACGAGTACCTCTTGTTTATTGTCATGTGTGGAACGGGTGGCATGTCGCCACAGGTATATTGTTTGGATCGGGTTTCACGCCGCAACGTTATCATATTTAGATCAGGTTGCACGCCGCAATGGTATCATGTGTGGATCGAGTTGCACGTCGCAACAATGAGATGTTGAGTACGATTCCCTATATGTATTCATGTGTATTTTGTTTCTCATTCCCTGAGAAGGGTTCTTGGTGTTTGATAGTCATTTTATTCGTTATGCAAGCTGGATAGTTGTTTTCCAGAGTTATTTCTTCCTAAGGTGTCATATTCGAGTTGTATCTTGTTGGCACATTGATGGTGTTATGTGGGATTCAGTCAGTGTTTGAGGTGGCTTATTGCTAGACCAGCTTGTACTGGGTGAGACGAGATTATTGGACCTGGGATCAGTGCGATCGGAGGTATGCAAAGTATATTAAAGAGACGGTATCACTATATATTTCAAAATGGATTAATGGTTCTTTGCAGGAGGGAAGACTCTATGAATTCCTGGTTCGGCAGATGGTTATGAGCTTCTACACATCTCTTTCATCGTGGCAGTATTGCGAGAGTTGAAACATGGCTTATATGTGTTATGAGGTGTATTACGAGCATCAGATTCGTGAAAATACAGCTATTATAGTCGGAGGATGTTATTATGGGCAACAGACTTATGATGTGCATTGTGTGGCATCATCATGGGTGCTTGATCATGTGTTGGTTCAGCGTGTGGAGATTGATACGGCATTCGTATGTTAGAATCGGGTCTCGTGGAGAATTCCGAATGTTGGAATTTGGTTCTAAGGCTTATTGATTACATAAAAAGGAGAATCTTCAGTCTGGCTCGATCTAATGTGCTCAACTGGGTTGTGGTGGCATGGGTAGGTGCACGAGGTGTTAAACAGTGATTTTGGACAACTCTAGAGCAGTCCTTAGCACGTTCGAGGACGAACGTATGTTTAAGTGAGGGAGAATGTAACAACCAGATAGGTCGTTTTGAGCTCTAGCGTGTCGTTCGGCAGTTTGTGAACTTGAGTAACTTCACTTCATGTATTATGACTTGTACGTGTGGTCGGAATTGAATTCCAAAAAGGTCAGAGTTGATTTGGATGGAAAATTCTAATTTCAGAAGCTTAAAGTTGGAAAAATTGACTAATGTTTGACTTTTAAGTAAACGACCTCGAAATCGGGATTTGAAGGTTCCAATAGGTTCGTATGATGATTTTAGACTTGGGCATATGTCCGGATCGGATTTTGGATGATCTGAGAGTGTTTCGGCGCTTATTGTGGAAGTTGGCATTTTGGATGAATTTCATAAGTTTGGGTTGAAGTGGATTTTGATGTTATCGATGTTCGCTTGAGATTCCGAGCCTAGGAATAGCTTCGTATGGTGATTTTGGTCTTAGGAGCACGTCTGGATGTGGATTTGGAGGTCTGTAGGTCATTTCAGGGTCATTTGGCAAAAGTTGGAAATTGAAGGTTTTTGGGAAGTTTGACCAGGAGTAGACCTTTTGATACTGGGGTCGGATTCCGATTCCGGAAGTGGGAATAGGTTCTTAATATCATTTATGATTTGTGTGCAAAATTTAAAGTCATTCCGAATTGAATTGATACGCTTCGGCGCAAATTATAGAATTTGGAATTTTCATACTCATAATTCGATTCGAGGCGTGATTTATAGTTTCGACTTTGTTTGATGTTATTTGAGACCTCGACTAAGTTAGTATCATATTTTGGGACATGTTAGTATGATTTGACGGGGTCCGACGGGCTTGGATGTATTTTGGATCATTAGTTGAGAGACTAGTAAAGTTAAGAAATTAGAGTTTGACCATAGTCAATATTGGGCCAAGACAACCTCTTATCAGTGTTTTGAGTGCGCGAGCAGGCCCGTAGTATGTTTTATGATTGAAATTCATATATGGTTTGTGTCCTGGAGGTTCCGGATGAGTTTCGGGGTGGTTTCGGATCATTTCGGAGAAGTTTGGGTTAGCTTGTTTCTAGTGAGGCAGTATTCATTCGCAATTGCGAACACTGTTCATTCGCAATTACGAATACTATTCATCGCAATTGCGAACATTGTTCATTGGAGTTTACTGTACATTCACAAATGCAAAGTTTTTGTCAGCAAATGCGAACCTGGGAAGTTTTTTTTTAATCGAGATTTTGCTCATTTCACTCATTTCTCTCTTGGTTTGAGCGATTTTTAGAGAGCTTCAAGGGGAGATTTTCATCATCTACTGCAAGTTTTTGGATCGACGGGCATCGATTTGAGTTGTTATAGAGGCTTTGGAGCTGGTTATGGAACTTCGGAGCTAGGTAAGTCTCGTGTCTAACTCTGTGATGGGGAAACTGCCCCTAGGTGATATATTTGATATGTGCTACTTGTTGCGGGGGGCTACGTACGTACGAGGTGATGATAGTCCGTACGTAGCTAAATCTATGTTATTGTTCGGGTAGACTTAGGTTCACACCATGCTATAGTTGAGTAGTCCCTTGTCTATCAAATTCCTTTATGTTACATTATGACTTGAGACTAGACTTGTGTAGAGCGATAGACTAGCTATTGTAGAGATTCAACGGGCTTCGTGATTAGCCGCGAAAATTTTATTCCTCTTACGAATTTCTCCCGCGTTATACGTTCTCATCGAAAGGTTTCCTCAAAGCTCCTTATAATTCACATGTCCCTTCATGAGTGGGGTTAAGGACCCACCAAAGATTCTTATTCTAATGGGATCGAGTCGTTCGCCTCGGCAGGATAGATACACTATGGTTCGTGTTGTTCGACCCTCGGTAGTGCGCACATCTTATGGGATCGGGTCGTTTGCCTCGGAAGGATTATGTACCATACTCTCATGGGAGCATGTTGTTCGCTTCGGCAATATAATAAATGTATCTATGGTGTATACTAGATTATGATGGAATCGGGTCGTATGCCTCGGCATTTCTATAAAATACTCCTATGGAATCGTGCGTATTATTTGTCAAAAAGCCAGGGTATCTTGGAGTTTTCCTGATTTGAATTATGACGACCTATCTGGTGAAGTCTATATATATACACACATACACTTCGGTGGAGGAGGTAACTGCTGATCGAGAGTTTGAGTTTAATTGTTGAGAGAAGTATTGTACCACGTATTTATACTTGTTTATTTATTCTGCCCCATATCTGTTTACTTCTTACAGTATTTGTCTTATTGGGCCACTAATAAGTGTCGATGTCGACTCCTCATCACTACTTCTTTGGGGTTAGGCTAGATACTTAGTGGGTATGCATTGATTTACGAACTCATGATATACTTGTTGCACTTATTGTGCAGGTATACATATATGTTTTTGGTGGTCCTCTGGGTGCAGAGGTGCGGTTGTTGCGGGGATTTACAATGTGCTGCACTTCCTTGATACGATCCCCGTCTAACTTGTATTTCAGACGGATGTTGTGTTATTGTTGTACTCATTAATAGATGCTCATGCACTTATGATACCGGGTTTTGGGGGGTTCTTACAGGATTGTTCATTATTGTAATTCGTGTAAATATTATCACTTACCCTATAAATTCTATTTTATACTCTTTAATTAATGAAAATTGCGATTTCAAATACTAAAAGGAGTAATTAAGTTAATCATTCACTGTTGGCTTGCTTGACGGCGGTGTTAGACGATATCACGACCTTAGTGGATTTTGGGTCGTGACAAAAATATTCCATTTTTAAATTCTGATATAAGTCTTTTTTGAATCACAAATAAGTTATTTGAAAACTTTTGTAATATATGATATCTTTATTTATTGAGCTAGCTAAATGATAATAATATTTATCATGTTCAGGTTATTTTAATTTTTATTTTATAATTTCATATAACTCAAATGAGTTATCTAATAATTTTTATGTAATTTTTTTAAAATTATGTATTCATTGATATAAGTACATGCGCAAAGTGCGCACCCTAAAGACTAGTATAGTATAAATAAATATAAATAGATATAGATTACTACTATCATGATACTCTCATTTAATTACATATCCTATTACATAATTACCAGTTGTATTTAAAGTAATATGTTAGGCTCCAATTTTTTCCATTATAAGCTTCAACCTTAGCTAGTTTTATCACTATCTTTGAGACCCACAAGGCACAGCACCAAATTTCACAATTACTACTCCATCTTATTAATCAAATCAATAAAGAGAAGAGGAACTAACACTGACTGGCATGAAGGAGGCGAGCTATTTAGGCGTTTATACAATCGATTTGAGGAATTTGATTAAAGTTGATTACATGCTTCTATGATCCAATCTTGTACTTTAGATTAAAATCACTCTATATTCTACAATAAACATAAAGTTTATTAAAAAGTTCCATTGGCAACAGTTAATTTTTTTGAAGTTTTGAATTTAAAAAATGAGTTTTGCTAAATTATTTTTTATTTGGGTTGATTGTTGCAAAAGATTGGAAAAATCCTAGAGTTTATTCTTAATTTTTGAGGGATTTGTTGAAGATTCGAGCTGATTTTGGTTGGAATTTAAGATTGAAATTCGAAGAGGGAGATATAATAAATTATATAAGTATGTATTTTGTATGTTGGGTGTACAAATAATATATAAAATACATACAACTAATATAATTGCACGTAAGTTATATATGTTTGATCGAATTTTGTATACACAAAAAAATATATAAAGATTTTATATAAGTTGTATATTTTGGCAAATTCTGTATGACAAAAAGTTATACTATACTATGATCTCTCCGTTCCAGTTTATGTGAACCTATTTACTTTTTGATCCGTTCCAAAAAGAATGATCTATTTCTAAATTTGGAAACAATTTAGCTTAAACTTCCAATTTTACACTTAATAAGAAGCTTTAGTAACCACACAAATACTGTGGGGCCCCTTTTTGACTTATTGTGATGACCCAAAAGGTCATCACTTATTTTAAAAGTAAATTTTGCGTTCCAAGGCCTTAAAACTTCTTTCTGTCTCAAATCGATTTGCGTGCATAGACCGGGCGCGTAGCCGGAAAGCCATTATGTGAAAATCTGTGAAAATGATAAATTTTGACTATAAAATGGATTAAGTTGACTTCGGTCAATATTTTGGGTAAACGAACCTAGACCCATGATTTGACAGTCCCGGAGGGTCCGTAAGAAAATATGGGACTTGGGCGTATGCCCGGAATCGAATTCCGAGGTCCCAAACCCGAGAAATAATTTTTTAAGAAAAAATATTTTCTGAAATTATTTATGAGATTTGGAAATGAATTGTGATTAAAACTTGATGGTATCGGGCCCGTATTTTAGTTCCGGCGGCCGATACAGGTCTTATATGAGACTTAAGATAAGTCTGTGAAATTTGGTAAGAAACGGACTTGAAACGACGTGAATCAGATCGTTTTTGAGAAAATTGAAAATTTGAAGTTCTTAAGAAAATTTTATGATTTTGATGCTAAATTCATAGTTGTTGATGTTATTTTTGTGATTTGAATGCACGAGTGAGTTCGTATGATGTTTATAGGTTGGGGTGCATGTTTGGTTTGGAGCCCCAACGGCTCGGGTGAGTTTTGGATATGCCACGGGGTGAATTTTGGACTTAAGGAATTGCAGGCTTCAGCTATTTTCTGTGCAGGCCTACTGGCTCGCAAATGCGATATCGCAAATGCGAGGGCCTTGTCGCAATTGCGAAAGTAGCCCAGGCCAGCTCCTCCTTGCAAATGCTATACACTCCTTTTTGGGCATGTCATCGCAAATGCGACCCCTTGTTCGCATTTACCATCTCGCAAATGTGAGACCCACCCTCCCCCCCCCCCCGCTTCGCAAATGCGAGTATAGCAGAGGTCGGGGTTCGCAATTCCCATATCTGCAACCTGCAATTTTTATACTTAGCCGAAAATCAACCATTTTTCACATCTTTTCAAAAAATAAACTCCCTAGGGCGATTTTTCAAGAACAACTCTTCTTCCAAATCGATTGTAAGTCAATTTCAACTCGTTTCCTTCAATCATTAACATCTTTTAACATGATTTCAACTCAAAATCAATGATTTTCATGGGAGAAATTGGGTGTTTTGGGTAGAACCTAGGTTTTTTCAAAAATTAGGGATTTGGGCCTCGATTTGAGGTCCGATTTCAAAACAAGTTGTATATTTAGGTTCGTGGGGAAATGAGTAATCAGGTTTTGGTTCGAACCTCGAGTTTTGACCATATGGGCCCGGGGGCGTTTTTTGACTTTTTTGGGTAAAACTTTGGAAAACTCATTTTCATGCATTGGAGTTGATTCATTTAGCGTTTATTGATGTAATTAAGTAACTTGTGACTAGATACGAGCGAATTGGTGGTGGAATCAAAGGGTAAAGCGGTAATTGAGACATGAATTGTGTTCGTGACATCGAGATAAGTGTTTGGTCTAACCTTAGCTTGTGGGATTAGGAGTCGAGTCCTATTTGCTATGTGGTAATTGTTGAGTACGACGTATAGGTATGGTGACGAGTATCTATACATTGGTGTCTAGCATGTCCGTGAGTCTTATATTGTGATTTTCATGACTTTTTTATATTATTCATTCCTTGGTGAAGATTTCTATTTGTTGTGCAAAGTTTGTGGAAGGAATTGTGACCTATGAACGTTGAGGAGCGTTGGCTCAAGTTATATAATAAATTGTGAAAGTATAAGTGGTAATTGAACCCTTCGAGCATTGGCTCAAGTTGTAAAGTGAGTTGTGAAACAAAAGTGAAAAAGAGAAAAGAATCACTATGTTGACTCCCTTGCCGGGATATTGTTGTTGTTTTGATGTTGTCCCTTGCCGGGACTTGTTGTTGAATTATTGTTCCCTTGCCGGGATTCTTGTTGTAACTTCATTTATTTCCTTGCCCTATTGTTTGTGATTGTTGTGTGGGTGAGGAAGCATGAAGGGTAATGTTGTGTATTGTTTTGGTGAGAGAGTGTTAAAGCACGAAGGGCGATGCCGTGTATGATAGTGAGGAAAGAGTGTAAAGCACGAAGGGTGATGTCGTGCCGCACGATGTACCATTCCATGCCGATTATATTGATTATATGGTTAGCTGAGATCTATATCCGGGAGATTGTTCGTCTTCATGGTGTGCCCGTGTCTATCATTTCGAACCGAGGTACGCAGTTGACCTCACATTTCTGGAGAGCAGTTCAGCGAGAGTTGGGCACACGGGTTGAGTTGAGCACAGCGTTTCATCCCTATACGGACGGGCAGTTCGGGTAGACCATTCAGATTTTGGAGGATATGCTCCGAGCTTGTATCATTGACTTTGGAGGCTCGTGGGATCAGTTTTTGCCTTTAGTAGAGTTTGCCTACTGTTTACCGTGAAAATGGTAACAATAATTAAATTTGTAAATGGAATTCTAAAAATACGTGATCTATTCCCGAGCTAGTTGTTAGAGCAGTTGATGCTAAGAACGTGAAGCTTAACAATGAAATGCGAGCTAAAACAAGACAGTAATCAAATCGAAGGGGCCTGTTGCCCGGATGCAAAGCCGGTCGATAAGGACCTCGGGGTCGGGACTCGAATAGAGCTCGAGTTATCGGGGGAAACCAGGAATAGGATAACAATTAAGGATACGATCAAGCAAAGCTCTTTACGGCCAAAGTTGCGCAATATAGCATGAAATAAGTAAGAAGACAATAGATGTTAAAGCGGCCTCAAGCCAGTGAGAATGAACAAAATAGGAGAAAGAGAGAGAGAGTTATTATTGCTTTAGTGGAGAAATGGAGTAACATCAGCCCTTTACAAAGTGGTATGGTTCCCCTTATATAGGCGAGGGAACACGGTATGGTACAAAATATATGGAGATTAAATACAAAGTACGGAGATGGGATGGTTTGACGTGATGCCTCAGCATAGGCTCTGGATAGGCCGGGCCTGTCAGACGTAGCCATATGCCTTGGGGGATTCCCCCTCTGTCCTGGCTTCGGTCTTCGTTTCCTTCGAGTCGGGCTCCGACGAGCCCCGAGGTCGGGAACTTGGTCGCGACCTCCCGCCCTCGGGGTCCCGAGGCATGCTTCTGAAATGTCCCGACAGCGAGAAATCAAGTCTTCTGATTTCGCCGCATACAGATAGTCTCCGCATTTTCCATAATGAAGAGATGGAAAATGATTCTGACACTTGACTCCTTGAGCTTCTTTCGGCGACGACGTACCGATGATGCAACTCCTGGCCTGAGCTTCGCAGTGATTGGACATCCACAGCCTCGTGCTTTTCAACTTCATTCATTGAACTTCTGATTCTCATTTTTCAAGGTGAAGGTACCGCCGTCAGCTCGATTTTCCATGGATGCATTAATTGCGTCCGTCGGTCAGCCTTCGAAAGCCTAGATGACCGTGTCGAAATCTCCTATAAACGGGGGCGCCTTGGCTTTGCTTTTCCTATCCCAGTGCTTCTGTTGGCTCGTTTGCCTTTCCCTTTTTATCATCTTCTTTCACCCCTGAACATCATGCTAGGGGCTCTTGACCTTAAGGTCGTTTGGAGGAGTTTCCTTAGACTGTGTTGTGGCCTTCTACCGGGGCTTTCCTTTGTCGAACATAAACGTGTCGTTCCGCTGTTGTTGCAGTCATCGGTATGCTGGCTCTTGCTGTTGCTGCTGGGCCGAGGTGATGATGGATGCGGAGTCAGTTTCTCCCTTATGTAGATAGCTGTTCGGATTATGCACCGCTGCTCACTCTCCTACCCGGGCCTGGTATGGCACTTCATCCCTAGGGTTTTTTCTTTCCTAAGGGATAAAGTGGCACTACCGGCTATTGAGGCTATGGCCCATCGAATCTTCAACCTTTGGCTTCGGCGGGGCATGTTTCTTTTCTCTGCCTCCTCTGCGTCCCGTCTTATTTTGTTTGCTTGAGGACAAGCAAAGGTTTAAGTTTGGGGGAGTTGATAAGTTAGGATTTTAACATGTTTTATGCCCCTACTTGCCTATGCTTTGATCATATATTGTTACAAAATAGTCCTAAAAGGCTCACAAGTTGTGCTTGATCGCAGGTTTGATCGACAAAGTGACGAAATGTCAAAGATCGGCTAAAAAGGAGTGAAACCTGCTCAAGTATCAAAGATCAAGAAATTTAAGAAAAGAAGTCCTAGTGCGGACCGCGCAAAGTGGAATGCGGCCGCATTAGGTGGTTCAAAGAGTTGGTGAATCAGGTTAGAAGGCTCCGCGGCCGCGGTACACATCTCGCGGTCCGCGGTGAAGGCTCTGCGGCCGCACTACTCTTTTGTACAGTCCGCGGTCATGAGATTCAGAGAGATGAAGTTTGCAAAGCCAGTGCCATTCGGCCCGCGGTCGTGGTTGCGCGGACCGTGCCAGCTCCCTCCACGACCGCGGTCCGTTCTACGCGGTCCGCGGAGTCCAAGTTCAGAGAAGTAGAAGTAAGCCCAGTGCGGCCACGGTCCATTTAATGCAACCCGCACTGACCCGCAGGAGTATTTTTGTCCAATTTTTCCAACCTAGTATCAATAGAACATTTTACCATTTTTTAGGTATTCAGATACATTAGTAGAGAGTTGCGCTTGTGAGAACGTATTTTGTAGCCATTTTTGGCACTTTTGCTTTACAATTACCATAGATTCTTGTAATTTAATTTTAGCAATTAATTAATATGCTTAGTTCTTCATCTATTTCTTCAATTTCTTTATCTAGCATGAGTAGCTAAACCCATTAGCTAGGGTTGTGGCTCAACCCTAGTATGGGTAATTGATGGGTGTTGTCATCTAGTGTTAGATTGACTATGGGTGTTTGCTATTTGGGTTGATTTTATGAATTGGTGGTTGCAAACACTGATTCAAGCTTTGTGGGTTTAACTCTTCTTGAGAAAGAGAGTCTATGACCCCAAAATTGACCCAACAAGGAATTGGGATGGACTCATGAGAAATGATAGTCCCAATTAACGGGTTAAACCTCGAGAGAGTAATTACCCTACTTGAACCCTAGTTGCTTGGTCTAATTTGCCTACCCATTTGGTCTCGAGAGAGTCAATTGGGCAAAATCACTCTCTCTACCGAGAGGTGTGAGAGTGGATAAAATTGTGCAACGGTTATAGCATAAGACCCAATTATGTCAATCGAACCTTAGTAACATCTACCCGTCAATTAGCCACCTAGGTAGTGTCACGACCCTAGTGCCCGTCTTCCCATTAGATACAACTTAGCAATATTCTCGTAGCATAATTTAGTGTTAATCAATAGTTTTACAAAAATAGTTATAATTTGAAAACCCAAAAATGTTTGAAGTGACATTAGGAGTACAAACACATCTCTAGGATAGACAGACAATTCAACTCCACTACTAGCTCCCTGAGGAAATCGATCCCGACCCTCATATCGGGTAAAAGCTATTGCGACCAGCTCTTCCTACCTTAGTGTAGCATCGAGTTGGCAGCGATCACTTTTTGGCACCGTTGCTGGGGAGCTTACGGTGTTGACTATCTGTTTATTTAGTTTGTGTTTTGCTTCTCTTTCCTTCTTGTTTACTAATTTTGTTTGTGTCGATCAATCAGGTACAAATGGCTCTTAATGCAAATGACCCTCTCGGCAATGTGATAGCGGGGGAGGAGGTAGAGGATCTAGAACAAGATGAGGTCTTACCTCAAGTTCCACGGAGAGGCCGAAATGCCAATGTAAATGCAAATGAGAACAACAATATTCCAGACCCTCCTCCGGCACCGCCAAGAGTGGCTCCCAGAGTTTTACCAAATCAAGGATACGCCAGTGCTATTGTTCCTCCCCGTATCCGGGCGAGGAACTTTCAAATTACAAATGTTATGTTAACCTTGCTCGAGCAAAGAGGGTATTTCACGGGCGCCTCCGATCAAAATGCCTACAAGCACTTGAAGGGGTTCGTGGATACATGCTGGGGTAGTAAGCAGACAAATGTGTCCGAGGATGCGTTGAGATTGAGGCTTTTCCCGTTCTCTCTTCGGGGTAAAGCATTGGATTGGTTAGAAAGGCTCCCCAATCATTCTATTACAACATGGGATGAATTGGCGGACAAATTTATTGCCAAGTTCTTTTCTCCAAGTCATATGGCAGATCTTCGGGATGAAATTCTAGCCTACAAGCAAGAGCCAATGGAACCTTTGCACGAGATATGGGAAAGATATAGAACAATGGTGAAAGAGTGCCCTAATAACGACATGATTGAAGTTATGATTCAACAAACCTTTTATCGGGGCATCAACACCACGAATCAATGTATTGTGAACCAATTGGCCGGAGGGAACTTTATGAAATGTTCTTACCAAGAGGCATGTGATGTACTTGATGAAATGGCCGACACCTCTTCGGCATGGCAAAGCCGAGCAAATGTGCCCCAAGGTGACCCCACGGTCATCCATTTGCACAAGTAATTGCACGATCATGGCCAAGCTATTGCCGAGCTTACAACAACTATGAATCAATTGGCAAAGGCGCAATTGCAACAAGTCCAAAACCAGCGCCAAGTCAATGCATGGAAGGTGTTTCTATGTTGAAAAGGAGGCAAAAAGGGCAACTTCCTCAAGGTAATTGTGAACAATATGACAACAACAATGATGGTGGTGGTTATTCAAATGAGTGTTATGATGACCAAAGCGAAGAGGTCCAATATGTCAATAACTACTAAGGGAATAGAGGCAACTCTTCGAATCAACAATGGCGTCCTCATGGAAATTGGAGTAATCAACAACAAGGCGTAGGTAATTGGAATAACAACAATCAACAACAAGGGGGTGGCAATTGGAATAATAACAACCAAAACAACAATTGGGGTAATCAAAGCAACCAAGGGAATTGGAATGGTAATAACAATAATTAGGGCAACAACAATAATCAAGGAGGGTGGAACAATAGCGGGAATCAAGGCAACCGGGGGCAAGGCTTTCAAAGGCCCCCATGTACCAACAACCGAACAATCCACCCCCCTTTCTTTCTCAAGGTCTGAATTCTTCCGGGAGTGATATGGGGAGAATTGAAAGCATGTTTGAGAAAATGATGAAAAAGAACCAAGATTCCGATACCCAATTAGCTTCTCATAATACATCTATCCGGAACTTGGAGGTGCAATTAGGATAAATCTCTCAAGCGTTAAATACTCATCCCAAGGGTGCGCTACCAAGTGATACGGTAGTGAATCTGAAGGGTGGGAATAATAATCATGTGATGGCGGTTACAAGGAGAGGCAGTGATGTGAATGCCTCAAAGCAAAGCAAGTTATGGATAATGATTTTGAGTTGCGGGATAATGACATACCTTTGATTGTTGATGATATGGTTAATCAAAATGTGAACAATGATGTGTGGATTGATATTGATGATGAAGTCGAGGTAGAGACTCAAGATGTCGTGAACCCATCAAGGGAACACGTGATTGACATGCCCGCCCCGGTTGTACCAAAGGCCAAGGCAACTTTGCCTAGGCCACCTCCACCTTATCCTCAACGGTTAGCAAAGCAAAAGAGTGACAATCAATTCAAAAAGTTCATTGACATGATGAAGAGCCTCATAATCAATGTGCCTTTGGTGGAGGCGCTTGAGCAAATGCCGGGGTACTCGATGGAGTGTGAAACAATTAAAATGACTCATAAAGTGAGTGCCATAGTGCATTCAATGGCACCCAAGCTTGAGGACCCCGGAGATTTTACTATCACTTGTACTATCGGAAGTGCAAATTTTGCCAAGGCCCTTTGTGACTTGGGGACTAGCATAAATTTGATGTCGTACTTGGTCTTCAAGACTTTGGGAATTAGACAACCTCGACCCACTTTAATGAGACTTCAAATGGCGGATCGATCGATGAAGCGACCTTTAGGCATAATCGATGATGTACTTGTCCAGGTGGATAAGTTTATATTGTCGGCCGACTTTGTCATATTGGATTGTGAGGTGGACTTTGAAGTGCCAATTATTCTTGGTAGGCCTTTCCTAACTACGGGGAAGGCATTGGTTGATGTTGAAGCTGGTGAGTTGACTTTCTGAGTGGGGGATGAGAAGGTGGTATTCCATGTTTGCAAATAAATGAGACAACCTAATAGCACGGAGGTGTGTTCATTTGTAGACATTGTCACAGCTATGATAGTGGATGACACAAGTTCCATGATCCATGTTGAAGATCCCCTTGAGTTCGTGCTTCTTAATATGGATGTCAATGATGATGCTAGTAGAGTGGAGTGCGTGAATGCATTGCATGGTATGAGTTCATCTTCATATGAGCCTAGGAGGCTATATTTGGATCTTGAAAACCGCAAAACTCCATCAACAAAGCCATCGATTGAGGAGCCACCGGTGTTGGAGTTGAAGCCACTTCCTCTATACCTCAGGTATGAATTCTTGGGTTCAAATTCTACTTTACCTGTTATTCTTTCTTCTTGTCTTACTAACATGCAGGTTGAGGCCACATTGGCGGTTCTTCAAAATCGAAAAAGGGCAATCGGATGGACTCTAGCTGATATTCGGGGAATAAGCCCCGCATTTTGCATGCACAAAATCATCTTGGAGGAGAATGTAAAGCCTTCCTTGGAGCATCAAAGAAGACTAAATGAGGCGATGCAAGAGGTGGTGAAGAAAGAGGTTATCAAGTGGTTAGATGCTGGGGTGGTTTATCCTATTTCTAACAATTCGTGGACTTCTCCAGTGCAATGTGTGCCGAAAAAGGGTGGTATGACCGTGGTGACCAATGACAACAATGATCTCATTCCCACTAGAACAGTCACCGGGTGGAGAGTTTGTATGGATTACCGGAAGTTGAACAAGGTGACTAGAAAAGATCATTTCTCATTGCCATTCCTTGATCAAATGCTTGATCGTCTTGCAGGACGGGCTTTCTATTGTTTTCTGGATGGTTACTCGGGGTACAATCAAATTCTAATTGCCCTGGAGGACCAAGAGAAGACCACCTTTATATGTTCTTATGGCACGTTCGCTTTCTCTAGAATGCCATTTGGATTATGTAATGCTCCAACGACCTTCCAACATTGCATGATGGCTATTTTCACCGACATGGTGGAGGATATCTTGGAGGTCTTCATGGATGATTTCAGCGTGGTTGGGGATTCTTTTGAGGAGTGCTTGGTAAACTTGGATAGAGTGTTGGCCCGATGTGAAGACACCAACCTTGTTCTCAATTGGGAAAAGTGTCATTTTATGGTAGAAGAAGGTATAATGTTGGGTCACAAAATCTCGAAGCAAGGAATTGAAGTTGACAAGGCCAAGATTGAGGTTATTTTGACGCTCCCTCCCCCTACTTTTGTCAAAGGGGTGAGGAGTTTCCTTGGGCACGCGGGTTTCTACCGGAGGTTCATAAAAGATTTTTCTAAAGTGGTACATCCATTGTGCAAGTTGCTAGAGAAAGATGCGAAGTTCTTATTCGATGAGAGTTGTATGCACGCATTCGAGCTTATTAAGCTCAAGTTGACTTCTACCCCCATCATTATCGCACCAAATTGGAGCTTACTTTTTGAGCTCATGTGTGATGCTAGTGACGTTGCGGTTGGGGCTGTTTTGGGCCAAAGAATCAACAAGATGTTTCATCCGGTGTACTATGCAAGCAAGACCATGAATGAGGCTCAAAGAAACTATACAGTCACCGAGAAAGAATTGTTGGCTATTGTGTTTGCTATGAAAAAGTTTCAACCTTACCTTATGGGGGCCAAAGTTATAATGCACACCGATCACGCTGCCCTTAGGTATTTGATGACCAAGAAAGACTCCAAGGCGAGATTGATGAGATGGGTGTTACTTCTTCAAGAATTTGATCTAGAAATTGTTGACCGGAAGGGCAGTGAGAATCAAGTGGCGGACCACTTGTCCCGTTTGGAGGAGGAGGGGAGGCCTTGTGACGGCCTTGAGATCAATGATTCATTTCCCGATGAACAACTCCTTGCGGTATCAATGAAGGATATGCCATGGTTTGCCGATGTTGCCAATTACCTTGTGACCGGAATAATCCCATGTGAGCTCTCTTCTAACCAAAGGAAGAAGCTCAAGCGGGATAGTTTGGATTTCTATTGGGATGAGACATACTTGTTCAAGATTTTCACGGATGGTTTGATTCGACGATGTGTCCCGGAGGAGGAACAATTGGGTATTTTGGAGGCTTGCCATTCCTCTCCCTATGGTGTCCATCATAGCGAGGCGAGAACAACTTCTAAAGTGCTTAGTTGCGGATTTTACTGGCCTACCTTGTTTAAAGATGCAAACGATTTGGTGAAGAAATGTGATGAGTGCCAAAGAGCCGGCGGAATTTCTAAAAGGGATGAGATGCCCCTCAATACAATTCTCGAAGTGGATATTTTTGATGTTTGGGGCATCGATTTCATGGGTCCTTTTGTGAGCTCTTGTGGGAACACTTACATTTTTGTAGCGGTGGACTATGTCTCAAAATGGGTTGAAGCCGTGGCTTTGCCCAACAATGAAGCCCGAAGTGTTGTGGCATTTTTGAAAAAAATATCTTTACAAGGTTTGGCACTCCTCGTGCTATCATTAGTGATGGGGGGTCTCACTTTTGCAACAAGGCTTTCTAAGTACGGTGTCAATCATAAGGTTTTGACCCCCTATCATCATCAAGCTAGTGGCCAAGTGGAAGTCTCCAACAGAGAAATTAAGAGTATTTTGTCTAAAACTGTCAATGCTAATAGGACAGATTGGTCGAAAAAGTTGGATGACACTCTTTGGGCTTATCGGACGGCGTACAAAACTCCGATTGGTATGTCACCGTACCAGTTAGTGTTTGGGAAAGCTTGTCATCTTCCGGTGGAATTAGAGCACAAGGCCATGTGGGCTTTGAGGAAGTTGAACTTAGAATGGGATGTTGCGGCAAATCTGCGGGTTGAACAACTTAATGAGCTTGATGAGTTTAGATTCCATGCCTACTCCAGCTCGTCCTTGGACAAGGACAAAATGAAGTACATTCACGACAAATATTCTCGGGGCAAGGAGTTCAAGGTTGGAGATATGGTTCTCTTATTCAATTCCCGATTACGTCTGTTTCCGAGTAAGCTCAAGTCAAAGTGGAGTGGGCCGTTTGAAGTTGTGTTCGTGACCCCATTTGGTGCTCTTGATC
The DNA here is from genome assembly GCF_000393655.2 of Nicotiana sylvestris. Classification (NCBI taxonomy): domain Eukaryota; kingdom Viridiplantae; phylum Streptophyta; class Magnoliopsida; order Solanales; family Solanaceae; genus Nicotiana; species Nicotiana sylvestris. The sequence continues at coordinate 110,132,054 of NC_091064.1, forward strand.
TAAGGAACAAGAATGGTGAAGTATTCAGAGTCAATGGACATCGGGTCAAGCATTATCTTGGAAAATTTGATGATAGTCACATGGTGGCACTTCTCCATCTAAAATGATGTGCTGGTAACATGCATCGTGCCGCGACGTTAAATCAGGCGCTGCTTGGGAGGCAACCCATGTTTTTTTCTTTTTGTTATTTTCTGTGTTTTCTTGGTAGTGTAGGTTTGATTTTTGAGCTAACTAATTGTGAGATGTTGCAGGGATTGAGTTGATGCAGTGCAAAATAGTTGAAAAAAGAGTTGAATAGTCTCTGAATATTGCAAGTATGACCGCGGTTGCTTTTGTGCGGTTCACACTGGTGATGGTCAAAAGTGGTGCTCTCTGAAGTTTGCCACCGCGGCCGCATTCCATTTAGTGCGGTCCGCGGTGGACCTCCACGGCTGCGGTCTGTTTTGTGCGGACCGCGGAGGTTGCCTACTCAAGCATCATTTTGAACAAACCTAGCACGGTCCGCGGTCGGTTTTGTGTGGCCGCACTGGTAGGTAAGGCTGGGTCCCACTGTTTTTTTATAAATAGAGACCAAGGGTCACAACTTACACTTTTCGAAATTTTAACACTCAGACCCCTAAAAGCTACTGTTCACTCTCTCTTCTGATAGTAATTCTTGCTTAGCCTGATTAATTGCATCTCATCATCACAATCTGGTAACATTTCATCATCTTTCTTTGTTTTATATTATAATTTCGTTTTGTTTTTCATGCCCAGTAGCTAAAGTCTCTTCTTCTTCCCATTTTTATTTCATTTGTTAGACTAGGAAAGTGTAATGGTTGGATATTGTATGTTTAGAGACCTTTGTGAATTGGGTAAAATGAGTAGGGACAAGTTAGGTGGAAAACTTGAACAAAAATAGCAAAAAACTTAAACCCTAACTTAGTGCCTGCTAAAAGTACTCTCCGCGGCCCGCGGTGCCCTAACGCGGTCCGCATTACCATTTTGCGCGGACCGCAGTGTTCAAGTGATTGAAAGTGAACCTGTGCCCAGTGCTGCTGCATTACACTTTGTGCGGTCCACACTGGCACACCGCGACCGCAATCCCACTTTGTGTGGACCGCGGTGGGATGATTCAAAGAGGTGATTTTTTTTTGGCCTTTGCCCTAATGCGAACAGCGGTCGCCTTTGCGCGGTCCGCGGTGCCCCCAGTACGGCCGCACTCCTGTTTGTGCGGGCCGCGGTGTTCTATTATGTACTGTTTCTGCAACCTGTGATCTGTTGCCTGCAATTCATTTTCAACCCTTGTTTCACTGCCTGTGCTGATACTAACAATGTTAGATGTGTATGCTTGTAGATAATGGTTAAACAATGAGGTGGAGGTGCCAAACAACCCGGGTGAGGTGGTTCCTCCCTGAGAGGGAAGCAAAGGATGGTAAAACTCACTCCCCGGGCTAGGAAAAACATAAAAGAAATGAGGAAAGCAATCAAAGATGTTGATAGAGCCATTGACAATTTGGGGAGTGAGTACGAGCCCTCCCGGGAGATCTCTTCAGATTTAGTCCCTCTTTACATCCCCTGATGCTCGAGCTTCAATCAACATTTCTTCTAGGTCGTCTGAGGGCTCAGCGGCAGGTAGTGGGGATGAATACTCTACCTCTCCCACAACATCAATATCTGGAGAGGGTGCTAGAGGTGATGAGGGAGATGGGGAGTTACCGGGGGGTGGTGTGCCACAGGTTGGGGTGTTGACCGGACTAAGAATCCCGCTGTTTGGGAGGATAGATACGTCAGCTAGGTGGCATTCCACAAGTTTAGGGAATGGTGGCTGGCATGTAAATTGATTCTTGAGAGGAGTTTCATTGACAGAGACCTCCTACCCCTATACCCCAATGTACATAGACAGTTTCAGGCTCGAGTGGGTTGGGAGTTCTTTAAAGATAATTGTGTGAAGGCGAATGAGCATATGGTCAAGGAGTTCTATATCAATGTGTCCCACATCTTGAAGGGCACTAATGTGACAAAAGTGAGAAACAAAATGTGGTATTTACCGGGAAGGCAATAAATGAATACCTGGGGTTCAATGATGAAGATGAGTCCCTTTACAATGAAAAGTTGGCAATGGGCGAGGAGGTTCGTCCGTGGTTAGCTTCATACCTGACAATCCCGGGTACTGTTCCAGAGTGGTTACAAGTAGGGACCAAAATACTTCGGAGAACCTTTAACTTTGAGGCAAGAGGGTGGTTGACTTTTGTGTGCAGTCGGCTCGACCCCACTACCCATGATCAGACTATTCCACTCGTCCTGACTGTTCTTGTTGCTTCTATTATGGTAGGATATCCTATCAACATGGGCAATGTGATGTCCCGCATCATTTCTGCAGTGGGGTTTGAGCATGACCGGAACTACCTTTTTCCCAGCACCCTCACTATGTATTTCCGGGACCTGGGGGTGGAGAAAAGAACTTTTGACGTAAAGGTAAAACTTGTGGCTCCGTTTTCATGGTACAGTTTGAAGGGGTCAGACAATCCCAAGGACAAAAATTACAAGCCACCTGCTTCTGCCCCAACCGGCCAATCTGAAGAGCCGGTTGCGCTAGAGCCCTCCACTGAGCCTACTTCTACAGTTGCTGACATGCCTCCCGGACCTTCCACTTCTGCTGGTCCCTCGACTTCAGCTGGACCAGGGATTCCATCTTCCCGGGCCCATCCTATCACCGCCCACCAGCTGAGCCAGACAATTCATAGCTTGAACAACTAGATGGTGACTGCTTCATCCAAGGTGTCCACCTTGACTTCTACCATTGTGTCTCAGTCGGCACCACAGCCAGTGCAGGTGCCCCAGTATATCGAGGATTCACTTAAGGAGATTCTTGCCAACCAGTAAAAGATCCTCGATTCTCAGGCTGCCTTGGCTAAGGCAATGGATTCACATGGCAAGGCCCTGAAGTATCTTGCCAGAGAGCATAAGAAGCTGCGCAAAACACGGGCTTCCAAGGAGTCTGTGAAGGCGCTGAGGGAGGATGTTGACAAACTGAAGGCAGACAAACTGCCTTTAGACTTGCTATTTAAGGATCCAGCCCCAGCAGCAACACCAGTAGTAGAGCCACAGCAGGAGCAGACACAGAGGCTTCCAAAGAAGAAGAGGAAGCTCCCTAGTGCAAATGAGGCGATCATCCAGTTGGCGGACCCACCGGAGGTTTCCCCCAGTCAGCCACGGGATGTTCCAGATATTCAGCCCATACAGGTCCAGGCTCTAGTCTCAGCAGCTGAGCAGCAGGAGACCGGGAACCAGTCTGAGGTTCCCGTACATATAGAGGATTAGGGGACCACTCATGTTCCCATGCAGACAGACGAGGCTTAGGGAGTTCCTATATCCTTTCCTCTTGATTTTTTGATGCTTATTTGTTTAGTTGGCACTGGGGACAATGCCAGATTTATTTGTGGGGGTGCGCCCTACTTTTTATCCGGATGATTGTATATATTAGTTGACATAGTTTATATTTCTGTTGTTTTTTTTTATTTGGTCTGTATATAACTTTACATTTAGTTACTTTTATCGCACTTTTTATCTTCTCTTTGGTCTGTATATAAAGTTACATTTTTGTATATATATTCATCCCCGTTGTATATTCTAATCCCCTATTGTAAATATTCATTCTATTTTCTATTTTCGTAAAAAAAATTCATTCTTAGCTTAGTAGATAGGCTCGTAGTTTTTTTATTTCGGTTTTGACGCTTTCAATAAACCCTTGGTCTTCTTAATGCCACGGTTCTTTCCAAGGGTGGAGTATTGTGCGAACCGGGTGGCTCTTCCCGGTGATGGATGGCGTGACAACCTTCTTAAGGGTTTGAGTCCGTTTTTGATTTTTCTCTTATTTTTAGTAGTTTATAGTTAAGGGTACCTCAAGCAAAGCTTCACTTGAGCCTAACATATTTTCCTTTGATCCCATGGTCAAAGACAAGGGGTTGTGTTTAGGATGGTGAAAGTAGTGACTTTGAGACTCTTGTTTTGACCAAACAAACATCATGTGGTCTTTCGGGACTATTGTGTACTCAATCGTGTCTAAGGTTGTTGTGGGCCTCCGACTCTATGTCTTTAGCAATCCTTGAGTGTGTTTGGTGAGAAATCGAATTGTGAGTCCAAGTCCCGAGCCAATGGTCTAGAACTTGCCCTGAATGTTTATTGAGGCAAAATTTTGAGTGAAATTCGATTTGAGAAGTGATTATAAGCTCTCCTTGATCCAAACAATAGTCGAACAATTCCATAGCCTACCAATGATATAATCCTTAGTTAACCCTTTTGAGCCTTAAACCTTTTTCTTTTAAGAACCAATACTACAAGCCTATACCCGTTCTAAATTATACCCTCTCTTGGCACCCAAATCATCTCTTAAGTAATGGCAAAAGCCTAAGTTTGGGGGGGGGAGAGACAAGAAAGGAAACAAAGTGGTAAAAGGAACAAAAGCAAAAGGAAAGGAAGGCGATGAAAAAGAAAGAAAAGAAAAAAGACAAAAAAAAAGCCCAATGTGCAAAGAATAAAACGGGATTCAAGAAAAACAAAAGTGAAAAAGGTGTGGAAAAAGTAGAAAAAGGAGAAATACTTTGAATTGCATAAGAAAGAGTGACAATGTGTCTCTCTAACCCCTTGAAAAGAAGTGAAAGACTGAAAGAGTCAAAGAGAATTGTGCCAGAATGAATCAAAAGAAGTGCTTAAGGGAAGATGGAACCCATATAGACCAACAACTTTTCCTACCCTGAACCAAAAGCCTTCACATTGACTCCACAAAAGCCCTATATGATCTTGAGTTGGATGACGCTCGCATTAGTGGATACTTACATGAGGGTCAAGCATATGGTACTTAGAGCCAGACTTGTGACCTTTCCTTGAGAGAGACGAGTGACTTCCTATTAACCTTGGTTTGCGTGCTTATACTCTAAAAAGGTGAGGTTTGCTTAGGGAGAGTTGAGGATGTGTGAGTTTGGGGTCCACAGCGACCAGAGTAATTGAGAGAGTTCTTTTATGTAATGAGTCACTTCTTGATGCTCTTGTGTCACACTTGATCCATGGTTTTCAAAGTTTAAATTTTGTTAATGATCCATTCGTATTGAGGGCAATTGTTAGTCCCAAATTGATGCTTGTTGAGGTTACTTTAAGACAACTAGAATTACTTGGATTTTCCTTTAAGGGGTGAGTCTTATTTTGTTTACTTGAGGACAAGAAAAGGTTTAAGTTTGGGGGAGTTGATAAGTTAGGATTTTAACATGTTTTATGCCCCTACTTGCCTATGCTTTGATCATATATTGTTACAAAATATACCTAAAAGGCTCACAAGTTGTGCTTGATCACAGATTTGATCAACAAAGTGATGAAATGTCAAAGATCGGCTCAAAATGTAGTGAAACCTGCTCAAGTATCAAAGACCAAGAAATTTAAGAAAAGAAGGCCTAGTGTGGACCGCGCAAAGTGGAATGCGGCCACACTAGGTGGTTCAGAGAGTTGGTGAATCATGCTAGAAGGCTCTGCGGCCGCACTACTATTTTGTGCGGTCCGCGGTCATGAGATTTAGAGAGATGAAGTTTGCAAAGCCAGTGCCATGTGGTCTGCAGTCATGGTTGTGCGGACAGCGCCAGCTCCCTCCGCGGCCGCGGTCCGTTCTACGCGGTCCGCGGAGTCCAAGTTCAGAGAAGCAAAAGTAAGCCCAGTGCAGCTGCGATCCATTTAATGCGGCCCGCACTGACCCCGCAGGGGTATTTTTGTCCAGTTTTTCCAGCCTAGTAAATAGAACATTTTACCATTTTTTAGGTATTCAGATACATCAGTAGAGAGCTGCGCTTGTGAGAACGTATTTTGTAGCCATTTTTGACACTTTTGCTTTACATTTACCATAGATTCTTGTAATTTGATTTTAGCAATTAATTAATATGCTTAGTTCTTCATCTATTTCTTCAATCTTTTTATCTAGCATGAGTAGCTAAACGCATTAGCTAGGGTTGTGGCTCAACCCTAGTGTGGGTAATTGATGGGTGTTGCCATCTAGTGTTAGATTGACTATGGGTGTTTGCTATTTGGGTTGATTTTATGTTTTGGTGGTTGCAAACACTGATTCAAGCTTTGTGGGTTTAACTCTTCTTGAGAAAGAGAGCCTATGACCCCAAAAAATTGACCCAATAAGGAATTGGGATGGACTCATGAGAAATGATAGTCCCAATTAACGGGTTAAACCTCGAGAGAGTAATTACCCTACTTGAACCCTAGTTGCTTGGTTTAATTTGCCTACCCATTTGGTCTCGAGAGAGTCAATTGGGCAAAATCACTCTCTCTACCGAGAGGTGTGAGAGTGGATAAAATTGTGCAACGGTTATAGCATAAGCCCCAATTATGTCAATCGAACCTTAGTAACATCTACCCGTCAATTAACCACCTAGGTAGTGTCACGACCCTAGTGCCCGTCTTCCCATTAGATACAACTTAACAATATTCTCATAGCTTAATTTAGTGTTAATCAATAGTTTTACAAAAATAGTTATAATTTGAAAACCCAAAAATGTTTGAAGTGACATTAGGAGTACAAACACATCTCTAGGATAGACAAACAATCCAACTCCGCTACTAGCTCCCTGAGAAAATCGATCCCGACCCTCATATAGGGTAAAAGCTATTGCGACCCACTCTTCCTACCTTAGTGTAGCGTCGAGTTGGCAGCGATCAGAAGTGGAGATCGAAGGAGTTACCCTCAAGGATACGTGCTCAAGGGTGCAGTGCCCGAGGATGCTGATACCGGAGATGGACTCTCGAGGGCAGACTGGGCGCTGGGTTTCATCGCATGTACATCCTTCCGTTCCTTCGCAGGCTTTTGTAAGTTGTATGTAACGACCCCTCGAGGGATGCTTGTACACAAACTTTTATGAATAATAAATATCCTGTTAATTTTTGCTTTCGAACTTTGCTTTGTTTCTGTATGCTCTCATTCCCTTAAGGGCCCTTTGAACACTTTCTTTTGTTTGCTGGCTGCTGATATCGGGCTTGGGCGCGAGCGTCCGTCCCGGTCTTTTGCTGATCGGCATAGCTATCATCCGAACCCATCGTTGTACTTCGAACCAATCTTGGATTGATCTGATAGGTCCGGGCTATCGAGGCCCTCCGAGTTGTATGGAGATCATGCATCGAATTCTGGGGCCTTCGGGAATGTTACCCTGGATAAAGGTCATCTTCGGGTACCCGGGGGACCCTATTGATCTTGATGTAGATAGACCCTTAAGAATGTATAGGATAGACTTCTGCAGAGGAGTTTGCCTGTATTCGGGCGCTTCCTCGGACCTTCGTGGAGCTTTCTCGATCGGAGCTTCCTGTGTTTATTCCTCTTTTCAGAAAGAGGGGATCACGAGACCAGGTACTTGCCTTGCATCAAGTGTTGGCGTTTAAAGCTTCCCGAAGTCCGACTTCTTTGGGCCGGGGGTTTGACGTAGAGTGCTATCTTGAGCTCGGAGATAATACGAATGGCCCCTCGAGTCTTGACTCCTCGTTGAAGGATGGTTTCTGGATCGGGTATTGACCCGTCGATCTGTATCGAGGATGTTGGTTTCCCGGGCCTGCCTCGGGTAGGTGAATCGTCGCTACTTCTCGCATATATGTGGGGCGGCTTCGGCTTTTTCGCAAAACTTCACTATCTTTTTAGATAACCTGTTAGTTTCACCATAGTCATGGAAACCACTTCGGGGCCGATCTGGCAAGGGACGGGGGGTGCTTCTCCTGGTGCTCAGGAACCGAGGGAGTTCGCTCTGGAGACGGCGTCCTTAATAAGAGATGAACACCTGGAGATGGCGGGGAGATACTGCGGGTGGAGCGAGGGGATAACACTGCAGGTGCTTTCCCTAGATGAGGGCATTGCGAACTCCACCCTTTCGCATTTGGCCCCCCTGATAGGGTCGTTCTTGATTTTTGTTTGAAGTATCGGGTTACCCTGGCACAGATTCATCTGTCGTTTTGGCGAACGACGTTGATGATGGGGTTCTTCGCGGAGAAGGCCAGGCTTGAATTCACGCTTGATCACCTTGTCAGGCTATATCGACCCTTTCATCGTCGAGACCTGCTAACTTTGAGATGTCGCTCGTTCACGCCCTTTGTTATTGATGACGAGGAAAGCGGGGATCGAGAGTTGGCCAGTTGGTTTATCTGGGTCCGAACGACTGACATTATCCCTGTGGAGTTTTTGCCATTTCCCGAAGGGTGGAATTATGCACGTGAGTGAGGCGTTTGGCACTTTTTCAGATTTCGCCTATAGCGAAAATCAGCTGAGTAATAATGTTGTCTCCCTTATTGCAGCGACTTCGTGGACGCCGGGCGAAGTCCATGATCTGCCCGGCTGGGTCCGCAAGCTGGTGACCCATTCGTCCTGTGACTTTGTATGTAGTAAATCTTAGATCGTCTGTGACACCGTGACACCAGTTCTAGGTGGTCAATGCTTAAACAATTGTATTAGTTACATGTTCAAATATTTTATTGCTTTTCTTCTGCTTATTTTAAATTTCCGCTGTCTACACGTTATAACATAAAAAGGGTAAAAAGGTTAATTGGCTTGCCTAGCTCACATTAGTAAGCACCATCACGACTCCCGAGGGTGAGAAATCCGAATCGTGACACTTATTTAAGACCATAAATTTCAAAAAATTTCATTTTTTCTTAAACTCCGTGCCTAGTCAAACAACTTCATATAAATTGGAAAGGAGTGAGTAAGTTTTATATTTTGACTGAATTTGTATGTAATTTATAAAACAGCTCTAGCTACTTTTTGAAAACTCAAAAACCTAGCGAAGGTGGGTAAATATGTCTCGACAAGAAAAAATCCAAAAAGTGAATTTTAGAGCCTCGCGTTGAAAATGTCCATGAGAGTCCGACAGCGCTGACTACTGAACCTGAAATGGCAGAAGTCTTGAAAAATATCTTCTTCCCAACACCATTTTCAACCTAAACCCAACACCTATTTAATATTCCGATCACCGGATGACATCTCCGGCTGCCGGAACCCTACTCAATTTCCCAATCTTCACAAAGTAATTCCCAAAACTGCCCTTCTGCGCAACTTTTCATTTTCCCATGGATTTGGCAGATAATCAGGAGGAGGTTGAAGAGAAGAGAAAGGAGGAGATTCGTGAGCCCACACGGTTTCGCAGATTATTGTGGATTCTTTTCTTTTTCTTTGCCTTCTTTTCACTCTCATTTTCGCTGCTTTATTTAGCTGTTTTTCTAGGGAACCTATCCATTTCCAGTCCAATTTCTCTTCCTTCTCAATGCAAGATTGTCTCCAGCAGTAAGTTGAATTACCTTTATTGCTGAATTTTGTTGGTATGTTTTTATTTTAGAGTGTTAATTCCTTTTTTCTTGCTGAATTTTGTTTGTGGGTTTTGCTTCTGGAGGCTTGTTGGTTCTAAGAAATTGTGGTTATCTGAAAAGAAAGTTAAAAGTTTTTAGCATCATAGGGATAAAAATATCCCTTTTGAGCTTGATTGGAGGGGTTGGGTTTTTGAGTATGTGTGCTTACTTACAAACTGTGGATCCCTGAAAGACTTAACAAATATTGGAGCTCAAATGGTTGAGTAGTCCTTGTTGCTGTGTTAGCTTCCTGTGGCTTGGATTTCCCCCTTTTTTTCCTTCTTTCCTGTGTGTGTGTGTGTGTGTGTGTGTGTATGTTTTACTGTTTTTGGTTGCTAAGAAACTTTTGTTGAGAAGATTGATGGAAATTTATAGAGATAGGAGAAAAGGTTTCTACATAATATTCATTGATGTTGAGAAAGCTTATCATTGAGTGTCACTTAGTGGGTGCTAGAGAAGAAGAAACAAATTTGTATCAAATGTAAAAATGCCATAAAGGATATGTAAAGGAGTAGTCATAAGTATAAGACCAGTGGAGGGAAATATAGAAGAATTTTTCATAACTATGGTTTATACCTAAATTTTTCCTTAAGCCTGTACTTGTTTATCTTAGTTATGGATGAGCTAATCAATAATTTACAAGATGGGTTCCATGGTGCATGATGGTTCTTGCAGATGATTTCGTCTTAATTGATGAAATTGGAAACATAATCAACTACAGCAACAACAACAACACCAACCCAGTATAATCCCACAAGAAACATAATCAACTAGAATCTCGAATTATAAAGAAGCATTTTTGAGAGCAAGGGTTGTAAGATAAGTAGAAGTAGTCCCATAAAGAATGAAATTAAATTGAGATAGATAAGATTGAAGTGGTTATATGCAGGCAATTCAGATATCTTGGTTCAATCTTTTAGGAGATTGACATGATAGATGGAGATGCAACACATAAATTTAAGTTATGATGGTCGAAATGGAGGATGTCACAAGAGTTCAATGCAATAAAAAGATACCTACAAAGTGAAAGGCTCCCTATAGAATGTTTTTGAGACTGCAAAGTTATATGGAAATGAATTTCAGGCCTTTAAGACCCAAAATATCCACAAGACTAGCATTGTGAAAGTATGGATATTAAGATGGCTGAATACAAGAATAAACAAGGTTAGAAATGACCATAGCAGATGGTACAAGTTGCACATACAAAGTATAGAATGAGATAAGGTCCCTGGCATAGTTTTTTCATGTCCTATGTAAATTTACTAATGCTTGGGCATACGTGCAACGCTATGAAGATTGAATGTGTTAAAAAATGGATGAGGTACATTGATATCCGAATGAAGGAAAATTGTTTCAAAATAGATACAATTTTTTGAAATTTATGTGGATTTAGCAATTAGCAGAGCACAATGAAAAAGGATCCATATAAATGACACTGACCGATTCAAGATTACACTGGTAAGGTTTTGCTGTTGTTGGTAGACGTTCATTAGGTTGATGTTTGCTAGTGTTTGCCATTTTTTTGTGTGTGTTTGGTTAGAAATGTATATAAGTGTAGGATATGTGAGATTCAAGAATCCATAGTTTTAAAGAACCCCTAGTTAGTCAGTCTAAAAGACGAATTATTGAGTATTCGAATGAATGGTGTCCAAATAGAATGGAATGGATATAGAGGACTCGAATAGCTGACCTTAACCTCTAATTGCCGCATACTTGTGTTGTTGTTTGATTGCTAGGAAATTGTGGGTATCCAAAAAACTTTGTCGAAATATGGTTTAAATACTCTTAAAGACAACGACAACTTGGAGAGAAAAGGAACCGATGAGTTCTTGAAGGAAAAGCAAGCACTACACTTAAGATAAGATCTGACAGCATATTTTTTTTTTTGGGTGTAAACTAGAATTTGTAAATGAAGAGGAGTCCTTATATTCTTATTTTTTTTGGATAAGTGAAGAGGAGTCCCTATTACAGTTCATAGAATTACTAGATAGATAGTTGGGGTTTCTCTGTTTTCTTTTTGGTTTCTTTTTGGGAAGTAATCTGGATGCACAATCTTTGTATGACGCTACGCTTCTATAATACAATTACCATTACAAAAAAGACAACAACAACTTTGGTGTAACATTACTAATACTTTGATTAATGTTTTCTTCGGGTCAACCTTGCTGTGGTTAGCATCATATGGCTCAAAATCTTTCCTGGAACCAAACAAGTCAAATTATTAACTTGAGTTCGTTTGTTCTTGATTTTGAGTAAAATTAGTTATTGGGAAATGCTAAAGGAAAATTGGAAGTTATACTAGTACCATTTACTTGTGAAAAGGAAAGGTAGTAGTACCATTCCTTATGTATTTTCTGATTAATGTCTTTTAGGCCAATTTAAGAGTAGCATATTCTTTCAAAGTGATGTGGTTGAGACTTTAGAGCAAAGTTTGTAGGAAAATTTATCCGGAGTCTTCTCTATCTTCGGCTGCTATGACAAGTTTCTGTCTCACATTGCTAGTAAAGTACATTGCTTTTTTCTTTTTCTTTTTCTTATGGGTTCTGAATATGTACAAAGTTCGATTTCATGTTTGTGTATTAATCATGGGTTCAAGAGGGAAAAGCTTTTAGATACAAGTTACTTCGAGTATCTTAATAGTTCAACAATTGGCTGACACTTAATGGTTGCACCGGTGATTTCTAGCCTTCTAACTGGTGGAGGTTATGGAATGCGTATGATGTGGTGTCATGAGACTGTGAAGTGGCTACCATGGTTTCTGTTGCATATGGCATTCGGGCTGTTTCTTCTCAGGGAAAGAACACGCACCATTTATTAAAACTATAAGAAAGTATGATACATGTCTTTATTGGTCATTAGCTTCAACTTTAGTTATAATGGAGGAGTTTTAAGTTTTGTGCACTGACGGTGTAAAAATCATTTGCAATCTTACAAGGTAATTACGTAAATCTCTATAATAAGCATTAATTAGTAGCCTGATAAAAGATGGTTAAAAAAAAACTTTACACTGTTTGTGCATATAACTTAAATCCATAAAAGAATTAAATGAAACCTGCTTCAAATATGATCATCTCATTATACAAGTTCCTTATAGAGGCTAGCACTTCTTGTGACACCTCTCTCTCCATATAGAATTAACATACAGATAAATAGTCTATACGAGTCCCATGGATTGCTAGCAATCCCATCCATGATCACCTCTAAGTAGGGATTATATCCCTTCTTATTTTTGACCAACATACCAAATGACCCCTATTGCATGTTGCAGCCGCAGCCTGGAAGCTTTTGCATAGGGTTTTCATGCCTCCTACTCTAACAATTTACTTAGACAAAACTAAAGGATTAATTTTCTCCGTTGATGCCTAATTTGATTAAAGCATGTTTAGCAGTAAATACACTAATGCATTCCTTTCTTGATGAAATACACAAATGCATTAATTTTTATACTTCTTGCAACTATTTCTGTAAAATTGCTACAACTTTGCTACAAGGAAGAATGACAAAATGCCATATCCTTGTTGGCCAGAGGACAGAAAGGTTTAAATCTCAGTTCTTTGTCATCAATCAAAAAAATCTCAGTTCCTTATTGGGTACTGATTAAGTGTCTTTCACCAAATTTTGATGTGATTCAGTTAATTCTCAGTTTAAGTTTCAATCGAAAGCAATTATTTTTTGTTCTTTGCAGGTGTGGATCTTAGGTCATCTAAAGTCTGTGAACTGGGTTTATTGAATTATAAAGCAAAGCATGTTCTTTACCCTTCTGAAAGAAAGAAGTTTCGATGTCGTTATGATTACTATTGGGCTTCTGTATTTAAGGTAACTACCACTATTTGTTGTTCCTTGAGATATTATTTTCCAGTTATAGTTCTTTTGGTGTACATGTTGATAAGTTCTTAGTATCTGATTATCCATTAATGTGGTTAAATTTCTTGAAATGGAACATTGTATACTTGTTGTATGAGTTGCATCTCCAGGATAAATTAGTAATAAAATTCTGCTTTGACAAAAAAAGAGAAGCTTCTTGTACGATTAACCTGATGTTATATATCTATTTCGTTTGGAAGGCAAACAATAAGTGGCTCTGTAACTTTTAGTTTTTAATAGAATTGGATTGTGTTTTTGTGTTACATGTAAGATTCTAATTTCACCCAATGTACCCCAACTTTCACTTTCTTTATGTAAGTGGTGATGTTATTAGATTTCTTGACAATTATAATTTTTTTCCTTTTTTTTGAAAAGAATTTTTCTTCCTTTTTCTGGATAAGTATTTATCCATTTCTTCTCTTCTCTGTGCACATTTTCTCTCTTTCATTGGCATTCCATTAGTCAGCAGGACTTGATGCATTTGAAGCTCAAATTACCTGACAAAAAAGAGTTGGAAACTTTTCAGCTCGGAGTTATCCATGAATCACTTGGTTCTGACCTTTGTATGGTTCCTTGCCATGAGATGAAGGCATTTGTTACAAAGCATTTCTAATTCATTCTTACATGTTAATTTTGGAGAATGAACCAAATATGGATTACTTGTCGAAGTTGCTGCATCTTGTTATTTATTTATTTCACTTTTGTGGACCATTTTTGTTTGTTCTAATTTTGGTATTCTTCTTCTTTTCTTGGGTGGGGCGGGGGGTGGGGAGGTGGGGTGGGGGTGGCAAGGAGCGATATATACTTCCCTAGATATTGACTGTTCAGAATTGCTTGCTTATGCATTTCTGAAGAACAAAATACATTTTTACATGTTTATCCTGGAGAATGACTCATACAACAACAGTAACAACTATGCCTTAGTCGCAAACAAGTTGGGTCGGCTATATGAATCCTCTCATGTTAATTTCATGTCAATGGAGAATGACTTATAAAAAAAAAGGTTTATACTGAACCGAATATGGATTACTTTTGAAAGTTGCTGCATCTTGTCATTTTTATTCACTTTTCTTGACTATTTTGTTTGTTTTAGTTTTGGGTTTCTTTGGTGTGTTTGCTCAATTGCTTGCTTATGCATTTCTGAATAACAGGTTGAATACATGGATCATTCAGGTCAAGCACGACTTGCATTAGCAGAGGCACCTAATGAGGCCCTTCCATCTGATTGCAGACCAAACTTCTCTGCTGCATGGTTGACAAAGGATAAATTTAAGGTAGATACTGGGCATAGATGCTCCCTATTTGAGTAAGAGAAACAAACTTCTTAACATTAAATTTATCCCACTTAATCGTGATAACTCTTTTCTTATGCCTTCTATTTACTCTGGGAATGGTCCTTACTCCTAAAATTGATGCATGATTCCTTTCTCTATTAAATTTATATCTGGGGTATTCCCTTCTACAAGTGTAGTTAACTCTGGCCAAATGATAACCTTAACTTGTTACCTTTTAAATGAATTAAGTGTTACATCCATGCATGCCCCCTATTTTCAGTTCTGAAGATAGAGCTGTCAAACAACTGGTTATATAATATGTAAAGCAATGAATTCTAAAATTAATAGGAACTACGAATTTTGAGCAGGGGTATATCTGAAAAGGAAAGCCATTAGTCAGCATGAACAATGTTTGTCTTTGTTTCGATTTATATGTTTGTGCCAATTACTACATCGAAGAGTTTCTACTCAATGATCTTAGATTGTTAGGAGGTTAAGTGTTCAGTTTGTTTATATATGCTTTCTTCTCACTGGGTAGATATCTGATGCATTATGTGAAGCATACAGTCCCAATTAATGATCATCAGAAGAGGAATCACTTTCCTCCCGTTCGTTTTCTTTCAAAATTTAGTATCTTCATGCTGTCATGCACTTCTTTTTTCAGGTAAACAAGACTTATGAGTGTTGGTATACATTGGGAATATCTAAAGTGCACATATATGAAGATGGCTTTTTTGATTGCCAAGCAAAAGATCCATCAACTATTGAGATGTTTATTCGCTATTTAATCTTGTGAGTATTATTACTTGAGCAAAATGTTGTTCTTGTTTTTCTTCTTTATTGTGTTCATGACGCGATTAAAATATTCACCCAAATGCTAATATAATCAAGTAATAGTTCTCAAAAATTCTGGAGTTTTGTCTGTTGCCTCCTGGATCTTCTTTCTTGATGTGGAATCTTCTTATTGTTATAATATTACTTGACATCGTTTGCTAATCTGTTTTTATGTTGTTCGCACCACCCATACTGCTCCTTTTGAGGATCAAAGCCTAATAATATCAAGCAAATTGGCTGAGTCTCTGATTTGCCCATCTTTCTAATGTAAATTGTGAGGTTTCCCACTTGTCTACTAATAAGTGGTAAATATAATGCATTTCCTGCTTCCCAGATATGATGTTATCTTCATAGTTGCTTTCTGTTTTTACTTATGCCGCATCGTTAGGTATTGGATACTGCCTCCTATTGCGCTCTAGTCTCTCTGGTCAGTAAAAGAAGTTTGGAAAATGTCGGCATGTGCCATTTCCTGAATCTTAGTCATGCTTCCTAACATTGTATACCTTCGTGTTTATTATACACAGGTCTTTTGGTATATATGACTGGATATGATAGGATTTCCATTGTTAATGCCATTCAACCTGTTCAATGTTTGTGTGTAATGTCTTCAAGATTTTTTTATAGGGTCGACTTATTGAACTATTTTCAATGCAAAAATTTGGAAAAAATTAGTTTCAATCATTGAATTTATCAAAGCGAAGTTATACGAACATTCATCAAATTTGCCTAATTTGAAATTATACTGTGGTAACAAGATAAAGAAAGGAACTGGAATATGAACTTTAACAGGGAAAAAAAGGAAAGGAAATGAGCAGAGGGACATGGAGAGATCTGGATTGTAGATCAATGGAAAGGGAAATGGTCAATGAACCGATTGAAACCATAAGTAGGTGGTGATCACGTGGTTTTGCAGCTCAATTGGAGGTGGAGAAAGGGAAGAAGATGAAATTGTAGTGCAACAAGAATGAAAAGGGAACAGTGGGATCACAGTGAGAAGGGCATCGGGTTTGTCTTACAAGAATGGACTTTGATCCGTCTACCAAACAGCCCTTTACGGAATCTCATCCATCATCAAGCACCTTGCTACTTCAATTCTGTTGCCTTATTATTTTTTGCACTGCTCTTTTATTATCCGTTGTTTCAGCTTTGAAACTCGGGGATAATGGGCCTGTCCTAACTTCTCTACTTAAATACTGAACTTGCTGCAATAGCTCGGTGTCGAACTCTCTGCATTTCCTGGATTAAATGGTTTCCTTGAACTCCTTTTTGAGAAAACTTACTTTAGTTTGGGATTCAGGCACGGAAGTGGTTTAGAGTTAACATTTTCTACACTGGTAATTTGAACTGAACATGAATAAGCTCAAAGTATGGAGTTAGCTTAGAAACAGTAACTCTGCATCTGACTTTACCTGAAACTGGAATTTGATATATTAGCTTAGAAATTGGTCTCTGTTAGCTTGCTAAAGCTAACTATGCATCTGATATTACTTTAAATTTGTCAGGAATGAAATGTTAGCTCATATATTCTAGCAGCCTGCCAAGAATAAGTACGATTCTTTGAGTCCTAGTTGTCAGTTTGCTATGAGTTACCATTTCCATGTTTCTTGCTTCACCCTATTTGTCAAAAATTAAGATCAAACAGCATGAAGGTCACACTCACTAGCATTAATAGTTTTGATTTTCTATTGCTAGCCTTATTCATTTGTCTTAATTGGATATTATTGTGGCAGGTTCATGAGGATATTAAAGTCTTGGTATGTTAGCGGGACTTCAGCCTGGCACTGGAGATGGGAAGCTGTAGCTGGAGTTATTGCTGGTTTCTGTACTTCCATGATATCAATAGTTTTTTTTGCACTCTTACAAAGGTTGATCTCTCGCATCTATCAACTTTCTGTGACAAGAATGCTTACTCTGTCTCTCAATAAAGTCCGGTTAAAGAGAGTTTGTTTCCTGCTAGCTTACGTGTCATTTACTAGTTGGTTGGCCATTCAATATTTCAGAAGGATCGGCCTCCCTGAAATTGCAGTTCACTATAGCATGTAGCACTCATTTTTGTAGTAGTGCAGGAGCAGGTCGATCGGCAGTTCAATTGGAAATGTAATATCCTTGTACCAGTAGACACAGTGTTCACATGGTGTTTCTATCATATTGTTGTATTGTAATTTCTTGTGTACAGAACAAACTGCAGGAATAAATACTTGTAAAAAGTTATCCCCGAGCAATATATTGTACACGCTTGAATGAAATCAATACTGTAGTTCTCAGGTGATCCTATTCATCTTTGCCATAAGAGATTTTGCTCTTCAGAACCGATAATACCTGAATCTGGTTGGTTACAGTGGGATCAGGTTAACTAGGAAGCTTGTAGATTAGCTACCACCTTGATGCCTTTTACTAGGAAGTATCGGCATATTTTTTTTTTTAATGACCGAAAAATCCATGCGGACCAATGAATGGTTCAGAACTTGGTCAAACACTAAGTTTTTGTTTGTGGCAGGATGACATGCGCCTTAACTCACACATCACGTGTTGGGCTCTTGCTACTAAATCAAAGCCCTGGAGCAGAAGTATCAGCACATTGTCAGTTGTGATACTTGTTAAAGTAATAGTTATGGGTGTACTGAATCGTCTTTTCTATGTTAGAGCTTTGCACCTTTTGCTTCACCAAGTTTATTGTCCCTTGAATTCTACAGGCCCCTAGATTTTCTTTGGCTTTTTATTGAATTAAATGCTCAAACAAGATAGAGCAGTAACTTTAATTCTGTTATTTAACTGATTGCACTGGCCATATTCTTGTTGCTATTTGATTTGTTCTTTCACTGTTTCTTATTGAAATTTTCACATCCTGTAGCAAAGGTTGATACCTTATTTATTTTAAATAAAAACTTTTTTAAAAAATTATATTCCATAGCTGCCTTTTGATTTTTATAGCCAAATATCTATTTATGTCACCTCCTACCCTTAAGCCATAAATATGCTTTGTATTATTTTTCTCTCTCATTCTTTCAGATTTTTCTCTCACAAAATTACCGTATTTGATGTAAAACTTCTCTCTACACGTTTTCTCTCTCCAATTTCTCACTCACATCGCCAATCTCGAATACAATACCAGAACCCACGATTCTAAACTTCCAATTTTTCTCACTCTCATCCCCTTTCTCTTTCCCTTTCTCAGAAACCACAATTCTGAACTTCTTCATCTGCATCGTCTCTCTCAATTTTCTATATTTTTTGCTCCAAATTGTTGTGGTAAGTATTTAAGTTGTAAAATTTTCGCTTTTACTTGTGTTTATTCTCTTTATCTTTTCTATTTTTTTTTTTATAAATAATAACCATTGTTATGCTTCCAACAGAAAACTTTAAAGTTCCTCTCCAATGGCGGATTCAACATCCCAGAAGAAGGTTACCAGAGGTATACCCACCAAAGCACTCAATTTCGATGGGCCCCTTTTTTCTTTGCAAATCTCTCAAGCGGAATTGAAATTTGCAGGTTCAGCAGCAAATATAGTTGCAGAGAGGAGAACTAAAATACGTAATGACACATCGACAGAAGTCCAAGTTGAGAAATCTTCGAAAGAATTAACAATTCCCAATACAGTAAAGAGAAGAAAATCTATGGATAATGCTTCCGGTGTTAAGGGAAAGGAGGTCGATGCAGGAAATAGCTCGGATACACAGGACGAAAAGGTAATTGTTGATGTATCTATATATATTTGAGTCCTCATACATTGAGTATTACCTTCTCTAAAGGGTTTCTCTTATTGTATTTTATTGTATTTATATGTGTGCAATAGTGGATACATTGCTTTCTCTCCTTTTATGTTGATATGGTATACATGTATGTTGATGTATTCATACGTATTCAAAAGTGCATTCACTGAATTTTACCTTTTTCAATGACTTTTGTATATTGCATGTAGATGTATTTATATGTATTCAAAAATACCTTAACTGATTTGTAATTATCCCACTGTCTTTTACATATTGTATTTAGATGTATTGAAAAGTTCATTCACTGATTTGTACTTATTACAGTGCCTTTTACATATTGTATTTAGATGTATTTTAATGTATTCAGAAGTTCATTCAAAACATGAATGAGTTTTGTATTACAAGAGTTTTATAATTTTTTTTTTGTAATTTTTGTTGTATGCAGGAAATAAAACTATTTGTGAAATACCACCTATTTTATCACTGCATATCAGTTCCTACACTAACAGGGACATAGTATCCGACCTCAAAGAAAAACTTACTCCAGAACAGTACAAATTTTTTGGTACTACTTATTTTGGAAATTTTCTTGATATGAAGCATTGTGAGGTCCAACATCAATTGTTCAGGTGCTTCATGGTTCTACAGTTGGAAGGATCTGATGATGATTCATTTTCAATATACGTAAATGGTACAACATTATCCTTTTTAATCAGGGAGTTTGTGCTTGTTGCTGGTCTCAATTGTGTTGGTAATCCTGAAGATTTTCAGTGTAACACAAAGGTGCCTAATAGGATTGTTGATACATACTTTGGCGGTGCAAAGAATGTCAAGAAGAAAAATTTGTTGAAATGCTTTGATGACAAGAATTGGGGTCATGACAACGATGGGGATGCCGTCATAATAGCCGTGTTGTATTTCATATACAGTTTCATATTTTCCACCGAGAAAAACACTTTTACCATCCCAAGAAAACATTTTGACTTGGTCGAGAGTGAGAGATATTTTGATTATCCATGGGGTAAGGATGCATTCCAAAACCTTGTTAGATCTATTAGCAAAAAGATGAATTCTCAAAAGAAGTACTATAGGATAGCGGGAATGCCTCTCGCTATGCAAGTATAGTTTTACGAGTGTTGTTCAAATGTTGATCCCAAAATTGCACGGCAAGTTGATAACCGGATACCCAGAATACTCAATTGGAAATTCACTGTCAACCAGCCAACTTATTCTTATTTGATGAACGACATGTTCAATGACCAAGAAAATATGGTAATTTACTATTTGTTAAGTGGCTGAACTTTTTTAAGCATATATTTCTGTTAGTGAAATCATTGTTGAAATTTTTATTAAAATATAGTTCAATGCATCATATATCAATGTCCCTATTTTAAAATTATGGCACATACTGTATGCTACATAATACAGTGTGTGAATTCAATATTAAATATAGTTGCATACAACATACAACTTATTTCTCTGTTTTATAATTTAATAGGAATACATAAGAATGCAAAAAACAGTTTATAGATATATATGTAATTGAATGAGCATAATTTTGTGATCATTCAGCAAAGGTTGTTTATTTTGGGGGTATTTCTATTTTCAGATTGTTTACAGTGACATTCAACTAAGCGATATAGAGCTTGCTATTATTCAGATTCCTCCAGAAGGCGTTGATGTAGTGAACAATCCTACTCATTCAAACAACAATGAAGATGATTCAGATGACTTTAGTCATACACCGCTTCTTCAGCCTAAGAAGAAACATGATGCAAGTGTTGGTCCATCTTCATCACCGCCTCACAAAAAGCGCAAATATCAGCTTATAGATCCCTCAACTGTAGAGAGTTCAATTCCACATGTGTTGGCAATACCTCAATCCAAGACTCCTCCTGTTGGCATAACTGAATCAAAGAAACTGAAATGCATGTTAAGAAGCCAGCAGAAGAGAAATCAGATGATTTGTCTTTTTTGAGGAAGGATCTAAATTCATTCAAAGATTATGTGAGTATTGGTAAAATATTTTCTACTTTACCATTTATATATTAACTTTCATATAGCTTTCTAACACTTCTCTAATTTTTTTGTGTATTGATTAGGTGATGGGCGAGTTCACTTCTCTACGAACATTGATTGATGAAAATTTCAAAAGCTTTCCGACCAGCTTAAAGCCAATTAGAATCCAAAAAGGGTATACCAGAGAAAGAAATATATCGGGAGACATGATGATGGTATTCAAATGTCATTTGATACCAACTTGCCAGATAATCCAAGTGCCAAACACAGAGTGATAGAGCTGTTGAGGAGAATTCAGAGGTAAACAATTTTTAATCTCTTTAGTATATGTTTATATAACTATATTCAGAATATATACTGCAATTTAGTTTTTACTATTATTCAGTTTAATCATATATACAAGAATATACATATTACAGAATACAAGTCTATACATGTTAATTTAGTTATACATATGTATTCAGGATTATCTAAATATAAATTTTAAAAAATATTTTATTATCCTTCAGTTTACTCATGAATACTGTAGCATACATATTACAGAATACAATTATATACCTATGCATTCAGTTTTACATATGTTTTTAGGATTTTCTAAATACATTTTCTATCACATCCTTCACTATTCTTTAATTGAAACATGTATGCATAAACATACATGGTTCATAATACACACATACATATGCATACATTAACAAAATACACTCCTGAAATAATCTGCAATATTAATATATTCTATTGGTTATATTATTAGGTCATGCAAAGGAAGATGAACATCGACATTCATTCCAATCAATACCCACATGCTATTTCAACCGGAGACACGTTAAATGCATCTACAGAGGTTAATCTTGTTTGTGGTGAAGTAATAATGGAGGGGAATACTACATTTGAGGTGATGTGTATCATACCACATACTTCTGACGAGGGTATATCCAGTGAAGTACATGTATCACAGTTTGAGTTGGCGAATGAGTTTCTTCCAAGTCAAATTCCAGAAACTAGAATTATGATACATCATGCACCAAAAACTGTTGATTCAACTCCATTACCCTCTCATAGGAATTGGCATCCAAGTCGATGGACCTTACGAGACAAACTTCGACTCCGCCGGTTAGTAAATTATTATACACAAAAAATATGTATTATAAAGTTATGATCTATTTCCCCATCACATACATAATTAATTGTCTCTATTAATGATTTTAATTAACTATAGGCACCTCGGTAAAGTTGACTCCCATATTTAACAAAAAAATACCCCTTTGAAGATGATGTAATATCGGGGCCACATCCTACACTAGTCATTCAGGAATACGAGAAATGGGTTCGTGATGGTCTTCTTGCTAAACATGATCAAAAGTAAGTTTTTTTCCCGATATGTATAATATGGTTTTATTAATTAGAAATTGGATATAATATTTTTTCCAATTCCTTGTAGAAACGATATGGAAGACCATTACAAGAAAAATAAGTCAACACTGACGATACCATTAGATTTTGGAGTTGATCGAGTCACTTCAAAAAATTGGTTTTACCTTCTCTAATTTGACAGTAACCTATGGAATGACAATGATATAATCCTTCTAAATTTATTTTAATTCATATTTTCCTGTTTAGTTTGTCTAATTGTATATTTTACAATTTTGTTAGTGACATACAAATCATGAATTCATCATATTTATATTGTACAGTTAATATATGGAGAGATGTATTCTATGTTAACAGGAATACAGTTAAATACTATATTCATTGTTCTTGGGATATAAAGAGATGGTATCACATATTAACAGAAATACAGTTAAATATTGTATTCACTATTCTTGGGACAGTATTATCTGCTGCTATTGTTTTAGTTCAATGAGTTCTCTATATTCAATGTATCTAAATGTATTCGAATTTCTATTGGTTTCTCTGTTTTATCTAGCAATTTGTTAAAACATGTATGTATTCTTCTTTACCGAGGTGCCTATAGTATGTATTTAACTGTATACAGTAATAAATACTCAGATGTATTCAACAGTATGTATCTTACTGTATACATTATATTCAATTGCTTTCAAGCAATACTGCCTTCTATAATCATTTTCTTCAACATACAAAACCTGTATATATAAAGTTTCTTCAATGCAGTTTGTTTTCATTGATTTCATTTAACAAACTGACGCTATGTATTCAATTATATATAAAGCACATTGATGTCATATTTTACTACCTGAGAAAGAAAGGCAAGTACAACCAAACCACCACCTTCAAGTGTACAACTTTTGATTGTATATTCAAGACAAGAATTACTGAAATCTTCGACAGGTATACTGATACAGATAGTAATGCAAGTGTAACCAAAGAAGAGGATGTGGTATGTAATTATATTAGGGGCTACAGATTTCTTGCTAATGTACCATGGCATACTGTTGACAATGTCTTAATACCAGTCAACTTGAAGGACAAACTTCATTGGATATTGGCAGTTGTCTCATTCAAGGAGAGATGTATCAAAGTATATGACTCATAAAGATCAGCAAGTCATGAGGCCTATGTGGATTCTGAGATAGATAAGCTTGCTAAGCTTGTACCTTTGTATCGATCGATCAATGATTTTTACAGAGATAAGCAAGGGATAGATTGGCCTCGTGACCCAACATACAATGACAAGGCACAAACTGATCCCTTTGATGTTGTTTTCATTTCGAATCTGCCTCAACAAAATTCTGGGAGCATGTATGTAACCAATCCTTTTGCTTGTATCATTTATATAACTAATAATATGAATTGTTTTTAATTGTGTCAATCTACATTTTTAGGGATTGTGGGTTGCATGTCGCGGCATACATAGAGTACCTGAGTTGTAATAACCCGACCGGTCATTTTGAGCATTTGCATTTTGCTTGCCAGTTTTCGGGCATGACTAGCCTCGTATGATGTATTATGACTTATGTAAATCGTCGGTTTTGGTTTTCAGGTGGAACAGAACAGATATGGAAGAATGATTCTCAGCTTAAGGCTTAAAATTTGAGAGATTTGACCAAGTTTTTTATTTTTAGTACTCGATCTCGGATTTGAATTTTTATGATTGGATTAGCTCAGTTGGGTGATTTTGGACTTAGGAGTATATTCAGAATGTATTTTGGAGGTCCGTGATAAATTTAGGCTTGAAATGGCTAAAAACCGAAATTTAAGTTTGGAAGTTTGACCGAGGGGGTGACTTTTTGATATCGGGATCAAAATCTGATTACGGAAATTGGAATAGCTCCATTATGTCATTTATGATTTGTGTGCAAAATTTGGGATCAATCGGACTTGATTTGATAGATTTCGGCGTTGTTTGTGTAATTTGAAAGTTTCTAAGTCCTTAGGCTTGAACCCGAGGTGCATTTGGTGTTTTGGTATTAATTTGAGTAATTTTCAAAGACTCAACTAAATTTTAATTATGTTATGGGATGTGTTAGTACATTTTATTGAGGTCCCGGGGGTCTCGAGTGAGTTTCGGGGTGAGTTTTGAGCGAGTTCGAACATTTCGGCACTCGGAAGTTGTTCTGGATCGTGGGGGGCCGCGGACAGTGAAAAAATCATTGCCCCAAAAGCCAAAAGGACTGCTGTCAATGGTGATATTTCGCTGCAGCGGTGGAACTTCCGCTGCGGCGGAAAATGGTCCACGACCGCGGTCATGAAGAATTCGCATGGCCGCTGGTCCGACTTCGGAAGACTATATCTTTTGATCTACAAAATATATTGAGATGATTCAAAAGCAAAAATTTTAGCTCTTCGTGTCTAATTTTCAGAAAGGTAAAGAAATCATAATTTGGATATCTATAGAGAAATGTATGGCCAAAATACTAAGGCCTATCTGTGCAGCCACCTGAAGTGCGGTCAGAGGTGCTTTACCGTAGTCAGCGGTGATTTTCCGTGGTCAGCGGTGAGGGAATCCGGAAGGTGAATTATAAATATGAGATTTGGGGTTTTATTTCATATTTTGACCTAGAGAGCTCGGGCTTTGGCGATTTTTTGAGGTATTTTCAAGAAAACCATCGGGGTAAGTGATTCTAACTCAATTTTGGCTAAAATACATGATTATAACGTTGGATTCATCATTTGAGTAGAGATTTGGGATGACAATTTGGGGGGAAATTGTGGAACTTCATAAAATGAATATTTGGGATTTGAAAGCTGATTCGGAGTCGGAATTGTGTGAAACTAGTATGGATAATCTCGTAATTGAATGGGTTGTCAGATTTGAGACTTTGGTCGGATTCCGAGACGTGGGCCCAGGGGGCGGGTTTGAGCAACTTCGGAATTCTAGAGTTAATTTAATTATTTTCGCTTGGGCTTTGTTCCTTTAGCGTATATTAATAATAGTATACTGATTTTGGTTAGATTTGGAGCAATTGGAGGCCGATTCGGGAGGCAAAGGCATCACGGGCTAGAGTTTGGACCGATTTGAGATAAGTAATGATTGTAAATGTTGTCTTAAGGGTATAAAACCCCGGATTTTATATTGTTATGCTACTTTGAGGTGACGCACACGTTAGATGACAAGCGTGGGGTTGTGCACCATTGGGGATTGTGACTTAGTCCGTCCCGTACGACTATTAAGTCGCGTATTTGATTGAAAGCTGTTTGATATCATTGTGCTTTGGAAAGTATTACAATGTTTTGGGTTGAATACCATATTAGGGCCTAGTGCCAACAGTTTGGACCCTTAGGGGCTTTTTACTATGATTCCTCACTGTTTTAACTTAACATATGTACTCAGTCATGCTGTTTTTACTAATTTCATAACTCAGCCGTATTTGCTCCGTTTTGATACTTTAACTGATATTTTGGGTTGAGCACCCTATTTTTACTGTTAGCCCGAGTGGCTTGAGAGGTTTTCTGACTGAGTGAGGCTGAGGGCCTGCGTTGTGAGGATATTATGGGATCGGGCTGCATGCCGCAGCAGGTTGTTACTGATTCATGATATTGTGAGGCCGATGCTTGATTGATTTATTCCATGATGTGGCTTGTTGTTGTGACGACCCGGCCAGTCGTCTCATGAGTTAACGCTCCGTTTTCCCCATTTCTTCTTCTTATTGCTTTTTCTATCGGTTCTATATGTGATCGGGTTGGTTGCCTTGGGTTTGAAAAGGATTTTGTAAGGTTTGAGACACTTAGTCTCTTTTGAGGAAGCTTAAGTTGGAAAAGTCAACCAGATATTGACTTATATGTTAGAGGGCTCGGATGTGAGTTCTGATAGTTCGGATTCGGGAGGTGATTTTGGACTTAGGAGCGTGATCTTAATATGTTTTGGAGGTTCGAAGTAGATTTAGGCTTGAATTGGCAAAATTCGATTTTTGGCATTTTCCGGTTGATAGGTGAAATTTTGATATAGGGGTAGGAATGGAATTGAGAGAGTTGCAGTAGTTCCGTTGTGTCATTTGGGATGTGTGTGCAAAATTTCAGGTCATTCGGACATGGTTGGTTGGGTTTTTGATCAAAAGTGTAATTTAGAAGATTTTGCAATTCTTAGGCTTGAATCCGATGCAAATTTGGTGTTTTGATATTTTCTTGAGCGTTCCGAAGATTGGAACAAGTTTGAATGATGTTATGGGATATGTTAGCATGTTTGGTTGAGGTTCCGGGGGCCTCGAGTGAGTTTCGGGTGGTCAATAAGATCATTTCTAGATGTTAAGAGTTGCAGAAAATTGCTGTTCACTGTTGCAGAGAAATGGCCTTCGCGTTCGCGAAGGGTTAGTTGAGGAGGATGGGGATTTAGCCTTCGTATTCGTGAGGAAGACTCCGCGTTAGCGAAAGGCTGGAATGATATGCACCGCGTTTGCGAGGTGGATCCGCATTCGCATAGAGGGAGTTGAGCAGCTAGGTTTGAGGTTGATTTGTTCATCGCGTTCGCGAGAAGAGGAGTGTGTTCGCAAAGGTCAGGATGAGGAACCATTGCGTTCGCGAGGGACTGAACGCGTTCGCGTAAGAGGATTTTTGGTCAAAGTTAATTTGTGCTTCGCGAACGCGAGGCGTTAACCGCGTTCGCGAAGAAGGAATTGAGGCCTGGGCAGAATGTTTAAATAGTCATCTTGTTCAAGATTTTGGGATTAACTTCCACCATTTTTGAGCGATTTTGGAGCTTTTTGAAGAGGATTGAAGAGGGATTCAAGAGGAAACACTTGGAGATCTGGAGCATCCAGAGACCGATTCGAGGGGCAAAGGCATCGCGAGCTAGAGATTTGGACCGGGTAGAGGCGAGTAATGATTTTAAATGTTGCCCTGAGGGTATGAAACCCCGGATTTGCACATCGTGGTGCTATATTGAGGTGACCCACACGCTAGATGACGAGCGTGGGGTCGTGCACTGTTGGGGATTGTGACTTAGTCCATTCCGAATGACTATTGTACCGCGTATTTGACTGAAAACTATTTGCTATCATCATGTTTTGGACTGAATGCCATATTTGGGCCTCGTGCCAACTATTTGAACCCTTAGGGGATTTTTACTGATATTTCCTCACTGTTTTAACTTTACACTTGTACTCAATCATGCTATATTCTACCGTTTTCATAACTCAGCCATGTCTACTCTGCTTTAACACTTAAAATGATATTTTAAATGATATTTTGGGTTGAGCATCATGTTTTACTATTGCCCGAGTGGCTTGTGAGAATTTTGACTAAGTAAGGTCGAGGGCCTATGTTGTGAGGAAACACCTGATATTGGTTAGAAGGCCGAAGGCCTAGGATTTGTATGCCACGAGGTGGCTTGTTGATATGAGGCCGAGAGCTTAAGTGATTATGCCACGAGATGGCTTGATATTTCTCTTGGGCCGTAAGGGGACCCTCCAGGAGTCTGCACACCCCTAGTGAGCGCAAGTGCCCATTGTCATATGAGATAGAGCCCGAGGGGCTGGTATTGTTCCATATGTTGCCAGAGGGGCTAATGCTGTTGGTATTGGGCCCGAAGGGCGGTTCTTTATGTGTTTACCTTTTCTAGTTGCCTGTCTTTTACTTGCTTAACTGTTTAGAAAGGCATTTTAGGAAGCTTAAACTGAACTAAAGTGACTTTGCATATTTTCACTGTTTCATTACTTTTACTGCTTCCTTATATCCTGTAATGTGTTTTACGTGATTTCTTATTACTCAGTCTGCATTTACTATTATTACTCATTGAGTTGGAGTTCTCACTTTACTTCCTGCACCCCGTGTACAGATTCAGGCGCTTCAGGTCCCGTTAGCGAGTGTTGATCCTTCCAGCTCAAGCGGATTCGGAGATTCTCTAGGTAGCTGCCGGCGTTCGCAGCCCATAGCTTCTTCCCTTATCTTATTTTCTCTGTTTTAGTTCTATATTAGACTATGTAGACTCTTCAAACTTGTAGTATATTGATAGATGTTCATGACTGGTGACACCCCGGTGTCTGGCTGTGTTGGTTTTAATTCCGCAAATTGTACTATCGCTGCTTATTTTGGGATTTTATCATGTTTAAGACTTAATTGTATTATCTTAACTACTTAAAAGGGAATCGAGAATGTGTCGGATGGACTTGTCTTCATGAGAGGCACCATCACGACCGGGTTTGGGTTTAGGGTTGTGACAAGTTGGTATTAGAGCCTAGGTTACATAGGTCTCACGAGTCATGAGCAGGTTTAGTAGAGTCTCACGGATCGGTACAAAGACATCTGTATTTATCCTCGAGAGGCTGCAAAACCTTTAGGAAAACTTCATATTCTTGAAATTCTTGTCGTGCGAATCTGTTGATCCGAGTACTAAACTTCTATTATTCTATTCTCTCTCAGATGGTGAGGACACGCACTACCGATCAGGATGGACGACCACCAATACCACCAGCTGTGGCCACTAGAGGCTGAGGACGCGGTCGCGGTCATGGTAGGGGCAGGGATGTGGCACGCACAGCAGCTAGGGTAACACCTGCAGATCCATCAGCCACCCCAGCTCAGGATCAGGTCCTAGTTGTGGACGCTCCAGCAGCACCAGCTCAGGAACCAGCTGTGCCCATTGTGATTCCGGGTCTTCAGGAGGCCTTGGCTTAGATTCTATCAGTTTGCACTGGCCTAGCTCAGGCGGTCTCAGTTACTACAGCTGCAACTAATTCTCAGGCTGGGGGAGGCACTCAAACTCCCACCGCTCGCACACCTGAGCAGGTCGTGTAGGGACTTCAGACACCGGGGGTGCATCCAACCCAGCCAGTTGTAGCTGCTCAGGACTATGTAGTTCCTGCCATGCCAGAGGACGAGCAACGTAGGTTGGAGAGGTTTGGTAGACTTCAGCCTCCGACCTTCAGTGGTGCAGAGGGCGAGGATGCCCAGGGTTTCTTGGATAAGTGTTAGAGGATACTTCGTACAACGGGTATTCTGGAGACCAGTGGGGTCACTTTCACTACTTATCAGTTTTCTAGAGCTGCCTTCACTTGGTGGGAGGCTTTTGAGAGGCGTGGGACTGTTAGTGTAGCACCCCTTACCTGGTAGCAGTTCTCCGTTCTCTTTCTGGAGAAGTATATGTCGTAGTCTCGTATAGAGGAGCTGCGCAAGCAGTTCGAGTGGTTGCATCAGGGAGAGATGACTGTGACGCAGTATGAGATGAGGTTCTCTGAGTTAGCTCGTCATGCAATCTGGTTGGTTCCGACAAATAGAGAGAGGATTAGGAGGTTTGTTGATGGCCTCACTTATTAGCTTCGTATTCTCTTGACCAGGGAGAGGGTGACTGGTGCGACTTTTGAGGAGGTTGTAGACATTGCTCATGAGATTGAGTCAGTTCGTCGCCAGAAGCGAGAGGAGAGGGAGGCCAAGAGGCCTCGAGGATCTGGTAGTTATAGAGGAGCTCCTTCAAGAGGTCAGTTTTAGCACGACAAAGGCCGTCCATTTAGGCATGCTCAACCAGCTCGCCCAAGTTATTGTGGGGCGTCATCGGGTCATGGTTCTCACAGTTCTCATCAGGGCCAGTCATCACTTAGTGCCTTTCTAGCTCAGAGTTCGTCCCATGCTCCATCAGTTCAGGGCTCTTCTATGCTAGGTGCATCAGCTAGTTATTCTGGTGCTAGGGGTTCCCTTCAGTCCCCGTCTCCAGCACTCAGGAGTTGTTATGAGTGGGGAGAGATGGGTCATATTTGGAGGCAGTGTCCTCGTCGTCTTGCGGGTTCATCTCAACAAAGGAGTCGGCCATCAGCTTCAGCGCTAGTTACTTCATCACCACCCACACACCCAGCTAGGGGTGGAGGTCAGTCAGCTAGAGGCCGTTCCAAAGAGGGAGGTCGATCAGGTAGCAGTCAGACCCATTTCTATGCAATCCCAGCTAGACCCGATGTTATTGCTTACGATGCTGTTATTACAGGTATTGTTTCAGTCTGCCACAAAGATGCCTCTGTATTATTTGATCCCAGTTCCACCTTTTCTTATGTGTCATCATACTTTGCTTGTTATTTGGATGCACCCCGTGAGTCTCTTGTTTCACATATTCATGTATCTACCCTGGTGGGCAATACTGTTATTGTAGACCATGTGTACCAGTTATATGTAGTGACTATTGGGAGTCCGGAGACCCGAGTGGATCTTTTACTATTATGTATGGTGGATTTCGATGTTATTTTGGGCATGGATCGGCTATCTCCGTGCCGAGCTATTCTGGATTGTCATGCCAAGACAGTCACATTGGCCATACCGGGTGTGCCACGGATTGAGTGGCGAGGTTTGATTGATTATGTTCCTAGTAGAGTAATCTCATTCTTGAAGGCCTAGTGTATGGTTGGGAAGGGTTGCCTTTCGTATCTAGCCTTTATGAGGGATGTCAGTACAGAGACTCCCAGTATTGATTCTGTTCTAGTTGTGAGGGATTTTCCCGATGTGTTTCCTACAGACCTACCGGGCATGCCACCGAACAGGGATATTGATTTTGGTATTGATCTTGTGCCGAGCACTCAGCCCATTTATATTTTGCCATATCGTATTGCACTAGCGGAGCTGAAAGAGTTAAAGGAGCAGCTTCAGGAACTCCTTGATAAGGGGTTCATTCGGCCTAGTGTGTCACCTTATGGTGCGCCTGTTCTATTTGTGAAGAAGAAGGATGGCACTATGAGGATGTGCATTGATTATAGGCAATTGAACAAAGTAACAGTTAAGAACACGTATCCTTTGCCTCGCATTGATGATTTATTCGACCAACTTCAGGGAGAGAGAGTGTTCTCCAAGATTGATCTCCGTTCAGGTTATCACCAGTTGAAGATCAGGCACTCAGATATTCTTAAGACAGCTTTCAGGACCCGATATGGTCATTATGTATTCTTGGTGATGTCTTTTGGGCTGACCAATGCCCCAGCAGCGTTCATGCATTTGATGAACAGTGTGTTCCGGCCTTATCTCGACTCGTTTTTCATAGTCTTCATTAATAATATTCTGGTGTATTTGCGTAGTAAGGAGGAGCACGCACAACATGTGAGAGTTTTGTTGCATAGATTGAGGGAGGAGAGGCTTTATGCAAAATTTTCCAAGTGTGAGTTTTGGCTCAGTTCAGTGGCTTTGTTGGGGAACTTGGTGTCCAGCGAGGGTATTCAGGTTGATCCGAAGAAGATAGAGGCGGTTCAGAGTTGGCCCAAACCGTCCTCAGCCATAGAAATTCGCAGCTTTCTTGGTTTGGCAGGCTATTATTGCCAGTTTGTTTAGGGATTCTCATCTATCGCATCACCCTTGACCAAGTTGACTTAGAAGGGTGCTTCATTTATATGGTCGGATGAGTGCGAGGAGAGCTTTCAGAAGCTCAAGACAGCCTTGACCACAACTCTAGTGTTAGTTTTGCCATCAGCTTCAGGTTCATATACCGTGTATTGTGATGCTTCGAGAGTTGGTATTGGGTTTGTATTGATGCAAGAGAGTTATTGCTTATGCTTCTCGACAGTTGAAGCCCCATGAGAAGAACAACCCCGTTCATGATTTGGAGTTGGCTGTCATAGTTCACGCGTTGAAGATCTGGAGGCATTACTTGTATGGTGTGTCTTGTGAGGGGCTTACTGATCATCGTAGCCTCCAGCACTTGTTCAAATAGAAGGATCTCAATTTGAGGCAACAAATATGGTTAGAGTTGGTAAAGGATTATGATATTACTATATTGTACCATCCGGGGAAGGCCAATGTGGTGGCCATTGCTTTGAGCTGAAAGGCGGTGAGTATGAGGAGTTTGGCATATATTCCAGTTGGGGAGAGACCTCTTGCAGTTGATGTTTAGGCCTTGGCCAATCGGTTCATGAGATTAGATATTTCGGAGCCCAGTCGGGTATTGGCTTGTATGGTTTCTCGGTCTTCCTTATATGATCGCATCAGAGAGCGCCAGTATGATGATCCTCATTTGCTTGTCCTTAAGGATAGAGTTCAGCACGGTGATGCCAGTGATGTGACTATTGGTGATAATGGGGTGTTAAGGATGTAGGGCCGGATTTATATGCCTAATGTGGATGGGCTTCGGGAGTTAATTCTGGAGAAGGCCCATAGCTCGCGGTATTCCATTCATCTGGGTGCCGCGAAGATGTATTAGGATCTGAGATAGCATTATTGGTGGAGAAGAATGAAGAAGGATATTGTGGGATTTGTAGCTCGGTGTCTCAATTGTCAGCAGGTGAAATATGAGCATCAGAGACCTGGTGGCTTGCTTCAGCGAATGGATATTCTAGAGTAGAAGTGGGAGCAGATCACCATGAACTTTGTAATTGGGCTCCCATAGACTTTGAAGAAGTTCGATGCTATTTGGTTGATTGTGGATCGGCTGACCAAGTCCGTGTACTTCATTCATGTGTGTACTACCTATTCTTCAGAGCGGTTGGTAGAGATCTATATCCGGGAGATTGTTCATTTGCATGGTGTCCCAATTTCCATCATTTCAGATAGGGGAACTTAGTTTACTTTGCATTTTTGGAGGTTGGTGCAGCGAGAGTTGGGTACTCAGGTTGAGTTGAGCATGGATTTTCACCCTCAGACGGACGGGCAGTCCGAGCGCAATATTCAGATATTGGAGGACATGTTGCGTGCTTGTGGCATTGATTTCGGAGGGTCATGGGATCAGTTTCTACCGCTTGTAGAGTTATCTTATAACAACAGCTACCAATCGAGTATTCAGATGGCTCCATATGAGGCTTTGTATGGGAGGCGGTGTAGATCTCCGGTTGGTTGGTTTGAGCCGGATGAGGCTAGGCTATTGGGGACAGACTTGGTGTAGGATGCTTTAGAAAAGGTGAAGGTAATTCAGGAGAGGCTTCGTACTGCGCAGTCGAGACAAAAGAGTTATACTGACAGGAAGGTTCGGGATGTGTCCTACATGGTTAGTGAGAAGGTTCTGTTGAAGATTTTGCCCATGAAGGGTGTTATGAGATTTGGGAAGAAGGGTAAATTGAGTCCTCGGTTCATTGGGCCTTTTGAGATGCTTCGGAGGATTGGGGAGGTGGCTTTTGAGCTCGCTTTGCCACCCAGCTTGTCGAGTGTGCATCCGGTATTTCATGTTTCTATGCTCTGGAAGTATATTGGGGATCCGTCTCATATTCTGGATTTCAGCACGGTTCATTTGGATGGTGATTTGACTTATGATGTGGAGCCAACAACTATTTTGGAGCGTCAGGTTCGAAAGTTGAGATCAAAGGATATAGCTTCAGTGAAAGTGCAGTGAAGAGGTCGGCCCGTGGAGGAGGCTACTTGGGAGACCAAGTGGGAGATGCGGAGCAGATATGCTCACCTGTTTTAGGCTTCAGGTATGTTTCTTGACTCGTTCGAGGACGAACTCTTGTTTAAGAGGGGAGGATATGACGACCGACCAGTCGTCTCATGAGTTACTGCTCCATTTCCCTCATTTTTTCTTCTTATTGCTTTTTCTATCGGTTCTATATGTGATCGGGTTGGTTGGCTTGGGTTCGAAAAATTTGGTAAGGTTTGAGACACTTAGTCTCTTTTAAGGAAGCTTAAGTTGGAAAAGTCAACTGGATGTTGACTTATGTGTTAGATGGCTCAGATGTGAGTTCTGATGGTTCGGATAGCTTCGCGAGGTGATTTGGGACTTACGAGCGTGATCGGAATGTGTTTTGGAGGTCTAGAGTAGATTTAGGCTTGAATTGGCGAAATTGGATTTTTGGTGTTTTCCGGTTGATAGGTGTGATTTTGATATAGGGGTTGGAATGGAATTTCGAGAGTTGCAGTAGTTCCGTTGTGTCATTTGGGATGTGTGTGCAAAATTTCAGGTCATTCGGACATGGTTTGTTTGGGTTTTTGATCAAAAGCGTAATTTAGAAGATTTTGGAATTTTTAGGCTTGAATCCGATGCGAATTTGGTGTTTTGATGTTGTCTTGAGCATTCTGAAGATTGGAAAAAGTTTGAATGATGTTATGGGATATGTTGGCATGTTTGGTTGAGGTCCCAGAGGCCTCGGGTGAGTTTCGGGTGGTCAATCGGATCATTTTTAGATGTTGAGAGTTGCAGAAAATTGCTATTCAGTGTTGCAAAGAAATGACCTTCGCGTTCGCGAATAGGCCCTCACATTCGCGAAGGGTTAGTTGAGGAGGCTGAGGATTTAGACTTCGCGTTTGCGAGGAAGACTCTGCGTTCGCGAAGGGTCAGAATGATACCGCGTTCGCGAGGTGGAGCCGCGTTCGCATAGAGGGAGTTGAGCAACTGGGTTTGAGGTTGATTTGTTCATCGCATTCGCAAAAAGGGGAGCGTGTTCGAGAAGGTCAAGCTGAGGAACCATCACGTTCGCGAGGGACTAGACGCATTCGCGTAAGAGGATTTTTGGTCAAAGTTAATTTGTGCTTCGCGAACGCGAGGTGTTGACCGCGTTTGCGAAGAAGAAATTGAGGCCTGGGCAGAATGTTTAAATAGTCATCTTGTCCGCGATTTTGAGGTTAACTTCCACCATTTTTGAGCGATTTTGGATCTTTTTGAAGAGGATTGAAGAGGGATTCAAGGGGAAACACTTGGAGATTTGGAGTATCCGGAGGCCGATTCTAGGGGCAAAGGCATCGTAAGCTAGAGATTTGGACCGAGTAGAGGTGAGTAATGATTTTAAATGTTGTCCAGAATGTATGAAACCCTTGATTTGTACATCGTGGTGCTATATTGAGGTGACGTACACACTAGATGACGAGCGTAGGGTCGTGCACTGTTGGGGATTGTGACTTAGTCCGTCCCGAATGACTATTTTACTGTGTATTTGACTGAAAACTATTTGCTATCATCATGTTTTGGACTGAATGCCATATTTGGGCCTCGTGCCAACTATTTGAACCCTTAGGGGATTTTTACTGATATTTCCTCACTATTTTGACTTTATACTTGTACTCAGTCATGTTATATTCTACTGTTTTCATAACTCAGCCATGTCCACTCTGCTTTAACACTTAAAATGATATTTTGGGCTAGGCATCATGTTTTACTGTTGCCCGAGTGGCTTGTGAGAGTTTTGACTGAGTAAGGCCGAGGGCCTATGTTGTGAGGAAACACCTGATTATGGTTATGAGGCCAAGGGCTTGAGATTTGTATGTCACGAGGTGGCTTGTTGATATGAGGTCGAGAGCCTAGGTGATTATGCCACGAGATGGCTTTATATTGTGTTTGGGCCGTAAGGGGCTCCTCCAGGAGTCTGCACACCCCCAGTGAGCGTGGGTACCCATTGTGATATGAGATAGAGCCCGAGGGGCTGGTATTGTTCCATGTGTTGCCCGAGGGGCTGATTCTGTTGGTATTGTGCCCGAGGGGCGGTTCTTTAGGTGTTTACCTTTTCTAGTTGCTTGTCTTTTACTTGCTTAACTATTTAAAAAGGCATTTTAAGAAGCTTAAACTGAACTAAAGTGACTTTGCATATTTCACTGTTTCATTACTTTTGCTGGCTTTTACTGTTTCCTTATAGCCTGTAATGTGCTTTACGTGATTTCTTATTACTTAGTCTACATTTACTATTATTACTCACTGAGTTGGAGTACTCATTTTACTCCCTGCACCCCGTGTGCAGATTCAGGTGTTTCAGGTCCCGCTAGCGAGTGTTGATCCTTCCAGCTCAGGCGGATTCGGAGATTCTCTAGGTAGCTACCGACGTTCATAGCCCATAGCTTCTTCCCTTATCTTATTTTCTCTGTTTTAGTTCTGTATTAGACTTTGTAGACTCTTCAGACTTGTAGTATATTGATAGATGCTCATGACTGGTGACACCCCGGTGTCGGGCTGTGTTGGTTTTAATTCCGCAAATTGTACTGTCACTGCTTATTTTGGGATTTTGTCATGTTTAAGACTTAATTCTATTATTTTAACTGCTTAAAAAGGAATCAGGAATGTGTCGATTGGCCTTGTCTTCACGAGAGGCACCATCACGACCGAGTCCGAATTTAGGGTCGTGATAGTTGTTATGAGGCCGAGGGCCTGATTGATTTATGCCACGAGGTGGCTTGTTGTTATTAGGCCGAGGGCCTGATTGATTATGCCACAAGATGGCTTGTTATAGCACTTGGGTTGTAGGAGCTCCTCTGGAGTCTATATACCCCCAGTGAGCGCAGGTACCTAGTGTGATTGATGTGATGTAGCCTGAGGGGCTGTTGTTGATTCATATTGTTGCCCGAGGGGTTGTTCTTGATTCATGTTATGCTCGAGGGGCTTATTATGAGTGATTGTGAGGTAGCCCGAGGGGCTGGTTCTGTTGATATTATGCCCGAGGGGCAGTTTATGGTACATGATTTTGCCGGAGGGGCTGTTTACGTTTTTATCAATTTTTTACTCATTGTTTTATCACTCGTTTGAAACTATTGGAAGATGTTTTAAAAATGAAAGGTTTTTACTGAAACTGAGTTTGATTTACAAAATAAATGATTTCTGTACTGTTTTGGAAATGTACTGTATTTGTTGTAGTTTTATGACGTGGTTTACGTGTTTTCTTACTGCTCAACTTTCATTTAATTTTATTACTTATTGAGTTGGCGTACTCACATTACTCCCTACACCTTGTGTGCAGATTCAGGTATTACTCAGTGGTAGGTTCATCGGAGTTAGCGAGGTAGCTGCCTAGAGATCGCAACCCTGCTTTTCTCCCTCCTTATTCTTCCTTAGTGTATTTTGTGATTTTCCCGGCCATGTTGGCCTTGATGTCGTCAAAACAGTTGTAGTAGATGGTCATGACTTGTGACACCCCAATTTTGGGCTTGTATATTTATTCTGCACTGGTTATTTAGACTTATACTATGATATTTCTTGTTAATTAATGGCTTAAAAATGACTTTTATAGAATAATTGTTTGATTTGGGAATCATGTCGGCTGGCCTAGTTTCATGATAGGCGCCATCATGACCGAGTCAGGTTTAGGGTCGTGACATGAGCACTTTTGGTTTGGTTCCACAAACAACATTTGATGCCAATTTACTCCATCAAAGATATGGTGCCCTCCTTTGGGACTATACTATGCGAAAGATAGACGCTGATGCCATTAGCGAGAATGAAGCACCCTCAAAGATTGTTAGGCAATTCACGAATTCGGACACTTTTTTTAAGATAGTTTTAGAATAATTTTCGGTGAAGATAGTTTTAGAATTCGAAGATAGTATTGGAAGATAGTTTTATGTGAATATAGTTTGAATATTTTTTTGGTAAAGATGGTGTTCTATTAAGAAAAAACGCATGTGTTTCACTATATGCACTGTATCCACAGTTTTTATTCAGAAGTTTATAATTTCAAATATTCATATTGTTTCAATGTTTTGTGCATCAGTTACTATTCAACAGGTTGTAGTCATATGTACTCAGCAGATGTATATATACAACATGCATTTATCTATATTCTGAATACATTCCTTTAACAGATTGTATTCATATATATGTGTGTGTGTGTGTCTATATATATATATATATAGCAGGTTTTATATGCATCATGTATTGGTATTGTATGTGTACTGCATTTTATAAAAATGATCGGGTGAAAGAATACTTGGAGATTGCTCTGCATTGTGTATATTCAGGAGATTGATACATGTATTCAAATATATTCAGGAGATTAATACATTAAGTAGATTGCTCTGCATACTTTGTATACACATATAGTATTCAGATATATTTAGCAGATTGTATTCATATGTATATATGAATTCAGATTATTCAGCAGATTGTATATTGATCACGTTTTGATATAAATTCAAGAGATAATACTGTATGTGTACTGCATTTTATATTCACACGTTGTTCAAATATATAATGTACATTAATATATTCATGAGATTCAAACTGTATGCATAATGCATTTTGTATTCATAAGTATTCTAATATATTATGATTGTTTTGTATGTGTATTGCAATTTATATCCACATCTATTCAGCAGATTGTTCAACAGAACTTTTGTGTATACATATTTATTCAACATATAAATGCAGTATGTAACGACCCGGCTGGTCGTCTTAAGAATTAACGCCCCAATCCCCTATTAACTGCTTTTTCCGTGTTTGTTTCTGCTATTGTGAGTTGACGGGAGGATTTATTTGGAGTTTCAGAGAGTTTTGGGACACTTAATCCATAAATGAGAGTTTAAGTTTTAGAATTTGGACCGTAGTCGGAGCAGTGTGGAGACCTCCTCGGAATGGAATTCCATTGGTTCCGTTAGCTCCGTTGAGTGATTTCGGGCTTATGAGCGTGTTCGGATTGTGTTTTGGAGGTTCGTAGTTTATTTAGGCTTGAAATGCCGAAAGTTGAATTTTTGAAGTTTCCGGTTCGATAGTGAGATTTTGATATAAGGGTCGGAATGAGATCCCGGAAGTTGGAGTAGCTCCGTAGTGTAGAACGTGACGTGTGTGCAAAATTTCAAGTCATTCGGACGAGGTTTGATAGACTATTTGATCGAAAGCGTAAATTGAGAGTTTTTGGAGTTCTTAAGCTTGAACCCGTGGTTAATTCGATGATTCAATGTTGTTTTAGGTGTTTTGAGAATTGGTATAAATTTGGATAGTGGTATATGACTTTTTCGATCTTTTGGTTGAGGTCCCGGGGGCCTCGTGATGATTCCGAATGGTTGATGGGAAGTTGAGAGTTAGAGTGTGCAGCTGAAGCTGCTGGATTGCTGTCGTAACCGCACCTGCGGATTGGGGACCGCAGAAGCGTGTGTGCAGCCGCAGATGCGGCCAGATGAGGGAAATCCAGAAGTCGTAGGTGTGGAATGTTGCTCGCACCTGCGAGACCACAGATGTGGTATATTGGTCGCAGGAGCAAAAGTCAGGGTTTTAATGAGTTATCGCAGGTGCGGTTTGTTTTCCGCAGAAGCGTGACTGCAGGTGCGGTCTCATGGCCGTAGAAGCGGATTTGCTGGGCAAAAATAAGACATTTCGAGGGTTTGAAATCAAAAGTTAAAAAATCGATTCGGAGCTCGGGAGAGGGTGTTTTTTGGAGGATTTTGAAGAGGAAATTAGTGGGTAACGATTCCTAATCCCTTTCTAGTTGTATTACTATAATCTAATCTTCGTTTTGTCATTTAATTTCGGATTTGGGATGAAAATAGAGGAAAAATGGATAAAAATTCTTAGGCCTAATTTGGAGTTTTGATCTATATTTTGATGTCGGATTGGTATAATTTTGGTATAAATGAACTCGTGAGAGTATAAGGATTCTGAATTTTTAAATTTTATCCAATTTCGAGATGTGGGCCCGAGGGGCATTTTGGTCATTTTCCTAATTTCGCGTATTAGCTTAGAATTAATTAGTGGAATCAGTTACTTGAAGTTATATTTATATTATGCAATTGATTTGAATAGATTTGGGCTATTTGAAGTCGGATACTCGTGGCAAGAATGTGGTATTGAGTTGATTGAGCTGGTTCGAGGTAAGTGGCTTGCCTAACCTTGTGTGGGGGAAACTCTCCTTAGGATTTGGTATTATTGATACATGAAATGCCTTGTACGTGAGGTGACGAGTGCGTACTTGTGCTAATTGTTGAAAAATCCAGTTTTCATTAAGTAACTATAATCGTGTTTTAATTTCCTGTTTATACTACTTGTAATTTAAGTCTGTTATTAGCTTAGGGAAGCATGTCTAATTGAGTTACTTTCTTTACTTGCTCAAACTGGCTTATTTGGATTATGTGCAGCATGCTAGGCTAGAAATACGTGTTTTACCTTGGTATGGAATTTGAATTAGATTGTGTATTTTTCGTGTTGTTGTTGTGTGTTTACTTTAGCACTATGGGACAGTATCCCGGGAGATCCCCCTGCATGTATACTTTGGGATTACGGATCGGTATTCCAGGAGATCCCCC
Source organism: Nicotiana sylvestris (assembly GCF_000393655.2). Lineage (NCBI taxonomy): Eukaryota > Viridiplantae > Streptophyta > Magnoliopsida > Solanales > Solanaceae > Nicotiana > Nicotiana sylvestris. The sequence continues at coordinate 110,172,343 of NC_091064.1, forward strand.
TGCATTTTTATATTGGAACTACGGGACTGCACCCGGTAGATTCCCCCAGTATTGAGTATTTATATTTGGGGCTACGGATCGGTATTCCGGGAGATCGCCGCGCACTATGAGTTGGACTACGGGACAACACCCGGGAGATCCACTAGATATTAATATTTGGGACTACAGGACGGTATCCTAGGAGATCCCCGGTTGTTATTTCTGTGTTGAAATGTATTCCTTCTGTGATTATTTGTCTCTGTGGTAGCTGTTGTTGTTCTGTCTTTTCCGTGTTACTTCTTACTATTGCCCTTAATTATGTTGTCTTATTCTATACTATTATACCTTATATTTTATTTAACCTCAGTAGGGCCCTGACTTTCCTCACCACTACCCGACCGAAGTTAGGCTTGGCACTTACTAAGTACCGCTGTAGTGTACTCATGCCATTTCTGCGCATGTTTTTCATGTGCAGATCCAGATACTTCAACTCAGCCTGAGGCGAGTTTTCAGAGACTTCGAGGTATATCTGCCACGTCCGTAGACCAGGAGTCCCTTTCTATTATCTCTTACAGTATTAGCCCTTCTGTACTTACTTTTGTTTAGACTTTCTGGAGTTAGATACGTAAACATTCCAAAGTTTGTGATTTCATGAGATTCCGGGTTTTGGGAAATGTTGTTTCAGTTCGAGGGTTTGTATTGTATATGCTGAGAGGCATCTCAAATGCTTCATTATGTTATTTCTGTAGTTATAGCTAGTTTTATTCTGTTATTTTTTTTTCGCAATTTGTTAGGCTTACCTAGTCGTAGAGACTAGGTGTCGTCACGATAGTTCACGGAGGGCGACCTAGGGCTGTGACAAGTTTGTATTAGAGCTCTAGGTTCATAAGAGTCATGAATCACAAGCCGATTTATTAGAGTCTCGTGGATCGGTATAGAGACGTCTGTACTTATCTACGAGAGGCTATGTAACTGTTAGAAAAATTCCACGTAATTTGATTTCCTTGTCGTGCGAGATTTTTGATATCACAATTCTAAACTTCTGTCTTCTATTCTCTCACAGATGGTGAGAACACGTGTTACTAGAGATGATCAGGCACCCACGCCCCCTACTGGAGCTGTCAGAGGTTGGGGTCGGGGTAGAGGCCGAGGACGCGCCCGTGGTGCAGCTAGATCACCCACGCGAGCTACCGCCGAAGAGCCACCAGTTGTTCTCGCAGGAGCCTAGGCACCTGATATGACTACTGCTACTACACCCCCGAAGAGCCACCAGTTGTTCCTGCAGGAGCCTAGACACCTGATACGCCTACTGCTACTACTACTCCAGCACTTTAGGAGACTCTTGCACAGTTCATGAGCATGTACACTACTCTGGCTCAGGTATGGTTGCTTCCCCTTGCTGCAGCCACATCTCAGGCCAGGAGAGGAGCACAGACTCCCACCACCCGCACTCCTAAGCAGCGAGTGCATGTTGATCAAGTCCCATAGATTATTCCTATACCGCCTGCAGTCCCAGATCAGCCCGAGGATAGGGCAGCGGCTTTAGAGGATGAGCAGCGGAGGCTTGAGAGGTTTAAGAAGTATAAGCCTCATGTATTCAGTGATTTAGCATTAGATGATGCCTTCGGATTTCTGGAGGAGTGTCACCGTATCCTCCGCACTATGGGTATATCAAGATCGAGTGGGGTTTCTTTCACTGCCTTCCACCTTCGAGAAGCCGCCTACCAATGTTGGCGTACTTATGAGTTAGACAGTCTGGATGAGGCAACTTCACTGACTTGGACTCAGTTTTCAGATATGTTCCTGAGAGAGTTTGTTCCTCAGAGCCTCAGGGACGCATGACGTGCAGAGTTTAAGCATTTGCGCCAGGGCACTATGACTGTTTCAGAGTATACTGTCCATTTCACTGACTTGGCTAGGCATGCACCAGCCTTGGTTTCTACTGTTTGCGAGAGGGTTCGCCCGTTTATTGAGGGGCTTATTCCCAACATTAGTTCTAGCATGGCTCATGAGTTGGAGATGGATATTTCTTATCAGCTGGTGGTGAGCATTGCTAGAAGAGTGGAGGGTATGCATGCTAGGGATAGAAAGAAGAGGGAGGCCAAAAGGTCTCGAGTGTTGGGCCATTATTATGGTGCCCGTGCTCCAACTGCAGTTCGTCATGGTAGGGGTTATATGTGTTGCCCCGTTCATTCAGCTCTTCAGCAGCCAGTGGTATTCCAGCTCCTCCTAGGCCTCAGGAGCCTTATTATGCACCTCCAGTATCTAGTGCCCCTCCTACGCGGGGTGCTTTCAGTGGTCAGTCCAGCAGACCTGGCCTGGACCAGTCATAGCCACCACATCCTTCCAAAGCTTGTTTTGATTGTGGTGACACACTCCATATGGTGAGGGATTGCCCTAGACTTAGGAGGGGTGCACCTCCGCAGACTTCTCAACCACAGCGTGCCCCGTAGAATTCTCAGGCTATGGTTATAGCTCCAGTTTCTACCCCACCTGCTCACCCAGGTAGAGGTGGAGGTCGGGGAGGTAGAGATTGCCTTAGATAGGGAGGCCATGCCAGATATTATGCCTTTCCTGCCCGTACCGAGGTTGTCGCCTCCAATTCAATTATCACAGGTATTGTCTTAGTTTGTCATAGAGATGTATCGGTTTTATTCGATCTAGGCTCTACCTATTCTTATGTATCTTCTTATTTTGCCCCGTATTTGGGTGTATCTCGGGATTCTTTGAGTTCCCCTGTTTATGTTTCTACTCATGTGGGAGATTCTCTTGTTGTAGAACGCGTTTATCGGTCGTGTGTGGTTTCTCTTAGTGGATTTGAGACCAGAGCTGATTTATTATTGCTCAGCATGGTAGATTTTGATGTTATCTTGGGCATGGACTGGTTGTCGCCTCATTATGCTATTCTTGATTGTCATGCCAAAATCATGACACTGGCTATGCCAAGTATTTCGCGAGTTGAGTGGAGAGGTACTTTAGATCACACTCCTAGTAGAGTTATTTCTTTCCTTAAAGCTCAGTGAATGGTTGAGAAGGGGGGGTGATGCGTATCTGGCCTATGTGAGAGATGTTAGTGTTGATACCCCTACAGTTGATTCAGTCCTAGTAGTACGGGACTTCCCTGATGTGTTTCCAGGTGATCTTCCGGGTATACCACCCGACAGAGATATTGATTTTGGCATTGATCTGTTGTCGGACACTCAACGCATCTCTATTCCTCCATATCGTATGGATCCTCTTGAGTTGAAGGAGTTGAAGGAGCTGTTACAGGAATTGCTTGATAAGAGTTTTATTCGGCCCAATGTATCACCTTGGGGTGCTCCTGTCTTGTTTGTGAAGAAAAAGGATGGTTCTATGCATATGTGCATCGATTATCGCCAGTTGAACAAAGTTACAGTGAAGAACCGGTATCCTTTGCCTCGTATTGATGATTTGTTTGACCAACTTCAGGGTGCACGAGTGTTTTCTAAGATTGACTTGCGTTCAGGTTACCATCAGTTGAAGATTTGGGAGCCAGATATCCCGAAGACTGCTTTCATGTCACGACCCAGATTTCCCACCCTCGGAACTCGTGATGGCGCATACTAGTGAAAGCTAGGCAAGCCGACTATTTGAATTGTGTACCTTTTTCCCATTTTAATCCTTTAACAATTAATAACCAACAATAGATAAACAACGAAATTTAATAAGCGGAAGACTAAAATGTAATATTTTAATAAAGATGCCAATACCAATACATAAATAAACTACCCAAAACTGGTGTCACAACTTCACAGACTATCTAGGAATACTACAAATAAATGTCCAAAAGAGTTATTACAACACTATCTCTGAAATACATAAAAGAAATATAATAAAAGGATAGAAGGAGACGCCTGCAGGACTACCTCGGATCTCCGAATGGACTGAAGGCAGCAACCCCAAAGCTAAGGTCCAAAAGCTGTTGCACCGGGATCTGCACACAGTGTAGAGTGTAGTATCAGCACAACCGACCCCATGTGCTGGTAAGTGCCTAGCCTGACCTCGGCGAAGTAGTGACGAGGCTAGGACCAGACTACCAAATAAACCTGTGTAGTTAAATCATATACCACGGAAAATAAAAGCAGGAATGTACAGTTAAGGATGGGAGGGGGAAACATGCTGCGGGGAAGCATCAAATAATAATAGAAGAATAATAGGTAAATATAAGGAACACCATAACTCAATTATCAACAAGAATCAGAAATCAAACAAGTGCACGACATCACCCTTCGTGCTTTTACCCTCATCCTCACCATAAGAATCAATATAATCTTCACGACATCACCCTTCATTCTTTTACTCTCGTCCTCACCATAAAAATCAATATAATCGGCATGAAATTGTACATCATGCAGCACGACATCACCCTTCGTGCTTTTACACTTTTCCTCACAAAATCATACACGACATCACCCTTCATGCTTTAACACTCTCTCACCAAAATAATGCACGGCATCACCCTTTGTGCTTTAACACTCTTCCTCACCCAAACAACAATCACAAATCAATAAGGTCTAGGGGATAAACAAATTTACAATTAAATCCCGACAAGGGAACAATAGCACCACAGTCATATCCTGACAAGGGAAACAATATCAACAATAGCATCCCGGCAAGGGAGACAACATTAAACAACAACATCCCGACAAGGGAGACAATTTCATAATCCTCTTTTCTTTTTCACATTTACTTCACAACTCAATTCACAATTTGAGCCAATGCTCTATCAGGTTCAATTTTCAGTTATACTTCCACAATTTATTTTACAATTTGAGCCAACGCTCTTTAATATTCGAATACCAATATTACTTCCACAAGCTTTCCTCAACAATAGAAATCATCACACAAGGCATGAACAATACAAACGGAGTCACATTAATCATAGTATAAGACTCACGGGCATGCTTGACACCAACGTATAGATACTCGTCACCATGCCTATATCGTACTCAACAAATAACACATAGCAAATAGGACACAACTCCTAATCCCTCAAGCTAAGGTTAGATCAAACACTTACCTCGATGTCACGAACACAATTCAAGCCTCAACTATCGCTTTACCTCTTGATTCCACCACCAATTTGCTTGTATCTAGCCACAAGTTGCTTAACTATATCAATAAATGCTAAATGAATCAATTCTAATGCATGAAAATAGGTTTTCTAAAGTTTTCCCCAAAAAGTCAAAAATCGACCCCGGGCCCACACGGTCAAAACTCGAGGTTCGAACCAAAACCTGATTACCCATTCACCCACGAACTCAAATATATAATTTGTTTTAAAATCGGACCTCAAATTGAGGTCCAAATCCCCAAAATTCGGAAAACCCTAAGTTCTACCCAAAACACCCAATTTCCCCCCATGAAAATCCTTGATTTTGAGTTGAAATCATGTGAAATAATGTTAAAGATTGAAGAAAACGAGTTAGAAATGACTTACAATCGATTTGGAGAAGAACTTTGCTTTGAAAAATCCCCCAAGAGGGTTTATGATTTGAAAGAGTTTGAAAATGGAAAGTTTTCGGCTAATCTAGGATTTAGCAGGTCGTAGATGTAACAATTGCGACCAGGGTTCGCAATTGTGAACCCCTTCAGGACCTGCTATCCTCGCATTTGCGATCGATGTTCGCAATTGCGAACTTGCATTTGCGAAGGGACTGTCGCATTTGCGACGACTGGGGATTTCTGGGGTTTTTCGCATTTGCGAAGGGATGCTCGCAATTGCGAGCAAGGCTGGCCAGGGCTTACTTCTCATTTGCGAAGAGCCCCTCGCAATTACCAAGTTCACAGACCTCACAATTCCGACACCTGACCTCGCAATTGCGAGATCAGGGCCTGCAACACATACCAGCTGAAAACCTGTAATTTCTAAGTCCAATTTCACTCCGTGGCCTATCCAAAACTCACCCGAGCCCTCGGAGCTCCAAACCAAACATGCACATTAACCTAAAAGCATCATACGGACTTGTTCGTGCAATCAAATCATCAAAATAATATCAACAACTATGAATTTAGCAACAAAATCAAAGAAAATCTCAAGAACTTTGAAAGATTCAAATTTTACAACTAAGGTTCCAAATCACGTCATATGACCTCCGTTTTTACCAAATTTTGCAGGCTCAACTTAAATCATATATAAGACCTATACTGGGCTCCGAAACCAAAATACGGGCCCGATTCCATCAAATTCCAAACATATTTCATTTCCAAAAACTCATATATATTCCAGAAAATTATTTTCTTTAAAAATTTATTTCTCGGGCTTGGGACCTCGGAATTCGATTCCGGGCATATACCCAAGTCCCATATTTTCCTACGGACCCTCTGGGACTGTCAAATCATGGGTCCGGGTCCATTTATCGAAAATGTAGACCGAAGTCAACTTAAATTTATTTTAAAGGCAAAATTTATCATTTTTTTTACAGATTTTCACATAATAGCTTTCCAGATGCGCGCTCGGGCTGTGCACGCAAATCGAGGTGAGACAAAAGGAGGTTTTAAGGACTCAAAACACGGAATTCATTTCTAAAACAAGTGATGACATCATCACATTTCAAGACTCAGTATGGTCATTACGAGTCCCTTGTTATGTCATTTGGGTTGATCAATGCCCCAACAGCCTTTATGCATTTGATGTACAGTGTGTTCCGGCCATATCTTGACTCGTTCGTCATTGTCTTTATTGATGATATTCTAGCGTATTCCCAGAGTCGGGAAGATCATGAGCAGCACCTGAGGATAATGCTTCAGACTTTGAAAGAAAATATATTATATGCAAAGTTCTCGAAATGTGAGTTTTGGTTGGATTCCGTAGCTTTCTTGGGTCACGTGGTATCGAGTGAGGGTATACGGGTGGATCTAAAGAAAGTGGAAGCAGTGCACAGTTGGCCCAGACCATCCTCAGCTACAGAGATCCGCAATTTTCTTGGCTTGGCGGGTTATTACCAATGATTTGTTGAGGGGTTTTCATCTATTTCAGCACCTATGACCAGGCTGACCCAGAAGGGTGCTCCATTCCAGTGGACGGAAGAGTGTGAGGCGAGCTTCCAGAAGCTCAAGACAGCTTTGACTACAACCCCAGTTTTGATATTACCTACAGGTCTTATACTGTCTATTGTGATGCCTCGAGGATTGTCCTTGGAGCGGTATTGATGCAGGACGGTAGGGTGATTGACTACGTGTCCAGACAGTTGAAGGTACATGAGAAGAACTATCATGTTCATGATCTCGAGTTAGCTGCTATTGTTCACGCCTTGAAGATTTGGCGTCATTATTTGTACGGTGTTCTTTGTGAGATTTATACTACGCCAGAGGAGGTGGTTAGAGTTGCTGAAGGACTATGATATCACTATCTTGTATCACCTGGGCAAGGCCAATGTGGTGGCCGATGCTTTGGGTTGTCGGGCAGAGAGTTTGGGGAGTTTGGCTTATTTACCAGCTGTGGAGAGGCCCATAGCGATGGATGTTCAGTCCTTAGCCAGCCAGTTTGTGAGATTGGACCTTTCGGAGCCCAGTCGGGTTCTAGCCTGCGTGATTTCTCGGTCTTCCTTATTTGATCGTATCAGGGAGCGTCAGTATGATGACCCTTATTTACTTGTCTTCAAGGACAAGGTTCTGCACGGCGATGCTAGAGATGTGACTATTGGTGATGACGGGATATTGAGGATGCAGGGTTGGGTCTGTGTACTCAATGTTGATGGGCTTCGGGAGTTGATTCTAGAGGAGGCCCATAGTTCGCGGTATTCCATTCATCCAGGTGCCGCGAAGATGTAACAGGATTTGAGACAACACTATTGGTGGAGGCGGATGAAGAAAGATATAGTTGGGTTTGTAGATCGATGGCTCAATTGTCAGTAGGTAAAGTATGAGCACCAGAGACCCGGTGGGTTGCTTCAGCAGATAGAGATTCCGGAGTGGAAGTGGGAGAGGATCACCATGGACTTCGTAGTTGGACTCCCATGAACTTTGAAGAAGTTTGATGCCATTTGGGTGATTGTGGATCGGCTGACCAAGTCCGCACACTTCATTCCTTTGTGTACTACTTATTCTTCGGAGCGGTTGGCAAAGATTTATATCTAGGAGATTGTTCGCCTGCATGGTATTCCAGTTTTCATCATTTTAGACAGAGGTACTCAGTTCACATCATAGTTCTAGAGGGCCGTACAGCATGAGTTGGGTACTCGGGTGGAGTTGAGTACATCATTTCACCCTCAGACGGATGGACAGTCCAAGCGCACTATTTAGATTCTTGATTATATGCTCTGTATGTGTGTGATTGAGTTTGGAGGGTCTTGGGATCAGTTCTTGCCATTGACGGAGTTTGCTTACAACAACAGCTATCAGTCCAACATTCAGATGGAACCGTATGATGCTTTGTATGGTAGGCGGTGTAGATCCCCGATGGGTTGGTTTGAGCCAGGTGAGGCTAGATTATTGGGCACAGACTTGGTTCAGGATGCTTTGGAGAAGGTTAAGGTGATTCAGTGCAGACTCCGTACAGCCCAGTCCAGACAGAAGAGTTACGCGGACCAGAAGGTTCGTGATGTTTCCTATATAGTTGGAGAGCGGGTTCTGCTTTGGGTTTCGCCTATGAAAGGCGTTATGAGGTTTGGGAAGAAAGGGAAGTTGAGTCTGAGGTTTATTGGTCCTTTTGAGATATTGAGACGTGTTGGGGAGGTTGCTTATGAGTTTGCCTTACCTCCCGGCTTGGAAGGAGTTCATCCGGTATTTCATGTTTCGATGCTCCGGAGGTATCACGGCGATCCGTCACACTTGTTGGATTTCAGTTCAGTCCAGTTGGACAAGGATCTATCCTACGTTGTAGAGCCAGTGGCAATATTGGACAGGCAGGTCCGAAAGCTGAAGTCAAAGAACATTGCATCAGTAAAGGTTCAGTGGCGGGGTCAGCCGGTCGAGAAGCCAACTTGGGAGACCGAGCAGGATATGTGCAGCCGTTACCCTCATCTTTTCACTACTTCAGGTATGTCTCTATGCTCATTTAAGGTCGAACGAATGTTTAAGTGTAGGAGGATGTAATGACCTGGACGGTCGTCTTAAGAATTAACGCCCTGATCCCCTATTAACTCTTTTCCCCGTATTTGTTTCTGCTATTGTGAGTTAACGGGAGGATTTATTTGGAGTTTCGGAGAGTTTTGGGACACTTAGTCCCTAAATGAGAGTTTAAGTTTTAGAATTTGGACTGTAGTCAGAGCAGTATGGAGACGACCTCAGAATGGAATTCCGTTGGTTCCGTTAGCTCCGTTGAGTGATTTCGGGCTTAGGGGCATGTTCGGATTGTGTTTTGGAGGTTCGTAGCTTATTTAGGCATGAAATGCCGAAAGTTGAATTTTTGAAGTTTCCGGTTCGATAGTGAGATTTTGATCTAAGGGTCGGAATGGGGTTCCGAAAGTTGGAGTAGCTTTGTAGTGTTGAACGTGATGTGTGTGCAAAATTTCTGGTCATTTGGACGAGGTTTGATAGACTTTTTGATCAAAAGCGTAAATTGAGAGTTTTTGGAGTTCTTAAGCTTGAACCCATGGTTAATTTGATGATTCGTTGTTGTTTTAGGTGTTTTGAGGATTGGTATAAGTTTGGATAGTGGTATATGACTTGTTCATGCTTTTGGTTGAGGTCCCGGGGGCCTCGGGATGATTACGGATGGTTGACGGGAAGTTGAGAGTTAGAGTGTGCAGCTGAAGCTGCTGGATTGCTGTTATAACCGCACCTGCGGATTAGGGACCCCAGAAGCGTGTGTGTAGCTGCAGATGCGGCCAGATGGGGGAAAGCCAGAAGTCGTAGGTGCGGAATGTTGCTCGCACCTACGAGACCGCAGATGCGGTATGTTGATCGTAGGAGGAAGTTCGGGTTTTAATGAGTTATCGTAGGTGCGGTTTATTTTCCGCAGAAGCGTGACCGCAGGTGCGTTCCCATGGCCGCAGAAGCGGATTTACTAAGCAGAAATAAGACATTTCGAGGGTTTGAAATCAAAAGTTAGAAAATCGATTTGGAGCTCGGGAGAGGGCTATTTTGGGAGGATTTTGAAGAGGAAATCAGTGGGTAACGATTCATAATCCCTTTTTAGTTGTATTCGTATAATCTAATCTTAGTTTTGTCATTTAATTTTGGATTTGGGATGAAAATTGAGGGAAAATGGAGAAAACTTCTTAGGCCTAATTTTGGGGTTTTGATCTAGATTTTGATGTCAGATTGGTATAATTTTGGTATAAATGAACTCGTGAGAGTATGAGGATTCTGAATTTGTAAATTTTACATGATTCAGAGACGTGGGCCCGAGGGGCATTTTGGTCATTTTTCCTAATTTCGCGTATTAGCTTAGAATTAATTAGTGGAATCAATTACTTGAAGTTATATTTACATTATGCAATTTATTTGAATAGATTTGGGCCATTTGGAGTCGGATACTCGTGGCAAGAACGTGGTATTAAGTTGATTGAGCGAGTTCAAGGTAAGTGGCTTGCCTAACCTTGTGCGAGGGAAACTCCCCTTAGGATTTGGTATTATTAATACTTGAAATGCCTTGTACGTGAGATGACGAGTGCATACTTATGCTAATTGTTAAAAAAATCCAGTTTTTATGAAGTAACTATAATCGTGTTTTCCTTTCCTATTTATACTACTTGTAATTTAAGCTTGTTGTTAGCTTAGGGAAGCATGCCTAATTGACTTAATTGTTTTACTTACTCAAACTGCCTTATTTGGATTATGTGCAGCATGCTAGGTTAGAAATACCTGTTTTACCTTGGTATGGAATTTGAATTGAATTGTGTATTCTTCGTGTTGTTGTTGTGTGTTTACTTTGGGACAACGGGACGGTATTCCGGGAGACCTCCCTGCATGTTTTCTTTGAGACTACGGATCGGTATTCTGGGAGATCCCCCTACATTTTTATATTGGAACTACGGGACTGCACCCGGTAGATTCCCCCAGTACTGAGTATTTACATTTGGGGCTACGGATCGGTATTCCGGGAGATCCCCGCGCACTATGAGTTGGACTACAGGACGGCACCCGGGAGATCCACTAGATATTTATATTTGGGACTACATGACGGTTTCCTGGGAGATCCCCGGTTGTTATATCTGTGTTGAGCTGTATTCCTTCTATGATTATTTGTCTCTGTGGTAGCTATTGTTGTTCTGTCTCTTCCGTGTTACTTCTTACGACTGCCCTTAATTATGATGTCTTATTCTATACTGTTATACCTTGTATTTCATTTAACCTCAATTGGGCCCTGACTTTCCTCATCACTACCCGACCAAAGTTAGGCTTGGTACTTACTGAGTACCGCTGTGGTGTACTCATGCTCTTTCTGCGCATGTTTTTCATGTGCAGATCTAGGTACTTCGACTCAGCCCTACTACCCTTGAGGCGAGGCGATTTTCCAAAGACTTCGAGGTATATCTGTCGCGTCCGCAGACCGAGGAGTCCCTTTCTATTCTCTCTTACAGTATTAGCCCTTATGCACTTACTTTAGTTTAGACATTCTGGAGTTAGATACTTGTAGACATTCCAAAGCTTGTGATTTCATGAGATTTCGGATTTTAGGAAATGTTGTTTCAGTTCGAGAGTTTGTATTGTATATGCCGAGCGGCATCTCAAATGCTTCATTATGTTATTTTTGTAGTTATGGCTAGTTTTATTCTGTTATTTTCTGTTTTTCACAATTTGTTAGGCTTACCTAGTCGTAGAGACTAGGTGCCGTCACGATAGTTAACGGAGGGTGAACTGGGGTCGTGACAACTAAATTATATTTCTAAAAAAGAAATCATCACGCAAAAATCCAATAAACCAACAATTCAATATGTATTATTCCCAAATGTCGTCGGTTATTATGTCACCAGTAATACAAGTCAGAACATGAACTAAGTCCTACGTGGAGCATTTCTACAAGTACGCTTATTATGTCCTCCATGCCCACATATGCTATACGAATGTTGATTTTTCTTCTGCAATAATTCACTTAACGGCTTATCGCGCTTCTTCTTTGGCCTTCCAGGAGGTCTTTTCCATTTAGGTGGTAAGACAGCTTCCTCTGATATATGTGCTGGTACCTTCCATTCATTTCGGTATGGCATCGGATACACGGGCACCTCGTATGTCATTAGCACAGACTTTTGTTTGTAATAGTCCGAGCAATAATCTTCTGGCATTACAAACTTGCTCTTCAAGATAGCCCAATCGTGTAGGCATGGTAATTCGTCAACTTGGAACCGCCCACAACTGCACTTTCTCTCTAAGAGGCACAAGGGGTAATGCCTTCCTTCATCGTTCACCGTATGCAAGTATTCAGTCGATGGTACCACCTACATTTAAACATAGACCTATAAGTTTTGGACATTTAAAAAAAACTATTTATATAGCAAAGAATAAACGTATTAATTACAATATAGATATATACAACTATAATATAATTTGAATATACAACAGTATACTTTTATTTATCTTTCATAATCATCATATATATTGAAATCAAACAAATATGCATTGAATACAAACATATATGTATATATAAAATACAAAGACAAACAGCTGTATATAATGAAATACATTGAATACAATGGAATACATTTTATATGTAGTCTGGCAAAATATTAAAGATGATGACATCTTAATTGATGAATGCAATGATATACAGTAACTATCTGCTTATGAAATGCATATAGTTAGAAACAAAACCATTAAATTCAACTAACAATACAATGAGCATATGGACTGAATTTCGAATAGTAAAAATTGTATCAGAAATAAATACACCTTGTACTAGGGCTAAAAATATACCTTTTGTGTCATACTATATGACATTAGGGTGCTACTCAGTGGTATTAGCATGTTATCATGCTCAACCTGGGGACATTCTAGTGTTATATGGGCTTATAAACACAAGGCAGTTGGAATCCTCAAGTTTGCCTTTTGCCTTGCAAAGCTTGTTTAAAGCCAGCCCCAGCCTGGCTTTTGCCTTGTAAATCTTGCTTAAAGCCAGCCTCAGCCTGGCTTTTTCCTTGCAAAGCCTTCTTAAAGTCAGCTCCAGCCTTGCAAATATATGATACAATGACTTATAAAAAAAACTTACAGTCATGCATGTAGACATTGCCTCATTCAAAGTAAGCATCTCCTGATATTTCTTTCTAAGCGTTGTGTATGTCTATGAAGCTTCTTTCTGGTTGCTGCAATTCCAATGTCCAAATATCTTCCTAACTTTTTCGAGAAAGTCGTATATTGGCAATTCCCTTGCTGATACAAGTGCGGCATTGATTGACTCAGTAATATTTGACGTCATGGTTCATCCCCTGTTAACAGGTGCATACAACCTAGCCCACTTTTCGTATCCAGCTAACTCCAAGTATCTTTCACCCTAATATATACCTTCTCCACCATCTCCATTAGACTGTCAAATTCAGTCTGTGTGTATGCTTTTACCATCGAGAAGTATATCTCCCTCAACTTTGAATGACTCTTTTTGAATTTCTTATATACGTTGTTCCATAGATGCCATATACAAGCAAAATGTGGTACCACTGGATACACTCTCGATATAGATTTGATGATACTCTCATTCCTATCTGAAACGATGCACATATTTTCCCTCTCACCATATGCTTCCTTGAATTTCTCAAAGAACCACGACCAACTAGCATCGTTCTCTGAATCAATAACACCATATGCTAGTGACAGCATATGACCTACAAAGACAATTGCATACATATTATAAATATGTATTTCAATCTTTAATATGCAGCAATATTAACAAATTTTATTATAATCCACATGCTCTCCTGCACCATCCAACGTGCTGGCCGAGACGAGTGTTCCGATATAATACGATTTTAGGTGGCTTCCATCCACAACCACAATGGGTCTACAATGATCATACCCCTTTATAAAGGCATACAAAGATATATATATACACATAAATGAACTCATTTTTTGGCGATTTTACCATTCTAATGTGCGAACCAAGATATGTCATATCCATTGTATATAAGTATCTATGTAATTTATTGTATGAATCAGCCGGTTCACCTCTCAAAAAATTCATTGCCTTTTCTTTAGCCTGTCATGCCAACATGTAACTAACATCTACACTAAAATCTGATTTCATATCATCAATTATATCCTTTGGGGTGTATTTCCTCTTATGATTAGTAAGCTTGGACCTAATCATATCACCAATAAGACTGCTGCCTGCTTGACGTTGCTCATACACCTTATCCTTCAACGGACATGTATGCTTATCATTGAACTCTCTTACTTTGAACGTTTGTGATTTGTTAATGCTAGAAGCCTTAAACTTATATATATATATATATATATATATATATATATATATATATATATATATATATATATATATATATATATATATATATATATATATATATATATATATATATATATATATATATATATATATATATATATATATATATATATATATATATATATATATATATATATATATATATATATATATATATATATATATATATATATATATATATATATATATATATATATATATATATATATATATATATATATATATATATAAAAACAAATAGTGAGAGTCACTGTAATAAATATTTATCAGTAAAATACAAATGAATACATGAATTTGAAATACATAAAAAAATCATAAGTACAACAGTGAAAGTCATGTAAAAATATCCAAATACATCTAAATACATCTTAATACAATTTACAAATTCTACCATGAATACAATATACAAAAATTCTAAATAATTAAGAATACTCAAACCTGATAGCATTAGACCTGTCAACCCGGAACCGAATCCTTTCAGATATAGCATAATGCCTCATCACCTCTTTCAATGTAGCATTATCCGTATATACTTGTCCAGACATAACCTCCCTTTGATTAGTTTTTAAAATTATCAAATCTGTGTCCAGTTCGAACACCCCAATTGGTTGGCCTGAATTGACAACATTAAGAGCAAGTGTATCATCAGTATCAAAATTACACCTTTGATTTGCTTTGTCAAGTTGCACAAGGTCGCCTTGAATTAAACTACTTCCAGCTACAACTTATTTGTCAATTGTTGTTACGCACAAAGTATGCATACCGAATTCTCTGTTCTCTTTTTTCATCTCTACATACACCCTGTAACCCATATCATTGTGTTTCCATTGGCGTACAATTTCCTTCTACTTTGTATTCAATTTTAATGGACTTTGAGCTCAAATCTATGTCGAGTTGATTCGAAATTGAAGCAACCAAATCATTGTAAGATGCATACTCCTTTATCAGTATCTCCTCAATTGAATAATCGACATAGTTACTCTCACTGTTCTACTTGCCAGAATGACGCAATAGCACGGTTAAACTTGCCATATGTAAAATCGAATTGTATCGTATTTATGTATACAATTGTATAAATCTCGATTTTTATTGGTTGAAAACAGAACTTCCACGAACGTCAACAACAGGAAAAACAAAGGACTGAAAATCTAGAGATTGCTCTGTTTTTGCTATTTTTTTCGGATGGGAAATCTTTCCTACAACGTGAAATACAGATTGTGCGTGATATAATTGTGTTAGTTGAGTTATATTAGGAGACTATTTGGTTAATTGATTCCCTTTCCGTTTTAAAACAGCTGAAAGGTCCATTTTTTACGCAACTTACGTTACTGTATTCACGAATACAGTCGAATACAACAATTGATTAGCTGGACTTCCCCTGATTCACGCCGAGTTTTGCTACTGTATTCATGAATACAGTAGCTTAAATACATCGAATACACCTTATAACAACTAAAAACGTAGCTATAAGAAGTAATATAGTACTGGTAGCTATAGATAGCTAATAACCTCTAAACAATAGTGCTTTGTGAAAATTTCTCTTTCTTATTCTACCACTGCGTTGCCGCACTTCCTGAAGAACATTCCCTTATTTCAAGTACTAAAGCAGAAACGGTAATGTATTTATCTAATTTACTAATATTATAGAGTTCAACAACAACATCAATTAGGAGGAAAGAAGGATAATTAGTCAGGTAAGGGATTTTATTGTTAAAAGGAAAGAAAAAACATGAAATACTGATAGAGAATTCATTTTTCAAAAGATATTAGCAGAAAATAAGTTGAAGAAAAGAAGGAAATAAAGAAAATATTTTAAAGATCCACAATACATACATAGGCATCTACAATGTACTCACAAAATGTTCGAGTGCATCGCAAAATCTAGATTTCTGTCACTTTAAATGTTCTTATCACTTGATATTTGGTATAAACTGAAAACATGAAATATTCAGTTGAATTGAGCCAAACGGTCTCCAGCAACGTGATAGAATTACTTCCTTAGATAGCACATTTGGATTGGAGCTGTTAAAAAACAACAGTAACCTTGGCAGTAGAGGTGGAGGCATCTAAAACTGTCCAGATTCTGAAATGATCCTCTCAATTTCTCCAAGAAGGCACTCTTTTTCTTTGACCAAGTCCTCGTTCTGCTTCTGCAGCTCTTCAATTTGCGTAGTTTGTTCAGAATCCTTTCTGTGATTAGAAAACTCTGCTTATCAAAGATTGCTTTACCTTTTCATTGTCATTGCATATATAGTACTAATAATGCTAAGATGAGGTAAAAATCCAAGAAAAAATGCATTCAAGCAGGATCTCATTGTCCTTGATTTCTAGGTACACTATGAGCTCATTTCCTGTTTTCTTCTTCTTTTTTTGCCACATACTTATGGAGTCGGGGATTTTATTTTGCCACACTACTGAGAAGGTTATAATGGAACATGTTTTGAGAAACTTCTGCATATTTACAGAAGAAAATTGTTTCCAATTGGTAAAACCAGTGGAGTGCTTATACCAGTCAACCTTGAAATCTGATGCATGATAAACCTCATGACATGCTCAACTGTTACCACAACAAATGGAAAGCATGCAAAAAGTTAATATTAAAACTAGGATGATCCCTTTTCCCTCCTTTCCAACTTTAAAAACTTGGTTTTGATATCATACACTACATGTAACTGACTTATCAATGGAGAAAGCATTAGTTTCCTATCCCAGATCTATAGTATCTAGTGATCCTTGCATGTTTGTTTGCAAAATCACAGCAATCTCAAAATTGTTTCACATAATTCATAGCTCATATTAAACATGCTTGGAAACATGGATAGATATTATCAGTAAAAGAAATTTGTTTCTTCCACGAAACTGAAGTTTGTAAGTATGATAAATTTGTTGCGTGTTTTTGGCCCTTTAATGCATCAGCTTTTGTGTTTGAGTGTACCTATTCATAAACGCCAAATTAAGTTTAAGTGAACGGACTTCCTTCTCCAGATTCTCACAACGCTTCAAAAGGGATTGCATATCTGAAGGAATTGCTGGTGTTAAATTTCTCTCTTTGGCTTCTGCCATTCTGCAATATCAAGACCAATATGAACTTCAAGCAGTCTAAAAATATGAATAGACCATCAAGTTTTAGCATCAGAATAATGTGCATAATCTTTGCAACGAAAAGCATGCATGCATGTGTTGTTTTCCATTTAGAGAAGCAATAATATCACCTAGTCGAGGCCTTACAGAACATCAATGAACTCCTATACTTTTCAAAAACTTATTCTGATTTCCGCTATCAAATCATTACAGGAAAATAAAAGGTGGAAGTCACATGCGTAGGCAGAACACATGCTATCTACAATTAATTTCTACATAGTTTTACCAACCAATAGAAAAAACTAATGATCACTAAAAAGAATGTAGTAAAAAAAGAATAAGATTCACACAAGTTCTGAGAATAGTTCTACATACTTCCGAGACCGCTCCACCCTTCGCTTCTTTGTAGGATCTCCATTTTCCGCTGCATTGGTTTATGCTGGTTAGAAGTGAACGGCATGAAAAGCAATTAAGTAACAGCATGCATTTCATGTAATATAGCATCTGCGTACGATTAAGCCATAAATTTTCTTTATCTAATAGAATTACAGAGATAAAACTTTGGAGCACAAACCTCAACATAAAAAGGGCAGTGCGGTGCACAAGGCATTCGGCTTTCACGCAGGGTAGGGTCCGGGGGAAGGCTGCACCCCCAAGGGGTGTGATGTAGAGAGTCTACCCTAATGTAGTGAAAATAGATTACTAGCACTGTTGGGCTACTCAAGATATTAACAAGAGTCCGAGTTGACACTGCACCTCAATATTTCCATTAAATAAGACAGTTTCTGTCTCGTGGTAAGCATGGACCTTTCATATTTACTTTGTTGTCTCTTTTTAAAACTCTTCGATCTTTAAAAATGTTAGAAAAGCTATAACAAACATCTTATTCCTAATATTCCCAGAGCAAGAAAGAACCCTAAGACCATTAGAGGAAAACCTTCTGAAGATGAACAGATCTCTCATGAGAAAGTGCCTTTAACTCTTTATCATATGCCCATAAGTGGGCCAACCATTACAACTGCTGCAAATCACATTACAAGAGTGTTGCAAATCACATTACAAGTGTTGCAACCATTACAAGTGTTGCCTTTGATTCTTACTGTATTTTTCCAGTTTCACTCCTTGATTGCGTGATTCCTTTAATAACTTTTCTAAAAATATGCAATTAATAGGAGCCAATTTTGGCAGTATTTCAGTGCCGACCTGTTAAATATATTCGGTAAGTTCTTCTCATATGCTCCTTGCTTTGTTGCTTTTCACCTAACAAGTGATCTAACCTAAACTACTTTGTAATTTCAGGATAGGAATACATAATACGAACCTAACAGGTGGGATAGGGAGAGGGAGAGAGAGTCAGCAAGAATGCAAAATGAAGCAATCGGCATGCCACCGTGTTGTTTGAAACAACACGATCAACATTATTACATTTATAATCTAAACAGATATGAAAGTGAAAATGCAAAGATGTGATATTTATCCGCTGTAGCTAAATGCCTCAGTTACCTGACTGAACTGATGTCAAAGATCCATTTCGAACTAAACCTTCTTTCTGCGGTGTCTGAACAAATTGGAGAAATTATCATCAGCTAACCATCTAACTATTCTAAGTTGAATATTGGGTAATATACATAGGAGGTAGAGAATACCTTCTGGTTGTCCTTCACGTTATCATATATTCGTTCTCTAAGATCTGCACTTCAACAGTAAATGAATATATTAACAAACCTATGCTCAAAAAGTTTGGAGAAATAACAATCTAAATAAGTATCATCTATCAGTTTGAAAACATCCTTCCTTGCACGACGCGCACCATACAAATAGACAAGAGCACAGATAATTCAATACAGACAGCTAATGTACGTCATATTCACCTCTGGCAGTTGAACCATTGTCTGAGCTCCTTGCATATCCAACTTGATTTCTAGAGCCCTCGTACACATTTAAAGCTTGACTTGCATTGCTTAGACCATCACATGCATCAAAACTGGTTGAAATTATTGGCGCAGCAACAGAGGATTCACTTTGGGAAGGTTCCTGAGACACCACACACATCTGTATCGGGTTTGAGGGAGCCATAATACCTTCTAAGACGACATCTAATGACCCCTGAACCGTTTGTAGAATCCCTGTATCTCTGACTTGAACAATGGATGCATCCTGATACGTCCCTTGATTTTCAGAAATATGATTCCCTGGATGTTGATTCATGCCAAAGTTGTCTTGATTACCATAACACCCTAGCATATTCTCCTCAATGGCTTCCCTAGCAGTGTGATAGTTCGTTAATTTCTTCCTCTCTAAAGTACCCTTTAGCATGCTTACGACAGATGAAATATTATCTGCACCATCCACTTGCTGAGTTTCAAAAGTAGATGAGGATGAATTTGACGGAGATATAAAAGTATTGGATTGATTGGTAAGTTCACACATTGACATGTCGGTGAACACAGTGGTATCAGAAACTTCTTTAAAGTTAACAGCATTTCCAGGTACATTATGCAGGGATTCACGAGCTATAGAAGACTGCGAGTTTTGCATGGCTGCATACCTCCTCCTACAGATATTTTGATGCAACAACCAAATAGATCAGCATCCAGCAATACCAATATGGAATACATTGATGGGGAAAAAGATTCTTCAATAGTTTTTTAGTGATTTCTTGTTTGCTTGGAAGTCTTCATTTCAAATTAGATATACTTTTATTACGCCAACCTCCAAAATAATAGCCGGCAAATGTATATGGTTTGTATATATTGGCTAGCACCTGTAATTAATTTCCCAAAAATCAAGAAAGCCCTAAACTCAATCTACATAGGAAAATATAAGATTCTTGAGGGCCTAATTCCAAGGATATATAGTTCTCCTTAGAGAAGAGCAAGCAAGGACATTATCCTTCAACCGCCATAAAGGATGCAATATGAAGGATACCTTAACTCAGAGGAGCGACTTCTCGTCATGGGCTGAGAACTATGAAACCAAGTCTGCAAGAAAGCAGTCTGTATGAGGATCATAAGAGAAATTCTGCAAATTGATATCTGCAATTATTGAACAAACCTTGGCTAAAAAGAGATTACTAGCTTGCATTTCCATATCTGTGATATTCCTGATGACAAAGCCAAAACTGGTTATTACCCCAAAAAAATTCAGAATCACTAATAACATGAGAAAATCGCATGAAATATCTAGATTGGTTGAGAAATAGCCTCAAGCCGGATAACCCACAAATAATGGAAAGTTGAAAACCAAATGAGTAAGCCTAAGGCAGCAATAAAACATATTGCAATAGCCCCAGAAAATGGACTTGTTTTTCTATTTTGGATTTTAGTTTGGCATTTACTAACACAGATCGTAATTCAATCATGCAGCCCTATAGGAGGAAAAGGTAGATCACCTGCTTGAATGTTGGTTAAGGCTGCTAGATGATTCATTGGCAGTAGACGCATTTTGTGGCTGCAGAGAGTCAGCCACTTTTCTTTTCTGAACTCCCCCATACTGCTGATTTGATAGACCAGCGAGTTCACTGGAGATCCTGCATTTTAAAACTAAAGAATGTAACCACTTCTGAAATCATCAAAATTTGCTCAAGCTATAGACATTTAGAATAGCCATAAAAGCTGAAAAAATAATGTAACTTTCAATGGCATAGGTTATCATATCCACTTCCACGTCGAATTGGAATTGCAAGTTAGAGTGAGAAGTTTAAGTGAAAAATAAATCATAGCTATAGTGAGAATTCAACTTCCTCCGCATAACAGGAGGAGATGAGCTGAACCTACTAATAATACATAACTATATTACACTCAAAAAGAGGAAGAGAGAGAAAAATACATATTTGGCACCCTCCCTGTACATTGCATTACAAGGTTATGCTACTTAATGGATCATTCCAAACACACTAACCTCCGTGATCCTTGTCGAGCTCGGTGAGCCATCGTTGTAGAATCACTGCCATTATTCTGAGAAGCAAACGGTAGTGAATCAGCCAATTTACAAAAAAAACAAGCAGGCAAATGTAAAAGCAATATACATGTCTTTTTGACCTCTAAATCAGGACATCTAATCCTTAACTCTTTTAACTATATATAGTGTTTAACCAACAATAGTAGAGCAAGAAAATTAGAGATACAATGACAGTTATGCATCGCCTACTGGTTGTCTCTTCTACTTTGGTTGTGAGTCCGTATGAAGAAATAAGGATACACAGAGTTCAAGAGATGATTGATAGCATGATGCAAGCAGTTAATAGGCATGAAGAAGAATGGAATTCATTTATATATATATGCAAATTAATAGGTATTCTTAAATGTAAGATGCAACGTCTTAACATAATTGCTTGCCTCTGCAGTGGTGAGCCAGGTTTTGAAGAGTTCCTCACTATCAGTTCGAAGGGAATGAGAGATGTTTCTAAAACCCAACATCTCCATTGTAGGCGCAGCCACTCCTACTGAGTTCTCCATCATACTTCTTATCAACAATTCTTCGCTTGTATTTCTACTGAAATCTGAATATCCTCTTCCCTCCATTTCCATTAATTCCTATCCTTTCTCTTCTCTCAATTTCTTTCTTGATACACAAGAGACAAACTCAGGTCCGCCGGAACGAAGATATAGCCTAAGTGACTGTCTGAACCAGCTACTCTTTTGATGTGCAAATTCACTCAGAGAAGCTCAAAATTTTAAATTCAAATCATGAAAATTCTTACCTATTTAACTCAACTGACATATCAGATTCATCACAAGGACAATATTGTTTTCTCAAGTAATAGATATTGCTGCAGAATGATCAAATTCTTTTAGCAGTGGAAGGATGTTAGGACTAACTTTAATTTGCAGCTAAAAAAGAAAGGAATTTGGTGTATAATAGAAGCATCAAACGTCACATTCAAGCTCATCAGTAAAATTGACAAACGTATAGTGGGCTTAATTATAAAATTAGATTTGATGGAATTAACAAAAATCCAATTTGATTAGATTCCAGTCACCTTATACTTGTCTTCTTTCCCGTGTGAAAACAACAACTTTTTCCTACGCTAATTTAATTAGTGAAACTAAAGTAAAAAGTGAACAGAAAAGGAAGTATCTCAAGTAACCTTCATTCCTTCTTTTTTTTTTCTAGCTAGATAATCAGATGTCTTAAGGACAAAATTGCCAGTTTTCAATAAAAATTTGTAAATGATAACCAAAAAAAAAAAAGGTGAAGTTTATTCGCACATTATTGGAATACTAATTTAAAGTTGTAGTATGAAACCTTAATTATTTAGGATTTGATTTATTTAATTCATGTCTAGATAGGATTTGCGGTTAGAATAAATATAGGAATAGGCTTTCCTATTTCTAGTTGAATTAGATTTCATATTATTATAAATAGGGGTATTGATAACTTATTTTATGTGTGGAGAAGTGTGGAGTAAATAAAGAATTGTAGAGATCATTCAGAGATTTATAATAAAATATTTTTCTTCATATTGGTATCAGAGCTTTTATGATCTTAGGAGAAAATCAAGTAACGCCTGCTGCCGGCAGGTGGCGCTAGTCAATGTATGTTGCCCGTCTGGCCAAAAAATATGTTGGCAAGATCATAGATAGTTGTCAATAGAATTAGAGTATTCGATGAAAAGTTTCAAGACAGATTCAAGAAAAAAAACAACTTTAAAGAAGTGCAAACAAATATGACACAAGATAAAGACACTCTTCTCTAAAAGTTGGAAAGAGGTTTTAAAAAAAAATCAAAGTTGATTACGTGTTTCAACAAAATTGGGTGTTGGTGATGTAACACTCCTCAAATTATAAAAGTTTCGAGACACGCTAACTATAGAACTAAATTATTACTATTTTTAGTATTTTTATCTTGCCTGTAGTGAAATATATATATATATATATATATATATAAAATTGGATATAAAATTTGGAAAATATTAATAGTTTTAATATTATTAATTATTAAAAATTGGTACCATTAAATACTTGTTTAGTCAAAAAAAAAAAGTGATGTAAGAATTGAGCTTAAAGCCCGTTGAGTGGTCTGCCTATTGTAGAAAAAAGAAGAAGGCTTAAAGCCTTAAACCTTAAGCCTTGGGAAAGAGGGGTTACGGGAAACTAGAGAAAAGGACTTCTGTGCACAAAACAAAAGCAGAACACGTCCTAGCAGGTACTCACGCGGGCAAATAAAATTCTAGGGTTCTTACCAATCACTAATTCTTGAACTAAGGTACATAGAATTTTCTATTCTCAATTATCTTAAAGTAGTAGCAGGTAAGAATAGAATAGTTAATTTCCTACTTCTTCTATATCAACAACAAATTTCATGTTTAGGTATGAAACTTTAAAATTGATTAAAATGCATTGGTTGTTGTAGAATCGATTGTTTGACTGGTGTCAATTGGACTGGGGTCTACGTATTGGCTCGAGAAGTTTTGAGGTGAGTTGATATAACCTCTTTACTAAAGTGGTTTAACTCACAAAAGCGCGCATACAAGGTGTTTGATGAATTTCTTAAAAGAGTTATATTTACTTAATTGGAGTGATTGAGTACCTATTAACTTAGAATTGTTCTAGCAAAAGTTTAGATGATTTATTATGATATATGTGCATAAATTTTCAGATCTTTGTGTGATTCTTATATGCTATTTTCATGTTGAAAATTTATGAAGAAGCAAGAATCTTAGAAATACTTTTATATGTTTATTTCATTCTTATGTCATGCTTTAAATTTAAGGATACCAGCATGAGCATGTACATGAGGTTCTATAAAGAAAAGATTTAGACTTGAAAAGTCACAAGAAGAAGTTGTTGAAAGAAAAGATTTTTGGGAGTATCTTTTATTCTGAGAAGGAGTTATCGTCTCCTCACCAACGCGTTGATTTTCTGAAACTACTTGTGCCAAAGTAGGGAGCACACAAGCCGAGGGTCTCGTTGCTGAGTATTTACTTAGTCATGCTAAGGTATGATACATGAGCGTTGAGAACCATGAAGCGAGTGGCACCTCGTGGATTGGGCCTAGTCGATCAGGTTGGGATCGAACCTGTGCCGATCACACGATGACTGAGACAGAATTAAGTCAGGATAGTTGGAACTCCCAAAGTATAAAGTGAAGTATTTTTTTATAAGAAAGAAAAAGAAAAGAATTTCTTTTAGAATATTCATAAATTGCGATTATGAAATTATTTTAGAATTATTGTTATAAGCTTTATGTTTTACATGCATTTAGAACCTTTGCCTGTAATGTATATGTTATTAAATTTTCGCCCCCTGTTGTTGAGACTCATTGAGTACAATGGATGGTACTGACGTTCTCTTTTGGGAACCTACGTTGGTCTGCGGTACAACATAGGAACCGATTTTGCAGGCGAGCAGGCTACAGGTTAGGACTTCCTTCTCTTCCAGTGCTATTGGTGAGCTCCGCTTTTGTTCGTGGAGTATTACTTAGAGTCATCTTTATTTAGTTATTTCTTTGTTTACTTAGAGAACTAGCCAGGAAATCTCATGTCCTGAGCAGTGCGTCAGTTTATTAGTAGAGGCTTCATAGACATAGTCATTGGGTTAAGATTCAGATGTTTTTTATAATAACTTAGCAGTAATTTAGTAGTTACTATGAATAAAGTTTTGGAGTTGATATATTTAAATATTTAAATTAACCAAAAGTATTTGGTTAGAGTATTGTCTTGTTGCATATAAAGTTTGGAGTTATAATAGATTTGATAAGCAGAGATGGTTCGTTCGGTCATGTTTAGTGATCGAGTGCTGGTCCCGGCTTGTTCAGAAAATGGGTCGTCACAGATGACAAAGTACATCAATTGTTTGTGACAAAGTGCATCAACGGGTATTGGAGACAAGTGCTTCAATAAAATTGAGTTTTGGTGACAAAGTGCATCAACGGATGTTGGAGATAGGTGGTTCAACAAGTGTTGGTGACAAAGTGCATCAACGTGAGTTGGAGATAGGTTCTTCAACAAAATTGGGTGTTGGTGATAAAGCGCATCAACGGTTGGTGACAAAGTGCATCAACGTGAGTTGGAGACAGCTGCTTCAACAAAATTGAGGGATGGAGACATGTGCTTCATCAAAAGTGAAAGTTGGAGAGAAGTGCTCCAACATAACTACATAACGAACAAGTCAGATGTATACAACTTTGAATTACGGGAGAATGTTAAAAATTAATTCAAAGTTGTAGTAGAAAACCTTAATTATTTAGGATTTGATTTATTTAATTCATGTCTAAATAGAATTTGCAGTTAGAATAAATATAGGAACAGGTTTTCCTATTTCTAGTTGAAATAGGTTTCATACTATTATAAATATGGGTATTGATAGCTTATTTTATGTGTGGAGAAGTGTGGAGGAAATAAAGAATTATAGAGATCATTCAGAAACTTATAATAAAATATTTTTCTTCATATTGGTATCAGAGCTTCTACGATCTTGGGAGAAAATCAAAGAGCGTCTGCTGCCGGCGGGTGGCGCTAGTCAATGTATGCCGCTCGTCTGGCCAAAAAATATGTTGGCAAGATCATAGATAGTTGTCAATAGAATTAGACTATTCGATGAAAAGTTTCAAGATAGATTCAAGAAAAAAAGTAACTTTAAAGAAGTGCAAACAAATATGGCACAAGATAAAGACACTCTTCTCTAAAAGTTGGAAAGAGGTTTTAAAAAAAATTGAAAGTTGATTACATGTTTCAACAAAATTGGGTGTTGATGACAAAGTGCATCAACGATTGGTGACAAAATGCATCAACGGGTGTTGGAGACAAGTGTTTCAACAAAATTAAGTGTTGGCGACAAAGTGCATCAACGAGTGTTGAAGACAGGTGCTTCAACAAAATTGGGTGTTGGTGACAAAGTGCACCAGCGTAAGTTGGAGACAAGTGCTTCAATAAAATTAGGTTGGTGACAAAGTGCATCAACGTGAGTTGGAGACAGGTGTTTCAACAAAATTGGGTGTTGGTGACAAAGTGCATCAACGTGAGTTGGAGATAGGTTCTTCAACAAAATTGGGTGTTGGTGATAAAGTGCATCAACGGTTGGTGAAAAAGTGCATCAACGTGAGTTGGAGACAGGTGCTTCAACAAAATTGAGGGATGGAGACATGTGCTTCATCAAAAGTGAAAGTTGGAGAGAA
Source organism: Nicotiana sylvestris (assembly GCF_000393655.2). NCBI lineage: Eukaryota > Viridiplantae > Streptophyta > Magnoliopsida > Solanales > Solanaceae > Nicotiana > Nicotiana sylvestris. The sequence continues at coordinate 110,198,879 of NC_091064.1, forward strand.
GTGCTCCAACATAACTGCATAACGAACAAGTCAGACGTATACAACTTTGAATTACGGGAGAATGTTTGAAAACTAATTCAAAGTTGTAGTAGGAAACTTTAATTATTTAGGATTTGATTTATTTAATTCATGTCTAAATAAGATTTGCAGTTAGAATAAATATAGGAATAAACTTTCTTGTTTCTAGTTGAAATAGGTTTCATACTATTATAAATAGGGGTATTGATAGCTTATTTTATGTGTGGAGAAGTGTGGAGGAAATAAAGAATTGTAGAGATCGTTCAGAAACTTATAATAAAATATTTTCCTTCCGACATTAATGTCTCAACAACACAATACAATATAGTGTAAAACATTACATTATTAAACGATGAAAAAACAACGATCAAAACATACGTACTGCTAATTGTGTGTAATAATTATGATGAAACTATATATATATATATATATATATATATATATATATATATATATATATATATATATGTGTGTGTGTGTGTGTGTGTGTGTGGTGACAATTAATGAGCCCTTGTTATGGACAAAGAATGATGCATAAAACATGTAGCACATTTTATAAACGACTAGTAGTAGAATTTAATCTTTTGATGATCAAGAATTCAATCATATGACAAGAACTAAATACTATATATAACTGTTCTGATATCAAATTCCTCTTCGTTTGCCCATTTTCAAGAAAAGGGTTTAAGAAGTTTGCTAAAGGATTTTACAATGGTTTTATCTAATTAACAATGACGGCCATGGTCAAAGAGTCAGCGAAGACTGAAGTGGAGGAGTTGCCAAAGATCGAGGCCTACGTCTTTGACAGAGTTATAACGGCTAGTTTCAAGATAAGATATTAAAGAGAATATTATAGTGGATTTTCTCTGCATTTGTATTATTAGGGTTTCTTGGAACATGTTTCCTATAAATAGAAAGAGACACAATGATTGGAGACATGTGATATTGATTTGTAAAATATATTTTGACTTTAAAGAGAGAATCCGGTCGTATTATAAGCCTACAAAAACGAAGATTCTTGTCCACATTTTTCTACCAGATCCGAGGATAACTCGGATATTCAAAGGTTTGTCCATCATTCATTACTAGTATTAGTACCCGCGCGGATGCGCGGACATTAATCATGCCAAATATTTAAGTTATTTGGATTGTATTTTAGTAATCTTAAAATTTACACTTTCTCAGTAAATATAGATAATCATTGGATATTAACTACATAAAAAAAATTAACCATTTCTTATATTTGTTTTTATACCATTCTTGCCGGTGTCATTGGAACCTAAAAATAGTCAGGAAACAAAATAATAACTCATATTTATGGCAAAACAATCAAATGTTGAGACAATGAATGACTCTTTGGATAAGACTTAACTCTTTTACTGCTACTTGAACTCTTATTTGGTGTGTTGATATCTCTTAAAAAATATTTCTTTCTTAAAATTTCAGTTACTAAAACATATTTTTCAATAATAATTATTTTTATAATAATGTAATTGAAAATACTATTCTTAATTCAAAACTCATTTTAGTTGGTTATCTAAAAATATAAAAAATTCTTTAGCTAGTGAATTTGTTTTACTCCATTTTGATAGCTGACATTAACCATGTTAAATATCTGAGTTGTTTGAATTATATGTAAATAACCTTAATATTTAAACCTTCTAAATAATTATCGATAATCGTTAGATATTAATTAAGAAACACTACGTGAAAAAAGACTAACATTTTCTCAATTCTCGAAGTGATAATTTTATTTTTGCACTATTCTCATAGGTGTCATTGGAACATAAAAATAACCACAAAGTGAAATAATAACTCATATTTATGGCAAAGCACAAAGGTTGACACGATATAAACGATTCTTTGATTACGACGTGACTCTTATACTACGATTTGAACTCTTATTTGGTATGATTTTATCTTTCAAAAAATATTTCTATTTTTAATTTTTAATTTCTAAAACTTCATATATATTATAATAATGATTATCTTTATAATGATGCAAGTGAAGATATTATCATTAGTTTAAAATTTACTTTAATTCACCATCTAAAATTTAAATGATTCTTTGGCCGGATTTATTTCAGTATGACTCCACTTTAAGTTTATCGATATCTCTAGCCCCAGAATTTGAATTTTTAATACCCTATATATACAAAAAAATTTGTTCTTTGAATCACTAAATGTTAAATTAGTTGAATATTATTATAAAATATTACATATATTGTCTTAAAATTGTCAAGTAGTTTATTTTTTGATACCATACTTGGCTTAACCTCAATGCAAACCACTCAAATTGCATTCTCAAATTCGAATATCATATTGGTTTGTTAGTAATAGTGATTTTTAAAAACGATATATAATGTAAATTAAAAAAATATTCTAAGATATCTTTATCTTATAATTTATGTATTTGAGTTGGAAAAAAAAATATTTGAAAACGATGAGATTAACTTTCAAATTTTTTATATTCAACAAAGATGAAACATAAGAAGAAATTTGTTGTCATCTTTTATTTCTCGTTTTTAGATCTTTCTAACATTTTTTTTCAATATTTATTTTTTTATCTTATTTTTTTATGTCATTATATTTTTTGTTACAAAAAATTAATTTATTTCACTATAAAAGGATGAGTTTTAATAAAATATTATCTACATATGAACTTTAATTATATTTTTGCTCTTTGGTTGAAATTGTTTCATATTTTTCTTTTGGTTTTATCTAATCAGCCTAAATAGGTGCTCACCCCGACCACTTAAATTAAAAAATTGAATAATGTGTAATTTATATATAATCCATATATAATATGTGTATAATCATGTGTTATCGGTATATATCTATTTATATTAGCTATAAAACGTAAACAATAAATATGGCAGGATATTATGTAAATATTCCATAAGATTTCGATTTTTTTAGTTTATCCATGATATAACTTCTATTATAAATAATTATAAAACTCTCTACTAATGTTCAAAAATATCTTATCTTTTTATTATCTTTGAATTAAAAAAATTAAAGAGTTTTTTCGAAATAATTTGTTTATATTTTAAAAAAAATCACGTCATACCAATTTTTTCTTTATATATACTCTTTGTTACACTTAAAAGTCGTTATACAAACTATCAATTAGAAACCAATTTCTCTCTTGTTGAGTTTGAAAAAAAAAACCTTTCACATAATCTAATGATTCAAAACTAATATTCTTCAACGAAAAAAATATTATATCCTTGCAATATTGACCTTACTACAGCTAAATGAAGGGGTTTCAGCTTCTACCCTTCAATTCCTTGAATGTGCTAAATTGAAATTAACGATAGTCATTGTATAGCCAAAGTTTTGTTATTTGTTTGATGTCCATTTATGCAAATTGACTCTTCAAACAAATATTCTTCAAGAAGAAAAAAGAAATAACTTTTTTTTTAATGTTGACTGATTTTGTGATGTTTCTTTCTCCAGAATGTATGTTTACTTTATTATATATGTAAGTAAACTTTTATTTGGTTTTGTAAACTTTTTTTTGTTATTTAGATAAACATAGACGTGTATCCTATATATTAAATTTATTTTAAAAGAATTTCGTTTTATTCAAATCTAACTACAGTGTTTCAAAGAACTATACTTATAGAATTTTAAATGTGAAAGAGTTTTATAGTTATATGAAGTAGTTTTTTTTTTCTTTCTAGAGGTGAAGCAGTATTTAAATAATTAGAAAAAATAACAAAAGTTCCTAACATGATTGCATATGATAACATGATAAAAAAAGATAAATTTTATTTTTAATTTAAATTCGAATTTTAGAACTTTATATATATATATTCAAAATTACCTTTTAATTCAAATATATATATATATATATATATATATATATATATATATATATATATATATTATATTTGTATTTAATTAAAATAGTCAAATATAGAATAAAATCACCATATACTATTGATATTTATTAGCTTGTCACTTGGCTTAACCATAATGTCAATTATATATGATAACTTTCTTACTTTAATATATATATATAGATTCAAAGAACATCCGTTGGTTTCATCCTTTTTCGGGTGACTCATTCGTTCAATTTACATAAATATCATTTATTACTATTCCTCACTATTTAATGTTACTTTGTTTCTGTTTGGGTTCTTAAATATTGTCCACCGTATACCTTCATTGCTTTTGGAAGAGATCTATGTATTATTTATCACACTATCGGGAATTTCGTCTTTGGGATATTATTATTAACTAAGATTAACCCTCATTTGTATAAATTTAATTAGTTGAACCAAGATCTATATTTTTTGGTCAAACAAGTACAAGTGAGGTACTTTCCCATAATTGTTTCTATAATAAATATGAATATTTATTTCATCAACATAAATAATATCCAAACCAAGAAAAAATAAAGTTTATATATTCTTACTTTGTAACAGTCGTTTATCCAAAATTTACTTTTTAATTTTCTGAGTCACCTTGTTGAAGAAGCCGTTATATACTTGTATCATGTCGCTGCTCAATAGAAAAATAATTCACCTAATCCACTTCTTTTCTAGTGATTATAATGGAAAAACTTGAATTATTACTTTTGTGACCTCATGAATAAGGCATAAGAATATTTTCAACATTTATATTTTTAACGGTCCAGAACAGAAATTTAATACCCATGACTAGCAATTTGTCCTTTAAGAAAGAAGAAATACATAAAAGAAGTTCGACTGGACGTCAGATATATGACTTTTGGAGGAATAATTGTAAAAATTATTCTTATTAATGCTGGAGGAAACGTCCAAGAGTGCACTTTTGCAATGTTGTTAAAATAGTAAGTAGTTGGACGTCCGAATCATTATGTAATACTCTAATTTTATACAACAACAAAATCCAGTACAATCCCATAAATAGGGTTTGAGAAGGGTAGTGTATACGTAAACTTTACCCCTATCTTATAGAGATATAGATGTTATTTTCGATAGACTTTCGGTTCAAGAAACAGTGGAGATAAAGCAACCAAGTAACAAACAATAGTAACAACAATGTAATATAATATGGTAACAGACGCGAATGACACAACATGTAATAATAAAGAACCATGAATTAGAAAATACAAAAATAGTCGTAGTACTACGGGTAAGCCTAGGAGGAACACACTACTATCCGTCAACTACCCTAATTCTCCACCTCCACACCTTCCTATCGTGGTTCATATCCTCGGTAAGCTGAAGCAATGACATGTCCTGCCTAATCACCTCTTCACAATACTTCTTTGGCCTACCCTTCCACTTCCTCAAACCCGTCCATGGACAACCTCTCGCACCTCCTGACCGGAGTATCTATGTCTCTCCTCTTCACATGCCCGAACATCTCAGCCTCGATTCCCGCAACTTGTCCTTCATAGATATATGCCACTCCTACCTTGTCCCAATAACTTCATTCATAATCTTGTCTTTTCTGGTACACCCACACATCCATCTCAACATCCTCATTTCAGCTACTTCATCTTTTGGACATAAGGACTTCTTGACGAGCCTGCACTCAACCCCATACAACATAGTCGATCTAACAAGCATTCTTATATTCTAATTTATATAAGAATACAGTAATATTTGGTGCTGGAAATGAATATTTATAAGTTAGGGGAGACTAGTGTGTCCCCACAATAAAATAGGACCAGAGTAAAGTAGACATCCATTCACAGTGAAGAGTTAATTCATTTTTTCGCTTAATTAGAGTTCAAAGAACTTTAATAAGATTGAAATAACCAACAAGTTTAATAGTTAGAAATAATTAGAAAATATTTGGAAATAGAATATATCAAAGAAAAAGGATATTTATGTTAGGATATACTATAAACCATGCGTATTGTTATAGTATTCTTTATGGAACAATTATTTATTTATTTATTCAATTCAATAAAGTTTTATTTCAAATAGATCATGTATTTGTTTGTGTGTCTGTTGCTTATATAGTAGATGATTTAGTGTATAGAGTTTAGCTTATACACGGAAGATTAAATCGTCGGTTCTTATAAGTCATAAAATTTATGTTCACAACCTAATGATAGAATTGGACAAGCCATCGGAATGGTTGTAGCACAAGATTAAATATAATTTATCTTCATTATGAGAATGGTCTAATTCCAACTTCTTGTGCTAGTACATTTTGTATGTATTGAACGGATCAAGTAGAAATAGGTATTTTATATTGACTTAATAAAATAATTTCTCTAGTCCATTCAATGTACTTATACTCTTAATCTTGATATAATTATTATTAATTGTGTATATGATTTATTGTTTTGATTTATTAAAAGGCGAGTTTCTTTCGTGGGTCAATAAGCCTGGTAAGTTGGACAATAATGATATACATTGGCGAAGTAATAATTACTTGATAGAATCCATGTCTCGGTTTTTTGTGATTGATGATACTCCTTTATGAAAGCTTATAAGTTTTCATGTGTAAACCCGACCGGTGAATTTTGTATCTGACACATGAAATAAGTTAATTGAAAGTCTAAAGGAAGTAATCAATAAATTAAATTGTCAGTAATTTAATTTGATTTGTTAGTATCTGAATCTTAACATGGGGAGTTAAATAAGGTTTTATGGAAGAATTTCGAAATTGAACTAAGGAGTGCAATTACGAATTTTTAGTGGAATAATTCGTAATTTATTATGGTAGAAATTAATTTCAAAATTTTGAAATTAATTCCATAATAGGAAGCCTTTTTAATTAAATTATGTGGTCCCTACTGTGCCTGAAAAATAGGAAATAAAGGAAACCTTTCCTTAGTGGAAGAAGAAAACCTAGCAGGTTTTGGAAAAAGGGTTTTGACCTAAAACACGTAGGTATATATACATGGTATATAGCTAGCCATTTTTTTGCACTGAAAAACAACACGTTTTTCTTCCTTGAATTTCGCGCACTCGAAGTTCTCTGTTTCCGATTTTTATTTGGGTAACACAGTAGAAGACTGTGGAAGGTTGCTGAGGTCTTGCAATTCTGGAACTGGAGGAGGATATCGATTTGCTTTGTTCACGCTTCAAGAGGTAACTCGTATAATCTCCGTATGTGCTAATTGTTTAATTTACACGTGAATAAGATACTGTGATTGCTTCCGCTGCGATATATAATCCAACAATTGGTATCAAAGCCTACTCACGTCTAATTAAATTATTAGGATGAACAATAAAATTAGTATCATATTAATATGCAAGTTCCGAATTACTTGCAAAGATTGGTTTTGAATTCTGTAAAACTGCATTGTTCTTAACATGAATATTTGTTCTGAGTATTATGATTATTCTGAAAATCATTTAATATCTACTTATAGTTTATGATATTTGATTAGAATAATCTGAAAATTACATTGTTCCATGAAAAATGCAAAAGTCACTATTTGGCCGAATTAGTCTAGAAAATCGGAGGTCAACATATTGACGGACTCCGATTGACCTGAAACTTGGCAGGTCCATGTGAAACGGCCCAGTGAGAACGTCGTTTTTTGGGCATTCGGGGTCGTTTAGTTGGGTTTTGGACGTTTTATTGATTTTTTGAAAATTTTTCAAAACTTTTTGAGTTGTTTTTAATCCAGTGGTGGTAGGGATCGTTTCCTATGGACTACAGGGTTAAAATACTAGCGATATAATATTTTTACATATTGTCGTAGGTCTTCTTCCTTATCGGATAAACTCATTATGGATAATCACTAGGTTATACTAGTTGTTGATTACTTGTATTCACTCTCCATCTGAGTATGCATGTTGGTTCAATGGAGCTAGTATATATATTGAATGTTAATATTCACTTGACTTAAATTAACAATTTACTCTCCATCTGAGTATGGCCTGTCTAAATTCATGGAGTGAATAATCTGTCATTATATATGTATATTGCAAGAATAGTCTTTTTCCCATCGAAATTTGTTGTTCAAGGTGCATAGATTATATATATGTGGTGTGTTTTGAGTTTTAATATTCAAATAAACATGATTGATTTTGATCTATTTAATGAAATTGTCTCCCAGATTAACAATGGCTACTTTCAATCCCCTTACTGCTATTCTTACTCAAAACAAACTTGAGGGTCTGAATTATGTTGAATGGAAACGAAACTTGGACATTGTCCTAGTTGCTGAAGAGTACAAATTTGTGCTCGATGAGGTGAGTCCAGAAAAACCTGGAGATGATGAACAAAAGGCTTACCAGAAATGGGTCAAGGCTGATGAGATGGCGCGGTGTTACATTCTGGCATCTATGTCAAATGTTCTGCAACATCAGCATCAGTCAATGGAGTCTGCTTATGACATTCTAAAGAATCTCAAAGAAATGTTTGGAGATCAGAATCGTGCGGCTAAGCAGACTGCCATGAAAGCTCTTCTGAATACCAAAATGGTTGAAGGTTCATCGGTTAGGGACCATGTTCTGAAGATGATGAGTCTTCTAAATGAACTGGAGGTCCTTGGAGTTAACATTGATAAGGATACGCAGGTTGAAATGATCCTGCAGACTCTGCCTGACAGGTTTTAGCAGTTTCGCCTAAATTATAACATGAACAAAATGGATTTGTCACTTGCGAAATTGCTGAATGAGTTGCAGTTGGCAGAGACTATTATCAAGCAACAAGCTCCTCCTGTGGCATTAAATTTTGAGGCAGGTTCTACTTCTAAGTAGAGAGGCGGTCAGAAGAAGAAAAAGACTCAAAAACCCTCTGTTGGTGGCGCAACTGCTGGTGTGAAAAAGGCTAAGGGCAAGTGCTATCACTGCAAGCAGCCTGTGCATCATAAGAAGTAATGTCCGACTTATCTGGCCAAGCTGAAAAATAAACCAAGTGATTTACATCTACTTTTTGTTGAAACTCTTTTAGCAGCTATTTCTACCATATCATGGTGTGTAGATTCGGGAGCCACTAATCATGTCTGCACTTATTTACATGGGTTTCAGGTAACGCGGCAGTTAAGTAGAGGATAAATCAATGTTTATCAAGCAGATGGTTAGTCAGCCCCAGCTTTAGCAATAGGAAACATTAGTATTTTGTTTGGTAAGTGGTAGAGTTTTAGCTTTAAAAGACACATTATATGTACCTTCCATTATAAGGAATTTAATTTCGGTTTCTAACGCTATGAGAGATGGTTATGGCATTAATTATCATGATATTGATAAATGTTTTATTACTCATAATAAACATTATCTCTCTTCGGCTACATTGATTAATGGTCTTTTTGTTGTTGACTCTATTCCTAAACCGTTACAACCTAAAGAACTGAATTATGTTGATTTACCAAGTAAGAGAAAATGTTCTTCTGAATTGAGTTAAACATATTTATGGCCTTGCGTTTGGGTCATATAAATCTAAACAGAATTTCAAGGTTGGTCAATGATGAACCTTTAAGTTCATTGAAAGTGGAGGCACTACCAACTTGTGAATCTTGTTTAGAAGGAAAAATGACAAAACGAAATCTCCCCTCAAAAGGAAATCGAGCAAGCGATAAATTAGAGTTAATTCATTCTGATTTGTATGGTCTAATGAATGTCCAAGCAAGAGGTGGTTTTGAGTATTTTGTGACTTTAACAAATGATTACTCAAAATATGGATATATTTATTTGTTGCGTCGAAAGTCTGAATGTTTTGAAAAGTTCAAAGAATTCAAGACTGAGACTGAAAAGCGACATAATAAATATATCAAGACACTACGATCTGATCATGGTGGGGAGTACCTCTCTGCGGATTTAATTGGTTATTTATCAGAATGTGGAATTACATCTCAATTATCTGCACCTGGAACTCCACAACAAAATGGTGTAGCTGAAAAAAGAAATAGGACTCTTATGGAAATGGTTAGATCAATGATATGTTATTCCGATTTGCCTTCGTCCTTTTGGGGACATGCCTTAGAAACGGCAAATTACGTTCTGAACTTAGTTCCTTCAAAGTCAGTACCTTTGACCCCTACAGAATTGTGGACTGGGCGCAAGCCTAGTCTGTGGCATATTCGAGTTTGGGGTTGTCCGACACATGTGCTGAAAGGCAAAACAGATAAATTGGAGGCAAGAACATATGTATGCGTGTTTGTAGGTTATCCAAAAGGGACGAAACGTGGTTTATTATACTTGTCACACCTCCTTTTTCCGCGCCCGCGGGGCGCAGGGGGAGTTTTTTCCAATTAAAGGACAATCGAAACGGGATTGGTTTAATTATTTCAGAGTCGCCACTTGGGAGATTTAGGGTGTCCCAAGTCACCAATTTTAATCCCGAATCGAGGAAAAGAATGACTCTATATTATGGTCTGCGTACCAGAAATCCGGATAAGGAATTCTGTTAACCCGGGAGAAGGTGTTAGGCATTCCCGAGTTCCGTGGTTCTAGCACGGTCGCTCAATTGTTATATTCGGCTTGATTATCTGATTTTATACAAGTATGAACTTATGTGCAAATTTTGACTTTTAACCGCTTTATTATTATTGTTTTTACAAGAATGTGAACATCGCTTAAAACACGTCTTTGGACTGCGTCACATGAAATGCACCCACAATCCAGAACGCATTTTATTTGATGTTTTGAGATTCGGATTTGGGTCGCATAAAATGCACACCCGAGCTTAAGAAAGTAAATTATTAAACACGCGCCTAAAGAGACTATCACGTTAATATTTTGGGAAGGCCACGAAATTCACTAAGCGGCCCTCCTGAATTCTAAGTAATTTAAAACAAGTATTTACTGAGGGCCCCGCAATTTGTATTTTTATTCGGCGAGGCTCATCTCGTTCTTATTTTTTTTAAAGGAATTTGCAACGTCATGGAAATGCATCTCGGGCCACGCCACAATCAATGCGCCCGTGACTAGAGACATATTTCGACTCCGTTGAGATTTGGATTTGGGTCACATAAATGTGCACCCGAGTTTAGGGAGATAACATTATTAAATGCGCGCCTAAAGCAACTAGCGCATTATTATTTTAGGTGGGACCGTGAAATTTTCCAAACGGCCCGTCCCGGTATCTAAGTGTTTAATACATACATTTAGAGGGCCCCGCGGCTTGTGCATTTTTTCTTTTCTTCTTTTTTTTTTTTTTTTTTTTTTTTTTTTTTTTTTTTTTGCGAGGCTCGTCTCATTTTTACTATTTAAGGGCAAACTTAAAACAACTACGATTTCCTACTAGTGAAGCCATCCGAGATTAAACAAAAAAAAATGATTCTAACAGGTAATAATATCCATGGTAAAAATGAAAAATAGAATAACCTTGTTCATATGCTCATATTTACTTTAAGCATGCAGTAACCAAACATAAAATACCATTTTTAACACAACAACAAAAATTGCATCGTTGACATTCATAAATATAGAATATTTTCATTTATTGCCTTGAATCATAACATGCGAAACGAACAAAATGAAACAAGGGACGAAGAACACCAACCTTCGAACCTCGACAATCCTAGAACGACAAACAGTGCTTCCCACGGAACTCGAACCGGACTTCACTGAACAAGGAACAATGATGAAACCTCGGACAAAACACCTCGACGAGCAATAGCAAACTCACCGGAAAAACAGAAAGCTCGGACCAAAGTCGAATCGAGGCAACCAACAGCTGCTCGACAATGCCGACAGTAGTAAGGTCGACGCCAGGGGGGCTGCTGACGGGCTTAGGGCAGTGACGTTTGGTGGTGGTGTTGAGCTGGTTTTTGGACGTGAGGGGAGTGTCACGACTGGAGGGTCAGTTACGAGAGGGTTCGACGGGTCTGGTTTTTCCGGTGGGAAGCTTAGGAGGAGGAGGGGTCGTGGTCGTTGATGGTGGTTATGGCGTCGGGGCAGGTGGTCGACGAGACTGGTCAGGAAGGTGACACAACAGTGGTGGTGGTGTTCGGACAGTAGTCGATGGCCGGGGTTGGATGGGTCGTTTGGTGAGTTGAAGAAGAAGACGATGGTGTCTTCCTCTTCAGGTGGTTTGGCTTTTTGGCGACGGGGACGCGACGGGCCTGTTTGGTCACGACAAGGGGTCGACGGAGGGAAGGGATCGTTTGTGGTGGTGTTGAGGAGCTGGGGGGTTCAGACTGTGGAAGGGCTGGAATGGAGGGTTTTTGCGTGGTTTTACAGTAGGGTTTCTTGGTTTTTCGAAGGAGGAAGACGATGGTGGTTTTGGGTAGGGTTAACGATGGTTTAGGGTGGTGTTTGGTGGTGACGGGGAGCTAAACGGAGGTCTGTTTGGTTGTTGACGGAGGGGGTTAGCTATGGCTTCTTCTTCTTCTTCTTGAGGAAGAAGAAACGTGAACAGTACATGTTTTCAAAAAATTCCCAAGTCCTCCCTTTTCCAGTCCAAGTCTCGTGCATTTGTATGGGTTTGCCCCAAAAAATGAGCCCCACGCGTGGTGGGGTTCGAGACTTATGTCCCCCACGCGTGGTGGGGTTCCCCATGTGTCCTGGACACGATTTATTATGGGCTAGGTCCGAAAATTAGGCCTAAAACCGGGTAGTTTAAACCCGAATATTATTCTTTTGCCCGGACCCGAGAAATAGGAACACGTTGCTTAACTAGTCCTATGTAAGCAAAATAACTACCAAAAATAAGACTAGTATTTAAACAAAACTATATCTTTTTAAATATTTTTCAAGGTTTAAAATAGCTACAAAATATTAATAAAACTATTTTTTTGTAATTTTCGTTTTTAAATATTAAGATAAAATATGAGGTAATATTTTTGTATTTTTCAAAGTTAAAAATGACTATAAAACCTTAATAGAACTATATTTTATTTATTTTTCTGTAATTTTCGAAATAATATAAAGTACAAAAATAAAGTGCAATTTTTGTATTTTTTCAAACTTGTGAGAGATACATAAACTAAAATTTATATATATATTTTTTGTGATTTTTCTTTTTGCAACGAAATAAAGTAAAATAGTTAAAATGACTATATTGGACCCAATTTCACATATTCACGCTAAAAATGTGAAAATTCTCGGGGAGGGTCAAAAATCACGTGCTTACAGCTGCCCCTCTTTGACTGGAAACACGAAGAGTTTTCCGACAAAGAACGACTAGACGTGTTTTTTGACCCGACCATTACTTGGACGGACTACACTTAAGGAAAGGGAGGGAATGTGACCGAGCCCTGATATCTGAGCTGCCTACATATCCTTGGTTATACAGGAATCAGGCCACGTGTAGTTCGGGATATGAGAGAGATAGTGAAGTGTACCGAGGTGGAGAGCCGATCGAGGTGTCGTTCCGTTGAGGTTCCGGTCCGCGGTCCTGTCATTACAACAAAAATGAAAACTGAAAAAGACTAACTAAGCCTATCAGCTACTAGTTACAAGGATTCCTATCTCCTAAGTCTTCTGAAACTTGGTCTTGAGTCTTGGATGGTGCTTCATACAGACTTTGGATCTGAACCTTGATACTTGCTAGTTGTAGGTGCTAGTTCTTGAGCAGAACTCATTTGTTCTCCACTTCCGTGCTTTGGATTCATTCATTTTTCTTCTTTTTTTTTTTTTTTGTTTTTTGTTTTTGTGGCTAGCTTTTGTTGACCCTCTCAGACTGTTGACTCGCATTCTTGGGGCGAGCTTCTTGTTGCTTCTATCTTGGATTGAGTGCTGGGGATTTTTGTTGTATCCTTCTGCCTTCCAATGGGTTACGGCTTGACTTTGAACGATCCCGCTGTTCTACAGGCGGACCCCTAACTTCTTCAATCTTTGACATATACTGCTCTACAGGCAGGCCCCTGACAATCAAAACAAACAAAACAAACAAAATTTCCTAACCCAGTTTGTACTGGGAAGGTTTGTGAGTCGTTAGCAAAATCGTAGCCCACTGATACTACTGATGCAGTGCTGAGAGTGAACTAAACACTAGATTAGGATGTATTCCCTTGTTATACAGGTGGGCGCCTAACTTCAATGCTTGAAATGTAAGGACTGAAATGTATTCCTCTCGTTATACAGGTGGGCGCCTGGCTTTAGGAAAATGACTCTTCTTTTTTTCAAAATGTTTTTTTTTAGCATCTTAGGAGAAAGATTCATCGGACTAAGATTTTGATCCTAGGAGAAGGTTCGTCAGACTAGGTCTCTATCTTAGGAGAAAAATTCATCGGACTAAGATTTTGATCCTAGGAGAAGGTTCGTCAAGACTAGGTCTCTATCTTAGGAGAAAAATTCATCGGACTAAGATTTTGATCCTAGGAGAAGGTTCATCAGACTAGGTCTCTATCTTAGGAGAAAAATTCATCGGACTAAGATTTTGATCCTAGGAGAAGGTTCATCAGACTAGGTTTTTTCTTTTTGGTATCTCAGGAGAAAGATTCATCAGACTGAGATTTTGATCCTAGGAGAAGGTTCGTCAGACTAGGTCTCTATCTTAGGAGAAAAATTCATCGGACTAAGATTTTGATCCTAGGAGAAGGTTCATCAGACTAGGTCTTTTCTTTTTGGTATCTTAGGAGAAAGATTCATCAGACTAAGATTTTTTGTTTTTTGGTATCTCAGGAGAAAGATTCATCAGACTGAGATTTTGATCCTAGGAGAAGGTTCGTCAGACTAGGTCTCTATCTTAGGAGAAAAATTCATCGGACTAAGATTTTGATCCTAGGAGAAGGTTCATCAGACTAGGTCTCTATCTTAGGAGAAAAATTCATCGGACTAAGATTTTGATCCTAGGAGAAGGTTCATCAGACTAGGTCTTTTCTTTTTGGTATCTTAGGAGAAAGATTCATCAGACTAAGATTTGGATCCTAGGAGAAGGTTCGTCAGACTAGGTCTCTATCTTAGGAGAAAAATTCGTCAGACTAAGATTTTGATCCTAGGAGAAGGTTCATCAGACTAGGTTTTTTCTTTTTGGTATCTCAGGAGAAAGATTCATCAGACTGAGATTTTGATCCTAGGAGAAGGTTCATCAGACTAGGTCTCTATCTTAGGAGAAAAATTCATCGGACTAAGATTTTGATCCTAGGAGAAGGTTCATCAGACTAGGTCTTTTCTTTTTGGTATCTTAGGAGAAAGATTCATCAGACTAAGATTTTTTGTTTTTTGGTATCTCAGGAGAAAGATTCATCAGACTGAGATTTTGATCCTAGGAGAAGGTTCGTCAGACTAGGTCTCTATCTTAGGAGAAAAATTCGTCAGACTAAGATTTTGATCCTAGGAGAAGGTTCATCAGACTAGGTCATTTTTTGTTTTTGTTTTTGTTATTGTTTTTTTTTCTTTAACAACCACTTAGGAGGAAATGCATCTCCTACGGGTGAAACTAAAATGAACTTAGGAGGAAATACGTCTCCTAGGGGGTAAAACTTAAACTTAGGAGGAAATGCGTCTCCTATGGGTAAAACTTAAACTTAGGAGGAAATGCGTCTCCTATGGGTAACACTTAAACTTAGGAGGAAATGCGTCTCCTATGGGTAAAACTTAAACTTAGGAGGAAATGCGTCTCCTATGGGTAACACTTAAACTTAGGAGGAAATGCGTCTCCTATGGGTAAAACTCAAACTTAGGAGGAAATGCATCTCCTATGGGTAAAGACGTGGAATGTATGCCTCTATTATCTGGGCGGGCTCCCAATTTCAACACTTGAAATAAAAAGACTGAATGTATGCCTCTGTTATCTGGGCGGGCTCCCAATTTCAACACTTAAAATAAAAGACTGAATGTATGCCTCTGTTATCTGGGCGGGCTCCCAATTTCAACACTTAAAATAAAAGACTGAATGTATGCCTCTATTATCTGGGCGGGCTCCCAACTTCGACACTTGAAAATAAAAAGACTGAATTTATGCCTCTGTTATCTGGGCGGGCTCCCAACTTCAACACTTAAAATAAAAGACTGAAACCAACATATCCTATTTGAGGGCGGATGAACCCAACATATCCTATTTGAGGGCGGATGAACCCAACAGATCCTATTTGAGGGCGGATTAACCCAACAGATCCTATTTGAGGGCGGATTAACCCGACAGATCCTATTTGAGGGCGGATTAACCCAACAGATCCTATTTGAGGGCGGATTAACCCAACAGATCCTATTTGAGGGCGGATTAACCCAACAGATCCTATTTGAGGGCGGATGAACCCAACAGATCCTATTTGAGGGTGGATGAACCCAACAGATCCTATTTGAGGGCGGATTAACCCAACAGATCCTATTTGAGGGCGGATTAACCCAATTTCAACACTCAAAATAAAAGACTGAATGTATGCCTCTATTATCTGGGCGGGCTCCCAACTTCGACACTTGAAAAATAAAAGACTGAAACCAACATATCCTATTTGAGGGCGGATGAACCCAACATATCCTATTTGAGGGCGGATGAACCCAACAGATCCTATTTGAGGGCGGATTAACCCAACAGATCCTATTTGAGGGCGGATTAACCCGACAGATCCTATTTGAGGGCGGATTAACCCAACAGATCCTATTTGAGGGCGGATTAACCCAACAGATCCTATTTGAGGGCGGATTAACCCAACAGATCCTATTTGAGGGCGGATGAACCCAACAGATCCTATTTGAGGGCGGATGAACCCAACAGATCCTATTTGAGGGCGGATTAACCCAACAGATCCTATTTGAGGGCGGATTAACCCAAAATATCCTTAAGACTTGAAAATGTCTTACCTCGAATACTTGCTGGGGATTGGGATGAATTTTCCTTTTCTACCTTCCCCATTTTTATTATTATTCTTTTTTTTATTCCTTTTTTTGTTTTGTTTTTGCATAGCTTCATCCTTCAAAGACTACCTCCCTTGATTTACTTACCTGTTGGGGGGTAAAATGTTATCAGCTGAGGGTACCTGACTTCCAGAAAATTTTCTAAATGGAAGGAAAATTTTCTGCCCCAATTTGATAATATCCCTTGTGGCATGCGTTTCTGCATCAATGCCATTTCCCTTACCTGTTTCAAATCAAACAAAATTGTTAGTTTAAAACATGGTGGTTGGTTGTGATACTCCTGCTGGGATGGTGTTCCCTTTATCCCTCCTTGCTCTGTGTTCCACAACTTGTTGGGGATGATATTATGTGTTGGGGATAATCCTTTCCTGCTGGGGATATCCATCTTCTTTTGTGGCATAGCTCGGAAACTGGCGTTTTCCCGACCTTTTAGTCTAGTATGGATTTCGCCCAATCATGCTCACTGCTCTCCTTGCTCTGTTCATGGGCCTTGGCCTTTGAGGTTTATAACCTTGGTTTTGGCAAGGATATCTCTCTTGACGCTCGTCAATCCTTCTGTCAATTCCCTTTGCTGGGGATATCTTTTTGACACTGGCCTCGCGCTTGTTCCTTGCTGACTATACCATTTGGATATACTAGTCAGATCTCATCTTGGAAAGATGATGGCATATTTTGAAGTCATTTCATACTTGTTCTGACCGGACAGACTCTATTGGGGAAATTTTTTATGAAAGGAGAAAGATAACAGAAACAAAATAAAAGACAAAGGAAACGATGACTCTTTTACAAAAGAAACTATAAATAAAACCCTATCAAATGCAGATACTGACTCTAATGGCCATGACATGCGTATGTGGCCTATCCTCTGCCGTCAATCATCTTTTAAGATCTTCCATTGGCGATTCCCCCTCTGATTCTCAATCTTATTCGACTTGTAGTGCCCGAAGGGTTTTCACTATCAAGTCTCTCTCATTTTGGTTTTCTCTCAGCTTTCATCGCCTTATGGTGCCTGTGAAGGTTTTCACCGATAAGACTCTCTCATTTGTATCACTTTCCAGCTGGGGATTTGGAGTGTCGCCGGTATGACTCTTTCTGCTGGAGATTAGAGTCCTTTCTGCTGTGGAACAGAATGTTATGTTCGCCGGTAAGACTCTTCATTTGTCCGACTTGGCATCTTTTGAAGACTGATCGGAAGGTCTTTCTTTGGACCGTAATGTGGGTTTTGGATAGGCTAGAAAGAAAAGGGTATTAAAAGGCTCAAAAATACATTCATTTTGGGTTATTAATTACAACCTTCGGAATTAGATTTATTTACATCAAACGCAACATCTGCCCCAGTTTCTTGCTTGGGGATATTTCAATTGTTTTTTTTTCATTTTTCAAAACTATGACCGAGCCGTGAAGCGCCTACGTATCCTCTTTGAGGAATCAGGTCAAACGTAGTTCCCAATTCCTCTTTTTCATATGATTTTTTCTTTGTTATCAATTTTCTTTTCTTTTCTTTTTTTCCTTTCTCATTTCTCCTTTCTTTTTGTCGTTTTTGTTTTCTTTCTTTCTCTTTTTTTCTTCTTTTTCGTTGCTACCGATTCCGAACGAGGGGTATGAAAGAAAATAAATAAGGCTCAAAAGGGGTTAACGAAGGATAAAGTGTTTGGGTAGCAGAACAAAATGCCTTCGTCATTCCAGTCTTCAAAACATGCCAAGTGCAAACAACACAATTTAAACAATAGATTTATAGTCTCTTCCGATGGTGCTGGACTTGACAATTATGTTCAACATATGTTTGTTCATTTGTCACTTCTAAAGCACCGTTGGGCGACACTCTCATTCTCATTATTATGAATGACCCTCATGCCAATTTAGGCGAACCTTTCTTTAACGGTTTTCTTTGTGTTCAACTTGCCCCAGTTCCGCATGACTCGAGCTCTGAATAATCTCAACCGTCCTTATTTCCTTTAAATGGTCTGAATCGCCTTTCCAGGGTTTTATGATTAACTTTTGAGATTAGGCCCAAACTGGGTGCGCATGTCATGTCCCTAGAATCGGCATTGAATAAAAAATGATAACAGGACTAAACAAAAGAAAACTGGAAATAAAAGGACCGGATTTTGCATTAGATTACCGGTGAAAATGGTTTGAATGACCAGACAAACAAAACAACCAGAATAAAATTCTAACCCAGCCTCGACAAAACTTGAACAAACTTATATGACAAAATGGAAAGATAGGAAGGTTTGACACAAGACAATACTTGGATTACAACCCTAAGAATAATCCGAACAACCGAAATGACAACAAAATAAGCCACCAACAGCTTCTCTCTTGCTAACCAGGAACGGAGCGACCCCCGATTTTATCAAGAACTGGCATCTTAGCCCCTGAGCTTTGCATCAATACTGCCGAGACCATTACCAGCTTCCATATCTCCGTCAACAAGTTTCCAACAGGATTCGAATGCTTCTGTCATCAGGCCTGATCCTCGCAGAGTGTGCACCATGAGGTGCAAGTAAAGGATTCTGGGTGTCATTGTCTGGCTTACCACAAACCAACCACCTTAACTTTATTTGCAAAACAAACAGGTTAGAATGGACTCAGCCGGTCCTCATTATTGGCAACATCTTTTTTCTTTTTCTTTTTTTTTCGATGTTTTTCTTTCCTTTTTTTCGATTTTTTTTCTTTTTCATTTTTCTTCAGGTTGTTTTTTTTTCATTTTTTTTCTTTTCCCTTTTTTCATTCTTTTTTTTTCATTCTTTTTTCTTTTGTTGTGGTCGAATCTTATGGAGATTGCCTACGTATCATGACCCCGCATGAATCAGACCTTGCGTAGTTCGTGCCAATAAAAGATAAACAACAGTAAACATTTTCAATTTTCATATTAGAACCAACTGGGTTTCAAGGATTTAAAGATGACCCGCAAACTTGAAAATCAAACAAACCGCATGTTCTAATCAAAAGATTGGTAGACTCCAAAACAAAATTCCAGCTCCCTTTCTCTGTTCGACAAATGCAACCAAATGGTTATTTTTTGCAAATGTGGCCCCTTCCAAATTTCACATAAATTTGAGGCCGGGGAGGATTATTTTATGACACTTTTACAAACTTGTCCGTTCTTTTACGAAAATAACCCTTCGACAACTGAAGGATACTCTAAGGCTATTTCGGCAAGAACGGTTTAAGACGCGGCCGAAGCTGGCTCGGCTTATTATGACAAAAGACGGTATTCACATGACCGCCGACTCTTTGATTTTTTTTCTTTTCAAATTACAATAAAAGACTTGGCGTTGTAAACACGACCCTTCAGCGCCTTGGGGACGAAGATTTATAAGGCTGTGTGGGTCAACTTGGACCAAAAATCTTAAACATGACCCGAAGGTGGCTATTTATGCAAAGTCAGCCTTCCGGCGTCCCTTTCGGGAACATTCGGTTATTTATGGCAAAACAACATCACCTGCCTTATTTACGACTCTTTTTATCATTTTTTTTTCAAATTAGAAAACTCAATATTGCAAGCACGGCCTGTCAACGTCTCGGGGACGAAGATTTTTAAGGCTGTGTGGGTCGACTGGACCAAATCTTAAAATGACCCAAAGGTGGCTGTTTATGCAAAGTCAGCCTTCCGGCGTCCCTTTCGGGAACATTCGGCTATGTCTTGATAAAACAGCGTCACCTGACTTCTTTATGACAAAATTAAAATTTGACATATATTTTTTTATTTATTTGTTTTTTGGCTATTTTAGCAAAAGGTGGATTGGACATCACCAGACTTATTTATGACAAGATTAAAATTTTTGATTTTTGGCTATTTTAGCAAAAGGTGGGGTTGAACCCGATGAGGGTTGCCTACGTATCTCACATCCGGTGAGAATCAAACTCGCGTAGTTCGGGCAAATAAGCTATTTTTGAGAAGACCCCTTTTCCATTTCTATTTTTTTTATTATTATTATTCTTTTTTCACAACAATCAAATAGACTATTATTTTTCATTCATAACAAACAAACAAATTAACGAAAAACATAAAACATTCCTTCTTTTTGAGAAGGTGGGGTTGGACCCGATGAGGGTTGCCTACGTATCTCACATCCGGTGAGAATCAAACCCGCGTAGTTCGGTCAATAAACTATTTTTGAGAGGACCCCTTTCCATTTTCTATATTTTTTTTATTATTATTTTCACAACAATCAAATAGACTATTGTTCTATTATTTTTCATTTATAACAAACAAACGAATTAATGAAAAACATAAAACATTCCTTCTTTTTGAGAAGGTGAGGTTGGACCCGATGAGGGTTGCCTACGTATCTCACATCCGGTGAGAATCAAACCCGCGTAGTTCGGTCAATCAAGGATAAGTAGATGAACTAACTTTTTTTTTTGAATTTGAAAGAACTACTTTAAAAGAAGAAAGGAAGTATATTTTTTTTATTTTTGATTGATTTTCTTTTTAAAAGAAACACTTCTAAGATATATTTTTGAATTTCATTTGCTTTTTTTTTTATTCTAAAGAAGAAGAAGAAAATATTTTTTGGAATTTTACCTTTAATAAAAGAAATGCTTCTAAAATGTTTTTTTTTCTGAATTTTCTAAAGAAGAATCAAAATATTTTCGGATTTTTATTTATCTATTTTATCTTTTTTGAATTTTGAACTTTCTTTTGAATTTTTTTTTTGGATTATATATATACTTATTTTTGGAACAAATAATAAAACTCTTTTTATTTTTATTTCTGGCATTTTCATAGACAAACAAAATAAAATAAAATAAAACATTTTTTTTTAAAAAAAACAAACTCTTTTTCATTTTCATTTAATGGCAAAACAAACTATTTTCTTTAATATTTTTTAAAAAACAGACAGAACAATGGTGATTTTTTTTTCTATTTTTCCTTTGCTTTTAATATAACAAACTAATAAGACATTTTTTTTTCATTTTCAAAATTTCGGCAGAGTTTCGATACTACTCGGACATTCGTTTTTTTTTCTTATAAAAATAAGTAGTTATATCTCTACACGGTTATTTTCTCATTTTTTTCACGTTTTTTTTTAATCCGTGGAAATGATGGAAACACACAAAATCTTTTGAATTTTCATGCTTTGTTTTTATATGTATTTTTATTTTTTATTTTTTATATTTATTATTATTTTCAAAAATGTGGCATGGGAAACATAAGGATTTCCAAGACATCTTGGATTTCGCAAATGTTCCCCATGCGCTTTTTCCAAAAATGAAGCGTGGGGGACATGTGGAATACCAAGGCTTCTTGAATTCCACAATGTTCCCCATGTGCTTAATTAATTAATAGCATGCTTAATAAAAAAATCGTGCAACTTTCTTATTTAACGTGATCAGCATGATAAGGAGTGTTATTTGTCCGCAACTATTATTGGTCCGCCAAACGACCCATTCACCCTTGAATAAATACAACATGTAGCACTTAGGATGCCAAAAGATGGTCTATTATTTTCAGGTTGCTTGTCCTAGACGGACCCAACCCCTGTGTTGAGTCCCCTAAGTCAAATGCACATGATGCAAATAAACGTTCCTACTAGGGATCCGGCATGTGGCTTTGTTATACTAGGTTCAAAAACCTGGGTCGGTGTTCTAGACAGTGTACCCGAGCGGACAACTCGAGCTGAGGAAGGAGCTCCTTTCCGGGAACCAAAAGGCCAGCCGGCTTAGAAACTTTCCGAGCCTCTTTTATTCAGGGTATGACACTAACAGAATAGGGAGTCTCAACCAGTAAGCACATCCCCGGAGGTAAGAAGAGAAAGGTTTCGGCACAATTTATATACAGTTCAAATAATATCAAAGCGGTAAAAGCAGCATTTAGCACATTAGGCTCAAAACATGTAATAATCAGATAATAAATAAAGCCAAATAATAACAATTATTCTAAGCTCGAATTCTTAACCCTGAACCAGTGGTTCTGGGTGTAAAATCCCCAGCAGAGTCGCCAGAGCTGTCACACCTCCTTTTTCCGCGCCCGCGGGGCGCAGGGGGAGTTTTTTCCAATTAAAGGACAATCGAAACGGGATTGGTTTAATTATTTCAGAGTCGCCACTTGGGAGATTTAGGGTGTCCCAAGTCACCAATTTTAATCCCGAATCGAGGAAAAGAATGACTCTATATTATGGTCTGCGTACCAGAAATCCGGATAAGGAATTCTGTTAACCCGGGAGAAGGTGTTAGGCATTCCCGAGTTCCGTGGTTCTAGCACGGTCGCTCAATTGTTATATTCGGCTTGATTATCTGATTTTATACAAGTATGAACTTATGTGCAAATTTTGACTTTTAACCGCTTTATTATTATTGTTTTTACAAGAATGTGAACATCGCTTAAAACACGTCTTTGGACTGCGTCACATGAAATGCACCCACAATCCAGAACGCATTTTATTTGATGTTTTGAGATTCGGATTTGGGTCGCATAAAATGCACACCCGAGCTTAAGAAAGTAAATTATTAAACACGCGCCTAAAGAGACTATCACGTTAATATTTTGGGAAGGCCACGAAATTCACTAAGCGGCCCTCCTGAATTCTAAGTAATTTAAAACAAGTATTTACTGAGGGCCCCGCAATTTGTATTTTTATTCGGCGAGGCTCATCTCGTTCTTATTTTTTTTAAAGGAATTTGCAACGTCATGGAAATGCATCTCGGGCCACGCCACAATCAATGCGCCCGTGACTAGAGACATATTTCGACTCCGTTGAGATTTGGATTTGGGTCACATAAATGTGCACCCGAGTTTAGGGAGATAACATTATTAAATGCGCGCCTAAAGCAACTAGCGCATTATTATTTTAGGTGGGACCGTGAAATTTTCCAAACGGCCCGTCCCGGTATCTAAGTGTTTAATACATACATTTAGAGGGCCCCGCGGCTTGTGCATTTTTTCTTTTCTTCTTTTTTTTTTTTTTTATTTGTTTTCTTTTCTTTTTTTTTTGCGAGGCTCGTCTCATTTTTACTATTTAAGGGCAAACTTAAAACAACTACGATTTCCTACTAGTGAAGCCATCCGAGATTAAACAAAAAAAAATGATTCTAACAGGTAATAATATCCATGGTAAAAATGAAAAATAGAATAACCTTGTTCATATGCTCATATTTACTTTAAGCATGCAGTAACCAAACATAAAATACCATTTTTAACACAACAACAAAAATTGCATCGTTGACATTCATAAATATAGAATATTTTCATTTATTGCCTTGAATCATAACATGCGAAACGAACAAAATGAAACAAGGGACGAAGAACACCAACCTTCGAACCTCGACAATCCTAGAACGACAAACAGTGCTTCCCACAGAACTCGAACCGGACTTCACTGAACAAGGAACAATGATGAAACCTCGGACAAAACACCTCGACGAGCAATAGCAAACTCACCGGAAAAACAGAAAGCTCGGACCAAAGTCGAATCGAGGCAACCAACAGCTGCTCGACAATGCCGACAGTAGTAAGGTCGACGCCAGGGGGGCTGCTGACGGGCTTAGGGCAGTGACGTTTGGTGGTGGTGTTGAGCTGGTTTTTGGACGTGAGGGGAGTGTCACGACTGGAGGGTCAGTTACGAGAGGGTTCGACGGGTCTGGTTTTTCCGGTGGGAAGCTTAGGAGGAGGAGGGGTCGTGGTCGTTGATGGTGGTTATGGCGTCGGGGCAGGTGGTCGACGAGACTGGTCAGGAAGGTGACACAACAGTGGTGGTGGTGTTCGGACAGTAGTCGATGGCCGGGGTTGGATGGGTCGTTTGGTGAGTTGAAGAAGAAGACGATGGTGTCTTCCTCTTCAGGTGGTTTGGCTTTTTGGCGACGGGGACGCGACGGGCCTGTTTGGTCACGACAAGGGGTCGACGGAGGGAAGGGATCGTTTGTGGTGGTGTTGAGGAGCTGGGGGGTTCAGACTGTGGAAGGGCTGGAATGGAGGGTTTTTGCGTGGTTTTACAGCAGGGTTTCTTGGTTTTTCGAAGGAGGAAGACGATGGTGGTTTTGGGTAGGGTTAACGATGGTTTAGGGTGGTGTTTGGTGGTGACGGGGAGCTAAACGGAGGTCTGTTTGGTTGTTGACGGAGGGGGTTAGCTATGGCTTCTTCTTCTTCTTCTTGAGGAAGAAGAAACGTGAACAGTACATGTTTTCAAAAAATTCCCAAGTCCTCCCTTTTCCAGTCCAAGTCTCGTGCATTTGTATGGGTTTGCCCCAAAAAATGAGCCCCACGCGTGGTGGGGTTCGAGACTTATGTCCCCCACGCGTGGTGGGGTTCCCCATGTGTCCTGGACACGATTTATTATGGGCTAGGTCCGAAAATTAGGCCTAAAACCGGGTAGTTTAAACCTGAATATTATTCTTTTGCCCGGACCCGAGAAATAGGAACACGTTGCTTAACTAGTCCTATGTAAGCAAAATAACTACCAAAAATAAGCCTAGTATTTAAACAAAACTATATCTTTTTAAATATTTTTCAAGGTTTAACATAGCTACAAAATATTAATAAAACTATTTTTTGTAATTTTCGTTTTTCAATATTAAGATAAAATATGAAGTAATATTTTTTGTATTTTCAAAGTTAAAATGACTATAAAACCTTAATAGAACTATATTTTATTTATTTTTCTGTAATTTTCGAAATAATATAAAGTACAAAAATAAAGTGCAATTTTTGTATTTTTTCAAACTTGTGAGAGATACATAAACTAAAATTTATATATATATTTTTTGAATTTTTTTTTTCTTTTTGCAACGAAATAAAGTAAAAATAGTTAAAATAGCTAACTGGACCCAATTTCACATATTCACGCTAAAAATGTGAAAATTCTCGGGGAGGGTCAAAAATCACGTGCTTACAATACTGTCCTAAAGAGAAAAAGGTAATTGTTAGCACAAATGCCACGTTTCTTGAAGAGGACTATTTGATGAACCATGTCCATAGAAGTAAACTCGTTTTATGGGAGCTTAGCAAAGGAATGGAAACTCAGTCATCTGAAAAACAAAACGACCAGATCCAAAGCCCGAAAGTCGATTTTGACATACCATTGCATTTTAGTAGTGGGAAAAATGTCGATAGACTTAACGTCCTGCAAGAACAAGTGCTTGAAGTCATACTACCACAAAGTAATGGAAGTCATGTTGAGCAGACTGCACAACAGGAAGAAGTCGTTGATATCCCTGTGGATAGCATGGAGACTCAGGTTCCTAATGATGATGTGGTTCAACCACAAAATCAAAATGATGTAGTTGTAACTGATGTACTGCGTAGTCGTAGTGAGAGAGAAATTAGACAGACCGTTTGTTATATGCTCTTGGGAGAATCATATGATAGGATCCCTGAAGAGCCTACCTCCGAACCTATCAATTATGACCAAGCACTACATGATAAAGATGCCGATAAGTGGGTTGCTGCTATGAAATCAGAGATGGTGTCTATGTACTCTAATCAAGTCTGGGATCTTGTAGAACCAGCTGATGGGGATAAACCCATTGGATAAAAATTGATCTATAAGAAAAAGAGAGGTGTATACGGAAATGTACAAACTTTTAAGGCAAGGCTTGTAGCGAAAGGGTTTACTCAGAAAGAAGTGATCGATTATGAGGAAACTTTCTCGCTAGTAGCCATGCTTAAGTCTATAAGGATTCTCTTATCTATTGCTGCTCATTATGATTATGAGATTTGGCAAATGGATGTCAAGACAGCTTTCCTTAATGGAAGTCTTGATGAGTGTATCTATATGATGCAACTAAACGGTTTCGTGGAAAGTGGCAAGGAACACATGTTGTGTAAGTTTAAAAGGTCCATTTATGGACTAAAACATGCATCTAGGGCATGAAACACTTGTTTTGACAAGGCGATTAAAACTTTTGGTTTTGATCAGTGCCTTAACAAGTCTTGTATATACAAAAAATAGGATGGGGACAAAGTGGCGTTTTTAATCTTGTATGTAGATGACATATTGCTCATAGAAAATAATGTGGGTATGTTGGATTCAATCAAACAATGGTAGTCCACGCACTTCGATATGAAAGATTTGGGAGAAGCGGCTCATATCCTTGGGATCAAGTTCTTGCTAAATCGCAAGAAAAGGATATTAGGCTTATCCCATGCTTTTTATATTGATACAATACTCTCCAGGTTTAGCATGCATGATTCCAAGAAAGGATTTCTCCCTTTCAGGCATGGAGTTTCTCTATCTAAAGATCAGTCTCCTAAAACTAATGGAGAGATAGAAAAGATGAAAGCGGTCCCCTATGCATCTGCTATGGGGAGTCTGATGTATGTTATGTTATGTACTAGACCTGATATCTGCTTTGTCGTTGGCGTTGTTAGCAGATTTCAGTCTAATCCTGGAAGAGAGCATTGGACAACGGTTAAGCATATAATCAAGTACCTGAAAAGGACTAGGGATTACATGCTAGTCTACCACTCGGATGAACTTGTGCCTATTGGGTACACTAATTCAGATTTCCAATCAGATAAAGATTCTAGAAAGTCTACCTCGGGAAATGTGTTAACTCTGGGAGGTGGAGCCATAAGTTGGAGGAGCATCAAGCAAACTTGTATTGCTGATTCCACCATGGAAGACGAATATGTGGCTGCCTCTGAGGCAGCCAAAGAGGCGATTTGGCTTGAGAACTTCCTAAGAGAATAGAATGTGGTTCCCTCGATTCAAGCACCAATAACACTTTATTGTGATAATAGTGGTATGGTTGCAAATTCAAAGCAGTCGCGAAGCCATAAAAGAGCAAAGCACATTGAGCGTAAATATCATTTAATTCGTGAGATAGTGCAAAGAGGGGATGTAGTAGTCACCAAGATTGCGTCGGAGAACAACTTGGCGGACCCGTTTACTAAGAGCTACAAAAGATTTTTGATAGGCATGTAGACGGAATGGGTGTCAGAATTGTAGACGCATGGTTATGAGTCTAAGTGGGAGATTGTTAAGATATACTATAAACCATGCGTATTGTTATAGTATTCTTTATGGAATAATTATTTATTTATTTATTCAATTCAATAAAGTTTTATTTTAAATAGATCATGTATTTGTTTGTGTGTCTGTTACTTATATAGTAGATGATTTAGTGTATAGAGTCTAGCTTATATACGGAAGATTAAATCGTCGGTTCTTATAAGTCATAAAGTTTATGTTCACAACCTAATGATTGAATTGGACAAGCTATCGGAATGGTTGTAGCACAAGATTAAATATAATTTATCTTGATTATGGGAATGGTCTAATTCTTACTTCTTGTGCTAGTATATTTTGTATGTATTGAACGGATCAAGTAGAGATAGGTATTTTATACTGACTAATAAAATAATTTCTCTAATTCATTTAATGTACTTATACTCTTAATCTTGATATAATTATTATTAGTTGTGTATATCATTTATTGTTTTGATTTATTAAAAGGCAAGATTCTTTCATGGGTCAATAAGCCTGGTAAGTTGGACAATAATGATATACATTGGCGAAGTGATAATTAGTTGATAGAATCCATGTCTCGATTTTTTGAGATTGATGATACTCCTTTATGAAAGCTTATAAGTTTTCACGTGTAAACTCGGCCAGTGAATTTTGTATCCGACACATGAAATAAGTTAAGTGAAAGTCTAAAGGAAGTAATCAATAAATTAAATTGTCAGTAATTTAATTTGATTGGTTAGTATCTAAATCTTAACATGAGGAGTTAAATAAGTTTTTGTGGAAGAATTTCGAAATTGAACTAAGGAGTACAATTACGAATTTTTAGTGGAATAATTCGTAATTTATTATGGTAGAAATTAATTTCAAAATTTTGAAATTAATTCCATAGTAGGAAGCCTTGTTAATTAAATTTTGTGGTCCCTACTGTGCCTGAAAAATAGGAAATAAAGGAAATATTTCCTTAGTAGAAGAAGAAAACCTAACAGGTTTTGGAAAATGGTTTGACCTAAAAAATGTAGCTATATATACATGGTATATAGCTGGCCGTTTTTTGCACTGAAAAACAACACATTTTTCTTTCTTGAATTTCGCCCACCCGAAGTTCTCTATTTCCGGTTTTTATTTAGGTAACACAGTAGAAGACTGTAGAAGGTTGTTTAGGTCTTGCAATTCTAGAACTGGAGAAGGATAACGATTTGCTTTGTTCACGCTTTAAGAGGTAACTCATATAATCTCCGTATATACTAATTGTTTAATTTACACGTGAATAAGATACTGTGATTGTTTCCGCTGCGATATATAATCCAACAATTTACTCATCAAATAGTAACAGTGACATATAAAAATGAAGAGAGTCATTATTAAGTCTAATTCAAAAGGTAGCTAGGCAGCGGCCACTTTAATTTTTTTGAATAGTTATATAATGTTACACGACGTCATCGTACAAAAGGTGCACCAAATATTCTTATAGCAAGAGCTAGAGCTCCATACTTGATACGTCAGTGTTTAGCAAGTTAGCCTATTTTAATAAAGAGGCAAGAAGAATATGCCGAATCACTTGTGTAGTGCATTAATAGATTAAAATTCTTACATTTTGAGTCAAAGTTAATTGAATATACATTTGAAGATTAACCGGCAATGATGAATTGTTTAGTGTTCCTGTGGAGTATCTTTTGGAAGGCCGGCAAGCTATTATTTCAGGGGAGAGAGACCCTGTGACTCCTCTTTCACTATTTGCTTCTTCAAAAGAAAAAATCTCTTATGTAAGAGAGCCAACATTAGATCTAGTTTTACCACTGAGGCGCGTGGGACATAGTTGCGATCTCTATGCTTTTAATCAGAGAGATGTCAGGACAAAATAAAAGATGTTACAACAAGGAGCGTTGTATCCCCTCAGTGGGGCCTACTTGGGAGGACTTCAAAGTCCAAATTAGTCGGACGAATAGGTTTATTAGAAAATAAAGACATTAGCTCTAGTTTTGAGTAAACTAAAACATGCCTTCTTTTTTTTTAATAATATACTTACTAATTCTATATGACTTTGGCATAACCGTTCTTAACTAGACACGAAACCCCACTATAACTAGTAGGAAACAGAAGGCAATATATTGTTTGACTATGTACAAGGTATTAACCTTTTTCTAACAATAAAAAACATAAAACGTGCGTTTTCACAAACATCATTTGACTAGCATTGGAAGCGTGTTGACTGAGTAGCTTCTCCCCGTGAGTTAGCTTTCACCCTGGACACATGAAAACAAAGTCATTGTAGGCAAGAAAACTATGAATACGTACATGTATTGGTCAAAATTTGGCAACAGATAAGTCGTATCGAGAATAGGGTCGACCACGGCATTATAACAAAGGGGTCGCCCTCGTAAGGATCATTGCTGAGGACGAGTAACTAGAGTTGCAATTGTAACAATAGGACAAGATTAGAAAAGGACACCAGAAATATTCCCTTGGATATTCCTTATATTGTATTTTTTAGGGTTTCTTGGGAATATCCCTATAAATAGTAAGAGATAGAGAACAAAAAGGGACTTCACTTTCTAAGAAAAAAACATTGTAAAAGGTTGACTCAAGAGAATATACAAAAAGTTGTCTTGTTCATTGATTGTATTATTCAGGTGCATATTACTCAATCTTGATCCACAAGATCCAAAGATTCCATAACCATCTCCACTTCTTGTATTTCCATGTCGTTGTCAGGGGAAGGAACCATCCAAATCATACAATAATTGGGTAGTAGATTCCTTCTTATTACATTTATTGACATCTTCTACATTCATTACATATTTATGTTATCACATTATTAACATTCACTGAATATAAACGTGCTCTTTAACGCCATCAAACGTCGTGCACTAGATCGATTTCTCAACACATTTGATCTAGAATTTATTATCTTTAACTAAGATTCACCCTATATCTCATCATTACTTAGTTTAACTAAAAGCTTCAACACTTTTTTGGTTGAACAATTTAGCGCCGTATGTGGGGAGGTTTTAGTTGAAATTTTAGTTCCTTCTAGATGAAAAAAAACAACCATCTCTTTTTCGTTTGCACAAACTAACGATGGCAGGAAAAGGAGATGCAAGACAGAAAGTAATAGCAGGCGCCACTACCAACATTTTGAACACCATCAACGAAGATGGCAGGGAAGATAATGAGAATGTGACGCCAAGCGCTACACCCAGGCAGAGTGATTCACCTCCTCCTCATGAAAGTGTAACCACTTCACGAGAGGGGAGCTTTCACGTCTACATCTAAGGAAGCACCACCACCAGTGAAAAAATTACTGGAAGAGTGGTTGACAAGCACTTTAAACAACATACTTGACAAATCCGTTCAAAGGGAGAATAGAAACACCACGCAAGCAGATACCACAACAACCACCGGCAAATAACCCACTTACACCACTGTTGATGCAGGTAATAATGACGCACTTGCAGTCATTTTAAAGAAAATGGAAGAAATGAAAAATGAGAACAAAGCACTCCGCGACCAGATGAGGGAACATCAAGAAAGGGTCGATAAGATACCAGCGCCCCAAAGCTGCTACCAAAACTGGATGTTGGTCGTCAAACAACCGTACAGCGAGTAGGTGGCTCCACATGCCATACACAAGATCTTTAAAATTCCATTGTACTTGAAGATATACGATGGTACTACAGACCCCGAAAATCACATCATTCATTACGTTACAACGGCGAAAGGCAACAACATTTCAAAGGACCAAGTACCATCAGTGTTACAGTAAAAAATTCGGTGAAACCCTAAAGGGGGGGTCTTAACCTGGTATTCACAATTACTGGCACAGTCAATAACAATATTCGAAGAAATGGCCGACAAGTTCGTCACCGCCCATGCCAGGGCTAAAAAGGCGGAGGCTAGGGTGAATGATATATTCGTCGTTAGGCAATCGCCTGGCGAGGGACTCAGGGACTTCCTCACCCGGTTTGACAGAGTAAGAATGAGCCTATCAAATGTATCAGAAGGAATGGCGGTGGTAGCTTTCCAAAAAGGGTTGAACAGGAACTGGTCGAGAGCAACCAGAAAGTTATTAAGCAGGCTCATGAAATACCCTCCCACCACTTGGGAAGAAATCCACAACGCCTACTGCGCCGAGGTGAGAGCAGACGAGGACGACCTTAACGGTTCAACCCAACGACTAACATCAGTCCAAACGAGGTCGAGAAAAGATCGTCGTAACAATGGTCGAAGAGATCAGTCAGTTCCCCACCTCAACCAAGAAAGGCATCAACTCTACATCAGAATAGCCGTCCCACCGTCTCCTCGGCACGTGGAAGGGCCGTCCAGGCCACATGTAGGGACTTACCGAAACGAAAGAGGTATGCCTCCACTCTTATCTGCTTACAATTTTTGTGTTTCCCCTTCAGAAATAGTGTACGCACTAGAGAAGCTGGGCACAAAGGTAAAGTGGCCACAAAAAATGAAGTCCGACCCAAATACCCAAAAGTTGAACGTCTTCTGTGAATTTCATTAGGAGCGAGGTCACAAAACCGAGGACTGCATAGCCCTACGGCAAGAGGTAGTAAACATGCTGAACCAAGGGCACCTGAGGGAGCTGATGAGCGATCGTGGACGAGCCAACTTCGGTCGCGGACGTGAGCAACACCAGGGCCCTCCAAAGCCACCCTCCCCCGCTCACACCATCCAAATGATCATCAGCGGGGGCGATGAAGCAGCGATCAACCACGTGAAGTTCACCACCACACACAAACTGAAGCGGTCGATCTCCCACGAACGGTGTGACGACCTCGGAGACAGTATCATCTTCAATAAGTCAGATACCGATGGTTTAACTTTCCCTCATTTCGATGCTCTTGTTATTACTTTACGTATTTCAGATACTGATGTGAAAAGAATAATGGTAGACGACGGAAGTGGCGCGTGTATTATCCATCCTCGAGTTCTCACACAAATGAGACTCGAAGACAAGATAGTACCATGTTGCATAACACTAACAAGTTTTAACAATGCAGTTGAGCGAACCTCAAGGGAGATAGCGCTACCCGTCCTGGCCGGAGGGTCACCCTAGAAACAATGTTCCATGTCATGAACCAGGACACAACTTACAATGCCATCTTAGGGCAACCATGGATACACGCCATGAGGGTCATCCCATCAAGCTTGTATCAAGTGATCAAGTTCCCTACTTCATGGGGGATATTCAGCATCCGAGGCGAACAACACACTTCCCAAGAATGCTATCGTATCGCTTAGGATTGCACATACACTGAACAGCTAAAGGGAACAGACTCAGAAGCATAGCAATTACCAAAATCGGGGATCGGACTCGACGCACAAATAGACGTCATCAGGGACCCCGACATCGTGGAAGCCATAGAATCAACGGTAGAAGACCTCAATCCCATCCAACTGGACAGCAGTAACAATAGCAAAAAGGCTTACATCGGACATAAACTCTTAGAACCAGGTAAATATTATAAATTTTTGATTGACAATGCAGATTTGTTCGCTTTCTCCCATGCAGATATGCCAGGAATCCCGAAAGACATTGCCACACATAAGTTGAACCTCGACCCACTCTACCCCCAGTGCGGCAAGTAAGAAGGAAATTCAACACCGCAATCAATGAGGCCGTCAGTGATGAGGTGGACAAGCTACTCGCCAATGGTTCCATCCAGGAGTCAAAATACCCCCAATGGGTTGCCAATGTGGTCATGGTAAAAAAGAAAAACGGGAAGTGGCGGATGTGCGTGGATTTCATAGACCTGAATAAGGCATGCCTAAAAGACTCCTTTTCGTTGCCTCACATTGATCAACTCATCGATGCAACATCGGGGCACAAATTGTTAAGCTTCTTGGACGCCTACTCAGGTTACAACCAAATCCTCATGGAGGAGGAGGACCAGGAAAAGACTACTTTCATCACCCATCAGGGAACACACTATTACAAAGTCATGCCATTCGGGTTGAAAAACACAGGGGCAACATATCAAAGGTGTGGTCACCAAGATGTTCAAGGATCAACTCGGCAAAACAATGGAAGTTTACATCGACAACATGTTGGTCAAATAAAAAAAAAAAAGACCACATCGACCACCTGAAAGAGGCCTTCAGTATATTAAGGCAGTACGACATGAAATTGAACCCCAAAAAATGTGCCTTCGGTGTAACCTCGGGCAAATTTCTCGGCTTCCTGGTGTCACAAAGAGGCATGAAGTCAACCCCGATCAAATCAAAGCCATTGAAGGGATACCTGAAGAATTAACCAGTAAGAAACAGGTGCAAAAACTGACCGGTCGCATAGCCGCACTGTCGAGGTTCATCTCACGATCATTCGACAGGTGCCACAAATTCTTCAACGTGTTGAAGAAAGACAACGGGCTATAGTGGAATTCAGAATGCATCGATGCCTTAAGAGAACTAAAGGCATACTTTTCTTCTCCCCCACTACTCGTCAAAGCAAAACCTGGCCAACGCCTCCTAATAATATACTTGGCCGTATCAGAGGTCGCGGTAAGTGCAGTGTTGGTCTGTAAAAACAAAGCCGTGCAATCTCCAATTTACTACATTAGCAAAACCATGGTTGACGCCGAAATGAGGTACCCCCACCTCGAAAAATTGGCCTTGGCATTGGTTATAGCTTCACAAAAGCTTAGACCCTATTTTCAATGCCATGCCATATTGGTAGTGACGACCTTCCCCTTGCGGAGCATCCTAGATAAACCCGAATTGTCGGGAAGACTAGCCAAGCAGGTCATAGAATTGAGCAAGCATGATATAACATATCAGCTGCGAACAACGATAAAATCGCAGGTACTCGCTGACTTTGTCATCGATTTCAGTGCCAAAATAATGTCTGAGGTCGAGCAGGAAGCTTCTCGTACCCCTCTCGGTCTACACGACCTATGGGTCCTATACATCGATGGCGCATCCAACGCGTCAGGATCTGGACTGGGACTCGTACTCAAGGTCCTAACATGCAAAGTTATCCGTCAATCCATACGGTGCCCCGGTATGACTAACAATGAGGCCGTAATTGTAGGACTAAAGCTAGCTCTCAAATTCGGAGCACGATAAGTCGTCCTTAGATGCGACTCACAACTTGTCGTCAACCACGTCACAGGGACTTTCCAAATC
This sequence comes from Nicotiana sylvestris, assembly GCF_000393655.2. Classification (NCBI taxonomy): domain Eukaryota; kingdom Viridiplantae; phylum Streptophyta; class Magnoliopsida; order Solanales; family Solanaceae; genus Nicotiana; species Nicotiana sylvestris. The sequence goes on from NC_091064.1 coordinate 110,233,596, forward strand.
AAAGAGAAGAGGCTACAAAAGTACTAGGCAGAAATTCATAAACTGCTGCCAGAATTCGATGAATGTCAACTCGACCAGATACCTCAAGCACAAAACATCGAGGCAGATAGCCTCGTCAAATTAGCAGCGACCACCAATAACATTACTAAGGAAAACATGGTCACCCTCCTCCACTCTTCAATAGACCAACTTAAGGTACACTCTGTAAGTTTGACTTGGGACTGGCGCAACCACATTATAATGTACTTGCAAGAGGGAGTACTCACATCGTACAAAAAGGAAGTCAAAAAGCTTTGAATGCAGGCAGCCAGGTACAATATCATCAACCACGACCTGTACAAAAGAACATTTGGGGGTTCTTTGGTGAAATGTCTAGGGCCGAACCAAACAAGGCGCGTCCTCGAGGAGGTACACGAGGGCCACTGCGGTGCCCATACTGGAAACCGAGCCCTCTTCAGATGCCTCATTAGGGTAGGTTACTATTGGCCCACAATGAAGAAGGAAGTCGCCGACTACGTCAAGAAGTGTGAGCAATGTCAAAAATACGCCCCTATGATACACCAAGCAGGCGAGATCCTCCACTTAGTTACATCGCTATGGCCTTTTATCAAATGGGGAATGAATATTGTCGGACCCCTCCCAGCAGGGCGAGGTAACATACGATTCCTTTTAGTTTAAACTGACTATTTTTCCAAGTGGGTGGAAGCAGGTGCATTCGCCCAAATACGCGAGCAGGAAGTTATCACATTCATATGGAGAAACATCATATGCCGCTTCGGCATCCCCAAAGAAATCAACTGCGACAACGGACCACAATTCACCGGAAAAAAGACTACTGAATTCTTCGAAAACTGGCATATCAAGCGAATACTCTCCACGCCATATCACCCTGCCGGAAATGGCCTGGCCGAATCCTCCAACAAAATAATACTGAATATCTTGATGAAAAAACTCGAGGACTCCAAGGGATTATGGCCGGAGTTACTACCAGAAGTACTGTGGGCATACCACACCACGCCAAAAACAAGCACCGGGGAGACACCATATTCGTTAGTCTACGGGACTGACGCCATTATACCAGTCGAGGTCGGAGAGCCTAGTTTGAGATACTCCAATGAAAGCGGACCAAGCAATGACGAGAACAGGAAACAAGCCCTTGACGAAGAAGAAGAGAAAAGAGACATGGCTTACATAAGAATGGTAGCCCAAAAACAACAAGCAGAATGGTACTACAACAAAAAAGCTAGAATACGACCACTCAAAATCGGAGACTGTGTACTCAAGGCCAAAACACATGCAAGCAAAGATTCAAGAGAAGGCAAGCTAGGAACCAATTGGGACGGGCCATACAAAATCACGGCACCAACAAACAAAGGATCATTCCAACTAGAAACAATGGAGGGAAAACTACTACAAAACAATTGGAACGTCGCCCACCTCAAATACTTCAACTTCTGAAAACAGACGCCCCTCAAGTCGTACTCTTTTTCCCTCTCCCGGGTTTTGTCCCAATTGGGTTTTCTCGGGGAGGTTTTTAATGAGGCGACGAAGGGGAAGTCTCGAAGTTCAAGTACATTTTATCGCCCAACCTGCTGACTACTTCTACAGGACGAACGATGAAAGGACTGGATACAAGAACTTCTCCAATATATGTATGAAAGGAACGGAAAAATGTAATATTCTCCAATGAATGAAATAAAGCAACATCTTCACGCTCCAAATCTTTTTTACATTTTACATTCGACATCGCTTGAATTATTTCACATTCGACATCTCTCGAATTATTTCACATTCGACATCGCTCGAATTATTTCACGTTCGACCTCGCTCGAAGTATATCACATTCGACCTCGCTCGAAATCTCCAATGTTCGACCACGTTGAACATTGCTATCATCAAAAAACTAGGGGCCTCCCCACATAGCAAAACAAAAAAAGAACACAAATCAAGAGATACATAGCAAAAAGGGAGCTGTTCCATTACAACTGTCATATTACAATACTTTTTACAAAGGGTCCAAAGGCTCCCTCACAAAAATAGCAAGACAAAACAAAATAAGTACAACGGCTTTATGCCGCATCACCCCCCATCGGCATACTCGTCGTCATACCAAGAATCAAAGGCGAGCCTGTCCACATCATCATCAACATCATCCCCGCCAGGCGTACCAGGGGCATAACCACAAGCTTCACGGGCCACACGTGCTTTAACACGGACACCCTCGAGTTCTGCTTCAGAAACTTTCCTGTTGGCCTTTAGGGACTTATACATATCAAGCTGAGACTCGGCATGAACCCACATCTCATACAACTCCCGTGGCACAACAGGGTTGGTAGGAGTATGTGATGTAGATAGTTGTGACTGTCGTCGCACTTCCTCAGCTTTTGAAGCAAAAACTTGCCCGTTCTATCCGGACAACTCCGCCTCCATATCCTGAATCCATTCTTCTAACCTCGCCACCTTGAGTGCCGATGTCTCCACCTCATTATCCCGCTCAGACCTACAAACACGGAGGGCATAATCTAAGGCTGTTGTTTCAGACATGAAGGCCATTCTACCTTTATCGGCACTGTCACACCTCCTTTTTCTAACCCCGCGAAGGGCGTAGGGAGTTTTTCCAATTAAAGGACAATCAAAACGGGATTTATTTATTTATTTCAGAGTCTCCACTTGGGAGATTTAGGGTGTCCCAAGTCACCAATTTTAATCCCGGATCGAGGAAAAGAATGACTCCATATTACAATCTGCGTACCAAAAATCCGGATAAGGAATTCTGTTAACCCGGGAGAAGGTGTTAGGCATTCCCGAGTTCCGTGGTTCTAGCACGGTCGCTCAACTGTCATATTCGGCTTATTTATCTGATTTTAAATACAATTATGAACCAATGTGCAAATTTAACTTTTTACCACTTTATTATTATTATTTTTAAAAAAAATTGTGAACATCGTTTAAAACATGTCTTTGGATTACGTCACATGAAATGCACCCGCAATCCGGAACACATTTTTATTCAATGTTTTAGGATTTAGATTTGGGTCGCATGAAATGCGCATCCGAGTTTAAGAAGGTAAAATTAATTAAATCGCGCCTAAAGAGTCTAGCGTATCATTATTTTGGGTAGGGCCGTGAAATTTGCTAAAACGGCTCCTCCCTAATTCTAAGCGATTAAATGTACATTTATTGAGGGCCCCGCAATCTATACATTTCATTAAGCGAGGCTCATCTCATTTATTTGGACAAATCTTAAAACGACTACATTTTTCTATAAAAATGAGTCTCTAAAATAAAGAAAGAAAATCCTAATTTATTACTAGCTTTTATTATTTTAAGAAGACATGACATGCTAATTGCTTGATTAATACAAATATTGATGAAAAAGGAATTTCACTCCTAATTTCGAAATTATAAATAAAATAAAAAATTCAACAACTAATATTCAAAATAAACAAATATAGCTAGATTAAAACTCAGCATTGTTATTTTTTTTTTTAAAAAAAATTATTGAGATTAATTATTCACAATCATTTGAAACTAGATTTAACCATAATTACTAAAGCTTATTAGAAAGTTTATTAGACTTAAACGTTCTCTTAATCTTGCTTAAGCTCAAGTCATGCCTTAATGCCTAATTTACGATGTTTAATTTAAATTCGTGTCTTAGCTAAATTTAGCTACTTGTTCATGATCAACCTATAATCTTGAAGCCTTCATAACTAGTGAATTAACCTATTTTGCCGAACTGATTTATTACAGACTAACTTATGATATTATTTTCTTATTCCAGTTATTATTTAGTAATTCATGAAATAGCTTAAATACAATCAACAAAAGGAACAAAGAAATAAAAACGAAATTAAAACTTCAAATTTTCATTCTTCATATGTATTCACGCTTCATATTTCGGATTACAATAAACAGCTTTTCAGTTGTGTACCTGATATTGGAAGCAAAAGAAAATGAATATGAGAATCAGCAACAGCAGTAAAATCAGTACAACACAGCAACAATAGCCCAGCAACAGACCGGTGGAGTAGTAATCCAAAAAAAACAAAAGCTTCCAGCTTTTATGAAACAACAATTAATTCTGATTTCAAACAACAAAAGAAAACAGAATATTTTTTTAGTTTTTTTTTATATTTGAAAGCTTAAATATTTTTCGGAATTTCTATCTCTTAAATGTTCAGCCTTTTTCTCTCTCTTATTTTCAGATTTGTTTCTCTCTCCCGTTTTTTTTCTTGTCTCTCTGTGTATTTTTTCTAGTCTCCCCTTTTCATTTGTCTTCAAGACTTCCCATATATATAATCCCATCCCATAAATCTTTTAATCAATTAAATCAATACTTTTTCTCTACCCAACCCATTATCTTTCCACTCATCCCCATTACATTAAATAAACATATCACACCACCCCATTATATTTTGTCCCCCATGCTTCATTTAAAATAATGCAAGATTCCCCTTTAAATTAAATCTTGTCCCCCCTTTATATTAAATAATCATATCACAACCCACCCCATTTCATTTTGTCCCCCATGCTTCAAATAAACAATTACAAAATGTACAATTCCTAAACTACCCCTTCCGACCTTACTGAAATTACCAAACTACCCCTGAACGTATTACAAATTTACCAAACTACCCATCAGCTATAACACATCAATTAATCAAACTTAACCAAAATATAGACAATATGATCAATTTCTAACAATGTTCAAACAACAATATGAACACGGATGAACATCATAACAACAATATCACATGAACATGATTTTAACAACATTTCAACAACAAATCACATGAACACAAATTGAACAACCAAGAACAACTAAAATTTGATTGAACAATATTTTAGCAACAAACAATCCTATTTTCGGATTCAACAACAACAACAAACAAAGTATGAAGATTTCTAAATTCAATCATATTGAACTTAAAATCAACTCTAACAACATTACAACAAACAATTCTTATATTAAACTTTAAACAAGATTATGAGAACAATTCAAGCAATAATCATAAATGGTAAACAAGAAATCAAACTATACAAAATTCGGATTCAAGATCATCCAAACAAAGTATGAACATGAATGAATCTATTTTAAGACAACAAACATGACGGATTAAACGATTAAAACAATATATTCCTTTAATACAACTAAATTCTTTAAACAAATAACAAGATCGACGAAGAAACAATTATGAACTTAAACTTGAACTTAACAATATTAACAATTTCTAACAATACATAAACACATGAAACAAATTGAAGAAATAGTTGATTAAATTTCAATTTGAATCTAACAAACATCAAACTAACAAATACTTACTTAAACAATAATACAAACATGAAATAAACATGAAAACAACTAATTAAACTTCTATTTTGAAATCTGAAAATTAATTTTAACAAAGCACATGAACATGAACAAACTAGAAAAATAATTTCAACGATGAACAACGAACAAAACAAGAATTGAATTCTTTAATGATTTTGGATCCGGAAAATATCAAACAAAAATATGGACAAAAATAAAACTCAAAAACAACTAACCGGAGATGAATCAACGACGAACTTTGATTGTATACAAATCTGTCCAAGCCTCGACTCAATGAAAACCCCTCGACATTTGACAAACAAAGAAGACGAAGCAACAACAAAACACTAGAAGCAAAGAAGAACGATGAAGTGAAGCAGCAGATGCCGGCAGCAGCAGCTCGGAGGAAGCTGCATCGCGACGGAGATCCTATAGCCGGACGCAGCTGCTGCTACAGTGACGATGGAGAAGCAGGTAATAGGGAACTACTGCGACGAGTAGCAGCAACAGTTTGTCGAGGGAGGGATAAGAAACAACGTAAAGCATAGGGGAGCAACAACAGCTGGTCGTCGAACAATGGCAAGCCAAATTAGTTGTTCGACGTTGATGGAATGCAATGGCAGCCATGGCTGCCTGAGTTGACGAGGCAGAAGCTGTGACGGGCAGTCGCGGGGAGCTTGGTGTTGAAGATGATGGGCGTGAGGCAGCAGCTCGGAGACAGAAGCATTCGACGTAGCGTTGGCAACCATGGATGTCAAGTAAGTTTTGAGCTTGACGAAGGAGATGAAGACGCAGCTGGGTCATCCATGGTCGGAGCAGGTAAAGCTTGAACAACTGGTCTATTAGGACGTGCTAATGGAGGGTAAAGGGCAGCCATGGGAGGGGTCTTTCTTGAGGAAGAAGAAGAAGAAAGATAGAAAGGGGGGCGGGTTGGTTAGCTCTTTAGGGTTTTCCCTTCTTTCTTTCTTTTTTTGTTTTGTTTTTGTTTTGTAAAATGTAAGACAAAAGGGGTTTGGGTCTTTTGGGTTATGGACTGGGTCGACCCAGTTCGAAATGGACTGGGTCGTAGGGAAGATTGGGCCATTTTTTGGGCCTATGGCTTGAAGTTGAAGAAGAGGCCTAATTCCGACTTTCTTTATATTTTCGCTCTCTTTTCTTCTTTTATTTTTTCTAAAACTAAATTATAAAAATACTTAAACTATTATTAAGAACTAAATTAAGTTATAAAAGCGCAAATTAACTCCCAATAACAATTAACGCACAATTAAGTATTAATTAAGCATAAAATTGTATATTTGGACATTAAATGCTAAAAATGCAAACGATGCCTATTTTTGTAATTTTTAATTTTTGTAAAACAATTTTAATTACTAACAATTGTAGAATTAAATCCTATATGCAAAATGCGACATATTTTTGTATTTTTTATTAATTTATCAAATAAACACGCACAGACAAATACAAATAATTATTCAAAATATCACAAAATATCACAAAATTGCACACCAAAGAAAAATCATTTTATTTTTGAATTTTTTTGGGAGTAATTCTCATATAGGGCAAAAATCACGTGCTTACAGCTGCCCCTCTTTGCCCGAAGACACGAAGGGTTTTCGTGCAAAGATAAAGCGAGCGATTTTTGCCCATCCGAGTACTCCGTTGAAGCATTTTTTGAAAAAGATTTGACCGAACCTTTGCTTCAAAGGTTTCCTACATATCCTGGGCTAAACAGGAATCAGGTCAATGTAGTTCGGGAAGTTTTTGGTAGCTGGGACTACCGTGAGACTGCGATGTTACTGCTGTTGCATGCTGTTATCACTGCTTACCGATCTCCTTGTTACACCGTGCTTAAAAGAAAACAAGAAGCTAGGCTAGACTAAAATTTGTTCTTGTTGCCTTGCTTTCTTGTCGGCTTGTGTTTCCTCTGGTGCTTTTCTTCCGATGCTTTTCTTCCTTTTGACACATGGACTTGAGTTTATGCTGGGACCTCTTGTTGCAACCTTCTGCTTCCCGGTGCTGGGGATTTTATTGTTTACTGCTGGGGATTCCTGTTGTAACCTTCCGCCTTCTGGTGGGGTTACTGATTCCAAACTCTGTAATACAAGACTAAAAAGTTGCTTCAATGCAAAATTATGAAATGTATGCCCGCATTATACTGGTGGACGACCTAGAACTGAAATGTATTCCCGCATTTTACTGGTGGGCGACCTAGAACAGAAAAGTATTCCCGCATTTTACTGGTGGGCGACCTAGAACAGAAAGTATTCCCCCATTTTACTGGTGGGCGACCTAGAACTGAAATGTATTCCCGCATTATACTGGTGGGCGACCTAGAACTTAAAAGTATTCCCGCATTCTACTGGTGGGCGACCTAGAACTGAAATGTATTCCCGCATTTTACTGGTGGGCGACCTAGAACTTAAAAGTATTCCCGCATTCTACTGGTGGGCGACCTAGAACTGAAATGTATTCCCGCATTTTACTGGTGGGCGACCTAGAACAGAAAGTATTCCCGCATTTTACTGGTGGGCGACCTAGAACAGAAAGTATTCCCCGCATTTTACTGGTGGGCGACCTAGAACTGAAATGTATTCCCGCATTATACTGGTGGGCGACCTAGAACTTAAAAGTATTCCCGCATTCTACTGGTGGGCGACCTAGAACTGAAATGTATTCCCGCATTTTACTGGTGGGCGACCTAGAACTTAAAAGTATTCCCGCATTCTACTGGTGGACGACCTAGAACTGAAATGTATTCCCGCATTTTACTGGTGGGCGACATAGAACAGAAAGTATTCCCGCATTTTACTGGTGGGCGACCTAGAACTGAAATGTATTCCCGCATTTTACTGGTGGGCGACCTAGAACAGAAAGTATTCCCGCATTTTAATGGTGGGCAACCTAGAACTGAAATGTATTCCCGCATTTTACTGGTGGGCGACCTAGAACATGAAATGTATTCCCGCATTTTACTGGTGGGCGACCTAGAACTTAAAAGTATTCCCGCATTTTACTGGTGGGCGACCTAGAACATAAATGTATTCCCGCATTTTACTGGTGGGCGACCTAGAACTGAAATGTATTCCCGCATTTTACTGGTGGGCGACCTAGAACTGAAAAGTATTCCCGCATTTTACTGGTGGGCGACCTAGAACATGAAATGTATTCCCGCATTTTACTGGTGGGCGACCTAGAACAGAAAGTATTCCCGCATTTTACTGGTGGGCGACCTAGAACTGAAATGTATTCCCGCATTCTACTGGTGGGCGACCTAGAACTGAAATGTATTCCCGCATTCTACTGGTGGGCGACCTAGAACTGAAATGTATTCCCGCATTCTACTGGTGGGCGACCTAGAACTGAAATGTATTCCCGCATTTTACTGGTGGGCGACCTAGAACTGAAAGTAAAAGGACAGAAATGTATGCCTCTATTATATGGGCGGGCTCCCAACTTCAATGCTAACTTAGGAGGAAATGCGTCTCCTATGGGTAAACTAAACTTAGGAGGAAATGCGTCTCCTATGGGTAAAAGTAAATTTAGGAGGAAATACGTCTCCTATGGGTAAACTAAACTTAGGAGGAAATGCGTCTCCTATGGGTAAACTAAACTTAGGAGGAAATGCGTCTCCTATGGGTAAAACTAAACTTAGGAGGAAATGCGTCTCCTGTGGGTAAAACTAAACTTAGGAGGAAATGCGTCTCCTGTGGGTAAAAGTAAACTTAGGAGGAAATGCGTCTCCTATGGGTAAAACTAAACTTAGGAGGAAATGCGTCTCCTATGGGTGAAACTAACTTAGGAAGTGCGTCTCCTATTGGCAGAACTAGACTTAGGAAGTGCGTCTCCTATTGGCAAAGGCGTGGAATGTATTCCCTTGTTATACAGGTGGGCGCCTAAAATATGCAATGGACAGACAAGAAAAGTATTCCTTTCGTTATTCAGGTGGGCGCCTGGCTTCAACAACAACTTTGAAAATAAAATCCTATTCGAGGGCGGATGAACCCAAAATATCCTATTCGAGGGCGGATGAACCCAAAATATCCTGTTCGAGGGCGGATGAACCCAAAATATCCTGTTCGAGGGCGGATGAACCCAAAATATCCTATTCGAGGGCGGATGAACCCAAAATATCCTATTCGAGGGCGGATGAACCCAAAATATCCTATTCGAGGGCGGATGAACCCAAAATATCCTATTCGAGGGCGGATGAACCCAAAATATCATATTCGAGGGCGGATGAACCCAAAATATCCTATTCGAGGGCGGATGAACCCAAAATATCCTATCCGAGGGCGGATGAACCCAAAATATCCTATTTGAGGGCGGATGAACCCAAAATATCCTATTCGAGGGCGGATGAACCCAAAATATCCTATTCGAGGGCGGATGAACCCACAATATCCTATTCGAGGGCGGATGAACCCAAAATATCCTATTCGAGGGCGGATGAACCCAAAATATCCTATTCGAGGGCGGATGAACCCAAAATATCCTGTTCGAGGGCGGATGAACCCAAAATATCCTGTTCGAGGGCGGATGAACCCAAAATATCCTATTCGAGGGCGGATGAACCCAAAATATCCTATTCGAGGGCGGATGAACCCAAAATATCCTATTCGAGGGCGGATGAACCCAAAATATCCTATTCGAGGGCGGATGAACCCAAAATATCCTATTCGAGGGCGGATGAACCCACAATATCCTATTCGAGGGCGGATGAACCCAAAATATCCTATTCGAGGGCGGATGAACCCAAAATATCCTATTCGAGGGCGGATGAACCCAAAATATCCTATTCGAGGGCGGATGAACCCAAAATATCCTATTCGAGGGCGGATGAACCCAAAATATCCTATTCGAGGGCGGATGAACCCACAATATCCTATTCGAGGGCGGATGAACCCAAAATATCCTATTCGAGGGCGGATGAACCCAAAATATCCTATTCGAGGGCGGATGAACCCAAAATATCCTTAAGACTTGAAAATGTCTTACCTCGAATACTTGCTGGGGATAACACTGTTGGGGAATTATTTACTTACCTGTTGGGGGGTAAAATGTTATCAGCTGGGGATAACGCTGTCGAGGCTAACACTGTTGGGGGATTCTGATTCTTTCAGAACTAGTGCTTCACTGAGCTCAAGTTTCATCCCTTTGCTGGGGAACAACTTCCTCCATAGAACTTATTATGTTGGGGGCAACACTGGTTCTAAGACCACTTCCCTTGAGACTGGCGTTATCTTTATTCTTTCCCGCATGGGTACCTGACTTCCAGAAAATTTTCTAAGCGGAAGGAAAATTTTCTGCCCCAGTTTGATAATATCCCTTGCGGCATGCATTTCTGGCATCAATGCCATTTCCTTTACCTGTTTCAAATCAAACAAAATTTGTTAGTTTAAAACATGGTGGTTGGTTGTGATACCCCTACTGGGATGGCTTTTCCCTTTCTCCTTCCTTGCTCTGCGTTCCACAGCTTGTTGGGGATGATATTATGTGCTGGGGATAATCCCTTCCTGCTGGGGATATCCGTCTTCTTTTGTGACATAGCTCGGAAGCTGGCATTTCCCCGACCTTTTAGTCCTAGTATGAATTTCCCAAATCATGCTCATTGCTCTCCTTGATTTGCCCACGGGCTTTGGCCTTGAGGTTTATAACTTTGGTTTTGGCAAGGATATCCCTTTTGACACTCGTCAATCCTTTTGTCAATTACCTTTTGCTGGGGATATTTTCTTGACACTGGCCTCGCATTTGTTCCTCGCTGACTATACCATTTGGATGCACTAGTCAGATCTCATTTTGTATAATTGGGAAGCTGATGACATATTTTGAAGTCAATTCACACTTGTTATGACCAGACAGACTCTATTGGGGAGTTTTTCTATGAAAGGAGAAAGATAAAAGAAACAAAATAAAAGACAAAGGAAATGATGACTCTTTTACAAAAGAAACTATAAATAAAAACCTATCAAACGCAGACAACGACTCTAATGGTCATGACATGCACATGTGGCCTATCCTCTGCCGTCAATCGTCTTTCAAGACCTTCAATTGGCAATTCTCCATCTGATTCCTAATCTTATTCGACTTGTAGTGCCCGAAGGGTTTTCACTATCAAGCCTCTCTCATTTTGGTTTTTCTCTCAGCTTTCATCGCCTTATGGTGTCCGTGAAGATTTTCACCGATAAGACTCTCTCATTTGTATCACTTTCCCGCTGGGGATTTGGAGTGTTGCCGGTATGACTCTCTCTGCTGGAGATTAGAGTCCTTTCTGTTGTGGAAAAGAGTGTTATGTTCGCCGGTAAGACTCTCATTTGTCTGACTTGGCATCTTTTGCAGACTGATCAGAAGGTCTTTCTTTGGACCGTAATGTGGGTTTTTTGGATAGGCTTAGAAAGAAAGGGTATTAAAGGCTCAAAACAAAATAAATTGGAGGTTTAAAATTACAACATTCGGAACCAATTTTGCTTACCACAAGCGCAACCCTTGCTCCAGTTTCTTGCTTGGGGATTATTTATTAAATTTTTTTTTATTTTTATTTATTACACCATGCATACCATGCACATTATGCACACTATGCACCCTATGACCGAGCTGTGAAGCGCCTACGTATCCTCTTTGAGGAATCAGGTCAAACGTAGTTCCCAATTCCTCTTTTTTCATTTGACTTTCTTTTGTGTTTTTTTTTTTACCATTTTTCTTTTCTTTTCTTTTTCGTTTTGTTGTTTTCTTTTCTTCTTTTTTTTTTTCATGTTTTCATGTCATGCTCGCATTTTCTAGTCGTTTTTTACTGATTCCGAACAAGGGGTATGAAAGAAAAATAAGTAAGGCTCAAAAGGGGTAACGAAGGATAAAGTGTTTAGGTAGCAGAACAAAATGCCTTCGTCATTCCAGTCTTCAAAACATGCCAAATGCAAACAACACAACAAACAATAGATTTATAGTCTCTTCCGACGGTGCTGGGCTTGACAATTATGTTAAACATATGTTTGTTCATTTGTCACTTCTAAAGCACCGTTGGGCGACACTCTCATTCTCTTTTATTATGAACGACCCTCATGCCAATTTAGGCGAATCTTTATTTAACGGTTTTCTTTGTGTTTGCCCCAGTTCCACATGACTCGGGCTCCAAATAATCTCAAACCGTTCTTATTTCCTTTAAATGCTTTGATCACCTTCTCAGGGTTTTATGATTAACTTTTAAGACTAGGCCCAAACTGGGTGCGCATGTCATGTCCCTAGAATCGGCATTGAACAAAAATGATAAAAGGACTAAACAAAAAGATGACTGGAAATAATAAAAGACCGGATTTTGTATTAGACTACCGGTGAAATGGTTTAAATAACAAAACAAACAAAACAATCCAGAACAAAATCCTAAAACAAACTGGACAAGACAACATCCGACTTATAACCCTAATAATCCGAACATCAGAAATGACAACAAAATGAGCCACCACAAGCTTCTCTCTTGCTGACCAAGGAACGAAACGTCCTCCCACTTTATCAAGACTGGCATCTTAGCCACTGAGCTTTGCATCGATACTGCCAAGACCATTATCAACTTCAATATCATCAACATCCGTCGGCAAGTTCGCAAAGGGGCTCGAGTGCACCATGTCACTGTTATTAATCACAACCCGCCCTTCTTGGATCATTTTCTCTACTTCCCTTCTCCAACTATGACAGCTCTCAATGTTGTGCCCTATGACATTGGAGTGGTAGGCGCATCGCGCTGCCGGATCAAAGCTCCTTGCAAGTGGATTTGGAGTACATGCGGGGAGTGGCTCAATCGAGCCAGCATGCTTTAGCCTTTCAAACAGACTTGCATAAGATAACCCGATAGGGGTGAGAGCCTTTCCTCGTTTCAGCAACCTCTTCATTCTTGCATGTTGACAGGGCCGGAAACCTGATCCAGATGGCTTTTGGTAGGCTTGTATGGGTGGGTAAGCATTTCGTGGAGTCGGGTACCTGGGAAGTGAGGTATGGCTTTTGAGGTCACGGGGAAAGAAGTGGTGTTGGGGAGCGGAGAAACATTGAAGAGTGATGGAGCTACTCGGATAGCTGGGAAAGCTGCCATAAATGGGTTGGGATGGAGAGTATGGAGAATCTTCCATTATGGTGTTGGGTGCTTGGGAAATGACCGAGTTCAAGAGGCTTGGCGGTGGAGGGGGTGGTGCTTTTCCCGTTATCCATGCCTGATACATGTCTGCCACATGCTGTCTCAGCATTTTCACTTCTTCTACCAACCTGTTGTTCTGTTCGACCAATTGTTGTCGGTCATCAGTACCGATCCACTCGGTTCTGCGGTTCTGAGCCATTGTCCTTTGATTTTGCTTTGCAGGGAGGAGTTACCACAACCAACCACTTTCTATATATGGACACATCAAAGGGAAGCCATCACGTTAGTGTTAGGGCATTGGACAGACAATCATGTATCAGAGATACAATGTACCTAAGCAGTTAGACAATTGTGCCCCCCTGAAAATCTTCCACACTCTCTTTTATTTATTTATTATTATATTTATATTTTTTTTATTTTGGTGGTGGTCGAATCTTATGGAGATTGCCTACGTATCATGACCCCGCATGAATCAGACCGAGCGTAGTTCGGACCCAATAAAAGATAAACAATGCTAAACATTTTTTTTTCAATTTTCATGTTAAAACAAACTGAGTTTCAAAGGTTTGAAGATGACCTACAAGCTGGAAAATCAAACAACCCACATATTCTAATTAAAAGATTTACAAACGGCCAGTTTCTTTCCCCGTTTGACAAATGCAACCAAACGGTTATTTTTTGCAAATGTGGCCCCTTCCAAATTTCACATGAATTTGAGGCCGGGGAGGATTATTTTATGACACTTTACACACTTGTCCATTCTTTTACGAAAATAACCTTTCAACAACTGACAGATACTCTAAGGCTATTTCGGCAAGAACGGTTTAAGACGCGGCCGAAGTTGGCTCGGCTTATTTTGACTAAAAAATCCAAACGGTATTCACCTGACCGCTGACTCTTTTTTTTTTCTTTTCAAATTATACTAAAACCCTGATGTTGCAAACACGGCCCTTCAGCGACTCGGGGACGAAGATTTATAGTGCTGTGTGGGTCAACTAGACCAAAATCCTAAACATGACCCAAAAAGGTGGTTGTTTATGCAAAGTCAGCCTTCCGGCGTCCCTCTTGGGAACATTCGGCTATTTTTGACAAAATAGCATCACCCGACTTATTTATGACTCTTTTTATCATTTTTCGAATTAGAAAAGTCAATATTGCCAACACGGCCTTTCAACGCCTCGGGGACGAAGATTTTTAAGGCTGTGTGGGTCAACTGGACAAAATCTTAAAAATGACCCGAAGGTGGCTGTTTATGCAAAGTCAGCCTTCCGGCGTCCCGTTCGGGAACATTCGGCTATGTCTTCATAAAACAGCGTCACCCGACTTCTCTATGACAAAATTAAAATTTTGACATGTTTTTTTTTGGCTATTTTAGCAAAAGGGGAGGTTGGACACCACCCGACTTATTCATGACAAGATTAAATTTTTTGATTTTTGGCTATTTTAGCAAAAGGTGGGGTTGGACCCAATGAGGGTTGCCTACGTATCTCACATCCGGTGAGAATCAAACCCGCGTAGTTCGAGCCTCGTGAATAAGTAAATGAACTAATATTTTTTTTATTGGAACTGTGAAAGAACTGCTCAAAGGAAGTATATATATTTTTTTGATTGATTTCTTTTTGAAAGAAAAACTTGTAAAAATTCCTTTTCTTTTGATTTGAACTTTGAGAATTTCAAAAGTAAAAGGAAGTTTTTTTTTCGAATTTCCATTTGTTTTTTTTTATTTTCTAAAGAAAAAAATATTTTTGGAATTTTACTTTTGATAAAAGAAATGCTTCTAAAAAATATTTTTTGAATTTTGAATTTTCTTTTCAATTTTGAAAGAAGAATCCAAAATATTTTCGGAATTTTTTTTTAAAAGAATTTTTTTTTATTTTTTGTTTTATCAACAATGGAAAATAAAGAAATTTATATTATTTTTTGCAAGACATATCTTTTGGAATTTTATTTTGAATTTTCTTGGCAAGACAAATATTCTTTGCAACAAATAAAGATATATATATCTTTTGGAAATAAAAAAAACTTTTCGGATTTATATATATATATATATATATATATATATATATATATATATTTGCGACAAATAATGAAAGACTTTTTTTTTTTTTTGCATTTTCATAAGCAAATAAATAATAAAAAAACCATTTTAAAAATAAGACTATTTTTTATTTTCATTTTCATGGCAAGACAAACTATATATTTTTTTCTTTTTTTTTTTTTTTTTTTGAAAAACAAAAACATAACAACGACCTTTTTTTTCTTAGCTTTTAATAAAACAAACTAAAAAGACATTTTTTTTCATTTTCTTAAAATTTCGGCAGAGTTTTGACAGTATTTGGGCATTTGTTTTCTTTTCAAAAATAAACAATCAATTCCCTAACCGCTATTTCGTTTTTTTTCAATTTCAAAATATTATTCCTGATATTCACAAGTCAGTCAGCACACAAGTCCGAATCAAATAAATGCGCAAGTAGTAGCAAGTAAGATGCATCAGGATGGTCATTTTCATTTTTGGTACACCTGTCCTAGACAGACCCAACCCCTGTGTTGGGCCTCCAAAGTCAAATGCACGTGATGCAAACAAACGCTCCTACTAGGGATCCGGCATGTGGCTTTGTTATACTAGGTTCAGAACCTGGGTGTTTGTTCTAGACCTGGCTTACCCGAGCGGACAGCTCGAGCCGAGGAGGAGGCGGCAATCCGGGAATACAGAAGCTTCACCGGCTTTGCGACTTATCCAAACCTCGTTCTAAATTGGGACTTGACACTATACAGAAAAGAAGTCGTACGAAGTACACCCTTCTTCATGATTCAGAAGACTCAGAGAGAAGATGGGTTTCGGCACAATTTATATACAGTTCACATAATATCAAAGCGGTAAAAGCATCATTTAGCACATTAGGCTCAAACACATGTAAAAATCAGATAAAGCCAAATATAACAATTTATCTAAGCTCGAATTTCTAACCCTGAACCAGTGGTTCTGGGTCATATGTCCCCAGTGGAGTCGCCAGAGCTGTCACACCTCCTTTTTCCAACCCCGCGAAGGGCGTAGGGAGTTTTTCCAATTAAAGGACAATCAAAACGGGATTTATTTATTTATTTCAGAGTCGCCACTTGGGAGATTTAGGGTGTCCCAAGTCACCAATTTTAATCCCGGATCGAGGAAAAGAATGACTCCATATTACAATCTGCGTACCAGAAATCCGGATAAGGAATTCTGTTAACCCGGGAGAAGGTGTTAGGCATTCCCGAGTTCCGTGGTTCTAGCACGGTCGCTCAACTGTCATATTCGGCTTATTTATCTGATTTTAAATACAATTATGAACCAATGTGCAAATTTAACTTTTTACCACTTTATTATTATTATTTTTTTTAAAAAAAAATTGTGAACATCGTTTAAAACATGTCTTTGGATTACGTCACATGAAATGCACCCGCAATCCGGAACACATTTTTATTCAATGTTTTAGGATTTAGATTTGGGTCGCATGAAATGCGCATCCGAGTTTAAGAAGGTAAAATTAATTAAATCGCGCCTAAAGAGTCTAGCGTATCATTATTTTGGGTAGGGCCGTGAAATTTGCTAAAACGGCTCCTCCCTAATTCTAAGCGATTAAATGTACATTTATTGAGGGCCCCGCAATCTATACATTTCATTAAGCGAGGCTCATCTCATTTATTTGGACAAATCTTAAAACGACTACATTTTTCTATAAAAATGAGTCTCTAAAATAAAGAAAGAAAATCCTAATTTATTACTAGCTTTTATTATTTTAAGAAGACATGACATGCTAATTGCTTGATTAATACAAATATTGATGAAAAAGGAATTTCACTCCTAATTTCGAAATTATAAATAAAATAAAAAATTCAACAACTAATATTCAAAATAAACAAATATAGCTAGATTAAAACTCAGCATTGTTATTTTTTTTTTTAAAAAAAATTATTGAGATTAATTATTCACAATCATTTGAAACTAGATTTAACCATAATTACTAAAGCTTATTAGAAAGTTTATTAGACTTAAACGTTCTCTTAATCTTGCTTAAGCTCAAGTCATGCCTTAATGCCTAATTTACGATGTTTAATTTAAATTCGTGTCTTAGCTAAATTTAGCTACTTGTTCATGATCAACCTATAATCTTGAAGCCTTCATAACTAGTGAATTAACCTATTTTGCCGAACTGATTTATTACAGACTAACTTATGATATTATTTTCTTATTCCAGTTATTATTTAGTAATTCATGAAATAGCTTAAATACAATCAACAAAAGGAACAAAGAAATAAAAACGAAATTAAAACTTCAAATTTTCATTCTTCATATGTATTCACGCTTCATATTTCGGATTACAATAAACAGCTTTTCAGTTGTGTACCTGATATTGGAAGCAAAAGAAAATGAATATGAGAATCAGCAACAGCAGTAAAATCAGTACAACACAGCAACAATAGCCCAGCAACAGTAACAACCCAGTAACAGACCGGTGGAGTAGTAATCCAAAAAAAAAAAGCTTCCAGCTTTTATGAAACAACAATTAATTCTGATTTCAAACAACAAAAGAAAACAGAATATTTTTTTAGTTTTTTTTTTATATTTGAAAGCTTAAATATTTTTCGTAATTTCTATCTCTTAAATGTTTAGCCCTTTTCTCTCTCTTATTTTCAGATTTGTTTCTCTCTCCCGTTTTTTTTCTTGTCTCTCTGTGTATTTTTTCTAGTCTCCCCCTTTCATTTTTCAGACCTCTCTATATATAATCCCCACCCTTTAATCAATTAAAATCAATCCCTTTCTCTACCAAACACATTATCTTCCCACTCATCCCCATTACATTAAATAAATATATCACACCACCCCATTATATTTTGTCCCCCATGCTTCAAATAAAATAATGCAAGATTCCCCTTTAAATTAAATCTTGTCCCCCCTTTATATTAAATAATCATATCACAACCCACCCCATTTCATTTTGTCCCCCATGCTTCAAATAAACAATTACAAAATGTACAATTCCTAAACTACCCCTTCCGACCTTACTGAAATTACCAAACTACCCCTGAACGTATTACAAATTTACCAAACTACCCATCAGCTATAACACATCAATTAATCAAACTTAACCAAAATATAGACAATATGATCAATTTCTAACAATGTTCAAACAACAATATGAACACGGATGAACATCATAACAACAATATCACATGAACATGATTTTAACAACATTTCAACAACAAATCACATGAACACAAATTGAACAACCAAGAACAACTAAAATTTGATTGAACAATATTTTAGCAACAAACAATCCTATTTTCGGATTCAACAACAACAACAAACAAAGTATGAAGATTTCTAAATTCAATCATATTGAACTTAAAATCAACTCTAACAACATTACAACAAACAATTCTTATATTAAACTTTAAACAAGATTATGAGAACAATTCAAGCAATAATCATAAATGGTAAACAAGAAATCAAACTATACAAAATTCGGATTCAAGATCATCCAAACAAAGTATGAACATGAATGAATCTATTTTAAGACAACAAACATGACGGATTAAACGATTAAAACAATATATTCCTTTAATACAACTAAATTCTTTAAACAAATAACAAGATCGACGAAGAAACAATTATGAACTTAAACTTGAACTTAACAATATTAACAATTTCTAACAATACATAAACACATGAAACAAATTGAAGAAATAGTTGATTAAATTTCAATTTGAATCTAACAAACATCAAACTAACAAATACTTACTTAAACAATAATACAAACATGAAATAAACATGAAAACAACTAATTAAACTTCTATTTTGAAATCTGAAAATTAATTTTAACAAAGCACATGAACATGAACAAACTAGAAAAATAATTTCAACGATGAACAACGAACAAAACAAGAATTGAATTCTTTAACGATTTTGGATCCGGAAAATATCAAACAAAAATATGGACAAAAATAAAACTCAAAAACAACTAACCGGAGATGAATCAACGACGAACTTTGATTGTATACAAATCTGTCCAAGCCTCGACTCAATGAAAACCCCTCGACATTTGACAAACAAAGAAGACGAAGCAACAACAAAACACTAGAAGCAAAGAAGAACGATGAAGTGAAGCAGCAGATGCCGGCAGCAGCAGCTCGGAGGAAGCTGCATCGCGACGGAGATCCTATGGCCGGACGCAGCTGCTGCTACAGTGACGATGGAGAAGCAGGTAATAGGGAACTACTGCGACGAGTAGCAGCAACAGTTTGTCGAGGGAGGGATAAGAAACAACGTAAAGCATAGGGGAGCAACAACAGCTGGTCGTCGAACAATGGCAAGCCAAATTAGTTGTTCGACGTTGATGGAATGCAATGGCAGCCATGGCTGCCTGAGTTGACGAGGCAGAAGCTGTGACGGGTAGTCGCGGGGAGCTTGGTGTTGAAGATGATGGGCGTGAGGCAGCAGCTCGGAGACAGAAGCATTCGACGTAGCGTTGGCAACCATGGATGTCAAGTAAGTTTTGAGCTTAACAAAGGAGATGAAGACGCAGCTGGGTCATCCATGGTCGGAGCAGGTAAATCTTGAACAACTGGTCTATTAGGACGTGCTAATGGAGGGTAAAGGGCAGCCATGGGAGGGGTCTTTCTTGAGGAATAAGAAGAAGAAAGATAGAAAGGGGGGCGGGTTGGTTAGCTCTTTAGGGTTTTCCCTTCTTTCTTTCTTTTTTTGTTTTGTTTTTGTTTTGTAAAATGTAAGACAAAAGGGGTTTGGGTCTTTTGGGTTATGGACTGGGTCGACCCAGTTCGAAATGGACTGGGTCGTAGGGAAGATTGGGCCATTTTTTGGGCCTATGGCTTGAAGTTGAAGAAGAGGCCTAATTCCGACTTTCTTTATATTTTCGCTCTCTTTTCTTCTTTTATTTTTTCTAAAACTAAATTATAAAAATACTTAAACTATTATTAAGAACTAAATTAAGTTATAAAAGCGCAAATTAACTTCCAATAACAATTAACGCACAATTAAGTATTAATTAAGCATAAAATTGTATATTTGGACATTAAATGCTAAAAATGCAAACGATGCCTATTTTTGTAATTTTTAATTTTTGTAAAACAATTTTAATTACTAACAATTGTAGAATTAAATCCTATATGCAAAATGCGACATATTTTTGTATTTTTTATTAATTTATCAAATAAACACGCACAGACAAATACAAATAATTATTCAAAATATCACAAAATATCACAAAATTGCACACCAAAGAAAAATCATTTTATTTTTGAATTTTTTTGGGGAGTAATTCTCATATAGGGCAAAAATCACGTGCTTACAGGCACGAGTCAATTCCTCGACCTTAATGCTCAACTCGCCCCTTAGATCGACAATCTCTGCTTCCCTCCACCCAAGCTCAGTAGTTAAGGAGGCCACCCGTGCTTGAAGGTCAGCATTATCAGCCATCACCCCTTTGCTCACCTCGAGCTTATCCTCCTTGGCCTTGAGAGCCGCCTCAAGCTCGCTGCACCAACCGATGGCTTTCATTAGCTCATCATCCCGCTCCTTTAGCTCCTCAACTTTCCTTATCAACTCTTCCTCCTTCTGTTTAAGCCCGTCATGAAACAGCTGAAACTCGCTATCTTGGTTAAAGACGTCAGCCAGTGTTCGGTGCTTGGTACGGTACTCTTTGTACTTAGAGGTCACCTTCTTAAAAATGGCCGTCCTCCGCTCCTCCCGCCGGTCACACTCAATCCCCATGATAAGAATCTGACATGCAAAAGAAAAATGTTAGAATGAGCAGATTACGCATGCGAAACAAATCCTAACATTAAAAAGCACTTACTCGCAAAGCCATGCCAGAAATACTCAGCGATAGCTTCGCATCGCTCATCGCTTGCAGCGCCGTGTTCTCAGAAGCCGCGCACAAGGGAGAAAAGGACGGCACCGCCCGTTTAGAGTTGTCCAAAAGGTCATAACCCGCGGGAATGCTTACGTGACGGTTAAGACCATCCGTCCTCACCTCCACGCGAGTATTCCTCTCCAAGAAGGCCTGTACCTCTTCAGGATCGATGTCCGAGCTAGATCCATCGTCCCCCCTAGGTACCACCATATCCTTCTCCGCTGCTGACGACGCATCACCTTCTGCGGTCCTTACAAGCTCCTCGTCATCATGCACCCCGGCCCCAGAGGGCCTCCCCTTCGCAACAGTATCCGTCGTAAACATGGCCCTTATATCTGATGTAAGTGCAAATGCTGCTTCCAAAATAATGAGTTTCTCCGGTTCGATATCAGTAACGACAACCTTCCCGAGCTCTATCTTTTGCCTTTTTCTTGATGGCAACTCCTCTTCATTAGACGACTCATCTACAAGATGATAGATAGGTCGGGAAGAGACCCCATCCCGCATAACAATCTGAGGGTCGGAATCTCTCATCGACGAAGTTTGAGTACGACCTCTATGAATGGATTCGGCCAAAGCAAACTGCATCCCAGCCGATGCGATAGCTTCGCGAAACGCCGGCATCAGAGCCTTCTTCTTAGAAATTTGCCGACTTAGCGCCAAAGGAGGTCGCATCAACAGGCAATGGTAAACAACAGAAAGATGAAGCAAAAACACTTACCAAACGGAACCTTAGGTCCAAAACGCTTGTGGAAAGCCGCCCAATCACGAATCCCTACCATATGAGGCAACACGCGAGTCACCCAATCTTCAATGTCAAAGACAGGAGAGGGTGCACGCCTTTCAACTGAAAAAAACAAACCATGAGTGAGCTAAAAATGAAAGGACGACAGAAGACAACAAGTGCACAATAGAAGACACTTAAGATTATGATTCCACTGCTTAGGAAACCCAGTCGGGTCCACCACCAAGTGCTCGGTCTTGATAAAGAAATATTTGGGCCAGAACTTCCGATTCGTTCTATCATCCATTCTGACTACCAACCCACTCGTCCCACGATGTCGTAGGTGTATCATGGTACCTTTATAGAAACTCGGTGCAAATAAGTGCAGTAGATGACGAATACTAACCTCACAACCAGCCAACTCCACGTACTTTGTCAGCATCAAGAAAGCTTTATACAAGTAAGGAGAGAGCTACGATGGGCAAATGTTGTAAAACCAGCAAAATTCCTCTGCTAGAGGAAGAAGAGGAAAAGTATAACCGATCAAGAATGGGTAGACATAGAAGGCGCAATACCCGGGTCGATGGACCTCCACGATGTCGCCACCGGCCGGAATTATCTCGACATGGGGAGAGATTCGATACTTGGACCGAAGGTTGGCTATATGAGACGGTCCAGTCTCGGAGAGCACATGAGTGGGAGCAGGAGTAATTTTGATTTTCACCGATTAGTGACGTAAATATTCTTAAATCCTAATTAGAAAAAGTTAAAAAGTATTGCATGATGAATCAAGCCTATTTGACCAAGCTTCTTCTTAGTCCAGAAGTGCTTTTTCTTTTTTTAAAAAAGTACTTTTTTCTAAACCTGAGGTCTTTGGCCAAGTTTTTTTTGGAAAAAATGCTTTTGGAAAGAAACAGAAGCATTTTTGAGAAGAAAAAAAAAGTAGATTCTCCCCAAAAGCAAAAACAGAAGCAGTCTTTTCTTCTTACCAAAAATACCCTTAGCAAAATATAGTATATTCCAAAATAACCTTACTTATTCTAAAACTAATACTTAGGATATTAATCTATAAATGTTTTTCTTATTTTTCGGATAGCTTTCTAATATATAGTGACTTCTGGGGTAAATATTTATATTTGTTGAATAAATTTTTGATATATTTAAATCAACTTAAAAGAATTAATATACAATTATAACATCATGCATGTACGTGTAAATGTCGTGTCATGCATAGGTATAGGTGTAAAGAACATCATCAAGCCTCTGAGGGCAATCCATCATATCATCTCGTTCACTGTGAGCAAAATCATCAACATATACCAACTGATCAGGTGGTGCTGCGTATATAACGTCGTAACCTTTTCCCATTTCCCATGTACATATACATACATATATACGCGTATATAACATCGTCTGGTCATGGATCAATGTACATATATAAATGAATGCAATGCATGAGAAGTACGTCAATAAAATCCTTCATATATAAACAAATTGAACATGAAAAAATTAATAATTATTTTAAAATCTCTTCACAGTTTTAAGGGAGAAGTAGTTCAAGATATATATAAGTAATAAACATCTCTCGTGTAAATTTTATATTTAAGATTAAAAAGTAAAAGTAAGATCCTTTATATTATTCCTATGAGAGTTTGTAGTACGTAAACTTTATGTTTACATGTTGACCAATGATTGTCCGGTGACTATACCATAATCTGTTCAAAGTTGACATTTGATTAACATTAATATACTAAAATTATATTTTTCGTGTTATAAGATCATTTTGCCTTTGATTAATATTATGAAGTAAACTTTATCAACTTACGTATTTTCTGAGACCCATGAACAGACGAAAGAATAATAGGATACATGGAGAATCAAGAACATAGGCACCTCTAATACTTCTATGAATAGAGTCATTTATGGAAGTTGTGCATTTTCTCGTTTCGTTTATGTCGTATGGATCATGCCAAAAGAAAGAAGGATTTAACCTTAACATACCTAGAGTAGGGAAAAAATCCGTATAATATTCTTGAAAAGATTGCACCGTACTCTTTTAGAACCGCAAAATTTTACGTTGCTACGGCTCTAACAATTCTCGTTAGAATTGTTTGGTTGCAAGAATCTTGTTGAAAGCTCGCTGAATGGAGTTTGAACGTCTGGTTTGAAACTGTTTTGAATATGAATTTAGGAAGAAACCAAACCTATAATATCTTACATTTACTTACACGTAAGTATCTTATAATTACTTTAGATGGCCACTAAGCCAATATGACTAAGAGTCATAGGCTTTAATAGTGGCTTGCTGCCACGTGGGGGTGGGGTGAAAATTATTAATCTTTATTCACTTATTAGGTAATTAGGTAATGTCCCGTTACCTGGTAATTAACCAATTACCCGCATAATTAAGAATTGTCTCACATTACTTAAAATTTTACTCATGTTTAATATACTTTATATATCATACTATCACAATCATATGGTACCTTGTATGGCACTAGTCCATAAATATCGGGTATTATAGCTCGGACCGTATTTTATCCCAAATCGACAACCTTCAACGAAACTCACTTTCTTTAATTCGTGTACCCTTTTATCCTTCATGGTACTTACTTATCGCTTGTTATAAATAGCATAAATATGTTGACCTCAAGATAATCTACCCCAAGTCTATGTCAATTAACTGAAGACGAAACTTTAATGTACGAGAAACGTGAGATATAACATCTTTCCCCCCTTAGAAACATTCGTCCTCGAATGTTTAACTCCTCGGGATCTATATAACTTTGGCAGAGTCGCCTTTGTAACAACACTACTACCAACTCTTCCTGTAGAAATTCAATAATTCAACACAACATATAACCACAATCATCAATAACGACAATGACCTCACATGACCAATGACAATAACTAACACAAGAATCCATACACGTAACTTAAGGTTATGACGTCTTAGTCAGACCCTTCTCTGAAGGAAATAAGTAGGGATATCTAGACTTCATGTCTTCCTCAGCCTCCCAGGTCATTTATTCCACATTGTTTTTTCTCCAAAGTACTTTCACCGAAGCTACATCTTTAGTTCTCAATCTCCGAACTTGTCTGTCTAATATAGCAATGGGAGTTTCTTCATATGATAGCTGCTCTGTGACTTGAACGTCGTCAACTAACACAACTTTGGAAGGATCTCCGATACATTTACGGAGCATGGACACGTGAAAGACTGTATGTATAGACTCCAAGTCCGAAGGCAAGCCTAACTCATATGCTACCTGGCCTACCTTGTGTATGATCCTATATGGTCCAATGTACTGAGGGCTAAGTTTTCCATTTTTCCGAACCTCATAACGCCTTTCATCGGTGATACCTTTAGGAATACCCAATCGTCAATCTGAAATTCCAAGTCTTACTATCGATTATCCGCATAAGACTTCTGATGGCTTTGAGCTGCTAACAACCTTTCCTGTATACGCTTAATTTTCTTGATTGCCTGTTGTACCAATTCTGGCCCTACTAACGTAGTTTCCCAAACATCGAACTACCCTATAGGCGACCTACAATTCCGTTCGTAAAGAGCTTCGTATGGAGCCATCTGAATACTAGAATGGTAGCTATTATTATATGCGAACTCAATAAGCGGAAGATGATCATCCCAGCTACCCTTGAAGTCCATCACACAAGCTTGTAACATATCCTTAAGTGTCTGAATAGTACGCTCAGTCTGTCCGTCTGTCTGGGGATGAAATGTTGTACTAAGACTTACCTGAGTCCCCAATCCTTTTTGGAAGGACCTCCAGAAGTTAGCTGTAAATTGAGCTCCTCTATTCGAGATAATAGATACAAGGACATCATGCAGTCATACTATCTCCTTAATATAAAGCCTTGCATAATATTTTGTGGAATATGTAGTCCTAACGGGCAGAAAATGAACTGACTTTGTAAGTATCAACAATCACCCATATTGAATCGAACTTATGCTGGGTACGAGGTAAGCCTACGATGAAATTCATATTGATTAGTTCCCATTTCCAAGTCAGAATCTCCATAGCCTGCAATAATCCACCAGGTTTTTGATGCTCAATCTTAACATGCTGGCAGTTAGGACACTGAGCAACAAACTCCGCTATATCCTTTTCCATTCCTTCCCACTAATATACTTCCATGATATCATGATACATCTTTGTCGCTCCTAGATGGATAGAATAATGAGAATAATGAGTTTCTCCCATAACCTGCCGATGCAGCCCTGCAACATTAGGGACACATAATCATCCTCGATACGTGAGGACCCTATCTTCTGTAATTTCAAATGGTGCCTTCTCCTTCTGAGGGGTGGTATCCTTATAATGAACTAACATAGGATCCTCGTACTGGCTTTCCTTTACTTCAGTTACTAAAGAGGATGTTGTTGTATCTTGAATAGTAATTCCAATATCACTTGAGTCCAGTAACCGAACCCCAAGACTAGCTAGCTGATGAACCTCATGGGCTATTCCCCTCTTTTCTAGCTGTAAATATGACAGGCTACCCATAGATCTATGGTTGAGGGCATCAGCTACTACGTTCGCCTTCCCCGGATGGTATAAAATATCGAAGTCATAGTCTTTAAGTAGCTCCAACCATCTCATTTGACGTAAATTCAATTCCTTTTGCTTGAAGATATATTGGAGGCTCTTATGACCCGTATAGATATCAACATGAATGCCATACAAGTAGTGCCTCCACATCTTTAGTGCATGAACCACCGCGGCTAACTCTAAATCATGGGTTGGGTAGTTCTTCTCGTGCTTTCTTAGTTGTCTAGAAACATAAGCTATAACCTTACCATGCTGCATCAGAACACAACCCAATCCAATGCTTGAAGCGTCACAATAGATAACATAACCATCGGTCCCTTCTGGGAGCGTTAGAACCGGTGCTGAAGTTAATCTGTCCTTTAATGCCTGGAAACTCCGTTCACAAGCATCAATCCATTGAAACTTTGCTCCCATCTGTGTCAACTTTGTTAAATATACTTAAACGGAAGAAAATCCCTCTACAAATCTCTTGTAATAGCCTGCCAAACCGAGAACGCTACGAACCTCCGTCGGTGTTGTGGGTCTAGGCCAAGTCTTTATTGCCTCAATCTTTTGTGTATCCACCCGGATGCCTTCACCCGAAATGATATGCCCAAGGAAACCTACAGAGTTCTACCAGAATTCATATTTAGAGAATTTTGCATGCAGTTTTCCTTTTTGTAGAACTCTGAGCACAGTACGCAAATGATCTGCATGCTAAGCCTCTGAACGAGAATACACCAATATATCGTCGATAAATATAATTACGAACAGATCTAAAAAGGGCCTAAACACACGGTTCATCAAATCCATGAATACTGCTGGGGCATTGGTCAAACCGAACGACATAACACGAAACTCAAATTGCCCATATCTGGTCCTGAATGCTGTCTTCGGAATATCTTCCTCCTTAACCCTTACTTGATGGTACCCGGACCTCAAGTCTATCTTTGAAAAACACTTGGCACCTTGCAACTGATCAAATAAATCATTAATCCTCGAGAGCGGGTACTTATTCTTGATCATCACCTTATTCAGCTGTCTATAATCAATATACATCCGTAAGGAACCATCTTTCTTCCTCACAAATAACACAGGTGCTCCCCACGGTGATATACTAGGCTGATAAAGCCTTTTTCAAGCAAGTCCTTTAGTTGTTCCTTCAACTCTTTCAGCTATACAGGGCCATTCTATAGGGAGGAATAGATATTAGACGAGTATCTGGTAGTAGGTCAATAGCAAACTCAATTTCTCGCTCTGGCGGAAGACCCAGAAGCTCATCGGGAAAAACATCGGAAACTCATTAACCACAGGGATGGACTGAATGGTTGGTGACTCTACTTCCATATCCTGAACCCGAACTAAGTGATAAATATAGCCCTTTCTGATCATCTTCCTTGCATTGAGATAGGAAATAAATCTACCTCTCGGCGACATTGTATTACCTTTCCACTCCAAAATAGGCTCCCCTGGAAATTGAAATCGGACTATCTTTGATCTACAATCAACGTTGGCATGACAAGAAGCCAACCAATCCGGACCCATTATAATATCAAATTCTACCATATCTTGATTAGGTCCGCTACGTTAGATCGACTATGAACTACTATTATACAACCCCTATATACTCGCTTAGCTATCACTGAGTCCCCAACAAGTGTAGACACCTCAAAAGGTTTAACCAATTCAGGTTTTATTCCAAACTTACTAGAAACCAATGGAGTAACATATGATAAGGTGGAACCTAGGTCAATCAGTGCATATACATCATATGAGGAAACTGATAATATACCTGTAACAACATCAAGTGATGATTCATGATCATGTCGTCCTGCCAACGCATAAATGCGGTTCATAGGACCACTCGAGCTAGATGTTCCGCCTCTGCAACTACCACAACGCATTGGTGTTTGTGAACCTTGCCTAGGGGGCGTACTGATGATGACGAACCAACTATAAATCCCGCTGGCTGAGCTATGCTTGCCTCACCTCTCGTCGGACAATCCCTCATAATATGGAAAGGAGAACCACAAGTATAACAAACACCTAACCCCATACGGCACTGCCCAACATGTTGTTTACCATACTGAGCATATCATGGTAAGGGAGGCCTCATTTGACTTGACTCACCCCTATACTTAGAACTTGAGGCCCTGGAATTCTAACCAGGCCCTGAATATGTAGAATGATCAAATCTCTTATCGCCAAACTGAGGGGGTGCGCTAGCCTATGGCTGGGCTAGATACCTCGGGTATTGTTGCCTCTGACCACCTCGAAACTCACCAGAAGGACCCGAAGACCTCGCTATCTTATTCTGGGCCATATCATGCTCACGATCGACCCTCTGTTTTTGTTTACGCTCCTCTACACCCTGAGCGTATGCCTGAATATGAGAAATATCCATGTCTGGCTGAAGTGAGACCGACATACAATCGTTAAGCAAGTGCGGATCTAACCCCATAACAAACTGGTGAACCCGATCCTCCATCTTAGATAATATAGTGGGAGCATACCTAACCAACGAATCAAATTGAAGACTGTACTCCCAAACACTCATGTTACCCTGCCAAGGGTCAAGAACCTATCAACTCTGGCCCGCCTAAGCTCTGGTGGAAGATAATGACGAAGAAAAGCTTCTGTAAACTCCTGCCATACTGCTGGAGGGGCATTCTCACCTTTGGACAACTCCCAAGACTAGTACCAATTAACTGCAACATCTTGAAGTCTATAGGAAGCTAACTCAACTAAATTAGTCATAGTGGACTTTATTACCCTCAAAGTCCTCTGCATTCTATCGATAAATACCTGAGGGTCTTCGTTTGGATTTGCCCCATAAATACCGGAGGGTCCAAATTAATGAAATCACGAACCCTCACACTGACGGGCCTATCTACATGACCAATACCTACTTCCTGACGCCGAGCCTGCACGGCTGCTAATTGAGTTAATAGCTGAATAACATCTCTCATCTCTTGACCCGGTGCATCTGGCTGAGGGGTTGAACGTACAGGGGCAGGCGCTGGAGCTGGTGCCCTTCGGGGCTCTTCTAGAGAGGGCGGGGTATGTGAAGTCTGAGATGGAATCTCACTATGAGACTCTCCCCGAGACCTGGTAACTCGTGGCGCTCGACTAGTAGTCTCACCAGCCACAGACTTTCCTTTCTGGGCGGCTGTAGTCTTCGGAGGCATCGCTGAAAACGTAATATATTTTAGGAACATGAATTCTTATACCGCACGATCTAAGATAAAAAGAGAGGATAACATCCTATATGTCATGTAGCCTCCTGTCTATAAGTGTGGTTCACAACACACCCATAAGCAAGACTCTACTAGACACGGTCTGTAGACAACCTAGGACAGAACTACTCTGATACCACATACGACCCAAACCGATGAGCCGCGATGGGTGTCCGAGTCCTACCTGTCGAACACCCTTAAGCATGCGTTTAAGATATAAACATGAATAACATATGCGAGGGAAATCTGTCCAAAAGACACATGTACATATACATGCGGAAATACAGTGGGGCGAGCCAACAAGGCTACTATAGACAACTATATACCCAAAACTGGAAGCCGACAAGGCCACATGCTATCCAACTATACATAACTATCTACAGACCTCTAATAGAAATACAACTGTACAAAGACGGGACTGAGCCACATCATACCCATATATATATATATATATATACAAGCATATCGTACCAAAATCAAAAGCAGCTCCGGATCAAGTGGAGCACGCCAACTCTTGTTGATCAAGGATCCTAAGAAGGGGGACCGTCGACTTGCCTACCTGCACCTGCGGGCATAAAACACGGGCCCCGGGAAAATAGGACATCAGTAAGAATAATGTATTGAGTATGTTAAGCATGAAAATCAGTACATAAGAGACATAAATGAAACATGGAATAAGGAATTCCGCCTGTAAGTTTACTTAACTTTGCAAATCCTGAAACAATTATAACATCATGCACGTGTGTATAAATGTTGTGTCATGGATAGGTATAGGTCTACATAACATCATCAAGCCTCTGAGGCCAACCCATCATAGCATCTCGGCTACTATAGGCAAAATAATCAACATATACCAACTGATCAGGTGGTGATGCGCATATAACACCGTAACCTTTTTTCCATTTCCCATATATATATATACATTCATACATACATACGCGTATATAACGTCGTCTGGTCATAGGTCAATGTACATGTATAAATAAATGCAATACATGAGAAGTACGTCAATAAAATCCTTCATATATAAATAAATTGAACATGAAAACATTAATAATTATTTTAAGATCTCTTCAAAGTTTTTAAGGGAGAAGTAGTTCAAAGATATATATAAGTAATAAACATCTCTCGTGTAAATTTTATATTTAAGATTAAAAAGTAAAAGTAAGATCCTTTATATTATTCGTATGAGAGTTTGTAGTACGTAAACTTTATGTTTACATGTTGACCAGTGATTGTCCGATGACTATACCATAATCTGTTCAAAGTTGACATTTGATTAACATTAATATACTAAAATTATATTTTTTGTGTTACAAGACCATTTTGCCTTTAATTAATATCATGAAGTAAACTTTATCAACTTACGTATTTTCTGAGACCCATGAACAGACGAAAGAATAATAGGACACATGGAGAATCAAGAACATAGGCCCCTCTAATACTTCTATGGATAGAGTCATTTATGAAAGTTGTACATTTTTTCGTTTCGTTCATGTCGTATGGATCATGCCAAAAGAAAGAAGGATTTAGCCTTAACATACTTGGAGTAGGGGAAAAATCCGTATAATATTTTTGAAAAAGATTGCACCGTACTCTTTTAGAACTGCAAAATTTTACGTTGCTACGGTTCTAACAATTCTCGTTGAAATTGTTTGGTTGCAAGAATCTTGTTGAAAGCTTGCTGGATGGAGTTTGAACGTCTGGTTTGAAACTGTTTTGAACACGAATTTAGGAAGAAACCAAACTTTGTAATGTCTTATGAAACCAAACCTATAATATCTTGCACTTACTTACACGTAAGTATCTTATAATTACTTTAGATGGCCACTAAGCCAATATGACTAAAGAGTCATAGGCTTTAGTAGTGGCTTGCTGCTACGTGGGGTACGGGTGGAAATTATTAATCGTTATCTACGTATTAGGTAATTAGGTAATGTTCTATTATCCGGTAATTAACCAATTACCCGCATAATTAAGAATTGTCTCACATTACTTAAAATTCTACTCATTTTTAATATACTTTATACATCATACTATCACAGTCATATGGTACCTTGTATGGTATTAGTCCATAAATATCGGGTATTATAGCTCGGACCGTATTTTATCCCAAATCGACAACTTTCAACGAAACTCATTCTCTTCAATTCGTGTACCCTTTTATCCTTCATGGCACTTACTTATCGCTTGTTATAAATAGCATAAATATGCTAACCTCAAGATAATCTCATCCCCAAGTCTATGTCAACTAACTGAAGACGAAACTTTAACGTACGAGAAACACGAGATGTAACAATTTTTTAGGGTTTCTTGGGAATATCCCATATAAATAGTAAGAGATAGAGAACAAAAACGGACTTCACTTTCTGAGAAAAAGACATTGTAAAAGGTTGACTCAAGAGAATATACAAAAAATTGTCTTGTTCATTGATTGTATTCATGTGCATATTACTCAATCTTGATCCACAAGATCCAAATATTCCATAACCATCTCCACTTTTCGTATTTCCACGTTGTTGTCAAGGGAAGGAACCATCCAAATCATACAATAATTGGGTAGTGGATTCCTTCTTATTACATTTATTGCCATCTCTTACATTCATTACATATTTATGTTATCATATTATTACATTCATTGAATATAAACGTGCTCTTTAGCACCATCAAACGTGGTGCACTACATCAATTTCTCAACACATTTGATCTAGAATTTATTATCCTTGAATAAGATTCACCTTATATCTCATCATTAATTTAGTTTAACTAAAAGATTCAACATTTTTTTGGTCGAACAGTACATAGTATTAGTTCATACCAGAAAATGACTGAGGAGTATGTTTGCATGCCTGGTGACCAGTTCTATAGAAAGAGAACAGTGTTGAATTCTCACTAGGGGTGGCAAATGGGCGGGTTGGGTTGAATTTGGGCGGGTCAAGATGAGTTAGGTCAATAAATGGGTCATTGCCCAACCCAGCCCAAAGAGTACTTGGGCTAAGATGGGTTGGGTTAAGATAGGCTAAACAATGGGTCATAACCCAACCCGCCCAATTTGACTCATGGTTTAGAACCATGCTCATCTTGCATAAAAAAAGCCTTTTACCTTAAAATGTGTAAGTCGAAAAAAAAATTGGGGGTGGGGATGGGGGTGGAGGTGGAGCGGGTGGGTGATGTATTTTATAGAAAAACGAAAAAAAAATAGAAAATAGAAAATTAAAAATAGAAAAAAACGTAATTTTTTTTTTGAAATACAAAAAAAAAGTAAATTTTTTTTTTTGATGGGAGGGGAGCGGGGGGGTGGGGCAGGAAAAAAACAGAAAATTGAAAATACCAAAAAAAAGTAAAAACATTTTTTTAGGGGAGGGGGGTTTTGTGGGGGTGGGTGGTGCAGAAAAAATAACAGAAAATTGAAAATACAAAAAAAAAGTAAAAATTTTTTTAGGGCAGGAGGGTTTTGCGGGGGTGGGTGGTGAAGAAAAAAATAGAAAATTGTAAAAATACATAATGGGTCAGAATGGACTATAAAATATAATGGGTTAAATTGGTCTAAGCCCAAATTGACCCATGAGCTAAATTATTTGTAACCCAACTCATTAATCTCTGGGCGGAATAGGTGGGTTTGAGCTCAAATTGTCACCCCTAATTCTCACGTAAAGCTCGTCTCACTCCGATATTACAAAAACTACTTAGTTTTCTAGCACTAAAAGTTCTGTATATCTCTATCGAGACCGAAAGACTCCTAATAAATATTGGACCTCTAGTACACCTTGTAATGATGGATGTCAAAACTTAATACAGATCTTTTCCTGTCAGTATCTCCTATTTTCCCCTAAGTTTACAATTAGCCTAAACATGTTTTCCAACCATATCAATCCCCAAAAAGGGTATCTGAATATGTCTGAGGCCAGGAGTTTGATCCAGCACTCATCCTAAAACTTTATTCTTGTCATCTCTTTTGTTACTATATATTCCAATTTTATCACATGTCCATATTGTTCTCTTTTGTGTTACAAGATACAAATTCCAGGATTAGACACTACACAAATAGACTGATTAGCATCTTCAACCATACCACTTTGAAGATAGCTTGATTGTTCTTCTTCTGCTAACACTGACTTGCTCTGCTCTGTTGTTTTTAGAGTTCTACCTTCCGAAAATAACAGATGCAACTTACATCGACATTGACAACATGATATTTCATGAACAAGGGAAGGAGGACAATACACGTCATTGACACTTGGTAAGGCAATTAATATAACTCGTCCTAAAATAACTACTACCTAAGACAGCATACAAGAAAGCAGAGGAAAGGAGACCACCAATCAACCAAGTCTTGAACACAATCCTTTCAGAAATCAGAAAATACTAAGGCAATGGCCTGATTAGAAACTTAAAATGCTCAATCGAGTGTTACGCAACTCAATGTCATAAATAACAGAGTTGGATCAATATAAGCTCCATTAAGTAATTAGTAGTATTTACAAGTCCAGAAAGTTATACTAGCACCAAAAAGTGTAGGCTTGCATTTGCAAGAAAAGAGATGAATTAACTTCATGTGGTATTATGTATACTAGTATATAAAACATCTAGAATCTGCAATTTATCATCTCTATACAAATTTTCCTAATTTATACAGATAGATGTATCATATGCATATCTATGAGCTAAAATTTTGTGTTAATAAAATAATGGATCAAAGCAGACTTCAGATAGCTGCATTTTCCTAATCTGCATTTCTCAATTTGTGGTGTCATCCTGGCGCGGAGGTCATGCTAATGTTCTCTGTATCATTCTAATTTTAATGGATGCCCCCGAAGGGATATCTGGAGCAACAGCAGAGTGCAAAAATTATATACACTGCACCTCTCCACTATTCAAATACTTCTAGGAAGCTATTGAAGGTGCTCACTCTCACGCACCTCCTTCAATTGCATATTCAGTTTATCTGTATGACCATTTTGAAGATTATATTCTGTCAGTATCCTTTGTATAAAACCATCCGACATAACTCCAGCTTCTAGCATGTGGTTATATAAGGATACGGCATCCACTAATCTTCCAACCTTGCAGTAACCATGAATCAAAATCCCATATGTTACAACATCAGGTAATATATGAGTGCTTAACATAGAAGTAAACACTAGAGATGCATCTTCAATCATCCCCCTTTTGCAAAGACCATCAATCAGAATGCTATAACTCACAATATTTGGAGACACATTATTCCTGAGCATCTCTTCGAGAAGGTCAAAGGCAGTTTCCATGCAAGAGGATTTATAGTAGCCATCAATCAAACAGCTGTACGTGACCACATTAGGAGATGGACCTTTCTCCAGCATTTCGGAGAATAGTGACATTGCATCATCCATTCTACCTTCTTTGCAGAATGCATCAATCAAAATGGTCATGGTGATAGTGTTGTACCCACTTGGTTCGTGTTTCATCTCTTCATAAAGTTGAATGGCATTATTCAACATCTTCATGGAGCAGTAACCGCAGATCATAGTGTTGTATGTCACAATATCAGGCGGTGGCCCGCACTCTAAGACCTCGTTGAACAGTACCCGAGCATTTTTTAACTGACTTTCCTTGAAAAATGCATTTATGAGAACATTGTACAAGGCTATATCAAGATTTATACAGGTCCTTGTCATCAGCTCAAAAACCTGCAGTCCAGCAGTTAGATTGTTCCATTTGCAAAGCCCATCGATGAGAATGCAATATGTAATGACATCAGGAAGAAAACCCTTCTTGAGCATCTGGAAGAAAAATGCAAGGGCTTCATCACATCTCCCTTGCTCACAGATGCCTTTGATAACTACTGTATGAGTAACTACATCGGGTAATATATTCCAAGCACCCATTTGCATGTATACGTTTACCATGTTATTAACTTGTCTCAATCTGCAAAATCCGTCAATTAATGTGTTAAAAATATAAATATTTGGACTTATACCACTTTTAACAGCTTGGTAAAAGAATCTCATGGCACCACACATCCAGCCCTGTTTGCAAAGACCATTTATAATCACATTGTAAACCACAACATCAGGAATGTTTCCCTTCATAAGCATCTCCTTGTACAAAACAAACCCATCTTTCAGCTTCCCGGCCTTGCAGAAACCATCTATAAGACTGCTGTACATCAATAGAGATGGTTCAGTACCATGTTTCACCATTTGACAAAACATACCAAGAGCCTCAAGAAGCCGATCCTTTTGACATAAGCCATTCACAAGGATGCCATACGTAACTGTAGTTGGCAGGACTCCTTCCTTTAACATTCTCTTGAAAGTCTGAACACCTTTTGCTACTTCTCCATTTTGGATATATGCATCTATTATAGAACTTAAAATAACTGCATCTAACTTAATGCCTTTATCTAAAGCTGCTGAAAGTAGCTGACCTCCCTCCCCTAACTTCCCGGCCTTAAACAGACTGTCAATCAGAATACTATAAACAATTAGATCAGGATCTATACCCCTTGCTATCATAAGAACATAAAGCCTGAATGCCTCTTCTAATCTTCCCTCCTTACAGTAACCGTTTATTAATGTGCTAAACGTCACAACACTTGGCATTGGACCTTCCTCTAACATCAATAAGAAGAATTTATACATATCATCTGTACACTTACTCTCGTAAAGACTCTTCAAAATCTTATTACATGCAACAATATCCAATGAAAACCCTCTCTTAACCAGTTCCTTATGGAAGTCTAAACTCAGTCGAACCTCACCAATCTTTACAAAACCATTCATCACGAAACTATACACGTCAACGCCATGTGTCTGCTCTTTACTAAATCGACTTCTCATGATTCCATAAACATCCAAAACAATATTAACACACCTCGAATCGACCAAACAACGTAGAAACCTCAACATTGCATACTGTGACAATGGAACACCCATTTCACACATTTGAAAAAACAACTCAACGGACACATCAATCTCCTCAATCCTACAATAATTCTCAAGAAAAAAGCTATAAACAGTACTCCTATTCGAACCGTAATTCCTAAACCCCTTCTCAAACACCGCAACACAATCAAAATACCCATACTTTTCAACCATTTTACCAAAAACCCATCTTGCAGGATCAAACATACGCTTAAAGAGAAGCAAATGAGCAAGGCAAGCATAAGATTCAAGTGCGTGATTAAGCCCAATAACATTTTCAGACCACTCAAAGAACCTAATTGCCGAAAAGGGTTTTGAGCTAAGATTATAAAGAATTGGTTCAACATGAGTTGGTTGTAAATTGGACAGTGTACGAGGTTCAGGCAATTGAAAATTATCATCTTGGTGAAATGCTGAAGTAATTTGATTGATTAGGGGATTTGATTGAGAATATGTGCGATAAAAATAGAGACTTGAAATGGGTTTGAGAAGAAAAGGAGGTACCTTTGATGAAATTGCCATGAGACTGAGTAAACTGTTGAATTTTTGCCATTTATTGGAGCTGAGATTTTTTCCCTTGGGAAGATATCTGAGCATTTAGAGAGGGGTTTTCAACTTCAAGTTCTTGTTACTGGGACATGGTGGGTTTTACTGGGGTTTTGGTAGGTTTCCCTTTTTTCGTTTTTCCTTCTTTTTTAGGGGAGTTTTGGTGTTTAAGTTTAGAGCCTCCAGTTGTCACTAATTTGCACTTCGGCCCCCTCAATGTCATGAATCATGATATTTTCTATTTTTCAATTAATTATTAGTGGAGCACATCTACGATTTTCTTGATAATCTGCATGGAGTATAAGCATTTCGAAAATTTACATCAGCTAGGTTACTTTTTTTTTTTGTTTTGATGAATTATAGGGCTAGAAGCGAATTTTATTTTATGAGTGAAATTATATTAACTTAAGTGATAAATTAAAGTAAGAATATATATTAATTAATTATGACTTGGTGACAGTAGTGTATATTAAGACACATGGTAAATATACAACAATTCTACTAGTACAAGATTTTACGAGGGATGAATTTCAATAAAAGTTTGAACATTCGTGTATATACCTCAATAGAAGAGGAAACAAGGGCAACAAATGAGTTTTTGAATAGGTGTAACCAAACAAAGGCAAAGCACTAGGTTGCGCATCCATGGTTTTCCTGATTTATTTTTAACTCAAGTATTTTGGTTTTGAACGTACAAATGAACACAATCATGATTAAGCAACAAATATTTGAGAAGCCGCACACTGGAGAAACTATCTCTCATCTTCATTAATTTTACTACTACATACACAGTAGTACTTTTTCGGCAGGTTTAATGACAACCAAAAATGTAGCACGAGAGTCCCAGTTTTGGCATTAAAGTTCACTCTCTGCCTCTTGCATGAGAATAAAGAAGATAACAATATTGTGTCAAAATATTCTGCCAGAATCAAACAGCTAAACATTTTCATAGTAGAAATGAGAAAGAGAAATACATTAAATGACGTTACAACAGTATTAAACCCTCCTCCATCACCACCCAACTCTTGTAAAAATAACCTAAAAGGAGGAAGAAAGGGAAAAAAACTATGAAACAAACTAGTCACTAAGCAGAAATTGAAGGGTATAACAAATGCCAAGCATGGCTTTAATATCAAACTCAGTGCAATTCATTCCAGCCATAGCTGCAAATCCAAAGTTACTGGAATGGTCGCACTGTCACTGCTAGCAAGTTATACAACAAAGAATATCCAGGATGATGAGAATAATGCTGCATGTTCAGGTATGCCCTCTTAGCTAAGAGCCACCAGCCCTGATAAAACACGTGCATCAGTTAAAAGGTAATAACTCCGAAAAATCATTTCAGCGAATAAGCAGATTGCTAATTCCAAAAAAAAAAAAAAAAAAAGAAGGGGGGGAAGCAAATAAGGAGATTGCCAATGCAGGTATCATTTTGATCACACAACCGCATAATACGCGTACATCTTTGTTTTGATAGGTAAAATTGTGAAACTAATTATGTTCCCTGGCCAATGTATCCATGTGTCATATCACAATTCAGATGCAACTCCATTTCTGCGTCTAACCAACACATCAAATAATCATTACTTCAAAATTCTCAATTTTCATTTTCTTAGTATTGCAGACCATCTTTAATAATTGATCAGAACAAGAGCATACAAGTGAATAATGTAAAGTGTAAACCAACAAAAGAGTTACTCCTTTATCCGAGCTTACCAGTACTGCCTGCCTCTTTTATCACCCCATATTAGGTTGTTGCTATCCTGGAACCAGATGCAAATCTTCGCAACATATATTCCATTTACCTTTACTGAAAAGGTGGCGATAGAATTTCAAGATCATCAAAAAAATCAAACTTCCCTCCTTATTTTCTGGGGATAA
Source organism: Nicotiana sylvestris (assembly GCF_000393655.2). Taxonomy (NCBI): domain Eukaryota; kingdom Viridiplantae; phylum Streptophyta; class Magnoliopsida; order Solanales; family Solanaceae; genus Nicotiana; species Nicotiana sylvestris. Next base: position 110,272,781 of record NC_091064.1, read on the forward strand.
ATTTTCCCCCTCTTTTTGGTGTTAGCCACAATGTGTGTCACCAGGCAAATAAGGAGCACTACATATTAAGAGTAACGAACATCAAACTATGAAAAGATGGGTATAAGATGCTTCAAGTTGCAGCACGCTGAATTTCTCGATGCTTCCTTTAGCAGGATTCTTGAGTTACTTCAAAAACTTAACGAAATGAATCCTGCTGCCCCATATACCTTTACTTAAAGAGGACCTCAGGAACTTAGTTTTCACTATATCAGAATAAGTACATCCATGTTCCCCTGTGCAACTACATGCCCCTACATCAACCCAAAAGTACACAATCAACCACACATAATAGAGGTTAAAGTTCTGTAGGTGCACTGCTTAGGGACAACAGCCAATTTGCTACGTCATAACTGAATGTTGCAGGCAGCAAATGCTGGTGCACTATGTGGTCAGTCTACCTCTTTCCAGAATCAATCCCAACCCAAAAGTACACAATCAACCACACGTAATAGAGGTTAAAGTTCTGTAGGTGCACTGCTTAGGGACAACAGCCAATTTGCTACGTCATAACTGAATGTTGCATGCAGCAAATGCTGGTGCACTATGTGGTCAGTCTACCTCTTTCCAGAATCAATCCCATATAACAGAGTAGCCCCCTTTACTTCCAAATCCATTCATCTTTTCTTTCTAGAAAGTCCAAAATCATTAGATATCAATTCACATAAAACCATTTAAAACGAAGTTTAATTCCAAAAAGAAATTTGGGGGATAAAATGGTCAATCTCACTCAGATCAAACAACAGCTCTAATGGCCAGTCAAATGGCTAACAATGTTAATGAGATCAATGGAGTCTTTGCTGAAACTAGAATCAACAGGATTTCAATTCACTTTTAATGGAAGAAAATTTTGAGTTCCCTAGATCAAAAAGAAAAAACATTATGTTTGCTTCATCAGGGTCAGGGGTTGGACTAAGGGATTGAGCAACTAAAAGTCAGTTGTTACACGGAATATCTGTCATTTTTGGAGGATATGGTAAGTTACCTTTTTTTCCTTTTTGTTTTGGTGCGCGTGTGTGTGTTTTTTTTTTTGGGGGGAGGGAGGATAAGAAGAACATTAACAGAAACTTTCTGAACTAACATCAACCCTTCTTTAATATTTTTCTCCCTTTTTTGACTTTTTCTACTTCCTTTTCTATTTTTTGGTTTTCCCCATTCTCCCAGACACAGTTGCTTCTAAAATAAAAATTCAAGGCATACTGCACAACATCATCTTCTTGATCCTTGCATGAGTCCAAGAATATTTTCTACCTTCAACATCAGATTCAATTAAAACATCTGCTAATTTACAGAAGCATTAGATCCTGTTTAAAAACAATTTATAGAGGCAGTGGATGTTTTTTTACATCTCCATAGGACTTTTTCAGCAACAAACAATATCCATTAAAGTATCCATCTAATAGACATATAACACATAAAGTCTGCATTACAAGTCTAATCAACCCCTAGCTGATGAACTTGAAGAAACACATTGTACAATTTTTCGCAATGTAACTGAGTATCTTGCAAAAGGCATAGAATTTTTTCTTTTAGTCATTCTTAGATTGAAAAAGAACAAGCAAAAGATCAGCCTAGCTGCATATACAAATAGTAGGCTGTCCAACTTTTTTTTAATCAGGAAAAGTAGCTCTCCACTTACAAGTATCGCCATCAGTTAAGATGCATAAAAATACCAATTTTCTCTCTTTCCTTCAGTATATATTTAATCCACTTTCTCAAGTCAATAGGAAAACACCAGCTGGCTGATTTTCATCACAAACTTTACATGTTGATATTTCTTTACCATCTAGTTCAAATCTAATACTTGGTAAATGGTAATGGAATAATTACTTTTTTCTAATAATTACCTTATTTTGGCGATAGTAAAGTATTCCTTTTTCAGATTTTTCTTAGTCTACTATTCCTTGGAAAAATACAATAGAGTAGATCACTGCACAGAGTTTGCAGTATTAGCTCTTTTTCTTCTTCTTTTCTCCTCACGTTTTATTTGCTAATTCTAATATGCACCGCATTTATAAGCTTCTAATTATAATGATGAGCAACATACAAAAATCTTCCCCCATAAGCTACCTTTTTTTATGTTCTTGGCCTATTTAAACTTCTAAATCTTGCCAAACTGTGGTTTCTTAATCAATCTGCTACATATCACCAGAAAATGCCTCAAACACACTCTATCCTATAGTGCATGTTACTGCGAGGAACAGACATTGCCCATCAAGCAAATTGTTAAAGCTAGTTACTTGTATAAGTAAATATAAGTACTCCTTATAACTTTTTTTTAAAAAAAAAAGGTAAACACAAAGAATCCTAACAAGAGCCGTACTCAATCCAATCATTTCATTGATGTAACCTAACTCAAATATAATGACAATCAGCTCTTAGGAGTTGACTGTAAGGTAGCTATGATCAAATTCAGTGACTCCACTCATAAGCTATCAAGAAGATGGAACATAAGACAGAAAATAGGGGAGGTACCTGTTGCACCAGTTAATATATTTCATCATCAGGGATTTCTGGGTTCAAAAATTTCTTAGGATCTTTGCTGATTTCCTGATAATTCAATGTAGACTTAACCCTTTCAGGAACTGGTTCAAGTGGAATGATGCTATCTCTATCAATAACACCATCAATTAGCCCATATTCTACAGCTTCAATAGGAGACATGTAACGATCTCTATCAATATCTTTCTGAACTTGTTCATATGATCGTCCAGTGCAATTGGAAATGATTTTGGTGACATTGTCCTTATTATGCATTATTTCTCGGGCTTGAATTTCCACATCTATTGCTTGACCGCTTGCCCCTCCAAGTGGTTGATGTATCATAATTCGAGCATTAGGCATTGCAAAGCGCTTTCCTTTGGTACCACCACCAAGGATTATTGAAGCTGTGGAAGCTGCAATGCCAAGTGCAACTGTGGATACATCGGCCCTCACCAACTTCACAACGTCAAAGATAGCCATTGTTGCGCTGGTAAACAAACATAGGCACATCAGAAGAGAGGAAAGGTGAAAATATTTCTACGGAAGATTCAACATCTTTTACAAACAAAACACAATGAACGTGTGGAAACAAACTAAGCTAAAGATGTGACAGCGGGAAAAAGTGAAATTTGCAAATTGAAAAACCAAATTTTGATGCATGGGCTTAAAGCATTTATCACACGTTCAAAAACAGCTTTTAGCATTGATGATTCAGAAAGTTGGACCTGAATCTGAAATATAGCGAGTGGAGAACTAATTGTTTGTATGCAGTAACAAATAAACTCTTAGTTATCAACTAAAATGAACAGTCAAACTCAAAAGAGGACAAAAATAAATTTCACATAATGGGGGAGCACAGAGGCTATTACACTCATGGTTTGAAGATAAGGGCAACAAGAACAAAAAAGGAGGCCCTACATCATTTGCGTTTTTTTGGGGGGATGACCGAGAACTCAGTCTGGGGCCAACCCTTAGGACAACCGCAGCCCTTGAAACTCCGGGATAATGGCCCATCCCTCCACCCTTCCCCACTTAAATACCAGGCTCAGTTCGCATGGTGCAGGGCTCGACATGTGACCTAAGTCACACATCCCTCAACTTTTGCCACTTGAACTAAGCCCTGGAGGCCACTACATCATTGGTTTTTGACAAAATCAAAGTAAAAAAGCAGGGAAAGAGTGCAAACTGCCCATTGGATACAACAGATCTCTCTAACAACTGACAAAACATATGCAAATGAAAAGGAGTAATAATGCACGCTGAGCTCAACAGTCCTGACGAAAATTTCACTAGAGACCAAAGAGTAGATCATATAGACGCTATAATTAATTTCTCTATTAATCCGCTGCTTGTTAAAATAAGAAAGGCTATTATCTTTTCTCCCTTAATCAAGGGCAGGCTCTCTAGAGCAACATAAAGACATCACACCGACACACCCCCTTAGTGCTCTTTCAATGAACTCAAGCATCTTGTGAATTATAACCCATGGTATCTAGTCATCCAACTCGGCAAATAAATAATTTTGTTGGCTCCAAAATAATATCAGGTAGTTGAGATTAAGGCTTCGTCGTGTTTGTACACTTATGTTACGTCTGAATGTTGCTAGGGTTTAATTTTAGTTTGTGTAGAGATTTGTAGGTAAAGGATAACAGTGAGATTCAAGAACATCTAGTTTTAGAGAATACCTAATTTAACTTGAAAGACAAATTAATTGAGTTGAAATAAAATGGGCGTAAATAGAGTGAAATGGATACAGAGGATTCATATAGCCGACCTCAACTAGTTTGAATATTGAGGCATAATAATTGCCGTCGTTCAAATTCTGGAATCATTTCTTTTTTCTCTTCCTAATGTGATTCTCATACACTTGAAGATGGAAAACACATACAACATACGGGTTCAATCTTGTAAACCTATATCCGAACTGATTCCAATATTATAAAGGCTGGAAACACCTCTACCTCGAGGTTAAAAGAAAGTGCATTATCACATCGAACTGAAATTTATGCAGTACATTAGCTCTCCCAATTTAAGTGTGATACCTACATATTTCTTTCATCCTTGACAACACCCATTATCATCCCGTATAATTCTGGTATGAACCACTCGGTCCACTCCTATTCACCAAATAAATTCCTTCAGATCGTTTTATTTTGATAAAGTCCTCAACACATTTTAAAGTCTCCAGACTAAGTTAAACCAGATAACATGAAGTTTTGCTTCTCTTCAATTCTTATTCAAATTTTCAACTCTTAATCTAATCCCAGCTCCAGATGGGACGGCTTTAAGATGTAATAGAATTGACATGAAGCAGAAACAGTAAATGATTTCTGATCCTTTCCCCCACAAGCTAGAAAAGTGTTATGAAAGTATACATCAAGCTCATTCCTGTCATATACCCCTCTTTTTTTCCGAGACACCAGAAGCTGAAAAAAGTTATTTGTTTTAACTATTCTGAAAATGTTGATTCACTGGTACCACCAGCCAAGTTATGTAGATGATTCTATAAAAAGAAAGTTCAACCATGAACTGTTGCTACGACTGCCTTAGATTCAACAAAACCCAGTGTACTTTTCTCGGATCAATGTCTTCGAGTCAACAGCTTTAGGCCATAAGTGTATATCACCTCTTTTGCAATTCAAAATTCACAATCTAAGAAATGACATTGACTACTAGTACAAATCTACACCTCAGCCTCGAACTAGTTGGGCTCGACTATACCGATCATCCATTGGACTCGTTTTCCAAATAAATTCTAACATCAAAATTCCTATCTTTAGCCAATCAATTTTCCTTTTTCATTGGTAACAAATAATGTTCAAAAAGCAAATTTAAATAAAGAAACATTAGCCATGATAATAATTAAAATAGTAAAAAGAAGAATATATCGTCTTACAGGACAAAGGTGTCACAATCTAACTAAAAGTAAAAATCTAATCTTTAGCTACCAATTTTTTTTTTCTTCGTTGGTAGCAAATAATGTTCAAGAAAGAAATTCAAACAAAGAAACAATAGCTATGTTAAGAATTAAAAATAACCTATTATGGGGCAAATACTGATAAGTAAAGAGATACCTGAGGGAGCCACCAGGGGAATTAATAAAGAGCCTAATATCTTTAGAGGAATCCATAGCATCCAACAACAAAAGCTGGCTAATAATAGCATCAGCAATAAAGTCATCAATTTGACTACCCAAGAAAACAATCCTCTCCCTAAACAAAAGCCCCATTGCGTCGGCTTCAGCGCCGCGCATGGCCGTATCCGGCGTTTGTGGGGACGACGCAAGTAACAACGACAACTTATCATCCTCACCGGTTTCGAAATTCGGGTTTAGAATTAGGGAATCTGAGGGGGGGGGTTTTGAAGCGGGTTGTTGGTGAGAAGAAGTAAGTGAGGATTTGAGAGATGATAAGGGGTTTTTCCGAGATGGGTGAGGGCAAAAAGTGGGCGGGAGCTTAGGAATAGAGCTTCCATGTCGGAGATTGAGGGAGGAACAGTGAGGAGATAGGGAAGTAGAGAGAGTGAGAGAGTCCATGGCTATGGCTAAAGGAGGAAGAGAATTGTTTGGGGTAAGGGGATGAGGAAAGGGGAGATGCTTTTCACCGTGTGACTATGCACAGAAAAAAGAGACTTATTGTTTTGGGTCGGATAAGGCCCATCCTTAAATTGCAATTTGGTGGTTTTCGGCGAATTTACATTCTATATTACAGACCAAATTCAAGTCAAATAAGTTATACTTTGGTTTATTTTTGGAATTTTTTTATTCGTATACACTATTTGAAATTTTATTATAAAAATATTTATATTTTTTTATTTACCGACCTAAACATATTTTAGTTATAAAATATATACAATGCACCTTAAAAGGCTCTTAATGTGCCTTCAATCAAGGGATTTAATTATACTCTTTTTCTTTTTTTTCTCTCATCTCTCCCCTCTTCTCTCCAAACAGAGTTTAAGTGTGATAGAAATTGTCAGATTTTTATCACAATTTAATTGGTGATGTTTGGGTTTGTTACGTACGAATAAAACGAGGAAAGATGTGTGGTTCTTTAATAATGCTTCTTTTTCTTTTTTCTTTCTGGTTAATTGCTACTCAATTTGGAAGAATTGGCTTTTGGATTGTTTGTTGTGTGCAAGTTTCTAATATAGGGCTAAGAAAGATGTGTTGTACAGCATAACCTGCTCAAAAGTTGTACAAAAAACAATATGCACTTATATTGTTCCACGTATAAAGAAAATAATGAGCATTTATATGGTCCGTATAAAGACTTAAAGCAGAAATCCGTTTTCCCATAGTCTAATGGTCCTCTACAATTACAATATTATACAACTTAACTATAATTTTCATACAAATTTTATACAATATATCTTCTATATATTTTATATCTGATTTATACATAGTAAAAATAAATTTCATACAACTAATTATATATTATACAACTTATCTATAGTTTATCTACAACTTTCATACATTATTTCTACCTAGTTGTAACGACCCGACTGGTCGTTTTGAGCAATTGCGTCCGGTTTGGCAGTTTGAGGTCACGAACAGCTTCATATTATGTGTTTAGACTTGCGTGCATGGTTGAATTCAGTTTCCGGATAATTCGAAGTCGAATTAGAAGAAGGATTATAGTTTTGGAAGCTTTAGCGATGAGAATTTGACCGGAATTTGACTTTTGAGTAAACGGCTCTGGAATGAGTTTTGGATGATGTCAACAGTTTCGTATGGTGATTTTAGACTTAGGCGCGCGTTTGGATTCGGATTTGGAGGTCTGTAGGGTAATTTGAGGCATTTCGGCGAAAGTTGGAAAAGTTGAAGTTTGAAAAATGGAGAAGTTTGACCCATAGTTGACTTTTGTGATATCGGGATCGGAATGCGATTCCGAGAGTTGGAACAACTCCGTTATGTCATTTGCGACTTGTCTTCAAAATTTGGCATCATTCTGGGTTGGTTTGATTGATTTCGGCAAGAGTTTTCGAAGTTGGAAGATTTGAAAGTTCATAGTTCGATTCATGGCGCGATATGCATTTTCGGCGTTTTTAATATGATTTGAGACCCCGAGCGAGTCCGTGTTAGATTATAAAACTTATTCGTGTGTTTAGACGGGGTCCAGAGGGTCTCGGGTGTGTTCCGGATGGGCTACTGGTCAATTTCTCCTATATTTGAAATGATGTTTTCTGCTTTCTGGTGTTCTTCTTCGCGATCGTGAACAGCCTTTCGCGTTCGCGAAGTGTTATTGTTGGCTACCTCAAGATCCTTCTTCGCATTCGCTTTCAACATCCCCGGTTCGCGAAAGTCTGTCTTTTCCCTCATCGCATTCGCGTTCCTTACACGTGTTCACGTAGTTATGCCTTTTCACTCTTCGCGTTCGCGTACTAATTCACGTGTTCGCGAAGAGCAGTTGTTGGGCCATCAAACTTTTCTTCTTCGCGAACGTGTTGTCGCTTTCGCGAAGCACATCTGGGCAGCCCTCCTCTTTCCTTCTTCGCGAACGCGAATATCCTTCTGCATTGGCGATGCTTTAGCATCTGGGCAGAATAAATAGTACTCTATTCCGAGGGTTTGCCATTTTCACTATTTTTGGAGTCCTAAAGCTCGATTTTGGGCGATTCTTTCGTGGGTTTTTCAAGAAAACGATTAGGTAAATGTTCTTCACCTAGAATTGATTATATTCCATAATTTTATCTTTATTTTTATCATTTAAATTGTATTTTAGGTTGAGAAAAATGTTGGTTTTTGAAGAAAATTTTTGAAATGAAAAATCATGATTTGAGGAACGAAATGGTATCGGAATTTGATAATTTTGTATGGTTGAACACATATTAGAATGGGTGTCCGGATTTTATAAAATTTGTCGGGTTCCGAGGTGAGGGCCCGGGGGTCGACTTTTGGACCGATTTTTAGAATTTGATAAAGATTGAGGCTTTATGATCCGGAATAGTTTCTTATGTGTTCTATTTGTGCTTTGAAGTTATTTTGGTTAGATTTGAGCCGTCCGGAGGTCATTCCACCCGAGAAGTTCATTTTAGAGTACCGGTCTGTCTTCTTTGAGGTAAGTGTCTTGCCTAACCTTGTGTGGAGGACTTTCCCTTAGGATTTGAGTCCTCTATGCTAATTGTAGTCCATGCACGCTAGGTAACGAGTGTGTGCTCGGTCTTATTTGTGGAAAATTTGTCTTTTAGGGTTCTTAGGTCCTTATGTTCACTAAGTGGGAAGTTGTTCTGATATGATTGGGTTTTCTATTTGCTAGTTTCCCCTCTACATGCTCTATACGATATTTTTAGCACTTCTTTACCTCTTACTTGTTATTAGACCCTTATTTGCCTTAATTGAAGTGATTGCCCTCCTTATTGTTTTGTTATTTCTTAATTGTGAGTTCCTCTATGACTCCATGCATATATGTTACATGTTTAAATTGTTGTGGTTGTCTGTGTAGTTATCACGTGCCTTATATGTCTTGTTGTTTTTGTAAAGGTTGTTGTATTCCTTTAATTTTTACGTGATTCTCTTGTTGTCGTGTACTCATACTCTTGTTGGTAGAAATTCTTGTAATTGAGTCTTTGATTTGTTGTTGCTGATTTAAATTATGTACGGTGGGATCGGGTTGCACGCTACAACAGGAGGAATAAGGGTGATATATTGAGGAGGTATACGGGTAAATTGATATTGTACGTTGGGATCAGGTTGCACGCCGCAACAGGAGGAATAAGGGTGATATATTGAAGAGGAATAGGGGTGAATTAATATTATATGGTGGGATCGGGTTGCGCCCCGCAACATATTATGTTTATTATTATGATATTGATATTGTACGGTGGGATTGGGCTGCACGCCGCAACAAGAGGAATAAGGGTGATATATTGAGGAGGAATAAAGGTGAATTGATATTATATGATGAGATCGGGTTGCGCGCTGCAACATATCTTATATTTTGGTATCCCCTGTTTTACTGTATTGACTTTAGTTCCTTCGTGCGAGACCTTTGATAATTTGTATTTCTTGTTTTCATTGAGCTTTGAGGATCGAGTTATTGTCATTGACTTACTAACTTGCCGTTATTTCCTGAGTTCTTTTTTTTTCCTAATACTGTTATTCTGGTGAATTAATTTTCAAAGTAAAATTTACTACGTTAAGTCATTTCCTCCTGCCCTGCTGAGTGGTTAGTAATATAGTGATTTAAAATAAAGAAATTAATATCATGCTACCTTTTATGACTTTTAAATTAGAACTCGCCGTATATATTCAATATTAAAAATTCTAATAATTTTTATAGTTTATTTCAATTGGTTTCTCAACTAAATTTCCTTAACCCGTCTAAGGTTGTGTTTTACTTAAAAAGGAATTGCTATTAAGTTTTAATCTAATAAATCCTATATTAAAGGCAATAGCTTATTCGATGTTGTATTTTTTTATTTTTTATTTTAAAATGGTATTTTCTTCACTCAAATGATTTCTAAAAATAGCTTCATCTTTTCTCGCTGGTTTCCTATTGGGTCTAGAAACTGTAAGGCTACTTTATGTACATAAATGGAACTTCTTGAATATTTTAAATTTGTGTTTGTTACGGATATTATGTACTGAGTAGCACGCGAATTCTGTCGTGCAAAGTGAAGTGGAAATATGTGGGCACCAGGTTTTATATGTGTTAAAGGGTTGGAAGTTATGAATTTTTATATGAGGTTACGAGTATCGGGATGGTTGGAATTTGTGTATTAGAAACGGTGCGATTGGTTGAGTTAATATCGCTTTCCCTTATTTGATCACATTTTATTTGTCTGTATCCCAACTGTGTTGGTATGTAATTACCTGGTTATTTTCGTTACCATCTGTATTTTCTCCTTATCGTCTCTATTGTTCTAATTTGATTCTCCCTGCTATTGGTATTACTTTGTTATCTTTATCATGTTAGTTTATTATCATATCCTGTTCAATTTATTAGACTAGTAGGTGTCTTGACTGTTCCACGTCACTATTCCACCGAGGTTAGTCTTGATACTTACTGGGCACCGCTGTGGTATGCTCATACTACACTTCTGTATATTTTTGTATAGATCCAAGTATTTGATCGTTAGTAGCTGTGCAGATCGTCGCTGTGGAGACTCAAGTAAACCTGTTGCTACGTTCGCAAGCCTCGGAGTCACCTTCTGTTGTATTTATTTCCATTGTTTCCTTTTGTTCTGGAACAGTGATGTATTCAATATGTATAGCCACACCTAGAAAGGCTTATGACTTGTACTACCGGTTTTGAGAATTATAAATTGTTCAGAGATATCTAATTCGAAGTTAGTGAATATTATTGTTATTTCTGTTAATGTTAGGCTTACCTAGTTTTAGAGACTAGGTGCCATCACGACTCCTTCGTAGGGATTTTGGGTTGTGGCACCAGTTATATACAACTACAATATCATACCACTTAAATATAATTTTTATACAATATGTCTTTTGTATATTTTGTATCTGATTTATACATAGTAAAAATAAATTTCATACAACTAATTATATATTATACAACTTATCTACAATTTTCATACATTATTTCTACTTAGTTATATATAACTACAAAATCATACAACTTAAATATAATTTTTATACAATATTGTTCAACTTTCATACAATAGTTAAATAAAAAATATATAAAAACAACAAAGTATAATTTTTCTACAATTTTTTACAAAATTACTACAATTTCGTAGGTATAATGTATATCATGTCTTCTTCTTCTTCTTCTTCTTCTTCTTCTTCTTCTTCTTCTTCTTCTTCTTCTTCTTCTTCTTCTTCTTCTTCTTCTTTCAATTTGAAATTTAGCCAAAATCAAGTCTAATCTTCACCAAAACACCCTCAAAATTGAGATATAAAATCCAAATCATATTCCCAATTATTTGCAATAACACCCAATCCAAACAAATAATAATTTTTGAAAACTCAAATTCGAATTCAAAGCTTCAAAGCTTTTTAATGGCTGTCAATGGTTGAATTGCTGCTCTTTTTTCCTTTGCTTTACATTACCGGAATTAGGGATTGAGAGATAGAGAGAGACGTAGAGAGAATTCCCAATTGCTTGCAACAACATCCAATTCAAATAAATAATTTTTTTTGAAAACCCAAATTCGAATTCAAAGCTTCAAAGCTTTTTAATGGCTGTCAATGGTAGAATTGCTGCTCTCTTTTTCTTTGCTCTACATTACTAAAACTAAGGATTGAGAGATAGAGAGAGACGTAGAGAGAGAGAGAGAGAGAGAGAGAGAGAGATAGAGAGAGAGAGCATGAGGGAGAGAGAATAAGGATGAGAAATAATTGATTCATAATATAAAGGGATACTCATTTTGTTCCTAAAGTATATATAATTGGTAAATTTGTATATATGATATAATTAAATTGAAACTTGAGTAGGGAGGGTAATAAAGTTTCCAATAGTATATAGATATCTAAAAATTTCTTTATTTTTTAGAGCCTGTTTTTTGGAAAAAGTTCTTTTGTAAAATAGCAGTTTTGGCCAATTCATTTGAATAGTGCTTTTTGCAAGCTTTTTCTGTTTGGCCAATCTTTCTGAAAATTACTTTTAAGTATCAAAGTGCGAAAAAGGACATTAAAGGTTCAATTTGCAATTAGTATTAGTTAAGTAAATTTAATTTAAATATTTAGTATAAAAAATTAATTAAAATATAAAGCATAGAGTAAAATATAATATTAAAAAAATCTAATCAATATAAAATATAATTATTCCAAAGTAATAACATTGAGTATCTAGTATTACTTATTGTTTACATGATAATTTAAATATATTAAAATATATTATTCAATATAAAAAAATCTACTCTTAGGAATAGGAGATCCTAGGAGAAAGGGACAACAAATATAATTGAAATAAAAAAGATATGGTAGAAATAAAAAATAAAAAGGAAAATAAAAATATTAAATTAATGAAGAATAATTTAGAAAATATAAATTTATTGTAAGGTCATTTTTGTCTTGAATAAATTAATTTTTTGCTTCTGCTTCTGGTTTCTCCCTTAAAGCAAAAAAATTACTTTTGCTGCTGCTCAAAAGTACTTTTTCATCTCAGCCAAATACCTCAAGTTTGACACACACACACAAAAAAAAACACTTTGGCCTCCCAGAATCTTGGCCAAACATACTCTTTGTCACGACACAATTTCTCCTATAGGTCGTGATGGCGCCCAACGTTACCGCTAGGCAAGCCAACAGTAAACTAACCATGTGATTGTTTCTTTTAACAATTTAGAAATAGTTAATTTTTAATTATTGAATATATAAGAAGTGAGAAATTTAATAAAATGAGAAATAAATAATTTTTAAGAGCAAAATAAGGTGAAGTAAATAATCAAAAATCATCAAGTGTCTACTAGCATAATTTCCAAGACCTAGTGTCATAAGTGTATGAGCTACTAGTAGAATATACAAGAATACTAAACTACTGTCTGAAATAAAATAGACAGAAAGTAAATGCAAAAGAAAGACTTTGGGTGCTGCAGAACGGGCTCGGAAGGCAGCTCACCACAAAGTCTCGGAGTATCAGGAGTTCGCGTCGGGATGATAACCAGATGCACCTGCCTCAAATCCTGCACGGTTAGCGCAAAAGTATAGTGTGATTACATAAACAATATGTACCTAGTAAGTATCTAGTCTAATCTCGGAGAAGTAGTGACGAGGGGTCGACTTCGACACTTACTATGGGCTAACAATAAAATACCGAAATTCTAAATAAGCATGGGCTATGTAAACGATAATGAAAACTGAATACAAGGAATAAATAAACAATTCTTTCACTGTTAATAAACCCCAAGTCAATTTCCATCATTTAACAATTGTAACCTCTCAAGCCAATAAAACGATATCAAGTATAATTGGGCTCCAAGTATTATTACGCACGAGCCGAGGTCGTACCGATCCAAAATACATATACATGTACTATGTGCATTGCCGAGGGTCGAACGACACGAACCATAGATGCATCTATTAATTTGCCGAGGCGAACGACCCGCTCCCATGAGAGTAGTGAAATTTACCTCGCTCGCGAAAATGCTTACATCATGTTTTGTTGGCACCGTTATTTGATTATACATATTAATTGTCTTAAATAGAGCTGAAATTGAGGATTCTAAGATTTAAAGTTTCCAGTTTAGACTTCTTATTTTTGGCAAGAATTGAAGACTTTTAAGACAACTTTGAGAATTTTAGGCAAGAGATTCACCTCGTTCTCAAGTTCACTTCCGATCCACAAATATGCTTTAAATCCTCAACTCGGTGCCAAACGTCTCAAAACTAGTAAAACATTATATAAATTAATCAATACAAATGTTCAAAAGTTCATAATTTAACTATTAGAGTAATTACCCAACCTAAATTGGAAGATTCCTAAAATTCACCCCCGGGCCCACGTGCCTGGATTCCGAAAATTTTCGAAGAAAGTTATTACTCATAACCTCACGAACTCAAATATATAATTTTCACTCAATTCCATGACCATTTTTCGTGGTTAAATCCCATTTTTATCAAAACCTTGGTTTTTCATCTAAACCCATGATTTTCACAAATTTTACATGTTAAAATCTACCCAAAATCTATGTTTTAAACTAATATTGTATAGAAATTACTTACCTCAAAGTTCTAGGTGAAAACCCCTCTCAAGAAGCTCCAAAATTGCCCAAAAAGTGAGAGAAATGGGTTAGAAATGACTTATGTCCCGTAATACATGAAGCTTTTTGCCTCCAGGACTTCCACATCTGCGATCACTGGGCTTCATTTGCGGTACCGCTTCTGCAGAATTTCCCAAGCCCAGCGCTGGCCGCATCTGCGGACAGGATCCCGTTTTTGCGGTCCCGCTTCTGTGGCTCTTCATCATAGAAGCGAGGTCACTCCTGCGCATGCCTCTCCGCTTCTGCGGACCACTGACCAATACTCCAAAGCCGGTTCTACAGCCAAAATCATGCATCTACGGGCTCGCACCTGCGACCAAAAGCTCACAGGTGCGGCCACACCAGAATTGGTGCAACAACAGCCCCTTTGAGTCCTAACTCAATCCGCGCATCGTTCGAATGGCATCCGGGGCCCACGGGGCTTCTCTAAACATACCAACAAGTTTGAAATCATAAAACGAACTCGCTCCCACCCTCAAAATGTGGAAAACAACATCAAAACTAAGAATCACAACCCAAAACCAATAGGATCAACTTATGAGCTTTAAATATTTCCAACTTACTCAGAACATGCCGAAACATACTTAAACTACTGGGAATCACACTAAATTTTGCATGCAAGTCTTAAATTACCATACAGAACTATTCTCAAGCTCGAAATTTCAAACGGACCTTGATAACATCGAAATCTACTCCAAATCAAATTTAAAGAACTTTAAAACCTTAAAAGGTGCCAATTATCAGTATTAAGTGCCGAAATATTCCTGTCATCCAAAACCGGTCCGAACATATGCCCAAGTCCAAAATCATCATACGAACCTATTGGAACCGTCAAATCTCGGTTCCGAGGCCGTTTACTCAAAATGTTGACCAAAGTCAAACTTAGCCTCTTAAAGCCAAACTAGGAACCATGTGTTCCGATTTCAACCAGAACCCTTCCAAATCCCGAAATAATCATCCCCGCAAGTCATAAAACGGTAAAAGCACATATGTGGAGTCTTATTTAGGTAAATAGTGTCACGACCCAATTCTCCCTCCGTGAGATGTCGTGACGGCACCTAGTCTCTATGACTAGGTAAGCCTAACATTTGCAGAAACAATGAAAATGGAAGCATAAGTCTTAACAACTAGCAACATCAGTAATTAAATGACTGATAGAAATGCCGCTTGGCATATACAATAACAACCTCTCGAAATATACGCAAAATTTTTCCAAGACCCGGAATATCATAAGTCACAAACTTCTAAGATTTTTGTCTAACTGTTTCTATATATCAATGACTAGAAGAAATAAAGGAAGAACAACATAAAAGGGATAGAGGGGGACTCCGAGGTCTGCAGACGCGGGCAAATGTACCTTGAAGTCTCCAGAGTAGCAGCAAATACACACTAATAGTGGGGCTGGTGGGAAGTACCTGGATATGCACACGAAAATATGTGCAGAAGAGTAGCATGAGTACACCATAATGGTACCCAGTAAGTGCCAAGCCTAACCTCAATCGAGTAGTGACGAGGTCAGGTCGGGGCCCACTGGTGTATATAAAATAATTAAGGCAAAGAAATAGTATAATGTAATAAAGACTCGAATTTAACAAAAGGAAATCTAGAGAAGTAACAGTACAACACACAAGGATAAATAACGGGGATCTCCCGAGATACCGTCTCGTAGTCTCAAAAGTAAATGTACAAGGAGAACTCCCAAGGTACCACCTCGTAGTCTCAAAAGTAAAGGTACAGGGGGATCTTCCGGAATACCATTCCGTAGTCTCAAAGTAAATATGCAGAGGGATCTCCCGGGATACCGTCCTGTAGTCCCAAAGTAAGTATATAGTTCAAACAATGGAAATAACAGTTGCAACATAAAATCCTACAGTTTAGACTAAGTATAAGTCAAGGAAAAAGGCAGGGAATCCATTAAGTATGCTGCACAGAGTTCAGATAAGCATTTAAGACACGTAGACATGCTATTCTAGTCTAAACAGGATAACTACATATGCTAGTATAACTCAATTACGGTGAAACAGGTTATTACTCAGTGAAAATCAGGTTTTACAACAAATAGCCTGTGTACGCACTCGTCACCTCACGTACACGACGCTCACATATCATAACAGTACCAAATCTTAAGGGGAGTTCCCCCATAAGGTTAGGCAAGCCACTTACCTCTAACTAAGCTCAATCAATTGGTAACAATGCTTTTTTTACGAATATCAGATTCCGAATGGCCCAAATCTAACCAAAATTAATTACATACCGTAAATATAACAATAAGAAACTAATCTAATTAATGAAATCAAATCTTAAGCAAGAAATTAGAAAATCGCCCCCAAAAGTCGACTCGGGCCCACGTCTCGGAATCGGGTAAAACTTACAAAATATGAACTCGTATTCACTCACGAGTTCACTCTTATCAAAATTATCCAAATCCGATGTCAAAACCCAAAATCTTAGTTGAAGAACTTCTCCCATTTTTTCCAAATTTTCACCGCAAATCCGAAATTAAAGGATAGAATTAATGATAGATTAGTGGGATATAACCAAAATCAAGTGTAGAATCATTACCCAATCGATACCTCTGAAAATCTCTCAAAATCTCGTCCAAATCCAAGCTCTCTATCTCAAGTTTTGATAAAAATGGCCAAACCCTCGATTTTGAATTGTTATATTTTGCCCTGCATTCCTTCTTCGCGAACGCGGAAGAACCCTCGCGTTCGCGAAGCACAACTTACTCCAGCTCAGAAATCCTTCATCACAAATGCGATGTCCTTTTCGCGAACACGAAGGCCACTCAACTCGACCCTACGCGATCGCGGGAACAATATCGCAGACGCGTAGGCAAAAAGGGCCCGGGGACCCAGTTGACCAATACCTCTACGCGAACCCGGGGCCTACACCACAAATGTGTAGACCAAGTACCTTAGTGCTCGCGAACACGAAGCACAAAATCTCACCTGCCTCTAGTTCCTCTTCGCGAACATGAGACTCCCCTCACGAACGTGAAGAAGGAAACCAGAACTAGAGAACACCAGAAATCTGCATCTCACCTAAGACCAAAATGATCTGTTAACCGCCCGAAATCAAACCGAGGCCCCTAGGACCTCAACCAAACATACCTACAAGTCCTAAAACACCATATAAACTTAGTCGAGCCCTCAAAACATATCAAACAATAACAAAAACATGAATCACCCTTCAATCCAAACTTAATGAACTTGAAACTTTCAAATTTCTACAACCGATGCCGAAACCTATCAAACCACGTCCGATTGACCTCAAATTTTGCACACAAGTTATATTCAATATTATGGACTTACTCCAACTTTCGGAATCGAAATTTGACCCCGATATAAAAAAGTATACTTCCGGTCAAAATCTCCAAAAATTTCGACTTTCGCCATTTCAAGCCTAATTCAGCTACAGCCCCTCCAATTCACAATCCGGACACGCTCCTAATTCCAAAATCACCCAACGGAGCTAACAGAGCCAACAAAACTCCATTCCAGAGTCGTCTTCATATAGTTCCAACTACAATAAAAAATCCTAAAACTTAAGCTTCCGTTTTAGGGACTAAGTGTCTCAAATCACTCTGAAACCACAACAAACCCTCCCGGCAAGTCACATAAGCAAAAAAAGATAGGGGGAAGTAGTAAATAGGGGATCGAGGCTAATATACTCAAAACAACTGGCTGGGTCGCTACATCCTCCCCTCTTAAAACAATTGTTCGTCCTCGAACGAGTATAGAGACAAACCTGAAGTGTTGAAAAGATGAGGATAATGGCTGCGCATATCATGCTCGGTCTCCCAAGTTGACTTCTTGACTGGCTAACTCTTCTACTGAACCTTCACTGAAGCAATGTTCTTTGACCTCAGCTTTCAAACCTGCCTGTCCAAAATAGCTGCCGGCTCCTCAACATATGACAAATCTTTGTCCAACTGGATTGAGCTGAAATCCAACATAAGAGACGGATCACTGTGATACTTCTAGAGAATAGAAACATCAAACACCAGATGGACTCCTACTAGACTAGGAGGCAAGGCAAGCTCATAAACAACCTCCCCAACACGCCGCAACACCTCGAACGGGCCAATAAACCTTGAGCTCATCTTGTCTTCTTCGCAAACCTCATAACACCCTTCATGGGTGACACCTGGAGCAAGACCCTCTCTCCAACCATGAATGCAACATCGCAAACCTTTCGATCCACATAACTCTTCTGTCAGGATTGGGCTGTGCAAAGTCTATCCTAAATCACTTTAACCTTCTCCAAAGCATCGTGAACCAAGTGTATACCCAATATCCTAGCCTCACCCGGCTTAAACTAACCCATTGAAGACCAACACCTCATACCATACAGAGCCTCATACGGTGCCATCTGATTGCTCGACTGATAACTGTTATTGTAGGCAAACTCTACAAGTGGCAAGAACTGATCCCAAGAACCTCCAAACTCCATCACACATGGACGAAGCAT
The DNA here is from genome assembly GCF_000393655.2 of Nicotiana sylvestris. NCBI lineage: Eukaryota > Viridiplantae > Streptophyta > Magnoliopsida > Solanales > Solanaceae > Nicotiana > Nicotiana sylvestris. The sequence continues at coordinate 110,291,441 of NC_091064.1, forward strand.
ATCCTCTAGTATCTGAATAGTGTGCTCGACTGTCCGTCCATCTGAGGGTGAAATGTTGTGCTCAACTCGACCCGAGTACCTAACTCATGTTGTACGACCTATAGAACCGTGATGTAAACTGCATACCCCGGTCAGAGATGATAGATACCAACACGCCATGAAGTCTGACAATCTCACGGATATACACTCGAGCCAACTGCTCGGAATAATAAGTAGTCATCACAGGAATGAAATGAGCTAAATTGGTCAGCCTATCCACAGTCACCCAAACTCTATCAAACTTCCGCTGAGTCCGTGGGAGTACAACAATGAAATCCATAGTGATCCACTCCTATTTCCACTCCAGAATCTCTAACTTCTGAAGCAATCCACCTAGTCGTTGATTCTCATACTTCACCTGTTAGCACTTTAGACACCGAGCTACATATTCCACTATGTCCTTTTCATTCTCCTCTACCAATAATGCTGCCTCAAGTCCTATACATCTTTGAGGGACCCAGATGAATGAAGTACCGTGAACTGTGAGCCTCTTGGAGAATCAATTCACGCAACCCATCTACATCGGGCACACATAGCCTGCCATGCATCCTCAATGTACCATCATCTCTAATAGTGACCTCCTTAGCATTACTGTGCTAAATCGTGTCCTTAAAGACAAGCAGATGGGGGTCATCATACTGACGCTCCCTGATATGATCATAAAGAGAAGCCTGAGAGACCACACAATCCAACACTCGACTCAGATCATAATATCCAATCTAACAAACTGGTTGGCCAAGGACTGAATATCCAATGCTAATGGCCTCTCTATTGCTGGTAGATATGCTAAGCTCCCCAAACTCTTCGCCCGGTGACTCAAGGCATCGGCCACCACATTGGCCTTCCCAAAATGGTATAGAATAATGATATCATAATCCTTAAACAGCTCTAACCACCTTTGCTGATGCAAGTTGAGATTCTTCTGCTTGAACAAATGCTGCAAACTCCGGTGATCAGTGTAGATCTCAGAAGGGACACCGTATAAATAGTGTCGCCAAATCTTCAAGGCTTGAACAATAGCTGCTAACTCAAGGTCATGGACATGATAGTTCTGTTCATGCACCTTCAGCTATCTGGACGCATAGGTAATCACCCTACGGTCCTGCATCAACACCGCACCGAGACCAACTCGCGATGCATCACAATATACAGTATAAGACCACAAACCTAAATGTAATACCAATATTGGGGCTGTAGTCAAAGCTATCTTGAGCTTCTGAAAGCTCTTCTCACACTCCTCTGTCCACCTGAACGGAGCACCCTTTTGGGTTAGCCTAGTCATAGGTGTTGTAATAGACGAGAAACCCTCTACAAATCAACAGTAATACCCCGCCAACCCAAGAAAACTCCGGATCACCATCGCTGAGGATGGTCTGGGCCAACTCTACACTGCTTCCACCTTCTTCGGTTCCACCTTGATCCCATCACTCGATACTACATGACCCAAGAATGCGACTAAGTCTAGCTAAAACTCACACTTCAAATTTTTTACATATAGCTTATTTTCTCTCAAGGTCTGGAGCACAGTCCTCAGGTGCTGCTTATGATCCTCCCGAGTCCAGGAGTACACCAGAATGTCGTCAATGAATATGATGATGAAGGAGTCAAGATAGGGCCGGAACACACTGTGCATCAAGTGCATAAATGCTGCTGGGGCGTTGGTCATCCCAAATGACACCACAAGGAACTCGTAGTGACCATACCGAGTCCTGAAAGTAGTCTTCAGGATATCTAGCTCCAGAATCTTCAATTGATGATAGCCCTAATGCAAGTCAATCTTAGAAAACACCATGGCACCCTGTAGCTGATCAAATAGGTCATTAATACGAGGCAATGGATACCTGTTCTTCACTGTAACTTTGTTCAACTGGCGATAATCAATGCACATATGCATAGAACCATCTTTTTTATTCACAAACAAGACCGGAGCACCCCAAGGGGATACATTGGGCCGAATGAAGCCCTTATCAAGCAATTTTTGTAACTGCTCCTTCAACTCAAGAGGAGCTATACGATAAGGAGGAATAGAGATGGGCTAAGTGCCCAGTAACAAATTAATACCGAAATCAATATCCCTATCAGGCAGCATGCCCGGAAGATCAGTTGGAAATACATCTGGAAAATCTCTCATTACTGGAACTGACTCGACTATATGGGTATCAGTACTGACATCTCTCACATAAGCTAGATACGCGTCACACCCCTTCTCAACCATTTTTTAAGCTTTAAGAAATGAAATAACTTTGTTGGGAGTGTAATCTAAGGTACCTCTCCACTCTAACCGCGGTAATCCTGGCATAGCCAGTGTCACAGTCTTAGCGTGACGATCAAGAATAGCATAAATGGGGAGACAACCGGTCCATGCCCAAGATAATATCAAGATCTACCATACTGAGCAATAATAAATCGACTCTGCTTTCAAAACCACTAATAACAACCAAACACGACCGATACACATGGTCAACAACAATAAAATCTCCCACGGGTCTAGACACATAAACAAGAGAACTCATAGAATCATGAGATACATCCAAATACAGGGCAAAATAAGAGGACACATAGGAATAAGTAGAGCCTAGATCAAATAAGACCGACGCATCTCTATGACAGACCAGAACAATACCTGTAATAATAGAGTCAGAAACACCTGCCTCTATATGAGCAGAAAGGGAAAATATCTGGCATGGCCTCCCCCTCTAGGGCGATCTCTACCTTTCCGACCTCCACCTCGAGTTGGCTGAGTAGGTGGAGCGATAGCTGGTGCTGTAATCATAGCCTGAGGACTCTATAGAGCCTGCGGTGCCTGAAAAGTCTGTGGAGGTACACCAAGCCTGAGGAAATCTCTCACCATATGGCGAGTGTCGCCACACTCAAAACAAGCTCTCGGAGGGCGTGGCTGCTGCGACTGGCTCGGCCAAGGTCTGCTGGACTAACCGCTGGAAGCACCCCATGTAGGAGGTACACTAGACACTAGCGGTGCACAATAAGGCTCTTGGGGCCTAGGAGTAGACGAAATACCACTGGCTACTGGAAGTGCTGAATGAACAAGGCGACTAACATAGCCCCTACCATGACGAACTGCAGCTGGGGCACAAGTACCACTATAGGTGCCAGACTCTCGAGACCTCTTGGCCTCTCTCTCCTCTCTCTCCCGAGCAAGCATACCCTCCAACCTCCTAGCAATACTCATAACCTGCTGATAAGAAATATCTGTCTCTAACTCCCGGGACATGCTAAGCTTGATAATGGGGTGGAGTCCCTTAATAAACCGACAAACCCTCTCTCGAACTGTGGCAACCAACGCTGGTGCATGTCGGGCCAAATCACTGAAGTGAACTGCATACTCTGACATAGTCATATCACCCTGGCGCAACTGCTCAACTTTCCTGCACCATGCGTCTCTGAGACTCTGAGGAACATTCTCCCTCAAGAACATGTCCGGGAACTGAGTCCATGTAAGTGAAGCTGCCTCAATTGGACTACCCAACTCATAAGCATGCCACCACTGATAGGCTGCTCCTCTAAGCTAGAATGTAGTAAAAGAAACCCCACTCGACTCCGCTAAACCCATAGTACGAAGTATACAATAACACTCCTCCAGAAAGCCCTGGGCATCATCTATCGCCAATCCACTAAAAGTAGGAGGGTGGTACTTTTTGTACCTCTCAATCTTGAGCTCCTCCTCCTCAGAAGCTGCTGCCCTACCCTCGGGCCGAATTGGAGCTGTCGGCTGCATCAATATGATCTCTAGAACCTGGTCGACCTGAACCCGCTGCTCTAGGGTATGGGCGGCAGGAATCTGTGCTTCTCCCCCGGCCTGAGATGTGGCATGAGCAAGTTGAATCAATCCAGCCTGAGCCAAGGTGCTGAAAATGATTAGGAACTCTACAAGGGTCTCCTGAAGAGCTGGTGTAGTAACAAGCATCTCATGTGCCTACGCTCTGACTGGAGCTACTGGTGTCTCCTCTATAGCAGCTCGTACGGGTACTATAGCTTCACCACATGGACGTGCTCGGCCTCTACCCCGACCATCGCCTCTCGCGGCTCTAGTAGGGGTGCAGGTGCCTCGTCATCAGATCCGCCTGTATGTGTTCTCATCATCTATGAGAGAATATAAGACAGAAGTTTAGAATTTCAAAGTCAACAATTTCGCACGATAAGGAATCAAAAGAAGTGAAATTTTCCTAACAGTTCCATAGCCTCTGAAGATAAGTACAGATATCTCTGTACCGATCCGTGGGACTCTACTAAACCTGCTTGTGACTCACGACACCTATGAACCCCTGGCTCTGATATATACTTGTCACGACCCAGTTCCCTCTCTGTGAGATGTTGTGATAGCACCTGTCTCTACGACTAGGTAAGACTAACATTTGCGGAAACAATGAAAATGGAAGCATAAATCGTAACACTAATAACAACAGGTAATTAAATGACTGATAGAAATACCACTCGGTATATACAACAACCAACTCTCGAAATATACACAGAATTTTCCCAAACCCGGAACATCATAAGTCACAAGCTTCTAAGATTTTTGTCTAATTGTTTCTATACATCAATGACAAAGAAATAAAGGAAGAACACCATAAAAGGGATAGATGGGGACTCCAGGTCTGCGGACACGGAAAAATCTACCTTGAAGTCTCCGGAGCAGCATCGAATATGCGACTAATAGCGGGGCTGGTGGGAGGTACCTAGATCTGCACACGAAAACATGTGAAGAAGAGTAGTATGAGTACACCACAATGGTACCCCATAAGTGCCAAGCCTAACCTCGGTCAAGTAGTGATGAGGTCAGGTCGAGGCCCACTGGTGTATATAAAATAATTAAGTCAAAGAAATAGTATAATGTAATAAAGACTGGAATTTAACAAAAGGAAATCCACAGAGAAGTAACAGTACAACACACAAGGATAAATAGTGGGGATCTCCAGAGATACCGTTTTGTAGTCCCAAAAGTAAATGTACAGGCAGAACTCCCGAGGTACCGCCTCGTAGTCTCAAAAGTAAAGGTGCAGGGGGATCTTCCTAGATACCGTCTCGTAGTCCCAAAGTAAATATGCAGGGGGATATCCTAGGACACCGTCCCGTAGTCCCAAAGTAAAAACGCAGTTCAAACAATGAAAATAACAGTTACAACACGAAATCCTACAATTTAGACTAAGTACAAGTCAAGGAAAAAAGTAGGAAATCCACTAAGCATGCTGCATAGAGTTTATATAAGCATTTAAGATACGTAGACATGCTATTCTAGTCTAAACAGGATAACTACCTATGCTAGTATAACTCAATTAAGGTGAAACAGGTTATTACTCAGTGAAAATTAGGTTTTACAACAAATAGCTCATGTATGCACTCGTCACCTCACATACACGGTGCTCACATATCATAATAGTACATAATCCTAAGGGGAGTTCCTCCACAAAAGATTAGGCAAGCCACTTACCTCGAACCAAGCTCAATCAATCGATAACAATGCTTTTTCCATGAATATCCAACTCCGAATGGCCCAAATCTGGCCAAAATCAATTACATACCGTAAATATAACAATAAGAAACTAATCTAATTAATGAAATCAAAACTTAAGCAAGAAATTAGAAAATCGCCCCAAAAAGTTGACCCGGGCCCACGTCTCGGAATCGGGTAAAAGTTAAAAAATATGAACACCCACTCACTCACGAATTCACTCGTACCAAAATTATCTAAAATCCCAATCAAAATCCAAAATCTTAGTTGAAGAACTTCTCCCATTTTTTCCCAAAATTTCACCCCAAATCCGAAATTAAAGGATAAAATTAATGATAGATTAGTGGGATATAACAAAAATCAAGTGTAGAATCATTACCCAATCGATGCCTCTGAAAATTCCTCAAAATCTCATCCAAATCCGAGCTCTCTATCTCAAGTTGTGATAAAAAGGCCAAACCCTCGATTTTGAATTGTTACATTCTGCCATGCATTCCTTCTTCGCGAATGCGAAAGAAACCTCGCGTTCACGAAGCACAACTTACTCCAACCTAGAAATCCTTCATTGCGAACGTGATGTCCTTGTCACGAACACGAAGGCCACTCAACTCGACCCTACGCGAATGCGGGACCAATATCGCGAATGCATAGGCAAAAAGGGCCTGGGACCCTCTTGACCAATACCTCTACGCGAACGCGGGACCTACATCGCGAATGTGTAGAACAAGTACCTTAGTGCTTCGTGAATGAGGAACCTCCATCAGGAACGCAAAGTACAATATCTCATCCGCCTCCAGTTCCTCTTCACGAACGCGAGACTCCCCTCGCGATCGCGAAGAAGGAAACCAGAATTGGAGAACACCAGAAATCTACAATCTCACCTAAGTCCAAAATGATCTACTAACCACCTGAAACAACCCGAGGCCCTCGTAACCTCAACCAAACATACCTACAAGTCCTACAATACCATACGAACTTAGTTGAGCCCTCAAAACACATCAAACAACAACAAAAACACGAATCACCCTCCAATCCAAACTTAATGAACTTGAAACTTTATATTTCTATAACTGATGCCGAAACCTATCAAACCACGTTCGATTGACCTCAAATGTTTCACACAAGTCATATTCAACATTACAGACCTATTCTAACTTACGGAATCGAAATCCGATCCCGATATCAAAAAGTCCACTTCCGATCAAAATCTCCAAAAATTCGACTTCCGCTATTTCAAGCTTAATTCAGCTACAAACCTCCAATTCATAATCCGGACACACTCTTACATCCAAAATCACCCAATGGAGATCTCGGAGTCGACAAAACTCCATTCCGAAGTTGTCGTCACACAATTCCAACTATAGTCAAAAATCCTAAGACTTAAGCTTCCGTTTTAGGGACTAAATGTCCCAAATCACTCCGAAACCACAACAAAACCTCCAGGCATGTCACATAAGCAGAAAAAGATACGAGGAAATCAGTAAATAGGGGATCTGGGCTAATACACTCAAAACGACCGGCCGGATCATTGCAAACGGGGATCTAGAAAGCAAAACGACCGGTCGGGTCGTTACACTCTTAGAGTTTCATTTCGAATTAACTGATTTTATTATTTTGGATTTTCATTTCAGCTAACAAATTGGATTTCTTTTTTAAAAATGGACCTCTAAAAGATATTCATGTCAAATTATATTAATAATTTTAATCTCCCTTTCCCAATGTAATCATATAAAAATTTGGTATTTATACATACGAAATTCACCATCATTCCAAACAAGTTTTGTTCTAAAACAAACAAAAGTTGTAGGTAATACCAAAGATTGTAAGTATTTCCTCATTTATTTGTTGAAGAAAAAGAATTCTCTAATTAGCAATAAGATAATTAACGAATCATTTAGTCAAAATGAATTTAAAAATTGGACAATTTCTAATATCACTCCAAACTTCAATTGATTAAAAGAAGAAAAATAAAAGGCGAGAGATTAATGGAAAAAACGGGAACAAATAGATAGTGAAGGGTATCAAAAACCATGAGGATGAAGTGAACTAACTCTTAGTTCTTGCAACAAATTCTTTTTGTATTAGTTAACGAAGTATTTTACGGTCTTCAAAGCATGAATCATCTAACTTTAAGAAAATGGTGTTATCTTGTGATTGGATAACTCGTAAACAAATTATTTGATTTATAAGGTAAAATTTTAATTGATTTTAGAACTCTAAATATTTACTTCTTATCTAATTTAATAAGGAGAAATTTAAAAACTAAAATTCTAGTTGATTTTAAAGACGTATATAGGAAATTAGCTTAAATTATAACCTTATCCAATGTGAAATATATTTTCAAGAGGTTGTTAAGAGGCTTCGTACTTTTAATATAGTATATAAATTTTAAAAATATGGATCTAACGACATATCTTACCATCCACCTTATAACTTGTTTGGCGAAACTTCTTGTAGGAAATAGAGTTCATCCATAAGGGTACTCTTAAAACCCACTAGGGCAAAGCACAGTAATTTTAGTAATTACTATAACCCTAGTATTCCCTATATAAGTACACTTATTGTATAGAATAAAAAAAGACGCTATGCAGTATTTTCCTACGCCTAGTCTTCTCCTAAAGTCAGACTAGGGTTTAGACTGTGGAATAGGGGTTGCTCCACACACCGTGACAATCACCACCGACCAGTGAATCCAACCGCAGTTCGTTTCAGATTTTCGCTTTCGCTTCACGAAGAACAAGTAAGTTCTCGTTTTACGATTACGTGCTATCTAATTGTTTAGACTTATCGTATTCCTTCATTGGTATCAGAGCCATATGTTGGTTTTCTAGTCCGAAAAATAAATTAGAATAGTTCTATTACTCTATGTAAATATAAAACTATGTGTATATATTTTTTTAATGAATAATCTGCTGTGCAATTGGAACTAGTTAATAAGTTTATGTCACGACCCCAAATACCTGGTCGTGATGACACCTATCACAATACTAGGCAAGCCAACCCAAACATTAATCACATCCACTTTTCTTTTATAAAACCATTTTCTATCACGGTTTAAAACTCAATTTTTCATAAGAAATGTATAAAACAACTAAAAATGTGCGGAAATCAATAAAACAGTAAACCAACACAGCCCAAATATCTGGTGTCAAGAGTCTAGAGCCTCTAAATATACAACCGACTGTCTAATACATTATAAATCTAAAATGTAGAAAAGAACAAGATAGGGAGGAAGAAAGAAGGGCTGTGGACGCCATGCAACTACCTTGTAATCTCCGGCGAACTCTGATAATGCTGAGGACCCTCACTCTACCGCTCGGGCACCTGGATCTGCACACAAGGTGCAGGGAGTAACATGAGTACGCCAAATCAGTAAGTAACTAAAGTAAATAAGGTCTGAAAGCAATGACGAGCAGTTAAAATCATATAAAGGAGCAAACAACAGAATGACAGATCAAACTCCACAGTTTAAAAACTAGTCTCATCATAAAATCTTCAGTTTCAATTGGAATACTTGAAATCACTTACTTAGCAATTTTTCAACAGAGGCTTATTTTAAAAGAAGAGTGAAATAAGTAAAAATATCATAAATGGGCCCCTCGGGCAAGGTATCACTCATAATATAGCCTCTTGGGCAGCCTCTCAGTCACTCGTGACTCAGCTCTCATCACTCAGTACTCACTCTCAGCACTCTGGCTGAATAATATCTCATAATAGTAATAATCATAGTAAACGCTGTGGCGTACAACCCGATCCATAGTTTATAGTCGACTACGCTCACTAGGGTTGTATAGACTCCGGAGGGGCTCCTACATCCCAAGCGTCATATCGCTGCGGCGCTCAGCCCGATCCAATATATATATCGCTATAGCGTGCAACCCGATCCATATAAGTATCGATGCGGCGTGCAACCCGATCCATAATATATATATATATATATATCCTTACCATTAGGTCATCAACCTCTTTCAGTCATTAACCTCACAGCCGCTCGGGCATAATAGTAGGAATCAGGGAACTCAGTCCGAACAGTTCTCTCATTTTAAGAAGTACAGTGATAAAACAAGTTTTAAATAATAAACAGGTAAAACATGACTGAGGATATGCTTTCAAACAAATAGAGTGAGGAAAACAGTAAAAATGCCCCTAAGGGTCTCAACAGGTCGGCACAAGGCCCCAAACATGGCATACAGCCCATAATACAGTGTACATGTCTAAAATACGGAATAGTATAAGATTTTATATCAAATACGTGGCATAATAGTCACTACGGGACGGAGTAAGTCACAATCCCTACCGGTGCATGCCCACACGCTCATCACCTAGAATGTGCGTCACCTCATTTATCAAAACAATTCGAAATACCGAGGTTTGTACCCTCAGTTCCTGATTTATAATGGTTACTTACCTCAAACCGGGTGCATTTCTACTCCGTGATGCCTTTGCCTCTCGCCTCGGCCTCAATTCACGCCGAATCTACCCAAAATTAGAATCATAACATTAGAATATGCTAAAGAATCGAAGCCCAAGCAAAAATAATAAAATTATACCAAAACTCTCGAAATTGGCCAAACCCGACCACCGGGCCCACATCTCGAAACTCGATAAAAATCATATCAACGGAATCCTTATCCTCCCATGAGTTCATACATACAAAGAACACTGAAATCGGAGTCAAAATGGCCCCTCAAATTCCCATTTTAAGGTCTCTTAATCTCAAGCCCTAATTCCCAATTTTTAGCCCTTAATTCCGTTAATTACAGCTCTAATCCGTGAAATAATACCATAGGAACGAGTTTTAGGTCCAAAATCATTAACGCAATGAAATCCCCTTGAAATATTTCTTCAAATCGCCCAAAAAGCTCCAAAAACTGACTTAGAAATGGTGGAATAGCTCAAAAATCGCGAAGGAAATAATTTATACTTTCTGGCCCAAGCTTTTCGCACCTGCGGTCCAGATCTCGCACCTGCGCAACCGCTTCTGCGGTACCAAGCGTTGCATCTGCGGTTTCCACTTACTCGACCAATTTCCGCATCTGCGGTTAAAATATCATTTCTGCGGTACCGCATTTGCGGTCAACGAACCGCTTCTGTGGTTTTCACTTAATAGTCCAAAATCGCACCTGCGACCAAATAACCGCACCTGTACCATCGCAGGTGCGCTCAACACACCGCATCTATGGCTCTTGCCCTTCACATCCTTGACCACTTTTGCGGCCCTTTCCTCGCATCTGCGGCATCGCACCTGCGGTCCCCAATCCGCAGGTGCAGAAACAACAGAAGCAGAATATTCTGCAGCTTCACCAAAAATTTCAACTCTCCGACAACCATCCGAAAACACCCCGAGGCCCTCAGGACCTCAACCAAAAGCACAAACATATCATATACCACCACTCAAACTTGTACCAATCTTCAGAATACCTCAAACAACCTCGAATCAACCAAAACACATCGGATTCAAGCCTAAGTTTCCAAAATCTTCCGAATTGTGCTTTTGATCAAAAAGTACACCAAACCATATCCGAATGACCTGAAATTTTGCACACACATTCCAAATGACACAATAGAACTACTGCAACTCTCAAAATTCTATTCCGACCCCTATATCAAAATTTCACCTATCAACCAGAAAATGCCAAAAATCCAATTTCGCCAATTCACGCCTAAATCTACTCCGGGCCTCCAAAACACTTTCTGATCACGCTCCTAAGTCCTAAATCACCTTCCAAAGCTATCTGAACCATCAGAACTCACATCCGATCCCTCTAACACATAAGTCAACATCCGGTTGACTTTTCCAACTTAAGCTTCCTCAAAAGAGACTAAGTGTCTCAAACCTTATCAAAACCTCTCCTAACCCGAATCGATCAACTTGATGACATGAAATACAACTGAACAAAGTAATAAGAAGCAGAAATGGGGGAAATGGAGCGGTAACTCACGAGACAACTGGCCAAGTCATCACATCCTCCCCCTCTTAAACAAGCGTTCGTCCTCGAACGAGTCAAGAAACATACCTGAAGCCTCAAATAGGTGAGGATATCTGCTCAGCATCTCCCGCTCGGTCTCCCAGGTAGCCTCCTCTACGGGCCGACCTCTCCACTACACTTTCACTGAAGCTATATCCTTTGACCTCAACTTTCGAATCTGACGCTCCAAAATAGCCACTGGCTCCACATCATAAGTCAAATCATCATCTAACTGAACCGTGCTAAAATCCAAAACATTAGAAGGATCCCCAATATACTTTCGGAGCATAGAAACATGAAATACCGGATGCACACTCGACAAACTGGGTGGCAAATCAAGCTCATAAGCCACCTCTCCAATCCTCCGAAGTACCTGAAAAGGCCCAATGAACCGAGGACTCAATTTTCCTTTCTTCCGAAATCTCATAACACCATTCATGGGTGAAACCTTCGATAGAACCTTCTCGCTAACCATGTAGGACATATCCCGTACCTTCCTGTCAGCATAACTCTTCTGTCTCGACTGCACTGTATGAAGCCTCTCCTGAATCACCTTCTCCTTATCTAAAGCATCCTGTACCAGGTCTGTCCCAATAGCCTAGCCTCACCCGGCTCAAACCAACCAACTGGAGATCTACACCGCCTCCCATACAAAGCCTCATATAGAGCCATCTGAATACTCGACTGGTAGCTGTTGTTATAAGCAAACTCTCCAAGCGGTAGAAACTGATCCCATGACCCTCCGAAATCAATGACACAAGCACGCAACATGTCCTCCAATATCTGAATAGTGCGCTCGGACTGTTTGTCCGTCTACGGGTGAAAAGTTGTACTCAACTCAACCTGAGTACCCAACTCTTACTGCACAGACCTCCAAAACTGTGAAGTAAACTGAGTGCCCCTCTTTGAAATGATGGAAACTGGGACACTATGCAAACGAACAACTTCTCGGATATAAATCTCTGCTAACCGCTCTAAAGAATAGGTAGTACACACAGGAATGAAGTGCGCGGACTTGGCCAGCCAATCCACAATCACCCAAATAGCCTCAAACTTCTTCAAAGTCCGTGGGAGCCCAACTACAAAGTCCATGGTGATCCACTCCTACTTCCACTCTGGAATATCTATCCGCTGAAACAGGCCACCCGGTCTCTGATGCTCATATTTCACCTATTGATAATTGAGACACCGAGCCATAAATCCCACAATGTCTTTCTTCATTCTCCTCCACCAATAATGATGTCTCAGATCCTGATACATCTTCGCGGCACCCAGATGAATGGAATACCGCAAGCTGTGGGTCTCCTCCAGAATCAACTCCCGAAGCCCATCCATATTGGGCACACAAATCCGGCCCTCTATCCTCAACACCCCATCATCTCCAATAGTCACATTTCTTGCATCATCGTTCTATACTCTGTCCTTAAGGACAAGCAAGTGCGGATCATCATACTGGCGCTCTCTGATGCGATCATATAAGGAAGACCGAGAAACCACACAAGCGAATACCCGACTAGGCTCCAAAATATCTAACCTCACGAACCTATTAGCCAAGGCCTGAACATCAAATGTAAGAGGTCTCTCCCCAACTGGAATGTATTCCAAACTCCCTATACTCACCACCTTTCGGCTCAAAGTATCGGCCACCACATTGGCCTTCCCCGGATGGTACAATATAGTAATATCATAATCCTTTAGCAACTCCAACCACCTCCGCTGCCTCAAATTGAGATCCTTCTGCTTTAACAAGTGCTGGAGGCTACGATGATCGGTAAACACCTCACAAGACACACCATACAAGTAATGCCTCCAAATTTTCAATGCGTGCACAATGGCAACCAACTCCAAATCATGAACGGGGTAGTTCTTCTCATGGGGCTTCAACTGACGAGAAGCATAAACAATAACTCTACCCTCCTACATCAATACACACCCAATACCAACTCTTAAAGCATCACAATACACGGTATATGAACCTGAAGCTGATGGCAAAACTAACACTAGAGCTATGGTCAAGGCTGTCTTGAGCTTCTAAAAGCTCTCCTCACACTCATCCGACCATACAAATGAAGCACCCTTTTGAGTCAACTGGGTCAAGGGCGATGCGATGGATGAAAATCCCTAAACAAAAAAACCGGCGATAATAGCCCGCCAAACCAAGAAAGCTGCGAATCTTTGTGGCTGAAGACGGTCTGGGCCAACTCTGGACCACCTCTATCTTCTTTGGATTAACCTGAATACCCTCGCTGGACACCACGTGCCCCAAGAAAGCCACTAAACTAAGCCAAAACTCACACTTGGAGAATTTTGCATAAAGCTTCTCCTCCCTCAATCTCTACAACACAATTCTCAAATGCTTTGCATGCTCCTCCTGACTAAGCAAATACACCAGAATATCATCAATGAAGACTATGACAAACGAGTCGAGATAAGGCCGAAAACCGGTGTTCATCAAATGCATGAACGCTGCTGGGGTATTGGTTAGCCCAAAAGACATCACCAAAAACTCATAATGACCATATCGGGTCCTGAAAGCTGTCTTAAGAATATCCGAGTCCCTGATCTTCAACTAGTGATAACCTGAACGGAGATCAATCTTGGAGAACACTCTCGCTCCCTGAAGCTGGTCAAACAAATCATCAATGCGAAGCAAAGAATACTTGTTCTTAATTGTTACTTTGTTCAATTGCCAATAATCAATGCACATCCTCATAGTGCCTTTCTTTTCCTTCACAAATAGAACCGACGCACCCCAAGGCGACACACTAGGTTGAATGAACCCCTTATCAAGGAGTTATTGAAGCTGGTCCTTTAACTCTTTCAACTCCGCTAGTGTCATACAATATGGCAAAATAGAGATGGGCTGAGTGCCCGGCACTAGGTTAATACCAAAATCAATATCCCTATCCGGTGGCATGCCCGATAGGTCTGCAGGAAACACATCGGGAAAATCCCTCACAACTGGAACAGAATCAATACTGGGAGTCTCTGCACCGACATCCCTCACAAAGGCTAAACACAAAATACAACCCTTCCCAACCATACGTTGGGCCTTCAAGAATGAGATCACTCTACTGGGAGCATAATCAGTCAAACCTCGATACTTAATCCATGGCACATCCGGTATAGCCAATGTCACTATCTTAGCATGACAGTCCTGAATAGCACAATACGGAAATAGCCAATCCATCCCCAAAATAACATCGAAATCCACCATACATAATAATAACAGATCCACTCGGGTCTCCAAACCCCCAATAATCATCACACATGACCGGTACACATGGTCTACACCAACAGTATCGCCTAACGAAGTAGATACATGAACAGGTGAACCAAGAGACTCACAGGGCGTATCCAAATAATGAGAAAAGTATGATGACACATAAGAAAAGGTGGAACCGGGATCAAATAATATAGAGGCATCTCCGTGACAGACGGAAACAATACCTGAAATCACGGCATCTGAAGCAGCAACATCTAGTCTACTTGGGAGGGTATAGAAATAAGCCTGACCACCACCTGATCGACCTCCCCCTCTAGGGCAACCCCTAGCTGACTGACCCCCACCCCTAGTTGTTTGGGCGGGTGGTGAAGTAACTGGAGCTGAAGTCGAGGGTTGACCCTTTTGCTGAGATGGACCCTCAAGAAGATGAGGATATTGCCTCCTCATATGCCCAAACTCTCCACATTCATAACAACTCCCTGGTGCTAGAGATGGGGACTGAAGGGAACCCCTAGATCCAGAATGACCAGTAGAAGGACCTGGCATGGAAGAACCCTGAACTGATGGAGCATGGGACGAACTCTGGGCTAGAAGGGCACTGAGTGATGAATGGCCCTGATGAGAACTGTGAGAACCATGACCCAATGATGCCCCACAATAACCTGGGCAAGTTGACTGAGCCTGCCTAAATGGACGACCCCTGCCGTGCTGAAATTGACCCCTCGAAGGAGCAATACTAAAGCTACTAGATCCCTGTGACGACCCAAAGGGTCATCACCGTAGTTCTTCCTTGTTCCGCACTTCCAAGGCCTTGAAAACCTCGCTTTTAGTTGCATCGATTTGCGTGCGCAGTTCGGGTGCATAGCCGGAAAGTTTTTATGTTAGAATATGTGAATCATGTGAAAAATTTGATGGATTTTGATATTAACATGCATAATATTGACTTCGGTCAACATTTTGGGTAAACGGACCCGGACCTGTGATTCGACGTTCCCGGAGGGTCCGTAGAAAAATATGGGACTTGGGCGTGTGCTCGGAATTAAATTCCGAGGTCCCAAGCCCGAGAAATGAAATTTTGTGTGAAATTGTTTTCTGAAATTAATTAAGGAAAATGAAGAAGGAAATTGATCAGAAAACTGTGGTATCGGGCTCGTATTTTGTTCCGACGCCTGGTACGAGTCTTATATATGTTTTAAGCATTATCTGTAAAGTTTGGCTAAAAACAGATGTCATGTGACGTGTTTCGAACTTAAAATGGGGAATTGGAGTTTTATGAAAGTTGAAAGAAAATCATGTGTTTTGAGGCTTGATTCTATGTATATGATGTTATTTTGGCGATTTGATCGCACAAATGAGACCGTAAGATGTTTTTAAGATCATATGTATGTTTGGTTTGGAGCCCCGAGGGCTCGGGTGAGTTTTGAGTGGGGCCCGGGAGGTCTTAGACTTAAAAAAAATGCAGGTTCAGGTTTTGCAGTCCCAGTGCAGCCGCGACCGTTTCCACGCGGTCCGCGCTGGCAGCCACGCGACCGCAATGCTTTTTTGTGCGGTCCACGTGGTGGGGGTTCAGAGGGTCGGTAGCCAGGTCGACCAGCGCGGCCGCGCACCAAATCTGTGCGGTCCGCGCTGGGTGGGTTCAGAGAGTCCACTTCTTCCCTCCCTCGGCGTGGCCGCGGTGCATTTCCGTACGGTCCGCGCTGGCAGCCATGCGGCCGCGGTGCATTTCTGCGCGGTCCACGCCAGCCCCCAGCATATATATAAATTCGGGATTTTCAGTCATTTTACCCACTTTTCAAAACCCAAAACCTAAGAGGCGATTTTCCAAACAACTTTTCTTCTCCAAAACGATTGGTAAGTGATTTCTAACTTAATTTCTTTATTCCTTGACATCTTTTAACATGATTTCAAATTCAAATCAAAGATTTTCATGGGGGAAATTGGGTGTTTTGGGTAGAACCTAGGTTTTCTACAAATTGAGAAGTTGGACCTCAATTTGAGGTCCGATTTCAAAACAAATCATATATTTAGATTCGGGGGAGAATGGGTAACCGGGTTTTGGTCCGAACCTTGAGTTTCGACCACGTGGGTCCGGGGGGTATTTTTGACCATTTTGGAAAAAACCTTGTAAAATTTATTTTTCATGCATGTGGAGTGATTCATTTAGTAATTATTAATGTGATTAAGTAACTTATGACTAGATTCGAGCGGATTGGTGGTGGAATCAAGAGGTAAAGCTATACTAGAAGCGTGAGTTGAGTTTGGAGCATTCGAGGTAAGTGTTTGTTCTAACTTTGGCTTGAGGGAATAGGATTAGGATGATATTTGCTACTTGCTAATGTGGAGTACGGTGTATAGGCATGGTGACGGTTATCTATGCACCGGAGTCTAGCATGACCGTGAGTCTTGATTGCTTTTAATTCGAATAATGTGACACAAGCTCCTTGTTTATTTGATAAGTTTCATATAATGTGAACGGTTGGAGTAAAATTGTGATTGGTGTACTTTTGGAGCGTTAGCTCGAACATGAATGTGTTAGCTGAGGAAGAAGGGATTTATAAAGAGAATGTGTTGTGATTACTCCCTTGTCAGGATGTGTAGACCGATATATATACTCTCCCTTGTCGGGATATGTTGGGCTGTTAGTTGTACCCTTGCCGGGTTAGAGTGATATGTTGTTGATTTCCCCTAATGGGACTCTCCTTACAAAATCAGATGTTTCGAATTATATTATGGGATCGTGTGGCACGCCGTCCACTTATATATGATATTATGGGATCGTGTGGCACGCCGTCTACTTATATATGATATTATGGGATCGTGTGGCACGCCGTCCACTTATATATGATATTATGGGATCGTGTGGCATGCCGTCCACTTATATATATATATATATATATATGATATTATGGGATCGTGTGGCACGCCGTCCACTTATATATGATATTATGGGATCGTGTGGCATGCCTTCCACTTATATATGATATTATGGGATCGTGTGGCACGCCGTCCACTTATATATATGATATTATGGGATTGTGTGGCACGCCGTCCACTTATATATGATATTATGGGATCGTGTGGCACGTCGTCCACTTATATATATGATATTATGGGATCGTGTGGCACACCGTCCACTTATATATGATATTATGGGATCGTGTGGCACGCCGTCCACTATATATATATATATATATATATATATATATATATCATGGGAACCAGAGTTTCTTCTGTTTATTTCCGATATTTCATTTTTATCTGTTACTCCCCGATAGCATGTCCCCTCCTAGCTTTACTTTTTATTATCTTGTTATTGTTTTCTTACACTTGTATATATACCTGTACAGGTTAATTGTGGTAGGTCCTATTTAGCCTCGTCACTACTTCGCCGGGGTTAGACCAGGCACTTACCAGCACATGGGGTCGGTTGTGCCGATGCTACACTCTGTGCATTTTTGTGCACAGATCAGGGAGCAACTTACGGACCACATCAGTAGGACTTCTGGGAGCTATTTTTAGTCCAGGGACTCTCGAGGTAGCCTAGCTGGCGTTCGCAGGCCGAAGCCCCTTTCCATGTTTTTCGTTTGTTCATCTTGTATCCGACAAACATGATGTATTTCCTTTCAGACATTGTTTGTAGTATTCTGTAGTAGTCCGTGAGCTAGTGACACCAGACCTTGGGTAGTGATGTGTATTAAACTTCCGCACTTTTGGTTTTCAGTTGCTTTAGATTTAAAGTCTTCCGCTTAAATTTTGTCTCGTTCATTATATTGTTTGAAAGTAAGCAGGAAAGGTGTTTTAAATATTTGGCTTGCCTAGCTCCGATAGTGGGTGCCATCACGACACCCGATGGTGGGAAATCCTGGTCGTGACAATCCACCAGGCCTCTTGGCCTCCCTCTCCTCTCACTCCTGGCGACGAACTAACTTAATCTCATGGGCGATGTCAACAACCTCCTCGAAAGTAGCACCAGTCACCCTCTCTCTGGTCATGAGAATACGAAGCTGATAAGTAAGGCTATCAACAAACCTCCTAATCCTCTCTCTATCTGTTAGAACCAACCAGACTGCATGATGAGCTAACTTAGAGAACCGCATCTCATACTGTGTCACAGTCATATCTCCCTGACACTATTGCTCAAACTGCCTGCGCAGCTCCTCCCGGCGAGACTGTGGCATATACTTCTCTAGGAAGAGGATAGAGAACTGCTCCCAGGTAAGGGGCGCTGCACCAATTGGCCTGCGCCTCTCATAAGCCTCCCACCAAGTGAAGGCAGCTCCAGAAAACTGAAAGGTGGTAAATGTTACACCACTGGTCTCTAGAATACCCGTTGTACGAAGCATCCTCTGGCACTTATCCAAGAAACCCTGGACATCCTTGCCCTCTGCACCACTAAAAGTCGGAGGCTGATGCCTACAAAACCTCTCCAATCGACGCTACTCGTCGTCAGGCATAACTGGTACCACGTACTCCTGAGCTGGTGCAACCAGCTGGGCTAGAGGTGCCCCCGGTGTCTGAAGTCCCTACACGACCTGCTCAGGTGTGCGAGCAACGGGAGTTTGGGTGCCTCCCCCGGCCTGAGAAGTAGCTGCGACCGTAGTAACTGAGACCGCCTGAGCCAAACCGGTACACACTGATAAAATTAGAGCTAAAGCCTCTTGAAGGCCTGGAATCACAATAGGCATAGGTGGTGCTTGAGCTAGTGCTGCTGGAGCGTTCGCAACTGGGACCTGATCCTGAACTAGGGCAACTGTTGGATCTGCAGGTGCTGCCCTAGCCGCTCTGCCCCTACCATGGCCTCGACCGCGTCCTTGGCCTCTAGTGGCCCCAGCTGGTGGTACTGGTGGTCATCCATCATGCCCAGTAGCACGTGTCCTCACCATCTGTGAGAGAATAAAATACAAAAGTTTAGTACTCGGATCAACAGATTCGCACGACAAGAATTTCAAGAATGTGATGTTTTTCCTAAAGGTTCTGCAGCCTCCCGAGGATAATTACAGACGTCTCCATACCGATTCGCGAGACTCTACTAAACCGGCTTATAACTCGCAAGACCTATGTAACCTAGGCTCTGATACCAACTTGTCACGACCCCAAATACTCGGTCGTGATAGTGCCTATCACAATACTAAGCAAGCTAACCCAAACATTAATCACAACCCTTTTCTTTTATAAAACCATTTTCTATCACGGTTTAAAACTCAATGTTTCATAAGAAATGTATAAAACAACTAAAAATGTGCGGAAATCAATAAAACAGTAAACCAACACAACCCAAACATTTGGTGTCGTGAGTCTAGAGCCTCTAAATATACAACCGACTGTCTAATACATCATAAATCTAAAATGCAGAAAAAACAAGATAGGGAGGAAGAATGCAGGGTTGCGGACGCCATGCAACTACCTTGCAATCTCCAGAAAACTCTGATAATGCTAAGGATCCTCACTCTACCGCTCGGGCACCTAGATCTGCACACAAGGTGCAGGGAGTAACGTGAGTACGCCAACTCAGTAAGTAACTAAAGTAAATAAGGTCTGAAAGCAATGACGAGCAGTTAAAATTATATAAAGGAGCAAACAACAGAATGACAGATCAAACTCCACAGTTTAAAAACCAGACTCGTCATAAAATCTTCAGTTTCAATTGGAATACTTGAAATTATTTACTTAGAAATTTTTCAATAGAGGCTTGTTTTAAAAGAAGAGTGAAATTAGTGAAAATATCATAAATGGACCCCTCGGGCAAGGTATCACTCATAATATGACCTCTCGGGAAGCCTCTCAGTCACTCGAGACTCAGCTCTCGTCACTCAGTACTCACTCTCAGCACTCAGGCTCAATAATATCTCATAATAGTAATAATCATAGTAACCGCTGCGGCATGTAGCCCGATCCATAGTTTATAGTCAACTACGCTCACTGCAGGTGTACAGACTCCGGAGGTGCTCCTACAGTCCAAACGTCATATCGCTGCAGTGCGCAACCCAATCCAATATATATATCACTACGGCATGCATCCCGATCCATATAAGTATCGTTGCGGCGTGCAACTCGATCCATATAAGTATCGCTGCGGCGTGCAACCCGATCCGTAATATATATGTATATATATATATTATCACTATTAGGTCCTCAACCCCTTTCAGTCATTAACCTTACAGCCACTCCGGCATAACAGTACGAATCAGGGAACTCAGTCCAAACAGTTCTCTCATTTTAAGAAGTATAGTGATAAAACCCGTTTTAAACAATAAACAGGTAAAACATGACTAAGGATATGCTTTCAAACAAATAGAGCGAGGAAAACAGTAAAAATGCTCCTAAGGGTCTCAACAGTTCGGCCCAAGGCCCCAAACATGGCATACAACCATAATACAATGTACATGTCTAAAATACGGAATAGTATAAGATTTCAAATCAAATACGCAGCTTAATAGTCGCTACGGGATGAACCAAGTCACAATCCCTACCTGTGCACGCCCACACGCTCGTCACCTAGCATGTGCGCCACCTCATTTATCAAAACAATTCGAAATACCGGGGTTTGTACCCTCAGTTCCAGATTTACAATGGTTACTTACCTCAAACCGGGTGCATTTCTACTCCGTGATGCCTTCGCCTCTCGCCTCGACCTCAACTCACGCCGAATCTACCCAAAATCAGAATCATAACATTAGAATATGCTAAAGGATCGAAGCCCAAGCGAAAATAATCAAATTATACCAAAACTCCCGAAATTGACCAAACCCGATCCCTGAGCCCACCCCTCGAAACTCGATAAAAATTACATCAACAAAATCCTTATCCTCCCACGAGTTCATACATACCAAGAATACGAAAATCGGAGTCCAAATGACCCCTCAAATTCCTATTTTAAGGTCTCTTAATCTCAAGACCTAATTCCCAATTTTTAGCCCTTAATTCCATTAATTACAGCTCTAATCCGTGAAATAATACCATAGGAACGGGTTTTAGGTCTAAAATCCTTATCTCAATGAAATCCCAATCTTTCTTCAAATCGCCCAAAAGCTCCAAAAACCGACTTAGAAATGGTGGAATATCTCAAAAATCGCGAAGGAAATAATTTATACTTTCTGGCCCAGGCTTTTCGCACATGCGGTCCAGATCTCGCACCTGCGCAACCGCTTCTACGGTACCAAGCGGCACATCTGCAATTTCCACTTACTCGACTAATTTTCGCATCTACGGTTAAAATATCGCTTCTGCGGTAAGACATTTGCGGTCAACGAACCGCTTCTGCGGTTTTCACTTAAAAGTCCAAAATCGCACATGCGACCAAATAACCGCACCTGCGCCATCGCAGGTGCGCTCAGCACACCGCATCTGCGGCTCCTGCCCTTCACATCTTTGACCGCTTCTGTGGTCCTTTCCTCACATCTGCGGCATCGCATCTGCGGTCCCCAATCTGTAGTCCAGAAACAATAGAAGCAGAAAATTCTGCAGCTTCACCAAAAATTCCAACTCTCCGACAACCATCCGAAAACACCCCGAGGCTCCCGGAACCTCAACTAAAAGCGCACACACATCATATACCACCTCGAATCTTCAGAACACCTCAAACAACCTCGAATCAACCAAAACACATCGGATTCAAGCCTAAGTTTCCAAAATCTTCTGAATTGTGCTTTTGATCAAAAAGTATACCAAACCACGTCCGAATGACCTGAAATTTTGCACACACATCTCAAATGACACAACGGAACTACTTCAACTCTCGGAATTCTATTCCGACCCCTACATCAAAATCTCACCTATCAACCGAAAAACGCCAAAAATCCAATTTCGCCAATTCAAGCCTAAATTTACTCTGGACCTCCAAAACACATTCCGATCATGCTCCTAAGTTCCAAATCACCTTCCGAAGCTATCCGAACCATCGAAACTCACATCCGAGCCCTCTTACACATAAGTCAATATCCGGTTGATTTTTCCAACTTAAGCTTCCTTAAAAGAGACTAAGTGTCTCAAACCTTACCAAAACCTCTTCGAACCCGAGTCGATCAGCCCGATGACATGAAATACAACTGAACAAAGCAAGAAGAAGCAAAAATGGGGGAAACGGAGCGGTAACTCATGAGACGACTGGCTGGGTCGTCACAGTTTAACTTTTGAATGATTCTTTTAAAAATTTAATCTGAAATCGATTTTCAGAATTTTATTAAAAAAATCAGTGTTCATTAAGATTTATGAATTTCTGTATGTAATTGAAATTGTATAGCAATATTCAACAATGATTTGAAATAATCTGAAATTTGATTGAAGAGCTTTGTTTCTGAAACTGATCAGAAATACCACAAAAAAGGGGAATCAATTTTTTTTATAATTTTCTCAATCAACAAACCCGCTTCCGTCGCCGCCTGAGATCCACCGCCACGGCTGGTGGAGGTCATCTAAGAAACGACCAGTAAACTCCCTTATTTTAAGCCATGGAGAGGAAGAACATTAGAGAGCCATGGCTTCTCCTTTCTCTATTCTCTGAAATTTTTATATATATATAATTTTTTTTCAAAAAAGAAAGAGAGGGGAGATTGGAGCTTAGTGCTTCAATGGCTATGGAAAATGAGAAGAAGAAGAAGAAATAAAGGTTTCTCTTCTTCCACAAAAGGCAACGACGACATCAATGGTGAACGAGAAGGAACAAGAGTTCTTTTAGTTTTTCATTTTTTAAGTTTATTAAAAACGAAGTCTGAAGAATAAGTCTTCATGTGTGGCGGTTTAGTATAGAAAGGAGGAAAAATTAGGTTTCTATGTTATAAACCATTAAAAGAATACGTATGGGCATTATCAGATTCCTATCATATAAGGCTTTAGAAGTTTTAAGGCCACCTGGGCTTAAATTTTTTAAAGTTGGCAGTATTAGAATATGGAAATTTTACCTCCTATAGCAAAGGTATACATCCTATTTATATCAAAATAGATATTTATGGGATATACTACCATTGAGGCATGAAATACGCTATTTATATTTTTCCTCTCTTTTTTTAATTAACACGAGATTATCTCTCACATTTTTTTTCTTCTCTCTCTCTCTCTCTCTCTCTCTTCCTTCTATCGCTCTTCGAGCAACTAAAGCCCTAGTACTGATGGCCGACAAGAAAGAAGAATCTCCCTCTCTCCGAGCAACTCAAGATACACACCCTAGTATGATGGCTGACGAGACATTAGAATAGAGTAGAAGGCAGCCATGAAACAGAAAAGAGTGAATTTTTCGAAGAGAAAGGAGCAATGTGATGAACTCTTATCATAAATTTGTTGTAGGGATTCGACGAACTTTCTTCTCTTCTTGACCGGAAAATGCCATCTTTGACGAACTTTCTTCTCTTCTTTGCTATTTAGTCACATACAATGATAAAAATACATGCATACTATATTATTCATGCATGCTGTACATACAGTATGCATGAATACATGATATAAACATTGAAATACACTGAATACAAACATTAAAATAGAACATAGTATAAACAATGAATACATTTAATTTTAAAATACAGTGAAACACAGTAAAATACACTAAATACAAATAGAAATACAGTGAATACAACCAATGAAATATACTAAATAAAACAGTAATAACATGTATTAGGAATAACTAAAATATTGTTAATACAAATACATTTAAATACACTGAATATAAAATAGTGAATACAGTAATACAAACATTGAATCTAATGAAGCAATAGCAAAACAAATATTAAAACACACTAAATACAACAGTTATATACAACTAAAAAATTATTCTAATTAATTTTGTTGATAATGAGGCATATTAGAACTGATTTTGTTGAGTTACATTAGGAGTGTATCACGCTAATTGACATTGTTTTCATTATTAGGCAGCTGGACATACCTATTTTAAGGTGATTGCCATTACTGTATTCATGAATACATTCGCGAATACATGCGAATACATGCGCGCACAACGAGACTGCCTTGATTTTAGGCTCTTTTTGCTGCTGTATTCATGAATACAGCAACGCGAATACACGTGAATACATGAATACAGCAGCGCGAATACATGGGCGTACAGATGGACGACCCTGATTTTAGACCTTTTTTGCCGCTATATTCATGAATGTAGCAGTGCGAATACAGCGGATACACTACCATAACAACTGAATAGTAGCTATAGGAAGTAATTTATTTTTATATATATATATATATATATATGTGTGTGTGTGTGTGTGTGTGTGTGTATGTGTATGTGTGTGTGTGTGTGTCACGACCCAATTCTATTAGGCCGTGATTGCTTCCAGCGCCGCTGCTAGGCAAGCCAATAGTGAACTAACCACATGATTTCACTTTTAAAGGGCTTTTCAAGTAATTAAACTTTTCTTAATTTAAAAGGATTAATAAATAACAAATTTAAAATTAATAACATGAAAAGCAACTGAATGCAATCATAATCATAGATAAACCAAACCACAAGTCTACTAGTGTGTGCCAAGACCCGGTGTCACAAATGTATGAGCATTCTAGTAGAATATACAAAAGAGAGTACTACTCTACTGTCTGAAGTGAAACAGACAGAAAAATATAGGCAAAAGTAAGACTCCGGCTACTGCAGAATGGCTCGAAAGGCATCTCACCGTGAAGTCTCGAAGTGGTAATGTCACGACCCAATTTTCCCCCCGTTGGGTATCGTGATGGCACCTAGTCTTAGGGACTAAGTAAGCCTAGTATTTACTGAATAACAACAATAATAAATAAAATCTAACAGTCTTTGAAATAGAAATCTCTACAAAATTTACAATTTTCCAAAACCGGTTGTACAAGTCATAAGCTCTATAGAGTTCGCTACAACTTCTAAATACAACTATTTGGAAATAAGTAAGAACAGTGTGAATAAAAAATAGGAAGTTGACTCCGAAGCCTGCGAACACACTAACAGGTTTACCTTGAGTCTCCATAGCAATGATTCGCACTACTACTAACGAACAAATACTTGGATTTGCAAAAATAAATATGCAGAAGTGTAGTATGAGCACACCACAGCGGTGCCCAGTAAGTATCAAGATTAACCTCGGTGGAGTAGTGACGAGGAACAGTCAAGACACCCACTGGTCTAATAACCTGAACTAGTATAAGTATAGGGACAACAAAGTATGATATTCTACATAAAGACTACGCGATAAGGTTAACAATACAATAATTGCAAGAAGGAAGGAAGACAACAAGTATCAGCGGAATACCATAATAATGTCATAGAAGAGTAAACAGAGACACAACCAAAATCCAAAATCACAGTCACAGCAAAGGCAAGTAATAACTCAACAACTACAACTGCTTTCATATCAAGTTTTAGTCAATAAACTCCACGAGGTACCGAACCTCGGACAAATCACAACTCATGGGTCTCTATACTTGAACCCTAATACTTGGCATCCTGTGCCCTCATTACACCTCATAACCACACTGATAACTCACGTGCCAAATAGAGCCATT
Organism: Nicotiana sylvestris; assembly: GCF_000393655.2. Classification (NCBI taxonomy): domain Eukaryota; kingdom Viridiplantae; phylum Streptophyta; class Magnoliopsida; order Solanales; family Solanaceae; genus Nicotiana; species Nicotiana sylvestris. The sequence continues at coordinate 110,317,611 of NC_091064.1, forward strand.
CTCACATAGAAGGCAAGTAAACAAGGGTATGCCTCTATGCTTAACAATATCAAGAAAACCTTTTAACCAATAAGAGTGCTTAACTACGTGTATGCTTGTGCAAGTGTCCTAACATAGTTTATACCAACTAGTAAGCATAAGAAGAAGGAACGGACATCACATAGAATGTTTTCCCACAACTTTCACAAGATAAAGCTCACACAGGTAAGTGTACCACTACACAGATATCAACAACAAGAATGCTCCCAGGCCATCACAAATCATCAAAATCAATCCTTGACACAACTCACCTTGTCTCGCTACATGTTCAATAGTAAAGTAAATGCCCGCCTTGTCTTTCCACACGTACATAATAATGTTCCCACGTTATCTTGCCACATGCATAACCCCACCCCCATATATATATATATATATATATATATATATATATATATATATATATATATATCCCGCCTTGTCACGCCGCATGTGCAAATATCAATAGTATCAACAGCACGGCAGAAACCTCGTGCAACCCCATAACAAAAATCGCATGACAGAAACCTCGTGCATCACAATCAACAACCGCACAACAAAAATCTCGTGCATTACCACAACAAGTACAACAACAACAATGAATATAATACAAAGTACGACAAGTAAATCAACTCATGAACCTTTGATCAGTACAAAGTACAGTAGAACTAGTTCACAAGGAATAATCATAATAAAGAATACTAGGCGTAATAAGAATAGCTCGACAGGAAAGGAAAACAATATGTAACAACGATCCTAAAATATACGGTTCAACAACAAGAAAACTAACACGAGTCAAATTATTCCAAATAAGGGCAAGTCAACTAAGACATAGGATATCTAAGCTTCTTTTAATGTTGGGAAATTATGAAAGAAATACAACCAATTCAAATTAAGGTAGGTAGTGGGAGGATAACCATAACCTCGATTAAGGGTGAATATTTACAAAAGGGTAACTACAACTTCAAATAAAGTTAAGCAGTTTAGGGAAGAGATAACATGGCTATAAAAGAGATAGTAGTTTCAATTAAGGCACCTATGAATCAAATAACAAGAATAGTGGATCATGAAGCAATTAATTCCAATTAAAACATATAGAAGTGAAACTAGTAAATAGGAAGCTCAATCATATCAACAACAATTTCATACTCAGTGAATACAAGGACCTAGGAACCCTAAAAGGCCAATTTCCACAAATAAGTCCGAGCACGTACTCGTCACCTCACACACATGGATTACAATCAATATAGAAGATTCAAATCCTAAGGGGTAGTTCCCCCACACAAGGTTAGGCAAGATACTTACCTCAAAGAAGATAAACCGATACTCAAAAATGAATTTCTCGGGTGAAATAACCTCCGGACGATTCAAATCTAACCAAAATAACTTCAAAGCACAAATAATACTCATAAGAAACAATTCGGATCATAAAGTCTGGATCTTTATCAAAATCTAAAAATTAACCCAAAAGTCGACCCCTGCGGCCTGCACCTCGTAATCCAACAAATTTCATAAAATCCGAACACCCATTCCGATATGAGTTCAACCATAAAAAAATTATCAAATTACGATACCATTTCGTCCTTCAAATCATGATTTTTCATTATTTTCTTCAAAAACCTCTATTTTCCTCAACTCAAAACACAAACTAAATGATAAAAATAAAGAGACAATCATGGAATATAATAAATTGTAGGTGAAGAACACTTACGCAATCGATTTGCTTGAAAATACCCACAAAGAATCGCTCAAAATCGAGCTTTACAAGTCAAAATATGATAAAAATGGCCTAACCCTCAATTTGGAAATCTTATATTCTGCCCAGGTATGAATGCATGGCGAACGCGGAGAAAGACTCGAGTTTGCGAAGAAGGAAAACAAGGCTAGCTGTCCAGAAAAACCCTTCGCGAACGTGAGTGAGGCGATGCGAATGCGAAGAAGAAGGGAAGAGAACCTATGCGAACACGAGAGGATGAATGTGAACGCGAAGAAGGAATGTGAGGCTGCCAGGAAGTGCTTCGCTAATGCGATGAAAGGAGGGGCAGGCTTATGCGTTCGCAGGATGAGGCATACGAATGCGAACAACAAATGTTCGTGCCTCCAAGATTACTCTTCGCGAACGCGAAGGAGCTGTCGTGAATGCGAAAGAGAAAACTAGATTACAGGTTCAACAGTTCAAAAATAGGAGGAATTGGCCCGCAGCCCACCCGAAACACACCCGAGGCCTCAGAGACCCGTCTAAACACACAAACCATTTCTACAACCTAACACAAACTCGCTCGGGGTCTCAAATCACTTCAAACAACGCCAAAACTACAAATCACACCATGAATCGAACTTATGAACTTTCCAATCTTCCAACTTCTAAAACTCATGCCGAAACCTATCAAATCAACTCGGAACGACGCCAAATTTTGCAGACAAGTCCCAAATGGCTTAACGTAGCTGTTCCAACTCTTAGAATCACATTCCAACCTCGATATCACAAAATTCAACTCTTGGTCAAACTTTTTCATTTTCCAAACTTCAACTTTTCCAACTTTCGTCGAAATGCTCCAAATTACACTACGGACCTCCAAATCCAAATCCATATGCATGCCTAAGTCCAAAATCACCATACAAAGCTATTGAGATCATCCAAAACCCATTCCCGAGCCGTTTTTACAAAAGTCAAATTCTAGTCAATTATTACCACTTAAGCTTGTAGAACTGAAATCTTTCTTCCAATTTGAATCTGAATCATCCGGTAACTGAATTCAACCATGCATGCAAGTCGATACATATAATATGAAGCTGTTCAAGACCTTAAGCCACTGAATGGAACTTAAATTCTCAAAACGACCGGCCAGGTCGTTACATCCTCCCCCTCTTAAACAAACATTCGTCCTCGAACGTGCCAAAAATTGCCTCGAAGTCATCAAATCACTGAATGCACACTCCCAACATACACCCGCGGTGATCACACTTCACCCTAGTTCAATAAACCTGACGACACCATCTCCATCGTGAATTAGCCTTTCTACCAACACCGATAAGCCTTATAGCCATAATTCTCATCTTTCATTCACTTCTAAAAGACCCGATTCTTAATCTATGTCCGGAATCAGTCTCAACCAGCTGCCACAACTCATGCCTACACCCACAAGGTACGACCACACCACATAACATACCACACATAGGACTATAAGAACACTTTTGATCACAATAGCTGCCCGTAAATCAAACCAGCACCGACTATTAGCCTCATATCTGATAGGATCCATTTCAAACCTCCACAACACTAACAATGATGCAAGAACCACGAAGACTTCATAACTATACACTTGAATCAACAAGTCACAACTAACATTATTTGGCACACACCCTGCAAGCTAAAACTCAAGAAGCACAGAACGAAAATGACTAAATATGTAAAGAGAAACACATAAGAGAAATATCAAACAAGCTCGATAGGTACAACTCTCTATCAGTACCATACAACGAATCAATTTAGATAGGGAAAATCAAAGTACATGAACAAATCATAAGGATCTCATCCTGGTATAACTCTCCACCGTGGTGCGCAGCCCGGCTCAAATATATCAAATCACAAATCGTAACCAAGAATACTCAGGTGTCACATCAAAACCTACCATAATGGACAACAACAACTCAGTTCTAGTCTCACAACTCTCCATAATGAATAAAAACAAATGATAGATACGGGCTACCACTCATATAATCTCCCAACAGGGGAAAACACGTAAACAGAATACTGAGTCATAAACTCACCCATAGGTGAAGCAACAAATAGGGGAACTCACCCCGATAAGCAGAATTATAAAAAAATACGGATGGTGATCCTCTATAAAAAACCTAAAACATACCTATATGACATCATCTGGTGCAACAACCTCAAGCCAACTATGTGAAACACATCAACGGGTCGGGCCTCCCCCTCTTGGGCGCCCTTTACGCGCCTGAATACCTCGATGTGACACATCTGTCCGAAGTCTAGGACAATCTCTTACCATATAGCTGGTATCTCCACACTCAAATCAACCTCTCTGCTAACGTGGCTGTGGAAACTGTGCAATACGAGTACTCTGAGACCCATAAGCACCTGAAACACTGTGCGAAGATAGAAGTGCAAACTAAACTGGCTGACCCACAAAACATCTACCATGCCATACCCTGCCTCCAAAATAAGGACCAGTAGATCTCTCTGGTTTACGAGGCCTCCTCGCCTCCCTATACTCCATCTCCTGACCTCATATGCCCTCTCTCCTAGCCTCACCTGTCCTCTCTCTCTTGGTACCATATACCCTCTATCTGCGAGCGATCCCTACCACCTACTGAAATGCAACATCCGACTCCAACTCCCGAGCCATGTTGAAATGAATATCATGCCTGAGCCCCTTAATAAACCTATGGACTCGCTCTTTAACTGTAGCAACCAAAGCAGGTGCATGCCTAGCCAAATCACTGAATCTCACGGCATACTCTAATACTGATATAGTGCCCTGGCGTAGCTGCTCAAACTCCACACGCCATGCATCTCGAAGGAACTGAGGTACAAACTCTCTTAGGAACATCTCTGAAAACTGAACCCATGTAAGTGAAGCTGACATGGTCGGACTACTCAACTCATACGCCCGCCACCACTGATAAGCCGCTCCTTAACCTGGAATATAGCAAAAGCAACCTCACTCGTGTCCATAATACCCATAGTGTGGAGAATGCGATGGCACTCCTCCAGAAAACCCTGTGAACTCTCTGAAGCCAAACCACTGAATGTAGGAGGGTCATATTTCTTGAACCTTGCAAATCGAAGCTGCTCTTCCTTAGATGTTGCTGCCCTGACCACGGACTGAACTAGAACCACAGGCTGTGTTGTCATGACACATGGAACCTGACCAATGTGAACTCGCTTCTCTTTAGTGTGGGCGGCGGGAGCCTGAGCTCCTCCCCTGACCTGTGAAGTAGCTGGTGCAACCGGAATCAATCCCACCCGAGCCAACGTACCAAACATACTCAGGAACTTTGCTAAGGTCTCCAGAAGTCCAAGGGTAACAACAGGTGTCTCCGGCACCTGCCCCCCAACTGGAGCAACTGGCGGCTCCTCAACTGATTCTCTAGTAGGTGCTCTAGCTGCGGTATGTACTCCTCGTCGGCCTCTTCCTCTGCCTCTAGTGACACCTGCTCTAGGAGCAGTGCCATCGATAACTGTAGCTCGTGTCCTCACCATCTGTGAGAGAATGGAATGATAAAAGTTCAAACTCCAAGATCAATAAGATCTCATGATAGGAATGGAAGAAGTGAGATTGTCCTAATAGTTTCGTAGCCTCTCGAAGATAAGTAAAGACGTCTCCGTACTGATCCGCAAGACTCTACTAAACTCGCTTATGACACGTAGTACCTATGAACCTAGAGCTCTAATGCCAACTTGTCACGACCCAATTTCCCCTCTGTTGTGTATCGTGATGGCACCTATTCTTAGTGACTAGGTAAGCCTAGCATTTACTGAATAACAACAATAATAAATAAAATCTAACAGTCTTTGAAATAGAAATCTCTACAAAATTTACAATTTCCCAAAATCGGTAGTACAAGTCATAAGCTCTACAGAGTTCGCTACAACTTCTAAATACAACTGTTTGGAAATAAGTAATAACAATGTGAATACAAAATAGGAAGGTGACTACGAAGCCTGCGAATGCAGCATCAAGTTTACCTTGAGTCTCCACAGCAACGATCCACAGAGCTACTAACAAACAAATACTTGGTCTGCACAAACAAATATGCAGAAGCATAGTATGAGCACACCACAACGGTGCCCAGTAAGTATCAAGACTAACCTCGGTAGAGTAGTGACGAGGAACAGTCAAGACACCCACTAGTCTAATAACATGAAAAAGTATAAGTATAGGGACAACAGAGTATGATATTCTACATAAAGACTACGCGATAAGGTTAAAAATACAATAATTGCAAGAAGGAAGGAAGGCAAAAAGTATCAGCAGAATACCATAATAATGTCATAGAAGAGTGAAAGGAAACACAACCAAAATCCTAAATCATAGTAACAACAAAGACAAGTAAAAACTCAACAACTACAACTGCTTTCACATCAGGTTTTAGTCAACAAACTCCACGAGGTACCGAACCTCGGACAAATCACAACTCACGGGTCTCTATACCTGAACCCTAACACTTGCCATCCTGTGCCCTCATTATACCTCATAACCGAACTGACGACTCACGTGCCAAATAGAACCATTCTTACATAGAAGGCAAGTAAACAAGGGTGTGCCTCTATACTCAACAATATCAAGAAAACCTATTAACCGGTAAGAGTACTTAACTACATATATGCTTGTGCAAGTATCCTAACATAGTTCATACCAGCTAGTAAACATAAGAAGAAGGAATAGACAACACGTAGAATGTTTTCCCACAACTTTCACAAGATAAAGCTCACATAGGTAAGTGTACCACTACACAAATATCAACAACAAGAATGCCCCCAGGTCATCTCAAATCATCACAATCAATCCCTGACACAACCTACCTTGTCTCGCCACGTGTGCAATAGTAAAGTAAATACCCGCCTTGTCTCGCCACATGTGCATAATAATGTTCCCCCCTCGTCTCACCACATGCGCAACCCCCACCCCCTATATATATATATATCCCGCCTTGTCACGCCATATGTGCAAATATCAATAGTATCAACAGCACAAAAGAAACCTCATGCAACCCCATAATAACAATCGTACTATAGAAACCTCGTGCATCACAATATCAACAATCGCACGACATAAACCTCGTGCATCACCACAACAAGTACAACAACAACAATGACAATAATACAAAGTACGGCAAGTAAATCAACTCTAGAACCTTTGATCAGTATAAAGTACGGTAGAACTAATTCACAAGGAATAATCATAACAAAGAATACTAGGCGTAATAAGAACAACTCAACAAGGAAGGAAAATAATATGTAACAGCGGTCCTACAATATACTATTTAACAACAAGGAAACTAACACGAGTCAAATAATTCCAAATAAGGGAAAGTCAACTAAGGCATGGGATATGTAAGCTTCTTTTAAGGTTGGACAATTATGAAAGAGATACAACCAATTCAAATAAGGGTAGGTTGCGGGAGGATAATCATAACCTCGATTAAGGGTGAACATTTACAAAAGGGTAACTACAACTTCAAATAAAGATAAGCAGTTTAGGGAAGAGATAACATGGCTATAAAAGAGATAGCAGTTTCAATTAAGGCACCTATGAATCAAATAACAACAATAGTGGATCATGAAGCAATTAATTCCAATTAAAGCATGCAGAAGTGAAACTAGTAAATAGGAAGCTCAATCATATCAACAAAAACTTCATACTCAGTAAATACAAGGACCTAGGAACCCTAAAAGGCCAATTTCCACAAATAAGTCCGAGCACGTACTCGTCACCTCGCACACACGGACTACAATCAACATAGAAGACTCAAATCCTAAGGGGTAGTTCCCCACTACAAGGTTAGGCAAGATACTTACCTCAAAGAAGACAAACCGATACTCAAAAATAGACTTCTCGGGTGAAATGACCTCCGGACGACTCAAATCTAACCAAAATAACTTCAAAGCACAAATAAAACTCATAAGAAACTATTCCAGATAAAAAAGTCTTGATCTTTATCAAAATCTAAAAATTAACCCAAAAGTCGACCCCCAGGCCCGCACCTCGGAATTCGACAAATTTCATAAAACCTGAACACCCATTTCGGTATGAGTTCAACAATAAAAAAATTATCAAATTCCGATACCATTTCATCCTTTAAATCATGATTTTTCATTATTTTCTTCAAAAACCTCCATTTTCCTCAACTCAAAACACAAATTAAATGATAAAAATAAAAATACAATCATGGAATATAATAAATTGTAGGTGATGAACACTTACCCAATTGATTTGCTTGAAAAAACCCACAAAGAATCTATCAAAATCGAGCTCTACAAGTCAAAATATGATAAAAATTGCCTAACCCTCAATTTGGAAATCTTATATTCTGCCTAGGTCTAAATGCATCGCGAACGCGGAGAAAGAGTCGGGTTCGCGAAGAAGGAAAACAAAGCTGTCCAGAAAAACCCTTCACGAACACGAGTGAGGCGACACAAACGCGAAGAATAAGGGATGAGAACCTACGCGAATGCGAGAGGATGAATGCGAACACGAAGAAGGAATGTGAGGTTGTCAGGAAGTGGTTCGCGAACGTGAACGCGATGAAGGGAGAGGCAGTATTACGCGTTCCCAGGACGAGGCATGAGAACGCGAAGAACAAATATTCCTACCTCCAAGATTACTCTTCGCGAACGCGAAGGAGCTGTCACGAACACGAAAGAGAAAACCAGATTACTGGTTCAGCGGTTCAGAAATAGGAGGAATTGAACCGTAGCCCACCCGAAAAACACCCGAGGGGTCAGAGACCCCGTCTAAACACACAAACCCGTTCTATAACCTAACACCGACATGCTCGGGGTCTCAAATCACTTCAAACAACGCTGAAACTACATATCGCACCATGAATCGAACTTCTGAACTTTCCAATCTTCCAACTTCTAAAACTCGTGCCGGAACCTATCAAATCAATCCGGAACGATGACAAATTTTGCAGACAAGTCCCAAATGACATAATGGATCTGTTCCTACTCTTAGAATCGCATTCTGACCCCGATATCACAAAGTCAACTCTTGGACAAATTTCTCCATTTTCCAAACTTCAACTTTTCCAACTTTCGCCGAACTGCTCCGAATTACCCTACGGATCTCCAAATCCTAATCTGGATGCATGCCTAAGTCCAAAATCACCATACAAAGCTGTTGAGATCATCCAAAATCCATTCCAAATCCGTTTACACAAAAGTCAAATTCCGGTCAATTTTTACCGCTTAAGCTTCCAAAACTGAAATCTTTCTTCCAATTTGACTCCGTATCATCCGGTAACTGAATTCAACCATGCACGTAAGTCAATACACATAATATGAAGCTGTTCAAAACCTTAATCCACTGAACGGAACTTAAATTCTCAAAATGATCGGTCGGGTCATTACATGTAATCAAGTGTGCGCGCCGGACTGATATCTACATGCACCTGCCTCAGATCCTGCATATTAAGTGCAGAAGTATAGCATGAGTACACAAACAACATGTACCCAGTAAGTATCTAGTCTAACCTCGAAGAAGTAGTGACGAGGGGTCGACTTCGACACTTACTATGGGCCAACTATATAATAATATGAAGTTCTAATTAAACATGATATATAAAAATGATAATAGAACTCAGAGCAAGAAATAAATAAACAATCCTTTAATTGTAAGTAAGAACCAAGTCATTTCCCTCATCTAACCATTTAACCTCTTAAGCCAATGAAACATGATTAAATATAATAGGGCTTCCAATATCATTACGCACGAATTATGCCGAGGACGTACGAGCTTAACCAAATATACATATATATATATATATATATATATATATATATATTGTGCACAGCCGAGGGTCGAACAACATGAACCATAGATGCATCTATTAACCTGCCGAGGCGAATGGCTCGCTCCCATAAGAGTAGTGGAAATTTACCCCGCTCGCGGAATATACTTGCGACGCGGTTGAACATAGATTTCTCAAGCTATCATAATATCCCTCAATTCTTTTTTAAAATAAGAAATTCAACTAGAAGCTTTTAAATTGTCAAAATCCTCAACCTTAGGTCTATTCAAGACAATTAATAAGCATAAACAAATAACAGTGTCAACAAAGCATGGTGTAAACCTAAAACTATCCGGACATACGCATGAATAGTAGATACGTACGAACTCTCGTCACCTCGTGTGTACGTAGCCCCCACAAATAGAAGCACATATTAATTTAGTTCACCTATGGGGTTAATTCCCTCTTACAAGGTTAGAAAAGAGACTTACCTCATCTCAAAGCCTACTTTCCAGTCCAAGATTGTGCCCAAATCCCCAAATTCGATGCCAACAACTCAAAACTAGTCAAATGTTATATAAAATAATCAATACATGCTCAAATTTTCATATTCTTGCTATCAAAGTGATTTTCCAAACCTATTTGAAGAATCTCTAAAATTCACCCCCGGGACCACATGCTTGGATTCCGGAAATTTTTGAAGAAAGTTGTTATCCATAACCTCATGAAGTCAAATATATAATTTTTTCTAATTCCATAACCATTTTCGTGGTCAAATTCCATTTTTATTCAAAATCTAGGTTTTCATCTAAACCCTTGATTTCACCAATTTTTACATGTTAATCTACCCATAATCTATGTATTTAACTCATGTTGTGTAGAAATTACTTACCTCAAAGTGCTAGGTGAAAACCTCCTTCTAAGAGCTCCAAAAATAGCCCAAGAGATGAAAGAAAATTAGCTAAATGGCATAAGGCCCGCATTTAATAAAGTTGTGCATAGGTATGCGACATCTGGTTCGCAAATGCGAAGGTCGAAAATGCGACAAAGTCATCGCAAATGCGAACCTGGGCTCCCATTGCCAAGGTTGCAAATGCAACCAAGGACTCGTAAATGCGAACCCTGTCAAGGTCCCTAATGCGACTGGAATCTCGCAATTGCGAGCTCTGCCCAGATTAGGTTCATTTCACAATTGCGAAGGAAAACTCACAAATGCGAGGTTTGCAAATGCAAAAAAGTTCTCGCATTTGCGATACCTGCAACACTAGCACAGAAACACCAGAAATCTGAAGCTTTTCTCATCCTCCCAACGTCCGAAACTAATCTGAGCCCTCGCGGCTCCACACCAAACACTCACACAAGTCTAACAACATCATACGAACTCGCTCGCGCAATCAAAACACTGAAATAACATCAAAACCACAAATCAGATGCCAAAATACATGGATTAATTCATGAACTCAAAAACTTCTAAAAATACTTCTGTGCATCCTATTCCTATCAAATCAACTCGGAATGATGCCAAATATTGTGTGCAAGTCTTAAATGACATTACAGAACTATTTCCAATCTCGATATCCCATTCGGACCTCGATAACACCAAAACCTACTCCAAACAAAATTTAAAGAACTTCAACAACCTTCAAGGAACCAACTTTCACTATTAGGCGCCGAAACGCTCCCGGGTCATCCAAAACTCGATCTGAACATAAGCCCAAGTCCGGAATCATCATACGAACTTATTGGAACCGTCAAATCCTTATTTTGAGGGCGTTTGCTCAAAATATTGACCGAAGTCAAACTTAACCTTTTTAGCCAATCTTAAGGAACCAAGTGTTCCAATTTCAAACCGAACCCTTCCAAATCCCGAACAAATGTTCATCCTCGAACAGGTCTATAACCATACCTGGAGTGATAAATAAATGTGTATATCTACTCCGCATGTCCTCCTCGGACTCCCAAGTCGCCTCCTCAACTGGTTGGCCCCTCCACTAAACCTTTACCGCGGAAATCCTCTTGGATCTCAACTGGCGAACCTGCCTACCAACAATGGCAACTGGCGAACCTGCCTATCAACAATGGCAACTAGCTCCTCCTCATAACCCAGTCTTTCATCTAACTGAATCGTGCTGAAGTCTAACAATGTGACAAGTCGGCATGATACCTCCAGAGCATAGACACGTGGAAAATCGGATGAACTTTCGATAGATTGGGAGGTAAAGCAAGCTTATAAGTAACCTCTCCAACTCGTCTCAACACCTCAAGTGGGCCTATAAACCTTGTGCTCAACTTGCCCTTCTTCCCGAACCTCAAAATCCCCTTCATCAGCGAGACTTTCAAGAGAACCTTCTCGCCCACCATAAATGATACATCACGCGCCTTCCGATCTACGTATCTCTTCTGTCTGGACTGTGCTGTGCGAAGTTGCTCCTGAATCAACTTTACCTTTTCCAAGGCATCCTTCACCAAATCAGTACCATATAACTTAGCCTCGTTGGGCTCAAACCACCCAATAGGAGAACGACATCGCCGACCATATAAAGCCTCAAATGGATCCATCTCGATGTTGGACTGATAATTGTTATTGTAAGCAAACTCAGCCAAGGGAAATAATCGATACCACTGTCCTCTAAAGTCAATTACATATGATCTGAGCATGTCCTCCAAGGTCTAAACTATCCACTCCGACTGCCCGTCGATCAGTGGATGAAATGTTGTGCTGAGCTCTACACGGGTCCCCAACTTACTCTGTACTGCTCTCCAGAAATGCAAAGTAAACTGAGGTCCTCTATATAATATGATGGAAATAGTCACACCATGCAACTGGACTATCTCCTGAATATAAATCTGGGCCAACCTCTCTGAAGTATACGTAGTCATAACCGGAATGAAGTGTGCCAACTTGGTCAATCTGTCAACAATGACCCAAACTGCATCAAACTTCCGCAAAGTCCGAGGCAACCCAACTATGAAGTCCATAGTAATGCGCTCCCACTTCTACTCAGGTATAGTCATCTGCTGGAGTAGGCCACCTGGCCTCTGGTGCTCATACTTAACCTGCTGGCAATTTAGGTTCAACTATGTCTTTCTTCATCCGCCACCACCAATAATGCTGTCTCAGGTCGCGATACATCTTTATAGCACCTGGATGAATGGCATATCGAGAACTGTGCGCCTCCTCTAGAATCCTCTCCCTCAAGTCATCGACATTAGGAACATATAGATTACCCTGGAGACATTGAACACCATCCCCACCGATAGAAACCTCCTTGGAACCACCTTGTAGTAACGTCTCTTTGAGAACCATCAAGTGCAGATCATTAAACTCCCGAGCCTTGATCTGCTCCAATAGTGAAAACTGGGCAACAACGCATGCAAGAACTCGACTGGGCTTTGAAATATCCAACCTCACAAGTCTGTTAGCCAAGGACTGAATGTCCAAAGCTAGTGGCATTTCTTTGCTGAAATGAGTGCCAAGCTACCCATACTCTCTGCCTTTCTGATCAAGGCATCCGCGACCACATTCGCCTTGCCCGGATGATAAAGAATGGTGATATCATAATCTTTCAGTAACTACATCCATCTGCGCTGCCTCAAATTGAGATCCTTTTGCTTGAACAAATGCTGCAAGCTGTGATGATTAGTGTAAACCTCACAGGACACCCAATAAAGATAATGCCTCCGGATCTTAAGAGCATGAACTATCGTGGCCAACTCCAAATCGTGCACAGGATAATTCTTCTCATGGGGCTTCAACTGACGTAAAGCATATGCAATAACTCACCCCCTCCTGCATCAATACACAACCCAAACCAACGCGTGAAATGTCGCAATACACAGTATACACCCCTACCAAAAGGCTACACTAGAACTGGTGCTGTAGTCAAAGCTGTCTTGAGCTTCTAAATCTCGCCTCACAATCATCGGACCAATGGAACGGAGCACCATTCTGGTTCAATCTAGTCAAAGGCACTACAATGGATGAGAAGCCCTCCACAAATCGGCGATAATAACCTGCTAACCCCAAGAAGCTCCTGATCTCAGTCGCCGAAGTGGGACGAGGCCAACTCTAAGCTACCTCAATCTTCTTGGGATCCACCTTAATACCCTCGCCTGATACAACATGCCCTAAGAACGCTACGAAATCTAGCCAAAACTCATACTTGGAGAACTTAGCATATAACTTCTGTTCCCGCAAAGTCTGAAGCACCACTCTTAAATGTTGCTCGTGTTCCTCCATGATACGTGAGTAGATCAAAATGTCATCAATGAAGACAATGAAAAACGAGTCAATGTATGGCCTGAACAACCTGTTCATCAAATCCATAAATGTCACTGGGGCATTAGTCAAGCCGAAGGACATCATTAGAAAGTCATAATGGCCATATCTAGTACGAAAAGCCGTCTTCGAAACATCCGAGTCCCGAATCTTTAACTGATGATACCCCAAACTCAAGTCGATCTTAGAGAACACCCCCTAACACCCTACAACTGGTCAAACAAATCATCAATACACGACAACTTGTACTTGTTCTTAATGGTAACTTTGTTCAACTAGAGGTAATCAATGCACATCTGCATAGTGCCATCTTTCTTCTTCATAAATAACAGTGGTGCACCCTATGGTGATACACTCGGTCTGATGAACCCCTTTGCTAGAAACTCCTCAAGCTGCTCCTTCAACTCTTTTGGAGCCATACGGTACAGTGGGATAGATATAGGCTGGGTACTTGGAGCCAAGTCAATACAAAAATCGATATTACGATCTGGCGGCATGCCTAGAAGGTCAGAAGGAAACACATCAGAGAATTCCCGAACTACTAACACTGAATCAATCACCAAAGTCTCTGTGGTGGTATCCCGAACATAAGCTAGATAAACCAAACAACCCTTTCTCGATCATATGTCGAGCTTTCATAAAAGAGGTAACCCGACTAGATGTACTGACAGACGAACCCTTTCACTCCAATCTAGGAAACTCTGGCATCGCTAAGGTAACAGTCTTGGCATGACAATCAAGGATGGAATGATATAGGGATAAACATTCCATGCCCAGGATGACCTCAAAGTTGGTCATATCAAGAAATATAAGATCCGCTCTAGTCTCGTAACCACAGAATGTGACCACGCAAAATCGGTATATCCTATCCACAACAATAGAATCGCCCATGGGAGTGGACACATAAACAAGAGTACCCAAGGACTCACAAGGAATATCCAGGAAATGAGCAAACAGAGATGACACATATGAATAGGTAGACCCTGGATCAAATAATACCCAAGCATCCCTACCGCAGACAGAAATAATACCTGTGATCACGGCATCTTAGGCCACTATATCTGGTCTGGATGGGAAAGCATAGAATCTAGATGGAGCACCACCCGGCTGGCCTCCACCTGTCTAGCCTCCACCTGTTTGGCCTCCACCTCTAGGACGGCCCCTACCTACCTGCCCTTCGCTTCTAGGCGGTCAGACGGCTGGTGCGACTACTGGTACTGCAATCATGGGCTGCAGACTCTGCTGCACTGCCTTGCCTCGTAGTTTGGGACAAAATATCTTTATCTGACCAGAATCTCCACACTCATAACAACCCCTTGGAGGGGTGGACTGCTTCCCTGATGTCTGACCCTGATGGCCTGAATACCCATTAGATGAACCCCGAATAGCTGGTGGGTGGTAAGAACTCTCTAGCATGGCACTGAAATAGGTGTTGGAAGAACTGTGAGGGCCTGAGTACCAACTGGAAGAACCCTGGATAGCTGGTGGGCGGTAAGAACTCTCTGGCATAGCCATGAAATAGGGTCGCACTGGAGCAACCCGAGGAGGTGGTGGTGTTGAATATGTGGGCCTGCTAGGCTAATCCCTTCCAAACTAACCTCTGCACCCAACCGACGCACCTCTAAACTCTCAAGAAAAACAAAACTGCTTGTCCCGCTGCATCTGCTCTCTACCTCGCTGATGGTAAGCCTCAATCCTCTGAGCTATCTCCATAACTAGCTAATAAGAAGTACCCATCACGACCTCTCAGGCCATAGTGGCCTGAATACCAGATTGCAATCCTGCAACAAATCTCCGTACTCTCTCAGCATCAATAGCAAATACCATAAGTGCACGGTGAGACAACTCAGAGAATCTTGCCCCATAATCAGTCACTGACATCTGACCCTGCTGGACTGCTCAAACTAACACCGCAACTCTTCCCTCTGGAAGGGTGCAAAATACCTATCCAAGAAAAGGCGTGTAAACGGATCCCAAGTCATGGGAGGAGAACCTGCTGGTCTGCCAAGAAGATATGAATGCCACCACCTATGGGCCCTGCCCTCCAGCTAGAAAGTAGTGAAATCCACCCCATGGGACTCTAATATACTCATGTTGTGCAGTCTGTCCCTGCACCTATCAATGAAGTCCTGGGGAGCCTCATGTCGCTCACCCCTGAGAACAAGAGGGTGAAGCCTGGTCCATCTATCTAGTAGCTTCTATGGCTCGCCGGTTGTAGCTGGTCTAGGCTCAGGTATGGCTGCTGCAACTAGCTGGGCTCCGCCCACGGGTAGTATTCCCGGGGTTTGATATACAACAACTGCATGCCCAGGAGCCTGAGTAGTAGGGGTATGTGCTCCCCCTCCCGCGTGAGATGTGGTTGGGTCTGCTGGAAATAAACCAACATGGGTCATAGAATCCATGAACCGTAGCATATGGCCAATGACCTCCTAAAAGCCCGGTGCTGTCATGAAATCGACCGGGGATAGCTCTGCGGGCACCTCGCCCTGCTCCTCAACAATGGGATCCTCTACTAGACCCGCGGGTGGTACAACTATGGCAACTATGGGACGTCCTCGTCTCCTACCTTGGGCTGGTGCCCTCCCCCGGCCTCTGCCTCGGCCTCGAGTAATAGAGGGAGCAGTTCCTCCCTGGTCTGGAATATCTGTCGTGCGTGTTCTCACCATCTGTGAGAGAATAAGAGAAGAAACTTAGTACACCATCAACTGCATGATAGAAGATGAATAAATTGTAGTTTCCTAACATCCTATAGCCTCTCAAAGATAAGTACATATATCTCCACATCAATTCGCAAGACTCTATTAGGCCTGCTCATAACTTGTGAGACCTACGTGAACTTAGTGCTCTGATACCATGTTTAAACAACCCAATTCAATTAGGTCGTGATGGCGCCTAGTATCGCCGCTAGGCAAGCCAACGGTGAACTAACCACTTAATTTCTCTTTTTAAAAGGCTTTCCAAATAATTAAACTTTTCTTAATTTAAAAGGTTTAAGAAACAACAAATTTAAAATAAATAACATGAAAAGCAACTGAGTGCAATCATAATCATAGATAAACCAAACCACAAGTCTACTTGTGTGTGCCAAGACCTGTTGTTACAAGTGTATGAGCATTCTAGTAGAATATACAAAAGAGAGTACTAGTCTACTGTGTGAAGTGAAATAGGCAGAAAAATATAGGCAAAAGTAAGACTCCGGCTACTACAGAACAACTCAGAAGGCAGTTCACCGTGAAGTCTCAAAGTGGTAATCAAGTGTGCGTGCCGGAGTGATATCCAGATGCAACTGCCTCAGATCCTGCACATTAAGTGAAGAAGTGTAGCATGAGTACATAAACAATATGTACCCAATATGTATCTAGTCTAACCTTGAAGAAGTAGTGACGAGAGGTCGACTTTGACACTTACTATGGGCCAACAATATAATAATATGAAGTTCTAATTAAACATGATATATAAAAATAATAATAGAACTCGGAGCAAGAAAAAAATAAACAATCCTTTTATCGTAAGTAAGAACCAAATCATTTCCCTCATCTAACCATTTAACCTCTCAAGCCAGTAAAGCATTATTAAATATAATAGGGCTTCCGATACCATTACGCACGAATTATGCCGAGGAAATACGTCCACATCCAGATATACATATACATATACTATGCACTACCGAGGGTCGAACGGTACGAACCATAGATGCATCTATTAATCTGCCGAGGCGAACGACCTGCTCCCACGAGAGTAGTGGAAATTTACCCCCTCGCGGAATATACTTGCGACACGGTTGAACATAGATTTCTCAAGCTATCATAATATCCCTCAATTCTTTTTAAAAATAAGAAATTCAACTAGAAGCTTTTAAATTCTCAAAATCCTGAACATCAGCTCTATTCAAGACAATTAATAAGCATAAACAAATAACGGTGTCAACAAATCATGGAATAAACCTAAAACTACCCGAACATAAGCATGAATAGTAGCTATGTACGAACTCTTGTCACATCGTGCATATGTATCCCCCGCAACTAGAAGCACATATTAATTTAGTTCACCTATGGGGTTTATTCCCTCTTACAAGGTTAGAAAAGAGACTTACCTCGTCTCAAAGCCTACTTTCCGGTCCAAGATTGTGCCCAAATCCCCAAATTCGATGCCAACGACTCGAAACTAGTCAAATGTTATATAAAATAATCAATACATGCTCAAATGTTCATATCCTAGCTATCAAAGTGATTTTCCAAGCCTATCTGAAGAATCCCTAAAATTCACCCCCGGGCCCACGTGCCCGGATTCCGGAAATTTTTGAAGAAAGTAGTTACCCATAACCTCATGAAGTCAAATATATGGTTTTTATCAAATTCCATAACCATTTTCGTGGTCAAATCCCATTTTTATCCAAAACCTAGGTTTTCATCTAAACCCTTGATTTCACTAATTTTTACATGGTAATATACTCATAATCTATGTATTTAACTTATATTGTGTAGAAATTACTTACTTCAAAGTGCTAGGTGGAAACCTCCTTCCAAGAGCTCCAAATATTGCCCAAGAGATGAAAGAAAATCAGCTAAATGGCCTAAGTCCCACATTTAATAAAATTGTGCACAGGTCGCAGGTGTCGCATATGCGAAGGTCGCAAATGCAACAAAGTCATTGCAAATGCGAACCTGGGCTCCCACTGCAAAGGTCGGAAATGCGACCAAGGACTCGCAAATGCAAACCCTCTCAAGGTCTCAAATGCGACTGGAATCTCGCAATTGCGAGCTCTGCGTAGATTAGGTTCTCTTCACAATTGCGGACAAATTCTCGCATTTGCGATACCTGCAACACCATCACAGAAACACCAGAAATCTAAAGCTTTTCTCATCCTTCCGAACGTCCGAAACTCACTTCAGCCCTCGGGGCTCCACACTAAACACCCACACAAGTCTAACAATATCATACGAACTCACCAGAGCGATCGAAATGCTGAAATAACATCAATAATCACGAATTGGACGCCAAAACACATGGATTAATTTATGAACTCAAATACTTCTAAAAATAATTCCGTGCGTCCGATTCCTATCAAATCAACTCGGAATGATGCCAAATTTTACGTTCAAGTCTTAAATGACATTATGGAACTATTCCCGATCTTAGAATCTCATTCAGACCTCGATAATACCAAAACCTACTCCAAACTAAATTTAAAGAACTTCAACAACCTTCAAGGAACCAACTTTCACTATTAGGCGCCGAAACGCTCCCGGGTCATTCAAAACCCGATCTGAACATACGCCCAAGTACGAAATCATCATACGAACCTATTAAAACTGTTAAATCCCGATTCTGAGGTTGTTTGCTCAAAATATTAACCGAAGTCAAACTTAGCCTTTTTAGCCAACCTTAAGGAACCAAGTGTTCCGATTTTAACCCGAACCCTTCCAAATCCCGAACTAACCATCCTTACAAGTCATAAAACAGTAAAAGCACGTACGAAAAGTCTTATTTAGGGGAATAAGGTTATAGAAAGCAAAATGACCAGTCAGGTCGTTACAATATGATAGCTATAAGGAGTTAATAGCCACTAAACAATAGTGGTTTCTGAAAATTCCTCTTAGAATATTGAGCTAAAGGCCCGTCTTGTTGCATTTCTTATGCGTTGCTCAATTTTTTTTAGACAGATCTTCTAGATCTGCTAAAGGCCTACTTCGATTTATTTAAATAAATAATTTAAAAACTCGATTTCTGCAATTTAAATGAGCAGATTTAAGAATTTGTGCTTATGGTCCATTTTAAAAGTTTTGTCATTTTATTTTGGACTAATGACCTAAATAAAATTTAAATTTAGTTCTATCATTTTTTTAAATAAATTTTAGATTATAAAATTAGTCATATGGGCTTAATTTTCAAAATATAAATTTAGTATCTATATTCTTTTATGAAAACTATAATAATTTTATTTTCCCAATTGCTTGAAATGTTAATTAGTTTAATATTAAACTTGCTTGTTAATTTGTTTAACATGCTTGAAATATTAATTTGTTTAATATTAAATATGTTAATCTGTTTAACATTATATTTATTTGTTAGTTTGTCTAGCATTAAATTTATTTGTTTATTTGTTTATGTAATGACCCAAAACCCGACCCATTGTGATAGCGCCTATCGTGGAACTAGGCCAGCCTCAACTCAACAACCAACACAATAACAAAAAGCTTGAAAACATTAGCGGAAGCTTTTAACAGTTAGAGAAACTATTTGAAACATAAGAAATTACAAGAATAGATACAATCCAGCCCAAAACCAGGGTGTCACTGAGTGCATGAGCATCTAGGGAAATACATAGTTTATTATAATATCTAAAGGAGCAACTGAAATACAACTGGATAATAAGAAGAAGAGCCAAGGCCTGCGAAGGCCGTGCAGATACCTCAATAATCTCTTAAGCTTGAAGCCTAGATCAACAATCGCCACTAGATCCAAAAGTGCCTGAATCTGTAGACAAGGTGCAGGGGGTAATGTGAGTACACCAACTCAGTAAGTAACAAGTACAAACTATGGACTGATAGGTAGTGACGAACTAAACCTCAGCAATTATAACACATATAAATTGTACAGTAAAGTAGGCATGCTGGCAATTTAATTGTTCAACTAAACCATAAAGCAAAATATGAATCTGAATAATGTGAAGTATAAAGCTCCACAAATTTCTACATGTAAATGCCAGAAATGTATGATAATACACCGTGTACTCCCACTCTCAAGTGCTTCACCACTCGGTACCGCATATGGCCATACGGCCCAGGGAAATCCATTCCGGAATATATATAACACTTACTTCAAGTCAACCGGTACCGAGGAACAAGGGTAATCCAACCCTGAGGAGAAATCCATCTCCTGTTATCAATACTTCGGGCAAATCCATGTCTAAGGAAATCCATCCCTCAATAATATCATCCACGCTCACTGGAGGTGTGTAGACTCCGGAGGGGCTCCTTTAAGCCAAAGCGCTATAACAAGCCAACGAAGGTATAATCAATAATCTGTTGCGGTGTGCAGCCCGATCCCATAACTGTCACGCATGATCAGGCGCTCAGCCTCACTCAGTCATCACTTTCCAGTCCCACACACACGGGCTCACAATGCTAAGAAACTAGCCCGGAACAATGATGTAATGTGTCAAATAACAACAACAGAGACTGAGACATGAAATGTTATGCATGAACAAGACTGGGTACAGAATATCAATGAAACTAATTAGATGACAAAAAGAAATGACCACTCGGGTCTCAACAGTATTGTCTTGAAGCCCTAACATAATAATTAGCATGATTTACAGTTCATTTCCTTAATCATATAATTACAACACTGATATCAACAAGAAAGAGTCACTAAGCGGTGTAATGGAATGAGCCAGGCCACAATTTTCACAGTGCACGCCTACACGCCCGTCATTTGGCATTTGCGTCACCTCAATAATAATCACTTAACACATCGTTCGGGGTTTCGAACCTCAGAACCAAGTTTGGAAGCGTTGCTTACCTCAAACCAAGCCAAGTCCTACTAGGATACGCCTTTGCCTCTGGAATCGGCCTCCAAACGTCCCGAATCTAACAAAAGCAATACAATGCAATCAATATAGGCCAAGGAATCAATTCGAAACGAAAAACTACCAATTCAACCCCAAATACTGAAATTCACCCAAATCCGACCCCCGGGCCTATGTCTCGGAATCCGGTAAAAATTGCAAAACCAGAAACTCCTTTCACTCCCGAGTCTATACATACCAAAATCACCAAAATCCGACCTCAAATTGTCCCTCAAATGCTCAATCAAAACTCTCAAAAACTCAAGCTCTAACCCTTCAACTTCACCCTAAATCCTCACTAATTTCATGATTAAATAGTGGAAAAATCATCACAAACACAAATAATAAGGCCCAAGTAACTCACCTCACTGATACCCCTCGATTCCCTCTTGAAATCACTGCTTAAAGCTCGAAAATCCAGCCAACAATGGTGAAGAATGGGCAAAAATTCGCGAAGTGTGGCTTTTATAGTTTCTACTAGAAGACTCGCACCTGCGGTCCAAATGAGCGCACCTGTGGTCCATCAAGCGCACCTGTGGATTCCACTTTCCGCCAATTCCTGCATCTGCGACTCTCCCATCACACCTGCGGGCTCGCAGGTGCGACATCACCTCCACACCTACGATCAAGCTCTAGTTGGCCCAAAACCGCATCTACAGCTACCCTTTCGCATCTGCGACCACACACCTACAGTCCCTAATCCGTAGGTGCGAAAATAACAGAAGCAACAAAATCTCAGTTGCATCAACACAATTCAAACTCTTCCGCCAACCATCCAAATTCATCCTACGGCCCTCGGGACCTCAACCAAAAGCACCAACAAGTCATATAATACTATTAAAACTTATTCAAACCTTCGAAACACTCCAAACAACATCAAAACACCAAATCACCCTCAGATTCAAGCCTAAGAGCCTCTAAACTTACGAATTCCGCAATGATGCTGAAACCTATCAAACTGACCTGAAATTTTGCACACACGTCGAAAATGACACTACGGACCTACTCTAGTTTCCAGAATTCCATTCCGATCCCAATATCAAAATTTCCACTTATAATGACCCGACCGGTCATTTTGAGCTTTTGCACTTTGCTCGCCAGTTCTCAGGCATGAATAGTCCCGTGTGATGTATTATGACTTATGTAAATCATTGATTTTGGTTTTCAGGGTAATCAGAGTGGATTTGGAATAACAATTCTCAGTTTGAAGCTTGAAATTTGAAAGGTTTGATCAAGATTTGACTTGTTAGTAGATGACCTTGGATTGGAATTTTTATGATTTGGTTAGCTCCGTTAGATGATTTGGGACTTAAGAGCATGATCAGAAGGTGTTTTGGAGGTCCACGGAAGGTTTAGGCTTGAATTGGCGGAATTGGAATTTTGGTGTTTTTCGGTTGATAGGTGAGATTTTGATATAAGGATCGGAATGAAATTCTAGAAGTTGGAGTAGGTCCGTTGTGTCATTTATGACGTGTGTGCAAAATTTGAGGTCATTCGAACGAGGTTTGGTAGACCTTTTGATCAAAAGCGGAATTTGGAAGTTC
Organism: Nicotiana sylvestris; assembly: GCF_000393655.2. Taxonomy (NCBI): domain Eukaryota; kingdom Viridiplantae; phylum Streptophyta; class Magnoliopsida; order Solanales; family Solanaceae; genus Nicotiana; species Nicotiana sylvestris. The sequence continues at coordinate 110,340,499 of NC_091064.1, forward strand.
TTGAAACTCTTAGGCTTGAATCCGATATAATTTTGGTGTTTTGATGTTGTTTTGAGCGTTCTGAAGGTTGGAACAGGTTTGAACGATGTTATGGGATATGTTGGCATGTTTGGTTGAGGTCCCGAGGGCCTCGGGTGAGTTTCAGGTGGTTAAACGGATCAATTTTGGACTTTGGACTTTGCAGTTTTTGCTGGATTTTATTGCAGACGAATTGTTCTTCGCGTTTATGGTCAGGGACTCGCATTCGCGAAGGGGGTCCTCTGAGGAGACGAATTTTGTCTTTGCATTAGCGTTTTATGTGTCGCATTCGCTATGTTGTGATGATGTGATTATCCGTGTTCACGAGGCTTATGTCGCGTTCGCATAGAGGAAGAGGAGTAGCTGGCCCCCAATGCATTTGTTCTACGCGTTCGCGTAGTAGGGGTCACGATCGTGAAGTGTTGAGTGTGTTGTGCATCGCATTCGCGAGAGGGTTCTCGCGTTCTCGTAGAAGGAATTTTAGTCTGTGAAGCGGTGTGCTTCGTGAATGTGAGGGGTATGCCGCGTTCGCAATGAAGAAATATCTGGACAGACAGTTTACATTTTAAAAACGAGGGTTTAAGTCCAATATCGTAAAAGCCATTGCAGAGCTCGGGAGAAGGTGAAATTTGAGGGGATTTTCAGTGGAGCAATTGGGGTAAGTATTATTCACTTATATTTGGTTTAATTCCATTATTTAGTCTTTAATTTCATCATTTAATTTGAGAAATTAGAGTGGAAATTGGGGGAAAATGGAAGAAAAGTTTGAGAATTCTTTTGGGGATTTGAATGGGCAATTTAGGTTGGATTTTAATGAATTTGATATGGGTAGATTCTTGAGTGGATGAGGATTCTATTGATGTGATTTTTATTGGATTCCGAAATGTGGGTCCGAGGGCCGGGTTTGAGCAATTTCGAAATTTTTGATGTAAATTGGATATTTTCGAGTGAGCTTTGTTCCCTTAGCATATTTTAATGGTTATGTACTGATTGTGGCTAGATTTGGAGCATACGAAGGTCGATTCGTGAGGGCAAAGGCATCGCGGGCTAGAGTTTGGACCGGATCGAGATAAGTAATGATTGTAAATGTTGTCCTGAGGGTATGAAACCCCGGATTGCACATCGTTGTGCTATATTGAGGTGACACACATGCTAGATGACGAGCGTGGGGTCGTGCATTGTTGGGGATTGTGACTTAGTCTATCCCGAATGATTGTTTTACCGCGTATTTGACTGAAAACTGTTTGTTATCATCATATTTTGGGTTGAATGCCATACTTGGGCCTCGTGCCAACTATTTGAACCCTTAGGAAACTTTTACTGATATTTCCTCAATGTTTTAACCTTATACTTGAACTCAGTCATGCTATATTCTGCTGTTTTCATAACTCAGCCATGTTTACTTTGCTTTAACACTTAAAATGATAGTTTGAATGATATTTTGGGCTAAGCATCATGTTTTACTGTTGCCCGAGTGGCTTGTAAGATTCTGACTGAGTAAGGCCGAAGTCCTATGTTGTGAGGAAATATTGATTATGATTATAAGTCCGAGTACCTGAGATTTGTACGCCATGAGGTGACTTATTGATATGAGGCCGAGAGTCTATGTGATTATGCCACGAGATGGCTTGATATTGCACTTGGGCAGTAAGGGCCCCCTCCAGGAGTCTACACACCCCCAGTGAGCGCGGGTACCTATTATGATGTGAGATATAGCCCGATGGGCTAGTGATTGTTCCACGATATTGCCCGAGGGGCAGATTCTTTTGACATTGTGCCGAGGGGTGGATTCTTATGTGTTTATATGTTCTAGCTGCTTTGCCTTTAATTGCTTAACTGTTAAAAAGGCATTTCTAAAGAAGCTTAAACTGAACTAAAGTGACTTTACATATTTCCATTGTTTCATTGTTTTTACTGGCTTTTACTGCTTCTTTATAGCCTGTTGATGTGCCTTTACGTGATTTCTTATCACTCAATCTTCATTTATTATTATTACTCACTGGGTCGGAGTACTCACATTACTCTCTGCACCTTGTGTATAGATTCAGGTATTTCTGACCTGGTAGCGTGTATTGGTTGATCAGAGGCAAAGTCATCGGAGTTTAGCAAGGTAGTTGCCCGACGTTCGCAGCACTGCTTTTCTCCATCTTGATTCCATTAGACTGTATTTAGTACATTTTCAGACTTTCCATTGTATTTAGACCTTAGTAGATGCTCGTGACTTGTGACACCCCGATGTCGGGTTGTATCTATTTCCGCACTTGTTTTATTCACTAAATTTATATTTGTTGGGGATTTATTCTTATAAATGACTTAAATTGACTTATTAAATTGTTAAAAATGAATTTAAGAATTGTGTTAGCTGGGCTTGTCTTCACGAGAGGCGCCATCACAACCGGGTCTGATTTGGGGTCGTGACAAGTTGGTATCAGAGCCTAGGTTATATAGGTCACACGAGTCATGAGCAGGTTTAGTAGAGTCTTGCGGATCGATACAGAGACGTCTATACTTATCCTTGGGAGGTTGTAGAACCTTTAGAAAAAATTTCACATTCTTGAATTCTTATCGTGCGTCCTTGATTCAGCTTGAAATGTAACTCTTTGAATTCTTTCTATGCATTCACATGCCCGCATGAGCACTCGGTATCAAATGTACATCGATGGCTTGTGATTCCTCGATCAAGGGGCAAGATGTGATGTCAGTGTGTTGATGTTGTGCTAGTCTGGAAGACTTGAGGCCGGATTTTTGCCTATAGCTTGAGCCCTGAGTTGTTGATTGCGTGAGCACGTGTTTCTGGATCTATATGTTCTGTTGTATCCCTATTAAGGGAAGTAATGACTGGATAGCTACGTGATGAGGGTAATGTGACTGCGAGATATGTTCATATGAATTGAATGAGACGAGGAAGGTCTGCTTGGGGGTAGCAAGAACTATCTAGTGCTTGATTTCCATCGTGATTGGGTGTATGGCCCCGAGTTGTGGGTATGTTGAAGGATCTTTTCATGATTGCCTAGCTAGGAAGTGAAGTAGATTTCATGTTGTGATATGAGTTCAGACTCAGGAAGACTAAGTGACTGCATAATGTTTATGACAGTGGAAGGGTATAAAGAGATGTTGGTTTGAGGTGAAGCAGGTGGGCTATCTCCTGCGGAGTGTTCTGAAGTTTGTGTGATCCTTATGTTGTTTATTAGGAGATATTTTTTACCAGTGAAATATATGTATTGCAATTTGGATCTGGGTCGCTTAATAGAGTGGGCTTAACTGTTGCGAGAGTGAATGCGAGATTTGTAGAAGATTTAAAGTGCTAGACGGTCTGTGTTTCACGAGCTTATGAAGGATTAAGTCTAATCTCACTACCGTATTATGGAATCAATAGAGTATATGTGTTATGAGTTATTGTATGTGCTTTGATCTATGGCTTCGAGCCAAGTGGGGGAGTCTGCTATTGATTAGTTGATTGCACGATTATGTGCTATGTTGGTTCCAGTTTGAGGCGTGCTGGTGAATCAGTTATGGCTTACGGAGATTGAGACCGAGGATGGCTCGAGTAAAGGAAAATTTTGACAAAGGTCATATTATGTTTCATAGGTGTATGAGAATCATAGAATGTCTTGAGTGGTTATTGGTAAGGTATGTGCGGTGCATAGAGCAGGAAGTTGCTTGGTTGTAGGTGAGGTTACACTCTGCGGTGTTGGAGTGCTAATGAGGCATAGGTTGTTCGGTTCATTTGATCAGTCTAATTGAGGTTTGAGCAGAGTGGATGACTTTCGAGAATGGTCCTAATGAGTTCAAGATTTCAGATGTAAAAATAAATTGGAAATTTTCAAGTGTATAATTTGGCTAGAAACTGAGGTTTACGTTGGAGGGTGTCAAGACTTGTGTCATTTCTATATCAATTATGGGATTATATATATATATATATATATATCAGTGTTAGGAAGGTAACGGTTCCGGATTCACAGGAAGTCTCTTCAGGGTAGGTATTTTGAATGTGGTGCTTTTGGGAATATTAAAGAGAGTTTTCAACGGCTTATGAGCCTTAGACGGTGTGGTTTTATGCTTGGGTCCCGTGTGGTGAGTCTAGGTTGAGTAACTGTGGTGTTATAACAAAAAGAAGTATCAAGTTGAAGGTAGATCAGAAGGAACTTGGATATATGGGATAGCTTGGTAGTAGGCCAGATCGGCATGGTGAGAATATGATTAGTTCTTTGGATGCTTATGAGGTAATGCGTTTTTGTGGGTGTTTCATGGCAATGCTCTTGGGTTTTAGTGACCTGCGTAGCTTGGTTGAGTTAGAAGGATTTAGTCCTGACGGTTTAGTTTTGTGCAAGTGGAATTCGGGGATTTCTTGATGGTTTCTACCCCGGTTAGAGATGCGTATTTTCTACGAGTGTGAGGAGCATGGGATGTGCAGTGATTTCCTTCTAGATGGGATCAATAGAAAGTTCTTAGCTAGTTAAGCATGTAGTTTCTTGTGGTTCGGAATGGATATGAAGTTTTCATGTTTATCCTAGGATGGTATGGTATATGCGGTATGTTGTGTAGGATTGAGATTTGCATGTGTAAGGTCACAGTTCAGTTTTGAAAAGAAGGTCAAAGATTCTTAGGTAGCATGGACAGTTTCAGATGACTAGATAAATGAGATCACCGATTGGTGTGGCTTGATGAGGGTATACATTTTAGAAAGGGCAATGTGTTTGAGTTGAGGATACTTCATTAGTATTGCGGCACTCTCTTGTTGGATCGACTGCTGATATTCAAGTTTTCTTGGTGGCACAGAAGAATTATAGGAGTACCTCTCGTGGAATGATTGGGTATTAGAGGTGTGTTGTATATTCGAACGGTGGAGTTGGGATTGGATATGGTGATTCGCATGCTGTATGGATTTGGAGACTAGGAGTCCTCATAAACAGGTTAGGTCGTGGTTGTGGACCGCGTATATCGGTCTTATGTGGTAACTATTGGGAGGTTTGGAGACCCGAGTGGATCCTTGTTGCTTGGTATGCTAGGTTTTGGATGTGATATTGGGTATAGACTGGTTGTCTCCGTGTCGTGTTATTCTGGACTATTGCGCTAAGGCGGCGATGTTGGCTATGCCGAGAATGCCACGGGTTGAGTGGCGAGATTCGACCGGTTATGTTCTTAGTAGGGTAGTTTTATGTTTCGAAGACCCAGTGGATGGCTGGGAAGGATTGTCTTTCTTATTTGGGCCTTCGTGATGGATGTCAGTTTAGAGACTCCCACCATTGATTCAGTTCCGGTGGTGAAGGACCTTTCAGATATGTTTCTTGTGGCCAGACGTGTCGCCGGACAAGGTTATTGATTTCGGTATTGATTTGGTATCGGGCACTATATCGTATGGCACCGTCAGAGCTAAAGGAGTTGAAGCATCAGCTTCAGGGTTTCCTTGATAAGGGGTTCGTTGGCAGGCCAATATGGATGTGTGCTCTAACTTGAGTCGGCTTGGTTGGCTCCGAGTTGTATTGTTAAGGGATGTGTTGATTCGATTGTTGTTGAGCTTAGTAGTAATCTGGGGAGATCTATGAGTTACCTTTTCGTGTTGCGAGGCATTGGAATTTGTTGGTTATAGGAACATATGGTGCGGTGTTATTGGGGTCCCTTAGTGGAATTCGAGCGGGAGGAGTATTGGGTATCGCTCGGCGGATGGCGCATCGGTTGTGTCCTTTTGGATTGTTTGATGTTATGCCAATTGCTTCGCCGTGATTATGATGATTTTCTTTGGTTCTGGACCTCAAATTGCGTGTGGTTTCGATTTTGAGCATAGTAACTTGAGGTGTTTCATATGGACCAGTGTTTGGATAGGGTCGCGCATTGCAGCGAAGTTATGTAGAGGTATGACCCTTCGGGATAGATTCGTGTGTTCTAGTTCTACGGCATGTGATGGCTTCCCAGCATTGTGTTGTGGTGGTACTGGTGAGCTTGCGGTACAACTCTCTCATTTGAGTCATTTTTCATGATTTGAGTACGTTCGGATTGTTGCTTATCGGTGTGCGGATTTCATGAGTTGTGGCTTTAGATGGTATTGATGTGTTATGTCACTAGAGTGGTTGTGCTGGATTAGGTGAGATCGTTGGGATCTATAATGGATACAAACAGATTCGGTTTCAGTATGTTGGAAGGATAATATCGAGGTTCGGCTCAGAAATTGCTATGGTCCTTGCCAAAGGAGGAGTGGCTTCATGAATGGTTGATCTGAGGAATGGTTGTTGACTTTCTATGTGGCATTTATCATTTGCAGTATATGAAAGTGTTGGAATGATACTTTAGTTGATAAGAGGTTACTATCAATATTCGGTTGTTGTGTGCAACTGCTGTGATTAGAAGTTATCACTATAAGTGTTTGATTTATGTGGTATATCATGTAATTGCACCTGAGGTTGCAGGTATGGGTTATTACAGTTTGTTCGGGCTTATTTAGAGTATAGATGTGAGATTCTGATCTTGTGGATGATTTTAGAAGTGGAAATGTGGTTCTAAGGTTTATGGGCTAGGTTGGATTGTGAAATTTCAGTTACATTCTGTTATCAGACCTATATGAGATAGGGTGACGTGGGATCACCCCCAGGAATGTGCATGGTAAGGTTATTCAGCGATTGGTTGGCTTTTGGAACAACTCTGGGCACGTTCAAGGACGAACGTATATTTAAGTGGGGGAGGATGTAACGACCCGACCGGTCATTTTGAGCTTTTACACTTTGCTCGCCAATTCTCGGGCATGACTAGCCCCGTGTGATGTATTATAACTTATGTAAATCATTTGTTTTGGTTTTCAGGGTAATCGGAATGAATTTGGAAGAACAGTTCTTAGTTTGAAGTTTGAAATTTGAAAGGTTTGACGGATATTTGACTTGTTAGTAGATGACCTCGGATTAGAGTTTTTATGATTTGGTTAGCTCCACTAGATGATTTGGGACTTAGTAGCGTGGTCATAATGTGCTTTGGAGGTCCGCGGAAGGTTTAGGCTTGAATTGGCGGAATTGGAATTTTGGCGTTTTTCGGTTGATAGGTGAGATTTTGATATAAGGGTCGGAATGGAATTTCGGAAGTTGGATTAGGTCCGTTGTGTCATTTGTGACGTGGGTGCAAAATTTTAGGTCATTCGGATGAGGTTTGGTAGACTTTTTGATCGAAAGCGGAATTTGGAAGTTCTTGGAATTCTTAGGCTTGAATCTGATGTAATTTTGGTATTTTGATGTTGTTTTGAGCGTTCCGAAGGTTGGAACAGGTTTGAACGATGTTATGGGATATGTTGGCATGATTGGTTGAGGTCCCAAGGGCCTCGGTTGAGTTTCAGGTGGTTAAACAGATCAATTTTGGACTTTGAACTTGGCAGTTTTTGCTGGTTTTTGTTGCAGACGAATTGTTCTTCGCGTTCGCGGTCAGGGACTCGCGTTCGCGAAGGGTGTCCTATGAGGCGTCGAATTTTGTCTTCGCGTTCGCATTTTATGTGTCGTTTTCGCGATGTTGTGATGTTGTGATTCTCCGCGTTCGTGAGGCTTATGTCGCATTCGCATAGAGGAAAAGGAGTAACTGGGCCCCCAATGCACTTTTCTACGCGTTCGGTTAGTAAGGGTCGCGATCGCGATCGCGAAGTGTTGAGTGTGTTGTGCATCGCATTCACAAGAGGGATCTCACATTCGCGTAGAAGGAATTTCGGTCTGTGAAGCGGTGTGCTTCGCGAATGCGAGGGGTATGCCGCGTTCACGATGAAGAAATATCTGGACAGACAGTTTATATTTTAAAAACGAGGTTTTAAGTCCAATATCATAAAAGCCATTGGAGAGATCGGGAGAAGGTAAAATTTGAGGGGATTTTCAGTGGAGCAATTGGGGTAAGTATTTTTCACTCATATTTGGTTTAATTCCATGATTTAGTCTTGAATTTCATCATTTAATTTGAGAAATTAGAGTGGAAATTGGGGAAAAATGGAAGTTGAGAATTCTTTTGGGGATTTGAATGGGCAATTGAGGTCAGATTTTAATCAATTTGATATGGGTAGATTCGTGAGTGGATGAGGATTCTATTGATGTAATTTTTATCGGGTTCCGAGACGTGGGCCCGGAGGCTGGGTTTGAGTAATTTCGGGATTTTTGATGTAAATTGGATATTTTCGAGTGAGCTTTGTTCACTTAGCATATTTTAATGGTTATCTACTGATTGTGGCTAGATTTGGAGCATACGAAGGTCGATTCGTGAGGGCAAAGGCATCGCGGGCTAGAGTTTGTACCGGATCGAGGTGAGTAATGATTGTAAATGTTGTCCTGAGGATATGAAACCCCGGATTGCACATCGTTGTGCTATATTGAGGTGACACACACGCTAGATGACAAGCGTGAGGTCGTGCACTGTTAGGGATTGTGACTTAGTCCATCCCGAATGATTATTTTACCGCGTATTTGACTGAAAACTATTTGCTATCATCATGTTTTGGGCTGAATGCCATACTTGGGCCTCGTGCCAACTATTTGAACCCTTAGGAGATTTTTACTGATATTTCCTCACTGTTTTAACCTTATACTTAAACTCAGTCATGCTATATTCTACTGTTTTCATAACTCAACTTTAACACTTAAAATGATATTTTAGGTTGAGCATCATGTTTTACTATTGCCCGAGTGGCTTGTGAGATTCTGACTGAGTAAGGTCGAGGGCCTATGTTATGAGGAAACACTGATTATGATTATGAGGCCGAGGGCCTGGGATTTGTACACCACGAGATGGCTTGATGTTGCGTTTGAGCCGTAAGGGCCCCCTCCAGGGGTCTGCACACCCCCAGTGAGCGCGGGTACCCATTGTGATGTAAGATATAGCCCGAGGGGCTGGTGATTGTTCCACGATATTGCCTGAGGGTCGGATTCTGTTGACATTATGCCCGAGAGGCGGATTCTTATGTGTTTATTTGTTCTAGCTGCTTTGTCTTTAATTGCTTAACTGTTAAAAAGGCATTTCTAAAGATCTTAGACTAAACTAAAGTGACTTTACATATTTCCATTGTTTCATTATTTTTACTGGCTTTTAGTGCTTCTTTATAGCCTGTTGACGTGCCTTTACGTGATTTCTTATCGCTCAGTCTTCATTTATTATTATTACTCACTAAGTCGGAGTATTCACATTACTCCCTGCACCTTATGTGCAGATTCAGGTATTTCTGAACCCGATAGTAGGTATTGGTTGATCAGAGGCAGAGTCATCGGAGTTTAGCGAGGTAGCTGCCCGACATTCGCAACACTGATTTAGTACATTAGACTGTATTTAGTACATTTTCAGACTTTCCGTTGTATTTAGACCTTAGTAGATGCTTGTGACTTGTGACACCTCGATGTCGGGTTGTATCTATTTTTGCACTTGTTCTATTCCGCTAAATTTATACTTGTTGGGGATTTATTCTTATAAATGACTTAAATTGACTTATTAAATTGTTAAAAATGAATTTGGGAATTGTGTCGGCTCGCCTTGTCTTCACGAGAGGCGCCATCACGGCCGGGTTCGGTTTGGGGTCGTGACACCACTGCCGACCGAGAAATACCAAATTTCCAATTTTGCCAATTCAAGTCTAAATCTACTACGGGCCTCCAACTTACATCCCGAACACGCTCCTAAGTCCAAAATCGTCTAACGGAGCTAACCGAACTGCGAAAATTCAAATTCGAGATCATTTGCTCATGAGTCAACATCTGGTTGACTTTTATAACTCAAGCTTCTAAATAAGAGTCGAACCCGAACCAACCAACTCGATACTACATAATATAGCTGAACAACACATAAAAAAGCAGAAATGGGGGTAACAGGACTATAATTCACGAAACGATCGGCCGGGTCGTTATAGTTTAACATGCTTGAAATATTAATTGTTTTAACATTACTTTTGTTAATTAGTTTAACACATGGTTTATCTAAATTTGTTGAGCATGAAATCAAATATTAATTAGTTTAATATTAATATTACTTATTAATTTGTTTAACATGTATGATATGTTAATTAGTTTAATATTAAAGCAAAATATTATGTAAATTTGTATACATGTAATAAATGTTAATTAGTTTGACATTAATTTTATTCGCATGCTAATATAAGTTATTTAACTTATTATACATATGAGATTGTAAAATCATGATAGATAATTGTGTTTCTCTTAAACATGATTTAGTCGCTTACCTAGATAATTGAATAGGTTAATTTTCATAATATTTTAATGGAAAAAGGGTCAAAACTACCCCTATTATTTATTAAATTATTTAAAAATATCCTCCATACATCTATCCGTCTAAAAAAGCACACGACCTTATTTTTTTTTACCTAAATCTACCCCTCCTTTTAACGGCATAGCATGTGGGCCTCACATTTAATGTGTTTTTATTTTTTTTATTAGGCCACATGTCTCTTTCTGTTCAGAAATCAAATATCTACCTCATTAACCTAACCCGTCCCAATTATTTTCTTTTTTTTTCTTAATCTTTTCTCTTTCTCTTTTTTTTGTTATCTGCGAACTCAAAATTTCTGCCTTGGATGGGGCAGAAAAAAAGGAGGCTCCTAAAGCTGGAGAAGTTTTGGTTGGGTGGAATCAGACAGGTCAGAGAAAAGAAAGACGAACCTTTAATGGGAAAGACGAGGGTTTGCCAGTCAACTCGTAAAGATAGAGAAGTTTTGGCGACTGTTCCAACGAATCTACCGATGTCGGATTCATGGTGTTTGTCAATAGGTGTGTCTAAAACTCAAGAGAATAATCAAGGGGAGGTGGTAGAAGTGTCCAAGGCCTCGGGTAAGTCAGTTTCTGAGGCTGTTCCTCCTTAGATTCTTTAGGAGAATTACCCAGTCCCTCCTTAGCTTTTACGGAGCTTTTACTCAGTCACATTATATGAATCCTTCAATTTCTCAACCATATTGTAGCGTCACACACTTGTGAATTATTCTACTATAAAAATTCAAGCACATTGCGTTGACTTTCTGAAAGTTTAGAGTAGAAGAAGTAGGTTAGTAGTATTGAAATGTGTGCTGCTTCTTTTTTTCTTTTGCACAGTAAACCCAATTCTTTTGTTTTCTCCAGTGGATTAACACGTTTTCTCCAGTGGATTAACATATTGAATTTTCTCTTGTTTGTTAAGTCAATGGAGGAATAAAGAGAAAGAGAAAAAACTAAAAAAAGGTAAGAAATAGGGGTGGGTCAAATAAATGGGGCAGATATTATTACCCATATTACCCATATGTCAGATGGGTTAATGTATTTTATGACCCCGGGTAAGAAAATAAGGTCAGCCCGAGATTGCCACATGGCCCAATGAAAAACTTCCACATCACTAAATTGAATGCCCACAAATTCTACCGTTAGACGCGGGGACAATTTTGTTAATATTATTAATATCCTGTGCTTTTTAGACGGATAGATGGACAGAGGATATCTGTAAACTATTTAGCAAACGATAGGGGTAGTTTAGGCCCTTTTCCCTATTTTAATTTTTTGGATGATGATTGGGAACATAGTGAACTTTCGACTCCATGATTAATATATGTGTTTATTAACTTAATCAATTGATGCTTAGTATCATTGTCACGACCCGAATCTCCCTCCGTAAGACATCGTGATGACACCTAGTCTCTACGACTAGGTAAGCCTAATAAAATATGGAAATAATAAAATGGAAGTAAAACTTAACAACTAACTACAACAGATGATGAAATAACTGATAACAATGACGCTCGGCATGTACAATAACCAACACTCTAGTAATACTCAGTATTTCTAAAACTCGGAACATCATAAGTCACAAGCTACAGAAGAAAACTAGTATCTCTATACACTAGAGTCTAAGAAAAGAAGTACGAAAGGTAAATGACATAGGGGGAATAGGGGGGACTCCGAGGTTTGCGAACGCGGCAGATATACCTTGAAATCTCCAAACTGTTACTGCTCACTGATGACGTGGTTGATAAGAAGTACCTGGATCTGCACACAAAACATGTGCAAAAGAGTAGCATCAGTACACCACAACGGTACCCAGTAAGTGCCAAGCCTAACCTCAGTCGAGTAGGGACGAGATCAGGTCATTGCCCACTGGTATATAATAAATAAAGCAAGAGAATATAACAATATAATAAGAGACTGTAATTTAACAAAGAGGAAACATAGCAAAATAACAGTACAGCACAGGGATGAAGCAGCAGGGGATCTCCCGAGATACTGTCTCATAGCCCCAAAAGTAAATATGCAAAGAGATCTCCCGAGGTACCGCCTCGTAGTCTCAAAAATAAATGTGCAGGGAGACCTCCCGAGGTACCGCCTCGTAGCCTCAAAAATAAAAGTGCAGGGGGATCTTCCGAGGTACCGCCTCGTAGTCCCAAAAGTAAACACATAGCTCAAATCGCTAAATACAATAATTAACAGCAATAATTCTACAGTTATGATTGATACAAATCAAGGAAAGACATGGAATCAACTAGGCATACTGCACAGAGTTCAATTAAGCAGTTAAAGCATGTAGACATGCGATATTAGACTAAACAGGATAACTACATATGCTAGTTTTACTCAATTAAGATGAAAACAGGTTACTACTCAATAAAAACCGGATTTTTACAACAATTAGCCCATGTACGCACTCGTCACCTCGCGTACACAATGCTTACATAACACAACAGTACCAAATCCTTAGGGGATTTCCCCCACATAAGGATAGGCAAGCCACTTACCTCGAACCAAGCTTAATCAATTAGTAACAATACCTTTTCCATGATTTTCTGACTCCGAATGACCCAAATCTAGCCAAAAGTAATTACATACCATAAATATACTATAAGAAACTAAATTAATTAATGAAATCAAGACTTAATCAAGAAATTAGAAAATCGCCCCAAAAAGTCAACCCGGGCCCACATCTCGGAATCGGGTAAAAGTCACAAAACATGAATACCCATTCACTTAGGAGTTCACTCGTACCAAAATTATCCAATTCTGATGTCAAAATCCCAATCAAAACTCAACAACTTAGTTGAAGAACTTCTCCCATTTCCCCTAAATTTTTCAACCCAAATCCGAAATTAAAGGATGAAATTAATGATACATTAGTAGGATATAAGAAAAAACAAGTGAAGAATCATTATTCAATCAATGTCTCTGAAAATCCCTCAAAATCTCATCCAAATCCAAGCTCTCTATCTCAAGTTTTGATAAAAATGGCTAAACCCTCAATTTTAAAATGTTTAATACTGCCCAGGCATTCCTTCTTCGCGAACGCGGAAGAACCCTCGTGTTCGCGAAGCACAAACTTACTTCAGTAAAAAAATACTCATCGCGAACACGATTACCTGATCGCGAATGTGAAGCTTGCTCAGCTCGACCCTACGCGAACGGGGGACAGGCAAAGAGGCATGGAGACTCAGTTGACCACTTCCTCTACGCGAATGCGGGACCTCCATCGTGAACGCGTAGACCAACTACCTCAGTGCTTCGCGAACGTGGGACCTCCATCATGACGCGAAGCACAAAATCCCACTTGCATCTAGTTCCTCTTCGCGAACGCGGGACTCCCCTCGGGTATGCGAAGAAGGAAACCAAAACTAGAAACAAAGAAAATTTGCAATCTTTCACAAGTACAAAATGATCCGTTAACTACCCGAAATCAACCCGAGGCCCCCGGAGCCTCAACCTAACAAACCTACAAGTCCTAAAATACAATACGAACTTAGTAGAGCCCTCACAACACATCAAACAACAACAAAAACATGAATCACCCTCCAATCCAAACTTAATGAACTTCAAAACTTCAAACTTCTACAACTGATGCCGAAACCTATCAAACCACGCCCGATTGACCTCAAATTTTACACACAAGTCATATTCAACATTACGGATCTACTCCTACTTTCATAATCAAAATCTGACCCCGATATCAAAAATTCCACTCCCAGTCAAACTTCCCAAAAATTCGACATTCGCCATTGTCGCGCCTCCTTTTTCCCTCACGGAAGTCCGAGTTTTGATGTTCATGGGGGAATAACTCGTTTCCTTTTGGGAATTTGAGTATTTGAAGAGTGATCGCAACCTACTCTGCACTACTAATTATGTAGCGAGAGAGGGTCGGAGCAGCTTTTACCAGATTTTGGGTCGGGATCGATTTCCACAGAGAGCTAGAATTGGAGTGGTGTATCTATTTAGCTTAGGATTGTGTAGAGTTCCAAATTACACTTATCATCATTTTTGGGGTTTTCTTTATAATTCTACTTTTAACAAACCACAAATTGTAAATTAAGCTAAGAGTTACATGCTACGGGTTGTTCAAATAGTTTAAAGGTCACTAGAGTAGTGACATCCGCCTAGGTGGTCGATTGACAGGTAATAGAGTCTAAAGCACAATTGACATGATTGGAGAGTATGATATAACCATTGCACTACTTTACCCACTCTACACCTGTCGGTGGTTCAAGTGATTTTGCCCAATTGACTTTCTCAAGACCAACTGGGTATGCAAATTTGCACAAGCAACTTAGGATTCAAGTCGGGTATTACTCTCTCGAGGTTTAACCCTTTAATTGGGGCTATCAATCTCTTGATTATGTCCCAATTCCTTGTTGGATCAATTTCGAAGACTTAGGCTCTCTTTCCCAAGAAGAGCCCTAGTCAACTAAACACAAACTAGTGTTTGCAATCACTAATACAACAATTAACCATGAAATTGACCCAAATATCAAACACCCATAATCAATTTAGCCCTAAAATACAAGACCCATCAATTACCCATACTAGGGTTGAGACACAACCCTAGCTATGGGGTCTAGCTACTCATATTCAAAGAAGAAAAACCAAAAATAGATGAAGATAAACACATATTAACTAATTGTTAAGTTAAATACAAAGATTCAATGGTGAAATGTAGTTAAAGTTGCCCAAAATGACTAAGAAAAGTCGACCCACGAGCGCATCTATGCTATTACAATATCTGATACCCTAAAAATGGAAAAAAATCTATTTATACTAAGCTAAAAAATATGGACAAAAATGCCCCTGCGGGGTTAGTGCGGACCGCACAGAATGGATTGCAGCTGCACTAGGACTCTTGGCTCCAAAATCCAGCTCTCTGAACTCAGGCTCCATGGACCGCACAGAATGGACTGCGGCCGAGGTGACTTCTAGTACGGTCTGTACAAAATGGACTGTGGACCGCATTGGCTTGAAAGCTACAAACTGCAACTTCTCTGAATCTTGGCTCTGCGGACCGCGCAGAATGGTAGTGTGGCCGCATGGACTCCAGTGCCGACCGCACTAAATCTAGTGCGGCCGTATTGCCTTTTAGCCTGAATACCTGCTCTCTGAACCTCTTAGTACGGACCGCATGGTATGCGGCCGTACTGGACCTATTTTGCCTGAGCTTGTCTTGTCTTTGGTACTTGTGTAAGTTTCACTCCTTTTGAGCTGATCTTTGACATATTGTCACTTTGTTGATCAAACCTACAATCAAGCACAACTTATGAGCCTTTTGGGACTATTTTTTATGAGTTTCTAATCAAAGCATGAGCAAGAAGGAGTATAAAATGTGTCAAAATTCCTAGTTATCAACTTCCCCAAACATAAGCTTTTGCTTGTCCTCAAGCAAACAAAATAAGACCCACCCCTTAAGGGAAAATCCAAGAAATTTTCAGCTGTCCTAAAACAACCTCAACTAGCATCAATTGGGACTAACAATTTCCCTTAATACAAATGAATCATTAACAACATTTACCCTTTGAAACACCATGGATTAAGTGCGACACAAGAGCATCAAGAGTTGACTCAACACATCAAAGAACTTTTCAATTACTTTGGTCATTGTGGAATCCAAACTCACACATCCTCAACTCTCCCTAAGCAAACCTCACCTTTAGAATAGTGGCATGCAAAATGAGGTTAATGGAAATTCATTCATCTCTCTTAAGAAAAAGTCACAAGTCCAGCTCTAAGTACCATATGATTGCCCCTTATGTGAGTATCCACTAATGTAAGCTTCATTCAACTAAAGATCATATAGGACTTTTGTGAAAACATTGTGAAGGCTTTTGGTTCAGGGTAGGAAATGTTTTGGTCTAAGTAGGTTCCATCTTCCCTTAAGCACTTCTTTTGATTCATTTGGCACATATTCACTTGACTCTTTGAGTCATTTCACTTCTTTCTAAGGGGTTAGAGAGACACATTGTCACTCTTTCATAGACATTTCAAACCTTTTCTCCTTGTTCAACTTTCCACATCTTTCATTCTTTGCTTTTCTTGAATCCCTTTTTATTCTTTTTTTACATTGAACATTATTTTTGTCTTTTTGTTTTTCTTTCTTTTTCATTGCCTTTCCTTTTCTTCATTTTTGTGCCTTTTACCACTTTGTTTCAATCCTCATATCTTCCCCCAAACTTATACTTTTTCCATGTGCTAAAGGAAAGATTGGGTGCCAAGAGAGGGTATCTTTTAGAATGGGTATAGGCTTGTATCATGGTTCTTGAAGGAAAAAGGTCTAAGTCTCAAAAGGGTTAACTAGGGATCTTATCATTGGTAGGCTATGGAATTGTTCAAACTATCATTTGGATCAAGGAGAGCCTATAATCATGTCTCAAGTCAAAATTCACTTATGATTTCGCCTCAACAAACATTCACGGCAAGTTCTAGACCAATGGCTCGAGACTTGGATTGCAATTGCAATTACTCACCACACATGCTAAGGGATTGCTAAAGACATAGAGTCGGGGGCCCACAACGACCTTAGATACAATTTGAGCACACAATGGTCCCAAAAAACCACTTGATGATTATCGATCAACACAAGAGTCTCAAGGTCACGACTTTCACCTTCATAAATACAATAATTTATTTTTGACCATGAGATCAAAGGCAAATGTGCTAGGCCCAAGTGAAGCTTTGCTTGAGGCACCCTTAACTACTAACTATTAAAAACAAAAAGAAAAACGGACCCAAACCCTTAAGAAGGTTGTCACGCCATCCATTATTGGGAAGAGTCACCCGGTTCACACAACACTCCGCCTTTGGAAAGAACCGTGGCATTAAGAAAACTAAAGGCTTATTGCAAACTTCAAAAACAAAAAGCTACGAATCACAAATAAAAAGGTAAAAACGAAAATTTTTGCAAAAAATAGAATGAATATATACAAAAGGGGATTTGAATATACAATGGATGGGATGAATATATATAATGTGATATAATCTTTATATACAAACCCAAAGTGAAATAAAAATGCGATAAATGTAACGAAATATCAGAATTATATACAGACCAAAAATGAAAAATCAAGAAAGCATAAAAAATGTTAAATATATACAATCATCCAAAATGTAGGGCCTACCCCCTCAAATGAAAGCTGGCATTGTACCCAATGTCAACTAGTCTAAATAAAACACCAAAAAGGTAAGAGGAAAAAGGAAATAGAAGACTCCCTATGGCCCGTCTGTCTGCATAGACTCATGTGTGGTCCTTGGGTCCTCTCTATGCTCGGGGACCTCAAACTGGTCCCCTGTGTCCTGCTGCTCTGCTACTAAGACCTGGGCATGGACCTGGACAGGCTTTGTAGGTAGTGCACCCTGTGGCTGACTGGAAGAGGTCTCCTGTGGGCCAGCCAGCTGGATGACTGCATCATCATCTCGAGGGATCATCCTCTTCCTCTTGGGAGGCCTCTGTGACTACTCCAGCTCTAGATGAACTGCTGGTGCTGGGTCCTGGAGCAATAAATCTAAAGGCAGGTGACCCGCCTTCAGTCTGTCTACATCTACTCTCAGCTCCTTCATGGACTCTTTGGAGGCTCGTGTCTTCCTCAGTTTCTTGTGCTCCCGAGCAAGCTCCTTGAGAGCATTACTATGTAAATCGACTGCCTTTGAGAGCACTGCCTGAGTGTCGAGGATCTTCTTTTGGTTGTCAAGTATCTCCTTGAGAGCATCCTCTATCGACTATGGAATCTGTGCTGGCGGAGGTGCCAACTGAGCCTCTACCACAGTGGTGAGTGTGGACAACTTGGATGAGGAAGTATGCATCCAGTTGTTTATGCTAAGAAGCGCCTGGCTCAGTCAGTGAGCAGTAATAGGATGGGCCCGGGAAGATGGAATCTTCGGGCCTGCTGAGGCGGATGGGCCATCAGGAATGGCTATGGATGTGGAAGGACCGGGAGGGATGTCTGTGGAAGTGGAGGTAGGCTCAGCAGGAGCCACTACCACAACTGGCTCTTCAGACTGGCTAGTTGGAGCAGTAGCTATACCTTTGAAGTTCTTGCTCTTGGGGTTATCATCCCCCTGCATGATGTACCAAGAAAATGGGGCTTTCGCCTTGACTTTGATGTCGAAGGGCCTCTTGTCCACTTTCAAGTCCCGGAAGTACATTGTGAGGAAACTGAGGAAAGGATAGTTCCGGTCATGCTCCGCACCCACGAAAGTAATGATTCTGGACATCACATTCCCCATGTTGATGGGGTACCCTGCCATGATAGAAGCCACTAACACAGCCCGGTGGAGAGGCAGTGTGTTGTCATGAGTGGTAAGGTCCAACCGGCTGCAAACAAAAGTCTCCCACCCCCGTGCCTCAAAATTCAAACTCCGTCTCAAAATCTTGACTCCAATAGTCAACCAGTCAGGGATGGTACCTGGGATTACCAGGTACTGTGCTAGCCAAGGATGAACCTCTTCACCCATTTCCAACTTTGCTATGTATAGGGTCTCGTCCTCCTCATTGAAGCCCAGGTATTCATTTATAGACTTCCCATCAAATAACACCTTTAAGTTCCGAACCTTGGTCACTTTGGAGCCCTTTTTTGATGTGGGCTACGTTACTGTAAAATTCTTTGACCAAGTGTTCGTTGGCATCCACACACTCATCAAGGAAATGCTCCCAGCCAACTCTCATCCTAAACTATCTCCTCACGTCGGGTTGTGTGGTAGCAAGTCTTTATCAATGAAACTCCGCTTCGGGATCAACTTTCTCACCGACTACCACTCTCGGAATTTATGGTATGCCACCTCACTAACAAACCTATCTTGCCAAACCTCCGGCTTTCTAGTTCTCGCAATTCCCCCACCTGAGGCTCACCTCCTTCTCTTATTTCTTCCTCTCCCCCTATTTCCTCCTCATCTCTTATGGCACCCTCTCCAGATAATGAAGTTGTGGGAGAGGTGGAGTATTCATCCCCACTACCTGCTGTTGAGCCTTCAGATGACCCAGAAGAAATGTTCACTGATGCTTGGACAATGGGGGAAGTGGTAGGAGTGTCTCTCAGTCTGTCCCTCTCCGGATAAGGGATTTATTCTGGGATTGAGTCCGAAGAGATCTCCCGGAAGGGCTCGTATTCACTCCCCGATATGTCAATGGCTCTGTTAGCAGCTTTTATGGCCTTCATCGTGTTTTTGATGTTTTGCCTAGCTTGGGGAGTGAGTTTAACCATTTTCTGTTTCCCTCCCCGGGAAGATTCACCTCTGCCAGGTTGTTTAGATCATTTACCCTGTTGTTTCACCATTGTCTGCAATCAACATTCAAATGACTTGTTAGTATCAGTTGCAGCAGCTAAGAAGCAGTTAGAAGCAGTGTTGCAGAATAGAGAAAAAAATTGCAGAAGGGTTGTAGAAGCCACCTAGTGCGGACCACACAAAATGGTGTGCGGCCGCACAAGGGTTAGTGCGGACCGCACAAAATGGCCATGCAGTTCGCACAGGGATAGGGATCAGACTACCAATCCTTTGTATTTAGGCAGTGCGGTCCGCACAAAATGTAGTGCGGCCGTACTGCCCAAGGTTCAGCTTCCCAGAAGTTCATTAGTGTGGTCCGTACAAAATGGTACTGCATACCGCAGAGGGGCACTGCGGACCACACAGAAACGACTGTGGTCCGCACTGAGTGCCCAGTTTCGGCACTAAGTTAGGGTTTCATAATTTTTGATTTTAAGCTCAATTTTGCCCCTAATTAATGTCCCTAAGTGATTTTCCAGTGATTATAACTACCTAGGCTTACTTTAATGAAAGAATTAACTACTCTAACATAACAAATTGAATAAAAATACGCTAAGCATAGAAGGGGAAGCAGTTAAAACAAAAAGTAAAAGGAATAAACAAAAATAAACAAATAAAAGGAAGATAATGGTACCAGATAATGAGATGAAATGAAGAACTACGGTTCCAAGCAGTTAGTTACGAGGGAAAAGAGTGATGAACAGTGTTTATATGCTCTTGAGAATTGAAAGTTCGAAAAGGGTAAAAGGGGGGCCTCAGGCCCTATTTATAGAAAAGGACCTGGGGCCCAGTCTCACCAACCAGTGCGGATCGCACAAAATGGACCGTGGTTCGCACTGCACTGTTTTGTTCAAGCTTGAGAAGACAATGCTCTGCGGTCCGCACAAAATGGACTGCGGCCGCAGAGGTCCACTGCGGACCGCAAAAATGTAGTGCAGCCGCAGTGGCAAACTTCAGAGAGGCTGCATTTTACCCTCACTAGTGCGGTCTACACAAAATGTAGTGCGGCCGCACTGGTAACTTCAGAGACCTGTGCATTTTTCCACTATGTATTGCACTGCATCAGCACAACCCTGTAACATCTCACAACCAGTCAGCCCAAAAATCAATCTTACACTACAATGAAAATCAAAATAAAAACAAGAAGAATAGCACATGGGTTGCCTCCCAAGAAGCGCCTAATTTAACGTCATGGCACGACGCAGGTTACTATCACATCATTTGAAATGAAGACGCGCCACCACGTGGCTGTCATCAATTTTTCCAAGATAATGCTTGACCCGATGCCCATTAACTCTGAAGACTTCACACCATTTTTGTTCTTTAAATCAAGAGCACCAAACGGGGTCACACATACCACTTCAAAAGGTCCACTCCATTTTGATTTAAGCTTTCCGGGAAAAAGACGTAACCGAGAGTTGAACAAGAAAACCAAATCACCTACTTTGAACTCCTTTCCACGAGCATATTTATCATGAAGGTACTTCATCTTGTCCTTATACAAGGACAAACTGGAGTTGGCATGAAATCGAAATTCATCAAGTTAATTGAGCTGCTCCACACGAAGATTGGCTGCAACATCCCACTCAAGATTTAACTTCCTCAAAGCCCACATGGCCTTATGCTCTAACTCAACCGGTAGATGGCAAGCTTTCCCAAACACCAACCGATACAGAGACATACCAATAGGCGTCTTGAAAGCCATCCTATAGGCCCATAGAGCGTTATCCAACTTCTTCGACCAATCGGTCCTATTAGCATTTACCGTCTTTGACAATATGCTTTTGATTTTCCAATTGGAGACTTCCACTTGACCACTTTCTTGAGGATGATAGGGGGTAGAAACTTTATGATTGACACCATACTTTGAAATCAAGGTGTCGAAAGCTCTATTGCAAAAATAATACCCCCCATCACTTATGATTGCACGAGGAGTACCAAACCTTGTAAAAATGCTTTTCTTGAGAAATGCAACAACACTCTGGGCCTCATTATTGGGCAAAGCCACGGCTTCAACCCACTTTGAAACATAGTCCACCTCCACAAGAATGTAAGTGTTCCCACAAGAACTAACAAATGGGCCCATGAAATCAATGCCCCATACATCAAAAATATCAACCTCGAGGATAGTATTGAGAGGCATCTCATCTTTCTTCGAAATTCCACCCGCTCTTTGGCACTCGTCGCATCTCTTCACAAAATCACCCGCATCTTTGAACAAAGTTGGCCAATAAAATCCACAACTAAGAACTTTAGAAGCCGTCCTCGCCCCACCATGATGTCCACCATAGGGAGAGTAATGACAAGCCTCCAAGATACTCAATTGCTCTTCCTCCGAGACACACCTTCGGATCACACCATCCATGCAAATCTTGAACAAGTACGGCTCATCCCAATAGAAATCCAAACTATCCCGCTTGAGCTTCTTCCTTTGGTTAGAAGAGAGCTCACACGGGATTATTTCGGTCACAAGGTAATTAGCAACATCGGCAAACCATGGCATATCATTCACCGACACCGAAAGGAGTTGCTCATCGGGAAATGAGTCATTGATCTCTAGGCCATCACAAGGCCTCCTCTCCTCCTCCAAACGGGACAAGTGGTTCGCCATTTGGTTCTCACTACCCTTCCGGTCCACAATTTCTAGATCAAATTCTTGGAGTAGTAACACCCATCGCATCAACCTTGCCTTGGAGTCTTTCTTTGTCATCAAGTACCTAAGGGCGGCATGGTCGGTATGAACAATAACCTTAGCACCTATAAGATACGGTTAGAATTTTTCCATAGCAAACAAAATAGCCAAAAGTTCCTTCTTGGTCACCGTGTAGTTCACTTGAGCATCATTCATTGTCTTGCTCGCATAGTATACTGGATGAAACATTTTGTTCACTCGTTGACCCAAAACTGCCGCGACTGCAACATTGCTGGCATCACACATGGGCTCAAAGGGCAAGTTCCAATTAGGCATGGTAATGATAGGAGTGGTGGTCAACTTATGCTTGAGAAATTCAAAGGCTTGCATGCACTTGTCATCAAACGCGAACTTAGCATCTTTTTCCAACAACTTACACATGGGGTTCACTACCTTCGATAAGTCTTTGATGAATCTCCGGTAGAACCCCGCATGCCCAAGAAAACTTCGGACCCCCTTGATGGATGTAGGGGAAGGAGCCTTGAAATCACATCTATCTTTGCTCTATCCACCTCAATGCCATGCTTCGAAATTGTATGCCCGAGAACGATTCCTTCTTCCACCATAAAGTGTCATTTCTCCCAATTGAGGACAAGATTGGTTTCTTCACAACGGGACAACACCCTATCAAGATTCTTCAAGCATTCGTCAAATGAGTCCCCCACAACGCTAAAATCGTCCATGAACACCTCCAAAATGTCTTCCACCATATCAATGAAAATGGCCATCATACACTGCTGAAATGTAGCCGGTGCATTACACACCCCAAAAGGCATCCTAGAGAAAGCAAATGTTCCATACGAACAAGTGAATGTGGTCTTTTCCTGATCTTCCAGAGCAATAAAGATTTGGTTGTACCTAGAATATCCATCCAAGAAGCAATAGAAGGCACGCCCAGCAAGTTGGTCTAGCATCTGATCCAGAAATAGCAAAGGAAAGTGATCCTTGCGGGTCACTTTATTCAACTTGCGGTAGTCCATGCATACCCTCCAAACGGTGACGGTTCTTGTCGGAATCAACTCATTTTTGGAATTTGTCACCACAGTCATGCCATATTGCTTTGGTACACATTGCACTGGTGAAGTCCAAGAGCTATCAGATATGGGGTACACAACCCCGACATCCAACCACTTGATCACCTCCTTTTATACAACCACTTGCATTGCCTCATTTAGCCTCCTTTGGTGCTCCAAGGACGGCTTTCCATCATCTTTCAGAATAATTTTGTGCATATAGAATGCGGGGCTTATTCTCCGAATATTAGCTAAAGTCCATCCAATTGCATTTTTCCACTTTTGAAGCACTGCCAATGTGTCAACCTGCATGTTAGTAAGGCAAAAAGAAAGAATAACTGGCAAAGTAGAATTTGAGCCTAAGAACTCTTACCTGAGGTGTGGAGGAAGTGGTTTCAACTCCAACACTGGAGGCTCCTCAATTGAAGGTTTGATTGATGGAGTCTTTCTATTCTCGAGATCCAAAGACAATTTCCTAGGCTCATAGAATAAGAGCCCATTCCATGTAAAGCATTCACGCACTCCACTCGGCTTGCATCCTCATTGACATCAAGATTCAACAACACGGCCTCCAATGGGTCCTCCACATTGATCATTGCACCAGTATCATCAATTATCACTCCTATGACGAGGTCAACAAAAGAGCATACCTCGGTACTATTGGGCTGTTTCATAGATTTGCACACATGAAAGACAACCTTTTATCTCCCACCTGAAAGGTGAGTTCCCCTGCTTCCACATCTACCAATGCTTTCCCCGTAGCTAGGAAAGGTCTACCCAATATGATAGGAACCTCATAGTCTACCTCGCAATCCAAGATCACAAAGTCAACTGGCAAGATAAATTTGTCCACCTGGACAAGCACATCATCAATAATACCCAAGGGTCTCTTCATTGATCTATCCGCCATTTGTAACCTCATAGAAGTCGGCTAGGTTGCCTAATACCCAAAGTTTTGAAAACTGAGTAGGGCATCAAATTGATACTAACTCCCAAATCACATAGAGCCTTGGCAAAATCTGCACTCCCAATGGTACAAGGAATGGTGAAAGAATCGGGATCTTCAAGCTTCGGGGCCATTGAATGCACTATAGCACTAACTTGATGAGTCATCTTTATAGTTTCACAATCCATAGAATGCTTCTTTGTGACCAAGTTTTTCATGAATTTTGATAGCCCGGCATTTGTTCAAGTGCCTCCACCAAAGGCACATTAATATATAAGCTCTTCATCATGTCAATGAATTTTTTAAACTGATTATCATTCTTTTGCTTTGCGAGCCTTTGAGGATAAGGTGGAGGTGGTCTTGGCAAAGGAGCCTTGGATTTTGGCACAACCGGCTCCGGTATGTCAATTATGTGTTCCCTAGACGGGTTCACATCATTTTGAGTTTCCACCTCGACTTCTTGAATATCAATCCTCACTTCATTGTTCACATTTTCATCAACCACATCTTCAACTACCAAAGGGACTTCGTCATCTTGCAACTCAACATCATCATCCACAACTTGCTT
Organism: Nicotiana sylvestris; assembly: GCF_000393655.2. NCBI lineage: Eukaryota > Viridiplantae > Streptophyta > Magnoliopsida > Solanales > Solanaceae > Nicotiana > Nicotiana sylvestris. Next base: position 110,365,211 of record NC_091064.1, read on the forward strand.
TTGCATAGAGGCATTCATATCACCGCCTCTCCCACTTCTTGTTGTAACCGCCATAACATGATCTTTCCCACCCTTTTGGTTCACTACCGTATCACTTGGTAGAGCACCCTTCGAGCGAGTATTCAATGACTGAGATATTTTTCCAAATTGCACCTCCAAGTTTCGGATAGAGGTATTGTGAGAAGCTAACTGTGCATCAGAATCCGCATTCTTCTTCATCATCTGCTCGAACATCATTTCAATTCCACCCATATCATTACCCTAAGAACTAGGACCTTGAGATGGAAATGGGGGTGGATTGTTCGGTTGTTGGTATATTGGGGGCCTTTGAAAGCCTTGCCCCCGGTTCCCTTGGTTTCCATTATACCATCCTCCTTGGTTATTATTGCCACCCCAATTATTGTTATTACCATTCAAATTCCCTTGGTTGCCTTGATTGTTGTTCTGATTGCCCCAGTTGTTGTTTTGGTTGTTGTTCCCCCAATTACCACTGTTTTGTTGTTGATTTGGCCAATTTCCACTATTTTGTTGTTGATTTCCCCAATTGCCTTGAGGTCTCAACTGTTGTTGGTTGGAAGAGTTGCCCCGTTGGTCTTGATAGGTGTTTACATATAGAACCTCTTCACTTTGGCCATTATAATCATCATTTTGAAACCCATCACATCCATCATCAAATTGCTCAGGATTCCCTTGATTTTGTTGACTTCTTTGCCTTATCTTTTTGACAAGCATATTAACACCCTCCATTGCATTCACTTGACGAGGATTTTAAACTTGTTGCAACTGTGCCTTAGCCAATTGATTCATAGTAGTTGTCAACTGCGCTATAGCTTGCCCATGGTCATGTAATTCCTTATGCAAATGAATAACCGTAGGGTCCCCTTGAGGAACATTGGCTCTACTTTGCCATGTAGAAGAAGTGTTATCCATCTCATCAAGTACATCATATGCCTCATCATATGACAGCTTTATAAAGTTGCCCCCGGCAAGTTGGTTCATTATGCATTGATTTGTTGTATTGATGCCCCAGTAAAAGGTTTGTTGTATCATAGCCTCGGTCATATCATTATTGGGGCATTCCTTCACCATCATTCTATACCGCTCCCAAATCTCATGCAAATGTTCCGTGGGCTCTTGCTTGAAAGCCAATATCTCATCACACAATGCCGCCATATGCCCCAGCAAGAAAAATTTAGCAATGAACTTATCCTCCAACTCATCCCAAGTTGTGATGGAATGGTTGGGAAGTCTCTCTAGCCAATCCAATGCCTTCCCCCGAAGTGAGAATGGGAAAAGCCTCAACCTAAGAGCATCCTCGGATACATTCGTCTGCTTGCTCCCCCAACATGTATCCACGAACCCCTTGAGATGTTTGTAGGCATTTTGATCCGCAGCGCCCGTGAAATACCCATGCTGCTCAAGTAAGGTCAACATCACGTTGGTTATTTGAAAATTGCCCGCCCGGATTCGGGGTGGGACAATAGCACTCGCATAGCCCTGGTTCGGAAGTACTCTGGGAGCCACTCTTAGAGGTGGTGGAGGAGGGTCTGGAATATCACAATTTGGATTAGCATTGGCATTTCGGCCTCTATGTTATCCTTGAGGTACAAGAGGCACCTCATCTTCTCCGACATCATCTACCTCATCCCCCGCAATCACATTTTCAAGAGGGTTATTAGCGTTGTTAGCTGTCATTATGGTACCTGAGTAGTGACACAAACAAGTAAGTAACAAAGAAGAAAAGAAGAACAATACACAAAACTAACTAAATAGATAGACAAAACCGTTAGCTCCCCGGTAACAGCGCCAAAAAGTGATCACAACCTACTCTGCACTACTAATTATGTAGCGAGAGAGGGTCGTAGCAGCTTTTACCCGATTTTGGGTCGCGGTCGATTTCCACAGAGAGCTAGAATTGTAGTGGTGTATCTATTTAGCTTAGGATTGTGCAGAGTTCCAAATTACACTTCTCATCATTTTTGGGGTTTTCTTTATAATTCTACTTTTAACAAACTACAAATTGTAAATTAAGCTAAGAGTTAAATGCTACGGGTTGTTCAAATAGTTTAAAGGGCACTAGGGTAGTGACATCCGCCTAGGTGGTCAATTGACGGGTACTAGAGTCTAAGGTACAATTGACATTATTGGGGAGTATGATATAACCGTTGCACTACTTTACCCACTCTACACCTCTCGGTGGTTCAAGTAATTTTTCCCAATTGACTTTCTCAAGACCAACTGGCAAATTTGCACAAACAACTTAGGATTCAAGTCGGGTATTACTCTCTCGAGGTTTAACCCTTTAATTAGGGCTATCAATCTCTTGATTACGCCCCAATTCCTTGTTGGATCAATTTCGGAGACTTAGGCTCTCTTTCTCAATAAGAGCCCTAGTCAACTAAACACAAACTAGTGTTTGCAACCACTAATTTAGCAATTAACCATAAAATTAACCCAAATATCAAACACTCATAATCAATTTAGCCCTAAAATACAAGACCCATCAATTACCCATACTAGGGTTGAGCCACAACCCTAGCTATGGGGTCTAGCTACTTGTATTCAAAGAAGAAAAACCAGAAATAGATGAGATAAACACATATTAATTAATTGCTTAGCTAAATACAAAGATTCAATGATAAAACGTAGTTCAAGTTGCCCAAAATGACTAAGAAAAGTCGACCCACGAGCGCAGCTATGCTATTACAATATTTGATACCCTAAAAATGGAAAAACGAATCTATTTATACTAAGCTGAAAAACCTAGACAAAAATGCCCCTGCGGGGTTAGTGCGAACCGCACAGAATGGACTGCGGCTGCACTAGGACCCTTGGCTCCAAAATCCAGCTCTCTGAACTCAGGCTCCGCGGACCGCACAGAATGGACTATGGTCGCGGTGACTTCTAGTGTGGTCCGCACAAAATGGACTGCGGACCGCATTGGCTTGAAAGCTCCAAACTGTAACTTCTCTTAATCTTGGCTCTACGGACCGCACAGAATGGTAGTATGGCCGCATGGACTCCAGTGCGGACCGCACTAAATCTAGTGCGGCCGCATTGCCTTTTAGCCTGAATACCTGCTCTCTGAACCTCCTAGTGCGGACCACACAAAGTGGTGTGCAGCTGTACTAGACCTATTTTGCCTGAGCTTGTCTTGTCTTTGGTACTTGTGCAAGTTTCACTCCTTTTGAGTTGATCTTTGACATCTTGTCACTTTGTTGATCAAACGCGCAATCAAGCACAACTTATGAGCCTTTTGGGACTATTTTGTATGAGTTTCTAATCAAGCATGAGCAAGAAGGAGTATAAAATGCGTCAAAATCCCTAGTTATCAAAGAGTCGCCACCTAATAGATTATGGTGCATTAGGGCACCTAGAGTAATTAACTCATGGACTAGTTTGCATTACTAGAGATTAGGGTAAGGAATCGAAATAACCTTGAGGGGAAGGTATTAGGCACCCCGCGCGGTCCACAACGATAGGTCCCGACCGAACTTAAACTATGTGAATTAGTCATTTTAACAAATAAACAATTTTAACACATACTTGCAAATAAAGGCATGCTTTGACATTCAAAGTACATGTATGATTCAAGTAATAAAAACAAGGGACAAGGTTTGAACAATTTGTACATATGTAAAGAAAAGTAAATTCATTTAAATAATGGGAGTTGGGAAAGAGGGGTCCTAGGTTGGTTAGCCTACAGGATCATACCTACACAATGCCCGGTAATCACTTCTCAATGAGGGGCTACACGTGACATTAGCGCGTAGTCATCATATCCTTACTACCCAATTCCCTACCCTTGGCCATAGACTAAAGCGTTCTAGCAACCTTGAAAGATATCCTATGCGTGCACTACCCATCCCCTCCTTGTGGCCCTGGAGGTATTTAGGACCTCTAATTTGGGTAGTTCTTGACCATCCTAAGGTACTTAAAGGAGAAAACTCTAGGCGTCAATCAAAACAGTTAGGATTGCATTAAAGAGAGAACAATTAAAGGCTCACATTTTACCTCCACAAACAGAACAAGTAAGTGCACGTCTCAAACAACAGTTTCAGGTATTTAAGAGAAAACCTTAGAACATGATATCTAGGTGAGCAGAGAGTATACAATATTAAGTTTGGACCAAAGTGTCAAAGACCTATTCAGCTTGCCTACTGATTTTAGACCTGTTGAATATGAGCAGTCACAGAACAGAGTTTTACAGCTTGCATAGTTTTAGTCGCCCCACAGGCTTGCCTAGGCGTATAATAGTGATATCCTATGAGCATGGTATCTATTATTGATTAGGAATGCAGTAAAACAGTAAACAATTTTAAACGGGCAATTTGAATCCTATAGGCATGCTTTCTGGTGATATTGATTAACACGTTATTGAAGAAAAGAGTAGGTTATTAAACCAATTCATAGTTTGTAAATGCGAGTTTAAAGTTAAACTGATTTTAGGTCTAACTAAACTGGTTTTAGATCCTATAGACATGATTTCTAATTGAACATAAGGTGAAGCAAGCAGAATTTATTTGATCAAAGCGAAATCCCTATAGGCATGGTTTCTATTAAAGCTGACTTAAATCCTATAGTCATGATTTCTAAGGAGATGAACTTGAATACACGCTGTAATGGAAACTGAACTTCAATTACTCTACACCCTATAGGCATGATATCTAATTATATGAAATGGATCAGGTAGAATTAATTTCAACCAAGAAATCCTATAGGCAGATTGTCTAACACAACACATGTAAATCAGAATAAACCTTATAGACATGTTATGTACCCAACTTTACCCACAATATACAGCTACCCTCCTTTTTCAATAGTCACCCCAATATTCGTTTACAATTAATTATTACAGACCAAGAATTGAATAAATTACATAAGTACAAATATACATTAATATATAGGGAGCCCGAAGTAGGCCCAAAGTAGTTTCCAAAGCCTTTAGTAGTCTCAAGTGCCCAAAGTTCCATAGCCAATTTCATGTCTAGGTGTGTCAAAGTTCCCTAAGGACCTCAAGGATCCCGGACAGTGCTCACACCTAGACCTTTCTCAAATAATAACTGATTTATGTGCAGTGCGGAAGTGCCAGCCTTGATATGCTAGAGTTCAGAGAGATCTTAAGGGTCTCTAAGCAGTACACATACCAGAGGGGCAGGACTTAATAATCTAGGAGTAAGTGAAAGTGCATAATGGTTTGAAAGAGTTTAATAGACAGTATAAAGAAAGGTCTTAGGAGTGAAAAGAATTTTTGAAAACCAGTACTGATTTAGTGATAATACAGTTTGAGGAAAGTATTAAAAACAATCTGCAATCAGAACACAAGTCATAGAACAAACAGGCTTCAAGAAGTACTTGGCAAACAACTTTTACATAAGGAAAGAGAGATTGGGAATACAGAGAATACTCCTTAATGGAGCACATAAACAACAAAATGCATAGAGTTCTTAAGGGGTTCTACAGAACTAGTAGGTTAGATAGAATGCAGGTTATGCAGCAAAGATCATAGCAAAGACATGTTGAGGACATTTAAACAACACAACTAGAGTCACTCTAGGGAGATTAACTAACTTAGCAGGAGTGAGGTAGAAAAGGCAAAGACTTAAATGGGCATGTTAGGCAAGTATTAACAAGTGAAGGCATGCTAATTACACAAAAGTAGAGTTTAGGCATGCTAGATAGACAATAGTCAGTCGAACATGCTAGTTACATATGTAGACATGTTAAACAAGATAGAAAACAAGCAAGTAAAGTGGAAACATGCTAATCACAAATTGGAATATGCAGTATTTGGCATGCTGGGTAAGCAGTAAACAGAAGCAAGAATGGACTCAAACCATATGAACTAAGGCAGTAAATAAACACATAGGTTTAGATTCTTAAAATTAATCAGAAGCATACCTAGTAAAAGAAAGAAAATACAAGATGTGAGAAAGGTTTTGTGCAATTTCCAGCCTTGGCTTGCAACCGGCTAGAATAACAGAGATCACAAGTAGCAGAGAGAGCCTTTTTAGAGTGTAAAAGTAGTAGTTTCTGAACTATTGTTCGTGTTTTTGAAGTGAAAATAGGTAAGGGCATATATAGTAATCAAGAGTTAAACAAAATAAGGTAAAGGATCAATTATGTAGCAATTAGGGAAATTCACAGAATCAATCACACACGTGAAATCAGTAAAGTTTTCCCCTTAATCAAGGAATAATCACTCGACGGTAAAAGCAAGACAGATATTTAAGGAAGGAAATCAAGTAAGACTTGGATATAGAGTAGGTAATTATGGGTGAATGAACAGGAGTTCAATTAAGGAAACAATTAGTAAGAATCAGCTAGTAACATCATTGATTCAAATAAGGCAAGAGAAAACTAATTAAGGCAAGAAGTTTAATCAAACTGAGTGAAGAAGCAAGAATCAAAGGTTTTGTTAAGGAAAAGAGTTCAAATCAAACCAAAAATAAGAACTTCAGAATAGTCAAGGGTTTAATTAAGGAGAAAATCATGTAAAGAGTCAGCAAGTATCGCAGACAAAATAAGGCAAAAAAGGAATAGTCAGGATTCAACACATAAGTTTTTAACGAAACAAATTGGTAAATGAAGAAAACAACACTGATTTAAGGAGAAAAATATAGGTTTACCATGAATAGGCAAAAAATGAACATAGACAGATAGAATCAGTAGAAAAGTCGAACCAAGAACATTAATAGAGGCGCATTAGGATAAAAAATCAAAACACATCGAATTAGGTTAAAGAAGAATCACAGAAACCAAAGTATAAGACAAAGTCAGTACACAAGTAACTCAGAAATCAAGCAAATGTCAAAACTTAGGGCTTTTACATTAACGAGTTGGGTTAAAGCAAACCTTACGAAATTGGTTAAAACACATAAGAAACAGAAGATTAAACACTCAAAATTATCAAATGTTTTTTGGAAAAGAAATTTTCAGGAAACCCTAGTTTAGAAAAAAATGGAAAACCATTCGAAAATTAGAAGGTCCTTGTAAAAATCAGAAGGTTCTAATGAAATAAGTTCGATCTATCTCAGATCTTGCACAAATTTGAGAAGTTCAAAGGACAAATTAGGGTTTCGAGGAGAACAATCACAGAGATGAAGAAGTTGGTTTAGAAATCCATAGATCATAGGAAGATCTTACTCGAAATCGAATCGGAACAGCCTGAAACAGGTGAGCAAAGACCAAAGGCGTAAGCAGTTTAACCCTGGTCCCTTGAGGACCCCAGAGACAATGAAACCAGCGTAGGAGAGGCCATTAGAGGCCTGGGGGTGGTGAGCGACCACCATGAATGGCCATAGATGAGTGACGGCGATGGTGGATTAGGGTTAGAGCATTTTGAGAGAAGAGGGGATCAGATGTCAACGTGAGAGGAGAGGGAAATAAGAGGATTTGGGGGGGTCATCAGGTTTAATTTTTGGAAACGGGGGATCTGGACTGTTGATCAAAATAATCAACGGCCAGGATTTGGCAAGAGGTAGGTCGGGTGAATGCTGGGTTTGGGCTGGGTAGCTTTTAGGTAAAAATTGGGCTGAGTATTGGGTCAAATTTAGGATCACAATTGAATAGAAAATGGGGCCAGATTTTAAATAGCCAATTTTGACAACTAAATAATTTATAAAAAATAATAAATGAGTACCGAAATGTCTCTTTGCACTAAAATGATTTAAAATACTTATTTAACATTTCGAAAATATAAAAGATCATTTTATGCATAAATAATGTAATTATACATTAGTATGGGCTATTATTGCAAAGATGTGCAATTCAGCTTAAAAAATATAAATATAATTACAAAAAATGCACTAAAAATATTTAAACACTCTATTGGCATACATAATGAATTTGGATGGCTAAATCATCACAATAGTAGTATGAAGGATAATTATTGGAGATTTATATAATAAAAAGAGGAGAAATAAATTGATTTGGAGCCTTTAAAACTATAGAAAAATTATAAAAATGCTTATGCATGCTTATAACTGCATATGTACCATTTTGAAAGTATATATATGTATTAATATGTGAGGGAAAATTTGGGTATCAACAGCTATTTCAAGCCTAATTCAGCTACAGACCTCCAAAACATAATTCGGATGCGCTGCTAAGTCCAAAATCACCCAACGGAGCTAACGGAACCGGTTTCATTCCGGAGTCGTCTTCACACAGTTTCGACTACGGTCAAAACATTAGAACTTAAGCTTCCGTTTTAAGGACTAAGTGTCCCAAAACACTCCGAAACCAAAAACAGAACCTCCCGGCAAGTCACATAAGCAGAAGAATATACGGGGTATGCAGTAAATAGGGGATAGGGGCTATTACTCTCAAAATGATCGGACCGGTCGTTACATCCTCCCCCTTTTAAAATAATTATTAATCCTCGAACGAGCATAGAGGCATACCTGAAGTGGTGAAAAGATGAGGATAACGGCTGCGCATATCATGCTCGGGCTCCCAAGTTGCATCCTCGACCGGCTGACCCCTCCACAGAAACTTCACTGATGTAATATTCTTTGATCTCAGCTCGAACCTGCCTGTTCAAAATAGCCACCGGCTCCTCAACATAAGATAAATCCTTGTCCAACTGAACTGAGTTGAAATCCAACTCATGAGACGGATCGCCGTGATACTTCTGGGGCATAGAAACATGAAGTACCAGATGGACTCCTGCCAGGCTGGAAGGCAAGGCAAGCTCATAAGAAACCTCCCCCAACACGCCGCAGCACCTCGAATCGGCCAATAAACCTTGAGCTCAGCTTGCCTTCTTCCCGAACCTCATAACACCCTTCATGGGTGAAACCTGGAGCAAGACCTACTCTCCAACCATGAATGCAACATCGCAAACCTTCTAATCCGCATAACTCTTCTATCTGGATTGGGCTGTGTGAAGTCGATCCTGAATCACTTTAACCTTCTCCAAAGCATCCTAAACTAAGTCTGCACCCAATAGACTAGCCTCGCCCGACTCAAACCAACCCATTGGAGACCGAAACCTCCTACCATACAAAGCCTCATACGATGCCATCTAAATGCTCTACTAATAATTATTATTGTAGGCAAACTCTGCAAGTGGAAAGAACTGATCTCAAGAACCTCCAAACTACATCACACATGCACGGAGTATATCCTCTAGTATCTTAATAGTGCGCTCGTCCGTCTGGAGGTGAAATGTTGTGCTCAACTCTACTCGAGTACCTAACTCATGGTGTACGGCCCTCCAGAACTGTGATGTAAACTGCGTATCATGGTTAGAGATGATAGATACCGGCATGCCATGAAGTCTAACAATCTCGCATATATAAACTCGAGCCAGCTGCTCGAAAGAATAAATAGTCATCACATGAATGAAATGAGCTGACTTGGTCAGCCTATCCATAATCATCGAAACTGCATCAAACTTCCGCTAAGTCCGTGGAAGCCCAACAATGAAATCCATAGTGATTCGCTCCCATTTCTACTTCGGAATCTCTAACTTCTGAAGCAACCCACCTGGTCGATGATGCTCATACTTCACCTGTTGGCAATTTAGACACCGAGCTATATATTCCACTATGTTCTTCATTCTCCTCCACCAATAATGCTGCCTCAAGTCCTGATACATCTTTGCGGTACCCAGATGAATGGAGTACCGCGAACTGTGAGCATCCTGGAGAATCAACTCACGCAAACCATCTACGTTAGGCACACAGCCTGCCCTACATCCTCAATGCACCATCATCTCCAATAGTGACCTCCTTAGCATCACCGTGCTAAACTGTGTCCTAAAGGACAAGCAGATGGGGGTCATTATACTGATGCTCCCTAATACAATCATAAAGAGAAGACTGGGAGACCACACAAGCCAAAACTCGACTCGACTCAAAAATATCCAATCTAACAAACTGGTTGGCCAAGTCCTGAATATCCAATGCCAATGGCCTCTCTGCTGCTGGTGGATATGCTAAGCTCCCCAAACTCTTCGCCCGACGACTCAAGGCATCGGCCACCACATTGGCCTTTCCGGGATGGTATAGAATAGTGATATTATAATCCTTAAGCATCTCTAACCACCTCCGTTGATGCAAGTTAAGATCCTTCTGCTTGAACAGATGCTGCAATCTCCGATGATTAGTGTAGATCTCACAAGGGACATCATACAAATAGTGACGCCAAATCTTCAAGGCATGAACAATAGCTTCTAACTCAAGGTCATGGACAAGATAGTTCTTTTCATGCACCTTCAACTGTCTGGATGCGTAGGTAATCACCCTACGGTCCTACATCAACACCACGCCGAGATAAATCCCCGCAATGCATCATAATATACAGTATAAGATCCTGAACCTGAAGGCAATACCAATACTAGGGCTGTAGTCAAAGCTATCTTGAGCTTTTGAAAGCTCTCCTTGCACTCCTCTATCCACTTGAACAGAGCACCCTTCTGGGTCAGCCTGGTCATAGGTGCTGCAATAGATGAGAAGCCTTCTACAAATCGACTATAATACCTCGCCAAACCTAGAAAAATCCGGATCTTAGTAGTTGAGGACCATTTGGGCCAACTCTGCACTGCTTCCACCTTCTTTGGATCCACCTTAATCCCATCACTCGATACTACATGACCCAAGAATGCCACTGAGTCTAGCCAAAACTCACACTTCAAAAAAATTTCATATAACTTCTTTTCTCTCAAGGTCTGGAGCACAGTCCTCAGGTGTTGCTCATGATCCTCCCGAGTCCGGGAATACACCAGAATGTCGTCAATGAATATGATGAAGAAAGAGTCAAGATTGGGCCGGAACACACTGTGCATCAAGTTCATGATTGTTGTTGGGGCATTGGTCAGCACAAATGATATCACAAGGAACTCGTAGTGACCATACCGAGTCCTGAAAGCAATCTTCAGGATATCTGGCTCCCAAATCTTCAACTGATGATAGCCTGATCATAAGTCAATCTTGGAAAACACTCTGGCACCCTGTAGCTGATCAAATAGGTCATCAATACAAGGCAATGGATACCTGCTCTTCACTATAACTCTGTTCAACTGGCGATAATCACTGCACATACGCATAGAATCATCCTTCTTCTTCACAAACAAGACTGGAGCACCCAAGGGTGACATACTGGGTCGAATGAAGCCTTCATCTAGTAAGTCCTGTAACTGCTCCTTCAATTCCTTCAACTTAGGAGGAGCCATACAATAAGGTAGAATAGATATGAGTTGAGTGCTCGGTAACAAATCAATACCGAAATCAATATCCCTGTTGGGCGGCATGCCCAGAAGATTAGCTGGAAATACATCTGGAAAATCTCTCACTACTCTGGAACTGACTCAACTGTAGGGGTATCAATAATGATGTCTCTCACATAAGCTAGATACGCGTCACACCCCTTCTCAACCATTTGTTGAGCTCTAAGAAATGAAATAACTCTACTTGGAGTATAATCTAAGGTACCTCTCCACTCTAACCGCAATTATCCTGGCTAAGGCACCTCTCCACTCTAACCGCGATTATCCTGGCATAGCTAGCATCACGGTCTTAGCGTGATAATCAAGAATAGCATAATGGGACGACAACCAGTCCATGCCCAAATTATTTTCAAAATCTACCTTACTAAGCAATAATAGATCGTCTCTGGTCTCAAAACCACTAAAAACAACCAAACACGACCGATACACATGTTTAACAACAGTAGAATCTCCCACAGGTGTAGACACATAAATAGGAATACCCAAAGAATCACGAGATACACCCAAATACAGGGAAAAATAAGATGACACATAGGAATAAGTGGAGCCTGGATAGAATAATATCGACGCATCTCTATGATAGACCAGAACAATACCTATAATGACAGAGTTGGAAGCAACTGCCTCTGTACGAGTAGGAAGAGCAAATATCTGGCATGACCTCCCCCTCTAGGGCAACCTCTACCTCCCCGACCTCCACCTCAAGCTGGCTGAGCAGGTGGAGTGGTAGCTGGTGCTGTAGTCATAGCTTGAGGACCCGGTAAAGCACGCGATGCCTGAGAAGTCTGTGGAGGTGCACCCCTCCTAAGTCTGGGGCAATCCCTCACCATATGGCGAGTGTCTCTACACTCAAAACAATCTCTCGGAAGGTGTGTCTTTTGCGGTTGGCCCGGGCTAGGTCTTCTGGACTGACGGCTGGAAGCACCTGTGCAGGAGGTACACTAGACACTAGCAGTGCATAATAAGGCTCATGGGGCCTAAGAGTAGCCGTAATACCGCTGGCGGCTGGAAGTGCTGAGTGAACAGGGCGACTCACATAGCCCCTACCATGACGAACTGCAGCTGGGGCAGGAGTACCACTATAAGTGCCAGACTCTTGAGACCTCTTGGCCTCCATATCCTCTCTCTCTCTCTCTTGAGCAAGCATTCCCTCCACTATCCTAGCAATATCCACAACCTTCTGGTAGGAAATATCCATCTCCAACTCTCGGGCTACGCTAATCCCGTTATTGGGATTGAGCCCCTCGATAACCCGATGGACCCTCTCTCAAACTGTAGCAACCAAGGCTGGAGCATGCCTAGCAAAATCGTTGAAGCGAACCGCATACTCTGACACAGTCATAGCACCCTGGTGCAACTGCTCAAACTCGTCGCGCCATGCATCTCTGAGACTTAGGAAACATACTCCCTCAAGAACATATCCCAGAACTGAGTCCAAGTAACTGAAGCTGCATCAGCCGGACTACCCAACTCATAAGCATGCCACCACTGATAGGTCACTCCTCTAAGCTTGAATGCAGTGAAAGAAACCCCACTCGACTCCGCTACACCCATAGTACAGTGGATACGGTGGCACTTCTCAAGAAAACCCTGGGCATCCTCTAACACCAATCCACTAAATGTAGGGGGTGGTACTTCTTGTACTTCTCGATCTTGATATGCTCCTCCTCAGAAGCTGCTGCCCTACCCTCGGGCTGAACTGGAGCTACCGGCTACATCGATATGATCTCTAGAACCTGGTCGACTTGAACCCATTGCTTTGGGTTTCAGGCGGCAAGAGTTTGTGCTCCTCCCTCAGCCTGAGATGTGGTAGGAGCAAGTGGAATCAATCTAGACTGAGCCAAGAAGTTGAACATGCTCAACAATTGTGCAAGGATCTTTTGGAGAGATGGTGTAGTATAGGCGTCTCAAGTTGCGCTCCGATTGGAGCTACTGGTGTTTTCTCTATATCAGCTCGTGCGAGTGCTCTGGATGCACCACGTAGATGTCCCCATCCTCTACCCCAGCCCTGGCCTCTCGCGGCTCTAGCAGAGGGCACGGGTGCCTGGTGTCCCGCCCCCTTTTTTCTCACAAATTTGGGTTTCAACATTCTTGGGACAACTCCTTTTTGAGAGGGTAGGGAAATGAAATTGAAAGAGTCACCGCCTAACAGATTAAGGTGCGTTAGGGCACCTAGAGCAGATAACTCATGTTACCAATTTACATCACCAGAGATCGGGTAAGGGCTCAAATTACCTTGAGGGGAATGTGTTAGGCACCCCTCGAGGTCGACAACGGTGGGTCCCGACCGAACTTAAATTAAGCGAATTAGTCTAAGGAGGAGAAAAGAATTTCGACAACTATTCAATTTATTTTAAAACAAGAATAAGAGGGGGAAGTCCTAAGTTTTTTAGCCTATAGGATCATCCCGTGCAATATCTTGTAACTCCTTCAAGTCGAGGTGTTACTCATAGTACTTGGCGCACGGACTATCATCTCATTACTACCCAATTACTATCTTTAAGTTGTTACCTAAAGCGCTCTAGTCGATTCTAATTCGTTTCCTATGTGTGCACTACTCGTCCCTTACTTATGGCCCTGGAGGTATTAGGAACTTTATTTGGGGTAGTTCTAGACTATACCTGGGTTACTCAAAAATGTAAAAGACTAGGCGTCAAACAAAAACAAATTGGACCTTTAAACAAAGAGGCAAATAAGGGCTCACAATGACCTCCACACATAGCAACAGATGCATGCAATTGACACGCTTAATTGAAAGTCCTATAGGCAGGATATCTCTGCGGGAAATAGTAATTTACATAAGTAGTTTTATTAAGGTGAGTGTCAAGACCTATTGTTTGCCTACTGATTTTATTCAGTGATATATCGGGACACTTCATACAGTAAGGAATCACAATTATGGATCCGGAATCATTATTAAACACATTGTTTGATTGATTTACTAAGGCGATTGTAGCTAGAGCCAATTGACAGAATACTATGGGCATGATATGTGCCGAATTAATTTTAACTCTATAGGCATGATTTCTAATTACTGTACTGACTTAAATCCTATGGGCATGATCTCTAGGTTAGAAACGGTTTTAGTCCTATAGTCATAGTATCTATTACTGAATTGATTTAAACCCTATAGGCATGGTTTCTAGATTTGAAACCAGTTTTAGTCCTATAGACATACTATCTATTGAACAATAATACGGGCAGAAATGGTACACAATGCCAGAAAGGAAAAATAGTTAGATCAACATTAAGGTCCTACAGGCATGATTGCTAACATATGTTTGTTGGACAAGTTAATACTACCTATAGGCAGGTTTTCTAATGCAATTTAGTTTCCTATAGGAAGGATTTCTAATATGCAAGCATAGTACATCACTCATATGATTTCAACAGAAATGAGGTAAATCAGGATTAATAGAGCAAATAAAACCCTATTGGCAGGATTTCTACCCGGATTGCCCAAAGAGAATAAAGACCCTTCCCATTTTTACAATATAACCCAGAATCTGTTTGTTACAAACTTATTACAGGCCAAAGTAAATGAATAAATTACGTAATAGTAGTAAGATAAACTATAAGGAGCCTTCATTAAGCCCAACTGAACTTGGGAACCAGGCCTTCATACCAATCAACTTTGAGGCTCATTTCTTAGGTACATCATAGCCAAAATATGAGTGATTCACTCATAGCACATAAAGAACGAGGTTTCTAGTATGTTAAGGTTCCCAAGGGCCTCAAGGACCCAGGGCAATGCTCACACCAGAACCATGTATTCAGCATATGATTCACAAGAGATAGGTAACTAGTTCCCAGTGTGTCAGAGTTCACAGGAGTCTCATGTGGACCCTAAGCAGTGCTTACACTGGGGTGGTTGACAAACTAAGGGACTAAGTGTGAGGTTTTTAAAATCAGTATATAAAAGTGAGTAGGGCAGATTTCAAAACATTTTGATTTCAGAAGAAACAAGGTTTAGAACACAGAATTGCATTCAGAAAACAACAAAGTTTGAAAAGTACATAGTTTCAGACAAGTTAATTCAGAAGAGAGACTTAATTACACTAAGGGAGCATGCTGACATTTAAGACAACCATTGTTTATTCATAGAAATAACTTAGGCAGAGATATCAGATCATCACATGACATATTAACATACAGGGCACATGAGTTAAGCAACAAATTAGGACAAATTAACTAATTACATGTTTGTAGTATCCTAAGAATGCAAGGTTCAAAACAGGTGCAGGATTAACAAACAGTGTGCCCGGACAAATTTGAACATTAATCTAACTTATAAGAGGATTCATATTATTCAAAATAGCTAATCTTAAACTAACAGTATTAACCATAAGACTAGAAGAGAGTCATAGGAGCATAAAAAGTAGAATCATGCTAAAAGTAAGGTTCAAGACATGTTGTTCAATTAACACTGAATATGAAAAACATGGAGAATGAAACGACAAGGGATTAAGGTTTACCATTTAAGCAAGAAAGCAAGGAGATATGCTACAATAGTTAAGTTCCAGAATTACATGGCCTTGGCTTTCAGCCGGCCAAGACCAGAAACAATGAGCACAGAATCAAAGTGAAAGAACTAAGTTTTAGTGAGAGTATGAGAGTTCGAGTCTTTTTAAAAGGGAAGAGGGGAAAGGGATTAAATAGTGTTCAATTAGGGGGACAAATAAGGGAATAAATCAAACATACTCAAATAAGAAAAGAAAATAAATCCAAAATCAATTGAAGTCAGAGTTCAGGCAATTAACGAGTAATCAGGCAAGTACTACTTTGAATAAGGTAAGTATCATATAGAATCAATTATCAATCAGCAAATAAGGTAAAGAAGTAAAGGAACAAGGTAAGGTGAACAAAATTAGGAAAATATCAGTACCATATGAGAAAGGAAAGAGTAAACGGAAGTCAGTAAAAGGTTTCAACCCTAATTTTTGGGTAAAACCATAAAATCAACAGAGTTAAAAGGAAAGAGTCTCATGCTTCATAGAATGAACATAGACGAGAACATGTTTACAGAATACACAACCGAAACAGATCTGGCCCTAAAATAAAAAGGTTTGAAACCCTAATTTTAGGTAAGCCACAAAATCGATAAAAACAAAAGGTAAAGAATCAAGTATTTTAGTAAAATGAACATAGACAGGGGTTATTTATAGAATCAAACCAGATTTGGTTCGATTAAAGAATATTTGAAACCCTAAATTGGGTAACTAAAAGATTTAATAAAAAATAAGCAGATTTATATGGAATAACACAAAAAAATAAGGTTAAAACCAGTTTTGGGTTCGAATTAGAAAGATCTGAAAACCCTAACCTTAGGGTTAAGCAAGAATCCACAAGATATATGAAAATATTCGTACTTATAGAGGTTAGAGTGAACATAGATAGAAATAATCAACATGTTAGAGATTTTGAACCAGATTTGGTTCAGATCTCTCCAAATTTGCTTTCCATTTTAGGCAAGCTATTATGTAACACCAAAGAAGGGGTAGTCAGTAAGAAAATAGGACCAAATAAGGTAAGGAATCACAGGTTGATTCCATTTCTAGGGTATAGGGGAGATAAGAGAGTTTGAGGGCAACGGAATGGGTGAAATGTGGTTAGGGTTAGACTGGGTAGGATATAATTAAAAGGGGTTGGGGTGCTGTGAGTCGTTGATCTTTAGAGATCAACGGTTGTGCTTTTAAAAAGGGAATTCGGTCGGGTTTTTAAATGGACGTGGGTCTGGGTTAATGGGCATTTGGGTATTGGGTATTAGGATTTGAGATGGGGTAATGGGTAGTGTATAGGTCCAAAATTAAGTAAGAAAAAGGGCTAGATTTTAAATACCCAATTAAATCAGTAAATAATTTATAAAAATAATTAATAAATAGTAAAAATGTCATTTTGTGCACGAAAATGATTTAATGTAATTACTTAACATTATAAGAATATAATAAATTATTTTCCATATAAATAATGTAATTATGCATATATATGGGTTATTATTGCAAAATATGCAATTTTAGCTTAAGGGTGCAAAATACAATTATAATAAGTATATATAAAATATTCAAAGCTTAATATGAATTTAAATGATAAAAACTTAAATAATAAATTATTATAAAATTATTTGTGATGCAATTAATAATTATTTGCATAAAATTACAGGAATAGATTGATTAAAAGCCTTTAAAAATTATAGAAAATTATGGAAAAATACTTGGTGATGCTCATGCACTATTTTGAAGGAATATATGTATATTAAAAAATATGTTATGGAAATATTGAGTATCAACAACTGCCCCTCTTTACCCGGGAAGGATGAAAGAGTTGTCGGGTAATGAAATGATGACCGATTTTGACCGAATAGGGTGTTTTGAAAAATATAGCCCGCACCCTGGTCTCTAAGTTGTCTACATATCCCTGATTTTGCAGGAATCAGGCCGTGTGTAGTTCTGGACCCAGCGGTGTATGAAACCGATGGAATTGTTATAGGAATAGTTGTATGTTTTGGAAAGGGTTCTTTTGGGAAGGAAAATATCGGATGGATTTAGGCAGAGTTATGAATGTGAATATGTATCGTAACAGATGTATCACAAGGCAGATATCTGAACGATCATAGAGTAAAGGCGAGTAATTGATGAGAGTTGCTTACGTTTGAAATAGTGGCAGGGTGTGAATGGTATGAGCGGAAACCGGAGCGAAGGTTGCTCCTGTTTAAAGAACAGTTCACTTCTGAATTACCTGCAAAGCTTAAAACACGATGTGTGCAAAAATATATGGATTATTGTGAGAATTTAAACATGATGCAAATTCCCTTTGGACCATGAAGGTTGTCTTTGGACAGTGGGGATGACGTCCTTAGACCATGACGTCCTGGGCCATAAATCATGAGATAAAGGATTTGTAGGCCATGAAATGATGTTCTTGGGCCATGAGAATGGTACCTCCGAACCATGACGCCTTTGAATAATGATGTGCGATATTGAGAGATCCTCAGGCCATGACATGGTGTCTTCAGGCTATGAGGATGATGCCTTCAGACAGCTACCCCTCTTTATCCGGGAAGGATGAAAGAGTTGTCGAGTAAAAAAATGATGACCAATTTTGACCGAATAGGGTGTTTTGAAAAATACAGCCCGCACCCTGGTCTTTGAGCTATCTACATATCCCTGGTTTTGCAGGAATCAGGCCGTGTGTAGTTTTGGACCCAACGGTGTATGAAACCGATGGAATTGTTATATGAATAGTTGTATGTTTTGGAAAGGGTTCTTTGGGAAGGAAAGTATCGAATGGATTTAGGCGGAGTTATGAATGTGAATCTAAAGTGTAACAGATGTATCACAGGGCAGATATCTGAATGGTCATAGGGTAAAGGCGAGTAATTGATGGGAGTCGGTTACGTTTGAAATAGTGGCAGGGTGTGAATAGTATGAGCGGAAACCGGAGCGAAGGTTGCTCCTGTTTAAAGAACTGTTCACTTTTGAATTACCTGCAAAACTTAAGACACGATGCGTGCAAATATATATGGATTAATGTGAGAATTTAAACATGATGCAAATTCCCTTTGGACCATGAAGGTTGTCTTTGGACGGTGGGGATGATTTCCTTAGAACATGACGTCCCGGGCCATAAATCATGAGATAAAGGATTTGCAGGCCATGAAATGATGTTCTTGGGCCATGAGAATGGTGCCTCCGAACCATGACGTCTTTGAATAATGATGTGCGATATTGAGAGATCCTCAGGCCATGACATGGTGTCTTCAGGCTATAAGGATTATGCCTTCAGACTATGACGCCTTCTGACAAGTTGGCTATATTTCAACCCATGAAGTGCAGAGACATGATGCTAGTGGCAATCAACAATACAAGGCTTAGTCTTAAGGGAAGAGTTTGGCTTCGAGATAAAAGAGAATAATGCGAGGTTTAAGGTAGAGCAAATATCTGTGTTTATGCAAAGAGAGAGACAGTGCTTAGTCTCGTGCAAGATTCGGGACAACACTTAGTCCCATTCTAGGAGAAGGCAATGCTTAGCCTTATGCAAAAAATTGAGACAGACCTTAGTCTCATGCAAAGGGAAGGCCATGCTCAGCCTTATGTAGGTGGGAGGCAGGGCTTAGCCTCATGCAAGGAGAAGGCAATGCTTAGCCTTATGTAGATGGGGGGTAGGGCTTAGCCTCATGCAAGGAGAAGGCAATGCTTAGCCTTATGCAAAATTGAGACAAAGCTTAGTCTCATGCAAAGGGAAGGCAGTACTTAGCCTTATGTAGGTGGGAGGTAGGGCTTAGCCTTATGCAAGGAGAAGGCAATGCTTAGCCTTATGCAGATGGGAGGCAGGGCTTAACCTCATGCAAGGAGAAGGCAATTCTTAGCTTCATGCCGATGGAGAGGCAGGGCTTAGCCTCATACAAGGATTGAGACAAGGCTTAGTCTCATGCAAAGAGAAGGCAGTGCTTAGCCTTATGCAAATGGGAGGCAGGGCTTAGCCTCATATAGAAGTTGAGATAGGGCTTAGTCTCATATAGAGAGAAGGCAGTGCTTAGCCTTATGCAAATGGGGAAGCATGGCCTAGCCTCATGCAGAAGTTGATAGGGCTTAGTCTCATGCAGATGTAAGAGTAAGAGTGAAGTATTCTTAGCTGACAATGTGTTTTGTGCATAGCAATTGTGTTGTTGCGACCATACTTATTATTCCTGCGTCCAAAGAAAAATTTGTGAGTTTTGTGGGGGAGGTTGGTTTGTGTCTTTGCCTGCTTGATCTACTCCGTTCCGCCCGGGGATCTTGTTCAAGTCATCGTGGGTAGCATTTGGCTAAAAAGTAAGGTTTCTTTTCAAAAGCATGCATGCATTGTTTTTTTAAAGAAATAGTACTATGCTATTCAGAAATCAGTTAGACAAACCAGTGACTGTGACATTATTAGAGACATTGCGACTTTATTTGCCATAGAATTTTAAGGGTCCTCCTCAAAATTCTGCCCTAGTTAACTAAGTGACTTTCTGGCTATTTTGTATGATGCGGTTGGCTGAACTTACTTCCGAATTTTGAGGGTCCTCCCCAAAATTCTGCCCTAGTTTCTGAAGTGGGGAAGATGGAAATTTTATTGAATTGTGACCGAATCCACAAGGCTGCCTATCTATCCCCTCTTAAACGGGAATCAGATCAAGCATAGTTCAATTTACATCATATAAAGAAACAGAGATAGTTTATATGTAGTATCTTTTGACTGCATCTAAATTTATAGGCTTTGGCCAAATTTCTCCATCCATTTCTATGAGTATGAGTGCTCCTCCTGTCAATACTCTATGGACCATGTAGGGACCTTGCCAGTTCGGTGAGAATTTCCCTTTGGCTTCATCTTGATGTGGAAAGATCCGTTTTAGCACCAGCTGCTCCGGTGTGAACTATCTTGGTTTGACCCTTTTGTTGAAAGCCCTGGACATCCTATTCTGATAAAGCTAGTCATGAAATATTGCATTCATCCTTTTCCCATATATGAGGGCTAGTTGCTCATAACGACTCCTTATCCATTCTATGTCGTTGAGTTCTGCTTCTTGTATGATCTTCAAAGAAGGAATTTCTACTTTGGTGGGAATGACAGCTTTGGTACCATAAACCAGTAGATAGGGAGTTGCCCCGGTTGATGTGCGGACTGTGGTACGGTATCCCTGTAAGGCAAACGGTAATTTCTCATGCCATTGCTTGTGATTCTCTACCGTTTTCCTTAATATCTTCTTGATGTTCTTGTTGGCAGCCTCCACGGCTCCATTCATTATGCTCTGGAATTCTTGTGCTTGATTATGAAAGCTTCACACATGGCTTTCATTAGATCAGTGTTGAGATTGGCGGCATTGTCAGTGATGATGGACTCCGGAACCCCAAATCGACAAACAATCCGATCTCTGACAAAATCTGCAATAATTTTCTTGGTTATGACTTTATAGGATGCAGCTTCAACCCATTTAGTGAAGTATTCGATGGACACTAAGATGAACATGTGCCCGTTCTAAGCAATGGGCTCGATTAGACCAATGACATTCATTCCCCAGGCAGCAAAAGGCCAAGGTGCGCTTGTTGCATTAAGTTCGTTTGGTGGCACTCACATCATATCTGCATGTATCTGGCATTGATGGCATTTTTGGACATACCAGATGCAATCTGTCTCCATAGTCATCCAAACATATCCGGCCCTGAGTATCTTCTTAGCTAAGACGAAACTGTTCATATGTGGGTCGCAGGTTCCGCCATGTATTTCCTCGAGCAATTTGAAAGCTTCTTTGGTGTCGACACACCTTAACAGACCTAGATCAGGAGTTCTTTCTATACAGAATTCCTCCGCTTTAGAAAAGTGATTGGACAGTCTTCGCAGAGTGTGTTTTTTAGTATAGTTTGCATACTCCGAGTATTATCCTTTTGCTAAATATTCTTTGATGTCATGGAACCAGGGATTTCCATCTATTTCTTCTTCAACATGAGCACAGTATGCCGGTTGATTATGGATTCTCACCGAAATGGGATAAATGAAATTCATGTCTGGATGTTGTATCATTGAATACAAGGTGGCCAATGCGTCTGCAAATTCATTCTGAATTCTGGGGATATGTCGAAACTCTATCTTTGCGAACCTTTTCTTTATATCTTGTACATGATGCAGATATGGTAGTATCTTTGTGTTTTTGGTAGCCCATTCTCTTTGTACTTGATGTACCAGCATGTCTGAATCACCAATCACTAGTAGTTCCTGAATATTTATGTCAACAGCCAAGTTGAGCCCTAATATACAGGCTTCATACTCCGCCATATTGTTGGTGCATGGGAACCTGAGTTTTGTAGACACTGGGTAATGTTGACCGGTTTCTGATACCAAGACGACTCAAATACCAATTCCTTTAAAATTTGCAGCTCCGTCGAAAAACATCCTCCAATCGTCGTAGGCTTCAACAATGTCTTCTCCTATGAATGATACCTCTTTGTCAGGAAAATACATTTTCAGGGGTTCGTAATCTCCTCCTACAGGATTTTCAGCAAGATGATCTGCCAATGCTTGTCCTTTGACTGCCTTCTGAGTTACATAGATGATGTCGAACTCACTCAGCAAGATTTGCCACTTGGCCAGCTTTCCGGTGGCATAGGCTTTTGAAAGATGTAATTCAGGGGATCCATCCTCGATACAAGGTATGTAGTATAGGCACAGAAGTAGTGCCTTAATTTCTGAGCTATCCAGGTTAGAGTGCAGCACGTGCGTTCCAACAGAGAGTACCGTGTTTCATATGGTGTGAACTTCTTACTCGAGTAATATATAGCCCGTCCTTTCTTCCCGTCTCGTTATGATGTCTCAAAACACAACCAAAAGCCCCATCTAGCATTGCGAGGTAGAGTAGTAGTGGTCTGCCATGTTCCGATGGGACTAAGGCTGGTGGTATGGATAGGTATTCCTTGATTTTGTCAAAAGCCTTTTGACAATCCTCGGTCCAACTGTTTGCGGCATCCTTCTTCAGCATTTTTAAAATTGATTCACATAACACTGTGGACTGTGCTATGAAACGGCTGATGTAATTGAGGCATCCCAAGAAGCTCATCACGTCCTTCTTTTTCTTTGGTAGTGGTAGTTCCTGGATAGCTTTAACCTTTGATGGGCCCAAATCTATTCCTCGGTGGCTAACAATGAATCCCAACAATTTTTCGGCAGGTACCCCGAATGCACACTTTGCGGGATTTAGCTTTAGATTGTACTTCTGCAGCCAGTCAAAGAACTTCTTCAAATCTGCTATGTGATATGTGGCCTTCTTGGATTTGATGATAACATCATCAACATATACCTCTATATCTTTGTGTATCATATCACGGAGGATGGTTGTCATGGCGCTCATATCGGTGTCCCCAGCATTCTTTAGACCAAACAACATCATTTTGTAGTAATATACCCCTTATGGTGTAATGAAGGTTATTTTCCATGTGTCTTCTTCATCCATCCAGATTTGATGATAACCTGCGAAGTAATATACAAAGGATAGGAGCTCATGCTTGGCACAATTATCTATCAGAATATGTATATTTGGCAGTGGGAAATCATCCTTGAGACTTGCTTTGTTTAGATCCTGATAGTTGACACACACCCTAGCTTTTCCATCTTTCTTTGGAACCGGTATAATGTTGGCTAACAAGGTTGGGTATTCAACTACCGTGAGGACCTTGGCTTTGATCTGCTTGGTGACTTCCTCTTTGATTTTCAGGCTCATGTCTGGTTTGAACTTTCTGAGTTTATGCTTCACTGGCGGACACATTGGATTTGTAGGTAACTTGTGAGCTACTATGGAGGTGCTCAACCCTGTCATATCGTCGAATGACCATGCAAAGATATCCTCATATTCTTTCAGGAAACGAGTATATTCTTCCTTCTCTGACGGCGACAAGTGGATACTTATGCGAGTTTCCTTGATGGTTTCGGAATCTCTCAATTTGACTAGCTCGGTTTCGTCCAGGTTAGACTTGCGCTTGTTCTCAGAATTCTCAACTTCTCTGACAATTTCTTCAGGCGTCACATCTTCTTCTTCTATTTCTTCCAATTCACTGTCCTTTTGTTGTGTTGTCTCATTACATATCACAGTCATTGGTTCATCAAGATAAGAAATAGTAATGCTGTAGAGAGAAAGATATGAAAGAAAATAGTAATAATAAAATATTGAGCCATTGGTAAATATTAAGAAAATGTCAAACAAAGTGATTTCAATAACACAAATAATGTTTTTCAAAATGGAAAACAGAAGATTTTATTTAAAACAACATGCTCAAGAAGAAATTGTTTTCAAAAAATAAATGATGCTAGCAACCTTGCTACTTGGGACTCGTCGGACCCTCGATGGTGCAGTCTAGTTCCTGAGAAATGCTCCCCTTTCAACTATCTGAATGGTAAGGCCTTCTTCCTCCTCCTCCTCAACTATCACACTGCAATCTGTATCTTCATCTTTTAAAAACAAATTCCTTAGTGCAACCAAAGCTTCCTCTTCATCGGATCCCCTTATCATGTCGGCCTGATGAAATGTTTGACTCAAATGCGGCACTGGCTGTTCAAGAGGGTAATAAGGATCACGCCATGGCGGCGACCAATCTTGTTATTCTTGCCAGGTGTACGGATATCCAAGCCCAAAGGTCGTACCATGATGTTTCAGCTGTATTAGTTTGGTGATACCCTGGAGATTCTTACGGAGCCCCTTTCTAGGTTCCTACCCCGACCATGCCAGTATGCTTTCTATTTTGCTGATCTACCATTTATCTTTCTCAACTGCGTTAACACGCTCGATATGATGGTAAGTTTCTCCACCTAACTTTTTTCTATTCTCCACTACCGGAACAGTCTGATTGGTGTAAATGGGATTGCTTCCATCTCCATGGATGGTCACTTCTCTTCCATCTCCATGGATGCAAAGGCTCCAGTGGCATGTATCCAAGGTCGTCCCAACAGCAGATTGTATGAGGCAGATATGTCTAGCACCTGGAATTCAACATCGAACCATGTGGCACCCATTTGTAAGCATAAGTTGGTTTTCCCAATCGTGGCTCTTTGTGACCCATCGAACGCCTTCACATTCATAGATCCTGCTTGTATCTCATGTAGAACCTTGCCTAACCTTTTCAGAGTTGTTAGTGTACAGATGTTAAGGCTGGACCCTCCGTCTATCAGAACTTTAGCGATGAACTTATCCTCACATTGCACTATGATGTGCAGTGCCCTGTTATGCCTCAATCCCTCTGGTGGTAGTTCATCTTCATTGAAGGTGATCTTATGGCTCTCCAGCACCTGGCCCACTATGTTGGCCATTTCTCCGCTAGTAATATTGTTGGGTACATATGCTTCGTTCAATACCTTCATCAGGGCATTCCTATGCACCTCCGAATTTTGTAACAATGACAGAATGGATATCTGGGCAGGAGTTTTGTTCAGATGATCAATGACAGAGTACTCCCTTGCCTGTACTTTCTTCTAGAGGTCATCTGGACCAGTTTCGATAATAGGTTGTTTGGTGGCAGTTTCCTTACTTGTCCCTCCCAAATACTCAGGTGTGTAGATTCTTCCCGTTTTATTCATTCCCTGCGCAGCTCCAGACTCTTCCATTTTTGCTTTCCCTTTTCTCCGGGCTTCGGCAACATAATCCCAAGGTACAGCAGTGGACTTGTAAGGCGGTGTAGATGCCACCGTCACAGTGAAGGGTGTGGTTACCTCTACCTCAAATGGAGTATTTGTAGTTGCAGATGGTGTCACTTCTACCTCAAACGGAACTGATATGGCTACCTCAACTTCGACTGGCGGCCACAATGGGATTGAGTGTGACTGAAGGTTTCTTAGGGCTGCCACCTTCCCGACTAAGACTGATTGACCCCTCAGGGTCCCACTCTTCATCAGTTTCTATTGCATTGACTCATTCACCTCTTGATCTGGGAGGGGATTATTGCGGACATTGGGTGCAGCTTCCTTTACCTGTATGACTTTAGTATCAATCAGTGTCTGGATCTTGTCTTTCAGGGTGCTGCATTCATCAATAATATGTCCTTTCATGTCGGAATGGTATGCACATGTCTTGTTTGGGTTGACCCGCTGGGATGAGTTTTCCATAGCCACAGCAGGAATAAGGGTGACATATCTGGTAGCCTTCAATCTTTCGTATAACTGGTCGATGGGTTCAGCAATAGGGGTGTATTGTCTAGGTTGTCTGCGGTTAAAACTGGGCCTGGGTTTCTAATAATTTGGACAAGCTGGAGGTGAATGATAGTAGGCTAGTTGAGTGTTATAAGCGGGGTAGGAGGTGGAGGGTTGAGGATATTTGGGAGGTGAAGGTTGGTATGCAGGTGGAGGCGTCTGGTATGTGAGTGGAGATTTTGTGCCCTGGGCCACCATCACTGCCCCTATCTCTTTCTTCTTTGATATGCCTCTCGATTGCAAAACTTTGTTGTGGCATGCAGTGCCTCAAAATTTGTTACCATTCTACTCTTAATACCTTCCTCGATCCTTTTCCCAAGTTTGATGATATCGGAGAACTTGTGATTCTCAATGACCATTAACCTCTCATAGTATTGTGGATCCTGATCCCTGACAAAGAATTTGTTCATCTGCTCCTCCTCTAATGCCGGCCTGACCTTTGCTGCTTCTGACCTCCATCGAGTAGCATACTCTCGAAAAGTCTTTGTAGGCTTCTTCTTGAGGTTCTGTATATAGAAGACATCCGGTGAATTTTCTGTATTGAACCTGAACCTGTCCATGAAGTCTGATGCCATACTTATCCAATTAGCCCATTTCTTAGGATTTTGACTTATGTACCAAGAAAGGGCATCTCCAGTGAGGCTTCTTGTCACACCTCCTTTTTCCGCACCCGAGAGGGTACAAGGGAGTTTTTCCAATTAAAGGACAATCGAAACGGGACGAGTTTATTTATTTCAGAGTCGCCACTTGGGAGATTTAGGGTGTCCCAAGTCACCCATTTTAATCCCGAATCGAGGAAAAGAATGACTCTATATTACAGTCTGCGTACCAGAAATCCGGATAAGGAATTCTGTTAACCCGGGAGAAGGTGTTAGGCATTCCCGAATTCCGTGGTTCTAGCACGGTCGCTCAACTGTTATATTCGGCTTGATTATCTGATTTTAAATACAATACGAACTTATGTGCAAATTTTATCTTTCAACCGTTTTTATCATTTACCGTTATTTTTATCAAGAATTGCAACGTTATAAAATGTATCTCGAACCACGTTACAATCAATGTACCCGTGGTCATCGACACGCTTTGACTCCGTTGAGATTCGGATTTGGGTCACATCAATGTGCACCCGAGTTTAAGGAAATTAAATTATTAAAGGCGCGCCTAAAGCGACTAGCGTATTTATTTTGGGTAGGACCGTGAAATTTTACTAAACGGTCCATCCCGAAGTCTAAACAATTTTTAAAGCAAATATTTATTGAGGGCCCCGCAATTTGTATTTTATTTGGCGAGGCTCATCTCGTTCTTTATTTTTAATGAATTTGCAACGTCATGGACATGCATCTCGAACCACGTCACAGTCAATGTACCCGTGATTAGAAAGGCATTTCGAATCCGTCGAGATTTGGATTTGGGTCACATAAATGTGCACCCGAGTTTAAGAAGGTAAAGTTTATTAAAGCGTATCCTAAAGAGACTAACGTGTTGTCATTTCAGGAAGGTTGCGAGATTTGCTAAGCAACCCGTCCTGGAAACTAAATGCTTCAATAATATACATTTAACAAGGGCCCCGCATCTGCGCGTTTTGTTTATTTCATCGAGGCTCATCTCGTTCTTATTTTAAAGGGATATCTTATAGCAACTACGTTTCTTGTCGTGTTTGTCTCTATCAATTGAAAATAGTAGAAAGTCCTAATTAATTACATGTTTGAAGATGTTGTAACAACATTCAGAAAGGCTTAAAAATCCGAAACGGGGCTGCATACACAGTCAGCCGATCCAGTAACCACGGGCCCAAATCCAGCCCAAGCATGATTGGCCAGACCCGGGCCACTGCTTGTTCGATGCGAGCCTGCCGGGTCTGTTTTGACCCGGGCTCGACCTCTCGTGGGGTTGAGATTGTAAACCGTGTTCTTTATCTAAAAAAAGGTTTTAGCAGTTATATATGGAACATGTATTGGAAAGGAAAGAAATTAATTTATAGTGTACGATTTTCATGCTTTGCATACATTACTTGTTTATACTACACTATTGCATTAAATCTGAGATACAACCCACTGCCTTGGGCATACTCTTATCACCATCCTATATACACAATCTAACATTCAACTACCATTCATTGACAGTTTACTAGGACTGTAAGCTAACTTCAGTATCCAAAACAAGAAGGTAAACTATTATACATTATATGAGGTCTAACATAATATTCTATGTATATATAGACATCTGCAGATCTTCTCCATTCATGCTCAAACTTTTCAAGTTACATTGGTAATATATTTGTGTACCTGGTATAGAGGACAACAGGAGGGAGAAAATGATCAGCTGAGTGGTATGCAACAAACACAGCAACAACAACCAAACAGTAACAACTCAACAACAAACCAACAGCCACAAATGCTCTCCACAGTCCAACAGACAAATAGCAACAGTTTCCAGAACAACAGAAACCACAGATGGTCGAGGCCCAAACAAACAATCCCAGAAAAAGAGTAATGAACCAGTAGAAAATCCAAGATACCAAATGTGACAGCAACAGAAAACCCAATAACCCCAAAGCTCAGCTAATACCCGATACAGTTCCAGCAATCAGGAAGACTAAGACTCGAACCACAGCCCACAGAAAACTCAGTATAGTAACAATCACAGCAGAAAACACACAGCCTTCTCTTAATGGAACAGTAATCAACCTAGTTAGGATGACCAGCTTGATTTCTTACGCAGTTTTGGACAATGTTCAGTTACAGTATTTTTGGAAATTTCTTTCTGTTTTTCTTCACTTTTCTTTAACTCACAAAATCCCTCTCAAGAGTAAAAAAAATTTTTTTTGTTTAAATTATCAAATGGCCTATTTATAGGCGAAATGAAACAGTACAGCTGAGCTGCCTGCCCTGCCAATTGGCAGAATGCCCATATCCTTTAAGCCCATGCCTAAGCATCTTTGGTGCCAGCCCCTTTGTTCCCCACGCCTGGTATTTGTTTAATCAAGAGTTATGGGCTTGTTTTATTTATTCATTTTAAGCCCCATACTCTTATGTCTTGTCCCCCCATTGGCATTAGTTTAATCCTAATTTAGTACCCCATTTGTCAGCTCACTTAAACTAATTACTTCTGTTCTTTTTAACACCCCAGAATACCCCTGTCAACCTTGATTATTACTGCCCCTGCCTATTGCAGCATCAGGGCATTTTTTATCTGATGAAAGTTCGAACTTAAGATTGCCTGGGCTGTACCTTTTCAGTCAGTTTTACAGTGCAAACGACCCATTTCAAACAATCCTGGGTCATACAGTCAGTGGCAAAGCTCAATTAGTCATGCGACATTATTAGCTCATTCGGTTTATTAGTTATAGAAAACTAATCGACGACATTTATCGAGTCGACTATACTAATTATAGCAGGTAATAATCAATCGCTCACATAAACAATACATTTAGGGACCTAAAGGGCATCAGACAATTTTTGTTCAATTACTGGGGGCCTATATGAGTTAACTTATCTGACGATTAAACTAATCGACGATCATGTTTATCACAGAGTACATTCAGAATCATACACAGAACACAATCGACCAAATAAAAAGGTCTTTACAGAGAAGAAAGAAATCCGGATGAAAAATAACAAAAATAACAAACAAACACAACGAAACATGCCGACCACTTAATCAAAATTAACACAAAAGAAAGGAAAACTTACCAAAAATGTTTAAATCAAACAGACCCATATCTGATTCATCTTCGACCTTCTGAGGTCGAACAAACTTTAATCAGGGTGTTCTCACATGAGAACACCTTGATTAAGGTCTATTAAACCTCAAACCCATGTCCAAACCGGCCGGATTCCCCAGGTGCATGTGTTCTAAAGTCTGGATTTCCAGATCTGATTTTTAGGGAGTTGTGGGTAGATTCGGACCAAACCAAAGCTTGGTTTGGTCACGAGGAAAGTCAGGGGAGTATCTGGTATGAAGATGGGATGGTTTGGCATAGATCCAGGTTCGACTCAAATCTTCAAATGAAGATTCGAGACGAACGGAAGTGATTCGAGGCTCGTGGTTAGTGGATTTGTGTTCAGGACAGTGAGGTGGTCCTAGGGTGTTCAGGAGGCGGTCACCGGCGTTCGTGCCGCCGGGTTCTGGTGAAAGGGAAGCTAGGGCGGCTGCTAGGGTTTGGGGGGCTTCAGTGTTTGGATGAAGACGATGAGTGGGGGGGTTAGAATAGGGGGCGTGTGGTGTGATAGGAGGCTTATATACGGGGAGGCTGATTCAATCCTGGCCGTTGGATTGATTAAAATTGATGGCCAGGATTGGGTAGGCTAGACCATACGGTGCCGTTTGGTTAATCAAGGGGTCGGTCAAAAACGGGAATGGGTCGGGTCATGAGGGCTAATAAGGGCCATCGGATCAATGGAAATGAACGGCCCAGATTAACCGTCCCTGAAACGACGTCGTTTCAGGAGGTGCCTGGGCAGGCCTGGTTCGGACCGGGTCAGATCGTTGGTTTGGGCCTATTTTTGGTTTATTTCCTTGGCCCAAACCGCTTCCTTCATTCTTTTCTCCCTTTCTTTTTTTTCTTTTTCCTTTTTTTTTTTTTTTCTAATTTTAAAACTAAAAAAAATGAAATTCAAACAAACATAATTATCAAAATATTTAAATAGGTTAAATCGTACCCTAGAATATTTTTGTGAATTTTTCTTTTACTGAATGAATTATGGTCTAATTACCAGGACATACACATTTTGTATTTTGTTTAATAATGTAAAAATGGACAAAATGGACAGAACCACACATGACTAACAGCACATGTTACGGAAACTTGAAAATTGTACAGCGAGGTCCTTTGTTACTATTTCTTTTGGAGTGACTGTCCGTGAAGCAAAAATCACGTGCTTACAGCTGCCCCTCTTTGCTCGAAGACACGAAGGGTTTTCGCGCAAAGATAAAGCGTGCGATTTTTGCCCGTCCGAATACTCCGTGTGAAGCGTTTTTTGAAAAAAAGATTTGACCGAACCTTTGCTTCAGAGGTTTCCTACATATCCTGGGCTGAACAGGAATCAGGTCAATGTAGTTCGGGAAATTTTGGTAGCTGGGACTACCGTGTGACTGTAGTGTTTGCTGTTGTTGTGCGCTGTTGTATGCTGCTGTAGGATGCTACTGCTCAACCGATCTCCCTATTACATTGCTCTAAAAGGAAAACAAGAAGCTAAGCTAAACTGAGGATCCTGAAATCTCATCCATCTTCAACTTGTTCTTGCTGCCTTGCTTTCTTGTCGGCTAACGCTTTCCTCTGACGCCTTTATTTTGTGAACTTGGAGATGATGCTGGTCCTTCACCTTTTTTGAATGTCAGTTCTCATCACTCTGCTTGATCCGCTGGGGACACGACTTTCTTCTTTAAATTTTCCAATGGTTTCTTCAGTGGTATGTTTCTTCATCAGCATCGTCATACTGGGCATGCTACAACGCTCCCAAACTGCTTCTTTTGAGATGCGTTCCTTTTTCCTTTTGAATTGCGCGCTTGCCTCTGCAGTTGTCTGCTTCTTGGTGCTGGGGATTTTATGGTTTCCTGCTTGGGGCTTTCTGTTGTACCCTTCCGTCTTCAGGTGGGGTGACTGGTGGGCGACCTAGAACTTAAATGTATTCCTGCATTATACTGGTGGGCGACCTAGAACTTAAAAGTATTCCCGCATTATACTGGTGGGCGACCTAGAACTTAAATGTATTCCCGCATTATACTGGTGGGCGACCTAGAACTTAAATGTATTCCCGCATTATACTGGTGGGCGACCTAGAACTTAAAAGTATTCCCGCATTATACTGGTGGGCGACCTAGAACTTAAAAGTATTCCCGCATTATACTGGTGGGCGACCTAGAACTTAAAAGTATTCCCGCATTATACTGGTGGGCGACCTAGAACTTAAAAGTATTCCCGCATTATACTGGTGGGCGACCTAGAACTTAAAAGTATTCCCGCATTATACTGGTGGGCGACCTAGAACTTAAAAGTATTCCCGCATTATACTGGTGGGCGACCTAGAACTTAAAAGTATTCCCGCATTATACTGGTGGGCGACCTAGAACTTAAATGTATTCCCGCATTATACTGGTGGGCGACCTAGAACTTAAAAGTATTCCCGCATTATACTGGTGGGCGACCTAGAACTTAAAAGTATTCCTGCATTATACTGGTGGGCGACCTAGAACTTAAATGTATTCCCGCATTATACTGGTGGGCGACCTAGAACTTAAAAGTATTCCCGCATTATACTGGTGGGCGACCTAGAACTTAAATGTATTCCCGCATTATACTGGTGGGCGACCTAGAACTTAAAAGTATTCCCGCATTATACTGGTGGGCGACCTAGAACTTAAATGTATTCCCGCATTATACTGGTGGGCGACCTAGAACTTAAAAGTATTCCCGCATTATACTGGTGGGCGACCTAGAACTAAAAAGTATTCCCGCATTATACTGGTGGGCGACCTAGAACTAAAAAGTATTCCCGCATTATACTGGTGGGCGACCTAGAACTTAAAAGTATTCCCGCATTATACTGGTGGGCGACCTAGAACTAAAATGTATTGAAATTGCTTTCCCATTCTTCCAGAAAATTTTCGACAATCGGCAGAAAATTTTCTGCCCCGGTTTTTGGTGACTTCCATGGCGTTGCATCTTGCTGCCGTCATCAATTCTTTGATCTCCTGCAACAGACAAAAGGATTTAGTCAGTTTTAATCGTGGTGGTAGAGGGTGCCTTTCTGGCGAGCAATTTTCTCTCTTCCTCTTGTCTTGCTCTTTGTCCCCATAATTGGTTGGCGGGCAAAGTTGCCTGTTGGGGGTCTCTAGCCGGCTGGGGATTGGTTTTCAATTTATCCCCTTTTCTTCTTTCTCTTTAAACACATGATGTGGGAGTCTGCTTCTAACTCCTGAAACCACTCCCTTTTGGAGCTTACTTCTTCCAAAATTTCCGGGCACAGTCACTGCATTGCCCGGGACCGGCCTTTAAGACTGTTCGTATTATCCTGCACTGGATGAATTCCCCTTTGGTTCCTGGTAGTAATCTTTGAAAAATCCTTTAAAGACACTTTTTTAGGAAAAGAAATAAAGATATGGAAAAAGAGAAAAACTTTCTGAACCAATATTTTGTGGGAGGAGACAATCCACAGAACTTATCTGGAGGACAAAACTGGTCCCCGTGATCATGGCGTGCACCATAGATTCCGACCCAGTCTATTTGTATCGATTGATTTGCTCGATGGTTTGACTTGCTGGGGATGATAAAGGAGTGTTCACTTCGTTTCGAATGTGGTAGCTTTGTTGATTCGTCTTGTCGCCTCATAGTGCCCTTCGAGGGGTTTTCACTAATGAGACTCTCTCTTTTCTCTCATCTCCCGGCGCCTTATGGTGCCTGTGAAGGTTTTCACCAATAAGACTCTCTCATTTCATATCCCTCATCTTACATCGCCTCTCGGTGCCTGCGAAGGTTTTCACCGATGAGACTCTCTCATTTTATTTCTTTCGAGGAATCGGGGCGTTGTAGATACGACCCTCTCTTCTGGAGACTCCTTTGGCTATCAGTTCATCCCCAGTCTTACGACCCTCTTCTTTGCTGGGGATCAGTGTATTACTCTTGGCCTTATTTGCCGGATTTGGCATCTCTCGAACATTGATCGGGAGGTCTTTTGGATGTTGATGTTGGTTCTTGGCGTGGAGTTAAAGAAAGGCTACGAAAAAAATGAAAATAATTTGATGGGTGATGTGCTACAACTTTTGGAATCAAACCTTTGTTGGAATTTTTAAAACATAACTTCTGCCCCAGTTTTCTTGCTTGGGGAATTTATTTATTTTTTACTCTTATGTTGTGCTACGTGCGTTACGCACGCTGTGTCTATTATGCACACTATGTACATTATGCATCCTATATTTATTATGATGCATACTATGACCGAGCCGTGAGGCGCCTACGTATCCTCTTTGAGGAATCAGGTCAAACGTAGTTCCCACGGTTTTATATTCCTTGATTTTTCTTTTCTTTCTTTTCATTTTCTTTTCCTTTTCTTTTTCTTTTTCTTTTCTTTTCCTTTCGTTTCTTTTCCCTTTTTTTCGTATCTTTCCCATTAGTGATTCCAAAAGAGGGGTATTGAAAGAATTTGCTCAAGGCTCAAAGAGGGAAGCGAAGGTTAAAAGTGTTTGGATAGAAGAAAGAATTGCCTCCGTCATCTCATTATCCAATAAATGCCAAATACAAACAAATAAACCAAAATTGCCATAATTTAAAGAAATTACGCATAATATCTCTTGACTGCATCTGAATTGATAGCCATGTCGACACATCTACCTTCGACATCTGTCAAACACAAAGCACCGTTGGACAATATTCTGGTCACGATATAAGGCCCTTGCCAATTTGGGGCGAATTTGCCTTTTGCCTCGACCTGATGTGGGAGGATCTTCTTTAACACCTGCTGCCCTACCTCAAACTTCCTGGGGCGCACCTTCTTGTTATATGCTCTTGCCATTCTCTTCTGATACAGTTGACCATGGCACACTGCTGCCAATCTTTTCTCATCTATCAGGCTCAACTGTTCCAATCGAGCTTTTACCCATTCATCATCATCAATCCCGGCTTCAGCGACAATTCGGAGGGATGGAATTTCGACCTCCGTTGGTATCACGGCCTCAGTTCCATACACCAACAAATAAGGAGTTGTGCCTATGGAGGTCCGGACGGTAGTGCGGTACCCCAATAAAGCAAAGGGTAATTTCTCGTGCCATTGTCTGGACCCTTCCACCATTTTTCGCAGTATCTTCTTGATATTCTTATTGGCTGCTTCGACTGCTCCATTCGCCTTGGGACGATATGGGGTGGAATTGCGGTGTGTAATCTTGAATTGTTGGCATACCTCTTTCATCAGGCTGCTATTAAGATTCGCACCGTTATCCGTGATGATCACTTTTGGGATCCCAAATCTGCAGATGATATGGGAGTGAACAAAGTCCACCACTGCCTTCTTGGTTACCGATTTGAAGGTTTTAGCCTCAACCCATTTGGTGAAGTAATCAATGGTCACTAGAATGAACCTGTGACCGTTGGACGCTGCTGGCTCGATGGGCCCAATGACATCCATGCCCCATGCCACAAACGGCCAAGGTGCTGACATCGTATGTAACTCTGTTGGCGGAGAATGAATCAAATCTCCATGTATCTGGCACTGATGGCATTTCCTCACAAAAGTGATACAGTCGCGTTCCATGGTGAGCCAATAACACCCTGTTCGAAGGATCTTTCTTGCCAATACATATCCGCTCATGTGTGGTCCGCAAACTCCCGCATGTACCTCTTCCATGACCGTCATTGCTTGACTGGCATCTATGCATCTCAACAATCCCAAATCCGGGGTTCTTTTGTACAATACTCCTCCACTGAAGAAGAAGCCATTCGACAAACGCCTAAGGGCTCTTTTTTGGTCTCCAGAGGCATGTTCCGGGTATATTCCCATTCTGAGGTATTCCTTAATATCATGAAACCAGGGTTCGCCATCTGCTTCTTCTTCTATGGTATTGCAGTAGGCGTGCTGATCACGGACTTGGATATGCAGAGGATCAACATACATTTTGTCAGGGTGGTGCAGCATTGATGCTAAGGTGGCTAAGGCATCCGCAACCTCATTGTGAATTCTCGGGATGTGTTTGAACTTTACCGATCGAAATTTCTTGCTCAGATCATGCAAGCATTGTCGGTATGGTATGAGCTTTAGATCTCGTGTTTCCCACTCACCCTGAATTTGATGTACCAAGAGGTCCGAATCTCCCAAGACCAAGACGTCTTGGACACCCATGTCAGCAGCCAAGCGCAGACCCAGAATACAAGCCTCATATTCGGCCATATTGTTGGTGCAATAGAAGCGTAGTTGAGCCGTAACAGGATAATGCCGTCCTGTTTCAGAAATGAGTACTGCTCCTATTCCAACCCCTTTTGCGTTTGCCGCTCCATCGAAGAAAAGCTTCCAACCCGGTTCCTCGGGTAATTCCAACTCATTCGTATGCATCACCTCTTCGTCAGGAAAATACGTTCTTAAGGGCTCGTATTTCTCATCAACGGGATTCTCTGCCAAATGGTCTGCCAGTGCCTGGGCTTTCATGGCCGTCCTTGTCACGTAGATGATATCAAATTCTGTGAGCAGAATTTGCCATTTTGCCAACCTCCCCGTGGGCATAGGTTTCTGAAAGATATACTTCAATGGGTCCAAGCGGGATATGAGATAAGTAGTATATGAAGACAGGTAGTGCTTCAACTTCTGAGCTACCCAAGTCAGGGCGCAACATGTTTTCTCGAGTTGAGTGTACTTGACCTCATGCACTGTGAATTTCTTGCTAAGATAGTAGATGGCCTGCTCCTTCCTCCCTGTGTCATCATGTTGCCCCAGTACACAACCAAATGAATTTTCCAAGACCGTCAGGTAAAGGATTAGGGGTTTCCCGGGCTTAGGCGGGACCAATACGGGTGGATTAGACAGATACCCTTTGATTTGGTCGAAAGCCTCCTGACACTCTGCCGTCCAACCTACTGCAGCATCCTTTCTCAGTAGCCGAAATATGGGCTCACAAGTTGCTGTGAGCTGAGCGATGAACCTGCTGATGTAATTGAGTCTACCCAGCAAACTCATTACCTCTGTTTTGTTCCTTGGCGGTGGCAAGTCTCGGATGGATTCAATTTTGGATGGGTCTAACTCAATCCCCCGTCGACTGACGATGAATCCTAGCAACTTTCCTGATGGAACCCCGAATGCGCATTTGGCCGGGTTAAGCTTGATATCATACCTCCGGAGTCTTTGGAAAAATCTCCTTAGGTCTGCTACATGGTCCTCCTGACGCCAAGATTTGATGATCACATCATCGACGTACACCTCAATTTCCTTGTGTATCATGTCATGAAACACCGCAGTCATTGCTCGCATGTACGTTGCCCCGGCGTTCTTTAACCCGAACGGCATTACCCGATAGCAGTAGGTTCCCCATGGCGTAATAAACGCTGTCTTCTCAGCATCCTCTTCGTCCATTAGGATCTGATGATAACCCGCATAGCAATCCACAAAGGATCCGATCTCGCGCCCAGCGCAATTATCGATCAGGATATGAATGTTGGGTAACGGGAAATTGTCCTTGGGACTTGCTTTGTTGAGGTTGCGGTAGTCGACGCACACCCTGATTTTTCCATCCTTCTTTGGGACTGGTACCACATTGGCCAACCACTCGGGATATCGAGTGACCCGAATGACCTTCGATTGCAACTGCTTAATCACTTCTTCTTTGATCTTTACACTCATTTCTGTTTTAAATTTCCTTAGTTTTTGCTTGACCGGAGGGTATGCCGGGTCAGTGGGCAATTTGTGAACCACTAAATCGGTGCTCAATCCAGGCATATCATCATATGACCATGCAAAAACATCTTTGAATTCCCTGAGAGTTTCGATCAATTCTGCTTTGACATTCGGCTCAATGTGGATGCTAATTTTGGTCTCTTGGATGTTATCAGCGTCTCCTAGGTTCACAGCCTCAGTGTCATTTAGGTTAGGCTTGGGTTTCTCTTCAAATTGGCACAGTTCTCGGTTTATTTCTTCGAAGGCTTCCCCTTCGTCACCTTCGGATTCATTATCACAAACGACCTCTTGCATTGTTGAGTCAGATTCAGATTGATTTATTAGACTAGGTCGAAGATCCGCTGTGCATGCCATGTCATTAGGACCAGTAAAAAGAGAACTGTTCAGAAAGAAAAAGAACAAAACAAGAAATTAAAATGGGACAAAAGAAAAGAACTTTATTAAATTTGCAGGATAAAAAGGGTTCACACTTTTACAAAACGAAAGTAAAACTGGGATTACACCCTTGAATAATCCGATCAAACAAACAAACAAACAAAACATTAATCAAAGCCTACTACCAA
The DNA here is from genome assembly GCF_000393655.2 of Nicotiana sylvestris. Classification (NCBI taxonomy): domain Eukaryota; kingdom Viridiplantae; phylum Streptophyta; class Magnoliopsida; order Solanales; family Solanaceae; genus Nicotiana; species Nicotiana sylvestris. The sequence goes on from NC_091064.1 coordinate 110,403,064, forward strand.
GACTCCCCTCGGACAGGAAGAGGAGTAACCGTCCAATTGTTGGTCTTGGCCTTAGGCCCCACGAATTGTATCTCTGCTCTGCTGGAACCTTCTCCAGCTTCCACCATACTGACATCCGCAAATAGCCTCTCACGACTCTGATTCAGGTCTTCACTTATGCCGATCAAAGGTCCTCGAATCTTTGGGATCGCTGACCCCTTGGCACTAGCTTTAACAAAAGACCTTGAGAGGCGTGGTACTGGTTTAGGCAGAGACCAGACTCTCTTCTTCATTTTTCGCGCTTGCTTCCTGTCTGCTGCGGTTGGTTTGAACCCCAACCCGAAAGTTTCCAGATTCTTAGGAAGGGAGACAGGTTGGACTATCCCTTGAAGTTCAACTCCCAGGCCTTTTCCCGGCACAAATCCGTTACCCAGCATCTCCGATACCATCATGACTGTTGCGGCAGCTACCCTAGGGTGCGGGATGATTTCTCCTTCAGAGATTTTGTTGGCCGACCCTGTATCGAGAATCTGGTAGACCCAAGGACCCTTGTCATCAGTGGTCTCTATGAAAGGCACAATGGTTCCGCCCATGGTGCCTGTTGTATCCTCGCCGTGCAACACGACCTCTTGTCTTTCCCACTCGAACTTCACTGTCTGATGTAGGGTGGAAGGCACCGCTTTAGCTGCGTGAATCCAGGGTCGTCCTAACAGCAAGTTGTAAGATACCGTGGCGTCCAATACCTGGAATTCCATGGTAAACAGGACCGGGCCAATGGTTAGTTCAAGTACAACATCCCCCACAGTGGCTGTTCCGTTTCCGTCAAACCCTCGGACACAGATGCTATTCTCCCGGATTCTTCCACGGTCAATCTTTAACTGGTCCAGGGTGGATAATGGACAAATATTGGCGCTTGAGCCGTTATCCACCAATACTCGGGTTACCACCGAGTCTTCACATTTGACAGCTAGGTATAGAGCTTTGTTATGCTCCGTACCTTCCACCGGCAGGTCATCATCTGAGAATGTCACTCTGTTCACCTCGAAAATCTTGCTAGCAATGGTTTCCAGGTGGTTTACAGAAATCTCACTGGGTACATGGGCCTCGTTCAATATCTTTAACAGGGCCCGGCGATGTTCCTCGGAATGGAGGAGTAAGGACAATAGTGAGATCTGGGCAGGTGTTTTTCTCAGCTGCTCAACCACAGAATAGTCTTGCACTTTCATCTTCCTCAGGAAGTCTTCAGCCTCTTCTTCTGACACTGGCTTCTTGGTTGCCACTGGGTTGGTTTTTCTTAACTCCACCGGAGCAAAACATCGACCTGATCGAGTCAGCCCTTGCGCTTCACAACTGACTTCTTCCACCTGTTTTCCTTGGTACGTCACCACTGCTTTTTCATATTTCCAGGGCACAGCCCTGCTGTCAAGCATAGGCAGTTGGACCACCGGCTTTATGGTCACCCGTTCTCTACATACCCCTTTCAACATGACTGCCGGTGTGGGCAGGATCCCTGGTATTACCAATTTGCTTGGCTCGGGTTTGCTTGTTATGACGGACGGGTTCTTCCCCCATATTACTACCGGCTTGACGCCTTCTCCGTGCGACTGTACCTTTGTTCCTCCATCGGTTAAGACTTCTTTTGGGGCAGCTTGGATCATAGGCAGAAGGATTTCTATATGCCCTTGGTGGAGGGTAAGTGTTTTGTGGTGGTGCATATATGTTCTGGGGAGCCGGTGCGCGCCATTGTGGGCGAACCGGAGGCTGAGTGTATACCTGGGCTTGGTGTACGGAACAATGTGGTTCTCGAGGTGGATAGAAATTTTGTGGTGGGTTGTATGGGTAGTTTGACCTGTGAGGCCTGGGTTGGTTGTAGTGTGGCCTGCCAGCCCTGGGCCAACTGCCTGCCTCGATCGTGGCAACCTCTTCTTTCTTTCTTCTTAGCGCACCTCCCGTGCCGCTTTGAATAGCCTGGGTTGTGGCCTTAAGTGCCGAATAGTTTAAGATCTTGTCCGACCTCAAACCTTCTTCTATCATGACCCCTATTTTGACCACCTCGTTGAAAGATTTTCCAACCGTTGTCACCAAGTGACCAAAGTAGGTTGGATCCAATGTCTGCAAAAAGTAGTCTACCATCTCTCCCTCTCTCATGGGAGGATCGACCCTAGCTGCTTGTTCTCTCCAGCGGAACCCGAACTCGCGAAAACTTTCCCCGGGTTTCTTCCCAGTTCTCAATAACGTGAGACGGTCAGGGACTATCTCCAGATTGTACTGGAAATGACCTGCAAAAGCCTGCGCCAGGTCATCCCACGTGTACCACCTGCTGAAATCCTGCCTGGTATACCATTCCAGTGCAGATCCGCTCAGACTTTGGCCGAAATAAGCTATCAAAAGCTCATCCTTGCCTCCTGCCCCTCTCATTTTGCTACAGAATCCCCGCAAATGTGCCATGGGATCACCGTGCCCTTCATATAAATCAAACTTGGGCATCTTGAACCCAGCCGGGAGTTGGACATCTGGGAAAGGGCACAGATCTTTGTATGCCACGCTGACTTGATTGCCCAGCCCGTGTAAGTTCCTGAAGGATTGCTCCAGGCTTTTGAACTTTCTCAACACTTCATCCTGTTCAGGGGCCTTAGCCGGTTTTTCAGTCTCTGCCGGCACTTCCAAATGTGGGTTGTAAGCCTGTGGTTCGGGTGCATGGAATGTAGGCTCAGGGGGATAGTATTGGTTATCGTGAGCCTGAAACAATGGCTCACTGGTCGTTCGCTGCAAAGGGGCTGATGCAGGTCCCACAAAAATGGGAATATTGGGTGTTGGGAGAGATTGATGGGGTGGTGGAGCTTGGGAATCATGAGGGCTTCTTTCTTGATGATAGAGGGGATTTGGGCGGCTTGTGGAAGGGCCAGAGTGAGGGTACTCCGGCATGTGTCCCAGTGTCTCAGGGCTCTTTTGTGTTTTGGCCAGGGCTAGCTGCATTGCATGCATCTCTAGTCCCATCCTTTCAATCTTTTCCATTGCCTCTTTTAGCAACTGGCTCATCGGCCTTTCTTCCTCATTACTATTCTCTGAAGTAGTCATGCTTGTTGCTACCGGTCCTTTGGATCTGGTTTGGTATGAATGTGTTGCCAGAATTCTTTAACAACTAACTGTCTGGTATCAGACAACAACAAACTTTGTTAGTGTTAGAGCTTAACAGATTTGATCATAACACATAGAGGATGCAATGCACCTAGGCAGTTAATCGTTTCTACATGCTTTGCCTCAAACAACATACGTCATCCCGGTTTGCTCATTCATCCCTTTTTAAAGTACTTTGGGAAACCCTGTGTTTTATTTTGTATTTTTATTTTTATTTATTAAAAGCGGTCGAATCTTATGGGGATTGCCTACGTATCACGTCCCCGCGTGAATCAGACCAGGCGTAGTTCTGCCTTAAAGTAAAGAAACACACAATTCTTGTGAAATCATTAAATTCATTCTCAAAATTTTGCTATTACAAATTACATCAAGCAAGGAATAGCAATAGTACAGACTCCACAGTTCTTAACCCGTTTTGACTGAAAGAAAGGAAAATAACATATGGAAAAACGACAAAGCCAAATAAACAGGACTCAACCAAAGATTAATTTTCCAACTTAGGGACCCGCGAGGCATCATTCGGCCTTTCCGCGGCCCTTGGTGTGAGGTCCCTCTGCAGGTTTTTCAACTCATTCATGATTCGGTGGACGCAACCCATGATGGAAACAAGGAGGGTCTTTCGAGGCTTTTGCTCGCATGCCAGGCATCTCATGTAGATGTAATGCCCAATCTCGTCGATCTTTCCCCGGATGTTGTCCCTTTCTGTGAACAAATGCCTTATCTGTTGGTTCTTCAATCCCAGTGTTTGCGCATTGTTGGCAAGCTGATCCTGGAACATCTCCATTTGCCTTTCCATTCTGGTCATTGCATCGCAACATTGCCTTCTGTCGGCTTGGGCATCTCGTGTTCGCTTGAGGATCCTTTCTCGAAGAGAGGCATTCGTTTCCCTTAATGTCCCGACGCTCAGTTCATACTCCCTTATGACTCGTTGCAGGTGCTGCCTCCGAGCCATCGCACCTTTTGCCCACTTGGTTCGCAATTTTGCCGTGCTGGCCCTGGCTTTTTCCAAATCTTCCTGGCATTCTGCAACCTGATCTTTTAACCCTGCTATCAATCTTTTATCTGCCCGGCTTCTTAGCTGGCTATTAGCCTCTTTTTTCATTCTCCGGATCTGAGCTTTGAGGATCTCGCCTTCTCTGATTAACTTGTTCTTTTCTCCCTTGTGGGCAGCAGACTGTAATTGGCACTCAAACTTCATATCCTGAACTTGTTGCTTCAGTTTGCCTGCTTTGACAAGATATTCCTGCTCTTTGGCCAACCAGCCCCACTGTTCTTGTGAAGATTTGGCAAATTCTTGCAGGTGAGGTCTTTTGGTCGGTCTTCCAGATGATGTCTCCCCTTTGTACCAGGCCTGATACCCGGGCGAAACTTCCCCTTTTGCCCTATTCATTACACAAGTATTTGCTTCTAAGTATTGACATTGGCTCCAAATTTGACGAACCCTTGCTTCAGGAAACTGGCCGTCGGGACTGATCTCGATTACCTGGATGCTCAGATCCTCGTCTTTCGGCACTATCTGATACCTCCCAAGTTGCCTTAAAACCCGATGCGGCGCGTATGGTTGAATACTTTTAAGTCCCATTAAGAGAAAATGGGGCCTGGCTGCTGGCATGTATATGACTTCGTCGATCGGTAGCCACCCTAGCGCCCACTGTATTTGACTGGCGTTGAGGGTATGGAAATATGAGGTCCATGCTATAACTCCTTCTGGTAGGTAGGTTTCATCAACTCTGGTATAGAACTCCTCTATGCAGGTCTTTCCAGCGGATCCATGGCTCAGAAACTGGGCTCGGTGACATAGGTGTTCGATCATCCACATTTGCAACAACAAATTGCAACCCTCGAAAAAGCTTCCTCCGGCTTTGCAAGAAGTGAGTGCCCGGAATATATCAGATACTATCATGGGCGCCAACGTACTATCACTCTGTGTGAGCAACGTACTGACGACCCCTGCTATCTTTATGTCAATATTCCCATCTTTTCTTGGGAATACTAGTAGTCCTAAGAAAGTTATCATGAAAGCAATTCGTCTATGTTCTTCCCACTTCTGGCGATTACCTTTGCTGCACAACTGGTTTTCTGGCTTGTCGAATCCTCCTATGTGACCATATCTTTGATATATGAAACTCATGCTGCAAAAACCTTTTGCCAAGTCAGGGTTATGAATTGTTCTGACTATCTTTAAGGAGTCCAGGAACCGGTGTACTGCTACAGCTCTTGGAGCAATCAGATATTTGTGCCTCAAAGGAGTCTCAGTGCTGCCGATATACCCTGCTATTTCTTCTAAAGTTGGGGTAAGTTCAAAATCTGAGAAACGGAAGACATTGTGCGCAGGATCCCAGTGGGGGACTAGTGCCCTTATGATATCTCCTCGTGGCCTGATATCCAACAAACTCGTGAGGCCTTTCAGATACTTCTTGATTTCGTCATGCCCTTCTTTGCCCAAATCATTCCACCAGAGCCGCAATTGGAGGGGAATTTTATTCATGATTGAAAAGGGTTCATTCGGAATCGTGCTCATTCTGCACATTTATTAATAAGATTTTAACAAACGACACCTTATCCTGATAAAAACAAAAATATATGCGATTTTTGTGAATTTTGAATTTTCGTATATATATAAAAACTTTCTAAAGATGTCAATAACGGAAAATATTTTGGATTTTGTTTCGAAAACTGGGAGCCTGAAAGGACTTTTCTAGACCTTCAGCAAGACAAATACTTTTGTCACAAATAAAGATATATATACATCTTGAAGTAAAGAAAAACTTTGAATTTTTCATATATATACATATATTTGCAACAAATAATAAAAGTAAAGACAACATAAGACTCCCTTTTGATTATTATTTTCATAAAAAAAAACCATTTTAAAAATAAGATCTTTTTTTTTTTTTTTAATTTTTATGACAAGACAAACTCTATATTTCTACTGATTATTTTACTTTTTGAAAACAGAACAACGACCTTTTTTTTTTTTTTTAAAAAAAATTTGGCAGAGTTTTGACAGTATTTGTTTTTTCTTCTTTTTTTCAACAATAAACAATCAATTCCTAACCGTTATTTCCTCTTTTTTCACAATATTCCAAACACCGGTCAGCATGCGGGCATGAGACAAATAAATGTACGGAAAACAATAGGATGCATCAGAATGGTCTTTTCATATCAGGTTGCTAGTCCTAGACGGACCCAACCCCTGTGTTGAGTCCCCTAAGTCATATGCAACATGATGCAAATAAGCGTTCCTACTAGGGATCCGGCATGAAGTCACGTTATTCTATGTTCAAAACCTGGGTCGGTGTTCTAGACAGTGTACCCGAGCGGACAACTCGAGTTGAGGAAGGAGCTCCTTTCCGGGAACCAAAAGGCCAGCCGGCTTAGAAACTTTCCGAGCCTCTTTTATTTAGGGTATGACACTAACAGAATAGGGAGTCTCAACCAGTGAGCACATCCCCGGAGGCAAGAAGAGAAAGGTTTCGGCACAGTTTATATACAGTTCAAATAATATCAAAGCGGTAAAGGCAGCATTTAGCACATTAGGCTCAGGACATGTAATAATCAGATAATAAATAAAGCCAAATAATAACAATTATTCTAAGCTCGAATTCTTAACCCTGAACCAGTGGTTCTGGGTTACCAATCCCCAGCAGAGTCGCCAGAGCTGTCACACCTCCTTTTTCCGCACCCGAGAGGGTACAAGGGAGTTTTTCCAATTAAAGGACAATCGAAACGGGACGAGTTTATTTATTTCAGAGTCGCCACTTGGGAGATTTAGGGTGTCCCAAGTCACCCATTTTAATCCCGAATCGAGGAAAAGAATGACTCTATATTACAGTCTGCGTACCAGAAATCCGGATAAGGAATTCTGTTAACCCGGGAGAAGGTGTTAGGCATTCCCGAATTCCGTGGTTCTAGCACGGTCGCTCAACTGTTATATTCGGCTTGATTATCTGATTTTAAATACAATACGAACTTATGTGCAAATTTTATCTTTCAACCGTTTTTATCATTTACCGTTATTTTTATCAAGAATTGCAACGTTATAAAATGTATCTCGAACCACGTTACAATCAATGTACCCGTGGTCATCGACACGCTTTGACTCCGTTGAGATTCGGATTTGGGTCACATCAATGTGCACCCGAGTTTAAGGAAATTAAATTATTAAAGGCGCGCCTAAAGCGACTAGCGTATTTATTTTGGGTAGGACCGTGAAATTTTACTAAACGGTCCATCCCGAAGTCTAAACAATTTTTAAAGCAAATATTTATTGAGGGCCCCGCAATTTGTATTTTATTTGGCGAGGCTCATCTCGTTCTTTATTTTTAATGAATTTGCAACGTCATGGACATGCATCTCGAACCACGTCACAGTCAATGTACCCGTGATTAGAAAGGCATTTCGAATCCGTCGAGATTTGGATTTGGGTCACATAAATGTGCACCCGAGTTTAAGAAGGTAAAGTTTATTAAAGCGTATCCTAAAGAGACTAACGTGTTGTCATTTCAGGAAGGTTGCGAGATTTGCTAAGCAACCCGTCCTGGAAACTAAATGCTTCAATAATATACATTTAACAAGGGCCCCGCATCTGCGCGTTTTGTTTATTTCATCGAGGCTCATCTCGTTCTTATTTTAAAGGGATATCTTATAGCAACTACGTTTCTTGTCGTGTTTGTCTCTATCAATTGAAAACAGTAGAAAGTCCTAATTAATTACATGTTTGAAGATGTTGTAACAACATTCAGAAAGGCTTAAAAATCTGAAATGGGGCTGCATACACAGTCAGCCGATCCAGTAACCACGGGCCCAAATCCATCCCAAGCATGATTGGCCAGACCCGGGCCACTGCTTGTTCGATGCGAGCCTGCCGGGTCTGTTTTGACCCGGGCTCGACCTCTCGTGGGGTTGAGATTGTAAACCGTGTTCTTTATCTAAAAAAAGGTTTTAGCAGTTATATATGGAACATGTATTGGAAAGGAAAGAAATTAATTTATAGTGTACGATTTTCATGCTTTGCATACATTACTTGTTTATACTACACTATTGCATTAAATCTGAGATACAACCCACTGCCTTGGGCATACTCTTATCACCATCCTATATACACAATCTAACATTCAACTACCATTCATTGACAGTTTACTAGGACTGTAAGCTAACTTCAGTATCCAAAACAAGAAGGTAAACTATTATACATTATATGAGGTCTAACATAATATTCTATGTATATATAGACATCTGCAGATCTTCTCCATTCATGCTCAAACTTTTCAAGTTACATTGGTAATATATTTGTGTACCTGGTATAGAGGACAACAGGAGGGAGAAAATGATCAGCTGAGTGGTATGCAACAAACACAGCAACAACAACCAAACAGTAACAACTCAACAACAAACCAACAGCCACAAATGCTCTCCACAGTCCAACAGACAAATAGCAACAGTTTCCAGAACAACAGAAACCACAGATGGTCGAGGCCCAAACAAACAATCCCAGAAAAAGAGTAATGAACCAGTAGAAAATCCAAGATACCAAATGTGACAGCAACAGAAAACCCAATAACCCCAAAGCTCAGCTAATACCCGATACAGTTCCAGCAATCAGGAAGACTAAGACTCGAACCACAGCCCACAGAAAACTCAGTATAGTAACAATCACAGCAGAAAACACACAGCCTTCTCTTAATGGAACAGTAATCAACCTAGTTAGGATGACCAGCTTGATTTCTTACGCAGTTTTGGACAATGTTCAGTTACAGTATTTTTGGAAATTTCTTTCTGTTTTTCTTCACTTTTCTTTAACTCACAAAATCCCTCTCAAGAGTAAAAATTTTTTTTTTTGTTTAAGTTATAAAATGGCCTATTTATAGGCCAAATGAAACAGTACAGCTGAGCTGCCTGCCCTGCCAATTGGTAGAATGCCCATATCCTTTAAGCCCATGCCTAAGCATCTTTGGTGCCAGCCCCTTTGTTCCCCACGCCTGGTATTTGTTTAATCAAGAGTTATGGGCTTGTTTTATTTATTCATTTTAAGCCCCATACTCTTATGTCTTGTCCCCCCATTGGCATTAGTTTAATCCTAATTTAGTACCCCATTTGTCAGCTCACTTAAACTAATTACTTCTGTTCTTTTTAACACCCCAGAATACCCCTGTCAACCTTGATTATTACTGCCCCTGCCTATTGCAGCATCAGGGCATTTTTTATCTGATGAAAGTTCGAACTTAAGACTGCCTGGGCTGTACCTTTTCAGTCAGTTTTACAGTGCAAACGACCCATTTCAAACAATCCTGGGTCATACAGTCAGTGGCAAAGCTCAATTAGTCATGCGACATTATTAGCTCATTCGGTTTATTAGTTATAGAAAACTAATCGACGACATTTATCGAGTCGACTATACTAATTATAGCAGGTAATAATCAATCGCTCACATAAACAATACATTTAGGGACCTAAAGGGCATCAGACAATTTTTGTTCAATTACTGGGGGCCTATATGAGTTAACTTATCTGACGATTAAACTAATCGACGATCATGTTTATCACAGAGTACATTCAGAATCATACACAGAACACAATCGACCAAATAAAAAGGTCTTTACAGAGAAGAAAGAAATCCGGATGAAAAATAACAAAAATAACAAACAAACACAACGAAACATGCCTGACCACTTAATCAAAATTAACACAAAAGAAAGGAAAACTTACCGAAAATGTTTAAATCAAACAGACCCAAATCTGATTCATCTTCGACCTTCTGAGGTCGAACAAACTTTAATCAGGGTGTTCTCACATGAGAACACCTTGATTAAGGTCTATTAGACCTCAAACCCATGTCCAAACCGGCCGGATTCCCCAGGTGCATGTGTTCTAAAGTCTGGATTTCCAGATCTGATTTTTAGGGAGTTGTGGGTAGATTCGGACCAAACCAAGCTTGGTTTGGTCACGAGGAAAGTCAGGGGAGTGTCTGGTATGAAGATGGGATGGTTTGGCATAGATCCAGGTTCGACTCAAATCTTCAAATGAAGATTCGAGACGAACGGAAGTGATTCGAGGCTCGTGGTTAGTGGATTTGTGTTCAGGACAGTGAGGTGGTCCTAGGGTGTTCAGGAGGCGGTCACCGGCGTTCGTGCCGCCGGGTTCTGGTGAAAGGGAAGCTAGGGCGGCTGCTAGGGTTTGGGGGGCTTCAGTGTTTGGATGAAGACGATGAGTGGGGGGTTAGAATAGGGGGCGTGGGGTGTGATAGGAGGCTTATATACGGGGAGGCTGATTCAATCCTGGCCGTTGGATTGATTAAAATTGATGGCCAGGATTGGGTAGGCTAGACCATACGGTGCCGTTTGGTTAATCAAGGGGTCGGTCAAAAACGGGAATGGGTCGGGTCATGAGGGCTAATAAGGGTCATCGGATCAATGGAAATGAACGGCCCAGATTAACCGTCCCTGAAACGACGTCGTTTCAGGAGGTGCCTGGGCAGGCCTGGTTTGGACCGGGTCAGATCGTTGGTTTGGGCCTATTTTTGGTTTATTTCCTTGGCCCAAACCGCTTCCTTCATTCTTTTCTCCCTTTCTTTTTTTCCTTTTTCCTTTTTTTTTTTTTCTAATTTTAAAACTAAGAAAAAATGAAATTCAAACAAACATAATTATCAAAATATTTAAATAGGTTAAATCGTACCCTAGAATATTTTTGTGAATTTTTCTTTTACTGAATGAATTATGGTCTAATTACCAGGACATACACATTTTGTATTTTGTTTAATAATGTAAAAATGGACAAAATGGACAGAACCACACATGACTAACAGCACATGTTACGGAAACTTGAAAATTGTACAGCGAGGTCCTTTGTTACTATTTCTTTTGGAGTGACTGTCCGTGAAGCAAAAATCACGTGCTTACACTTCTCATGAACAGTTTCATGTGAATCTTCTTGTCCTTTCCAACCCCTACGAGCTTGTCACAATATGTTCTCAAATGTACCTTTGGGTTGCCCGTTCTGTCAAATATCTCGAACTTAAGAGGTTTATAACCCTCCGGTAGTTCCACGTCTGGATGAATGCACAAATCCTCATAATTCAGTCCTTCAATTCCCTTGCATCCTTCAATACCCTGAACTTGGCTTGTGAGCTTCTTGAGTTCCTCCGTCATGTTCTTGATGAGCAGGTCCTTCTCGGCGGATTCTGGTGTATATGAAGTTGGTTGAGTGGAGTGGGGTAAAGTTTCCACGTATATAGGATTGTTTTGCTGAATGCCCGGAGTTTGAGTGTATGGTGATTATTGGTTGAATTTTGAGGATCATGAATAGGTTGTGGGTTATTCTGAGGAGTGTCATAAGTGGTTTGTCGATATTGAGTCGGGAGATGTTGGTATTGAGGGGGTGTCGATATGGGTAAAGGATTAGGATTTTGAAGAAATGTTGTTTATTTTTGGGGTGCCGGAGGATTTTGCGGGCGTTGGTTGGGTGTGTTTTTAGGAGGTACTGGGTTTTGGGTGTTTGGTTAGTTGATGTCTGGGACATTTAGTATGAGGGAGAGGTTAGCCAAGTTGCAGACCTGCTCAAGCTCTCCTTGCAATTCTAGTATTTTCTGTTCCAACCGTTGGACCAAATCATTTTGCGCCGGAGCACTCCGACCATCTGAAGTTTCCACATTCTCAACATGCCGAGCATTGTCTTTCCTAACACCACTTATAGCATCCATCTTGGCTTTTCCCTTGCTTTTCGGATTGCTTGGAGGAGGAGGAAGTGGAGGGCCTCTAGATCTAGTGTGATACGCCAATGATGTCAGTATGTGCGAACCAAACTTAGGGGATAGGAACAATCAAAAGAAAGAAAAACAAAAAGGTAACCAAGTCAATGAAGATTTTTAAAAGCATTTGTAGTATTTAAACACATATTGCAGAAATGTAATTCGCGTCCTAATTTGGGAGTCTAGCGATAAGTAGATTTGGAGAAGTTTAATGTCGATAATTGCCTCATTTCATTAATGTGATAAAGAAGATGAATCTAAAATGATACGAAATAAATAAGTCATTAATGGCATTTGGTCTTATTACACTCAAAAAGTAAGTCTAAAACCCATAATCCTAATCTACTTGGTCCCAGAGGGACCTTCTCCAGGCTTGGCTCTCTTGGCTCCATCGATCAGATTCCCTAGGTCGCGCATGTCTAGCAGCAGATATGCCCTTGCTAGGTGTCCTCTTTTGTTGCCCTCTGCACTCTGGAAGTCTATGACTCTCTTCCTCAGTTTCCCCTTTAATTCCATTAGACCCTGCTCCAGATATTCCAACCTCTCTGTTGACTTTGTAGCCATTTCCCTCCATTCGTTAATCGACTCCATATCAATCTTGTGTTGTTCCACATGTCTAGCCTCGGGCTCGTGAACTCTTTTGTGCATCCTCCTATATTTCACCTCTGCTTCAGCATCTTTATCTACGACTCTATTTTCTTAACCGACCCCTGGCTCGACTATTCCCGCTATGCTATTGTCCAACCATGAAGGGTGGAAGTACACATGCCCTGCGTGGTATCGATCTGGCTCGATGGTATCCCTTTCCACAATGACCTTCAAGTGCCACATGTGCTGAGCTTCACATTTGTATGGGATGTCATCATCTTGAAAATCTGCTCGGTAGTGACCCATTTTGGACACTCGTGGTATGACTTGTTTTCTACCAGCTTGTCTCATGACCCTAATAGGAACGTAGGGATATATTCCCCTTAGCCGGATCAACACCAAATGCGGAACATCCATGGATCTGATGATGAATTCACTGGTAGGGAACCACTCGAACATCCAATGAACCTGATCCTCAGTCAGATTGCTGAAGAACTACACTCATTCTGTAGCATTCTCTGGTTGGGCAAACGTGTCTTGGATAAAGGTCATTCTTTTTGGATGGTGGAAAGCTATGTGATCATTCCATGGCCTCCGTGGAAACTCCTAGTGGTATTGGTCTCTTTGGAGATGTTCTAACAGCCAAATCTGGAGCAACAAGTTACAACCCTCAAAATGTTTGAACCCTTTCTTGCAGCGATCCAGGGCCCGATATATTTCTGCTATAATCATTGGAACAATAGTATATGTTTGTCCCTCAATTCCCTCTATTAAATTTTTGGCTACCATGGCCAGCTTGGTGTGGATTTTGTCCCCTTTGCTTGGAAACACTATCATACTCAGAAAGTAGATGATGAATGCGAAAACCCTACGCTGAATCCAACCCAAGGAAGTGATGGAGAACTCATCATGATAGGTACGTTAAGATTTGCTATGTCCATATCGTTCATAGAGGAAGTCAAAGGGTATATAGGACTTCTCTAGGCATACCAAGCCGTCATTCATTCTTAGGCCCATCATTTTCAGAAACCCCCTGGGGGTGCAATTTTCTAGTACTAATAAACCGGGACTGTCCCAAGGTAATCCAGCGAATCCTCCTATTTCTACCAAAAGAGGAGTCATTTCTATATTGCCAAAATAGAATACAGCCCTTTCTCCGTCCCAGAACATAGTGGCAGCCTCGATCAATATGTTATTTGGTTGGATGTCTAATAAGGAAGTTAAGTTTCAGATAACCCTTTTCACATGGTTTATGTCGCTTGACGAAAGGTCTTCCCACCAATCTAGCAATAATGGTGGTATGTTTCAGACCATGCCGAACCCGGGGACTTCGTGCCTTATTTTCTGCAAAACAAACAAAGTTAGGCCCTTTCCCCTCCAGATTCGACTACTTATACATTAACGATTAGCATATCGGCATTTATTTCTCCAAATAATACACAGATCGTGGTTGCGTCCGTTGGAATTATGAAAAACCCGATGGACTTTGGATAGGTTTTCTTTAAAGGGTTATTATGCGGATAACATATTTAACCCAAGCTAGGTTTGACCATGATGCATGTACAGTTATTATCAAAGTAAGGTTTATATAGAGGTCTAGACTGGTACCCTCAAGCGAAAAACTTGAGGGGGGAAGGAACGGAACCGTTGATTGCACCGTTGATCGACTAGTTTTACTGCAAATAAGCCTTTCCAAATTCAAAAGGGTGACATAGGAAGAGCGCAGACACTCATCAAGTATTGCTATGGTATTAATTACACACGAGTGGAATATGATGTTGAGCATGATTTATGTAAAAAGAAAATAACACGTTATCAAGTATTTGCATGATGAAAAATGATAAATGCAGTATTTAATAATTGTAAAGGCGTTTAAGAAAGAAAACAAAGAGACAAATCAGTTTCCATAGTAAAAAGTAATAAAACAAGGGAGAAATCATAAATGAATGAAGGCATGCAAATAAATTCACATAGAGTGGGAAGGGGAAGGGGCGTGCAAGTATTGATGGAATAATAAAGACATGCTTAAAGACTAATTCACAAAGCAAGTTCATTATGGTAAAAGCCTAAATATATCCCCATTAGAGTCGCCATGCTGTCGGGCCCCCTTTTTCTCGCGAAATCGGGTTTCGACATTCCTGGGACAACTCCTTTTTGAGAGGGTAGGGAATTAAAATTGAAAGAGTCGCCGCCTAAGGGATTAAGGTGCGTTAGGGCACCTAGAGCAGATAACTCATGTTACCTGTTTACATCGCCAAAGATCAGGTAAAAGCTCAAATTACCTTGAGGGGAAGGTGTTAGGCACCCCTCGAGGTCCGCAACGATGGGTCCCGGCCGAACTTAAATTAAGCGAATTAGTTTAAGGGGGAGAAAGCAATTTGGACAACTATTAATTTATTTTAAAACAGGAATAAGAGGGGGAAGTCCTAAGTTTTTTAGCCTATAGGATCATCCCGTGCAATACCTTGTAACTCCCTCAAGACGGGGTGTTACTCATAGTACTTGGCGCACAGACTATCATCTCCTTACTACCCAATTACTATCTTTAAGTTGTTACCTAAAGCGCTCTAGTCAATTCTAATTCGTTTCCTATGCGTGCACTACTCGTCCCTTGCTTATAGCCCTGGAGGCATTAGGACCTTTATTTGGGGTAGTTCTAGACTACACCTGGGTTACTCAAAAATGTAAAAGACTAGGTGTCAAACAAAAACAAATAGGACCTTTAAACAAAGAGGCAAATAAGGGCTCACATTGACTTCCACACACAACAACAGATGCATGCAATTGACATGCTTAATTGAAAGTCCTATAGGCAGGATATCTATGCGGGAAATAGTGATTCACAAAAGCAGTTTTATTAAGGTGAGTGTTAAGACCTATTGTTTGCCTATTGATTTTATTCAGTGATATATCGGGGCACTTCATACAGTAAGGAATAGCAATTTTGGATCCAGAATCATTATTAAACACATTGTTTAATTGATTTGCTAAGGCGATTGTACCCAGAGCCAATTGACAAAATACTATGGGCGTGATATCTAGTGTCGAACTGATTTTAACTCACTAGGCATGATTTTTAATTAATGTACTGACTTAAATCCTATAGGCATGATCTCTAGGTTAGAAATGGTTTTAGTCCTGTAGGTATAGTATCTATTACTGAATTGATTTAAATCCTATAGGCATGTTTTCTAGATTTGAAACCAGTTTTAGTCCTATAAACATGGTATCTATTGAACAATAATACGAGCAGAAATGGTGCACATTGCTAGAAAGGAAAAATAGTTAGATCAACATTGAGGTCCTATAGGCATGATTGCTAACATATGTTTGTTGGACAAGCTAATACAACCCATAGGCAGGTTTTTTAATGCAATTTAATTTCCTATTGGCAGGATTTCTAATATGCAAGCATAGTACATCACTCACACGATTTCAATAGAGATGGGGTAAATGAGGATTAACAGAGCAAATGAAACCCTATTGGTTGGATTTCTACCCGGATTGCCCAAAGAGAATAAAGACCCTTCCCAATTTATACAGTGTACCCCAGAATCTGTTTGTTACAAACTTATTACAGGCCAGAGTAAATGAATAAATTACGTTATAGCAGTAAGATAAACTATAGGGAGCCTTCATTAAGCCCAACTGAACCTGGGAACCAAGCCTTCACACCAATCAACTTTGAGGCTCATTTCATAGGTACAACATAGCCAAAATATGAGTGATTCACTCATAGAACATATAGAACCAGGTTTCCAATGAGTCAAAGTTTCCAAGGGCCTCAGGGACCCAGGGCAATGCTCACACCAGAACCATGTATTCAGCAGATGATTCACCAGAGATGAGTATCCAGTTCTCAGTGTGTCAGAGTTCACAGGAGTCTCATGTGGACCCTGAGCAGTTCTCACACTGGGGTGGTTGAGAACCTAAGGGAGTAAGAGTGAGGTTTTAAAAATCAGCATATAAAAAGGAGTAGGGCAGATTTCAAAACAGTTTGATTTTAGAAGAAACAAGGTTTAGAACACAGAATTGTATTCAGAAAACAGCAAAGTTTGCAAAGTACATAGTTTCAGACAGATTAATTCAGAAGATAGACTTAATTACACTAAGGGAGCATGCTGACATTTAAGATAACCATTGTTTAATCACAAAATAACTTAGGCAAAGCAGTCAGATCATCACATGACATATTAACAGACAGGGCACGGGAGTTAAGCAACAAATTAGGACAAATTAACTAATTACATGCTTGTAGTATCCTAAGAATGCAAGGTTCAAAACAGGTGCAGGATTAACAAACAGTGTGCCCAGACAAATTTGAACATTAAGCTAACTTATAAGAGGATTCATATTAATCAAAATATCTAATCTTAAACTAACAGTATTAACCATAAGATTAGAAGAGTCATAGGAGCATAAAAAGTAGAATCATGCTAAAGTAAGGTTCAAGACATATTGTTCAAGTAACATTGATTATGAAAAATATGAAGAATGAAACGATAAGGGATTAGGGTTTACCAGTTAAGCAAGAAAGCAAGTAGATATGCTACAACAGTTAAGTTCCAGAATCACTTGGCCTTGGCTTTCAGCCGGCCAAGACCAAAAACAATGAGCACAGAATCAGAGTGAAAGAACTAAGTTTTAGTGAGAGTGTGAGAGTTCGAGTCTGTTCTAAAGGGAAGAGGGAAAAGGTTTTTAATAGTGTTCAATTAGGCAGACAAATAAGGGAATAAATCAAACATACACAAATAAGGGGAAAAAATAAATCCAGAATCAATTGCAGTCAGAGTTCAATCAATTAACGAGTAATCAGGCAAGTACTACTTAGAATAAGGTAAGTATCATATAGAATCAATTATCAATGCAAATAAGGTAAAGAAGTAAAGGAACAAGGTAGGGTGAACAAAATAAGGAAAATATCAGTACTATACGAGAAAGGAAAGAGCAAACGGAAGTCAGTAAAAGGTTTCAACCTTAATTTTTGGGTAAAACCATAAAATCAACAGAGATAAAAGGCAAAAGTCTCATGCTTCATAGAATGAATATAGACGGGAACATATTTACAGAGTACACATTCGAAACAGATCTGGCCCCAAAATAAAAAGGTTTAAACCCCTAATTTTAGGTAAGCCACAAAATCGATAAAAACAAAGGTAAAGAATCAAGTATTTTAGTAAAATGAACATAGACAGGGTGTATTCATAGGATGGAACCAGATCTGGTTCGATTAAAGAAGATTTGAAACCCTAAATTTGGTAACTAAAAGATTTAACAAAAAATAAGCAGATTTATAAGGAATAACATGAAAAATTAGGTTAAAACCAGTTTTGGGTTTGAATCGGAAAGATCTGAAAACCCTAACCTTAGTGTTAAGCAAGAATTAACAAGATATATGAAAATATTCGTACTTACATAGGTTAGAGTGAACACAGACGGAAATAATCAACAGGTTAGAGATTTTGAACAGATTTGGTTCGGATCTCTCCAGATTTGATTACCATTTTAGGCAAGCTATTATGTAACACCAAAGAACTGGTAGCCAGTAAGGAAATAGGGATTAGGGTTGATTCCATTTCTGGGGTTAGAATCAGAGAGGAGATAAGAGTGAGTCGCTAGGGTTTCAGAAGAGAAGGGGGGATGAGAGAGTTTGAGGGCGGCAGAGTGCGTGAAATGGGGTTAGGGTTAGACCGGGTAGGATATAATTAAAAGGGGTTGGGATGCTGTGAGCCGTTGATCTTCAGAGATCAACGGCTGTGATTTTAAAAGGGAATTAGGTTGGGTTTTTAAATGGGTATGGGTCTGGGTTAATGGGTATTTCGGTATTGGGTATTAGGGTATTAGGCTGATGCATTGGACTGGGGTAATGGGTAGTGTATAGGTCCGAAATTAATTAAGAAAAAGGGGTAGCTTTTAAATACCCAATTAAATCAGTAAGTAATTTATAAAAATAATTATAAAATAGTAAAAATGTCAATTTGTGCACGAAAATGATTTAAAGTAATTACCTAACATTATAAAAATATAAAAAGTTATTTTCCGTATAAATAATGTAATTGTGCATATATATGTGTTATTATTGCAAAATATGCAATTTTAGCCTAAGGGTGCAAAATACAATTATAATAAGTATATATAAAAATATTCAAAGCTTAATATGATATAAATGATAAAAAATTAAATAATAAATTATTATAAAATTATTTGTGATGCAACTAATTATTATTTGTATAAAAATACAGGAATAAATTGATTAAAAGCCTTTAAAAATTATAAAAAATTATGGAAAAATACTTGGTGGTTCTCATGCATTATTTTGAAGGTATATATGTATATTAAAAAATATATGAGGGAAAAATTGGGTATCAACACCTGGTCATCAGATCCACTTGTACGTGTCCTCACCATCTGTGAGAGAATAGAAAAAAGAAGTTTAGAATTTCGAAGTCAACAATTTCGCACGACAAGGAATCAAAAGAAGTGAAATTTTCCTAACAGTTCCATAGCCTCCTGAAGATAAGTACAGACGTCTCTGTACCGGTCCACGAGACTCTTCTAAACCTGCTTGTGACTCACAACACCTATGAACCTAGAGATTGATACCAACTTGTTACGACCCGAATCTCTCTCCGTAAGACGTCGTGACGGTACCTAGTCTCTACAACTAGGTAAGCCTAATTGTGGAACTAACAAAATGGAAGTAAAACTTAACAACTAACTATAGCAGATGATGAAATAACTGATAACAATACCGCTCGGCATGTACAATAACCAACACTCTAGTAATACATAGTATTCCCAAAACCCGGAACATCATAAGTCACAAGCTACAGAAGGAAACTAGTATCTCTATACACCAGAGTCTAAGAAAAGAAGTACGGATGGTAAATGACATAGGGGGAATAGAGGGGGACTACGAGGTCTACGGGCGCGGCAGATATACCTTGAAGTCTCCAAATTGTCACTGCTCATTGATGATATGGCTGATAAGAAGTACCTGGATCTGCACACAAAACATGTGCAGAAGAGTAGCATCAGTACACCACAACGGTACCCAGTAAGTGTCAAGCCTAACCTCGGTCGAGTAGTGACGAGATCAGGTCAGGGCCCACTGTATATAATAAATAAAGCAGGATAATATAGCAATATAATAAGAGATTGGAATTTAACAAAGAGGAAAACACAGCAAAATAATAGTACAACACAAGGATAAAGCAGTAGGGAATCTCCCAAGATACCGTCTCGTAGCCCCAAAAGTAAATATGCAAAGAGATCTCCCGAGGTACTGCCTCGTAGCCTTAAAAATAAAAGTGCAGGGGGATCTCCCGAGGTACCGCCTCGTAGTCCCAAAAGTAAACACTCAACTCAAATCGCTAAATACAATAATTAACAGCAACAATTCTACAGTTATGATTGATATGGATCAAGAAAAGAAAGGGAATCAACTAGGCATGCTGCACATAGTTCAAATAAGTAGTTAAAGCATGTAGACATGCGATATTAGACTAAACAGGATAACTACACATGCTGGTTTAACACAATTAAGATGAAAACAGGTTAGTACTCAATAAAAATCGGATTTTTACAAAAATTAGCCCGTGTACGCACTCGTCACCTCGTGTACACATTGCTCACATAACACAATAGTACCAAATCCTAAGGGAATTTCCCCCACACAAGGTTAGGCAAGCCACTTACTTCGAACTAAGCTCAATCAATTAGTAACAATGCCTTTTCCACGATTTTCCGACTCTAAAAGGCTCGAATCTAGCCAAAAACAATTACATACCATAAATATACTATAAGAAACTAATCTAATTAATGAAATCAAGACTTAAAAAAAAAATTAGAAAATCGCCCCAAAAAATCGACCCGGACCCACGTCTCAAAATCGGGTTAAAGTCACAAAATATGAGCACTCATTCACTCACGAGTTCACTCGTACCAAAATTATCCAAATCCGATATCAAAATCCCAATCAAAACTCAAAAACTTAGTTGAAGAACTTCTCCCATTTTCCCAAAATTTTCAACCCAAATTCGAAATTAATGGATGGAATTAATGATAGATTAGTGGGATATAACCAAAAACAAGTGAAGAATCATTGCCCAATCGATGTCTCTGAAAATCCCTCAAAATCTCGTCCAGATCCGAGCTTTCTATCTCAAATTTTGATAAAAAAAGGCTAAGCCCTCGATTTTGAAATGTTTAATACTTCCCAAGCATTCCTTCTTCGCGAATGCGGAAGAACCTTCGTGTTTGCGAAGCACAAACTCGCTTCAGCCTAAAAATACTCATCACAAACGCAATTACCTAGTCGCGAATGCGACACTTGCTCATCTCGACCCTACGGGAATACGGGACCAACATCGCGAACGTGTAGGCAAAGAGGCCTGGAGACTCATTTGACCACTTCCACTACGCGAACGTGGGACCTCCATCGTGAATGCGTAGACCAACTTCCTTAGTGCTTCGCGAATGCGGGACCTCCATCACGAACGCGAAGCATAAAATCCCACCTGCCTCTAGTTCCTCTTCACGAATGTTGGACTCCCCTCACGAACGCGAAGAAGGAAACTAGAATTGGAAATATCAGAAAATCTACAATCTTTCACAAGTCCAAAATGATCTGTTAACCACCCGAAATCAACCCGAGGCCCCCGAGACCTCAACCAAACATACTTACAAGTCCTAAAACACCATACGAACTTAGTCGAGCCCTCAAAACACATCAAACAACAACAAAAACACGAATCACCCTCCAATCCAAACATAATGAACTTCGAAACATCAAACTTCTATAACTGATGCCGAAACCTATCAAACCACATTCGATTGACCTCAAATTTTGCACACAATTAATGTTCAAAATTACGAACCTACTCCAACTTTTAGAATGGAATCCGACCTCGATATCAAAAATTCCACTCCCGGTTAATCTTCCCAAAATTCAACTTTCGCCATTTCAAGCCTAATTCAGCTGCATACCTCCAAACCATAATCTGGATGAGCTACTAAGTCCAAAATCACCCAAAGGGGCTAACGAAACTGACGAAACTCCATTCCGGAGTCATCTTCATACAGTTCTGAGTATGGTCAAAATCCTAGAACTTAAGCTTCCCTTTAGGGACTAAGTATCCCAAAACACTCCGAAATCAAAAACAGAACCTCCCGACAAGTCTCATAATCAGAAAAAGTTACAGTGGAAGTAGTAAATAAGTGATCGGGGCCATTACTCTCAAAATGACCAGTCAGGTCGTTACAGTCATAAAATGTATGTATGTTGAACATCGTGCATTGCATTATTTTCTTATTTTTACATGATCCTCATAATATTTTTTATTTTATTAAAGAATGACTACTGATTCGAAAAACATTGTTGTTGAGCTCAACAAAGGGTTAAAACTCAATGGCAATAACTATGCAACCTCGAGCTTGAAAGTCCAGTATGTGCTAGAGTTGCAAGAGGTTCTGGAGGCCATTAACAATGTTATAAATGAGCCTGAGGAACGCAACACTGCTTAACATAGGCATGAGTGTGAAGCCTATGACAGCTGAAAGAAAAAGAACTCCATTGCTCGTATTACGTTGTTGAGCACCTTGGATGATGTCATCCTAATGGAGTTTAAGGATCACCAAAGAGCTATGTATCTTTTGAATGCTTTGAGGAAAAGGTTTGGTACTTATTCCACTGCAAGGCTGTGATCCTTAATAATCAAATTTAATTCATATAAGAAACGCCTAGAACATTCAGTGAAAACACATCTGAGGCAAATCACAAATATAATTGGGAGTTGAAAGATTCAGGTCATGTGTTGGCTGATGAACAACAAATTCAATCTGTCATATGCTCTTTACCTAGTTCTTGGGATCATATGAAAATGTATTTAACCCATAATGAACGAATCACAATTCTAGAAGATGTCCGGAAGCATCTTGAGTTAGAGGAGGAACGACTTGAGGTTGCAAAACTAATAGTTGAGTTGCACATAGAAAAAAAACCCAAAACCAAAAGTGGTTCAAAGAAAAGGAACTGGGGAAAGAAGAGAGGTCCACCTCAAGCTCAGTTGGCTCAGCCTACTAAAAGGGCAAAGACTAAAAAAGGCAAGAATAGACGTCCCAAACGTGTCAAAGTTGCTAAAGTGAAATACTATAGTTGTGACAAAAAGGGTCACTATGCTAGAGATTGCCTTGAGCCTCCTAGAAAGACTCAGGAGCAACAGACCACATATCCTGGGAACGTAGTGCCTTTGTTGGATTTCGGCGAGTTCCACGTGGAGCAAAGTGTATATATATGGGAAACAACAATAAAGTTGATGTTGAAGGGATCGATTCATGCAAGTTAGTCTTGCGTGGCGGTCAAGACCTTATACTACATGATGTTCTCTTTGCACCAACAATTCGTCGGAATGTTATTTCAGTTTTAGTTTTGCTTAAGCTAGGATTTGACTTGTTTTGTCATGGCAACACTGCCAAGTTGACTTTTGGTTCAACTTTATTTTGTTTTGGCTATGTGACCGGAGGTTTAATTATTATGGATTTGGATTAAGATTCATTTAATAATAATGTTCATTTTTCTATATTTGTTTCTTCACATAAATATGATAGTAATATAAATATATGGCATGCTAGACTTGGTCATATTATCCAATAAAGAATGCAAAGGTTAGCAAAATAAGGTTTGCTTTCCAATATTGAAATGAACATGTGGAATTGTCCACTTGTGAAAATTGTCTAACTAGAAAATCTGCAAGAAAACCTTTTGGTCAGGCAACTAGAGCTGAGTATCCTTTGCAATTAGTCTATTCAGACATATGTGGGCCTATGAATGTTAGGGCTAGGCATGAAGCAAGTTATTTCATCACATTTATTTATCCGTTTCAGTTATGTCTATTTAATTTCTCACAAATCAGAAGCAATAAGTTGCTTCAAATGCTATATGAGCTTAGTGGAAAATCAATTAGACAAGAAGATAAAATCTCTCCGAATTGATAGTGGTCGTGAATACTTATCAACCCAGTTTAATGGGTTATATGATGAAAAAGGAATAGTTCATCAGTTGACTATCCCAAATTCTCCACAACAAAATGGTGTTGCGGAGAGAATAAACAAAACGCTCCTAAAAATGGTTAGGTCAATGATGACAAAAGCTAACCTCCCAATTAGTTACTGGGGTGATGCATTTCTTACTGCTACCTTTGTAATTAACCGAGTGCCTACAAAATCAGTTACTACTACTCCATATGAGTTATGGATTGGAATAAAACCCGACCTGGGTGTATTAAGACCTTGGGGTTGTGCTTCCTATACATATAATTCCTTTCACAAATATGGCAAATTGGGCCCGAGGGGAAAAACGTATCTTTATAAGATACTATGAAACCTCAAAGGGTTATGTGTTTATAGGTCAGCAAAACAGTGGGAGTGTAACTAAGTTTGAATCACGAGATGTCACATTCTTAGAGGATGAGTAAGGGAGAGGCAGGTCAAGACCTAACCTTATTTGAGATAATGGATCAAGAAGTACAAGGATCACTTCATTCGAGTGGGAGAATTTTAGCAGACGATGAATTAGTTTCTCATCAAAGACCTCCTTTATCATTAGATGCGAATAAAAGTAATCCTTTTATATTTAGTGGAAGTTACCAAATGGATCTTGTTCCAAGTGGGAGCAGGATGAATGTTCTTGATCTGAGTGGGTGCAACATTGGTCCAAAATGGGAACAATGATGAATCACAAATAAGACGTGGTTCTCATAAAAAGATTCCCCGCCGACGATTTGATGTTGAAGTTGGAGAACTATTTATGATGCTCCCACAAGAATAAAACAAGCCTAAAAATGTAAAAGAGGCTCTCTCATGCCCTTCTAAGGAAAAATGGACAAAAGCAATGAAAGATGAATTGGAGTCTATGAGTGTCAATAGAGTTTGGGAAATAGTTGACCTCCCTGAAGAACGCAAAGCAATTGGGAGCAAATGGGTTCTCAAAATTAAGCTCAAGGTTGATGGCACAGTTGAGAGATATAAGGCTCGACTGGGTGGAGAAAGGGTATACATAACAGAAAAGAATAGACTACAAAGAGACCGTCTCACCTACTGTACGATTTACCTCGGTTTGCCTGGTTCTAGCCATTGTTGCAAGCTTGGATCTTGAATTACATCATATGGATGTAAAGACTGTCTTTCTCAATGGAGAATTAGATGAAGAAATTTATGTGGAATAAACTGAATATTTCATTCAAAAGGGTCGCAGACAAAAGGTTTGTAGACTTTTGAAGTCTATTTATGGGCTCAAACAATCTTCAAGATAGTGGTATATACGCTTTCAGAATGTTCTTGTATCCAATGGTTTTACCATGATGGATGAATACCATTATGTTTATACCAAAAGATAAAGGAACAAGCTTGTGATTTTAACATTGTATGTAGATGACATACTTATAGCTGAAAATGATAAGGAGTTTATAACCGAGATAAAGTCATGGTTATCATCCCAATTTGAGATGAAAGATATGGGTGAAGCTACTTATATTCTTGGAGTTAAGATTTCAAGAGATCGTCCAAAGAAACTATTGTATCTCTCACAAGACAATTGCACTAGAAAAGTTCTTGAACGATTCAACATGCAAAACGGTAGCCCAATTGATACTCCTATCGGTAAAGGCCATGCCTTGGGAAGTCAGATGTGTCCTAAGACTCCTGAAGAGACAAAAAAATGAGTTGAGTTCCTTATCGGAGCATAGTCAGAAGTCTAATGTATTCTATGATATGCACTAGACCTGATATCTATCAAGAAGCTGGCTTGGTAAGTAGATATCAAACTGACCCAGGTTTAGCACATTGGCAAGCAGTAAAGAGGATCATGAGATATCTGAAGGGAACTGCTGATTATGCCCTTTATTACCAAGGCGGTAAGGATATGTGATTAGTTGGATACAGTGATACTGATCATGGAGGAGATCTATATGAAAGGAAGTCTACCTCAGGATATATTTTCTTACTTAGTGATGGAGCCATATTATGGAGTAGTAAGAAACAATCATATGTATCACTATCTAAGATGGAAGCCGAATACGTGGCTATCGCATCAGCATCACAAGAAGCTGTTTGGTTGAAAAAGTTCTTGGAACACTTGTTGGATATCGCTAAAAATACTAAACCAATGCTAGTCTACTGTGACTGTGAGGCTGCAATATTCCCCACCAAGGAGCCTAAGTTTCATTGTAAAACCAAACATATAGATATCAGGTATAACTATGCGAGAGACATGGTTAGATGCAAGGTAGTGAATGTGAAGTATGTGTCAAAAGATATGTTAGTAGATCCCTTGGCCAAGCCATTATCTAGAGATGCATTTGTGAGACACACTAGGTCTCAAGGCTTGCGTAGACTCTGAGATACTTCATTTTGTTATTTATTTTTCGTGTTCACAAAACTGATGTTCTTTGATTATCAATAAAGTTGATTTATTTACATACATATTTATATTGCTGAATGTTATATGCTTTCTTTATTCACTTTTTTATAAGTATGTCGGGTAGACAAGAGGTTGGCCTTCTCACACAGGCAACTGCCTCCTTATCTTAGTGATGTGAGGAGATGAGACATGATTTCACGCAAAATTATCATAAGGATAATTTGAGAGCTATTCGCTTAAAATCAGGATGTCGCTTAAATAATGACATAAGATCATTAGGGTAAAAAAACGTTCACCTAGTCTACTTTGTGAGCCAGATGTGAATTAAATATGATTTTGTAGATCAAGGAACTCAAATTTAGATACTTATGGTGTCTAAATATTATCTGTACATCATTCTTTATTAGGTAAAGACATACGCTCCTTGAGAAAATGCTCTAGCACGTGTTTCATACTATGTGTGCTAATATCGATCAATTGGGTTAACATAAGTCCATTCTCAACTTATTATTGTGTGATACCCAGAGCTTTTATGATGGCTCAAGATTTTGTACCCTTAGAGACTCCGATCAGATACTTGAGACTTAGTGTCATATTAGCTATCTTAATAAATTTCCAAAAGACTATGGACACAGATTCGGTCTAGCGGAGCATATCTAGAAAGCAGCCATAATAATGTTAGTGGGATCATGAGAATAGGGAGATCATTGATGGAATCTCAGTTATATATATTCACTGGTGCACCAATTATAACTTATGAGTTATGATTGTGAATACAAGAAATAATGATATATGAAATTTTGAGACTATATCAAATGTCATTTATATGATCTAGGGTACTACATACTTTATGATCTACTTGTAGGTTCGCACTTGACGAGAGGCTATATATTCCTCACAGATATATAACACTTAGCTCTCATAGTATGCTGGTCGCACGGTCTACTTCCCTGTATGAATGATTGAGGCGATGAGTTGAGAATATGTTTCTTAGACTAGATGAGCACTCCTATTATGTGTGAGTGGGAGATGTAGGAAATAGAGTCCACCCATAAGGGGTGCTCTTAGGGTCCACTAGGGCAAATCACAATAATTTTAGTAATTACTGGAACCCTAATATTCCCTATATAAGTACACTTACTGTGTACAATAAAAAAAATATACTCTGCAGTATTTTTCCTATGCCTAGTCTTCTCCTAAAGTCAGACTAGGGTTTAGACTGTGGAATAGTGGTTGCTCCAATACACCGTGACAACCACCATCGACTAGTGATTCTAGCCGCGGTTCGTTTCAGATTTTCGCTTCCGCTTCACGAAAAACAAGTAAGTTCTCGTTTTACGATTTACGTGCCATCTAATGTGTTTAGACTTATCGCGTTCCTTCACTCCTAAAATAAGCTTATTTTGAAAAATATTTTTCTCAAAAATACCTTTCAAAAAAGTACTTTTGGTGAGAAATAGTTTGTATTTGGCTAATTAATTTGAAAAGCTCTTTTGAGCAGTAGTTAGTGTTTGACCAATCTTTTTAAAATGTATTTCTAAGTGCATTTTTTTCAAAAATGCTTGTCAAGAAAAATACTTTTGGGAAGAAATTACTTTTTCTGCATCTAAAAAGCTGCTTATATTTCTACTCAAAAATACTTTTTCCTTCTAAAAGCTTGACCAAACATCTTAATTTTGAAAAAGAATACTTTGGCAAAAAAAAAAAATTAACCAAAAAGAAGTTTAGCTAAACAGGTTATTATTCTTCATGATGTGTTATATCATAAGGTTTTATCAATTTAATTTTTTATCATCAATCATCGCTTCTCAATCCCTAAAAACCCATTATAAGGAGAGAGAAAAATGGAAATAAGAGCATAAATTATAAGGTGGCAAATCGAACTCCCAACAAAATAAAGTTTTAGTTAGTCAACTCACTGAACTACTAAGATAATCTCGTACCTCGATTCTCACTTCATCTTCTCATATTTTTCTATTTTTTTTGTTATTGTTGTATATTTGTATCAAGAAATCAAGCATTCAATTGCAAAAATAAAATTAAAAAAATTGAAATCAAGACTTGCTCTTTGTATATCAATCTAAGTTCTATGTTTCATGAATTATAGCTCGAAGAGAAAAGAATTTAATTGGAGATATAAACAATTGAATAACACATATAAATTTTGTTAGTTCAATTATGAATAATTTAACTAAATAGGTAGAATAAAGATAATACTAGATCTTACCAATATGCCAAAATTTACGAATAATTGAACACCACACTCAAGTTTTACCAGTCCAACAAGATATGTAAATAATTTAACAAGATAAATATAACGAAAATTGTACTAAAAGTATAACCTACAGGCATAACTCTTTAATCAGATAAGATATGTCCATTCGTCAAACTTATGAATAATTTAATAAGATATATATATATATATATATATATATATATATAATGAAGATTATATTAAAGTATGACTCATTCGATATAACTTGTGAAGTGCAATTTTTCATTATTCTAGATGTTTAGCGTTATTTTTGCATAAAATTTCAAAATATGGACAAAATTTAAACAGGAGCCTTATTAATGATCCTATTTGGACAAATATCCCTACATACCACAGCAGCCCAAATCTCGTTGTCCAGAAATTTGGCCCATTGTATCATCAGAGAAACAAAACTCCATATAAATCTCAGTCTTCCTCTTCTCTTCTCTTCATCGTTCTACGGTTCTGCCCAATCTGGGGTTATCCGCCCGTAGTCCCAAATCAAAATCCTTTCTTTTTTGCCCAGACAAACCAGTAACTAGTTAACTACCGTAGTCCTCAATACTCCCATCGTTTTTTCTGCACACGTTTATTCAAAGGCTACGCTAAAAATATTGAAATAGCGGAGCCTTGAGTGAAAGTGCAAAAAGGGAATGCTGATTTAAATCAGCGGCGGCCAGACAACCGCTGAGATGAATCCACAGGTGGGTTCCTTTTTTTTATAATGGTACTTGTCTACTAATTTCATTTCACACTCTTCTTTTTATACTAGTATGATTTTTTGGTGTTGTGATGGTTCATTTTTAAATGGGGCGAGTTTTATTGCTATGCTTGTATGACCCATATGTGTGTAAAATCATCACAAAAGCAAGCCTTTTTGTTGATTATTTAATCCGAAGAGGGCGTTCTCATATCCTATGGCCTTGTTGAGCAGAGTCTCTGCTATTATCTCTTGGGATTGGCCATGAGAAATATATTCTAACAATGTGTATTTGCTTTTGTTTAAATTGGCCTATGATGAGATGTATATTTAAAAACACCATCTTTCGGGACTGAATGGCCCATAAGTCCTTGCTGTTAATTTCTGCAATTCTGAGGCCTTTTTTCCGATTGCTATAATAGTTATTCTTTCTTGGCTGTTGTTTTGTTTTTAACTTTTGTGGAAACTGTGCTTATGGACGGTCAAGTGCTGTTTAGATAAGAAATAAAAACAACAGTACTCAACAAAAATGCATAAGCTATAGATAGTAAGCCACCATGTCTTTCAAGTCTTCGCTTGAATTTGATAAGTGAAGACTATCCTGTTGTGGCTGATATCCTATTTGCCATTTGCTGAATTATCATAATTGGATTAATGTGATGATTTGTTATTGAATTGGGGCAAGTTCAATGATATCCCCTTTGTTGAATGGTAGTTGAGAATCCTACCTAATCATTACCTTCTTGTATTTATCATTACCTTTGGGATTGGCCATGTGATATACATTCGATTCTTCTTGTATTTATCATTACCTATGGCTCGATACTTAAGGTTTAGTATGTATTGTGAGTAGGTTTTCTGGGCTGATCCTTCTTCTCTTCTCCTGGCTATAAAAAATAAACAAAAATATACCACAAGAGTAATAGAGCTTGTCCCTTCTTGGCGATATACAAGGTTAAATACCACTAATAAAGTGAAAACTTTCACTGCATCAAGTTAATGCTCACATGATTATGTAAGCTAAGATTTTGCTGTGTAATTATGTAAAATCAATGGCTGGACACAAGGATGATGAAGTGTTCTGGACACTAAAATATGCCGTTAGGTGCTTACTTCACTACCACGGGCTCATTTCCTTTGGTAGTTATAACTAAAGCTGCCAAAAGCGAAGTGCCGAAGAAGTAAACAATGAATTAGTACGATAAAGATTTACTCTTGTATTTCATATACCTTTATCCCATCTCCATAAATATCATAAGTAAGTCTAATTCTAGTCAGGTTCATTAGAATTGGCAACTTGGACGCTCTAGCTAATGAAATCCTCGCATATATGCTAGTATCATAGTTAGGTAATGTCATAAAAATATTCTTTTTAGAAACGGTAACAATGAACGGTCAATTGTATTTCAGGTAAAGTAATCAATTAAGGTTCTATATATATACGAGGGAATGAGAAAGCTGATTTGGCACCTTTCTTAGATTAGGATTGCCATTTATTTATTTTTTCTCATTTTTCTGACATTTTCCACTTATTTCCCATTTTTCTTTTGTTAAGTACACATTCTTTCGGTTACAAAATATCTCCAACCCGTTTTGTTTTTACAGAACAAATTTATCCAAATGCATTTATATCAGTTCTTTTCTCTTTGGCAAATAATTAATACCTGGATAACAACGTTAATTATTTTTATTGAATAAGCCCAAAGGTCTGTAACTGACCCAATGCTTGTGTAACTGAACATTAAACATCTCTGGGAATAAACAATTGTAACTAAAATAAAACATGAATGGTTATAAAGGGATGCTATCATGAGGAAAGGTTTCTGTTGATGAGCCCGTTATTAGTTTTTTTGAGGAAATGAGTAAGCCGAAGGACTTAAGGCGTTTGTATCTATTTGATTGAAATTTTACAGAAAAAGTTCCTAAGGATTGGACTATGAAATTCCATGTACTTTGTTATCAGGTATGGTACCTTGGTTTTTTAGGTCGAATACATGTGTGGGCCCTTAAACTTGTCCAAAATTTTTATTTAGACACTTATACTAAGACATGTTCCAATTGAACACCGCTAAAAGTATGTCTATTGAACACAAATATGATAATTTTAAATCAAACACGTTGCGTGATGATCACTTGTTGTTGGCATTGTAAACAAAACCAATAAGGAAAGGACACATCAGCAAAAGTAAAAGTGAAGATCTAAAAGAACAGAGTAAGAGAATGATGTTGATGGGAAAAAAGGATTCCAGTGAAGAGTTTCAAATATCTAACGATGTGATTCCACCATGTGAACATTTTACTTTGAAAAGAAAGTGGTTTTCCATTGAATTACTGTTTCCAACAACGCCACATTCGATTTCGTTCGCCGTAGAATGTTTCCGGCGACATCAACATCTCTCCTCAACAACCAAAAGAGAAAAGCTGTGTATGCCCTAATACGCCATCATACAAATTGTTCAAATCCTTTAAAATTAATATTCTAAGTTGTATCTTATAAACTTTTCTCTATAGAAAAATCTTAAAAAAAAATTACTTTTTCGAAGATGGGAGGACCAATTCGTGGTATGAATTTGAAAATGGCTAAAAAAAGTTGCAGAACCAGTTCCGAACGAGCTGACGATAAAAATGGCTAAAATGGAGTTTGAGAACGGCATGAGGAGGAGAGTTTGAATCTATAGCTGAAAAGAAGTGGCAGCGATAACAGCTCAGAAGAATTGGAGGCGAAGTAGAACCAACATGGCTGGAAAGTTGATTTTTCCCGTGAAATCTTATATTTGCCGGCAAAATATTTTGTTGTAGTTTAACATAGAGCAATTTCACGCGCTCAAATACTGTGTATCTCACGATATGTGCCATGTCTGTGAGTTGTGTCTGATAGGAATACTTTCAGCATAGTTCAAGTGTCCAATTGGAACAAGACCTAATATAGGTATCTAAATGAAAATTTTGGTCAAGTTTAAGGGCTTGCATAGTATTCAGCCTTTTTTTTATATTCCTGCACTTAATATCATTTCTTATATTTCCTTTTTGCATGTGCTTTTTATCTTTTATAAAGAGGTGGATATTAGACAGTTTTGGATAGTTGTTAGAGTACACTATTGATTAGATAGCTATAACTCCTTTTAGTTGTTATGGCTTCATCAAATTCCTTTATTGCCTTCATTCGTACTTAATAAGTGATTTATTTTTTATTTTTTATGGTATAGGAATCCCTTATAAATTGTACTTTTCTCTTCTTTTTTTTCCTTACTAAATTATATCTTTCTTTTCTTCTATTCAAATTGTAAGTGGTCATAGGAAACCGTTTCCTCATGGCTTAATCAAATTCTTCTATCGTCTTTGTTTGTATTGTAATAAGTATCTTTTGCATTTCTCATAGTATAGGAACATGGACAACAACATGGACTTCGAGAGGGAGAGAGAAATAGACAACCTATTTTTCCAGCGGAACATATTTCTGTTGGTTGCTGCTTATCTTCTTACTTGTTGTATTTGTAAATAATAATTCTGGAGAAAAGAAAGTTAGCGTATAAACTTAAATATAAACGAAACAGTAATTAATTCGAGCCCACTGAATTTACAGTGTTTCCTTAAGGAATTTAATCCCCTCCTAGTACCCAAGGTTATGGATTATTTCCTCCCAGGATAGAACGAATTACACACTGGTGTAGCGATACTTCAAATCCCAGTATTTTAGCGAACACAAAGTTTGGCAGCAAATCACACTTACGATTGCTTTGTTTGTAGTTTAAAACAATGCACAACAAAAGAGGAGAACTCAGAAGTCGAATGAAAATTCCGAGAGGAAGGTATGCAATTTATAGCCGATGTTGAGTTCTTACTGATGAGGATATCAACGACAGCCAAGCTCTCAAATTCGTTTCTGCCTGTGCCTTCTCCTAACAGCTCTTATTCGGTTTTTCTATTTTTGTGTTGTGTGTCCTTGCTCTAACAGCTACTGCACATATTTATAGTGCAGTCAACTATTAGGAGAATGACCAGCCACCACTCATGGTGGAGCAATCACTAGGCTGTTATGGAGGAAGCACTTGACATGGTGGAAGGAGCACTAGGCTGCCAATGGACAATGGAGCATGCACTTGGCCGAACTGGTGGGATACTTGGATTCTATCCACGGATTGGAAAACATCCGTTACAAACATGGATAATATTACGTTAGTATTCACTATTAACAAATAAATTTGGTCCAGAAAATTAATTAATCAATCGATCATTTGACCGAATTTGAAGCCGTAGCCGAGCCGAGCGACGACGACGACGGCGCGGGGCTTGCCTTCTTCTTAACTCTTTAAAAGCTACAAGAAGAGCAATTGTATATATACCCACCAAAATTATTTTCCTCTTCTAATATGGGACAATGTTTCAAGAGAGGGAAACTTAAAATTTTACTCAAAAATTTCCTTTTCCCTCCATTTCTCATTCACCCTCTTTTTAAGACTTTTCCATCTTAAAATCCTCAACAATTTCAGCACGACCGACGATGAAAGGGACGATGAAGATAGGGAATGAAATTGGGGTAAGGGTCCTGTAACAGGACTACTGTTTATGAGTCCTGTAAGAAAGAGGTTGACGAGTGATGGAGTGGGGTGCTTATCTCTTTTATTTATTTTCCTTCCTTTAAACAAATAAAACGATGAAAATATTCATGTAGAGATTTTTTTATATGAATTTGGTGTACTTTCACGGCAGCAAAAAGTTTTTAGACAACAAAGTTTTGTGGGTATAGATTAAAAAAAAAAAATATGATCAATTCCAATAAATTATCGTGTAATAATAAAAAAGGAGAAAGATTGACGCGAGATACTTCCATCTTCTATAAATTCTGTAGATAATAAATTTGCGTCGAGAAAATAAAATCAAGATCGAAAAATATCGCAACAATCATAGTATTTTATTTCGAATATTTGAGTGTTACAATCTCTATGAATCCTCTGATTCTTCTTTTCAATAGTAAATAAATTCAAGGGCCTTTGAGCTTGATCTTGAATATGTATTTGTTGCCTCGAACGATAATCTTGTTCTTGAGCTTGAACTTGATTGCTTGAACTTGACCTTGATTTGTTCTTCGTTCTTGGACTTGCACTTGATTTCTTGAACTTGAACTTGAAGCCTGAAACTTGTGGAGGAATTTGCAGCGTTTGATCTACGAGCTCTTTCTTGCTTCTTGTTATAACTTCTGGTGTCTTTTCTGAGTTATGAAGACCCCTATTTATAGTTGTGGAAGGGAAGAGTTATGATAAGAACAAACTCTTTCCGACCAATCAAATTGAAGTGTGAGATGACCGCATTTGATTGGCCAGAACATGTCACTTTCACACGTGGCGTGATTTCATTGGCCTTTTAGTGTGACTTGGCATGCCTTGTCATCTTGACACGTGACATGATCCTATTGGCTCTTTCGTTTGACTTGGCGCGCCACGTCATTTGACACGTGGCACCAAACTGGGCCTCTAGGAAGATGTCATCTTGGGCTTAATGAAATGGGTTCATCACTTTAGCCCAATTAAATGGCCTAGCCCAATAGATTAAGACTCATTTATTTAATCTATATATATTGGACTAATATAATTAATTCAATTATATTAGCCCATATATATATTTTGACTATATATTTAAAATGGTCCAAATAATTTCATTGAATTTATATTCAATAAAATTTGCATGCCTACAAATGCCCCATACTTCAAGGCTCGATTGATTTAGACGTATCCAACTCCAAAAGGCCAGGCTTGAAGTATTAACATAGTATTTATTTTGTTATGAATATTCCTAAAACTTATTAAAGTGATCTATTTGCATTTCACAATATCTATGAAATGACAAATATGAGCATGTAGGTCAGCATCTTTGACATTATTTGAAATTTTACTTAACATTAGCACCATATATTAAACATCCTAATTCTTGTTCACAAACTTCCATGAAAATCCACGTAGGAGACATCATCATACCACATATTCCAATATGACTAGGAGACCGTGAACACTATAACTTGAATCTTGTGAAATTTATGATTCATATACGAAACCAAACGAACAGCTGAACAATTTGTGTCGACAATAAATTTGTCTCATACTTGAACTTGAATTTGCGTCGACAAGTTCAATTCCTACTTGAACTTGAAGAAGAGCCAAGTAATATTAAAATTGGAGTTAACCAAGTAGATCCTGTACAGTTGTACTGCCGCCTTAGCAATCCCAGTTCTTTTCAATAACTGATTTCAGCTATTCCCACATCGAAATCTCGCTTCCCAATCAGCTTCATTGAAGATCTATATAAACCTCATGCCCATGTGTTTATTAAGCATCGAATTGTAGCATCTACAAGCTGCCTTGGCTACGTGTTTTCACTAGTAGGAGGCAATCCAAAGATAATTTTTCTTCTGTGTATTTTCTATCGTTTTTTTCTCTTTTTTTTTGTAGGTCAAGCGATAAAGATATATTCTTGTTCAACAAGATGAGCCACGCATGAAGAAGATAATCTTGGGGTGTGAGGGGATGGGTACTCATCCTTGCCCAAATATCGGAGGGATTACTTTCATGGCCCGACTACCGGAGAGATTACTCTCAAAATGGCCCGATTCTTGGAGAGATTACTCTCAATGTGGTCCAATTCTTGGAGAGATTACTTTCAAAATGGCCCAATTCTTGGAGGGATTACTCTCAAAATGGCCCGATTCTTGGAGAGATTACTCTCAATGTGGCCCAATTCTTGGAGAGATTACTCTCAAAATGGCCCCATTCTTGGAGAGATTACTCTCAATGTGGCCCAATTCTTGCAGAGATTACTCTTAATGTGGCCCAATTCTTGGAGAGATTACTCTCAAAATGGCCCGATTCTTGGAGAGATTACTCTCAATGTGGCCCAATTCTTGGAGAGATTACTCTCAAAATGGCCCGATTCTTGGAGAGATTACTCTCAATGTGGCCCAATTCTTGCAGAGATTACTCTTAATGTAGCCCAATTCTTGGAGAGATTACTCTCAAAATGGCCCGATTCTTGGAGAGATTACTCTCAAAATGGCCCGATTCTTGGAGAGATTACTCTCGATGTGGTCCGATTCTTGGAGAGATTACTCTCAAAATGGCCCGGTTCTTGGAGAGATTACTCTCAAAATGGCCCGATTCTTGGAGATATTACTCTCAAAATGGCCAAATTCTTGGAGAGATTACTCTCAATGTGGCCCAATTCTTGGAGAGATTACTCTCAAAATGGCCCGACTATCGGCGAGGCCAACTTAAGGTGCGAAGGGACTCATATGTCCACCTTAAGATTGGAAAGTTATAGTTCCTTTTAAGGACAAACCCACGAAGAGGCCAACTTAAGGTGCGAAGGGACTTATATGTCCACCTTAAGATTGGAAAGTTATAGTTCCTTTTAAGGACAAACCCACGAAGAGGCCAACTTAAGGTGCGAAGGGACTTATATGTCCACCTTAAGATTGGAAAGTTATAGTTCCTTTTAAGGACAAACCCACGAAGAGGCCAACTTAAGGTGCGAAGGGACTTATATGTCCACCTTAAGATTAGAAAGTTATTGTTCCTTTTAAGGACAAACCCACGAAGAGGCCAACTTAAGGTGCAAAGGGACTTATATGTCCACCTTAAGATTGGAAAGTTACAAAGCTTCAACTTGAAGACTGGAAAGTTATAGTTCCTTTTAAGGACAAACCCACGAAGAGGCCAACTTAAGGTGCGAAGGGACTTATATGTCCACCTTAAGATTGGAAAGTTATAGTTCCTTTTAAGGACAAACCCACGAAGAGGCCAACTTAAGGTGCGAAGGGACTTATATGTCCACCTTAAGATTAGAAAGTTATTGTTCCTTTTAAGGACAAACCCACGAAGAGGCCAACTTAAGGTGCAAAGGGACTTATATGTCCACCTTAAGATTGGAAAGTTACAAAGCTTCAACTTGAAGACGACATCGAATTGAACACTTGGAAAACTTTTGGCGGACTTTGAAGACTTCAACTCGGAGATTCGGAGGGCTTAAACAATTCAGCTTTAAGATCGGCGAATTTGAAGACTGAAACTTGAAGACCGAAGGACTTGAAGACTTCAACTTGGAGGGCTTAAATATTTCAGCTTTAAGACCAGCTAATTTGAAGACTGAAACTTGAAGACCAACGAACTTGAAGACTTCAACTTTGTGACTTGGAGGGCCTAAATATTTCAACTTGAAGATCGGCGAATTTGAAGACTTCAACTTGAAGACCGACGGACTTGAAAACTTCAACTTTGAGACTTGGAAGGCCTAAATATTTCAACTTGAAGATCGACGAATTTGAAGACTTCAACCTGTAGACCGACAGACTTGAAGACTTCAACTTTGAGACTTGGAGGGCCTAAATATTTCAACTCGAAGATCGGCGAATTTGAAGACTTCAACTTGAAGACCGACAGAGTTGAAGATTTCAACTTGGGGACTTCAACTTGAATACCAACGGACTTGAAGATATCAATTTACCATGGAGGGTTTCTCCTTTTAAATCAAATGAGATCAAAGTTCAACAAGAGGATAGCATTTCAGCTTGATTTTGCATTCCTCCATACTTCACTCGGACAACAATTGGGGCAATATGTATCTTTTGAACTTATGCGACTGAACTTAGAATGAAACTCTAAGCTACCTATGTACCTCGGTGAAGAGGATCAAGTCATTCTGTAGTTCAGACTGGGTGATTTTTTTATGTTCTAACTTTTGCCTAGGCCACCTCTTTCGAAGTTTTCAACCTAGCGGACTCTTTTTTTTTAATTCCTAGCTTTTGCCTAGGCCGCCTCTTTCGAGATATTCAACATAGCGGACTTTTTTTTGGCAGTACACAGTTTAGACTCTTGCGGGCCAGGTGTGTAGCAACATGCAGTTTAGGCTCGTGTGTCGAGGAGCATCATGACTTGCAGTTTAGGCTCGTACGTCAAGGAGCGTCATGACTTGCAGTTTAGGCTCGTACGTCGAGGAGCATCGTGACTTGCAGTTTAGGCTCGTACGTCGAGGAGTGTCATGACTTGCAACTTCGTGGATAATACTTCTTCAAAAACTTGTCGTTGATAGGGCCGATTCTCATACCATCTGCATCAACCAGCTTGTAAGCCCCACTTGAATAAGCTTCTTGTACGACATATGGCCCATCCCATTTTGAAGTGAACTTCCCTACAGGTTTATGGGAAGTAATTATAGGTCTTGGTACGGCAAGGACTTGATCTCCTACTTGAAAGGATCTCGGATGAACTCTTTTGTTGAAGGTGCGAGACAATCGAGCTTGATAACATTCAAGACTTTGTTGAGCTTCCAATCTCTTTTCATCAAGAGCTTCCAACTCTGCTAATCGAAGTCGAGCATTTTCTTCATCAGTGATCCCTTCTTGAATAGTCAGTCGTAACAAAGGTATTTGACGCTCAAGTGGCAAGACAGCTTCGACTCCATAAACGAGTGAATAAGGAGTCGCCTGTGTTGGCGTGCGATGAGTCGTTCTATATGCCCATAGAGCTTCTTCCATACGGTCATTCCAATCTCATTTGGATTTGGAGACAACTTTCTTTAACAAGTTGCATAGAGTCTTGTTGAATGCCTCAGCTAGACCATTGGCAGCAACATTGTACATCGAAGAGTTACGTTGCTTGAAGCCAAAAAGATCACAAATCCTGTTCATCAACCTATTATCGAATGTCTTTCCATTATCCGTTATTATGTAACGAGGTATGCCAAAGCGATAAATAATGTTTACTCGGATGAAACTTGCAACATTTTCCTTTTTTACTTCCTTAAGAGCAACAGCTTCAGCCCATTTTGAGAAGTAGTCAGTTGCAGCCAAGATGTATAGATGCCCACCAGAGGACTTTAGTTGTGGTCCAACAACATCCAATCCCCAAGTGTCAAATGGCCAGGATGCAACAGTTGGGTGCAACACTTCAGGAGGTTGATGAATAAAATTCGCATGGAATTGACAAGCCTTGCATCTTCGAGCGTAGTCCAAGCAATCTTTTACCATCGTTGGCCAATAATATCCCATTCTTTTTATATGGAAGTGGAGTTTTGGTCCGGACTGGTGTGACCCACATACCCCAGAATGTGCCTCTTGCAAAGCTTGGAGAGCTTCTTCTTCTCCTAGGCATTGCAAGAGTACTCCCTCGAACGACCTTCTGTATAAAGTATCCTTATAGTAAAGGAAGAGAAGTGCACGACGACGAATTTCAGTCCTCCTCCTCGGATTTTCTGGAAGTATCCCATAGCATAAGTAGTCGATGATGGGTTGTCGCCATTCTTCTTTCTCAACTTCAGAAACAACAACAAGATGCTTGAGTTCGTTTTCTTCACATTCGACCTCATTTGGCGGCGGTACTACCCATTTCTGGCAGACGGTAACTTGCGTTTGGTCAGGCAGGGTTAATGATGAAGCTAGAGCAGCTAAAGCATCAGCCTTCTTATTTTCTTTCCTTGGTACATACTGAATAGTCACATCGCTGAGCCACCCCATCAATTTTTTTGCGTAATCATGATATGGACATAGTTCAGGCTTCTTGACCTCGTAACTACCCAAAATATGATTGGCCACTAACTGGGAGTCACCAAAGACTTGCAATTGCAATTGCTTCATATCAACGACCATTTCAAGCCCAAGTATTAATGCTTGATATTCAGCAACATTGTTGGAACAGAGTTGCGTCAAGGTGAAGGAGTAGGGCAAGACTTCACCTTGAGGAGTGACAAATACTACGCCAGCCCCGGCTCCCCCATGATGCGCAGCACCATCAAAGTACATCTTCCATGGGGGTTGAACTTCAACGACCATTGCATCCTTATCAGGTAGTTCATCAGTTAGCTCCCAGCCATCAGGTATCGGATGATCTGCCAAGAAATCTGCCAATGCTTGTCCTTTTATAGCCTTTTGAGGGATGTACAAAATCTCGAATTGTTGAAATTGGAGGTACCATCTCGCTAGTCGATCACTAAGAACAGGTTTTGACATCACGAACTTGATGGGATTTGCTTTAGAAACAAGACGGACAACATGAGCTTGAAAGTAGTGCTTCAACTTTTGAATTGAGAAGACTAGCGCCAAACACAACTTTTCAATTGGCGAATAGTTCAATTCGTTAGGTGTCATCATCCTGCTCAAGTAGTAAAGAGAGTTTTCTTTCCCCTCACTATTTTCTTGGGCCAATAATGCTCCAACAGACCTTTCCTGCGTCGCAATGTATAGTA
The DNA here is from genome assembly GCF_000393655.2 of Nicotiana sylvestris. Taxonomy (NCBI): domain Eukaryota; kingdom Viridiplantae; phylum Streptophyta; class Magnoliopsida; order Solanales; family Solanaceae; genus Nicotiana; species Nicotiana sylvestris. Next base: position 110,443,112 of record NC_091064.1, read on the forward strand.
TCAATGGCTTTCCTGGTATAGAAGCTGCTAAAACTGGAGGCTTCATCAAGTAGGTTTTGATACTTTCGAAGGCATTGCTACAAGCTTGATCCCACTTGAAAGGAACACCTTTATTCATGAGGTGACTAAATGGTTGACACCTCCCAGCCAGGTTTGATATGAATCTTCTAAGGTATGCTAGCTTTCCTTGCAGACTCTTCAATTCATGGATATCTCGAGGCTCAGGCATTTTCAAAATGGCATCCACTTTGGCTTGATCAATTTCGATCCCTCGATGCCGGACAATGAAACCAAGGAACTTTCCAGAAGTAACTCCAAAGGCACATTTCAACGGATTCATCCTAAGTTGGTACCTCCGGAGCAATTCAAATACCATCCTCAAGTCTTTCATGTGGTCACCCTTCTCTCTTGATTTCACCACCAAGTCGTCAACATAGCATTCGACATTCTTATGGAGAAGATCGTCAAAAATATTCTGCATAACCCTTTGGTAAGTGGCACCAGCATTCTTCAAGCCAAAAGGCATTACCTTGTAGCAATAAATACCCTTGGGGGTGCGAAATGCAGTAAGCTCTTCATCTTTTGGTGCCATGCGAATTTGGTTATAGCCCGACGAACCATCCATGAAAGACATTGCCTCGTAACCAGTAGTAGCATCGATCATCAGCTCTGGAATAGGAAGCGGGAATTCATCTTTGGGACATGCATTATTGAGGTCCATGAAGTCAACGCATACTCGAATTTGGCCATTCTTCTTCTTTACAGGGACAATACTTGAAACCCATGTTGGGTATTTAACTTCCCGAATAAATCCAGCTTCAATGAGTTTGTTAACTTCAGTTTCAATCAGGGGAACCAAGTCTGGCCTAAAACGCCTTTGAGCTTGTTTAACAGGGCGAGCACCATTTCTGACTGCAAAGTGATGGACTGCTACTTTCGGGTCCAAGCCAGGCATCTCTTTGTAACTCCAAGCAAAGACATCCCTGAATTCTTTGAGTAACTCAATATAAGTTCTCTCTTCATCAGCTTCTAGTAAAGCACTTAGGTAGGTGGGTCTTGGTTCCTCATCGGTGCCAAGGTTAACTTCTTTTAAGGCATCAACTGTCGTCTTCACTCCTTCTTCAAGTTCAGGTGGAGCATCTTTCGCATCTTCATCTTCTTGAGGGTCCCCATCATTGAAGGATATGTGATAACACGGCGAAGCATCCTCCAATTCCACATTATCTTCCATCGAAGACGAAACACCATTCTCGCCTTGTACAGTGATATGATACGAAGAACCTACACTTTCTTCATCTTCGTTACGTTCCTTAGTGTAGACCACAGTATATGGCTTTACCTTCAGTACTTCTTCACATGAAACGATCAGTTTTGTTTGTCGCCTCATTCTGGAAGGGACCAAACTTTGGAAATCCTTAGAAATCTCCTGAATTTTGGGTGACGCGAGTGTTCTTGTATTTCGATGATTTCTCTGGAATTTATTCCCCTTCTTTAATGGACCCAATCTCTCAAATACAGAAGTTCTCACAGTTGATTTTCCAAGCCAATCAAAGACAGAAGTCCTATTAGAAGCGGCAGATTCGTCTTCTACAGTGATATAATTGCTACTTGCCCTTCTTATTGAGATGCGCACTGGTGACGGTTGCTTGTATCCCAGACCTTCACGGGGTTGCCTCGTTGCAGCTTCTGATGGGAGCTTCCCTAACTTTGACAGCTCATTGGGATTGTATCCAGCTTTTGCAAATAGCTTGTAAGCGTTAGGATCAAAACCTTCATCTGTTCGCTTTGTAGGGAGTGCCACATTCTGCAAACGATTATGGGCTACAAACCCTGCAAGCGACTTTGAGGGCAACTTTAATGCCTCAATTTGTTTTACCGGAAGAGTTAACTCCCTTAGCGTCTTGGTTTGGATATTATATGATTTGCCCTCGTCTTTCTTCCTTTTAAGGACATATTGGAGCGCGGGGCTTACTTTCTTTCCATAAGACGCAATACCCCCTTTATGAGATTTATTCACGTTGGCAGGTATCTCCTCAGTAACAACTTTGGCTTTACCAATAGTCACCTCAGCTATTTTAGTTATGGGTTCGTCATTCTTGCTTTTCATACCATCATCAACTTTCAGCTCCTTCACAATGCGATTCTTCAAGTAGAACTTTGCATCGGCGAAGTGTGACTCAGCCTCGGTGAATGGCTCATCATCAGCAACTAACGTCTTCTCGACTTCGCTCTTGTAGTATTTCAAACATTGATGGTAGGTAAATGGAACAACTTTATTCTCATGTATCCAAGGCCTCCCAAGCAAAATATTGTATGAAGTCTTCGCGTTGATCACATGCAACCATGCACTTGATCGCATATCTTCAATAGTGATTCTCAGCCTGATCGCGCCTATGGCTCTTTGCCCCCTTGGTTGAATCCTTGGATCATCACACGACTTTTTGAGAGTTCGTTCATGGGAATACCAAGTTCTTTCACAGTATGGATTGGCAAAATGTTCACTGAGGATCCTCCATCAACCAAAATTCGATTTACCCTTTCATCACGTATATAGCCAACCAGGTACAATGGGCGGTTATGAGTAGTGTCACCTAGCAAAAGATCGTCATTTGTGAACGTGACCTTTTCCTCACAAGCATTAACTTCTTGAGGAGTGGACTCAATGGGCTTTTCCGAAGGTGGTGCCAGTGGTAGGTCATCAATCTTTTCTTCCCCTTTGTCATATGGCAACAAGAGGCATCAGTGCCCTCATGGGAAATCTTCGTGCGGAACCAACTTGGTAAAAACTCCTCCAAGGTCACTGGATTTCGTGGCTTTTGAGGATGGTGCATCTCCACTTTTGCTTTCTTCAAATGCCTAACTGGATTCTTTTTTGTTGGTCTTTTTACCATCATCTTCCTTGTTGGTTGTTCTATTGATTCTTTTTTAGGGCTCCTTTTGTGGTGTCTACGACGAGTCACCAATGTCCAACCTTCATCGTCATCAAGTTGATTGACTTCAGCTTTGTCGCTCTCCAGTAATTCTTCATCTTTACTTTCTTTAAAACCACATAAGTCATCCGGACTGAGTGAGCCAAAGGTGATAGAGGCTTGGTTTGCGCTTGCTTTCTCATCTTCAAGCACGATCTTCTTTTCGCGAGCCAAGTCCATGACTTTATCCTTGAAGACAAAGCACTTCTCCAGAGGGTGGCTTACAAGTCGGTGATATTTGCAGTAGTTCGGGTCATTTGTTTTCCCAGCTTCATTTGGTCGCTTCATCTCCGGAAGCTCAATTAGATTTAACTCGAGGAGTTCTTCGAAAATGGCTGGCACATCAGAATCCAGGAATAGGTACTCTTTTTCCTGCATTTCTTTTAGAGTCAACTTCCCACTTGGCTTATCTTGAAACGAAGTGGATTTCATACTCTGCTTCTTGCTCTCCTTCGTCGTGAACTTCACAAGTGACGTATTGACATTCATAGCTTCTTTTCTTTCAGACTTGGGTACGAACTTGCCCCACTTCCTGACTTCTTGCTTGTCATTCACTTTGAGAGGTTCATAGATGGGTAGCCTTTCAGTTCCAGCGGAAGCCATGCTCAATTCCATGTCATGGGCACGAGTTGCAAGTTCTTCAAATGTTCTAGGCTTGATACCTTGCAAGATGTAGCGCAATCCCCAATGTATGCCTTGGATGCACATCTCTATGCCTGAAGCTTCACTAAGCCTGTCTTTGTAGTTGAGGCTTGCATTCCTCCAACGATTGATAAAGTCGATAACTGGTTCCCCCTTTCGTTGACGAGTATTTGTGAGCTCTATCATACTCACCGTGTGTCTTGTGCTATAAAAGCGATTGAGGAACTCTTGCTCTAGTTGATCCCAACTGTCGATAGATCCAGCCTCGAGGTCCGTGTACCAGTCAAAAGCATTTCCTTTTAGAGAGCGAACAAACTGCTTGATGAGGTAATCTCCATAAGTCCCAGCATTGTTGCACGTCTCAACGAAGTGCGCAATATGTTGCTTTGGGTTACCTTTACCATCAAACTGTTGAAACTTCGGAGGTTGATAGCCAGCAGGCATCTTCAACATATCGACCCTTGCAGTGTACGGCTTTGCATATGTAAGGGAGGATTTGGCAGCAACTTCATATTTGTTCTTAATGGTTCCTTCGATGAACTCCTTCAGTTGATCGATTGGAATCATCCCTTCAGATAAGACAGGGATAGCCTTAGTGGATGCTGCTTGTCTTGGGGGAGAGTCACTCTCTAGAACTTCTGGGAGCTTGCCGGGTGCATGGGTAGATTCTTCTTCTATCAAGATTCTCACCCTGTCTGTTAGCTTGTCAATTCTAGCCTCTTGATTTTGCATGCATTTGGTCAAGCCAGTGATTGCTTCCATCAAGTTTGCCAACTGCTCCTCCATAGATGAAGTGTTTGTCACCATGGCTTGCATGATTGTTGTCGATGACGGAGAATAGCATGGATTTTCACACAGATTGATCCTTAACTGGGTCACGCTATGTGGTGTAAGTGGGGATGATCCATCGCTTGAAGCATCATCATCTTCCTTCACAGCAGAGTGCTTGGAGCCGGAGAGGTCAAGCAGAGCAAGAGTTTTCTTGATCTTTTCAGCAACATCGCTTCCTCCTTCAGATGCATTTGTGGAAGATCTTGCTCCTTTTGAGGATGAAGATCCGAAAACAGGGGTTGATGCGGATGGCACTCGGGGTGCTTGTTGTCCTAAAGAGCTTGCTTTGCTCCTTGTAACTGGTCCGAAGCTTCCAAAGGTGACATCGAGGATGCTTTCCACATCAGCATAGAACCTGGAGTTAGCAGCCTTGGTGGATGTTGATTTGGAGTTGATTTTCTTCGAAGCCATTTCAATGTTCTTGAACTTTGGTGATTGAAAAGTTGAGATGAGAGGTAGAGATTGTCCCACTGGGCGTGCCAGAATTTGTAGACAATAAATTTGCGTCGAGAAAATAAAATCAAGACCGAAAAATATCGCAACAATCGTAGTATTTTATTTCGAATATTTGAGTGTTACAATCTCTATGAATCCTCTGATTCTTCTTTTCAATAGTAAATAAATTCAAGGGCCTTTGAGCTTGATCTTGAATATGTATTTGTTGCCTCGAACGATAATCTTGTTCTTGAGCTTGAACTTGATTGCTTGAACTTGACCTTGATTTGTTCTTCGTTCTTGGACTTGCACTTGATTTCTTGAACTTGAACTTGAAACCTGAAACTTGTGGAAGAATTTGCAGCATTTGATCCACGAGCTCTTTCTTGCTTCTTGTTATAACTTCTGGTGTCTTTTCTGAGTTATGAAGACCCCTATTTATAGTTGTGGAAGGGAAGAGTTATGATAAGAACAAACTCTTTCCGACCAATCTAATGTGTGAGATGACCGCATTTGATTGGCCAGAACATGTCACTTTCACACGTGGCGTGATTTCATTGGCATTTTAGTGTGACTTGGCATGCCTTGTCATCTTGACACGTGACATGATCCTATTGACTCTTTCGTTTGACTTGGCGTGCCCCGTCATTTGACACGTGGCACCAAACTGGGCCTCTAGGAAGATGTCATCTTGGGCTTAATAAAGTGGGCTCATCACTTTAGCCCAATTAAATAGGCTAGCCCAATAGATTAAGACTCATTTATTTAATCTATATATATTGGACTAATATAATTAATTCAATTATATTAGCCCATATATATATTTTGACTATATATTTAAAATGGTCCAAATAATTTCATTGAATTTATATTCAATAAAATTTGCATGCCTACAAATTCCAAAATCTATTATATAGTTGTCTTATTTATTTTATGCTATTCAGTTTCATTTCGACAAATAAATGAATTTTACGAATGTCACCTTTTGCCATGAGAATTTAGGCACAAAGGTGGAGGCATGTTATTTTATGGAGAAAGGAAAATGATGAGAACTTTCTCTATTGCGTAACTGTGAGTACAATTTTCTATTTAAATGATACCGACAGACTTTTTTTCTGCTGCTAAAAGATATAGGAATAGTATGATTCATCGTTTTATGGAGCATACAAAATTATGTGCAATATAAAATATTGGCAAAATACCTTAACACCCCCCTAAATTTGATACGGATTATTAGTTACAGCTTTAAACTATTCGTGGTCTTAATTATCCTCTCCCCTGGCCTTTTGAGAGCCATTACCCCCCTAGATGTTGATGCGGCAAAGAGTGTGGGTGCACTCGCCTGCCACATGGATTTTTCTGTATATGCGGCATTTTTTTTAAATATAAAATATATTTTTACCTTTTTAAGTATGTTGCTTTTTTGGATTATTTTTTCGAATATAATTTATAATATAACTTGGATAGATCTACATTATTTAGAATAACTTTTTTTTATTTGGCTAAAAATAATAAAGTTTTAGTTAATCTTTTTTTTTTTAATTTGACCTGAAAATAAAGATTTATACAATTGAAATAAAGAGTCAAAGCATCTAAAAAGATATAAAAAAATACATGCGAAACAAAGAGTCAATGCCTGAGGACTTTCGCAACTGCGAAACATATTTCGCAATTGCGAGATCAGAGGCCTGGGCAAAAATATCAGATACCAACAACTCTTCCTAAGTCCAATTTCACTCTGTGGCCTATCCAAAACTCACCCGAGCCCTCGGGGCTCCAAACCAAACATGCACGCAAGTCCAAAAACATCATATGGACTTGCTTGTGCAATCAAATCATCAAAATAACATCAACAATTATGAATTGATTCTCAAATTCATGAAATCACTCAAGAACATCAAAATTACTATTTTCTCAAATAAAGGTCCGATTCATACCAAACAAACTCCGATTCTTACCAAACTTCACAGATTCAACTTAATTATTTTTTCAAACTTGTACCGGGCTCCGGAACCAAGATACGGGCCCGATAACATCAAGAATTTACATCAACTTACTTCTAAAAGCCTTTACCTTTTCCAGAAAATAATGTTCTTCAAAAATTCACTTCTCGGACTTGGGACCTCGAAATTCGATTTCAGGCATACGCCCAAGTCTTAAATTTTACTACGGACCATACGAGATCGTCAGGTCACGGGTCCAGGTCCGTTTACCAAGAATGTTGACCAAAGTCAACTTTAATTAATTTTAAAATCCAATTGCCTTATTTTACTTAGTTTTCACATAAAAGCTTTTCGGAAATGCGCCCGGACTGCGCACACAAATTGATGTGAGATAAAAAGAGGTTTTTAATACCTCGGAACACAGAATTTACTTTCAAAACGAGTGATGACAGAAGGTCATTACATTCTCCACCTCTAAAACAACCGTTTGTCCTCGAATGGACATAAGAAAAGTACCTGAGTCGGAGAAAAGATGGGGATATCGGCTCCGCATATTAGACTTGGACTCCTAGGTCGCTGCCTCAACAGGCTGACCTCTCCACTGAATGCGAACAGAAAGGAAACTCTTCAATCTCAACTGACGAACCTGCCGGTCTAGAATAACTACCGGCTCCTCCTTATAGGACAAGTCATTGTCCAACTGGACAGTGCTGAAGTCTAACACGTGGGATGGATCGCCGATACTTCCGAAGCCTGAACACATGAAACACTGGATGCACGGCTAATAAACTCGGCGGCAACGCAAGTTTGTAAGCCACCTCCACCACTCGATCAAGAATCTCAAAAGGGCCAATGAATCTAGGGCTAAGCTTGCCCCTATTCCCAAATCTCATCACGCCCTTCATAGGCGACGCGAAGCAACACCCACTCGCCGATCATGAATGTCACATCACGAACCTTACGGTCGGCATAACTCTTTTGCCTGGACTGAGCTATACGAAGCCTATCCTGAATGATCTTGACCTTGTCCAAGGCATCCTGTACTAGATCCGTACCCAACAACCGAGCCTCTCCCGGCTTAAACCACCCAACCGGCGACCGACACCTCCTACCATTTAAAGCCTCATAGGGAGCTATCTGGATGCTCGACTGGTAACTGTTGTTGTAGGCAAACTCCGCTAAAGGCAGGAACTGATCCCACGAGCCTCCAAAGTTAATAACACAAGCTCGGAGCATATCCTCTAAAATCTAAATAGTACGCTCGGATTGCCCGTCCGTCTGAGGATGAAATGATATGCTCAACTCGACCCGTGTGCCCAACTCACGCTGAACTGCCCTCCAGAAACGTGAGATAAACTGCGTACCTCGGTCAGAAATGATAGAAACAGGCACACCATGAAGACGAACAATCTCCCGGATATAGATCTCTGCCAACCGCTCATAAGAATAGGAGACTTCCACTAGAATGAAATGCGCTGACTTGGTCAGTCTATCAACAATAACCTACACTGCATCGAACTTCCTCTGAGTTTGTGGGAGTCCAACAACGAAATCCATAGTGATCCGCTCCCACTTCCACTCAAGAATCTCAATCTTCTGAAACAAACCATCAGGTCTCTGATACTTGTACTTTACTTGCTGACAATTCAAACACCGAGCCACATATGCAACAATATCCTTCTTCATCCTCTTCCACTAGTAATGCTGCCGCAAGTCCTGATACATCTTAGCGACACCCGGATGAATGGAATACCGGGAACTATGGGCCTCCTCTAGAATCAACTCTCGAAGTCCATTCACATTAGGCACACAAATATGATCCTATATCCTCAAAACTCCATCATCTCCAACTGTAACATGCTTGGCACCCCTATGCCGCACCGTGTTTCTAAGGACAAGCAAATGAGGATCATCATAATGTCGATCTCTGATACGCTCGAATAATGAGAAATGAGCGACTGTGCAAGCTAACACATGACTGGGCTCAGAAACATCCAACCTCACGAATTGATTGGCCAAAGCCTAAACATTCAAAGCAAGCGGTCTCTCACCGACCGAAATATACGCAAGACTGCCCATACTGGCTGACTTTCTACTCAGAGCATCGGCCACCACATTGGCTTTTCCCAGATGATATAAGATGGTGATATCATAGTCTTTCAATAGCTCCAACCACCTCCTCTGCCTCAAATTTAGCTCCTTCTGCTTGAACAAATACTGTAGACTTTTGTGATCCCTGAACACCTCACATGACACTCCATATAAATAGTGCCTCCAAATCTTCAGCGCGTGAACAATGACCGCTAACTCCAAATCATGAACTGGATAATTCTTCTCATGAATCTTCAGCTGTCATGAAGCATAAGCAATGACCTTGCTATCCTGCATCAACACCGTACCAAGTCCCATACGAGATGCATCACAATACACTGTATATGGCCCTGAACCTGTAGGCAATACCAACACTGGTGCCGTAGTCAAAGCTATCTTGAGCTTCTGAAAGCTCGCCTCACACTCGTCCAACCACCTGAACTAGGCACCTTTATGGGTCAACCTGGTCATCGGGGCTGCAATAGATGAAAACTCCTCTACAAACCGACGGTAATAGCCTGCTAAACCCAAGAAACTCCGGATCTTTGTAGCTGACGCGGGTCTAGGCCAGTTCTTGACTGCCTCTATCTTCTTCAGATCCACCTGAATACCCTCTGCCGAACCAACGTGATCCAAGAATGCAACTGAACTCAACCAGAACTCACACTTCGAAAACTTAGCATACCACTGACTATCTCTCAAAGTCTGAAGAACAACTCTCAGATGCTGCTCATGCTCCTCCCGGCTACGGGAATAGATCAAAATATCATCAATGAAGACTATCACGAATGAATCCAAGTAAGGCTTGAACAATCGGTTCATCAAATCCATAAAAGCTGCTGGGGCAATTGTCAACCCAAATGACATCACCAAGAACTCATAATGCCTGTACCGAGTGCGGAAAGCCGTCTTAGGGACATCGGATGCCCTAATCCTCAACTGATGGTAGCCAGATATCAAGTCAATCTTCGAAAATACCTTGGAACCCTGAAGCTGATCAAACAAATCATCAATCCTCGGCAATGGATACTTATTCTTGATTGTAACCTTGTTCAATTGCCGATAATCTATACACATCCTCATCAATCCATCTTTCTTCTTAATAAATAACACTGGCGCACCCCAAGGTGAGACACTAGGTCTAATAAAGTCTTTATCAAGCAAGTCTTGCAACTGTTCTTTCAATTCTTTCAACTCTGGCGGGGCCATACGATATGGCGGAATAGAAATGGGCTGAGTGCCCGGAGCCAAATCAATGCAGAAGTCAATATCCCTGTCGGGTGGCATACCCGGAAGGTCTGAAGGAAATACCTCAGGAAACTCACGAACAATAGGCACAAAATCCATAGGAGGAACCTCGATACTAGAATCACAAACATACACCAAATAGGTCAAACATCCCTTCTCGACCATACGCTGAGCCTTCATATATGAGATAACCTTACGGATAGAATGACCAGGAGTCCCTCTCCACTCTAAACGAGGTAAACCCGGCAAGGCTAAGGTTACAGTCTTGGCATGACAGTCCAAGATAGCGTGGTAAGGTGATAACCAGTCCATCCACAATATGACATCAAAATCAACCATATCCAAAAGTAACAAATCTACTCGAGTCTCAAGACCCCCAATCACATACATGAATGATGGACACGATCTACCACAATAGAATCACCCACCGATGTAGACACATATACAAGAGCACTCAAGGAATCACTAGGCATTACCGGATACGGTGCCAAATAAGATGACACATAGGAGTATGTAGATCCTGGATCAAATAGAACTGAAGTATCTCTACTACAAACCAGAACAACACCTGTGATAATAGCATCGGAGGCCTCAGCCTCAGTCCTAGTTGGAAGAGCATAACATCGGGGCTGGGCCCCACCACTCTAAACTACATCTATGGGATGGCCTCCTATTGGCTGGCCTCCACCTCTAGCGGCCTGACCTTCACCTCTAATACCTCTACCTCCACCTCTAGCACCTTTACCTCCACCTTTAGCTAGCTGAGCGGGCGGTGGAACACTCGGTGCCTGAACCATGGCATGGGAACCTTGATGCTGAGAGTTGCTCGGTGCTCGGGGGCGAAACCTAGCAATATGCCTCGTATTGCCACAAGTATAACAAGCCCTCGACTGCTGACCCTGACGACCTGAATAACCACTCTGAAAACTCTGGAGCGGAGGTGCACTGATAGGAGCTGGCGGCACACTATAGGGCAACTGATCTGAATACTGCATATGAGAACCATGACCACTTGGAACACTGTGAGAAGCCTGAAGTGATGAATGAAACAGCCTGGGAGGATAACCCCTACTAAAAGAATCTCTGCCTCTAGATGAGGCTCCATTGAACCTGCCCGAATGACGAGGCCTCTTGTCAGACACCAGACCGCGCCCTGTGATAGAACCATCTCAACTTTCCTGGCCACATTGGCCGCATCTTGAAAAGAAATTTCGCTCCCCGTCTCCTTAGTCATCTACAATCGAATAGGCTGAACGAGTCCCTCAATGAACCTCCTCTCTCTCTCTCTCTCTCTTAGTGGGAAGTATAAGAAGCGCCTAATGGGCCAAGTCAATGAATCTGGTCTCGTACTGAGTGACAATCATATAACTCTGCTGGAGACGGTCAAACTGCCTCCGATAGTTCTCCCTCTGAGTGATAGGAAGAAACTTCTCCAGGAATAGCTGAGAGAATTGATCCTAAGTCAAAACTGGTGACCCAACTGGTCTAGCCAAACAATAATCTCTCCACCAAGTCTTGGCGGATCCAGACAAATGAAAAACAGCAAAGTCGACCCCATTGATCTCCCATGTTCCAAAGAACCTCATGACAACTGTCCAAATAGTCTTGGGGATCCTTAGAAGATGTACCACCAAAATTAGTAGTGAAGAGCTTGGTGAACCTGCCCAACCTCCACAAGGCATCTGAAGATGTATTTGATCCATCACCGGTCTGAGCTGTCGCTCGACTGAAGAAACGATACGTGACCTCGCTATTCGTGAAAGAACATGAGTAGAGGGTTCAATTTAGCACGATAGAGAAGAATAGATGTAAAGTTTTTCCTAACTCTATAGCCTCTGGGGATAAATACAAACGTTTCCGTACGGATCCCTTAGACTCTACTAAGCTTGTCCATGAATTGTGAGACCTAAGAAACCTAGAGCTCTGATACCAACTTGTCACGACCCGGATTTTCCACCCTCGGGAATCGTGGTGACATCTCCTAGTGAAAGCTAGGCAAGCCGATTATTCCAATTATTTAACCTTTTTCATTTTTTTAATCCCTTAAGAATTGCGAGTTAACATTTTATAAATAGCGGAAATAATAAAGCGGAAGAATGAAATGTAATAATTTAAAAAAATACCAATACAAATCCATAAACTTAAGCTACCCAAAACTGGTGTCACAATCTCACAGACTATCTAGGAATACTACAAATAGGGGTTTGAAAGATAAATACAAAGCTATTTCTGAAATACATAAAAGAAACAGTATGGAAAGATAGAAGGAGATTCCAAGGCCTACGAACACCTGCAGGACTACCTCGGATCGCCTGATGGACTGAAGGCAGCAACCTCACTGTGGTCCAAAAGCTACAGCACCGAGATCTATACACAGTGCAGAGTGTAGTATCAGCACAACCGACCCCATGTGCTGGTAAATGCCTAGCCTAACCTCGGTGAAGTAGTGACGAGGCTAGGACAAGACTACCAAATAAACCTGTGCAGTTAAATCATATATAGCGGAAAAATAAAGGCAGAAATTTACAGTTACAGATGGGAGGGGGAAAACATGCTACGGGGAATATCAGGTAGCAACAGAAAACCAATAGAGGAATGTAAAGAAAGCCATAACTCAATTATCAGCAAGAATCAAGAACTCAATAACACGTTCACGACATCACCTATCGTGCTTTGACTCTCATCCTCACCATAAAAATCAATAGAATCGGCACGACATCACCTTCGTGCTTTTACTCTCATCCTCACCATAAAAATCGATAGAATCGGCACGGCATCACCCTTCGTGCTTTTACCTCACATAATCATGGCACGGAATTGTCCTTCGTGCATTATCACTCATATCATGGCACAGCATTGTACATCGCACGACACGGCATCACCCTTCGTGCATTAACACTCTCAAAATCATGCACGACATCACCCTTCGTGCTTTACACTCTTCCTCAACCAAGCAACAATCACAAAGCAATTTGGGCAAGGGAAATCAACAAAATCACAATGAAATCCCTGCAAGGGAACAATGCATAACAACAATATCCCGGGCAAGGGAAACAATATCATGAGTAATAACATCCCGGCAGGGGAGATAATATCAAAAATAATATCCCGGCAAGGGAGACAATATCATAACCTCTTCTCTTTTCCTCAATCACTTCACAACTCAATTCTCAACTTGAGCCAACGCTCTAAAATGTTCAATTACCAATAATACTTCCAAAGCCTTGTTCAACAATAGAAATCATCATATAAAGCATGAACAATACGAAACGGAGTCACATTAATCATAGTATAAGACTCACCGGCATGCTTGACACCGACGTATAGATACTTTTCACCACACCTATACATCGTACTCAACAATTAACAGATAGCAAATAAGACACAACTCTTAATCCCTCAAGCTAAGGTTAGACCAACCACTTACCTCAATGCCACGAACACAATTCAAGCCTCAACTACCGCTTTACCTCTTGCTTTCACCATCAATTCGCTCGTATCTAGCCACAATTTACTTAACAATATCAATATATGCTAAATGAATCAATTCTAATGCATGAAATAGGTTTTCCAATGATTTTCCCAAAAAGTCAAAGATCGACCCCGGGCCCACATGATTAAAACATGAGGTTCGAACCAAAACTTGATCATCCATTCCCCTATGAACTCAAATATATAATTTATTTTAAAATCGGACCTCAAATCAAGGTCCAAATCCCCAAAAATTGAAAATCATAAGTTCTACCCAAAACACCCAATTTCTCCCATGAAAACTCTTGATTTTGAATTGAAATCATGTGATCAGTCTTCTAAGGTGGTTCGAGCGTAGATCGGTTGGTTTGTCCTTGGCGATAAGTCTACCTTTGAAAGGAGCCTGGAAAAGATGTTATTGATTGAAGAAAATGAGTTAGAAATGACTTACAATTGATTTGGAGAAGAACTTTTCTTTGGAAAAATAGCCCAAGAGAGCTTAGGGTTTGAGAGAGTTTGAAAAATGAAGAATTTTCGGCTAAGTTATGATTTACACAGGTGCAGAGGTTGCAATTGTGAACCCTGCAATTGTGACTAGGGTTCGCAATTGCGAACCCCTTCAAGACCTGTTGCCTTTGCATTTGCGAGAAATCAGTCGCATTTGCGATATCGCATTTGCGATAAAAGGGTCGCATTTGCGACCAAGGCCTGCCCAGGCTAGGTTCGCATTTGCAACGCCTAGGTCGCAATTCCCATGCCTGAGGACTTCGCAATTGCGAAGCCTGATCTCGCAATTGTGAGATCAGAGGCCTGGGCAAAAATATCAGATACCAGTAAACCTTCCTAAGTCCAATTTCACTCTGTGGCCTATCTAAAACACACCTGAGCCCTCGGGGCTCCAAACCAAACATGCATGTAAGTCCAAAAACATCTAATGGACTTGTTTGTGCAATCAAATCATCAAAATAACATCAACAACTATGAATTGAACCTCAAATTCATGAAATCACTCAAGAACATCAAAATTACTATTTTCTCAAATAAAGGTCCGATTTATACCAAACGAACTCCGATTCTTACCAAACTTCACAAATTCAACTTAATTATTATTTCAAACTTGTATCGGGATCCAAAACCAAGATACGTGCCCGATAACATCAAGAATTTACATCAATTCACTTCTAATAGCCTATACATTTTCCAAAAAATATTTTTTTTTAAAAATTCACTTCTCGGGCTTGGGACCTCGAAATTCGATTTCGGGCATACGCCCAAGTCTCAAATTTTATTACAGACCCTACGAGACCGTCGGGTCATAGGTCAGGGCCCGTTTACCAAGAATGTTGACCAAAGTCAACTTTAATTAATTTTAAAATCCAATTGCCTTATTTTACTCAGTTTTCACATAAAAAATTCCCGGAAATGCGCCTGAATTGCGCATGTAAATCGTGGTGGGACAAAAACAGGTTTTTAATACCTCAGAACATAGAATTTACCTTTTGGTTCATCACAGGTTATGAAATAACAAACCAAATAATTTCAATTTGGTATGTTTTCTTAGAGATTTCAAATTAATTGGTTTAGTTATTTTGAAATTTCTGTTTAAACCTATGGGCATTCGGACAAGAAATAATAGACCTCTAAATAAAGTATTTATGTCAAATTACCTAATTACCTCATTCCCATTATATTCATCTGAAAATTTGATAATTGTAAATCCTTGATATGACAAAAGGATTATAAGAAGAAAAAATAAAAAAAATATGAGATAACTATCATGAGTATATGTTATAAATAGTCAATTGAAATAAATAGTCGAAGCATCTAAAAAGTTATAAAAAAAATACACATGACTATTTATTTCAAGTAAATCTTGATTTTCAGATCAAATTCAATAAAAGATTAACTAAACTTTATAATTTTTAGCCAAATAAAAAAACTTAGCCTTAATAATGTATTTCTATCCAAGTTTTATTATAAATTGTATTCGGAAAAAATTATCCAAAAAGTAACATACTTAAAAAGGTAAAAATATATTTTATTTTAAAAAAATACCACATATACAGAAAAATCCACGTGGAAGGCGAGTGCACCCACGCTCTTTGCCACATCAGCGTCCAGGGGGGTAATGGATTTCTAAAGGCCAAGTTGAGGGGGGTAATTAAGACCACGAATAGTTTAAGGCTGTAACTAATAATCCGTGTCAAGTTTAGGAGGTGTTAAGGTATTTTGTCTAAAATATTCTGAGATAACTTTGGACTTAGACATCAAATAAAATGAAATATCCATAACGTGAAGAATATTTCAATGAAAGAATTACAAGAAAATACACATGACTTCACACCATAAGAAAAAATGGCCCATATTTTTAAAGTTTACCCGGTATAGCCCAGTTTGTATAGAATTTGAAGGAAAGATTTCAATCACTAAACTAGTTCTCTTTTCCCTTACATTCCCAAAATGCTCTCTCTCCATGTGCCTCTTCATTCTCTAAAGGCCATCATCTTTTATCTTTCTCCTCTCTAATTTTCAGATCTAATTTTCCTTAACTTTTTTTAATTCTCTCAAACTTTCCTAATACAAAAAGATGAAAGTCTAGAGTAAGATAAAGAATATGTAGTTAGATGTTCGTTTGAAAGGATTGAGGAAGAAAATATTTGACTCATTAATGGTTTAAGTAATTTTTATTGATAAATCTCGAGTCTCTTACTGTGAGCATTTGGTATCGAAATATAAGTCCCGAAAATCATAATTCTGTCACTGACGAAGCTAAAGTTTTCAGATCTGGAAGTTTTCATTGTGAATTGGTGCTTCAATCCAGATGGGTATTGACTAATAATAGTATTATTGATCGGGTGAGACAAAATTTAAGAATTTGGGATTCATCTAGACCTATCTTTAGCTGATTGGTTATTCTTTTTTTTCTTGTTCTTTTTGATAATATTGGTGTTAAAGCAGAGGTGTAGTGATGGAAATAAGGTATTTTTCAGTGCATATGCTGTATAACTGGTGTTTATACACATTTATACAAATATTGTATAATTATGTATAAATAGGTATAAGTGCATAGATTTGTGTATTAATGATGTATAGTTATATTTTTTAGTGTGTAAGGGTGTATATACATTATTATTGTATAAGAAGTCTTCATGAAAGTTTGACACTTTTTTTAATATGGTAAATTTTGTGTTGAAATAAAGGTTTAATGATGGCTGGAAAGTTTTTTTTCTAGTGTAAAATTGTAATGACCCGGCCGGTCGTTTCATGAGTTACCACTCCGTTTTCTCCATTTCTGCTTCTTATTGCTTTGTTTATCGGTTCTATGTGTGATCGGGTTGGTTGGCTCGGGTTCGGAGAGGTTTTGGTAAGGTTTGAGACACTTAGTCTCTTTTGAGGAAGCTTAAGTTGGAAAAGTCAACCGGATATTGACTTATGTGTTAAAGGGCTCGGATGTGAGTTTCGATGGTTCGAATAGATTTGGGAGGTGATTTGGGACTTAGGAGCGTGATCGGAATGTGTTTTTGAGGTCTGGAGTAGATTTTGGCTTGAATCAGCGAAATTAAAATTTTGGCATTTTCCGGTTGATAGGTGAGATTGTGATATAGGGGTCAGAATGGAATTCCGGGAGTTGCAATAGTTCCGTTGTGTCATTTGGGACATGTGTACAAAATTTCAGGTCATTCGGACGTTGTTTGATAGACCTTTTGATCGAAAGCGGAATTTAGAAGATTTTAGAATTCTTAGGCTTGAATCCGATGCGAATTTGGTATTTTGATGTTGTTTTGAGCGTTCTAAAGATTGGAACAAGTTTTAATGATGTTATGGGATATGTTGGCATGTTTGGTTGAGGTCCCGGGGGCCTCGGGTGAGTTTTGGGTGGTCAATCGGACCATTTCAAGTTGTTGAAAGTTGCAGAAAAATCTGTTGTGTGTGTTGCAGACATTTGGCCTTTGCGTTCGCGAGTGTTCGCGAATGGTTAGGCTGGGAGACTGTGAAGTTGGCCTTTGCATTTGCGAAGGAGGTCCCGCGACCGCGTAGGGTTGAGGCTTGAGGTCATCGCATTTGCGAGGTTCATGCCGCGTTCGCATAGAAGTAAGGTGAGCAGCTGGGTCCACGGTGGTTTGTTTTTCGCGTTCGCAGATGTGGTGTCGCGTTCGCGGTGAGTTAGAAAGCTAAGCTTTCGCGTTCCCGTAATGGTAGTCGCGATTGCGATGAAGGAAAAATTGGTCAACTTAGGTTTGTGCTTCGCGAACATGAGGCTTTGACCGCGTTCGCGAAGAAGGATTTGAATGCCTGGGCAGAATGTTTAAATAGCCATTGTCCACGATTTTGGGGTTAACTTTCATCATATTTGGGCGATTTTGAAGCTTTTTGAAGAGGATTGAAGAGGGATTCAAGGAAGAACACTTGAAGGTAAGATTTATGGACTTAATACTCGATTATAATGTGAATTCTACCTAATTAATCATGGAATTTAAGTCTAATATTGAAGAACTAGGGCTTGTAATTGGAGACCTAAAATTAGGGATTTAAAGGACCATTTGTGGTTGGACTTTGGTGATTTTGATATGAATGAACTCGGGGAGTGATAAGGAGTCTATTGATGTAATTTTTATCGGAATCCGAGACGTAGGCCCGGGGGTCGGGTTTAGCCAATTTCGGGATTTGTGTTGTAATTTGATTTCTTTTGAGTGAGCTTTGTTCCCTTAGCATATTTTGATGGGTTGCACTGATTTTGGTTAGATTTGGAGCATCCGGAGGTCGATTCGAGAGGCAAAGGCATCGCGGTCTAGAGATTTGGACCGGATAGAGGTAAGTAATGATTGTAAATGTTGTCCTGAGGGTATGAGACCCCGGATTACACATCGTTGTACTATATTGAGGTGACGCACATGCTAGATGATGAGCGTGGGGTCGTGCACCGTTGGGGATTGTGACTTAGTCCATCCTGAATGACTGTTTTCCCACGTATTTGATTGAAAACTATTTGTCATCATCATGTTTTGGGCTGAATGCCATACTTGGGCCTCGTGCCAACTATTTAGACCCTTAGGGGATTTTTACTGATATTTCCTCACTGTTTTGACTTTATACTTGCACTCAGTCATGCTATATTCTACTATTTTCATAACTCAGTCATGTTTACTCTGCTTTAACACATTAAATGATATTCTAAATGATAATTTGAGCTGAGCATCATGTTTTACTGTTGCCTAAGTGGCTTATGAGATTTTGACTGAGTAAGGCCGAGGGCCTGTGTTATGAGGATACTTTGGGTCGGGCTGCACGCCGAAGCAGTGATACACAGATTACGATTATGAGGTCGAGGTCCTGAGATTGTACGCCACGAGGTGGCTTGTTGATATGAGGCTGAGAGCCTATTGATTATGATACGAGATGGCTTGATATTGCGCTTGGGCCGTAAGGGGCCCCTTCCCGAGTCTGTACACCTCCAGTGAGCGTGGGTACCCATTGTGATATGAGATATAGCCCGAGGGGCTGATGTTGTTCCATGATATTGCCCGAGGGGACGATTCTGTTGACATTGTGCCCGAGGGGCGGATTTTTATGTGTTTATCTGTTCTAGCTGCTTTTCATTTAATTGTTTAACTGTTAAAAAGGTATTTTAAAGAATCTTATTCTGAACTAAGGTGTCTTTATATGTTTTCACTATTTCATTGCTTTTACTGGTTTTATACTGCTCCTTTATAGAATGTTGATGTGCTTTTACGTGCTTTCTTATCCTTCAGCCTTCATTTATTGTTATTACTCACTGAGTTGGAGTACTCACTTTACTCCCTGCACCCTGTGTGCAGATTCAGGCGCTTCAGGTCCCGCTAGCGAGTGTTGATTCTTCCAGCTCAAGCAGATTCGGAGATTTCACTAGGTAGCTGCTCGGCGTTCGCAGCCCAGTGCTTCTCCCTCTATCTTATTTTCTCTTGTTTTAGTTCTATAATAGACTATGTAGACCATTCCTGTTTTTAATCGGTTAGTAGATGCTAATGACTGGTGACACCCCAATGTTGGGCTATGTCTATTCCGCAATTGTACTGTTTCACCTCATTTTTGGGATTATTATTATGTTAAAGACTTAATTTGATTTATTTTAATTGCTTAAAATGAATTGGGAGAGTGTCGGTTGGCCTTGTCTTCACGAGAGGCGCCATCACGACCGGGTCTGGATTTAGGGTCGTGACAAAAATATGCATGTTGAATTATGTACATTCAGTGCATATGTTGTATATACTCATACATATGTATTATATATATATTGTATAAATATGTATAAGTGTGTGTAATTATATATACGCCAGCATATAATAATGTATTTACATTGCATCCCAATGTACAATTGTGTAGACATATATATATACTATATAAAATGACAATATACTGCTTTTTTGGGGTAAATTTAGTACAAGAATAAGGCAAAGAGAGGGGGAAAAGTAAGAATTTAAAACCACGTGATGACTTGACTTTTTTTCAGATAGTCACATTAATCCGGAAGAGAAAAAAATAAATAGGAGAAATAGAAAAAAGAGTAAAAGAGGTCGTTATAAGATTGATGTCAGGCGATGATGTCAGAGGGTTTCATTGGCTATACAAATGAAAACTTAAAATGGTGGCTACGCAAATGAAGAGCACCTATGTGGATTGTACTTGTGTGAAATTATCCCTATTTCAATCTTTAATTAGATTGTTATAAATAGAATTTTATTTATGGTGAATGTCTATATTTAGAGAGATTCTAGGGATTATTACTTGGTGGCTAAGTCACTCTTTCCCTATAAATAGAGGGTTCTATTCCATTGTAATTCGTCCCAAAATCAATAAGAATTCTCTCTCTCTACTTTACTCTGCAATATTCTTCTTCTTCTTTTATTATTTCATAACTCGTTATCAGCACGAGACTCTAACCAGTTAAGTAGAAGCTTTGGGATTGAGCATAATGATTGTCAATTGTTCCATGAACTTCCTTCACGATTAAATTCTAGAATTAAGGTAAATATTTTACTTTATTTTACTCTTTTAAATTCTTAACATTCTATAATTTGATTTTAAGCAAAGACGATAAATTTTGATAATAACTGTAATGGAGTTTGAAAGAAATTATAACCACCCAAAGTGATAAAATTTCTATGCCTTGCCATGATCAAATTCATGTATGATTGTGGGCAAAGAATTGGAAACTCGTCCCATTGAATTTGCTTCATTCTCATTCCCTTAAGAGAATGTGATAAGTCTGAAAGAAGACAAAATTATTACTATGAATATATCAATAGATGTGGATGTGGCAATAAACGAAATTATAATCGTCATCATTGTGGTAACGAGAACAATAAGGATTCTCAAAATAATCCTTCATTTTGTGAAAGTAATATTTGTCATCGATTTGACATGAGATTTTATAAAGCACATATAGATGATTATGGTCCATTCATGATGTGAATGTAACAACATCTGATTTATGAATACATATTTATTTTTGGAAGAATATGAGCATGCTAGTGGTATATACCACACTCACCTCTAGAAGGAGGTTTGAGATGATATAAGAAAATAATGTCGTTATTATGGCATTGGTCACATACCTATTGCACGCTAAAATATTTTGATAATGTGAGTATTAAAGAATAACATTAATACAAGAAATATATCTTGCATATAATTTTGACCATAACCATAATGGTATAACTTTCTCTTTAAAAGAGATATTCACCATATGAATGTTGATGAATATGTGGTAATACCAAATTAATTGAGAGCTCTGGAAGAGCCAATTATTACTATTTTAGAGGAATAAAATTGATTATCAATAAGGCATTGTGTTGTAGTAAGTCTCAAAGAAACTTAATTGAGTTTCTAAAGTATTCGCGAAAGCGGTTGGTCATACTGAGACTATAAATAAAGGAAAGATTTAATATCTTCTATTACTACAACTTGTAGCAGGGTAATATGTATGTGAAAAGCTACCCACTTTATTCTCCAGTTTGTACTACACAAACAAAAGAATGTCACAATAAAGTAGAAGTTTATTGATATAAAAATCCATATCATAATAAACTTGGAGTCTATTGATAATTGCACACGTCATGGTGTAAATCTGAAGTTTATCAATATTGATAATTTATTCAGTTGGCATAATTGGTTTAGTCATATCAATTTAAGTATGATGTGCAAAAATAAAAGAGAATTCACATGGGTAAATATTAAAGAACTAGAAAGTTCTTTACGAATTCTCTTATGTTACTTGTTCTCATCGATTAATAGACCAACTAAAATTAGGATTGAATCCCATGAATGTTGGAAATATTAAAAGTGAATATGGGCTCATTCACCTGTCATGTATACCACATACGATGCATCTATAGATGGTTACATGTGTAATTATTATTAACCCGCAACTTTGTGTTTGCGAGGTAACTTGCTCAATAATTTAATTTAGAGCATAATTTTCAGATTTTTTTATTCAAGACAGTTCATATTGATAAGTTGGTTTATATCATAGTTGTTTTAGCAAAATGATTTATTGAGTGCCTCCACTTAATAGCTAAACTATTGCTTATGAGAACAAAGTTATCTATATCATTTTGATATACGTTATATATGAAAATATATTATATTCTCCCCGCACAAGTGGTTCAGGGTCAGGAACCAAATAATTCTATCTTATTATTATTAATGCGCGGTGTACATTTTGATTAACACCATAATGCACAAAGATGGGTTCTCATAGTTGAGGAAACAAGTTAGTTTTTCTAACATGAGGGGGAGACACGATAAACAGTTGAGAAAATGTTACGTGGAATGAATTATCATTTGTACATCTAGATCCTCAAATAAAACAATATGAACTTGAAGTTCATAAAAAGATAATTCATTTGCAATATATTGCAAAGTATGCGAGACGCATTTGCTAACCCAAAGAAAGTAACTATATTCTCATTGCAAATGCTCATATTAGAATAAGTCCTAGAAGGACAAAAACTATGGTGCGCTTAAAGCGTATAGACAAATCGGTTTCAAATAAACTTCTTCATAAAAGATGAGCAAATGATAAAAATGATCATAATAAAGGAGGCAAGTGATCTAGAAGATCACATGACATAACACTTCATAAAATCTCAGGAGAGGTTCAGGTACTTGAATATATGAATGAAGAGATCTCTATGTTATGTCTAAATGAAAATAAGATGGTTGGAACCGATATAAAATGTTCATCGGCGATATCTATCATAGCGCCAAATATATATAAGGATCTTAAGTCTGGAGGAACAATTTCGAATAGAATTGGTTTCATATGAAAGATATGTAGTTTTGAATATGTAGTTCAAACACTTGAAAGTATAAAGTTAATGATATGTACAATCAGTTTTCGATATTTTATTTGTCTAGCATGACATGAAAACTTGATATGCATCTAATTAAAGTCAATTATATGACTTAACTTATATGACAATCTTTGAAGGATTTAAATCGCTTGAAGCATATACAATTCTTGGTCATGAAGTACTATATCTTATGTACAATTCATGCACATATGTATCTTACTACAACTATAAGCATGATAATGTGATAGTAGGGATTTTCAGGATGCAACATATTTATTGGAGTTAATATGGCTATTTTATTCATCAAATCTCTGCTGACGTCAACCTTCAAGAAGCTAGTGCACAAAATTGGAATGCAAAGGTTCAAGGATGTGAATGATTGTAACGACCTGACCGGTCGTTTTGAGCTCTAGCACGCCGTTCAGCAGTTTGAGGCTATGATCAGCTTCATTTCAGGTATTATGACATGTATGTGTTGTCAGAATTGAATTCTGGGGGGCTCGGAGGTGATTTGGAAAGAGAATTCTCATTTTGGAAGCTTTAAGTTGAAAGAATTAACTAGGATTGGATTTTTGAGTAAACGACATCGGAATCGGGATTCGAAGGTTACAGCAGGCTCGTATGATGCTTTCGGACCTGGGCGTATACCCGGATCGGACTTTGGATGACCCGGGAGCATTTTGGCGCCTATTGTGGAAGTTAGCATTTTGGAAGAAATTTCATAAGTTTGGGTTGAAGTGAATTTTAGTGTTATCGATGTATGTTTGGTATTCCGAGTCTGCGAGTAGCTCCGTATGGTGATTCTGGTGTTGGGAGTGCGATCAGAAGTGAATTCGGAAGTTTGTGGGTCATTTTGGAGTCATTTGGCTAAAGATAGAAATTTGAAGGCTTTTGATAAGTTTGACCGGAAGTGGAATTTTTGAAATTGGGGTCGGAACTGATTCCGAAAGTTGGAGTATGTCTGTAATATCGAATATGACTTGTGTGCAAAATTTGAGGTCAATCGGACGTGATTTGATATGTTTTGGCATCGAATGAAGAAGTTTGAAATTCTAAAATTCATTAAGCTTGGATTGGAGGTCGATTCATGATTTTAGCGTTGTTAGATATGATTTGAGGCCTCGAGCAAGTCTGTAATGTGTTTTGGGACTGGTTGGTATGATTGGTTGCGGTACCGGTGGCCTCGGGTGGATTCCAGGTGGTTAATGGATCGAAAATGGAATTTTGTAAAGGGCTGAAGTTGCTGGTTGCTGGTATAACCACACCTACGAGAATAGGGCCGCAGGTGTGGAGCCGCAGAAGCGGCCTTCGTGCAGTAGAAGCGGAAATGGACAATTAGGCTAGGACCGCAGATGCGGATGCGGGACCGCACCTGCGGAAGGAGAAACGCAAATGCAGAAGTTGAAGGCTTGGGGAAAACCGCAAAAGCGGCATTTGATCCACACCTGCAGGACCGCAGAAGCGGTCTATAGACCGTAGGTGCAAAAAGACTGGAGGCAATGAGTGTTTTAAAAATCGGGATTTGGCCGTTTTCTCTCATTTTTCTCTTGGTGTGGATGATTTTGGAGAGCTTCAAGTGGGGTTTTTTATCATCAACGACAAGGTAAGCTAACCCCACCTATCTTGAGTTAAATATATTGATTATGTATGTATTTTAGCATGTAAATTGGTAAAAATTTTGGGGTTTGAGGAAAAACCTAGAAAATTCATATTCTTGGATTTTGACCATGATTTTGGGTATGAAATTAAGAGAAAATCATATATTTGAGTTCGTGAGTTCCTTGGTAAACTTTATCTTCAAAAAATTTTGGAATCCGGGCACGTAGGCCCGAGGGCAATTTTGTCAACTTTTCGATCAAGGTTAGGAATTGTTATAAATTGGATTATCTTGAGTAATTGAGCATATATTAATGGATTTGCATAATTATTGGCTATTTTTGGAGCATTTAACATCGATTCAAGTTTTTGGAAGAGCGTGGAATGCCGGTTATGGATCTTCGGAGTGAGGTGAGTCTCCTTTCTAACCTTGTAAGAGGGAATTGTCCCCATAGGTAAAATAATTGGTTATGTTCTCCTATTTGTGGGGGATACGTACGCACGAGGTGACGAGAGTCCGTGTGTAGCTACTAATATGTGTAAGTATGGGTAGTCTGGGACCCTAAAGCATGCTATATTTGGAATATCTGAAATCTTATTGACAGTTGAATTGCTTAAATCCTATTGAATTGGTAAATGAATTTTTAAAAGGATTAAACTTCATTTTCATAAATCATTAAAAGAGAATTGGATTTTATTTGGATAAATGTTCCCCGATATTTTCTTAATTGGTTGTTTGAGCATGTATTTCTATGTGTACCTGCGTCATATGGATGATTCGCGAGCAGGGTGATTGTTTATTTAAATTTGACCGCATCGCATGTATGATTCACGAGCGGGGTAATAGATGCATTTATGGTTCACGTCGTTCGACCCTCGGCAGTGCACATTTTACATTTATGTTGGATCGGGCCGTACGACCTCGGCATGAGTTGCGCATGCTTGTATCGCTTGCCTTGACACTTATTGAAGTTGTTTTTGCCTCTTCCCGGCTTAAGAATGTATGTATAAATGATAAAAAGGAATTTGAAAATTTCCTATAAAAGAAAGAATTGTATACTTGCTTCAACCTATCGAATTATAATCATGTTTATAGAAATCCACGATTTAATATATTATTGATATAACATTATTGGACCACTAGTAAGTGTCAAAGTCGACCTCTCGTCTCTACTTCTTCGAGATTAGACGTGATACTCATTGGGTACACATTATTTTCGTACTCATACTACACCTCTGTGCATTTTTGGTTCACTGGCACATACATCTCTAGTGGCCTAGTGGGCGTAGCAGCATGGTTGATACGGAGGCTTAGGTGAGCTGCATTTTCCTAGATGACCTGCAGCCAACAAGTCTCTTTCAGATTATTGTATTTATTTTCTATCCAATATTATATTCCGGACGATTGTTGTATTACATTATTTTTTAGAAATTGCCCATGCACTTGTGACACCGGGTTCTGGGATGTCTTTGGGTTTATTCAGAAATTTTTAAAAGTTGTTAAATGTTTCATTATTTATTCAGAGGAATTTACTATGTATTGTTTAAATGTATAAAAGAAGTGATTTCAGAAATACTTAAAACGAGAATTTAATTAAGTATTTTGGTTGGCTTGCCTGATAGTGGTGTCCGGCGCCATCATGATCCTTAGTGGATTTTGGGTCGTGACAACAGGTATCAGAGCACTAGGTTCCCTTAGGTCTCACGAGTCATGAGCAAGTCTAGTAGAGTCTCGCGGATCAGTACGGAGACGTCTGTACTTATCTTCGGGAGGCTACAGGGCTGTTAGGAGTACCACTCGTCTTGATTCCTTATCATGCGATTTGATTTCTTGAGGCTTATGCCCTTGTTTCCTTCCTACTCAATCTTACGCTACGCGAACCGCCGGTTATAAATTGAGAATTTAAGGATTGTAATGGTACTACGAATGTGGTGTGGGGTATTTCTCCTTGTGGGGTTGTTTGAGCTATTATCGTCACCTTATGGAAGGATATTCTATTGTTTCAGCTCAGTAGCGATACTTCTGAGAGCTCTCAGGCTAAGCACAAGTTGTCATGATGCTTATGATCGATTGTTCCGCAGTATTGATATGATGGTAGGATGTTTGCCTATGTGTCGGGGCAGTGAATGACTTGAAGAGAGGTTTACTCAGTGCATGATCTAGAGATTTGGTATTTTATTCCCGTAGGGGAAGGGAAATCGGGCTAAGAATGTTCAGATTTGGGTTGATGGGGTAACGAGACTTGGTATTTGCGAGCGTGGTGGAGTTTTCTTCTATTATGAGGCGTTGTTGTCCCTATTTAATGTACGACGGTCAGATATCGCGGGGTGCGGTGATTCAGGATTGAATCGGTGTTCCTAATTTCGATGGCCCGAGAAAGATGATCTCCGGAAGGGTTTAAAGTTAGTAGCGATTTGTGGGTTCAAGTGCTACGAAGATAGATTTTATTAAGGCAACAACTGAGCAGCAAAGGATGAAGAAGGACATGTGGGAAGTGTCAGGCGGTGGTTAAAATTTCTAGAAGACTAGGTATAAGAAGCAAAGGTCGAATAGTCGATTAAAGGGATGAGTTCCGCCAAAGTGGGAGAGTGGCGGAGTTGCATATGGGCATTTTGGTAGGATGACTATGCACCTTTAGGAAAGTTTGGAATGACTTGGGAATTTTAGCGATTGGTGATTGGGGTCTACGGATTTAATTTGAAGTATGGGCTATTATGCGGTAGGAGACTTGATACGATGGAAAGGAGCTGCTTGATATGAAGGAGGGTACAACATAACTTTGAAGTGGAAGGATGTTACCGCACATTTAATTGATGTCCACGAGGGGTGAATGGACGTGCACAGTTAGAGAGTGAGCTCGGACTCAGGTGGGTTATCTCTAGTGAACAGATCGGCAGTCGCTTGGTTGGCGAAGCTTCTGCGAAAAACTTCTATTGGTTATACAACAAAGAGATCGGTCGTGCGAATGTGGTTGATGATTCAGAGAATAAAAAGGGGTTTTACAGAAAGATTCCAAGAATTTTGGTGGTTGATTGCGCAAGGTTATGTCAATAAGAGATGAAGAATCCCGGTGAGTTCCAGAGTTGTGTAATAGTGGCTTCAGGCTAAGTGGGAGAGTCCCACCTCCTATGATTGGGTTGCATGGCTACTTGCGAGGTTTCTGGTTATTAGCATATTGATGGGTTATTCCAACTACGGGAAAAGGACATAAGTGGTAATTTGAGCAAAGGGATTGTTAAAGGTGTGTTATGGTTGGCCTTGTTGGCTCATGTTCAGACTTGGGAAAGGATTCAGGATTTGTGCCTTGTGTAGATGCAAGTTCCAAGGTAAGTAATTCTACCAGGTGCTTCGATGAGAGGGTATTCATGTGCTAGAAGATTCATGGAGTTGATTATATTCGGGGTCAAGTCAGAGCTAGTGGCTCTCAACAACGGTACTAGTAGATTCAAAGGTTAAAGTGTGGTGCCTAATGATTTCGAGCCTATAGGTATGGTTAAGAATCAAGCTTTGTAGCAGCTTATGAGAAGAGGCCCAGAATGTGCTATGATGTTTTGACTTGCAGTGTAGCAACAGGGAGGTATGAAATGGTTCGTGGGATTTGAGACAATATGGTCTCGTGATTCAAGGTCACTCGGGATGAGTGCAAATGGAGTGTGTTAAGTGTTGAATGGAGTTATTGTTATTTCTATTGCAATCAAGGATAAATTGGAAAAAGATAGACTGGTTAGCCATAGTTGAATTGGCATATTACTGGTAGTGATCAGTTCCTTCAGCGTGATCAAGTTATACAAGTGATTTGTGACGGTGCGTGTGAGGCTTGTCGGCCGCCATAATTGATGTTATTCAGAAAGTATTCTACTGTTGTGGCCTGTTATGTGTAGGTGGATCCCGTAAGGGCCATGGTGGTTTAGACCACTACTTAGAGATTCGCATATTCTATAGTTATGAGAATTCACTTGTGTGTTGCTTTGGTTCCTGAAGTGAGTTAAGTGAAAAGTTTTTTATATGATGAAGGGTTGATCTATTAGTGGTTCCGGAGTTATGATGAAAATCGTGTTCTATCGTATATTGGCATGTTGGTTGCAGTGAGTGGTGTGGAATTTGAAGTGAGGATCAAGGTTGCAGTTCAGTGTTGACAAGGATGTCACGAGCTCGGATGATCAGGAAAGGGGGTTTGGATGTTTAAAGTAAGTTGGTATTTTCTTCAGCGTCACCTAAGATCGGTGTTTTGTGAAAAGGCTTTGCATCCTGGTTAAGGATTCTTGATCGCTTTTCAGCGTTGGTGTGGCCGGTGGTTTGGATGTACGGACCTGTTATTTGTTATGGAAGGTTGTTGGAGCGTGACCCACGGGAAGGTTGTATAAGTGTGGTGTGTATTCAATTGATTAATTGAAGAGTTAAACCAAGTATGAGGATTATGGTGATGATGTTAAATTGAGAATTGATGTCTGGAGGGCACTCGGTCTATTAGGTTGTGGACTGTGGAGGATTACTCTAGTTATGATGGTTGTTCTTGTGTGTTATGAGAAAAGGGGAGTTAGTATGGACCTTTGAAAGGTTATTGGCCTAGTTTGGTGCGATCAGGATCGACTTGAGGTCGGTGGATGGATTTAAATGTGAATATGGGCTCTATATCAGGCCAGATGTGTTCATTTCAACAAAGCGCTCCTCATGGAAGAGTAGTTGGAGTGTTATTTTGTCGTCAGCTATTTCATATAATGATGTATTGCGCCGTACGAGTTGTGAAACGGCTTGGTGAATTTCTTATGTCTTGAGGTTCCGCATAGAGATGATGTTATATGAGCAGGATGGCTCTTGAGATTCAGATCGTATACTGCACCTCAGTTGTGCTTGCGTTTTGTAGCTTATGGCGTTATATGTCTCCCCAGGGATGGTATTATGCACTTAGCGTGCTAGTGACCGATATTCGGTATCTTAATGTAATGAGCAACTTAGCTTGATGTATCTCTCCTTATGTGAATTCTATGTGTGGATCGGGTGGCACGCCGCCATGGGTATGTTATTTGGAGCGGATTTCACGCCGCAACAATGTATGTTAAGTACAGTTCCCCGTATCCATTTTTATGTGTTTTGTTTCCTATGTTTCTAAGAAAAACTCATATTAGTTATGTGCCCGCATCACATGTATGATTCGCGAGTGGGGTGTCAGTTCAATTATGATGACCGCCTCGCACGTATGATTCACAAGCAAGGTAATGGGATTCCCTTTTCAGAGTTTGTTTTCCTTTTGTATCGCGTATGAAATGGTAGCCTATTGGCACATTGTGGCATCATATGAGACTTTTGATCATGTCCGGGGTGTCTTAGTGCCTGAGCAGTTTGTACTGGGTGAGACGAGATCATTGGATTTGGGATCAGTGCAATCTGATTATATGAAGTATATTAAGGAGTTAAGACCATTATTTGGTTCAGGAAGAGGCGATGGTTCTTGTCAGGAGTATAGACCCAATGATTTGTTGATTTGGCAGTTGGTTATGAATTTCTACACATCTCTTTCGTCGTGGCAGTATTGTCAGAGTTAGAGCAAGACCTATGTAGGTCATGAGGTGCAATGGGAGCATCAGATTTGTGGAATTTCGATTTATTTGATCAGAGAATGTTATTGTGGTCCTGTGAGTAAAGTGGTGCAAGGTGTGAATTCAGCTAAGATATACAGTCATGTTTTGGTGCTGCGTGTAGTTATTGATATGGTGAGCGTATGTTGGAACCGGCCTGGCAGAGAATTTCGGATGATGGAATTGGGCTCTAAGGCATATTTGCTTAAGTGAAAAAGGATATCTTAAAATTGACCGATCTAGAGCGCCCAACTGAGTTATGGTAGCATTGGTAGGTGCTCGAGGCGTTAAACAGTGATTTCGGACAACCCCAGCACAATTCTTAGCACGTTCAAGGATGAACGTATGTTTAAGTGCGAGAGAATGTAACGACCCGACCGGTCGTTTTTAGCTCTAGCGCGCCGTTCAGCAGTTTGAGGCCATGATCAGTTTCATTTCAGGTATTATGACTTGTACGCGTGGTCGGAATTGAATTCGGGGAATTCGGAGGTGATTTGGAAAGAGAATTCTCATTTCGGAAGCTTTAAGTTGAAAGAATTAACTAGGATTGGATTTTTGAGTAAACGACATCAGAATCGGGATTCGAAGGTTCCAGCAGGTTTGTGTGATGATTTCGGACCTGGGATATGCCCGGATCGGGTTTTGGATGACCTGGGAGCATTTTGGAGCCTATTGTGGAAGTTAGCATTTTGGAAGAAATTTCATAAGTTTGGGTTTAAGTGCATTTCAGTGTTATCAATGTCCGTTTGGGATTCCGAGTCTGGGAGTAGCTCCATATGGTGATTCTGGTGTTGGGAGCGCGATCAGAAGTGAATTCGAAGGTTCGTGGGTCATTTTGGAGTCATTTGGCTAAAGATAGAAATTTGAAGGTTTTTGATAAGTTTGACCGGAAGTGGACTTTTTGATATCGGGGTCGGAATCCAATTTCGAAAATTGGAATAGGTTTGTAATGTCGAATATGAATTGTGTGCAAAATTTGAGGTCAATCGGACGTGATTTGATATATTTTGGCATCGAATGAAGAAGTTTAAAATTCTAAAGATCATTAAGCTTGGATTGGAGGTCGATTCATGATTTTAGCGTTGTTGGATATGATTTGAGGCCTCGAGCAAGTATCGTAATGTGTTTTGGGACTGGTTGGTATGATTGGTTAGGGTCCTGGGGGCCTCGGGTGGATTTCGGGTGGTTAACAGATCGAAAATACAATTTTGGAAAGGGCTAAAGTTGTTGGTTGCTGGTATAACCGCACCTGCGAGACTAGGGCCGCAGGTGCGGAGCCACAAAAGCGGCCTTCGTGCCGCAGAATCAGAAATGGACGGCTATGCTGGGACCGTAGATGCGGGACCGCACCTGCGGAAGGAGAAGCGCAGATGCGGAAGTTGAAGGCTAGGGGAAAACTGCAGAAGCGGCATTTGGTCCGCACCTGCGGGACCGCAGAAGCGGTCAATAGACCGCAGGTGCGAAAGGACTGGAGGCAGTGTGAGTGTTTTAAAAATTGGGATTTGGCCATTTTCCCTCATTTTTCTCTTGGTGTGGACGATTTTGGAGAGCTTCAAGTGGGGTTTTTCATGATCAACGACAAGGTAAGCTAACCCCACCTATCTTGAGTTAAATATATTGATTATGTATGGATTTTAGCACGTAAATATGTTGAAATTTGGGGGTTTGAGGAAAAACCTGGAAAATTCGTATTCTTGGATTTTGACCATGATTTTGGGTATGAAATTAAGAGAAAATCATATATTTGAGTTCGTGAGTTCCTGGGTAAACTTATCTTCAAAATATTTCGGAATCTGGGCACGTAGGCCCGAGGGCAATTTTGTCAACTTTTCGATCGAGGTTAGGAATTGTTATAAATTGGATTGTCATGAGTAATTGAGCATATATTAATGGATTTGCATAATTACTGGCTAGTTTTGAAGCATTTAGCATCGATTCAAGTTTTCGGAAGAGCGTGGAATGCTAGTTATGGATCTTCGGAGCAAGGTGAGTCTCCTTTCTAACCTTGTAAGAGGGAATTGTCCCCATAGGTAAAATAATTGGTTATGTGCTCCTATTTGTGAGGGAAACGTATGCACGAGGTGACAAGAGTCTGTGCGTAGTTACTAATATGTGTAAATCTGGGTAGTCTGGACCCTAAAGCATGCTATATTTGGAATATCTGAAATCTTGTTGACAGTTGAGTTGCTTAAATCCTATCGAATTGGTAAATGAGTTTTTAAAAGGATTAAACTTCATTTTCGTAAATCATTAAAAGAGAATTGGCTTTTATTAAAAGAGAATTGGCTCTTAAACCGGAGGCCATGTCATCCATTTAGACCTTTGTGCCAATTCTAATATTCTTGATTTGGACTTTGATGACTTTTTTTTGTCCTTTGCAGCCCGAAGAGATGACAAATTTTAGAGACTATACCTCACCTTCCTCCAAACATAGATATCTCGTAATCGATACTGAAGATGGCATAGAACAAACCAAACTTTTGGTTCACACCCCACAAGCTGGCTGGTATGCAGCCTTATAGCCTTCTTTGAGGAACTCGCTTCATGTAGAAAATTGGACCTTGGAGCAAAAGTCTACTTCTAATCCATTGTCCAAGAAACATTGCTAGCACCCTTCAAAACTTAGGGCGTCACATAATTCAAGGAGAAGTACATTAGGAAACACAATAACAATCGAGGGCGAGTATCGTCATATTCCAAGATATCGGGAATGGACTGAAGATGTACTTGGTGGAAGCCAACAAACCCTGAGTACAACAAAGATTTATGATGCTGTCTATGCCTCACTTTTCACTTATCATCGAAACTCGAACATTTTGCAAGCATTGTGAGGGTTGGTTCCCCAAGACGAACACGCTTCTTACATCCGCTGGGGAACTATCTATATCTCTTTAAGACTTACATATCCTTAGAGGTCTTCCCATTGCGGGTTTTCTATACGAAGAAGTGGTACCCGAGACAAGAGAACTCATCGGTTTGGATGAAAAACAAATGAGATTTAATTCTCGATCTTGCGAGTATTTATTTGCTGCCTTTTATCACCTTAAGGAAGGTACGTGTGTTAATCAAAAGGTCTCCTTGAGCAAGTGGACAAATTTTTTGTATAAGAAAGCTTTAATATATAAACCTGCCTTACTGCGAAAGGAAAAGAAATTTGCGTGCCTAAAGTCGACACATAATCTTAACGGAGTTATTCCCGAGACAACTAGGTGGTCGAGTGATTAAGAAGCTATATTCTCCAAGCTTAGGGTGAGGTATG
Organism: Nicotiana sylvestris; assembly: GCF_000393655.2. Lineage (NCBI taxonomy): Eukaryota > Viridiplantae > Streptophyta > Magnoliopsida > Solanales > Solanaceae > Nicotiana > Nicotiana sylvestris. The sequence goes on from NC_091064.1 coordinate 110,476,506, forward strand.
ACAAAAAAGATGAAACATATATAGCAACCTTCTTATCATGTTGGTTATGTGCTTTTGTGTTTCCCTATAAGGCAGAGAACTTCATTCATCCTGAGACTTTTAAGATGACAAACATAATGGCAAGCGGGAAAAAGATTAGCCTTGCAATCCTAGTTTGGCGAGTATTTATCATGGTTTGAATAAGATTTCGTGTTCTTACCAACTTGATCAGATCAAAGTTTGTTTTCCCATCCATTATGTTTACGGCTGGCTTGCAAATTACCTCAAAACCCATTATCCGCTTGCTAAGGGTCAGTCTGTCTCTTTAATGGTGGCATACTCAGGAGAGGGATCCGCGAGGTACTTTGATAAGAAGGATGCAAGAAAATGCATCCACAATGGAGAGGATATAGTTTGGACACCAACAATGTTAACTAATTCTCGTCCTTATTATTATGTGGATAACGAGGCCCCTCAAGAGTTGAAGTCAAATTACTTCATGAGCTTACATTTTAATTACCTCCCTTTGAGGCATGATAACTCATTCATTATCGAGCCATATAGCCCGCATCAGTTTGATCGTCAATTTGGGTTTTACCAGAACGTCCCCGATTTTTTGGAGAATGATATCTGTAGTGTCTCTCTAGATGAAGGATTCAGATTTTGGAAGATTTGCACATTGTATCGGTCTATGTCAAGTGCGGCATTTTCCCCAACGGGAGATCAGGTGGAGAAGCTTTTCTCCACCAATTATATGTCTTGGTGGGAGAAAGCACATGAGAAGTTTCTCGAGGATAATTTACAAGCTCTAGCAGACAATGTTGGACTAAAATTTACTATTCCTTTAGGAGATGAAGATCAAGGTGTTGGAAAGACGCTCTTAAAAGTCAAAGAACCACCTACTCCAATCCCAAAAGTAGTTACACAACATAAGAAAAGGAAGCTTAAATCCTCAAAGGCAGCTTTGAAATAGGTGGTATGCACTTCAACAGATATAGAGAAACACCCTCTAGTTCTTCTATTTAGCATGCAAGTTCCTCAAGATACAAGCCAGAATATCAATGAAGATCAAATTGGAAAAGGAAACGGCCTAAACCAGTAGAGATCGTAGAGGTTCCAAATGTTTATAGTCCCTCAATGACGAATACAACTTGTAACAAAGAGGTAAAATACAATCACCTCGCCCTCTCCCTTCCCTTTGAATGAATAGTTTCACCTGAAAATTACTTACTTTCTTTGCCTTTTCCTTATGTAGTTAAATGTCATTGGGCATCCGATGGTATCCCCACATGACAAGCCGCAAGTGAGTGATGAATCTATTAGAGGGCCTACGTCTAAAGTGAAGCCATCTTCAAAGGCATCATCTCTTCCTCACGCAAAGCCCTAAAAAGACAAACTCCACATGGGATAACTCGTGTTCCACCAATGACAAATGCAACAATATCTATTTTTGAAGGAAATAGCATTGTCTTTAGTCGCAAAAAGGAATTCATCTTGGGACTTTGGGAGGATATTCGCAATAGACTCTCTAAAACTCGTGCAGAATTACTCTCATCTTATAAGGAGCAAATCATTGAGATTTTCGAGGATATGAAAAAGGCGAATATTTTGGATCTTTCTCCATTAGAGTGTTTAATGGATTCTCTTTTCGAGCTTGTTGCTGCATATGACCAAGAGCGATCCAATTTGGCTGATAAGACGAGTGAAGATGAGAAGCTAGAGCTGATTTCCAAAGCTAAGGAGCATCTCGAATCATTCAAACTTGAAGCAAGTAAGAAAGTCAAGAAAGTTTTCTCTAGTGAAAAGAAACTGAAGAGAGTTGTGAAAAAGTTGCAGACATTACAACAAGAGAGGGAGAATCTTGAAGGTGTTATAGAAGCGACTCAAAAGGAGGTTGAAAATATTTAATCAAAGGATTCAGCTGTCGAGGCTGAGGTCTCTTCATATGACAACGTAAATTTGCTGACTGTTGATGATTCGGCCAATCTGGAGGAGAAGAAGAAGAACCTTGAGACTAGCTGTCAAGAGTTGATCAACTACAAGTTCTGTTTAGATTAGGTTATAAGCATTATCTCCCCTATTATCTTTATGTTAGATTGACCTAGTGGATATTTATTTCATCTTAAATAAGATTGCTTCTCTTTTGCTTTACATTATCCGACTTTTATCTTATTCGCATAATTTTCAGCTTTACGTGCTTGTAACAAAAGATTCATATCTTGTCGTGGGAGAGTCCAAATAACGAACCGTTTGATTTTTAGAAAAATAGACTTCAATATCTAAAACAGATTAATAATTCAGAATTAAACACTAATCGTCCCAGATATTATTTTGAATTTAACTTTAAATTCCGACATGTTGATAGTTTCAGATTTACACAGCTTCACCAAACAATTTATATCTTGGCGTAGAAATGTCAAAATTAAGAACTGTTTGATTTTATGAAAACTAGACTTCAAAATCTAAACTATATCCAAATTTCAAAATTTAATACCTTAAGGATAGTTTTAGATAATATTTCGAAGTCGACGTAAAATTCTGATACGGTGACGATTTCAGATTTGCGCGACTTAACCAAAACTTTTGTATGTTGATGTAGGAACGTCGAAATCACGAACCGTTTGATTTATTGGAAACTGAACTTACAAATCTATAACATATCTAAAATGCAAAAGTTAATGCCTTAAGGATAGTTTCAGATAATAGTTCGAAATCAATATTAAATTCTGACAGACTGACAATTTCATATTTGTGCGACTTCACCAAAAGTTTTGTATCTTGATGTAGGAAAGTCAAAATCACGAACCGTTTGATTTCATAGAAAATAAACTTCACAATCTAAAACATATCTAAAATGTAAACTTTAATGCCTTAAGGATAGTTTTAGATAATAGTTTGAAGTCGACTTTGGTTTATGGTATGCCGACAGTTCCAAATTAGCGCGACTTCACCAAAATTTTTGTATCTTGGTGTGGAAGCCTCGAGATCGCAAGAAATTTTTAATTGCTAGAAATTTAAATTCAAGAGCTTCATCCTCACCAAATATCTTGGTTCAAGTCTCACTGAATTTGAAACGTCGTGCCAGGTAATATTCCTTCTTATACTTGTGTTCCCTTCTGATGCCCCCCCCCCCTTTCTAGGATAGAGAGTGGATTTAGAGACTGTTGATACCCAATTTTCCCGCATATATTTCAAAATACATATATACTTCAAAATAGTGCATGACCATTAACTAATATTTTTCCATAATTTTTTTGTAATTTTAAAAGGGTTTTAATTAATTTATTCTAGTATTTTATTGCCCAAATATTTACTAATTGCATCACAAACAGTTTTATGATAATTTTATCGCTTAATTTTATCATTTATATTTATACTAAGCTTTGATTATTTCATGAATAGCCATATGTACATGTTAGGGTTATAATTGCAATAACTTTGCAATAATAGCCTATGTGTGCATAAATACTTTATTTCACAAGAAAATAACCTTTTATATTTTTATAATACTAAGTAATTATTTTAAATCATTTTCATGCATAAATGATATTTTTATCACTTATAAATTATTTTATAAAATTATTTTATTAAGATAATTGGGTATTTAAATAATAGCCCCTTTTTCCTAATCAATTTCGGACCCCAACCAAATTAAACCTTAGCCCAATAACCTAATTATTTTAACCCGGCCCAAAACCTCCTTTAATCATGGCCGTTGATCTCTGAGATCAACGGTCCACATTACCCATTTCCTTTTTTAATCCAAAGACCCCCCCCAAACCCTACTCACACTCTCATTTGCGCCGCCTCTGAATCCTCTCCTCCTCTCTTCTCTCTCAGACACCCTCAAATCCTAGAGCGCCGTCACTCAAAATTCCCCCAGACCCCTTCGATTCCTGACCAGATATGAGGTCATCTGGTGATTTACGGCCTTATTTGGCCTCATACCTCTACTGGTTGTTCGATTTTGTTATTATTTGAAGAAATCTCGAGGAGATTCAACCTAGAGTCGACCTAGACTCTTTGTTTTTTATGAACCTGCATTGTATTCATCGTTGTTTGTGAGTATTGTTATCTTTGTGTCTATGTTTTGAAACTCCGATTCTGGGCTAGATTTTTCCTCATCTCGTCCCATTTTCTCAAAACCCTTATCTCTTTTTACTTGAATCTGTTCAGATCCTTGTAGATCTGAAACGACTTTGAATTTATCTGGTAGTTTTCTTTAAAAAATCTTCTATTTTCCTTACTATTAATCGATTTCAATATTTTCTAAAAATAGGGTTTCACTTCGTTTTGTTTCTGCAAAACTTTTCTAAAGTTTCACGTGCTTGAATCTAGTTATATTTACTAGTTCTGCTGATTCTTTCATACCTATGTTCTAGTCCTTTGTTTGTTTAATTGTTCTCTTCAATATTTACTTGTTATTCCTTGTTCGCCAATCAGTAGAGATTAATTAATGATTATTTAATTATTTAGGGTTCGAAATTATTGTGTTTCGCTGAGATGACTACTCCTTATAATTTTTACCTACTTTCCTTATTTGTGACTCCTAATTGATACTACTTGTCTTAATTAGTCTATTGGCCTGATTTTTAGGTGTTGATTTACTCTAATTGACTTATAAAAAGGGCCTATGACTTGTTTCTTACCTTATTTAAACCCTAATTTGGTTGATAATTGATTTCTCCCTAATTTGAAGGGTCTTTCCGGGAATCCTGCCTATTAATTGATCCTGTTAAGCCCTAATCGATTGATTGATTGGTCTCTTTGCCTTATTTGTGAACTCTTAATTTATTTTGCCCTATTTGTTTTACTCTACTTGATGCTATATAAACCCCATTATGATTGTCTTTTAGCACACGAATACACTCAAAAACAAACACACACACACATACAAACTCTTGCTCTCATTCAAACATTTCTGTTACTTGTGTTTGCTACATTGTCTAGCCGGCTGAAAGCCAAGGCTAGACTATCGGATTATGCATACTTTCAACTTCTTGTTTGCTATTTCTTAACTGGTATGTCTCCACTTCTGCCATCATTCAATATGCTATGTAATTAGACCTATGTAATTCCAGAATCATTTTTGCATTTAGATACCATGTCAATAGGAAACTCCATAATCATTTCTGCATTTAGATACCATCCCTATAAGGTCTTAAGATCAGTTATTCTACACTTAGATATCATGTCTATAGGGTCTAAAAGATAAAATCAGCCTGCTAAAACCAATAACTATTTACATCTCAGATACCTGGTTTATAAAATTCTGATCGGCTATCACTTAGGCAATCTTGTAGGTTAATTGGATTCTAGGTTTAAAATTGCTATTTTCTGCTTCTTGAAACCTGCCAAGATTTAGGAAGTAATAAAATCAGTAAGCAAACTGATTAGGCATTTACTGCCCCGCCTTAATGAAATTGATGCATATTTTGTGCTCATCTAGATATCCTGCTATAGGATTTTAAATCGTTTAAAATTGTTTGTCTGAGGCGTGCAATTGTTTGCTCATTTGTGGAGGCAAATGTGAGTCCCTTTAACTGCTCTGTATGTGATAGTCCTACCTGTTTTGTTTGATGCCTAGTTTTCTCCTTTTAAACACCATAGGTGAGTCTAGAACCACCTAAAATAGAGGTTCTAAACACCTCCAGGGTCACAGGTAAGGGACGGGTAATGCACGCATAAGGTACGTACTGGATGCTATTAGAACGTTTAGGCAACAGTAATTAAGGGGAGGGTAATCGAGTAGTAAAGGATATGATGACCTGTGTGATAATGCTATGCATAACACCTCTATTTGAGGAAAGTTTACCGAGTATTGCACAGGAGTGATCCTATAGGCTAATAAACCTAGGAACCCTTTTATTCCCGCTTAAATAATTTCTATTTATTTAAATTGCTTATGACTAATTCACCTAATTCGAGTTTGGCCATGACCCACCGTTGTGAACCTCGAGGGGTGTCTAACACCTTCCCCTCAAGGTAATTTCGATCCCTTACCCAATCTCTGGTACCGCAAACTGGTTTCATGAGTTAATTGTCCTAGGTGCCCTAATGCACCTTAATCCGTTAGGTGGCAACTTTTCAAATTCCATACCCCTTCCCTAAAGGAAATGAGTTATCCCAAGATGCCGAAACCCGGACACCGCGAGGAAAAAGGGGCCGCAATAGAGACCAATTTTTTTTAAGGTTTGGCGAACATGAAGGCATAGAGAATCCCCGAACTTCAATGCAAATGCTTGGCAGCCTCCTAAAAGATATTAATCATTTCATTGAAGAGACCAATTTACCATAGCGGCTTGCCCCCCCTTAAATCAAATGGTATCCAAAGTTTAACAGAAGAATGGTATCTCAACTCGATTTTCAACTGCTGATAGAATGGATTATATCCCATCATACTTTATTCGAACAACGATTGGGGGATTATGTATCTTTTGAACTTATGCAACTGAACTCAGAATGAAACTCTAGGTTGCCTACGTACCTTGGTGAAGAGGATCAAGTTATACCGTAGTAGAGAATGGGTGATTTTTTTATTTTTATTTATTTTTTTATGTCCTAACTTTTGCCTAGGCCGCCTCTTTCGAGGTTTTCAACCTAATGAACTTTTTTTGTTTTTCTTGGGGCCGTACACAATTTAGATTTATGCAAGCCAAGAGTGTAGGAACATGTAATTTAGTCTCATGCATCAAGGAGCGTTGCAACTTCAAGGATAATACTTCTTTAAGAACTTGCCATTGATAGGGCCGATTCTCATGCCATCCGCGTCAACCAGCTTGTAAGCCCCACTTGAATAAGCTTCTTGCACGACATATGACCCATCCCATTTTGAAGTAAACTTCCCTACGGGTTTATGAGAAGTAATAATGGGTCTTAGTATGGAAAGGACTTGATCTCCTACTTGAAAGGATCTTGGGCGAACTCTTTTATTGAAGGCGCGAGACAATCAAGCTTGATAACATTCAAGACATTGTTGAGCTTCCAGCTTCTTCTCATCAAGAGCCTCTAACTCTGCTAATCGAAGTCGAGCATTCTCTTCTTTAGTGATCCCTTCTTGAATAGCTAATCGTAATGAAGGTATTTGATGCTCGAGTGGAAAGACGGCTTCGACTCTATAGATGAGTGATAAGGGGTCGCTTGTGTTGGTGTACGTGAGTTGTCCTATATGCCCATAGAGCTTCTTCTATATGGTCATACCAATCTCGTTTGGATTTGGAGACAACTTTCTTTAACAAGTTTAGAGTCTTGTTGAATGCCTCAGCTAGACCATTGGCGGCAACATTGTACATAGAAGAGTTACGTCGCTTGAAGCCAAAGAGATCACAAATCTTATTCATCAACCTATTATCGAACGGCTTGACATTATCCGTTATTATGTAATGAGGAATGCCAAAGCGATAGATAATATTTACTCAGATGAAACCTGTAACATTTTTCTTCTTTACTTCCTTAAAAGCAATAACTTCTAGCCATTTTGAGAAGTAGTCGGTTGCATCCAAGATGTATAAGTGTCCACCAGAGGATTTTGGTAGTGGCCCAATAATATCCAGTCCCAAGCATCAAATGCCCAAGATGCAACAGTCGGGTGCAACACTTTGGGAGGCTGATGGATGAAATTTGCATGGAATTGGAAAGCCCTGCATCTTCTAGCATAGTCCAAGCAATCTTTTACCATCGTTGGTCAATAATATCCCATCCTTTTTATATGGAAGTGGAGCTTTTGTCCAGACTGGTGTGACCTACATACCCCAGAATGTGCTTCTCGCAAAGCTTAGAGTGCTTCATCTTCTCCTAAGCATCACAAGAGTACTCCCTCAAATGATCTTATGTATAGAGTATCTTTTTAATATAGGAAGCATGGTGCACGACGACAGATTTTAGTCCTTCTCCTCGAATTTTCTAAAAGTATCTCGTAGCTCAAGTAATTAATAATGGGTTGTCGCCATTCTTCCTTCTCAGCTTCAGAAATAGCGACAAGATGCTCGAGGTTATTTTCTTCACTTTTACCCTCATTTGGCAGCAGTACTACCCATTTTTGGCAGATAGTAAGTTGTGTTTGATCATTTAGGGTTAACGATGAAGCTAGGGCAGCTAAAGCATCAATCTTCTTGTTTTCTTCGTTGGCACATGTTGAATAGTCACGTCGCCGACCCACCCCATTAATTTCTTAGCATAATTATGATAAGGACGTAGTTCAGGTTTTTTGACCTTGTAACTACCTAAATGCTGATTGACCACTAACTAAAAGTCACTAAAGACTTACAGTTGCAACTGCTTTATATCGACATCCATTTCAAGACCAAGTATTAATTCTTGATACTCTGCAACATTGTTGGAACAAAGTTGTGTCAAAGTGAAGGAGTAGGGAAGAACTTCCCCTTGAGAGGTGACAAATACTACGGCAGCACCAGCTCCTCCACGATGTGCAGCACCATAAAAGTACATCTTCCATGGAGGTTGTACTTCAACAATCATTGTGTCTTCATCAGGTAGTTCATCAGTTAGTTCCCAATCATCAGGTATCGGGTGATCTGCTAAGAAGTCTGCCAATGCTTGTCCTTTTACAACCTTTTGAGGAATGTACACAATCTCGAATTGTTGAAATTGGAGGTACCATCTTGCTAGTCAATCGCTAAGGACTGGTTTTGACATTACAAACTTGATGGGATTTGACCTAGAAACAAGGCGAACGACATGAGCTTGAAAGTAGTGCTTCAACTTTTGAATTGAGAAGAATAAGGCCAAATATAACTTTTTGATTGGCGATTAATTCAACTCATTTGGTGTCATCATCCTGATCAAGTAGTAAAGGGAATTTTCTTTCCCCTTACTATTTTCTTGGGCCAACAATACCCCAATATACCTTTCTTGTGCCGAAATGTATAGTATTAATGGCTTTCCAGGTATAGCGGCTGCTAAAACTAGAGGCTTCATAAAGTAAGTTTTGATACTTTCAAAGGCATTGCTACAAGCTTGGTCCCACTTAAAAGGAACGCCTTTCTGCGTGAGGTGACTGAATGGTTGGCACCTCCCAAATAGGTTTAAGATGAATCTCCTAAGGTATGCTAGCTTTCGTTGCAGACTTTTTAATTCATAGATATCCCGAGGCTCAGGCATTTTCAAAACTGCATCTTCTTTGGCTTGATCAATTTCTATCCCACGATGCTGGATAATGAAACCAAGGAACTTTCCAGAAGTAACTCCAAAGGCACATTTTAATGGATTCATCCTAAGTTGGTACCTCAGAGCAACTCAAACACCATTCTTAAGTCTTTCAAGTGATCGCTCTCCTTTCTTGATTTTACCACCAAGTCGTCGACATAGCATTCGGCATTCTTGTGAAGAAGGTTATTAAAGATATTCTGCATAGCTCTTTGGTAAGTAGCACCAGCGTTCTTCAAGACAAAAGGCATTACCTTTTAGCAATAAATACCCTTTGGGGTACGGAATGCCGTAAGCTCTTCATTTTTTAGTGCCATGCGAATTTGGTTATAGCCTGACGAACCGTCCATTAAATACATTGCCTTATAACCAATAGTAGCATCAATCATCAGCTCTAGAATAGAAGCGGGAATTTATCTTTGGGACACGCATTTTTGAGATCCTTGAAGTCAACCCACACTTGAATCTGGCCATTCTTCTTCCTTATAGGGACAATACTTGAGACCTATGTTGGGTAATTAACTTCACGAATAAAACCAGCTTCAATGAGTTTGTTAACTTCACTTTCAATTAAGGGAACCAAGTCTGATCTAAAGTGCCTTTGAGCTTACATAACAGGACGAGTGCCATTCCTGACTGCAAAGTGATGGACTGCTACTTTGGGGTCCATGCCAAGCATCTCTTTGTAACTCCAAGAAAAAACATCTTTAAACTCCTTGAGTAACTCCATATAAGTTGCTTCTTCATCGGCGACAAGTAAAGCACTTAGATAAGTGGGCCTTGATTCTTCATCAATGCCAAGGTTTACTTCTTTCAAAGCGTCCACTGTTGGCTTTACCCCTTCTTCAAGTTTAGGTGGAGCATCCTTTGCATCTTCATCTTCTTGAGGGTCCCCATCATTGAAGGATATGTGATAACACGGTGAAACGTTCTCGAATTTCTCGTCATCCTCCATTATAGATAAAATACCATGCTCTCTTTGTGAAGTAACATGATATGAAGAACCCACACTTTCTTTGTCTTCATCACGTTCCCTAGTGTAGACCACAGTATATGGCTTCACCCTCAGTACCTCATCACACAAAATCATGAGTTTCGTCTGTCGCCTCATTCTAAAAGGAACCAGACTTTGGAATTCCTTAGAGATCTTCTGAACTCTTGTATTTTGATAATTTCTCTGGAACTTGTTCCCCTTCTTTAATGGACCCAATCTCTCAAATACGGAAGTCCTCGCAGTTGACTTTCCAAGTCGATCAAAGACTGAAGGTCTGTTAGAAGTAGCAGATTCATCTTCTATAGTGATATAATTATTACTTGCTCTTCTTATGGAGATGCGAACTTGCGGAGGTTTCTTGTATCCCAGACCTTCACGTGGTTGCCTTGTAGCAGCTTCTAACAGGAGCTTCCCTAATTTTGACGGTTCATTGGGATTATATCCGGCTTTTGCAAATAGCCTGTAAGTATTAAGATCAAAGCCTCCATTTGTGCGCTTTGTAGGGAGCGCCACATTTTGAGAATGATTTTGGGCCGCAAACCCTCCAAGTAGCATTGAGGATAGCTTTACTGCCTCAATTCATCTGATCAGAAGAGTTAATTCCCTTAGAATATTTGTTTGGAGATTGGATGATTCGCCATCCTCTTTCTTCTTTTTAGGGACATAGCAGAGCGCCAGAGTTAATTTCTTGCCGTGAGACACAATGTTCCCTTTATGAGGTTCATTTGAGATAAGGTGCACCTCCACAACAACATCTTTGGTTTTGTCGGCAACCACCTTAACCTTCTTAGTCGTGGACTCGTCATTCTTGCCATTTATGATATCATCAGCTATTAGCTCTTTCACAATGTGGTTCTTCAAGTAGAACTTTGCGTTGGCGAAGTGTGATTCAGTCTCGGTGAATGGCTCGTCATCAGCAACTATCTTCTTCTCGATTCCCCCCTCATAGTACTTCAAACATTGATGGTAGTTAGATGGAGCCACTATATTCTCATGTATCCAAGGCCTTCTAAGCAAGACGTTGTATGAAGTCTTTGTATCGATCACATGCAACCATGCACTTAATTGCATATCTTCAATGGTGATTCCCAACCTGATCGCACCTATAGATCTTTGCCCCCTTTGGTTGAATCCTTGAATCATGACACGACTTTCTGAAAGTTCATTCATGGGAATACCAAGTTCTTTCACAGTGTGAATTGGCAAGATGTTCATTGAGGATCCTCCATCAACCAAAATTTATTTTACCCTTTCATCGCACATATAGCCAACCAGGTACAACGGGCGGTTATGAGTAGTGTCACCTAGTAGAAGATCGTCATTTATGAACATAACCTTTTTCTCGCAAGCATTAACTTCTTGTGGAATAGACTCGATGAGCTTTTCTAAAGATAGTGCCAATGGTAGGTCATCACTCTTTTCTTCCACATTATCAACATTGCAACAAGAGGCCTCAATACCATCACGGGAAATCTTCACAGGGAACCAACTTGGAAAGAACTCATCCAGGGTCACTGGATGTCTGTCTTTTGAGGGTGGTGTACCTCCAACACTTTTGCTTTCTTCAAATGTTTAACCATATTCCATCTCCTTGGTCTTTTTACCATTATTTCCCTTGTTGGTTGTTCTATCGATTCTTTTTGTGGCGCCTACGACGAGTCACCAACGTCCAACCTTCATCATCATCATGGTGGTCTACTTCGACTTTGTTATTATCTAGTAATTCTTCATCTTTAATTTCTTTAAAACTAAATAATTTATCTGGACTAAATGAGCGAAAGGTGATAGAGACTTGGTTTGTGCTGGCTTTCTCATCTTCATGCTTGATCTTCTTTTCACGAGCCAAGTCCATAACATTGTCCTTGAAGACAAAGCACTTCTCTAGAGAGTGGCTCACAAGTCGATGGTATTTGCAGTAATTTGGGTCATTCGTTTTCCCAACTTCATTTGGCCGCTTCATTTCTGAAAGCTCAATGAGATTTAATTCGAGGAGCTCTTCAAAAATCGCAGGCACATCAGAATCCATAAATGGGTCTCCTTCTCTTGCATTTCTTTTAGAGTCAACTTTCCACTTGGCTTATCTTGGAAAGAAGTGGATTTCATACTCTGCTTCTTGCTCACCTTTATCGTGAACTTCACAGGTGATGTGTTGATACTCATAGATTCTTTGTTTTCAGACTTGGGTACAAACTTGCTCCATTTCCTGACTTCTTGCTTGTCGTTCCCTTTGCGAGGCTCATAGATAGGCAACCTTTCATTTCAAGCGGAGGTCATGCTTAATTCCATGTCATGGGTACGAGTTGCAAGTTCTTCAAATGTGCTAGGCTTGATATATTGCAAGATGTAGCGCAACCCCCGATGCATGCCTTAGATGCACATTTCTATGCCAGAAGCTTCACTAAGCATGTCTTTGCAATTGAGGCTTGCATTCCTCCAATGATTGATAAAGTCAATAAATGGTTCATCCTTTCGTAGACGAGTATTTGTAAGTTCTGTCATACTCACAGTACGTCTCGTGCTATAAAAGTGATTGAGAAAATCTTGCTCTAGTTGATCCCAGCTAAATAGATCCATCCTCGAGGTTTGTGTACCAATCAAAAGTATTTCCTTTTAGTGAGCGGACAAACTGCTTGACGAGGCAATCTCCATATGTCCCAGCATTGTTGCACGTCTCAACAAAGTGCGCCGCATGTTGCTTTGGATTGCCTTTAACATCAACCTGTTGAAACTTTGGAGGTTGATAGCCGTAAGCATCTTCAACATGTCTATCCTTGCAGTGTACGACTTTGTGTATATAAGGGAGGACTTGGCAGAAACTTCATACTTATTCTTAATAAATCCTTCAATGAACTCCTTCAGTTGATCGATTGAAATCATCCTTTCAGATGAGACAGGGATAGCCTTAGCGAATGCTACTCGCCTTGGGGGATAATCAATCTTTGGAACTTCTGGGAGCTTTCCCGGTGCATGTGTGGATTATTCTTCCATCAAAATTCCTATCATTTCTGTTAGCTTATCAATTCTAGCATCTTGATTTTGCATGCACTTGGTCAAGCCAGTGATTGCTTCTGTCAAGTTTGCCAACTGCTCCTCCACAGTTGAAGTGTTTGTCACCATGGCTTGTATGATTGTTGTGGATGATGGAGAGTAGAATGGATTATCACAAAGATTGATCCTCGATTGGCTCAGGTTATGTGGTGTAAATGGGGAGGATTCATCACTTGAAGCATCATCAACTTCCTTTATAGCAGAGTTTTTGGATTCGGGGAGGTCAAGTAGAGCAAGAGTTTTCTTAATCTTTTCAGCAACATCGCTTCCTCCTTCAGGTGTGTTTATGGAAGATCTTTCTCCTTTTGAGGATGAAGATCCAAAAATATGGGTTGATGCGGACGACACTTGGAGTGTTTGTTGTCCTAAAGAGCTTGTCTTGCTCCTTGTAGTTGGTCCAAAGCTTCCAAAGGTAACGTTGAGGATGCTTTCCACATCAGCATAAAACCTGGAATTAGCAGTCTTGGTGGAAGTTGATATGGATTTAATCTGGAGTTAACCTTCTTTGAAGCCATTTCTATGTTCTTGAACTTTGGTGATTGAAAAGTTAAGATGAGAGGTAGAGATTATCCCAGTAGGCTTGCCAGAATTTGTAGACATTAAAATTGCGTCAGGAAAATAATCGAGATCGAAAATATTGCAACACTCGTACTATTTGATTTCAAATAATATGAGTGTACAATCTTTATAATTCCTCTGATTCTTCTTTCCAATAGTAAATAAATTCAAGGGCCTTTGAGCTTTATCTTGAATCTATATTTGTTGCCATGAACGATGATCTTGAATTCAACTAGCATGAACTTTGATTTGAACTTGTACTCCTTAAATGTTGATTTGTTCTTCGTTCTTGAGCTTGAACTTGATTGCTTGAAGCTTGAAACTTGCAGAGAAATTTGCGGCGTTTGATGCACGTTCTCTCTCTTGCTTCTTGTTATAACTTCTGGTGTCTTTTCTGAGTTATGAAGACCCCTATTTATAGTTGTAGGAGGGAAGAGTTGTGATGAGAACAAACACTTTCTGGCCAATTAGACTAAAGTGTGACAAGGCTACATTTGATTGGCTAGAACATGTCACTTGCACATATGGCACGATTTTATTCGCCTTGTAATTTGGCTTTACATGCCTTGTCATTTTGACACGTGGCACGATCCTATTGACTCTTTATTTGACTTGGCGTACCATGTCATTTTACACGTGGCACAAAACTGGGCCTCTTGGAAGATGACTTCTTGGGCCTAATGAAGTGGGCTCATCGTCTGTAGCCCAACTAAATGGGCTAGCCCAATGGATTTGGACTCATTTATTTAACCCATATATATTTTGACTTATATAATTAATCTAATTATATTAGCATAATAATTTATGTAAAATAATATATCTTGAATTTAAAATATAGTCCAAATTATTTTATGGATCTAATTCCAATAAATTTTAAATGCCTACACGTCGCTCGACTCGGCTTCGACTTGATTGATTAATATTTTTGGATAAAATTTCTTTTAATTAATTATAGAAAAGTCAACACAGAACAACCCAAGGCCCGCGCATGTTCCCACCTGTTCCAACAACCATGGTTGTTTCTGAAAGGTTTTAAACTTTTCAGAAACAGTGCCAAAAAATGGCTATAAATATGCCTTGATCCCAGACTTTTTCCTTACGAAATTTTCTGAACTTCTTCTCCTTCTTCTGCACAAATAAATTCTAATACAATTTACAACCATTAAGTGGTTCGTTGTTCACCGGCGCTTTTGGTACCGATATTTTGGAGAGCTAAATCGTTCTAGAGTAAAGTGGTTCGTTGTTCACCGGAGGATAATATTCCAACACCTCGGGTACTTGAGGGGAATAATCTCCTTAAGGACACATTGTGCATTCGGTGAGCTCGATTTTATTCCAAAACGTATTTTCAGATTCTATTTTTGATTATTTACATTTCTGCTTTACTGTTGTTTTCCCTGTTTCTGTTTTTTTTTATAGAAAATTTATTGTTTCATAATATAGTATAGTACTACAGATTACTAACAATCTTAAGGAAATCATTTTATATTGTAATCTGTATTCTGTTTTGGAGATTAAAACCTTTGTGATTTTCTACTCCTTCTAAATTTTTCTATTTCTGATTTGAAGATATAAAAACTTTATCGGAGTATTAAAATTCAGAAATGATTTGAAGAACATAAAAACTTCATCGTTTTCTTGTGAAACAATATATAAAACCTTCAATTTTTGTTTATTAAACATACTAGTTATTATTAATTACAGTACTATTTACTATTTCATTTTCTGCCATTAATTAAACTGCTATGTTGTTGACAGTGAGAAATGGTAATTGAAAAAAGAAATCCTTTTGTGATTGTGCGGCAACGATGATAGCCTCGTCAAGCCGAACTACTGTGCCCCTGATCGAAAAACCGGAAAAATTTTCTGGACCCAACTTCAAAGGATGGCAGCAAAGGGTTTTCTTTTGGCTTAACACACTTGGTATGCAAACAATCACCAGTGAAGACCCTCCAGTGCATGTCGCTGACATGCCAGACAATGAAAAGTTTATGATTGTTGAGGCGTGGAAACAGGTAGATTTTCTTTGCAAAGGCTAATCATAAATACTTTAGAGAATGAATTGTACAATGTCTACAGTGCTATGAATACTTCGAAAGAATTATGGGATGCACTTGAGACGAAGTAAAAGACTGAAGATGCGTGCGTGAAAAAGTTTGTGGTTGCCAAGTTTTTTTACTATAAAATGATGATAGCAAAACAGTTGGAACCCAAGTTCAAGAGCTTCAACTTATTTTTCACGACCTTATTGCTGAATGTATGGTGCTGAATGAAGCATTTCAAGTGGCTACAATGACTGAAAAATTAAGTTAAAAATTATGTAAAGCACAAGCGCAAAGAAATGAAGTTGAAAGATCTTGTGATTTGTCTCAAGAATGAGGATGATAACAAAACAGCCGAGTAGAAGTCGCGTGGAAATTCAACGATTATGGGAGTGAATATCGTCAAAGAGGCTGCTCCAAAAAGTAAGAAAAGGAAGAGGCTTTCTGGACAGACTAAGGAGCAGAACAAGAAAAACAATTCAAGGGAAATTGTTATAATTGTGGAAAAGCTGGTCACAAAGCCCCTAACTGTCGTCTCTCGAAAAAGGACAGAAAAAGGGACAGGCCAACATAATGGAGAAGAATGATGACATTGATGATCTGTGTGCAATGCTTTTGAAATGTAACATAATTGGAAATCCGAAGGAGTGATGGATTGACACTGGAGCCACTCGACATGTTTGTGCTGTCAAAGAGGCATTTTTGACTTACTGTACAGCTGGTCCCGAAGAAGAGCTTTCCATGGGAAATACTGCAACAACCAAGATTGAGGGTTATGTGATGATATTCCTGAAGATGACTTCCAGCAAGGTCTTAACGCTCAACAATGTTCTTCATGTTCCTACTATTAGGAAAAATTTAGTTTCAACTTCTTTATTTGTTAAAAATGGATTCAAATGTGTATTTGTATATGATAAAGTTGTTGTAAGCAAGAATGATATGTATGTTAGAAAGGGCTACCTCACAAGGGCCTTTTCAAACTCAATGTAATGGTTATTGACAGTATTAGTAAAATTTCAGCCTCTTCTTATTTATTGGAGTCAAATGATTTATGACATGCTCATTTAGGACATGTCAATTACAAAATCTTGCGGAAGTTAATAAATTTAGAAGTTGCCTAAATTTGAGTGTAATAAATCAAAATGTCAAATATGTGTCGAATCTAAGTTTGTTAAACATCCTTATAATCCTGTTGAAAGGAATTGAAATCCTTTAGACTTAATTCATACTGACATTTGTGATATGAAGTCGACACCATCTCGTGGTGGAAAAAAGTATTTTATAATTTTTATTGACGATTGTACTTGATATTGTTATGTTTATTTGCTTAATAGTAAGGATGAAGCAATTGAAGCATTTAAGTAATACAAGAATGAAGTGGAGAATCAATTGAAAAAATATTAAAATGATTAGAAGTGATAAGGGTGGAGAATACGAATCTCCTTTTGCAGAAGTATGTTCGGAATATGGAATTATCCATCAAACTACTACCCTCTACACACCTCAATCCAATAGAATTGCGGAAAAGAAAAATCGAACATTAAAGGAAATGATGAATGCTTTATTAATAAGTTCTGGCTTACCGTAGAGTTTGTGGGGGGAAGCTATCCTTACAGCTAATCGAATACTCAACAGAGTACCCCACAGCAAAACGCAATATATTCCATATAAAAATGGAAAGAAAGAAAACCCAACTTGAAATATTTCAAAGTGTGGGGATGTTTATCAAAGGTACAAGTATCTTTACCCAAAAGGGTAAAATTTGGACCAAAAACTGTGGATTGTGTTTTTATTGGATATGCTACAAATAGTAAAGCATGTCGCTTTTTGGTTCATAAATATGATAATCCCGAAATTCATGTTAATATGGTAATTGAATAAGATAATGTTGAATTCTTTGAAAACTTTTATCCGTATAAGACTGAATGCGAGTCATCAAGTAAAAGATCTAAATGACCACGGGAAGAACCAAAGGAAAATACTTCAAGTGAAGAGGATCCAAGGCGTAGCAAATGTCAAAGAACATCTACTTCCTTTGGACCAGATTTTGTGATATTCTTGCTTGAAAATGAGCCTCAAACTTTCAAAGCATCTATGTCATCTTCTGATTTAGCATTTTGATAATAGGCAGTCAATAGTGAGATTCAATCAATTTTGAATAACTATACATGGAAATTGGTTGATTTTCCTCCAAGAAATAAGTCGTTAGGTTCGAAATGGATCTTTAAGAGGAAAATGAAAGTTGATGACACTATTGACAAATATAAGGCAAGACTTGTTGTCAAAGGTTATAGACAAAAGGAATGCCTTGATTACTTGGACACTTACTTGCCAGTAACGAGGATAACATCTATTAGGGTGTTAATAGCACTGGCACCCGTGTAAGATCTTGAAATCCATCAGATGTTAAAATAGCTTTCTTAAATGGAGAATTGGAGAAAGAAATTTAGATAGAACAACCTGTGGGTTTTGGGTTCCTGGTAAAGAAAAGAATGTGTGCAAACTTGTAAAGTCACTTTATGGACTTAAACAAGCACCCAAACAATGACATGCTAAATTTGACCAAACAATGTTGGCAAATAGTTTTAAAATCAACGAGTGTGACAAATGTGTTTACATTAAAAATACTCAAGTCATGAAATCATTGTTTGTTTATATGTTGATGACATGTTGATAATTAGCAAAGATATGGCAAATATAAATGCTACTAAGCGCATGCTGGCTAGCAAATTCAACATGAAAGACTTATAAGTTGCTGATGTGATCTTAGGAATCAGAATTCACAAGACTCCACAAGGTTTAGCATTATCAAAGTCTCACTAAATTAAAAAATTACTTGACAAGTTCAAGTATTTGGATTTCAAGATTGCCAAGACTCGAATTGACGTGAGTTATGCACTTCAAAAGAATGAAGGTGAAAGTGACTCACAACTAGACTATGCAAGAGTATTGGGAAGTTTGATGTATATCTTAATTATAAGAGACCAGATATAGCATGTGCTATTAGCAAACTAAGTCGGTTTACAAGTAATCCTAATCAAATACATTGGATGGTAATTAAATGAGTTTTGGGGTATCTGAAACATACCCAAGACTATGCTCGGCATTATAACAAATATCCCTCCGTGATTGAGGGATATAGTGATGCAAATCGGATCACTGGATCATCTGAAGTTAAATCCACGAGTGGATATGTTTTCACAATTGGGGGTGGAGCAGTGTCTAAGAAATCATCCAACAAACATGCATTGCCGTTCTACGATAGAATCTGAATTCATAACTTTAGACAATACTGGTAAAGAAGCTAAATGGCTCCGAAATTTCTTGAAAGATAGTCAAGCGGCAATAGGTAGGGCAGAGAGTGTTATGTATAATGGAAAATCTCGTCACATACGACAGAGACACAATACCGTTAGATAACTAATCTCTAGTGGTGTTATTATAATTGACTACATGAAGTCAAGAGATAACGTGTTGGATCCACTTACAAAAGGCCTATCTAGAGAGGCAGTTGAAATATCATCAAAGGGAATGAGGTTAAGGCCTAGGACAAGTCATCATGGCGGTAACTCTACCTAGCGAACTGGAGATCCCAAGAGCTAGGTTCAAAGAGATCAAGCAAATTTATGAATGACAGTTCAACATTGTCAAATAACTCAACCCATTCTCGTGATGAAGACAATGTTCAAAAATTAGGGTAAAGCATTAAGGCTTTTTGATGAGTTAATAAAGCTTAAAGCTTCTTAATGATTTGCTAAGTCTGGCAGGATATGACCAGATATAGTGTCTATAGTATTACACATTTAGAAATCACCTATGTGAGTGTGAAGTGTAAGCCGCTTCAAGGGGAATGAAAGTAAAGGCCCATTCTCTAAGCACTCATGAAACCCGGCGGTGTTCATGGCTGAAAAGAACACAACCGTGACAACCATAGATGATTAAGGGTTGATTGTGTGACTTATTTTGTCTAGGTATACAACAAAGTTCGACGGTTCAATGATATCAAATCTATCGATTGATCGAGTATATCCGATATAATTTCACTACGGAAAGTTTAAAGGAAAACTTACTTATCCAGATGCAATTAATCCTTGCATGTAAATCACATACTCATCCATGCATTCCTTTGTCATATAGCCATTTCCCATTCGTGTGGGGGATTATTGAGATTAAAGGTTGGTGAATGGGAAATAGAGGGAAGAATGTGAAGGGAAAGTGAGCTCCCTTATGCTTTGGAAAGAGCAATTGTCCCTCATTGGTAGCGGAAAGAAAAGGAAATGTGATTATATTGAGAAAGCATTTTCCTTGGTGTTAAATGGGTTGGAAAGAAGGTAAGTCTTGCGTCGTCATTGCTCGCTCGCTAGGCTTGGCTTAGGTTTCGGCTTTGGCTTCGGATTTGGTTAACGATTGATTGATTCTTCTTGCTATTTGATTAAAAAATACTTTATTCATCTATAATAAAAGATTCATGATTGTGCTAAATAAAAAAGATCGCACAATAATGATTAATAGGTTGGTGTTGAGTAAATTTAATTTACCTTTTTCTATTCCACCACGTGAATTCCTTCAATTGCATTCAATAGCTTATGTTTCGGCATAAGCTCTTCCGCGTAACCCCTTCCCCTGAAGCCCCTTTTTGATTCTTCCAAATTTAGTTACTTTGGGCTTTAGCCCAAATATCTTTCTTTTTATAACCCCTTCACCTGAAGCTCCTTTTTTCGTATTGTATTTTGGGACTTTTTGGTATGTTCAGATGGGGTTCCGAGGAGCTCGGGTGAGTTTCGGGGTAGTTTTAGACCATTTCGGAGTTGCATGCATTGCTGGTGTTCTGCTGATTTCTAGTATTTCAGTTCTTCTTCATGATCGCGAAGATGAGGCCACGATTGCGAAGTGTTTTATGGGGTTGGCTGATTTTCTTCTTCGCATTTGCGACTGGATGATGGCGTTCACGTAGCTTTGAGAGGCCTGGGGTATCGCGTTCGCGATGTAGTGTTGTGTTCTTGTTGAGGAGCTGGGAGTTGGTGGAATTTTTCTTCGTGTTCGCAAATGTTGCCATCATTGTTCATCGCGTTCGCGAGGTATGTTCCATGAACGTGAAGCGTGTTTTCCATAGGCAGCGAGTATTGTGCTTCGCGAACGCGATGCTTCTTCCGCGTTCGCAAAGGGTACCCCTGGAATAGTATATAAAGTACTCTATTTCGAAGGTCTTGGTCATTTTATCATATTTTGAGTTTTGGAGCTAGGATTTGGGAGATTTTGGAGGTGATTTTCACCACATGGATTGGGGTAAGTATTTCCTACTCGATTTTGATTATACTCCATGATTCTATCTTCGATTTTGGTATTTGATTGATGATTCTAAAAGAGAAATTGGGGGATTTTATCTAAAGTTTCTCAAAGTGATTCATTGAGTTTTGAACATCGATTAGAGTGGAATTTGAGTGAAATTAGTATAGTTGAACTCGTATTTGAATGGGTTGTCGGAATTTATGAGTTTTGTCGGGTTCTAAGGTGCGGGCTTGGGTTTGACTTTTTGGTTGACTTTGGGTAATTGATTACTGATTCGACCTTTATCATTTGGGTTTGTTTCCTTTGGTATTATTTGATGATTTTGAGTTGCTTTTGGCTAGTTTCGAGTCAGAGGTTGATTTGCGCGGAATTGCATTTCTAGAGTATCGATTGGCTTGCTTGGTATTTGATTTGGCTTGCTTGAGGTAAGTAACACATCTAAACTTGGATTTTATGGTAGATATCCCTAAGAATTATGATGGTTGAGATGGGTTGGGGGTGACGCACGTGCTAGGTGACGGGCGCAGGTGCATGCACCGATGTATTCATGATATAGATAGTTCTTAGGCTATTATATACCTTGTATTGCTATCATGCTTTTTTGATATCATTTTTTCTCTATTTATGTGACTATGTGGGATATTATTCATGCCAAAAATCATGCCTAGGCTACATGTTCAATTGTTTGAGACATGATAAGGCTATTTTCGCCACGTTGAGCTATTTGCCTTAGTCGTAGTCGTACTGTACAGTCATGATAGTACATCCGCATCTTATATCTCGATCTCTTTGCACTTTCAATATGTTGTTTCACATGTTATTAGTGTCCTTGTACGTGACACGAGATTTGACTGTATTTGAAACATATTGTGTTATTCTGTGTTATATAATTGGATTGTGTTCTGTGAGATGTCTGCATACTAAGACTTGAGCGGATTGTTGACTGATGTGGGCCATAGAGCTGTATTGATTTGGATATTTGGATCGGGTTGCATGCCGCAACGGTTATATTGACATCTAGGTGACGCATATGCCAGGCCTCACATTGGGCTAAGTTGTACTAATTTGAGGCTACGTGTGCGAAGGCCCTACTATTGGGCTAAGTGATTATGATTAGCGGTTGGGTAGAATTCAACCCTCCAGAGTCTGATATGCCAGCAGTGAGTGCAAGTACAATGTTATATCGTGCTCGATGATGGGCAGTTATGCAAGCACCCGTACAGTGCTAAGTGTGATTATTTTAATGGATCCACAGTGATGAAGCGAGGCATTTGAGCCAGGCACCTGGAGTATGCTAAGATTATGTGTACTTAATAAGTTAATTGTGAAGCTGATTACTTGACATGTGGGCATAGAGATGTACCTTCCTTATGCTAGAAAATGACATGACATCTGATTACTTGACATTTATATTTGACATGTAGGCATAAAAATGTACCTCCTCATGCTAGACACTGACATGACATCTGATTACTTGACATGTATATTTGACATGTAAGCATAGATATGTACCTTCCTCGTGCTAGACAGTGATATGGCATCTGATTACTTGACATGTATATTTGACATACAGGCCCTCATGCAAAGTCTTATCTAATGTTGTGGATTGGGAAAAATACAGTTCTTTTGATAAACTCATGTTTAATTAATTTCAGTGGTAAGATTTAGACTGGGACTTTTATACTTGAAAATCATGTCTATTTTTCTGTATCTGTGAACTAGCCGGGCATTACATCTCCTGAGTTATATACCTTTACTGTCTTCACTATACTGTTATGAACTTTTATTGGCTATTGATGTTGGACTCCGACTATTTTCCGAGCTTGTCATTGCTTTCAACCTAAGGTTAGATTTGTTACTTATTGAGTACATGGGGTCAGTTGTACTCATACTATGCTTCTACACCTTACGTGCAGATCTTGGAGCTGATGTTTTTGTGTGTGGCGGGAGCCGACATTAAAGATGTACCTGCTTTCTGTACATAGCTACCACTTGTCCTTGGTAGCTCTAGATTTGCAAATCTGTTTATGTATATTTCAAACAAATGATGTATTTAGTTCGTAGCGGCTTTGTAAAATTCTAAGTCTTAGAAGCTCATGATTAGTATTACCAATCCTTGGGATTTTGTATAGAAGTTCAATTATTTTATTCATTGACTCCCATGTACTTATTTGATATGTGTTGACTGTTAATTGGCTTACTTAGTGGGTTGGGTTAGGTGTCATCACGACTAGTTAGATTTTGGGTCATGACAAAGTTCATACCCAAGTCTGAAAGTAAAAAAGCTATGAATGTCACCACATCATCTGTGAAGTTCACAACGAAGGTGAGCAAGAAGCAAAGTATGAAATCTACTTCTTTTCAAGATAAGCCATATAGAAAGTTGACTCTAAAAGATATGCAAGAGAAGAATTACCCATTTCTGGGTTCTGATATCCCTATAAGTTTTTAAGAACTCTTTGAGCTAAAGCTCATTGAGCTTCCGGAGATGAAGCGACCAAATGAAGCTAGAAAAATCAATGATCCAAATTACTGCAAATATCATCGACTTATAAATCACCCTCTTGAGAAGTGCTTTGTCTTCAAGGATAAAGTTATGGACTTGGCTCATGGAAAAAATATCGTGCTTGAAGATGAGAAGGCAAGTGTGAACCAAGTCTCTATCACCTTTGGCTCATTCCATCCAGATGAGTTATTCACTCTTGAAGAAAGTAAAGATAAAAGAAATACTAGAGAATAACAAAGTCAAAGTTGATAAGCCTGATGATGATGAAGGTTGGACGTTGGTGACTCATCGTAGGCTCCACAAAAGAAGCCCACAAAAAGAATCAATAGAACAACCAACAAGGAAAATAATGGTAAAAAGATGAGAAAACATAATTTGATGAAGCATTTGAGGAAAGAAGAAGTGGAGGTGCACCACCCTCAAAAGCCACGACATCCGGCGACATTTGAATGAGTTCTTGTCAAGTTATTTCCGCACGAAGATTTCCCATAAGGGTATCAAGGCCTCTTGTTGCGGTGCTGATAAAGGAAAATAAACGAGTAATGATCCACCATTAGCACCATCTTCGGAAAATCCCATTGAGTCCATTCCGTGCGAAGTTAATGTTTGCGAGGAAAAGGTCACATTCATGCATGATGACCTTCTGCTAGGTGACACTCCTCCTAATCGTCCATTATACATCGTTGGTTATATGCAAGATGAAAGGGTAAATTGAATTTTTATTGATGGAGGGTCCTCAGTAAACATCTTGCAAATTCGCATCATGAAGGAACTTGGCATTCCTATAGATGAAATCTCCAAAAGACGCTTGATGATTCAAGGATTCAACCAGGGGGGAAATAGCGATAGGCACAATCAAATTAGAGATCGCCATCGTAGATATGCATTCAAATGCATGGCTGCATATGATCAATCCAAAGACTCCATATAACATCATGCTTGGAAGGCCTTGGATACATGAGAATAAAGTGGTTCCATATACCTACCATTAATGTTTGAAGTACTACAAGGATGGGGTCGAGAAGAAGATAATTACTAATGACAAGCCATTCGTTGAGGCTGAGTCGCACTTCGCCGATGCAAAGTTCTACTTGAGCAACCATGTTGTGAAAGAACTAAAATCTGATGATATCATGAAGAGCAAGAATGATGAGTCCACAACTAAAAGAGCTGAGGTGATTGTTGATAAAGCCAAAGCTGTTGCTGAGGAGATACACCCTAACTCGAATAAATCTTATAGAGGGAACATTGTGTCTTACAGCAAGAAAGTAACTCCTGCGCTCCGCTATGTTCCTAAAAAGAAGAAAGAGGAGGGCGAACCATCTAATCTCCAAACCAATATGCTTAGGGGGTTAACTCTTCCAATCAAACAATTGAGGCAATAAAGTTATCCTCGGCACTACTTGCAGGGTTTGTGGCCCAAAATCATTCGCAGAATGTGGCACTCCCTGCGAAGCTTATAGATGATGGCTTTGATCCTAATGCTTACAGGTTTTTTGCAAAAGCTGGATATAATCCCAATGAGCCATCAAATTAGGGAAGCTCTCGTCAGAAGCTGCTGCAAGGCAACCACGTGAAGGTCTAGGATACAAGTAACCATCACCAGTTCACATCTCTATAAGAAGGGAAAGCAATAATCATATCACTACGGAGGAAGATAAATATTTCACTTCCAGTAGGCCTTCTATCTTTAATCGACTTGGAAAATCAACTCTGAGGACTTCCGTATTTGATAGATAGGTCCATTATTGAAGCGGAAAAAGTCCCACAGAAATTATCAAAGCATAAGAATACCTAGTCCGCCCAAAATCCAGAAAATCTATAAGGATTTTTAAAGTTTGGTTCCTTCTAGAATGAGGCGACAAACAAAACTTGTGGTTTCATGTGAAGAAGTACTACAGGTGAAGCCATATACTGTGTTCTACACCAAGAAACGTGATGAAGATAAAGAAAGCATGGGCTCTTCATATCACGTCACTGTAGAAGGCAAGCAATGTGTTTCATCTCTAATGAGGGATAACGAGAAACTAGAGGATATTTCTTGGTATTACCACATACATTTCAGTGATGGGGATCCTCAAGAAGATAAAGATGCGAAAGATGCTCTACCTGAACTTGAAGAAGTGGTGATAAAAATGGTTAATGCCTTAAAAGAGCTTTACCTTGGCACTAATAAAGAATCAAGGCCCACTTACCTAAGTGCTTTACTAGCAGTCGATGAAGAAAGAACTTATATCGAGTTACTCAAGGAGTTCAAGGATGTCTTTTCTTGGAGTTACAAAGAGATGTCTGGCTTGGAACCTAAAGTAGTAGTCCATCATATTGCAGTCAAGAGTGGTGCTCATCCTATTAAGCAAGCTTAAAGGCATTTTTGGCCGAATTTGGTTCCCTTGATTGAAAGTGAAGTTAACAAACTCATTGAAGCTAACTTTATTTGTGAAGTAAATACCCAACATGGGTGTGAAGTATTGTTCCCCTGATAAATAAGAATGGCCAAATTTGAGCGTGTGTTGACTTTAAGGATCTCAACAACACATGTCCTAAGGATGAATTCACGCTTCCTAATCCAGAGCTTATGATTGATGTTACCACTGGGTACGAGGCAATGTCATCCATGGATGGTTCTTCGGGCTATAACCAAATTCGCATGGCACCAAAACATGAAGAGGTTATTGCATTCCGCTCCCCAAAGGGTATTTATTGCTACAAGGTAATATCTTTTGGCTTGAAAAATGCTGGTGCTACTTACCAAAGGGCTATGTAGAATATTTTGATGACCTTCTCTACAAGAATGTCGAATGTTATGTTGATGACTTGGTGGTAAAATCAAGAAAGAGGAGCGACCACTTGACAGACTTGAGAATGGTGTTTGAGTTGCTCCGGAGGTACCAACTTAGGATTAATCCATTGAAATGTTCCTTTGTAGTTACTTTTGGAATGTTCCTGGGTTTCATTATCCGACATCGAGGGATTAAAATTGATCAAACCAAAGTAGATGTCATTTTGAAAATGTCTGAGCCTCGGGATATTCATGAATTGAAAAGTCTATAATGAAAGCTAGCATACCTTAGGAGATTCATCTCAAACCTAGATAGGAGGTGCCAACCATTCAGTCACCTCATGAAGAAAGGCATTCCTTTCAAGTGGGACCTAGCTTGTAGCAATGCCTTTGAAAGTATTCAAACTTACTTGATGAAGCCTCCAGTTTTTGCAACCCCTATACTTGGAAAGTCGTTGATACTATATATTTTGGCACAAGAAAGATCTGTTGGAGCACTGGCCCAAGAAAATAGTGAAGGGAAAGAAACTCCCTTTACTACTTGAGCATGATGATGACACCAAATGAGCTAAATTATTCGCCAATCAAAAAGTTATGCTTGGCGCTAGTCTTCTTAATCCAAAAGTTCAAGCACTATTTTCAAGCTTATGTCGTTCGTCTTGTTTCTAGAGCAAATCCCATCAAGTTCGTGATGTTAAAACCTGCCCTTAGTGATCGACTAGCAAGGTGGTACCTCCAGTTTCAATAATTCAAAATTGTGACATCCCTCAAAAGGCTATAAAAGAACAAACGTTAGAGGACTTCTTGGCAGATCACCTTATACCCAGCGATTGAGAGCTAACTGACGAACTACCTGA
Organism: Nicotiana sylvestris; assembly: GCF_000393655.2. Classification (NCBI taxonomy): domain Eukaryota; kingdom Viridiplantae; phylum Streptophyta; class Magnoliopsida; order Solanales; family Solanaceae; genus Nicotiana; species Nicotiana sylvestris. The sequence continues at coordinate 110,503,723 of NC_091064.1, forward strand.
TGAGGACACAATGGTCATTGAAGCTCAACCTCCATTGAAGTGTACTTTGATGGTTCCTCACATCGTGAAGGAGCTGGTGCATGCGTAGTATTTGTCACTTCTCAAGGTGAGGTTCTGCCCTACTCCTTTACTTTGACACAACTCTACTCCGGCAATGTTGTTGAGTATCAAGCATTAATACTTGGACTTGAAATGACTGTTGATATGAAGCAGTTGCAATTTCAAGTCTTTGGTGATTCCCAGTTAGTGATCAATCAGCTTCTAGGTAATTACGAGGTCAATAAACCCGAACTACGCCCATATTATGATTATGCTACAAAATTGATGGGATGGGTTGGTGAAGTGACATTAAACATGTGCCTAGGAAAGAAAACAAGAAGGTTGATGCTTTAGCTGTCAAGTTACTATCTGCCAAAAATGGGTAGTACCACCGCCAAATATGGGTGAAAGTAAAGAAAACAAACTCGAGCATCTTGTCGTTGTTTTATGAAGCTGAGAAGGAAGATTGGCAACAACCCATCATTGACTACTTTAGCTATTGGATACTTCTAGAAAATCTAAGATGAAGGACTAAAATCTGTTGTTGCGCACCGTGTTTCCCCTACTACAAAGATGCTCTATACAAAAGATCATTCGAGAGAGTACTCTTGTGATGTTTAGGGGAAGAGGAAGCATTCCAAGCTTTGCAATAAGCACATTCTGGGTATGTGGATCATATCAGCCTGGACTAAATATCCACTTTCATATAAAAAGGATGGAATATTATTGGCCAAGATGGTAAAAGATTGCTTGGACTAGGCTCGAAGATGCAAGGCTTGCTAGTTCCACGCAAATTTTATTCATCAACCTCCTAAATTGCTACATCCGACTGTTGCATCATGGACATTCGATGCTTGGAGATTGGATGTTGTTGGACCGCTATCAAAATCTTCTAGCGGACATTTGTATATCTTGGCCGCAACAGATTACTTCTCAAAATGGGTGGAAGATGTTGTTCTCAAGGAAGTAAAGAAGGAGAATGTTGCAAACTTCATCCGAGTAAATATCATTTATCGCTTTGGCATTCCTCGTTACATAATAACGGATAATGGCAAGCCATTAGACAATAGGTTGATGATCAGATTTGTGATATCTTGGGTTCAAGCAACGTAGCTCTTCTATGCACAATGTTGCTGCCAATAGTCTAGCTGAGGCATTCAACAAAACTTTATGAAACTTGTTAAATAAAGTCATCTCAAAATACAAATAAGATTGTCATAACCATATGGAAGAAGCTCTGTTGGCATATAGGACAACTTACCGTACGCCAATACAAATAACTCCTTATTCACTTGTCTATGGGGTCGAAGAAGCTTTGCCACTCGAACGTTAAATATCTTTATTACGATTAGCTATTCAAGAATGGATCGCTGATAAAGAAAATGCTTGACTTCGACTAGTAGAGTTGGAGTCTCTTGATGAGAAGAGGTTAGAAGCTCAATAGAGCCTTGAATGTTATCAAGATAGATTGTCTCGTGCCTTCAATAAAAAAGTTCGCCCAAGATCCTTTCAAGTAGGAGATCAAGTCCTTGCCATACAAAGACACATTATTACTTCCCATAAACCTGTAGGGAAGTTCACTTCAAAATGAGATGAGTCATATATCGTGCAAGAAGCTTATTCAAGTGGGGCTTACAAGCTGGTTGATGTAGATGGCATAAGAATCATCCCTATTAATGGCAAGTTTTTGAAGAAGTATTATCTTTGAAAGAAACAAGCTCCTTAACGCAAGAGCATAAAATGCATTATCTCCTGGCCCGCAAGAATATACACTATGTACGGTCTTAAAAAAAGAAGAAGTCTGCTAGGTTGAAAACCTCGAAAGAGGTGGCCTAGACAAAAGTTAGGATGCTAAAAAATAAATAAATAAAAAATATTAAAAAAAATTAAAAAAACTCACTCATTCTGAACTAAAGTATGACTTGATCCTCTTCACTGAGGTACGTAGGCATCTTAAAGTTTCATTCTAAGTTCAGTCGCATAAGTTCAAAAGATACATATTTCCCCAATCATTGTCCAAATGAAGTATGATGGAATTTAATCCATTCAATCAACACTTGAAAATTGGGCTGAAATACCATTCTTTTGTTGAGTTTCGGATCCCATATGATTTTAAAAGGGTAATCCTCCATGGTAATTCGGTATCTTCAATGGGACGACTATAGTCTTTTAAGAGGTTGTCAGGTATTTGCATTGAAGTCTGGAAATTTGCTATTTATTCATGTACATCAAACCTTCAAGTTTGTTGGTCTTTCAAATCTGCTCCCTGCCTTAAAAAGAGGAAAAGAATAGAGGCATCAAAAAAGGGAACACAAGTATAAGAAGAAAAATTACCTGGTACGGTGTTTCTAACTCAGTAAGACTTAAATCCATGATATTTGATGAGAATGAAGCTCTTGAATTCTGATTTCTAGAAAGCAAAGCGACGCGTGATCTCGAGGCTTCTATACCAAAACATAAAAGTTTTGGTGAAGTCGCGCTAATTTGGAACTGTCGGTATATCATAATCTAAAGTTGACTTCAAAATATTATATGAAACTATCCTTAAGGAATTAAATTTTATATTTTGGATATATTTTAGATTTGGAAGTTTAGTTTCCAAAAGTTAAACGGTTCATGATTTCTACGTTCCTACATCAAGATACAAAAGTTTTGGTGACGTCACGCAAATCTAAACTCGTCGGCGTATCAGAATTTAATGTTGATTTCGAAATATTATCTGAAATCATCCTTAAGGCATTAAATTTTATATTTTGGATATGTTTTAGATTTGGAAGTTTAGTTTCCAAGAAATCAAATGGTTTATGATTTTGACGTTTCTACGCCAATATATCATTTTTTTGTGGGTCTATGCAAATCTGAAATTTTCAACGTGGTGGAATCTAAAGTTAGTTTCAAAATATTATCTAGGGCAATTATGAAGGTATTTGATTACGAATTATGGATATGTCTTAGATTAAAGTTTGATTTTGAAAAATCAAATGGTTCATATTTTTGACGTTCTCACATCGAGATATATATTTCCTACCACAAAGGTGCAAAGGTGATGAATAATATTATCTTCAAAGAAAAAGGAGGATGCATCTTCAAATCAGAGAACTTTGAGACATGAACAACAATGATGTTTAAAAGGAAGCCAAGTTCTATTATGTGGACATCAATACATCATGCTAAGCAAGGAACTATTGATATTGAACCGCAAAGAAAAAAAAGAGACATCAATGAAAACACGTGATATAAAGTAAAATAGAAAGAGTTTTCATTTCTAAGAATAGCCGCTAGTTAATCAAATGCAAGAAAGTAAAAGAGGCAAATAATATACTCTATATAGGCTAATTTAAGCACAACTTGTAATTCACTAATTCTTGAAGGGTGACTTCTAAGCGTTGCCTCTTCTTCTCCGCGTCGACCAAGTCATCAGTAGTCGCCAAGGAAATATCGGAACATCTAAGAGAAGAATCACTTGGATCTCTTATCCAAGAGAAGAAGCATTGTTTGCAGTGAGGTCATAAATCTTAGCATGAATTTCAGCCCAAGCATCCAAGATGAAATTCTTGCAAAGAGTCAAGACGACATTTCTTCCATCAAAGATAGAAATTGTTGGTGATGATCGTTTACAAAAATTAGTCCCCGATTTTATTTTAACTCCACCATGAGGAATGGAAGTTGACTCTAAATTTGACTTATATGTTGGAAGTGATTTTCTTGAGTCTGGCTCCGACACAAAATCACTACTACCTTGTGGCTCGCTTTGGTGTGACGCTATGGAAATGTTGATACTATTTGGCTGCACGGAAAATATAGACAGTTAGTGAAGTCACTTGGATATCATGGGATAACAAGAGAGTTTTAATCATCACCTCTTTAACAGCCGTCAAAGTCCTTGAAGCACTGTTAATGCTGTCAGTAACCTGAACTACATCCAAATCACTGTCTCTTTGCTTGTTTGAATATAGCTTTACCCACTTGAAGTTTTGATCTTCGTAACTGCTACTACTCTCATTTTGGGATGGTCGGTTGTTGGAAGTAGGGACAATGACACCTAATGTATGGGAACCTTCATTAGTTTGATGAGCCTGAGCAGGCGTCTTCTTTTTTTGAACTTTTTTATGTGGAGGTCCTTTGATTTTGCGTGGTGCAACCACATTAGATTTTAATGTAGGGGGATTATCTTCCTTATTATTCTCTTGAGGTATGTCCTCCAAATAGGTAATAAAGTTTGGCCCAACATTGTCCACCAAAGTTTTTAGATTATCCTCAAGAAATTTTCCATGTGCTTGTTCCCATCAAGACATATAATTTGTGTAGAGAAGCGTCTTTGCAGAAGCTCCTGTTGAGGGAAAGGCTGCCCGCGACATAGATCGATACAATATGCAAATCCGCCAAAATCTAAGTCCTTCATCCAAAGGGGCACTGCGGATATTATTCTCCAAAGAACTAGGGACATTTTAGTAAAATCCAAACCAACGCCCAAATCGATGCAGACTATAGTGCTCGATAATGAAGGAGTTACCATACCTCAAAAGGAGATAGTTAAAACATAAGCTCATGAAGTGATTTGACTCTAACTCTGGTGCAAGCTCGTTGTCCACAAAATAATAAGGATGTGACTTAGTTAACATGGCTGCAGTCCAAACTATATTTTCCCCATCATGGATGCGTTTTCTTGCATCAATCTTGTTAGAGTATCTCACTGCGCCCTCTCCCAAGTATGCCACCATCAATAGAACAACTGGACCATTAGGTAGCATATAGTGGGTTTCGAAGTACTAAGCAAGCCAACTATAAATATAATGGATAGGAAAACATACTTTGACTTGATCAAGTTGTGAAGAACATGAAATATTATTCAAACCATTATAGATGCTCGCCAAAACTGGAACTGCAAGACTAAACTGTCATCCGATTGCCATCATGCTTGCTATTTTAAAAGTCTTTGGTAGATAAAATCTTCTTCCTTATGGGGAAATACAAAAATGCACAACCAACATGATAAGAAAGCATCAAGATATGTGTCATCTTTCTTTTCAGACCTTACCTTAAGCTTGGAAAAATACCGCTTCTTCATCACTAGACCATCTAGTTGTCTTGAGTATAAACCCATTGGGATTATGCGTTAACTTTTAGCGCGCAGTTTTCTTTTCCTTCCTGGGTGGGGCGAGTCCGTATCTTAAAGCTTTCTTATACCAAAATTTTACCTACTTGCTCAAATAAACCTTTTAGTTAACACTCGCACCTTACTTAAGATGGTGAAAGGCAACAAACAAGTATTCGCAAGACCGATGAATGAATCTCAGTTTCTTTTTGTCTTTACCGGTGAGCTCCTTGGATTCAGGTATTACTTCCTTGAAAGGGGAACCCTCGATGGGTAAGCCTCCAAGGGTATGTAAGTCCCAAAGAGAGATAGATAGTTCACCGGTTGGTGTTAGGAGTGTGTTCATCTTTGGGCAACAGGCTTCGTAAAATGCTTGTAGAATATTTGAATTTCGATTATAAGTGAAAAGCGAGGCACAAACGGCATCATAAATCTTCGCTGTATTCAAGGCCTGTTGGCTTCTATCATATATGTCCTCATCCCATTTCCAATACGCTGGAATATGATGATACTTGCCTTTAATTGTTATGGTATTTCCTCAACGTATCTATCTTTGAATTATGCCACGCTCTAAGCTCGAAAGGGTGATAGTAATATTTACACAATGGACCAGCGCTTGGAGGGACCATGTCTTAGATGATCTACTGGAACTTGGTTTATGCTCCAAAGTCCAACACATGAAGCGTATTCCTCAAGGAAGGCCACGAGCCAGCATATCGTCCAACTTGTGAAGTATGAGTCAAAAGCTTGGTTTGTTCTGTGCCATCTTCAGTCTCAACTTTGATATTTAAGTTTGGAGGGAGAGGAACTGTAGTCTCTGAAGTTTACCATCTTTTCAAGCTGCAAGGTACAAAATAAGTCATCAAAGACCAAATCACGAATACAAAAATAAGTACGAAAATCTTAATTGGATGAATCTGTTGTCGAATTTTGGACGGGGAAGAGTTGCCATCCCTTTGCGCCCAGAGATTATCCCGCCAGTTTTCGGATAGGGATGAGGTGCCATCCATTTGCGCCCAAAGAATATCCTACCGATTTTTGGATGGGGATAAGCTGCCAGCCCTTTGCGCCTAGAGATTATCCTGCCGGTTTTCGGACGGGGATGAGTTGCCATCCCTTTGAGCCCGAAGATTTTCCCACCAATTTTCGGAAGGGGATGAGTTGTCATCCCTTTGCGCCTAAAGATTATCCCACTGGCTTTCAGACGGAAATGAGTTGCCATCCCTTCGCGCCCAAATATTATTCCACCAGTTTTCGGACGGGGATAAGTACCCATCCTTCACACCTTAAGATCGCCTTCTTCATGTGCAGATCATCTTATTAAAAAAGAACATAACCTTCTCGTTTGACCTAAAAAAAAAGAATGACAAAGGAAGAAAGGCAAAAGTAAAGAAGAAGAAAGAAAACTACCTTCACGCTGGTACTGCCGAGTGGGCAAAAATAGACTTACAATGCTTGTAAATACTAAAATTGATGTTGATTGAATAAATGATGCGCGACTATTTATAGAAGGAGTGAGACGATTATTGGAAGATTAATAGCGAGGTGGGACTGGGAGTTTGCTAGAGTCCAACAAGAATTTGGTATTCTAATTCAACTAGAAGAAAGTTACTGGCTTTGGAATTTGCCTACATAGAATCCAAGTGAGAAGAGGACAATATTAGTTATATTTATAGTGAACTAAGGAAAGAATATCCTACGGATACAATGATAGATATCCACATGGATTTAGCCTAAAATACCATTATTCAAGTCTAGTACATTGAAAATGGAGGTACCTAGAAGTGGCATGGAACGTTTTTCATAAACACATGTACGTACGGAGTTCTTTTACTCCTAGCCTAGTCTTTAAAATCCACACAACAAGTCTTGAAGTAGGGGGCATCTATAGGCATGTAAAATTTATTGAATTCAAATTCAATTTGGACTATATTTTAAATATATTAGTCTAAATAAATATTATGGGTTAATATAATTGAATTAAGAGATTTTTACATTCCTATACACTATATGAAACTATATTACTCTCCCTACTCAAGTTTCACTTTAATTACCTCTTATATACAAAATTACCAATTATGTACATTTTTAGGATAATTAATCAATTCCTACAATCACTACCACTCCCCCCACGTTTCTCTTTCCACATCTCATCCCTCTCCCTCACGTATCTTGCACAAAAGAGCAGCAATTTCACCATCGATAGCCATTAAAACGCTTTGAAGCTTTGAATTCAAATTTAGGTTTTCAAAAAACATTATTTGTTTGAATTGGGTGTTGTTGCAAACAATTGGGAATTCTCTCTATGTATCTCCCTATATCTCAATCCCTAATTCCAGTAATGTAAAGAAAAGGAAAAGAGAGCAGTAATTCCACCATTAACAACTATTAAAAAGCTTTGAAGCTTTGAATTCGAATTTGGATTTTCAAAAATCATTATTTGTTTGGATTGGGTGTTGTTGCAAACAATTGGAAATATTGTTTGGAGTTTATATCTCAATTTTGAGGGTGTTTTGGTGAAGATTAGATTTGATTTTGGCTGAATTTCAGATTGAAACTCGAAGAAGAAGACATGACATACATTATACTGCAGAAATTGTAGTAAAGTTGTAGTAAAATTATAGAAAAATTGTATTATGTTGTTTATATATATATTTTTATTTATATATTGTATGAAATATATGTATGAAAGTTGAACAATATTATATAAAAATTATACTTAAGTTGTATGATATTGTAGTTGTATATAACTGAGTAGAAATAATGTATGAAAATTGAAGATAAGTTGTAGATAAGTTGTATAATATATAATTAGTTGTATGAAATTTGTTTTTACTATGTATAAAGCAGATACAAAATATACAAAAGACATATTGTATAAATTTTGTATAAAATTTGTATTTAAGTTGTATGTTATTGTAGTTGTATTTAACTGGGTAGAAATAATGTGTGAAAGTTGTAGATAAATTGTATAATATATAATTAGTTGTATGAAATTTATTTTTACTATGTATAAATCAGATACAAAATATGCAAAAGACATATTGTATAAAATTTATCTTTAAGTTGTATGTTATTATATTTGTATTTAATCGGATAGTGTATGAAAAAATTCCCATGAATAAATTGTGTGCATATAAAGGAATTCATAATATGTTAACAAACTGACAACGTGCAGTTGTTAACGAGAAGTGATGCATTCCAAGCACATAAAATGTATAACAATGTGCAGTTAGATGGGAAGTCTGTTAAGATTGAAATAGCTAGTTTCAACCCAGAATTTCCTTTGTCAGCTCGTGTAAATGTAGTTGGCGGAGCGAAGTGGAGGAGGACAGGCGTATGTTAATCGATTAACCATCTCTTTCTTTGATTGAGAATTTTGTTTGTTTCATGTATGTGTATGTCTGAATGCTCACTATGATCTTATATGCTTAACTTTCTGTATTCTTTTTGTCTTACTAAGTCGCATGCGGTGGATGTATTATGATCAAATTGTGCCTTATAGATTCTAGAGTCTGCTCCAATTGAATTGCTCTATTTCAGGCTAGAATTCCGAAGATGGATTAGCATCTATTTCAATCTCTGTTTTGCTTTGTTGATAACAATGGGAAGTTATTTAGCGAATCAAGAAAATAAAAAAGAAACTAAATCTCTAAGGTTATTTACAAACATCAATTTGAAACTTTTGGAAAGGAACCAACTAATGAAAAGTGTTTTTGATTTTGACGAGGAGATTGAAAAATCAGAAGATGATTTGTGAAAAACATATGAGTGGAAACATAGGGAAAGAGAAGAAGAGAAAAAAAAAGGTGTAACTACATCCCTTGATTGAAGCACAAATAATGGATTGGGAGTATTTTAAGGTGGATTGTATATATTTTGTAAACAAAACTTGTTTATGCCGGGTAATTAACTAAACATAAAAATTAAGGGTAATAAAGTTTCAAATAGTGTATAGGAATGAAAAAAATCTTTTGGATTAATTACTTAAGTCCAATAAATACTGACTGGGCTAGCTCATTTAGTTAGACTACAAATGATGAGTCCACTTTATTAGGCCCAATATGCCATCTTCCGAGAGGTCCAGTTGGTGTCACGTGTCAAATGACGTGGCACGCCAAGTCAAACAGAATATCCAATAGGATCATGTCATGTGCCAAAATGACAAAGCATGCCAAGAATTAAAAGGCCAATAAAATCGTGCCACATGTGCAAGTGACATGTTCTGACCAGTCAAATACGACATTGTCACGCTTCAATCTGATTGGTCGGAAATAGTTTGTTCTCATCACAAACTCTTCCCTCCCACAACTTTAAATAGGAGTCTTCATAACTCAGAAAAGACACCAGAAATCATAATAAGAAGTAAGAGAGAGCTCCTAGATCAAGCATCACAAATTTCTCTACAAGTTCCAAGCTTCAAACAACCAAGTTCAAATTCAAGAAATCAAGCTCAAGTTCAAGAACTAAGAACAAATCAAGGTTCAAGGAGTTCGAGTTCAAATCAAAGTTCGTACTAGTTGAATTCGAGATCATCGTTCATGAAAATGAGAACATATTCAAGCTCAAGCTCAAAGGCCCTTGAATTTATTTACGGTTGGAAAGAAGAATCAGAGGATTCATAAATGTTGCAATACTTATATTATTTGAAATCAAATACTACGATTATTGAAATATTTTTCGGTCTTGATTATTTATTGATGCAAATTTATTGTCTGCAACACATATTTTTATGATTTTAAATAAAATAAAATAGAATACAAGAAGCGTCTTTAAAAGTTGGAAGAAGTTCAAGTGTTAATGTAGATATTAAGTTTTTTTTGGAGCTCCGACCTTCAATTAACCTGTTAAAAGATCTCGATATCATACAAGACTAAATTCATCGACCATTATTTCTAGAAAATAAAACTCATATTAGAAACTTTTATTTGTTTAATTTTAAAAGAATAACCCATTTCTCCAACTATTTTTTTTATTTGTTTCTCCTAACAGACTAAATTGTTTGACTCAAAAGATATTGAAACCTTTTTGAACAAATCAATCAAAGATGAAGGGGTAAATCTTAGTCAGACATAATTAATTCCAGATCAAAGAGGTAGCAGCACGGGTCATATGTAGGGTGAAGGGAATGTAAATGATCTTATTGAAATTCAAAGTTGTATCTCCTATCAATTGATGAGGAGATTGCTTTACATGTTTTTCTAGAACTTCGTTCTATCTCCCAGAAACAATAGAAGAGGGCTATTTTGGCTTTTCTAGAGAGATAGCAGGAACAACCCCTGGTTGAAAGCTTTCTCTGGCTATATATAGTCATGGCACCCTTGCCCTTTGCTTGGTTGGACGTCCTCTTGCCGCCAATGTGTCTTAGTCGTGCTTTTAGACGCCGCCCTCATCGACTCATCGGGTGTCAGGGAGGAGAAATGAAGTGGGATATATTAACTTTCACTGCCCGATTACTTAGGCGAGACGTCGATCAACTTGATCGTGATGGTCAGATTTTGACCAATACATAAATATCATTCAAAAGTTATAAACTCAGATTTTATTAACGAAAATTATACTCCTATATTATAGCAGTGGAAAAGCAACCATTTTAGAGCCTGCCTATCCAGTTACTCCAAGTCGCCCAAACCTAAATTGTTACGTAGATATAGGTAAAAATAGCACGGTATAGCTAGTTTGCGGACTGGTCATTCAAAAATAGCCAGCGTTTATCAAGTCAATGAAAAATAGCTACTATTTTGCTGCAACAGATACCGATCCAGCATAATATACTGGAGTTCGATGCACCTGTGTATTGTCACACCTTCTTTTTACTTACACCCCCGGAAGGGAGTATATAGGAGTTTTTCCAATTAAAGGACAATCGAAACGGGATTATTTATTTATTAAATTCAGAGTCGCCACTTGGGATAATTATGGTGTCCCAAGTCACTGATTCAAATCCCGAATCGAGGAAAAGATTGACTCTATATTACAGTCCGCGAACCAGAAATCCGGGTAAGGAATTCTGTTAACCCGGGAGAAGGTGTTAGGCATTCCCGAGTTTCGTGGTTCTAGCACGGTCGCTCAACTGTTATATTCGACTTAATTATCTGATTTAAACAATTATGAACCTATGTGCAAATTTTAGCTTATCAACCGCTTTTATTCATTTTTAGGAAGATTGCAACGTTATTAAAACACGTCTTGAACCACGTCACACAAATGCACCCGCGGTCCACAACACATTTTATCTAACATTGTTGAGATTTAGATTTGGGTCACATAAATGCGCACCCGAGTTTAGGAAGGTAAATTATTAAAATAACGCGCCTAAAGCAACTACGCATTTGCAACTTTGCGAGGGCCATGGAAAATTCACTAAATGGCACGTCTCGAATTCTAAGGATTAAAATCAATTAAGTGAGGGCCATAATTTTTGAGCTTTTATTTGGCATGGCATGCCTCACTTTATTTTAAAAGATTTGTACTCAATTTAAGCAACTTATGTATGTTCATGAATTATTTCTTAAACTATTTTGAGATTATGGCAAGGTTGAGAGCTATAGATATAGTGTTGTTGGAAGTCAAAAATATTTTAGCTATTTGGAGTATTAACAAGCTATTCACATTTGGAAATGTTTACAACTTACTATTCATATTATTGAAACAATTAGTAAAGCAATATAATGGTTATATCTAGTGTTCTACTCTATCCAGACCTCAAAGATTAACATAAACTTGTCGAAACTCATTAAGGAAATCATCTTTCAAACAAATTACATTGTCATTTTGTAACACAACATATGGTAGTAAATTAAGGAGCATACAAGTATATATATATTATAGGCAGTAAGCATTTATGACATATAAATCATATTTGCTTCTACGGTCAAGGAATTCACTCTCAAGAATCAACACTCATTTGAGCATTAGAGAATTATCCATTCCTCTAAACAATACTTAATGATTACAACTAAATATAAATGAGATAAAATAGAAATGGACCTTGGTAAAAATTTTCTGATTAAGGAATCCAACAGCAAAAGTACACTAAGAAATGTCGACAGCAAAATGGCACTTCGACAGTGGAAGTCCGATTGAAATGTTAATAGCAACAAGAACCTTGACCGGAGAAACCTGTAGTGACCTCGAATAGAACCTCGACGAATGCTTTCAGGTTTAGCAGGAGCTTGAAATTTCGAAATGGAAATCAACAATCTGGACCGATTTTTGAGTCTAAGAGTGCGCTTGAGTTGACAACTTGGACTGAATTTCAAAGTGACTTATGGAAAATGCCAAATTTCCATCACTGTTTCGTTTCTTCACTTCCACCTCTATCTGCCAAAGAAATCATTAAGCGAAAGGAAGAGAGATTTAGCCGTTGCCTTTTGTCTGGGAGGTGGAGTTCGATCGTTTTCTCCAAATCAAAGAGATAATGAATTTTTTTGATGGGGTAGGTCAGTCGTTCTCTCTTGGGAGCTCCGGTACCTTTTGGATTGAAGAGGAAGGTCCTTTTTATAGGTTTAGGGTTTTAGGGCTATATTTAGGTTAAGGGGTATGGGCCTAGGAATTATGGGCTAGGTCCAAAAATTAGGCCTAAAAATGGGTTGCTCGAGCCCAAATTTTATTCTTTTCCCGCGAACAAGACTAAAATACTACCTTATTTATTAATTAATCCTACTCAAGTAAAATAACTATTAAAATAAGATCAACCCTTAAAACAAACCCATTTTTAGTATTTTTCAAATATCATACTAAAATAAAAATAAGGTACTTTTTTTTGTATATATTTTTTAGTTTTACGAAAAGTAATAAACTAAAAACAACTAAAAAGAAGAAATAATTTTGTAATAATTTTTTTTTTGATAAAATAAAGTAAAAGAGTCGAGACTAATTGAAATATCGATATTGGGCCCAAACTAAATATTTTATGCTAAAATGGGTGAAATCTCAGGGAGGGTCAAAAATTACATGTCTACAGTTGCCCCTCTTTGACTGGAAAGACGAAGTATTTTCAGACAAAGAACGACTAGACAGGTTTTTTGACCCGACCCTTATTTGGAGAGACTAAAACTAAGAGAGAGGGGAATGTGACCGAGCTCTGGTATCTGAGCTGCCTACATATCCTTGGCTATAAAGGAATCAGTCCACGTATAGTTCAGAGGTGAGTGAGATGATGGAGTATGCCGAGGTAGAGAGCCGGTCGAGGTGACATTCCGTCGAGGTTCCGGTCCGCGTTCTGTTATTACATCAAAATCAAAAAATGAAAAAGACTAACTAAACCTGTCAACTGAGTTACAAGATTCCTATCTATAAGTCTTCTAAAGCTTGATATTGAGTCTTGAATGGTTCTTCATGCAGACTTTAGATTTGAACCTTGGCTCTTGTTAGCTGCAGGTGCTAGCTCGTTCTTCTTCAGCTTTTTGGATCAAAACCGGACCTGTAATGCTTGTGACTTCCACCATGTCTTAAGCAGTTCACATCCTCCATCAACTTCTGCATTTGGATTAACTTCTTGCCCTTCTCCTTTTTCTTTATTGTGACTAACTTCTGTTGATCACCTCGGACTGTTGACTCGCATTTTTGCCGCGAGCTTCTTTTGTTGCTGACTTGAATTGTAATTTGAGATGCTTTCCCTTTCTCCAGGTGGATACCTGATTGCTGAACTCGAATTGTACTTTGAGATGCTTTCCTTTTCTCCAAGTGGACGCCTGACTACTGAAGTTGAACTGTATTCCCCTGCTCTCCAGGTAGGCTCCTGACTGCTGAACTTGAACATTTTCCCTTGCTCTCCAGGTGGACGTCTGATTGCATGAACTTGAATTGTATTCCCTTTCTCTCCAGGTGGGCTCCTGACTGCTGAACTTGAACGTATTCCCTTGCTCTCCAGGTGGGCGTCTGATTCCATGAACTTGAATTGTATTCCCTTGCTCTCCAGGTGGGCGCCTGACTTCAACAAAATAGACAAAATAAAGAAAAATTTTCTGCCCCAGTTTGGGTATCTGGACACATATGTAAGCGTAAAACGAACCACATTACCAAATATCAATAAGAACTTGAAAGTTAAACTTGAGTTATACTCCCTTGTTCTCCAGGTGGGCTCCTGATTGCTGACTTGAAATTTATTCCCTGCTCTTCAGGCGGGCTCCCGACTGCTGACTTGAAATGTATCTCTAGGAGGGCTCCTGACTGCTGAACTCGAATGTATTCCCTGCTCTCCAGGAGGGCTCCTGACTGCTAACTTGAAATGTATTCCCTGCTCTCCAAGCGGGCTCCTGACTTCAACAAAATAGACAAAAACAAAGAAAATTTCCTGCCCCAGTTTGGTAGCTAGGCACATATGTGAGTATTAAACTGAATCATATTACCAAATATTACTAAGAATTTGAAAGCTAGGTCCCATTATCCAGGGGGGTCCTAACAATTCTTACCTAAACGACAATTTTAAATCTAAGTTATATCTTCTAAAGGTGTGACTTCCGCTAAATCTTGTTATCTAAGAGGGTCTTAAAGATACATCCCATTATCCAGGAGGGTCCTAAAAACTCCTAATTACATCTTGTCTTAAACATGCAAACTTTGAAACTAACTTATATTCCTTGGGGTACATTTATGCTACTTATGATTGTTTCGATTTTTAAACTAGGTCCCATTTTACAGGAGGGTCCTGAAAACTCCTAATTGAATCCTATCTTAAACATGTAAACTTTGAAACCAACTTATATTCCTTTGTGGTACATTTATGCTAGATTATTCTACTCATGATTGTTTTGAATTTTAAACTATGCCACATTTTCCAGGAAGTTTCTGAGAGTTTACGGTCAAACCTATCTGGTGCTTGCTTTTCCTTGCGGAGGGTTTCTCCGAAACAAACGAAATTTTCTTCCCCTGTTTCAATCAAAGAAAAATCTTGTCAGTTTAAAATGCGGTGGTTGGTTTGTGGTCTTGACTTTGAGGGCAATTGCTCCTCCACTTTCCATGATAACTTTGACTTCCAACTGAAGACCTTGCTAACCACTTTCTCTGTCATCCTTATCACAGAAAATACCTCTTCTCCGTTCAGACCCAATACCCTCTATCTGTTGCATTGCTTCATGAACTGACATTTACCAACCTTTGTGTTTTACCAAAAATACCTTTGATCTGTCCACCTAACACCCTCCATCTGTTGCATCGTGCTCTTGTGTTGACATGTATTGCACCTTTGTATTTCTTATGAATTCCAAAGCACGTTAATTGCTACCAACTCAGTGCGCTTGTTGTTCTTTCCTAACTTATGCCACTTTGATGTGCTGTCCAGATCACATTTTGTGCAATTGGAAAGCTGGTAGCAAATTTTGAAGTCATTTCTCACTTATTCTAACCAAACGGACTCAGGAAGAAGAAGTAAACAAGACAAAAGGAACAGAGTAGGGACAAAGGAAAGAGATGATTCCTAACAAGAAAACTACAAAGTAGAAACCTATCAGATGTGGATACCAACTCTAATGACCATGACATGCACATGTTGATTAAGTGGCCTAATCTGTCAAACAAGTCTGATGTTCAACTCTTGTTATACCCCTGAACCGTGAAACTGGACTTCAATGCTCCGATTATCCAATCTGATTCACAATCCTTATTCGACTTGTAGTGCCTGAAGGGTTTTCACCATCAAGCCTCTCTCATTCTGTTCTTTCTCTCAACTTACCGTCACCTTACGGTGCCCGCGAGGGTTTTCACCAATAAGACTCTCTTATTTTTGGATTTCTCTCAGCTCTCGTAGCCCTACGGTACTCGTGAAGGTTTTCACCCATAAGACTCTCTCATTTTCATTATTTTTCCGCTTGGACCAGAGTGTTGCCCCTAATATGAATTACCTCTCCTTGCTTGACTTGGCATCTCTCGAAGACTGATCGGAATGTCTTTCTTTGGATCGTCACGTGGGCTTTTGGATAGGGTTAAAAAGAAAGGATATCAAAGGCTCAAAACAATTCACATGGGTTCAAAATTACAACTTTCAGAATCAGATTTCTTACAACAACCACAACTTCTGCCTCAGTTTCTTGCTTGGGGACTTTTGGATTTTTATTTTGATGAGACCAAACCGTGAGGCTGCCTACATATCCTTAAAAAGAATCAGATCGAACGTAGTTCATGTCATAGGAATTACTTTGTTTGTTGTGATTTTTCTTTTCTTTTTCTTTCTCTTTCTCTTTTTGCTTTCTTTTTCTCTTTTTGTTGTTTTTCTTCTTCTTTTTCTTCCTATTCTTTTTTTTCCTTTTTTTTTCTGATTTTCATTTTTCTTCTCTCCCTTTTCGTTCTTTTCTTTTCTCTCTTTCCTTTACTTATCTTTCACGCTTGTGTTTCTGATCTTTGCTACTGATTCCGAAAGAGGGGTATGAAAGAAAATAAACAAGGCTCAAAGGGGTAATGAAAGATAAGGTGTTTAGATAGCAGAACAAAATGCCTTCGTCATTCCAATCTTCAAAACATGCCAAGTACAAGCAACACAATTAAACAAACCAAGGAAAACATTCGTAACATCTTTTGATTGCGCCAGACTTGATGACCATATCCACACGTTCGCCTTCTACATCTGTTACATACAAAGCACCATTGGACAACACTCTCGCTCTCACTACCACGAACGGCCCCCTATAAATTTGGGGAAAACTTGCCGTTATCTTCACCCGATGCAGCATGATGCATTTCAATAGTGTATTTTTATGTTCTATCTGCCCCAGTTTCACACAATTCGGGATTGAAGTGATCTCAAAATGCCTTCGCTTATTTCCCTCAAATGTCCCTACATCTTCAACGTTGTTTTGTTGCTTCATGACTAAACTAATTTTTTAAACCAGGTTGAGAATTACACGTACATGTCATGTCACTAGAGTCAATCAGGAAAATAACTATAAAAAGAGAAGGGGACTAAATGAAAATGACCAAAAATTACAGAAAACAAAAAATTGCATTAGACAGATGGTGAAAGGGTTTGAACAACAAAACAAACAAACTAAACTGGGGTCACAAACCTAGAACAAACCTAGACAATACTAGACCGGCTATTATGACTAAACAAACTAGGGAAAATAAAATGATAGAAGGGTTTGAGTCCCAAGACAATATCCGGATTACAACCCTGAAATAACCCGGACAACAGAAATGACAACAATAAACCACCAAAACTCCTCCCTAACTAACCAAGAAATGAGCGTCTTTCCAATTGTCAAGCTCGGCATCTTAGCCATTGAATTCCGCATCAACATTACTAGGACCCTCACAAACCTCCATCACATTGTTCTTAATAAATTGCTTTTGGGTTCCCTTTGCTAGCTCGTTCTTAAGATAAACCTCTGATAGCACTGAAACTTTGCAACACGTGGACCTTCGAGGATCTCAGAAGAATTCTCATATTCCTTTTCAAAACAAATCATACTCACCATATGCATCTCATTACGAACAGGCGATGGACTTTGGCTAGTGTCTGCTGCATCTGGATTTTGCACGACAATGTCACCTGCATCAATAAGCTTTTGAATTGCTTTCTTCAAATTCCAACACTTCTCTATGTCATGCCCCTGGGCATCTGAGCAATATGCGCACCTTTGAGAAAAATCAAACTTCTTTGATAGAGGGTTTGGCATTTTTATATGAATCGGCTTCAACATGTCCAATTGCTTCAACTTTTGGAACAAACTGGCATATGATTCTCCAATAGGGGTGAAAGCCTTTTCTTTTTTCAGTGACCTCTCATTCTTAAATGCTTGATTGGGCCTGAAACCTGATCCAGGAGGTTTTCGGTAGGCTCGTGGGGGTGGATAGGCATTTTGTGGAGTTGGGTACTAGGAAAATGATGTACGATTTTGGGAGTTCCGTGGAGAGAAGTGGCATTGGGGAGGATCATGGTGCATAAGGATATCCACGGGGACGATGTCGAGGATGGAAGTGTTGATCGGGAAAGCCCATTGGATCATTTTTTCTTTTTCTCTTTCTTCCACCCAAGCTTACTGGGATGTTTTGAATGTTTTTCGATCAACTCATGATTTTGCCTGACTTGATTCCCTCTTCGACTAGCTCCCCTATTTTTAACACATCATTGAAAGGCTTCCCCAGAGCCGGGATCAAATGACTGAAGTAGGTGGGCCCCTGAGCTTGTAGGAAAAGTTCAACCATTTCTTCTTCACCAATCGGGGTATTGACTCGAGCAGCCTGCTCCCTCCATCTGAGCCCAAACTCTCTAAAGCTTTCCTCTGGCTTCTTTTCCATTTTAGATAGGGAAGAACGGTCTGGGGTAACACCCGATCTATATTGAAAGTATCGAACAAAATCTGGAACCATGTCACCCAATGTAGGCCACTTACCAACATCTTGGCGATTATGTCATTCCAACGCTGCCCCAGTCAGGCTCTCACTGAAGTACGCCATCAACAAATCATCTTTTTCGCTAACACTTCTCATTTTATTGCAATAATCCCTCAAATGGGCTACCGGATCCCCACACCCATCATACAAGTTAAACTTTGGCACTTTAAACCCCGCAGGCAGACGAACGTCCGGGGACATAGACAATTCTTTGTAAGACATGCTACCCTGGTCTCCCGTTCCTTGCTTGTTCTTTAAGGACTATTCTATGCCTTTCAGCCTCCTGGGTATCCCATCTCGCCCCTTTCTTCCTGTAAACTTTTCATTTTCAACATGAGGCTCATCCCGCGGGCCCTGCTTGTATGAGTTGGGAACCTTGTGGGCAACCTCTGAGGGGTAATATTGGGCGTCGTGAGCTTTGAGTGGGTGTTCATTGTTGGGGATGGTGGATAATACAGGAGGGCGATTTTAGGGAGAGGTAATTGGAGGATGAGTGATGGAGCTACTAAGACGGTTGGGAAAGCTGAGATAAGCGGGTAGATCTAGAGAGTATGGAGGATCATCTGGCATTGTGTTCGGAGCTTGAGTAAGGGTGACATCTAGGAATCTAGGTGGTGGCGGGGGTGGTACCTTCCCAGTCATCCAAGCCTGATACATGTCTGCCATGTGTTGTCTCAACATCTTTACCTCTTCAACCAACCCATTGTCCTGTTCAACCAACTGCTTTCGAGCGCCGGTATCAACCAACTTAGTTATGTTGTTGTCTGCCATTGCCTTTTGACCTTATATTGTAGAGAAGAGTTACCACTTTAAAACTACAAACCAACCACCCTTCTGATATGAATATAACAAAATGAAGCCATCACGTTAGCGTTAGGGCATTTAACATAATATAATATCACATTGCGTGTAATGCACCTAGTCGCAATTATTGGTTCTAAAATGACTTCGAGAGTATGAAGGTCATTTGGCATCATCCCAATTTGTTCATTTCAACCTCTCTTTTCTTTGTTTTTCTAGCACTTCTTAGCTCACTCATTTTCCTTCCCCTTTTTCTTTCTGATTATCTCTCTTTTTCTTTCTTCTCATTTCTCACATCCCATGACTTCACCCCTTTTTTCTTCTTTTTTTTCTTTTTCCTTTTCTTTTAATAAATAAAAAATGATTCGATCGAACCCTGTGTAGGTTGTCTACGTATCATGATGTCGCATGAATTAGATCTTTGCGTAGTTCGGGAAGATCAGGAATAAAGGAAACAAACTGACGTTCTCTGTTTCTTTTTCTTTTTCTTTTCTTTTTACCTTAATGACTACTCTGCTGAGAAAAGAGAAATAAATGAAGCAAATCTTTTTTTGAATTTTCTAAACTTAATGTTCTATAACCTATTTTAAACTCAAGCTTAACGGATTTTTTTCTTTTCTTTGAAACAAATACTCTATTAAGGAAAAACTCTAGAAGAAAAAGATATTTTTTTTATTCTTTTTTTTTAGGAAGAAAATCTAAAGAGTGAACCACAGAAAAATATTTAGAATTTTCATTTGATATTCTGATGCAAGGTTTCGAAACAAGCAATGAAAAAGATAAAACAAAATATTTTTGGATTTCAATTTTGATTGCCTAAAGAAGAATTTCTAATGATAAACAATGGATTAAAGTATGTTTTTTTTCTATGTACAATATCCTAAAGTTCTAATGAAAATAAAAATAATTATTTTTCATTTTTCACTAATTTCCCAAAGAAACACCTCAAAAGAAAATCTTTTTGGATTTTGGGATTAACACCTTAAAGAAAGCTTTTAAAGAAGTACTAAAAGAAAATTCTCTTTTTCTTTTTGAATTTTGGTCCTAATATACTAAAGGAAACATAAAAATAATTCATTTTAAGTCCTAGATATTAATTGCCTAAAGGAAAACAACCTCAATTTTATTTTCATTTCTAGAATTAGTATTCTAAAGAAAATTTATAACAAAATATAAAATGCAACATCTCTTTTTTTTTTTTTGGTTTTTTGAGTTACAACATATTTTTCAAATATAAAGCAGAAAATACAATAACAAAAGGCTTGACATTATTGTACAAAACTAGAAAGTAAAAGACGACACAAAATGAAGAACAGACTCAAAACTTAAAAATAAAACAAATCTCCTCAAGCAACTACTGACTGAGCGATCCTGACCGGATGGTCACGGGGTGTCTGTCATGCTCAAACTTCGGTAAATAAATCCACACCTGTATGAGAGAACTTTAAATCAACACTATGTGAGACAATAACACTCCCTGCTGGACACATGGAAGACATGGTTGATGCTATTTTTGCAAACTGGCTTATTTGGCCAAAAGGTGGCTAGAAGTGCAAAATTTGGTTATGACCCCGCAAAGCCAAGAACCTAAGATTTACTAGGAAGACTGGACCCTATGTGGGTTGCCTACGTATCACGCCCCGAAAGGCGAGAATCAGGTATGCGTAGTTCGGGCAAATTGGATACGTGCGAGAAATAAAAATAACAACTAATTTAGAGAAAATATTCTTTTTTCTTCTTTTCTTTCTTTTTTTTTTTTTGAAAAATGATGAACATGTAAACTCTTCTTTTTTTATTTTCTTTTTCCCTTTTTTTTTATTTTTGATTTTTGAAAAATGATGAAAAAGTACAAAAATCCTTTGAATATTTCAAGATCTCTTTTTTTTTTCTTAATAAAATGTAACAAAAAACATAATTAGGCCCCACTCGCTTTATCTTCACACTTCACCCTCTCTTTTTCTCTTTTTTTTTCTTCTTTCTTTTTTCATTGTTTTTTTTCATTTCTTCATTTACTCTCAGCTATCATTGGTCCGCCAAATGACCCTTTTACCCTTGAATAAATGCAACATGTAACACATAAGATGCATCAGGATGGTCTTTTATTTTTTGGGGTATAACTGTCCTAGACGGACCCAACCCCTGTGTTGAGTCCCCAAAGTTGAATGCACATGATGCAAGCAAACGTTCCTACTAGGGATCCGGCATGAGGCTGAATTATTCTAGGTTCAAAACCTAGGTATATGTTCTAGGCTGTGTACCCGAGCGGACAACTCGAGCCGAGGAGGGGGCTATATATCGGGAACCAAAAGGTCATCCGGCTTAGTAACTTGTCCGAGCCTCTTTCTTATTTCAAGGTATGACACTAACAGAATAGGGAGTCTCGACCAGCGAGCACATCCCCGAATATGTGAAGAGAAGGGTTTCGTAACAGTTTATATACAGTTAAGATAATATCAAAGCGGTAAAAGCAATATTTAACACATTAGGCCCAACATGTGAATAAAATCAGATAATAAATAAAGCCAAATACAACAATTATTCTAAGCTCGAACTCTAAACCCTGAACCAGGGATTCTGGGTTTGATGTCCCCAGCAGAGTCGCCAGAGCTGTCACACCTCCTTTTTACTTACACCCCCGAAAGGGAGTATATAGGAGTTTTTCCAATTAAAGGACAATTGAAACGGGATTGTTTATTTATTAAATTCAGAGTCGCCACTTGGGATAATTATGGTGTCCCAAGTCACCGGTTCAAATCCCGAATCGAGGAAAAGATTTGACTTTGTATTACAGTCCGCGAACCAGAAATCCGGGTAAGGAATTCTATTAACCCGGGAGAAGGTGTTAGGCATTCCCGAGTTCCGTGGCTCTAGCACAGTCGCTCAACTGTTATATTCGGCTTAATTATCTGATTTAAACAATTATGAACCTATGTGCAAATTTTAGCTTATCAACCGCTTTTATTCATTTTTAGGAAGATTGCAACGTCATTAAAACACGTCTTGAACCACATCACATAAATGCACCCGCGGTCCACAACACATTTTATCTAACGTTGTTGAGATTTAGATTTGGGTCACATAAATGCGCACCCGAGTTTAGGAAGGTAAATTATTAAAATAACGCGCCTAAAGCAACTACACATTTGCAACTTTGCGAGGGCCATGGAAAATTCGCTAAATGGCACGTCTCGAATTCTAAGGATTAAAATCAATTAAGTGAGGGCCATAAGTTTTGAGCTTTTATTTGGCATGACACGCCTCACTTTATTTTAAAAAGATTTGTACTCAATTAAAGCAATCTATGTATGTTCATGAATTATTTCTTAAACTATTTTGAGATTATGACAAAGTTGAGAGTTATAGATATAGTGTTGTTGGAAGTCAAAAATATTTTAGCTATTTGGAGTATTAACAAGCTATTCACATTTGGAAATGTTTACAACTTACTATTCATATTATTGAAACAATTAGTAAAGCAATATAATGGTTATATCTAGTGTTCTACTCTATCCAGACCTCAAAGATTAACGTAAACTTGTCGAAACTCATTAAGGAAATCCTCTTTCAAATAAATTATATTGCCATTTTGTAACACAACATATGGTAGTAAATTAAGGAGCATACAAGTATATATATATTATAGGCAGTAAGCATTTATGACATATAAATCATATTTGCTTCTACGGTCAAGGAATTCACTCTCAAGAATCAACACTCATTTGAGTATCAGAGAATTATCCATTCCTCTAAATAATACTTAATGATTACAACTAAATATAAATGAGATAAAATAGAAATGGACCTTGGTAAAATCTTTCTGATTAAGGAATCCAACAGCAAAAGTACAGTAAGAAATGCCGACAACAAAATGACACTTCGACAGTGGAAGTCCGATTGAAATGTTAATAGCAACAAGAACCTTGACCGGAGAAACCTGTAGTGACCTCAAATAGAACCTCAACGAACCCAACAACCTCGACGATTGCTTTCAGGTTTAGCAAGAGCTTGAAATTTCGAAATGGAAATCAACAATCTGAACCGATTTTTGAGTCTAAGAGTGCGCTTGAGTTGACAACTTGGACTGAATTTCAATGTGACTTATGGAAAATGCCAAATTTCCATCACTGTTTCATTTCTTCACTTCCACCTCTATCTGCCAAAGAAATCTTTAAGTGAAAGGAAGAGAGATTTGGCCGTTGTCTTTTGTCTGGGAGGTGGAGTTCGATCGTTTTCTCCAAATCAAAGAGAGAATGAATTTTTTTGATGGGGTAGGTCAGTCGTTCTCTCTTGGGAGCTCCGGTCCCTTTTGGATTGAAGAGGAAGCTCCTTTTTATAGGTTTAGGGTTTTAGGGCTATATTTAGGTTAATGGGTATGGGCCTAGGAATTATGGGCTAGGTCCAAAAATTAGGCCTAAAAATAGGTTGCTCGAGCCCAAATTTTATTCTTTTCCCGCGAGCAAGACTAAAATACTACCTTATTTATTAATTAATCCTACTTAAATAAAATAACTATTAAAATAAGACCAACCCTTAAAACAAACCTATTTTGGTATTTTTCAAATATCATACTAAAATAAAAATAAGGTACTTTTTTTTTGTATATATTTTTTAGTTTTACGAAAAGTAATAAACTAAAAGCAACTAAAAAGAAGAAATATTTTTGTAATAATTTTTTTTTTGATAAAATAAAGTAAAAGAGTCGAGACTAATTGAAATATCGATATTGGACTCAAACTAAATATTTTATGCTAAAATGGGTGAAATTTCAGGGAGGGTCAAAAATCACATGTCTACATGTATGAACTCCAGCATATTATGCTGGACTGGTATACTTTGCTGGCTCGAGTATAATATACTGGAGACTGGAGCACCGGTGCTCCAAACTCCAGTATATTATGCTGGACCGGTATACTTGCTAGAACTCCAATATATTATGCTGGAGTTCTAGTGTACTTATGCTGGAACTCCATCATATTATGTTGGAGTTCCAGCATACTTATCTTGGAACTCCAGTATAATATACTGGAGTTCAAGTATACTTATGCTGAAACTCTAACATAATATACTGATATATTTTTTGGGTTTTGAACAGTGTTTTCGCTCAAATTTATCTTTACATGCAAGCCGACCGTCTATTTAAAAAGATATTAAAAACAAAAAATTTGTTTGAATAGAAAACTGGGGCGAGTCGTTTCTCTACTTCCCACCGGCACGCGTTTCTATTTCTGTCCCCGCCGCTGCAGAATTTCGATCTCCAATCTCCGATCATCTACCATCTGAAGATTCTCAGTATTTCTGATTAAATTGCTTTCTTCACCACTATGGTAAGTTCTTGCTTCTTGTAGTATCTTTTGTTTTTCTTCTGAAAACTGAAAATTAATTTTACTTTTGGCTGCCATGGCTTATAATTGAACTGAAATTAATTGTTGCTGGCTTTTCCTTGGTGCTAATTCAATATCACTGGAGCATATACTGTAAATGTGTAGAGGAAATTGAATTAATTCATAGTTTAAATTTACGACGCTTTGAAGATGATCTGATCATTTTTTTGCCCTTATTTTGGATTAGGAGCGGATGAGTCATTTTCTTGCTAACTTGAGTTTCTGTGATGTAAAATTTCGATAATATTCATGCAAATTCTCTATGTTCTTCAGTTTTTTTTTTTGCCCTTTTGAATTTGGATTTTCATTCTTTTGTAGGACGGCCAAATTGGAGGCGGTAATGTACTGGTGCTTGCTGAGGATGTTATGGTACCAGTTAGTGTGGTATCCAGTGCAATCAGCATCGTAAGGAAAGAGGGGATTGAGAAGTTGGACCCTAATATTATTACTCAAGCTTCATCCCAGAGTAAATTTTCTCCCTTATGACCTCTCAAAAAAAAAAATCTCCCTTGTGTGCACTGAACTGATACTTCTCTGCTCTGCTAATGCTGTGACTACAAGTGACTCATTTTGATGACACTGTTTGCTAGTCTATGTGGTTTTTATTATGTTCTTGGATTCTTTTTTCTAAGTCCTTTGCTATGTTTATTTGTTTAATTTATTTATCACTATGTTCATACCTATCAGAAAAAGAAGTTTGTTGCTATGTTTATCGGAGGTTTTATATGCAGAAGATTTTTATTTCAAATTTTTTTTTTTGGGATTTGATGATGAAAGAGATAAGGTAGGAATTTCCTGTAAAGTGGCCAGGTTTATATTAATAGGCGGTGAGAACTGAAGACTTCTAAAATAGATGCCACTAAAGGGCAACACCACACCATAATTTCTTATTAAATTCATGGTTTTCTAATGGCATAATGATAAGGAGCCTCCAATCACATTCTCAACTCTCAAGCGGTTGGGCTGGCCTTTTGTCTTGTCCAAATAACTAATGTTTATTTTTTATGGTTATATATATATATATATATATATATATATATAAAATATTTCTCCAGTAATGCCTCTCTTTGCTAATGCTATGCTTCTATTGCATTTTGAAGATTATCTTTTTGATTTGATAATGAAAATTGGGTTTTGTGCTTGAAGAATTATAGATCTTGACGCATTTCTAAGCTTTTCGTGTTTGACAAGTCTGAGGACTAGTGTTTGTGATGTATGCGATTTGTGGGCAACCTAGTACACCATAATAGATTGTTGTGCCAATTATTAAGATGTCCTTTTGTCCAGAGACTGATCAGTGTGTTGGAATTGCAATATCATAATCTAAGAATTGTGTCTATTTTTGTGATGTAGCTTCCTTTGTGTGGATCAAATATCCGACTGTTTGTTTCAGAAGTAAATTAGTGCGGATCAAATATCAGAATTGAGGGACCAATATCAGTTAATCTGAGTCCAAGTGGCAGCAATTTGAAGCCTTTGGGAAGATTCTGATTGGTAGTTATTGGAGATAAAGATGAGCTCAAGGAAGCCGTTTGGATGAATTGGAAGTGAAAATACTGATAAAAAAATAAATTGGAAGAGAAAATTGGTGGAAAAGAGGAAGCTGCTTGAATAAGAAAGAAGCTAAAGAGGTTCCAGCCAATTTAAGCCAAAAAGATAAAGAGGGACTACTCTATGTTTTTTCTTGTTCTGGGTTTATTTACTTAATTGTATAGCATCCAGGGCCCTTGCGTATTTCATATATTAGATTATTAACTCTGAGACAAAAAGAAAAAGCTCTTCTTCACCTTAATGATGTGATGAAAACGTGAAATTGGTATGTAAGAGAGGAACGAGACAGAGAGAGATCGCCCTGTTCCAATACGGTTCCAATACTTTACTGATCAAAAGGAAAAGACAGAGAGGGGTGTAGGGGTGGGGAACCATCCTCGGATAATAAATTCC
Source organism: Nicotiana sylvestris (assembly GCF_000393655.2). Classification (NCBI taxonomy): domain Eukaryota; kingdom Viridiplantae; phylum Streptophyta; class Magnoliopsida; order Solanales; family Solanaceae; genus Nicotiana; species Nicotiana sylvestris. The sequence goes on from NC_091064.1 coordinate 110,530,315, forward strand.
CAAGTGGGTTAGGATAGAAAGGGAGCTTGTCTTCTTTCTTTATTTTTCTTTTTCCTTTTCCTTTTCTGTGCTCTCTGCTTGTGATATTGAATCTTTTTCCTGTGTTAACCTCTGGTTATTACAGGCCTGACATCAGTGAAGTCTGCTTCTATGGATATCGTTGCTCTCATCTGTAGGTCCCTTGAGTTCCCTAGTGATAAATTGTGTGGGCACATCTCAAGAGTGTTGAAGCCTGGTGGAACAGTCCTACTTAGTCTAAGTTCTCAGTTAATCTCGAAGGTTACTGAATCCTCCCTTTGTGCGTATTTTTTCGTGGAAAATATGTATGCATGTTTGAATTGTCCTTTCCATCTGAATTGCAGGAAAACTCCACCCATGAGCGCAAATTATTGTTGGCTGGATTCTCTGATGCACAGTCATCTGAAGCTGGCCAGTCTTTCGTGGTTAGTATTATATCCATGTGCCTTTATTTAGCTTCCTGTCTTCCTCTAACCCCTTTCAATTCAATGATTCTTTTATCAGAGAACTATTACATTCCTTCTTCCATTTCAAATTCTCATAACACTTTTTCTATGATGAATTTAAATGGGCATAACACCTATTTCATGGCATGAGGTCGCTCATTGCTTCATTGTTATTTGTGTGGCATCAAATTTGCAACTCTAGGCACTTAGATAAAATTTGAAGTTTATTCAGTTTTCAACTGATCGTCGCACCACTCTCATATGTTGATGTTATTTAAGGAAGCCTTGAAGCTAGTCATTATAGGAACACTTAGATTAAGTCCAGTGTTATAGGAGTCCTTCAGTTTGGCTATATATGTATGATGGTGTTATAGGGATACATGTGGAATTTAGAGACTCTTAGTTTTACAGAACCCATGTTTGTTTTAAAAGATAAATAATTGCTATGGAATGAATTGGGCCCAAAGAGAATAGACAAACACCCGATTCTCCTACTTGTTTGAGATTGAGACATAGTTGTTGTAAAAAAACCTTGAAGTTATTGATCTTGACTCAAATAAATTGTGTGGTGAATTTTATCTCTGAACAGATAACAGCAAAGAAACCTTCATGGAAGATTGGTTCATCCTTCTCTATCAAGAAAGTCGCAAAAAGTTTGCCGGAAGTTCAGATTGATGATTATTCAGATCTCATTGATGAGGATAGCCTTCTCAGTGAAGAAGATCTGAAGAAACCTCAATTGCCAAGTGGTAATAACCTGCACCAGGATTGCCTCACTCTGACATTATCAGTTTCTCCATTAGTATTTTGAACTCAATTTGTTGCACACTTGGTGGTGCAGTTGGTGATTGTGAAGTTGGAAAGACAAGGAAAGCATGCAAAAATTGTACGTGTGGAAGGGCTGAAGCTGAAACAAAGGTACAACTTGGACCAACGGCGGAACAGCTGAACAATCCTCAGTCAGCCTGTGGCAGTGTATGTCTCCTTCTATATTGATTTCTGTTATACTAGTTGATTACTCCCGTCTTCCAAAACTTCTGGCGTATTTTTCAGCCTTTCAAATAACGCACATCTTTGAATGAAAAAAATCTTCTTTTGAAGTATTCAGAATGGTGTTAACTTTTAGCCTTTTAAGAAAAATTGTTCGGTGGCTATACAAAAGTAAAGAATCTACACAAAAGTGCGGTTTTCTACGAAATTTACTGTCTATATATACTGCTAGTTGCCTTTCACTATCTCAATTCAACTCTGAATTTCTAATAAATTTTTGAATAGGTGCATACGCTAATATCTTTACTAGTCGTCAAGCTAGTACATCTAATTTGAGTGTATAGGAGGGAGTGCTTTAGTTGAGTAGTTTCTGCAGAAAACTGAAAAACTATTTTCAAGTGCACTGTCATCTACTGATATGTTTGTATATTTGGTTGTTGATTGGTGTTATAGTGTGATTTAGCAGACAGCTGGACAACTAGTTGGTTTCTTTCTTTTGATTATTACCTTCATTGATCAGCCTTTGAGTTTTGCCATTAGTCTTCTTGTTAATTGTTTTTTCTGGGACATGTCTTCTATGTTGACAGTGTGGTCTAGGTGATGCTTTCCGTTGCAGTACGTGTCCTTATAAGGGTCTTCCTCCATTCAAACTAGGCGAAAAGGTACATGTCAAGAACAAGTTATTCCCCTCTATTTCTCTATTTCCTTCTCTGAGGCTTCATTATGCAGGAATAAATATACAGTTATATATTCCTTACTTACCTAAGGAAAAAGATTGCAGTATACAGGAAGACAATGTGTACTGACATTTATTTGTAATGATGCCAGTATTTATGGTGAACATGAAAGTGAAACCTTTGATTATTGACCAAAATCTAACTGGCTCTTTGAAGCTTTTGTCTCACCAATCATTTGTTTACGGAAATAATGCATTTAGATGACAAGCAACCGTGTTGTGATTCTACTCTTTGTTAGAATCCTGAATAAGAGGAGGGTAATATGAACTGGTTTATGATTGGGGCATCTCAAGTATTCTTTTTTTTTTTTTTTTTTGAAAATAGTTTGACTAGAAGTTCTGATTTGTTACTTTGCTTTGTTTGGATCTCACGTGTGGCTGTCTTAGAATATGAACAGACCCAGTTGACCTGTTTTAAAACTGATGGTGGATCCTAGATATAGGACTATATTTATGTAAGGCTTTGAAGTGATGCCAGTTGTTAAATCTCATCGGGTTTTGCTTGTTGATGGTTAAGAATAATAACTTATGTCTCATGGTCGTCACGACCATGTAAAGAAAAAGTTCTTTTGGTATTGAGTTTTGAATAAAATTCAATATACATTATAAAAAGAAGGATTAAAAAAAATCACAGCAAGATTTTGTCTAATTATCCCGGAGGAGAGTGATCTCTTTGTCACAGCCAGATTTGTTTATTGCACATAGTTGGGGCCTTGGGCATCAGACTGATGCTATTGATGATTTAGTTCTTTGATTTTTTCTTCTTTTTTTTTTGTTTTTTTTGAAATGGGAAACCATTTAATCCAACGCGATCAGTTATGGCTGTTGCACTTGATGTTGTTCTTCACTGAGCATAATGATTCCTGGGGAGCCCTAGTCTCTGGTTGATTTCATTATTATATTCTTGTTTGCATTGTGATGTGTGATAAATTCCAATTGAGTATGACACCTCTCTCACTGCTTTGGCAGGTAACACTTTCTGGGAATTTTCTTGATGCTGACATCTAATTGCGGATGATAACAGTCTATATGGGATTGCAGAAACCGTTATAATTAGGTCAAAATTAGTTTGTTCATTTTGGTTGAGGTGAGATAAGTGAATGTGTAATATGGACTCTTGAAGAAGTGAGGGAAATAGCAGTGGACTGTGAACTAGTGTTAAGACTTCTAATAGCTGTTAGAAGAGACTTGGATTTATATGACAGAACATAGAGATTTCTAGTGTGTACCTCTCCCTCTCTCTCTCTCCCGCTCCAGCTCCAGCTCCCCCTCTCTCTCTCTCATATGTCCCCAACCCCTAGCTCTGGTATCTTGTGTATATGATCATTTTGGTGTTTGTTGCTCAATTGGAAAGAAAATGATGAACACCAGGAGGATTGGTGATCTCGAGTGTGAAAGGTAGAGTTTATGACTCGCAATTATTAGCACTGTGCGTCTGCTCGCTTGATTTGCCATCACTTTGTCTGGTTGTGTGGGGGGGGGGGGGGGAGTTGTCTGAATGGCAAATCATCTAGAATGGAAAAATGAAACATTGTGACTTTTTTATTAAAAACTTTGGGTAGCCTCATCCCTCTATTTATAGCGCAACCAATAGTTTTTCGGAATTTCACCATACTGCATGTGTTCTTGAGTTTGATAGCGGATGGTCGATGCTCGTTTTTTAGTGATTAGTACGGACTACGGAGACCTGTGAGGATAAATGTTCCATTATGTTTGCATGCAATTTACTAGACGACGGGACGTGAAAGTTAAAATGTCAGAGAGGGGTAGTCAATAGAGTAAATTTTATTTTACCTTGTTAATTTTTAATGGTAGGCAAATAATCCGCTTTTTGAATGAGACTGATTACTTACTTGTGCACTAAATTTCTGCGGGGTCCGGCATGTTAGGCCAGAGGGATACATGAAATATTCAGAATGAAATTTCTTTGAACAATTTACGGCGAACGAATAGGGACCCAAGGCTAAGCGGACAATGACGGGAAAAAAGCCTAGAAGTGAGGCTTCGAGGTGTAACTTTTTGTTGTTGGATTGAATTAATTTTGATTCACCGACATCAATTTATATAGAGAATACCTTGAATTGGACAGTTGAAGACTTGTAAATCACTTCGCGCTATTTGGTATGCAAAATCAGAAAACATTTTCAAAGTGAAAAATTTGAGAGCAGCATCCATTCAGAACCCTTTCGGTAGGAGAAAAAGATGCTAAATAATATCCATAGAACTTCGACAAAAGAGGCAACATGATTGATGCTACAGCACCCTACAAATATTGCAATATTAACTCTATTTCGCTGAAGCGTTTAGCAATTTTCATTTTCTGTCTGCAATGGGTAAAAAAATATTTTGATTCGCTAAGTTTGCCTTAAAATCAAATTCCTCCTCCAACATTAAACAATAAATATTCTGCTCCCCTATTATATGCATCATCTATTTTACCCTTGGCATTTTTAATTCCTCCTCTATGCATATAATTTTTTTTATTATATTTAAATTGATAAAACACTTAGCTAAATATTTTATTATGAATTTTACAATTAAAGCTCAATAAAATTTAATTAGAATAGTACTTTTATGAATTTGTAACAAAATTTATCGTAACTCTTTCTTATTGTTACTTTAATATTAAGTATATATTTAAGTTTTACTTTCTCTTTTATTCTTTATTATATATATTCACACACACACACAGATATATATTATTTGTATTAACGAAACATATTTTAATTTGGAATTTAAAGAACATCCATGGTATAAATATGTATTCTTTTAGGAATTTATTATAATATTTAACTCTACTTTTAATTATTTTTTTATATTACCGCTAACTTTTATTTGATTGACATTAGCAAGATCTTTTATTCTAATATTTTAATTGTCCTCAGTTCTTTCATTAATAAATTATATATGATTGATTATTTTTTAAAAAAAATTAAAATATTATTTTCACTATAAGTAAGTCCATAACATAGATTAAGAAAAATATCGTGATATTAGAAAGTAAAAGAAAAAAAAATAGACCAAGGCTGATATATCAATGTACCATGATATATCCTTGCTACAACGTTCTAACAACAAACATATTATTAAAAGAAAATCATTTTGGGAAGAAGCTGTCATCTCTTAAAAAAAATAACAATAATAATTACGCCCCAGTCCAACAAAGTTGGCGATATAAATCATCATTTTTTTCTTTAAGCTTAACTCATATCATTCTCATGCCAAAATAAATAATAGTAGTAGTAAAAATAAGTGCATAGTAATAATAATAATAAAAAAAAAATAGTAATAATCTTTATTACTTTTTATTATTATTAAAATAATACTTTTTTTTCAAAAAATATACACAGAAATAATTTTTAAATATAGTAATTCAATCTTTTTTTTCTCGAACAACAGTAATTTTCATTATTGATAATTTTTAAGAGCCAACAGAGTTACAAATTAAATAAATTAGAAAACGGTCTTAGAGGAATAAATCACAATTACATAACACAACATAGGAGTATGTGCTTTCAGTAAGATGTTTAATAAATTAACAAACAATTGAATACTCTAATTCATTACCAAAAAGAATATTAATGAATATAGTTATTTTTAAGTTGTTATCGAAGAACAATAACTATTGAATAATAAGTTGCATTACCCCCAAATACGTAAATATTGTAATCAAATGAAATAAAGTAAAAAAGAAAATTTGAAAAGAAAATTATGAAGAGTTGAATATTGAAGACCAAATAAAATTTAAAATGTGAAAAACATTCGGATGGAAGGTACTATCAAATTTATATTCATGACACGGTATTAGTGTTTTTTAAAATGTGATTAATGAAGAGAGTTTTAGATGATTCAAAGGGTTGTTAATTAATTTTTTGATGATCTACATATAACGCTAATTACACACGATTGCATTAGAACTTTAGGATAAGCTCGTGCTTAAAGCTAAGTTCAAGACCGTTATACAAGTGTCTCTCCCGACATCAGTCCCAATTTCACCTAATCCCTATTTGGCCAGTGAAAAATAATAATTACGATTCAGACCTGAATTCTTTCTTCTTTAAACTATATTGGAAGTATTGATATTTTAGATTTTAAAATCACTCAAGATTTACCTTATATGAAATATTTTTTGATTTGAATAATATAACAATGACTATAATTCCCCCTTTTTTTGGTCATGGCATGACTATAATCCGTTTAATATTATTCTAAACTCTTTTAATTTTTTTACTCAAACAAATATCCTCTTCATGGATTTTTTGTACAGTATTTTTAAACCACACTTAATATATATATATATATATATATATATATATATTAAAGCAAGAAAGTTACCATATATAATTGACATTATGGTTAAGCCAAGTGGCAAACTAATAAATATCAATAATATATGGTAACTTTATTCTATATTTGACTATTTTAGTTCAATACAAATATAATATAATACATACATACATATATATATATATATATATATATAGAAAGAGAGAGAGAGAGAGAGAAAGAGAGAGAGAGAGAATTTGAATTAAAAGATAATTTTGAATTTATAGATAAAGTTCTAAAATTCGAATTCAAATTAAAAATACATTTTTTTAATCATATTATCATACTTAATTCGGTTAATGATCATATGCAATCATGTAAGGAACTTTTGTTATTTTTATAATTATTTAAATACTACTTCGCCTCTGGCAAAAGAAAAAAAAAACTACTCCATATAACGATAAAACTCTTCCACATTTAAAATCCTATAAATATAGTTCTTTGAAACACTGTAGCTAGATTTGAATAAAACGAAATTCTTTTAAAATAAATGTAATATATAGGGTACACGTCTATGTTTGTCTAAATAACAAAAAAGAGTTTACAAAATCAAATAAAAGTTTACTTACATATATAATAAAATAAACATACATGCTGGAGAAAGAAACATCACAAAATCAGTCAATATTAACAAAAAAAATTGTTTCTTTTTTCTTCTTGAAGAATATTTGTTTGAAGAGTCAATTTGCATAAATGGACATCAAGCAAATAACAAAACTTTGGCTATACAATTGCTATCATTAATTTCAATTTAGCACATTCAAGGAATTGAAGGGTACAAGCTGAAACCCCTTCATTTAGCTGTAGGCAAGCCAATATTGCAAGGGTATAATATTTTTTTGGTTGAAGAATATTAGTTTTGAATCATTAGATTATGTGAAAGTTTTTTTTTTTCAAACTCTACAAGAGATAAATTGATTTCTAATTGATAGTTTCTATAGCGACTTTTAAGTGTAACAAAAAGTATATATAAAGAAAAAATTGGTATGATGTGAAATATTTTTTTTTTAAATGTAAACAAATTATTTCGAAAAAACTCTTTACTTTTTTTAATTTAAAGATAATAAAAAGATAAGATATTTTTGAACATTAATAGATAGTTCTAAAATTATTATAATAGAAGTTATATCATGGATAAACTCAAAAAATCAAAATCTTATGGAATATTTATATAATATCTGGCCATATTTATTGTTTACTTTTTATAGCTAATATAAACAAATGATATACTGACAACACAGGATTATACACATATTATATATTGATTATATATAAATTACACATTATTCAATTTTTTTAATTTAAGTGGTCGGGTGAGCACCTATTTAGGTTGATTAGATAAAGTCAAAAGAAAAATATGAAATAATTTCAACCAAAGACTAAAAATATAATTAAAGTTCATATGTAGATAATTTTTTATTAAAACTCATCCTTTTATAGTGAAATAAATTAATTTTTTGTAACAAAAGAAATAATGACATAAAAAAAGATAAAAGAAAATAAATATTGAAAAAAAAATGTTAGAAAGATCTAAAAACGAGAAATAAAAGATGACAACAAATTTCTTCTTATGTTTCATCTTTGTTGAGTATAAAAAATTTGAAAGTTAATCTCATCGATTTCAAATATATATTTTTTCAACTCAAATACATATATTATAAGATAAGGATATCTTCGAATATTTTTTTTAATTTACATTATGTGTTGTTTTTAAAAAATCACTATTACTAATAAAATGATATGATATTCGAATTTGAATTGGAATGCAATTTGAGTATTTTGCATTGAGGTTAAATCAAGTTTGGTGTCGAAAAATAAACTACTTGATAATTTTAAGATAATATATGCAATTTTTTATAATAATCAATTAATTTAACATTAAATGATTCAAAGAACAAATTTTTGTATATATAATGTATTAAAAATTCAAATTCTGGGGCTAGAGATATCGATAAACTTAAAGTGGAGACATACTGAAATAAATCTGGCCAAAGAATCATTTAAATTTTTAAATAGCCAATTAAAGTGAATTTTAAATTAAGGATAATATTTACTTGCATCATTATAAAGATAATCATTATTATAATATATATAAAGTTATAGAAATTGAAATTTCAAAATAGAAATATTTTTTGAAAGATAAAATCATACCAAATAAGAGTTCAAGTCGTAGTATAAGAGCCACGTCGTAATCAAAGAATCGTTTATATCGTGTCAACCTTTGTGCTTTGCCATAAATATGAGTTATTATTTCACGTTGTGGCTATTTTTAAGTTTCAATGACACCTATGAGAATAGTGCAAAAATAAAATTATCACTACGAGAATTGAGAAAATGTTAGTCTTTTTTCATGTAGTGTTTCTTAATTAATATCTGACGATTATCTATAATTATTTAGAAGGTCTAAATGTTAAGTTTATTTACATATAATTCAAATAACTCAGATATTTGACATGGTTAAAGTCAAATATCAAAATGGAGTAAAACAATTCACTAGCTAAAGAATTTTTTATATTTTTAGATAACCAACTAAAATGAGTTTTTAATTAAGAATAATATTTTCAATTACATTATTATAAAAAAAATTATTATTGAAAAATAATATCTTAGAAACTGAAATTTTAAGAAAGAAATATTTTTTTAAGAGATATCAACACACCAAATAAGAGTTCAAGTAGTAGTAAAAGAATTAAGTCTTATCCAAAGAGTCATTCATTGTCTCAACATTTGATTGTTTTGCCATAAATATGAATTATTACTTTGCTTCCTGACTATTTTTAGGATCCAATGACACTAGCAAGAATGGTATCAAAAATGAAAAATAGAAGAAATAGTTAATTTTTTTTCATGTAGTTAATATCCAATGATTATTTATATTTACTGAAAAAGTGTAAATTCTAAGATTATCTATATATAATCGAAATAACTTAAATATTTAATATGATTATTGTCCGCGCATCCGCAGGGTACTAATACTAGTCATAACAAATAACAAAAATAATTAAACTTATAGAAGAGACAGAGAGATAGAGGGAGAAAAAAAGTCAATCAGATAACTTTGATTGCCGGCGAAAATACCAAAACTCAAAGTCATATTTCTTATGTATTGAGCAAGCTAAACATGATCCATACTTATTATTTTCAGTAACATATATTTTCAAAAATATTAATGAAAGCATATTATTTTTATGCGATTTTTTTAAAAATCATAAACTTATCGACTTAGATACACGCCCAAAGTGCGTATCATAAGACTAGTAGTATAAAATTACTGGAGAGGCCTAGGTTTCAATAATAAAATAGGTAACTAGAGAAATTAAAATTTTTGACATTTATATTTAACGTCAAATGAAAAATTATTGTATAAATGGGGGACTTTTGCATCTATACCCGATTTTGGGATTATAATTGAATCTATACTCACTTTGCAAAAAGGTTTTCAAGCGTAACCACTTTACGTCCAACTTCAGACTTATCGGGTTTGAAATTAAAAAAAAAATTAGTCTGAAGTGAAAAATTTGCACTTCAAATACACTTAAGGCCAAATAGGTCTGAAGTGCAACCAATGGTTTCATGCACTTAAGGTTAATAAGTCAGAAGTGAAAAATTGCACTTCAGATGCACTTAAGGCCAATAAGTATGAAGTGAAGAATTGCACTTTAGATGCACTTAAGGCCAAAAAGTCTGAAGTGCAACAAACGTTTTCATTCACTTAAGGCCAATAAATGTGAAGTGAAAATTTGCACTTCAGATGCGCTTAAGGCCAAATAGGTCTGAAGTGTAACCAATGGTTTCATGCACTTAAGGCCAATAAGTCTGAAGTAAAAAATTGCACTTCAGATGCATTTAAGGCCAAAAGGTCTGAAGTGCAACAAACACTTTGCTACACTTAAGGCCAATAAGTCTGAAATGAAAAATTGCACTTCAAATGCTTAAGGCCAATAAGGCTGAAATGAAAAATTGCACTTCAGATGTATTTAAGGCCAAAATGTACGAAGTGCAACCAACGTTTTTAGCCTGAAGTGCAAATTGCCTAGAAACAGAAATTTGTTCGTCGAATTATAACAATCCAATATATGATACCTAAATCTACTCTAAATGAGCTCAAATTTGAAATATAACCTCCAAATATCATCAGGAACAAACCCCATTCATCAATTTGTCAAAAACAACAATAAATCTAATGAATCCATTTTGCAATTAAGAAAGAGAAGAAGAAGAAATCCTAAGTAATAGTAAAAATAAAGCGTCATAACAGCTCACCATTGTAAAACATTATAAACTACATTAAAATATGTTTACAATCACCATATAAAATCATTGTCATCCGAAGAAGAAGAAGAAGAAGAAGAAGAAGAAGAAGAAGAAGAAGAAGGAGAAGGAGGATGAGAAAGATGTCTGAAGTTGTTTAAAAAGTAAGTACAAGTTAAAACTTTAAAAAAAAATGGGTATAAATTAAATGAGGCAATCAAACAAGGCGCCGAGCAATTTTTACGTATAAGTGTGCTTTTAAGGCCCACTTACTCTGGGCCTAAGCCTAAATTGTTAAAGTGGGGTAACCGGGTTCCTACTCGACTTCCGCCCTACATTTCTTGGCAGATCTTCGCCATTCCTAAATTGTTAAAGTGGGGTAACCGGGTTCCTACTCGACTTCCGCCCTACATTTCTTGGCAGATCTTCGCCATTTTTGCTCCACTTCGGTCCCCTTAACAGTGTATAAGATTTCTCTTTCTCTCGCAAAGATTTGTCTATCCCTCCTTCAGATATTAGACAACAATCCCTTATTACTAAACTGGTTTTGTTTGTTTAATAGGAAGAAGTTTCATATTATTACAGGCAAGATGAAAGTTATACGCAGTGTCTTATGGGCTGCGAATGCTTTCAAATTACATTCTTCTCAAGCTTTCAGGACCTTTTCTGCACTTCCAAATTATGGTGGGTACCATTTAATGAAATTGCATATCTTTATTATTGAATTTGGAGTTTATTTTGAACCATATATTTGGGAGCTTAAAACTTTTGCCTTTAGTGACAGACTCAATATTATTTATACCAGTAACTTAAATGGTTTCCGCCTTTTATTTTATGCAAACATTAAATTCCGACTTATAAGTTGAATGATAGTCTCAAAGTTGTACCTTTTTTGGTTATTGAATCTGCTTCTCCATGCTGACTTTTGTTAAAATCATAATCAGAGGATTAGAGACTGCATGATTGTATTGTAGATAAACTATTCATATTTCTCTTTAATAACTAAGACTCCTCAAAATGGAAGCTGGTAGTTGCTTGTGGATTTTTGAATTTTTTCAAATGTTATGGATAAATTTTGATCCAAGTAAATGGAAGAGTTCAGCTGAGCACTTGAGAGTTTAGGATGAAATATATTAGGGGAAGGATAGAAGACTAGTGTTATTTGTGTTTCTTCTCTTTCTATGAATATATGTATGGATTACAAAGAGAAAGACAAGTTTTACAAGGATATCACAAGACCAAGTAGAATAGTCCTCCCATATACTGTCAGGATCATGTAATAGAGACCCACCCCAGTCTGTACCTGCCTTGATTTTATTTTACTTGTTTTGTTGCTTTAGTAGGTAAAAACTTAAAGGATTATCCTTCCTTCCATTGCTCTATTTTTTTTTCAAGCATTCCAAAATCATAAGTTTTGTTGTTGGTTGCCCACATAGTATTTTCTCAAATCATTCCATGAGGGGTATTTGTTGAGATTGACTCTCTTACATATTGCTCTATCTGTTTTCCCTGCCCTGCTGGATTTTACTACTAGTCTTCCTCGTGCGGGAGAAAGAAAAATGCTTCCATAAACCTTTTAAGGGAACTTCTAAGGAGATGGAGCACAACTTCTGGATTTAAAATTAGACTCTCCATTACTAACATCTTGAGTAATAGAAAGGGGACTGTGTCCAGCAGTGGTAGAACATTGTGGTTTGTAATTATGTGGATGTGTTTGAGTCTATTACAATGTCTGTCTCACTTGTATTTAGTAGATCCAGGAATCTCTTTTACTTTCATTTTTTTCCAGTTTTTTAATATGCATCTGCAGAACAGTATTGTGTATAGCTCGCATGCATATGCCCTTGTCTCTTATTCTGGTCTTGAGTTACGCAGTAACTTTTGAACTGTTGGCTCAATAGATCATTTTGCTGCAGGTATTCAAGGGAAGATTGAAAGCAAAATATGCAGTGATCAGCACTCAATCTTGGGAATGAATGTTTATTCACCACATAATGTTGGTAGGAGGTGTTTCATACATTCTGAAAGCCCAAAGGAAGCTGAGATGGGAAACAATTCTCGACCAATGGACTTTGTTAGAGGACTTACGGAGGACAATACGAGGGGTTTTCTGGGTGGTGCTCCACTTTCTAGGTATCACGTTGAGCAGGATGCTGATATTGTTCATATAAAAGTTCTTCGCAACAATGCCTTTGTCACTGTGACGGATTCAAAAGGGAACAAAAAGTTTGGGTCTACTGCAGGTAAGATAACAGGAAAAGGAACGAAAATTGCAAGATACGCTGCCGAATCAACTGCAGAACATATTGGGCGTGAAGCCAGAGACCGGGGCTTGAGGTCAGTGGTCATGAAAGTAAATGGCTTTACTTTCTTTAAGAAAAAGAAGCAAGCAATTCTAAGCTTCAGAGAGGGCTATACTCACTCTCGTGGAGATAAGAATCCTGTGGTTTTCATCGAGGACACTACGCGACGTCCCCATAACGGATGCCGCCTCTCAAAGAAGCGTCGCATCTAATTGCTAATTGGATGACCAATGTTTCCTGTTATTTGGAATGTGATAAGCTTTAGATGTTTGCAGGCAATGAAATCTATTTTACTACTTAATAAACAGTCCCTATTGGTTTTGGAGGTCTTCAGCTGTCTTAGTACATGGAGTAAATGTAGGCTGCTTCCGCTTATCAATTACACAGTATCTGATGTAATATTGACAATATCAGATGGCAAATTGGGCTTTGTTTTGTGCAATTGGTGAGAAACTTTTCGTCAATATTAAACCTCAACCTCTGAAAAGGTAAACTGCTGTTCGTGGCAAAATGCTGTATTATCATTAATGATTCCATTTTGCGACTGATAAATTGGTATTTATTTGTCATATTTGTACTTGAACTGACCGTGTACTGATGGTTCACTCCATTTAGATTACTGCAAGAGGTGTTTTCATGTTTTCAGGCTTTTTGCTTAAGGTGTTTCAAGGCCGAGTGTAGTTTTCTATATTCAGATTGTCTACGCTAAAGAAACAAAAGCAAAGAGCAAATGCCTGCTTTGAAAACTATAACTGCGCTGATAGTTTTCTAGATTCAGATCTTTTGATAATGTCTTTTTGCTATGCAATTAGCAGTGGCTATAGACCATTGGAGTTATTACTGTTATATGCTTTGGCCTTGGTTCCTCCTTTTAAGTTCAACCTGTTGGAATTTTGAGCATGTGGAAACTCGCAACTAAATCCGGAATATCCTGTTCTATAAAAGGTCGCTACAAACTATGAACTTATGAATGACTCTTACAATTGCCAGATACCTTGGCAAACGCAAAAACACTTAGGTGATTTTTTCTCATCCGTCCAAGCTTTGGTGGACAAAGTTATTTTATACCATGGAATTATTCAAGATGCACGCATGCTGGCCTGAACAACAAGGTTACATAAATAAAAAAATATTGTCGAGAATCAACCTTAGATCTAAACGAACCTGTTTTATACTAACTCTACTGATCTAGATGTCTGTCTCAGAAGAATAAAATAGATACTACCCATGTTCCTTAAACTCTACAAATTGAACTTAGATTCCTTGAACTTGAACTTGAACTAGATATCATTCTTGAGCTTGAACTTGATTCCTGTTCTTCGTTCTTGAACTTGATTTCTTGAACTTGAACTTGGTTGCTTGAAGCCTGAAACTTGTAGAGAAATTTGCAGCTTTTGATCCACGAGCTCTCTCTTGCTTCTTGTTATGACTTCTGGTCTCTTTTCTGAGTTATGAAGACCCCTATTTATAGTTGTGGAAGGGAGGAGTTGTGATAAGAACAAACTCTTTCCGACCAATCAAATTGAAGTGTGACATGCCATATTTGATTGGCCAGAACATGTCACTTGCACACATGACACGATTTCATTGGCCTTTTAGTGTGACTTGGCATGCCTTGTCATTTTGACACATGGCATGGTCCTATTGGCTTTTCCGCTTGACTTGGCACGTCATTTGACACGTGGCACTGGGCCTCTAGGAAGATGACATCTTGTGGGCCTAATGAGGCGGGCTCATCATTTGTAGCCCAATTAAATGGACTAGCCCAGTCAATATTTATTGGACTTAAATAATTAATTCAATTATATTAGCCCATAATATTTATTTGGACTAGTATATTTAAAATATAATTCAAATAATTTATTAAATTTGAATCCAATAAATTTTATATGTCTACAAATGTCCCCTACTTCAAAACTGGTCGGGTACATAACTTGAAGACTATGCTTGAAGTATTAGTAAAATCAACAACCTGACTATTAAAATAATCATGGTAAGTATTTCGCCCTCGAGAAACTAGCAAGTCCAAATTATAAGACAACTTATCCAAATACATTCCACGTGTATAAACACACATATATATATATGCATATGAATGCTTATATACTACTATCTAGTTGTCGTGGAACTTAGTGACTGCTCTTAAACTTTCAAGTACCAAGATAATTTAGTTCCACTTGATTTTTAGAGCAATCAATTATGTCTTTAGAATCACATTAAAGTCCTCCCCATAGTAATGAAAGAACATGTACGTGGACTACTTGGACTTTGCACTTGAAATTTCAATACTGGTTACCAAGCTCAAGTAGTAGATAATGAAAGTTACATCTCATTCAAGGCATTGACACGTTTGCATTACTTTCTTAATTAACATAGGTATCATATCCCCCCTTTTTAGACAATTACCGCACAGTATGGGGTCCCGTGCCTTTACGTATCCTACTGTGAATCAATTTGCTTAAGTTGGGAATTGGGATGCACCAAGACAATACCCTGCCCAACTCTAATTAGGCTAGGAAAACTTTGCACCGCCCATGGATTTTTTCCTAGTTCTTTTTGGATACTGATAATTATAACTCTCCCACATCGGCATTAGTCTTTCAGTAACTTCCTCACTACTCCTATAAATAGCCGCCTGCCCCTCCATTGTTGAACACCAATTTATTAGCGCTAATTTGGTTTCTTCTTTATAAAGTACTTTAAAGTACTTTAAAAGTTCGAGATGAAGACCTTTAAAAATTTGTGATGAAGATCTTTAAAATTTGTGATGGCAAACCATAAAGTTCACGATAAAAACCTTTAAAATTTGCGGGGAGCCATAAAAGTTCGCGTGAAGATCCTTAAACAAAGTTCGCGCGAAGATCCTTAAAAGCTTGTGGTCAAGATCTTGACCTTTAAAAGTTGTGAAGATCTTTAAAAGTTCGCAACGAATACCTTTAAAATTTGAGGGAAGACCCATAAAAGTTCGTGCATAGATCCTTAAAAGCTTGTGGTTAAGATCTTTAAAAGTTCGTGGTGAAGACCTTTAAAAGTTCGTGACGAATATCTTTAAAATTTACGGGGAAGACCCATAAAAATTCGTGCAAAGATCCTTAAAAGCTCGTGATCAAGATCTTTAAAAGTTCACATTGAAGATCTTTAAATGTTTGCAATGAAGACCTGTAAAAGTTCGCGACGAATACCTTTAACATTTATGGGGAAGACCCATAAAAAATTGCGATCCTTAAAAGCAGGCGATGAAGACCTTTAAAAGTTCACGGCGAAGACTCTTAAAAACTCGCGACGAAGACGTTTAAAGATTCGTGGCAAAGGCCCTTAAAAGTTCATGATAGAAATTCTTAAAAGTCGACAGTGGGGACCTTTTAAAGTTTGCCACAAACACCTTCAAAAGTTCGAAACATACGCCTTTTTAAAAGTTCGGAACGAAAACCTTATGCCTTTAAAAGTTCGAGACGAACACCTTTAAAAGTTCGCAACAAACACCTTTAAAAGTTCGCAACGGAACCCTTTAAAACTTCAAATGCCTTTAAAGGTTCGAGACGAACACCTTTAAAAGTTCGCAACAAAAACCTTTAGAAAAGTCCGACACAAACATCCCTTTTTTAGGGCAGTGAGCAGATATGAAGACCAACAAACTTGAAGGTTATGCGAAAATGAAGACATAGCGAATCCCCAGACTTTGATGCAAATATTGTCATCATTTCAGTGAAGACACCATTTTACCATGGAGGGTTGCCCCCTTTAAATCAAATGAGATCCGAAGTTCAACAGGAGGATGACATTTCAGTTTGATTTTACATTCCTTTCATACTTTACTTGGACAACAATTGGGGCACTATGTATCTTTTAAAATCATGCGACTGAACTCAGAATGAAACTCTAAGCTGCCTACGTACCTCGAAAAGAGGATCAAGTCATACCGTAGTTCAGAATGTGTGATTTTTTTTTTCCTATTTTTTTGTGTCCTAACTTTTGCCTAGGCCGCCTCTTTCGAAGTTTTCAACCTAGCAGACTCTTTTTTGTAAGGGGCGCACACAATTTAGAATCATGTGGGCCAGGAGTGTAGAAACATGCAGTTTAGGCTCATGCATCAAGGAGCGTCATGACTTGCAGTTTAGGCTCGTACGTCGAGGAGCGTTGCAACTTCAAGGATAATAAACTTGCCATTGATAGGGATGATTCTCATGCCATCTGCATCAACCAACTTGTAAGCCCCACTTGAGTAAGCTTCTTCTACGACATATGGCCTATCCCATTTTGAAGTGAACTTTCCTACTGGTTTATGGGAAGTAATTATGGGTCTTCGTACGGCAAGGACTTGATCTCCTACTTGAAAGGATTTCGGGCGAACTCTTTTATTGAAGGCGCGAGATAATCGAGCTTGATAACATTCAAGACTTTGTTGAGCTTCCAACCTCTTCTCATCAAGAGCCTCCAACTCTGCTAATCGAAGTCGAGCATTTTCTTCATCAGTGATCCCTTCTTGAATAGCCAGTCGTAACGAAGGTATTTGACGCTCAAGTGGCACGACAACTTCGACTCCACAAACGAGTGAATAAGGAGTTGCCTGTGTTGGCGTGCGGCGAGTCGTCCTATATGCCCATAAAGCTTCTTCCATACGATCATTCCAATCTCGTTTGGATTTGGAGACGACTTTCTTTAACAAGTTGCATAGAGTCTTGTTGAATGCCTCAGCTAGACCATTGGCGGCATCATTGTACATCGAAGAGTTACGTTACTTGAAGCCAAAGAGATCACAAATCTTGTTCATCAGCATATTATCGATTGACTTTCCATTATCCGTTATTATGTAACGAGGAATGCCAAAGCGATAAATAATGTTTACTCGGATGAAACTTGCAACATTTTCCTTCTTTACTTCCTTAAGAGCAACAACTGCAGCCCATTTTGAGAAGTAGTCAGTTGCAGCCAAGATGTATAGGTGCCCGCCAGAGGACTTTGGCAGTAGTCCAACAACATCCAATCCTCAAGCGTCAAACGGCCAGGATACAACAGTCGGGTGCAACACTTCAGGAGGTTGATGAATAAAATTCGCATGGAATTGACAAGCCTTGCATCTTCAAGCATAGTCCAAGCAATCTTTTACCATCGTTGGCCAATAGTATCTCATCCCTTTTATATGGAATTGAAGCTTTGGTCCAGACTGGTGTGACCCACATACCCCAGAATGCGCTTCTTGCAAAGCTTGGAGTGCTTCATCTTCCCCTAAGCATCGCAAGAGTGCTCCCTCGAATGATCTTTTGTATAGGGTATCTTTTGTAGTAAAGGAAGCGAGGTTTACGACGACGGATTTCAGTTCTTCTCCGCGGATTTTCTGGAAGATCCCATAACACAAGTAGTCGATAGTAGGTTGTCTCCATTCTTCTTTCTCGACTTTAGAAATAGCGACAAGATGCTTGAGTTTATTTTCTTCACCTTCAGCCTCATTTGGCAGTGGTACTACCCATTTTTGACAGACAGTAACTTGCGCTTGATCAGGCAGGGTTAAAGATAAAGCTAGGGCAGCTAAAGCATCTGCCTTCTTATTTTCTTTCCTTGGCACATGCTGAATAGTCACATCACCGAGCCACCCCATTAAATTTTTAGCGTAATCATGATATGGGCGTAGTTCAGGCTTCTTGACCTCGTAATTACCTAAAAGCTGATTGACCACTAACTGAGAGTCACCAAAGACTTGCAATTGCAACTGCTTCATTTCGACAGCCATTTCGAGCCTAAGTATTAGTGCTTGATACTCAGCAACGTTGTTAGAACAGAGTTGCGTCAACATAAAAGAGTAGGGCAGAACTTTACCTTGAGAAGTGACAAATACTACACCAGCACCAGCTCCTCCGTGATGTGACAAATACTACATCTTCCATGCAGGCTGAACTTCGATGACCATGGCTTCCTCATCAGGTAGTTTGTATGTTAGCTCCCAGTCATCTGGTATAGGGTGATCTGCCAAGAAGTCCGCTAACGCTTGTCCTTTTATAGCCTTTTGAGGGATGTACACGATTTCAAATTGTTGAAACTGGAGGTACCACCTTGCTAGTCGATCACTAAGGACAGGTTTTGACATCACGAACTTGATGGGATTTGCTCTAGAAACCAAATGAACGACATGAGCTTGAAAGTAGTGCTTCAACTTTTGGATTGAGAAGACTAGCGCCAAACATAACTTTTCAATTGGCGAATAATTCAGCTCATTTGGTGTCATCATCCTGCTCAAGTAGTAAAGGGAGTTTTCTTTCCCTTCACTATTTTCTTGGGCCAATAGTGCTCCAACAGACCTTTCTTGTGCTGAAATGTATAGTATCAGTGACTTTCCAAGTATAAGGGCTTCCAGAACTGGAGGCTTCATCAAGTAGGATTTAATGGTCTCAAAGGCATTGCTACACGCTTGGTCCCATTTAAAGGGACACCTTTCTTCATAAGGCGACTGAATGGTTGGAACCTCCCATCTAGGTTTGATATGAATCTCCTAAGGTACGCTAACTTTCCCTGCAGACTTTTCAATTCGTGAATGTCCCGAGGCTCAGGCATTTTCAAGATTGCATCTACTTTGGCTTGATCAATTTCAATCCCTCGATGTCGAACAATAAAACCAAGGAACTTTCCGAAAGTAACTGCAAAGGCACATTTTAATGGGTTCATCCTAAGTTGGTAACTCCGGAGCAACTCAAACACCATTCTCAATCTTTCAAGTGGTCGTCCTTCTCTCTTGATTTTACCACCAAGTCGTCAACATAGCATTCGACATTCTTGTGGAGAAGATCCTCAAAAATATTCTACATAGCCCTTTGGTAAGTAGCACCAGCATTTTTCAAGCCAAAAGGCATTACCTTGTAGCAATAAATACCCTTGGGGGTACGGAATGCAGTAAGCTCTTCATCTTTTAGCGCCATGCAAATTTGGTTATAGCCTAATGAACCATCCATAAATGACATTGCCTCGTACCTAGTAGTAGCATCACTCATCAGTTCTAGAATGGGAAGCGGGAATTCATATTTCGGACATGCATTGTTAAGATCCCTAAAGTCAACGCACACTCGAATCTGGCTATTTTTCTTCCTTACAGGAACAATATTTGAAACCCATGTTGGGTATTTAACTTCACCAATAAAGCCAGCTTCGATGAGTTTGTTAACTTCGGTTTCAATCAAGGGAACCAAGTCCGGCCTAAAACGCCTTTGAGCTTGTTTAATAGGGAGAGCACCATTTTTGACTGGAAGGTGATGGACTGCACTTTCGGGTCCATGCCAGGCATCTATTTGTAACTCCAAGCGAAGACATCCCTGAACTCCTTGAGTAACTCAATATAAGTGCTCTCTTCATCAACTTCTAGTAAAGCACTTAGGTAGGTGGGTCTTGGTTCTTTATCGGTACCAAGGTTAACTTCTTTTAAGGCATCAACTATCGCCTTCACTCCTTCTTCAAATTCGGGTGAAGCGTCTTTTGCATCTTCATCTTCTTGAGGGTCCCCATCGTTGAAGGATATGTGATAACATGGTGAAACATCCTCCAATTCTGCATTATCCTCCATTGAAGATGGAACACCATTATTGCCTTGTACAGTAACATGATACGAAGAACCCATACTTTCTTAATCTTCGTCACGCTCCTTGGTGTAGACCATAGTATATGGCTTTACCTTCAGTACTTCTTTACATGAAACCACAAGTTTTGTTTGTCGCCTCATTCTAGAAGGAACCAAACTTTGGAAATCCTTAGAGATCTTCTGGATTTTAGGCGAAGCGAGTGTTCTTATGCTTTGAAAATTTCTCTGGAACTTGTTCCCTTTCTTTAATGGACCCAATCTTTCAAATACGGAGGTCCTTACAGGCGATTTTCCAAGTCGATCAAAGACAGAAGGCTTGTTAGAAGTGGCAGATTCGTCTTCTATAGTGATATAATTGCTACTCGCCCTTCTTATTGAGATGCGCACTGGTGACGGTTGCTTGTATCCCAAACCTTCACGTGGTTGCCTCGTTGCAGCTTTTGATGGGAGCTTCCCTAACTTTGACGGCTCATTGGGATTGTATCCATCTTTTGCAAATAGCTTGTAAGCGTTAGGGTCAAAACCTTCATCTGTTCACTTTGTAGGGAGTGCCACATTCTGCAAACCATTTTGGGCGACAAACCCTGCAAACGACTTCGAGGACAACTTTACTGCCTCAATTCGTTTTACTGGAAGAGTTAACTCCTTTAGCGCGTTAGTTTGGAGATTAGATGATTTGCCCTCGTCTTTCTTCCTTTTAGAGACATATTGGAGCACGAGACTTACTTTCTTTCCATAAGACGCAATACCCTCTTTATGAGATTTATTCACATTGGCGTGTGTAGACATGTGATTTTTGACCCTCCCCAAGATTTTTTATATATTAGCGTAAAATATTTAATTTAGGCCTAATATAACTATTTTAATTAATTTTGATTCTTTTACTTTATTTTATTACAAGAAAATAAAAATTATAAAAAATAGGTTCATTAATGTTTTGTAATTATTTTTAATCCTAAAAAATACAAAAAATAGTATCGTATTTTTATCTTAATATGATATTTGAAAATACTAAAAATAGGTTTGTTTTAACGGTTTGTTTTATTTTAATAATTATTTCAATAGTAAGATTAGTTAATAAATGAGAAGCATATTTTTAATCTCGTTCGCAAGGAAAGAATAAAACTTGGGCTCGAGCGACCCATTTTTAAACTTAATTTTTGGACCTAACTCATAATTTTCAAGCCCATAAGTTCTAGGCCCATACCCCTTAACCTAAAAACCCCTCTATATAACCAAAACTAGTCTTAAAATAACCCTAGACTACACTTAGCACAATCAGCCGTTTTTCTACATTAAGGGATCTTTCATTTTTCTTCAAGAAAAACAAGAGCTTAGCCGCACACCCATGCCTTCTTCTTCTTGAACAAGAGAGCATGGAACCAAACACAAAACCCTAGCGCCTGCAGTACACTGAAAAGAGAGGCTCAGCTGCAATAGTGCAAAAACAGACCCCGGTATATGAGCTGTATCTTCCTTACATCTAAGCAGACATGAGAGGACCCAAAAACCTTTCTTCTTCTTCTTGAACAAAAATAACAGAAAATCTGGAGCTAGAAGTGAAGAAAACGCAGCAACAGTAATAGAGGAGCTAGAGCATTTTTCAGATTTTCTTGAACGAAAAAGAACATAGCTGACCTCTCTTCTTCATCTTCTTGGCAAGAACCCTAGGAACTCACCCTCACCCAAACGAGAAGCGAAACCAGCTGTAGAAAAGACCTCGAAACAGTCACGAAATCCCACGAACACGCTCATCTTCTCTGATGGAGTTCGACGAGTATTAGCCGAGGTGTCATACAAGTTTGTCGATGATGGTTCCGATCTCAGTTCATTCGAAAAAATCTCTCTGTATTTTGGTTTAGAGTGTTTGCTGCTAGAGAGAGGCAGTCCGAGTCGAGGTTCTAGCAGCCGGTCCAAGGTGCGGTTTGTGGTCCTGTTCGATTGCTGTTCGTGCTTGTTTTCATGGCTGTTTCACTTTCGTTTGGATTCTGGAGGCAAACTTTGTGTACATTTATTCTTCTACTATGATTAAGGAAAAATCGGCTTCAACAGGTTCATTGCCTCAACCTCCTATTTATTTTAATCTAGTTGTTATAACTGATTTTAAAAAGTAATTAAAAGATGTGTTGAATCAATAGTGAGAGTTAATGTTTATTACTTTGTTTGCTCATATGATTGTGGCTGCCTGTTTTTCCCTTTACTCCTTTGTGGAATTGTTTAGTGTTTGGAGTGAATTTAAGACATGATCGAGTTTGTAGCTCTATGGCATTTGCGTTGAATCCGGAGTTTGAGTGTTAAAGAGTGTATTTGGAAACCAACAAATTGTCTGGTATACTTTTGTCTTTTTAGTCTAGGTAGATAAATAGATGTTTAAAGGTTTGTTATCTCTTTCTCGGATGCTAAATAAATAAATTTATTGTCGTGATTCCTTATTTTTCAATACTAAAATTGTTACTCAATGGAGTTTTTGTCGTGAGAAATTTTGGTTAGGTTGTGGTAAATTCTCACTACTCTAAGCTTTATTTAGATAAAATTGAAGATTATTTGAGGTTAGATGAAAGTTTTGTGATCTAAATGGGTGTGCATGCGTTATTGCAGATAATTGTTTGTAAGAAAAATGAAAGAGAAGGAAATAGCAAAATGGAGAGAAAAGATCGTATTTTTTATTCGTTCATCAATGCTTTATAATTGTGGCAACAACTGAATATGAACAGTGTAGTAGTAGTCTTAAAAAGAAAATGATTCATGAACCTCGTAGTTGCTTTAGGCACGTAGTTTAAATTAATTTTCTTAAACTCGGGTGCACATTTATGTGACCCAAATCCAAATTTCAACAACGTTAAATAAAATATATTGTGGATCGCGGGTACATTTATGTAGTGTGGCTTACGACGAGTTTTAAATAACTTTGAATTTTTTCCGAAATATTAAAAGCGACTAAAATAATAGTACCCTTTTGCTTTTGCTTTTGCTTTTGCTTTTGCTTTAGCTTAAACAAATGTACATGTGCCGATTGTTCTTTTGGAGTATATTTAAGTTTGTTGTCATATGGTTGAAGCTCATGAATCAAAATTTGGTTTTTAAATTAACTTTAGGTGTTACTGTTTTTGAACTCATCATTGGATGTATATTAAATTGAGGTGATAAGAAATTTATCTTTCTTGTTTTCATTTAGCATAGTATTTAGCGTACTGGATTACTTATTTTTTAGTATTTGATGTGTTAAGTTGTACGGTGTCTTACATGTAAATTAGCAGCTCATAGTCTTAGCTTATTATTTGCTATTAGTTGATTGCGCAGTAGTGAGAAAATTGGAGATCAACTGGTGTGCCATTATTTTTTTTTGCCACAATTCCCTATTATTCTTGTTTGAAGTTCGTGTATCAAGTTTCAGTAACTCAACTCTGTTTCGCTTGGTGATGCTCGTTATTGGTTTCTTGGCACACATTTTGTATGGAAATTCGAGGTGTGCCGTGACAAACAAAAATCTTAAATGCACGGACCTCGTTTAATTAACTTGTTTATTTTTTTAGAAATCAAGGCGCGCGATTTAGCGAATTTTCCATGGCACTCGCAAAATTGCAAATTCGTAATTGCTTTAGGCGCGTTAGTTTAATAATATTACATTCTTAAATTCGGGTGCGCATTTATGTGACCCAAATCCAAATCTCAACGATGTTAAAATATGTCAAAATCACGGGTGCATTTATGTGACGTGGTTTGAAACGTGTTTTAATAACGTTGCAATTTTCTTTAAAAAATGAATAAAAACGGTTTAAGTTAAAATTTGCACATAAGTTTAAACATGTACTAAAATCAGATAATATGCCAATTATAATAGTTGAGCGACCGTGCTAGAACCACGGAACTCGGGAATGCCTAACACCTTTTCCCGGGTTAACAGAATTCCTTACCCAGATTTCTGTGTTCGTGGACTGTAAAACAGAGTCAATCTTTTCTTCGATTCGGGATTTGAACCGGTGACTTGGGACACCATAAATTATCCCAAGTGGCGACTCTGAATTTTTAATAATTAATGAATCCCATTTCGATTGTCATTTTAAGTTGGAAAAAGCTCCCTTTACACACCCTCTCTGGGAGTGTAGGTAAAAAAGGAGGTGTGACAGCGTGTACCTCCTCAGTAACAGCTTTGGCTTTACCCATAGTCACCTCAGCTCTTTTAGTTATGGGCTCGTCATTCTTGCTTTTCATGCCATCATAAACTTTTAGCTCCTTCACAATGCGATTCTTCAAGTAGAACTTTGCATCGACGAAGTGTGACTCAGCCTCGGTGAATGGCTCATCATCAACAACTATCTTCTTCTCGACTTCACCCTCGTAGTAATTTAAACATTGATGATAGGTAGATGAAAATACTTTATTCTCATGTATCCAAGGTCTCCCAAGCAAAACATTGTATGAAGTCTTCGCATCGATCACATGCAGCCATGCACTTGATTGCATATCTTCAATAGTGATTCCCATCCTGATCGCGCCTATGGCTCTTTGCCCCCCTTGGTTGAATCCTTGGATCATCACATGACTTTCTAAGAGTTCATTCATGGGAATACCAAGTTCTTTCACAGTGTGGATTGGCAAAATGTTCACTGAGGATCCTCCATCAACCAAAATTCGATTTACCCTTTCATTGCACATATAGCCAACCAGGTACAATGGGCGGTTATGAGGAGTGTCACCTAGCAAAAGATCATCATTTGTGAACGTGACCTTTTCCTCACAAGCATTAACTTCTTGAGGAGTTGACTCGATGGGCTTTTCCGAAGATGGTGCCAACGGTATGTCGTCACTCTTTTCTTCCCCTTTGTCAGCATGGCAACAAGAAGCATCGATACCCTCATGGGAAATCTTTGTGTGGAACAAACTTGGTAAACTCCTTCAAGGTCACTGGATTTCGTGGCTTTTGAGAATGGTGCATCTCTACTTTTCCTTTCTTCAAATGCCTAACTGGATTCTTTTTCATTGGTCTTTTTACCATCATCTTCCTTGTTGGTTGTTCTACTGATTCTTTTCATGGGCTCCTTTTGTGGTGCCTGCAACAAGTCACCAACGTCCAACCTTCATCATCATCAGGTTGATCGTCTTCAACTTTGTTGTTCACCAGTAATTCTTCATTTTTGATTCCTTTTAAACTGCATAATTCATCTAGACTGAATGAGCCAAAGGTGATAGAGACTTGGTTCGCGCTTTCTTTATCATCTTCAAGCACGATCTTCTTTTCACGGTCAAGTCCATAACTTTGTCCTTGAAGACAAAGCACTTATCCAGAGGGTGGCTTACAAATCGGTGATATTTGCAGTTATTTGGGTCATTCATTTTCCCAGCTTCATTTGGTCACTTTATCTCCGGAAGCTCAATGAGATTTAACTCGAAGAGTTCTTCGAAAATGGCTAGCACATCAGAATCCAAGAATGGGTACTCTTTTGCCTGCATTTCTTTTAGAGTCAACTTTCTACTTGGCTTATCTTGAAAAGAAGTGGATTTCATACTTTGTTTCTTGCTCACCTTCGTCGTGAACTTCATAGGTGACGTGTTGACATTCATATCTTCTATGCTTTCAGACTTGGGTACGAACTTGCCCCACTTCCTGACTTCTTGCTTGTCATTCCCTTTGTGAGGTTCATAGATGGGCAGCCTTTCATTTCCAGTGGAGGCCATGTTCAATTCCATGTCATGGGCACGAGTTGCAAGTTCTTCAAATGTGCCAGGCTTGATACCTTGCAAGATGTAGCGCAATCCCCAATGCATGCCTTGGATGCACATATTTATGCCTGAAGCTTCACTAAGCCTGTCTTTGCAGTTGATGCTTGAATTCCTCCAACGATTGATAAAGTTGATAACTGGTTCCCCCTTTCGTTGACGAGTATTTGTAAGTTCTATCATACTCACAGTATGTCTCGTACTATAAAAGAGATTGAGGAACTCTTGCTCTAGTTTATCCCAGCTATCGATAAATCCAGCCTTAAGGTCCGTGTCCCAGTCAAAAGATTTCCTTTTAGGGAGCAGGCAAACTACTTGATGAGGTAATCTCCATAAGTTCCAGCATTGTTGCACGTTTCCACGAAGTGCGCCACATATTGCTTTGGGTTACCTTTACCATCAAACTGTTGAAACTTTGGAGGTTGATAGCCAGCAGGCATCTTCAACATATCGACCCTTGCAGTGTACGACTTTGCATATGTAATGGAGGATTTGGCAGCAACTTCATTTTTGTTCTTAATGGTTCCTTCAATGAACTCCTTCAGTTAATCGATTGGAATTATCCCTTCAGATGAGACAGGGATAACCTTAGTGGATTATACTTGTCTTGGGGGAGAGTCACTCTCTAGAACTCCTGGGAGCTTGCCGGGTGCATGGGTGGATTCTTCTTCTATCAAGATTCCCACCCTGTCTATTAGCTTGTCAATTCTAGCCTCTTGATTTTGCATGCATTTGGTCAAGCTAGCGATTTCTTCCGTCAAGTTTGCCAACTGCTCCTCCATAGATGAAGTGTTTGTTACCATGGATTGCATGATTTTCGTGGACGACGGAGAGTAGCATGGATTTTCACACAGATTGATCCTTTATTGGCTCACACTATGTGGTGTAAGTGGGGAGGATCCATCACTTGAAGCATCATCATCTTCCTTCACAGCAGAGTACTTGGATCCGGAGAGGTCAAGTAGAGTAAGAGTTTTCTTGATCTTTTCAGCAACATCACTTCCTCCTTCAGATGCGTTTGTGGAAGATCTTGCTCCTTTTGAGGATGAAGATCCTAACATAGGGGTTGATGCGGACATCACTTGGGATGCTTATTGTCCTAAAGAGCTTGCTTTGCTCCTCGTAACTGGTCCGAAGCTTCCAAAGGTAACATCGAGGATGCTTTCCACATCAGCGTAGATCCTGGAGTTAGCAGCCTTGGTGGAAGTTGAACCGGAGTTGATTTTCTTTGAAGCCATTTCAATGTTCTCGGACTTTGGTGATTGAAAAGTTGAGATGAGAGGTAGAGATTGTCCCACTGGGCATGCTAGAATTTGTAGACAATAAATTGCGTTGAGAAAATAAAATTAAGACCGAAAATATCGCAACAATCATAGTATATTATTTCGAATATTTGAGTGTTACAATCTCTATGGATCCTCCGATTCTTCTTTTTTAGTATAAATTCAAGGGCTTTTGAGCTTGATCTTGAATTTTAATTTGATTTATCCGTCGCGAACACTTTAATTGTTGCCATAAATTTTATCACGAACAAGTAGCCTTGATCATGAACGCCTTGTATTTGATTTGACTTCGTTCTTGAATACTTGAATTATTCTTTGTTCTTGAGCTTGAACTTGATTTGTTCTTCGTTCTTGAACTTGAACTTGATTTCTTGAACTTGAACTTGGTTGCTTGAAGCCTGAAACTTGTCGAGAAATTTGCAGCTTTTGATCCACGAGCTCTCTCTTGCTTCTTGTTATGACTTCTGGTCTCTTTTCTATGTTATGAAGACCCCTATTTATAGTTGTGGAAGGGAGGAGTTGTAATAAGAACAAACTCTTTCTAACCAATCAAATTGAAGTGTGACATGGCCATATTTGATTGGCCAGAACATGTCACTTGCACACGTGGCGCGATTTCATTGGCCTTTTAGTGTGACTTGACATGCCTTGTCATTTTGACACGTGGCATGGTCCTATTGGCTTTTCCGCTTGACTTGGCATGCCACGTCATTTGACACGTGACACTGGGCCTCTAGGAAGATGACATCTTGGGCCTAATGAGGTGGGCTCATCATTTGTAGTCCAATTAAATGGACTAGCCCAGTCAATATTTATTGGACTTAAATAATTAATTCAATTATATTAGCCCATAATATTTATTTGGACTAGTATATTTAAAATATAATCCAAATAATTTATTGAATTTGAATCCAATAAATTTTACATGTCTACAAACGCATTTTCCTGAAAATCCTCGCAGCTAGCGTCATCAAATTTGTGGGCTTTATAGCCACAACACTATATATAACTACTTCAGGCATGCATGCTACCCTTATCAGGCATCACGACGAAGAGCTTCATCGCGTCCTGGACAAACCCATGCATCCTTCCACAGCCCATCAAGCATTAATTTCTATAACATGCCCAGTTTCTTTCATTTTCTTGAATTTCGTCGTCTGCTTCTTCAGGTAAAGCGGGAGGTATCCCTCCTTTCATCTTTCGGGTGAAATAGTTGGGTTTAAAATTTTCCTCTTTATGCTCAAATCCAATCCTCGCCCTTTTATAAAGTATTTCCATAAGTATCTTTTAAAATTTGTAGAATTGGTGTTGTTGGCTCTAATTCGAGGCCCTTGGGACCTCAACCAAAAGCACAAACACATCATATACCACCATCAAAACTTATATCAATCTTCAAAACACCTCAAACAGCATCGAATCAACCAAAACTCATCGGATTCAAGACTAAGTTTCCAAATCTTCCGAATTACGCTTTTGATCAAAAAGCATACCAAACCATGTCCGAATAACCTGAAATTTTGCACACATATCCCAAATGACACAACAGAACTTTTGAAACTATCGGAATTCCATTCCGACCCGTATATCAAAATCTCACCTATCAACCGGAAAATGCCAAAAATCTAATTTCGCCAACTCAAGCCTAAATCTACTTCGGACCTCCAAAACATATTCCGATCATGCTCCTAAATCCCAAATCACCTCCCGAAGCTTTCCGAATCATCGGAATTCACATCCGAGCCCTCTAACACATAAGTCAACATCCGGTTGACTTTTCCAACTTAAGCTTCCTCAAAAGAGACTAAGTGTCTCAAACCTTACCAAATCCTTTCCGAACCCGAGCCAACGAACCCAATCACATATAGAACCGATAGAAAAAGCAATAAAAAGCAAAAATAGGGGAAACAGAGCTGTAACTCATGAGACGACTGGCCGAGTCGTCACATCCTCCCCATCTTAAACAAACATTCATCCTCGAACGAGTCAAATAACATACCTGAAGCCTAAAAAAGGTGAGGATATCTGCTCCGCACCTCCTGCTCGGTCTCCCAGGTAGTCGCCTCCACGGGCTGACCTCTCCACTGCACTTTCACTGAAGCTATATCCTTTGATCTCAGCTTTCGAACCCGACACTCAATAGTTGCTGGCTCCACATCATAAGTCAAATAACCATCCAACTAAACCGTGCTAAAATCCAGAACATGAGACGGATCCCCAATATACTTCTGGAGCATAGAAACATGAAATACCGGATGCACACTCGACAAGCTGGGTGGCAAAGCAAGCTCATAAGCCACCTCCTCAATCCTCTGAAGCACCTCAAAAGGCCCAATGAACCGAGGACTCAATTTACCCTTCTTCCCAAATCTCATAACACCCTTCATGGACAAAACCTTCAACAGAACCTTCTCACCAACCATGTAAGACACCCCCCTTTCCTGTCAGCATAACTTTTTTGCCTCGACTACGCTGTACGAAGCCTCTCCTGAATTACCTTCACCTTTTCTAAAGCATCCTGCACCAAGTCTATCCCTAATATCCTAGCCTCACCCGGCTCAAACCAACCAACTGGAGATCTACACTGCCTCCCACACAAAGCCTCATATGGAGCCATCTGAATACTCGACTGGTAGCTGTTGTTACAAGCAAACTCTGCAAGTGGTAGAAACTGATCCCACGACCCTCCGAAATCAATGACACAAAAATGCAACATGTCCTCCAATATCTGAATAGTGCGCTCGGACTACCCGTCCGTCTGAGGGTGAAAAGCTATGCTCAACTCAACCTGAGTACCCAACTCTCGCTGTACCGACCTCCAAAACTGTGAAGTAAACTGAGTACCCCTATCTGAAATGATGGAAACTGGGACACCATGAAAACAAACAATCTCCCAGATATAGATCCAACCGCTCTAAAAAAGTATAGAACCCTATTTGAAGCCATATATCAGAATACCTCACAGGAAATTCCTCGCACGAATCCTATATCAGAATATCAGCTGGTGTATATTTTATGCTTGGTGATATAGGATCAAGCATTATAGAATTTTTGAATTCCCAATTGAACTCAATTGGATTAGAACCCTATTTGATTGTGCTTTACCGTCTGTGTGGTAATGACTTTATCCTCGAGAGGCTGCAAAATCTTTAGGAAAAACTTTATATTCTTGAAATTCTAGTCGTGCAATTTTGTTGATCCGAGTACTAAACTTCTGTTATTCTATTCTCTCACAGATGGTGACGACACGCGTTATCGGTCAGGATGGACGACCACCAGCACCACCAACTGTGGCCGCTAGAGGCCGAGGATGCGGTCGTGGTCACGGTAGGGGCAAGGGTGTGTCCTGCACAGCAACTAGAGCAGCACCTGCAGATCCACCAGCCGCCTCAATTCAGGATCTGGTCCTAGTTGTGGACACTCCAGCAGCACCAGCTGTGCCCATTGTGATTCCGGGTCTTCAGGACACCTTGGCTCAAATTCTATTAGTTTGAACTAGTCTAGCTCAGGCGGTCTCAGTTACAATAATCGCAGCTACTTCTCTGACCGGGGGAGGCACTCAGACTCCCGCCGCTCGCATACCTAAGCAGGTCGTACAGGGACTTCAAACACTGGGGGCACATCCAGCCCAACCGGTTGCGGCTGCTTAGGACTATGTAGTTCCTGCCATGCCAGAGGACGAGCATTGTAGGTTAGAGAGGTTTGGTAGACTTCAGCCTCTGACTTTCAGTGGTGCAGAGGGCGAGGATGCCCAGGGTTTCTTGGATAAGTGTTAGAGGATGCTTCGTACAATGGGTATTCTGGAGACTAGCGGGGTTGCTTTCACTACTTATCAGTTTTCTGGAGATGCCTTCACTTGGTGGGAGGCTTTTAAGAGGTGTAAGCCTATAGGTGCATCACCCCTTACCTGGCAGTAGTTCTCCGTTATCTTTTTGGAGAAGTATGTGTCGCAGTCTTGCATAAAGGAGCTGCGCAAGTAGTTTGAGTGGTGGTGTCAGGGAGAGATGACTGTGATGCAGTGTGAGATAAGGTTCTTCGAGTTAGCTCGTCATTCTATTTGGTTGGTTCTGACAGATAGAGAGAGGATTAGGAGGTTTGTTGATGGTCTCACTTATCAGCTTCATATTCTTATGACTAGGGAGAGGGTGACTAGTACTACTTTTGAGGAGGTTGTATACATTTCTCGTGAGATTGAGTCTGTTCGTCGCCAGGAGCGAGAGGAGAGATAGGCCAAGAGGCCTCAAGGATCTGGTAGTTATAGTGGTGCTCCTTCGAGGGGTCAGTTTCAGACGGTAGAGGCAGTCCATTCAGGCATGCTCAGCTAGCTCGCCCAGGTTATCGTGGGGCGTCATCGGGTCATGGTTCTCACAATTCTCATTAGGGCCAGTCATCACTTAGTGCCTTTCCAGCGCAAAGTTCATCCCGTGCTCCTTCAGTTCAGGGCTCTTCTATGCCAGGTGCATCTGCTAGTCATTTTGGTGCAAGGGGTTCCCTTCAGTCCCCTTCTCCAGCACCCGGGAGTTGCTGTGAGTGTGGAGAGATGGGTCATATATGGAGGCAGTGTCCTTGTTGTCTTGCAAGTTCATCTCAGCAGAGGAGTGAGATATCGACTTTAGCACCAGTTACTTCACCACCCCCCGCCCAGCCAGCTAGGGGTGGAGGTTAGTCAGCTAGGGGTCTCCCTAGAGGGGGAGGTCGATCAGGTGGCGGTCATGCTCGTTTCTATGCATTTCTAGCTAGACCCTATGTTATTGCTTCCGATGTTGTTATTACAGGTATTGTTTCAGTCTGCCACAGAGATGCCTCTATATTATTTGACCCCGATTCCATCTTTTTTATGTTTCATCATACTTTGCTCGTTATTTGGGTATGCCCCGTGAGTCTCTTGTTTCACCTGTTCATATATCTACCCCGGTGGGCGATATTGTTTTTGTAGACCGTGTGTACTGGTCGTGTGTGGTGACTATTGGGGGTCTGGAGACTCGAGTGGATCTTTTATTATTGTGTATGGTGGATTTCGATGTCATTTTGGGCATGTATTGGCTATCTCCATGTCGTGCTATTCTGGACTATCATGCCAAGACAGTCACATTGGCTATACCGGGTGTGCCACGGATTGAGTGGCGAGGTTTGACTGATTATGTTCCCAGTAGAGTGATCTCATTTTTGAAGTCCCAGCGTATGGTTGGGAAGGATTGTCTTTCGTATCTAGCCTTTGTGAGGGATGTCGGTGTAGAGATTCCCAATATTGATTCTGTTCCAGTTGTGAGGGATTTTCCCGATGTGTTTCCTGCAGACCTGCCGGGCATGACACCGGACATAGATATTGACTTTGGTATTGACCTGGTGCCAGACACTCAGCCCATATCTATTCCATTGTGTCGTATGGCACCAGCGGAGTTGAAGGAGTTAAAGGAGCAGCTTTAGGAACTCCTTGATAATGGGTTCATTCGGCTTTGTGTGTCACCTTGGGGTGCGCCGGTTCTATTTGTGAAGAAGAAGGATGGCACTATGAGGATGTGCATTGATTATAGGCAATTGAGAAAATTAACAGTTAAGAACAAGTATCCTTTGCCTCGCATTGATGATTTATTCGACCAGCTTTAGAGAGCGAGAGTGTTCTCCAAGATTGATCTCCGTTCAGGTTATCACCAGTTGAAGATCAGGGATTCAGATATTCTTAAGACGGCTTTCACGACCCGATATAGTCATTATGAGTTCTTGGTGATGTCTTTTGGGCTGACCAATGCCCCAGCAGCATTCATGCATTTGATAAACAGCGTGTTCCGGCCTTATCTCGACTCATTTGTCATAGTCTTCATTGATGATATTTCGGTGTATTCGCGTAGTCAGGAGGAGCACACGGAGCATTTGAGAGTTGTGTTGCAGAGATTGAGGGAGGAGAAGCTTTATGTAAAATTCTCCAAGTGTGAGTTTTGGCTCAGTTTAGTGGCTTTCTTAGAGAACGTGGTGTCCAGTGAGGGTATACAGGTTGATCCGAAGAAGATAGAGGCGGTTCAGAGTTGGCCAGACCGTCCTCAGCCACAGAGATTCGTAGCTTTCTTGGTTTGGCAGGCTATTATCACCGGTTTATTCAGGGATTCTCATCTATCGCATCTCCCTTAACCAAGTTGACTCAGAAGGGTGCTTCATTTGTATGGTTGGATGAGTGTGAGGAGCTTTCAGAAGCTCAAGATAGCCTTGACCACAGCTCTAGTGTTAGTTTTGCCATCAGCTTCAAGTTCATATACCGTGTATTGTGATGTTTCGAGAGTTGGTATTGGTTGTTTATTGATGTAGAAGGGTAGAGTTATTGCTTATGTTTCTCATCAGTTGAAGCCCCATGAGAAGAACTACCTCGTTCATGATTTGGAGTTGGCTACCATAGTTCACGTGTTGAAGATTTGGAGGCATTACTTGTATGGTGTGTCTTGTGAGGTATTTACTGATCATCGTAGCTTCCAGCACTTGTTCAAGTAGAAGGATCTTAATTTGAGGCAGCGTAGGTAGTTGGAGTTGCTAAAGGATTATGATATTATTATATTATACCATCCGAGGAAGGTCAATGTGGTGGCCGATGCCTTGAGCCGAAAGGCAGTGAGTATGGAGAGTTTGGCATACATTCCAGTTGGGGAGAGACCTCTTGCAGTTGATGTTCAGGCCTTGGCCAATCAGTTCGTGAGGTTAGATATTTCAGAGCCTAGCCGGGTATTGGCTTGTGTGGTTTCTCGGTCTTCCTTATATGATCGCATCAAAGAACGCCTGTATGATGATCCGCATTTGCTTGTCCTTAAGGACATAGTTCAGCATGATGATGCCAGAGATGTGACCATTGGTGATGATGGAGTGTTGAGGATGTAGGTTCGGATATGTGTGCCCAATGTAAATGGGTTTCAGGAGTTGATTCTGGAGGAGGCCCATAGCTCGCGGTATTCTATTCATCTGGGTGCCACGAAGATGTATCAGCATTTGAGACAACATTATTGGTGAAGGAGAATGAAGAAAGACATTGTGGGATTTGTAGCTCGGTGTCTCAATTGTCAACAGGTGAAATATGAGCATTAGAGGCCTGGTGGCTTGCTTCAACAGATAGATATTCCAGAGTGGAAGTGGGAGCGGATCACTATGGACTTGTAGTTGGGCTCCCACGGACTTTGAAGAAATTCGATGCTATTTGGGTGATTGTGGATCAGCTGACCAAGTCCGCGCACTTCAATCCTGTGTGTACTACCTATTCTTTAGAGCGGTTGGTAGAAATCTATATCCGGGAGATTGTTCATTTGCATGGTGTCCCAGATTCCATCATTTTAGATAGGGGCACTCAGTTTACTTCACAGTTTTGGAGGTCGGTGCAGCGAGAGTTGGGTACTCAGGTTGAGTTGAGCATAGCCTTTCACCCTCAGATGAACGGGCAGTCCGAGCGCACTATTCAGATATTGGAGGACATGTTGTGTTCTTGTGTCATTTATTTCGGAGGGTCATAGGATCAGTTTCTACCGCTTGCAGAGTTTGCTTATAACAACAACTACCGGTCGAGTATTCAGATGGCTCTATATGAGGCTTTATATGAGAGGTGATATAGTCTCTAGTTGGTTGGTTCGAGCCGAGTGAGACTAGGCTATTGGGGACAGACTTGGTGCAGGATGCTTTAGAAAAGGTGAAGGTAATTCAGGAGAGGCTTCGTACAATGCAGTCGAGGCAAAAGAGTTATGCTGATAGGAAGGTTCGGATGTGTCCTGCATGGTTGACGAGAAGGCTTTGTTGAAGATTTCGCCCATGAAGGGTGTTATGAGATTTGGGAAGAAAGGTAAATTGAGTCCTCGGTTTATTGGGCCTTTTGAGGTGCTTCGGAGGATTGGGGAGGTGGATTATGAGCTTGCTTTGCCACGCAGCTTGTCGAGTGTGCATCTGGTTTTTCATGTTTCTATGCTCTGGAAGTATATTGGGGATCTGTCTCATGATTTGGATTTCATCACGGTTTAGTTGGATGGTGATTTGACTTATGATGTGGAGCCAGCAGCTATTGAGCGTCGGTCGAAAGTTGAGATCAAAGGATATAGCTTCAGTGAAAGTGCAGTGGAGAGGTCGGCCCATTGAGGAGGCTACCTAGAGACCGAGCGGGATATGCGGAGCAGATATCCTCTCCTGTTTGAGGCTTTAGGTATGTTTCTTGACTCGTTCGAGGACGAACGTTTATTTAAGAGGGGGAGGAAGTGACGACCCGGCCAGTCGTCTCATGAGTTACCACTCCATTTTCCCCATTTCTGCTTTTTGTTGCTTTGTCTATCGGTTCTGTATGTGATTGGGCTGGTTGGCTCGGGTTCGGAAAGGATTTGGTAAGGTTTGAGACACTTAGTCTCTTTTGAGGAAGCTTAAGTTGGAAAAGTAAACCGGATATTGACTCAAGTGTTAGAGGGCTCGGATGTGAATTCTGATGGTTCAGATAGCTTCAGGAGGTGATTTGGGAGTTAGGAGTGTGATCGGCATGTGTTTTGGAGGCCCGGAGTAGATTTAGGCTTAAATTGGCGAAATTGGATTTTTGGCATTTTCCGGTTGGTAGGTGAGATTTTGATATAGGGGTTGGAATGGAATTTTGGGAGTTGCAGTAGTTCCGTTGTGTCATTTGGGATGTGTGTGCAAAATTTCAGGTCATTCGGACGTGGTTTGGTTGGGTTTTTGATCAAAAGCATAATTTAGAAGATTTTGGAATTCTTAGGCTTGAATCCGATGCGAATTTGGCATTTTGATGTTATTTTGAGCGTTCTAAAATTTGGAACAAGTTTGAATGATGTTATGGGATATGTTGGCATGTTTGGTTGAGGTCCCGGGGGCCTCGAGTGAGTTTCGGGTGGTCAATCGGACCATTTCATGTTGTTGAGAATTGCAGAAAATTTCTGATCAGTGTTGAAGAGAAATGGCCTTCGTGTTCGCGAGTAGGCCCTCGCGTTCGCGAAGGGTTAGTTGGGGAGGCTAAGGATTTAGCCTTCGCGTTCACAAGGAAGGCTCCACATTCGCGAAGGGTTGGAATATCGTGCATCGCGTTCGCGAGGGAGGATACGCATTCGTGTAGAAGAAGTTGGGCAGTTGGGTTTAAGGATTGGTTTGTTCATCGCGTTCGCGAGAAGAGGAGCGCGTTCACGAAGGAGGACCGGTAGAGCCATCGTGTTCGTGAGGGGCTGGTCGCAATCACATAAGAGGAAAATCTGGTCAAAGTTGGGTTGTGCTTCGCGAACGTGTGGCATTGACCGCGTTCGCGAAGAAGGAATTGAGGCCTAGGCAGAATGTTTAAATAGTCTTCTTGTCCTTGATTTTGGGGTTTATTTCCACCATTTTTGAGCGATTTTGGAGCTTTTTGAAGAGGATTGAAGAGGGATTCAAGGGGGAAACACTTGGAGGTAAGATTCATGGACTTAATACTCGATTCTAATGTAAATTCTACCTAATTAATCATGGAAATTTAAGCCTAAAATTGATGAACTAGGGCTTGTAATTGGAGACCTAGAATTTGGGATTTGAGGGGTCGTTTGTGGTTGGATTTTGATGCTTTTGGTACGAATGAACTCGGGGAGTGATAAGGAGTTTATTGGTAAATTTTACCTGAATCCGAGATGTGGGCCTGGGGGTCGAGTTTTGCCAATTTCGGGATTTGTGTTGTAATTTGATTTCTTTTGAGTGGGCTTTATTCTCTTAGCATATTTTGATGATTTTGCACTGATTTTTGTTAGATTTGGAGAATCCGGAGGCCGATTCGACGGGCAAAGGCATCGCGAGCTAGAGTGTTGGACCGGGTAGAGGTGAGTAATGATTGTAAATATTGTCCTGAGGGTATGAAACCCCGGATTGCACATCTTTGTGCTATATTGAGGTGACATACACGCTGGATGACGAGCGTGGGGTCGTGCACTATTGGGGATTGTGACTTAGTCATCCTGAATGACTATTTTACCGCGTATTGACTGAAAACTATTGGCTATCATCATGTTTTGGGCTGAATGCCATATTTGGGCCTCGTGCCAACTATTTGAACCCTTAGGGGGGATTTTTACTGATACTTCCTCACTGTTTTGACTTTATACTTGTAATTAGTCCTGCTATATTCTACTGTTTTCATAACTCAGCCATGTCTACTCTACTTTAACACTTAAAATGATATTTTAAATGATATTTTGGGCTGAGCACCATGTGTTACTGTTGCCCGAATGGCTTGTGAGAATTTTGACTGAGTAAGGCCGATGACCTATGTTGTGAGGAAACACCTGATTATGGTTATGAGGCTGAGGGCCTGAGATTTGTACGCCACGAGGTGGCTTGTTGATGTGAGGTCGAGAGCCTATGTGATTATGCCACGAGATGGCTTGATATTACGCTTGGGCCGTAAGGGGACCCTCCAGGAGTCTGCACACCCCCAGTAAGCGCGGGTACCCATTGTGATGTGAGATATAGCCCGAGGGGCTGGTTATTGTTTCATGTGTTGCCCGAGGGGCTGATTCCGTTGGTATTGTGCCCGAGGGGCATTTTATTTATGTGTTTACCTTTTCTAGTTGCCTGTCTTTTACTTGCTTAACTATTTTAAAAAGGGGATTTTAAGAAGCTTGAACTGAACTAAAGTGACTTTGCATAATTTCACTGTTTCGTGACTTTTTACAGGCTTTTACTGCTTCCTTATAGCCTGTGATGCGCCTTACGTGATTTCTTATTTCTTTGTATTTATTTATGATTATTACTCATTGAGTTGGAGTACTCACTTTACTCCCTGCACCCCGTGTGCAGATTCAGGTGCATCAGGTCCCGCTAGCGAGTGTTGCGCTTTCCAGCTCAGGCGGATTCGAAGATTCTCTAGGTAGTTGCCGGCGTTAGCAGCCCAGAGCTTCTTCCCTTATCTTATCTTTCTCTGTTTTAGATCTGTATTAGACTATGTAAACTTTTGTTATCTTTATCCGGATTGTAGATGCTCATGACTGGTGACACCCCGATATCGGGCTGTGTTGGTTTTACTTCCGCAAATTATACGGTATTATTTACCTTATTTTGGGATTTATGATTATGATTTAGACTTAGTTTTATTACTTAATTGCTTTAAAATGAATTGGGAACGTGTCGGGTGGCCTTGTCATCACGAGAGACGCCATCACCGGGTCCGGGTTTAGGGTCATGAACTTGTCATGACCCTAAACCCGGACTCGGTCGTGATGGCGCCTCTCGTGAAGACAAGGCCAGTCGACACTGTTTACCGTGAAAATGGTAACAACAATTAAATTTGTAAAATAGGATTCTAAAAATACGTGATCTATTATTATGCTAGTTGTTAGGGCAATTGATGCTAAGAGTATGAAGTTTAACGAAGAGATACAAGCTAAAATGGGGCAGTAATCAAACCCAGGGGCTTTCTGCCCGAGCCTCGGACAGGTCAATGGAGGACCTCAAGGTCGACATCCGGCTCGATCTCAAGCTATCGGGGGCAGTCGGGAATGAGATAACAGTTAAGATATGATCAAGCAAGGCTCTTTATGGCCTATACCAAGCAATAATTGAAGAACAAGTAAGAAAGCGATGAATGCTAAAGTGGCCTTGAGCGAGTGAGTTAGAGAGAAGAAAGAGAGGGAGATATTATTGATATTGTGTGGAGTAGAAGGAGCTCTGCCTTACAGAGTATTAATGACTCCCCTTTTATAAGAGAGGGGAGCCAAAACTTAGTACAAGATACGTTGAGTGGTAAAGGGTATGAGATGGGACAGATAACTAGCTCTATGACGTAAGCGTGGGCCAATGCTAGGCTGCCCAAATAGACTTAATCGACTTCGGATGCATTCTTCGAAAGCTTCCCGTGTTCGTCGGGGTTTCGGTCGATATTATCCTTAGCTGGGTATTGACAGATCTTGAGGGAAGTGGCTGGCTCGAGGTCCCGAGCCTCCGAGGTGACCTACTGAAGCAATTTTGTCAACGAGAAATCGTCCTCGATTTCACCGTGCACAGATAGTCTCCGTGTTTCTTAGAGGGAAGTGATAAGAAATGATTTTGACACTCCAATTCGTGGGCTCCCATAATGACATCGTGCTGATGGCGCAACCCTTTTTGCGAGTGCCGAGGCATTTCACCCGTTCACTTCTCCAGGTCATCCGATGTGTTGTGACTCCTCGTTCTCTGGGGTCATAATATTGCCGTCAATTCAGCTTCCATGAACGCATTGATTGCACCTGCTATTACATTTTTTGAGGGCAGTAATGGCGCCGCCGGTTACTTTCCCCTCCCCTTATAAATGGGGCTTCTTGTGATTAGTTTTTCATCCAAGCATTCTTCGATACCCATCCTTTCCTCCTTTCTTTCTATTTTTAGCCTTTGTCGTTTCGTCATGTTTGAGGCCTACGGCCTCAAGGTCTTACGTTAACGTCATGCGCGCCATGGCCCAACTCTCGATCCTTTTTCAGTTGGACAAAGTTGTGCTGCTGTGATGTTATTGTTGTTGTTGTTGCTACTGCTGTCTCCATTGGCTCAGGGCGATGAGGCAGAGGACCGATTTTCTCCGACCCGGGGAGATACTTGGATTATGCAGCGCTGCTCAAGAGGGGGCTTGGATTATACACCGATGCTCATCCTCCTTCCTCGGCTCGGCGTGTTACACCCCCTTTGGATTCCTAGGGGTATAGCGACAGTCTCTACCGGCTATTGCCTCCCAAGCCGAGCCAACATCTCAAGAAGTGGGTTTACAATGGTAGTACTGGCGGAGTTCGTACTAGCCAAAATTTTCACCCAGCCACTTCTTGTCTTCTTCTGGTCTCTCCTTCATCATTTGCTTTTCTCCCTCGCTTTCCTCTTATATATACTTCCTTTTGAAGATGCCATTACGGGAGGATCGAGATGAGGTCCCCGGGGGGATTGGACTTGGAAGATATTGTCTTTGAGGTCATATGCCTTAGGAGATGATGCCGGAGATGCCGCACTTTTGGGAATAGGCTAGATTCTTAGACTCTTGTTGTATGCATACCCTTGAACTTCTTTATTTCTATGTAGGGATCCCCTTACGA
The DNA here is from genome assembly GCF_000393655.2 of Nicotiana sylvestris. Lineage (NCBI taxonomy): Eukaryota > Viridiplantae > Streptophyta > Magnoliopsida > Solanales > Solanaceae > Nicotiana > Nicotiana sylvestris. The sequence goes on from NC_091064.1 coordinate 110,570,966, forward strand.
GCTTTTGTAATCATATGTAAGGACCCCCCGAGGGCCGTTGTAAGTGAACATTTTATGAATACAAAGATATTTCCTTGACTCCGCCTTTGATACTTGCTGTATTTCGTTATGTTTGCGGCAACTCCGAATGCACAATCCTGTTTTGTCGTTGCTAACACTGGACCCGGATGCAAGTATTCCTTCCGGCCTTTGGTTCATGGAAACAGCTTCGCGTGGGGCCTTTCGTGGTTCCTCAGACTAAACCAGAATAAGGCCAATAACCTCGGGCCGCCGGGATCCTGACTTTGCATGAAAACGGGGATACTGTTTTTGGGACTCATAATAGCCTTTGAGAAGAAATTTACTCGGGGAACTGTGGATGGGAGATGTTGGTGATTTCCTGAAAGCAGCCCCTGAGCGGAGGCTTGCTCACACTCGGACCATCCTGGCCAGCACCCGGAGCCCGTTCGCACGGGTGACATTAAAAATGCTTATTTCTCCATAGACCGGTTTCTCTTGATGAAGATCTTCGAAGTTGCGTGCCACCCTTGTGTTGGTGAGGGCCTTGTTGGCTCTCTAGAACGCCGTCTTGCCATGACAGAGGTCTTCGATATTGGGTATCGCCTCGAGGCTGGAGATGGTGCTTTTAGTTAGCATCTTCGATCGGCTTCGAATCATCGCCGCTCTTCCAATGTATGATATGAGGCTATTTCCTCCCTACCAAGGGTTATCCTGTCTTATGTAGTTGCCATTTTCCGTGCCATGTTTTTGGTATCAACATGCTTGTACTTCTTTCCGCCCTTAATAGTTGTTGCCGGGGATGACAGAGACCGGGCATGGATAAGTTGCTCTGCTCGGGTGCTGACTGCTGGTATTATACCTTAGGAACCCATATTATTTTCTTGTAAAATGGAGCAATACTCTTTAGGCGGTGCGCCCCATGCTTTACCAGTTTTGCCTATGGCGAGAGTGAACTTGGTAGTTGTGTCTGTCTTCCTTCTTCTGTCGTGTTTATACGGGCATTGTTGATATTGGATGGTTCCCCAGGGGTGAGGCTGCGCTCCTCCGGAGAGGGGGAGGATTTGTATGGTTCCGAGCCAGGGGATGATGGTGATAAATGGGATATGTACTCGTAGTGCGATGGAGCTTTTAGCAGGGCGAAATGGGTCCGTGTCTCTGGTGAGAGGACATCGTCCGAGCCTGCCGTTTTTTGAAGCTTTTGATTTCGGAGCGATGACTCCTCTGAGTGATCATGCTTTAATCGAGGTCGGTTCTTTCCAAGGCCGAGGGGCTAGGCCAGCAGGAATGTGCTTCGGCCTTCGTGGAAGTCCGCCAACTTTACTTTGCGGTGAGCTTCGACATAGTTCTTCCGTATCTCGTGCCTTCCCTTCCTTATCAAGTTTTCCCTCTGTAGGACTTTGATAGGCCCAGGTTTGAGATGCTTCGCCATGGGGCTAGATCTCGGAGAGCTCTGGATGAGGGTAAGTCCCTTAGTCTCATTAGCGAGGAGAAGGAGGTTGAGTTGATGCACTGGCAATATGAGGCGTATCGGAGCTCGAATTATGAGAGCTACTTGGTGGAGCAGGTAACCTGCCGTAATATCTGTTTCGCCCTTTTGACCCTTAAAGTTAATCCTTTTGCCTATCTTAGCTGCAGAAAAAGATGGAGGCTTTGGAGTACCTTAGGGGCGAAGCCGTCAGAGTCAGGAATGCTTGTGGTGGACTGAGGGCTCAAGTACAGGCTCAAGTATTGAAGGAGAGGGGCGCCTTGGCCAAGGTTCCCGCCTTCGAGGCCCAACTCCGCTTGGCTCGTGACAATGCTCCAGTTCAAGCGGATATGATCGTGAAGCTCGAGTCCGATCTCTCGAAGGTCAGGGCTGAGATAATCGATGCCCGAGCTGAAACAGCATTAAGTCGGACCAAGGATGATCAGGAGATGGTGATTTATTTGAAGGATGCTACTGATGCCCAAGCCGAGTTGAACCGGGTCCTTAATCGTGAGAAGAGGATCAAGGAATATGTTCGTTGCAGATCCTAGAGAGAAGTACTCGAAGAGATCGGCACTAGGGGCTTCGTTCTCCCGAAGGAGTTGGCTCGAGCGAGGGTGGACGAGCGCGATGCTCGGTCAATTCTTGCTGACGTCCCAGAGAGCGAATCCGAGGCTGGTAGGCTGTAGCCTTCTGGAGCGGAGCATAGATTTCGCCACTTTTCCATTTTGTATTTGACATTCGCAGAGCATGTTTGTATATGGAGAGCGCACCTTTTGCGTATGTAAATGAGTGAAAACTTGAAGCTTTATCTCTTTAGTATCTCTTTCTACATTTCTTTTGACCAGACGGGCTAGTTTTTGTGTCCGGTGGGTGTCCTGTGGATCCGGAGCTCATTAGGCAAGCCCGGAGGCTTGAAGTGTGATTTTCGATGCGAGTAGGCGTTAGGGCCTTTGTGCTTTGCCCAACTGTTTAGGCCTAGTCTCCTAGTCAGGCTTTGACTCAAGCTTACTTGACCTTCAATCTCTTATGCCTGCATGGGCGGATGATGATTGTTCTTATTCCTTGCCCTTGGGCATTTGTGTTTTAACTATTTTGGGTTCAGTCTCCGAGTCGCACTGCGACTCAAGCTTTAATTTACCCTCAAGTTTTTTCATGCCTGCATGACAATGGCTCTTGCGCTTCGGGTCAAAGCGACCATTTAAGTGTGCGGCCCGAAGGCTTGTTTGGCTGGTGACAATGGCACTTACGCTGTGCACTTAGGCATGTGTAGTTAACTATTTTGGATCCGGTCTCCGAATCGGGTTACAACTCGAGCTCATTTTAATCCTCAAGTTTTAAGTTTTCAAGTTGGCGACAGTGGCTCTTACGCTGTTTGGTCGTTGAGACCTTTGTTTTCCTCTCGTTAAGGTCTTTTTGAAATAATTTTGCCTGACCCGTCGTTGGTTCGGGAAGAACCTCGATTTCAAGTCGTTATCGGCGATATTTGAGCACCTCAGAAGGTTTTTAGCTTGTAGGTTGAGTAGCTCGAAGCCTTGTGATTTGGATCTAACATGGTCGAAGCTCATTTGCCTATTGAGGGAAACCTGTTTTAACCGGTTCTTTTCGAAGTAGATTCGAAGTAATGGCCTGCGATTTTGTTAAAGACGGTCGGGCATCCCCGAGTCGCATTAATTTGGCTGGAGCAGCCATTTTGACCATAGTCATATGTGTTTGGCCGGAGCCATTTTTGATCCCGAGTGATAGTTTAGGTGTCTACACCGAGGGTATGCCCTTTCGGGATTCTTACAAATGCGACGTATAGCCTAAACTTCGGGATTGAGTTTTATGCCTGTAGTAAGGTCTTACAAAATTTTCATGGCTGTTGAGGTCTTACAGTTTTGTCATGCCTGTTGAGGTCTTAAAGTTTTTGTTGCTATGTAAAATAAATCTAGTTATACCGAGTCTGCTCGCTCGGGGTCTTACAGTTTTGGGTTTTCCAGTGTACGGCGATTGACGACAGTCTCCGAGTCATCGAGTTTGCTTAGGCTCGAAGGACGTTATTCATGAGCTCGGAGTTGACTTGTTGGGGTCTAATGATCCCGGAGTTCTGACCCTGGGGTCGTGCAGGTGCCAAATTGTTGACGCTAAGTCTCCGAGTATTTCGGGACGCATTCGGTAGAGGGACCCCTGCCGTGAGCATGCTGAACTTTCTTTTTGGAGTACGAGGTGCTTTTGGCAATAGATACCCTTTGATCTATTGGCGTAAATACATGTTGTTGTGTTGAATAGATTTTTGCTAGACCGAGTTTGCTCACTCGGGGTCTTACAACCTCAGATTTTAGGCGTGTCGCGACCGACAGTAGTCTTTGAGTACTCTAGGTACCTTTGATGTTGGTGACACTCGGTGATTTACGCGTTGCCTTACCTGAAGGTTTCGTGATTTCAGAGTTTCGACCCGGAGGCCATCTAAGTGTTGAATTGCTGGGACATTTTCCGGCGAAAGAAATGTTACCTTACTTTGCGAAGGTGTATTTGACAAAAGGTATTCTTTGATTGCTTGGTACATTAGTACACGTATTTGCCGACGGGGGCTTGACTATATGGACACGGTTCTTTCGACCGTTTGGCCTGGTACATTGCTTTCCTACAGGAACCCCATTTGGCGCTTCAAGACCTTTTCGAGCAAGTAGCTTTCTGGGGGAATTCCCTTCACTATTCAAAGTTGTCTGCTACTTGTGAAGTTTTCCTTGAGCAGCTCGCAGAAGTAGCCTCGTTAAAAACCTTGCCGGTAAAACCCTTCTTGTGGGAAAAAACTCGATTGAAGGAAAAGAGTGCAACGGGTGCATTTTTAGAGACTTGAGGCCTTCAGGAAGTGTTAGCATTATGACAGCTCCGATCGAGTGCCTGCATAAGGGTTAGTTCTAAATTCAAAATAAAAAGGGAGATGGCTGTACCTTGGAGTGAGATATGCTAGCGATGCCTCGAGATTGGTTTGTTATAATTGCCTGAGGTGAAAATGCGGTATGGATTTCTACTTTATTTTGTCAAGTTCGATCGAGGGTGAGGCTCGATTCTCCCTTTGGTTTACTCGGGGCCGGAGGTAAGAACATCGGTACCACATCGTGTATTGCAAACATTTCCCTTGCCGCGTGCTATTCCCCGTAGATGGTTTTAATTCCGTCCTTTGTTGGGAATTTTATCATCTGGTGAAGGGTGGATGGCACTGCTCTCACACAGTGTATCCACGGCCGCCCGAATAAGGCATTATACCTCATGTCTCCCTCGATGACATAGAATTTGGTGTCTTGGGTCATCCCGGTCACGATGATCAGGAGGATGATTTCTCCTTTTGTCGTTTCACTTGCCATGTTGAATCTGTTGAGGACCCGAGTGGCGGGCACAATTTGGTTGAGAAGTCCGAGCTGTTCTATTACCCTCGACCTGACAATATTGGCCGAGCTACCTGGATCCACGAGTACACGTTTTATCTAAAAAGAATCTACAAGGAAGGAAATTACCAGGGCGTCGTTGTGGGGTTGAGACAGGGTCTCGATGTCCTCTTCACTGAACGTGAGGGCGTCCTCACGGATATATCCCCAAGTTCGCTTCTCTCTGGTGATGGATATTTTTGTTCTTCTCATTACGAGTTCCTGCGGGGCATCAGCGCCCCCATGATCATGTGGATGACATGTTGCAGCTCATTTGCCTCGTTCGTCTTGGTTGCCTCCCTTTCTTGGAACTGGTTTTGGCTCGATCGCTAAGAAATTCTCGAAGATGCCCTTTGTTAAGTAGCCGAGCTACCTTCTCTCGTAGTTGATGACAATCCTCGGTCCTATGGTCGTGCGTGTTGTGAAATTCGCATACTAGGTTGTAATTCCTTTGCGAAGGATCTGACTGTATCGGTTTGGGCCACTTGGCATCTTTGATCTTACTGATAGTGAACACGATGTCTGACACATCGACTTTGAAGTTGTATTCTGACAGGTGGGGCGCACCCATTGGCACTACGTTTCGATCGAACCTGATTCTGTTGATGAGCCCTCGAGGGTCTTGTCATCGATCCACCCTCCGATCATTGCGAGGTAAGTTGCGCCTCGGGGCATTCCTTCTATCCTCGAGGTATGGCTGATACCTTTCTTTGTTTGGTTTTAGCTCCTTTGTCAGGAGCCTGCTTGGGTATACTGAGCCCAAAGGGGCTCCCAACTGGTCATCCTCGGCTCTAATCTTTGACTGGTATCGGTTGTGGATGTCCGACCAGGTCACGGTCGGATACTCGATCAGGTTCTGTTTCAGCTATTTTAAATCCACCGAGCTTCATTCGTTCAGGCCTTGGGTGAAGGCCTGCACTGCCCAGTCGTCGGAGACTGGCGGTAGCTCCATCTATTCCATCTGAAAGTGGGACACGAGTTCCCGTAGCATCTCGTTCTCTCTTTGCTTGATTTTGAAAACGTCAGACTTCCTTGTTGCTACCTTGATGGCCCCAGCATGTGCCTTTACGAAGGAGTCTGCTATCATGGCGAATGAATCTATGGAATTAGGAGCCAAATTGTGATACCACATCATGGCCCCCTTCGAGAGTGTTTCCCAGAATATTTTTAGCAATACGGACTCGATCTTGTCATTCTTTATATCGTTGCCTTTTACCACGCAGGTGTAGGCAATAACGTGTTCATTAGGATCAGTGGTACCGTCGTATTTAGGGAGTTCCAGCATTCTGAACTTCTTTGGAATGGGCTTCGGAGCCGCTTCCTCGAGGAACGACCTTTGTATGAACTTCTTCGAATCCACGCCCTTGAGGACCGGGGGCGCACCTGGGATCTGATCGATCCTAGAGTTGTAGGTCTCGACCTTCTTATCGTTGGCTGCTATCATTTTATCACCCGATTCGATCCTTTCGGTGAGGTCCTCAAGCATTTTTATTATGGCAGGGTCGGCTACCGATCCGTTATTGCTTGATCTCTCGGGTACTTGTTCGGCGGGGGGAGCTATTTCCGACACTGTTGTGCTGGGAGTCTTCGGATGACTTTTCAAAGCTAACATGAAGACTAACTTCCTGTTCTTCCCGGGCTGGGGTTCTTTGGGCTTCCTATCGGTCTCTATGCCGTATGCTTCTGTCGGTGCGTGGGGTTTTATCGACCTGTTGTGCGTCTTGTGAATCCGTGTCTACTAGAATCGGTCCGAGCACGTTATCAAGATTCTGTGTTGGCGCGCCGACAGCCGAAACAGCCACGCCATTTTCCCCGTGGTTTTAGAGGTTGTCATTCTCGACTCTGTTTACTGAGCCAGACATTTTGACCTGAAATCAAAGATCCCGAGAAAGAAAAAGTGTGAAAGATAACTTGCGTTTGTGCAATGAAACCAGCAAGAAAATAATCACTATTATTTTTAGCCCCATGGTGGGCACCAAACATTTTACCGTGAAAATGGTAAAAACAATTAAATTTGTAAAATGAGATTCTAAAAATACGTGCTCTATTTTTATGCTATTTGTTAGGGCAGTTGATGCTAAGAGTATGAAGTTTAATGAAGAGATACAAGCTAAAACGGGGCAGTAATCAAACCTAGGGGCTTCCTGCCCGAGCCTCGAATAGGTCGATGGAGGACCTCAAGGTCGATATCCGGCTCGATCTCGAGCTATAAAGGGCATTCGGGAATGGGATAACAATTAAGATATGATCAAGCAAGGCTCTTTATGGCCTATACAAGCAATAAATGAAGAACAAGTAAGAAAGCGATGAATGCTAAAGTGGCCTTGAGCGAGTGAGTTAGAGAGAAGAAAGAGAGGGAGATATTATTGATATTGTGTGGAGTAGTTGGAGCTCTACTTTACAGAGTATTAATGACTCCCCTTTTATAAGAGGGGAGAGCTCAAACTTAGTACAAGATATGTTGAGTGGTAAAGGGAATGGGATGAGACAAATAACTAGCTCCATGACGTAAGTGTGGGCCAATGTTAGGCTGCCCAAATAGACTTAATCGACTCCGGATGCATTCTTCGGAAGCTTCCCGTGTTCTTCGGGGTTTCGGTTGATATTATCCTCGGCTGGGTATCGACAGATCTTGAGGGAAGTGGCTGGCTCGAGGTCCCGAGCCTCCAAGGCGACCTACTGAAGCAATTTTGTCAACGAGAAATAGGTCCTCTGATTTCACCGTGCACAGACACATTCCCATTTCAATTTTTTAAGCAATTAAAATAATAAGTATTAAGTCTTAAACATGATAAAATCCCAAAATAAGTCGTGAACAGTACAATTTGCGGAAAACAAAACCAACACAGCCCGACATCGGGGTATCACCAGTCATGAGCATCTATCAATATACTACAAGTCTGAAGAGTCTACAAAGCTATTATAGAATCGCTAACAAGAGAAAGGAAATAAGATAAAGGGGAGAAGCACGGGGTTGCGAACCCCGAGCAGCTACCTCGTGAACTCCAAAATTTGCTGGGAGCTCTCAACCCTCACAAGCAGGATTAACAGCGCCTGAATCTGCACACGGGGTGCAGGGAGTAAAGGGAGTACTCCAACTTAGTGAGTAATAATCATAAATAAAGACTGAAAAATAAGAAAACCATGTAAGGCACATCACAAGCTATAAGGAAGCAGTAAAAGCCAGTAAAAAGTCATGAAACAGTGAAATTATGCAAAGTCACTTTAGTTCAGTTTAAGCTTCTTAAAATCCCCTTTTTAAAATAGTTAAGCAAGTAAAAGACATGCAACTAGAAAAGGTAAACACATAAATAAAATGCCCCTCGGGCACAATACCAACGGAATCAGCCCCTCGGGCAACACATGAAACAATAACCAGCCCCTCAAGCTATATCTCACATCACAATAGGTACCCGCGCTCACTGGGGGTAACAGTAAAACATGATGCTCAACCCAAAATATCATTTTAAGTGTTAAAGTAGAGTAGACATGGTTGAGTTATGAAAACAGTAGAATATAGCATGACTGAGTACAATTATAAAGTCAATACAGTGAGGAAATATCAGTAAGAATCCCCTAAGGGTTCAAATAGTTTGCACAAGGCCCAAATATGACATTCAGCCCAAAACATGATGATAACAAATAGTTTTCAATCAAATATGCGATAAAATAGTCATTCGGGAGGACTAAGTCACAATCCCCAACAGCGCACGACCCCACGCTCGTCATCTAGCGTGTGCGTCACTTCAATATATAACAAAGATGTGCAATCCGGGGTTTCATACCCTCAAAACAACATTTACAATCATTACTCACCTCTTCCCGGTCCAAATCTCTAGCTCGCGATGCCTTTGCCCCTCGAATCGGCCTCCGGATGCTCCAAATCTAACCAAAATCAGTGCAAAACTATCAAAATATGCTAAGGGAACAAAACTCACCCGAAAGAAATCAAATTACAACACAAATCCTGAAATAGGCCAAACCCGACCCCCGGGCCCACATCTCGAATTCCGATAAAAATTACATCAATGGAATCCTTATCACTCCCCTAGTTTATTCATACCAAAAACAACGAAATCCAACTACAGACGAACCATTAAATCCCAAATTCTAGGTCTCCAATTACAAGCCCTAATTCTTCAATTTTAGGCTTAATTTCCTGATTAATTATGTAGAATTCACATTAGAATCGAGTATTAAGTCCATGAATCTTACCTCCAAGTGTTTTCCCTTGAATCCCTCTTCAATCCTCTTTAAAAAGCTCCAAAATTACTCAAAAATGGTGGAAATAAACCCCAAAATCGCGGACAAGATGATTATTTAAACATTCTGCCCAGGCCTCAATTCCTTTTTCGCAAACGCGGTCAGTGCCTTGCATTCGCGAAGCACAAATTAATTTTGACCAAAAATCCTCTTACGCGAACGCGTCCTGCCACTCGCAAACGCGATGGTTCCTCAGCCTGACCCTTCGCGAACGCGCTCCCTCTCTTGCGAACGCGATGAATAAAACACCCTGAAACCCAGCTGCCCCACTTCCTCTACGTGAAACCCCTCCCCTTCTCGTGAACGTGATGCATAATATCCCAGCCCTTCGTGAATGCGAAGCCTCCCTCGCGAACGCGAAGGCTAAATCCTCAGTCTCCTCAACTAACCCTTCGCGAACGCAAGGGCCTACTTGCGAACGTGAAGGCCATTTCTCTGAAACACTGAACAACAGTTTTTTGCACTTTTCCAAAACATTAAATGGTCCGATTGACCACTCGAAACTCACCCAAGACCCCCGGTACCTCAACCAAACATGCCAACATATCCGGTAACATCATTCAAATCTTTTAAATTACGTTTTTATCAAAAACCCAACCAAACCACGTTCGAATGACCTAAAATTTTGCACACACATCCCAAATGACCCAACTCAACTACTACAACTCTCAGAATTCTATTTCAACCCCTATATCAAAATCTCACCTATCAACCGGAAAACGCCAAAAATCAAATGTCGCCAATTCAGGCCTAAATCTACTCCGGACCTCCAAAACACATTCCGATCACACTCCTAAGTCCCAAATCACATCCTGAAGCTATCCGAACCATCAGAACTCACATCCGAGCCCTCTAACATATAAGTCAACATCCAGTTGACCTTTCTAACTTAATATATCTCAGAAGAGACTAAGTGTCTCCAACCTTACCAAATCCTTTCCGAATTCGAGCCAACCAACCTAATCACATATAGAACCGAGAGACAAAGCAATAAGAAGTAGAAATGGGGGAAACAGAGCGGTAACTCATGAGATGACTGGCCGAGTCATCACATCCTCCCCCTCTTAAACAAACGTTCGTCCTCAAACGAGTCAAGAAACATACCTGAATCCTAAAACAAGTGAGGATATCTGCTCCACATCTCCCGCTCGGTCTCCTAGGTAGCCTCCTCCACGGGCCGACCTCTCCACTACACTTTCACTGAAGCAATATCCTTTGATCTCAACTTTCAAACCTGACGCTCCAAAATAGCTATTGGCTCCACATCATAAGTCAAATCATCATCTACCTGAACCGTGCTGAAATCCAGAACATGAGACGGATCCCCAATATACTTCCGAAGCATAGAAACATGAAATACCGGATGCACACTCGACAAGCTGGGTGGCAAAGCAAGCTCATATGCCACCTCCCCAATCCTCCGAAACACCTCAAAAGACCCAATGAACCAAGGACTCAACTTATCTTTCTTCCCAAATCTCATAACACCCTTCATGGGTGAAACCTTCAACAGAACCTTCTCACCAACCATGTAGGACACATCCCGAACCTTTCTGTCAGCATAACTCTTTTGCCTTGACTGCACTGTACGAAGCCTCCCCTGAATTACCTTCACCTTTTCTAAAGCATCCTGTACCAAGTCTATCCCCAATAGCCTAGCCTCACCCAGCTCAAACCAACCAGCTGGAGATCTACATTGCCTCCCATACAAAGCCTCATATGGAGCCATCTGAATACTCGACTGGTAGCTGTTGTTATAAGAAACTCTGCAAGCGGTAGAAACTTGTTGGATTATGTGAATCCACCAAACTTATAGAGTACCTGGTCCTCTATAAGATGATACATAGAATGCAGTAAAGACTGAATGTAAAGGAGGTAAGAGATTTTCTACGTGGAAAAATCCCACACAAGGGAATCTAAAAACCACGACCTACTCTTGTAGGCTTTTAACTCTACTAACTTGTAATCTACCTATTACAAGCCACTTTGTAAAAACCCTTTGCAAAGACTTCAAACTAAGTTGTGATGCAACCACCACAAGCCACTCTATAACTCTCTTAGTTACAGAGGATTTAAACTTATGACTATCCCTATTCACAACATAAACTCAGAAGTTTACGAATTTGGTTTGTTCCTAAGACAACGCTTCTAAGAAAGCAAACTAGGAATTACAATGACGAACAAATAATAAGATTACAACTCAACTATGGATGTACATAAAACTCGTTCAAAAACTGATCCTTAATGGAGTTGTCTTCTTGTTCTTGACACACCAGTGACTTCAATGCCGGATGAATGCTTTTACTTCTTGAGAGAATATCACTGAATGCACAAAGAATGGTGTGTCTTGCACCAGGTTATTTTATCACAAAAGATATCACAATGGGTAGTGATGTCAACTCTTGGTGTACGCTTCTTCCCAATGAGAAGTGACTATTGTATTGTCTACACAGCCACTTCTGGGCAGTTGCGTTCTAGCTGGATAGTGGATTTTGTACTTCTGTCAGGACACACCAATGGACCAGGTCCTAGTTGTGTTCCTCTTCTGTGATAGTTGCCAGATGGTCACTTTCTTCTGGTACGTTCCAGCTGTGTACTTGACTTGTACTTCTGTCAGAGAACCCTAAGGGAGCAGGTCCCTGTTGTGTTCCTCTTTATATTGATTGCGTACAATCACTAACTTGTTTGTATCAGAGAACCCTAAGAGACCAGGTCACCAGGTCCCTGTTGTGTTCCTCCCTGTGGTCATTCATCCATTTGCTGACAAGTTCACATGAAATGTATCCTGTGGGATAAGTTCTCTATCTGGTTCTTCATGAAAAGTTTGTTAGATTATCAAAACATAAGAGGCATAAGGCTAAGACATTTAAAACCCATCAATTTTTCCCTTTTTGATGATGACAAACTTAGGCATTGATAGTATTTGTTTAGAGCAGAATTAACCAGATGAGATGCCAGTTCCCCCTTAATCTTAGATCTCCCTCTTTGTGTTGTTTTTTTATTTATTTTGTAGTTCCCCTAGTTTCCCCTCAATCTCAGACTTGATTTTTCCCGATCTTAAAATTCTTCCCCATTTTAGCATAATTAAAAGGAACAAGAAGGTAATAAGCATAAAGAAGTCTAACACAGCTAGCTCATACCAGATATGTGCACACAACATGACAAAAAAGAGAAGCCAGAGGAACATAGTATTGTACAGGCAACTAAAGGGGAGCTGTTTTATTTATGTTTACATTGGACTGAGCAAATCAGGAGCAGTAATGGGTAAGTTCAACATGCCATCACAAAACAAGCAAACAAAAGTAAAACAACAGCCACAAGATGTTGGAACAAAAATAGCTTGACACAAGGAGAATCCTAGGGAACACTAAAGGAAGGAGGCTTGGAGGAAGAGACAACAATGGTTATGAGAACCAGATCCAGTCTAGCATTTGCAGACAATTGTTCTTCAAGTAATTGAGCCCGAAGTCTCTCATTTTCCTGTGTCAGTTGGGCAACCTCCTCATGTACAGAATCAGGTCCTTTAGCTGCGTGACTGAGCTGAGTTTCCAGTATGGCATTTCGATCCCTCAGCCTTCTTATTTCCTCATAGGATACATTTTGAGCGTTGATTAGCTGAGAAATGGTCGAGATGCTTCCACCAACCTTTTCTATACATTCACATTCTTCTAAAGTGGTCTTAAAGAAGGTTTGCTTGCGTGTGCCCACTCTGGGATTTCCCAAGGGGACCTTATAGAATCTGAACACTTGAGTGAGGAGAAAGCCATAAGGCAACCCATGATTTCCACCCTTAAAATTTGCCACCTTCTGCATATGATCTATCATGATTGTTGGCAAATTGATTGGTACAAACTCATAAAGCGCTTCCATCAGGACCAAATCCGATTTTGTAGCAATGGAATGCCTCTCAGAGCGGGGTAAGAGTACTTTATTAACCAGTTCAATGAGAAGCTGGTACTCAGGAAGCAATACCTTCTTATTGACTTGTTCCCCCTGTTGAATAGCTTGCTCTTTCATGATAGCTCTCCGAAAGTTTATTCCATAGACACCCTTAACTGAGGACACACCTTCACACGGAATTCTGAGAACCTTTCCCAATGTTGAAGCATCGAGTACAATGTCCACTCCATTTACAAGCGCACAGATGTGATCCCCTTCAACAGTGAAAAGAGACGCGTAGAAGGTTTGTACTACATCTTCGTACACCAGAGGCATGCTCCCTTCAAACAGATGTTCCTATTGTTGAAAAATCTCCAGAATTTCCAACCTCCCAAGTAAAGAACTGTTACAAATAATGAAGAAACTAGTAGATTCAGATATGGAGCCTCTCATGTAGCCATCTCCGAAATTGATGGATCAAATGTTCGACCCCATAACACTTTTTGAGTTCTTAATCTCTGCTGCCAAAGAACACCATCACAAGTCATGGACCTTGTTGAACCAGGTTCCTTAATAGTTTCCCTTATTTGTTTGCTAGACCCTTCGACAGACTTTCCTTTCCAGCTTGCTGTCCCCACGGTATTGTACTCAGACACGGCTAGCTCAGTTTGACTCCGCTTAGACTTGCTGTTGTACTTCACGGATGACCCTTTCTGTTTCTGAATTGTCATAGATTATTGTACTAAGGAACCAGGTTCCCTAGAAGCATCTTTGTCTATCTGGTTTACTGACACACTCTTGATGAAATACTTTGGATTAATTTTCCTCTTTTTCCTTGTCTTGACACTCCTCTTACTTTTCTGCAATAGCTATTCAAAACTCTCTTGTTGTAGTGACCTGGTGGTGGGTGATTTGGAGGAAGACTCTAAGAGCTTGGAGTGAATAGGAGGTGTAGAAGTGAGTTTGCATGGAAGAGAATCAGGTTCATCAGAAGGCTTTTCGGAGAGTATCTCATGAGCCAAGGACACAAGGAGTGTTGTGGTTCTTACATCTTCTAGGAATGGAATTTCTTCTCCTTGGTACTTAGAAGATAGGTATGCTCCTTCATTTATCAGACTCTCTGCAGTTATAGCCATGACGTTATGAGCTGCTTCCTTTTTTAGTGACTTCTTGAGAGTCATTGAGTCCAACATGAAGGCGTTCAGATACTGGTCAGGATCATCCTCAAGTGTTTTTGACATTAGAGGAGTAAAACCTCCTGAGTGGTCTTTGATGATATCGTAGGATTGACTAGACATAGGATTCGTAAAGTAATAGTAAACAGGGTTTATCAGAAATAGAAAAACTGTAGGAGCGGAGGAGGAACCAGGAGTGGGTAAGGTGGTAGAAGGCGTGAAATAATGACGCTTTAGGGATAATTTGAAGGATAATAACGATGTGGGAGCGGTGTTAATGATGGGAGAATGAGATGATTGTTCGATCGTCATTAGATGAGTACTTGGTATATGAGTAGAGATAGAATGAGAGAGATAGGGAGAAGATCCTAGCTGTACAAAGGAGATGAAGGTTCATGACTTGCCGTGAGAGAGAAAGAAAGTTTTATTGGAAGAAGGGCTAATGATGAGTGGAGAGCGAAACAGGTTCTGAATAGTCCTGAAAACGACGGTAGGTTTGTGGGGAAGTGTTATAGTGCAGAGGGGATGAAAGGATTTGAAAGACAAGACATGACACACAAACATTGAAAAGTCGGATGATGTGGCAGTTGATTTACAAAATATTTTTCTTTTTTTTTGTTTAGAGAGGGCATGCAGAATTAAGCACATTACTACTAACCTGAGATACAATAGCCTGATGCCAGAGCAATCTTTTGAACACAGTTTTTGCAGCTTCCCTCTTGAAGTTCATAGCCGTACCTTTAGCTTCTATGATCATCATGCGTGTTTACCTACAATGGTATTGATGTGAGTTAGGCTTGTCAGAAAACACTTTAGCTACCTTTACCTGACGATGTATTACACAACCAACAAATAGAGGATCAGGTTCTTAATTAGATTCTTGAGACCCTATCTTCACCTTGATATATCCGGAATATTCTCTACTTGAGGCTTTGATGCAGATATCTGGAGTTTGGTTTTCTGATCTGCAATGCTTTTCACCAATTCATCCCTTCTTAATATTGACCCTCAGAAGAGGCTCTCACCCAACGTGTTTGAAATTTCTCTCCAGTTGTTGATGAGGTCATTCCGTTTTGCTTCCTTATCTCCCAGAAGATGAGGCATGAATCATGACAGGTGAACTTTGGTTTCCCAATTTGAGACATAAGTTGATTGAAGAGAGAGATATGGAGGTTAATTTGATTTCCCCACACTTTGTGTTCTGTTGCTTGTACAGTGCTATGAGCTGCATCTTTACTCTTCCTTCAACTTTAGTGGTAGTAGGTGACGTACCAGGTTCTTTGTGAGACGTGGAGGATGATGTTGTGTTGTCTTTCGCTAGTCTCCTTCATCTTGCTCACTTTATCATCCTACCTATTTGAAGCCTCAGATATTTCCCAGAGACAATATTGGTTAATAATATTTATCCTCACATTTCTTTCTTGACAAGGGAGAGTGTCTTGTTGAATACCCCAGAAGGATTCCTTCGCTCGTCCCCCTTTTTTTCTTTTATTGAGCTTCCCAAGCTGATCCTTCCTGTTTTTAAGAACAAGGCATTTTCTTCCAATTGGCAGCTCCTAGTGGGTTTTGACTTAGTAGGGACCTGATCCGACACCTATTCTCAAGGTAGAGAGCAGTATTCATTCCTTTTGCCCAGAACTTCTTGGCAATAGCGTTGAGCACTATCCATGCAGCATTTTCCAGTTCCGTTCTTTCTTTCAGCTACATTATTTTGCTGTAGAGTCCTTGGTATTGAGAAATTGTGCGTGATCCCTTCTCCCCTTCCTCCATAATTTTTGTGAACTTATGTCCAGGTGACGCTTGAGTTTGGCAGACCACGGACCAGGTCCGGTTGAGTTAATTTATTCGGAGGTGAGAAGTTTGCATATACCAATCCTTCATGCCATGGTTGCGACTTCACTCATCTCATACCGCTAGCTTGTGGATATTCATGATTAGTATGAGTGAATGTTCTTGTTTTCTTTGTCCACTGAGACCACTTGGAGGGTTATCAGATTGGTGATTGCACTTTTTGGGCCATTCACATAGTGCTCATTCCCACTTGAGTGCCAAAAGAATCTTTCTGCCTTTTCATTCACTGAGAATGTACCCTTTTACTTCCTTCTCAAGGATACATTCCCTTCCTGCAGGGCTTTCAGTGAGAAGAGATTCATGATGATTTCAGCTGCGTGGTTTAAGCATCCACTGTCCATAGTCCATCGCAGTCCGCTTCCTCTAACTGCTCCCTGCTCATGCACATCAAGGGTCAGATTTAGGAACCCAAACTAGTTTGGGTCCCTTGTTATTACAAAAAGGATGAATGAGGGATTTCCTAGTCCATGCAGGCAACATCCGCTTTTTGCGAGTGGTACCTGGTCCTTTGTTAGTAGTCACTATATCAGTAAACATTTTGTTCTTCTAAGCAGACTGAACCCTGGCCTGGCAATTTTCTTTAAAATGCCCATTGTTCCCACAGCGGGTACATAGCCAGTTATCAGGTACAGTGACATACTTGATGTGCGGGTTGTAGGGAGTTTTCTCCCTTTGAAACCCGATGTCTTGCTTGTTCCCTCAATTGTTGAGATATATGGCAGTGACAGCATCTGAGGACCAGGTCCACTTCAAGTATTTCTCAAGATTATTTCTTACTTTCTCCAACTCAGCTTGGAGTTGCTGATTCCTCTCGAGTTCACTGCAGATACTGGTTTTTACAACAGTTAACTCCTTTTCAAGCATGATGTGCGACTCACTGGCTACTTCCTTCCCTTTTCCAAGACTTACGTTCCTATGTTCTCTATTGAGTCCCTCAATGGTTTCCTCTTCAGTGGATGCAACTTTTTCTTCTAAAGTGTGTTTCTCATTACTAAGACCTTCTATTGTTTCTTTTAGATCAACAACTACTACCATCAGATCGTCTCTCTCATTTTCCATACTAGTTATTCTTTCATTCAAGGCCTCCTTCTCTTGTTCAAGATTAGCTATGGTCTCATTTAAGTCCACTACACTAACCACTAGATCATCTCTAGATTGTTCGGCCTCTCCTAGTTCTACGGTCAGAATCTCCTTATCATTTACAAGGATATAATAGGCATTAATTAGGACATTAGATAAAGACCTTAACTTCTTAGAAGAATAGGAATTCATATTTCTCTGAACAAAACCTGAAGTTTACCTCATCGTCTTCATCTTCTTCTTCATCATCATCTGACTGAGCCATCAGCCAGAACAGTGAATAGTACTTTGTTGCTTCAGTTTCCATGCTATCATGGAACTATTTTCTGCATTTGATTCCCTTTCGGATTCACTTGAGGAGTCTCCCCAAGTAGCAAGAGCCTGCTTAACGATATTATCTGCAGCACTTTTTCGATTGAATCTTTTATCTGGAACCACATTCCTTTTTCCTGCTTTGTCAAGATTTTCTTGTACTGCTCCTGTTTTGCGAGTGGGCAGTCTTTGATGAAATGCCCTGACTTTCCACATTTGTGACAGAGATCATTGTTCCTTGTTTTACTCGAACTGCCCCACTTTGGTATGCCACCATTTCTTCGAACCATTTTTTGAAATCTCTTAGTAAGATAGGCCATGTCACTATCTTCATCAGTTGAATCACTGCTTTCAGCCTTAAGCACCAGGTTCTTTTCCTTCTTAGGCTCTCTTCTTTCATTGTCTTTCTTTCTTTCTTTTCATCTCGTATGTTTTTAGATTACCAATCAACTCATCCATGGTCAGAGTCTGTAGATCTTTAGCTTTAGTGATGGCATTTACCTTACTTTCCCAAGACCTAGGTAGAACACTGAGAATTTTCCTTACAAGTTTGTTTCTGGGAATGACATCTCCAAGTGAGTGAAGCTTATTTATGATGGAGGTGAATCTAGTATGCATATCTTGTATGGACTCATCATCCTTCATCCTGAAGAGCTCATATTCAGTGGTGAGCATGTCGATCTTGGATTGTTTGACCTGAGTAGTTCCTTCGTGTGCGGTTTGTAAAGCTTCCCATATTTCTTGGCAGTATCACAAGCTGATACTCTGTTGTACTCATCAGGTCCTATGCCACACATCAAGATTTTCTTGGCATGATAGTTCTTTTCTACAACTTTTCTGTCAATGTCGTTGTACTCTCTTCTCCCTTTAGGAACCAATGGTCCTGTTTCTTCAAGTTTCTTCATGGGAACATGTGGACCATCACAAATGATGTTCCACAGCTCTGAATCTTCTACCATCATGAAATTATGCATCCGGGTTTTCCACCAACCATAGTATTGACCATTGAATCTGGGAGGTCTATAGGTTGATTGTCCTTCTTCAAAGTTTAGTGGAGCAACCATTGATGATCTTTCCTGGGTGTTAGCCTGATAGGAGAAACCCACTCTGATACCAATTGTTGGATTATGTGAGTCCACCAAACTTATAGAGTACCTGGTCCTCTATGAGATGATACGTAGAATGCAGTAAAGACTGAATGTAAAAGAGGCAAGAGATTTTCTACGTGGAAAAATCCCACACAAGGGGATAAAAAAATCATGACCTACTCTTGAAGGCTTTTAACTCTACTAACTTGTAATCTACCTATTACAAGCCACTTTGCAAAAACTTCAAACTAACTTGTGATTCAACCACCACAAGCCACTCTATAACTCTCCTAGTTACAGAGGATTTAAACTTATGACTATCCTAGTACAACATAAACTCAGAAGTTTATGAATTTGGTTTGTTCCTAAGACAACGCTTCTAAGAAAGCAAACTAGGAATTACAGTGACGAACAAATAACAAGATTACAACTCAACTATGGATGCACATAAAACTCGTTCAAAAACTGATCCTTAATGGAGTTGACTTCTTGTTCTAGACACACCAGTGACTTCAATGCCGGATGAATGCTTTTGCTTCTTGAGAGAACATTACTGAATGCACGAAGAATGGTGTGTCTTGCACCAGGTTATTTTATCACAAAAGATATCACAATGGGTAGTGATGTCAACTCTTAATGTACGCTTCTTCCCAATGAGAAGTGACTGCTGTATTGTATGCATAGCCACTTTTGGGCAGTTGCATTCCAGTTAGATAGTGGGTTTTGTACTTCTGTCAGGACACACCAATGGACCAGGTCCTAGTTGTGTTCCTCTTCTGTGACAGTTGCCAGATGGTCACTTTCTTCTGCTACGTTCCAGCTGTGTACTTGACTTGTACTTCTGTCAGAGAACTCTAAGGGAGCAGGTCCCTGTTGTGTTCCTCTTTATATTGATTGCATACATTCACTAACTTGTTTATGTCGGAGAACCCTAAGGGACCTGGTCACCAGGTACCAGGTCCCTATTGTGTTCCTCCATGTGGTCGTTCATACATTTGCTAACAAGTTCACATGAAATGTATCCTGTGGGACAGGTTCTCTAACTGGTTCTTCATGACAAGTTTGTTAGATCATCAAAACATAAGAGGCATAAGGCTAAGACATTGAAAACCCATCAAAACTGATCCCATGACCCTCTGAAATCAATGACACGAGCACACAACATGTCCTCCAATATCTGAATAGTGCGCTTGGACTGCCTGTCCGTCTAAGGGTCAAAAGTTGTGCTCAACTCAACCTGAGTACCCAACTCTCGCTGCACAGACCTCAAAAACTGCAAAGTAAACTGAGTGCCCCTATCTGAGATGATGGAAACTGGGACACCATGCAAACGAACAATCTCCCGGATATAGATCTTTGCCAACTGCTCTGAAGAATAGGTAGTACACACAGGAATGAAGTGTGTGGACTTGATCAGCCGATCCACAATCACCCAAATAGCATCGAACTTCCTCAAATTCCATGGGAGCCTAACTACAAAGTCCATGGTGATCCGCTCCCACTTCCACTCTAGAATATCCATCCGCTGAAGCAAGCTACCCGGTCTCTGATGCTCATATTTCACCTGCAGATAAGTGAGACACTGAGCTACAAATCCCACAATGTCCTTCTTCATTCTTCTCCACCAATAATGCTGTCTTAGATCCTGATACATCTTCGCGGCACCCGGATGAATGGAATACCGCGAGCTGTGGGCCTTCTCCAGAATCAACTCCCGAAACACATCCACATTGGACACATATATCCGGCCCTGCATCCTCAACACCCCATCATCACCAATAGTCACATCTCTAGCATCATCGTGCTGAACTCTATCCTTAAGGACAAGAAAATGCGAATCGTCATACTGACGCTCTCTAATGCGATCATATAGGGAAAACGGAGAAATCACACAAGCAAATACCCAACTGGGCTCCGAAATATCTAACCTCACGAACTGATTGGCCAAGGCCTGAACATCAACTGCAAGAGGTCTCTCCCCAACTGGAATATATGCCAAACGCCCCATACTCACCGCCTTTCGGCTCAAGGCATCGGCCACCACATTGTCCTTCCACGGATGGTACAATATAGTGATATCATAATCCTTTAGCAACTCTAACCATCGCCGCTGCCTCAAATTGAGATCCTTCTGTTTGAACAAGTGCTGGAGGCTACGGTGATCAGTAAACACCTCACAAGACACACCATACAAATAATGCCTCCAAATCTTTAACGTGTGAACTATGGCAGCCAACTCCAAATCATGAACGGGGTAGTTCTTCTCATGGGGCTTCAACTGACGAGAAGCATAAGCAATAGCCTTACCCTCCTGCATCAATACACAACCAATACCAACTCTCGAAGAATCAGTATATGAACCTAAAGCTGATGGCAAAACTAACACTGAAGCTGTGGTCAAGGCTATCTTGAGCTTCTGAATGATCTCCTCACACTCATCCGACCATAAAAATGAAGCACCCTTCTGAGTCAACTTGGTCAAGGGCGATGTGATAGATAAGAATCCCTGAACAAACCGGCGATAATAGCCTGCCAAACCAAGAAAGCCGCGAATCTCTGTGGCTGAGGACGGTCTAGGTCAACTCTGAACCGCCTGTATCTTCTTCAGATCAACTTGAATACCGTCACTAGACACCACGTGCCCCAAGAAAGCCACTGAACTGAGCCAAAACTCACACTTGGAGAATTTTGCATAAAGCTTCTCCTCTCTCAATCTCTGCAACACAACTCTCAAATGCTCCGCATGCTCCTCCTGACTACGTGAATACACCGGAATATCATTAATGAAGACTATGACAAACGAGTTGAGATAAGGCTGGAACACGCTGTTCATCAAGTGTATGAACGCTGCTGGGGCATTGGTCAGCCCAAAAGACATCACCAAGAACTCATAATGACCATATCGGGTCTTGAAAGCTGTCTTAAGAATATCCGAGTCCCTGATCTTCAACTGGTGATAACCTGAATAGAGATCAATCTTGGAGAACACTCTCGCTCCCTGAAGCTGGTCGAACAAATCATCAATGTGAGGCAAAGGATACTTGTTCTTAACTGTTACTTTTTTCAACTTCCTATAATCATTGCACATCCTCGTAGTGCCATCCTTCTTCTTCACAAATAGAACCGGCGCACCCCAAGGCGACACACTAGGCCAAATGAACCCTTTATCAAGGAGTTCCTGAAGCTGCTGCTTTAACTCATTCAACTCCGGTGGTGCTATACGATACAGTGGAATAGAAATGGACTAAGTGCCGGGCACCAGATTAATACCAAAGTCAATATCCCTGTCAGTGGCATGCCTGGCAGGTCTACAGGAAACACATTGGGAAAATCCCTCACAACTGGAATAGAATCAATACTGGGAGTCTCTGCATCGACATCCCTCACAAAGGCTAGATATGAAAGACAACCCTTCCCAACCATACACTGGGAACATAATCAATCACACCTCGCCACTCAATCTGTGGCATACCCGGTATAGCCAATGTGACTATCTTAACATGACAGTCCAGAATAGCACGACACGGAGATAGCTAATCCATGTCCAAAATGACATCAAAATCCACCATACACAATAATAAAAGATCCATTCGGGTCTCCAGACCCCCAATAGTGACCAGACACGACCACTACACACGGTCCACAATAACAGTATCGCCCACTGGGCTAGATACATGAACATATGAAGCAAGAGACTCACGGGGCATACCCAAATATTGATCAAAGTATGATGACACATAAGAAAAGGTGGAACCAGGATCAAATAATACAGAAGCATCTCTGTGGCAGACTGAAACAATACTTGTAATAACAACATCGAAAGCAATAGCATCAGGTATAGCTGGAAGTGCATAGAAATGGGCCTGACCGCCACCTGATCGACCTCTCCTTCTAGGGCGACCCCTAGCTGACTGACCTCCACCCCTAGCTGGCTGGGCGGGTGGTGGTAAAGTAACTGGTGCTGAAGCCGATGGTTGACTCCTCTACTGAGATGAAGCCGCAAGACGTCGAGGACACTACCTCCACATATGACCCATCTCTCCACACTCATAGCAACTTCCAGGTGCTCGATAAGGGGACTGAAAGGAACCCCTCGCACCGGAGTGACTAGCAGATGCACCTGGCATAGAAGAGTCCTGAACTAATGGAGCGTAAGATGAACTCTGAGCTGGAAGAGCACTAAGTGATGACTGGACCTGATGAGAATCGTGAGAACCATGACCCGATGACGCCCCACGATAACCTGGGCGAGCTGGCTGAGCATGCCTGAATGGACGGCCTCTGCCGTGCTGAAACTGACCTCTCGAAGGAGCACCACCATAACTACTAGATCCTTGAGGCCTCTTGGCGTCCCTCTCATCTCGCTCCTAGCGACAAACTGACTCAATCTCTCGAGAAATGTCCACAAGCTCCTCAAAAGTAGCACCAGACACCCTCTCCCTGGTCATGAGAATATGAAGCTGATAAGTGAGGCCATCCACAAACCTCCTAATCCTCTCTCTATCTGTCGAAACCAACCAAATAGCATGACGAGCTAACTCGAAGAACCTCATCTCATACTGCATCACAGTCATCTCTCCTTGATGCAACCACTCAAACTGCCTACGCAGTTCCTCTCTACAAGACTGCGGCACATACTTCTCCAGAAAGAGAACAGAGAATTGTTGTCAGGTAAGGGGTGTTGCACCAATAGGCCTACGCCTCTCATAAGTCTCCCACCAAGTAAAGGAAGCTCCAGAAAACTGAAAAGTAGTGAAAGCGACCCCGCTGGTTTCCAGAATACCCGCTGAGCGAAGAATCCTCTGACACTTGTCCAAGAAACCCTGGGCATCCTCTCCCTTTGCACCACTAAAAGTTAGAGGCTGAAGTCTACCAAACCTCTCCAACCTATGCTGCTCATCCTCTGGCATGACAGGAGCTACATAGTCTTGAGCAGCTACAATTGGCTGGGCTGGATGGGCCCCCGGTGTCTGAAGTCCCTACACGACCTGCTCTGGTGTGCGAGCGACGGGAGTCTGATTGCCTCCCCCGGCCTGAGAAGTAGCTGCGGCTGTAGTTACTAAGACTACCTTAGTTAGGCCAGTGCATACTGATAGAATCTGAGCCAAGGCCTCCTAAAGACCCGGAATCACAATGGGCACAACTGGTGCCTGAGCTGGTGCTGTTGGAGCGTCCACAATTAGGACCTGATCCTGAATTGGGGTGGCTAGTGGATCTGCAGGTGTTGCCCTAGCTGCTGTGCGGGCCACACCCCTACCCCTACTGTGACCACAACCGCGTCCTCGGCCTCTAGTTGCCACAACTGGTAGTACTGGTGGTCGTCCATCCTGATCGGTAGCGTGTGTCCTCACCATCTATGAGAGAATAGAATAACATAAGTTTAGTACTCGGATCAACAGATTCGCACGACAAGAATTTCAAGAATATGAAGTTTTCCTAAAGGTTCTGCAGCCTCTCGAGGATAAATACAGACGTCTCTGTACCGATCCACGAGACTCTATTAAATCTGCTCATGACTCATGAGACCTATGTAACCTAGGCTCTGATACAAACTTGTCACGACCCTAAACCCGAACCTGATCGTGATGGCACCTCTCGTGAAGACAAGGCCAGCTGACACACTCCCAATTCATTTTTAAGCAATTAAATAATACAAATTAAGTCTTTAACATAATAATAATAATTCCAAAATAAGGTGAATAATACAGTGTGCAGAATAGACATAGCCCGGGATCGAGGTGTCACCAGTCATGAGCATCTACTATCCGAATAAAGATAGGAAAAATCTACATAGTTTATTACAGAACTAAACAAGGAAAAATAAAATAGGGAAAAAAGCACTGGACTGCGAACGCCAAGCAACTACCTAGTGAATCTCTGGAATCTGCTGGAAGCTCTCAACCCTCGCAAGCAGGACCTGAAGCGCCTGAATCTACATATGGGGTGCAGGGAGTAAAGTGAGTACTCCAACTCAGTGAGTAATAATAATAAATGAATACTGAGCGATAATAAATCACGTAAAAACACATCAACATACTATAAAGAAGCAGTATAAAACCAGTAAAAGCAATGAAACAGTTAAAACATGTAAAAACACTTAGTTCAGAAGAAGCTTTTTTAAAACACCTTTTTAACAGTTAAACAATTAGATGAGAAGCAACTAGAACAGATAAACACATAAAAATCCTCCCCTCGGGCACAATGTCAACAGAATCCGTCCCTCGGACAATATCATGGAACAACACCAGCCCCTCGGGCTATATCTCATATCACAATGGGTACCTGCGCTCACTGGGAGTGTACAGACTCCGGGAGGGGCCCCTTACGGCCCAAGCGCAATATCAAGCCATCTCGTGGCATAATCAGTAGGCTCTCGGCCTCATATCAACAAGCCACCTCGTGGCGTACAATCTCAGGCCCTCGGCCTCAAAATCATGAATTAGTATATCCTCACAACACAAGCCCTCGGATTGACTAAGTCAGAATCTCATAAGCCACTCGGGCAATAGTAAAACATGTTGCTCAGCCCAAATTATCATTAAAATATCATTTAATGTATTAAAACAGAGTAAACATGGGTGAGTTATGAAAGCAGTAGGATATAGCATGACTGAGTATAAGTGTAAAGTTAAAACAGTGAGGAAATATCAATAGAAATCCCCTAAGGGTTCAAATAGTTTGCACAAGGCCCAAATATAGCATTCAACCCAAAACATGTTGATAGCAAATAGTTTTCAATCAAATACACAGTAAAACAGTCATTCGGGATGGACTAAGTCTCAATCCCCAATGGTGCATGACCCCACGCTCGTCATCTAGCATGTGCGTCACCTCAATATAGCTCCACAATGTGTAATCCAGGGTTTCATACCCTCAGGACAACATTTACAATCATTACTCACCTCTATCCAGTCCAATCTCTAGCTCGCGATGCCTTTGTCCCTCGAATCGGCCTCCAGATGCTCCAAATCTAACAAAAATTGATGCAAAACTATCAAAATATGCTAAAGGAACAAAGCCCACTCGAAAGAAATGAAATTACAACACAAATCCCGAAATTGGCCAAACTCGGATTCAGATAAAAATTACATCAATAGACTCCTTATCACTCTCTGAGTTCATTCATATCAAAAGCATCAAAATCCAACCACAAACGACTCCTCAAATCCCAAATTCTAGGTCTCCAATCACAAGCCCTAGTTCTTCAATATTAGGCTTAAATTCTATGATTAATTAGGTAGAATTTACATTAGAATCGAGTATTAAGTCCATAAATCTTACCTCCAAGTGTTCCCCCTTGAATCCCTCTTCAATCCTCTTCAAAAAGCTCCAAAATCGCTCAAAAATGGTAGAAGTTATCCCCAAAATCGCGGACAATGGCTATTTAAACATTCCGCCCAGCCATTCAAATCCTTCTTCGCGAAAGTGGTCAAAGCTTCATGTTTGCGAAGCACAAACTGACGTTGACCAAAATTTCCTCCTTCGCAAACGCGTCTGACCTCTCGCGAACGCGATGCCTCCTGACTCCAACCTTCACGAACGTGGCTCCTCTTCTCGCGAACACGATGCTCAATGGCCCAGCCCTTCGCGAACGCGGGACCTCCCTCGCGAACGCGAAAGCCAAATCTTCAACCTCATCTGCTAACCCTTCGCGAACGCAAGGGCCTACTCGTGAACGCGAAGGCCAATTGTCTGCAACACCCAACAACAGTTTTCTGCAGTTTTTCACAACATAAAATGGTCCGATTGACCACTCGAAACTCACCCGAGGCCCCCGGGACCTCAACCAAACATGACAACATGTCCCACAATATCATTCAAACTTGTTCCAATCTTCGGAATGCTCAAAACAACATCAAAACA
Source organism: Nicotiana sylvestris (assembly GCF_000393655.2). Taxonomy (NCBI): domain Eukaryota; kingdom Viridiplantae; phylum Streptophyta; class Magnoliopsida; order Solanales; family Solanaceae; genus Nicotiana; species Nicotiana sylvestris. Next base: position 110,597,352 of record NC_091064.1, read on the forward strand.
CCGAATTCGCATCGGATTCAAGCCTAAGAATTCCGAAATATTCTAAATTACGCTTTTGATCAAAAAGTGTATCAACCCACGTACGAATGACCTAAAATTTTTCACACACATCCCAAATGACACAACGGAACTATTGCAACTCCTGGAATTCTATTCCGACCCCTATATCAAAATCTCACCTATCAATCGGAAAACGCCAAAATTCTAATTTCGCCAATTCAAGCCTGAATCTACTCCGGACCTCCAAAACACATTCCGATTACGCTCCTAAGTCCCAAATCACCTCCCAAAGCTATCCGAACCATCGGAACTCACATCCAAGCCCTCTAACACATAAGTCAATATCCGGTTGATTTTTCCAACTTTAGCTTCCTCAAAAGAGACTAAGTGCCTCAAACCTTCTCAAAACATTTCCGAACCCGAGCCAACCAACCCGATCACATATAGAACAGATAAATAAAGCAATAAAAAGCAGAAATGGGAAAAACGGAGTGGTAACTTATGAGACGACTGACCGGGTCGTCACAGATATCTGATCCAAATGCACAGTCCTAGCCATAAGTATAATTTTGGCAAGCTAGTTTTTGTTGTCTCTATTTTCGTCGAGTTTGGAACTATTTGTAGTACTTGACAGAAATCACCTTCCAAACCATTAATCTTTCACCGAATGGTTCGTTGATATTCAATATATCTCCAGAACTTCGGGCAATTGTTTCGATCAGTTGACACATAGCCATAAGCACTTCATCCCATATTATTAGTTTTGCTTTTCTTATAAATTTAGCATCATTGTTCTGCTTTGATATTTGTGTTGGTTTTTTTAGTAGTTTGAATAGGTATATCAAATCTAAAGTGAGTGGCCTCATAATAAAATCGTTGTTGGTACACCATTTGTTATTATTGCTAACAATATCATGCCTCGTGATTTGAAATTTGCAAGTAATGCATGACATAGAAATATTATTTCGATTCCACCGAAGGCATCTACAAAGGATAATCCCGCAATACCAGATCTAGTCGACTCTTTAAAATATAGTCTTGAAAGCTTGTTCTTATTCGGGATTTAGCTTTGATTGTGCTTTAACAGACAATTGTATGGCCGTTTGATTCTTAATACGATACTAACCATTTTTACTTTATGATCTAATTTTTTTAATCTTTAACGCTCTTTTTATGGAATAAATTTATCTTAGGCGAAACATGATCCTATATTCTGGTGGTAAAATATAGGATCACACAGAAATTCCTCGCGGGCCCGTTTATATTAAAAGCATGAACCCTTAAACTAAAAAGTTAAGTTACTTATTTATCCTTCAAAAACTTAATTATCCTACTTATTTAAACTAATTTATAATAATATTTAAACAAAAATAAAGAGGAAACTTTTCGGAAGGGTTGTGTATCTTAAAAAGCTTCAAATTAGTAATGAAAACATTTGTTCAATCGTTGCCTTTTAATTAAATTCAACTGCTTCCTTTGTAAAAGTCTTATAATACATTTAAATGGTTCTACATGGTGATCAACCAAAATCTTTCTCCTGTCCAAATTAAATTTTCCTTAATTTTTCGAGGACCTATTCTCTTTTTCATATAATCCAGTTGATGAGTTCTTAAGTCCCCATAAAAGTCATGCACTCATTTACAATGAATGAAAATACCGTGAACAGTTGGTTTTTGAATTTTTCTGGCACAAATTTGTATATATAAAATTCCTTTTATAGTCCTTCACTTCTTATGGAACTTGTATAGTCAATTTTGATAAACTTCTAATTGCTCGCGAAATGCGGGAAGCAAAACTTAATTCTTACGCTTGTTTTTGTGCTCTCACTTATTGGTGCTAGGAAATTACCAAATGAAAATATTTGTTTCTTTGCGGCAAATGTGACTACTGATTATCAAGGTGGGATAGATGAGAACAATTAATGGTGGTGGAGTTGCAGCAGAACATGGAACCGGACGTGGTTTGAAGGCTTTATGGATTAATTGACTTGATTTTAATTTTCTTATGCAAATCACATGTTCTCATTTTATATTTCTTATGCAAACGGACTTGTGCGCTCTCTCTCTCTCTCCGCTTATATATATAAAATGTTAGTTTCCTTGGTTTATATTCTTTGTTTGAGAGTCTTTTTCTGGTAAGCTATGGCTTCTGATGATTTGATTTATTTAATCATCTTGAGAAATTTTTTAGTTCTTTTTTTATTATTATTATTATTATTATTATTATTATTATTATTTTTGCTTTAAAATTTGTTTATTGTTATTGTATTTATGGTTCATTATGTCAAACATTAAACCTACTTCATGAAGTATAAGCAGAAGAAAGGATTATTTTAGCAAAAAAAATTATTATTGATTAAAAGAATTTAATATAATAATTTGAAAGACATTGCCTACTATTGCAACATAACATACGAATATACATTAAATTATATGCGTCAAGTATCAGTTGATCATTATTTTGTATTTGAGTAATTAAGCATGCATGTTTAAGGTGGAGGTAATAAAAAGAAGGGAAAGGAGAAGCAATGAGGTTAATTGGTTATTGGAAAGATTATGCACGTTCTTTCAATTTAGGTTTCACAAGATTGACACTATTATCTTTATAACTATCAACAATGGTTGTTACTACAATTACGTTAATTAGCATTTCCATCAAGTGTAGATTTGTTTTCTACTCTTCTTAGTTACAGCTTACTTGTATTTACTCGAACGCACAATTGGTAATACTTTTATTTTTTTAAAATAATAAAATTTATCTCAATATATTACCTAAATTAATAATAGCTATTGTCACTGCAGGATGTCACATTTTTAAGAATTATTTTAAATTAATGTCTACATCAAACAAGAATGTCAATCGTACTAGCTAGAAAATACAAAAGCTATCTTATATTATTAGTATTACATTAATTTTTAGATATAATCCAGTTTTATTTACCATGTAAAAAGTGGGTTTAGACTTAATATAAATACTACGTTTGATTATTCATCTTTGTAAGTTTATGAAAAATAATTTATATAACTCGACATACACGTGCGTTGCACGTGTCAAAGCTAGTATATATATATATATATATATATATATATATATGAAAAATATATGAGGTATGTGCCGCACGAAGCCAAGAGAAAATACTATTTACGAGAAATTGTGTTTCTTATTCTTTACTATTAAGTTGGGATTTTTGAGAAAAATTTCAGCACAATAGTTTTATTTAATTTGTTCTTGGGTTTCATTGATCAAAGTGTTGATAGCAAAGACTGGTCTCGGTGTGGATACTCATAGAGTAACGAAGAAATTTGAGAAATGAGACTCTCTTCACCATGCACGTCTTAGATCCGATCTTTAACATGTAAATAAATTTTAAATACGAATAGATCTACATATTTTTGTTGACGACTTGGTCAGGGCGGTTCACAATTTCTTTGTTGAAGGCACTGTTAAGCCCTAAGTTTGAATTCCTATTTAATTGCCCTTATTTCGAAAGTCTAAAGCCCTTCCAATTTTCACCAATTCCGACCTACCTTTATTTATGGGATATTTGAAGGACAGCTTTGTAACTTTTTCTAGGATTGTATTGTCTTTCGCTGCGTGTTACGAACATCTATATGCAATCCTTCGTGACATATTGGTGGAACACTCAAAAGTTATTTCCGTCTTCTAGTGTGGCATCTTTCAGTTCTTACTACTGCCTATCTTTAATTCCCATCAGAGTAAATATCCGGGGAGCACTTGTTTAGTTTTTAGCATATCCTCATTTCATTTGACGCTAATTTGTTAGTACTAGTTTGAATATAAATGGAGAAACATGGTCAATGAGAATTTATATAACCACTCCCAACTTGGTTGGAAATGAGGCATAGGTGTTATACTCAAGATCACTAACGGATTCAACAATGGTTCATTAGTGCTTCGCTAACCCTATATATATGTGGGAAAAATAAGTACAGATAGAGTTAAATATGCATTGCATAGCTCGTTTGTCGCGCCCCCTTTTTCCTTCGCGGAGTCCGGATTTCGACATTCATTGGGAACAACTCGTTTCCTTTCGGGAATTGAGTATTTGAAGAGTCGTCACCTAACGGATTAAGGTGCGTTAGGGCACCTAGAGCAATTAACTCATACAACTAGTTTGCATTACCAGAGATTAGGGTAAGGGCTCGAAATAACCTTAAGGGGAAGGTGTTAGGCACCCCTCACGGTCCACAACGGTGGGTCCCGACCGAACTTAGTTATGTGAATTAGTCATTTAACAGGTAGGCAGTCTAAGCACACATTTTCAAATAAAGAAAGTTTAGGTAGTTTAAGCACATGTATGTAAGTAAAAGAAGTTTGGGTAGTTAAGCACACATACGTAAGTAAAAGAAGTTTAGGCAGTTTAAACACATATATGTAAATAAAAGAAGGGAAGTCCTAAGTTGGTTAGCCTATAAGATCAATCTGTACAATGCCCGGTAATCCTCCTCAACTAGAGGGGCTACATGTAACATTAGCGCACAAGTCATCATATTCTTTTACTACCTATTACCCTCCCCTTAGTGGTTATATAAGCGAGTTTAATTAAGGAACTCTAAGCGTGCTTTACCCGTAATTCTAGACATTCCTAAGGTATTTAAAAGGTAAAATCTAAGCGACAACAAAGAACACATAAGACTGTCAAATAGGGAAGCAACTAGGGGCTCATGTTTGCCTCCATACATAATATCTAGATGAACATCAGATACGGAATATGCAGTATTTTGTTTAAAAGCGAAGTGGCAGAACCCTAGTCAGCTTGCCTATTGATTTTATAGCCTGTTAAACCTAGACAATTTCACACATAAACAGAACCTAATTTCACAGTTATAAGACTATTAATTACCTAAGGCTTGCCTAGGCATGGGTCTGAATGCAATCATAATTCTAGGAATTGGTTAAGACAGCTTGAGGTCATTCAATCCTATAGGCATATTGAATTAGGTGATTATTGTTACAGAAATGATTTCATGCATGTCTACACTAGAACATGATATATATGTGTTGGACTATTATTAAACCTTTTATAGACAGTTATTCATTTAAGCGACGTAGACATGATTTAGAGCCAATGCAAACAGAGTCCTAAATCAGGATTTCTAATGCACAGAGAGATTAGGGGTGTTCAAACCAAACCAAAAAATCACACCAAACCGAAAAACCAAACCAAACCGATTAAAAAACCCGACTAGGTTTGGTTTGACTTGGTTTGGTATTGAGTAAAAGAACCCGAACCAAACCGACATATAAATATATAAATTTTATTTATATTTTTAAGACTTTATTGTGAATTTTCTTTAGAAAATGTAGAAATATTTGGGATTCTCTCATGTATTAACCTTGAAAGCGTAAATTAACGAAAAATTATTGTTAGACGACTAAGAAAATAACTATCATGTGTTACCAAAAAAATACTCCCATTAGAATATTTTAATAGATTATATGTTTGTCAATTTTTTTCCATATTTACTAAACATATATTCACTTATCAAAGCTTTATCTATAATTTTAACAAAGTAAGATTGAAATAATATTCATGTAACAAAAAAACCCGAGAACCCGAAAAACCCGACAAAACCGAACCAATCCAAAATGATATAGTTGGTTTGGTTTGGTTTTGATAAAAATCGAACCAACCTGATCCATGTACACCCCTAAGAGAGATGATCATTTTTGTTAAGCATGATTACAACAATAGTTTAATGACATGTTTTTCAAATGATAACAACTTATGCAGAATCAGAGATGAACTGATGAACTATAACATGTTTTCTAATATGCAAAAGCAGTAAACGCGAACATCCTAAGGCAGAATTTCTAATGCAAATAACATAGACCTATGACATGTTTCTAATGCAAATAACATAGCATATAGACCTAGAGCATGATTTCTATCACAATATCAACCCAAAGCAGGAAATTCATATTTATAAACCTAAGAGCATGATTTCTACTATGTATCAACCTAAAACATGATATCTACCCAGTTTCCCACAAACATCATATATGAACCCTCCCCTTTTACTAATCACCCTAACATCTGCTTACAAATAATATTATTACAGACCAGGATCAAATGAATTACATAAGTAAATAAAGCTATACTATAGGGAGCCTGATCAGGCCCAAAGTAAACCTAGGAATGCCAGGCCTTCAATAGAGTCTCAGAAGCCAAAGATCTCACAGCCAATAATGTGTCTTGGTGTGTCAGAGTTCCCTAAGGAACTCAAGGATCCCGGGCAGTGCTCACACCAAGACCTATCTCAAGTAGGGGATTGATCATGTGAAGTGTGGAAGGGCCAGCCCTGATATGCCAGAGTTCAGAGAGATCTCAAGGATCTATAAGCAGTACACACACCAGGGGGGTAGAACTTAATAGTCTAAGAGTAGGGTAGAGTGCTAGACATAGTGTTGAAAGACTTAGTAAAACAGTTTAGAAGTGAAAAGATTCAGAAACAGTTTTTAAAGATACTGGGAGTGACTAGTTTTGAGAAGAATGTTAAGAGTAGGAGCAGTAATTTTAAAATCATTCTTTGAGGAAAGCATACTAAAAAACAACCTAATTAATCATAGAATACCCAGATTTACTTGACAAGCAGACTTACAAATAGGAGGTGAAGGGATTGAGAACATATAGGGTTGAAATCACATAAATAGGGAAACATTTGATACAACAAATGTACAGAACAACTGGGAGTCTACTGAACAAGTTGATCATGGTAATAGACAGTAAAGACATAGAGAAAGAATGTAGCAAAATCATGTTGAAGACAAATATGTGTTAAACAGAATTGGACACAATCAAAACCAATTGAATGCAATGGAAAACTAAGTAACTAACATAGTCGCACCAATTAAAGGGAGGGAGTAAGGGAACTAAGTAAACATGCTGGACAAATATCAAAGAACTAAATGAAGTTAGACATGTTGATCACACATAAGGCAGAATTTAGACATGCTTAATAATAGCAAACAGAGAAACAACTTGAAAAACTAGTACAGGAACAAGCATAGGTGTATAGACATGGAACACATAAAGTTGAGTTTCAAAATCTAACTAGAGACATACCAGTTGAAGAAGAAAATGCAGAATGAGAAAACTAGGTGCAATTCCACTATCTAGCCTTGGCTTTCAGCCGTCTATACCAACAGTTAGCACAAGTAGCAAAGAAAGAAGAGAGAGTTTGAATGTATGTGTGTGTATTATGAGCTGTATTCATGTGTTGAAGGAGCAGAATGAGAGTGCTTATATAGCAGTTCAAGAGTAGAGCCAGTAAGGTAAAAGAATCAGAAATCAGCAATTAAGGGCAATCAGAATCTAATCACACAAGGAGTTCAGAATAGACTCATTTAATTAGGGGGAAATTAACCAAACGGTAATAATAGGGATCTAATTAAGGAAAAAATCCCAATCATACCATGTAAAGGAATCAGTAAGAATCCACAAAACCATGAGGATAGCTTATTAAGGCGAGGCGGGTAAATATTGCAAATAAGGTAAAGGAAGTAATCAAATAATCAATCAATCTTTACAGGAGATAGAAAATCAAGAAATTATTCCCATAAATGACTCTGATTGAGTTTCAAATAAGGCAAGGAGTGGGTTTAACAGTCAGTTAGGGTTAGAGCCCCTAAATCAAGCAATCAAACACACGAATAAGGCAATCATAGGTAATTAAAGACCAATCAAAGGTCAGTTAACCCATAAATAGGCAAGAGATATAAATTAAGAGCCTCACGATTAAGGGAAACAAACAGAAATTAGTAAATTACTCCAGTAAACAAATGAAACCCTAGATAATTAGGCTAATCAATTAATTATCCCAATAATAATGGACAAGAGGTTGAAATCAAACAATGAATAGTCAGTCAATTGAACCAGAAACATAATCATGCGAGAAAGATTAAACAAAACATGAGGATCTCAGAAAACCTTTTGCAAAAACAGAAGAACTAGAAAAACCCTAATTTGAAAACACTTAAGGTTGATTGACAGTATAGAAATCAAAGAACCCTTAAAGAAAACAGCCATGGAAACTTGAAACACTTTAAATAGGCAGAGATTCGGACAACAAATAACAAGGAAACAAAAAAACCCTAGAATAACATAGTGCTGAAAATCAATTAACAGTAAGAAAGTAAGAGAACCTTGAAGAAAATCAGTGATGAACTCAGAATCGCTCCAGATCTACAAAGATCTGAACCGATTCAAGTCCAAACATTAGGTTTTTGAAGAATAAAGGAAAGGGTAAAGGGAAATCTGGTCTTGAACCAGAGATTTGAACCGTAAAACATCGATAGAAAAAGCACTCACAGACCATCGACGGACTCTCAGAGAGTCTTAAACAAGATCTGGACTAGATCTCTTCGAGATCTTTCCATGAAATCACAAAAACGAGCAACCAGGAGACGTAGGAGACAAGTAACAGTCTCAAACAGCCATGCGAATCCATGGATCGAGTGGTAATCGGAGGGGTTGGGGCTGGTTTGGGTGGGGGCGGCTAGGGTTAGGGTTGGGTATCAGAGAGACGGAGAGGAGAGGAGTTTTAGGACGGCTTTTGTATCAAATGAATTAGGTTGGAGGGGTCGTTGGTTTAAAAATGATAAGGAATGGTTATGGCCGTTGATCTCTGTGATCAACGACCATTATTTAGAGGGTTTGGGGTCGGGTTTAATTTGATTTGGGCCTGGTCTTAATGGGTTAGGGACCTGGGGGTTGAAATTGGGTTGTTTAATTAGGCTAGATCCGAAAATAAGAGGGCTATTTATTAAATACCCAAGTAATTGAATAAACATTATTTTATAAAATAATTAACAATGAGAAAAAATATTTATCATGCATAGAATTGCTTTAAAATAATTATTCAATATTTTAAAAATATAATGGACCAATTTCTGGTAAAATAATACAGTGATGTATGCATGGGCTATAATTGCAAAATTAATCATAACCAAAAGGTGTAAATCTGATCATTTGTGAAATAATTTGAACTTAATATGGCTATAAATAGCAAAATTAAATTAATGAAATGTTGTAGAGCCATTTGTGATGCAATTTTGTAATTATTTATATAAATAAAATACTAGAATAAATTAATTTAAAAATATAAAAATTATGGAAAAATATCAATTGATGCTACTGCATAGTTTTGAAGGTATATATGCACTTTAAAAAAATTATAGAAAAAAATTGGGTATCAACAACTGTCCCTCTTTTCCTGGAAGGATGAAAGAATTTTCAGGTAAAGAAATGATGGCCAATTTTGGCCAAATGGGATATTTTTAGAAAAATAGAGACCGAACTCTGGTCTTTGAGCTGCCTACTGTGAGCACGTGATTTTTGCCATACATGAAATACTCCTACAAAATCCAAGAAAATAGATTTTTTCTTAATTATTTTCCATTTTTAGGAATTTTTATTAATTGTTTACATTTTTCTTGCATGTTTAATTTTATTTAAATCATGAAAAAATACCAAAATATCATGCATTGAATTTAGGATTTGTTTTTATATTTTTAGAATTAACTAGTAATTATTTGTTTTATAGAAATTTAAAAATCACAAAAAATAACTCATTTTTACATTTTTTGTCTTTTAATTTTTAGCTTATTGATTTTTGTCTTTTAGTTTAGAATTAAGTATTGTTTATAATTTTTATAAATATCTAATTAGTTTAATTTCACATTTTTGGATAATTTAGGATTTTTAATTTGTAGGATTTTAATTAAAAGAAAAGGAAAAATTAGAAAATAAAAGAAAGAGTTGGAAAAAGGTTTGTCTTGTGGAATTGGGCCAATTCTCACCCAGCCCAGATCTGATCCAAAACTTCCCTTGACTCAATCCCAAACCCGCTTGCCCGACCCTTTTCCCTTCATCTTAAATAGATCCCTAAGACCTAATAGAATCCCTGACCTCGCTGAAAAAGGAGAACGACGCATCTGGTAATTTAAAGGGCTTTATCTCCATTTTTACCATAACAAAGAACAGACCCTTAGTTCCCTCATCTTCTTATTGAGAGTCCCTTCCAATTCCAACAAAAAACAGAGCGTCGTTACCACCCAAGAAGAAGGGACTCCCCTCTCTCTGATCGGAAGCGACGAGCAGCGGCGCAAGAGAGAGCAAAAACGGAAAAATCAACAGCAACTCACAAACTTGTCTCTCCATAGAAGAGCTGAAGCGCCGTTCTCGCTTCTTCTTCTTCATTTTTCGAGCGAAGGCAAAAGAAGCAGACCCTCTCCTCTAAAAAAAAAACATGCAACAACACTTTCACCTCCATGGATTCTCACTCACACACTTTGCGGCATACACACACAAAAAGTTGAGAACCGATTTTGAATTTACAAAAATCAGATCTAAAGAATAGAAGCAAAGAAGAACACACACAAAAAAAGGATGAAATCATGATTTTCTACAAATGAGACTTGATTCAATATTGCTATCCATGTTTAGTTTCATGTATTTATTGTTTGACTTGCTATATCTAGTCATTTGTCTTTTGAAGATTGAGTGAGATTGTTTGCATTTGAGTTTAAAATGGCAATTGGAAGTAATTCATTGTGATATTATTTGAGCATCTTTGGTGAGTTGATCATCACATTTAGTCCCTAATTTTGAATTTTGCATGTAATCTTCAACTATGGGAAATAAATCACAAACATCCGTACAAATTCTTTTAGGCGTGGTTTAATCTATCATTGTGATTGTGTACATGTTCGCGTGATATAATTATGATCATTTTCCAAAATAAATCAAGGCGTGTCATTCACAATTGAATCACTTATGATACATGGCCCTCACAAAGTTAGATCAAGAGCTAATCCTTTTTAGAAAATAATTTGAGGTGTGCCATACGCAAACAAAATTCATAACTTATGGCCCTCGCATAAATAAAAATATTAGTATAGAAAATGCCTTGAACTTTCGAAGTTTGCTTTAGGCGCGTTTAAATAAATTATTGTGACTATGGATACGGTTCCCGTGACATAGTTATGATACTTAATCCCCAAAATCAGGTGTGCATTTCATGTGACCCGATCATAACTACTTTGAACAATAATAAAATAAACATGTCGCGAAACGCAGGCGCATTTCATGTAGTGTGGTTTTACGGTGTGTTCCAAAATGGCAAGTGTACGACAATCGTAACTTGTTCAAGAAATAAATTCCATACATCCTAAAAAGAGGTTAAAATTATTAAAAACGGTTATAAAGTTAAAAATGCACAATAGATTTAAAATGTATAGTAAATCAAATAATAGGCCAATTTATAATAGTTAAAGCGACCGCGCTAGAACCACGGAACCCAGGAATGCCTAACACCTTCTCCCGGGCTAACAGAACTCCTTACTTAGAATTTCTAGTTCGCAGACTTTTAAATAAAGTCAAATTTTCCTCGATTTGGGATTTAAAATAAACCGGTGACTTGGGACACCATAAACTATTCCAAGTGGCGACTCTTAAGAAATTAAATAAAATAATCCCATTTCGAATAATGTCACTTTAATTGGAAAAACTCCCATATACCCCCTCGGGTGGTAAAAAGGAGGTGTGACAGCTCTGGCGACTCTGCTGGGGATCATAACCCAAAACTTTTGGTTCAGAGTTCAAGAATTCGAGCTTAGAATAACTGTTATAATTGGCTTTTATTTATTATCTGATGTTTATTACATGTTTGGGCCTAATGTGCTAAATGTCATTTTTTATCGCTTTGATATTATTTGAACTTTATATAAACTATTACAAAACCCTTATCTTCTCATCTTTGGGGATGTGCACGCTGGTGTGACTCCTTTTCTGTTAGTGTCATACCTTAAAATTAGAAAGAGGCTCGGACAAGTTACAAAGCCGGATGGCCTTTTGGTTCCCGGTATGTAGCCCCCCCTCGGCCCCCGACTTGAGTTGTCCGCTCGGGTACACCAAGTCTAGAACAATACACCCAGGTTTCAAACCTAGAATAACTCAGCTTCATGCCGGATCCCTAGTAGGAACGCTTGTTTGAATCACGTGCATCGACTTTGGGGCCTCAACATAGGGGTTGGGTCCATCTAGGACAGGTGCACCCAAAAATTACAAGACCATCCTGATGCATCTTACGTGCTACTTGCGCATTTGTTTTATTCGGCTTGCATGTTGACCGACTTCTAGAATAAGGAAAAAAAATAAAAAAAAAGGAAAATGAAAAAAAAAACCAAGAGTGAGGTAGGTATTTGAAAATCCTGAAACTCTCCCGAAATTCCGAAAAAAAAGGTCATTTCAAAATGAGCCAAAATTTTCAAGTGTCGTGTTTCCTATGTTATGTCAAAACTGACCGAACTACGCGGGTCTGATTCTCACTGGATGTGAAATCCGTAGGCAAACCTCATCGGTTCCGACCCCAATTTTCAAAAAAATCCAAAAATATTTTTTTTTAGTTCCTTCTTTAGAAATCTTTCCTTTGAAAATTAAAAAAAAAGAAAAGAAGCTTTTTAAACTCAAAAATAGTTTCCTTCTTTCTGAAGTCTTTCATATGGTATAAGAAATAAAAATCAAAATCAAAAAGAATAAAAATTCGAAATACGGGTTTCCTTTATTTTGAAGTATTTTTTCCAAAAATTAAAAAAAACAAAAAAAAAAGAATCCAAAAAAAAAGGGAAATGTTCTTTTCCTTCTTTAAAAGTATTTCTTTCATAAATGTCAACAAAAAAAAAATGAAAAATTGAAGTAAAAAAAATATTTTTTGCTTTTCTCTAGAAGTGCTTTTGTAAATAAACAAAAACTCAGAAATCCAAAATATTTTCTTAAAAGTTCCTCTTTCGAAAATTAAGAGGCAACTTCCAAAATCCAAAAAATATTTTCTTTCTTATTTAGAAAAAGAGAAAACAAATAAAGATTCAAACAAAAATATTTTATTTTTACTTCTAAAATTCCCAAAGTTCAAACCAAAAGCAAATAAGTTTTTAGAAGTCTTTCTTTCAAAAACAAAACAAAAATCAAAATCAAAAAATCAAAAAAAAAAATATTTCCTTTCTTCTTTTAAAGCATTTCTTTCAAAAATTCCAACAAAAAAGAGTTAATTTATTTACTTCATTCTCGATCTTCCTGAACTACGCAAGATCTGATTCATTCGAGGTCATGATACATAGGCAATCCCCATCAGATTTGATCATATCCATAAATAATTTGAGTGAAAGATAAACTGAAAAAAAGAAGAGAAAGGTTTGAGTGAAAAAGAAAGAAAAGAGTGAAAGAAAAAAAAAAGAGAAAAAAAAAGAGTGACAAAAAATAAAAGAGTGACAAAAACAAAAAAGAAAAGAAAAGAGAGTGCAAAAAATAAAAGAGCGGCAAAAACGAGATGAAAAAAATTAAGAGTGATTAAAGAGAAGCAAAAATGAAGAAAAGGTGCAGATTGAAAAAAAAGGTTAGTTAAGGCCGGGATGAAACATGCAACCGTTCAAACACACGGTAGAAGCGTTTAACTGTTAGGTGCATTGCATCCCAATGTGTGATTTGCTATATGTTAAATGTTTCAAAACTAACAAGGTTGTTGGATGTGCAAATTAGCCAGGTTTTTGGTGGTTGGTTTTGTTAGTAGTCTAGCCTCCCCTCCTTCACAAGATCCAAAGGCATAGATGGCCTCCGCGAGCAATCTGCCAATCATCGGTCCTGAGGATAGCCCGGCATCGGCTATTTTGCAGATAGAATCAACAGTTGTTGAAGAGAATAAGCAGTTGCATCTCTGCATATTGGAAATGTGGGACGCCTGGTCTAATGGTAGGGAACCGCCAAGTGCAATCCCTGGGTTCCCCGAGTTGATCCCCAGGTCAGGTGAGGTTACCAACGCCCCTGTGCCCAACCCGCGTATCCCATGCGGGCATCCTCTAATGCCCTTCAATGATCCTGGCATGCCTTTTGTGGTTCGCCCCCAGGCACCGGCTTCAAGGGTACTGCCTCCAATGTTCATCTTTTAGGACACACAACTTCAACTAGAAATAACATATGTGACCCCATACTCTTTCACTTAACCTCCGCAATATGACCTCTCGGTGGAGCAAGAAAAGGTTGTTAAAAATCCTGAGCAAGAGGAAATGGTTCGGAAGATGAATAGCCTGGAACAAAGCCTGAAAAACATGCAAGGTCTAAGTGGACAAAATAGCGCCTCATACTCTGACCTCTATATGTTTCCCCATGTCCACTTGCCAGATGGCTTCAAGATGCCAAAATTTGAAAAGTACGACGGGCACGGTGACCCGGTCGCTCACTTGAAATGATATTGTAACCACCTGAGGGGTGCTGGTGGAAGAAAGGAGCTGCTAATGGCCTATTTTTGGGAAAGCCTCTCCGGAATTGCTTTTGAGTGGTATACAGATTAAGAAATTACCCAATGGCACGCGTGGGACAATATGGCCCGATATTTTGTCCGCCAATTCAAGTATAATATGGATATCGCTCCCGACAGAAACACTTTGTCCAATTTGAAAAAGAAAACCGCGGAAAGCTTCCGCGAATATGCTGTCAAATGGCGTGAGCAAGCTGCTAGGGTAAAGCCTCTAATGGACGAAATTAAAATGGTCACGGTCTTTCTACATGCCCAAGAAGCGGACTACTTCCAGAACATGATGTTCGATATGGGTAAGCCGTTCGCTGAGGCTATCAAAATTGGGGAAATGGTTGAAAACGGTTTGAAAACATGTCGAATCTTGAGTCATGATGCTTTTAAGTCCACATCACAGGCTGCTCAGAATGGTTCGGAAGGTTTGATGAACAACAATGGAAGTGAAGAGGGAGCCATGATGGCTTGAAACTCGAGAGGGGCTCGCAGGTCATTAAGCCAATCATATGTGCCTCCTATGGTCCCACCACACTATTATCCCCTTCAAGATGATGCCTATGCCGTGGCAACGCCTCCATATGCGGTGATGAACGCGCAACCTTACACGTGGCCACAACATTATCCACAAAACCGAGCTCCACCTCCCAAAAATGCCCATCCTTACCAAGCTCCAAATTCTCAACCAAATGATCCCCAATACAATCCTCGCCTAAGAGAGCCTTTCAGAAACAATCAGTTCACCCCTATTGGTGAATCGTATTCAAGTTTATTCTAAAAGCTAATCAAGCTAAATCTATTGCAGCCAATGACCCCGAACCGGCCGAACCCCGAGCCCCCAACGCACCGAGCTGATGCTAGATGTGAATACCACTCTGGAGCAGTGGGACACAATACAAAGGACTATTGGACCCTCAAAAGGGCAGATGAAGATTTGATTGAAGCTGAAAGAATTATTTTTTGGGATGAAGAAGCTCCTGATGTGATGAACAACCTGTTGCCTGCCCAAGACATCGGGCCAATAGTCAGAATGATTTGTAAAGACGAGGAATTTGATCCGGCACTAAAGGTCATTGCAGCCATTGCCGAGACAAAAGAAAAGCCAAAAAATGGTCGTCAAGCATAAAAGTTCCTCATCAGATGAGAGTCTTAGTAACTAGTCTTGCTATCCCTTCTACATTCGGATTATCTCAGGGTGTGATCCGGATGTTTTACTTTATTATCTTACTTTTCGATGTAAACCCTTCTATCTTCAAAAATTGAAAAAAATCAAAAATAAAAAAATCAAATGAAATTAATATTTCATTGTCGAGGAATGCCTCTTTTCTTAATCTTGTCACTTTTCTTATTCTCTTTTTAATTCTATTAAATGCAGATTTCAATAACATGACATGCTTGCGGACTTCATGCCCAGATCGTGAAATGTTTTCAGACCTTGGAATAATGAATCAAGAATTATATTGTAATGAAAATAGGTCTAACAAAATAAAACAAAGAATCAGAACAGCTAAAGGAACATTGACTTCAGTTTGGAAAGGTCCATACATTGCAGCAAGAGTAGTGCCGAAAGAGTGCGTTGTACTTGGGACACATCGAAGGAAATGTCCCTGAAATAACTATCAATGCAAATATAGTCAAAAGGTACTATATTGGATCCTCTATATAGCATTAATATTCGTTGATTGAGATAAAGAAGGCTTTCTTTCTCACTATCCAAATATTTTGCAAACCCTTTGAGCCAGTTACTTTTCTTTGATTACCCTCTTTGGAACCTGAAAGTGTTATTGAAAAAATAATAAAAAAATGAGATGAAAAATAAAATAAAAAAATAGAAGAAAAAGAAAATACAAAAAAAGGAAGAAAAGACAAAGAAAATGAAAAAAAATGAAAAAAAGAGAAATGGAAAAGGAAAGGAAAAAGAAAACAAAACAGAAAAACAAAAGAAAATCAAAAACAAAGTTTCCCTGAACTACGTTCGACTTGATTCCGAAAGGATACGTAGGTAGCCTCTCTTTGGGGTTCAGTCACATCAAAATAAAAATCCAAATTTCCCCAAAAGTTGAAACTAAGGCAGAAGTTACAATGGTTCGGCGATCGTTTTGCCTGAAAGGTTCCAAAGTTGTAATTCAATCCAAATTCTTTTTACCCCAAATCCTATTCAAGTCCTTCCGATCAATCGATGAGAATGTTCAAGGATCAGAGAATACAGCCACTCGGATCTGATGCAATCAAAGTGAAAAATAAAATGAGAGAGTCTTATTGGTGAAAACCCACACGGGCACCATAGGGCGATGGTAAGCTGAGAAATTAAAATGAGAGAGTCTTGTTAGTGAAAACTCGTAAAAAGCACTACAAGGCGATGGTGAGAAGAGAAATGAGAGAGGTTAGCTGGTGAAAACTCGCAAAGGGCGCCCCTTATCGAAAAGAGGATCCTTATAGCCATCAACACTGATAGAGTCCTGGTATGATTTCTCAATTTTGAGGTTGAAGTTGTGATGAATTTCGGGAAGTCGGACGATTTACACGGATCAGGCATCTAGTCCAAAAGGCATGTCATGTTCATTGAAGTCCGTATGTACTCCAGATAAGTCCTTCTTTCTTTTCCCCGAAAGGGACACTTCTCTTTTTAAACTCATTCTCTATTCCATTGTTTGTCTTCTTTGAATCCCTTTCAGTCTAACTCTGTTCCAAAACTAAGGCAAAGAAGGGATGGCAAGACTGATTTATAGAGTTCTCATTTGATGAAAGCTAATATGCAAAAAGGGCACCCAACCTCGCCAGGGGCATCAAGTCGACTGGCCATGGCGGCCGATGCTTCGAAATCAAAACTCTTGGAAGGAGAAAATCAAATTGAAGTGCATATAAAGGCAAATGAAGTTGAAAAGGTTGAGTACCACATGGCTAAATATCTCGGCAAAAGTTTGAAAAGCCAAGGCACCCAAATGCTCTGAAATTGACATTGGAAGAAAAAATCTAGAAATGAAAGGCCTACGAAGGCGACACAAGGTTGGAAAAGGTCAAGTCCCACGCGACTAGCCGTTGCAGCAAAATTTGAGGAGCCAAAAGTTCCCCAATGCTCCGAAGTTAAAAAACGGAAAAAAAAGAAGAAAAGAAAAAAAAGGCCTACGAAGGCAAAATAAAGTCGAAAAGGTTGAGTTCCATCGACCAGCCATCAAGCCAAAATCTGGAAAAAAAACCCAAAGGTTCTCAGGGCCTGAAGTGAAATCGGTCCCCAGGACACGAGCGGTTGCAATTGAGATCTTCATCAAAGAAGCCGAGCCGAGATCCAAATAATCAAGGTCACAAAACCAACCACCATTTCAAACTAACAATTGTTCTTTGTTTGAAAACATGAAACATGTGCAATCCAAAGTAACCTTGCAAGAAGCAGGTGCAACCAAAGAGAAACTGCGCAAGGGCTAGAAATAGCTTCGTAGCAATAATCAATCAAAAAGGGAAGTTTCCTCTGAATTCATTCCTGCATTTGTACTCATTTTATTTAAAAGAAACGAAGAAAAATTCAAAATCATGGTAGCCTAGGGTCCCCAATATCTAGTTACATTTTTTCCAATATAGAGCTTCCACACCCTAGTTGAATTGATTTTTAGACATAGGGTCTCCACTCCCTAGTCGCCTTTTGCCAACATAGGGTCTCCACTCCCTAGTTGAGATTATATTATACATAGGGTCTTCACTCCCTAGTCGCCTTTTTCCAACATAGGGTCTCCACTCCCTAGTTGAGATTTTAGACATAGGGTCTCCACTCCCTAGTCACCTTTTGCCAACATAGGGTCTTTACTCACTAGTTGAGATTATTTTAGATATAGGGTTTCCACTCCCTAGTCGCCTTTTGCCAACATAGGGTCTCCACTCCCTATTTGAGATTTTAGACATAGGGTCTCCACTCCCTAGTCGCCTTTTGCCAACATAGGGTCTCCACTCCCTAGTTGAGATTATTTTAGACATAGGGTCTACACTCCCTAGTCGTCTTTTGCCAACATAGGGTCTCCACTCCCTAGTTGAGATATAAGACATAGGGTCTCCACTCCCTACTCACCTTTTGCCAACGTATGGTCTTCACTTCCTAGTTGAGATTATTTTAGACATAGGGTCTCCACTCCCTAGTCGCCTTTTGCCAACATAGAGTCTCCACTCCCTAGTTGAGATTTTAGACATAGGATCTCCACTCCCTAGTCGCCTTTTGCAAACAAGGGTCTCCACTCCCTAGTTGAGATTATTTTAGACATAGGGTCTCCACTCCCTAGTCGCCTTTTGCCAACATAGGGTCTCCACTCCCTAGTTGAGATTATTTTAGACATAGGGTCTTCACTCCCTAGTCACCTTTTGCCAACATAGGGTCTCCATTCCCTAGTTAAGATTATTTTAGACATATGGTCTCCACTCCCTAGTCGCCTTTTGCCAACATAGGGTCTCTACTCCCTAGTTGAGATTTTAGACATAAGGTCTCCACTCCCTAGTCACCTTTTGCCAACGTAGGGTCTCCACTCCCTAGTTGAGATTATTTTAGACATAGGGCCTCCACTCCCTAGTTGCCTTTTGCCAACATAGGGTATCTACTCCCTAGTTGAAATTTTAGACATAAGGTCTCCACTCCCTAGTCGCCTTTTGCCAACGTAGGGTCTCCACTCCCTAGTTGAGATTATTTTAGACATAGGGTCTCCACTCCCTAGTCGCCTTTTACCAACATAGGGTCTCCACTCCCTAGTCGCCTTTTGCCAACATAGGGTCTCCACTCCCTAGTCGCCTTTTGCCAACATAGGGTCTACACTCCCTAGTCGCCTTTTACCAACATAGGGTCTCCACTCACTAGTTGAGATTATTTTAGACATAGGGTCTCCACTCCCTAGTCGCCTTTTGCCAACATAGGGTCTCCACTCCCTAGTTGAAATTTTAGACATAGGGTCTCCACTCCCTAGTCGCCTTTTGCCAACGTAGGGTCTCCACTCCCTAGTTGAGATTATTTTATACATAAGGTCTCCAATCCCTAGTCACCTTTTACCAACATAGGGTCTCCACTCCCTAGTTGAGATTTTAGACATATGGTCTCCACTCCCTAGTCGCCATTTGCTAATATAGGGTCTCCACTCCCTAGTTGATATTTTTTTAGTCATAGGGTCTCCACTCCCTATTCGCCTTTTGCCAATATAGGGTCTCCACTCACTAGTTGAGATTATTTTAGACATAGGGTCTCCACTCCCTAGTTGCCTTTTGCCAACATAGGGTCTCCACTACCTAGTTGAGATTTTAGACATAGGGTCTTCACTCCCTAGTCGTCTTTTTCCAACATAGGGTCTCCACTCCCTAGTTGAGATTATTTTTGACATAGGGTCTCCACTCCCTAGTTGACTTTTTCCAACATAGGGTCTCCACTCCCTAGTTGAGATTATTTTAGACATAGGTTCTCCACTCCGTAGTCGCCTTTTGCCAACATAGGGTCTCCACTCCCTAGTTGAGATTATGTTTGACATAGGGTCTCCACTCCCTAGTCGCCTTTTGCCAACATAGGGTCTCCACTCCCTAGTTGGGATTTTAGACATAGAGTCTCCATTCCCTAGTCGCCTTTTGCCAACATAGGGTCTCCACTCCCTAGTTGATTTTTAGTATAGATATAGGGCTCCACTCCCTAATCTCTTTCCTAAGGATACATAATCCTGATTTTTTATTGCTTCTAATGAAGAAATAGTTTAGGTTGTTGTTACAAATGACTCACGAAATTTTCCTAGTGAAAACTGGGGAAGAAAAATTTCGTTCATTTGCTTGTTTTGGTGTCTGAGCAGGTTTTACCTCGAGGCACAAAGTTCGAGATGACCAAAAGAATGAGTCTCAATCCAGAATAAAGAAAAGAAGAAAAAGCGCAAAAAGAAGTGAACTCAAAGTGTTGAAGGGGAGAAAGATGCAGACTGCTCAAGATATGATTGAAGTCACAAGCTTCGCATGTCCCGCCTTGATCCAGAGCTGAAGAATGAACTGGCGGCTACAGTTGACGAGCATCAAGATTCAGATCGGAGTCTGCATCAAGAACCAGCCAAGACTTAAGATCAAGCTTCAGAAGATTTATAGATAGGAATCTTGTAACTCGTAGTTGATAGGCTTAGCTAATTTAGCTTTTTCTTTTTTTATTTTGGTGTAATAAGGAGCTCAGCAAGCAGAAACAGCAGCGACAACAGTGAAATCATAGCTTCTCGATAGTCCCAGCAACCAAAACTTCCAAAACTAGACTGACCTGATTCCTTTATAGTCAAGGATATGTAGGCAACCTTTAAAGCAAGGTTCGGTCAGATTTTTTCAAAAATGCTTCTCATGGAGTTTCAAATGGGCAAAAATTCCTCGTAATTGCTCATTTTATCTTTGCCTGAAAACCCTTCATGTCTCCGAGTAAAGAGGGGCAGCTGTGAGCACGTGATTTTTGACATACATGAAATACTCCTACAAAATCCAAGAAAATAGATTTTTTCTTAATTATTTGCCATTTTTAGGAATTTTTATAGATTTTAATTAATTGCTTACATTTTTCTTGCATGTTTAATTTTATTTAAATCATAAAAAAATAACAAAATATCATGCATTGCATTTAGGATTTATTTTTATATTTTTAGAATTAACCAGTAATTATTTGTTTTATAGAAATTTGAAAATCACAAAAAATAGCTCATTTTTACATTTTTGTCTTTAATTTTTAGCTTATTGATTTTTCTCTTTTAATTTGGAATTAAGTATTGTTTATAATTTTTATAATTAGCTAATTAGTTTAATTTCATACTTTTGGATAATTTAGGATTTTTAATTTGTAGGATTTTAATTAAAAGAAAAGGAAAAATTAGAAAATAAAAGAAAGAATTGGAAAAAGGTTTGTGTTGTGGAATTGGGCCAATTCTCACCCAGCCCAGATCTGATCCAAAACTTCCCTTGACTCAATCCCAAACCCGCTTGCCCGACCCTTTTCCTTCACATTAAATAGATCCCTAAGACCTAATAGGATCCCTGACCTCACTGAAAAAGGAGAACGACGCATCTGATAATTTGAAGGACTTCATCTCCATTTTTTCCATAACAAAGAACATACCCTTAGCTCCCTGATCTTCTTATCGAGAGACCCCTCTGATTCCAACAAAAAACAGAGCACCGTTAGCACCCAAGAAGAAGGGACTCCCCTCCCTCTCTCTGATCGGAAACGACGAGCAGCGGCGCAAGAGAGAGCAAAAACGGAAAAATCAGTAGCATCTCACAAACCCGTCTCTCCATAGAAGAGCCGAAGCGCCGTTCTCACTTCTTCTTCATTTTTTGAGTGAAGGCAAAAGAAGCAGATCCTCTCCTCTACGGAAAAACATGCAACAACACTTTCACCTCCATGGATTCTCACTCACACACTTCGCGGCACACACACACGAAAAGTTGAGAATCGATTTTGAATTTACAAAAATCAATTTTGAAGAATAGAAGCAAGGAAGAACACACAAAAAAATAGGATGAAATCATGATTATCTGCAATGTTTGAACTGTTGTCCGTTGTTCTGGGTGTCCGAAGCTGTTCAATCCGAGGAATTGCTTCATTTTTGCTGTTTTCTTCTTGCTGCAGCTACATCTACGAATTCCAAGCCTATATCTTGTTATCTATTACTCCCTCCGTTCCAATTTATGTGAACCTGTTTGACTGGGCACGAAGTTTAAGTAAAAAATGAATGACTTTTGGAATTTGTGGTCCTAAACAAGTTCAAATGGGCCCCAGAGTATTTGTGTGGTTATAAAAGCTTCTCATTAAGGGTAAAGTTGTAACTTTAAGCTAAATTGTTACCAAATTTAGAAAGAGTTCATTCTTTTTGGAACGGACCAAAAAGGAAATAGGTTCACATAAACTGGAACAGAGGGAGTATTATTTTCAGCTAATAGGTATGTCAAGACTCCTTTTTAATTCAATTTAATTAGCCAAATGAGACTTGATTCAATATTGCTATCCATGTTTAGTTTCATGTGTTTATTGTTTGACTTGCTATATCTAGTCATTTGTCTTTTGAAGATTGAACGGGATTGTTTGCATTTGAGTTTAAAATGGCAATTGGAATTATTCGTTGTAGCTAATGTTAATGAGGTATATTGAGAATTGTAGGTAAGTTTTGTTTGTTAGTTGCATTAGGATTTGCAGACTAAATCTTTGTTGAAGTCTAAATGATCTATTTCGTTTTTTTATCAATAAGGCTGAATAAACATATCAGAAATGTATATCTTAGTGGTAAGACAACTTACTAATTTATTTGTTACAAGTGCAAAGTGTTGGAAGAAAGTATTTACCAAAATATGGAACTATTAGTGAAATGACTAAAGTTGAAAACACCAGAATTGTTCTGATGAGGATCGATACACCATGAGTTCTAAGCTGAGGTGAAGGTAAGAATTCTTCAATGCCAAACGTAACTGGTGTAATCGTTGTGGCATATTTCGTGTCAGAGTTTCTTGGGTTGCATTTCACATGAACAAAAAATGAGAAAAGCATAGACTAAAGCTAATATTATACTTACCACTGTCCAAGCTGCAACTTTTTGAAGTAATTCATTGTGATATTATTTGAACATCTCTGGTGACTTGATCATCACATTAAGTCCCTAATTTTGAATTTCGCATGTAATCTTCAACAATGGGAAATAAATCACAAATATCCGTACAAATTCTTTTAGGCACGGTTTAATCTATCATCTTGATTGTGTACATGTTCGCGTGATATAATTATGATCCTTTTCAAAAATAAATCAAGGCGTGCCATTCACAATTGAATCACTTATGATACATGGCCCTCACAAAATTAGATCAAGAGCTAATCCTTTTTAGAAAATAATTTGAGGTGTTCCATACGCAAACAAAATCCATAACTTATGACCCTCGCATAAATAAAAATATTAGTATAAAAATGCTTTGAACTTTCATAGTTTGCTTTAAGCGCGTTTAAATAAATTATTGTGACTATGGGTACGGTTCCCGTGACATAGTTATGATACTTAATCCCCAAAATCGGGTGTGCATTTCATGTAGCGTGGTTTACTATGTGTTCCAAAACGACAAGTGTGAGCACGTGATTTTTGTTTCGCGCGACAATCGCTCCAAAAGAAATAAAAAAAATAATAACAATTGGTCCTGCTGTACAATTTTTGGATTTTTACATGGCACTTTGTTAATTATTTATGATTTTTTGCCTATTTTATTTTTATTACAAAAAAATGTATGTGTCATGCATAATTTGAACCGTAATCCGGTTGTTAAATAGAAAATCATAAATAGGCATCTTTGTCCGTGATTTTGTTCTTGCTTGATTTTACCTGTTTTAAAATATTTTAAGGTGTGTGCAAACAATTGTATTAAGTGTTTATTTAATTTTAATTTGATTTACTTAGGTTTTTGTTTTTAAAATAGAGAAGAAAATAAAATAATAATAATAAAAAGAAATCTTTTCGGACTTGGGCCAATTTTAAACAAATTGGCCCAAACAAACTCAGCCCAAAACCCCTGTGCAACCCAGTCCAGTCCAGCTGACACCAAGGACGTCCAAACGACGTCGTAATGGTTGAGTCTGATCTGAGCCGTTGATCTCTGAATGATCAACGGCCAAGATCACTTCCTCACAACCCATGATGAACCCGACCCATTTCCACCCGGACCAACCCAAACCCCCTTTAGATGAAACGACGCCGTTTCCCCTAAGCTTTCAGATCCAAGCCATTGATTTCGATTGATCTGACGGCTGAGATCAACCCACCCATTCCATATATAAGCCCCTTACCATACCCTGCCCCCTATCCAATACCCCAGCCTTCGTCTTCACAGACCCTTCCCCTTCAAACCCTAGCCGCCCCCATCTCCCTTCACCAGAAACCCGGCGGCATGAACGCCGGTGACCTTCACCTTAACACCCTAGAATCCCCTTGCCATCCTGAACATGGATCTGTTAACTACTTAACTCGAATCCCATCCCACCTTCTCGAATCTTCATTTGAAGATTCGAGTCAAAGCTCGATCTACACCGTTTAACCCCAGCTTCACACCAGACACTCCCCAGACCCCCTCGTGACCAAACCATGCTTGGTTTGGTCCGAATCTGACTAGGGAAGCACGAATCCCGGATCTAATTTTCGGAACCTTAGGGTTCCTCGTCACTGGTCCATATCCGTTCAAGCCGAAGAGATTAAGGTCTAATGGACCTTAATCGAAGTGTTTCTCATCTGAGAAACACTTCGATTAAAGTCCGTTCAGCCTTAAGAAAGGTCTGTTCGAATCCAAGTAAGATTTTGATTTTTCGGGGTTTAAGGTAAGTTTTGCTTTCTTTTCTTTATTTGTTTTGGTTCATCTGATTGTTTTAAAGGTCTGTTCATGTTTTGTTTGTGTCCCTGAATTTTATCAACTGTGCCCTGTCCACTTTGCCTGAACCTCTGTTGTTTGATTGAGTCTTTCTATTGGTTCTGATAATGTGTATGTAAGTGTTGTGCAATTAGCTGATTTTCAAATTTGAACTGACTAATTGATTCCTCGAATACCACTTTGTTTAGTCAGTATAATTCAAATCATGTGTCGATACTGTTAAATGTCTGATTTTTGGCTACGATTGTGCATGTTATGATTAATATAGTCGAGTCGACATGTGTCGTCAATTAGTTTCAATTGCCTGAACAATAACAAATCGATTTGCTTCTGGACACATTTGTTTGAATCGATTAGGAACTGAGTTTGTTTACTTATAGTTGTTAATTTGAATCAGAAATGTAAAAAGGAATGTTTGTTTAACTTCTGAATTGGAGGGCATGTGCACTTTCTGCACAACATGTGCATTTGTGCACCACAGGTGCATTTGTGCACAGCCTGTGCCCTGCATAAGGGCTTTTGAATAAAATAATCGACAGCACATGCTGTCAGATATATTCTGCTGCCCATTACTCTGCTTTAGTTAAGAAGTATTAAACCTCTTTCAAAAGGGAAAGTCTGCCAGGGAATATGATGGGTTTCTAATACTTAAATAGCTAAGTGGAACTGAAAAGGGGCAGCACATGGGAGGGGTATCTGATTAATCTAACAGGCTGTAAAAGGGGTGATGTTAAGGCTTATAAAAGGGAGGCACATTGAGAGATAAGGGGATATACACAGAGACAGAGGGAATTGTGAAGAAAAATATAGAGGAGATCAAGAGAGATCTGAGAAGAGAGGTTTGGAGACATACATAGATACACATATATACAAAAATAGAAAGAGAGCAAGAAAGAGATAAAACAGATAGGAAATCAGAAACTTGGTTTTGTTTGTCTGAAGTTCATCTGTTGTCAATTTGTTAGGTAGTGTTGCTTCTTCTAAGTTTCAATCGAGATTACTGTTAGTGTTTTGTTGCATTTGGTGTATCTCGGAATTGGATTGCCTGGATTTCTGTTTCCACTACACTGTGTGCTGCTTCATTTGGCTACTTTCTCTTCAACTATAGTTCCATCCCTTGCAATAGAATCTGCTCTGCTGTGTTGTTTCGATTGCTGCTGTTACTCTGATTCCTGTTGCTGCTGATCTTCCCTGTTATTCTCTTCTTCCTCTTTGCATTTCAGCATTCCAGGTACACATTTCAAGTCCCATATTGATGTAACTGAAACAGTTTGAAAGCATGAAATGAAAAAGGTTGAAGAAGTTCAAGTATTTGTTGTAATATTCATGGTACATTAACGAGTCTGTAAAAATTGATTAGTTTATAATTCAATAGTGTGAAAGTATGTACTGATACTCGATTGAGTTTAGCCCTTCATGTTAGTTCGTCAGTTGTTTGTTAGTACGGGGTACGTATACTCCGACCTTATACAATGCTGTTTCTGTTTCCTTTAGTTATTTTTTTGGGTTCCATTAGGCAGTACATAGGGTCACATTCAAAGTCCCATTGGTAACAACATCTAGTAGCTAAATCCTTTAATCTAGCCTAAATAAGTTTAGTTAAGTTCAACTCAAGAAATGTTCGGATTAAGTGTTATATTTCGTTAGCTCGTATGCGATTCCTTGTCAGATTAAAGCATTTTTCCATTAAAGTATAACGTTTTCTTAACTTTGTAAATAATTAATCATAAGAATCCGGATCAGGCCAAAGCATATAATTAAATTAGCATGTACCTTTTCTTCTAATTTTAGGGACAAATGTATTAGAAATGTAGCCACTTTAGGATATCCTTTCTAAAATAGAGACGAGCCTCGCCAAATAAAAAATGCAAAATTGCGGGGGCCCTCGATAAATAATCATAATAAATATTTAGAATTCAGGCCAGGCCGTTTAGAGAATCTCACGGCCTTCTCAAAAATAATAACGCGTTAGGCTCTTTAGGCGCGACTTAATTAAATCATATTCTTAAATTCGGGTGCACATTGATGTGACCCAAATCCAAATCTCAACGAAGTCAAAATGTGTTGACAATCACGGGCGCATTGATTGTGACGTGATTCGAGATGCATTTTCACGACGTTGCAATTCTATAAAATAAGTGATAATGATAAAAGCGGTTTAAACTTAATAAAAGCATGTAAGTCATAACATTGTATTTAAATCAGATATTTAGCCATTATAACAATTTAAGCGACCGTGCTAGAACCACGGGATTCGAGGGTGCCTAACACCTTCCCTCGGGTCAACAGAATTCCTTACTTAGAATTTCTGGTTTGCAGACTTCATTTGGAAAAGTCGAAAATTTCCTCGATTTGGGATTCAAGATAAACCGGTGACTTGGGACACCAAAAACCAAACCTTTCCCAAGTGGCGACTCTGAATTAAAACAAATAATCCCATTTCGAATATTGTCACTTAAATTGGAAAAACTCCCCTCGCGCGTTCTACCCTTCGGGGCCGGGCGCGCAAAAAGGAGGTGTGACAGCTCTGGCGACTCTGCTGGGGATGATTAACCCAGAACCACTGGTTCAGGGTTCAAGAATTCGAGCTTAGAATAATTGTTATATTTGGCTTTATTATCTGATCTTTATCACATGTTTTTGCATAACCTGCTAAATGTTGTCTTTTACCGCTTTGATATTATCTGAACTGTATATAAACTGTGCCGAAACCCTTCTCTTCTTACCTCCGGGGAGAAGCTCGCTGGTCGAGACTCCCTATTCTGTTAGTGTCAATACCTGAAATAAGAAAGAGGTCGGACAAGTTACAAAGCCGGACGATCTCGCGGGTCCCCGGTACGTAGCCCCCTCCTCGACTCGAGTTGTCCGCTCGGGTACACAGTCCAGAACAAATACCCAGGTTACGAACCTAGAATAACTTGACTTCATGCCGGATCCCTAGTAGGAACGCTTATCTGCATCATGTCGCATTTGACTTAGGGGACTCAACACAGGGGTTGGGTCCGTCTAGGACAGGCAACCTCAAATGAAAAGACCACCCTGCTGCATCCTATTTGTTTTGCGCATTTATTTGCCTCGGTTCCGCATGCTGACCGGTTTTGAAAAAAAGAAGAAAAATAGCGGCATAGGGAGATAATTACTTATTTTGGAAAAATAGAACCAATGTCCGAATAGTGTCGAAACCTCGCCGGAATTTCTTCTAAAATATGTATATATAAAAAAAAAGAGATTGTCTTCTAGTTCGATTTAAAAAAAAATATATAAAAATTTTCTTTTTATCATTTTCAAAATCAAAAAAAAGAAGAAGGTATTTATTTAAAAGTAAAAAAAAAACGGAAAATTCATAATTCAAAAAAAATGTTGTTTCTTTTGTAGTACCCCTTTTATAAATTCAGACTAATAGTCCAAATATTTCCTAAAAAAAAATAATAATAAATATTTTCTTTAGTCTTTATCTCTTTTCAAAAATAATAAAAATACGTATTCTTGATTTCTAGGTTTATTTGATTTTCTCTATTCATGATATGCCCGAACTACGCCGGTTTGATTCTCACCGGATGTGAGATACGTAGGCAACCCTCGTCGGGTTCAACCCCATTTTTTCTAGCTAAAGTAGCCAAAATCAATGAATAAATAAAAGAAAAAATGTGTTTCAAACTTTAAAAAGAGTCGTAAATAAATCAGGTGATGTTGTTTTGTCATAAATAGCCGAATGTTCCCGAAAGGGACGCCGGAAGGCTGACTTTGCATAAACAGCCACCTTTGAGTCATTTTTTTAAGGTTTGGTCCAATTGACCCACACAGCCTTAAAATCCTCGTCACCGAGGCGTTGAAAGGCCGTGTTGGCAATATTGAGTTTTCTAATTCGAAAAACGATAAAAAGAGTCATAAATAAATCGGGTGATGCTGTTTTGTCATAAATAGCCGAATGTTCCCGAAAGGGACGCCGGAAGGCTGACTTTGCATAAATAGCCACCTTTGGGTCTTGTTTAGTATTTTTGTCCAGTTGACCCACACGGCCTTAAAATCTTCGTCCTCAAAGTGTTTAAAGGCCGTGTTCAAAACTTGATCCCCTTTTGTAAAATATTTTTTGAGTCAAGTCATTTTTGTTGAAATCACCTTAATAAATGTGCAGGATGAGCACGATGTAAAATGAACATTTTTCAATAATGACCAAAATCCCTGTCAAGTTACGGCTATGGTGGAATGATCTAGGTGCTGAAGGACAAAATGAGGTCAGGAAATATCTGAAAGGTCTCGTGGGTTTGTTGGAAATCCAACCTCGGGGAGATATCATAAGAGCTTTGGTTACCTACTGGGACCCGGCACACAATGTTTTCCATTTCTCTGATTTTGAACTCACCCCGACTTTGGAAGAAATGGCCGGATACATCGGGAATACTGAACTTCCCTTGAAGGAAAAATACTTGGTCGCCCCAAGAGTCGTCACGGTACATCGATTCCTAGATTCATTGAAGATACCTAGAACAGTCCACAACCCGGATCTGGCAGCCGGATTTTGTACTCCATGCTTCATATATGATAGGTACGGTCATGAGGGGGGATTCAATAATCCAATCAACAAACTGTGCAGCAAAGGAGTTCGTCAGAAGTGGGACAAGCACAGACGGGTAGCGTTCATGATGATGTTCCTGGGCCTTCTGGTATTTCCAAGGAAAGACGGAAACATTGATTTGAAGATATCCGGGGTCGTCAGCACTTTACTCACGCAAAGTGACAGTACTCTCGCGCCTATGGTGGTATCTGACATCTTTCGAGCTCTTACAGCTTGTAAAGCTGGGGGAAATTTCTTCGAAGGTTGTAACTTGCTCCTACAGATATGGATGACCGAGCACCTCTGCCATCATTCCGAGATTTTGAGCCATGGTTCCCCGGAAAAGACCTGCATAGAAGAATCTTACACGAGAACCAAAGAGATCAGTTTGCCCAAAGGAGTCCTGGCATGGACCTCGTTCTTTCAAGCTCTTACTGCCAGCCAAATACAATGGACGTTGGGATGGTTGCCTGTTGATGAGATCCTATATATGTCTGCAGCTAAAACTCATTTCTTACTGATGGGGCTTAAGAGCATTCAACCTTACGCACCCTGCCGAGTTTTGAGACAGTTCGGAAGATGCCAGACAGTACCTCATGAGGAAGATCTTAGCACTCAAGCAGTTGAAATAAGTCCTAACGGACAATTCCCAGAAGCGAAGATTCGCCAAATCTGGAGTGAGTGTCAATATTTGAAATCAGATACTTGCGTGCGGGATCGAGCCAAAGGAGAGACGGCGCCAGGTTACCTTGCATGGTATAGAAGGGAACTTGAGCATGAAAGGCCAGCTAAGAGACCCCACATCCGGAATTTCACCGAATCATCGCAAAGACAGTGGGATTGGTTAGCAAAGGAAAGAGGCTATTGCGCCGAAATCAGCAGGTTAAAGCAACAAGTGGGAAGCTTGAAATATGAGGACAACATACAAGTTGCTACCAATCTGGGAGAGCGGAACAGGTTAATTCAGGAAAACGAAATGCTCAGAGCCCAGATCAAACAGATAAGGGTGGATGCGGATAAACAGCCAAGGCGTCGATCAGACGAGCAGCTGATAAAAAGGCTAAAAAGTGAAATCAGGGAATGGCAAGATGGTTTGGAGAAATCTGAAAACGTCATAGCAGAGCTCAGGGCACAGTGGGATACAAAAGCAGATGAGCATCGCCGATACCTGAATCAATTGGAAGGCGACCACGAGAAGACTATTGATAAAATGAAGAGAGAGATGGCTACACTTGAGATCAAAGCAGCTAATCAGGCCAAGGATTTCCAAATTGAGAGCAGATACTGGTACGACTCAATATCCCAGATAAAGTTGGAAGTACGGCGACTGAAGCATCAGTATATACAGGATGCTCAAGTATTCAAGATATGTAGCAATCAGATAAAATGCCTACTCATAGAGAAGAAGCAAACCAGAGATAGGATCAAGGCCATTGCCCATGCCATCACCAAACGATGTCTACGATGTGAGAACATGTCCAGCGTTACCGTCCTCTCGGCAGTGATGGGTTATGTCAAGCAGACTATGCATGAGTTGGAGCAACTTGAGAGGGATCTCACGCCTAGGACCGCGGCGAGGCCGAACGATGCCCCGCGGACACCAATTTTCAAAACCATAATGCACTTATAAGTCAAGCCTGTATCTTAGCATCTTCTGCCTGTTTTTTCCATCAGGGTGATTTTTAGTCTATTTTGAGTCTAGGTTTATTTTCAAAGTTTGCTCTTCTTGCAAAATGTAGTTTGTAATAGACCATTTCAACAATAAAGAGGTTGTTTCTTTTACGCTCATTTGTGTTTTCGAACTACGTAATGATCTGATTCACGTAGGCATCGTGATACGTAGGCAATCCTCATTGGATCTGGTCGCATTTCTTTTACTGCAAAATAATAAAAAAATAATAAAAGAAAAACAAAAAAAAAAGAAAAAAGAAAAAAAGAAAAAAAAGGGAAAAACTAATAAGAGGAAAAATGCCGGAATGACGCATGCTCTCGTAGCAAACATATAGTAATCCACTTAACTGTATAGGTGCATCATGCCCAACGTGAGATTAACTATCTGTTATTTGCTGCAAATTAACCGTGCGTTTGTCGATGAGTATTCCAGGGTTTTTGGAAAGACGGTTGGTTTGGTGAAAGTCTAGCCTCGCACTCATACTTCACGAGGTCAAGGAGAAGTGTTCAACTACCTGTTGTTAGGACCAGAAGCAGTACTCACACTTACTTCACTAGGTCAAAAGGAAGTGTGGAAATGTCTTCAGAAATTCCATTGCAAACAATCCCTGTTTCCGAGGAAAGCTCGATCTCAGCCGTCCTCACTCCTGAATCCGCAACTGCGGAGGAAAATAGAATCCTACGGCTCCGCATGCTGGAAATGCTGGACGATTGGAATAATGGGAAAGAGCCGCCAAGTGTCGTCCCCGGATTCCCTGAATTATTCTCCAGGTCAAGTGGGGCTTCTAATGTCCCCATAAATTATCCTGCTACCCCATTCGGGTACCCAGCCACCTCAGCCTTCTCTGCTGGATCGCCTTCTGAGCCTCATCCCCGAATGTCATCCACTGATGCGAGCATGAACATCTTTACTGCATCGCCTTGCCCGACTACGGCACAGCCTACCACGTACAAACCAAGCTTTGACTCATCCTCTTTTACATTCCAAGCACCATCGTTCTCAATAGAACCAACTAGGTTCGCTACCAGCACTAATCCTCTACCGCCTCAGTGCGAACTTGCACCCGGGCAGGATCAGAACCCCAGAATTGCAGAACAAAATGAGATTGCCAAGAGAATGAGAAGCCTTGAACAAAGTTTGAAGAATATGCAAGGATTGAGCGGACAGAAGAGCGTCTCTTACGCCGACCTGTGCATGTTCCCTCACGTCCACCTGCCAGCGGGTTTCAAGACCCCGAAGTTCGAGAAATACGATGGGCACGGTGACCCCATTGCACATCTTAAGAAATACTGCAACCAATTGCGGGGAGCCGGCGGAAAAGAAGAACTGCTAATGGCATATTTTGGGGAAAGTCTAGTAGGGATAGCCTCGGAATGGTATATGGACCAGGAAATGTCCCGATGGCATATATGGGATGATCTCGCTAGAGATTTCGTAAAACAATTCCAGTATAACATTGACATTGCGCCAGACCGAAATTCGCTGTCGAATTTGAAGAAGAAACCTTCAGAAAGCTTCAGAGAATATGCTATTAAGTGGCGTGAACAGGCGTCAAGATTAAAGCCTCCCATGGATGAAGTGGAAATGGTCACTACTTTTCTCCAGGCTCAAGAGTCTGACTATTTCCAAAACATGATGTCAGCCATGGGTAAGCCATTCGCGGAAGCGATCAAGATTGGAGAGATGGTAGAAAATGGCTTGAAGACAGGCAGGATTCTGAGTCAAACAGCCATAAGGGCGACTTCCCAGGCCGTCCAAAGCGGTTCCGGAGGAACGACAAGAGGGAAAAAGAAGGAAGAAACGACTATGGCAGCCTCGGAAGCAAGGGAGTATCGTCATCCCAGGCCCCATTTTCCGGAAAGAACCCCACAACACTACTACCCCCACTCAAATTTGGCATATGCTCATCAACCTTATATGGTCATGAATGCCCAACCTTATACCCATCCACCACAACAAGCCAACCGAGGCCCAGCTCCACCTCCCAGAAATCAGCCTCCTTACCGCAACCACTATAACCCACAACCCCCGCAGAATAACTTCCGCCCTCAGGAGCCACCCAGAAGGCGGACTTTCACGCCCATCGGTGAGCCATACTCAACTTTGTTCCCAAAGCTGGTCCAGTTGGGTTTCTTGCAACCAATCCCTCAAACAAGGCAAAACCCGACGTCACCGTCTTACAAAGCTGGAGTCAGATGCGCCTATCATTCAGGGGCCGAGGGACATGATACAAATGACTGCTGGTCGTTGAAAAGAGTGGTCGAAAACTTGATAGAGCAAGGGAAAATAGTGCTAAGGGACGAGGAGATCCCGAATGTAACTAACAATCCATTACCTGCTCACAATAATGGGCCGCTGATCGGAATGATTTGTGAAGACAAAGAGTTCGACCCTGCTCTGAAAGCCATAATTGCCATTGTCGACACGGGAAAGAGGCCCGAAACGGACCAAAAACCAGAAAAGGGGGAAGAGGCCAAAGCTATAAAGAAAGTGCCTGAAAAGAAGGTGGAGAAGAAAGTGGTACCGGTAAAGGATGGAGTTCTTTACATACCACGAGGTCAAGCTGAGAAGACGCAGAACTTCGGAATCAAAAAGACAAAACCTATGTACGTGCCAAAAGGGGCCTATGTGGTCCGGGGGACGATTCAACCACCTCGGCCGAATGAGCCAGTGGTTATCGGACGCGTGCCACAAAAGCCAATGACCAACCCGTCCACAGTGCCGTGGAATTATCAAAAGACTTTGGTGATGTACAAAGGTAAAGAGGTCATGGGAGAACTTCCAGAAAATACTTTCATTGGAAGGTATTCAAATACTCAAGAACTGAACAACGCCACACAAAGGCGCTTCCCGCCAAAGAAGCCCGTGAGTGTTGAAGAAGCGGAAATGTTCTTCCAACAAATGAAAATGCCGGATTACGAAGTGATAGATCAGCTGCGCAAGTACCCCGAGCAAGTGTCCATGCTGTCATTGTTAATGAGGTCGACCGAGCATCAAGAGATCTTACTGAAGACCCTGAATGAAGCATATGTGCCAGTTGAAACCTCGGTAGAACAATTAGAGCGGATGACAGAAAGATTCTTCGCCGTCAACCAAATCTCTTTCAGCAAGAACGATCTACCCCCGGAAGGAGCGGCACACAACAAGGCTTTGCATCTAACAGTTAAATGCGAAGACTATTATGTCAAGCGGGTAATGTTGGATGGGGGCTCAGGCGTTGACATTTGCCCGCTCTCCACGCTACAAAGAATGGAAATTGGGACCGGAAGAATCCGACCCAACAATGTCTGCGTAAGGGCTTTCGACGGCATCAAGAGAGATACCATGGGAGAAATAGACCTGTTGTTGGTCATAGGACCAGTCGAATTTCAAGTAACCTTCCAGGTGCTCGACATGGATACATCCTACAATTTTCTCCTTGGCAGACCTTGGATCCATGCGGCAGGAGCCGTGCCTTCCACTCTTCACCAGATGGTGAAGTTCGAGTACGAAGACAGAGAGATCGTGGTCCATGGGGAAGATGAGCATGCTATTTATCGGGACCCATCCACCCCATATCTGGAACCGAGAGAAGGGAGCGAACATACGGTCTATCAAGCTTTTGAGATTGTACTGGCAGAGCAGCACGAAGAGGGAATACCCTGCCCCCAGCCTTTCTTGTCTAACGCCTCGGTTATGGTGGCCAAAGAGATGATCCGGCACGGATTTAGGCCAGGGAAGGGGCTTGGACGAACCCTTCAGGGAATAACAGAACCCATTACCTTGCCAGTCACCAAGAAACCTTTTGGACTAGGTTTCAAACCTACTCCAGCCGACAAAGAGTGGGCAAAGAAAAGGAAAAATGAGGGTTGGAAGTTACCTCGACCATTGCCGGATTTATATGCGACTTTCCTCAGGCCAAGGTTCGTTGAAGAAGAAGATGATGAGGTCTTCACAGCTGAGGAAATCGAGGAGATATGTGGGGCAATGAGAGAGATGCTCTACGAGGTCCACATGGTTCAACCAGGTGAAGGCACAAGCATTGCTGAGATGATGTACATGGGGCCGAACGCCAAACTTCAAAACTGGGAGGCCACGCCATTCCCGACTAGATAGAAGTCCTCGTAGACCCGTCCTGCCACCTTTCCTATGTCACAAGTTATCTCCAGGACATAACTTGAACGTTTTCTTCCTTTCCATTGTTGTTTTGTATTCCTGAGTTGTAAACATTGTTGTCCTCCAACTTTCCAAAGAAAATAAAAAAATCATCATCAATGCTTTCCCATTCTTTCTTTTGTTCTGATTTTTTTTATTTTTCCCTTTATCTTTCTTTTCAGTTATAATAATGCGGCTTTAAAAATGACATGCTTGCGGACTTCACGCCCAGATCACAATGAGCTATTTAACTGCGAATTAATGAACCCAGAATCAGAGTATGATGCGGAAGAGGCTTTTAGGGAAATAAACCGAGAGTTGGAATATTTTGAGAATAAACCCAAGCCAAATCTGAATGACACCGAACCGGTTAATTTAGGAACTCCTGAAGAAATCCGGGAGACCAAAATAAGCATTCACACGGACGAGAAAACGTGAGATGCGATAATTCAACTTCTTTTTGAATTTAAAGACGTGTTTGCTTGGTCATATGATGACATGCCGGGTCTAGGGGTTGATCTAGTGGTTCATAAATTGCCGATTCATCCTGACTGTCCTCCAGTTCAACAAAAGCAACGAAAGTTCAAAACTGAGGTCAGTGACAAGATCAAGGAAGAGATCACCAAACAACTGAAAACGGGAGTGATTCGGGTAGTCCAGTATACAACCTGGTTGGCAAATGTGGTTCCAGTACCGAAAAAGGACGGTAAAACTCGAGTATGTGTAGATTACCGAGATCTGAATAGAGCAAGTCCTAAAGATAATTTCCCACTACCCAACATCCACATCCTTGTTGATAATTGCGCCAAAACACGAGATACAGTCCTTCGTGGATTGTTACGCCGGGTATCATCAGGTATTGATGGATGAAGAGGACGCCGAGAAAACTGCCTTCACCACACCTTGGGGCACCTACTGTTATCGGGTTATGCCATTCGGTTTGAAGAATGCTGGGGATACTTACATGAGGGCCATGACTGCCATTTTTCATGACATGATGCATCAGGAAATAGAGGTGTACGTGGATGACGTGATAGTCAAGTCCAGGACGCAGGATAATCACATCCAAGACTTGAGGAAATTCTTCGAGAGACTAAGAAAGTATGACTTGAAGCTAAACCCAGCCAAATGTGCTTTCGGAGTTCCGTCGGGCAAACTTTTGGGCTTCATCGTAAGCAGGAGAGGTATCGAGCTAGATCCAACTAAGATAAAATCCATCAGAGATCTGCCTCCCCCGAGAACAAAGAAAGACGTGATGAGTCTGTTGGGCAGGTTGAACTACATCAGTCGGTTTATTGCCCAGCTGACAAGCACGTGTGAGCCCATATTCAAGCTGTTAAGGAAAGATGCGGCAATTAAATGGACAACTGAGTGTCAAGAAGCTTTCGATAAAGTCAAAGAATACCTTTCGAATCCCCCGGTCTTGGTCCCTCCAGAACCAGGGAGGCCACTTTTCTTGTATCTAACAGTCTTGGAGAACTCTTTCGGTTGCGTCCTCGGGCAACACGACATAACCGGGAAAAAGGAGCAAGCAATCTACTACTTAAGCAAGAAATTCACCGGCTACGAGGCCAAATACACTCTGCTGGAAAGGACATGCTGCGCTCTCACATGGGTTGCTCAAAAGCTGAGACATTATCTCCAAGCCCACACTACTTTCCTCATAAGCAGGTTGGATCCTTTAAAATATATATTTCAGAAACCAATGCCTACTGGAAGACTGGCCAAGTGGCAGATCTTGCTTACTGAATTCGACATAGTCTATGTCACTCGCACGGCAATGAAAGCCCAGGCGCTAGCAGATCATTTGGCCGAAAATCCGATCGATGAGGAATACCAGCCATTGTGTACCTACTTTCCAGATGAAGAGGTAAATACCGTAGAAGTGGTCTCGGAGGACGCTCATGTTTGGAAGATGTTCTTTGATGGAGCCGTGAATGCCAAAGGTGTAGGAATTGGGGCAATTTTGATCTCGCCTTCCGGTCAGCATTATCCCGCCACAGCTAGACTGCGTTTCTTCTGCACAAATAATACGGCTGAGTATGAAGCCTGCATCATGGGTATGCATATGGCAATCGATCAGGATGTCGAAGACTTACTGATTATGGGAGATTCTGACCTGATTATCCGGCAAGCTCAAGGCGAATGGGAAACTCGGGATGTCAAACTTATCCCTTACCGACAGCATGTGGAGGACCTCAGCAAGCGCTTTACCTCAATAGAGTTCAGGTATATCCTGAGGTGTCACAATGAACTGGCAGATGCGCTTGCTACTTTGGCTTCAATGCTACCCTACCCGGGCAACGCCCACGTCGATCCTTTGGAAATCCAAATCAAGGAAAGACACGGTTACTGCAATATAATCGAGGAAGGATCAAATACGCAGCCTTGGTACCATGACATCAAAAGGTTCCTAAAGACACAAGAATACCCCGAGCACGCTACTGGAGATCAAAAGAGGACCATTAGGCGACATGCAAGTGGTTTCTTTCTAAGCGGTGAATTGTTGTATAAGAGGACCCCAGACCTCAATCTTCTAAGATGTGTCGATATCGAGGAGGCAAGAAAGATCATGCACGAAGTACACGCAGGTGTGTGCGGACCTCACATGAACGGTTATGTCTTAGCAAAGAAAATCCTTCGAGCAGGTTATTACTGGATGACCATGGAAAAGGATTGCTTTAGCTTCGTTCGGAAGTGTCATCAGTGTCAGGTGCACGGTGATTTGATTCATGCACCTCCCACGGAGCTGCATCCCATGTCTGCACCTTGGCCATTTGTCGCCTGGGGCATGGACGTCATTGGACCAATCGAACCGAAGGCTTCGAATGGACACAGGTTTATACTGGTTGCCATCGATTACTTCACAAAATGGGTAGAAGCTGTCACTCTCAAGTCGGTCACTAAAAAAGCTGTAGTGGATTTTGTACACTCAAATCTTATCTGCCGTTTCGGTATTCCTGCGACTATCATTACAGATAATGCAGCAAACTTGAACAGTCACTTGATGGGAGATGTATGCGAGCAGTTCAAGATAACGCATAGGAATTCTACTCCTTATCGGCCGAAAGCCAATGGTGCTGTGGAAGCGGCAAACAAAAACATCAAGAAGATTTTGAGGAAAACGATCCAAAGTTCCCGACAGTGGCATGAGCAGTTACCTTTTGCATTGTTGGGGTATCGCACTACGGTACGCACATCAGTAGGAGCGACTCCTTATCTTTTGGTTTATGGGACCGAGGCTGTAATACCAGCAGAGGTAGAAATTCCTTCACTTCGAATCATTGTCGAAGCGGAAATCGAAGACAGCGAGTGGGTCAAGACTCGGTTAGAGCAATTGACTTTGATTGATGAAAAGCGAATGGCCGCGGTTTGTCACGGACAGTTGTACCAACGAAGGATGGCCCGTGCTTACAACAAGAAAGTCCGACCCAGGAATTTCGAAGTAGGTCAGCTGGTACTGAGGCGTATTCTGCCGCATCATGAGGAAGCAAAAGGGAAGTTTGCTCCAAATTGGAAAGGCCCATACATCATAAGGAAGATATTGCCGAGAGGAGCATTGTATTTAGGTGATATCGAAGGAAATGACCCCGACACAGCAGTAAATGTGGATGCAGTCAAGAGATACTACGTCTGAATTATACTCCAGTAGTCTTGACGCATTCGAAATGACAAAGGTTTTATTCCCCACTACTCCCCAAACACTACCCAATTCTCTCTACAAACCTTTGAGCCGCTTACAAAAAAAAACAAAAACATTGATTGAGGCCTGAACTACGTCTGACTTGATTCCGAAAGGATACGTAGGCAGCCTCTCCCTGAGGTTCAGTCACACCAACAATAAAATCCCATTCACCCTGAAATTGAAACCGGGGCACGTCGAGCAGTTTGGAAGTTAGTATCATCTGCCTCTCATTACCAAGCACAAGCTTTCAGATCAATTACCAAAGATAGTGGGAAACCAATAAGCGTCACAAATGGAGACCGGCACACTCTGAATCGAGAAAGAAAAAATGAGAGAGTCTCGTCGGTGAAAACCTTCGGGCACCACGAGGCGACGGGAGTAGAGAAACCAAAATGAGAGAGAGCTTGTTTAGTAAAAACTCGCAAAGAGTGCTATCAAGCGATGACAGGAAGAGAAATGATAGAGGTCAGCTGGCGAAAACCCGCAAAGGGCGCTGTTGGCCGAAAAAGAATGACTCCACCCCAAGAAAGGTCTCGGCAAAGCTCCACCGGTTTGGAATCACAGATCCGTTCTGGTTCAGGGAAACGCAAGTTCATGGAAGGTCAGGCGTCCAGTCCAAAGAGCATGTCATGTCATTTAAAGCCAGCGTTATCTTCCTCAGATAAGTCTTTCTCGTCCCAAAAGGGACACTCCCTTCCTGAAATTTGTTTTATCTTTTCTTTGTTTTTCTTCGAATCTCTTTTATGTTTAAGCCCAAGTTCTAGAAGTACCGGAAAGGACAGGTGGCAGGTTTGGTCGCACGGAATTCCGTTTCATGAAGGAAAACGCCTTCATTTCGTTGGTACGATTGCCCAAGCCTG
Organism: Nicotiana sylvestris; assembly: GCF_000393655.2. NCBI lineage: Eukaryota > Viridiplantae > Streptophyta > Magnoliopsida > Solanales > Solanaceae > Nicotiana > Nicotiana sylvestris. The sequence continues at coordinate 110,636,944 of NC_091064.1, forward strand.
ATGAATCATGATGTTTGATGGTGTTTAAAGTAAAGAGGAAAGAGAGAAATCTCCCCCAGCAAGTCCGCCTTCGGACGAATCCCCACAGAGTCTCTCCTGGTACAAACTCCCACAGAGTCTCCCAAAAAAAAAAAAAAAAAAATCCCCGTTGGAATTTCCCCAGCACATCCCCAGCGAGTCCCTTTGTAAAAATTCCCCAACAAGCTTACCCCAACAAATCCTAGAAAGCCCGCTTTGAAACAAATCCCCAGCATGCCCCGTTGTACAAAAATCCACACAAAGAATCCACTTTGTAAATATTCCCCCCACAGAGCTTCCTTTTGTACAAATCCCCACAGAGTATCCCCAATAAAATCCCCGTTGAGAATCTCCAAGCAAGATGGGACACAAAAGAAAGAAAAAAAAAGAGAGCCTTACGAGGCAAATCATCACAGAATCTGGAAATACCAAGCCTAAGCAGTCAAAAGAGTTTCGCCATCTGAATCCAATCAACAGCGGGACTTCGCGACAGAAATAAGGACGCAACAAAGCAACAGGAACGATCAAGGTCACCAAACCGACCGTCATTTCCGAACTAACAATTGTTCTTTGTCTGAAAAGTTGAAACAGGTTTAATCCAAGACAACCGTGCAAGAGGCAGGTGTCGCCCAAAGGAGAAGGTACATGGGTACAAGAAATATCTTGGCAATAAGGAACTCACTCGAAAGGTAAGTTTCCGCGAAACTCTCTTTTGTTTTTACTAAAACAAGAAAATTCAAAAAAAGAGATCAGTTCTTTGTTCTCGAATTTTGCCCCAGCTAGTCAGCATTAGGGTTTTAAACCCTAAACTGAATTTTTTCCTTTAGCCAGCATTAGGGTTTTAAACCCTAAACTGAGCTCTTCCAGCTAGTCAGCATTAGGGTTTTAAACCCTAAACTGAATTTTTCCTTTAGCCAGCATTAGGGTTTTAAACCCTAAACTGAACTTTTTCCCATTCAGCCAGCATTAGGGTTTTAAACCCTAAACTGAGCTTTTCCATGCAATCAGCATTAGGGTTTTAAACCCTAAACTGAATTTTTCCTTTAGCCAGCATTAGGGTTTTAAACCCTAAACTGAATTTTCCCTTTAGTCAGCATTAGGGTTTTAAACCCTAAACTGAACTTTTCCTTTAGTCAGCATTAGGGTTTTAAACCCTAAACTGAACTTTTTTCCATTTAGCCAGCATTAGGGTTTTAAACCCTAAACTGAGCTTTTCCATGCAGTCAGCATTAGGGTTTTAAACCCTAAACTGAATTTTCCCTTTAGTCAGCATTAGGGTTTTAAACCCTAAACTGAACTTTTTTTCCTTTAGTCAGCATTAGGGTTTTAAACCCTAAACTGAACTTTTTTCCATTCAGCCAACATTAGGGTTTTAAACCCTAAACTGAGCTTTTCCATGCAGTCAGCATTAGGGTTTTAAACCCTAAACTGAATTTTCCCTTTAGTCAGCATTAGGGTTTTAAACCCTAAACTGAACTTTTTTCCATTCAGTCAGCATTAGGGTTTTAAACCCTAAACTGAACTTTTTTCCATTCAGCCAGCATTAGGGTTTTAAACCCTAAACTGAGCTTTTCCATGCAGTCAGCATTAGGGTTTTAAACCCTAAACTGAATTTTCCCTTTAGTCAGCATTAGGGTTTTAAACCCTAAACTGAACTTTTTTTCCATTCAGCCAGCATTAGGGTTTTAAACCCTAAACTGAGCTTTTCCATGCAGTCAGCATTAGGGTTTTAAACCCTAAACTGAATTTTCCCTTTAGTCAGCATTAGGGTTTTAAACCCTATACTGAACTTTTTTCCATTCAGCCAGCATTAGGGTTTTAAACCCTAAACTGAGCTTTTCCATGCAATCAGCATTAGGGTTTTAAACCCTGAACTGAATTTTTCCTTTAGTCAGCATTAGGGTTTTAAACCCTGAACTGAATTTTTTCCTTTCAGCCAGCATTAGGGTTTTAAACCCTAAACTGAGCTTTTCCATGCAATCAGCATTAGGGTTTTAAACCCTGAACTGAATTTTTCCTTTAGTCAGCATTAGTGTTTTAAACCCTGAACTGAATTTTTTCCTTTCAGCCAACATTAGGGTTTTAAACCCTAACTGAGCTTTTCCATGCAATCAGCATTAGGGTTTTAAACCCTAAACTGAACTCTTTCCATTCAGCCAGCATTAGGGTTTTAAACCCTAAACTGAGCTTTTCCATGCAATCAGCATTTGGGTTTTAAACCCTAAACTGAATTTTTCCCTTTAGTCAGCATTAGGGTTTTAAACCCTAAACTGAATTTTTCCTTCAGCCAGCATTAGGGTTTTAAACCCTAAACTGAACTGTTTCCTGTAATCAGCATTAGGGTTTTAAACCCTTAAGCTGAACTTTTCCCCAGTTGGTCAGTATTAGAGTTTCAACTCTAAAACTGAACTTCTCCCCAGCTAGTCGGTATTAGGGCTCCAACCCTGAACTGAACATTTTTATCTTCCATCATCAATTTTATGAACTCCTGGCGAATAATTCACGAAATTTTCCTAGTGAAACTGGGGCAGAAAATTTCGTTCGTTTGTTTGTTTTTTCCCGCAGGTCTAACCTCGAGCCACGCAATTCGAAATGACCCACGAGATGAGTCTCAACTCAGAATCAAAGAAGAAAAAAGACAAAAAAGAAGATGTCCCGAGAATATCAGAGTAAATGGAAGGCGGATCGGCTCCAACATTTGACTAAGGTCCTGAACTCTGCCAGTCGCGTTTCACTCAGTATCCCAAAGATTGAACAAGTCGCCGCAACTCGCAAGCATCAAGATTCGGATCAAAGTCTCCAAGCACAATCAGCTAAGACCCAAGATCAAGTCGCAAAAGAATCATAGATAGGAATCTTGTAACTCGCAGTTGACATGCATATAAGTAGTTAGTTCAGTTCCAATTTTCCTTTGGTTGTAATAAGGCTGTCAGTGACACAGCAGTGATAACAGCAACAGCAGTAACAGCAAGCATTGCAATCCCATGGTAGTCCCAGCTACCAAAATTTTCCCGAACTACATTGACCTGATTCCTGTTTAGCCCAGGATATGTAGGAAATCTTTGAAGCAAGATTCGGTCAGATCTTTCAAAAACATGCTTCACACGGAGTAGTCCATAGGCAAAAATCGCTCATACACGCTCACTTTATCTTTGCACGAAAACTCTTCGTGTTTCCGAACAAAGAGGGGCAGCTGTGAGCACGTGATTTTTGTTTCGCGCGACAATCGCTCCAAAAGAAATAAAAAAATAATAATAATTGGTCCTACTGTACAATTTTTGGATTTTTACATGGCACTTTGTTAATTATTTATGATTTTTTGCCCATTTTATTTTTATTAAAAAACAAAATACAAAAAAATGTATGTGTCATGCATAATTTGAACCGTAATCCGGTTGTTAAATAGAAAATCATAAATAGGCATCTTTGTCCGTGATTTTGTTCTTGCTTGATTTTACCTGTTGTAAAATATTTTAAGGTGTGTGCAAACAATTGTATTAAGTGTTTATTTAATTTTAATTTGATTTACTTAGGTTTTTGTTTTTAAAATAGAGAAGAAAATAAAATAATAATTAAAAAAAAGAAATCTTTTCGGACTTGGGCCAATTTTAACAAATTGGCCCAAACAAACTCAGCCCAAAACCCCGGTGCAACCCAGTCCAGTCCAGCTGACACCAAGGACGTCCAAACGACGTCGTAATGGTTGAGTCTGATCTGAGCTGTTGATCTCTGAATGATCAACGGCCAAGATCACTTCCTCACAACCCATGATGAACCCGACCCATTTCCACCGGACCAACCCAAACCCCCTTTAGATGAAACGACGCCGTTTCCCCTAAGACTTCAGATCCAAGCCATTGATTTCGATTGATCTGACGGCTGAGATCAACCCACCCATTCCATATATAAGCCCCTTACCATACCCTGCCCCCCTATCCAATACCCCAGCCTTCGTCTTCACAGACCCTTCCCCTTCAAACCCTAGCCGCCCCCATCTCCCTTCACCAGAAACCCGGCGGCATGAATGCCGGTGACCTTCACCTTAACACCCTAGAATCCCCTTGCCATCCTGAACATGGATCTGTTAACTACTTAACTCGAATCCCATCCCACCTTCTCGAATCTTTATTTGACGATTCGAGTCAAAGCTCGATCAACACCGTTTAACCCCAGCTTCACACCAGACACTCCCCAGACCCCCCTCGTGACCAAACCATGCTTGGTTTGGTCCGAATATGACTAGGGAAGCACGAATCCCGGATCTAATTTTTGGAACCTTAGGGTTCCTCGTCACTGGTCCATATCCGTTCAAGCCGAAGAGATTAAGGTCTAATGGACCTTAATCGAAGTGTTTCTCATCTGAGAAACACTTCGATTAAAGTCCGTTCAGCCTTAAGAAAGGTCTGTTCGAATCCAAGTAAGATTTTGATTTTTCGGGGTTTAAGGTAAGTTTTGCTTTCTTTTCTTTATTTGTTTTGGTTCATCTGATTGTTTTAAAGGTCTGTTCATGTTTTGTTTGTGTCCCTGAATTTTATCAACTGTGCCCTGTCCACTTTGCCTGAACCTCTGTTGTTTGATTGAGTCTTTCTATTGGTTCTGATAATGTGTATGTAAGTGTTGTGCAATTAGCTGATTTTCAAATTTGAACTGACTAATTGATTCCTCGAATACCACTTTGTTTAGTCAGTATAATTCAAATCATGTGTCGATACTGTTAAATGTCTGATTTTTGGCTACGATTGTGCATGTTATGATTAATATAGTCGAGTCGACATGTGTCGTCAATTAGTTTCAATTGCCTGAACAATAACAAATCGATTTGCTTCTGGACACATTTGTTTGAATCGATTAGGAACTGAGTTTGTTTACTTATAGTTGTTAACTTGAATCAGAAATGTAAAAAGGAATGTTTGTTTAACTTCTGAATTGGAGGGCATGTGCACTTTCTGCACAACATGTGCATTTGTGCACCACAGGTGCATTTGTGCACAGCTTGTGCCCTGCATAAGGGCTTTTGAATAAAATAATCGACAACACATGCTGTCAGATATATTCTGCTGCCCATTACCCTGCTTTAGTTAAGAAGTATTAAACCTCTTTCAAAAGGGCAAGTCTGCCAGGGAATATGATGGGTTTCTAATACTTAAATAGCTAAGTGGAACTGAAAAGGGGCAGCACATGGGAAGGGTATCTGATTAATCTAACAGGCTATAAAAGGGGTGATGTTAAGGCTTATAAAAGGGAGACACATTGAGAGATAAGGGGATATACACAGAGACAGAGGGAATTGTGAAGAAAAATATAGAGGAGATCAAGAGAGATCTGAGAAGAGAGGTTGACATACATAGATACACATATATACAAAAATAGAAAGAGAGCAAGAAAGAGATAAAACAGATAGGAAATCAGAAACTTGGTTTTGTTTGTCTGAAGTTCATCTGTTGTCAATTTGTTAGGTGGTGTTGCTTCTTCTAAGTTTCAATCTAGCCTTACTGTTAGTGTTTTGTTGCATTTGGTGTATCTCGGAATTGGATTGTCTGGATTTCTGTTTCCACCACACTGTGTGCTGCTTCATTTGGCTACTTTCTCTTCAACTATAGTTCCATCCCTTGCAATAGAATCTGCTCTGCTGTGTTGTTTCGATTGCTGCTGTTACTCTGATTCCTGCTGCTGCTGATCTTCCCTGTTATTCTCTTCTTCCTCTTTGCATTTCAGCATTCCAGGTACACATTTCAAGTCCCATATTGATGTAACTGAAACAGTTTGAAAGCATGAAATGAAAAAGGTTGAAGAAGTTCAAGTATTTGTTGTAATATTCATGGTACATTAACGAGTCTGTAAAAATTGATTAGTTTATAATTCAATAGTGCGAAAGTATGTACTGATACTCGATTGAGTTTAGCCCTTCATGTTAGTTCGTCAGTTGTTTGTTAGTACGGGGTACGTATACTCCGACCTTATACAATGTTGTTTCTGTTTCCTTTAGTTATTTTTTTTGGGTTCCATTAGGCAGTACATAGGGTCACATTCAAAGTCCCATTGGTAACAACATCTAGTAGCTAAATCCTTTAATCTAGCCTAAATAAGTTTAGTTAAGTTCAACTCAAGAAATGTTCGGATTAAGTGTTATATTTCGTTAGCTCGTATGCGATTCCTTGTCAGATTAAAGCATTTTTCCATTAAAGTATAACGTTTTCTTAACTTTGTAAATAATTGATCATAAGAATCCGGATCAGGCCAAAGTGTATAATTAAATTAGCATGTACCTTTTCTTCTAATTTTAGGGACAAATGTATTAGAAATGTAGCCACTTTAGGATATCCTTTCTAAAATAGAGACGAGCCTCGCCAAATAAAAAATACAAAATTGCGGGGGCCCTCGATAAATAATCATAATAAATATTTAGAATTCAGGCCAGGCCGTTTAGAGAATCTCACGGCCTTCTCAAAAATAATAACGCGTTAGGCTCTTTAGGCGCGACTTAATTAAATCATATTCTTAAATTCGGGTGCACATTGATGTGACCCAAATCCAAATCTCAACGAAGTCAAAATGTGTTGACAATCACGGGCGCATTGATTGTGACGTGGTTCGAGATGCATTTTCACGACGTTGCAATTCTATAAAATAAGTGATAATGATAAAAGCGGTTTAAACTTAATAAAAGCATGTAAGTCATAACATTGTATTTAAATCAGATATTTAGCCATTATAACAATTTAAGCGACCGTGCTAGAACCACGGGATTCGAGGGTGCCTAACACCTTCCCTCGGGTCAACAGAATTCCTTACTTAGAATTTCTGGTTCGCAGACTTCATTTGGAAAAGTCGAAAATTTCCTCGATTTGGGATTCAAGATAAACCGGTGACTTGGGACACCAAAAACCAAACCTTTCCCAAGTGGCGACTCTGAATTAAAACAAATAATCCCATTTCGAATATTGTCACTTAAATTGGAAAAACTCCCCTCGCGCATTCTACCCTTCGGGGCCGGGCGCGCAAAAAGGATGTGTGACAGCAAGTGTACGACAATCGTAGCTTGTTCAAGAAATAAATTCCCTAAATCCTAAAAAGAGGTTAAAATAATTAAAAGCGGTTATAAAGTTAAAAATGCATAATAGGTTTAAAATGTGTAGTAAATCAGATAATAGGCCAATTTATAATAGTTAAAGCGACCGTGCTAGAACCACGAAACCCGGGAATGCCTAACACCTTCTCCCGGGTTAACAAAACTCCTTACTTAGAATTTCTGGTTCGTAGACTTTTAAATAAAGTCAAATTTTCCTCGATTTGGGATTTAAAATAAACCGGTGACTTGGGACACCATAAACTATTCCAAGTGGCGACTCTGAAGAAATTAAATAAAATAATCCAATTTCGAATAATGTCACTTTAATTGGAAAAATTCCCATATACCCCCTCGGGTGGTAAAAAGGAGGTGTGACAGCTACATATCCCTGGTATTACAGGAATCAGGACATGTGTAGTTTCGGATCCACCGGTGAATGAAGCCAATGGAGTTGTTATAGGAATAGTAGCCAATTTCAGCAAAGGTTCTTTTATGAAGGGTAATGTCGGATGGAGTTATGATTTTGGGTTTGGAGTGTGTCGGATGTATTATATGGTAGATAGCTGGATATCACGAGGTAGGGTGGGTAACTGATGAGAATCGGTTATGAATGGCAAAGTGAAAATGGTATGAGCGGAAACCAGAGTGAAGGTTGCTCCTGTTTGAAAAAATGGTTACCTCCGGGACCACCTGCAAACTCAAAATATGATGCATGCAAGTACGTAGATTACTGTGATAATTTAAACGTGATGTAAATTCCCTTTGGACCATTAAAGATTGCCTTTGGACGGTGCGGATGACGTCCTTAGGTTGTGATATCCTGGGCCATGAATTGTGAGATAAGAGATTCGCAGGCTATGAAATAATGTTCTCGGGCCATGAGAATGGTGCCTCCGAACCGTGGCGCCTTTGAATAATGATATACAAATTTGAGAGATTCTCAGGCCATGGCATGATGTCTTCCGGCTATGAGGATGATGCCTTTAGACAATGACGTCTTTGGACAAGTTGGCGATATTTCAACCCATGAGATGTAATAATATGATGCTAAATTAACAAGACAATGCTTAGTCTTGTGAGGTTGAGGGCAGAGCTTAGCCCAAAAGAGGAGCAAATAGATAGTGGTGGAATAGAGCAGCATTTATGTAAGGAGGGACAATGCTCAGTCCCATGAGAAGGCAGTGCTTAGCCTTATGCAAATATGGAGGCAGGGCTTAGCCTCATGCAAGACACGGGACAGGGCTTAGTCCCATTATATGGAAGGCAGAGCTTAGCCTTATGCAAACATGGAGGCAGGGCTTAGCCTCATGCGAGTTTCGGGACAGGGCTTAGTCTCATGCAAAATGGAACGTAGAGCTTAGCCTTATGCAAATATGGAGGTAGGGCTTAGCCTCATGCCGGTGGAGACAGAGCTTAGTCTCATGCAGGATGTGGGACAAGACTTAGTCCCATGCAAAGATTCGGGACAGGGCTTAGTCCCATGCAGATGGAAGGCAAAGCTTAGCCTTATACAGATATGGAGGCAGGGCTTAGCGTCATGCAGATGGAGACAGAGCTTAGTATCATGCAGGATGCGGGACAGGGCCTAGTCACATGCAAAGATTCGGGACAGGGCTTAGTCCCACACAGATGGAATGTAGAGATTATCCTTATGCAGATGTGGAGGCAGGGCTTAGCCTCATGCAGGTGGAGATAGAGTTTAGTCTCATGCAGGATGCGCGACAAGGCTTAGTCCCATGCAAAGATTCGGGATAGGGCTTAGTCCCTTGCAGATGGAAGGAAGAGCTTAGCCTTATGTATATATGGAGGCATGGCTTAGCCTCATGCAGGTGGAGACAGAGCTTAGTCTCATGCAAGGTTCGAGACATGGCTTAGTCCCATGCAGAGAATAGGTAGCGAATAAGAGTAGAATATTTCTTAGCTGGAGATATATTCAGTGTTTGGTGGCCTGATTGATAGTGATTTTGCTCCGTGTATATATATTTGTGAATGCTACTGCTACGTCAGATGTGGCTGCGCTCAAAGAAAAATTGTAAGTTTCGTAAGGGGAGGTTGGTTCGTGCTTTTGTCTGCTGGCCTTGCTCCTCCATTCTAGATGCCTTGTTTGAGTTTCCCTAGGTAACACCTGGTTGTTATGGAAATAGAGTTTTCGAAAATATGCAATTATTGATGAAAAATAGAGTTATTTTAGAAACATGGTGAAATATCAAGTAATTTTAGATGAAATAGTGACTGTAACACGTTTCAGAGATATTGCAGCTTTCTCGTGCTAGAATTTTGAGGGTCCTCCTCAAAATTCTGCCTCTGTCACGATCCAAAATCCACTAAGGGTCGTGATGGCACCGGACATTGCTGTCAGGCAAGCCAACCAAAATATTTGATTAAGTTCTCGTTTTAATAATTCTGAAAACTATGATTTTCCTTCAATTTTACTAGTAAAAGACAATCTTTACAATGTAAATAAAAGAATATGTGGAAGTAAATACAAAATACCCAATAATCATCCCAGAACCCGGTGTCACAAGTGCATGAGCATTTACTAAGAAGGAAATAAAATACGGTAACTGTCCGGAATACAAAGTGGACAGAAATGAAAATATAGTACAATACTCTGAAGGGAACTTTGCTGGCTGCGGGTCGTCTCGACAAATACAACTCACCCAATTCTCAGTATCAACCATGCCACTATTCCTCTAAAGCCACTAGCCACACATGAACCTGTGCAACAAAAATGCATAGCAAGTATAGTATGAGTACAAAAACAACGTGTACCCAGTGAGTATCCCATCTAATCTCGAAGAAGTAGAGACGAGAGGTCGATTTTGACACTTACTAGTGGTCCAATGATAATATATTAAAAATGTGAGGAAATCATGGATTTCATAAAGCAAAATAAGCTCATAAAGCCGGAAAGCAGGTAAACAACTTCTCAATAATAAAAGGGTTTCCAAAGATTTACTTTTCATTTTCTTTATCCATTTATCTTTGGTCAGGAAAGGCAAGTATCAACATTTAAACTTCCCAGGCAAACAATATAAGCATGTGCATATCATCCCGAGGTCGTACGACCCGATCCAATATAAATGTAAAATGTGCACTGTCGAGGGTCGAACGACACGAACCATAGATGCATCTATTACCCCACTCGCAAATCATACATGCGATGCGGTCATCATAAATAAATAAACACCCCACTCGTGAATCTTACATGCGATGCGAGCACACATAGATACACATATTCAAATAACCAATTAATGGTTATCGGGGAACTTTTATCCAAATAAAAGCCAATTCTCTTTTAATGATTTAAGAAAATGAAGTTTAATTCTTTTAGAAATTCATTTACCAATTCGATAGGATTTAAGCAATTCATCTGTCAATAAGATTACAAATATTCCAAGTATAGCATGATTTTGGGTCCTAGACTACCCGGACTTACACATAATAGTAGCTACGCACGGACTCTCGTCACCTCGTGCATACGTAGCCCCCATAAATAGGAGCACATAACCAATTATTTTACCTATGGGGACAACTCCATCTTATAAGGTTAGAAAGGAGACTCACCTCGCTCCGAAGATCCATATCCGGCATTCCACGCCCTTCCGAAGACTCGAATCGATGCTAAATGCTACAAAGCTAGCCAATAATTATGCAAATCCATTAGTATATGTTCAATTACTCATTACAATCCAATTTATAACAATTCCTAACCTCAATCGAAAAGTTGACAAAATTGTCCTCGAGCCCACGTGCCCGGATACCGAAATTTCTCGAAGATAAAGTTTACTCATGAACTCACGAACTCAAATACATGATTTTCTCTTAATTCCATACCCAAAATCGTGGTAAAAATCAAAGAATACGAATTTTCTAGGTTTTTCCCTCAAACCCCAAGTTTCTACCAATTTACATGCAAAAATCCATACACAATCAATACATTTAAATCAAGATAGGTGGCGTTAGCTTACCTTGTCGTTGATGATGAAAAAACCCCACTTGAAACTCTCCAAAATCGTCCACATCGAGTGAAAATGGGAGAAAAATGACCAATCCCCGATTTTAAAAGAATACACTGCCTCCAGCATTTCCGCACCTGCGGTCACTTGACTGCTTCTGCGGTTCCGCAGGTGCGACCCACTACCCGCTTCTGTGGTTTCTCACCAGGGTGCCCTTTCCGCTTTTGTGCCTCAACCATCGCAGGTGCGGTCCCGCTTCTGCGACTACATGACCGCATCTGCGGTCTCTTTGCTTCTAGCCCAACACCGCATCTGCGGCCAAAACCTCGCAGGTGCGGTTACACCAGATACCAGCTGCTTCAATCCTTCTTCAAATTCCAAATTTGATCCGTTAACCATCCGGAATCCACCCGAGGCCCCTAGGACCCCAACCAATCATACCAACCAGTCCCAAAACACATTACGGACTTGCTCGAGGCCTCAAATTATATCAAACGACGCTAAAATCATGAAATCGACCTCCAATCCAAGCTTAATGAACTTTAGAATTTCAAACTTCTACATTCGATGTCGAAACCTATCAAATCACGTCCGATTGACCTCAAATTTTGCACACACATCACATTTGACATTACAGACCTACTCCAACTTCCGGAATCGGATTCCGATCCCGATATCAAAAAGTTCACTTCCGATCAAACTTCTCCAAAAACCTTCAAATTTCTATATTTTAGCCAAATGACTCCAAAATGACCCACGAACCTCCGAATTCACTTCCGATCACGCTCCCAATGCCAGAAGCACCATACGGAGCTATTCCCAAGCTCAGAATCCCAAACGAACATTGATAATACTGAAATGCACTTCAACCCAAACTTATGAAATTCTTCCAAAAATGCTAACTTCCACAGTAGGTGCCGAAACGTTTTCGGGTCTTCCAAAACCCGATCCAGACATACGCCCAAGTCCGAAATCATCATACGAACCTGCTGGAACCTTTGAATCCCAATTCCGAGGTTGTTTACTCAAAAACCCAATCTCAGTCAATTCTTTCAACTTAAAGCTTCCGAAATGAGAATTATCTTTCCAAATCAACTTTGAATTCCCCAGAATTCAATTCCGACCATGCGTACAAGTCATAATATCTGAAGTGAAGCTACTCATGGCCTCAAACTGCTGAATGACGCGCTAGATCTCAAAATGACTGGTCGGGTCGTTACATTCTCTCCCACTTAAACATACATTCGTCCTAGAACGTGCTAAGAGCTGCGCTGGAGTTGTCCGAGGTCACTGTTTAACACCTCGAGCACCTACCCGTGCTACTATAACTCAATTGGGCACCCTAGCTCGATCAATCTGAAGATATCCTTTTTCACTTAAGCAAATAAGCCTTAGAGCCCAATTTTAACATCCGGGATTCTCTGCCAGGCATGTTCCAACATACGCTCACCGTATCAATAACTACACGCAGCACCAAAACATGACTGCATACCTTAGCTGAATTCACACCTTGCACCAGTTTACTTACAGGACCACAATAACATTCTTTGATCAAATTAGTCGAAATTCCACGAATCTGATGCTCTCATTGCACCTCATGACATACATAGGTCTTGCTCTAACTCTTACAATACCTCCACGATGGAAGAGATGTGTAGAAATTCATAACCAACTGCCGAATCAACAAATCATTGGGTTTATACTCTTGACAAGAACCATCACCTCATTCTGAACCAAATAATGGTCTTAGCTCCTTAATATACTTCATATAATCAGATTGCACTGATCCTAAATCCAATGATCTCGTCTCACCCAGTACGAACTGCTCACGCAATAAGCCACCCCAGACATGATCAAAAGTCTCATATGATGCCACAATATGCCAATTGGCTACCAATTCGAACGCGATACAAAAGGAAAACGAACTCTGGAAGGGACTACTCAACTCACACAGTTAATACGAGTTTTCCTCAGAAAAATAGGAAACAAAACACATAAAAATAGATATAGGGAACTGTACTCAATCCAAACAACATACCCATGGCAGCGTGCCACCCGATCCACACATAAAATTCACATAAGGAGATACACACCGAGCTAGATTGCTCATTACAACAAAATACCGAATGTCGGTCACAAGCACGCTAAGTGCATAATACCATCCCTGGGGAGACATATAGCGATATAAGCTACAAACTCAAGCACAACTGAGGTGCGATATACGATCTGAATCTCAAGAGCCATTCTGCTCATATAACATCATCTCTACGCGGAACCTCAACACATAGGAAATTCACCAAGCCGTCTCACAACTCACACGGCGCAATATATCATTACATGAAATAGCTGACGATGAACTAACACCCCGACTACTCTTCCATAAGGAGCGCAATGCTGAAATGAACACATCTGGCCTGATATAGAGCCCATATACACATTTAAATCCATCCACAGACCTCAAGCTGATTCTGATCGCACTGAACTAGGCTAATAACCTTTCAAAGGTCCAGACTCACCCACCATTTTTCGTATAACACACAAGAACCATCATAACCGGAGTAATCCTCCACAGTCCATAACCCAATAAATCGAGTGCCCTCCAGGCATCAATTCTCAATTTAACGACATCACTACAATCTTCATACTTGGTTTAACTCTTCAATCAATCAAGTTTCTACATGCCACACTTATACAACCTTTCCGTGGAGCACACTCCCACAACCTTCCGTAGCAAATAACAGGTTTGTACATCCAAACTATCAGCCGCACTAACGCTGAAAAGCGATCAATAATCCTTAACCAGGATGCAAAGCCTTTTTCACAAAACACTGATCTCAGGTGACGCTGAAGATAATACCAACTTACTTTAAACATCGAAACTCCTTTCCTGCTCATCCGAGCTCGTGACATCCTTATCAACACCGAACTGCAACCTTGATCCTCACTTCAAATTCCATACCACTCACTGCACCCAACATGCCAATATACGATAGAACACGATTTTTATCATAACTCCGGAACCACTAATAGATTAACATTTCATCATATAAAAACTTTTCCCTTAACTCACTTCAAGAGAACCATAACAACGCATAGGTGAATTCTCATAACCGTAGAATATGCAAATATCTAAGTAGTGGTCTAAGCCATCATAGCCCTTCCGGGATCCGCTTACACATAACATGCCATAACAGTAGAATACTTCTAAATAACATCAATTACGGCGGTCGACAAGCCTCACACGCACCGTCACAAATCACTTGCATAACTTGATCACGCTGAAGGAACTGATCACTACCACCAATATGTCAATTCAACTATGTCTAACCAATCTATCGTCTTCCAATTTATCCTTGATTGCCTTAGAAATAATAATAACTCCATTCAACACATAACACACTCCATCCGCACTCATCCCAAGTGACCTTGAATCACGAGGCCATGCTATCTCAAATCCCACGACCATTTCATACCTCCCAAATGCTACACTGCAAGTCAAAACATCATAGAACATTCTGGGCCTCTTCTCATAAGCTGTTACAAAGCTTGATTCTTAACCATACCTATAGGCTCGAAATCATTAGGCACCACACTTTACCCCTATAAATCCACTAGGACCATTGTTGAGAGCCACCCACTCTGACTTGGCCCTGAATATAATCAACTCCATGAATATTCTAGCACATGAATACCCTCTCAACGAATCACCCGGCAGAATCACTTCCCTACGCGCATCTATACAAGGCGTAAATCCTGAATCCTTCCCCAAGTCTGAACATGAGCCAATAAGGCCAACCATAACACATCTTTAACAATTCTTTTGATCAAATTACCACTTATGTTTTTTTCCCGTAGCTAAAATAACCCATCAATATGCTAATAACCAGAAACCTCGCAAGTAGTTAACCATGCAACCCAATCATAGGTGGTGAGACTCTCCCACTTAGCTTGAAGCCACTATTACACAACTCTGGAATTCACCAGGATTCTTTATCTCTTATTGACATAACCTTACGCAATCAACCGCCAAAATTCTCGGAATCTTCTGTAAAACCCCTTTTTATACTCTGAATTATCAACCACATTCGCACGACCGATCTCTTTGCTGTATAACCAATAGAATTCTTCGCAGAAGCTTCGCCAACCATGTGACCGCCGATATGCTCACTGGAGATAACCCACCTGTGGAATTTAGGTGCCGACATCTTCCAACCCTGCTGCATGGGGTACAATCACTACGACATCAATAACCCATCCTGAGTCCGAGCTCACTCTCTAGCTGCACAAGTCCATTCACCCCTCGTGGACATCAATTAAATGTGCGGCAACATCCTTCCAATTCAAAGTTATGTTGTATCCTTCTTCATTTCAAGCAGCTCCTTTCCGTTATATCAAATCTCCCGCTGCATAATATTCCATACTTCAAATTAAATTCGTAGACCCCAATCACCAATCACTAAAATTCCCAAATCATTCCAAACTCTCCTTAAGGTGCGTAGTCATCCTACCACAAAGCCCATATGCAACTCCGCCACTCTCTCACTTTGGCGGAATTCACCCCTTTAATCGACTACTCGACCTTTGCTTCTTATACTTGGCCTTCTATAAATTTTAACCACCGCCTGACACTCCCCACATGTCCTTCATCATCCTTTGTTGCTCAGTTGTTGCCATAAATAAAATCTATCTTCGTAGCACTTGAACTCACAAATCGCTACTAACTTTAAACATTCCCGAAGATCATCTTTCTCGAGCCGTCAACATTAGAAACACCAATTCAATCCTGAACCACCGCACTCCGTGATATTTAACAGTCGTTTCTCCAATATTATTTCACAATATCTTACCCCCAAAGGCGAATTGCATGAAAACTATAACACCGATGAACTTAACACATACAATCGAGGACGACGACACTACATCGTAGATGAAAATTCCACCACGCTCGAAAATACCAAGTTTCGTTACTCCATAACCCCAAATATGGACATTCATAGGCCAATTGCTTTTCCTCCACCGGAAATGAAATATCAGATCTCTGAATCGTGCACTGAGTAGACTTCCTTTCAAATCATTCACCGCCCCAACACATAGGCAAGTATCCTACCATCAAGTCAATATTGTGCGATAACCAATTGTGAGCATCATAGCAACCTGTGCATAGCCTCCAAGCTCTTAGAAGCACAACTACCGAGCACGATAGAAAAATCCTTCCGCAAGGCGACGACAATAACCCAACCAACTATACCGGGAGAAAGATCCTGCACCACATCTATAGTACCATTACCATTCTTCAATTCTCAATTTATAACAAGCGGTTCACGTCGGGTAAGATTGAGTAGAACGAAACAAGGGCATAAGCCTCAAGGAATCAAATTGCACGATGAGGAATCAAGAAGGGAGGTGCTCCTAACAATCTTGTAGCCTCTCGAAGATAAGTACAGACGTCTCTGTACCGCTCCGCGAGACTCTACTAGACTTGCTCATGACTCGTGAGACCTAAGGGAACCTAGTGCTCTGATACCATGTTGTCATGACCCAAAATCCACTAAGGTTCGTGATGGCGCCGGACACTGTTATTAGGTAAGCCAACCAAAATACTTGATAAGTTCTCGTTTTAATAATTCTGAAAACTATGATTTTCCTTCAATTTTACTAGTAAAAGACAATCTTTACAATGTAAATAAAAGATTATTTGGAAGTAAATACAAGATACTCAATAATCATCTCAGAACCCGGTGTCACAAGTGCATGAGCATTTACTAAGAAGGAAATAAAATACAGTAACTGCCCGGAATACAAACTGGATAGAAATGAAAATACAGTACAATACTCTGAAGGGGACTCTGCTGGCTGCGGGTCGCCTCGACAAATATAGCTCACCTAGGTCGCCAAATCAACCATGCCGCTATGCCACTAAGCTACTAGCCACACATGAACTTATGCAACAAAAATACACAGCAAGTGTAGTATGAGTACAAAAACAATGTGTACCCAATGAGTATCCTGTCTAATCTCGAAAACGTAGAGACGAGAGGTCGACTTCGACACTTACTAGTGGTCCAATGATAATATAGTAAAACTGTGAGGAAATCATGGATTTCATAACGCAAAATAAGCTCATAAAGCCGGAAAGCAAGTAAACAACTTCTCAATAATAAAAGGGTTTCCAAAGATTTACTTTTCATTATCTTTATCCATTTATCTCTGGCTAGGAAAGGCAAGTATCAACATTTAAAATTCTCAAGAAAACAATATAAGCATGCGCATATCATGCCGAGGTCGTACGGCCCGATCCAACATAAATGTAAAATGTTTATTGTCGAGGGTCGAACGGCGCGAACCATAGAAGCATCTATTACCCCGCTCGCGAATCATACATGCGACGCGGTCATCATAAATAAACAAACACCCCACTCGAGAATCCTACATGCGACGCGGGCACACATAGATACACACATTCAAACAACCAATTAAGGGTTATCGGGGAATGTTTATCCAAATAAAAGCCACTTCTCTTTTAATGATTTAAGAAAATGAAGTTTAATTCTTTTAGAAATTCATTTACCAATTCGATAGGATTTAAGCAATTCATCTGTCAATAATATTACAAATATTCCAAGTATAACATACTTTTGGGTCCTAGACTACCCGAACTTACACATAATAGTAGCTACACACGGACTCTCGTTACCTCCAAAACCAATTATTTCACCTATGGGGACAACTCCCTCTTACAAGGTTAGAAAGGAGACTCACCTCGCTACGAAGATCAATAACCGGCATTCCACGCCCTTCCGAAGACTCGAATCGATGCTAAATGCTACAAAACTAGCCAATAATTATGCAAATCCATTAGTATATGTTCAATTACTTATTACAATCCAATTTATAACAATTCCTATCCCCGATCGAAAAGTTGACAAAATTGCCCTCGGGCCCACGTGCCCGGATTCCGAAATTTCTCGAAGATAAAGTTTACCTATGGACTCACAAACTCAAATACATGATTTTCTCTTAATTTCATACCCAAAATCGTGGTCAAAATCCAAGAATATGAATTTTCTAGGTTTTCCCCTCAAACCCCAAGTTTCTACCAATTTACAAGCTAAAATCCATACACAATCAATACATTTAACTCAAGATAGGTGGGGTTAGCTTACCTTGTCGTTGAAGATGAAAAAACCCCACTTGAAGCTCTCCAAAATTTTCCACACCAAGTGAAAATGTGGGAAAAATGACCAACCCTCGATTTTAAAAGAATACACTGCCTCCAGCATATCCGCACCTGCGGTCACTCGACCGCTTTTGCGGTTCTATAGGTGCGACCCACTACCCGCTTCTGTAGTTTCTCACCAGGCTGCCCTTTCCGCTTCTGCATCTCAACCACCGTAGGTGCGATCCCGCTTCTGTTGCTACATGACCGCATCTGCGGTCTCTTCACTTCTAGCCCAGCACCGCATCTGCGTCCCTCCTAGCCGCTTCTGCGGCCAAAACCTCGTAGGTGCGGTTACACCAGATACCATCTGCTTCAATCCTTCTTCAAATTCCAAATTTTGATCTGTTAACCATCTGAAATCCACTCGAGGCCACCGGAACCCCAACCAACCAGTCCCAAAACACATTACCGACTTGCTCGAGGCCTCAAATCATATCAAATAATGCTAAAATCATGAATCGAACTCCAATCCAAGCTTAATGAACTTTAAAATTTCAAACTTCTACATTCGATGTTGAAACCTATCAAATCACGTCCGATTGACCTCAAATTTTGCACACACGTCACATTTGATATTACGGACCTACTCCAACTTCCGGAATCAGAATTCACTTCTGATCACACTCCCAACACCAGAATCACCATACAGAGCTATTCCCAAGCTTGGAATCCCAAACGGACATTGATAACACTGAAATGCACTTCAACCCAAACTTATGAAATTCTTCCAAAAATGCTAACTTCCACAATAGGTGCCGAAACGTCCCGGGTCTTCCAAAACTCGGTCCGGACATATGCCCAAGTCCGAAATCATCATACGAACATGCTGGAACTTTTGAATCCCAATTCTGAGGTAGTTTACTCAAAAACTCAATATTAGTCAATTCTTTCAACTTAAAGTTTTCGAAATGAGAATTCTCTTTCCAAATCAACTCCGAATTCCCCGGAATTCAATTCTGACCATACATACAAGTCATAATACCTGAAGTGAAGCTGCTCATAGCCTCCAATAGCTGAATGACGCGCTAGAGCTCAAAATGACCGTTGGGTCATTACAGCCCCAGTTTGGTAGATGATCCTTCGGCCGCTTTCGAGTAACAAAACTTGTTGAACCTTCTTCGGAATTTTGAGAACCTTTATCAAAATTTTGCCCCAGTTTCTTAACCAATTTCTGACTCTCTAGCATGCAATGGCATTAGCTGGACTTGCTCCGGAATTTTGAGGGTCCTCCTCAAAATTCTACCCTAGTTTCTAGTTCTGGTAGGGGGGAATGGAAATTTTATTATGATATGACCGAACCCACAGGGCTGCCTAGGTATCCCCTCTTAAACGGGAATCAGGTCAAGCGTAGTTCAATTACATCTAATGAAGAAATGTAAATAGTCTAAACATAGTATCTCTTGACTGCATCTGAATTGATTGATTTTGGTCAGACTTTCTCCATCTATTTCTTCATATATGAGTGCTCCTCCTGTTAGCACCCTATGAACCATGTAGGGACCTTACCAATTGGGAGAGAATTTCCCTTTGGCTTCTTCTTGATGTGGGAAAATCTTCTTCAGCACCAGCTGTCCTAGTGCAAACTATCTTTGGTTTAACTCTTTTGTTGAAAGCTCTGGATATTCTGTTCTGATAAAGCTGACCATGACATAATGCGTTCATTCTTTTTCCATCTATAAGGGCCAATTGCCCATAGCGGTTCCTTATCCATTCTACATCGCTAAGTTCAGCTTCATGTATGATTCTTAAAGAAGGAACCTCTACCTCGGCTGGGATGACAGCTTCGGTACCATAAACCAACATGTAGGGGGTTGCCCCGGTTGATGTGCGGACTATAGTGCGGTATCCCAACAGGGCAAAGGGTAGCTTCTTGTGCCATTGTTTTTGGTTTTCTACCATCTTCCTTAGTATCTTCTTGATGTTTTTGTTGGCGGCTTCTTCGGCTCCATTCATCTAAGGTTTGTATGTCGAGGAGTTCTTATGCTTGATTTTGAAAGTTTCACACATGGCTTTCATCAGATCACTATTGAGATTGGCGGCATGATCAGAGACAATGGACTCGGGAACTCCGAATCGGCAAACAATATGATCCTTGACAAAGTCTGTGACGACTTTCTTGGTTACGGCTTTGTAGGATGCGGCCTCTACCCTTTTTGTGAAGTAGTCAATGGCCACTAGAATAAACCTGTGCCCGTTAGTGGGTTCGATCGGACCAATGACATCCATTCCCCAGGCGTCGAATGGCCAAGATGAGCTTGTTGCATTGAGCTCATTTGGCGGCACTTTTATCATATCGGCATGCACTTGACATTGGTAGCATTTTCGGACATACTGGACGCAATCTGTCTCCATAGTCATCCAAAAGTAACCGGCCCTAAGTATCTTCTTGGCCAAGACAAAACCATTCATATGCGGGCCGCAGGTCCCAACATGTATCTCCACAAGTATCTTAAAAGCCTCTTTTGCGTCGACACATCTTAGCAATCCCAAATCAGGAGTTCTTCTGTACAAGTTTCCCCCGCTGTGGAAGAAGTGATTGGACAATCTTCGAAGTGTGCATTTCTGAGTATGGTTCGCATGCTTTGGATATTCTCCTTTTCCCAAATATTCTTTGATATTGTGAAACCAAGGCTTCCCATCTGTTTTTTCTTCAACATGGGCGCAATATGCCGGCTGATTATGAATTCTCACTAGGATGGGATCAATGAAATTCTTGTCTGGATATTGTATCATTGATGACAAAGTGTCCAGTGCTTCTGCGAACTCGTTCTGAATTATGGTAACATGCCACTCTATCTTTGTGAACCTCTTTCTCAATTCATGTACATGGTGTAGATATGGCAATATCTTGGAATTCTTGGTGGCTCATTCTCCTTGTACCTGGTGCATAAGCAGATCTGAATCACCAATTACTAGTAGCTCCTGAATATTCATGTTGATTGCCATATTGAGCCCTAGTATGCAGGCTTCATACTCTGCCATGTTGTTGGTGCAGGAAAATCTGAGTTTAGCAGACACCGGATAATGTTGGCCAGTCTCTGATACCAAGACGACTCCAATGCCGACTCATTTGGAATTCGTAGCTCCATTAAAGAACATCTTCCAACCATCGTACGCATCAGTAATGTCCTCTCCTACGAATGACACTTCTTCATCAGGAAAATTTATTTTCAAGGGTTCGTATTCTCCTTCTACAGGATTTTCAGCAAGAATGTCTGCCAATGCTTGTCCTTTGACCGCCTTCTAAGTTACATAGATGATGTCGAACTCACTTAACAGTATCTGCCACTTGGATAACTTCCCAGTCGGCATGGGTTTCTGAAATATGTACTTTAGAGGGTCCATCCTAGATATGAGGTATGTGGTGTAGGCACAAAAGTAATGTCTCAATTTCTGAGTTGTCCAGGTCAAAGCACAACAAGTGCGTTCCAGCAGAGAGTATCATGTTTCATAAGGTGTGAATTTCTTACTCAAGTAGTATATGGCTTGCTCCTTTCTCCCTGTCTCATCATGTTGTCCCAAAACACATCTGAAAGCTCCATCTAATACAGAAAGATAGAGTAGCAAAGGCTGCCCCAGTTCCGGCGGGACTAAGACTGGTGGTGTGGACAGGTATTCCTTGATTTTGTCGAAAGCTTTTTGACAATCTTCGGTCCAACTTGTTTTGGCATCTTTCCTCAACATCTTGAAGATGTGTTCACATATAACTATGGACTGTGATATGAAGCGACTGATATAGTTGAGACGTCCTAGGAAGCTCATCACGTCCTTTTTGCTCGCGGTAACTCTTGAATAGCCTTAACTTTGGACGGGTCTGGCTCGATCCCTCGACGGCTGACAATGAATCCCAATAACTTTTCTACAGGAACCCCGAATGCACATTTTGCAGGGTTCAATTTTAAGTTGTACCTTCTCAATCTGTCAAAGAACTTTCTTAAGTCTACTATGTGATCTGCGGCCCTCTTGGATTTAATAATGATGCGTCCACATATACCTCTATTGCTTTGTGTATCATATCATAGAAGATGGTGGTCATGGCTCTCATGTAAGTGGCCCAGCGTTCTTTAGACCAAATGGCATCATCTTGTAGCAGTACAGCCCCCACGGTGTAATAAAAGCTATTTTCTCTACGTCTTCTTCATCTATCCAGATCTGGTGATAACCCGCGAAGCAATCTACAAAGGATTGGAACTCATACTTGGCTCAATTGTCGATTAGGATGTGTATGGTAGTAGGAAGTCGTCCTTGGGACTTGCTCTGTTTAAGTCTCGATAGTCAACACATACTCTGACTTTCCCATCTTTCTTCGGAACTGGTATAATGTTGGCTAACCAGGTTGGGTACTCAACCACCCTAAGAACTTTGGCTTTGATCTGCTTAGTAACTTCCTTTTTGATTTTCAGGCTCATATCTGGTTTGAACTTTCTGAGTTTCTGTTTCACTGGCGGACACATTGGATTAGTAGGCAACTTGTGAGCCACTATGGAGTACTCAAACCAGTCATGTCATCATATTACCATGCAAAGATATCTTCGTACTCCTTCAAGAAACGAATGTACTCCTCCTTCTTTGTCGGTGATAAGTGGATGCTTATGCGAGTCTTCTTGACGGTTTCGGCGTCTCCCAAATTTACTGTTTCGGTTTCGTCCAGGTTGGACTTAGGCTTATTCTCAAAGTTCTCAACCTCTCTGACAATCTCCTCAGGTATTTCATCTTCTTCATCAAAGTCACTATCCTTATATTGTGTTGCCTCATTACATGTTACAGTCAATAGTTCATTAGGAAAAGTAATAATAACGCTCTAGAAAGAAAAGTGTGGAAGATAATAATGAATAGTAAATAGCAATGCATTGATTAAAACTGAAAACATCCCAAACAAGTACGGCTCGATGAATCGAGCAATTATTTTGAAACAAGTGAAAAATTACGGATAATATCTTAGATGCCTAGCATGGCTATAGAAATAAAATGAAGTTGATTGCCAAGCTACCCAAGGACTCTGCGGGCCCGGGATGGTGTGACAGTCCAGTTCCTTAGAATAGCTCCCTTCTCCACAGTCTGAATAGTGAGGCCTTTTTCCTCCTCCTCCTCAATTATCGCACTGCAATCCATGTTTTCGTCCTCTAGGAACAGATTCCTCAGCCCAGCTAACGCTTCTTCTTCTGTAGTTCCCTATATTGTATTAGCTTGGTGAAAAGCTTGACCCAGATGTAGCACTGGTTGCTCGAGAGGGTAATAAGGTCCACGCCATGGAGGCGACCAATCATCATACTTTGCCATGTACACTGGTATCCGAGCCCGAAGGTAGTGCCATGACGTTTCAGCTGTATTGGTTTGGTGATGCCTTGGAGATCTTCCTAAGCCCTTTGCAGGGTTCATTCCCAGACCATGCTAGTATGCTTTCTATCTTGTTACTCCACCATTTGTCTTTCTTAATGGCATTGACATGTTCGATGTGATGATAGGTTTCCCATCCTAGCCTTCTTCTGTTCTCGATAACTGGGATGGTTTGACTGGTGTAAATGGGGTTACTCCCATCCCCGTGAATGATCACCTCTTGATGGTTCTATTCGAACTTCATAGCTTGGTGTAGTGTGAAACCCACAGCCCCAGCGGCATGTATCCAAGGTCGGCCTAACAGAAGATTGTATGAAGCTGATATGTCAAGCACTTGGAATTCAACGTCAAACCAAGTTGGCCCATCTGCAGATAAAGATTAATCTCCCCGATTGTGGCCCTTTGAGACCCATCAAAGCTTTCACGTTCATGCTTCCTACCTGTATTTCATGGAAACCTTTGCCTAATCTTTTCAGAGTATCCAACGGACAAATGTTGAGGCTTGAACCTCCATCGATCAGAACTCTGGTAATGAATTTGTCTTTAAATTGTACAATGATATACAATGCTCGGTTATAATTCAACCCTTCAGGCGGTAGTTCGTCCTCGTGAAAGATTATCTTATGACTTTCGAGCACCTGCCCTACCATGTTGGCCATCTCTACGCAGGTGATATTGTTGGGTACATACGCTTCACTTAACAACTTTATCAAAGCATTCTTATGTGCCTTTGAATTTTGCAATAGCGACAGGATGGAGATCTAGGTGGGGGTTCTGTTCAAATGATCAACGACGGAGTATTCCCTCGCCTGTACTTTCCTCCAAAGGTCATCTGGTCCTGTTTCAACGATAGGCTGCTTGGTAGTGTTATCCTTACTTGGTCCTCCCAAGTGTTCAAGTGTATAGATTTTTCCGGTCCTAGTCATTCCTTGTGCAGCATCAGATTCTTCCATCTTTGCCTTCCCCTTTCGCCTAGCTTCGGCAACGTAATCCCAGGGTATTGCTTTTGAATCGAAAGGAGGTGTGGTTGATACTGTCACTATGAAATGTGTGGTCGTTTCTACTTCAAACGGAATAGGTGTGGCTGCAATGGAGCTACCTCTACCTCAAATAGAACCGGTGCGGCTACCTCAACCTCGACTAGCGATTGCATCTGTACTATAATAGGAGTGAGTGTGACTGTAGGTTTGAAGTCATCGCCCTCTCGAATAAGCCCGATTGACCCCTCAGGATCCCATTTTTCGACAATCTCTATCACATGTATTCCACTGCCCCTATGATCTGGGAGAGGATTATTGCGGATGTTGGGTGCAACTTCTTTTGCCTGTATGACCTTGTTGTCAATCGGTGTCTAGATTTTGTCTTTCAATGTTCGGCACTCGTCGATGGTGTGCCCCTTCATACCAGAGTGATATGCACAGATTTTGTTTGGGTTGACCCATTGAGATGGATTCAACACTGCCACAACTGGAATAGAAGTGACGTAACTAGCGACCTTCAACCTTTTATACAGCTAGTCGATGGGTTCAGCAATAGGGGTATATTGTCTAGGTGGTTTGCGATCGAAATTGGGTCATGGTCTTGGGTAATTTTGACAAGTTAGAGGTGACTGGAAATGAGATGGTTGGGAATTATAGGTATGATAGACATGCTAGTTGGGAATATCTGGGAGGTGAGGGTTGATATGTAGGTGTAGGTGTTTGGTATGTGGGTAGAGGTGCTTGGTATGTGGGTGGAGGTGTTTGATATGTGAGTGGAGATTTTGGGCCTTGAGCCACCATTACTGCCCCCACGTCTTTCTTTTTTGATATGCCGCCTGATTGTAATGCCTTGTTCGTGGCCTGTAATGCCTCAAAGTTTGTCACCATCCCGCTCTTGATGCCTTCTTCAATCCTTTCACCAAGTTTGATGATATTAGAGAATTTATGGTTTTCAATAACCATCAACCTTTCATAGTATTGCGGATCATGTGCTCTGACGAAGAACTTGTTCATCTGTTCTTCGTCCAAAGATGGCCTAACTTTGGCCGCTTCTGACCTCTAACGAGTAGCATACTCGTGAAAAGTCTCAGTGGGCTTCTTCTTGAGGTTCTTAATGTAGAAAACATTTGGTGCATTTTCTGTGTTGAACCTGAATCGGTCCATAAAATCAGATGCCATACTCACCCAGTTGGACCATTTCTTAGGATCCTGGCTGATGTACCAGGACAAAGCATCTCCCGTAAGACTCCTCATAAAAAGCTTCATCTGGATCTTTTCATCCTTTCTGACCCCAACAAATTTGTCACAATAGGTCCTTAGATTAAACCTAGGATCACATGTACTGTCAAACATCTCGAACTTGAGAGGTTTGTAACCCTCTAGCAGTTCTACATCCGGCTGTATGCATAACTCTTCATAATTCAAACCTTATATTCATTTGCCTCCTTCAACACCCTGAACATGATTTGTTAGTTTCTTGAGTTCCTCGGCCATGTTCTTGATAAGCAGGTCCTTCTCAGAGGATTCTAGTGTATAGGATATTGGTTGAGTAGAGTGAGGTACGATTTTCACATATATTTGGCTGTTTTGGTGAGTGCCAGGAACCTGGGTGTAGTCATGATCATTGGTTGAGTTTTGAGGATCGGGAATGGGTTGTGGTGTGTTCTGAAGAGTATGATAGGTAGTAGTTTATGGGTACTGGATAGGTTGGTGATGGTGTTGTGGTGGAGTTGGTATTGGTAAGAGGTTGGGATTTTGAGGTGGAGTTGCCTATTGATGTGGTGCGGGAGGGTTTTGTGGATGCTGGTTTGGTGTGTATTGGGGAGGCGCTGGGTTTTTAGTGTTTTGTTGGTTGATATTAGGGACGTTCAGGGTGAGGGATAGATTTGCTAAGTTGTGGACCTACTCAAGTTCTCCCTGTAACTCCAGTATCTTTTGTTCCAACCGTAAAACCAAATCATTTGGTGCCAGAGTACTCCGACCATCTAAAGTTTCTGCATTTTCCGCATTTTCCTTTCGAATACCACTTAAGTTATCCATTTTAGCTTTCCTTTTGTTCTTTTTATTACTTGGAGGAGGAGAAGGTGGAGGGCCTCTAGATCTGGTGTGATATGATGATGATGATTCCAGTATGTGCGAACCAACCTTAGGGGATGAGAATAATAAAGAATAAAGAAAAGCAAAAAGGTAAACCAGTCAGTAAGGATTTTGCAATGTTTGCAGTATTTAAACACATATTGCGAAAATGTAAATTTGCATCCTAATTTGGGAGGCTTGTTGTGCCCGAGGTAGGCCTAGCGACAAATAGGTTTGGAGAAATTTAGTGCCAATAATTTTCTCATTTCATTAATGTAAAATGAACGACCCAAAACGACACTAAATAAGATAATGTTACTAATGGCACTTGGCTTTATTACATTTTAAGAAGAAAGCAAGTAAACCTAATCTACTTGGTCCTAGAAGGACCCTCTCCAGACTGGATGCTCTTGTCGATCAATTCCCCCAGCTCGCGCAAGTTCAGCACTAAGAAAGCCCTTGCCAAATGTCCTCATTCATTTTCCTCAGCGTTCTGGCAATCGGTGACCCTTTTTCTCATCTTCCCATCCAATTCCATCAGACTATACTCCAGATATTCCAGACTTTCGCTAGATTTAACAGCTCTCTCTGTCCATTTATTGATCATTTCCATGTCGGCCTTATGCTGCTCCATATGCTCAGCTTCAGACTCACGAACCCTTTTACGCAACTTGTTATACTTCACCTTTGCTTTGGAAACTTCGTCTATGACCCTGTTTCTTGGACCAACCCTTGGCTCGAAGATCTCGGCTATGTTATCCTCCAACCACGAGGGGTAAAAGTATGAGTGACCCGCATGATATCGATCAGGTTCGATGGTATCCTTTTCCATAATAATCTTCAAAGTCCACATATGTTATGCCTCATTCTTATATGGGATGGCGTCGCCCTGAAAATCAGCTATGAAGTGACTCCTCATAGCGACTCATGGTATGACCTGTCTCATGACCTTGAAGGGAGCATAAGGGTATATGCCCCTCAACCTAATCAACACCAAGTGTGGAATGTCTCTGGATCTGATGATGAATTCGTCGGTAGGGAACTACTCGAAGATCCTCTGAACGTGGTCCTCGATCAAATTGTTGAAAAGTTGTACCCATCCTACAGCGTCCTCCGGCTAAGCAAACATGTCTGGGATATAGGTCATTCTTTTGGGATGATGGAAGGCTATGTGATCATTCCACGACCTTCACGGAAATTCCTGATGGTATTGTCCCTTTTGGAGATGTTCCAACAACCAAACATGTAACAGCAAATTGCAACCCTCGAAGAATCTGAACCCCTTCTGACATCATTCCAAAGCCCGGTACATATCCGCAATGATCATAGGGACAATGGTGTATGTCTGTCCCTCTATCCCGTCCATTAAAGTTTTGCCCACCATGGTCAGCTTGGTATGGATTTTGTCCCCTTGGATCGGGAACACCAGCATGCCCAAGAAACACACAATAAACACAAAGACCCTATGATAAATCCAACCCAAGAAGGTGATTGAGAACTCATCATCAAAAATACGGTAAGAGCGACTATGATCGTATCGTTCATAAAGGAAGTCGAAAGGTATGTAAGAGTCTTTCAGGCACTTCAAGTTGTCATTCTTCTTTAGCCCCATCATTTTCAGAAATCCCCTAGCGGTGGGATTTTCAGGTGCTAATAAACCGGGGCTATCCCAAGGCAACCCGGCAAATCCTCCTATTTCTTCTAGAAGAGGAGTCATTTCTATGTCTCCAAAGCGAAACACGGCCCGTTCCTTGTCCCAAAAACATAGTGGCATCCTCGATCAACATTTTGTTTGGCTGAAGATCAACAGAGAAGGAAAGTTTCCTAAGACTCGTTTCACATGATTTTGGTCACATGAAGAAAGATCCCTCCACCAATCTAGAAAAAGTGAGGGTATTCTACCGACCATACCAAATCTGGAGACTTCGTGCCTCATTTTTCTGCAAAACAAAAGATAGTTAGGCCCTTTTCCCCTCCAGGTTCATCTATTTATACAGCAATGATTAGCATATTGGCACTTATTTCTCCAACTTAATGCACACAATCGTGGTTGTGTCCGTTGGGATTATGGAAAACTCGATGGAATTTTGGGTGAGGTTTGTCTTAAAGGGTCATTATGTGGACAACATATTAACCCGGCTAGGTTTGACCATAATGCACGTACAATTAATCAGAGTAAGGTTGCTATAGAGGTCTAGACTGGGACCCTCAAGCGGACAACTTGAGGGGGAAAGGCACGAAACCGTCAAACGCACCGCTGATCGACTAGTTTTACCACAAATATGCCTTTCCGAATTTAAAATGGTGATATATAGGAAGAGCACAAACACTCATCAAGCGTTGCTATAGTATTGATTACGCACGAGTGGAATATGATGTTGAACATGATTTATGCAACAATAAATAGCATGATATCAAGCACGTTAAAAATGATAAATGCAGTATTTAAATAATTGAAAGATAGTTACAAAAAGAAAACAAGAGACAATTCAGTTTCAGGAAATAAAGAAAATCATAAATAAGTAGTTAAATCCAAGTAAGGGGAGGGTGCACGGGATAAAGCATGCTTAAGACTAATTTACAAAAATAAGTTTGTTATAGTAAGAGCCTAAAATATCCCCAGCAGAGTCGTCATGCTGTCGCGCTCCCTTTTTCCTTCGCGTAGTCTGGGTTTCGACATTCATTGGGAACAACTCATTTCCTTTCGGGGATTGGGTATTTGAAGAGTCGCCACCTAACTGATAAAGGTGTGTTAGGGCACCTAGAGCAATTAACTCATACAACTAGTTTGCATTACCAGAGATTAGGGTAAGGGCTCGAAATAATCTTGAGAGGAAGGTGCTAGGCACCCCTCGCGGTCCACAATGGTGGGTCCCGGCCAAACTTAGTTATGTGAATTAGTCATTTAACAGGTAGGCAGTCTAAGCATGTATTTACAAATAAAGGAAGTTTAGGCAGTTTAAGCACATGTATGTAAGTAAAAGAAGTTTGGGCAGTTAAGCACACATATGTAAGTAAAAGAAGTTTATGCAGTTTAAACACATATATGTAAATAAAAGAAGGGAAGTCCTAAGTTGGTTAGCCTATAGGATCAATCTGTACAATGCTCGGTAATCCTCCTCAACTAGAGGGCTACACGTGACATTAGCGCACAAGTCATCATATTCTTTTACTACCCATTACCCTCCCCTTAGTGGTTATATAAGCGAGTTTAATTAACGAACTCAAAGCGTGTTTTACCCGTCCCTTCCTTGTGGTCCCGGAGGTGTTTAGGACCTCTATACTTAGGAAGTTCTAGACACTCCTAAGGTATTTAAAAGGTAAAATCTAAGCGACAACAAAGAACACATAGGACTGTCAAATAGGGAAGCAATTAGGGGCTCATGTTTGCCTTCACACATAATCAAATACATAGCACGTCTCAAACAACTGATTTTAAAGAAATTCAGAAAGCCTTAGAACATGATATCTAGATGAACATAATAGATACAGAATATACAGTATTTTGTTTAAAAGCAAAGTGGCAGAACCCTAGTCAGCTTGCGTATTGATTTTATAGCCTGTTAAACCTAGACAATTTCGCACATAAACAGAACCTGATTTCACATTTATAAGACCATTAATTACCTAAGGGTTGCCTAGGCATGGGTCTGTATGCAATCATAATTCTTGGAATTGGTTAAGACAGCTTGAGGTCATTCAATCTTATAGGCATACTGAATTAGGTGATTTATGTTGCAGAACTGATTTCATGTATGTCTACACTAGAACATGATATCTATGTGTTGGACTATTCTTAAACCTTTTATAGACAATTATTCATTTAAGTGACGTAGACATGATTTAGAGCCAATGCAAATAGAGTCCTAAATCAGGATTTCTAATGCACAGAGAGATGATCATTTTTATTAAGCATTTTTATTCATTTAAGTTACTTACAATAGTTTAATGACATGATTTCCAGGTGATAACAACTTATGCAGAATCAGAGATGAAGTGATGAACTATAACATGTTTTCTAATATGCAAAGGCAGTAAACGTGAACATCCTAAGGCAGGATTTCTAATGCAAAGAACATAGACCTATGACATGTTTCTAATGCAAGTAAAATAGCATATAGACCTAAAGCATGATTTCTATCACAATATCAACCCAAAGCAGGAAATTCATATATATAAACCTAAGAGCATAATTTCAACTATGTATCAACCTAAAACATGATATCTACCCAGTTTCCCACAAACATCATATAGGAACCCTCCCTTTTTACTAATCACCCCAACATCTGTTTACAAATAATATTACTACAGACCATGATCAAATGATTTACATAAGTAAATGAAGATATACTATAGGGAGCCTGAATCAGGCCCAAAGTAAACCTAGGAATTCCAGGCCTTCAATAGAGTCTCAGAAGCCAAAGATCTCACAGCCAATAGTGTGTCTTGGTATGTCAGAGTTCCCTAAGGACCTAAGGGATCCCGGCCAGTACTCACACCAAGACCTATCTCAAGTAGGGGATTGATTATGTGCAGTGTGGAAGGGCTAGCCCTGGTATGCCAGAGTTTAAAGAGATCTCGAGGAACCCTAAGCAGTAACACACACACCAGAGGGGCAGAACTTCATAGTCTAAGAGTAGGGTGAGAGTGCTAGACATAGTGTTAAAAGACTTGTAAAACAGTTTAGAAGTGAAAAGATTCAGAAACAGTTTTTAAAAGATACTGGGAGTGACCAGTTTTGACAAGAATGCTAGGAGTAGGAGCAACAATTTTGAAATCATTCTTTGAGGAAAGCATACTCAGCAAACAACCTAATTAATCATAGAATACCCAGATTTACTTGACAAGCAGACTTACAAACAGAGGGTAAAGGGATTGGGAACATATAAAGTTGAAACCACATAACATGGAAACATTTGATACAACAAATGTACAAAACAACTGGGTGTCTGCTGAACAAGTTGGTCATGGTAATAGACAGTTAAGACATAGAGAAAGAATGTAGCAAAATCATGTTGAAGACAAAGATGTGTTAAACAGAATTGGACACAATTAGGACCAGTTGAATGCAATGGAAAACTAAGTAACTAACATAGTCATACCAATTAAAGGGAGGGAGTAAGGGAACCAAGTAAACATGCTGGACAAATATCAAAGAACTAAATGAAGTCAGACATGCTGATTACACATAAGGCAGAATTTAGACATGCTTAATAGTAGCAAATAGAGAAACAACTTGAATAACTAGTACAGGAACAAGCATAGGTGTATAGACATTGAACACATAGAGTTGAATTTCAAAATCTAACTACAGACATACCAGTTGAAGAAGAAAATGCAGAATATGAAAAATAGGTGCAATTTCACTATCTAGCCTTGGCTTTCAGCCGGCTAGACCAACAGTTAGCACAAGTAGCAAAGAAAGAAGAGAGAGTTTGAATGTATGTGTGTGTATTCTGAGATGTGTTCGTGTGTTGAAGGAACAAAATGAGAGTGCTTATATAGCAGTTCAAGAGTAGAGCCAATAAGGTAAAAGAATAAAAAATCAACAATTAAGGGCAATTAGAATCCAATCACATAAGGAATTCAGAATAGACTCTTTTAATTAGGGGGCAATTAGCCAAACGGTAATAATAGGGATCTAAAGGAAAACTCCCAATCATACCATGTAAAGGAATCAATAAGAATCCACAAAACCATGCAGATAGCTTATTAAGGCGAGGCAGGTAAATATTGCAAATAAGGTAAAGGAAGTAATCAAATAATCAATCAATCTTTACAAGGGATAGAAAATTAAGGAATTATTCCCATAAATGACTTAGATTGAGTTTCAAATAAGGCAAGGAGTGGGTTTAACAGTCAGTTAGGGTTAGAGCCCCTAAATCAAGCAATCAATCACACGAATAAGGTAGTCATAGGTAATTAAAGACCAATCAAAGGTAAGTTCACCCATAAATAGGCAAGAGATGTAAATTAAGAGCCTCGGGATTAAGGGAAACAAACAGAAATCAGTAAATTACTTCAGTACACAAATGAAACCCTAGATAATGAGGCTAATCAATTAATTATCCCAACAATAACGGACAAGAGGTTGAAATCAAACAATGAATAGTCAGTCAATTGAACCAGGAACATAATCATGCGAGAAAGATTAAACAAAACATGAGGATCTCAGAAAACCTTTTGCAAAAACAGAAGTAGAGAAACCCTAATTTGAATACACTTAAGGTTGATTGACAGTATAGAAATCAAATGACCCTTAAAGAAAACAGCCATGGAAACTTGAAACACTTCAAATAGGCAGAGATTCGAACAACAAATAACAAAGAAACCAAAAAAACCCCTAGAATAACATAATGCTGAAAATCGAGTAACAGTAAGGAAGTAAGAGAACTTTAAAGAAAATCAGTGATGAACTCAGAATCGCTACAGATCTACAAAGATCTGAACCGATTCAAGTCCAAACATTAGGTTTTTGAAGAAATAAGGAAAGGGTAAAGGGAAATCTGGTCTTGAACTAGAGATTTGAACCGTAAAACATCGATATAAAAATCACTCATAGACCATCGACAGACTCTCAAAGAGTCTTGAACAAGATCTGGACTAGATCTCTTTGAGATCTTTCCATGAAATCACAAAAACGAGCAACTAGGAGACGTATGAGACAAGTAGAAGTCTCAAACAGCCATGAGAATCCATGGATCGAGTGGGAATCGGAGGGACTGGG
The DNA here is from genome assembly GCF_000393655.2 of Nicotiana sylvestris. Classification (NCBI taxonomy): domain Eukaryota; kingdom Viridiplantae; phylum Streptophyta; class Magnoliopsida; order Solanales; family Solanaceae; genus Nicotiana; species Nicotiana sylvestris. Next base: position 110,670,329 of record NC_091064.1, read on the forward strand.
GCTGGTTTGGGTGGCGGCGGCTAGGGTTAGGGTTGGGGTCTTAGAGAGACGGAGAGAAGCGTAGTTTTAGGGCCTGGTAAGGAGTGATAATGGTCGTTGATCTCTGTGATCAACAACCAGGATTTAGAGGGTTTGGGGACGAGTTTAATTTGATTTGGGCCTGGTCTTAATGGGTTAGGGACCGGGGGTTGAAATTGGGTTATTTAATTAGGCTAGATTCGAAAATAAGAGGGCTATTTATTAAATACCCAAGTAATTAAATAAAAAATATTTTATAAAATAATTAACAATGAGAAAAAATAATTTTCATGCATAAAGTGCTTTAAAATAATTATTCAATATTTTAAAAATATAATGGGTCAATTTCTAGTAAAATAATGTAGTAATGTATGCATGGGCTATAATTGCAAAATTATTGCAATTGTAACAAAAAGGTGTAAATCTGGCCATTTGTGAAATAATTTGAACTTAATATGACTATAAATAGATAAATTAAATCAATGAAATATTGTAGATCCATTTGTGATGCAATTTTGTAATTATTTATATAAATAAAATACTAGAATAAATTAATTTAAAAATATAGAAATTATGGAAAAATATCAATTGATGTTAATGCATAGTTTTGAAGATATATATGCACTTTAAAAATATTATAGGAAAAAATTAGGTATCAACATCGTTCTTTTAGCTCATAATCAGCACGTGTAAATTCTATTTCTCAATGCTCGAGATCTTACCATAATAGACAATTTTTGGAGAGAAAAATCGCTTAGCTGTGAAAAATGGTCATTGGCAATTTGATATCATTAGTGTACTCCTCTAGCATCTGTACTTAGATCTCCCTGACTTAAGTTCCCTTGGTAGTTTCTTAAGCGTCTACCTCAGAGCAGCTTTATTTGTTTTAGATGTGGAAATGAAGGCAACATGTTGGGTGTGTTTGGTACGAAAGAAAATGTTTTTCTAGAAAATGAGTAATTTTAATCACTTATTTTTCTTGTTTGGTTGGTGAGTGAATTTTTTTTTCCAAAAATTAAATTTTGTTGTTTGGTTAGATTATGCTACTCTCATCACTCCTTCCCGCAAATTCCAATGTGAGATGTAACATCCTTCCTCCCCCCCCCCCCCCAAATACCAAACGTTTTTAGGTTAATTTTTTCTTTAAGAATTTAATTATTCTTTTAAAAATTCACAAAATGTGCTGCTTTACTTTTTGTTGTTGAAAAAAAGAGTCTCTTTCTACAACCTGAAAAGAAAGTACCCATTTTATTGAAATGAAAGAAAATACTTTTTTTACATCATGAAAAGAAAATATTTAGTTTGTTAAAATGAAATAAAATACTTTTTTACATCTTTAAAAGAAAATGCTTATTTGGTTGAAATGAAAAAGAAAGTAAAATATTTAGTTTGTTAAAATGAAATAAAATATTTTTTTACATCTTTAAAAGAAAATGCTCATTTGGTTGAAATGAAAAAGAAAGTACTCTATCTATAACATAAAAAGAAAGTTCTTTTATAAATATTTCTATATAGGGTGTATTGGAAAGTGTGTCAGGCTAATAGAAGAAAAAAAATATATTTAAAGAGAAAAGCAATAAATTGCACAAGACAAGACAAAATAAGACAAGATTTACGTGGTTCGATAATTTTTATCTATTTCACGACCACACAAAGAATAGATCTTTATTGATATTAAGAGAGAAAGAAGAATGTCGTGAGGATGAATTTACAACTGAGAAGGGGATGCCTATTTATAGGCAGGGGAATCAGCTAAAATCTTCAGCAAAATGTGAACATGCGGCAAGATGGCACCGCGATTTTAAACCAATTTAATTCATTCACATTTTGCGGTCTTTTCATTCTGACTTCCTTTCTTTCTTTGTCTTTTTCACATATGTTTTTCTTCTATTTTCATTTATTACTTTCTTCGACTTTCCACTTTTGTTTTGTCTTCTCTCTTTTCTTTCGTTTACAAACAACAGAGTTTGCTCCCATCAGGGTGGGGGTAGGGTAGGGGCTGGGTGGTGGTTAGAGGGGGTGGGGTGGGGTTGGGGGAGGGTGGCGCGGTGTTGATGGAGTGAGGCATTGGGGGTGGATTGGTGGGGGTTGGTAGGTATGGGAAATATGGTGGGGAAGGTTGAAAAAGAGTTTTGAGAAATGTTTTCCCTTCTCTTGATAGGGAATTTTTTATGAATTTGAGGAAAATGAGTTTACGAGGAAAATGTTTTTCAAAATATTTAAACCAACCAAACATGAGAAAATTAAAAAATATTTTTCGGAAAATATTTTTCGTCGTACCAAACCCACCCGTTTTCCTTAAAGATTTTCCAATGATAGATGGATTAGTTCATTTATCTTCTGGCCGGGATTGGGGACTGTCATCGGAGTAATGTGTTAGTCTAAATAATGTAATATTGGATTATCATTACTAACTATGTTTTACTCTTCTTGTATGGTGATGTTTTAGCATATAAAAATAGGTAAAACTTGATATCAAGTTCGATATGATCACGTAGAAGATAGAATGATCACTTGCTACAGCGAGTTAAATAACGTGATGGTGCAAAAATTCCTGAGGTTACTTGGAGAGCCCTTTGCATTTTTACCTTCTTTTATTACAGATAACTATTTAATGTTGTTTAGGGAGTTAGAGCTCTATCCCAAAGACCAACACATGACTCAGATTCTGCTACTAAGAGGTCGTTTGGCAGAGTGTGTTAGAGAAAATAATGTATGCATTAGTTTTGTGTATTAGTAATGTTTTGTTTGGTACATTTTTTTAACCTATGTATAACTAATACAAGCATTAGTTATACACTCTATTTGGTATTATCCTATGTATAGTTAATGCATAGAAAACCATGGCATTAGCTATACAAAGGCTATTAATGCATGCATTAGTATGATTAAAGACAAAATTATCCTTAAAGTCCCTTAAATTAAAGAATATGGAGGGTATTTTTGTAAACAATTAAATTTCTTAAAAATTATGCAATGCATTTTAATTTTTAATACACCACACCAAACAATGCATAAAAAATAATTTCTGTATAACTAATGCTTGCATTACTAACCCATGCATTATTAACCTCTGCATTACCAATGCAACTTATTTAGCATTATTCTTATACGCCCTACCAAACGTCCCCAAGTGTATTAGTGAAAAATAGACTCGCCACGTGGATCTATTAAATGGCGATACGTGTCAGCAAAATTTGGAGAAAAGTAAAGAATGATATGTAAAGATGATATGTGAAATACTCCCGGGACCGAACATACTTGTACCGTGCCTGTTAGCCTCAGAACTGATCATCATAAAATGGCCCGAATCAGGTACGGAAGAATATCTCATAATTACAAATGAGGAAGGAATCAATTAATCCCGGATTATATGGGATTTAGTCCCGGATCATTACACTGTCAGTTACAAATCAATTATGTAACGTACAATAAATACAATAAATGATTGTAACAGTCAGAACAAGGTAATCAATTACAAGATTGACTCAACAGGCACGAGATTGACTCAACAGACACGAGATTGACTCATCAGTTACGGAATTAACTCATCAGTTACGGAATTAATTCATCAGTTACGGAATTCCAGCATTTACACAGCTGATACAAGTCTTCCAAAAGTAATAGATGTATTGAGTAAATATTCATAATTGACCCATAATTCAATGAGAATAGTTACTTAGATTTAGCCCTATAAATAGACATACTTTTACCACTATCAGGGAGAATCTAATTTTCTTCTCTACAATTCTATATATTGCAATTCATAGCATCTTGCTCCCAAGTTAGTCATAGTTCGCCCAAGTTAGCCATAGTTCGGCCTTTCAAGCTCTGTTCGGCGCATCATCCTATCAAGGATCATTTAATATGAATTATTTCTTATGTGCTTTATTTTTATTATATTATCTCTCATTGAATTTATTTTTCACTTCTCTATCACGTTGTATATCGAATCGGTTGCTTGTGGCCCGTCATGTGAAATTTATTGCTTTGACCTTGAAAATCATTTTTTGGGTTAAACACTAAGAATACACCGAGAGACAATAAAGAATCAAGACACAGAATGGAGAGGATATATGTCACGTTACGAGAAGTAATCTTTGGTTTTAGCCTACAGGATGGAGAGTGTACTACTGAATGACGTTAATCACAACTGGATGGTTCTTTGGTCATGGACATATTATATTCCCCTAACTCTAGATGATACACCACACTGGTGGTTAAATTGGAGATTACACGCATATTTAATTTGCAGTGAAAAAGATTTGCCTAGTCTAGTGCTTTTTTTGAGTTTCTAGAAGTTACTTTTACTTTTTCTTTGCAATGCACAACTGACATGGATATCAGATAAACATTGAACTAGAAAAAAGAAACTTATTCTAATCACACATTCACACACTCCCTCATCTTTTGGACTTTGCCGTTGGTGCAATTAGCTTAGTGATTATTGAACAAAGACTTATTTCAGTGCTTTGCACATTAGTATTTCATTGGCACTAGGTAGGTAGGATATGATAGAAACTGCTTTCAACCAGTGTGTTCTGTTTGACATTTCTTATTTACTTCCATTAAATTGTTATCTTTCACTTGTTGGCAGTGCATATTAAATATTTGCTCTGACGAAAGCTATCCAAACATTTGAATTGAACAACTTGTTTAATTTTGCAAAACTAAATGATGTTTCAATCTCCCATGATCTAGTTCAGTTTGATGTTGCAGACACCTTACTTACCCTTAGGGTTTGAAATTTCATTTACACAGTGGTCTTATTTACTAAAAACGTAATCATATTTGAAACGCTAAGTTTAGGCGAGTTTTCATTACTTCTAATTGGAGATCTGGCTCGATTCCAACATGACTTTCCAGCTATAAACGAGCTGCAGTTGGGACTCGAACTATGTTGGATTAATTTTCTAGGCTTGAGCATATTTATGAAGTTAGTTCATATCAAGCTGGCGCACATGACGTTCTCTAACATCAAGGCACTTTATTTTTTGAAAAAACAATGAAAGCACTTGCATGCAAAATAACGTGACCAGTACAATTGATTAACTATACCTCAATCTGAAAAATAGGTGAGAAAATCCTCTAATTCTATTCAAGACTAGTGGTTGTTATCACTTATATATAGATCCATTTTATTCTTCTCTTAGCAACATCACAGCCATACAAAAGATGTAAGCTAGCCAAGCTTTTTTGAACCGTAAAATGTCAATCTAGATTGAAGCTTAACGTGTTTAATAATCAAGCTTGACAGTGGAATCAAGACGTGTTTAATAAACATCCTGAGTTCAAACATACATTAGCAGAGTCGGGCTTCATTTACACCTCTACAATTAATAGCGCACACTATGCTTTACACAAGTAACATAATGAATTCAGGAAAAACCACTCACCATCTGCAATATCCTGAATCACTATCATTTCTAGCAACACATCTTCAACAATCTCAACCTTACAGAGAAAGGGATCATCCAACCACCTTTGTTGAACCACCTCTGCTGGTGTTTCTCTTGAAACCATAGCTACTTAGCACATAGGCATGGGGACATGGCAAATACAGCTACACCAATATAAGCTATCATAAATATCGTTGAAGAGAAAATGATCATCCAAACCTCGACAACACTTCTGCTGGCTGCCTTTTCTCCATGCACTCCACGATAACTCTGCACTCAACTTAGTTGCCATAGCTTCTATGTAAGTGGAATAGTTAGACTTTATAAAGCCAGAACTCCTTAGAGAATCAATGAAGTAAAGGTCCATTTGACGTGATATCAGGAAGATCAGAACTAATGGAGAACTTCAACCATCTTTTCTTCTCAATAAACTTAAGACATGGTTGCAACACCAACCCAATTGCAACAGCGACCAGGCTTACAACCATAACTTTAATCGAAGAGAAGGCCAACACAACACCAATGAGAATGGCCGGAGGTATGCACAACAGGACGGCTCCAATGGTTCCACCTGGTATCTTGAAAGGGCGTGTTGCATTGGGGTACTTAATCCTTAACCATACAAATGCTATAAATTCCAAGATCATTCCAAAGCAATACAAGAAATTTTCTGCAGCTACTATTTCCTGAAAGCTCAGCCACGAAAGTAAAATCACACCAGAAGCTGAGAAGAGAATCCCAATTAAAGGAGTTCCGTGACGAGATCTTTTTGCGAAAAACTCAGGGAGCATTCCCCTCTCTGCCATACCAAGTAACTGAAAAGAGTCACTACTCATCTCAGCCATAAACATCCCCATATTTGATACTGCAGCAGCCCCTTGAACCCAACATCTAAGCCAAACTCCACCAAGTATTTTAGCTATATCTGAGAAATATCCATCTGTCCACGAGTCACGGTCAAGGGGAACAGCACCAGTACCAATCAACAAGGGGAAAAAGTAGGACAGAACAACTAAAATAACAGCATAAAACAAAGCTTTAGGTAGAGTCTTTTTCGGGTTATGTACTTCTCCGGCAAGAGTACTTATTGAATCCCAATAATTCAGATTCCAGAAGAGAGTATTCAGATACAAGTTCCAATCAATACTGTGTACATCTGCCACTAGCCATCTAGCAGGCTTTAATTTGGGAATCGAAATGAGCCCCATAACGACAAAAGGAAGGATCGACAAAATACCAAGCGAAACAGCAACCCATCCTACAATGGTTAAACCTCTGTAGTTCATGTAAGTGAGAACCAGAGTAAGAGCCAAAACAGCTAGAATCCTAGGAAGCCCACCACCTAATGCAGGGATAGCTGATTTTAGGTAATCTAAGAACATAACGGGGTAAAGTGCGTTGTCAATGACTCCACTCAGCCATTTCATCCAACCTTGCTGAAAGCCCCAATATGGACCTAAAGCGGAAGAAACCCACACAACATAACCACCATTTTCAGGGAACATAGTGCCCATTTCAGCAGTAATGAGTGCCTCAGGAACACTCCATATTAAAGGGAAAATCAAGAATCCAAGAAGAGCAAAAAGAGGACCAGCTGCATGAACAGTGTCCTCAACACCAAAAGGACCACCAGAAACCTCATAGAAAATGAGGAAAATTAGAGGCAAGAGTGAAACTTTCTTAGCATTATTTGCTCTAGGAGATGGAACCTCTATGTATTCTGCACCATTAAGTTCTCCCATTGAAATTGCAGCTTCTCTATAAGCTGAAACCCTGAGTTTCTGCAATTTCCAACAAGTTCCAAGTTAAGGAAAACAATCACAGTAAAAATATCACTAGAACTATAGGAACCAAAAGAAGCAATTTTATCAACATACAAGAAAGCACAATAATAAAACAATCAATCATAATAAAATTACACAATGAGTCGGAGGAAAAATAAATTCAATCTTGGAAAAAGAAATTGCCCATCTATCAATTGTCCGTGCAGCAGATCTCAGTCAACATAGAAGATATAAAAAAATCCAAATTTATAGCAACTAGTATAATTAAAAATAAAGAAATAGGAATGGGTAAAGAGAATGGGACCATGAAGAAAGGTAAATCAATTGGGAAGTTCCACCATTATAGCCCTCAAAACCAAAGATTATTCAAGCTGAGAAGCTGATAGATCAAAGGTATGGCTCCTCAGCAGTTGAAAGGTGAAGTGTCAGTTGCGTGGCACAATTCAATAGCAAACCTTTTTATTTTTCTCCAGTCAAAGATCTAATTTTTAAAAGAAAATCGAATAATATCATATTGTTGATTCACAAAAAAGTTAAAACTAATAGTCTAATAAAAATTTAATTGTGGACCATATAAATTAATAAAGTTTGAGGGCCATTTTCTAAAAGATTGCATCTGAAATATGCTCATTCATGTCATTCTTCTAAACATAGCATATCAAAGCTAGCATTATTTTGTATTGCGTAAGAAAGGTTATGACTTTTGAGGGTCTTACTTCTTACCAACGTGTTTCTTAGAGAGAGAGAGACAGAACACACATGGCAACTAAGAGATTGGATGGGCCTATTTTGGAAAGGATAGGCCCAGTCCAGAAGATTGGGCCTGGGTAGGCCCATAAAGACTTGGACCAATTGCCCCCACTTAGGGAAAAGAGGCGGCATTGTTGCCATCAGGTTTGAACCTCGATCCAATGGCTTTAAATTAAACTCCACCTGAATAATGCTGACAAAATTCTTTGTCAATATATTTCACTTTTGTTACAAATTACTTAATCTTGTGGTATATAATTACCTATTGGTATGTTCAACCATTATTATCGAAACTCGCATTCACATAAGCACTTTTGTAGTTTCACTCTAGATCTTCTTCTTCTTTTTGTAATTATGAAACCAAAATTAAAAGGAAAAATTCCCTGCTTGTTTTTCGCTAAATTGATCGGACCAGATAGACTAAAGATACAGCTCAACCTATCGAAGGTTGGTCTTGAATTCCGAAAAGTTTTTAAATAATTTTCCAACCAAAAAGTTCATATCTGAAAATAGCTCAGTATAATATGTACTTCTTAGAAAGATAGTTAAATGCCAATATATTTTGATAAAACGATCACATCAGCTGATTAATAGACCATATAATATAACTGTCCAGTGTTTTTAAGTTGTCAATTACCATAGTTATTTGAAAAATATGTATTCACATTTTTTTTGTTTATATCACACTAAACAATTTGATTATGTCAGTAACAAATTAAAGTATGAATATATGTTACTTAATCATTGATTAAATTTATGCATGATATTTATATCTTTATTTGGTACAAAAACAGAATGCAAGTACTTTTGTTTCCTAAATGACAAGGAGGACAATTACATCCTCTCTGCTAATTAGTAAGGAATAGGGTGCACTGAAATTGAAAAGTGATACATAAATATAGTTATAGAAAGCAGACGCGGAAAGTCTCTATTGATCATCATGATCTTAATTAATAAGGCAAGCCAAGTCAACCATGCGGTAATAATATGTTATAATCTTTTATTTGTGTATTTCCTTTTCATTTAAAATTTCGGATATATTGCACTCATTGCAGGCGTGCAGTCTTCTTTCTTCATTAGCCAATATACAAACCCCACCTTAATTCACCCCCCCCCCCCACACCCCCACACCCAATTTAAAGAAATTAAAGATTAAATAATACAAATAAAGAAACCTTTTACAGGAGTGTAAGAAAATCATTGCACATATCTGACTGTTTTATTATAATTGCATGCCTCACTATAACTTTAACACAACCAAATTAAGATAAAACTTTGAGTTTTTGACAAAGCAACAGAGAAATGCATTTTATAATCTTTCAACATGACATAAAACTTCTGCCGAAGAATAACAAAGAAAAAAAACCCACAAAATTTTAAGAGAATATTGCTGGACAAAATTCACTGTTTTATTAGATTATCTTGTCTAAGATCTTATTAAGAAAACGAAAAATATATAAGATTTACGAAGGAATTAGGATTATGTAATAGGTAAGTGCACATTATGATAAAACAAGTTTAATTGAATAACGAAATATGATCATGAACTCTTTTGGGTGAAGGACTAGGAAAACAAAAATTAAGAAAAAGAAACTAATGAAGGGGAAAACATATTTGAGTTCAAATTTTTCCCTCAGAAGACTAATAAAGTACGTAATTCTTTTTTCCCATTAGGTTTATTCACCTACTTTAAAGTGTCGTACTACGCTAGGTAACGTCGAGAGAGAAGTCCATAGCTTTCCGACTTTCTCAAAAAACGCTATCTTCATTCTTCCCTAGATTACTTAATAAATCAGGATAGCTATTAACTGCTAGAGTTTCAGGTAAATCATTGCTTGTAAAACTCAACAAAATAACATTTAAATAAAAACATAAATTTAAAGAAAAAAAGGCACTCCAATATTCAAATTTACCTGATTATCACCATTCTGCAAAGATTTATCGGTGGCTGTTGATGTTAGAGCTTCAGTCTGAACTGTTGCACCATTCCCAGATAATTTCTTATCCGCTACTGAAACTGCAAGTTGTGGCTTAGCATTAGAAACCTTATGAAAGGAGGATTTGCTTTCAGATTCTGATGAAGTTGTTGGCACCATTTATGCAGACAAAAATTCTGATCAGGGAGATAAATCAAGAAAACTAAAGGCTCATTAATGGAGGAAAAGCAATGATTTATAGTAAGGGAAATATTTTTGTGATACTTTTTCGGTAGTTTTTTTATCAAGAAAAGACTCTTTGATGGCAGGGTGTTTTAGGGGAAGTTTGTGGCCAAGTATATTAAGTGAGAGATAAGCAAGAAAATATATAAGTGTAGGAGATCAAGGGGACATCGAGGTCATATAGGGTAAACTGATGTAGGGTACTCAAAATCCAATAATTTATGTGATATTTTTTCTCTATTTTAGAATACAACTAGTATTAGTACCCGCGCGATGCACGGATAAATCATTTCAAATTGTAATGTATGTTGTTTGAATCATGTACAAACAACCTTAAAATATATATCTCTCAGATAAAAATTATATAACATGAGAATTTAATTATGAACCAGGATATGAAATTATTTATCAAATCTCGTAGTAGACAACCAATCTTTTTAACATATATTTGTAGCAACCTAACCCTTTGATTTTAGTACTTGCATTTCGTTCCGTTGTCGATATTAAAGAATACTAAACATGTCATATTGTGATCTGTCTTGTTCGAGCACATTAGATCATATTATTTTAATAAAATTCTTACAATCACTTTATTTTTATCAGGAAGTCAAATATGTCTTATTCATCACATCATTTTTACGTAAATTCTTTTTTTGTTCTTTTCTTATAGTTATTATATTATTTAATATTTCATATTATTATACCATCATATAATTTTTTGTTAGCTTATAATTAAATTAATGTCTTGCTTATTATCCTTTTAATAGTATGTGATAAAAATAAATATTTTATTCTCAAAACTTGATATATTTTTATGCTTTTATCCTCTTATTCATAATATTTTAATCATTTAAATTTGTCAGTAATATTTTTAAATATAATTAATTATTTTATTTTATCTATATTAAAATTAATTTAAAGTATAAGTATCCTCACACTACCTCTATTTTCTTTTTAATATACATTCTCTTTCCTACTATAAATGTTAATTAGTTTTATATTAATATTTTACCTATAACCAAAATAATGTCATATTTTGTTTTAAATTGTAACTTTTAATTAGTCTAAAATATTAATACATAAGTTATTTGATTATCATGTTCCAAATGTATTGAGTTCTCTTATTATTAATTTTGTATTAGATGCAGTTAAATTTTCTTTATTTTGTAGCTATAAGATAAAATTTAATTTTAATTTTAATTTTAATTTTCATTATTAAGATTACCAATATTAGAAATTTATTTTGTATTTTTAAAAATTTATTTAATCATAGAAAACAAATTCTTAATTTTATGAACACATTATTTCTAAATATTGTAATAATATTTTTACTATTATTTTAATTCTTTACGTAATAATTTTTTTAAAAAACAAATTCCTCTCAAACTCAAATAATTCTTATCATTTTATTTTCTAAACTGCGTCACATTTTCAAAAAATTATGCTATGCATTCATACTCAAACTAACTGCACTCGATTCAGATATTAATCATAAGTCTAAAATATTAATACATAAGTGATTTGATTATCATGTTCCAAATGTATTGAGTTCTCTTATAATTAATTTTGTATTAGATGCAGTTAAATTTTGTTCTTTTTTAGCTATAAGATAAAATTTAATTTTTAATTTTCATTATTAAGATTACCAATATTAGAAATTTATTTTTATTTTTAAAAATTTATTTAATCATAGAAAAAAAAATTCTTAGATAATTTTTAGAATACAATAATATTTGTTAAACTGAAGTTGAGCCAATCCTATCATGCAAGTTGAATGCTTGTCTACTTGTGCCCCAGTTGTAGGTCAAGGGTGGGGGTGATTGGAGTGTATATAATTATACTCCATTCAATGATGTGGATATTTTGAGATAATTTGTTATATATCAATAGAAGAGAAGATTATTATATTTAGAATTTATAATAGTAAAGGTACAATGACTCCAGTACTCTAAAAACATTAAAGATTAAATTTATCAAATTTAAACTTTGAATACACATCTACGCTGTTAAATCACAAAGAAGTGCGAGTTATAAATTATAACTCTCATTTTCTTTGCTTTTTCTCGAACTCGTTTTTTAGTTTTGTGTAACGACCCGACTGGTCCTTTTAAGCATATGCATTTCGCTCGGTAGTTTGATGCTTTGGAATGGATTTTCGTCAGTTCTATTAGCTCCGTTGAGTAATTTTGGACTTAGGAGCGTGTCCGGATTGTAATTTGGAGGTTCGTAGTCGAATTAGTCTTGAAATAGCGAAAGTTGGATTTTTGGGAAGTTTGATCGGGAGTGGACTTTTTAATATCGGGGTCGGATTCCGATTCCGGAAGTTGGAACAGGTCTGTAATGGCAAATGTGACTTGTGTGCAAAAGTTGAGGTTAATTGAACGTGATTTGATAGGTTTCGGCATCGGTTGGAGAAGTTGAAGTTTCAAAGTCCATTGATTTTGACTTGAGGTGCGATTCGTTGTTTCGGGGTTGTTATGCGTGATTTATAGCCTTGAATAGGTTCGTTTCGTCATATAGAACTTGTTTGCAAAATTTGGCGCTATTTGGAGTTTATTTGATATGGTTCGGACGCTTGGTTGCGATTCTAGAAGTTTTTGAAGTTTATTTTGATCTTCATGTGTTTTGGTGTCCGATTCGTGGTTTTAGAGGCTATTTTGATAATTTAATCGTGCGAGCGAGTTCGTGTTGTGTTTCTGGACCTGGGTGCATGGTTGGTTTGGAGCCTCGGGAGCTCGGGTGAGTTTTGGATTGGTTCCAGAATAATTTTTCATAATTTTGAGTGTTGGTACTGGTGTCATCGCATTTGCAATGTATTTGTAGCAAATACGACTATCGCAATTGCGAAGCTGGGCTGTTGGAAAAGGACTCGCATTTGTAAAGAACTTACCGCTTTTGCGAAGCATGTTGAGTTCGCATTTGCGGACTCAGTATCGCATTTGCAATAAAGGCCTAGGCTGGACTAGTTCGCTCTTGCGACCAAGTGGTCGCTTTTGCGAAGGACCAGTGTTCACATTTGCGACCTTTTTGGTCGCATTTGCGAAGGCAGCAGAGAATTTCAAACTTTGCTTTTGCGATGAGTTGTTCGCATTTGCGAACCCCAAGTCACAAATGCGACATCTACAACCTGCAAATAGCTGAAAATTCCGAGACTTAGCTTCATTTTGTTATATTTTAAACCATAGCTTCGATGAGAGGCGATTTTGTGAAGGGACTTTCATACCAAATTATTGGGTAAGTACCTGTAATCAATTCTCAACTACATTTCATGATTATACATAAGATTTAACATCAAATTGATGAGAAATCTAGGAAAAAAATTTGGGGATTTTGTCAAAGTTTTGAAAAATAAAAATTTGGGATTTGAGAGTCGAATAAGACTCGGATTTGAAAACAAAATACTTATTTGGACTCGTGAAGCCATGGATAGTCAAGACCTACCCTTGGATCCGAGTTTTGACCGGACCAGCCCAGGATTTGACTTTTGTTGACTTTTTAGAAATTGTATAAAAATCACAGCTTTATTAATTGAAATTATTTTCTCTCGCATTGTGTGATGTATTTAAGTCGTCTTTGGATAGATTGAGCCGAATGGAGGTGAATTTGTAAAGAAAAAGCTAAGTTGAGTATTGAGTTAGTTGAGTTGAGGTAAGTGTCTTGCCTAACTTTGTTGAGGGAATATTTCCTACTATATGACATTATTTGCTACATTCGGGGGTGATACATATATGAAGTGACGAGCATATATGCATGTGCCGGGGTTAACCATGCTTGAGGATAAATTATGCCATAAATTGTGTTTTGTAGAATCACGTGACTTTCTTGTTTCATGCCTTACTTAACTCCTAGATACCAAGAACATAGTATTAAATGTTAGAAACTAAGACTTAGCTTATTATAACCTGATTAAAATTGATGGAAATTCTGAGAATACATTGATGTGTCTAATTCGGCCAACACCATGTGTAATCATTAATACATTGCTACGGCTGATATTCTTGAGATACTATATTCTATACTCGTGTTGTAGATCATTCATGAGATTTGTTGAAATACTTGAATAATAAGGTCCTTGCAGGTTTATTGAACTATTGTTGGCTTGGAAAGTTGTGGTTGAGATTCATTTAGAATATTCGTTTCAACACTCTCCTTGATGTTATTTATGCTTCCTACCTTATTTGTCATTGATATACATATGCTTGGTAAGGAAGAGTGTAAAGCAAGAAGGGTGATGTCGTGCCATTACATATATATTATCAAATGCGAGAGAATGTAAAGCACGAAGGGTGATGCCGTATCATATTATTTGAGAGTAAAAGTACGAAGGGTGATACCGTGCCATATTATTGAGAGTAAAAGCACAAAGGGTCTTTCCGTGCCATATCATTTGTGAGTAAAAGCATGAAGGGTGATGCCATGACATGTTATGTGAGTGTAAACCACGAAGGGTGATGCAGTGTCATTTTATTTATATTATCATGCTTTAAATTATCATGAGTTCAAGACACGATGTAGGGGTGGCAAACGGGCGGGTCGGATCGGATATGAGTGGGTCAAAACGGATAATTTAAAAAATGGATAAATTATCCGATCCGACCCGTATTTGAGACGGATAAAAAATGAGTTTATCTTGCAGATAATATGGATACATATTATCCATGGCTTCTTAAATATGATCACTTATGAGAGAATTCCTAGTCTTCCAAACTTGAGGAACTCCAATTTGAAGCTTTACAAATGTAAAAGTTAAACACATTAGTTATCCATTTAGTTAACCATTTTCTAAGTGGATAATATAGTTCTTTATCCATATTCGACCCGTTTTTAAATGGTTCATTATCAAACCCATTTTTTGATGGATAATATAGGCGGATAACTGTTTTCTTTTAACCATTTTGACACATCTAGCACAATGAATGTTTTTGTGTAGGCGAGGATGAGGGACATGCATTATATTGTGATATCCTTTCCTTGTATATACATTTATGCCTTTACATTGAGCTGTTATTGTCGTATTTGTGGTTCTTATGTGACTTGTCATTAATGTCCGATCATTATTCTCTATCTTATTTGTTATTGTGTTGCTCATGTCTTCTACTTGCTAAACTTGCAAATATCATACCCATTTCCTGCTGTCATAGTTACATCTTTGTTGTATCTACTTTGTTGCACTTTAGTACAGGCCTTCTACCATGTTAGTCATTCATGCTTCTACTTGTAACTTATAAAGCTCATGTGTTCCCTCTTATTCATTATATCTATATTTATGCCTCCACCATGCTAGTTGGCTGAAGTTATACTCCTTTTCTTAATTGTTGCCATTGCTCCTATGCTTTCCGCCTAGTCTGTTACTATTGCCCTTATGTATATCCTCGTTCATCATTGTTACTTGTGTATTTCCTACTTTGTCATTATTGTTATCTGTATTTTTGTCATCCGGTTGGTACTGTTTTATGCATATTTGGTGAGGATGAGATAAATGCACGAAGGATGTTGTCGTACAATTGACTTGATATCAGAGTATATTCCTCATGCTATGAAAGTTATGGGGTGACTATTTTGGTTTATTGGTTATCGCTCTAAAGAAAAGATTGGTCAAGATATTGGAAACTGTTGGATTGTGATCTTTTCTAGTAATCCATTATTGCTTTGTACATTCGTTTCGTGTACTCTATTATGTTATATTGTAGTATAGTTATATTGCTAGTTTACAGTACAGATTTTATCAGTGAGCATCTTTTAACTAAAAAGCCTGGTCACTACTTCGACGAGATTAGATCAGGTACTTACTGGGTACATGGAGTCGGTTGTACTCATACTACACTTCTACACCTTGCGTGTAGATTTTTGGAGCAGAGCTGCTGGTGATGTCAGGAGTTGACTCTGAAGATGTTCGTGCATTCTGGATATAGCTGCCACTTGTTCTTGGTAGTTTTAAATGTTGCTAATCTATTTATGTAATTTTCAAACGGATCGTGTATTTATTTGTATTAGTTTATAAATTTCAAATTTTAGAAGCTCATGATTCGTACTACCCGTTCTTGGGTTAATTTGTAAATGTTCAGATAATTCCTCACTATTTTTCTATAAACTCATTTGGATTGTTTTGACTGTTAGTTGGCTTACCTAGCGAATCGAGTTAGGTGCTATCACGACGGGTGATTTTTGAATCGTGACATTTTATCCATAACTAGTATTAGTACCCGCGCGATGCGCGGACACAAATCATGTCGGTTTGTGATTTGGAATATTTGAATTATGTATAAATAACTTTAAAATATAAACCATCCAGATAAAATTTATTGATAATCATTAGATATTAATTAAAAAGCAAGACATGAAACCATTTCGCAAATCTCATAGTTGATAACCTGTTTTCTTTTTCTATATTTATATAATCCAATAGGTTAATTTTAGTACTTGAATTTTGTTTCGTTATCAATATTGAAAATTACTAACCTGTTTTACACAATTTTTTTTATTCTTTGCTTATAATTATTATATTATTTATTATTTAATATTATTATACTTTCATGTGATTTTTTCGGCTTATTAATTGACTTAATATTTTGCTTATTATCCTTTTAATAATTATAATATTATTTTTTTATTCTTGAAATTTAATATATTTTACGCTTTTCTCCTCTTACTCAAAACTATTTTACTATTTAAATCTATCATAATATTTTTGAATATAATTCAATTATTTACTTTATTTTATTTTAAATTAATTTAAAGTATAAATATTCTCACATTATATCTATTTTTTCTTTATACAGTCTCTTCCCTACTAAGAAATTTTTAATTAATATTTTACCTGTAATAAAAATAATATCATATTTGGCTTTAAGTTGTAACTTTGATTAGTATAAAATATTAATATATAAGTTCTTTGATTATTATATTCTAAATCTATTAAGTTTTCTTAAATTTATTTTTTGTATTACATGCAATAAAAAGATTCTCTTTTAGTTTCAAGATACAACATTTGACTTTTAATTTTAGTTAATAAAATTACTTATATTAGATATTTATTTTATATTTTTTAAAATTTAATTCTATATATAGTAAGACTTTAATTTTTGGTGCCACTTTATTTAGTATTATATCCATTACTATCCTTTAATATAATATAAATAACCTAGAAAATTTATAATCTTAAAATAAATATCTATTTTATTTTAAAAACATTTCTTGAATTCTTAAGCTATTTAAATTTATCAATAGTATTTTAAATTATTTTGTATCACTTTATTTTATTTTCCAAACTAATTCTTAGGATAAATATTCTCACGCTATTTCTAATTTATTTTACATATTTTTTAGTTCATATTTTATCTGTTAGACATAAGTTGCATGGTATTATCCACAATATGATCTTTCTTATCATAATAGATAAATAACAACTTTCTCATCTCAAATTTACATAAGTTTTATCATTTTCTTTATGATGAAAATTTTGATTAATTTCTCCCTATTTATTCCTTAATTTTGTTATTCTATTATTCAATACATAATGCTATTACATTGTTATGTGGCTTTCATTAGCTTGTTTAATTTAGTATCTATTTATACCACACTCATTTTAGTATTAATCATAAAAGTTAATTTCTTATTTATTTGAGCACATTATATATAATGATAATATTTTCATTATCATTTTATTTCTCTATGTACTATTTCTAAAAATAATAAATTTATGAAATGAAAGAAAACAGATCAAGTGGTTAGTGAATAATTATATTTGGAAAGCTATCAAAATTTATTTACTATAAGAATATGAGTTAATTTTAATTAATTTCTACCATAAATTAAATTTGATCAAATTTAAGTTGTTTTAATCCTTATAAAATTTGTCTAAAAATCTATTTAGATTATGTCTTAAAAATGCTAAGTGACATTTTCTGAATATGCCACTTGGCTTAATGTCATGCCTCACTACCTTCCTTTTAATATAATACTAGTATTAGTACCCGCGCGATGCGCGAATAATATTAAAAAATGTGAATTATGTCATGTGATCTAACTTGTTTGAGCACATTATATCATATGCTTGAATCAAATTCTAATTACCTTCTTTTTACTCAAGGAAACATGCCCAATAAAAGAATCTTATAAAATTATAAAAGGATTCATATAGTCATCGAATTACTTTTAGTTCATCATTTTTTTTATTACATAATCTACTATACTTAATATTATCTCATTACATTTTATTAGCTTGTCACTTGACTTAAACTCAATTGCTCTCCTTTTAATATAACATAAATATCTATTTTCTTATTCCCAAAATATTTTCTCGAAACTTTTATTCTATTGTTACGTTCATCTTCAAAAGTCTAAAGTTATTATAAACTAATAAATATCAACAAATTATCTCTATCCTTCACTTTGTACATTTTTATATGATGTTTTAATTAATTTGTCTCATTTAGAATTTCACCTATAATTGAAATAATATCAATACTCAGTACTAATCAAATATAGAAGATAATATAGAAGATATAGATGCATATTACTCTCCTTTTAATATAATATAGATAAATAGATAGATTATAATATATTATAGATGAATTTATTTTTTCTTTTTATTATAGTAAATTTTTTTGTTAACTTTTATTCTACTACTTAGATTAATATTTAAATTTATTAATAATATTATTTATTATTTTTATTTTATTTATTATGTAATTGTAAATTATAAATTTTCACACGCTATCTCCACCCCCTCTTCCTTTATTATTTTTCCTACTATAAATTTCATAAAGTTATTCTATTTAGTATTTAAGTCAATAATAGATTAAAAAAATAGAAGAGTATCTGCTCATATTTTTTCATCCTTGGAGTTTTTTCATATTAAAAAACTTGGATATGATCTGATTTATATATTTTTCAATTCAAAAGCGGTTTGGTTTAAGAAAATAAATTAACAGAATAGATATAGATTATTCTTATTCTTACTATGTAGTTATTATTTTTATCCTTTTTAAAATCTTATCAGTAAAGATAAGATAGTAGGTTGTATCTTAGAAAAATATTAACTTTCTTTCCATTCAGATTCAAAATAATCTTATTTAATATCTTTTCATTTAAATTGAAAAAATAATTTTACCCTTAAATTTAATTTAAAATTTATTATAACTATTGTCCTAAATTGCCAAGTAACTTTATAGTAGTTTGCCCCTTGACATAACCACAGTGCAAACTTTATTCCTTTATATATATTTGACTTAAACACAATTTAGGAGAAATTAATTATGACATTTCATATCATATTTGTCAAACTAAATATTTTGTTAATACGTACCTAAATTAAAAAGATAATATCACCTAAATTTCAGTTGGAAATGTATCATGAAGGAAAATCAGTCCAAATTCAACCCTTTCATTTTTTATTTTGACCAAAATTAAAGAAATAATCTTCCTTAAATAAAAATATTTACTACATAAAACTTTCTTGAACAATTTACAAATTTGGTATTCTTCTAATCAACATAATATTCCTAAATATACCATGTTTCATATTATCTTTATCCTAATCTTGTCAATCTATATTAGATTTTGTGTTAAAAGTGTCAAGTGACATTTTCTCAATAAGCCACTTGGCTTAACCTCATGCTTCACTACTCTCCTTTTAATATAATATAGATATTAGATTTTAATTCAATGAGTTCAGTAAATTTACTATCAAGATAATATAGGTGAGTTACAGGAATAGTCCAATAAAGGGATGCTCTTTAAATATTATCTTCGTTTTTGGAAGTATTTAGAAAATTGACCCTTGTCATATCAACATTCAAATAATTTTAACACTAATCGATCATTAACTTCCCGTTTCTATCCCCATATAAGAATTTAAAGCTGCAAATAATGAAGAATTATAGTGTTCTCGATGAACAAGAAATCTATTTTTGTAACAAATTAAAAAACAACGACAATATTTAAAGATCATTTCCTTAGGGGACAACCGATGCAATTTTGTGGATAATATAGGAATTCTGACAATTAAGTTTTTAAAAAAAAAGGAAAAACGGAGAACGAAATCTCTTGAGTTCTACTTTTTTACGGATTGACTACTCCAGAATTTGATATCATATCAGTGTAGCAAAAAGAAATTAGACCGTGCTTCTGTATGTTCTTATTTTTACTGCCGGAGCAAACACTTGTAGCATGGCATCTTACTATTTAATGCCCAAAGGAAATTCAAGCAAATTAATGAGCACTTCAAACCCTCACTAACTAAAGCTTTAATTTTTCCTTTTTCTCTCTTTTGAATTACCCGTGACACTCTCCAAATTATTCTCTGTTACTTTATTAAAATTATCATGATGATATTTAAATAACGAGATCTCTATAAGTAAGTTGAACCGTTTCTTGCTAAACAAAGCTCATCCTAAATACCCTTAACCCTATCCTATTTACCCACTAGAGAAACATTAATCCAACTTTTATACCTAAACATGTCACATGATAACCTTTCCTGACCTCATCAAAGATCTCTCAAATTTCACTACTTTGGCTTTATTTGCTTATTCTATTTCGTTCATTATTAAGAATCATAGTGAGATGGTATGTAGTTTAAGCATGTATATATATTTTTATGGTATGTAGCACTTTTTTTGACCGGGCACTATCGTGTACAAATTCAAATTAATCGAATAAGTGGAATCGAATGCTGAATCATTGAAAAATAACAATAAGTAAACATGTGATTCATGTGGTGAATATACCGATCAGGGAGAAAAACGACATCATTTGTCATATACATAAAGTTTTAAATTGATATAACATTTTTTCATACAACAATCCCATTATGTCATTCGGTTCCCTTAGGATAAGAAAACGATATGATATTTCGTGATTTCTTTTACAAAGCGTTGGGTTTTTTAATATCTTCATTTCCAATCTTTCTTTAGCAGTCAAAGTTTAAGATTTAATTTGATTAGCTTAAGTGGTTCGTAAAATGAACTAGTAATAGTGGTAATCTGGTGTTCAGAGGATGACTACTACTTTCCACGTTTCAAAATTGATCGTATTTCTTTTTTTAAATAAAAAAAATTGATCGTAAAGTTTTCTTCTTCAAATTGGTCGATCGTAACTTAGAAACTAATTGTGTGAAATCACTTAAAAGCTAAAGTGCAGACTCATAAAAGGGTAACCACGCCTATGGTATTATGCATTTTTTTTTTGGGTCAGAAATAATATTTACTACACTTGTTAAATTAAAGATTTGGACGCACTTGAAAGAACGCAACTAGAGGTGGCACATATAGTCATACAAAAGTTGTGGTTATGTAGGTTGTTTGGTAGGAAGGAAAATGTTTTTGTTGGAATTTTTTTTTTTGAAAAATGAGTGGTTTTATCACTCTTATGTTTGGTGGTAGGGTGGGGTGGTGGGGGCGGTGGGGGTGGGGGTGGGGGTAGGGATAGCATGGGGCTGAGTGGGGGGTGGGGGTGTGGGTCAGCGATGAAGGTTGAAAAAGAGTTTTGAAAAATATTTTCCCTCCTTTTGGTAAGAAAAATATTTCTCTCCAATTGAAGAAAAATAAATTCATGAGTGAAATATTTTTCAAAGCATTAAAGCCAATAAAACATAAAATAGTTCGACAATATTTTTCAAAATATATTTTCCTTCGTACCAAATAAATACACCCTTAGACACTTTTGCTTTTGTGTTTCCCTTTTGTTACTCGTTTTGTTTAAAGTTGAGTATAATCTAATTTTAAGAAAATAGTTAATTATTTACATCACCACTTATTCCATAATTTAATTGAAAGAATAGTTAGGCACATGTTACATTTTCCGTTTTAAAAGATAGACCAGAAAAATGATGTTTTGAGAACGTAAAATTTATACACATTTACCGTTTTAAAATTTATAGGGAGAGAGTGACTTAGCCACCAAGTAATAAACCCTAGAATCTCTCTAAATATAGACATTTACCATAAATAAAATTCTATTTATAACAACAATAAAAAAGTAGTACCAAACATGGAAAATACAACCGTTTTCATTGTGTGTGTTCCAGTTGGTATATTTATTGGTTCCTTCTGTCAAGTGTTTCAATAAAACCTTTTATGATAAAAGTTATTATTATCAGCAAGTGATGACAACATTTTTAACGCTATTTGTGGCAATAAGAAGTAGCGTAACGATTCTTCAAAATCTAAAAATTAGAAGAATTAACAACAATACTTTATAACTCAAGAGGAAATTATACTATTAAATATATCTTTAACTATTATTTGTATTTTATGTCCCAAAAGAGAGTGTCCATTTGGTTAATATGTCACGATTCAGACAATAGTTTTACAACTTCGAATCCTAGTAACCCTCTGGATCGTTCTAAACTAGTTGGACTTCTTCTATTTTCCTTTCATTTTTGTTAAACAAAAAGAGTTATTGTTTTTGTTTATATATTATTATAAGTATTAAGGGAATCTTAGTAGCTCAGCTGGTTAGTTACGTAAACGTTCACCTTTGTTAGTAGGGTCCGATTCCTCACCCTATAGTTCTCCTCCCTGTTTCCCTTCCCCCATATATATATATATATATATATATATATATATATATATATAGTGTAGAGAAAAAAGAAAGAAATGAGAGGATAGGGAGGGTTTGGAGGTTGGTAGGACAAAGACTTCCATTTTAGAGTTAATTCAGGCACTGCACGCTTGACCTTATTTTATTGCTTTTTAAGATACCACGCACTCCATACTCTCTAAAGCCAAAAGCCTTTAGAAAAAGATATAATAATTTTGTCCAAAAGTTCGACGACAACATAAGAAGAAGAAGCATGAAGATTTGGAGATCTAAAGCAATTCAAAGTAATAAGTGTTTAGAGCCCCCTTTCGGCATTTGTGTTTTCCTTTTTCTTCTTTTTTATTTATTGGTTAAACACGCCTCAGTATCTTGAAAGATTTTTTTTTTTCTTTTTTCACACTGGCTAATTAAATCAAATCAGTAGATGCATAATATATATTAGCTCATATACTTCTCTTACTTAATTATGGTTCATTTATTTGTATTTTTACCATATTAAATCACTAAAATATGGTCAATTAATACGATTTAATATTAACAAAGAATACAAATAAGTTTTTACGTACCTTTACTTTTGTTTTTTCCATTATTTGTAAGACATACTTTAAATATAAACTACTGATTGACTGCCTCTATTTTTGTAAGATTGGACCTTGAGACCGTTGATATTGGCCGCTTAACGTAAGAATAAGTTGAATAACGGGACATGATCCTTTGGTTCATTGATATTTTGACTCAATTCTCACCTTTAACCCTACTCCTAATACTCTTTAATTTTATTTAAAGAAAATACTTTTTGGTTTATCCATCTTTGGCCAAATAATGTTTTTCCTATTGATTTCTGTTGCGAAATATCGTGAGTTAACTAGCACACAATCACACACAAAGAAAATAGAGAAGAAAAATCAACACAAGGATTTAACGAGGTTCGGTTAAGCCTAATCCTCGGGGCAAAAGCAGAGAGAGTTTTCCACTATGAATGAGAAGAAAAATACAATACAATCTATAGAATCTCCAACTACAACCCCTATATATAGATCCCAACAGGACCCAAACATATATGAGAAAGGTTTCTCAATTTGACAAGGACTATAGGTTTTCCTTTCCCAAATCTATTAGGACAACGGGTTTTCCTAAACCTATATAGGGACTATGGGTTTCCTAAAAATACAAGGAAATAATTCAAGCCACAAATAACAAATCTTCCTCTTGGCTTAAATTCTCTTCATCAACATGAACAACATCTCTCTACCTTGCCCTCAGCCTTCGCAAGGGCTCTATTGATTGCCGCACGCATCAACCAAGTCTAGGCAACACCTAAACTTGTTAAGAGACTTAATCTCTTCAGCCATAGCACTAATCCGTCGATTTGGTTCTGCACCCGAAATAGCTTTTGGATAGCTATAACACTCAAACACATCAGCGGTCTCTGCAACTACCAAAGCAAATCCCACAGGATTCGTATATCTAAGAAGATTCCCATCAACTGCGTTTGCAAATGCGGTCAGTTGATCACTCTTTTATCTCTGCATGTTGCAATGCTATATGGTTGTTGTTGCGCATGTGCATCAACATTATCGTCTTGATCAATATTTTGCACCTCCGCCACTTTCTCTACTTTAGAACTACTGGCTGAGCTAGTGGAGATTCAATTTCTAGCTCTATGTGGTCACTGACACCATGATCTGTTTCTGCTATTGCCTTCTCTCTATGACTGTCTAGTGAGGCAGATTCATTGAATGTTACATCCCTACTAATAATTAGCCCTGGAGTCTTTTGATCTGTGCACCACAACCTATAACCTTTCACTCCAGTTGCATACCCTAGAAATATGCACTTCTTTGCCCTCGACTTAAGTTTTCCATCCCTCACATGAGCATAAGCAGGACAACCAAATATCCTTAAATTTAAATAATCAGCAGGCGAACCGGATCATACCTCAAAAGGAGTTTTGAACTCAATAGCTGTGGATGGAGATCTATTGACCAAATAACAAGCTGTATTGATTGCTTCAACCCAAAAATCTTTGCTAATACAAGAGTGTGAAAGCATGCTTCGTGCCCTATCACAAAGCGTTTTATTCATACATTCTGCAATACCATTTTGTTGTGGTGATCTGACACAAGTGCGGTGTCTCACTATGCCCTCCCTGCTGCAGAAATTATCGAACTCAGAATTGCAAAATTCTAACCCATTGTCAGTTCGATGACGTTTAACTTTGCTTTCCATCTGCCTCTCAACCATCGTCTTCCATTTAACAAATGACGAAAATGTCTCATCTTTTTTTTCCAGAAAATACACCTACGCCATCCTTGAGTAATCATCAATCAAAGTCATAAAAATACCTGACACCATTCTTGGAGGGAACTCTGTTTGGACCCCACAAGTCAGAGCGTATATAATCTAACTTGTCTCTGGTCTTGTGCTCGACCTTCTTGATGAACTTTACCCTTGTCTGTTTACCAAACATACAATGCTTACAAAAATTCAAAACTTGATTTTTGTACTCATTCAACAAATTCTGCTTACTCAACAAAGACAATCCATTATCACTCATATGGCCAAGTCGCAAGTGACACAACTAAGACTGATTCAGATCCCTTTTGCTAGAATCTACAGCAGCTTCCCCTTCAACTATACTGGCCTGAATATGATACAACTTAGAATGTAGTTTACCCTTCATGAGTGCCATGGAGCCTTTACACACTTTAAGTATTCCATTCTCAGAGTGAAATTTATACCCTTGATCATCCAAAGTAGAAAGAGAAATCAAATTTCTCTTTATCCGAGGAACATGCCAACTCTCAATGTTTCTGATAATTCGGTCGAACATTCTCAATTTGATGTTACCAACCCGCTCTACTGGTAATGGATTATCATCTCCCATATAGACAGTCCCACTCATTTGTTTGTAAGTTACAAACCAATTCTTGTGTGGACACATGTGGAAAGTAGCACTAGAATTAAAAACCCAAAAATTTTGCCCATGACTAGAACTCACAGCACAAACTCCCCCTACATAGTCACTATCATAATTATTGTCAGTGTCAATAATATTTGCCAAATTATCTATTTTTGCTTCTCTCTTTTCTCCTTCAGCTTAGGACAATCTCTCTTGTAGTGACCTTGCTCCCCGCACTCATAACAATGTTGCTTCCTTGATCTAGACTTTGATCTTGCGGTTGACTTGTTTCCTGTTAAAGTCCTTTTGTTGTGTTCTTCCTCCAATCACAAGACCCTCGCCCTCAATTCTGCTGTCTGGAAAGCTCTTTTTCAACTCTTTAGATTTTAGTGCATTACTAACATCTTATAGTAAAATGTTGTCTTTCCCATATAGCAGTGTATCGGCAAAAGTATCATAAGACTGTGGTAAAGAACATAACACAATCAAGGCCTGATCCTCACTTTCAATTTTGATATCCACATTCTTCAGGTCCATTATAATTGAATTAAACTCATCAAAGTGAGTTTTAACAGGTGTACCTTCGTTCATACAGAGATTGTATAACCTCTTTTTTCAGGTAAAGGCGGTTTGTCATCGATTTCTTAGAATATAGATCTTCCATCTTCTTCCATGTCATTGCTGCAGAAGTTTCTTCAGCAATTTCCCGAAGAACGCTATCTGTAACGCTCATGAAGATCACATTCAAAGCCCTCTCCTTCAGGTCTTCCTGCTTTGTCTCTTTCATATCTTCAAGAAAATCCTCATCAATTGCTTTCCATAATCCTTGTAACACTAGGGATGATTTCATCCTAATCTTCCACAGACTGAAACTAGAACCTCCGTCAAATTTCTCTACTTCGTACTTTGTTGAAGATGATAAAGACATCTTAACCCTAGATTATATGTAGAAACCCAAACCTTGCTCTGATTACAATTGTTGCAGAATATCGTGAGTTAACTAGCACACAATCACACACAAAGCAAATAGAGAAGAAAAATCAACACAAGGATTTAACGAGGTTTGGCTAAGCCTAATCCTCGAGACAAAAGCAGAGAGAGTTTTCCACTATGAATGAGAAGAAAAGCACAATACAATCTATGAATCCACAAATACAATCCCTATATATAGATCCCAAAAGGTCCCAAACATATATGAGAAAGGTTTCCCAATTTGACAAGGATTATAGGTTTTCCTTTCCCAAATCTATTAGGACAATGAGTTTTCCTAAACCTGTATGGACTATGAGTTTCCTAAAAATACAAGGAAATAATTCAAGCCACAAATAACAATTTCTATATAAATGTCTTACTTATATGCATTTGATGTCAAATCTCATTCAGTTCATACAAAACACTATTCCCTTAACTTACCTAAACTGCTTTCCTGAGTTGATTAATCTTTCAAATGGCTTGAATCTCTATCTAGTTTATTAATTATTTGTACTTTTCCTAGTTATGGATTGCAATAATGCATGTTTGAATGGGACTTGCTAGTTTCTCAAAAAATAAATAAAAAATAAAAAATAAAAAATAATGGGACTAGTTAGAAACTCCGTTGATTTTGTTCACATAGAAAATTATTTTAGTCACTGTAACTAGTCACATCACAAATTTAACCTCTACCGTCAAGTAACATTATGCGTCCAACTTTATACTGTGATATTACCCTAATCTTACAAATATAATGTGCCAATGCATTGTTTAGTTTCTATTATGGTTCCGCTACTTATCTGGTGATATTATTGAGTACCAGAAATAGAAATACCTAATATAATCTCAGCTGACATTTGTTCTCAATACATTGTAAACATACTGTCGGAACGAAAATGTTTTGCCAGAAAAAACTAATTACAAATCACTAAAATTCGAGTGCCACTAGAATTGCTCTTTTTAAGGAAGTAAAATCAAACATATTTTTGCAATATCAAATTCAAACATTCACAAAAGGACAGACGTTAATTAAAAATAAAAGAAAAACAAAACAAATAAATCGTTGCATAATCCAACTACAACTAGAGAATTATATTAGGCTTTTGACACATTTTGTCGCTTGGTCAAAAATATTTATTTTCTGAATGACATTGTCTTATAATAAATCAGTTTTTATTTTATGTGCTAACAATCAAGTTTTATTGATGTCATTTATTTTTCTGAATATTTTCTGACTTTTATCATGGACAATTTTCACTTACCATATTTTTCAAACTTATTCACAAAGTTCAAATAACGACCAAGTGTATCATCCAAATTCAAATCTTGAAATCAGCCCTCTTATTAACTTTAAAAAGGACGAGCTTGTTTACCCGTAAAATGGTACAGTTAAATTTGTAACGTGATTTATAAGACACATGAAGTAGTTTGATCCATAATATAAAATAAATAAGAACTGAAATGAGATTTTGAAATAACTTTAAAAGAAACACGAGTCTGGCTAAGTGTTTAGCTTTTCCGACAGCAATAGCAAGAGCAATGTTACGAATAAAAATAAAGAGAGCAATTTTATAGAATGGGAGCAGATTATAGCTTTTTTATACAAAGTATTTCATGTTTACAATGGATACTAATCCTTTTATTTATAGCTCTAGGGAGACAAGATCCTCAAATCAAGCTCCTTTTGAATGAGCATAAAACCATCATTGATGACTACATAACGACTCACTATAAATACACAGATTCGTTGTAACGACTACTCATTGAATGCCGTTTTTTTCAACCGTTATTTTACTTTCAAATCTTTGTTCTCGGATTCAATGCCTTCTGGACTTACTCAGCATCGGTCACATGCTTGCATCCGGTGCCAGCTATTTGCTGACTCACATCTTACCTGTCTTTAGTTCCACGTGTCATCACATCATTTGTCCAACTGTCACTAACTAATTTTACCCCATACAGATAGTCCCCCTACTTTTTGGTAACTTAACTTCGTGTTACCGGTAAGTATATAAGATCTCTTTTCGTGATGGAAAAGTTCTTGAACGATTTTTGACACTTGAAAGGACGTACGTCTTCTCGCATTTAATGACCCGAACATAGTTTCTCCGTGATTCAACAAATATTTTTGCCAGTTTTTTAGGTAATTACTACTCATCACTTTTACCCTTCGCTTTTACAAATCCTTCTTCTTCTTTGAATCTTCTTAGAACCCTACGGCAAAATTTTCTTTTTCAGTACAATTTCACTACTCAAATTTCTTACCATCATCATGCCTTCTAACACTGTTGTCTCAGTACAAGTTACCTTGAGTTATACCTGAGTAACAACAACAAAAATAGGTCAGAAATATCATGATGACGAAGATAATTAGCTTAACATAAGAATAAGTTGAATAACCGGGCTTGATCCTTTGGTTCATTGATATTTTGACTAAATTCTCACCTTTAACCCAACTCCTAATACCCTTTGATTTTATATAAAGAAAATGCTTTTGATTATCTATCTTTGGCCAAATCATGTTTTTCCTATTGATTTCTATATAAACTTGAATGGAAAGCTCGTTGATCACGCCTAATTATGCCTCCTAAAAAGTCTGGCGGTCGTTATAAATTTAATTTGGTTTACAAGTCCGAAGTTGAATCCCACACAAAACTAAGGTTTAGCTACAACTATTCAATATTGCTAAGAAACACGAGTTCGAACAATTCTTAAGTTATAAAGGTTAAGATTTATATTTTCAACTAATTAACTAGCAACTATTAAAAGCAGTAAAAAATATTAACTAAGGAGGATAGAGTTGGAGATAAAATTAAGGAGGCCTAAAGTTATGATTTTCCCAATTTTCGGAATCTTTCCCGCTACGTCTCCTATAATTTTTCCTGAGTATTCTCTACCGATCGTGAGTAATTTGGTTGTCGTAATCTCTTCCGTGCAACTACCACAATTTACTAGACGTATTTTCAGAACTACACTAGCTGGCATTAGTTCACTGCTCACCAAGATCACATTAAAGTTTCATTATCCCTAATCCCACCTTTTAAACCTTCGTATTGATTTTTCACATACGTTAGCAGTGATGTTGTTCATCAACTACCTAAATGTGTACCTTTTTTCAAGTAATACATACTAAATAGGCATGGTCAATTGAAGGCCCTTCAATTTACAACAATAAAAATATAGTTGAACAAGTAGAGAAAAGTCAATGGCAAATGTATATTGAACGCAATAGAAATTCATCCTCCATAGATTCCATCAAACCTTAGATGAATGTAACAACTCGATCGGTCGTTTTATGTATTTGAGCCCCGTTTATCCTTTTGAATCTTTCCATATGTGTAGTTATGATTTTATGACTTGGGGGGTTGGTTAGTTTCGTTCCGGAAAGGTTTTGGGTTGATTTAGACCCTTTGGTTCTTAGTTTAGAAGCTTAAGTAAAAAATGTTTACCAAAGTTTGACATTTGTAAAACAAATCCGGAATGGTATTTTGATGAATCTGATAGGTTCGTATCGTGATTTTGGACTTGGGTGTATGTCCGCAATTAAATTCGGAGTTCCCTAGGTTGATTTGACTTGTTTTGTCGAAAGTTGATAATTTGAGGTTTAGAAGTTTTTTTAAGTTTGACCGTAAGTTGAATTTATGGCTATTGGGTTAGGAATTTGGTTTTGGGACTTGGAATAAGCCCGTTTTGTTATTTGGAACTTTTTTGCAAAATTTGGTGTAATTTGGAGTTGATTTGATAGGCTTCAGACGCTTGGTTGCAATTCTAGAGGTTCTTGAGTTTTATTTTGAAATTCTTGTGTTTTGATATCCGATTCGTGGTTCTAGATGTTATTTTGATGTTTTTATCATGCGAACGAGTTCGTATGATATTTTTATACTTGTGTGGATGTTTGGTTTGGAGCCCCGAGGGCTCGGGTGAGTTTCGAACGTGTTTTAGAATAGTTTTGAGCTGGTTCAGGTTTGCTGTGTGCTGGTGCTCTAGTTATCACAATTGCAAGCACCAACATTGTAATTGTGATCATAAAAGAGGGGTCTTAGGTGTCGCATTTGCGATACCTTAATCGCATCTGCGAAGTGTATGCTAGGCTAGGTAGTTTTGCAATTGCGAAAAAATTGGTCGCATTTGCGATGGGAGCAGGGTTCGCAAATGGGGAGCCAGTGTCGCATTTGCGACATCCCTTTAGGTTGCCATGTACTGCAATTGCGAGCCCTTCTTTGCAATTGCGAACCCAAGGTCGCAAATGCAATATCCGCACCTGAACAAAAGGGCCGGGCAGTCGAGATTTGATCTCATTTCTCTTATTTTTGAATCCTAGACTCGGTACGAGGCGATTTAGGGAGGGAATTTTCACCTATAGTCATTGGGTAAGTGAATTTGATCAAGTTTCAACTATATTACATGATTATATATGAGATTTAACATCAAATTCATGAGAACCTAAGAGAAATTTTGGGGATTTGGTCTATGTTTTGAAAAATAAAAATTTGAGATTTGAGAGTTGAATTGGACTCGAATTTGAAAACAAAATACATATATGGACTCGTGGGGTTATGAGTAGTCCAGATCTACCCTTGGACTTAGGTTTTGATCGGGGGAGAGGGGGATGTTGGGGGGAGGACCGGGGTTGACTTTTGGGGAATTGTATAAAGATTATAGTTGTATTAATCGTAATTGGTTTCTCTTGCATTGTTTGATGATATTAAGTCATTTTTGGTTAGATTTGAGCCGTGTGAAGGTGAATTTTAAAGGAAAAGCTATTTTTGAGTGTTGATTTGGCCTTGAGGTAAGTTCTTGCCTAACTTTGTGTGGGGGAACTATCCCTTAGGATTGGGTTTGATTGTACTATTTAAAATATGTGAAAGACGTATACATGAGGTGACGAGCATGTACACGGGCTTCTATGTAAAAAATTGACCGATTTAGACTCATAGGTTAATTATAAGCATCTAATTGAAGTTGTTATCATTTTCTCTATCTTTCGTGCCAAGCTTAATCTTACATGCTTTAATTGAAGTTGTCATTACATGTTCTAGTTTCCATTGTTGAGGTTGCTCTTACATGCATTAATTAATAGTTGTTGTTACATGCCATTCTTTCTATTGTTGAGTCATTCTCATGTATTTAGATTTATTTGCTATTTTGTGCTATCTCTTTCATTGTTAAGCTTATGTTTTTGCACTTGAATTGGAAGTTGATATTCCATGGAAATCCTTCATTGTGAGTTATTGATGTTGTATTTGTGAAAGCTATTAACACATTGAGGTTGAAGTTGTTGATTATTGAGATATCTTTCCTCGTTGAGTTGTTTCTCATTTATTTTGTTATTATATAGATTCTTATACACATTGTGGTTGAGCCGTGGGCTATATGTTATGGTAATATTATTATTGTTAATTTTGGCAATGTTGTGGCATATGGGCACGCGTGGTGCGAGTTGATTATTATGTTGTGATATTGATGCGCATGTGGCGGTATAAGGATAGGGGTTGATGTGCATGCAATGAGATAAGGTGAGATTCATACCCGTATTGCTAGTAAGGGAATTACTTGAAGCCACGCGGTGATATAAGGGGGCTAAAGCGCGTGTAGCTATTTAAAAAAAAATACTTTTAAAAATATAAATGCAAGTCTCATGCGGCGATATAAGAAAGATTGTGATTGTAATTATGAATATGGATATGAGGTGCGGTTCCTCGGTTGTGATTCTTATTGTACACCCTATGTTGAAAAGGCTTGTTGATTGAACGATTATTGTTATTCCTTCCAATGTTTTACTTGTACTTTGACTGTATTTGATTATTTGTTGTTCTTATTATATGCTCATTCCTTGTTGTCCCTTAATGCTTTAATTTCCATTGTTCACCTTATATCATCGCACTATTTTGTTGTCGTTTATATTTTTTTGTCTTATGTTATTAGATTATATCAATATTTTGCTCAGATTTTCTATGTCTAATAGGTGTCATGACCTGGCCTTATTACTACTCTACCGAGGTTAGGTTTGATACTTACTGGGTACCGTTGTGGTGTACTCATACTATGCTTCTGCATATTTTGGTGCAGATCCAGGTACTTCTGCTCGTTCCGGATGCTAGTGAGTTGACTCGGATATCTCAGAGACTTCAAGGTATACCTGTTTGACGCTCGCAGGCCTCGGAGTCACCTTTTAGTACTGTCTTTTCTACTATTTATCTTCACATCAAACAATATTGTATTTTGAGATTTCTAGTGTACTTCTTAGAGCTTTTGACTTAGTTTCATCGGGTTTTGGAAATATTGTGGTTGTTATTCAATCTTGATGATATCATGAGATTAATTACTTAATTTAATATTCTTAGTCGTTATTCTATTAAATTCTCTTGTGTGTTAGGCTACCTAGTCTTAGAGACTAGGTGACATCACGACTGCTTGAGATTTTGGGATCATGATAAGTTGGTTTCAGAGCTCTAGGTTCATAGGTGCTACAAGTCATAAACAAGTTTAGTAGAGTCTTGCGGATCGGTACGAAGACGTTTGTACTTATCTTCGAGAGGCTACGAAACTATTAGAAAATTTCACCTCCTTGATTCCTTATCGTGCGGATTTGTTGATTTCGAAATCTGAGCCTTTATCTTTCTATAGAAGGGGGCACGTGCTACAGCTAGAGCACCTGCCCGAGCAACGACTGAGGAGCCACTAGTAGCTCCGGTTATGGGACAGGCACCTGAGGTGCCTGTTGCCACCCATGAACTCCAGGAGACCCTAGCACACTTTTTGAGCATGTTTGGCACTTTATGTTAGGCGGGATTGATCCCTGTTGCACTAGCTATATCTCAGGCTGGGGCAGGAGCTCAAACTCTTGCAGTCCATACCCTAGAGAAACGAGTCCATATTGATCAGGTTTCGAGTGTTATGCCAACACAACCTGTTTTCTGGTTCAGCCTGAGGTCTGGCCAGATGCATCTAAGGAGGAGCAGAGGAGACTTGAGAGGTTCAAAAAGTATTACCTCTCCTACTTTTAGTGGTGCGGTTACTGAGGATGCATAGGGTTTTCTAGACAAGTGCCACTATATTCTCCACACCATGGGTATTGTGAAGGTGAGCGGAGTTGCCTTTACTATATTTTAGTTGTTAGGAGCAGCATACGTGTGGTGGCAGATTTACGAGGAAGATATGCCAGCTGATTTAGCCCCAGTCACTTGGGCTTAGTTTTCAAAGATGTTTTTAAGGGAGTTTGTTCCACAGATCCTTCGGGATGCATGGCGCATAGAGTTTGAGCAGCTGCGTCAAGGGACTATGGCAATGTTAGAGTATGCCATCAGATTTGGTGAGTTATCCTGACATGCACCTGCTTTGGTTTCTACAATTAGAGAGTGAGTCCACAGATTCATCAAGGGGCTCAGTTATGGTCTTAGGTTCAGTATGGCTTGGGAGTTGGAGACGAATACTCAATTTCAGCAGGTTGTAGAGATCGCTAGGAGGATGGAGGGTATATGGAGTTGGGAGAGGGAGAACAAGGAGTCCAAGAGGCCTCGAGGTTCTGGAGAATTTAGTGGTGCCTAGGCTGCAGTCTCAGCCCTCATGGCAGAGGTTATGTAAGACACCCAGTTCATTCACCACTTCCATCTAATCGCAGTGCTCCGGCTATTCAAAGGTCTCAGGTCGCCCATTATGCACATCCACTTTCCAGTGCAGCTCCTGTACGGGGTGACTTCAGCGGTCAGTCTAGCCGACTAGGCCAGAGTCAGTTTTAGCAACCACGTGCACTGAGAGCTTGTTTCAAGTGTAGTGATACCAGAATATGGTGAGGAACCGCCTCAGACTCAAGAGGGGTGCACCTATCCACAGAGTACACAGGCTCTACGGATTCCACAAGGTTCACAGGCCATGGTTACTGCTCCAGTTGCCGCTCCACCTATGCCGCCGTCTAGGAGTGGAGGTTAGGCGGGTAGAGGTCACCCTAGAGGGGTAGGCCAGGATCGTTTCTATGCTTTTCTTGGCAAGACAGAGGCAGTTGCATTGGATGTAGTCATCACAGGTATTATTCTGGTCTGTCATAGGGATGCATCAATTTTATTTGATCTGGGTTCCACTTAGTTGTATGTGTCATCATACTTTGCTCCATATTTGGATATATCTCATGATTCTTTAAGTGATCTTCTACATGTGCCCATCCCTATGGGAGACTCTATTATTGTAGACCGTGTTTATCGGTTATGTTTGGTCACTATCGGCGATTATGAGACCAGAGTTGACCTTCTGCTACTTAGTATGGTAGACTTTGACGTGATCTCGGGCATGGACTGATTGTCTCCCTATCATGTTATTCTGGACTATCACGCCAAGACTGTGACATTGGCTATGCCAGGGTTGTTGCGTTTGGAGTGGAGGGGTATATTGGAT
Source organism: Nicotiana sylvestris (assembly GCF_000393655.2). Taxonomy (NCBI): domain Eukaryota; kingdom Viridiplantae; phylum Streptophyta; class Magnoliopsida; order Solanales; family Solanaceae; genus Nicotiana; species Nicotiana sylvestris. The sequence continues at coordinate 110,705,244 of NC_091064.1, forward strand.
TATATTCCTAGCAGAGTTATATCCTTTCTGAAGGTGCATTAGATGGTCGAGAAGGGGTGTGAAACATATTTAGCCTTTATGAGGGATGTTAGTGCTGAAAATCCTACCATTGAGTTAGTTCTGTTGTGAGAGATTTCCCAAATGTGTTTCCAGCAGATCTACCGGGCATGCCACCCGATAGGGATATCAATTTTGGTATTGACCTGGTGTCGGGCACTCAGCCTATTTCTATTCCACCATATTGTATGGCACTAGTGGAGTTGAATGAATTCAAGGACCAACTTCAAGAGTTGCTTGATAAGGGTTTTATACGGCTGAGTGTCTCGCCTTAGGGTACTCCAGTTCTATTTGTGAAGAATAAAGACGGCTCTATGAGGATGTGTATTGATTATAGGCCGCTAAACAAAGTTATAGTCAAGAATACGTACCCACTACCGCGTATTGATGATATGTTCGACCAACTTCAGGGTGCTCGGGTATTCTCGAAGATTAATTTGAGGTCAAGGTACCATCAATTGAAGATTGGCAAGGGAGGCTATATTGGCCCATGCAGCTTCCAACAAGTCCACTACCGGTACCCAACCCCAATTGGTAAATACCCTCCCCACGGATACACCCTACGATAGTATCTATACCCACTCTCTACTCAACCCTAACAAACTCTCTAGAGAAGCAATCCCACCACAATCTATGGCTACTCAAGTGCATCACATCTGTAATCATTCAAATTCATGTGACATGACACTCTCCGTCAATTCAAGCGCATTCATAATTAATTTCATATCCCGGTACTAGACACAATTACCAAAGCTCCGCAAACGAAAAATAATTGATTCCAATTTTGGAACCCGTTACCATGTATTCCCTGTCAAATTCAATATCCACCAACACTAATTGAGGGAGATGAAGAAACCCAAAAATGTAACAACCCCAACCACCAACTATCATCATAACCTCTGCTCTACTACCGCCGAACCACACACCGGCTTCGTGGCTGAAGCTAGCCTTACAAGAAAGGGTATAACCTACACTTTTCTATTGGGAAATCAATCTATAACCCTCATCATCCAAAAAATAGCTCACCTAGCAAGGGTCACCATGGAGGCTTTGAAGAGGGGCTTGGCAACTTTTGGCTCCCAACTATCGTAGTCCATGATACTCTAGAACAATAGTACCACCCACTGCAGCATCGATCCCCCAATGATCAACAACCTCATACAACAAACATTCTAATCGATCCCCTTCTTCTCGAATCTAGTGATGGAGGACCCAACATCAACGCCTCATTTCATAGTGATCAACCAATTAATCCAATAGGAGGCTTCATCTTCAACTCCTGTAGAGAGGGGACAGAACCTACCACGAGGAAATATAACAAAGCAAAATAACCAAGGCTCTAGATCTGTTAAAGGGAAAAACAACTTGGAAAGGTGGAACTCATGAGGAGCAGCTACGACCTACTAAGGACAATCTCCCTGCTTCTAGACAGAAATCCCAACCAACCCCAATCTTCTAATGAATTATATTATATGGAATGTTAGAGGTGGAAACAGTGAGGAGTTCAGAAGGCACTCCTCAACAATAATCCAACTCCACAAACTTGTTATGCTAGTTCTACTAGAGACAAGAATGGTTGACCACAAGAAGTTGACAAAAGAGCTCCAGTTTGAGTTGCACATTCAGTTTCCAGCGGTTAGACTATCTGGAGGTATTTTCATAATGTGAAAAGAGGATGTCATTCAAATAGATGAGGTATCCACCATCCCCCAAGGTATCCATGTCAAGGTCAAGGTATTACCCTATCATACCCCCTAACGTTTTTCTGCAATATATGCTAGTAATCACTTAACTGATAAGAAATGGCTTTGGGGCAGTTTAACTGATATTTCTAGGAATTATAGTGGTAGTTGGTTTGTAGGAGGAGACTTTACTGAAATCCTGAAAGATAGGGATAATTTTGGTTGCAACTGCATAAACCCTAATAGAAGTAACCTTTTCTGGAATTGCCTAACCAGTGCAAACTAGTAGACCTAGGGTACAAAGGGAGTAAATACACCTGGACCAATAAGAGATATAGAAATAGGAATAGCCTGATTCTAAAGAATTGATAGGTACTTTTCTAATGACTCTTAGATCTCAGAGTACCCGGAGGCTACTGTTACCCATCTTCCTAGGACCCACTCTGACCACTGCCCATTGCTCATTAAGCTAAAAAATGAATCCAACCCTAGAAGCACTAGACCATTTAGATTTGAAACCATCTGGTGAAGCCATCCATCCTTCCCCAGCCTTATCCAGGAGCCTTTCCCCCTAGTTTCACTCTCATCCAATCAACCCAACCGTTTAAAAAAAGTGCTACTTAGTGGAATATGAGTACCTTTGGTAATATCTTTCACAAAAAAAAAGACTTATGGCCAGACTAGATGGCATCCAAAAGTCCCCTCAATACCAGTATAGCCATTTCCTCCTAAACCTGAAAAATAATTGTAACGACCCGACTGGTCATTTTGAACAATTGCACCCAGTTCAGCAGTTTGAGTTCAAGAGAAGCTTCACATTATGTATATCGACTTGTGTGCAGGGTTGGATTTAGTTTTTGGATGCATCAGAGTCGAATTGGAAAGAAGGAATATAGTTCTGGAAGTTTATGTAGAGAGAATTGGACCGGAATTTGACTTTTGAGTAAATGGCTCCGGAATGAGTTTTGGATGATATCAGTAGCTTTGTATAGTAATTTTGGACTTGGGCGTGTGTTCGAGTTTGGGTTTGGAGGCCCGTAGGGTAATTTGTGGCATTCCGGTGAAAGTTGGAAAATGGAGAGGTTTGACCCATAGTTGACTTTTATGTTATCGAGGTCGGAATACGATTCTGAAAGTTGGAAAAACTTTGTTATGTCATTTGGGACTTGCCTGCAATTGGAGTTGATTTGATATGGTTCGGACGCTTGGTTGCAACTCTAGAGGTTCTTGAAGTTCATAGTGTTTTTCATGCGTTTGGTCATCTGATTCGTGGTCTTAGCGATGTTTGGAGTGATTTGATAGTGGGGCTAAGTTTTTATAATGTTATGGGATGAGTTGGTACATTTGGTTGAGGTTTCGGGGGCCCTAGATGATTTTCGGGGTGAATTTTGAGCGAGTCCGGGTATTCAGTACTCTGAGATGGTTCTGGCACTTTTAGGAGTGCAGACCGCACCAAAAATAAGCGGACCACAGAGGAGAGTGCGGACCGCACTAAAATTTTGCGGACCTCAAGATGTTCTGCAGGATTACTGGTCCGACTTCGGAAGGTTATATCTTTTGATCTACAAGGAATTTTGAGATGATTCAAAAACGAAAGTTGTAACCCTTCGTTCTAGTTTTCAGAAAGGTAAAGAAATCACAATTAAGACATCTGTAGAGAAAGTCATGGCCAAAATACTAAAACATGTCACTGTAGTCAACATTCTCCACAGTCAGCGGTGATGGACCTGGATCGCGGTCAGCGGTGGTTTTTGTGCGGTCAGCAGTGATGGAAATCTAGGAGGTTCACTATAAATACGAGGTTTAGAGTTTTATTTCATATTTTGACCTAGAGAGCTCGGATATTGGCGATGTTTCGAAGGGTTTTCAAAAAATTCATCGGGGTAAGTGATTCTAACTCGTATTTAGCTAGAATACGTGAATCGATCTGTTACACCCCAAGTTTTCATACGTGAGAGTACGTCGTAAGTCATTGATGTAAGCTCGGAAATAAGATTATATTTGGAAGCAAATAAATTAAGTTAATCATGTTACCTTGGAGGTTACAAATATTTAAGATCATGAATAACGAGTACCAAGAGGGTTGGAAATCTTAGAAATTAAACCAATTGAAGAAAATAAGTTTCGTCAAAAGTCGACAAGTTTGGAATGTTATAACATGTACTTTGGGGTGAGACTAGGGTTCTTAACATGATAAGGAGGTTATTCTATGAGTTATTTTAGTCGTATGATAATCATTTTCTACATTTTGAAGGCAAGCAAGTTGTGGAACAAGAGTTGGCAAAGGTCATCATAAGTTACATCCATAAATTTGCTGAAATTTAGGTCAAATGTATCTAAGAATTTCTCCAAATATACTTGGAATCATGGGGTGTTCTACCTACCAAATTGAATATCTACGAGTCTAGTTTCTAACACATTAAACTGTTTGTCAATACGACATTGGAGTAGAGAGATATTCGTGTTTTTGCAAGACCGCACAAGCAGCTCCCAATGGGACCCACTTAGGCGGTGGTTGACCTACTTCAATTTATAAACGATTTGAACGCCTATTTTTGCTCATTTTCAACTAAAATTCGTCTCCAAACTTCTCCTAACCCTCCTAAAAATATACCACAAGGGTGTGAAGTGATTACACCATATTTCAACAACAAAACTTAGTTCTAGTGAAGAACAACACCTCTTTGAGGTTGTGTTGTCATTGAGGATTGTTGTGGGCTGTATTTGGATGAAATTCCAAGTTTTCGCTGCTGTCTAAGGTGAGTATAACAGCCTACTAATTGTGCTTAATCTTGCTTGTATGTTGGTTAAGTTGTTAGGATGATAAACTACAAGATAATACTTGGGTTAGCCTAAGTCACTTCTATGGTATTGTATTGCTATTGAGGATTGTTGTAAACTGAATATAACTTGGATTTAGACTTGAAGTTACTGTAGGAGGTATTTATATTGTGTTCTTACTTGTGCCTAAGGTTATCTTGATATTGATTAAGTTAAATGGATGGGCTAGACATGAACTAGTGAATAAAGTTTCTAATTGAGGATAGTTGAAGTTGTGGATTATTTTCGTTATTATAAATATATGGTTTAAGGCTGGAATCATTGATTAATGACTTCATTATCATGTTAATGATACTTTTATGTTGAAGTAAGAAGTCTATAAGGATTGATGAGGGGTATACAGATTCCAATCGAAGCTTGCCGCTCATCGTAATGTAGTTGTGACTTGTTGTTGTTATATCGAACCATCCTTTTTCTTAACAAACAACACCGGCGCACCCCAAGGTGAAACACTGGGTCTAATGAAACCTTTCTCAAGCAAATCCTGCAGCTGTTCCTTTAACTCTTTCAACTCCGGCGGGGCCATACGATATGGCGGGATAGAAATGGGCTGAGTGCCCGGGGCCAAATCAATACAAAAGTCGATATCCCTGTCGGGCGGCATACCCGGCAAGTCTAAAGGGAAAACCTCAGGAAACTCCCGAACAACGGGCACAGAATCAGTAGAAGGGGCCTCCGCGCTAGAATCGCGAACATACGCCAAGTAGGCCAAACATCCCTTCTCGACCATACGCCGAGCTTTCACATACGAGATAACACTGCGGGTACAATGACCAGAAGTCCCTCTCCACTCTAAAAGGGGTAAATCCGGTAAGGCTAAGGTCACGGTCTTGGCATGGCAATCCAAGATAGCATGGTACGGGGATAACCCATCCATCCCCAATATAAAATCAAAGTCGACCATGTCCAAAAGCAACAAATCAACACGGGTCTCAAGACCCACAAACACTACGATACAAGAACGATGAACTTGGTCGACCACAATAGAATCACCCACCGGTGTTGACACATAAACATGAATACTCAACGAGTCACTAGGCATAACCAAATAGGGTGAAAAATAGGACGACACATATGAATACGTAGATCCGGGATCAAATAGCACAGAAGCATCCCTATCATAGACCAGAATAGTACCTGTAATCACAGTATCTGATGACTCAGCCTCTGGCCTGGCTGGAAAAGCATAACAACGGGGCTGGGCCCCACATCCCTGAACCATATCCCTGGGACGATCTGCTGCTGGTTGACCCCTACCTCTAGCGGTCGGAGCTCCACCTCTAAGACCTCTACCTCCACCTCTATGTCCTCTACCCCCAACTCTAGCTGGCTGGGCAGGCTGTGGGGCAACTGGTGCCTGGATCATCGGGCGAGAACCCTGCTGCTGCGAGCTGCTGGAAGCTCGAGGGCAATATCTGGCAATATGACTCACATCGCCGCAAATATAACAAGCCCTCGGCTGCTGAGAAAAACGAAGTGGTGGTGCACTGATAGGTGCTGATGGTGAACTGAAGAGCTGCTGGTCAGAATACTGCGGCTGAGAACCACGACCACCTGGTGTACCATGAGAAGCCTGGAGAGCTGACTGAAAGGGCCTCGAAGGATGGCCTCTACCATAAGAATCCCTACCTCCAGACGAGGTACCACTGAATCTACCAGAATGACGGGGCCTTTTATCAGACCCATGACCACCTCCCTGAGCAAGTGCCATCTCTATCTGGCGGGCACCATCTGCCGCCTCCTGAAATGAAATCTCACTACCGGCACTTATGGCCATCTGAACACGGATCGGCTGGGCCAACCCATCAATAAACCTCTGCACCCTCTCTCTATTGGTGGGGAGTATCACAACGGCATGACGAGCAAGATCAATGAACCGGGTCTCATACTGGGTGACCGTCATAGGACCTTGTTGGAGATGCTAAACTGCCTGCGAAGAGCATCTCGCTGAGTAACTGGAAGAAACTTCCCCAGAAATAACACTGAAAACTGATCCTAGGTCAATGATGGCGACCCTGCTGGCCTGGCTAAACAGAAATCCCTCCACCAAGTCTTGGCGGATCCTGCCAGGCGAAAAGTGGCGAAGTCGACCCCATTGGTCTCTATAACGCCCATAATCAGTAGAACCTCATGACAGCTGAAAATGAAATCCCGAGCATCCTCTAAGGGAGTGCCACTATATGTGGTTGTGAAGAGCTTAGTGAAACGATCAAGCCTTCACAAAGCATCCGCGGACATAGCCGCACCATCGCTGGACTGAGCCGCAATACCTAGCTGGGCTGCCACAACTGGCTGAACTACCTCGGCTGGCTGAACCGCTGGAACCTGAGCCTGAGGAGCTACCGGCTCTGGAGTACGAGTATCGGGAGTCTGAACTCCTCCCCCAGCCTGAGATGTGGCTGGAGCTACGGGAAGCAAACCCGCTCTAGAAATGCCCTCCATAAAGCCTACCAGTCGGACCAAAGCATCCTGAAGCACTGGAGTGGCTATGAAACCCTCTGGGACCTGAGCTGGGCCCACTGGAACAGCTGGGGCCGGAACCTCCTCCTCAAAATCGACCTGAGGCTCCGTCGCTGGAAATGCTGCTCGGGGCTGAGCTTTGCCCCGGCCTCGGCCTCTGGCACGGCCTCGGCCTCGCCCTCTGCCCCTAATAGGGGCTGCTGCTGGGGGCTCAGGCTGTTGCGTGGTAGAAGAGGAAGCACGTGTCCTCTCCATCTGCGAAAGAACAGAGTGGAAAGACAATCAGTACTTGAGAAACAGAATCGCACGACAAGAATGAACAAGGTAAAGTTTTCCTAACTCAGTAGCCTCTGCGGGATAAATACAGACGTCTCCGTACCGATCCCTTAGACTTTACTGAGCTTGTTCGTGAGGTGTGAGACCTAAGTAACCTAGTGCTCTGATACCAACTTGTCACGACCCAGATTTCCCACCATCGGGTGTCGTGATGGCGCCTACTATCGGAGCTAGGCAAGCCAAATATTTAAAACACTTTTCCCGCTTTCTTTCAAACAATATAATAACGAGACAAAATCTAAGCGGAAGACTTTAAATCTAAAGCAACTGAAAACCAAAAGTGCGGAAGTTTAATACACATCACTACCCAAGGTCTAGTTTCACTAGCTCACGGACTACTACAGAATACTACAATCAACATCTGAAGGGAAAATACATCATGTTTGTCTGATACAAGATAAACAAACAAAGAAAAACATGGAAAGGGACTTCGGCCTGCGAACGCCAGCTAGGCTACCTCGAGAGTCCCTGGACTGAAGATAGCTCCCAGAAGTCCTACTGCTGCGGTCCGTAAGCTGCTCCCTGATCTGTGCACCAAAAATGCACAGAGTGTAGCATCAACACAACCGACCCCATGTGCTGGTAGGTGCCTGGCCTAACCCCGCCGAAGTAGTGACGAGGCTAGACAGTACCTACCACATTTAACCTATACAGATATATATACAACAAGTGCAAGAAAACAATAACAAGATAATACAAAGTAAAATTGGGAGGGGACATGCTATCGGGGAGTAACAGATAAAAATGAAATATCGGAAATAAGCAGAAGAGACTCTGGTTTCCATGATATATATATATATATATAGTGGACGGCGTGCCACACGATCCCATAATATCATATATAAGTGGACGGCGTGCCACACGATCCCATAATATCATATATAAGTGGACGGCGTGCCACACGATCCCATAATATCATATATAAGTGGACGGCGTGCCACACGATCCCATAATATCATATATAAGTGGACGGCGTGCCACACGATCCCATAATATAGTTCATAATATCTGACTTCATATAGTAGACCCCTTCAGGGGAGAATAACAACTCAATACCTTTAACCCGGCAAGGGAGTATTCACAACACATTCTCCTTTTTAAATCCATTCTTCCTCAACTAACATATTCATGTTCGAGCTAACGCTCCAAAAGTACACCAATCGCAATTTTACCTCAACTGTTCATATTATGTGAAACTCATCAAATAAACAAGGAGCTTGTGTCACATTATTCGAATTAAAAGCAATCAAGACTCACGGTCATGCTAGACTCCGGTGCATAGATAACCGTCACCATGCCTATACACCGTACTCCACATTAGCAAGTAGCAAATATCATCCTAATCCTATTCCCTCAAGCCAAAGTTAGAACAAACACTTACCTCGAATGCTCCAAACTCAACTCACGCTTCTAGTATAGCTTTACCTCTTGATTCCACCACCAATCCGCTCGAATCTAGTCATAAGTTACTTAATCACATTAATAATTACTAAATGAATCATCCCCAATGCATGAAAATAGATTTTTCAAGGTTTTTCCCAAAAAGGTCAAAAATACCCCCGGACCCACGTGGTCGAAACTCGAGGTTCGGACCAAAACCCGGTTACCCATTCCCCCATGAATCCAAATATATGATTTGTTTTCTAATCGGACCCCAAATTGAGGTCCAACTTCTCAATTTGTAGAAAACCTAGGTTCTACCCAAAACACCCAATTTCCCCCATGAAAATCTTTGTTTTGAAGTTGAAATCATGTTAAAAGATGTTAAGAAGTGAAGAAAATGAGTTAGAAATCACTTACCAATCGTTTTAAAGAAGAAAAGTTGTTTGGAAAATCGCCTCTTAGGTTTTGGGTTTTTTAAAAAGTGGAAAAAATGACTGAAAATCCCGAATTTATATATATGCTGGGGCTGGCGTGGACCGCGCAGAAATGCACCGCGGCCGCGTGGCTACCAGCGCGGACCGCGCGGAAATGTACCGCGGCCGCGCCGAGGGAGGGAAGAAGTGGGCTCTCTCTGAACCCACCCAGCGCGGACCGCACTGATTTGGTGCGCGGCCGCGCTGGTCGACCCTCTGAACCCCACCACGCGGACCGCACAGAAAAGCACCGCGGCCGCGTGGCTGCCAGTGCGGACCGCGCGGAAATGGCCGCGGCCGCGCTGGGCCTGCAACATCTGAACCTGTATTTTTTTTTTCTAAGTCCAAGACCTCCCGGGCCCCATTCAAAACTCACCCGAGCCCTCGGGGCTCTAATACCAAACATGCACACAACCTTAAAAACATCTTACGAACTTACTCGTGCGATCAAATCGCCAAAATAACATCATATACATAGGATCAAGCCTCAAACACATGATTTTCTTTCAACTTTCACAAAAACTCAACTTCCCCATTTTAAGTCCGAAACACGTCATATGACGTCCGTTTTTAGCCAAACTTTACAGATAGTGCTTAAAACATATTTAAGACTCGTACCGGGCGTCGGAACCAAAATACGAGCCCGATACCACAGTTTTCTGATCAATTTTCTTCTTCATTTTCCTTAATTAATTTCAGAAAGCAATTTCACACAAAAATTCATTTCTCGGGCTTGGGACCTCGGAATTTGATTCCGGGCACACGCCCAAGTCCCATATTTTCCTACGGACCCTACGGGACCGTCGAATCACAGGTCCGGGTCCGAAACGAGTACAACCCACTTTCCGGCTACGCGTCCGAACTGCCACGCCAATCGAGGAAACTAAAAGCGAGGTTTTCAAGGCCTCGAAAGCGCGAAACAAGGAAGAACTACGGTGATGACCCTTCGGGTCGTCACACTTATGGACTACCCACTTTCTCTGTCATCTTTATCACAGAAAATACCCCTTCTCCGTTCAGACCCAATTCCCTTTTATCTGTTGCATTGCTCATGAACTGACATTTACCAACCTTTGTGTTTCACCGAAAATACCTTTGATCCATCCACCTAACACCCTCCACCTGTTGCATCGTGCTCTTGTGTTGACGTATACTGCACCTTTGTGTTTCTCATGAATTCCAAAGCATGTTAATTTCCATCCACTCAGTGCGCATACTATTTTTTCCTGACTTAAATCACTGGCCTTGGACTTGAAGTCTATTGTTCCCTCACTTGTCACAATTAATTTGATTTCTTCTTGGAAGACCTCGCTTGTCACTAGTTAACCACTTTTTTTGTCTCATCACAAAAAATACCTTTGACCCGTTCACCCAACATCCTCTATCTGTTGTACTGTTCACGAATTGAAATATACCAAATCTTTGTATTTCTGATAGACCCCAAAGCATGTTGATTGTTACCAACTCAGTGCACTTGTTGTTCTTTCCTGACTTATGACATTGATGTGCTGGCTAGATCCCATTTTGTGCAATTGGGAAGCTGGTGGCGAATTTTGAAATCATTTCTCACTTATTTGGACCAAACAGACTCAGGAAGAGGAAGTAAACAAGAGTAAAGGAACAGAGTAAAGGACAAAGGAAAGAGATGATTCCTAACAAGAAAACTACAAAGTAGAAACCTATCAGATGTGGATACTAACTCTAATGACCATGACATGCACCTGTGGCCTATTCTGTTGAGCAAGTCTGATGTTCAACTCCTATTATACCCCCTTAAACCGTGAAACTGGGCTTCAATGCTCCGATTATCCAATTTGATTCACAATACTTATTCGACTTGTAGTGCCCGAAGGGTTTTCACCATCAAGCCTCTCTCATTTTGTTATTTCTCTCAACTTACTGTCGCCTTACGGTGCCCGCGAGGGTTTTTACCAATAAGACTCTCTCATTTTTGATTTCTCTTAGCTCCCGTCACCTTACGGTGCCTGTGAGGTTTTCGCCAATAAGACTCTCTCATTTTTATTTTTCCTGCTTGAACTAGAGTGTTGCCCCTGACATGAATTACCTTTACCTGCTCGACTTGGAATTTCTCAAAGACTAATCAGAAGGTCTTTCTTTGGACCGTAATATGGGCTTTTGGACAGGGTTAGAAAGAAAGGGTATAAAAGGCTCAAAACAATTCAAATGGGTTAAAGTTACAACTTTCGGAATCAGATTTCTTACAACAACCACAACTTCTGCCCCAGTTTTCTTGCTTGGGGACTTTTGGATTTTTATTTTGATGGGACCGAACCGTGAGGCTGCCTACGTATCCTTAAAAATAATCAGGTCAAACGTAGTTCATGTCCTAGGAATTGCTCTGTTGTTGTTATTTTTCTTTTCTCTTTCTCTCTTCTTTTCTTTTCTTTCTTCCTTTTTCACTTTTTGTTGATTTGTTGTTTTTTCCTTTCTTCTTTTTCTTCTTTTTTTCTTTTTTTTTCTTTTCTTCTCTTTCATTTTTTCTTCTCTCCCTTTTCGTTCTTTTCTTTTCTCCTTTTCCTTTACTTATCTTTCACGCTTGTGTTTCTGATCTTTGCTACTGATTCCGAAAGAGGGGTATGAAAGAAAATAAATGAGGCTCAAAGGGGTAACGAGGGATAAAGTGTTTAGATAGAAGAACAAAATGCTTTCGTCATTCCAATCTCCAAAACATGCCAAGTGCAAACTACACAATTTAAACAAACAAAGGAAAACATTTGTAACATCTTTTGATTGCACTAGATTTGATAACCATATCCACGCATTCACCTTCTACATCTATTAATTACCAAGCCCCATTGGACAACACTCTCACTCTCATTACCACGAACGACCCCCTACAAATTTGGGGCAAACTTGCTGTTATCTTCACCCGATGCAGCATGATGCATTTTAATGGTGTATTTTTATGTTCTATCTGCCTCAGTTTCACACAACTCAGGCTTGAAGTGATCCCAAAATGCCTTCACTTATTTCCCTTAAATGTCCCTACATCTTCAACATTGTTTTCGTTGCTTCGTGACTAAACTGACTTTTAAAACCAGGTTGAGAATTACGTATGCATGTCATGTCACTAGAGTCAATCAGGAAAAGAACTATAAAAAGAAAAAAGAACTAAATGAAAATGAATAGAATTTATAGAAAACGGAAAATTGCATTAGACAGATGGTGAAAGGGTTTGGACAACAAAACAAACAAACTAAACTGGGGTAAAAAACCTAGAACAAACCTAGACAACACTAGACGGGCTACTATGACTAAACAAACTAGGCAAAATAAAAGGACAGGAGGGTTTAAGTCACAAGACAATATCTGGATTACAACCCTGAAATAACCCGAACAACAGAAATGACAACAAAATAAACCACCAAAACTCCTCCCTGGCTATCCAAGACAGGAGCGTCTTTCCAATTGCCAAGCTAGGCATCTTAGCCACTGAATTCCGCATCAACATTACTAGGACCTTCACAAACTTCCATCACATTGTTCTTAACAAATTGCTTTTAGGTTCCCTTTGCTGGCTCATTCTTAAGATCAACCTCTGATAGCACTGAAAACTTTGCAGCGCGTGGACCTTCGAGGATCTCAGAAGAATTTTCATATTCCTTTTCAAAACAAATCCTACTCACCATATGCGTCTCATTACGAACAGGCGATGGACTTTGGCTAGTGTCTGCTGCATCTGGATTTTGCACGACAATGTCACCTGCATCAATAAACTTCTGAATTGCTTTCTTCAGATTCCAACACTTCTCTATGTCATGCCCTGGGGCATCTGAGCAATATGCGCACCTTTGAGAAAAATCAAACTTCTTTGGAAGAGGGTTTGGCATTTTTATCTGGATCGGCTTCAATATGTCCAATTGCTTCAACTTTTGGAACAAACTGTCGTATGACACTCCCAATAAGGTGAAAGCCTTTTCTTTTTTCAGCAACCTCTCATTCTTAAATGCTTGATTGGGCTGAAAACCTGATCTAAGGGGTTTTCGATAGGCTCGTGGGGGTGGATAGGCATTTTGTGGAGCTGGGTACTGGGAAAGTGATGTACGATTTTGGGAGTTCTGTGGAGAGAAGTGGCATTGAGGAGGATCACCTGGTGCATCAGGATATCCATGGGGACGATGTCGAGGCTGGAAGTGTTGATCAGGAAAGCCCATCGAATCATCTTTTCTGTTTCTCTTTCTTCCACCTAAGCTTACTGGGATGTTTTGAATGTCTTTCGAACAACTTATGATTTTTCCTAACTTGATTCCCTCTTCTACTAGCTCCCCCATCTTTAACACATCTTTGAAAGGCTTTTCCAAGGTCGGGATCAAATGACCGAAGTAGGTGGGCCGTTGGGCTCGTAGGAAAAGCTCAACCATTTCTACTTCACCAATCGGGGTATTGACTCGAGCAGCTTGCTCCCTCTATCTGAGCCTAAACTCCCTAAAGCTTTCCTCTGGCTTCTTTTCCATTTTAGATAGTGAGGAGCGGTCCGGGGTAACGCCTGATACGTATTGAAAGTATCGAACAAAATCCTGAGCCTTGTCACCCAATGTAGGCCACTTACCAACATCTTGACGATTATGCCATTCCAAAGCTGCCCCAGTCAGGTTCTCACTGAAGTACGCCATTAACAAATCATCTTTCTCGCCAACATTTCTCATTTCACTGCAATAATCCCTCAAATGGTCTACCGGATCTCCACACCCATCATACAAGTTAAACCTTGGCACTTTGAATCCCGCGGGCAGGCGAACATCAGGGGACACAGACAATTCTTTGTAGGCCATGCTACCCTGGGTTCCCCTTCCTTGTTTGTTCTTTAAGGATTGTTCTATGCCTTTCAGCCTCCTGGGTATCCCATCTCGCCCTTTCTTCCTGTGAATTTTTCATTTTCAACATGAGGCCCATCCCGCGGACCCTGCTTGTATGAGTTGGGAACCTTGTGGGCAACCTCTGAGGGGTAATATTGGGCATCATGAGCTTTGAGTGGGTGTTCATTGTTGGGAATAGCATATAAGACATGAGGACCATTTTGGGGAGAGGTAATTGGAGAAAGAGTGATTGAGATACTGGGGTGGTTGGGAAAGCTGTGATAAACGGGTGGATATAGAGAATATAGAGGGTCCTCTGGCATTGTGTCCGGAGCTTGGGTAAGGGCAACATTTAGGAAGCTAGGTGGTGGCGGGGGTGGTGCCTTCCCAGTCATCCAAGCCTGATACATGTCCGCCATGTATTGTCTTAGCATATTTACCTCTTCAAACAACCCATTATCCTGTTCAACCGACTGCTCTCGGGCACCAGTATCAACCAACTCAGTTCTGTTGTTGTCTGCCATTGCTTTTTGACTTTGTGTTATAGAGAAGAGTTACCACTTTAAAAACCACGAACCAACCACCCTTCTGCTAAGAATATAACAAAATGAAGCCATCACGTTAGCGTTAGGGCATTTAACATAAGATAATCTCACTTTATGTGCAATGCACCTAACCACAATTATCGGTTCTAAAATGACTTCGAGGGTACAAAGGTCTGTTGGCATCATCCCAATTTGTTCATTTCAACCTTCTTTTTTCTTTGTTTTTCTAGCACTTCTTAGCTCGTTCATTTTCCTTCCCTTTCTTTCTGATTGTCGCTCTTTTCTTCCTTCTCAATTCTCACCTCCCATAATTTCACCATCTTTTTCTCTCTTTTTTTCTCTTTTTTTCTTCTTTTCCTTTTTTAAAAAAATAAAAAAAAATAATTCGATCGAACCCTATGTAGGTTGCCTAGGTATCATGACGCCGCATGAATCAGATCTTTGCGTAGTTCGGGAATCAAGGAAACAAACTAACGTTCTTTTTCTTTTTACCTTAATGACTACTCTGATGAGAAAAGGGAAATAAAAGAAACAAATCTCTTTTTTTTTTTTGAATTTTCTAGATTTAATGTTCTATAACCTATTCTAAACTCAAGCTTAACGAGTATATATTTTGCTTTTTTTTTCTTTTTTTTGAAACAAACACTCCATGAGAAATTATTAAGGAAAACCCTAGAAGAGAAAACAAAAATATTTTTTTTAGGAAGAAGATCGAAAGAATAAACCACGGAAAAATATTTTAAATTTTCATTTGATATCCTAACACAAGATTTCGCAGCAAGCAATGAAAAAGGTAAAACAAAATGTTTTTGGATTTCAATTTTGATTGCCTAAAGGAAAAATTCTAATGATAAACAAAAGATAAAGTATGTTTTTTTTCTATGTACAATATCCTAAAGTTCTAATGAAGATAAAAACAATTTTATTTTCATCCTTCATTAATTTCCCCAAAGAAACACCTCAAAAGAAATTTTTTTTGGATTTTGGAATTAACACCTTAAAGAAAGCTTTTAACGAAGTACTAAAATAAAATTCTCTCTTTTTTGTTTTGAATTTTGGTCCTAATATACTAAAGGAAACACAAAATAATTCATTTTAAGTCCTAGATATTAATTTCCTAAAGGAGAAACAACCTCAAATTGTTTTCATTTCTAGAATTAGTATTCTAAAGAAAACTTACAACACATTTTTTCAAATATAAAACAGAAAATAACAATAATAAAAAGACTTGACATTACTGTACAAAAGTAGAAAGTAAAAGACGACATAAAATGAGGAACAGACTCAAAACATAAAAATAAAACAAATCTCCTTAAGCAACTCCTGACTGAGTGATCCTGACCGGATGGTCACGGGGTGTCAGCCATGCTCAAACTTCGGTAAATAAATCCACACCTGTATGAGAAAACTTTAACCAATACTATGTGAGATAATAACACTCCCTATTAGACACATGCAAGACATAATTGGGACTAATTTTGCAAAATGACTTATTTGGCCAAAAGGTGGCTAGAAATGCAAAATTTGGCTAAGACACCGCAAAGTCAAGAACTTAAGATTTACAAGGAAGACCGGACCCTATGTGGGTTGCCTACATATCCCGCCCTGAGAGACGAGAATAAGGTTTGCGTAGTTCGGGCAAATTGGATACGGGCGAAGAATAATAAAAAAAACCACTAATTCATAGAAATCACATTTTTTCTTGTTTTTTCTTGAAAAATGACAAAAAATGCAAAATCTTTTTGGATTTTCTTTTTCTCTTTTTTTTTTTTGATTTTTGATTTTTGAAAATAATGAAAAAGTGCAAAATCATTTTTTGAATTTTTCATGTTTTTTTTTTGTCTTTTTCTTAAAAATGTAACAAAAAACATAACTAGACCCTACTTGCATTATTTTCACACTTCCCCTTCTCTTTTTTTTTTCTTTCTTCTTTCTTTTTTTCATTGTTTTTTTTTTCTTTTTTTCATTTCTTCATTTACCCTCAGTTATCATTGGTCCGCCAAATGACCCTTTTACCCTTGACTAAATGCAACATGTAGCACATAAGATGCATCAGGATGGTCTTTTTTATTTTTGGTATACCTGTCCTAGACAGACCCAACCCCTGTGTTGAGTCTCCAAAGTTAAATGCACATGATGCAAGCAAACGTTCCTACTAGGGATCCGACATGAGGTCTTGTTGTACTAGGTTCAAAATCTGGGTTTATTGTTCTAGATCTGGCTTACCCGAGCGGACAGCTCGAGCCGAGGGGGGGTAGCGTACCGGGAATACAGAAGCTTCACCGGCTTTGCAACTTGTCCGAACCTCGTTCTAAATTTGGGATATGACTCTAACAGAAAAGAAGTCACACGAAGTGCACACTTCTTCATGATTTAGAAGACTCAGAGAGAAGGGGGATTTCGCAACAGTTTATATACAGTTCACGGAATATCAAAGCGGTAAAAGCAATCAATTAGCACATTAGGCCCAAATCATGTAATAAAATCAGATAATGGATAAAGCCAACTATAACAATTATTCTAAGCTCGAATTCTTGAACCATGAACCAGAGATTCTGGGTTCGATCCCCAGCAGAGTCGCCAGAGCTGTCACACCTCCTTTTTTCCTTACACCCCGGAAGGGTATAAATAAAGGAGTTTTTCCAATTAAAGGGCAATCGGAACATGATTTATTGTTAAAAGATTCAGAGTCGCCACTTGGGAGATTTATGGTGTCCCAAGTCACCGGTTCGAATCCCGAGTCGAGGAAAAGGTTGACTCTGTAATACAGTCCAACAACAACAACAACAACAACGACCCAGTATAATCCCACAAGTGGGGTATGGGGAGGGTAATATGTACGCAGACCTTACCCCTACCCCGAAGGGCAGAGAGGCTGTTTCCAGGAGACCCTCGGCTCAAAAAGCAACAGGAGCCGATATATTAGTACCATAAAAATGCATAATAAAATAACAACAATATATAAGAGATATGAAATACAGAATACGAAATACGAAATAGATGGCTAGTATAGTAAAACTAGAAGGTAAAGCCCTGCATCAATACAGTCCGCGAACCAGAAATCCGAGTAAGGAATTCTGTTAACCCGGGAGAAGGTGTTAGGCATTCCCGGATTCCGTGGTTTTAGCATGGTCGCTCAACTGTTATAATTGGCCTATTATCTAATTTTAGAACATTTTGAACCTATATACATTTTAACTTTATAACCGCTCTTATTCATTTTAAGGAAGATTTTAACGTCAACCAAAATACATCTTTTGACCGCGCCACATGAAATGCACCCGCAGTCTGAGACATATTCTATTTGACGTTGTTAAGATTTGGATTTGGGTCACATGAAATGCACACCCGAATTTATAACATATTTATTTCTACTATCATTATTCAAAATTATAGTAGGGTCACATGAAATGCACACCCGGATTTTAGCACAACCATAATCATCAAAAACTTCACAATAAGTATACAAGGAAAAACTTTATAGAATAGAAAAAACGAACCTTAATATTGAATCTGAAATTTGAATTACCGGACAACTTTGAAACTCGTTAATGCACAAGATCGCCAATAGGACCTCGGCTGCCTCGAATCGACTCTTTCTATTTTGGCCATTTAAGAGCTAAACTGCAAGAGTCTTTCCATTTCGGCAAACAGCTCGCCACTAAATTCAACTTGGAATTGTTGCTTTAATTTGAATCCTTGACAAAATTAATATGATGATGCTTTCTGAAGTAGAGGCAATTTATTGTCCACAAAACAAACCATCACTACATCTATTTTAATTTACTTCACGTCTTGCACGAGATTCCCACATAAGAATTTATAATGCCTCAAAGAACTTGTCAACATATGAAGAAAGACTACCACCCCCACTTACGCCAGCCTTTGAAATACCAATGCTTGCGTGTATTTTACTGTAAACAATTTTCTTCGCCAGCATATGCAGCATCCATAATATAGCAGCAATAGTTCTTCAGTATTCAAGAAAATATAAAGCCTCCAACGAACAACATCGCCGGAACATTAAAACCCAGCCGGATATTTTCCATAAATGGCCAAAATTACAGTATATCAACAAATGACTAGAACTCGACCGAGAAATACATTAACAACACTAGCAAGACCTCTGCTAACCGGAACTCGAAACCTCGCCGTGAAGCTCAAACAAGCTCGAATGAACAAACTCAATGACCTCGAACGGGACGATGACTGGAAACTTCTCACGTTTCCGTCACTGTTTTTGCTGCATTTCCGGCCAGTTATGGTAGCGGCAGATGTGGGATGGTGGAACGGTAGCAGTGTATGTGTGTGTGTGTGTGTTCGCCGGCTTCAGTGGTGGTCGTCGGTGGTTGAAGACGGAGATGGGGTGCTATATGCTGAAGGAGAGGATGAAGAAGGGTCGGCTACTATTGTGCATGGCTGTTCATGGTGTAGGCTGGTCATTTGGATAGAACAGCATCGCCGACAGTGTAGGGTCATTTGGACAGGAACAACGACGCGCAGGGGAGGGTCTAGGGGTCGACGCGAGGGGGTGGGGTGGCATTCTCTGGTATTGGTTTTGAGATGTGCAGCCTTTGCATTTTGTTTTGGTTCTTCAGCCTTCTTCATTTCGATCATGCGCAGCTTTTGCTGCTTTTCGTTCCAACTTCTTAAACGAAGAAGCTTTCTTCGTTGGTGAAGAAGAGATCCGATGGGGGGGGGGTCCCTGTTGAAACAAAAGCTGTGCAGCTTTTCTTTTTAGCCTTTTGTTCGTTTCCTCTCCTTTAGTCTTAAGCCTTCTTTTTATATTGTAGGTTTTTGGTAGGGTTTTTAGGTTAAGGTGTATGGGCCTAGGAATTATGGGCTTGGCAATTGTGGGCTAGGTCCAAAATTAAGCCTAAAAATGTGTTGCTCGAGCCCAAGTTCTATTCTTTTGCTGCGAACGAGATTAAAAATACAGGCCCATTTGTTAATTATTCCTACTATTCAAATAATTATTAAAATAAAACTAGCTATTAAAGCAAATCTATTTTTGGTATTTTCCAATACCATATTAAAATAAAAATACGATATTATTGTTGTATATATTTTTTTTAAGATTTCTTTTTAGAATAAAAATAACTACAAAACATTAATGAACCTATTTTTGTGATTTTTTGTTTTCTTGTAATAAAATAAAGTAAAAGAGTCAAAATTACTTAAAATATCTATATTATGCCTAAATTAAATATTTTACGCTAATATAAAAAAAATCTTGGGGAGGGTCAAAAATCACATGTCTAAAGCTGCCCCTCTTTGAGTGGAAACGCGCAGAGTTTTCAGACAAAGACTGACTAGACAAGTTTTTTGACCTGACCCTTATTTGGAGAAACTAAAACTAAGAGAGGGGGGAATGTGACCGAGCCCTGGTATCTGGGCTGCCTACATATCCTTGGCTATAAAGGAATCAGGCCACGTGTAGTTCAGAGATGAGTGAGATGACGGAGTATGCCGAGGTGGAGATCCGATCGAGGTGCCATTCCGCCGAGGTTCCGGTCCGCGGTCCGTGTTATTACATCAAAAATCAAATGAAAAAGTCTAACTAAACCTTTCAACTACGAGTTACAAGGTTCCTATCAATAAGTCTTCTGAAGCTTGATCTTGAGTCTTGAATGGTTCTTCATGCAGACTTTAGATTTGAACCTTGGCGCTTGTTAGCTGCAGGTGCTAGCTCGTTCTTCTACAGCCTCTGGATCAAGACCGGACATGTAGTGCTTGTGACTTCCATCATGTCTTAAGCAGTTCACATCTTTCATCAATTTCTGTATTTGGATTCATTTCTTGCCTTTCTCTCATTTTCTTTATTGTGACTAACTTCTGTTGATCACCTCGGACTGTTGACTTGTACTTGCCGCGAGATTCTTTGGTTGCTGACTTGAATTGCAATCTGAGATGCTTTTCCTTTTCTTCAGGTGGACGCCTGACTGTTGAACTCGAACCGTCTTCTCTTGTTACTTTACACTGTTTTCCCTTGCACCTTGAACCACTTGCCCTGAAACTTGAACTGTCTTCCTTCGAAACTGCTTTCCTTAGAAACTTGATTTGTCTCCCCTTGTTCTCCAGTGGGTGCCTGATTACAACAAAATAGACAAAACAACAAAATTTTTCTGCCCAAGTTTGCACTAGGAAGATTTGTGAGTTGTTAGCAAAATTGTAAACCACTTGTACTATTGATGCAATGATGAAATTAAACTAAAGAATAGACTAGGAAAACTATAAACTAAGCTTGACTAAATAAAAACTAACCCTATTCTTCAGGCGGGGCCCCTGACTGCTAACTTGAAATGTATTCCCTGCTCTCCAGGCGGGCTCCTGACCGCTGAACTTGAAATGTATTCCCTGCTCTTCAGGCGGGCTCCTGACTGCTAAACTTGAATGTATTCTCTGCTCTCCAGGCGGGCTCCTGACTGCTAACTAGAAATGTATTCCCTGCTCTCCAGGAGGGCTCCTGACTGCTAAACTTAAATGTATTCCCTACTCTCCAGGCGGGCTCCTAACTGCTAAACTTGAATGTATTCCCTACTCTCCAGGAGGGCTCCTAACTGCTAACTTGAAATGTATTCTCTGCTCTCCAGGCGGGCTCCTGACTTCAAAAAAATAGACAAAACAAAGAAAATTTTCTGCCCCGCCTTGGTGGCTGGGCACCGATGTAAGTGTAAAACGGATCACATTACCAAATATCAATAAGATCTTGAAAGCTAAAACTTGAATTGTACTCCCTTGTTCTCCAGGAGGGCTCCTAATTGCTGACTTGAAAGTATTCCCTGCTTTCCAGGCGGGCTCCTGACTTCAACTTGAAAGTGCTCCCTGCTCTCCAGGCGGGCTCCTGACTTCAAGATAGATAAAACAAAGAATTTGAAAGCTAAAATTTAAATTGTACTCCCTTGTTCTCCAGGTGGGCTCCTGACTGCTACGCTTGAAAGTATTTCCTGCTCTCCAGGCGGGCTCCTAACTTCAACTTGAAATGTATTCCCTGCTCTCCAGGCGGTCTCCTGACTTCAACATAGACAAACCAAAGAATTTGAAAGCTAAAACTTAAATTGTACCCCCTTGTTCTCCAGGCGGGCTCCTGACTGCCAACTTGAAAGTATTCCCTGCTTTCTAGGCGGGCTCCTGACTTCAACTTGAAATGTATTCCCTGCTCTCCGGCGGTCTCCTGACTTCAACATAGACAAAACAAAGAATTTGAAAGCTAAAATATAAATTTAACTCCATTATTCTCCAGGCGGGCTCCTGACTTCTATGCTTGAATGTATTCCCTGCTTTCCAGGCGGGCTCCTGATTGCGGACTTGAAATGTATTCCCTGCTCTCCAGGCGGGCTCCTGACTTCAAATAGACAAAACAAAGAATTTGAAAGCTAAAACTTAAATTGTACTCCCTTGTTCTCCAGGCGGGCTCCTGACTGCTACGCTTGAATGTATTCCCTGCTCTCCAGGCGGGCTCCTGACTTCAACTTGAAATGTATTCCCTGCTCTCTAGGCGGGCTCCTGACTTCAACATAGACAAAAGAAAGAGTTTGAAAGATAAAACTTAAATTGTACTCCCTTGTTCTCCAGGCGGGCTCCTAACTGCTGCGCTTGAAAGTATTCCCTGCTCTCCAGGCGGGCTTCTAATTGCTGACTTGAAATGTATTCCCTGCTCTCCAGGCGGGCTCCTGACTTCAAATAGACAAAACAAAGAATTTGAAAGCTAAAACTTAAATTGTACTCCCTTGTTCTCCAGGCGGGCTCCTAACTGCTACGCTTGAAAGTTTTCCCTGCTCTCCAGGCGGGCTCCTGACTTCAACTTGAAATGTATTCCCTACTCTCCAGGCGGGCTCCTGACTTCAACATAGACAAAACAAAGAGTTTGAAAGATAAAATATAAATTGTACTCCCTTGTTCTCCAGGCGGGCTCCTGACTGCTGCGCTTGAAAGTATTCCCTACTCTCCAGGCGGGCTCCTGATTGCTAACTTGAAATGTATTCCCTACTCTCCAGGCGGGCTCCTGACTTCAAATAGACAAAACAAAGAATTTGAAAGCTAAAACTTAAATTGTACTCCCTTGTTCTCCAGGCGGGCTCCTGACTGCTACGTTTGAATGTATACCTTGCTTTCCAGGTGGGCTCCTGATTGCTGACTTGAAATGTATTCCCTGCTCTCCGGCGGGTTCCTGACTTCAACATAGACAAAACAAAGAATTTGAAAGCTAAAATTTAAGTTGTACTCCCTTGTTCTCCAGGCGGGATCCTGACTGCTACGCTTGAATGTATTCCCTGCTTTCCAGGCGGGCTCCTAATTGCTGACTTGAAATGTATTCCCTACTCTCCAGGCGGGCTCCTGACTTCAAATAGACAAAACAAAGAATTTGAAAGCTAAAACTTAAATTGTACTCCCTTGTTCTACAGGCGGGCTCCTGACTGCTACGCATGAAAGTATTCCCTGCTCTCCAGGCGGGCTCCTGACTTCAACTTGAAATGTATTCCCTGCTCTCCAGGCGGGCTCCTGACTTCAACATAGACAAAACAAAGAGTTTGAAAGATAAAATTTAAATTGTACTCCCTTGTTCTCTAGGCGGGCTCCTGACTGCTACGCTTGAATGTATTCCCTGCTCTCCAAGCGGGCTCCTGATTGCTGACTTGAAATGTATTCCCTGCTCTCCATGCGGGCTCCAAAATTCAAATAGACAAAACAAAGAATTTGAAAGCTAAAAAATAAATAGTACTCTCTTGTTCTCCAGGCGGGCTCCTGACTGCTACGCTTGAAAGTATTTCCTGCTCTCCAGGCGGGCTCCTGACTTCAACTTGAAATGTATTCCCTACTCTCCGGCGGGCTCCTGACTTCAATATAGACAAAACAAAGAATTTGAAAACTAAAATTTAAATTGTACTCCCTTGTTTTCCAGGCGGGCTCCTGACTGCTACGCTTGAATGTATTCGCTGCTTTCCAGGCGGGCTCCTGATTGCTGACTTGAAATGTATTCCCTGCTCTCCAGGCGGGCTCCTGATTTCAAATAGACAAAACAAAGAATTTGAAAGCTAAACTTAAATTGTACTCCCTTGTTCTCCAGACGGGCTCCTGACTGCTACGCTTGAAAGTATTCCCTGCTCTCCAGGCGAGCTCCTGACTTCAACTTGAAATGTATTCCCTGCTCTCCAGGAGGGCTCCTGACTGCTAAACTTAAATGTATTCCCTGCTCTCCAGGCGGACTCCTGACTACTAAACTTGAATGTATTCCCTACTCTCCAGGAGGTCTCCTAACTGCTAACTTGAAATGTATTCTCTGCTCTCCAGGCGGGCTCCTGACTTCAAAAAAATAGACAAAACAAAGAAAATTTTCTGCCCCGGCTTGGTGGCTGGGCACCGATGTAAGTGTAAAACGGATCACATTACCAAATATCAATAAGAACTTGAAAGCTAAAACTTGAATTGTACTCCCTTGTTCTCCAGGAGGGCTCCTGATTGCTGACATGAAAGTATTCCCTGCTTTCTAGGCGGGCTCCTGACTTCAACTTGAAAATGCTCCCTGCTCTCCCGGCGGGCTCCTGACTTCAAGATAGACAAAACAAGGAATTTGAAAGCTAAAATTTAAATTGTACTCCCTTGTTCTCCAGGCGGGCTCCTGACTGCTACGCTTGAAAGTATTCCCTGCTCTCCAGGCAGGCTCCTGACTTCAACTTGAAATGTATTCCCTGCTCTCCATGAGGTCTCCTGACTTCAACATAGACAAACCAAAGAATTTGAAAGCTAAAACCTAAATTGTACCCCCTTGTTCTCTAGGCGGGCTCCTTACTGCCAACTTGAAAGTATTCCGTGCTTTCTAGGCGGGCTCCTGACTTCAACTTGAAATGTATTCCCTGCTCTCCGGCGGGCTCCTGACTTCAACATAGACAAAACAAAGAATTTGAAAGCTAAAATATTAATTGTACTCCCTTGTTCTCCAGGCGGGCTTCTGACTGCTACGCTTGAATGTATTCCCTGCTTTCCAGGCGGGCTCCTGATTGCGGACTTGAAATGTATTACCTGCTCACCAGGCGGGCTCTTGACTTCAAATAGACAAAACAAAGAATTTGAAAGCTAAAACTTAAATTGTACTCCCTTGTTCTCCAGGCGGGCTCCTGACTGCTACGCTTGAAAGTATTCCCTGCTCTCCAGGCGGGCTCCTGACTTCAACTTGAAATGTATTCCCTGCTCTCCAGGCGGGCTCCTGACTTCAACATAGACAAAACAAAGAATTTGAAAGCTAAAACTTAAATTGTACTCCCTTGTTCTCCAGGCGGGCTCCTGAACTGCTGCGCTTGAAAGTATTCCCTGCTCTCCAGGCGGGCTCCTAACTGCTGACTTGAAATGTATTCCCTGCTCTCCAGGCGGGCTCCAGACTTCAAATAGACAAAACAAAGAATTTAAAAGCTAAAACTTAAATTGTACTCCCTTGTTCTCCAGGCGGGCTCCTGACTGCTACGCTTGAAAGTATTCCCTGCTCTTCAGGCGGGCTCCTAACTTCAACTTGAAATGTATTCCCTACTCTCCAGGCGGGCTCCTGACTTCAACATAGACAAAACAAAGAGTTTGAAAGATAAAACATAAATTTTATTCCCTTGTTCTCCAGGCGGGCTCCTGACTGCTGCGCTTGAAAGTATTCCCTGCTCTCCAGGCGGGCTCTTGATTGCTAACTTGAAATGTATTCCCTGCTCTCCAGGCGGGCTCCTAACTTCAAA
This sequence comes from Nicotiana sylvestris, assembly GCF_000393655.2. Taxonomy (NCBI): domain Eukaryota; kingdom Viridiplantae; phylum Streptophyta; class Magnoliopsida; order Solanales; family Solanaceae; genus Nicotiana; species Nicotiana sylvestris. The sequence continues at coordinate 110,730,553 of NC_091064.1, forward strand.
TAGACAAAACAAAGAATTTGAAAGCTAAAACTTAAATTGTACTCCCTTGTTCTCCAGGCGGGCTCTTGACTGCTACGCTTGAATGTATTCCTTGCTTTCCAGGCGGGCTCCTGATTGCTGACTTGAAATGTATTCCCTGCTCTCCGGCGGGCTCCTGACTTCAACATAGACAAAACAAAGAATTTGAAAGGTAAAATTTAAATTGTACTCCCTTGTTCTCCAGGTGGGCTCCTGACTGCTACGCTTGAATGTATTCCCTGCTTTTCAGGCGGGCTCCTGATTGCTGACTTGATATGTATTCCCTACTCTCCAGGCGGGCTTCTGACTTCAAATAGACAAAACAAAGAATTTGAAAGCTAAAACTTAAATTGTACTCCCTTGTTCTACAGGCGGGCTCCTGACTGCTACGCTTGAAAGTATTCCCTGCTCTCCAGGCGGGCTCCTAACTTCAACTTGAAATGTATTCCCTGCTCTCCAGGCGGGCTCCTGACTTCAACATAGTCAAAACAAAGAGTTTGAAAGATAAAACTCAAATTGTACTCCCTTGTTCTCCAGGCGGGCTCCTGACTGCTACGCTTGAATGTATTCCCTACTCTCCAGGCGGGCTCCTGATTGCTGACTTGAAATGTATTCCCTGCTCTCCAGGCGGGCTCCTGACTTCAAATAGACAAAACAAAGAATTTGAAAGATAAAACTTAAATTGTACTCCCTTGTTCTCCAGGAGGGCTCCTAACTGCTACTCTTGAAAGTATTTCCTGCTCTCCAGGCGGGCTCCTGACTTCAACTTGAAATGTATTCCCTACTCTCTGGCGGGCTCCTGACTTCAATATAGACAAAACAAAGAATTTGAAAACTAAAATTTAAATTGTACTCCCTTGTTTTCCAGGCGGGCTCCTGACTGCTACGCTTGAATGTATTCGCTGCTTTCCAGGAGGGCTCCTGATTGCTGACTTGAAATGTATTCCCTGCTCTCCAGGCGGGCTCCTGACTTCAAATAGACAAAACAAAGAATTTGAAAGCTAAAACTTAAATTGTACTCCCTTGTTCTCCAGACGGGCTCCTGACTGCTACGCTTGAAAGTATTCCCTGCTCTCCAGGCGGGCTCCTGACTTCAACTTGATATGTATTCCCTGCTCTCCAGGCGGGCTCCTGACTTCAACATAGACAAACCAAAGAGTTTGAAAGATAAAACTTAAATTGTACTCCCTTGTTCTCCAGGCGGGCTCCTAACTGCTACGCTTGAATGTATTTCCTGCTCTCCGGGCGGGCTCCTGACTGCTGACTTGAAATGTATTCCCTGCTCTCCAGGCGGGCTCTTGTCTTCAAATAGACAAAACAAAAAATTTGAAAGCTAAAACTTAAATTGTACTCCCTTGTTCTCCAGGAGGGCTCCTAACTGCTATGCTTGAAAGTATTCCCTGCTCTCCAGGCGGGCTCCTGACTTCAACTTGAAATGTATTCCCTGCTCTCCAGGCGGGCTCCTGACTTCAACATAGACAAAACAAAGAGTTTGAAAGCTAAAACTTAAATTGTACTCCCTTGTTATCGAGGCAGGCTCCTGAATGTTGCTTTTGAAAGTATTCCCTGCTCTCCTGTCAGGCACCTGACTTCAACTTGGAATGTATTCCCTACTCTCCAGACGGGCTCCTGACTTCAACAAAACAGACAAAAACAAAGAAAATTTTCTGCCTTAGTTTGGTGGCTGGGGACAGATGTGATTGTAAAACTAAATCATATTACCAAGTATTACTAAGGATTTGAAAGCTAGGTCCTATTATTCAGGGGGGTCCTGACAACTCTTAACTAAACGACAATTTAAAATCTAAGTTATATCTTCTACAGGTGTGAGTTCTGCTAAATCTTGCTATCTAAGAGGATCTTTTAACTACTCCCCATTATCCAGGAGGGTCCTGAAAATCAAAAGTCCAATTTTATCTTAAGAGTGACAACTTTTATAGCTGAATTATACTACCCTACAACAGATTTTACGCTAAATATTGTTATCTAATCGAAATCTTAAAGCTAAGTCCCATTATTCAGGAGGGTCCTGAAAACTCTTAATTGATTCTTATCTCAAGCATGCAAACTTCTAAACCAACTTATATTCCTTTAGGATACATTTATGCTATATTATGCTATTTCTAAACTTTAAACTAGGTCCCATTTTCCAGGAGGGTCCTGAATATCAAAAAACAAACCTGTTTGGTGACTGCCTTTCTCCACGGAGGGTTTCTTCGGAAATACCGAAATGTTCTGCCCCTATTTCAAATCAAAGAAAAATCTTGTCAGTTTGAAAATATGGTGGTTGGTTTGTGTCCTTGACTTTGAGGGCGATTGCTCCTTCACTTCCCATGATAACTGATTTCCACTCGAGGACCTTGCTTGCTTATGGACTACCCACTTTCTCTGTCATATTTATCATAGAAAATACCCCTTCTCCATTCAGACCCAATTCCCTTTTATCTATTGCATTGCTCATGAACTGACATTTACCAACCTTTGTGTTTCACCGAAAATACCTTTGATCCGTCCACCTAACACCCTCAACCTGTTGCATCGTGATCTTGTGTTGACGTATACTACACCTTTGTATTTCTCATGAATTCCAAAGCATGTTAATTTCCATCCACTCAGTGCGCATGCTATTTTTTCCTGACTTAAATCACTGGCCTTGGACTTGAAGTCTATTGTTCCCTCACTTGTCACAATAACTTTGATTTCTGCTTGGAAGACCTCGCTTGTCACTAGTTAACCACTTTCTTTGTCTCATCACAGAGAATACCTTTGACCCGTTCACCCAACATCCTCTATCTGTTGCACTGTTCACGAATTGAAATATACCAAATCTTTGTGTTTCTGATAGACCCCAAAGCATGTTGATTGTTACCAACTCAGTGCACTTGTTGTTCTTTCCTGACTTATGACATTGATGTGCTGGCTAGATCCCATTTTGTGCAATTGGGAAGCTGGTGGCGAATTTTGAAATCATTTCTCACTTATTTGGACAAAATAGACTCAGGAAGAGGAAGTAAACAAGAGTAAAGGAACAGAGTAAAGGACAAAGGAAAGAGATGATTCCTAACAAGAAAACTACAAAGTAGAAACCTATCAGATGTGGATACTAACTCTAATGACCATGACATGCACCTGTGGCCTATTCTGTTGAGCAAGTCTGATGTTCAACTCCTGTTATACCCCCTTAAACCGTGAAACTAGGCTTCAATGCTCTGATTATCCAATCTGATTCACAATCCTTATTCGACTTGTAGTTCCCGAAGGGTTTTCACCATCAAGCCTCTCTCATTTTGTTCTTTCTCTCAACTTACTGTCGCCTTACAGTGCCCGCGAGGGTTTTCACCAATAAGACTCTCTCATTTTTGATTTCTCTCAGCTCCCGTCGCCTTACGGTGCCTGTGAAGGTTTTCACCAATAAGACTCTCTCATTTTATTTCTCTCAACTCTCGTCGCCTTACGGTGCCTGTGAGGTTTTCGCCAATAAGACTCTCATTTTATTTTTCCTGCTTGAACCAGAGTGTTGCCCCTAACATGAATTACCTTTATCTGCTCGACTTGGCATTTCTCAAAGACTAATCAGAAGGTCTTTCTTTGGACCGTAATATGGGCTTTTGAATAGGGTTAGAAAGAAAGGGTATAAAAGGCTCAAAACAATTCAAATGGGTTAAAGTTACAACTTTCGGAATCAGATTTCTTACAACAACCACAACTTCTGCCCCAGTTTTCTTGCTTGGGGACTTTTGGAGTTTTATTTAGATGGGACCGAACCGTGAGGCTGTCTACGTATCCTTAAAAGGAATCAGATCAAACGTAGTTCATGTTATAGGAATTGCTCTGTTGTTGTGATTTTTCTTTTCTCTTTCTCTCTTCTTTTCTTTTCTTTCTTCCTTTTTCACTTTTTGTTGATTTGTTGTTTTTTTCCTTTCTTCTTTTTCCTCTTTTTTTTTCTTTTCTTCTCTTTTTTTTCTTCTCTTTCATTTTTTCTTCTCTCCCTTTTCGTTCTTTTCTTTTCTCCTTTTCCTTTACTTATCTTTCACGCTTGTGTTTCTGATCTTTGTTACTGATTCCGAAAGAGGGGTATAAAACAAAATAAATGAGGCTCAAAGGGGTAATGGGGGATAAAGTGTTTAGGTAGCAGAACAAAATGCCTTCGTCATTCCAATCTCCAAAACATGCCAAGTGCAAACTAAACAATTTAAACAAACAAAGGAAAACATTTGTAACATCTTTTGATTGCACTATATTTGATAACCATATTCACACATTAGCCTTCTACATCTATTAATTACCAAGCCCCATTGGACAACACTCTCACTCTCATTACCACAAACGACCCCCTACAAATTTGGGGCAAACTTGCCGTTATCTTCACCCGATGCAGCATGATGCATTTTAATGGTGTATTTTTATGTTCTATCTGCCCCAATTTCACACAACTCAGGCTTGAAGTGATCCCAAAATGTCTTCACTTATTTCCCTCAAATGTCCCTACATCTTCAACATTGTTTTCGTTGCTTCGTGACTAAACTGACTTTTAAAACCAGGTTGAGAATTACGTATGCATGCCATGTCACTAGAGTCAATCAGGAAAAGAACTATAAAAAGAAAAGAGAACTAAATAAAAATGAATAGAATTTATAGAAAACGGAAAATTGCATTAGACAGATGGTGAAAGGGTTTGGACAACAAAACAAACAAACTAAACTGGGGTAACAAACCTAGAACAAACCTAGACAACACTAGACGGGCTACTATGACTAAACAAACTAGGCAAAATAAAAGGACAGGAGGGTTTGAGTCACAAGACAATATCTGGATTACAACCCTGAAATAACCCGGACAACAGAAATGACAACAAAATAAACCACCAAAACTCCTCCCTGGCTAACCAAGACAGGAGCGTCTTTCCAATTTCCAAGCTCGGCATCTTAGCCACTGAATTCCGCATCAACATTACTAGGACCTTCACAAACTTCCATCACATTGTTCTTAACAAATTGCTTTTGGGTTCCCTTTGCTGGCTCGTTCTTAAGATCAACCTCTGATAGCACTGAAAACTTTGCAGCGTGTGGAGCTTCGAGGATCTCAGAAGAATTTTCATATTCCTTTTCAAAACAAATCATACTCACCATATGCGTCTCATTACGAACAGGCGATGGACTTTGGCTAGTGTCTGCTGCATCTGGATTTTGCACGACAATGTCACCTGCATCAATAAACTTCTAAATTGCTTTCTTCAGATTCCAACACTTCTCTATGTCATGCCCTGGGGCATCTGAGCAATATGCGCACCTTTGAGAAAAATCAAACTTCTTTGGAAGAGGGTTTGGCATTTTTATCTGGATCGGCTTCAACATGTCCAATTGCTTCAACTTTTGGAACAAACTGGCGTATGACACTCCCAATGGGGTGAAAGCCTTTTCTTTTTTCAGCAACCTCTCATTCTTAAATGCTTGATTGGGCCGAAAACCTGATCCATGGGGTTTTCGATAGGCTCGTGGGGGTGGATAGGCATTTTGTGGAGCTGGGTAATGGGAAAGTAATGTACAATTTTGGGAGTTCTATGGAGAGAAGTGGCATTGGGGAGGATCACCCGGTCCATCAAGATATCCATGGGGACGATGTCGAGGCTGGAAGTGTTGATCAGAAAAGCCCATCGAATCATCTTTTCTGTTTCTCTTTCTTCCACCCAAGCTTACTGGGATGTTTTGAATGTCTTTCGAACAACTTATGATTTTTCCTGACTTGATTCCCTCTTCTACTAGCTCCCCCATTTTTAACACATCGTTGAAAGGCTTTTCCAAGGTCAGGATCAAATGACCGAAGTAGGTGGACCGTTGGGCTCGTAGGAAAAGCTCAACCATTTCTACTTCACCAATCGGGGTATTGACTCGAGCAGCTTGCTCCCTCCATCTGAGCCCAAACTCCCTAAAGCTTTCCTCTGGCTTCTTTTCCATTTTAGATAGGGAGGAGCGGTCCGGGGTAACGGCTGATATGTATTGAAAGTATCGAACAAAATCCTGAGCCTTGTCACCCAATGTAGGCCACTTACCAACATCTTGACGATTATGCCATTCCAAAGCTGCCCCAGTCAGGTTCTCACTGAAGTACTCCATCAACAAATCATCTTTCTCGCCAACATTTCTCATTTCACTGCAATAATCCCTCAAATGGACTATCAGATCTCTACACCCATCATACAAGTTAAACCTTGGCACTTTGAATCCCGCGGGCAGGCGAACGTCAGGGGACACAGACAATTCTTTGTAGGCCATGCTACCCTGGGTTCCCCTTCTTTGTTTGTTCTTTAAGGATTGTTCTATGCCTTTCAGCCTCATGGGTATCCCATCTCGCCCTTTTCTTCCTGTGAATTTTTCATTTTCAACATGAGGCCCATCCCGCGGACCCTTCTTGTATTAGTTGGGAACCTTGTGGGCAACCTCTGAGGGGTAATATTGGGCATCATGAGCTTTGAGTGGGTGTTCATTGTTGGGAATAACAGATAAGACATGAGGGCCATTTTGGGGAGAGGTAATTGGAGGAAGAGTGATTGAGATACTGGGGTGGTTGGGAAAGCTGTGATAAGCGGGTGGATATAGAGAATATGGAGGGTCCTCTGGCATTGTGTCCGGAGCTTGGGTAAGGGCAACATTTAGGAAGCTAGGTGGTGGCGGGGGCGGTGCCTTCCCAGTCATCCAAGCCTGATACATGTACGCCATGTGTTGTCTTAGCATCTTTACCTCTTCAAACAACCCATTATCCTGTTCAACCGACTGCTTTCGGGCACCGGTATCAACCAACTCAGTTTTGTTGTTGTCTGCCATTGCCTTTTGACTTTGTGTTATAGAGAAGAGTTACCACTTTAAAAACCACAAACCAACCACCCTTCTGCTATGAATATAACAAAATGAAGCCATTACGTTAGCGTTAGGGCATATAACAAAAGATAATCTCACTTTATGTGCAATGCACCTAACCACAGTTATCGGTTCTAAAATGACTTCGAGGGTACAAAGGTCTGTTGGCATCATCCCAATTTGTTCATTTCAACCTTCTCTTTTCTTTGTTTTTCTAGCACTTCTTAGCTCGTTCATTTTCCTTCCCTTCCTTTCTGATTGTCGCTCTTTTCTTCCTTCTCAATTCTCACCTACCATAATTTCACCATCTTTTTCTCTCTTTTTTTTCTTTTTTTTTTCTTTTCTTTCTTTAAAAAAATAAAAAAAATGATTCGATCGAACCCTTTGTAGGTTGCCTACGTATCATGACGCCGCATGAATCAGATCTTTGCGTAGTTCGGGAATAAAGGAAACAAACTAACGTTCTTTTTCTTTTTACCTTAATGACTACTCTGATGAGAAAAGGGAAATAAAAGAAACAAATCTCTTTTTTTTTTTGAATTTTCTAGACTTAATGTTCTATAACCTATTCTAAACTCTAGCTTAACGAGCATATATTTTGCTTTTTTTTTTTTTTGAAACAAACACTCCATGGGAAATTATTAAGGAAAACCCTAGAAGAGAAAACAAAAATATTTTTTTTAGGAAGAAGATCGAAAGAATAAACCACGGAAAAATATTTTAAATTTTCATTTGATATCCTAACACAAGATTTCGCAGCAAGCAATGAAAAGGTAAAACAGAATGTTTTTGGATTTCAATTTTGATTGCCTAAAGGAAAAATTCTAATGATAAACAAAAGATAAAGTATGCTTTTTTTCTATGTACAATATCCTAAAGTTCTAATGAAGATAAAAAGAATTTTATTTTCATCCTCATTAATTTCCCCAAAGAAACACCTCAAAAGAAAATCTTTTTGGATTTTGGAATTAACACCTTAAAGAAAGCTTTTAAAGAAGTACTAAAATAAAATTCTCTCTTTTTTGTTTTGAATTTTGGTCCTAATATACTAAAGGAAACACAAAATAATTCATTTTAAGTCCTAGATATTAATTGCCTAAAGGAGAAACAACCTCAAATTGTTTTCATTTCTAGAATTAGTATTCTAAAGAAAACTTATACAGCACATTTTTTCAAATATAAAACAGCAAATAACAATAATAAAAAGACTTGACATTACTGTACAAAAGTAGAAAGTAAAAGGCGACATAAAATGAGGAACAGACTCAAAACATAAAAATAAAACACTATGGCCAAAAGGTGGCTAGAAATAAATCCACACCTGTATGAGAAAACTTTAACCAACACTATGTGAGATAATAACACTCCCTATTAGACACATGCAAGACATAATTGGGACTAATTTTGCAAAATGACTTTTTTGGCCAAAAGGTGGCTAGAAATGCAAAATTTGGCTAAGACCCCGCAAAGTCAAGAACTTAAGATTTACAAGGAAGACCGGACCCTATGTGGGTTGCCTATATATCCCGCCCTGAGAGACGAGAATAAGGTTTGCGTAGTTCGGGCAAATTGGATACGTGCGAAGAATAATAAAAAAAACCACTAATTCATAGAAATCACTTTTTTTCTTGCTTTTTCTTGAAAAATGACAAAACATGCAAAATCTTTTTGGATTTTTTTTTTTTTTTGATTTTTGATTTTTGAAAATAATGAAAAAGTGTAAAATCTTTTTTTGAATTTTTCATGTTTTTTTTTGTCTTTTTCTTAAAAATGTAACAAAAAACATAACTAGACCCTACTTGCATTATTTTCACACTTCCCCTTCTCTTTTTTTTTTCTTTCTTCTTTCTTTTTTCATTGTTTTTTTTTCTTTTTTTTCATTTCTTCATTTACCCTCAGTTATCATTGGTCCGCCAAATGACCCTTTTACCCTTGACTAAATGCAACATGTAGCACATAAGATGCATTAGGATGGTCTTTTTCATTTTTGGTATACCTGTCCTAGACAGACCCAACCCCTGTGTTGAGTCTCCAAAGTTAAATGCACATGATGCAAGCAAACGTTCCTACTAGGGATCCGACATGAGGTCCTGTTGTACTAGGTTCAAAATCTGGGTTTATTGTTCTAGACCTGGCTTACCCGAGTGGAAAGCTCGAGCCGGGAGGGGGGGGGCAGCATACTGGGAATACAGAAGCTTCACCGGTTTTGCAACTTGTCCGTACCTCGTTCTAAATTTGGGATATGACTCTAACAGAAAAGAAGTCACACGAAGTGCACACTTCTTCATGATTTAGAAGACTCGGAGAGAAGGGGGATTTCACAACAGTTTATATACAGTTCATGGAATATCAAAGCGGTAAAAGCAATCAATTAGCACATTAGGCCCAAATCATGTAACAAAATCAGATAATGGATAAAGCCAACTATAACAATTATTCTAAGCTCGAATTCTTGAACCCTGAACCAGAGATTCTGGGTTCGATCCCCAGCAGAGTTGCCAGAGCTGTCACACCTCCTTTTTTCCTTACACCCCGGAAGGGTATAAATAAAGGAGTTTTTCCAATTAAAGGACAATCGGAACATGATTTATTGTTAAAAGATTAAGAGTTGCCACTTGGGAGATTTATGGTGTCCCAAGTCTCCAGTTCGAATCCCGAGTCGAGGAAAAGGTTGACTCTGTAATACAGTCCGCGAACCAGAAATCCGAGTAAGGAATGTGTTATCCCGGGAGAAGGTGTTAGGCATTCCCGGATTCCGTGGTTCTAACACGGTCGCTCAACTGTTATAATTGGCCAATTATCTGATTTTAGAACATTTTGAACCTATATGCATTTTAACTTTATAACCGCTCTTATTCATTTTAAGGAAGATTTTAACGTCAACCAAAACACATCTTTTGACCGCGCCACATGAAATGCACCCGCAGTTTGAGACATATTCTATTTGACGTTGTTAAGATTTGGATTTGGGTCACATGAAATGCACACCCGAATTTATAACATATTTATTTCTACTATCATTATTCAAAATTATAGTAGGGTCATATGAAATGCACACCCGAATTTTAGCACAACCATAATCATCAAAAACTTCACAATAAGTATACAAGGAAAAACTTTACAGAATAGCAAAAACGAACCTTAATATTGAATCTGAAATTTGAATTACCGGACAACTTTGAAACTCGTAAATGCACAAGATCGCCAACAGGACCTCGGTTGCCTCGAATCCACTCTTTATATTTTGGCCATTTAAGAGCTAAACTGCAAGAGTCTTTCCATTTCGGCAAACAGCTCGCCACTAAATTCAACTTGGAATTGTTGCTTTAATTTGAATCCTTGACAAAATTAATATGATGATTCTTTCTGAAGTAGAGGCAATTTATTGTCCACGAAACAAACCATCACTAACTCTATTTTAATTTACTTCACGTCTTGCACGAGATTCCCACATAAGAATTTATAATGCCTTAAAGAACTTGTCAACCTGTGAAGAAAGAGTACCACCCCCACTTACGCCAGCCTTTGAAATACCAATGCTTGCGTGTATTTTACTGTAAACAATTTTCTTCGCCAGCATATGCAGCAGCCATAATATAGCAACAATAGTTCTTCAGTTTTCAAGCAAATATAAAGCGTCCAACGAACAACATCGCCGGAACATTAAAACCCAGCCGGATCTTTTCCATAAATGGCCAAAATTACAGTATATCAACAAATGACTAGAACTCGACCGATAAATACATCAACAACACTAGCAAGACCTCTGCTAACCAGAACTCGAAACCTCGTCGTGAAGCTCAAACAAGCTCGAACGAACAAACTCAACGACCTCGAACGGGACGATGACTGTAAACTTCTCACATTTCCGTCACTGTTTTTGCTGTATTTCCGGCCAGTTATGGTAGCGGCAGATGTGGGATGGTGGAAAGGTAGCAGTATGTGTGTGTGTGTGTGTGTTCGCCGACGTCAATGGTGGTCGTCGGTGGTTGACGACGGAGATGGGGTGCTATATGCTGAAGGAGAGGATGAATAAGGGTCGGCTACTGTCGTACATGGCTGTTCATGGTGTAGGCTGGTCATTTGGACAGAACAGCATCGCCGGCAGCGTAGGGTCGTTTGGACAGGAACAACGACACGCAGGGGGGAAGGTCGAAGAAGATAGACACGAGGGGGGTGGGGTGGCGTTCTCTGGTGTTGGTTTTAAGATGTGCAGCCTTTGCATTTTTTTTTGGTTCTTCAACCTTCTTCATTTCGATCATGCGCAGCTTTTGCTGCTTTTCGTTCCAGCTTCTTAAACAAAGAAGCTTTCTTCGTTGGTGAAGAAGAGATCCGATGGGGGGTCCCTGTTGAAACAAAAGCTGCGCAACTTTTCTTTTTAGCCTTTTTTCTGTTTCCTCTCCTTTAGTCTTCAGCCTTCTTTTTATATTGTAGGTTTTTGGTAGGGTTTTTAGGTTAAGGGGTGTGGGCTAAGGAATTATGGGCTTGGTAATTGTGGGATAGGTCCAAAATTAGGCCTAAAAATGGGTTGCTCGAGCCCAAGTTCTATTCTTTCGCTGCGAACAAGATTAAAAATACGGGCCCATTTGTTAATTATTCCTACTATTCAAATAATTATAAAAATAAAACTAACCATTAAAGCAAATCTATTTTTGGTATTTTTAAATATCATATTAAAATAAAAATACGATACTATTGTTGTATATATTTTTTTTAAGATTTCTTTTTAAATTAAAAATGACTACAAAACATTAATGAACCTATTTTTGTGATTTTTTGTTTTCTTGTAATAAAATAAAGTAAAAGAGTCAAAATTACTTAAAATATCTATATTATGCCTAAATTAAATATTTTACACTAATATAAGAAAAAATCTTGGGGAGGGTCAAAAATCACATGTCTACAGGCAAATCCTTCTTCGTCAACGCGGTCAAACTCTCGCGTTCGCATAGAACAAAAATTCACTGACCAAAAAAATCTCTCTATCGCGAATACGAGTGTCCTCTCGCGAACACCTAGCTTCCACAAGCTGCCCCTTTGCGAACGCGATCACCACTATGCGAATGCGTAGAACAAGGGCTTGGGTCCTAGCGGCTCCACATCCTCTACACGAACGTGATGCCCTTTACGCGTTCGCGATGCACTGCTTGAACCAACCTTCACGAACACGTCCCCCACTTTGTGAACGCGAAGAGCAATCTTCCACCTGCCTCTAGCTCTTCTTCGCGAATGCGGGACTTCCCTCGCGAATGAGAAGAAGGAAACCAGAACTGGAGACTTCAGAAAATCTGCAATCCTTTCTGAAGTCCAAATGATCCATTAACCACCCGAAATCAACTCGAGGCTTCCGGAACCTCAACCAAACATACCTACCAGTCCTAAAACACCATACGAACTTAGTCGAGTCCTCAAAACACATTAAAGAACAACAAACACACGAATCACCCTCCATCCAAACTTAATGAACTTGAAACTTCAAATTTCTACAACCGATGTCGAAACCTATCAAACCACATTTGATTGACCTCAATATTCAACATTACGAACCTACTCCAACTTCTGTGATCGGAGTCCGACCCCAATATCAAAAAGTCCACTTTCGTTCAAAATCTCATAAAATTTCGACTTTTGTCATTTCAAGCCTAAATCAGCTACATACCTCCAATTCACAGTCCGGACACGCCTCGAAGTCCAAAATAACCTAACGGAGCTAACAAAACCGACGAAACTCTATTTCAGAGTCGTCTTCATACAATTCCGACTAAAGTCAAAATCCTAGAACTTAAGCTTCCGTTTTAGGGACTAAGTGTTTCAAAACACTCTGAAACCAACAACAGAACCTTCCAGCAAGTCAGATAAGCAAAAAAAAAAACAGTAAATAGGGGATTGGGGCTATAACTCTCAAAACGATCGGCCGGGTCATTATATCCTTACCCTCTTAAAATAATCGTTCGTCCTCGAACGAGTATAGAGACATACCTGAAGTGGTGAAAAGATTAGGATAATGGCTGCGCATATCCTGCTCGGTCTCCCAAGTCGCCTCCTCGACCGGCTAACCCCTCCACTAAACCATTACTGATGCAATATTCCTTGACTTCAGCTTTCGAACCTGCCTATCCAAAATAGCCACCGGCTCCTTAAGATAAATCCTTATCCAACTGGATTGAGTGAAATCCAACACATGAGACGGATAGGCATGATACTTCCGGAGCATAGAAATATGAGATACCGGGTGGACTTCTACCAGGCTGGGAGGCAAGGCAAGCTCATAAGCAACCTCCCCAACACGCTACAACACCTGGAACAGGCCAATAGACCTTTGGATCAGCTTGCCCTTCTTCCCAAACCTCATAACACCCTTCATGGGTGACAACCGGAGCAAGACCCGCTCTCCAACCATGAATGCAACATCACGAACCTTCCTATCTGCATAACTCTTCTGTCTGAACCGGGTTGTACGAAGTCGATCCTGGATCACCTTAACCTGTGCGAAGTCGATCCTGAACCAAGTTTGCACCCAATAGCCTAGCCTCGCCCGGCTCAAACCAACTCACTGGAGACCGACACCGCCTACCATACAGTGCCTCTCGCGAACGCATAGCTTCCACAGGCTTTTTCCTACTTAAATTTATTTACTCGTCGCAGTAATAATTTCAAAATAATATCTTGAAGTTTTGTCTATGTCTATCTACACAAATAACACTTTTTCCTTTTTTGCTGCTTTTATTAGATTCCGAGAGATAAAATTAATGTTTTATCTTCTTACACCTGTTGACTCGTCACAAAAATAGTTTCAAGGTAAAATGATGAATTTTTTTCTATATCTACAGAAATAACATTTTTTTCCTTCTTTGCTGCTTTAATTAGATTTTGTGAGATAAAATAGAAGTTTATTTAACGCTTTACCACTTATGCTACGGATTTACAATGAACTACAGATTAGAAGAATTAATTTAATTTCCTTTTCTTACCATTATCAATTTTTGATTTGATTTACAGTATATAGGTTTTGAAATTTCTCCATCCTTTTATACATATATATAAACTCTTCACTTATCGCTTTCATCTTAGCACCGTCCCACTTTTTCCTTTTTTCCCGTAAATTCACTCATTCTAGATCATTATCATGAGGTAGCTGATGAGGATGAAATTGGGTTAATAGAGCAAGTTGCAACAAATTTTTTGACACTCATGGGTTTGTGCCAGTAATTTCCGCATTGAGGGATGCAATTGATGAAGCGATGGGGAAGGTGAAAGTGGAGAAGATAATGAGTAGTAAACAAAAGTTTGGTGAAATTTGCATTTTCCTATTTTTTTAATTTGAAAGTTGGTCAAGAAAAATCTTTCAACTAACAAAATTTCAGCTTGTGTTCAAATTAAATGCATGTCCAGGCACAACTCTAATTTTTAGATAATTTATTTTACTTAACTTCAAATACTAATTGTTTTTCAAATATCACGGTTTTACGTCCAACGCCCATTTAGATTCCATAACAACAACCCTCCTATCACACATGCTTACAAGGAGCTCACAGATATGCAGTGTCAGTCGATACAATCATACGACAATTGAAACCCTTTATTATCGGTGATAGCAATAAATATATTGCTCAAAAGGAGCAAAGGGCTATTGTTGCATACAAGGGAAGCGTCACATGTGTCTCGTATGTGGGATTTAATCCTATCAAAAGATGTAAGCCATGATCATTGATCCATTGTGGACCTTGATCCAGAGACTAACATACTATGGACCCTCTTAATGGGTAAAAGATCAGCGTAGAGACAATAAAGAAGGACACCGACAACTAGATGATAACCTCTTAATTAAGCCTTGTCCTTGTCTATTGTCTCTACACTGACTTCATTTCCCATTAAGAGGTTCCATAGTCGGCGGTCTCTTGGTCAAGGTCCACTTTGGATCGTGGCTTACGTCTTTTGATTGGATCAAATCCCTCATATGAGATAATTGTGCCACTTCCTTTGTATGGAACAAGGGCCTTTTGAGCGGAATATTTATTGCTACCACTGATAACAAGGGGTTTCAATCGCCGTGTGATTGTATCGACTGACACTGCATATCTGTGAGCTCCTTGTAAGTCTGTGCGATAGGAGGGTTGTTGTTATGGAATCTAAATAGGCATTTGGACGTAAAACCAAGAAATTTGAAAAATAATAGGTATTTGAAGTTAAGTTAAAAAATTATCTTTGAAAATTGAAGTTATGTTTGGACATGCTTAACTTGTTAACAAGTTGAAATTTTATGAATAGAAAAGATTTTTCTTGACCAACTTTCAAATTTTGAAAAAAAAAAAAGAAATACTCATCTTCAAGAATATTTCAAAAAATTAGCCCAATGTATAATCAAGCACGGGAAGTGATGTTTTTTCAAATCTTCTAAGGAAAAAACACTTCCACACCCATCAAGCATCGAGTCATGATCTTCAAAATTTAAAGACCGAAAAAGTACTTTTGGAGCTTCGAGGTCCTAGTTATTTGTAATACCCCTATTCTTTTTTAATAAGGGTGTATTGGTCATTAGTATAATAATGATAATAATAATAATAATTATTATTATATAATTAATAAGTATAAGAAACTAACTATGAAAAAAAAATAAAAAAAATGACACAAAACGAAACAAAACAGAAAAGGGAAAATAAAAGAGAACAAGAACAAAGGAAAGTCGAAAGGAGAAGTACGCCGACTCTAGTGTTCTACCTAAATTAGGATTAGGATGGTAATTATGGAAGCTACATATGACTTTCATGTCTGCTATGGAAACCGAAGAGACCCAATTTGAATAGGAACCAAATGCCTAGTTTTTTTCTTTTTACATGTATAAATAGCAGCTTGGTATCGGCATACCGCATAGTCTTCCTCTCGCAGAAAATAATTTTTGGAGAAGGGTTTTAGGTTTTAAAAGCATTTCATTATTCTGAAGCCAACACTTGAAATCTTACTTCCGATTGATTGGAGGAATTTATACGAATTGCTCGAGGTGAAGCATTTGACATTTCGACACGAGTACTATGAGTAGTAATCTTACCATATTTTGTGTTTTCATAACTTGCATGATTTATACATAGTTTTTAATATGAATAAGTACTGATTATTTTGAGTTGCATGTGGGACAAGTCTTTTAATCGATATGATACCGAAATAGTTACTTGAGATGAATATCGTGGTTCTAAATATTTTCGTTGTCACTAGATCTGTTGTACAGTTACTTGAATTTACTGTTATTGAAACGAAATTATATGATTTGATAAGAATCGAAATACTCTATATTGTTTTAAAATATTTTCTACGAGTATATACGGATTACAGAGACAAGTATAAACGGGAGTAGACATTGAAGGATCCCGTAGCTAACGACGGGTTCGTTAGACCTAGTACACCTTGTAATTACCAATTATCGTTTTAGCCCTTGCTAGTGGGAAGGTAGAACTAGCATACCGTTACCGATTTTCCTCGAGTAGGGACTACCGTTATATTTGATTTCTTGCAAAGAAGTCCACAGTTATACCGATTACATGATCCGCTCATTGAAACCTCCCAAATGTGAATATTGATATTATACAATGGTTACCGAGCTTATTACTGGACTATTAATTGTATTCTAGTATAAGAAAAGCATGATGAGACTGAAAATTATTTATTATTTCTGAAAGGGCATTTTTATATTATTTTTTGGTTGAGATACTAGCATATTTTTTGACTTGTCCCCAATAAAAACAGTTGTGGTTAAGTGTTATTACTCACTGAGCTAGCGACTCATTCCCCGCTAATTATTTTTACAGAAACAACAGTTGACGCGGACGAGGATTTCGTTAATTAGAACGCACAGGTCTATAGTTCTTGGTGAGCCTCGCACTTGTTCGCGTGGGCGGAGATTTTATTTATTGTTATGGTCTTTCCATTGAACTCTTAGAGTCGCTCCATAGTCATTATTTTAGTGTCATGAGTATTCTTTTGTTGTATAGTCTTATGTTGAGTATCGTTCTTATTTATCAAAGTTGGAGATAAATTAGTATTTCTAGTTGTTTGTTGGCAGTTTAGTTATAGTGGAGACTTGTTTTGGCTAATTGATAATTTGTCGGTTGGTTGATTTGATATTGGGATGGTTTGTTGTTGATTTTGAGACAGGATATTTTTTTGGGATAATCCAAAATTAGAGGAAACTCCGCCCGATTTTCTGTAAAATACTGATGAGGCTTACTTGGGGGCACTTGCTCCTAAGCATCGGTCACGATCCTAAATTGGGTCGTAAAAACGTTGGTATCAGAGCTTAGGCTTTAATTCCCGAGTCATGGAGAAATGCTTAGTAGAGTCTTGTTCATGGGTATGTAGGCGCCCATACTTATGATCTTGAGGCTACTGAACATCTAAGAATGTTTTCCTTTCCTTTATTCTTTGATCATGCGTTGAGATAACTTGAGATTGACTTTGGAGTATTTCTTTCGCAGATGGCTAGGACACGCACATCCTCATCTGCTGGACGTGGTACTAATGGGGGTGGCTGTCAAGTTAGGGTTCATCAAAATAGAAGACAGAATGCTCCTTAACCTGGAGTTGGGAACATGGGTCAACCCCAAGCTACTATGCCAGATCAAGTGCAAGGGAAGGGAGTTCAGGACACTCCACCACCAGTGCCAACTGTTGTACCTATTGTTGCCTTACCGGCAGACGCGGTGGCAAGGTTATTGATTGTGTTAAAGGCATTGGTGCCTACTCAGGGTGGAAGTTCAGCTCCTCAAGCTGCTTTACAGATACAAGCACCTGCACAGGCTTAGACTTTCTGAAATAAGGAAGTATCCATATAAGAGTTTCTGAAATTGAAATCACCAAAATTCACAGGTTCCGATAATTCAACAGATCCTCAAAGTTTCTTGGATGAGACACTTAAGGCATTACATGCCCTAGGATGTTCTAGTGAGAGAGCCGTGGAGCTCGCAACATACAAACTAGAGGATGTGGCCAACACATGGTATGAAACTATATTGTTAGGAAGGCTAGCAGAAGCAGCATTGCCAACATGGGACGAGTTCACTAAGTTGTTCAAGAATCATTTTCTTCCAGATTGCTTGATACAAAAATATGCTAGAGACTTTGAGAGATTGGTTCAGACTCCAGATATGGATGTGTCAACATATAACAGAAAGTTTTGTAAGCTAGCTATATATGCTCTTTATTTAGTTCCTACCGAAGAAGCTCGAGTTCAGAGGTTTGTTGATGGATTGGTTGGTCATCTATACACTGTAGTAGCCCCTCAGATGAAGACTTTATCCTACTCTGATGTAGTCGACCTTGCTAGAAAGATTGAAAACAAGGGGCGAGATGAGTGTGCACCTAGTGATTTATGTAAGAGGGCCAAGACATGAGGGTCTTTCAGTGGCGGTTTTAGTGAAAATCGAAGAGCAGGAAATTAGGGACAACAATAACAGGGTTCTCAGACAGGGACACATTTGTCTTCACAGTCCACATATAGACCATATTACAGACAGGGTAATAGGGGACCATCATCTTCTAGACATCGTAATTCTAGTATATATATACCACTACTCCAGTCTGCCAGACCTGTGATAGATCACATTTGGGCCAGTGTCGTGTTTTAACTAAAGAGTGCTTTTGATGTGGCCAGTTGAGATATCACTTGAGGGATTGCCCTCAGCCTCCGAGAAATTTCAACTAGGCTTATATTCAGTCAGCTACACCTACTCAGACTACTCGTAATGCTTCAGGTGCTACAGGTACATGAAATAGAGGTCGAGGTGCTGGAGACCGTGCTACTGTGAATCAAGGACAAAGGAATACTGGTAGAGGTCAGGCAAGAGTTTTTGCATTTACTAGACAGGATGCTCAGGCCTCGAATGTTGTGGTTACAGGTATTCTTTTTGTCTGTTCATTTGATGCACTTGCGTTGATTGATCCGGGATCTACTCACTCCTATGTGTCCTCGTACTTGTCTTTGAGGTTTAGTAAAAAAACCTGAGCTATTGAATGATCCTTTTCTAGTTGCTACTCCTGTTGGGGTGTCACTATTAGCTGAATACATGTATCGTGCTTGTTAGATTCGGGTTGAGGGTAGAGATACTCTAGCTGACCTTATTGTACTTGATATGATTGACTTTGACATGCTTATGGGAATGGATTGGTTATCTTCTTGCTATACTAATGTCGATTGTCATGCAAAGATAGTTAAATTTGATATACCAAACGAACCTAGTTTTGTTTTAAAGGGGGGTCAGGTTACAAAGACCTGCAATGTTGAAAGCTCAGCAACTTCTTAAGAAAGGTTGCTTGGGTCTCTTAGCTATTATAAATGATACAAGAAAGGAAACAGTTGGGTTAGAAAATGTACCAGTAGTGAGAGAATTTTCTAATGTATTTCCTGAGGATTTACCAGGATTGCCCCCAGTATGAGAAATAGACTTTGGTATTGATTTGCTACCTGACACACATCCCATATCGATACCCCTATATCAAATGGCACCAGCAGAGTTGAGGGAGCTAAAGTAACAGTTACAAGGTTTGTTGTATAAGGGTTTTATTAGACCTAGTATATCACCATGCGGTGCACCAATACTATTCGTAAAGAAGAAAGACGGATACCTGAGAATGTGCATTGACTACAAGCAGTTGAAAAAGATAACAATACACAATAAATATCCCTTGCCTCGTATAGATGACATGTTTGATCAGTTACAAGGAGCTACCTACTTTTCAAAGATTGACCTCCATTCTGGTTATCATCAACTTAGAATAAAAAATGAAGATATTTCTAAGACTGCTTTCAGAACTCGATACGGGCACTATGAGTTTCTTGTGATACCGTTCGAACTAACTAATGCCCCAGCGACATTCATGGATTTAATGAATAGGTTGTTCAAGCCGTTTTTGGATAGATTTGTAATAGTATTTATTGATGATATCCTGATATATTCTCGTAGCCAAGGAGAACACGAGGATCATCTCAGGACTGTGTTGCAGACATTGCGAGAACACCAGCTTTATACTAAGTTCTTGAAGTGTGAATTCTGGCTAGACTCGGTAGCATTTCTGGGGCATGTTGTATCCAAAGTTGAAATTATTGTAGATCCTAAGAAGACCGAAGCTGTGCAGAAATGGCCTAGACTTACTTCTCCTACAGAAATTCGTAGCTTTTTGGTCTTAGCAGGCTATTACAGGTATTTTGTGCAAGATTTCTCCAGAACAGCAGAGGCACTGACTAAGCTAACACAAAAAAATGCAAAGTTTCAGTGGACGGAGGAATGTGAGCAAAGCTTTCAGAAACTGAAAATATGTTTGACAACTGCACCAATATTAGCCTTACCATCAGGTTCTGGAGGATTTACGGTGTTCTGTGATGCATCGAGGGTGGGATTAGGATGTGTTCTCATGCAAAATGGTCGCGTTATTGCTTATGCTTCGATACAATTGAAAAAGCATGAGCAAAACTATCTTACACATGATTTGGACATGGCTGCAGTGGTATTTGCTCTAAAAATTGGAGACATTACCTATATGGAAAAACTTGTGAGATTTATACTGACCATAAAAGTCTGAAGTATATTTTTCAGCAGAGAGATCTGAATCTTCGGCAACGTCGTTGGATGGAACTACTCAAAGACTATGATTGTTCTATTTTATATCATCCTGAAAAAGCCAATGTTGTGGTTGATGCATTGAGTAGAAAATCTATACGGAGTCTGGCACACATAGCTCCTGTAAAGAGATTTTTGGCCAAAGATATCCAGAGACTAGAAGATACATGTATCAGAATTAGTGTTTGAAATTCAGAGGCATTGTTGGGTTGTGCTTAGGCCAGGTCTTCATTAGTGATTATGCAAATACAGAGATGAGGCCTTAGCTGGTAAAAGCAAGGATATGATTAATAAAAGTGATGGTATGCTTCAAATGGGTGACATGCTATGTGTAGCAGACGTAGATGGGTTGAGACATGATATTCTTGAAGAAGCCCACAACTCTAAATACGCTATACATCCTGGATACACAAAAATGTACCGTAACCTGAAGCAATTTTATTGGTGGGAAGGTATGAAGAAAGATGTTACTAACTTTGTTTCTTGTTGTTTGACTTGTCAGCAGGTCAAGGTTGAGCATCAGCGACCCGCATGACTACTACAACAAATTGAGATTCCAGAGTGGAAATGGGAAAGAATTACTATGGATTTTGTCACCGGTCTACCATGAACTCTTAGGGGTTATGATTCGGGGTGGATTATTGTAGATCGACTAACAAAATCAGCACACTCTTTGCCCGTGAAGACTACATATGATGGAGTGAGGTAAGCACAGATATTTATGAACGAAATTGTCCGACTTCATGGAGTTCCAGTATCCATCATCTCTGATAGAGGATCACAGTTCACTTCACGCTTTTGTAAATCTTTTCAAGAAGCATTGGGTACACGAGTAGATCTTAGTACTGTATTTCATCCATGGATAGATGGGCAGTCGAAATGTACTATACAAATCTTGGAGGATATGTTGAGAGCTTGTATTCTTGAGTTTGGAGGTAGTTGGGACACTTATCTACCTTTGGCTGAATTTGCTTACAATAATAGCTTCCAGTCCAGTATTCAAATGGCACCGTACGAAACATTGTATGGTAGAAGATATCGTTCTCCCATCGGATGGTTTGAAGCTAGTGAGTCTAACTTATTGGGACCTGACTTAGTACAAGAAGCTATGGACAACGTCCAGTTGATCAGATAGAGATTGCTTGCAGCTCAAACTAGATAAAAGTCTTATGCAGATAAGAGAAGAAGAGATTTAGTGTTCACAATTGGGGACAAAGTGTTCCTACGAGTCTCTCCTATGAAAGGTGTGATGCGATTTGGGAAAAGAGGTAAGTTGACCCCTAGGTTTATAGGACCGTACGAGATACTAGACCGAGTGGGAGCTGTGGCTTATCGTTTGGCACTTCCTTCTGAGTTGTCCTTTATTCATTTAGTGTTTCATGTCTCAATGCTAAGGAAATATATATCAGACTCATCTCAGGTGCTTGAAGCACCTGCCATACCGCTTGATGAGAAGTTGTCTTATGAGGAGGAACCGATGGCTATTGTTGATAGGAAAGTAAGAAAGCTACGATCAAAAGAAACTGATTTCATAAAAGTCTTATGGCAAAATCATACAATTGAAGAAGCTACTTCGGAAATAGAGGATACTATGCGAGTCAAATACCCCCATTTGTTTCAGTCTCCAGGTACGTACTTTAGTTAAATTCGGGGACCGAATTTCATAAGGTGGGGAGGATGTAATACCCTATTCTTTTTTAATAAGGGTGTATTGGTCATTAGTATAATAATGATAATAATAATAATTATTATTATATAATTAATAAGTATAAGAAACTAACTATGATAAAAAATAAAAAAAATGACACAAAACGAAACAAAACAGAAAAGGGAAAATAAAAGAGAACAAGAACAAAGGAAAGTCGAAAGGAGAAGTACGCCGACTCTAGTGTTCTACCTAAATTAGGATTAGGATGGTAATTATGGAAGCTACATATGACTTTCATGTCTGCTATGGAAACCGAAGAGACCCAATTTGAATAGGAATCAAATGCCTAGGTTTTTTCTTTTTACATGTATAAATAGCAGCTTGGTATTGGCATACCGCATAGTCTTCCTCTCGCAGAAAATAATTTTTGGAGAAGGGTTTTAGGTTTTAAAAGCATTTCATTATTTTGAAGCCTACACTTGTAATCTTACTTCCGATTGATTGGAGGAATTTGTATGAATTGCTCGAGATGAAACATTTGGCATTTCGGCACGAGTATTGTGAGTACTATCTTACTGTAATTTGTGTTTTCATAACTTGCATGATTTACACATGATTTTTAATATGAATATGTTACCAATTATTTTGAGTTGCATGTGGGACAAGTCTTTTACTCGATATGATACCGAAATAGTTATTTGAGATTAATACCGTGGTTTTAAATATTTTCGTTGTCACTAGATATGTTGTACCGTTACTTGAATTTACTGTTATTGAAAAGAAATTATATGATTTGATAAGAACCAAAATGCCCTATATTGTTTTAAATATTTTCTACAAGTATAACGGATTATAGAGACAAGTATAAACGGGAGTAGACATTGAAGGATCCCGTAGCTAACGGTGGGTTCGTTAGACCTGGTACACCTTGTAATTACCGATTACCGTTATATCCCTCGCTATAGGGAAGGTAGAACTAACATACCGTTACCGATTTCCCTCGAGTAGGGACTACCATTATATTTGATTTCTTGCGAAGAAGTCCACAATTATACCGATTACATGATCCGTTCATTGAAACCTGCCAAATATGAATATTGATATTATATAAAGGTTACCGAGCTTATTACTGAACTGTTAATTTTATTATACTACAAGAAAAGCATGATGAGACTGAAAATTATTTATTGTTTTTTAAAGGGTATTTTATGTTATTTTCTGGTTCAGATACTAGTATGTTTTTTGACTTGTCTCCAATAAAAATGGTTGTAGTTAAGTGTTATTATTCACTGAGCTAACGATTCATTCCCCGCTAATTATTTTTACAGAGACAGTAGTTGACGCAGACGAGAATTTTGTTAATTAGAGCGCACAGGTTGATTTGGTGAGCCTCGCACTTGTTCACATTGGCAGAGATTTTATTTATTATTATGGTCATTTTATTGAACTCTTAAAGTCACTCCATAGCCATTATTTTAGTGTCATAAGTATTCTTTTGTTATTATTGTCTTATGTTGAGTATCGTTCTCATTTATCAAAGTTGGAGATAAATTAGTATTTCTAGTGGTTAGTTGGTGATTTAGTTATGGTGGAGACTTTTTTTGGTTAATTGATAATTTGTCGATTGGTTGGTTTGATATTGGAATGATTTGTTGTTGATTTTGAGACAAGAAATTTTTTTGGGGTAGTCTAAAAATAGGGAAAACTCTCCCCGATTTTCTGTACGATATCGATGAGGCTTACTTGGGGGCACTTGCTCCTAAGCGCCGGTCATGATCCTAAATTGGGTCGTGACATTATTATATCAACAAAACCTTTATAAAAACAATCTATCGTATCTTATAAATAGCAGCTACCAAAGAAAAGCATGGAAAACTAGTTTACGAACCTCTCTACATGAACTCCCAACAACAATCTGCTTCATCAAAGTTCATACCCCCTAAACCCCCAGATATCCTTACACCACCCAATTCCAAACACACTCCTACTAACCACATGATTATTGATACGCAAGACCCTACCACATATCCTACTCCTTCTGCTCCTAAATCATATCTTCATACCCAAACCTCTAATAATGATACTTATACACCATCTACCCAACATGAACATTCAAACCTTGGGCTGGTGCTTGATGATGAACTGGAGGCACCAGCGGATGTCTCAAATTTTATTCCACTTTCTCTTGAAGAAAAAACTAGGATTTACAAACCCTGGCAACATGCAGTAATTGTTAAGGTTTTTGGTGGTAAGGTTGAATATCAAATACTACGTCAAAAAATTTACACCTTATGGCAACCTACTAAGAATCTTCCTCTCATAGATTTAGGATCTGATTTTTTCTTTCTAAAATTTCAAAAGGAGGAAAACAAGACTAATGCTTTACATCATGGACCTTGGTACATTTTAAATCACTTTCTATCCCTTCGTTCATGGGAACCAAAGTTTATGGCTTATGAAATAAAAATCAATTACTCTGCTATCTGGTTGCGATTACCTGAATTACTTACTGAATTTTATGATTTTCAGATTATTCAGAAAGTTGGTAATAAAATTGGAAAATTATTAACGGTTGATACTTGTACCTCCTCAACGACAAGAGGAAGATATGCAATGTTATGTGTTGAAATACCATTGGATAAACCATTACGAATACATATTTACATTGGAAATCATAGGCAAAATATCCTTTATGAAGGATTAAATTTGCTATGTACTAAATATGGTCGGATGGGGCATAATCAAAGAGTTTGTAGCTTCCAAATTCAAGATGAACATCATATTGCTTCTGCTAATCTTAACCAATCCGCCATTCCTAACCCTAACCACATTCCATCACAAGCAGAATGGAAGACAGTGCAATTTCCAAAAAAGAAAAAATTTCATGAAACTCACTTCCAATGATGCTAATCAATTACCACAAGTACCTCCTTTAGCTACTAATCCTATGAGCTCTTCAGGTAAGCCTGCATCAATTACTCCTAATACTCTTCCTTTTACTCAATTAACCATTAATAATCCTAATCCTACTCCTAGTCCTCTAACTAGAGCTGAGCCGCCTATACCTCCTCTTTTAACCACTAATCAATTTGCTAAACTACTTCCTAGTGATTTTGATGAGTCTAATCTTTTAACTCATTTGGATGACAATAGCCAATTACTTTCCTCAACTTCCACTCAAGTGTTTTCTCAAACGACCCAATTAAACAATAGCCATCCTTCTATACCCATCCTAATCCATGCAAATAGCCACATTAGACAATCAGACATGCATGTCACAATACACTGTCCCACTACACCTTATTAACCACCCACACAAAATCTAATACAACATCTGCCCAACTTTCCCACATCCGACATACCATCATCCTTGCCTAACCCTAATTTTGTAGTTCCCATGCAACTAAGCAATGCTGGTTTTCCCACCTATTCAAACCATTCAAACACACAAGCAACAAATCAGTCACTCCAACCGCCCTTCTCCACCATTGCTATAGACTCTTCTATACTTTTATCAAATCCGGACCAACCTACTACAATTAAACCAAAGACTCCACTCAATCCATTATCCAAGTATATCAGTCTAGAAAATGTTCTCCCCAAATCTAAATTACCTACGCAGACAACAAACACCCAGACAGACCACTCATCATCTCCAACACAACCACACTCCCTACTCCATCCCTCCTCCACATATGATAATGGAACCAACCACCATTGTCTACACTGCTCAAACTCCTCATGCACCAACACAACTCACTTCATGGCTCGAGACAAGATTACAGAATCACACTCTCACCTTCACGATGGAGGTCAACCATCAAGAGGTGACGATTCTCATCAACCATCCAAGGGACCTTGCACAAATAGTAGCGGAGGGCATGCAATTAGGGACGGAGATATACGGAAGGTACCACTGGTCCATGACACAGGCTCCTTATCTTGCACCATACCATACACCACCTCTCCCAACCCCAGCTTCATCACCCACTCACTCACTTCCACACAATCACAATCCAGTAGAACAAGACCTCAACTTTCAAGTAGAACTAGAAGCAGCAGTCGTTTACAACAGAGAAACATGTCTAATTCATGCATGTCTATATGGAATCAGGGTCTTTGTCCAGAAGGAGGAGTACGAAAGGAAAATATACATAAGGTGACCTCCGAATCTCCTAACAACATCATTTCGTCTAAGGCCAACTACCAATCCAGATGTGGGAAAGTATGCAATGCTTCTACTTCCCATGTTTCTTCTTTGACCAGGACAGACAAGCACTCACAGGAATCCAACGAGCAGTTGAACTTGAACAAACTGACAATCATATAAATTTTATTATTTGGAATTGCAGGGGTGCTCAGTCAGATGATTTCAGAAGGAATTTTCGTTCATTACTTGACTACAATCGACCATCCTTGGTTGTACTGCTGGAAACACACTGTCAAAGCCACCAAACTGTTAAGGAGGATTTTAATTTCACAGGCATGATTAAGGTCGCTGCTATTGGCCAGTTTGGAGGAATTGCTATCTTATGGTTGTCAGACGTGCTTCACGTGGAGCCAGTGGCCACCACTGCGCAGGAAATACATTGCCATGTTCAGGTTCTTCTTTTTCCCTTTAAATGCTTATTTACAACCACATATGCTAGTACTAACTTAGGTAATAGACAAACTTTATGGCATAACCTAATGTGTGTATATGATATGTAACGACCCGAACCGTCGTTTCCTATATTTTCATTCCGTATTCCCCGTTAAATGCTTATTCATGTTTCAATATGTGTACATGGTGAATTTGAGTCAATTTGGATCGAGTTTGGTATGAAATGGGACAATTAGTCTCTTTAAGGAAGAATTAGTTTGGAAAAGTCAACCAGACATTGACTTGTGAGTTAGAGGGCTCGGAATTGAAGTCCGATGATTCGGTTAGTTTCGGGGGATGATTTAAGGCCTAGGAGCGCAATCAGAATTAATTTTGGAGGTCCGGTGAAGAAATTAGCTCATTTTGGCGAAGTTAGTATTTTGGCGATTTCCGGTTGATAGGTGAAATTTTGATCTGACGGTCGGAATGGAATTCCGAGTATTTCTGTAGCTTTGTTATGTCATTTTGGACTTGTGTGCAAAATTTGAAGTCAATCGGACGTGATTTGATAGGTTTCAGCATCGGAAATAGAAGTTGGAAATTCTAAAGTTCATAAAACTTGGATTGGAGGTTGATTCATGATTTTAGAATTGCTTGATGTGACTTGAGGCCTCGAGCAAGTCCATAATGTATTTTGGGACTGGTTGATATTATTGGTCGGGGTCCCAGGGGCCTCGGGTGTGTTTCGGATGACCAACGGGTCATTTTTGGAAGATTTTTGCCGTTTTGAGCATAAATGTAATGATCTAAAGGTTCATTTTTAGTTCTAGATATCCAAATTTTATTTCTAGACTTCTAGAATTTAAATCATGAATTATAGGACTGATCTGGAAATTTTGGTTTAATTTCATCAAGTCGCGATTGGGTTTTTGACGTGAAATATGATTTATTGTTTTTCACTATGATTGGGCTTATTGCCATATTTGGGCTTCGTGCCAATTATCTGAAATCTTTTGTGAATTTACATCACTATTTTCCTCACGAATTGAAATATTATTTGAACTCAGTCCAATTGAATTATATTATTTTGTGAACTCAGCTACATTTATACTCAACTCGAGATTTAATGATATTTATAATGCTGTTGAGCTGAGCACTATTGTTTTACTGATGCCCAAGAGGCTTATGATTATTTTCTGGACTGATTGAGGCCGAGGGCCATACGTGAGGATATGTTGAGTGATGTGAGGAGGCTTTCAGGCCTCGAGTGTTATATGAGGAGGCTTTCAGGCCTCGTGTGTGATGTGTGAAGGCTTTCAGGCCTATTGATATTGCGCTTGGGCTGTAGGAGCCCCTCCGGAGTCTGTACACACCCCCAGTGAGCGCAGGGTACCCAGGTGAGTTGGGAGTGGGCCCGAGAGGCCGTTGCTTGTGTGTGGTGAGTTGGGAGTGAGCCCGAGGGGCTGATGTTGTGTGCTGGTGAGTTGGGAGTGAGCCCGAGGGGCTGATACTATACTGAGATTTACATATTGAGCCCGAGGGGCAAGCTTTTGATTTATCCTTACTGTGGAAATTATTTGTCTTTACTGTTTTAAAAGAAGAATTATCTGATACTCACTATTTTACTGTATAACTGATTTTACTGCTTGGGATAGCGCTATATTGTGCCGTTATGAGATTTCATGTTTTCAGTCGTTATTTATTTTTATTACTCACTGGGTCGGAGTACTCACATTACTCCCTGCACCATGTGTGCAGATACAGGCAGAGCTGAGTTCGCTCCTGAGCGCTGATTCTTTCCAGACCAGGCGGTGACTAGGAGTAACGAGGTAGCTGTTGACGTCCGCAGCCCCGTTTTCTCCCTTATCTTTGTTATTTATGATAATTCCAGACTTTGTAAAATATTAGTAAACTCTGTAGTAGCTCATGACTTTTAAAATTCCGATTTCGGGCTGAGTTGGGAGGGTTTTCCTTGTTCTATCACGTTTATTTCGCATTTAAGATTATATTGCCCATGATTTAGACTTATTCCTGCTAAGTAATTATAAAGAGATGTAATGTTTTGTTGATTGGCTGTCCTTGTCCTTACGAGAGGTTCCATCACGACCAGGTTGGGATTTTGGGTCGTGACAAGTTGGTATGAGAGCCTAGGTTACTTAGGTCTCACGAATCATGAGCAGGTTTAGTAGAGTTTTGCGGATCGGTACGGAGATGTCTGTATTTATCCTCGAGAGGCTGCAGAACCTTTAGGAAAAATTTCATATTCTTGAAACTCTTATCGTACATCCTTGATTCAGCTTGAAAAGTAACTCTTGAAATTCCTTCCACGTGTTCGTATGCGCGTATGAGCGCTCAGTATCAGATGTGCATCTACGGCTTGTGATTCCCCGATCGAGGGGCGAGATGTGATCTCTATGAGTTGATGTTGGGCCAGTCTGGAGGACTTGAGGTCGGATCTTTGCCTATGGCTTGAGCACCGAGGTGTTGATTGTGTGAGCAAGTGTTTTGAACTTATATGTTCGGTATTGCTACGTGATGAGTATGTCATAGGCTGGATAGCTACGTGATGAGTATGTCAGTACTGCGAGATGTATCTATATGACTCGGAAGTGGTGAGGAAGGTCTGCTGGATGATAGATGAACCATTAAGTGTTTGATTTCCATTGTAATTGGATGTGTAGCCCCGAGTTATGGGCGCGTGAATAATCTTTTCATGTCTCCTATCTGGAGTGAAGTAAATTTCATGTTACGGTATGAGTTTGGACTCAGGAAGATTAAGTGACTGTGTAATGTGTATGGCAGTGGAAGGTATAAAAAATGTTAATTGGAGGCAAAACAGGTGGGTTATCTCCTGCGGAGTGTTCTAAGGTGGTGTGATCCTTATGTTGGCTATTAGAAGATCTCATTTACAAGTGAAGAATATGCGTTGAAATATAAATTGTGCTGCCTAGAGAGTGGGCTTAACTATTGTGTGAGTGAATACAAGAATTGCAGAAGAGTTAAAAATTCCAGATGATTTGTGTTTCCACAAGCTTATGAAGGAGTGAGTTCAATCTCACTATGGTATTACAGCAACAATAGAGTATGTGCGTTATGATTTATTGAGTGCGTTTTGTTATATGGCTTTGATCCAAGTTGGGGAGTTTGCTATTAATTAAGTTGATTGCACGGTTAAGAGCTATATTGTTCCAGTCTGCCACAGAGATGCCTCGGTATTATTCGATCCCGGTTCCACCTATTCTTGTGTGTCCTCATATTTTGCTCATTATTTCGGGTACGCCCTGAGAGTTTCTTTCTTTACCTATTCATGTATCTACCCCGGTGGGAGATACTATTGTTATGGACCGTGTGTACCAGTCATGTGTTATGATTATTGGGGGTCTGGAGACCCGAGTTGATTTATTGCTATTGAGCATGGTGGACTTTGATGTTATTTTGGGCATGGATTGGCTATTTCCATGTCGTGTTATTCTAGACTGTCATGCTAATACAGTCACTTTGGCTATGCCGGGTGTACCGCGGATCGAGTGGCGTGGTGTGACTGATTATATCCCTAGTAGAGTGATCTCATTCTTGAAGGCCCAGCGTATGGTTGGGAAGGGTTGCCTTTCATATCTAGCATTTGTGAGGGATATTGGAGATGAGACTCCTAGTATTGATTCTGTCCCAGTTGTGAGGGATTTTACCGATGTTTTTCCTGTAGACCTGTCGGGCATGCCACCGGACAGGGATATTGATTTTGGTATTGACCTGGTATCGGGCACTCAACCCATTTCTATTCCGCTATATCGTATGGCACCAGCAGAGCTGAAAGAATTGAAGGAGCAGCTTCAGGAACTCCTAGATAAGGGGTTCATTCGGCCTAGTGTGTCCCCGTGGGGTGCACCTGTTTTATTTGTGAAGAAGAAAGATGGCACAATGAGAATGTGCATTGATTATAGGCAGCTGAATAAGGTAACAGTGAAGAACAAATATCCTTTGCCTCGCATTGATGACTTATTTGATCAGCTTCATGGAGCGAGGGTATTTTCTAAGATTGATCTCCATTCGGGCTATCATCAGTTGAAAATCAGGGAGTCGGATATTCCCAAGACTGCCTTCAGGACTAGATATAGTCACTATGAATTTTTGGTTATGTCTTTCGGGTTGACCAATGCCCCAACAACGTTCATGCATTTGATGAACAGTGTATTTCAGCCTTATCTGGATGCATTTGTTATTGTATTCATTGATGATATCTTGGTGTACTCGCGTAGCTAGGAGGAGCATGCCCAGCATTTGCGTGTAGTGTTGCAGAGATTGAGAGAGGAGAAGCTTTATGCAAAATTCTCCAAATGTGAATTTTGGCTAAGTTCTGTGGCATTTTTGGGACACATAGTGTCCAGCGAGGGTATACAGGTTGATCCAAGGAAGATAGAAGCAGTGCAGAGTTGGTCTAGACCGTCCTCAGTCACAGAGATTCGGAGTTTTCTTGGGCTAGCAGGCTATTATCGCCGATTTGTTCAGGGGTTTTCTTCTATTGCATCGCCTTTGACCAAGTTGACTCAGAAAGGTGCCCCATTTGTATGGTCCGGCGAGTGTGAGGAGAGCTTTCAGAAGCTCAAGGCACTTCTGACCACAGCTCCAGTGTTGGTGTTACCATCAGCTACAGGTTCATACACGGTATATTGTGATGCTTCCAGAGTTGGGATTGGTTGTGTGCTAATGCAGGAGGGTAGAGTTATTGCTTATGCTTCTCGTCAGTTGAAGCCCCATGAGAAGAACTACCCTGTTCATGATTTGGAGTTGGCTGCTATAGTTCATGCCTTAAAAATTTGGAGGCACTATTTATATGGCGTATCTTGTGAGGTATTCACTGATCATCGCAGTCTTCAGCATTTATTTAAACAAAAAGATCTTAATTTGAGGCAGCGGAGATGGCTTGAGTTACTTAAAGACTATGATATTACCATTCTATATCATCCGGGAAAGGCCAATGTAGTGGCCGATGCGTTGAGCCGAAAGGCAGTCAGTATGGGGAGTTTGGCTTACATCCCAGTTGGGGAGAGGCCTCTTGCAGTTGATGTTCAGACCTTGGCCAATCAGTTGGTGCGGTTAGATATTTCTGAGCCTAGCCGGGTATTGGCTAGTGTGGTTTCTCGATCTTCCTTATATGATCGCATCAGAGAGCACCAGTATGATGATCCGCATTTGCTTGTCCTTAAGGACAGAGTTCAGCATGATAATGCCAAAGATGTGACTATAGGTGATGATGGCGTATTGAGGATGCAGGGCCGTATTTGTGTGCCCGATGTTGATGGGCTTAGAGATTTGATTCTTGAGGAGGCCCACAGTTCGCGGTATTCCATCCATCCGGGTGCTGCGAAGATGTATCAGGACTTGAGACAACATTACTGGTAGAGGAGAATGAGGAAAGACATTGTGGCATATGTGTCTCGATGTCTCAACTGTCAGCAGGTGAAATATGAGCATCAGAGACCGGGCGGTTTGCTTCAACAGATGATTATTCCTGAGTGGAAATGGGAGAGAGTTACAATGGATTTCGTGAGTGGCCTTCCTCGGACTTTGAAGAATTTTGATTCGATTTGGGTCGTTGTGGATAGGCTGACCAAGTCAGCGCATTTCATTCCGGTGTGTACCACATATTCTGCGGAGCGGCTGGCTAGGATCTTTATTCAGGAGATTGTGCGGTTGTATGGTGTTCCAGTTACTATTATTTCGGATAGAGGTACTCAGTTTACTTCTCAGTTTTGGAGGACTTTTCAGCACGAGTTGGGCACTCAGGTGGAGTTGAGTTCAGCATTTCATCCTCAGACGGACGGACAGTCCGAGCATACTATTCAGATATTGGAGGATATGTTGCGTGCCTGCGTGATTGATTTTGGAGGTTCTTGGGTTGAATTTTTACCACTTGCAGAGTTTGCCTACAACAACAGCTATCAGTCCAGTATTCAGATGGCACCGTATGAGGCCTTATATGGGAGGCGGTGTAGAACTCCAGTGGGTTGGTTTGAGCCCGGTGAGGCTAGGTTGTTGGGGACAGATTTGGTCCAGGATGCCTTAGAAAAGGTGAAGGTGATTCAGGAAAGACTTCGCACAGCTCAGTCGCGTTAGAAGAGTTATGCGGACCAGAAGGTCCAAGATGTGTCATTTATGGAGGGCGAGAAGGTTTTGCTGAAGGTTTCGCCGATGAAGGGTGTTATGAGGTTCGGAAAGAAAGGGAAGTTGAGTCCGCGGTTTATTGGACCATTTGAGGTACTTAGGAGGATTGGAGAGGTGGCTTACGAGCTTGATTTGCCGCCTAGATTGTCGGGTGTTCATCCGGTATTCCATGTGTCCATGCTCCGGAAGTACATTGGGGACCCGTCTCATATTTTAGATTTTAGTACAGTACAGTTAGATGAAAATTTGACTTATAATGTGGAGCCAATGGCTATTTTGAGTCGACAGGTTCAAAAATTGAGATCAAAAGATATAGCATCAGTGAAAGTACAGTGGAGAGGTCGGCCCGTGGAGGAGGCTACTTGGGAGACCGAGCAGGAGATGCGGAGCAGGTACCCGCACCTATTTGAAACTCCAGGTATGTTTCTTAACTCGCTCGAGGACGAGCGTTTGTTTTAGTTGGGGAGAATGTAACGACCCGAACCGTCGTTTCCTGTATTTTCGTCCCGTATTCCCCGTTAAATGCTTATTCATGTTTCAATATGTGTACTTGGTGAATTTGAGTCAATTCGGATCGAGTTTGGTATGAAATGGGACAATTAGTCTCTTTAAGGAAGAATTAGTTTGGAAAAGTCAACCGGACGTTGACTTGTGAGTTAGAGGGCTCGGAATTGAATTCCGATGATTCGGTTAGTTTCGGGGGATGATTTAAGGCCTAGGAGCGCAATCGGAATTAATTTTGGAGGTCCGGTGAAGAAATTAGCTCATTTTGGCGAAGTTAGTATTTTGGCGATTTCCGGTTGATAGGTGAAATTTTGATCCGACGGTCGGAATGGAATTCCGAGAATTTCTGTAGCTTCGTTATGTCATTTTGGACTTGTGTGCAAATTTTGAAGTCAATCGGACGTGATTTGATAGGTTTCGGCATCAGAAATAGAAGTTGGAAATTCTAAAGTTCATAAAACTTGGATTTCAGGTTGATTCATGATTTTAGCATTGTTTTATGTGATTTGAGGCCTCGAGCAAGTCCGTAATATATTTTGGGATTGGTTGGTATTATTGTTCGGGGTCCCGGGGGCCTCGGGTGTGTTTCGGATGCCCAACGGGTCATTTTTGGAAGATTTTTGCCGTTTTGAGCATAAATGTAATGATCTAAAGGTGCATTTTTAGTTCTAGCGATCCAAATTTGACTTCGAGACTTTCAGAATTTAAATC
The DNA here is from genome assembly GCF_000393655.2 of Nicotiana sylvestris. NCBI lineage: Eukaryota > Viridiplantae > Streptophyta > Magnoliopsida > Solanales > Solanaceae > Nicotiana > Nicotiana sylvestris. The sequence continues at coordinate 110,764,636 of NC_091064.1, forward strand.
ATGAATTATAGGACTGATCTAGAAATTTTGGTTTAATTTCATCAAGTCGCGATTGAGTTTTTGACGTGAAATGTGAGTTAATTGTTTAACGAGCGAAATGGGTATTAAACTGGGCAAACGAGCTCCGAATTGAGTTTCGATTGAAGGGTTGTGTTCGTATTATTATTTGTGACTCATAGGAACAAGAATCGTCTAATTCCGAGTTCGTATGATAGAGTTAGAGCCATTTTAGTTAAAAATGGTTGTGCTGCAAATTTCTTAAAAGTTGCTGTATTTTTTGCAGCAGTGAACAGTACCCGCACGTGAATAGTAACCGCGTAGGTGAAAAGTGAACAGTGACCTCACGCGCATGAACAGTGCCCCCGCGTGAACAGTACCGAAAATTTCTGGACAGATTTAATGTCCAACAATCCGAGTTTGGTCATTTTTTTTTACTTCCAAGCTCGGATTTTGGGCGATTTTTAGCAAGAAATCTTGGGAAATCTTGAGGTAAGTCACTTGTGATTATTTCTACTCCATAATATTAAATTATCATCGAATAATCCGACTAGATTACATGTTTTTGAGGAGTAAATTGAAGATTTAGGCCTAGGGATTTGAAAATAAGATTTGAAGATTTGAGGGGTCATTTGAACTCCGATTTTGGTAAATTTATATGTACGGACTCGTGGCGAGACGAGGAATCCGGTGATGTGACTTTCGTAATTTTTTGAGAAGTGGGCCCGGGGCTCGGGTTTTACGAATTTCGTGAATTTCGATATTTTTCGAGTCTTTTCGTTTGGGTTATATTCCCTTAGACTATTGTAATGCATTCGTTGTGGTTTTGAATATATTCGACGCGCGAAGAGGTAAATTCGAGAGGCAAGGGCATAGCGGAGTAGACATTGGACCGTCTTGAGGTGAGTAATGATTTTAAATGATGCACTGAGGGTTTGAAACCCCGGATTGCACAACATACTGCTATGTTGAGATGAGACACGCGTTGTATGACGAGCGCGGGGTCATTTACTATTGGGGATTGTGACTTGGTCCATCCCAGTTGATATTTTTACCGCGTAATTGATAAAGATTTATTGTTTTTCACTATGATTGGGCTTATTGCCATATTTGGGCTTCGTGCCAATTATCTGAAATCTTTTGTGAATTTACATCACTATTTTCCTCATGAATTGAAATATTATTTGAACTCACGAATTAAAATATACTCAACTCGAGATTTAATGATATTTATAATGCTGTTGAGATGAGCACTATTGTTTTACTGATGCCCAAGAGGCTTATGATTATTTTCTAGACTAATTGAGGCCGAGGGCCATACGTGAGGATATGTTGAGTGATGTGAGGAGGCTTTCAGGCCTCAAGTGTTATATGAGGAGGCTTTCAGGCCTCGTGTGTGATGTGTGAAGGCTTTCAGGCCTATTGATATTGAGCTTGGGCTGTAGGAGCCCCTTCGGAGTCTGTACACACCCTAGTGAGCGCAGGGTACCCAGGTGAGTTGGGAGTGGGCCCGAGAGGCCGTTGCTTGTGTGTGGTGAGTTGGGAGTGAGCCCGGGGGGCTGATGTTGTGTGCTGGTGAGTTGGGAGTGAGCCCGAAGGGCTGATACTATACTGAGATTTACATATTGGGCCCGAGGGGCAAGCTTTTGATTTATCCTTACTGTGGAAATTATTTGTGTTTACTGTTTTAAAAGAAGAATTATCTGATACTCACTATTTTACTGTATAACTGATCTTACTGCTTGGGATAGCGCTATATTGTGTCGTTATGAGATTTCATGTTTTCAGTCGTTATTTATTTTTATTACTCACTGGGTCGGAGTACTCACATTACTCCCTGCACCATGTGTGCAGATACAGGCAGAGATGAGTTCGCTCCTGAGCGCTGATTCTTTCCAGACCAGGCGGTGACTAGGAGTAACGAGGTAGTTGTTGACGTCCGCAGCCCCGTTTTCTCCCTTATCTTTGTTATTTATGATAATTCCAGACTTTGTAAAATATTAGTAAACTCTGTAGTAGCTCATGACTTGTGACACCCCAATTTCGGGCTGAGTTGGGAGGGTTTTCCTTGTTCTATCACATTTATTTCGCATTTAAGATTATATTGCCCATGATTTAGACTTATTCCTGCTAAGTAATTATAAAGAGATGTACTGTTTTGTTGATTGGCTGGCCTTATCCTCACGAGAGGCGCCATCACGACCGGGTTGGGATTTTGGGTCGTGACAGTTATAAGGGCCCTTGGTTCATTGGTGGTGACTTTAATGAGATTCTATATGCACATGATAAATTTGGTGGTTTGTCTATTAATAATTCAAGATCTAATAAATTTTTAGACTGTATCAATTATTGTCATCTAACTAATTTGGGATACAAAGGTAGTCGTTATACATGGAAGAATGGTATGCATTATAGTAGTAATATACTTGAACGTATTGACCGTATTATGGCTAATTATGACTGGATTAAACAATACCCTGACGCTCTGGTTACACATCTTCTTCATACACACTCAAATTATTGTCCTGTTAAATTAGAACTACAACATTGCCCATTACCTCGAAAAAGAATTTAGGTTTGAAACTATATAGACTACACACCCTACTTTTCCATCCTTAGTTCAACAACTATGGCTAGACAATTTACATTTGATACCTGCTATTAATCAGTTCACTACTACAGTACAAGAATGAAATAAATTCACTTTTGGTAATATTTTTAAACGTAAAAAGAAAATAATGGCTCGATTAAGTGGTATTCAATCCTCTATTAATTATCCAACTAGTATTTTTCTATATAACCTAGAACATACATTAACCCTGAATTTAATAAAATCCTTAGGCTTGAGGAGGATTTTTGGAAATTAAAGTCACGCATTGACTGGTTAAATGATGGTGATGCAAATACAAAAAATTTTCATCTTAGTACTCTCAATCGTAGGAGACATAATCGTATAATTGCGATTCAAGATCAAGGGAGAAATTGGATAACTGACCCTATTCACATCAAGGAGCATATTACACAGTACTATCAATATCTTTTCACAACTCAAAAAATCCATTCTTTAAAAAAGAATAATTTATTGCCTTTCAATGTTTTAACATCGCATGATCAATCTTGTTTAAAAAATCCATTGCAAGACTGGGAAATTATAACTGCTATTAATCTTTAAAGCTCTCAAAGCATCTGGACAGGATGGACTTCATCCATTATTTTATCAAAAATATTGGAATATAATTGGTCCCTTAGTAAAATTTTATTGACACAAAGTCTTCAACGACCATCAGATTGACCCTTCTATTAATACCACTTTCATTTGCTTAATACCCAAAAATAAGAATGCATCCACTATATTTCAATTTTGCCCTATCAGTCTTTGTAATACGATTTATAAGATCATTACAAAAATAATTGTTAACAGACTAAAACCTGTTCTGGAACATACTATTCATCCTACTCAATCTAGCTTCCAGAAAAATAAAAGGGCAGCGGACAATGCTATTATTGTACAAGAAATCATTACCAAATTTCAAAAAATGAAAGGTAATAATTTAAACATGCTTTTAAAATTGAATTTGGAAAAGGTTTTTGATAAATTAGAGTGGTCATTTATACATAATACTCTAATCACTCTTAATTTCCCACCCTCTTTTATTAAACTAATTATGTCATGTATTACAACTACTACTACTTCAAGTTTGATTAATGGTAACTCTACAGACTACTTCACACCCACCAGAGGAATTAGACAGGGAGGCCCTTTATCACCTTATTTATTTATTTTATGCTTGGAAATGTTTTCAAGAAAAATTAATACATCAGTTGATTATCATGCTTGGATACCACTCTCAATAGGTAACAAAGGACCTCAATTATCTCACTTATTCTTTGCTGATGACATTATTCTTACATCAAAAATTACGGATAAATCTTGTCAGCTATTGTTAATACAATTACTCACTTTACCGATCACTCAGGATAAACTATCAATTTTGATAAATCCAAAATCTTTTTCTCCAAAAATTGCTCCCCTAATATAAGATCCACTATACTACAAATCTTCCACATGAATGAGGGGACAAGTTTTGAAAATATTTAGGATTCCCAATATTTATTAATAAGCCTGCTAAAAGGGATTACCAATTCTTAATCGAAAATTTCAAAAATAAATTAACAGGATGGAAAATAATTTTTTTTTATCCAAAGCAGGAAAGACTACTTTAATTCATTCAACTTTAAATCATCTTTCTAACCATATTATGGAATACATTAAAATACCTACTTATATACTTACCTATCTCAATTGTTATCAACGTAATTTTTTATGGGGAGCAACACCTCATAAGAAAAAATTACATTTAATCAAGTGGGCTACCGTCACACAACCTCTTGGTAAAAGAGGGTTAGGAATTCAGAACCTCTCCTTAAAAAACCAAGTTTTGCATGCAAGTCTTGCATGGAGGATATTCCAAAATCCCAATCAACTCTGGGCACAAGTGTTATTACACAATTACATACGCAAATCTCCACTGATCAAAAAACATACTTCAACAACTTGGCGTAATATTATGAAAGGATGGTCCTACTGTGGATTAGAGTTTAAATGGAATATAAAAACAGAAAATCATGTAAAATTCTGGACGGATCCTTGGGTTAGTCATAATTACTTACTTCATAACTGCATATATGGACCCATTCCAAAATATGAGGAAAGTAAATCTGTTACAAACTACTATTACAGCCATAAATGGCACTTCAATATATTGATTCAATTTACCAAGTTATTTACGATCTGTAATCAAAGATATTATATGCCTCTTGTACCCTTAACATATGACCAAATATAATGGGCTCTCACACAAAATGGCATTTTTACTGTTAAATCAATGTACAATTCTATTGCGAATAGTATAACTCCTCAAACTACCACTCCAATAGATAGCTACAGTTGGATTTGGAAACTTCATATTCCTCAAAAGATATCTTTTTTCTTATGGTTACTTTGCCATGATAGACTTCCGACAATTGCTTATCTCACAAGAATAAGTCTCCTTAATTCATCTATATGTACTCAATGTCATATGGCCCCGGAAACTTTACAACATATATTTCTAGAATGTCCACCTACTACACACCTCTGGACTATGCTTAAGATATCCACTATCAATGCCAATTCTCCTCTATCCCATAATGCTACTCTAAATTGATTATCCTATTTTATACATCAATAACTACTATTTACCCAAAATGATATTCCAAATACTACTCTTATACCTTTTGCATTATGGGAATTATGGCTTCTATGCAATAAAAATACTCTAGATCATCAAAGAGGTTATTTAAATATTTCTTCCATCTTTAAAAAGGCTGTAAAATTTTATTACCTCACAAATCAAAGATCAAAGACTTCTTCTCTAATACCGTTATATGTAAAATGGCACCCCTTGAACATTCATACTTATAAGCTTAACATTGATGGATCTTGCTCTCTTAACCAGACCAAAAATGGTATTGGGGGTCTTTTTCGTAATCACCAAGGACAGTGGATTATAGGATTTGCAGGAACATCACTACATGGGACAACTATTCAAACAAAACTTCTAGCTTTGCTCATGGGACTGACAATTGCTGTCCAAAAGCATCTCAAACCACTCATCATTGAGGCAGATGCACAAGCTATACTCGGTATGTTCAACTCCACTACAATGCAATACACTAATATTATTAATGATTGCAGGTTTTTACTACTACAGCTGGATAGTCCTCCTCTTCGAAGCAACTACAGGGAGCAAAATAGTATTGCAGATAGTCTAGCTACCTATGGAGCCATGCATGCAAAGGCAAACTGTCTACTTTTTGAAAGTCCTCCACCTTTTGTCTCTTTCCTCTATCAACAAGATCAAAATGGGCTGCTTAGAAAAAGGATGACTAAAAATAGGTCTACTTTGTGTAATAGTAGTATTGTACCTAGTACTTTTAGTAGTATTTAGGCTAGTTCTAATTTTGATCATAGTTATGGCTCCTCTACGGGGCCTTAGGTTCTAGCTCTAGTATTGTAAATCTGATGTCTCTAATGCATCTCCTTAACTGCTCTCTTGTAAGAGCTTGATTATATATATATATAACTATCTTTTCAACCAAAAAAAAATAAAAAATAATCTACCGTATGAGAAAATGATGTGTCAAGGCAATGTTAATGTAGAAGATTAACATACTTCTTCCTATTCTTACTGTCCACAACAGTATCTTTTCCTCTGGGACAAAGCTCGACCGCTTATTTGGACCCAACTCCCCAACTTCACAAACAAATGTCAAACTTAATGTATCTTGATCCATTATTTCTGGACCCATCTCCAGTATCTGTTTGTAGCTATTATACAAATATGGATCTGCATCACTATTGTCTCCCAATGAATATCCATTCCGCCAATTGCAAATCAAACACACGATCAAACATAATATCATTTCGAATTTTATGCATTAACGTTAATAATATCGTTTATAATTGTCGTCTTAGGTTTTGTTTCCTTTATTGTTTTAATAAATCAGATGCAAAATGTCTCTTTTAACCTATCCAATCATATATGATATAGTGACTATCTAACAAGTAAATTTTACTTCCTTAATTGGTCCATCCGATTTCTGCAAACAAATAATTATGATTCCTTAACTATTTCCTCCGACACTTTTGAATTCAAATCGAGATTATAAAGACGAAGATGAGGTTGAGTTGATCAAACAAGTCGCAGCGGTAAGTAAGGCCAAACCTTTTTCTTACATACTGGTAAGGAGGGTCAACCTTATGCTACATACTATCATGTTTTTTATTATTGTTGTTATTCTTTAGTTTTTTAGTTTGACAAAGATATCTGCGTGCAGGGGTTGGATAGAACTCTATCAATTTATTGAATATTAAAAAGTATACACTTTTAGTGTAAGGGGAGGACATGGGATCTTACCTCCAATTTTCCTATATTATACAATTAATTAAGTTTGTTTTAAAAATTTTATTCATCCTTTTATATTTCTCTTTTTCTTTTTACTCTAAGTGGTCATGACAATGGTTTTTTAATTCTATCTAGTGATGGATCGATGTTATAGTAGTTTTATTCCAAGTACCCTTCCCGAAGTTTTTTGGTATTTATGACTTGCAAGGATGAGTCGCGCAGTTCCCGAAGAATTGGTTGAGTTTCAGATCAGATTTAGTGAAACTGGAAGTTTTTAAGTTAACGAATGAAGAAGTTTAACCAAAGTCAACATGGAGGTAAAATGGGTTTGTATCAGAGTTTCGTCGAGTCCTTTAGGTCTGGAACATGATTTATGACTTAGATGATGTCACGATCCAAAATTCAAACCGTCGTGATAGAAACTATACCAGCCCGCTAGGTGAGCCAATTAACTATAAAATATAATATAATAATACTAATATGAGTCAAAGATGAGATAACTGAATTTTGTACAACTCCCCAAGGACTGGTAATACGAATCATGAACGTCTAAAATTTAGATTTCTCTACAAGAACTGAATTGAAATATTTATAACATCTGTTTGAAATATAAATGAACAAAATTCGAATCTAATGCTACTAAGGACTAGTGATATCCGTAACTGGAACGCAGATACATCTTCCAATCCAACTTCCTTCGTACGCAGCAACATCATCATCCAACATCTGCATGCAAAGTGCAGGAGTGTAGTATGAGTAAAATCGACCCCATGTACTCAATAAGTAATAATATAATATAGATGGTACATGAAATAACTCAGCTGGTCCATATTTACAGAAAATAGGCATGCTTTTCAAGTATAACAGTAAATCTCAAATCTTTCGCAGAAAATACTAAAAATATTAGTAAGTTCGAAAACTGCGATTTTCCCAAAACTTTCAACAATAGTTAAGAAGTCTCATTATAAGATGGCATGAAGAAAGTACATCTCTATGCCTATATGTCCATGTGCATGTGAATGTCATAAATGTCACGAAATCGTGTAACATGAGGTAATGCATCTTTATGCCTGTGTGCCAAGTATACATATTAATGCAATGCACCACATTGATGAACTCATATACCTACACTCTCAGGGTACTCAATCTCACTGTCTCACACTCCCGCTCAACACGCTCAATCAATCAACACACTCGGTCACTCAGCACTATACGGTACCTGCTACGGCACGCAGCCCAATCCTATCATGAATCAATAGAACCTACGCTCACTATGGGTGTGCAGACTCCGGAGGGGCGGATCTTGCCCAAGTGCTAATATAACCTGTTGCGGTATGCAACCCAATCCACATATATCCTTAAGGCCTATTGCGGTGCGCAACCCAATCCACATATAGCCATAAGGCTTGTTGTGACATGCAACCCGATCCACAGACACATAAACACGCACACTCCCCCCCTCACACACACACACACACATATATTTATATATATAATATGCCTGCTGTGGCGTACAGCCCGATCCCATCAATATCACTCGCAAGCCAACCCTTAGGCCTTAACTCGATAATCGATCTCTCCTGTCTATCGAGCTCACAAATATCATGCCAATGAACCCAAATAATGACAACTATTGGCCCAAGTAAAGGTTTATTTTGAAGATTGACAAAGGAACTCAGATATGAACCAGGTCTATCCTTTATGTCCATCCCTCAGGTTCACAAAAATGGGCAGATTCGAGCATGTGGGATGCACGTGAAGGAGATAAGCTTAACTTGGTGTATTTAATATCTCCTGATCAAAAAGGTTGCATAATTGATAAAGAGAAGGACTCCTTAATCAAAGAGAACACTATCCAAGATAGTGAAGGAGTTAGAAGTTGAAATCAACTAGAACTCTTCCACCAAGGAAGAGTTGAATCAGAACTCTAGTTATTTCTTCATCTACTAACTCTATAAATTGCAGGATGTTCTCATATTACATGTGTTGCACAAAAACGAAGAAGTTAAACATGAATTGAGAGCAAAATAGCAAGGCTTTTTGCAAGCAATTCATGTGTGATTCAAGTGTGCAAACCTGAAGCTACATGACCCAGATTGAAGAACCAGCTCCATAAAGAGTTTTATGTGTCTTTCTTTATTTCTAGTTCAATTGTAGTAGGTGTTTTCATATTGTATCTTTCAGCTTTATCTAGAAGCAATTGTAATAGGTACTTTGAGTATTCAAGTTAGAGTTAACTTGAAGTTGTCACAACAGTTAGAGGTTGGTTGCTACAACGGGATTGGAGGTAACCCTTAGGTTTACAAAGCGTTTTGTAAATGCTGTTTTGGCTTAGTGATTTAGTGAAGTGTTGGGGAAAATCCTACTGAGTAGTAGGTCATGGTTTTTCACCTTTTGAGTCGGGTGTTTTCCACGTAAAATACTTGTGGTCTTTAATTTCTACATTTATAATTCTGTAACAGTAGTAGTTGGAACACATAGAAGAACAAAGTCCTTCTATAATTAGATTAAACAAAAAATTGGGCACCACACAAATCACCCCCTTCTTGTGTGGTATTGAAGTCTAAAACATCACTTGGTATCAGAGCACTCTTTGAAGTCTAAAACATCAATTGGCATCAGAGCAGGTTATCGTTGAAGAGGCTAACACCTTAGGAACAGATCAAGATGAGCGCACCACCTGGAAACTGGGAAGGGCAATCCACTGATAGGCCTCCACTCTTTAATGGCCACTACTACTCTTGGTGGAAAAACACGATGGAAGATCACATCATCAGAGAAGACTATCAGCTATGGGACATTGTCACTGATGGTCCCCTAGCTACTATGAAGAAGAATGCTGAAGGAGTAGATGTGCCAAATACAAGAGCTGACTGCAATGTTGAGGACTTGAGGAAATGGGAAAAGAATTCTAAGTCGAAGAAATAGCTTGTATGGACTTGGTACAGACGAGTACAATAGAATTCAAAGTTGTACCATTGCTAAGGAAATTTGGTACACATTACAAGTGGCTCATAAAGGAACACCTCAAGTGAAGAGGTCCAGAGGAACACTGCTGTATTCTCAATATGAGAATTTCACCATGAAGGAAAGGGAAACCATCCAGGAGATGTATACAAGGTTCACCACACTAACAAATGAACATAAGTTTCTTGGAAGGGTTATTCTTGAAGAGGACAAAGTTGAGAAATTTTTGACAAGAGTTCTTCCAGTCACTTGGGAAAGCAAAATCATTGTCATTCAGGAATCAAAGAACATTGCCACTCTTAAGTTGGACGAGCTAATTGGAAATCTCACAGCCTATGAACTTAGAAGGCAAACCATGAAGATGGATGCAACCACGAAGGAGAAAAGCCTGGCATTCAGAATCACTGAAGGTGCTGATCTAGAGGCGGATGAAATGACCATGATCACAAAGGACTTCAAGAAGTATCTAATGAGAGGAAAGGGTCCTTCAAGAAGTGGAAGTTACAACAAACCAAGGGTTCTTGAAAAACAAACCAATGAGGGGTATTACAAGTGTGGGAAGACTGATCTCCACATCAAAAACTGCCCTCAATGGGAAATTGAATGGAAGAAGGAAAGAGCTGAACGAAGAAACAGGAAGAAGGAATAGGTTCAACCCAATAAGAACAAAGGATCAACAAAGGCTATGGTTGCTTTCTGGGGAGAAAACTCAAATGAGGACTCAGATGGTGAAGATGGATATGAACAAACACTTATGGCAATTGGAGAATCTGATGAGGAATCTGAGGTAAGTATAATTCATCTCAAAGATAAGATTAAGTTTTTGTCTAAAGAAAGGTTATTTGAGTTACTCCTGGATTTCATTGATGAATCCGAGGATCTAAACAATGAAAAGGAACATCTGTCTAAGCAGTGTGTGATTTTGAAAGCTAAGTGCAAAAATCTAGAACTTAGGGCTAGTGAAAGTGAAAGTAAGAATTCTGAGTTAAAGAACCAAGTTCATGAACTTGACACCACTGTCCTAGAGCTTAGATCTCAAAATTTAAAATGGAAATTAGGAACTGGTAAAAAGAAAGCTGATCACACACAACTCATTTAGAAGAAAATGTAGGAAAAATGAAAGATGAGTTGTACAAAAGAGATGAGCAGATAAGAGTCCTTAAGGAGGAACTAAACAAGGTTAAGCACGAGCTAGACATAACCTATAAATGGAATAGGTCATCCGATGCACTTTCATGGCTACATGAACACCATAGTAGCAATAAGAGAGGACTTGGCTACGGGACCCCTGCACCTAAGTGGGATCCCAAAAGCAAGTACCTCACACTCTCTGAGAACATAACTTGCACACACTGTGGTAAAACTGGTCACTATAAATCTGAATGTATTGCAAAAGAAAAGGCTGGTCAAAAGAATAAAGAATTTGTTCAAGGGAAAAATAGGCTGCCAGGTTGGACTAAAAAGAATCTGATTCACCCTTTTGACTATAGAAAGTGACCCAAACTAGTTTGGGTTCCTAAGACTAACCCTTGATTTCCTTTTGTGGGTCCAAGTGAAGGGGAGCAGCCAAATATGGTACATGGATAGTGGCTGCTCAAAGCATATGACAGGAAGTAAGAACTAGTTCATTGCACTTGAGGACCTCAAAGGAGTTAATGTCTCCTTTGGATATGGGAAGAAAGATGAGATCATTGGTGTTGGAAAGGTAGGTAAGACTGATTCTCACTCTATTGAGAATGTCTACTTGATAGATGGCCTAAATTACAACCTAATAAGACAATCACAATTGTGTGATAGAGGTAACTTGATAGCATCCACCTCTACCAAATATTTTGTGATTAATCTTACCACTGACAAGATTGTTTTGGAGGGAAAAAAGAGTAAACAATATATACATTGTAGATTTGTCCACACTTTCAGAAAATGAATTCCCTTGCTTAAGTGTGTTGGACAATGATCCCCTCCTTTGGCACAAGATACTTGGACATGCCAGTCTAAGTCAACTCAACAAACTAGTCTCCAAGGACTTGGTGATAGGACTGCCTAACATTAAGTTCAAGGAAGACAAAATTTGTGAGGCTTGTGAAAGGGGGAAGCAGGTAAGATCCTCTTTCAAAAGCAAGAAAATGGTAAGCACCAACAGAACGATAGAACTGGTCCATATGGATCTTTGTGGTCCAATGAGAACATTAAGAAGATGTGTTAAAAGATATATGATGGTGCTTGTTGATGATTACTCTAGGTTTATTTGGACATTGTTTTTAATATCTAAAGATGAAGCATTTGATATGTTTACTTATTTTGTTAGAAAAACTCAAAAACAACTAGGTAATCAACTTGCATTAATTAGGTATGATCATGGAACTGAATTTGAAAATGTTAAGTTTGCTGAATTTTTGCATGCTACATCATAAATAGTTGCATAACTAAACCTCTTGTTAAGAAAATTCCCTATGAGTCACTTAAAGGGAGAAAGCTAAATATATCCCATCTCAGGGCATTTAGATGCAAGTGCATTGTGCACAATAATGACAAAGACTCCTTAGGTAAGTATGATCCCAGAAGTGATGCAGGAGTATTCTCAAGATATTCTTTACATAATAAAGCTTATAAGATATACAGTAAAAGAACTATATGTGTAGAAAAAATGTATACTGTTATTTATTTAAAAACTAACATTCTTTTTGAGAGGCAGGAACAAGATAATGAAGAGATTGGGATGACAATAAATTCAAATGGTGAAACCACAGTCCAGCCTGAAGATGCATCACAGGAAGGAACATGTGACGGAACAGGTCCTTCCACCCGGGGCAACATGACAGGGGGAACTGACTAGAAAGGAACTGATCCTCAAACCTTGAGGGAACCTATCCATGAACCTATTCCTCAGTAACAAAACCAGAAAGGAACATCCAAAGAAATTGACACTCTTATTTCAACATCCACTAAATTGGATATAGATGAACCTGGTTCATCTGTTGATCAAAAGTTGTATAGGGGAATAATAGGTTCTCTTTTGTATATTACTACTAGTAGACCTGACATTGTTTTCAGTATAGGTCTTTGTGCTCAATTTTAGGCAAATCCAAAGAAGTCCCACTTGACTGCTGTCAAGAGAATATTGAGATATTTAAAAGACAACACTCACCTTTGCCTTTGGTATCCAAAAGATAGTAATTTTAACCTAGTGGGATATGTTGATGCTGATTATGCAGGGTTCCTTATGGATAGGAAGAGCACCTCAGGTATGGCACACTTCCTTGGTTCATGTCTTGTGTCATGGGCCACTAAAAAGCAAAAATTCAGTGGTCTTATCTACTGCTGAAGCTGAGTATGTTGTTGCTGCTTCATGTTGTACTCAATTGTTGTGGATCAAGCAACAATTAATGGACTTTGGAATTGATGTTGGTTGCATTCTTATTTTTTGTGATAACACTAATGCTATTAGTATGACAGAGAACCAGGTTCATCATAGGAGAATTAAGCACATAGATGATAGTCACCACTTTTTGATGGACAACTATGAGATAGGCTTGATCACTATGGAGTTTTGTGCTACTGACAAGCAAATTGTTGACATCTTCACAAAAGCCTTAAGTAGAGATCACTTTGAGAGGAATAGGTTGGAATTAGGGATGATTAAAATTACCTAAAAGGACCAGTTCAAGGTTAAACGAAAAAATGGAAAAAATATATTTTGTTAGAAAGTCTGTAAATAATGTATAAGTAGATTACATCTTGCTCAGTCTCATACTTTCCATAGTATACTCTTGTGCCATGTGTTAAAATGACTCATTAATCTCTAATGCTATTTTCTCTATTTTGGCAAATTTAGACTTACACAAGAGTATTATCAGTGAAGAACCTGGTTCATCAAGATAGTACGGTATGTTTTCTACACTCTGCATTATTTGAAATAACTATATTTGGATCATGAGCAGAGTCCTACCAAATACCAAAGTTCTTTTGAACTTATCCGTTACAAGTGAACCAGTTACGTTCAAGACTCTTGACCGTATTAAACTACCTAGATTCTTTTAAGTCTGCTACTCATGGGGAAGAAAGTGGCTCTTCTGAAACTGAACAAGTATCTTCTGATTCTAAAGTTTCTCCTGAGACAATTTCTAAAGTTGCTGCAAATTTGGAAAATAGATTTGTAGGATCTATAGCAGGTGTTTAGACTACAGAATCTGGAGAAGTTGGTGGTGAAAATAAAAAAGAAAAAAAAGGAGAGCAAGGGTACTAGGAGTATGGTGAGGGGAAATGGGACAAGAATGGATGATTCTTCACCCACTCCTGTAAGTTTAACCAAAGACGCAGGTGCAATGGTTGTTTGGAGGAAACCCTCGCAGACCTGCTAAAGAAAGTGAGTGAAAGCTATAATCCAGCTTCTTGATAGAGTTATCAAAGGCACCAAAACTCATACCATTCCCTATGGCTTCATTCTCACAACTATGCTTGCACATTTCAATGTACCTATGAAAAAGGTGGGAGGTTAGTACAAGCATGGATCATTTTTGGGTTAATACTCTGCTTGACTGCGATTATAAAGTCAATGTCACTCCTAAAAAACCTAGTTCATCCAAAAAGGTACCAGTGAATAGCAAGGTCAGAGCTTTAGTGCAAGAAAGTGGGGCTAAGCATGCTGAGATTGAAAGGCTGAAGAAGAGGTTGGTTGAGGTGGAGACTAAGAGAGATTCTCTCAGAACTGAGCTGGCAAGAGAAAAAAGAGAAGAATAATGGTATTCTTCAAGGTATGCTGAAACTCCTCCAAGTCAAAAATCAAGCACCTAGTTCTTCCCAGCCTTAAGCTTCCTAGCCTAATGTAGATAAACCAGTGACCCAGTTCGGGACTTTTTATTTCTTTTGCTCATGTTTTCAGTATTTTTATTTCTTCTTATGCTTTATGGTAGAATCTTATCAGTCATCAATGAAATTCACTATTTTTGCTTTAACTGTTTGTTTATATTTCTTTGATAGTTGAAATTCCTAGATTGATCTATGATGATTAATCCATGATTGCATTTGACGTAGTCCCAGTGGCATTGAGTAAGTTTTAAAATCTGGTTATCTCATATTTTTATGCAACTTTTCGATGATGCCAAAAGGGGGAATAAAGGTTGTGCTTTATACTTTGAACATTGATGTTTATAACCTAATGTACCTAGCCCTTGATGATACGTGATAAAAAGGAAAAATGTTTGTAACATTGTGTTAATATTAAGCTGAGTTGAAACAGGGCCTAAGCTTATGAAAAAGTACAGAGTTTGTCATCATCAATAATGGGGAATTTGTTGGCCCAAGTAAAGGTTTGTTTTGAAGATTGACAAAGGAACTCAGACATGAACAAGGTCCATCCTCCAAGTTCATCCCTCAGGTTCATAAAAACGGGCAGATTCGAGCATGTGGGATGCACGTGAAAGAGATAAGCTTAACTTGGTATATTTAATTTCTCCTGATCAAAAAGGTTGCATAATTGATATGGAGAAGGACTCCTTAACCAAACAGAACACTATCCAAGATAGGGAAGGAGTTAGAAGTTTAAATCAACTACAACTCTTCCACCAAGGAAGAGTTGCATCAGAACTCTAGTTATTTCTTCATCTACTAACTCTATAAATTGCAGGATGTTCTCATATTACATGTGTTGCACAAAAACGCAGAAGTTAAACGTGAATTGAGAGCAAAATAGCAAGGCTTTTTGCAAGCAGTTCGTATGCGATTCAAGTGTGCAAACCTGAAGCTACATGAACTAGATTGAAGAACCAACTCCATAAAGAGTTTTATGTGTCTTTCTTTATTTCTAGTTCAATTGTAGTAGGTGTTTTCATATTGTACCTTTCAGCTTTATCTAGAGGCAATTGTAATAGGTACTTTGAGTATTCAAGTTAGAGTTAACTTGAAGTTGTCGCAACAGTTAAAGGCTGGTTGCTACAACGGGATTAGAGGTAATCCTTAGGTTTACAAAGAGTTTTGTAAATGCTGTTTTGTCTCAATGATTTAGTGAAGTGTTGGGAAAAATCCTACTGAGTAGTAGGTCGTGGTTTTTTCACCTTTTGAGCCGGGTGTTTTCCACGTAAAATACTTGTGTTCTTTAATATCTACATTTATAATTCCGCAATAGTAGTAGTTGGAACACATAGAAAAACCAAGTCCTTCTATAATCAGATTAAACAAAAAATTGGGCACCACACAAATCACCCCTTCTTGTGTGGTATTGAAGTCTAAAACATCAACAGCAATATGATGTGACAACAAATAATAACAAAGACTAAGATATGATATGTAAATGAATGAACATGACTGAGTATGTAGATGCAATTTAAGCAAATAACTCAACAACAGAGATGACCTCAATAGGTACCAACAAATAAGCATATAGCCTAAACATGATTTCTGATATGATTCACAGCTCAACTTCTCTAACACGTGGAAATTTCATGAACAAAAACAAGATTTAAGTAACTACACAGTATCATAGAATCAACCGAGTCATAATTCACACGGCGCACGCCCACACGCTCGTCACCTAGCATGTGTGTCACCTCAACACCAAATACATAACACATATATTCAGGGGTTCATACCCTCAGCACTACGTTTAGAAATGTTACTTTCCTCAAACAAGTCAGAAATACCATCTCGCACGTACCGACCTCTAAACGCCTCGAAACTATCCAAAAGCAACTCAAATACATCAAATAACGCCAAAGGGAATAAACCTAATAGATAAAGATCGAATCTTTAATCAAAAACTCCAACAACCTAAAATTCAAACCTGGTCCCGCATCTCAGAACCCGACAAAACTCACAAAATCCGACAACCCATTCAATTACGAGTCCAATCATACTAGTTTCACTCAAATACGACTTCGAACCGATGTCCAAAACTCAAGAATTCGCTCTATGAAACTTTAGTAAAAAATCCCCAATTTTCTCTTTTGAAATCATCAACCAATTGCCAAAAATGAGGATAGATTCATGATATAAAATCAAAATAAGTATAAAACACTTACCCCAATCCACATGGTAAAACTCGCCTCAATCTGAGCTCCATAGCTCCAAATATGATAAAATGGCCAAAACTCCCAAAATAGAGTACTTATAATTCTGCCCAGGTATTCCTCTTACGCGAACGCGGAAAATTCATCGCGTTCGCGACGAACAAAATAATTTGCCACCAAAAATACTCTATGCGTTCGAGGCATAGCCCCCGCGAGCGAGATTCCCAAAAATTCCAGCCTTACGCAATCACATCATCCACTTCGCGAATGCGAATGCATTCTCCCCAGTCCCTAGCTTCTAATCTCTGCACTACGCGAACGCAAGCATAAGGACGCGAACACGATGCCCAGGCCTCACAAAGGTACACGAACACGGTTTCATTGTCACAAACACGATAGAGGAAAATGACCGGATCCTATAATACACTACGTGATCGTGAAGAAGGTTTGAAACACCAGTAAAGAACAACAATCAGGTGTGAGAACATGAAGAAAAATGGCGCAAAATCAATTTGAAACACGCCCAAGCCTCTCGGGACCCCATCCAAGTTTGCAAACAAGTCCCATAACATAACACAAACCTACTCAAGGCCTCAAATCACACCTAACAACATCGAAACAGTGGATCGCACCTCTTCAAACTTGAATGAACTTTAAACTTTCAACTTCCAAAACTCGCACCGAAACATATCAAATCAACCTGGAATGAACTCAAATTTTACACACAAGTCCCAAATTACATATCGAAGCTATTCTAATTCCTAGAACCACAATCTGAATCCAATATCCTCAAAGTCAACTCTGATCAAACTTATGAACTTTCTAAACCTTCGAATTTCTAATTTTTGCCAATTTGTGCCGAAACCTTCTAGAAATATCCAAACTCAAATCCGGGCATACGCCCGAGTCGAAAATCACCATCCGAACCTAACGGAACCATCAAAACTCTAATCCGAGGTCAAATTCTAAAAAGTCAAACTTGGTCAACTCTTCCAACTTAAAGCTTAAATCATGAAATTCTTCCTTCCAAATCGATTTCGAATAACCTGAAAACCAAAACCGATGATTCATATAAGTCACAATACATCATACGGAGCTACTCATGCACTCAAACTACCGAGCAAAGTGCAAAAGCTCAAAATGACCAGTCGGGTCGTTACGTTCTCCCCCACTTAAACATACGTTCGTCCTCGAACGTGCCAAGAGTCATTCCAAAGCCGTCAATCATTGTGTAACCTTACCATGCACATACCTGAGGGTGATCCCACGTCATCCTATTCCATATAGGCCTGACAACACAACATAGATAAAGATCATTACTTCAACCTTAGCCCGTAAACCATAGAATCCAATTTCCAACGTCCAAAATTTCTTACAAAACCCATACCTTGCTTCTACATACTATATAAGTCTGAACAAGCTATACCAAACCACAACCATAACCCAAGATGTAATCACATGACATAACACACGACTCCCATACTCGTAGCAAAATTTTCGATCACTGTAGTTGCTCAAAACAACCCCAACACCGGTAATAAACCTCATATAAAAAAAAATTGTTCCAAAGCCTTTGTACGTTGCAAATGATGAAGAAACACGCAGAAACTCATAACCACTTATCAAATAAACAATTCATAGAACTCTCCCTCCTTCGACAAGAACTTAGCCAATTTGTAAGCCGACTTTCGATATTATCCTTCTAAATATTCCGCAATCAGATCCAATAGCACTCATTCTAGATCCAATGACCTCACCTCATCAAACACAACCATTCTTTTGATATGCAACACCAATACGACATAGAGCCACAAACCATGCAATCCGTGTACCAATACGCAATAACTTAATGCACCCAAAAATGGAAAATGACGTAACTGAGAAAATCTTCCTGCAAGCTCAACAAGCACCGCCACCACAACTGCAATGCTACGAACCCATCCTACATAGTAGAACCAATACACACGAATATAACACAAAGGATCGTATCCATACATAATTTTGCTGCAATGCGCAACCCCATCCAACACAGGGTCCTATGAAATATTCCAAGACACCATGCTCAAAATCATTAACAACACGCAATTCGACATCAAGTACACAAAGTGCATGGCCATAATCATGAAAAAGTAAACAATACAATATACCACAACTGAAAAAGGATATAACTAAAGCGCAATCAGCCATTCCACCCCCCAATAACCATCTCACTCGAATTTCGCTATAAGGCCCAAATAGAACCGCACCATGTGTGCATATGACCAACAAATCACAACCCCTCGTAGCATGGAAGAGTAACACATAGAACATATGAGAATACGAATAAGCTCCACTCTAACCGAATGGAACATACCTCAACAATAGTAGTACAGAGTCAACCAAACCGACCTAGTATAGAATACACATCCACATCTGGCCTACCAATGGGCCCCAAATCAACTCTGGTCATCCACAGATAGATAAATAACCTTCCTTTCCACAATGACCGAACCATAACACACACTATCATCTGGTTAGATTTAGCCACATCTTCACAGTCCACAACCACGAAATAATCTGCTTTTGAGAACTCCTAGTCTCTAAATCCACATAACACACAAATCACAACATCTGATCCTAACTCCATCGCCTGAATGTCTAACATATCTCTCACACACGATCAACCCACAAGGAATACTTCTATAATTCTTCCGTGCCACATAACAAAATCTAAATATCAGCAGTCAATCAACCAGGTGAGTACTGCAATACCAATGAAGCATCCGTATGTCACAACTCAGTGCACCTTCTGAAATGCGCACCTTTCTTAGGCAATATCAAGTAGTAATATCATTCATCAAGCCATCTAAAACTGCCCATGTTGTTTAAGAATTTATGATCTTCACTTCAAAATTAACCCGTGACCTTGCACATGTAAATCTCAACCCACACAACACACCACATCTATCATGCCATCATAGAAAAGATACAAGGGTCTCATAATCACTTCTGTATCACAAGAAAAGTACATACTCAATTAGACAGGAACCTTCCATTTGATCTCATCTAGGAGAAAATCACAATATTAAACATGTTCCTCATGCCAGTAGGAAATATACACCTCGAACCGTGGTAGTAACTATCAAGAACTCTTCGATGCCCATTTATACATAACCAAGCCATCAGAACTGAATATATCTAACTCAGCCAAGCCACATAGGTCACCAAATCCAAGATTATTGCCACAAAACACCTGTAGAGACTAACCACATCATAAGTACCCAAAGAATTGATCATATCCATTACTATGCTGATCCAAACTACTACCAAAGTGTCCTATTTCTTTGAGTTCCTTCCGAATTACTCTCAAGTCGACACTTCTCCTTGCCAGAACACCACGATCCTTAAACAAAGCTCACCACAAGAGGTCCTAACATAAAATCCATCACCGTATGGTCCATAAGCCACCGTATTCCCTCTTAAGAATCCCAAAAATACCACAATCGAGACACCTACTCTGAAGAGGCCTTCTATGAATCCAAACATGTTTCCTTCACCTTCATGATACTGAAATATAGGATTTATAATGATATGGGAATACCGCAAGTCCCGACACCATCCGATGCAAAATCTCAAATGCTAGCCATATCTCGGTCCAGAAATTTCTCAATTGCCACATATGAATCTTGAACCCATTAGAACCTTCTTGAGAGTCATCCACCTTGCCCCAAATCTCAATTGCACTGCCCAAACGGGCCGAACATCCTATGCCCCATTAGCACGACAATACCCAAAGAAGTAACCCACGCCTCTAAACAACCGAGTGAACCGCTACTCCAAGCACACTACATCCATCACAAATAGAAAACTCAAATCATTCCATGATTTTCGTATACACATAAAGTGTAATAAATCATGCATCCGGAAATTCCCTACTCAAGTCATCCTCAAAATCGACCTCTGCAAATCAAATCTGATTCACAAGTATGCCTCAAACTGAAACCAGTACCACATAACTATGTAATCAAATCATCGATAGTAGACTCCCCCACTTGGTTCAAAGATATAGGACAAAACACTCGATAACACAAAATGCCCATACTCTATTGCTTTCATAATACCGCAGTGAGATTCAACTAAGTCCTTCATTAGCTCGTGTAACACAAACCATCTAATACCTCAAATTAGCTGCAAACTCGCATTCTTCCTCGTGACGATCAGCTCAATTATTACAACTGATCAGAACTTAAATCACACAATTGTAACCCACTAGTAGATAAGAAAGGATCCACCTAACATCTTAAGGACCACACACCCGTAGATTACCCCGCGTGTGATAACCTACCTACTTAGCCTCAAACTGACATCTCGCTATACCATTTCACAACCACAACTACTACGCAATCACCTACTCTTCCTGAGTCTGAACTCATCAACAAGACATGAGAATCTAATTCTTTTCACAATTAAACAACATGAAAGATCCTTCAACACACTCATAACTCGAGACTACATGTCAACTCTTGACAGAAATCAAGCACCTAGTAGTCTATTTTTTACATCCCAAGAAAACTTTTCTCGTCACATTCAAACCACTTGAACACACCTCGCAGTTACATCATACTCGTCATATAGCCATCCGGCCACACATCGAGCAACAAATTCTACCCATAGGGACACTACCAGACATATAAGTCCAAAAGCACATGCTCCCACAACTAAAATCAGCGTGCTCAAGCTACAGTCTAAACTCGGCATCAAGTCCTCCAGACTGACTCATCATCAGCACACCGAAATCACATCTCGCACCTCATCTATGGAATCTCAAGCCATCGATGCACAATTAATACCGAACGCTCACATGTGCACACGAATGCGTGGAAGTGATTCAAAGAGTTACGCTTCAAGCTGAATCAATGCCTCAATATAATGAAAGAAAGATGGGAAGTTTATCCTAAATGCCTTGTAGCCTCTCAAATATAGGTATGGATGTCATCATACCGATCCACAAGACTTTACTTGACACTTGCTCATGACTCATAGAACCTATGAATCTAGAGCTCTGATACCAACTTGTCACGACCCAAAATCCAAACCGTCGTGATGGCACCTAACCCAACCTGCTAGGTAAGACAATTAACTATAAAACACAATATAATAATACTGAAATGAGTCAAAGATGAGATAACTGAATTTTGTACAACTTCCAAAGGACTGGTAGTACAAATCATGAGCGTCTAAGATTTATATTTATTTACAAAAATTGAATTGAAATATTTACAACATCTGTTTGAAATGTAAATGAACAAAGTTCGAATCTAATGCTACCAGGGACTATTAATAACCATAACTGGAACGCAAGTATATCTTCTGATCAAGCTTCCTCCGTTCGCAGCAACACTAGCATCCAACATCTACATGCAAGGTGCATAAATATAATATGAGTACAACCGACCCCATGTAGTTAATAATTAAGAAACCTAACCTTAGGTTGAAAGTAGTGACGAGCTGGGACAAGTGTCAGAGTCCAACTCCAATAACCAGCAACAATTCATAAAAATATAATATAGAGATGGTACAAGAAATAACTCAGCTCGTCCATAGTTACAGAAAATAGGAATGCTTTTCAAGTATAATAGTAAATCTCATGTCTTTCCCCGAAAATACAAAGATATGAGTAAGATTCAAAACTATTATTTTTCCCAAAAACTTTTAACAACAGTTAAGAAGTCTCATTTTTTGATGGTATGAGAAATGTACATCTCTATAATTATATGTCAATGTGCATGTGAATGTCATAAATGTCACGAAACCGTGTAACATGAGGGAATGCATCTTTATGAATATGTGCCAAGTATAATGTTAATGTAATGCACCATAGTGATGAACTCATGTACCAACACTTTCATAGTACTCAATCACACTGTCTCACACTCCCGCTCATCACGCTCAATCACTCAACACACTTAGTCACTCAGCACTGTACAGTACCTGATGCGGCGCGCAGCCCAATCCCATCATGAATCAATAGAACCTACGCTCACTATGGGTGTGAAAGACTCCGAAGGACGGATCCTACCTAAGAGCTAATATAACCAGTTGTGGCATGCACTCCGATCAAAATATAGCCCTAAGGCCTATTATGGCGCGCAACCCGATCCACATATAGCCATAAGGCTTGTTGCGGCGTGCAACCCAATCCACACACACACACACACACACACACACATATATATATATATAATACCTGTTACGGCGTGCAGCCCGATCCTATCAATATCACTCACAAGCCGTCCATTAGGCCTCAACTCGGTCATCAATCTCTCTAGTCTCTCGGGCTCAGAAATCTCATGCCAATCAACCCAAATAATGACAACAATATGATGTGACAACAAATGATAACATAGACTGAGATATGATATGTAAATGAATGAACATGACTGAGTATGTAGATGCAATTTAAGCAAATAACTCAATAGTAGAGATGGCGTCAGTAGGTACCAACAAAATAAGCATAAAGCCTAAACATGATTTCCGATATGATTCACAGCTCAAATTCTCTAACGCGTAGAAATTTCATAGATAGAAACAAAATTTAAGTAACTACACAGTATCACAGAATCAGCCGAGTCATAATTCATGCGGTGCATGCCCACACGTCCGTCGCCTAGCATGTGTGTCACCTCAACATCAAACACATAACACGTATATTAAGGGGTTCATAACCTCAGCTCCAAGTTTAGAAGTGTTACTTATCTCGAACAGGCCAAATCCAATACCGAGCAAGCCAAACGACACTCCAAAAATTCATCATGGACGTACCTACCTCCGAACGGCTCGAAACTAGCCAAAAGAAACTCAAATACATCAAATATGCCAAATGGGAACAAACCTAATTGATAATGGTCGAATCTTTAATCAAAAACTCAAAATAAATCCAAAAGTCAAACCCGGGCCTGCACCTCAGAACCCAACAGAGCTTACAAAATCCGGCAACCCATTTAATTACGAGTCCAACCATACTAGTTTCACTCAAATTAGACTTTGAATAGATGTTCAAAACTCAATAATTTGCTCTATGAAACTTTAGTAACAAACCCCCAATTTTCTCTTTTGAAATCATCAACCAATTGCCAAAAACAAGGATAGATTCATGATATAAAATCAAAATGAGTAGAGAACACTTACCCCAATTCACATGCTGAAAATCGCCTAAACAATTGCTTCAATCCGAGCTCCACAATGGCAAATATGATAAAATAGCTGAAACCCCCAAAATAGAGTACTTATAATTCTGCCCAGGAATTCCTCTTAAGCGAATGTGAAAAATTCATCATGTTCGCGATGACCAAAATAATCTGCCACAAAAAATACTCTATGCATTCACGGCATAGCACTCGCTAATGCGATTCACAATAGCTCCAACCTTACGCGATCGCATCATCCACTTCGCGAATGCGAAGGCATTCTCCCCACTCCCTAGCTTCTCATCTCTACACTACGCGAACGCAAGAATGCGATGCCCAGGCCTCACAAAGGTACGTTAACGTGGTTCCACTATCGCAAGCCGATGAAGGAAAATGACCGTCTCCTCTAATACACTACGCGATCACGACCCAATCTTCATGATCGCGAAGAAGGTTTGAAACCCCCAACAATCAGCAACAATCAGAAGTGAGAACATGAAGAAAAATGGCCCGAAATCAATCTGAGACGTGCTCGAGCCTACTCCGTCCAAGTATACCAACAATTCCCATAACATAATATGGACCTACTCGAGGCCTCAAATCACACCTAACAACATCGAAATGACGAATCGCATCTCAGTTCGAACTTGAATGAACTTTGAACTTTGAACTTCCAAAACTTGTGCCGAAACATATCAAATCAACTCGGAATGAATCAAAATTTTGCACACAAGTCCCAAATGACATATCGAAGCTATTCCAATTTTCGGAACCATAATCCAAATGTAATATCCTCAAAGTCAACTTCCGATTAAGCTTATGAATTTTTCAAACCTTCGAATTTCTAATTTTTGCCAATTTATGGCGAAACCTTCTAGAAACATCCAAATGCAAATCTGGGAATACGCCCGAATCCAAAATCACCATCCAACTTCAAATCTGGATGTTCTATGCTTAGTAGATTTTCCTTTCAAGTTTCGTCATCTTGTGTCGGCAGGCGGCAGAGTCACATCTATGAGGCCACATCTGCGGGAGATGGGCCGTAGATGCGAAGAAAAGTTTACGAGCATAGGCCTGCATCTGCAAGATTTGGTTCACAAGTGCGAGTTCGCTTATGCAGAGTTTTAGTCTGCAAGAGCGGATCCTAACCAACAAGCCTAAGTTCTCTTGTACAAAATGATTATGCTGAAGCGAACCTACATCTGAAAAGATAGGATCCACAACAACAAAACCACTAGGCAGAAACCACTGAGGTTTTGTTTTTTTCCCAAACCTACCCAACATCATTTTCTCAAACAAATTCATTCAAACAAACATTTCCTGCATAAAAGTCAAAGCCCGACAAGGGTGCAAGTCTAGCATAATATCAAAGACCGAAGAGGGCACAAAACCAACATCGAAAACCAAATAAAAACAACCAAAACCAAAGGAAACAATATCCAAATTATACAACAACCAAAAGCAATAAATGTTTGAAATAAAAGCCCCAGCAAAGGGCAAAGGCTAGACCAGTAAGCTGAATGGGCTCAATCCTGTCGAGCTATACTCTTGGGCTCGTCCTCCTCGTCAGTGCTGCTATCAGGATTACCGCAAGCACCCTCACTGGATCCACCCTTGGCCTCTATCACGAAGGAGTATTTATCATCATCATCATCTTTGTCCTCGACCGGGAACTGCCCCTGCGGATTCATCAACTAGAAGAGTCCCTTGATGCCCCTCAACATCTTCATAGCAAATTACCTCTTGACTTTCTGATGATAGGCTATAATTACATATTTTTGTCGCTTATTACACTCTAATTTACTGCACTTTAATTGAGTTTGATCTTTAATCGCTAGTGTTTTGCACTAAATTATGTATTCTATGCCTTGTAAGAGTGATTCCGATCTACGTAGGCGTTATGGAATGAATTCAAGTGATTTTGAGCTTTGAAGTCTGAGTAAAATCCCAAGGAATTAACAAAGGGATCGTGTTCGGGGATCAATAGATGATAGTTATGAACAAAACGAAGAATCGAGCGGACATACGGTGCATTGTCTAGTAAAATGCACATAACTTTTTGCTCAGAACTCCGTTTGGGCACCACAATATATCATTGGAAAGCTATTTGAAAGGGATACAACTGTAATATATTGTGTTTTTGCAAATTCTCAATACCGCGCTGCAGGGTGCGGCGCAACAGTGTAAAAATTGTCCTGACAAGAAAAATGCAAGGCTGCTGATAATATCTACTAGCGCGCCGCATGGTGCGGCGCGCCTGTACAAATTTTACAAAGTAACTGTCTTATTTCATGCGGGAGAAGATGTTTTTATCTGGGCCTAAGCCTAGTTGGTATAAATAAAAACAAAAATGCTATTTTGAGGACTTTTGACACATCTTAGACCTAGGGACACACTTTAGACGTGGAGGAACACACACCACACTTGGAGGAGGCTTCTAACTAGTTTTTCTTTTCTTCTCTTCTTTTAATCTCATAGTTTATTAGTTCTAGAGTTTTGGGTGCTACATGAACGCTGTAGTTTGAAGCTTAGATTGTTCTTATTATTTTATCATATTGGTTTATTTATTCAATCTTGCGCTTAATTATTTGATTGTTTTATCACCAATTGAATACTATCTACGAATCTAGGATTGAACTCGGGAGAGGGAATTCTAGATTGCACATAAGATTGAGTAGAGCAAGATCTTAATTTGACCGGGGGGGAGGCAGATTTGCGGATAGGATAGGAATATACCTAATCATCTTGCTTGGTTACTATATGTGAATTATAAATGTGTTCTTGTTAATCCTAATTCCATAGGAATATAGGCATTATGTTAGCTTAAATAGGCGAGTTGTACTTCGGGAGAAGGCTACGAGCAATGTTAACCCTGTCAACCAATAAACCAGATAAATTAATTAGAAGATTTAAGTGGAAAACTCAATGGGATTGTTAGCTAACCCATAGCTCTAGAATATTCACTCACATTGAATTCGTGTCTAATTTCGCCAACTTGTTTTCTTTAATCCCTTAATTTGTTACTTTAGTTTAATTTTAGTTAAATATTCATACGTTAGGATTCGCTTGAATAGATAAATTATTTGGTTTAATTTAGTTGATAGTTAATCACAAGTCCCTGTGGGTACGATATCTGGACTTACAATCCTATATTACTTGTCGACTACGTACACTTGCATGTGTGTTTGGGAGCAACATGTTTTTGGTGCCGTTGCTGGGGACTTAGAAATTAACTAGTCTACTAGGTTAGATTTTTACTTTTTGTCTACTCAAGTTTCTTTTTATTTTTATATTAGTTTAATATTTTATTATCTTTGTTGACATGGCTTCTTGGAATGAGAATTGGTTGAATATTGGTTATTCTTATTATAATGATCCTTGTCCATATTGTGGAGGACCTCACTGGTGGAAAAATTGTCAGAATGTTCCCGGGAGCGAGTTGTGCGTACAATCTCAATCCTATGAGTGAAATATTTGTAATATGTGTGGTGGTCAAGATGACCATTGGAATGGTTGACCTAATTCTTTTCATCATTCTCTGAGCCCTTATTATGATTTTTCTAATGATGTTTGTGAGTTTGATAAGGGTAATGAAGTGCAACAATCACAACAATGAAGGCCAGTATGGAAGAATTAAATGAAGAGAGCGAGTACTAGCAAGAGGAAAAATTTGAAAAAGAGGATATTTTGAGTCAAACTTGGCAGGTGGAACAAGCTAAAAGATTGGAAATATATGAGGCTCAACATGAGAAAATTACAGATGGGATACAAGACCTAATAGAAGGAAGAAATGAACTGGGACAAGAGATCGAAAAATTTGGCACTGCTATTTACGACTTGGGAGCTCAATTGATTTCAAATGGTGATGCGTCCAATGCCCAACAAAATAGTTCTAAGTTGTGTGAAACTGAAAAGGAGCTTATACGCCAAATTGAGGAGCTAAAATTGGAGAGTCAATCATTACACTATACTTTTATTGATGATGTCCATGTTGAGGAAAGCACTCTAGAGTCATGTGAGCAAGTAGATAATATTATATTTGAAGACTCTAATGCGTGTACATATGAGGATGCAAATAGCAATTCAATTCTAGAGTTAGGGCGCATTGGTCCTCATTCCATGCATTTTTCAACATTGTGTTTGGATGAGGACATAGAAATCGAGTCATCTGATCCTTTGGAGGAGCCAACGGACGAGGAACAAGGTGCTTACATTTTGGAATTTATTGTGCCAAAGAGACATAATTACATACCTCAATCGAATGCCAAGAAGTGTAGAATGCGATATTGGTTGCTTGGCCCAATTAAATTTATCCCACCACACCAAGATCATAGCAAAAAGCTTGAAGTAAAATTGGGGGCGCAATTCATAAGTTCAAGATGGAGACAGAAAGTGGTTCAAGTCGTGTCGCGACGTTAAATCAAGCGTTTGTTGGGAGGCAACCCATTTTTACTATTTTCTTTTAGTTTTATTTTTTTTCTTATTATTGTTGTAGTATTTGTTTTTGTTTTGTAGGATTATAAGAATAGGAATCACAGCAATTGGAAGCGTGCAAAAGCGATTAGATGGTGAGAACTAAGTGTGGGGTGCCACACGAAGGACGATGCCTGGGGGAAGTCTGAGTACCTCGTAAGCCGCTATTGCTTCGGTCTTTGGCCTACCATGAAGTCTCTTTTACCCTATTGTTATTTTCAGTGTGCATTGAGGACATTGCACAATTTTAAGTGTGGGGTGAGGAGATTGTTTGGGGGATTCTCTATGCTTTTTTAGCTTAGTTGTAGTACTCATTCTTAGTGTAGGAGTTTTGTTAAAAAAATATAGAAAATTAGACTTTTCCCAACGATGGATCTCCTAGACAGTTTTCTTGAGGGATTTAAGTCTAAAGAAAAAGGACAAAAAAAGATTTTCTTTGTAGGTAGTGTAGCGATTTTCCCTTGGTTTTTCTTTGTGCTGCGATTCTTTTCCAAGGATTTTGTTTGAACAGGGTATAGTTGGTTTTTATTTTTTTAGAACTAGGAAAACTTGTGCTATGTTTTGAATCGAAGCAGTATCTTTTAACTTTGTTATGCCTTGAGAATAGTGAGTAGTTTGGTGGTGACGCTTTGGCTCAATTTTTGACTCTTGTATAATTACCTTAAATTGATGATCTTAACTTTGCTTAACTTCTTTGACTAGAGTGTCTTGATGAGTCCAATCCCGAGGGAGTTATGTGCCATGTGTGTGTAAGGTTTTGTGTTATTCTGTGCATTGCATTTGATGTCTAGAACTTGGCCAGTGTGTTTGTAAAGCGAAATAGTAGTTTTGTTCAGTCTTGGAAGTGTTATAGGAGTTCCTTTGTTGAGCCATATATATATATATATATATATATATATATATATATATATATATATATATATATATATATATATTTTACTCGCCTAATTGTTATATATCATAGTTAACCTCTTTGAGCGTGTAATCATGTTTCTTTGGCAACCACATTACAAGCCTTGCCCATTTGTTTGGATTAACCATCTATTTGAATATTTTCACCTCTCACGAGCACTTGAATTGTTATGAACTGTGTAAAAATTAAAGCGTGGAGTGGTTGGGTTGGCTTTTGAGTGGAACTAATGAAATAAGGAGAAAGGTACACTGTTTTGAAAAATGAAGAGCCACATGAATTGAAAGAAATTAGTTGTATTGTTGTGAAAAATAATTCTAGATGGTGGTTGCTAGTGATATAATTGTGCTTGAAGAAGTGGGGAGTTAATATATATTTATGTGAATGTGGAATTATGGTTTGACATAAGTGTGGGATTTTCAATGTTAAAGTGTATGTATTAAAGTACTTAGGGAGGTGTAATCACTCTTATATCTAAATGTATCCTACCCGTCCCTCAGCCTATATTACAACCAAATAATGTCCTACTTGATCTTAGACTGAATGAGCTCGATTAGTAGAGTAGTACACCACGGGAAAGCCTATGATGCATCCTTTGAGGCATACGAATGTTATTTCTGAGAGTGAGTGAATTCTTTCTATCTTGAGTTCCTAAGTGTTCTTAAATTTTATTGTATGGAACTACTCTCATTTGTTGTGTGAGGGCACTTGATTCATGAAGGAAAGGTAATTTCAGTGACCTCTATGTTAGAGTAAATGGGTGATTTGTGAATAATGTGTGGTACTTGTGAGTCAAATCTTAAGGTGAAGATGTTACACTCTTGTGCTTAGTCTATTTTAAATATTCTTGCTGTGATGAGTTAGGAGAATTGTTTAAAAGGGTCGTGTCAATATAAAGTGTAGTTTGATTGCTCGAGGACGAACAATGGTTTAAGTTTGGGGTGTTGATGATGGGCTATAATTACGTATTTTAGTCGCTTATTACACTTTAATCTACTGCACTTTAATTGAGTTTGATCTTTAATCGCTAGTGTTTTGCACTAATTTGTGTATTTTATACCTTGTAGGAGTGATTCCGATCTATGTAGGTGTTATGGAATGAATTCAAGTGATTTGGAGCTTTGAAGTCTGAGTAAAAGCCCAAGGAATTAATTCGGGATCGTGTTCGGGGATCAACGGATGATAGTTAAGAATGAAACACAGAATCGAGCGGGCATACAGTGCATTGTCTAGTAACATGCACATAACCTTTCGCTCAAAACTCCGTTTGGGCTCCACAATATATCGTTGGAACGCTATTTGAAAGGGCTGCAATTTTAACGTTTTGCATTTTTGCAAGTTATCACTACCGCGCTGCATGGTACGCCGCAGGGTGCGGCACAACAGTGTAAAAACTGGCCTGACAAGAAAAATGCAAGGTTGCTGATAATCTCCACTAGCGCGCCGCGCGCCTGTACAAATTTTATAGAGTAACTGTCCTATTTCGCGCGAGAGAAGCTATTTTCATCTGGGCCTAACCCTACTTGGTATAAATACAAACAAAAATGTTATTTTGAGGACTTTTAACGCATCTTAGACCTAGGGACACACTTTAGACGTGGAGGAACACACACCACACTTGGAAGAGGCTTCTAACAAGTTTTTCTTTTCTTTTCTTCTTTTAATCTCATAGTTTATTAGTTCTAGAGTTTTGGGTGCTACATGAATGTTGTAGTTTGAAGCTTAGATTGTTCGTATTATTTTATCATATTGGTTTATTTATTCAATCTTGCACTTAATATTTGATTGTTTGATCACCAATCGAATACTATCTACGAATCTAGTATTGAACTCGGGTGAGGGAATTCTAGATTGCACATAAGATTGAGTAGAGCAAGATCTTAACTCTGAGGAGGGGGGGGGGGCAGCGGATTTGTGGTTAGGATAGGAATATACCTAATCGTCTTGCTTGGTTACTATACGGGTATTATAAATGCGTTCTTGTCAATCCTAATTCCATAGGAATATAGGCTTTAAGTTAGCTTGAATAGGCGAGTTGTACTTCACCAGAAGGCTACGAGCAATATTAACTCTGTCAACCAATAAACTAGATAAATTAATTAGAAGATTTAAGTGGAAACTCAACGGGATTGTTAGCTAACCCATAGCTCTAGAATATTCACTCACATTGAATTCGTGTCTAATTTCGTCAACTTATTTTCTTTAATCTCTTAATTTGTTACTTTAGATTAATTTTAGTTAAATATTAATACGTTAGGATTCACTTGAATAGATAAATTGTTTGGTTTAATTTAGTTGATAGTTAGTCACAACTCCTTGTGGGAACGATATCTAGACTTACAATCCTATATTATATATCGACCACATATACTTGCGTGTGCGTTTGGGAGCAACACTTTTTCTTCTTCTTCTCCTTGTCGAAGTCCCGGCGAAGCTCACCCTGGGCCTTATCCATGGTGCTATCGCTGTCTCGAAGGAACTAATAGAAGTATTAAGCTCTTTCTACGCCTCCAAGTATTGCTTAATCTCCTCCCGGGTGAACTGGCCAGCAGGAGCCTCTGAGGGGCCAGCCTCTGTGGGAGGCCTGGGTAGCCTATTGACCAGCTCTAAAATTGTTTGCAGTTGAGTATTAATTGAACCAAAGGGATCCTCGGGATGTGAGTGGAAATCCTCATCATCTTCATCAGCATCAGCATTCTCGACGGTCACCTTGATTTTTCTTTTTTTTTTCTCTAAACCGTACTACCTCTCCAGTGACCTTCAAGGGGTGGAAAACCTCATCCAGGTCAACCCAATTATCTGCATGATGCCTAGAAACCCCTACCTTCTTGCACAATGTAGTAATCAGAGAAGGGAAAATTAGACTCGGCCTACCTTGATGCAACTACTCCCTCAACTCCCGAATCACATGATGACTAACGTTCACCAGAACGTCTTCTAGAATACAGGCAATCATCAAGGCACGTACGTACGTGAAGCCAGTGGTATTACCGAAAGGGAATATTCTACGGGTGATGATCTACTGCCACATCTTCGCCTCCGTAGTAAAACATGTGTTCTTTGTCCCCGTCTTCTTGTTAACCCAAGTGATCTTTTTCCTCTGGTTTCTTGGAATCAGTTTCGACACAAAGCCAATACCCATTGCCACAAACATCTTTTGCCTCCATAGCTTCTAGGGGATGGTTGGGCAACCCATAATGAGCATTGATCACCTTAGCACCGAACTTCACCACTGTACCCCAAATCATAATATGTGGATCACGCTTAGTCAACTTCACGCGCTTTAAGTTCGCATAGAACTCCCTCACATATTCCTCGTTGGCCTTGCAAGGAGTGGGGGAAAACAATTCCAGTCAATTTTTATTAGACGCTCATAGAACTCGGGTAGGCGATCGAGCACTTTACGCATATTAATTCTCTTCTCAACCAGAAGTTTTTTGTATATAAAATTAGAAAAGTAACAGCGTTCGCGATCACGAGACATGAACTGGACAGTGTCATATTTATCCTCATCCTCCTCTTCGACCTCTTCATAGACAGGGCAATATTTTCATTCTCATTTTGATCCATTTTTCACCGATTTGTACCTGCATTGATCAAAGTCAAGTTAGTTCGGTATTCAATTCGTATTAAGCATTTTAATATTTGTCAAACGAGCCAATGAAACTAGCAAAATGGACACCCGAAGACACTGTTGCGATGCTACTTTTTCAAATTTTCTATGTAGGTCTCGCATGTATGAAAGATTTATCGTAGAGATAAGGCGGATTTTGCAAGAAAGGTCTCGCAGAAGCGAGATCTCTTCCATGCAAACTTGTTTGCACTGCGTATGAGGCACTTCCTGTTGGGTACCGCACTTGTGCTGAAGCAGGACAACGCATGTAGAACTTGTTCCGCTGAGGCGAGATCGTCATCAACCTCCAAAACTAAGAATTTATTTTCGATTTTCCCGCTGATTTTTGACCCAAAAATTCCAATTTTTACCCCTGAATCTTCTGTCATTCAGACATTCATGGCGATTAAACACAATAGACCACGATTTCAAGAAACAAACACCCCAAAAATTCTAAAATTCCTACCAACAACTACTATGAACACCCTACAAGTTTGTTCTTCGGTTTTCAACCCAATTTTAAGAAATCTTAGTAATATACACAGTGATGAACATGATCTTATGCTAAACAACAACAAAATCAAAAGATTTTCAACTACCCAAATCAGAAATATTCAACTTCTTACCCAAAATTCTCAACATACAAGCATGAATAAACCCACATTTTTAACTAAATTCATCCTAGAGTAAGAAGAAAAGCATAAGGCATACCTTGTAGTGAAAATGCATAAGAGGCAAGTGAGTTCGAAAGTTCCTCCTTTCTTGAGAAATTAACCCCATATTTTTGGTTCCTTTTGAGTGTTGTGTTTGGATTAGGGTACAAGTGAGGGGAGGGAAGAGTTTTGTGTGGAGTGGGGATAGTTGAGGGGCTGTAACATTTGGGAAATGGGGAGTGGGATTCAGTTGGTGGAGTGCTTGTGAGGGGTGTGGAAAGTTGAAAAGACGCCCTTAACCCAATTTTTAAACTGCCAATTTTCGCTCAAGCGATGTAGGGTCTGTGTCCATGCATCGGCATGCATGGATGACGGTACTACCTTTGCGAGCCATGCCTAGCTAGCTGAGCCGATTCGGCGTCCAATTTTATCAGAAATTGGAAAGTTCCCCTATAAATTTCCTCCGTCTCTACGGATATCTCCCCTCTTAGCAACTATCGCTTGTGCGGACAGCCAATAGCACCCTCTAGTGTGCACCTGCGAAGACATTCTCACATAGGCAAAATCTGCATGGATTGTTTATCGGTGAGCATTGATCTACCACAATTTGATGCAAGCCCACCTCCCCCAATTCTTATGTGACTCTTACAAAGCATATCAGACCATCGGAATCCTATCATGTGTTCTACCAATCATGTTCTAATTTTTGATAGCACATGCATGGATAAGGTTTTAGATTTTATAGTACCAACCTTATTTTCGAAAAGGCAAAGCAACTTTCCAATGATAGAATACTAGCAGACAGGGTTATGCGACGGATTTCATAAAGAGTAAACATTCACCGCTCGTGCATTCCACCTTTCCAGCAATTAGTGATACATCATGATTTGTGGTGATGTTATCATTAGGGAGAAGACAATCATGGATAGTATGATGGGGTCACCACGCACATTGAGCAATTGGGAAATGCTGGGACAAGCATGGAAAATGGTACCATGACGGGTTTTTGAATCAAATCTTCTATAGTTCGAGCAAGGATCTTCATCGAGAGGGTGACCAATAGCGTGTTGTACTTATTTTATCATTCAAGTAGAGGTTTTATGATATATTTTATTCTAAGAAGTTACAATTTCAGCTCGACATACTCATTCCTATTATTTAAGACGATATACTCCAATTGTCGATTTCGTACCGTCTCTTCACTACCCTCCGTTTGAGGACTAACGGTTTGAGTACAAACGATTTTTTAATTGGTATCTGATATAATGAACCATTCGGTCGATATGAAATTTTCCGCTTTTACTTCAAAAAAATATTTTCTCGAGATTTACTTTAGTTACTTGTATTTTGGTACACAAGAATAGTGGTTTGTTTCAGAGACATTTTGACTCCCCTAAGTAAATTATGAGGGTACGATTTGATCCTTAGACAACTTTGGAGAATTGGTGGTAAATTCAAATTTTGTTTCAGGCGGTTTGCCTTTGTGCATGTTTGGATTGCATCTGCAAGCCCTCTACCGCGATTCTTCTTCCGTGTCTGCATAAGTCTGACTGTATAAGTAGACTCGCGTATGCGGATATCCATGGATACGGTCTCGCCTTGGCGAGGAATGTTCCGTGGCGGATATCGCTGAACATACCTAGCTTTTATTTCCACTTTTTACAGGATTTGGACCTCATTTTCTACCACTAAACCTTGTAAAGCTTGTTTTGGAGAAATTTCAGAGGATTCCTTGGTCGCTTGAAGGGGTAAGATCTAAACCCTACGTTATTACCTCTTTAGTTCCTTTATCATCCTACTAACTAATTCATGTTGGGGTTAAGGTTTTGGGGAAACTCTTATGATTAGTAAAACCTGTTGAAAATGTCAAAAGTCCCGCATCGGTGGGTGACATATTTAGTTGGGATTTTTTCCCTATAAAATGAGGCCTAATGTTTAGGATTTTAATACACCTCTCAACTTATCTTCTTATGACATTTGTATCTTCTCTCTTTAGTATTATTTCACTCGTATTTTGGAGTGGAATAAAATATTGGTTGTGTCCGAGGAAGTAGGCAAAATTGGCCGAACCTCGTAAATTCTGGTGTTTCTTTTATTGTTGTCTTATTGTCTTATTTATTATTTAGTGGCTGCCATAATTTTTGGTATAGTAGTTGTGACTCATTCACACTATATACATTTCGCTTTCGCAACAATTGGTATCAGAGCCAAGGTACTGTCTAAGTATGCTCTGTGGTTGTAGCTTAATCTGATCTTCCACACCAGAAAGAAAATAATCTTGATTTGTGTCGTCGTCTATAAAATAATATTTGTGTAAAAAATGGGAGACAATAAACAAGAAGAATCTACATCAAGTGTCAATAATACGTCATCATTGGCATCTTCGCTTTTGACAAGAATTGTGTCAAATGCAAAATTTGCGGTAGAAATTTTTGACGGGTCAAGACATTTTGGGATGTAGCAAGGCGAGGTTCTAGATGTCCTTTTTCAACAAGGACTGAATCTTGCCATTGAAGAAAAGAAACTAGATGTTATTGGAGAAGAAGATTGGAAAATTATCAACCGTGTTGCTTGCGGTACCATTCGATCCTACCTTGCTAGCGAGCAGAAATATCCATACACAAAGGAAACTTCTACAAGTAAATTATGGAAAGCACTAGAAGATAAATTTTTGAAGACAAACAGTCAAAATAAATTGTACATGAAGAAGAGATTGTTTCGCTTTACCTATATTCCTGGTACCACAGTAAATGAACATATCACCAGTTTCAATAAGTTGGTCACAGATTTGCAAAATATGGATGCAACTTTTGATGATGGTGACTTGGCCTTGATGTTGTTGGGGTCACTTCGTGATGAGTACGAGCACCTTGAAACTACTCTACTCCATGGGAATGATGAAATTTCTCTCAGAGAAGTTTGTTCGGCTTTGTACAGCTATGAACAAAGAAAGGGAGAAAAACAAAAGGGCGGAGAAGGAGAAGCACTGGTTGTGAGGGATCGTCCTCAAAATTAAATGAGGACAAAGAAGGGAAGATCCAAGTCAAGATCTAGACCCAGCAAAGATGAATGTGCCTTTTGTCGAGAAAATGGGCACTAGAAGAAAGACTGTCCGAAGTTGAAGAATAAGGCCAAACATAACAATGAAAAGACCATTATGGATTCAAATGTAGTTGATTGTGATGATTTAGACTTCTCATTAGTTACAACAGAGCCATCAACATCATCAGACATATGGTTGATGGACTCGGCTTGTAGCTATCATATGTGTCCCAACAGGGACTGATTCGTGGATTTTCAAGAAGGAGAATATGGAGTCATCCACATAGAGGACAACAACCCTCTTACCTCATATGGCATTGGTTCAATACGGTTAAGGAACCATGATGGAATGAGTAGAACATTAACAAATGTTCGATATGTACCGGATTTGAAGAAAAATCTCATCTCTGTGGGACCCATAGAATCAAAAGGGTTCAAAATCATTGCAGAAAATGGAGTGATGAGAGTATGCTCTGGCGCACTAGTGGTAATGAAGGCCAATCAGAAGAATAATAATATGTACTGGTATCGTGGTAGTACAACTATTGGGACAGCGACAGTGACATCCAGTGACAACAAAGAGGCAGAAGCAACCAGGCTATGGCACATGCGCTTGGGACATGCTGGAGGAAAATCCTTGAAAACTCTATCAGATCAATGATTGTTAAAAGGAGTAAAGACTTGCAACTTGGAGTTTTGTGAGCATTGTGTCAAAGGGAAACAGACAAGGGTTAAATTTGGTACATCGATCCATAATACTAAAGGCATTTTGGATTATGTACACTCTGATGTTTGGGGTCCTTCCAAAACACCTTCATTGGGTGGGAAGCACTATTTTGTAACCTTTGTTGATGATTTTTCTCGAAGAGTGTGGGTGTATACAATGAAAAACAAAGATGAAGTGCTGGGAATTTTTCTCAAATGGAAGACGATGGTGGAGAATCAAACAGGCAGGAGGATCAAGTGTATTCGCACAGACAATGGAGGTGAATACAAAAATGATCATTTCAATAAGGTCTGTGAAAATGATGGCATCGTCCGACACTTCACTGTTAGACATACACCACAACAGAATGGAGTGGCAGAACGTATGAACCGGACCTTGCTGGAGAAGGTACGGTGTATGTTGTCCAATGCTGGCTTGGGCAAAGAATTTTGGGCTGAGGCAATTACATATGCATGCCACCTCATTAATCGTCTACCATCTGCTGCTATTGATGGCAAGACACCATTTGAAAAATGGTATGGAAAGCCTGCTGTAGATTATGACTCTTTGCACGTGTTTGGCTCAACTGCATATTATCATGTGACAGAGTCAAAATTGGATCCAAGGGCAAAGAAGGCTATTTTTATGGGAATTACTTCTGGAGTCAAAGGATATCGCTTATGGTGTCCTATGACAAAGAAAGTAATATTCAGCAGGGATGTTACCTTTGATGAATCTGCTATGGTAAATAAGGTAACAGAAGATACCAAACAAAATGAGGGTGCTTCTAAGCAGGTGGAGTTTGAGGGAAAATTTATTTTTCCTACACAAGAAGCAGAGGAGGAAACAAATGAAGATTATCCTCTGGAAGAAGAGTCAGTAGAGAGGGAGATTCCAACTCAGGAACCTCAACAACAACTTGAATAAATAGCAACCAGCAGTCCAAAAAGGACAATAACAAAACATGTTCGTCTTATAGAGACGGTTGCTTGTGCCGCCTCAATTGTAGATGATGATGTTCCTACCACTTATAAAGATGCAATCCAAAGTTCAGAAAAAGATAAGTGGAGGATTGCCATGAATGATGAAATATAGTCCCTTCATCAGAATCATACATGGATATTGGCCAATCTCCCGAAGGGAAAGAAAGCAATTGGATGCAAATGGGTATTTGTAAAGAAAGAAGGATTTCCTAACCAAAAAGATGTTCGCTACAAAGCAAGATTGGTGGCCAAAGGATATGCTCAAAAGGAGGGAATTGATTACAATGAAGTGTTTTCTCCAGTTGTAAAACATTCTTCCATTAGAATTATGTTGGCTTTGGTAGCACAGATGGATTTGGAACTAGTTCAGATGGATGTAAAAACTGTGTTTTTACATGGAAACTTGGAGGAGGAAATCTACATGACTCAGCCAGAAGGATTCAAAGTTGTTGGAAAAGAAAATATGGTATGCAAACTTGAAAAATCGTTGTACGGATTGAAACAATCTTCTAGACAATGGTACAAGCGATTTGACGAGTTTATGTTGCGGCAAGGGTACAAGAGAAGCAAATACGATCATTGTGTGTATTTGCGCAAGCTTAAAGATGGTTCCTTTGTATATCTTCTCCTATATGTTGATGATATGTTGATAGCTTCCAAGAATTCGGAAGAAATTGATAAGTTGAAGATTCAACTGAAGAAGGAGTTCGAGATGAAGGATCTGGGTGAGGCAAAGAAAATTCTTGGCATGGAGATAATAAGAGATAGACATTTAAAGAAACTCTGTTTATCTCAGAAAGAATATTTGAAGAGAGTACTACAGTACTTTGGCATAGATGAGAAGACTAAGCCAGTTAGTACTCCACTTGCTCCCCATTTTAAGCTAAGTACTATTATGTCGCCAAAAAATGAAGCTGAACAGGAGTATATGTTAAGGGTACCATACGCAAATGCTGTTGGTAGCTTGATGTATGCAATGTACATTTTACAAGCTGTTGGAGTTATTAGCAGATATATGCATAATCCAGGAAAGGAGCATTGATAAGCTGTGAAGTGGATTTTACTCTATATTCATAATATTATAGATGTGGTTTAGTTTTTGAGCAGGAAGGCAATCAATATGTAGCTGGATATTGTGACTCAGATTTTGCGGGTGATTTGGACAAACGAAGATCAACTACTGGTTATGTGTTTACTTTTGCAAAGGCACCGGTTAGTTGCAAGTCTACTTTACAGTCAACAGTTGCTTTGTCTACAATAGAGTCAGAGTACATGGCTATTACAGAGGCTGTGAAGGAGGCAATTTGGCTTCAGGGGTTGCAAAAAGAGCTTGTCATTGGACAAAAAAAGTATCACAATTTTTTGTGATAGTCAAAGTGCTATTCAATTATCGAAGAACCAAGTTTATCATGCAAAGACGAAGCACATTGATGTTCGGTATCATTTCGTACGAGAAATCATAGAAGAAGGTGGAGTCACGGTGAAGAAAATTCATACTATGGAGAATCTTGCTGATATGCTGACAAAAGTGGTGATTGCGGTCAAGTTTCAACATTGTTTGGATTTGATCAACATTGTTGAACACTGAATATTAAAGATGAAGACACAAACAAAATTTGTTATTGAGAGAAAATTGAAGATGTGGAATTTTTCCAAGGTGGAGATTTGTTGAAAATGTCAAAAGTCCCACATCGGTGGGTGACATATTTGGTTGGGATTTTTTCCCTATAAAAGGAGGCCTAATGTTTAGAATTTAAATACACCTCTCATTTGCCTTCTTATCTTCTTAAGACATTTGTATCTTCTCTCTTTAGTATTATTTCACTTGTATTTTGGAGTGGAATAAAATATTGGTTGTGTCCGAGGAAGTAGCCAAAATTGGCCGAACCTCATAAATTCTGGTGTTCCTTTTATTGTTGTCTTATTGTCTTATTTATTATTTAGTGGCTGCCATAATTTTTGATATAGTAGTCGTGACTCATTCACACTATATACATTTGGTTTCCGCAACAAAACCTTAGGTAGGTAAATGGTGTTCTTATACTGAAATCGTAGTTGTTTTGGATTAATAGCTTATTGTTCAGCTTGGGGAAAACTATTTTTTTAACTCCAAACTCTATTTCTAAATTGGATTTCTCAAATGATTTAGTGTAGGGTTTTCTTAGAAATTGGGGGTTTTGGTAATTAGAGGTATTGGAAACTCATTTGGGGTTAGATGAGTGTGAAATTTAGGTTGTTGATCGTTGGAGCTTCGAGTAGACTAGTTTTGTGTAAAAGTATCAGTTTTGTTGTTGTAGGCCATGGGTCGTGTTATGAAACTGGAGCGGGTTGTACGCCTACAACAAGATATATGAAATGGGAGCGGGTTTCATGCCTGCAACAAGATATATGAAATGGGATTAGGTTGCACGCCTGCAACAAGATATATGAAATGGGATCGGGTGGCACGCCACCACGATGATATATGAAATGGGATCGGGTGGCACGCTGCCACGGTAATATTTGTAATGGGATCGAGTTGCACGTTTGCAACAAGAAAGAATGAAAGTGAATATTGATTCTTATGGTGAGAACGAGAGTAAAAGCGCGAAGGGTGATGCCGTGCATTTTTTGTTTGCTATGTTTATTTGTTGTTACCAATTCAAGTGTTTTAACTGTTCAGATTCCTTTACAGTTGTGATCCTTTGTAAAGGAACCCCATCGTGTTTTCAATACTTCACCATATCTATATACATATTTTTTCAATACTTCAAAATTTCAATAATTGTTTCATCTTCAATTCATTTAGTTACTCAATTAATTTTTCTTAAACCGTCTGAGGTTGTAATTTACTTAAAAATGAAATTTCTACTGAGTTAATTTATTAAATTCCTTGTTAAAGGTAATAATTCATTCGATGTTGTACTTTAATTGAAAATTGTACTTTCTTTATTCAAACGATTTCTAAAAGTAATTTCATCTTTGCGTCTGAGTTCCTAATTGGTTTAGAAGCTGTACTCTACTTTATGTTATATAAATCAGACTCCTTGAACATCTTAATTGCATTGTTATGGACCCTATGAACTGAGTAACATGAGAACGTTGTTGTGTAAAGTGAGATAGAAATATGTGGGCACAAGGTGTCGGGTTGTGCTAAAAGTTTGGTAATTGAGGTTATGATATGAGACGTCGAGTTTGAGATGGCTGGAAATTGTGCATCAGAAACGATATGAGTTATTGACCTGACATCGCTTTCCTTGTTGAGTACACTTTTACTTGTCTATGTTCCAGCTATGTTGGTGTTAATTTATTTGGTTATCTTCGTTTCCACTCGTGTTTCTCTTTATTGTTTCTACTGATTGTAGTTTGTTCTTTCCCTACTGTTGATATTACTATGTCATTTCTAGGTTGATAGTTTATTATCAAATCATGTTCAATTTATTTGACCAGTAGGTGTCTGGACTGTTTCTCGTCACTACCCCACCTAGGTTAGTCTTCATACTTATTGGGCACCGCCATGGTGTGCTTATACTACACTTATGTATATTTTGTGTACAGATCCAGGTATTTGATCGGTAGTAGCTATACGGGTCATTGTGGTGGAGACTCAAGGTAAATCTGCTACAGCATTCGCACGCCTCGGAGTCACCTTCATTTGTACTTATTTCCATTTGATCCTTTTGTTTCGGAGCAGTGATGTATTTATTTTGTATAACTACTCTTAGAAAGGCTTGTGACTTGTACCACCAGTTTTGGGAATTGTAATTTGTTCAGAGTAATTTAATTTAAAGTTAGTAATTATCAATGTTATTTTAGTTTATGTTAGTCTTACCTAGTTTAGAGACTAGGTGCCATCACGACTCATTCGGAGGGATTTTTGGAGTGTGG
Source organism: Nicotiana sylvestris (assembly GCF_000393655.2). Taxonomy (NCBI): domain Eukaryota; kingdom Viridiplantae; phylum Streptophyta; class Magnoliopsida; order Solanales; family Solanaceae; genus Nicotiana; species Nicotiana sylvestris. The sequence goes on from NC_091064.1 coordinate 110,806,964, forward strand.
CAATAATTTTATTGAGGAATTAGACTCCATTCTAAAAAATGAAGAGGACTTCTAGAAACTGAAATCCAGAATCAATTGGCTCTCTGATAGGGATACCAACACTAGATTCTTTCACACCTCTACTCTCAATAGGAGAAAGAGAAGCATAATCCTCTCTCTTAAGGATGAAACTGGTAATTGGCAGCATGACCAACATGATGTCAAATATTCCATCCTTAAATACTTTAACTCCCTATATTCCTCTTCACATACACAATACCACATCCTCACAACCAGCCCAATTGGCCAAAACCACACACTATCCAACCTTCAAAGGGACAACATGATCTCTCTCTTAGAGATAGTGAAGTCAAGAATGCCATCTTCTCTTTCAAACTTCAAATCCCCTGGACCTAATGGGTTGCATTCCTTCTTCTATCAGAAATACTAGAACATAGTGGGCAGGTTTGTCACTGAGTTTTGTACAAATAGCTTTGAATCCCAAACCATGCACCCCACTATGAATGCAATACTACTATGCCTTATCCCAAAATGCCCTCAGGCCACCATGCTTAAGAACTTTAGACCAATAGGGCTCTGCAACACAATCCACAAAAAAACAACTAAGATTGTTGTCAATAGGATCAAACTATACCTCCCGGATATCATACGCCCTAGCCAAGCTAGCTTCCTGTCTAATAGGAGAGCCTCTGATAATGCAATAATTTTCTAAGAGTACATTAATCATCTTAAGAAAATGAAAGGCAAAAATGCCAACATGATCCTAAAGATTGACCTGAAAGAGGCTTTTAATGGGATTGAATGGTCCTTCATTAGGGATACACTCCATGCTTTCAACTTTTCCACTGCTCTCATAAATTTCATCCTCTCATATGTTAGCTCCTCTTCTATCACCATCCTTGTCAATGGGGACGAGACTGAGTCTTTCAAGCCTACTAGGGGTATTAGATAAGGAGACCTCATATCTCCCTATTTTTTCATCATGTGTATGGAGAGACTCTCAAAATTCATTAAGAATGCAGTTACTACCAAAGAGTGGTTTCCAATCATCATCAGCATGTCTGGGCCCAAGATCTCCCACCTCTTCTTTGTTGATGATCTAACCTTTTTTGCAAGATCCAACTCTAGAAACCACAACACCATCATCAACACCCTAAATTCCTTCAATGAAGCCTCGGGTTAGAAAATCAATTTAACTAAGTCTAGAGTATTCTTCTCCTCGAATTACAAACCTGATCAGGTAAAGGCTCATTCTGCCAATCTTTTAATTAAAGCTACCACCAATTTTGACAAATACTTGGGCTTCCCAATTTTTCACAGTAGTTTCTAATTCATAATTGATAACATGCAATATAAGCTGGCTGGCTGGAAAACCAATTACCTCAACATGACAGGTAGAACTACCCTAACTAAAGCACCCTGAGCAGTATCCCAAACAATGTTATGCAGTTCATCAAACTAACCTCTCACACTACTAAGTTGATTAATAGCATTAAGAGGAACTTCATCTGGGATACCAACCCAAATAAGAAAAAAAATGCACCTTGTAGGATGGGAGACTGTAACAAAGCCAAAAAACCTGTGAGGTTTGGTCTTGCAAAGAGTTGAGTGCAAGAATAGAGCAATCCATGTAGGCCTAGCTTGGAGGATATACCATAATCCTTCCTCCCTATGGGCCAGAATCCTAATCCCTAAACACTGCAAGTGGACTCACATTCCTAAGAAAGCTAATTCCCCCATTTGGCAATGCATTCTCAAGGGTTAGGATACATGTAGGGAGGCTTCTAGATGGGTTGACAACAAATGGGATAGAGTCAGTTTCCTTAATGATGCTTGGATCCCAAATAACAGTTCCATTAGAAGTATGATTGAGGGAGCACTCACCACAAATGATCAAGCCATTAAGGTGGCCACTTTCTACAACAATAGTTCTTGGAACACCTCTTCCCTCTCATTCAATGTCCCCGACAGCATCATGAACCTAATAATACCCACTTTTATCCCAAGCAATGCTATTAAGGAAGATAAGATGATCTGGGGTGTAGCAAGTAATGATATTTTCAGCATTAAGTCTGCCTACCTATACCTAAGCACACAAACAACCTCTCCAACAACTAGGCAAAACAATTACTTCAACTTGATTTGGAAACTCAAAGTGTTGCATAATAAGCTCAAGACTTTCCTGTGGCTACTGCAACATGACAAACTCCCTACTGGAGCTTTCCTCCAGAAAATTGGTGTCAATTGCAACCCCATGTGCTGCTTTTGTTCAACAATCTGTGAAACAACTGTCCACCTCTTGTTTGACTGCCCTAATGCCAAGCTTTTCTGGCATAATCTTACCATTCAAAGCACCTTTGTTTACCAACAATAGCACCTCACCTTCACAAGCTAATCCTAGCCTTACACATGGACCAACCTTAGGGAAAAAGCCTTTCAAGAACAACTTGAGAGACTATTTTCCCCTTCTACTTCTAACACATCTAGCTGACCAGGAATAACAATCTTTTCAAAAGAGGAAGGATCCCATTTATATCCCTAATACTATATCAAAAGCCACTGAATATCATGTTCTAACAAAAAGAGAATCAATAGGAAAAGAGATAATTATTTGGGTTAAGTGAGCGCCCCTCCCCCCTCCGCCCCACCAGGAAGCACTATAAATTTAATACTGATGGGGCAGCATTAGGTAATCCAGGAATAGGAGGAACTGGGGAGTTTTTAGGAATTCTAGCGGTGACTGGGTCCTAGATACATAGGAAGCCTGCAACACACTACCAACACTCATGGTAAACTAACTGCTTTTTTACAGGGACCGAAAAAATGGGCCCCACACCTCTAAAAATAGCCACTGACTCTATAGAGATCATAAGGATGCTTAAATGGGAAATGATACTTATGATTATATGGCAGAATAGCCTAGGAGACACCTATACTTGTTCTGGTTTGACATCCCGATCCCTATACTCCACAAAGTTTTATCCAGACACCTTTACTAGTTCAAAATAATTCTTTTAAACCTTCTGATCCCGCGTGCTCTTCAACAATCCTATGTTGATGAAATATCCATGTGCACCTCAGATTTTTTTATGCCATATCATTATTTTTCACTTCATTTTTACTCCATTTTTAATTTTATTTTCACTTCTTCACTCCTCCCCACTACTCTCTATCTCTGGTTATTCCCACCTCTATGCTGCCACCTTCACCACCCCAAAGCAAGCGTAAAGGAAATTGGAGTAGTTGTAGGTAGTAGGAGTACTACTTACTAGAGGAATGGGAAGGTTGGGTGAAACCCAAACAACTAGCAGTGTTGAATTTGTTTGTGACAGTATGTGTTCCAGTTCTGTTAAGGGAATAGAACTTTCGAGGTTTAAGAACTCTAAATACAAAATTAAGTAGGCCTGAAATTTGATTAAAAATGATAAGGAAAAGAGAAGTGAGAGTGCTTGAGTTGAGTAGAAGAGAGCAAACCTGAAAAATAAGAAGAGGTGGAGGCGGGAGGAAAACGATGGGTTTTAGTAAAAGAAAAAGAGAAGGGAGGAGTAGTAAAGCAGGTGGCAGTGGTAGCAGGCGAAAGAGGCATGATTATCTCAATGAAATCTCACCTACTAACCTATATTGTTAGCAAATTAAATGTTTTTATTGACTTACCTTTATATTGACAAACAAAATGGAAGCAAAAATTGGAGGTGAAACACAATTTTTTTGTGATATCGAAGAGGTATAACAGTATGGGAAGGCAAGTATGAAGGGGAAGAAAAAGAGTATATGAAAGGGAGGGGTTAGCGAAGAAGAGCACTATGGAGAAAATTAAGGGAGGGTGACTGGGTTGGGAGAAGAAGAGCACATGAAGGGTAGGGAAACTTTTTAATAATAAAGTAACAATTTCTTAACTTTTTTTCCTTTTTAATTTTCTTTTATTTAATCTCTTTTTTTTAAAATTAAATTCATTGTCTACACTCGCTTTATACGCGTGCATTTCAGATATTTTATCCAACTCAGCAGATTCAATACCACATAAGCTTGGTTAATAGTCAGATGCATTTAAAATACTAGTTTTGATAATGTTGTATTCTGGGCCGGGCCCGGGCCCGAGCCTAAATGGGCCAAACGGGCCGGTCTTAGCGGTCCCGGGCCTCACGGTCCCGAGCTTCGTGGTCTCAACGGGTGGAACCAGCCTGTGATGGGCCTAAGCCCATATGGTCCTGGGCTAAATGGGTCGAGCTCGTGGGCTTAGCAGGCCTAACGGGCTTTTTTATTTCCGGGCTTTTTTTTTAAATTTTTTTTTGTTTAAGGCAATTTCTTGTAAACCATATCATGGCTATATAAAAAATATATATGTAGTATATATGTAGAAATCTAATTATTAAAGTGCTTGACGAAAAAGTAAAATAACAAAACAATAGTAAAACTAAATTGCCATGCATAATAAATTAATAAGAAAGTACAACATGAAGCATAAATACGTCTAATAATTTTAAAATAACACAAATTGTTGAAAAATCTTAAAGACGAATTTGCGGATAAATACCATCAACACAATACGTTATATGCCTCCTTAAAATGCCTGTGGTACACCCTGAACGAAAATTTAAGGCTCTTCCACAGTTCTTGCACTTTAATATTTGGCCTTCTTCATTTTCTTCAAGCACTTCATAGTAGTGCGAAACAAATAAGCGCACTCTTTCCGAACGAGGCATGATGTAACTTGAAAATTAAGATTGAGACTTGAAGTCTTGAAAATTGGAGATTGAGAGATTGAGAGAAATTTAGATTGAGAAATGAGTATTGAGTATTGAAATGAAGAAGAGGGAGGGGGTATTTATAGTGTTAGAGAAGGTTAGTTTTGTAAATTGAAAAAAAATGGCTATTTGTGCAATATGGCCGTTGGTGGTCATTGGGGGTGGGGCCCTCATTTTGAATTTTGAAAAATCTTGTTTTGTAGTATATATAGTATACTATATATATATATATATATATATATATATATATACTACAAAACATTATAAGAAATTATATTTGGAAATATATATACATAACATACTATATATAGTATACTATACTAGTATACTATATATATACTATATATATATATATAGTATGTTATGTTATGTATATATATTACCTTATATATTTTCTTGTAGTATATATTGTATGTTATGTATATATATTCCCTTATATATTTTCTTGTAGTATATATTGTATGTTATGTATATATATTATAGCTTATAAATAATTGCAAGTTAAAGACAAAAAAATATTGCAAAAAGATATTCAAGGGCATGTCTTATAATTTTTATTACCAAAAATGGCATATCTTTCTTAGTCTTCCTCCCCCCAATGGAATGAGCACAACAAGGTACTAATACCACCAATAAAAGGGAAAAAACTAAAAAAAGATGTGCCAAAGTATAAGTTACACCATAATCTACATTGTATCTCTAACAAATCTCATAAATCCTTCAAGGTTCGGAGGAGGTTGCGTTAGTGGTGGTGGAAAAGAAGCTTGTTCATCACCACTTCCGGGCGAAGCAACATCCTCCGCAAGTTCCGCCATCATTTCTTCATAAGCTTCTTCTAATATAATGCACCCAATTAGGATTAGAAGGAAAATAATAGGGTAAGCACATAACGGTAACCATCTTTGCTAATTCTTCACGATCTTTATTTGGATCGTAATATAAAATACCTCCGGTCACAGTGTTAATTCCTGGTTGAACTAGATTTGAACTTGTACTAGGGCTATCCGCAGTACATCAGTTGAGTAAAAAAATTGCAAACTAATGATGTCTCTAGGCGTTTAGGAGGTTGTCTATTAAAACTAGGGGTTTCTACAGGTGGGTCGGGCGGTACATCAGTTGGGTTATTAAAAGGACTAGTAGGTGTTGTGACACCTCCTTTTTACACACGCGAAGGTATATAAGGAAGTTTTTCCAATTTAAGTGACATTATTCGAAATGGGATTAATTATTCAATTCAGAGTCGCCACTTGGGATAGTTTATTTGGTGTCCCAAGTCACCGATTTATTTTAAATCCTAAATCGAGGAAATTTCGACTTTTCTTTTGAAGTCTGCGAACCAGAAATTCTGAGTAGGGAATTCTGTTAACCCGGGAGAAGGTGTTAGGCATTCCCGGATTCCGTGGTTCTAGCACGGTCACTTAAACTATTACAATTGGCCTATTATCTTATTTTTAAAACATGTTTCAACCTATAGTATATTTTTAACTTATTAGCCGCTTTTAATTAATTTTTTTTTTGGAAAAATTCAACGTCATATAAAACATGTATTGAACCACGTCACATGAAATACACCCGCGGTCCACGACACATTTTATCTAACGTTGTTGAGATTTGGATTTGGGTCACATAAAATGCACACCCGAGTTTAGGAAATTAATTTATTTTAAAAAAAAATAGCGCGCCTAAAGCAACTACGCACTTTCAAGTTTGCGAGGGCCATGGAAAATTCAACTAAATGACACGCCTCGATTTCTAAGGATTAAAATTAATTAAATGAGGACCATGAGTTTTGAGATTTTATTTGGCATGGCGCGCCTCGATTATTCTAAAAGGATTGTATTCAATTTAAAGCAAACTACAAATATTCATGATTATGTTTCTTCCTAAAACTACTTTGAGATTATTGCAAGGTCATGATTTATGAATATGGAATTATTATTGAAGAAATATATGATTTGAGTTATTATGGACCTAATCACCCATGTCGGTATCAAATTTGCTATTGACTTAACATCCTTTAATTTGGATCCAAGCTATTACATCGTTCTCTCTCCATTTTGAATACATTTTCCTATCTTTCCCTATGAACTACAATCTCATTGAAGAAACTCATTCTGTCTTTCACGAATTCTATTTCTTGATGCTCTTCCTTCATTTTTTTTGTTCATATCTTTCAAGTTGGTAGATAACCAAAATATAATATACAAATCAAAAGGAAATACGGTGAAAGAAAAATAATGGAAACATTGGTTAAGAAAAGAATGAACCTTTTATAGATGAAGATCTTATTCAATACATATGGAGCAAACAACCATCAAATTTAATGTGCAAATGAACCACAATCAGAGGCAACGAGCGGAAACCTTTCGAACCGAACTCGACTTCGACATCTTCGGGCTAGTATTTTGGGTTATCTTTTAAATTGAGTTTGAAGCTTTTGGATTTGATTTTTGGTGTGATTTAGCTCCTATTTTTGAGGTATTTTTTTTAAACAAGGTAATGAATGACTATATGTTTTTTTTTTGTTGAAAGAAATAGGTAGAAAGAATAAAACTAGTAGAAATTCTCTTTAGCATAGAAGAAGAAAATTTGTTTTCTCTCAATATTCTTCTCTCTTCTCTTTTCTTCTTTTCTTCAAATATTTCTCTTCTATTTATAGGAGAATTTTCAAAAAAATTCAAATTTGTTTTTAATTTTTTTATTTTTTTATTTAAAAGAAATCCCACTTACATTTTGCTTTTCTTTTTTTATAAAAAGAATTACCACCTTTCTTTACTTTTATTTTTTAAATTCCAAATTTAATTACTTTTATCTTATTTAAAATCCCACTTTTTTACCTTTTTAAAAGAGAATTCCACTTATTTTACTTTTCTTAAAAAAACAATCCACTTTCTTTTACTTTTCTTTAAAAAATTGTACTTTATTTTAATTTATTTTTTTTTTAAATTTTCAACTACCTTTATATTATTTTTAATTCCAACTTTCTTTTACTTTTTATTTTTAAAAATTTCCACAAAACTTTACTTTTATTTTTTTTTAATTTTTCACTTTCTTTTACTTTTTTAAAATAGAATTCCACCTACTTTTACTTTTTTTTTAATTCCATGCTTCCCTTTTTCTTATTTTTTTAAATCTCTCCCGAAAATTTTAAAAAAAAAATTATATTTTTCGGATTTTTTTATTTTTATTTAAAAATAAGAATAAAAATAAAATAATATTAATAGTAATAATTCACCTTCTAAATTTTTTTATTTTTAACCTATAATAAAAAGTATAACAAAGCTAAAAATTTGTATGTTAAAACCCCCTAAAATATTTACGTAGAAGAAGTGACAAAAAAAATTAAATATTGTCAAAAGTTAGGTGCTCACAGTTGTCCATCTTTGCTTGGAAACATGAAGAGTTTTCAAGCAAAGATAAGGTGATCCATGTGACTAATTTTTGAACATATCTTTATTCAAAATAGAAGAAATAAGGATAAGAGAAAAGAGAAAGGGTGCAACCGAGTCTTGGTTTTGGACAACCTACATATCCCGAGTTATAAGGGAATCAGGTCGCGTGTAGTTCAAGAAAAATGATGGAATGATGAATTGAGGAGTCAAGTGAGGTTCCGTCGAGGCTCCGGTCCGCGATCCTGTTATTATATCAAAAATCAAAGAGAAACTAAACAAGCCTATCAGCTATGAGTTACAAGATTCCTATCTATGAGTCTTGTGAAACTTGTCCTTGATCTTGACTGGTTCTTCCTGCAGACTCTGATCTGAATCTTGATGCTCGTTAGCTGCAACTGCTGGTTCATTCTTCTTCAACTTTTCGGATCAAGGCGGGACATGCGAAGCTTGTGACTTCAATCAGATCTTGAACAGTCCACATCTTTCTCCACATCAACACTTTGAGTTCATTTCTTTTTGCTCCTTTTCTTCTTTTCTTTATTTTGGATTGAGACTCATTCTTTTGGTTGTCTCAGACCTTGTGCCTCGAGGCCAAACCTGCTCAGACAACAAAACAAACAAACGAACGAAATTTTTCTGCCCCAGTTTTCACTAGGAAAATTTCGTAAGTTATTTGTAACTAAAATCTAAACTTTTTTTTGTTTTGTTTTGAAAGCGGTAAAATAAAGATTGCGTGTCTTTAGGAGGAAGAGATTAGGGAATGGAGCCCTATATCTAAAATAACCTCGACTAGGGAGTGGATACCCTATGTTGGCAAAAAGGCGACTAGGGAATGGAGGCCCTATGTCTAAAAATCTCAACTCAGGGATTGGAGCCCTAATGTTGGAAAAGAAAGGCGACTAGGGAATGGAGGCCCTATGTTTTAAATCTCAACTAGGGATTGGAGCCCTAAAGTTGGCAAAAGGCGACTAGGCTATGTCTAAAAATCTCAACTCAGGGATTGGAGCCCTAATGTCTGCAAAAAAGCGACTAGGGAATGGAGGCCCTATGTCTAAAAATCTCAACTTAGGGATTGGAGCCCTAATGTTGGCAAAAAATGCGACTAGGGAATGGAGGCCCTATGTCTAAAAATCTCAACTCAGGGATTGGAGCCCTAATGTTGGTAAAAGACGACTAGGGAATGGAGGCCCTATGTCTAAAAATCTCAACTCAGGGATTGGAGCCCTAATTTTGGCAATAAAGACGACTAGGGAATGAAGGCCCTATGTCTAAAATCTCAACTTAGGGATTGGAGACCTAACGTTGGCAAAAGGCGACTAGGTGATGGAGGCCCTATGTCTAAAAAATCTCAACTTAGGGATTGGAGCCCTAATGTTGGCAAAAGGCAACTAGAGAATGGAGGCCTATGTATAAAAAATCTCAACTCAGGGATTGGAGCCCTAATGTTGGCAATAAAGACGACTAGGGAATGGAGGCCCTATGTCTAAAATCTCAACTTAGGGATTAGGGCCCTAATATTGGCAAAAGGCGACTAGAGAATGGAGGCCCTATGTCTAAAAATCTCAACTCAGGGATTGGAGCCCTAATGTTGGCAAAATGCGACTAGGGAACGAAGGCCCTATGTCTAAAATCTCAACTCAGGGATTGGAGCCCTAATATTGGCAAAAAGGTAAAAGATTGATTTTGGGGCTTCTAAACTACCTTTTTTTATTTTCTTCTTATCTATTTTCTTTCAATTCATTTTTTAGTAAAACAATGCAGGAAAGAATTTGGAGGAGACTTCCCTTTTGGGTTGATTATTGTTGCTAAGCTATTTCTAGCGCTTGCACATTTCTTTTTCCATTTTGGTTACACCTGCTTCTTGCACTGTTGCTTTGGATTGCACCTGTTTCAATTTTCAAACAAAGAACAATTGTTAGTTTGAAACGGTGGTCGGTTTTGTGCCCTTCATTATTTTTGATCACTTGATCTCGGCCCAACCCTTTTGGCGAGAACCTTTGCCGCTTGCTGCCTTTTCTTAAAGATTGGTCTCTCTCCTAAAACCGAGGAACTCAACTTTTCAAAATTTATCATGACGGCTCACCCGTATAGGGCTTTGGCCCTTTCATTTTAATTTGCTTCTAGGGGCTTTTGGATTTCTTTTCATTTTCAATAACTTTGATTTCAGAGCATCGACTATCATGGCCAGTTGGGATCGACTTGATGCACCCACTGAGGCTGGGTACTTTTCTTTGGACTTGGCTTTTATTAAACAAAATCCTGTAAAACCAATCTTGCCACATTTTCTTTGTATTAGTTTTGGAACAGAGTTAGACCGAAAGGGATTCAAGGAAAAGTAAAGAAAGGACAAGAAAAAATGAATTTAAGGAGAAGCGTCCCTTTTGGGGGAAAGAAGGACTTATCCGGGGTGCATGCTGACTTCAATAGACATGACATGCTTCTTGGACTGGATACCCGATATGCACAACTATCCAACTCATTGTGAACCACATCTCCAAATCGAGAAATCTGGCCAGGACTCTTTCAGTGGTGGGGGTGTCTTCTTTTCGATCGACGACGCCCTTTGCGGGTTTTCGCCAATCGACCTCTCTCATTTCTCTTCTCACCGTCACCTGATAGTACTCTTTACGAGTTTTCACTAACCAGGCTCTCTCATTTTCAATTTTTCTGCTCACCGTCGCCTTATGGTGCCTATGTGGGTTTTCACCAATTAGACTCTCTCATTTTATTTCTCTCATTTTTATTGCATCGGATCCAAGTAGCTGTATTCTCTGATCCTTAAACATTCTCACTGATTGATCGGAAGGACTTGAAAGGATTTGGGTAAAAATGATTTGGATCGAATTACAACTTTGGAACCATTCAAGCAGGATTATCGCAGGACCATTACAACATCTGCCCCAGTTTCACTTTTGAGGGAATTTGGATTTTTATTTTGGTGTGACTGAACCCCATAGAGAGGCTGCCTATGTATCCTTTCGGAATCAAGTCGAACGTAGTTCAGGAAAACATCTTTTTTTTCATTTCTTTTTTTTTCAATAACACTTTCAAGTTCCAAAGAGGGCAATCAAAGAAGAGTAACCGGCACAAATGGGTTTGCAAAGGGTAGATAGTGTTTGGGTAGCAAGAATAAAAGCCTTCGTCCTCCCAATCGGACAATGTTGTTGTTGCAGAAAGACTAAACATAGTACCTTTTGACTGCATCCGCATTTACAGATGCTTCAGGATCATTTCCTTCGATATCGCCCAGATACAATGCTCCTCTCGGCAATATCTTTCTGATGATGTATGGGCCCTTCCAATTAGGAGCGAATTTTCCTTTTGCTTCCTGGTAATGGGGAAGAATACGCCTTAAAACGAGTTGCCCCACTTCAAAACTTCTAGGCCGAACTTTCTTGTTATAGGCACGAGCCATTCTTTGTTGGTACAACTGCCCATGGCAGACCGCAGCCATTCGCTTTTTATCGATCAAGGTTAATTGTTCCAGACAGGTTTTAACCCACTCACTGTCTTCAATTTCGGCTTCAACAATGATTCAGAGAGAGGGGATTTCAACCTCGGCGGGTATTACGGCTTCCGTGCCATAAACCAAAAGATACGGGGTGGCTCCAATTGATGTGCGCACAGTAGTGCGATACCCCAACAATGCAAACGACAACTTTTCATGCCACTGCCTGGAACTTTGAATCATCTTTCTCAAAATCTTTTTGATGTTTTTGTTTTCTACTTCAACGGCACCATTTCCTTTAGGCCGATAAGGAGTAGAGTTCCGGTGCATTATCTTGAATTGCTCACATATCTCCCCCATCAAATGACTATTTAAGTTTGCAGCATTATCTGTGATAATAGTTGCAGGAATGCCAAAACGGCAGATAAGATTGGAGTGCACGAAATCTACCACAGCTTTCTTGGTGACAGACTTGAGAGTGATTGCTTCAACCCATTTTGTAAAGTAGTCAATGGCAACTAGTATGAATTTGTGTCCCTTTGAGGCTTTTGGCTCGATTGGCCCAATGACGTCCATGCCCCAGGCAACAAATGACCAAGGTGCAGACATGGGATGCAGTTCTGTGGGAGGTGCATGAATCAAAACACCGTACACCTGACACTGATGACACTTCCGAACGAAACTAAAACAGTCCTTTTCCATGGTCATCCAGTAATAACCCGCTCGAAGGATTTTCTTTGCTAAAACATACCCATTCATGTGGGGCCCGCATACTCCCGCGTGTACCTCATGCATGATTCTTCCAGCATCTTCTGCGTCAACACATCTTAACAAATTGAGGTCCGGAGTTCTCTTGTATAAGACATCCCCACTCAAAAAGAAACCACTCGCGTGCCGTCTAATGGTTCTCTTTTGGTCTCCACTGGCTTGCTCGGTGTATTCTTGAGTTTTCAGAAACTTTTTGATGTCATGGTACCATGGTTGGGTATTTGGTGTTGCTTCAATTGTATTACAATAACCATGCCTTTCCCGGATTTGAATTTCCAAGGGATCTATGTGAGCATTGCCTGGATACGGCAGCATTGAGGCCAAAGTAGCAAGTGCGTCGGCTAATTCATTGTGACAACGAGGAATGTACCTGAACTCTATTGACTTGAATTGCTTGCTGAGGTCTTCCACATGCTTCTTGTAAGGGATACGCTTAACATCTCGGGTTTCCCATTCTCCTTGGGCTTGTCGGATAATCAGATCTGAGTCTCCCATGATCAACAACTCTTCGACATTTTGGTTGATTGCCATGTTTATACCCATAATGCAAGCTTCATACTCGGCGGTGTTGTTTGTACAGAAGAACCGAAGCCGAGCTGTGGCTGGATAGTGCTGACCAGTGGGTGAGATCAAAATTGCCCCAATTCCAACACCTTTTGCATTTACCGCCCCATCAAAGAACATTTTCCAAGCATGAGTGTCTTCAGATATTGCCTCAACTGAATTTACTTCTTCATCTGGGAAGTAAGTTCTCAAAGGTTGGTACTCATCATCAATCGGGTTCTCAGCCAAATGATCCGCTAATGCCTGGGCTTTCATTGCCGTGCGAGTGACATAGACTATGTCAAACTCCGTGAGCAAGATCTGCCACTTTGCTAATCTCCCAGTAGGCATTGGTTTCTGAAATATGTACTTTAAAGGATCCAACCTGGTTATGAGGTAGGTGGTGTAAGCTTTCAAATAATGCCTCAGCTTCTGAGCGACCCATGTCAAAGCACAACAAGTTCTTTCCAATAAAGTGTACTTGGCTTCATAACTAGTAAACTTCTTGCTCAGATAGTAAATGGCTTGCTCCTTCTTTCCGGTCACATCATGTTGCCCGAGGACACAACCAAAAGAATTTTCCAAGACGGTCAGGTACAAGAACAGAGGCCTTCCTGGCTCAGGTGGGACCAAGACTGGTGGATTTGACAGATATTCCTTGATTTTAAAGCTTCTTGACATTCAACTGTCCATTTGATTGCCGCATCTTTCTTTAACAACTTAAATATGGGTTCACACGTGGAGGTCAACTGAGCAATGAAACGACTGATGTAATTCAATCTTCCCAACAAACTCATAACATCTTTCTTGGTTCTTGGAGGAGGCAAATCCCGAATAGACTTTATCTTTGTTGGATCTAACTCGATGCCCCTCCGAGTGACTATGAATCCCAAGAGTTTGCCAGATGGTACCCCAAATGCACATTTGGCTGGGTTCAGCTTCAAATCATATTTGCGCAGCCGCTCAAAGAATTTTCTCAAGTCCCGAACGTGGCCATCCTGGGTTTTGGATTTGATGATTACATCGTCCACATACACCTCTATCTCTTGGTGCATCATATCATGAAAAATGGCAGTCATGGCCCTCATGTAGGTTGCCCCGGCATTTTTCAGACCAAATGGCATGACTCTATAACAGTAAGTGCCCCATGGTGTGGTAAAAACTGTCTTTTCTGCATCTTCTTCATCCATCAACACCTGGTGGTATCCTGCGTAACAATCCATAAAAGACTGTATTTCATGTTTGGCACAGTTATCAACAAGGATGTGGATGTTTCGCAAAGGAAAATTGTCCTTGGGGATTTCTTTGTTCAGATCTCGGTAGTCAACGCACACCCGGATTTTCCCATCTTTCTTTGGCACATGAACTATATTAGCCAGCCATGTGGTGTATCAGACCACTCGGATCATTCCCTCCTTTAACTGTTTTGTGACCTTTTCTTTAATCTTGTCACTGATATCAATTTTGAACTTCCTCTGTTTTTGCTGGATAGGGGAATAATCGGGGTAGGTTGGCAACTTATGGACCACTAAATCGACACTTAATCCTGGCATGTCATCGTATGACCAAGCAAACACATCTTTGAATTCAAACAAAAGTTGGATCAATGCGTCCCTGGTTCTTTCATCTGTATGAATGCTTATCTTGGTTTCTTTGACTTCTTCAGAGCTACCCAAATTAACCGGCTCAGCTTCATTTAAGTTTGGCTTAGGTTTATTCTCAAATTGTTCCAATTCTCGATTTATTTCCTTAAAAGCCTCTTATTCATCATATTCCGGTTCTTGGTTCATTATTTCGCAGTTAGACAGCGTGTTTGGATCTGGGCATGAAGTCCGCAAGCATGTCATGTTATTTAAAGCCACATTATTAGAGCTGAAAGAAAAAAGAGAAAAATAACAAAATCATAAAGAATAATGAAGAATGAACGATGAAATATGATTTCATTTCTTTGAATTTGAAGATAACAGGGTTTAGTTGGAAATTAAAAGACAAAAAACTAAAGAAAAACATCCGAGTTACACCCTGACATAACTCGCGATGCAGAAAAAGTGGCAGGTATCGGGACTCCCGCCTGATTGGGAATGGCGTAGCCTTCCAATTCTGCAGCTTGGTATTGGGTCCCATATACAGCACCTCAGCGGTGCTTGAGCCCTCCCCTGGCTAGACCATGTGGGGTTCATATAGTATCTTCCTCATTTCCCCACAGATCTCTTCAATCTCTTCGGCAGTAAAGGCCTCATCTTCTTCTTTCTTCTGGTATTTTGGCTTGACAAATATTCTGTACAGATGCGGAACCGGATGAGGCAAGACCCAACCATCATTCTTTCTATCATCTGCCCATCTTATATCAGCTGGAGTGGGTCGGAAGCCTACCCCAAAGAACTTTTCACTGGTGGGAAGGGTGATAAATTCAACTATCCCTTGCAATGATTTCCTAAGTCCCTTCCCCAGTTTGAAGCCATGTCGGATCATTTCTTTGGCCACCATGATTGATGCATTAGAAAGGAAGGGTTGGGGGCAAGGGTTTCCTTCTTTGTACTGGTCTGCAACCATAATTTCAAAAGCCTGATAAACTATGTGCTCACTCCCCTCTCTTGCTTCAAGACATGGGACTGATGGGTCCCGATAAATTGATTGCTCATCTTCTCCGTGGACCACGATCTCTTGATCCTCATGCTCGAACTTCACCATCTGATGAAGAGTAGAGGGTACAACCCCCGCTGCATGAATCCATGGCCTCCCCAAAAGAAAGTTGTAGGATGTGTCCATGTCTAGAACCTGGAAGGTTACTTCAAAGTCTACTGGGCCGATGGTCAGAATTAGATAGATCTCTCCAATTGTGTCCCTTTTGATGCCATCGAAGGCACATACACAGACATTGTTGGGTCGGATTATTTCGATCCCGATTTCCATGCGCTGTAGAGTTGAAAGTGGGCAAATGTCTACTCCAGAGCCTCCGTCCAACATAACCCTTTTCACGTAGTGCCCTTTGAATTTGACTGTTAGGTGCAGGGCTTTGTTATGTGCGGCCCCTTCTGAGGGCAAATCATTTTTGCTGAAAGTGATCTAGTTGATTGCGATAAATCTTTCTGCCATTCTCTCCAACTGCTCTACAGAAGTGTCAATAGGCACATATGCTTCGTTAAGGGTCTTGATCAATACCTTCTGATGTTCAGCGGAGTTCATCAACAAAGCCAACAAGGAGACTTGTTCGGGAAATTTTTGAAGCTGGTCAATCACCTCATAATCTGCCATTTTCATGTTTTGAAAGAAAGCCTCTGCTTCTTCGGCACTCACGGGCTTCTTAAGTGGGAAGCGCTTTCTAGTAGCGTTGTTCACCTCTTCCAAATTGGAATACTTTTCAACAGGGTTATTTTCTTGAACTTCTCCTGGGATTTCTTTGCCCTTATAGGTCACCACCGTTTTGTTGTAGTTCCAGGGCACAGCAGTAGGATCTTTCATGGGCTTCTGTGGCGCGCGTCCAATAACCACGGGCTCATTCAGCCTCGATGGCTTAATTGGCCCCCACATCACATAAGCCCCCTTGGACACATACATCTGGGTTGTTTTGTTCAGCTCGAATCTCCTGGGAGGACTCAATGTCATCTGCTTTTCTTTACGGCCTTGAGGGACGTAGAGAACAACATCTTTGGGAGGCGTTGCCCCGGTCTCAACTTCAATTTTCTTCTCTGACTTTGAAGGGGTGGTTTCTTTCTTTTTCCCCCCTTTATCTTGCTTCGGGGCAGCTGTTGGTTTCTTTTCTTCGTCAGTAATGGAAATGATGGCCTTCAATGTTGGGTCAAATTCCTTATCCTCACCAATCATTCTAATTACCGGCCCGTTGTTGTGGGCTGGCAGTGGGTTGTTGGTCACATTGGTAACTTCTTCATCCCTCAGCACTATCTTCCTTTGTTCTATCAAGTTCTCCACGGCTCTCTTCAGAGTCCAGCAATCATCCGTGTCATGCCCTTCTACCCCTAAGTGATAGGCGCATCGGGTACCGGCTCTGTAAGCGGGTGATGCTGGGTTTTGCCTGGTTTGAGGAACAGGCTGTAGCAAACCCATTTGAACAAGCTTTGGTAACAGGCTGGAGTAGGTTTCGCCAATTGATGTGAAATTTGTCCTCTTGGGCGGTTCATGAGGGTGGAAATTATTTTGTGGAGGACGGGGGTTGTAGTGGGTTTGGTAAGGAGGTTGGTTTCTAGGAAATGGAGCTTGATTTCTATTGGCTTGTTGTTGTGGCCGGACATAAGGCTAAGCATTCATGACCGAGTATGGCTGAGGAGTATAGGCCAAGTCTTGGTGAGGGTAATAGTGTTGCGGGGTCCTTTCTGAGAAAAGGGATCTGGGAGTACAGTTTCTCCTTGCACCCGACACTGCCATGGATGTTTCTTCCTTTTTCTTTCCCTTTGCTATTCCTCCAGACCCACCCTGAATGGCTTGGGAGGTAGCTCTGATAGTGGATTGGCTTAGAATTCGACCCGTTTTCAGCCCATTTTCAACCATTTCACCAATCTTGATAGCTTCAGCGAACGGTTTACCCATTGTGGACATCATATTTTTGAAGTAGTCAGCTTCCTGAGCTTGAAGGAAAACTGTGACCATTTCAACCTCATCCATCGGAGGCTTTACCCTGGATGCCTGCTCACGCCATTTAACTGCGTACTCTCGGAAGCTTTCTGAGGATTTCTTTTTCACGTTTGTCAATGAGTTCCTATCTGGAGCAATATCAATGTTGTACTGGAACTACATGACGAAATCTCTAGCAAGATCATCCCAGATGTACCAGCGGAATATATCCTGGTCCATGTACCACTCAGATGCAACGCCAACCAGACTTTCTCCGAAATAGGCCATGAGTAGTTCTTCCTTTCCACCGGCTCCTCGCAGTTGATTGCAATATCTCTTGAGATGAGAAATAGGATCACCATGCCCATCGTACTTCTCAAATTTTGGGGTGTTGAATCCCAATGGTAGGTGGACATGAGGGAACATGCATAAGTCGGCATAAGATACACTTTTCTGTCCACTCAAGCCTTGTATGCTTTTGAGACTCTGTTCCATACTCCTCATCTTCCTCACAATCTCTTCTTGCTCAGGAGTTTTGGTGGTCTTTTCTTGCCCCGCAGTGAACTCAAATTGGGGTGGTTGAGGGTAAGTATAAGTAGGAAACTGAGGAGGTTCCACTGGGAAAGATGGTGCTTGAAATGTAAAGGAAGATAAATCAAAGTTAGGCCTGGGTAAAGCAGGTTGTGCCATAGCTGAACAAGGTGGCGCGGTGAATATGTTTGAAGCCGCACTTGAAGCTAACACCTGGGGGCGAGACTCAGAAGGTTTTCCATCAAAGTGGGCTGAAATGGTAGGATATCCCAGTGGGGTATTTGGATAACTTATGGGGATGTTGGAGGTCCCACTTGCCCTGGGAAAAAGCTTAGGGAATCCAGGGATCGCACTTGGCGGTTCTTTTCCATTGGCCCAGGCGTCCCATATTTCAATCATGCGGAGACGCATAATTCTATTTTCCTCAGCCGTTGCTGACTTAGAAGTTGGGATGGCCGAGATCGGACTATCCTCTGGAATAGGAACTGTTGGCAGAGGAATTTCCGAAGACATTTCAACGCTTCCTTTTGACCTTGTGAAGTATGAATGTGAAGCCAGACTACCACAAAACCAACCACCTTACTATAGAACCTTTACAATAGTAGACAACAAACCAGTTATTTTGAAGCAATTAACACATGAGAAATCACACGTTGGGGTGTGATGCACCTATACAGTTAAAGTGTTTCTACATATTTCGCAACGGCTGCATGTTTCATCCCGACTCTGCTTATTTCCCCAATTTTCTTTTTCTTTCCACTTTTGGCTTTAGTACTTCTCCTCTTATTCCCATTTTCCACTCTTTTCTTTCCTCTCTTTCCTTGCCCTTCTTTTTTCGTTTTTCTTTTGGTTTTTCTTTGGCTCTCTTTTTCACATCCCTCTCTTATTTGAGTTATTTACAAAAATTGTGACCAGATCCAATGAGGATTGCCTACGTATCACGACGCTGCGTGAATCAGATCATTACGTAGTTCAAGAAAAACAAGTGCGAAAACTAAAGAAACAATTTTTTGGGAATTTTCAAATTTTCATTAATAAAACTCATAAACTTTCTATTACAAAAGACTTCAAACTACTCATTTTCTTGGAATTTTAAAACTACCAACAGACTAAAAAATAATTTCCAAAATACAGACTCAATAAGTGAAAAATCATGAATACATCAATGCTTCGACTCCTAGGGCCCGTGGGACATCATTCGGTCTCACGGGCCTACATGCGAGATCCCCTTGAAGCCGCTCCAAATCACTCATTATCTGACGGACAAATGTCATTACAGCAGCGAAGAAAGTGGTCTGAGTCATATCCTCACATGCGTGGAATTTCATGACGATGTAGTCGGCAATGGCTCTAACCCTCTCTCGGACAATACCCTTTTCCTGAAGTAAACGCCCGATTTGCTGATTCCGGGCTTCCAACACTTGAGTGTCATGATGATTTTGATTCTGCAATTATTGCATATCTTCGTCCATTTGGGCCATCAAAGAATAACAATGTTCCCTATCGAGTTTAAAATTCCTGGCCTATTTGTCCGCCTCATTTTCAAGGGTGATTAGCTTTCTCTTTAAATTGGCGATTGTCCCCTCATATTTTCTTTTCATTTGTCGCACAAACTCTGCCCGCCCTTCTGCATTCTCAGCCAATTGTGCTCGGACTTTTGCTAGACTAGCCTCAGATTTTTCTAGGTCATCTTGACACTCAAGTACTTTCTTTCTCAGACCGCTTATAAGCCTTTCATCTGCCCAGCTTCTTTCCGGGTTTCTAGCAGCTATTCTCATTTTATGGATTTGAGCTTTGAGAGCTTCGTTTTCCTGAGTTAGCTTTTTCTTTTTCCCCTTCATCTGCGGCAGCTTGGATACTGTGGCCAAATTTGAGGTCCCTGATTTGTCCCTCTAATTTACTTATCTTAGCCCTATAGCTTTCTTCTTTTGCCAACCAGCCCCACTGCTCCTGCGAGTCGTTAGTGAATTGTTGGACATGAGGTCTCTTAGCAGGTCTCTCGGGCTCTCGAGGAATTTGAAATCTTTTGCCAAACCAAACCATATAATTGGGGTCCACCTCACCTCTAGCTAGATCCCGCACCATAGTCTTGGGTTCGAGAAATCTGCACTCATTCCAAACTTGGCGAACTCTTCCTTCTGGAAATACAGCCTTTGGGCCCAATTCGACGACATGTACACTCAAATCTTCGTCATGGGGGACGATTTGAAATCTTCCTAGTTGGCGCAAAACCCTGTGAGGAGTATATGGCTGGATGCTCCGGATGCCCATTAGGAGAAAGTAGCACACTTTAGCTGACATGTATATGACTTCGGTGGCAAGGAGCCATCCGAACGTCCACTCAATTTTATCCGAAGTTAAAGAACTCAAGTGGGCAAACCAAGCTTCGGTACCCTCTGGAAATTCAACCCCCGCCACTCGGCTTTCAAATTCTTTGATGCAATCCAAACCGGTCATGCCGTAGTTCATACACCCGACACGGTGGCAGAGATGTTCCAGTATCCACAATTTTAATAGTAAGTTGCAGCCTTGGAAGAATTTTCCCCCTTCTCGACAGATGGTCAAAACTCGGTAAATCTCAGATAAGATCAGGGGAACTAATGTGCCATTAGCTTTCTTGATTGCGACATCAACCATTCCCACGAGGCTCAATTCTATGTTGTTGTCTTTTCACAGACATATTATAACACCCAGAATGCTACTATAAAAACCAAACCCCGCCTTGCCTCCCATTTATCTTTATTTCCGGCATGAGTCAGACCAGTATTCGATGCTTCGAAACCTTGGGGATTGCCATAGCATTGGTACAGGAACTGGAAAGTGCAAAACCCTCCAGATAAATTCCCATCCTGAATATCCCGGCTAATACTCAACATATCCAGAAACTTGTGAGGAGATACTGATCTTGGTGACACCGGGTACCGACTTCTAAGGTTTCCGCTAAGGCCGGCGTAACCCGCAATTTCCGCTAGCGTGGGTGTGAGCTCAAAATCAGAAAAGCGAAACACATTGCGAGTCAGATCCCACAAAGGTATCAAGGCTTCAATCACGTCCAATCTTGGCTTGATGTTAAAAAGTCCGACAAGACCACCCAAAACTTTTATCACAGTTCCTCAACTACCTTTTCCTAGGTCATTCCACCACATGTGGAGCTGTAAGGGGATCTCTTCAAGAGCTGTGAAGGGTTCGTTTTCATCTGTGCTCATCCTGCACATTTATTAGGGTGATTTAATTTAAAATGTTATGACTCATTTTGACTCAAGAAAAGGTTATCACTATTTTTTTTAAAAATTTTCATAAAAAATTCGGCTTTGCAAATACGGCCTTTCAGCACTTCGGGGAAGAAGATTTTAAGGTTGTGTTTGCTAAACGGCCAAAACCTTAAAAAAACTACTAAAGGTGGCTGTTCTTGCAAAAATGGCCTTCCGACGCCCTTTTGGGGACATTCAACTATTTTAGACAAGAATGACATCACCTTCTTATTTACAATCAAAACAAAATTTTTTGTTCTTTTTGGGCTATTTTTACAAAAATGAAGTTGGACCCAATGGGAGTTGCCTACGTATCCCACATCCGGTGAGAATCAAACTAGCGTAGTTCGGGAAGACCAAAAATAAAGTAAATAAACTAACTCTTTTTTTTGGAATATTTTAATTTCCGCAAGAAAGACTTATAAAGAAAAAAGAAAATATGTTTGATTTCAATTTTTTTTTTTGGGAATTTCGAAATAAGAAAGATTTTTTTTTAATTTAGACTTTTACTGTTTTTTTTTGGAATTTCGATGAAAAAAAAACGTCTAAAGAAGAAAGAAAAATATTTTTTGGAATTTTATTTTGAATTTATGAAAGAAATGCTTCTAAAAAATGAAATATTTTTGAATTTTGAATTTTCTTTTCAATTTTGAAAGAAGAATGAAAAGATTTTTGGATTTTTGGAAGAAATTAAAAGAAAATATTTTTATATATATATATTTTTTTTAAAAAACAATTAGGGTCTAAAGAAGCAGTAAAAGAAAATATTTTTGTATATATATATGTTTTTTAAAAACAATTAGTTTCTAAAGAAGCAAGTAATGGAAAATAATTTTTTTGGATTTTTTGAAAATTGGGGTTTAAAAAAAAGACTTTTCTAGAGAGGAAGTAAAGGAAAATATTTTTGGATTTATTTTTTGAAAATTATGGGCCGGAACCGATGAGGTTTGCCTACGTATCTCGCATCCGGTGAGAATCAGACCCGCGTAGTTCGCCAGTTTTGACAGAACATGGTAATTGAAAACTTTGGCTCATTTGGAGATGACTTTTTTTTTTCGGAATTTCGACAGAGTTTCAGAATTTTCTAAATACCTACCTCTCACTCCTATATTATTATTATTATTTTTTTTTGATTTTTTGATTTTTTTTTTTTTGATTTTCTTCCTCTGTTCTATAAGCCGGTCAACATGCAAGCCGAAACAAAAATATGCGCAAGTAGCACGTAAGATGCATCAGGATGGTCTTTTTCATTTGGGTACACCTGTCCTAGACAGACCCAACCCCTGTGTTGAGTCTCCAAGGTCAAATGCACATGATGCAAACAAACGTTCCTACTAGGGATCCGGCATGAGGCTTGTTATACTAGGTTTAAAAACCTGGGTTTATTTGTTCTAGACCTGGCTTACCCGAGCGGACAGCTCGAGCCGAGGGGGGCAGCGTACCGGGAATACAGAAGCTTCACCGGCTTTGCAACTTGTCCGAACCTCGTTCTAAAATTGGGATAAGACTCTAACAAAAAAAAAGTCACACGAAGTGCACACTTCCCATATGATTTAGAAGACTCAGAGAGAGGAGGGTTTCGTAGCAATTTATATACAGTCCAAACAATATCAAAGCGGTAAAAACGGCATTTAGTACATTAGGCTCAACATGTAAAAATCAGATAAAACTAGCCAACTATAACAGTTATTCTAAGCTCAAATTCTTGAACCCTGAACCGAAGTTCTGGGTTTGGATCCCCAACAGAGTCGCCAGAGCTGTCACACCTCCTTTTTACACACCCGAAGGTATATAAGGGAGTTTTTCCAATTTAAGTGACATTATTCGAAATAGGATTAATTATTCAATTCAGAGTCGCCACTTGTGATAGTTTATTTGGTGTCCCAAGTCACCGATTTATTTTAAATCCCAAATCGAGGAAATTTCGACCTTCCTTTTGAAGTCTGCGAACCAGAAATTCTGAGTAGGGAATTCTGTTAACCCGGGAGAAGGTGTTAGGCATTCCCGGATTTCGTGGTTCTAGCACAGTCGCTTAAACTATTACAATTGGCCTATTATCTGATTTTTAAAACATGTTTCAACCTATGGTATATTTTTAACTTATTAGCCGCTTTTAATTAATTTATTTTTTTTGGAAAAATTCAACGTCATATAAAACACGTATTGAACCACGTCACATGAAATGCACTCGCTGTCCACGACACATTTTATCTAACGTTGTTGAGATTTGGATTTGGGTCACATAAAATGCACACCCGAGTTTAGGAAATTAAATTTTTTTTAAAAAAATAGCGCGCCTAAAGCAACTACGCACTTTCAAGTTTGCGAGGGCCATGGAAAATTCAACTAAATGGCACGCCTCGATTTCTAAGGATTAAAATTAATTAAATGAGAGCCATGAGTTTTGAGATTTTATTTGGCATGGCGCGCCTCGATTATTCTAAAAGGATTGTATTCAATTTAAATTAAACTACAAATATTCATGATCATGTTTCTTCCTAAAACTACTTTGAGATTATTGCAAGGTCATGATTTATGAATATGGAGTTATTATTGAAGAAATATATGATTTGAGTTATTATGGAACTAATCACCCATGTCGGTATCAAATTTGCTATTGACTTAACATCCTTTAATTTTGATCCAAGCTATTACATCATTCTCTCTCCATTTTGAATACATTTTCCTATCTTTCCCTATGAACTACAATCTCATTGAAGAAACTCATTCTGTCTTTCACGAATTCTATTTCTTGATGCTCTTCCTTCATTTTTTTGTTCATATCTTTCAAGTTGGTAGATAACCAAAATATAATATACAAATCAAAAGGAAATACGATGAAAGAAAAATAATGAAAACATTGGTTAAGAAAAGAATGAACCTTTTATAGATGAAGATCTTATTCAATACATATGGAGCAAACAACCATCAAATTTAATGTGCAAATGAACCACAATCAGAGGCAACGAGCGGAAACCTTTCGAACCGAACTCGACTTCGACCTCTTCGGGCTAGTATTTTGGGCTATCTTTTAAATTGAGTTTGAAGCTTTTGGATTTGATTTTTGGTGTGATTTAGCTCCTGTTTTTGAGGTATTTTTTTTAAACAAGGTAATGAATGGCTATATATTTTTTTTTGTTGAAAGAAATAGGTAGAAAGAATAAAACTAGTAGAAATTCTCTTTAGCATAGAAGAAGAAAATTTGTTTTCTCTCAATATTCTTCCCTCTTCTCTTCTCTTCTTTTCTTCATATATTTCTCTTCTATTTATAGGAGAATTTTCAAAAAAGTCCAGATTTTTTTTAATTTTTTAATTTAAAAGAAATCCCACTTACATTTTGCTTTTCTTTTTTTTATAAAAAGAATTACCACCTTTCTTTACTTTTATTTTTTAAATTCCAACTTTAATTACTTTTATCTTATTTAAAATCTCACTTTTTTTACCTTTTTTAAAGAGAATTCCACTTATTTTACTTTTCTTAAAAAAACAATCCACTTTCTTTTACTTTTCTTTAAAAAATTCTACTTTATTTTAATTTAAATTTTTTTAAATTTTCAGCTACTTTTATATTATTTTTTAATTCCGACTTTCTTTTACTTTTTATTTTAAAAAATTTCCACAAAACTTTACTTTTATTTTTTTAATTTTTCACTTTCTTTTACTTTTTTAAAAGAGAATTCCACCTACTTTTACTTTTTTTTTAATTCCATACTTCCCTTTTTCTTATTTTTTTAAATCTCTCCCGAAATTTTTTAAAAAAAATTAATATTTTTCGGATTTTTTATTATTATTTAAAAATAAGAATAAAAATAAAATAATATTAATAGTAATAATTCACCTTCTAAAATTTTGTATTTTTAACCTATAATAAAAAGTATAACAATGCTAAAAATTTGTATGTTAAAACCCCCTAAAATATTTACATAGAAGAAGTGACAAAAAAAATTAAATATTGTCAAAACTTAGGTGCTCACAGGTGTATCATCTAAATCCGGTTGGGTTTCATCTTCATCCTCATTTTCCTCATCATTTTCAAAGATAATTTGATTAGGATAAAGAGCATTCATAGTTTCATCATCTAAATTTTCACCTGGTGCAACATTATGGCAAAATTGACTATCGGAAAATTGAAAACAGGGGTTATCACTATCAAGAATAATAGGAGCAGCAGGACGTCTACCAGGTCTGGGTCGGGGAGCCGGGGGAAGGGTAGTAAGTTGGCCACTACTTTCACCAGTTTTAGCTTTTCCCTTACCACCAAACATTTTTATCAAAAATATCATATTAATTACAATTATGCAAACTAAAACACACAAAAATATATTCTTAAAACTTAAGAGTTGAAACGAGTTTACCGAATTGCCGAACAACTTCTTGAAAATTGAAAATCGTTTGAAGACTTGAATACTTCAATTCACCAACTTCACAATTTTTCACGAAATTTCAACAATAAAATAAGCAATTATAGTAGAGAGATTGAGAGAGATTGATGAATTGGTGAGTAAAAATGAAAGAATGAAGGGGTATTTATAATTGAGAATTGGGAAAAAGTGTAATTATATAAAGTTTGGGGTTAAAATAAAGTTTGGGGGCCAAATGACTATTTTTGAAAGTTCCAAACGGTCAAAATTGCAGCCCAACGGCTACTTTTTTAATTTTTAACCGTTGCTATTTTAAAAATATTTTTTTTAAAGTAGCCGTTAGAGGCTCGTTAGGCCCGGTAAGATCGGCCCAGGCCCGCCGGCTGGTCCCAGGCTTAGCGGTCCCGTGCTCGTGGGCTATTTTATGTGACCCGGCCCGCCTCGGGCTTTTTGCACCATTAAGGACCGGCACACCAGGCCCGGCCCGCCAGACCCGTTTAGCCCGTTAGGACCGCGGGCCCGGTCTGGTCTCGGTCCCAGCCCGGCCCACCATACAACATTAAGTTTTGATCGAGTTCAGTGTCTGGATGAAATTTTGTGGAGTATAGGAACCGGGATGTTAAATTGAAATAAGTATAAAGTATCTCCTAGGCTATTCTTCTTGATTCTATAATCTCCGAATGCAAGTTGCTGATCCAAAGGATGGGCAGAACAATGGTGAAGCACAACTACAGGTAACAGAATAGAGTAGATGATCTACTAACTAAGGAAGGAGCCATGATTTTTTTTTGGAAGACGACTATGTTGTCAGTTCCTCCAGTGTTTGCAAATGAAGTATTTTGGGCAGACATCTAGGAACTACTTTTCCTAAAACCATTGCGGAATGTAATAGTGATAGCATGGATACTATACCACAATTTCGGATTCTACATGGGATACAAATTCTCCCTATGATGTACCTATTTTATCCGTTTAGCTTGTCAATATAATCAATCCCTTTAACAAAAAAAAAAATCAATTTTCTGAATATTTTTTGACTTTTTTCATGGACAACTTTTAATAAATAGCGACTTTTTTCACTTACCATATTTTTCAATCTTTTTCACAAAGTTCAAATAGCGACCAAGTATACCATCCAAATTCAAATCTTGAAATCAGCCCTGCTATTAACTCTAAAAAGTACGAGCTGCTCCCCTTCTTTATGTTTTATCACCTTTTGATTGATAGAAAATTGATACTGGGTGACAATTTATATATATATATATATATATATATAAATTTTGGTCTTAGATTACCTTTTGCAAATGCAGACAAAACAATTGATATTGTATTTTCAAATCCTGAATAAAACTTAATTCCCTATTTATTCTCTCTTCCCGTACTCCCTTTTCACCTGTCGTTGCCATCTCTATCCGATATCTCCTCTTTGATCTCTCATCTGATTTCAACACGGACAAGGAACAACAACCCAAGAACCATCACCATCCTCACTTCTTCTCTCCAAACGAGTTTTTTCCACATTCAGACATGAAAAATCTCCATCAATTTTCTGTGGCTAGCTTCGTTATGTCTAACCAGTAAAGCAACTTCCACTTGCTTCTCTACCACTGGTCACGATCCACTGGCGCAACCATGTTCCGAGACATTTCCTCTTCTTCTTTTCTTTTATCAAGGATTTTAGTTTTTGTTCTTCTATCGAGGATTTTAGTTTTTTTCTTCTCTTTTTTTATTTATTATAATATATTTTCTATTAATGATGAAATGATTGGTGGCTATGCTATTTTTGTGGTGGTGATGTGGCATGATATGTACAAATAGAAAATATGGGTGTTTGAGGTGGTGATGCGGCATGATATGTAAAAATAGAAAATATTTGTGTTTGAGGTGGTGTACATCTACATATATCACCATGTGTACCTGTATATATATTATGTTGTATATCATCATATATATTTTTAGATATTTGATATACATGATATACATTATTAGAGATTTGTTAGCTTGTGGACCATTTTTATATACACAAAAAAATAAAGTTGTAACATATATTTTGATATACACTTTATTACTATATTATACACTATGATATACAGACAATACAAGTATTTATATGTTATACGCTTGGATATACAAGAGATAAACATAAAATATACACTATTATATACATGAGGATAAATCCATCTTTGATGAAGATTTCTTTCCCATCTTCTACCAACTTTCATCTTGAAAAAAGTTTCTTATAAATTAAAAGATCCAATGCATATTAAAACTCAAAAAGAACAATGAAGATGAAATCTAACGGTATGATTAGCGTAGGAGTAAAATAAGATAGAAATTTGGAATAGATTGAAAGAATCGGGAAAAAAAAATTAGGGAGAAGAGAAGGTGGGGTGGGGTGGGCGGGGGGGGGGGGGGAATGTGTGCGTTCATAAGCTATATTTTGGGGCAAAATAACTTAGGCTACAAAATGCCAAATAACTATATTAAAAATTTAGAGTTAAACTAAAGGGTGCCAATATCTATAAGTATAGCCTTTTTTTTGTCAATTATTTGGATGCGTCGCCACCAAGTGCCAAATTTCCTTTATTGAGCTCACCTTTATTTTCCGTTGGCAAACGTGATATTGTAAAATTTTGCCAAAAGTTCTAGTGAAAAATTAAACAATTTTGTTGGATTTGGGTAGATTTGTATTTCATCAACTCAAATGGGCACAAGCAGCCTAATCTCTTTAGTTTCAATTTTGAGAAATATATATGTCTGAGCACTTTCTCAAAAATATTTAAGAAAATATTAGTACTCTTGTAACGACCCGGCCGGTTATTTTTTGTATTGTAATCATGTTCCCCTATTTATTATTTCTTCTATGTTTATCTGTGGTTATGTGACTTGTCGGGGTGGTTGGATTAGTTTCGGGAAGGTCTTGGAGTGAATTGGAACACTTAGTCCCAAGGTTGAAGGCTTAAGTTGAAAGAGTTGAACGGAGTTTGACTTTTGTGTAGACGACTCCGGAATAGTATTTTAATGGTTCCAATAGCTTCATATGACAAATTTGGACTTAGGTGTATATTCAGATGTTGATTTGGAGGTCCGTAGGTTGATTTGCTACTTTTTGGCGAAAGTTGAAAAGTTGAAGGTTTGAAAGGTTGAGAGGTTTGACCGGGAGTTGACTTTATTGATACCGGATTCGGATTTTGATTTCGGAAGTTGGAATAGGTCCGTTGTATCATTTGGGACTTGCATACAAAATTTGAGGTTATTCGGAGTTGATTTGATATGGTTCGGCATGAGTTTTGGAAGTTGAAAGTTAATTAGTTCATTAGACTTGAATTGCAGTGTGATTCATGGTTTTGGTGTTTGATGCGATTCGTGGATCGAGGTAAGTATTTTTTACTCGGATTTATCCATTATTCATGATTCCATCTTTATTTATATCATCTAACTAGTGATTAGAATTGGAGAAATTGGAAATTTTAGTAAAAGCTTTCCAAAAATGTAAATTGAGGATTTGAAGGTCGATTTGAAGTCGGAATTGGATGAAATTGGTATGGTTGGACTCGTAATCGAATGGGTTTCAGAATTTTTAAGTTTGGTCATGTTCCGAGGTGCGGGCCCAGGTTGACTTTTTGATTTTGATTAAAGATCTTAGCGTTATCATTTGGATTCGAGTCCTATGACCTTTATTGATTATATTAAGTCAATTTAGGGATCGTCCGACGGTTGATACACATGGGAAGGGATTATTGGAGAAGTGATTTGGCTTGCTTGAGGTAAGTATCTTACTTAAACTTGGTTGAGGCACTAGTTACCTGAGTTATTTGCGATAGCTACGTGCTATGGGTGCGCATATGTATGGGGTTTGAGCCCACGTGCAAGCCAAAAAATTTATCTATGCTTGGGGTAGTTCTTAGGCTATGATATATCTTGAATTGACTGTTAAGCTTTAAGCTGCGCTGCTTCTCATATTTGTAACCTTGTTGTGAACTATTTGACCCATGTTTGAGGTTACATAGAGGCTAATTCCCTGAATGAACTTGATAATTGCTACTTCTGTGATGAAATTGTCAATTTGAGCTATGATAACATACTTTACACATGCCTACACTTTAGCATATCATTATCCTAGTGCAGGAGCATGAAATCTGATATTCATTCACCACATACATGTCCTCTTGTATATTTTCTTCTGTGTGATATGATTTGGACTAGATGCCTGTGACCATACCGGGTATGTTATTATGTATGTAACCACGTTGGACGGATTGTGATGATGTAATTTGCCGAGTTGCGGAGTGAAATGAGACACATAGTCCCTAAGTTGGAGCCTAAAGTTGATAGAGTTGACCGTAGTTTGACTTTTATGTAAACGACTCCAGAATAGAGTTTTGACATTTTTAATAGCTCCTCATGGTGATAATAGACTTAGGAGCATGTCTGGATGTTGATTTGGAGGTCCATAGGTTGTTACGACATGAATTGGCGAAAGTTTGAAAGTTGAAGGTTTGGAATGTTGAAAAGTTTGATAGGGAGTTAACTTTATTGATATTGGGGCCATATTTCGATTTCAGAAGTTGTAACAGGTCTGTCATGTCATTTATGACTTGTGTGCAAAGTTTGAAGTCAATCGGAGTTATTTTGGTATAAATCAACATTAGTTTCGGAATTCGGAGTTTATAGTTTTAATAGGCTTGAATTGGGTTGCGATTCGTAGAATCGATGTTGTTTGATGTGATTTTTGCCCTAGAGTAGGTTCATTAGGTTATTTGGAACTTGTTGGTATATTCGGATGAGGTCCCGTGGGCCCCGGGTGTTATTCGGAGTGAATCCGGAACCAACTGGACTTAGTCTTTATTGCTAAAGTTGCTGGTTTTCTACTTATCTAGTTTCCTTCTACGCGTTCGCGAAGGTTTTCGTGCGATCGCGTAAAATCTTAAGGAGTTGCTAGAATTTATCGTGAAGCTTGCCGAGTTTGTTGATCGCAAACACGTAAGGCACATCACGCTCGTGTATCAAGAATGGCGAGACTGGGGCTAAGGCAGGTTTGTGCTACGCGTACGCATGACCTGGGACGCGCTCGCGTAGGGGAGGAAGCTTGCTCATCATGTTCGCGACTGGTTTTACGCGATCGCGAAGTGTATTTTATCGAGCTGGGGAGAATTGTGTTACGCGATTGAGAGTCTGTGTCCGTGATCGCGATAGAGGGCAACTGGGTAGTAGAATTTAAGTTTCAAAACGTGGGTTTCCTCTTATTTTTCATAATTTGGACCTAGAGCTCGGTGTGAGACAATATTTCGAAGGTTTTTCAAGGAAATCGTTAGGGTAAGTGATTCAAACCCGGATTGGACTATATTTTATGAATCTATTGTTATTTTCATCATATAATTAGTGATTTGAGTTGTAAATTTGTGAAAACTTCCTAGACTAAATTTTGGGGTTTTGAAAGGCGATTTGAGGTCGAATTTGAGTAATTCTTGAATGGTTGGACTCGTTATCTAATGGGTGTTAGAATTTGTAATTTTGGTCGGGTTCCGAGACGTGGGGTCAGGTTGACTTTTTGGGTTGACTTTTTATTTCTTTGCTAAGATCGTAACTTTATTGTTCGAATTAGGTTCCTATAGTTTATATTAATGGTATGAAGTTGTTTTGGCTAGATTCGATCCATTCAGAGTTGGACAATCGAGAGAAAGGCCTATTAGTGAATTGAGTTTGCGTGTTTTGAGGTAAGTGTCTTGTCTAACTTTGTGTGGGGGAATTACCCCTAGGATTGGTGTTGTTTTGTGATAATTATGGTGTGTGGAAGCCGTGTACGCAAGGTGTTGAGTGTCTACACGGGCTAAATATAGAAATTTACCGGTTTTAACTATGTAGATTCCTTTCATGTCGTAATTGAGTTATTTTATCATGTTGTATTCATCATCATTAGTCTATTTTCACATGTTCTACTTGTCTTATCTCTTATTTGCTAATTGCTCTACATGTTTAGACGAAATTTTTGCTTCCTTTATTCCGTATTAATTATTTATTCATTGAATTCTTTGCATAAAGTTATTATTCTTGGAATATCTTGTTGTTGCAATTGGTATTGATTTATAAGCACCGTGATTCACATTGAGGTAAAGTGTTAAGGTGTGAAATACTATTCTCGTTAAGTTATTCACTTTCGATTGTTATTGTTAATACTCTTATGCATATTGTGGTTGAGCCAAGTGCTACTTGTTGTGAAAATACTATTGTTGTTAGTTTCTTGACAACTTGTGATATTGGGCACTTGATGTGAGATTTGTGATACATTGTAATATTGATACGCATGCGGTGGTATAAGGTTTTTGGGTTGAAACGCATGCGGTGTGATAAGGTGGGCTTGATACTCGTGTTACTAGTAGGGGAACTACTTGAGGCTACACAGTGTGATAAGGTGGGCTAAAACGCAGGATACTATTTCGGGAAAAATGATCTTCAAAACTAAATGCAAGGCTTCCACGAAGATATAAGAAAAGATTGTGGATTAGTTTTTGTGATTTGAGACTACAAGGCGGTACCTCGGTAGTGATTCTTGTTGGTACTTTTATATTACTTCACTTGTATGTGGTTGTTTTGTTTTCTTGACTTAACATTTCTTGATTCTTCTGTGATGCATTATCTGCCTTGATTCTATATAGTTAATTTTGGCTTATTCCTTACTTGTTTCATTTCCGTTGTTATTATTATTGCACTGTTAAATTATTCGTCCTGTTTCTTATTTATTACAATAGGGGCTTGACCTAACCTCATCACTACTCTACCGAGGTTAGGCTTGGCACTAACTAGTTACCGTTATGGTGTACTCATGCTATACTTCTGCACATCTTTTTGTGCAGATCCAGGTGCCTCCTACCCATCCAAGCACTAGCGAGAGCTCAACTTCGGAGACTTCAAGGTATACCTGCCAGCATCTGCAGGCCTCGGAGTCCCCCTCTACCTAGACTATTCTATTTCCTTATCCTTTTATAGACACTGATGTATAGGGATATTCAGTACTACTCTACAGAGGTTAGGCTTGGCATTTACTGGTTACCGTTGTGGTGTATCATGCTACGCTTATGCACATATTTTTGTGCAGATCCAGGTAACTCCTACCCATCCAAGCACTAGCAAGAGCTCAACTTTGGAGACTTCAAGGTATACCTGCCGGCGTCTGCAGGCCTCGGAGTCCCCCTCTACCTAGACTATTCTATTTCCTTATCCTTTTATAGACACTAATGTATAGGGATATTTAGTACTACTATATAGATCTTGTGACTTGTATTCGTCGGGTTTTTGGGAGTTGTTATGTTGAATTGCGGTGTTTACCTCATATTATACTGAGTTATTGAGACTTTAATCATTATTTCAGTTATTTTTTGCATGAATGTTAGGCTTACCTAGTCTTAGAGACTAGGTGACATCACGACATCCTACGGAGAGAAATTGGGATCATGATAAGTTGGTATCAGAGCTCTAGGTTCATAGGTGTTATGAGTCACAAGCAGGTTTAGTAGAGTTTTGCGGATCGGTACGAAGACGTTTGCAATCTTTGGGAGGTTATGGAACTGTTAGGAAAAGTCTTCTCTGATTCCTTATCGTGCGAATTTGTTGACTTCGGAATTCTAAATATCTTCTTTGTATTCTTTCATAGATGGTGAGGACACGCATAGTTGGATCTGATGATCAGACACCTGCGCCCCTGCAAGAGCTACGAGAGGCCGTGGCCGAGGGGGGGGACAAAGGCCGAAGACGGCCACATGGTGTAGCTAGAGCACCTGCCCGAGCTGCTACAGAGGAGCCCCTAGTAGCTCTAGCTGGAGGGCAGGCACCTGAGACTCCTGTTACTACCCCTACACTTCAAGAGACTCTTACCTAGTTTTTGAGCATGTTTGGCACTCTAACTCAGGCGGGGTTTATTCCACTTGCTCCTGCCACATCTCAGGTGGGGGGAGCACAGACTCCTACAGCCCGTATCCCATAGCGTTGGGTCCAGGTTGACTAGGTCCCATAGGTCATACTAGTGCAGCCGGTTGTTCTAGTTCATCCCAAGGTTAGGACAATAGTATTTGGGGAGGAGCAGATCAGGCTCGAAAGGTACAAGAAGTACCACCCTCCTACTTTCAGCGGCTTAGCTTCAGAGGATGCACATGGTTTTCTTGAGGAGTGCCACCATATCCTCCATACTATGGGTATTGTGGAGTCGAGTGACGTTGCTTTCACTACGTTCCAACTTAAGGGAGCGACTTATCAGTAGTGGTGAGCGTATGAGTTGGGTAGCCCAGCTGAGGCATCTTCACTTACTTGGGCTCAGTTCTCAGAGATGTTCATGAGGGATTTTGTTCCTTAGAGCCTTTTTGATGCATGGTGCAGAGTTTGAACAGTTGCGCTAGGGAGCTATGACCATATTGGAGTATGCTATCCAGTTCAACGAGTTGTACAAACATACACCTATATTAGTTTCCACTGTCAGAGAGCAAGTCCGTCGATTTATCGAGGGGCTCTACCCTGGTATTAGATTTAGCATGGTCGAGAGTTGGAGACTGATACCCCACACTAGTAGGTAGTGGAGATCGGTAGGAGATTGGCGGGTATGTGGAGTCGAGAGAGAGAGAGAGAGAAAGTAGAGGGGGCCACGAGATTCTGGAACATATAGTGGTGCCCGTGCCCCAGTTGTAGCCCGTCATGGTAGAGGCTATGTAAGTCATCTTATTCATTTAGCACTCCCAGCTTCCAGTGGTGTTTCGGCCACTCCCAGGTCTGAGGTCGCCCATTATGCACCGCCACTGTCTAGTGCACCTCCTGTACTGGGTTCTTTCAGCTATCAGTCCATCTGACTAGGCCCGGGCCAGTTCCAGTAGCCACGTCCTCCAAGAGCTTGTTTTGAGTTTGGTGACACACGTCATATGGTGAGGGATTATCCCAGACTTAGGAGGGGTGCACCTTTATAGAATACTCAGGCTCCACGTATTCCATAGGCCCCCAGACTTCTCAGGCCGTGGTTACCGCACCAGTCCTGCACAGCCAGCTAGAGGTGGAGATCGGGCAGATAGATGTTGCCCTAGAGAGGGAGGCAAGGCCGGATTTTATGCTCTTCCGACTAGGACGGAGGAGGTTGTATCCGACTTAGTTATCACATATATTGTTCCGGTTGGTCATAGAGATTCATCAGTCTTATTTGATCTAGGCTCTACTTATTCCTATGTATCAACTTACTTTGCTCCATATTTAGGTATATCCCATGATTCTTTGAGTTCTCCTGTCTATGTGCCCACGCTTGTGGGAGATTCCATTATTGTTAACTGTGTGTATCAGTCATGTTTAGTTGTTCTTGGTGGTTTTGATACAAAATATGATCTGTTATTGCTTAGTATAGTAAATTTTGATGTTATTTTGGGCATGGATTGGTTGTCGCCCCATCATGTTATTCTTGATTGTCACTCCAAGACGGTGTACTTTGGAATATGCTCCTAGCAGGGTGGTGTCTGTCCTTAAGGCACAACGGGGTATTAGAAAGGGGTGTGAGGCATATCTAGCCTTTGTGAGAGATGTCAGTATTGATACTCCTACCGTTGAGTCAGTTCCTGTAGTGAGGGACTATCTAGATGCATTTCCAACGGATCTTCTCGGCATGCCGCCTGATAGGGATATCGATTTTGGTATTGATTTATTGTCAGACACTCAGCCCATTTTTATTCCACCATATCATATGGCCCAACAGAGTTGAAGGAGTTAAAGGAGCAGTTGCAAGAGTTGCTTAATAAGGGCTTCATTCGGCCTAGTGTGTCACCTTGGGGGTGCTCCGGTCTTGTTTGTAATGAAGAAGGATGGCTCGATGCGCATGTGTATTGATTATCGACAGCTGAACAAGGTTACAGTGAAGAGAAGGTATCCATTGCCACACATTGATAACCTATTTAATTAGCTACAGGGTGCCAAAGTGTTCTCAAAGATTGATTTGCGGTCAGTCTATTATATTCTGAAGACTGCCTTCAAGACTCGGTATGGTCATTACGAGTTCCTTGTGATGTCATTTGGGCTGACGAATGCCCCAACAACATTCATGCACTTGACAGTGTATTCCAGCCCTATCTTAACTCATTCGTCATTGTGTTTATGAACGACATCTTGATGTAGTCCCAGAGTTGGGAGGATTATGAGCAGCACCTGAGGACTATGCTTCAGATCTTGGGAGGAAAGAAGTTGTATGCAAAATTTTCATAGTGTGAATTCTGGCTTGTTTCAATGGCGTTTTTGGGTCATGTAGTGTTGAGTGGGGGGATCAAGGTAGATCCAAAGAAGATTGAAACAGTGCAAAGTTGGCCTAAACCTTCTTTAGCTACTAAGATCCGGATTCTTCTTGGTTTAGTAGGGTATTACCGTTGTTTCATAGAGGGTTTCTCATCTTTTGCTGTTCTTATGACCAGATTGACCCAGAAGAGTGCTCCATTCAAATGGACCGAGGAGTGTGAGGAGAGATTTCAAAAGCTCAAGACTACTTTGACTACAACCCCAATGTTGGTGTTGCCTACAAGTTCGGGGTCTTACACAATGTTCTGTGATGCGCCGCATGTTGGCCTCGACGCGGTGTTGATGCAAGACTGTGGGGTGATTGCCTACGTGTCCAGACAACTGAAGGTACATGAGAAGAATTATCCTGCCCAACCTTGAGTTAGCAGCTGTTGTTCTTTCCCTGAAGATTTGGCAACACTATTTATACGGTGTCCCTTGTGAGGTCTATACCGACCACCAAAGTCTACAACATCTGTTCAAATAAAAGGATCTTAACTTGCGGTGGCGTAGATGGTTAGAGTTGATTAAGGACTATGATATCACCATTCCATATTATCCCAGGAAGGCCAATGTGGTGGCCGATGCCTTGAGTCGAAAGGCAAAGATCTTGGGCAGTCTAGCATATCTACCGACGGCAGAGAGGCCATTAGCATTGGATGTTCAGACCTTGGCCAACCAGTTTTTTATATTGGATGTTTCGGAGCCGAATCGAGTTTTAGCTTATATGGTCTCTCAGTCTTCCCTATATGATTGTATTTTAGAGCGTTAGTATGACTACCCCTATTTGCTTGTCCTCAAGGACACAGTTCAACACGACGATGCCAAGGAGGTCACTATTGGAGATGACGGTGTGTTTCGGATGTAGAGAAGTCTATGTGTACTCAGTGTAGATGGTTTGCATAAATTGATTCTTCAGGAGGTGATAATAGGCTATAATTACATATTTTAGTCGCTTATTGCACTCTAATTTACTGCACTTTACTTGTGTTGAACTTTAATTGATAGTGTTTTGCACTTATTGTGTGTTTTATGCCTTTTAGGAGTGATACCGAGCTATGTAGATGTTGTGGAGCTAATTCGAGCTATTTGGATCTTTGAAGTCTGAGTAAATGCCCAAAGGATTAAGCCAGGATCGTGTTTGGCGGTTGAGGACCAAGTCTGGACGTCAAAACGCAAGATTTGAGCTGTACTCTAAGACATTTGCACTAGTGCGATGTAGGGTGGCGATAGTGCGATGCAACAACGTATTTTTTTTTGCCTGTTGAATTGTTGAGCTTCCTGAAGATCTCCACTAGTGCGTGGCATGGCGCGTTGCCCCATGCGGCGCGCCTGTGCAAATATTTATAGAGTAATTTTCAATTCGGCTAGGAAAAGGGTAATTTCGTCTAGGCCCGACCATACTTGGTATAAATACATGGAAAATGTTATTTTATGGACTTTTGACGCATATTCGACCTAAGAAGGCTAAGGAGGAGTTGGAAGAACACATGCACAAGGAATTCATCATTCATTCCTCACGCAAGACCCAAGTTTGGATCATTTTATGTTTTCCTATACTTTAAATATATTTGTGATGAATTGCTCCATATCTATAGAGTAGTTCCTTTTAAGGTTTGATGGATTTGGTCTATTGATATTTGTTTGTGGATTATAACTCAGTTTTATATATTGAAATGTTTTTGGATGATTTAATTGTTGCATCTATATTCACTTGTTCATGTAATCGAGAGAGGCATAACTTCTGATGTATTTGCATTATATTGTTGGTTGAGTTCATTAATTCTTCTTAGTAATCGAAAGAAGCTAGTTGAATCATCAATTAAACCTAGTTAGGAGGATAATCGAGAGAGGTTCTCCTAAAAACCAATCCACTATGCATTCTTGCATATCTTCACCGAGCTTAAATTGGTTCATCTCATAGGGTTGAGACTTAATCGAGAGAGGAGATTCCACTGAACATTTGAACTAATAATTGAGTGAATTCAAGAGGCTCACTTGAACATTAGAAGTGAATTATCTAGTTAGATCCCGAATAATTATTTTGCACCGATCATATCAACACCTATTTTCTCCCACTGATAACTTCCTTGATTATCTTTATTTTGATTGTCTTAGTCAATAGCTCAGGACTCTTAGTAATTTTAGTTGAAAATCATATACTTCTCAATTTTTGATTATCTCGGATAGCAATCAAGCTAGAAACTACGAGAATACTGTTTAAATCCAATCCCGTGGATACGATATTATACTATACTATATTTAACTAGCGAGCAAAATTTAAGTGTGTGTTTTTAGATCATCAAATTTTGGTGCCGTTGTCGGGGATTGACAATTAATAGTGTTTGAAATAGTTCTATTGCTAATTCAGGATTTTTTTTCTTTATTTTTTTCCCTTTTTATGTTTAGTGTTCATTAACTATGCGCATGTTACAGGTTAATATTGGTGCATGACTCGAGCTTCTGCGAAAGAAGTGCAACCATACGAGCCCGAGATAGAAAAATAACTACGGCAGCTAAGGTAGGAAAGAAATCTCACCGAGAAGCTAGAAAAGGTTGGGCAATCCTCAAGAAAATAAGCTATGGTTGGAGTCAATGATGATAATGTAAATTTGGCTGCAAAAGAGGTAGCCCAACAACGAGAAAAAGCTGCACGAGATGTTGAGGAAGCAGCTATTTGAGGTGCACAGATTATCTATAAAGAATAGAGGGGTCGAGAATTGCTCAAAATCAACCCTTGGCTGCAGACCAGTTCGGAAATATAGCTCCCAGGGCTAGGAAACCACTTGGTGATTATGCTAGATCGGTCTACAATCAAGGTTTATCAAGTGTTAGACCACCTCTAATAGCAGCAAACAATTTCGAGTTAAAGCAAGGGTTGCTTCAAACCCTTCAAAATTGCTATCTTTAGAGGGAAGCCAAATGAAAATCCAAACACACATCTAATGGACTTCAAGGAAATTATGAACACCTTTCAATACAATGGGGTGTCACAAGATGCAGTGTACTTAAGGGCATTCCCCTTTTCACTTAAAGATGATGTGAAGGAGTGGCTTCGAAGTTTGCCTAGTGGCTCGATTAGAACCTAGGAGGAGATGACCAGAAAATTCCTTGATAAATATTTCTCCTCAGCTAAGATGGGCAAGATTAAAATAGAAATCCATGACTTCTGCCAGAAAGAGACTGAAACTATTTTTGAAGCATGGGGGAGGTTTAAGGAGATAGTTAGAAAGTGTCAACATAGCGGAATTGAACTCTGGATGAAACTCCAAGACTTTTGGGAAGGATTGACACCCGCCTCGCGTAGAACATTGAGCAATATAGTTGGAGGCCCTTTGATGATGAAGACTCCAAAGGATATAGTTATAATTATTGATGAGTTATCTGAAGATGATAATCCGTGGTCCTTTGAGAGTGCTGAAAGAAGAAGATCAGCTGGTGTTCACCAAGTTGATGCTAATACATCTGTGTAGGTATGGCTTGATGCTATAGCTAAAGAAATACGAAAGCTGACCTTAGGCTCGATACAAAATGAGCCTCACACAGCTTGTGATATATGTGGAAGAGGGCACCCTACTCATGGGTGTCAAGCCTCAACTGAGGAAGTGAATGCTGTGAGAAATTAAAATTTTAATGCAATGGGTCAGATGCACCCTGATTTTTCCTGGAGTTCATCTAGGGTACTGCGAATGCATGACAACAAAATAACTCCAGACCTTAGGGACAAGGAGCTCCTGTCTTCCAAATCAGCAGAGGCAGCAACATCTGCCTCAACAGCCCATTCAATCTGGCATAGAAGATCTCATGAAGGCCTTCATTTTGAAAACTGATTAGAGGTTTGAAACTCATAGTGCATCTATACGGGAACGTGGAGTAGCTATCAAAGAACTGAGCACGGGTTTTCAGAACTTGGAAAGACAGGTTGGGCATCTAGCTACTCTATTGTCTATGAGGATTCCAGGAACTCTCCCTACTGCTACTGAAAGAAATCCCAAAGAAATAGTAAACGCTGTAACTTTGAGAAGTGGGCAAGTGTTGAAAGATCTCACCCCAATCCAAAAGGAGGTGAGACTTGAAAAAGAAAGTGGGGAGCAGCTGAAGAGTGATGTTAATAATAAGAAGAAAGGCCAGATGAAAACTGAGAATAAGAAGAAGGAAGAAAATTCGGAGAAAGGAAGAACTTAAGGAGAGCAAGTATATGCCTGCTCTACCTTTCCCCCAAAAGCAAAGTAGAGAAAAGCTGGAAAAGCAGTTTGGGAGATTTTTGGATCTGCTAAAACGAGTTCATGTAAACTTACCATTAACAGAAGTACTCTCACAGATTCCTGTTTATGCCAAATTCTTGAAAGAGGTTCTTACGAAGAAGAGTAAGATAGAGGAAACATCTGTGATCAAGCTCACAGAGCATTGCAGCGCGATATTACAAAATAAACTCCCACAAAAGTGTAGAGATCAGGGAGTTTTACTATACCTTTTTCTATAGGAACTATTCATTTTAATAAATCCTTATGTGATTCTGGTGCCTCAATTAATTTAATGCCTCTATCTATCTACAGGAAATTAGAGAAGGAGATTGGAGAGATAAGGTCTGCACCCATATTTTTGTAGTTGGCAGACCAAACGACTATAATACCCTAGGGGATAGTGGAAGATGTGTTAGTTTGGGTGGATAAGTTCGTATTTCCTGTGGACTTTATAGTGGTGAATATGGAGGAAAACATGGAGGTCCCCCTCATCCTAGGAAAATCATTCTTAGCGACGGGTAGAGCTATATTAGATATACACGAGAGAAACTCATACTTAAAGTGGGTGAGGAGACTGTGACTTTTAAGATGAATGTACAAAAGGGGGCACAAGAGGACAAACCAGCTGCGAGTGTTGAGTGGAAAGTGAAGGGCTCGAAAGAGAAGGCTGCAATGAGCGAGAAAGATAAGTGTGGGGTATACCCCAAAAAGTCCGAGAAAAAGCTATCTGTGTGGATGTGTGCATTAGTTCAGAGGTGAGGAATGGAGCCCGACTTCGACTCGCACCCCGACTAGATGTTCAGTAAAGTTTCCTTTACCTTATGCTTTTTAATTGTGTGTCATGGGGACATGCCACAACTTAAAGTGTCAGGTGGGGGATATTTGTATGTATATGTGTTTCTTTTTGCTTAGAAGTTAGTAGTTAAAGCTAGAAAAATTTGAAAAAAAAACATAAAAATTTTAAAATTTTCATTTTTTCCCGACGACGGATATCATCGACAGGTTTCTTGAGGGAGTAAAGTCGAAAGAAAAAGACATATTTTTTGGTAGGTAGTGTAACAAGTCACTCTTTGTTTTTCTTTGTACCGCGGTTCTTTTCCAAGGGTTTTATTTGAACCGGGGGTAGTTAGTTTTTATTTTTTTTAGGAGTAGGAAATCTTGTGCTGTGATTTGAAGTGAAAGCAATATCTCTTGAATTTATTATGCCTTGAGAATAGTTAGTGCTTTAGTTGTGACTCTTAGGCTCAGGTTTTGACTCTTGTATAAGTACCTTGAATTGTATGATCTTAACTTTGCTTAACTACGTTGACTAGAGTGTCTTTATAGTCCGATCCTGAGTGAGTTATGTGCCATGTGTGTGTGAGGTTTTGTATTGTTCTGTACATTGCATTTGATGTCTAGAACTTGCCCCGTGTGTTTGCAAAGTGAAATAGTAGTTTTATTCAGTCTTGGAAGTGATAGAGGTGTTTCTTTGTTGAGCCAGTTATATGCATTTACCCACCTAATTGTTATGTATCTTAGTTAACCCCTTTGAGCCTGTAATCCAGTTTTTTTGGTAACCACATTACAAGCCTTACCCTTTGTTTGAATTGACCATCTATTTGAACCTTTTACCTCTCGTGAACACTTGAATGTTTTATAAACTTTGTAAAAGTTAAAGTGTGGGGTCTCGGCTTGGCTTTTGAGTGGAACTAATGAATAAGGAGAAAGGTGCACTGTTTTGAAAAAGTAAGAGCCATTTGAATTGAAAAAGAAAAGAAAAAATAATTGTATGATTTTTGAACAATATTCCTTGATAGTGGTAACTCTCGATGTATTTTCGCTTAAAGAAGTTGGGAGTTGACGTATATTAATTTGAAGGTGGAGTTATGGTTTGGCATAAGTGTGGGGTTTTGAACGTTTAATTATATGTATTAAAGTGATTAGGGAGGTGTAGTCACTCTTATATCTAAATGTATCCTACCCATCCACAAGCCTACATTACAACCAAACAAAGTCCTACTTGATCCTTGCCTGAATGAGCTCGATTAGCAAAGTATTACACTAAGGGAAAGCCTATGGTACATCTTTTGTGGCATATGAATGTTGTTTCTAAGAGTGAGCGAATTCTTTCTATCTTAAGTTCTTAATTGTGCTCTAATTTTATTGTGTGTAGAACTACTCTCTGTTTTTGTGTGAGATCACTCTATTCATGAATGAAAGGGAATCTTTGACCTCTGTGTTAGAGTAAGTGAGTGGGTTATAAAAAATATGTGGTGCTTTTGAGTCAAATCTTGAGGCAAGGATGTTATGGTATTGTGCTTAATCTGTTTTAAATATTCTTGGTGTGATGAGTTAGTAGAGTTGTTTTAAAAAGGCCGTGTCTATGTGTAATGTAGTTTGATTGCTCAAGGACGAGCAATGGTTTAAGTGTGGGGTGTTGATGGTAGGCTATAATTACGTATTTTAGTCATTTATTGCATTCTAATTTACTGCACTTTACTTGTGTTGAGCTTTATTTGATAGTGTTTTGCACTTATTGTGTGTTTTATGTCTTGTAGGAGTGATTCCGAGCTATGTAGATGTTGTGGAGCTAATTCGAGCTATTTGAGCTTTAAAGTATGAGTAAAAGTCCAAGGGATTAAGCCGGGATCGTGTTGGGAGGAGGGGGGGTAGGGTCGAGGACCAAGTCTGGACGTCAAAACACAAGATTTGAGCCGTACTCTAAGAAATTTGCACTAGTGCGATGCATCAGTGTATTTTTGTTGCATGTTGAATTGTTGAGCTTCCTAAAGATCTCCACTAGTGCGTGGCATGGCACGTCGCCCCATGCGGCATGCCTGTGTATTTCTTTTACAGAGTAGTTTTCCTATTTCGGCTAAGAAAGGGTGATTTTATCTAGGCCCGACCCTACTTGGTATAAATACTTGGAAAAATGTTATTTTATGGATTTTGACACATATTCAACCTAAGGAGGCTAAGGAGGAGTTGGAAGAATACGAGTACAAGGAATTTATCATTCATTCCTCACTCAAGACCCGAGTTTGGATCGTTTTATGTTTTCCTATACTTTAAATACATTTGTGATGAATTGCTCCATATCTATGGAGTAGTTCCCTTTAGGGTTTGATGGATTTGGTGTATTGATATTTGTTTGTGGATTATAACTCTAGTTTTATGTATTGAAACATTTTTGGATGATTTAATTGTTGCATCTATATTCATTTGTTCATCTAATCGAGAGAGTCA
Organism: Nicotiana sylvestris; assembly: GCF_000393655.2. Taxonomy (NCBI): domain Eukaryota; kingdom Viridiplantae; phylum Streptophyta; class Magnoliopsida; order Solanales; family Solanaceae; genus Nicotiana; species Nicotiana sylvestris. The sequence continues at coordinate 110,850,331 of NC_091064.1, forward strand.
TAACTTGTGATATTTTTCCATTATATTGTTGGTTGAGCTCATTAATTCTTCTTAGTAATCGAAAGAGGCTAGTTGAATCATTGATTAAACCTAGTTAGGAGGATAATCGAGAGAGGTTCTCCTAAAGACCAATCCACTAAGTATTCTTGCATAGCTTCACCGAGCTTAAATTGGTTTATCTTGTGAGGTTAAGACTTAATCAAGAGAGGAGTTTCCACTAAACGTTTGAACTAATAATTGAGTGAATTCGAGAGACTCACTTGAACATTAGAAGTGAATTATCTAGAGTTAGATCCCGAACAATTATCTTGCACCTATCGTATCAACCCCTATTTTCTCCCACTGATAACTTCCTTGCTTATCTTCATATCGATTGTCATTGGTCAATAGCTTAGGAATCTTAGAAATTTTAGTTAGTACTCATATACTTCTCAATTTTTGATCATCTTGGATAGCAATCAAGCTAGAAACTACGAGAATAAGGGTTTAAATTACATGTGGATACGGTATTATACTATACTATATTTGACTAACGAGCAGAATTTAAGTGTGTGTTTTGCGGTACTCCATTCATCCGGGTGCCGCCAAGATGTATTAGGACTTGAGTCAACACTATTGGTGGAGGAGAATGAAGAAAGACATAGTGGAGTATGTAGCTCGGTGCCTAAATTGTCAGCAGGTGAAGTATGAGCATAAGTGGCCAGGTGGATTACTTTAGAGGCTAGAGATTCCAAAGTGGAAATGGGAGCGGGTTACTATAGATTTTGTTGATGGGATCGCACGAACTCAGAAGAGGTATGATGTAGTATAAGTGATTGTGGATGGTTGACCTAGTTGGCTCATTTTATTCCAGTAGTGACTACTTATCTTCTGAGCAGCTGGATCAGGTTTATATTCGCGAGATTGTCCGACTTTATGGCATGTGGGTATCCATCATCTTTGACCGGGGTACACAGTTTACATTGCAATTCTGGAGGGCCGTACTGCGTGAGTTATGCACACGGGTTGAGTTGAGTACATCATTCCACCCTCAGACAAACGGATAGTCCAAGCGCACTATTCAGATATTGGAGGATATGCTTCATGCATATGTGATGGAGTTTGGGGGTTCTTGGGATTACTTCTTGCCGCTTGTGGAGTTTTCCTACAACAACAGTTATCAGTCGAGCATTCAGTGTCTCCGTATGAGGCCTTGTATGGGAGGCGGTGTCGGTCTCTAGTGGATTGGTTTGAGCCGGGTGAGGCTAGGCTATTGTGTACAGACTTGGTTCAAGATGCTTTGGAAAAGATTAAATTGATTCAAGATCGTTTTCGAACAGCCCAATCTAGACAAAAGAATTATGAGGATGGAAAAGTTTGTGATGTTGTATTCATGGTTGGGGAGCGGGACTTGATCCGAGTTTCTCCAATGAAGGGTGTTATGAGGTTCGGGAAAAAGGGCAAGTTGAGCCCTAGGTATATCAGGCCTTTTGAGATTCTTGAGAGGATTGGAGAGGTGGCCTACAAGCTTGCACTGCCACCTAGTCTAGCTACAGTTCATCCAGTATTCCATGTTTCTATGCTTCGGAAGTATCATGGTGATCCATCTCATGTTTTGGATTTCAGTTCAGTCCAGTTGGACAAGGATTTGTCTTATGTTGAGGAGCCAATGGCTATTTTGGACAGGTAGGTCCGAAAGTTAAGGTCGAAGAACATTGCTTCAGTGAAGGTTCGGTGGAGGGGTTAACGAGTCGAGGAGGCGACTTGGGAGACCGAGTATGATATGCATAACCGTTATCCTCATCTTTTCACCACTTCAGGTATGTCACTATACTCGTTCGAGGACGAACGTTTGTTTTAAGAGGGGGAGGATGTAACGACCCGGCCGATAATTTTCTTTATTTTAGCCCTTATCCCCTATTTATTGCCTTCTCTATGTTATATTGTGTTTATGTGACTTGCCGGGATGTTTGGTTTTGGTTTCGGGTGAGTTTCGGAGTGAAATGGGACACATAGTCCCTAAGTTGGAGCCTTAAGTTGATAGAGTTGACCGTAGTTTGAATTTTGTGTAGATGAATCCGTAATGGAGTTTTGATGATTCGAATAGCTCCATGTGGTGATTTTAGACTTAGGGGCGTGCCTGGATATTGATTTGGAGGTCTGTAGGTCGTTTCAGCGTGAATTGGCCAAAGTTTGAAAGTTGAAGGTTTGGAAGGTTGGAAAGTTTGATCGGGAGTTTAATTTATTGATATCGTGGTCAGATTCTAATTTCGGAGGTTGTAATAGGTCTGTCGTGTCATTTATGACTAGTGTGCAAAGTTTGAAGTCAACCGGAGTTGTTTTGGTATGAATCAACATTAGTTTCGGAATTCAAAAGTTCATAGTTTCAATAGGCTTGAATTGTGATTTGTAGAATTGATGTTGTTTGATGTGATTTTTGACCTCGAGTATGTCTGTAAGGTAATTGAAACTTGTTGGTATATTCGGACTGGTCCCATAGGCCCTGGGTATGATTCGAAGTGAATCCGGAACCAATTGGCCTTAGTCTCTATTGCTGAAGCTGTTGGTTTTCTACTGATGTGGTTTCCTTCTATGCATTTGCGAAGGTTTCCCACGATCGTTTAGAGTCTTTAGGAGTTGATGGAATTTTTCCCTTCATATTCGCAAAGGTGAGGACGTGATCGTGAAGCTTGTTGAGTTTGTTGATCGCGAACGCGTAAGTAAATCGCGCTCGCGTATAAGGATGGCGAGGCAGGTTTGTGCTATGCGTTCGCGTAACCTAGGACGCGATCGGGTTGGGAAGGAAGCTTGCTCATCGTGTTCGCGACTGGTTTCACGCAATCGCGAAGTGTATTTTATTGAGCTGGGGAGAATTGTGTTACGCGATCGCGAGTCTGTGTCTGCGATCGCGATAGAGGGCGACTGGGCAGCAAAAGTTAAGAAACGTGGGTTTCATCTCATTTTTCGTAATTTGGACCTACAGCTCGGTGTAAGGAGATTTTTCGAGGGTTTTACAAGGAAATCATAGGGGGTAAGTGATTCTAACCCAGATTGAACTATATTTCATGAATCTATTGTTATTTTCATCATCTAATTAGTGATTTGAGTTGAAAATTTGGGGAAAATTGTGAAAACTTCCTAGACTAAATTTTTGGGTTTTGAAAGGCGATTTGAGGTCAGATTTGAGTAATTCTTATATGGTTGGACTCATTATAGAATGGGCGTTCGGATTTTGTAATTTTTGTTGGGTTTCGAGATGCGGGCCCGTGTTGACCTTTTGAGTTGACTTTTTATTTTTTTTGCCAAGATTATAACTTTATTGTTTGAAATAGTTTCCTGCAGTTTATATTTATGGTATGAAGTTGTTTTGGCTAGATTCGAGCCATTCAGAGTTGGATAATCAAGGGAAAGGCCTACTAGTGGATTGAGTTAGCTTGTTTTAAGGTAAGTATTTTGCTTAACTTTGTGTGGGGGAATTACCCCTTAGGATTGGTGTTGTTTTGTGATAATTATGATGTGTGAAAGCTGTGCACGTAAGGTGACGAGTGTGTACACACGGGCTAAATGTGGAAATTTACCAATTTTTAGCCATGTAGATTCCTTTCATGCCTTAATTGAGTTATCTTAACATGCTATTCTCATCATCATTAGTGTATTTTCACATGTTCTACTTGTCTTATCTCTTATTTGTTAATTGCTCTACATGTTTAGTCAAAGTTTTTGCTTCCTTTATTCCATATTCATTATTTATCCATTAAATTCTTTACTTGAAGTTGTTATTCTTGGAATATCTTGTTGTTAAAATTGGTATTGAGTTATAAGGACCATGATTCACATTGAGGCAAAGTGTTAAGTTGTGAAATTCTATTCTCGTTGAGTTATTCACTTCCGGTTGTTATTGTTGATACTCTTGTGCATATTATGGTTGAGCCATGGACTACTTATTATGAAAATACTATTGTTGTTGGTTTCTTGGCAAGTTGTGATATTGGGCACTTAAGGTGCAATTTATGATACGTTCTGATATTGATATGCATGCGGTGGTATAAGGTTTTGGGATGAAACGCTTGCGGTGTGATAAGCTGGGCTTGATACTTGTGTTGCTAGTAGGGGAACTACTTGAGGCCACGCGATGTGATAAGGTGGGCTAAAATGCGGGATGCTATTTCAGGAAAAATAGTTTTCAAAGCTAAATGCAAGGCTCCCGCGGTGATACAAGGAAAGATTGTGGATTATTTTTTGTGATTTGAGACTACAAAGCGGTACCTCGGCAGTGACTCTTGGCGGTACTTCTCTATTACTTCACTTGTGTTTGGTTGTTTTGTATCCTTGACTTAACATTTCTTGATTTCTTTCTTGATGCATTAACTGCCTTGATTCTGTGTAGTAAATTTTGTCATATTCCTTACTTGTTTCATTTTCATTGTTATTATTATTGCACCGTTAAATTAGTCATCTTGTTTCTTATTTATTCCAATAGGGCCTTGACCTGACCTCGTCGCTACTCTACGAGGTTAGGCTTGGCACTTAGTGGGCGCCGTTATGGTGTACTCATGTACGCTTCTGCACATATTTTTGTGCAGATCCAGGTACCTCCTACCCGTCCAGGAACTAGCGAGAGCTCAGCTTCAGAGATTTCAAGGTATACCTATCGGCGTCCGTAGGCCTCGGAGTCCCCCTCTACCTAGACTATTCTATTTTCTTATCCTTTTATAGACATTGATATATAGGGATATTCATTACTATTATATAGAGCTTGTGACATGTATTCGCTAGGTTTTTGGGAGTTGTTATGTTGAATTGCGGAGTTTCCTTCGCATTATGCTCAGTTATTAAGAGTTTAATCATTATTTCAGTTATTCCTGCATGAATATTAGGCTTACATATTCTTAGAGACTAGGTTCTATCACGACATCCTACGGAGGGAAATTGGGGTCATTATAGTGGATAGTGTTGTTATGCCTATGACCACGCCAGATAGATTATGATATTAAGACGATTGACCATGTCGGGCCGATAGCATGTTGAATTAGCCGTGCTGCATGAATATGGATCCACCCCCCTAGGGTCACCCTCTCATGTGCATTCTTGATGGTGTACACGTGGATTTGAGGTGACTGATATGGAAATATTGAGGAAAATCTGGCCAATGTTTGCTTTGGATTTGCATTTCATCTTTACTTGCAATTTTTTTGGTTAATTACGTGATTTATTTGCATATCAACTTTATATGTTGTATCATTGACTAAGCGGAGAACTTGAGTAATTGTGCACACACAAATGGTTCTTTTTGTGCTTTATGACTTGATAACATTATTGTTCTGTACTTATTGAGTTTGTAAAACTATATAGGTTATAACAAGTATCATTTATAATTCTTACTTCGTTTACCTTGCCGATGTTAGTTATGATAATGTAACGACCCGATCGGTCGTTCCGAGAGTTTTAGCCCTGTTTCTCCCATTTCTACTTCATTTTGTGTGGTTCAGCTCTTTTATGTTGTGTTGAGTTGGTTGGCTCGAGTTCGGAATGATTGTAGAGAGAAATGAGACACTTAGTCTCTTAAGTTGATTATAAAGTTGAAAAAGTCAACCGGAAGTTGACTTGTGAGTAAATGATCTCTGAACATAGTTTTTATGGTTCAAATAGCTTCGTGAGGTGATTTGGGACTTAGGAGCGTGATCAGAATGTATTTTGGAGGTCCGGGGTAGATTTAGGCTTGAATTGGCTAAATTGAAATTTTGGCGCTTTCCGGTTGGTAGTGGAAATCTTGATATCGGGGTCAGAATGAAATTCCAGAAATTGGAGTAGGTCCGTAGTGTCATTTTTGACGTGTGTGCAAAATTTCAGGTCATTCGGATTTGATTTGATTTGATAGGTTTTGGCATCGTTTGTGGAATTTAAAAGCTTCTAAGTTCTTAGGCTTGAATCCGAGGTTAATTTGGTGTTTTGGTGTTGTTTTGAGTGATTTGAAGGCTCGACTAAGTTCGAATGATGTTATGTGTTGGCATGTTTGGTTGAGGTCCCGGGGGGCCTCGAGTGAGTTTCGGGTGGTTAACGGATCAAATTCTTGTTTTGGGAAGTTGCAGATTTTCTTGTTTTTGTTGCAGAAGAATTTTTTCTTCACGTTCGCGAAGAAGAGCTGGGCCTGGAGGAGAAAATGTTCTTCGCGTTCGTGAGCCTGAGTCCGCGTTCGCGTATGTTTGGATTCTAGTGAATCGCGAACGCGTGAGAGGAGTCGCGTTCGCGTAGGATAATTGGAGCAGCTGGGACACTAGGAGTTTTGTGCTTCGCGTTCGCTTAGGTAAGGTCGCATTCGCGAAGTCTTGGACCGTTGAAGCTTTGCATTCGCATGGAGGATATCTCGTTTGCGAAGGAGGAATAATTGGTCAGTGAATTTTGTGCTTCGCCAATGCGAGGGAGCTACCGCATTCGCGAAGAAGGAATTTATCCCTGGGCAGAATGTTTAAATAGTTGCCTTCGCGATTTTTAGTCTATTTTCCACTATTGTTGAGCAGTTTTGAAGCTTTTCGAGAGGGATTGAAGAGGGAATCGAAGGGAAACACTTGGAGGTAAGATTTTTGAACTCAATACTCTATTTTATGACGATTTCTAACTAATTGGACATGAAATTAGTTGGATTTAAAGCCTAAAATTGGGGAATTAAGGCTTGAAATTGGAGAGTGTAAATTGGGGATTTGAAGGACCATTTGAAGTCCGATTTTGATGTTCTTTGTATGTATAGACTCGTGGGATGATAAGGATTCTATTGATTTAATTTTTATCGTATTCAGAGACGTGGGTCCGGGGGTCGAGTTTGACCAATTTCGGGATTTTTGATGTAATTTGATTATTTTCGCATGGGCTTCGTTCCCTTAGCATATATTGATGTTATGATTCTGATTTTGGATAGATTCGACGCGAGTTGAGGCCTTGTCAACGGGCAAAGGCATCGCGGGCTAGAGTTTAGACCGTATTGAGGTAAGTAATGATTGTAAATGTTGTCTTGAGGGTATGAAACCCCGGATTTCACATCGGTGGTGCTACTATGAGGTGACACACACGCTAGATGACGAGCGTGGGGTCGTGCACCGTTGGATATTTTGGGCTAGGCATTCTGTTTTATTGTTGCCCGAGTAGCTTGAGAGGTTTCTGACTGAGTGAGGCCGAGGGCCTGTGTTGTGAGGATATTATGGGATCAGACTGTACGTCGCAGCAGGTTGTTACTGATTCATGATATTGTGAGGCCGAGGGCCTGATTGATTTATGCCACGAGGTGGCTTGTTGTTATGTGAGGCCGAGGGCCTGATTGATTATGCCACGAGATGGCTTGTTATAGCGCTTGGACTGTAGGAGCTCCTCCGGAGTCTGTACACCCTTAGTGAGCGCGGGTACCCAGTGTGAGTGATATGATGTAGTCCAGGGGTTGTTGTTGATTCATGTTATTGCCCTAGGGGCTATTCTTGATACATGTTTTGCCCGAGGGGTGGTTCTTGATTCATGTTATGCTCGAGAGGTTGATTACGAATGATTGTGAGGTAGCCCGAGGGGCTGGTTCTGTTGATTTTATGCCCAAGGAGCGATTTATAGTACATGTTTTGCCAGAGGGGATGTTTACATTTTCTTTCCTTTTTCTAACTATTTTCATCACTCATTTGAAAATAATGAAAGATGTTCTTAAAGAAAAGGTTTTATTGAAACTGAGTTGTTTTACGAGAAAAATGGTTTTTGCACTGTTTTGAGCAATGTATTGTATTTGTTGTAGTGTTATGACGTGAAATTATGTGCTTTCTTACTGCTCAGCTTTTATTTACTTTTATTACTTACTGAGTTGGCGTACTCACATTAATCCCTGCACCATGTGTGCAAATCCAAGAGTCTTGGGATGCGATAGTGAGTGCTGATCAGTCTTCCAGCAGGTCCCCGGAGTTGACTAGGTAGCTGCTTGGCGTTCACAGCCCAGTGCTTCTCCTTTCCTATCTTATTCAGACTGTCTTAGTATTTTATTTTCGGATTATGTTGTCCTTCCTTGTTCCTAGATGTGTTGTAGTTGCTCTTGACTTGTGACACCCCGACGTTGGGCTTGTGTTATATTTCAGCACTGCTTGTTTAAACTTACATTTATGGGAATTTAGTTAATTAATGGTTTTAAATGACTTCTTATGATCTTCTGGTTAGTTGTGGGTTTGTGTCGACTGGCCTATTTTTATGATAGGTGCCATCACGACCGGGTTAGTTTTTAGGGTCGTGACAAGTTGGTATCAGAGCCTATGTTACATAGGTCTCACGAGTCATGAGCAGGTTTAGTAGAGTCTTGCGGATCGGTATGGAGACGTCTGTACTTATCCTCGAGAGGCTGCAGATCCTTTAGGAAATCCCATATTCTTGAATTCTTATCGTGCGTACTTGATTCAGCTTGAAATATAACTCTTTGAATTACTTCCACGCGTTCGTATGCGTGCATGAACGCTCAGTATCAGTTGTTCATTAATGGCTTGTGATTCCCTGATCGAAGGGCGAGATGTGATTTTTGTGTGTTGATGTTGGGCCAGTCTGGAGGACTTGAGGCCGGGTTTTACCTATAGTTTTTGCACTGAGGCATTGATTGTGTAGGCATGTACTTCTAGATTTATATGTTTGGTAGTGTCCCTATTAGTGGAAGTGATGACCTGATGGCTATGTGATGAGCATGATGTGATTGTGAGATGTGTTCATATGATTTGAATGTGACGAGAAGGGTCTGCTTGAGGGTAGAAAGAACTATCTAGTGATTGATTTCCATCGTGATTTGATGTATAGATCGAGTTGTGGGTGTGTGAAGGATCTTTACATGTTGTCTAGTCGGGGAATGGAGTAGATTTCTTGTTACGATATGAGTTCAGACTCAGGAAGATTAAGTGATTGCGTGATATTTATGACGGTGGAAGAGTATGAAGAGATGCCAGTTTGAGGCAAAGCAGGTGAGTTATCTCCTGTGGGGTGTTCTGAGTTTTGTGTGACCCTTATTTTGTTGGTTGAGAGTCCTCTTTACTAGTGAAATATATGTGTGTTGTTGCAATTTGAGCTTGGGTCGCTTATGAGAATGGGCTTGTTTGTTACGAGGATGAATATGAGATTTGCAGATGATTTGATGTACTAGATGGCTTGTGTTGCACGAGCTTATGAAGGATTGAGTTTAATCTTACTATGGTATTATAGCGGCATTAGAATAGAGGCATTATGAGTTATTGTGTGTTTTGATCTATAGCTTTGAGCCAAGTGGGGGAGTCTGCTTTTGATTAGTTGATAGCACAACTATGTGTTGTATTGGTTTCAGTTTGAGGTATGCCAGTGAATCAGTTGTGACTTGTAGGGGTTGAGATCGAGGATGGATCGAGTAAAGGAAAATTTTTAATAAAGGTTATGCTATGCTTTATGGGTGTATGAGAATCACGGAATAACTTGAGTTGTTATTGGTAAAAGATGTACGATGCATAGAGCATGAATTTGTTTGGTTGCATTAAGGTGGGGTTACTTCCATAGGTGTTGTTGTTCTAATGAGGCACAGGTCGTTCGGTTCATTTGATCAGTCTAATTGAAACTTGAGTAGAGTGGATGACTCCTGAGAATGGTTTTGAAGGATTCAAGGTTTACATGTAGTAAATGGAAATCTTCCGAATGTATATTTGGCTAGGAACGGGGCTTTACATTGTAGGGTGCCAAGACTTGTGGCATTTCTATATCATTATGGATTTTACACATCAGTATCAAGAAGGTGGAGGTAATGGCTTTAGATTCGCAGGAAGTCTCTTCAAGGTAAGTACTTTGAAGGTGGTGCTTTTGGGGATATTTGAGAGAGTAGTCAACGACTTATGAACCTTAGGACGGTGTGGTTTTATTCTTGGTTCTCATGTGGTGAGTCTGGGTCGAGGATGGTAGTGTGATAGCGAGAAGAAGTATCAAGATGAAGGTAAATCAGAAGGAACTTGAATAGATGTGATAGCTTGGTAGCAGGTCGGATCGACATGGTAAAGGATATGATTAGTTCTTTGGGTGCTTATGAGGTAATGAGTTTCTACAGGTGTTTCGCGAAAATGCTCTTGGGTTATAGTGACCTGCGTTGTTACACCTCATGTTTTCGTATGTGGAAGTACGCTATAAGTAAATTAATGAAAGCTCGAGAATGAGAGTATTTTGATGTTATAAGTAATACGCTATTTCAAACAAGTGATAAGTTAATTCATGAAGGTGAGAGGGTAAGCAAATCAAAGAAAATGTGTTCAGTCTAATTTTGGCAATTTGGGGATAAAATACGGTCCAAGCTATAATACCCAATATTTATAGACTAGTACCATATAATGTACTACATGACCATGATAGTAAGGTGTATAAGGTGTGTTAAAAATAAGTAGTATTTTAAGTAATTTGGGATAATTCTTAATTATGAGGATAATTGGATAATTATAGATTTTTAAGTGGGATATTAACTTATAATCTAAAAAATTATTGGATAAGAAATTATGTCCCTAACGTGGCAAAAAGCATGAAGGCTTAAATCAAGCCTAATGTGACTCTTAAGTTCATTTACTAAGGTGGCAAGATTGGAGGAGTTTTTGTGGCTTAGTCATACAAAGTGTGGGGCTCACACCACTTATATAAAAGACCTTTCAAAATCCCAAATTGAGATGCTTATACATATAGTTACGGGTGGAATTCAAGATTTCATATGAAATCTTTACAATTCTTAGGCAACGTAATTTGCTTCAAAGGATTTCATACGAAGTTATACTGTGTAATAGCAACGGGATTTTGCGATTCTAAAGGAGTACAGTGTAATCTTTCTCAAGAATGTCATACGGATTTTTCCCTAATTTGATCCACCGCTATGTGTTGCCGCAATTGCCGTGTGTTAGAGGGATTGTCAAGAGAACGGCACGGGTATGTTAAGGCTATCCCTTCAATCTTTTGGCATGATCTATACGACACAAACGAAACGAGCAAATGCGCAATTTCCATAAATGACTCTATTCATAGAAATGCTAGAGATGCTTATGTTCTTGATTCTCCATGTGTCATATTATTCTATCATCTGTTCATGGGTCTCAAAAAATACGTAAGTTGAAAAAAAGGTTTACTTCATGATATCACTTAAAGGTATAATGGTCTTATAACACTCTAAAAGATTTTATTGACGTACTTGTCATGCATTGCATTCATGTACATTGACCCATGATCAGATGGCGTTATATACGTGTATATATGTATCTATATGTATATGGGATATGGGAAAAGGTTATGGCGTTATATACGCACCACTACCTGATCAACTGGTATACGTTGATGATTTTGCCCACAGTGGCCGAGATGATATGATGGAATGCCCTCAGAGGCTTGATGATGTTATGAACACATGTACCTGTGCACGACATGATATTTATAAGCATATGCATGACATTATACATATTAATGATTCACAAAGTCATTCAGATTTACATGTCAAGTCTTTTACTCCATGTTTCTCTCATGTCCATTATTTACTAATTTTCATTTCTTACATACTCGGTACATTATTTGTACTGACGTCCCTTTTTCCTAGGGATGCTGCGTTTCATGCCCACAGGTCGAGAGCCCTCCAAGTAGGCTATCAGCTCAACGGAAGATGTTGATGCGCTCCATTTGCTTATGAGTTGCTTGTCTGGTTAGTATGATTTAGATGTGTATTGTTTGGTATGGCGGGACTCTTCCCGACCTTTATAAAAATTATGTATTCTTAGAGGCTTGTAGACAGATGTACGTAAAGGATTGTATGGCCTTGTCGGCCTATGTTTAGTGTACGAGTGGTTATTTTGGCCTTATAGGCCCGTATGCCTTATGTATAAGTTGGTATCACATGTTGTATTCTACTTATCTCACGGCAGCCTTCCGGCTCAGTTATCTATGATAGTATGACATGAAAAGATATTTTATGTTGGTACTCGGTTGAGTAAGGTACCTGGTGCCTGTTGCGGCCCATCCAGGCTCGGGGCATGATAAAAGTGGTATCAGAGCAGTTTCGTCCTAGGGAGTCTACAAGTCGTGTCTAGTAGAGTCTTGTTTATGGGTGTATCATGCACCACGCTTATAAGCAGGAGGCTACAGGGCATTTAGGATTGTCACTCTTTCTTCTTACTCTAGATCATGTGGTAGAAATCACTTATAAGAATTTAAATCTCGAACTTCTATTCGTAATAAGACGATGCCTACATTCAGAAAGATGATCGATAAGAGATGTAGCTATGGAAGTGTTGAGTTAGAGGAACTCTATTTTGCATCTTTCTTATGATGAGTAAATGAGAGGTCTTCATTAGATCATGTGTGTACTAAAAGGTGTATGGTTCTTGATAAGGAGCTTTTAGGAAAGAATACTTATCCACTCTTACGGTAAAAAGGAATAATGGAATTGAAAGTTAGACACGAGTTGCAGCAAGTTAAAGAAGCAAGGTGAAGAAGGGTACGAGGTACCCGATTAATAAAAATTATCCTTATTTACTATTCAGAATGAGAGATATAAGCATTTTGAGTTACCTTCAACAGTAATAGAGGTATGTATAATTGGCCACACCAATCTAAGTTATGCTAACAAATATGGTTTAAGAGAAGGATATAATATCCCGATCCGGCTGGGGTTATAGTGAGCCAAAATGGTGGATGAATTATTTGCGTTAGTTGAAATTTCTGAAGGATATTGCAAATGTGTTAATAGATCTCCTTGTGAGACACCTAGATGGTGCACACTAAAATAGTATAGCTAGATATGAGTACTACAAAGATAGGAACTGGAAACCTTGAAGGTATAAATATTACCTTAGTATGGCTCCCGTCCCTAGTAGAGGGAGAATGTTAGACAGCCCGAAGAGCCAGTAGATGGAGCAAGGGAAGGTAAAAAGTAAAAGAATGTCTTGTTAAAGTTTTCAGGATGAAGTGATAAATAGAAATATTAGCAGGGAAGTACGAAGAGGGATAATGAAACATTATGAGTGAGATATGATACATGGATGGAAACAGTAGAGTGTTACAGAATCTATAGTCAAATGAAGAAAGAGACGAGAGGTGATGGGCCTTAAGACAACAAGAGAATATAAGCCATACGGTCACATCCTCATTTCGAGAAATAAGTTCGCGATTCTTACGTGATTAACAGAAGGAAAAGTTAGACCCTAGAATAATAGAAATCAGTATGGACTAGTGAACAAGGTAAACTAATCATGAATTAGGAACTACATGATATGATAACGTTCGGCATCATGAGAATTTCATATTGCTTTCCGGCGATAACAGAATGGACAATAGAAGAAGATTCATAAGAAATTCAGAGAATGGTCATTCAGGAAGATGCTTCCCTAAAGCAAGCAATGTGAGAAAAGTTCAGCTTAAGGGGCTGTATGTGCCAGTTATACTAAGTGTCACCCTTGTAAATAAGGAATTTTGTTATCCGTGGTACAGAAGGATTACCGCAAGGTGAGTAAGGGTCATCGATGATGTGAACGGATGCCAAATATGAAGAGGTAAAAACATCTATAGGCAGGTCGTCAAAGCTCCAAGTCTTAGTACTCCGCTAAAGGGGGAATATGGAATGATAAAGGAAGAATGCGATAAAAATAAGAAAGGTATGAGATTGCATTTATCCAAATCCTACATATATGCTATGATTCCAGAACATTATGCAAACACGACGTCAAGGAAAGGAATTAAGGGTTCTTGCCGGAAATATTATTGATAGATAAGGAGCCAGTGCGAGAGGTAAGTTAAAACAAAGGAAATAACCCAAGAAAGATTACGTGGATCATTGATATGAGAATGGGCCAATGAGTAGTTGGTAGTTGATTAAGGAAGAGACTAGTTATGACTAAACAGTAGGTTACAGACGAGTCAGCAGATCGTTCAAGATAAATATAGTAAAACCCAATATAGTGAATTCAGCCTAGCAGTAATGTCATTGTGATACTTAAGAAATATTCAGATAGGAGTTAGGGTTGTTAAAGGTACCGTATGAGTATTACGGGAATAAAGGAGAGTGCCACTGGGAAGACAGTCAAAATATCAGTTCAGAAGCAACCCTACAAGCACAAGGGCGTTGAGGTAGATAACTAATGGATAATTGTAGGCGAGGAAGGACATCAAAATTTTTATTGGGTATACGATGTAATAAGCTCGCAACTTCACAAGAGTCAGAGGGTCCTCCCTAAGTACTATTGTAAAAGACTAGCTGAGAAAATGAGGAAGAAGGCTTCAACCAAGCACAGTGACCTAAAGAGGAAATGGTCTTGTAATAACAGTTTCACAACAACATTGTACGTTCTCAATAAGAAAGAGGAACCTACCGTGGCTAGTGAACGGGAAGTAAAATAAAAAATAATATTCGAAGATCATATGAGCTGTACGAAAATTCTGGCATGCGTGAGAGCTAACATAAGCTAAGTATGCACGCATCAAGGGGGAGGAAAGACCAGGAAAGGTAATGGCTTACGTTTAAAGAAAGCTGAGAAGGAACGAAAGGAATTATTCGATCACTGATCCAGAGTTAGTTATGTTGCAAATGCACATAAGATTTCGGAGCATTATCCATGCAGTATATATGTTGACAATCATACAGTCGTGGAAGACTCCGGTATAAGTTAAAAGAAAGAATTGAGTCCAGGTCATGGACAAAGGATTGATTTGTTAGATGTAGGTATCATGTATATTCTATAGCGCCCATGAAAGGCTAAAGTAATAACTAATACTATGAGCCACATATCGGAAGATAGCTTAAGCCTACATAAAAGCCGATCAAAAGGAGGAGGAAACTAAAGAGTTACAACAACAAAGTATAGAAATTATACTTAGAAAAGTATAGAAATTATGCTTGAGAACATGTAGAATCACTCTTAGATATCAGAGGTACAAGAGAGATAGTACAATGGCCATATTTTATAATGGCATAAGAAGTCAGTATGAAGCTCCCACCGGATTATGTATGCACCAAAGGTGCAAATATTATAATAGAGTTTCAAGTCGTTGATACCTATGTGGAAGGGAGGTCATGAAAGAGGTAGAAAATATGATGCTAGATTTTAAGGTAAGTAAGGTAAAGGTGAACAACGTACGAGATACTTAAATGCAGAAGGTTGTAAATAGTCCATACTTCAGATAGAAGGCCAGAAGCACTGAGACTCAATACCCAGGAATGATAGTAGCATCGTTAGTGGCATACCTTCCAGCCTATGGTTTCTATGTAGCGAAAGGTCTAATCGGAGAGTAAAAGAAGAGTTAAAAGCGATGCGATGTCTTGCGTGATGTTCAGAAAAACATAAGGTAATCGATCGCAAGATAAAGTATGATAGAGCAACAAGGTTGTAGAAAGACAAGAGTAAGGATAAGAAAAAGGCAAGTGAGACGGTGGCGAAAATGGATAAGTCCGTAGGATTAAGCCCATGAAAACAATAAGGGTTGACGGCCTAAATAAACTCAAAGGAGTCTAAGACTAGTAGCATTTAGAAGAGATGGAACGCTGCCCTGGTAGTGAAATAAAGGTGTGATAGCAATAGATAAAGGATGACGTTTGGGCCTTCGATTGAATAGTGATTTGAAGAAAAAAAGGGAGAAGGAGAAAATATTTCGCAGACGATACGAGATTAGAATACCCCCATAAGGTGAATCACATCGAGATACTATGAACTATGATTATGGAAATCACTTCAAATATTCCTCGATGCAACATAAGCCCTAGTGGCAAGGTATTACCTAAGAAGTTTCAAGTTATCAGTGGTATATCGTAGATCAATATTGAGGTAAATCATAATGGGTGGACAAAAGTCACAAAGTATGAGTTGAGATTAGGTCGTCAGTTTTAAGATGAACAGTAGTAAGGACATTAAAGGTCTGGGATTTATACATATTGGATAAGCAACAAGAGTGAGCTGGAATTTGGTAGCAGTCTTCCCCAGAGATAAATTAAAGTAAGAATTATGGTATAGTATGACCTATGTAGATGCATTAAAGTCAGGCGAATGGATAACCAGGTCTATGAAATAAGATATAGCCATATTCGCAAGTTCTACAAAGTACTGAGCAAAGAACTTCAGTACACCTATAGATGCCCAGAGAGGCATCCAATTAAGCCTTGTATATGTTTATAAAGTAAGGCCTAGAGATTGGCTAAAAGCTGGAGAAAAAGGAGAGGAGAGTCGCATAGGCACACTTACAGGATCAGTATCGTAGAGGCTGCATGATAAAAGGTAGCAACAGTTACGAGATTGGAAGGAATTCGATCACAAGTCATGGAGTGGGAAAGAGTCCTAAAGGGGGGAATGCCTTGACCTTTGGATTTATTCACAAGAACAGTTGCCTAGATGGAAAGAAGAGTACTAAAATATTCAGAAGAAATATAGGTTATGATAATGATAAGTGAATTAGTCAACATTCAAGGATGAATATTCCAAAGGGGGGAATGATATTACACCCTACGGTTTCATATGTAGAAGTACGCCATAAGTAAATTGATGAAAGCCCGGGAATGAGAGTATTTTGAGGTTATAAGTATTATGCTATTTCAAATAAGTAATAAGTTAATTCGTGAAGGTGAGAGGGTAAGAGAATAGAAGAAAATGTGTTCCATCGAAGTTTGGCAATTTGGGGATAAAATACGGTCCAAGCTATAATACCAGGTATTTATAGACTAGTGCCATACAAGGTACTACATGACCATGATAGTAAGGTGTATAAGGTGTGTTAAAAATAAGCAGTATTTTAAGTAATTTATGATAATTCTTAATTATGATGATAATTGGTAATTAGGGATTTTTAAGTGAGAGATTAACTTATAATCAAAAAAATTATTAGATAAGAAATTATGTCCCTAACGTGGCAGCAAGCATGAAGGCTTAAATCAAGCTTAATGTGACTCTTAAGTTCATTTACTAAGGTGGCAATATTGGAGGAGTCTTTGCGGCTTAGTCATACAAAGTGTGGGGCCCACACCACTTATATAAAAGGCCTTTCAAAATCACAAATTGAGATGCTTATACATAGTTACGGGTGGAATTCAATATTTCATAATGAAATCTTTACAATTCTTAGACAACGTAATTTGCTTCAAAGGATTTCATACGAAGTTATACTGCATAATAGCAACAGGATTTTGCAATTCTAAGGGAGTACGGTGTAATCTTTCTCAAGAATGTCATACGGATTTTTTCCTACTTCGATCTGCCGTTACATGTTGCCGCAATTGACGTGTGTTAGAGGGATTGTCAAGATAACCAGCTCAGGTATGTTAAGGCTATCCCTTCTTTCTTTTGCCATGATCTATACGACACAAACGAAACGAGCAAATATGCAATTTCCATAAATGACTCTATTCATAGAAATGCTAGAGATGCTTATGTTTTTGATTCTCTATGTGTCATATTATTCTATCATTGTTTATGGGTCTCAGAAAAAATACATAAGTTGAAAAAAAGTTTACTTCATGATATCACTCAAAGGTATAATGGTCTTATGACACTCTAAAAGATTTTATTGACGTACTTTTTATGCATTGAATTCATGTACATTGACCCATGACCAGATGGAGTTATATACTCATATATATGTATCTATGTATATGGGATATGGAAAAAGGTTATGGCATTATATATGCACCACCACCTGATCAGCTGGTATACGCTGATGATTTTACCCACAGTGGCCGAGCTAATATGATGGGATGCCCTCAGAGGCTTGATGATGTTATGAACACATGTAGCTATGCAAAATATGACATTATACATATTAATGATTCAAAGAGTCATTCAGATTTATATGTCGAGTCTTTTACTCATGTTTCTCTCATGTCCATTATTTACTAATTTTTATTCCTTGCATACTCGGTACATTATTTGTACTGACATCCCTTTTGCCTGGGGATGCTGCATTTCATGCATGTAGTCCCGATACATAGGTCGAGAGCCCTCCAAGTAGGCTATCAGCTCAGCGGAAGATGTTGGTGCGCTCCATTTGTTTCGGAGTTGCTTGTTTGGTTAGTATGATTTAGATGTGTATTGTTTGGTATGGTGGGACTCTGTCCCGATCTTTATGAAAATTATGTATTCTTAGAGGCTTGTAGACATATTTCATGTACGTAAAAGATTGTATGGCCTTGTCGGCCTATATTTAGTGTATGATTGATTATTTTGGCCTTATAGCCCCGTATGCCTTATGTATAAGTTGGTATCATATGTTGTATTTTACCTATCTCACAGTAGCCTTTCGAATCAGTTCTCTATGATAGTATGACATGAAAAGATACGTTATGTTGGTACTCGGTTGAGTAAGGTACCAGGTTCCCGTCACGGCCCATCTAGGCTCGAGGCGTGACATGCGCAGCTTGGTTGAGTTAGAAGGATTCAGTCCTGACGGTTCGGTTTGGGCAAATGGAATTCGAAGAGTTCTTGATGGTTTCTACCACGGTTAGAGATATATATTTTCTACAGGCATGAGGAGCATGTGATGTATAGTGATTTTCTTCTAGATGGGACCAAATGAAAAATTCTTGGCTAGTTGAGTACGTAGCTGCTTGTGGCTCGGAAGAGGCTATGAAGTTCTTATATTTATCATAGGATGGCATGTCACATGTGGTATGTTGTGTAGGGTTGAAGTTTGAATGTGTAAGGTCATGGTTCAGTTCTAAAAGGAATAAATTCTTAGACAGCATGGGCAGTTTCAGAAGATTAGGGAAATGATAGTACTGATTGGTATGGCTTGATGAGGGTATACATTTAAGAAAGAACGATGTGTTTAAGTTATGGATACTTCATTAGTATTACATCACTCTCTTGTTGGATCGACTACTGATATTCAAGTTTGCTTGGTAGCATAGAAGAATTATAGGAGTACCCCTCATGGGATAATTGGGTATTAGAGTGTGTTGTATATTCGGACGGTGGAGTTGATATCGAAATTATGGTGATTCGTGTGCTATATGGATTTGGAGACTGGGAGTTCTCATAAACACGTTATGTTGTGGTTGTGGGTCGCGTGTATTGGCATTGTGTGGTGACTATCGGGGTTTGGAGACCTGAGTGGATCCTTTGTTGCTTAGTATGTTAGATTTGGCTAGGTATGGACTGGTTATCTCCGTGTCATGTTATTCTGGACTGTTGCGCTAAGATGGCGATGTTGGCTATGCCGGGGATGCCACAAATTGAGTGGCGAGGTTCGACGGATTATTTTCCCAGTAGGGTGATTTCATTTTTGAAGACCCAGCGGATGGTTAGGAAGGTTTGTTTTCTTATTTGGCCTTCGTGAGGGATTTTCTGGATGTGTTCCTGCGGCTGGGCATGCTGCCCAATAGGGTTGTTGATTTCTATATTGATTTGGTGCCGGGCACCATATCGTGTGGCACCGGCAGAGTCAAAGGAGTTGGAGGGGTAGCTTCAGGAACTCCTTAACAAGGGGTTCATTGGTAGGCCAATATGTATGTGTGTTTTGCATCGAGTCGGCTTTGTTGACTCCAAGTTGCTATTGTTGAGGGATGTGTTGGTTTGATTGTTATTGAGCATATTAGTGTTCTGGGGTGATCTATGAGTTACCTTTCCATGCTGCGAGGCATTATGATTTGTTGGTTATAGGGATATATGGTGCGATTCTATTAGGGTCTCATTGTGGAATTCGAGAGGGAAGAGTATTGGGTATTGCTCGGCGGATAGCGTATCGGTTGTGTCCTTTTAGGTTTGTGTGGTGTTATGTCATTTGCTTCGCCGCGGTTATGATGATTTGTTTTTGGTATTCGACATCAAATTGCGTGTGGTTGTTGATTTTGAGCATAGTGACTTGAGGTGCTTCATGTGGACCAGTGTTTGGATAGGGTCGCGCATTGCAGCAAAGTTATGCGGAAGTATGATCCTTTGGGTTGGATTCATGTGTTTTGGTTCTACGATGTGTGATAGGTTCTCAGGATTGTGTTGTAATGGTATTGGTGAGCTTGTGGTACAAATCTCTCATTTGAGTCACTTTTCCATGATTTGAATACATTTGGACTGTTGCTTATTGATGCGCGGGTCGCACGGGTTGTGGATCTAGATTGTATCGATGTGTCATGTCACTAGAGTAGTTGTGTTGGATGAGATGAGGTCATTGAGATCTAGAATGAATACTATCGGATTCAATTTCAGCATGTTGGAAGGATAATATCGGGATTCAGCTTAGAAATTTACTATGGTTCTTGCCAAAGGAGAGGGAGCTTCACGAATGGTTGATCTGAGGAATGATTATGATTCTGCGTGTTTCTTTCATCATTGGCAGTATATGAAAGTGTTGGAATGAGACTTTAATTTATAAGAGGTTTATTATCAGTATTCGGTTGTTTTGAGCAGCTGTTGTGATTAAAGGTTATCGCTACGAGCGATTGAGTTATGTGGCATATCATGTGATTACATCTTGGGCTACGGATATAGTTTGATATAGCTTTTTCGGACTTATTCAGAGTATAGATGTGAAATTTGGATCTTATAGATAATTTCGGAAGTGGAAATTTTGTTCTAAGGTTAATGGGCTAGGTTGGATTGTGAAAATTCAGTTATGTTGTGTTATCGGACCTATATGGGATAGGGTGACATGGGGTCATCCCCAAGTATGTGCATGGTAAGGTTATACAGCGATTCGTTGGCTTTTAGAACAACTCTGGGCACATTCAAGGACAAACATATGTTTAAGTGGGGGAGAATGTAACGACCCGATCGGTCGTTTAGAGAGTTTTAGCCCTGTTTCCCCCCATTTCTGCTTCATTTTGTATGGTTCAGCTCTTTTATGTTGTGTTGAGTTGGTTGGCTTGAGTTCGGAATGATTGTAGAGAGAAATGAGACAGTTAGCCTCTTAAGTTGATTATAAAGTTGGAAAAGTCAACCGAAAGTTGACTTGTGAGTAAATGATCTCAGAACTTGGTTTTTATGGTTCGGATAGATTCGTGAGGTGATTTGGGACTTAGGAGCATGATTGGAATGTATTTTGGAGGTCTGGGGTAGCTTTAGGCTTGAATTGGCGAAATTGGAATTTTGGCGCTTTCCGGTTGGTAGTGGAAATCTTGATATCGGAGTCGGAATGGAACTCCGGAAATTGGATAGGTCCGTAGTGTCATTTGTGATGTGTGTGCAAAATTTCAGTTCCTTCGGAGTTGATTTGATAGGTTTCAACGTGGTTTGTGGAATTTGAAAGTTTCTTAGTTCTTAGGCTTAAATCTGAGGTTGATTTGGTGTTTTGGTACTGTTTTGAGTGATTCGAAGGATCAACTAAGTTCGAATGATATTATGGGATGTGTTGGAATGTTTAGTTGAGGTCCCGGGGGCCTCGGGCGAGTTTCGGGTGGTTAACAGATCAAATTCTTGTTTTGGGAAGTTGTAGATTTTCTGGTTTTTGTTGCAGAAGAATTTGTTCTTCGCGTTCGCGAAGTAGATCTGGGCCTGGAGGAGAAAATGTTCTTCGTGTTAGTGAGCCGCAGGCCGCGTTCGCGTAGGTTTGGATTCCAGTGAATCACGAATGCGTGAGAGGAATCACGTTCGAGTAGGGTAATTGGAGCAGCTGGGACCCCAGTAGTTTCGTGCTTCGCGTTCGCGTAGGTAAGGTCGCATTCGCAAAGGATTGGACAGTTGGAGCTTCGTGTTCGCGTGGAGTATGTCGCGTTCGCGAAGGAGCAATAATTAGTCAGTGGAATTTTGTTCTTCGCAAATGCGAGGGAGCTACTGCGTTCGCGAAGAAGGAATTTATCCCTCGGCAGAATGTTTAAATAGTTGCCTTCGCGATTTTTAGTCTATTTTCCACTATTGTTGAGCGGTTTTGAAGTTTTTTGAGAGGGATTGAAGAGGGAATCAAAGGAAACACTTGGAGGTAAGATTTTTGAACTCAATACTTGATTCTGTGATGATTTCTAACTAATTGGACATGAAATTAGTGGGATTTAAAGCCTAAAATTGGGGAATTAGGGCTTGAAATTGGAGAGTGTAAATTGGGGATTTGAGGGACCATTTGAGGTCCGATTTTGACGTTCTTGGTATGTACGGACTCGTGGGAGGATAAGGATTCTATTGATGTGATATTTATCGAATTCCGAGACATGCGTGGGGGGTCGGGTTTGACCAATTTCGGGATTTTTGATGTAATTTGATTATTTTCGCATGGGCTTCGTTCCCTTAGCATATATTGATATTATGATTCTGATTATGGATAGATTCGACGTGAATTGAGGCCGAGTTGAGGGGCAAAGGCATCGCGGGTAAGATTTTGGACCGGATTGAGGTAAGTAATGATTGTAAATGTTGTCCTGAGGGTATGAAACCCCGGATGTTACATCGTGGTGCTACTGTGAGGTGACGCACACGCTAGATGATGAGTGTGGGGTCGTGCACCATTAGCGATTGTGACTTGGTCCATCCCGTATGACTATTAAGTTGCGTATTTGATTGAAAACTATTTGATATCAGTGTAATTTGTAAAGTATTACTATGTTTTGGGTTGAATGCCATATTTAGGCCTCGTGCCAACTGTTTTGGACCCTTAGGGGCTTTTTACTACTATTCCTCACTGTTTTGACTTAATATTTATACTCAGTCATGCTATATTTTATTGATTTCATAACTCAGTCGTATTTACTCCGTTTTGATACTTTAAATGATATCTTGGGCTAAGCATTTTGTTTTGCTGTTTCCTGAGTGACTTGAGAGGTTTCTGACTGAGTGAGGCCGAGAGCCTGTATTGTGAGAATATTATGGGATCGGGCTGCACGCCGCAGTAGGTTGTTACTGATTCATGATATTGTGACGCCGAGGGCCTGATAGATTTATGCCACGAGGTGGCTTGTTGTTATGTGAGGCCGAGAGCCTGATTGATTATGCCACGAGATGGCTTGTTATAGCGCTTGGACTGTAGGAGCCCCTCCGGAGTCTGTACACCCCTAGTGAGCACGGGTACCCAGTGTGAGTGATGTGATGTAGCTCGAGGGGCTGTTGTTGATTCATGTTGTTGCCCGAGGGGCTGTTCTTGATCCATGTAGCCCGAGGGGCGGTTTTTGATCCATGTTTTGCCCGAGGGGCTAATTACGAGTGATTGTGAAGTAGCCCGAGGGGGTGGTTCTGTTGATCTTATGCCCAAGGGGCGGTTTATAGTACATGTTTTGCCCGAGGGGTTGTTTACGTTTTCTATCCTTTTTCTAACTATTTTCATCACTTGTTTGAAACGATTGAAAGATGTTTAAAAGAAAAGGTTTTACTGAAACTGAGTTGTTTTACAAGAAAAATGGTTTCTGCTTTGTTTTGAGCAATGTACTGTATTTGTTGTAGTGTTATGATGTGAAATTATGTGCTTTCTTACTGCTTAGCTTTCATTTACTTTTATTACTTACTGAGTTGGCGTACTCACATTACTCCCTGCACTATGTGTGCAGATCGAAGAGTCTCAGGACACGATAGTGAGTGCTGATCGGTATTCCAGCAGGTCCCCGGAGTTGACTAGGTAGCTTCTTGGCTTTCGCAGCCCAGTGCTTGTCCATTCCTATCTTATTGATATTGTCTTAGTATTTTATTTTCAGACTATGTTGTCCTTCCTTGTTCCTAGACGTGTTGTAGTTGCTCATGACTTGTGACACTCCGATGTCGGGCTTGTGTTATATTTCTGCACTGTTTGTTTAAACTTACATTTATGAGAATTTAGTTAATTAATGGTTTTAAATGACTTCTTATGATCTTCTGATTGATTTTGGGTTTGTGTCGGCTGGCCTAGTTTCACGATAGGCGCCATCACGACCGGGTCACTTTTTAGGGTCGTAACAGATACTTGATGAGTACATTGGGTCGATTGTACTCTTGTTACACTCTGCACTTACTTGTGTAGATCCGGGTGTCGAACCCATCCATCAGTAGCTGAGGCTTGTGGCAGAGTTGATTACTGAGAGGCGAGGTAAAACTGCATTCTCGACCGCTGTGTTGGCATCTCTTTTCTTATGTACTGTTGTCTTTAGTTCAGACAATATTATTATTTAACTTTTCAGACTTGTAATCCATTGCAGAGCTCATGACTCTGTATTTACTAGTTCTAGGAGATTTTTATCATGTATTGGTATTATTATGCTATGTTAAGATTTTAGACTTATGTTGATTATGTCATTTCTGCTATCTTGGTACATTATGATTATATCCAGCTTGTCTAGCAAGTATGTTAGGAGCCATCAAGACCGGTTGGGATTTTTGGTTCACGACAACTCTTTATTCTACTATATAATAAGTGGAAGTTTAGTGTACGATGAAGGGCAATCCTGAAATGCTATTGTTTTTAAGGGCATTTTGGTATTGCTTCTTAATTTCACTTCATCCACAGATAAAGCCACATATAGTAGTTCTCCTTATACTTTAATATGAAAAACCTAAACTGAGCTTTTTCTTTCCATATGTGAAATTGGGCTTCGAAATTCCAGATGTCCAATTTCAAGCACCACGTGGATTTACACTTTCCCCACCCTTTTCTTATTCTCTCCATATCAAAGCTAAGATATTCAGTCTCCCACTCTTTTCATTGCTTCTTCGGCCTTTCTTCCTGGTGAGTTTTTCTTCTCCTCTTTCTTACTTTTTTCTCAGCTTTTGGTTTTAGATATCTGATCTCTTTTAATTTTTAATTTTTAACTTTTGGGTATTCTGAACATCTCATGTAACAAATACATCCTTGAACTTATTATTCAATGGAATCTATTTTAGGTTCTTTCCGTATATGAATTAAAGTTTTGAAAAGATAATCAGACATTTCGTGGATCTCTATCTCGGTTTCAAGGTTCTCCGTTTTGTCTAATTTGCTAAGCTTTCAATTTGTGGGTAAATTTTTTCTATATTCTTTTCCTTTCCGTTTATTTTCTTCTAGCTGTCTTTTTATTTTTATTTTTTACTTTTGGTACTCCTTTTTGGGTTTCATTTGTAGCTTTTCAAGTTTCTCACTATAAAAGCAGGGAGATGGATATTATTTGTTTTTCCTCTGTTTTTCCAACCATGCATGTGTTAATTTAGAGCAATTTTTGCTTTTTCTTTGTTAATGGGATTGTTAGTAATAACAATTAAAGCGATTTCCTAAATTTTTTCGTCATGTCTTTGTTTCTATTTATGCTGGATTCCTCTTGGTCTTCCTCTTTTTTTTTTTTGATTTCTTTATGCTTTCTGCATTTTATGTTTTGCATGTGTGAGCTCATTGAGATGAATATCGGAAGTTACTTTATAGTGATTAGCACCTACAAATTTCATATTTCTATCTCTTGTTTCAGAATAAAATTTAGGACATCTAGAGCTTTTGGCTATTTTTGTTGATTACCTACATGCATGGCAACTGAAATTCTTTTTCTGCTGAAAATTTTATTATCTTTACTGTTTCTGATGAAATTTATGCTACACTGAATAGTTTTTCGCTATTTTTATTTTTTTTAGATAAATTTATGTGGGTTGATCCATGGGAAAGTATGGGTCAAGAGTTAGGCATTTTCTTTGTACGATCTCTTAATTAGGTAGGATTAGCATCTAAGTAGTAATACTTTCTTTTCCTCTTTCATCTTCTAATTTTGGGATTTGGCCTTCCCTGATTTTGACTGAGTTACCATATGTCCTGCATGTGTTAGCTATTCTATTTCTGATTCTTGTTAAAAATCTTTCTTCTTCTTCCTCCTCTTTCTTTTTTCAGTAATTTTGTTGGAATAATGGGGACTTGTTTATTTCAATCTTTGCAGGATTATTCTTTGTCTTCCTCTTTTTTGAGGCTTTATTCATGCTTCATGTCTTCCAATTTTCAACTTCTAATTTTGGAAATTGGCCTTTCCTGATTTTGACTGAATTATCCTATGTCTTGCATGTGTTAGTTATATGTTGGGATGAATGGTGAAAGTTAATTTATAGTGGTTACTTGCTAAATTTGGTCTTCATATCTGCTGTTTTGAATAAAATTTAGGACCCCTCCATGTGTGGGTATTATGGTAAATAGCATGGATCTTTTACCTTTCCACGTTTGATTTGTTGTCAGATCCACTTTACCTTCATAGCTTTTTCTTGTAAAATTTAGCAAGTAACTTATCATTTGCCTTACTAATTTCTCTATTCTATTTTCTATAGTTTCGCTTGCTCTTTCTCCCATTTTGGTGAGTTTTTCTTTCTATTTTTCTTTTTTTTGTCAGTTTTGTTTTTAATCTTCTATTTTTTTTGCTTACTTCTTCTTCGTTTTATTTCTATCTTTTATTTTCTTTGTGTTTGTTACCTGCGTTATGTATTCTTTGGAATAATTTGGTAAAATTTCTGTTTCCTCACTACAAAGAAGAGAAATGGACATTTGTTTGCTTATTCCTCTGTGTTTTCAATCATGCATGTATTTTAATTATGTTTCAATATAAAATTCTAGGTCTAATCTTCTCTGATCTCTATCAAGCTATTTTGTGTGCTGGATGTGTTACCTACAACTTGAATTAAACAACGAAAATTAAGATGTAGATGTGTGTTATAATTCTTTGTGGTATTTTGGGCTGCTGGTTTTTGCTAATAATTGAGCACATTCAAAATTTTGTTGTTCTGTTAGTAGTGAACTTATTCATATCTGCTTATTTGCATGTTCTTAAATTAGACTAACAGAAACAGAAACAGAAAATGAAGTGTGTTTCGATCCGAAAACAACACCGTCTGCTTTTACCTTCAGCTGTATACACGCATGATATTTACCTCAAGCAATACTAATATATCATATTTTTCCCGCAAATTATCGCATATGTTTCCTCGATTCAGTTAGAATATAATGGTTATTCAATTTTATTTTTCAGGCTCTTGAGAGTGAACTTTGCTCTGGGGGAAAGTGAAAACAGTATTGCTACACCAGGTAATTTTTGCAGCTTCTGATCTATAACGTTATATGTTTAGCTACAACGCAACTTGCTTCTACCTTATGTTTTATGTTATAATATGGGAATAGATTAAATGTTACCCTTATAAATTTTCAACTTTAACAAAAGGCCTATATGAAATGTGTGCAAGTCAAATGTCTTCTAACAAAAGAAAGATGGATAAAGACCTAATTGATCACACGACAGACAATCCATATCTTTGTGCCAAAAATAGTGAAAGAAACCTTAGGCGACGTATCGCGTATAGAGAGATGCCACCTGATAAAAAGGCAGCACTTCTAGAGCAACGTCGGACTGAATATGCTGCGAGAAACCGTCGTCTTTCTGAAATTCTTCCGCCAATCCTTCCGATCAAAGTCATTCTTCTTCCGAATCTCAAAGGATGATTCCAGGACAAGCTGCTACCTTCGTCCGAGACATACCTTCTTCTTTCCGAAATGGTTGGTTGAATTGAACTGTAATATTCGATTAACTTCCGGCATTTTAGGCTATCCTCAGATAGTTAACATATTTTTAGGTGTTGCTTGTATATTACACGCTCTACATCAGGAACATATAATGAAAATTTAACTATTTATGATGTTGCAGGACGCACCTCAACATAGGTAGGGTGCTGGAATATCAACTAGCTACCCAGCTATCCTTCCGTTCTAAAAAGGGTTCCGAATTGTAAATTCTGCGGAGCTAGAAGATTTCAATATGAAACTCCTAGCTTTTGTTGTAGTAATAGTTCGGTAAATTTAGTTTCACAACGCCTACCTTCTGAGTTAAAAAGCCTCTACTTTGGCGTGAACGATGAATCCAATCATTTCCGTACTTATATTAGAACATACAACAACATGTTCGTATTTACTTCACTTTGTGTAAAGTACGATAAGGAATTAGAAAAAATGTCACGATCCAAAATACACCAGTCGTGATGGCACCTAACTCAACCCGCTAGGTAAGCCAATTAACAATTATCCAATTTCATTTAACTTAATAAAATAATTAAATAAGAGAATTATCTAAATATTATACATTTCCCAAGGATTGGTATTACAAATCATAAGCTTCAACGAATGGAGTTTACAAAGCAACAATGGAACAATTACATAGTCTATTGAAAAGTACATAAACAGAATTTTATAGTCTAAGGCTACCGTGAACAAAAGGCAGCTACAGTAGGAATGCGGGTACGCCTTCAAATCTAGCAACCATCGAGCATAGCAAGATCGACATCCGGGATCTGCATGCACTGTGCAAGAAGTGCAGTATGAGTACAACCGACCTTATGTACTTAAAAAGTAACAAACCTAACCTTAGATTAAAAGTAGTGATGAGCTAACACCGGATCGGGTCCAAAGCCAATATTTCCATAACAATTCATAACAACATAAATGCAAGTATAAAAGAGATATCTCAAAAGGAACATACTCAGCTCGTTCACAGTTCCAGAAAATGGTCATGCTTTTCAAATATCTCAGTGAAAGAAAATCCCAGATCTCTTACCGAAAATGCTAAACGTACGAGTAAGTTTGAAAACTGTAATTTTTCAAATATCCTTCCCAAATAAATAAAATGTTTCATTGTGTTTCCAAATAACAAATATAAAGTACCTCTCCATAGCCACATATCAATATATATAATAAGTCATGAATGACGTGATACTATATAGCATGAGGAAGAATGCATCTCTATGCCTGTATGTCATGTATGCATGTGAATGCCATGTATCTCAGAGATGAAACATGTACTCACACTCTCAGAGTACTCAATCTCATTACCTTGCATCCTCTCTTACTAAGCTCAATACTCAGCACACTAAATCACTCAACATTGTATAATAACTGTTGTGGCGTGCAACCTGATCCATATATATATAGTCGACCGTGCTCACTGGTAGTGTACAGACTACGGAGGCATGTAGCCCGACCCAATATCGTTGCAGCGTGCAGCCCGATCCATATATCGTTGTGGCGTGCAGCTCGATCCATATATATACATATAGGCCCTCAGCCTCACTCAGTCATCACTCTCTCCAGTATCGCTCACGGGCTCAAAATGTCATGAAACTAGCCCGACAATAATAATATAATGCATCAACAACAATAGCTGAGACTGAGATATGATATGAATGCATGAATATGACTGAGTACAAAATATCAACGGAAATTAGTGAGATGACAACAAGAAATAACCACTATGGGTACAAACAATATCAGCATAAAGTCTAAAATTGATATTTAGTATGATTGATAGCTCAATTACTTTATCACATGATTAAAACACAAATATCAACAAAATAGGGCCACTATACAGGGCCATGGGAACAACAGAGTCCCATTTCATAGGGTGCACTCCCACACGCCCGTCATCTAGTATGTGCGTCACCTCAATACCGATCACATAACACATAGTTTGGGATTTTATACCCACAGCACTAAGCTTAGAAGAGTTACTTATCTTAAACAAGCCAATTCCGATACCGAGCAAGCCAAGCGATGCTCTAAGAATCCCATCACGCGCGTTTCAACCTCCGAATGGCTCGAAACTAATGATAAACAACTCAAATACATCAAACAATGCTAAAGGAACCAATCCCAATCGGAAAAGGTCGAATCTTTAATCAAAAGCCTAAAATCGGCCAAAAGGCCCAACCCGGGCCTGCACCTCGGAACCCGACAAAACTCATAAAATACGTCAAGCCATTCAATTACGAGTTCAACCGTACTTGTTTCACTCAAATCCAACTCTGAATCGGTGTTCAAAACTCAAAAATTCATATTATGAAACTTTAGGCCAAAACCCCCAATTTCTTCTTTAAAATTCATCAACCAAAAGCTAAAATCGAAGATAGATTCGTGAAATATAACCAAAACTTAGTAGAGAACACTTATCCAATTCATATGCTGAAAAGCACCTCGAAAAATTGCCCAATTCCGAGCTTCCCTACTAAAAATATGTTAAATGCATAAAACTCTCGTTTTAACACTATTCTGCCTTGTTTCTTGTGCAAAAGATCTCAAAACTCACTTTTGATACCTCCAATGGATTCTTTGTGAAATTCTACTTGAGTTAGGCTCTTGAATCACTCCATTTGACCTTATATTGAAGGAGATATGTTGGTTTCAATATTTAAAAATAGTGCAGATTTTTAAATACGCAGCAGTGGCAATTTTGTAATTAATCTGAAAAATCTGGCAACTCAATTCTTAGTAAAATGACCCTAAAATCCCCATACGGTCTCCAAATTTGATGATTCTTTTTGTTATAACTCCGTAATTACGATACGGATCTAATGCTACAACAAAAACAAGAATCGGAGCTCATTTGATTAATGTGGTACCATTTATGCTTGAAGAAACGACGTCGAAACATAACAAATACGAGCGCAACACAACCCAAACCTATCCGAAATTCACCTGAGCCGCTCGAGACCCCGTCTAAACATACCAAAAAGTTCCATATCATAATACAGACCTACTCGAGGCCTCAATACACACATAACAATATCGAAACGACAAAATGCACTTCAAATCAAACTTAATAACTTTCGAACTTTCGACTTCCAAAAACTCACGCCGAAACATATCAAATCAACTCGGAATGAACCCAAATTTCATACACAAGTCGTATACATCACATGGAGCTACTAGTGCCCCCAAACTACCGAGCGAAGTGCAAATGCTCAAAACGACTGGTCGAGTCATTACATTCTTCCCCACTTAAACATACGTTCGTCCTTGAACGTACCCAAAGTTGTTCCAAAAGCCATCAAATCGCTGTGTAACCTCACTATGCTCATACCCGGGGGTGATCCCATGTCACCTTATCCCATATAGGTCTGATAACACAACATGACTGAAATATTTTAATCCAACCTAGCCAATAAGCCTTAGAACCAAATTTTTCACATTCAAAATTTTCCATAAAATCAGAATCTCGCATCTACACACTGTATAAGTCTGAACAAGTTATATCAAGC
This sequence comes from Nicotiana sylvestris, assembly GCF_000393655.2. Classification (NCBI taxonomy): domain Eukaryota; kingdom Viridiplantae; phylum Streptophyta; class Magnoliopsida; order Solanales; family Solanaceae; genus Nicotiana; species Nicotiana sylvestris. The sequence goes on from NC_091064.1 coordinate 110,881,155, forward strand.
CATATCCGTAACCCAAGATGAATCACATGATATACCATATAACTCAAACACTCATAGCAATAACTTCTAACCACAATAGTTGCTCAAAACAACCCAATACCCGTAATAAACCTTTTATCAAACAGAGCCTCATTCTGACACCTTCATATACTGCCAATGATGAAAGAAACACGCATAAACTCATAACCATTCGTTAAACCAACAAGTTGTGGAACTCCCTGTCCTTTGATAGGAACTATAGCAAATATCTAAGCCGATCAACATTAATATCCTTCCAAATATACCGCATTCTGATCTGATAGCACCCATTCTAGGTACAATGACCTCATCCCATCTAACATATTCACTCTAGTGACATGACACATTAATACAATCTAAAGCCGCAACTTGTGCAATCCGTGCACCAATAAGAAATATTCAAAATGTACTCAATCATGAAAAATGACTCAGACGAGGGAATTATCTCTCAAGCTCAACAGGTACCTCCATAAAGCAATGCTAAGAACCTATCACACACCGTATAACCAAAACACACGAATCTAACACAAAGGATCATGTCTCAACATAACTCTGCTACAATATGTGACCCATCCAAACGTTGGTCCATATTATATACCTCGAGCCATCCTGCTCAAAATCAATAACCACGCAAAATTCAACATCAAGCATCCAAGTGCATTACCATAACCACAAAGAGCAAATAACATACTACCATAATCAGGAAAGAACATAGCCAACGCGCAATCAATCATGTAATACCTAAATACTCATCTCTTTCAAATTTTGTTATAAAGCTCAAATAAAACCGCACCATATGTGCATATAACCAATGAATCACCACTCCTCGTAGCATAGAAGAGTAGCTCATAGATCATTTCAGAACACGAATAAGCTCAACAACAACCAAATGGCGCATCCCTCAGCAAAAGCACTGTGGAGCCAACCAATCGGACTCGGTGTAGAATACACATCCTAATTGGGCCTACCTATGGACCACAAAATCAACTTTGGTCACCCACAAATAGATAAATAATCCTCCAAAAGTCCACAATGACTGAATTATAACACATACTATCACCTGGCTAGCTTCAACCATACTTCACAGTCCATAACCATGCAACAATCTGCTCCTGAGAGCTCCAAGTCTCCAAATCCATAGAACACATGAATCACCATATATGATCCCAACTCCACCACCTAAATGTCTAACAGATCTCTCATACATGATCTTCCCGCGAGGAATACTTCTATAATTCTTTTGTGCCGCAAAGCAAAATTTGAACACAACAGTTGATTAACTAGGAGAGTGCCGCAATACTAATGAAGTATCTATAAATCAAAACACATCCCCCTTCTAAAATGTATACTCTCTTCAAGCCATATCAAATAGTAATGTTATTTACCTAGTCATCTGAAACTGTCCATGTTGCCTAAGGACTCATGACCTCCCCTTCAAAACTGAACCGTGATCTTACACATGCAAATCTCAATCCTACACAAGACACCGCATATACTATGCCATCATACAAAAAATACGAGAACTTTGTAATCCACTCCGAGTCACAAGCAACTACTTACTCAATTAGCCAAAAACTTTCCATTTGATTTCATCCGGAGAAAATCACTATACATCATATGCTCCTTATGCCAGTAAAAAATATATATCTCCAACCATGGTAGAAACTATCGAGAACTCTTCGAAACCCATTTGCACATAACCAAACCATCAGAACTGAATCTCTCAAACTCAACAAAGCCACGCAGACCACCAAAACCCAAGAGTACCGCCACAAAACACCTGTAGAAACTCACTACCTCATAAGGACCAAAAGAGCCAATCACATCCATTACCATGCTGATCCAACCTACTACCAAGCTGTCCTATTTATCCTAGTTCATTCTGAATTACCTTTTAATTGATGCTTCTCCTCACCATAATACCACTATCCTCAACCTAGACTTACCACACGAGACCTTAGCATAAACCACACTGCCCTAAGGCTCATAAGGTGTTGAATGCTCTCTTAATCACCCCAAAAGTACCACAACCGAGATACCCACTCTGAAGAGACTTTCTGCGAATCTAAAGCCATTACCTTCGTCTTCCTGATACTGATATGTAGAATCCATAATGATATAGAAACGCCATAAGTCCGGACATCGTCCAATATAAATCTCAGCTTCTAGCCAAATACACATCCTGAAGATTCCCAATTGCCACGCACAAATCTTGAATTCATTTGAACCATTCTCGAGAGTCTTCCACTCTGCTCAACTCTCTATTAGACTGACCAAATAGACCAAACGACCGATGCCCCGTTAGCACTCCAGCACCCAAGGAAGTAACCTAATACATTAATGCAACCAAATAAATTCTTGCTCCATACACATTATATCCTTTACCAATAACAACTCAAATCGTTTCGTGATTCTCATATACTCATAAAGTTTACCCAAAATTTCCTTTACTCAAGTCATCCTCGATCTCACCCTCTGCAGAACATAACTCATTCACAAGTATACCTCAAATCGAAACCAATACAACACATAACCGTGAAATCAACTTATCAATAGCGGACTCCCCCACTTGGCTCAAAGCCATAGATCAAAGAACACAAAAACTCACAATGCCCATACTCTATTACTGCCACAATACCATAGTGAGATTCAACTAAATCCTTCATAAGCTCATGCAACACAAACCATTTCAGATCATCTGCAAATCTCGTGTTCACCCTTGTAACAGTCAATCCCACTCTCATAAGCTATCCCAACTCAAATTGCGACACATATATTTCACTGGTAAAAGAGAACTCCCAACAAACAACATAGGGGTCACACAAACCTCAGGACACCCCGCTGGAGATAACCCATCTGCTTCGCCTCAAACTAACATCTCCTTATACCCTTCCACAGTCATAACCATTACGCAATCACTTAATCTTCCTAAGTCTGAACTCATATCAGGACATGAAATCTACTTCACTCCTCAACTAAACAGCATGAAAAGACCCATCAACACACCCATAACTCGAGACTATACATTAAATCAAGATGGAAATCAAGCACCAAATAGTTCTTTCTACACTCTAAGCAGACCCTTCTTGTCACATTCAATCATATGAACACATCTCACAGTCACATCATTCTCATCACGTGGCCATCTATCCATAAATTCTACGAATATAGACACTGCCATACATATAAATCCAAAAGTACATGCTTACACAATCAAAACCTCTGTGCTCAAACCACAGTCAAAACCCAGCCTCAAGTCCTCCAGACTGGCCCATCATCAGCATACTGAAATAAAATCTCGCACCTCTTATATGGAATCACAAGCATTGATACCGAGCGCTCACATGCGTATACGAATGCGTGGAAGGAATTCAAAGGGTCACGCTTCAAGTTGAATTAATGTCGCACGATAAGAAAAGAAAGATGTAAAGTATATCCTAAATGTATTGTAGCCTCTCAAAGATAGATATGGACGTCATCATACCGATCTGCAAGACTCTACTAGACACTTGCTTATGACTTGTAGAACCTATGAACCTAGAGCTCTAATACCAACTTGTCACGATCCAAAATCCACCAGTCGTGATGGCACCTAACCCAACCTGCTAGGTAAGCCAATTAACAATTATTCAGTTTCATTTAACTTAATAAAATAATTAAACAAGAGAATTATCTAAATCTTATACATTTCCCATGGACTGGTAGTACAAATTATGAGCTTCTACGAATGGAGTTTACAAAGCAACAATGGAACAATTACATAGTCTATTTGAAAAGTACATAAATAGAATTTTATAGTCTAAAGCAACCGTGAACAAGAGGCAGCAACAGTAGGAATGCAGGTACGCCTTCAAATCCAGCAACCATCGAACGTAGCAACATCGGCATCCGGGATCTGCACGCACTGTGTAGGAAGTGCAGTATGAGTACAACCGACCCTATGTAATCAAAAAGTAAGAAACCTAACCTTAGGTTGAAAGCAGTGATGAGCTAACACCGGATCGGGTCCAAAGCCAATATTTCCATAACAGTTCATGACAACATAAATGCAAGTATAAAAGAGATATCTCAAAAGTAACATATTTAGCTCGTTCACAGTTCTAGAAAATGGTCATGCTTTTCAAATATCTTAGTGAAAGAAAATCCCACATCTCTTACCGAAAATGCCAAAAGTACGAGTAAGTTTGAAAATTGTAATTTTCCAAATATCCTTTCCACAATAAATAAAATGTTTCATTCTCTTTCCAAATAACAAGTATAAAGTACCTCTCCATACCCACATATCAATGTATATAATATGTCATGAATGATGTGATACTATATAGCATGAGGAAGAATGCATCTCTATGCATGTATGTCATGTATGCATGTCAATGCGATGTATCTCAGAGATGAAACACGTACTCACACTCTCAGAGTACTCAATCTCATTACCTTGCATCCTCTCTTACTAAGGTTAATACTCAGCACACTAAATCACTCAATTATGTATAATAACTACTGCGGCGTACAACCTGATCCATATATATATATAGTCAACTGCGCTCACTGGAGGTTTACAGACTCTGGAGGGGCTCCTACAGCCCAAGTGCTATATCGATGTGGTGTGCAGCCTGACCCAATATCGCTACAGCATGCAGCCCGATCCATATATCGGTGCGATGTGCAGCTCGAACCATATATCGATGCGATGTGCAGCCTGATCCATATATTGTTGCGGCATGCAGTCCGATCCATATATATATTTATATCCTCACATTTAGGCCCTCGGCCTCACTCAGTCATCTCTCTCTCCAATCTCGCTCACGGGTTCAAAATGTCATGAAACTAGCCTGACAATAATGATATGATGCATCAACAACAGCAGCTGAGATTGAGATATGATATGAATGCATGAATATGACTGAGCACAAAATATCAATGGAAATCAGTGAGATGACAACAAGAAATAACCACTATGGGTACAAATAATATCAGCATAATGTCTAAACATGATATTTAGCATGATTGACATCTCAATTACTTTATCACATGATGAAAACACAAATATCAACATAATAGGGCCACTATATAGGGCCATGGGTACAACAGAGTCCCATTTCATAGGGTGCACACCCATACGCCCGTCATCTAGCATGTGCGTCTCCTCAATACCAATCACATAACACATAGTTCGGGGTTTCATACCCTCAGCACTAAGCTTAGAAGAGTTACTTATCTTAAACAAGTCAATTCTGACACCGAGCAAGCCAAGCGATGCTCCAAGAATCCTATCACATGCGTTCTGACCTCCGAATGTCTAGAAACTAATCAAAAACAACTCAAATACATCAAACAATGCAAAAGAAACCAATCCCAATCGAAAAAGGTTGAATCTTTTATCAAAAGCTCAAAATTGGCCAAAAATCCCAACCCGGGCCCGCACCTCAAAACGTGACAAAACTCACAAAATACGTCAACCCATTCAATTACGAGTTCAACATACTAGTTTCTCTCAAATACGACTATGAATCGGTATTCAAAACTCAAAAATTCATATTATAAAACTTTAGGCCAAAACTCGCCAATTTCTTCTTTAAAATTCATCTACCAAAAGCTAAAATCGAAGATAGATTCATGATATATAACCAAACCTAGTAGAGAACACTTACCCCAATTCATATGCTGAAAAGCGCCTCAAAGAATTACCCTATTCCGAGCTCCCCAACTCAAAATATGTTAAATGCATAAAAACCTCATTTTAACATTGTTCAGCCTCATTTCTTATGCCAAACAAATCTCGTAACTCACTTTTGATACCACCAATAGATTCCTTATGAAATTCTAGTCAAGTTAGGCTCTTGAATCACTCCATTTGACCTTATATTAAAGGAGATATGTTGGTTTCAATATTTGAAAATAGTGCAGATTTTTAAATACATAGCAGTGGCAATTTCGTAATTAATCTGAAAAAGCTGGCAACCTAATTCTTAGTAAAATGACCATAAAATCCTCATACGATGTCTAAATTTGACGATTCTTTTTTATATGGCTCCGTAATTATGATACAAATCTAATGCTTCAATAAAAATAGAAATCGGATCTCACTTGTTCAATGTGGTACCATTTATGCTTGAAGAAACGACATCGAAATATAAGAAAAACGAGCGCAACACAAATCAAACTTCTCCGAAACTCACCTGAGCCCCTCGAGACCCCGTCTAAACATACTAAAAAGTTTTATATCATAATACAGACCTACTCGAGGCCTCAAAACACACATAGCAATATCGAAACGACTAAATGCACCTCAAATCAAACTTAATGAACTTTCAAACTTTTGACTTCCAAAAACTCACGCCAAAACATATCAAATCAACTTGGAATGAACCTAAATTTCCCACACAAGTCCTAATACATTATACTAAGCTACTCGTGCCCCCAAACTACCGAGCGAAGTGCAAATGCTCAAAACGATAGGTTGAGTCGTTACAAAAGAACTCAAGGTGTCTATACCTTTAGAGTTCAAGGATAAATGTACCATTTTATAAATAACCTCACCCCCAGAGATAACAAAGCCAAAAATTTGCAGCTTTATTTATGACAATGATGATGATATAGTTAACAAGATGGCATTTTCAGAAAAACTTGACAGGTCGGTTATTGCAAAATTGATGAACATTCTAAAATTAATACATACTCTATCTTTCTGAAATCTTTGACAGACATTCCAGATTTATCTAACTTCTACATCGCACTTAAGTGTGATTCTACCTTGGACCAACGAACATATAATTTACCTAGCATATCAGAAGTCGCAGCTATATGGGTTAATAAAGAATTGGAATGTTCTTTATCTACACCCTATATTCATATCTACACCCATAGTAACAGTAACCAACTGGTTCACTATTACTATGGCTACAACGACCCATTACAATATGCTTTGTTATTTCCCTACGGTGAAAACGGATGGCATTGCAGCATCCAAAGGGTTCAACAAAAAACTAGCTCTCCTACGCCTCGTGCCTCCTGCAAACATGAGCAACTTCCAAGTGTAACTAATATGTGTTCAATTGATGGACTACTTAATATAGAACAAGAAATCTTGAAAAAAGAAAGGAAGAAAAAAAATATTGTTTCCTGCCGAGAATATTACTGCTACAAACTTCAAATTAGAGATGATGAAGAAAATGGAATTTTACATTCTGGAAGATTATTCCAACAATATTCTGTAGATGAATATATAAAACTCGAAATACAGAGATTAGACTTTTTCCTATTCAATCAAGAATTATTTTGAATTGAGGTATTAGAAAGACTTACTGATCTTCTAAGATTAGGCGAAAGAGAAGCTTCAAATATTGGCAAAAAACACTCCTTCCTGTTAGCTTTACTGGAGGTCCAAGAGATATGCGGCGCCGATATCTGGATGCCATTACGTTGGTAGAACACTTTGGAAAACTTGATATCTTTCTAACTTTGACATGTAATCCTACATGGCTAGAGATAGAAGATTTCTTACTTCCAACTGATGAAGTACAAAACAGAACAGATTTAGTGAGTCGTGTATTTAAAGCAAAGGTAAAAGAGCTTAAGTCAGATATAGTTAAAAAGAGTATATTTGGAAAAGTCGCTGCTTTTATGTACACCATAGAATTCCAAAAACGAGGTCTTCCTCACGCTCATTTCCTTATTATACTTGCTGACGAGTATAAATTATTGACACCTGAGGCTTATGATAAAGTTGTTTATGCCGAACTACTAGATGGTAATACAAATAGTTATTTACATTCTTTGGTTGTTAAGCATATGATGCATGGTCCTTGTGGAAGTTTAAATCCTACAAGTCCATACATGAAAAATATGAGACAATGTAAATTTAAATATCCCAGAGATTATGCCAACGAAACATATAAAGGTAAGAATTCATATCCAATTTACAGAAGGCGAGATACTGGAAAATTTATCAAAGTTAGAAGCCAATATCTTGATAATTCATGGGTTGTTCCTTACAACCCATATCTACTGAGCAAGTTTAATTATCACATAAATGTTGAAATTTGCTCGGATGTTAAAGCTGTTAAATATATCTACAAGTACATTTGTAAAGGGCATGATAAAATTGCTTTCAACGTATATAATAATGATACCAATATAGAAATTGATGACATCAGATAATATAGATCTGGTAGATGGGTGTCAGCACCGGAGGCTATGTGAAGTTTGTTTGCCTTTCCTATCAGTGAAATGACTCCCAATGTCTACCATCTTCAACTAAATCTTGAGAATCAACAATTTGTCTCCTTTAAGACAACTTCAAGTCTAAACACAATTTTAAATAATCATGCAATTAAGAAAATAATGTTAACATAATTCTTTACAATGAATGAAACAAATAAGAGCGCTAAAGAGCTTCAGTTATTGTACATAGAATTTCCAGAACACTTCATATGGTCAGTGAGTGATAAAATGTGGTCACCAAGACAACAAAGTTATGCTATTGGATGTATTGTCACATGTCATCCAACAGAAGGGGAAATATACTATCTTCACTTATTATTGATGAACATAAGAGGCCCAAAATCATACAAAGATATCAAAACTGTAAATGGAAAGCATTGCAACACATTTAGAGAATCCTCAAAAAAGGGGATTGCTAGCTTGTGATAATAACTTAATTGATTGTATGTCTGAAGCCGCTAATTACCAAATGCCATACAGTTTGTAACGACCCAACCAGTCGTTTTGAGCTTTTGCCCTTCGCTCGCCAGTTCTCGGGCATGACTAGCCCCGTATGATGTATTATGACTTATGTAAATCGTCGGTTTTGGTTTTCAGGGTAATCAGAATGAATTTGGAAGAACAGTTCTCCGTTTGAAGCTTAAAATCTTAAATGTTTGACCAAGTTTTGACTTGTTAGTATATGATCTCGGATTGGAATTTTTATGATTTGGTTAGCTCCGTTAGGTTATTTGGGACTTAGAAGCATGATCGGAATGTATTTTGGAGGTCCGTGGAAGGTTGAGGCTTGAATTGGCGAAATTGGAATTTTGGCATTTTTCGGTTGATAGGTGAGATTTTGATATAGGAGTCGGAATGGAATTCCGGAAGTTGGAGTATGTCTGTTGTGTCATTTGTGATGTGTGTGCAAAATTTCAGGTCATTCGGACGAGGTTTAATAGACTTTTTGATCGAAAGCGAAATTCAGAAGTTTTTGGAGTTCTTAGGCTTGAATACGTGGTTGATTTGATGTTTTGATATTGTTTTGAGTGTTCTGAAGGTTGGAACAAGTTTGAATGATGATATGGGATGTGCTAGCATGTTTGGTTGAGGTCCCGAGGGCCTCGGGTGAGTTTTGAGGTGGTTTCCGACCATTTCTAGGCCATTTCTAGTTGCTGGTTTTTGGCTTCAGGGGTGTACAATGTGTTAGCATAGATCTGACCGCGTTAGCATAAAGAAAATTTGGAAAAACGGAGTTGTGCTATGCGATCGCGTAAGTCTTCCCGCGATCGCATAGAGTAAAATCTCTACTGCACTGACCCAATTTTGGAAGCTTATATCTCACAATCTATAAGGAATTTGAAGATGATCCAAAATAAACGTTGTAGCCCTTGATGTCTAGTTTTCAGAAAGTTAAACCAATTGTTATTTGGAGTTTTGTACAAAACTTTATGACCATTATACTAGAGGCTGTCCAGAAGAGTTGGAGAAGGTTGTTGGAAAAATTTGTTCTACACGATCGCGGGGGAATGGCCGCGATCGCATAGGGTAAAAGAAGTGCTGGAAAATTTTGTGTTTCGCTATCGCATTAGTTTGTCCGCGATAGCATAGGGTAAATTCCTGGGCAGATATAAAGTACTCTATTTCGAGGATTTTAGCCATTTTTGCATTTTTGGAGCTATGGAGCTCGGATTGAGGCAATATTTGAAGGGATTTTCAGAGGATTGATTGGGGTAAGTGTTCTTTACTCAAATTTGGTTAAATTTCATGATTATGTCTTGATTCTTATCATTTAATTTGAGAATTTGGGGTAAAAATTGGGAAAAATGGAGGAAGGTTTGCAGAGTTAATTTTGGGGATTTGGATGGCCATTTGATGTCGGATTTTGGTGAATTTGTTATGAGTAGACTCGTGAGCGAATGGGTTTTCCAGTTTTGTGATTTTTATCAGATTTCGAGACGTGGGCCTAGGGGTCGGGTTTGAGCCAATTTCGGGATTTTCGAGTTAATTTTATTATTTTCGCTTGGGCTTTGTTCCTTTAGCGTATATTGATGATAATATATTGATTATGGTTAGATTTGGAGCATTTGGAGGCCGATTTGAGAGGTAAAGGCATCACGGGCTAGAGTTTGGACCGATTTGAGGTAAGTAATGATTATAAATATTTGTCCTGAGGGTATGAAACCCCGGATTTCACATTGTTGTGCTACTTCGAGGTGACACACATGCTAGATGACGAGCGTGGGGTCGTGCACCGTTGGGGATTGTGACTTAGTTCATCCTGTATGACTGTTAAACTGCGTATTGGATTGAAAACTATTTGATATCATTGTGTTTTGAAAAGTATTATCATGTTTTGGGCTGAATGCCATATTTGGGCCTCGTGCGAACTGTTTGGGACCCTTAGGGATTTTTACTACTATTCTTCACTGTTTTGACTTCATATTTGTACTCAATCATTTTGTATTCTACTATTTTCATAACTCAGCCATATTTACTCCGTTTTTATATTTAAATAATATTTTGGGTTGAGCATCATGTTTTACTGTTTCCCGAGTGGCATGAGAGATTTCTGACTGAGTGAGGATGAGGGCCTGTATTGTGAGGATATTATGGGATCGGGCTGCGCGCCGCAGCAGTGTGGTACTGATTTATGATTATGAGGCCGAGGGCCTAATTTGTTACGCCATGAGCTCTCCCGGAGTTTGTACACCCCCAGTGAGCGCGGGTACCCAGTGTGAGTGATATGATGTAGCTCGAGGGGCTATTGTTGTTTCATGTTGTTGCCCGAGGGGCTGTTCTTGATTCATGTTATGCCCGAGGGGCTGATTACGAGTGATTGTGAGGTAACCCGAGGGGATGGTTCTGTTCATATTATGCCCGAGGGGCTGTTTATGGTACATGTTTTGTTCGAGGGGCTATTTACGTTTTCTATCATTTATACTCACTATTTTACCACTCGTTTGAAACCATTAAAAGTTATTTTAATGGATTTTTACTAAAACTGGGCTTGAGTTACGAAGTAAATGATTTGTGTACTGGTTTGGAAAAAATCTACATTTATTGTAGTGTTATGACGTGATTTATGTGTTTTCTTACTACTCGACTTTCATTTACTTTTATTACTTACTGAGTTGGCATACTCACATTACTCCCTGCACCTTGTGTGCAAATTTAGGCATTTCTGAATCCGGTAGCGGGTGCTGATTGCTTAGTGGCAGAGTCATCGGAGTTAGAGAGGTAGTTGCCCGATGTTTGCAACACTACTTTTCTCCCTCTTGTCTTCCTTAGTCTTTATTTAGTACATTTGTAGACTCTTTGTTGTATTCAGACCTTAGTAGATGCTCATGACTTGTGACATCCCCCGATGTCGGGCTTGTGTATTTATTCTGCACTGTTCATTTAGACTTACATTATGAGATATCTAATTAATTAAAGGCTTAAAATTATTTTTATTGATTAAATGGTTAATTCGAGATTTGTGTCGGCTGGCCTAGTTTCACGATAGGCGCCATCATGACCGGGTCGGTTTTGGGGTCGTGACAAGTTGGTATCAGAGCCTAGGTTACATAGGTCTCACGAGTCATGAGCAGGTTTAGTAGAGTCTCGCGAATTGGTACGGAGACGTCTGTACTTATCCTCGGGAGGCTATAGAACCTTTAGGAAAAACATCACATTCTTGAATTCTTATCGCGCGCCCTTGATTCTGCTTGAAATGTAACTCTTTGAATTCCTTCCACGCGTTCGTATGCGTGCATGAGCGCACGATATTGGTTGTGCATCGACTGCTTGTGATTCCTTGATCGAGGGGCGAGATGTGATCTCTGTGTGTTGATGTTGGGCCAGTTTGGAGGACTTGAGGCCGGGCCTTGGATGTATCTTAAGCCCTTAGCTGCTGATTGCGCAAGCGCGTGTTTTTGGATTTATATGTTTGATAGCATCCCTATTAAGGGAAGTGATGACTGGATAGTTATGTGATGAGTGTGATGTGACTGCGAGATGTGTTCATATGAATTGAATGAGACGAGGAGGGTCTTCTATGGGGTAGCAAGATCTATCTGGTGCTTGATTTCCATCGTGATTTGATGTATAGCACTGAGTTGTGGGTGTGTTGAAGGATCTTTTCATGTTGCCTAGTTGGGAAGTGAAGTAGATTTTACGTTATGATATAAGTTCAGATTCAGGAAGATTAAGTGACTACGTAATATTTATGAAGGTGGAAGGGTATAAAGAGATGTTAGTTTCAGGCGAAGCAGGTGGGTTATCTCCTGCGGAGTGTTCTGAAGTTTGTGTGATCCTTATGTTGTTTGTTGGAAGATCTCTTTTACTAGTGAAATATATGTGTTGCAATTTGAATTTGGGTCACTTAAGAGAGTGGGCTTGACTATTACGATGGTGAATGCGAGATTTGCAGATGATTTGAAGTACTAGATGGTCTATGTTGCACAAGCTTATGAAGGATTGAGTTTAATTTCACTATGGTATTATGTCAGTAATAGAGTATATGCATTATGAGTTATTGTGTGTTTTGATCTATGTCTTTGAGCCAAGTGGGGGAGTTTGTTATTGATTAGTTGGTTGCACAGTTATATGCTATGTTGGTTCCAGTTTGAGGCGTACTGGTGAATCAGTTATGGCTTACGGAGGTTGAGACCAAGGATGGCTCGAGTAAAGGAAATTTCAATAAAGCTTATGCTATGCTTTATGGGTGTATGAGAATCATGGAATGACTTGAGTTGTTATTGGTAAAGGATGTACGGTGCATAGAATAGGAAGTTGCTTAGTTGCATTAAGGTGAGGTTACACTCCACGGTGTTGGAGTGCTATTGGAGCACAGGTCGTCCCGTCTGTTTGATCGGTCTAATTACGATTTGAGTAGAGTGGATGACTCTCGAGAATGGTTCTAATGGATTCAAGATTTTACATGTAATAATTGGAGATTTTCAAGTTGTATATTTGGCTAGAAACTGAGGTTTGCATTGGAGGGTGTCAAGACTCGTGGTATTTCTATATCATTATGGGATTCTATATATCAGCATCAGGAAGGTGAAGGTAATGGCTTTGGGGTTTGCATGGAGTCACTTCAGGGTAGGTATTTTGAATGTAGTGCATTTTGGAATATTTAAGAGAGTATCCGGCGGCTTATAAGCCTTAGACGGTGTGGTTTTATGCTTGGGTCTCGTGTGGTGAGTCTGAGTTGAGGAATTGTGGTGTTATAGCAAGAAGAAGTAACAAGTTGAATGTAAATCAGAAGGAACTTGGATAGATGGGGAAAAACAGCACATTCTACATTGATAGTCCATTTTAAACACCACATTAAACCATAGATGAGTTAGTTTCCAAGATCCCCATAGAGTTACAATTTATAGGGAACATAAGTTTAGAATTACAACATGGTTCTTAGACCCATCCAAGCCTTTAGGATACAAAAGATGAGTTTGACAACGCCGGCAACAAGGCCCCGGCTATACCTCAAAAGTGAAAGTCCACAATACAAAGATATACAATATAGCCCCTTGAAGGAGAAAGGGGCTCACCAAGATCTTGAGAAGAGGGATGCTTCGCTACACACGACCAGCACTATCCGCTATGGTGCCACCTACATTCATTTAAAAAAAATGTAGCGCCCCCGGAAAAAGGGACAGTAGTACCATGGAATAGTACTAGTATGTATAACTAAACACCATCAAATTAGAAAGAACTTTCATACACAAATAAGGAAATCACAGGTATCACTCCAAAGCTTTAAATGATCACAACATTATCAACATGAAAGAATTACACAATCTTCACATCATGTTTCCATAGCCTTTAGTTGGACATTTCATACTATTCCACATCGTTCACATTATCACCGCTATCTTGAGCGGAGTCTGATCTCGACCCGATCGGCTAGGCCGTCTCCCAGAGACGTTACTAATATTCTATTCACACTTTCCAGTTTCAATCTTCAATGCATAACCGCCATGTGTATATATCATGGAGTCCGATCACGGCCCGATCAACTAGGCCACCTTACCGAGGCGTTACCATTTTCCATTATTCATCTCACTCCAATCTTTGGTTACACATGTATTATTTTACCGACACTTGGGGCCACAATTCACGTTTCACATTATTCCCATTTTCAACATTAGGTTTGTAATTCAAGAGAGTATGGCACACAAGAGCAAATAAGGTTGTAGGCGTAGATGAGACTTCATGTAAATAGCACAACAACACACTTCAATTGCAATATAAGGTCTAAGCATTTCGATACATGATTTATAGTCCTTGCACCTTTTCAAATTATCAAGAATAGCACATTGATCAATTTGAGACACAGTTTCCACGCATATAAGGTTGCAACACCAAGTCAAGTGAAATTGCAATCAATACAACAATTCAATTTAATCTTACCGTACTCACACAACCAACGATGAAGCTCAATTTCTAAAAGACGGGGTTTTAGCCATACATACCTCAATAAAGCTTTCCTTATTCCTTACAAAATTCCGGAACTTTTAGCACTTCGATCTATTGTGTAAGAATTACAAATTAAACCGAGAATTAGAGACGATATTGAGATTCTAGCTTTTTTTGAGCATACTATCAAACACTAAAGGTGCATTGTGATCTTAGGCCCTTTTGAGAGAAATTTCTATCATTTTATACCCCAATTGCTTTCTTTTTAGTTCACTACCTCCCAATATTCTATGGTGTGATATGCATGCAAGAAATTCATTCTTATACCAATGAATTACTTCACTAGTGATCCCTTATTGCTAAGCATAGGAATAAGAGCTGGGTTAATGAAGTCTTACCTCTTGGGATGAAGATTTAGGTGCCCTCACTTGATTATCTTCAAAGATTTGGAAAGGTTTCATAGAGTAATTTGATGGGAAGCACTTCCTTCTCTAAGATCCTCTCTCTCTCTCTCTAAAATCATCAGGAAATATGCTCAAAATGAGTTATAACACCGAATATATCGATAAGGGGTCGGGTTTAAAATTTAGAAAATTGGAGCCCCGAGTCAGGTCTGCGATCGCAAAGTGGAAATGCGGTCCGCAGAATGGACCGCAAAAGTGCTCCCAAAATCTGAACATTCTGTCTGGGTATGCGGCATAAATGCGGTCCACATACCCATTCTACGGTCGCATAATGCATCGCAGAACTGCTCCTTACAAAATCCCAAGGAAATTATGCGATGACTATGCGGTCCGCATATCGGTTATGCGATCGCATAATGGACCATATATTTAACCTAAAATTTTACTAACACACTGACTCACTTTGCGGTGACTATGCCCTCTATACGGTCCCCATACCTGATATGCGACCGCATTCTCGGCCGCAAAATCGCACTTTTCTGGAAAACATTATTTCTTGACTTTTTAATGCACTGTTCAATACAAAGGGGTTCGAACACATTTCTTGACTTTTATGAATCCTAACACATGTTCCTAACTTGGCACCACGGATTTCGGGGTTCTGAGTAGGAAATTCACGGGGTCTTACATCCTCCCCCACTTAAGATCATTTGTCCTCGAATGAGAATCAAGGTTCACTTATTAACAGTCTTAGTGCAATCTTCTGTTCTTTATAACCTGAATCATGCTGCCAGTCCCCAAATTTAGCTAACTCCCTATATTTCCTAAAATTTCGCCAGAGTTTCTTTTGTATTTAGGCCTATCCACCTATTAGAGAGCCCCAGAAACATATCCTAATAGCGGGTACACATTCCATGGACATAAGATATGACATAACTCGTACAATACTAACCATGGCCGCATTGGCGACATGTATATATATAACAAAAACAGGGCAGCTTTACATAGATCAAATCAGAAGATAAGAGTTCATAGTAGCTAAGTGCATAAAAGCTATTACATGACTATTCGAACAAATGTGGTACTTCTTTTTCATCTCATCCTCGGCTTCCCAAGTGGCTTCCTCAACTTGCTGGTTTCGCCATAACACTTTCATGGATGCAATGTCCTTATTCCTCAATTTCCGAACTTGCCTATCAAGAATGGCAATTGGAACTTCTTCATATGACAGCTCTTCATTAACCTCAATAGTCTCAACTGACACAATAGAGGACGGATCTCCCACTACCTTTCTCAACATGGACACATGAAAGACCGGGTGTACCATTGACATCTCGGGTGGCAGCTCGAGCTTGTATGCCACCTGACCAATCCTCTGAATGATTCTGTACGGTCCGACATACCTCGGACTCAAGTTTCTCTTCTTTCCAAACCGCATGATGCCCTTCATAGGGGAAACCTTCAGAAATATCCAATCATCTTATTTGAACTCTAAATCTCTGCGATGCACATCCGAATAGGATTTTTGGCGACTTTGAGCAGTTTTCAATCTCTCCTTAATAATCTTGACTTTCTCCATGGCCTGATGCACGAGGTCCAGCCCTATTAATTCCGCTTCTCCAACCTCGAACCACCCAATGGGAGACCTACATCTCCTACCATACAGTGCTTCGAATGGTGCCATCTGGATACTAGCATGGAAGTTGTTGTTGTAAGAAATTTCTATGACGGGTAAATGGTCATCCCAACTACCCATGAAATCAAGAGTACAAGAGCGCAACATGTCTTCAAGCGTCTGAATAGTCCGCTCTGCTTGACCATCGGTTTGTAGATGAAAAGTTATGCTAAGATTTACCTACGTACCCAAACCTTGCTAAAACTTCTTCCAAAAGTTGGCTGTGAACTGAGCCCCTCTATATGAAATGATTGAGACTGGAGTGCCATGTAACCTGACTATTTTTTTGATATACAATTGAGCATACCATTCCGCTATGTCGGTAGATTTGACTGGCAAGAAGTGACTTTGTGAGTCGATCAACAATCACCCAAATTGAGTCGAACTTGCGCGGAGTGCATGGTAACCCTACCACAAAATCCATGTTGATCATCTCCCATTTCCACATTGGAATTTCTATGCTTTGAGCCAATCCACCGGGCCTTTGGTGTTCGGCCTTTACTTGCTGACAATTCGGACATTTTTCCACAAAGTCCGCGACATCTTTCTTCATGTTATTCCACCAATAAATTTCCTTGAGATCATGATACATTTTCGTGGAACCTGGGTGCACGGAATACTTGGAAGTGTGAGCTTCTGCCATGATCCTTTCCCGAAGACCGTCGATATCAGGAACACATAGGCAGTCTTGGTACCGTAGGGTACCATCATTCATGCCAAAGGAAAAAGCTGTGGTTTTGTGTTTGAGAATCCCCTCTTTCATTTGTTCTAACAACGGATCCATGAATTGCTTCTCTTTCACCTCTGCCACAAGCGATGATTCAACCCTATTCTGCACAATCACCCCTCCTTCATTAGAGTCCGCAAGGCGAACTCCCAAACTAGCCAACTACTGAACCTCCCTGGCCAACGGCCTCTGATGGGCCTCCAAATGAGCTAAACTTCCCATGGATTTTCGACTAAGGGCATTTGCCACAACATTAGCCTTTCCCGGGTGATAGAGAATATCAATGTCATAGTCCTTGAGTAACTCTAGTCATCTTCTTTGCCTCAGATTCAACTCTTTCTACTTGAAAATATATTGAAGGCTCTTATGATCCGTAAATACATCCACATGGACCCCATACAAATAATGTCGCCAAATCTTTAGCGCAAACACCACTGCTGCTAGCTCTAAGTCATGGGTTGGATAGTTCTTCTCATGATTCTTGAGTTTCCCAGAAGCATAGGCTATATCCTTGCCATATTGCATTAACACACACCGATGCCCGACTCTCAAAGCATCGCAATACACTACAAACCCCTCTGTACCCTCTGGCAGGGCTAACACCAGTGTTGTTGTCAATCTTGACTTCAATTCTAGGAAACTCTTTTCACAAGCATTGTACCACTGGAATTTAACTGCTTTTTATGTCAATTTAGTCAATGGAGTGGCAAGAGTAGAAAACCCCTCCACAAACCTCCTGTAGTATCCAGCCAAGCCTAAGAAACTGCGAATCTCAATTGGAGTGGTAGGTCTAGGCCAATTCTTCACTGCTGCAATCTTTTGAGGATCAACCAGAATTCCTTCCCTGGAAATGACATGGCCCAAGAACGCGACAGATTCAAGCTAGAATTCACATTTCAAAATTTTTGCATACAATTGATGTTGTTGAAGAGTCTGCAAAACTGCCCTGAGATGGGCAGCACGGTCCTCTCGACTTCGGGAATACCCAAGGATATCATCAATAAACACTATCACAAAGGAGTCTAGAAAGGGCTTGAAGACTCGATTCATAAGATCCATGAAAGTTGCCGGGGCATTTGTTAGCCCAAATGATATTACCATAAATTTCAAAGTGCCCATACCGAGTTCTGAAGGCTATTTTTGGAATATCCTGCTCCCTTATCTTCAATTGATAGTACCCGGACCGCAAGTCAATCTTTGAGAAACATGTGGCACCTTGCAATTGATCAAATAAGTCATCTATTCTTAGCAGAGGATATTTGTTTTTGATTGTGACCTTGTTGAGTTGCCGGTAGTCAATACACATCCACAGCGATCCATCTTTCTTTCTTACAAACAAGACCGGTGCGCCCCATGGCGACACACTCAGCCAGATAAAACCTTTCTCTAGCAAATCCTTCAATTGTTTCTTTAGCTCTTTCAATTCTGCCGGTGCCATTCTGTAAGGTGGAATTGATATAGGTTACGTGTCTGGTATCACATCGATCCCAAAATCAATTCCCTGTCCGGTGGAATCCTAGGGAGTTCATCTGGAAAGACGTCCGGAAATTAATTCATAACTGGTACAGACTCAAGGCTAAGCGCCTCGGCATTGGTGTATGTGACCCGAACAAGATGATAGATACACCCCTTCTTGATCATCTTCGTGGCCTTAAGGTAGGAAATAAACCGACCTCTATGCACTACATTATCTTCCTTCCATTCAATTACGGGCTCATTAGGAAATTCAAGCATAATGGTTCTAGTCCGACAATCAAGTTTGGTAAAGCATGAATAAAGCCAATCCATTCCCATTATTACATCAAAGTCGACCATCCCTAACTCAATAAGATCGGTCGCGGTATCCCTACCCCGTACCGTAACAACACATCCCCTATAAACCCGAGCAACTGTAATAGACTCACTAACTGGGGTAGACACCAAAAAGGGCTCATAAAGTTGATCTGGCTCTATCCCAAATCCGATAGCAACAAAAGGGGTAACATACGACAAGGTGGACCCAAGGTTAATAAGTGCATACACATCATGAGATTGGACAGTCAGAATACCTGTAACAACATCTGGAGAAGCCTTTGTAGTCTGGCGACCACTCATAGCATAAAATCGACTGGGTCCTCCTGAACTCTGTGCACCACCCCTAGCTGCACCACACCTTGTGGGTGCTGGGGTACCTCGAGCTGGGGAAGGGGCTGAAGATGTAGCAGCTGCCTGGCTGGATAACTAAGTTGTGCCCCTACCCGCTCCTTGGCGGGATGCACGACTATGTCTCTAAATATGACCCCTCATCCCACATCCATAGCATATAGGTAACTCTAGATAGCAAGTCCCTGAGTGCATCTTCCCGCACCTGGGGCACGGGGACCTCTGCTATTGTTGGAACCTCTCTCCTGACCGACCCTGCTGATGGGATCCCTGCTGCCCTGACCGGGCCTTGCTGCTACCCTCTCTCTCCATTCTGTTCTTTAATTTATGGTTCTCTGTGGCCTGAGAAAATGCTACCATCTTCCCATAATTCATGACGGAATTCAATGCAGTCATAGAAGCCTCATTAATGGTCAAAGAATTAAGGCCCTGAACAAACCGGCGCACCGTAGCCTCCATTCTGGGCAACATATGAATGATATACTTGGACAAACGACCAAACTCCATGTGGTACTCCCACACACTTCTGTTACCTTGCCTCAAATTTTCAAACTCTGTCGCATGGGCTGCCCTTGTCTCAACGGGCAGGAAATGGTCAATAAAGGCATCAACAAACTCGCTCCACCTCGCCATAGGGTGCCCCTCCTCTCGGGAATCCTCCCACAACTCAAACCATGAATAGGCCACCCCTTTCAAGCAGTAGGCAGCCAACTCTACTCCTTCTGTCTCAGTTGCACGCATAACCCTGAGGGTCTTGTGCATCTCATCAATAAAATCCTGATGGTCTTCTTCTGGATTGGCACCTGTAAACACCAGAGGGTCAAACTGAAGAAATCTATTCACTCTGGAACTAGTATAATCCCCTTGCTAGCTGGATGAACTAGGCGCAACATTCGACCTCTGGGCTTGGGAGGCCACTAGCTGGGCCAACATCTAAATAGATCCCCTAAAATCCCCATTCAAAATACCAGAACCGGAAGCTGGAGCTAGAGGCGGGACAGGAGTATCAATGGGAGGGATAGTGGTACCCTCCACGGGTGTGGGAATTGGGGTAGTCTGCTCTGGAGTAGAAGAATCAGGCAGAGCGATAGCAGGGCGGCTACCCTCATCCACAGTATCAAGTAGTGAATCATCAGCCACTCCTGAGGTGGCATTGGCTCCTTGGCCAATTCTCGCTTTCTTTTTAGGTGCCATTTACTGAAAGATAGAACATTGCACTAATTAGAGAGGGACAGTTTCACCACACGATCCAGAACATCAAAGAAGGGTGTTATTCCTAAATGCCAAAGTAGCCTCCAACTTATAGATGTGGTCGACTACACACCGATAAGAAGGACTCTACTAGACACGGCTCCGAGACATCCTAGGACACTTCAAAACTTGGCTCTGATACCAAGTTTGTCATGACCAACCTCGGGAGCCGCGACCGGCGCTCAATCGAGTGAACCCAACTGAGCAAGCCTTACCATACACTTCCTACCCACCTCGATATGAATAAAGAAACCATACTTTTGTTTATCCATTTAGACGGGGAAAGACAACACATTCTACATTGATAGTTCATTTTAAACACCACATTAAACCGTAGATGAGTTAGTTTCCAAGATCCTCATAGAGTTACAATTTATAGGCAACATAAGTTTAGAATTACAACATGGTTCGTAGACCCATCCAACCCCCATGCATAACCCACACATTTGTCTACGGAGCCTCTAGGATACAAAAGATGAGTTTGACAATGCTGGCAACAAGGCCCCGGCTATACCTCAAAAGTGAAAGTCCACAATACAAAGATATACAATATAGCCCCTTGAAGGAGAAAGGGGCTCACCAAGATCTTTAGAAGAGGGATGCTTCGCTACACACGACCAGCACTATCCTCTATAGAGCCACCTACATTCATTTAAAAAGAATGTAGCACCCCCGGAAAAAGGGACGTTAGTACCATGGAATAGCACTAGTATGTATACCTAAACACCATCAAATTATAAAGAACTTTCATACACAAATAAGGAAATCACATGTATCACTTCAAAGCTTTAAACGATCACAACATTATCAACATGAAAGAATTACACAACCTTCACATCATGTTTCCATAGCCTTTAGTTGGGCATTTCATACTTTTCCACATCGTTCACATTACCACCGCTATCTTCAGCGAAGTCCGATCTCGACTCGATCGGCTAGGCCGTCTCCCGGAGACGTTACCAATATTCTATTCACACTTTCTAGTTTCAATCATCAATGCATAACCGCCATATGTATATGTTATGGCGTCCGATCACGGCCCGATCGGCTAGGCCGCCTTACCGAGGCGTTACCATTTTCCATTATTCATCTCACTCCAATATTTGGTTACACGTGTATTAGTTTACCGTCACTTGGAGCCATAATTTTCACATTCCACAATGTTCCCATTTTCAGCATTAGGTTTGTAATTCAAGAGAGTATGGCACACAAGAGCAAATAAGGTTGTAGGCATAGATGAGACTTCATGTAAATGGCACAACAACGCACTTCAATTTCAATCTAAGGTCTAAGCATTTCGATACATGGTTCATAGCCCTTGCATCTTTTCAAATTATCAAGAATAGCACGTTGATCAATTTGAGACTCAGTTTCCACGCCATTAAGGTTTCAACACCAAGTCAAGTGAAATATCAATCAATACAACAGTTCAATTTAATATTATCATACTCGCACAACCAACGATGAAGCTCATTTTTTAAAAGATGGGGTTTTATCCATACATACCTCAATAAAGCTTTCCTTATTCCTTACAAAATTCCGGAACTTTTAGCACTTCAATATATTGTGTAAGAATTACAAATTAAACCGAGAATTAGTGACGAGATTGAGCTTCTAGATTGTTTTGAGCATACTAAGTGCATTGTGATCTTAGGCCCCTTTGAGAGAAATTTCTATCACTTTATACCCCAATTGCTTTGTTTTTAGTTCACTACCTCCCAATATTCTATAGTGTGATATGCATGCAAGAAATTCATTCTTATACCCATGAAGTACTTCACTGGTGATCCCTTATTGCTAAGCATAGGAATAAGAGCTGAGGTAATGAAGTCTTACCTCTTGGGATGAAGATTTAGGTGACCTCACTTGATTATATTCAAATATTTGGCAAGGTTTCACGGAGTAATTTGATGGGAAGCACTTCCCTCTCTAAGACCCCCCTCTCTCTCTCTCTCTCTCTCTCTCTAAAAGCATCAGGAAATATGCCTAAAATGAGTTATAACACCGAATATATCGATAAGGGGTCGAGTTTAAAATTTAGAAAATTGGAGCCCCGAGTCAGGTCTGCGATCGCATTTGCGATCGCAAAGTGGAAATGCGGCCCGCAGAATGGACCGCAAAAGTGCTCCCAAAATTTGAGTATTCTGTCTGGGTATGCGTTATAAATGCGGTCCGCATACCCGTTCTGCGGTCGCATAATGCGCCCCAGAACTACTCCTTACAAAACCATAAGGAAATTATGCGACGACTATGCGGTCCGCATATCGATTATGCGATCGCATAATGGACCGCATATTTAACCTCAAATTTGACTAACACAGTGATTCACTTTGTGGTGACTATTCCCTCTATGCGGTCCGGTTACCTGATATGCGACCGCATTCTTGACTGCAAAATCGCACTTCTCTGGAAATTCACGGGGCCTTACAGCTTGGTTGAGTTAGAAGGATTCAGTACTGACGGTTTAGTTTTGTGCAAATGGAATTCGTTGAGTTCTTGATGGTTTCTACCACGGTTAGAGATGTACATTTTTTAGGAGCATGGGATGTGTAGTGATTTTCTTCCAGATGGGATTAATGGAAAGTTCTTGGCTAGTGAGAACGAAGTTACTTGTGGCTCGGAAGGATATGAAGTTCTCATGTTTATCCTAGGATGGTATGGTATATGTGGTGTGTTGTGTAGGATTGAGATTTGCATGTGTAAGGTCACGGTTCAGTTTTGAAAGGAAGGTCACAAATTCTTAGGTAGCATGGACAGTTCAGATGACTAGATAAATGAGATCACTGATTGGTGTGGCTTGATGAGGGTATACATTTTAGAAAGGGCGATGTGTTTGAGTTGAGGATACTTCATTATTATTGCGACACTCTCTTGTTGGATCGACTACTGATATTCGAGTTTTCTTGGTAGCACAGAAGAATTATAGGAGTACCTCTCATGGGATATTGGGTATTAGAGGTGTGTTGTATATTCGGGCGGTGAAATTGGGATCAGATATGGTGATTCATGTGCTTTATGGACTTGGACACTTGGAGTTCTCATAAACAGGTTAGGTTGTGGTTGTGGGCCGCGTATATCGGTCTAGTGTGGTAACTATTGGAGGTTTAGAGACCCGAGTGGATCCTTGTTGCTTAGTAAGCTAGATTTTGGTGTGATATTGGGTATGGACTGGTTGTTTCCATGTCATGCTATTCTGGACTATTACGCTAAGACGGCAACATTGGCTATGCTGGGAATGCCACGGATTGAGTGGAGAGGTTCGATGGATTATGTTCCCAGTAGGGTGGTTCCATTTTTGAAGACCCAGCGGATGGCTGGGAAGGGTTATCTTTCTTATTTGGCCTTTGTGATGGATGTCAGTATAGAGACTCCTACCATTGATTCAGTTCCTATGGTGAGGGATTTTCCGGATGTGTTTCCTGCTGTCGGCATGTCATCGGACAGGGGTGTTAATTTTGATATTGATTTGGTGCCGGGCACCGTATCGTATGGCCCCGGTAAATTTAAAGGAGTTGATGGAGCAGCTTTAGGAACTCCTTGATAAGGGGTTCATTGGTAGGCCAATATGGATGTGTGTTCTACATCAAGTCGGCTTGGTTGACTCCGAGTTGTATTGTCGAGGGATGTGTTGATTTGATTATTATTGAGATTATTAGTGATCTGGGGAGATCTATGAGTTACATTTCCATGTTGTGAGGCGTTGGCACATGTGGTGCGGTTTTATTGGGGTCTCTCACTGGAATTCGAGCGGGAAGAGTATTGGGTATTGCTCGGCGGATGGCGTATCGGTTGAGTCCCTTTGGTTTGTGTAATGTTATGTCAATTGGTTCACCGTGGTTATGATGATTTGCTTTGGTTCTAGACATCAAACTGTGCGCAGTTGTCGATTTTAAGCATAGTGACTTGAGGTGTTTCATGTGGACCAGTGTTTGGATAGGATCGCGTATTGCAGTGAAGTTATGACCCTTTGGGTTAGATTCGTATGTTCTGTTTCTACGATGTGTGATGGGTTTCCAGTATTGTGTTGTGGTGATACTGGTGAGCTTGCGGTACAACTCTCTCATTTGAGTCATTTTCATGATTTGAGTATGTTCGGATTGTTGCTTATTGGTGCGCGGATTGCACGAGTTGTGGATTTAGTTTGTATTTATGTGTAATGTCACCAGAGTAGTTGTGTTGGATTAGATGAGATCATTGGGATCTATAATGAATACAAACGGATTCAATTTCAGCATGTTGGAAGGATAATATCGATGTTCGGCTTAGAAATTACCATGGTCCTTGCCAAAAGAGAAGTGGCTTTACGAATGGTTAATCTGAGAAATGGTTATTACTTTCTACGTGTTTCATTTATCATTGGCAGTATACGAAAGTGTTAGAATGAGGCTTTATTTGATAAAAGGCTTATTATCGAAATTCGAATGTTTTTAGCAACTGCTGTGATTAGAAGTTATCGCTACAAGTGTTTGAGTTATGTGGTATATCATGTAATTGCACCTGAGGTTGCAGGTATGGGTTATTACATCTTGTTCAGGCTTATTCAGAGCATAAATGTGAGATTCTAATCTTGTAGATGATTTCAGAAGTGGAAATGTGGTTCTAAGGTTTTTGGGCTAGGTTGGATTGCAAAATTTCGGTCACATTGTGTTATCGGACCTATATGAGGTAGGGTTATATGGGATCACCCCCGGGTATGTGCATGGGAAGGTATCACATCGATTTGATGGTTTTCGGAACAACTCTAGGGACATTCGAGGACGAACGTATGTTTAAGTGAGGGAGGATGTAACGACCCGACTGGTTGTTTTGAGCTTTTGCACTTCGCTCGACAGTTCTCAGGCATGACTAGTCTCGTATGATGTATTATAACTTATGTAAATTGTCGGTTTTAATTTTCAGGGTAATCGAAATGAATTTGGAAGAACAGTTCTCAGTTTGAAGCTTAAAATCTTAAATGTTTGACCAAATTTTGACTTGTTAGTATATGATCTCGGATTGAAATTTTTATGATTTGGTTAGCTCTGTAAGGTGATTTGGGACTTAGGAGCGTGATCGAAATGTATTTTGGAGATCCGTGGAAGGTTTAGGCTTGAATTGGCGAATTGGAATTTTGGCATTTTCTGGTTGATAGGTGAGATTTTGATATAGGGGTAAGAATGGAATTCTGGAAGTTGGAGTAGGTCCTTTGTGTCATTTGTGACATGTGTGCAAAATTTCAGGTCATTCGGACGAGGTTTGATAGACTTTTTGATCGAAAGCGAAATTTGGAAGTTTTTGGAGTTCTTTGGCTTGAATCCGTGGTTGATTTGATGTTTTGATGTTGTTTTGAGTGTTCTGGAGGTTGGAACAAGTTTTAATGATGATATGAGATGTGTTGGCATGTTTGGTTGAGGTCCCGAGGCCTCGGGTGAGTTTTGAGGTGGTTTCCGACCATTTGTAGGCCATTTTTAGTTGCTGGTTTTTGGCTTCAGAGGTGTACAATGCGTTAGCATAGATCTGACCGTGTTAGCATAGAGAAAATTTGGAAAAATGGAGTTGTGCTATGCGATCGCGTAAGTCTTCCCGCGATCGCATAGAGTAAAATCTCTGCTGCACTGACCCGATTTTGGAAGCTTATATCTCACAATCTATAAGGAATTTGAAGATGATCCAAAGTGAAAGTTGTAGCCCTTAATGTCTAGTTTTTAAAAAATGAAACCAATTGTAATTTGGAGTTTTGTACAAAAAGATATAACCATTATACTAGAGGTTGTCCAGAAGAGTTGGAGAAGGCTGTTGGAAAAATTTGTTCTACGCGATCGCGGGGGAATGGCGGCGATCACATAGGGTAAAAGAAGGGTTGGAAAATTTTGTGCTTCTCTATCGCATTAGTTTGTCCGCGATAACATAGAGTAAATGCCTGGGCAGATTATAAAGTACTCTATTTCGAGGATTTTGACCATTTTTGCATTTTTGGAGCTATGGAGCTCGGATTGAAGAGATTTTTGAAGGAATTTTCAGAGGATTGATTGGGGTAAGTGTTCTTCACTCAAATTTGGTTAAATTTCATGATTATGCCTTGATTCTTATCATTTAATTTATGAATTTGGGGTGAACATTGGGGAAAATGAAGGAAGGTTTGGAGAGTTGATTTTGGGGATTTGGATGGCCATTAGATGTCGGATTTTGGTGAATTTGATATGGGTAGACTCGTGAGTGAATGGGTTTTCCATTTTCGTGATTTTTATCAGATTTCGAGACGTGGACCCGGGGGCCGGGTTTGAGCCAATTTCGGAATTTTTGAGTTAATTTGATTATTTTCGCTTGGGCTTTGTTCTTTTCAGTATATTGATGATAATATACTGCTATTGGTTAGATTTGGAGCATTTGGAGGCTGATTTGAGAGGCAAAGTACATCGTGAGCTATAGTTTGGACCGATTTGAGGTAAATAATGATTGTAAATGTTTGCCCTGAGGGTATGAAACCCCGGATTTCACATCATTGTGCTACTTTGAGGTGATGCACACGCTAGATGATGAGCATGGGGTCGTGCACCATTGTGGATTGTGACTTAGTCCGTCCCGTATGACTGTTAAACCGCGTATTAGGTTGAAAAATGTTTGATATCATTTTGTTTGAAAACCATCTGTACACCCCCAGTAAGCGCGGGTACCCAGTGTGAATGATATGATGTCGCCCGAAGGGCTGTTGTTGTTTCATGTTGTTGCCCGAGGGGCTATTCTTGATTCATGTTATGTCCGAGGGGCTAATTGCGAGTGATTGTGAGGTAGCCCGAGGGGCTGGTTCTGTTCATATTATGCCAGAGGGGCGGTTTATGGTACATGTTTTGCTCGAGGGGCTGTTTACATTTTCTATCATTTATACTCACTGTTTTATCACTCGTTTGAAACCATTGAAAGTTATTTTAAAAGAGTTTTATTGAAACTGAGCTTGATTTACGAAGTAAATGATTTGTGTACTGTTTTGAAAAAGATCTACATTTGTTGTAGTATTATGACGTGGTTTACGTGTTTTCTTACTACTCAGATTTCATTTACTTTTATTACTTATTGAGTTAGCATACTCACATTACTCCCTGCACCTTGTGTGCAGATTTAGGCATTTCTAAATCTGATAGCGGGTGCTGATTGTTTAGTGGCAGAGTCATCGGAGTTAGCGAGGTAGCTACCCGACGTTCGCAGCACTGCTTTTCTTCCTCTTGTCTTCCTTAGGCTATATTTAGTACATTTTTAGACTCTTTGTTGTATTCAGACCTTAGTAGATGCTTGTGACTTGTGACACCCCAATGTCGGGCTTGTGTATTTATTCTGCACTGTTCATTTAGACTTACATTATGAGATATCTGATTAATTAAAGGCTTAAAAATGATTGTTATTGATTAAATAGTTAATTCGGGAGTTGTGTCGGTTGGCCTAGTTTCACGATAGGTTCCATCACGACCGGGTTGGTTTTGGGGTCATGACACAGTCTAAGACGTTTATTTGCAATGCTATTAGTATATTGTAACCCCGCTAATCCAAGATAATTATGGGAACGATTTGAAAGATCCATGTTTGAAGATTTCTCAATTATACCAAACAAACAAACAACATTCGTTATTTGGTCCTAAATCAAATAAATGATATATTACATTCAATGGGACGGAGTGTAAATGAATTTAAACTCATATCAGAAACTTTCACATCTTCTGCATCTTCCACAATAACACAAGAGGCTAGAGACTGTAAGGCCCCGAAAAATTTCGCTAAGCAACCTAGGATTTCGTGGTGCCATGTAGGCTTATTAAACTATGTTATGTGTTATTAACATGGTGGGCATTGTCACACCTCCTTTCGGCCCGCGCCCTTTCGGGGTCCGGAGGGAGTTTTTCCAATTAAAGGACAATCGAACGGGATTTGTTTATTTATTTTCAGAGTCTCCACTTGGGAGATTTAGGGTGTCCCAAGCCACCAATTTAATCCTGAATCAAGGAAAAGAATGACTCTTTATTACAGTCTGCGTACCAGAAATTTGGATAAGGAATTCTGTTAACCCGGGAGAAGGTGTTAGGCATTCCCGAGTTCCGTGGTTCTAGCACGGTCGCTCAACTGTCATATTCGGCTTGTTTATCTGATTTTATACAAATATGAACTTATGTGCCAATTTTAACTTTTTACCACTTTATTATTATTATTTTAAAAGAATGTGAACATTGTTTAAAACACGTCTTTGGATTACGTCACATGAAATGCACCCGCAATCCGGAACACATTTTTATTCAATGTTTTGGGATTTGGATTTGGGTCGCATGAAATGCAAACCCAAGTTTAAGAGAGTAAATTATGAAACATGCGCCTAAAGAGACTATCGTGTTATTATTCTGGGAAGGCCGTGAAATTTGCTAAACGGCCCGTCCCGAAAACTAAGTACTTTAATATATACATTTAACGAGGGCCCCTCAATTTATGTGTTTTGTTTAGCGAGGCTCATCTCATTCGTTATTCTAGAAGGATATCCTAAAGCAGCTATATATATTTTTTTTATATTTTTTTTTCGTCCGTCTCTAAATGGAAGAAGAAAAGGTCCTACTTTATTTACATGCTTGAAAAGACCATCATTTATTTCACGGATTCAAGCAAACACAACCAGAAAATTGCAATCAAACTTTGCGCGAAAGGAAGTTGTTTCATGCCTCATTCTATAAGCCGATACTACTGAAGCTGAAATTATAACTAAATACGGAATTGACAGACAATACGCATTCAAAAGGGACAAAGTATCTTATAACTAATTTAAACCCACATTGTTAGACGAAATGAACCGTTAGGACTAATTGTTTTCAACTACTTGAAGCTAAGCCAACCTTAATTACTAATGGTTACGAAAGTTACTTAACTTGCTTGTTAACTTGAATAACCTATTGGGTTAGGGTTCTTATTCTTTCTACATTTCTTGAATCGCGCCACAAGTATGTCAAGCCTACGGATTCTATAAATTTAAGGGCGTGAATTCATACTATGTTCCTATCTGATTATATGACACTCGAAGCAAACCGTCAATGACTTTGTCAACTAACTATTGCAATACTAAAGCTATGGAGACATACTTTCAACTTGAAACTGAAATCAACATGAGATCTACATTATTTCGGATTTTTGCCTTTTAGACAAAATGCTGAGTCAAACAAACTCTAATTATATTGAAAGCTATGGCCAGACAATTACCCATTGAAACAAAATCCGAACAAACCCAGACATGATTCTAATGGAATACATGAACTATTATACACAGCTTAACATTCAATATACAACTAAAGCAAATTCGAAAGAGGCACTTCAACTCTTCATTTCTATACTCAGGTTTCAATTTTCAGCCTACATTGACAGTGTATCAGTTGTGTACCTGAGATTGGAAACAAGAACAAGAAGAGGAAGAAGATCAGCAACAGCAGCTGGGCAGCAGTAAGGCAGTAATAAC
The DNA here is from genome assembly GCF_000393655.2 of Nicotiana sylvestris. Taxonomy (NCBI): domain Eukaryota; kingdom Viridiplantae; phylum Streptophyta; class Magnoliopsida; order Solanales; family Solanaceae; genus Nicotiana; species Nicotiana sylvestris. The sequence goes on from NC_091064.1 coordinate 110,911,436, forward strand.
AACAGCAACAAGCAAACGGACAGCAGTAACACAGCAGTAACAAAACAGCAACAGCAGTTCCACAATAACAGTAGCTCAACGAACAACCAATAACAACTTTAATAGCAATAAAACCAGAAGCAGTCCAGCAGCATACACAAACCCAGAGTACAGTAGTAACCCAGCAGGGAAACCAGAATACCCCACTGAAATAGTAACAACCCAACTAGATAACAGACTTGACAGAAAATAGCTTGACAATCAAACAATCGGACTTAGCAAAACAGCTTGAAAAACCCAACCATATCCAACCAAACAACTGACCAGCCCCCCCCCCCTTTTTGCCTTTTAAGACTATCAGCTTTTCTCTCTCAATTGCCGACCCCTCATCAGTAAAAAAAATGAGTTCATTTATAGGTCCAAAAGACCTTCACAGGACTGCCTCGTATCCAGACTCTCCTGCCCATACCCTTCAACTTCCCATGCCTAAGTATCTTCTTGATGCAAGTCATTTGGTTCCCCACTATAGCATGATTGTCATATTGATTCATTCAAGAGTCATGGGCTTTATTAGATTATTTATTTTAAACCCATGTTCTTGTGTTGTGCACCCCACTAATACTAGATTAATAGTATTTTTCATTAACCAACCGACAGTCCACTAATCCTAAGCATTTATCAGTCTTTGACACCCCAAATTAACCCTAAAGTCGCTGATTATTACTGCCTTACCCCACCCCCTTCACATCGTTGAGTCTGTCAGCTATAACCATTTTAATCCTAATTCGAACCTCACCAACTAACAAACTACAACCTATAATTAGTTTACCACTGGATTTAGACAACTATTTAATCAGAATCAGACAGTATGAATCAAGTTGTTGCCTTTCAAGACTGTAAAACACAAACGACAATATGTATCGAATCGACTTTGCGAGTTATAGCGTATACTAATCAGTCGACAACAAAAGAAGGCTAAAACAGAACACACAGGTGATTCATGTGTTTTCGGACAAAACATGGAACTTATGAAACTTAATTATTCGACGACGTTACTCAAATTGACTATACGAACAATTACATGTAACAACCAATCGACAAACAATATAGACTAAACAGGCCACCAAATTATTTCAATTTTCGGGACACTTAGCAGGGAGCTTACGAAACTTAACTATTCGACGACATTAGTCGAAGCGAATAGATATCTCATAACATACACTTAATACTGAATAGAAGGAAAGAAAAGAAAATTACCTCGGAAGCTTAAGCATCAAAAACGACCCAGGCCTGAACCGAACTCATTAGGGTATGAGGGAGATTCGAACGAAACCAACGTTGATTAGGGTATAAGGGATGTCAGGGGAGTGACTGGTGTGAATTTGGGACTCATTAGGTGATTTAGGGTTTTGGCTCAAATCTTTGATCGAAGATTCGAGAACCCTGGAGATGATTTGAAGTTAAGTGACCAGGAATTCGTGCTCAGGGTGGTTTGTAGGTTCAATGGTGTAGCTATGGTGACCGGTGGCGTTGTTGCCATCGGGTTTACGTTGAAGGGGAGCTATGGCGGCTACTAAGGTTTTGGGGGGGTGTTTGGGATCGTCTCTGAGAGAGACGATGAAACAGGGGGGTGTTTCGATAGGGGGCGGGGTAACAGGGTTAGGCTTATATACGACTTAGGGGGGTTAGATCCTGGCCATTGGATCAGGTGAGATCGATGGCCAGGATCTATTCACTAAAGGGGGACGACGTCGTTTGGGCGTAGTGGTGGGTGAGACTGGGTATGGGAATGGATCGGGTCAGGTCAACGGGTATAGGGGAGAGCCTGGAGCCGTTGGATCAATGGAGATGGACGGCTCAGATTGGAGACGCCAATACGACGTCATTTGGAGGCGTCTCTGTAAGACTGGCTTGGGCTGGGTCAGTGCAATGGGTTTGGGCCTGGTTTGTTTAATTCATGCCTGGCCCAAACCGAATTTCCTGGTATTTCATCCCTTTTTCCCTTTCCTTTGATTACCAAAATTAAAACAAAATCCTAAATAAATTGTAAAAATCATAAATAAAATTACACACATTTCTGACACCCATAGCAATTAACCCACAAATTAAAAATACAATCATACAATGAAAGATGCCTATACCTATTTTTGTGATTTTCTTTCTTTTAAAATAAAACATGGTTTAATTGACTCCAAAATGCACAATTAAATCTTGAATGCGCATGCAACATGTATTTATACATACATATATATATATATATATATATCAATCACAACAACGACAAGCTTTTACGGACCAAATAATTACCAAAATGTCACGTAAATTCTAAAAATCGTACACAGATGGATTTTGTTTTATTTTTTGATTTCTTTTGGAGTAATTTCCGTGAAGCAAAAATCACGTGCTCACAGCTGCCCCTCTTTGTCCGAAAGCACAAAGAGCTTTCACGCAAAGATAAAGTGAGCGGATACGAGTGATTTTTGCCCTGTTGGAGTACTCCGTGTAAAGCATTTTTTGAAAAAAGATTTAACCGAACCTTTGCTTCAAAGGTCTCCTACATATCCCTGGCTAAAAGGGAATCAGGTTAATGTAGATCGGGAAGTTTTGGTAGCTGGGACTACCATGTGACTGTAATATTTGTTGTTACTGCTATTGTATGTTGTTACTACTGCTCTACCGGTCTCCTTATTTCACCGTGCTAAAAAGAAAACAAGATGCTAGACTAGACTAGGGATCACAAGATCTTATCTATCTTCAAACTTGTTCTTGATGTCTTGCTTTCTTGTCGGATGGTGTTTCTTCCGGTGCTTCTCTTTTCTGACAATTGCTGGTGATGACACTGGCCTTTTGCTTTTCCGAATACCAGTATTCATCATTTTGTTCTGTCCGCTGAGGATGCATCTTTCTTCATTCTGCTGGGGATTTTTGTTGTAACCTTCTGCCTTCCGGTGGGTTACTGCTTGATCTTGAAAGATGTTCCTCTGTTCTACAGGCGGGCTTCTGACTTCTTCATTCTTCAACACATAACAACCTCCGTTCTACAGGCGGGCTCCTGACTTCATCATCTTGAATTTAACAACCTCCGTTTTACAGGCGGGCTCCTAACTTCTTCTATCTTGAATTTGACGACCTCCGTTCTATAGGCGGGCTCCTGACTTCTTCAACTTCAACATATGACAACCTCCGTTCTACAGGAGGGTTCCTGACATCATCAATCTTCGACATATAACAACCTCTATTCTACAGGCGGGCTCCTGACTTCATCATTTTTCAACATATAGCAACCTCCGTTCTACAGGCGGGATCCTGACTTCATCATCTTGAACATATAACAACCTCTGTTCTACAGGCGGGCTCCTGACTTCATCAATCTTCAACATATAACAACCTCCGTTCTACAGGCGGGCTCCTGAATTCTTCAACTTCAACATATGACAACCTCCGTTCTATAGGCGGGTTCCTGACTTCATCAATCTTCGACATATAACAACCTCCGTTCTACAGGCGGGCTCCTGACTTTATCATTTTTCAACATATAGAAACCTCTGTTCTACAGGCGGGCTCCTGACTTCTTCATCTTTGACATACAACAACCTCCGTTCAATAGGCGGGCTCCGGACTTCATCAATCTTCAACATATAACAACCTCCGTTCTACAAGTGGGCTCCTGACTTCTTCATTTTTCAACATATAACAACCTCCGTTCTATAGGCGGGCTCCTGACTTCTTCATCTTCGACATACAACAACCTCCGTTCTACAGGCGAGTTCCTGACTTCATCATTTTGAACATATGACAACCTCCTTTCTACAGGCGGGCTCCTGACTTCTTCATTTTTCAACATATAACAACCTCTGTTCTACAGGCGGGCTCCTGACTTCTTCATCTTCGACATACAACAACCTCCGTTCTATAGGCGGGCTCCTGACTTCTTCATCTTGAACATATAACAACCTCCGTTCTACAGGAGGGCTCCTGACTTCTTCAACTTCTTAAAATTTAATTCAGCCTCCATTCTCCAGGCGGGCTCCTGACTTCAACAACTTCTTAAAATTTAATTCAGCCTCCGTTCTCCAGGTGGGCTCCTGACTTCAACAACTTCTTATATTCTAACTCCTCCATTCTTCAGGCGGGCTCCTGACTTCAACAACTTTCTCAAAATAATTCAGCCTCCATTCTCCAGGCGGGCTCCTGACTTCAACAACTTTTCTCAAAAATAATTTAGCCTCCGTTCTCCAGGCGGGCTCCTGACTTCTACAACTTTCCTAAAAATAATTCAGCCTCCGTTCTCCAGGCGGGCTCCTGACTTCGGCAACTTCTTAAAATAAATCAGCCTCTATTCTCCAGGCGGGCTCCTGACTTCGGCAACTTCTTAAAATAAATCAGCCTCTATTCTCCAGGCGGGCTCCTGGCTTCAACAACTTTTCTCAAAATAATTTAGCCTCCGTTCTCCAGGCGGGCTCCTGACTTCTACAACTTTCCTAAAAATAATTTAGCCTCCGTTCTCTAGGCGGGCTCCTGACTTCCACAACTTCTTAAAATAAATCAGCCTCAATTCTCCAGGCGGGCTCCTGACTTCAACAATTTTTTTTCAAAAATTTATCACCTCCATTCTCCAGGCGGGCTCCTGACTTCAACAACTTCTTATTGAGAGAAAAGTTTCGTAATGAGAGAAAATTTTCTACCCCAGTTTGATAATATGCTTTGTGACTCTGTCTTCCTGTGGTCAATAATATTTCTTTTCCCTGTTTCAAATCAAAGAAAAATTTGTTAGTTTAACATGAGGCGAGTGGTCGTGCCACTTCTGCTGAGGATGGTTTTCCCCTTTTCTTTTCCTTGCATTGCTATAAAACTTGCTAGGGAGAATATTGATTGCTGGGGCTGATATTCCCGCTGGGGATGGTTGTCGTTTCTCTTCCTTCCCCACTCCGTGTCGTCCGACCATTGTGGAGCTTAATCGAGAATCTGTCAGAGTTGTCCTTGTATCTCGCAAATCTGCTACGGATCATCTTGGAATTTGATCCATAACTTCCCTTGGAAATTTGGGCCTCTTAGGATCTAGACCCATTCATCATTTGGTCTTGCGACAAACTTCTTTTCGTTTTGTCGCCTTATCTTTGGCTTGTCCCTTTCGTATTTCGCCTTGCACCATTTTGGCAATTGGTAGTAAACTCTGAAAATTTCAAAAATAAACTGTTGGGGGAGAAATAAAATCTTTTAAACCAAGAAATGAAAGAGTGATAAAAAAGATAGAAAAAGAAGTCTTTCTGAACAAACGCTAGGGGACAGAGAAAAGAAAAGAACTTATCTGAATGATATAACCAATCCCAACGATCATGTCGTGCATTCCAGATCGATCAAACCAGTCTATTTGTATCGATCAATCTTTCGGATGGCCTCATCTCGCTAGGGATAAATGAATATTCGACTTTTGTCAAAGGCGGACCCTTTCCGCCAATCTTGCCTTGTCGCATCATAGTGCCCTTCGAGGGGTTTTCACTAATAAGACTCTCTCATTTCTCTCAACTCCCGTCGTCTCATGGTGCCTGTGAAGGTTTTCACCAATAAAACTCTCTCATTTTATTTTATTTTTCAACTGGGGATTGGAGCGTGTCGATACGACGCTCTTTGTTGGGGATTCTTTTAGCTATCAATTCGTTTCCAGTTTATGATCATCTTCTCTGTTGGGGATCAGAGTGTTGTTCCCGACTTCCACGTGCATGAACTTGGCACTTCTCGAATACTGATCGGGAGGTCTTTTTTGGACATCAATATGGGTTTTTTGTGTATGGCTAAAAAAAGGGAAAAGGGGTATCAAAAGGCTCAAAATAATTTTGACGGGTAAAACATTACAACTATTGGAATCAAACTTTCTTTCCCAAAATTATAAACACAACTTCTGCCCCAGTTTTCTTGCTTGGGGATTCTTATTTTTGTTACACTATGACCGAGCCGTGAGGCGCCTACGTATCCTTCTTTGAGGAATCAGGTCAAACGTAGTTCCCACGTTCTTTGTTTTTTTTCTTTCTTGTGATTTTTCTTTTGTCTTTATCAGTGTTTTTCTCTCTTTTTATATTTTATTTTAATTACTGATTCCAAAAGAGGGATATGAAAGAATAAATGAGGCTCAAAAGGGAAAGCAAGGTTAAAGTGTTTTGATAGAAGAAAGAATTGCCTCCGTCATTTCATTCTCCGATAAATGCCAATCCACAAACAAATATCAATTACAATCAAAAGGGATCACACATAATATCTCTTAACTGTGTCGGAATTGATAGCCATGTCGACGCATTTTCCTTCGATATCTATTAAACATAGAGTGCCATTGGACAATACTCTGGTTACAATGAATGGTCCTTGCCAATTCGGGGCGAACTTGCCCTTTGCTTCCGTTTGGTGTGGCAGGATTCGTTTCAACACTTGTTGCCCACTTCAAATTTTCTAGGGCGCACCCTCTTGTTGTAGGCTCTTGCCATTCTCCTTTGATATAACTGGCCATGACACACAGCTGCCAATCTCTTTTCATCAATCAAGCTCAACTGTTCCAAACGGGTTTTGACCCACTCATCATCATCAATCTCAGCCTTGGCGACAATCCGAAGGGATGGAATTTCCACTTCCGCTTGTATCACTGCTTCAGTTCCATACACCAACAAATAAGGGGTTGCACCTACTGAAGTCCGGACGGTAGTGCGATAACCCAACAATGCGAATGGTAATTTTTCATGCCATTGCCTGGATCCTTCTACCATCTTCCTCAGTATCTTCTTGATGTTCTTGTTGACCGCTTAAACAGCTCCATTTGCCTTGGGACAATATGGTATGGAATTACGGTGTGTAATCTTAAACTGTTCGCATACTTCTCTCATCAAACTGCTATTAAGATTAGCACCATTGTCCGTGATTATCACTTTCAGGATCCCAAATCTACAGATGATATGGGAATGGACAAAATCCACCACTGCCTTCATGGTTACTGACTTGAAAGTTTTGGCTTCAACCCACTTAGTAAAATAATCGATGGCCACCAGAATGAACCTGTGACCGTTCGAAGCTGCCGGCTCAATAGGCCCAATGACGTCCATCCCCCATGCCACAAATGGCCACGGTGCTGACATTGTGCGCAATTCCGTTGGTGGAGAATGAATTAGATCGCCGTGTATCTGACACTGATGGCATTTCCGCACGAATTTGATACAATCATGCTCCATGGTGAGCCAATAATACCCTGCTCGAAGAATCTTCTTCGCCAATACATATCCGCTCATATGGGGCCCACAAACTCCAGCATGTACCTCTGTCATAACCGTCGTGGCTTGACTGGCGTCTATACATCTCAGCAATCCCAAATCTGTGGTTCTCTTGTATAACACTCCTCCACTGAGGAAGAAACCACTAGACAATCGCCGAATGGCTCTTTTTTGGTCTCCGGTGGCCTGCTCCGGGTATATCCCCATCCTGAGATACTCTTTGACGTCATAAAACCATGGCTCACCATCCACTTCTTCCTTTATCATGTTGCAATAGGCATGTTGATCGTGAACCTGGATGTGCAATGGGTCAACATGAATTTTGTCTGGGTGGTGCAACATTGATGCTAAAGTGGCCAATGCATCGGCAACCTCATTGTGAACTCTCGGGATGTGTCTGAACTCTACTGATCGAAATCGCTTGCTCAGATCGTGCAAACATTATCGATATGGTATGAGCTTCAAATCTCGTGTTTCCCATTCACCCTAAATTTGATGCACCAGGAGGTCCGAGTCTCCCAAGACCAAGACGTCCTGGACATCCATGTCTGCCGCTAATCGCAAACCCAAAATGCATGCCTCATACTCAGCCATGTTGTTGGTACAATAGAAACGCAGTTGAGCTGTAACAGGGTAATGATGTCCTGTTTCAGAAATAAGCACTGCTCCTATTCCAACTCCCTTCGCATTTGCGGCTCCATCAAAGAAAAGCTTCCAACCGGGTTCCTCATGTAACTCCAACTCATCTATCTGCATTACTTCCTCGTCGGGAAAATACGTCCTCAACGGCTCGTATTCCTCGTCAACAGGATTCTCTGCCAAGTGATCTGCCAACGCTTGGGCCTTCATGGCTGTCCTCGTCACATAGACGATATCGAACTCCGTGAGTAATATTTGCCATTTTGCTAAACTTCCTGTGGGCATAGGTTTTTGGAAAATATACTTTAATGGATCCAAACGGGAAATGAGATAAGTAGTATATGAGGATAAATAATGTTTCAACTTCTGGGCCACCCAGGTTAGGGCGCAACATGTCTTCTCGAGTTGAGTGTACTTAACCTCATATACTGTAAACTTCTTGCTGAGATAATAGATGGCTTGCTCTTTTCTTCCCGTAATGTCGTGTTGCCCCAACATGCAACCAAAAGAATTCTCCAAGACCGTCAGATAAAGAATTAACGGTCTTCCCGTCTCAGGGGGAACCAATACAGGTGGATTTGATAAATATTCTTTGATCTGGTCGAATGCCACCTGGCATTCCGCCGTCCATCCTATTGCAGCATCCTTCTTCAATAGCTGAAAAATTTGTTCACAGGTTGCTGTGAGTTGAGCAATAAATCTGCTGATGTAATTCAACCTTCCCAACAGACTCATTACTTCTGTCTTGTTCTTCGGCGGTGGCAACTCTGGGATAGATTTGATTTTTGATGGATCCAGTTCAATACCTCGCCGACTGACAATGAATCCCAAAAGCTTCCCAGATGGAACACCAAATGCGCATTTGGCCGGGTTGAGCTTAATATCATACCTTCGAAGTCTTTGAAAGAACTTCCTTAGGTCTGCTACGTGGTCTTCCTGATGCTTGGACTTTATGATTACATCGTCTACGTACACTTCAATTTCTTTGTGTATCATGTCATGAAACACAGTGGTCATTGCTCTCATGTACGTTGCCCCAGCATTCTTCAAACCAAATGGCATTACCCGGTAGTAATAAGTTCCCCACGGCGTAATGAAGGCTGTCTTTTCCGCATCTTCCTTATCCATCAGAATCTGATGATACCCAGCATAGCAATCCACAAAAGATCCGATCTCACGCCTGGCACAATTGTCGATCAAGATATGGATGTTGGGTAAAGGAAAGTTGTCTTTAGGGCTTGCCCTGTTCAGATTGCGGTAGTCGACGCACACCCTGATCTTTCCATCTTTCTTTGGTACCGACACCACATTAGCCAACCAATCAGGATATCGAGTGACACGAATAACCTTTGCTTGTAGCTGCTGTCACACCTCCTTTTTCCTCCCCCCGAGGGTACAAAGAGTTTTTCCAATTAAAAGACAATCGAAACGGGATTTGTTTATTTATTTCAGAGTCGCCACTTGGGAGATTTAGGGTGTCCCAAGTCACCAATTTAATCCCGAATCGAGGAAAAGAATGACTCTGTTTAACAGTCTGCGAACCAGAAATCCGGATAAGGAATTCTGTTAACCCGGGAGAAGGTATTAAGCATTCCCGAGTTCCGTGGTTCTAGCACGGTCGCTCAACTGTTGCATTTAACTATTATCTGATTTTTACATGAATAACCTATGTGCTGATTCTACTTTTTATTGCTTTTACATATACATATTTATTCGAGAGAGTGAACGCCGTTTAAAGTATGTTTTCGGATTGCGCCGCATCAAATGAACCCGCAATCTTAGGCACACTTTATTCAACGTCTTAGGATTTGGATTCGGGCCGCATAAAATGCCCACCCATATTTAGGAATGTAATTTACTAAAGTCGCGCCTAAAGATTCTAGCGCGTTATTATCTTTTGGGAGGGCCGTGAAATTCGTTAAACGGCCCTTCCCGACTTAAAAAAAATTCTTAAACCTTTACTGAGGGTCCTGCAATTTTTATTTATTATTATTTTTTTTGTTTTTTATTTGACGAAGCTCGTCTCATTTATTTATTTATTTATTTATTTATTTATTAAAAGGAAGGAAAGTAACTACATTTCTATTATTATTTATCTCTAAATAAAGAAAAATCCTGGTTAATTACATACTAAAAAAAACCATAACTTATTTAATTAATAGATTACAACAGATGTTAACGAAAATTATACTTGAACTTGTAAAAATGGAAAATTATTTCACGCCTTATTCCATAAGCTAATGTTACTAAAAATGGAATTATGTATATATAAAAAAACATACAAGATTGACTAACGTTACTACAATTAGCCATTTTTAACTGTGGTGAGGTTAACTAAATGATGAAAGCTATAGACTAATTCATTAACACTAATGGATTCACAATTTAACTATACTAAATGCTTATTGAAACTACTCTACATTAGTGTAAGTATACTTAAATTATTAATACATAAAATTATCGACTACGACCTTTATTTATTTATTTATTTATTTACCTTATTATTATTATTGGAGCTATAATGTTGACACTACCCAAACACCTTACATTTACATTTTTATCAAGTCCACAATCTATCTATGTGAGATTATTTGTAATATGAATTAATGCCAATACTGATGAGAGTATAATCACTTAAGAGGACTAATGGAAATTAGTTTTGACCATCTAAACGAAATACTAATCGGGTTTTGACTAAGTACTCTATCTCGTTTATGGACTACTTGAATATATGCATGGAAACAAACAACTAACTAGAGATATGCTACTTATCATGATTTACCCCATTAATCTAACAAAATTGAAAGGTTCATGTTATATCAGCGCATGACCATTTATACGATTCCTTCTCTTTTCAGTCCAATTATACAAAAAAAAAATTAAAACAGTTCACAAAGAAAACAACTGAATAGACCAGATTGTCTACTATCTACTTTATTGAAGCGGTTGGATTTTATTGTTGCATTTCAACTTCAAAGCTCTATCACTACAAGATTCGAATGTGTACCTCGAATTCGAATTACAAATAGAGAAAAGAGGTCAGGAGCAACAATGTGCAGCAGTAGCACAGCAATAGAATCCCACAGCAAATAACAACAACAAAACCCAGTAATAACCAGTGTAAAAATGGTCAGAACCAAACTGAAAAACCCCGGAAAGCCTGACTGAAAATTCAGTAGCACTAAAGGCAATCCACAGAAAGCAGTAACAAAGTTCTGATTTCAGTAGTAAAGAAAAGGACCTCACTTTCAATTTTTTAGCTCTCAAAGACTGACTTTTAATTCTGAAAAAAAATTAGCCTATTTCTCACTTTGAAGTTTTGAAAATTTTTCTTCTCTCAATTTTTTTCAGTCCACTATCTCTATATCAACTCCTCCTATTTATAGGCTAGAACTAAACATTATTTATTCAAAGTTTTTCACTTTCAACCTGTACATTCCCACCCATGTGCATCTATACACTTTTATCATTAATCTCATGCTTATTTTCTGATTTTCCACCCTTAAAGATACCAGACAGGGTGTATTCTGCACTACTAATTCCCTTTTCATTAAATAATTCCTTAATTTAATTATTCACTGAATATTCAACTGGCAGACTACTAACACTAAACATTTTAAATCTTTTAAACACCCAAAAATACCCCTGAAAATCCTTTATTATTATTGCATTGCCCTCACTCTTAACAATCTGTATTTAAACCTCTCTGATTTATAACTACACCAAATCACTATACAGCTACAACCAATCCTTAAATCAAATTCACACAAATGATTCAAGTATCAAAACAAACTAAAGAAGTGATTCAGGTTGTATTCGTCCAAACAAAGCAGTCATAAACTATCTTTTCAACGAAGTTGCTCAAAGCGAATGTAGCTTATAACGCACACTCAAACAAAAGAAGAAACCCTTGACCAAATAAAAAGGTCTTGAAGAAGAAGGAGAGTTAATGAACAAAACAAGATTACAAAATAACACTTTAAACAAAGAATCAGTAATCCGAAAAAATAGAATGAACGAAACAAGATTACGAACAACACTTAAAACGAAAAACCCTAACAGAAAATAAATCAAATGAACTAAATAATCTTGAAAGAAAAAATCTAAAACTTGAACGAACCCAAGTCGAACTCGGAGTTGAACTATTGGAGGTCGAACGGACTGTTTTGTGGACGTTGAAAAAGGACGAAGCAGAAGCTGGATGTTTTGGACTGGCGACGCAAATGGAGGGACGAGGGTGGTGATCGTGAGGGGGACAGCAGCGGCAGTAGCTGGACTCGCTGCTGCCATGGTCGACGGGGCAGCAGCAGCGACAGGTCGCGAGGAGCAGCGGCAACGGCAGTGGTCGTGAGGAGCAGCAGCAGCAACACTGCTCGCTGCATGGTGGTGACGCGACGGGGAACAGCAGGGTGGTGTCGAGGTCGACGGGGGCAGCGGGGTTTGGTCGAACAGCTGGAGGTAGGGTCGTTGGTTATGGAGATGGCGAACGACGCAGCAGCAATTGCTGCTGCTCGACGGGGGAGGGGGGGGTGAGCCTTTTTTGGTTTCGTTTCTTCTTCTTCAAAATGAAGAAGAAGATGAACAGTTGCAAAACTCCTTTTCTTTTCGTTTGGTCCGTGCATGTGCATCCCTCTTTTCCTTTTTTACAAACGTGTAAGTCCCTTTCCTCTTTCTTAAAAAATTGTTTGCTTTTAAAATTCTTTCAATCCTTTCTTTTCTCACGTTCTGTCTCCCCTTGTCAAAAAATTTCAGCCTTTTAAATTTCCCATCTCCCATGTGTTTCGTCTTTGTTCAAAAGACATGGACCCCACGTGTGTAGTGGTCCAAGACATGTGTCCCCCATGCGCGGTGGGGTTCCCCATGTATGGTGTTCCGTCCGTGTTCCCCACGCGTGTCCCCCATGTGTGGTGGGCTCGGATTATTATAGGCTAAGTCCGAAAATTAGGCCTAAAAACGGGTAGTTTGAACCCAAATATTATTCTTTTGCCTGGACCCGAAAATAAAACACAATGTTATTCAATTAATCCTATGCAAGCAAAATAATTACAAAAATAAGACTAACTTTTAAAACAAAACTATTTCTTTCTTCTTCTTTTTTTAGTATTTTTTCAAGATTAAAATAGCTACAAAGCATAAATAAAACTATTTTTGTCATTTTCATTTTTATATAAAGTACTATTTTTTGTATTTTTCAAGATTTAAATGGCTACAAAACGTTAATAACTCTTTTTTTTTTATAATTTTCGAAATTATACAACGATAAAAATATAAAGTACTATTTCTATATTTTTTAAGTTTAAAATGACTACAAAACATTAATAAAACTATATTTTTTATAATTTTTGAAATTATATAAAGTATAAAAATAAGGTACTTTTTTTTGTATTTTTTTCAAGTTTATGAGAAATACATAAGCTAAAATTTACATATATATTTTTTGTAATTTTTCTTTTGCGACGAAATAAGGTAAAATAGTCAAAATACCTATATTAGACTCAATTCAAATATTAACGTTTTGTAGGCCTCTTTTTTTCTTTCTTTTTTTTATTTTTTGATAAAACTAAAATTCTAAATTGAGCTACAAACTAAATTAACTCCAAAAATACTAATTAAACTCCTAACAAAAATTATCATACACAATTAAACACCAATTAAAACAAAAATTGCATAATTTGACATTAAATGCTAACAATGCAAAATATTCCTATTTTTGTGACTTTCATTTTTTGTAAAACAAACTTAATTAAATACTAAATGAAAATGTGATATATTTTATATTTTTATTAATTAAAACAAATAAACATGCACTCGTAAAAATACAGATAATTATACAAAAATACCACAAAAATAACAAAAATTGCACACAAAGGAAAATTATTTTATTTTGAATTTTTTGGGAGTAATTCTTTCATAGGGTAAAAAATCACGTGTTTACAACTGCCCCTCTTTGCCCGAAAACACGAAGGGTTTTCGTGCAAAGATAAAATGAGCGATTTTTTGCCCATCCGAGTACTCCGTGTGAAGCATTTTTTGAAAGATTTGACCGAACCTTTGCTTCAGAGGTTTCCTACATATCCTGGGCTAAACAGGAATTAGGTCAATGTAGTTCGGGAAGTCTTGGTAGTTGGGACTACCGAAGAACTGTGGTTCTGCTGTTACTGCTGTTGTATACTGGTACCACTGCCTTACTGATCTCCTTATTACACCGTATCCAAAAGAAAACAAGAAAATCAGAAGCTAGGCTAGCCTATGGATCACAAGATATTATCTATTTTCAACTTGTCTTTGTTGTCTTGCTTTCTTGTCGGCTTGTGTTTCTTCCGCTGCTTCTTTCTTCCGAAAACTTAGGGATGACACTGACCTTTTGCTTTTCTGAATCCCAGTCCTCACTATCTTGCTCGGTCTGCTGGGATATGGCTTCCTCCACTAAACTTTCAGAGGTTTCTCTGGGGATATGGCTTTTCCTCATCAGATTTGTTATGCTGGGAACAATTGAGGCTCAAAGGCCGCTTTTTTTGAGATTTGTCTTATTTTCCCTTTGACTTATGCGCTTGAATTTCTGCTGGACTTCTCATTGTAACATTCTGCCTTCTTTCTGATTTCTGAATTTGGACTTATGTTGGGACCTCTTGCTGCAACCTTCTGCTTCCCGGTGTTGGGGATTTCTGTTGTAACCTTCTGCCTTTCGGAGGGGTTACTGATTTCAAGACCTGAAGTATAAGACTGAAAAGTATTCCTCTCGTTATACAGGTGGGCGCCTGATTCATGAAATGTAAAGACTGAAAAGTATTCCTCTCGTTATACAGGTGGGCGCCTGATTCATGAAATGAAAAACAGAAATGTATACCCTCATTATACTGGTGGGCGGCCTAGGACATGAAATGAAAATAGAAAAGTATACCCTCATTATACTGGTGGGTGACCTAGAACACGAAATGTAAAGACTAAAATGTATACCCTCAATATACTGGTGGGCGACCTAGGACATGGAATGTAAAGACAGAATTGTATACCCTCATTATACTGGTGGGCGACCTAGGACAGGAAATAAAAATGCATACCCTCATTATACTGGTGGGCGACCTAGGACATGAAATGAAAAATGCATACCCTCATTATACTGGTGAGCGACCTAGGACAGGAAATGAAAAAATGCAAACCCTCATTATACTGGTGGGCGACCTAGGACATGGAATGAAAAATGCGTACCCTCATTATACTGGTGGGCGACCTAGGACAAGAAATGAAATATAACTGCATACCCTCATTATACTGGTGGGCGACCTAGGACATGGAATGAAAAATGCGTACCCTCATTATACTGGTGGGCGACCTAGGACATGAAATGTAAAGACGGAATTGTATACCCTCATTATACTGGTGGGCGACCTAGGACAGGAAATGAAAAATGCATACCTTCATTATACTGGTGGGCGACCTAGGACGTGAAATGTAAAGACAGAATTGTATACCCTCATTATACTGGTGGGCGACCTAGGACAGGAAATGAAAAATGCATACCCTCGTTATACTGGTGGGCGATCTAGGACATGAAAATAAAAATAAAAAAAATGCATTTGGATTTGTTTCCTCGTTCCTCCGAGAAAATGTTTTAACAACGGCAAAAAAAACATTTCTGCCCCGGTTTTGGTGACCTTCTTTGTGGTGTGTTTTCTGCCATCATCAACCTTTGTTTTCCTGTAAAAATCAAAGAAAACTTTGTTAGTTTTAACATGGTGAGTGATGATACCACTCCTGCTGGGGGATGATTTTTCCTTTCCACTTTCCCTTGCTCTGTGCTCCCAAAACTGGTTGGGGATAAAGTTGCTTGCTGGGGATGATATTCCTGCTGGGGATGGTATTTCACTTATCTCTTCCCCGCTTTTGTTTCAAAACATGCTGGGGGAGTTCTCTTCAACTCCAAAACTACTCCCTTAAAAGTTTATTTTCTCCCAGCACTGCAGGGCATAAAATATTATCATCTGGGGATAACTTTATTGAGGATAAGACTGTTAGGGTTATCTTGTTGCGGATTAATTCTCTCTCCCTCTTTCCCCCTTTCTGTTTTGTCTGACCCCCTTGGACCTCGGTCAGTGATCTATCGAAGTTCTGCCGGGGATCTTTTTGGAACTTGGTTCATAAGTCTTTAAACCTCTGATTCCCGCTTTTCTTCATGTTCCCCTTAACTTTCCAGGACAGTTTGTCATTTGGTTTTACAACAAACGCCTTTTGTCTTATTGTCTTGACTTTGGCCTGTCCCCTTCATATTTTGCTTTGTACCCTTTCGGCCCCTGGTAGTAAACTCTAAAAAAAATCCTTTTCGAAACAAATTTCTGGAAAAAATCTTCTTAGACAAAGGAAATGAAAAGATAGAAAGAGAGAAAAAATCTTCCTGAGCAAACCCTGGGGGAGAAGAAAAGGAAAGAACTTATCTGGACGGTATGACTGGTCTCAACGATCATGTCATGCATTACGGATTAATCAACCCAGTCTATTTGTATCAATCAATATTCCTAATGGCCTCACTTGCTGGGGATAAATAGGTGCTCACCTCTTCGCAAATCCAGACCCTTTTTGCCAATATATCTTGTTGCCTTATATTGCCCTTCGAGGGGTTTTCACTAATAAGACTCTCTCCTTTCCCTCAGCTCTCGTCGTCTTATGGTGCCTGTGAAGGTTTTCACCGATAAGACTCTGTCGTTTCATTTCTCTCATCTTTCGTCGCCTTACGGTGCCTGTGAAGGTTTTCACCGATAAGACTCTCTCATTTTATTTTATTTTTTATTTTTATTTTTCAGCGGGGAATTGGAGTGTTGCCGATATGACTCTCTCTTCTGGAGATTCTTTTCGGCTATCAATTCATTTCCAGTTTATGACCCTCTTCTTGATGGGGATCAGTGCATTATTCTCGGCTTCCATTTGCCTGACTTGCCACTTCTCGGATATTGATCGGAAGGTCTTTTTTGGACAACGATGTTGGTTTCGGTGTGGGGCTAAAAGAAAGGCTATAAAAAGTTCAAAATAACTTTGATGGGTGAACTACTACAACTCTTGGAATCAAACCCTTTTTGAAACTTTAAAACCTAACTTCTGCCCCAGTTTTCTTTGCTTGGGGGATTTTATTTTTGGTACACTATGTTGAACTATGCACACTGTGACCGAGCCATGAGGCGACTACGTAACCTCTTTGAGGAATCAGGTCAAACGTAGTTCCCACTGATTCCTTTTTCTTGTGATCTTTATCTTTCTTTCTTCTTCTTTTTTTCTTTTAATTTCTCTTTTTTTTAAAAAATTTTTCCCATTAGTGATTCCAAAAGAAGGGTATGAAAGAATAACTTAAGGCTCAAAAGGGGAAAGCAAGGGTTAAAAGTATTTGGATAGAAGAAAGAATTGCCTTAGTCATTTCATTATCCAATAAGTACCAAATACAAACAAACAAACCAATAACTACCATAATCAAAGAAACTACGCATAATATCTTTTGACTGCATCAGAATTGATAGCCATGTCGACACATCTTCCCTCGATATCTGTTAGACACAAAGCACCGTTGGACAACACTCTGGTCATGATATAAGGCCCTTGCCAATTTGGGGCGAACTTGCCTTTTGCTTCGACCTGATGCGGGAGGACCCGTTTCAATACTTGCTGCCCTACTTCAAATTTTCTGGGGCACACCTTCTTATTGTATGCTCTTGCCATTCTTTTCTGATACAACTGGCCATGACACACTACTGCCAATATTTTTTCATCTATTAAGTTCAGCTGCTCCAGTCGAGCTTTGACCCATTCATCATCATCAATCTCGGCTTCAGCGACAATTCGGAGGGACGGAATTTCGACCTCCGCTGGTATTACTGCTTCAGTCCCGTATACCAACAAATAAGGAGTTGCACCTATTGAAGTACGAACAGTAGTGCGGTATCCCAACAATGCAAATGGTAGCTTTTCATGCCATTGTCTGGATCCTTCAACCATTTTCCTCAATATCTTCTTTATGTTTTTGTTGGCTGCCTCAACTGCTCCATTCGCCTTGGGCCGATACGGGGTGGAATTACGGTGTGTAATCTTAAACTGTTCACATACTTCTCTCATCAAGTTGTTGTTAAGATTAGCACCATTGTCCGTGATTATTACTTTCGAGATCCCAAATCTACAGATGATATGGGAATGGACAAAATCCACCACTGCCTTCTTGGTTACTGACTTGAAAGTTTTGGCTTCAACCCACTTAGTGAAATATTCGATGGTTACCAAAATGAATTTGTGACCATTCGAAGCTGCCGGCTCAATAGGCCCAATGACATCCATCCCCCATGCCACAAATGGCCATGGTGCTGACATTGTGTGTAATTCCGTTGGTGGAGAATGAATCAGATATCCGTGTATCTGACACTGATGGCATTTTCGTACGAAACTGATACAATCATGCTCCATAGTGAGCCAATAATATCCCGCTCGCAGAATCTTCTTTGCCAATACATATCCGCTCATATGGGGCCCACAGACTCCAGCATGTACCTCTGTCATCACTTTCGTGGCTTGACCCGCATCAATACATCTCAGTAATCCCAGATCTGGGGTTCTTTTGTACAACATTCCTCCACTGAGGAAAATCCATTTGCCAGTCGTCGAATGGCTCTCTTTTGATCTCCGGTTGCTTGCTCCGGATATATCCCCATCCTGAGGTATTCCTTGACGTCATAAAACCATGGCTCGCCATCCACTTCTTCCTCTATCATGTTGCAATAAGCATGTTGATCACGAACCTGAATATGCAACGGGTCAACATGGATCTTGTCTGGTTGGTGCAACATCGATGCTAAAGTGGCCAAGGCATCGACAACCTCATTGTGAACTCTCGGGATGTGTCTGAACTCCACTGATCGAAATCGCTTGCTCAGATCGTGCAAACATTGTCTATATGGTATAAGTTTTAAATCTCGTGTTTCCCATTCACCCTGGATCTGATGTACTAGGAGGTCCGAGTCTCCCAAGACTAAGACGTCCTGAACATCCATATCTGCAGCCAATCGTAGTCCCAAAATGCATGCCTCATATTCAGCCATGTTGTTGGTACAATAGAAACGTAGCTGAGCTGTAACAGGATAGTGATGTCCTGTTTCCGAAATAAGTACTGCTCCTATTCCAACTCCTTTTGCATTTGCAGCCCCATCGAAGAAAAGCTTCCACTCTGGTTCCTCTTTCAGTTCTAACTCCTCTATATGCATCACTTCTTCATCTGGAAAATACGTCCTCAAAGGCTCGTATTCTTCATCAATAGGATTCTCAGCCAAGTGATCGGCCAATGCTTGGGCTTTCATGGCCGTCCTCGTCACATAGACAATGTCGAACTCTGTGAGTAATATCTGCCATTTTGCCAATCTTCCTGTGGGCATAGGCTTCTGGAAAATATACTTCAAAGGATCCAGGCGTGAAATAAGGTAAGTAGTATGTGACGACAGATAATGCTTAAACTTCTGTGCTACCCAAGTTAGAGCACAACATGTCTTCTCAAGTTGAGTGTACTTATTCTCATAGACTGTAAACTTCTTGCTGAGATAATAGATGGCTTGCTCTTTCCTTCCTGTGATGTCGTGTTGCCCCAACACGCAACCAAACGAATTCTCCAGGACTATCAGATAAAGAATTAATGGCCTCACTGGCTCAGGTGGAACCAACACAGGTGGATTGGACAGATACCCTTTAATCTGGTTGAAAGCCTCTTGACACTGCTCCGTCCAGTTTACCGCAGCGTCTTTCTTCAACAGCCGAAATATGGGTTCACAAGTCGCCGTGAGTTGAGCGATGAACCTGCTGATGTAATTTAGTCTCCCCAAAAGACTCATTACCTCTATTTTGTTCTTTGGTGGTGGTAAATCTTGGATGGATTTGATCTTGGATGGATCCAATTCAATACCTCGTCGACTGACGATGAATCCTAACAGCTTTTCTGATGGAACCCCAAAGGCGCATTTGGCCGGGTTGAGCTTAATATCATACCTTCGAAGTCTTTGAAAAAATCTCCTTAGGTATGCTACATGGTCTTCCTGATGCCAAGACTTTATGATCACATCATCTACGTACACTTCAATTTCTTTGTGTATCATGTCGTGAAACACAGTAGTCATTGCTCGCATGTACGTTGCCCCAGCATTCTTCAGTCCAAACGGCATGACCCGGTAGCAGTAAGTCCCCCATGGTGTGATGAAAGCTATATTTTCCGCATCTTCTTCGTCCATTAAGATCTGATGATATCCTGTATAGCAGTCCACAAAGGATCCGATCTCGCGCCCAGCGCAATTATCGATCAGGATATGGATGTTGGGCAATGGAAAATTATCCTTAGGACTTTCTTTGTTGAGATTGTGATAGTCGACGCATACCCTGATTTTCCCATCCTTCTTCGGCACTGGTACCACATTGGCCAACCACTCGGGATATCGAGTGACCCGAATGACCTTCGCCTGCAGCTGCTTAACCACCTCTTCTTTGATCTTCACACTCATCTCTGTTTTAAATTTCCTTAGCTTTTGCTTGACCGGAGGGTATGCCGGGTCAGTGGGCAATTTGTGAACCACTAGATTGGTGCTTAATCCCGGCATATCATCATATGACCATGCGAAAACATCTTTGAATTCCACGAGAGTTTTGATCAATTCCTCCCTAACATTTGGCTCAATGTGGATGCTGATTTTGGTTTCTCTGACATTATCAGCGTCCCCTAGATTCACAACCTCAGTGTCATTCAGATTAAGCTCGGGTTTCTCTTCAAATTGGAATAGTTCTCGGTTTATTTCTTCGAAGGCTTCATCCTCGTCATATTCAGACTAATTGTCACGATCGCCCTCTTGTATCATTAAGTCGGAGTTGGATTGATTTATTAGACTAGGTCGAAGATCCGCTGTGCATGTCATGTCATTAGAACCAGTAAAAAGAAAACTGTTCAGAAAGAAAAAGAACAAAACAGAAATCAAAACGAGGCAAAAGAAGAATTTTATTAAAATTTGGGATAACAGGGTTCACACTTTTACAAAAAAAAATGAAATTTAGATTACACCCTGGAATAATCCGAAACAAGAAAACAAAAAATCAAAGCCTACTACCAGGACTCCCCCCGGATAGGAAGAGGAGTAACCGTCCAATTGTTGGTTTTGGCCTCAGGCCCCATAAACTATATGTCTGCTCCGCTGGAACTCTCTCCAACTTCTACCATATTGACATCAGCGAATAGCCTCTCGAAACTCTGATTCAAGTCCCCGTCCATCCCAATCAATGGTCCGAGAATTTTTGGGACCGGTGACCCCTTGGCATTTGCTCTAACAAAAGATCTTGAGAGACGTGGCACAGGTTTGGGAAGAAACCAAACTTTCTTCTTCATTTTCCGCGCTCGCTTTACATCTGCCACAGTCGGTTTGAATCCCAACCCAAAGGTCTCCAAATTCTTGGGCAAGGAAACAGGTGGGACAATCCCCTGAAGCTCAACCCCCAGGCCTTTTCCCGGCACAAACCCATTACCCAGCATTTCCGAAACCATCATGACCGTTGCGGAAGCTACCCTAGGGTGCTGAATGATCTCACCTTCGGAAATCTTGTTTGCCGACACTGCATCAAAAATCTGGTAAACCCAGGGACCTTTGTCATCATTGGTCTCTATGAAAGGCACAATGGCTCTTCCCATGGTGCACGCAGTGTCCTCGCCGTGCAGTACGATCTCTTGTCTATCCCACTCGAACTTGACCATCTGATGCAGGGTAGAAGGTACTGCTTTAGCTGCATGGATCCACGGTCGTCCTAATAGAAGGTTATAAGATAATGTGGCATCTAATACCTGGAACTCCATGGTAAACTGAACTGGACCGATGGTCAATTCAAGTACAATATCCCCCACGGTGGCTGTTCCATTTCCGTCAAATCCTCGGACGCAAATGCTATTCTTGTGGATTCTTCCGTGGTCGATCTTTAACTGGTTCAGGGTGGATAATGGACAAATATTGGCACTTGAGCCGTTATCCACCAATGCCCGAGTAACTACCGAATTTTCACATTTGACAGTTAGGTAGAGAGCTTTATTATGCTCCGTGCCCTCCACTGGCAGATCATCATCTGAGAATGTTACCCTGTTCACCTCGAAAATTTTGTTGGCAATCGTTTCCAGGTGATTTACAGAAATCTCGTTGAGCACATGAGCTTCATTCAGTATCTTCATCAGGGGCCGACGATGTTCATCTGAATGGATCAGTAATGATAATAGCGAGATCTGGGCCGGTGTTTTCTTCAACTGTTCGACCACGGAGTAATCCTGCACTTTCATCTTCTTCAAGAATTCTTCAGCTTCTTCTTCTGACACAGGTTTCTTTGTTGCAGCTGGGTTGGGTCTTCTCAACTCCACTGGAGCAAAACACCGTCCTGATCGAGTTAGTCCTTGCGCCTCACAACTATCCTCCTCTACTGGTTTTCCTATGTACATCACCACTGCCTTCTCATACTTCCAAGGCACGGCCTTGCTATTAATCATGGGCAATTGGACTACCGGCTTTATGGTGACCAGTTCCCTGCATACCCCTTTCAACACAACTGCGGGTGTGGGTGGTGTCCCTGATATTACCAATTTGGCTGGCTCCGGTTTCTTTGTTGAGGTGGACGGACTCTTTCCCAATATCACCACTGGCTTGACACCTTCCCCTTTCAAATGTACCCCTGGTCTTCTGCCGGTCGATTCTTCTTTCGAAGCGGCCTGGATCATCATCACTGTCTGTGAGGGCTTCATCGACTCTCCTGCCTCATACACCAACTCGATCATGTGAGCCTCGTGGTGTGTTGGCAATGGGTTCTTGTTGATGTTAGGTGCCTCCGGCGTCTGGACCTCGATCTTGTTGGCATCAATAAGATCTTGTATTGCATGCCTCAATCTCCAACATTTTTTGATATCATGCCCCAGCATCCCTGAGCAGTACCTACAGCTTATCGATCGGTCCAAATTTTGGGGTAAGAGATTTGGCAATCTAGGCTCAACAGGATTTAATAAACCCAACTGCCTCAATTTGTGGAACAAGGCAGTATAAGTTTCTCCCAACTCAGTAAAGGTTCTTATCCTCTGCAGTCTTTCATTTCTGGAAGCCGGATTTCACTTGAAACCCATCCCTAGAGGGTTCCTGTAGGCTCTTGGCGATGGATAGGTGTTTTGTGGTGGTGGGTAGGTATTATGTGGAGGTGGGTATGTATTGTGGGGAGCTGGCACGCGCCATTGTGGGCGAACCGGAGGTTGGGTGTATGTATGGGCTTGATGGACGGTGAAATGTTGTTCTTGAGGTGGATAGTAGTGCTGTGGTGGGCTGTATGGGTAGTTTGGCCGTGGGGTCTGGGTTGGTTGTAGTATGGTTTGCCGGACCTGGACCAACTGCTTGCCTCAATCGTGGCAATTTCTTCTTTCTTCCTCCTTCCCAGCGCACCTCCCGTGCCGCTCTGAATAGCCTGGGTCGTTGCCTTGAGCGCCGAGTAATTCAGGATTTTGTCAGACCTCAGACCCTCCTCTATCATGACCCCTATCTTTACTACTTCATTGATGGATTTTTCCAACCGTCGTCACCAAATGACCAAAGTAAGTTGGATCCAGTGTTTGCAAGAAGTAGTCCACCATTTCTCCCTCTCTTATGGGAGGATCAACTCTGGCTGCTTGTTCTCACCAGCGGAAACCAAACTCACGAAAGCTTTCCCCAGGCTTCTTTCCGGTCCTCAGCAATGTGAGACGGTCATGGACTATCTCGAGATTGTATTGAAAGTGACCCGCGAAAGCCTACGCCAGATCATCCCAAGTGTACCATCTGCTGGAGTCCTGCCTGGTATACCATTCCAGTGCCAATCCACTTAAGCTTTGACCGAAATAAGCTATCAGTAGCTCGTCTTTGCCTCCTTCCCCTCTCATCTTGCTACAAAATCCCCGCAAATTTGCCATGGGATCACCGTGCCCTTCATATAAATCAAACTTAGGCATCTTGAACCCAGCCGGGAGTTGGACGTCCGGGAAAGGGCATAGAACCTTGTAGGCTACGCTGACCTGGTTGCCCAATCCGTGCAAGTTCCTGAAGGACTGCTCCAGGCTTTTGAACTTCCTCATTACCTCATCTTGTTCTGGGACCTTAACCGGCTTTTCAATCTCTGCCGGTACCTCCAAGTGCGGATTGTAGGTATGGGGTTCTGGTGCATGGAATGTGGGCTCAGGGGGATAGTATTGCATATCGTGAGCCTGAAACAACGGCTCGCTGGTTGATCTTTGCAGGGTGGCTGATGTGGGTCCCATAAAAGTGGGAACATTTGGTGTTGGGAGAGGTTGATGGGGTGGTGGAGCTTGGGAATCATGGGGGTTTCTCTCCTGAAGATAACGGTGATTCGGGAGGCTTGTTGAAGGGCCAGAGTGAGGGTATTCCGGCATATGCCCCAATGGTTCAGGGCTCTTTTGTGCTTTGGCCAGAGCTAATTGCATTGAATTCATCTCTAATCTCATCCTTTCTATTTTCTCCATCGTTTCTTTTAACAACTGGCTCAACGGCCTTTCTTCCCCGGTACTATTTTCTGAAGTAGTCATGCTCGTTGTCACCGGTCCTTTGGATCTGGTTTGGTAAAGGTGTGTAGCCAGAATGCTTTAACAACTAACTGTCTGGTATTTGTGGAAAACAACAAACTTGTTAGCGTTAGAGTTTAACAGATATGATGATAGCACATTGGGGATGCAATGCTCCTAGGTAGTTAACCATTTCTAATATGCTTTTTGCTCTGACCGCATGCATCATTCCGGCTTATTTTATTTGGTGCCTCTTTCGAATGTTTCAAGGACCTTCCTTTTCTTCTGCTCTTTTTTTTTAGAATTAAAGTCGAATCCTATATAGATTGCCTACGTATCGTGACCCCGCACGAATCAGACCAAGCGTAGTTCATGCATCCGTAAGATAAATACCCAATTTTCTATTACTCAAATATGTTATTACAAACTGTGATTTGAAAGAAAACAAACGAAATACAGACTCTACATTATTAACAATATTTGAAGAGAACGTAGGGGTAAACAACAGACTCTGAAAAACAAACAAGTGCAAACTTGAACTAGGGACACATTAAAGATTTCAACTTAGGTACTCGCGAGGCATCATTCGGCCTTTTTGCGGGTTTTGGTGTAAGACCCCTCTGCAAGCTCTTCAACTCATTCATGATCCGGTGGACGTAGCCCATGATAGAGGCAAGAAGGGTATCACGAGGTATTTGCTCACATGTTAGGCATCTCATGTAGATGTAGTGCCCAATATCATCAATCCTTCCCCGGATGTTATCCCTTTCCCTGAACAGTTGTTCTATTTGCCGGCTCTTTAGCCCCAGCATTTGAGCATTGTCAGCGAGTTGATCCTGAAACCTCTCCATTCATTTTTCCATTATGGCCATCAAATCATAACAATGCCTTCTGTCTGCCCGGGCATCTCGGGCTTGTTTAAAGACCTGCTCCTGAAGAGTGGAGTTTGTCTCTCTTAATAGTCCCATGCTTTTTTCAGAATCCCCTATGACTTGTTGTAGATGCTTCCTCCGTGCCGTTGTCCCTTTTTCCCACCTGACCCGCATTCTTTCTATGCAAGCCTCAGATCTCTTCAAGTCCTCTCGGCTTTTGCCGACTTGATTTCTCAGTTCTGCTATCAACCTTTCATCAAAACGACGTTTCTGTCGGTCGTTGTTACTCTTACTGACTTGGCGAATTCGGGCTTTTAGTGCCTGATTTTCTTTGGTTAATTTATTCTTTTCACCCTGTTCCGAGGCGACTTGCACGCGGTTCTCAAATATAAGACTTTCAACTTGTTGCTTCAGCTTCCCGATTTCAACCCGGTAACCTTCTTCTCTTGCCAACCAACCCCACTTCTCTTGCGAATCATCCGTAAATTGTTGTACATGAGCTCTTTTAGCAGGTCTCGGATGAATCTGGAACCTTTTACTGAACCAAGCATTGTATTTTGGGTCTACCTCACCCTTAGCCAATTCTCGAACCATAGTCTTGGGCTCCAGGAATCTACATTCGTGCCATAACTTTCTAATCTTTTCTTCGGGGAATACGACTCATGGGCTTAATTCAATGGCGTGCTTGCTTAGATCTTCATCAGTGGGAATTACTTGAAATCTTCCTAGCTGGCGCAATACCCGATGAGGAGCATATGGTTGGATACTACGCACTCCTATCAAAAGAATGTGACATTCCTCGGCCGACATGTATATCACCTCAGTATCAGGCAACCACCCAAATGCCCATTCAATTTGGTCGGCCGTCATTGAACTTAATCGTGCAAGCCATGCTTCGACACCTTCGGGGAATACAACGCCTATCATCCGTTTCTCACAACCACTGATATAGTTTTTTCCGGTCAACCCGTGATTCATGTATCCTGCTCGGTGACAGAGGTGCTCTTGCATCCACAGCTGGAGTAACAAATTGCATCCCTGGAAGAAATTGCCTCCCTCTCGGCATATAGTCAAGGCTCGGTAGATTTCGGACAAAACCAAAGGGACCACAGTACTGTTAATTTTTTTGATTACAACATCAGCCATCCCTACAAGGCCTACTCTATTTTCTTATCTTTGCGGGGACACACCATGATTCCCAAGAAGGCTGTTATGAATGCCAAAGTACGTCTTGCCTCCCACTTGTTTCTGTCCCCACCATGAGTTAGTCCGAGGTTCGGTTCTTCGAAACCCTGAGGAGTACCATACCGCTGATATAAGAATTGAAGAGCACAATAACCTTTCGACAAATCGTCATCTTGCACCTTCCGACTAATGTGTAGCAAATTCAAAAACCCATGTGGAGACACTGGTCTAGGAGAAAGCAAATATTGCCCCCTCAATTTTCCATCCAAACCTGCATAACCCGCAATCTCCTCTAATGTAGGTGTAAGCTCAAAGTCTGCAAAGAGGAATACATTACGGGTTGGATCCCAGAATGGTATTAAAGCCTTAATGACATCCGTCCTTGGCTTGATATCTAACAGACTGACGAGGCCTCCCAAAATTCTTTCCACTATTTTCTTACTATCATTTCCCAAATCATTCCACCATATGTGGAGCTGCAGAGGGACCTTGCTAAAGACTGAGAACGGTTCGATTTGATTTGTGCTAATCCTGCACATTTATTAAGGTGATTAAGAAAGAAAAAAAACTTTTGTTCGACTCAAAAATAAAACTATTTATATGTTGTTTTGTGTGTTTTCAAATTGGGAAAAATAAAAAACTTGATTTTCAAACGCGTCCTTTCAGCACTTCGGAAGCGAAGATTTTTAAGGCTGTGTGGGTCAACTGGACCAAATCTTAAAAAGAATGACCCAAGAGGTGGCTGTTTATGCAAAGTCAGCCTTCCGACGTCCTTTTCGGGAACATTCGGCTATGTTTTGACAAAACAGCGTCACCCGACTTCTTTATGACAGAATTAAAATTTGACATGTTTGTTTTTTTTGTTTATTTGTTTATGGCTATTTTAGCAAAAGGTGGGGTTGGACTCGATGAGGGTTGCCTACGTATCTCACATCCGGTGAGAATCAAACCCGCGTAGTTCGGGCGAATTAACCGCACTATTTTAAAATAGGACTCTTTTTCATTTTCATTTTTGATATTTCATAAGCAAAAATATAAAAATAAACATTACTTTTAAAACAAGACCCCTTTTTTCTTTTTTTTTTTAACAGACAACCTATTTTCCAAAAAAAATCTTCTTTTTTTTTTAACAAACAATATAACAGCCTATTTTTCGAACCAAAAACAACCCTTTTTTTCTTTTTTTTTCGCTCTTTTTTTTTAGTAAAACAAACCAAAAATTAAAGCTTTTTTTTTAATTTTCCAGAGTTTCGACAGTACTTGGGCATTGTTTTTTTTTCAAAACCATTAGTTAACTCTCCAACTGCTATTTTTCTCTTTTTCTTAATTTTCTAACATTCCCGAAAAATAAAAATAAAAAACCGGTCAACATCCAGGCCAGAGCAAATAAATGCACAGAAAATAATTAGGATGCATCAGGATGGTCTTTCCGTTTCAGGTTGCTAGCCCTAGACGGACGCAACCCCTGTGTTGAGTCCCCTAAGTCAAAATGCACATGAAGCAAACAAACGTTCCTACTAGGGATCTGGCATGAGGCTGAGTTATTCTAGGTTAAAAACCTGGGTGTTTGTTCTAGACCTGGCTTACCCGAGCGGACAACTCGAACCGAGGAGGAGGCGGCAGTCCGAGAATACAGAAGCTTCACCGGCTTTGCGACTTATCCAAACCTCGTTCTAAATTGGGACTTGACACTAGACAGAAAAGAAGTCGTACACCGTACACCCTTCTTCACAATTAAGAAGACTCAGAGAGGAGATGGGTTTCGGCACAGTTTATATACAGTTCACAAAATATCAAAGAAGTAAAAGCAGTTAGTTAGCATAGTATGCACAGATCATGTAACAAAATCTGATAAAGCTGAATACAACAATTCCCCAGCGGAGTCGCCAGAGCTGTCACACCTCCTTTTTCCGCTCCCCCCCCCGAGGGTACAAGGAGTTTTTCCAATTAAAAGACAATCGAAACGGGATTTGTTTATTTATTTCAGAGTCGCCACTTGGGAGATTTAGGGTGTCCCAAGTCACCAATTTAATCCCGAATCGAGGAAAAGAATGACTCTGTTTAACAGTCTGCGAACCAGAAATCCGGATAAGGAATTCTGTTAACCCGGGAGAAGGTGTTAGGCATTCCCGAGTTCCGTGGTTCTAGCACGGTCGCTCAACTGTTGCATTTAACTATTATCTGATTTTTACATGAATAACCTATGTGCTGATTCTACTTTTTATTCCTTTTACATATACATATTTATTCGAGAGAGTGAACGCCGTTTAAAGTATGTTTTCGGATTGCGCCGCATCAAATGAACCCGCAATCTTAGGCACACTTTATTCAACGTCTTAGGATTTGGATTCGGGCCGCATAAAATGCCCACCCATATTTAGGAATGTAATTTACTAAAGTCGTGCCTAAGGATTCTAGCGCGTTATTATCTTTTGGGAGGGCCGTGAAATTCGTTAAACGGCCCTTCCCGACTTAAAAAAAAATTCTTAAACCTTTACTGAGTGTCCTGCAATTTTTATTTATTATTTTTTTTTGTTTTTATTTGACGAAGCTCGTCTCATTTATTTATTTATTTATTTATTAAAAGGAAGGAAAGTAACTACATTTCTATTTTTATTTATCTCTAAATAAAGAAAAATCCTGGTTAATTACATACTAAAAAAAACCGTAACTTATTTAATTAATAGATTACAACAAATGTTAACGAAAATTATATTTGAACTTGTAAAAATGGAAAATTGTTTCGCGCCTTATTCCATAAGCTAATGTTACTAAAAATGGAATTATGTATATATAAAAAAACATACAAGATTGACTAACGTTACTAGAATTAGCCATTTTTAACTGTGGTGAGGTTAACTAAATGATCAAAGCTATAGACTAATTCATTAACACTAATGGATTCGCAATTTAACTATACTAAATGCTTATTGAAACTACTCTACATTAGTGTAAGTATACTTAATTATTAATACATAAAATTATCGACTACGACCTTTATTTATTTATTTATTTATTTACCTTATTATTATTATTGGAGCTATAATGTTGACACTACCCAAACACCTTACATTTACATTTTTATCAAGTCCACAATCTATCTATGTGAGATTATTTGTAATATGAATTAATGCCAATACTGATGAGAGTATAATCACTTAAGAGGACTAATGGAAATTAGTTTTGACCATCTAAATGAAATACTAATCGGGTTTTGACTAAGTACTCTTATCTCGTTTATGGACTACTTGAATATATGCATGGAAACAAACAACTAACTAGAGGTATGCTACTTATCATGATTTACCCCATTAATTTGACAAAATTGAAAGGTTCATGCTATATCAGCGCATGACCATTTATACGATTCCTTCTCTTTTCAGTCCAATTATACAAAAAAAAATTAAAACAGTTCACAAAGAAAACAATTGAATAGACCAGATTGTCTACTATCTACTTTATTGAAGCGGTTGGATTTTATTGCTGCATTTCAACTTCAAAGCTCTATCACTACAAAATTCGAATGTGTACCTGGAATTCGAATTACAAATAGAGGAAAGAGGTCATGAGCAACAATGTACAACAGTAGCACAGCAACAGAATTCCACAACAAATAACAGCAACAAAACCCAGCAATAACCAGTGTAACAATGGTCAGAACCAAACTGAAAAACCCCGGAAAGCCTGACTGAAAATTCAGTAGCACTAAACGCAATCCACAGAAAGCAGTAACAAAGTTCTGATTTCAGTAGTAAAGAAAAGGACCTCACTTTCAATTTTTAGCTCTCAAAGACTGACTTTTAATTCTGAAAAAAAATTAGCCTATTTCTCACTTTGAAGTTCTGAAAATTTTTCTTCTCTCAATTTTTTTCAGTCCACTATCTCTATATCAACTCCTCCTATTTATAGGCTAGAACTAAACATTATTTATTCAAAGTTTTTCACTTTCAACTTGTACATTCCCTCCCATGTGCATCTATACACTTTTATCATTAATCTCATGCTTATTTTCTGATTTTCCACCCTTAAAGATACCAGACAGGGTGTATTCTGCACTACTAATTCCCTTTTCATTAAATAATTCCTTAATTTAATTATTCACTGAATATTCAACTGGCAGACTACTAACACTAAACATTTTAAATCTTTTAAACACCCAAAAATACCCCTAAAAATCCCTTATTATTATTGCCTTGCCCTCACTCTTAACAATCTGTATTTAAACCTCTCTGATTTATAACTACACCAAATCACTATACAGCTACAACCAATCCTTAAATCAAATTCACACAAATGATTCAAGTATCAAAACAAACTAAAGAAGTGATTCAGGTTGTATTCGTCCAAACAAAGCAGTCATAAACTATCTTTTCGACGAAGTTGTTCAAAGCGAATGTAGCTTATAACGCACACTCAAACAAAAGAAGAAAACCTTGACCAAATAAAAAGGTCTTGAAGAAGAAGGAGAGTTAATGAACAAAACAAGATTACAAAATAACACTTTAAACAAAGAATCAATAATCCGAAAAAATAGAATGAACGAAACAAGATTACGAACAACACTTAAAACGAAAAACCCTAACAGAAAATAAATCAAATGAACTAAATAATCTTGAAAGAAAAAATCTAAAACTTGAACGAACCCAAGTCGAACTCGGAGTTGAACTATTGGAGGTCGAACGGATTGTTTTGTGGACGTTGAAAAAGGACGAAGCAGAAGCTGGATGTTTTGGACTGGCGACGCAAATGGAGGGACGAGGGTGGTGATCGTGAGGGGGACAGCAGCGGCAGCAGATGGACTCGCTGCTGCCATGGTCGACGGGGCAGCAGCAGCGACAGGTCGCGAGGAGCAGCGGCAACGACAGTGGTCGTGAGGAGCAGCAGCAGCAACACTGCTCGCTGCATGGTGGTGACGCGACGGGGAACAGCAGGGTGGTGTCGAGGTCGACAGGGGCAGCGGGGTTTGGTCGAACAGCTGGAGGTAGGGTCGTTGATTATGGAGATGGCGAACGACGCAGCAGCAGTTGCTGCTGCTCGACGGGGGGGGTGAGCCTTTTTTCGTTTCGTTTCTTCTTCTTCAAAATGAAGAAGAAGATGAACAGTTGCAAAACTCCTTTTCTTTTCCTTTGGTCCGTGCATGTTCATCCCTCTTTTCCTTTTTTACAAACGTGTAAGTCCCTTTCCCCTTTCTTAAAAAATTGTTTGCTTTTAAAATTCTTTCAATCCTTTCTTTTCTCACGTTTTGTCCCCCCTTGTCAAAAAATTTCAGCCTTTTAAATTTCCCATCTCCCATGTGTTTTGTCTTTGTTCAAAGGACATGGACCCCACGTGTGTAGTGGTCCAAGACATGTGTCCCCCATGCGCGGTGGGGTTCCCCGTGTATGGTGTTCCATCCGTGTTCCCCACGCGTGTCCCCCATGTGTGGTGGGCTCGGATTATTATAGGCTAAGTCCGAAAATTAGGCCTAAAAACGGGTAGTTTTAACCCAAATATTATTCTTTTGCCCGGACACAAAAATAAAACACGATGTTATTCAATTAATCCTATGCAAGCAAAATAATTACAAAAATAAGACTAACTTTTAAAACAAAACTATTTCTTTCTTCTTCTTTTTTTAATATTTTTTCAAGATTAAAATAGCTACAAAGCATAAATAAAACTATTTTTGTCATTTTCGTTTTTATATAAAGTACTATTTTTTGTATTTTTCAAGATTGAAATGGCTACAAAACGTTAATAAGAGCTGTCACACCTCCTTTTTCCGCCCCCGCGAGGGTACAAGGAGTTTTTTCCAATTAAAGGACAATCGAAACGGGATTTATTTATTTATTTCAGAGTCGCCACTTGGGAGATTTAGGGTGTCCCAAGTCACCAATTTTAATCCCGAATCGAGGAAAAGAATGACTCCATATTACAGTCTGCGTACCAGAAATCCGGATAAGGAATTCTGTTAACCCGGGAGAAGGTGTTAGGCATTCCCGAGTTCCGTGGTTCTAGCACGGTCGCTCAACTGTCATATTCGGCTTATTTATCTGATTTTAATACAATTATGAACCGATGTGCCAATTTTAACTTTTTACCACTTTATTATTATTATTTTTAAAAGAATGTGAACATCGCTTAAAACACGTCTTTGGACTGCGTCACATGAAATGCACCCACAATCCGGAACACATTTTATTTGATGTTTTGGGATTTGGATTTGGGTCGCATGAAATGCACACCCAAGCTTAAGAAAGTAAACTATTAAACATGCGCCTAAAGAGACTATCGCGTTATTATTTTGGGAAGGCCGTGAAATTCGCTAAACGGCCCTCCCAAATTCTAAGTAATTAACACATATATTTTGTGAGGGCCCCGCAATCTGTGTGTTTTATTTGGCGAGGCTCATCTCATTTTATTTAAGGATGAATCTACAGTGGCTACATTTCTTCTATTAAGTTTGTCTCTAAAAATAAAAGAAAATTTCTCAATTAATTACATGCTGAAAAACGTAACTTATTAGTTATTAGGTTATGGCTAATGCGAATGGAAAATTGCGATCGAGTTTGTACAAAGAAAAACTGCTTTCATTCTATATTCGATTATTCAATAATAGTAGAACATGAGATTGACACACCCTAATATCAAAACAAATTAACTAGTATTTGATTAATTTAAACTAACATTATTAGATGAAGAAGTTATACATATGCAACCCCATTACTTATTAATAAATCGACTACATTTTTATACAAAGAAAGGAAAATTATATTCAAACACAAATCTAAACATGAGGGATTCAACAGGAACAAAGCCTGATTAATATTTTATTTCTCTTCAATCCGAGAGTGTACAAATGTGTACCTGGAAATGGCAGTACAAGAACAAAAGAAGGAGAAGTCAGCAGCAATAATAACACTGCAACAGCAAGTTCAGCAACACCGCAAAACTAGTAACAACCAGTAGAATAACCCAGCAACGGATTGAAAAATCAGCAATACCAAAGCGCAATTACAGTCAAAGCAGAAGAGACACGGATACAAGATGCAGTAGTTTACTGATTTTGAATAACACTCGAGGAAAGACAAACGGAAATTATTCAAGTGAAAGTTCAAATTGTATTTCTCTTTTACTCTCAAAAATGTTTCAAGTCTGTCAAGCACTCCAGTGTAAAAGTCTTCTAGCTCTCAAGTGTAAAGTCTGTCTTTTTATGTTCCAGTCCCCAAAATGTGTCAAATGACCCTATATTTATAACAAGACCCTTGTCTTGAATCCCCAACCCGAAATTATTCCCCCAAGGGCATGCTTTGTCCCCACTACTTAATGTTTTCTTTATTTTAAACCTTGTCCCCCATGCCTACATTAAATAAATACATCAACCCAACCCATTATAATTTGTCCCCCATGCCTAACATAAACAAATACAATATTCCTCCCCATTACATTTTGTCTTGTCCCCCATTATGTTAAACAATTATATCAAACCCCACCCCATTATATTTTGTCCCCCATGCTTAACATAAAGAATTACAATAATGTTCAATTACCAAACTACCCCTCCGACCTTATTGCAATTACCATTTTACCCCTGAACGTACTGCAATTTACCAAACTACCCCCATCAGCTCTAAACAATCAATTAATCATAACTTAACCAAAAAAAATAGCCAAGATGACCAATTTCTCAACAATCTTCGAACAACAAATCACATGAACACGATGAACAACACAACTCCAAATTAATGGAAGTAAATTAACCATATCGGGAACCAATCCTGGTTAACTTAGACCAAAAATGGATGAGCAAGGAGACAACAATACAAACAACAAAATACATGATTCAAACAAAATCAACAAATCAAAAACATGAACTCACATTAAATT
The DNA here is from genome assembly GCF_000393655.2 of Nicotiana sylvestris. Taxonomy (NCBI): domain Eukaryota; kingdom Viridiplantae; phylum Streptophyta; class Magnoliopsida; order Solanales; family Solanaceae; genus Nicotiana; species Nicotiana sylvestris. Next base: position 110,945,788 of record NC_091064.1, read on the forward strand.
ACTGGATTAAAAATGAACTTCAAACAAAGATGAACATGAACTAAATCTATTTTTAAACAACAAACATGACGGATTAAATGACTCAAACAACATTAATAATTTCTGGAAAATACATAACAACATGAAACAAATTGAAGAAATAATCAATTAAATTTCAATTTGAATCTAACAAACATTAAACTAACAAATTTTTACCTAAACAATAAAACAAACATGAAATAAACATGAAAAACAACTAATTAAATTTCCAATTGAAATCTGAAAATTAATTCAACAAAACATATGAACATGAACAAAACAAAAAATCAAATATCTACCGATTTTAGATTCGAGAAATATCAAAACGAAATACGGACAAAATAAAACTCAAAATCTACTAACCGGAACGAAACGATGAACAACGACTAACCAATGACGAACTCGACTATGTAGGGACTGTTTTGACGACCCCCAACTAAAAACTCGAACAAACGAACGACGAAGGCGAATTTAAGAAGTTGACGCCGAAGCAGTAGCAATGAAACAGAAGCAGCTGGGGTGCGTTTGGTTGTTTGGACGGAGAAGCAGCAGCTGCAGCAGCGTCGGGGAGCAGCTGCTCGTCATGCAGCAGGCGAAGCCGGGACGAGGTCGATGAAGCAGAAGGCAGAAGCAGACGCGGAAACAACTTGGCCATGGAAGCGAGTGGTCGACGAGGGCAAAGCTTAGAGGCGACGGAGGAGCTGGAGCCTGGAAGGAGGGGTCGTCCATGGCGACTGGTTGTTGGTCATCGGGAAGCAGAAGAAGTAGTAGCAATGGCGGACTGCTTGGTGGAGCTGGGCAGCCATGGATGAAGTAGATGATGCAGCAGAAGCAGCGCTCGACGTGCAAAATGCAGCAACAACGTTGCTCGTCAATGGCGGACGGTGGATGGGTCGTTTAAGAGGGTGAAGCAGCCGCGATGGCGAAGCTTAAAGGAGGGCAGTTATGGAGGTTCGACGTGGGGGGGGAGGGGGAGGTAGCCATGGTTGGCCAAGGTTTGGAGTTTGAAGAAGATGAAAATAGGGAAGGGGGCGGATGGTTTAGGTTTTTTTTTTAGGGTTTTTGGGGTTTTCTTTTGTTTTGTGTTTTTGTTTTGTTTTTTTTGGAAAAAATGAAAAATGAAGAGGGGTTGGGTATTGGGGTTATGGGGCGGACCGGGTCGACCCGGTTTGAAGTGGACCGGGTCATGGGGAAGGTTGGACAATTGTTTGGGCCTGGGGTTGAAATTTGAAGAAGTGGCCCAATCCGATTTTTCTTTGTATTTTTGTTCTCTTTTCTTCTTTTATTTTTCTAAAACTAAATTATAAAAATACTTAAATTATTATTAAGAACTAAATTAAGTTATAAAAGCGCAAATTAACTCCCAATAACAATTAACACACAATTAAGTAATAATTAAGCATAAAATTGTATATTTGGACATTAAATGCTAAAAATGCAAAAGATGCCTATTTTTGTAATTTTTAATTTTTGTAAAACAAAATTAATTACTAACAATTGTAGCATTAAATCCTACATGCAAAATGTGACATATTTTTATATTTTTTTATTAATTTAACAAATAAACATGCACAGACAAATACAAATAATTATCCAAAAATGCCACAAAATTCTCAAAATTGCACACCAAGGAAAATCATTTTATTTTGAATTTTTTTGGGAGTAATTCTCATATAGGGAAAAAATCACGTGCTTACAGCTGCCCCTCTTTGCCCGAAGACACGAAGGGTTTTCGCGCAAAGATAAAGCGAGCGATTTTTGCCCATCCGAGTACTCCGTGTGAAGCATTTTTTTTTTTGAAAAAGATTTAACCGAACCTTTGCTTCAAAGGTTTCCTACATATCCCTGGCTAAAGGGAAATCAGGTTAATGTAGTTCGGGAAGTTTTGGTTAAAGGTTTCCTACATATCCTCCTTGTTACACCGTGCTTAAAAGAAAACAAAAAGCTAGGCTAGACTGAAATTTGTTCTTGTTGCCTTGCTTTCTTGTCGGCTTGTGTTTCCTCCGGTGCTTTTCTTCCGTGAATTTGGGAATGATACTGGCCCTTTGCTTTTCTGAATACCAGTTTTCATCATTTTTCTTGGTCCGCTGGGGACATGGCTTTCTTCATTAAGCTTTTCGGCGGTTCCTCTGGGGGTACGACTCTCTTCATCAGATTTGTTATGCTGGGCATGATTTAATGTTCACAAGCTGCTTCTTTCAAGACGCGTCTTTTCTTCCTTTTGACACATGCACTTGAGTTTGCAACCTTCTGCTTCCCGGTGCTGGGGATTTTTATTGTTTCCTGCTGGGGATTCCTGTTGTAACCTTCTGCCTTCCGGTGGGGTTACTGATTTCAAAATCTGCAGTATAAGACTCAAAAGTATTCCTCTCGTTATACAGGTGGGCACCTGAGACATGAAATGTAAACACTGAAAAGTATTCCTCTCGTTATGTAGGTGGACGCCTGTCATGAAATGTAAAGACTGAAAAGTATTCCTCTCGTTATGTAGGTGGACGCCTGACATGAAATGTAAAGACTGAAAAGTATTCCTCTCGTTATGTAGGTGGGCGCCTGTCATGAAATGTAAAGACTGAAAAGTATTCCTCTTGTTATGTAGGTGGGCGTCTGACATGAAATGTAAAGACTGAAAAGTATTCCTCTCGTTATGTAGGTGGGCGCCTGACATTTAATGTAAAGACTGAAAAGTATTCCTCTAGTTATGTAGGTGGGCGCCTGACATGAAATGTAAAGACAGAAATGTATTCCCGCATTATACTAGTGGGCGACCTAGAACAGAAATGAAAAGACAGAAATGTATTCCCGCATTGTACTGGTGGGCGACCTAGAACATGAAATGAAAAGACAGAAATGTATTCCCGCATAATACTGGTGGGCGACCTAGAACAAAAATGTATTCCCGCATTATACTGGTGGGCGACCTAGAACAAAAATGTATTCTCGCATTATACTGGTGGGCGACCTAGAACAGAAATGTATTCCCACATTATACTGGTGGGCGACCTAGAACAAAAATGTATTCCCGCATTATACTGGTGGGCGACCTAGAACAAAAATGTATTCCCGCATTATACTAGTGGGCGACCTAGAACAGAAATGTATTCCCGCATTATACTGATGGGCGACCTAGAACAAAATGTATTCTCGCATTATACTGGTGGGCGACCTAGAACAAAAATGTATTCCCGCATTATATTGGTGGGCGACCTAGAACAAAAATGTATTCCCGCATTATACTGGTGGGTGACCTAGTTTCAACAACTTAGGAGGAAATGCCTCTCCTATACGTAAAACTAAACTTAGGAGGAAATGCCTCTCATATGGGTAAAACTAAACTTAGGAGGAAATGCCTCTCCTATGGGTAAAAACTAAACTTAGGAGGAAATGCCTCTCCTATGGGTAAAACTAAACTTAGGAGGAAATGCCTCTCCTATGGGTAAAACTAAACTTAGGAGGAAATGCGTCTCCTATGGGTAAAACTAAACTTAGGAGGAAATGCCTCTCCTATGGGTGGAACTAAACTTAGGAGTAAATGCCTCTCCTATGGGTAAACCAAACTTAGGAGGAAATGCATCTCCTAGGGGTAAAAATAAACTTAGGAAGTGCGTATCCTATTGGTAAAATAAACTTAGGAAGTGCGTCTCCTATGCGTGAATCATTTCCTTATTCCTGAATTATTTACTTACCTGTGTTGTCTTCCCTCGAAACTGCTGGGGATTATTTCGCTGGGGATGAATTTTCCTTTTCTTCCTCACACACTCTGGGTTGTCCGACCCTCTTGAAACTTGGTCGAAACTCTGTCGAGGATGCTTCTACATCTCGATGATCCGCCGGGGATAACACTGCGAACTGCTGAGTAACCCTGCTAGGGATAACACTGCTGAGGATAACTCTGCTGAGTAAATATGTTATCTTACTCCTTCCAAAACTACTTCCTTTTAAGTAGGATGTTTCATTCCTCTGAAAACTACTTCCCCTTTTTTTCTTTTTTTTTTCTTTTTTTTTTAGCTTCTTGCTGCGAAGACTACCTCCCTTAAGACTCGTTTTGCCCTTCCCCGAAAGGAACCGCTGAGGATACCGATTTTCACCAAACTTGTGTTGGACTCCTCGAAACTGCTGGGGATAACACTGTTGGGGAATTATTTACTTACCTGTTGGGGGATAAAATGTTATCAGCTGGGGATAACGCTGTCGAGGATAACACTGTTGGGGGATTCTGACTCCTTTAGAACTAGTGCTTCACTCTTCGGAACGCTGTTGGGAATGATACTGGCCTTTTGCTTTTCTGAGCACAAGTGTCATCCCTTTGTTCTGTCTGCTGGGGAACAACTTCCTCCATTGAAACTTATTATGTTGGGGGCAACACTGGTTCAAAGACCACTTCCCTTGAGACTGGTGTTACCTTTATTCTTCCCCAAATGGGTACCTGACTTCCAGAAAATTTTCTAAATGAAAGGCAAATTTTCTGCCCCAGTTTGACAGTCTCCCTTATGGCATGCATTTCTGTCGTCAATGCTATTTCCTTTACCTGTTTCAAATCAAATAAAATTTGTTAGTTTAAAACGCGGTGGTTGGTTGTGATACTCCTACTGGGATGGTTTTCCCTTTCTCCTTCCTTGCTCTACGCTCCACAACTTGTTGGGGATGATATTATTTGTTGGGTATAATCCCTTTCTGCTGGGGATATCCCTCTTCTCTTGTGGCATAGCTCGGAAACTGGCATTTCCCCGACCTTTTAGTCTAGTATGAATTTCCCAAATCATGCTCACTGCTCTCATTGCTTTGTTCACAGGCCTTGGCCTTGAGGTTTATAACCTTGGTTTGGCAAGGATATCCCTCTTGACACTCGTCAATCCTTTTGTCAATTCCCTTTTGCTGGGGATATATTTTTTTGACATTGGCCTCGCGCTTGTTCCTTCGTAATTTAGACCATTGGATTTTCTAATCAGGTCTGGTCTTGCATAATTGAAAAGCTGATGGCAGATTTTGAAGTCATTTCCCACTAGTTCTGACCAAACAGACTCTACTAGGGAATTTTTCTATGAAAGGAGAAAGATAAAAAGGAACAGAATAAAAGACAAAGGAAAAAGACGACTCTTTAACAAAAGAAAACTATAAATAAAAACCTATCAAACGCAGATACCGACTCTAATGGTCATGACATGCACATGTGGCCTATCCTCCGCCGTTAATCGTCTTTCAAGACCTTCAATTGGCAATTCCCCATCTGATTCCCAATCTTATTCGACTTGTAGTGCCCGAAGGGTTTTCACTATCAAGCCTCTCTCATTTTGGTTTTTCTCTCAGCTTTCATCGCCTTATGGTGTCCGTAAAGATTTTCACCGATAAGACTCTCTCATTTGTATCACTTTCCAGCTGGGGATTTGGAGTGTTGCCGGTATGACTCTCTCTGCTGGAGATTAGAGTCCTTTCTATTGTGGAACAGAGTGTTATGTTCACCGGTAAGACTCTCATTTGTCTGACTTGGCATCTTTTGAAGACTGATCAGAAGATCTTTCTTTGGACCGTAATGTGGGTTTTTGGATAGGGCTAGAAAGAAAGGGTATTAAAGGCTCAAAAAACAAAATAAATTTGGGGTTCAAAATTACAACCTTCGAAATCATATTTGTTTACAACAAACGCAACCCTTGCCCCAGTTTCTTGCTTGGGGATTATTTATTTATTATTATTTTTAATTTTACACCATGCATACCATGCACACTATGCACCCTATGACCAAACCGTGAAGCGCCTACGTATCCTCTTTGAGGAATCAGGTCAAACGTAGTTCCCAATTCCTCTTTTTCATTTGACTCTTTTATTATTTTTTTTTATTTTTTTTTATATTTTTTGTTATCATTTTTCTTTTCTTTTCTCTTTTCCTTTACTCTCTTTTTTTCGTTTTGTTGTTTTCTTTTCTTTCTCTTTTTTTTTTCTTTTTTTTTACCTGCCATGCTTGTGATTTCTAGTCGTTGCTAATGATTCCGAACGAGGGGTACGAAGGAAAAATAAATAAGGCTCAAAAAAGGGGTAACGAAGGATAAAGTGTTTAGGTAGCAGAACAAAATGTCTTCGTCATTCCAGTCTTCAAAACATGCCAAGTGCAAACAACATAATTGAACATAGATTTATAGTCTCTTCTGATGGTGTTGGACTTTGACAATAATATTCAACATTTGCTTTTCGTCTGTCATTTCTAAAGCACCGTTGGGAGACACTCTCACTCTCATTATCATGAAGACCCTTATGTCAATTTGGCGAATCTTGCTTTTAACGGTTTTCTTTATGTTTTACTTGCCCCAGTTCCATATGACTCGGGCTCCAAATAATCTCAAACTGTTCTTATTTCCTTTAAATGCTTTGATCACCTTCCCAGGGTTTTATGATTAACTTTTAAGATTAGGCCCAAACTGTGTGCGCATGTCATGTCACTAGAATCGGCGTTGAATAAAAATGATAAAAGGACTAAACAAAAGAAAACTGGAAATAATAAAAGACCGGATTTTGCATTAGATTACCGGTGAAATAGTTTGAATAACAAGACAAACAAAACAAACCAGAATAAAATCCTAAAACAAACTGGACAAAACTTAAACAGACCGCTATGACGAAATGGAAAGATAAGAAGGTTTGACACAAGACAATATCCGGATTACAACCTTAAGAATAATCCGGACAACAGAAATGACAACAAAATAAGCCACCAAAAGCTTCTCTCTTGCTAACCAAGGAACGGAGCGTCCTCCCACTTCATTAAAACTGGCATCTCAGCCACTGAGCTTCGCATCAGTATCGCCCAGACCATTGTCAACTTCAATATCATCAACCTTAGTCAACAAGTTCCCAATAGGACTCGAATTCTTCTGTCATCAGGCCTGATCCCCGCAAAGAGTGCTTTTGGATCTTGTATTTCCGGCTTACCACAAACCAACCACCTTCTTTCTTTGTGATTCAAAACAAAACAGGTTAAAATGGACTTAGTCGGTCCTCATTATTAACAACATCTTTTCTTTTTTTTTCCTTTTTTTCATTTTTCTTTTTTTTCGATTTTTTTTTCATTCTTTTTCATTTTTTTTTCTTTTTTTTTTTCATTCTTTTTCATCATTTTATTTTTGTCGTGGTCGAATCTTATGGAGATTGCCTACGTATCATGACCCCGCATGAATCAGACCTTGCGTAGTTCGGACGAATAAAAGATAAACAATAATAAACATTTTTTTTCAATTTTCATATTAAACAAAACTAGGTTTCAAAGGTTTGAAGATGACCTACAAACTCGAAAATCAAACAACCCACATATTCTAATTAAAAGATTTACAAACTCCAAAAACAAACGACCAACTTCTTTTCCCGTTTGACAAAGGCAACCAAACGGTTATTTTTCAAATGTGGCCCCTTCCCAATTTCATATGAATTTTGAGACCGGGGAGGATTATTTTATGACACTTTACAAACTTCCCATTCTTTTATGAAAATAGCCTTTCGACGACTGAAAGATACTCTAAGGCTATTTCGGCAAGAATGGTTTAAGACGCGGCCGAAGCTGGTTTGGCTTATTTTTGACTAAAAATCGAAACGGTATTCACCTGACCGCTGACTCTTTGTTTTTTTTGTTTTTTTTTCAAATTACAATAAAAAATGGTGTTGCAAACACGGCTCTTCAGCGCCTCGGGGACGAAGATTTTTAAGGCTGTGTGGGTCAACTGGACCAAAATCCTAAACATGACCCAAAAGGTGGGTGTTTATGCAATGTCAGCCTTTCGGGGTCCCTTTCGGAAACATTCGGTTATGTCTTGATAAAACAGCGTCACCCGACTTCTTTATGACAAAATTAGAATTTTGACATATTTTTTTTTTTGGCTATTTTCGCAAAAGGGGGAGGTTGGACCCGATGAGGGTTGCCTACGTATCTCACATCCGGTGAGAATCAAACCCGCGTAGTTCGGGCCATCATGAATAAAGTAAATAAACTAATCTATTTTTATTTATTTTTTAGGGAAAGACTTATAAATAAGAGTTTTTTTATTTTTTGAATTTTGAAAGAGAGACTTCTAAAGAAGAAAGAAAATATTTTTGAAATTTTATTTTCAATGAAAGAAATGCTTCTAAAAATATTTTTGAATTTTGACTTTTCTTTTCAATTTTAAAAGAAGAATGAAAATATTTTCGGATTTTTGGAAGAAAGTCAAAGATTTTTTTTTATTCAAAACAATTAAAAAGACTTTCTAAAGACATCAATAATGGAAAATATTTTTGGATTTTTTTCTTGAAAATTGGGGTCTAAAAAACTTTTTTAGAAGGGAAATAAAGAAAAATATTTTTTGGATTTATATATATATTGCAACAAATAATAAAACCACGTTCAACGTATGACTCTTTTTATTTTTATTTTTGGCGTTTTCATAAAAATTAAAAAAAAAAACATTTTTCGTTTTCTTCTTTTTCATTTTCCATTTTGAAGACAAGACAAAGTGAAGATTTTTTAGTTTCAACAAAATGACCAACATATTCTTCAACCTAAAAATAAGGGACTCTTTTCTATTTTTTCTTTTGTTTTTTGAGCGAAACAAACTATATAAAAAAAAATGTTTTTTCTTTTCTTTTCATTTTTCCCAAAGTTTCGGCAGAATTTCGCCAGTATTTGGACATTGTTATTTTTCAAAACAGAAGACTAACCATATACACTGCTATTTTCCTTTCTTTCTCTTTTTTTTTTAATTTTTCCCCATACTCAAAATCGGTCATCATGCAAGTTCAAAGCAAAATAAATGCACAAGCAGTGAGTAGGATGCATCAGGATGGTCTTTTCTGTTTCAGGTTGCTATTCCTAGACGGACCCAACCCCTGTGTTGAGTCCCCTAAGTCAAAAATGCACATGATGCAGATAAGTGTTCCTACTAGGGATCCGGCATGAAGTTGAGTTATACTAGGTTCAGAACCTGGGTGTTTGTTCTAGACCTGGCTTACCCGAGCGGACAGCTCGAGCCGAGGAGGAGGCGGCAGTCCGGGAATACAGAAGCTTCACCGGCTTTGCGACTTATCCAAACCTCGTTCTAAATTGGGACTTGACACTATACAGAAAAGAAGTCGTACGAAGTACACCCTTCTTCATGATTCAGAAGACTCAGAGAGAAGATGGGTTTCGGCACAGTTTATATACAGTTCACAAAATATCAAAGCGGTAAAAGCAAATGGAAAATTTCTCAATTAATTACATGCTGAAAAATGTAACTTATTAGTTATTAGGTTATGGCTAATGCGAATGGAAAATTGCGATCGAGTTTGTACAAAGAAAAACTGCTTTCATTCTATATTCTATTATTCAATAATAGTAGAACATGAGATTGACATACCCTAATATCAAAACAAATTAACTAGTATTTGATTAATTTAAACTAACATTATTAGATGAAGAAGTTATACATATGCAACCCCATTACTTATTAATAAATCGACTACATTTTTATACAAAGAAAGGAAAATTATATTCAAACACAAATCTAAACATGAGGGATTCAACAGGAACAAAGCCTGATTAATATTTCATTTCTCTTCAATCCGAGAGTGTACAAATGTGTACCTGGAAATAGCAGTACAAGAACAAAAGAAGGAGAAGTCAGCAGCAATAATAACACTGCAACAGCAAGTTCAGCAACACCGCAAAACTAGTAACAACCAGTAGAATAACCCAGCAACGGATTGAAAAATCAGCAATACCAAAGCGCAATTACAGTCAAAGCAGAAGAGACACGGACACAAGATGCAATAGTTTACTGATTTTGAATAACACTCGAGGAAAGACAAACGGAAATTATTCAAGTGAAAGTTCAAATTGCATTTCTCTTTTACTCTCAAAAATGTTTCAAGTCTGTCAAGCACTCCAGTGTAAAAGTCTTCTAGCTCTCAAGTGTAAAGTCTGTCTTTTTATGTTCCAGTCCCCAAAATGTGTCAAATGACCCTATATTTATAACAAGACCCTTGTCTTGAATCCCCAACCCGAAATTATTCCCCCAAGGGCATGCTTTGTCCCCACTACTTAATATTTTCTTTATTTTAAACCTTGTCCCCCATGCCTACATTAAATAAATACATCAACCCCAACCCATTATAATTTGTCCCCCATGCCTAACATAAACAAATACAATATTCCTCCCCATTATATTTTGTCTTGTCCCCCATTATGTTAAACAATTATATCAAACCCCACCCCATTATATTTTGTCTCCCATGCTTAACATAAAGAATTACAATAATGTTCAATTACCAAACTACCCCTCTGACCTTATTGCAATTACCATTTTACCCCTGAACGTACTGCAATTTACCAAACTACCCCCATCAGCTCTAAACAATCAATTAATCATAACTTAACCAAAAAAAATAGCCAAGATGACCAATTTCCCAACAATCTTCGAACAACAAATCACATGAACACGATGAACAACACAACTCCAAATTAATGGAAGTAAATTAACCATATCGAGAACCAATCCTGGTTAACTTAGACCAAAAATGGATGAGCAAGGAGACAACAATACAAACAACAAAATACATGATTCAAACTAATCAACAAATCAAAAACATGAACTCACATTATGTTACTGGATTAAAAATGAACTTCAAACAAAGATGAACATGAACTAAATCTATTTTTAAACAACAAACATGACGGATTAAATGACTCAAACAACATTAATAATTTCTGGAAAATACATAACAACATGAAACAAATTGAAGAAATAATCAATTAAATTTCAATTTGAATCTAACAAACATTAAACTAACAAATTTTTACCTAAACAATAAAACAAACATGAAATAAACATGAAAAACAACTAATTAAATTTCCATTTGAAATCTGAAAATTAATTCAACAAAACATATGAACATGAACAAAACAAAAAATCAAATATCTACCGATTTTAGATTCGAGAAATATCAAAATGAAATACGGAGAAAATAAAACTCAAAATCTACTAACCGGAACGAAACGACGAACAACGACTAACCAACGACGAACTCGACTATGTAGGGACTATTTTGACGACCCCCAACCAAAAACTCGAACAAACAAACGACGAAGGGAAATTTAAGAAGTTGACGCCGAAGCAGTAGCAATGAAACAGAAGCAGCTGGGGTGCGTTTGGTTGTTTGGACGGAGAAGCAACAGCTGCAGTAGCGTCGAGGAGCAGCTGCTCGTCATGCAGCAGGCAAAGCCAGGACGAGGTCGATGAAGCAGAAGGCAGAAGCAGACGCGGAAACCGCTTGGCCATGGAAGCGAGTGGTCGACGAGGGCAAAGCTTAGAGGCGACGGAGGAGCTGGAGCCTGGAAGGAGGGGTCGTCCATGGCGGCTGGTTGTTGGTCATCGGGAAGCAGAAGAAGTAGTAGCAATGGCGGACTGCTTGGTGGAGCTGGGCAGCCATGGATGAAGTAGATGATGCAGCAGAAGCAGCGCTCGACGTGCAAAACGCAGCAACAACGTTGCTCGTCAATGGCGGACGGTGGATGGGTCGTTTAAGAGGGTGAAGCAGCCGCGATGGCGAAGCTTGAAGGAGGGCAGTTATGGAGGTTCGACGTGGGGGGAGGGGGAGGTAGCCATGGTTGGCCAAGGTTTGGAGTTTGAAGAAGATGAAAATAGGGAAGGGGGCGGATGGTTTAGGTTTTTTTTTTTAGGGTTTTTGGGGTTTTCTTTTGTTTTGTGTTTTTGTTTTGTTTTTTTGGAAAAAATGAAAAATAAAGAGGGGTTGGGTATTGGGGTTATGGGACGGACCGGGTCGACCCGGTTTGAAGTGGACCGGGTCATGGGGAAGGTTAGACAATTGTTTGGGCCTGGGGTTGAAATTTGAAGAAGTGGCCCAATCCGATTTTTCTTTGTTTTTTTGTTCTCTTTTCTTCTTTTATTTTTCTAAAACTAAATTATAAAAGTACTTAAATTATTATTAAGAATTAAATTAAGTTATAAAAGCGCAAATTAACTCCCAATAACAATTAACGCACAATTAAGTAATAATTAAGCATAAAATTGTATATTTGGACATTAAATGCTAAAAATGCAAAAGATGCCTATTTTTGTAATTTTTAATTTTTGTAAAACAAACTTAATTACTAACAATTGTAGAATTAAATCCTACATGCAAAATGCGACATATTTTTGTATTTTTTATTAATTTAACAAATAAACATGCACAGACAAATACAAATAATTATCCAAAAATGTCACAAAAATTCTCAAAATTGCACACCAAGGAAAATCATTTTATTTTGAATTTTTTTGGTAGTAATTCTCATATAGGACAAAAATCATGTGCTTACAGCTGCTTGGTTACTTCTTCTTTAATCTTCATACTCATATCCGTTTTGAACTTCCTCAATTTTTGCTTGACGGGAGGGCATGCCGGGTCAGTGGGCAATTTATGAACCACTAAATCTGTGCTTAACCCCGGCATGTCATCATACGACCATGCAAAAACATCTTTGAACTCAATAAGTGTTTTGATCAATTACTCCCTGATATTTGGTGCAATGTGGATGCTTATTTTAGTTTCTCTTATATCGCCGGCATCCCCTAAATTGATGGCTTCTGTGTCATTTAAGTTGGGTTTGTATTTTTCTTCAAACTGGCTCAACTCCCTATTTATCTCCTCGAATGCTTCATCCTCATTGTATTCCGATTCATTATCATAATCGACCTCTTCTATGTTTATCTCGGAATCAGATTGATCTTTTAGACTAGGTTGAAGATCCGTTATGCGTGCCATGTCATTAGAACCAGTATGAAAAGAATTGTTCAGAGAAAGAAACGAAAGAAACAAAATTAAAATAATAATAAAAAAAAAGATAAGAAATAAAGAAGAAACTCTTCGTTTTATTGAATTACGGGATAACAATGTTTCACGCTGTATTCGACATAATAAAAAGAAATCTAGATTACAACCCTGGAATAATCCAGAAAACAGAAAAGGAAAATCAGAGTCAACTACCAAGACTCCCTCCAAGTAGGAAGAGGAGTAGCTATCCAATTGTTGACCTTGACCTTAGGACCCACAAATTGTATGTCTGCCTTACTGGAGCCCTCTCCAGCTTCTATCATATTGACGTCGGCAAATACTATTCCAAATCTCTCATTCAAATCTCCATCTGGCCCCATCAGAGGTCCAAGAACTTCCGGGACTGGCAACTTTCTGCACCCTGCTTTGACAAATGACCTGGACAGGCGTGGGACTGGTTTAGGAAGGACCCAAACTCTTTTCTTCAATTTGCGGGCTCGCTTCACATCCGCTGCGGTGGGCTTGAATCCCAACCCAAAAGTTTCCAGGTTCTTAGGCAAAGAAACTGGCTGGATCATTCCCTGCAGATCAACCCCCAGACCTTTCCCCGGTACAAACCCGTTATTCAACATTTCTGACGCTATTATGACGATTGCGGCTGTGATTCTAGGAAGTGGAAGGCCCTCGCCCTCAGGAATTTTGTCTACCGAGACTGCATCAAAAACCTGATAAACCCATGGGCCCTTATCATCATCGGTTTCTATGAAGGGCACAATAGTATCATTGGCGGCGTGTGTGCCATCATCCCCGTGTACCACAATCTCTTGTCTATCCCATTCAAATTTGACCACTTGATGTAGCGTAGAAGGCACTGCCTTAGCTGCATGGATCCATGGTTGCCCAACAAAAGATTGCACGACACTGCCACATCTATTACTTGAAATTCCATGGTGAACTCGACTGGGCCAATGGTTAGTTCTAGTACGATATCACCTACTGTGTTAATGCTGCCCCCATCAAAACCTCGGACGCAGACACTGTTCTGGTGGATCTTGTCATCAGCAACCTTTAGCTTGTTGAGAGTGGCCAAAGGACAGATATTGGCACTTGACCCGTTATCAATTAACGCTCGAGTGACCACCTATTCTTCGCACTTTACCGTCGGATAGAGTGCTCTGTTGTGTTCAGTACCCTCTACTGGTAACTCATCGTCAGAGAATGTCACTCGGTTTGCTTCAAAGATCTTGTGCGCTACTTTCTCCAAATGGTTCACTGAGAGCTTGTCCGGGACATAGCCCTCGTTCAGAATCTTCATTAAGGCCTGACAGTGATCGTTTGAATGGATTAACAAGGATAGCAAAGAAATCTGGGTTGGGGTCTTTCTCAATTGCTCTATAATTGAGTAATCCTGTGCCTTCATTTTCTTCAGAAATTCCTCTGCTTCTTCCTCTGTTACAGGTTTCTTTATTGTTTCAGGATTGACCCTTTTCAACTCTGCGGGAGCAAAACACCTTCCCGATCGAGTTAACCCTTGTGCTTCGCATACGTCTTTCACAACCTCCTTCCCCTTATGTGTCACCGTCACTTGACTGTAGTTCCACGGCACAGCCTTCTCACTTGTTATCGGCAACTGTATGACTGGCTTGATAACAACTGGTCCCACATGGACCCCTTTTACTACCAACCTTGGTTTGTTTGCTACTCCCTACAACACTGCTCTGACTGACTCTGGCCTCTTCGCAGTAATAGATGACCCTTTCCCTGCTATCACAAAGGGCTTGTCATATACCTCTCCCGACTGTACCACTGCCTTTCCACTGGTCGACTCTTCATTAGTACTGGCGCGAATCATCATTACCGTTTGTGAGGGTGTTTTTGGTTTCCCTCCCTCGTGCACTAATTCGATCATGTAAGCTTCATGGTGCACCGGTAACGGATTTTCATTGATGTTGGGTGCCCTTGGTGCCTGAACCTCGATCCTATTTGAGTCAATAAGATCTTGTATGGCAGTCTTCAACTTCCAACATTTCTCAGTATCATGCCCGGGAGCACCCGAACAATATTCGCAACTCACTGAATGGTCCAGATTTTTGGGAAGGGGATTTGGCAATTTGGTTTCAAAAGGACTTAGTAGGCCTATCTGCTTCAACTTGTGGAACAGAGTAGTATAGGCTTCTCCCAAAGGAGTGAATGTTCTTGGCTTCTGCATCCTTTCGTTCCTGAAAGCCTGATTTCCGCGGAAGCTTGGTCCTAAAGGATTCCTGTAGGCCCTCGGTGGCGGATATGTGTTTTGTGAAGGTGAATATGTGTTTTGTGGAGGTGGATATGTATGTTGGAGAGCCGGTACATGCCATTGCGGACGAGCCGGAGGCTGGGTGTAAGTTTGGGAGTGATGGACGGAAAAATGTTGTTCTTGTGGTGGGTAGTAGGGTTGTGGAGGGTTGTATGGATTATGTGGGTAATTTAGATGATGGGGTCTGGGTTGGTAATGAGGGGAAGGACCTTTAGATCTGGACCAATTGCCTGCCTCTATTGTCGTGACCTCCTCTCTCCTTTTCTTTCCGAGCGCACCTCCCGTGCCGCTCTGAATGGCCTGAGTTGTTGCCTTAATTGCCGAGTAACTCAAGATCTTATTGGACTTAAGTCCCTCTTCTATCATACCCTCCATTTTCACCACTTCATTGAAGGACTTGCCAACTGACGTCACCAAGTGACCGAAGTAAGTCGGCTCTAGAGTTTGTAGAAAGTAATCTACCATTTCTCCCTATCTCATTGGAGGATCGACTCAGGCTGCCTGTTCTCTCCATAGGAACCGAAATTCCCTGAAGCTCTCTCCGGGTTTCTTCTCAAGCTTTAGCAATGTGAGACGGTCTGGGACTATCTCAAGGTTGTATTGGAAATGTCCTGCGAAAGCCTGTGCCAAGTCATCCCAGGTGTACCACCTGCTCGGATCTTGTCTTGTATACCACTCTAATGCCGACCCGCTCAAACTCTGGCCAAAGTAAGCTATCAGTAGCTCATCCTTTTCCCCTGCTCCCCTCATTTTGCTACATAAGCCCCGCAAATGTGCCATGGGATCACCGTGCCCTTCATATAAATCAAACTTAGGCATCTTGAACCCAGCCGGGAGTTGGACGTCCGGGAAAGGGCATAGATCCTTGTAGGCCACGCTGACCTGGTTGCCCAATCCGTGCAGGTTCCTAAAGGATTTCTCCAGGCTTTTGAACTTCCTCATTACCTCATCTTGTTCTGGGACCTTAACCGGCTTTTCAATCTCTGCCGGTACCTCAAAATGGGGATTATAGGTATGTGGCTTGGGTGCTTTGAATGTGAGTTCAGAGGGGTAATATTGTATGTCGTGAGCCTGAAACAGCGGCTCACTGGATGATCTGTGCAATGGGGCTGGGGGAGGCGCCCCAAAGACGGGAACATTTGGTGGAGGAGGGTTTTGACTGGGTGGTGGAGCTTGGGAATCATAGGCCTCTCTTCCCTGATAGTAGTGATGGCTCGGGAAACTCGTTGAAGGACCGGGAAAGGGATATTCTGACGTGTGTCCTGGTTGGAGAGTAGGAGTAACAGGTAGTTCTTGCCCCTTTTGGGCTCTAGCTAAGGCTATCTGCATTTCATTCATTTCTAGCCTCATCTTTTCCATTTTTTCCATGGCTTCCTTTAGCATCTGATTTGCCGTGTTTTTCGACTCAACACTGTTGTCTGAACCAGTCATGCTTTCTAGTATGGGCCCTTTTGATCTTGTTTGATAATGGTTCGGTGCCAGTACGCTTTAACAAACTAATTGTCTGAGATTGGAAACAACAAACTGATTAGCGTTAGAGTTTAACAGATTTGATAATAGCACCTTGGGGATGCAATGCTCCTAAGCTGTAAACCATTTCTAACATGCTTTGCTTCAAACACATGCGTCATCTCGGCTTGCTTATTTGCCCCTTTAAAGTACGTTGGGAACCCCTGTATTTTATTTTTTTTATTTTTGTATTTTTTTTCTCCTTCTTTTCTTCTTTTCCTTTCTTTTTAATGGCGGTCGAATCTTATGTGGATTGCCTACGTATCACGTCCCCGCGTGAATCAGACCGGGCGTAGTTCTGCCACAAAGTAAAGACACACAAAAATTCTTTTGGAATCATTTAATTCATCATCAAAATTTGCTATTACAAATTACTTATCTCAAACCAAGAACAACAATAGTACAGATTCCAAAGTTCTTAACCTGACTCGACGAAAAGAAAAGAAAACAACATATGGGAAGACAACAAAGCCAATTAAACAAGACTCGAACTAGGGACTAAAATTCCAACTTAAGGTCTCGCGAGGCATCGTTCGGCCTTTCCGTAGCCTTTGGTGCAAGGCCTCTCTGCAAGCTCTTCAACTCATTCATGATCCGGTGGACGTAGACTATGATGGAAGCAAGGAGGGTTTTCCGAGGTATTTTCTCACATGCTAGGCATCTCATATAGATGTAGTGCCCAATCTCATCAATCCTTCGTCGAATGTTGTCCCTTTCAACGGACAATTGCTCTATGCGCCGGTTCTTTAATCCTAGTGCTTGAGCATTGTCGGCGAGTCGATCCTGGAACTTCTCCATTTGTCTTTCCATTCTAGTCATCGCATCGTAACAGCGTCTTCTGTCAGCTTGGGCATCTCGTGCTTGTTTGAAGATCCGCTCCTGAAGAGTGGAGTTCGTTTTTCTTAATATCCCGATGCTCATTTCATAATCCCTTATGACTTGTTGCAGACGCTGCCTCCAGGCCATTGTACCTTTTGCCCATCTGACCTTTATTCTTGCTATGCAAGCTTCCGATCTCTCTAATTCTTCTCGGCTTTTGCTGACCTGATTTCTCAAATCTGCTATCAATCTTTCGTCGGAGCGATGTTTCTGTCGGTCGTTGTTACTCTTACTGACTTGGCAAATGCGGGCTTTCAGTGTCTGGTTCTCTTTGGCTAATTTGTTCTTCTCACCCTGCTCAGAGGCGACTTGCACATTGTTCTCAAAAGTAAGCCTTTCGATTTGTCGCTTTAGCTTCCCGATTTCAGCCCGGTAGCCTTCCTCCCTCCTTAACCAGCCCCACTGCTCCTGCGAATCATCCGTGAATTGTTGGATGTGAGCTCTTTTAGCAGGTCCTTGACAAATCTGGAACCTTCTCTCGAACCAAACATCATACTTTGGGTCTACCTCACCCTTAGCCAGTTCTCGAACCATAGTCTTGGGTTCCAAGAATCTACATTCGTGCCATAGCTTTCTAATCTTTCCTTCGGGGAATACGACTCCCGGGCTCAGCTCAATGGCGTGCTTGCTTAGATCTTCATCAGTGGGAATTACTTGAAACCTTCCTAGCTGGCGCAATACCCGATGAGGAGCATATGGTTGGATGCTGCGAAGTCCCATCAAAAGAATATGACATTCCTCGGCTGCCATGTATATTACCTCAGTATCAGTCAGCCACCCAAATGTCCATTCAATTTGGTCGGCTGTTGTTGACCTCAATCGTGTAAGCCATGCTTCGACACCTTCGGGAAATATGACGCCTGTCATTCGTTTCTCAAAGCCGCTAATACAGTTTCTCTCAGTCAACCCGTGATTCATGTATCCTGCTCGGTGATGGAGGTGTTCTTGCATCCATAGCTGAAGTAACAGATTGCATCCCTGGAAGAACTTGCCTCCTTCTCGGCATATAGTTAAAGCTCGGTAGATTTCGGACAAAATCAAAGGAACCACAGTACTGTCGGTTCTTTTGATTGCAACATCGGCCATCCCTACAAGGCCTATCTCTATTTTTTTATCTTTGCGGGGACAGACCACAACTCCCAGAAATGTTGTGATAAATGCCAAAGTACGTCTTGCTTCCCACTTGATTCTGTTCCCAGTGTGAATTAATCCGAGGTTTGGTTCTTCCAAACCCTGAGGAATTCCGTACCGTTGATACAAGAATTGGAGAGTACAACATCCCTTCGACAAATCATCATTCTGTACCTTCCGACTAATGCTTAGCAAATCCAAGAACGCGTGCGGAGATACTGGTCTTGGTGAAAGTAAATACTGCCCTCTTAGTTTCCCATTCAACCCCGCATATCCGGCGACTTCCTCTAGTGTAGGTGAAAGTTCAAAGTCAGCAAAACGAAACACGTTGCGGGTTGGGTCCCAGAACGGTATTAGAGCCTCGATGATATCTGTCCTTGGCTTGATATTCAACAGATCGACAAAACCTCCCAAAACTCTTTCCACTATCTTTATACTATCCTTTCCCATATCATTCCACCACATGTGGAGTTGCAAAGGGACCTCGCTACACACTGAGAATGGTTCATTTTGACTTGTGCTCATCCTGCACATTTATTATAGTGATTAAAGAAGGAAACTTTTATTAGACTCAAAACAGAACTATCTATATTTGATTTTTCTGAATTTTGAAGATGAAGGACTCGGTTTTTCAAATACGGCCTTTCAGCACTTCAGGGACGAAGATTTTAAGGTTGCACGAGTAGACCGGTCAAAAATCACAAAAATGGCCGTTTGTGCAAATTCAGCCTTCCGGCGTCCCTTTCGGGAATACTCGGCTATACATGGCAAAACGGCCTGACTTGATCTGATGAAATTAACATTTGACATGTTTTGGTTATTTTTAGCAAAAGGGGAGGTTGGACCCGATGAGGGTTGCCTACGTATCTCACACCCGGTGAGAATCAAACCGGCGTAGTTCGCCCATTTAAACAACTATATAAAAAAACAATTTTTGCTTTTGTTGGCAAATAAGCTAAAACAAAAATCAAGACACTTTCCTCATAACAGCACAAATTATCTTTTCATTTTCCATTTCTGCAGACTAGACAAACTAAAAAGGATATTTTTTTTTATTTTTTTTTATTTTTTTTCTCTTTATGTATTCGGAGCCGGTCGTCATGCAAATTCAAAACAAGTAAACGCACAGCATTGAGTAAGATGCATCAGGATGGTCTTTTCTGTTTCAGGTTGCTATTCCTAGACGGACCCAACCCCTGTGTTGAGTCCCCTAAGTCAAAAATGCACATGATGCAGATAAGCGTTCCTACTAGGGATCCGACATGAAGTTGAGTTATTCTAGGTTCAGAACCTGGGTGTTTGTTCTAGACCTGGCTTACCCGAGCGGACAGCTCGAGCCGAGGGGGGGCAGCGTACCGGGAATACAGAAGCTTCACCGGCTTAGCAACTTGTCCGAACCTCGTTCTAAATTGGGATTTGACACTATACAGAAAAGAAGTCGTACGAAGTACACCCTTCTTCATGATTCAGAAGACTTAGAGAGGATATGGGTTTCGGCACAGTTTATATACAGTTCACAAAATATCAAAGCGGTAAAAGCAGTTAGTTAGCACCTTAAGCACAGATCATGTAACAAAATCAGATAAAGCTAAACATAACAATTTATTCTAAGCTCTATTTCTAACCCTGAACCAGAGGTTCTGGGTTTAAGGTCCCCAGCGCCAGAGTCGCCAGAGCTGTCACACCTCCTTTCGGCCCGCGCCCTTTCGGGTGCGGAGGGAGTTTTTCCAATTAAAGGACAATCGAACGGGATTTGTTTATTTATTTTCAGAGTCACTACTTGGGAGATTTGGGGTGTCCCAAGCCACCAATTTAATCCCGAATCGAGGAAAAGAATGACTCTTTATTACAGTCTGCGTACCAGAAATTCGGATAAGGAATTCTGTTAACCCGGGAGAAGGTGTTAGGCATTCCCGAGTTCCGTGGTTCTAGCACGGTCGCTCAACTGTCATATTCGGCTTGTTTATCTGATTTTATATGACTATAAACCTATGTGCCAATTTTAACTGTTTACCACTTTATTATTGTTATTTTAAAAGAATGTGAACATTGTTTAAAACACGTCTTTGGATTACGTCACATGAAACGCACCCGCAATCCGGAACACATTTTTATTCAATGTTTTGGGATTTAGATTTGGGTCGCATGAAATGCACACCCAAGTTTAAGAGAGTAAATTATTAAACACGCGCCTAAAGAGACTATCGTGTTATTATTCTGGGAAGGCCGTGAAATTTGCTAAACGGCCCGTCCCGAAAACTAAGTACTTTAATATATACATTTAACGAGGGCCCCGCAATTTATGTGTTTTGTTTAGCGAGGCTCATCTCATTCGTTAATCTAGAAGGATATCCTAAAGCAGCTATATATATATATTTTTATATTGTTTTTCGTCCGTCTCTAAATGGAAGAAGAAAAGGTCCTACTTTATTTACATGCTTGAAAAGACCATCATTTATTTCACGGATTCAAGCAAACGCAACCAGAAAATTGCAATCAAACTTTGTGCTAAAGGAAGTTGTTTCATGCCTCATTCTATAAGCCGATACTACTGAAGCTGAAATTATAACCAAATACGGAATTGACAGGCAATACGCATTCAAAAGGGACAAAGTATCTTATAACTAATTTAAACCCACATTGTTAGACGAAATGAACCATTGGGACTAATTGTTTTCAACTACTTGAAGCTAAGCCAACCTTAATTACTAATGGTTACGAAAGTTACTTAACTTGCTTGTTAACTTGAATAACCTATTGGGTTAGGGTTCTTATCCTTTCTACATTTCTTGAATCGCGCCACAAGTATGTCAAGCCTACGGATTCTATAAATTTAAGGGCGTGAATTCATACTATGTTACTATCTGATTATATGACACTCGAAGCAAACCGCCAATGACTTTGTCAACTAACTATTGCAATACTAAAGCTATGGAGACATACTTTCAACTTGAAACTGAAATCAACATGAGATCTACATTATTTCGGATTTTTGCCTTTTAGACAAAATGCTGAGTCAAACAAACTCTAATTATATTGAAAGCTATGGCCAGACAATTACCCATTGAAACAAAATCCGAACAAACCCAGACATGATTCTAATGGAATACATGAACTATTATACACAGCTTAACATTCAATATACAACTAAAGCAAATTCGAAAGAGGCACTTCAACTCTTCATTTCTATACTCAGGTTTCAATTTTCAGCCTACATTGACAGTGTATCAGTTGTGTACCTGACATTGGAAACAAGAACAAGAAGAGGAAGAAGATCAGCAACAGCAGCTGGGCAGCAGTAAGGCAGTAATAACAACAGCAACAAGCAAATGGACAGCAGTAACACAGCAGTAACAAAACAGCAGCAGCAGTTCCACAATAATAGTAGCTCAACGAACAACCAATAACAACTTTAATAGCAATAAAACCAGAAGCAGTCCAGCAGCATACATAAACCCAGAATACAGTAGTAACCCAGCAGAGAAACCAGAATACCCCACTGAAATAGTAACAACCCAACTAGATAACAGACTTGACAGAAAATAGCTTGACAATCAAACAATCGGACTGAGCAAAACAGCTTGAAAAACCCAACCATATCCAACCAAACAACTGACCAGCCCCCCCCCTTTTTGCCTTTTAAGACTATCAGCTTTTCTCTCTCAATTGCCGACCCCTCATCAGTAAAAAAAATGAGCTCATTTATAGGTCCAAAAGACCTTCACAGGACTGCCTCGTATCCAGACTCTCCTGCCCATACCCTTCAACTTCCCATGCCTAAGTATCTTCTTGATGCAAGTCATTTGGTTCCCCACTATAGCATGATTGTCATATTGATTCATTCAAGAGTCATGGGCTTTATTAGATTATTTATTTTAAACCCATGTTCTTGTGTTGTGCACCCCACTAATACTAGATTAATAGTATTTTTCATTAACCAACTGACAGTCCACTAATCCTAAGCATTTGTCAGTCTTTGACACCCCAAATTAACCCTAAAGCCGCTGATTATTACTGCCTTACCCCACCCCCTTCACATCGTTGAGTCTGTCAGCTATAACCATTTTAATCCTAATTCGAACCTCACCAACTAACAAACTACAACCTATAATTAGTTTACCACTGGATTTAGACAACTATTTAATCAGAATCAGACAGTATGAATCAAGTTGTTGCTTTTCAAGACTATAAAACACAAACGACAATATGTATCGAATCGACTTTGCGAGTTATAGCGTATACTAATCAGTCGACAACAAAAGAAGGCTAAAACAGAACACACAGGTGATTCATGTGTTTTCGGACAAAACATGGAACTTATGAAACTTAATTATTCGACGACGTTACTCAAATTGACTATACGAACTATTACATGTAACAACCAATCGACAAACAATATAGACTAAACAGGCCACCAAATTATTTCAATTTTCGGGACACTTAGCAGGGAGCTTACGAAACTTAACTACTCGACGACATTAGTCGAAGCGAATAGATATCTCATAACATACACTTAACACTGAATAGAAGGAAAGAAAAGAAAATTACCTCGGAAGCTTAAGCATCAAAAATGACCCAGGCCTGAACCGGACTCATTAGGGTATGAGGGAGATTCGAACGAAACCAACGTTGATTAGGGTATGAGGGATGTCAGGGGAGTGGTTGGTGTGAATTTGGGACTCATTAGGTGATTTAGGGTTTTGACTCAAATCTTTGATCGAAGATTCGAGAACCCTGGAGATGATTCGAAGTTAAGTGACCAGGAATTCGTACTCAGGGTGGTTTGTAGGTTCAGTGGTGTAGCTATGGTGACCGGTGGCGTTGTTGCCGCCGGGTTTACGTTGAAGGAGAGATATGGCGGCTGCTAGGGTTTTTTTTGGGGGGGGGGGTGTTTGGGATCGTCTCTGAGAGAGACGATGAAACAGGGGGGTGTTTGGATAGGGGGCGGGGTAACAGGGTTAGGCTTATATACGACTTAGGGGGGTTAGATCCTGGCCATTGGATCAGGTGAGATCGATGGCCAGGATCTATTCACTGAAGGGGGACGACGTCGTTTGGGCGTAGTGGTGGGTGAGACCGAGTATGGGAATGGATCGGGTCAGGTCAACGGGTCTAGGGGAGAGCCTGCAGCCGTTGGATCAATGGAGATGGACGGCTCAGATTGGAGACGCCAATACGATGTCATTTGGAGGCGTCTCTGTAAGACTGGCT
The DNA here is from genome assembly GCF_000393655.2 of Nicotiana sylvestris. Taxonomy (NCBI): domain Eukaryota; kingdom Viridiplantae; phylum Streptophyta; class Magnoliopsida; order Solanales; family Solanaceae; genus Nicotiana; species Nicotiana sylvestris. The sequence continues at coordinate 110,969,597 of NC_091064.1, forward strand.
TGGGCTGGGTCAGTGCAATGGGTTTGGGCCTAGTTTGTTTAATTCTTGCCTGGCCCAAACCGAATTTCCTGGTATTTCATCCCTTTCCCTTTCCTTTGATTACCAAAATTAAAACAAAATCCTAAATAAATTGTAAAAATCATAAATAAAACTACACACACATTTCTGACACCCATAACAATTAACCCACAAATTAAAAATAAAATCATACAATGAAAGACGTCTATGCCTATTTTTGTGATTTTCTTTCTTTTAAAATAAAACATGGTTTAATTGACACCAAAATGCACAATTAAATCTTGAATGCGCATGCAACATGTATTTATACATATATATATATATATATATCAATCACAAATACATACATATATATATATATATATATATCAATCACAACAACGACAAGCTTTTACGGACCAAATAATTACCAAAATGTCACGTAATTTGTTTTATTTTTTGATTTCTTTTGGAGTAATTTCCTTGAAGCAAAAATCACGTGCTCACAGGCATCGATTGGATTTGGTAAATATGTGTACAAGTTTTATGGTAAGTAATTCGGGGTCCAAAGAAGGGCCTAAGTCTAAGGAAAATTGGAAAAGTTCATAATAGGCTAAGATTTCAAATGAGTTCGCACAAGCCATCATTTTGAACGATCCTATCTAAGTATATATAAGGTTTTATGTTATGAAAAACCTATCATATGAAAGCTCTTCGAGCTAGTTTCCAACGCTTCAAACCGTTCGTCATTTGGACATTCCTACACAAAGTTATGATCAAATTACCAAAGGCTAGAAAAATGCGATTCTGCGGTGAAATCTGCGATCGCAGATTTAACTCTGCGGACCGCAAAACCATTCTGCGATCGCAGAATGGTCGCAGAATGAAGCAGAACAGCCCAGTTCTGGGCAACGAGTTTTGCGACGAATCTGCATCCCGCATACCCATTCTGCGGTGGATTCTGCGATCGCACACTTGACATCAGAGGGTTAATTTTCTGATTCCCGACCCCATTTTAATATATAGCCTTTAGGGATTCATTTGGGGTCATTTTTCTACTGATTTTAGAGAGAGGTGAGAGCATTTTAGAGAGATAAGGAGGAACCCAACATTTAAATCATCCAAATCTTGCATCAATCTTTAAGAATCAAAGAACCCAATCACAAGTTCTTCATCTAAGAGGTAAGATTCTATACCCTAGGTTTTAATTTCGAGTTTGGAGTATAAGATAGGTTATTGAGGTATGATTCTTGGGTGTATTAGTATTATGTATACATGCATGTACAACTTAGGTTTATGTGAAGATTATTGAATATAAATAAGTAAAGATTGGGTTAGGGAATGAAGGAAATCTTGTAAAAGAGATTTGAAATCAAGATGCTCAACTAGTATTTGATAAAATGCTCAAATGAGCTAGAATTATGAATATCTTCCTAATTTGTATTCAATTTTGTTATGTATCGAAGTAGGTGGGCATGGCTAGAATTTCCGGAACATTGTAGTAACTTAAGGAAAGCTTAAACGAGGTATGCATGGCTAAAACCCCCTTTTATTAGAAATTGAGCTCCGTTGGCATTTACGAAAGTGTGGTAAGAGCTGAATTGGTTAGTATATCGATTGTTATTACGTATTAATTGATTTGCAATTATCTACACATATACGTGAAGGTTGTGCCTCAATGTGAGTAATGTACCATTATTGATAATTAGAGAAGTATGAAGAATACAATTATGCGTTGAAATGCTTAGGCTGCAAGCCAAGATCGAAACGGAGAATTATTCATGCTAGCTATGTGCTCACTTACCTGTGATTGCAACTTGAATTTACGTATATGTCTATGATCACAACTTGTAAGATGAATATTGAAAAGGGAAAATGAGGTGATAATAGTGGCCCTGAGTGCCCCGGGATTGATATGATATATGTGAAATAAAGATTCTGACGTGATGACTAATGAGAAAGGGATAATGCCTAGATAGGGCGACCTAGCCGATCGGGTCGAGATTGGACACCATGCCGCACACTTGGTGGTAATGTGCTGATATTAAATTCCGGATAAGGGAAATGAAATATTGATTGAGATATATGCCTCCAATGAGGTGACCTAGCCGGTCGGGTCGTGATCGGACTCCGCTTAAGATAGCGGTGGCATTGAGAACAGTGATGAACATATGAAAGAGATGCCCCAAACTGAGTTTTGAAAATTATATGAAGGATTGCATGAATTGCATATTTGATTTACTCACGTGACTTACTTGTACTTGCTTGATAGTTCTTTTTAATGTGAAAGTTGTGAAATCATTGATGTGATGAAATAATGTTGAAAAGGGAAAAGGAGAGGTTGTGAAACTTGTTTGGCTTTGGTTGTTCCTTTCTTGTGCATTTGGTTGTTGATTCTATTACTGTTTGTTACTTGTGTATTGTTTGATTTTACTTGGGGTAAAGTTTGTACATACATACCAGTACAATTCAAATGTACTGACGTCCCTTTTGTCAGGGGCGCTACATTTGTGTTATGATTGTAGGTGGTTCTAAAGCAGGTACTCCAGTCCACCGGCAGTAGCACCTCCTCCACTTTCCGTCAACTATATTGGTGAGCCCCTTTCCTCTCGGGGCCCTACGTGGCTCATGCCGCTTTTCTTTCCGGAGTCTTATTTTGGTATTTACAGTAGCCGGAGCCTTGTTGCCGGCATTTTCGTATTATTCTTTAGTTGTATTTAGAGGCTCCGTAAACAGGTTGTGGGTGGTGTCGGACATGGAAATTTAAAATAGGAATATTGATGTTTGGCAATGATGTATAAAACTTGTAATACTTTTAATATGGTGAATGAAGTTGCTAATGAAAATGAAATGGAAATCGTTACTGATATGTTTATAGAATTTTATTAATAGAGTCCATCTCCAATTTATTCATGAGTTAGTTTGGGTAGAATGAGGTCTAACAGACTTGCTCGGTTGGGTTCACTCGATTGAGCGCCGGTCGCGCTCCTCGGATTTTGGGGCGTGACAGAGACATCCATTTAGAGCGGAACATAATTGTGACTGAAGAAGATTTGTTGCTATTCAAAAAACTAAAAAAGAACAACTAACATCATATGACACCATCCTAGATAGAATATTTTCAAATGAATCGGGAGCTTTTTTTATTGATGGTCCTGGAGGAATAGGAAAAGGCTTCTTATATTGTGCTCTACTAGCTACTGTACGATCCAAGGGATTTATAGCTTTAGCTACAGCAACTTCTGGTGTTGCGGCTTCCGTACATCCTGGTGGCCGGACTGCTCACTCCCGTTTTAAACTTTCTATTGATACAACTGAAAATTATAACTGCAATATAAGTTAACAAAGTTCACTTGCATCTTTAATCTGAGATGCAAAACTAATAGTATAGGATGAGGTCTCAATGGCAAAGAAAAAACTTGTCGAGACTTTTGATTTACTCTTGAGAGATATTATGGACAAAGATACACTCTTTTGTAGTAAAGTCGTCATTTTCGGAGGTAATTTCAGACAGACTTTGCCAGTTGTACAAAGCTGTCACAACCCCGGTTCGCCATCCGTGAACCATCGTGACGGCACCTAGTCTCTACGACTAGGTAAGCCTAAATTACGGAAGAAAAACCAAAAGTTGCGAAAGTAAAATAATTTAAAACAGAAATAAAGTAATAACAGTGTTTAAATGTGCCGCTCGACATACACCATATTTAACTCTCAATACCAATATATAAATCCAACACCCAGAAACCCACGAATCACAAGCTAAGAAATACTACATAGCTCTAACTCCGAAATGTCTAATAATAACAGAAAATACAGAAGAGCTAAGTACTAAAAAGCAGGAATAGAAAGGGACTCCTCGGTCTGCGGATGCGGCAGATATACCTCGAAGTCGCTAGGGCAGTCGCCTCGCCTCAGGGGTGATAGGACCGGGCAGAAGTACCTGGATCTACACATGAAAAATATGCGCAGAAAGGGTATTAGTACACCACAGCGGTTACCACAGCGGTACTCAGTAAATGCCAAGCCTAACCTCGGTTGGGTAGTGACAAGGAAGGTTAGGGCCCTACTAAGGTTAAACAAAAATATAAAGTTCAACAATATAGAACAGAACAGTATGAATAATACAGCAGTGAAAATAACACAGGATATACAGGACAACAACAACTATATAGAAACAAGGTAAACACGGAAGGAAATACAGCTCAGCACCAATAATATCGATCGGGGATCTCCTAGGATACCGTCCTGTAGTCCCAAATATGCATATCCGATAAGTCTCCCAGGATACCATCCCGTAGTCCAACTTATAGTGCGCGGGGATCTACCGGAATCCCGTTCTGTAGTCCCAAATATAAATACCCAGTATGGGGGAATCTACCGGGTGCATTCCCGTAGTTCCATATAACTGTGCATGGGAATCTACCGAAATCCCACATCCGTAGTCCCAAAATAAACAGACAAGGGGGAGCTACCGGAATCCCACATCCGTAGTCCCAAAATAAATACGCAGCAACAACAGGAGATTATACAGAAATGGAAATTTCATATTAAGGTAAACAAGTGATTCTAGTCTAGCATGCTGCACAAAATTCAGGTAAGCAGGTTGAACAATTAAAGCAGTTAAATCACTTAGACATGCTTTCCTAATCTAACAACAGGCTTAATAGTACAAGTAATAAAAGCAGGAAAAGAAACATACTAATAAATACTTAAAGAAAACCGGATTTCCAACAATTTGCACAAGTACGCACTCGTCACCTCACATACAAGGCATTTCAATTACCAAATATACCAATTCTAAGGGGAAGGTCCCCCACACAAGGTTAGACAAGCCACTTACTTCGAACCGGCTCAAAAATCAACCCGAGACCACGTTCTTGCCACGAGTACTCGACTCCAAATGGCCCAAATCTATTCAATTCAATTTCATAATGTAAATAACACTTCAAGTAACTGATTCTACCATTAAATTCTAAGCTAATATGAAAAATTAGGTAAAATGCCCCTCGGACCCACGTCTCTGAATCGGGTAAAATTTATATTTTCAGAATCCTCACACTCTCACAAGTCTAACCATATCAAAATTATCCCAATTCGATGTCAAATTCCCAATCAAAACTCAATTTCTTGGTCTAAAAATGTTTCCCCCAATTTCCACCAAAATTTCGAAATTAAAGGATGGATTTAAGTGTAGATTCATGGAAATTAGTCTAAACCGCATAGGAATCACTTACCCAAATCGCCCAGGTGAAAATCTCTTCAAAATTCGCAATCTAAATCCAAAATATGAATTATGTTTCAAACCCTCGATTTTGGGTTTTAAAAATCTGCCCGGGTGTTTCCTTCTTCGCGAACGTGGAAGGACCCTCGCGTTCGTGAAGCACAACTTCGCTTGGTCCAGCCTTCCTTCATCGTGAAAGTTATGCCCTAGTCGCGAACGCGCTGCACATTCCCCTCCTCCTACGCGAGCACGGGAACACTATCACGAACGCGTAGGTATAAGACCCCTCAGCTTCGCGAATGCGGGAGAAGCTTCGCGAACATGAAGCATTAAACCTCCCCCCAGCCCCAGCTCCTCTTCGCGAACGCGAGACCCCACTCGCGAACGCGAGACCCCACTCGCGAACGCAAAGAAGGAAACTAGAACTGGGTTGCTGCAATTGTTTGCAATTTCTCTGAGTTCCAAAATGACCCGTTGAGCATCCGAAACACACCCGAGGCCCCCGGGACCTCAAACAAACCTGCCAACCACTCCTAAAACATCATTCAAACTTGTTCCAACCTTCAGAACGCTCAAAACACCTATTTTTCATCGGATTCAAGCCTAAGAATTCCAAAAACTCTAAAAATACGCTTTCAATCAAAAAGTCTACCAAACCTCGTCTAAATGACCTGAAATTTTGCACACACGTCACATCAAACACTACGGAGCTACTCCAACTTTCGAAATTCCATTCCAACCCTTGGATCAAAATCTCGCTATCGAAGCGAAAACTTCAAAAATTCAACTTTTGACATTTCAAGCCTAAATTAGCTACGGACCTCCAAAACACAATCCGGACACGCCCCTAAGCCCGAAATCACCCAACAGAGCTGACGGAACTATCAGATTTCCATTCCGAGTCCATCTTCACAGTGTTCCGACTATGGTCAACTTTCCAACACATAAGCTCTCATTTAGGCTAAGTGCCCCAAAACTCTCCGAAACTCAAAATCGAACATCCCGGCAAATGGAAATAGCAAAAATAAACTTGGGGAAAATAGTTAATAGGGGATCGAGGCATTAATTATTAAGACGACCAGCCGGGTCGTCACATCCTCCTACACTTAAACATTAGTTCGTCCTCGACGAGCATAGAGACACACCTGAAGTAGTGAAAAGATGAGGGTAACGGCTGGCATATCCTGCTCGATCTCCCAGGTTGCCTCCTCGACCAGCTGGCCCCGACACTGAACCTTCACTGATGCAATATTCTTTGACCTCAGCTTTCTAACCTGTCTGTCCAATATTGCCACTGGCTCCTTAACATAGGATAGATCCTTCTCCAACTGGACTGAACTGAAATCCAACACGTGCGACGGATCACCGTGATACCTCCGGAGCATCGAAACATGAAATACCGGGTGAACTCCTACCAAGATGGGAGGTAAGGCAAGCTCATAAGCAACCTCCCCAACACGCCTCAATATCTCAAAATAGCCAATAAACCTCGGACTCAACTTCCCTTTCTTCCCAAATCTCATAACGCCCTTCATAGGTGAAACCCGAAGCAGAACCCGCTCTCTAACCATATAGGAAACATCACGAACCTTCTAGTCCGCGTAACTCTTTTGTCTGGACTGGGCTATACGGAGTCTATCCTGAATCACCTTAACCTTCTCCAAAGCATCCTGAACCAAGTCTGTGTCCAATAGTCTAGCCTCACCCGGCTCAAACCACCCCACCGGAGATCTACACTGCCTACTATATAAAGCCTCATACGGTGGCATCTGAATGCTGGACTGATAGTTGTTGTTGTAAGCAAACTCCACCAAAGGCAAAAACTGATCCCAAGACCCTCCAAACTCAATCACACACGCACGGAGCATATCCTCAAGAATCTGAATAGTGCGCTCGGACTGTCCGTCCGTCTAAGGGTGAAATGTTGTACTCAACTCCACCCGAGTACCCAACTCATGCTGAACGGCCCTCCAAAACCGTGATGTGAACTGAGTACCTCTATCTGAAATGATGGACGTTGTCATACCATGCAGACGAACAATCTCCCAGATATAAATCTCCACCAACCGCTCCGAAGAATAAGTAGTACACATAGGAATGAAATGAGCGGACTTGGTCAGCCGATTCACAATCACCCAAATAGCATCAAACTTCCTCAAAGTCCGTGGGAGCCCAACTACAAAGTCATTGGTGATCCGCTCCCACTTCCACTCCGGAATCTCTATCTGCTGAAGCAATCCACCCGGTCTCTGGTGCTCATACTTCACCTGCTGAAAGTTGAGACACCGAGCTACGAACCCAACTATATCTTTCTTCATCCGCCTCCACCAATAGTGATGCCTAAAATCCTGATACATCTTCGCGGCACCCGGATGGATGGAATATCATGAACTATGGGCCTCCTCTAGAATCAACTCTCGTAGCCCATCAATATTGGGTACACAAATATGACCTTGCATACTCATTACCCCATCATCACCAATAGTCACATCTCTGGCATCACCGTGCTGAACCTTGTCCTTGAGGACAAGCAAATGGGGATCATCATACTGCCGCTCCCTGAGACGATCAAATAAGGAAGACCGAGAAACCACGCAAGCTAGAACCCGACTGGGCTCTGAAAGGTCCAATCTTACAAACTGGCTGGCTAAGGCCTGAACATCCATCGCCATAGGCCTCTTCGATGCTGGTAAATATGCCAAAATCCCCAAACTCTCCGCCCGGTGACTCAAGGCATCGGCCACTACATTGGCCTTGCTTGGGTGATACAAAATAGTGATATCATAGTCTTTCAACAACTCTAACCACCTCCTCTAGCGCAAATTTGGATCCTTTTGCATTAACAAGTGGTGCAAGCTCTGATGGTCAGTATAAATCGCATAGGGAACCCCGTATAAATAATGGCGCCAAATCTTCAAGGCGTGAACAATGGCAGCTAACTCAAGGTCGTGAATAGGGTAATTCTTCTCATGTATCTTCAACTGTCTGGACGCGTAGGCAATCACTCTACCGTCCTGCATCAATACCACTCTGAGGCCGATCCTCGAGGCATCACAATAGACTTTATAAAACCTCGAACCTGAAGGCAATACCAAAACTGGGGCTGTAGTCAAAGCTGTCTTAAGCTTCTGAAAGCTTGACTCACACTCCTCCGTCCACTGAAATGGAGCACCCTTCTAGGTCAACCAGGTCATAGGGGATGCAATCGATGAAAAAGCCTCCACAAAACGATGGTAGTAGCCTGCCAAGCCAAGGAAACTGCGGATCTCTATAGCTAAGGATGGTCTGGACCAACTCTGCACGGCCTCTATCTTCTTCGGATCCACCTGAATACCCTCACTCGATACCACGTGGCCTAAGAATGCCACTGAATCCAACCAAAACTCACATTTTGAGAACTTAGCATATAACTTCTTCTCTCTCAAAGTCTAAAGCACAGCCCTCAGGTGCTGCTTATGATCTTCCCAACTCCGGGAATACACCAGAATATCATCAATAAAGATAATGACGAACGAGTCAAGATACGGCCGGAACACACTGTGCATCAAATTCATAAAGGCTTCTATGGCATTGGTCAGCCCAAATGACATAACAAGGAACTCGTAATGACCATACCGAGTCCTGAAAGTAGTCTTCGGAATATCGGGCTCCCGAATCTTCAACTGATGGTAACCTGAGCGCAAATCAATCTTAGAAAACACCTGTGCGCCCTGAAGCTGGTCAAACAGATCATCAATACGAGGAAAAAGATAGCGGTTCTTCACTGTAACCTTATTCAACTGGTAATAATCAATGCACATACGCATGGAACTATCCGTTTTCTTCACAAATAAGACAGGAGCACCCCTAAGGTGATACACTGGGCCGAATAAAACCCTTATCAAGCAATTCCTGTAACTGATCCTTCAACTCCTTCAACTTAGGAGGAGCCATACGGTACGGGGGGATAGAAATGGGCTGAGTGCCTGGCAACAGATCAATGCCAAAATCAATATCTCTATCAAGCGGCATGCCTAGAAAATCAGCTGGAAACACATCAGGAAAATCCCTTACTTCTGGGACTAAATCAACTGAAGGGGAATCAATATTGGCATCTCTCACATAATCTAAATACGTGTCACACCCTTTCTCAACCATACGCTGAGCTTTAAGGAAAGAAATAACTCTACTAGGAGTGTGATCTAAAGTACCTCTACACTCAACGCGCGGTACACCTGGCATAACCAGCATCACGGTTTTGGTGTGACAATCAAGAATAGCATAATGGGGTGACAACCAGTCCATGCCCAGGATAATATCGAAGTCAACTATGCTGAGTAACAATAAATCGGCTCTGGTCTCAAAACCACTAAGAGCAACCAAACACGACCGATAAACGTGGTCCACAATAAGAGAATCTCCCAGAGGAGTAGAAACATAAACAGGGGAACTAAAAGAATCCCGAGGTACACCCAAATGCGGAGCAAAATAAGAAGACACATAAGAGTAAGTGGAGACTGGATTGAATAGAACTGATGCATCTCTGTGACAAACCAGTATAATACTTGTGATGACAGATTCGAAGGCAAAAACCTTGGTACAAGCATGTAGGGCATAGTATCTGGCCCAGCCTCCCCCTCTAGGGTGACCTCTACCTCCCCGACCTCCACCTCTAGCTGGCTGAGCATGTAGGGTAGCAACTGGAGATGTAACCATCGCCTGAGAACTCTACGAGGCATGTTGTGGCTGAAAAGTCTGTGGAGGTGCAACCCTCCCATGTTTGGGGCTATCCCTCACCATATGGAGTGTGTCACCACACTCAAAACAAGCTCTGGGAGGATGTGGTGGTTGTGACTGGCTAGGGCCAAGTCTGCTGGACTGACCTTTGAAAGCACCCCACGGAGGAGGCGCGCTAGAAACCGGAGGTGCATAATAAGGCTCCTAAGGCCTAGGATGAGCTGGAGCACTACTGGATGCTGGAAGAGCTGAATAAACAGGGCGACTCATATAACGCCTACCATGACGACCTGCAGCTGGAGTATGGGCACCAGAATAATGGCCCGACTCTCGAGACCTATTGGCCTCCCTCTCCTCTCTCTCCCTAGAATGCATACCCTCAATCCTTATAGCAATGCTCACCACCTGCTGATAAGAAATATCCATCTCCAACTCACAAGCCATGCTAGATCTAATGCTGGGAATAAGGCCCTGAATAAACTGACAAACCCTTTCGCGGACAGTAGAAACCAAGGCTGGGGCATGTCTAGCCAAGCTAGTGTAATGGAAAGCATACTCTGAGACAGTCATAGTACCCTAGCACAAATACTCAAACACTGCGCGCCATGTGTCCCTGAGGCTCTGAGGAACAAACTCTACAGGAACAAATTTGAAAACTGAGTCCAAGTTAGTGAAGCAGCCTCGTCCAGACTGTCTAACTCATAGGTGTGCCACCACTCATAAGCGGCTCCTCAAAGTTGGAAAGTATTGAAGGAAACCCCACTCGATCCCGATATACCTATGGTACGGAGAATATGGTAGCACTCCTCCGAAATCCCAAGGCATTATCCGATGCTAATCCACTGAATATCGGAGGATCATACTTCTTGAACCTCTCAAGTCTCCGCTGCTCATCCTCTGAAGCAGTTGCCCTATCCTCGGGCTGAACTGGCACTGTAGGTGGTACAGTAATAATCTCTGGGACCTGATCAACATGCACTCACTGCTCAGGAGTGTGGGCGGCAGGAGTCTATGTTCCTCCTCCGGCCTGGGATGTGGCTGCAGCAAGGGGAAGCAACCCTGCCTGAGCCAAAGTGGTGTACATGCTCATGAACTGTGCTAGAGTCTCCTAAAAAGGTGGAGTAGTAGTAGCAGTAGGCGTGTCAAATGCCTGGACTCCGACTAGAACTGTTGGTGGTACCACGGTGGCAGCTCGCGCAGGTGCTCTGGCTGCACCACATGCGCGTCCTCGGCCTCTACCCCTACCTCGGCCTCTGACGGCTGCAGTAGGGGGCGCGGGTGCCTGATCATCTCGAGTAGCACGTGTCCTTACCATATGTGAGAGAATAGAAGACAGAAGTTTAGAATTGTGATGTCAAAATATCGCACGACAAGGAAATCAAATGAAGTGGAAATTTTCCTAATAGTTACATAGCCTCTCGTAGATAAGTACAGACGTCTCTGTACCGATCAGCGGGACTCTAATAAATCGGCTTGTGATCCGTGACTCCTATGAACCTAGAGCTCTGATACCAACTTGTCACGACCTCGGTTCGCCCTCCGTGAACCATCGTGACAACACCTAGTCTCTACGACTAGGTAAGCCTAAATTGTGGAAGAAAAACCAAAATTTGCGGAAGTAAAACAATTTAAAACATAAATAAAGTAACAATAATGTTTAAATGTGCCGCTCGGCATACATCATGTTTAACTCTCAATATCAATACATAAATCCAAGACCCGGAAACCCACGAATCACAAGCTAAGAAATACTACATAGCTCTAACTCTGGAATGTCTAATAAGAACAGAAAATACGGAAGGGCTAAGTACTAAAAAGCAGGAATAGAAAGGGACTCCTCGGTCTGCGGATACGACAGATATACTTTGAAGTCGCTAGGGCAGTCGCCTCGCCTCAGGGGTGATAGGACTGGCTAGAAGTACCTGGAGCTGCACATGAAAAACATGAGCAGAAAGGGCATGAGTACACCACAACGGTACTCAGTAAGTGCCAAGCCTAACCTCGGTCGGGTAGTGACGAGGAAGGTCAGGGCCCTACTAAGGTTAAACAAAAATATAAAGTTCAACAGTATAGAACAGAACAGTATGAATAAGTACAGCAGTGAAAATAACACAGGATATACAGGACAGCAACAACTATACAGAAACAAGGTAAACACAGAAGGAAATACAGCTCAGCACCAATAATACCGATCGGGGATCTCCCAGGATACCGTCCTGTAGTCCCAAATATACATATCCGATAAGTTTCCCAGGATACCATCCCGTAGTGCAACTCATAATGCTCAGGGATCTACCGGAATCCCGTTCCGTAGTCCCAAATATAAACACCCAGTACTGGGGGAATCTACCGGGTGCATTCTCGTAGTTTCATATAACAGTGCAGGGGGATCTACCGGAATCTCACATTCGTAGTCCTAAAATAAACAGACAAGGGGGAGCTACCGGAATCCCACATTCGTAGTCCCAAAATAAATACATAGCAGCAATAGGAGATTATACAGAAATGGCAATTTCATATTAAGGTAAACAAGTGATTCTAGCCTAGCATGCTGCATAGAATTCAGGTAAGCAGGTTGAACAATTAAAGTAGTTAAATCACTTAGACATGCTTTCCTAAGCTAAAAACAGGCTTAATAGTACAAGTAATAAAAGCAGGAAAAGAAACATACTAATAAATACCTAAAGAAAACTGGATTTCCAACAATTTTCACAAGTACGCACTCGTCACCTCATGTACAAGGCATTTAAATTACAAAATATACCAATCCTAAGGGGAAGGTCCCCCACACAAGGTTAGACAAGCCACTTACCTCGAACCGGCTCAAAAATCAACCCGAGACCACGTTCTTGCCACGAGTACTCAACTCCAAATGGCCCAAATCTATTCAATTCAATTTCATAATGTAAATAACACTTCAAGTAACTGATTCTACCATTAAATTCTAAGCTAATATGAAAAATTAGGTAAAATGCCCAAAATGCCCCTCGGACCCACGTCTCGAAATCGGGTAAAATTAATATTTTCAGAATTCTCACACTCTCACGAGTCTAACCATATAAAAATTATCCCAATCCGATGTCAAACTCCCAATCAAAACTCAATTTCTTGGTCTAAGAACTTTTCCCCCAATTCCACCTTTAATTTCGAATTTAAAGGATGAATTTAAGTGTAGATTCATGGAAATTAGTCTAAACCATGTAGGAATCACATACCTAAATCGCCCAGGTGAAAATCTCTTCAAAAATTGTAATCTCCCGAGCTCCCAAGTCCAAAATATGAATTATAGTTCAAACCCTCGATTTTGGGTTTTAAAAATCTGCCCAGGTGTTTCCTTCTTCGCGAACGCGGAAGGACCCTCCATTCATGAAGCACAATATCGCTTGGTCTAGCCTTCCTTCATCGCGAATGTGATGCCCTAGTCGCGAACGTGCTGCACATTACCCTCCTACTACGCAAACGCGGGAACACCATCGCGAACGCGCAGGTATAAGACCCCTCAACTTCGCGAACGCGGGAGAAGCTTCACGAACGAGAAGCATTAAACCTCCCCCATCCCCAGATCCTCTTCGCGAACGCAAGACCCCACTCGCGAATGCGAAGAAGGAAACCAGAACTGGGCTGCTGCAAGTTTCTGCAATTTCTCTAAGTTCCAAAATGACCCGTTGAGCATCTGAAACACACCCGAGGCCCCCGGGACCTCAACCAAACCTGCCAACCAATCCTAAAACATTATTCAAACTTGTTACAACCTTCAGAACGATCAAAACAACATCAAAACACCTATTTTTCATCGGATTCAAGCCTAATAATTCCAAAAACTCTAAAAACACGCTTTTAATCAAAAAGTCTACCAAACCTCGTCCAAATGACCTGAAATTTTGCACACTCGTCACATCAAACACTACGGAGCTACTCCAACTTTCGAAATTCCATTCCGGCCCTCGGATCAAAATCTCGCTATCGAACCGGAAACTTCAAAAATTCAACTTTCGGCATTTCAAGCCTAAATTAGCTACGGACCTCCAAAACACAATCCGAACATGCCCCTAAGCCCGAAATCACTCAACGGAGCTAACGGAACCATCAGATTTCCATTCCGAGGATGTCTTCACATTGTTCCGACTACGGTCAACTTTCCAACACTTAAGCTCTTATTTAGGGACTAAGTGCCCCAAAACTCTCCGAATCTCAAAACCGAACATCCGGCAAATGGAAATAGCAGAAATAAACTTGGGAAAAACAGTTAATAGGGGATCGAGGCATTAATTCTTAAGACGACTGGCCGGGTCGTCACATCTTCCTACACTTAAACATTCATTCATGCTCGAACGAGCATAGAGACATACCTGAAGTAGTGAAAATATGAGGGTAACAGCTGCGCATATCTTGCTTGATCTCCCAGGTCGCTTCCTCGACCGGCTGGCCCCGTTACTGAACCTTCACTGATACAATGTTCTTTGACCTCAGCTTTCTTACCTGCTTGTCCAATATTGCCACTGGCTCCTTAACATAGGATAGATCCTTCTCTAACTGGACTGAACTGAAATCCAACACGTGCAACGGATCACCGTGATACCTCCGGAGCATTGAAACATGAAATACCAGGTGAACGCCTGCCAAGCTGGGAGGTAAGGCAAGCTCAAAATCAACCTCCCCAACACGCCTCAATATCTCAAAAAGGCCAATAAACCTCGGACTCAACTTCCCTTTCTTTCCAAATCTCATAACGCCCTTCATAGGCGAAACCCAAAGCAGAACCCGCTCTCCAACCATATAAGAAACATCATGAACCTTACGGTCCGTGTAACTCTTTTGTCTGAACTGGGCTGTACGAAGTCTATCCTGAATCACCTTAACCTTTTCCAAAGCATCCTGAACCAAGTCTGTGCCCAATAGTCTAGCCTCACCCTGCTCAAACCACCCCACTAGAGATCTACACCGCCTACCATATAGAGCCTCATACGGTGCCATCTGAATGCTAGACTGATAGTTGTTGTTGTAAGCAAACTCCACCAATGGCAAGAACTGATCCCAAGACCCTCCAAACTCAATCACACACGCACAGAGCATATCCTCAAGAATATGAATAGTGCGCTTGGACTGTCCGTCCGTCTGAGGGTGAAATGTTATACTCAACTGCACCCGAGTACCCAACTCATGCTGAACGGCCCTCTAGAACCGTGATGTGAATTGAGTACCTCTATCTGAAATGATGGACACTGGCATACCATGCAGACAAACAATCTCCCAGATATAAATCTCCGCCAACCGCTCCGAAGAATAAGTAGTACACACAGGAATGAAATGAGCGGACTTGGTCAGCCAATCCACAATCACCCAAATAGTATTAAACTTCCTCAAAGTCTGTGGGAGCCCAACTACAAAGTCCATGGTGATCCGCTCCCACTTCCACTCCGGAATCTCTATCTGCTGAAGCAACCCACCCGGTCTCTGGTGCTCATACTTCACCTGCTGAAAGTTGAGACACCGAGCTACGAACCCAACTATATCTTTCTTCATCTGCCTCCACCAATAGTGCTGCCTCAAATCCTGATACATCTTCGAAGCACCCGAATGGATGGAATATCATAAACTATGGGCCTCCTCTAGAATCAACTCTCGCAGCCCATCAACATTGGGTATACAGATCTGACCCTGCATCCACATTACCCCATCATCACCAATAGTCACATCTCTGGCATCACTGTGCTGAACCTTGTCCTTGAGGACAAGCAAATGGGAGTCATCATACTATCGCTCCCTGATACGATCAAATAAGGAAGACCAAGAAACCACGCAAGCTAGAACCCGACTAGGCTCTGAAAGGTCCAATCTCACAAACTGGATGGTTAAGGCCTGAACATCCATTGCCATAGGCCTCTTTGATGCTGGTAAATATGCCAAACTCCCCAAACTCTCTGCCCGACGACTCAAGGCATTGGCCACTACATTGGACTTGTCTGTGTGATACAAGATAGTGATATCATAGTCCTTCAGCAACTCTAACAACCTCCTATGGTGCAAATTTAGATCATTTTGCTTGAACAAGTGCTGCAAGCTCCGATGGTCAGTATAAATCTCATAGGGAACCCCTTATAAATAATGGCACAAAATCTTCAGAGCGTGAACAATGGTAGCTAATTCAAGGTCGTGAACAAGGTAATTCTTCTCATGTATCTTCAATTGTCTGGACGCGTAGGCAATCACCCTACCGTCCTGCATCAACACCGCTCCGAGGCCAATCCTTGAGGCATCACAATAGACCGTATAAGACCCCAAACCTGAAGGCAATACCAAAACTGGGGTTGTAGTCAAAGTTGTTTTGAGCTTCTGAAAGCTCGCCTCACACTCCTCCGTCCACTGAAATGGAGCACCCTTCTGGGTCAACCTGGTCATAGGGGATGCAATCAATGAAAACCCCTCTACAAAACGATGGTAGTAGACCGCCAAGCCAAGGAAACTGCGGATCTCTGTAGCTAAGGATGGTCTGGGTCAACTCTACACAGCCTCTATCTTCTTCGGATCCACCTGAATACCCTCACTCGATACCACGTGGCCTAAGAATTCCACTGAATCTAACCAAAACTCACATTTTGAGAACTTAGCATATAACTTCTTCTCTCTCAAAGTCTGAAGCACAATCCTCAGGTGATGCTCATGATCTTCCCGACTCCAAGAATACACCAGAATATCATCAATAAAGACAATAACGAACGAGTCAAGATACGGCCGAAACACACTGTGCATCAAATGCATAAAGGCTGATGGGGCATTGGTCAGCCCAAATGACATAACAAGGAACTCATAATGACCATACCGAGTCCTGAAAACAGTCTTCGGGATATCGGGCTTCCGAATCTTCAACTGATGGCAACCTGAGCATAAATCAATCTTAGAAAACACTCGTGCGCCCTGAAGCTGGTCAAACAGATCATCAATACGAGGCAAAGGATAGAGGTTCTTCACTGTAACCTTGTTCAACTAGTGATAATCAATGCACATACGCATGGAACCATCCCTTTTTCTTGACAAACAAGACAAGAGCACCCCAAGGTGATACACTGGGCCGAATAAAACCCTTATCAAGCAATTCCTATAACTGATCCTTCAACTGCTTCAACTCAGGAAGAATCATATGGTACAGGGGGATAAAAATGGGCTGAGTGCCCGGCAACAGATCAATGCCAAAATCAATATCTCTATCAGGCGGCATGCCTGGAAGATCAGCTGGAAACACATCGGGAAAATCCCGTACTACTGGGACTAAATTAACTGAAGGGGTATCAATACTGACATCTCTCACATAATCTAAATACGTGTCACACCCCTTCTCAACCATACGTTGAGCCTTAAGGAAAGAAATAACTCTACTGGGAGTGTGATCTAAAGTACCCCTCCACTCAATGCGCGGTACACCTGGCATAGCCAACATCATGGTTTTGGCGTGACAATCAAGAATAGAATAATGGGGCGACAACTAGTCCATGTCCAGGATAATATCAAAGTCAACCATGCTGAGTAACAATAAATCGGTTATGGTCTCAAAACCACTAAGAGCAACCAAACACGACTAATAAACGCGGTCCACAACAAGAGGATCTCCCACAGGAGTAGAAACATAAACAGGGGAACATAAAGAATCTCGAGGTACACCCAAATGCGGAGCAAAATAAGAAGACACATAAGAGTAAGTAGAGCCTGGATCGAATAGAACTGATGCATCTCTGTGACAAACCAGTATAATACTTGTGATGACAGAATCGGAGGCAACAACCTCGGTACAGGTAGGTAGGGCATAGTATCTGGCCCGGCCTCCCCCTCTAGGGTGACCTCTACCTCCCCGACCTCCTCCTCTAGTTGGCTGATCATGTGGGTTAGCAACTGGAGCTGTAACCATCGCCTGAGAACTATACGAGGTATGATGTGGCTGATAAGTCTGTGGAGGTGCACCCCGCCCAAGTTTGGGGAAATCCCTCACCATATGGCGTGTGTCACCACACTCAAAACAAGCTCTGGGAGGACGTGGTGGTTGTGACTGGCTAGGGCCAGGTCTGCTGGACTAACCTATGAAAGCACCCTACGGAGGAGGCGCGCTAGAAACCGGAGGTGCATAATAAGACTCCTTAGGCCTAGGAGGAGCAGCAACACTACTGGCTGCTGGAAGAGTTGAATGAACAGGGGACTCATATAACCCCTACCATGACGACATACACCATGTTTAACTCTCAATACCAGAAATAATAAAGTAATAAAGTAATAATAGTGTTTAAATCTGCCGCTCGGCATAACCCATGTTTAACTCTCAATACCATACATAAATCCAAGACCCGAAAACCCACGAATCACAAGCTAAGAAATACTACATAGCTCTAACTCCGGAATGTCTAATAAGAACAGAAAATACAAAAGGGCTAAGTACTAAAAAATAGGAATAGAAAGGGACTTCTCGATTTGCGGACACAGCAGATATACCTCGGAGTCCCTAGGGCAGTCGCCTCGCCTCAGGGGTGATAGGACTGGCTAGAAGTACCTGGATCTGCACATGAAAAACATGCGCAGAAAGGGCATGAGTACACCACAGCGGTACTCAGTAAGTGTCAAGCCTAACCTCGGTCGGGTAGTGACGAGGAAGGTCAGGGCCCTACTAAAGTTAAACAAAAATATAAAGTTCAACAATATAGAACAGAACAGTATGAATAAGTACAGCAGTGAAAATAACACAGGATATACAGGACAACAACAACTATACAGAAACAAGGTAAACACGGAAGGAAATACAGCTCAGCACCAATAATACCGATCGGGGATCTCCCAGAATACTATCATATAGTCCCAAATATACATATCCGATAAGTCTCTCGGGATACCATCCCGTAGTCCAACTCATAGTGCGCGGGGATCTACCGGAATCCCGTTCCGTAGTCCCAAATATAAATACCCAGTACTGGAGGAATCTACCGGGAGCATTCCCGTAGTTCCATATAACTGTGCAGGGGAATCTATCGGAATCTCACATTCGTAGTCCCAAAATAAATAGACAAGGGGGAGCTACCGGAATCCCACATCCATAGTCCCAAAATAAATACGTAGCAACAACAGGAGATTATACAGAAATGTCCGAGACCACATTCTTGCCACAAGTACTCGACTCCAAATGGCCTAAATCTATTCAATTCAATTTCATAATGTAAATAACACTTCAAGCAACTGATTCTACAATTAAATTCTAAGCTAATACGCGAAATTCGGTAAAATGACCAAAATGACCCTCGAGACCACGTCTCGGAATTGGGTAAAATTTATATTTTCAGAATCCTCACACTCTCACGAGTCTAACTATATCAAAATTATCCCAATCCAATGTCAAATGGCCAATCAAAACTCAATTTATTGGTCTAAGAACTTTTACCCCAATTTCCACCAAAATTTCAAAATTAAAAGATGGATTTAAGTGTAGATTCATGGAAATTAGTTTAAACCGCGTAGGAATCACTTACCCAAATCACCCTGGTTAAAATCTCTTCAAAAATCGCAATCTCCCGAGCTCCCAAGTCGAAAATATGAATTATGGTTCAAACCTTCGATTTTGGGTTTTAAAAATTTGCCCAGGTGTTTCCTTCTTCGCGAATGCGGAAGGACCCTCGCATTCACGAAGCACAACTTCCCTTGGTCTAGCCTTCCTTCATCATGAACGCGATTCCCTAGTCGCAAACGCGCTGCACATTCCCCTCCTCCTATGCGAATGCGGGAACACCATCGCGAACGCGTAGGTATAAGACCCCTCAGCTTCGCGAACGCGTAGGTATACGACCCCTCAGCTTCGCGAACGCAGGAGAAGCTTTGCGAACGAGAAGCATTAAACCTCCCCCAGCCCCAGCTCCTCTTCGCGAACGCGAGACCCCACTCGCGAACGCGAAGAAGGAAACCAGAACTGGGCTGCTGCAATTTTCTGCAATTTCTCTAAGTTCCAAAATGACCCGTTGAGCATCTGAAACACACCCGAGGCCCCCGAGACCTCAATCAAACCTGCCAACCAATTCTAAAACATTATTCAAACTTGTTCCAACCTTCAGAATGCTCAAAACAACATTAAAACACTTATTTTTCATCGGATTCAAGCCTAAGAATTCCAAAAACTCTAAAAATATGCTTTCGATCAAAAAGTCTACCAAACCTCGTCCAAATGACCTGAAATTTTGTACACACGTCATATCAAACATTACAGAGCTACTCCAACTTTTAAAATTCCATTCCGACCCTCGGATCAAAATCTCGCTATCGAACCGAAAACTTCAAAAATTTAACTTTCGGCATTTCAAGCCTAAATTAGCTACGGATCTCCAAAACACAATCCGGACACGCCCCTAAGCCCAAAATCACCCAACAGAGCTGACGGAACTATCGGATTTCCATTCTGAGGTCGTCTTCATACTGTTCCGACTACGGTCAACTTTCCAATACTTAAGCTCTCATTTAGGGACTAAGCGTCCCAAAACTCTCCGAAACTCAAAATCGAACATCCCGGCAAATGGAAATAGCAGAAATAAACTTGGAGAAAATAGTTAATAGGGGATCGGGACGTTAATTCTTAAAGCGACCGGCCGGGTCATCGCAAAAGCAGGACGAAAGAAGATTTCAATTGTGAAAGCTTATTACATTCAGATATTTGGAATCACCTTAAAAATTTCCGATTATTAAAAAATATGTGTGCAAGAAAAGATCCTGCCTTTTGTGAGTACTTACTAAGGATTGGAGATGGTATAGAAAAGGTTAATGAACATGGAAAAATTGAAGTTCCAAAATCTTTCCTCATTCCATTTACTAATGAGAAAGAATCATTACATATTCTGTTCAAAATTATTTATTCCAATTTAGATGCATTTATTTATGATACCTCCTCAGTTACATCTCGCGCTATCTTAACAACCAAAAATGATTTTGTGAATGAAATTAATCAGTGTTCATAGATTAGTTTCCTAAAATTGCTATGACATTCATAGGAATTGACGAAACTGTAGAGCCAAAAGATCAAAGCCAATTTGAAGAGTTTTTGCATACTTTGAATCCTGCTGGTCTACCTCCATACAAGTTAGTTCTAAAGCAAAATTGTCCAATTATGCTACTGCGCAATTTAAATCCTTCCAAGGGTTTATGTAACGGTACCCGCTTAATTTGTACTGATTTCAAAACTCATGTTATTAGTGCTAAAATTGCAAGTGGTGACTTTAAAGGAAAACATGTTTTCATTCCTCGAATACTATTATTATCTTCACAAGATGAAAAATTACCTATACCATTTAAGAGAACACAATTTCCAATTCGATTATGTTTTGCAATGACTATAAACAAAGCTCATGGTCAAACACTAAATTTCATAGGAATTTATTTATGTGAACCTGTCTTTTCACACGCCAACTTTACGTTACTCTATCAAGAGCAACAAGCTCAAACAATGTAAAGATATTAATCCGACCAGCAACACTAGATAATCATGATAACCATTCTACTTACAATGTAGTATATACTGAAATTATCAAAAAGGCATTATCCTAAGTCTTTTGCTTGGCTCAAAAAAAGATATTATCACGTAAGTTATTACTTGTATTTTGTATTTGTTATTTTATCATATACTTATTATTAATCATTTTTCAGATTGCAGGCAACAGCGTTAGAGAGACTTGGTATATTTGCAATCACTCCTAATACACCAAACTGGAGGTGCAAGGTGCAAGTTGTAGATATATGTCGACCAGGAGAGAGTTCAAAAAGAAAGATAAAGTATTTGAACTTGATCTTCCAAGATGAACAGGTATGCAAGTTTTCCAAATTTATTTTGCTTCTCTCTCTGGTGTGTGAGTTATTTCTGCATATCTTATTCATTTGTTATACTTTCTTTGTTGGCTATTGCTATCTGGGTATGTGTAGTTTATATACTTTTCTTGGGTATCATTAGTTTTTTTTTTTTTGTTCTTTTGCGCAGATTCTTGTTTACTTATACATGCACGACAAAGATTTTGTTTAATTTGCTCATTGCATCTTCGAAAAATAAACGTGTACATGGATGACTTTTAAATGTTAGCTACAATCTGCCTATCTTTTCCCTTTTTTGCATAATGAAACTTAATTCTTTTTGCCCTCTTCAATAATTAGATGCTTCTTTGACAAAATATTTCATGATATGCCTGAACCAAAAAAGAATTTTTACCTGCCCATGAAAATGTAATATTTTGTTGAGAATAAAGAGATTGTAAAAGTCCCCCCATTTTAGGATATATTCTGTCTTAGATACATTTTCAGCTTACATTTTCTTTGTCCAAAAGGAAACAAGATAAGGGGAAGGATATACTCAGCTTTACTTTATTTGTTAAATATCTTTGAACTGATTGCTTACATTCTCTACATATGAGTCTTCCATAATTTCTTTGTTGGTTGCTTACAGGAAGACCAAATCAAAGCAATCATTTATGGTGATGACATCCCCAATTATCAAAAAGTATTCAGACTATTTCAGACCTACTTGATAACGGGTGCACGCATACAGCAATCAAATTTGAGATACGAAAAACCGTTGCATACGTTTGAGTGGGTTATCAACAAAAAAGACCATAATTGATCCAATTAACAAAGACAACCCAGATGAAGAAGAGTTGCCGCCAGCCACTAAACTTACTATTACGTCCTCTAAAGACATTATGGATCAAGCCTCTCGATCTATCAAGAATCCAACAAAGAACATAGAACACAGTATGAATATTTTGTTCTTTAATATTTTATTCTTTAATCAACGATCAAATAATTTAATAGAACTTGTGAATTTACTATTTTATACATTTACTTATTAGCTTTAATTCCTTCTGTCAATAGATGTGCTTGCAATTGTTGTCAACTGCTTTCCGCCAAGATATGTTGCAAGTCTACAGAAAAGATTACAGGAACTCATCATCATTGATACTCGGTAGGTCGTCTATTAGCCAAGCCATAAGCTTTTTAGACATTTCTTTATACTTATTATCTAATTATATAAAAAAGTACTATAAATATTTGTCCCTTCCATGTACATAGGAAGCAAACTTCACATTCACAATATGGGAAGAAGGTATTATTGAAGATAAGGGAAAGAAACTCCTTAGGCAATTCCAAGAATATTCCATCATCCTTGCAAGACGTATTGGGGTGTCGAAATACAATGGTAAACTAAAATTAACAATATTTCATCTTATACAAAGAACCAATGCGATTTTGTAATTTCTTAATGTAATTTATGCAGTCACATCATTGACAACAAGGTTTAACACAACCATGCAGATTAATCCACCTTATCAACAATGTTTGCAACTACGTAAATGGTATCACATTAATACTCTGTATATTATTCATGTTTCTTTCTTATTATTAACATTCTAAGGTGTTGTCATTTTTATTTTTGGGACAGGATCGTAGAAAACAGAGAAATACTTGCTTCTTTCATTGCGAGGAGCACATCCACATCCGGATCTCTTATTTCTGTTCCAATGGATGAAGAAATAATACCAATTGTAAATGTTCAATCACGGCAGAACGTCTGTATAATTTCTATTCACATATTTTATACAATGATATGAGTATTTGTCCTTACGAAGATTACTCTCACTTTGGTAACATAGGGACACACCTTTTTCATTGAGGCAAAAATATCACTTCCAAATGACCTCAAGTGTTTTTACGTTTTAATATGTCCAAACTGTGGACAAGAAGTGAGGAGTCCAGTCAGAAGAGAAATTCATTGTATGAACTGCAATCAACAGAATATGTTGACTCCCAGGTACTTTCTTATCTAATTTTATAGATACGTCTAAAGCATAATCAGACTCTGCCCTAAACTCTTATTGACTTTCACACATATACTACAGGTGTCGATTTGATGTGAATCTTCAAGATACCTCTGGCTCAGTATTTGGAATGATTATGGGTAAAGAAGGAGAGAGAATATTATCTCTTACTGTAGAAGAGGTTTACGAGCGAGCTTCAGTTAATGTACGTATTCAAAGCAAACAGTTCACACATGATCACTTCATTATTGAACTTGCAAAATAACTTAATATATTTCTTTTTTCCCGAATGAGTCCTTGCAAATGCAAGATGTGCAAAGCAGTCTTAGTCAGAAACTCTTCAAAATTCAAGTGAAAAAAGCATTCGCCCGCAATTCAGGAGCAACATCTGAAAAATTGTATATTGTATCATGCGTTGAAAAAAGAAAATATTATTTATTCTCTCCCTGCACCAACCACAACGGATATAGGTGAAGGCAGCAAGAGAAAGAAAGAAGATTTGTCTTCCTCTGATGGAGAAATAGAGCTAGCAACTGAACGAGGTGAATTGTTCAAGTTAAAACAAAAACTGGAGCCAACGACTCCAGTGAAAATGAAATGAAGGTCACTAAAATTTCTCTTTCTCATTCATTGTTTGAATTATATACTACACCTATCCTTTAATAACTATCATTTTCATTTTCATCTTCCAACATATTTTCCTCTTATTCTTTATTTTTTTTCCCGAAAATATC
Source organism: Nicotiana sylvestris (assembly GCF_000393655.2). NCBI lineage: Eukaryota > Viridiplantae > Streptophyta > Magnoliopsida > Solanales > Solanaceae > Nicotiana > Nicotiana sylvestris. Next base: position 110,994,076 of record NC_091064.1, read on the forward strand.
TGCAGGTTAATCAGCTCCTTTTTGCGATCAGTTTTGGCTTTCATGGAACAAAGGTAACTAAATAGAAAACCACCTCAGAGATAGTTTGTATACTCTGATGTCATGTCAATTCCTATGCGTTTATCCAGCAAATAGAAATAACCTATCAGTGTTGTGAAAAACGCTCACTTCAGCGCTTAAAGGGCGAAGCGAAGCAAGAAGCGTAGCACGTTAGTTGAAGCGTGCGCTTCTGCCAAAAAGCGAGAAGCAAGACTGTAGCAAGAAGTGACAGTAACAAGCATTTAGTGTTTTAAGAGCAGAGCAAAGTTCAAGCTCATCGAGTTCAAGGCCAGGTAAGTGATTTCTTCTTTTTCTTCTTCTTATTCTTCTTCTTCTTCTTCTTCAGTCCTAAAATAGCGACGAAATGGTGCCAATTTTTTTTCCTTCAGTTCTTCTTCTTCTTCTTATTTTCGTTTCAGTCCTTAAAATTGCAGCGAAATGCTGCCCAATTTGTTCTTACTGCCATTTTTTCCGTTTTAGTCTTCCAGTTCTTCTTAGTTCTTACTGCAATTTTGTTACTAACTGTCATTTTTTCTCGCTTTAAGCAAAAAGGAGCTTCTCGCTTGACGCTTTCATAACACTGACCTACCTACTAAAACATAAAAATATAGCAACATATGTACATGTGGTAGTTCTCTAAAAATTATAATTGGCTCCATCACATGTAAATTTATAATATTTTTTTCCTATTTATCAACAGTTGTTTTGCAGGAAAATGAATTTTGCACTGCGGCTTGCTTTTCACTTGTTGTCCTGTACACAAACATTCCAGTAACCACTATGTTCCACTAACCATAGGCATAAAACAAATGTAATCAAAATTACCTCTTGACCTTATTCTTCACTTTCATCTCTTTCGCGAATAATAACTGTTGTGCTACAAGTTTGAGAAATACTTTTTGTCTTGAAATGGATCATTCTGCAGTAACAGATAGGGACCCTAAAGCTGCAGAATTTGTAAAGGATAAGAACTGGTTTATTGTATGTAATAGCTTAATTGTTATTAAAGGGAAAATATAATTAGCATTTTCAGTTCTGATTTGAACCGCATTTTCTGCCTTATTCTTTGGAGTTGCTCCATTTGAAGTTTGAGAACCTTGTGTTTCTTGCAACATATTGATTGAAATAGAGTTTATAATGATATTTCCCTGTCTCACTGTAAAGCTTCAGTAATATATATCTTATATCCTACAGTTGCTCGTGTTAGTGTAGTATATTTGGTATCGACTTCTTTAAATAACCTGCTTCCATATTTTCAGGAGTTCTGAATTTTGACATTTTGATGTTATAATTTTTTATGTTGCAGATGAATGAACTGGCATATATTGCTCGATGTGTGGCAAATACGACTTTAGATGATGATCAGTCTCTGTCCTATTTGCTCTCTTGCCTTGAAGATCTGAAAGTTGTGACGGAACACAGAAAGTTGGATGCACTTACAGTGGAAACGTTGGGAACCCGCATAGAAAAGCTGATAAGGTAATTTAGTTTCTTGCATGTGATTTAACCCTACTGGTGCTATCCGAGAAAAAGATAAATTGTAAGAAGTGTGACATCAATTGGACTATTTTTTACAAGTTAAAAGAATGGTAGATGAAGGAAGAATTAACTCATAAATCCAATGTTTTCCTTCTCATATGTTTGTTACTGGTCATTATTTGTTCTTGTCGTTGTTTAGTTTTTATCTTTTTGTTTCTAAGTTTATCTATTGGTAGATTTTCATTTCATCTTTCTTGCCTCTTTCTGAGTATTATTTTTGTTTATGAAGTATAATAGTACATGCTCAAGGTCCTACTCTACATGATGTCCCTCTTTGGCTAAAAGATGATGAGAATGTAAAACAATTGAATTCTAAATTTTTAGTAAAAAATCTCTAGGAACCAAAATAATTAAAAACAGAATAAAGAAGAAGGTAGAAATAAAAAGTACTCTTAAAGCAAATTGACCTTTACTGTACTTTTCATCCCAAAGTTATATGAGAATCTTTAGAAAGTTACAGCAGAACACTTGAGAATTATCTTTGTTCACTTAGAAACATAGGTGACATCTTATTTTCTCAATACTTTGACTTTTCAGATTAATGTGGCTTGTGAGAGAAGAAAATAATATAATGTTATGGAAAGAAGATGAATTCTATGAGAAGATCAGTACATCACTTGTTTTAAAAATAAATTCTATGTTTCGGGGCCTTATAAACATCTTTCTACATCACCTTGATTTGCGTGCACAGTCCGAGCGTGTAGCCGAAAACCCAATATGTGAAAAATCTGTGAAAATGATGAATTCTGCCTTTAAAATAAATTTAAGTTGACTTCGGTCAACATTTTGGGTAAACGGACCCGGACGCATGATTTGACGGTCTCGGAGGGTCCGTAGGAAAATATGGGACTTGGGCGTATGCCCGGAATCGAATTCTGAGGTCCCAAGCCCGATAAATAAATTTTTGAAGAAAATTAGTTTCTGGAATATTTATGAGTTTTTGAAAGTGAAATGTATTTAAAGTTTGGTGGTATCGGGCCCGTATTTTGGTTCCGGAGCCCGAAACAGGTCTTATATGTGATTTAAGATGAGTCTGTGAAATTTGGTAAGAAACAGACTTGAAATGACATGAATCGGACCTTATTTGGGAAAATTAGAAAATTTGATGTTCTTAAGAAATTTCATGATTTTGATGCTAAATTCATAGTTGTTGATGTTATTTTGGTGATTTGAATGCACGAACAAGTTTGTATGATATTTTTAGATTGGTCTGCATGTTTGGTTTGGAGCCCCGAGGGCTCGGGTGGGTTTTGGATAGGCTACAGAGTAGAATTAGACTTGGAAAAATTGCAGGTTTTCAGCTGGTATGACCAGGCCTGCAGGCTTCGCAAAGCCTGGCTCGCAAATGCGAAGAATGGACCTGGCCGCCTGAGTCGCAAATGTGACTGTTTTCTCGCAAATGTGATTTCGCATTTGCGAATGGTCTCTCGCAAATGCGATGATGACCGGAAAGTTGAGTGGGTCGCAAATGCGAAAGTCCCAATTTTCTGAAGGGCAATTGCGACATCAGAGACCTGTAAGTTTACACTTAGACGCATTTTCAACCATTTTTCACATCTTCTCAAAACATAAACTCTCTAGGACGATTTTTCAAAGGCAACTTCTTCTCCAAATCAATTGTAAGTCATTTCTAACTAGTTTTCTTTAATCTTTAACATCTTTTCACATGATTTCAACTCAAAATTAATGATTTTTATGGGGAAAATTGGGTGTTTTGGGTAGAACCTAGGCTTTTCAAATTTTGGGATTTGGACCTCGATATGGGGTCCGATTTTAAAATAAATTATATATTTGGGTTCGCTGGGGAATGGGTAATCGGGTTTTAGTTCGAACCTCGGGTTTTGACCATGTGGGTCCGGGAGCGATTGTTGACTTTTTGGGTAAAACTTTAGAAAACTTATTTTCATTCATTAGAATTGATTCAATTAGCATTTATTACTGTAATTAAGTAACTTGTGGCTAGATACGAGTGAATTGGTAGTGGAATCAAGAGGTAAAGCGATACTTGAGACTTGAATTGTGTTCGTGGAATCGAGGTAAGTGTTTGGTCTAACCTTAGCTTGAGGGATTAGGATTCGAGTCCTATTTGCTATGTGGTATTTGTTGTGTATGACGTATAGGCATGGTGACGAGTATCTATACGTTGGTATCAAGCATGCCCGTGAGTCTTATATTGTGATTATTATGACTTCGTTGTATTATTCACGCATTGGTAATGATTTCTATTGTTGGGCAAAGTTTGTGGAAGTAATTGTGATATTTGAACATTGAGGAGCGTTGGCTCAAGTTGTATAATGAAATGTAAAAGTATAAGTGGTAATTGAACCTTTTAGAGCATTGGCTCAAGTTGTGAAGTGAGTTGTGAAGTAAAAGTAAAAAAGAAAAGAGAATCATTATATTGCCTCTCTTGCCGGGATATTGTTACTTTTAATGTTATCTCCCTTGCCGAGATGTTGATGCTTCTTTTGATGTTGTTCCCTTGCCAGAACTTGATTGTTGAACTATTGTTCCCTTGCCGGGATTCGTATTGTAATTTCATTTATTCCTTGCCCTATTGTTTGTGATTGTTGTTTGGGCGAGGAAGAGTGTTAAAGCATGAAGGGTGATTCCGTGTATTGTTTTGGTGAGAGAGTGATAAAGCACGAAGGGTGATGCCGTGTATGATTTGTGAGGAAGAGTGTAAAGCATGAAGGGTGATGTCGTGCCGCACGATGTACAATTTCGTGCAGATTATATTGATTATATGGTAAGGACGAGAGTAAAAGCACGAAGGGTGATATCGTGCACATTTTCATTACTTGATTGCTTTGGTGAGGACGAGAGTAAAAGCACGAAGGGTGATGCCGTGCACTTATTGATTACTGATTTATTTGTTGATATTTGAGATATGTCGTTCCTTTTAATTACATGTTGTCTTTCTATTCTAAATTGATAATTCCTCGCAGCATGTTTCCCCTCCCATACTTGACTATATATTACTATTCTTTTTTTCCGCTGTATATAGTTAAATTGCACAGGTTTATTTGGTAGTCTGGTCCTAGCCTCGTCACTACTTCGCCGAGGTTAGGCTAGGCACTTACGAGCACATAGGGTCAGTTGTGCTGATACTACACTCTGCACTGTGTGCAGATCCCGGAGCAGCAGCTTTTGGACCATAGCTTGGGTGGCTGCCTTCAGTCCACAAGGATATCCAAGGTAGTCCTGCAGGCATCCGCAGGCCCTAGCGTCTCCCTCTATCCTTTTATCCTATTTTATTTACTTATTTCAAAAATAGTGTATCTTTTATCTTTTAGACTTTGTATGTAGTATTATTAGACCGTCTATGAAACTGTGATACCAGTTATGGGTAGTCGATGCTCAAACAGTTGTATTGGATACATATTCAGATAGTTTATTGCTTTTCTTCCGCTTATTGTAAATTCTGCAATCTACACGGTATTGCTTCATAATTGTTAAAGAATATAAAATGGGTAAAAAGGTAATTGCTTCAGAAACAGTGTATCTTTTATCTTCAGACTTTGTATGTAGTATTTTTAGACCGTCTGTGAAACTGTGACACCAGTTCTGGGTAGTCGATGCTCAAACAGTTGTATTGGATACATATTCAGATAGTTTATGTGATGACCCAAGAGGTCATCACTTGTTTTTAAAATGAATTCTGCATTCTGAGGCTTTAAAAACCTCTTTTAGCATCACATTGATTTGCGTGCGCAGTCTGGGCGCGTAGCCGAAAAGCCTAAATGTGAAAATCTGTGAAAAATGATAAATCTTGACTATAAAATGAATTAATATGACTTCGGTCAACATTTTGGGTAAACGGACCCGGACCCTAGAAGGTCCGTAGGAAAATATGGGACTTGGGCGTATACCCGGAATCGAATTCCGAGGTCCCAAGCCCGAGAAATGAATTTTTGAAGAAACTTATTTTCTGAAATTGTTTATAAGATTTGGAAATGTATTTTGATTAGAACATGTTGGTATCAGGCCCGTATTTTGGTTCCGGTGCCCGATACAGGTCTTATATGTGATTTAAAATAATTCTGTGAAGTTTGGTAAGAAACGGAATCCGTTTGACGTGATTCGGACCTTAAATGCAAAATTTGATGTTCAAAGAAGTTTTGAGAAATTTTATTGATATTGAGGTTTAATTCGATGTTTCTGATGTTATTTTGGTGATATGAGTACACGAATAAGTCCGTGGGATGTTTTTGAGGTTGTGTGTATAGTTGGTTTGGAGCCCTGAGGGCTCGGGTGAATTTTGGATAGGCCACGGGATGCATTTTGAACTTAGAAAATTGCAGGTTTTCAGTTGTGCATAGCAGGCATGCAGGCTTTGCATTTGCGAAGCCTGGCTCACAAATGCGATATCGCAAATGCGAGCAGCTTGTCGCAATTGCGAAGAAGCCCAGGCCAGCTCCCTCTCGCAAATGCGAAGTTTCCCATTGGGTCAGTGATCGCAAATGCGATGTTGTAGTCGCAATTCCCGAGTCACAAATACGACATGTTGTTCGCAAATGCGAAAGTCCAGTTTTCCCTAAAGGGTTTGCAAATGCGAGCCCTGTTTCACAATTCCCAAGCTAGCAGAGGTCGGGGTTCGCAATTGCGAACCCTTGTTCGCATTTTCCATACCTGCGACCTGCAACTTTATACTTAGACGATTTTAAACCCATTTTTCATATCCTCTCAAAACATAAACACACTAAGGTGATTTTTCAAAGGCTTCTTCTTCTCCAAATCAATTGTAAGTTATTTTTAACTAGTTTTCTTCAATCATTAACATCTTTTAACATGATTTCAACTTAAAATCAATGATTTTCATGGGGGAAATTGGGTGTTTTGGGTAGAACCTAGGTTTTTCAAAAAATTGGGGATTTGGACCTCGATTTGAGGTCCGATTTCAAAACAAATTATATATTATTTAAAGAGCATACAATAGACTAAAATTGATTAAGCTTTCACCTTAGAGAGAAACTAATAGATACGAGACCCATTTTCCAGAATATTTAAGCATTCAATACATGAGGTGGTCTATTTCTTTCACTTGAAAACATGGAAATGGGGCAAAATCATAAACTATTTTACTCAAACCTTAGAAACGAAAATCAATTTACCACGACATGGGACATTAGGAAATACTTGTTGCTTGAACTATCAGGGACATTCAAAACACCACTGTTGCCTTTAAGACTAGGAAGATTTACCCAACCATAATTTAAAGATCAAAACCAAATTAAACTCAAATCAAAACCAAAAGTTAACTTCTGTTTCGATCTTTACTGAACTCGAAATTCCAGCATACTCTATTATAACTTGGGAGTATTTTCAATTCAAAAAAATAGCATAAATGGACCTGAACCAAGGCCAAATAAGCTTAGAACTCGACTAGAAGAAACAAACCTTGAGTTTCAAGATTCAAACCAAACCATAATGGAATATGAACACACACAAACACAGAATCACAAGCAATAAAGAAGAAGATAAAAAAAATGAACCTGAGTTGCAAAGAAAACTTAGATTAATTCTGACTTGAAAACATCAAGAAAATAGTAGCTACAATGAGTCAGGATGCAAGAACAACGAACTCCAACTCGAACGGTCAACTCGATCTCAGCTCAGTCCATGTCCATTTCTGAAGGAAATCAAAGAAAGATAATGAAAACTTTTTTTCGATTTTTCCAGACTTTTGAAACAAAACTAAGAACAAAGCAAAAGAAACTGAAATTTTCTAAACCTTCTTCTCCGGAATCGAAACTGAAAAAGCAAAAAACCAAGAAAGAAAACTATATAATTTTTTCAAACTTTTCTTTCCAAATCTCAGACTCTGAAAAAATTTTCTGAAAAATCCTCCCACATAAGAAAACGTTCTCACCTTTTATAGACCTTCAAGTCTTCTCGAATCTTCTTCCTTTCTCTCCAAGAAAACCCTCAAACGAAAACCCTTCCCCAATCTGATTTCTTACCCCTTTTCTGATGAAAAAAGGGACAAATAGAGGGAGTAGATTAACTTGAATCTAATCTAACGCTCCCCATTTTTCGTCATCTTCATCTGAAGGGTGAAAAATTCGAAATAAAATCAAAGAGAGCATGTGAGGGAGAGAGAATCTGTCAGAAATGGTTACCATATGGCAGGAGAAGGGAAAGGGGAAATGTGTGGTGTGAGATTGGGTCTCACTCACCATGGATTCTGAGTGATTTAAGGTCTGGTTTGGGTGAGGAATGAGAGTGAATAGTGAGTGGCGCCGTTTGGTCTTGGGGATTTAGGGTTCTTGCTTCTTTTGTGTTATTAGTGTTTGGGAACGGGTTGGGTTTGGGGTAGAAGGGTGGGTGAGTGGTTGGGGCAGATTGATGGAAAAAATTGGGCCTTAGCATTTGGGCCAAAATCAACAGCCTTAAATTCTTTTCCTCTCTTTTTCATTTGTTGTCTTTTCCCCTTTTTAATTAATTAAAACTTAAATTGAAACTCCGAAAAATAATTAATTTGGAAAGAAAAAACTAAATTGTTCCACTACTAAAATATTTATGAAAATTAATTATGCCTAACTTAAAAAGGAAATTACAAATTCAAAATTAAAAGGCTAAAAATGCAAAAGTAAGCCAATTTTTGTAATTTTTAATTTTTAATAAAGCAACTAATTTACTAATTAACCTAAAAATATAAAAATAAATCCTAAATGCAAATGCATAGTATTTTTGACATTTTCATGATTGTCAACAGAAATAAACATGCACAGAAATGCAACCAATTAGCACAAATTCTCACAAAATCCTATAAAATTGCAAATAATGGAAAAAATTTATTTTCTTGAATTTTATAGGAGTAATTCACATAGGGCAAAAATCACGTGCTCACAACTGCCCCTCTTTGCTCGAAAACACGAAGAGTCTTCGTGCAAAGATAAAGTGAGCGGATACGAGCGATCTTTGCCCGTTTGAATACTCCGTGGGAATCATTTTTGAAAGTTTTGACTGCACCCTGCTTTCGAGGTTGCATACATATCCTCGGCTATAAAGGAATCAGTTCAGTATAGTTCGAAAAGATTCGGTAGCTGGGACTACCAGGAAGCTGTGATTTCACTGTTGTTGCTGCCGCTACTACTTGCTAAACCCCTTATTACACCAAGATAAAATAAAAAGAAGCTATCCTAAACTTATGACCTATGAATTACAAGAATCCTATCTACACTTCTTCAAACTTGATCTTGCAGTTTCTGCTACTCTGTTGACTTATACTCTCTAGGTGAGCTTCCTTTGTTTCTTACTTGAATTGTATTCCTAGGTGCTTTTCCTTTGTTCTCCAGGTGGGTGCCTGATTGCTAAACTTGAACATTGTTGCTTTCCCTTTGTTCTCCAGGTGGGCGCCTGATTACTAACATTTGAATTATCTTCCTTTCCTCCGGAACTTGACTTGTTTTCCCTTTGTTTTCCAGGTGGGTGCTTGATTGCCGAACTTGAATTGTATTCCTTTCCTCTGAAATTTGAATTGTTTTTCCCTTTGTTCTCCAGGTGGGCGCCGGATTTCCAACACTTGAATTGTTTTACCTTGAAACTTGGATTGTTTCCCTTTGTTTTTCAGGTGGGTGCCTGATTACCAACACTTGAATTGCTTTCCCTTTGTTCTCCAGGTAGGTGCCTGATTTCCAAAACTTGAACTGCTTTCCCTTTGTTCTCCAGGTGGGCGCCTGATTTCTAAAACTTGAACCGCTTTCCCTTTGTTCTCCAGGTGGGCACTTGATTTCCAAAACTTAAACTGTTTTCTCTTTGTTTTCCAGGTGGGTGCCTGATTTCCAAAACTTGAACTGCTTTCCCTTTGTTCTCCAGGTGGGCGCCTGATTTCCAGAATTTGAACTGTTTTCCCTTTGTTCTCCAGGTAGGCGCCTGATTTTCAAAACATGAAATTCTCCTCTAAAAATGTTGCTTTCCCTCTGTTCTCTAGATGGGTGCCTGATTTCCAACACTTGAACTGACTCCTCTAAAATTGTTGCTTTTTCTTTGTTCTCCAGGTAGGTGCCTGATTTGAAATACTGAATTGTCCTCTTCTTGAAACTGCTTTTCTTTGAACCATCTTCCCTTGTTTCTTTAGGTGGGTGCCTGATTGCTTGGTCTTGAACTGCTTTCCACTCTTGAAACTCGTGTTGTCTTCCTTTGTTCTCCAGATGGGTGTCTGACTTCAACAAAACAGACAAAACAAACAAAATTTTTCTACCCCAGTTTCGTAGATGGGCACATCTGTGAGTGTTAATTGAATCATGTTACCAGAAAATCTCAAAGGATTTTAAAAGTTATATCCCATTATCCAAGAGGGTCCTGAAAAGTCCTAGTTAAATGACAGTTTTAAAGCTAAATTATATTTCCTAAAGGTATGACTTCCGCTAAATCTTGTTATTTATGAAGGTCTTAAAACTAAATCTCATTATCTAGAAGGGTCCTAAAAGTTTTTGCCTAAGTCTCGTCCTAATAATGAAAACTTCAAAACTGACTTATATTTCCTCAATGTAAAGCTTGTGCTAGATTTTGTTACTCATGAATATTTTGAATTTTAACTAAGTCCCATTGTCCAGGAGGGTCCTGAGAATTTACGATCAAACCTGTCCAGTACTTACTTTCCTTAGGGAGGGTTTCTCCGAAACAAACAAAATTTTCTGCCCCTGTTTCAATCAAAGAAAAATCTTGTCAGTTTAAAAATGTGGTGGTTAGTTTGCGGCATTCTTGCTAAAGGTGGCCCTTTCACTGTCGTGCTTTGCTTTGACCGACTACTTTGAACTAACCAAAAACTGTTTGCCTTTCCGTCTGAATTTTAACCTACAGGAACTTGAATGACCTGAATGCTCTACACATAACCTGCTGTTTCATATTTCTATCCGTCCAATTTGAACCTATGTATATTCCCTGAAATGTACAAACCACTCGACTTCTTGAACTTTCATTAACACCATACCTTCATTTTTGCATCATGCATTTCTGGCCTGCTTTGGCCGCACTTTGCTTTGTGCGATTTTGGAAGTTGGTAGTAGGTTTTGCGATCCTTTATTTCGCTTTGCAAGGCTAACATTGAAAACACCTTAGAGGAGTAGACCCAAAAGGAAATGAAATGCAATGACTCCGAGAGTTATGAGTAGAGAAGAAAAATCAAACGGAAAGACTATTTGAGGAAGAAAAGGAAAAAGGACTTATCTGAGTGAAGCTGTTAGCATCAATGATCATGACATGCATTTCAGATTAATCAGCCCAGCCTATTCAACCAATCTCCTTTCCATCTTCACCCTTTATGCCCGAGGATCTCCATAAACCAATTTCTTTACCAAATTACTGACCTTGTTCGGTTTGCGGTGCCCTAAAGGGTTTTCACCAACAAACCTCTCTCATCTGTTCATCTCTCAACTCACCATCATCTTACGGTGCTTTTTACCAATAAGACTCTCTCATTTTTTAAATTTCTCTCAGCTTTCCATCGCCTTACGGTGCCCGTGAGGGTTTTCACCAATAATACTCTCTCATTTTTCATTTTCTTGCTCAGAACGGACTGTTGCCCCTGATACGAATCACACCTCTACTTGCTTGACTTGGCATCTCTCGAAGACTGATCGAAAGGTCTTTCTTTAGACCGTAATGTGGGCTTTTGGATAGGGTTAGAAAGAAAGGGTATCATAAAGGCTCAAAACGACTTGAATGGGTTCAAAATTACAACTCCTGGAATCAGGTTTCTTACAAACCGTGAGGCTGCCTACGTATCCTTAAAAGGAATCGGGTCGAACGTAGTTTAGGGCATAGAAATTGCTTTGTTGTTGTTACTTTTCTCTTTTCTTTTCTTTCTCTCTTTTTCCTATTCTTTTCTTTTTTTCTTTTTCTTTTCTTTTTTTACTTTTTCTTTTCTTTTTTTTTTCATTATTTTCTTTTCTCTTATCTCCTTCTCCTTTTTTTTAATTACCTTGTACGTTTGTGTTTCTGAATTTTGCTACTGATTCCAAAGAGGGGTATGAAAGGAAATAAAAATACTCAAAGGGGTATCAAAGGATAAAGTATTTAGATAGCAGAACAAAATGCCTTCGTCATTCCAATCCTCAAAATATGCCAAGTACAAACAACAATTAGACGAAACAAAGAAGTCATACATAATATCTTTTGACTGCATCAGAATTGATAGCCATATCTACACATTTGCCTTCTATGTCTGTTAAATACAAAGCACCATTGGACAACACTCTTGTTACAATGAACAGCCCCTGCCAATTTGGGGCAAACTTGCCTTTCACTTCAGCATGATGTAGAAGGATGTGTTTCAATACTTGCTGACCCACTTCAAATTTCCGGGGACGCACCTTCTTGTTGTATGCCATTGCCATTCTCTTTTGATACAACTGGTCATGGCACACTGCTGCCAATCTCTTCTCATCAATCAAACTCAATTGCTCCATACGGGTTTTGACCCACTCATCATCATCAATCTCAGCTTCAGCAACAATCCCAAGGAATGGAATTTCAACTTCCACGGGTATCACTGCCTCAGGGCCATATACCAACAAATAAGGAGTTGCACTTACTGAAGTGCGAACAATAGTGCGATAACCTAGCAAAGCAAAATGCAACTTCTCAAGCCATTGTTTGGACCATTGTACCAATTTCCGAAGTATCTTCTTTATATTCTTATTGGCTGCCTCGACTGCCCCATTCGCCTTGGGGCAGTATAGGGTGGAATTGTGATGCTTAATATTAAACTATTGACATACTTCTTTCATCGGATGACTATTAAGATTAGCATCATTATCTGTGATGATCACCTTTGGGATTCTGAACCGACAAATGATATTTGAATGAACAAAATAATCCACTGCCTTCTTGGTCACAAATTGAAAGTTTTAGCTTTAACCCACTTAGTGAAGTAATCAATGGCCACCATAATGAACTTGTGTCCATTGGATGTTGCTGGCTCAATTGGTCCGATGACATCCATACCCCAAGCAACAAAGGGTCATAGTGCAGACATTGTGTGTAATTTAGACGGCGGAGAGTGAATCAAATCTCCGTGTACTTGGCATTGATGACACTTGCGCACAAAACTGATGCAGTATTGCTCCATGGTGAGCCAATAACAACCTGCTGGGAGAATTTTCTTTGCCAGAACATACCCACTCATATGCGGTCCGCAGACTCTGGAATGCATTTCGGTCATGATAGCCATGGCCTGTCTAGCATCTATGCATCTTAACAATCCAAGATCTGGAGTTCTTTTGTACAAAACTCCTCCGTTAAAGAAAAATCCACTTGCCAAACGTCGAATTGTTCTCTTTTGATTCCCTGTGGCTTGTACTGGATACACTCCCAACCTAATGTACTCCCTGATATCGTGGAACCAAGGGTCACCGTCAAGTTCTTCTTCCACCATATTACAGTAAGCATGCTGATCACGGACCTGAATATGCAAAAGGTCAACATAAGCCTTATCTGGATGATGTAACATCGACGCCAGAGTAGCCAGGGCATCGACAACCTCATTATGGATCCTTGGAATGTGCCTGAACTATATAGATCGAAACCATTGACAAAGATCATGCAGACATTGTCGATACAGTATAAGCTTTAAATCATGTGTCTCTCATTCTCCTTGAATCTGGTGCACCAGGAGGTCCGAGTCTCCCAAGACCAAGACTTCCTGGATTCCTATACCTATAGCTAATCTCAAACCCAAAATGCACGCTTCGTACTCAGCCATGTTGTTAGTGCAATAGAAACGAAGCTGAGCAGTGACAGGGTAGTCGTGCCCTTTTTCAAAAATAAGAACAACTCCTATTCCAACACCTTTCATATTAGCGGCTCCATCAAAGAAAAGTTTCCAACCTGGTTTTCCAACCTGCTCCACCTCATCAATATGCATCACCTCTTCATCGGGAAAATAAGCACTCAACGGTTCATATTCTTCATCGACCGGGTTCTCAGCTAAATGATCGCCCAATGCTTGGGTTTCATCGCGGTCCGAGTCACATAGATAATGTCAAACTCTGTGAGCAAAATCTGCCACTTTGCAAGTATTCCCGTGGGTATAGGCTTCGAAAAGATATACTTCAGAGGATCCAGGCGAGAAATGAGGTAAGTGGTGTATGACGACAAGTAATGCTTCAACTTCTGTGCTACCCAAGTCAGGGCACAACACTTCCTCTCAAGGGGTGTATACTTAACCTCAAAAGATGTGAATTTCTTGCTGAGATAGTAGATGGCTTGCTCTTTCCTGCCGGTGATGTCATTCTGACCCAAAACACATTCAAATGAATTATCCAGGCCTGTCAAATAAAGAATCAAAGGTATCCCTGGTTCCGGTGGGACCAACACAGGTGGGTTTGAAAAGTACCCCTTTATCTTATTAAATGCCTCCTAACATTCATCAGCCCATTTGACCGCAACATCCTTCTTTAGCAGTTTAAATATGGGCTCACAAGTTGTCATGAGCAGAGCAATAGACCTGCTGATGTAGTTTAACCTCCCTAGCAAACTCATTATCTCGGTCTTGTTCTTTGGCGGTGGCAATTCCTGGATAGTTTTTATCTTTGACGGATCCAATTCGATGCCCCGCCGACTGACTATGAATCCCAACAATTTCCCCGATGGAACACCAAACACACACTTTGCAGGGTTGAGTTTGAGATTGTACCTGCGGAACCTCTGAAAAAACTTTCTCTCTGGCGTGGTCAGACTTCTTCCTGGACTTTATGATCACATCAGTCACGTAAACCTCGATCTCCTTGTGTATAATGTTATGGAATATGGTTGTCATTGCCCTCATGTAAGTTGCCCCAGCATTTTTCAAACCAAAAGGCATGACCCGGTAGCAGTATGTTCCCCATAGCATGATGAATGTCGTCTTTTCCGCATCTTCCTCATCCATTAAAATCTGATGATACCCCGCATAACAGTCCACAAAAGACTCAATCTCATGATTGGCACAATTATCAATCATAATGTGAATGTTCGGTAATGGGAAGTTGTCCTTTGGGCTTGCCTTGTTGAGATCATGGTAATCAACACACACTCTGGTCTTACCATCTTTCTTTGGCACAGGCACAATATTGGCTAACCACGTGGGATACCGCATGACTCGAATGACCTTTGCATCAAGCTGCTTTGTGATTTCCTCTTTAATCTTCATACTCATGTTAGTTTTGAACTTTCTCAACTTTTGTTTGACGGGAGGGAATGCTAGATCTATTGGCAATTTTTGGACCACCAAATCGATACTCAAGCCTATCATGTCATCATATGACCATGCAAAAATATCCTTATATTCAAACAATGCTTTAATTATTTCTTCCCTGATTTGCGGTTCAAGATGGACACTTATCATAGTTTCTCTGACATTATCGGGATCCCCTAGATTGATTGCTTCCGTTTCATTCAGATTAGGCTTGGGTCTTTCTTCAAAATGACTTAGTTCCTTACTAATCTCTTCAAAGGCCTCATCCTCATCATATTCTGATTCATCATCACACTCTATTTCTTGGATTATTATTTCAGAATTAGATTGACTTTTAAGACTGGGCCGAAGATTCCTCATGCATGTCATGTCATTGAAACCAGCATAAAAAGAACTGTACAAAGAAGAAAAGAAAACAAAAATAAAACTATCATGAGTGATGGAAAGGGAAATTGCATTTCATTAAATTAAAGGATAACAAGGTTTGTACATCAACAAGCGGAAAATAAAAGTCTGGGTCACAACCCTGGAATGACCCAGATAGAAAGGAAAACAAAACAAACTACCAAGACTCCGTCTGGGTAGGGAGAGAAGTAGCCTTCCAATTGTTAAGCTTTACATTCGGCCTGACGAACTACACGTCCGCTTTGCTAGAACGTTCTCCACCTTTTACGATGTTCACATCATCAATATCTGGAACCTTTCAATTAATTCCTCATCAATTTCAACCACAGAACTTGGAACTGTCATCACTGGGCGTTTCCTGGCACCCGGCTTGACAAAAGACCTGGAAAGACGCGGAACGGGCTTTGGAAGTGCCCACGCCTTCTGTTTCATCCTTTTAGCCATTTTCACATCTATCGCTGTAGGTTTGAATCCAAGACCGAAAGTACCCAAATTTTCAAGGAGGGACACAGGCTGTATGATACCCTACAGAGATGCACCCAGACCTTTACCAGGCACAAATCCATTTTTCAGCATTTCAAAGGCCACCATAACTGATGCGGAGGCTATCTTTGGAGTTGGAACACATTTCCCTTCTGGAACCTTCTCGACCGGCACCGTTTCAAAAACTTGATAGACCCAAGGCCTTTTGTCTTCTTCAGTCTCAATAAACGGGACAGAGGCATCACCGTGAGCACACAAATTATCCTCTCCATGCACGACGATCTCCAGTCTATCTCATTCGAACTTGACCATCTGATGCAGAGTGGATGGGACTTCTTTGGCGGTATGAATCCAAGATCGACCTAACAAAAAATTGTAGGAGACGGCCACGTCCAATACCTGGAATTCCATGGTTAATTCCACCGGTCTTATTGTCAACTCAAGCACTATATCACCAACTGAATCTTTCCCTCCACCATCAAAACCTTGAACGTAGATACTGTTCTTGTGAATCCTCTCATCATCAACTTTCAACTTGTTCAGAGTAGAGAGAGGACAAAGGTTTGCACTGGAACCATTGTCGACTAACACCCTGGTGACCATAGAATATGTTATATTTTACCGTAAGGTAGAGAGATTTGTTGTGTTCAGTACCTTCCATGGGTAAATCATCAACAGAGAAGGTGACCCTGTTTACCTCAAATATTTTGTTGGCAATCTTTTCCAGATGGTTTACTGAAATTTTGTTGGGAATATGAGTTTCATTAAAAATTTTCATTAGGGACCGACAATGCTCGTCTGAGTGGATCAACAATTATAGCAAGGAAATCTGAGCAGGCATCTTTCTCAAGTGCTCCACGATGGAATAATCTTGTACCTTCATTTTTCTCAGAAACTCCTCCGCCTCTTCTTCAATCACTGCTTTCTTCACTAGGACTGGATTATCTCTGGATGTTTTAGCTTTCCTTAACTCTTTCGGGGCAAAGCATCTCCTCGAACCAGCTAATCCCTGGGCCTCATTGAATTCTTCTTTCACTTCCTTTCCCTTATAGGTCATTATCACCCATTCATAGTTCCATGGGATAGCCTTGCTGTTGATTACAGGCAACTAGGTTATAGGCTTGATGATGAGAGGATCCGTGCGGGAACCCTCTATAGTTATAATAAGCTTGTTTGCTACTCCTGGCACAACCACTTTTGACTTTTCTTGCTTTGCTGCAACATCACTTCGAGATCCTTTCTTGACTATCACAGATGGTTCATCGCTTGCCCTGCCCAGCTTGTTCACTGATCCTTCAACTGTTGATTTTTTAACTAGCTTGACCTCACTAGACCGAATCATCATGATTGTCTATGACGGCTTATTGGTCTCCCCTCCCTTATGTACTATCTTGATCATGTTTGTTTCCTCGTGGGTTGACAATGGGTTCTGGTTGATGTTGGGTGCCTCTAGAGTTTGGACTTCAATCCGGTTTGTGTCAATGAGCTCTTTGATGGCATTTTCAAGTGCCAGCACTTCTCCGTATCATGACCCGGAGTACCAAAACAATATTCACATGTAATCAAGAATCTTTGGAGGAGGGTTGGGAAATTCTGACTCAATTGGCCTCAGCATATCCAACTGCCTCAATTAGTGGAATAAATTGGTATAAGACTCCCCCAATGGGCTGAATGTTTTCTTCCGTTGTGACCTCTCAATTTTGAATACTGGATTGGGTCGAAAACTTGGGCCGATAGTGTTTCGATAGGCTCGTGGGGGTGGGTAAGCATTTTGTGGAGTTGGGTAGGTGTTTTGTAGGGCTGGGGTACGCCATTGTGTGTAAGTAGGAGGTTGGGTATATGTCTAAGTGTGGTGGATAGAAATATGAGGGTCTTATGATGGGAAGTAGTGTTGGGGTGGATTATATGGGGATTGGGTGTAGGTTCGGTGATGGGGTCGAGGCTGGGTATAGTGGTGTGACGGGCCCGTTGGTCCAAACCATGATCCTGAATCAACTGTTGCCACATCTTCTTTCTTCTTCTTTCCGATCACTCCTCTAGTACCATTCTGAATGGCTTGGATAGTTGCCTTGATAGCTGAGTAACTCATGATTTTGCTTGATTTAAGCCCTTCTTCCACCATGCCACCCATCTTCACTAGCTCTTTGAAAGACTTGCCTATGGCCGATATCAGATGGCCAAAGTAGGTGGGCTCCAGAGCCTGCAGAAAGCATTCCGCCATTTCGCTCTCCTCCATCGGGGGGTTAACTCTTGTCGCTTGTTCTCTCCAGCGAAAACCATATTCTCTGAAACTTTCACTAGGCTTCTTCTCAATCTTAGTCAAAGACAAATTGATCTGTAACAATCTCGATGTTGTGTTGGAAATGACGAGCGAATGCTTGGGCCAAATCATCCCATGTATACCATCTACTGTGATCTTGACAAATGTACCACTCCAATGTTGAGCCACTCAGACTTTGGCTAAAGTATGTCATCAATAGCTCATCTATCCCACTAGCTCCTCTCATTTTACTGTAGAATCCCCTCAAGTGGGCCACCGGGTCTTCGTGCCCGTCATATAGGTCAAATTTAGGCATCTTGAATCCCATCGGCAATTGAACATCGGGAAATAGACACAAATCCTTGTAGGCTATGCTCACCTGACCTCCCAATCCCTGCATGTTTCTGAATGACTGCTCCAGGCTTCTTACCTTCCTGAACATCTCCTCCTGCTCTGGCTTTTTAGGTGGTTTCTCAGTCTCGACAAGGAGGTCAAAACGAGGAGTATAGGAGTAATGCTCCGGGGCCTTGAAAGTGGGCTTTGGGGGATAATATTAGTTATATTGGGTCAAGAATAAGGGCTCACTAGAGGATCTATGGAGTGTAGCGGGTAGGGGTGCCACGAAAACAAGGGTGGCTGGTGGAGGAGAGTATGGGACTAGTTTGGGTGGTGGTGCTTGTGGGGTTTGGGAAGTGGTGCCTTGGTAGTGGTGGTAAATGGGGAAGCCTGGAGATGAATCAACAGTGGGAGGTTCTTGGGATTGAGCCAACGACGGGACAAAAGCAGGGTTGCCGGGGTAGGGTGGTGGTGGATGCCCTTTTACCCATGTCTGGTACATCTCTGCCATCTGGCGTTTCAACTTATACAACTCCTCCTTCAGATTAACATCAGACTCTTCCTCCTCTCTTGACGGATCAATAACACTTGCATCCAGTTCTTGGTTAGTCATGATCAACTTGTCTTTGGACCTGGTGTTGTAAGGGTTAGTTGCCCGAATGCCAAACAAACTAACCACTTGCTTGTACTTGATGACAACAATAAACTTGTTAGAGATTAGAGCTTAACAGATAGGCAACCGCACGTTGGGGATGCAATGCACCTAAGCAATTAACCATTTCTATTATGCATTTGAACAACCGCTTGCGTCATCCCGGCTTTCGCTAATTTCCATTTTGCAATTTCTCTCTCTTTTTTTTTCATTCCTGCTTTTCTTTATTCTTTTATTCCCTCATTTTCCTCTCTTGTTTTACCATTATTTCTTTCCCACAGCCTTTCTTGTTTTGCTCTTTTTTTTTCTTTTTTTTTTCATTTTATGGTTGTGATCGAATCCTAAGGGGATTGCCTACATATCATGACGCCGCATGAATCAGACCAAGCGTAGTTCTGAGAATAAGTGTAAGATAAAAATAAATAAAACAAACATTTTTTGGGGGCTTTCAAATTTCATAAAATAAAAAATAAAACATCTCGATTACAACGACTTCTTCTACAAATTTAAACATAAAGACTAACAAACTCGAAAAGGGGAATTAACAGACTCTAATAGAAAAATGAAAATACAGACTCTAAGAGGACTAACAGACTCTGGAAGAAAGGTGAAAATATAGACTCGAATGAAAATCATGAATACATAAGTGCCTCAACTGCTCTAGAGGGCCGTGGGATGTCAGTCGGTCTTGCCACGGGCCTATGCGCAAGATCCCCTTGAAGATGCTTTAGGTCACTCATTATTTGACGAACAAAGGTCATGCCCGCAGCAAAGAATGTGGTTCTAGTTATGTATTCACATTCATGGCACTTCATGATGATGTAGTCAGCAATTGCTCTAACCCTCTCCCTGATGATACCCTTTTCTTGTAGCAACCGTCCAATCTGCAGAGACCTGGCCCCTAAAACTTGTTCAGCTGTATGATTTTGTTCTTGAAGTTGTTACAGGTCTTTTTCTAACCGCGACATCAATGCATAACAAAGTTCTCTTTCTGCTTTGAAATCCCTTGCCTGCTTAGTCATTTCGTTCTCAAGGATGGTGATCTTTTTCTTCAACCTCATGATTCCATTGTCATAATTCTCTTTTAACTATTTGACCAAGCGTGCTCGTTCCTTCATGTTCTTAGCCAATTTTGTTTGAGCTCTTGCCAGTTCTCCCTCGGCCTTGTTCAGATCAAAACCATATTCACTCACTTTCTGTCTAAGCTTACCTATAAGCTTTTCAACTTTTGCACTTCTAACGGAGTTTTCGGCTGCTATTTTCATTTCCTGAATTTGGGCTCGGAGGGCGTCATTTTCTTGGGCTAGCTTCTTCTTTTCACCCTCATCTACAGCGTCTTGCAAACCATTCTCAAATTGAAGATCTCTAACTTTCTTTTACAGCTTGCTTATGGTGGCCCTATACTCATTTTCCTTGGCCAACCAATCTCATTATTCCTCTGATGCCTCGACAAATTCTTGAAGATGGGGTCTTTTGGCTGGTCGTCTAAACTCAACACTTCTTTTATACCAGGCGAGGTAACCGGGCGAGACTTTACCCTTGGATAGATCATGCACTTGGGTGTTTGCTATCAAGTACTGACACTCACTCCAGATCTGGCGAACTGTCGCTTCATGGAATAGACCATCAGAACCGATCTCGACTACCTGAGTACTAAGGTCTTCATCCTTTGGAACTATTTGACATCTCCCCACCTGTCTCAAAACCCGGTACGGGGCATAAGGATGTATACTTCGGAGACCCATCAAGAGGAAGTGAGGACCGGTGGCAGGCATGTATATGATTTCATCAACAGGAAACCAACCCAACTTCCACTCTATTTGATTGGCAGTGACGGAGCGGAGGCAAGATACCCATTCGGCAACCCCTTTTGGCATGTTAAACCCGTCGACCCTTGTATAAAACTCCTCTATGCAACTTTTTCCTGTTGACCCATGGTTCATGTACTGGGGACGATGACATAGATGCTCAGTCATCCACAAGTTATACCCTTCGAAAAAGTCTGCTCCGGCTTTGCAGGCTGTGAGAGCTCGGAATATTTCGGACACTATCATGGGGGCGAAGGTGCTTTTGGCCTGGGTAAGCAAAGTGTTGATGACCCCGGCTACCTGTACATCGATATTTTCGTCCTTCCTGGGAAACACTAAAAGACCCAAAAATACCACCATGAAGGCAAAGCATCTATGCTCTTCCCATTTTAGTCGATTCCCTTTGCTGCAAATTTTGCTCTCCGATTTTTCGAATCGCCTTATGTGTCCGTACCGCTGATATATGAACTGTGGAGTAGAAAACCCAACCGCCAAATCTGCATATTGGATCCCCCAGATTATTTTTAGCAAATCAAGAAACTTGTGAGGGGTGATGGCTCTTGGGGCAACCAGATATTTATGTCTCAAAGCTTCGGTACTCCCAACATAACCGGTTATCTCTTCTAAAGTGGGTGTGAGTTCAAAGTCCGAGAAATGAAACACGTTGTGTGCTGGATCCCAAAATGTAACCAATGCTTTTATTATGTCTCCTCTAGGCCTCATCTTTAATAACCCGGTGAGACCCCCCGAGTACTGGTTGACCATATCTCGTCCTGATTTTCCCAGATCTTCTCACCACATGTACAGTTCCAAAGGAATCTTGGTCATGACTTTCATTGGCAAGTTTTGACTCGTGCTCATTCTGCACATTTAGATTAGGGTGATTGGTTTACACACAAAGTGAATCTCATTTGAAAAACTGGCAAAAGGGGTTATTTTTGCAAAAATCAAGAAGTCAGGGCTACTTTTGCGAATACGGCCCTTCAACACTTTGAAATGGAAGTTTTTAGGGCTGTGCTCGTTAAGTGGCCAAAATTTGACAAAAACAGAGTCAACAACTATTCTTGCAAAAATAGCCCTCCGGCGTCCCGTCGGGACATTCGACTATTTAGACAAGAACGACATGACCCACTTTATTTGCGACAAAATGACGACGCCTCATATATTTTTCAAAAATTTTCAAAAAGCGGGACTGGACCCGATGAGGGTTGCCTGCGTATCCCACATCCAGTGAGAATCAAACCTGCGTAGTTCGGCCAATTTTGACACAACTGAAAAAAATGAAAACACTTTGAAATGATTTTTCTACTTTTTTTGTTTCAAAAATTTTCGGCAAAGTTTCGGGATGTTTTGGATAACGGATGAAATTTCTCTCATTCTCCGCACTTGTTCTTTTCTAACAAATTTTTACTTTTCTCACTTAATCTAGAAGCCAGTCAACATGCGGTCCGAAACAAATTAAATGCATAGGTAGCACTTAAAAATGCATCAGGTTGGTCTTTTTCGGGTATGCCTGTCCTAGACGGACCCAACCCCTGTGTTGAGTCCCCAAAGTCAAATGCATATGATGCAAACAAGAATTACTACTAGGGATCCAGCATGAGACTGAGTTATTCTAGGTTCAAAACCTGGGTATGTTGTTCTAGACTTGTGTACCCGAGTGGACAACTCGAGCCGAGGGGGGCTACGTACCAGGAACCAAAAGGTCATTCGGCTTTGTAACTTGTCCGAGCCTCTTCTTAATTTAAGGTATGACACTAACAAAAGAGGAGTCACGGCAGCATGCACATCCTCAAAGATGAGAAGAGAAGGGTTTCGTAGTAGTTTATATACAGTTCAGATAATATCAAAGAGGTAAAAAGCAACATTTAGCACATTAGGCTCAAACATGTAATTAAAACCAGGTAACAAATAAAAGCCAAATATAACAATTTTTCTGAGCTTGAATTCTAGAACTTAAACAAGAGATTCTGGGTTCGATCCCCAGCAGAGTCGCCAGAGTTATCACACCTCCTTTTTACTACCCCGAAAGGGTATATAAGGGAGTTTTTCCAATTTAAGTGACAATCAAAATGGGATTATTTATTCAAATTCAGAGTTGCCACTTGGGATAGTTTATTGGTGTCCCAAGTAACCGGTTAAAATCCCGAATCGAGGAAGGATTGACTCTGTTTTACAGTCTGAGAAACACAGAAATCCGTGTAAGGAATTCTGTTAACCCGGGAGAAGGTGTTAGGTATTCGCGGGTTCCTTGGTTTTAGCACGGTCGCTCAACTATTATTATTGGCCTATTTATCAAATTTTGGAAAATCTTTGAAACCTATGTGCATTTTATTCTTTTTAAACCGCTTTTAATAAATTAGTGTTGCATATTGCGAATAATATCACGGAAACCGTACCCACGATCTACAACATATTTATTTTATTAACAAGATTAAATTGGGGCCGAGTCAGATAAATGTACCCCCGAATTTTTAGAAATTAAGCATCACAACTATGTCACGGGAACCGTACCCGTAGCCATGACAATTATTCAATTAACGTGCCTAAAGCAAACTACGAAAGTTCAAGGCATTTTCTACATTAATTAAGATAATTAATATGAGGGGTATAGATTATGGATTTTGTTTGCATATGATGCACCTCAATTTATTTTAAAGGAAAAGATTTGTATTTTGATAAGGCAAACCAAAAGTACTCCTACTTATATCTAATTTAAAGCTAAGTATCACAACCACGTCACGGGAACCGTACTCGTAGTTGTAATAATATAATTACGTGCCTAAAGCAAACTACGAATGCTCATGGATATCAACAGCGTAAACATGTTCCTAGCAAACAAGTAATAGAAGTGAAATAAATACTACTAAAGGAAATAAAAATTAATCTCATGCCATTGAAAGACCCATTTCATGCACTTGACCAAACCCAATCCTAAAGCATGTAATTTAATTAAGTACTAGTGGGCTCGATCTTTTCACAATTCCCATGGCCCAGCGGTCATTCATACATGTATTGTTCGAACAAAACGAACATTTAAATAGGAAAAACATCTAAATATTTTGAGAACTAAAACAGAACACAATAAAAGAAAAGTGGATTAAAATATGATAAGAGCCTCTAAATTGTTAACCAATACCCACCCCCATATATCGCCTTTTAATGCCATTGAACCAATATTATGATGACCAATCCAGTAACCAAAGAAATCACCCACACTTACTGCCTATTTAAATTTTCCATATTGTATCCAAATGTGCCACCCTCACGCCTAACTTCCACCAAAATTGCACAAGGCAATCTTCATAAATTTTAAAAACACGATGCCTAAACGTCAAATATGAGTTGTGTTCTCATGCACTTCCTTAAAACAAAAAGAAAGTTTTAGATTATGTATCTGCACATATCAACACATTATGATTATGGTTAACTAATTCATTGTCATTTCACACTTGCACAGCTTGACACACAAATCGTATCATCTAATTAATATAAGGCCTCATGTATATTATTATGAAATCAGACTAGTATGTGCTTATTCTAAAGTAACAAGGATTTTCTTTTCAGGCAATGGGGAACAAGTCACGAAAAATACGTTTTGCTCATGGAAATTTGATGCACATCTTGACAGAGAAATTCAAACTTTACATATTGGACTATCCTGTAAGAGATCAACATGTATACCAAGTCGATTTAAAGAGCATACAGTAGACTAAAATTGATTAAGCTTTCACCTTAGGGAGAAACTAATAGATACGAGACCCGTTTTATAGAATATTTAAGCATTCAATACACGAGGTGGTCTATTTCTTTCACTTGAAAACATAGAAATGGGGCGAAATCACAAACCATTTACTCAAACCTTAGAAACGGAAATCAATTTACCACGACATGGGACATGAGAAAATACTTGTTGCTTGAACTATCAGGGACATTCAAAATACCATTATTACCTTTAAGACTAGGAAGATTTAGCCAACCATAATTTAAAGTCAAAACCAAATCAAACTCAAATCAAAACCAAAAGTTAACTTCAGTTTCGATCTTTACTGAACTTGAAATTCCAGCATACTCTATTATAACTTGGAAGTATTTTCAATTCAAAAAAAAAATAGCATAAATGGACCTGAACCAAGGTCAAACAAGCTTAGAACTCGACTAGAAGAAACAAACATTGAGTTTCAAGATTCAAACCAAACCATGATGGAATATGAACACACACAAACATAGAATCACGAGTAATAAAGAAGAGGATAAGAAATGAACTTGAGTTGCAAAAAAAACTTAGATTAATTCTGCCTTGAACCCAATACAAGTGAATTCGATAATGAAAACATCAAGAAAACAGCAGCTACAATGCGTCATGATGCAAGAACTACGAACTCGAACTCGAACGATCAACTCGATCTCAGTTCAGTCCATCTCCATTTTTGAAGTTAATCAAAGAAAGATAATGAAAACTTTTTTTCGATTTTTCCAGACTTTTGAAACAAAACTAAGAACAAAGCAAAAGAAACTGAAATTTTCTAAACCTTCTTCTCCGGAGTCGAAACTGAAAACGCAAAAAGCCAAGAAAGAAAACGTTCTAACCTTTTATAGACCTTCAGGTCTTCTCGAATCTTCTTCCTTTCTATCCAAGAAAACCCTCAAACAAAAACCCTTCCCCAATCTGATTTCTTACCCCTTTTCTGATGAAAAAAGGGACAAATGGAGGGACTAGATTAACATGAATCCAATCTAACGCTCCCTATTTTTCCTCATTTTCATCTGAAGGGTGAAAAATCCAAAATAAAATCAAAGAGAGCATGTGAGGAGGGGGAATCTGTCAGAAACAGTTACTATATGGCAGGAGGAGGGAAACAGGAAACGTGTTGTGTGAGGTTGGGGCTCACTCGCCATGGATTCTGAGTGATTTAAGGTCTTGTTTGGGTGAGGAAGGCGAGTGAACAGTGAGTGGCGCCGTTTGGGTCTTGGGGATTTAGGGTTCTTGCTTCTTTTGTGTTATTAGTGTTTGGGAACGGGTCGGGTTTGGGGCAGACAGGCGGGTGAGTGGCTGGGGTGGATTGATGGAAAAATTGGGCCTTAGCATTTGGGCTAAAATCAACAACCCTAATTCTCTTTTCCTCTCTTTTTCATTTGTTTTTCTTTTCCCCTTTTTAATTAATTAAAACTTAAATTGAAACTCCGAAAATAATTAATTTGGAAATAAAAAACTTAGCTGATCCACTACTAAAATATTAATGAAAATTAATTATGCCTAAATTAAATAGGAAATTACAAATTTAAAATTAAAAGACTAAAAATGCAAAAGTAAGCCAATTTTTGTGATTTTCAATTTTTAATAAAGCAACTAATTTACTGATTAACCTAAAAATATAAAAATAAATTCTAAATGCGAATGCATAGTATTTTGACATTTTCATGATTATCAACAGAAATAAACATGCACAGAAATGCAACCAATTAGCACAAAATCCTATAAAATTGCCAATAATGGAAAAAATTTATTTTCTTGAATTTTATACGAGTAATTCACATAGGGCAAAGTCACGTGCTCACAATTAGTAAGGGTAATATGAACCTTAATCTATAGTAAACCCAAGCATCTTGGAACCTTTTTTTTTTAATTAAGTATTGTCTACTACCAATAGATTGAGGTGTGCCATTTAATTAAATCAACCATGGCCCTCATAAATATTATAACTAGTTTTACAATGCATATCCATAGAAAAGCCTTTAGGCACGTTTAAAATACAATTGTAATTGTGTACACGTTCTCGTGACATGGTTACAATTCTAAAAACCAATTCGGAGTATGCGTTCCCGCAACTTCGATCAAACCTTTTTGAATAATAAATTTGTTTCAATAGGCCACTAATTAATTTTAGCTCATATAGTTCGAGGTGTTCCATCTACCATTTAATCATACATGGCCCTCGTATTAATTTAGATATAAAAAATTGACAAATGTTCGTAGTTTGCTTTAGGCACATTTAAAATACTATCGTGGTTGTGGACACGTTCGCGTGACATAATTACGATCCTAAAAACAAAACCGGAGTATGTGTTCACGCAACTTCGTCCAAAATTTCTTAATAATAAGAAAGCGTTATTAATTGTGGACACATTCGCGTGATATGATTTTTGACGTGCCAAACAAATAGGTACACGTACGCGTGACCCGTTTCAAGATAATTTCTTAATTAAAAAAGGCAAATGCACATAGGCTCTAAAAATGAGTAATTAGACAATTTGGTTAAGCCAAGTATGATCAAAACGACTGTACTAGAACCATGGAACTCGGGAATGCCTAACACCTTCTCCCGGGTTAACAAAATTCCTTACCCGGATTTCTGTGTTCGCAGACTGTAAACAGAGTCATTATTTCCTTGATTCGGTATTTTGAACCGGTGACTTGGGACACCATAAATTGTCCCAAGTGGCGACTCTGATTTTAAATAAATAATCCGGTTTTGATTGTCACTTAAATTGGAAAAAACTCCCGTTTACCCCACCGGGGGTAGTAAAAAGGAGGTGTGACAGATGCAAGTTAATTACCTAGTTGTTTATGAGCTTTTCTAACAAAGGCAGTAAACATATCAAATGTTTCATCCTTAGATGTTAAGAATAGTACCTAGGTAAACCTAGAATAATCATCAACAAGTACCATCACATATTTTTTACCACCTCTGCTCAATGTTCTAATTGGACCACAGAGATCCATATGAACCAGTTCCAACGTCCTGGTTGTGCTTACCATTTTCTTGCTTTTAAAGGATGATCTTACCTGCTTCCCCTTGCACAGGCCTCACAAACTTTGTCTTCCTTGAACTTGATGTTAGGTAACCCTATCACCAAGTCCTTGGAGACTAATTTGTTGAGTTAATTCAGACTTGCATGACCAAGTCTCTTATGCCACAGGAGGGGATCATTGTCCAACACACTCAAGCAAGTGAGTTCATTTTCTGAAAGAGTGGACAAATCTACAATATAAATATTGCTAACTCCTTTTCCCTGCAAAACAATCTTGTCAGTTGTAAGATTAATCACAAAGCATTTGGTAGAGGTAAATGCTACAAGGTTACCTCTGTCACACAGTTGTGATACACTGATTAGGCTATATTTCAAGTCATCTATCAAGTAGACATTCCCAATGGAGTGTGAGTCTGTCTTACTTACCTTTCCAACCCCAATAATCTCACCTTTCTTCTCATTCCCAAAGGAGACATTACCTCCTTTTAAGTCATCAAGTGAAAGAAACTGGTTCTTGCTTCCAGTCATATGTTTTGAGCAGCCATTATCCATGTATCATATTTGGCTACTTCTCTTCACTTGGACCTGCAAAAAGAAATCAGGGGTTAGTCTTAGGAACCCATCCATGTACCATATTTGGCTACTTCCCTTTACTTGGATAAATGGGTAAATTAAATTCCTTTTGGCCTACCTAGATAGCCAATTTTTCTATTGAACAAAGGTTTTGTTCTTTTGACTGGCCTTTTCTTTTACATTACATTCATTGTTGTAATGACTAGTCTTGCCACAGTGTGTGCAGATTTTGTTTTCAGGAAGAGTGAGGTTCTTGCTTTTGGGGTCCCACTTAGGTGCTTGGGCCCCATAGCCAAGTCCTCTCTTATTGCTACTGTGATGTTCTTGTAGCCAGGATAGTGCATCAGAAGCCTTATTCCATTTGCAAGTTTTGTCTAGTTCATGCTTTACCTTCCTTAGGTCTCCTTTTAAGTCTCTTATCTTCTCATCTTTCTTGTACAACTCATCCTTCATTTTTCCTAGGTTTTCTTCTAAGGTGAGATGTGTGTGATCAACTTTCTTCTTACCTGTTCCTAATTTCAGTTTGAAATTTTTAGACCTAAGTTCTAGGACACTGGTGTCGAGTTTAAGAACCTCGTTCTTCAACTCAACATTTTTACTGTCACTCTCATTAGACCTAGATTCTATATTTTTGCACTTGACTTTTAATATCACACACTCCCTAGACAGATCTTCCTTCTCATTGTTAATTATCTCAGACTCATCGATGAAGTCTAGCAATAGTTCAGACAACCTTTCTTTAGACAGAAATTTAATATTGTCTTTGAGATGAAGCACACTTACCTCTTGTTCATTATCTGATTCTCCAATGGCCATAATTGCTTGTTCATCTCCAGCTTCATCTTCTGAATCTTCATCTAATGTTTCTCCCCAAGCAACAACCATAGCCTTTGTTGATCATTTGTTCTTTTTGGGTTAAACCTGTTCCTTCTTCATGTTCCTTCGTTCAGCCCTTTCCTTATTCGTTTCAATTTCCCACTGAGGACAGTTCTTAATCATGTGATCAGTCTTGACAAATTTGTAGCAACCCTCGTTGATCTGTTTCTCAGGAGCCCTTGGTTTGTTGAAGGTTGTACCTCTTGAAGAACTCTTTCCTCTTATTAGGTACTTTGTGAAATCCCTTGTGATCATAGCCATTTCATCATCCTCCAGACTTGCACCTTCAGCTATTCTGAGAGCCAGACTCATTTCCTTCTTGGGTGCATCCATCTTCATGGTTTTCCTTCTTAGTTCATAGGCAGTGAGGTTTCCAATCAGTTCATCCAACTTGAGAGTAGCAATATTCTTTGATTCCTGAATAGCAGTGATTTTGCTTTTCCAAGTCACTGGTAAGACCCTTGTCAAGATTTTCTCAACCTTGTCTTCTTCAAAGATAATTCTCCCAAGAGATTTAAGTTCATTTGTTAGTGTTGTGAACCTTATGTACATCTCTTGGATAGTTTCTCCTTCCTTCATAGTGAAATTCTCATATTGAGAATATAGCAGTATTCCTCTTGATCTCTTTACTTGAGGAGTTCCTTCATGAGCCACTTGTAAAGTGTCCCATATCTCCTTAGCAGTGGTACAGCTTTGAATCCTGCTGTACTCGTCTGGACCCAGTCCACGCACAAGCCATTTCTTGGCCTTGGCATTCTTTTACCATTTCTTCAAGTCTTCAACAGTGCAGTCAGCTCTTGTTTTTGGCACGTCCACTCCTTCAGCATTCTTCTTTGTAGTCGCCAGAGGACTATCAGTGACTATGTCCCAAAGTTCATAGTCTTCTCCTATGATGTGATCTCTCATCCTGTTCTTCCACCAATAATAGTACTGACCATTAAAGAGTGGAGGCCTAGAAGTGGATTGCCCTTCCTAGTTTCTAGGTGGTGCACTCATCTTGGTCTTTTCCTAAGGTGTTAACCTCTTCAAGGATAACTTGCTCTAATACCAATTGATGTTTTAAACGTCAATACCACACAAGAGAGGGGTGATTTGTGTGGTACCCAATTTTCGCTTAACTGATCTATAGAAGGACCCGGTTCTTCTATGCGTTTCAACTACTACTATTGCGGAATAATAGGTAAAGAAAATAAAGAACACAGAGATTTTACGTGGAAAACACCTGGCTCAAAAGGTGAAAAAACCACGACCTACTACTCAGTAGGATTTTCCCAAACTTCCACTAAAATCACTGAGCCAAAAACAGCATTTGCAAAACTCTTTGTAAACCTAAGGATTAACTCTAATCCCGTTGTGGCACACAACCTCAACTATTGCGACAACTTCAAGTTAACTCTAACTTGAACACTATAGGTACCTAATACAATTTCTTCTATGAAAGCTGAAAGGTACAATGTAAAATCACCTACTACAATTGAACTAGAATAAAAGATAGACACTTGGAACTGGTTCTTCTATCTCATTCAAGTAGCTTCAGGATTGCACACTCAAATCACACATAAATTGCTTGCAAAATTGCCTTGCTCTTTTGCTCTCAATTTAAGTTTAACTTATGCTTATGTGCATTTTTTGTAAAAGAGAACAACACTGATATTTAATGGGTAAGTAATTAGAGATTTACTGTGATTCAAAGGCTACTCTTCTATTGTAGAAGAGTTCAAGGTGATCTCAAACTCTAACACTATCTTCTTCCTAAACTGTGTTCTCTTTATGTAAGTAGTCTTTCTCTCCTTATCCAATATGCAACCTTTTCGATCAGATCAAGAGATATTGCTTCTTGATCAGTTAGATTTATCTCATTCACGTGCATCTCACATGTATAGGTTGATCACGACTGTTCTTCACAAGATGGACCTGGTCCATGTCTGAGTCCTTTTGAGTTCTTTTGTCAATATTCAAAACTTCACCTGTTCTTGGGCCAACAAACTCCCCAAAACCTAATGGAACAGAGTCATAATATACAAGAATGTACTAATAGTCTCACAATACAATATTGTTTTGGAACAAGAAATAAATAGTCGAATGTCTAAAAACAAAAGATGACTTCGAGGCCTGCGGATGTCGGGCAGGTATACCTTGAACTCCTAGAAGCAGCTAACTAATCAACCTCTAGCGTCCATCACGAGCAGACGTACCTGGATCTGCACAAAAGATGTGCAGAAGCGTAGTATGAGTGCACCACAAAGGTACCCAGTAAGTATCAAGACTAACCTTGATAGAATAGTGATGAGGCCAGGTCAAGACACCTACTAGGACAAGATGAATAGAGAAGAATATACTAATGAGAAGTAATAGAAAGTGGAGAAATGTATGATAACAAGGAAGTTTAATAACATAAACTAATCACAGAACTGTAAGTATAAAGACAACAAGAAAGAAGTAAATAATGAGAACCACAAATAATCAAATACGGACAAAACTAGTAAGATAAGGAAGAATAAAAGCAACAAGAATTGTTCAACCAATAGCTATATTCAACATGAAATGAACATCAAGAATCATAACCGAGGTACCGCCTTGTATTCACATTTCTCAATATTAATCACAATCTTTCCTTATATCACCGCGAGAGCCTTACATTTAGTTTGAAAATTATTTTTTTCCGAAATAGCTACCCGCGTTTTACCCCACCTTATCACACCGCGTGTATTTAAGTAGTTCCCCTACTAGCAGCACGCATATCAAGTCCATCTTATCTCATCGCATGCGTATCAACCCTTTATTTTATATCACCGCATGTGTATCAATA
Organism: Nicotiana sylvestris; assembly: GCF_000393655.2. Lineage (NCBI taxonomy): Eukaryota > Viridiplantae > Streptophyta > Magnoliopsida > Solanales > Solanaceae > Nicotiana > Nicotiana sylvestris. The sequence continues at coordinate 111,025,789 of NC_091064.1, forward strand.
TCACAACATAATCACAACTCACACCAAAAAGTGCCCATATGTCACAACTTACCAAAAGAATCAACAATATCAATGTTTCCACAACAAATAGCCCCTGGCTTAACCACAATGTGTACAAGAATCTCAATAATAACAAATGAATGTGATTTGCTCAACAAGAAAGATATCTCAACAATTAACAGCTTCACCTCAATGTGATAATGACTTTCATAGCTTCAACACCAATAACTCAACAAACAGATATTTCACGAAATAACAACTTTGAATAAAAGTAATTTAACAATTAAAGATGTAACAAGGCAATAATGAAGGCAATAAGTTCAACTAAGCACATAAGAGAAAAATAACAAGAGGTTGAACAAGTATTAATAAATGTCTAATAAATCATGTAAGGGTAGATTAACATATATAAAAGTTGATTAATAATGAGGGATATAACATGTTACGAAAATTTAATTAAAGGCATAGAAAGAGTCTAAATAACCTAAACAGATCAAATACCACACTTTTCACTTTGCGTACACGGCTTTCACATAACACACTTAGCACAGTCAATCCCAAATCCTAAAAGGTAGTTCTCCCATACAAAGTTAGGCAAAATACTTACCTCAACTAGGCCAACTCAATCTTTAAAAATAGTTTTCCCTCTAAAATTCACTTGCATACTGTTCAAATCTTACCAAAAGTGACTTGATATCATCAAACAATGCAAGGGAAAACAATTACAATAGATAAAGTTTTGATCTTTAAAACATTTTAAAAAATTCAACAAAAGTCAACACTGGGTTTGCCTAGTCAAAAATCGGGTCCAAGGGTAGATTCCAACTACTCATAATCCCACGAGTTCATATGTATTTTATTTTCAAATCCAAGTCCAAATCAACTATCAAAACTCAATTCTTTATTTTTCAAAAAACTTGATAAAATTTCTCAATTTTTCCTCTTTGATTCCCATAAATTAGATGTTAAATCTAAGATAACATCGTGAAATATAGTTGGAAATTGATTAGAATCACTTACCCAAAGTTTGTAGATAAAAATCCCCTCTCCAAATCGCCTCCTACCGAGCCTAGGGTTATAAAATATGATAGAATGATATGAAATCATGGCTTTCTAACCTTTTGTTCAGTTACAGGTGTCACAATTGCGACCCAGAATTCGCAATTGTAAACCCTCCCAATTGCGAAGAAAATCTTGCAAATGCGGCACTGACAGCCTATATGGGAAATCGCAATTGAGACATGGGCTTCGCAATTGCGAAGCATGCTTCCCTCCCAAAAGCGACAAATATATCGCAAATGTGAAACTAGCCCAGGGTCAAATTCACAATTGTGACCCAGATATCACAATTGCAATACCCATGATCTCCCTGATAAGGTTGCAATTACGACACTCGAGGCATCAACACACCATCAGTTCCATTTTCAGTTCAAACCAATTCGCGACACGTCCGAAACTCGTCCGAGCCCTCACGGCTCCAAATCAAATATCCATATACGTCTAAAATTATCATAAGAACTCACTCACTCGATCAAAATACAAAAATAACATCTAGAACTACGAATCAGACACCTATACGCATAGAATTTCAAAGTAAACTTCAAGAACTTCCAGAAATGCAACCAAGCGTCCGAATCCTATCAAATCAACTCCAGTTGACACCAATTTTGCAGACAAGTTCTAAATAGCATTACAAATCTATTCCATGTCCCAAAAACAAATTCGGAACTGGGCAGCCAAAAGTCAACCTACGGTCAAACTTCTAAACCTTAGATTGGCAATTTTTGACAAAACCACACAAATTAAACTACGGACTTCCGAATTCGATTCCGGGTATATGAGAAGCTATCAGAGCCATCAAAATACCATTCTGGGGTCGTTTTCACAAAAGTCAATATTGATCAACATAATCAACTTAGGCTTCTAAGCCAAGAGCCAGGGTCTAAATCAGCCTGAAATCTCCAGAACAAAACTATTCAACCTCGTAAGTCATAAAACCTAAATTACATATGTGTAAAACATAAAAAGAGGAATGGGGCGTAATTACACAAAACGGTCGGTCGGGTCATTACACTCGTATTGTTAATAGAAATAATTATTTGACAGTTACATATCATTGGATAGATAATAATTTTATAAACAAAAATGTATTATCGCTTTGGAATATGATAAAGATCAAAGTCATACTGTCGTATTTATTTCTACTACTATTGGTGAAGTTGTTAAATTTTACAACCTTAATGATAAATTTTTGTGTATTATTTTGATAATGATTCTAAACATAATGCTGCTATTTTATTATTAAAAATTCACCTAAACCCACACTTGATGCAATATTTCATGTTTGGTATGTAGTTTACCGTTATAACTTAATTGTTAAAAGTGACATTGATTTATTAAAAGATGAAATTAATTTAGTTAGAAGAGTTATTGATGCAATTCAAGGATAAAATAGAAACTAATTTTTTTTTGGTCAACAGAAGAAATTATATTAATTTAAACAGTAACATTACAAGGAGCTTGTTGCAGTACATTACAAAAAGTGTAATAAAAAAGGTGATCGTTGGAGTGATCACTATTAAAATAGTGGTTGATAGATGAACAAGGGCTTGATCTGCAAATGATGTGCCAAGTTCACAAGCATGCCCCATGTAGGACAAGTTGTCTGGGCTTGTGATCTTCACAAGTCTTGGGTATTCAGTTCCTTGTTGATCAGCCAAAAGATGTGGCAGCAAAAAAAGATTGGTGACTGGGTGAAGATTGTTATGTAATCTTTCCCATCGAGAGTGGCACCATTCTGGGCAAGAGTATGTGCAACGTAGTTTTGCTCCGTGTATGTGTGGATAATAGGAGGATTACTCAGCTGCTGGATTAAGTACCTGCATTCCATTAACGTGGATGAGTAGTGCAATTTTTTTTTGTTAAGCATCGATATTACCTCAGTAGAATCCACGTTTACTTCCAATGATATGAGTTGATGAAGCCAAACTAGTTGCAAGCTTAATGCATTTAATTCCATATAGGTGGAGTTACCTGTAGGTCTTTTACCCATGAAGCCTAGTAAACAGTGTCACACCTCTTTTTTACCTACACCCCGTAAAGGGTATAAATACAAGGGAGTTTTTCCAATTAAAGGACAATTGAAACGGGATTATATTAAGAAATTTAGAGTCGCCACTTGGGAGATTTATGGTTTCCCAAGTCACCGGTTGAATCCCGAATCGAGGAAAATATTGACTCTGTTAGCAGCCTGCGAACACAGAAATCCGGGTAAGGAATTCTGTTAACCCGGAAGAAGGTGTTAGGCATTCCCGAGTTCTGTGGTTCTAGCACAGTCGCTTAGTAATTATTACTTGGCTTAAATTGTTTAACTACTCATTTTTAGGACCTATGTGCATTTATTCCTTTAACCGCTTTTTAATTAAGAAAATTATCTCGAGACAGGTCACGCATACGTGTACCCATTTGTTTGGCGTGTGAAAAATCATGTCACGCTAACGTGTCCACAATTAATAACACTTTATAAAAAAAAGATTTGGCCAAAGTTACGCGTGTCTAAAGCAAACTACAAACATTTTTCATTTTGTATGATTAAATGGTAGACGGCGCACCTCGAACTATATGAGCTAATTTAATTAATAACCTACGAAAATCCATTTTTATTATTAAGAATGTTTGTTCGAAGTTGCGCGAACGCATACTCCGAATTGATTTTTAAAATTGTAATCATATCACGCGAATGTGTACACAATCACAATTGTATTTTAAACGGCCCTAAAGGTTTCTCTACGAATATTCAACAATTATTCCTAAAATCGAGTTAGGATTGCTAAGGCCACGAGTTACGGGCTAACTACACTGTGAAAAGCAAACGGGCTAACTCAAGGCACATGGATATACAGCCCAGAAGTATTAACGTGGAGAAGGGCCTGGCAGCTCATTCGCTGGGCACATATTCTTTTGCTTGAAATTACTCTCTTAAATTTGGCCACATGACCAGTTCAAAGATCCTGGACAAAGACAAACAAACACAAGCAATTCTGCAAAATGCATGCTAGGGTCTGCAAAACTCTATGTAGCAATACAAATGAGTAAACAGTATGAAGTCGACGACTGTAACTCCTGCTGTCCCCTCCTAATCACTTAACTTCCTCTAAATTTGGTTGCTTGACTCAACTCACCTTGTTCTGCATCACAACAGTTCTAGCGCAATAGTGAATATGCAAATGTCTTAAGCAAACATCAATATCTCTGAATAACAGACTTAGTCTATCATAGAAACTGAGGCCTACAAAATAATTTCTGTTTTTATTCCTTTTCCTGTTCAAATGAGTGGACAAAGCAAACAGATTCCTTATAAACTTCCATCAGTACTAGCACGAAAGAAGAAGAAGTGTGTTTCAATGGAAATGCAAAAGAAGCTCGAGTTCTAGTTATACATACTATGGTGGCAGTTCATTTAACAAAGTTATTAAGGAGGACAGTGGTTGTAAGTCTTCTTATCCAGTGAATGATGAAGCTCGTGGTCTGACCATTAAGTGTAAGACTAATGCAACCAGATGCTAAAATATGCAGCCACGAACTAGGTGATTCACATTTTAAACAGCATTTTCAATTTCCTAGCTGCCAATGCAAGCCTTTCGTTTCAGTAGGTTATGCACACAGTGGACAGAAGAATGAAGTGTAACAGCCCTATTCGCAATCTAAAATCTGGAAGGAACAAGTGATGCACAACTGCTATACAACTTCTATACAAAAACTAGTCTGCTGAATCCAGTTGTGACTGGAGTTTTGCATGCCAAGCATCATAAGAATGCCAACAGGGGTCTTCTGAACTCTTAGACAAAAGGCAACTCAGGATTTGTGATAAGAAACTCTCAATTCAAAGGAACCAATTTAGTTCATACATTTTCAGAATAGCAACTTGAATTTGAGTCGCTGCTGCCACCATCGACTAAAATGCATTCAGTAACAGTCCCCAAAACATTCGATCACAAGTAAAATCATATCCCCAACAAGCAGTTGATGTTCGAACTCACATTTCAGCTATAATGCATCAGAAAAATCGACACAACTTGAACAAAATTTACCCTAAAATCTCAGCTAGTCGCAATTCAATAAGAAGTTAAATTGAACTTACTAATTTAAGAATGAACTAAGCACACAAGTACTTGGTGCTTAAACTATGGCCAGACCAACAAAATGATCGAACAAGCAGGTTCCAACCCTTAAAACCTCATGACTCTGTTTCAGTGCTCAAATTTAAAAAAAAAATGAGTGAGACGATGTTACACAACCACAACCATTACATCATTGTGTGCAATCACTCGTCCGATGTAGAATAACCAAGAATACGAAAAACCTGAACCAAGGCCAAAGGAACTCAGCATTCAAAATCAAACAACGAGCACTGACTCTCAAGTAGTCTTAAACAAAATCATAACAAACATGAACACATGAAACAGAACCATGAGTAATGGAAAGACGGAGAAGAGATGAACCTAAAATTGCAAATCTCCTTTATAACATTTATAGACTCGACAATACACCTCTCGACTCCAAATCTTAGCGAGGTTCCGCAGCAAATAAACAAGACGACAGTAGAAAACCAAACTCGAACATCAATTTTATCTCCTTGGAACTCAAATCCGGATTCAGAAAAAAGAAGAAGAGTTGTATGCGTCTTTCTCTAAAACTTTAAAAGGATTCTTCAAAGGAGAAAACAAACCAAAAACCATCAGTTTTAGAGCATTTTTCAACCCTTTTTCAGAAAATTCTTTTTTTGAGTCCCCCTTCACAAAATCGGATAAGGCTTCTTTTGAAGACCAATCCTTGATGAATGTGGGGCTCGGATTGAGTGAAATCAATCCAACGCCTCACACTCATCAAGCATCTCGTCTCCAGAGCCTTCCAATCGTGCGATAAAACTCAAATTCGAGCGAGTGAGAGGAGAGGGGAATCTTTGGTGCCAGAACCTGTTAGAAATGGTGATGAAGAGAGAGGGGGAACACGTGAGGCGAGATTTGGGATTCACTCGCCTGAATCTGGACTGAATTTGGGGCCTGGTTCGAGCGATTTGGATAAGAAGAACAGTAGGCATCATTTGGGACTTTAGGGCTCATCTGCTTGTTTCATTTGGGTTTAACCCATTATTTGGGGGGCGGGTCGGGTTGCAGACGGGTTGGCCGGGCAGGTTTGGCGTAATTGGGCTGGGGTGGAGGATTTCAATTTGGGCTTGGACAAGAAAATTGGGGATGGGTCCAATTGGTATTGCTCTTCCTTTTATTTTCACCTATTTCAATTTTTCCAAAAGTTCTCTTTGTTTTTTTTTTCAAGATTAAATAAAAATCTAAATTAATTCCTAGAACTTAATTCACCTATAAAACACTAATTAAACTCAAATGATAATTGTCACAATTAAAAAAATAAATTAAAGGGAAAGCTACTTAAAATCAAAATTTAAAATTTAAAATGCAAATTAAACTATTTTTGTGTAATTTTTATTTTATAAACAATCTAATTTCTTAATTATCCCTAAAATATTAAATTAAATCCTGAATGCAAACACACATATATTTTTGTATTTTTTGTTAATTAAAATGCACAGACAAAACAAAAAATGCAAACAATTAACAGAAATGCTACAAAAATCTACAAAATTTGCAAATAATGAAAGAAATTATTTTGTTTTGAATTTGTGGGAGTAATTCATATAGGGCAAAAATCACGTGCTCACAGCTGCCCCTCTTTGCCCAGAAACACGAAGAGTTTTCGTGCAAAGATAAAGTGAGCGGATACGAGCGATTTTTGCCCATCTGAGCACTCCGTGGGAAGCATTTTTGAAAGAGTTGACCGCACACTCCTTCTGTGGTTGCCTACATATCCTCGGCTAAAAAGGAATCAAGCCAGTGTAGTTCAGGAATGTATGGTAGCTGGGACTACCATGAAGCTAGGATTTCACTGCTGCTATTGCTTACTGAACCTCCTTATTACACCATGTGAAAATAAAACAAGAAGCTAGACTAGGCTATGCTCTATGGATTACAAAAATCCTATCTATATCTTCAAACTTGATCTTATGCTTCTTGTTGCCTTGTTGTTCTCCATTCTTTCGGAGACATCCGTTTGTTGCCATCTTGAATTGTAAACTGAGATATTTTCCCTTCTTCAAGTGGGTGCCTGACTGCTGAACTTGATATGTATCCCCTGCCCTCCAGGCGGGCTCCTGACTGCTGACTTGAAATATATTCACTGCACTTCAGGCGGGCTCCTGACTTCAAAATAAACAAAACAAAGAATTTGAAAGCTAAAACTTAAATTGTACTCCCTTGTTCTCCAGGCGGGCTCCTGATTGCTGACTTGGATGTATTCCCTGCTCTCTTGGAGGGCTCCTGATTGCTGAACTTGAAATGTATTCCCTGCTCTCCAGGCGGGCTCCTGAATTCAGAATAAACAAAGCAAAGAATTTGAAAACTAAAATTTTAAATTGTACTCCCTTGTTTTCCAAGCGGGCTCCTGACTGCTACGCTTGAAAGTATTCCCTTCTCTCCAGGCGGGCTCCTGACTTCAACTTGAAAAAAATAAAGAAAATTTTCTGCCCCAGTTTGGTGGCTGGGGACAGATGTGATTGTAAAACTAAATCATATTACCAAGTATTACTAAGAATTGAAAGTTAAATCCCATTATTCAGGGGGTCCTGACAACTCTTAACTAAACGATAATTTAGAATCTAAGTTATATCTTCTACAGGTGTGACTTCTGCTAGATCTTGCTATCTAAGAGGATCTTTAAACTACTCCCCATTATCCAGGAGGGTCCTGAAAATCAAAAGTCCAATTTTATCTTAAGAGTGACAACTTTTATGGCTGAATTATACTACCCTACAACAGACTTTACGCTAAATGTTATTATCTAATTGAACTCTTAAACTAAGTCCCATTATTCAGGAGGGTCCTGAAAACTCCTAATTGAATCCTATCTCGAACATGTACACTTCTAAGCCAACTTATATTCCTTTGGGATACATTTATGCTAGATTATGCTATTTCTGAACTTTAAACTAGGTCCCATTTCCAGGAGGGTCCTGAAAATCAAGAATCAAACCTGTTTGGTGACTGCCTTTCTCCACGGAGGGTTTCTCCGAAAAAACCAAAATTTCTTGCCCCTGTTTCAATCAAAGCAAATTTTGTCAGTTTAAAATGGTGGTTAGCTGATGGCATTCTTGCTGAAGATCTTTCCGCTGTATAGTTTTGTTCTGACTGGCTTCTCCGAACTGTCCCTGAACCGCTTTGACTTTCTGACTGACTTTCAAACCTCATGACTTTGATGAGCCGAGTGTTCTATACCCCCGCTGTTGTCTTACCTCTGACCCCTTTATCTGAACTTTTGCGTCTCTCATGACATTACCAAACCATTCCACCGATGAAGCTTCCAGTGATTCCTTGTATTCCCTCTTTCGCCATGTTATCCTTAGTATGCTTTGACCACTCCGTGCTTTGCAATTTGGAAGTTGGTAGCGAGCTTTGAAATCCTTTTCACTCAATTTGAATAAGACTGACATTGAAACATCTTTAGATAAATACCCAAAAGAAATGAAATACAATGACTTTGCGGGTTAAGGATAAGAAGGATCCAAAACCAGATGACTTCTACCAGAGGAGAAAGAAAAGAAACTTATCTGGGTGGAACAGCTGGTATCGATAATCATGACATGCATTTCGGATTAATCGGCCCAATCTGTCCAACCAATTGACTTTCAGTTGCCGTACTTTGTTGCCCCAGAATTCCCATGGCCTGACTACTTTACCCAAACCTCGGCCTTGTTCATCCTGCGGTGCCTTGAAATAGTTTTCCCACCAACATACCTTTCTCACTTGTTGACTTTTCAACTCACTGTCGCCTTAAGGTGCCCGTGAGGGTTTTCACCAATAAAACTCTCTCGTTTTAATTTCTCTCAACTCCCATCGCCTTACGGTGCCTGTGAAGGTTTTCACCAATAAGACTCTCTCATTTTATTTATCTCAACTCCCGTCGCCTTACGGTGCCTGTGAAGGTTTTCACCAATAAGACTCTCTCATTTTTATTTTTCTGCTTGAACCAGAGTGTTACCTCTGACAAGAATTACCTTTGCCTGCTTGACCTGGCGTTTCTCAAAGACTGATCAGAAGGTCTTTCTTTGGAGCATAATGTGGGATTTTGGACAGGATTAAGAAGAAAGGATATCAAAGGCTCAAAACAATTCAAATGGGTTCAAAATTACAACTTTCGGAATTGGATTTCTGACAACAACCACAGCTTCTGCCCCAGTTTCTTGTTTGGGGACTTTTGGATTTTATTTTGATGGGACCAACCGTGAGGATGCCTACGTATCCTTAAAAGGAATCAGGTCGAACGTAGTTCATGTCATAGAAATTACTTTGTTGTTGTGATTTTTATTTTCTCTCTTTCTTTTCTTTCTCTCTTTTTTTCTTCTGTTGTTCTTCTTCTTTTTTTTCCTCTTTTTTCTTTTTGCTTTTCTCTTTTATTTTCTTTTCTTTCTCTTTCTTTTATCTTTTCATTTTTCTTCTCCTATTCCTTTCTTGTTGATTCTTTCTTTTTCTTTTCACTTACTTATCCTCCGCACTTGCGTTTTTGAATTGTGTCGTTGATCCCGAAAGAGGGGTATGAAAGAAAATAAATAAGGCGCAAAAGGGATGACAAGGGATAAATTGTTTAGATAGCAGAATAAAACGTCTTCGTCATTTCAATCTTCAAAATATGCCAAATACAAACAAGTATAATCAAAGAAAGAAATCATACATAGTATCTTTTGACTGCATCGGAATAGATAGTCATTTCTACACATTTGCCCTCTATATTTGTCAAATACAATGCGCCATTGGACAACACTCTAGTTACAACAAATGGCCCCTAACAATTTGGGGCGAACTTTCCTTTTGCTTCAGCCTGGTGAGGCAAAATATGTTTCAACACTAACTGACCCACTTCGAACTTCCATGGACGTACCTTCTTGTTATATGCCCTCGCCATTCTTTGTTGGTACAATTGGCCGTGACATATTGCTGCCAATCTTTTTCATCAATCAGACTTAATTGCTCCAAGCGGGTTTTACCCATTCAACGTCATCAATTTCTGCCTCAGCAACAATCCGAAGGGATGGGATTTCAATTTCTGCAGGTATTACTACCTCTGTGCCATACACCAACAAATAAGGAGTGGCCCCTACTGAAGTACGGACAGTAGTGCGATAAGCCAGCAATGCAAACGGTAGTTTTTCATATCACTGCCTAGAACCTTCCACCATTTTTTGAAGTATCTTCTTTATATTCTTGTTGGCTGCCTCGACTTCTCCATTCGCCTTAGGGCGATATGGGGTGGAATTGTGATGTATAATTTTAAATTGCTGACATGTCTCCGTCATCAGATGACTGTTGAGGTTAGCGCCATTTTCCATGATGATTACCTTCGGAATCCCAAACCGACAGATGATATTGGAATGCACAAAATCGATCACTGTTTTCTTGGTCACAGATTTGAAAGTTTTCGCTTCAACCCACTTGGTGAAATAATTGATGGCTACCAGAATAAACCTGTGTCCGTTTGATTCTGCTGGTTCGATTGGCCCAATGACATCCATACCCCAAGCAACAAAAGGCCATGGTGCAGACATCGTATGTAACTCAGATGGTGGAGAATGAATCAAATCTCCATGCACTTGGCACTGATGGCATTTACGCACAATACTGATGCAATCCCGCTCCATAGTGAGCCAGTAATAACCTGCTCGGAGAATTTTCTTTGCCAGAACGTACCCACTCATATGCGGTCCACAAACTCCGGAATGTACCTCGGTCATGATAGTTGTGGCCTGTCTTGCATCTATGCATCTTAGCAACCCCAGATCTGGAGTTCTTTTGTACAATATCCCTCCACTGAAAAAACATCCGCTTGCCAATCGTCGAATTGTTCTTTTCTGATCACTTGTGGCCTGTACCGTGTATACTCCCATCCGGAGGTATTCTTTGATATCATGGAACCATGGCTCCCCATCAAGTTCTTCTTCTACCATATTACAGTAAGCATGCTGATCACGGACCTGAATCTGCAAAGGGTCCATATAAGCCTTATCTGGATGATGTAACATTGACGCCAGAGTGGATAAAGCATCGACGAATTCATTATGTATTCTTGGGATATGCTTTAACTCTATTGACTGAAATCGTTGACAAAGATCATGCAAACACTCTCTGTACGGTATGAGTTTCAAATCTCGTGTTTCCCATTCTCCCTGAATTTGATGCACCAAGATTCGAGTCACCCAAGACCAAGACTTCCTGGACACCCATATCCACAGCTAACCTCAAACCCAAAATACATGCCTCGTACTCAGCCATGTTATTGGTACAGTAAAAATGAAGCTGAGCCGTAACAGGGTAGTGCTGCCCTGTTTCAAAAATAAGGACTGCTCCTATCCCCACGCCCTTCATGTTTTCGGCTCCATCAAAGAAAAGTTTCCATCCAGGCTTCTCGACTTGTTTTAACTCATCAATGTGCATCACCTCTTCATCAGGGAAATAAGTTTTCAAAGGTTCATAATCTTCATCAACCGGGTTCTCGGCCAAATGGTCCGCCAAGGCCTGTGCCTTCATTGCAGTTCGAGTCACGTAGACAATGTCAAATTCTGTGAGCAGGATCTGCCACTTTGCAAGCCTCCCTGTAGGCATAGGCTTCTGAAAGATATACTTCAATGGATCTAAGCAAGATATGAGATAGGTAGTGTAAGATGACAAATAATGTTTCAGCTTCTGCGCCACCCAAGTTAGGGCGCAACATGTCCTCTCAAGCTGGGTGTACTTAACCTTGTACGGTGTGAATTTCTTGCTGAGATAATATATGGCCTGCTCCTTCCTGCCAGTGATATCATGTTGACCAAATACACAGCCGAATGAATTGTCCAATACCGTCAAGTATAGAATCAAAGGTCGCCCTGGTTCTGGCGGGACCAACACGGGTGGATTTGACAAATACCCCTTTATCCTATCAAATGCCTCCTGACATTCATCTGTCCATCTGACCGCAGCATCTTTCTTTAACAGCTTGAAGATGGGCTCACAAGTTGTCGTGAGTTGAGCGATGAACCCGCTGATATAATTCAATCTCCCCAATAAACTCATCACCTCGGTCTTGTTCTTTGGAGGTGGCAATTCCTGGATGGACTTGACTCTTGATGGGTCCAATTCAATACCCCGGCGGCTGACTATGAACCCCAACAACTTTCCAGACGGCACCCTAAAAGCACACTTTGCAGGATTAAGCTTGAGATTGTACCTGCGAAGCCTTCGGAAGAACTTCTTCAGATCCCTGACATGGTCAGACTGCTTCTTAGACTTCACGATCACATCATCCACGTACACCTCGATTTCCTGGTGTATCATATCATGGAATATTGTTGTCATTGCCCTCATGTAAGTTGCCCCAGCATTTTTCAAATCGAATGGCATGACCCGATAGCAGTACGTTCCGCAAGGCATGCTGAATGCCGTCTTTTCAGCATCTTCCTCGTCCATTAAGATATGATGATAACCCGCGTAACAATCCACAAAAGAACCAATCTCATGTTTGGCACAATTGTCAATCAATATATGGATGTTTGGCAGGGGAAAATTATCCTTCGGACTTGCTTTATTGAGCTCCCAATAATCAACGCACACCCTAGTCTTGCCATCCTTCTTTGGCACAGGCACAATATTGGCTAACCAGGTGGGATACCGTGTGACCCGAATGACTTTCGCATCGAACTGCTTGGTGACCTCTTCTTTGATCTTTACACTCATATCCGTTTTGAACTTTCTCAGCTTCTGTTTGACAGGAGGGAATGCCGGGTCAGTGGGCAACTTGTGAACCACTAAATCTGTGCTTAGACCCGACATGTCGTCATAGGACCATGCAAAAATGTCTTTGTATTCGAACAGTGCTTTGATTATCTCCTCCCTGAGTTGAGGTTCCAAATGGACACTTATTTTAGTTTCACGGACATTTTCTTGGTCCCCTAAATTAACTGCTTTTGTATCGTTCAAATTAGGTTTGGGCTTTTCCTCAAACTGACTTAGTTCCTTACTAATTTCTTCATAGGCCTCATCATCATCAAATTCCAACTCGTTATCACACTCAATTTCTTGTGTTATTACTTCAGAGTTAGATTGGCTTTTAAAATTGGGACAAAGATTCCTCATGCATGTCATGTCATTGATATCAGCATAAAAAGAACTGTACAAAAGAAGAAAACAAAAATAAAATTAGAAGAAATGAAGGAAAAGGAACAATTGCATTTCATTGAATATAAACATAACAGGGTTTTAACACATCCAACTGGATGGAACATAATATCTGAATTACAGACCCTGGAATAATCCAGACAACTAAAGGAAAATCAAAACCCAATACCAAGACTCCCTCCGGATAGGAAGAGGAGTAGCTTCCCAGTTGTTGACTTTTGCACGTGGTCCCACAAATTGCACATCTTCCTTGCTGGACCGTTCCCCATCCTGAACCATATTGACCTCGGCGAATAACCTTTCGAACCCCTTCTCCAAATCTTCATCGGCTCCAATCAGTGGTCTAGGGACCCTTGACAACAGTTGCTTTCTAGTACCCGCCCTGACGAATGACCTAGACAGACGCGGGACTGGCTTTGGCAATGCCCATGCTTTCTTTTTCATTTTCCTAGCTCTTCTCACGTATGTAACGGTAGGGTTGAACCCCAGACCAAAAGTATCTAGATTCCTTGGAAGGGAGACTGACTGCACAATACCTTGCAGAGATGTACCCAAACCCTTGCCCGGTACGAAACTGTTTTTCAACATTTCGACAACTACCATGACTGATGTTGCAGCCATCTTTGGAGTTGACACACACTTTCCTTCCGGAATTTTCTCTACCGATACTATGTCAGAACCCTGATAAACCCATGGTCCCTTGCCATCGTCGACCTCTATGAACGGAATAATGGCACCATTGGGCACACACAAATTATCTTCGCCATGTACAACAATTTCCTATCGATCCCATTCAAACTTGACCATTTGATGCAGAGTAGATGGGATTGTTTTGGCAGCATGGATCCAGGGTCGTCCCAAAAACAAATTATATGAAACAGCCACATCGAGCACCTGGAATTCCATAGTAAATTCAACTGGCCCTATTGTGAGCTCAAGCACTATGTCCCCGACTGAATCCTTCCCTCCACCATCGAATCCCCGGACGCAAATACTGTTCTTGTGAATCCTTTCATCCTCCACTTGCAATTTGTTCAATGTGGAGAGAGGACAGATGTTCGCACTAGATCTATTATCAAACAGCACCCGAGTAACCACGGAATCTTCGCATTTCACCATTAGATAGAGGGCTCTATTGTGCTAGGTACCCTCCATGGTTAACTCACCATCAGAAAAGGTGACTCGGTTTACCTCAAATATCTTGTTAGCTATCTTTTCCAAGTGGTTTACTGAGATTTTGTCAGGAACGTGGGCTTCATTCAAGATCTTCATCAAAGTACGACGATGTTCGTCTGAATTGATCAGTAATGACAAGAGCGAGATCTGAGCTGGTGTTTTCCTTAACTGCTCGACAATGGAATAGTCTTGTACTTTCATCTTTTTCAAAAATTCCTCTGCTTCTTCCTCGGATACAGCTTTCTTCACCGATACTGGATTGTCTTTGGAAGTTTTAGCTTTTCTCAACTCTTCGGGGGCAAAGCATCTACCCGATCGAGTCAAACCATGGGTCTCACACACTTCTTCTCTAACTTCTTTCCCCTGGTAAGTTACTGTCACTCATTCATAATTCCACGGGACCGCCTTGCTGCTGATCACTGGAAGCTGAGTTACTGGTTTTAAAATAACAGGCTATGTGTGAGCACCCTTCATGACCACGACAGGTTTACTTGTAACCCCTGGTACCACCACTTTAGCTTTCTCTGGTTTCACTGCAACAACACTTGACTACCCTTTCTCGGCTACCACAGCTGGTTTTTCCCTGATGACCACTAACTTCCCACTTGTTACTATTCCCTTTGAATTGGTTTCACTGGAGCGGATCATCATCACCGTCTGCGAGGGTTTCTTAGCCTCCCCTCCATTGTGTATCAACTCAATCATATGGGTTTCATGGTGAGCTGGTAGCGGATTCTGGTTGATGTTTGGTGTTTCTGGGGCTTGAACCTCGATCCGATGAGTATCAATGAGCTCTTGTACAACTGTTTTTAGTTTCCAGCATTTCTCTATGTCATGGCCCAGGGCCCCTGAACAATACTCGCAATTTACCGAGCGATCAAGATTTCTAGGAAGGGGATTCGGCATTTTAGCCTCGATCGGATTCAACATGCCCAACTGTCTCAATCTGTGGAATAGACTGGTATATGATTCTCCCAAAGGAGTGAAAGTCTTCTACTTCTGCACCCTTTCATTCTTAAAGGCTTGATTGGGTCAAAAACCTGTTCCAGGGGGGTTTTTGTAGGCTTTTGGGGGTAGATGGGTATTTTGTAGAGTTTGGTAGGGACTCTGTGGAGCTGGCGCACGCCATTGCGCATGAGCGGGAGGTTGGGTATAGGTTTGTACGTGATAGACAGAAAAATGGGGATCTGGCGGTGGGTAGTAATGTTGTGGTGGGCTATATGGAGTGTGGGGGTATGTTTGGGGATAGGGTCGAGGCTGGTTGTAGAATGGTGGAAGGTTCCTGGCTCCACCCCAAGCTGCCGACTCGATCATTGCAACATCCTCTTTCTTCTTCTTTCCGAGTACACCCCAGTACCGTTTTGAATGGCCTGGGTGGTTGCTTTGATTGCTGAGTAACTCATGATCTTATTGGACTTGAGTCCCTCCTCAACCATGCCTCCCATTTTCACAACTTCATTAAAGGACTTGCCCACTGCTGACACCAAATGACCAAAATAAGTAGGCTCCAAAGCCTGCAAGAAATAATCAACCATCTCGCTTTCTTTCATCGGGGGGTCAACCCTCGTTGCTTGCTCTCTCCAACGGAACCCATATTCTCGGAAACTCTCACCAGGCTTCTTTTCAATCTTTGTCAATGACAGACGATCTGGGATAATTTCGAGATTGTACTGAAAATGACAGGTGAAGGCTTGGGCCAAATCGTCCCATGTGTACCACCTGCTATGATCTTGTCTGGTGTACCATTCTAGCGCTGACCCACTCAAACTTTGGCTGAAATACGCCATCAACAATTCATCTCTTCCACCTGCTCCTCTCATCTTGCTACAGAACCCTCTTAAGTGTGCTACCGGGTCGCCATGCCCATCGTATAGATCAAACTTGGGAATTTTGAACCCCGTTGGCAACTGAACATCTGGGAACAGACATAAATCCTTATAGGCCACACTTACTTGGCCTCCCAGCCCCCACATATCTCAAAACGATTGCTCTAAGATTTTGACCTTTCTGATCATCTCTTCATGCTCAGGATTACTGGGCGGTTTCTCGGTCTCTGCCGGGATATCAAGATGAGGAGTGTAAGGATATGGTTCTGGAACATTGAAGGTGGGTTCTGGGGGATAGTACTGGTTGTCGTGAATTTGAAATAGGGGTTCACTGGAAGATCTGTGTAATGTAGCATGTAGGGGTGCCACAAAAATAGGTGTAATTGGCGGGGGAGGGTACGGGACTTGTTTGGGTGGTAGAGCTTGAGAAGTATGAGAAGTGGTGTCTTGACATTGTTAGTAGAGGGGGAAGGCTGGAGATGAGTTCATAGTGGGAGGCTCCGGAGGTTGGGCTGATGGTGGGATATAAGCAGGATTGGCGGGATAAACCGGTGGTGGATGCCCTTTCGCCCAAGCTTGGTACATTTCAGGCATCTGCTGTTTCAGCTTATACATTTTCTCCCTTATTGCATTAACGTCCATTTCTTCCACCTCTTTTGATGGGTCGATAATACTTGTTTCCGGTTCCTGGTCGACTACATTCAGCCTGTCTTTCGATCGGGTGTTGTAGGAGTGAATTGCCAGAATGCCAGTCAACTAACCACCTGCCTGAACTTAATACATCAAATAAACAACCTTATTATTAATTAGGCTTTAACAGATTGGTAACCGCACATTGGGCATTAATGCACCTAGATAGTTAACCGTCTCTATTATGTATTTGATCGGTTGCATGCATTATCCCGGCCTTTTCTTTCTTTTAATTGCAAACATCCCCTTTTCTTTTCTTTTCTTTCCTTTCATTCTGGCCTCTACTCTCTCTTTGTTTTTACTCTCTCTTATTTTCTCTTTTTCTTTCTTGTTTTTCCGCTCTTTCCTTTTCTTTACTCTCTTATTTTTCCTCTTATTTCTTTCCCCCTTTATTTTTCTTTCTTTTTCTTCCTTTTCTTTCTTTTGGTTATGGTCGAATCCTATGGAGATTGCCTACGTATCATGACCCCGCATGAATCAGACCAAGCGTAGTTCTGGTGGATGAGTGTAAAATAAAGTAAAAACATTTGGGATTTTCAATTTTCATATAAAAACGCTATTACAAAGACTGAAAATAACAGACTCGAAAGAAACTAATAGACTCGAGATACAGACTCAAAAACAAACAAACCGCATGCTCTAATAACAGAAATACAGACTCCAAAACAACTAGCAGACTTTAACGGAAAAAAAACACAGACTCAAGAAATCATGAATACATCAATGCTTCAACTGTCCCTGGGACCCGCGGGGCGGCATTCGGCCTTGCTGTGGGCCGACTTGCTAAATCCTCCTGAAGGTGGTAGAGATCTTCCATTACCCGGCGAACAAAAATCATCACAGTGGCGAAGAACATGGATCTCGTCATATCCTCACAGCTACTGCACTTCATTGCGATATAGTTGGCAACCCTTTTGACTCGCTCTTTTATGACGCCCTTCTCTTGCAACAAACGCCCTATTTGCTCGGTTCTGGCTTCCAAAGTTCGTTCGGCTACCTGGTTTTGCTCTTGGTGTTGTTGCAAGTCCTTTTCTAGTCGTGCCATTAAGGCATAACAATGTTCTCTTTCAGCCTTAAAATTTTTGGCTGGTTTAGCCATTTCCCCCTCGAGGTTGCCAATTGCCTTTTCCCAACCTGTGACCCCTCTTTCATATCTTTCTTTCATCTGTTGAACGAAAGCTGCACGCCCCTCGGTACTTTTGGCCAACCTTGCTCGTGCTTTTGCTAGTTCAGACTCAACTTTCTGTAGGTCATCTTCGTAGTCACGTACCTTTTGAGTGAGGTTGTAAATGAGCCTCTCGTCTTTCCTGCTTCGGCCTGGGTTCTCGGCTTCAATTTCCAACTGTCGAACTTGAGCTCTGAGGGCCTCATTTTCTCGCACCAATCTTCTCCTTTCACCTTCGGCCTCTTGTTCCTGCAAATCATTGTTGAAGGTGACATTTCTCAATTCTTCTCGCAGACCGTGGATAATGGCCTTATATTCCTTATCCTTCTCCCCCCAAGCTAACCTCTCTTGAATTTTATCATCAAAGTCTTGAACATGAGGCCTTTTGGCGGGCCTCTCGGGCTTTGGCTCGTTGTTTACATAAGACATTTCCTCAAACCAAGCAGCATAATTTGGATCTACTTCCCTCTTGGCGACGTCTGGTACCTGGGTGCCGTTTTTGAGATACCAGCAGCTATTCCAATCCTGCTGAACTACAGCCTCAGGCAATGCGGCTTTTAGATGCAACTCTATGACCTAGATGCTTAGATCTTCATCTTCAGGCACAATCTGATACCTCCCCAATTGCCTCAAGACCCTCTGCGGTGCATATGACTGAATACTCCTTGCGCCTATTATCCTCAGGCATCCTTTGGTAGCAGTCATATAGATGGCTTCTGTCCTCGGGAGCCATCCTATAGTCCACTCAACCTGACCTGCGTCGAGAGCATTCAAATGAGAAACCCATGCTTCAAATCCTTCTAGTGTGTTGTAATTTTTTATCCTCTCCTCGTAACTAATGATGAAGTTGTTTGGGCTCGAACCATAACTCATGAATCTGGGATGATGGCGAAGATGCTCGATCAACCACATTGGCAGAATGATACTGCAACCCTCAAAAAATTGAGCCCCTGCTTTGAATACAGTCAATGCGCGAGAGATATCTGCTAGCACCAATGGGGCAAGTGTATGATCTTCCTTGGTAGTGAGGATTTGTGCAATTCTAGCCATACAAATATCCATTGTTCCTTTCTCATTTGTAAAAACCATGATCCCCAAGAATGCCACAATAAATGCGAACCGACAATGAATTTGCCAAAGGCCCTTGTTTTGTTTGTTGCTCAGGCCCTTTTCATGCGTTTTAAAACCAGAGGAATGCCTGAACCTGAAGTATAAGAAATGGAAAGCACAACACCCGTTGCTCACACGTTCCTTATTTGTCTGTTTACTAATATTCAAGAGGTTAAAGAACTTGTGCACCGATGGAGCCCTTGGAAATATGAGTTGTTGCTTCCTCAAGTCCCGTCCGAATTCAATGTACCCGGCTATTTCCTCCAAAGTAGGGGTGATCTCGAAATCTGAGAAACGAAAGACATTGTGGACAGGATCCCAGAACGTTACCAAAGCTTTGATCAGATCTTCCTGTGGTTTGATTTCAAAGATGTCTATAAGAGCACCCAAGTGCTTTTTCACCCATTTCTGACCATCTTCGTCTAGATCATTCCACCACATACGCAAGTGTAGTCGAGCCTGTTCCCTGACCACTTCTGGCGGTTCTTGGATGGTACTCATTGTTCCTGTGGAGGATTAAGGTTAGGGTTTGACTCGAGTTGACCCTTTTGTAATTAGTTTTTCGAAGAAGAAAAGAAAAATAACAAATAAAAGAAGAAAAGAACCATAATCTCTTCCCTTGTATGCCAGCTTTGGCCAAATGGCTATTTTCGCAAATGCGGCCCCTTTCCAATTTCATGCGAATTTTGAGGCCGGGGGAATTATTTTATGACCCCTCACAAACTTGCCCATTCTTTTACGAAAATAGCCTTTCGACAACTGAAAAATACTCTGAGGCTACCTTGGCAAGAACGGTTCAAGACATAGCCGAAGCTGGATCGGCTTATTTTGACCAAATCAAGATTGCATTCATTCGACCACCGACTCTCTTTTCTTGTTTTTCTTTTTCTCTTATTTTCAAAAATAAGGCCGAATCTGATGTAGATTGCCTACGTATCCCACATCCGGTGAGAATCAGACCTTCGTAGTTCGGTCAGTTTTGACACATTTGAAAGAACACAGTGTTTGACTCTTTTAAAAATAACCCCCCCCCCTTTTTGAAAATATTTTGGGCAGAGTTTCAGGATGCTTTTCAAATACCGAGATGTTTTAGAACCGAGTCTTATTTCCCTCCCTATATCATTCATGGTTTTCCTCTCTTCCTTTTTTCGGTTTATTTTCCCTAGCCGGTCAGCAAGCCAAAACAAATAAATGTTCACATAGCACATAGGATGCATCATGATGGTCTGTTATTTCGGGCACACCTGTCCTAGACGGACCCAACCCCTGTGTTGAGTCCCCAAAGTCAAATGCACATGATGCAAACAAACGTTCCTATTAGGGATCCGACATGGGGCTGTATTTTTCTAGGTTTAAATCCTGGGGTTTTGGTCTAGACTTGGGGTACCCGAGCGGACAACTGGGGCCGAGGAGGGGGCGATGTACCGGGAGCACTGAAGTCTACCCGGCCTTGTTGCTTGCCCAGCCTCGTTCTATTTGGTGTAATTTCTACAGCAAAAGCGGGCTACGCGAACGTATGCACCATTTCCAGAAGACTCAGATGGGGTGGCGTACTATTCAAATAATATTAAAGTGGTAAACAGATAGCATTTAGCACAAAAGGTTCACAGAATACAGTAATATTAACAATAAACAAAGCCAAGTAAAAATCATGTTAATAAGCTCGAATTCTTGAACCCTGAACCAGAGATTCTGGGTTCGACCCCCAGCAGAGTCGCCAGAGCTGTCACACCTCCTTTCTACCTACACCCCGTAAAAGGTATAAATACAAGGGAGTTTTTCCAATTAAAGGACAATCGAAACGGGATTATATTAAGAAATTCAGAGTCGCCACTTGGGAGATTTATGGTGTCCCAAATCACCGGTTGAATCCCGAATCGAGGAAAATATTGACTTTGTTTAATAGCCTGCGAACACAGAAATCCGGGTAAGGAATTCTATTAACCCAGGAGAAGGTTTTAGGCATTCCCAAGTTCTGTGGTTCTAGCACGGTCGCTTAGTAATTATTACTTGGCTTAAATTCCTTTAACTACTCATTTTTAGGACATATGTGCATTTATGTGTACCAATTTGTTTGGCGTGTGAAAAATCATGTCACGTGAATGCGTCCATAATTAATATCACTTTATAAAAAAAAGAAAGATTTGGCCAAAGTTGCGCTTATCTAAAGCAAACTACAAACATTTGTCATTTTGTATGATTAAATGGTAGACGGCGCACCTCGGACTATATGAGCTAATTTAATTAATAACCTACGAAAATCCATTTTTATTATTAAGAATGTTTGTTCGAAGTTGCGCGAACGCAT
Source organism: Nicotiana sylvestris (assembly GCF_000393655.2). NCBI lineage: Eukaryota > Viridiplantae > Streptophyta > Magnoliopsida > Solanales > Solanaceae > Nicotiana > Nicotiana sylvestris. Next base: position 111,047,338 of record NC_091064.1, read on the forward strand.
ACTCCGAATTGGATTTTAGAATTGTAATCATATCACGCGAATGTGTACACAATCACAATTGTATTTTAAACGGGCCTAAAGGCTTCTCTACGAATATTCAACAATTATTCCTAAAATCGAGTTAGGATTGCTAAGGCCACGAGTTTCGGGCTAACTACACTGTGAAAAGCAAACGGGCTAACTCAAGGCACATGGATATACAGCCCAGAAATATTAACGTGGAGAAGGGCATGGTAGCTCATTCGCTGGGCCCATATTATTTTGCTTGAAATTACTCTCTTAAATTTGGCCACATGACCAGTTCAAAGATCCTGGACAAAAACAAACAAACACAAGCAATTCTGCAAAATGCATGCTAGGGTCTGCAAAACTCTATGTAGCAATACAAATGAGTAAACAGTATGAAGTCGACGACTGTAACCCCTGCTGTCCCCTCCTAATCACTTAACTTCCTCTAAATTTGGTTGCTTGACTCAACTCGCGTTGTTCTGCGTCACAACAGTTCCAGCGCAATAGTGAATATGCAAATGTCTCAAGCAAACATCAATATCTCTAAATAATAGACTTAGTCTATCAGAGAAACTGAGGCCAACAAAATAATTTCTGTTTTTATTCCTTTTCTTGTTCAAATGAGTGGACAAAGCAAACAGATTCCCTATAAACTTCCATCAGTACTAGCATGAAAGAAGAAGAAGTGTGTTTCAATGGAAATGCAAAAGAAGCTCGAGTTCTAGTTATACATACTATGGTGGCAGTTCATTTAACAAAGTTATTAAGGAGGACAGTGGTTGTAAGTCTTCTTATCCAGTGAATGATGAAGCTCGTGGTGTGACCATTAAGTGTAAGACTAATGCAACCAGATGCTAAGATATGCAGCCACGAACTAGGTGATTCACATTTTAAACAGCATTCCCAATTTCCTAGTTGCCAATGCAAGCCTTTTGTTTCAGTAGGTCATGCACACAGTGGACAGAAGAATGAAGTGCAACAGCCCTATTCGCAATCTGAAATCTGGAAGGAACAAGTGATGCACAGCTGCTATACAGCTTCTATACAGAAACTGGTCTGCTGAATCCAGTTGTGACTGGAGTTTTGCACGCCAAGCATCATAAGAATGCCAACAGGGGTCTTCTGAACTCTCAGACAAAAGGCAGCTCAGGATTTGTGATCAGAAACTCTTAATTCAAAGGAAACAAATTTAGTTCATACATTTTCAGAATAGCAACTTGAATTAGAGTCGTTGCTGCCACCATCGACTAAAATGCATTCAGTAACAGTCCCCAAAACATTCGATCACAAGTAAAATCATATCCCCAACAAGCAGTTGATGTTCGAACTCACATTTCAGCTACAATGCATCAGAAAAATCGACACAACTTGAACAGACTTTACCCTAAAATCTCAGCTAGTCGCAATTCAATAAGAAGTTAAATTAAACTTACTAATTTAAAAATGAACTAAGCACACAAGTTACTTGGTGCTTAAACTATGGCCAGACCAACAAAATGATCGAACAAGCAGGTTCCAACCCTTAAAACCTCATGACTCTGTTTTAGTGCTCAAATTTTAAAAACAAACGAGTGAGACGATGTTACACAACCACAACCATTACATCATTGTGTGCAATCACTCGTCCGATGTAGAATAACCAAGAATACGAAAAACCTGAACCAAGGCCAAAGGAACTCAACATTCAAAATCAAATAACGAGCACTGACTCTCAAGTAGTCTTAAACAAAATCATAACAAACATGAACACATGAAACAGAACCATGTGTAATGGAAAGACGGAGAAGAGATGAACCTGAAATTGCAAATCTCCTTTATAACAATTACAGACTCGACAATACACCTCTCGACTCCAAATCTTAGCGAGGTTCAGCAGCAAATCAACAAAACGACAGTAGAAAACCAAACTCGAACTTCAATTTTATCTCCTTGGAACTCAAATCCGTATTCAAAAAAAAAAGAGTTGTATGTGTCTTTCTCTGAACTTTAAAAGAATTCTTCAAAGGAGAAAACAAACCGAAAACCATCAGTTTTAGAGCCTTTTTCAACCCTTTTTCAGAAAATTCTTTTTTGAGTCCCCCTTCACAAAATCGGATAAGGCTTCTTTTGAAGACCAATCCTTGATGAATGTGGGGCTCGGATTGAGTGAAATCAATCCAACACCTCACACTCATCCATCATCTCGTCTCCAGAGCCTTCCAATCGTGCGATAAAACTCGAATTCGATCGAGTGAGAGGAAAGGAGAATCTTTGGTGTCAGAAACCGTTAAAAATGGTGATGAGGAGAGAGGGGGAACGCGTGAGGCAAGATTTAGGATTCACTCGCCCGAATCTGGACTGAATTTGGGGCCTGGTTTGAGCGATTTGGAGAAGAAGAACAGTAGGCATCGTTTGGGACTTTAGGTCTCATCCGCTTGTTTCATTTTGGTTTAACCCATTATTTAGGGGGCGGGTCGGGTTGCAGATGGGTTGGCCGGGCGGGCTTGGCATAATTGGGGTGGGGTGAAGGATTTCAATTTGGGCTTGGACAAGAAAATTGGGGATGAGTCCAATTGGTAATGCTCTTCCTTTTATTTTCACCTATTTCAATTTTTCCAAAAGTTCTCTTTGTTTTTTTTTTCAAGATTAAATAAAAATCTAAATTAATTCCTAGAACTTAATTCACCTAACAAACACTAATTAAACCCAAATTATAATTGTCACAATTAAAAAAACAAATTAAAGGGAAAGCTACTTAAAATCAAAATTTAAAATTAAAAATGCAAATTAAACTATTTTTGTGTAATTTTCCTTTTATAAACGACCTAATTGCTTAATTAGCCCTAAAATATTAAATTAAATCCTGAATGCAAATGCACATATATTTTTGTATTTTTCGTTAATTAAAATGCACAGACAAAACAAAAAATGCAAATAATTAACAGAAATGCTACAAAAATCTACGAAATTTGCAAATAATGAAAGAAATTGTTTTGTTTTGAATTTGTGGGAGTAATTCATATAGGAAAAAAATCACGTGCTCACAGTGTCCCATTGCATTGCGGAATACTCCTCATATACCATTTTTAGTTGGATTATCTTTGGCGGCTCCGTCAGTGTTTAATTTAATTTTACCTAAAGGTGGTGGGTGCCATTTGACATACATGTGTGTGGGTGCTTGTGCATTTTGTTGAATAAGGTAGTGATATTCTACTACTTGTGATAGCAAATTCTGTGTTGAAGGAGGGGGTTGTGAGTGTCGTTTAAAGAGATAGTGATTTCTGAGCTTCCAAATATGCTATATTATGTGTGGGATAAGAATGCATGGGGGCAAGTTGAAAGGGAGGCTTGGAGAGTTATTGATTAATTGATGTATAATTTGGATGGGTGTTGAGTGTAGGATATCACAAACATGTAAGGTATTGGCAAGCCCTAACTGAGACCACATAGTAGCTGTGGTAGCGCATTGGAATAGAAGATGGCTAATTGTTTTTGTGATTTGAAGACAAAGATTGCATATATTAGATTGTGTGACATGTATATGGTGAAGGTAAGTAGCTGTGGCTAATCTTTAGTGTGAGATTAGCCAAAGAAAATGTATTACTTTTGGAGGTAATTGTAATTTCCAAATCCAATTGTGTGTGTAGGTTGTTGTTGGGTTGTCTAAAGTATGATATAATGATTTAACAGAGAATTGGTCAATGGGAGTGAGCCCTCAAATGAGTTGATCGAAGACGTGAGGGTTAGTTAAAGCTGGAATGTAGATTTGGTTAATCACTAAAAGGATGTTCTGGAATAACAAAAGGTAGTGAAGTTGTATCAATTTGATTGTTGGTGATGTGGTGGCTGACTGTGGCATGTAATTCCTGAAAGGGTAGGGGTCCCTGTATAGAATTTTGAAGAATAATATTAGATCCAATCTATGGCACGTTCCAGAAGTGTATGTGCGTTCCTTTAGCAATATGTCATACTAAACCTAGTTGGCAAAATTTCCATCCTAGTTGTATATTTTTTCAGGTAAGTGATGTGTTAGAGCCTTTGGCGGTGTTTTTATATTTAGATAGTAGTAGAGATGTTCACAGGGTGGTGGGACATTTAAAAAGACGCCAAGCTAAGTTTTCTAAAAGTGCTTTATTTTTAGTAGTTAGGTTTTAAATACCTAGACCACCTTGGTGCTTAGGTTTTTGTACTTTAATCAAGTGTATTTTCTTTTTATGTTCAGTAGTGCCCCAAAGAAAATTTCTTTGATAGTGGCTCATTCTGTTGATCACTTGGGCAGGTATTTTGATGTATTGCTTAACATTATTTGGAAGTGTGATTAAGGTAGATTTAAAGGCATTTAAGGACAAATATTTGCATTATAACCTAAAACCAAAACTTATACCTGAAGAAATAGTTACTAGGTGGAATTATACTTATACATTCTTAAGACATTACTATAAATATGGATTGCCTATAACTAAAGTTGTTAATAGGCATTATACCGATCCTAACCTTTTGTTGATATTTAATACTTGGAACGCCATTGAAGATATAGTAAAATATTTACAAAAAAATTATATGTTACTGTACTTGAGTTTTTGGAAGCTTATTATCCTCCTATTGTAAATGATTTAGTACACATAACTGAAATTTCTCTTTTACTATCTCAATTTAAGGCCAAAAAAGTATAATTCTGTTGTTGAATTAATGCAAGAAAAATTCAAGAAATATTTCTATCATCATAAACATATTTACCTAATAAGTGCTATCTTAAACTCTTCTATCAAGATGGTTACTTGTTACTAAATAATCAATGCTTTATATACCTATATAAATATTGGACTAATTAAAACCCCTAATGTTCACACTTGTATTTCTGACCTAAATACAAATTTACACGTTTTATATAATTATTATGCCAACATAGTTGATGCTTCTTTTGATGTAGATGTTAATGAAAATATTCCATCAAGTTTGAGTTTTACATCTACATTCGTTGTTATGGAGGATGATGAGTCCTGAAGGTTATGCTATTTGGTCCACACTAAGCGAATATCAACCTAGTAGCAGGAGCATTGATGAACTACAATTCTACTTGCAAAAGGTAATAGAGCACCACCCAAAGAAATTTTTACTGCTGGATTGGTGAAAGAGCAACTCAGCACAACTTTTTGTTCTTTCGACAATGGCTTGAAACACGTTAAACGTGCTAAGTTTAACAGTTGCATCAAAGAGCATAATTAGCCAAGCAAGGCAGCATCTAGGAGATACCTGTCACTCATTGGATAACAAAATTTTAAAAATTCTACTGTATTTCGGATATTGGATTACATCATAGCGACGAAATCAAGGACGTGAAGAAGCAGATGCACCTTAGGACGAGGAAATTGGAGATATAATACTAAATGGTTCCGATTTAAGCACACTAGGAGGCCCAAACGCTCATGTTGATACGGAAGAGGTTAACAAAAATGATGCAATACATGTGAATGTACTATTTCTTATTTTTATTAGTTGTTGTAAACTTTTAGTTTGCAAGTTCAAAAATAAAAAATTAAAATAGAACTTGCAAATTTAATTTGAAGTATTAGTCCATAAAAGCCTTTAAAGTTTTGTCCTTGTATATTGATCTAATTAGCACTTAATTTTAAATTTTAAATTTAAACTTTAAACTTATGTCTTAAAAATACGTATTTATAATTTAGAAGTTTGTAAACCATAAAACGTCGTTGTTGTTGTTGTTGTAAACGCTCAAGTATCAAATACACTAAAATAGATATATAAAACAAAATTAAAAAAAAAACACTAAAAACCAATTCCCGCGGCCCGGTTCGAACCGGATAGGCCCAAACCTCGACGAGCCCAATAGAACTCGAAAATACCCCGTCCACTACCAACCTGCTTACCCAGCATACTAACTAATCCGTTACGGTAATTGGGTTTTTCCACCATAAGTCTGGTCCAGCCTGTCCTGTAACCACCTTGACCATGAATGCAACAATGATATAGTCAATATATATATATCATATTTATGCTCGCTCGGTTCAATTTTAAAAAAGGAGGAAAAACAGATGATTACTGACAAGAAATTAGTAGCAAGAAGTTTAAATTAAAACTTGTATAACGGCAAGAGAGAAGAGTACTGTGAAAAAAGAAGGTTTAAAATAGGGAAAACTACGCGATGCGTTAAACATATACACTATATTTACTATTCGTAGCTATACTTTCAGCAAATTTTAGCATTTGTTGCTAAATTTGAATTTTATAGCAAATCCATGAAACAAAAGATTAATTGTTTTGAACTAAAACAAGAGAGTAACAAACTCTTGTAGCTTCGTTGGTTAGAGTGCTCGCGCGAACGAATATAATCGATACAGGTTGAGCGAATGAATACTGCGTCTTTCACCTTGGTTGTATTCATTGCGCGAACGAATACAAGTGATACAAGTTGGGCGAACGAATGGGACAGAGAAACTTATGTAACAACCCACCGCATCAAATTGGTTGATAATAAAAAGTGTCTTTTTATTATTACGTAAATGGAACTAACATAACATTTAAAGCAATAATACAATTGAAAAAACACAATCCAAACAGCCTGTTTGTTAGCGTACATTTTTCCAGCTTCGTCTAGTTTCTAGATACATTGTGCAAAAATAGAGTTTGGATCTTGTTGAGCCTTACAAAGACATTATTCATGGTAATTCGGTCTTGGGGCGAGTCCACAGTACATTCGAGAGCTAATTCCAATACTGATCTCATACAAGTTTCTATAGCTATCAAATGTTGATCATCTCTTGAAAATAAATTAGCATCCACAATTCCCATGACCCTATGAGGATATGATTCAGCTATCCATCTCTTCAAGTTAAGCTCTCCCACAAATTGATCATCCACTGGCTTCTTTCTTGTGAAGGTCTCCATCAATAGAATACCATAGCTGTAAACATCCCCCATTGTTGACACTATCCCTTCTGACCCATACTCTACAACATTTTGCTAGTTATCCATCAAATTTAAATTCTGAATCTTTATCGTCTGATATAAATATAGAGTACGAGTCAAAGAAATTACTAGTAAGTAGAGAATTCACCTGGTGCCATGTAGCCAATGGTGCCTAAGGTCTTGGTCAATGCTACTGGATCATTTACCGTCAAGAGTTTGGATATACCAAAGTCACCTACTCTGGCTACCATCTTTTCATCCAAAAGTATGTTACTTGGTTTTAAGTCGCAATGGACCACAACAAGAGAATGACCTTGGTGTAAATACTCTAAGGCAGAAGCCACATCCACCATAATTTTCATTCTTTGGACTAAATCCAAGAAATTATTGTGAGAGTAAAGCCAATAATCAAGATCTCCATTAGGCATGTACTCTAGCACTAAAGCCTTGAAATCAAGATTCGCACAACTACTTATCACCTTAACAAGATTTCTATGGCGAATGTTACGCAAAACCTTACACTCCAAATCGAACCTCTTAAATGCATCTTGCACTTGTGCATTGAAACCTTTACAGCAACTACAACCCCATTGGCAAATGTCCCCTTATACACCATACCAAGGCTTCCCTTTCCAATCAAATTCGACTCTTCAAAGTTGTTAGTCCCTCGAACAATTTCATAGTAAGAAAACCTCTTGTGTGATTGACCATACAAAGCAGTTAAAGGAATAACTTGGTCGTTTCGTTTTCGATATTTCAGCAACCAAATAAAGAATATGCCCATGACTATGGTTCCAACTATAACTGGTCCAAGAACAAATTTTAAAACTGTTTTCTTCCTGTTTCTTCCCATATTGCTCTGGTTTTTGCACGCCTTGACGTGGAATCTAGACGATCCACATAACTCCGTGTTGCCGATGAATGATGCAGCAGTGAAATTACCAAAAGGTCCTTCATCTGGAATTTCACCAGCTAATTCATTGAAAGAGACATTCAGATAGATGAGGTGCTCAAGCTTTGTCAATGACTTTGGAATTTGGCGTGAGCTTGTCTTTTCTTTGGTACTTGTGCAAGTTTCACTCCTTTGGAGTTGATCTTTGACATCTTGTCACTTTGTTGATCAAACCTGCAATCAAGCACAACTTATGAGCCTTTTGGGACTATTTTGTATGGGTTTCTAATCAAAGCATGAGCAAGAAAGAGTATAAAATGCATCAAAATCCTTAGTTATCAACTTCCCCAAACTTAAGCTTTTGTTTGTCCTCAAGAAAACAAAATAAGACCCATCCCTTAAGGGAAAATCCAAGAAATTTTTAGTTGTCCTAAAGCAACCTCAACTAGCATCAATTGGGACTAACAATTGCCCTCAATACAAATGAATCATTAACAACATTTACCCTTTGAAACATCATGGATTAAGTGCGACACAAGAGCATCAAGAGTTGACTCAACACATCAACGAACTCTTTCAATTACTTTGGTCATTGTGGAATCCAAACTCACCCATCCTCAACTCTCCCTAAGAAAACCTCACCTTTAGAATAGTGGCACGCAAAACGAGGTTAATGAAAATTCACTCATCTCTCTCAAGAAAAAGTCACAAGTCCGGCTCTAAGTACCATATGCTTGCCCCTTATATGAGTATCCACTAATGTAAGCTTTATTCAAGTAAAGATCATATAGGACTTCTGTGGAGACATTGTGAAGGCTTTTGGTTCAGGATATGAAATGTTTTGATCTAAGTAGGTTCCATCTTCCCTTAAACACTTCTTTTGATTCATTTGGCATATATTCACTTGACTCTTTGAGTCATTTCACTTCTTCCTAAGGGGTTAGAGAGACACACTGTCACTCTTTCTTAGACATTTCAAACCTTTTCTCCTTTTTCAACTTTCCACACCTTTCATTCTTTGCTTTTCTTGAATCCCTTTTTATTCTTTTTTATATTGAACATTCTTTTTGTCTTTTTGCTTTTCTTTCTTTTTCATTGCCTTTCCTTTTCCTCATTTTGTGCCTTTTTACCACTTTGTTGCAATCCTCGTCTCTCCCCCCAAACTTATATTTTTGCCATGTGCTAAAGGAAAGAATGGGTGCCAAGAGAGGGTATATTTTAGAACGGGTATAGGCTTGTATCATGGTTCTTGAAAGAAAAAGGTCTAAGGCTCAAAAGGGTTAACTAGGGATCTTATCATTGTTAGGCTATGAAATTGTTCAAACTATCATTTGGATCAAGGAGAGCGTATAATCATGTCTCAAGTCAAAATTCACTTATGATTTCGTCTCAACAAACATTCAGGGCAAGTTCTAGACCAATGGCTCGGGACTTAGACTTGCAATTGCAATTACTCACCACACAAGCTAAGGGATTGCTAAAGACATAGAGTCGGGGGCCACAATGACCTTAGATACGATTTGAGCACACAATGGTCCCGAAAAATCACTTGATGATTATCGGTCAACACAAGAGTCTCAAGGTCACGACTTTCACCATCCTAAACATAACAAGTTATTTTTGACCATGAGATCAAAGGCAAATGTGCTAGGCCCAAGTGAAGCTTTGTTTGAGGCACCCTTAACTGCTAACTATTAAAAACAAAAAGAAAAACGGACTCAAACCCTTTAGAAGGTTGTCACGCAATCCATCATTGGGAAGAGCCACCCGGTTCACATAACACTCCACCTTTGGAAAGAACCGTGGCATTAAGAAAACCAAAGGCTTATTGCAAACTTCGAAAACAAAAAACTACGAATCACAAATAAGAAGCTAAAAACAAAAAAATTTGCGTAAAATAGAATGAATATATACAAGAGGGGATTTGAATATATAATGGATGGGATGAATATATACAATGTGATATAATCTTTATATACAAACCCAAAGTAAAATAAAAATGCGATAAATGTAACGAAATATCAGAATTATATACAGACCAAAGATGAAAAATCAAGAAAGCATAAAAAATGTTAAATATATACAATAATCCAAAATGTAGGGCCTACCCCCTCAAATGAAAGCTGGCATTATCCCCAATGCCAACTAGTCTAAATAAAGCACCAAAAAGGTAAGAGGAAAAAGGATATAGAAGACTCCCTATGGCCCGTCTGTCTGCATAGGCTCATGTGTGGTTCTTGGGTCCTCTATGTGCTCGGGGACCTCAGACTGGTCCCCTGTGGCCTACTGCTCTGCTACTGGGACCTGGGCCTGGACCTGGACAGGCTCTATAGGTAGTGCACCCTGTGGCTGACTGGAAGAGGTCTCCTGTGGGTCAGCCAGCTGGATCACTGCATCATCAGCTCGAGGGATCATCCTATTCCTCTTGGGAGGCCTTTGTGGCTGCTCCGGCTCTGGATGAACAGCTGGTGCTGGGTCCTAGAGCAGTAAATCTAAAGGTAGGTGATCCGCCTTCAGTCTGTCTACATCTACTCTAAGCTCCTTCACGGACTCTTTGGAGGCCCGTGTCTTCCACAACTTCTTGTGCTCCCGAGCAAGCTCCTTTAGAGCCTTGCTATGTGAATCAACTGCCTTTGAGAGCACTGCCTTTATGTCGAGGATCTTTTTTGGTTGTCAAGTATCTCCTTGAGAGCATCCTCTATCGACTGTGGAACCTGTGCTGGTGGAGGTGCTGACTGTGCCTCTACCACAGTGGTGAGTGTGGACAACTTAGATAAGGCAGTATGCATCCAGATGTTTATGCTAAGAAGCCACAGGCTTAGTCGATGAGCAGTAATAGGATGGGCCCGGGAAGATGGAATCTTCCGGCCTGCTGAGGCGGATGGACCAGCAGGAGTGGCTGTGGATGTAGAAGGACCGGGAGGGGTATCTTTGAGAATGGAGGTAGGCTCAGCAGGAGCCACTACCACAACTGGCTCTTAGACTGGCCAGTTTGAGCAGTAGTTGTACCTTTGAAGTTATTGCTCTTGGGGTTGTCATCCCCTGCATGCTATACCAGGAGAAAGGGGCCTTTGCCTTGACTCTGATGTCGAAGGATGTAAGCACGTGATTTTTGCCCTATGAAAGAATTACTCCCAAAAAATTCAAAATAAAACAATTTTCCTTTGTGTGCAATTTTTGTTATTTTTGTATAATTATTTGTATTTTTATGAGTGCATGTTTATTTGTTTAAATTAATAAAAATATAAAATATATCACATTTTTCATTTAGTATTTAATTAAGTTTGTTTTACAAAAAAAATGAAAGTCACAAAAATAGGAATATTTTGCATTGTTAGCATTTAATGTCAAATTATGCAATTTTGTTTTAATTGGTGTTTAATTGTGTATGATAATTTTGTTAGGAGTTTAATTAGTATTTTTGGAGTTAATTTAGTTTGTAGCTCAATTTAGAATTTTAGTTTTATCAAAAATAAAAATAATAAAAAGAAAAGAGGGCTACAAAACGTTAATATTTGAATTGAGTCTAATATAGCTATTTTGACTATTTTACTTTATTTCGTCGCAAAAGAAAAATTACAAAAAATATATATGTAAATTTTAGCTTATGTATTTCTCATAAACTTGAAAAAATAAAAAAATAGTACCTTATTTTTTATACTTTATATAATTTCGAAAATTATAAAAATGTAGTTTTATTAATGTTTTGTAGTCATTTTAAACTTAAAAAATATAGAAATAGTACTTTATATTTTTATCGTTGTATAATTTCGAAAATTATAAAAAAAAAAGAGTTATTAACGTTTTGTAGTCATTTTAAACTTAAAAATATAGAAATAGTACTTTATATTTTTATCGTTGTATAATTTCGAAAATTATAAAAAAAAAGAGTTATTAACGTTTTGTAGCCATTTTAATCTTGAAAAATACAAAAAATAGTACTTTATATTTTATCTTTATATAAAAAACGAAAATGACAAAAATAGTTTTATTTATGCTTTGTAGCTATTTTAATCTTGAAAAATACTAAAAAAAAAAGAAAGAAATAGTTTTGTTTTAAAAGTTAGTCTTATTTTTGTAGTTATTTTGCTTGCATAGGATTAATTGAATAACATCGTGTTTTATTCTCGGGTCCGGGCAAAAGAATAATATTTGGGTTTAAACTACCCGTTTTTAGGCCTAATTTTTGGACCTAGCCCATAATAATCCGAGTCCACCACACATGGGGGACACGCGTGGGGAACACGGACGGAACACCACACACGGGGAACCCCACCACGCATGGGGGACACAAGTCTTGGACCCCTACACGTGGGGTCCATATCCTTTGAACAAGGACAAAACACATGGGGGATGGAAAATGAAAAAGGCTGAAATTTTTTGACAAGGGGGGACAGAACGTGAGAAAAGAAGAGGATTGAAAGAATTTTAAAAGCAAACAATTTTTTAAGAAAAGGAAAAGGGACAGAACGTGAAAAATGGAGAGGAGGAAAAGAAAAGCTACTGTTCATCTTCTTCTTCATTTTTGAAGAAGAAGAAAACTGAAGGAAAACCCAACCCCACTGCTTCCTTTTCTTTCACGTCCAAAACAACCTCACCACCACCCACTTTTGCTTCCGTCGACCACCATCCCGTCGACCAAACCCCACTGCCCAACACCCACCAAACCCCGCTGCTCCTCACGAGCAGTGCTGCCGCTACTGCCCTCCCGCGTCTGCTACTGTTCCCCATCGACCACGCCTCACTGCTTCAGATGCTCGTCGACCAAACCCACTGCCCCGTCGCTGCTGCTTGCTACCGCTGCTGCCCGTCGTCACACCCTAGCCCGTCGAGCAGCAGCTGTTCGCTGCTGCTGCTGCTCCTCACGACCACCTTGTCTCCTTCAAGTCAGTCCGCCACAGTCCAAAGGACTAGCTTCTGCTTCGTCCTTTTTCGACGTCCACAAAACAGTCCGTTCGACCTCCAATAGTTCAAATCCGAGTTTCAACTTGGGTTCGTTCAAGTTTTAGATTTTTTTTCTCTTTCAAGATTATTTAGTTCATTTGATTTATTTTCTGTTATGGTTTTTGGTTTTAAGTGTTGTTTGTAATCTTGTTTTTGTTCATTCTATTTTTCGGATTATTGAATCTTTGTTTAAAATGTTATTTTTGTAAATCTTGTCTTGCTCATTAGTTCTCCTTCTTCTTCAAAGACCTTTTATTTGGTCAAGATTTTTCTTCTGTTTGTTTGAGTGTGCATTGTAAGCTACATTCGATTTGAACAACTTCGTCAAATAGTTAGTTTATGACTACTTTGTTTGGACGAATACAGCATGAATCACTTAGTTGGTCTGTTTTGATGCTTGAATCATTTGTGTGAATTTGACTTAAGGATTGGTTGTAGCTGTGTAGTGATTTGGTGTAGTTGTAAATCAGAGAGGTTTAACTACAGATTGCTAAGAGTGAGGGCAAGGCAATAATAATAGGGGATTTTCAGGGTTATTTTTGGGTGTTAAAATTTTTTAAATGTTTAGTGTTAGTAGTCTGCCAGTTGAATATTCAGTGTATAATTAAAATTAATGAATTATTTAATGAAAAGGGAATTAGCAGTGCAGAATACACCCTTTCTAGTATCTTTAAAGGTGGAAAAATCAGAAAATAAGCATGGGATTAATGATAAAAGTGTATAGATGCACATGGGAAGGAATATACAGGCTGAAAGTGAAAAACTTTGAATAAATAATGTTTAGTTCTAGCCTATAAATAGGAGGAGTTGATATAGAGATAAAGGGACTGGAAAATTTAGAGAAGAAAATTTTTTCAGAACTTCAAAGTGAGAAATAGGCTAATTTTTTCAGAATTAAAAGTCAGTCTTTGAGAGCTAAAAATTGAAAGTGAGGTCCTTTTCTTTACTACTGAAATCAGAACTTTGTTACTGCTTCTGTGGATTGCGTTTAGTGCTAATGAATTTTCAGTCAGGCTTTCCGGGGTTTTTCAGTTTGGTTCTGACCATTGTTACACTGGTTATTGCTGGTTTTTGTTGCTGTTATTTGCTGTGGGATTCTGTTGCTGTGCTACTGCTGTACATTGTTGCTCCTGACCTCTTTTCTCTATTTGTAATTCGAATTCCAGGTACACATTTGTACACTCTCGGCTTGAAGCGAAATGAAATATTAATCATGCTTTGTTCCTGTTGAATCCCTCCTGTTTAGATTTGTGTTTGAATATAATTTTCCTTTCTTTGTATAAAAATGTAGTCGATTAATTAATGAGTAATGGGGTTGCATATGTATAACTTCTTCATCTAATAATGTTAGTTTAAATTAATCAAATACTAGTTAATTTGTTTTGATATTATGGTGTGTCAATCTCATGTTTTAGTATTATTGAATAATAGAATATAGAATGAAAGCAGTTTTTCTTTGTACAAACTCGATCGCAATTTTCCATTCACATTAGCCGTAAACTAATAACTAATAAGTTATGTTTTTCAGCATGTAATTAATTGAGAAATTTTCTTTTATTTTTAGAGACAAACTTAATAGAAGAAATGTAGTCACTGTAGGTTTATCCTTAAAAAATAAGAATGAGATGAGCCTCGCCAAATAAAAATACAAAATTGCGGGGCCCTCAGTAAATATTTGCTTTAAAATTGCTTAGACTTCGGGATGGACCGTTTAGTAAAATTCCACGGCCCTACCCAAAGTAGATGATACGCTAGTCGCTTTAGGCGCGCCTTTAATAATTTAATTTTCTTAAACTCGGGTGCACATTGATGTGACCCAAATCCAAATCTCAACGGAGTCAAAGTGTGTCGACGACCACGGGTACATTGATTGTAACGCGGTTCGAGATACATTTTCACAACGTTGCAATTCCTTGTAAAAAATAATAATTATTATTATGAAAGCGGTAAAAAGATAAAATTTGCACATAAGTTCATATTTGTATAAAATCAGATAATCAAGCTGAATATAACAGTTGAGCGACCGTGCTAGAACCACGGAATTCGGGAATGCCTAACACCTTCTCCCGGGTTAATAGAATTCCTTATCCGGATTTCTGGTACGCAGACTGTAATATGGAGTCATTCTTTTCCTCGATTTGGGATTAAAATTGGTGACTTGGGACACCCTACATCTCCCAAGTAGCGACTATGAAATAAATAAATAAATCCTGTTTCGATTGTCCTTTAATTGGAAAAAACTCCTTGTACCCTCGCGGGGGCGGAAAAAGGAGGTGTGACAAAGGGCCTCTTTTCCACCTTCAAGTCCTGAAAGTACATTGTGAGGAAACTGGGGTATTGTCATTGTAGTATAGTGGTAAGTATTCTCGCCTGTCACGTGGGTGACCTGGGTTTGATCCCCGGCAACGGCACCAAAAAGTGATCGCAACCTACTCTGCACTACTAATTATGTAGCGAGAGAGGGTCGGAGCAGCGTTTACCCGATTTTGGGTCGATATCGATATCCACAGAGAGCTAGAATTGGAATTGAGTGTCTATTTAGCTTAGGCTTGCGTAAGTGTTCCAAATTACACTTCTCATCAATTTTGGGGTTTTCTTTATAATTCTACTTTTAACAAACTACAAATTGTAAATTAAGCTAAGAGTTAAATGCTATGGGTTGTTCAAATAGTTTAAAGGGCACTAGGGTAGTGACATCCGCCTTGGTGTTCAATTGACGGGTACTTGAGTCTAAGGAAAAATTGACATGATTGGGGAGTATGATATAACTGTTGCACTACTTTACCCGCTCTACACCTCTCGGTGGTTCAAGTGATTTTGCCCAATTAACTTTCTCAAGACCAACCGGGTATGCAAATTTGCACAAGCAACTTCAGGTTCAAGTCGGGTATTACTCTCTCGAGGTTTAACCCTTTAATTGGGGCTATCAATCTCTTGAGTACGCCCCAATTCCTTGTTAGATAAATTTCGGAGACTTAGGATCTCTTTCTCAATAAGAGCCCTAGTCAACTAAACACAAACTAGTGTTTGCAACCACCAATTCAGCAATTAACCATGAAATTGACCTAAATATCAAACACCCATAATCAATTTAGCCCTAAAATACAAGACCCATCAATTACCCACACTAGGGTTGAGCCACAACCCTAGCTATGGGGTCTAGCTACTCATATTCAAAGAAGAAAAACAATAAATAGATGAAGATAAACACATACTTCCTCCATTTTAATTTATGTGAACCCATTTGACTGGGCACAGAGTTTAAGAAAAGAGAAAAGACTTTTGAACTTGTGGTGTAAAATGAAGCACATATATTTTGTGTGGCTATAAATCATTGCATAAAGGTAAATTGTTTTCAAATAAGGAAAGAGGTCATTCTTTTTGGCACGGACTAAAAAGGAAATAGGTTCACATAAATTGAAACGGAGGGAGTATTAATTAATTGCTAAGCTAAATACAAAGATTCAATGATGAAATGTAGTTAAAGTTGCCCAAAATGGCTACAAGAGTCGTTCCCACGAGCGCAACTGCTTCTAAAAACTATCTGCAGAACTAAAAATGGAAAAAGGATCTATTTATACTAAGCTGAAAAATCTGGACAAAAATGCCCCTGCGGGGTTAGTGCAGACCGCACAGAATGGACTGTGGTCGCACTAGGACTCTTGGCTCCAAAATCTAGCTCTCTGAACTCAGGCTCCGTGGAGTGCACAGAATGGACTGCGGCCGCAGTGACTTCTAGTGCGGTCCGCACAAAATGGACTGCAGACTTCATTGGCTTGAAAGCTCCAAACTGCAACTTCTCTGAATCTTGGCTCTGCAGACCGCACAGAATTGTAGTGCGGCCGCATGGACTCCAGTGCGTACCGCACTAAATCTAGTGCGGCATTGCCTTTTAGCCTGAATACCTACTCTCTGAACCTCCTAGTGCGGACCGCATAAAGTGGTGTGCGTCCGCACTGGACCTATTTTGCCTGAGCTTGTCTTGTCTTTGGTACTTGTGCAAGTTTCACTCCTTTTGAGTTGATCTTTGACATCTTGTCACTTTGTTGTTCAAACCTGCAATCAAGCACAACTTATGAGCCTTTTGGGACTATTTTGTATGAGTTTCTAATCAAAGCATGAGCAAGAAGGAGTATAAAATGCGTCAAAATCCCTAGTTATCACCAACCGCTCTGAAGAATAGGTAGTACACACAAGAATGAAGTGCACGGACTTGGTCAGCCGATCGATAATCACACAAATACCATCGAACTTCCTTAAAGTCCGTGGGAGCCCAACTATGAAGTCCATGGTGATCCGCTCCCACTTCCACTCTGGAATATCCATCTGCTGAAGCAAGCCACCCGATCTCTGATGCTCATATTTCACCTACTGACAATTGAGACACCGAGCTACAAATCCCACAATGTCCTTCTTCATTCTCCTCCACCAATAATGTCGTCTCAGATCCTGATACATCTTCGCGGCACCCGGATGGATGGTATACCGTGAGCTATGGGCCTCATCTAGAATTAGCTCCCGAAGCCCATCCACATTAGGCACACATATCCAGCCATGCATCCTCAACACCCTGTCATCACCAATAGTCACATCTCTGGAATCGTCATGCTGAACTCTGTCCTTAAGCACAAACAAATGAGGATCATCCTACTGGCACTCTCTGACGCGATCAAATACGGAAGACCGAGAAATCACACAAGCCAATACCCGACTGGGCTCCAAAATATCCAACCTTACGAACCGATTGGCCAAGGCCTGAACATCAACTACAAGAGGTATCTCCCTAATGGGAATAAATGCAAGACTGCCCATACTCACCGCCTTCCGGCTCAAAGCATCAACCACTACATTGGCCTTCCCCGATGGTACAAGATAGTAATATCATAATCCTTTAGCAGCTACAACTATCTCCGTTGCCTCAAATTGAGATCCTTCTATTTGAACAAGTTCTAGGGGCTACGATGATCAGTAAACACCTCACAATACACGCCATAAAAATAATGCCTCCAAATCTTCAATGCGTCAACAATGGCAGTCAACTCTAGATCGTGAATAGGGTAGTTCTTCTCATAGGGCTTCAAATGACGAGAAGCAAAAGCAATAACTCTACCCTCCTGCATCAACACACACCCAAGACCAACTCTTGAAGCATCACAATACACGGTATATGAACCTGAAGCTGATGGAAAAACTAATACTGGAGTTGTGGTCAAGGCAGTCTTGAGCTTCTGAAAGCTCTCCTCACACTCATCCGACCACATGAAAGGAGTACCTTCCTGAGACAATTTGGTTGCGGGTGATGCTATAGATGAAAATCCCTGAACGAATCGACAGTAATAACCCGCCAAACCAAGAAAGCTGCGAATCTCTGTAGCTGAGGACGGTCTGGGCCAACTCTGAACTGCCTCTATCTTCTTCGAATCAACCTGAATACCCCTGTTAGATACCACGTGCCCCAAGAATGCCACTGAACTAAGCCAAAACTCAAACTTGGAGAACTTTGCATAAAGCTTCTCCTCCCTCAACCTCTGCAACACAACTCTCAAATGCCCCGCGTGCTCCTCCTGACTACGCGAGTACACCAGAATATCATCAATGAAGACAATCACGAACAAATCAAGATAAGGCCGAAGCACGTTGTTCATCAGATGCATTAATGCTGTTGGGGCATTGGTAAGCCCGAAAGACATAACAAGGAACTCATAATGACTGTATTTGGTCCTAAAGGTTGTCTTAAGAATATCAGAGTCCCTGATCTTCAACTGGTGATAACCTGAACGAAGATCAATCTTGGAGAACACTCTCTCTCCCTGAAGCTGGTCGAATAAATCATCAATGTAAGGCAAAGGATACTTGTTCTTGATGGTGACTTTGTTCAACTGCCTGTAATCAATGCACATCCCCATCGTGCCATCTTTTTTTCTTCACAAATAGAACAGGCGCACCCCAAGGCAACACACTAGGCCGAATGAACCCCTTATCAAGGAGTTCCTGAAGCTGCTCCTTCAACTACTTCAACTCCGCTGGTGCCATACGATATGGTGGAATAGAAATGGGCTGAGTGCCCGGCACCAGATCAATACCAAAATCAATATCCCTGTCCGGTGGCATGCCCGGTAGGTCTGCACGAAAAACATCGGGAAAATCCCTCACAACAGGAACAGAATCAATACTAGGAGTATTTGCACTGACATCCCTCACAAAGGCTAAGTATGAAAGACAACCTTTCTCAACCATCCGCTGGGCCTTCAAGAATGAAATCACCCTACTGGGAACAAAATCGGTCGAACCTCGCCACTCAATCTGGGGCACACCTGGCATAGCCAATGTCACTATCTTAGCATGACAGTCTAATATAGCATGATACGGAGATAGCCAATCCACGCCCAATATCACATCAAATCCCGCCATACAAAGTAACAAAAGGTCCACTCGGGTCTTCAAACCCCCAATAGTCACCACACACGACCAGTACACATGGTCCACAATAATAGTATCGTCACTGAAGTAGATACATGAATAGATGAAATAAGAGACTCATGGGGCGTATCCAAATAACGAGCAAAATATGATGACACATATGAAAAAGTGGAACTGGGATCAAATAACATAAAGGCATCTCTGTGGCAGACTGAGACAATACCTATAATCATAGAATTTGAAGCAATAACATCGGGTCTAGCTGGGAGTGCATACAAATGAGCCTGACCACCACCTGATCGACCTCCCCCTCTGGGATAACCCCTAGTTAAGCGTCCTCCACCCCTAGCTGGCTGGTGGGTGGTGGTGAAGTAACTGGTGCTGAAGTCGATGGTTGACTCCTCTGCTGAGATGAACCCCCAAGATGACGAGGACACTGCCTCCACATTTGACCCAACTCTCCACACTCATAACAACTCCCTGGTGCTGGAGACGGGGACTGAAGAGGACCCCTAGCACCGAAATGACTAGTAAATGCACCTGGCATAGAAGAAACCTGAACTGATGGAGCACGGGACGAACTCTAGGCTGGAAGGGCACTGAGTGATGAATGAACCTAATGAGAACTTTGAGAACCATGACCCGATGATACCTTACGATAACCTAGGTGAGTTGACTAAGCATGCCTAAATGGACGGCTTCTGCCATGCTGAAACTGACCTCTTGAAGGCACACCACCAAATCTACCAGATCCCCGAGGCCTATTGGCCTCCCTCTTATCTCACTCCTGGCAACGAACTAACTCAATCTCGCGAGCAGTGTCAACAACCTCCTCAAAAGTAGCATCAGACACCCTCTCCATGGTCATGAAAATCCGAAGCTGATATGTGAGGTCAACGAACCTCCCGATCCTCTCTCTATCCGTCGGAACCAACCAAACAGCATAACGAGCTAACTCCGAGAACCTCATCTCGTACTGCATCACAGTCAAATCACCCTGACGCAACTGCTCGAACTGCCTGCGCAGCTCCTCTCTAAAAGACTGTGGCACATACTTCTCCAAAAAGAGAATGGAGAACTGTTGCTAGGTAAGGGGCACTGCACCAATAGGCCTACACCTCTCATAAGCCTCCCACCAAGTGAAGGCAGCTCCAGAAAACTTAAAAGTGGTAAATGCTACCTTGTTGGTCTCTAGAATACCCGTTGTATGAAGAATTCTCTAACACTTGTCCAAGAAACCCTAGGCATCCTCGCCCTCTGTACCACTGAAAGTCAGAGGCTGAAGTCTACCAAACATCTCCAACTTGCGCTGCTCGTCCTCTGGCGTAACAGGAGCTATATATTCCTGAGCAGCTACAACCGGATGGGCTGGAGGTGCCCCCGATGTCTGAAGTCCCTGCACGACCTGCTCAGGTTTTCAAGCGGCGGGAGTCTGAGTACCTCCCCCGGCCTGAGAAGTAGCTGCAGTTGTAGTAACTGAGACCACTTGAGCTGGGCCAGTTCACACTGATAGAATCTAGGCCAGGGCCTCCTGAAGGCCTAGAATCACAATAGGAACAGCCGGTGCCTAAGTTGGTGTTGCTGGAGCGTTCAAAACTGGGACCTGATCATGAACTGGGGTGACTGGTGGATCTGCAGGTGTTGCCCTAGCTGTTGTGCGGGCTACACCCCTACCCCTACCACGACCTCGACCGCGTCCTCAGCCTCTAGTGTCCCCAGCGGGTGGTACTGGTGGTCGTCAATGCTGATCAGTAGCACGTGTCCTCACCATCTGTGAGAGAATAGAATAACAGAAGTTTACTATTCAGATCAACAGATTCACACAACAAAAATTAAAGAATATGAATTTTTCCTAAAGGTTCTACAGCCTCTTGAGGATAAATATAGACGTCTCTATACCGATTCGCGAGACTATGCTAAACCTGCTCATGACTCGTGAGACCTATGTAACCTAGGCTCTGATACCAATTGTCATGATCCTAAAATGGACCCGGTCGTGATGGCGCCTATCGTGAAACTAGGCCAGCCGACACAAACCCCAAAACCAGCCGAACAATTATAATAAGTCGTTTAGAGTCATTAATAAGCTAAAAATACCAAAATGTAAGATAGAATAGAACAATGCGAAAATAAAAACACAGCCCGACATAGGGGTATCACCAGTCATGAGCAACTACAACTCATCTAGAAATATGAAAAGACAACATAGTCTGAACCAAAGCTAATACAAAATGGAATAAAGATAGGAAGGAAAAGCACTGGGCTATGAATACTAAGCAGCTACCTAGTCAACTCCGAAAGCTTGCTAGAAGGCAAATCAGCACTCGCTAGCGTGAACCGAGATTCCTAGATCTGCACACAGGGTGCAGGGAGTAATGTGAGTATGCCAAATCAGTAAGTAACAAAAGTAAAGATATCTGAGCAGTAAGAAAATGCGTAAACCAAAGCATAATGCTACAACAAATAGTATAAGTCCAGAACAACGCAGTAAAGCGGTAAAAAATGTGAAAACATCTAAGTTCAGGAAAAACCTCTTAAAAACATCTTTCAATAGTTTCAAACGAGTGATGAAAATAGTGAGAAAAGGATAGAAAAGTAAAACGGGCCCTCAGGCAAAATATCAATAGAACCAGCCCCTCAGGCTACCTCACAATCACTCGTATCAGCCCTTCGGGCAATAACATGAAACAACAACAGCCCCTCGGGCAATATCACATCTCACACTGGGTACCTGCACTCACTGGAGGTGTGCAGACTCCGGAGGTGCTCCTACAGCCCAAGCGCTATAACAAGCCATCTCGAGTCGTAATCAAACTCACCCTTGGCCTCATAATCATGAATCAGTACAACACTGCTATGGCGCGCAGCCCGATCCCATAATATCCTCACAACACAGGCCCTCGGCCTCTCTCAGTCAGAAATCTGTCAAGCCACTCGGGCAACAGTAAAACACGATGCTGATCCCAAATTTATCATCTAAAATATCAAAAGGGAGTAAACATGGCTGAGTGATGAAAACAGTAGAATATAGCATGACTAAGTACAAATATGAAGTAAAAGCAGTGAGAAAATAGTAGTAAAAATCCCCTAAGGGTCCAAAATAGTGGTCACGAGGCCCAAATATGGCATTCAGCCCAAAACATGATAATTCTTTCCAAAACACAATGATATCAAACAGTTTTCAATCAAATACGCGATTTAGCAGCCATACGGGGCGGACTAAGTCACAATCTCCAACGGTGCACGACCCCACGCTCATCATTTAGCATGTGCGTCACCTCAAAGCAGCACAACGATGTGAAATTTGGGGTTTCATACCCTCAGGATAGCATTTACAATCATTACTTACCTCTATCCGGTCCAAACTCTAGACTATGATGACCTTGCTTCTCGACTCGGCCTCCGGATGCTCCAAATCTAACCAAAAACATATTTACACTATAAAAATATGCTAAGGGAACAAACCCCACTCGAAAATAACCAATTTACATAAAAAAATCCCGAAATTGGCCAAACCGGACCCCCGGGCCCACATCTCGGATTCTGATAAAATTTACAAAACTATAATCCTTACACTCTCATGACTTCATACATATCAAAAATACCAAAATCCTACCACAAATGTCCCCTCAAATCCCTAGATTAAGGTCTCCAATTTCCAAGCCATAAACTACCAATTTTGCTACTAATTTCCATATATTTCAAGCTTAATCAGTCAAAAACCATCATAGAAACAATTTTATGTCCAAAAACCTTACCTCCACGAAATCCCCTTGAAATCCCTCTTCAAATTGCCCCTCAAGCTCAAACCCGAATGAAAATTGTGAAGAACAACTCAAAAATCGCGAAGGAGGGTTTATATACTTTCTGGCCCAGGGTTTTCGCACCTGCAGTCCATTTCCGCACCTGCGGAGCCGCTTCTGTGGTCAACCAAACTGCGGTTTTCACTTAAACCCCTTGGAATCACACCTGCGCATATCCTTCCGCACCTGCGGTCTCGCAAGTGCGCTGAAACTTTCGCACCTGTGCCTCCAGACCATCTTGTCCAATTCCTCATCTGCGCCCACTATTCTTCTTGTGTGGGCTCACATCTGCGGTCCCCAATCTGCAAGTGCGGTTATGACAGTAATTCAGCAGCTTCAGTTGCAAATTTCCATCTCCAAACTTCCCGTCAACTATCCAAAATTACCCCGAGGCCCTCGGGACCTCAACAAAAAGTACGAACAAGTCATATACCACCATCCAAACTTATACCAACCTTCTAAACACCTAAAACAACATCGAATAAACAAAATAACATCGGATTCAAGCCTAAGGTTTCCAAAAACTTTCAAATTCTGCTTTTGATCAAAAAGTCGATCAAACCTTGTCTGAATGACCTGAAATTTTGCACACACCTCACATATGACACAACTGACCTACTGCAACTTTCAGAATTCCATTCCAACCCTTATATCAAAATCTCCCTTATCAACCGGAAAACACCAAAATTCCAATTTTGCCAATTCTAGCCTAAATCTACTCCGGACCTCCAAAATCCATTCTGATCATGCTCCTAAGTCCCAAATCACCTCTCGAAGCTATCCGAACCATGGGAATTCACATTCGAACCCCTTTTCACATAAGTCAACATCTGGTTGACTTTTCCAACCATAACTTACTCAAAAGAGACTAAGTGTCTCATTCATTTCCAAAATCTCTCTGAATCCAAACCAACCAACTTGATATCACATAATACAGCTGGAAAAGACAATAAGAAGTAGAAATGGGAAAAACGGAGCGGTAACTCATGAAACAACCGGCCGGGTCGTTACACTAAATTAATCCCTTGACAATGTAATGCCCGAGGCAATCTTTTATCAAAGAGATCTTATAGAACAATATATATATATATATATATATATATATATATATATGTATGTATGTATATAAGTCTATGTTATAAACAATAAAAGAAGAAGAAGAGTATTGCAGAGAAAAGTAGGAAAAGAGAATTCTTATTGATTTGGGATGAATTACAAGGGAATAGAACCCCTCTATTTATAGGGAAAGAGTAGCTTAGCTACCAAGTAACAAACCCTAAGATCTCTCTAAAATATATACATTCACCATGAATACAATTCTAATTATAACACTCCCCCTTGAATGTCTATTGAACATATAATGTGCCTCATTAAAACCTTAACTAAAATAAAATCCAATGAGAAAAGAAATTCTAGAGAAGGAAAAAGAGTATACATATTTAACTATACGCCATTGGTTGCCTCATTAAAAACCTTGCAAGGAAAACCCATTGGAACAAAACCTTGTAAGGGAAAAAGAGTACAACGCATATTAAATCCCCCTGATGAGAGCATCAATTCACATCCTTGAGCCTTCACATTCCAATCTTGTGCACTAGCTTCTTGAAGGTTGACGTCGGCAGCAGAGATTTGATAAATAAAATAGCCATATTAACTCCAATGAATATGTTGCACCTTGAAAATTCTCGCTATCACATTATCATGCTTATAGTTATAGCAAGATACATATGCGCGCAAATAACACTTAGGATATGGTACTTCAGGACTAAGAATATGCTTCAAGCGATTTAAATCCTTCAGGTATTGTTATATAAGTTAAGTCATATAAGTCATACAATAGACTTTAATTAGATGCATATCAAATTTTCATGTCACCCTAGACAAATAAGATATCGAAAACTGATTGCACATATCATTGACTTTATACTTTCAAGTGTTTGAACTACATGTCCAAAACTACATGTCTTTCATATGAAACCAATTCTATTTGAAATTGTTTCTCCAGAATTAAGATCCTCATATATATTTAGCGCTATCATAGATGTCGTCGACAAACATTTTATATAAGTTTCAACCTCCTTGTTTTCATATAGACATAACATAGAGATCTCTTCATTCATATTTTCAAGTACCTGAATCTCTCCTGAGATTTTATGAAGTGTTATGCCATGTGATCTTCTAGACCACTTGCCTCCTTATTATAATCATTTTCTCATCTTCTTTATTAAGAAGTTTATTTGAAACTGATTTGTCTATATGCCTTAAGCGTATCATAGACTTTGTCCTTCTAGGACTTATTCTAATATGAGCATTTGCAGCGAGAATATATTACTTTCTTTGGGTCAGCAAATGCGTCTGGCATGCATTACAATATATTGCAAATGAATTATCAACTGATAATTCATTTACACGTGATGTACACATGATAATTCATATTATTTTATTCATATTATTATCTTGCAACACATTTGCACGTAATTCATATTATTTTATTCGAGGATCTGGATTTACACATGATAATTGATTCCACATAACTTTTTCTCAACTATTTATCTTGTCCCCCCTCCCCCCCTCCCCCTCATGTTAGAAAAACAACTTTCTTCCTCAATTTTGGGAACTCACCTTTGTGTGTTATGGTTTTAATCAAAATATACATCGCACATCAATAAAAATAAGATGAAATTACTTGGTTCCTGACCCTGAACCACTTGTGAGGGGAGAATGTAATATACTTTCGTATATAACCTATATCAAACTGATATAGATAACTTTGTTCTCATAAGCAATAATTTAGCTATTAAGTAGAGGCACTCAATAAATTATTTTGCTAAACCAACTGTGATGTAAACCAAGTTATCAAGATGAACTTCTTGAATAGAAAATCTTGAAATTATGCTCTAAATTAAATTATTGAGCATGTTACCTCGCAAAACACCATATTGCATGTTATTAATAATCGCACATGTAACCATCTCATAGATGCATCTTATGTGGTATACATGGCAGGTGAATGAGCTCTAATTCACCTTTGATATTTCTAGAATTCATGGGATTTAATCCCAATTTTAGTTGGTCTATTAATTAATGAGAACGGGCAATATAAGAGAATTCATAAAGAACTTTCTAATTCGTTAATATTTACCCATGTGAATTCTCTATAATTTTTGCACATCATACGTAAATTAACATGGCTAAACTAATTATGCTAACTGGACAAATTATCAATATTGATAAACTTCAGATTTAAACTATAACGCGTGCAATTATCAATAAACTCCAAGTTTATTATGATATGGGTTTTTATATCAATAAATATCCACTTTATTGTGGTATTCTTTTATTTGAGTAGTACAAACTGGAGAATAAAGCAGGTAACTTTTCACATATATATTACCCCGCTACAAGTTGTAGTAATAGAAGATATTAAATCTTTCCTTTATTATAGTCTCAATATAACCAACCGCTTTCGCGAATACTTTAGAAACTCAATTAAGTTTCTTTGGGACTTACTACAACACAATGCCTTATTGATAATCAATTTTATTCCTCCAAAATAGTAATAATTGGCTCTTCTATAGCTCTCAATTAATTTTGTACTACCACATATTCATCAATATCCATATGGTGAATATCTCTTTTAAAGAGAAAGTTATACCATTATGGTTATGGTAAAAATTATATGCAAGATATGTTTCTTGCATTAATGTTATTCTTTAATAATCACATTACCAAAATATTTTGGCGTGCAATAGGTACGTGACCAATGACCATTCATGCCATAATAATGACATTATTTTCTTATATCATCTCAAATCTCCTTCTAGAGGTGGGTGTGGTATAATTTACCACTAGCATGTTCATATTCTTCCAAGAATGAATATGTATTCATAAATCACATGTTATCACAATCACATTATGAATGGACCATAATTATTTATATGTGCTCTACAAAATATCATGTCAAATCGATGACAATTATTACTTTCACAAAGTGAAGGATTATTTTGAGAATCCTTATTGTTCTCATTATCACAATGATGACGATTATAATTTCGTCTATTGCCACGTCCACATCCATTGATATCTTCACAGTAATAATTTTGTCTTCTTTCAGACTTATCACATATTGCTATCACATTCTTTTAAGGGAATGAGAATAAAACAAATTCAATGGGATGGATTTTCACTTCTTGTGCCCACAATCATACATGAATTCGCTCTTGGCAAGACATAGAAATTTTACCACTTCACGTGGTTATAATTTCTTACAAACTCAATTAGAGTTATAATCAAAATTTATTATTTTTGCTTGTATTAAAATCAAATTGTAGAATAAAAGAGAAAAATATGGTAAAATACTTACCTTAAATCCAGAATTTAATCATGAAAGAAGTTCAGGGAACAATTGACAATCATTATACTCAATCCCAAAGCTTCTACTCAATTGGTTAGAGTCACGTGCTAATAACATGTTATAAATAATAAAAGAAGAAGAAGAGTATTGCAGAGAAAAATAGAGAGAGAGAATTCTTATTGATTTGGGATGAATTACGAGGGAATAGAACCCTCTATTTATAGGAAAAGAGTGAACCCTAAGATCTCTCAAAAATATAGACATTCACCATAAATACAATTCAATTTATAACAGTCTAAGTAATCTCATATTCTATCGGTGTGACCAATACATGACTTATTTCTCCTCATGTCCTCATTTTATATGACGACCCGATCAGTCGTCTCATGTGTTACCGCCCCCTTTCCCCCATTTCTGCTTCTTATTTCTTTGTTTATCGGTTCTATATGTGATCGGGTTGGTTGGCTAGAGTTCGGAAAGGATTTGGTAAGGCTTGAGACACTTAGTCTCTTTTGAGGAAGGTTAAGTTGGAAAAGTCAACCGGATATTGACTTATGTGTTAGAGGGCTCGGATGTGAGTTCTGATGGTTCGGTTAGCTTTGGGAAGTGATTTGGGACTTAGGAGAGTGATCGGAATGAGTTTTGGAGGTCCGGAGTAGATTTAGGCTTGAATTGGCGAAATTGGATTTTTGGCGATTTCCGGTTGGTAGGTGAGATTTTGATATAGGGGTTGGAATGGACTTCCGAGAGTTGCAGTAGTTTCGTTGTGTCATTTGGGATGTGTGTGCAAAATTGTAGGTCATTCAGACGCGTTTTGGTTGGGTTTTTTATCAAAAGCGTAATTCAGAAGATTTTGGAATTCTTAGGCTTGAATCCGATGCAAATTTGGTGTTTTGATGTTGTTTTGAGCGTTCTGAAGGTTGGAACAAGGTTGAATAAGGTTATGGGATATGTTGGCATGTTGGGTTGAGGTCCCGGGGGCCTCGGGTCAGTTTCAGGTGGTCAATCGGACCATTCCATGAAGTTTGGAATTACAGAAATTGCTGATCAGTGTTGTAGAGGAAATGGCCTTTGCGTTCGCAAGGAAGGCTACGCGTTCATGAAGGGCTTAGTGTTTGTGCATCGCGTTCGCGGGGTGGTGTCGCATTCGCATAAAAGTAAATAGGCAGCTGAGCTTCAAGGTATTTTATTCATCGCGTTCGCGAGAGGGGTAACGCGATCACGAAGGGCTGGTCCGAGGAAGCATCACGTTCGCGCTGGGCATGTCGCGATCGCGTAGAGTAATTTTTGGTCAAAGTTATTTTGTGCTTAGCGAATGCGAGGTATTGACCGCGTTCGCAAAGAATGATTTCAGGCCTGGGCAGAATGTTTAAATAGTCATCTTGTCCGCGATTTTGGGGTTTATTTCCACCATTTTTTATCATTTGTGGAGCTTTTTGAAGAGGATTGAAGAGGGATTCAAGGGGAATCACTTGGAGGTAAGATTCATGGACCTAAAACTCGATTTTAATGTGAAATCTACCTAATTAATCATGGAATCTAAGCCTAAAATTGAAGAACTAGGGCTTGAATTAGAGACCTAGAATTTGAGATTTGAGGGGTCATTTGTGGATGAATATTGATGCTTTTGGTATGAATGATCTCGGGGAGTGATAAGGAATCCATTGATGTGAATTTTATCAGAATCCGAGACGTGGGCCCGGGAGTCGGGTTTTGGTAATTTCGGGATTTGTATTGTAAATTGATTATTTTTGCTTGGGCTTCATTCCCTTAGCATATTTTGACGTCGGGGTTCTGATTTTGGATAGATTCAACGCGAGTAAAGGCCAATTCGAGGGGCAAAGGCGTCGCGGGCTAGAGATTTGACCGGATTGATGTGAGTAATGCTTGTAAATGATGTTCTGAGGGTATGAAACCCCGGATTTGCATATCATTGTGCTATATTGAGGTGACGCACATGCTTGATGATAAGCATGGGGTCGTGCATTGTTGGGGATTTTGACTTAGTCCGTCCCGAATGATTATTTTACCGCGTATTTGATTGAAATCTATTTGCTATCATCATGATTTGGGCTGAATGCCATATTTGGGCCTCGTGCAAACTATTTGAACCCTTTGGGGATTTTTATTAATATTTCCTCACGATTTTGACTTTATACTTGAACTCAGTCATGTTATATTCTACTATTTTTATACTCGGCCATGTTTACTATGTTTTAACACTTAAATGATCTTTTAAATGATAATTGGGCTAAGAATCATGTTTTACTACTATCGAGTGGCTTGTGAGGATTATTGACTGAGTAAGGCCGAGTGCTTATGTTGTGAGGAAATATTGATCATGATTATGAGGCCGAGGGCATGAGATATGTATGCCATGAGCTGGCTTGTTGATATGAGGCTGAGAGCCTAGTGATGATGCCACGAGATGGCTTGATTTTACGTTTGGGCTGTAAGGGGCCCCTCCAGGAGTCTGCACACTCCCAGTGAGCGCGAGTACCAATTGTGATGTGAGATTTAGTCCGAGGGGCTGGTATTGTTCTGAGATATTGCCCGAGGGGTGGATTTATTGATAATGTGCCCGAGGGGCGAACCTTTATGTGTTTATCTTTCTTAATTGCCTGTCATTTACCTGCTTAATTGTTGAAAAGGCTTTTCATGAAGTTTGAGTTGAATTAAAATGACTTTCACATATCTTTACTGATTTATTGTTTTTACTGGTTTTACTGCATCATTATAGCCTGTAATGTGCCTTACGTGATTTCATGCTTTCAGTCTTTATTTATGATTATTACTCACTGAGTTGGAGTACTCACTTTACTTCCTGCACCCCGTGTGCAGATTTAGGCGCATCTGGTCCCGCTCCCGCGTGTTGATCTTTCTAGCTTAGGCGGATCCGAAGATTCTTTAGGTAGCTGCCGGCATTCGCAACCCAGAGCTTCTTCCCTATCTTATTTCTCCTTGTTTTTGTTTTGTATTGAACTCTGTAGACTTTTCTTGATTATTCCGATTTTTTAGATGTTCATGACTAGTAACACCTGGTATCGGGCTGTGTTGGGTTGTATTCCGCATATTGTTCTGTATTGTCACTGTTCACCTTTGGATTATTTATCATGTTTTAGACTTGAATCTTATTATTTAACTTCTTAAAAATTGAAATGGGAAGTGTCGGCTGGCCTTGTCTTTAGGAAAGGCGCCATCACGATCGGGTCCGGATTTAGGGTTATGATAAGTTGGTATCAGAACCTAGGTTACATAGGTCTCACAAGTCATGATCAGGTTTAGTAGAGTCTTGCAGATCGGTATGGAGACGTCTGTATTTATCCTCGAGAGTCTGCAGAACCTTTAGGAAAAACTTCATATTCTTGAAATTCTTGTCGTGCGAATTTATTGATACGAGTACTAAACTTCTGTTATTCTATTCTCTCACAGATGGTGAGGAAACGCGCTACCAGTCAGGATGGATGACCACCAGTACATGCAGCTGTGGCCACTAGAGGCCGAGGATGTGGTCGTGGTCGCAGTAGGGGCAGAGGTGTGGCCCGAACAACAGCTAGGGAAGCACTTGCAGATCCACTAGCTGCTCTAGTTCAGGATCTTGTCCCAGTTGTGCATGCTCCAGCAGCACCAGCTCAGGCACCGGTTGTGCCCATTGTGATTCCGGGTCTTCAGGAGTCCTTGGCTAAGATTTTATCAGTTTGCACTAGCCTAGATAGGGCGGTCTCAGTTACTACAGTCGTAGCTACTTCTCAGGCTGGGGGGAAGCAATCAGACTCCCGCCGCTCGCACACCTGAGCAGGTCGTGCAGGGACTTTAGACATTGATGGCACATCCAGCCTAACCGGTTACAGCTGCTCAGGACTATGTAGTTCCTACCATGCCAGAGGACGAGCAGCATAGGTTGGAGAGGTTTGGTAGACTTTAGCCTCCGACCTTCAGTGGTGCAGAGGGCAAGGATGCCCAGGGTTTCTTGGATAAGTGTTAGAGGATGCTTCGTGCAGCAGGTATTCTGGAGACCAGCAGGGTCGCTTTCACTACTTATCAGTTTTCTGGAGCTGTCTTCACTTGGTGGGAGGATTTTGAGAGGCTTAGGCTTGTTGGTGCAGCACCCCTTACCTGGCAGTAGTTCTCCGTTCTCTTTCTGGAGAAGTATATGCCGCAGTCTCGCAGAGAGGAGCTGCGCAGGTAGTTTGAGTGGTTGCGTTAGGGAGAGATGACCGTGTCACATTATGAGTTAAGGTTCTCCGAGTTAGCTCGTCATGCCATTTTGGTTGGTTCCGACAGATAGAGAGAGGATTGGGAGGTTTGTTGATGGCCTCACTTATCAGCTTCGTATTATCATGACTAGGGAGAGGGTGACTGGTGCTACTTTTAAGGAGGTTGTGGATATTTCCCGTGAGATTGAGTCTATTTGTCGCCAAGAGCGAGAGGAGAGGGAGGCCAAGAGGCCTCGATGATCTGGTAGTTATAGTGGTGCTCCTTCGAGAGGTCAGTTTCAGCACGACAGAGGCCGTCTATTCAGGCATGCTCAGCCAGCTCGCCCAGGCTATCGTACGGCGTCATTGGGTCATGGTTCTCACAGTTCTCATCAGGGCCAGTCATCACTTAGTGCCCTTCCAGCTCAGAGTTCGTCCTGTGCTCCATCAATTCAGGTTTCTTCTATGCCAGGTGCATCTGTTAGTTAGTCCGGTGCGAGGGGTTCCCTTTAGCCCCCTTCTCTAGCACCCAGGAGTAGTTATGAGTGTGGAGATATGGGTTATATGTGGAGGCAGTGTCCTCGTCGTCTTGCGGGTCCATCTCAACAGAGGTGTCAACCATCGACTTCAGCACCAATTACTTCACCACCACCCGCCCAGCCAGCTAGGGGTGGAGGTAAGTCAGCTAGAGGCCGTTCCAGAGGGGGAGGCCGATCAAGTGGTGGTTAGGCCCGTTTCTATGCATTTCCAGCTGGACCCAATGTTATTACTTCCGATGTTGTTATTACAAGTATTGTTTCAGTCTTCCCCAGAGATGCCTCTGTATTATTTGATCCCGGTTCCATTTTTTCTTATGTGTCATCATACTTTGCTCGTTATTTGGGTATGCCCCGGGAGTCTCTTGCTTCACTTGTTCATGTATCTACCCCAGTGGGCGATACTGTTGTTGTAGACCATGTGTACCGGTTGTGTGTGGTGACTATTGGGGGTCTGGAGACCCAAGTGGATCTTTTATTATTATGTATGGTGGATTTCAACGTCATTTTGGGCATGGATTGGTTATCTATGTATCGTGCTATTCTGGACTGTCATGCCAAGACACTCACATTGGCTATACCGGGTGTGCCATAGGTTGAATGGTGAGGTTTGACTGATTATGTACCCAGCAAAGTGATCTCATTCTTGAAGGCCCAGCGTATGGTTGGGAAAGGTTGTCTCTCGTATCTAACCTTTGTGAGAGATGTGGGTGCTGAGACTCCCAATATTGATTTTGTTCTAGTTGTGAGAGATTTTCCCGATGTGTTTCTTGCAAACCTACACGGGCATGCCGCCAGATAGGGATATTGATTTTGGTATTGACCTGGTGCCGGGCACTCATCCCATTTCTATTCCACTGTATCGTATGGCACCAGCGGAGTTGAAGGAGTTAAAGGAGCAGCTTCAGGAACTCCTTGAAAAGGGGTTCATTCGGCCTACTGTGTCACCTTGGGGTGCGCCGGTTCTATTCGTGAAGAAGAAGGATGGCACTATGAGGATGTGCATTGATTATAGGCAATTGAACAAGGTAACAGTTAAGAACAGGTATCCTTTGCCTCACATTGATGATTTATTCGACCAGCTTCAGGGAGTGAGAGTGTTCTCCAAGATTGATCTCCGTTTAGGTTATCACCAATTGAAGATCAGGGACTCAGATATTCTTAAGACAGCCTTCAGGATCAGATACGGTCATTTTGAGTTCCTTGTTATGTCTTTCGGGCTGACCAATGCCCCAACAGCGTTCATGCATCTGATGAACAACGTGTTTTGGCCTTATATTGATTCGTTCGTGATTGTCTTCATTGATGATATTCTGGTGTACTCGCGTAGTCAGGAGGAGCACGCGGGGCATTTGAGAGTTTTGTTGTAGATGTTGAGGAAGGAAAAGCTTTATGCAAAGTTCTCCAAGTGTGAGTTATGGCTTAGTTCAATGGCATTCTTGGGGCATGTGGTGTCCAGCGAGGGTATTCAGGTTGATTCGAAGAAGATAGAGGCAGTTCAGAGTTGGCCTAGATCGTCCTCAACTACAGAGATTCGCAGCTTTCTTGGTTTGGCGGGTTATTATTGCCGGTTTGTTCAGGGATTTTCATCTATTACATCGCTATTGACCAAGTTGACTCAGAAGGGTGCTTCATTTGTATGGTCGGATGAGTGTGAGGAGAGCTTTTAGAAGCTCAAGACAACATTGACCACGGCTTCAGTGTTAGTTTTGCCATCAGCTTCAGGTTCATATACCGTGTATTGTGATGCTTCGAGAGTTGGTAGTGGGTGTGTGTTGATGCAGGAGGGTAGAGTTATTGCTTATGCTTCTCGTCAGTTGAAGTCCCATGAGAAGAACTACCCCGTTCTTGATTTGGAGTTAGCTGCCATAGTTCACACATTGAAGATTTGGAGGCATTATTTGTATGGTGTGTCTTGCGAGGTGTTTACTGATCATCGTAGCTTCCAACACTTGTTCAAACAGAAGGACCTCAATTTGAGGTAGCGGAGATGGTTGGAGTTGCTAAAGGATTATGATATTACTATCTTGTACCATCCGAGGAAGGCCAATGTGGTGGCCGATGCTTTGAGCCGAAAGGCGGTGAGTATGGGGAGTTTGGCATACATTCCAGTTGGGGAGAGACCTCTTGCAGTTGATGTTCAGGCCTTGGAAAATTGGTTCGTGAGGTTAGACATTTCGTATCCTAGTCGGGTATTGGCTTGTGTGGTTTCTCGGTCTTCCTTATATGATCGTATCAGAGAGCACTAGTATGATGATCCACATTTGCTTGTCCTTAAGGACAGAATTCAGTACGATGATGCTAGAGGTTGACCATTGGTGATGATGGGGTGTTGAGGATGCATGGTCGGATATGTGTGCCCAATGTGGATGGGCTTCGGGAGTTGATTCTGGAGGAGGCTCATAGCTCGCGGTATTCCATTCATCCGGGAGCCGTGAAGATGTATCAGGATTTTAGGCAGCACTACTGGTGGCGGAGAATGAAGAAACACATTGTGGTATTTGTAGCTCGGTGTCTCAATTGTCAGTAGGTGAAATATGAGCATCAGAGACCAAGTGGCTTGCTTCAGCAGATGGATATTCCAGAGTGGAAGTGGGAGAGGATCACTATGGATTTTGTAGTTGGACTTCCACGGACTTTGAAGAAGTTCGATGCTATTTGGGTGATTGTGGATCGGCTGACCAAGTCCACGCACTTCATTCCTGTGTGTACTACCTATTCTTCAGAGCGGTTGGCAGGGATCTATATCCGAGTGATTGTTCGTTTGCATGGTGTCCCGGTTTCCATCATTTCAGATAGAGTTACTCAGTTTACATCGTAGTTTTGGAGAGCCGTGCAGAGAGAGTTGGGTACTTAGATTGAGTTGAGCACAACTTTTCACCCTCAGACGAACGGGTAGTCCGAGTGCACTATTAATATATTGGAGGACATGCTGCGTGCTTGTGTCATTGATTTCGGAGGGTCATGGGATGAGTTTCTACCGCTCGTAGAGTGTGCTTATAACAACAGCTACCAGTCGAGTATTTAGATTGCTCCATATAAGGCTTTGTATGGGAGGTGGTGTAGATCTCCAGTTGGTTGGTTTGAGCCGGGTGAGGCTTGGCTATTGGGGACAGACTTAGTGCAGGATGCTTTAGACAAGGTGAAGGTGATTTAGGAGAGGCTTCGTACAACACAATCGAGACAAAAGAGTTATGCTGACAGGAAGGTTCGGGATGTGTCCTACTTGGTTGGGGAGAAGGTTCTGTTGAAGGTTTCACCCATGAAGGGTGTTATGAGATTTGGGAAGAAGGGGAAATTGAGTCCTTGGTTCATTGGGCCTTTCGAGGTGCTACGGAGGATTGGGGATGTGGCTTATTTACTTGCTTTTCCATCCAGCTTGTCGAGTGTGCATCCGGTATTTTATGTTTCTATGCTCCGGAAGTATATTAGGGATCCGTATCATGTTCTAGATTTCAACACGGTTCAATAGGATGGTGATTTGACTTATGATGTGGAGCCAACAACTATTTTGGAGCGTCAGGTTCGAAAGTTGAGATCAAAGGATATAGCTTCAGTGAAAGTGTAGTGGAGAGGTCGGCCCTTGGAGGAGGCTACCTAGGAGACTGAGCGGGATATGCGGAGCAGATATCCTCACCTGTTTGAGGCTTCAAGTATGTTTCTTGACTCGTTTGAGGATGAAAATTTGTTTATGTTGGGGAGGATGTGATGACCCGACCAGTTGTATCATGTGTTACCATCCCGTTTCCCCCATTTTTGCTTCTTATTGCTTTGTTTATTGGTTCTATGTGTGATCGGGTTGGTTGGCTCGGGTTCGGAAAGGATTTGGTAAGGTTTGACATACTTAGTCTCTTTTGAGGAAGGTTAAGTTAGAAAAGTAAACCGGATGTTGAATTATGTATTAGAGGGCTCGGATGTGAGTTCTGATGGTTCGGTTAGCTTTGGTAGGTGATTTGGGACTTAGGAACGTGATCAGAATGAGTTTTGGAGGTCCCGAGTAGATTTAGGCTTAAATTGGCAAAATTGGATTTTTGGCGATTCCAGTTGGTAGGTGAGATTTTGATATAGGGGTCGGAATGGAATTCCGAGAGTTGCAGTAGTTCCATTGTGTCATTTGGGATGTGTGTGTAAAAAATTGCAGGTCATTCGGACGTGGTTTGGTTGGATTTTTGATTAAAAGCGTAATTTAGAAGATTTAGGAATTCTTAGGTTTTAATACAATGCGAATATGATGTTTTGATGTTGTTTTGAGCGTTCCGAAGGTTGGAACAAGGTTGAATGACATTATGAGATATGATGGCATGTTGGGTTGAGGTCCCGGGGGCCTTGGGTGAGTTTCAGGTGGTCAATCAGACCATTCCATGAAGTTTGGAATTGCAGAAATTGTTGATCAGTGTTGCAGAGGAAATGGCCTTCGCGTTCGCGAGTAGGCCCTGTCACACCTCCTTTGGAATAACAGAAACCTCCTTTGGAATAATAGAAACTCAACGCTGTGTGCCCTAAGAGTTATGAACAGAGTTTGAGAAATTCTGTGTGCAAAAAGGTGTGCAACAAGATGGCAATTCCTTATCACAAAATTCTCATATTGAGTTATGGGTCGACCCAGTCCATAACCCAAAGAGACTCAAACCCCCTTTTCTTTCATTTTTCATAAAACAAAGTAAAACAAAAAAAATCAAGAAAACCCTAAGAGCTAAGCCATCCGCCCCCCTCCCTATCTTCTTCTTCCTCAACCTCCCCTCCCTAGCAGCCATGGCTGCCCTACCCCCTCACCCAACGCCACCCCCTCCAGCCCTTCCCCCTCACCCCGTCACACTCACACACACATGCACCAACAAGGAGTTTGATCTCAAACCTCCTTTGGAATTGCCAGAGCTGTCACACCTCCTTTTTCCGCCCCGCGAGGGTGCGAGGGAGTTTTTTCAATTAAAGGACAGTCGAAACGGGATTTGTTTATTTATTTCAGAGTCGCCACTTGGGAGATTTAGGGTGTCCCAAGTCACCAGTTTAATCCCGAATCGAGGAAAAGAATGACTCTGTATTACAGTCCGCGAACCAGAAATCCGGATAAGGAATTCTGTTAACCCGGGAGAAGGTGTTAGGCATTCCCGAGTTCCGTGGTTCTAGCACGGTCGCTCAACTGTTATATTTGGCTTGACTATCTGATATAATACGTATTATAAACTTATGTGCAAATTTAACTTTTAAAAACCGCTTTTATCATTATTTATTTTATACAAAATTGCAACGTCGTGAAAACGCATCTCGAGCCACGCCACAACCAGTGCACGCGTGATTTGTTGACGCATTTTGACTTCGTCAAGATCGTGATTTGGGTTACATAAATGTACACCCGTATTCAAGAAAATAACCTTATTAAATATGCGCCAAAATACTACGCGTTATGATATTATTAGGTAAGACCGTGAATTTTACTAAATCGCCCATCTTGAAATCTAGGTATTTTCTTATATAAAAAAATAAATAAATAAGATTGGAGGACTGCAATTTTTTGTATTATTTATATTTGTTTATTTGTTAGCGAGATCCTCCCTTATTTTATGAATACCCTTTAATGACTACATCTTTATTATTACTAAGTTTGTCCATAATTATGAAGTCAATCTCTACATACTTAAAAATAACATATTAATTACTAATTCAAAACAAATATTAATGGAAAGTAATATTACTAAAATGATAATTACGAACAACATGGAATTGCCCAAAAAGTAAAAAAAAACTAATTATCCCATAGTTGGATTAAAACATATTGTTAGTATGACTTAAGCTTATTGAAATTAATTATTTACAAATACTGAAAATTAAAAAAAAACTTGATTACTAAACCATATTTCTAAAAGTTAAACAATTTAAACTTAACTAACTTTGTTTTAATTCACATCATGTCCTAATACTTGATTCGCAAACTAATTCATGTTTTAACTGAAATTAACTACATGATTCCGATTAACTTAATGTTGACAAAAAACCTTATGAATAAGGAATTAATCAATTTTTGCCAAACTGATTCAATAACGCCATTTTTTACGTTATTTCTTCTATTTTGATTATTAAACAGTTTTAATTAGTAATCCGTCTTGAATATATTTCCTAATAATCCGGTTAAGGCGTTATTTAATATATCGCTATAACATGTCTAATTATGCCAAATGACAGTGATTGACAGAATAATAATACATGAATAATCTAAATACAATACAAAAAAAAATTTAAACTAAATTAAAAATTTAACATTTCGTTCTTCATTTCAGCTTACAAAATGCCAAAATTACAGTTGTGTACCTGGTATTGCCAATATGAGAAGAAGAAAGTCAGTCACGCAGTAATAACAATACAGCACAGCAACAAAAGTCCAATAGCAGTAACAACCCAGGAACAGAGTTTGCAAACCGGTGGAGTATTAAACTCAAAACAAAAGCTTCAAGCTTTGATAAAAAACAATTAATTCTGATTTCAAACAATAAAAGAAAGCAAAAGATTTTTTTTTAGTTTTTTTTTTTTGAAAGTTTAAATATTTTTTTTCGAAATTTTCTCTCTCTTAAATGTTCAGCCCTCTTTTTTTCTCTCTTATTTTCTTTCTGTTCAGATTCATTCTTTTTCTTCTGTATTCTCTCATATCTAAAAAAGAGTTTGATCAAACTCAACGCTATGTGATCAACGCTGTGTGCCATAAGAGTTATGAACAGAGTTTGAGAAATTCTGTGTGCAAAAAGGTGCGCAACAAGACGACAATTCCTTATCACAAAATTCTCATATTGAGTTATGGGTCGACCCAGTCCATAACCCAAAAAAACTCAAACCCCCTTTTCTTTCATTTTTCATAAAACAAAGCAAAACAAAAAAAAATCAAGAAAACCCTAAGAGCTAAGCCATCCGCCCCCCTCCCTATCTTCTTCTTCCTCAAGCTCCCCTCCCTAGCAGCCATGGCTGCCCTACCCCCTCACCCAACGCCACCCCCTCCAGCCCTTCCCCCTCACCCCGTCACACTCACACACACATGCACCAACAACTCCATAGCTGCCCTCCTCCATCGAGCTTCGTCATCGTCGAGTTTGAGCTCATCCATGGCTTCCCCTACTGCATTGTCTGCTCCTCGTTGCTGCGTTTGCTACTGCATTACAGCGTTTCCGAGCAGCTGTTGCTGCGTCTCTTCTCTTCGTGCTGCTGCTGCTCGCGACCGCTACTGCTTAAGCAAAAGCTTCGTCCAAACGAGCATCGTCGTCTCCATCACTGCCACTAGTTGAGTAGCGTTGCTACTGTTGCCCGCGTCGCCACTGCTGCTGCGTTTTTTCCAGCTATTTGTTGCTTCACTTCATAGTTAAGAAAGATTAGTTGATTATTTGAAGATTAGTGATTTGAATATGTTTATTTGTTTTGTTGAACGAATCTGAACAGAAAGAAAATAAGAGAGAAAAAAAAAGAGGGCTGAACATTTAAGAGAGAGAAAATTCTGAAAAAAAAATATTTAAACTTTCAAAAAAAAAACTAAAAAAAAATCTTTTGCTTTCTTTCATTGTTTGAAATCAGAATTAATAGTTTTTCATCAAAGCTTGAAGCTTTTGTTTTGAGTTTAATACTCCACCGGTTTGCAAACTCTGTTCCTGGGTTGTTACTGCTATTGGACTTTTGTTGCTGTGCTGTATTGTTATTACTGCGTGGCTGACTTTCTTCTTCTTATATTGGCAATACCAGGTACACAACTGTAATTTTGGCATTTTGTAAGCTGAAATGAAGAACGGAATGTTAAATTTTTAATTTAGTTTTAATTTTTTTTTGTATTGTATTTAGATTATTCATGTATTATTATTCTGTCAATCACTGTCATTTGGCATAATTAGACATGTTATAGCGATATATTAAATAACGCCTTAACCGAATTATTAGGAAATATATTCAAGACGGATTACTAATTAAAACTGTTTAATAATCAAAATAGAAGAAATAACGTAAAAAATTGCGTTATTGAATTCAGTTTGGCAAAAATTGATTAATTCCTTATTCATAAGGTTTTTTGTCAACATTAAGTTAATCGGAATCATGTAGTTAATTTCAGTTAAAACATGAATTAGTTTGCGAATCAAGTATTAGGACATGATGTGAATTAAAACAAAGTTAGTTAAGTTTAAATTGTTTAACTTTTAGAAATATGGTTTAGTAATCAAGTTTTTTTTTTAATTTTCAGTATTTGTAAATAATTAATTTCAATAAGCTTAAGTCATACTAACAATATGTTTTAATCCAACTATGGGATAATTAGTTTTTTTTTACTTTTTGGGCAATTCCATGTTGTTCGTAATTATCATTTTAGTAATATTACTTTCCATTAATATTTGTTTTGAATTAGTAATTAATATGTTATTTTTAAGTATGTAGAGATTGACTTCATAATTATGGACAAACTTAGTAATAATAAAGATGTAGTCATTAAAGGGTATTCATAAAATAAGGGAGGATCTCGCTAACAAATAAACAAATATAAATAATACAAAAAATTGCAGTCCTCCAATCTTATTTATTTATTTTTTTTTATATAAGAAAATACCTAGATTTCAAGATGGGCGATTTAGTAAAATTCACGGTCTTACCTAATAATATCATAACGCGTAGTATTTTGGCGCATATTTAATAAGGTTATTTTCTTGAATACGGGTGTACATTTATGTAACCCAAATCACGATCTTGACGAAGTCAAAATGCGTCAACAAATCACGCGTGCACTGGTT
The DNA here is from genome assembly GCF_000393655.2 of Nicotiana sylvestris. Lineage (NCBI taxonomy): Eukaryota > Viridiplantae > Streptophyta > Magnoliopsida > Solanales > Solanaceae > Nicotiana > Nicotiana sylvestris. Next base: position 111,088,145 of record NC_091064.1, read on the forward strand.
GTGGCGTGGCTCGAGATGCGTTTTCACGACGTTGCAATTTTGTATAAAATAAATAATGATAAAAGCGGTTTTTAAAAGTTAAATTTGCACATAAGTTTATAATACGTATTATATCAGATAGTCAAGCCAAATATAACAGTTGAGCGACCGTGCTAGAACCACGGAACTCGGGAATGCCTAACACCTTCTCCCGGGTTAACAGAATTCCTTATCCGGATTTTCTGGTTCGCGGACTGTAATACAGAGTCATTCTTTTCCTCGATTCGGGATTAAACTGGTGACTTGGGACACCCTAAATCTCCCAAGTGGCGACTCTGAAATAAATAAACAAATCCCGTTTCGACTGTCCTTTAATTGAAAAAAACTCCTTGTACCCTCGCGGGGCGGAAAAATGAGGTGTGACAGCTCTGGCGACTCTGCTGGGGATTAAAAACCTAGAACCACTGGTTCAGGGTTAGAAATTTGAGCTTAGATAAATTGTTATATTTGGCTTTATCTGATTTTTACATGTTTGAGCCTAATGTGCTAGATGTTGCTTTTACCGCTTTGATATTATTTGACTGCATATATAAACTGTGTCGAACCCTTCTCTCTTCACCTCCGGGGATGTGCTTACTGGTTGAGACTCCTTATTCTGTTAGTGTCATACCCTAAAATAAAAAAGAGGCTCGGATAAGTTACGAAGCCGGATGGCCTTTTGGTTCCCGGTAAGTTGCCCCCTCCTCGACTTGAGTTGTCCGCTCGGGTACACAGTCTAGAACACCGACTCAGGTTTTGAACATAGAATAACATGACTTCATGACGGATCCCTAGTAGGAACGATTATTTGCATCATGTTGCATTTGACTTAGGGGACTCAACACAGGGGTTGGGTCCGTCTAGGACTAGCAATCTGAAATGAAAAGACCATCCTGCTGCATCCTATTTGTGTTGTGCATTTATTCTGAACCCGCATGTTGACCGGTTTTTGAATCTCGGGAACGTTGGAAAATTGAAAAAAAAAAAAAAAGAGAAATAATAATTAGGGAGTTAATTGATTATTTTAGAAAAACCCAGTGTCCAAGTACTGTTGGAACTCTGCCGAAATATATTTTACTTTTAAAATTATTTGTTTACCCAAAAAAAAAGCAGGAAGTGTGTAGGAAAAAGTCCTTTATTTTAGTTTGCTTTGTTTTCAAAAAAAAAAAGGGAAATATGTTTGTTTTCAAAATCAGTTAGTTTACTTGCCCAAACTACGCGAGTTTGATTCTCACCGGATGTGAGATACGTAGGCAACTCTCATCGGGTCCAACCCCACCTTGTGCTAAAAAGCCAAAAACAAATAAATAATAATAAAAAAAATATGTCAAATTTTAATTTAATCATAGAGAAGTCGGGTGACGTTGTTTTATCAAGACATAGCCGAATGTTCCCGAAGGGGACGCCGGAAGGCTGACTTTGCATAAACATCCACTTTTGGGTCATATTTAAGATTTGGTCCAGTTGACCCACACAGCCTTAAAAATCTTCGTCCCCGAGACGTTGAAAGGCCGTGTTTGCAATATTGTGTTTCCTAATTTGAAAAACAATAAAAAAAGAATCATAAATAAGTCATGTGATTTTGTATGTCATAAATAGCCAAATATTCCAAAACGGGGCACCGAAGGGCTGACTTTGCATAAACAGTCACCTTTGGTCGTATTTTGATTTTTGACCCTCACAGCCTATGTATGCCTCTGTTCTATGGGCGGGCTCCCAACTTTAATACTTGAAAATTAATGCTGAATGTGTTCCTCTGTTATATGGGCGGTCTCCCAACTTCAACACTTGAAATGAAAAGACTGAAATGTATTCCTCTGTTCTATGGGCGGGCTCCCAACTTCAACTCTTGAAATGAAAAGACTGAATGTATGCCTCTGTTATCTGGGCGGGCTCCCATCTTCAACGCTTGAAATGTAAAGACTGAAATGTATGCCTCTGTTATCTGGGCGGGCTCCCAACTTCAATGCTTGAAATATAAAGACTGAAATGTATTCCTCTGTTCTATGGGCGGGCTCCCAACTTCAACATTTGAAATGAAAAGACTGAATGTATGCCTCTGTTATCTAGGCGGGCTCCCAACTTCAACACTTGAAATGAAAAGACTGAATGTATGCCTCTGTTCTTCAGGCAGACTCCTGACGTCAAACTTGAAAAGTATGTCTCTGTTCTCCAGGCGGACTCCTGATTGCTAAATTTGAAATTGAATGTCTCTATTCTCCAGGCAGACTCCTGACTTTTAAAATTTAAACTGTGTGTCTCTGTTCTTCAGGCGGACTCCTAACGTCAAACTTGAAAAGTATGTCTCTGTTCTCCAGGCGAACTCCTGATTGCTAAATTTGAAATTGAATGTCTCTCCAGGCGGACTCCTGATTTTTGAAATGTTTTACACCCCTGCTGTTATTTCACTTTTCTGACCTTTTTGTTTGAGCTTTCGCCTTTCCCACGACATTTCCCAATCATTTCACCGATGAAACTTCCGTTAATTCCCTGTATTCCACTTGACATCAAGTTGTTTTTGACATGCTCTGACCACGTTGTGCTTTACAATTCTAGAAGCTGGTAGTGAACTTTGAAGTCCTTTCTGCTTGCATTGAACAAAACTGGCACTGAAACATCTCAGCTAGATAAAACCCTCAAAAGAAAATGAAATGCAATGATTTTTGAGTTAAGGATAAGAAGAATCCAAAACCAGATGACTGTTTGAAAAGAGAAGGAAAAGAAACTTATCTGAGCGAGACAACTAGTACCAATGGTCAAGACATGCATTTTGGATTAATCAGCCCAATCTATCCAACCAAACAACTCTCAATTGTCGTACCTCATTGCCCAGAACTTCCATCACTTGTTTGATTTATCCCGACCGACGGTCGCAGCTGACACCCTGGGACATGGCATGCTTTTACCCTCAGGCACCCTGCTCACCGGAACCGTGTCGAGGATCTGATACACCCATGGCCCCTTATCATCTTCGGTCTCTATAAAGGGTACAATGGCATCATTCATGGCGCATGTGGGATCTTCCCCATGTAACACAATTTCTTGTCTGTCCCACTCGAATTTGATCATTTGGTGCAGTGTGGAGGGCACGGCTTTTGCCGCATGAATCCACGGTCGACCCAACAAAAGATTATAGGATACTGCAGCATCCAACACCTGAAATTCCATCGTGAACTCGACTGGGCCAATAGTCAATTCGAGTACAATATCCCCTACCGTGTTTGTTCCCCCTCCATCGAACCCTCGAACACAAATGCTATTTTTGCGGATTCTATCCTCATCAATCTTTAACTTGTTCAATGTGGATAACGTGCAAATATTAGTGCTCGACCCGTTATCGATTAGTGCCCGAGTAACCATTGAACCTTCACATTTGACCGTCAAATAGAGAGCCTTGTTGTGTTCTGTGCCTTCCATAGGCAATTCATCATCAGAAAATGCTATCTTGTTCACTTCAAAGATCTTGTTGGCAATTGTCTCTAAATGGTTTACTGAAATTTTGTCAGGCACATGAGCCTCATTCAATATCTTCATTAAAGCTCGGCAATGCTCATCAGAGTGAATTAATAATGACAACAACGAGATTTGGGCCGGTGTTTTTCTCAGTTGCTCAACAATGGAATAATCTTGTCCTTTCATCTTTTTCAGAAACTCTTCTGCCTCTTCTTCTGTTACAGCTTTTTTAACTGGTACTGGATTGTCTTTTGCGCCTTTAGCTTTTCTCAAATCTTCGGGGGCGAAACAACGTCCCGGCCGGGTCAGTCCCTGTGCTTCACAACTTTCTTCCTCAATTTCCTTTCCTTTGTATGTCACCACTACCTTATCATATTTCCAGGGTACGGCTTTGCTATCAACCATGGGTAACTGGACTACCGGTTTTATGACAACCGATTCTACATAGGCTCCCTTCACAACCACCACGGGCGCGGATACTGACCTTGGTACCACTATCTTGACTGGCTCCTGCTTTTTCTCGGCCGCAAATGGTCCCTCTCCCATTACTAGCACTGGCTTGTCTTTTATTGTTTTTAACTGAACCACTGACCTTGCACTCACTGTCTTTTCTTTGGTTTCCGTATAACGAATCACCATAACCACCTGCGAAGGTTTCTTAGGCTCTGCCCCCTTATGTATCAGTTCGATCATGTTGGCCTCATAATGCGCTGGTAACGGATTTTGATTGATGTTCGGGGCCTCTGGAGCCTGTACCTCAATACGGCGATTATCAATGAGCTCTTGGATTGCATTTTTCAACTTCCAACATTTTTCAGTATCGTGCCCCAAAATGCGGTCGGGCTGCTGGCATATATATGACTTCCTCGACAGACAACCATCCAAGCACCCACTGTATCTGGCTAGCCTCGAGGTTCCGAAATAATAATGCCCAAGCTGTGACTCCTTCAGGTAGACCAACCCCTTTGATTCTCGTACAAAATTCCCCTATACAAGTTTTCTCAGCCGAGCCATAACTCAATAACTGAGAGCGCGGGCACAAATGCTCAATCATCCACATTTGTAACAATAAGTTACATCCCTCAAAAAATTTGCCCCCAGCTTTGCACGCAGTGAGAGCTCTGAAGATATCAGCCACAATCATAGGTGCTAAAGTGCTTTTCCCCATGGTTTGCAAAGTACTGACGACGCCTGCTACTTTCAAATCAATATTACCATCTTTCCTTGGGAATATTACGAGACCCAAAAAAGCTACCATAAATGCCACTCGCCTGTGTTCCTCCCATTTTTGTCGGCTATTTCTGCTGCAAAGCTTAAAGTCTGGATTATTGAACCCGCCCACATGGCCATATCTATCATACACGAAGCGGAAACTGCAGAAACCCTTTGCAAAATCTGAGTGATGAACTGTCCGGGGTACTTTCAAGGAATCCAGGAATCGATGTATGGTAATGGCTCTAGGAGCAATCAAGTATTTGAATCTCAATGGAGCTTGGTCACTTCCAATGTACCCCGCTATTTCTTCTATTGTTGGGGTGAGTTCAAAGTCTGAAAAATGAAACACATTATGTGCCGAATCCCAATGGGCGACCAATGCCCTGATGATATCCCCCCGAGGCTGAATGTCTAATAAATCCGGAAGGTCTTTCAAATATTTTCTCACTTCGTCTTGCCCTTCTTTGCCCAAATCATTCCACCACAATTGCAGCTCAAAAGGGATTTTGGTCATTATTGAAAAAGGCTCATTTATTGTCGTGCTCATCCTGCACATTTATTAAAGCGTTTAAGCAAAAGAAAACTTTTATTTAACTCCAAAAACTACTATCTATATTATCGACTCAAAATTAACCCTATATTTCAAATGAAGAACTCAATTCTTAATTCTAATATTTTTAGATAAAAGACCCGATATTGCGACACGGCCTTCCTGCGCCTCAGGGGCGAAAATTTTAAGGCTGTGAGGGTCAAAAATCGCAGTAATACCCGCAGAAGTGGAAATCCCATCTCTGCGAATCATTGCAGAGGCTGAGATCGATGATGATGAATGGGTGAAAAGCCGTCTTGAGCAGTTGAGTTTGATCGATGAGAAAAGATTGGCATCAGTGTGTCATGGCCAACTGTACCAACGAAGAATGGCAAGAGCATACAACAAAAAAGTACGTCCAAGGAAATTTGAAGTCGGGCAATCAGTACTGAGGCGGATCTTGCCTCATTGGGCTGAGGCAAAAGGAAAATTTGCCCCAAACTGGCAGGGACCATTTGTAGTAACCAGAGTGTTGTCTAATGGAGCATTGTATTTGACAGATATGGAAGGAGAATGTGTAGAAATGGCCATCAATTCCGATGCGGTCAAGAGATATTATGTATGATTTCTTTATTTTCTGAATGTATCTGTTCGTATTTGGCATATCTTAAAGATTGAAATGATGAAGGCATTTTGTTCTGCTATCCAAACACTCTTATCCCTTGTTATCCCCTTCGAGCCTTACTTATTTTTATACACCTCTTTCGGAATCAGCGGCACTATAAGAGAACACATGTGACGAACATAAAGAAAAGAAGGAAAGAAAAGAAAAGAAAAAGAAAAGAAGAAAAGAAAAAGAAAAAGAAAAGAAGAAAAGGAAAAGAAAGAAAAGTGAAAAAAAAGGGAAAGAAGAGAAACATAACAACGTAGTCTCTATAAAGTGAACTACGTTTGACTTGATCCCGAAAGGGTACGTAGGCAGCCTTACTCCGAGGTTCAGTCATACCAAATAGAAATTCAAAAATACCCAAGCAAGAAACTGGGGCAGAAGTGGTGATTGTTATGAAAGTTGGATTCCGAAAGTTGTAATTTGAACCCATTGGAATTGTTTTGAGCCTTTTATACCTTTCTTTCTAACTCAATCCAAAAGCCTACATTACGGTCCAAAGAAAGACCTTATGATCAGTTTTGAGAAATGCCAAGATGAACAGGTAGGAATAACCCACGACAGGGGCAACACTCTGGTTCGAGCAAGAAGAACAAAAATAAATGAGAGAGTCTTATGGGTGAAAACCCTCACGGGCACCGTAAGGCGACGGGAGCTGTATAAAATAAATAATGATAAAAGCGGTTTTTAAAAGTTAAATTTGCACATAAGTTTATAATACGTATTATATCAGATAGTCAAGCCAAATATAACAGTTGAGCGACCGTGCTAGAACCACGGAACTCGGGAATGCCTAACACCTTCTCCCGGGTTAACAGAATTCCTTAATTACCCGTAATTTGTGTTCATGTGATTTGTTGTTGAAATATTGAAGAAATAATGTTCATGTGATTTGTTGTTTAAACATTGTTAGAAATTGATCATACTGTCTATATTTTGGTTAAGTTTGATTAATTGATTGTTATAGCTGATGGGGTAGTTTGGTAATTTGTAGCACGTTCGGGGGTAAAATAGTAATTTGCAATAAGGTCGGAGGGGTAGTTTAGGAATTGTACATTTTGTATTTGTTTATATGAAGCATGGAGGACAAAATGTAATGGGGTGGGTTGTGATATAGTTGTTTAATATAAAGGGGGGACAAGACAAAATTTAGTGGGGAGGAATCTTGTATTTATTTATGTTAGGCGTGGGGGACAAAAAATAATGGGGTGGTGTGATATATTTATTTAATATAATGGGGATAAGTGGGAAGATAATGGGTTTGGTAGAGAAAATGGATTGATTTTAATTGATTAAAGGGTTGGGATTATATATAGGAAGTCTTGAACACAAGACACGGACCGATACGAGAGAATACAGAAGAAAAAGAACGAATCTGAACAGAAAGAAAATAAGAGAGAAGAAAAAAGAGGGCTGAACATTTAAGAGAGAGAAAATTCCGAAAAAAAATATTTAAACTTTCAAAAAAATCTTTTGCTTTCTTTCATTGTTTGAAATCAGAATTAATTGTTTTTCATCAAAGCTTGAAGCTTTTGTTTTGAGTTTAATACTCCACCGATTTGCAAACTCTGTTCCTGGGTTGTTACTGCTATTGGATTTTTGTTGTTGTGCTGTATTGTTATTACTGCGTGGCTGACTTTCTTCTTCTTATATTGGCAATACCAGGTACACAACTGTAATTTTGGCATTTTGTAAGCTGAAATGAAGAACGGAATGTTAAATTTTTAATTTAGTTTTAATTTTTTTTTGTATTGTATTTAGATTATTCATGTATTATTATTCTGTCAATCACTGTCATTTGGCATAATTAGACATGTTATAGCGATATATTAAATAACGCCTTAACCGGATTATTAGGAAATATATTCAAGACGGATTACTAATTAAAACTGTTTAATAATCAAAATAGAAGAAATAACGTAAAAAATGGCGTTATTGAATTAGTTTGGCAAAAATTGATTAATTCCTTATTCATAAGGTTTCCTTATTCATAAGGTTTTTTGTCAACATTAAGTTAATCGGAATCATGTAGTTAATTTCAGTTAAAACATGAATTAGTTTGCGAATCAAGTATTAGGACATGATGTGAATTAAAACAAAGTTAGTTAAGTTTAAATTGTTTAACTTTTAGAAATATGGTTTAGTAATCAAGTTTTTTTTTTAATTTTCAGTATTTGTAAATAATTAATTTCAATAAGCTTAAGTCATACTAACAATATGTTTTAATCCAACTATGGGATAATTAGTTTTTTTTTACTTTTTGGGCAATTCCATGTTGTTCGTAATTATCATTTTAGTAATATTACTTTCCATTAATATTTGTTTTGAATTAGTAATTAATATGTTATTTTTAAGTATGTAGAGATTGACTTCATAATTATGGACAAACTTAGTAATAATAAAGATGTAGTCATTAAAGGGTATTCATAAAATAAGGGAGGATCTCGCTAACAAATAAACAAATATAAATAATACAAAAAATTGCAGTCCTCCAATCTTATTTATTTATTTTTTTTATATAAGAAAATACCTAGATTTCAAGATGGGCGATTTAGTAAAATTCACGGTCTTACCTAATAATATCATAACGCGTAGTATTTTGGCGCATATTTAATAAGGTTATTTTCTTGAATACGGGTGTACATTTATGTAACCCAAATCACGATCTTGACGAAGTCAAAATGCGTCAACAAATCACGCGTGCACTGGTTGTGGCGTGGCTCGAGATGCGTTTTCACGACGTTGCAATTTTGTATAAAATAAATAATGATAAAAGCGGTTTTTAAAAGTTAAATTTGCACATAAGTTTATAATACGTATTATATCAGATAGTCAAGCCAAATATAACAGTTGAGCGACCGTGCTAGAACCACGGAACTCGGGAATGCCTAACACCTTCTCCCGGGTTAACAGAATTCCTTATCCGGATTTCTGGTTCGCGGACTGTAATACAGAGTCATTCTTTTCCTCGATTCGGGATTAAACTGGTGACTTGGGACACCCTAAATCTCCCAAGTGGCGACTCTGAAATAAATAAACAAATCCCGTTTCGACTGTCCTTTAATTGGAAAAAACTCAAAGTGACTTAATTCTTTACTAATTTCCTCATAAGCTTCATCATTATTACAATCCATCCCATCATCACACTCGATCTCTTGTATTATTACTTCTGAACTAGATTGGCTTTTAAAACTGGGCCGAAGATTCCTCATGCATGTCATGTCATTGATATCAGCATAAAAAGAACTGTACAAAGAAAAGAAAAGAAAATGGAAAGAGAATTAGGGACGAAGAAAATTGCATTTCATTAAACGTAAAGACAACAAGGTTTTAACTCATCCAAATGGACGGAACATAACAACTGGATTACAAACCCTGGAATAATCCAGGTGACAAAAAGGAAAACAAAACCCACTACCACGACTCCCTCCGAACTGGAAGAGGAGTAGCTTCCCAATTGCTGATGTTAGCACGTGGTCCGATGTACTGTATGTCTGCTCTGCTTGACCCTTCCCCGGCCTCAACCATGTTTACTTCAGCAAATACTTTCTCAAACACCTTATCCAAATTCCCATCCGCCTCAATTAACGAACCTGACATCTTTGCCAATGACTGTTTCTTAATACTCAGTCTGACGAAGGACCTGGACAATAGAGGAATTGGTTTAGGGAGTACCCAAGCTTTCTTCTTCAATTTACGGGCCTTTCTGACATCTGCCGCTGTTGGTTTGAACCGGCATCGTTTGCATTTTTAGCATTTAATGTCCAAATATACAATTTTATGCTTAATTATTACTTAATTGTGCGTTAATTGTTATTGGGAGTTAAGTTGCGTTTTTATAACTTAAGTTAGTTCTTAATATTAGTTTAAGTATTTTTATAATTTAGTTTTAGAGAAATAAAAGAAGAAAAGAGAGCGAAAATATAAAGAAAGTCGGAATTGGGGCCTCTTCTTCGATTTCAAGTCACAGGCCAATCCATTTTCTCTACCAAACCTATTATCTTCCCACTTATCCCCATTATATTAAATAAATATATCACACCACCCCATTATTTTTTGTCCCCCATGCCTAACATAAATAAATACAAGATTCCTCCCCACTAAATTTTGTCTTGTCCCCCTTTATATTAAACAACTATATCACAACTCACCCCATTACATTTTGTCCCCCATGCTTCATATAAACAAATACAAAATGTACAATTCCTAAACTACCCCTCCGACCTTATTGCAAATTACTATTTTACCCCCGAACGTACTACAAATTACCAAACTACCCCATCAGCTATAACAATCAATTAATCAAACTTAACCAAAATATAGACAATATGATCAATTTCTAACAATGTTTAAACAACAAATCACATGAACATGATTTCTTCAATATTTCAACAACAAAAATTGAACAACAAAGAACAACTAAAATTTGATTGAACAATATTTTTTTAGCAACAAACAATCCTATTTTCAGATTCAACAACAACAATCAAACAAGTATATTTAGATTTCCAAATTCAATAATATTGAACTTAAAATCAACTCTAACAACATTACAACCAACAATTCCTATATTAAACTTAAACAAGATTATGAGACCAATTCAAGAAATAATCATAAATGATAAACAAGAAATCAAACTATACAAATTTCGGATTCAAGATCAACCAAACAAAGTATGAACATGAATGAAAATATTCAATAAGAATAACAAACAAACTTTGTTCAAACTTCGAATTAAACTTAAACAAAACAAATAAACATATTCAAATCACTAATCTTCAAATAATCAACTAATCTTTCTTAAATTAAATCCAACAAAACTTATAACAAAGATGCATGATCCAAAAATTAAAACCAAAACATAACTTCGCATTAAATTACTAAATTAAAAACGAACTTCAAACAAGATGAACACGAACTAAATCTATATTAACAACCAACAACGGATTTGAACGATTTAAACTAATACCTTTCTATATTAAAACTAAATCCTCTTAAAATTAATAAAACAAGCTGAAAAATAATTAAATCGGATCTTCAACTTAAATCTAACAACGATATAATTAAACTAACAATTTTTATCTAAAATAAATAAGAAAACTAAAGCAAACTTATACTAATTCCAAATCTGAAAATATCAAATCTGAAAATATCAAACAAATTATGGATGAAATAAAACTTAGAACAACTTACCGTGAATGACCAACGACGAACATCAAACGAACTCTAAACGAAACCAACGAAACTTGGACATAAACGAACTTGAAGACGACAAAGCAACAAGCATCAATAGCAGCAAAGAAGACGATGAAGTGAAGCAGCAAATAGCTGGAAAAAACGCAGCAGCAGTGGCGACGCGGGCAGCAGTAGCAACGCTACTCAACTAGTGGCAGTGATGGAGACGACGATGCTCGTTTGGACGAAGCTGTTGCTTAAGCAGTAGCGGTCGCGAGCAGCAGCAGCACGAAGAGAAGAGACGCAGCAACAGCTGCTCGGAAACGCTGTAATGCAGCAACAAACGCAGCAACGAAGAGCAGACGATGCAGTAGGGGAAGCCATGGATGAGCTCAAACTCGACGATGACAAAGCTCGATGGAGGAGGGCAGCTATGGAGTTGTTGGTGCATGTGTGTGTGAGTGTGACGGGGTGAGGGGGAAGGGCTGGAGGGGGTGGCGTTGGGTGAGGGGGTAGGGCAGACATGGCTGCTATGGAGGGGAGCTTGAGGAAGAAGAAGATAGGGAGGGGGGCGGATGGCTTAGCTCTTAGGGTTTTCTTGATTTTTTTTTTGTTTTGCTTTGTTTTATGAAAAATGAAAGAAAAGGGGGTTTGAGTCTCTTTGGGTTATGGACTGGGTCGACCCAGTTCGAAATGGACTGGGTCGTTTGGGAAGATTGGGCCATTTTTTGGGTCTGTGGCTTGAAATCGAAGAAGAGGCCCCAATTCCGACTTTCTTTATATTTTCGCTCTCTTTTCTTCTTTTATTTCTCTAAAACTAAATTATAAAAATACTTAAACTATTATTAAGAACTAACTTAAGTTATAAAAGCGCAACTTAACTCCCAATAACAATTAACGCACAATTAAGTAATAATTAAGCATAAAATTGTATATTTGGACATTAAATGCTAAAAATGCAAACGATGCCTATTTTTTGTAAATTTTTATTTTTTTGTAAACAAACTTAATTACTAACAAATTGTAGAATTAAATCCTACATGCAAAATGCGACATATTTTTGTATTTTTTATTAATTTAGCAAATAAACATGCACAGACAAATACAAATAATTATTCAAAATATCACAAAATTGCACACCAAGGAAAATTATTTTATTTTTCAATTTTTTGGGAGTAATTCTCATATTGGGCAAAAATCACGTGCTTATAGGCCCTCGCGTTCGCGAAGGGTCGGTTGGTGAAGGCTGGGAATTAAGCCTTCGTGTTCGCAAGGAAGGCTACGCGTTCGCGAAGGGCTGAGTGTTTGTGCATCGCGTTCGCGGGGTGCTATTGCGTTCGCATAGAAGCAAATGGGCAGCTGAGCTTTAGGGTATTTTATTCATCGCGTTCGCGAGAGGGGTAACGCGGTCGCGAAGGGTTGGTCTGAGAAAGCATCGCGTTCGCGGTGGCATGTCGCGATCGCGTAGAGTAATTTTTGGTAAAAGTTATTTTGTGCTTCGTGAACGCGAGGCGTTGACCGCGTTCGCGAAGAAGGATTTCAGGATTTTTGGGGTTTATTTCCACTATTTTTTATCGTTTTTGGAGCTTTTTGAAGAGCATTGAAGAGGGATTCAAGGGGAATCAGTTGGAGATAAGATTCATGGACCTAAAACTTGGTTTTTAATGTGAAATCTACCTAATTAATCATGGAATCTAAGCCTAAAATTAAAGAACTGAGTCTTGAAATCGGAGACCTAGAATTTGGGATTTGAGAGCTCATTTGTGGATGGATTTTCATGCTTTTGGTATGAATGAACTCGGGGAGTAATAAGGAATCCATTGATGTGAATTTTATCGGAATCCAAGACGTGGGCCCGGAGATTAGGTTTTGGTAATTTCGGGATTAGTGTTGTAAATTGATTATTTTCGCTCGGGCTTCGTTCCCTTAGCATATTTTGACGTCGTGGTTCTGATTTTGGATAGATTCGACGCGAGTCGAGGCCGATTCGAGGGGAAAAGGCATCACGGGCTAGAGATTTGACCGTATTGAGGTGAGTAATTCTTATAAATGATGTTCTGAGGGTATAAAACCCTGGATTTGCACATCGTTGTGCTATATTGAGGTGACGCACATGCTTGATGACGAGCGTGGGGTCGTGAACTGCTGGGGATTATGACTTAGTCCATCCTGAATAATTATTTTACCGCGTATTTGACTGAAATCTATTTTCTATCATCATGATTTGGGCTGAATGTCATATCTGGGACTCGTGCCAACTATTTGAACCACTCGAAAATTTTTATTGATATTTCCTCACTGTTTTGACTTTATACTTGAACTCAGTCATGTTATATTTTATTGTTTTCATACTCAACCATGTTTACTATGTTTTAACACTTAAATGATATTTAAATGATAATTGGGCTGAGAATCATATTTTACTACTGCCGAGTGGCTTGTGAAGATTTTTGACTGAGTAAGGCCGAGGGCCTATGTTGTGAGGAAATACTTATCATGATTATGAGGTCGAGGACTTGAGATATGTACGCCACGAGATGGCTTGTTGATGTGAGGCCGAGAGCCTAGAGATGATGCCATGAGATGACTTGTTTTTGCGCTTGGGCCATAAGGGGCCCCTCCAGGAGTAGGCACACCCCAGTGAGCGCGGGTACCCATTGTGATGTGAGATTTAGCCCGAGGGGCTGATATTGTTCTAATATATTGCTGGAGGGGCGGATTTATTAATACTGTGGCCGAGGGGCGAACCTTTATGTGTTTATCTTTCTTAATTGCCTGTCATTTACCTGCTTAATTGTTGAAAAGGCTTTTCATGAAGTTTGAGTTGAATTAAAATGACTTTCACATATCTTTACTGATTTACTGTTTTTATTAGTTTTACTGTTTCATTATAGCCTGTAATGTGCCTTACGTGATTTCATGCTTTCAGTCTTTATTTATGATTATTACTCACTGAGTTGGAGTACTCACTTTACTCCCTGCACCCCGTGTGCAGATTCAGGCGCATCTGGTCCCGCTCCCGAGTGTTGATCTTTCCAGCTCAGGCGGATCCGAAGATTCTCTAGGTAGCTGCCGACATTCGTAGCCCAGAGCTTCTTCCCTATCTTATTTCTCCTTGTTTCAGTTTTGTATTGAACTCTGTAGACTTTTCTTGATTATTCCGGATTTTTAGATGCTCATGACTAGTGACACCCCGGTATTGGGCTGTGTTGGATTGTATTCCGCATATTGTTCTGTATTGTCACTGTTCACCTTTAGATTATTTATCATGTTTTATACTTGAATCTTATTGTTTAACTGCTTAAAAATTGAATTGGGAAGTGTCAGCTGGGCTTGTCTTCACGAAAGATGCCATCACGATCGAGTCCGGATTTAGGGTCGTGACATTTTATCTCGTATTAGTTCTATTTGAGGTCATGCACAAAGTCATATAAAATTTTATTTTCCTAATGACTCTGATAAAAGCCAGCCAAAACCAGATATATAAGACAAAAATAAGAAAATACTGAATTATGTCATATATATCAAGCTAAATCATGATAACACCCTGACCTCCATTACATCATAATTAAAGAAGTAAACGTTTGAATTCAATAATTAAAGTTAAAAATCTTATGACAGCCTTGTTATATATAAGGGGCGGCTAACTTCCTTTTTAGAATAGATGAATCATGATTTAATAATTTAAAAGGATGTTAGTCGAATAATTAGCTCAATAAAATAAAATCTAATAGTAAAATAACTCTGAAATCAGAAGTTAAGTAGGAAAGAGCATTACCCTAGTTATCTTTCTGCAGTGATTAATGTAATCGTTTCTTGTCAAAAAAGGGAAAACGAAAAAAGAATTAAAAGTGGTAGAGGTCATCTCAAACCATTACCATTGTCTTTTTAATATGAGGAATATTTTAGCGCTAGATTTTATAAATCTAACCATGTCTTTAGGTTGATAATTTTATATATAGTGGGATACCACTAATAACGGTCTATCACACAGGTTTGTGGTAAACTACTTCTTTATTAGGAAGCGTTTTACCTTAAATATAAAACTTTTTAATGCAAATTCAAATTTAGTCAATCCCAAATGCGAAAACAAGATGAAAAAAAAAACGAAAAAGAAAATAACACTACCGGTCTGGGGACTACGACCTACTGCACACCCATAAGACCATTAATACGCATTAATTTCAGAAGTCAACTTCTAATTTTCTTAGCAGAAACACTCTCCACCTCTTCTTTGCATTTCAAAGTTGGAGGGGAAAAAAGTAGTATTAGTTAATATTCTTTCTCACGAATATCTTTTGCAACTTGGAAATGGAAAAATTGCCAAATCCCTAACTTTCTTCGGCATGTTGGATGGAGGAAACAGAAATAAATCTAATACGGTCTTTGCCTGAACTCTAATCAGTTAGTAAATTGCAAGTTAAACTTTTGTATGTATGATTTTCTCAAAGTTGATTTGCAAATTGGAAAGTTAAACAAGATTACATAAGAAGATAATGATGATAAACTTGTTCGCACCTAAAAATTCTATAGCAAATTAAACCTTCGAAAGTATATGTGACGACTTGACTGGTCGTTTTGAGTATCTGCACTTCGCTTGGTATTTTAAGGGCTCGAGTATCTTCGCATGATGTATTATGACTTGCATAAATCGTCAGTATTGGTTTTCAAGTTATCCGAAATTAATTTGGAAGAATGAACTTCAAGAGTTAGAGTACTAAGTTGGAAGAGTTGACCAAGTTTGGCTTTTTAGCATTTGACCTCGGAATGGAGTTTTGTCAGTTCCATTAGCTTCGTTGGGTGATTTTGGACTTAGGAGCGCATCCGGATTGTGATTTGGAGGTCCGTAGTTGAATTTAACTCGAAATGGCGAAAGTTGAATTTTTGGGGAATTTGACCAGGAGTGGACTTTTTGATATAGGGGTCGGATTCCAATTCCGGAAGTTGTAATAGGTCCGTAATGTCAAATGTGACTCGTGTGCGAATTTTGAGGTCAATCGGAGGTGATTTGATAGGTTTCGGCATCGGTTGTGGAAGTTGAAATTTCAAAATTCATTGATTTCGGCTTGAGGTGTGATTCATCGTTTCGAGGTTGCCATATGAGATTTGAAGATTCGAGTAGGTTCGTCTTGTCATATGGAACTTGTCTGCAAAGTTTGGCACCATTTGGAGTTGATTTGATGGGGTTCGAACGCTCGGTTGCGATTATAAAAGTTTTTGAAATTTAGTTTGATTTTCATGCGTTTTGTCGTCCGATTTGTGGTTTTAGAAGTTATTTTGATGATTTGAGCGCGCGATCGAGTTCGTATTGTGTTTTTAGACTTGTGTGCATATTTGATTTGGAGCCCCGAGGGTTCGGGTGAGTTTCAGATTGGTTTCGGAATGATTTTTCATAGTTTCAGATTGCTGGTTTCTGGTGTCTGGTGCTCTCTTTTGCGATCGCGTAGCTTCAGTCGCGATCGCATAGTGTTCTGCTGGTCTGCCCCTTTTTCCTTCATCGCGTTCGCATAGTACCTCTCGCGATCGCGAAGGTCTGCTTTCTTCTTCTTCACGTTCGCATCTGTTCACTCGCATTTGCGTAGTAGAAATTAGGAGATGGGGGCAGTTTGCTATTTCCTTTTCGCGTTCGCATCAATTGCCCCGCGTTCGCGTAAGCTCCTACCCAGTGTTCATCGCGTTCACGTTCTTTTACTCGCAATCGCGAAGGGTATTTCTTGATAGTCTTAATTCTCTTCTCCGCGATCGTGACCCAATCTCCATGATCGCTATGCATAAACCCCTGGGCAGATAGAATATAATCCCAAATCGAGGGTTAGCCATTTTTATCATTTTGGGAGTTGTAGACCTCGGCTTTGGGAGATTTTTTGTGGGTTTTTTCAAGCAAATCATCGAGGTAAGTGTTCTCCACCTGAATCTTATCATATTTCATGAATCCATTCCTATTCTCATCATCTAATTAGTGAATTAAGTTGGGGATTTGGGAAAAATTGGTGAAACCTTTCAAAAATGTAAAATCATGATTTGAAGGACGAATTGGTATCGGAACTTGATAATTTTGGTATTTCTAAACTCGTATCGGAGTAGGTGTATGGGTTTTGTAACTTTTATCGGATTTCGAGGTGCGGGTCTGGGAAGTTGACTTTTGTTGACTTTAAGGAATTGAATAAAAATCACAGCTTTATTAATTGGAATTATTTCTTTTTGCATTGTGTGATGTATTCAAGTGGTCTTGGGCTAGATTGAGATGAGCGGAGGTGAATTTGTAAAGAAAAGGCGAAAATTGAGTGTTGAGTTAGTCGAATTGAGGTAAGTATTTTGCCTAGCTTTGTTGAAGGAATGTTTTCTCCTATTTGCCATTGTTTGCCACATGCGGAGGTGATACATATAGGAGGTGACGAGCGTATATGTATGTGCCAGGGTTAATCATACGGGGGGGGTGGGGTGGATTATGTTATGCTTGTGTTTGTAGAATTTTGTGACATTCTGTTAAATGCCTTACTTGACTCTTAGATATTAATGACATAATATTAAATGATAGATATCAAGACTTAGTTTGTTAACACTTGATCAATTGGATGGAAATTGTAAGAATACATTAATGTGTCTACTACGGCCATCTCTATGCGAAATCATCACCACATTACTATAAACGATATTCTTGAGATGCTAGACTCTATACTTGTGTTATGGATCATTTATGAGATTTGTGGAAGTATTGGAATAATATGGTTCTTGAGGATTATTGAACCATTGTTGACTTAGAAAGTTGTGATTGGGAATTATTTGGAATATCCGTTGAAAATACTCTCCTTGATATCATTTATGCTTCCTGCTTTGTTTGTCCTTGTTTCATATATGCTTGGCAAGGAAGAGTGTAAAGCACGAAGGGTGATGTCGTTCCACATCATTGAGAGTAAAAGCACGAAGGGTGATGTCGTGCCACATTATTGAGAGTAAAAGCACGAAGGGTAATGCTGCGCCACATTATTGAGAGTAAAAGCACGAAGGGTAATGCCGTGCCATATCATTTTAGAGTAAAAGCACGAAGGGTGATGCCGTTCCATATCATTTGAGAGTAAAAGCACGAAGGGTGATGACGTGCCATTTCATTTATATTGTTATGCTTGTATGTTATTATGAGGTCATGGCCCGAAGGGTGTCTCCGTGCAAGTGAGGATGATGGACATGCATTATGATGTGATATCTATTTTCCGTGTATACGTTTGTGCCCTTACCTTGAGCTGTTATTGTTGTATTTACGTGTTTTGTGTAACTTGTTGTTATTGTACTGTACTTGACCTTTATCTCAATTGTTGTTGCATTGTCCATGTCTTTTACTTGCTTAAATTGCGAATGCTGTGTCTACTTCGTGCTTTTATAATTATACTCATGTTGTATCTATTCTGTGGCGCTTTAGTTTAAGCCTTTCACCATGCTAGCTATTCATACCCTTACTTGTTAACTTGCGAAGATCATGTGTTTCCGTCTTAATTGTTATAATTGTACTTAGGCCTCTAATATGCTAGTTAAATGAAATTGACATTACTTACTTTCCAATTGTTGTTATTACTCATGTGCTTTCCGTCTAGTTCTTTATTGTTGCCCACATGTATATCCCTGTCCATTGTTATTATTTGTGTATTCCCTACTTTGGAATTCTTGTCATTGCATTTCTGTCATATGGTGGGGTCTGTTATATTCATTTGGAAGGATGAGTTGAACGCACGAAGGATGTTGTCATGCTAATTGAATTGTTACATAATTTATTTATACATGGTGAGGGTGTGATAAAAACACGAAGGGTGTTACCGTGCCATGTGTTTTGACAGTTGACATTTTGGACATATATCTCATACCAGGAAAGATCGTAAATATTGGTTCTTTTGTAATTATTGACTGTCTCGCCGAGTTGTTTATGTTATTTTTATCTGTTATGCTTCGAACGGCTTTTACTGTTAATCTAATGTACAGGTATAATAGTAAGCATTTTTTAACTCAAAACCCCGTCACTACTTCGACGAGGTTAGACAAAATACTTACCAGTACATGGGGTCGGTTGTATTGATACTGTACTTCTGCACGTCTCGTGCAGATTTTGGAGTGGAGCAGCTGGTGATGTCGGGTGTTGATCTCAGAAGATGTTCGTGCGTTTGGTTAAAGCTGCCACTTGTCCTCGGTAGTTTAGATTATTGCTAATCTGTTTATGTAACTTTCAAATAGAACGTGTATTTATTTGTATCGGTTTTGAAATTTCAAATCTTAAAAACTAATGACTTGTACTACCAGTTCTTGGGTAAATTTGTGAAAGTTCAAATAAATTCTAACTTTCTTTTTCTATAAGTTATTTGGTTTGTTTCTTTTGATTAATTGGCTTACTTAGCGGGTCAAGTTAGGTGCCATCACGACCAGTGATTTTTGGGTCGTGACAGTATAATCTAGAATACCAAAAAAGACAAAAAGAAAAAAGAAACTTTACCAACAGAAAAATCAGTTGATAAGTTGCCATAATCGGTTGGCAAACGTGTTATTAACTAATTATTAATGAATTTATATTCATCCCTAAAGACTTTTACCTATATAATAAGTGAAGTTTTTGTGTATCACGAACGGCATTTTGGTAAATATTCAATCATTTTGACTAATTTACTAATTCCCTTTGTTCATTCTTCCAAAGAGACATGTCAACTATATAATAAGTGAAGCTATTGAATACGACGAATGGCATCTTCGTAAATATTCAATATTTTCGACTAAATTACTAATTCCCTTTTTTTTATTCTTCTAAAGACGCATGTCACTATGTATGTTTTGAAGTTAACAAGGACCTTCTCCGATATTCACATATTACAGCAAGTTCCACCTTTGATCTCTTAATTCCACTCTTCTGTATTTTATTTCCTTCCCCCCCCCCCCCCAAACCCCCCCCCCCCCTTTTTTTTTTTTTTTGCAAATTCTCCATTTGTGATTTCTAATTTGCTATCCTCTATTTCATTCGTTACTTTTGTAAGCTTTCCCCTGCTTTTCCTTTCTTGTGTTGGTGATATTTACGAATGAGTCTATGTGTCCGTTGCCAAATTAAAATTACCATTGGGCAATATAAATCGGTTGGTAAAAAGAACCAGACCCCTCGGCGATTTTAATTAAGACTATATTGCCAACATTTCCTTTTGTAAATTTACCAACCAAAATTGGTGTAAAAAATTAACAACCAAAATTCGGTTGCTTCTGTTGACAATCTACTGACGGGTAGAAAATTTGTTGGTAGTTCTATCGTTTAATAATGTTAAATACTCTATTGTTTTAGTCTATCTTCTTGATAAAGACATAGCAATTAATCTGCAAGCACAGAGAACTCATCCTCTAATTTTTTTTGAAAATGAAATGACATGCATTATATGTTAATTTAAAGTATATAGATATCTTCATACGTTCTAATGATAGCTTGAAGTTTACTTACTATGAAAAATCCCACTTATACAAATATATTTACCATGCGTGTTTATGTAAGACAAATATCTTATCTAATTAATTTTGTGTAAATATTGAGTACATATAATTTTTTACGGATCTCTATGACATATTAGTTGATGTATTTAATTTCTTACACCTTCTCCGTCTAGCTTATTCTTCAATCTTATAAAACTCTCCCGCAAAGTAAACAAAATACTCCACACAAAAGCGGCGTTCTAACTTCTCGAAAGAATTTATTTACCAATCATTAGCCATGGCATTATTAATTAATAATGGAAAGAAGGAAAGGAATATTAAACGGCCATCACAAAAGGAAAATAAAGAAAGGCAGTTTTGCATTCTGTATAGTATGCTGACTTTCTTAACCCACGTTCTGGTTCAAAGTAAGTGATTTTTTGGTATTTGACATATTTCTTAAGAAAATACTAACTCCTAGAGAAAAAAGGTATTTTAACTAAATTATTCTTAATTAAAATTTGTATATTGTTAACTTGACACCTTGGAATATGAAAATAAGGGAAAATTTTAGAAAAATAAAGTAAATGCCTTCTTGATAATGTAAAGAATACTTATTTTGCACCAAAATAAAGAGGTAAAAAAGTTACTTATTATGGACAAGAGGAAGTATGTATCTATCTATATCTATATCTATCTATATTATTATAAAAGTGGAATGTAATGGCCTGACAGGTCGTTTTGTGAAGAGAATGAAAAGAGAATAAATTTTGAAAATTTTCTGTGTGTATTTCTCTGCACAGTGTAAACTATTTGTACAAAAGAGTAGAATCTAGTCTGAACAAACTTTGCCAAGTGGCAGTATTTTACTAGCCTATTCCTAAAAAATTATTGTTACAAATTCTGTAACAGACAAAAAAAATATTTACAAAAGAATGATTCTATCTACTATGTAAAATATCTCTTTCTATCTTCTAGGTTTGTCTTAGAATGAGCCAATGGAATAATTGAAGTTTTAAGGCCCATTTGATGTAGAACTAAGTCCAAAACAAAGGAGGCTCATTTAGAATTGAGACCAAATCCAAAAAGGTCTGACCCATCCTTTCCTTAAGATATACACCCTTCTCAGACACAAATCAAAATATAAGTAACCTAGCCGATTTTGTCTCCATTATCTTTCTTCATACTTTCATCGGAGAATTCAAGAGAAGCTTCATTTTCATTTCTAACACCAACACCCCTCCCTCAAGTTGGAGGGGGTTGAAAGGACACCCAACTTGTGCAAAAGATGATGAAGAATCGGTCCAGTGAGAGACTTGGTGAACAGATCTGCGAGCTGAGAAGAGGAGCGAACATATGAGAGTGAAATTAGGCTGGCGAGGAGCTGCTGTCTGACGAATGACAGTCTAGTTCGACATGTTTAGTTCTTTCGTGAAAAATAGGGTTTTTTCACGATATGAATAGCCACCTGACTGTCCGAATGAAGAGGAACATGAAGTGAAATTGGGATAGAAAGATCATCAAATAAGCATACCTACCAAGTGAGCTCAGCCACAACTCGTCGCATTGAATGATATTCAGCTTCTGCCAAACTGAGAGAAATGGATGTTTCTTTTTATTTCCATGAAATTGGGGATGAGCCAAGAGAGATGTAGAAGCCACTAAAGGATTTGCGTGAATTAGGGCAAGTGGCCCAATCGGAATCATAAAATGCAAGGAGCTGGTATGAAGGTGAGGAAGACATAAAGAGCCCAAGTCCAGGATCCTTCAATAAATAGCGGAGGACACGAAGTGCAACATTAAGATTAGGCTGTCTAGGATCCTGCATTTACTGGCTAAGGTGTTGTACAGTGTAGGATAAATCCGGTCTTGTATGTGTCAAGTAATTTAGCTTGCCCGACAAATGGCGATACAAGGTCGGATCAGGGATAGAGTCACCAGTCTGAGCAAGTAGGTGAGAAGATGGTCAAGAGGGCAAAAAACAGGCGACTTGTGGAGAGAATCAAATTCCTACAGTAAATCAAGGGTGAACTTCTGCTGAGACAGAATCAAACCATGAGACTCTCGTAGAACTTCCATTCCCAAAAAATAATGTAAGTGTCAAAGATCCTTGATTCTGAACTCCTGATGTAAAAATTCTTTCAATTAAGTCAATTCCTTTGTATCATTCCCTGTTAGTAATATATCATCGACATATACTGCCAAAATAGATATAGATGAATCTCTCCGTTTAAAAAATAAAGAATAATCGTTCAATGAATGTGTGTATCCCTTGAAATTAAGAGCAGTAGTAAACTTAGAATACCATTGCCTAGAAGCTTGATGAAGTCCATAAATGGACTTCTTCAACTTACAAACATGGTTAGGAGAAGGTCGTGTAAAGCTAACTGGGAATTTTATATAGACTTCTTCGTTTAAATCACCATGTAAGAACGAATTGTTCACATCCAATTGATAAAGACCCCAACTTTTCTTAACTACAACAGCTAAAATGCATCTGATGGTGGTTATCTTGACCACGGGGAAAAGGTCTCATTGAAGTCTATCCCCTATATCCGTATATCACCTCTTACTACTAACCTAACCTTTATCCTTTCCACACTACCATCTAATCGTTTCTTCACCTTGTAGACCCATTTGCAAGGTAAAGCCTTTTTACATGGGGGTAATTCTATGACTTCCCAATTTTTATTGAGCTCAAGAGCAGCAATTTTCTATTCCATGGCTTCCTGCCACCCTGGGTGATGTGCAGCCTGTGAATAACTAATAGGTTCATGCATATTATATAGAGAATTGAGCATATGTTGATTAGTGTTGGAAAAATTACTAAAGGATAATGATTGAGGATAGACTGGGGCAAGAAAACATGTATTACTCACATCTGAGAGATGAAAAGCATTACAAATGTAATCCTTGAGGTATGTAGGAGGATTGTGAGGCATGGTAGATTTTCTAATTAGAGTATCTACCATAGGTTGAGAAACATGTGAAGACAGTAAAGGAAAAAGGGATACTAGAAGAGGAGCGACCTGGTGATGAGCCAATTGGTAATGCGTTGTTAGGGAATAGAGTTGTACCAGGGTAAGAAGTAGGAGAAGAAACAGTAGGGGTAAGAGAAGGAGTAGATGTAGAGTGTTGGTTGTCAAATGAAACCAAAGGTGAGGAGGAGTCTAAGTTTAAGGGAAATGAATTGTTCAATGTGGCTGTTGGCAGATAAGAAGCCCCTATAGATTCAGATTTGATAGAAGCAAATGGAAAAATTCCTCATAAAATATTACATCTCTAGAAACAAAGACCTTTAATGTCTTCAGATCAACCACCTTATAACCCTTTTTGCCATGTGGATAGCCTAGAAACACACAAGGAACATCCCTTGAGTCAAATTTGGATCTATGTCTTGAAAGGGTGGAGGCAAAGTATAGACAACCAAAACATCTTAAATTAGAATAACTAGGTTTGGTTTGAAAAGGAACTTCATAAGGAGTCTTGAAATTTAATACTTTAGAAGGGTATCTATTGATCATATAAGTGGTTGTGAGTAGGCAGTCCCCCCAAAATGATATAGGTAAATGAGATTGAAATAATAGAGTTCTAGATGTCTCTAGTAAATGCCTATATTTTCTCTCCACAACTCCATTCTGTTGTGGAGTGGACACACAACTGGTTTGATGTATAATCCCTTGGGAAAGAAAAAACTTGTTTGAACAATTCCAGAACCCAATTCAGAAGCATTATCTGATCTGATTATATTAACTTTTGTATGAAATTGCCTCTGTACCATTATTAAATAAGATTTCAACACAATGAAAGCATTGGACTTGTTACTTAGTAAGTAGGTCCAAGTCCCTCTACTGTAATCATCAACTATAGTGAGGAAATATTTATAACCATCATAGGTAGGATCCTTGTAAGGTCCCCAAATATCCACATGGATTAGTTCAAAGATCTTTTTGGTTGATATAGAATTTGAAGGAAAAAGAAGCTTGGATTTTCTAGCCATAGGACAAATAAGATAAGGAGTAGAATGAGTAAAGCATGAAGGAACAGAAACACCAGAAATTTTCTTCATATTACTCAAAGGCATATGACCTAACCTATAATACCATAACTTTCCTTTTACATAGGAATTAGAAAAAGCAAAACAAAAATTAAAAACTGGAACAGAATGTAAACTCTGCCTAGGTACAAAAGTACTAGACTTAGGGAAACTTTTAAAAACTGGGGCTGCATGTCTTGACTTGAGAATGAAGAGTCCTCCTGTCTCCTGACCAATCTACAGAGGGATCTTCAGTGAAGGGCCCGACAGCAGAAAACAAGAATCAGGAGTGAAAATAATATACTATTGGAGTTGTTTGCACAACTTGTGCACAAACAACAAATTGAATCTAAAGGAAGGCACATACAGTACATTGTGCAAAACTAGATTTAGTAATAATGCAACAGAACTTGAATGTGTAACTTTTACTCTATGTGAATTAGGCGGATTGACTATGACAGGTTTAGGCAAGGCTTTATAGTTAATAAAGAAAATTATGTAAAAAGTCATATGCTCAGTTGCTCCACTATCTAATATCCATGATTCACTATCAATTTGAATGAAACAGGCAAAGGAATTGAAAATTTTGGCTATACCAGCACAACTCAGATTTGCAGAAGCTTCAGAGGTTCCTGCACCTTGTTGTCCTATGTTGACCTGTTGTAGAAGGTGCAATAATTGTGTCACATTTTCCTGGGTAAGTGACTTTTTTCCTGGTACATTAGTATTTCCTTGGATTCCCTCTTCATTTGTGTTGAACACAGCATTTTCCTGCACATTCTCTTGAAACTTCCTCTGCTTAGTGTATTTAAAATCCGCAGGAAATCCATGAATCCTATAGCATTTATCAATAGTATGCTCAGGTTTTTTGTAGTAAGTACATATTCCAGCATTCTTTCTAGGATCAAAACTTCCCTTCTGTCCTTTATTTTCATTGAACCTTCTTCAATTTCCCTGCTGGTTTGTAGCAAGGAAAGATCCCGATTCTCCTGGATATGCAGGAGCAGCATGAATCTCCTTCTGCTTCTCATCCAGTATCACCAGTGAATAAGCTTGTCCCATGGAAGGTAGGGTAAAGACAACAATATATTGCTCTTAACACCTATGAATATGTCATTCAAACCCATCAAAAACTGCAACAATCTTTCATCCTGATGTGCCTTAGAATTCTTCAACTTAGCTCCACATTCACATTCACAAACACATGCTGAGAAAGTGTTCAAGGCATCAAGCTCATCCCATAAGCTTTTCATCTTAGTAAAATAGGTTGATACACTAGAATTACCTTGAACCACAACATTAAGTTCCTTTTGTAACTAAAATAACTTAGCTCCATTAGTTTGTCCAAATCTATCTTCCAAATCACTCCACAAGTCCTTGGCACTTTGAGAGTAAAGAACACTCTCCCCTATCTCTTTAGATAGAGAATTGAGTAGCCATGATAATACCATGTCATTGTACCTTGCCAAGTCTTTTGAAGTACAGAATCAGCTTGTGGAATAGTAAGAATTCCATCAATAAAACCCAGCTTATTTTTTGCAGATAAAGCATTTACTAGAGCTCTTCTCCATCCACCATAGCTTCTTTTATCAAAAATTGTGGACACAAGATTCATCCTTGAATAATCTAAGGGATGAAGATATTAGGGATGTGATGAATCAACCACTCCACTCATAACTGAAGCTGCTAGTACAACATGGTCGACTCTGTGGAAGTGGCTGATGCTCGAATATATGGAGTCTGTTCAGTGGTACTCATAGCAAAAAAGAAGAAAGCAAAAAAAAATAGCAAAATCGTCGAAGGATCACGAAAAAAATAAAGCAGTTCAAGCCTGCTCTGATACCATGAAGAGAATGAAAAGAGAATAAATTTTGGAATTTTTTTGTGTGTATTTCTCTACAGTGTAAACTATTTATACAAAAGAATAGAATCTATTCTAAACAAACTTTGCCAAGTGGCAGTATTTTACTTGCCTATTCCTAACATCTATTGTAACAAATTTTGTAACAGACTAAAAGAATATTTACAAAAGAATGATTCTATCTACTATGTAAAATATCTCTTTCTATATTCTGGGTTTGTCTTAGAATGGGCCAATGGAATAACTGAAGCTTTAAGGCCCATTTGATGTAGAACTAAGTCCAAAATAAAGGAGGCCCATTTAGAGTTGAGACCAAGTCCAAAAATGTCTGACCCATCCTTTCCTTATGGTATACACCCTTCTCAGACACAAATCAAAACATAAGTAACCTAGCCGATTTTGTCTCCATTGTATTTCTTCATACTTTCATCGGAGAATTTGATAGAAGCTTCATTTTTGTTTCTAATACCAACATTTTGCTTTCTAGATCCCCTTTATCCTCATTAAGACTCCCCGTATGTGCTTTTACTGTTTTATGACTTGCGGGATGGTTAGTACGGGTTTTGGAAGGGTTCGGATTGAAATCGAAATACTTAGTTCTTTAATATTGGCTTAAAATGGTTAAGTTTGACTTGAGTCAACATTTTGAGTAAACGACCTTGGAACTGGTATTTGACGGTCCTAATAGGTTCGTATG
Source organism: Nicotiana sylvestris (assembly GCF_000393655.2). NCBI lineage: Eukaryota > Viridiplantae > Streptophyta > Magnoliopsida > Solanales > Solanaceae > Nicotiana > Nicotiana sylvestris. Next base: position 111,115,222 of record NC_091064.1, read on the forward strand.
ATGATTTTGGACTTGGGCATATGTTTGGATCAGGTTTTGGATGACCTGGGAGCGTTTCGGTGCTTAATATTGAAAGTTGGCACATTGAAGATTTTTCAAGTTCTTTAAATTTGGATTGAAGTAGAATTTGGTGTTGTCGAGGTCCGGTTGGGATTTTGAGCCTGGGAATAGCTCTGTATGGTCATTTGTGACTTGCACGCAAAATTTGGCTTCATTCTGAGTTGATTTGATAGGAATCGGACGCCCGAAAGTATTTCTAGAAGTTTTTGAGTTTCATAATTTGATTCATGCGTTGTGCCATCCGATTCATATTTATAGATATTATTTTGATGATTTGATTGCACGAGTGGGTCCATATTATGTTGTTGGATGTGTGAGTGTTATTGGATAGGGTCCCTGGGGCCCCGAATGCGAAACAGATTGAAATCGAACTCAAAAATTTGCATGAGGGACTGTTGGTGCACCAGTTTTGGTGTGTCCGCACCTGCGTGATTTTGGCCGCAGGTACGAGCTCGTAGGTGCGAGATTTTGATACCAGAATCAGCAAGGGATTGTGTGGTCAGTGGTCCGCAGGAGTGAAGGGAGTTCCATAGAAGCGGCCTCATTTCAGCGATGACAGGGCCGCAGATGCGAACTAGCCATGCATAGGTCATAGGTGCGATAGGCCTTCCGCAGAAGCATGTTCTCAGAAGCGAAAGCCCGTCCGCAGAAGCGAAGGGAGGCATCCTGGTCTAGGACCATAGCTACGATGGATTTTTTATAGGTGTGGTATAGCAGGTGCGCCCCAGGATCCGCAAAAACGAAAATCGATAGGGCAGTGAGGTTCATTTAATATCGGGACTTAGGCTATTTTGGTTCATTTCTTGGATGATTTTAGAGCTATTTGAAGAGGGGTTTTCACCTAGCACTTTTATGTAAGTAATTTCTATACAAGATGAGTTTAATACATGCATTTTGGGTAGATTCTTAACACATAGATTGTAGAAATTGTGGGTTTAGTTGAAAAACCTAGGGTTTCAATAAAAATGGGATTAAACTACGAAAATGATTTAGAGGTTTGAGTGGTGCTCCTTCTGGGTGCAGTGGTTAGTTCGTGAGGGGTCAGTCTAGCAGGCCCACATATCCAACACCGACGCCTCCTCGGGGTGCTCCAGTGTGGCCCTATTTTAGTGCCATTTCATAGAGCTTCTATCAACCACAAGCTATTCAAAGTTCCTCCAGTGGGAGTTCAGGTCCCCATAGTAAGACTTAGGGTCAGTCATTTTCGACACCGAGAGGTTGTTTCGAGTGCGGGGATCTTGGTCATATAAAGAAATTCCGCCCCATCCTTCAGGGCAAGGCAGTACAACATGGTCATCAGCCTATGATTACAGCTCCAGCTACCACAACAGTCGTCCGACCACCCAAAGGAGGAGGGAAGGTGGGTAGAGGCCGTCCTAAAGGTGGAGGCCAATTAGGTGGTGCTCCGGCTAGGTTCTATGCTTTTCCAACCAAACCAGATGCAGTAGCCTTAGATGTCGTGATCATATGTATTATTTCTATCTGCAGTAGGGATGCTTCGGTACTATTTGATTTAGCGTCTACATATTCATATGTTTTATCTCTATTTGCTCATATTCTAGGTGTTTCTCGCGAGTCCTTGGGTACTCATGTATATGTGTCCACGCTAGTGGGAGAAACTTTTATTGTGGATTGGATCTACCGGTCTTGTATCATGACTTTCTGTGGATATGATACTAGAGCGGATCTTCTGTTGCTCGATATGACCGACTTTAAGGTCATCCTAGGCATGAACTGGTTGTTTTCATATCATGCCATCCTTGATTTCCATGCCAAGACTATTACCTTAGCGATGCTAGAGTTTCCTAGATTAGAGTGGAAAGGTTCATGTGTCAGTGCATCTAGTCAGGTTATCTCTTTTCTGAAGGCTTGACACATGGACGAGAACGATTGTTTGGCTTATCTAGCTTATGTTCGAGATACTACTACAGAGACTCATGCGATATATTTAGTGCCCATGGTCCGGGAGTTCTCTGATGTGTTTCTTTCTGATCTATCAGGCACACCGCCAGATCGTGATATCAATTTCTGTATTGATTTGGCTCCAGGTACCCAGCCTATCTTTATTCTACCGTACCGCATGGCTCAAAAAGAGCTAAAAGAGTTGAAAGAACAGCTTGAGGAGTTGCTAGCAAAGGGGTTCGTTAGACCGAGTGTGTTGCCTTGGGGTGCACCGATGTTGTTCGTGAAGAAGAAAAATGAGACTATGCGGATATGTATTGATTACCTCTAGTTGAACAAAGTTACCATTAATAACAAGTACCTGCTGTCGCATATTGATGATTTGTTTGACCAATTGCAGGGTGCCAGGGTGTTCTGTAAGATCGACTTGAGATCGGGGTATCATTAGTTGATGATTCGTGATTCAGATGTTCTACAGACAGCCTTTCGGACTAGATATGGCCACTATGAGTTTCTAGTGATGTCCTTCGACTTGACCAATGCCCCAGCGACATTTATAGATTTGATGAACCCGGTATTCAGGCCATATATTGACTCATTTTTCATTGTCTTAATTGATGACATATTGATCTACTCACGTAGGATGGAGGAGCACGAGCAACACTTGATAGTGGTGCTTCAAACCTTGCAGGAACAGAAGCTATATGCTAAGTTTTCCAAGTGTGAGTTCTGGTTAGATTCTGTGGCATTCTTGGGTCATGTTGTATAGGGCGAGGGTATTAAGGTAGATCCCGGAAGATCGAGGTAGTTCATAGTTGGCCTCGTCCTACCATAGCGACCGAGATCAGGAGCTTCTTGGGGTTAGTAGGTTATTATCGTCGGTTTGTGGAGGTTTTCTCATCTATTGCAACACCTTTGACTAGATTGACCCATAAAGGTGCTCCGTTCCGATGGTCTGATAAATGCGAGGCGAGCTTTCAGAAGCTCAAGACCATATTGACTACAACACTGTTGTTAGTGTTGCCTTCTGGTTTGGGGATGTATACTGTGTATTGCGACGCTTCACACGTTAGCCTTGGTTGTGTATTGATGCAGGAGAGACGAGTTATTGCATATGCTTCACGTCAGCTGAAGCCCCATGAGAAGAACTACCCCGTGCATGATTTGGTGTTGGTCGTGATAGTTTATGTCACTACCCATTTTCTGAATAAGTTGAGACCGGAACCCAGTCGCTAAATTTGACCGAGCAAACCATCTGTGCTTATCAAATCTATTATAACTTCAAACTTTGTATGCAACAAGGTAACACTTTAACCAAATACTTTGATTAATTTGAATATCTAAAATAAATCAACTCCAAAATTTTATTCATAGTAACCATTGAAATACTGCTAAGTTATTATCAAGAACAACTTAATCTTAACCCTTCGACCATGTCTATAAAGCCTCTACTGATAAACTGATGCGCTTCTCAGGACATGAGATTTCTTGGCCAGTTCTATAAGTAAACAAAGAAATAGCTAAATAATGATGACTCAAAGGAGTACTCTGTGAACAAACGCGGAGCTCACCAATAGTAGTAGAAGTGAGGGAAGTCATAACCCGTAGCCTGCTCACCAGCAAAATCAGTTCCTACGTTGTACCGCAGACCAATATAGGTTCCTAAAAGAGAACATCAGTACCATCCGTTGTACTCAGTGAGTCTCAACGACAGGGGACTAAACTTTAATAAAATATACATTACGAGAAAAGATTCTAAATACATGGAAAAGATAAAGCTTCTAAGACAAATTCTAAAATAATTGCATAATTATAGTTTATGAATATTCTAAAAGAAATTATTTTCTTTATGATAAAAAAAAATACTTCACTTTGTACTTCGGGAGTTCCAACTATCCTGACTTATCTATCTTAGTCACCGCGTAATCGGCACGAGTTCGATCCCAACCTGATTGAATAGGGCCAATCCACGAGGTGCCACTTGCTTCATGGTTCTCAGCGCTCATGTACCATACCTTAGCTTGGCTAGGCAAATTCTCAACAACGAGACCCTCGGCTCGTGTGATCCCTACTTTGGCATAAGTAGTTTCAAGAAGTCAACGCCTTGGTCAGGACCCTTGGCCTAGACGATGACCCCTTCTCAGAATAGAGGATACTCCCAAAAAAAATACTTTAATAATAAATTATTCTGTGTGACCTCACTAGGATCTAAATCAACTTCTCAACTTTGTTGACCATTCAAGTCTAAATCTTTTCTGGAACATCCTATACATACTGATACTGGTATCCTTAAATGTAAAGCATAGCATAAGAATGAAATAAACATTCAGAAGAATTTCTAAAGATTCTTGCTTCTTCATAAATTTTCAACATGAAAATTGCATATAAGAATAACACAAAAATATGAAAATTTATGCACATGTATCATAATAAATCATCTAAACGTTTGCTAGAACAATTCTAAGTTAATAGGACCTCACTCGCTCCAATTAAGTACATATAAACTCTTTTAAGCAATTCATCAAACACCTTGTATGCGTGCTTTTGTGAGTTAAACCACTTTAGTAAAGGGTTATATCAACTCACCTCAAAACTCCTTGAGTCAATACTTAGGCCCCAGTCCAAATTATACCCATCAAATAATTGATTCTACAACAACCAGTGCATTTGAATTAGTTTCAAAGTTTTACACCTAAATATGGAACTTACTGTCGATACAGAGGAAAAGACAATTAACTATTCAATTCTTACCTATTACTACTGTAGGGTAATTGACAATATGGAATTTTTATATACCTGAGTTCAAGAATTAGTGATTTGTAAAGAACCCTAGAATCTTTTCGTGGCCTCCGCGTGTAAGCAGCGCTGCCTCTGTTTCGTAGGCTTCTCAAGCCTTTTGCCCTTCTGAAACGTGAAGTACGTTTAGGATTGTATAATCCCTTCGAATAAGGCTTGTGTTCAAGAATTGTATGTTTCTTGCCATTCCAGGCTTTAAGCCTTCTTTTTTATTTATTTTATATTTCTCTTTTTGTTTTGTTTTTCCTTAACTAATAATTAATGATACCCACTTTAAATATTACTGATATTAAAATTATAACATTCCCCTAATTGTATTCAATTCTTTATAAATAAAGAAGTAACTCAAAAATCAATCACAAGGGTTTAAATTTGTAATAGAAGTATAATTTTAAAAAAATCGATATTTAGCGAGTATTTAAACTTCTATAGATTTGAGGAGTGTTACAGTTCATGCTCTTAAGATCTGGAGGCATTATCTTTATGGGGTGTCTTGTGAGGTTTACACCGATCATCACAACATGTAGCATTTATTCAAGCAGAGGGATCTCAACTCGAGGCAACACAGGTGGCTTGAGTTACTAAAGGATTATGATATTACCATCCTTTATCATCCGGGCAAAGTGAATATGGATGCGGATGCCTTGAGTAGAAAGGCTGTGAGTATAGGTAGTTTGGCATTCATTTCAGCAGTGTAGAGGCCATTAGCTTCGGACATTCAGTCCTTGGCTAACAGACTTATGAGGTTGGATATTTCAGAGCCCAACCGAGTTCTTACATGCGTCATCGCTCAGTCTTCATTATTCGAGCAGATTAAGGCTCGTCAGTACGATGATTCACACTTGTTGGTTCTCAGAAAGACGGTACTACAAGGTAGTGCCAAGGAGGTTACTATTAGTGAGGATGGTGTTCTGTGACTCCAGAGCCGTCTATGTGTTCCTAATATTGATGGATTGAGGGGAAAGATTCTACAGGAGGCACACATTTCTCGGTATTCTATTCATCCAGGTGTATGAAGATGTATCATAACCTGAGACAGCATTATTGGTGGTAGCGGATGAAGATAGACATAGTTGAGTATGTAGCGAGGTGCCTGCATTGCCAGCAGGTTAAGTATGAACATCAGAGGCCAGGTGGCCTACTCTAGTAGATGGTTATACCTGAGTGGAAATCTGACCGCATCACTATGGACTTCGTAGTTAGGTTGCCATGGACCTTGAGAAAGTTCGATGCAGTTTGGGTCATTGTCGACAGGTTGACCAAGTCGGCACACTTCATTTCGGTGGTGACTATGTATTCTTTAGAGAGATTGGCCCGGATTGACATTCAGGAGATTGTTCGTTTACATGGTGTGCCTGTTTTCATCATATCATATAGAGGCCCTCCGTTTACTTTGCATTCCTAGAGGGCAGTACAGAGTGAGTTGGGGATCCAGGTAGAACTCAGCATAACCTTTCATCCGCAAACCAACAAGCAGTCATAGCAGACAGTTCAGATCTTTGAGGATATGCTCAGAGCATGTGTGATTGACTTCAGAGGGCAGTGGGATCGATTCTTTCCTTTGGTCGAGTTTGCTTATAACAACAGTTATCTGTCCAACATCAAGATGGCTCCATTTGAGGCTTTGTATGTTCGGCGATGTCATTGTCCCATCTGATGGTTTGAGCCCGGCGAGGCTAGGTTATTTGGTACTGATTTAGTGAAGGGTGCCTTGGAGAAAGTGAAGCTGATTCACGGGTGACTTCGCATTGCACAGTCCAAACAGAAGAGTTACGCAGATCAGAAGGCGTAGGATTTATCATTTATGTTAGGAGAGAAGTTTCTCTTAAAAGTCTGGCCAAGGAAGGAATCATGAGGTTTGGGAAGAAGGGCAAGTTGAGCCCACAGATTATAGGTCCATTTGAGGTGTTGAGATGAGTTGGGGAGGTTTCTTATGAGCTAGCTTGACCTCTCAGTCTATTGGGAGTTCATCCAGTATTCCACGTGTCTATGCTTCAAAAGCATCATGCCGATAGGTCACATATGTTGGACTATAGCACAATTCAGCTAGATGAGAGCCTGGGCTATGGGAAGGAGCCAGTTGCCATTGTTGATAGGCAGGTTTGCCGGTTGAGGTCGAAGAAGATTTCTGTAGTAGAGGTTCAGTGAAAGGGTCTATCAGTCAAGGAGGCGAGTTGGGAGACCGACGAGAACATGCGGAGCTGATATCCACACTTGTTATCACGACCCAAAATCACTAGTCGTAATGACACCTAACTCGACCTGCTAGGTAAGCCAACTAATAGACAATACCAAACCAAATGAAATTATAGGAAGAATAGTGAAGGATTGTCTAAACTTTTACAAATTAACCCAAGAATTGTAGTACAAGTCATGAGCTTCTAAAACTTAGAATTTACAAGCTGATATAAATATTACACGATCTGCTGAAAACTACATAAACAGATTAATAAGATCTAAAGCCACTAACGACAAATGGCTGCTATATCTAGAATGCACAAACATCTTTAGGGTCAGATCCCAATATCACCAGCAGCTTCGCTCCAAAAGTTTGCACACAAAGTGCAGAAGTGCAATATGAGTACAACCGACCCTATGTACTCAGTAAGTATTTTGTCTAACCTCGTCGAAGTAATAATGAGGATTTTTTGTTAAAATATGCTTATTGATAAAGACTGTAATATAAACTAACAATAGAACTATACTATGGTATAGCATAATAGAGTACACGAAACGAATGTAAAAACAATAATAGAGTACTAGAAAAATCACAATTCAACAGGTTCCGATATCTCACCCAATCCTTTCCTTAGAGCGAAAACCGATAAACCACAATAATCACCTTAAAACTTTCATAGTGTGAGAAATATACTCAAGACATCAAATCTAACGGCACGACAACACCCTTCATGCATTTATCTCATCCTAAAGAATTCTGCGTAAAACAGTACTAACCGAATGTCAAATATTCCGGTAACAGAAATGACAAAGTAGGAAATATGTAAGTAGCAATAGTGGACGAGAATGCACATAAGGACATCAATAACAGACTAGGCAGAAAGCATAGAGGTAATGACAATAATTAGGAAAAGGAATGTAACTTCAACTAACTAGCATGGCGGAGGCATGAAGATGGATATGACAAATAAGGAAGAGGACATATTATCTTTATAAGTTAACAAGTAGAGACATTAATGACTAACATGGAAGAAGACCTATACTTAAGTGCAACAAAACATATATGTCATGGATGGAATTATAACAGCAGGAAGTAGGCATGATATTTGTAAGTTAAGCAAGTAGAAAGCATAGGTAACACGACAACAATTGAGATAGAGGATAAATACAGAACAGTGATGACAATCACATAAGAACCATAAATACGACCATAACAACTCAAGGTAAAGACATAAAGTTATCTGCAAGAAAAGGATATCACAACATAATGCATGTCCTCATCCTCACTTGCACGGAAACAACCTTCGTGCCATGAACTTGCAATATAACATGAAAGCATAATAATATAAATGCAATGGCACGGTATCACCCTACGTGCCTTTACTCACATAACATGGCACGACATTGCCCTTCATAATTTTACTCACAAATGATATGGCACGACATCACCCTTTGTGATTTTACTCTCAATAATATGGCACGACATCACCCTTTGTGCTTTTACTCTCAATAATATGGCACGACATTACCCTTCGTGCTTTTAATCTCAATAATATGGCACGACATCACCCTTCGCGCTTTACACTCTCCCTCACACGATAATGTATAAATAATGGCATGGCATCACCCTACGTGCTTTACACTCTTTCTGACCAGGCATATGTATATCAATAACAAACAAAGTAGGAAGCATAAATAACATCAAGGTGAATGTTGAAACGAATATTCCAAATGAATCCCAATCACAACTTTCCAAGGCAACAATAGTTCAATAATCCGCAAGAACCTTATTGTTTAGGTATTCCAACAATTCTAAAAAATGATCCACTACACAAGTATAGAGTCTAGTATCCCAAGAATATCAGCCATTGTAATGTACTAATAATTATGCATAGTGATGACCAAATTAGACATATCAATGTGTTCTCAGGATTTCCATCAAGGTTGATCAAATCATAACAAGCCAAGTCTTAGTTCCTAACAATTAATACTATGATTTTAGTATTTAAGAGTCAAGTAAGGCATGAAACAAGAAGGCCTCGTAATTCTACAAGACACAATTATAAAATAATCTACCCCCAAGCATGATTAACCCCGGCACATACATATACGCTCGACCTCATATATGTATTACCCCCGCATGTAGCAAATAATGTCAAATAGTAGGAAAAATTCCCTCAACAAATTTAGGCAAGACACTTACCTCAATTCGGCTAGCTCAATACTTAATTTAGCTTTTCCTTTACAAATTCACATTCACTCGGCTCAATCTAGCCAAAGACGACTTAAATACATCACATAATAAAAGGGAAAACAATCTCAATTAATAAAGCTGTGATTTTTATATAATTTCTAAAAAGTCAACAAAAGTCATATCCCGGGCCCACCCGGTCAAAACCCAGTCCAAGGATAGGTCTTGACTACCCATAGCCTCACCAGTCCAAATACGTGTTTTGTTTTCAAATCCGAGTCCTATTCGACTCTCAAATCCCAAATTTTTTTAAAATTTTTTTTGATAAAATCCTCAAATTTTTCCTTAGATTTCTCATGAATTTGATGTTAAATCTTATTTAAAATTATGAAATGTAGTTGAGAATTGATTAGAGGTACTTACCCAATGATCTGGTATGAAAATCCCTTCACAAAATCGCCTCTCATCGAAGCTTGGGTTCAAAATATAACAAAATAAAGCTAAGTCTCGGAATTCTTAGCTATATGCAGGCCTCAGATGTCGCATTTGCGATGTGGGGTTCGCAAATGTGAATAATTTGTCGTAGAAGAGGACTAGAAGGCCTCCTGCTGCAGTCTTATTTGCGACCAATACTTCGTAAATACGAAGACTGCTATCTCGCAAAAGCGACATGGGTTCTCGCAAATGTGATGGCTGCTTCACAATTTTGATTGTCGCATTTGCGATAAAAACATCGCAAATGTGATGACACCAGTACCAACACTCAAACATCATGAAAAACCATTCCGAAACCAATCCAACACTCATCCGAGCCCCTGAGGCTCCAAACCAACTATGCACTTAGGTCCAGAAACACAATATGAACTTACCCGCACGGTAAAATCATCAAAATAACCTCTAAAAACATGAATCGGATGTCAAAACACACGTAGATCAAAGTAAACTTCAAGAACTTCTAGAATCGCAATCAAGCGTCCGAACTATATCAAATCAACTCAAAATGGCACCAAATTTTGCAGACAAAATCCATATAATGAAATGAACCTACTCGAAGGTTTAAATCATGCATAACAACCTCAAAACGACAAATCACACCTCAAGTCAAAATTAATGAACTTTGAAACTTCAACTTCTACAACCAATGCCGAAACCTATCAAATCACGTCCACTTGACCTCAAATTTTGCACGCAAGTCACATTTGACATTACGGACCTACCCCAACTTCTGAAATCGGAATCCGATCCTAATATCAAAAAGTCCACTCCCGATCAAACTTCCCAAAAATCCAACTTTCGCCAATGCAAGACTAATTCGACAACGGACCTCCAAATTACAATTCGGACACGCTCCTAAGTCAAAAATCACCCAACAGAGCTAAAGGAACTGAAGAAACTCCATTTCGAGGCCTCAAACTACCGGTGAAATGCAGATGCTCAAAACGACTTGTCGGGTCGTTATATCCTCCACCATTTAAACACACGTTCGTCCTCGAACATTCCAGGAGTCGTCCAAAAGCTATCAAAACATGGTGTAAACTTATTATGCATATACCCGGGGGTGATCCCACGTCACCCTGCTCCATACAAGCCTGCCAACGCAATATAACTAGAGATCTTTATTTCAACCTTGGTCCTTAAACCTTAGAACCCAATATCAAATATCCAGAATTCATTACAAGACCTGAACCTCACGTCTACACACTGTATAATCTTGAACAAGCTGTATTAAGTCATAACCATAACCCCAAGATGTAATCACATGATATACCCCATTACTCAGATACTCACAGTAGGAACTGCCGACCACCATTGCTGCCCAAAGCAAATCTGGTGCCAGTAGCAAACCTCATATCGATTAGAACCTCATTCCAAAACATTCAGACCCTGCCGATTATGAAAGACACATGCATGACCTCTTAACCACCCATCTGATCAATAAGCCAAGAAACTCACTCGTCCGACCAGGGCCATTGCCCAAATCCTCCGCAGAAACATGGTATCATTCCTCCAAGCATTCCTTATCTCAATACGATAATGCAACTCTCAGGTCTAGAAACCTCATCTCAGTCAATACAAGTAGCCCCACCGACAAGTATCAACAATACTCATATGGAGCCCCACACAACACGGTCCCGAACACCAACAAGTAATAATTCAGACATGACAAATAACATTAGGAGAGTTAAATAAGAATATTACTAAACAAGTTAAGCAGGCATGAAAGTTTTAGCAATTTCCTATGAACTATTTTCAACAAGATGAAAGCAAAACTACACGAAGTAAGCATCAGGAGTTACATTTCATCACAGTACTGTTGCGGCGTGCAACCCGATCCTATCATATCAATCCACATAGGGTACCCGCGAGCCATAATACTCGAGCTCACTGATCACATGCGCATCAATATTAAGCACAATAGAGTGCATAAAATATAAATGTGGGAAAATTATTAGGAAACAACAATACTGAGAAGGGAAAGCACATCATGGTGCATTAAGCAAACCAATATCACGAAGGTCATCTCGCCTATAGTGCTATGAAGCCTAAACTGAATCACAATATGCATGCGAAGAACCATGTAACCCTCATAATATGTCATAGAATAAGAGGGAAGCACATGACATAGACCAAGGGGCGAATAACATCTATTCCGCCTAACAATATACCTGAGGTAACAGCTGCGCAGGAGCAAAATAATCCGATCCGATACAGAATACACATCCTCACTAGGCCTATCAATGGGCCCCCAAATCGACGCTGGCCATACCCGAACGGACAAATAGCCCTCCAAAAGTCCACAACGACATACTATAACACATACTATCATCTAGTTAGCTTTGGCTATATTTCACAATCCACACCCATGAATCAATCTGCTTCTGAGAACTCCTAGTCTCCAATCCATAAAACACACGAATCACACTATCTGATCCTAACTCCACCGCCGAAATGCCTAACACATCTCTCGAATACGATCATCCCACGATGAATGCTTCTAAAATTCTTCCGTGCCACATAACAAAATCTGAATCTCAACAGTCGACTAACCAGGCGAGCACCGCAATATCAATGATGCATTCCTAAGTCAAAACACAATGTGCCTTCTGAAATGTACACCCTTCTCAAGCAATACCAAGTAGTAATAGCATCTATCTAGACATCTGAAACCATCCGTGCTGTCTAAGAATTAACGACCTTCCCTTCAAAACTGAACTGTGACCTTGTACATGAAAAACTCAATCCCGATAAGTCAGAAACCTTCTATTTGATCTCATCCCGAAGGAAATCCCAATATGCAACATGTTCCCCACACCAGTAGGAAATATCCACCTCGAACCGTGATAAAATAATCGAGAACTCCTTGAAATCTATTTGCACATAATCAAGCTATCAGAATCGAATCCCTCCAACCCAACCAAGTCATGCAGTTGCCCAAAACCCATGAGCATTGCCACGAAACACCTGTGGAGACTCACCACATTGTAAGTACCCAAAGAACCGATCATATCATTACCATGTTGACCCAATTTACCTTCAAGAGATTCTAGAATAAAAATACACAGCCTTAAGGTCTATAAGTCGCTGCATTCCGTCTTAGCACCCCCAAAGTACTACAATGAGGCACCACTCTGAAGATACCTTTTGTGAATCTAAAGCCTTTTCCTCCATAACTTAGTCTTCCTGTCAATGAAATGCATAATCCACAATGATATAGAAATACCGCGAGCCTCGACACCATCCAATGTAAATCTTAAACTCTAGCCACAACTACTATGCCACCACTTAATCTTCCTGAGTTTGAACTCATCAATGAGGCATGAAAATAAAATTCATCCACAATTAAACAACATGAAAAACCTTTCCACACACTAATAACAAGAGACTGTATACCACATCAAGATAAAAATCAAGCACCCATTAGCCTTTTCTACAACCCAAGCAGATTCTTCTCGTCACCTTCAAATCATCTGAACATAGCCTACAGTCATATCCTACTCGACATTTAGTCATCCAACTGCTCGCCTACCATAAATTCCACTCATAGGGACACTACCGGACGTATAAGTCCAAAAGCACATGCTCACACAATCGAAATCCCCCTGCTCAAGCTGCAATCAAAACCCGGCCTCAAGCCCTCAAAACTGACCCATCATCAGCACACAGAGATCACATCTCGCATCTCATCCATGGACTCACAAGCCGTCGATGCTCTACCGATACCGAGCGCTCACCTGCGCATACGAATGCATGGAAGGAATTCAAAGAGTTACGCTCCAAGATGAATCAATGTCACACGATAAGGAAAGAAAGACGGGAAGTTTATCCTAAATTCCAAGTAGTCTCTCGAAGATAGGCATGGACGCCATCGTACCGATCCGCAAGACTCTGCTAGACATTTGCTCATGACTCGTAGAACCTATGAATCAAGAGCTCTGATACCAACTTGTCACAACACAAAATCACTAGTCGTGATGGCACATAACTTGACCCGCTAGGTTAGCCAACTAATAGACAATACCAAATCAAATGAAATAATAGGAAAAATAATTGAAGGATTATTTGAACTTTTACAAATTAACCCAAGAACTGGTAGTACAAGTCATGAGCTTCTAAGACTAAGAATTTGCAAGCTCATACAAATAATTACACGATCTGTTGAAAACTACATAAACAGATTAATAAGATCTAAAGCCAACAAGGACAAGCTGCAGCTATATCCGGAATGCACGAACATCTTCAGGGTCATCTCCCAACGTCACAAGCATCTCCGCTCTAAAAGTATGCACACAAGGTGCAAAAGTGCAGTATGAGTAAAACCGACCCCATGTACTCAGTAAGTATTTTGTCTAGCCTCGTCGAAGTAGTGACGAGGCTTTTTAGTTTAAAAATGCTTATTGATAAACATTGTAACGTAAACTAACAATAGAACTATACTACGGTATAATAATATAGAGTACACGAAATGAATGTAAAAACAATAATAGAGTACTAGAAAAATCACAATTCAACAGGTTCCGATATCTCACCCAATCCTTTCCTTAGAGCGAAAACCGATAAACCACAATAATCACCTTAAAACTTTTATAGTGTGAGAAATATACTTAAGACATCAAATCCAACGGCACGACAACACCTTTCATGCATTTATCTCATCCTAAAAAATTCTGTGTAAAACAGTACTAACTGAATGCCAAATATTCCGGTAACAGAAATGACAAAGTAGGAAATATGCAAGTAGCAATAGTGGACGAGAATGCACATAAGGACATCAATAATAGACTAGGCAGAAAGCATAGAGGTAATGACAATGATTAGGAAAAGGAATGTAACTTCAACTAACTAGCATGGCGGAGGCATGAAGATGGATATGACAAATAAGGAAGAGGGCATATTATCTTTATAAGTTAATAAGTAGAGACATGAATGACTAACATGGAAGAAGACCTATACTTAAGTGCAACAAAACATATATGTCATGGATGGAATTATAACAGCAGGAAGTAGGCATGATATTTGTAAGTTAAGCAAGTAGAAAGCATAGGTAACACGACAACAAGTGAGATAGAGTATAAAGACAGAACAGTGACGACAATCACATAAGAACCATAAATACGACCATAACAACTCAAGGTAAAGACATGAAGTTATCTACAAGAAAAGGATATCATAACATAATGCATGTCCCTCATCCTCACTTGCACGGAAACAACCTTCGTGCCATGAACTTGCAATATAACATGAAAGCATAATAATATAAATGCAATGGCACGGTATCACCCTATGTGCTTTTACTCACATAACATGGCACGACATCACCCGTCATGTATTTACTCACAAATGATATGGCACGACATCACCCTTCGTGCTTTTACTCTCAATAATATGGCACAACATTGCTTTTACTCTCAATAATATAGCACGACATCACCCTTAGTGTTTTACACTCTCTCTCACATGATAATGTATAAACAATCGCACGACATCACCCTACGTGCTTTACACTCTTCCTTACTAGACATATGTATATCAATGACAAACAAGGCAGGAAGCATAAATAACATCAAGGAGAGTGCTTACACAAATATTCCAAATGAATCCCAATCACAACTTTCCAAGGCAACAATAGTTCAATAATCCACAAAAACCTTATTGTTCAGGTATTCCAACAATCCTCACAAATGATCCACTACACAAGTATAGAGTAGTATCTCAAGAATATCGGTCGTAGAAATGTGTTAGTTATTATGCATAGTGATGACCAAATTAGACACATCAATGTGTTCTCAAGATTTCCATCAAAGTTAATAGAGTCATAACAAGCCAAGTCTTAGTTCCTAACATTTAATACTATGATTTTAGTATCTAAGAGTCAAGTAAGGCATGAAACAAGAAGGTCACGTAATTCTACAGGACAAAATTATAATATAATCTACCCCCGAGCATGATTAACCCCGACACATACATATACGCTCGTCACCTCATATATGTGTCACCCCCGCATGTAGCAAACAATGTCAAATAGTAGGAAAAATTACCTCAACAAAGTTAGGCAAGACACTTGCCTTCAATTCGGCTAACTCAATACTAAATTTAGCTTTTCCTTTACAAATTCACCTCTGCTAGACTCAATCTAGCCAAAGACGACTTAAATACATCACACAATGCAAAGGAAAACAATCTCAATTAATAAAGTTGTGATTTTTATACAATTTCTAAAAAGTCAACAAAAGTCAAACCCTGGGCTCGCCCGATCAAGACCCGGGTCCAAGGGTAGGTCTTGACTACCCATAGTTCCACGAGTCCAAATACATGTTTTGTTTTCAAATCTGAGTCCTATTCGACTCTCAAATCCCAAATTTTTATTTTTCAAAACTTTGACAAAATTCCCAAATATTTCCCTAGATTTCTCGCGAATTTGATGTTAAATCTTATATAAAATTGTGAAATGTAGTTGAAAATTGATTAGAGGTACTTACCCAATAATTTGGTATGAAAATCCCTTTATAAAATCGCCTCTCATCGAAGCAAGGGTTCAAAATATAACAAAATAAAGCTAAGTCTCGAAATTCTCAGCTATATGCAGGCTGCAGATGTCGCCTTTCCAATATGGGGTTCCCAAATGCGAATAATTTGTCGCAAAAGCGGAGTAGAAGGCCTCCTGCTGAAGTCACATTTGCGACCAATACTTCGCAAATGCTAAGGTAGCTATCTCGCAAAATCAACAGGGGTCCTCGCAAAATCTAACTACCACACTTTGCAAATGTGAGGGATTCTTTGCAAATGTGAACTTTCCCCCAGCAACCCTATTTCGCAAATGCGGTGGCTGCTTCGCAGTTGTGATTGTCGCATGTGCGACAAAAATATCGCAAATGCGATGACACCAGTACCAGCACTCAAACATCATGAAAAAATATTCCGAAAGAAATACGAAACTCACCCGAGCCCCCGAGGCTCCAAACCAACCATGCACCCAGGTCCAAAAACATAACACGAACTCGCTCGCACGGTCAAATCATAAAAATAACCTATTAAATCACGAATCGGCCGCCAAAACGCATGAAGAACAAAGTAAACTTCAAGAACTTCTAGAATCGCAACCAAGCATTCGAACCATATCAAATCAACTCCAAATGGCGCCAAATATTGCAGACAAGATCCATATAACAAAACGAACCTAGTCGAAGCTTCAACTCCAAATGGCGCTGATTCCGAAACCTATCAAATCACGTCCACTTGACTTCAAATTTTGCACGCAAGTCACATTTGACATTACGGACCTACTCCAACTTCCAGAATTGAAATCCAACCCTAATATCAAAAAGTTCACTCTCGGTCAAACTTCCAAAAAATCCAACTTTCGCCAATCCAAGACTAATTCGACTACGGACCTCCAAATTAAAATCCGGACGCGCTCCTAAGTCTAAAATCACCCAACAAAGCTAATTAAACTGAAGAAACTCCATTATGAGGCCTCAAACTACTGGCCAAAGTCTAGATGGTCAAAACAACCAGTCGGGCCGTTATACTTGTTCGACACTCTAGGTACGATTCTAGACCCGAGAACGAACGTTTGTTTAAGAGGTGGAGAATGTAACGACCTGACCGGTTTTTTCTTTCTATATTCGCGTGCTGCTAACTAAGACTCCCTGTATATACTTTTATTGTTTTATGACATGTGGGGATAGTTAGTACGGTTTGGAAGGGTTAGAGTTGAAATCGAAACACTTAGTTTCTTAATATTGGCTTAAAATGGTTATGTTTGATTTGAGTTAATATTTTGAGTAAACGACATCGGAGCCGGGATTTGACAGTCCCAATAGGTTTGTATGATGATTTTGGACTTGAGCGTATGTTAGGATCGGGTTTCGGATAAACTAAAAGCGTTTCAGCGCTTAATATTGAAAGTTCGTGCATTTAAGGTTTTTCTAGTTCTTTAATTTTGGATTGAAGTATAATTTGATGTTATTGATGTCCGTTTGGGATTCCAAGCCTGAGAATAGCTCTGTATGGTGATTTATGATGTGCACGCAAAATTTGGCGTCTTTCCGAGTTTATTTGATAGGAATCGGAAGCGCGGAAGTGTTTCTAGATTTTTTTGAGTTTCATAATTTGATCATGTGTTTTGGCATCTGATTCGTATTTCTAAATGTTATTTTGGTATTTTGATCGCGTGAGCGGGTCCGTATTATGTTGTTGGATGTGTGAATATTATTGGATGGGGTCTCGGGGGCCCCGAATGCGAAATGGGTTAGAATCGACTTGAAAACTTTCATGAGGGAATGCTGGTGCACCAGTTCTGGTGCATCTGCACCTGCGTGATTTTGGCTGCAGGTGCGAGCTCGCAGGTGCAAGTTTTTGATCGCAAAAGCGGCCAGTGATTGGGTGGTTAGTGGTCCACAGGAACAAAGGGAGTTTCACAGAAGCGGCCTCGCTTCTGCGATGACAGGGCTGCAGATGCGAAGGGGAGAGGCCAGCCATGTGTGGGTCGCAGGTGCGACATGCCTTCCATGGAAGCGGGTTCAGAAAAGCGAAAGCCCGTCCGCAGAAGTGAAGGGAGGCATAGCCTGGGCTAGGACCGCACCTATGATGGAATTTTCGCAGGTGCAGCGTCATAGGTACGCCCCAGGGTCCGTAGAAGCGACAATCGGTGGGGCAGTGAGGTTCATTTAATGTAGGGACTTAGGCTATTTTGGTTCATTTCTTTCACTTCTTGATGATTTTAGAGCTATTTGAAGAGGTGTTTTCACTTAGCACTTTGAGGTAAGTAATTTCAATATAAGATGAGTTTAATATATTCATTTTGGGTAGATTCTTAACACATTAATTTTAAAAATTGCGGGTTTAGTTGAAAAACTTAGGGTTTGATAAAAATGGGATTAGACCACGAAAATGATTATGGAATTAGGTAAAAATTATATATTTGAGTTCGTGAGGTTATGGGTAACATTTATCTTAAAACATTTCCGGAATACCAGCACGTGGGTCCCGGGATAAATTTTAGGAATCTTCCAATTTGGGTTGGGCAATCACTTTAATAGCTAAATTATGAACTTTTGTGTGTATATTGGTTAATTTATATAATACTCGGCTACTTCGGATTGTTCGGCACCAAGTTGAGGCCTAAACGCAAATTTGTGGGCCGAAAAGAGAGTTTTGAAACGAGGTAAGTCTCTTGCCTAACCTTGTAAGAGGGAATTTAACCCATAAGTATTTTAAATTACTATTTTCTTCTAATTGTGGGGGCTGCGTACGTACGAGGTGACGAGAGTCTGTGCATAGCTGCTAATCATGCTAAGTCCAGATAGTTTTAGGACCCAAATCATGAAATACTTGTATTGTTTGCTCTCTACTTGTTAATTTAAGTGCCTAAATTATGTTGAAACTTGATAAAGGATTCGTAAAGACTGAACTTCACTTACTTTAGATTTTGGCGAATTACTTGACCGTTAATAGAAATTGTGCTTCCTTGTGTATTAGTCTTGTGGTAGATTTTAAATCGGATATTCATAGAGTATTCTCTCTTCTTGTGGAGCGGGCCGAACATCTCAGCAGTATAATAGATGCATTTTATGGTTCGTGCCGCTCGACCCCTTGGCAGTGTACACATTATTCTAGATGGGGTCGTATGACCTCGGCATAAATCGTGCGTGATAATGCTTGGAGCCCAAATACACTTGATAATATTTTTATTACTTGAGAGGTTATAATTTATTTAATGGCTTGAAATTGTTAAAATTAGAATGTGTCAATTGGAGACTTGTAAATTGGCTTTCAGTTAAAGAACCATTTATTCATTGCTGGTTATTATGTTATTATTATTGTTCATGTATTCCATGCCTATTTAGAATTTAAGTATTTTTATTATTGACCTGTAGTAAGTGTCGTTGTCGGACCCTCGTCACTACTTCTTCGAGGTTAGACTAGATACTTACTGGGCACATGTTGTTTATGTACTCACGCTACACTTCTACACTAATCGTGCAGGATCTGAGGCATGTGCATCTAGCAGTCAGTCAGGCGTGCACCCCCGTTACCCCGAGGCATGGTGGTGAGCTGCCTTCTGAGGCCGTCCTGCAGCACCCATAGTCCTCTTTTTTGTATTTAATTTCTGTCTACTCTATTTCAGACAGTGACATAGTGTTTTGTATATTCTACTAGTTGTTCATACCCTTATGACACCGGGTCTTGGGAATATGCGAGTAGACACTTTATGGCTTTTGATATTTATTTTCCGTATCTTGCTCTTTATTGGTTCACGCTTTATTTTTCTACTTTTACACTTCTCATTTACTTAATAAATTAAAATCAACTATTTTGAAAATATTAAAAGAATAAATATATAGCTAGTTCACCGTTGGCTTTCTTAACGGCGACGCTGGACTCCATCACAGCCTATAAGGAAAATTGGGTCATGACATGGAAAACCTTGAATTAAAAGGTTGAATTACCAAAATATCCTTCTAATAACTATATATAAATATCATTTAGTTACTAATATTATGTTAAAAATAATTTGTAATGGGAAAGAAGGCAACCAATTAGACATGTCTATTTCAAAAAGTTGTGATGCTCCAATTTATGACTAACATTTTGAAATTTAAGTTTTAACTGTTAGCAGTTTTAAATTTAAATGACACGTTTGGTTAAAGACTTATTGTACTGTTGCAGCAAATGCCACACAGGTGAGTCATATTTCCTAATGATCTTCGGCCAATATTTCTTCATGAACTAACGTCAGGAATATTGATATTCATTTTTCCCATGTCTTCTATTTTAACTGTAAAAGCAAAAATGATGATAATTATCCATTATATTCGTAGGAGTAGTCTTGTTTATTTCCATTGGTTGAGTTCTAGTGATAAAAAACATCAAAGAGTACAACTTCGACCTCTTCAATAGCCATTATATTCTGGCGCATAGAATTTCCACTTAAAATACTATCCTAAAACCCCTTTGCCTAATCATTCCATTATTAAAAAATTGGTTGTACAATTTGACTCTTTTAATTTATTTTTCGGTATTTAGGGAAGAACGGACAGTATTAATTTTATAAAATAGTGACTTATTTGTTTTACAGGTCATACCAACATGTACGTGGTAGAAGAATCGTAAGAGTACCCAATTAAGAAGGAAAAACAAAAAAATTGATGAAAACAAGCGTTCAACACAAACATCATGTTGACGAAAGGGAGATTCATGAAAGAAAGCAAGTCCAGATAAGTTCTAGATTTTTACTTCTTGAATGTTGTGGATCCCAATTGAAGTTCATAAATCTATACTTTTTCATTTGTTTCTTATTTTGGCCTTTTCAGAATTAGAACATAAAATATTAATATTATACGTTGATATATATATATATATATAACGGTCGAAATATTAGAGCTCGATTTCGAGGACTTAATGGAACCCCAGGGCTCGAATTCGGACAGCATGAAGCAAAGACGAGAGCTGACTAGAAAATGCATGCCTTGAGAGAAAATCGGAGACCCGACATGACCTACATCGAGGGAAATACAATTTCGATGACACTCAAGGAAGAGCGAGAATTTCTCAAGAACACATGGATCAAGGCATAAATTAAAGGATAAGGTCCGTACTAGGTTGTTATACACATGTAGCAATAGAATTTTTTACCATAATTAGGAATGTACTATATTGGGGTTTTCCCCTCCTATATAAAGGGGACCCCAATCATTTGTAAAGCATACATTATTCACTACAATAGAACATTCTACTTTGCTTTTCTCGTGCTCCACAATTGTTCTTGAGCTTTATTGTTTTAACTTTATTGTTCTTACTTTATTTGCTCTTAACTAACCTCGAGGCCCCCGAGATAATCGAGCTCGAGGTCCCCGTCGCTCTAACAATACTGGTTTGGTTCATCAATTCTTCTTATTTAAACTTAATATTACTTGTATATTTACTAGTACTAGAATAAATCACATATCTTTAAAACTACAAATCATCCTTAATTGTTACTCACATTTGCAGGTGAATTCGATATCCTAAGAAAGTACAACATGAAGCTCAACCCGGAGAAATGCTCTTTTGGAGTCAGCTCAGGTAAGTTCTTGGGCTTCATGGTGTCGAACAAGGGGATCGAGATCAACCCGATAAAATCAAAGCCATCGAGGAAATCACCGTAGTGAACAATGTGAAAACTGTACAATGACTGACCGGAAGGATAGCTGCCCTGGGCCAATTTATCTCGAGGTCATCATATCGGAGCCATCATTTCTTTTCCCTACTCAAGAAGAATAACAACTTCGTAGGGACTCCGGAGTGCCAACAAGCCTTGGAAGAATTAAAACGGTATCTCTCGAGCCCACCTCTGCTCTATACTCTGAAGAAGGATGAAACACTCTACTTGTATTTAGCCGTGTCCGAGGTGGTGGTAAGTGGCATATTGGTTCGAGAAGAACAAAGTACGCAATTTCCTGTCTATTATGTGAGTCGGACCCTAGGAGATGCTGAAACCAGGTACCCACATCTGGAAAAGTTAGCTCTTTCATTTATAAACGCATCTAGGAAGTTAAAACCATATTTTCAATGTCATCCTATATGTGTACTGACTACATACCCACTTCGGAATATCTTGCATAAACCCGAATTATCAGGCCAATTGGCCAAATGGGCCATCGAACTTGGGGGTATGATATCGAATATCAACCCCAAACGGCTATCAAGTCTCAAATTTTAGCAGACTTCATAGCCGACATTTCGCCTATCCTCGTACCCGAAGTATAAAAGGAACTCTTTCTAAAAGCGGGTACGTCGTCGGGGGTATGGACCCTCTTCATAGATGGTGCCTCGAATGTGAGAGGATCCGGGCTCGGCGTCATTTTAAAACCGCCTACGGGCAGTGTCATTAGGCAATCTATCAAAACTTCTAAATTAACTAACAATGAGGCCGAATATGAGGCCATGATTGCAGGTCTCGAACTAGCCAAGGGCCTTGGAGAAGAGGTCATCGAGGCAAAACGTGACTTTCTTTTGGTAGTAAACCAAGTAAATGGGAGCTTTGAGGTTCGAGACAATCGAATGCAGAGGTACTTAGAAAAACTACAAGTGAAATTGCATCGCTTCAAGGAATGGACACTGGACCATGTACCTTGAGAACAGAATAGCGAGGTCGATGCACTTGCGAACTTGGGGTCATCGGCTGAAGAAGATGATATCGTCCCGGGGACCATCGTCCAACTATCGAGGTCGGTGGTCTAAGAAGTCCATGTAGAAATTAATTCCACAAGTTTAACATGGGATTGGAGGAATAAGTACATCGACTAATTGAAACACGGGAAGCTTCCCTCGGACCCAAAAGAGTCGAGAGCACTTCAAGCCAGAGCAGCTCGATTCTTGCTCGATAAAAATAGAATTCTGTATAGAATAACCTTCGATGGACCACTGGCAGTGTGCTTGGGACCCGGGGACACCGATTATGTATTACGAGAAATCCATGAGGGCACTTGTGGGAACCATTCTGGTGCCGACTCTTTGGTTTGCAAGGTGATCAGAGCGGGGCATTATTGGGACATCATGGAAAGGAATACCAAGGAGTTCGTTCGAAGGTGTGATAAATGCCAAAGATTTGCACCGATGATCCATCAACTCGGTGAACAACTCCATTCGGTCCCATCCCCGTGGCCATTCATGAAATGGGGGATGGACATCGTTGGCCCCCTACCACCGGCGCCAGGTAAAGCTAAATTTATTTTGTTTATGACTGACTACTTCTCAAAATGGGTAGAAGCACAAGCCTTTGAGAAAATAAGAGAAAAAGAAGTCATCGACTTTATATGGGACCACATCATATGTCGGTTCGGGATACGTGCCAAAATAGCATGTGACAATAGGAAACAATTCATCGGCAGCAAAGTAACAAAATTCCTCGAAGAACATTAAATCAAAAGGATTCTATCAGCGCCTTACCACCCAAGTGCAAATGGTCAGGCCGAGTCCACAAACAAAACCATCATTCAAAACATAAAGAAAAGGTTAGATGATGCAAAGGGGAAATGGAGAGAAGTATTGCCCGAGGTGCTATGGGCATATCGAATGACGTGAAAGTCGAGCATGGGGGAGACCCCATTTTCTTTGGTATACCGGTCTGAAGCATTGATCCCAGTCGAAGTTGGGGAACCTAACGTCAGATTTCAGCATGCCACTGATAAGTTAGGATTTTAACGTGTTTATGCCTCTACTTGCCTATGCTTTGAATATAAATTGCTACAAAATAGTCCCAAAATGCTCACAAGTTGTGCTTGATTGCAGCTTTGATCGACAAAGTGACGAAATGTCAAAGATCG
Organism: Nicotiana sylvestris; assembly: GCF_000393655.2. Taxonomy (NCBI): domain Eukaryota; kingdom Viridiplantae; phylum Streptophyta; class Magnoliopsida; order Solanales; family Solanaceae; genus Nicotiana; species Nicotiana sylvestris. The sequence continues at coordinate 111,139,156 of NC_091064.1, forward strand.
GCTCAAAAGGGAGTGAAACCTGCTCAAGTATCAAAGACCAAGAGAATTAAAGAAAAAAGGGCCTAGTGCGGACCGCACAACAGTGACCGCGGCCGCACTAGGAGGTTCAGAGACATGACATATTTAGGCTTAAAGTCACGCGGCCGCGGTAGGATTTTCGCGGTCTGCGGTGAAGCTTCACAGCCGCACTCCTACTTTGTGCGGTCCGCGTTCGTAAGGTTCAGAGAGTTGGCCAAGGGACAAAAACCATGCCACGCGGTCTGCGTCCTGTTTGTGCGGACCGTGCCAGACCCTTTACGCGACCGCGCTGCACTTTCACGCGGTCCGTGTCTTCCAGTTCAGAGAACTTAAAGTTGAAGTCAAAAGAGCCAGTGCGGCCGCGGTTTCTTTTGTGCGGCCCGCACAGACCCCGCAGGGGTATTTTTGTCCAGTTTTTCCAGCCCACTATAAATATGACATTTTACCATTTTTAGGTTATGTTTTGTATTCAGAAACGCAGCTGAGCTCATGAGACCGATATTGTAGCCATTTTGGCATTTTGCTTCCCATTAACAATAGATTATTGTAGTTTCTTCTTAGTAATTAATTAATATGTTTAGTTCTTCATCTATTTCTTTAGTGTTTTCTTTAACTATGTGTAGCTAAACCCATTAGCTAGGGTTGTGGCTCAACCCTAGTGTGTGTAATTGATGGGTGTTGCCATCTATGGTTGGATTGATATTGGGTTTTTGCTATTTGGGTTGATTTTATATTTTTATTCAAGAATTGATGGTTGCAAACAATGATTCAAGCTTAGTGGGTTTAACCCTTCTCGAAAGAGAGAGTTTATGACCCCAAAATTGACCCAACAAGGAATTGGGATGGACCCATGAGAAATGGTAGTCCCAATTAACGAGTTAAATCTCGAGAGAGTAATCACCCTACTTGAACCCTAGTTGCTTGGTCTCATTAGCCTACCCAATTGATCTCGAGAGAGTCAATTGGGCAAAATCACTCTCTTTACTGAGAGGTGTGAGAGTGGGTGCAATTGTGCAACAGTTACAACATAATTCCCAAATATGTCAATCTATCCTTAGTAACATCTACCCGTCAATTAGCCACATAGGTGATGCTACGACCCTAGTGCTCTTCTACCCATTAATTACAACTTAGCAATATTATCTTAGCATAATTTAGCTTTAATCCTTAGTTTTATAATAGTAGTTATAAATACAAAAACTCAAAAAATGTTTGAAGTGACATTAGAAGCACAACCGCAACTCTAGGCTAGATAGAAAATACAACTCCACTACTAGCTCCCTGTGGAAATTCGATCCCGGACCTCTATTCGGGTAAAAGCTATTGCGACCCGCTCTTCCTACCATAGCGTAGTGTCAAGTCGGCAGCAATCACTTTTTGGCACCGTTACCGGGGAGCTTACGGTGTTGACTATCTGTTTAGTTAGTTTTGTGTTTTGCTTCTCTTTCCTTCTTGTTTACTAATTTTTTTTATGTCGATCAAATCGGTATAATGGATCTTAATACAAATGACCCTCTCGGCAATGTGATAACGGGGAGGAGGTAGAGTATCTAGAATAAGATGAGGTCTTACCTCAAGTTCCACGGAGAGGCCAAAATGCCAATGTAAATGCAAATGAGAACAACAATATTCCAGACCCTTCTCCGGCACCACCGAGAGTGGCTCCCAGAGTTTTACCAAATCAAGGATATGTCAGTGCTATTGTTCCTCCCCGAATCCAGGCGGGAAACATTCAAATCACAAATGTTATGTTGACCTTGCTCGAGCAAAGATGGTATTTCACAGGTGCCTCCGATCAAAATTCCTATAAGCACTTGAAGGGGTTCGTGGATACATGCTGGGTTAGCAAGCAGACAAACGTGTCCGAGGATGCGTTGAGATTGAGGCTTTTCCCATTCTCTCTTTGGGGTAAAGCATTGGATTGGTTAAAAAGGCTCCCCAATCATTCTATTACAACATGGGATGAATTGGCGGACAAATTTATTGCCAAGTTCTTTTCTCCAAGTCATATGGCAGCTCTTCGGGATGAAATTCTAGCTTTCAAGCAAGAGCCAATGGAACCTTTGCACAAGATATGGGAAAGATATAGAACAATGGTGAAAGAGTGCCCTAATAACAACATGACCGAAGCTATGATTCAACAAACCTTTTATCGAGGCATCAATACCACGAATCAATGCATTGTGAACCAATTGGCCGGAGGGAACTTTTATGAAACTTTCTTACCCAGAGGCATGTGATATGCTTAATGAAATGGCCGAAACCTCTTCGGCATGGCAAAGCCGAGGAAATATGCCCCAAGGTGACCCCACGGTCATCCATTTGCACAAGGAATTGCACGATCATGGCCAAGCCATCGCCGAGCTTACAACAACTATGAATCAATTGGCAAAGGCGCAATTGTAACAAGTCCAAAACCCGCGCCAAGTCAATGCAATTGAAGGCGTTTCTATGTTGAAAAGGAGGCAAAGAGGACAACAACCTCAAGGAAATTGTGAACAATATGACAACAACAATGATGGTGGTGGTTATTCAAATGAGTGTAATGATGATCAAAGCGTAGAGGTCCAATATATCAATAACTACCAAGGGAATAGAGGCAACTCTTCGAATCAACAATGGCGTCCTCAAGGAAATTGGGCCAATCAACAACAAGGCGGAGGTAATTGGAATAACAACAACCAAAATAACAATTGGGGTAATCAAAGAAACCCAGGGAATTGGAATGGTAATAATAATAATTTGGGCAACAACAACAATCAAGGAGGATGGAACAATAGCAGGAACCAAGGCAACCGGGGGAAAGGCTTTCAAAGGCCCCCCATGTACCAACAACCAAACAATCCACCCCCTTTCCTTCTCAAGGTCCGAGTTCATCCGAAAGTGACATGGGGAGAATTGAAAGCATGTTCGAGCAAATGATGAAAAAGAACCAAGATTACGAGGCCCAATTAGCTTCGCATCCATCCGGAACTTGGAGGTGCAATTAGGCCAAATCTCTCAAGCATTGAGTACTCATCCCAAGGGTGATCTACCAAGTGATACGGTGGTGAACCTGAAGGGTGGGAATAATAATCATGTGATGACGGTTATAACAAGAAGTGGGAGAGGCGGTGATATGAATGCCTCAATGCATAAGCAAGTTATGGATGAAGATGTTAAGTTGCGGGATGATGATGTACCTTTGATTATTGATGGTGTGGTTAATCAAAATGTGAACAATGATGTGCGAATTGATATTAATGATGAAGCAGAGGTAAAGACTCAAGATGCCATGAACCCATCTAGGAAACACGTGATTGACATGCCCGAGCCGGTTGTACAAAAGGCGAAGGCACCTTTTCCTAGGCCACCTCCACCTTATCCTCAACGGTTAGAAAAGCAAAAGAGTGACAATCAATTCAAAAAATTCATTGACATGATGAAGAGGCTCACAATCAATGTCCCTTTGGTTGAGGCACTTGAACAAATGTCGGGGTATGCAAAGTTCATGAAAGATTTGGTTACAAAGAAGAGGTCGATGGAGTGTGAAACAATTAAGATGACTCATCCATAGTGCATTCAATGGCACCCAAGCTTGAGGATCCCGGAGCTTTTACTATCCCTTGTACTATCGGAAGTGCGGATTTTGCTAAGGCCCTTTGTGACTTTGGGGCTAGTATTAATTTGATATCGTACTTGGTCTTCAAGACTTTGGGAATTGGGCAACCTCGACCTACCTCAATGAGAATTCAAATGGTGGATCGATCGATGAAGCGACCCTTGGGCATAATTGATTATGTTCTTGTCCGTGTTGATAAATTCATATTGTCGGCCGACTTTGTCATATTGGATTGTGAGGTGGACTTTGAAGTGCCGATTATTCTTGGGAGACCTTTCCTAGCTACGTGGAAGGCATTGGTTGATGTTGAAGCGGGTGAGTTGACTTTTTGAGTGGGGTATGAGAAGGTGGTATTCCATGTTTACAAATCAATGATACAACCCAATAGCACGGAGGTGTGTTCATTTGTGGACATTGTCACGGCTGTGATAGTGGATGACACAAGTTCCATGATCAATGTTGAAGATCCTCTTGAGGTTGTGCTTCTTAATATGGATGTCAATGATGATGCTAGTAGAGTGGAGTGCGTGAATGCATTGCATGGTATGAGTTCATATTTTTATGAGCCTAGAAGGCTATCTTTAGATCTTGAAAACCGCAAAACTCCACCAAAAAAGCTGTCGATTGAGGAGCCACCGGTGTTGGAGTTGAAGCCACTTCCTCCACACCTCAGGTATGAATTCTTGGGTTCAAATTCTGCTTTACCTATTATTCTTTCTTCTTGCCTTACTAACATGCAGGTTGAGGCCACCTTGGCAGTTCTTCAAAAGCAAAAAAGGGCAATTGGATGGACTCTAGCTGATATTCGGGGTATAAGCCCCGCATTTTGCATGCATAAATCATATTGGAGGAGAATGCGAGGCCTTCACTTGAGAATCAAAGAAGATTAAATGAGGCTATGCAAGAAGTAGTAAATAAAGAGATTATCAAGTGGCTTGACGCCGGTGTGTTTTATCCCATTTCTGACAATTCATGGACTTCTCTGATGCAATGTGTACCGAAGAAAGGTGGAATGACTATGGGGACCAATGACAACAATGAGCTTATTTCGACTCAGAAAATAACGGGTTGGAGAGTTTGTATGGATTATCGGAAGCTTAACAAGGTGACTAGAAAAGATCATTTCCCGTTGTTGTTCCTTGACCAAATGCTTGATCGTCTTGTGGGTCGGGCTTTCTACTGCTTTTTGGATGGTTACTCGGGGTACAATCAAATTCTCATTGCCTCGGAAGACCAAGAGAAGACGACCTTTACATGTCCTTATGGCACATTCACTTTCTCGAGGATGCCATTTGGATTATGTAATGCTCTGGCGACCTTCCAACGTTGCATGATGGCTATTTTCACCGACATGGTGGAGGATATCTTGGAGGTATTCATGGATGATTTCAGCATGGTTGGGGATTCTTTTGAGGAATGCTTGGTATACTTGGATAGAGTGTTGGCTCGGTGTGAAGATATCAACCTTGTTCTAAACTGGGAAAAGTGCCATTTTATGGTAGAAGAAGGCATAGTGTTGGGTCACAAGATCTCGAAGCGAGGAATTGAAGTTGATAAGGCCAAGATCGAGGTTATTTCAAGGCTTTCTCCCCCTACTTCTATCAAAGGGGTGAGGAGTTTTCTTGGGCACGCAGGTTTCTACCGGAGGTTCATCAAAGATTTTTCTAAGGTAGTTAACCCGTTGTGCAAATTGCTAGAGAAAGATGCCAAGTTTGTTTTCGATGAGAAGTGCATGAAGGATTTTGAGCTCCTTAAACAAAAGTTGACAACTACCCCCATCATCACAGCACCAAATTGGAGCTTACCATTTGAGCTCATGTGCGATGCTAGTGACGTTGCGGTGGGGGCGGTTTTTGGCCAAAGGATCAACAAGATGTTCTATCCAGTGTACTACTCAAGAAAGACCATGAATGAGTCTCGAAGGAACTACACAGTCACCGAAAAGGAGTTATTGGCTATTGTTTTTGCTATGGAAAAATTCCGTCCTTACCTTATGGGGGCCAAAGTTATTGTGCACACCGACCATGCCGCCCTTAGGTATTTGATGACCAAGAAAGATTCAAAGGCAAGATTGATGAGATGGGTTCTTCTTCTTCAAGAGTTTGATTTAGAAATTATTGACCGGAAGGGTAGTGAGAATCAAGTGGCGGACCACTTATCCCGTTTGGAGGAGGAGGGGAGGCCTTGTGATGGCCTTGAGATCAATGATACATTTCCCGATGAGCAACTCCTTGCGGTGTCAATGAGTGGAATGTCGTGGTTCGCCGATGTTGCAAATTATCTTGTTACCGGAATCATCCCGTGTGAGCTCTCTTCTAACCAAACGAAAAAGCTCAAGAGGGATAGTTTGGATTTCTATTGGGATGAGCCATACTTGTTCAAGGTTTGCACGGATGGTGTGATTCGTAGATGTGTCCCGGAGGAGGAACAATTGAGTATCCTAGAGGCTTGCCATTCTTCACCCTATGGTGGCCATCATGGCGGGCCGAGGACGGCCTCAAAGGTACTCAGTTGCGGATTTTATTGGACTACCTTGTTTAAAGATGCCGGTGATGTGGTCAAAAGATGTGATGAATGCCAACGAGCCGGCGGAATTTCAAAAAGGGATGAGATGCCCCTCAATACGATTCTCGAGGTAGATATTTTTGATGTTTGAGGCCTCAACTTCATGGGTCCTTTTGTGAGCTCTTATAGAAACACTTACATTATTGTGGCGGTAGATTATGTCTCCAAGTGGGTTGAAGCCATGGCTTTGCCCAACAATGAAGCCCGGAGTGTGATAGCATTTTTGAAAAAGAGTATTTTTCACAAGTTTTGGCACTCCTCATGCTATCATTAATGATGGGGGGTCTCACTTCTGCAACAAGGCTTTTGATTCATTGCTTGCCAAATATGGAGTTAATCACAAAGTGACCATCCCCTATCATCCTCAAGCTAGCGGTCAAGTGGAAGTCTCCAACCGAGAAATTAAGAGTATCTTGTCTAAAACTATCAATGCTAATAGGACCGATTGGTCCAAAAAATTGGATGATGCTCTTTGGGCCTATCGAACAGCTTACAAGACCCCAATTGGTATGTCTTCGTACCGGTTGGTGTTTGGGAAAGCTTGCCATCTTCCGGTGGAATTGGAGCACAAGGCTATGTGGGCCTTGAGGAAGTTGAACTTAGAATGGAATGTTGCTGCAAATCTGAGGGTTGAACAACTTAATGCGCTCGATGAGTTTAGATTCCATGCATACTCTAGTTCGTCCTTGTACAAGGACAAAATGAAGTACCTTCACGACAAATATGCTCGGGGCAAGGAGTTCAAAGTTGGGAATTTGGTTCTCTTGTTTAATTCTCGGTTACGTCTGTTTCCAGGTAAGCTCAAGTTAAAGTGGAGTGGGCCATTTGAAGTTGCGTTCGTGACCTCGTTTGGTGCTCTTGATCTAAAAAACAAAAATGGTGAAGTCTTTAGAGTTAATGGCCACCGGGTCAAGCATTATCTTGGAAATTTCGATGGCAGCTACGTAGTGGCGCTTCTTCATCTAAAGTGATGTGGTGGTAACATGCGTCATGTCATGACGTTAAATCAGGCGCTTCTTGGGAGGCAACCCATGTCTTTTTTTTCTTTCTCTTTGATTTTCTTTGTAGCTTAGGATTTTTGAGCTAATTGTTTGTGAGATGTTGAAGGGATTGTGTTAAAGCAGTGCAAAACAAAGTATGAAAATTGCATAGTCTCTGAAGTTGCCAGTGCGGCTGTGGTGCACTTTGTGCGGTCCACACCGGCATGAGTTTAGAAGGGGACTCTCTGAAGTTCCTCACCGCGGCCACGGTCAAATTAGTACAGTCCGCGGAGGACTTACGCGGCCGCGTTCCACTTTTGTGCGGTCCGCGTAGAGTGCTTACTGAAGGGTCACACAAATAAACCCAGCGCGGTCCGCGGTCGCTTTTGTGCGGCCGCACTGGTAGGTGAGTACGGGTCCCACTGGGTGTCCATAAATAGAGACCAAGGGTCTCATTTTACCCTTTTCGCGATTTGAAAACCCAGAACCCTAATTCTACTGTTCATCCTCTTCCAACACCGAAATTATGCTTGCTTGGATAGATTGCATTCATTCTTCCTAATCCTAGTAACATTTCATGCATTCATGATTAATTACTTTCTTATTTTCATTTTATTTGCTTGCCAGTAGTCTGTAACTTCTTTTTCTTCACAATATTTTTCGAATTGTTAGTCTATTTTAGATTTCATGTTAGTTTAAAATAACTAAGGATTGGGTAACTGAGTAGGACAAGTAGGGGTAAAAATTTGAACAAAAATAGAAAAAAAATGAAACCTTGGATTAGTCCTTAAAATTGACCCAGTGCGGCCCGCGGTGCCCTAACGCGGTCTGCGATGCTTAATTGACTGAGGAAATACTTGTGCCCAGCGCGGTCGTGGTAACTTTTGTGTGGTCTGCGCTGGCCCAACACGGCCACGTACCCATTTTATGTGGACTGGGTGCTTAGATTCAGAGAGGAACTTTAGTTGATTCTTGATCAACACGGTCCGCGGTACCCCCAAAGCGGTCGAGCTCCATTGCACGTGAGCCGCGGTGCCTGGATATGCAGCAGTGTCTGCAACAATCTTTTTGCTGTCTGCAACTTTAATTCATTCACTGCTTCACTGCCTGTGCTTAAACTAACAATGTTAGATGCGTTTGCTTGCAGACAATGGTAAAACAACGAGGAAGAGGTGCCAAACAACCTGGCCGAGGTGACCCCTCCTAGGGAAGAAAAGGAACACAAGTTAAAATCACTCCCCGACCTAAACTGAAAACAAGGAAACAAGTTGTTGTAGATGACCAATCGGGGAGTGAGTACGTACCCTCTCAAGACCTCTCTTCTGACTCAGGGCCAGCTCATGCAGTCCCAGCTTCACATACTGCCCAAGCCCCACAACGTGTACCTTCTGAGTCATCTGATGGCTCAATAGCAAGCAGCGGTGAATACTCCACCTCCCCCACAACTTCAGTATCTGGGGAAAGTGCAGAAGGTGGGATTAATAGTGATAATGAGGTACCGGACAGTGGTGTGCCCCAGGTTGGGGGTGTTGAACGAACTAGAAAACCTGAATTGGGAAGATCGATTTGTCATCCAGGTGGTGTTCCACAAGTTTAGGGAATGGTGGCCATCACGGAAGTTGATTCTTTAGAGGAGCTTCATTGACAAAGATCTTCTACCCCTACACCCCAATGTGCATAGACAGTTTCAGGCTAGAGTTGGTTGGGAGTTCTTTAAAGACAATTGTTTGAAGGCGAATGAGCATATGGTCAAGGAATTTTACAGCAATGTGGCCCATATCTTCAAGGGAACTAAGGTGACCAAGGTGAGAAATAAAAATGTGGTATTCACCGGGAGGGCACTGAATGAATACTTGGGGTTCATTGATGAAGATGAGTCCCTTTACAATGAAAAGTTAGCAATGGGATAGGAGGTTCGTTCGTGGTTAGCTTCATACCTGGCAATCCTGGGTACGATTCCAGAGTGGTTACAAGCAGGGTCCAAAATACTTCGGAGAACTTTCAACTTCGAGGCTAGAGGGTGGTTGACCTTTGTGTGTAGTCGGCTCGACCTGACTACCCATGATCAGACAATTCTACTTTTCTGGGCAGTTCTTATTGCTTCTATTATGGTAGGCTATCCTATCAACGTGGGCAATGTGATGTCCCGCATCATTTCTATAGTGGGGGTTGAGCATGACCGGAACTACCCTTTTCCCAGCACCCTCACTATGTATTTCCGGGACTTGGAGGTGGAGAAGAGACCGTTTGACGTCAAGGTCAAACCTGTGGCTCCGTTCTCCTAGTATAGTTTGAAGGGGTCAGCCAACTCCAAGGACAAAAATTACAAGCCGCCTGCTTCTACCCCAGCTGGCCAGTTTGAGGAGCCAGTTGCGGTAGAGTCTTCTGTTGAGCCCTCCACAGAGCCTTCCACCATGCCTGCTGCCACCACTATTGATGATTTGCCTCCAGGACCCTCCTCTTCTACTGGCCCCAGTACTTCAGCTGGCCCTAGGGTTCCTTCTTCCCGGACTCATCCTTTCACGGCCCATCAGTTGAGCCGGACACTAGCCAGTTTGCACAACTGGATGTCAGCTGCGACATCCAAGTTGTCTACATTGTCTGCTACAGTTGAGGCCCACTCAGCACCTTCCACTGCTCAGATTCCTCAGTCCATTGAGGATACACTGAAAAAGCTCCTGGACAATCAGGAGAAGATTATGAGGACTCAGGACGCATTGACTAAGGCGGTGGATTCACATGGCAAGGCTTTAACGTAGCTTGCCAAGGAGCACAAGAAGATGAGGAAGTCAAGGGCTTTCAAGGAGTCGGTGAAAGTGCTAAGGACTAATGTGGACAAGCTATTGGCAGACCAGATGCCTTTAGACTTGCTATTCAGGGCTCCAGCCCCAACAGCAGCACCAGTGCCACAACAACAGCATGAGCAGGAGCAGGCACCCAGGCCTCCAAGGAATAAGAGGAAGCTCCCCAATTTAGTTGGTGCAGTTATTGAGCTAGCAGACCCACAAGAGACCTCATCCAGTGATGCACCTATCATCCAACCGGTTCAGGAGCAGGCCCCAGTCCTAGCAGCTGAGAAACAGGAGATCGGGAACCAGTCTGAGGTTCCCGTACATACAGAGGACTTGGGGACCACTGATGATCCCATGCAGACGGACCAGGCCTAGGGAGCTCCTATATCCTTTACTTTGTTTTTTATGCTTATTTGATAGTTGGAATTGAGGACAATGTCAGCTTTTATTCGTGGGGGGTGCGCCCTACTTTTATCTAGATGACTGTATATATAGATTCTTAGTTTATGTTTTTGTTGATTTTTTTTATTTGGGTTGTATATAACTTTACATTTCTGTATGTATTCATCCCCTGTTGTATATTCTACTCCCCTATTGTACATATTCATTCTATTTTCTATTTTCGCAAAATAAATTCGTTTTCAGCTTTGTAGTTAGGCTCATAGCCTCTTGTTTTGTTTTTGACTCTTCCAATAAGCCCTTGGTTTTCTTAATGCCACGGTTCTTCCCAAGGGTGGAGTATTGTGCGAACCGGGTGGCTATTCCCAATGATAGATGGCGTGACAACCTTCTAAGGGTTTGAGTCTGTTTCTTTGATTTTTTTTGTTTTTGATAGTTGTAGTTAAAGGTACCTCAAGCAAAGCTTCACTTGCGCCTAGCACATTTGCCTTTGATCTTTTGGTCAAAGACATAATGTTGTGTTCAAGATGGTGAAAGTCGTGGCTTTGAGACTCTTACGTTGACCAAACAATCATCATGTGGTTTTTTCGGACCATTGTGTGCTTGAATCGTAACTAAGGTCGTGGTGGGCCCTCGACTCGATGTCTTTAGCAATCCCCTAGCGTGTGTGGTGAGGAATCGAAATGCGAGTCCAAGGCCCGAGCCAATGGTCTAGAACTTGTCTTGAATGTTTGTTGAGGCAAAATCCTAGGTGAAATTTGACTTGAGAAGTGATTATAGGCTCTCCTTGATCCAAATGTTAAGTTGAACAATTCCATAGCCTACCAATGAGATGATCCCTAGTTAACCCTTTTGAGCCTTAAACCTTTTTCTTTCAAGAACCAATGCTACAAGCCTATACCCATTCTAAATGATTACCCTCTCTTGGCACCCAAATCTTCCCTTGAGTAATGGCAAATATCTAAGTTTTGGGGGGAGAGACAAGAAAGGAAGCAAAGTGGTAAAAAGGTACAAAAGCAAAAGAAAAGGAAGGCAATGAAAAAGCAAGAAAAGAAAAAGACAAAAAGAAAGCCCAATGTGAACAAGAATAAAAAAGGGACTCAAGGAAAACAAAAGTGAAAAAGGTGTGGAAAAAGTAGAAAAGTTTTGAATTGTATAAGAAAGAATGACAATGTGTCTCTCTAACTCCTTGTAAAGAAGTGAAATACTCAAAAGAGTCAAGAGAGTTGTGCCAAAATGAATCAAAAGAAGTGCTTAAGGGAAGATTGAACCCACTTGAATAAAAATATGTCCTACCCTTACCTAAAAGCCTTCACAATGACTCCACAAAAGCCCTATTTGATCTCGAGTTAAAGGGAGCTTACATTAGTGGATACTTACATGAGGGTCAAGCATATGGTACTTAGAGCCGGACTTGTGACCTTCTTCTTGAGAGATATGGGTGAAATTCCATTAACCCCGGCTTGTGTGTCAATACTTAAAAGGTGAGGTTCGCTTAGGGAGAGTTGAGGATGTGGGAGTTTGGGTTCCACAATAACCAAAGTAATTGAGTGAAGCTCTTTGATGAAATGTGTCAACTCTTGATGCTCTTGTGTCACACTTGATCCATAGTTTTTAAAGTTTTAAATGTGTTAATGATGCATTCGTATTGAGGGCAATTGTTAGTCCCAATTGATGCTTGTTGAGGTTAGTTTAGGATAGCTGGAATTACTTGGATGTTCCTTTAAGGGATGGGTCTTATTTTGTTTGCTTGAGGACAAGCAAAGGTTTAACTTTGGGGGAGTTGATAAGTTAGGATTTTAACGTGTTTATGCCTCTACTTGCCTATGCTTTGAATATAAATTGCTACAAAATAGTCCCAAAATGCTCACAAGTTGTGCTTGATTGCAGGTTTGATCGACAAAGTGACGAAATGTCAATGATCGGCTCAAAAAGGAGTGAAACCTGCTCAAGTATCAAAGACCAAGAGAATTGAAGAAGAAAGGGCCTAGTGCGGACCACACAACCGTGATCACAGCCGCACTAGGAGTTTCAGAGACATGATATATTCAGGCTTAAGTCACGCGGCCGTGGTAGGATTTTTGCGGTCCGTGGTGAAGCTTCGCGGCCGCACTCCTGCTTTGTGCGGTCCGCATTCGTAAGGTTCAGAGAGTTTGGCAAGGGACCAAAACCATGCCACGCGGTCCTGTTTGTGCGGACCGCGCCAGACCCTCTACGCGGCCGTGCTGCACTTTCACGCGGTCCGCATCTTCCAGTTCAGAGAACTTAAAGTTGAAGTCAAAAGAGCCAGTGCGGCCGCGGTTGCTTTTGTGCGGCCCGCACTGACCCCGCATGGGTATTTTTGTCCAGATTTTCCAGCCCACTATAAATAAGACATTTTACCATTTTTAGGTTACGTTTTGTATTCAGAAACGCAGCTGAGCTCGTGAGACCGATATTGTAGCCATTTTTGGCATTTTTGCTTCCCATTAACAATAGATTATTGTAGTTTCTTCTTAGTAATTAATTAATATGTTTAGTTCTTCATCTATTTCTTCAGTGTCTTCTTTAACTATGTGTAGCTAAACTCATTAGCTAGGATTGTGGCTCAACCCTAGTGTGTGTAATTGATGGGTGTTGCCATCTAGGCTTGGATTGATATGGGTTTTTGCTATTTGGGTTGATTTTATGTTTTTATTCAAGAATTGATGGTTGCAAACACTGATTCAAGCTTAGTGGGTTTAACTCTTCTCAAAAAAGAGAGTTTATGACCCCAAAATTGACCCAACAAGGAATTGGGATGGACCCATGAGAAATGGTAGTCCCAATTAACGGGTTAAATCTCGAGAGAGTAATCACCCTACTTGAACCCTAGTTGCTTGGTCTCATTAGCCTACCTAATTGTTCTCGAGAGAGTCAATTGGGAAAAATCACTCTCTCTACCGAGAGGTGTGAGAGTGGGTGCAATTGTGCAACGGTTACAGCATAATCCCCAAATATGTCAATCTATCCTTAGGAACATTTACCCGTCAATTAGCCACCTAGGTGATGCTACGGCCCTAGTGCTCTTCTACCCATTAATTACAACTTAGCAATATTCTCTTAGAATAATTTAGTTTTAATCCTTAGTTTTATAATAGTAGTTATAAATAAAAGAAACTCAAAAAATATTTTAAGTGACATTAGAAGCACAACCGCAACTCTAGGCTAGACAGAAAATACAACTCCACTACTAGCTCCCTGTGTAAATTCGATCCCGGACCTCTATTCGGGTAAAAGCTATTGCGACCCGCTCTTCCTACCATAGCGTAGTGTCGAGTCAGCAGCGATCAGCCACCGAGGACTCAAATCACGAAGATATGAACACTTCTCTCGAACTACTAGATGAAAAATGTGAGGCCGCACTAATTCGAATGGCCGCACAAAAACAAAGGATCAATAGGTATTACAACAGAAGGATGAACCTTCGAAATTTCGGAGTCGGGGACTTAGTCCTAAGGAAAGTCACTCTCAACACTCGAGACCCAAACAAAGGGAAACTAGGCCCCAATTGGGAAGGACCGTACCGTGTCCTCAGAGTCGTAGGGAAAGGATCCTACAAACTTAGCACAATGGAAGGCGAGCAACTACCGAACAATTGGAATGTATCGTTGCTCAAATGCTATTACTGCTAAGGTATGACCTTATTCCCTTTTCCATTTATATTTTATATTTAAAACTAACTCCTTGCAGATGTTCGATTGGAAACATCGAGGCACCTTCCAGCTTGAAGACCTTGGATTTTAAAGCATGTGTTGCACTCTTTTCCCCTTAGATCGGGTTTTATCCCTAATGGGCTTTTTCCGGCAAGGTTTTTAACAACGCAACACCTATATGCTACCTAAGGAATATTCAACAAATATTTAAGGCTTCTTTTCAATCAACCGCGAACACTGGGGGGCATCACCTTCGAAGGATGCATCCTCGAAGAAAGAAATTCATGCCAAGGAGGGCCTCGATAGGGGAATGTTGTAATGGGCCAAACGTTCAAATAAACCGTGTCCACGTAGAATAGTTGAGCCCCCAATGTCAAAACATGTACGCATGTATCAATTAGTATCAATTATTCTTATTATATCAAAACATTTTGTACCTTTAAGGAAGTTTACTATTTTCACATTTAATGGCTCAATGGCCAAAACCCTGAATGCACCCGAATACTCGAGGAGTGTCATCGACAATCGACATATAGAGTCATCGAACACTCGAACTTATAAGACCTCAGAGATGTACACTCGAACTTATAAGACCTCAGAGAGGCACACTCAAACTTATAAGACCTCAAAGAGGCATACTCGAGATCACAAGACCTCGAAGAGGCATCCCCTTGATATTAAGGCCAAGGCCGTCACACTCGGGGACTAAAGGCTACGGCCATATAAAAGACTATGGTCACATGAAAAGGCTACAAACAAAATAATGCGGCTCGGAGACTTCCAACTTCCACCATAAAACTAAAAGGCCTTCATACACTTCAAAAAAATCGGTTAAATCAGGCTACCCTCGGCAAAAGCAAATTATAAGGGGCTTCGATATATTCAGCGCTCGAATAATGTGATGGCTTCGATAACGTCATCCTTCGATATAACCTCAAGAGGTATTCGATTAACATTGCATATCAAATTACAAATGAGGTTCTAATCAATCGAACCTTCGACAAACCCAAACGGATACCAAAAAACACATGCTAAGGCATACAAAATTTTCACTAAGTCTTTTAGCCGAAAAGAGGGAAACGTTTATAGCCATTTTAGAGGCCAAATTGGCCCAACCTAAAAGAGACTAAGGGCCAATATTTAAAGAGCTTTAATGCCAAAGCACACCATGCTCGAAGACCTTACCCAGCACAAAAATCCCGAGCTAAAACTTAGCTCGAAGATCGAACCTTAAGTGGTAACCTACTATCGATCATTGATCAAAATACAAAATTTAAGGGTCTACTCTACCCCGAATTTGATTCAACGCTCAGAGGTTGGAGCATAAAAAATTAAACAAACTCTGAAGAAAAAATTGAAGGCAAATGATCATGGAAACTTCTTTCCTTTTTATATATAGAAAGATATTACACAAGGAGTCCTACAAATCAAAAATAATTTACAAAAAGATGGAAAAATTTCCCCCTACTCCAGAGGGGCTTCCCCCCCGGACCTGCCTCTTCCCCGGGGATAACGTTTCGGCAGCCCCCTCCTCTTCATCATCTTTGATGTCATCGTCGTCATCCGAGGAAAGGATAAATTTGGCATCAGCCTCACCTGCCTTAGCTTGCTTTATCTCCTTGGAAAGATCAAAGCCCTTAGCGTGAATCTTTTCGAGGGTCTCCTTTCGGGATCGGTGTCAGACATAGTCATTACTTTTTTTCTCTCGATCGGAAGCCTCCCTCAACTCCATCTGAGCATCGGCAGCATCTTTCAAATAGATGGTCATCGTCCTGTTGGCCTTGGCTCGTATTATGCTGGCCTCGGCCCTGACTTCCACAATTTCGACCTTGGCCTTCGCAAGACCAGCCTCGAGCTCAGCTATTCTGCCAGCTTGAACCAAGTTGCTCCCTTGAGCGTTTTGAAGTTGAACGTCGAGGGCTGATACCTTCGCCAACGCATCATTTTTAGCCACAACGAGGGCGTCCATCTTCACCTTCCATTCATTGCACTCGGCTCGGAATTGATCGACCTCGCCCTAGAGCTGCCCGATCATATCTAGCTTTTGTTGCAACTGAGACATTGAAGTATTAGCATCCAAAGACGGGAGAGGTAGCCCGTATCTTTTTAGAACATAAGTTACCTGCTTTTCTAACTCACTCTCATATCCGCGAGCTTTGGTCAACTCCGATCGGAGATGTTTCAGTTCTTCCACCTTTTTGTCAAGGAGAAGCCTAAGGGTTTTCTCCTCATTCGAAGCCCTACGCAATTCGACTTCACAATGATGCAATTAGGTCTTCAATTTGTCAAAGGCCTACACAAAGGAAGAGAATGATCAATTAGACAAAAGAAGAAAAGTATGACGTCGGTGAAATTGCAGTGCCACTGAAAACTTATAATTGAGCAAACACATTGAGCCTCCTCGAAGATTGAGCTTGCATCTATTGGGTCGGCTTCATCGACCCCGACAAAGTAACCCTGGAAGGGGCCGTTTTCACTCGGGACTCCACCGAGCTCGGACATCTTCATATTCTGAGCATCCCTAATGGTATCATCGGAGAAGGACGGAAATGACGAGCGCTAACCTGCTATCATGGCCTCGGGGAGATCACCCGAGGTGCTCTGTTCAGGCAGAGGAGCTTCGAAGCTCACCCCTTTGGAGTATTTCTAGAAGTCTGAGAAGCAGTTGTCGTGTCAGGTGATGCAGGGCCTTCATCCCCATTTTCTTTTAAAGTTCCTTCCCCGAGGCTATGGGCCCTGATCTCAATAGGCTTGATAGCCTCAGGAAATTTCCTAGTTCGAGTCACCAGCGTCGAACCCTCCGTATCATCACCATCATCGTCCATAAACTGGTAGACAGAGTCAATATCCTCGTTGTTAACGACGTTTTTCTTACGGCTCCGAGCAGACAGTGCTTGGCTTTGAGAGTCCTCGTTCTTCGAGGAACTTTTCCTCTTGTAATCCTCCTTTGGCTTCGGGGCCGAAGACCCCACTTCCTCCCAGGAGGGGGGCGGCCTCATCTCGAAGAACTTGCGATAGAGGAATCGAGTCACATGAAGAAAGACATTCTTAATGAGGAAAGAAACTTTATGACACATACCGTGGTGTTTCGCTTCCCACTTGCCCTTCGACAAGTCCCCCCATTTGCGTTTGTCGTATGGTGAAGTAGCAGCATGTTTGCGAACCCGAATGACATCACCAATAACTCATAATGCCCGTACCGAGTGCGAAAAGCTATCTTAGGGACATTGGATGCCCTAATCCTCAACTGATGGTAGCCAGATCTCAAGTCAATCTTCGAAAATACCTTGGCACCCTAAAGCTGATCAAACAAATCATCAATCCTCGGCAATGGATACTTATTCTTGATTGTAACCTTGTTCAACTACCGGTAATTTATACACATTCGCATCGATCCATCCTTCTTCCTAACAAACAACACCAGCGCACCCCAAGGCAAAACACTAGGTCTAATGAAACCTTTTTCAAGAAAGTCTTGCAACTGTTCCTTCAACTCTTTCAACTCAGGGGGGCCATACGATACGGCGGAATAGAAATGGGCTGAGTGCCCAGAGCCAAATCAATGCAAAAGTCGATATCCCTGTCGGGTGGCATACCTGGCAGGTCTGAAGGAAATACCTCAGGGAACTCACGGACTACAGGCACGAAATCAATAGAAGGGACCTTAGCACTAGAATCACGAACATATGCCAGATAAGCCAAACACCGCTTCTCGACCATACGCCGAGCCTTCATATATGAGATAACACTACGGCTAGAATGACCAGGAGTCCCTCTCCACTCAAGATGAGGCAACCCCGGCAAGGCTAAGGTCACAGTCTTGGTATGACAGTCCAAGATAGTATGGTAAGGTGATAACCAGTCCATCCCCAGTATGAAATCAAATTCAACCATGTCTAGCAGTAATAAGTCTACTCGGGTCTCAAGACCCCCAATCACAACTACACAAGAATGATGAACATGATCTATTACAATAAAATCACCCACCGGTGTAGACACATAAGAGTATGTAGACCCTGGATCAAATAGGACTGAAGCATTTCTACTACAAACTAGAATAGTACCTGTGATAACTACATCGGAAGCCTCAGCCTCAAGCCTGACTGGAAGAGCATAACATCGGGGCTGGGACCCACTACCCTGAACTACATCTCTAGGATGGCCTACTGCTGGCTGGCCTCCACCTCTAGTTGCCTGACCTCCACCTCTAATACCTATACCTCCACCTATAGTTGCATGACCTCCACCTCTAATACCTCTACCTCTACCTCTAGCACCTCTACCCCCAGCCCTAGCTGGCGGAGCGGGCGGTGGAACACCTGGTGCCTGAACCATAGCACGGGAACCCTACTACTACGACTGAATACCCACCAATCTCGGATAAGCCCTCCGGATATGACCATACTCACCACACTCAAAGCATCCACCTGAGTGTTGCGGCTGAGGGAACTGAGACTGACCCTGGCGA
Source organism: Nicotiana sylvestris (assembly GCF_000393655.2). Taxonomy (NCBI): domain Eukaryota; kingdom Viridiplantae; phylum Streptophyta; class Magnoliopsida; order Solanales; family Solanaceae; genus Nicotiana; species Nicotiana sylvestris. The sequence goes on from NC_091064.1 coordinate 111,157,653, forward strand.
CCTGAATGACCACCCCGAAAACTCTGAAGCAGCGGTGCACTGATAGGAGCTGGTGGTGCACTATAGGGCGGCTGCTCAGAATGGTTCACATGAGAACCACGGCCACCTGAAGCGCTGTGAGAAACCTGAAGTGCTGACTGAAAAGTCCTAGGAGGATGGCCTCTACCATACGAATCCCTGCCTCCAAACAAGGCACCACTGAATCTGCCTAAATGACGAGGCCTCTTGTCAGATCCCTGACCACCCCCTGCTATAGAACCATCTCAACTCTCCTGGCCACATTGGCCACCTCCTGAAAAGAAATCTCACTCCCTGTATCCTTAGCCATTTGAAGTCGAATTGGATGAATAAGTCCCTCAATGAACCTCCTCACCCTCTCTCTCTCTTGGTGGGAGGTATGATAAGAGTATGATGGACAAATCGATGAATCTGGTCTCATACTGAGTAACGGTTATAGAACCCTACTGAAGACGCTCAAACTACCTCTGATAGATCTCTCTCTGAGTGATAGGGAGAAACTTCTCCAGAAATAGCTGAGGAAACTGATCCCAAGTCAAAGCTGGTGACCCCACTAGTCTAGCCAAACAATAATCTCTCCACCAAGTCTTGGCGAATCCAAACAAGCGAAAAGTAGCAAAGTCGACCCCATTGGTCTCTACCATCCCCATGTTCCTGAGAACCTCATGACAGTTGTCTTAATAATCATGCGGATTCTCAGAAGATGCACCGCTGAAAGTGGTAGTGAAGAGCTTGGTGAAACCTATCCAACCTCCACAAAGCCTCCGAAGACGTAGTTATTCTATCACCGGTTTGTGCTGCTGCTCAGCTGTAGATGCGGTACGTGACCTCACCATTTGCAAAAGGACAAGAGTAGAGGTTTCAATTTAGCATTGAGAGAACAAAATCGCACAACAGGAAGGAATAGATGTGAAGGTTTTCCTAACTCTGTAGCCTCTAGGGGATAAATACAGACGTCTTTGTACCGATCCCACAGACTCTACTAAGCTTCTCTGTGAATTGTGAGACCTATGTAACCTAGAGCTCTGATACCAACTTGTCACGATCCAGATTTCCCACCCTCGGGAGTTGTGATGGCGCCTACAAGTGAAAGCTAGGCAAGCCAACCAACTGAACTATTTACCTTGTTTTCATTTTTAATCCGATAACAGTTAAGAGCCAACAATTAGATAACAACAGAATTGGATAAGCGGAAGGCTGTATTGTAAAGTCTTAATAATACTACTAATACCAATTCATAACAAATCTACCCAAGACTGGTGTCACAATGTCACGACCCAAACCGATGGGCCGGGACAGGTACCCGGTACCTTACTCAATTGAGTACCAACGTAACGTATCTTTCTTAATACATCATCATATACACATGCATACGGGCCTAATAGGCCAACATGATCCTTTATAAACTCAAAACATAGGCCGACAAGGCCGTACAATCTTTTATGTACACGACATATGTGTACAAGCCTCTAAGAATACATAAATATCATAAGGGTCAGGACAGAGTCCCGCCATACCAAACAATACACGTCTAAATCATACTAACCAAACGAGCAACTCCGAAGCAAATGGAGGGCACCAACATCTTTCGCTGAGCTGATAGCCTACTTGCAGGGCTCTCGACCTATCTATCGGGACCTGCAGGCATGAAACGCAGTGTCCCCAGGCAAAAGGGACGTCAGTACGAATAATGTACTGAGTATGTAAGGCATATAAATAAATACATGAGAGATATGGAAGACATATAGAGTACATGACTCAACCTATAAGTCTGAATAACTTTGTAAATCATAAATTACTTTTAACGTCATGCATATGCGTATGAATGTCATGTCGTGCATAGGTACATATTTCATAATATCATATCGTATACCAGCTGATCAAGTGGTGGTGCGTATATAACGCCATAACCTTTCCCATATCCCATATACATATATACATACATATATACATGTATATAACATCGTTTGAATCATACTTACATATATATGCGTATATAACGTCGTTTGAATCATATTTCGGCCACTATGTGCAACATCATCATCATATACCAGCTGATCAGGTGGTGGTGCGTACATAACTCCATAACCTTTTCCCATTCCATATACATATATTTACATATATACGCGTATATAACGCCATCTAGTCATGTGTCAATGCACATGAATGCAATGCATGAAAAGCACGTCAACAAAATCATTCGAAAGGTCATAAGACCACTTTGCCTCTTGATCAATATCATAAAGTAACATCTTTTCAACTTTCGTATTTTTCTGAGACCCATGAACAGATGATAAAATATTATGACACATGAGAATTAAAGAACATAGATATTTCTATTACTTCTATGAGTAGAGTCACTTATGAAATTTGTGCATTTGCACATTTCGTTCATATCGTATGGATCATGCCAAAAGAAAGAAGGGATAGCCTTAACATACCTGTTTCTGCCAAATTCTTGAATGAAACCTATGCTTGAAGCTTGGAAAATTTGGAGTGAAATTTCTATCGGAATTTTTGAAGTGTTTGAACGAAATAGTTCCTTTCACGTTCACGTTCTTGGTTTCAAACCAAGAACAGATTGACGTCTACGGAATGAAGTGAATTTAAAGTCACCAAAATGAAGCTTGATTTTTTGAAAATGGAATTGGCTTCTATTTCAACGTCCTTAGCAGATTATGGTCTTAAGCTTGTTTCCAATGCATTTCTACTAATGTCATTTCACAAGTCTTACTAAGACTTTAAGATTAGGATCCTTTTGACACATAAAGGTGACTAGTTAGTCATCTTAACTAAAAGGGAGGGGCTGCCAAGTTTTCTTGGGGTGTAATTTTGTAAATTTTTTATCCACTTATTAGTTAACCGGGTAATATTTCGTTACCCGGTAATTAATCTATTACCCGTATAATTTAAGAATTATCACAATTTACATAAAATTCTATTTATTTTCAAAATACTTCATATATACTTTATATATTACACTACCCTGGTCATATGGTACCTTGCATGGTACTAGTTTATAATTATCGGGTATTATCGCTCGACCCGTATTTTATCCCAAGGTGGCCATTTTTAACGAAATTCATTTTCTTCGACTTGCTTCCCCTCTCACCTTCACGAATTTACTGATCACTTGTGAAATAGCATAATCCTTATAACCTCCAAATAATCTTTTACTTGGACTGATGTCAATTACCTTACGACAAATTTCACGTATAATACTTCAGGGTGCAACATCGTCGTAACTTTACTGGAAGTATGACATCACCATAATGTAATACTGCGGAACGTGATATCGACGTAATATTGCGGGGCGTAACATTATTCCCCCCTTTTGGAACATTCGTCCTCGAATGTTGAGTAATGCGCTTATCATTTTCGTAACTTATACCTTCCGAATACTTTAGAACTTCCCTTGCCATCTAGGCGACTGTTCTGTGAATGAATCCAAAATTCCAGGGCGTTCCCCCCTTAGGCCTCCTTCTCACATCACAACTTGTAGTCGGAATCCTCCCAATCTCGTAATTGTTACTACCTTTCATCATGCAGCCTGTACAATTTTGACCTTGTAAGTGTGCCCAATCTCTAGGATTCATATGTAGAGCTTGATAAGATGTCCCTTTGGGCATATATGAGTATACTGAAGTTCTTCGCTCGGTACTTTTTTGAATTCACGAATATTGCTATATCTCATCGCATAGGTTCGTTTAGCCATCTGTATGAATTTACTGCCACAACTCTTACTTTAATTTATCGTTGCTGAGGTCTGCTACCAAATTCCAACTTACTCTCATTGCTTATTCCATATGTATAAATTTAAGTCCTTTAATGCTTCCTCATTACTGCTCATCTTTAGAATGACGATCCAATCTCATCTCATACTTTGTGACTTTTTTCCATCTATTGTTAATTCTCCTCAATATTGATCTACAATATACCATTGATAACTTAAAACTTCTTACGTAATATTTTGCCTCTAGGGGTTAATCCTAATGACTTATCCATTCTCGTCACCTTTTCATTTGTCTTTCCTCATCCTTACTCATGCTTCCTTAAAACTTTATCACTCTACCATACTTTAGCTTGCGACCTATACATATCCATTTATAAACTTTCCTTCAACTTTCTTGTACCATAGATTTTCTTATGTTATTCTGGAACGTCAAGCGAGACATCACATCGTCTCTAACTTTTTTCTATTTTGTTAACTAGATCTCCCAGTACTTAGAAATCAAAGGCTGGAAGACATGCCGCCGACGATGCTGCTATCATTCCCGGTTATTGGATCCACATGCTTATAACCTTCTATCCGAAATAAGGACTATCCACAGCTTTCTGCGTTTGAGTATCTCGTACGTTGTTCACCTTTACCTTACTTACTTAAAATCTCGCATCATATCTTCTACCTCTTTCATAACCTCCCTTCTATATAGGTATGATTCATACCACAAATTGAAGCTTTATTATAATACTACAATCCGGTGGGAGCTTTATGCTGACTCCTTTCGGAGGCTGTTACTCTTTTTTTTTTAACTAGCTTCATCATAGAGCCGTTATAGACTATGGTTGTTGTACTATATCTCTCGTACCTCTGATTCTAAGGGAGATCCTGCAATGTTCTCGATCACAATGTTTCTATTTTTCTGGGTCCAATAATCAGACTCCTGATTTACTTGGGTGATGTAACTTTTTAGTTTCCTCTTTCTGATCGGCTTTTATGTCGGCTTAAGCTATCTTCCGATCTGTGGATTCTTATAAGTGAGCTCTACCACACGATCTAGAGTAAGAAGAAAGAGTGACAATCCTAAATGCCCTGTAGCCTCCTGCTTATAAGTGTGGTGTACGACACACCCATAAACAAGACTCTACTAGACACGGCTTGTAGATTCCCTAGGACAGAACTGCTCTGATACCACTTTTGTCACGACCCAAACCGATGGGCCAGGACGAGTACCCGGTACCTTACTCAACTGAGTACCAACATAACGTATCTTTCTTAATACATCATCATATACACATGCATACGGGCCTAATAGGCCAACATGATCCTTTATAAACTCAAAACATAGGCCGACAAGGCCGTACAATCTTTTATGTACACGACATATGTCTACAAGCCTCTAAGAATACATAAATGTCATAAGGGTCGGGACAGAGTCCCACCATACCAAACAATACACGTCTAAATCACACTAACCAAATGAGCAACTCCGAAGCAAATGGAGGGCACCACCATCTTTTGCTGAGCTGATAGCCTACTTGGAGGACTCTCGACCTGTCTATCGGGACCTGCGAGCATGAAACGCAGCGTCCCCAGGCAAAAGGGACGTCAGTACGAATAATGTACTGAGTATGTAAGGCACATAAATAAATACATGAGAGATATGGAAGACATATAGAGTACATGACTCAACCTATAAGTCTGAATAACTTTGTAAATCATAAATTACTTTTAACGTCATGCATATGCGTATGAATGTCATGTCGTGCATAGGTACATATTTCATAATATCATCAGCCTCTGAGGGCCTCCCATCATATCATATCGGCCACTGTGGGCAAAATCATCATCGTATACCAGCTGATCAAGTGGTGGTGCGTATATAATGCCATAACCTTTCCCATATCCCATATACATATATACATACATATATACACGTATATAATGCCGTTTGAATCATACTTACATATATATGCGTATATAACACCGTTTGAATCATATTTCGGCCACTATGGGCAACATCATCATCATATACCAGCTGATCAGGTGGTGGTGCGTATATAACGCCATAACCTTTTCCCATTCCATATACATATATTTACATCTATACGCGTATATAACGCCATCTGGTCATGGGTCAATGCACATGAATGCAATGCATGAAAAGTACGTCAATAAAATCATTCGGAAGGTCATAAGACCACTTTGCCTCTTGAGCAATATCATAAAGTAACATCTTTTCAACTTTCGTATTTTTCTGAGACCCATGAACAGATGATAAAATATTATGACACATGAGAATTAAAGAACATAGATATTTCTATTACTTCTATGAGTAGAGTCACTTATGGAATTTGTGCATTTGCACGTTTCGTTCATATCGTATGGATCATGCCAAAAGAAAGAAGGGATAGCCTTAATATACTTGTTTCTGCCAAATTCTTGAACGAAACCTATGCTTGAAGCTTGGAAAATTTGGACTGAAATTTCTATCGGAATTTTTGAAGTGTTTGAACGAAATAGTTCCTTTCACGTTCATGTTCTTGGTTTCAAACCAAGAACAGATTGACGTCTACGGAATGAAATGAATTTAAAGTCACCAAAATGAAGCTTGGTTTTTTTGAAAATGGAATTGGCTTCTATTTCAACGTCCTTAGCAGATTATGGTCTTAAGCTTGTTTCCAATGCATTTCTACTAATGTCATTTCACAAGTCTTACTAAGACTTTAAGATTAGGATCTTTTTGACACATAAAGGTGACTAGTTAGTCACCTTAACTAAAAGGGAGGGGTTGCCAAGTTTTCTTGGGGTGTAATTTTGTAAATTTTTTATCCACTTATTAGTTAACCGGGTAATGTTTCGTTATCCGGTAATTAATCTATTACCCGCATAATTTAAGAATTATCACAATTTACATAAAATTCTATTTATTTTCAAAATACTTCATATATACTTTATATATTACACTACCGTGGTCATATGGTACCTTGCATGGTACTAGTTTATAATTATTGGGTATTATCGTTCGACCCGTATTTTATCCCAAGTTGGCCATTTTTAACGAAATTCATTTTCTTCGACTTGCTTCCCCTCTCACCTTCACGAATTTACTGATCACTTGTGAAATAGCATAATCCTTATAACCTCCAAATAATCTTTTACTTGGACTGATGTCAATTACCTTACGACAAATTTCATGTACAATACTTCAGGGTGCAACATCGTCGTAACTTTACTGGAAGTGTGACATCACCATAATGTAATATTGCGGAACGTGATATCGACGTAATATTGCAGGGCGTAACACACAACTTCACAGACTTTCTAGGAGTACTACAAATAAAGGTCTGAAAGAAATAAATACAACACTATCTCTGGAAATACATGAAAGAAACAGGAGTAGTAGATAGACGGAGATGCCAAGGCCTGCGGACGTCTGCAGGACTACCTCGGGTCGCCTGATGAACAAGAAACAACAATCTCACTACGATCCGAAGTCTACAGCACTAGGATCTGCACAAAAGAGTGCAGAGTGTAGTATCAGCACAACCGACCTCATGTGCTGGTAAGTGCCTGGCCTAACCCCGGTGAAGTAGTGACGAGGCTAGGACCAGACTACCAACTAAACCTGTGCAGTTATATTATATACAGCGGAAAATAAAACAGAAATAAACAATTAAAGATGGGAGGGGGACATACTACGGGGGAATATCATTTATCAAAAGTAATTCAAGAGAAAAGCATAAAGACAATTTAGAATTCACAGCAAAAGAATAAGGAAATCGTAACCAACCAATAAACACTTTTATTATCTACTGTTGCAGCACACAACCTGATCTAAATCATAAAAATACTGTTGCGGCGTGCAACCCGATCCGTATCATTTATCATTGTTACGGCATGCAACCCGATCCATATCATTTATCACTGTTGCGGCGTGCAACCCGATCCAATTATATTGTTGTTGCAGCGTGCAACCCGATCCATATCATTTATCACTGTTGCAGCGTGCAACCCGATCCAATTATATTGTTGTTGTGGTGTGCAACCCGATCCAAAGATAATATTGTTGCATCATGCAACCCGATACAAATATAATATTGTTGTGGCGTGCAACCCGATCCACATATACAGTTCAAAACCAATCACAAAGAGAGTCCCGACAAGGGATCGATAAAGAAACAACACTATCCCATCAAGGGAATCGACAGTATAAGTAAATATGTCATGGCAAGGGAAAATCAGCTATAACCAGACTTGTTTCAACATCTAACTTCCTCAACTAGCACCAATACTCAATCATAAGTAATGTCCATGAGAATAATCATAATCCTTGCTCAACACAGAGAATCAAACACTTAGGCATTCATAGTATTTATTAAGAATACAACAATTTCAATTTAAGACTCACGGTCATGCTTGACACCAACATATAGATACTCGTCATTATGCCTATACGTCGTACTCAACAAATAGCACGTAGCAAATAGGACACAACTCCTAATCTCTCAAGCTAAGGTTAGACCAAACACTTACCTCGATGCCATGAACACAATTCAAGCCTCAACTATCACTTTACCTCTTGATTCCACCACCAACTTGCTCGTATCTAGCCATAAGTTACTTAATTATATTAATAAATGCTAAATGAATCAATTCTAATGCATGGAAATAAGCTTTCTAAAGTTTTTCCCAAAAAGTCAACAATCGACCCCAGGCCCGCTTGGTCCAAACCCGAAATACGGACCAAAACTCGATTACCCATTCACCCCCGAGCCCGTATATATAATTGGTTTTGGAATCTGACCTCAATTTGAGGTCTAAATCCCCCAAATTTCAATATTCTTAGGGTTTTCCCAAAATTCCCAATTCCACCATGAAAACTCTAGATTCTAGGATGAAATCTTGTAAAAAGAAGTTAAGGAGTAAAGAAAATGAGTTAGAAATCACTTACTAATGTTTTGGAGAAGAAAGGTTGTTTAAAAAATTGCCTCTTACGTTTTTGGCGTTTTGAAAAATGAAAAATAACTTAAAATCCCGTTTAAATATACCCCTCTAAGACCCTCTGTGCGGACCGCACAAAAAGGAGTGCGGCCGCGGAGCTCACAATGTTGACTGCAGTGACATGTTTTAGTATTTTGGCCATAACTTTCTCTACATATGTCCGAATTGTGATTTCTTTATCTTTATGGAAACTAGACATGGAGGGCTACAATTGTTGTTTTTAAATCATCTCAAAATTCCTTGTAGATCAAAAGATATAGGCTTCCGAAGTCAGACCAGTGATCCTGCAGATTCTTCCTCACCGCGGACCGCACAAAATCGAGTGCGGCCGCAAAGGCCCCTTCGCGGTCCGCGCAAAATAATTGCGGACCGCACTGGCGGGTTCAGAGATCTGCAACATCTCTGGGCCTACAACAGCTATGTTTTAAGCCTAAAACATCGCGGAACCTATCTGAAACTCACCCGAGCCCTCGTGACTTCAAACCAAATGTGCATACTAACTCAAAAACATCATATGGACCTACTCATGTGATCACATCATCAAAATAACATGTAAGACCACGAATTAAACCTCAAAACTCATCATTTTCATCAAGAACACTTAAAGTTCATAACTCTTCAACCGGAAGTCCAACTCACGTCAAATAGACTCCATTCTTCACCAAATTTCACAGTTATCATTCAAATACTATAACAAGTTTGTACCGAGATCCGGAATAAAAAAAGGGCCTGATACCAATGGTTTCGAACATTAATTCTTTTCTTCATTTCTTAGATAATTCAACAAAATAATTTCTTTCAAAAATTGATTTCTAAGGCTTGGGACCTCGGAATTCATTTTCGGGCATACGCCTAAGTCCCATATTTTACTGCGAACCTGCCGGAATCATCGGAACATGGATCCGGATCCGTTTGCTCAAAATATTGACCAAAGTCAACCAAAATCAAATTTGTAACTCTAGAAATTTTCTATTTCTCATATTTTCACATAGAAGTCTTTCCGGATATAGGTCCGGACCACGCATGCAAATCAAGGTGAGGTAAAAGGGAGGTTTTTAGGCCTCGGAACACTAAATTTGTTTTTAAAACAAGTGATGACCTTTTGGGTCATCACATTGAGTCTCCTATCTAACCTTGTAAGAGGGAATTGTCCTCATAGGTGATGTAATCGAATAATTTGCCATTAAATGTGGGGGCTATGTACGCACTAGGTGATGAGAATCCGTGCGTAGCTACTATCATGCTAATTCCGGGTAGTTTAGGACTCAAAAGCATGCTTTATGTGATATTCTTGCAACTTCATGTTTAATTTGGATTTTTTAAATCATGGTGATTATGATACATGAGACTAGTTAAGAGGAACATTATCTTTCTTGGCCTTTTTAAAGAGACGTTGATAATTCAGTGAGTAATTGCTCCCAGTTATATATTCATGTCTGCTTGTTGGTGTGTTTAATTACATTTGACCGCGTCGCATGGTTGATTCGCGAGCAGGGTAATAGATGCATCTATGATTCACGTTGTTCGACCCTCGGCAGTGCACAATTTACTTTTATATTGGATCGGGCCGTACGACCTCGGCACTACTTGCGCATGCTCTACTCAGTATTTTTCTATGAATTGAATTTTATTATTTGTCCTAGAATGAAAGTTGCCAGCTGTGACATTATCTTGGAGAGGAATTGTTATTTCTTGCTATACACTACTAATTATTTGTTTTTATCCATGCTCGGTATTATTCATCCCTCATAATTTTTTACCCTAGTAAGTGTCAAGTCGACTTCTCGTCTCTACTTCTTCGAGATTAGACAGGATACTTACTGGGTACATATTGTTTATGTACTCATACTACACTTCTATACTTAATTGTACAGGATCTGAGACAGGTACATCTGGTTATCAGTCTGGTGCGCATCCCTGAGCATATTCCGAGGCTTCCACGGTGAGTTGCTCCCTTCATGTGCCATTCAACAGCTTGATGGAGTCTCTCTTTATTTATTTTTGCTATCTATTCTATTTCGGACAGGAGGATAGAATTATTCTTTTGTATATTCTACTAGTTGCCCACAACTTGTGACACCAGGTCTTGGCACACACATTAGTAGACTATTCTTTTGGGAATTGTATAATCATTTTGGTACATTACTGGTTATTACTTGTTTTAACTTTAACTTAAGGAATTACTACAGTTATTTTGGTAAAAGTAAAATGAGCACTTATTCATATTTCCATGTTGGCTTGCCCGACAATGGTGTTGGGCGCCATCATGACCTATAATGGAAATGGGTCGTGACAACATGGTATAAGAGCACTAGGTTCACGTAGGTTTCACAAGTCATGGGCAAACCTAATAGAGTCTTGCGGATCGGTACGGAGATGTCTGTATTTATCTTCGAGAGGCTATAGGGTGTTAGAAAAGCTACTTTGTATTCATTTCCTATCATGCAGTGGTTAGTATACTAAATTTACCTCTTCTATTCTCCCACAGATGGTGAGGACACGCACGGCTAATGTTTCAGACCCGGGAGGAGCTACTCCCCCCATTGCTAGAGGCCGAGGTAGAGGTCGGGGGAGGGCACCGGCCCGAGGTAGGGGACGAGGGCGTCCCAGAGCTGTCCCAGTACTACCACCAGCAGATCCTGCGAGAGATCCTATCATTGAGGAGCAGGGCAAGGTGACCGCAGCCGAGCCTACCCCGGCAGACTATATGACAGCATCGTGTTTCCAGGAGGTCATGGGCCATATGCTGCGGTTCATGGATACCATGACTCAAGCTAGTTTATTTCCAGCAGATCCAGCTACATCACAGGCAGGAAGGGGAGCATAGACCCCTACTGCTCAGGCTCCTGGTCATGCAGCTACAGTGTATCAGACTCCGGGTGCACTACCCATAGATGGGGCTCAGCCAATTACTGTAGTGGTGCCCGATCCTAGACCAGTTGCGGATGGTGACCCGCAGAAGTTATTGGATAGATGGACTAGACTTCACCCTCCAGTCTTCGGAGGTGGGCGTCATGAGGATGCCCAGGATTTCATTGATAGGTGTAGGGACAGACTGCACAACATGGAGATATTGAAGTCGTATGGGGTTGACTTCACTACTTTTTAGCTGGAGGGCAGGGCCCGTAGATGGTGGCAATCCTATGTTCTTGGCAGGCCAGCAGGTTCTCCTCCCTCACTTGGGGTCAGTTCACACAGTTATTCTTGGATAGGTACATTCCACCCTCTGAGAGGGAAGAGCTGTGGTATCAGTTTGAGCATCTTGAGCAGGGTCAGATGTACGTGACCGACTATGAGGCAAGATTTTTTGAGTTGTCTCGCCATGCACTCATGATATTTTCCACGAATGCAGAGAGAGTGCGAAGGTTTGTTGTGGGGTTGCACCTCAGTATTCGAGCTAGCATGGCCCGAGAAGTAGAGATGGGTATTGAGTATCAGCTAGTAGTGGAGATTGCTCGCAGGATTGAGGGTTATTGCTAGAAGGGTAGAGAGTAGTTTCAGCAGGACAAGAGGGCCTAATTTTCTGGAGAGTTCAGAGGTGCCCCAGCTAGGGGTAGGGGGCACACGGGGAGGGGCAGCCCAGTAGGCCCCCATATTCAGCACCACCACCACCTCCCCGAGGTGCTCCAGTGAGACCTTATTTCAGTGCGATGCTGGAGAGTTCTTACCGCCCACCAGCTATTCAGGGTTCCTCCGACGGGTATTCTGGTCATCAGGGTTCTTCCAGTGCGTACTTCAGTGCCATGCCAGAGAGTTCATATCACCCACCAGCCATTCAGGGTTCTTCTAGTGGATATTCAGGTCAGCAGGCTCAGACTTCAAGGCAGCAGGCTATGGTGCCGAGGGGTTGCTACGAGTGTGGAGATCCGAGTCACATGAAGAGGACCTGCCCCAGACTTCGTGGCAAGGCAGTACAGCAAGGTCATCAGCCTATGATTTCATCATCGGTTGCTCAGCCTTCTAGAGGTGGGGGATAGGCGGGTAGAGGCCGTCCTAGAGGTGGAGGCCATACAGGAAGGGGTCAGTCAGCTACTGCTCAGTCAGGTGGAGGCCAGCCAGCCGGTGCTCCAGCCAGATTTTATGCCCTTCCGGCTAGGCCAGATGCATTGCCCTCAGATACCGTCATCACAAGTATTATTTCCATCTGCGGTAGAGATGCTTCGGTATTGTTTGATCCAGGGCCTACCTATTCATATGTATCATCTTTGTTTGCCCATTTCCTGGTTATTCCTCCTGCACCTTTGGGCACTCCTTTTCATGTGTCCACTCATATGGGCGATTCTGTGGTTGTGCATCAGATCTACTGGTCTTGTGTGGTCACATTCTGTGGTTTCGAGACTAGAGCGGATCTCATGTTGCTTTGATATGATCGACTTTGAGATCATCCTGGGCATGGATTAGTTATCTCCATATCACGTCGTCCTAGATTGCCATGCCAAGACTATTACATTAGCAATGCCAAGGTTGCCAAGGTTAGAGTGGAAGGGTTCCACAGTTGATACGTCTAGCTGGTTATCTCTTTCCTGAAGGCCTGGCATATGGTCGAGAAGGGGTGTTTGGCTTATTTGGCTTATGTTCAGGATACCACCGCAGAGTCTCCGATGATTGATTCAGTCCCAGTAGTTCGAGAGTTCGCCGATGTGTTTCCTTCTGATCTTCCTGGCATGCCACCGGATCGTGATATTGATTTCTGTATTGATTTGGCTCCAAGCATCCAGCCTATATCTATCCCACCATACTATATGGCTCCGAAGGAGTTGAAGGATCAGCTTGAGGAATTGTTAGCAAAGGGGTTTGTTAGACCCGGTGTATCGCCTTGGAGTGCACCAGTGTTATTTGTGAAGAAGAAGGATTGGACTATGCGGATGTGCATTGATTACCACCAGTTGAACAAAGTCACAATCAAGAACAAGTATCCATTGCCTCGCATCGATGATTTGTTTGACCAGTTGTAGGGTTCTAGGGTGTTCTCTAAGATCGACTTAAGGTCAGGGTACCATCAGTTGAAGATTTGGGACTCGGATGTTTCGAAGATTGCATTCCGGACTAGATATGGCCATTATGAGTTTCTGGTGATATCCTTTGGCTTGACTAATGCCCAAGCAACATTTATGGACTTGATTAATAGGTGTTCAAACCTTATATTGATTCCTTTGTCATCGTCTTCATTGATGACATCTTGATATACTCACGTAGCCTAGGGAAGCACGAGTAGCATTTGAGAGTAGTGCTTCAGACCCTACGAGAGCAAAAGCTATATGCTAAGTTCTCCAAGTGTGAGTTTTGGCTAGAGTCAGTGGCATTCTTGGGGCATGTTGTGTTAGGAGAGGGTATTAAGGTGGATCCAAAGAAGATTGAGGCAGTTCAGAGTTGGCCACATCCTACTTCTGTGACCGAGATTAGGAGTTTCCTGGGTTTAGCAGGTTATTATAGACGATTCGTGTAGGGTTTTTCATCTATTGCATCATCCCTGACTAGATTGACCCAGAAGGGTGCTCCATTCCGTTGGTTCGATGATTGTGAGGCGAGCTTTCAGAATCTCAAGACAGCTTTGACTACAGCACAAGTTCTTGTGTTGCCTTCCGGTTCAGGGATGTATACGGTATATTACGACGCTTCATGCGTTGGATTGGGATGTGTACTAATGCAGGAGGGGCAAGTTATTGCATATGCTTCGCGTCCGCTGAAGATCCATGAGAAGAATCATCCTGTGCATGATTTGGAGTTGGCCGCGATTGTTCATGCTCTTAAGATATGGAGGCATTATCTGTATGGGGTATCATGTGAGGTTTATACCGATCATCACAGCTTATAGCACTTGTTTAAATAGAGGGATCTCAATTTGAGGCAGCGTAGATGGCTTGAGTTGCTGAAGGATTATGACATCACCATTCTTTATCATCCGGGCAAAACAAATGTGGTCGCGGATGCCTTAAGCAGGAAAGCAGAGAGTATGGGTAGCTTGTCATTCATTCCAGCAGAGGAGAGACCACTAGCTTTGGACATTCAGTCCTTGACTAACAGACTTGTGAGGTTGGATATTTCAGAGCCCAGCCGAGTTCTTGCGTGTGTTGTTGCTCATTCTTTATTATTGGGGCAAATCAAGGCCCGACAATTCAAGGATCCACATTTGGCGATTCTCAGAGAGACAGTGTTTCAGGGTAGTGCCAAGGAGATTTCTATTGGCGAGTATGGTGTTTTGCGACTCTAGGGTTACCTATGTGTTCCTAATGTTGATGGTCTGAGGGAAAGGATACTAGTAAAGGCACACAGTTCGCGGTATTCCATTCATCCAGGTGTGACAAAGATGTATCTTGACTTTAGACAACATTATTGGTGGTGGAGAATGAAGAAGGACATAGTAGAGTATGTGGCTAAGTGTTTGAATTGCCAACAAGTTAAGTATGAGCACCAGAGGCCGGGCGGCCTACTTCAGCAGATGCCTATACCATAGTGGAAGTGGGAGCGCATTACTATGGACTTCGTAGTTGGGTTGCCCCGGACCTTATGGAAGTTTGATGCAGTATGGGTCATTGTTGATAGGTTGACCAAGTCGGCGCACTTTATTCCGGTTGTGACTACTTACACTTCAGAGAGATTGGACCAGATTTACATTCGGGAGATAGTCAGGTTGCATGGTATGCCCGTTTCCATCGTATCAGATAGAGGCCCTCAGTTCACTTCCCATTTCTGGAGAGTCGTTCAGAGTGAGTTGGGGACCCGTATTGTCATGCCCCGAACTTGGGCCTAGACGTAACACGGCACTTGGTGCCTGACTACATGTGACCGAGCTAACCAACTGACTAGTTGAATCAACATGTAGTATCATAACATACTAAATGCGGAAGATAAACTAACACATGCTGATATATTGAAAGCCTGGATGATATAAATCAAAGTGCGGAAATACTAATACAATTCTGAAACATATTTGTAGCCAACATAACTTAATATGAAAAGCCTTTGACTCTGTCTAACTATTACTCTAGTCTATGAAGCCTCTAATGAAGTACTGAAAATACTGACGGTCTGAAAATATTGAAGACTGTGGTAATGATAATGCCCCGAAAGAACTGGGGATCACCAAACAGCTGATACGAGAGTCCTAGCACTTTGAATCATCAACCTGTAAATCATTACCTGCATCGTGAAATACATGCCCCGGGCAAAAGGGACGTCAGTACATTTGAATCGCACTGGTATGTAAAGCAACTGAAAGAAAGAATTATAAATGTTGAAATTGAAACTAAGCTGATAACTAAGAATTGATTATTGATAACTGAAATGATAACTATTGAAACTGAAACTGAAATGATAACGGATAACTGAACTGATAACTAGTAACTGAAATGATAACTGATAGCTAATAACTGAAACGTTAACTGATAACTGATAATTGAACTGAACAAAAGAAGTAAGGTTATGAATACTCCCTCTTCTGAATGATGAACAACCTGTTTATCTGAATATTAAACTGCGGCCTTAGGCCTAATATATATATATATATATATATATATATATATGTGTGTGTGTGTGTGTGTGTGTGTGTGTGTGTATGTATGTATGTGTGTGTGTGTGTGTGTGTGTGTGCACAACTGCGGCCTCGGGCCCAAGTATACGTATATATAACTGCAGCCTCAGGCCCAAAAATGCATAAAGCATAAACTGCAGCCTCAGGCCCAAAGATGCATAAAGCATTAACTACGGCCTCAGGCCCAAATACAGGTGTTCGACATTCAGGGATTTAAAATTAGGAATTGAGAATCATACTGCAATTCATAATAGTGAAATACTGAATCACGCTGAGTTACATGATACTGGAATATTGGATCACACTGAGTTACATAATACTGGAATACTAAATCATACTGAGTTACATAATACTGGAATACTGAATAGGACTAGAATGAGACATGTATTCTTGAACTGATTATGAACACTGAAACTTCAACTGTTTATGATATACTGAGTAAGCTATACTGAGACTTAGGGACATCAAACCCAAGTCTATATTGAATATGAACTGAGCTCACAACATTCAGAATGAAAGTCATGAACGAGTTATGAAGCTAGAGAATAGAAGCTCTACAATTATTCAAGGAACTAGGCTTAACTATATTTCTGAGGCAATCGATACGTCGTAAAAGAAACATAGTGTAGGGAGAATCATTAACATTCCCAAACATAGAGAGTTAGCCTCACATACCTTAACTTCCTGCTCTTGAGCGTAATACAACATTCGTCAACCCTTTCAACTTTAATCTATATCAATACAAGTTAAAGGGATTCCATATTAGCAATAATACTCATGATTTGGTCACTTAGGCATTTTCTCAAACACTTGGTGGCATAAAGCTTCATTGTCCTTATTAATGGTATTTCTACACCCAATAACTCATTCCCTTGCTCCTAAATAAATTCTAAAGTCTCAAATGCTTATAATCAACATTATTCTTTATCACCCATAAGGTAAACAACACCGTTAACCAATAATCAACAATCAAAAACCCAAACCTATAACCATTCATGTTTTTCTATCAAACCCATCAACTCATATCTCATGAACTAGAGTCTATAACCATTAATTCAATGATAGAATCAATTAGAGGGTGAAGATATTACTTTTTTGACGTTCAATCTTCTTGAATTCGATTTCTAGGGTTTCTTCTCTCAACAATGGTGTCCCCATCAAATATCTAATGATATGGAGGGTTTACCCATGTTAATAAGATGTTGGAAAATCGAAATTAACTTAGAATCACCATTAGAACTTACCTTGGATGGTGGAGGGACCTTTAAGGAGTTAGGTTTTTGAGTGCTTTTCTTTTTAGGGCAAGTTTTTATGTTTTGGGACTGTGAGGGACAAAACAAGGCTAAAAACGACTTCCTAAGTCATCCACCGCATCCTAGTAGGTGAGACCGCAGTCCCGACCGTGGTAAATCACTGGGACATTGCCTCACCACCGTGGTCGCGGTAAAAACGTGGCAGAACCGTGGTGGTTATGCACTATTCTGTAAAACGGGTATAACTCTTTGTACAAAGCTCCGTTTGGGCAATATATCTTTAGAAATCTATTTCAAAGGCCTACAACTTTCATGCTTTAAGTTTTCCAAAATTCCCTACATATGTTCACTAAAACCTGCTATAACACGGACCTTCTGCAAACTTAGTCGATTTTGTCAAATCTTATGCACCTCACTTTCCATCTTGATTTTGAAACAACTATTTTCACCCATAATCATCCCGATGGGACTTCACATGACAAAAATATAACCTTACTACTCTTTTAACTCATTCATACCTAAGCCGAATGTACGGGGTGTTACATGTATAGAGCTTAGCACATCATTTCATCCTCAGACCGATGGGCAGTCGGAGCGGACAGTTCAGATTTTGGAGGACATGCTCAAAGCATGTGTGATTGACTTTGGAGGACAGTGGGATCAGTTCTTGACTTTGGTAGAGTTTGCTTACAACAACAGCTATCAGTCCAGCATTGAGATGGCTCCATATGAGCCTTTATACGGTCGGCGATGTCGTTCTCCTATCGGGTGGTTTGAGCCTGGTGAGGCTAAGTTATATGGTACAAATTTGGTGCAAGATGCCCTGGACAAGGTAAAGTTGATTTAGGAGAGGCTTCGTACAGCTCAGTCCAGATAGAAGAGCTACGCGGATCAGAAGGCGCATGATGTATCATTCATGGTTGGCGAGAAGGTCCTCTTGAAAGTCTCGCCAATGAAGGGTGTTACGAGGTTCGGGAAGAAGGGAAAGCTGAGCCCAAGGTTTATTGGCCCATTTGAGGTGTTGAGGCAAGTTGGGGAGGTTGCTTATGAGCTTGCCTTACCCCCCAGTTTATTAGGAGTTCACCCAGTTTTTTACGTGTCCGTGTTTCGGAGGTATCATGCCGACTTGTCCCATGTGTTAGACTTCAGTACTATTCAGCTGGATGAGAGTCTGAGTTATGAGGAGGAGCCAGTTGCCATTATTGATAGACAGGATCGCTAGTTAAGATTCAAGAGGATTTCAACGGTGAAGGTCCAGTGAGGGGCCAACCAGTCGAGGAGGCGACCTAGGAGTTCGAGGAGGACATGCGGAGCAGATACCCACATTTATTCAACACCTCATGCACTTTTCTATGTTCGTTCGAGGATGAATATTTGTTTAAGAGGTGGAGAATGTAACAACTCGACTGGTCGTTTTGCTTTTTAGAACCCCGATCCCCTAAATAAAACTTCTCGCGCTTACTTTAACTAATTTACAACCTGCGCGGATGGTTGGTTCGGGATTTGGAAGAATTTGGGTTGAAATATGCTCATTTGATTCCTTAAGATTTTCTTAAAAAGGCTAGGTTTGACTTTGGTCAACATTCTTAGCAAAAGGACCTGGATTCGTATTTTGACAGTCCCGGAGGGTCCGTAGGAAAATATGGGACCTGGGCGTATGCCCAGAATCGAATTCTGAGGTCCCTAGCCCGAGTAATAAATTTTTTATTAGAAATTGTTAAATTGAAATTCTAAGGATTTAAAGAAACTAAATAATGATTGATCACATTGGTATCAGGCTCGTATGTTAATTCGGAGCCCAGTGCAGGTCCAATATAACTTTTTAGACTTGCCCGCAAAATTTGGTGTCAATCCGACTAGTATAAGAACGTTTCGGCACGTTAGAAGTGAATTTAAGAATTTGAAGTTCATAAGTTTGATTCAATTAGTTTTAGGGAGTGATTCATAGATTTAGCGTTGTCTTGGGTGTTCCGAAGGTTCGAGCGGGTCCGTTTCATGATTTCAGACTTGTCGGTATGTTCGGGCGGGGCCCGAGAGCCCTGAGCGTCAATCGGACGAGGCTCGAGTAAAGTTGGAAAAGTTGAGAAGAGCTGAGGCTTCTGGTTTCTGTCATAACTGCACCTGCGGTTGGTTAGCCGTAGATGCGAGACCGCAGAAGAGGTCATCCTCTCACATATGCGGCCAAGGTCGGCCAGGCACAAAACCGCAGAAGTGGCTCCATAGCCGCAGAAGTGGCTTCAAGACCGCAGAAGCGGTCCCAGCCCGCTTGGCCAATTCCGCAGATGCGGCCTCTTCCTCGCAGAAGCGGGACCGCAGAAGCGGGACCACAGAAGCGGTCACCTGACCACAGATGCGGAAATCACTGAAGCAGTGAGCTTCAATTATTACGGGCTCTAAGTCATTTTGTCCATTTTTCACTCATCCATTGGGCGATTTTTGAGCTTTTGAGAGAGGACCTTCACCTAGCATCTTGAGGTAAGTTTATCCTACGTATTTCTAGTTTAATACTTGAGTCTTGGGTAGATTAACACACAAAATATTAAGGTAAAATCATGGGGTTAGAGCAAAACCTAGGGTTTTGACAAAAGTTAGATTTGACCACAAAATTTGTTATGAAATGAATTAGAAATCATATATTATTGATCCTTGGGTTATAAAGAACAACTTTCTTCGAAAAATTCCAGAATCCGGGCATGTGGGCTCGGGGGTTGAATTTTAGGAAACTTGTATTTAAGGTTGGGGAATTGCTTAAATAGTTAGAATGCGATCTTGTGAGCTTGTTTTGACTAGTTCCTACCTCGTTTATCTAGTTTTGGATCGTTCGGCTCCAAAATGAGAGTTTGAGCTCGTTCTTGGTATTGGAAGTACGCTTTGGAGCGAAGTGAGTCTCCTATCTAACCTTGTAAGAGGGAATTGTCCCCATAGTTGATGTAATCGAATAATTTGCCATTAAATGCGGGGGCTACGTATGCACTAGGTGACGAAAGTCCATGCGTAGCTACTATCATGCTAAGTCCGGGTAGTTTAGGACCCAAAAGTATGCTTTATTTGATATTCTTGCAACTTCATGTTTAATTTGGATTGTTTAAATCATGGTGATTATGATACATGAGACTAGTTAAGAGGAACATTATCTTTCTTGGCCTTTTTAAAGAGAAGTTGATAGTTCAGTGAGTAATTGCTCCCCAGTTATATATTCTTGTGTGCTTGTTGCTGTGTTTAATTACATTTGACCGCGTCGCATGATTGATTCGCGAGCGGGGTAATAGATGCATCTATGGTTCGCGCCGTTCGACCCTCGGCATTGCATAGTTTACTTTTATGTTGGATCGGGCCGTACGACCTCGACACTACTTGCGCATGCTCTACTCATTATTTTTCTATGAGTTGAATTTTATAAATTGTCCTGGAATGAAAGTTTCCAGCTGTGACATTATCTTGGAGAGGACCTGTTATTTCTTGCTATACACTACTAATTATTTGTTTTTATCCATGCTCGGTATTATTCATCCCTCATATTATTTGACCCTAGTAAATGTCAAGTCGACTTCTCGTCTCTACTTCTTCGAAATTAGACAGGATACTTACTGGGTACATATTGTTTATGTACTCATACTACACTTCTGTACTTAATTGTACAGGATCTGAGGCAGGTACATCTGGCTATCAGTTTGGTGCGCAACCCTGAGCACATTCCGAGGCTTACACGGTGAGCCGCTCCCTTCCTGTGCCGTTCAGCAGCTTGATGGAGTCTCTCTTTATTTATTTTTGCTCTCTATTCTATTTCGGACAGGAGGATAGAATTATTCTTTTGTATATTCTACTAGTTGCCCACAACTTGTGACACCAGGTCTTGACACACACATTAGTAGACTATTCTTTTGGGAATTGTATAATCATTTTGGTACATTACTTATTATTACTTGTTTTAACTTTAACTTAAGGAATTACTGCAGTTATTTTGGTAAAAGTAAAATGAGCACTTATTCATATTTCCGCGTTGGCTTGCCGGCAATGGTGTTGGGCGCCATCATGACCTATAATGAAAATGGGTCGTGACAGCTAATATGTAAATACCAGAATTATTATGTAAATATACCTAAATTTTTTCTAAATAAATTCATAAACACGGATGCAATATATATTATAAAATTACTATTTGTACAATTAAAATGCTAAAATTATACCATAAATATTTAATAAAAACAATACATTATTATACCTTTTATGTAATTAAATATTAATTATATATGCGATATACTAAGAATCAATTCTGGTGGAAGTCATACTCTCGCGATAAATTCAGAATAATTGTAATATAAATGCATTGAAGAACAATTCCACCTTTTTTAATTATAACATCGTTATACCAATTATATAATTAAATAGTGATTTAAATATGTAATATATCATAATTATTCCATAAATATATGTATAGTATATATTCCAATTAATATATTATACCATTGTCATTATACCTGCTAATTTGTTGGTGTTATATTGATCTTATTTCCAACGGCTTGGATACACTTCAAATATTAATGAATATTTTAAAGTATTTTTTGTAATATTTTTGATCTTATTGTTTTACCTTTCAATTCTTAGTAGTAGTATATATCAATATACCTATTATATTCAATACATATTATTTTAATATTTGATTATTTTCTCCTTTATACTTGCTTTATCCCAAGTTTATTTGTAAATAAATTTTATGAGGAAAAAAGAATCATTGAGATCCCATTTTGTTCACAAGCGTGAAATATGGAATACAATTAATTATAAATTGAACCGTTTGCGATAACTTAGAAACTGAAAACATGATTTTTGGTCCAACATTATTGGTTTCTGCTAGGATTAGTTTCCATATCTGTTAATTACTTATGAGAAATCTGTAAAAGTTTCTTAAATATTGCCTAATTATGTTTTTAGTCCAACAAAGGGATTATTTACATCGACATTTTCTGAGGTCATTCTTTAAATTTTCTCCATTTCGTCCAGTGGCTAATTTTACCTTTAAAAGTAGTTGGATGATTTTTTCTTCTTTTTACAGACAATTTTCGCTCGCTAGGTTAATGGAGATAAAATTCAAATAGTAACATAATAAAAGGTCATTTGTCCAAATGACACGACCCAATTCTACTCTTACGGGCCTACTTACCTCATGTGAACTCAAATGCAATTTTTAGCATCAGTAAGACAACTTTGAGTGAGCTGGCCCATTTAACAGCCCATTCGGATTTAAGGCCTTTAAAACCTAGGGTTTTTCATTCAGCCCTATAAAAGCAAAGAACAAAGCACTTGCTTCGCCTTTGTACTCCCAAAGCCTCCAGAAGCAGTAGCTAAACAGGTGTGTCTCAGTATTTCCCTTGAATATCTCTAAGGTTTATGAATAATCTTTTTCATTTTCAATCTGGTTTATGCTTGTTATTTTCCTCAGTTGAATCTGTAAGATATGTGTTACTGAATTTATAATGCAAATTAGTTTGATATGAAAATGTGTGTTTCGGTTAATAAATGCGGGGTTTGAGACCTTTTTAGAGTAGAAATGTTAACTGAGAATTTTGGATTTATTTGCTTTTATTTATAGTTCCTCGGTTGTGTTAGTTACGATATAGTACGATTTGCTTATGGTTATGCCATTATAAGCTTGCAATGTAGAATACATGTAGAAATCAGGGTGTTTGTTCAATTGTAGGTGGGTTGCATTGGATTTCCTTTTTATATCGTATCAGAAAACCTGCATAGATATTTTTTTATGTGACATATAGTTGGTATGAATCTGGCCTTTTCATTTTTGGAATCTAATAATATGTTTGTTCTGTGTGGTTTGTGTGGCTTTTCCCGCTTGTTTACTAGTTTGTGCTATCAAAAATGAAACTTTTACTAGCAGCAGCCAGTGTTGTGTTTTTTTTGTGCTAGATTCTTTGTAGAACTTGAAAAAATCAACTATATGTGAATGCCTGATCCTGTGAGATGTGTTATGCCAGATGAATAGTATTTAATGAGGACAACGAGCACATGTTTGAATATTTGGATTTGTACATCTATTTATTTTTATGATTTTATTGGTTGATTAGATTTTGATTGAACTTGGGATTTTCTTTGAACAATATGAAGTCGAAGTACACAAGACTACAAAGTGGAAAGACAACTGAGAGTTTTATGCTTTAGTTAACAAGAGCAGCTAGCCCTGTGATGTTTGCTTGATATAGTCGATTACTGTGCAATTTCAGGTAAGAGATGAAGCACAACAATGTTATACCCAATGGGCACTTCAAGAAGCATTGGCAAAACTATGTAAGGACTTGGTTCAACCAGCCAGCTAGGAAAACAAGGAGACGTGCTGGTAAACTACCATTTTGTTGAACTAATTGGCACTATTCTTTTCTTTTTTGAAATTCAATTTTGGTTGAACAGTATTAACATTTTTCTACCTGACTTTATTCTGTTGTCTTCAGCTAGACAGCAGAAGGCTGTGAAGATCTTCCCTAGGCCAACTGCGGGATCACTTCGACCTATTGTTCATGGACAAACACTGAAATACAACATGAAAGTCCGGGCTGGGAGGGGATTTTCTCTTGAAGAACTGAAAGTGAGGTTCTAGTTACTTATTGACTGTCGTTTACTTGATAACTTGCCAGCTATCCCGTTCACCACCCCGTACCCCCCACAGAGAAGAACAATTAACAAAAAGCTATCTCATTGAGTACAAAAGAAAATTCTATTTTTTAGTCATGTTTTTGGCTCTCTAGATACTTTTATTTTATACTGCCTATTATTTTGAAGCACTTGTACGTTTGATTTCCCCATTAATAAGTAGCTTTGGCTTTTCAGGCAGCTGGTATTCCCAAGAAACTAGCACCAACCATTGGCATTGCTGTTGATCATCGCCGCAGGAACAGATCATTGGAAGGGCTCCAAACCAATGTCCAGAGGCTCAAGACTTACAAAGCTAAGCTTGTCATCTTCCCAAGGCGTGCTAAGAAAGTCAAGGTGAATTTGAAAATAATTACTTCTTTTCCCTGCTAGGTCAGGATTCCTGCTTTGGTATCTAAACAGTTTATGCGAAAATTTACCTTGAACTCTCTTTTCCAGGCTGGTGATTCTAGTGCAGAGGAACTTGCTATTGCCACCCAGGTCCAGGGTTCATACATGCCTATTACTAGGGAGCAGCCAGCTGTTGACCTTGTCAAGGTCACAGATGAGATGAAATCATTCAATGCATATGGCAAGCTGCGTATCGAGCGTACAAATGCGCGACACATCGGAGCCAGGTTGAAGAGGACAGCTGAAGCAGAAAAGGAAGAAAAGAAATAAGCAATTAGAATTGTCGTGTAGCTTATTAAGCATTATCAGTTTTTTGGTGGACTGAATGAGATGGAGTTTATGATACAATTATATTCAGGATCTTGAGCTTTTCTCTTTATTCAAGAATTTTGTTTTGCTTGTGAGATCATGCAAATCTTTTGATGGTGTTTATGTTGAAGCCTAAGTCCTATTTCTCTCTTGTGTCTGCGTATTTCATGGCGGGTAGCTTAGTTGAAGTGTCAGTTTTCCAAAATTGTGATGGCTATTTCAAATTGATTAGGTCTATCTTGCCCCATCTCGAGCTGATTTGTTAACCCGAGGGGCAAACTATTTTCTGGTGCTACTTCGATGGCATGAGGTAGCACTGTACCAGTTTCAATCAATCTGTTGGTAATGATCAGCTGTCAGTGAAGTTATCAACCGGCTGAACCTTTATATGAATTATATTTCATTTGTTTGAAATGTCAAAGAGGGATTTTTGAATTAGCAATGGAAATACAAATTGTGGTTGGGATAAAAGAGATCAGGAAAGCAAGGGAAGTGCTAATTGTGGTTGTGGTGACACTTGGTTTCCTGAGGTATTATATATATATATGTATATCGTGGCACCATCCAAATGCTAGGATTTCATTTATCTTTTTCCTCCTTCCTTCGGGGTTTTCCTCCTAATAGTAACTCTTATCATTTTAACAGTTTCCTCCGTAATTAACCAACAAAAGTCACACCTTTTCATTGAAACAGCACCACCCCATTTATTGAATTAGCCTAAAGTTTCAATCAACTAAAACCAACCAAACCTACAATTACGTTCACCTCCTTTTTAGCATTTTTTCCTACCTTAAATTTTATACGTTATTCTATTTTACAGAATAATACTCCATGACTATGGTCATCACTGTGTTTACCCATTACTATTTCCATTCTTTCCATTTTACAGAAGCATTTAATATATTATTATGAGCCATGCATTTGATTACTCGCAAGTTATATAACTCGAGCATTTTGTGTTCCATGGACTACTCGTGCAGAAAACTTTGGCAATCAATTTTTGGACTCAAAGGCCAAACTTATTAGTAACGACTCAATAATTTGGGCATTTGCATCTATACCCGCTTTTTGTGTCACGTTTTAACTTGTGCCCGCTTTGTAAAAAAAATTGCAAGCGTACCCGCTTTTTCGCATAACTTCAGCATACGGGGCTGAAGTAGCAAATGCAATCACGCAAAACTTCAGCATTCTAGTACCCGGGCCTGAAGTAGCAAGTTTTTGTTTTTATAACTGGCGAACTTCAGCTCTAAAGCTTAAGTTTTTGTTTGTAACTGGGTTTTTGTTTTTGTAACTGGCAAACTTCAGAGCTGAAGTTTTTGTTTTGTAACTGGCGAAGTTTTTGTTTTGTAACTGGCGAACTTCAGCCCTGGAGCTGAAGTTTTTTTTATTTGCTCTTGTCTCACACATGAAAATGCTAGTCTAGTTTCTTCTACGGAACTACTAACAAGTATTACTGCCACCAAAAGAAATTGCATCACAAATCCTCTCTTTGATGTAATCCTCTCAGATAGTTTGGTTATCGAGTTGAGTAACATTCATTTACGAAATACATTTTAGATCTGGTATTCCCCATTTTATTTTCATGATTTTTTCTGAAAGTTTTGACTCAATCAAGTACTGAGGAAAACAAAAACTGTTCCGTTTAATAACACAGTCCACCCTTTTTACTAATAGAAAACGAAGTTGTTTAAAAAAAAAAAAGAAGAAGAAAACGAAGGAGAAGAAGGAGGTGGAGAAAGGGAACTGAAGTTGTTTAAAAAGTGGGTATAAGTTAAAACTTTTTTAAAAAATGGGTATAAGTTTAATGGGGGCGACCAAATAGAGCGCCTCGTGCAATTTTTACCAAGAATTTGAAAAATAGAAGATTGGAATTGAGATCAGAACCCATCCAAGTATGTCATTTCGGTTTTCTTTCATTTCTTTTCATTGGTTTTGACTCTCTTGCTATTAAAATAAAAGTTGGTATCTTTGTTTTTCTTTCATCCTTTTCTGTATATATTAATTTTTAAAATTAATAAAATTTCCATCAAAAGTAAAAATTTAAAAGTTAATATGTGGTGATTATTGAATTGTATAAACTATTTCATTTACAGTTTTATGTTGACAAAGGATATGAACTTTTTACTTTTGGAAAAAATATGATAGTCAATTTACTTTTTCTTTCATTTCCTCTATATATTTATAATTATTTTCACAAATAATTAAAAATCTTATAATTTTATAGTCATGGAGAAAAAAAATAACAAGGCTTGAATAATTGGGGAGGAAGGCTTTTTTCTTAAGTGTTTTTCTTTATTTTTTTACCTTTAAAAGTAAAAATGTAACAGTCAATATTTGGTGATCAGTGACAGAGTATTAATTTGTAGTTTTTTCTTTATTCTGTTCATATACTGATCAATTTGTTTTTACTCTGTAATTAAATCGAATAATTACTATGCATTAATGTCGTTGGTGCTTCATTTTCTTTAATATATTTTTATGCAGTATAGAGTTTGAAGAGATTCCTTTAACTTTCTTTATGTTGGAACAATATGGCAAACAAATGAATTTACTGAATCTAATCGGAGGCTTGAGTATTAGAGTTTGAAAAAGCACGAGAGCACAATTCTGTATGTTTTTTCCGTAGTTGGCTTTTCAACATGTATGGTAGAGGTGCCAATGTGCCATTACTATAACGAAGAATTTGATTTGCTGCTCCACAAGAGATGAAAAATTAGAGAAAAAGAGATTTTATTAATTGTGTAATATATGGTGGCTTGTATTAGTTTAAAATAGTTAATAAGCATAAAAAAGTAATTAGGTACTTTTAGAATTTAAATAATGCTTTTCTTTTGGGAGGGAGCAGCTTATTACCCTAATAAAGAAAAGAAACATAAAGGTTCTTTCTTGAACTTTCCTCAAAAGTGTAAGAGCAATTTTGAAACTAGACCTTGACGGGCAATAGTCTTAAGTTTTCTATCAACTTTACTTAATCTTAAACATCGTATAATATGATATGGACAATAGTCTTGCAGCTTATTGGAAAAAATATTTATATTCGTAAATCAATCTATTGAGTTAATTTTTGTATGCATACAATTAAATTGTAACTTTATCTGTACTTGGACTAAATTTAATTTATAGAATGATTTATCGAGTCATTAATTTTTTGTACAATCGTGTGAATGTCACGACCCCAAACCCGAACCTGGTCATGATGGCGCCTATCGTGGAGACAAGGTCAGCCGACACATTTTCAATCTAGTTTTTAAGCAATTAAACAATAAGCATTTAGTCTTAAACATAATATAAATCCAAAAGTACGCAGTGACAATACAAAACAATTCGCGGAATACAACACAACACAGCCTGATACCGGGGTGTCACTAGTCATGAGCATCTAAAAATCCGGAATAAGACAAGAAAGTCTACAGAGTTCAATTCAAATCTAAAATAAAGAGAAATAAGATAAGGAAAGATGCTCTGGGCTGCGAACGCCGGCAGCTACATAGAGAATCTTCGAATTCGCCAGACCTGGAAAGATCAACACTCGGTAGCGGGACCAGATGCGCCTGAATCTGCACACAGAGTGCAGGGAGTAAAGTAAGTAGTCCAACTCAGTAAGTAATAATCATAAATAAACGACTGAGAGATATAAAAACACGTAAGACACATTACAGGCTATAATGAAGCAGTAAAACCAATAAAAAAAATAGTGAATCAGTAAAGATATGTAAAATCATTTTTAAACTTCAGGAAATATCTTTTCAACAATTAAACAGGCAAATGACAGACAAATAAGAAAGATAAACACATAAAGGTTCGCCCCTCGGGCACAATGTCAATAAATCCGCCCCTCAGGCAATATCTCAGAACAATACCAGCCTCTCGGGCTATATCTCACATCATAATGGGTACCCGCGCTCACTGGGGGTGTGCAGATTCCTAGAAGGGCCCTTTACGGCCCAAGCGCAATATTAAGCCATCTCGTGGCATAATCACATAGGCTCTCAGCCTCATATCAACAAGTCACCTTGTGGCGTACAAACTTAGGCCCTCGACCTCATAATCATAATCAGTGTATCACCGTTGTGGCGTGCAGCCCGACCCAAAAGTATCCTCACAACACAGGCCCTCGGCCTTACTCAGTCAAAATCACATAAGCCACTCGGGTAACAGTAAAACATGATGCTCAGCCCGAAATATTATTTGAAATATCATTTGATATATTAAAGCAGAGTAAACATGGCTGAGTTATGAAAATAGTGAAATATAACATGACTCAGTTAAAGTATAAAGTCAAAACAGTGAGGAAATATCAATAAAAATTTCCTAAGGGTTCAAATAGTTGGCATGAAGCCCAAATATGCATTCAGCCCAAAACATGATGATAGCAAATAGATTTCAGTCAAATACGCGGTAAAATAGTCATTCAGGACGGACTAAGTCACAATCCCCAATAGTGCACGGCTCCACGCTCGTCATCAAGCATGTGCGTCACCTCAATATAGCACCATGATGTGCAATCCGGGGTTTCATACCCTCAGAACATCATTTACAATCATTACTCACCTCGATCCGGTCCAAACTCTAGCCCGCAATGCCTTTGCCCTCACGAATCGACCTCCAAATGCTTCAAATCTAGCCACAATCAGTACATAATCATTAAAATATGCTAAGGGAACCAGGCCCACTCGAAAATATTCAATTTACATTAAAAATCCCGAAATTGCTCAAACCCGGCCCCCGGGCCCACGTCTCGGAATCCGATAAAATTAACATCAATAGAATCATCATCCTCTCAGTTCATACATATCAAGAATACCAAAATCCGATCACAAATGACCCCTCAAATCCCTAGATTAAGGCCTCCAATTTCCAAGCCCTAAACCCCCAATTTTTCTACTGATTTTCCATGGATTTCAAGCTTAAAATATTAAAAATCACCATAGAAACAAGTTTAGGGTCCAAAAATCTTACCTCCACGAAATCCTCTTGAATTCCCTCTTCAATTAGTTCTTCCAAGCTTTCTCCCGAATGAAATATGGTGAAAATCCTCTCAAAATCACAAAGGGTGAAATATATACATTCTGACCTAGGCATTTTCGCACCTGCTGTCAATCCACCGCATTTGCGGTACCGCTTTTGTGGTCCAAGAGCCGCTTCTGCGGTCTTTCACTTAAGTTACCAAAAACCGCATCTGCGATGCCTTGCCCGCATCTGCGCCTTCGTAGGTGCGGCTCCACAACCGCTTCTGCAGCCACATCATTCCAAACCTATTTCCGCTTCTGCGACTAATCTCCCATATTTGCGGCGTCACACCTGCGGTCCTAAATCCGCAGGTGCGGAAACAACAGAAACAACAAATCTGCAGCATTCGCCAAACTCCCAATCTCTCCGTCGACCATCCGAAATCACCCCGAGGTCCCCGGGACCTCAACCAAAAGCACAAACATATCCCATAACCTTATTAAAACTCGTCCCAACCTTTGGAACGCTCAAAACAACATTAAAACACCAAAATCACATCAAATTCAAGCCTAGGATTCCAAAATCTTTCGAATTCCACTTTTGATCAAGAATCCAACCAAACCGAGTCCGAATGACCTGAAATTTTGCATGCACATCCCAAATGTCACAATGGAACTACTGCAACTTCCGGAATTCCATTCCAACCTCTATATCAAAATCTCACCTATCAACCGAAAAACGGCGAAATCTCAATTTCGCCAATTCAAGCCTAAACCTTCCACGGACTTCCAAAATGCATTCCGATCACGCTCCTAAGTCCCAAATATCCTAACGGAGCTAATCAAATCATAAAAATTTCGATCCGAGATCATATACTAATAAGTCAAATCTTGGTCAAACCTTTCAAGTTTCAAGCTTCAAACTGAGAACAGTTCTTCCAAATTCATTCCGATTACCCTGAAAACCAAAATCAACGATTTACATGAGTCATAATACATCACACAGGGCAAGCCATGCCCGAGAACTGGCGAGCAAAGTGCAAAAGCTCAAAACGACCGGTCGGGTCGTTACATTCTCCCCCACTTAAACATACGTTCGTCCTCGAACGTGCCTAGAGTTGTTCCAAAAGCCAACCAATCGATGAATAACCTTACCATGAATATACCCGAGGATGATCTCACGTCACCCTATCTCATATAGGTCCGATAATACAATGTAACTAAAATTTCACGATCCAACCTAGCCCATTAACCTAGAACCACATTTCCACTTCTGAAATCATCCACAAGATCAGAATCTCACATCTATACTCTGAATAAGTCCGAACCAGCTGTAATAACCCATACCTGCAACCTCAAGTGCAATTACATGATATACCACATAACTCAAACACTTGTAGCGATAACTTCTAATCATATCAGCTGCACACAACAACCGAATACCGGTAAGAAACCTCTTATCAACTAAAGTCTTATTTCAACACTTCCATATACTGCCAATGATAAATAAAACACGCAGTAAGCCATAACTATTTCTCAGATCAACCATTCATGAAGCCACTTCTCCTTTGGCAAAGACCATAGCAAATTTTTGAGCCGAACCTCGATATTATCCTTCTAACATGCTGAAATCGAATCCGTTTGTATTCATTAAAGACCCCAATGATCTCATCTAATCCAACACAATTACTCTGGTAACATGACATATCAATACAGGCTCAAGCCGCAACTCGTGCAATAAGTAAAAATCCAAACATACTTAAATCATGAAAATGACTCAAATGAAAGAGCTGTACTGCAAGCTCACCGGTACCACCACACACAATGCTGAGAATCTGTCACATATCATAGAAACAGAACACACGAATCTAACCCGCAGGATCATACCTCCACATAGCTTCGCTCCAATGCGCGACCTCATCCAAACACTAGTCCACATGAAATACCTCAAGTCACTATGCTTAAAAATTGAAAACCATGCGTAATATGATGTCTAACACCAAAGAAATCATCATAACCACCACGAAGCAATTGACATAACATTACACATACCCGAAGGGACACAACTGATACGCCACCTGCCGAGCAATACCCAGTACTCTTCCCGCTCGACTTCCACCATGAAACCCCAATGGAACCGCACCATACGTGCCTATAACCAACAAATAATAACACCTCGCAACCCAGAAAAGTAACTCATAGATCACCTCAGAACACTAATAGCTCGATAACAATTGAATCAACACATCCCTCACAAATGGCAACTCGAAGCCAACAAAGCCATCTCGATGCAGAACTTACATCCCTATAGGTCTACCAATGAACCCTTATCAAGGATTTCCTAAAGTTGTTCCTTCAACTCCCTTAACCCCGCTGGTGCCATACGCTACGGTGCCCGACACCAAATCGATACCAAAATCAACAACCCCATCCGGCGACATGCCTGGTAGTAGGAAACATATCCGGAAAACCACTCATCACCGGAACTGAATCAATGGTAGGAGTCTCTACACTGACATCCATCACGAAGGCCAAATAGGCAAGACAACCCTTCCCAGCCATCCGCTGGGTCTTCGAAATATAAAACCGCCCCTACTAAGAACATAATCCGTCGAACCTCACCACTCAATCCGTGGCGGTGTAGGTATCCAGTTGGTTGGTTTGAGCCCGGTAAGGCTATGCTATTGGGGACAGACTTGGTGCAGGATGCTTTAGAAAAGGTGAAGGTAATTCAGGAGAGGCTTTGTACAATGCAGTCAAGATAAAAGAGTTATGCTGACAGGAAGGTTCGGGATGTGTCCTACATGGTTGGTGAGAAGGTTCTGTTGAAGGTTTCGCCCATGAAGGGTGTTATGAGATTTGGGAAGAAGGGTAAATTGAGTCCTCGGTTCATTGGGCCTTTTGAGGTGCTTCGAAGGATTGGGAAGGTGACTTATGAGCTTGCTTTGCCACCCAGATTGTCGAGTGTGCATTCGGTGTTTCATGTTTCTATGCTCCGGAAGTATATTGGGGATCCGTCTCATGTTTTGTATTTCAGCACAATTCAGTTAGATGATGATTTGACCTATGATGTGGAGCCAGTAGCTATTTTGGGTCGTCAGGTTCGAAAGTTGAGGTCAAAGGATATAGCTTTAGTGAAAGTACAATGGAGAGGTCGGCCCGTGGAGGAGTCTACCTAGGAGACCGAGCGGGAGATGCGGAGCAGATATCCCCACCTGTTTGAGGCTTCAGGTATGTTTCTTAACTCGTTCGAGGACAAACGTTTGTTTAAGAGGGGGAGGATGTGACGAATCGACCAATCGTCTCATGAGTTACCACTCTGTTTCCCCTCATTTTTGCTTCTTATTTCTTTGTCTATCGGTTCTATATGTGATCGGGTTGGTTGGCTCGGGTTCGAAAAGGATTTGGTAAGGTTTGAGACACTTAGTCTCTTTTGAGAAAGCTTAAATTGGAAAAGTCAACCGGATATTGACTTATGTGTTAGAGGGCTAGGATGTGAGTTCTGATGGTTTGGATAGCTTCGGGAGGTGATTTGGGACTTAGGAGCATGATCGAAATATTTTTTGGAGGTCCGGAGTAGACTTAGGCTTGAATTGTCGAAATTGGATTTTTGGCATTTTTCGGTTGATAGGTGAGATTTTGATATAGGGGTCGGAATAGAATTCCGAGAGTTGAAGTAGTTTCTTTGTGTCATTTGGGATGTGTGTGCAAAATTTCAGGTCATTCGGACGAGGTTTGGTTGGTTTTTTTATTAAAAGCGTAATTTAGAAGATTTTGGAATTCTTAGGCTTGAATCCGATGCGAATTTGGAGTTTTTTGAAGAGGATTGAAGAGGGCTTCACGGAAAAACACTCGGAGGTAAGATTCATGGCCATAATACTCGATTTTTATGTGAATTCTACCTAATTAATCATGGAATTTAAGCCTAAAATTGAAGAACTGGGCTTGAAATTGGAGACCTAAAATTTGGGATTTGAGGGGTCGTTTGTGGTTGGATTTTGATGCTTTTGGTATGAATGAACTCGAGGAGTGATAAGGAATCCATTGATGTGAATTTTATCGAATTTTGAGACGTGGGTCCGGGGGTCGGGTTTGGCCAATTTCTGGATTTGTGTTGTAATTTGATTTCTTTCGAGTGAGTTTTGTTCCCTTAGCATATCTTGATAATTTTGCACTGATTTTGGTTATATTTGGAGTATCCGCAGGCCGATTCGAGGGGCAAAGGCATCACGAGCTAGAGATTTGGACCGGGTAGAGGTGGGTAATGATTGTAAATGATGTCTTGAGGGTATGAAACCCCGATTGCACGTCGGTGTGCTATATTGAGGTGACGCACATGCTAGATGACGAGTGTGGGACCGTTCACTTTTGGGGATTGTGACTTAGTCCGTCCAAAATGACTATTTTACCGCGTATTTGACTGAAAACTATTTGCTATCATCATGTTTTGGGCTGAATGTCATATTTGGGCCCCGTGCCAACTATTTGAATGCCTTAGGGGATTTTTACTGATATTTCCTCACTGTTTTGACTTTATACTTGTACTCAGTCATGTTATATTCTACTGTTTTCATAACTCAACTATGTTTACTCTGCTTTAACACTTCAATAATATTTCAAATGATATTTTGGGCTGAGCACCATGTTTTACTGTTGCCCGAGTGGCTTGTGAGATTCTGACTGAGTAAGGCCGAGGGCCTATGTTGTGAGAAAACACGGATTATGATTATAAGGTCGAGGTCCTGAGATTTGTACGCCACGAGGTGGCTTGTTGATATGAGGCCGAGAGCCTAGTGATGATGCCACGAGATGGCTTGATATTGCGTTTGGGCCGTAAGGGGCCCCTCCAGGAGTCTGCACACCCCCAGTGAGCGCGGGTACCCATTGTGATGTGAGATATAGCCCGAGGAGCTGGTATTATTTCTGAGATATTGCCCGAGGGGCGGATTTGTTGACACTGTGCCCGAGGGGCGATCCTCTATGTGTTTATCTTTCCTAATTGTCTGTCACTTACTGGCTTAAATTGTTAAAAAAAGGCATTTTAAGAAACTTAAACTGAACTAAAGTGATTTTGCATATTTTCACTGATTCACTGTTTTTACTGGCTTTTACTGCTTCATTATAGCCTGTAATGTGCCTTACGTGATTTCATATTTCTCAGTATTTATTTATGATTATTACTCACTGAGTTGGAGTACTAACTATACCCTCTGCACTCTGTGTGCAGATTCAGGTGCTGTTGATCCTGCTTGCGAGGATTGAGAGCTCCCGGCAGATTTCGGAGTTCACGAGGTAGCTGTTCGGCGTCCACAGCCCTGTGCTTCTCCCCCTTTATCTCATTTCTTTTCCCTTAATAGTGACTCTGTAGTAGCTTTGTAGACTCTTCAGACTTGTATTAAATTGATAGATGTTCATGACTGGTGACACCCCGGTATCGGGCTGTGTAGGATTTATTTTTTCGTAAAATTATTGTTCACTGCTTATTTTGGAGTCTATCATGTTTAAGACTTAATGCTTATTATTTTAATTGCTTAACATTGAAATGGGAATGTATCGGCTGGCCTTTTCTTCACGAGAGACGTCATCACGACCGAGTCCGGGTTTAGGGTCGTGACATCTTAATTCCAAATGAAATAATGTATTTTTCTGCAAATTCTTAGTGTTGGTTCATTCCGAATTTCAATTATGTAATAAAACTTCTCTTTTTAAAGGGTAGAAATTTATGTGACATTTCACTTTGGATATTTGTATTTGAAGAATTATTAGTGTTATTGACTATTGCTAATCACCCTATCTCTTATAAGTTTTGCTTGTTTTTTTGTTCTAATTATTGAGTATCGTTTTTAAATATTATAGAAATGAAAAATAAATAATATTATTTGAGTAGAAAAGTAGTTCAACCATAATATAGTATAGAAATCAGAAATTACCATTAGAAATTCATCATTAATTGATACCGTGACGTTTAACTATTTATCTTTCCATATGGCACTTATTAGACTTCAAATAGTAATTGATTTATGATATAAAGAAAATAGCACATCCACAGCTCCGTTCACATTATTTAATTTCAAGATTATTTTAACAAGTAATATGTGAACAACTCTTCAATGCTCAAAAACTTAGTAGCTGATTATATGCAGTTCTATTATGATTTATTTTAACAAAATAAAAATTTAAACAAATAGAAACATGGAAAGTTCAAGTTAAGTGATTTTGGCCAAAGATAATTAAGTACACCTTGAAGAAAAGACATTTGAAACGTTAATCTAATTTTCGGCCTCGTCTATTGTTTTTGTATCATAATTACACTGATTCACTTATATAAGGTAAACTTTCCATTGATTTTTAAATTTCCTTTTTTCGTAGTTTAAATTAGAAAAGATATAATAAATGGAGTTTTAGTTGATGTAAAAGTGCTAAATATTAGGAAGATAAGTAAAATGACAATTTTATTCAATGTAAACTTTATTTTTAAAGGGTAAAAAAGACGAACGACATTTCGTTAATGGCTTTCGTGCTTTTTATATAGTATACTCGTCTCTATGTACGTGCCTCACACGTAATAATAAGTGCACCTAATAGTTAATGTAACATATGTGTATATATACTTGTTATTAGTGCACCTATTTTTTCTCTTTCTTCTTTTTTCGGGTCAATTGGTTTTGTGGCTCTTTACAAACTTATTTTTAATTTTATGACCTTACCTCTTTTTTTATACATGGAAGATTTATAATTACACGTAAGAGATTTGTCTTTTACATTGAAGAAATCTAAAAGGGTCCTTTTTTTAACTTTAAAATTATAAAGGGGCATGATGTACAAATAATACAATAGCTTTTCCCCCCTCCAACTATGATATTAAAATCTAGCAGTGGCAATAATCTTTGGCTAAGAGCCTGTTTGGCCAAGCTTCTAGGAGGCCAAAAGTACTTTTTTGGTCAAAAAACACTTTTTGAAAAAAGATTTGGTCAAAAAAGCACTTTTTGAAAAATTTAAGGTGTTTGGCCAAAATGAAAAAGTACTTTTGAGCAGCAGCAGAAGCAGTTTTTCTGCTTTTGGGGAGAAGCTAAAAAGTCTAGCTTCTTTCAAAAAGCAAAAACAGAAGCAGAAAGTTAATTTATTCAAGACAAAAATAACCTTACAGTAAATTTATATTTTTCAAATTATCCCTCATTAATTTAATTTTTCTTTTCCTTTCCTTTTCCTCTTTCCTTTTCCTTTTATTTTATTTCTGCTATACATTTATTCTCTTTTTTATTTTAATTACATTTTTATTCTCTTTCTCCTATTCCTAAGAGTAGTTTTTAACTATATATTGAATGATGTATTTTGACATATTTAAATTATCATATAAATAATAAGTAATACGAAACACTCAATATTATTGTTTTGGAATAACTATATTATATTAAAGAGAATTTTTAATTTATATTTTTACTTTACATTTTATATTTTAATGGAATTCTTTTCTAAAATATATTTAAATTTATTTTTCTTTTCTAAATAATATTAATCGCAAATTGAACCATTACTGTCCTTTTTCGTAATTTGATATTTAAAAATGTTTTTTCTTAAAGATTGGCCAAACACAATGAGCTTGCAAAAAGCACTACTCAAACGAACCGACCAAACACAAACTACTTATTTTGCAAAAGTACTTTTTCAAAAAGCACTTTTAAATAAAAGCGTTTTTCAAAATAAGTCGTTTTTGACAGCTTGACCAAACGGGCTCTAAATATTAGTAACAGTTGAAGGGATGGTCCATGGAGGATAGACCTTTAATTTAAGGCCGTCACATTTCCTGGTTAAATATAACTACTATTGCATCTTCAACTCTTCTATATCTCCCATCTTTACTACTGCTTTTTCATCACAAACTGTTTATCAATTATGTCAAGCCTGGTAAGAATTGACTTAAAATATTAAAGAGTATAATAAATGTTGTAATTATAGTATAGATAAATAGAGGAGTGAGCAAATGCCGGAGTTACTTTACAAAAATTTATAAATTTATACCTGCTTTCATTATATTTCTTTAACAGTTTTGGAAACGTCTCCTATAAAAGTTTCTTTCGAAAATTGAAGTTGCTGATTCTTTTTTTTCCAAACTGGGCTTGCAAGTTTTAGTTTTGGACCATGGGTGTTAATCGGGTCGGGCTGATCCGTTTTAAGCCCGCTTCAACCCGGGTCAGCCCGGTTCATCCCGCTACTGTTCACGTTGGGACGGGTTGGGACGGGGGGCGGGTTGTATACGTTTACGTTTAGACTAACGGTGCCCCGAACCCGTTAAACCCGAATTCCCTTAATGGGCTGAACACGGGCTGCGGCCCGGTTTCCGTTTGAATTTTTTTTTTAATTAAATTGGACTGTTCCCAACGGTCAAATTCAGAAATGACCGTTGGGGAACGGCCAGAAATTGCAGAAATGGCCAATTTCGGCCCCCCATTAATAATATAGCCCTCCCACCCCAAAATCTATAAATAGCCCCCCTTCTTCTTCATTTTTTCTCACAAATTCACTCTCTTACTACTCTAATTCTCTCTCAAGTATCAAACTCTCAATTCTCTCTTGATATTATAGTTCTTAAATTCTCAAATCTCAAATTCTCAATTATTTATTATTTCAAGTTTCATCAATTATTTAGTTTAGCCATTACAAAATTATTATTATCAAATATCAATTATTCAAGTGAAGTGTGGTATCAATTATCAAGTATTCAAGTATTATCAACTATCAAGTTTCGGTCTATCAATTGAAGTTTGAATTTTGATATCAAAAATTCAAAATTAATGCGGCATAAGGAATCCCGGTACACTCGTTCCATCTCTTTCTCTTATTTGGTGTACACTTATTTTATTAATTAGTTTCTTAATTAAATTTCTTAATTTAATTTCTTACTTTAATTTATATAATGGATTTACTTAGAGCGGCCAAAAAAGCGTGCACTAGAGGTGGTAGTAAGAAAACTTCAAAAAGAACAAGAGGTGGTGTTGGTTCTTCTAGTAGCTTTACACATATTTCTGAAAGTTCAACTGAAAATTTAAATGTAGATTATGAGCGAATGCAAGAAAATTATGGTGTAGATGATGATTTAGATGCTTTGTTAGATGATATTCAATCATCCGATAATCTTGACACACCACCACCTACACCTGGTAATGCTAGTCAAACTCAAAATGTTAGGGGTGCAACAAGTAGGCCTCCTCTCTCTATTAAGAAGAATCGACGATTAAGAAGTAAGTGTTGGATGTTTTTTGAAAGACTAGAAGATCAAAAAAATTATGTAAAATGTAAAATTTGTAGTGAACATTATAAACATGAGCCCGGTAAAGGAGGGGAAACGGGTCAACTTCGTAGGCATATGGAAGATAAACACTCTCTTGATTGGGAAGTAGATGAGTTAGTTGGGCCACAAAGACTTAACCCGAGTACTGGTGGGTTATTTGGGAAATACGATATTAAGAAAGATCGGGAAGAATTAGCTAAAATGATTGTTTTAGGTTGTTACCTTCTAGTTTTGCTTCTTCACCGTATCTTGTTACTTATATTCAAAGAATTTATAACCCTATGTTTAAAGGTATTCTTAGAAGTACTTGTAGAGCTGATATCTTTAGGCATTTTGGACAATATCAAACATATATACGTTATTTGTTCGCAAGTCTTCCTTGTAAAGTTTCTCTTACTTCTGATATTGGTCGTGCTGTGAATGGAAATGATTATTTGACTGTTACATGCCATTGGATAGATGATAATTTTTGTATGCAAAAACGTATTATTGCTTTTAAATATGATGAAGATCAAAGTCATACTGGTGCATTTATAAGTAATACTATACATGAAGTTGCTATATTTTATAATCTTGCAGAAAAAGTTTTGTGTATGTCATTTGATAATGCTTCTAACAACACTGCTGCTATTACAATATTAAAATTGTATCTACACCCACCAATTCCTGAAATATTTCATGTTAGATGTGCATGTCATATTTATAACTTGATTGTGAAGAGTGGCCTTGAATTATTTAGAGATGATATTACTTTAATTAGGAGAGTTGTTGGTGTAATTCAAGGAAATAATAGAAGTGCTAGACTAAATGCATTTAAGGAAAATGTGTACACTATGGACTAAAACCAAGACTCATGCCTGAAGAAATAGTTACTAGGTGGAATTATACCTATTTGTTCTTAAGATGTTGTTATAAATATAGAATGTCTATAACTGAAGTTGCTAATTCTCATTGTACCGATCCTAACCGTTTGTTAACATCTAGAACTTGGGAAGTCATTCATGATGTTATATAATTTTTACAAAAAATTTATGTGGCTACACTTGAGTTTTCTAGAGCTTATTATCCTACCATTTCAAATGGTTTAGTTCATATTGCTGAAATTTCTCTTTTCTATATAATTTGAAGCAGAAAGAAGGATATGCTATTGTTGTTGAATCTATGCAGATAAGTTTAAAAAGTATTTCTACCCAATTCCCTATATTTACCTAATTGGTGCTTGATGATAGACTATAATTACGGTTTTAGTCGATTATTACACTCTAATTTAATGCACTTTAGTTGAGTTTGCGCTTTAATCGCTAGTGTTTTGCACTAATTGTGTGTTTTATGCCTTGTAGGTGTGATTCTGAGCTATATAGATGTTATGGAATGAATTTAAGTAGTTTGGAGCTTTGAAGTCTGAGTAAGAGCTCAAGTAATTAAGTCGGGATCGCGTTCGGGGATCAACGGATGATAAAACAACAAAACGAAAACTCGAAGAGGCATATTGCGCACTGTCTAGTAAAATAGACATACATTTTTTCTCAGAATTCCATTTGGGCTTCATAATATATGGTTGGAAATATACTCAAAGGGCTACAATATTCATATTTTATGTTTTTCCAAATTCCAAATGGAACAGGGTGAAAAACCGCGGTTACGGTAGGACCGCGACAGAACAAAACACTAATTATTCTAACAAAACACCCATTACCAAATTAATTTAAAGACACTAATACCTCACTAACAAAACACTAACATTAAAATATTATCCTAACTGTTTCATTCCCAAATCACCCCTGAAACCCCCTTAATATTACTGCCTCTAATTATTCAACTGTATTAAAACTTTTAATTCTGAAATCTGTTCAAGCTACCAAAAATTTAAAAACTAAATTTGACTAACAGCTATAACCAAACTTATTGACAGCTAAATGACTAAGGTCGAATCCCAATTGAAACAAACTGAACTGAATTTAAATCAACACACAGAACTCAACAGAATCATTTAAACTGAAATTGAAATATTGAATCAATATGCACATGAATGCAGGTAACATGAATGCAGGTTCATTGTCAGCCTATTGACAATGCCCTGAAGCTAAGTGTCCACAGATCAAGCATACACACCAAACATTTGACGAACTTATTGATTTAACAAACAAGAACAAATTAATCGACGAAAACTAATTAACTGATTACCTACAAAAAATGATAACAATCAATCTGAAAATAGATAATCAGGCAATTTCAATCGGCATTGACAGGAACAGGGGTTTATAATAAAACAACTAATCGAGGAACTTAGTCGAATCGATTACACATATTGTAACTCATAACAAATACAGCAAACAGAAGCAATGCCAGAATTGGACCGAATAAAAAGGTCTAGTGGAGATGAGAAGATGAATTGAAAAGGCATGGGAAATCAATAAAACTAAATTAAACAGATACATAGATAGAAAAATCATAAACACAGAATAAAGGAAAAAGAAAAATACCTCAGAACCTCAGAACTACGGACCCAGACTCGAACTCGGATTTTGACATTTTGAGGTCGAACAGACCTTAGTTGAAGTGTTCTCAACTAATAACACTTCGATTAAGGTCGATTAAACCCCAAATCATCACTTAATTTGGACGGATTCCATGATTTGGAATTTCTAGGGTTCCATTTTTTTCGATTTAGGGTTCGAACGTTTCTAGGCAGATTTGAAGGGAACTAGTGGTGGTTTATGGGTGAGGGAGGTCTGGGGTCACCTGGTATGAATTTGGAACGGATCGGGGTAGGTTAATTTTTGGATCGAATCTTCAAACGAAGATTCGAGGAGTTTCAGGAAGATTCGAAGCCAATGGGTACTGGATCTGTAATGAGGGTGGTCAGATGGCTTAGGGGTGTTAATTTGGTAGTCATCGGAACAAGTGAGGTCTCAGATGGACTCTTTGATTGAAGATTCGAGACATTGGGTATGGATTCGAGGGAAACTAATACCAGATTTGGAAAGAGGATGTCATGGGGAAGCTATGGTGTAATTTTGGGGTCGTTTGGACCACCGGAACCGCCGTGAGGCGATTTCCGGTGGGCGGTGCACGGTGGCTAGAGGTGGCAGACATGTATGGTCTCTGAAGATCAGAGACGAAGGTGGAAAGGGGGGGTATGGCTTTGGGGGTGTGGGGTAAGGATTGGGCTTATATACGGAGGGGTTGTTTCGATCTTAGCCGTTATATCAATTAAGATCAACGGCCAAGTTCAAGGGGGTTAAACTACACGGTGTCGTTTTGTTTAAACAGGGGGGTTTGGGTCGGTCTCAGATGGGATTGGGTCGGGTCATGAAGGAAGGCCAGGGAGCCATTAGATCAAAAGCAATGAACGGTCCTGATCAAACACACCTAAAACGGCGTCGTTTCAATTATGCAGGGGCTGAACTGGACCGTTTGATTGAAATAAATCAACGGCCCAGATTTGAGACTCAGAAACGACGTCGTTCGAGTCTTTTGAGGGACTGGCTGAAATGGACTGGGTCTTTTGAATGTTTGGGCCTGATTTTTGGGTCTAAAATTTTGGCCCAGATCTGATTGGCCCTATATTTTTAACTCTTTTA
This sequence comes from Nicotiana sylvestris, assembly GCF_000393655.2. Taxonomy (NCBI): domain Eukaryota; kingdom Viridiplantae; phylum Streptophyta; class Magnoliopsida; order Solanales; family Solanaceae; genus Nicotiana; species Nicotiana sylvestris. The sequence continues at coordinate 111,200,361 of NC_091064.1, forward strand.
ATTTTCTTCTTTTATTTAACAATTTAAACACAATTCCTAATTAAATTGTAAAATCACAAATATTAATTAACACTTACAACAATTAGCACACAAATTAAGACCTTAAAAAAATCACGCAATGACAACAAATAGAATAAAACGCATATTTTTTTTATGATTTTCCTTTTAGAACCAATTAATGGTTTAATTAATTCCTAAATGCATAATTAAATCCTAAATATATATGCAATATGTATTATTTATTTATTTTCAATTAACTACAACAAGGTAAATATTTACAGACAAAAACACAAATAATTATCCAAAAATGTCACGCAAATCCTAAAAATTGTACACCAAGAGAATTTTGTTTTATTTTTGATTTCTTTTGGAGTAGTTTTCGTGAAGCAAAAATCACGTGCTCACAATTCTATGTTTTCTTGTGAGGATAATAGGAGCAAAGAACCCAGGTATGAAGACCTGAAAGAGATCGAGGATATGTTAAAGTGTCTTACGAAACAATATGATGAGATACAACTGCGGGTACAAAGGCAAGGGGCAACTATTCACAACTTGGAGGCTCAAGCGAATAAATTAATTGAACCTGGTAAAACGCAACAAGTTGACATTGTGGATAGTAGCCAATATGAGCAAGAACGGGCTGTAGAAATTGCCATATTACTGGAGGATTTAAAAAAATACGAGGATGAGCTAGAGGAGGAGGCTAGAGTAGAACACCAACAATCAATTGAACTAGATTTTGAGGATGCCGATGTCGTAGAGGAGATACTAGAGTCAACCAAGGATATTGAGGATACATATTTAGTTGACTTTATTGTCATAAGTGTTGAGAATGTAGACTGTCCCAATGTTCATGTAGTTGAGCTCATTAGTCCTCACTCCCAAGCATTTTTCCACATTGTGTTTAGATGATGATATGAAAATAGAGTCGTCCAAGCCACTTGAGGAGTCAAGGAATGAGGAACAAAGTGCTTACATTCTGGAATTCTTCTTTCCAGAAAGTCGGGATTACACACCTCATCTAAAGGCCAAGAAGTGCAGAATACTACATTATTTTATTGGGCCAGTCAGATTCGTTCCACCGCCCCATGACCATAATCATAAGCTTGAATCAAAACTTGGGGTTCAATTCATAAGCTCGAGGTGGAGGCAAAAAGTGATCCGCGTCGTGCCGCGACGTTAAATCAAGCGCTTGTTGGGAGGCAACCTAACTTTATTGCTTTCTTTTATTTATTTTTTATTTTTTTAATTGTATTATTTTTGTAGTGTCAATTTTTATTTTCTAGGAGCATGGAAAGCAAAGGTATTGGAAGGATGCAACAACAAACCAAATGGTTGGAACTAAGTGTGAGGTACCCGCACAAAGGACCAAGCTTGGGAGAAGTCTGAGTACCCCATGAGCTGTTAATGTTTCGGCCTTTGGCCTACCAGGGAGTTTCTTTTACCCTCTTATTAGTATGGTGTGCATTGGGGACAATGCACAATTTTAAGTGTGGGGTGAGGAGATTGTCTGGGTGACTTTCTATGCTATTTTAGTTGTGTTAGTTTAATTGAATAATTTTTTTTAAATAGAAAAGATTAAACTTTTCCCGACGATGGATCTATTAGACAATTCTCTTGTGGGATTTAAGTCTAAAGAAAAAGTACAAAAAGATTTTCTTTTGTCAGGTAGTGTAATAATTCTCCCTTGGTTTTTCTTTAAACCACGGTTCTTTTCCATGGGTTTTATTTGAACCGGGTGTAGTTAGTTTTTTTTGGGAGTAAGAGCCATTGTGTTCTGTTTTTAAGTGAAGCAATATCTCTTGACTTTGTTATGCCTTGAGAATAGTGAGTACTTTGGTAGAAGGGAATCAGGTTAATGTAGTTCGGGGAGTTTTGGTAGCTGGGACTACCATTTTGCCGTTACTGTTGCTGCATGTTGTTGCTACTGCTTTTCGATCTCCTTATTACACCGTGCCAAAAGAAAACAAGAAATTAGACTAAACTAGGAATTACAAAATCTTATCTATCTTCCACTTGCTCTAGTTGCCTTGCTTTCTGGTCGGATTGTGTTCCCTCTGGTGCTTTTCTTTCGAAAACTGATGGGGATGATACTGGCCTTTTGCCTTTCTGAACACAAGTTTTATTATTTCGCTCTGTCTGCTGGGGACACTGCTTCCCACATTAGAGCTTGTTATGCTGGGGATTTTTTGTTGTAACCCTCCTCATTATTGACTTCTGATTTGATCCTGAAATGTATTCCTCTATTCTGCAGGCGGGGACGCTCCTGACACCAACTTGACTTTTGAAAGATGACATAACCTCCATTCTCCAGGCGGGCTCCTGACTTCTCCAACCTTTTAAATGTAACACCTCCATTCTCCAGGAGGTCTCCTGACTTCAACAACTTTGAAAATAATTCGGCCTCCATTCTCCAGGCGGGCTCCTGACTTCAATAACAACTTAAAAATAACACCTCCATTCTCCAGGCGGGCTCCTGACTTCTTCAATCCTTTTAAATGTAACATCTCCATTCTCCAGGCGGGCTCCTGACCTCTCCAATTTAAAATAAACACCTCCATCTCCAGGCGGGCTCCTGACTCCAACTTAAAATTTAACAACCTCCGTTCTGCAGGCGGGCTCCTGACTTCTCCAACTTTCTCAAAATAATTCAGCCTCCATTCTCCAGGCGGGCTCCTGACTTCAACAAAAATAAACACCTCCATCTCCAGGCGGGCTCCTGACTCCAACTTAAAATTTAACAACCTCCGTTCTACAGGCGAGCTCCTGACTTCTCCAACTTTCTCAAAATAATTCAGCCTCCATTCTCCAGGCGGGCTCCTGACTTCAACAAATTTCTCAAAATAATTCAGCCTCCATTCTCCAGGCGGACTCCTGACTTCTCCAACTTTTTAAATGTAACACCTCCATTCTCTAGGCGGGCTCCTGATTTCAACAACTTCTTAAAAATGTCAGCCTCCATTCTCCAGGCGGGCTCCTGACTTCCATAGCAACTTTGAAAATAAATTAGCCTTCATTCTCCAGGTGGGCTCCTGACTTTAACAATTTCTTCAATTCAGCCTCCATTCTCCAGGCGGGCTCCTGACTTCAACAACTTAAATGTAACACCTCCATTCTCCAGGCGGGCTCCTGACTTCTTCACTTAAATGTAACACCTCCATTCTCCAGGCGGGCTCCTGACTTCTTCACTGCTTCCTTCAAAACTGGTGTTTTATTCCTCTGAAAATTGCTGGGGATAACACCGATATTTTATTTCACCAATACGTCATTTTCCTTCTTCAAAGACTATTTCCTTTAAAGCTTAGTGCTTCCACTTCCCTGAAACCTGCCGGGAATAACACTGCTGGGGAATTATCTTCCTCCTTTTAACAATGGTGGGGATGATATTGATTCAAAGGTCATTGCTTTTACAACTTTGGGTTATCTTGCTTCTTCCAAGATTGCTCTCCTTTTAAAACGTGTATCTCCCTTCTTGTATACTGCTGGGGATTTTATTTTCTTCAAAACTTGTGTTATCTTCTCTCTTTCCCAAATGGCTATCTGATTTCAAGAAAATTTTCGTAATGAGAAAAAAAATTCTGCCCCAGTTTAATAATCTTCTTTGTGACCCTGTCTTCCTGTGGTCAATAATATTTCCTTTTCCTGCTTTAAATCAAAGAAAAATTTGTTAGTTTAAAACGGGGCGAGTGGTCGTGCCACTTTTGCTGGGGATGGTTTTTCCCTTTTCTTTTTCCTTGCTTTGCTATAAAACTTGCTGGGGATGATACTGTTTGCTGGGTCTGATACTTTTTGCCAGGGATGGTTTTTCTTTTCTCTTATTTCCCCGCTCTGTGTTGTCCGACCATTGTGGAACTTGGTCGAGAATCTGTCGGAGTTGTTCCTGTATCTCGCGAATCTGCTGGGGATCCTCATAACCTTTTAACTATTGCTTTTCCATTTTTCTCCAACGTCCCCTAGAAATTTGGTCCTCTTGGAATCTAGACCCATTCATCATTTGGTCTTGCGCCCAACTTCTTTTGCTTTGTCGCCTTATCTTTGGCCTGTCCTATTCGCATTTTGCTTTGCACCATTTTGGCAACTGGTAGTAAGCTCTGAAAATCCTTTTCAAAAACAAACTGCTGGGGAGATAAAGTCTTTAAACCAAAAAATGAAAAAGTGATAATTTCAAAAAATAGAAAAGAAGAAATCTTTCTGAACAAATGCTGGGGAGAAAGAAAGAAAAGAACTTATCTGAAATATAACCGATCCCAATGATCATGTCGTGCATTCTGGATTAATCAACCAGTCTATTCATATCAATCAATCTTTTGGACAGCTTCATCTTGCTGGGGATAAATAAAACACTCAACTCTTTGCAAACCGCGGATCCTTCCCGCCAATCTTGCCTTGTCGCCTCATAGTGCCCTTCGAGGGGTTTTCACTAATAAGACTCTCTCATTTCTCTCAACTCCCATCGCCTTATGGTGCCTTTGAAGGTTTTCACCGATAAGACTCTCTCATTTTATTTCTCTCAACTTCCGTCGCCTTATGATGCCTGTGAAGGTTTTCACCGATAAGACTTTCTCATTTTATTTTATTTTTCAGCTGGGGATTGGAGTGCTGCCGATATGACTCTCTCTGCTGGGGATCAGAGTGTTATTCCCGACTTCCGTTTGCATCACTTTGCACTTTTTGGATACTGATCGGGAGGTCTTTTTGGACATCAATATGGGTTTTCGTGTCTGGCTGAAAGGAAAGGGGTATCAAAAGGCTCGAAATACTTTTGATGAGTAACATATTACAACTCTTGGAATCAAACTTTCTTTTCAAAATTACAAACACAACTTGTGCCCCAGTTTTTCTTGCTTGGGGATTTTTATTTTTTGTTACACTATGACCGAGCCGTGAGGCGCCTACGTATCCTTCTTTGAGGAATCAAGTTAAACGAAGTTCCCAATTCCTTTGTTTTTCTTGTGATTTTTTCTTTTGTCTTTATTATCATTATTTTTCTCTTTTTCTTTTTCTTTCATTTTAATTACTGATTCCAAAAGAGGGATACAAAAGAATAAATAAGGCTCAAAAGGGGAAGCAAAGGATAAAGTGTTTGGATAGAAGAAAGAATTGCCTCCGTCATTTCATTCTCCGATAAATGCCAACCACAAACAAACAACAATTACAATCAAAAGAAATCATACATAATATCTATTAACTGCGTCAGAATTGATAGCCATGTTGATGCATTTCCCGTCGATATTTGTTAAACATAAAGCGCCATTGGACAACACTCGGGTTATAATGAACGGTCCTTGCCAATTCGGGGCGAACTTACCTTTTGCTTCGGCCTGATATGGCAGGATTCGTTTCAACACCTGCTGCCCCACCTCAAATTTTCTGGGGCGCACCTTCTTATTGTAGGCTCTCGCCATTCTCTTTTGATATAATTGGCCATGACACACAACTGTCAATCTCTTTTCATCAATTAGGTTCAATTGCTCCAACCGGGCTTTGACCCACTCGTCATCATCAATCTCAGCCTCAGCGATAATCCGAAGGGATGGAATTTCAACTTCTGTCGGTATTACTGCTTCAGTTTCATATACCAATAAATAAGGAGTTGCCCCTACTGAAGTACGGACAGTGGTGCGATAACCCAACAATGCAAATGGTAATTTTTCATGCCATTGTCTGGATCCTTCTACCATCTTCCTCAGTATCTTCTTGATGTTCTTGTTGGCTGCTTCAACTGCTCCATTCGCCTTGGGACGATATGGTGTGGAATTACAGTGTGTAATCTTAAACTGTTGACATACCTCTTTCATCAAATTGCTGTTAAGATTAGCATCATTATCCATGATGATCACTTTTGGGACCCCAAATCTACAGATGATATGGGAGTGAACAAAATCCACCACTGCTTTCTTGGTTACCGACTTGAAAGTTTTAGCTTCAACCCACTTAGTAAAATAGTCGATGGCCACTAGAATGAACCTATGACCGTTGGTAGCTGTCGGCTCAATAGGTCCAATGACATCCATGCACCAGGCAACAAATGGCCATGGCGCTGACATTGTATGCAACTCTATCGGCGGAGAATGAATCAAATCTCCGTGTATCTAACATTGATGGCATTTCCGCACGAAACTGATACAATCACGCTCCATAGTGAGCCAATAATACCCTGCTCGAAGAATCTTCTTTGCCAATACATATCCGCTCATATGTGGCCCACAAACTCTAGCATGTACCTCTGTCATAATTATCGTGGCTTGACTGGCATCTATACATCTCAACAATCCCAAATCTGGGGTTCTTTTTCTCCTCCACTGAGGAAGAATCCACTTGACAATCGCCGAATGGCTCTTTTTTGATCTCCAGTGGCCTGCTCCTGGTATATCCCCATCCTGAGGTACTCTTTGATGTCATAAAACCATGGCTCGCCATCCACTTCTTCCTCTATCATATTGCAATAAGCATGCTGATCACGAACCTGGATATACAACGGGTCAACATGAATTTTGTCTGGGTGGTGAAACATCGATGCTAAAGTGGCCAATGCATCGGCAACCTCATTGTGAACTCTCGGGATGTGTCTGAACTCCACTGATCGAAATCGCTTGCTCAGATCATGCAAACATTGTCGATATGGTATGAGCTTCAAATATCGTGTTTCCCATTCACCCTGAATCTGATGCACCAGGAGGTCCGAGTCTCCCAAGACCAAAACGTCCTGGACATCCATGTCTGCAGCTAGTTGCAAACCCAAAATGCATGCCTCAAACTCAGCCATGTTGTTGGTACAATAGAAACGCAACTGAGCCATAACAAGATAATGACGTCCTGTTTCACAAATAAGTATCGCTCCTATTCCAACTCCCTTCGCATTTGCGGCTCCATCAAAGAAAAGCTTCCAACCTGGTTCCTCAGGTAATTCCAACTCATCTATATGCATCACTTCCTCGTCAGGAAAATATGTCCTCAACGGCTCGTATTCTTCATCAACAGGATTCTCATCCAAGTGATCGCCCAGTGCTTGGGCTTTCATGGTCGTCCTCGTCACATAGACGATGTCGTGAGTAATATTTGCCATTTCGCTAGCCTCCCTGTGGGCATAGGCTTTTGGAAAATATACTTTAGTGGATCCAGGCATGAAATGAGATAAGTAGTATATGAGGACAAATAATGCTTCAATTTCTAGGCTACCCAAGTTAGGGCGCAACATGTCTTCTCGAGTTGAGTGTACTTAACCTCATACACCGTAAACTTCTTGCTGAAATAATAGATGGTTTGCTCATTCCTTCCTGTAATGTCGTATTGCCCCAACACGCAGCCAAACGAATTCTCCAGGACCGTTAGATAAAGAATTAACGGTCTCCCCGACTCAGGTGGAACCAATACAAGTGGATTTGATAAATATCCTTTGATCTGGTCAAATGCCTCCTGACATTCTGCCGTCCATTCTATCGCAACATCTTTCTTCAGTAGCCGAAAGATGGGTTCACAAGTTGCTGTGAGTTGAGCAATAAATCTGCTGATGTAATTTAACCTTCCCAACAGACTCATTACTTCTATCTTGTTCTTCGGCGGGGGCAAATCTTGGATAGATTTGATCTTTGACGGGTCCAGTTCAATACCTCGCCAACTGACGATGAATCCCAACAGCTTTCCAGATGGAACTCCAAATGCACATTTGGCCGGGTTGAGCTTAATATCATACCTTTGAAGTCTTTACAAAAACCTCTTTAGGTCTGCTACGTGGTCTTCCTGATGCTTGGATTTTATGATCACATCGTCCACATACACCTCAATTTCTTTGTGGATCATGTCATGAAACACAGTGGTCATCGCTCTCATGTACGTTGCTCCCGCATTTTTCAAACCAAATGGCATTACCCGGTAGATATAAGTTCCCCATGGCGTAATAAATGCTGTCTTTTTCGCATCTTCCTCATCCATCAGAATCTGATGATACCCAGCATAGCAATCTACAAAAGATTCGATCTCACGTCCGGCACAATTGTCGGTCAAGATATGGATGTTGGGTAAAGGAAAGTTGTCCTTTGGGCTTGCCCTGTTCAGATTGCGGTAATCGACACACACCCTGATCTTCCTATCTTTCTTCGGCACCGGCACCACATTAGCCAACCAATCAGGATATCGAGTGACACGAATAACCTTTGCTTGCAGCTGCTTGGTTACTTCCTTTTTAATCTTCACACTCATATCCGTCTTGAACTTCCTCAACTTCTGTTTGACGGGAGGGCATGCCTGGTCGGTAGGCAATTTATGAACTATTAAATCCGTGCTTAACCCCGGCATGTCATCATACGACCAGGCAAACACATCTTTGAATTCGATAAGTGTTTTGATTAATTCTTCCCTGATATTTGGTGCAATGTGGATGCTTATTTTAGTTTTCCTGATATCGACTGCATCCCCTAAATTGATGGCTTCTGTGTCATTTAAGTTGGGCTTGGATTTTTCTTCAAACTGGCTTAACTCCCTGTTTATCTCCTCGAAGGCTTCATCCTCATCGTATTCCGATTCATTATCATAATCGACCTCTTGTATAGTTAGTTCGGAATCAGATTGATCTTTTAGACTAGGTTGAAGATCTGTTGTGCATGCCATGTCATTAAGACCAGTATGAAAAGAACTGTTCGGGAAAAGAAAAGAAAGAAATAAGAATTAAAAATAAAAATAAAATAAAATAAGGAATGAAGAAGAAACTTTTCATTTTATTGAATTATGGGATAACAAGGTTTCACACTTTGTTGAGCAATAATAGAAATAAAAAGGAATCTGGATTACAACCCTAGAATAATCCAGAAAACAGAAAAGGAAAATCAGAGCCAACTACCAGGACTCCCTCCAAGTAGGAAGAGGAGTAGCTGTCCAATTGTTGACATTGGCCTTAGGCCCCACAAACTGTATGTCTGCCTTACTGGAACCCTCTCCACCTTCTATCATGTTGACATCTGCGAACATTCTTTCAAAACCCTCATTTAAATCCCTATCTGGCCCAATCAGGGGTCTGAGAACTTCCGGGATTGGCAACTTTCTGCACCCTGCTTTGACAAATGATCTAGATAGGCGCGGGATTGACTGATAACAACTGGTTCTACGTGGACCCCCTTCACCACCAACACTGGTTTGCTTGATACTCCCTGCAGCACTGCCTTGGCTGACTCTGGCTTCTTCGCAGCAACAGACGAACCTTTCCCCATTAACACAAATGGCTTGTCATCTGCCTTTCCCAACTGTACCACTGCCTTTCTACTGGTCGAATTTTCGTTCGGACTGGCACGAATCATCATTACCGTTTGTGAGGGTGTTTTAAGTTTTCCTCCTTCGTGCACTAGTTCGATCATGTGGGCCTCATGGTGCACTGGTAACGAGTTTTCATTGATGTTGGGTGCCTCTAGTGCCTGAACCCCGATCCTATTTGTGTCAATAATATCTTGTATGGAAGTCTTCAACTTCCAACACTTCTCAGTATCATGCCCGGGAGCCCCCGAACAATATTCACAGCTTACTGAATGGTCCAGATTTCTGGAAAGGGGATTTGGCAATTTGGGTTCAACAGGACTTAATAAGCCTATCTGCCTTAACTTGTGAAACAGAGTAGTATAGGTTTCTCCCAACGGAGTGAATGTTCTCGGCTTTTGCATCCTTTCGTTTCTGAAAGCCTGATTTCCGTGGAAGCTTGGCCCTGAAGGATTCCTGTAGGCCCTTGGTGGTGGATATGTGTTTTATGGAGGGGGATATGTGTTTTGTGGAGGTGGATATGTATGTTGGGGAGCCGGCGCACGCCATTACGGACGAGCCGGAGGCTGGGTATAAGTTTAGGCGTGATGGACGGAGAAATGGGGCTCTTGTGGTGGATAATAGGGTTGTGGAGGGTTGTATGGATTGTGTGGATAATTTGGGTAATGGGGTCTGGTTTGGTAGCGAGGGGCTGGACCTCTTGATCTGGACCAAGTACCTGCTTCGACTGTTGCGACCTCCTCTCTCTTCTTTTTCCCGAGTGCACCTCCCGTGCCGCTTTGGATAGCCTGAGTTGTGGCCTTGATCGCCGAATAACTCATTATCTTGTTGGACCTGAGTCCCTCTTCAACCATGCCGCCCATTTTTACTACTTCGTTGAAAGATTTACCAACCGACGTCACCAGGTGACCAAAGTAAGTTGAATCCAAAGTTTGTAAGAAGTAGTCCACCATTTCTCCTTCCCTCATTGGATGATCGACTCTTGCCGCTTGTTCTCTCCAACGGAATCCGAATTCCCTGAAGCTCTCTCCAGGCTTTTTCTCAAACTTTAACAGTGTGAGACGGTCGGGGACGATCTCAAGGTTATACTGGAAGTGACCTGCAAATGCTTGTGCTAGATCGTCCCAGGTATACCACCTGCTAGGATCCTGCCTCGTGTACCACTCTAATGCGGACCCGCTTAAACTTTGACCGAAATAGGCTATCAACAGCTCATCTTTTCCACCAGCCCCTCTCATCTTACTACAGAAACCTCTTTGATGAGCCATGGGATCACCATGTCCCTCATATAGATCAAACTTTGGCATCTTAAAACCTGCCGGCAATTGAACATCGAGGAAGGGACACAGATCTTTATAGGACACACTGACTTGGCTGCCCAATCCATGCATATTCCTGAAGGATTGCTCCAGGCTTTTCACTTTACGGAGCACTTCGTCCTGCTCCGGATTTCTTAGCTGGCCTCTCAGTTTCTGTCGGGAGCTGAAGGTGAGGGGTGTAAGTGTATGGCTCGGGTGCTTTGAAGGTGAGTTCAGGAGGATAGTATTGATTGTCGTGAACCTGAAACACTGGTTCATCGGATGATTTTTGCAATGTGGCGGGTGGAGGTGCCACGAAAACAGGAACAACTGGTGGAGGAGGGTTTTGTTTGGGTGGTGAAACTTGGGGATTATAGGAAGTTTCCCCTTGATAGTATTGGGCAATGGGGAAGCTCGTCGATGGACCAGTGGAAGGGTGTTCCGAAGTCCGAGCTGGTGAAAGGGTAGGAGCAGGGGGAAGCATTGGTGGTGTTTGTACCTTAGCCCAAGCTAGGTGCATCCCAGCTATCTCTTGTCTCAACCTGTCTACTTCCTCATTCATCATTTGCATCTCCGACTTTTCCTCCTCAACACTTTTGTCCGAACCAGACATACTTTCCGGAATGGGCCCTTTGATCTTGTGTGGTAATGGTAATCTGGCAGAACGTTCCAACGAGCTAACTGTTTTGAAATCTCTTTCTCTGGTATAAACAACAAACTTGTTAGTGTTAGAGTTTTAACAGATATTGCAATTGCACGTTGGGGGATGCAATGTTCCTAGGCAGTTTAACCATTTCTAACATGTTTTTGCTTCGACTGCATGCGTCATTCCGGCTTATGTCCTTTCTTTATTCACTTTGCCTTTTCTTTTTATCTTTTAGTGGTGGTCGAATCTTATGTAGATTGCCTACGTATCATATCCCCACATGAATCAGACCGCGCGTAGTTCTACTGTAAGTAAAATAAAGACACAATTTTGCATTTTATTACCAAAATATGTTATTACAAGCTACGCATTTGAAGAAAAACAAACAAACGAAATACAGACTCCACACTATTAATATTGTTTGATATGAAAAGAGAACAGAGGGGTAGACAACAGACTTTTAAAAACAACAAATGCAGACTTGAACTAGGGATACATTAAAGCCTTGAATTTTGGTGCCCGCGAGGCATCGTTCGGCCTTTCCGCGGGCTTTGGTGCCAGGCGTCTTTGCAAGCTTTTTAATTCCTCCATGATCCGGTGGACATAACCCATGACTGAGGCAAAAGGGGTATCACGGGGCATTTCCTCACATGTTAGGCACTTCGTGGTGATGTAGCGCCCAATCTCATCGATCATACCCCTGATTCTATCCCTTTCCATACACAGCTGTTCTATTCGTTGATTCTTTAATCCCAATACTTGAGTGTTGTCAACGAGCTGATCTTGGAACCTCTCCATTTGCTCTTCCATTCGGGCTATTGAATCATAGCAGCGCTCCCTGTCCATTCTAGAATCTCGGGTTTGCTTAAAGACCCGCTCTCTAAGAGTGGAATTTATTTCTCTTAATATTGCAATGCTCCCTTCATAATACCTTCTCACTTGCCATAGGTTCTTTTTCTGCGCTGCTGCACCTTTTGCCCATCTGGCACGCATTCTTGCTATGCTAGCCTTGGATCTTTCCAAGTCTTTTCAGCTTTTAATGACCTGATTCCTTAACCCTGCTATCAACCTTTTATCGGACCGGCTTCTCCGTTGGTTGTCGGCATCCATTTTCATCTTCCGGATCTGAGCTTTGAGGATCTTGCTTTCTCTGGCTAGTTTGTTCTTTTCTCCTTCGTCGGCAACAACCTGCACTTTGTTCTCAAATTTTAGATCCTTAATCTGTTGTTTCAGCTTGCCTATTTCTGCCCTATAGCTCTCTTCTTTACCCAACCAATCCCACTGTTCTTGTGACGCCTGGACGAACTCTTGGAGATGGGGTTTTTTGGCCGGTCTCCCGAACTCAATTTCTTTCCTAAACCAAGCAAGGTATCCCGGCGAAACTTCACCCTTGGACCGATCACGTACACATGTATTGGCTGTTAGGTATTGACATTCGCTCCAAATTTGTCGGACGGCTGCTTCAGGAAACTGTCCGCTGGGCCTGATCTCGACTACTTGGCCACTAAGATCTTCATCTTTCGGAACTATTTGGCATCTCCCCAGCTGTCTCAAGACTCGATACGGGGCGTGGGGTTGAATACTACGGAGTCCCATCAAAAGGAAATGGGGTCCCGTGGCGGGCATATATATGATTTCATTCATAGGCAACCATCCAAATGTCCATCCTATTTGGCTCGCAGTAATAGAACGGAGTCGGGTTATCCATTCCGTGACCCCCTCTGGTAAGTTGATCCCGTCAACCCTTGTGGAAAATTCCTCTATGCATTTTTTCTCTGTCGATCCATAACTCATAAATTAAGGACGACGACATAGGTGTTCGATCATCCACATCTGCAGCAACACATTGCACCCCTCAAAGAAATTTCCCCCGGCTTTGCAAACTGTGAGAGTGCGGAAGATTTCCGCTACTATCATGGGTATGAGGGTGCTGTTGGCCTGAGTGAGTAAAGTGCTGACAACCCTGGACACTCGTATGTCAATGTTCCCGTCTTTTCTAGGAAACACCAGGAGTCCCAAAAAGGCTATCATGAACGCAACACACCTATGTTCTTCCCACTTTAGGCGGTTTCCTTTGCTACAGATTTTGTTTTTCGGCTTGTTGAACCCTCCTATGTGGCCATACCTGTTGTATATAAACCGCAAAGTACAAAACTCAGCTGCTAAGTCTGGATTGTGGACCCCCCTGCTTATTTTCAGAGAGTCTAGGAACCTGTGTACGGCCCTTGGAGCGATCAGGTATTGGTGTCTCAAAGGAATTTTGGGGCTCCCGATGTACCCGGCTATTTCTTCCAATGTTGGGGTAAGTTCAAAATCCGAGAAGCGAAATACGTTGTGAGCCGGATCCCAGAATGCGACCAAGGCCTTTATGATATCCCCTCTAGGATTAATCTTTAGCAACACAGGGAGGCCTCCCAGGTATAGATTGATTGTGTCGTGTCCTTCCTCGCCCAAGTCATCCCACCACATGTGCAACTCCAAAGGGATCTTGTTCACAATTGTTACGTGTGAAGTCTAACTTGTGCTCATTCTGCACACTTATTAGTGTGATTAAAAAAAATAAAATTTATCTGACTCAACACGTTGGCTATATATATATATATATATATATATATATATATATATATATATATATATATATATTCTTCAATTTAAAGGAAGATCCGGTTCTGAACACGGTCTTCCAGCACTTCGGAAATGAAGATTTTAAGGCTGTGAGGGTCAATCGACCAAAACTCTAAAGGATGATCAAAAGTGGCCGTTTACGCAAAGTTAGCCTTCCGGCGTCCCTTTTGGGAACATTTGGCTATTCTTGCAAAAAACGGCATCACCTGACTTATTTATGTTGACAATCAAAAATTGACATTTTTGACTATTTTTTTGTAAAAGGGGAGGTTGAACCCAATGAGGGTTGCCTACGTATCTCACACCCTGTGAGAATCAGACCGGCGTAGTTCGGGCCGATAAAATAAACTTATTTTGAAAAAAAGAAAACTCCATTTTATTGGCAAATAAAACTTTTTTTCTTTTTTTCTTTTTCATTTTCTCAAAAATTCGGCAGAGTTTCGACATTATTTTCAAAACAAGTGATTAACCCTCGTGCCTATATTTCTCTTTCCTCAAAATATTCACAAGTCAGTCAGCATGCCAGTCCGAAGCAAATAAATGCACAAGTAGAAGCAAGTAAGATGCATCAGGATGGTCATTTTCATTTTTGGTACATCTGTCCTAGACAGACCCAACCCCTGTGTTGAGCCTCCAAAGTCAAATGCACGTGATGCAAACAAACGTTTCTACTAGGGATCCAGCATGAAACTGAGTTATTCTAGGTTCATAACCTGGGTATTTGTTCTAGACTGTGTACCCGAGCGGACAACTCGAGTCGAGGAGAGGGCTACGTACCGGGAACCAAAAGGTCATCCGGCTTAGTAACTTGTCCGGCCTATTTCTTATTTCAGGTATTGACACTAACAGAATAGGGAGTCTCGACCAGCAAGCACATCCCCGGAGGTAAGAAGAGAAGGGTTTCAACACAGTTTATATACAGTTCAGATAATATCAAAGCGGTAAAAGCAGCATTTAGCACATTAGGCCCAAACATGTAAAAACAGATAATAACCGAATATAACAATTTATCTAAGCTCGAATTCTGAACCCTGAACCAGAGATTCTGGGTTCTTTTTTCCCAGCGGAGTCGCCAGAGCTGTCACACCTCCTTTTTCAGCGCCCACCCCGAGGGATAAATGCCCAAGGGAGTTTTTCCAATTTAAGTGACAATATTCGAAATGGGATTTGTTTATTTATTTCAGAGTCGCCACTTGGGATAGGTTTGGCTTTTGGTTTCCCAAGTCACCGGTTTATCTTGAATCCCAATTCGAGGAAAATATTTGACTTTCCAAATGAAGTCTGCGAACTAGAAATTCTAAGTAAGGAATTCTGTTGACCCGAGGGAAGGTGTTAGGCACCCCCGGATCCCATGGTTCTAGCACGGTCGCTTAAATTGTTGTAATGGCTAAAATATCTGATTTTAATACATGTTCAAAACTATAGTGCAATTTTAATTATTTACCGCTTTATTATTATTTTTTAAAGGAATTGCAACGTCGTGAAAACGCGTCTCGAACTACGTCACAATCCATGCACCAGTGGTTGTTGACACATTTCGACTCCGTTAAGATTTGGATTTGGGTCACATAAATGTGCACCCGAGTTTAGGGACGTACTTTATTAAAAACGCGTCCTAAAGAGACGAGCGTATTGTTATCTTTGGGGAAGGACCATGGAGTTCACTAAGCGGCCGATCCCGAAGTCTATCCATTTATTATGTCTTTTTATCGAGGACCCCGCAACTTGTGATTTCTCTGGCGAGGCACGCCTCATTTTATTTTAGAGGATCGTCCTATAGTAACTATGTTTTTCTATTTCCGTTCGTCTCTAAAATAAAAGAAGAAAAGTACCTAATTTATTTACATGCTTGTGGGTTATTATAGTTAAGTTTCGAATACGATTCGTTAATTCTGAAAATGATGCAATAAGGGCGATCCGTTTGTCATTTATGGGCCCAGGTCCAACGTATATGGGGTAAAACTGAACCCGGGTCATCCTTAATCCAATAGGGTCTAGTTAATGGTTTCTACACATGTTCATAGCTTGCAAGAAATGGTGTCATTTTTGTTAACAGATTTCTGCAAATTTAAAGTGGCATTCTACTGGAATGAAAGAACTTGGAAATCTAATTTTTTATCTTAAACCATTTACATGCATGAAATTAACCAGTGGTATCTAATTAAACAATGTTCCTACCAGTTTCAGAAACAGGTCATTTGTTCAATGAAATAACTATTGAATGTTTTAAGAATAATCTAAATGGCCTAACATGCTTTTGATATATACTATTTAACAAATAATACTGAAGTAACAGAATAGGAATTACTATACCATCAATCCTTCTAACTAAACATACATAGGCAGTTTTCTCACTAAACTACTACAAAAGGCATGTCCAGTTATACATAAATAAACACTTACATGATTCTAATGAAAGAGGTATTCTAATGCATATAAAAATAAGTAGACAACTATAATGAATTTAAAACTTCAACTCTTCATTTCTTTGTATTCATGCTTCAAGTTTCAGCCTACAAGAACCAGGGTATCAATTTGTGTACCTGGTATTTGGAAAGCAAAGAGAAGAAAAGGAAGATCAGTGCAGAAAACAGCAGTAGCATACACAGCAACACAGCAGTACAGCAACAACCAGTAAGCCAGTAGCCAACAATAACAGAAATCCTAAGAAAGATTAAAACCAAGCAGGAAAACCCATGAACTCAATGCAATCAGTACTCCACCAACAGAAACCCAGGAAATACTAAACTTAAACCCAGCAATACCAAAATGAAACACAGACAGATGCAAGGAAATAGTAGTTTCTGATTTGTCAAATACTCAAGAAAAACAGCCTGAAACTCTTGATGTAAAAGTTCAGCCTTAACACTCTAACTCTTAATGTAAAAGTTCTGAATTTTTCTGAATTTTTTTCCCCTTCTTGTTCCAGAATTTTTATCCCTATCATATACCCAAATCCAGACCCTTTCCCCACTTAGTGCCCGACCCCTTTTCCTTATTCAAGTCAGATTTTTTCCACTAAAATCTGATTTTTCACTTTAAATCTCACTAAGGCAAACTTTTCCTTATTACCAGCCCCCCATTCTCTTTTGTTCCTCATTACCAAATTAATTTAAAGACACTAATACCTCACTAACAAAACACTAACATTAAAATATTATCCTAACTGTTTCATTCCCAAATCACCCCTGAAACCCCCTTAATATTACTGCCCCTAATTATTCAACTGTATTAAAACTTTTAATTCTGAAATTTGTTCAAGCTACCAAAAATTTAAAAACTAAATCGAACTAACAGCTATAACCAAACTTATTGACAGCTAAATGACTAAGGTCGAATCCCAATTGAAACAAACTAAACTGAATTTAAATCAACACACAGAACTCAACAGAATCATTTAAACTGAAATTGAAACATTGAATCAATATGCACATGAATGCAGGTAACATGAATGCAGGTTCATTGTCAGCCTATTGACAATGCCCTGAAGCTAAGTGCCCACAGATCAAGCATACACACCAAACATTTGACGAACTTATTGATTTAACAAACAAGAACGAATTAATCGACGAAAACTAATTAACCGATTACCTACAACAAATGATAACAATCAATCTGAAAATAGATAATCATGCAATTTCAATCGGCATTGACAGGAACAGGGGTTTATAATAAAACAACTAATCGATGAACTTAGTCGAATCGATTACACACATTGTAACTCATAACAATTACAGCAAACAGAAGCAATGTCAGAATTGGACCAAATAAAAAGGTCTAGTGGAGATGAGAAGATGAATTGAAACAGCATGGGAAATCAATAAAACTAAATTAAATAGATACATAGATAGAAAAATCATAAACACAGAATAAAGGAAAAAGAAAAATACCTCAGAACCTCAGAACTATACGGACCCAGGCTCGAACTCGGATTTGGACATTTTGAGGTCGAACAAACCTTAGTCGAAGTATTCTCAACTAAGAACACTTCGATTAAGGTCGATTAAACCCCAAATCCTCACTTAATTTGGACGGATTCCATGATTTGGAATTTCTAGGGTTCCGTTTTTATTTATTTAGGGTTCAAACATTTCTAGGCAGATTTGAAGGGAACCAGTGGTGGTTTAGGGGTGAGGGAGGTATGGGGGTCACCTGGTATGAATTTGGAACGGATCGGGGTAGGTTAATTTTTGGCTCGAATCTTCAAACGAAGATTCGAGGAGTTCCAGGAAGATTCGAAGCCAACTGGTACTGGATTTGTAATGAGGGTGGTCAGATGGCTTAGGGGTGTTAATTTGGTGGTCATCGGAACAAGTGAGGTCTTAGATGGACTCTTTGATTGAAGATTCGAGACATTGGGTATGGATTCGAGGGAAACTAATACCAGATCTGGAAAGAGGATGTCATGGGGAAGCTATGGTGTAATTTTGGGGTCGTTTGGACCACCGGAACCGCCGTGAGGCTATTTCCGGTGGGCGGTGCACGGTGGCTAGAGGTGGCAGACATGTCTGGTCTCTGAATATCAGAGACGAATGTGGAAAGGGGGGGTATGGCTTTGGGGGTGTGGGGTAAGGATTGGGCTTATATACGGAGGGGTTGTTTCGATCTTAGCCGTTAGATCAATTAAGATCAACGGCCAAGATCAAGGGGGTTAAACTACACGGTGTCGTTTTGTTTAAACAGGGGGGTTTGGGTCGGTCTCAGATGGGATTGGGTCGGGGTCATGAAGGAAGGCCTGGGAGCCATTAGATCAAAAGCAATGAACGGTCCTGATCAAACACACCTAAAACGGCGTCGTTTCAATTATGCAGGGGCTACCGTTTGATTGAAACAAATCAACGGCCCAGATTTGAGACTCAGAAACGACGTCGTTCGAGTCTTTTGAGGGACTGGATGAAATGGACCGGGTCTTTTGAATGTTTGGGCCTGATTTTTGGGTCTAAAATTTTGGCCCAGATCTGATTGGCCCTATATTTTTAACTCTTTTAATTTTCTTCTTTTATTTAACAATTTAAACACAATTCCTAATTAAATTGTAAAATCACAAATATTAATTAACACTTACAACAATTAGCACACAAATTAAGACCTTAAAAAAAATCACACAATGACAACAAATAGAATAAAATGCATATTTTTTTTATGATTTTCCTTTTAGAGCCAATTAATGGTTTAATTAATTCCTAAATGCATAATTAAATCCTAAATATGTAAAAAAAAATTCAATTAACTACAACAAGGTAAACATTTACGGATAAAAACATAAATAATTATCCAAAAATATCACGCAAATCCTAAAAATTGTACACCAAGAGAATTTTGTTTTATTTTTGATTTCTTTTGGAGTAGTTTTCGTGAAGCAAAAATCACGTGCTCACAATTCTATGTTTTCTTGTGAGGATAATAGGAACAAAGAACCCAGGTATGAGGACCTGAAAGAGATCGAGGATATGTTAAAGTGCCTTACGAAACAATATGATGAGATACAACTGCGGGTACAAAGGCAAGGGGCAACTATTCACAACTTGGAGGCTCAAGCGAATAATTTAATTGAACCTGGTAAAGCGCAACAAGTTGACATTGTGGATAGTAGCCAATATGAGCAAGAACGGGTTGTAGAAATTGCCATATTACTGGAGGATTTAAAAAAATACGAGGATGAGCTAGAGGAGGAGGCTAGAGTAGAACACCAACAATCAATTGAACTAGATTTTGAGGATGCCGATGTCGTAGAGGAGATACTAGAGTCAACCAAGGATATTGAGGATACATATTTAGTTGACTCTATTGTCATTAGTGTTGAGAATGTAGACTGTCCCAATGTTCATGTAGTTGAGCGCATTGGTCCTCACTCCAAGTATTTTTCCACATTGTGTTTAGATGATGATATGAAAATAGAGTCGTCCGAGCCACTTGAGGAGTCAAGGAATGAGGAACAAAGTGCTTACATTCTGGAATTCTTCTTTCCAGAAAGTCGGGATTACACACCTCATCTAAAGGCCAAGAAGTGCAGAATACTACATTATTTTATTGGGCCAGTCAGATTCGTTCCACCGCCCCATGGCCATAATCATAAGCTTGAATCAAAACTTAGGGTTCAATTCATAAGCTCAAGGTGGAGGCAAAAAGTGATCCGCGTCGTGCCGCGACGTTAAATCAAGCGCTTGTTGGGAGGCAACCTAACTTTATTACTTTCTTTTATTTATTTTTTATTTTTTTAATTGTATTATTTTTGTAATGTCAATTTTTTATTTTCTAGGAGCATGGAAAGCAAAGGTATTGGAAGGATGCAACAGCAAACTAAATGGTTGGAACTAAGTGTGAGGTACCCGCACAAAGGACCAAGCTTGGGAGAAGTCTGAGTACCCCATGAGCTGTTAATGCTTCGGCCTTTGGCCTACCAGGGAGTTTCTTTTACCCTCTTATTAGTATGGTGTGCATTGGGGACAATGCACAATTTTAAGTGTGGGGTGAGGAGATTGTCTGGGTGACTTTCTATGCTATTTTAGTTGTATTAGTTTAATTGAATAATTTTATTTTAAATAGAAAAGATTGAACTTTTCTCGACGATGGATCTATTAGACAATTCTCTTGAGGGATTTAAGTCTAAAGAAAAAGTACAAAAAGATTTTCTTTTGTCAGGTAGTGTAATAATTCTCCCTTGGTTTTCTTTAAACCACGGTTCTTTTCCAAGGGTTTTATTTGAATCGGGTGTAGTTAGTTTTTTTTGGGAGTAAAAGCCATTGTGTTGTGTTTTGAAGTGAAGCAATATCTCTTGACTTTGTTATGCCTTGAGAATAGTGAGTACTTTGGTTGTGACGCTTAGGCTCAGTTTTTGACTCTTGTAGAAGTACCTTAAATTGTATGATCTTAACTTTGCTTAACTGCTTTGACTAGAGTGTCTTGATGATCCAATCTTGAGTGAGTCATGTGCCATGTGTGTGTAAGAATTTGTTATATTCTGTGCATTGAATTTGATGCCTAGAACTTGTCCCGTGTGTTTACAAAGCGAAATAGTAGTTTTATTCAGTCTAGGAAGTGATATAGGCATTTCTTTGTTGAGCCAAACATGTATATTTTACCCACCTAAGTGTTATGTATCGTAGTTAACCCCTTTGAGCCTGTAATCTTGTTTCTTTGGCAACCACATTACAAGTATTACCCATTTGTTTGAATTAACCATCTATTGAACCATTGTAACCTCTCATGAGCACTTGAATTGTTTATGAACTTTGTAAAAGTTAAAGTGTGGAGTAGTTGGTTTGGCTTTTGAGTGGAACTAATGAAATAAGGAGAAAGGGTGCACTGATTTGAAAAGCAAGAGCCTCTTGAATTGAAAAAGAAAAAAAAGTTGTATTGCTGTAAAAAAAATATATTCTTTGATAGTGGTGACTCTTGATATAATTGGGCTTAAATAATTTGGGAGTTGATGTATATTGATGTGAAGGTGGAGTTTGGCTTGACATAAGTATGAGGTTTGAATGTTAAAGTATATGTATTAAAGTGCTTAGGGAGGTGTAGTCACTCTTATATCTAAATGTATCATACCCGTCCCGTAGCCTACATTACAACCAAATAAAGTCTTAATTGATCCAAGATTAAATGAGCTCGATTAGTGGAGTAGTACACTACGGGCAAGCTTATGGTGCATTTTTTGTGGCATATGAATGTTATTTCTAAGAGTGAGTGAATTCTTTCTATCTTGAGTTCCTAAGTGTTCTTAAATTTTATTGTGTGGAACTACTCTCTTTTGTTGTGTGAAGGCACTTGATTCATGAAGGAAAGGTAATGTCAGTATCCTCTATGTTAGAGTAAGTAGGTGAGTTGTGAATAATGCGTGGTACTTGTGAGTCAAATCTTGAGGTAAAGATGTTACGCTTTTGTGCTTAGTCTATTTTAAATACTTTTGGTGTGATGAGTTAGGAGAATTGTTTAAAAAGGTCGTGTCTATAAAAAAAAGTGTAAGGCTTTTGTGCTTAGTCTATTTTAAATACTCTTGGTGTGATGAGTTAGGATAATTGTTTAAAAAGGCCGTATCTATAAAAGAAAAGTGTAGTTTGATTGCTCGAGGACGAGCAATGGTTTAAGTGTGGGGTATTGATGATAGGCTATAATTACGTATTTTAGTCGATTATTGCACTCTAATTTACTGCACTTTAGTTGAGTTTGCGCTTTAATCGCTAGTATTTTGCACTAATTATTGTTTTATGCCTTGTAGGTGTGATTCCGAGCTATACAGATGTTATGGAATGAATTTAAGTGGTTTGGAGCTTTGAAGTCTAAGTAAGAGCTCAAGTAATTAAGCCGGGATCGCGTTCAGGGATCAACGGATGATAAAACAACAAAACGAAAACTCGAAGAGGCATATTGCGCACTGTCTAGTAAAATAGACATAACTTTTTGCTCAGAACTCCATTTGGGCTCTATAATATATTGCTGAAAGATAACTCAAAGGGCTACAATATTCATGTTTTACGTTTTTCCAAATTCCAAACGGAACAGGGTGGAAAAACGCGATTACGGTAGGACCGCAGCAGAACCGCGGCAGAAGGCAGTCGCGGACAAATGAAGAATCTGAGAGGGTGTTTGGCCGCGGTTCCAAGGATGCATAAATTTCAGGGACCAAAGTGCAAAACATGGGATTTTAAGCCCTAAACCCTATATTAAACCAAGGAAGTCGGCCAAGAAAAGAAATTGGACATATTTTTGACATAGATTTGATCTAAGGAGGCAGAGACACAATAGGAGCAAGGCTTGAGAATTCTTCTACAAGTTTTTTCTTTCCTCTTCCTATTTTTCATTATTGGTTATGACTTTTAGTATTGTAGTTTTGCATACTATTATGAATAGCTAATTTGTTATCTAGGGTTTTGATGGAACCTTTTGTAGGATAAATTCTTGTTATATTTTTATATAATTGAGCCGTAGTATAATCTCTATTTGTTCAACTACGTTCTTATTGTAGTTAATTGAAGAGCTCTCAATTAGTTGTGCCTATTTACTATGCATAACTCGAGAGAGAGTGCATATTTAGGTAATTGTTGAATAACACCACTCCCAAAGTATATGAGGGATCAATAACCGAGGGTTTAAAGGTGGGATTAGGGATAACGAAGCCTTGGGTGCGATCTGAAGTGAGCTGTATCAAAAGCCAGCTAGCGTAGCTCGGGAGAGTGCGTCTAGTAAATTTTCGTGATTACTCAGGAGAGATTTACGGTAATAAGAGTGTTCATGATCGTTAGAGAATACTTAGGCGAAATTATAGAAGACATAGCGGGAAGAATTCCGACAATTGGGGAAATCATAACTCTAGACCTCCTTAATCTTGTCTCTAACCCTTAGTATATTTAGTTGTTAATTTAGTATTTTAATTTGTTAGTTAATTAGTTAAACACAAGAATCTAAATATCTATAAGTTAGGAATTGTTCAAGCTTGTCTTCTTGGTGATAGTGAACAGTTGTAGCTAAGCCTTAGTTCTCTGTGGGATTCGACTCCGGACTTGTAAACCGGATTATATTTGCAACGACCGCATTGTCCTTTTTATAAGGCATAGTTGGGCGTGATCAGTGCTATTTTAAACCCATATTGTCAAAATGATAAAGTGTCGCCAATTAATTAGAGCTTTATATACTTATATGGATATTGGCCCAACTGAAACTCCTGATATTGACACTTGTATTTTTGAGCTACACACACATTTACAAACTTTATATAATTATTATGCTAACATTGTTGATGCTTCTTCGGTTGTAGATGCAAATATTCCTTCAACTAATCCTTCAACATCTAGAACAACTATGGATGATGATGATTGTGTTCAAGATTATCAGATTTGGTCTACACTAGGAGAGCATCAACAAACCAGTAGCAGGAATATTGATGAACTACAATTCTACTTGCAAAAGTCACCAGAGCCCCTCACAAAGGATTTTCTACCATTGAGTTGGTGGAGGAGCAACTCAAATCAATTTCCTGTTCTTTCGGCTATGGCTCGAGACGTGCTAAATGTGCCAATTTCAACAGTCGCATCAGAGAGCGCATTTAGCCAAGCAAGGCAGCAGCTAGGAGATACCCGTCTTTCATTGGGCAGCAACGCTTTGGAAATTCTAGTGTGCTTCAGAGATTGGAGAAGATAAGAACGGCGAAATCAAGGGCGTGACGAGGTAGACGAAGAGGAGGACCAAGAAATTGGAGATATAATGGTTTATGGTTCCGATTCAACCAATCCCGGAAATCAAGAACCTCATGTTGACATGGAAGAACTTACAAAAATGATGCAAAACATGTGATGTACTATTTCTTATTTTTTATAATTATTGTAAAGTTTTAAGTTTTAATTTGCAAGGTCAAAAAAAAAATCAAAAAAGAACTTGCAAATTAATTTGAAATATTAAAAATATAAATGAAAGCCTTCGGAGTTTGTTCCTTATATTTGCCTATTTTTCTTATACTCTTATTAAATAATTTTGTAGCCACTTACTTTCTAATTTCAATTTTATAATTATAAAATACAAATTTCAAATTTAACACTTTAAACATCAAAATTTAATTCTAACCCTTAAAAGTTTGCAAATACTTAACTATCAATAACATTGAATAAGAAAAATAAAATTAAAATTAAAAAATATATATATATATTTGAGCCCGGCCCGCCCGAGCTCGAGCCGTGTGAGCCCTAACCCGTACTGGCCCACGAAAACCCGAAAAATCCCAGCCCTATAACAGCCCGTTATCCCCAGCTCGCTAACAGCCCGCCCGCTAACCGAACGAGCTGGGGGTTTTCCCGTTCAACCCGTCCCAGCCCGCCCGATAAACACCCTTAGTTTTGGTTTCCACCAAAGGCCTTTCTTAAATTAATTTTTTTAATAATTGTTTTATCAATCAAATAGGTCATAACTTCTATTATTTTAAAATATTTACAAAAAAAAAAAAGCATAATAAATTTGGGTCAAACACCACCTAACTTTCGTGGGATAACTACAAGAATAATAGCCTGTTTGGCCAAGCTTCTTTTTAGCTAAAAGTGCTTCTTCTTTTTTTGCCAAAAACACTTTTGGCCAAAAATTGAGGTGTTTGGCCAAGCTTTTGGAAGGAAAAAAAATGCTTTTGAGGAAAAGCAGAACCAGTTTTGGAGAAACAGAAAAAAGTAGCTTCTCTCCAAAAGCATTTTTTTGAGAAGCACTTTTGAGAAAAATACACTTAGAAGCAGTTTTTTAAAGCTTGGCCAAACACTAATTGTTGCTCAGAAGTGTTTTTCAAACTAATTAGTCAAACACAAACTGCTTCTCACCAAAAGTACTTTTGAGAAAAAGACTTTTAAAAAAAAGCATTTCTCAAAATAAGTTGATTTTTGCAGCTTGGTCAAACGGGCTATAAAAGTAATAGATTTTTATTGTAAATCTTTGTCAATAACCCATAAAGATGTGGACGAATTATCAGACAATATGCACAAAATTAAAGATTTAACTTCTTTATTGTCAGTAGCCTTTTGTGGGCTGTGTTAGAGAGCCAAATATAATCTATAAAATATGATAATAAAAGAGACGAAAATTACCTCAAAAAAATCCGCGTGCAGATGTTTTGGATTGTAATGGTGTGAATACAACGAAACTGTTTATATAGAGGCAATATATGTGTTTCATTAAGCGTGGGATTGCTATGG
The DNA here is from genome assembly GCF_000393655.2 of Nicotiana sylvestris. Taxonomy (NCBI): domain Eukaryota; kingdom Viridiplantae; phylum Streptophyta; class Magnoliopsida; order Solanales; family Solanaceae; genus Nicotiana; species Nicotiana sylvestris. The sequence continues at coordinate 111,225,836 of NC_091064.1, forward strand.
ATTTGGGACTCTAAGAGTATGTGGGATTCTATTATTGTTTTATATAATTTCCCACCAAGAATTAGTATAGTATTAGAACTTTACATTCGCTTATTAGTTTTGAAAGAATTCTATCATTATTTGGTATCAAATTCCTCGCTAAATATTAGGCAAATTATTGTTAGATTACTATTTTATCCAATATAGAATTATCTTTGTAATAAAATATTTAAGAGTATAAAAATCGATTAATATTTTAAAAATATTTTAGCCGTTCAACATTTAGCATGAAATATTTGTGTTTTTATAATAATATAGATAGATATAGATATAGATAGAGATAGATATAGATATAGATATCGATAAATATTATGCATACGACTGAACCAAGAACCTGCTATGGACATGGACCTCACATAATAAGCATTAGTCCAAACCAAATTTTTGACCCCACTAATCTTGCTAGTAAGGGACCCAACTTCAACGGTCCAACCTACACGCCACTTTGTAGTTTGTATAGATTATCGCAATAGAATATTACGTTATTTCCTATGCTCATACTTCACTATATATATAGCAACCCTCATCTTCGACACAATCACAATCACAATCACACAAATTCTTCTTCTCCAATTCTCTTGCGTAGTTATCAAGCAAATTAGATCAGACATGGGTTTGAAGGTAAAATGTCTTTAAATCCTTTATATTCCGTTTTCCACTTTTATTTTAATTGGTTTGCTATTTTCGTGGTTTGATAGATCTGTAGTTTTGTTGGTCAGTTATGCTATTCTTGTGAGTACGTCTTGTCAATTAAAAAGCCCCCGACATAATGATTGGACGGTAATTACATAGTTGAAATTTCAGTGGTTGGGTTGATCTGTTAATTGTCGTTCAAGAATTCTCGCTTAGCAGATCGGACACTGGTTCAGATTAAATACTAGTCTAGGGTGATGTATTTATGCTATACTATACTATCATTAATGCTAATGGTCAAGATTTAAGCACCTAATTAGATAAAAATAGTTGGATGCAATGGCAGATGAGCCGCGAATTGTCATAGGAATTTGTCCTCTACATGTTTGGCCTTCCATATATTGATGTATTGTCTCCGGCACAGTAGTAGTCCACAATTTCGATGATCTTTTGAAGATTTCATCTGATGAGAGTGTTTTTTCTTTTGGTTTTTGAGATAGTTGATATTATTGGCTATATATGGTGTATCTTTTGAAGCTTAAGTTGATGAGTAAAGCCAGGGAGCACCATTTAGCTAAATATGAATCATAAGGAACTATTAATTAATAGTAATGAACAAATTATTGTTTCTTGAATTTATATGATGCTACATGGACCTCCTTCTGTGTATAATTTAACAGAAGTTGAAGGCTTCCTCTTTACCATCCTATTTTATCAGATTGCCTAGTCTGGGTACTAGTTTACATTCAGTTGTCTAAAACCTATCATTTCCCCTCCGTGCTTCATTAAATCGGGTAAAGAAAATGGAAGAAAGGCTCAACTTATGTTCAGCCTGGCTTTGAATTCTTTCTGCTGTTCATGGCTAGTGGCTGTAATTTTGCCCGTCCTATTTATAAGTGGCTAGAAGAATTGTTGGTTGGCCAATTGCTTTCCACTAAAAGGATTCCTATTGCCACCAAGTATATAGGCTACTGAGAGCATTGGCGGAGCCACACGTATTCGAAGGGTGTCAAGTCACACCCCTTTCCCAGAAAATTACATTGGGTAGCTAGGTAAAAGATTTTTTTTTTCTATATACTATATATTGATTCCCCTTGACTTTTCCGTAGGTTTACTTCTTTATATTTTGATATCCCCCCCCCCCCCCAAATTCTGGGTGCGTACGCTAGCCAAAACTTCAGTAGTGAAAGATTGAAAGTTTAGAACTGGATTGTGGCCGAATGATAGGGTAACAGACGGAACAGAGCAGTAAACAAAAATATGAGTGTCATAAGAATTACTCATGTTATCTAAAAGGTTATTTCTGGTTCTTCATTGTGGTTTGTAAATAGTAGCATTTGAAGAACTGAACGATAAAACATAGATCACAGACTAATGTGCTCTAATTGTAACATGTTGGAAGCAAAAGATTGGCCAAGGGGGTCTTTACAATGTTGAGGAATGAATGTATTATTTGTGCCTCTCTTGACTAACATTTTGCAGATATTCTTTGGACTAACTATGAACTGACGCACCATATGAATTTAAACATATGTATTTGGATAGCAAACTCTTCGTAGATGCCGATAAAGCACTCAATTTGTATCATAGATTTCCATAAATTCGGTTTTGGCGTTGGAGCTGTTGTGTTTATATAGATTTTTTTTGTTAGTTGCGCTCTCATTTTATTGAACCACCAACTATGTGCTTCTCCACTATTAAGGTGGAGTTACGTCCTGATTTTATCATGAAGAAAGTATACCTGGAAGATAAAACTTTGAATCTACTGCTAGCCATACCTTTTGCTGAAACATTTGGGTTTCAGGAGGATTTTGAAGAGCACGCTGAGTTGGCTAAGACATTGCCAGAGAGTACTTCCAATGAGAACAAGCTTATTCTTTACGGGCTTTACAAGCAAGCAACTGTTGGCAATGTTGACACAAGTGAGTATTATGTATTGAGCATTTGCACTTATTGATCTTCATGTCTCAAGCTAGCTATGTGATGTTCTTACATGCATTGTGTATTGATGGGCAGGCCGTCCTGGTATGTTCAACATGAGGGACAGAGCAAAGTGGGATGCATGGAAGGCTGTTGAAGGTAGGTGATCTCTATAGTATTCATATTCACTACCTTCTTTCTTGCGAGACCTTGCTTTTCCCTTGAGGAAAAACACAAATAACGAGACTATATCTATGGCAGGAAAATCCAAGGACGAAGCTATGAACGACTACATCACCAAGGTGAAACAGTTGAAGGAAGAAGCTGCTTCAGCATAAGCTCTATCATCTTTTGTTGCTAAATTGTTGTTGGACTATGTAATCTTATTTACCAATGGCTTGCCTAATTCCGTGCTGCGAAAGAATGCTACTATTATTTATGTTTGAACCTTTTATCAATAAACCAAAAAAGAAGTTTGAACTTGGTTTCTTTATATTGGGGAATTGATAACTTGGTTGAAACCTGATTGAACTGCTCCTAAAATTTTCAGAGTAGCTATTACCCCTTGTTTGTTGGTTGCGGTTTATCCACTTGTTCTACTTCTTTATTCATTAAACTCATTTCTACCAGCTCCCAAGTTAATTCTTTAAATGTCAGACGATGAATAGTTCTATATTTTCAGTCATTGTTTACGAATATCTTCAAATTCATCTGTTATTTGGTTGTATAACCGCAAGGAACTCGTATGATGTCAAGAAAATTTTGAAGACCTATTTGAACATAAAACCATGTATCACAAAATTAGCCTTGCCAAAATGCAAACATCTTCAACTGACTCATTTTGAGGATTTGAAGACCTACACTCCAATATAAATGAAGACCTATTTGAACATAAAACCATGTACCACAGAATTAACCTTTGCCAAAATGCAAACATCTTCCAATTGAAGATTTTATTAAAAGCTTGTTGTTTCGTAGTCTATTAGATCATTACATTGGGAGATCAGAAAGGAAAACAGTGTAAGAATTGAACTCACTTATCAGTGTCACTAGTTGTCGGTAGTTCAGAAACTCCTATAAGTGCCACTAGCTGTTGGTAGTTCAGAGAGAATTGAACTACTATATTTATTTCTCTTTCCACAACCATTTAATGTTTGTCAGATTTCAGAAGACATTTATCCAGTTGCTTAGGACCATACCATCCCTTTCAAGCTAGAACAAGTATTTAAAGCCTCAATAGAAAGACCAGGACCAAGAAAAATAGTAGTAAATGATAAGCATCCACATCAGGAATAGTGACATCCATCAATAATTCTGTCAAAAATAAATCTTCATGCCATACTCTTTACTAGTTAGCATCAATAGTTTGGGCTCATTATGCACATTCAGTTGGAAAGAAGTCTGACCATTCTTGATATTTCTTGTTAACAGAAAGGAGCTATACACCATTTCAATAGGATGGATGACAAATTCATCACTATATTTTTGAATCATGATTTCATTTAAACTGTCAACACATGAACAACTATTGAACAAAAGGATATCTAGATATATAATAATCCCTTACACGAGCAGCACCATCGCGGGAAAGGATTCCCTCAAGATCCCCAATAATTCTTGCCAGCCATATCTCTAAATTCCGTTGGATTTCTTTTAAGTTGTTACGGATGGAGTCAAAGGATCGCTTAGTAGCTAGTTGGGCTTGACCTTCAAATTCATCCCCATAATAACTCTTTCCGCTGTCCGTTTGTAGCACCATTAGCTTCTGACCAGTTTCAGATGCACGCTGCTGAAGTCGAAATGCTTCAAGCAAAAATTCTGTCTGTCTTTGGGTCCGAAACTCAGGACTCAGATTGGGTTCACCAGGATCGCTGGCCTGCTGTTATGAGGATTATCGTTATCAGCAGTATGCTTATGTAAGGCCTAGTGTTGTGCGAGCTAAGAGTATAAACCGACATCTAAATATGCACATGTAATCAAGACTAGTTTATTCCCTTCTTTCAACAAGTCCAATAGATAAATCTTATTGATGCATGAGGTAATCCATTTCACCAAAAATAGAAGTGTTATACGTATTTCTTGATCTCTATTTCTTTGCAAGAAAGAAACACCATATTGTCCAATCTCAGAGAAACATAAGCATGCATGCAATAAGCTTTCAAATCGATGTACTAAAATTTTCAGCAATAAGCTTGCAATAATTACCATTCTTCTGCATAGATCATCGATCTTGCCAGCAAGAGCTTGGTATCTCTTGACCTGTTTTCGCGTTGATGATGGTACCTTAGATAGATCTGTCTTTCCAATCCTTTCCAAATTCAGTAGCTCCTGCTCAAGTAACTTTAATTTGGAGGAGACTCCTGTTGATTCACCATCTATCTTCCAAGGGGCCTCCCTTCTAAGAAAGCAAAAAGTGATCACCCTTGTTAGTTCCTACAACCTCAAATTGCAAATGTCAAACCATGTCATCTCTAAACACAGAATGTTTACCTTGCAACAAAATGCTTTAAATGGTGAAGTGAATCGGCAGAATCATACTGCATATCCTGCATTAAGAAAACACATTTTATTAAGACCCAATGATAATTCCCACCTAACTACCAAGCTGGTTATCTACTAAGATAGTGAAATGCTTCAATTTTCCTCAGGAACCAAATAAATGAAAAGCTCGCCAGTACCAGGGTTAAGAAAATCTAGATCTATAAAAGGGTTTCATTCTCAGGAAAGGAAGAAATGGCAGGCACAAATAGACTGTGTGATCTCTACCTAGTCCAGACTTGGCGCATTCACCTAGTATAGGTAAAAATGTTTCAGTAATTAGTTATGAATGGCAGCCCTGCAGAGTTAAAGTTTCATTTGAGGAACTAGTTTAAATCGATAACATATACTATTACATTACAAAAGATGACGTTGAAGTTAGACAGTTAGAGAGATAAAGTCCAGAGAGAGACGAGGGCAAGATACAGCTAGCAACAAGAAAAGGAAAGGACATCTTTCCATTGAGGTTGATGAATCTTAAACAGATATATAACAGATCAACTAGATGTTGACTGATAACAGCCCATTCTTTGCTGATATAAGGAGCCATTTTAACCAGATTACTGTTGAACTTGCAACCAAAGGGGATATATAATTGGATGTCATTACTTGGTGGGAGTTCGGTGTTCTATGCCAACAAGATAGTTTCTGGAGCTAATCTGTATACATTAATTTGAGCTTCCTATATAACAGCCTCATCGAAATACTTAACAAAGAGGGACCATTCTTGAAGCCAGAATTGCAAAACTCTAATAAGACAAAAAAAAGGTGAAAGAAGAAAAGTACGAAACAATGACCTAGTTTTCAAGCAGTGGTCCAAAACACCAGTATATGGTGAAAAAAATTAACAGTTAAGGTGAGTTTCATCTTTTGTAAAACAGAACCATATCCCGGGAAGTTTGAAGTTCAGTAGACACCAAGAAGATAAAGCCATTCAAAATTATGGATAACAATGACAGGAGTCTCAACAAAAAAGACAAAGCACAAGACAAGTAGGAGAGGTAACTGAGTACACTAAACTACAGATTTCATTAATAAGCATCTCAGAATGTAATCATCATATAATTCAATTTCAATTTGCCGCTGAAGTACTCTCCTGCATCAACTTTCATTTCAGCTTTTTTTATCATAAAAGATTAAACTATGAACAACGGAATGTTCCTCTGAAATTTTCAGGTATTTGAAAAAGGGTATAGAACTTCACCAAGAACTCTTTATTACTACTGCAACATTGGTCAATACTTCAGCCACATTCTTATAAAATTTCTTTAACTCAATTTTCTTCATCCCAACATACCTCTGGCTCATTTTGTTCATCATATATCTTATACAAAAACAAAAAAAAAGAAAACAAAAGGCATACCAGGTGGTAATCTAATCTAATCCTTTTAGTACCATCCTAGTCAAATAAAAGCACTTTTTTCCCCAAAGTATCACCATGGAAAACCAAATATAAGACAAACACAAAGGAGACAAACTTAGTCATATTTTTTTCTACATGAAGATCATTCTAGCAAGGACTTTGTGGTTTTTAACCACATTATGAAAGCACCATAACCCCAAATATAACTAACCAAAAATCTTCAAATGAATGAATCATACCTGCTGCCAAGGACTAGCTTTTTCAGCCCAAAACTTAGAAGCAGAATTCAAGTATTCTGAATTGAACCCATTACTCTGTCCATAAACACCACTCATTTGCTCAGAATTAGGAATCCCATTACTCAAGTAACACTCTTCCATCCCTACCCCTAAATCCATCCCTTCTGATATCCCAACTTTCCCAAACCTCAAACCCATTTCAGCATAGCAATCCCCAACACCCTCGCCAACATCTCCACTCGTACTATTTTCCATCTCACAACAACCCCTTCTACTCATGAAGTTCAACATTTCATCTCTTTCACTGATCTCCCTTTTCAGCTCCTCAATATTAGCCCTTAACTCACCTTCCACTTTCTCAAACTCCTCAACTCTTCCTCTTAACTTTTCAATCTCATCAGCACACTCATCAATCTGCTGCAAAAGCCTCTTCTCTTCTTGCTGCCAAGCATGTCTATGACTTGCAAAGATCTCCACAACTCTTGCATTTGCCTTTGAATCCTCTTTTCTACGAGAAAGTAACTGCTTTAGCTGCTCTTCTGTCTCAATGAGCTGAAAAGTTAGCTCCTTGCTACGGTTCTGAAGCCTTGGAATCAAAGAAATTGCATTCTTGGGTAAAAAACCAAGAAAGATTGTGAAACTGAGACCCAAATAGGAGGACAAGAACTTCTCCAAGTGTTTATTGTTGGGGTCTAAGGTGAAAGGGCAAATGGGTTTTTCTTGTTCTTGTTCTTGTTCATGTGCCGCCATTACTGCCGAGAAAGTTGTCTTCAGTGAGTGGGGGAGTTTTTGAGGTTGCTTTTTTGGGTTCACCTTTTCTGGTTTGGTTTTTGATGATTTCTACTCGAAAGTCCCTTTTGGTTTGAGCTCCCCACCATGTGACTTTTTGTAATTGTGGTCTCTTTGCTAGTTAGTCCTTTTCCTTGTTTTTGTAAATTTGTGATAAATGATTTTTGGGATTTAAGTGAAAAAGAAGAAAGTGGATGTTAAACTCTTCAAGAAACTCCAAACAATTGAAGTGACTTTTCATTTCCAAATATGTGGATTTAGAAATTTTCTTTCAGATAAAATGGCAATAAGTTCAATGGGATTTAAGTATTTATCTTCTTGATGGTAGCCCTTCTTTTGAAAAACGACGAGTTCAAAGAAATATAAGGTTCTAATTTTTGTTGGGATCAAAATAGCAGGGTGGATGAGCAAGTTAATAAAGTAGACCTTTGAGACAAAAAAAAATTATACGCTAAAATAGAATATTATAGAAATGTTTGATCAATTGACCTACATATAAAAACTAGTATAAAAATATAAAATCTATTGAGAGAAAAATCTCTCGTAAACGAGACTCTTTAATGATTACATTGCGGATGGTAACAAGAAAACGTCAATTTATAAAAGTACAAAACTTTTCTTCCACGAAAAGTATAAGACATATAAAAGAGATTTATTCCTTTTAGGAATATTTTTTCCTTCCTTCGAGAAAAAGAGTCCTAATAAATAAAAAATTTAGGGCAAAAACCTAACAATTTTGTATTTGAGAAGTTAGTTATATCAACTCATCCACTTCTCTTAATGTAACCTCACTATCCAAGAGGAAAAACTTGTATATAAGTTAAATATTGAACTTCTTATTATCATTTTAATTTGTGACTCTTAGGATCAAACGATTTTAAAAAGCAGTGAATTCTAATACGTTATTTATCGTATATAAGAGCATACATGTGTACTATCTACTAGCTGTCAAAAATGAAAGTTTAATCGTTGACGGGTTTGTTATCTCCTTTCTTCTTCTTCTTATCTTAAGAAAAAAGGGAAATTAAGAAAATCTCTCCCTTTAGAGTAAATTTCATTTAACTTTCTTAATCTTTTAGATTTGAGAAACAATATTCTGTTCGTACTTTGAATAGAACAGTGGATCCCCTCATCTAAAACCAACGATGAAAATTAGCTATTCATTGGATGTATTTTCAGAATGTAAAAATGCTCTTAATTATTACAGAGATTCTATACGTTTTTCTCATAAATTAAAAAGCGATATATAATACCTAACAACAATAACAACATACCCAGTAAAATTCCACTAGTGGGGTCTGGGGAGAGTAGATTGTACATCTTAGCCCTACCCCAAAAATGGTAGAGAAGTTGTTTCCGGGAGACTCTCGGCTCAATCAAGAGAGACAATAATATCAGAAAAGAAACAAAAGAAAAGACATGTAACAACAAAAGATGCCAGAAAGAAAATAATACAACGAATAAGTGAAAGGACAATAACACCAAACTATACAAAATAACAATGTGAACACAACATAGATTGCTAACAAACCTAAACAAAACTCTATCAGACTACCCGGTCAAAGAGGGAAGAACTCTCGACTACCCCTAGCCTACCACCCTAATGCTCGACCTCCACATGTTCTTATCAAGAGTCATGTCCTCGAAAATATGAAGTTGCGTCATATCTTGCATGATCACCTTGCCCCAATACTTCTTAGGCCGGCCTCTGCCTCTTCTCGTACCTGCCAAAGACAACCGCTCACACCTTCTAACCGGTGCATCTAGGCCTCCGCACGTATCCGAACCATCTAAGTCGCGCTTCCCCCATCTTGTCGTCCACGTGAGCCATGCTCACCCTCTCCCGAATATCTTCATTCCTAATCTTATCCAGCCTAGTGTGCACACATCCATCTCAACATCCTCATTTCTGCTACTTTCATCTTTTGTATATGTGAATTCTTGACTGGCCAACACTCAGCTCCACACAACATGGCCGGTCTAACCACCGCTCTATAGAACTTACCTTTGAGTTTCGGTGGCACATTCTTGTCATACAAGACTCTAGACGCTAACCTCTATTTCATCTACCCTACCCCAATACGGTGCGTAACATCCCCGTCGATCTCCCCATCTCCCTGGATAATTGACCTTAAGTACTTAAAACTTTCTCTCTTGAGGATGACTTGTGAGTCAACTCTGACTTCCAAATCCGCTTCCCCCGTCACGTCACTGAACTTACATTCCACATATTTCATATTAGTCCTACTCAACTTGAAACCTTTAGACTCCAAGGCCTGCCTCCATACCTCCAATCTCCCATTAATGCCGCCTGACGTCTCATCAATCAGAACTATATCACCGGCGAACAACATACACCATGACACCTCTCCTTGGATACGGTGTGTCAGTGCTTCCATCGCCAGAGCAAATAAGAACGGGCTGAGCACAGATCCTTGATGTAACCTCATAACAACCGAAAAAGGCTCTGAGTCACCTCCCACAGTCCTAACCCGAGTCATAGCTCCATCATACATATCATTTATCGTCCTCATGTAAGCCACCGGCACACCTTTCACCTCCAGGCACCTCCAAAGGACGTCCCTAGGGACCTTGTCATATACCTTCTCTAGGTCAATAAACACCATATGCAAATCCCTCTTCCTATCCCTGTATAGTTCCACCAACCTCCTAATGAGGTTCCGTAGTAGAACGACCCTAATAATATTATATAGATATGAGAAATTTTCATCTAAGTATAAAATTCTAGATAAAAACGATTTATTCATCTTTTGCATGAAATAATAAAATTTCATTAAATCAATATTTTTAGATGGTTCTGAAATTAGTGAAATATCATATCACCTATAAATTGTATTAGTAACATTCAGGATTGTTTCTTTTTATTTTTAAAATAACCATCCATGAGATATTTACAATCAATCCTTTTGAATGTATACGAAATGACATGAAAATATAAAAAATGCTTTACACAAAATTGACTAGGTAAAGTAAAATTTGAAAACGAACAATAACACAAATAACAAACGAATGGACATACTTAAAATTTGAAACTCTACATGAAAAAAATCTCATGAAGCAAAATGAGGCTTTGAAAATCGAAAAAAAAAAAGCCAAAGAAGAAAAAAGAGAGATGTGATAATGTAATTTCTATTAAAAAAAAACTACTACGAGCACTTAATTTCACTTATTGAAAATGAATACTCTATTTATAATTCATACTAATTTAGGGTTATTTATGACCTTAACAATGACATTTCATGCGGCCTTTGACTTTGAGGTGAAGGGATTATCTAAGTGAAGTGGTGTTATTTTCCTAAATCAAAAGTTAATGGGGTTAAACGGAGTTTACTCTTCATTTTATGTTGAAATTCTAATCAATCAAAATAAAAGATGAAATTGTGCCCTTCTTATCTTTTAGTAATATGTATAACAAGACAGCAGGAAAATAAATTGCACCAAATGTTTAGTTTTAAAAAATAACTAGTGATAAATAGGTCCTTCTGACATATAGCCAGTGTGGCCAAGCTTCTAAAATCAACTTATTTTTGAGAAGTGCTTTTCTCAAAAGTACTTTTAAAAAAAGTGCTTTTGGTGAGAAGTAGTTTGTGTTTGACTAATTAATTAAAAAAGCACGTTTGAGCAGTAATTAGTGTTGGCCAAACTTTTGAAATCTGCTTCTAAGTGTGTTTTTCTCAAAAGTGCTTCTCAAAAAAGTGCTTTTGGAGAGAAACTACTTTTTTTTTACTTCTCAAAAACTGCTTCTGTTTCTCCTTAAAAGCGTTTTTTTTCTTTCCAAAAGCTTGGCCAAACACCTTAATTTTTGGTCAAAAGTGCTTTTGGCCAAAAAAAACTTGGCCAAACAAGCTAATAATTTCATGCGTAAGATGTTGATGTAATAATAAATTAATAATGTCAAATGTGCTATGTAATGCTTAAATTATAAATGCATATACAACAACAACAACAACAATAACGACCCAGTATAATCTCACAAGTGGGGTCTGGGAAGGGTAATATGTACGCAGACCTTACCCCTACCCCGATGGATAGAGAGGCTGTTTCCAAGAGACCCTCGGCTCAAAAAAGCAACAGGAGCCAGGGTATATAAATGCATATAGTGACAGGGTATTTAACAAAAAGCACAATGAATTTTCAATGTTAAATTTTTTTATGCAAATCAAGCTAAAATCGTGAAAATTGTTAGTATCTTAGGTTTATATATATATATATAAACCAAAGGTATGCATAATTCTTATTTCCAAAAATCCCACGACTGTGAATATATCCATACCTCCCTAGAGATACTATTTTGACTACAGAATGGATCTTAAGTGTGTAACAGAGTTAAAAGGATCAACGGTCATTTTAGCATTAAATAATTGGTTCTTGTTTGCTTTAGGTATAGGCAATTTGGAATCAGAATCAACAGATTGTGCAGAGGACTCTGCACACCACTTTTACATAAAGCTTTCAGATCTTTAACGGGCTCTATTAACCATTTCATAATGCAATCAACCATTTAAAAGAAAGGAAAAAAATAGCTGATTTTAGAAGCTTGGCTAAATAGGCTATAAATTAGAGTAGGGTTCCTCAACAAAAACGGTACTAAATCAACAACTCGAAATACAGTGTCATGAATCTACTAGCCTATTTGGTTGTGCTTCTAAAATCAGCTTATTTTAAAAATTACTTTTTTTAAATGTGTTTTTCAAAAAAATATTTTTGGTGAAAACAGTTTGTGTTTGACTAATTAATTTAAAAATACTCTTAAACAATAATTAGTATTTACCAAGCTCTTGAAAAATGGTTTTCAATGTATTTTTTTTCAAAAAATACTTTTAAAAAAAACATTTTTGAAGAGAAGCTAACTTTTTCTATTTCTCAAATAATGCTTATACTTATACTCAAAAGCACTTGAGAAAAAAAGTGCCAAAATTAATTTTGAGCGACTTGATGAATTTTTTGGGTCAAGTGTCCGTAGAAATAAAAGTTTCAATTTCTGGAAATGGTAGAAACACTTCCTGAAGAAGTTTTCTCACATTTGGTCCAAAACAAAGAAAGTTTAGCAAAAAATTAGGCATGAGCGAAAGGGACTAAAGATAGAAAAGTTTTTTTGTTTTACTTAGAAATTCGGGCAAAGCAGAACCCTCGACACTAGTGGCTACGCCATACTCTGATCCTTAGTTTAAAGGAAAACCTATACATAAGAGTTATTCTACTCCATATTCATGCAATTCTCCACTCCCTTTTTCCATTTGCCTTAGTGACAGATCAATTTTAGATGCTGTCAATCAAATATTAAAAGGGTTGTCGGTATACATCAAAATTTTAAGGGATCAAGCCAAATTCTAAATTAAAAATACTACAGGACTCTTGAAATCCTAGGAGTCTATCAAGATTTCTTGGAGGTTACTCTACCCTAAACCTTAACTCACACCGATATAAAGGGATATTTATTCCCTTGAAGAGGTGTTTCAAAATCCCATAATTTTTTGGGATATTCACAAAGAGATCAAAATATGGCTGGATACTTCTTGACAATTAAATAGTTCAAGAAGCTGGAGATCAAATACATCCCCAGGAGGTCTGCATCATCCTACATTCAAGAAATATGCGGTTTCAGCCCTCGAATCACGGAAATAATCAGGAGAGAAGAATCAAGGAAGAAACAGAATTGTACTCATAATTGATTAGTAAAAATATTTTTCTCTTATTTTGTGATTGAAGTTTATTTTTCATATGTTGAAAATTAGTTGCAAACAAATTGGCACGCCAGTGGGACTAGTTCTGCCCTTCATCTTCTTCCTGTAAATCGAAAACTCCAAGTTTCAAAACCATTTATTGCAATGGTAGAGTACTTCAAGTCTCGTCTTAAAGTTTCGGCAAGCCTACACCCTGATAAACCTTGAAGTAGGAGGCATTTGAGGACATCGAAATTTTAAGGGATCAAGCCAAATCCTAAAGTAAAGATACTACAGGATTCTTGAAATCCTATGAGTCTATTAGGGTTTCTTGCAGGTTACTCTATCCTTAACCCTAACTCACACATATATAAAGGGATACATATTCCTTTGAAAAGGTGTGATGACCCAAGAGGTCATCACTTATTTTTTTAAATGAATTCTGCTTCTGAGGCTTTAAAAACCTCTTTTAGCATCACCTCGATTTGCGTGCATAGTTTGGGCGCGTAGCCAGAAAGCTTATATGTGAAAATCTGTGAAAAATGATAAATTTTGACTATAAAATGAATTAATTTGACTTCGGTCAACATTTTGGGTAAACGGACTCGGACCCATGATTTGACGATCCCGGAGGGTCCGTAGGAAAATATGGGACTTGGGCGTGTGCGGAATCGAATTCCGAGGTCCCAAGCCTGAGAAATGAATTTTTAAAGAAAATTATTTTCTGAAATTGTTTAAAGGATTTGTTGATATTCTCTTATTCGCGTTCGCGGGAGGACCCTCGCGAACGCGATGTGTTATTCATGCTGAAGGAAAATTCCTTCTACGCGAACGCATAACCCAGGTCGCGAACGCGAAGCTTTGGGGGGTCTTCCCTTCACGAACGCGGGCCTAGTAACGCGAACGCGAAGCTTTATGAGCCTGGGCAGGGGGATGGGTATTATACCTACGCGAACGCGAGGGCTCGAGGAGTTAGTGCTTCGAGATCGCGAGCCCACTTACGCGAACGCGAAGGTCTCTTAGGCCTGACTCATCGCGAACACGATGAGCCTGTCGCGAATGGGAAGACCATATTCGCACAGTTATTTTAAGTTTCAAAAACAGAATGCATTACGGGATTTCCACTATTTTTCATGAACTTCGTCTTCTCCACACCTCTTGGGCGATTTTTGAAGAGGAACTTCACCATAGCTCGTCACTACCTCGCCGGGGTTAGGCCAGGTACATACCAACACATGGGGTCGGTTGTGCTGATGCTACACTCTGCACTATGTACAGATTCCGGAGTGGCTTTTGGACAGTAGCACTTGGGAAGCCTGCCTTTAGTCCAGTCAGAGATCCCGAGGTAGTCCTGCAAGCGTCCGCAGGCCCGACATTCTCTTCTACTTTATTTTGTACTCTGTTTTCACTAGATTTCGAGACAGCTTGTATTTCTTTCAGACATTTGTATGTAGTACTCTTAGACAGTCCGTGAATATTGTGACACCAGATTCCGGATAGAGGAGTATATTGACATTGTAGTACTGGCTTGGTTATATTTAGTTGTTTAAGTCTTCCTCTTGTTCTGTTTATCGTTAATCTTTAAATGTTGATTACCTATTAATTCAAAATTGTAAAAAGGATTAAAATAAAAGAGTTAGAATTTCTATATTTCGCGGCTTGCCTAGCTTCTACGAGTAGGCGCCATCATGACTCCCGAGGGTGGGAAATCCGGGTCGTGACAAGTTGATATCAGAGCTCTAGGTTACACAGGTCTCACAATTCATGGACAAGCTTAGTGGAGTCTGAGAGATCGGTACGGAGACGTTTGTATTTATCCCCCAAAGGCTACAAAGTTAGGAAAAACTTCACATTTGTTCTTTCTTGTCGTGTTTGATTTCTCAATGCTAATTGAATTTCTACTCTATTCTTTCACTGATGGCGAGAACATGCGCTTCCTCATCCACCGATCAGCAGCCCGAGCCCCCAGCAGCAGCTTCCACAAGAGGCAGAGGGCGAGGCCGAGATCGTGCTAGAGGCCGAGGCAGGGGCAGAGCTCAGCCTAGAGCAGCAGCACCAGCGGCGGAGCCTCATGTTGATTTTGATGGTGAGGTTCCGGCCCCAGCAGTTCGATGGGCCCATCTCAGGTCCTAGAGGGGTTTATTGCTACCCCAGTTCTTCAGGATGCTCTGGTCCGTCTAGTGGGCCTTATGGAGAGTGTCACCCGGGCAGGCTTGCTTCCTGTAGCACTAGCCGTCTCTCATGCCGGGTTTACCCCGTTTAGAGTGGAGAGGGACTCCTGGTCATTCTACCCGTAGTGATATCTCTTATGTGAAGGCTCGGCGTATGGTCGAGAAGTGGTGTTTGGCCTATTTGGCATATGTTCGTGATTTTAGTGCTGAGGTTTCTTCTATTGATTCTATGCCCGTTGTTCGTGAGTTTCCTGAGGTATTCCCTTCAGACCTGCCGTGTATGCCAACCGATAGGGATATTGATTTTTGCATTGATTTGGCTCCAGGCACTCAGCCCATTTCTATCACACTGTATCGTATGACCCCGCCTGAGTTGAAAGAGTTGAAGGAGCAGTTGCAAGACTTGCTTGAGAAGGGTTTCATTAGGCCGAGTGTTTCGCCTTGGGGTGCTTCGGTGTTGTTTGTTAAGAAGAAGGATGGGTCGATGAGAATGTGCATTGATTACCGGCAGTTGAACAAGGTTACAATCAAGAATAAGTATCCATTGCCGAGGATTGATGATTTGTTTGATCAGCTTCGGGGTGCCAAGGTATTTTCGAAGATTGACTTGAGATCTGGCTACCATCAGTTGAGGATTAGGGCATCTAATGTCCCTAAGATAGCTTTCCGCATTCGGTACGGGCATTATGAGTTCTTGGTTATGTCGTCATTTGGGTTGACAAATGCCCCAACAGCTTTTATGGATTTAATGAACCGAGTGTTCAGGCCTTACTTAGATTCGTTCGTGATAGTCTTCATTGATGATATTTTGATATATTCCCACAGCCGGGAGGAGCATAAGCAGCATCTTAGAGTGGTTCTTTAGACTTTGAGGGATAGTCAGTTATATGCTAAGTTCTCAAAGTGTGAATTCTGGTTGAGTTCAATTGCATTCCTGGGTCATGTTGTATCGGCAGAGGGTATTCAGGTTGATTCGAAGAAGATTGAGGCAGTCAAGAACTGCCCTAGACCAGCATCAACTACAGAGATTCAGAGTTTCTTGGGATTGGCAGGTTACTATCGTCGGTTCGTGGAGGGATTTTCATCTATCACAGCCCCGATGACTAGGTTGACCCAGAAGGGTGCCCAGTTCAGATGGTCGGACGAGTGTGAGGCGAGCTTTCAGAAGCTCAAGACAGCTCTGACTATGGCATCTGTGTTGGTTTTTCCCACAGGTTCAGGGCCTTATACAGTTTATTGTGATGCATCTCGTATTGGGCTTGGTGCAGTATTGATGCAGGATAGCAAGGTCATTGCCTATATTTTGTGGTAGTTGAAGATTCATGAGAAGAACTATTCGGTTCATGATTTGGAGTTGGCAGCCATTGTTCACACGTTGAAGATTTTGAGGCATTATATGTATGGCGTGGCATGTGAGGTGTTCACGGATCACAAAAGTCTTCAGTATTTATTCAAGCAAAAGGAGTTGAATTTGAGGCAAATGAGGTGGTTGGAGTTGTTGAAGGATTATGATATCACCATCCTATATCATCCGGGAAAGGCCAATGGGGTGGCCGATGCTTTGAGTAGGAAATCAGCCAGTATGGGCAGTCTTGCTTATATTCTGATCGGTGAGAGACCGCTTGCTTTAGATGTTCAGGCTTTGGCCAATCAGTTTGTGAGGTTGGATGTTTCTGAGCCCAGCCGTGTGTTAGCTTGCACAGTCGCTCGTTCTTCATTATTGGAGCATATCCGTGATCGATAATATGATGATCCCCATTTGTGTGTCCTTAGAGACATGGTGCAGCACGGAGGTGCCAAGCAGGTTACCTTAGGTGATGATGGGGTTTTGAGATTGCAGGGTCGAGTTTGTGTGCCTGATATGGATGGGCTTCGAGAGTTGATTTTAGAGGAGGCCTATAGTTCCCGGTACTCTATTCATCCGGGCGCCGTGAAAACGTATCAGGATTTGCGGCAGCATTATTGGTGGCGGAGAATAAAGAAGGATATCGTTGCATATGTGGCTCGATGTTTGAATTGTCAACAGGTTAAGTACGAGCATCAGAGGCCCGGTGGTTCATTTCAGAGGATTGAGTTTCCCGAGTGGAAGTGGGGGCGGATCACTATATTGATAGACTGACCAAGTTAGCGTATTTCATTCCTGTGGTAGTCTCTTATTCATCTGAGAGGTTAGCTGAGATCTATATCCGGGAGATTGTTCGCCTTCATGGTGTGCCCGTGTCTATCATTTTGGACCGAGGTATGCAGTTTACCTCACGTTTCTAGAAGGCAGTTCAGCGAGAGTTGGGCACACAGGTTGAGTTGAGCACAACGTTTCATCCTCAGACAGACGGGCAGTCCGAGGGGACTATTCAGATTTTGGAGGATATGCTTCGAGCTTGTGTCATTGACTTTGAAGGCTCGTGGGATCAGTTTTTGCCTTCAGTAGAGTTTGCCTACAATAACAGCTACTAGTCGAGTATCCATATGGATCCTTATGAGGCTTTATATGGTAGGCAGTGTTGGTCTCCGATTGGACAGTTTGAGTCGGGGGAGGCTCGGTTGTTGGGTACGGATCTGGTTCAGGAGGCCTTGGACAAAGTCATGATTATTCAGGATAGGCTTCGTACAGCTCAGTCAAAGCAAAAGAGTTATGCCGACCGCAAGGTTCGAAATTTGGCTTTCATGGTCGGTGAGCAGGTATTGCTTCGAGTGTTGCCTATGAAGGGCGTGATGAGGTTTGGGAAGAAGAGCAAGCTTAGCCTTAGGTTCATTGGTCCATTTGAGATTCTTGATCGAGTGAGAGAGGTGGCTTATAGACTTGCATTATCGCCGAGCTTATCAGTCGTGCATCTAGTGTTTCATGTGTCCATGCTTCGAAAGTATCACGGCGATCCCTCCCACGTGTTAGATTTCAGCAATGTCCAGTTGGACAAGGACTTGTCTTATGAGGAGGAGCCGGTAGCTATCCTAGACTGGCAGGTTTGTCAGTTGAGATCGAAGAGTTTACCCTCTGTTCATGTTCAGTGGAGAGGTCAGCCTCCTAAGGCATCGACCTGGGAGTCCGAGTCTGATATGCGGAGCCGTTATCCCATCTTTTCCTCGACTCAGGTACTTCCTTCTTCTGTCCGTTCGAGGACGAACGGTTGTTTTAGAGGTGGAGAATGTAATGACCCAAGAGGCCATCACTTGTTTTCTAAAAAGAATTCTGCATTCCGAGGCTTTAAAAACCTCTTTAAGCATCACCTTGATTTGCGTGCACAGTTCGGGCGCGTAGCCGGAAAGCTTATATGTGAAAATCTCTGAAAAATAATAATTTTTGACTATAAAATGAATTAATTTGACTTCGATCAACGTTTTAGGTAAACGGACCCAGACCCATGATTTGACGGTCCCGGAGGGTCCGTAAGAAAATATGGGACTTGGATGTGTGCCCGGAATCGAATTCCGAGGTCCCAAGCCCGAGAAATGAATTTTTAAAGAAAATTATTTTCTGAAATTGTTTAAAGGATTTGGAAATGAATTTTGATTAGAACATGTTGGTATTGGGTCCGTATTTTGGTTTCGGTGCCCGATACATGTCTTATATATGATTTAAGATAATTCTGTGAAATTTGGTAACAAACGGAATCCGTTTGACGTGATTCAGACCCTAAATGCAAAAGTTGATGTTTTAAGAAGTTTTGAAATATTTCATTGTTTTGAGGTTTAATTCGTTGTTTAAGGGTTTATTTTGGCGATTTGATCACACGGATAAGTTCATATGATGTTTTTGAGTTAGTATGTATGTTTGGTTTGGAGCCCCGAGGCTCGGGTAAGTTTCGGAAGGTTTTTAGAACTAAAAAAAGTTGCAGGTTTTTCAGTTCTGGTGTGCTGATATTTTCTTCTTCGCGTTCGGGGGAGGACCCTCGCGAACGCGATGTTTTATTCATGCTCAAGGAAAATTTCTTCTACGCGAACGCGTAACCCTGGTCGCGAACGCGAAGCTTTGGGGGGTCTTCCCTTCGCAAACACGGGCCTAATAACGTGGACGCGAAGGCTTATGAGCCTGGGAAGGGGGAGGGGTATTTTACCTACACGAACGCGACTACCTGGACGCGAACGCGAGGGCTCGAGGAGTTAGTGCTTCGCGATCGCGAGCCCACTTACGCGAACGCGAAGGTCTCTCAAGCCTGACTCATCGCGTGTCGCGAATGCGAAGGCACGCCCAGTTATTTTAAGTTTCAAAAACAGAAAGCATTACGGGATTTCCACCATTTTTTATAAACTTCATCTTCTCCATACCTCTTGGGCGATTTTTGAAGAGGAACTTCACCATAACTTCATAGGTATGTAATCCTAAGCTCGTTTCCTTCCATTTTTATCAACACCCACTAGATTTCTAGGCCTAAAACATGAGATTAAGGGTAGAAAATTAGGGATTTGGGTAGAGTTAGGAATTTTTGATTATTTGGGAATTTGACCTCGTTTTGAGGTCGGATTTTAAAACAAATTATATACTCGGGCACGTGGGTGAATGGGTGATCATGTTTTGGTCCGAACCTCGTGTTTTGACCAAGCGGGCTTGGGGTCAATTTTTGACTTTTTGGGAAGAATAATTAGAAAGCTATAATTAAGCATTGGAATTGGATTGTTTAGCGTTTATTGATGTTATTAAGTCGATTATATCTAGATACAATTGATTTGGAGACGAATTCGAAAGGAAAGTCGGTGTTTGAGGCTTGAGTTGGCCGTGGAAGTTTGAGATAAGTGTTCGGTATAACCTTAGCTTGAGGGATTAGGAGTTGTGTCCTATTTGCTATTTTCTTGTTGCTGAGTACGACGTATATGCATGGTGACGAGTATCTATACGTTGGTGTCGAGCATGATCGTGAGTCTTAAATTGCAATTTTATTGTGTTCTTAAATGATATTACGGATGCTTTAATTGATGATTCTCGATATTGAGCAAAGATTAAGTATGTTTTCGTGGAAATTACCTATGACTGAGTATCGATGTTAGCTGAGATGAGTAGAAGTTGGGTTAAGATTGGTTATAGCCGTTTCTCTCTTGCCGGGATGTATTTATTTTTATTGTCGAATCCCTTGCCGGGATAGTGTAATTTATTGTTGATCCCTTGTCGGGACTCTTGGTATGGTTGTTGTTAAAGGTATATAAATGTTATATTGGATCGGGTTGCACACAACAATAATATTATATTGGATCGGGTTGCACGCCGCAACAATGTTATATTGGATCGGGTTGCATGTTGCAACAATGTTATATTGGATCGAGTTGCACGCCGCAACAGTGTTATATTAGATCTGGTTGCACGCCGCAACAGTGATATAAATGGATCGGGTTGCACGCCGCAACAGTGTTAAATGATAGGGATAGGGTTGCGCGCCGCAACAGTGTTATTAATGTTTTGTTGTAGATCTTGAGTTGTTCTCTCATAGTTCTCTTAAGTTTCTGCTAGATTTGATAGTTCCCACGTAGCATGTACCCCCTCCCATGTTAATTGTTTATTCCTGTTTATTTTCTGCCGTATATTATATGACTGGATAGGTTATCTAGAGTCTGGTCCTAGCCTCGTCACTACCTCGCCGAGTTAGGCCAGACACTTACCTGCACATGGGGTCGGTTGTGCTGATGCTACACTCTGCACTATGTGCAGATTCTGGAGCGACTTTTGGACAGTAGCACTTGGGGAGCCTGACTTCAGTCCAGCCAAAGATCCCGAGGTAGTCCTGCAGGCGTCCGCAGGCCCGACGTTCTCTTCTACTTTATTTTGTACTCTGTTTTCACTAGATTTCGAGACAGCTTGTATTTCTTTCAGACATTTATATGTAGTACTCTTAGATAGTTCGTAAATATTGTGACACCAGATTTCGGGTAGAGGAGTATATTGACATTGTAGTACTGGCTTGGTTATTTTTAGCTGTTTAAGTTTTCCGCTTGTTCTGTTTATCGTTAATCTTTAAATATTGATTACCTATTAATTCAAAATCGTAAAAAGGATTAAAATGAAAGAGTTAGAATTTCTATATTTTGTGGCTTGCCTAGCTTCTACGAGTAGGCACCATCACGACTTCCGAGGGTGGGAAATCCGGGTCGTGACAAAAGGTGTCTCAAAATCTCATAAACTCTTAGGATATTCATAAAGAGATCAAAATATGGATGGATACTTCTTGATAATCAAATTGTTCAAGAAGCTGGAGATCAAATACATCCCCAGTAGGTCTGCATCATCCTACATTCAAAAAAATACGCGGTTTCAGCCCTCGAATCACGGAGATAATTAGGAGAGAAGAATCAAGGGAGAAACAGAATTGTACTCATAATTGATTAGTAAAAATATTGTTCTCTTATTTTGTGATTGCAGATTATTTTTCATATGTTGAAAATTAGTTGCAAACAAATTGGCACGCCCAGTGGGACTAGTTCTGCCCTTCATCTCTTCCTCTTGTGAATCGAAAACTCCAAGTTTCAAAACCATTTGTTGCAATGGTAGAGTACTTTAAGTCTAGTCTTAAAGTTTCGACAAGCCTACACCCCGACAAACCTTGAAGTAGGAGGCATTTGTAGACATCGAAATTTTAAGGGATCAAGCCAAATCCTAAAGTAAAGATACTACAGGATTCTTGAAATCCTAGGAGTCTATTAGGGATTCTTGGAGGTTACTCTATCCTTAACCCTAACTCACACCTATATAAAGGGATACATATTCCCTTGAAGAGGTGCCTCAAAATCCCATAAACTCTTGGGATATTCACAAAGAGATCAAAATATGGCCGGATACTTCTTGACAATCAAATAGTTCGAGAAGCTGGAGATCAAATACATCCCCAGGAGGTTTGCATCATTCTACATTCAAGAAATACGCGGCTTCAACCCTCGAATCACGGAGATAATTAGGAGATAAGAATCAAGGGAGAAACAGATTTTTTCTCATAATTTATTAGTAAAAATATTTTACTCTTATTTTATGATTGCAGTTTATTTTTCATATGTTGAAAATTAGTTGCAAACAAATTGGTACGCCCAGTGCGGCCTGTTCTGCCCTTCATCTCTTCCATGTAAATCGAAAACTCCAAGTTTCAAAACCATTTGTTGCAATGGTAGAGTACTTCAAGTCTCGTCTTAAAGTTTCGGCAAGCCTATACCCCGACAAATCTTGAAGTAAGAGGCATTTATAGACATCGAAATTTTAAGGGATCAAGTCAAATCCTAAAGTAAAGATACTACAGGATTCTTGAAATCCTAGGAGTCTATTAGGGTTTCTTGAAGGTTACTCTACCCTAAACTCTAACTCACACCTATATAAAGGGATACATATTTTCTTGAAGAGGTGTCTCAAATCCCATAAACTCTTGGGATATTCAAAAAGAGATCAAAATATGGCCGGATACTTCATGACAATCAAATAGTTCAAGAAGCTGGAGATCAAATACATCCCCAGGAGGTCTACATCATCCTACATTCAAGAAATATGTGGCTTCAACCCTCGAATCACGGAAATAATAAGGAGAGAAAAATCAAGGGAGAAACAGAATTGTACTCATAATTGATTAGTAAAAATATTTCTCTTATTTTGTGATTGAAGTTTATTTTTCATATGTTGAAAAT
Organism: Nicotiana sylvestris; assembly: GCF_000393655.2. Classification (NCBI taxonomy): domain Eukaryota; kingdom Viridiplantae; phylum Streptophyta; class Magnoliopsida; order Solanales; family Solanaceae; genus Nicotiana; species Nicotiana sylvestris. The sequence goes on from NC_091064.1 coordinate 111,248,799, forward strand.
TAGTTGCAAACACCGTCATAAGATACTCTCTTCGTCTCAATTAACGTGACATATCTTTTTTATTATTTTATTTAAAAAGAATGGTAAATTTAAATAAGTATCAAAATAATTAAATGATAATTCATTTAATCAAAATGTAGTTTCTGAGCGACCTTTTTTTCATTTTGATCTAGCATTTTTCTTGATGTCACAATTTGTTTTCCGTATTTTGTCTACAAGGCGGGAAAAAGATTTTCATTTCCTTTTAGCTAATCATAAATAAGTTCAATAGCAGGTACAGAAGTTTACTTGATATATCTTAACATTTTGAATCATATACAAATCTTTATATGCTTTGGAAACTTATTGAATACCCCTTTATCATATTAAAACACAAAACCAGATTCTTCACCTAGAAAGAAAAGGAATGGGTCCTCAAAAACAAATAAAGCTGGCAAGTGAAAGGTAGAAAGTGAAAAAGGTGGGTAATCATTTCAATTAGAAAAGGCATAAATTGCCACAATTTGTATCTCATTGGTTTTGTTTCTATTTACAAAGAAGGGCAACGGCAAACTGCTAATCGTACTCAGTGGCGTCACTCATTGTATTGGACATCTAATGACAGTATTGACCTCTGACACCTTCATGTGTGATAAAGGAAGATCAACCTCTGAGGTTTACCTGTCTTTGTCTATTGTGTTTTGCAGTGAACAAAGGTAAGAAAAGTGTTGTATTTTTCAAGTAAGTAGGCTTAATACATTGTCGCTTAAATTAACAAAAAAGAAGAATGGGATAATGCATAAAATCCATCCCATCTCATAACCCATTTACCAACTATATACCTTTTTTTTTGGGGTCCTATTACCCCTGAACTTATTTTTACCATAATTGATTTAACATTATATGCTCAATTAAACCCGACCTTGATTACACCTCTTCCAAGCGCGTGAGGCATAATTTTGAAAGGCCCGTCTGCTATTCAATCGCCACGTGTAATGCCAAATAAGCCATAAGAAAGGGTCCCAAACGTTAAACTCAGCTATTTTAATTGAACCCATTATCTTATCCCTCTTTCTAAACTTAACGGCTATTTATCATTGTTGAAGAAATTTTGCTGCTGCTGCTGAAATTGAGGTAAGTTTCAATCAATAGAGTATAAATTACTAATCTTTAGTCAATTCGATTTCATAATCTTTATGTTAGGGTTTGAAATTTCTTCCCCAATTTTTATATATTAGGAATTAGGGTTATGAAATGACAAATACCAACTTGAATAGACTTTGCATGGACGATGAAGATCCAATGCTCAATGTTCAAGTGCGATGCAAACATGGAATTTTGTTGCGAGTACTTTAAATATTGAAAAGTCAAAGGTCTTAGAGGAAAATATTGAAAAGTTAATGAGGTGTACAATTTTTTTAATCGAGATACAGGATATCAGGTTAAGGAGGGAACAAATCAACATACTGTTTGCCTACGAAATAATACTTGTAGTTGTAGGGCTTGGATGTTAAAGGGGATACCATGTCCACATGTCATAGCTGCACTATAAAGGGTATGAACCAGCTGGCTATGTTGATAATTGTCACATGAAGGAGACATATTTGATGACATTTCTCACTTCCTTCAACCACTCAATAATATGGAAATGTGACCTGCATCTACTAACCCTCCTGTTGCACCACCAATGGTGAAAAGTATGTCTGGCAGGCCCAAGAAGGTTAGGAGAAAAGAGGCAACTGAAATCAATAAATGTGGAAAGCTGCCTAAAACTGGACTTGTCATGAGGTGTAGCATCTGCAAGGTTGTTGGTCACAACAAGAGGGGGTGTAATAAGAGTGCTACAGATTCATCAGGTTCAGGAACTGCTGCTGCACCATCAAATGTAACTTCTACTGCTGCAGAAGCATCAGGTTCAGGAAGAAATAGAGGCAAACCAAAGGTAATATAGTATAACTAAGTGTATCCTGTTTCATTTAAATTCAAACACTATATCTTATTGTTTATTATTTGTTAGAAACCAAGAAATGTAGAAGATGAACCTGCTGCAAAAAGAGGGAGAGAAAGACCTAGAAAATCAACATCTACTGCGCATAATGTTTCTATTGTTGCTGAATTTTCAAGTTCTGTAACATCTACTGCTGCTACTACATCAACTACACCTATTGCATCAGCTAGTATAGGAAGGGGAAGAGGCAGGGGAAGAGGATGATCTAATGCAACATCTGCTGCAACTAGTAGAGGTAGGGGAAGATGAGGATCTAGGAATGTAACAACATCAGTTAATAGAGGTAGGGAAAAAGGAGGATCTTGGAATGCAACTCACTCAGAACCTAATACATTTGCTGCTTATCATTCACTAGCCAGCTGGTTTGAATGTTCTGCACCTAATACATCATCATCACCTAATGCATCTGCTGCAGCTAATGCCTCGACTGCTACTGTGAGCACCTAATTTTTGCTCTACATGAAAACAACTCCTAAAAATAGACCAAAATAATTTTAATTGATTTTCTAGAAGTTTTTCTTTATTTAGTTGCATTTCATACATTTTTAATATTTTAAAATCATAGAAAAATCAAAAAAATTGTCACGTTTTAATTTCATGCCATCTTAGGTTCAATTCGCATGTAGGAATTAATTTTATTAAGCAAAAAACCACAAAATAGTTATTTGTACATATTTAGATTTTAGCCATTAAAATTAGCATTTTTTTTAGTTTTAAGTTAATTAGTTGTTTTAATGTTAAAATAGATAAAGAATTTTATTTTTTTACAAAAATAGATTGATTTAGGATTTTAATTAATTAAAGAAAAAAAAACAAAGAAAAGAAAAATAGGAAGAATACATTTTTGGTCTTGTTTCTTTTAAAATTGGGCCAATAACTACAATGGCCCAATTAGTTAAGACCCAAATTCCCTCCAAAACAGCCCCAAACCCGCCTGATCTGACCCGACCCAAACCCCATTCCCTTTAATTAAAACCTAGCTCCTAGGCCTAAACAATCAGATCCCTTACCCCTTTTAGACCCATCGCCGTTTACCCAAAAAAAATGGAGGACTGCTCTCTGCTCTCACTCTGGAACGACACAAAAACGGGCACCCTTCTTGTTCTTCCTCATTTTCTAACCTAACAAACCACTCACAACCAGACCCTCCCCAATTTTTGAAGGAACAACGGCGCTCCCCCTCCTCTCGAGAACAATCAGATCTGATCCCTCACACATTACACCTAAGGAGATGAAAAAATCAGAGGCTCTTCTTTAAAAGAAGCGCCGTTCCTCCCTTCTTCTCCTTCATTGCTCATTCACATACAGAGAACACACTCTTTCCCTCCCATTTTTCTCTGATTTCATCAACACACACACGTTGAAGCCTTTGGTAACAAGTGGAAATTAGAGAATCTAGCGCTGAAATTCGAAGGTGACGAAGCTGATTTTCAGCCTTGAATTTTTATTTTTATTCTCCACATTTTTCTGGGAATTTTAGAGCTTGATGAAGCCGTAAAGATTACTTCGAAGCTGAGAGTTGTTGGAACTGTTTGATTTCGAGCTCGTTGTTGTTTGTTGGCTGGAGCTTCATTTTTTCATCTATGGGTACTAATTCGTCAAGTTTCACCTCTTGAATTTTGCTTCTAGGTATGTTCATCTTCTCTGTTGCTATACATCGGATCATGAAATGAAAATTGCTTTGTTAGTTCTGCTCAGTTCTGTAAGACCAGTTGGCTCAATTGTTAAATTTAGCTTTGAATCCCTCTCTTTATTTATCTTTGGTTCCAGTAGCATAATTTAAATATATTTGAGTATGATGTTATTTTGCTGATGAACTCAACATCTGTCTACTAAGTTTTACTCACATAAAAGTGATAAATTCGTGGGCCTAAATCTATTCTGCTTTCGTCTTAGTATTTGTACTAAAAGTAATATTGCTCCTTTTGTCTAGTTGTGTTTTGTGGTGGTGAAGTACCTGAATGCATATTTATACCAAAAGCTTTATTTGTGCAGAATATTTATACCAAATGCTTTGTTTGTTTGTGTAGAATAACTGATTTATTCCAGTTGCCTTCTGGATTTTAATCGGATTAAATGATTTTGGATGTCCTAAATTTTAGCGATTACAAAAACAGAAACTAATTGGTAAATGAAAGACATCTTTGGTTTCAGCAGTGTATGAATCGAGTTGTTTTGTAATGGAATTTGGTTGCCTTAAGTTGAAATGGCTTGCCAAAACTGACATATATAGATCAAAGTCTCAAACTAATGTATTGTTATCTTTCAGTAACTCATGAATCCATGTTGCTATCTTTAAGATTTGGGATGTTAACATCTAAACTTTTCTTAAGATCACAAACGCATTCCTACTCTCTATAATGTGAAAACCTACCATGCTACCGCTGCTACTACAAAACACAGTTTTCTTTAGTTCAATCTCCTTAACACCCTACACACATCATGTTTGATTCTCAACAACAACTTCAACAGTGTAATCAAATTTCAGACCCACCTGATATAGGATCTATGCAAATCGACGATGCAAGTATACATACACAACCACCTACTTTCCTACAAACTCTACTAACAGAGAAATACCTTCTGCCATCTTCAACCAACCAAATACCTTCCCTAAACACTCTAGATATAGCAGATGAAGTGCTCCATACCACTACTGATGATGATACTTTTATACCAATTTCATCAACTGATAAGTCACGTTTATATGCGCCATGGAAATACTCTGTTATATGAGTTGCCTATAGAGTTTTATGACTTGGAAATACTCAGTAAGATTGGTTCAAAATTAGGGCGACTACTAAAGATAGATACATGTATATCATCTACTACACGGGGAAGGTATGCTCGTATATGGATTGAAGTGCCTTTGGAAAAACCCTTAAAAACTCATCTTTACATAGGGCACCACAAATAGTCTCTTCTCTATGAAGGGCTGAATCTTCTATGTACATACTGTGGAAGATTTGGGCATCCTACTACTAGTTGCCCTGAAGTTGTTCGTGTATCAAATGAGCAAAACCAAAAAAACAACCAGGTAGAAACTAATAGCGCTCCTAATACCATCCCTTCTAAGGAAAATGAATGGAAAATAGTGATATTTACTAAGAAAAATATACAACCACCCAAACAACTCAACTTTGGCAAGGGGCAGGTAACTACAATGGAGGTCACACCAGCAACACAACCACTACCAGGTCAGGCCCCTAACCCTACTTCACCTGTATTGGGCCGGGTCACTTCAACAAGGTCAGGTAAGCTGCAAGAACCCATTATGGAATTTCAAAACAAATTCCAAATGCTTTCAAATGCTGGGCCTTCAGATTTCCAATCTGATCTTTTTTACAAAGGCCCAATAGCTTATAGATACTGAGCCTTTATTAACGAAGCAGCTTGCAAAAGCCCACTCCCATACGCCTGATAAGCTGCCGACCTTATAGCCCATTTCTTTTCCTAATAACCCTAAGTCTAGATTACCTGACTCACAATCTCCATCTTTAGTTGATTAACACACGTCTTCCCGGGGCCACATGACACTTATTCAACACTTGCCATGTAACCAACTACTTACATCCTCAACCCAATTAAACTCAAACAAATCAGAAGGAACCCTTCCTATTTCAGACACGTTGGATCCGACTCAGAACAAAGCAGTAACAACCATGCATGCTACAGTAAAACTAATTACTTCTGATCCTAGACTTCCTCAAAACCCATGCAAACAACATGATGAGTTCCCATGTGAACATCATTATGAAGAACCCATTAATCTGTCTCCTTTGCTTCCTAATATTTACTCTCCCTCAATTCAAACACTCGAACCTAATACGACTCTAACTTCTGAACCACAACAATTACCTAAGTCCATTCTCAATGCAGAGACCAACCTTCATAGGCATGAGCCAGAGTAAGTTTCTGACGGCAAATATACAAACCAACAACCAGTTTTTTCATCTTCCTTGTCTCACAATGGCAGGTCCTTAACTGCCTCAGAGTTCCTCACCTCTAATATACACATCTCAACTAATGACCACAGAACTTCCTCTCCAATCTTGGTTGGAAATGGGGCTGTAGGGGTATGCTTTAATATTCACTCTGCAACTTAACAATCAAGAGGTGGTATTGCTAATACAAAATCCGACTCATTTAACAGAAATAGTGACAGAAGGAATGAGGATGGGAATGGAAGCTTACAATCAAAATCAATGGTATACGACTCAGACTCCTCTCCCAATGGAACAACAGGCTTCAAGCTCCACCCATCAGCCATGGCCATATCAAATGGCACAGATGAGTCTAGTTTGGGACCAAACAGTAAGTCTATTACCCTTTTACCCACCCTATCATATGGGTCAGGTTTATGCACCTTGGTTCCAGCAACTGGACTCATTCAATCCACTCTCTCCATATTCAAGCCCACTGAGTCCTCTAGAGAGTCTTACCCTACCAAACAGTCCAGTCCAATCACCTCCTCCATCTCTACAAGAACTAGACAGAGATACAAGAGAGGAACTGATAGCAATTCTTGCGGAGATGAGGGAGACAAGAACAAAATTTTGGTGGTTAAAAGGTATCCAATTTTACAACCTCAAAGAACAGTTCGAAAAAAAGTTCATTCTAAAGTGTCCACCGGAAATGGTCACATGCTTGCTCAATTTTCGTCAAACCACCAATCCAGAGGTTGGGAAATATTCTATGGTGATCATTCCGACACTTCTTCAACTTCCTAGCCTGGATCCGATGACATCCTCAGTTGTCCATCCAATGACTCAGGCTCCTATGTCCTAGCCCAGAAACCCTAATTCCTACATGAACTTCTTAGTTTGGAACTGTAGGGGCTCTCACAATCCAGAATTTAGGAGGCACTTTAGGTCTCTACTAGATAATCATAGACCTACTCTTACATCTTACTTGAAACCCACATGCAAGATCATACAAGCTTACATGAGAACTTTAATTTTGGTAATATGGCACAAGCTTCTGCAAATGGTCTTATAGGTGGTTTAGTGGTGCTGTGGAATGCTGATCTTATTAATGTCACAAAAATGAGAATCTCTGATCAGGAAATACACTGCATGGTCCAGGTTAGTCCCACAAAACCTCCTTGAATATTGTCTGCTATATATGCTAGTTGACACTACCAATTACGTGATATTCTTTGGAAAAATTTAATTAGTTTGAATGATAATACTGCTATGCCTTAGCTAATTGGGGGAGACTTTAATGAAATACTAGAATCTAAGGAAAGAGGTCTCCCTATGAATAATAATAATAGGGCTGATAAATTTGCTAATTGCATGTACTACTGTAGCCTTATTGATTTAGGTTATCAAGGTAGCCGTTTTACATGGACTAATAAACAAAGGAATGGTCGTACGATATTAGAAAGGCTCGATCATTTTTTAGCTAATTATGATTGGTTAAACTTGTATCCAAATACAACTGTGACTCACTTGCCTCGTACCCATTCAGATCATTGCCCTTTATTAATTAACTTAGAACCTCCTCAACCTATACAAAATAGAATATTTAGGTTTGAGACGATGTGGGCATCTCACCCACAATTTCAACAACTAGTTCATACAACTTGGTCGAATAATTTTCCCTTACTAGCTACTACTGATAACTTTAAGACAGTGGTCACACGATGGAACCAAAATACTTTTGGAAATATTTTCCAACAAAAAAAGGAAAATTCTTGCTAGATTAGCAGGGTTACAATCCTCCATCCATTATTCCACTAGTATTTTCTTACAAAATTTGGAAACACAATTGTCTTTGGAATATAGCCACATTCTTCATATAGAAGAGGAATTTTGGCAATTAAAATCACGTATAAATTGGTTAAATGAAGGGGATGCGAATACTAAGTTCTATCATCTCTTCACACTCCACAGGCGTCGTAGAAATAGAACTAATGCTTTACAAGATAGTGTAGGTAACTAAGTAACTACCACTAATGAAATACATGATTTAATTAATACTTATTTCAATGCTCTTTTTCAATCTGATCAATTAATCTCTGAAAAAATGATAGGAAATACATACAAATGCGAGTTATCTTCTGATGATATTCTTAGTCTTGATACACCTCTTCATCAAAATAAGATTCTAATTGCTTTAAATAGTTTCAAGGCATACAAAGCACCAGGACCAGATGGGTTACACCCATTTTTTCTACCAAAAATACTGGACGGATGTAGGTGATAAAGTTAGCTCGTTTTGTCAGGATATTTTCCGCTAAAAAATAATTCCTCCTGAACTTAACAAAACTCTTATATGCCTTATCCCCAAGGTAAAGCATTCTACAAGAATTCAACAATTTAGACCTATTAGCCTTTGCAATACCGTTTATAAGATTATTACTAAGATAATTGACTCAAGCCAATCATTAGTAAAATTATAGGACCTACACAATCTAGTTTCCAACAAGGAAAAAGAGATTGTGATAATGCTATAATAATACAAGAATCATTAAATTATCTTGCTAAAATGAAAGGCAAATACCCTTCAATGTTATTAAAGCTTGATTTAGAAAAAACGTTCGACAAGTTGGAATGGTCTTTTATAAGACGTGCATTGTCTTACTTTAATATACCTCCATCTATGATTTCCTTAATCATGTCGTGTGTTACAACCACCTCAATATCCATATTAATTAACGGTTCAAAAACTCAATATTTTACACCTACAAGAGGTATTCGTCAAGATGATCCACTGTCACCCTACTTATTTATTATGTGCATGGAATTATTTTCACGAAGCATTTCCCTATCAGTAGATTATTTGAATTGGCAACCAATTCGACTGTCTAACAAAGGTCCACTTCTATCTCATCTCTTCTTCGCAAATGATATTATATTGTTCTCTAATATTACTGCCAAAAGCTGTCATGCAATCATCGATGTGTTAAATAATTTTTTCAAATATTCTGGGTAAATATTCTGGGTAATTTTTTAACATTAAAGAAGGTACCTCTTTTGGTAAATACTTGGGATTTCCCATGTTCCAAGCAAGACCCAAAAATGCAGATTTCCAGTTCCTCCTTGATAATTTTATAAAATAAACTAGCAGTATGGAAATCTAGGTTTCTTATGTTAGCAGGAAGAGCCACCTTAATAAAATCTACTCTTAACCAGTTACCAAATCATATCATGCGGTACATCCACATTCCGGCACATATTCTTAATAAAATGGATCAATACCAATGGAATTTCTTGCGGGGTACTACTTTAGGGAAAAAAATTACACCTTGTTAGATGGAATGAAATTACCAGACCAGAGGAAGCAGGAGGCTTAGGGATTCAAAAATTACATCAAAAGAATAATGCTTTACTAGCAAGTCTAGCCTGGAGGTTATTTAAGACGCCACAAGCTATGTGGGCTAACATCCTTCTGACCAAATATCTTAATGCTTCTCCTTATAATATTCACTCACAAATTTGGTCTAATATTATTAATGGATGGCATCAATGTCAGCTAGGTATAAAATGGAATATAGGTAATGACACTCATATTAAGTTTTGGGAAGACCCCTGAATTGGGCCTGGCACAACAATTAGATCACAAATACATGGCCCTTTACCGTTAAACTAGCAGAATATTACTATCTCCTCTTTAATTAATAATAACGAATGAGACTGTAATAATTTGCCCTTTGAATTACCCATTAATATTACTCAAATAATTCAAGATAAAATATATCCAAGTATAATAATAAGGCTGACAGCATATTCTGGGGATTAACTCCTACGGGAAAGTTCACTACTAAATCTATGTATAATATCTTAGAAACAAAACATGATGTATCTATTAATAGTTCTACAAATTATAACTGGATATGGACACTTCCGGTACTGCCCAAAATCAAAGGGTTTGTTTGGCTTCTTAAAAAAAATGATTACCTACCAAAGAATACCTTAAACATATTAATTTAATTCAAGATGCTACTTGTCAATTCTGCTATCAAAAGGATGAAACAATTAAGCATTTATTCTTTGACTGCATAAACGCTAAAACATTTTGGCAGAATTTGGATATTCGTGATTACATTAATTATAAATTGCACTACACAAACTCTTGTAATTGGGTACACGACCTCATAACTTGTAAGAATTTACATTTTCCTTACCAAATCAATCCAACAACATACATGCCTCTAAGCTTATGGAATATTTGGTTAGCACGTAATAATAACTGTGACAAACATACTACATCCACAACTTCTGCTAAATTAACTACTCAACAAGCAGCTAAATTTACATATCTAGTAGCTAAGAAGCATACTTGTGTTAAAAAGAAACAACAAAATCTAAAATGGAAATCTCATAAAGAATTTTTCTATAAACTAAACACTGATGGAGCACATACAACAAACAAAGCTGGTATTGGAGGACTAATACGAAATTCAAAAGCTGAATGGATATTGGGATTTATAGCAGCAGTCCCAAGAGATTCATCAACTTCATCTGAGTTACATGCTTTGTTGCAGGGACTTCAGTTAGCTTACTCAACAACCTTGTTCCACTGGAGGTGGAAGTGGATTCTCAAGACCTTATAACACTTCTCTATTCTAACAGTGTCTCATTCGATAATTTGACTACTGACTGCAGGTACTTCCTAGATAGGTTAGGTAAGCTTGTAGTACTGCATGCGTACAGAGAATAGAATAGGGTTGCAGATAAACTAGCAAAGGCAGGCTTCAATTTTGACATTTACTCAACAGTGCGAGTTTTGGATGACAACCCAGATTTTGCATGGTCAGTTTTTCAGCAAGAAAGGAGTGCAGCAAGAACCTGTTTTGGAACACTCAATGCCTCACTCTGATAACTTTCATATTGTAAAGGTGTTGTAATAGTAATGCAATGGTTAGTAGTACTCATATCGGTTTGTAAAATCCTTTGGCACCCACTACTGATGCATTAGCATGTAATAGGCTGCAATATAGGCAGCCTCCCTCTGTACGCAATACTTATTATTAATATATGTCTATCTTTTAAACCAAAAAAAAAAGATTTGGGATGTTCAACATATTTCTTAGAAAATGTCTTAAGATTCATAATTGATTTCTTCTTTTATTCGTTAAATGAAAAGCACAAGTAATTATAGTTTTTGTACAGAAGTTAGATATTAGTTTGTAGGTAAGGAAAGGCCCAATAAGTTTCGCTACTGCAAACCTTCATATAACCATAATTTTTTTTAGAAAAATTTTAAATTTATGAACATCGTAGTTTGCTTTAGGTACATAATTAAATTATTACAGCTACGAGTACGGTTCCCGTAGCGTAATGTGATACCTAATCTCAAATTAGATTTAAATAAGAGCATCCTTAGTTGCTTTAGTGAGATACAAATCTTTTAAAAATAAATTGAGGCGTGCCATCCACAAATGAATCCTATAATCTATGGCCCTCATATAAATACAAAACTAGTGTAGAAAATACTTTGAACGCGTAGTTGCTTTAGGCGCGAATTATAATAAAATAATCATAGCTACGGGTACAGTTCCCTAACGTAATTGTGATAACTAATTTCCAAATCCGGGGGTACATTTATGTGACCCGACCACAACTTCTAATAACTTTAATAAATTAAACATGTTGTAGATCGTGGGTACGGTTCCCGTGACATGATTCGCAATGTGTATCAAACAAACAAGTGTACGACAATCGTAACTTGTTACAGAATAATTCCATAAAATAATTAAAAGGCCAATTATTAATAGTTTAAGTGACCGTACTAGAATCACGGAACCCAAGAATGCCTAACACCTTCTCCCGGGTTAACAGAATTCCTTATCTAGAATTTCTGGTTCGCAGACTTATAAAGTAAAGTCGAAATTTACCTGATTTGGGATTCTAAAATAAACCGGTGACTTGGGACACCAAACAAACTATTCCAAATGGCGACTCTGATAAATTAATTAATCCCATTTTGATTAATGTCACTTTAATTGGAAAAAACTCCCATATACCCTCGGGTGTAAAAAGGAGGTGTGATAGCTCTGGCAACTCTGCTGGGGATTTAAAACCCAAAACATCCAGTTCAGGGTTCAAGAATTCGAGCTTAGAATAACTGTTGTATTTGGCTTTATTTATTATCTAATTTCTACATGGTTGGGCCTAATGTGTTAAATATTATTTTTATCGCTTTGATATTATTTGAACTGTATATAAACTGTTACGAAACCCTTCTCTTCTCATCTTCGGGAATGTGCACGCCGGCGTGACACCTTTTTTGTTAGTGTCATAACTTAAATTAGAAAGAGGCTCGGACAAGTTATAAAGCCGGATGACCTTTTGGTTCCCCGGTACGTAGCTCCCCCCCTCCCGGCTCGAGTTGTCCGCTCGGGTACACCAAGTCTAGAATAATACCCAGATTTTAAACCTAGAATAACTAAGCCTCATGCTGGATCCCTAGTAGCATCATGTGCATTTGACTTTGGGGACTCAACAACGGGGTTGGGTCCGTCTAAGACAGGTGCACTCGAAATAAAAAGACCATCTTGATGCATCTTACGTGCTACATGCGCATCTGTTTGGTTCGGCTTGCATGTTGACCGTCTTCTAGAATAGGGAAGGAAAATCAAAAAAAAGTGAGAGGTAGATATTTAGAAAATTCTGAAACTCTGCCGAAATTCTGAAGAAAAAAAAAGAAGAAAAAGAAAATTCATTTCAAAATGAGCCAAAATTTTCAAATGTCATGTTTCCCTTGTTCCGTCAAAACTGACGGAACTACGCGGGTCTGATTCTCAACGGATATGAGATACATAGGCAAACCTCATCGTTTCCGACCCCAATTTTCAAAAATTCAAAAATATGTTCCTTTAATTCCTTCTTTAGAAATCTTTCCTTAGAAAATACAAAAAAACAAAGAAATTTTTTTTTAACTTAAAAAAAATAGTTTTCTTCCTTTTAAAGTCTTTCATACGAAAAAAAGAAATAAAAAAAAATCAATGAAGAATCAAATTCCAAAATACAGGTTTCCTTTATTTTGAAGTATTTTCCCCAAAAATTCCAAAAACAAAAAATCAGAAACAAAAATCCACAAATAATTCTTTTCTTCTTTAGAAGTCTTTCTTTTGTAAAGACCATAAAAATCGAGAAATAAAAGTCCAAAAATATTTTCGCTTTTCTTTAAAAGTACTTTCGTAAATTAAAAAAGAGAAAAAAAAGAAAGAAGAGAAACTCAGAAATCCGAAATGTTTTCTTAAAAGTCCTTCTTTCGAAAGTCCATAAGTCAAATCAAATTTCAAAAAAAAAAAAACAAAAAAATTCTTGTGTGAGTTTGAATTGAGCAATTGATATACTCTGACGTTTGAGGTGTATTTGGACCTGGGTTTGCTGCACGTATAAGGGAAGAGCCTGTTGAAGGCCCAGGCTTTACTGGGTTATAGTCTTTTAGGCCTGCTATGTGTGTTGAGCCTGTAATTTTTATATGTGGAGTTCGCACTTGTATTCATTATTTCTGGGTCCATAATAATTTTGTAATTGAACAGATGGGGAGATTAGTAAAAGGGGTAGGGTATTTTAATTCTCGCACAAATGGGTAGAAAGTATGCCTATATGACCTATGTGCTATACTTGTTGTTTTGGATTTCATGCGTTGTACACTAGTAGAAACCATGCCTATAGGAATCACACACTCACTCAACCTGTTTACTATCAAAGCATGAATTTAAGTACTTTACTTGTTTCCCATGTCTACTGCTATGTGTTATTAGACAGTGCTTATAGGAAACAAGTGTCAATAATTAAATTTGTGCAACTGCATTATTTTACTAGATAACATGCCTATAGGATTATACTAATTCTGCTAGATACCATGTCTATAGGGCTTTAATTGATCAACTGTTTCTGCTGCCTTATTACACTGCTCACTTAGATAGCATGCCTATATGAATAAGTGACAAATCTTCCAATTATTAAAGAACCTAATTATAAATACTGTTACTCGCTTAGAAATCATGCCAATGGGATCAAACACGAATAATTCTGAGTCTTTCCAATGGCTTGCACTGCCCCATTGCGTAAATCACTTAGTGATCATGTCCGTAAGTCTTAATAACTTATAATCTGTAGACTCGATAATCTAAATAGCAGTATTGCCATAAGGCTTTTCTTGAACTGTGCAGTCATTCAGAAGCCATGTCTATAGGTTTAAAATAACATCTTGAATCTGAAACTGCCCATAATTTGAAATCTGCCCGCGTGCATTTGTTGTTTTTCTACTTTTTAAAGAAGTCTTTTCCCAAAAATTCAAAAAACAATCAGAAAAGAAAAAGGAATAAAAAAAGTTCTTTTTCTTGTTTAAAAGTCTTTCTTAAAAAAAAAAAAAAATTTGAAGTCCAAAAATATTTTCGCTTTTCTTTAGAAGTACTTTTGTAAAATAAAAAAAAACTCAGCAATCCAAACTATTTTTCTAAAAGTCCCTCTTTCAAAAATTAATAGGCAAACATCCAAAATACAAAAAAAAATATTTTTTCTTTTTTCTTTAGAAAAAGAGTAAACAAATGAAAATTCAAAGAAAAGTATCTTCCTTTTACATTTGAAATTCCCAAAGTTTAAATAAAAAAAAAAGAATTTTAAGAAGTCTTTCTTTCAAAAAATAAAAATAAAATCAAAATCGAAAATTCAAAAAAGAAAAATATATATATATATATATATATATATATATATATATATATATATATATATATATATATATATATATATATATATATATATATATTTCCTTTCTTCTTTTAAAATATTTCTTTCGAAAATTCCGGAAAAAAAAAAAACAAAAAAGAAAATTCAAAAATATGTTTTTCTTTGTCTTAAAGCTTTCATGGTCTCAGTTTTATAAAAAGTAAAAAAAGAGAGTTTATTTACTCCATTCTCGATTTTCCTGAACTACGCAAGATCTGATTCATGCGGGGTCATAATACGTAGGCAATCCCCATCGGATTCGATCATAGCCATAAAATTAACTGAGTGAAAAATAAACTGAAAAAAAAGAGAAAGAAAAATTGAGTGAAAAAGAGAGTGACAAAAATAAAAGGGTGACAAAAAAAAAAGAATGAAAGAGAGTGCCAAAAATAAGAGCGACAAAAACGGAATGAAAAAAAAATCAAGAGTGATTAAGAGAGGCAAAAAGAAAAGAAAAGGGGTACATAGTGAAAAAGGTTAGTTAAGGCCGGAATGAAACATGCAACCGTTCAAACACATGGTAGAAACATCTAACTGTTTAGGTGCATTGCATCCAAACGTGCGATTTCCTATCTGTTAAGCGTCTCAAAACTAACAAGGTTGTTTGGTGTGCAAACAAGCCAGGTTTTGGTGGTTGGTTTTGTTGTTAGTCTAGCCTCCCCTCCTTCACAAGATCCAAAGGCACAGATGGCCTCCACAAGCAATCTACTAATCATCCGTCCTGAGGATAGCCCGGCATTGGCTATTCTACAGCTAGAATCAGCAGTTGCTGAAGAGAATAAGATGTTGCGTCTCCACATATTGGAAATGTGGGACGCCTGGTCTAATGGTAGGGAACCGCCAAGTGCAATCCCTGGGTTCCTTGAGTTGATCCTCAGGTCAAGTGAGGTTAACAACGTCCCTGTGCCCAACCCGCTCATACCATGCGGGCACTCTCCAATACCATTCAGTGATCCTGGCATGCCTTCTGTGGTTCTCCCCCAGGCGCCGGTTTCCTGGGCACCTCCAATATTGTTCTCTACAGCACCAGTCTGCACCAGAACGCAACCAACTTTACCACGGCCGTATGTTGAGCCTCCAATGTTCACCTTTCAGCGTCCACAGCTTCAATCAGAAATAACATATGTGCCCCCATACTCTTTTATTCAACCTCCGTAATATGATCTCTCGGGGGAGCAAGAAAAGGTTGTTAAAAATCCCGAGCTAGAGTAAATGGCTCGGAAGATGAAGAGCCTGGAACAAAGCCTGAAAAACATGCAAGGTCTGAGTGGTCAGAAGAGTGTCTCATACTCTTACCTCTGTATGTTTCCCCATGTCCACTTGCCAGCTGGCTTCAAGATGCCAAAATTTGAAAAGTACAACGGGCACGGAGACCTAGTCGCTCATCTGAAATGATACTGTATCGCTTCTAAGTGGTATACGGATCAAGAAATTACCCATTGTCACATGTGGGACGATATGGCCCGAGATTTTGGTCACCAGTTCCAATATAATGCGGACATCGCTCCCGACAGAAACTCTTTGTCCAATTTGAAAAAGAAAATCACAAAAAACTTCCGCGAATGTGCTATCAAATGGCGTGAGCAAGCTTCCAGGGTAAAACCTCAAATGGATGAAATTGAAATGGTCACGGTCTTTCTACAGGCCCAAGAGGCGGACTACTTCCAGAACATGATGTCCGCTATGGGTAAGCCGTTTGCTGAGGCTATCAAAACTGGGGAAATGGTTGAAAACGGTTTATAAACAGGTCGAATCTTGAGTCATGCTGCTTTTAAAGCCACATCAAAGGCTGTTCAGAATGGTCCGGAGGGTTTGATGAACAACAATGGGAGTGAAGACGGAGCCATGATGGCTTCAAGCTCGAGGGGGCTCGCAGGTCACTCAGCCAATCATATGTGCCTCATATGTTCCCTCCATATTATTGTCCCTTTCAAGATGATGCTTATGTTGTGGCACCACCTCCTTATGCGGTGATGAACGCGCAGCCTAACACGCGGCCACAACATCATACCAGAACCGAGCTCCACCTCCTATAAATGTCCATCCTTACCAAGCTCCATATAATCCCTAACCAAATGTTCCCCAGTACAATCCTCGCCCAAGAGAGACTTTCAGGAAGAATTAGTTCACCGCTATTGGTGAATCGTATTCAAGCTTGTTTCAAAAGCTAATCAAGCTAGATCTATTGCAGCCAGTGGCCCCGAACCGGCCGAACCCTGAGTCCCCCTCACACCGAGCTGATGCTATATGTGAATACTACTCTGGAGCAGTGGGACACAGTACAGAGGATTGTTGGACCCTCAAAAGGGCAGTTGACGGTTTGATTGAAGCTGAAAGAATCGTTTTTCAGGATGAAGAAGCTCCTGATGTGATGAACAATCTGTTGCCTGCCCACAACATCGGGCCAATAGTCGGAATGATTTGTGAAGCTGAGGAATTTGATCCGGCACTGAAGGCCATTGCAGCCATTGCCGAAACAAAAGAAAAGCCGAAAAACGGTCGCCAAGTCTGAAAGTTCCCCATCAGATGGGAGTCTCGGTAGCCAGTCTTACTATACTTTCTGCATCCGGATTATCTCAGGGTGTGATCCGGATGTTTTACTTTATTGTCTTACTTTCCGATGTAAACTCTTCTATCTTCAAAAATCAAAAAAAAAATCAAAAATCAAAAAAATCAAATGATATTAATATTACATTGTCCAGGAATATCTCTTTTCTTAGTCTTGTCACTTTTCTTATTTTTCTTTTCAGTTCTGTTAAATGCATATTTCAATAACATGACATGCTTGCGGACTTCATGCCCAGATCCTGAAAAGCTGTCAGACCTCGAAGTAATGAATCAAGAATTAGATCGCAATGAGGATAAGTTTTAGGAAATAAAACAAAGAGTTGGAACAGTTAAAGGAAAATTGGCTCCAGATTGGAAAGATCCATACATGGTAACAAGGGTACTACCAAAGAGAGCGTTGTACCTAGGAAACATCAAAAGAAATGTCCCTGAGACAACTGTCAATCCAAATGTAGCTGAAAGGTACTACGTTGGATCCTCTATATAACATAAATGTTCTCCGGTTGGGATGAAGAAGGCTTTTATTCTCGCTATCCAAACACTAAAAAAATATTGCTCTTTTTGTCTAGTTGTGTTTTGTGGTGGTGAAGTAACTGAATGCATATTTATACCAAATGCTTTATTTGTGCAGAATATTTATACCAAATGCTTTGTTTGTTTGTGTAGAATAACTGCTTTATTCCAGTTGCCTTCTGGATTTTAATCGGATTAAATGATTTTGGATGTCCTAAATTTTAGAGATTATAAAAATAGAAACTAATTGCTAAATGAAAGACATCTTTGGTTTCAACAGTGTATGAAGCGAGTTGTTTTGTAATGGAAATTTGGTTGCCTTAAGTTGAAATGGCTTGCCAAAACTGATATATATAGGTCAAAGTCTCAAACTAATGTATTGTTATCTTTGAGTAACTCATGAATCCATGTTGCTATCTTTAAGATTTGGGATGTTCAACATATTTGTTAGAAAATGTCTTAAGTATTGATGGATTGATTTCTTCTTTTATTCGTTAAATGAAAAGCACAAGTAATTATAGTTTTTGTACAGAAGTTAGATATTAGTTTGTAGGTAAGGAAAAGGCCCAATCAGTTTCGCTACTGCAAACCTTCATATAACCATAATTATTTTTAGAAATTTTTTAAACTTATGAACACCGTAGTTTGTTTTAGGCACGTAATTAAATCATTACAACTATGGGTACGGTTCCTGTGGCATAGTTGTGATATCTAATCTTAAATTAGATATAAATAGGAGCATCCTTAGTTTGCTTTAGTGAGATACAAATCTTTTAAAAATAAATTGAGGTGTGCCATCCACAAATAAATCCTATAATCTATGGTCCTCACATAAATACAAAACTACTGTAGAAAACACTTTGAACGCGTAGTTGCTTTAGGCGCAAATTATAATAAAATCATCATAGCTACGGGTACGTTTCCCGTAACGTAGTTGTGATAACTAATTTCCAAATCCGGGGGTATATTTATGTGACCCGGCCACAACTTCTAATAACTTTAATAAATTAAATATGTTGTAGATCGTGGGTATGATTCCGGTGACATGATTCGCAACGTGTATCAAACAAACAAGTGTACGACAATCGTAACTTGTTCTAGAATAATTCCATAAAATAATTAAAAGCGGTTATAAAGTTGAAAATGCACAATAGTTTTAAAACATGTAATAAATCAGATAATAGGCCAATTATTAATAGTTTAAGCGACCGTGCTAGAACCACAAAACCCGGGAATGCGTAACACCTTCTCGCGGGTTAACAGAATTCCTTATCTAGAATTTCTGGTTCGCAGACTTATAAAGTAAAGTCGAAGTTTTCTCGATTTGGGGTTCTAAAATAAATCGGTGATTTGGGATACCAAACAAACTATTCCAAGTGGCGACTCTGATAAATTAATTAATCCCATTTAGATTAATGTCACTTTAATTGAAAAAAACTCCCATATACCCTCGGGTGTAAAAAGGAGGCGTGACAGCTTTGGCGACTCTGCTGGAGATTTAAAACCCAGAATTTCTGGTTCAGGGTTCAGGAATTCAAGCTTAGAATAACTGTTGTATTTGGCTTTATTTATTATCTAATTTCTACATGGTTGGGCCTAATGTGTTAAATGTCGCTTTTTACCGCTTTGATATTATTTGAACTGTATATAAACTGTTACGAAACCCTGCTCTTCTCATCTTCGCGGATGTGCTCGCCGGCGTGACTCCTTTTCTGTTAGTGTCATACCTTAAATTAGAAAGAAGCTCGAACAAGTTACGAAGCCGGATGACCTTTTGGTTTCTGGTACGTAGCCATCCCGGCTCGAGTTGTCCGCCCGAGTACACCAAGTCTAGAACAATATACCCAGTTTTTAAACCTAGAATAACTCAGCCTCATGCTGGATCCCTAGTAGGAACGTTTGTTTGCATCATGTGCATTTGACTTTGGGGACTCAACACAGAGGTTGAGTCCATCTAGGACAGGTGCACCCGAAATAAAAAGACCATCCTGATACATCTTACGTGCTACATGCACATCTGTTTGGTTCGGCTTGCATGTTGACCGTCTTCTAGAATAGGGAAAGAAAATAAAAAAAAAGTGAGAGGTAGATATTTAGAAAATTCTGAAACTCTGCCGAAGTTCCGAAGAAAAAAAAAGAAGAAAAAGAAAAGTCATTTCAAAATGAGCCAAAATTTTCAAATGTCATGTTTCCCTTGTTCCATCAAAATTGACCGAACTACGCGGTCTGATTCTCACCGGATGTAAGATACGTAGGCAAACCTCATCGGTTCCGACCCCAATTTTCAAAAATCCAAAAATATGTTCCTTTAATTCCTTCTTTTGAAATCTTTCCTTAGAAAATGCAAAAAAACAAAGAAGTGTTTTTTAATTCAAAAAAAGTAGTTTCCTTCTTTTTAAAGTCTTTCATACGAAAAAAAGAAATAAAAAGAAAAATCAATAAAGAATCAAAATCCAAAATACAGGTTTCCTTTATTTTGAAGTATTTTTCCCAAAAATTCCAAAAAAATAAATCAGAAACAAAAATCCAAATAAAATCTTTTCTTCTTTAAAAGTCTTTCTTTTGTAAATGTCCATAAAAATTGAGAAATAAAAGTCCAAAAATATTTTCGCTTTTCTTTAAAAGTACTTTCGTAAAATTAAAAAAGAGAAAAAAAAAAGAAAGAAGAGAAACTTAGAAATCCGAAATGTTTTCTTAAAAGTCATTCTTTCGAAAATCCACAAGTCAAATCAAATTTCAAAAAAAAATAAAAATTCTTGTGTGAGTTTGAATTGAGCAATTGATATACTCTAACGTTTGAGGTGTATTTGGACCTGGGTTTCCTGCACGTATGAGGGAAGAGCCTGTTGAAGGTCCAGACTTTACTGGGTTATAGTCTTTTAGGTATGCTATGTGTGTTGAGCCTGTAATTTTTATATGTGGAGTTCGCACTTATATTCATTAATTTTGGGTCCGTAATAATTTTGTAATTGAACAAATGGGGAGATTAGTAAAATGGGTAGGGTATTTTAATTCTCACACAAATGGGTATAAAGTATGCCTATAGGACCTATGTTCTATACTTGTTGTTTTGGCTTTTATGCGTTATACACTAGTAGAAACCATGCCTATAGGAATTGTCACACCTCCTTTTTGCGTGCCCGCCCCGAAGGGTTGAATACGTGAGGGAGTTTTTTCCAATTTAAGTGATAATATTCGAAATAGGATTATTTATTTAATTCAGAGTCGCCACTTGGGAAAGGTTTGGCTTTTGGCGTCACAAGTCACCGGTTTATCTTGAATCCCAATTCGAGGAAAATGTTCGACATTCCAAATGAAGTCTGCGAACCAGAAATTCTAAGTAAGGAATTCTGTTGACCCGAGGGAAGGTGTTAGGCACCCCCGGATCCCGTGGTTCTAGCACGGTCGCTTAAATTGTTATAATGGCTAAATATCTGATTTTAAATACATGTTATAACTTGTGTGCTTTTATTAGATTTAAACCGCTTTTATTATTATTATTATTATTATTTATTTTTTATGGAATTACAACGTCGTGAAAATGCATTTCGAACCACGTCACAATCAATGCGCCCGTGGTTATTAATACATTCCGACTCCGTTGAGATTTGGATTTGTGTCACATAAATGCGTACCCGAATTTAAGAAGGTAAGATTATTAAAATGCGCACCTGAAGCAATTATCGCATTATTATTTCTGGGTAAGGCCGTGGAATTTTGCTAAACGGCTCATCCCGAAGTCTAAGTAATTTTAATTAAACATTTATCGAGGGCCCCACAATTTGTGCATTTTATTGGGTAAGGCTCATCTCATTTATTTTAACAGGATAATCCTAAAATGCCTACATTTTTCTATTAAAATTGTCTCTACAAAATGAAAGAGAAAAGGTCTTAATTTATTTACATGCTTGAGTTGTTATAGTTGAGTTTCGGATATGATTCATAAATTCTGAAAATGATGTAAGCAGGGCGGTCCGTTGCCAATGCGGGCCCAGGCCCAACGTGTATGGCATAAAACTAAACCTGGGCCGTCTTATTCACGTATTACTAACTAGTTACATTATACTAGGCATGTTCTCAGTTTGTCAAATTAAAAAAAAACTTAGCAATCTAATTTTAATCCTAAACCAATTACATGCTGGAATTAACCAATATTATTTAACTAAACAATATTCTTACAAGTTCCGAAATGGTCTATTCGTTTGATTTTTAACTTAGACGGAGTTACTACACCATTTATTTATTTTTAGGCAATATATATAGATAGTTCATCCGTTAAGCTATCGTCAGATGTTCCACTATATATATATATATATATTAAATAACTACATGATTCTGATTTTTGTAAGCTAAATAATTTATATATACAAATAAAATTCAGAATATAATTTAAAATAAATTTAGAACTTCAATTCTTCATTTTTCGTATTCATGCTTCCTGTTTCAGTTTACAATAATTAGCGTGTCAGTTGTGTACCTGATATTGGAAGCAAAAGAAACGTGAGATCAGCAAAAACTCAGTAGCATACAACAACAACAACCCCAACAACCAGTAACAACCAGCAACGAGAAACTTAGTGGCAGATTTTAAAATCAAGACAAAAATCCAGAAACACCAACAACAATCAACGGACAGAAGCAAAGGGAATATTTTCAAATTTTGAAAGACTAGTTAGTGTTTAACCCTTAATTTCTGAATCTGTATATCAGAATATTTGGATTGTATATCAGGTGTGTACTATTCTTCTTTTGAATTTCCAGAATGTTTTTCTTTTTATTTTCTAAAGTCTTAGTATTTTTCGGAATTTCCTCTCTCTTAAAATTTTCTTTTGTCTTCTCCTCTTTAAATCTGATTTTAGTCTCTTATTTATTTCCTATCCCAAACCCTTTAATCCATTAATAAAACCACACTTTCTCCTACCAAACCCATTATCTTCCCACTCATCCCTCACTACATTAACCAAATATATCAACCCCACTCCATTAAATCTTGTCCCCCATGCCTAACATAAACAAATACAATATTCCCCTCCACTACATTATGTCTTGTCCCCCATTATATTAAACAATTATATCACCCACACCCATTACATTTTGTCCCCCATGATTAACATAAAGAATTACAAAATGTACAATTCCTAAACTACCCCTCCGACCTTATTGCAATTACCATTTTACCCCTGAACGTACTGCAAATTACCAAACTACCCCCATCAGCTATAACCAATTCACCTAATAAATCTTAACCAAAATATAGCCAATATGATCAATTTCTAACAATGTTCAACAACAAAATTCAAACTAAACGATGAACAACAAAGAAACAACTAAAATTATCTTGATTGAACAACATCTTTAACAACAAACAAATCTACTTTCAGATTCAACAACAACAACAACAAACAAATATATTCAGATTTCTAAATTCAATAATCATTTGAACTTAAAATCTAACAACTTTACAACCAACAATTCCTATATTAAAACTAAACAAAATCATGAAGCAAACTGAAGAAATAATCAAAAATGATAATCAACAAACAAGAAGATCAAACTATACTAATTTCGGATTCAAGAATAATCAAACAAAGTATGGACATAAATGAAAAGATTCAACAACAATAACAAACAAGCTTTATTCAAACTTCGAATTAAACTTAAACAAAACAAATAAACATATTCAAATCACTAATCTTCAAATAATCAATTAATCTTTTTAAATTAAATCCAACAAAATTATAACAAAGATACATGATTCAAAAAAAAAAAATTAAAAACCAAAACATAACTTCACATTAAATTACTGAATTAAAACGAACTTTAAACAAAAATGAACACGAATTTAATCTACAACAAACGGATTCAAACGATTTAAACTAACATTCTTTTATATTAACATTAAATCCTTTTAAATTAATAAAACAAACTAAAGACAAAATTCATTGAACTTCAACTTAAAACTAAAAACATTATAATTACTAACAATTTCTACCTAAAAATAAATAAGAAAAATAAAACAACTAAATAAAAATCAAGAACAAGAATCAAACATTTAATGATTTTAGATCCGAAAAAATATCAAACAAAAATATGGACAAAAACAAAACTTAAACCAACTAACCGGATCGTAACGACGATGAACTCGAACGGAAACGGAAAACTCGAATCAAGACTCCCAACCTCCCAACGGATCCCAAATTCAAAGAAAACCCACCTTCTCTTTTATACTTGACGAACTTCAACTGGACCTTAACAAACGACGAACAACAATGGACTCAAACAAACCAATCGAAACCTTGACAGAACTTCGCCGGATTTTAACCAGACTGCTTTGTTCTTCCTCCGTGTGCGTGCGATGGGAAGCAGCAGCTATGGTGAGCAGCAGCAGCACTTAGCTGCGACTGAAGCTGCACCAAACCTTAACCGAAGCAGCAGCAACAACTATGGTGAAGAAAACACAGACGAAGCAACAGTAACGACATTAGCGATGACACAATAGGGTCGTTTGGTCGGGGTCGATGAAGAAGTTGTAACCTGGCATCTTGCGCGATGCAGCTGGAGGTCAGCTGGTCGTTTGGAGAAGGTCGACGTAGGGGCAGCTGGTGCGACGAGGAAGCAGCAGCGACGAGGGTCGTTTGGACGCGTCGAACGCGGGCTGCTGGCAGAAGGTAGAAGCAGCTGGAGCTTCTATGGCTGCTTGGGTCGTTACTGGTTGTCGACGGGAATAGGAGGTTGACGACGAGGAGATGAAGCAGCGGCCATGGATGCTTGAACGAAGAAGAAAACGCAGAGGTCGTTTGAGATGAAGATGAAGAAGCAGCAGCCATGAATGACTGCTGTGTGTGTCCAATTCCACTGTGTGTGTGTGTGTATACTGACGTGGTGAGGGGATGGTTGTGAGGATGAGGGGGAAGGGCAACTGCCATGGGAGGTGATGGTGGAGCTTGAAGATGGTGAAGGAGAAGAGAGAAAGAGAAAGGGGGGGGGATGAGTTTTAGGGTTTTTAGGGTTTTCTTTTTTTGTTTTGTTTTTGAAATGCAAGATAGGGGGTGTTGGGTTATGGATTGGGTCGACCCGGTTTGAAATGGACCGGGTCGTGTGGAAGGTTTGGACAATTGTTTGGGCTTGGGGTTGAAATTTGAAGAAGTGGCCCAATCCGATTTTTCTTTGTATTTTTGCTCTCTTTTCTTCTTTTATTTTTCTAAAACTAAATTCTAAAAATCCTTAAATTATTATTAAGAACTAAAGTAAGTTATAAAAGCGCAAATTAACTCCCAATAACAATTAACGCACAATTAAGTAATAATTAAGCATAAAATTGTATATTTGGACATTAAATGCTAAAAATGCAAAAGATGCCTATTTTTGTAATTTTTATTTTTTTTGTAAAACAAACTTAATTACTAACAATTGTAGAATTAAATCCTACATGCAAAAAATGCGACATATTTTTGTATTTTTATTGATTTAACAAATAAACATGCACAGACAAATACAAATAATTATTCAAAAATATCACAAAATTGCACACCAAGGAAAATCATTTTATTTTTGAATTTTTAGGAGTAATTCTCATATAGGGCAAAAATCACGTGCTTACAGCTGCCCCTGTTTGCCCGAAGACACGAAGGGTTTTCGTGCAAAGATAAAACGAGCGATTTTTGCCCATCTGAGTACTCCGTGTGAAGCATTTTTTGAAAAAGATTTAACCGAACCTTTGCTTCAAAGGTTTCCTACATATCCTAGGCTAAACAGGAATCAGGTCAATGTAGTTCGGGAAATTTTGGTAGCTGGGACTACCATGGGATTGCAATGCTTGCTGTTACTGCTGTTGCTGTTGCTACTACCGCTTTACTGACCTCCTTATTACAACCAAAGTAAACTGAAACTGAACTAACTACTTATGCATGTCAACCGCTAGTTACAAGATTCCTATCTATAATTCTTTTGCAACTTGATCTTGGGTCTTAGCTGATTCTGCTTGTAGACTTCGATCCGAATCTTGATGCTTGCAAGTTGTAGGCGCTTGTTTATTTCTGCAGTATTGAATGAAACGGGATTGGCGGAGCTCGGGAATTTGATCCAATTTTTGAGCGACCTGCCCTTTGTTTGTTCCAAAATGTGGGAACATCTTCTTTTTTTCTTTTGTTCTTTTGTTCTTTTCTTTATTCTGGATTGAGACTCATCCCGTAGGTCGTCTCGATCCACGCACCTCAGGGTCAGACCTGCTGAGACAACAAAACAAACGAACGAACTTTTCTGCCCCAGTTTCACTAGGAAAATTTCGTGAGTTAATTGTCATGAAAATTTACAGCACTGATGAGGGGATTGAAAAAAAAACCCTAGTCTACAAAGCGCAACTCAGGGATTGGAGCCCTAATGTCGCAAAAGGTAAAAATGCACAACTCAGGGATTGGATCCCTAATGTCGGCTAAAGGAAGGTTGCTCAACTCAGGGATTGGAGCCCTAATGCTGGCTAAATAAAAAACGCTCAGTTCAGGGATTGGAGCCCTAATGCTGGCTAAATAGAAACTTGCTCAACTTAGGGATCGGAGCCCTAAATTGAGAGGATTGCCAGGTTATGCTGGAAAGGGTCCACGGGTTATGCCGGGAAGATTCATCGGGTTATGCCGGGAAGATTCATCGGGTTATGCCGGAAAAGGTCCACGGGTTATGCCGGGAAGATTCATCGGGTTATGCCGGGAAGATTCATCGGGTTATGCCGGAAAAAGTCCACGGGTTATGCCGGGAAGATTCATCGGGTTATGCCGGGGAAGTCATCGGGTTATGCCGGGAAAGGGAAAGAGTCATCGGGTTATGCCGGAAAGGGAAAGAGGTCCCTGGGTTATGCCAGGGAGGTCCACGGGTTATGCCGGGGAAGTCATCGGGTTATGCCGGAAAAGGAAAAGAGTCCTCGGGTTATGCCGGGGAAGTCATCGGGTTATGCCGGAAAAGGGAAAGAGGTCCCTGGGTTATGCCAGGGAGGTCCACGGGTTATGCCGGGAAAGGGAAAGAGTCCCTGGGTTATGCCAGGGAGGTCCACGGGTTATGCCGGGGAAGTCATCGGGTTATGCCGGAAAAGGAAAAGAGGTCCCTGGGTTATGCCAGGGAGGTCCACGGGTTATGCCGGGGAAGTCATCGGGTTATGCCGGGGAAGTCATCGGGTTATGCCGGAAAAGGAAAAGAGTCATCGGGTTATGCCGGGGAAGTCATCGGGTTATGCTGGAAAAGGGAGAGAGTCCTCGGGTTATGCCGGAGAAATCATCGGGATATGCCGGAAAAGGAAAAGAGTCCTCGGGTTATGTCGGGAAAGTCATCGGGTTATGCCGGAAAAGGGAAAGAGGTCCCTGGGTTATGCCAGGGAGGTCCACGGGTTATGCGGGGAAAGGGAAAGAGTCCCCGGGTTATGCCGGGGAAGTCATCGGGTTATGCCGGGAAGGGAAAGAGTCCCCGGGTTATGCCGGGGAAGTCATCGGGTTATGCCGGAAAAGGGAAAGAGGTCCCTGGGTTATGCCAGGGAGGTCCACGGGTTATGCCGGGAAAGGGAAAGAGTCCCCGGGTTATGCCGGGGAAGTCATCGGGTTATGCCGGAAAAGGGAGAGAGTCCTCGGGTTATGCCGGGGAAATCATCGGGTTATGCCGGGGAAGTCATCGGGTTATGCCGTAAAAGGAAAAAAGTCTTCGGGTTATGCCGGGAAGTCATCGGGTTATGCCGGAAAAGGGAAAGAGGTCCCTGGGTTATGCCAGGGAGGTCCACGGGTTATGCCGGGAAAGGGAAAGAGTCCCCGGGTTATGCCGGGGAAGTCATCGGGTTATGCCGGAAAAAGGGAGAGAGTCCTCGGGTTATGCCGGGGAAATCATCGGGTTAGAAAAAATGCAGGAAAGAATCGGGAGGAGACTTCCCTTTTGGGTTGATTATTGCAGCATAGCTATTTCTAACCCTTGCGCATTTCCTTTTGGCTGCACCTGCCTCTCGCAGGGTTGTACCTATTTCCTGCTTAGTTCGTCTTGTATTACAACTGCTTCAACTTCAAACAAAGGAAAATTGTTAGTTTGAAATTGTGGTCGATTTTGTGGCCTTCATTGTTTTTCTTGGTCCCAAGCCTCATTTCCGTTGAGAAAATTCGCCATTGATTGGCTTCCAAGGCGACCTCCTTTCAAACTGATAAGACTCAATATTTCAGGATTTCACGATGATTTGTGCGTGTACGGCTCTGTTTCTTCCGTCTCGCTCTGCTCGGGGATTTTGAGGTAATCAAACGTCACGATCAGTCAGGATTGGACTGACGCATCACTGAGGTCGGGTATGTTCTCCACATCTTGCCAGACAGAGCCCTGTGAAACCGGTCCTACCACCTTTTCTTTCTAGCATGTTTTGGGGCTTAGGGTTAAACTGAAAAGGAATCCAAAGAAAGGTAAACAAAGAGCGAGAAAAATGAATTTAAAAAGAGAAGCGTCCTTTTCGGGGAAAAG
Source organism: Nicotiana sylvestris (assembly GCF_000393655.2). Taxonomy (NCBI): domain Eukaryota; kingdom Viridiplantae; phylum Streptophyta; class Magnoliopsida; order Solanales; family Solanaceae; genus Nicotiana; species Nicotiana sylvestris. The sequence goes on from NC_091064.1 coordinate 111,277,029, forward strand.
AAAGACTTATCTGAGGTGCATGCTGGCTTTAAATTGACATAACCTGCTTTTTGGACTGGATGCCCGACTCTCACGAACCTACATTTTCTCACAAACCAAACGGATCTATGTTTCCAAACCAAAGAACCTTGCCAGAACCTTCTGTGGTGAAATCCTCTTTTTGGCCGACAGCGCCCTTTGCGAGTTTTCGCTAGCCGACCTCTCTCATTTCTCTTCTTACCGTCGCCTTATAGTGCTCGTCATGAGTTTTCACTAACAAGACTCTCTCATTTTGATTCCTCTTCTCGCCATCGCCTTATGGTACCTGTAGGTTTTCACCAATAAGACTCTCTCATTTTATTTCTCTCATCCTGACTGCGTCGGATCCGAGCAACTGCGTCCTTTGATTTTGAAGAAACTTTTGCCGATTGATCGGAAGGACTTGCAACAGGTTTGGGGTCAAAAGAAACTTGGATCGAATTACAACTTTGGAACCGTCCAGGCGGGATTATCGCCGAATTATTATAACGTCTGCCCCAGTTTAACTTTTGGGGAAAAACTGGATTTTTGTTTTGGTGTGACTGAACCCCATAGAGAGGCTGCCTACATATCCTTTCGGAATCAAGTGAAACGTAGTTCAGGCTACTTTCATTTTTATGTTTTTTTTTACTAGCACTTCTGGGTTCCAAAGAGGGTAATGAAAGAAAGGTAAACGGCTCAAAGGGTTAGCAAAGGATTTGAGTGTTTGGGTAGCAGGAATGAAAGCCTTCGTCCTCTCAATTGTGCAAAACAATCAGAGCAAATTTAGACATAGTATCTTTTTACTGCATCCGCATTCACGGCTGTGTCGGGATCTTTTCCTTCAATATCACCTAGATATAATGCTCCCCTGGGCAATATCTTCCTGATGATGTATGGACCTTTCCAATTAGGAGCAAATTTTCCTTTCGCTTCCTGGTGATGTGGAAGAATGCGCCTTAACACCAGTTGACCTACTTCAAAATTCCTGGGTCGCACTTTCTTGTTGTAAGCACGGGCCATTCTTTGTTGGTACAACTGCCCGTGACAGACCGCAGCCATTCGCTTTTCATCGATCAGCGTTAACTGTTCCAAACGGGTTTTGACCCACTCACTGTCTTCAATTTCAGCTTCAACAATGATCCGGAGAGAAGGGATTTCTACCTCTGCCGGTATTACAGCCTCGGTCCCGTAAACCAACAAGTACGGGGTTGCCCCTACTGATGTGCGTACTGTAGTGCGATATCCCAGCAGGGCGAAAGGTAACTGCTCATGCCATTGTCTGGAACTCTGGGTTGTCTTCCTCAAAATCTTCTTGATGTTTTTGTTCGCCGCTTCAACAGCGCCGTTGGCCTTGGGCCGATAAGGATTGGAATTCCTATGCGTTATTTTGAACTGTTCGCACACATCCTCCATCAAATGACTATTCAGGTTTGCTGCATTATCTGTGATTATAGTTGTAGGAATACCAAAACGACAGATAAGATTTGAATGTATGAAATCCACCATGGCTTTCTTAGTGACTAATTTGAGAGTGACAGCCTCGACCCATTTTGTGAAGCAGTCGATAGCGACCAATATGAATCTGTGCCCATTTGAAGCTTTGGGCTCAATCGGACCAATGACATCCATACCCCAGGCAACAAATGGCCAAGGTGCAGACATGTGATGCAATTCTGTGGGAGGTGCGTGAATTAGATCTCCATGCACCTGACACTGATGACACTTTCGAACGAAGATGAAACAGTCCTTTTCCATGGTCATCCAGTAATACCCGGCCCGCAGGATTTTCTTTGCCAAAACGTACCCGTTCATATGAGGTCCACACACTCCTGCGTGTACTTCATGCATGATTCTGCCTGCTTCCTCGGTGTCAACACATCTTAATAAGTTGAGATCAGGGGTTCTTTTATACAATATCTCACCGCTCAAAAAGAATCCACTTGCCTGCCGCCTAATAGTTCTCTTCTGATCTCCAGTAGCATGTTCGGGGTATTCTTGTGTTTTCAAGAACCTCTTAACATCCTGGTACCATGGCTGGATACTTGGTCCTGCCTCGATGGCATTGCAGTAACCATGCCTTTCCCTGATTTGGATTTCCAAGGGATCGATGTGGGCGTTGCCTGGATAAGGTAACATTGAAGCTAAAGTGGCAAGTGCATCGGCTAATTCATTGTGACATCGCGGGATATACCTGAACTCTACTGATCTGAACCGCTTGCTGAGATCCTCTACGTGCTGCCGGTAAGGAATAAGCTTGACATCTCGAGTTTCCCATTCACCCTGGGCTTGCCGGATAATCAAATCAGAATCCCCCATAATCAACAAATCCCCAACATCTTGATCGATATCCATATTCATGCCCATGATGCAGGCTTCATATTCAGCTGTATTGTTCGTGCAAAAGAAACGAAGTCTAGCTGTAGCCGGATAATGTTGACCAGCAGGTGAGATCAAGATTGCCCCTATTCCCACACCTTTGGCGTTTACGGCTCCATCAAAGAACATCTTCCAAACGTGAGTGTTTTCCGAGACCACTTCTATGGTATTTATTTCTTCATCTGGAAAATAAGTACTCAATGGCTGGTATTCCTCATCAACCGGATTTTCGGCCAAATGATCTGCTAATGCCTGGGCTTTCATTGCCGTACGGGTGACATAGACTATGTCAAATTCAGTAAGCAAGATTTGCCACTTGGCCAGTCTTCCAGTAGGCATTGGTTTCTGAAATATATACTTCAAAGGATCCAGCCTGCTTATGAGGTAAGTAGTGTGAGCTTGGAGATAATGTCTCAATTTTTGAGCAACCCACGTCAAAGCACAACACGTTCTTTCCAGCAGAGTGTACTTGGCCTCGTAGCCGGTGAATTTCTTGCTCAAGTAGTAGATCGCCTGCTCCTTCTTTCCGGTTATGTCATGTTGCCCGAGGACGCAACCGAAAGAATTTTCCAAGACTGTCAGATACAAGAACAGGGGTCTCTCTGGCTCTGGCGGGACCAAAACTGGGGGATTTAAAAGATATTCTTTGATCTTGTCAAAGGCTTCTTGACATTCAGCCGTCCATTTGATCACTGCATCCTTCCTTAATAGCTTAAATATGGGTTCACACGTGCTAGTCAGCTGGGCAATGAATCGACTGATATAGTTTAACCTGCCCAACAGACTCATCACGTCTTTCTTCGTTCTTGGGGGAGGTAGATCTCTGATAGATTTTATCTTTGTTGGATCTAACTCTATACCTTTCCTGCTTACTATGAAACCCAAAAGCTTGCCTGACGGGACTCCGAAGGCGCATTTGGCCGGGTTCAGCTTCAAGTCGTACTTTCTCAGTCTCTCGAAGAATTTCCTCAAGTCTTGGATATGATTGTCCCGAGTCCTGGACTTGACTATCACGTCGTCCACATACACCTCTATTTCTTGATGCATCATGTCATGAAAAATGGCAGTCATGGCTCTCATGTAAGTTTCCCCAACATTCTTCAGACCGAATGGCATAACCCGGTAATAGTAAGTGCCCCATGGTGTAGTGAAGGCAGTCTTCTCGGCGTCTTCTTCATCCATCAACACCTGATGATATCCAGCGTAACAATCTATGAAAGACTGGATCTCATGTTTGGCGCAATTATAAACAAGGATGTGGATGTTGGGCAATGGGAAATTGTCTTTGGGACTCGCTCTGTTCAAATCTCGATAATCCACACATACCCGAGTCTTCCCATCTTTTTTCGGCACTGGAACTACATTCGCCAACCACGTGGTGTACTGGACTACCCGAATTACTCCCGTTTTCAGCTTCTTGGTGATTTCTTCTTTAATCTTGTCACTGACATCAGTTTTGAACTTTCTTTGCTTTTGTTGAACTGGAGGACAATCAGGGTGAATTGGCAATTTATGCACCACTAGATCAACACCTAATCCTGGCATGTCATCGTATGACCAAGCAAACACATCTTTAAATTCAAAAAGGAGTTGAATTATCGCGTCTCGCGTTCTCTTGTCCGTGTGAATGCTTATTTTGGTCTCTCGGATTTCCTCAGGAGTTCCCAAATTAACCGGTTCGGTGTCATTCAGATTCGGCTTAGGTTTGTTCTCAAAGTGTTCCAATTCTCGATTTATTTCCTTAAAAGCCTCTTCTTCATCGTATTCCATTTCTTGGTTTATTATTTCGCAGCTAGACTGCATGTTTGGATCCGGGCATGAAGTCCGCAAGCATGTCATGTTATTTAAAACCGCATTTTTAGAACTGAAAGAAATAAAACAACAAAAATAAAAAAAATCAGAGAGAATAAATAAGATGAAAGATGAAATATTAATTTCATTTCATTGAATTTTGAAGATAATAGGGTTTACATCAGAATTTAAGGACATGAAACTAAAAGGAAATCATTCGAGTTACACCCCAAAATAACTCGTGATGCAGAAAAGGTGGCAAGACTGGTCTACCAGGATTCCCGCTTGATCGGAAACGGAGTAGCCTTCAAGTTTTGCAATTTGGCACCAGGCCCCATGTAAAGCACCTCAGCGGTGCTCGAGCCTTCTCCCGGCTGAACCATATGGGTTTCATACAACATTTGCCTCATAACCCCACAAATTTCTTCAATTTCCTCGGTCGTGAAGGTCTCATCCTCTCTTTCTTCAATGTACTTGGGTCTGACAAATGTTCTGTAAAGATGCGGAATTGGCTGAGATAAAACCCAACCATTGCTCTTCCGTTGGTTTGCCCACATTACGTCAGCTTCTTCGGCGTAAAAACCAACACCGAAGAACTTTTCGGCGGCAGGTAAGGTGATAGGTTCGGTGATACCTTGCAATGATGCCCCGAGTCCCTTCTCCGGTTTATAACCATGCCTGATCATTTCCTTGGCAACCATAACTGACGCTTTTGAGAGAAAAGGTTGAGGGTAAGGGCTTCCTTCTTCGCATTAGTCTGCGACCACAACCTCGAAAACTTGATAGACTATGTGTTCACTACCCTCCTTTGCTTCGAGGCATGGAACCGACGGGTCTCGATAAATTGAATGCTCATCCTCTCCGTGGACTATAATTTCTTGATTTTCATATACAAATTTTACCATCTGGTGGAGAGTAGAAGGTATGGCTTCCGTCGCATGAATCCAAGGCCTTCCTAGAAGGAAATTGTAAGAAGTATCCATATCTAGGACCTGAAAGGTCACCTCAAAATCCATAGGTCCAATAGTCAAAATCAAATCGATCTCGCCTAGGGTGTCCCTTTTGATGCCGTCAAAGGCACGAACACATACGCTGTTGGGCTTGATTCTCCCTGTCTCGATCTCCATTCTTTGCAGAGTCGAAAGGGGACAGATATCTACTCCGGACCCGCCATCCAGCATGACCCTCTTCACATAGTACCCTTCATATTTAACTGTTAGGTGGTGGGCTTTGTTGTGAGCGGCCCCTTCCAGGGGCAGATCATTTTTGCTGAAGGAAATCTGATTGATCATGAAGAATCTTTCTGCCATCCTCTCTAGCTGTTCCATGGTAGTTTCAATTGGGACGTAAGCTTCGTTGAGGGTCTTGATCAACACTTTCTGATGCTCAGTTGAATTCATTAATAGAGACAACAACGAGACCTGAGCGGGAGACTTTCGGAGTTGGTCAATTATTTTGTAGTCCGCAGTTTTCATTTTCCTGAAAAACTCTTCCGCTTCCTCGACACTAACTGGTTTCTTGAGTGGGAAACGCTTCTTTGTAGAATCATTCAACTCCTCCAGGTTGAGGTATTTCTCAGTTGGGTTAGTTTCATTTACTTCTCCCAGGATTTCTTTTCCTTTGTAGGTTACTACCGCCTTGTTATAATTCCACGGGACGGTAGTAGGATCTGTCATGGGCCTCTGCGGCGCGCGTCCAATAATCACGGGCTCATTCAGCCTTGGTGAAATTATTGGCCCCCGTTCCGCATAGGTCCCTTTGGGCACATACATTTTAGATCCTTTGTTCAGCTCAAACCTTCTTGGAGGGCTCAATGTCACTTGTCCTTTCTTCGAACCTCGGGGGACATAAAGGACGACATCTTTCGAGGGTACTACCTCAGTTTTGGTTTCCACTGCTTTTTCTGTGTTTTGAGGGGGGGGGGGGTTTACTCTTCTTGTCCCCCTTTTCTTTCTTTGCATACATCTTGGGCTTTTTCTCAATGTCGGCGATTGCAATGATGGCTTTCAAGACAGGATCAAACTCTTTATCTTCGCAGATCATCCCAATAATCGGTCCATTGTTATGAGCCGGTAACGGGTTGTTGGTCACATTAGGAATGTCTTTGTCCTTTAACACTATCCGCTTTTGTTCTATGAGGTTTTCAACAACCCTTTTCAAAGTCCAACAACTCTCAGTGTCATGCCCTTCTACTCCAGAATGATAGGCACATCGGGCACCAGGTTGGTAAGAAGGTGACTCTGGGTTTTGCCTATTTGGGGTTACGGGTTGTAACAAACCCATTTGGACCAATTTAGGGAAAAGGTTGGAATATGACTCACCAATAGGTGTGAAGTCCGTTTTCCTGGGCGGCTCTCGAGTGCGGGCGTTGTAGGGGAGATTATTTTGTGGAGGTCGGGGATTATACTGAGCTTGGTGAGGAGGTTGATTTCTTGGAAATTGAGCTCGCTTTTGGTGAAATTGTTGTTGTGGCCTAATATATGGTTGTGCATTCATTACTGTGTAGGGCTGAAGGTTCATAGCATAGGCCGCATCTTGATGGGGGTAGTAGTGTTGCGGGGCTCTTTCAGAGAAATGAAATCTGGACGGATGGGGTTTTCTTACACTCGAAGTTGCCATTGTTGCTTCTTCCTTCTTCTTTCGGTTTGCTCCTCCTCCAGACCCGCCTTGGATTGCTTGGGAGGTGGCCCTTATAGCAGACTGACTCAAGATTCGCCCTGTTTTTAACCCATTCTCCACCATTTCACCGATTTTGATGGCTTCAGCAAACGGCTTTCCCAATGCAGACATCATGTTTTGATAATAATCAGCCTCTTGGGCTTGAAGGAAAACACTGACCATTTCTGTTTCATCCATCGGAGGTTTGACTCTGGCCGCTTGTTCGCGCCATTTGACAGCATATTCTCGGAAGCTCTCCGAAGGCTTCTTCTTTAGATTCGATAATGAATTCCTGTCGGGGGCAATGTCGATGTTATATTGAAACTGCCTAACAAAATCCCTAGCCAAGTCGTCCCAAATGTTCCAACGAGATACTTCATGATCCGTATACCATTCAGAAGCAATGCCGATCAAAGTTTCTCCAAAGTAAGCCATAAGAAGTTCTTCTTTTCCGCCCGCTCCCCGCAACTGGTTGCAGTACCTTTTGAGGTGGTCTATGGGATCCCCATGCCCGTCATATTTCTCAAACTTTGGGGTTTTGAAACCCAAGGGCAGATGTACGTGCGGGAACATGCACAGGTCAGCGTAAGATACGCTCTTTTGCCCGCTCAGACCCTGTATATTTTTGAGAGTTTGCTCCATGCTTCTCATTTTTTTGGTCATTTCCTCTTGTTCAGGTGTTTTTTCGGCTTTCTCCTGCCCTGCGATAAACTCGTACCGAGACGGCTGAGGGTAAGCGCTGGTAGTGAACTGGCTAGGTTCCAATGGAAGAGGGGGCGGTTGAAATGTGAAGGATGATGAATCGAAGTTAGGCTTGGGTAAAACAGGTTGTGCCGTGGCTGAACAAGGCGGAGCAGTGAATATGTTTGAAGCCGCACCGGAAGCTAACACCTGGGGGCGAAACTCAGAAGGTGTTCTAGTAAAGTAGGCTGAGATGGTAGGAAATCCCAGTGGGGTATTTGGATAACTTATGGGGATGTTGGAGGTCCCACTTGCCCTAGGAAAAAGCTCAGGGAATCCAGGGATCACACTTGGTGGCTCTTTTCCATTGGCCCAGGCGTCCCACATTTCCATCATGCGGAGACGTAAAATTCTATTTTCCTCGACCGTTGCTGACTCAGAAGTTGGGATGGCTGAGATTGAACTTTCTTCCGAAATAGGAATCGTTGGCAGAGGAACTTCTGAAGACATTTCGACACTTCCTTTCGATCTTGTGAAGTATGTATGAACACTTCCTCTTGATTTAGCGACGGGTGGCTGAACGCTTCCTTTTGATCTCATGAAGTATGAATGTGAGGCCAGATTACCACAAAACCAAACCACTTTTCTAGGAACCTGAACTTATCAGCAAACAAACGATTAGTTTGAAACAAATAATAGACAGGTAATCTCACATTGGGGTGTGATGCACCTATACAGTTAGGTGAGTTTCTACATGCTTGCAACAAAGACATGCGTCATTCCGGCTTCTCCTTAGGCTTTCCTTTTATTTATCACCATTTTTCTTTTTTTTTTTCTATTATTATTGTTTTCATTATTCGCAGTTAAAAATGTGACCGGATCCGATGAGGATTGCCTACGTATCACGATGCCGCGTGAATCAGATTATTACTTAGTTCGAAAACAAATGAGTGTAAAAGAAACACACATTTTATTACTGAACAATCTTTTACAAACTAACATTCTTGAAAAAAGGAAAATAACAAGCCTTGAAAAAGGTACAGACTCAATAGACTAATACACCTCGATGCAAAAGACGGACAGACTCGACCTATGAATACATTAAGGTTTCGCGAATTGGCGCCCGCAGGGCATCGTTCGGCCTTGCTGCGGTCTTAGGTGTGAGGTCCCTTTCAAGTTGTTCCAGCTCATGCATGGTTTGCTTGACATAAACCATCACTACCGAGAGAACGGTAATGGTGGTCATGTTTTCACACCGTAGACATCTTCTGATGATGGCATGGGCAATGGTCCTGATCTTATCCCTGGTTTGCCTCTTTTCTTTGAGTAAGTGCTCTATTTGATCATTACGAGCTGTCATAACCCGAGAATCCTGGAGGCATTGATTTTGCCACTGCTGAATTTCTACTTCCATCTGGGCTAAAAGCTTGCGGCAATGTCTATTTTCAACTCCTAGGGTTCGGGTTTGCTCAAACGCTCTGTCCACCTTTTCCTTCAGATTGGCAATGGTTCGCTCGTGATCCCTTTCCAACTGCTGTAGGTGCCGATTACGTTTTTCTGTCCTTCTTGCCCAGTGTGCCTCGAGCCCCGCTATGGTATTTTCTGACTCACTCCGGCACTCCCCAATTTCCGTCCTTAAAGCTTTTATCAATCGTTCATCCGACCGGCTCCTTTGTTGGTTATTAGCATCTATCCTCATCTATTTGATCCGGGCCCTGAGCATCTCATTTTCCTGAGCCAACCTGTTCTTTTCTCCCAGATCGGTAGCAACTTGCACGTTGTGCTCATATTTCAGACCTTCTACTTGTTGCTTCAACTTGCTGATTTCGGTACGATAGCCTCTTTCTTTTGCCAACCAATCCCACTGCTTTTGCGATGACTCGGCGAAATTCAGGATGTGGGGTCTTTTAGCCGGCCTTTCGTGTTCGAGTTCTCTTCTGTACCATGCAAGGTAACCTGGCGCCATTTCACTTTTGGCCCGATCCTGCACACAAGTATCTGCTTTCAAATATTGACATTCATTCCAGATCTGGCGGATTTTTGCTTCAGGAAATTGTCCGTCAGGGCTTATCTCAATTGTTTGAGCACTAAGATCTTCCTCGTGTGGTACTATCTGGTATCTTCCGAGTTGTCTCAAGACTCGGCAGGGCGCGTAAGGTTGAATGCTCTTAAGTCCCATCAGTAGGAAATGAGTTCTAGTTGCTGGCATATACATGATCTCATCAACAGGCAACCATCCCAGTGTCCACTGTATTTGGCTGGCAGTAAGAGCTTGAAAGAATGAAGTCCATGCCATAACTCCTTTGGGTAGACTGATCTCTTTGGTTCTCGTGTAAAACTCTTCTATGCAAGTCTTCTCCGAGGAACCATGGCTCAAAAGTTCGGAACGATGGCAGAGATGTTCAGTCATCCATATTTGTAGCAGCAAGTTACAACCTTCGAAGAAATTCCCCCGGCTTTGCAGGCTGTGAGAGCTCGAAAGATATCGGATACCACCATAGGCACGAGAGTACTGTCATTTTGAGTGAGTAAAGTACTGATGACCCCGGATATTTTCAGATCAATATTCCCATCTTTCCTCGGAAATACCAGAAGGCCCAAAAATGTTATCATGAAAGCCACCCGTCTGTGCTTATCCCACTTCTGACGACTACCTTTGCTGCATAGCTTGTTAATCGGATTGTTGAATCCTCCTACATGACCATACCTGTCGTATATGAAGCATGAATTACAAAAACCGGCGACCAAATCTGGGTTATGGACCGTCTTGGGTATTTTTAGTGAGTCTAGAAATCGATGCAGCATGACAGCTCTTGGGGCGACCAGGTATCTTTGCCTTAATGGAAGTTCAGCATTTCCGATGTACCCAGCCATTTCCTCCAGAGTTGGGGTGAGTTCAAAATCGGAGAAGTGGAAAACATTGTGCGCTGGGTCCCAGTAAGTGACCAAAGCTCTTATGATATCTCCCCGAGGCTGGATTTCCAGTAAACCCGTGAGACCTTTCAGATATTTCTTGACCTCATCTTGTCCTTCAGCACCTAGATCATTCCACCATAGCCGTAACTTGACAGGGATTTTAGTCATTATCGAAAAGTGCTCATTTTGCATTGTGCTCATCCTGCACATTTATTAAGGTGACTTTAAGCAAAAATGACTTGACTCAAAAATATTTTGACTATATTCTTTCTAAAAAGAAGATCAGATTTTCGAACACGGCCTTTCAACACTTCGGGGATGAAGATCTTAAGGCTGTGAGGGTCAATCGATCAAAAACTCTAAAAGACGACCGAAAGTGGCCGTTTTATGCAAAATCAACCTTCCGCCGTCCCTTGCGGGAACATTTGGCTATTTTTGACAAAACAATCACTTGATTTATTTATTACTCTTTAGTAGTAATGAGAACAACATGGGGAACATGGCCTCACAGAGCCTCAGGGACGAGGATTCTGAGGCCGTTGGGCAATTTGGTCAAAAAAAATGATCAATAATGGCCGTTTGTGCAAAGTCAGCCTTCCGGCGTCCCTTTGGGGAACATTCGGCTATCCTTGACGAAACGGCATCACCCGACTCATTCATGACGAAATTAAAATTCTAACATTTTGGCTATTTTGAAAAGAGGAGGTTGGACCCGATGAAAGTTGCCTACGTATCTCGCACCCTGCGAAAATCAAACCGGCGTAGTTCGGGCCGATCAGGTGTAGAGTAAAAATAAACTAAACCCCTTCTGACTACAATCTTTTAAAGGAAAGGAGAAAAAGTATTTTTCTGGATTTTTTTTTATATTTTTTTTTGTTTTATTTTTGTAAGGAAATATTTATGAATTTTAAACTTCTTTTCACCTTTTTTTTTTGAAATTTCGAAAATCTTTTAAAGAGATACTACAAATGGAACAATATATATATATTTTTTGAGTTTTGAATTTTTTTCCCTTTTTTTACTTTTAAATAAATACCCGTTTTTGGATTTTGAAAGTGATTAAAAGGAATTTTTTTATATGTTTTTTTTTATATATAAATCAAACTAAAAGACAAATTTTGTTTTCATTTTGTTTTTTTTTATAGAAATTTCCGGTGAGGTTTTGACACTACTTGGACATTGGTTTTATCTTTTTCAAAATAAGTAATTTTTTTTTGGTCCACTAGGCAAACGCCTAGGGCTAGTTTTATTAATAACCATATAGAATACGAAATACAATGTCATGATAAAGAATCCTATTATCAAAATTGAGTGTTACACTCAACATTGATATCACCTTAATGCAATTAAACTTTGAAATACAATTCTACATCCAAGAATGTGCATGTGAAATTCACAATGCTTTGATCCTTGTTTAACGCATGCTTAACTTTGTTTCCATATCGGGTTCCCTCCATCCTCCATTGTAGATTCTCCTCTAGGTACCTTTAGCATCCGTTCGCATGCTGTTGACGTACCAGTGCACTTAAGTTTTGCACGACATCTGCTCGTGATGCAGATGAGTTCTGCTTCTTCCTTGTTATCGATGAAGCCGAGTATTGAAGGCAGCTTTGTGGTGGGGAGCAGTTGAGCTCCACCTACATCCTTTTCCATGTGATCCATTTGCTCAAAAGCATTTGTTGTCTGCCAATGGTTCCACTTTAACCCATGCGTGCACATTCAATTAAGACTCCGAAAACCCCAATGCACAGTTACGCGTGCATTCACGCTGCTGATTTTAATATGCTGCCGTGCTCGTTGTCCCTTATTATTTTCCAGCTGCTGATTTTAATATCCTTTACGCGTGCATTAACGTCTGATGTTAGTGTCGATCAAATCCCATTGTTGTTGCTTTTTTTTCGTGCTGTAAATTCCACTCCCCAAAATCACAAAATCAGCAACTTATATGAATCAGCAAACTATCGCGCATGGCCTCTTTTCCCGTTGCTGCATTCATTTTGCCTTATCGATTGAGCTGATGAACATAGCTTTGTGGTGGGGAGCTCGTGAGCCCCACCTACAGTTGTATCATAAAGAAATAAATCCCATATTACCTTCATCCTAGAGTATTGCATGCTTTTATGTATCCTAGATAACTTTCCATGTGCATTCCACTTTTCCATTTTATTTTATTCCTTTGCTCACCAGCATGTTTTGTCTGCCAGGCCTTCTTAATTCGAAAAGTGTGTTGAAGCATGTGTCTTTGTTGCTTGCTTTTCTCGAAAACATATTTGCTGCACATGCTAGTTGTGTTTTCAATGCCATTTGCTTCTTGTTGTGCTCGTCCTGAAGAGTAATCAATTTTATATTCCCAGATCCTTTTTGTAACTGAACCATGCGTGTGATATAAAACACTTTTGCACCATGCTGGTTGTATATCCAATGAACTGAAAGCACGCTTTCATCCATGCTGGTTGGGTTGCCAATGCCATTATTCTTTGTTGTTGTGCTCGATTATTGATTTTTTTTCTTTTGCATCATTTATCTCGAAAGTTGCAGCATGGATTGCCATAAGCATCGTAGTTGCACCTGCATTAGAGAAAAGAAAGTTAGAAATACCAACCCTTATATCCTCATCCCTTAGGATTTGAATATAGTGGTCGAATAAGTTATGCCTCCTGCACTTCCTTTTTTCTTTGCTTCCTATATCCTGTTCACCTTCACCCTTAGATTTGGACATTGCAGCTTATCTTCATTAACCAACCTCCTTCCTTGTGCATCTAGATGGCAGAATTGTTGGCATTCTATTTCTCCATAATCTAAAGCATAATTAGCCAAGTGATCTGCCAGCTTGTTGCCCTCCCTATGAATATGAGTAACTTTGTAATTGCTCCCATTCATTAGTTGCATCATTTCCTCTACCTGCTCAGAGATGATCCATGGTGGTTTCCAGATCCCATCCATAATCTTTTTTAATAACACTGAGTCAGTTTGAAGCCATACATGTGAGTATTGATGCGATCTGCAGAACCTTAGTGCTTCTACCATGGCCTTCGCTTCAGCTACTATGTTTGTTGTCTCCTCAATCTCTTTCCCTACTGACTTAACTATGTCACCCTTTTCATTTCTTATACAAAAACCTATTGAGCTCCTGCCTGGATTTCCTCTCGATGCACCATCCGTATTAACTTTTAGCCATCCTGCACTTGGAAATTCCCACATGACTTTTGTAACCTTAAGTTTAGGAGTGAAGTTTTCCATCATAGCTAATAATCTTGCCATTTGTGAGGTACCATGTCCATCCCAGGCTTTCTCACTTTCACCAAAGCCTGTATATTTGATGAAACTTGATAAATCACCCTGCTAGTTGTCACCGCCTCCCCATACTTCATACTATTTCTTCTTTTCCAAAGTTCCCAGACGACGCATGAGGGGAGTGCTTGCATTACTGGTTTTAATCTTAAGCACACATTTGCAGTCCAACATTTTGTGATTGCTTGGTGCAATGTAAGTCCCTCCACATCTATTCCTGCCCTTGATAGAAAATACTTCCAAGTTGTCTTTGCAGTTTCTGATCTAAAAAACAAGTGCTGAAGAGATTCCTCGTCAGGCTGTACACAACACCAACATTTTGATGGCATGCAGTAACCTATCCTTTTCAAGAAATCATCTAAAGGTAGCTTTGCTTTCCACACTTTCCACATGAAAAATGCTATTTTAAAAGGCAGTCCCTTTACCCAAATCATTCTATAAGCTTTTCTTGGTTCGTCTCTTCTTCTCGTATACTCCCATGCTGACTTAACACTGAAATATCCTCTTGTTTCCAGTATCCAAAAGGGCCTATCAAGAACCCGCATTGTTGAAGGTGGTTTGATTTTCTCCAGAATGTGTACTGCTAACTCTTCAGGAAGCATTTCAAATAGCCTGTCCACATCCCACTCACCATCTAAGGTAACATCATGTACATTATGTACATTTTCATCAATTCCAAAGTCCTGAGGAACTAAAAAATATAGTGCCGCAAGACCTGTCTAGTTTTCATACCAAAATAATGAGGATCCCATTTTTGTTTGCCAAAGGATTTGATGTTCAATCAGATCTCTACATTCCAACATTTTTCTCCAGATGTGAGACCCCCTTTTCCACGGAACAATTACAGGATTTATTTTTTTACAGTATTTCTGACATACGAAAGAGCTCCATAGGCTTGGTTTTGTTCTGAAATTCCACCACAACTTGCTGAATAATGCCTTTGTTACATCATGCAGTGACCTGAAACCTATTCCTCCTTCCTCAACTGGCATGCATAAGGTATTCCATGAAGCCCAATGCCTACTAGTTCCTCCTACAGTGTTGCTCCAGAAAAACTGAGCAAACAATTTGTGCAACCTATTTATCACATACTTTTGGGGGTTTACAGCTGACAGTAGATGCATCGGCATACTTTGCAATACATGGGATATAAGAACTGCCCTGCCCTCTACTGATAATAACTTGCCCTGCCATGATTGCAGTTTGTCCATTACCTTAGTAATTAGGGGCTGATAGAATTCCAACTTTCTCCTTGCATAAAATATCGGACAACCTAAATATATGATTGGGGAATCATTCCTATGAATGCCTGTGATCCTTTCCACCTTGCTGACCACTTCCATGTCTGTTAAATGATGCAGGTACACAACTGATTTGGTCTTGTTAACAAGCTGCCCAGATGCATTTTCATATGCCTTCAGCACTTGCATAATCAACATCAGAGATGTTTCATTTGAGGATGAGAAAATAATCATGTCATCTGCATACGCTAAATGATTGATCTTTGGACTCCACTTTGGCATCCCAAATCCACTAAAATACAGGTTAGTATGTAGTGCATTGAGACCCCTAGATAATGCTTCTGCTTCCAATATAAACAAAGTTGGAGATACAGGATCACCTTGTTTTATTCCCCTTGAGGACTTAAAGAACCCATGAGCTTGACCATTTATTAGAATAGAATACCAATTGTTTGAAACTAATCCAAAGACAATCCCTATCAATCTTTCTGTGAATCCCATTTTTCTCAGTACCTTGGTTAGAAATAGCCAAGATATTCTATCATAAGCTTTGGTCATATCTAGTTTCAGGATGACATTAGGTCCAGCCTTAGTTCTAAGTCTAATGTCTGTCACTATCTCCTGAGTTAGAAGGATGTTTTCTACTATATTCCTTCCCTTAACAAAACCTGCCTGTTCCTCCGATATCAGACTTGGGAGAAATTTCACTAGCCTTTCATGTACCACCCTTGATATAACCTTATTAGAAAAATTACTGAGGCTTATTGGTCTTAAATCAGAAAAGGTGGTAACTTCTTTTTTCTTTGGAAGAAGAACTAGGTTTGTGTGTGTAACACACTTGGGTAGCTCATGACCATTGAAAAAAGCTCTCACCATATCGTACAGGTCATCCCCTATTAAGTCCCAACAAGAATGATAAAATTTTTCTGTCATACCATCTGGCCCCCCAGCACTATCACCATTAAGTCCAAGTACTGCCACTTTAACCTCCTCTTTTGTTGGTTGTTTAATCAATTCTGCATTCTGCTCAGTGTTAATTATATTAGGAACATGCTCTACGATATCAAATGATGCAGGAGTAGCTGCTTCTGTGAACTGTTCCTCGAAGAATTTGATAGCCTCTTCTGCAATTTCTTGTCTTCTTCAATCCAGGTTCCTCCACTATTTTGAATTCTGTTAAGTTTAAGTCTCTTCCTCCTACCTCTCACTTGTGCGTGGAAGAACTTTGTGTTCCTATCCCCTTCCTTGAACCAAGTCATGCCTGCCTTTTGTTGCCAATATTTCTCCTCTAGTGCCAGACATTTGATCAATTCTGCCTGAACCTTTTGTAGTCTTTCCCTGTTCATCCCTGTAGGATTGGCTTCAAATTTTGCTTCATGCACCATCACTACTTCTTCCATACTTGCTATCTTTTGGAAAATATCTCCAAATGTAGCCTTACTCCACAATGATAAGGCCTTCTTAATTTTTTTAACTTGTGATTAAAAAGAATAAAAGGGTTTGCACTGAAATCAGCAGACTAATTCTCTTTCACCACATCTTTAAAAGTCGCATGTTCCACCCAAAAATTCAAGAACTTAAAAGGTTTTTTTATAGGTGGAGTCTCAAAATCACACTTCAGATACATTGGACTATGATCAGAGCCAGTCTTTGACAAATGTTGCACCTCTATTCCTGGAAATGTTTGTTGGAACTCACCATTTGCCAAACATCTGTCTAGTCTTTTGAATATACAGTCTTCTTCTGCTCTCCCATTCCACCATGTAAATATGCTGCCTTTAAATCCAAGGTCGAATAGATTGCAAGTGTTGATGCAGTGTCAAAAATCATCAATTTCATTCAATGACACAGGTAACCCACCAAACTTCTCTTCTTCGTCCCATATTACATTGAAATCACCTCCTACAAGCCATGATGCATCCATATCCCTTGCCATTGCATATAATGAATCCCATAATTCTATCCTCTCAATTGCATCACATTTTGCGTATATCAATGTTAGGACAAACTCCACATGCGTTTCAGAATGAAACAATCTTAGTGTTAATTGTTGCACCATATTGTACATAACAGTTACCTCAAATACCTCATCTATAAAAACCCAGATCTTGTTTGAGACATTTGAAATTGCCTGTGCAAGTCCTATCTTGTTTCTGTACCTTTCCAGTTTTTTTGCTTGTTGCTTTGGCTCCATTAATCCTACAAAATCATAGTGATTTTGCCTATGCATTTTTGTCAACCTTTCAAAGGCCTGTTGTGTGTTTACCAACCTTATATTCCAGATTAGAGCATTCATCACTGATTGTTGGATTTAGTTAGCGTTCTCCTTATGTGCACCCCAGCTTTTGGTGCTGCAAAATTATCTTTTTGTTGCTTCTTCTTACCTTTTGCTGCTGATTTTGCCTTTTCCACTTGCGTAGGTGATAAGTCACCTTTCCTTGAAGCATTCATAAGGTGTTGGGTAGTTGATTCTTGATCCATGTCGTATCCTGGTTTACCAGGTTCTTCTCCCTTTTCATTGTCTTCCTTCCCTGCTGATGTAGCTCCAAATGCATTCTTTTTAGGGACCAAGGCTTTCTCTTCTCCTCTTTTTAACAGATGCACCTGATTTTTCTCCAATGTAACAATAATATTTACTATTTCTGCTTTTTATTTTGGTTGTTTCTCCTTCTCTGTTGTGATGTGTCCTTGTGGATCTTCTTGTACTTTCTGAAGTTGATCTTCTTCTGTTCCTCCAGGATCATTTACCTCTGGGCCTCTTCCTTCATAGTTGCTAATTTCTGTGACTTCTGCTGTCTGAAAATTATTGATGTGCTCAACATTTTTTGATCCTTCCTTTATTAAATGAATACCAGTTGTATTGTTGTCATTGGCATGAATCTCTCCATTTACACTTTGCTTATCTTCTTCTTTGTCATTCTCATTGGGTTCATCATCAGCTTGTGCTCCTATTGGTATTTCGTTCTCCTCTGAATCGTATTCCCTTTGTGCCTCCCATAGCTTGCCTCCACATTCTTGCACTCTTTCTTTAAATGTAGACGATTTTGACCCTTCTGCTTGAGAATTTGGATTTTTATTAAGTACCTTGTTCACTAATGTATCTTGTGATGGGATTTCCTCGCATGGTTTATTGATCTTCATAATTCCTTCTCCTGTTTTATCCTTGAAGGTTCTTTCTACCCACGGTGCGGTATCGTTTTTTGATTTTGATGCCTCCTTTCCATTGACTAGACCATTATTCGAAATAATCCCCGATGAGTTAAGATGAAAAGCTTGTGCTGCTGGAATTAACTTTCCCCAATTATTGACCATATTTTTTTGTTTTTGCTTTGTAGATGCTTGGTTATGAAGTGCTGAAATGTTTGTTGCTACATTAGCTGCCACCATTGCCAATTGATTAACAGGTTCTTCCTCTTCATCCATCCCTTGTAATATTGCAAACTTGTTAGCTACTTGAACATGATCATTATCTTCATTGTCTACTGCCACCAAATCCTTATCATTGTTGCTTTGTGCTTCTACTTGTCTCTCTACAGTGCTTGTACCCTCCTTGTTCTTTTATTTTCAAACTGCTTAGCTGGTGCCATCTCCATTTCATTATTAGTGAGACTATTTTGATTTACTACATTTCTAACTCTGTTGTCCTTCACTTCCTTCCATTGCTCTTTTGTTGTAACATTCACATTACCCACGACATTTCCACTAGATAACATCATTATAGGTTGTGAGTTCCCTATGTCCTGTTTCTTAGCTTTATCTGCATGGTTGTCATTCTCCTTCTCCACATATAGTTCAGGTTTATCCTCCAGGATTCAAATTGATCATGCCCTTGAAGTTTACAATGTCTGCAATATTTAGGCAGCATGTCATATTGAATTCTCACCCATTCAGTTCTTGTTGTTCCGTTAGCTTCGTTTACTATGTCCATCCTCACCTTTTTAGGCAGATCTGCAAGTAAGTCAACTAGTACCTTCACCCTAGCACAACTAGGTCTAGTTTTGTTAATTGTTGCCATGTCTAGATGCATAGGTTTACCTACTGCTGAAGCTAAAGAGAATAGGCATTCCTTTACAAAAAAGGTTGGCAATAGACCTGGGAATGAAATCCAAGCCATTGCCTTGGGTGTTTCTTCATCTGCTCTAAACTTTGAGTCATAAATCAACGGCCTAAGCTGATATTGATAGCCATCCCTGTCCTTTATGTAATGAGTTTTTGATGAGAAATGAAGATAGTCCTGCCTTAACGTCATTCTAATTAAAATATGTCTATCCCTTAGAAAACCAATGTTACATTCACCTTTAATACCGCATTGAATTGGTATTAACTTATGCAGTTGTAGAATTTCTGGGCTTCCATAAGAACATTTACCAACTATTGCATATTGTAATCCTTCGATGATATCCATCCTTTCTACTTCTGCTTCTGTGAATTGAATAACATGTTCTCTATTCAGTATTGTAGGTGGACGAATAGAAATTGGCTCAACTTCCTGTTGCTCTTGCATTGCAGCATTTAAAGTGCAAGGTTTCAGAAATTTGGAGTAATCCATCGACTGTTTGTTGTTATTTGTGTTCCTTGATGCTTGTGCCAAGTTTGGAGAAGATTGTTTAGGCAGCGCAACCTCTAAATGTGGCTGGCCACCTGCCAGTGTGTCCATTACAGTTGTAATTCTTTAGCACTATACTTACATGACACAGGAGCTTTGCAAGTAAACGATGCTACTGTAATTTGAACTAACTTCACTTTACTTACTGCGTATGGATATGAATCCAAATTGAATCTTACAAATCAAACCAATCTTGCTAGAATTGAATGAAGAAAACTGACTGCTACAGTAACGCGTGAAAATGAAATTAAGATCTACAAAAATTGACTATAGATCTGAAGTTGAAACCAATTGGAAAATATTCGTAAGGAAATTATGTATCTTTTGACACCAAGTTAGGTAAGTTCCACCACCGGATTCCGGATTTATGACCGGAAAATGATGACGAAATTACTATTCCTTCTCTCTCCTATCTATAGCTACTACACCAACATAAATTAGGATTTCTGTTAAGAAAGTTCAGTATTGCAGGTATTTCCTTTGCCAAAATAAGTAATTATCTCCCTACGCTGCTATTTTTCTCTTTCCCTTTTTTTGAATTTTTTTTTAGAAACCGGTCAGCTCACAGATCTGAAGCAAATAAATGCGCCAACAAACGGGATACAGCAGGATGGTCTTTTCATTTCAGGTTGCCTGTCCTAGACGGACCCAACCCCTGTGTTGAGTCCCCTACGTCAAATGCAACATGATGCAAATAAGCGTTCCTACTAGGGATCCGACATGAGGTTTCGTTATACTAGGTTTATAACCTGGGTATATGTTCTAGACTGTGTTCCCGAGCGGACAACTCGAGTCGAGGAGGGGGCTACGTACCGGGGACCCGCGAGATCGTCCAGCTTTGTAACTTGTCCGGCCTCTTTCTTATTTCAGGTATTGACACTAACAGATTGGGGAGTCTCGACCAGCGAGCTTCTCCCCGGAGGTAAGAAGAGAAGGGTTCCGGCACAGTTTATATACAGTTCTGATAATATCAAAATAGTAAAAGACAACATTTAGCACGTTATGCCAAAACATGTAATAAAGATCAGATAATAAAGCCAAATATAACAATTATTCTAAGCTCGATTCTTGAACCCTGAACCAGTGGTTCTGGGTTCGTTCCCCAGCGGAGTCGCCAGAGCTGTCACACCTCCTTTTTGCGTGCCCGCCCCGAAGGGTTGAATGCGTGAGGGAGTTTTTTCCAATTTAAGTGACAATATTCGAAATGAGATTATTTATTTAATTCAGAGTCGCCACTTGGGAAAGGTTTGGCTTTTGGTGTCCCAAGTCACCGGTTTATCTTGAATCCCAATTCGAGGAAAATGTTCGACTTTCCAAATGAAGTCTGCGAACCAGAAATTCTAAGTAAGGAATTCTGTTGACCCGAGGGAAGGTGTTAGGCACCCCCGGATCCCGTGGTTCTAGCACGGTCGCTTAAATTGTTATAATGGCTAAATATCTGATTTTAAATACATGTTATAACTTGTGTGCTTTTATTAGATTTAAACCGCTTTTATTATTATTTATTTTTTATGGAATTACAACGTCGTGAAAATGCATTTCGAACCACGTCACAATCAATGCGCCCGTGGTTGTTAATACATTCCGACTCCGTTGAGATTTGGATTTGGGTCACATAAATGCGCACCCGAATTTAAGAAGGTAAGATTATTAAAATGCGCACCTGAAGCAATTATCGCATTATTATTTCTGGATAAGGCCGTGGAATTTTGCTAAACGGCTCATCCCGAAGTCTAAGTAATTTTAATTAAACATTTATCGAGGGACCCACAATTTGTGCATTTTATTGGGCGAGGCTCATCTATTTATTTTAACAGGATAATCCTAAAATGCCTACATTTTTCTATTAAAATTGTCTCTACAAAATGAAAGAGAAAAGGTCTTAATTTATTTACATGCTTGAGTTGTTATAGTTGAGTTTCGGATATGATTCATAAATTCTGAAAATGATGTAAGCAGGGCGGTCCGTTGCCAATGCGGGCCCAAGCCCAACGTGTATGGCATAAAACTAAACGTGGGTCGTCTTATTCACGTATTACTAACTAGTTACATTATACTAGGCATGTTCTCAGTTTGTCAAATTAAAAAAAAACTTAGCAATCTAATTTTAATCCTAAATCAATTACATGCTGGAATTAACCAATATTATTTAACTAAACAATATTCTTACAAGTTCCGAAATGGTCTATTCGTTTGATTTTTAACTTAGACGGAGTTACTACACCATTTATTTATTTTTAGGCAATATATATAGATAGTTCATCCGTTAAGCTATCGTCAGATGTTCCACTATATATATATATATATATATATATATATATATATATATATATAGATGTTCCACTATATATATATATATTAAATAGCTACATGATTCTGATTTTTGTAAGCTAAATAATTTATATATACAAATAAAATTCAGAATATAATTTAAAATAAATTTAGAACTTCAATTCTTCATTTTTCGTATTCATGCTTCCTGTTTCAGTTTACAATAATCAGCGTGTCAGTTGTGTACCTGATATTGGAAGCAAAAGAAACGTGAGATCAGCAAAAACTCAGTAGCATACAACAACAGTAACCCCAACAACCAGTAACAACCAGCAACGAGAAACTTAGTGGCAGATTTTAAAATCAAGACAAAAATCCAGAAACACCAACAACAATCAACGGACAGAAGCAAAGGGAATATTTTCAAATTTTGAAAGACTAGTTAGTGTTTAACCCTTAATTTCTGAATCCGTATATCAGAATATTTGGATTGTATATCAGGTGTGTACTATTCTTCTTTTGAATTTCCAGAATGTTTTTCTTTTTATTTTCTAAAGTCTTAGTATTTTTCGGAATTTCCTCTCTCTTAAAATTTTCTTCTGTCTTCTCCTCTTTAAATCTGATTCCAGTCTCTTATTTATTTCCCATCCCAAACCCTTTAATCCATTAATAAAACCACACTTTCTCCTACCAAACCCATTATCTTCCCACTCATCCCCCACTACATTAAACAAATATATCAACCCCACTCCATTACATCTTGTCCCCCATGCCTAACATAAACAAATACAATATTCCCCTCCACTACATTATGTCTTGTCCCCCATTATATTAAACAATTATATCACCCACACCCCATTACATTTTGTCCCCCATGCTTAACATAAAGAATTACAAAATGTACAATTCCTAAACTACCCCTCCGACCTTGTTGCAATTACCATTTTACCCCTGAACGTACTGCAAATTACCAAACTACCCCCATCAGCTATAACCAATTCACCTAATCAATCTTAACCAAAATATAGCCAATATGATCAATTTCTAACAATGTTCAACAACAAAATTCAAACTAAATGATGAACAACAAAGAAACAACTAAAATTATCTTGATTGAACAACATCTTTAACAACAAACAAACCTACTTTCAGATTCAACAACAACAACAACAAACAAATATATTCAGATTTCTAAATTCAATAATCATTTGAACTTAAAATCTAACAACTTTACAACCAACAATTCCTATATTAAAACTAAACAAAATCATGAAGCAAACTGAAGAAATAATCATAAATGATAAACAATAAACAAGAAAATCAAACTTATACTAATTTCGGATTCAAGAATAATCAAACAAAGTATGGACATAAATGAAAAGATTCAACAACAATAACAAACAAGCTTTATTCAAACTTCGAATTAAACTTAAACAAAACAAATAAACATATTCAAATCACTAATCTTCAAATAATCAATTAATCTTTTTAAATTAAATCCAACAAAATTATAACAAAGATACATGATTCAAAAAAAAAATTAAAAACCAAAACATAACTTCACATTAAATTACTGAGTTAAAACGAACTTTAAACAAAAATGAACACGAATTTAATCTACAACAAACAACGGATTCAAACGATTTAAACTAACATTCTTTTATATTAACATTAAATCCTTTTAAATTAATAAAACAAACTAAAGACAAAATTCATTGAACTTCAACTTAAAACTAAAAACATTATAATTACTAACAATTTCTACCTAAAAATAAATAAGAAAAATAAAACAACTAAATAAAAATCAAGAACAAGAATCAAACATTTAATGATTTTAGATCCGAAAAAATATCAAACAAAAATATGGACAAAAACAAAACTTAAACCAACTAACCGGATCGTAACGACGATGAACTCGAACGGAAACGGAAAACTCGAATCAAGACTCCCAACCTCCCAACGGATCCCAAATTCAAAGAAAACCCACCTTCTCTTTTATACTTGACGAACTTCAACTGGACCTTAACAAACGACGAACAACAATGGACTCAAACAAACCAATCGAAACCTTGACAGAACTTCGCCGGATTTTAACCGGACTGCTTTGTTCTTCCTCCGTGTGCGTGCGATGGGAAGCAGCAGCTATGGTGAGTAGCATCAGCACTTAGCTGCGACTGAAGCTGCACCAAACTTTAACCGAAGCAGCAGCAACAACTATGGTGAAGAAAACGCAGACGAAGCAACAGTAATGACATTAGCGATGGCACAGTAGGGTCGTTTGGTCGGGGTCGATGAAGAAGTTGTAACCTGGCATCTTGCGCGATGCAGTTGGAGGTCAGCTGGTCGTTTGGAGAAGGTCGACGTAGGGGCAGCTGCTGCGACGAGGGTCGTTTGGACGTATCGAACGCGGGCTGCTGGCAGAAGGTAGAAGCAGCTGGAGCTTCCATGGCTGCTTGGGTCGTTACTGGTTGTCGACTGTAGTCGACGGGAATGGGAGGTTGACGACGAGGAGATGAAGCAGCGGCCATGGATGCTTGAACGAAGAAGAAAACGCAGAGGTCGTTTGGGACGAAGATGAAGAAGCAGCAGCCATGAATGACTGCTGCGTGTGTCCATCTCCACTGTGTGTGTGTGTGTATACTGACGTGGTGAGGGGGTGGTTGTGAGGATGAGGGGGAAGGGCAGCTTCCATGGGAGGTGATGGTGGAGCTTGAAGATGGTGAAGGAGAAGAGAGAAAGAGAAGGGGGGGGGGATGAGTTTTAGGGTTTTTTAGGGTTTTCTTTTTTTGTTTTGTTTTGTTTTGTTTTTGAAATGCAAGATAGTGGGTGTTGGGTTATGGATTGGGTCGACCCGGTTTGAAATGGACCGGGTTGTGTGGAAGGTTTGGACAATTGTTTGGGCCTGGGGTTAAAATTTGAAGAAGTGGCCCAATCCGATTTTTCTTTGTATTTTTGCTCTCTTTTCTTCTTTTATTTTTTTAAAACTAAATTCTAAAAATCCTTAAATTATTATTAAGAACTAAAGTAAGTTATAAAAGCGCAAATTAATTCCTAATAACAATTAACGCATAATTAAGTAATAATTAAGCATAAGATTGTATATTTGGACATTAAATGCTAAAAATGCAAAAGATGCCTATTTTTGTAATTTTCATTTTTTTTGTAAAACAAACTTAATTACTAACAATTGTAGAATTAAATCCTACATGCAAAAATGCGATATATTTTTGTATTTTTATTGATTTAACAAATAAACATGCACAGACAAATACAAATAATTATTCAAAATATCACAAAATTGCACACCAAGGAAAATCATTTTATTTTTGAATTTTTAGGAGTAATTCTCATATAGGGCAAAAATCACGTGCTTACAGGAATCACACACTCACTCAACTTGTTTACTATCAAAGCATGAATTTAAGTACTTTACTTGTTTCCCATGTCTACTGCTATGTGTTATTAGACAGTGCTTATAGGAAACAAGTGTCAATAATTTAATTTGCGCAACTGCAGTATTTTACTAGATAACATGCCTATAGGATTATATTAATTCTGCTAGATACCATGTCTATAGGGCTTTAATTGATCAACTGTTTCTGCTGTCTTATTACACTGCTCACTTAGATAGCATGCCTATAGAAATAAGTGACAAATCTGCCAATTATTAAAGAACCTGGTTATAAATACTGTTACTCGCTTAGAAATCATGCCAATGGGATCAAACACGAATAATTCTGAGTCTTACTAATGGCTTGCACTGCCCCATTGCATAAATCACTTAGAGATCATGTCTGTAAGTCTTAATAACTTATAATCTGTAATCTCGATAATCTGAATAGCAGTATTGCCATGAGGCTTTTCTTGAATTGTGTAGTCATTTAGAAGCCATGTCTATAGGTTTAAAATGACATCTTGAATCTGAAACTGCCCATAATTTGAAATCTGCCCGCGTGCATTTGTTTTTTTCCCCACCTTTTAAAGAAGTCTTTTCCCAAAAATTCAAAAAAATCAGAAATGAAAAAGGAATAAAAAAAATTCTTTTCCTTGTTTAAAAGTCTTTCTTTCAAAAAAAAATTAAAAAAAATTGAAGTCCAAAAATATTTTCTTTGTACTTTAGAAGTACTTTTGTAAAATAGAAAAAAAAAACTCAGCAATCCAAAATATTTTTCTAAAAGTCCATCTTTCAAAAATTAAGAGGGAACATAATCCAAAAAAATATTTTTTCTTTATTCTTTAGAAAAAGAGTAAACAAATAAAAATTCAAACAAAAGTATCTTCCTTTTACTTTTGAAATTCCCAAAGTTCAAATCAAAAGAAAAGGAATTTTTAGAAGTCTTTCTTTCAAAGAATAAAAATAAAATCAAAATCAAAAATCCAAAAAAGAAATATATATATATATATTTCCTTTCTTCTTTTAAAATATTTCTTTCGAAAATTCCAGAAAAAAAACAAAAATTCAAAAATATGTTTTTTCTTTGACTTAAAGCTTTCATGGTCTGAGTTTTATAAAAAGTAAAAAAAAGAGTTTATTTACTCCATTCTCGATCTTCCCGAACTACGCAAGATCTGATTCGTGCGGGGTCATGATATGTAGCCAATCCCCATCGGATTCGATCATAGCCATAAAATTAACTGAGTGAAAAATAAACTGAAAAAAAAGAGAAAGAAAAATTGAGTGAAAAAGAGAGTGACAAAAAATAAAAGAGTGACAAAAACAAAAAAAAAAGAATGAAAGAGAGTGCCAAAAAAAAGAGCGACAAAAACGGAATGAAAAAAAAATCAAGAGTGATTAAGAGAGGCAGAAATAAAAGAAAAGGGCTACATAGAGAAAAATGTTAGTTAAGGTCGGAACAAAACATGCAACCGCTCAAACACATGGTAGAAACGTTTAACTGTTTAGGTGCATTGCATCCAAATGTGCGATTTCCTATTTATTAAGCATCTCAAAACTAACAAGGTTGTTGGGTGTGCAAACAAGCCAGGTTTTGGTGATTGGTTTTGTTATTAGTCTAGCCTCCCCTCCTTCACAAGATCCAAAGGCACAGATGGCCTCCGCAAGTAATCTACCAATCATCCGTCCTGAGGATAGCCCGGCATCGGCTATTCTGCAGCTAGAATCAGCAGCTGCTGAAGAGAATAAGATGTTGCGTCTCCGCATATTGGAATGTGGGCGCCTGGTCTAATGGTAGGGAACCGCTAAGTGCAATCCCTGGGTTCCTTGAATTGGTCCCCAGGTCAAGTGAGGTTACCAACGCCCCTGTGCCTAACCCGCTCATCCCATGCGGGCACCCTTCAATGCCATTCAATGATCCTAGCATGCCTTCTGTGGTTCGCCCCCAGGCTCCAGTTTCCTGGGCACCTCTAATATTGTTCTCTACAGCACCAGTCTGCACCAGAACGCAACCAACTTTACCACGACCGTATGTTGAGCCTCCAATGTTCATCTTTCAGCATCCATAGCTTCAATTAGAAATAACATATGTGCCCCCGTACTCTTTTATTCAACCTCCGCAATATGATCTCTCGGGGGAGCAAGAAAAGGTTGTTAAAAATCCCGAGCAAGAGTAAATGGCTCGGAAGATGAAGAGCCTGGAACAAAGCCTGAAAAACATGCAAGGTCTGAGTGGTCAGAAGAGTGTCTCATACTCTGACCTCTGTATGTTTCCCCATGTCCACTTGCCAGCTGGCTTCAAGATGCCAAAATTTGAAAAGTACAACGGGCACGGAGACCCAGTCGCTCATCTGTAACGATACTGTAACCAGTTGAGAGGTGCTGGTGGAAAAGAGGAGTTGCTAATGGCCTATTTTGAGGAAAGCCTCACCGGAATCGCTTCTGAGTGGTATACGGATCAAGAAATTACCCATTGGCATGTATGGGATGATATGGCCCGAGATTTTGTTCACCAGTTCCAGTATAATGCGGACATCGCTCCCGACAGAAACTCTTTGTCCAATTTGAAAAAGAAAATCGCGAAAAGCTTCCGCGAATATGCTATCAAATGGCGTGAGCAAGCTGCCAGGGTAAAGCCTCCAATGGATGAATTGAAATGGTCACGGTGTTTCTACAGGCCCAAGAGGCGGACTACTTCCAAAACATGATGTCCGCTATGGGTAAGCCATTTGCTGAGGCTATCAAAACTGGGGAAATAGTTGAAAACGGTTTAAAAACAGGTCGAATCTTGAGTCATGCTGATTTTAAAGCCACATCACAAGCTGTTCAGAATGGCTCGGAGGGTTTGATGAACAACAATGAGAGTGAAGATGGAGCCATGATAGCTTCATGCTCGAGGGGGCCCGTAGGTCACTCACCTAATCATATGTGTATTCTATGTTCCCTCCACACTATTGTCCCTTTCAAGATGATGCTTATGTCGTGGAACCACCTCCTTATGCGGTGATGAACGCACAACCTTACACGCGACCACAACATCATACACTGAACCGAGCTCCACCTCCTATAAATGCCCATCCTTACCAAGCTCCATATAATCCCCAACCAAATGTTCCCCAGTACAATCCTTGCACAAGAGAGACTTTCAAGAAGAATCAGTTCACCCCTATTGGTGAATCGTATTCAAGCTTGTTTCAAAAGCTAATCAAGCTAGATCTATTGCAGCCAGTGGCCTCGAACCGGCCGAACCCCTAGTCCCCCTCACACCGAGCTGATGCTATATGTGAATACCACTCTGGAGTAGTAGGACACAGTACAGAGGATTGTTGGACCCTCAAAACGGCAGTTGAAGGTTTGATTGAAGCTGAAAGAATCATTTTTCGGGATGAAGAAGCTCCTGATGTGATGAACAATATGTTGCCTGCCCACAACATCGGGCCAATAGTCGGAATGATTTGTGAAGCTGAGGAATTTGATTCGGCACTGAATTCCATTGCCGAAACAAAAGAAAAGCCGAAAAACGGTCGCCAAGCCTGAAAGTTCCCCATCAGACGGGAGTCTTGGTAGCCAGTCTTACTATCCTTTCTGCGTTTGGATTATCTCAGGGTGTGATCCGGATGTTTTACTTTATTGTCTTACTTTCCGATGTAAACCCTTCTGTCTTCAAAAATAAAAAATAAAAAAATCAAAAAATCATATGAATTTAATATTTCATTGTCCATGAATATCTCTTTTCTTAGTCTTGTCACATTTTTTTATTTTTCGTTTCAGTTCTATTAAATGCAGATTTTAATAACATGACATGCTTGCGGATTTCATTCCCAGATCCTGAAAAGCTATCAAATCTCGAAGTAATGAATCAAGAATTAGATCGCAATGATAAGTTTTAGGAAATAAAACAAAGAGTTGGAACAGTTAAAGGAAAATTGGCTCCAGATTGGAAAGATCCATACATGGTAACAAGGGTACTACCAAAGAGAGTGTTGTACCTGGGATACATCAAAAGAAATGTCCCTGAGACAACTGTTAATGAAAATGCAGCCGAAAGGTACTACGTTGGATCCTCTATATAACATAAATATTCTCTGGTTACTTTTCTTTGATTACCCTATTTGGAACATGAAAGTGTTATTAAAAAAAATCAAAAAAAAGAGAGATGAAAAGTGAAAAAAAAAGGAGAAGAAAAAGAAAGATACAAAAAAAAGAAAGGAAGAAAAGAAAAAAAAACGAATGAAAAAGAGAGAAAAAAAGAAAGGAAAAAGAAAGAGAAAACATAACAAAACAGAAAAAAATAAAATCAAAAAATAAAGTTTCTTGAACTACGTTCGACTTGATTCCGAAAGGATACGTAGGCAACCTCTCTGGGGTTCAGTCACACCAAAATAAAAATCCAAAGTCCCTCAAAAAGTGAAACTGGGGCAGATGTTATAATGGTTCAGCAATGGTTTCGCCCGAAAGGTTATAAAGTTGTAACTCAATCCAAATCCTTTTTAAACCAAAACCCTGTTCAAGTCCTTCTGATCAACCGGAAAAAAAGTTCAAAATGGGAGGATAGAGTTACTTGGATCTGATACAATAAAATGAGAGAAATAAAATGAGAGAGTCTTATTGGTGAAAACCCATACGGGCATCGTGAGGCGACAGTAAGCAGAGAAATTGAAAAGAGAGAGTCCTGATAGTGAAAACTCACAAAGAGCACTATAAGGCGATGGTGAGAAGAGAAATGAGAGAGGTCAGCTCGTGAAAACCCGTAAAAGGTGTCCCTGATCGAAAAGAGAATCCTTACAGCCATCGACATTGACAGAGTCCTGGCAACGTTTCTCAATTTTGAGGCAAAGGTCGTGATGAGTTTCTGAGAGTCGGACGGTTTACACAGATAAGGCATCCAGTCCAAAAGGCATGTCATGTTCATTGAAGCCCGCATGTACTCCAGATAAGTCCTTCTTTCCTTTCCCCCGAAAAGGACACTTCTTGTTTTAAATTCATTGTCTTTTCCATTGTTTGTTTTTCTTTGAATCCCTTTCGGTCTAACTCTGTTCAAAAACTGAGGCAAAGAAAGAATGGCAAGATTGATTTACTAGGCTTTTGTTTGATATGAGCCAATATTCAAGAAGATACCTAGCCTCGACATGTGCATCGAGTCAACTTCGACTGGCCATGATGGCCGATGCTTTGAAATCAAAAACTCCTGAAAAGAAAGGAAATCAAAGTCAAATACCCACAAAGGCAAAATAAAATTGAAAAAGGTTAAGTCCCACGTGGCTAACCGTCTTGGCAAAGGTTTGAAAAGTCAAGGTACCCAAAATGCTCTGAAATTGAAGTTGGAAGAAAGAAACCAGAAATGAAAGGCCTATAAAGGCGAAATAAAGTTGGAAAAGGTTAAGTCCCACGCGACTAGCCGTTGCAGCAAGTTTGAGGAGCCAAAAGTTTCCCAATGCTCCGAATGGTTAAAAACAAAAGGTCAAAAGTGAAAGCCTATGAAGGCAAAATAAAGTCGAAAAGGTTGAGTTCCACCGACCAACCGTTATGGAAAAATCTGGAAAAAAACAGAGGTTCTCAGGGCCAGAAATGAAATCGGTCCCCAGAAAACGAGCAGTTGCAATTGAGATCTTCATCAAAAAAGTCGATCCGAGATCAAGTGATTGAAACAATCAAGGCCACAAACAAACCACTGTTTCAAACTAACAATTGTTATTTGTTTGAAAACATGAAACAGGTGCAATCCAAAGCAACCTTGCAAGAAGCAGGTACAACCAAAAGAAACTGCGCAGGGGCTAGAAACAGTTTTGCAACAATAATCAATCCAAAAGGAAGTCTCTTACAAATTCTTTCCTGCATTCTTACTCATTTGTTCAATAAAAAAGAGATAAGAAAATTAAAAAACATGGTAGCCTAGGGTCCCCAATCTCTAGTTACGTTTTTTCCAACATAGGGTCTCCACTCCCTAGTTGAAGTTATTTTAGACATAGGGTCTCCACTCCCTAGTCTGCTTTTCCAACACAGGGTCTCCATTCCCTAGTTAAATTTACTTTAGATATAGGGTCTCCACTCCCTAGTCTGTTTTTCCAACATAGTGTCTCCACTCCCTAGTAGAATTTATTTTAGACATAAGGTCTCCACTCCCTAGTTTCTTTTCCAATATAGGGTCTTCACTCCCTAGTTGAAGTTTATTTTAGACATAGGGTCTCCACTCCCAGTCTGCTTTTCTAACATAGGGTCTCCACTCCCTAGTTGAAGTTATTTTAGGCATATGGTCTCCACTCCCTAGTCTGTTTTTCCAACATAGGGTCTCCACTCCCTAGTTGAATTTACTTTAGACATATGGTCTCCACTCCCTAGTCTGCTTTTCCAACATAGGGTCTCCACTCCCTAGTTGAATTTACTTTAGACATAGGGTCTCCACTCCCTAGTCTGCTTTTCCAACATAGGGTCTCCACTCCCTAGTTGAATTTATTTTAGACATAGGGTCTCCACTCCCTAGTTTCTTTTCCAACATTGGGTCTCCACTACCTAGTTGAAGTTATTTTATACATAGGGTCTCCACTCCCTAGTCTGCTTTTCCAACATAGGGTCCACTCCCTAGTTGAAGTTATTTTAGATATAGAGTCTCCACTCCCTAGTCTGCTTTTCCAACATATGGTGTCCACTCCCTAGTTGAATTTATTTTAGACATAGGGTCTTCATTCCCTAGTCTCTTTTCCAACATGGGGTCTCCACTCCCTAGTTGAAGTTATTTTAGACATAGGGTCTCTACTCCCTAGTCAGCTTTTCCAACATAGGGTCTCCACTCCCTAGTTGAAGTTATTTTAGACATAGGGTCTCCACTCCTTAGTCTTCTTTTCCAACATAAGGTCTCCACTCCCTAGTTGAATTTACTTTAGACATAGGGTCTCCATTCCCTAGTCTCTTTTTCAATATAGGGTCTCCATTCCCTAGTTGACGTTATTTTAGACATAGAGTCTCCAGTCCCTAGTTTGCTTTTCCAACATAGGGTCTCTATTCCCTAGTTGAATTTACTATAGACATAGAGTCTCCACTCCCTAGTCTGCTTTTCCAACATAGGGTCTCCACTACCTAGTTGAATTTATTTTAGACATAGGGTCTCCACTCCCTAGTCTACTTTTCCAACACAGGGTCTCCACTCCCTAGTTGTAGTTATTTTAGACATAGGGTCTCCACTCCCTAGTCACTTTTCTAACATAGGGTCTCCACTCCCTAGTTGAATTTATTTTAGACATAGGGTCTCCACGCCCTAGTCTCTTTTCCAACATAGGGCCTCCAATCCCCATTTTATTGCATTTTAGATATAGAGTCTCTATTCCTTAATCTCTTTTTCTCAGGGATACAGAATCCTGATTTTAATTGCTTTCAATAAAGAAATATTTTAGATTTTTTTTACAATAACTCACGAAATTTTCCTAGTGAAAATTGGGGCAGAAAAATTTTGTTTGTTTGTTTGCTTTGGTGCCTGAACAGATTTTCACCGTGAGGCACAAGGTTTGAGATGAACAAAAGAAGAAGTCTCAACCCAAATAAAAGAAAAGATGAACAAGAAAAGAATTTGAACTCGAAGTATAAAAGCGGAGAAAAGATGCGGACTGCCCAAGATATGATTGAAGTCGCAAGTTTTGCATGTCCCGCCTTGATCCGAAAAGCTGAAGAAGAATGAACCAGCGGTTGTAACTAACAAGTATCAAGATTCAGATCTGAGCCTACAGGAAGAACCATCAAGGACTCAAGATCAAGCTTTAGAAGGTTTATAGATAGGAATCTTGTAACTCGTAGTTGATAGGCTTAGCTAGTTTAGCTTTTCATCTTTTATTTAGGTGTAATAAGGATCTCAACAAGCAGAAACAACAACAACAGTTGTGAAATCACAGTTTTCCGGTAGTCCCAGCTACCAAAACTTCCAGAACTACACCGACATGATTCCTTTATACCCAAGGATATATAGGCAACCTCTGAAGCAAGGTTCAGTCAAACTTTTTCAAAATGCTTCCACATGGAGTTTCAAACGGGCAAAAATTGCTCTTAATTGCTCACTTTATCTTTAACCGAAAACTCTTCATGTTTTCGAGCTAAGAGGGGCAGCTGTGGAACACCTAATTTTTGCCCTACATGAAAACAACTCCTAAAAATAGACCAAAAATAATTTTAATTGATTTTCTAGAAGTTTTTCTTTATTTAGTTGCATTTCATGCATTTTAATATTTTAAAATCTTAGAAAAATCATAAAAATTATCACGTTTTAATTTCATGTTATCTTAGGCTCAATTGGCATGTAGGAATTAATTTTATTAAGCAAAAAATCACAAAAATGATCATTTTTACATATTTAGATTTTAGCCATTAAAATTAGTATTTTTCTTTAGTTTTTAGTTAATTAGTTGTTTTAATGTTAAAAATAGATAAAGAATTTTATTTTTCTACAAAAATAGATTGATTTAGGATTTTAATTAATTAAAGAAAAGAAAGGAAAAAAAGAATAATATATTTTTGATCTTGTTTCTTTTAAAATTGGGCCAATAACTACAATGACCCAATTAATTAAGACCCAAATTCCCCCCAAAACAGCCCCAAACCCGCCTGAGCCGACCCGAACTGACCCAAACCACATTCTCTTTAATTAAAACCTAGCTCCTAGACCTAAACAATCAGATCCCTTATCCCTTTTAGACCCAGCGCCTTTACCCAAAATAAATGGAGGACTGCTCTCTGCTCTCACTCTGGAATGACACAAAAACGGGAATCCTTCCTGTTCTTCCTCATTTTCTAACCTAAAAAACCACTCACAACCAAACCCTCCCCCATTTTTGAAGGAACAACGACGCTCCCCCTCCTCTCGAGAACAATCAGATATGATCCCTCACATATTACACCTAAAGAGATGAAAATATCAGAGGCTCCTCTCTAAAAGAAGCGTCGTTCCTCCCTTCTTCTCCTTCATTGCTCATTCACATACAGAGAACACACTCTTTCCCTCCCATTTTTCTCTGATTTCATCAACACACACACGTTGAAGCCTTTGGTAACAAGTGAAAATTATAGAATCTAGCGCTAAAATTCGAAGGTGACGAAGCTGATTTTCAGCCTTGAATTTTTATTTTATTCTCCACATTTTTGTGGGAATTTAAGAGCTTGATGAAGCCGTAAAGATTGCTTCGAAGCTGAGAGCTGTTGGAACTGTTTGATTTCGAGCTCGTTGTTGTTTGTTGGGTGGAGCTTCATTTTTTCATCTATGGGTACTGATTCGTCAAGTTTCACCTCTTGAATTTTGCTTCTAGGTATGTTCATCTTCTCTATTGCTCTACATCGGATCATGAAATGAAAATTGCTTTGTTACTTCTGCTCAGTTCTGTAAGACCAGTTGGCTCAATTGTTGATTTAGCTTTGAATCCCTCTATTTGTTTATCTTTGGTTCCAGTAGCATAATTCAAATATATTTGAGTATGATGTTGTTTTGTTGATGAACTCAACATCTGTCTACTAAGTTTTACACACATAAAAGTGATAAATTCGTGGTCCTAAATCTATTCTGCTTTTGTCTTAATATTTGTACTAAAAAAAACATTGCCCCTTTTGTCTAGTTGTGTTTTGTGGTGGTGAAGTACCTGAATGCATATTTATACCAAATGCTTTATTTGTGTAGAATATTTATACCAAATGCTTTGTTTGTTTGTGTAGAATAACTGATTTATTCCAGTTGCCTTCTGGATTTTAATCGGATTAAATAATTTTGGATGTCCTAAATTTTAGCGGTTATAAAAATAGAAACTAATTGCTAAATGAAAGACATCTTTGGTTTCAGCAGTGTATGAAGCGAGTTGTTTTGCAATGAGAATTTGGTTGCCTTAAGTTGAAATGGCTTGCCAAAACTGACATATATAGGTCAAAGTCTCAAACTAATGTATTGTTATCTTTTAGTAACTCATGAATCCATGTTGCTATCTTTAAGATTTGGGATGTTCAACATATTTGTTAGAAAATGTCTTAAGTATTCATGGATCCATAATTTTTTTTAGAAAAATTTTAAACTTATGAACACGGTAGTTTGCTTTAGGCACACAATCAAATCATTACAACTATGGGTACTGTTCCGTGGCGTAGTTGCGATACCTAATCTCAAATTAGATTAAAATAGGAGCATCCTTAGTTTGCTTTAGTGAGATACAAATCTTTTAAAAATAAATTGAGGCGTGCCATCCACAAATGAATCCTATAATCTATGACCCTCACATAAATACAAAACTAGCGTAGAAAACACTTTGAACGCATAGTTGCTTTAGGTGCGATTTATAATAAAATCATCATAGCTACGGGTACGGTTCCCGTAACGTAGTTTTGATAGCTAATTTTCAAATCCGGGGGTACATTTATGTGACCCGGCCACAACTTCTGATAACTTTAATAAATTAAACATGTTGTAGATCGTGGGTATGGTTCCCGTGACATGATTCACAATGTGTATCAAACAAACAGGTGTACGTCAATCGTAACTTGTTCCAGAATAATTCCATAAAATAATTAAAAGCGGTTATAAAGTTAAAAATGCACAATAATTTTAAAACGTGTAGTAAATCAGATAATGTGCCAATTATTAATAGTTTAAGCGACCGTGCTAGAACCACAAAAATCGAGAATGCCTATCACATTCTCCCGGGTTAACAGAATTCCTTATCTAGAATTTTTGGTTTGCAGACTTATAAAGCAAAGTCGAAATTTCCTTGATTTGGGATTCTAAAATAAACCGGTGACTTGGGACACCAAACAAACTATTCCAAGTGGCAACTCTGATAAATTAATTAATCCCATTTTGATTAATGTCACTTTAATAGGAAAGAATTCCCATATACCCTCGGATGTAAAAAGGAGGTGTGACAGCTACACTAAATAGGGGAAGGGGAAAGGGTGTGGAAAATACAAAACAATTTTAAAGGCTAAGAGTGATGGGAATGGGTATGTTTCAAGCTGAAAATGGTTTCAAAACTTTGAATGTAAGTGTATATTCTTTGTGGTATTCAATATGTTTTGTATATTTGTTATAACTTATTTAGTTATTCTTTCTTTGTAGCCTGGCATGCCAAGTAGTATAATAGTAGTCACGCCAAGTACCGGAATAGAGTTCACTGGACCATCAATGATAACAAAATCAGCTGATGTAACTGGTGACATTGGTTTCAAACCAAGTAGTGAACTGAAATGGAAAGGGAAACCAACAATCACAACAAGAAGGCTTCAAGAGATTAGAGGGCAACATAGAATTCAAACAAGGATTGGTGGATCAAACAACCTAAGCCAGAATAGTAGTTCTGCACATCCCCAATAGATTTGGTTGTTTTTGTTGACTGAAATCTACTTCACCTACAATTATTTGATGTTTTTGGTTGACTACAAGTAGACAATGTATATCCTAAGCTAGACAGTTGGTTGTTTTTGTTGACTGCAATCTGTAGTTTTTATCCTATTAGTTTTTAAATGTTGCCTTAGTACATTTGATGTTTTGTCGACTGATTTTGGTGGTATTTATGAAATGTGGCAGCTATATTTCTATGAAAATCAGTGGTGTCTTGCCATTTACATAAAACCTCAGTGTGACTTATATATAGAAGTTGAAGGAATCGATCATGGCAAGTGCAGTAGATACATAATTAACTTCTACATAGCATATACTAAAATGAAGTTACATACCACAATGACAACAAAAGAGAGTTGTTACAACCATAACCAAGCACTTCTAGATAATTGCTAACTCACAAAACAACTACAACTTCAACAAATCTACTATTACAACTTCATTTGATCACTTTCCAAGTTGCCTACTTGAATTAGGCAGTAATCAACACATAACAACAAAGACAAAACACAATACACAAAATGAACTTCCTATTAAGCCAACACCAGGTCCTTTTCTTTTTCTCTTTTGCCCCCTTATCTTTTTCATCATCAGTCACAACCAAATTAATGTTGGCATTTTTCAAACTTTCAAGCTCAACCAACTGCATCTTGAGGCTTTCACAATGTGCCAAATCTTCTTCCATCTCTTTAATTTTGTCGAACAATCTTGGAAGAATAAACTTCGATCTTTCGACAACTTCTTTGTCCCTCCACTGAAAAATTTGCAACTCTTGGCCTGAAAATTTTATAAATTGGAATCAATTTAATGACAACACATAAAGATAATCAACCACAATAGACAGGTTAGAAATGAACACATACACCATAATAGGGGCAAGACCAAAATCTTCGGCCAGGATTACGCTTCGATCAAGAAGTCTGCATTTGCAATAAAATTTCATATTTGCATCGCACTTGAACATTGAGCATTGGGTCTTCATCGTCCATACAAAGTCTATTCAAATTGGTATTTACCATTTCATAACCCTAATTCCTAAAATATAAAAATCGGGGAAGAAATTTCAAACCCTAACATAAAGATTATCAAATCGAATTGACTAAAGATTAATAATTTATACTCTATTGATTGAAACTCACCTCAATTTCAGCAGCAGCAACAACAAAATTTTTTCAACAATGGTAGATAGCCTTTAAGTTTAGAAAGACGGATAAGATAACTGGTTCAATTAAAATAGCTGAGTTTAACGTTTGGGACCCTTTCTTATGGTTTATTTGGCATTACACGTGGTGATTGAATAGCAGACGGACCTTTTAAAATTAGGCCTCACGCGCTTGGAAGAAGTGTAGTCACGGTCGGGTTTAATTGAGCATATAATGTTAAATAAATTATGGTAAAAATAAGTTCACGGGGGTAATAGGACCCCCGAAAAGAAAAGGCGTGTAGTTGGTAAATGGGTCATAAGATGGGATGGATTTTATGCATTATCCCAAAAAGATGCTTACATATCTCAACTTATAAAAGGTGGACATGAAAAGCTCTGTGTAAAACTACTTTACCCGTTTGACGAACATTAATCCTAAACTCTCATTAGTAGTTGCATAGATTTCAGAATTTACAAAATTAATATTACAATCGTATTTCTATAGAAGTGAAAGGAAGCCATTGATGGAAATCACAAATGTTCTTCCTACCATTGAGAGCTTTGATTGCTTTAAAAGGAGCATGGAATTAAGGAAAATTTTGAAGAAAGAAAGTCAAGGTTCAAGGCAAGAAGAAGCGCCAAACTATATTGGTCAAAATTTGGATTAAACTCAATGACTGCAAATGGACGTGGTCGAGGATTAAGTCGACCATGGCATAATGGCAAGGAGTCGTCTCAAGAAAGATTAGTGCCGAGGTCAAGTAAAGGGTGTATGAAAGTGACGGTAGGATATGTTAGAAGAGAAAAAAGGAATATTTCATTGAATATTTCTTTAGTTGTACTTTTTAGGGTTTCTTAGGAAACTCCCTTATAAATAGGAAGAGATAAAGAACAAAAAGAGGATTTTCACTTTTCTGATAAGAGCACGTTGTAAAGGGTTGACTACAAAGAATACATAAAAGCTTGTCTTGTCCATTGATTACATTGTTCGATTTACTCTTTTATTTACAAGATCCAAAGATTCCTTGTCAATCTTCACTTTCTATTATTCCACGTTGTTGTGAGGGAGGAGAATCATCCAAGTCATTTAACATTTGGGTGATGAATTCCTTCTTATTACATTTATTGCTATTATCTACATTTATTGCATGCTTTTATTACTATATCCATTGACAATCAATGAGCATTGGTAGTTGGTATATAACACTTTCGGATTCGACCCTACATCATCAATACATCTAAACGTTAGATCTAGTGGTTATTATATTTAACTAGGATTCACCCTCTATTTTCTCATTAATTCGTTTTAAGAAAAGGTTAAGCACTTTTTTGGTAAAACACCAACAGAATTGCAAAGTCGACCTAATCTTATTCTAAGGTCTACTTCAGGATTACAATTTCTAAAGACATCCTAATTATTTTCTTTCCTTTTACTCTATTATTATTATTATTATTATTATTATTATTATTATTATTATTATTATTATTATTATTATTATTATTATTATTATCTATATTAATTTAATAGCTTTGACCTACAAATCTAATTTTGGGTTAAACAAAATCCTAATTAGTATAACTAGTTCTTTCATTTCCTTAGTTTTTGGATACTGAATGAACATAGCTCTTTATGTTAAAATTTATCCTTGTATGATCGAGTTCATTCTCTTCCCCATTGGTTGAATTCTAATTTCAATTAATTTGTTCAAGTTTACTGGATTAATTACATTTTCTATTCGATCGTTTCTAGCCCTACGTTCTCTATTCTAATCTCTACAAATAAGCATATTCTTTGTTTTTGGTTTTCCACCTGATGTTCAGTACCCATATTGGAGTCCGACTATATAAGGATTCGTATAGTAGGGCCTCATTCGGGGGTAAGCGCTTTCTACCAAGGATTTTTCTATACCTAAGGCTCAAATCCGAGACCTCTGGTTAAGGGAAGAGCAGTCTCATCCACTCACTACATCCTTTGGTGGTTGCAGTCATATTCATAATTGCTTTGCTGCTAGTAGTCGTACGTAGAGAAAACATTAGTAGTAACTAGTAATTCATGTTTATCGGACAGTCATATTTAATAAACTAGTCTCGGGACACGTGCGTTGCACGTGTGGTCCATATCAGTTGGTACAAAAATTTTAAAAAGATATAAATAATATTAAAACTTGTGCATAATTAGTAACTGAAAATTTGAAAGGAGAAAGTACAAGCTTAACTTGATGAATATATAGTCAACCTATTTATTTTGAATGACTCGATGTCACTATTATATTTTGTAGTTGTAGACACTAAACTAAAATGGTATAACTTTTTCTTATGCAGTTCTTCTAATATACCACATATTTAGCTCGATAATTTTCTCAAATTTTGATATTTCATCAATACATAGTTTTAATATGAATATAAACAACGTTGCAAGTACTTCACGTCTTAAAGTTTGTGCCTTGCTTTTTAGAAGTTGTAGCCTCATTTTGACAGCCGCATACATATCAAGAAAGTTATCGAATGAAAGTACTCTTTCTGTCCATTTTTTTAAAAGTTATCGCATCACGTAAAATATTAATATATGCAGTTGATTGCTAGAATTTCTTATAAAACAAACCTTTCATCTTTTGTTTCTTCTTGTCTAAAGATATTCTCCAGGTTTCATCTCATTGAATTAAAATACTTATACTTATTTGACTCTATAAACAAAGATAAATCCTAAGCTACATTGATTATTAAAAGGAAATGATTATCCCAAGCAAAAGTGTTAGACAAAATAACCCCCAGTCTTTGAATGTTTATTGCGGAGAAAAGGAAAAAAATAGCTCTAGTAATGGAACAAGTCGTTTTCATAATTAGTCCGGAAAGCAACGCGTAAATTTATATCTTAAGGAGAAAAGAAAAAAAGAAACAAAACAATCAAAATAAAATATGATAATCAAGAATACTGGATCAGATATAAGATCGCAGGCATATAAATTATAGTCTACAGATATATATGCTGAGTTTCCTTTAAACACCGGCACTATGAGACTTCCTTTGATCACATATATAGTGAAGATAACAATAATAATTGGTTAATAAGTGGAAAAAAACTAATTGGAGAGCAATAAAGCAGCCCACCATAAGTTCACTGAGATTTCTTTACTTGGGCGTTGTAATTGAAGTTGAGCAAAATTAGAAAAGAAAAACAGAAAGAGAATGTTCTTCTGGGAAAAGGGAGCTACTAACAAAGAAGAGAAAATGAAAAAAATGATGAAGTAATTTGACATTTTGGTGTTGCTTTTATAGTGTAATAAAGTATGAGTAAAGACTATGCATAAATGTTAATACTATAACCGGTAGAAGCTCATAGGACCAAACGGAGAAAAGTTAGAATGTGAAACAATGCAACTGATTTTTTTCATTTATTTTAATTTATTAGAAGGCAGCTTCTTACTCATGGGCAATATTGTCACTTAGTTTTTAGGGGTATATTTGTAAATCAACTTTTAACTTTGGGTCTTCCCACTTTTAGTATAACTAGTCTTAGGGTACGCGCGTTGCGCGTGTATCCCGTCTCGGTGAGTACAAACTTTCAAAAAATACTTATAATGTGTTAAGTTATAAAATAAAATTTTAAAAAAGTGTAAGTTTTCAAAAACTATGACGATTGATCATATTTAGCTAA
Organism: Nicotiana sylvestris; assembly: GCF_000393655.2. NCBI lineage: Eukaryota > Viridiplantae > Streptophyta > Magnoliopsida > Solanales > Solanaceae > Nicotiana > Nicotiana sylvestris. Next base: position 111,318,406 of record NC_091064.1, read on the forward strand.
TTTAATATAGGAAGCCCCGTAAAAATCTTTAGTCATCTCAGTCAATCTATTTAATTTAAAATTTGTCCAGTTTTATAATTGCTTACTTCAATTTCAGAAGTAATCATGGGCAAAAACATATAGCTCTTGAATATTTAAGAGTTTTTTTAGTTTTTTTTTTTTGGAAAAAGCATATTCTTAAGGCAATACCCCATCACCTTGGAATTTATGGTCGCAATTTATTCTAGCAGGCATAAACACTTAAATGGTGTTAGTTAATAATGAGAGCAGTCTTTTTTTCTCGTGAGCAAAATGCACAATATTCTAATTTCATTAATCAATAAAATATACTTTAGGAATTGTTTTCAATAAATTAGAAAAGAAAAGTTTTCTATTGCAAAAGAAGAGTCCAACCTATCACCTGAATCATGCTTATCGTTCCTGAATGAAAAAATAACAAAGAAATATAAAAAGCTACAAAATGTTTACAAAAATTATGGCTCAATAGATGTGCATCCAACCTCAAAATTATCAATTATTTTTTATCTTCTACAAGTCTTTAGCCAAAAGAAGTGCAAACAATACTCAGTGAACAAGCAGCCACTGTTGTTCTTACTTATGGTGGCAATGAAATTAATCCAATGGGGAAAATATCTTGTTGTCACTTGGATCGTGAAAGTCCATATACCAAAGCCAAAAAGTAGTTATACTTCAAAGTTTCAAATATATTAATTTAGCTAAAGTTTATGATATTAATATAGTTACAAGTTACATAATATGGTTGTAAATTTACTTTTTAAAGGATATAATGTTGGTCAAATAAGGAAAGCATTTATATAAGATAATTTTAATTGCTTTAAAAATCCTAAATATTCGAAGTTCCTGCATAATTCTATCAAAAAATTAATATGTAAAATTTTAATTGATATTAAAGTTCTAAATATTAGGAAAATAATAAAATAATAATTTTATTTAATGTAAAATATATTTTAAAATTATATAAAGATCAATATTTCGTAATGGGGTTTTGTGCTACATCATATTAATGACTACATAATGTTAAAAAAGATATGTTAATATTGTTGAATAATATACATGAGTTATAAAATAAAAATGTAAAAAGTGTAAGTTATCGAAAATAATAAATGTTATCTCTCGACTTTCATGAGTGACGATTGAAAAATTTATAATTATCAAGTTCTTTACTTCTATGTCATTCAAGTAGGAATATATTTATGACCAGTGCCAATTAAAAAAAGACAATAATTGAGTTTAGTTTATATAGATGTCAAACCATCACAATATACATGTCAGAAAAGTCCTAAAATTTTCTCGATTTCTGCTATGTGCTTTTGGTCGATTAGAAACCAAAATGAAAATTAAAGAAGATTGCTATATTATAAATTAAATGTTGCTGCAATCAAATTAATGTGTATCAAATCAGTGTAGCCCCATCTCAACTCAAATTTACTACGCAACAAATCGTACTAAAATTTATAATTCATGAACAAACATACTTCTTTATAAGGAGAGAAATATATGCTCCGGTAATATTTTATAGACATTTAAAAATTAGAAGGAATTATGCTATTTAAGGAAAGAGATTTAATTCACGGTGCATAGTGATGTATCTATAGTTAAAATCCAAGAGTACAATAAAAATTACTAAAAAAAGACATAAGAAGCTTGCCCCAGAAAGGGTTGAATGTAAACAATTCGTGGGCGATACAGATTGTATCCCATTATGATATTTACACGTACGAATTGTAATTTACTTAACACGGAATGACGAGAAACAAAGTTCTTGTTGGTCAACCTCATAATTTGGCACTTAGCACAAATTGTTTTTCTCCATTAATTAGAGATTTTGGAAAAATAGGATAGCAATATCTAAAAAAATAAACATACAAGTAACTAATTGGAGAATCGTACCCGAAGCAACGACGCCGCAACAATAATATATAGAGAAATTAACTACAATCATGCATATAAAATCCGGAAATAAAATTGAAAAATATATAGAATAGAAACCTAAATAAATCCAGAATCATACCTGTGAAATACAATTCTCTTTTGGTACCAATAAACGAAACAAAACTGCAAAATAGATAGGAAATCAAGTAAATTTAACTTGCAAGTCCTTATCTTGAACTTAGGTGCGTACGTTGCTTTAGCATTGCGCAACAACTGAAAAACCTGCCATTTACAACCACAAACAAGTAAAAGATATAAATCAATTAGGGGAAAAAATCGCATAAGTTGGATAACAAAAATCTATTAATACTTAAAAGTATTGATTAATGAATGAATGAGTTACGCAGAAATATATTTTCTTTATATAACTTGTTTATACTATGTTAGACAGTTATTAGGAGTAAGAGATTTCTTGCATCAAAATCAATCAATTTCCTTGTATAAACTTAGAAGTATTAATTAATTAATAAATATAAGGAAATAATAATAAAGCTTTTATAAATCAAAGATACAATGTATGTACAAATTAGGACTCGTACATAGTTAAAATAGGAAAATGTTTAGTAGCATATATTTTAGTCGATTTCAAACTCTTAAATATATGTAATAATTAAATTACTATTTTGCCTAGTGTAAAATCTATTTTTGAAGGGTAGAAAAGACGAACGACATTTTGCTAAGGACCTTCGTGTTTTTAATATAATATATATATATATATATATATATGATAGATCGTTCCATTGACTTGTCGCTGCGTGCGTCTTTATTATCGCCAACTACATTTCATAGCTTAACCACCCCCACCCCCTCCCCACCCACCCCAAAAAAAGGAAAAAAGATGAAACAAATAATCAAGTAAATTGAGACAGCAAGAACAAGTAGATCAACTGTAGATCAAGTAAACAAATCCCCAAGTACGAATGACCCCACAACGTAACTGTAGATGAGTCCCAAACCTTTTTAATCATTTTTTTTTGACAAAAAACACTTTTGTACTACTTTTTTTTAAAAAAGTTACATAAATGAGTAAAACGCAGTATTATACTGCGAATTACGTTAACGGAAATTGTGCCGTTAAAGTAATTCGCAGTATAGTACTGCGTATTACTTAAATTTTTTTTTTTGTAAATCGCAGTGCTATACTGCATTCTACTAAGATGCTGGGCACATCTATATTTTATTAAAGTTGTTCGCAGTATTATACTTCGTTTTACTTAAAACGCAGTATAATACTGCGAACAACTTCAATAAAATATAACCCTTCTTCTTCCTTGGACCACTGAACCGAAGGACCTCAAAAACCTTCGATTCTGCTGCCCCCCCCCCCCACGTCAAAATTCAAAAAAAATAATTTGTGGGCCCCACCCGTCACCTAAAGAGCAAGGAGTGTAGGTCCCACATACAAGACAAACTTTGGATTCCTTCTTTCGGGTGCAAAAATTCGATTTCAATCAAATTTTAAAAACTTAAATCGAGGTATTTCAATTTTGTTTATGTCGAAACTCGTATAGTACATGCATATTTGTATTGTTTAATGTGTTTCCATGTTAATTTGTGTTATGTTTGTGTTTAAATTTGTATCTTATTTATACCCGGATTGATTTATTAGCTTTGGTACAAAAAATTGTTAAAATTTAATAAATTATTTGTATTGTTAAAAAATTAATATTATTTATTTTGTTTGTTGTTCATATTTGTATTTTATGTTAGTTGTTTTTATATGTAATAGTGACCTTTTAGTGTAGTAAAATAAATAGCCTTTTAGCGTAGTAAAATATAGAGCCTTTTACTGTAGTAAAATATAGAGCCTGTTAGTGTTGTAAAATATAGAGCCTTTTAGCGTAGAGTCTATGTAGTTTAAGTATGCAGTAACTGCAAACTCTATCCAATTACACTTTATAAAATTAATTATTTAATTATAACAATAAACTTACAAAAGTAACAAATTCCTATATGTTGTAAAATTAACTCAAATATCGAGCCTGGAACTCATACATAATTATTCTGTCCAATTTTAAATATAATTAATTATTTAATTTATTAAGCTAACACACACAATTCTAAAAATGTTAAAATTGACACGCATAATAATTAAGGATAACTCGGTGCTACCGAGCCTCAAAAATCGAGCCTGGAACCCATACATAATTATTCAGTCCAATTGTAAACATAATTAATTATTTAATTTATTAAGCTAGCACACACAATTGTAAAAATATTAAAATTGACACGAATAATAATTAAGGATAACTCGGTGCTACCGGACCTCAAAAAATGAGCCTGGAACCCATACATAATTATTCAGTCCAATTGTAAACATAATTAATTATTTAATTTATTAAGCTAACAGACACAGTTCTAAAAATGTTGAAATTAACACGCATAATAATTAAGGATAATTCGGTGCTACCGGGCCTCAAATATCGAGCCTGGAACCCGTACATAATTATTCAGTCCAATTTTAAACATAATTAATTATTTAATTTATTAAGCTAACACACACAATTAATTTTGTTTAAATTATAGTAGACGACATGGACTTTCCTCCGCCTGCGCATCCCGGACCTGCCGAGGATCAGCTACTAGTGTTGCAGGGCGATCATAGGTCCTCATTTGTATGGGATGGACAGCTATCGATGCCCTCTCCGCCCCAGGAGACCTGACGATTTATGGGAGTTCATCGGGGAGCATCCTTTCCATGCCCGCGTAGTCGCGCACCTACAGGCTACGGGCTTCTATACGATTTTTGAGCTTGGACGGATGCAGCTTGATTGGTCTCTCATCACGGCCTTGGTAGAGCGGTGGCGACCGGAGACACACACTTTTCACTTGCCCACTGGAGAGGCCACCATCACGCTGGAGGATGTTCAGGTTTTGTACGGGCTGCGCGTAGATGGACGGGCCGTAGCACTGCCCCAGTACATTAGATCCATGACGCGTGCACAATTTTTGGATATGATGATGCATTTTACTGGTTATAGACCTCAGGGTGACGCTAGGGGCAGTCGCGTTGCTTTGTCAGCCATCAGAGATCATATGGCGTTTTTGCACCCCGACATTACCGGCGAGACGGAGGATCTCCATATTGAGAGATACACGCGGTTGGCGCTGCTCCTGCTTTTCGGGTGTGTCTTGTTCCCGAACACTTCGGGGAGTAAAGTGAGTATGCGCTTTCTCCACCATCTTCAGGAGTTGGATGGTTTACCCCAGTACAGTTGGGGTGCTGCTGTTCTCGCATACCTGTATAGGAGCATGTGCCGGGCGAGCATGGGCCCAGCGGTGGACATATGTGGTTTTCTGCCCCTCCTACAGGTGACAACATTTTCGAATACTCTGTTCATTTCTCCGAATTCTATATGGTCGAAATGACTCTTAAATTTTACATCAACATTTTATCTTAGGTTTGGGCCTGGCAGCGGATCATGCCGTTGCAGCTACCTCTACCAGCACTTGCGTCTGGTGAGGCTTCTCCGTTTCTCCCTCTATCTTCTAGGTGGATTCTCAGGCGTGGGAACTACCGAGGGACCGATGCTCATCATAATCTCCCCCTTATCAGGGATGTGCTAGATATGCTGGTGGACGGAAAGGTAGATATGTACCTACACTTGTTTAAATTGAGTTGTGTTGCGCATACTCACTTTTATGTTATTATTTGGTAGTTCATCTGGACGCCATACAACGACGAGTTGGTAGCTCAGCTGCCCTTTTATTACTCAGTCGATCGAATGCTTTGGAGCACCTTCGTCCCGATGATCTTCTTCGATATGGTTGAGTATCATGCCACAGAGCGTGTGCCTCGCCAGTTTCACCGTCCCCAGCCTATACTGAGGGATCCTGGATGGGTGGCTATACACTATCAGCGGGATGACCGTTCCAGGTTGGACGATATATATATGGGATGGCTAGAGCAGCAGGTCCTTATTTGGGAGGAGCACCGAGCTGACCGTATTCCGCCAACACCTACATTTACCCAGGAGGCCACTATTCATATGTATGTATCATGCTACCGTCGTCACACCCGACTGATTATCGGGAACCCCATTCATGTACTTGGCGAGCGCTACAGACCATACGCCGGGAGACACGAGGCACTGTTATGTTTTTTGGCTTATTAATATCGTATAATTGTGATATTGCGTTATTTAATTAATATTTTAAATATTTCACAGGCTATTGGGCATCATCACTTCTACTAGTTAGGACAGGAGATGCAGCAGCATACTGACATCCCTGCAGTCGTTGACTATGGCCGGCGGGTGGCACAGTTGGCTCGTCGGACCCTGTTTTAGGCGAGAGATACCGTGAGGTTGGACCACGAGGCTCAGTATGCGGCGCTAGAGGACTACCATCGGGGTAGGGGTGTCCCACGAGGCAGGGGTAGGGCACGAGGGAGGGGTGCCCCACGAGGTAGGGGTGCTCCATGGGGTCACGGGGGACGGCGAGGAGGTGGTCCCCAGCAAGGGGGCGTTGAGGCACCTGTCGACCCACCTGTTGAGGGACATGATGAGGACTTTGGAGTTGTGGCGCTTGGAGATGATCAACCGGGTTATATACCTCGGCAAGATGAGCCTTCCAGCAGCATTCCTTCGTACAACCTTCAGCTATCTCTGCCAGCATCGCAGGTCACCCCGTCAGGAGCATTGTCGATCACGGGTACATTCGACGGGGATGTAGACCAGTACTTTGCATGCCCATCTACCGCAGCTGAGGATCAGCCCACCCGGGACGTGGATGGAGGGCGCATGTTGAGTTATGCCTCATCCCCGGCGGTTGATGCAGATCTATTACAGGCACAGGTATGTTTGTATTACTTTAAAATTTCAATTTTTTTTTCTCCTTAATGAGCTGCCATTAATTAATTTTTAACTTTCTTATGAAGGCATCGTCCCAGCCCATCTTTGAGGCTACTACATGCTTTGATGAGGACACCACTGATGCGTATATTCAGGAGGCCGACGAGACCACAGTGGGAAAATTTTTTTTGACTTAACACGTACAATACAAATATACTTTGTCACATGCTAAGTTTAGTACTTGTTTTGTAGGTTGCTGACGGCCCGACGGCCTATTCTTCCGATCCTGCCAGTTGTGGTGTCGATGCTGCTGCACATCCTCACATAAAGAGGCGGCTTAATGATGATGATCCAGATAGTGTACCCGGGCGACAGGGGATGCGACTCAGGCCAGCAGCAGCACTGAAGCACACAGGCTGCGGGACTCACTGATTTACTTAGGTTTTTAGTTTGTGTAAATAGTGCATTATGTATATAATGATAACAATTATCATTTAACAACATTTATATTTTAATTGCATTTGAACAATAGTTTTACTTAAACAGTACACAAGAAACACAAACATTGCAAAACGTAGTACTATACTAGAACTAAAACCATCACTGCACAAAGGATAGCTGTACACAGAAAAACAAACAATAGAACTAAAACCATCACTGGTTTTCACATGGAACCAGCTTTTTCACATGGTTTTCATCTTTTTCAGAACAACAAGACAACTCCATAAAACGTAGTACTATACTACGCTTTATGTGTTAAATTTTTCTGCAATAAACCAGCTTTTTTCACATGGTTTTTATTTTTTCAGAACGACAAGACAACTCCATAAAACGTAGTACTATACTACGCTTTATGTTTTTAATTTTTCTGCAATAAACCAGCTTTTTCACATGGTTTTCATCTTTTTCAGAACGACAAGACAACTCCATAAAACGTTGTACTATACTATGCTTTATGTATTTTGTCTCGCCTATAAATAACGGCATCATTATAGTTATTTTATGTGCTAAAAAATTAGTAAAAGCAAATATTTCATTAAAAGTAAGGGTTTTTTTTAATAAAAGCAAATATTTAATCAAATGGCTCAACCTCTTCGTGCACCAAAGTGCAACTGTGGAAAAGAATGCTCGATGCAAAATTGTTGGGACAATGGTGAAGTTGGACGCCGCTACTGGTGCTGTATGAACCAGTTATACAAGGTTTCCGACGAACCTATTTATGATTTTCAGGAATGGGTTGATGAACCATGTTATCAGGAATGCTACAGAGAACAACTGCAGTTTCTTCATAATATGTGTTTATGCCAACGGGAAACACAAAGAGAAAGCGATAGAATTATTGTAGAAATGAGGGCGAAACTGAAGGAGGTGGGAGAAGAAAAATGGAAAGCACAATGGAATTGTGAAGCACAAAAGGAACGAAAAGAAAAATATAAACGGGAACTTGCGGAGGTGAAGGCGAAACTGAAAGAGGTAGAAGAAGAAAAAGAACGAATGGAAGAACGATTTAAGTGGTTGGAGCGGAGAATAAATGGCAACCGGGACTAAACATTTGCTTGTATGTGTTTAGTGTATTTTTCATATTTCATGTATTTTTATTATGTTGGCCTGTTATGTTTGTGTTTGTACTGTAGTAATGCTTTATTTTAATTGAAGTGCAAGTTAAGTTTAAGTGCTTGTGTTGTTATATGAAACTATCAAACCACGCTTTACATATTACATTTCCTACAATTAAACAGCTTTTTCTTCACTTATTTCAAATTGTGGAACATAATTTTATTTGATATATATTGCAACATACACAAGTAAAAACATGTATTACAAAAAACAATACCAAAATAAAAGACTAGGGGTATCCTTGATAGTTGGGTACATTCGACGAACTTGCACCAGGAGCCGGATTACCACCGCCACGCACACCACCTGAAGGGCATTTACGACGGTCGTGTCCTGTTTGCGAGCATATGCCACATTTATGCGCATAAACGGTGTCACCAACATCCATTTGGTTCCGTATACGCGTTCTCTTTTGCACTTGCAGCTTGCGCAAATAGTCCTTGTTACATACCATCTTAAAAGGTTCCGGCGGCCAATAATGCTCAGCACCTAATGGCTGCAACTTCCCACTATACGTGTCTATGTATGCAGCAACACTGTATTGCCTATCAATATAGTTTGTTGCCCCATATCCAACTTGTTGAAAGCACTTCAACGCATGTGCGCACGACATGTGGTAGATGGTCCATTTCCCACATGAACATAACCTTTTATTTTCATTCACCGTCTGTAGATTATTCCCACGGTGTCTGCGGATAGCGGTCTTAACTTCAAAAACACCCCGTTCATGATCGTACTGAAGAAATGAATGCCACTGTGCTCGCCTCCTGGACCTTTCAAATCATCTCATGGGTATTGGCATAAATTGAACACCCCTGTCCATCAATGTTGATGCAGCTGCATGCCTTTCAACAAACCTCTCTGCACTCTGTTTGAATGTCATGCGGACCATGGCAGTGACAGGCAGTCCACGGGCAGACTTCAACAAGCCGTTGAATGACTCCAACACGTTTGTAGTGAGGGCTCCCCATCGTCTGCCGCCATCAGCATGCAATGTCCACATGTGAAGCTCATGCCCCATCAACCAAGTATAGGCTTGTGGTTCTAACTGCCGGATCGCTTCCATGCGCCTCGTGAATTTGCACTGCTGGTGCTCAGTTGCAGCCAGCCACATTAAGTCATGCAATGCCTTGTCAGGATATTTCTTCTGGAAATTGGCCTTCAGGTGACGCACACAGTAACGGTGGTATGCATATGGTTCCTGCCATTCAGGCAAGTGACGTATAGAACTTAAAATACCACCATGCCGATCAGATATTAGACAAATACCTGAATGCTGTTTGACAACGTGCTGCTTCAAGTGGTTAAAAAAAAGCGTCCATGTCTCTTTACTTTCGTTGGCACATATGGCAAAAACTAGTGGAAATATTTGCCCGTTAGCATCTACTGCAACTGCAATCAAAAGCTTAATATCATACTTTCCATAGACATGAGTACCGTCTATGGAAATAACAGGACGACAATGCACAAAACCATCAATTGCTGGTTTAAATGACCAGAACACATAGATGAAAATATATTCGGGTCTGTCCGGACTCCGCTCACGCCTCCATTCAATAACAGTCCCGGGGTTAAAGTGTTGCAGTGCGGTCATGTACCTGGGCAGATTTGAAAAAGACTTATCCGAGTCGCCATAAATAAGTTCAAAGGCACGTTTGCGACCGAGATATGCCTTTCTTTTGGTTATAGTACAACCATACTCCTGGTGGACGGCTGTAATACACTCTTTAATGTTGAACCTAATGGACACTTCCAAATATGGAATCAAGACAAGAGAAATCAAGTCCACATCCAAGTTGAAGTGATTCTCATTGTATGTGTCCATTTCACATCTGTGCTCGCTAATAAATTTACCCACTTTCCACAAACCTGATTTCTTCTTGGTGGCACGCAACATCCAGTGACAACCCATAAAGTCTCTACGGCATACAGCCTTGTATTTCTCCCTAGTTGATTCACTTACCGTTATCTCACGGCACTCTCTTATACTGTAGATTTTTACAGCCCTAATTAGGCGAGCTTTATCGGGGAAATACATGCCCTTTGTCAGAACAGCTGGTCTAGACTCATCCCACATCGTTGACCGAAATTCATCATCATCCTTTGTGAGGGAATCCACGTTCAGGATGCTTGGAAAATTATCAAGGTAGGTAATATTCCGCTCATGAAATGGCACGTGGGACTCGTACACTCTTGGTCTAGCTGGAGGTGGAGGAACATGCTCCATCATCAACTCAGGTTCAACATTCACTTCCTCCTCCTCATCACCCTCATCATGGAAGGGTGTGTCATCCCCAGACTCATCCGCATTGTTGTCATAATCACTATCATCTTCCTGACTCTGCGCATCTGGCAAATCACGAGTTAATACGTCGTCTATGGGCAATCGTGTGAGGTCAGGAGCTTCAAGAAGCTCGTTTTCACTGCACATAAAGAACAAAATGATAAGTTACCCAACTAGCTAAATACTTTAGATATAGCTATATCACTTTACTTACAAGTCGTACTGTCCTGACGTTTCATGATGGATATTTTCTTGTTGGTGATGACTCCCAGATAGACCACCATGGTCCAATACTCCAGAACTACACATATTCCAACTAGGGGCAGGGTCATGACTTGTAAAATTCATATCCGGACGGTACCCCCTATGAAAAATATGAGTGTTAATACAAATCCAATTAAAACATAAATTAATCATCGCTAAAGCGTAGTAAAATTGAAGTTTACCAATCGTCTTGTTGATTATCTAAAGTCAAAAAATTATTTTGTGGCTGCTCATTCGCCGGTGGTGACAAGTTTAAATCAAGGCAAGCTCTTTCATCACCAATCTGTCCGGCAAAAATTGCTCCAGAATAACCACCCAATGACTGGGGGTTATCCGTACTATGCACGCCCTCATTATTGGGAACGTCTTCCACCTTGACGTACATTTCCAATAATTTTATTACAATAAATTCCCTATATTCATCCGGAATCAGCAAAAAATCTCTAAAAGTTTCATCATCCTCGATGTTAAACTCAAAATAATAAGTAAACCCTTGCGGAGTAACTGAATACGGAAATCTACCGGTTATTTTAAGGTTAACCGAACGCCTCCCCTCATTCATTTTTTTACGTAACAACGATACCAATTTATCGTACTCCATAGTAAGCGGCAAAACATGACATTGTGGAGGTGAGCTATACCTCACAGAGTTATTCTCCAACACAACCTCATCCCCCCCCCCCCCCCAAATATAGTGAAACCCTTATTTTTGCCACTTCGGACATTGTAAAAAAATAATTGATAAGAAGAAGAGAGAAGTATGAACATAAGTTTGAAATAAAGTATTGAATGAATTTTTATAAAATTGAAACGCCTTTAAATAAGGCAAGTCCGACGTTGGGGTGTAGAATTTTTCTATGTAAAACGCAGTACAATACTACGTTTTATGTATTGAATTATTGTTATGTCAGTTCATTATTGGTACGCAATTATTTAATGTAAAACACATTATTATACTGCGTTTTACAAATATATCTTAGTAAATCGCAGTATAATACTGCGATTTACAAATTTTTTTTTAAAAGTAAAATGCAGTACTATACTGCGAATTACTTTAACGGCAAAATTTCCGTTAACGTAATTCACAGTATAATACTGCGTTTTACTCATTATGTAACTTTTTTTTAAAGTAGTACGAAAGTGTTTTTTGTCAAAAAAATAATTAAAAAGGTTTCGGACACAACCGTAGATCAACTCTTTTTTCCTATCAGTTGGACATTTAAAATCAAACACGTATGTTTCAACACTTAAAAGTAGTGCTATAATTCGTAGAGCTTTTGCTCATTGGTGGTACAAATTAATGTTTCGTTCACAATTTCTTACGGACGCCAAGAATGCTTGCAGATGGGATGTGAACCGTAAACCCAAACGAAATAAGGCCTTTTCCATTGGCCCATCAACCAAGCCGAACAAGACAAAAGGGGTGATATCACCCAAATTGTGCTCTTGTTGGGATTCCTGCATTTGAATTTAATTGTGAAAATAAATTTTGACAAACTAATTATTGGACAACTTTTCAGAATATAAATTTGGAGAGGAGTCGTGTTGAGTTGTCCCACATTGGAGAGATTTGAGGTCCTTGGTCTCATTATATGGCTTGGACAATTCTCACCTCATAAACTAGCTTTTGGGATTGAGCTAGACCCAAGGTCCATTCTTATCAAGTCTTGTGTTCGGATTTGTTTTTGTGAAACATTTTAGAAGAACATTAGCGTTAATTAGTTTTAAAGAATATCTTGATGTAATTTAATTTTGATTTATAAAAAGTACTACTAGTATTCAATTTGATTCTCGAAAATCCATATATGCATGTTTAATCTTAACGTCACTGGTGTTGATTTAAACAGTTTTCACATAATTTTCTAAATCAAATGTGCTGGAAATAAACCCCACAGTAATAATATTCACGATAATAAAAACGAAATAATAACGTAACATAGAGATACGATAATTAACAAGAATAAAAGAGTGACAATGACATCAAAATTTTTATGTGGAAAACTCTTCTGAAAAAGGAAAAAAGCCACGACCCCGAGAGGACCAACTGATATCACTATAACATGAAATTTTATACTTTTAGGTTCGAGTAGCATACTCTAAAGACACTACAACACTCAAAAGAAATAACCCTCTTTTGATATTCCCACCTCACTATAATATCATTCACACTCTTTATTTTCCTCACAAATTATTTTCAAACACCCTGTCTGTGATGCCTCACTGTAACGACCCGACCGGTCGTTTTGAGCTTTTGCACTTTGATCGCCAGTTCTCGGGCATGACTTGCGCCGCATGATGTATTATGACTGATGTAAATCGTTGATTTTTGGTTTTCACGGAAATCGGTATGAATTTGAAAGAACAGCCTCAGTTGGAAGCTTTGAATTTGAAAGGTTTGACCAAAAGTTGACTTATTTGTATATGAGCTCGGATCGGAAATTTTATGATTTGGTTAGCTTTGTTGGGTGATTTATGACTTAGAAGCGTGATCAGAGTTGGTTTTGGAGGTCCGGTGTAGAATTAGGCTTGAATTGGCGAAGTTAGTATTTTGGCGAATTCCGGTTGATAGGTGAGATTTCGATCCGAGGGTCGGAATGGAATTCCGAGAGTTGTTGTAGCTTCGTTATGTCATTTGTGATGTGTGTGCAGAATTTCAGGTCATTCGGACGTGGTTTGATTAGGTTTTTGATCGAAAGCGTATTTCGGAAGTTTTTAGAAAACTTAGGCTTGAATTCGATGTGAATTGATGGATTTGGTGTTGTTTGAGGTGTTTTGATGATTGGAACAAGTTTGAATGAGGTTTTAGGATGTGTTGGTACTTTTGGTTGGGGTCCCGGGGGCCTCGGGTGGTCAATCGGACCATTTTCTATGTTGAGAAGTTGCAGAAATTTCAACAGTTGTTGCAGATAATTTTAGCCTTCGCAATCGCGTGAGGTCCACCGCGATCGCGTAGAAGGAATGTGGGTTGGCCTGAGTTCGGCCTTCGCGTTCGCGTTTGAGGTCTCGCGTTCGCGGAGGGCCTTGACCTTGTGCTTCGCGTTCGCATCCAGTGGTTCGCGTTCGCGTATAAGTCTTTGAGGGTCCAGTGGATTTATTCTTCGCATTCGCATCATCTAGTTTGCGTTTGCATAGGTTTGGAAAGTAAGGCATCGCGTTCGCATAGTGCATTTGGGAGTCTTGGAATTTTTGCTCTTCGCGATCGCGAGGCTTGGGCCACGATCGCGATGAAGGAAGTTCAGAGCTAGGCAGAAAGTTTATAAAACATTTCATCCGCGATTTTGAGCCATTATTCCTCCATAGCTGAGTATTTTGAGAGCTCTTTGAGGGAAATTGAAGAGGGATTCATGGAGAATTGATTGGAGGTAAGATTTTTGAACCTAAAACGTGATTCTATTATGAAATTTACCTAGAAATTCATGGAAAAAGGCTAAAAATGGAACAACTAGGGCTTGGGATTTTGAAACTTTTAAATTGGGATTTGAAGGACCATTTGAGGTCGGATTTGAGAACTTTTAATATGTATGAACTTGTGGAAGGATAAGGAACCCGTTGATGTAAAAACTTTTGAGTTTCGAGAAGTGGGCTTGGGGCTCGGGTTTTGGTAATTTCGGGATTTGTGCCCGTTATTGATTGTTTTCGCTTGGGCTTTGTTCCCTTAGCATATTGTGATGTATTCGTTCTGATTTTGGATAGATTCGATGCGCGTGGGGGCCAATTTGAGGGGCAAAGGCGTCGCGAGCTAGAGATTTCGCCGGTTCGAGGTGAGTAATGATTGTAAATAACATCCTGAGGGTTTGAAAACCCGAATTCGCACATCGTACTGCTATATTGAGGTGAGACACGCGCTTTATGATGAGTGTAGGGTCATTTACTATTGGGGATTGTGACTTGGTCCGTCCCGATTGATGCTTTTATCGCGTATTTGATTGAAACTTATTTGTTATCATCATTATTTGGACTGATTGCCATATTTGGGCTTCGAGCCAATTATTTGAACTCTCTGGGGATTTTTATCACTATTTCCTCACTGTTTTGACCTACTACTTGAACTCAGTCGTATTATTTTCCACCGTTTTACAACTCAGCCACTTTTACTCGATTTTGAAACTAAAATGATATAGTAAATGATGTTTTGGACTGAGAACTACTGTTTTTACTAATGCCTGAGGGGCTTATGTGATTTCTGGACTGAGTATGGCCGAGGGCCAGATGTGAGGATACTAAGGGATCGGGCTGCGCGCCGCATCAGTGTTATACTGATACTGATATGAGGTCGAGGGCCTAGATTTTGATGCCACGATATGGCTTGATATTGCGCTTGGGCCGTAAGGGGCCCCTCCCAGAGTCTGCACACCCCCAATGAGCGCGGTCGACGAGATATATGGATTGGACTGCATGCCGCAGCGATATATGGATCGGGCTGCACGCCGCAGCGGTGCTGGCCCTTTTCTATGTGTTTACTTTATTTCATTTGTCTGCCATTATCTGTTGTTTGTGCTACTTCATGTTATATCTATCTGATTGTCTGGCATTATCTGTTAATTGAGTGTTGTGCCCGAGGGGCGGATTTCCGTGCTTATTTGCACTATTTGTTTTGCACTCATTTGCGTAACCGTTGAAAAAGTCATTTTTAAAAGAGGTTTAAACTGAGCTAAGATGTTTTTCCAAGGATTTCACAGTTTCACTACTTTTACTCAAAGGGTTTTAGACTGCTCTATACAGCATGATTGTTTGTTTTACATGATTTCTTACTGCTCAGTTATTATTTAACTTTATTACTCACTGAGTTGGAGTACTCACTTTACTCCCTGCACCTCGTATGAAGATGCAGGTATTTGTTCATCCGGTAGCGGGTTTTGAGCTGGTTGGAGGCAAAGTTATCGGAGTTTAGTGAGGTGACTGCCAGCGTTCGCAGCACCACATTTCTTCTTTTTGTTTATCAGTCCTATTTTATATGTTTCAGGCCTTGCAGTTGTATTTATACTCTAATAGATGCTCGTGACTTGTGACACCCCGGTTTGGGTTGTATTTGGGTTGTATTCCGCACTTAATAAAGAAATTTTTTGTTTAGACTGTGGTTATTTAATTATGCTAAAATTGTTTATTAATATTAACTATTCTGAAAAGGTGAAATAAGTTGGTTGGCTGGCCTTGTCTTCACGAGAGGCGCCATCATGATCGGATCAGGGTCTGGGTCGTGACACTCACTCTTTCTGTCAACATGTAGTTAATGTAATTACAATTGGGAGAATGCCCTCCTTTTATAAGTCAAAAGATCCGTGGGTTCAAAGTATTCTACAGGAGCAATTTGATTCTCCTCTGCATCTTTCCAAACTTGGTTACCAAGTATAAAATTTCAACCAAGTATTATTATATGGGCACATGCCTATATTGATGGGATGGACCCCCATCCCCCTTCAATCCCACTACCCGAAGGAGCTAACACCGGGGCTGCTAGTTTGAGTGCATGCTGGCAAGTTCTTTACATAGCTTGAACTTGTCTCTTGGTACTACCTTGGTCAGCATATCTGAAGGATTCTCACTTGTATGGATCTTCTTGACCTGCATTGATCTATCCTCTATCTTTTCTCAATTCCAGTAATATCTCACGTTGATTTGCTCCGTCCTTGTATGATACATGGTGTTTTCACGCAAGTCTATTGCATGTGACTGTCACAATAGACTACATACTCCTTTTGATGCATCTAAGCTCTTGAAGGAACCATTTCAGCCATACCATCCCTTTGCCAGCTTCAGTAGCGGCAATATACTCTGCTTCATTTGTAAAGAGTGCAAAACACTTCTGCAACTTCAACTGCCATGATATAGCTCCCCCTGAAAATATGAACATGTATCCAGTATTAGATTCAAGATTATTAAGATCAACTGCCATATCAGCATCCGTGTAACCCTTCAAGATTGGAATAGATCCTCCAAAACAGAAACAGTCTTCAGAGGTACCTCTCAGGTACCTGAGTATTCACTTGACTGCTTCCTAGTATTTTTTTAAGGATTTTCAATGAACCTGCTAACAACACCAACTACAAAAGCAATATCTGGTTAGGTGCAATTATTGCATACATCAAGCTTCCGACTGCTGAAGAATAAGGAACTCTAGCCATGTTTCCTTTTTGCTCTATTGTTGTAGGAAACATCTTCTTGCTCAACTTCAGATAACTAGCAAGAGGTGTGCTGACTGGCTTAACACTTTTTATGTTGAAGCGTTCCAGTACACGTTCAATGTATTATTCCTGAGATAGCCACAACAATCTGCTTGTTCTATCCCGAATAATCTTTATTCTCGGAATTTGTTGTGATGGACCCAAATCATTCATATCAATTGACTTAGACAAATCTTCATTCGTCTTTGCAATCAGCTCCTTGTCTTGTCCTGCAATTAACATGTCATCCACAAATAATAAACTATTAAAGTTGTTGCCATAATTTTTTTTGAAGTATACACAGAGATTAGAATAGGTCATTGTGTAGGTTTGACTTTTCATGAATGAGTCAAACTTCATGTATCGGTGCCTTGGTGCCTACTTCAACCCATAAAGGCTCTTATTCAATTTGCACACCATGTGTTTCTTTTTAGCTACTTTAAATCCTTCTGGCTGCTCCATATATATCTCCTCTTCCATATCTCCATGAAGAAATGCAGTTTTCACATCTAACTTCTTCACTTTAAGACCTAAGCTAGCTGCTGAGCTCAAGATTGTTCGAATAGAAGTCATTTTGACAACATGTAAAAATATTTTGTCAAAATCAATACCTTTCTTCTCTTCGAAGCCTTTAACTACCAATCGAGCTTTGTATCTGACTAGCTTGCTATTTCCATATTTCTTGAGTTTAAAGACCCATTTACATTTGAGTGGTATTTTACCCTTTGGAAGTTCAACCAGCTTGTATGTTCCATTTCTTTTGTAGATCTTCCATATCTTCTTGCATAGATTTCATCCAATGGTTCTTTTCTGGATGGGACAACACCTCCTTATGACTTTCTGGCTCCCCCTCATCACTGATGAGGACATACCCCGTGGAAGGGTACATGCATGACTCTATCCTTAACCTATCTGATCTCCTTAAAAGTTGAGGTTGTTCTTCCTCCTGAGTAGGGTACTCCACTTGCTCGACGTCATCATCAAGTTGCCCTCAGCTCAACAACCTTATTAAGTTGCTTCCCTTGATCGGCAATCTCGTCGGTCGTACTTTATGCACTTGTGGTATAGTTAGAAGTAGAAGGAATGGTAACAAGCTTAGTTACTATACCATTCTTTTTCTTGACCTTCTCTGACATGTTATCAGCAGTTCCAACTTCACTTTCTCGAAAGACTACATCTCTACTTTTGATGACCTTCTGTAATGACCTGGCCGGTTGTTTCGAGAGTTAGAGCCCCGATCCCCTATTAATTACTTTCCCCATATTTATTTCTGCTATTTTGATTTGTCGGGATGATTCGTTTTGAGTTTCAGAATATTTTGGGACACTTAGTCCATAAATGAGAGCTTAAACCTTAGGATCTGGACTGTAGTTGGAATAATGGGAAGACAACTCCGGAATGGAATTTCATCGGTTTCGTTAGCTCCGTTGAGTGATTTTGGGCTTAGGGGCATGCCCGGATTGTATTTTGGAGATCCGTAGCTTATTTAGGGTTGAAATGCCGAAAGTTGAATTTTTGGAGTTTTCGGACTGATAGTGAAATTTTGATATCGGGGTCGGAATCCTATTCCGGAAGTTGAAATAGGTCCGTAGTGTTGAATACGACTTGTGTGCAAAATTTGGAGTCAATCAGACGTGGTTTGGTTGGTTTCGGCATCGGTTGTAGGATTTTGAAATTTCAAGTTCATTAAGTTTGATTTGGAGGGTGATTCGTGATCTTAGCGTTGTTTGGTGTGATTTGTGGGCTCGACTAAGTTTGTATTGTGTTTTAGGATTGGTTGGTATGTTTGGTTGAGGTCCCGAGGGCCTCGGGTGTGTTTCAGATGCTCAACGGGTCATTTTTGGACTTAAAAGTATAGCAGATTTGCTGGTTTTCCTGGTGCAGACAATTGGTCTTCACGTTCGCGAAGGGGAGATCGCGTTCGTGAAGGCTGGCCAGTGGAAGCATAGCGAACGCACAGAGTTGAGCGCCTTCACGAAGAGGAAAGGTAGAGCAGCTGGGGACCCTAGGAAGTTGCTCTACGCATTTGCGGGTAAGGGGGCGCGCTCGGGAAGGTCCTGGCAGCTGAAGCTACGCGTTCACGAGTGGACCCTCGCTTTTGCGAAGGAGGAAATTTGGCCAGTGGATTTTTGTGCATCACGTTCGCAATAGTGGGCTCGTGTTCACAAAGAAGAACGTATCTGGGCAGAATTTAAATTCCAAAATCGAGGGTTTGAGTTCATAACTCAAAAATTGGATTGAGAGCTCGGTAGGAGGCAAAATTTGGAGAGATTTTCGGAGGAAGTTTTTAGGTAATGATTCTTAACTACTTTTTGATTATATCTCATTAATCTAAACATGAATTCATCATCTAATTTCGGATTTTGGTTGAAAAATTGGGAAAATTGAGAAAAAGTTCTAGGCCTAATTTTGGAATTTTGATCGAGATTTTGGTATCGGATTTGAGTGAAATTGATATGGTTAGACTCGTGAGTGAATGAGTGTTCATAATTTGTGACCTTTACCTGATTCTGAGACGTGGTCCCGGGGAGGATTTTTGGGCGTTTTTCTATTTTCTTGCCTTAGCTTCGATTTTATTAGCTAAATTTGTTGTTTGCAGTTATATTTACATTATGATATTAATTTGATTAGATTTGGGCTACCCGAAGTTGGATACTCGTGGCAAGAGCGTGATATCAGATTGATTTTGAGCTGGTTCGAGGTAAGTGGCTTGCCTAACTTTGTGTGGGGGAACTCTCCTTAGGATTTTGGTACTGTTGTTATATAAATGCTGTGTATGTGAGGTGACGAGTGCGTACATGTGCTAATTGTTGAAAACTCCCGTTTTCATTAATTATATATCTATGTTTTCTTTTAGCTGAGCAACACTAGTGTATGAAGCCTCTTGTTTAGTTTAGGAAAGCATACTTATGTGACTTAACTGCCTTACCTACTTTAACTGCTTACTTGGATTTTGTGTGGCATGTTTAGATTAGAAATGTCCTGTTTTCCCAATACGAACTTGAATAGAAATTGTAGAATTCTTTCTTGAGACTGTTGTGTATTTACTTTGGGACTACGGATTGGTATTCCGGGAGATCCCCCTGCATATTTATTTTGTGACAATGGATCGGTATTTCGGGAGATCCCCTTGCATATTTACGATTTGGACTACGGAACGATATCCTGGGAGATCCTCCGCACATTTACGTTGGGGACTACGGGATGCTATCCTGGGAGATCCCCTGTTGCTATCTCTGTGTATTAAGTTATTTTTTTTCTGTGATTTCATCCTTATTGACTGTTAGCATTTAATTATACTATCTCATTTCACATCACACACACACACACACACACACACACACACACACACACACACACATATATATATATATATATATATATATATATATATATATATATATATATATATATATATATATATATATATAACTAGTAGGGCCCTGACCGGATCTAGTCACTACTCGACTGAGGTTAGGCTTGACACTTACTGGGTACAGTTGTGGTGTACTCATGCTCTTTCCTGCAGATGTTTTTCTTGTGCAGATCCAGATTCTTCTGCTCAGTCATACTATCCATGAGGCGAGGCGATTCAGAGACTTCAAGGTGTATCTGCCGCTCTGCAAACCTAGAAGTCCTTCTCTATTCTCCCTTCAGTTATAGGCTTTTCCCTGTATTTCCTTTGTTGTTAGATTTCTGGATTTAGAAACCTTATGTATTTTTCTTAGCTTGTGATTCATGAGATTCCGAGTTTTGGGAGTGTTATTATTGGTCGAGAGTGTAATTATTGTGTATGCCGAGCGACATTTTAAACACTTTATCTATATTTACCTGTTGGATGGCTAGTTTGTACTTTTAATTTTCCTTTTTTTTTGTAAATTGTTAGGCTTACCTACTAGTAGAGACTAGGTGCCGTCACGACAGTTCACGGAGGGAGAACTCGGGTCGTGACAAGTTGGTATCATAGCTCTAGGTTCATAGGAGTCATAAATCAGAAGCCGGTTTATTAGAGTCTCGCGGATCGGTACAGAGACGTCTATACTTATCTTCGTGGGGCTATGTAACTGTGAGGAAAATTCCACTTCATTTGATTTCCTTGTCATGCGAGATTTTTGATATTAAAACTCTAAAACTCTGTTTTCTATTTTCTCACAGATGGTGAGGACACATGCTACTGGAGATGAACAGGCACCCACGCCCCCTGCTAGAGCCGCCAGAGGCCGGGGCTGGGGTAGAGGCCGAGGACGCGCACGTGGTACAGCCAGAGCACCAGCGCGAGCTGCCACAGAGAAGCCACCAGCAGCTCCACCCGGATCCCAAGCTCCTGATACACCTACTACTACTACTACTCCAGCTCTTCAGGAGACTCTTGCACGGTTCATGAGCATGTACACCACTCTAGCTCAGGCAAGGTTGATTCCCCTTGCTGTAGCCACATCTCAGGCCGGGGGAGGAGTACAGACTCCCGTCACCCGCACTCTAGAGCAGCGGGTTAAGATTGATCAGATCCCAGAGGTTATACCGGTACCGCCTGTAGCCCCAGTTCAGCCCGAGGATAGGGCAACAGCTTCAGAGGATGAGCAGCGGAGGCTTGAGAGGTTCAAGAAGTACAAGCCTCCTACATTCAATGGTCTAGCATCAGATGATGCCCTGAGATTTCTGGAGGAGTGCTACCGTATCCTCCGCACTATGGTTATATAGGGATCGAGTGGGGTTTCTTTCACTACCTTCTAGCTTCGAGGAGCAGCCTATTAGTGGTGGCGTACTTTTGAGTTGAAGAGTCCGGTTGAGGGAGCTTCCCTTACATGGACCTAGTTTTCAGATATGTTCTTGAGGGAGTATGTTCCTCAGAGCCTCAAGGATGCATGGCGCGCAGAGTTTGAGCATTTGCGCCAGGGTACTATGACTGTTTCAGAGTATGATGTCCGTTTCACCGACTTGGCTAGACATGCACCGACCTTGGTTTCTACAGTTCGTGAGAGAGTTTGTCGGTTTATTAAAGGACTCATTCCCAACATCAGGTGTAGCATGGCCCGAGAGTTGGAAATGGATGTTACTTATCAGCAGGTGGTGAGCATTGCTAGGAGAGTAGAGGGCATGCTTTCTCGGGATAGAGAGGAGAGAGAGGCTAAGAGGTCTCGAGAGTCGGGCCATTATTCTGGTGCCCGTGCTCCAGCTGCAATTCGTCATGGTAGGGGTTATATAACTCGCCCCGTTCATTCAGTTCTTCCAGCAGCCAGTGGTATTCCAGCTCCTCCTAGACCTCAGGAGCATTATTATGCACCTCCAGTATCGAGTGCGCCCCCTGCACGGGGTGCTTTCAGTGATCAGTCCAGCAGACTTGGCCCGAGCCAGTTACAGCCGCCACGCCCTCCCAGAGCTTGTTTTGAGTGTGGCGACACCTGC
The DNA here is from genome assembly GCF_000393655.2 of Nicotiana sylvestris. Classification (NCBI taxonomy): domain Eukaryota; kingdom Viridiplantae; phylum Streptophyta; class Magnoliopsida; order Solanales; family Solanaceae; genus Nicotiana; species Nicotiana sylvestris. The sequence goes on from NC_091064.1 coordinate 111,340,884, forward strand.
CATATGGTAAGGGATTTCCCTAAACTTAGGAGGGGTGTACCTCCAAAGCCTTATCAGCCACAAGGTGCTCCACCAGGTCCCCAGGCTATGATTACAGCACCAGCTGCCACCCTACCTGCTCAACCAACCCGAGGTAGAGGTCGGGATAGTAGGGGTCATCCTAGAGGGGGAGTTTAAGCCAGATACTATGCCCTTCCTGCCCGTACTGAGGCTGTCACCTTCGATTCTTTCATCACATGTATTGTTCCGATCTGTCATAAAGATGCATCGGTTCTATTCGATTCAGGCTCCATTTATTCTTATGCGTCTTCTTATTTTGTCCCGCATTTGGGCGTATCTCGAGATTCCTTGAGTTTCCCTATTTATGTTTCTACTCTTGTAGGAGATTCTCTTGTTGTGGACCGCATTTATCGGTCGTGTTTGATTGCTCTTAGTGCTTTTGAGACCAGAGCCAATTTATTATTGCTCAGCATGGTAGATTTTGATGTTATCTTGGGCATGGACTGATTGTCGCTCCACTATGTTATTCTTGATTGTCACGCCAAAACCGTGACTCTGGCTATGCCAGGTGTACCACGAGTAGAGTGGAGGGGTACCTTAGATCATACTCCCTATAGAGTTATTTCATTTCTTAAGGCTCAGCGAATTGTTGAGAAGGGGTGTGACACATATCTAGCCTATGTGAGAGATGTCAGTATTGACACCCCTACAGTTGATTCAGTCCCAGTAGTGAGGGATTTTCCTGATGTGTTTCCAGCTGATCTTTTGGGTATGCCACCCGACAGAGATATTAATTTTGGCATTGATCTGTTGCTGGGCACTCAGCACATTTCTATTCCTCCTTATATTATGGCTCCTCCTAAGTTGAAGGAGCAGTTACAGGAATTTCTTGATAAGGGCTTTATTCGGCCCAGTGTGTCACCCTGGGGTGCTCCTATCCTGTTTGTGAAGAAAAAGGATGGTTCTATGCGTATGTGCATCGATTATTGCCAGTTGAACAAAGTTACAGTGAAGAACCGGTATCCTTTGCCTCGTATTGATGACCTGTTTGATCAGTTACATGGTGCTCGAGTGTTTTCTAAGATTGACTTGCATTCAGGTTATCATCAGTTGAAGATTCGGGAGCCAGATATCCCAAAGACTACTTTTAAGACTCGGTATGATCATTACGAGTTCCTTGTTATGTCATTTGGGCTGACAAATGCCCTAACAACATTTATGCATTTGATGCACAGTGTATTCCGACCACACTTGACTCATTCATCATTGTTTTTATTGATGACATTCTGGTATACTCCCGTAGTCGGGAAGATCATGAGCAGCACCTGAGGACAGTGCTTTAGACTTTGAGAGAAAACAAATTATATGCAAAGTTCTCGAAATGTGAGTTCTGGTTGGATTTTGTGGCATTCTTGGGTCACGTGGTATCGAGTGAAGGGATCAAGGTGGATTCGAAGAAAGTGGAAGCAGTGCAGAGTTAGCCCAGACCATCCTCAGCTACAGAGATCCGTAGTTTTCTTGGCTTGGCGGCTTACTACCGTTGATTTGTTGAGGGATTTTCATCTATTGTAGTACCTATGACCAGGCTGACCCAGAAGGGTGCTCCGTTCAGGTGGACGGAAGAGTGTGAGGAGAGTTTTCAAAAGCTCAAGACATCTTTGACTACAGCCCTAGTATTGATATTGCCTACAGGTTCGGGGTCTTACACCGTCTATTGTGATGCCTCTAGGATTGGCCTTGGGGTGGTATTGATGCATGACGGTAGGGTGATTGCCTATGCGTCCCGATAACTGAAAGTGCATATGAATAATTATCATGTCCATGATCTCGAGTTAGCTGCTATTGTCCACGCCTTGAAGATCTGGCGTCATTATTTGTACGGTGTTCCTTGTGAGATCTACACTGAACACCGGAGTTTGTAGCATCTATTCAAGCAGAAGACCTTAATTTGTGTCAGAGGAGGTGGTTAGAGTTGCTTAAGGATTATGACATCACTATATTGTACCATCCGGGAAAGCCCAATGTGGTGGCCGATGCTTTGAGTCACCGAGCATAGAGTTTGGGAAGTTTGGCTTATTTACCAGCAGCAGAGAGGCCCATGGCGATGGATGTTCAGGCCCTTGCCAGTCAGTTTGTGAGGTTGGATATTTCGGAGCCTAGTCAGGTCCTAGCTTGTGTGGTTTCTCGGTCTTCCTTGTTTGATCGTATAAGAGAGCGTCAGTATGATGACCCATATTTGCTTGTCCTTAAGGACAAGGTTTTGCATGGTGATGCCAGAGATGTGACCATTGGTGATGATGAGGTATTGAAGATGCAGGGTCAGGTATGTGTACCCAATGTTGATGGGCTTCGGGAGTTGATTCTAGAAGAGGCCCACAGTTCGCGGTATTCCATCCATCTGGGTACCGCGAAGATGTTCCAAGATTTGAGGCAGCACTATTGGTGGAGGCGGATGAAGAAAGAGATAGTTGGATTTGTATCTTGGTTCCTCAATTGTCAGCAGGTGAAGTATGAGCACCAGAGACCGGGTGGCTTGCTTTAACATATAGAGATTCCGAAGTGGAAGTGGGAGCGGATCACCATGGACTTTGTAGTTGGACTTCCACGGACTTTGAGGAAGTTCGATGCCATTTGGGTGATTGTGGATCAGCTGACCACATCCGCACATTTTATTCCTGTGTGTACCACCTATTTTTCGGAGCGGTTGACAGAGATTTATATCCGGGAGATTGTCCGTCTGCATGGTATTCCAGTTTCCATCATTTCAGATAGAGGTACTCAGTTAACATCACAGTTCTGGACAGTCGTACAGCATGAGTTGGGTACTCGGGTGGAGTTGAGCACATCATTTCACCCCCATACGGACGGATAGTCTGAGCACACTATTCAGATTCTTGAGGATATGCTCTGTGCGTGTGTGATGGAGTTTTGAGGTTCTTGGGATCTGTTCTTGCCACTAGCGGAGTTTGCCTACAACAACAATTATTAGTCCAGCATTCAGATGGAACCGTATGAGGCTCTGTATGGTAGGAGGTGTAGGTTCCCGGTGGGTTGGTTCGAGCCGAGCGAGGCCAGATTATTGGGCACAAACTTGGTTCAGGATGCCTTGGAGAAGGTTAAGGTAATTCAAGATAGACTTCGCACAGCCCAGTCTAGACAGAAGAGTTATGCAGACTGGAAGGTTTGTGATGTTTCCTATATGGTTGGAGAGCGGGTCTTGGTTCGGGTTTCGCCTATGAAGGGCATTATGAGATTTGGGAAGAAGGGGAAACTGAGTCCGAGGTTTATTGGTCCCTTTGAGGTATTGCAGCGTGTTGGTGAGGTTACTTATGAGCTTGCCTTACCTCCCAGCTTGGTAGGAGTTCATCCAGTATTTCATGTTTCGATGCTCCGGAGGTATTAGGGTGATCCGTCGCACGTGTTGGATTTCAGTTCAGTCTAGCTGGACAAGGATCTATCTTATGTTGAGGAGCCAGCGGCTATATTGGACAGGCAAGTTCGAAAGCTGAGATCAAATAGTATTGCATCAGTAAAGGTTCTTGGCGGGGTTAGCCGGTCAATGAGGTCACTTGGGAGACCGAGCAGGATATGCGCAGCTGTTATCCTCATCTTTTCACCACTTCAGGTATATGTCTATGCTCGTTCGAGGACGAACGAATGTTTTAAGAGGGGGAGGATATAATGACCCGGCCGGTCATTTCGAGAGTTAGAGACCCTATCCATATTAACTGCTTTCCCCGTGTTTATTTCTGCTATTTTGATTTGTCGGGATGAATCATTTTGAGTTTCAGAGTGTTTTGGGACACTTAGTTCCTAAATGAGAGCTTAAGCCTTGATTTGGACCGTAGTCAGAACAGTGTGAAGACGGCTCCGGAATGGAATTCCGTTGGTTTCGTTAGCTCCGTTAAGTGATTTTGGGCATAGGAGCGTGTCCGGATTGCGTTTTGGATGTCCGTAGCTTATTTAGGCTTGAAATGCTGAAAGTTGAATTTTTGGAGTTTTCAGACCGATAGTGAAATTTTGATATCGGGGTCGGAATTCGATTCCAAAAGTTGCAATAGGTCCGTAGTGTTGAATATGATTTTTGTTCAAAATTTGGGTCAATCGGACGTGGTTTGGTTGGTTTCGGCATCGGTTGTAGGATTTTGAAATTTCAAGTTCATTAAGTTTGATTTGGAGGGTGATTCGTGATTTTAGTAGTGTTTGGTTTGATTTGAGGGATCGACTAAGTTCGTATGGTGTTTTAGGATTGGTTAGTATGTTTGGTTGAGGTCCCGGGGGACTCGGGTGTGTTTCGGATGCTCAACGGGTCATTTTTGGACTTAGAAGTATAGCATATTTGCTGGTTTTTCTGTTGCAGACAATTGGTCTTCGCGTTCACGAAAGGGAGATCGCGTTTGCGAAGACTGGCCAGTGGAAGCATCGCGAACGCGAGGAGCTAAGCGCGTTCACGAAGAGGAAAGGCAGAGAAGTTGGGGACCCTAGGAAGTTGCTCTACGCGTTCGTGGGTAAGGGTTCACGTTCACGAAGGTCCTAGCAGCTAAAGCTACGCGTTCGCGAGTGGACCCTCGCGTTCGCGAAAGAGAAAAATTTGGCCAGTGGATTTTTGTGCATCGCGTTCGCGATAGTGGGCTCGCGTTCGCGAAGAAGAACGCATCTGGGCAGAATTTAAATTCCAAAATCGAGGGTTTGAGTTCATAACTCAAAAATTGGATTGAGAGCTTGGTAGGAGGCGAAATTTGGAGAGATTTTTAGAGGAAGTTTTTGGTTAATGATTCCTAACTCCTTTTTGATTATATCCCATTAATCTAAAAATGAAGTCATCAACTAATTTCGGATTTTGGGTGAAAAATTGGGGAAAATTGAGAAAAAGTTCTCAGGCCTAATTTTGGGATTTTGATCGAGATTTTGGTATCAGATTTGAGTGAAATTGATATGGTTAAACTCGTGAGTGAATTAGTGTTCATAATTTATGACTTTTACCCCATTCCGAGATGTGGGCCCTAGGAGGATTTTTGGGTGTTTTTCTATTTTCTTGCCTTAGCTTCAATTTTTAGCTAAATTAATTGTTTGTAGTTGTTTACGTTATGATATTAATTTGATTAGATTTGGGCCACCCGAAGTTGGATACTCGTGTCAAGAGCGTGACATCAGATTGATTTTGAGCTGATTCGAGGTATGTGGCTTGCCTAACCTTGTGTGGGGGGACTCCCCTTAGGATTTTGGTACTGTTGTTATATGAATGCTGTGTACGTGAGGTGACGAGTGCGTACATGTGCTAATTGTTGAAAAACCCCGTTTTCATTAATTAAATATCTATGTTTTCTTTTAAGTGAGCAACACTAGTATATGAAGACTCCTGTTTAGCTTAGGAAAGCATGCTTATGTGACTTAACTGTTTTACCTGCTTTGACTGCTTACTTGGATTTTGTGTAGCCTGTTTAGATTAGAAATTTCCTGTTTTCCCCATACGAACTTAAATAGAAATTGTAGAATTCTTTCTTGAGACTGTTGTGTATTTACTTTAGGACTACATATCGGTATTCCGGGAGATCCCCCTGCATGTTTATTTTGGGACTATGGATCGGTATTCTTGGAGATTCCCCTGCATATTTACGATTTGGACTACGAGACGATACCCCGGGAGATCCTCCACACATTTACGTTTGGGACTACGGGACGCTATCCTGGGATATCCCCTATTTCTATCTCTGTGTATTGGTTATTTCTTTTTGAGATTTCATCTTTAGTGACTGTTATCATTTAATTATACTGTCTCATTTCACATTTTTATATATATATATATATATATAACTTTTAGGGACCTGAGCTGATCTCGTCACTACTCGATCGAGGTTACGCTTGGCACTTAATGTGTACCGCTGTGGTGTACTCATTGCCCTTTCCTGCATATGTTTTTCGTGTACAGATCCATGTCCTTCTACTCAGCCATACTATCCGTGAGGCGAGATGATTCAGAAACTTCAAGGTATATCTGCCGCGTCCGTAGACCTAGATTTCCCTCTCTATTCTCCCTTCAGTTATAGGCTTTTCCCTGTATTTCCTTTGTTGTTAGACTTCTGGAGTTAGAAACCTTATGTATTTTTCATAGCTTGTAATTCATGAGATTTCGGGTTTTGGGAGTGTTATTATTGGTCGAGAGTGTAATTATTGTGTATGCCGAGTGACATTTTAAACAATTTTATCTATATTTACCTGTTGGATGGCTAGTTTGTACTTTTAATTTTCCTTTTTCCGCAAATTGTTAGGCTTACCTAGTAGTAGAGACTAGGTACCGTCACGACAGTTCACGGAGGGAGAACTCAGGTCGTGACACCTTCTTCTTTACAAAACCCCACAAACTGTATCCAAGCTCTTCATCTCCCTATCCGATGAATATGTAGGGAATGGATTTATCATCCAGTTTTGTTTTCTGCTCCTTTGGTACATGTGCAAAATCTCTGCAACCGAACACCTTCAGATGTGAATAGGACATCTCCTTGTTGGTCCAAACTCTCTTTGGGATGTCAAATGCCAATGGAACTGATGGACTCTTATTGATCAGGTAATAGACTGTCTAAATTGTTTCACCCCAGAATGACTTAGGAAGTTTAGCCATTCTAAGCATGCTTCTCACCTTCTCAACAATGGTGTGGTTCATCCTTTCGGCTGCGCCATTATGCTGTGGGGTTCCAGGAACTGTCTTTTCATATTTGATTTTATTACTTGAACAGTACTCTTCAAATTCTCTTGAAGTGTACTCACCTCCATTGTCACTTCGGGGATGCTTTAGCTTTTGGCATGTCTCCCTTTCCACTAGAGCATGAAACTTTTGGAAAAACATGAAACAGTTGATCTTTGGTTTTCAAGATATAAACCCATAATTTTCGTGAATTATCATTAATAAAAGTAACAAAATATTTGTTGTCGTCCATCGATTCTATTTCTATTGGACCACAAATACCAAAATATACCAAATCAAGTATATTAAATTCTTTCCGATGATGTCTGAAATGAGACTCTATGTTGCTTACCAAATAAACAATAATCACAAGGTTTTACCATTGTACTTTAGCAAAAGATATGAGTGATTTTATGACAAAAATTTGCAATCCCTTGTCGCTCATATGACCCATTCTTTTTTGCCACAAATCTGCAAAAATCTCGTCTTGTGCTGTGTTTAATTCACCTTAGCATATTTCTGTATTTGTCCTGTACAATGTGCCACGAGCAACTCCCTTTGTATTCACCAATGTTCCCTTGGTAAGTCTCCACTTTTGATTTGAAAAATAGTTCTCGTACCCATCTCAGTCCAAAGCAATTCCCGAGATCAAGTTCATCCAAAATCAGGTACATGCCACACATCTTTTAGAACCGATGTGCATCCGATATTTGTCTCGATACAAATGTCACCAATTCCCGCAATCTTTGAGTAACTTGTGTTACCCATTCTCACAGTGTCGAAATCACTTGCTACATATCTGCAAAAAAGATATCTTACCGGTGTGACATGGTAAGATGTTGTTGTGTCAACCGCCCATTCCAACTTTGGACCTGCCAAGTGCATGCATTCCTCTTCCTCATTTATGAAGAGAACAACATTATCATTATTTTGCACCATGGCAGTTTTGTTGTCGTCATTCTTCTGGCCACTGCTTTCACCTTTGCCCTTCCTCAGATTTGGGCAGTCTCTTTTGAAGTGACCTGATTGATAGCAATTGTAGCAATTTTTGGCTTTTGATTTGGATCAATTCTTGGACTTCTCACGACCTTTGGATTTACCATAATTTCTTAAACTCCTTTAGTAACTCCTGCCACTACCTTCTGTGATGAGAGTTTGTCCTTGATTTTCAGGCTTCTTTCTCATCTTCTCATTGAGTAGAAGAGCCGATATGACATCTTTCAACTCAATGGTTGTCTTACCGTGCAAGATGATTGTCGCCAAATGATCGTACGGAGATGGCAACAAGTTCAAGAGCAAGATAGATTTATCTTCTTCCTCGATCTTTACTCCAAGGTTGGCGAGCTGTGTGATTTGTCCGTTAACACATTTAACTATGACAAAAAAATCGTACCTTCACCCATGTGTAGGGCGTATCAATGCTTCTTCAGGTACAATTTACTTATCAGTGTTTTGGACATATATAGGCTTTCCAACCTTGTCCAAATACCACATGTGGTGTCTTAATCAATGATGTTATTTACCACATCATATGATAAGTGAAACCTGATTGCACTAGCAATCTTTTTTTATCCAAGTCAGCCCAATCCTCAGCATTCAAGGTATCAGGCTTTATGGCATCAACATCTAGTACCTTGTTTAATCCCTGTTGGATGAGTAGATCCCTCATCCTCCTTTGCCATGTTGAGAAACCGTTATCTCCGTTGAATTTTTCTACCTCATACTTTACTCCGGATATTTTTTGTAGTCTAGTACTACCGATCGTGAATAATATTTTTGTGTACAAGAAGAACATGTGCTGTGATACCAGCTGTTAGAAATAACCTCCTACAAAAATAATATTCACGGTAATAAAAGCGGAATAATAACGTAGCACAGATATAGAGTAATTAACAAGAATAAAAGAGTAACAACGATACCACGATTTTTAAATGTAAAACCCTTCTGAATACGGGAAAAAATTATGACTCCTAGAGGAGAAACTGATATTACTATAGCAAGGAATTTTACAGTTATAGGTACGAGTAGAATACTCCAAAGAGCACTACAACACTCAAAAGAAATAATCCTTTTTTGATATTCCCACCTCACTATAATATGGCTCACACTTTTTATTTTCCTCATAGACTATTTTCGAATACCCTGACTGTGATGCCTCACTCTTTGTTTCTTTTTTTCTTTGTTGGTGTGATTATAATTGAGAGAATGCCCTCCTTTTATAAAGCAAAGAGCCGTGGGCTCAAAGTATTCTACATGAGCAATTTGATTCTCCTCCATATCTTTCCAAACTTGGTCACCAAGTATAAATTTTTAGCCAAGTATTATTATATATGCATATGACTATATTGATGGGATGAACCCCACAAGTGTAAAATTCCTTGTTATAGTGATATCAGTTGCTCCTCTGGGGGTTATTCAGAAGGATTTTCCATGACAAAATCTTGGTGTTGTTGTTTCTCTTTTATTCTTGTTGATTACTTTATCTGTGTGCTACATTATTATTTCTCTTTTACTACAGTGAATATTATTTATGTAGGGGGTTAATTCCTAACAACCGATATTAGAGCACAAATTCTGCTCGTTCACATAACTATTATTCACGGTCGGTAGTACTATACTCGGTGAGAAAATATGTCCTGTTTAAAGTACAATATATAAAAATTCCATGGAGAGATTGGTTTCTCAACATGGCAAAGAAGGATGAGAGATATGCTCATCCAACAGGGATTGCACAAGGTACTAGATGTTGATTCTAAGAAGCCCGATACCATGAAAGCTGAGGATTGGGATGACTTGGATGAAAAGGTTGCTAGTGCAATTAGGTTTCACTTATCAGACGATGTGGTAAATAACATCATTGATGAAGACACCGCATATGGAATTTGGACAAGGTTGGAAAGCCTATACATGACCAAAATGCTGACAAATAAATTGTACCTGAAGAAGCAGTTATACGCCCTACAATGGGTGAAGGTACAATTTTTTTTGTCATAGTTAAATGTGTTTAACGGATTAATCACATAGCTCTCCAACCTCAGATTAAAGATCGAGGAAGAAGATAAAGCTATTTTGCTCTTGAACTCATTGCCATCTTCGTACGATAATTTATTAATAACCATCCTACACGATAAGACTACCATTGAATTGAAATATGTCACATCGACTCTTCTACTTAACGAGAAGATGAGAAAGAAGCCTGAAAATCAAGGATAGACTCTCATCACAAAAGGTAGAGGCATGAGTTACAGAAGGAGTTTAAGCAACTATGGTAAACCCGGAGGTCATGTGAAGTCCAAAAACTGATCCAAATTAAAAGTCAGAAATTAATACAATTGTGATCAACCAGGCCACTTAAAAAGAGAGTGCCCAAGTCTAAGGAATAGCAAAGGTGAAAACAGTGGCCACAAGAATGACGACAATACAATCGTCATGGTGCAAAATAATAATAATATTGTTCTCTTCATAAATGATGAAAAGGAATGCATTCACTTGGCAAGTCCATAGTCAGAATGGGTGGTTGACACAACAACATCTTACCATGCCATACCAGTAAGAGATCTTTTTTGTAGATATGTAGCAAGTGATATCGGCATTGTGAGAATGGGTAACACAAGTTACTCAAAGATTGCGGGGATTTGTGACATATGTATCAAGTCAAATGACGGATTCATATTGATTCTAAAGGACGTGCGGCATGTACCTGAATTGCGGATGATCTTGATCTTGGGAATTACTTTGGATCGAGATGGGTACGGAAATATTTTGCAAATCAATAGTGGAGACTCACCAAGGGATCATTGGTGATTGCAAAGGGAGTTTCTTGTAGCACGTTGTACAGGACAAATGCAACAATATGCTATGTAGTTTTGTGGCACAAAAGAATGGGTCATATGAGCGAAAAGGGATTACAGATCCTTGCCAGAAAATCACTCATCTCTTTTTCCAAAGGTACACCGATAAAACCTTGTGATTATTGTTTATTTGGTAAGCTGCATTGAGTCTCATTTCAGACATCGTTTGAATGAAAATTGAATATACTTGATTTGGTATATTCTGATGTTTGTGGTCTAATTGAAATAGAATCTACGGGCAGTGACAAATATTTTGTTACTTTTATTGATGATTCTTCACAAAAATTATGGGTTTATATCTTGAAAACCAAAGATCATGTGTTTCAAGAATTTCCAGAAGTTTCATGTTATAGTGGAAAGGGAGACAGGACAAAAGCTAAAGCGTCATCGTAGTGACAATAGAGGTGAGTACACTTCAAGAAAATTTGAAGAGTACTGTTCTGGCCATGGGATCAGACATGAAAAGACAGTTCCTACAACCAAACAGCACAAAGGCATAGACAAAAGGATGAACCGCACCATTGTTGAGAAGGTGAGAAGCAAGCTTAGAATGGCTAAACTTCCTAAGTCATTCTGGGGTGAAGCAATTAAGACAACCTGTTACCTGATCAATGGGAGTCCATCAGTTCCATTGGCGTTTGGAATCCCAGAGAGAGTTTGGACCAACAAGAAGGTGTCCTACTAGGATCTGAAGGTGTTCGGGTGGAGAGCGTTTGCACATGTGCCAAAGGAGTAGAGAACAAAACTAGATGATAAATCCATTCCTTGCATCTTCATCGAATATGGAGATGTAGAGTTTAGATACAGATTGTGAGATTCTATAAAGAAGAAGGTCATCAGAAGCAGAGATGTAGTCTTCCGAGAAAGTGAAGTTGGAACTGCTGATGATATGTCAGAGAAGGTCAAGAAAAAGAATGGTATAGTCCCTAACATTGTTACAATTCTTTCTACTTCTAACTATCCCACAAGTACAAAAAGTACGACCGACGAGATTGCTGAGCAGAAGAAGCATCCTGATAAGGTTGTTGAGCAGGGGAAGCAACTTGATGATGACACCGAGCAAGTGGAGTACCCTAATTAGGAGGAAGAACAACCTCAACTTCTAAGGAGATCGGGTAGGTCAAGGGTAGAGTAATGCAGGTACCCTTTCATAAGGTTTGTCCTCATCAGTAATGAGGGGGAGATAGAAAGTCATACGGAGGTGCTGTCTCATCCAGAAAAGAACGAATGGATGAAATCCATGCAAGAAGATGGAATCTCTACAGAAAAATGGAACGTACATGCTGGTTGAACTTTCAAAGGGTAAAATACCACTCAAATGCAAATGGGCCTTTAAACTCAAGAAATACAGAAATGGCATGCTGGTCAAATACAAAGCTCGATTGGTGGTTAAAGGCTTCGAATAGAAGAAAGATATTGATTTTGACGAAATTTTCTCACATATTGTCAAATGACTTTTATTCGAACAATCTTGAGCTTAACAACTAGCCTTGATTTTGAAGTGGAGCAGTTGGATGTGAAAACTACATTTCTTCATGGAGATTTGGAAGAGGAGATATATATGGAGCAACTAGAAGGATTTGAAGTAGCTGAAAAGAAATACATTGTGTATATGAAGTTTGACTCATTCATGAAAAGTCAAACCTACACAAAGACTTATTCTGATCTATGTGCATACTTCAAATAATTTTCGGCCAACAATTTTATTATTTTATTGTTGTATGTGGATATGCTGTTAATTGTAGGACAAGACAAGGAGCTGATTGTAAAGTTGAATGGAGATTTGTCCAAGTTATTTGATATGACGAACTTGGGCCCAACACAACAAATTCCAGGAATAAAGATTATTCGGGATAGAACAAGCAGATTGTTGTGGCTATCTTAGGAGAAGTACATTGAACGTGTATTGGAATGCTTCAACATGAAAAGTGCTAATCCAGTCAGCACACCTCTTGCTAGTCATCTGAAGTTAAGCAAGAAGATGTGTCCTACAACAATAGATCAAAAAGGGAACATAGCTAGAGTTCCTTATTTTTCAGTAGTCGGAAGCTTGATGTATGTAATAGTATGCACTAGACCAGATATTGCTCATGCAATTGGTATTGTTAGCAGATTCATTGAAAATCCTATAAAAGAACACTAAGAAGTAGTCAAGTGGATACTTAGGTACTTGAGAGGTAGCTTTGAAGACTATTAGTGTTTTGGAGGATCTGATCCAATCTTGAAGGGTTACATGGATGCCGATATGGCATGTGAACTTGATAATCATAAATTTACTAGTGGATACCTGTTCATATTTTTAGGGGGATCTATATCATCGCAGTAGAAGTTGCAGAAGTGTGTCGCGCTCTTTACAACTAAAGTAGAATATATTGCCGCTACTGAAAATGGCAAAGAGATGGTATGCCTGAAACGGTTCCTTCAAGAGCTTGGATGCATCAAATGGAGTATGTAGTCTATTGTGACAGTTACAGTGAGATAGACCTGAGCAAAAATACCATGTATCATGCAAGGACAAAGCATATCAATGTGAGATATCACTGGATTCAAGAAAAGATCGAGGATGGATCAATGTAGGTCAAGAAGATCCATACAAGTGAGAATCCTTCAGATATGCTGACTAAGGTGGTACCAAGAGACAAGTTCGATCTATGCAAAGAACTTGTCGGCATGCGCTCAACCTAGCAGCCTCGGTGTTACCTCCTTCAGGTAGATGAGACTGGAGGGGGAGATTATGGGATCCATCCCATCAATATAGGCATGTGCCTATATAATAATACTTGGCTAAAATTTTATACTTGGTGAGCAAGTTTGGAAATTTGTGAAGGAGAATCAAATTGCTCATGTAGAATACTTTGAGCCTACGACTCTTTTGCTGTATAAAAGGAGAGAATTCTCTCAATTGTAATTACACCAACAAAGAGAGAAAAAAAAGATTGAGGCATCACAGATGGGGTATTATGGCCCATTATTAGCTCGATATTCTTTACTTTTTGTATGAAAGCGCCGTAACGATTGCAAATTCTCTCTGTAAAATGTATTCTTTGGCAGCAAGTTAACTCCATATATATGTACTTTCAAAAACCTTTCTTCTCGATGAGTGCCAAGTAACCGTGTAAAGTAAACGTCGATTCAAATTATAGTAAAATTATTATTCTCAAGGATTGGCTTTTTAATAAATAAATTAATTGTATAGCTTTTTGAGAAAATACAACAGGTGTGAAAATTGGTTTAATCAAAACAAGTAAATTAAACTTAATTAAGAAATAAGAACAGAAGGAAGGAAGACAAGCTAAATTCACAGGCAGACTGCTTGATTAGCTCTACTCCTTATCCTTCCAGAACAACAATCTCACTTTCCTCATTTGAGAGAACAAATCTCTAAAGTCTTAAAATTACCTCTTAAACGATATTTTTTGCCTTTTTGCTGTCACAATAATCTATGTACTTAGATGGGGTTAGAAACATGATTTCTGAAAAAACGAAGTGACAAGAATGAATCAAACTGGTTACATTTTTTGTTAGAAAAATAAAGATGACATTTTTGGTAGAGAAAATAAAGATCATGTCCTTCATAAATCCATTCATTGAATGCATGATAGGGTAGTTGCAACCCACCTAACCAAGCGAATCCACGTCGAGACATAGGCGGACCCTGGACTTGAGCGTGGGGGTGGGGGTGGGGGTGGGGGTGGGGGTGGGGTGGGGCTAATATCTTTACATATGCCAATTAGTAGTGATAAAGTTCGGCGTGCAACCTTTTCAAAACATAACAAATATGATAACTTATCATCAAAGTACAAACTCCCAGTTGAAATCGACAAATGTTGTTGCATCATCAAAAGTGGTTGTTGAAGAAAAAAAGGAGAGTTGGCATTTTTCTATTTGTAGAGAAAGGAGCTACGCTTTGAGCGCAAGGGGACTTGAGCAAATCCACGTGGAGCGGTGGAGAGATTCGGGTTCACGTGCACCCATATGTCATCATAGACCATATATGGCACTGTTATTTATATCTTAAAAATGTATTTAATGTTGGGTTGTTTTTTAAAGGGTGTGAACGGAAATGGAAGAGACACCTCTTAGATTGCACCTCTTCATCTCACCCTCTTATTGTCTATTAATTTAGAGTCTTGAACTTATTTTTACGCACAGAAAAATCTAAAAATTTCTCCTCTCTTCTCTATATTGTTGCACTATTTTCAAAATAAACATATAAGTGTCAAGTGTGATTTACTCCGTTTGTTGAGTTTGCTGAAGTTCTGTAATTCCGATTGCCAATATTGCAGAATAGTTTTTTTTGTTCCATACTGGGAGGAAGTAATCCATAACCTTGGGCAACAGTGAGGGAAGTAAATTCCTTAAGGACACACAATCAACTAGTGGGCTCAAAAATTATTTTATATTTACATTTAAATGTTTGTGTTTTGACTTAGGTTGAGAAGGTTGTCTGTGATGACCCGATAGGTTATTTTGAGTATTAGCCCTTATTTTTATGTTTCGATACCTCTATTAGCATCATTTGATGTTTCTTGATTTGCATGGGTGGTCCATGTCAGTGTTCGGAAAGTTTTTATGTAAACTTTTGAAGAAAAGTAATTTTAGGCTTAAAATAGAACTAGAGTTGACCACGATCAATATTCTTGGTAAATGACATCGGATCGGTGTTTTGACAATTGCGGATGGTTCGTATGATATTCTTGGACTTGTAACCACGTTTGATTTGGGTTCGAAGTGACCCGAGTGATTTTCGACGCATTATGCGAAAAATTGTGAAAAATGAGTTTCAAGTTGAAAATCATGAGTTTTTAATGATCGATTCTTGTTATTTGATGTTATTTTGATTATTTGAGGTATCGAGCAAGTTTATATAATGTTATTACACTTGTGTGCGTAATCAGTTTGGAGCTAGAGGGGCTCGACTGAGTTTCAGATGTGTTACGAATGAGTTTGAAGATAGCTAGTGTATTGCATTTGCTGGTGTCCAATTGCAGATCTCACACTTGTGAGCCTCGCTTTGCGGTCAAATGATCGCATTTGCGAGCATGGGTTAGGGGCTAGAACTTCTCAATTGCGAATAAGGAGTCGCTTTTGCAAGGGTTGCTGTGTTCGCTTTTGCGACTCTGGCATTGCATTTACGATGCAGTGTAATGTTGGGCAGCTTCACATTTGCAAATCTTGACTCGCATATGCGAAGGGGGTGGCCTTCGCAAAAGAAAAGGTTATGCCGCTTTTGCGACTTCTGTGCACCTGAAGCACTGTTCGGACATCGTATTTGCGGACATCGTATTTGTGAACAAGACATCGCAAATGCTACGTCTGCAATTGGGTAAAGAGAGAAAAATCGAGACTTAGCTCATTTTACACCATTCATCAACACCAAATAATCTAGAGGCAATTTTTGAAGAACCCTTTCTTCCCAAAATCATTGGTAAGCAACTCTAATTCATTTTTTTCTATTTTCCATTACTTTTCATGAGTTTTTAACATCAAATCTAGGATTTTTATCGTAGAAATTAGGATTTGGGTAGAATTTGGGAAATTTGTAAAATTGAGATGTCTACCTCAAATTGAGGTTGAATTTCGAAACAGGTTGAATTTCAAAACAAATTACATAACCGGGCTCGAAGGTGAATAAGTAATCTATTTTGGTCCGGATCACGAATTTTGACCAAGCAAGCTCGGGGTTGACTTTTGTTGACTTTTTCAGTTTTATCAAAGATCGAACATTTATCTTTCGTGAGTAGTTTCTAAAGCTTATTTTGAATTGTGTGATCGATAATTGGCTAGATTCGCTTGGTTTAGAGGTTTGTTCGAAAGGTAAGGTCGTGGTTGGTTGATTGATTTGGTTTCGGAGTGAGGTAAGTGTCGTGTCTCACTTTTATTTGAGAAAATTAAGACTTGTTGGACTATTTATTATGTAAAATTATGTGGGAAAACGACGTATATGCGAGGTGGCGAGTGTATATGCATTATCATGGGTTAAATCATGCGTGTTGGTGTATTTATTTATTATTTTCAATTATTTTATGCCTTCATTTAATACATGTTTTTACTTGTTAAATGCTTTAATTGTTACTTGCCTTTACTTGTTAAATTTATGCAT
The DNA here is from genome assembly GCF_000393655.2 of Nicotiana sylvestris. Taxonomy (NCBI): domain Eukaryota; kingdom Viridiplantae; phylum Streptophyta; class Magnoliopsida; order Solanales; family Solanaceae; genus Nicotiana; species Nicotiana sylvestris. Next base: position 111,357,520 of record NC_091064.1, read on the forward strand.
TTGTCTGTTACATGCCTTAATTGCTAATTATTTCCACGTATCAGTGTCTTTATTTATCGACTATCTTTACTTGCTTATTGACTTTGTGTGTTATTAGGTAGTTACTTTAAGCCGCTTTATGTCCTTGATTGTGCAATTATTTTATTGCATTTTATTCGAATTACGCCGTAGTTATTGTGAACGTTCATTATATTATTATTGTTTGGGATCAACTTGCATACCGCAATGATTATTGATATTATCAAGTCAGATCGGGTTGCGAGCCATAATTGTTGGTGGTATTGTCGTATGGGATCGGGTTGCACGCCGCAACATATATTAATATTATTGTTTAGGATCGGTATGCATGCAACAATATATATATATATATATATATATATATATATATATATATATATATATATATATATATATATATAGAGAGAGAGAGAGAGAGAGAGAGAGAGAGAGATCGGATTGCGCGTCGCAATGGAGGAGACTTGTTATTGATATATAATTGTGGATCGGGTTGCGCACCGCAACAGAGTATGATGTTGTAGCTATTAGCTTGTAGAGTTTATTTTGGTATTGTGATATGAGATTTGTCAATATATTATTTTGGGCCCTCTAGTAGTTGACTTTGGGTCCGTTTATATGAGTTTACTATTTATCTATATTTTTTGTGTTTTGTTGTTATTATTCATACATGTTTATTGTGAGTCTTTTGTCATAGCCTCGTCACTACTTCGTCGAGGTTAGGCTCGACACTTACAGAGTATATGGGATCGGTTGTACTCATGCTATACTTTTGCACTTCTTATGCAGATCCCGGTATTGATCCCAATGGCGTGTAGAGGAGTTTTGCCTGGATCAACTTGCTGAGGAGACTTGATGTAGAGCTGCTATGTATACAGTCCCTAAAGTCCCCGTCTATTCAGTCTTTACTGTTTACTTATATTTCAAATAATTGTATTTCGTTTAGACTTTATGTGTAGAACTCTAGTATGCTCATGTATTCATGACTCCAAATTTCTGGAATATGTTTAGACTGCAATACGTTTGTGTTTATCTCATCTTGTTCAGTTTATTTCAGTTTTGTATTATTAAGGTTATGCTCTTAAATTGCTAAAAATGGTTAATTAATTTGCTAATGCTACCTTGCCTAGCAAGTGGATGTTAGGTTCCATCACGACCCCATAATTGGGATTTCAGGTTGGTCAAGTTGGTATCGGATCACTAGGTTTCTTAGGTCTCACGAGTCATGAGCAAGATTAGTAGAGTCTGAAGGATTGATATGGAGACGTCTGTACATATCTTCTAGTGGCATTAGGAAAAAATCCCTTCTTTCTTTCTTTCTCTATCGTACATCTTTATTCTATCATTGAAGTTTGAACCATTCTATTCTTGATCTCTCGCAGATGGTGAGGACATGCACAACATCCACAGTCAGGCAGGAGCCGAAGCCCTAGGTTGCAGCCACTACTAAGGGTAGGGGTCGGGGCCAAGGTAAGGGCCGAGGCAGAGGTAGAGCTCGGCCTAGAGCACGCGCAACAATGCCTATTTTAGAGCCTCAAATCAAGCAAGAAGAGGCGTCCATGTTCAGACTACACCAGTTGGACCAGCTCAGGTCCTGGAGGGGTTTGTAGCCACTCCCGTACTTTAGGACGCTCTAGTCCGCCTGGTTGGCCTTATAGAGAGTGTGGCCTAGGTTGGAGTATTTCCTATGGAACCAGCTATCTCTCAGGTTGGGGGAGGAGCCCAGACTCCCACTACTCACACTTCAAAGCAAATGGCTCCCATATATCAGACTCCGACAGTTCCAGCAATTGGAGTAGTTCAGCGTGCTATTACTATGCAATCCGGAGAGAGGCCCACTATGTTGTCTGATAGTCTAAAGAGGTTGGATAAGTCCACCAAGCTCTTTCCTATTCATTTCGGTGGTACACTTTCTGAGGACCCACATGATTATTTAGACCGTGACTATGAGGTATTTCACAACATGGGTATTCTAGAGTCCAATGGAGTCAACTTCACAGTGTTTCAGATGACCGGCTCTACCAATAGATGGTGACAAGACTATGTTCGAGGCGGACCATCAGGTTTACCTCCACTCACTTGGGATCAGTTTTCACAGTTATTTTTGGAGAAATTCATTCCTTTTACTCTAAGAGAGGAGTACCATATCCATTTTGAGCGTCTATAGTTGGCTAGCATGATTGTTACCCAGTACAAGACCAGATTTGTGGACCTATCTTGCCATTCCTTTATCTTGATCCCTACTGAGAGGGAGAGGGTGAGGAGATTCATTGATAGCCTTACTTTTGGTATTAGGATACAGATGGCCAATGAGACCGGGGATGATATTTCTTTCCAGCAGGTTGTAGAGATTTCTAGACAAATTGAGTGGATTCGTGGTCAGGGTACGGTATCTCATAAGAGGCCTCATCATATTGGTGGTTTTGGTGGTACATCATCTAGAGGAAGGGGTTCATTTGGTAGAGGCCATCCTCACAGGCCAAGTTAGTCAGCGCTACACGGTAGGGGTGGGCATTCGATACTTCAGTACGATATTTAAGAACTTCGATTCGGTACTTTGGTACTCGATTTATCAACTGTACATACCAAATAACGTACCAAAGTAGTTCGACACAGTTCAGTATTTCTTATTTGGTTCAGTACGGTTTCAATTAATACATTAATGTAATCGTGTCTTTTTAAATACTACTATTTTGTACTTCTATTGTATTGATATTTGAAACCTTTTGGCAACCTCTATTTTTTGCTCTTGAGACTCTCTTTTAGGAAGTTCCAGTTGTTAGAGTTACCATAACAATTACCATAACAAAATAGAGAAGAAAAGAAGAAAAAAAAGAAAAGGAATCATTGACAATAAAAGACTAAGAGAGAGTACAAGCCAAGTAGAGGCCAGAAGTAGAAGAGAAAACCATAAGAAAAACAAAAATAATAAGAGGGTCACGTAGAAGAGAAAGAGCCATTTTGAATATTCGAAGAAAATAAATACAAATATATCAAGAGTAATCTAAAAGCTCCTCACGATGAGTCAATTTTTTATGGGACTATTGATGTGGAATTCAACATCAAGGGAAGCCGCAAGCTTGAGTACTCAGAAGAATTCAGGTATTTACTTAAAAAGTTTGGTATTTTGGTAATACAAAAATACTAACACCCTAATACCGAGGACCAAACTGAAGTACCAATACCAAATAACTTATCGAATATTGAAGAACCAACTGAAGAATTGAATTAGTTTGGTACGGTCCGATTTTTTGGTTTATTAGTTTTTATGCCCACCCCTAACACACGATACTTTAGGCAGTCGTGGTTCTTATGGGTATCATCCTGAGAAGTTAGCCTATAATGCACCTCCACCTCCCATCAGTGCACTGCCGATTCAGAGCTATCACAGTGGTTATCCAGACTGTCAGGGTTAGTCCCAGATTCAACAGCCACAACCGTTGAGAGAGTGCTTTGAGTGTAGAGGTACAAGTAATATCAGGAAGTACTGTCCCATGCTTCAGAGTAGTGTGCCTCAGTTGGGTTCTCGTGCCATGGTTCTGGCACCGGTTGCTCCACCGCTTGCTCAGCCAACTAAAGGCAGGGGTCAAACAACTAGAGGTGGTAGTCAGTCTGTTAGAGGTGGAAGCCAGCTAGTTAGAGGCCATCCGAGAGGCGGAGGTCGGAGTGGTGGGGCTCAGCCTCGTTTCTATGCATTCCCAGCTAGACCTGAGGCAGTGTCATCGAATACGGTCATCACAGGTATTATTTCAGTTCGCCATAGAGATGCATCAGTTCTATTTGATCCGAGTTCCACATATTTATATGTATCATCCTATTTTGCTTCATATTTGGATATGTCTTATGATTCTTTGGGTTCTCCTATTTACGTGTCTATGCCTATCAGAGATTCTATTGTGGTAGACTAGGTATATCGTGCTTGTTTGGTCACTATTGGAGCTATAGGACTAGGGTAGACCTTCTACTTCTTGATATAGTAGATTTTGACATGATCTTAGGCATAGATTGGTTGTCACCTTATAACTTATTTTGGACTGTCACGCCAAGACTGTGACATTATCCATGCCGGATTGCCTAGATTAGAGTGGAGAGGGTCTCCTGGCTATTCTACTAGCAGGGTCATTTCATATGTGAAGGCTCAATATATGGTCAAATAGGGGTATCTGGAATACTTGGTCTATATCCATTATCCTAGTGCAGAGGTTCCTTCCATAGATTCTGTACCAGTTGTGTGCGAGTTCCCAGAAGTGTTTCCTACCAATTTGCCGGGGATACCACTCAACAGAGATATCGACATCTGCATTGACTTGGTTTCAGCATTCAGCCTATTTCGACCACACCATATCGTATGACCCCAATTGAGTTGAAAGAATTGCAGGATTTTCTTGATAAGGGATTCATTAGACCGAGGGTTTCACCTTAGGGTGCACCGGTGTTCTTTATGAATAAAAAGGATGGGACGATAAGAATGTGTATAGACTATCGACAGTTGAACAAGGTCACTACCAAGAACAAGTATCCTTTGCTGATGATTGATGACTTATTTGATTAGCTTTAGGGTGCCAAAGTATTTTCAAAGATTGATTTGAGATCTGGCTACCATCAGTTGAAGATTAGGGCATGGGATGTCCCTAAGACAGCTTTATGGACTTGGTATGGTCACTACGAGTTCTTAGTGATGTCACTTGGCTTGACTAATGCCCAGTAACCTTTATGGATTTGATGAACCAGGTGTTCAAGCCCTATTTGGATTCTTTTGTGATCGTCTTCATTGATGATATTTTGGTTTACTCCCGCAGTCAAGAGGAGCATGACCAACATCTACGGATTATACTTCAGACTTTGAGGGATCATTAGTTATATGCCAAGTTCTTAGAGTATGAGTTCTAGTGGGACTCGATTGCCTTTTTGGGCCATATTATTTCTTCCAAGGGCATTAAGGTGGATCCTAAGAAGATTGAGGCAGTTCAGAACTGTCCTAGACCTACTTCACTTATAGAGATAAAAAGTTTCTTAGGTTTGGCGGGTTACTATCACCGGTTCGTGGAGGGGTATTCATCTATATCAGCCCCATTGACCAAATTAACACAGGAGGGTGCTCTTTTCAGATGGTCTGATGAGTGTGAGTTGAGATTTTAGATGATCAAGAATGCATTGACTACAACCCCAGTGTTGGTGTTGCATACAGGTTCGAGATCTTACACAATGTATTTTGATGCATCACGTATTGGGCTTGGCGCATTATTGATGTAAGATGGTAGGGTGATTGCCTACGTATTCTCGACAGTTTAAGGTCCATGAGAAGAATTACCCTATGCATGAGTTAGAGTTGGTAGCCATTATTCACGCGCTGAAGATTTGGAGGCACTATCTATACAGCATTCCATGTGAGGTCTATACCGACCATCAAAGTCTCCAGCACTTGTTCAAGAAGAAATACTTTAATTTGCGGCAGCAGAGATGGTTAGAGTTGTTGAAAGACTATGATATCACCTAATTATATTATTTGGGAAAGGCCAATGTAGTGGCCGATGCATTTAGTAGGAAGGCTGAGAGCATGGGTAGTTTGGCATATTTACTAGTAGTGGAGAGGCCACTAGATATGGATGTTCAAGCCTTGGTTTTGTGAGATTGGATATTTCGGAGCCTAGCCGGGTTTGTGCTTGTGTTGTGGCACGATATTCATTGTTGGAGCGTATCAAGGCTCGCCAGTTTGACGATCCTCACTTGTTGGTGTTGAAGGACGCGATGTAGCGTGGTGATGATAAGGAGGTTGTGATTAGTGATTATGGTGTTATGCGACTTCATGGCCGAATTTGTGTTCCAAATGATTGATGGGTTGAGAGAGTTGATCCTTGAGGAGGCTCACAATTCACTTTATTCCATTCACCCAGTTGTCACAAAGATGTACCGTGACTTAAAACAACACTATTGGTATCAAAGGATGAAGAAAGACATCGTTGCTTATGTATTTCAGTGTTTGAACTGACAACAGATGAAGTATGAACATCGAAAACCGGGTGGATTGACTCAGATATTGGAGATACCGGAGTGGAAGTGGGAGCGCATCATTATGGATTTTGTGGTAGGTTTACCATAGACCTTGAAGAAATATGACACAGTCTGGGTTATTGTGGACCGGTTGACTAAGTTTGCACACTTCGTTCCTATGACGACTTCTTATTCTTCATAATGGTTGGCTTAGATTTACATCCAGTAGATTATCCGCCTTCATGATGTGGCCATTTCCATCATTTCTAACTTAGGCACACAGTTCACATTGCATATTTGGAGAGCTGTGAAGCGTAAGTTGCGCACACGAGTCGAACTGAGTACAACGTTTCATTATCAGACGGACAGGCAATCCAAGAACATTATTTAATCTTGGAAGACATGTTATGTGCCTGTGTTATTGATTTCCGAGGTTCATGGGACCAGTTGTTACCTCTAGCAGAGTTTGCTTACAACAACAACTTTCAGTCGAGTATTCAGATGGCTCCGTATGAGGCCTTATATGGGAGGCAATGTTTCTTTGCAGATTGGTTGGTTCGAGCCCAGAGAGGCTAGATTGTTAGGCACCGATTTGGTCCGTGATTCTATGGAAAATGTTAAGGTGATTCAGGAGCGACTTCGTACAGCTCAGTCCAGGCAGAAAGTTATGTGGACCGGAAGGTCCGATACGTAGCTTATATGGTGGGTGATTCGATTGGGGAGTCTACATGGGAGTCCGAGTCCGATATGCGGAGTAGTTACTCCCACCTTTTTACTAGTCCAGGTACTTTTGTATGTCTGTTCGAGTACAGACGTTTCTTTTAGAGGTGGAGGTGATGACCCGATAGATCGTTTTGAGTATTTGCCCTTATTTAATGTTCTGAGACCTCTATTAGCTTCGTTTGATGTTTATTGATTTAAGTGAGTGTACTGTGTCATTTTTCGAAAAGTTTTTATGTAAACTTTTGAAGAAAAAGTGATTTTAGGCTTAAAATAGAAACTGAGTTGACCATGGTCAATATTCTTGGTAAACGACCTTGGATCGGTATTTTGACGATTCCGATAGGTTCGTATGATGTTTTTGGACTTGTACTCATGTTTGGTTGGGGTCTGGAGTGACTGGAGCGCATTTTGGCGCATCATATGAAAAATTGTAAAAAATGAGTTTCAAGTTGAAAATCATAAGTTTTGATGATCGATTCTTATTATTTGATATTATTTTGATGATTTGAGGTAGCGAACAAGTTTATATGATATTATTACACTTATGTGCATATTTGGTATGGAGTTCGAGGGGTTCGGGTGAGTTTCAGATGAGTTTTGATAGTTTGAAGATAGCTGGTGTATTGCATTTGCTGGTGTCAAGTTGCAGATCTTGCAATTGCGAGCCTCACTTTTGCAGTCAAATAATCGCATTTGCAAGCATGGGCTAGGGGCTGGGACTTTGAAATTACCAAGAAGGAGTCATTTATGCGAGGGTTGCCGCATTCGCTTTTGCGACTAGCATTGCATTTGTGATGTAGTGTATTGTTGGGCAGCATCGCATTTGCAAAGCTTGGCTCGCATATGCGAAGGGGGTGGCCTTCACAAATGCGAAGGTTATATCGCATTTGCGACTTCTGTGCACCTAGAGCACTGTCGCATTTGCAACCAATGTCTCACATTTGTGCACATCGCATTTGCGAACAAGACATCGCAAATGCGATGTTTGCAGCTAGGTAAAAGACGGAAAAATAGAGACTTAGCTCATTTTACACCATTTCTGAACCCTAAACACTCTAGAAACGATTTTTGAAGAACCCTTTCTTCCAAAAATTATTGGTAAGTAACTCCAATCCACTTTCTTTCAATTCCCCATTACTTTTCATGAGTTTTTAATATCAAATCTTGATTTCCACGGTATAAATTAGCGATTTGGGTAGAATTTGGAGGTTTTGTAAAATTGAGATTTAGATCTCAAATTGAGGTTGGATTTTGATTCAAATCACATAATCGGGTTCGAGGGTGAATGGGTAATCGAATTTTGGTCTGGATCTCAGATTTTGACAAAGCGGGCCGGGGTTGATTTTTTGTTGACTTTTTCAGTTTCATCAAAGATTGAACCTTTCTCATTCTTGAATAGTTTCTAAAGCTTTTCTTGAATTGTGTGATCGATAATTGGCTATATTCAGTTGGTTTGGAGGCTTGTTCGAAAGACAATGCCGTGGTTGGTTGATTGATTTGGTTGCAGAGTGAGGTAAGTGTCATGTCTAACTTTGATTTGAGGAAATTAGGACTTGTTGGACTATTTGTTATGTGAAATTAAGTGGGGAAAGAACGTATATGCAAGGTGACGAGTGTATATATGTGCTGTCATTGGTTGAAGCATACGGGTTGGGACATTTATTTATTATTTTCAATTACTTCATGCCTTCATTTAATCCATGTTATTACTTGTTAAATACTTTAATTGTTACTTTCCTTTATTTGTTAAATTCATGCATTTGTCCATTACATGCCTTAATTGCCAATTGTTTCTATGTATCTGTGTCTTTATTTATCGACTGTCTTTACTTGCTTATTGACCTTGTGTGTTATTAGATAGTTACTTTTATCCGCTTTATGTCCTTAATTCAGTAATTCCTTTATTACGTTTTATTCGAATTATGCCGTAGTTGTTGTGAACGTTCATTATATCATTATTTTTTGGGATCGGTTTGCACGCTGCAATGGTTGTTGGTATTGTCGTGTGGGATCGAGTTGCACGCTGCAATGAATATTGCTATTAGTGTTTGAGATTGGGTTGCACGCCGCAACAATGTGTGTGTGTGTGTATATATATATATATATATATATATATATATATTATAAAAGCAAGAATAATTTATGCTAAACGTTAAGCGACAAAAATATCCCGAAATATTAGCAGACTAATATGCCCCTCGGTATTAAATATTTCTTCAAAAGAAATTATTCCATATTGGATATTATTATAATAACTAGAATTTATATACGATATACACTGCGATTCATACTCTTCTATGAAATTATATGCGATAAACACTAGGAATCATATTTGTTTACTAGTAGGATTCACATTATTCATATGGTTATAAAACCCATATTGGATATTATTGTAATAACTAGAATTTACTGGGATTCGTACTCTTCTATGAAGTTATATGCGATAAACACTAGGAATCATATTCTTCTGCGTGGTTGTTTAATATTAGGATTCAAATTACTCATATGGTTATAAAACATGTTTAGCATCATAGTCAAAGAAATTTGTATTAGATTATTGTTGAGGTTAGCAAGAAAAAAAGGCGGCGACTGAATTTAAGGGAGAGAAAGAAAAGGAGTACAAAGGAATTGTTCAAGCTTTGGTAATATTTTCACTTTCTGCAATGTTACAATGCTTCCTTATCTAGCAGTTGTGTTTGGTTGAGTAGTTTTGCTTCTATTTATTGATATTTTAATTTTTTATATCGAATGTATGCGAATATAAACCTGTGCGGCTACATATTATATGTTGGCAAGACTCTCGCGCTTCCTTTCTCTGTTGAATGTGGGTTGGGTCGATTTGTCTAAATTTAATTATTTATATCTATACTGTATTAAAAACACTAAGGCCCTTAGCGAAATGTCTTTTGTCTTTTTTACCCTTTTAAAATATAGTTCATAATGGACAAAATAGTCATTAGATTGTTTTCCTAATATTTAGGAATAGTCATTCAATTATTTTCCTAATATATATGAGTATTTATTTAATCATTTAATTATTTTTCTAATATTTAGGATTTTAATTCTAAAATTCCTGCACATTTCAATCCAAACTAGGAAAGTTTCGTCCACTCTGTAAGGGTTTGTTTTGTTAATAAAGTTTTACACTTTCAACTCCATTCAGATTTAGGAGTATTATATTATATTAAAGAGAAAAAACATAATTAAAAAAAAAGATTGAAAGGAAACGGGTGAAAGATCTCATGTATGTCAACGACGGGATTTTGTTCTTATTTTCGACTTTTATTTCATTCACTTATTTATTTTAGTTTTGGTATAGTTCGTATAGCATTAGAAAACATCTAATTAAGAATTTAAATAATTTTGTAATTTATTGACTTCAAAATCTTAAAATATCAATAATAATAAAACTAGGATTGAAATATCTCTAAAAATAGTATTTGTATAAATGATACAAGAGTAAACGCTATGTTTTTTCTTACTAGAAGTAATAATAGTAATAATGTATTAATAAATACGTATAGAATATATAAATAATGTATTTGATATTCTATATTATTTTCTAGAAGCATAGTGTATAATTAGGTGAATGACAAATAAAACAAACGAATTATAAAGATTATAAAAATGTGATTCCACAAAGGTGTTTGTTGCCCACGTTTTATTCCAAACAGATCTAATAATGTACTGTAAATTAAAATAATTATTTATTTTTTAATGTTTAAGACTTTAAAATTACCTAAATTTTTTATTGAATTTTTCTATTTGAATTATGTAGGCCTCCTAATATTAGAATTTTAAAACTGTATAAGATTTTGCTTACGTTGTAATATCTATGTTTCTTTCTATCTATCTATCTATCTATCTATCTATACTATATTAAAGGCTTTCATTTGATTTGATTTTATATTTCAGGGCACATTACTATAATATTTATGTAATTTTTAAGAATTTAATATTCTTTAACATGGATATACGCACAACAATATGACTACTTTATATTAAAAGCACGAAGGATATTAGCGAAATGTCGTTTGCCTTTTTTATCCTTTTAAAATAGAGTTTACATTGGACAAAATAGTCATTAAATTAATTTCTTACTATTTACAAATAGTTATTTAATTATTTTCCTAATATTTAGGACTTCGAAATCAACTGAAATTTTATATACTAAGTATTTCCTTATTTGAACTATATAGAAAGTCTTACTATTCCGGGATAAAATCAATTCAGACTTTTACCTTATATACTAATAGTATAACCAATACGAACTCAACTTGTAAAATACTACAGAACAAATGATTGAAATTAATTTATATAGAATTCTAATAAAGTAATCGTCCAGTGAGACTACCCGATGGTCAACATGTCATAGTTATGATATATTATAAAGTTTTACATGTAGTAAAATCAATGTCACTATCTACGAATTCATCATGCCATTTTCTGCTTTTATAGAAAATTCCAGCAAGTTACTTTGACATAGCAATATATCTATCTATATTTATACTATATTAAAAACACGAATCTATCAATCTATATTTATATTTATACTATATTAAAAACACGAAACTCCTTAGCAAAATATCGTTCGACTTTTTACCCTTTAATAATAAATTTCATACTAGACAAATTACTTTTCTAATTATTAGAATTTTAAAATCAACTAAATTTTGTTTGTTGAACCCTTCCTTATTTGGATTACGTAGGAAGTCCTAATATTTAAAACTTTAAATAAATTCTATTTAGATTCTAACACTTCAATAGGAATAAATAGCATAAAATTGAGTACTAATGTTAATATCTAAACTTTTATGCAACTTATACATAGATACAAACCAATTGAAACGATAGAATAATCATTAAATGACACTTAAGGCTTACATGATAAAAATAAGTAAATATATAAAATTATAGTTATATATGTCATATAGGAATCATAAAATAAAATCATACTCATAATCCGCATATTTATAGGAGAATATATAGGGCAGAGTTTCTTCCTTATAGAGTAATTAGATGAATAGGATACAATAATCTTTATTTTAAATACTTATATCTTTTCCTTTAACTTTCTTTTATGATAACTCAAACACAATTTGAATTTATGTTATTTTTTTAATAGATTTATATTCATTAACACGAGGCACACGCGCAACGCGCGTATTCTAATGACTAGTATATATATATATATGTACACACACGAACACACACACATCGCAACAGAGGAGACTTGTTATTGATATATAATTGTGGATCGGATTGCGCGCCTTAACGGAGTACATTGCGTTGTTGCTGTTAGTTGTTGTTGAGTTTATTCCGGTACTTTGATATGAGATTTGTGAACACGTTATTCCGGGGCCCTCTGGTAGTTGACTTTCGGGTCCATTTATATGAGTTTACTGTTTATCTATATTTTCTGCATTTTGTTGTTATTATTCGTACATGTTTATTGTGAGTGTCTTGTCATAGTCTCGTCACTATTTCGTCGAAATTAGGCTCGGCACTTGTAGATTACATATGGTCGGTTGTACTCATACTACACTTTTACACTTCTTGTGCAGATCCCGATGCTGGTCCTAGTGGCGTGTAAAGGAAATTTGCCCGGAACTACTTGCTGAGGAGACTTGAGGTAGAGTTGCTGGCGTTCATAGCCGCTGAAGTCCCCTTCTATTATGTCTTTGCTGTTTACTTGTATTTCAAACAGTTGTATTTCGTTCAGACTTTATTTGTAGAACTCTAGTAAGTTCATGTATTCGCGGCTCCAGATTTTCTGGATATGTTTAGACCGCGATATGTTTGTATTTATCTCATCTAGTTCAGTTTATTTCGGTTTCCTATTATTAAGGTTCTGTTTTTAAAATGCTAAAAGTGGTTAATTAATTTGCTAACGTTGGCTTGCCTAGCAAATGAATGTTAGGCGCAATCACAACCCTATAGTTGAGATTCTGGGTCGTGACTTGTCTGTCTAAGCGGACTCATTTTCTTCTAAGATTAAATTGCTAACGCACCCATGCCTTACCCGTTACGAGGTTGAATTCCTTCACTAAAATCACCTACGTGCAGCGCTAGTCAAGATCCTTCTTGATCTTTGCCATGCAAAGTAAAAATGAACAACAAGGCACAATTGCGGGACTCTTTCCCAACTTTGTATTACTCTCAGGTCTTAACACAAAGAATACACGAGTCTTTAGGCACTTATATATATAGGCACAATACAGAGATCAGTCTTGATCAAATGCACTCAGATTTCTCTCCCTTCATGTTCAGGCGCTCATAAAATGCGTTGTCACGCCACACTGACACTTGTCAGCCTTAGAATGGTTCTATCCTATGGCAGTTGACATCACCCAACAAATAGAGAAGTTCAAATTATTTACAAACATGATGCCACAAAGAGCTATCAGTATATAGCCAGCATAAAAAGACTGAAATTTACCAAACGTCTAATTTAAAGGTTGCTCTGCACACGTTTTCTTGAAATCTTGGGCCCTTCAGCCCTTGACTGCACGTAACTCCCACCAATTAGAGATGTAATCTTTCGGTGTATAGAAGAAAATAGCCTCAGCCAAGCAAGAGGCTTCTATCAATTTTCGTCTAGAGCAGTTTCAATCTAGACAAAGTATGACATTCTAACTAATCGTTCTAATTTTGGGTGCAAATTGTTAGTACTTTTCAAAATATGCAACAAGGAGTGAAGTCTATGCTAATGAAGTGATTACTGAATAATCAAGTTGTTGATACCCAAAATGTCTTACTTAAATCCTTTTAAAGTATAAATTTGTGTCTAACATGCATGTAATTATAATTCGTCCTATTATTTAGGTTTAAAAACCGACTAAACCCATCGAACGGTACGGCACCGAACCGATTTTTAGGTTTCTTTTAATAAAATCGTAGATTTTTATATAAATCTATAACCGTACCGTTAATTAGGGTAGATCTTTTATTTTGTGAAAATAAATCGAAAAATACCGAACCGTACCGAATAAATTTACATGTGGAAAATATATTTATATATTAAGTTGAAAAATAATAAAGCATTAGATTTTTTCTCGGGCCTTGGAATTATGAGAATGGTTACAAGCCAACGAGTAATTAAACTCAAAATCCTAATTATCAAACCTATTATGCCACTCCTACTGAAACTAAATTATTCCAGCATATTCATTAGCAAGACACAAAGTATTCTAGCGATTATAAGTAGCAAACTACAATGTATTGAATATGTTTCCTTTTGTATGATTTAGATTTATATTTTTGAATATTAAATCTTCTATATACTTTATTCTTGAGTTCCAACTTGATTAATATCTTTTCACTAGTGTGATTTAATTTTTTTTTGTCTTTGCTTCGTTTCTTTTACGCTGCTGTAGAATAGTTGATGGATCTGCACTCTGACCATCTTTCATGTTTCTTAATTCATCACCCTTTAAACAGTAAAAATATCTAGAGAGTTTGCTAAGTCCTATAAAAGTACTTATGTTATTGAATTGATTTTTATAAACATTGAACAAAATACTGAAAATTAACCGAACCATACCAATACCGAAGAGAAACCGATATGATTGGGATGATTTTGAAAATTTTAATTTTGGTTATACATAATATAATAACCGAAAAATTAATATGGTACAAATTTTATAAAATAATTGCCCGAACCAAACCATTGACACCCCTGCCTACATTAGTCTTTAACAATGAAACGTTAATCTAGTGAATAAAGTGGAATTTTGGTATCAAAAGTTACGGTCTTAGACGCAAAAATTGTTTGTGTTACAGTGTCAATTTACATGAGTTTATGCTAAAAAGGTGTAAACATATACACTCTTACTGCTTAGAAAAGATGAAAAAAGGGAATTTAACCTCGCTTGATTTCTTGAAAGAGTGAAAAGTGCCTTGTTCTAACGAGCACCTCTAATATCAAAAGCAAGACTTTATTAAACGAGCAAGAAAAACTCTTAGAAGCACAATATTTGATTAAAATTCATTTATCGCATAAATAATATCCTTACATAATTTAGGAAAAAAAGTTTAAATTACCCTAATCGTTATCAAATGAGCTCAATATGATCTTATTATTCATAGACGAAACATTAGTTGGTACCGCACGGAAAACATATACACTCTTACTCTTCTCTTTATTCTTTCGTTCTTGATTCTAATATATTATCTCATGAGAAAAAGAAGAATGACAGTCATAACATTTGATCCAAATTTTAGCCTTCAAAAAAATCATCAAAGAAAACCCTTAATCACAGAGTTTTAGTAGAAGAAATTGAAGGGCTTATTAAAGTTTACAAAGATGGCCATGTTGAAAGACTTCCAATTGTCCCAAATGTCACTACTACATTACCTTTTGAACTTGGTGTTATCTTCAATGATATTATAATTGATAGTTTCACAAATATTTGGGCACGTTTAATGACCCAAAATTATGTCAAGAAAAATTCCCTTTGTTAATTTATTTCCATGGAGGTGGATTTTGTATTGGTTTAGCTTCTTGGATTTGCTACCATGAATTCCTAGCAAAATTAGCAGCAAAAGCTAATTGTGTGATTATTTCTGTTAGTTATTGATTAGCACCCGAAAATCATCTTCCGGCAGCTTATGATGACGGTGTTAAGACAATTATGTGGCTAAGAGAAAAAGTCATTAGTGGAGCTAACGAAGATTATTGGTGGTTAAGTAAGATTAATTTTTCTAGCATTTTCTTTGGAGGTGATAGTGCTGGTGGGAACATAGCCCACAATGTAGCAAAAAAGATTTGTTCTAAAAGTCATGATTTAAAGCCATTGGCCTTAAAAGGTGTATTTTAGTATTAGCATTATATTACTACACGAACAGATGGAAGACAGACAAATTTGAAGGTTTAGCAGATGACAAAGAAGCAATGAGACTCTATTGCCTTTTCTGTTTCATATAGATGGCTCAGGATTGCAAATATTTTAATCTTATAAAAAAAAACACGGAGAGTTTCGGGGGATTATCAAGAGAATTGGTCCAGGTATGTTAAGGCTATCCCTTTTTTCCTTTTTGGCATGATCCATGACACAACGAAACGAGCAAGCACGCAAGTTTCAGAAATGATTCTTTTCTTAAAAGCACTAAGGTTGCCTATGTTCCTGATTCCCCATATGTTCTATGTGCACGGCGAAATTGGAGGGTCCAATTTCCTCGTCTTTATGATGCCTTGCAAACACTCTTCCCAAGGCTCGAGACTGAGATCGAGGTTCATCTTCGAGGGTTGCCGATGCTCGACCTCGGGGCAATACGGATCAATGACTATATTGGAAAAATAGGGAGTTCCCAAGATACGCAGATAGGACTGGCATAGCCTAGTGGGCTACTCTAACCCTGAGTCAGGGTGTCATCTAGCTGTCCCATCCCCGCTTTTTGCCGTTAATATATTTTGTACCATGTTGGATTTCCCCTCCTATATAAAGGGGATCCTTGTCATTTTTCTGTTGCCTCAATTACTCCATACGAAATATACAAGAACATTCTCTTTTCTCTCTAACATACTCTCTTGATATTATTGCTTTTATTTACTATCTTCATTATTGTTCTTCATTTATTGCTTATCATTGGCCATAAAGAGCCTCCATTGATTTTAGTATAACTATTAGCCATATCTCGATTACCTTCGATAGCTCCCAGTCAAGCTCCGGAATCGACCCCGAGGCCCTGAATCGACAAGCTCGATGCCCCGATAATTGACCCATCGATTTGCTTATCACTTTTTCCTTTACTCTTACTTCGTGTATAAGTCTCATATACATGGCATCAACTTCTTAAACAAACTAGCATAAAAATAGATCACGTATTTTTAGAATCCCATAATCAAATTTAATTATTTTTACCATTTTCACGATAAACAGTTTGGCTCCCACCGTGGGGCTAAAAATAATAATGATTATTTTCTTGTTGGTTTCGTCACATAACGCAAATTATCTTTCACACATGTTCTTGTCAAAGATCTTCAAATTTCAGGTCGAAATGCCTAACTCAGTAAATAGAGATGAAAATAACTACCTCGGGAACAGAGGAGAGAGTGGTGTGGCTGTTCCAACCTGGGCACAAAGAGAGATTCCTCGGCATGTCGTTCATATGATTATTGGAGGGATTGACATTCCTCAAGGGCCCATGATCAAGCAGACAAAATAATCCGCAGCAACAGAAGGGCCAATCCTAGACCGCATGGCCGAAGACACCCTCACATTCACCGAAGAGGATCGCGAGACCTTGGCAGAGCCACACAATGACGCGCTAGTAGTCTCATTTCTCTTAAACAACATTCAGGTTAAACGTGTACTCGTGGATCCATGCAGCTTAGCCAACGAAATCAGGCTGGGGGTAGTAGAACAGCTTGGATTGCTCGATCAGATCATACCCGCTTCCCGGGTCCTTTACTGCTTCAACATGACCGGTGAAGTAGCAAAAGGAGAAATCACCCTTCCAGTCGACACGTCTGGCACGGTTCAGAACACTAAGTTTCAATTCATCAATGGCGACATAAGGTATAATGCATTGCTTGGCAGGCAGTGGATACACAACATAAGGGCAGTACCGTCAACTCTGCATCAGATGATTAAATTTCTGACAAAGGATGGCATAACAACCATATATGGAGAGCAACATGCAACGAAATAAATCTTCGCGGTCTACCAGGAAGAGTCGACCCTTGTACTCCCGAACTTGGATACGTCTGGGAGCATGCAGACACCCGAGGACGAGGAAGAAGATTTCCTCGTTCCTCAAACCTTTGTTACCCTCGAAGAGTCGGATGCAACGAAATCGACCATTGAAGATCTGGAACAAGCTATTTTGATTGAACACCTCCCCGATTATAAGGTATACCTGGGAACGGGATTGACCTCCGAACTCAGGAAAAAATTCATTCAATTTCTTATTGATAATATCGACTGTTTCGCTTGGTCCCACTTAGATATGACAGGTATCCCACCAGAAACAACCTCCCATCGACTGAGTGTCGACCCCAGGTTTAAATCGGTGAAGCAAAAAAGAAGACCCCAGTCCGAGATAAAACATGCATTCATCACGGACGAGATAACAAAACTCCTTAAAATAGGGTCCATTAGAGAGGTAAAGTACCCTGAATGATCCCTTTTTGGGTACTACTACGTTGCATCAATCAGACGATCGATGTTAGGCAATGGGAATGAATCCTAGGGATAACTTCAAGTTAACTCTAACTTGAACACTCTAGGTACCTAATATAATTGCTTCTATGAAAGTTGAAAGGTACAATGTAAAATCACCAACTACAATTGAACTAGAATAAAAGATAGACACTTGGAACTGGTTCTTCTATCACGTTCAAGTAACTTCAGGATTGCACACTCAAATCACACATAAATTTCTTGCAAAATCGCCTTGCTCTTTTGCTCTCAATTTAAGTTTAACTTCTACTTATGTACATTACCTGTAAAAGAGAACAACACTGATATTTAATGGGTTAGAAATTGGATATTGACTAGGATTCAAATGCTACTCTTCTATCGTAGAAGAGTTGAAGGTGATCTCAAACTCTAACACTATCTTCTTCCTAGATTGTGTTCTCTTCATGTAAGGAGTCTTTCTCTCCTTATCCAATATGCAACCTTTTCGATCAGATCAGGAGATATTGCTTCTTGATAAGTTAGATTTATCTCCTTCACGTGCATCTCACATGTACAAGTTGATCATGATTGTGCTTCACATGATGGACCTGGTCCATGTATGAGTTCTTTTGTTAGTCTTCAAAACTTCACCTGTTCTTGGGCCAACAAATTCCCCCTTTTTGATGTTGACAAACTCTGTGATTTTTACTTACTTGGATCCTGTATGAACTCAGCTTAACCATCAATACAAAGTTTAGAAAATTCACTTATCATCAAGGACCAGGTTAATTAGGTTATAAATATCACTTATTCATAATATGTAAAACACAATATCTCTTCCCCATTTTGGCATCATCGAAAAGTTGCATACAAAGTGTGAGTCCCAGATTTTAATAAGTACTCATGGCCACTGGGGCAACTGCAAGTGCAATCATGGTTTAATCATCAGTAATCAAGCAAACATATTTAAACTATCAAGGAAAGATTAACATTGAACAAGAGCAAAAACAGTAGATATCATTGATAGAAGATATGTTGCTACCACAATCCACAACCGGAAAGCAAAAACATTTAAAACATGAGCAAAAATAAAGAAAAATCCCTAATCCGGGTCACTAAAGGTACTAGACAAGTTCAGGAGACAAAGGCTAGAATTCTTAAGGCTTGGGGGAGCTAGAGGGTTGGTTTTGGGCTTGGAGAAGATTCAGCATATTGTGAATAATTACATCATTCTTCTCCTTTTCCTTGGTAAGCTCAGTTCTGAGAGCATCCCTCTAAGATTCCACCTCTGCCACACGAGCCTTTAGCCTAGCTATCTCAGCATCCTTGGCTTTACATTCCTGAACAAGGGCCCTAACTTTACTGTTCATAGGAGTCTTCTTGGATGAACCGGGTTCATTTAGGATGGCATTGACTAAATAGTCACAAGAAAGCAGAGTATTAATGCCAAAGTAGTCTTGCTTGAGGCCATTTCCCATTTCTTCAGAGGCACATTGCACCTATCCAACACCGTAGTCAGAATAAAGCCATAGAGGGTAGCGTGAGCCTTGGAGCCATTTATGACCCTGTCCAGTAGCTTGATGATGAATACATGCCAGATTATTTGCCTTATACTTTCCAGGCACTCCATCAGAACTAGGTCCATATAATTTGCAGTATGCCTTCTCTCCTGCCTGGGCAGTAGGCACTTGTTGACAAACTCAAAAATGACTTTGTGTTGTGGCCTCATTTCACTCTTCTGAACAGTCCTAGCCTCATTCACATATGTAGCATCACAAAACCTCTTGGTAATTTCAAGGGCAGTAGGAAGGGAGTCCAGACATGGCCACCTTTGCCTTGTATAGTCATCAAACCCTTCAGAGGGTATGTCAAGTATCTCACCTAGCTTCTTTGCATTAAAGGTCACGTGAACTTCTTTCACCAGGCTGCTAACTCGGCCATCCTTAACCTTTGCATTTGCCATGAACTCAATGATCTCATTCCTGTCTAGCCTTCCATCCATCTGAAGGACGATGTCCTTCCAGCTTTGAGCAGCTAAGGCATCCACCAGTCTCATCATTCTTGGTTCCACCAGGTCTTTCATCAATCTACCTTTCAAAATTTTTCTTTTGCCAAACATGACAAGCTTGTCTTGTTCACCATCAGACTCATCTTCTTCTTCTTCACCACACCATTCCTCATCTCAGAAATTCTAACTTGTTTACTTTTTACTGCAGACCTTGTCCTCTTGGATAATAAAGGTTCAGCAGCCTTAGACACAGAGGAAGACTTCTTGGAAGAAGTCTTGGGCTTTTTAGGCTTGGGGGTCTGAACCTCCACTGTTGTAACTGTCTCCAGATGGACCTGTTCTATCACCTCAACTTTCACAGCTTCTGAGGACTCTATAACCTTCCCTTTTTCTTTATCCATCATTTTCTTCTTACTCTCAGCCAGAGCCTTTTGTATATCACTCTCACTCCATTTCACCCTGCTTCTTGTGGCTCTTCCCTTTGGCAAGGAAGTTTCAGTAGTTGTTGAGGATGAAGCCTTTCTTTTCTTGGAGGGTTTAAGAGCACTGGGGGCTTTTGGGGTTGAACTTTTTCTTTTATTTGGATCATAACTTGCCCCAACCTTTTTCAACAGGTCTGCTAGGGTCTCTTCAGTTGATGAACCAGGTTCATCTCTTTGTGCGCTTAGATTAACTAACCCTTCAGCAACTTCACCAGAACCACTTCCCCCTGACTTCTTGCCACTTTATTCAATATTTTCTTGTTCAACCCCACAAATAGAAAGTACAGACGAATCAACAGTGGGTGAATGATCAACAACTCCTTTCCCTTTTCCCCTCACATCACCACATTCACCCTCTCTCTCTTTTTCTTTTTCAGATTTCTTTTTACCTCCACTCCTTCGTGACTCAGGTAATTCCACATCCCTAATAGACCCAACCAAAATAAACCTATTTTCTAAATTCTCAGACAAAGAAGAACTCACCCTAGGAGGGGATTCTTGAGTCTTCTTAGAGTCAGAAGACCCAGGTCCTTCCCCCTGACTAGCAGATTTGTACGACTCAGAATCAGAATCTTGAGCCTGACTTGCCTTTAATTGCTCATTCAATTTCTTTAAGAGAGTACCAGATGCCACCGTTTTGCGAGCATGCATTTTTACTCTTCTTAGTCTGGGTTTGGGAGTTGGGCTAGATGGAGGAGGGGTAGATAAATTAGAGGGAGTGGGTGGTGGAGGAGTTCCAGGGTTGTCTTGTGGGTTTGTCATTATCGCTTATTTCTTGAGAGAATTGGTGAGTTAGAGCTTTGAGAAGAAAGCAAGTGAAAGTGAAAGAAAAGAGGGATTTTTGACGGTTTAGAATTATGAAGATGGCAGGAGATAATGATGTGTATTTAAAGAGAAATACACATTTAATGTATAACGACAACTTTAGCAGTGGTCAATTAGAGGTCTAATCAACCTAAAATTTCAGGTTTGAATGAACGGTTAGGCTTCCCCAGGTTTTAGGCAATTTTTGTGGTTTAGAGTTCTAAGGCTGACGGAACTGGTTCAAAAACAAACGAATATAATTTTCTAAGGAGTTGAACAATTGTAGGACTTCTGCTCATGATTTAAATATTTATATTTCTAATTATGCAGAGTATAAAGAACATACCTTAGCATTCAGATGAATCCATACTGATGAACCATGTTCTTCATTTAGAATTCTCTTGACCATGCCTCAATTTACCATAATAGAGAAAATTTTGTAAGAGATCAGCGAGTCATATTAACACATGTCACAGGAGTATACTAATTAAAGTATGAAGCTGAGTAAAGATTAATCTAGATATTTACATAAGTTCAGATTTCCTAGCCAAATTTTTCTTTTTCATTTTTCATATATTTTTATTCAATTTTTTTTCATTATGCATTCTGAGCTGGTCCTATTAGGTGATCTTAATCATCCCTAATTCCAACCTGTTCCTCTCAAAGCTTTCTCTACTCAGTGCTTTAGTAAAGATAGCAGCAATTTATTTATCAGTAGCATAGAATTCTATGGAGATCAATCCTTTCTCATAGTTATCTTTTAAGAAGTTGTGTCTAACATCTATGTGCTTAGTCCTCTTATGATGAACTGGGTTCTTTGTCATACTTATAGCACTAGTGTTATCATAGAAGATAGGAATGCAACCAACATCAATGCCAAAATCTATCAATTGCTGTTTGATCCACAACAATTGAGCACAACAAGAGACAACAACAACATATTCAGCCTCAGCAGTGGATAAGGACACTAAATTTTGCTTTTTCGTGGCCCATAATACAAGACATGAACCAAGAAAATGAGCCATACCTGAGCTGCTCTTCCTATCCATAAGGAAACCTACATAATCAGTATCAACATACCCTACTAGATTGAAATTACTAGCTTTAGGGTACCAAAGACACAGATCAGTAGTGCATTTCAAATATCTCAGTATCCTCTTGACAACAGTCAAGTGAGATTCCTTTGGATTAGCCTGAAAACGAGCACAAAGCCCTACACTGAAAACTATGTCAGGTCTGCTGGCCGTAAGATACAAAAGTGAACCAATCATACCCCTATATAACTTCTGATCAACAGATGAACCAGGTTCATCTATGTCTAATTTAGTGGCAGTTGCAATGGGGGTGTCTATTTCCTTTGAGTCCTCCATTTTAAACTTTTTGATCAATTCTTTTGAGTATTTCTACTGATGGATCATGGTTCCATTTGGGTTTTGTTTGATATGTAAGCCTAAGAAAAAGTTGAGCTCACCCATCATACTCATTTCAAACTCACTCCCCATTAATTTGGAAAAATCCTTACTTAGTTTGTCAGTGGTTGCCCCAAAAATTATGTCATTAACATATATTTGTACCACAAGAAGGTCCTTACCTTTTTCTCTCAAGAATAGAGTACTGTCAATTTTACCTCTTTTGTAGCCATGTTCAAGCAGAATTTGGAAAATCGTTCATACCATGCTCTAGGAGCCTGCTTGAGTCCATAGAGAGCCTTGTCTAATTTGTACACATGTTCAGGGCATTCCTTGCTCTCAAACCTTGGAGGCTGTTTAACAAACACTTTTTCTTTTAGATAGCCATTCAGGAAGGAACTTTTGACATCCATCTGATGAAGAGTGAATTCCATGTGTACTACAAAGGCTATGAGGAGTCTTATTGCCTCCAGTCTTGCAACTGGAGCAAAGGTATCATCATAATCTATACCCTCCTCTTGGCTATAACCTTGGACCACCAAGCTTGACTTGTTTCTTGTAACTGTTCCATCTTCATCAAGCTTGTTTCTGAAGACCCATTTTGTGCCATTTACTGATCTGTCCTTGGGTCTTGGAACCAGATGCCAAACTTGACTTCTCTCAAACTGATTGAGTTCATCTTGCATTGCATTTACCCAGTCTGTATCATGCAAAGCTTCAACAACATTTTTAGGGTCAATAAGAGATAGGAAAGCATCAAAAGCACATCGATTCTTTAATTGTGATCTAGTTTTGACTCTAGAGGTTGGATCAATAATTATGTTCTCAATGGGATGAGAACTTTGATACTTGTGAGGTTTCACAACCAACTGATTTCTGCTTGATATTTCTCCCATGTTCTGTTGCTGAGGAATAGGGTCATGAACAGGTTCCTTTAGGGGATTGATTTTAGTTCCTCTTTGTTCAGTTCCCCCTATCAGGTTGCCCTGGATGGAAGAACCTGTTCCATCACTTGTTCCTTCTTTTGGTGCAACTTTAGCTTGAGCTGAGACTTCACTCAAATCTTTTACCAGCCCAATAGCTTCATCTTCATGTTCCTGTCTCTCAGAAAGAATGTTAGTTTCATCAAAAACTACATGTACACTTGCTTCTACATATAAAGTTCTTTTATTGAAAACTTTATAAGTTTTGCTATGTGAAAAATATCCCAAGAATACTCCCTCATCACTTATGGGATCAAACTTACCTAGGGAGTCCTTTCCATTATTGTGCACAAAGCACTTGCATCCAAATGCCCTAAGATGGGATATATTTGGTTTTCTCCCTTTAAGTAACTCATAGAGAGTCTTTTCTACAAGAGGTCTAGTCATGCATCTATTAATGATTTAACATGCAGTATTTACAGCCTCTGCCCAGAAGCTATGGGGCAGTTTACTAGAAAGAAGCATAGTCTTTGCCATATCTTCAAGAGTCCTATTCTTTCTTTCAACTACTCCATTTTGGTGAGGAGTCCTAGGGGCAAAAAAATTATGATCTATACCATGCTCATCACAAAATTCAGCAAACTTAGCATTTTCAAATTTAGTTCCATGATCAGACCTGATTGATGCAAGTTGATTACCTAGTTGTTTATGAGTTTTACTAACAAAGGCAGTAAACATGTAAAATGCTTCATCCTTAGATGTTAGAAACAGTACCCAGGTAAACCTAGAATAATCATCAACAAGTACCATCACATATTTCTTACCACCTCTACTCAATGTTCTCATTGGACCACAGAGATCCATATGAACCAGTTCCATCGTCCTGGTTGTGCTTACCATTTTCTTGCTTTTAAAGGATGATCTTACCTGCTTCCCCCTTGAACAGGCCTCACAAATTTGTCTTCCTTGAACTTGATGTTAGGTAACCCTATCACCAGGTCCTTGGAGACTAATTTGTTGAGTTGATTCAGACTTGCATGACCATGTCTTTTGTGCCACAGGAGGGGATCATTGTTTAACATACTCAAGCAAGTGAGTTCATTTTCTAAAAGGGTAGACAAATCTACAATGTAGATATTGTTAACTCTTTTTCCCTGCAAAACACTCTTGTCAGTGGTAAGATTAATCACAAAGCATTTTGTAGAGGTTAATGCTACAAGGTTACCTTTGTCACACAGTTGTGATACACCGATTAGGCTATATTTCAAGCCATCTATCAAGTAGACATTCTCAATGGAATGTGAGTCTGTCTTACCTACCTTTCCAACCCCAATAATCTCACCTTTCTTTCTATTTCCAAAGGGGACATTACCTCTTTTTAAGTCCTCAAGTGAAAGGATTTGGTTCTTGCTTCCAGTTATATGTTTTGAGCAGCCACTATCCATATACCATATTTGGCTACTTCCCTTCACTTGGACCTGCAAAAGGAATCAAGTTTGGATCCCTTTCTATCGGCAAATGGGTAAATTAAATTCCTTTTGGCCCACCCAAGTAGCCTATTTTTCTCTTGAACAAAGGTTTTGTTCTTTTGACTGGCCTTTTCTTTTGCATTGCATTCATCTTTGTAATAACCAGTCTTGCCACAATGTATGAAGATTTTGTTTTCAGGAAGAGTGATGTACTTGCTTTTGGGGTCCTATTTAGGTGCTTGGGTCCCATAGAAAAGTCCTCTCTTGTTGCTACTATGATGTTCTTGTAGCCAGGATAGTGCATAAGAAGCCTTATTCCATTTGCATGTTATGTCTAGTTCATGCTTTACCTTCCCTAGGTCTTCTTTTAAGACTCTTATCTGCTCATCTTTCTTGTACAACTCATCCTTCATTTTTCTAGGTTTTCTTCTAAGGTGAGATGTGTGTGATCAGCTTTCTTCTTTCCTGTTCCTAATTTCAGTTTTAAATTTTCAGACCTAAGTTCTAAGACACTGGTGTCTAGTTCAAGAACCTGGTTCTTCAACTCAGCTTTTTTACTGTCACTCTCATTAGCCCTAGATTCTAGATTTTTGCACTTGGCTTTTAATATCACACAATCCCTAGACAGTTGTTCCTTCTCATTGTTAATTACCTCAAACTCATCGATGAAGTCTAGCAAGAGTTCAGATAACTTTTCTTTAGATAGAAATTTAATCTTGTCTTTGAGATGAATCACACTTACCTCTTGTTCATCATCTGATTCTCCGATGGCCATAAGTGCTTGTTCATCTCCACCTTCATCCTCTGAATCCTCATATGATATTTCTCCCCAAGCAGCAACCATAGCTTTTGTTGATCCTTTGTTCCTTTTGGGTTGAACCTGTTCCTTCTTCCTATTCCTTCGCTCAGCCCTTTCCTTCTTCCATTCTATTTCCCACTGAGGACATTCTTGATCATATGATCAGTCTTGCCATATTTGTAGCAGCCCTCGTTGGTCTGCTTCTCAGGAGTCCTTGGTTTGTTGAAGGTAGTACCTCTTGAAGGACCCTTTCCTCTCATCAGGTACTTCTTGAAATCTCTTGTGATCATGGCCATTTCATCATCCTCCAGATCTGCACCTTCAGCTATTTTGAGAGCCAGGCTCCTTTCCTTCTTGGGTGCATCCATTTTCATGGTTTGCATTCTCAATTCATAGGCAGTGAGATTTCCAATCAGTTCATCCAACTTGAGAGTAGCAATGTTCTTTGATTCCTGAATAGCAGTGCTTTTGCTTTCCCAAGTTACTGGTAAGACCCTTGTCAAGATTTTCTCAACCTTGTCTTCTTAAAGAATTGTTCTCCCAAGAGATTTAAGTTCATTTGTTAGTGTTGTGAACCTTGTGTACATCTCCTGGATAGTTTGTCCTTCCTTCATAGTGAAATTTTCATATTGAGAATATAGCAGTGTTCCTCTTGATCTCTTTACTTGAGGAGTTTCTTCATGAGCCACTTATAAAGTGTCCCATATCTCCTTAGCAGTGGTACAACTTTGAATCCTGCTGTACTCGTCTGGACCTAGTCCACACACAAGCCATTTCTTGGCTTTAGCATTCTTTTCCCATTTCTTCAAGTCTTCAGAAGTGCAGTCAGCTCTTGTCTTTGGCACGTCCACTCCTTCAGCATTCTTCTTTGTAGTAGCTAGGGGACCATCAGTGACTATGTCCTAGAGTTCATAGTCTTCTCCTATGATGTGATCTCTTATCCTGTTCTTCCACCAAGAATAGTACTGACCACTAAAGAGTGGAGGCCTAGCAGTGGATTGCCCTTCCCAGTTTCTAGGTGGTGTACTCATCTTGATCTTTTCCTAAGGTGTTAACCTCTTCAAGGATAACCTGCTCTGATACCAATTGATGTTTTAGGCTTTAATACCACACAAGAGGGGGGGGGGGTGATCTGTATGGTACCAATTTTTGCTTAACTGAACTATAGAAGGACCTGGTTCTTTTATGTATTCCAACTACTACTGTTTGTGGAATAATAAGTAAAGAAAATAAAGAACACAGAGATTTTTACATGGAAAACACTTGGCTCAAAAGGTGAAAAAACAACGACCTACTACTCAGTAAGATTTTCCCAAACATCCACTAAAATCACTGAGCCAAAACAGCATTTACAAAACTCTTTGTAAACCTAAAGATTAACTCTAATCCTGTTATGGCACACAACATCAACTGTTTTGACAACTTCAAGTTAACTCTAACTTGAACACTCTAGGCACCTAATATAATTGCTTCTATGAAAGCTAAAAGGTACAATGTAAAATCACCTACTATAATTGAACTAGAATAAAAGATAGACACTTGGAACTGGTTCTTCTATCTCGTTCAAGTAGCTTCAGGATTGCACACTCTAATCACACATAAATTGCTTGCAAAATTACCTTGCTCTTTTGCTCTCAATTTAAGTTTAACTTCTACTTATGTGCATTACCTGTAAAAGAGAACAAACTGATATTTAATGGGTTAGAAATTAGAGATTGAGTGGGATTCAAATGCTACTCTTCTATCGTAGAAGATTTCAAGGTGATCTCAAACTCTAACACTATCTTCTTCCTAGATTGTGTTCTCTTCATGTACGGAGTCTTTATCTCCTTATCCAATATGCAACCTTTTCGATCAGATCAGGAGATATTGCTTCTTGATAAGTTGGATTTATCTCCTTAACGTGCATCTCACATGTACAAGTTGATCATGACTGTACTTCACAAGATGGACCTGGTCCATGTCTGAGTTCTTTTGTCAGTCTTCAATACTTCACCTGTTCTTGGGCCAACAAATAATTTTCACGGGGAATTAAGAATATAGACATCCTTAATAATTCTATGAATAGAGTAATTTATGAAAAATGTGTATTTGCTCGTTTCTTCAACATAATTTGGACCATGCCAAAAGAAAGGAGGGAGGGCCTTAACATACATGTTCCTGGAATTATTCGAATGAAATGAAGCTTCTGCTTCAGTGAAATATGTTGAACGAGATTTGCTTGAATCCTTTTAAAACTTTTTGAAACGAAATTGTTCTGTTTTTCACGTTTTGGTGTAGTTAGCTTCTAATTTGTAAAAACGTTCCTTGGTTTAGCTCCTGGAACGTTGTCTCTTTTTGACCAAAATAAAAAATCTTAAGATTTGATCTTTTGATTTAGGAAAAGCCCAAATAATTTTGTTTCCAAGTTTCTTTAATTTCAAACCAAAGAATGAATTGAAGCTTTGTTTGAAATGAGTTTGCTCCTGCTTCAACACTTCTTTTGTACATTATTCAAGACCAAATAAGATTCATACTAATGTTTAGTTTATCTTAGGTGGCCACATGTAAAGGTGAACGGTGAGTCACCTTAAAGGGGGGTGGGTGCCACATTTCTTGGGGGGTGTGATTTTGTTTTTTATCCACTTATTAGTTAACTGAGTAATGTTTCGTTATACGGTAATTAATTAATTACCTGCATAATTTAAAAATTACCACAAATTACTTAAAATTCTATTTATTTTTTTAAAATATTTCATATATACTTTATATATTATACTACCGTGGTCATATGGTACCTTGCATGGTACTAGTTCATAATTATCAGGTATTATCGCTCGACCCGTATTTTATTTCAAATTGGCCACTTTCAACGAAACTTGTTTTCTTTAATCGGTGTACCCCTTTATCATTCATAACACTTATTTATCGCTTGTTATAAATAGCATAAGTACATTAACGTCAAGATGATCTCATCTTTGAGTCTACGTCGGTTAATTGAAAAACAAAATTTTAACGTACGAAAACGCGAGATGTAACATCCTTCCCCCCTTAGAAACATTCGTCCTCGAATGTTCAACTCCCCGTGATCCATATAACTTTGGCAGGGTCGCCTTTGTAACAACACCATTACCAATTCTCCTTGTAGAGGCTTAATAACCCAACGCCACACAGGACCACAATTATGAATAACGACCATGGCCTCACACGACCAATGACAATAGCCAATAAATGAATTTGTACACGTACCTTATGATTATGACGTCTCAGTCGGATCCTTCTATGGGGGAAGAAATAAATAGGGATATCTAGACTTCATGTTTTTCTTGGCCTCCCAAGTCATTTCTTCCATATTGTTGTTTCTCCAAAGTACTTTCACGGAGGCTACTTCCTTATTCCGTAGCTTACGGATTTGTCGGTCTAAAATGGCGATGGGAATTTCCTCATATGACAAGTCCTCTATAATCTGTACATCATTCATGGGTACCACTCGGGTAGGATCACCACTACACTTCCGTAACATAGATACATGAAAAGCCGGATGGACAGACTCCAATTCCGAGGGCAATTCTAACTCATAAGCTACTTGGCCCACTCTCCGAATGATCCTATAAGGCCTAATATACTGTGGGCTAAGTTTGCCTTTCTTGCCAAACCTCATCACATCCTTCATAGGTGACACCTTTAAGAATACCCAGTCATCAACCCCGAACTCTAAATCTCGACGCTGCACGTCAGAATATGACTTTTGACGACTATGAGCTGTAAATAGTCAATCCCGAATCAACTTTACTTTCTCTATGGCTTGCTGAACCAGGTCTGGCCATGTAATCCAGATTCTCCAATGTGGAACCACCCTATATGCAACCTACACTTTCGTCCGTAAAGAGCTTCGTATGGAGCCATCTGAATGCTGGAATGGTAGCTATTATTATATGCGAACTCAATGAGCTGCAGATGATCATACCAACTACCTTTGAAGTCTATTATACAAGCTCGTAACATATCCTCTAGTGTTTTAATAGTATGCTTAGCCTGTCCGTCTCTCTGGGGATTAAATGCTGTACTAAGACTTACTTGAGTCCCCAATCTCTTTTGGAAGGACCTACAAAAGTTAGCTGTAAATTGAGCTCCTCTATCCAAGATAATAGATACAGGGATACCATGCAGTCATACCATCTCCTTAATATAAAGCCTCGCATAATCCTCTAAGGGATATGTAGTCCTAACAGGCAGAAAATGGGCTGACTTTGTAAGCCTATCAACAATAACCCATATCGAATCGAACTTACACTAGGTATGAGGTAAGCCTACGATGAAGTCCATATTGATTATCTCCCATTTCCAAGTCGGAATCTCCATAGCCTGCAATAATTCACCGGGTTTTTGATGCTCAATCTTAACTTGTTGACAGTTAGGACACTGAGCAATAAATTCTGCTATATCCTTTTTCATTTTGTCCCACCAATATACTCTCCTGATGTCATGATACATCTTTGTCGCTCCTGGATGGATAGAATAATGAGAATAGTGAGTTTCTCCCATAACTTGGCGACGCAGCCCTACAACATTAGGCACACATAATCGCCCTTGATTTTGAGGACCCCATCTTCTGTAAATTCAAACGGTATCTTCTCCTTTTGAAGAGTGGTATCCCTATAATGAACTAACACATGATCCTCGTACTGGCGTTCCTTTACTTCAATTACTAAAGAGGATGTTTCCGTATCCTGAAGAATAATTCCAACGTCACCTGAGTCCAGTAATCGAACTCCAAGACTAGCTAGCTGATGAATCTCATGGGCTATTTCCCTCTTTTTTGGTCGTAAATATGACAGGCTACCCATAGATTTAGGGCTGAGGGTGTCGGCTACTATGTTCGCCTTCCCCGGATGGTAGAAAATATCAACGTCATAGTCTTTAAGTAACCCTGACCATCTCTTTTGACGTAGATTCAATTCCTTTTGCTTGAATATGTACTGGAGGCTCTTATGATTCGTATAGATGTCAACATGAATGCTATACAAGTAGTGCCTCCACATCTTTAGTGCATGAATCACCGCGGCTAACTCTAAATCGTGGGTCGGGTAGTTCTTCTCGTGCTTTCTTAGTTGTCTAGAAGCATAAGCCACAACCTTACCATGTTGCATCAGCACATAACCCAATCCAATGCCTATAGCATCGCAATAGATAACATAACCATCGGTCCCTTCTGGGAGCATTAGGACCGGTGCTGAAGTTAACCTGTCCTTTAATGCCTGGAAACTACGTTCACAAGCATCAATCCATTGAAACCTTACTCCCTTCTGAGTCAATTTTGTCAAAGGTGCTGAAAGGGAAGAAAATCCTTCCACAAATCTCCTGTAATAACCTGCCAAACCGAGAAAGCTACGAACCTCCATCGGTGTTGTGGGTCTAGGCCAAGTCTTTACTGCCTCAATCTTTTGTGTATCCACCGGATAACTTCACCCGAAATAACATGCCCAAGGAAAGCTACAGAGTTCAACCAGAATTCACATTTAAAAGTTTTTGCATAAAGCTTCCCTTCTTGTAGAACTCTGAGCACAGTACGCAGATGTTCTGCATGCTCAACCTCTGAATGAGAATATACCAATATATCGTCAATAAATACAATTATGAACAGATCTAAGAAAGGCCTGAACACACGGTTCATTAAATCCATGAATACTGCTAGGGCATTTGTCAGACCGAATGACATAACCCGAAACTCAGAGTTCCTATATCTAGTCCTGAATGTTGTCTTTGGAATATCTTTATCCTTAACCCTTACCTGATGGTACCCAGACCTCAAGTCTATCTTTGAAAAACACTTGGCAGCTTGCAACTGATCAAACAAATCATCAATTCTCGGGAGCGGGTACTTATTCTTGATCGTTACCTTATTCAACTACCTAGAATCAATACACATTCGTAAGGAATCATCTTTCCTTCTCACAAACAAAACACGTTGTCCCCATGGTGACGTACTAGGTTTGATAAAGCCTTTTTCAAGTAAGTCCTTAATTGTTCTTTCAACTCTTTCACCTCCGCGGGGGCCATTCTATAGGGAGGAATAGATATTGGGTGAGTATCTAGTAGTAGGTCAATAGAAAACTCAATTTCTTGCTTTGGTGGGAGACCCGGAAGTTCATCGGGAAAAACATCGGGAAACTCATTAACCACTGGGACTGAATGGTTGGTGACTTCACTTCCACATCCTGAACCCGAACTAAGTGATAAATACAACCCTTATTGATCATCTTTCTTGCCTTGATATAGGAAATAAATCTACCTCTCGGCGATGCCGTATTACCTTTCCATTCCAAAACAAGTTCCCCTGGAAATTGAAATCGGACTATCTTTGATCTACAATCAACGTTGGCATGACAAGAAGCCAACCAATCCATACCCATTATAACATCAAATTCTACCATATCTAACTTGATTAAGTCTGGTACGGTAGGTCGACCATGAAGTACTATTATACAACCCCTATATACTTGCTTAGCTATCACCGAGTCCCCAACAGGTGTAGATACCTCAAAGGGTTTAACCAATTTTGGTCTTATTCCAAACTTACTAGTAACTAGTGGAGTAATGTATGATAAGGTGGAACCTGGGTCAATCAGTGCATATACATCATAGGAGGAGACTGATAATATACCTGTAACAACATCAGGCGATGACTCCTGTCTTGTCGTCCTGCCAACGCATAAATACGATTCTGAGGGCTGCTCGAGCTAGATGCCCCGCCTCTACCTCTACCACGACTCATTGGTGCTTGGGGACCTTGCATAGGGGGCGTACTGATGATGACGAGCCAGCTGCAAATCCTGTTGGCTGAGCTACACTTGCATCACCTCTCATCGGACAATCCCTCATAACGTGCCTGGATAACCACAAATATAACAAACACCTAACCCATACGACACTGCCCGATATGCTGCTTACCATATTGAGTACATCGTGGCAAGGGTGGCCTCATCTGATTTGACTCACCCCTATACTGAGAACCTGAGGCCCTGGAATTCTGACTAGACCCTGAATATGTAAAACGATCAAATCTCTTACTACCAAACTGAGGGGTTGCGCTAGCCGAGGGCTGTGATGGATTTCTCGAGTATTGCTGCCTCTGACCACCTCACAACTCACCAAAAGGACCCGAAGACCTCACTCTCGTATTCTGGGCCCTATTATGCTCATGATCGACCCTCTGTTTCTATTTACGCTACACCCCGAGCGTATGCCTGAATACGAGAAATATCCATGGCTCGCTGAAGTGAGACCGACATACAATCGTTAAGCATGTAAGGCTCTAATCCCATCACAAACTGGTGAACCGGATCCTCCATCTTAGATACAATAGTGGGAGCATACCTAGACAATGAATCAAACTGAAGACTGTACTCCCGAACATTGATGTTACCCTGTCGAAGAGTCAAAAACCTATCAACTCTGGCTCGACTAAGCTCTGGTGGCAGATAATGATGAAGAAAAGCTTCTATAAACTCCTACCATACCGCCAGAGGGGCATCCTCACCTCTGGACAATTCCCAAGACTCATACTAATTAACTGCAATATCTCAGAGTCTATAGGAAGCTAGCTCAACTGACTCAATCGCAATGGCCTTCATTACCCTTAACGTCCTATGCACCCTATCAATAAATACCTGAGGGTCCTCATTCGGGTCTGTCCCAGTGAATACTATAGGGTCTAAATTAATAAAGTCACGAACCCTCGCACTCACGGACCTATCTGCATGACCAATACCTACTTTTTAATGTTGAGCCTGCGCGGCTACTAATCAGGTTAATAGCTGGATAGCATCTCTCATCTCCTGACTCGGTGCATTTGGCTGAGGAGCTAGACGTACAGGGGCAGGCGCAGGAGCTTGTGCCCCTCGGAGCTCTTCTGGAAAGGGCGGGGTATGTGAAGTCTGAGTTGGAACCTCACCATGAGACTCTCCCCAAGCCCTGGTAACTCATGGCGCTCGACTAGTAGTCTCACCGACCACGAACTTTCCGTTCTAGGTGGCCGTACTCTTTGGAGGCATTGCTGAAAATATAACGTATTGTTAGGAACATGAATTCTTGTATCGCATGATCTGAGATAAAAAGAGAGGATAACATCCTATATCTCCTGTAGCCTTCTGTTTATAAGCGTGGTGCACGACACACCCATAAACAAGACTCTACTAGACATGGTTTGTAGACAACCTTAAGACAAAACTGCTCTGATACCACTTTTGTCACGATCCTAACCGATGGGCCACGACGGGTGCCCGAGTCCTACTTGTCAAACACCCCTAAGCATGTGTCTAAGATATGAACCTGGATAACATCTGCTGCATTACAAAATTAACATACGTGAAGGAAACCTGTCATCAAGGCATATGTATGTATCCATACAGAATATAGTGGGCGAGCCAGCAAGGCTGCTATAGACAACTATACATCCAAAACTGAAAGCCGACAAGGCCACATATAACCCAACTAGACATACTGTCTACATACCTCTAATAGAAATATAGTTGTACAAAGACGGGACTGAGCCATGTCATACCCCTATACATATATATACATATATACAAATGTATCGTACCAAATCAAAGTAGCTCTGGATCAAGTGGAGCACGCCAACTCTCGATGATCACGGATCCTAAGAAGGGGGATCGTCGACTTGCCTACCTGCACCTGCGGGCATGAAACGCAGGCCCGTGAAATAGGGCGTCAGTATGAAAAATGTACTGAGTATGTAAGGTATAAAAATTAGTACGTAAAAGACATAGATGAAACATGGAATATAGAAACACATCTTTAAATCTGAATAACATTATAAATTCTGAAACGTTTATAATGTCATGCACGTGCATCTAAATGTCGTGCCATGCATAGATATGAGTGTACATAATATTATCAAGCTACTGAGGGCATCCCATTATATCGTCTCGGCCACTATGGGCAACATCATCAACATATACCAGCTGATCAGGTGGTGGTGAGTATATAACGCCGTAACCTTTTTCCATATCCCATATACATATATTTACATATATACACGTATATAATGCCAGCTTGTCATGGGTCAATGCACATGAGTGAAATGCATGAAAAATACGTAATGATCTCAATATTCCTTTCGGATAAACTTTTCTAACTGTGTATTATTCTAAGACCCATGAACAGAAAATAATAATAATTTTCATGGGGAATCAAGAATATAGACACTCCTAATAATTCTATGAATAAAGTAATTTATAGAAACTGTGTATTTGCTCGTTTCTTCAACATAATTTGGACCATGCCAAAAGAAAGGAGGGAGGGCCTTAACATACCTGTTCCTGGAATTATTCGAATGAATTGAAGCTTCTGCTTCAGTGAAATATGTGAACAAGATTTGCTTGAATCCTTTGAAATTTTTTTGAAACAAAATTGTTCTGCTTTTCACGTCTTGGTGTAGTTAGCTTCTAATTTGTAAAAACTTTCCTTGCTTTAGCTCCTGGAACGTTGTCTCTTTTTGACCAAAATGAAAGATCTTAAGATTTGATCTTTTGAATTAGGAAAAGCCCAAATGATTCTTGTTTCCAAGTTTCTTTAAATTCAAACCAAAGAATGAATTGAAGCTTTGTTTGAAATGAGTTTGCTTCTGCTTCGACACTTCTTTTGTACATTATTCAAGACCAAATAAGATTCATACTAAGGTTTAGTTTATCTTAGGTGGCCATATGTAAAGGTGAATGGTGAGTCACCTTAAAAGGGGGGAGGGGCTGCCACATTTCTTGGGGGGTGTGATTTTGTTAATTTTTATGCACTTATTAGTTAACTGGGTAATGTTTTGTTACCCGCTAATTAATCAATACCTGCATAATTTAAAAATTACCACAAATTACTTAAAATTCTATTTATATTTTTAAAATATTTCATATATACTTTATATATTATACTACCGTAGTCATATGGTACCTTGCATGGTACTAGTTCATAATTATCAGGTATTATTGCTCGACCCATATTTTATTTCAAATTGGCCACTTTCAACGAAACTTGTTTTCTTTAATCCGTGTACCCTTTTATCCTTCATAATACTTATTTATCGCTTGTTATAAATAGCGTAAGTACATTAACGTCAAGATGATCTCATCCCCGAGTCTACGTCGGTTAACTGAAAAACGAAATTTTAACGTACGAAAATGCGAGATGTAACACTATATCTATACTTGGCCGTATCCGAGATAGCGGTAAGCGGCGTGCTAGTTCGAGAAGAACAAGGTACGCAATTCCTTGTTTATTTTGTAAGTCGGACCCTAGGGGATGCCGAAACTAGGTACCCGCACCTTGAAAAGTTAGCTCTTGCGTTAATAAGCACATCACAAAAATTGAAACCCTATTTTTAGTGCCACCAATTTGTGTTCTAACGATGTACTCCCTCCGGAGCATATTGCATAAACCCGAACTATTGGTTTGACTGGACAAATGGGCCATCGAACTCGGGGGGTACGATATCGAGTATCATCCTCGAACGACCATCAAGTCCCAGATTCTGGCGGACTTCGTGGCCGATTTCTCACCCTTCCTCGTGCCCGAGGTAGAAAAGGAACTTTTACTGAAATCAGACACGTCTTCCGGGGTATGGACCTTACGCTCGGCGTGATCAAACAATCTATAAAAACTGCAAAATTGACTAACAATAAAGCCGAATACGAGGCTATGATTGCAGTCTTAGAACTGGCCAAAAGCTTGGGAGCCAAGACCATCGAAGCAAAATGCGATTCACTCCTGGTAGTGAGCCAAGTGAATGGGAGCTACGAGGTTCGAGAAGACAGGATGCAGAGATATTTGGACAAACTCCAAATCACATTACGTCGCTTTAAAGAATGGACTTTAGTCCTTGTACCTCAAGAGGAGAATAGCGAGGCTGATGCCATCGCAAACTTGGGATCATCGGTTGAAGAAGATGACCTACTCCCCGGGGCTGTTGTTCAGCTATCTAAATCAGTGATAGAGGAAGGTCATGCGGAGATTAATTCCACTAGCCTAACATGGGACTGGAGAAATAAATATATTGATTATTTGAAAGACGAAAAATTGCCCAAAGATCCAAAGGAATCGAGGGCCCTGCGAACCAAAGCAGCCCGATTCTTGCTCGATGAAAACAAGACTTTGTACAAAAGAACTTTCGATGGCCCCCTAGCAGTATGTCTGGGGCCAGGGGATACAGATTATGTACTCCGAGAAATTCACGAATGCATCTGCGTAAATAATTCTGATGCCGATGCCTTCGTCCGAAAAGTAACCAGAGCAGGCTACTATTGGCACAACATGGAAAAGGACACCAAACAATTCGTCCGTAAGTGCGACAAATGCTAGAGATTTGCCCCGATGATTCACCAATCCGGCGAACAGCTGCATTCGGTCTTGTCGCCATGGCCATTCATGAAGTGGGGTATGGACATCGTCGGAGCCCTGCCAACGGCACCAGGTAAGGCTAGATTTATTTTATTTATGACTGACTATTTCTCCAAATGGATGAAAGCGCACGCCTTCGAAAAGATAAGGGAAAAAGAAGTCATCAACTTCATCTGGGATCACATCATGTGCCGATTCGGGATTCCTTCTGAGATAACGTGTGATAACGGGAAGCAATTCATCGGGAGCAAGGTAACACAATTCCTTGAGGATCACAAAATCAAGAGAATCCTATCAATGCCCTACCACCCGTGTGCAAACGGCCAGGTTGAGTCCACAAATAAAACCATCATCCAAAACTTAAAAAAGAAACTGGAAAGCTCCAAGGGAAAGTGGAGAGAAATATTGCCAGAGGTGCTGTGGGCATACCAAACAACTTCAAAATCGAGCACAGGGGAAACACCTTTCTCTATAGTGTACGACGCCGAGGCTTTGATACCAGTGAAGGTCGGGGAGTTGAGCACCAGATTCCAACATGCCACTGAGAGCTCGAATAACGAGGCCATGACAACAACCCTTGAATTACTAGATGAAAGACGAGAAGCCTCTCTAGTCCGAATGGCCGCCCAAAAGCAAAGGATCAAAAGATATTGTAACAAGAGAACAAACCTCTGACACTTTGGACTTGGCGACTTGGTTCTAAGGAAAGTCACCCTTAACACCTGAAACCCTAATGAAGGAAAGCTAGGCCAAAATTGGGAAGGATCGTACCGCATCCTAGGAATAGTCGGCAAAGGGTCTTACAAGCTCGGTACCATGGAGGGCGAGCAGCTTCCGAGCAACTGGAACATATCACTGCTAAAATGATATTACTGCTAGGACATCCAATTGGAAATTCTGAAATCACCCTCGAGCACACGTTACACTATTTTCCTTCAACCGGATTTTGTTCCTTGAAGGGTTTTACCGTCAAGGTTTTTAATGAGGCAACGTCCCCATGCTGCCTAAGGAAGACTCAACAAGTATTCAAGGTTTCTTTTGCAACTAACCTCGAACATTGGGGGACATCCCCCCCAGAAGGTCAACTACTCGGTAAAGCCAGGATACCCCAAATGGGACCTCGATAGGAAAAGTAATGTACCGAGCCAAATGGTCGATCGAAACTGTGCCCATATAAGCAACCAAGCTTTTAATGGCAAAAACATGTGTACTTGTACCAAGTAATCGAAGAACACTCTTCATCAAAGCATTTCACGCTTCAAAGGAAACTCGACGTTTTAGCAAAGAGGACTCCTCTGTAGAAAATGTCCGGAACACTCGGAGACTGGCACCAATAATTCGGCACCGGAACGACCCCCGGGTAAAAACTCCAAACTCGTAAGCCCTTAATGAGGCAACATCAAGATCATAAAATCTCTCCAAAACCGAAGGTGTCACGAACACTTGGAAACTAACGCCAAAATCTCAAAAATTGCATGACCTCATGGTCGGAATTTCCAAAATCGTAAGACCTCAATGAGGCAAATACCAAGTTTGTAAATAATGGCTCCTGAGTCAAGAAACCCTCGACGACCCGAGGACTGCCATCAAGCGCCACCTCCATCGACTTATAAAAAACCAAGGGCATAAGACCCCGAGCGAGCAGACTCAGTCTCGTAAGACGTACATAAGGCAGCAACTATATCTGTAAGACCTCAAGCAAGGCATGAACAATACTTGTACCAAGTATAAGTTCGGCTATATATCTAACTTGTAAGACCCCTAAAAAGGCATACCCTCGATATAGATGCCGAAACTACTCCACCCGGGATTCAAAGGCTCCGGTTGAACACAAATGACTCCAATCACAAGGCTGTATCAGCCAAACTAATGCGACTCGGGGGCGCCCGACTGTCGCTGCAAAATCACATGCCTTCAATTACTTCGAATCTACTTCGAAAAGAACTGGTTAAACAGGCTACCCCCGATACAAGCAAAAGAGTTTCGACCATATCAGCTCCTAAAACATCGGCTTTGAGATACTTAGCCTCAGAGCCAAACCTTCCGATGTGACCGATCATCGCCATATAACGACTTACAATCGAGGATTTTATTAAGCCGTCGAAGAGTCAGACAAACACTATTTCTAAATCCTTATTGAGGGAAAAATAAAACCAATAAAAGGTCACTTTGACCCAAGGCGTAAGATCCATTATTGCCAGCCCACACTAAAAGGCCACATCGACCCAAGGCGTAAGAGCCATTATTGCCAGCCCACACAAATCCAAACACTTGAGGGTCAAATGAGCTCGAGTCGTAACCCGACTCGGAGACTAAAGCCAAAATAGTTAACTAAACATACCTAAGAGCGAAACGTAAGAGCCATTGTTGCCAGCCTAATTATCCTTAGGGCAACACACATAAAAGGCCGCATCGACCCAAGGCGTAAGAGCCATTGTCGCCAGCCCACACAAATCCGAAAACTTGAGGGTCAAATGAGCTCGAGTTGTAACCCGACTAGGAGACTGAATCCAAAATAGTTAACTAAACATGCCTAAGAGCGAAGCGTAAGAGCCATTGTGGCCAGCCTAATGAGCCTCAGGGCAACACACATAAAAGGTTGCTCCAACCCAAGGTGTAAGAGCCATTATCGCCAGCCTGGTGAGCCTCAAGGCCACGCACACAAAAGGTCACTTCGACTCGAAGCGTAAAAGCCTAAGGGCCAGCTCGATATTTTTAAAACTTGAAGGTTAAATGAACCCGAGGCAAAATTTGACTTAGAGGCTGAGCTCAAACTATCGAAAACGCCTGGTAGCAAAGGCATAAGAGCTCAAATGCCAACTTACACCAAAAGGGCATACCGACCCAATACGTATGAGTCGCTATCACCACTGCTAAGGTTAAAGGCCGTGTCGACTGGATACATAAAAGCCAGGTCGACCGACGATAGCAAAGCCCGAGGGTCTAACCCAAGATCTAATACCTTGGGTCGAAAGTCAATATATATCACATAGTATTTTCGAAAAACAAAAGGGAAAGAAGGGATAGGAAACAAAAAGCCTTCTTATGGTTCCCAGGGGGATGTTTACAAGTCTCGCCAGCCCACACAAATCCGAAAACTTGAGGGTCAAATGAGCTCGAGTCGTAACCCGACTCGGAGATTGGACCCAAAATAGTTAACTAAACATGCCTAAGAGCGAATCGTAAGAGCCATTGTCACCAGCCTAATGATCCTTAGGGTAACACACATAAAAGGCCGCATCGGCCCAAGGTGTAAGAGCCAATGTCGCCAGCCCACACAAATTTGAAAACTTGAGGGTCAAATGAGCTCGAGTTGTAACCCGACTAAGAGACCGAACCCAAAATAGTTAACTAAACATGTTTAAGAGGAAAGCGTAAGAGCCATTGACGCCAGCCTAATGAGCCTCAGGGCAACACACATAAAAGATTGCTCCGACCCAAGGCGTAAGAGCCATTTTCGCCAGCCTGGTGAGCCTCAGGGCCACACACACAAAAGATCACTTTGACCCGAAGCGTAAGAGCCTAAGGGCCAGCTCAAATTTTTAAAACTTGAAGATCAAATAAACCCGAGGCAAAATCCGACTAGGAGGCTGAGCTCAAACTATCGAAAACGCCTGGGAGCAAAGGCATAAGAGCTCAAATGCCAGCTTACACCAAAAGGGCATACCGACCCAATACATACGAGTCGCTATCACCACCGCTAAGGTCAAAGGCCGTGCCGGCTGGATACATAAAAGCCAAGTTGACCGACGATAGCAAAGCCCGAGGGTCTAACCCAAGATCTGGGACCTTAGGTCGAAAGTCAATATATATCACATAGTATTTTCGAAAAACAAAAGGGAAAGAAGGGAATCAAACAAAAAGCCTTCTTATGGCCCCTAGGGGGATGTTGACAAGACTCGAACAACTCTTACAAAGAGGGAAACGAACAGAATCATAATCTATCATCGAGCCCACGTCTTCAATATCTCCACTAAAGGTTACGACCCAACAAATACGGGTCCTTCAACGGCCGCTCTTCGACGGCCTCTTCCCCTCCGAGGGGTCTGCCTTCATTTTTATCACCTCTTGAGCCACTTCTCGGCACATCTCTAAAAGCAAGCAAGGCAGCATCTCCTTTCTCAAGGGTCTTCACCCTCTCAAACTCGGCAGGCAAAATGATATCTCCCGTATGTATGTCCCCAAAGGTCTGTCTCCGAGATCCCAATCGAGCACGCTCCACTGCCCGAGTCAATCTCGGCTTAGCCCCCTCGGGCGCCCCTACGGCTTGAGCGCTTGTCGTGATAACATCCTCTCTATGTAAAGATATAAGCGCTTCGGCTTCAGTTTTGATCCCGGATAATGCTGCCACCAACTAAAAATGGAGACCTCTGTACTTGCTACTATCCTCCCTCGCCTCACTAAGCTGATGTCCAACTAAGGTCACCTTCTCCTAGAGGGCATCCCTCTTAGAAATTATCTCTCTCTCTCTCGCTGTTTGAGCTCGGAGACCTCGGAATCTCTGGCCCGAAGCTCCTCCCTCAGTAGGGTACTTTCCTTCTCAAACTGCACAAATCAGATCCAAGATGTTAAAATACTAGAATTTGGCAAAACATTCAGATACTGACAAACGAGGACTAGATAACCAGTTCAGTGAAAAGAGCTTTCTCACGCTTGAGACTGGTCACCTCAGCCTGATACCGAGTGCAAGTCTGATTGTAAAGCGCCTTGGCCTAAATCCACGAAAAAAGACAAGTTAGAAAGACAAAGATCAGGGCAACCGAGGCCCGAGTGATAGGCAGGGTTTTCAATGATTACCTGCTCGCAAAGCCTATTCATCTCACCAAAGACGAGGGAAGCATTGATCTTAAGGACTCCCTCAAGAACAACTGACAGCCTTTCGAGTACATCCCCACCTTTGACAGGAATCCCCATATCAAGAGATCCTTCATGCAGGGCATCTTGCACTCCCTTAGGAGGTAGTTTCATTCCCTGAGGGGAATCAATCACGACTGTGGCATTGGTACGGTCAGTTAGCACCATCCTTTGTCCATTCAGGGCCCCAAAACTAGGCCCCTCCGAACCATCTAACGAAGGCACCCCAGACTGAGGGAAACTCTGCACCGACCAGCTTGAGGGCAAAACCCGATACTCCCTTATTTGTCTCTCTACCACGAAGTGGGACAGCAACGACATCAGACTCCGGCTTGGAAACCACCATCTCCACGATCCTAGGATCGGACAGGTTTATTCCTCCCTCACGCGCTGTCAAGAAGCTATTTTCCTCCTCACCTCAACTCGAGGGTTGTCTGCCTTTTCTGGGATTAGAGATGCCGGATCAACCTTAGCTTCTTCCGTCTTAATCATGTTAGATTCAGAAGGCTCGTCCAATGGGTCCCTTTGTCTCTTCTTCCCTTCATCGGGTACCAAATCATCCTCCCCGCCGGGTAATGCTCCCTTCATCAAGGGGACCTGCCCCAGACCTGCACAAATGCAAGAGGTAATCACATGGAATGAGAGAGCTGCCAGGCGCAATTTAGGTCGAGAAGAATGACTACGGCAG
Source organism: Nicotiana sylvestris (assembly GCF_000393655.2). Lineage (NCBI taxonomy): Eukaryota > Viridiplantae > Streptophyta > Magnoliopsida > Solanales > Solanaceae > Nicotiana > Nicotiana sylvestris. Next base: position 111,400,193 of record NC_091064.1, read on the forward strand.
GGGTAGAGGCGCACCATGATCCTTAGCTTCCCACCGAGCATGAGACAGATCATGCCACACTCGCTCTGCATACGGGCGAATCGAGTTCAAGCAGCCGACCCAACTCGGGAGGTCCGTGACCGTGCCAGGATAAATTGCTATAGCTGCATTAGCAAGAGAAATTAAGTGCCTGAGGGAATGTAGTAAAAAAGAAGCAAGGAAATAACCAGGTAACATGTCTACTTACGTTCCATGTTCCACCTATCGGGAGCAACATCCTTTCCATCGGGATCAGGCCAGAAGTCTTTTCTCGGACAAAGCGGTTGATCCTTCCCCCATTCCCAATCTCCTCGGTACTGGCAAAGAGGGCCCTCGAGGCTCGGCAGCGGAGTTTGATTAGACCCCCGCGGAAGAGATGGGGGCTGTACATCCTGATCAGATGATTAAGAGTGAAAGGCATCTCCTTGATCATGCTCACGTAGTATATGATCATGTAAACAACACGCCAGAATGAAGAATGAATTTGGCCAAGGTTCACTTGATACCGCTGGCAGAAGTCAATAATCACGGGGTCGATCGGGGGTGAAGATGGCCCCATCGGCCCTAGGGTAAACGTGTAAGTATACACACTCAGAAAATCAACTTTATATGTTGTAATATCCTCCTTCCAAGCAGGGATCTACACATACACCGCGGACCCCTAGCGACAATCGGCTCTCACTCTCCCGATGTCTGTTATCGAGCTAATATACTGAGTCACGGGCTCACTGCACCCTGGCTTCGAAGAAGGCCTCTCGACCTTGAAATCAGAAGCCATCGAGAAAAATCCTAGAACACATTCTTCAACACGAGGAGGCATTGCCGATTCACCTTGAGATAAAAGAGAAGAGTATAAGGCTGCATTCCTTTGAGAAACGGAGGTGGAAGTTTTCGCCATTACTGGAAATTCTAGAAGAAAAAAGGGAGTCACGTTCCTAGAAAAGAACAAAGGTAAAAGCAGAAGGAACCTTTTTTGGGGTTTGGAAATGTAGTAAGTTTGAAAGAACGAGAAGGGGAGTATTTATAGAAGCCCCTCGTGCGTGTTGAAGGAGGCCAAGGGGCAACTAACTGTCATAATCAATGCGGAAGCCTTTAAGGGCCGCGTATACATCACCTTTTTGCACTTTATGACTGCCATCGATACAAGAGTGTCAGAGAAGGCAAAGGTTCAAGATCTTTTCTTTTCACTTTCACTCTAAGAAACGCGGAGACTATCTATGCACAACAAAATCGGAAGGTTCAATTTCCTCGTCTTTATAATGCCTCGCAAACACACTTCCCAAGGCTCAAGACTGAGATCGAGATTTACCTTCGAGGGCTGCCGATGCTCGACCTCGGGGCAATACAGATCAATGGCTATATTGGAAAAATGGGGAGTTCCCAAGGTACGCAGATAGGACTGGAAGAGCCTAGTGGACTACTGTAACCCTGAGTCAGGGTGTCATCTAGCTGTCCCATCCCTACTTTTTGTCATTAATGTATTTTGTACTATGTTGGATTTCCCTCCTATATAAAGGAGATCATTGTCATTTTGCTATTGCCTCAATTACTCCATATGAAATATACAAGAACATTCTCTTTGCTCTCTAACATACTCTCTTGATATTATTGCTTTCATTTACTATCTTCATTATTGTTCTTCATTTATTGCTTATCATTGTCCATAATGAGCCTCCATTGATTTTAGTATAACTGTTAGCCGTATCTCGATTACCATCGATAGCTCCCAGTCGAGCTCCAGAATCAACCCCGAGGCCCTGAATTGACAAGCTCGAGGCCCCGATAATTGACCATCAGTTTGCTTATCACCTTTTCCTTTACTCTTATTTCATCTCTAAGTCTCATATACATAGCATCAACTGCTTAAACAAACTTGAATAACAATAGATCATGTATATGTAGAATCCCATAATCAAATTTAATTGTTATTATCATTTTCACGGTAAATAGTTTGGCGCCCACCGTGGGGATAAAAATAATAGTGATTATTTTCTTGCTGGTTTCGTCACATAACGCAAGTTATCTTTCACATCTGTTATTGCCCAAAATCTTCAAATTTCAGGTCGAAATGCCTAACTCAGTAAATAGAAATGAAAATAGCTACCTCGAGAACCGAGGAGAGAATGGTGTGGCTGTTCCAACCTGGGCACAAAGTATATATGTATATGAGATATGGGAAAAGGTTACGATATTATATACACATCACCACCTGATCAGCAGGTATACGATGATGATTTTGCCCATAGTGGATGAAATAATATGATGGGATGCCCACAGAGGCTTTATGATGTTATGTACATATAGACCTGTGCATTACATAACATTTATACTCATATGCATGATACTATAAATATTTCATGATTTACAGAGCTATCCAGACTTACAGATTGAGTTCTTTATTCTGTGTTTCTTCCATGTCCTTAATTAATGTTGAATTATGATTATGTTTCAATTCTGCCTTACATACTCAGTACATTATTCGTACTAACGTCCTTTTGTTAGGGACGCTGCATTCATGCCTACAGATATGGATAATCATTTTGACGAGCCCTAATAGTAGACAAAATTGGCATTCAACGAAGGATCGATAAGACTCCATCTCATTAGGAGTGCAGCCGAGTCTATGAGTCATCGTGTCAGAGTTTTGCTACAGACTACGGGTAGGCCGGTAACCTGTCCCAATTGATGTCAGTTAATCTTAGAGGCTTTGTAGACAGAGGTTCATTTTATACAGTATGTCAGAGGCCTTGACGACCCATATGTATTCATGTTTTTAAGAACAATAGTTTATTAATACAGTGTTGCCCACTTACAGTTATGCATTACGAGTTGTGGCCATGTGGGCCCATGATAGTTACGGAAGGAATGAGTTCAGCTAACTCGACTAAAGTATGTTCTAGTTTTGTTCGAACGATCATGAGTCACCAAGTGGTTCGCTCGGGCTAGCACGACACCGGGTGCTAGCCACTCCTCCCCAAGTTTGGGGTATGACAAAGTGATATTAGAGCGGGTCATGTCCTAGGGAGTCTACAAAGCCTTGCCCAGTAGAGTCTCACTTATGGGTGTGTTGCACGACACATTTATAATTGAGAGGCTATATGCATTTAGGAGATGTTACCTTTCTTTTGTTTCCAAATCGTGCCATATAGCTGGGTCGTACGAAGTCAGTATGAAGCTTTCGCTAGATTTTGTATGCACCAGAGGTGCAGGTATCACACTAGAGCTTTAAGGTGTAATATGGAAAGGAGGTTATGAAAGAAATAGAAGATATGATGTGAGATTGAAAAGTAAGTAAGGTAAAGGTGAAAAAGATACGAGATGCTCAAGTACAAAAGGTTGTGAATAGTCGAAACTTTAGATATAGTTTGGGTTTTAGTTTAATTTACAGAGGAGACCCTAGCAAAAATATTGTAAATCTCTAAGAGTTAACATTCGAGGACGAATGTTCTAAAGGGGGGAAAGATGTTACACCCCGTAAGTTTAACAACCTTGATACCATCATATATATATATATATATATATATGTATATATGGTATTTTGAGTGGAACATTTTTGTACAAAAAAAGGGTTGAAAAATATGATTTTATATAGTTATTAATATTACTACTTTCGAATATGTTTTAAATTATACAAATAATATGAGAAAGCTTATGAGATTTTCTTTATTTTAAAAATAGAAATTATTTTCTCACAAGACAATAAGGTTATCTTTTTACCAATTTATGAATTAAGCGTACGAGAATTTTTACTCTTTATATGAGATTAGGAAAAATTAGAAGTTGAGAAAATACGTGCATTTTTTTACATGGATATTTAATGAAATAGTAGTGTATTTATTTATTTTATATGTATCACATGACCATGATAGTAACTTATATAAAGTGCGTTAAAAGTGAGTAGTACTTTAATTAAGTTGAGATAATTCTTAATTATGTGGGTAATTAGTAATTATCCAAAAACAAATTTGGATAAGAACATCACCCGGCGGCCATGAAATAGTCATAAGATAAGATGACTCTTAAATTAAAAATCGTAAGATGGCACTTTGAGAGGGTTTGGGTATCTATGTCAGCATTTTAGACATTTCTCATATTAATTCCAACATACTGCACATAAAAAAAAATCATCTCAAAACACTCTTACTCTTCTCTTTGTTCTTTTGTTCTTGATTCTAATATATTATCTCATGAGAAAAAGAAGAATGACAGTCATAACATTTGATCCAATAGCCTTCAAAAAAATCATCAAAGAAAACCCTTAATCACAGAGTTTTAGTAGAAGAAATTGAAGGGCTTATCAAAGTTTATAAAGATGGCCATGTTGAAAGACTTCCAATTTTCCCAAATGTCACTACTACATTACCTCTTGAACTTGGTGTTATCTCCAATGATATTATAATTGATAGTTTCACAAATATTTGGGCAGGTTTATATGTCCCAAAATTATATCAAGAAAAATTCCCTTTGTTAATTTATTTCCATGGAAGTGGATTTTGTGTTTGTTTAGCTTCTTGGATTTGTTACCATGAATTCCTAGCAAAATTACCAGCAAAAGCTAATTGTGTGATTATTTCTGTTAATTATCGATTATCACCCGAAAATCGTCTTTCGGCGACTTATGATGACGACGTTAAGGCAATATGTGGCTAAGAGAAAAAGTCATTAGCGGAGCTAATGAAGATTATTGGTGGTTAATTAAGATTAATTTTTCTAGCGTTTTCTTTGGAGGTGATAGTGCTAGTGGGAACATAGCCCACAATGTAGCAAAAAGGATTTGTTCTATAAGTCATGATTTAAAGCCATTGGCCTTAAAAGGTGTATTTTAGTATTAGCCTCATATTACTACACGAACAGATGGAAGTCAGACGAATTCGAAGTTTTAGCAGATGGCAAAGAAGCAATGAGACTCTGTTGCCTTTTCTGTTTTGTATAGATGGCTCAAGATTGTAAATATTTTAATCTTATGAAAAAAACACGGAGAGTTGTTAAAGGTATTGTCAAGAGAATTGGTACAGGTATGTTAAGGTTATCCCTTCTTTCTTTTTTGGCATGATCCATATGACACAACGAAACGAGCAATCACGTAAGTTTCAGAAATAATTTTATTCTTAAAAACACTAAGGTTGCCTATGTTCCTGATTCCCCATATGTCATACTACTGTATTGTCTATTCATGGGTCTCATAACATTCCAAGAGATCATATTGACTTACTTCATTATGCTTTGCATTCATTTATATATGTGCATATACCCATGACTCAGACGGCGTTATATACGCGTGTATATATATATATATATATATATATATATATATATATATATATATATATATATATATATATATATAGGGATATGGGAAAAGGTTACGGCGTTATATACACATCACCACCTGATCAGTTAGTATACGATGATGATTTTGCCCACAGTGGCTGAAATGATATGATGAGATGCCCTCAGATGCTTTATGATGTTATGTACGTACAGACCTATGCATTACATGATATTTATATGCATATGCATGATACTATAAATATTTCATGATTTATAGAGCTATCCAGACTTATAGATTGAGTCCTTTATTCCATGTTTCTTCCATGTCCTTAATTAATATTGAATTATGAGTATGTTTCAGTTCTGCCTTACATACTCAATACATTATTTGTACTGACGTCCTTTTGTTGGGGACGCTGCATTCATGCCTGCAGGTATAGATAATAAGTTTGACGAGCCCTCATAGTAAACAAGATTGGCATTCAGCGAAGGATCGGTAAAACTCCACCTCATTCGGAGTGCAGTCGAGTCTATGAGTCATCATGTCAGAGCTTTACTATAGACTTACGGGTAGGCCGGTACCCTATCCCAATTGATGTCAGTTAATCTTAGAGGCTTTGTAGACAGAGGTTTATTTTATACAGTATCTCAGAGGCCTTGACGGCCCATATGTATTTTTTTTTAAGAACGATAGTTTATTGATACAGTGTTGCCCACTTACATTTATGCATTATGAGTTGTGGCCATGTGGGCCCATGATAGTTACGGAAGGAATGAGTTCTGCTAACTAGACTTATGTATGTTCTAGTTTTGTTCGAACGATCATGAGTTAAAGAGTGGTTCGCTGGGGCCAGTATGATACCGGGTGCCAGCCACGCCTCCCCAGGTTTGGGGCATGACAAAGTGGTATCAGAGCTGGTCGTGTCCTAGTACAAAAAGTTGTGAATAGTCGAGACTTTAGATATAGTTTGGGTTTTAGTTTAATTTACAGAGAAGACCCTAGCAAAAGTTTTGTAAATCTCTAAGAGTTAACATTCGAGGACGAATGTTCTAAAGGTGGGAAGGATGTTACACCCCATGAGTTTAACAACCTTAATACCGTATATATATATATATATATGGTATTTTGAGTGGAACATTTTTGTACAAAAAAAGGGGTGAAAAATATGAGTTTATATAGTTATTAATATTACTACTTTCGAATATGTTTTAAATTATACAAATAATGCAAGAAAGTTTATGAGATTTTCTTTATTTTAAAAATAGAAATTATTTTCTAACAAGAAAATAAGGTTATCTTTTTACCAATTTAAGAATTAAGCGTACGAGATTTTTTACTCTTTATATGAGATTAGGAAAATTGGAAGTTGAGAAAATACGTGCATTTTTTTTACATGGATGTTTAATGAAATAATAGTGTATTTATTTATTTTATATGATACCACATGACCATAATAGTAACTTATATAAAGTGTGTTAAAAATGAGTAGTATTTTAAGTAAGTTGATATAATTCTTAATTATGTGGGTAATTAATAATTATCCAAAAATAAATTTGGATAAGAACATCACTTGGCAGCCATGCAATAGTCATAAGATAAGATGACTCTTAAATTAAAAATCGTAAGATGGCACTTTGAGAGGGTTTGGGTATCTAAGTCAGCATTTTAGACACTTCTCATATTAATTCCAACATACTACACGTCAAAAAAAAAATCATCTCAAAACACTCTTACTCTTCTCTTTATTCTTTTGTTCTTGATTCTAATATATTATCTCATGAGAAAAAGAAGAATGACAGTCATAACATTTGATCCAAATTTTAGCCTTCAAAAAAATCATCAAAGAAAACCCTTAATCACAGAGTTTTAGTAGAAGAAATTGAAGGGCTTATTAAAGTTTACAAAGATGGCCATGTTGAAAGACTTCCAATTGTCCCAAATGTCACTACTACATGACCTCTTGAATTTTGTGTTATCTCCAATGATATTATAATTGATAGTTTCACAAATATTTGGGCATGTTTATATTTCCCAAAATTATGTCAAGAAGAATTCCCTTTGTTAATTTATTTCCATGGAGGTGGATTTTGTGTTGGTTTATGTAACGACCCGGCCGGTTATTTTAAGAATTAACGCTCTGATCCCCTATTAACTGCATTCCCCATATTTGCTTCTGCTATTGTGAGTTGCCGGGAGGATTTATTTGGAGTTTCAAAGAGTTTTGGAACACTTAGTCCCCAAATGGGAGTTTAAGTTATAGAATTTGGGTCGTAGTCGGAGTAGTGTGAAGATGGCCTCAGAACGGAATTCCGTTTGTTCCGTTGGGTGATTTCGGGCTTAGGGGCGTGTTCAGATTGTATTTTGAAGGTTCATAGCTAATGTAGGCTTGAAATGCCAAAAATTTGAATTTTTGAAGTTTCTAGTTCGATAGTGAGATTTTGATATCGGGGTCGGAATGGAATTCCGGAAGTTAGAGTAGCTCCGCAGTGTTGAATGTGACGTGTGTGTAAAATTTCAGGTCATTCGGACGAGGTTTGATAGACTTTTTGATCGAAAGCGTAAATTGCGAGTTCTTAGGCTTGAATCCATGGTTAATTGGTTGATTCGATGTTATTTGAGGTGTTTTGAAGATTTGTATAAGTTTGGATAGTGGTATATGACTTGTTCGTGATTTTGGTTGAGGTCCCGGGGGCCTCGGGGTGGTTTCGGATGGTTAACGAGGGATTTTAGAGTTTGGTTTGGCAGATGAAGCTTTTCCATTGCTGTCGTAACCGCACTTGCGGCTAGGGGACTGCAGGTGATCGCAGAAGCGGACATAGAGCCACAGATGCGGCCACAAGTGAAGGCAGTAGTGACTGCAGAAGCGGAAGGGTAACCGCATCTGCGGGACATGCAGTATCTGCGTCGCAGGTGCGGAGATGGAGGTTTTAGTGAAAACCGCAGAAGCGGTTCCCTCAATCGCAGAAGTGATAGCGCAGAAGCAAGAATTTTGACCGCAAATGCGGATTTACTGGGCAGAAAATAAGAATTTCGTGGGTTTAGTTTCAAAAGTTAGAAAATTAATTTCTCGCTCGGGAGAGGGCGATTTTGGGAGGATTTTAAAGAGGAAATCAGTGGGTAACGATTCCTAATCCCTTTCTCGTTGTATCCTATAATCTAATCTTAGTTTTGTCATTAATTTCGGAATTGGGATGAAAATTGGAGAAAAGTTCTTAGACCTAAATTTCGAGTTTTGATTGGGGATTTGACATTGGATTTGGATAATTTTGGTATAAATGAGCTCATGAGAGTATGGGGATTCTGAAAATGTAAATTTTACCCGATTCCAAGACGTGGGTCGGAGGGGCGTTTTGGTTATTTTACCCAATTTCGCTTAGCTTAGAATTTATTTGTAGAATTAGTTACTTGAAGTGTTATTTACATTATGCAATTGAATTGAATAGATTTGGGCCATTTGGAGTCGAGTACTCGTGGCAAGAACGTAGTTTCGGGTTGATTTTGAGCAGGTTCGAGGTAAGTGGCTTGTCTAACCTTGTGTGGGGAAATTTTCCCTTAGGATTTGGTATTATCGATATTTAAAATGCCTTGTACGTGAGGTGACGACTGCGTACTTGTGCTAATTGTTGAAAATCTGATTTTCATTAAGGAATTATAATTGTGTTTCTTTCCTGTTTATACTACTTGCAAATTTTCGCCTGTTGTTAGCTTAGGGAAACAAGTATAATTGACTTAATTGCTTTACTTGCTCAAACTGTCTTATCTAGATTATGTGCAGCATGCTAGGTTAGAAGTACATGTTTTACCTTAGTATGGAATTTGAATTGAATTGTGTATTTTTCGTGTTGTTGCTGTATGTTTACTTTGGGACTACGAGACGGTATCCCGGTAGATCCCCCCTACATGTTTATTTTGGAGCTACGGGACGGTATCCCGGTAGATCCCCCCTGTATGTTTACTTTGGGACTACGGATTTGTATTCCGGCAGATCCCCCTGCACATTTATATTGGAACTACGGGACTACTCCCGGTAGATTCCCCCTGTACTGGATACTTACATTTGGGACTACGGATCGAATTTTCGGTAGATCCCCGCGCATTATGAGTTGGACTACGGAACTTCACCCGGGAGATCCACTGGATATTTATATTTGGGGACTACAGGACGGTATCTTAGGAGATCCCCGGTTGTTATCTTTGTGTTGAGATGTACTCCTTTCCATGATTATTTTGTCTCTATTATAGTTGCTGTTGTTCTTTCTATTTTGTGTTACTTTTACTGTTGCACTTATTTATACTGTCTTGTTCTATACTGTTAAACCTCTGTATTTCATTTAACCTTAGTAGGGCTCTGACTCTCCTCGTCACTACCCGCCGGGGTTAGGTTTGGCACTTACTGAGTACCGCTGTGGTGTACTTATGCCCTTTCTGCGCATGTTTTTCATGTGTAGATCCAGGTACTTCCACTCAGTCTTATCATCCTTGAGGCAAGGCGCTTCTGTAGAGACTTTGAGGTATATCTGCGCGTTCGCAGACCGATGAGTCCCTTTCTATCTTTTTATGATAGTATAGCCCTTCTGTATTTTTCCCTTTGTCACACATTTCTGGAGTTAGAGCTTCTTATGTATCTCTTAGCTCGTGATTCATGGGGTTCCGGATTTTGGAAGTGTTGGGTTGAGATTCTTATACTGTTATATGCTAGGTGGCATCTTAAATACTGTTTCATTTTGCTATCTCAGTTTTTAAATTATTTTCTTTCCACAATTATTTCTTTTCCGCATTTGTTAGGCTTACCTAGTCGTAGCGATTAGGTGCCGTCACGATAGTTCACGGAGAGTGAACTGAGGTCATGACAGTTTCGCTTCTTGGATTTGTTACTATAAATTCCTAGCCAAATTAGCAGCAAAAGCTAATTGTGTGATTATTTCTGTTAATTATCGATTATCACCCGAAAATCGTCTTCCGGCGGCTTATGATGACGGCGTTAAGGCAATTATGTGGCTAAGAGAAAAAGTCATTAGTGGAGCTAATGAAGATTATTGGTGGTTAAGTAAGATTAATTTTTCTATCATTTTCTTTTGAGGTGATAGTGCTGGTGGGAACATAGCCCGCAATGTAGCAAAAAGGATTTGTTCTAAAAGTCATGATTTAATACCATTGGCCTTAAAAGGTGTATTTTAGTATTAGCATCATATTACTACAGGAACAGATGCAAGGCAAACGAATTCGAAGGTTTAGCAGATTGTTATGACCCTAAAATTGACCCGGTCATGATGGCACCTATAGTGAAACTAGGCCAGCCGACACAATTCCTGAATCAACCATTTTTCAATAAAAGTCATTTTAAGCCACTAATTAATCAATAATCTCGTAATGTAAGTCTAAATTTATAGGGCAGAATTAATACACAAGCTCGACATCGGGGTGTCACAAGTTCCGAGCATCTACTAAAGTCTGAATACAACGAAAAGTCTAAAAATGTACTAAATACAGTCTAAGGAAGACAAGAGGGAGAAAAACAGTGCTGCGAATGTCGGGCAGCTACCTTGCTAACTCCGATGACTCTGCCACTAAGCAATCAACACACGCTACCGGGTTCAGAAACACCTAAATTTGCACACAAGGTGCAAGGAGTAATGTGAGTACGCTAACTTACTAAATAATAAAAGTAAATGAAAGCTGAGCAGTAAGAAAACACGTAAGCCACGTCATAACACTACAACAAATGTAGATCATTTCCAAACCAGTACACAAATCATTTACTTTTTAAATCAAGCTTAGTTTCAGTAAAACTCTTTTAAAACAACTTTTAATGGATTCAAACGAGTGATAAAACAGTGAGTATAAATGATAGAAAAATGTAATCGGCCCCTCCGGCAAAACATGTACCATAAATCGCCACTCAGGCATAATATGAACAGAACCAGCCCCTCGGGCTACCTTACCATCACTCGTAATCAGCCCCTCGGGCATAACATAAGTCAAGAACCGCCCCTCGGGCAAAATATGGATCAAGAACAGCCCCTCGGGAAACAATATGAAACAACAACAGCCCCTCAGGCTACATCACTCACACTAGGTACACGCGCTCACCAGGGGTATACAGACTCCGGGAGGGGCCCCTTACGGCCAAGCGCAATAACAAGCCATTTCGTGGCATAATCAAACAGGCTCTCGGCCTCATATCAATCCACCTCGTGGCGTAACAACTCAGGCCCTCGACCTCATAATCATGAATCAGTACAATATTGCTGCGCCGCGCAGCCTGATCCCATAATATCCTCACAATACAGGCCTTCGACCTCACTCAGTCAGAAATCTCTCATGCCACTCGGGCAATAGTAAAACATGATGCTCAGCCCAAAATATCATTTAAAAATATCAAAACGGAAAAAATATGGCTAAGTTATGAAAACAGTAGAATACAGCTCGACTAAGTACAAACATGAAGTCAAAACAGTGAGGAATAGTAAAAAAAATCCCTAAGGGTCCAAAACAGTTGGCACGAAGCCCAAATATGGCATTCAGTCCAAAACATGGTGATAATTTCCAAAACACAATGGTATCAAACAGTTTTCAATCAAATACGCGACTTAACAGTCATATAGGACGGACTAAGTCACAATCCCTAATGGTGCATGACCCCACACTCGTCTTCTAGCGTGTGAGTCACCTCAAAGTAGCACAACGATGTGAAATCTGGGGTTTCATACCCTTAGAACAAACATTTACAATTATTACTTAACTCTATCCAGTCCAAACTCTAGCCCGCGATGCCTTTACCCCTCGAATCGGTCTCCAAATGCTCCAGATCTAACCAAATACAGATTTATACCATCAAAATATGCTAAGGGAGCAAAGCCCACTCGAAAATAACCAATTTACATAAAAATCCTGAAATTGGCCAAACCCGACCCCTGGGCCCACATCTCGGAATCCGATAAAAATTACATCAATAAAATCCTTATCCTCTCACGAGTATATACATACCAAGATCATCAAAATCCGACATCAAATGCTCATTCAAATCCCCAAAAGAATTCTTAAACTTTTCTTCCATTTTTCCCCAATTTCCACTCTAATTTCTCAAATTAAATGATGAAATTCAAGACTAAATCATGGAATTAAACCAAATGTGAGTGAAAAATACTTACCCCAATTACTCTACTGAAACTCTCCACAAATTTCACCTTCTACCGATCTCTCTAATGAAAATTTGAAATTATGGACCAAACCATCGTTGAACTTAAACATTCTGCCTAGTTATTTCCTTCATCGCGAACGCGGAAATAGCCTCGCGATCGCGATGCACAAAAAGGACTGCCCCTCATACCAAACTTATGCGATCGCAGAAACATACACGCGGTCGCGGACGACAAACTCATCAAACATCGCGAACGTGACCCTCACTACGCGATTGCGTAGAGAAATTCCTTCACCTCAAGACCACTACATATCCTTCTTCACGAACGCGACCTCAGTCACGCGTTCGCGATAGCCAACTCGACAAGCCCTCGCAATCGCAGACCCCAATTGGCGATCGCATAAGACAAATTTCCCAGCTGCACGCAATAGGCCTATGTGATTGCGAACCCTTCTACGCGATCATAATGAACAAAAGTCTGTAACAGAACTGAAGACAAATCTGCAATTTCTCAAACATGCAATTGGTCTGTTTAACTACCTGAAACTCACCCGAGACTCTCGGGACCTCAACAAAATATGAAAAATTATCCCATATCATCATTCAAACTTGTTGCAACCTTCGGAACGCTCAAAACAATATCAAAACACCAAATTTACATCGGATTCAAGCCTAAGAATTCCAAACACTTCCAAATTCCGCTTTCGATCAAAAAGTCTATCAAACCTCGTCCGAATGACTTGAAATTTTGCACACACATCACAAATGACACAATGGATGTACTTCAACTTCCAGAATTCCATCCCGACCCCTATATCAAAATCTCACCTATCGACCGGAAAATGCCAAAATTCCAATTTTGCCAATTCAAGTCTAAACCTTCCACGGACCTCCAAAATACAGTCCGATCTCGCTCTTAAGTTCAAAATCACCTAATAGATCTAACAAAATCACAAAAATTGCCATCCGAGATCATATACTAACAAGTCATAACTTGGTCAAACCTTTCAAATTTTAAGCTTCAAACTGAGAACTGTTCTTCTAAATCCACTCCGAGTACCCTGAAAACCAAAACCGACGATTTACATAAGTCATAATACATCACACGGGGCTAGTCATGCCCGAGAACTGGCGAGCGAAGTGCAAAAGCTCAAAACGACCGATCGGGTCATTACACAGATGGCAAAGAAGCAATGAGACTCTATTGCCTTTTCTGTTTTGTATAGATGGCTCAGGATTGAAAATATTTTAATCTTATGACAAAAAAAGAGTTGTTAGAGGATTGTAAAAAGAATTTGTCCAGGTATGTTAAGGCTATCCCTTCTTTCCTTTTTTGCATGATCCATATGACACAACGAAACGAGCAAGTACGCAAGTTTCAGAAATGATTCTATTCTAAAAAGCACTAAGGTTGTCTATGTTCTTGATTCCCCATATGTCCTACTACTATATTGTCTATTCATGGGTCTCATAACGTTCCAAAAGATCATATTTACTTACTTCATTATGCATTGCATTCATTTATATATGTGCATTTACCTATGACTCAGACAGTGTTATATATATATATATATGGGGGATATGGGAAAAGGTTACGGTGTTGTATACGCATCACCACCTGATCAGCTAGTATACGATGATGATTTTGCCCACAGTGGCTGAAATGATATGATGGGATGTTCTCAGAGGCTTTGTGATGTTATGTACGTATAGACCTATGCATTACATGATATTTATACGTATATGCATGATACTATAAATATTTCATCCAGACTTACAGATTGAGTCCTTTACTCTATGTTTCTTCCATGTCCTTAATTAATGTTGAATTATGGTTATGTTTCAGTTCTGCCTTACATACTCAGTACATTATTCGTACTAACGTACTTTTGTTGAGGATGTTACATTCATGCCTGCAGGTATAGATAATCAGTTTGACGAGCCCTCATAGTCAACAAGTTTGACATTCAGCGAAGGATCGGTAAGACTCCACGTTATTTAGAGTACAACCGAGTCTATGAGTCATCGTGTCAGAGTTTTGCTACAGACTTATGAGTAGGCTGGTACCCTATCCCAATTGATGTTAGTTAATCTTAGAGGCTTTGTAGATAGAGGTTCAATTTATACAGTACGTCAGAGGCCTTGACGGCCCATATGTATTCATGTTTTTTAAAAACGATAGTTTATTGATACAGTGTTTCCCACTTATAGTTATGCATTACGAGTTGTGGCCATGTGGGCGCATGATAGTTACAGAAGGAATGAGTTTAGCTAACTCGGCATTTATGTTCTAGTTTTGGTCGAACGATCGTGAGTTACAAAGTGGTTTGCTCGGGCTAGCATGGCACCGGGTGCTAGCCACGCCTCCCCAGGTTTGGGGCATGACACACACCCTATCATACCCATAACATATGTACATAAACATACTAACTCAAAAAGGCAACTCCGGAGCAACTGGAGTGTAACAACACCTTCCGTTGAGATGGTAACCTACTGGGAGGACCGTCAACCTGTCTATCGAGACTTGCAACATGACATGTCGCATTCAAAAATAAAAGAGACATCAGGACGAATAAAGTACCGAGTATGTAAGGCAGAGAAGCATAAATAAGAACAGTAATGTAAAGAAAGATAAAGAAGTACAAACTGTAACATCTGACTGCCTCTTAGGGCGACTGGCATGAAATGCGTGATATATGCATCGTGTTTGCGTGAGTTTTTATGTGATTGCGTACAGTACGTTTTGGGGGCAGTTGAGTTTGTGCTTCACGATCGCGAAGCCTTTCTCGCGATCGCGAAGAAGGGTCATCTGGGCAGACTTAAATATTTCAAAAATGAGGGTTTGAGTTTATATCACAAATTTGATTTTGGGAGCTCGGTTGGAGGCAATTCTTGGAGAGATTTTCAAGGGAGTGATTGCGATAAGTGATTCTTACTTAGTTTTGGTTAAATTCCATGATTATATCTTTGATTTCGTCATTTATTTAGTGATTTGGATTGAAAATTGGGGAAAATTGGCGAAAAATTCTTAGGCCGAATTTTGGGAATTTGAGTGAGATTTTGGTATCAGATTTGAGTAATTTTGGATGGTTGGATTCGTGGTTGAATGGGTATTTGGATTTTTGTAACTTTCATTGGATTCCGAGATGTGGGCCCAAGGGTCGATTTTTGTGTTGACTTTTTGACTTTTTATTAAGAACTTAGTATTTTTAGAGGGAATTGATTCCAATAGCTTGAGTTTATTATATCGAACATTGTTTGTGGCTAGATTCGATGAATTCAGAGACCGATTCGCTAGGCAAGGGCTTACTGGAGTAGAGTTTTACACGGCTTGAGGTAAGTAACACTTCTAAACTTAGTTCTGAGGGTATGAAACCCCGAATTACGTGTTATGTTATTGGTGTTGAGGCTACACATATGCTAGATGATGGACGTGTGGGCGTGCACCGTAGGAATTGTGACTTGGTCAATTCCATGAAACTGTATAGTTGAATAGACTTGTCATTATCCATATATTCTCTATGTGTTAGAGAAATTGAGCTGCAAGTCATGTTAGAAATACTGCTTAGGCTACATGATGGTACTGTTGGGACCCACAGAGGTCGTGTTGCATGTTGAATTATCTATTTAAATTACAATTATGTACTTTGTCACAGATATTATTTGCATATCATATTTTAGTCTCTATTGATATTTGTTGATACATCATATTATCATTGTTTGGGCTGATTATCATGATTCTTGTGAGTCGGAGAGACTGAAGAGATTAATAACTGAGTGAGGCCGAGGGCCTAATTGTGAGGATATTTATGGGGTCGGGCTGCACGATGCAACATATTTTATTGATTCATGCTATGATTAGCTTGTTATAGTGCTTGATCTAGATTTGCCCCTCCGGAGTCTGCACACCCACAGTGAGTGCAGGTACCTACTGAGTGCTAGTGCGAATGCCGAGCGATTGGGAGGATTGAGTGACTATGAGGATGGAGTGAATGGGAGGACTGATTGATTGATACGTAGAGAATATGCATATGATTTTATCACTATTCTGTACTTTAGTTGGCATACATAACTGACATGTAGATATCAAGATGTATCATTTCTTATTTTAGTTGTGCTTGACATATATTACCTGTTTGGTCTATAACTGTTAAACATGAAATCATGTCTATATTTTTGTAATTTGACTATACTTGTGAAACCCTTCATTGCTTTTATCCAAATAGTTAGACTTGTTACTTACTAAGTTGGTTGTACTCACGCTACACCCTATACTTCGTGTGCAGATCCAGGTATTTTTGGACACGGTGGTTGCTGATTCTTAGAGTTTTTAGTCATTCGAGGATTATCGAGGTAGCTACCCTGGCATCCGTAGACCTTGACTCTCCTCCCCTATCTATTAGTTTACTTATTCAGTTTCTGTTTTCTTAGACAGTGTATCAGTTTTTGTATTGGTGTAGATGCTCATGTACTCAGTGACACCCTAGTTTGGGGAAACTTGTATCGAGTTATGATGCTTTTATCTAGTTTTACGAGGATTTCGCTTATTTATGTCTGTTATTAGTATATTCTGAATTTGAAAGTGTTAGTATGTATGAGTTGTCGGCTTGCCTAGTATCATGATAGGTGCCATCACGACAGGTCGAGTTTTAGGTCGTGACAGAAGAGTTCTTGATGATTTCAACCATGGCTTGGGGCAGGTGACTTCTATATGTATGTAGGGTATGTTTCTTGTAGTGAATTTTCTCCTAGGTGAGATCAAATTGAGGATTTCTGTCTGATTGAGTATGTACCCTACTTGTGACTCAGAGTTAATGATGGGGTTCTCGTGTTTTCATATGATTGTATGATAGATGCGGTGCGACGTGGGGGATTGAGGTTCAGTTTTGAAGGGAAATTCATGAGTTCTAGACAACATGGATGGCTTCATTTGTTTAGAATAATGTCATTACTACTTGGTATTACCTGAGAAGGGTGCACATTTCAGAAGGCGCATTGTGTTTTGACTTATAGATTCTTCTTTGGTATTGCGACAGTCGCCTGGTTGACCGATTGTTGATGTTTAGATTTTGCTATGTAGAACGGAATGATTACGGATGTAATTCTCGTAAGATGATTATGCACGAGAGATGTATCAGTTATTTGAGTGGTCGAGTTAGGATCAGATATGAAGATTTTTCTATTCTCGTAATTTTGAGATGGGACTCTTAGAGGAAGATTGTTTCTTGGTTGCAGACTGTTAAGATATGGCCAAAGTTAGCCAGCTAGTAGTATGTGCTATAGTTAGGTTATTGTGGACTTTTGGAAGGTTATTTATATTTTTGGGAATTTTTGGAGTTGATTTGGGGGCCCATTAGTAGGACTAATGAGGACATGTATTCTACACCGGGTCAGATTTGTTGACTCAGCACTACTATTATTGTGGGTTGTTCCATCGGTTAGAGTTGAGTTTGTTCATGTTCTGATGTATTCTATGTGTTACTCTTCTATGTTGCAATGGGTTGTGAGGCTGTTGACTATTACACACATGATGCAGTTTTGTTTGGATCTTGTGGCAAAATTTTAGCTAGATTGTTAGTGGGGTGTTGAATGGTTGATTGCGCGTGGATTATGGTCTTTCTTGTTGGTGGTGTATTGTGTTATCCATTTCTCCATGGTTATGGTCATACGCTTTGTGTGTTTGCTGTTGATTTGCGTACGATTGTTGATTTTGAGCATCATGGCTTGGGGTATTTCATGTGGACCGGTGCTTGGATGGGGTCACGCATTGCAGTAGAGTTATGTTAGGATACAATCCTTTGGGTAGATTTCATGTGTCATGGTTCTCCCTTATGTGATGGGTTTATAGTGTTGCGCTTGCGGTGATATCTATTGAGCTTACGAGAGTTTACTCATTTGATTCTCTTTCTATCTTTGGGTGCATTTGAGTCATTGATTATTGGTGCACAGGTTGCATGGTTTGTGGATTTAGATGGTATTAGTGTGGCATGTTATTATAGCAGCTTGTATTTGCTAAGATGAGGTTATCAGACCTGGAACAAATGCTATTTTACTTGATTGTGGTATGTTTGGAGGAATAATGTCATTATCAACTCAGAATTTGGCAACGGTATCGGGCGTGAGAGCTCCACGACTAGTTGATCTGATGAGTGGTTATGAGTCTTTGCATGTTTCATCCATTATTGGCGGTATACGAAGGTTTAGAACATGGTTTCATTTGATATGAGGTTTGTTACCGGTACCGGACTTGTTATATAACAAGTATTATTGTTAGAAGTTATTGCTACGTGTATTGGAGTTATGTCATATATCATGTGATTTCATCTTGGATTATGTTTATGGCCCAATACAACTTTTTCTGACTTATACAGTGTATGGATGTGAGGATCTGGTCTCATAATGGATTTTGGATGTTAGAAATTGGGTTCCAAGGTTTATGGACTAAGGTTGAAGGAAGAATCTTCTATTATGTTGAGTTGATGGACTTATATGGATTGGGGTGACGTGGGATCACCTCCGGGTATGTGCATGGTAATTTTATACAGTGATTTGATAGATTTGGAATGACTTTTGGCACGTTCGAGGACAAACATATGTTTAAGTGGGGAGAATGTAACGACCCTACCGGTCGTTTTGAGCATTTGCATTCCGTTCGATGGTTCAAGGGCATGAGTTTCTTCGTACGGCATATTATAACTTGCCTGAATCATCGTTTTTTGGTTTTTGGATGATTCAGAATTAATTTGGGAGAATGATTCTCACTTTAGAAACTTTAAGTTGGAAGAGTTAACCAAGTTGAACTATTGTGTATTTGACCTAGAATCAGAGTTTCAATGGTTCTATTAGGTCTGGATGGTGATTTTGGACTTGGACGTATGCCCGGATTTGCATTTGGAGGCTTCTAGAAGTTTTTGGCCATCATTGGTGAAAATTGGAAATTTAAGGTTTGGAAGGTTCATAAGTTGCACTAGGAGTAGACGTTGATGATATAAGGTTCGGATTGTTGTTCTAGGAAATATAATATGTTCTCTATGTCATTTGGAACTTGTGTGTAAAACTTTAGGTTATTCGGGTTGATTTGATATGGATCGACACAAATTTTGGAAGTTAAAATTTCAAAAGTTCATTAAGTTTTATTTTAGGTGCAATTCGTGATTTTGATATTGTTATGTGTGATTTGAGGCCTCGAGTAGGTCCGTGTTATGTTTTGTCACTTGTTAGCATGTTCAGATGAGGCCCCGAGAGGCTCGGGTGTGTTGCAGATTGATTTCGGACAGTTTTAGGGGTTGAAAGAGCTGTTGGTTTCTGCAGTTTTCTGATGTTTCAGTTGGTCTTCACGATCGCGAAGATGTAGCCACCATCGCGTAGGCCAAATCTGGAGCTGGGTGACTTTTCTCTTCGCGTTCTCGACTGAAGTATCGCGTTCGCATAGTGGGTCTGCATTCGTGTAGAGTTGAGCTGGTAGCGGGAGCTGGAGGATTTATTTCTTCGTATTTGCGAGGTTCCATGCTGTGTTCGTATAGGGTTGTTTGAGAAGTGCATCACGTTTGCGTGGTAGGTGTCACAAACGTGTAGAGTAATTTTGGAGTTGTGACTTTTGTGTTTCAGGATCGCGAAGGATTTCCCGCGAAACTGGAAGGGTACCCCTGAGTAGTGTATAAAGTACTCTATTTCGAAGGTTTTAGATATTTTATCATATTATGAGTTATGCAGGTCGGATTGTGCTCTTTTGGAGGTGATTTTCACCACTTGGATTGGGATAAGTATTTTCTAATCGGTTTTGATTATATTCCATTATTCCATCTTTGATTTTGGCATTTGATTGATGGTTTTTTTAACTGAATCCACTAGGTATTGTGCCTATGGTTTATTTTTATTAATGTAAAATATAGTACAACAGTTGTGGAGAGGGACCTGAACCTTACCTCCACAAGTAAGATGAAAATGCATTTGGTTATCCACATATGACAACCAAATGGCACCTGAACTCTGTGATGAGTTAGACCTATAAAGGTGAACCAATTGTCTATCCAACAGTGATAGACAATTGGATCTACAAAAGACATTTGAAGTAAGCCTAGGTCAACTATACAAAAAAGCATAAATGATCCTAAAACTACTAAACAAAAGAGTTGGAAGAGATTCTTTCATATACAACAAATTCTACATCTAATGAACATATAGAAGTGTCCTATGAGGAATGATGCATGACCAAGATCCTTGGTAGGGGCTATCTTCCACTTTGCTTTGTCATTGTAGACAAGGAAAGTCAAGTGGAAGATAACTGTCAAAAAGGCTCCAAGAATGGTTGCACTGGGTTGCTGCTGTCTGCTGAATTTGACAAAAAAGAGTGAGCAAAATAGTGGCCTGTGTCTTGCTTCAGTTGTCCAGTTGGTAGAATCTGAACTAGGCCGAGTGTCTTGAACAGGGATGGATGCATAGGTGGTGAACTGCTGTGACGATATCTGCTTCTGGAACTGCAATTGCTTCTGATATTTTGCCTAAGTGATGAGAAGTGAGGGCCTCTTGGGTGTGATATGATTTCAAAAGAGAAATTGGGAGTTTTTGTCTAAACTTTTCTAAAGTGAATAAGTGAGTTTTAAGCATCAAATTGGAGTTGTATTTGAGTGAAATTAGTATGGTTAGATTCATGGAATAGGTTTTCGGATTTTGTAAGTTTTGTCGGGTTCCGAGGTGCGGGCCTGTGGTTGGCTTTTTGTTTGACTTTGAGTATTTGTTAAATATTCGACCTTTATTTTTTGTGTTGGTTTCCTTTGGCATTATTTGATGTTTTTGAGTTGCTTTTGTCTAGTTTCGAGCCATTTGGAGATCGATCCGCGTAGGATGGCGTTTCTAGAGGATTGTTTAGCTTGTTCGATTTTTAATTTGGCTTGTTCGAGGTAAGTAACATTTCTAAACTTGGAATTGAGGGTAATTATCCCTGGAACCATGTTATTTGTGAAGTGTTGGGTTACAAACATGCTAGGCGATAGGCGTGTGGGCATTCACCATGGCAACATGATTGGGGTTGACTTTTGTACTGTATTGCTATCATGTCTTATTTTATCCTTATTTTTCCTACTTGTTAGATTAATTGAGTTATGATTCATGTTTGAAAGCATATTTAGGCTATGTGGTTAGGGGTTAAGACCTGATGAGGTTGTTTATGTTATTTTGGGTTATCTGATTTTACTGTAATTATATACTCGGTCATAATTATTCATTTGCATATCATATCTTTGTCTTTGTTAATCATTCATTATTACATCACATGTTATCATTGTTTTCCATATGTGGTGTTGTTGGGCTGAGCGATATGAGATTAAGAGCCCTTGAGACTTAAGAGGTTGATGACTGAGGTGGGCCTTAGAGCCGTGTTGTGAGTGTTATTGTGAATCGAGTTGCATGCTGCAGCAGGTCATTTGGCTTTATTATTATTAATAATATTAGGATCGGGATGCATGCCGCAGAAGGTCCTATGGCTTATTATTATGTTGATTGGGCTGCAGGTCGCAACATGCCTTATTGGGTTTTGATTAGAGCTTGGGCAGGATTTGTGAAATGACCTGGCCAGTCGTTTTGAAAATTAGTGTCCCGTTTGGCGGCTTAAGGTTGCTAGAAGCTTTGTGTTATGTATTATGACTTGTGTGTGTGACCGGGTTCGGTTTTCGGATATTTCAGGATCAATTTGGAAAAAGGATTCTTGTTTTAATGCTTAAGCAGTAAGAATTGACCGGAGTTTGAATTTTGTGCAAACGACTTCGGAATGGTATTTTGATGATTCCAATAGCTTCGTATGGTGATTTTTGACTCAGGAATATGCCCGAATATGGATTTGGAGGTCGCTAGGTTGATTTGATGCATTTTGGTGAAAATTTGAAAGATGAAGGCTTGGACGGTTAAGAGGTTTGATCGGGAGTAGACTTTGTTGATATCGGGTTCGAATTTCAAGTATGGGAGTTGGTATAGCTCTGTTGTGTCATTTGAAACTTGCATGCAAAATTTGACGTCATTCCGAGTTGATTTGATATGATTCGGTGCGAGTTGTAGAAGTTGAAAGTTGATAAGTTCATTAAGTTCGATTTGAGGCGCGATTCATATTTTTGATGTGATTTGAGGCCCTCAATTAGGTCCGCGTTATGTTATGGAACTTGTTGGTATGTTCGGACGGGGTCCTGGGGACCCCTGGTGTGTTCGTATCGGCTTCAGGCCATTTTGTCTTGTTTTAGAGTTGCTGCTATTCTGATGCTTCAGGTACCCTATGCGATCACGTGTATGCTGCCGCGATCGCGATGTGTTATGGGAGCTGGGCATAGTTCTTCTTCGCGTTCGCATAGCTATTTCCGCGTTCGCAATGTTGAGTAGTTTGTAAGTCACGTTCGCGTCATGAAGATCGTGATCACATAATGCTATAGAAGGGGGCAGGCTCGTTGGTTTACGCGTTCGCAGAAGGTGTTGCGCCTTCATGCTTCTTTGGTTCGCTGTCCTTCACGATTGAACTTTTGATTATGCAATCGCGTAGAGCATTTTTTGGGCAGTTATTGTTTCTTTTTCACGATTGAATGTGTATTTCCGCGATCGCGATGTACGAATGTCAGGGTAGAATATAAGAACCCTATTTCGAGGGTATGGCCATTTTTATCATATCGTGAGTTGTAGACCTCGGTTATTGAGCGATTTTGGAGGGGTTCTGTCACACCCCAAAAATCGAGGAGCGTGACTGGCGCTCAACCGAGTAAATCCGACTGAGCAAGCCTGTTAGGTTTCATTCTACCCAAACTAATTCATGAATCAAGAGGAGATGAATTCCATTAATCATACTTTGTAAATATTTCATTAACAACTTCCATTTTGTTTCCATTAGTAGTTTCAACCATTATGTCTAGAATATTACAATTTTTATAGTTATGATGAAAAACATGTTTGCCAAATACCAATATTTCTGATTTAATTTCCAATATCAAACACCACCCACAACCTGTCTACGCAGCCTCTAAATACAACTGAAGAGTAATATGGAAATGCCGGCAACAAGGCTCCGGCTACACCTCAAAAAATAAAGTACATGATAAATAAATGATACAGGACCTAAGAGGAAGTGGGGCTCACCAAGTCAGCTGAAAAGAGGATGCGCCACTAGCTGCGACCAACACTGACTGCTATGGAACCACCTACATCCATTTAAAGATGTAGCACCCCCGACAAAAGGGACGTTAGTACTGTCGAATAGTACTAGTATGTAAACGCAAACACCAATCTCATTAGAATGAATAGGGAAACAAAGAGAAGGCAGTCATAATAATCAATAAGTGCTACACAGAAAAACAAAAGAAACACCAAGTAAGGGTCACATAGTTTCTGATTCAATTTTTCCATCTTTTTAGGTTGATCATCTTTGTGCCAAGGGCCACAACTCACAATTCCATCGTGTTTTTACGTGGAATCCGGTCCCGGCCCAACCGGCTAAGCCATCTCAAGTGAGACATAACCATATTCACAATTTCATTCACAATGCCACTGTGTTCTTACATGGAGTCCGATCTCGGCCCGATCGGCTAAGCCATCTCAAATGAGACATAACCATATTCACAATTTTATTCACAATGCCACCATATTCTTACACGGAGTCCGATCTCGGCCCGATCGGCTAAGCCATCACACTTGAGACATAACCTCTTTCAATTGTTCAACTCAATTCACATTTCTTTCCCACCTTTTGTTACGTGGCACAAGCAGCCTCATTTATAAAGTTTCCTTCACTTTTTATACGTTCGAATAATAGTATCATTCATGTCAATAAGTCCTATTTGAATAACAATATCATTCATGTCAATAAGTCCTATCACATAAGGCATTGCACACATAAGGGGAAGAGCTTGGAAATCATAATCGCGTTCTAAAATAGCATGATTACATGGTAAACATTTAGAACAATACATAAATCTTTCAACCCAACACATTAAGGCAACCAATTCTAGCATGATCAAGTCAAAACTTACACCAATTATTCGGACACCAAGAGATCGATTCTATGAAGAAGAGAGTTAGCCATACATACCTCAATAGAGCTTTTAAGCAAATTTTACTTTTAGAAGTCATTTTAAGACAGTTGAGTAGAGGCTCATTTCATAATTTGATTCATATATTTCCCTCATTTCATAGGCATCACTAGGCACAATTATAAACGTTGTCCACACTCTATGTCCCCAGTTCATTTAATTCATTTTCAAACATCTTCATAGTTTACCAACCATTAGACACACACAATCAAAACATTTAGTACGCATACAAAAAGTTGTGAGTATCAAGCATATCGAGTTTTCCTTACCTAATCGGTTCACCACTTTTCATTCAAACCACAACTCAAAGCCATACCATTTTAATAAGCAACCTATACTTTAAACATATATCGTTCAATATAAGGCTTTTGGAGTGATCAAGTTTATGAATTTATAGGGGATAACCCAGAACATGGAAATTAGGGATTTTGAGCCGGTCATACTTAAACTTACAGAAACATTATGGAATTTAATTCCGAGAGAGAAAGTTTAGCCAACATACCTTGTTTGAGCTTTCATTAAGTTACTACAGTGCACCAACCCTTCTAGCAATAATAATCTACAGAAAGATAGCGAAAATGGATTAATAATTAGAAAGATTTCCCACGGTGTAACTCTCTTAGGAATTTCATTAAACACCTAACATGTGAAATAGACTACAATGGAAATTCCTTCTACCCTCAACCAATTTCAACAAGAACAACCCAAAATAGTTCTTTAATCCCACATACTATAGCTTAGTGTCATATGCATGGCCTATTTCTAACCCCATAATATATTTTTGAACTCATAATCTCTTATATGAAATCTTAGAAGTAGGACTTACCCAGAAGGATAGTGAGCTAGAGATGAGCTTCCTTGATTTTTGAGAATTTATGCAAGATTGGATGATTAGAAGGCTAGGTTGCCTCTTTCTCTCTCTAAAATGCTCTCACATCTCTCTAGATTCAGTAGAAAATAGCCCCAAATGAAGGCCCAAATCTTATTTATCAAAATGAGGTCGGATATGAAAATTTCCAAAAATGACCCCCGAAGTTAATTATGTGGTGCAATTATGCTATAACATAATCGTTTTGTGGGCAGCAGAATCGCAGCATAATCGACAACATAATCAATATGTGACAGCATAATTGTTTGCCCGTCTCTGCTCCACTTTGCGATGCTTATGCAGTCAACAGAATCGTTTTGTGGTCGCAAAATTGATCACAAATCCAGCCTTTAGTAATTTGATCATAACTTTTTGTAGGAATGTCCAAATGCCGAACGGTTTGAAGCGTTGGAAACTAGACTCGAAGATCTTTTATATGATAGTTGTTGATCACATATATATATACTTTTTGTAGGAATGTCCAAATGACGAACGGTTTGAAGCGTTAGAAACTAGACTCGAAGATCTTTTATATGATAACCTTATACACACACACACACTATATATATATATATATATATATATATATATATATATATATATATATGCTCGTCCAAAGTGTGGACTTGTGCGAACTCATTTTGAATTTTATCCTATTATATAATTTTCCAACTTGACTTAGACTTAGGCCTCTCATTAGACCCCACATTACTTATTATATGACTTATACACTTATTTACCATATCAAATTGATATACATCATTTTTATAGTACATAAAATATTATAATTAGCCTACCTAGAACCACGAAATCCTAAATTACTTAGCGAAATTTTTTGGGGCCTTACATTCTCCCCCGCTTCGGATCATTTGTCCGCTAATGAGAAGTAGAGTCCGCCCCAAACATATAACATAATATATCTCTTTTCTCACCTACCACAGGTCCCTAAATTTTGACTAACTCCCACCTTCCAGAGAACCACCAAAACCATCCTAACAACACATCCATAACTCGTCAAAGCACCACAATGTATATATCAATAACACTAATATCAGTATTACAAACACTACATTATAATAATGATACCTGGACATGGATTGCATATTTTTAATTCATAATACCTAGAAGGTACCTTTCAAATCAAAACCAATTGTTATACAATCAAGAGAAAATATTTTCTTTCCATAACACTTTCTGCCTTAAAGGTGGCCTCTTAGACTTATAGACTTTACCATAACACATTCACGGAAACAATCTCAACTCCCCAACTTACCTAACGAGGATGAAAAATAGATACCCCTCATAGGCCAACTATCCATTAACTTTACCTTCAGTAGTTTCCACGGGAATTATACACAAAGTATCTCCAACCACCTTCCTAGACGTAGGCACATGAAAACACACGGTACATAGGTAACAATGATGGGAAGACTTCGTACTCATAGTGCGGCCTAATGTGAACTACACTTATTTCACCTTCATAATCAATTTGCATAACATCTTCAGGGAGAAAATATTGAGAATAACCCGTTCACCCTCCTAAACTCTAAATCTCTACGCGAACACCCACACTAAAACCTTTGATGACCTTCAACAATTACTCTAAGATGTGCTATCACAAACTGACCATAAAATTACCTATCGAATATATGTGATCACACGGTGATGCTTCCTCTTTGACATGTTTTAACCTTCAATACCCAATAGATATAATACAATGAGGAACAACGGAGTTCAAGATTGGGCTGGAATTATTCAGGAATCCATTAATGTGCTGAGCAGAGTATTTCATGAGGTTATACGCTAAGAGACACGAAGATTACTACTAACAATGCTGACATGGTTAATCATTGTGACGACATCAATGATTAAATAAATAGAGCATAGAGGTAACTAGCACGCATTGATAAGGTGGGAACCATGTACGTGATCTTGAGATCTAAAAGAACTGGGTCTTTCTATACATGAGATGCATGGGAGGCACGATCGGGAGTATGAAGACGCTAGCATCAGTTATTCTTGGAAGGCGACAAGCTATGCAAGGGATAGTAACAATTGTTCCTTTCCATATATGCCTTTCCCAACAATAGTAAGCTCTAAGGAGAAGTGGTCAAGTATATTACACCGGTTGCCTCCTTATGTGTAAGGAAAGTCAGTTTAGTTCCAAATGGTAAGATTCTTGCAACATGGATGCGATAGAGATTTCAAAAGAAATACATGAAGTTGAATGACACTCATAATATTAACTGGCACAAGGAATCTATGCCACAAGCCCATAAGGATGAAAAAAAAGTTAAACGCTTATGAGATTATCATAATTCAAATAGCTTAACACTTATCGATAATTGACTCTATATGAGATAACTAAAGATACGACAACTTGTCTTCCAAATCGATATGCTCATGATATGTGCAAAAATATCTGAAAGCATCTAATCTCAACCTTTCACGAGTGAAACCACATAGATAGGACATCTTAGCATTGGGTGAAATCATGTATTGGTTAGAGGGGTTCTAATGGTTAACATGATGCTCCTGGGAGAAAGACAACTAAAACTTTATCCACCCAGGGAGGTGGAATGCCAAGGATAGCAAAACTCCCCGCACATGTCAATGACATAGTTAATGATTATAGAAGTCGAGTGTGTAAAGACAACGGAACCCAATGAGATAGTATAAAATAATTATGGAAGGTTTGCAGATGTTCATAATGAGTTCTCCATGGATTTCGACTTGAGAAATACCTAGATGCTAATGAAAGATAGGAAAACATGAGAAGCAGGTGTTGGGCTATGATAAACCCCAAAAGTGCGTTTGGTCTTGACGGAGAGCCCATTAAGGGTCCTTGTGAGAAAGGAAGTGTTACAATGACACATAGAGGGACACGTTCTCTCATAGTTATCGAAAAGTGTTGGGAAACTAGCACATTGAATTCACTAACTAAGGAACACAATTAACACATGTGCTGGAGGTATAAAGAGAAAATAAACATTTGTTATGAGCGGGACATGCTTCTGCTATATTAACTCCCAAACTGCAATACAAGACCACGTCACGGGCGACCACAATACTAGGAATAAAGTGAGATACTTGCTACAGAATGTCCCAAGTGGACATGAAAGTTATACTAAGATGGCGAAACAAGATCTTCCTATAATGGAGGTGTGAGGATCTCAATTTTCACAGAGACTTTATGCACACGGTGACCATTTTGATTGACATGCACTCATATGATAGGTGTTGATGCATGCTTTTATGTTACTAGATAGTGAGAAGGTTTTGTGATGATACTCACAAGATAGTAGAGTGACTATTCAAACTACAGAAGCCATATACACCAGTGAGTAAAAGAGTGACTCGAGAAAGATCACAACACTGGGATGCTTTACATGGAACTTGACACCACATAGGTAAACTTTACGACGGTGCATGTATAGGCACAAGCGAGTAGATGTTGTCCATTTAAATAAAATGATTTTGAAAGAAATTCATTGGGTATAGTCCCTTGTTTAGAATTTAGGAAAACAAGTGGGAAGTATTAATCGTAGAGTTATAACTCAATTCAAGGACATAATTATATAACTTAATTCCACAAGAGGATGTAAATAAGAGAATTTGTGATAGAGTGGATTCACGAATAATGCGTCTCGTTCAAAGAGTGGGTGCATGCAATGTTTTGTGATTCAACATCTTGTTAAGAGCATGTTTATGAGAACTCTTCAATATGGATGTACATATACAACAAGTAAAATTTTGTGTTGTTCATAATGATGTACTAAGGAGTGACTTACTTGGTGACTTTAGGTTGATAGGGCAATAACTTTATCGATGCCCCTCGACTCCACATCCCTAACGTACATTGGTAACATACTGATATACTACATGATCTGGTGGTGCAATGACATTAATAGGAACAACGGTACTCCCCTTAGCAACAACTTCTACCAATCCCTCCATGGATCGATACATTCTCCTAACAAACTCTTGGGCAATTTCCCTCAGATTCAATGATGGGGTCATTCCCTCCTTACTACTTCAAACTCGTGGATTATAGTTTAAAGATTACTCATCTTGAGAATAGGACATAGCGAGGAAATTAGCTCCCAGTCTTGGGTTCTACTGCACAGTCTGGAATATCAAAAAAGGGTGGAATTCCTAAATGTCCGAATAGCCTCCAACTTATAGATGTGGTCGACAACACACCGATAAGAAGGACTCTACTAGACACGTCTCTGAGACATCCTAGGACACTTTAAAACCTTAGGCTCTAATACCAAGTTTGTCACTCCGCAAAAATCGAGGAGCGCGACCGGTGCTCAACCGAGTAAACCCGACTGAGCAAGCCTGTTAGGTTTCATTCTACCCAAACTAATTCAAAGATAAAGAGGAGTTGAAATCCATTAATCATACTTTGTAAATATTTCATTAACAACTTCCATTTTGTTTCCATTAGCAGTTTCAACCATAATGTCCAAAATATTACAATTTTTATAGTTATAATGAAAAACATGTTTGCCAAATACAAATATTTCTAATTTAATCTCCAATATCAAACACCACCCACAACCTGTCTACGAAGCCTCTAAATATAACTAAAGAGTAATATGGAAATGCCGGCAAAAAGGCTCCGACTATACCTAAAAAAACAAAGTACATGATAAATAAATGATACAGGACCCTGTGAGGAAGTGGGGCTCACCAAGTCGGCTGAAAAGAGGATGCGCCACTAGCTGTGACTAACACTGACCGCTATGGAACCACCTACATCCATTTAAAGATGTAGCGCCCCCGACAAAAGGGACGTTAGTACTGTCAAATAGTACTAGTATGTAAAGGAAAACACCAATCTCAGTAGAATGAACAGGGAAAAAAAGAGAAGGCAGTCATAATAATCAATAAGTACTACACAGAAAAACAAAAGAAACACCAAGTAAGGGTCTCAAAGTTTTCGATTCAACTTTTGCATCTTTTTAGGTTGATAATCGTAGTGCCAAGTGCCACAACTCACAATGCCACCGTGTTTTTACACGGAGTCGGGTCTCGGCCCGACCGGCTAAGCCATCTCAAGTGAGACATAACCATATTCACAATTTCATTCACAATTCCACCGTGTTATTACACAGAGTCCGATCTCGGCCCAATCGGCTAAGTCATCTCAAATGAGACATAACCATATTTACAATTTCATTCACAATGCCACCGGGTTCTTACACGGAGTCCGATCTCGGCGTGATTGGCTAAGCCATCTCACTTGAGACATAACCTCTTTCAATTGTTCAACTCAATTTACATTTCTTTCCCACCTTTCGTTACGTGGAACAAACAACCTCATTTATTAAGTTTCCTTCACTTTTTATACATTCGAATAACAATATCATTCATTTCAATGAGCCTTATCACTTAAGGCACTGCACACATAGGGGAAAGAGCTTGAAAATCATAATCACATTCTCAAATCGCATTATTACATGGTAAACATTTAGAACAATTACGGAACATAAATCTTTCAACCCAACACATTAAGGCAATCAATTCTAGCATGATCAAGTCAAAACTTACACCAATTATTCAGACACCAAGAGTTCGATTCTAAGAAGAAGAGAGTTAGCCATACATACCTCATTAGAGTTTTTAAGCAAATTTTACTTTTAGAAGTCATTTTAAGACAGTTGAGTCAAGGCTCATTTCGTAATCTGATTCATATATTTCCCTCATTTCATAGGCATCACTAGGCAGAATTATAAACGTTGTCCACACTCTATGTCCCCAGTTCATTTAATTCATTTTCAAACATCTTCGTAGTTTACCAACCACTAGACACACACAATCAAGACATTTAGTACGCATACGAGCAATTATGAGTATTAAGCATATCGAGTTTTCCGTAACTAATCGGTTCACCACTTTTCATTCAACTCACAACTCAAAGCCATACCATTTTAATAAGCAACCCATACCTTAAACATCTATCGTTCAATATAAGGCTCGTTCGGAGTAATCAAGTTTATGAGTTTATAGGGGATAACCCAGAACGTGGAAATTAGGGATTTTGAGCCGGTCATACTTAAACTTACGGAAACATTATGGAATTTAATTCCGAGAGAGAAAGTTTAGCCAGCATACCTTGTTAGAGCTTTCCTTAAGTTACTACAGTGCACCAACCCTTCTAGCAATAATAATCTACAGAAAGATAGAGAAAATCGATTAATAATTGGAAAGATTTCCTATGGTGTAACTCTCTTAGGAATTTCATCAAACACCTAACATGTGAAATAGACTACAATGGAAATTTCTTCTTCCCTCAACCAATTTCAACAAGAACCACCCCATAATAGTTCTTTAATCCCACATACTATAGCTTCGTGTCACATGCATGGCCTATTTCTAACCTTACAATATATTTTTGAACTCATAATCTCTTATAAGAAATCTTAGAAGTAGGACTTACCCGGAAGGATAGTGAGCTAGAGATGAGCTTCCTTGATTTTTGAGAATTTGTGCAAGATTGGGTGATTGGAAGGCTAGGTTGCCTCTTTCTCTCTCTAAAATGCTCCCACCTCTCTCTAGATTCAGTAGAAAATAGCCCAAATGAAGCCCCAAAGCTTATTTATCAAATGGGGTCGGATATGAAAATTTTCAAAAATGACCCCGAAGTCAATTATGTGGTGCAATTATGCTATAGCATAATTGCTTTGTGGGCAGCAGAATTGCAGCATAACATTATGCGATAGCATAATCAATATGCGACAGCATAATAGTTTGCCCGTCTCTGCTCTACTTTGCGATGCTTATGCAGTCTGCGGAACCGTTTTGCGGTCACAAAACTGATCGCAAATCTAGCTTTTGGTAATTTGATCATAACTTTGTATAGGAATGTCCAAATGAAGAATGATAGTTTGTTCATTGTATAACACCTTATATATATTTAGCTATGCTCGTCCAAAGTGTGGACTTGTGGGAACTCATTTGGAATTTTAGCCTATTATGTAATTTTCCAACTTGACTTAGGCCTCTAATTAAACCCCACATTACTTATTATATAACTTATACACTTATTTACCATATCCAATTGATATACATCATTTTAATAGTACATAAAATAATATAATTACCCTACATGGCACCACGAAATCCTAAATTACTTAGCAAAAATTTTCGGGGCCGTACAGGTTCTTCATGGTTTGGATTGGGTAAGTATTCTTTATCCTAAAATGATTATACTTCATGATTCCATCTGTGATTTTAACATTAAATTAGTGGTTTGAATTGGAGAAAAATGAGAATTTTGCGAAAACTTTCAAAAATGTAAAATGATGATTTGAAGGACAAATTAATAATGGAATTGGATAAATCTGGTATGGTTGGACTCGTGTCAGAATGAGTGGTTGGATTTTATGAATTTTATCGGGTTTCGAGGAGCGGCCCAGGTTGAGTTTTTAGTTTCCATTAAAGATAGAAGCTTTATTATCCGGAATTTTTTCCTATGGTTTTTATTTATGATGTTAAGTTATTTTAGCTAGATTTGAACCATCCAGAGGTTGTTTCACACGAGAAGGTCATTTTAGAGTATCCTTCTAGATTCTTTGAGGTAAATATCTTGCCTAACTTTGTGGGAGGGGGGGGACTACCCTTTAGGATTTGAGTTAGGATATATAACGCCACCTGGTCATAGGTCAATTTACATGTAAATGAATACAATGCATGAGAAGTACGTCAATAAAATCTATCGGAATGTCATAAGACCATTATGCCTTTGAATAATATCATGAAGTAAGCTTAAACAACTTACGTAGTTTCGAGACCCATGAACAAATGATAGAATAATATGACACATGGGGAATCAAGAACATAAGCATCTCTAATATTTCTATGAATAGAGTCATTTATGAAAATTGTGCATTTGCTCGTTTCATTTATGTTGTATAGATCATACCAAAAAGAAAGAACGGATAGTCTTAACATACCTGAGCTGATTCTCATGACAATCCCTCTAACATATGTCAATTGTGATACCACATAATGGCGGATCAAAGTAGGGGAAAATTCATATGATATTCTTGAGAAATATTGCACCATACTTCCTTAAAATTGCACAATCTCACGTGGCTAAGATACAGTTTCGTATGAATTGTTGAAGTAACTTTCGTTGCCATACAAATCATGTGATATCTTACTTTGTATTTGAGAAGTCTTGTTGGATACTTGCTAAATTTTGTCTATTATCTTGTAGAGATGAAATGTGAATTATGAGAGGTCTTTTTTTCTTTGGTTGTGGACCCCACTTGTGTGGTGACTTGGCTAAAGAATGCCCAAATTATGCCACCTTGCTTTTTGACTTATGAGTCAAAATTTGTTGGCTTTCATGGCTACCACGTTTATGTTCTTTAGGCTTATCCAAATCTTAATTACTTAATTAGCTTAGTTATTTAGTTAATGTCCCACTAAAAATTTATAATTACCCAATTATCCAAATACTTAAGAATTATCTCAAATTACTTAAAATACTACTCACTTTTAATATACTTTATACACCTTATAATCTTGGTCATGTGGTACCTTGTATGACACTAGTCCATGAATACGTGGTATTATAGCTTGGACCGTATTTTATCCCCAAATTTTCAAACATCAATGGAACACATTTTCTTCAATTTGCTTACCCTCTCACCTTCGCGAATTAACTTATCACTTGTTTGAAATAACATAATACTTATAACCCCAAAATACTCTTATTCCCGAACTTACGTGATTAGCTTATGACAAAACTTTAACATATGAAAATGCAGAATGTAATATCTCATTTCCGAGCTTATATCAATTTACTTATGGCATAGTTCCACGTACGAAAATATGGGGTGTAACATCATTCCCCCCTTTGGAACATTCGTACTCGAATGTTGACTGATGCAGTTATCATTTTTATGACTCATGCCTTCCAAATACTATAGTACTTTCCTTGCCATCTTGGCAACTTTTCTGTGAATAATTCCAAAAGCCAGGGCATTTCCCCATTTAGGCATCTATCTCACACCATGACTGATGGTCGGAATCCTTCCAATCTCGTAACTGTTGTTACCTTCTATTATGCAGCCTGTACGACTTTGACCTTGTAAGTGCGCCTATGCGACTCTTCTCCCCTTTTTCCTCCAGCTTTTGGCCAATCTCTAGGCCTCACTTTGTAAACATATACAGAGCTTGACAAGATATCCCTCTGGGCATCTATAGGTATACTGAAGTTCTTCGCACAGTGCTTTGTTGAACTTACGAATATTGTTATACCTTATTCATAGATCCATTTATCCATCCGTATGACTTTACGGCCATAACTCTTACTTTGATTTATCATTACTGAGGTCCGCTACCAAACTCTAGGTTACTCTCATTGCTTATCCTATATGTATAAATCTATGTCCTTTAATGCTCCCTCATTACTGTTCATCTTAAGAATGACGGCCTAATGTCCTATCATACTTTGTGACTTTTGTCCATCTATTGTTGATTCACCTTACGTGGGTAAATTAATCCCGTACAATTCATGAATCTCTTTCTTCAAATCATTACTTAATCGAAGGCCCAAACATTATCCTTTATCTACCACAATTACACCCTTATTCTACTATCAAGGCAACATTCCATCTCTTTTAAATGCTACTTATGATGAGTAACTCCTTTGAGTTTATTCAGGCTATACTGATCTTTCTATAACTTCGAGAAATCATCAGCTCTCTTGTTTTCACGGGCTTAATCCCGAGAACTTACCTGTTTCTCGTCACCTTCTCACTCACCCTTTCTTGTCCTTATTCCTATATTCCTAAAACCTTGTCGTTTTACCATACTTTAGCTTGCATCCTACATATATCTATTTATACTACTCGCAACATTCCTTCAACTTGCTTGCATCATAGATTTCCTTATGTCATTCTAGAACATCAAGCGAGACATCACATTGTATCTAACTCTTCTTTACTCTCTTAATTAGCCTCCTCGATACCTAGAAACCATAGGTTGGAAGATATGCCACTGACAACGTCGCTGTCAATACTGAATCTCAGCGCTTCTAGCCTTCTATCCGAAGTATAGACTATTCACAACCTTCTGCATTTGAGTATCTCGTACGTTATTCACCTTTTACCTTACTTACCTTAAAACCTCGCATCGTATCTTCTATGTCATTCATGACCTCCCTTCCACATAGGTATAATTCACGTCCATAACTTGAAGCTATATTATAATACTTGCACCTTTGGTGCATACACAATCCAGTGGGAGCTTTATGACGATTTCTTACGAGGCTGGTACTATTCTAACTGGCTAAGTTTAACATAGGGTCGTTATAGAATATGGCGACTATACTATCCCTCTTGTACCTCGGATATTAAGAATAATCCTGCAATGTTTTCACACGAGGTTTATAATTTTTTGAGTCCAATAATCAGATTCTTGATTTACTTCGTTGATGCAACTCTTTAGTTTCCTCTTCCCTCTGATCAACCTTTATGTTGGTTTAAGCTATCTTCCTATCTATGGCTCATGGTATTACTTTAGCCTTTCATAGACGCTATGGAATATCCATGATACAATCTTCTAATGATTCAATCCTTCGTTTATGATCTGGACTCAATTCTTTCTTTTATCTTAAACGGGAGTCTTCTACGACTGTATGACTGTCAACATATATGATGCATGGATAATACTCCGAACTCTTAAGCGTGTTCATAACGTAACTAACTTTGGATCATAAATTGAATAATTCCTTCCACTCTTTCTGAGCTTCCTTTAAACGTAAGCTATTACTTTTCCTGGTCTTTCTACCTCCTTGTTGCATGCCTACTTAGCTTACCTTAGTTCACACGCATGCCGGAATTTCGTGCAACTCATATGATCTCCAATATTACTTTTTTTTTTCATTTCCTGCTCATTAGCTCCGATAGGTACCACTTTCTTATTGAGTGCATACGATGTTGTTGTGAGGCTGTTGTTACAAGACCATTTCCTCTTTCGGTTACTGTACTTAGGTTGCAGCCTTCTTCCTTATTTACTTATCTAGTCTTTCATTGTAATACTTAGGGAGGACCCTCTGACTCTTGTAAAGCTGTGAGTTTATTACGGATCTTTTGATGTCCTTCCTTGCCTATAATTATCCGTAGTTACTTACCTGCATGCCTTTGTGCTTGTAGGGTTGCTTTTGAAATGATATTTTGACTGTCTTCTCAGTGACACTCTGTTTTATTCCCGTAATACTCATACGGTAACTTTAACTACCCCAACTCCTATATGAATATTTCTGAAGCATTATAATGACATTACTGCGAGGTTGAATTCATTATATTGGGTTTTACTGTGTTTATCTTGCACGGTCTGCTGGCTCGTTTGTAATCTCCTGTCTAGCCATAACTAGTCTCTATCAACTACCAACTAATTATTGGCCCATTCTCATATCAATGTTTCACGTAATCTTTCTTGGATTATTTCCTTTGTCTTAACTTACCTTTCGCAACGGCTCCTTATTTATCAATAACAACCAGGGCAGGAACCCTTACTCCATTTCCTTGACGTCGTGTTTGCATAATGTTCTGGAATTATAGCACATCTGTAGGATTTGAATAATTGCAATCTTATCCCTTTCTCATTTTTTTCGCATTCTCCCTTTACCATTCCATAGTTACTAGAACCACTTAATTTTGACATAATGCCATATCAGTCCATATTTCCCCCTTTAGGGGAGTACTAAGATATAGCAATACGATGATCTACCTGTAGATGTTTTACCTTTTCATCTTTGGCGCCTATTCACATCATCGATGACCCTTACTCGCCTTTTAGTAATCCTTCTATACCAAGGATAAAAAGATTCCTTACTAGCGAGGGTGACACTTAGTATAACTGGCACATACAATCCCTTAAGCTTAGCTTTGCTCACATTGCTTGCTTTAGGGAAGCGTCTTCATGATTGACCTTTCTCTGAATTTCTTATGAGTTTTTTTCTGTTGTCCATTCTATTATTGCCGGAATTCAATTTGAAATTCTGATTTCTATTACTCTAGGGTCTAACTTTTCCTTTTGGTAGTCGCGTTGGAGTCACGAGCTTATTTCTCGAAATGAGGATATGACTTTATGGCCTATAATTTTTTGTTGTCTCAATGCCTGTCACCTCTCCTCTTTTCCTTCACTTGACTATAGACTCTGTAATACTGTCATATCTTACTCATAATGCTTCATTAACTCTCTTCTTATTTCCCGCTACCATCTATGTCTATCACTTTATTCTGAAAACTTGAACAAGACATTCTTTTATTTTTAGCTCCCTTGCTCCATCCATTGACTCTTCGAATTGCCTAACACTCTTTATCTAATAGGGACGAGAGTCATACTAAGGTAATATTTATCCCTTCGAGGCTTCCAGTGCCTATCTTTGTAGTACTCATATCTGGATGTACTATTTTAGAGTGAACCATCTAGGTGTTTCACAAAAATATCTATTAGCACATTTGCAATATCCTTCAAAAATGTCAACTAATGCAAACAATTCATCCACCATTTTGGGTCACTCTAACCCCAGCCGAATCCTGATATCCTGTTCTTCTCTTAAACCATATATGTTAGCTCTGATAGGGAATAACTAAGATCGATGTAGCCAATTGTACATACCTTTGTTACTGTTGAAGGTAACTCAAAAGGCTTATATTCCTTTGCCTGAACTGAAAATACCGAAAATCTTCATTAACTGGGTACCTCGTACCCTTTTTCACCTTTGCTTCTGTTACTTGCTGGAACTTATGTCTACTTTCCGATTCTCTTTTTCCTTTTTATTATAAAAGTGGATAGGCATTCTTGCCTTACGGATCCTTATCAAGAAGCTTGCACGTCTTAGTATCCTCATGTTTTACTAGAGACCTTACATTCATCATAAGCATGATGCAAAATCGAGTTCCTCTGACTCAATTCTTTCACATCCACATTCAATCCCTTACAAAACATCTTTCTAGATGTAGGCATCGTCGTATTATGAATAAGATAGAATTTAGGAAATTGAACTCTTACAACTGAGCTCTAGCACACGAGCTAGAGTAAGAAGAAAGAGTGACAGTCCTAAATTCCATGTAGCCTCCTACTTATAAGTGTGGTGCATGACACACCCATAAACAAGACTCTACTAGACACGGCTTGTAGACTCCCTAGGACAAAACTACTCTGATACCACTTTTGTCACGACCCAAACCAATGTGCTGCGACGAGCACGCGATACCTTACTCAATCGAGTACCAACATAACGTATCTTTTCATGTCATTCTATCATAGATAACTGAGACAGAAGGCTGCCGTGAGATAAGTAGAATACAACATGTGATACCAACGTATACATAAGACATATGGGCCTATAAGACCAAAATAACTACTCGTATACTGAACATAGGCCGACAAGGACATATAAACTTTTAGGTACATTACATCTCTCTACAAGCCTCTAAGAATACATAATTTTCATAAAGGTTGGGACAGAGTCCCGCCATACCAAACAATACACGTCTAAATCATACTAACCGAACAAGCAACTCCAAAGCAAATGGAGCGCACCAACATCTTCTGCGGAGCTGATAGCCTACTTGGAGGGCTCTCGACCTGTCTATCGGGACCTTCAGGCATGAAACGCAGCATCCCTAGGCAAAAGGGATGTCAGTACGAATAATGTACCGAGTATGTAAGGCACAAAAATAAGTACATAACAGACATGGAAGAAATATAGAGTAAATTAATCAACCTGTAAGTCTGGATAACTCTGTAATTCATGAAATAATTATAGTGTCATGCATATGCGTATGAATGTCATGTCGTGCATAGGTACATGTTTCATAACATCATCAGGCCTTTGAGGGCATCCCATCATATCATCTCGGCCACTGTAGGCAAAATCATCAACATATACCAGCTGATCAGGTGGTGGTGCGTATATAATGCCATAACCTTTCTCATATATATATATATATGCGTATATAACGCCATCTGGTCATAGGTCAATGTATATGTAAATGAATGTAATGCATGAGAAGTACGTCAATAAAATCTGCCAGAATATCATAAGACCACTATGCCTTTGAATAATATCATGAAGTAAACGTTACCAACTTACGTATTTTCGATACCCATGAACAAATGATAGAATAATATGACACATGGGGAATCAGGAACATAAGCATCTCTAATATTTATATGAATAGAGTAATTTATGGAAATTGTGCATTTGCTTGTTTCGTTTATGTCGTATAGATCATGCCAAAAAGAAATAAGGGATAGCCTTAACATACCTGAGCCGATTCTCTTGACAATCCCTCTAACATACGTCAATTTCGATACCACGTAACGACGGATCGAAGTAGGGGAAAATCCATATGATATTCTTGAGAAATATTGCACCGTACTTCATTAATATTGCACAATCTCATTTGGCTAAGATACAATTTCGTATGAATTGTTGAAGTAACTTTCGTTGCCATTCAAATCATGTGATATCTTACTTTGTATTTGAGAAGTCTTGTTGGATACTTGCTGAATTCTTTCTATTATCTTGTAGAGATGAAATGTGAATTATGAGAGGCCTTTATATCTTTAGTTGTGGGCCCCACATGTATGGTGACTTGGCTAAAGAATGCCCAAATTATGCCACCTTGCTTTGTGACTAATGAGTCAAAATTTGTTGGCTTTCATTGCTGCCACGTTTAGGTTCTTTAGACTTATCCAAATCTTAATTACTTAATTAGTTTAGTTATTTAGTTAATGTCCCACCAAAAATTTATAACTAACCAATTATCCAACTACTTAAGAATTATCTCAAATTACTTAAAATACTACTCACTTTTAATACACTTCATACACTTAATATCATGGTCATGTGGTACCTTGTATGACACTTGTCCATGAATAAGGGGTATTATAGCTTGGACCGTTTTTTATCCCCAAATTTCCAAACTTCGATAGAACTCATTTTTTTCGATTTGCTTATTCTCTCACCTTCGCAAATTAACTTATCACTTGTTTGAAATAACATAATACTTATAATCCCAAAATACTCTCATTCCCGAACTTACATAATTAGCTTACGATGATACTTTAATGTACGAAAATGCGGAATATAATATCTCATTTCCGAGCTTATATCAATTTACTTATGGCGTACTTCCACGTATGAAAACATGGGGTGTAACAGTAATCCTCTGTAATCATCAACTCTTCTGTCCCTCTACGTCCATTCCATAGTTTCACCATAATCGTTTCTTGAAAATATAGACGGCTCTCGCTCTCTAAACTCCTTAGGTTGTGAATTTTCTTACCCTTCAAGGGATTTATTACTATCAGGGGACCTCAGGTGACGCCGATCCTGAGAGGCTACTGACTACGTCAATACCTATACTACTTTTCTCATATCCCAATTTGACGGAGCTGGTGGTAGAACTTGCAGAGTTAATGATGCTGGAGCCTCCATCAATTCCTCTAGCACTAGTGGAACCAAGGCTATCTGAGGGAATGACTCACCCTGGTCCTCAGACGGATCTATCTCTATAGAGGGCATATGTCTCATACCTGCTCACAATCTTTCCTGAACATCCTAATTAGGTGTCGCTCTTCGAGGCAATGATATCTCTGTACAACCTACATCAACGCATACGTTAAACTCGATTCCCTACAACTAAGCTCTATCGTACGATCTTGAACGTGAAAGGAAAGTAACCATCCTAAATGTCCTATAGCATCCTGTTTATAAGTGTGGCACAAAACACACCTATAAACAGGACACTACTAGACACGACTTGTAGACATCCCTAGGACAGACCTGCTCTAATACCAAGTTTGTCACGACCCAAACTGAAGGGTTGCGACGGGCACCCGGGCCTTACTTACCGAGCACCAACATAACGTGTCCTAAACTATACTCTCATGCGTATATGGGTTAGAAGGGTCGTCATGAGATAGCCAGAATGAAACATAATGGAATATAGGACAACCCTAAAATAATATACATGAGATACACGGGTCTACAAGGCCGAATAAAATATCTATACATATGACATCTGTCTACAAGCCTCTAAGGAAAACATAAATATATTTAGGTCAAGACAGGCCCTGTCATATGCATAACATATGTACATAAAAATACTGACTCAAAAAGGCAACTCCGGAGCAAATGAAATACAACAATACCTTCCGCTAAGCAGTCAACCTATTGGGAGGATCGTCAACCTGTCTATCATAACCTGCAACATCCACAAATAAAAGAGACATTAGCACGACTAAAGTATCGAGTATTTAAGGCAGAAAAGCATAAATAAGAATAGTAATGTAAAGAGAGAAAGAAAATATACAACATGTTACATCTGAGCACCTCTGAGGGCGACTAAAATGAAAGGAATGATGCATATATATTTATATATATATATATATATATATATATCGACACACACACACAAGCACATGCACACATACACACACATAAACTTTTAACAACACACACCTCTGTGGGCATCATCACCACCATATCATATCCGGCCATAATAGGCTCGGTAAAAACGTACACGACCCACATAAGGCTCGGTAAAATCGTACCCAGCCACATGAAGATCGGTAAAACCTAAATTATCAGTGGTTGCACAATAGGTTCTATACCTGGCTGACTATAGTGCAGCTCGGTAGAGTAAAATAGGTACATATATATAATGTATGCTGGACTCATGGAATCACATTCTAAACCTTTCGGAGTGACGTAAGGTTGATAACCTTCGTTTAAGTTATTAGAGATAAATCTTCATCATGAATCTTATAAGAATCAGGAAATACCAATAACGTTTGATAACATAAGAATAAAATAAGCAACATCACATCAATCATCCCATAAGAAGGAAATAATGTAAGTACTCCTAGCTTCTAAGAGTGGGGTATCTTTGAAAGCTTATTCATTTACGTCATAATTGAGTCGTGCAAAAGAAAGAAAGGGATAGCCTCACATACTTTGTATATGCTGCCCTACCTCAAGCTATGCAAAAGTCACGTCTACTTAGTCTACAATAAGAGAAATGATACTATTTTATCGTTTAAACGTCGTAACTAATATATATCGACCGCAACCTATTTTACGATAAAACGGGCAGTACCTCCCCTATTTATATGACTTTTCACAAGTTAAAACAATAACCAAACAGCCCGAACAACATCAACAATAATCATTTTAAGCCTCCAAACAGTCCAACAATCAACATCAAGACACTTACTATTTTCAAACAATTGGGAAACACCTATATCACTTCCTTCCAATTCAAATTAACACCCAAAACTACAAGAAAAACATCAAAAACTATCTGAAATCTAGCTAAAAATCCATCCAAAATAGTCCCATATGCACAACACGTCAAACATACTCCAACTTCACGTTTAACATGTTTTCCTTCAATATCTAAGCTTGCATTGGCCTAAAAACAACTCAAATCAGGGAGAGGGATGAATAAAAAGCCTTATAGCATAGAAGTCCCCAATTTATATATCTTCGTTGCTATATCTTCCTCAATCAGCCACGAAGTGAGAAAGCGGCAAACTGTCGACTAGTTCGGGTTCCTAAGGCTTGAATCTACTTGTTTCACCATTTCCACCTTTTCTTTGGATTCCAAACCTTAATGAGGCCTATAGATAGTTTTATGTCTAATTGGGTCGAAAATGAGGCTTGGAGACGATGGCCACCATTTTATATAACAAGATAATCCTCAACCGACCTTGTGGTCCCAAAGGGAGCTGCTTGCGCAGTCTTCCAAAAATATGAATATCTCTCTACTACAATATTGTATCGACAAAACATTTAATGTGTTCAAAAATAGACTGACAGATATTCAATTTGGTGGGTGGATCACCCCGTAAATCCATGTATATTGGGAGATAAGCTCGGTGACATTAGACCCAAATTTCAGTAAAATTTATGAATGTAACTTGCGGCAACTTTTGTCAATATTTATTATACAACTTGGTTGACTTCAAAGCTTAACACACAACAATCATACAACTAAAATACCTCATAATATCACCTTTTTATCATGCTAAAAAACCTAGTTTCACCCCAAAAGTTCGGGTTATAACATTCCTAACTTGTCAATTTTCGATGAAACTTATTTTCTTTAATTCATTTATCTTCTAAACCTTCGAACCCTCACGATACTTTTTTAAAACTTGTTTTAACCCATTATTATTTTTGTAAATTTCCTTCAACTCTCCGTCTCATATTGATTCTGTGATGACCCAAAAGGTCATTTTATGTTTTAGAACCTGATTCTATGTTCTGAGGCCTTTAAAACATTATTTTATTCCTTCTTGATTTGCATGTACAGTCTAGGCATGTTTCCCAAAAGCTTTTATGTTGAAAGTCGATAAAAATAATAATTTTTACCTTTAAAAGTTGATTTAGTTAACTTCGGTCAATGTTTTGTATAAACGGACCCGGAATCATATTTTGACTGTTCCGGTGGGTCTGTATCAAAATATGGGACCTGAGCATATGCCCAAAAATGAATTCCGAGGTCCCTAGCTCAAGATATGAATTTTTTATGAAAATTGAAAGTCTAAAAATTAAATGGTTTTAAGAATTTGGTTAATGTTTAATCTCATTGTTATCGGATCCGTATTTTGGTTTCGTAGCCCGATGCAGGTTCATTATGATATTTAAGACTTGTATCTGAAATTTGGTGAGAAACAAAGTTGGTTTGACGTGATTCGGACGTCGAGTTGTAAAAATATAGGCTTTAAAACTTTCTTGAAAATTTCATTCAATTTGGTGCTAAATTCAAAGTTCTAATTGTTATTTTGGCAATTTGATCATGCGAGCAAGTTATTATGATGTTTTAGGGCTTGTTTGTATGTTTGGTCTGGAGCCCCGAGGGCTCGGGTGAGTTTCGGATAAGCTACTGGAGGTTTGTACGTAGAAAAATCTGGTTTTTTTTTTAGCTTCAGTGCTTTCTGGTAGATTGAACTGGAGCTGGATGATTTTTGTTCTTTGCGAACGCGTAAGCCCGGCCGCGAACATGGAGCAGTGGGGTTTTTACCCTTCGTGAACGCGACCGACATCATGCGAACGCGTAACATTAAGGAGTTGGGGGAGGGGACAACCATTCTTCTACGCAAGCGTTAGCATTGGCTCGCGAACGCGTAGTAGGACTTGGCAGGCCCTTCACGAACGCGAAAAAGGTATGACGCCTATGACTTAAAATAGACCAGTGATGGGATTTTCTCAAAATTTCATAACTCTTCCAATAGAACTCGACCTAGGAGCAATTTTGAAGGGAAAATTCAACACCAAATCATAGGTTTGTACTTTTTAACTCATTTTCTTCCATTTCTAACATCACCCATTGAATTCCTAGCCCTAATATTTGTTCTTTCATAGTAGAAAACTAGGGATTTAGGAAGAATTGGGGATTTTTGCAAATTTAGG
This sequence comes from Nicotiana sylvestris, assembly GCF_000393655.2. NCBI lineage: Eukaryota > Viridiplantae > Streptophyta > Magnoliopsida > Solanales > Solanaceae > Nicotiana > Nicotiana sylvestris. The sequence continues at coordinate 111,445,010 of NC_091064.1, forward strand.
ATTTAGACCTCGATTTGATGTCGGATTCCAAAACCAATTGTATATCCAGGCTCGGGGGTGAATGGGTAAATGGATTTTGGTCCGAACCTCGAGTTTGGACCAAGCTGGGCAGGGTTGATTTTTGAATTTTTGGGGGAAAGTTTGGAAAATCTAAATTTGTGCATTTTAGTTGATTCCTTTAGCGATAATTGATGTTATTGAGTTAATTGTGACTAGATACAAGTGGTTCGGAGGTGGATACTAGGGGGAAAAGTGGTAATGGAGAATTGAGTGGCCCATGGAGCGAGGTAAGTGTCGTGTCTAACTTTGACTCTAGGGATTAGGAACCCTTGACTTATTTGCTATGTGAAATCCATGTGAGTTGCGTATAGGTGAGGTGACGAGTACCTATGCGCCTCCAATTTATTTGTTTTGCCCATTTCCTTCACATTCTTCTTATATTGCCCTTTCTTGCCTTAACTGCTACATGCTTTACTTGTATTCCTATGCTTAATTGCTACTTGTTAGACATTGTTTCTCTTTACTGAAAGTATTAGTTATTCCGCAGTTTCGTTGCCTCCTATTATTTGCTTAAGTTGTTTATCAGTACCTTCAAGGTATATTTTCGGATTGGTCTCCTATGTAGTATTATTTGTGCATATTTTATATTGAATGAGGTTTCCTTTTCTTGGTTTACTTTGGTAATTATTTATAGTAAAGGCCTTGTGATTTAGCTAGTTGATTTGACTACATACATTGAATGTTTGGTTCTGACATGGTGGGACCAAGATGCACGTTGCAGCAAGTGTAATAATGGAGGATTTATATGGTGGAATAAGGGTGAAATTATGATATAAATATTCATATATGGTGAATCAGGTTGCGCGCCGCAACAAATATATTATTTACTGTTATTGATATTCTTATAGTGGAATAAGGGAGGATTATGTGTTGTCTGGTAAGATTGGGTTGCGTGCCGCAATAACCTATTTGTTTCTATTTCTTGAGATGCGTTGTTTTTTTTTTTGATATTTTGATTGAACCGGTAAAACTGGTAAATTCTGGACGACATTGGTTTATTTTTTAGGCTATGGTTATCATTTCCTATTGGCTGTTTAATTTTGTACTATATTTCAATTATTATATCATTATTATATATTGCGTATAGGTTTTAGCTTAAGCGACCCGCCTTAGCCTCGTCAATACTTTATCAAGGTTAGGCTCGGTACTTACCAGTACATGGGGTCGGTTGTACTGATACTGCACTCTACACACTGTGCAGATTTTGGAGATGGTCTCAGCGGTGGTTATTGCGAGCTCGAATCATACATTCGCGGAGACTTGAGGTATGGCTGTTCAGCGCCCGCAGCTCCTGGAGTCCCCATCCTCTGTCTATTTAGCTGTGTACTTTCATTTGAATAACTTGTTACTTATTTCAGACCTTTATGTGTATTACTCTAGTAGTTCATGTACTCGTGACACCAGGTTCAGGGAATTGTAGTAGATATTTGGCTAGTTTAGCTTCCATATTGTTACTTTAAATTTATTCAGTTATCTCAGTTCTTCTTTAATATCTAATTTAACTGTTAAAAAGAGTAGATTGTTCTAACTTTGGCTTGCCTAGCAAGTGAAATGTTAGGCGCCATCACGATCCCAACGGTGGGAATTCTGGGTCGTGACAAGTTGGTATCAGATCACTAGGTTACATAGGTCTCACGAGTCATGAGCAAACTTAGTAGAGTTTGTAGGATCGGTACGGAGACGTCTATACTTATCTTCCAGAGGCTATGGAGTTAGGAACAGTTTCACTTCTGTTCTTCTCTGTCGTGTAGTTTTTATTCTATCATTGCTGATTGAAATCTTCTATTTTATTCTCCTGCATATGGCAAGAACACGCACTGCATCTTCTGCTGAGCAGAAGCTATAGCCCCCAGTGGTAGCTCCTACGAAGGGCAGAGGTCGAGGTCGAGGTCGAGGCCGTGCCAAAGGCCGAGGCAGGGGCAGGGCTCAGCCCAGAGCTTGAGCAGCATCACCAGCAGCGGAGCCTCAAGTGGAGTTTGATGATGAGGCTCCAGCCCAGACCGTTCCAGCAGGGCCAGCTCAGGTCCCCGGGGTTCATAGCCACCCCAGTGCTTCAAGATGCTTTGGCTCGTCTAGTGGGCCTTAGGAGAGTGTTGCTCAGACTAGTGCATTTCCTATGGCACCAACCATCTCTCGGGTTAGGGAGGAGTCCAGACTCCCGCTATTCACACTTCGGGGCAGATGACTCCCTAGTTTCAGACTCTAGCAGCTCAGCCAGTTGGGGTAGTTCCACCAGTTGTTGTGGCACAGACCGATGACAGATCAGCTATGTTTTTTGAGGCTTTGTGGAGATCGGATAGATTTACCAAGATTTTCCTAGTTCACAGTGGCAGTACATCTTCAGAGGATCCCCAGGACTATCTGGACAGTTGTCATTAGGTATTACAGAACATGGGGATAGTGGAGACCAATCACGTCGACTTTGGTGCATTTCATCTGTCAGGTTCTGCCAAAAAATGATGGAGGGCTTTTATGTTGGCCAAACCAACTAGGTCGCCGACTCTTACTTAGGACCAGTTCTCTTAGATATTTATGGAGAAGTATATTCCTATCACTTAGAGAGAGGACTATCAGAGGCAGTTCGAGCATCTGCAGCAGGGTTCTATGGTTGTCACTCAGTATGAGACTCGTTTTGTGGACCTAGCCCTTCATGCTATTCTTTTGCTTCCTACCGAGAGAGAGAGAGAGAGGGTAAGGAGATTTCATTAAGGGACTTGCCCAACCTATCAGACTACAGATGGCTAAGGAGATTGGGAGCGAGATTTCCTTTTAGGTGGTAGCCAATATTGCCCGGCGGGTCGAAATGGTTTTAGCTCAAGGAGTGGTCAGGGGTCTAACATGAGTCCACGTCACTCTGGTGGATTTAGTGGGGCCTCATCTGGAGGTCGAGGTACTTTTGGTAGAGGCCATCCTCCTAGGCCGTTTCATTCAGCACTCCAGGAATCCCATGGTGTTTTAGGGAGTCGTGGTCCTTATGTGCCCCGTTCTGGGCAGCCAGCATACAGTGCACCACCAGCTCCTATCTGTGCACCTCCTATTCAGAGTTATTACCGTGGTCAGCCTACCCGTTCGAGCTAGTCTCAGTTTCAATAGCCATAGTATCAGGATGGATATTTCGAGTCTGGTGTCTATAGGCATATCAGGAGGACCTGTCCGAGATTATTGGGCATTCCGCCAAAGCAGCAGAGTTCTCATGCCATAATTCCGACATCGGGTGTGCCAGCGCCTGCTCAGCCAACTAGTAATAGGGGTCAGGGAGCCAGAGGTAGAGGTCATGCCGTTAGAGGTGGAGGTCAGGTCATTAGAGTTGGAGGCTAGGCCGCTAGAGGTGGAGGCCAGCAAGTAGGAGGTCGTCCTAGAGATATTGTTCAGAATGGTGGGGCCCAACCCCGATGTTATGCTTTAGGTAGAGGTCAGGCTGCTAGAGGTGGAGGTCAGGTCGTAAGAGGTGGAGGCCAGGCCGCTAGAGGTGGAGGCCAGCAAGTAGGAGGTCATCCTAAAGATATGGTTCAGAGTTGTGGGGCCCAGCCCCAATGTTATGCTTTCCTAGCCAGGCCTGAGGCTGAGTCATCCGATGCGGTTATCATAGGTACTGTTTCATTTTGCAGTAGAGATGCTTCAGTTCTATTTGATCCAGGGTCTATATACTCCTATGTGTCATCTTACTTTGCTTCATATTTGGTTGTGCCCCGTGATTCCTTGATTGCCCCTGTATATGTGTCCATAACTGTGGGGGATTCTATTGTTGTAGATCGTGTTTATCATTCGTGTGTGGTTATTATTGAGGGTCTTGAGACTAGCGTAGATCTTCTACTTCTCGATATGGTTAATTTTGATGTCATTTTGGGATAGATCGGTTGTCACCTTACCATGCTATATTGGACTGTCATGCTAAGACAGCGACCATAGCTTTGCCGGGGTTGCCTCAATTAGAGTTGAGAGGGACTCCTGTTCATTTTACCAGCAGGGTTATCTCTTATATGAAGGCTCAGCGTATGGTCGAGAAGGGGTGTCTAGCTTATTTGGCTTATGTCTGCGATTGTAGTGCTGAGGTTCCTTCCATGGATTCTATACCATTATTTTGAGAGTTTCCAGAGGTATTTCTTGTAGACCTGCCAGGGATGCCACCCGACAGGGATATTGACTTCTGTATTGATTTGGTTTTGGACACTCAACCTATTTCTATTCTGCCATATCGTATGACCATGCAAGAGTTGAAAGAGTTTAAGGAGCAGTTGCAAGATTTGCTTGATAAGGGCTTTATTAGACCTAGTGTCTCGCCTTGGGGTGTGCCCGTGTTGTTTGTAAAGAAGAAGGATGGATCGATGAGGATGTGCATAGATTATCGGGAGTTAAAAAAGGTCACCATCAAGAACAAGTATCCATTGCCGAGGATTGATGATTTATTTGACAAGCTATAGGGTGACAATGTGTCTTCATAGATCGATCTGAGATCTAGCTACCATCAGTTGAGGATTAGGTTTTCCGATGTCCCTAAGACAGCTTTTCGGACTCGATATGGGCATTATGAGTTTCTGGTAATGTCACTTGGCTTGACAAATTCCCCAACAACATTTATAAATTTGATGAACCGGGTGTTCAAGCCTTACCTGGATTCCGTTATGATCATGTTTATTGATGATATCTTGATCTACCCCCGCAACCGAGAGGAGCATGGGCAGCATCTTCCGATCGTACTTCAGACGCTGAGAGGCAGCCAATTATATGCTAAGTTTTCAAAATGCGAGTTTTGGTTGGACTCAGTCGCTTTCTTGGGGCACGTTGTATCAACAGAGGGTATTCAGGTGGATCCTAAAAAGATTGAGGCAATCAAGAACTGGCCTAGACCCACATCAGCTACAGAGATCCATAGTTTCTTGGGATTGGCAGGTTATTAGCATCGGTTTGTAGAGGGGTTTTCATCTATAGCATCCCCGTTGACTAGGTTGACCCAGAAGAGTGCCCTGGTTAGATGGTCAGACGAGTGTGAGGCGAGCTTTTAGAAGCTCAAGACAGCTTTGACTATAGCGCCGGTGTTGGTGTTGCCCCTAGGTTCAGGGCCTTATACAGTATATTGTGACGCATTCCGTATTGGACTTGGTGCGATATTGATGTAGGGTGTCAAGGTTATTACATATGCTTCACGGGAACTGAAGGTTTACGAGAAGAATTATCCTGTTCATGACTTGGAGCGAGCTGCCATTGTTCACGTGCTGAAGATTTGGAGGCATTATCTTTATGGCGTGTCATGTGAAGTATTCACGAATCATTGGAGTTTGCAGTATTTGTTCAAGCAAAAGGAGCTCAATTTGAGGCAGAGGAGGTGGTTGGAGCTATTGAAAGATTATGATATCACCATCTTGTATCATCCCGGGAAGGCCAATGTGGTGGTCGATGCTTTGAGTAGGAAGTCAGATAATATGAGCATCCTTGCATACATTCCAGTTGGTGAGAGACTTCTTACATTAGATGTTCAGGCCTTAGGTAATCAGTTCGTAAAGTTAGATGTTTCTGAGCCCAGTTGTGTTTTAGCTTGCATAGTCGCTCGGTCTTCCTTGTTTGAGCACATCAAGGAGCGGCAGTATGATGACCCTCATTTGATTGTCCTTAGAGACATAGTGCGGCACAGTGATGTCAAGCAGGTTACAGTTGGAGATGATAGAGTTTTGAGGATGCAGGGTCGCGTTTGTGTGCCTAATGTGGATGGACTTCGTGAGTTGATTCTAGATGAGGCCCACAGTTCCCGATATTCCATTCATATGGGCGCCGCCAAGATGTATCAGGACTTGCGGCAACATTATTGGTGGAAGACAATGAAGAAAGATATAGTTGCACATGTAGCTCGGTGTCTAAATTGTCAGCAAGTAAAGTACGAGCATCAGAGACCTAGTGGTTTGCTTTAGAAGATAGAGATTCTTGAGTGGAAGTGGGAGTGTGTCACTATGGATTTCATTGTTGGACTCCCATAGACTCAGAGGAAGTTTGATCCAGTCTGGGTTATTCTGGATAGACTGACCAAGTTAGCGCATTTCATTCCCATGGCACTTACCTATTCTTCAGATCAATTGGTAGAGATTTATATCCGTGAGATTGTTCGACTTCACGATGTGCCCGTGTCTATCATTTCTGATCAAGGTATGCAGTTTACCTCGCACTTTTGGAGGGCACTATAACGTGAGTTGGGTATGCGGGTTGAGTTGAGCACAACATTTCATTCTCAAACGGACGGACAGTCCGAGCGTACTATTCGGATCTTTGAGGATATGCTCTACGCATGTGTTATAGACTTTGGCGGATCGTGGGATCAGTTCTTGCTGCTAGGGGCGTTTTCCTACAACAACAGCTATCAGTCGAGCATCTAGATGGCTCCCTATGAGGCATTATATGGTAGACAGTGTCAGTTACTGGTGGGATGGTTTGAGCCGGGGAAGGCTCGGTTATTGTGTACATATTTGGTGCAGGATGCCTTGGATAAGGTTAAGATCATTCACGATAGACTTTGCATAGCTCAGTCCAGGCAGAAGAGTTATACCGACCGTAGGGTTCGTGATGTGGCATTCATGGTCGGATAGAGAGTGTTGCTTCGAGTATCACCCATGAAGGGTGTAATGAGGTTTGGAAAGAAGGGAAAGTTGAGCCCTAGGTATATCGGGCCTTTAAGATCCTTGAGCGAGTGGGAGAGATTGCTTACAGACTTGCATTTCCACCAGGTTGTCAGCGGTACATCCAGTGTTTCATATGTCCATGCTCCGAAAGTATCACGGTAATCTATCCTACGTGTTAGATTTTAGCATTGTCCAATTGGACAAGGATTTGACCTACAAGGAGAAGGCGGTAGCTATTCTAGACCTGTAGATTTGTCAATTGAGGTTGAAGAGTTATCCTTCGGTTCGAGTGCAGTGGAGTGGTCAACCTGTCGAGGTAGCTACCTAGGAGTCCAAGTCCGACATGCGGAGCAGATATCCCCACCTTTTCACCAGCTTAGGTACTTTTCTATATCCGTTCGAGGATGAACGGTTGTTTTAGAGGTGAAGAATGTGATGACCCAAAAGGTCATATTATGTTTTAGAACCCGATTCTATGTTTCGAAGCCTTTAAAACCTCATTGTATCCCTTCTCAATTTGCATGCGCATTCTAAGCGTGTTTATGGAAAGCTTTTATGTTGAAAGTTGATAAAATAATAATTTTTGCCTTTAAAAGTAGATTTAGTTTACTTTGGTCAACATTTTGAGTAAACGGATCTGGACTCGTGTTTTGATAGTCCCGGTGGGTCCGTATCAAAATATGGGATATGGGTGTATGCCCGGAATCGAATTCCGAGATCCCTAGTTCGAGATATGAATTTTTGATGAAAATTGAAAGTTTAAAAATTAAATGGTTTTAAGAATTTGGTTAATATTTGATCTCGTTCGTATCGGGTCCGTATTTTGGTTCTGGAATTCAGTATAGGTTTATTATGATATTTAAAACTTGGCTATAAAATTTGGTGAGAAACGGAGTTATTTTGACGTGATTCGGACGTCCGGTTGTGAAAATAGAGGCTTTAAAAATTTCTTGAAAATTTCATTCAATTTGTTGCTAAATTCATAGTTCTAGGTGTTATTTTGGCGATTAGATCGTGCGAGCAAGTTCGTATTGTGTTTTAGGACTTGTGTGCATGTTTGGTTTGGAGCCTCGAGAGCTCGGGTGAGTTTCGGATAGGCTACGGGAGGTTTGGACTTAGAAAACTCTGGTTATTTCTTAAGCTACAGTGCTTTCTGGTTTCCTTCTTCGCGTTCGCGAAGGTACTATCGCGAACGCGAAGAGTGAACTGGAGCTGGGTGATTTTTGTTCTTCGCGAACGCGTAATTCTGGTCACGAACGCGGAGCAAAGGGGTTTTTACACTTCGCGAATGGCATCACGCGAATGCGTAGCGTTAGGGACCTGGGAGAGGGGACAACCGTTCTTCTACGCGAACGCGAGCATTGGCTCGCAAGCATGAAGGAGAGGGGGAGCAGCCTTCATGAATGCATAATAGGACTCGCAAATGCGTAGGCCTTTTGGGCCGTTGCCTTCCGCGAACACGGCAGGCCCTTCGCGAACACGAAGAAGGCCTGATGCATGTGACTTAAAACAGACCAATGACGGGATTTCCTCAAAATTTCAAAACTCTTCCATTAGAACTCGACCTAGGAGAGATTTTGAATGGGAAATTCAACACCAAATCATAGGTTTGTACTCTTTAACTTTTTTTCATTTCTAACATCACCCATTGAATTCCTAGCCCTAATCTTTGTTCTTTCATGGTAGAAAACTAGGGATTTAGGAAGTTTTGTGGATTTTTGCAAATTGGGGATTTAGACCTCGATTTGAGGTCGGATTCCAAAATCAATTGTATATCCGGGCTCGGGAGTGAATGGGTAAATGAATTTTGGTCCGAACCTCAGGTTTTGACCAAGCGGGTCCGGAGTCGATTTTTGACTTTTTGGAGGAAAGTTTGGAAAATCTAAATTTATGCATTGTAGTTGATTCCTTTAGCGATAATTGATGTTACTGAGTTAATTGTGGCTAGATACGAGTGGTTCGAAGGTGGATACTTGAAGAAAAGTGGTAATTGTGCATTGAGTGGCCCGCGGAGCGAGGTAAGTGTCGTGTCTAACTTTGACTCGAGGGATTAGGAACCCTTGACTTATTTGCTATGTGAAATCCATGTGAGTGGTGTATTGGTGAGGTGATTTGACTACGTACATTGAATGTTTGGTTTTGACATAGTGGGATCGGGCTGCACGCCGCAACATAGGTAATGGGGGAGGATTGATATAGTGGAACATACATATATATATATATATATATATATATATATATATAGTGGAATTGGGTTGCACGTTGCAACAGGTAGAATAAAGGTGGATTAATATGGTGAAATAAGGGTGAAATTACGATATTGATATTCATATATAGTGGGATCGGGTTGCGCGCCGCAACAAATATATTATTTACTTGTCACACCCGAGCCCGGGGGCGAGACCGGCACCTAGTGCCGCATCTATCCTTGTGTACCATTTGCGACTAAGAGACTCTGAACATGTAATGTCATACTTTGGCCATGGGCCACATTACAAGATAATGTGCGATGCAACATATAAAACTAAATGGAGACTGACATTGACTAATGTCAACATAAAGCTGGGCCGGCAAGGCCGTCATAATTACTACAATTGGCAGGCCAACAAAATATACGTACAAGGCCTATAAGCCCAACATACTTCACTAACCGACATGATATGTCTACAAGCCTCTACTGATAGATGTAATGTGATCGGAACAGGGACCCGACCTACCCATAACCTATGTACATGTATACATTACACTGCTAGACCTAACAACTCCGACAGAAAGGGAGCTTACCGATAAAGCTGAACTAAGGCAACACCTACTGAGGAGTCTACCCGTCTGTCTATCTGAACCTGAACGCATGAAATGCAGCGCCCCCAGAAAGGGACGTTAGTACGAAATAATGTACCGAGTGTGTAAGGCAGTATATGGAAAGCTGAAACAGAACTGATGATATAATAACTAAAAGCAACTGGGGATCAAAGATAATCTGAAGATATGCTCATCAGCTGATACTGACTCAACTCTCTCAATATAGTGAGTAAAATAGTTGTCCGGCCCTATAAGGCTCGGTATATATATACATCTGCTTTGTCGTAGTAGGCTCGTTCATAAGCGCTCGACCATACTAGACTCTGTATCTCGACCAACTGGGCTCACTCATAGGCGCTCGGCTACAACAGGCTCGGTATATAACTTACCATCTGATCAGAGGTTGCCCAATAGAGGCCTGCCCATCAATTATAGCTTGATGGTAATGAAAATACTTTTAATACTGTCTATATGTAAACTCTTTGCTCTTTTGACCGGAAGAAGAAAATACTCAACTGAATATGCAGTCCCGATAAGAAGAATATGGTAACTTACAAAACTAGGAATATATATGTAATTTGCGAGATTAGCAAAATATATGCAAATTCCGGGATACGAATTTTTCTTTATGCCTCGTTATCAAACTTGTGTAATTACGATATCATACTAAAATGAAGGAAAATCTTATCCTTAACATACCTGGAGTAGGAACAACTCCGTATAATTATCCCGTTGAAAACCTTCGTGGATTGAATTTAGAACCCAAAAATCGGATTTAAGTATCTGCGCTTTTGAAATTGGAACGAAACTTTGCTATGTTGGATGAAATGATACTGCTCTCTAACGTTTTGGGTTGGATTGGAATGGAGATTTTGGACGAAAATGACTGCCTCTAATTATCTTTGGTTTGAAAACCAAAGACAAAATGTATAGTCATTTGCTAAGACTTAAATTCAATGAATTGCTTACTAGGTTACAAGTCTTATTTGCTAAGACTTGATATGTCATATCTTAGACATCTTTCTAATTAGCCATTTGGCAACAAGGACTACTTAGTCATCTTCCAATATTGTGGCTTCTTGCCACATAGGGTGGGGGTGAGATTTTAATTAATTTATCCACTTGTTAGTTAACCGGGTAAGGTCATGTTACCTGGTAATTAATCAATTACCCACATTATTTAAAAATTCCTCCAAATTAGTTAAAATTCTATTTTGTTCTAAAAATAATTCATACATATTTTATATATTATACTACTGTGGTCACTTGGTACCTTGCATGGTACTAGTTCATAATTATTGGGTATTGTCGCTCGACCCGTATTTTATTCCAAATTGTCCACTTTCAACGAAACTCATTTTCTTTAATTCGTGTACCCCTTTATCCTTCATGACACTTATTTATCGCTTGTTATAAATAGCGTAAATACACTAACTTCAAGATGATCTCACCCCCGAGTCTATGTCAATTAACTGAAGACAAAATTTTAACGTGTGAAAAGTGCGAGATGTAACATCCTTCCCCCCCTTAAAAACATTCGTCCTCGAATGTCTATTGTAATACTTTGGAAATTTTTTTGCTAGAGCCTCTTTCTTATATTTGACTAAAACCAACTTGTACGCAGCTAGAAAATTTACTATTCATGCCACACATGGCCGCTATCTATAAATAGCAACACTTGGCTCCACACAACTGTCCATTATAAATTCTGAGAGTTAAAAATGAGAGCTTACTTATTGACCTACTGGACTGTGAGTTTATACCCTCGAGTCATATCTTCAGTTTGAGATAGGTGGGGGTATTTAGACTTCATTTCTTCCTCTGCTTCCCACGTCATCTATTCCACCTTCTTACTTCTCCATAAAACCTTCACGGATACTATCTCCTTATTTCGTAGCTTGCGGATTTGTCGGTCTAGGATAGCAATCGAAATTTCCTCGTATGTCAAGTCCTCTGTAATCTGTACATCATCTGTGGGTACCACTTGGGTAGGATCGCCAATCCACTTTCGTAACATAGATACATAAAAAACCAAGTGAACAGACTCCAACTCCGAGGGCAATTCTAACTTATAAGCTACTTGTCCGACTCTGTGAATGATCCTATAAGGCCCAATATACCGTGGGCTAAGTTTGCCTTTATTGGAAAATCTCATCACCCCTTTCATAGGTGACACCTTTAAAAATACCCAGTCATTATCACCGAACTCTAAATCTTGTCGTTGCACGTCAGAATATGACTTCTTACGACTCTGAGCTGTCAACAGTCACTCCCGGATAAGCTTTACTTTTTCTATGGCTTGCTGAACCAGGTATGGCCCATATAACCCAGATTCTCCAACATCAAACCATCATATGGGAGATCTGCACCTGCGCCCATACAAAGCCTCGTACGGAGCCATCTAGATACTGGAGTGGTAACTGTTGTTATATGAAAACTCGATCAGAGGTAGATGTTCATCCCAACTTCTTTTAAAATCCAGCACACATGCTCGCAACATATCCTCGAGCGTCTGAATCGTGCGCTCGGCTTGTCCATCCGTTTGGGGGTGAAAATTTGTGTTGAGATTCAGCTGAGTTCCTAGACCTTTCTGAAATGACCTCCAAAAATGTGCTGTAAACTAGGCCCCACGGTCAGATATAATAGATACGGGTACTCCGTGTAGTCGCACTATCTCCTTAATATTTAATTTTGCATAATCTTCTGATGCATATGTAGATATGACCGGTAGGAAATGAGCTGATTTTGTGAGCTATCGACTATCACCCATATAGAATCAAACTTACGATGGGAATGAGGTAAACCCGTGATAAAGTCCATGTTTATTGCCTCCCATTTCCATGTCGCGATCTCTATAGTCTACATTAGCCCTCCGGGCTTCTAGTGCTCAATTTTAACCTGCTGGCAACTAGGGCATTGAGCGACATACTCAACAATGTTCTTCTTCATATCGTTCCACCAATACACATCCTTAATGTCATGATACATCTTTGTCGACCCAGGGTGAATGGAATACCATGAATAATGTGCCTCTGACATAATCCTGTCTCGTAGCCTTGCTACATCTGGAACACACAAACGAGCCCTATATCTGAGAACCCCACCTCCTTTGAGTTCTAACAACGGCTTCTTCTGTTGTGGAAACCGCTCTCTCAACTTGACTAACTCTGGATCCTCGTACTGCCTCTCCTTTACTTCAGCTATGAGAGATGATTTTGTAGTATTTTGGAGTACAACTCCTCCATTGCCAGAGTTTACTAACCGAACCCCCAAACAAGCCAATTGATGAATCTCTTTTGTTAATTGTCTTTTCTCAGCCTCTACATGTGCTAAGCTACCCATAAATCGACGGCTTAAGGCATCTGCTACAACATTAGCTTTCCCTGGATGGTAGAGAATGTTAATATCGTAATCTTTCAATAACTTAAGTCATCGCCTTTGTCGCAAATTCAACTTTTTTTCTTGAAGATATATTGCAGGCTTTTATGATCTGTGAACACATCAACATGAACACCATATAAATAATGTCGCCATATCCTAAGTGTAAGGACAACCGCAGCTAATTCGAGGTCGTGGGTCGGATAATTCTGCTCATGCTTCTTTAACTGCCGTGAAGAATACGCAATTACTTTCCCATGTTGCATCAGGACACATCCTAACCCGACACCTGAGGCATCACAATACATGGCATAACCATATGGACCTTCTGGAAGTGCTAGAACTGGCGCTGAGGTCAACCTATTCTTAAGCTCTTGGAAACTCTACTCACAACCTCTGTCCATTGAAACTTAGTCGCTTTTTGCGTCAGCTTCGTTAATGGTGCTGAAAGAGAAGAAAAACCCTCTACAAACCTCCAGTAATATCCTGCTAAGCCTAGAAAGCTACGAATCTCTGTCGGAGTGGTAGGTCTAGGCCAAGATTTCACAGCCTCAATCTTCTGAGTGTCTACCTTTATACCTCCGTCGGATACAATGGGCCCCAAGAATGCTACGGACTTCAACCAGAACTCACACTTAGAAAACTTAGCATACAATTTATTATCACGGAGGGTTTAGAGTACCACTCGCAGGTGATCCACATGCTCATTCTCTGAACGTGAATAAACCAGAATATCATCAATAAAGACTATCACGAATAGATCCAAATATGGCCGAAATAAGCTATTCATCAAGTCCATAAATATGGCAGGTGCATTCGTCAACCCGAAGGACATAACAAGGAACACAAAGTGGCCATATCGGGTCCTAAAGGTTGTCTTGGGAATATCTTTCTCCCGAACTCTGACCTGGTGGTACCCTGACCTCAAATTTATTTTTGAAAAGCATGTAGCTCCCTACAACTGATCAAACAAGTTGTTTATCCTTGGAAGGGGATACTTATTCTTAATAGTTACCTTGTTCAGTTGCCTATAATCGATACACATCCTTAGCGAACAGTCTTTCTTTCGCACAAACTATATCGGTGCACCCCAAGGTGAAGTACTAGGCCAGATGAAACCTTTCTCCATCAAATCTTTTAACTGCTCCTTTAACTTTTTCAATTTGGCAGGTGTCATTCTATACGAAGGGATGGATATTGGTTGCGTTCTTGAAAGCAAATCGATGCCAAAATCAATCTCTCGTTCTGGAGGAATACTTGGAAGTTCATCTAGAAATACATTCGTGTACTCCTTTACTACTGGAATAGACTGAAGTGTAGGTATCTCAGCAGCTGCATCTTTAACTCGCACAATATGATAAATGCACCCTTTTGCGATCATTTTCCTCGCCTTCAGATAGGAAATAAACCTACCTCTGGGTGTCGCTGTATTACCTACCCATTCAAGGACTGGCTCACCCGGAAAATGAAATCTGGCTATCTTTGCTTGACAATCAACTGTGGCATAACAAGCTGCTAACCAGTCCATGCCCATGATAGCATCAAAATCCAACATCTCTAGCTCAACTAGGTTGGCTGAGGTCCGACGACCACAAACTGAGATCGTACAACCTCGGTAAATGCATCTAGCGATAATCGATTCTCCGACCGGTGTAGATACCACAAAAGGATTACTTAGTATTTCAGGCACTATACCAAATTTCCTCGCGACAAATGTGGTAACAAAGTAGATCCTGGGTCTATCAAGGCATAAACATCGTGAGAACAAATGGTCAACATACTTGTCACAACGTCTGGTAAGGACTCTTGGTCGTGTCGACCTGCTAGCGCATAGATACGATTCTGGTTACCACCTGAATTGGACCCTCTACCTCTGCCTCGACCTCTACCAGCCGAAGACTGAGACTCGTGCCCTGAAAGATGCACATACATAGCTGATCCTGTTGCTAAATTCGCTGGTTGCGCCATATCCCCAAAATCTCTATTTGGGCAATCTCGCATCATATGCCCTGGACGTCCACATGTATAGAAAGCATCGAAACCGACTCAACATTGGCCCAAATGCCCTTTACCGCAGATGGCACACTGTGGCGGAACTGGCCATGTCTGTCCTGAATCTCGTTGTCGCTGCAAACTTGACGCCTGGGAGCTCTCACCTGGTCCTAACTGAGTATAACTGTCATACTTGTAACCCTGTACCTGAGATGGCGGAGGTCTAGGTGGCCATTCGAAGTACTGGGGTCTGTAACTACCCTGAGATTGCTCCTGAGATCTGGAAAATCTCATCCTCTTCCACTGACCCGAGTCAGTCCTCTCCGTATCCTGCTGGCGATGCCTCCCCCTTTCAATATGCTGGGCAAATGCCTGAATCCGGGAGATATCCATACTATCCTACAATGCAGCGGTGGCACATTCCTCGGTCAACTTCGGGGCCAACCATGCTATAAACTTGTGGATTCTATCCCGCATAGTAGCAACTATGGATGGTGCATATCTGGCCAATGAGTCAAAATGGAGACTATATTCTCAAAAACTCATATTGCCCCGCTTGAGGGCTAGAAACTGATCGAGTCGGGCCTGTTGGATCTCTCGTGGTACGTACTGGTCAAGGAAGGCATCTGAAAAAAACCTAAATAGCAGGAGGTGCATCACATCCCCTGGACCTTTCCCATCCCTCATACTAAAGGATGGCTATATCCCGGAGTCGAAAAGTTGCTAACTCAACCGCCGCTTTCTCCATGGCATGCTTAACCCAAAAGATCCTATGAAGCTGATCTATGAAATCCTGCGGGTCCTCCCTCTGATCTGTCCCCGTGAACTCTGGGGGATTCAAACGAGATCTCTCAGAAGGTCCTGCACTAGCGGATTCCCTAGCCTGTTGCTGGGTAGCTACCAACTCTGCCAACAAATGCACCGCATTTCTCAAGTCCTGATCTGATGGAAGCGGAGGGGGAATTGGATGTGCAGTCTCCCTAGGAATCTCCTCAGGTGGCGGAGGATCCGGTAATCGTTGGGTAGGGGTCTCTCCCTGCGACTCCGATTGGGCCCCATCTTCTGGGAGTACCCTGCTAGTCCCCTCGCCTACTGTTGTTTCTCTCCTCTGGCTAGTCGTATTCTTAGTTACCGTCATCTATGCATGCAAACATCAACACGTAAGTTTAACTCAAATTTCCTATAACTTAGTGCTACAACACGATTTAAATTTGAAAGAAGGGTAACCAACTCCTAAATGCCCTGTAGTCCCTTGATTATATAATGTGGTGCACCACACAATTATAAACAACACCCTACTAGACAAGGATTGTAGTCTCCCTCGGACAGAACTACTCTGATACCGCTTTTGTCACACCTTGAGCCTGGGGGCGAGACCGGCACCTCATCTATCCTTGCGTACCACTTGAGACTACGAGACCCTTAACATGTAATGTCATACTTTGGCCATGGGTCACATTACAAGATAATGTGCGATGCAAAATATAAAATTAAATGGAGACTAACACTGACTAATGTCAACATAAAGCTGGGCCGGCAAGGCCGTCATAATTACTACAACTGACAGACCAACAAAATATATGTACAGGGCCTATAAGCCCAACATACTGCACTAACCGACATGATATGTCTATAAGCCTCTACTAATTGATGTACTGTGATCGGAACAGGGCCCCGACCTACCCATAACCTATATACATATGTACACAAGATATACATCACACTACTAGATCCGGCAACTTCGATAAAAAGGGAGCTTACCGATAAAGCTGAACATGGGCAACACCTACTAAGAAGGTCTACTCGTCTATCTGTCTGAACCTGCACGCATGAAATGCAGCACCCCCAGAAAGGGACGTTAGTACGAAATAATGTACCGAGTATGTAAGGCAATATACGAAAAGATGAAACAGAACTGATGATATAATAACTGAAAGCAACTGGGGATTAAAGATAATCTGAAGATATGCTCATCAGCTGATATTGACTCAACTCTCTCAATATAGTGAGTAAAATAGCTGTTCGGCCCTATAAGTCTTAGTATACATATATATCTCCTCTGTCGTAGTAGGCTCGTTCATAAGCGCTCAGCCATACTAGGCTCTTTATCTCGACCAACTGGGCTCGCTCATAGGCGCTCGGCCACAGCAGGCTCAGTATATAACTTACCATCTGATCAGAGGTTGCCCAATAGAGGCCTGCCCATCGATTATAGCTCGATGGTAATGAAAATACTTTTAATACTGTATATATGTAAACTCTCTGCTCTTTTGACCGGAATAAGAAAATACGCAACTGAATATGCAGTCCCGATAAGAAGAATATGGTAACTTACAAAACTAGAAAAATATATGTAATTTGCGAGATTAGCAAAATATACGCAATTTCTGGGATATGAATTTTTCTTTATGCCTCGTTATAAAACTTGTGTAATTACGATATCATGCTAAAATGAAGAAAAAGCTTAGCCTTAACATTCCTGGAATAGGAACAAGTCCATATAATTATCCCGGTGAAAATCTTCGTAGATTGAATTTAGAACCCAAAAATCGGATTTAAGTATCTACGCTTTTGAAATTGAAACGAAACTTTGCTATGTTGGATGAAATGATACTACTCTCTAACGTTTTGGGTTGGATTGGAATGGAGATTTTGGACGAAAATGACTCTACCTCTAATTGTCTTTGGTTTGGAAACCAAAGATAGAATGTATAGTCATTTGCTGAGACTTAAATTCAATGAATTGCTTACTAGGTTACAAGTCTTATTTGCTAAGACTTGATATGTCATATCTTAGACATTTTCCGAATTAGCCATTTGGCAACAAGGACTACTTAGTCATCTTCCAATATTGTGGCTTCTTGCCACGTGGGGTGGGGGTGGGATTTTAATTAATTTATTCACTTATTAGTTAACCGGGTAATGTCATGTTATCCAATTATTAATTAATTACCCGCATAATTTAAAAATTGTTTCAAATTTAATTTATTTCTAAAAATACTTTTTATATATTTTATATATTATACTACCATGGTCACATGGTACCTTGCATGGTACTAGTTCATAATTATTGGGTATTGTCGCTCGACTCGTATTTTATTTCAAATTGTCCACTTTCAACGAAATTCATTTTCTTTAATCCATGTACCCTTTTATCCTTCATGACACTTATTTATCGCTTGTTATAAATAGCATAAATACACTAACGTCTAGATTATCTCACCCCCGAGTCTACGTCAATTAACTGAAGACGAAATTTTTACGTGCGAAAAGTGTGAGATGTAACATTACTGTTATTGATATTCTTCCGGTGGAATACAGGAGGATTATGTGTTGTCTGGTGGGATCAGGTTGCTCGCCGCAACAACCTATATGTTTCTATTTCTTGAGTTGCGTTGTTTTTTTTCGATATTTTTATTGAACCGGTAAAATTGGTAAATTCTGGACGATACTGGTTTATTTTCGAGGCTGTGGTTATCATTTTCTATTGGCTATTTAATTTTATACTATATTTCAATTATTCTGTCATTATTATATACTGCGTATAGGTTTTAGCGTAAGTGACCCGCCTTAGCCTCGTCACTACTTTGTCTAGGCTAGGCTCGGCACTTACCAGTACATGGGGTAGGTTGTACTGATACTGCACTCTGCACACTCTACAGATTTTGGAGACGGTCCCAGCGGTGGTTATTAGAGAGCTTGGATCATACATTCACGGAGACTTGAGGTATCGCTGTCCAGCGCCCGCAGCTCCTGGAGTCCCCATCGTCTGTCTATTTAGCTGTGTACTTTCATTCAAACAATTTGTTACTTATTTCAGATCCTTATGTGTATTACTTTAGTAGTTCGTGTACTCGTGGCACCAGGTTTAGGGAATTGTAATAGATATTTGGCTAGTTCAGCTTCCGCGTTGTTATTTTAAATTTGTTTAGTTATATCAGTTCTTCTTTAATATCTAACTTAACTGTTAAAAGGAGTAGAATATTCTAACGTTGGTTTGCCTAGAAAGTGAAATATTAGGCACCATCACGATCCCAACGGTGAAAATTTCGGGTCGTGACAGATTCACTTAAGAAGAATTCTAATATGAAAATACGGAATATAACAATATTAGATAATTGATTATTTCTATTATTAAATATAATTATATCTACTTACTAGAATCCTTATGTTGATTATCTTATTTCTTATTCGGGAGACAAGAATAAATCAGAAGAGATTTTTTATCACTTACTGCACATAGTTCTAGTTTGAAGCCATTATGTTAACTACATTAAACAAAAATAATATTATTAATTAGTTATTGTTTAATGTCACTGTCAATGAATTAACAATATAAATGAAAGTGGTGCTATTAATAAATGACAGAATTACACTCTATGTCAGTCGGCCCAATTTCAGAGCAAAAAATAGCCCATATTTTGGAACTTTACCCGACATAGCCTATTTTGCAAATAATGCATAGCCCATTTTCATTGTTAACCTAGCCTCCTTTATCCTTCTTTTGTCTTTCTTCAACTTTTCATCAAAACCTATATCCAAATGCTTCTTCCTCTTTTAGAAGCAGCAGTCATTCTCTCATTCAACCTAACAGGAAGGCCTTTTCCATTACTGTAATAAACATCTCCTCAAGGAGACTAAATCGCTATTTCTATACTGTAATAACAACAGTCCTCTTTTTTTTGTGCAATGTGAACTTTTTTAAGACAAAATGTGTTTATCCTCCATTAATAATTTTTTGTTTCTTCTCAAATTGCTGGAAAGAGGTTGAAGAGTTGCAGACATCCTCCATTTTTTCCTTCAATTTTCAAGGTAAATAGGTCGACGATGAAGTCAGTAAAGTCACCGAAGAATGAAAAAGAGGTCTTGTGTTGTATTCAGACATTTTTCAAGTTCTTCAGATGATGTTCCAGTTTATCTTCTTTTATAAAACCAATTCCATCTCCATCTTCTCTCCTCTTTAATTTTCAGATCTAACTTCCTCTGAAAAACTCTCTTTTGATATTTTGATACTGAAATAGAGGTGTAATATTGAATATTAGACGTGTTCTGGTATAAATATTGTATAACCACTATTTATACACACTTATACATTATTGTATAATTGTGTATAATTGTGTATAAATGTGTATAAATATATATAATTATATATAAATGTGTATATATATTCATAACATCACTTATCTTCCTCTTCTCTTTCTCTTATTCTTTTGATATACATTATTATACATTCCATATACAAGTTTATACATAGTTATACATCATTATACATGTACCGCATATGTATAATCAAATTAATTTTTTTTTCATGTTTTCCTCCTTTTTTTAGGAATAATTCATGTATAAATCTACTTTTCTTGTTGATTCTTAGCCAAATCACGAACTTGCAGCAATTGTTTCTAAATTTTACAATATAAGTAGTGTCACACCTCCTTTTTACGTCCTCGCGAGGGGTGAAGGAGTTTTTCCAATTAAAGGACAATCGAAACGGGATTTGTTTATTTATTTCAGAGTCGTCACTTGGGAGTTTTAGGGTGTCCCAAGTCACCAATTTAATCCTGAATCGAGGAAAAGAATGACTCTGTATTACAGTCCGCGAACCAAAAATCCGGATAAGGAATTCTGTTAACCCGGGAGAAGGTGTTAGGCATTTCCGAGTTCCATGGTTCTAGCACGGTCGCTCAACTGTCATATTCGGCTTGTTTATCTGATTTTATACAATTATGAGCTCATGCTCCAGTTTTAACTCTTTACCGCTTTTATTTAATGTGTATTTGTTTAAGAGAAAGTGAACGTCATTTAAAGCGTGCTTTCGGATCGCGTCACATGAAATGCACCCGCAATCCTAAGCACATTCTATCCAACGTTTTGGGATTTGATCTGGGTCGCATGAAATGCACACCCGAGTTTAAGAAGGTAATTTTATTAGAGTCGCACCTAAAGAGGCTAACGTGTTCTTATCTTTTGGGAGGGTCGTGACATCCACTGAACGACCCTTCCCGATTTTTCTAAATATTTTAAACCTTTATTGGGGGCCCCGCAAATTTGCATTTTTTTATTTGGGCGAGGCTCGTCCCATTTTATTTTAAGGATAACCCTAGAAGTAACCATATTTTCTAATTTTTGTCTCTAAAAGAAAAGAAAGGATCCTAATTGATTACTATTAAAACTTGGGCTTCAAGTTCAAGTCCGGGCTCAAACAAAAGGAAGGACCTTTTAGCTTGGACTCGCTACTTAACTCAAAACCTGAGTTTACATTACTGCTAAGCTTTGAATCACCATTATCCGTTCAGTCTTGGGCCCAAAGAGTCTAAACCATGCTATTGGTGCATGTTTTAATTCCCAATAGCCACAGACATCGGGACCAAAGTTGGCCCAAGTCACACAATCCTCATTAATACGCGCAAAATAGTCCAACTAGTTGTATATGCCTAATCCAAACAGATTTCTGATCTGAACCATTAACTAAAATCAATTACACTTATATGTTAAGAACCAACATGCGGACATGACTTACTGCAGTTCAGTATGGATTCAGCTTGAATATAAAACCTGATTTTAAATTCAAAATGATACTTCAACTATTTCTGGTTCTCTTTTACAAACGAAATTAAATATAAACTAAAAGTACTAGCTATGTATAAATTTTAACTGGACGACTCCAAGTTTAAACAATACAAAACAATGGCTAAGTGATGCGCAGACATTACATGATCAACGCAAGCTCAACCGAAATAAACTGCTAACTCTACATTTATTGCTTCCAGGAACACGTCTAATGAGTTTAACAGTCTACCATTTGTCAATTAGTAATTCAATACAGCCCCAAAATGAACATGAATATCTAATCGAATATTTAAAGCTACAACAACTTTCAACACATTCCATTGAACAGATGGCAATTCAATGTTATTGATTTTCCAAATCACTCATACATGTGAACCAAGTCTCCACGCCATTTTGGGATAGGAAAGTGTACCTGGTAGAAGAACAGAGATACAGTAGAATAGAAGTTAGCAGCAATAGCAGTAGTACGACAACAGATTCAGCAAAAAACACAGCAGCAACCAAAATAGCCCAGCAATAGATTAAGACCCAACAATGGCTTCAGAAAAACAGCATACAGCAACACTAAATGCACCAGAAATTCCCAGCATGCGACCCCAGTACCCGAACAACAATACAAACCACCACAGTATGACCCAAACTTGAGTTTGCAACAAGAGATAGACCAGCAGACTCAAAAGACCCAACAAAACAACACCAGTTGCAGTCCGGAGGTTCCAGGATGCAACAAAAGGGACCTCTTTTATCCCTCAAACTAACTCTTTTAACTCTGGAAAACTAGCTCAACTTTCAGCCTATTTCTGACTTCTGAAGGTTCAGAAAAACAACAACTAAGAGTTTTTAAACTGTTTGAAATCTTAGTGTTCAATCCGCTCAAAATTAGTCCCTCCTTACAAATCAGTTTTGTTCCTTTTTCCTTCAGAATCCAGTCCTTAAAAGTCAGATTTTTTTTCTTTTTTCAATCCCCCCTTCAAACTGTCCTAAATGAGCATGTTTATAGGCCAGAAATGGCAAGCCCCCAGGCTGCCTTCCCACTCTTCCCATACCCCCTTAAACTAATCAAAATGCCCATGATATTCCTGATAGACTCCCCATACCGCATGCTTTTCTCTTTTTTAATCAAAGTTATGGGTGTTTAACTTATTTTAATCAACCTCCCCCATGCCATTTAATCTTGTTCCCCACTATCCTTAATAATATGTTAGTTTTGATAGTATTTTAATACCCTACTGTCAGCCCAATTTAAACTAACCATCTTCTGATCTTTTCAAACCCCCAAACTACCCTTTTAACCCCTATGTATTATTGTTTTACCCTAAGCTTCAACAACCTGAAATTTGAACTTATGGAAGTTCAAACTCAAACTGCCCTAAACTGAGTTCTAGCTATTGCACTGCAACTACAAACCATTCACAGATAATTTCAAACAATCAGCTAAACGACAATGGTTCGATCAATCATATGAAGCTATATGAATTAGAATATTTGAACATTCAGTCTTGTAAAACTAATCGACGACGTTTATCTAATCGACTATACTAATTATAACATAGAATAATCAGTCGATTAAACAAATAACACGAACAGGGCCCCAAATGGCTTCAGACAGCTTTGCACAAAACAGAGGAACAACATGAATGAAACACTTGACGACACTGATCAAATCGAGTATGTATCTCACCATACGTATTGAACAATAAACAGAAGAATAGTCGACCAAATAAAAAGGTCTTACGAAAATGGAAAAAATTGAAAGAAAAATATCAGTAAAATCCACAAACTAACTAAACATGTTAACAAACTCAAACAACATTCAAACAAGAAACAGAAAAGAAAAGGAAAACATACTTTGGAAGCTCAACAACAAACGACCCAGGCGTGACTGGATTTGACCATTTGAGGTTGAACGGACTTTAATCGAGGTGTTCTCAACTGAGAACACTTCGATTAAGGTCTATTAGACCCCAACCATCCGTTTACCGAGAACACTTCGATTAAGGTCTATTAGACCCCAACCCTCCGTTTAAACTGGCCGGATTCCCAAAGTTCTTGTGTTCTAGGGTTTGAACAGTCCGATTTGGGGCTTGAGGGTTTGTAGGTAGATTCGGACCAAACCAAACTTGATTTGGTCACGAGTGAATCCAAGGTAGTGACCGGTGTGAATCTGGGGTGGGTTGGTGTAGATCGGGGTTTTGCTCGAACCTTCAAGCGAAGATTCGAGACGATGGGGAACGATTCGAGGCAAAGGGCTAATGGATTCGTGTTCAGGGTGGTTGGGTGCATCAGGTGTGTTATTTTGGTGGTCATCGGCGTCGTGGTTGTCGTATTTACGATGAGAGTGCATGGTGGCAGCTAGGGTTTGGAACGGGGGGTTTGGGTTCGTCTCTGGGACGATGGTGCATAGTAGGCGAAGGGGGGGTTTGGTTTAGGGGCGTGGGTAAAGGGGTAAGGCCTTATATACGGAGGGGAAAATGGATCCTAGCCGTTGGATCAGGTGAAATCGAGGGCTGGGATCCCTTCACTTAAAGGGAACGGTGCCGTTCCACTTAAAAGGAGGTCGGGCTGGTCCGGGGCCAAATGGGTCAGGTATCTGGGGGTGGTTTGAGTCCGTTGGATTAAATGAAATGAACGGCTCTGATTAGACGCACCTCAACGGCGTCGTTTCAGTTTAGACGGGGGGTGAACTGGACCGTTAGATCTGTTTGATCAACGGTCCATATCTGATAGGCTAGAACGACGTCGTTTGGGGAGGTCCTGGAGATCTGGTTTGGACTGGGTCATTGTAATTGGTTTGGGCCTGATTTTCAGTTGAATTTCTGGCCCAAATCGGGTAATTTCTTTTCCTTATAATTAAACAAAAATTCCTAATCAAATAAAAACCAAAATTAAACTACACAAATATTAATTAACATCTAACAACAGTAATCACACGAATTAAAACATTTAATAAAATCACCATGACAACAAAATAGAATAAAAATGCATATTTTTTTGTGATTTTCGTGCTTGTAAAACAAACTTAATTACTCCTAATTATATAATCAAATTCCAAATGCAAATATGACATATTTTTGTATTTTTTAACAAATAAACATGCATGGATAGATACAAATAATTATCCTAAAAATGCTACGAAAATTCTCAAAATTGCACACAAAGAAAAATCATTTTATTTTGAATTTTTGGGAGTGATTCTTATATAGGGCAAAAATCACGTGCTTACAGCTGCCCCTCTTTGTCCGAACACACGAAGGGTTTTCGTGCAAAGATAAAGTGAGCGATTTTTGCCCATCTGAGTACTCCGTGTGAAGCATTTTTTGAAAAAGATTTAACCGAACCTTTGCTTCAAAGGTTTCCTACATATCCCTGGCTAGAAGGGAATCAGGTTAATGTAGTTCGGGAAGTTTTGGTAGCTGGGACTACCATAGGACTGCAATTTGCTGTTACTGCTGCTGCATGCTGTTACTACTGCTTACCGATCTCCTTATCATACCGTGCTTAAAAGAAAAATCAAGAAGCTAGGCTAGACTACAGATTACAAGATCCCATCTATCTTCCATTCGTTCTTGATGCCTTGCTTTCTTGTCGGCTTGTGTCTATTCCAGTGCTTCTTTCTTCCGAGAACTGACGGGGATGACACCGGCCTTTTGCTTCTTGGAATACCAACTCTCACTGTCTGATTCGGTCCACCGGGGGTATGGCTTCCTTCATTAAGCTTTTCGGTGGTTTTCTGGGGGATACAGCTTTCTTCATCAGATTTGTTATGTTGGGCATGATTTAATGTTCACAGGACGCTTCTTTCAAGATGCGTCTACTCTTCCTTTTGACTCATGCACTTGAATTTGCGGTGAGACCTCTTGTTGCAACCTTCCGCTTTCCGGTGAGTTGCTGGTTTCAAGACCTGAAATTGCAAAGACTGAAAAATATTCCTCTTGTTATACAGGTGGACGCCTATTTATCTAAAACTATGAAAAGTATTCCTCTCATTATACAGGTGGGCGCCTATTTATCTAAGACATAAAAATATTCCTCTCATTATACAGGTGGGCGCCTATTTATCTAAAGCATAAAAATATTCCTCTCATTATACAGGTGGGCACCTATTTATCTAAGACATAAAAATATTCCTCTCATTATACAGGTGGGCGCCTTTTTATCTAAGACATAAAAGTATTCCTCTCATTATACAGGTGGGCGCCTATTTATCTAAGACATAAAAATATTCCTCTCATTATACAGGTGGGCGCCTATCTATCTAAGACATAAAGGTATTCCTCTCATTATACAGGTGGGCGCCTATCTATCTAAAGCAAAAAAGTATTCCTCTCGTTATACAGGTGGGCGCCTATTTATCTAAAACATAAAAATATTCCTCTCATTATACAGGTGGACGCCTATTTATCTAAAGCATAAAAATATTCCTCTCATTATACAGGTGGGCGCCTATTTATCTAAGACATAAAAATATTCCTCTCATTATATAGGTGGGCGTCTATTTATCTAAGTCATAAAAGTATTCCTCTCATTATACTAGGGCAAGTCATTGGATAGATGAGGAATGGATAATGCAAAAACGCATAATTGCATATAGAATAATTAATTCGCGTCACACAGGTAAGTTTATAGCTAACACTGTTGCAGATATTTGTAGATATTTTTGCTTTAGCGATAAAATAATGGCAATTTCAATGGATAATGCTTCTAGTAACACCAGTGCTATAGGCATGCTTACAACAACACTAAATCCTGCATTTACTAATATTTTCCATGTTAGATGTATTTGTCATATTTATCATTTAATTGTCGGTGATGGTATGCGAATATTAAACATAGAAATTGAAAAGGTTAGAATGGCTCTTAATTGGCTTTTTTATTCAAACCGTAGAAGTAGACTTAGAGAGTATTTTAAAAAATGTGATGAATATGGCCTTAGAGAAAGAAAGGTTCCTAAACCTTGCCCGACTAGATGGAATTGTATGTACGAAAGTTTAGTAGTAGCATATGAATATAGAAACCCAATTAATGCAACGTTTAATTCTCGGGTAGGTGGTGAGGATGATGATGAAATGCTTACCACTCAAGATTGGACTAATGTTAAAATTCTTTTAGATTTTTTAGAACATTTTCAAATTGCTACAAATGCATTTTCTGGGCAATATTATCCTACTATTTCAAACTGTTTAGTTTATATTGCAGCACTATCTGATTTGTTTGTTGAATTTAGTGAGGGTGGGGATATTTATGAACTTGCTATAAATGAAATGAAACAAAAGTTTAAAAAATATTTTTTTCCTATCCCTCCTATTTATGGTCTTGCTGCAATGCTAAATCCTACAATGAAATTGGGAGGTCCTCATTTTTGGTATTCAAATATTTATAAGGCTTTAGATCTTTCAAATGAGGAAATTGCGACACTTGCAGATGCAAAAGCTTCAATTAAGATTAATGCTCAAACAGTTTATAATGCTTATCAACTTGCCTTAGAGCATGCTAGGCCAACTATTCCAACCCCTACTTCGTCTAGCTCACAATCCTCTAAAAGAGTTGCGGGCTTAAAAGCTCTTAAATCTTGGACGGAGTTCAGGGGGTCTCAAGGTGAAAATTATGATGAAACTTCACATCTAAATGAGCTTCAAGTTTATTTGTCTCAGGGACTTGAAAAGGAGAATCCAGACGGCTCTTTTGATCTTTTGGAATGGTGGAAGGCAAGGGAAAAACATTTTCCTGTTCTTGCAAGGATGGCTCGGGATATTTTATCAATTCAAGCTTCAACTGTTGCATCAGAGAGCGCTTTCAGTCAAGCAAGACTGCAAATAGGTGATCATAGAGCGTCTATGAGGGATAGCTTGGAAAAATCAGTATTGTTTAGAGATTGGATCCGCTCGGAAAGAAGAAACTTTGGAATTGCAGAAGCACAACCGGCGATAGATGAAGCTTATGAAGAAATGATAGCGGAACTTGCGGAGGATTCGGCTTCGCCCGGAAGTGGTGATGAACAAGCTTCTTTTCCACCACCACCAACGCAACCTCCTCCGAACCTTGAAGGATTTATGAGATTTGTTAGAGATAATACATAGAATAATATGTAACTTGTATTTTGGCACATCTTCCTTAGTTTTTTTTCCTTCTAATGGTGGTATTAGTACCTTGTTGTGCTCATTCCATTGGGGGAAGGATGACTAAGAAAGATATGCCATTTTTTGGTAATAAAATTTATTGCTTCTACCCATGAGCTTCTTTTCGCAATATTTCTTTGTCTATACTTAGAATTATTTATAAGCTACAATATATACATAATATACAATATATATACTACAAGAAAATATATAAGAGAATATATATACATAAGATACAATATAATATACTACAAGAAAATATATTATGCATGACAATTTAGTGTTTTACTATTGTTTTGTTATTTTCTTTTTCGTCAAGCACTTTAATAATTAGATATACATATATACTACATATATATTTTTAATATAGCCATGATACTACAAGAAATTGCCTTAAAAAAAAAAGCTAGGCCCGCGAAGCCCACGAGCCCGGCCCGTTAAGCACAGGACCATGTGGGCTTAGGCCCGTCACGGGCCGGTTCCACCCATTGAGCCCACGAAGACCGGGAACGCCAGGCCCGGGACCGCCAGAGCCCAGGACCACGAAGCCCGGGACCACGAGGCCCGGGCCCGGGCCAGAATACAACATTACATTATACAGGTGGGCGCCTATTTATCTAAGACATAAAAATATTCCTCTCGTTATACAGGTGGACGCCTATTTAACATAAGACATGACAATATTCCTCTCATTATACAGGTGGGCGCCTATCTATCTAAGACATAAAGGTATTCCTCTCATTATACAGGTGGGCGCCTATTTATCTAAGACATAAAATTCCTCTCATTATACAGGTGGGCGCCTATTTATCTAAGACATAAAAGTATTCATCTCATTATACAGGTGGGCGCCTATTTATCTAAGACATAAAAGTATTCCTCTCATTATACAGGTGGGCGCCTATTTATCTAAAGCAAAAAAAAATTTCTCTCGTTATACAGGTGGGCGCCTATTTATCTAAAGCATAAAAATATTCCTCTCATTATACAGGTGGGCGCCTATTTATCTAAGACATAAAAATATTTCTCTCATTATAGAGGTGGACGCCTATTTATCTAAGACTATGAAAAGTATTCCTCTCATTATACAGGTGGGCGCCTATTTATCTAAGACTATGAAAAGTATTTGAATTTTTTTCCTCGTTCCTCCGAGAAAATTTTGACAACGGCAGAAAATTTTCTGCCCTAGTTTTGGTGACATTCTTTGTGGCGTGTCTTTCTGCCATCATCAACCTTTATTTTCCTGTAGAAATCAAAGAAAATTTTGTTAGTTTTAACATGGTGAGTGATCGTGTTACTCCTGCTGGGGGATGATTTTTCCTTTCCATTTCTCTTGCTCTGGGCTCCCAAAACTGGTTGGGGATAAAGTTGCTTGCTGGAGATGATATTTCTGCTGGGGATGGTATTTCTGCTGGGGATGATATTTCTGCTGGGGATGGTTTTCCAATTATCCCTTCCCCGCTCTTTTGTTTCAAAACATGCTGGGGGGGGAGTCATCTTCAACTCCAAAACTACTCCCTTAAAAGTTTATTTTCTCCCAGCACTGCAGGGCATAAAATGTTATCATCTGGGGATAACGTTATTGAGGATATGACTGTTGGGGTTATCTTGCTGCGGATTAATTCTCTATTCCTCCTTCCCCATTTCTGTGTTGTCTGACCACCTTGGACCTTGGTCAGTGATCTATCGAAGTTCTGTTGGGGATCTTCTTAGAACTTGGTCCATAAGTCCCTCAGCCGTCGTTTTCCGCTTTTCTTCATGTTCCCCTTAACTTTCTAGGCCAGTTTGTCATTTGGTCTTGAAACAAACGCCTTTTGTCTTATTTCCTTGACTTTGGCCTGTCCCCTTCGCATTTTGCTTTGTACCATTTTGGCCCCTGGTAGTAAACTCTGAAAAATCCTTCTCAAAACAAATTTCTGGAAAAAGTCTTTTTAGACAAAGAAATGAAAAAGAGAAAAATATTTCTGAACAAATGTTGGGGGAGAAGAAAAGGAAAGAACTTATCTGGACGGTATGACAGGTCCCAACGATCATGTCGTGCATTAAGGATTAATCGACCCAGTCGATTTGTATCAATCAATCTTCCTGATGACCTCACTTGCTGGGGATAAATAGGTGCCCACCTCTTCGCAAATGCGGATCCTTTTTGCCAATCTATCTTGTCGCCTTATAGTGCCCTTCGAGGGGTTTTCACTAATAAGACTCTCTCCTTTCTCTCAGATCTCGTCGCCTTACGGTGCCTGTGAAGGTTTTCACTGATAAGACTCTCTCGTTTTATTTCTCTCATCTTTCGTCGCCTTATGGTGCCTGTGAAGGTTTTCACCGATAAGACTCTCTCATTTTATTTTATTTTTCATCTGGGGATTGGAGTGCTGCCGATATGACTCTCTCTTCTAGGGATTCTTTTCGGCTATCAATTCATTTCTAGTTTATGATCCTCTTCTTTGTTGGGGCTCAGAGTATCGTCCTCGGCTTTCATTTGCCTGACTTGGCACCTCTCGGATATTGATTGGGAGGTCTTTTTTGTACATCGATGTTGGTTTTGGTGTGGGGCTAAAAGAAAGGATATCAAAAATTCAAAATAACTTTGATGGGTGAAACACTACAACTCTTGGAATCAAACCTTTTTTGAAACTTTAAAACATAACTTCTGCCGCAGCTTTCTTGCTTGGGGGATTTTATTTTTTGTCACACTATGTCGAACTATGCACACTATGACCGAGCCGTGAGGCGCCTACGTATCCTCTTTGAGGAATCAGGTCAAACGTAGTTCCCACGATTCCTTTGTTTTTCTTATCACCTTTATCTTGTTTTCATTTTTTCTTTTCTTCTTTTTTTTCATATATTTTTTCCATTAGTGACTCCAAAAGAGGGGTATGAAAGAATAAATAAGGCTCAAAGGGGAAAGCAAAGGTAAAAAGTGTTTGGATAGAAGAAAGAATTGCCTCCGTCATTTCCTTATCCAATAAGTACCAAGTACAAACAAACGAACCAATAACTATCATAATCAAAGAAATTACGCATAATATCTTTTGACTGCATCAGAATTGATAGCGATGTCGACACATCTTCCTTCGATATCTGTTAGACATAAAGCGCCGTTGGAGAACACTCTGGTCACAACATAAGGCCCTTGCCAATTTGGGGCGAACTTGCCTTTTGCTTCGATCTGATGTGGGAGGATCCGTTTCAATACTTGCTGCCCTACTTCAAATTTTTTGGGGCGCACCTTCTTATTGTATGCCCTTCCCATTCTCTTCTGATACAACTGGCCATGACACACTGCTGCCAATCTTTTTTCATCTATTAAGTTCAACTGCTCCAGTCGAGCTTTGACCCATTCATCGTCATCAATCCCGGCTTCAGCGACAATTTGGAGGGACGGAATTTCGACCTCTGCCGGTATTACTGCTTCAGTTCCGTATACCAATAAATAAGGAGTTGCACCTACGGAAGTCCGGACTGTAGTGCGATAACCCAACAAGGCAAAGGGTAATTTCTCATGCCACTGTTTAGATCCTTCAACCGTCTTCCTCAGTATCTTCTTGATGTTCTTATTGGCTGCTTCAACTACTCCATTCGCCTTGGGACGATATGGGGTGGAATTGCAGTGTGTAATCTTAAACTGTTGGCATACCTCCCTCATCAAATTGCTGTTAAGATTTGCACCATTTATCCGTGATGATCACTTTTGGGACCCCAAATCTGCAGATGATATGGGAGTGAACAAAATCCACCACTGCCTTCTTGGTTACCGACTTGAAAGTTTTAGCTTCAACCCACTTGGTGAAATAGTTGATGGTCACCAGAATGAACCTATGGCCGTTGGTTTCTGCCGGCTCAATAGGCCCAATGACATCCATGCCCTATGTGACAAATGGCCATGGTGCTGACATTGTATGCAATTCTGTCGGCGGAGAATGAATCAGATCTCCGTGTATCTGACATTGATGGCATTTCCGCACGAAATCGATACAATCATGCTCCATAATGAGCCAATAGTACCCTGCTCGAAGAATCTTCTTTGCCAATACATATCCGCTCATATGCGGCCCACAAACCCCAGCATGCACCTCTGCCATAACTGTCGTGGCCTGACCGGCGTCTATACACCTTAGCAATCCCAAGTCTGGGGTTCTTTTGTACAACATTCCTCCACTGAGGAAGAAACCATTTGACAAACGCCGAATGGCTCTTTTTTGGTCTCCGGTGGCCTGCTCCGGGTATATCCCCATCTTGAGGTACTCCTTTATGTCATAAAACCATGGCTCGCCATCCACTTCCTCCTCTACCATGTTGCAATAAGCATGTTGATCACGAACCTGAATGTGCAATGGGTCAACATGAATTTTATCGGGGTGGTGTAGCATTGATGCTAAGGGGGCCAATGCATCGGCGACCTCATTGTGAACTCTTGGGATGTGTATGAATTCCATTGATCGAAATCGCTTGCTCAGATCGTGCAAACATTGTCGATATGGTATGAGTTTCAAATCCCGTGTTTCCCATTCACCCTGAATCTAATGCACCAGGAGGTCCGAGTCTCCCAAGACCAAAACGTCCTGTACATCCATGTCTGTAGCTAGTCGCAGACCCAAAATGCATGCTTCATACTCGGCCATGTTGTTAGTACAATAGAAATGTAGCTGAGCTGTAACAGGATAGTGACGTCCTATTTCAGAAATGAGTACCGCTCCTATTCCAACCCCTTTCGCGTTTGCGGCTCCATCAAAGAAAAGCTTCCAATTTGGTTCCTCGGGTAATTCCAGCTCACCTATATGCATTACTTCCTCGTCCAGAAAATACGTCCTCAAAGGCTCGTATTCTTCATCAACAGGATTCTCAGCCAAGTGATCGGCCAGTGCTTGGGCTTTCATGGCCGTCCTCGTCACATAGACGATATCAAACTCTGTGAGCAAAATTTGCCATTTTGCTAACCTCCCTGTAGGCATAGGTTTCTGGAAAATGTACTTTAATGGATCCAAACAGGAAATGAGATAAGTAGTATATGAGGATAAATAGTGCTTCAACTTCTGAGCCACCCAAGTGAGGGCGCAACATGTCCTCTCGAGTTGAGTGTACTTGACCTCATATACTGTAAACTTCTTGCTAAGATAATAAATGGCCTGCTCCTTCCTTCCTGTAATGTCGTGTTGCCCCAACATGCAGCAAAACGAATTCTCCAGGACCGTCAGATAAAGAATTAATGGTCTCCCCAGCTCAGGTGGGACTAACACAGGTGGATTTGACAGATACCCTTTGATCTGGTCGAAGGCTTCTTGACACTCCGTCGTCCAGTCTACCGCAGTATCTTTCTTCAGCAGCCAAAATATGGGTCCACAAGTCGCCGTGAGTTGAGCGATGAACCTGCTGATATAATTTAGTCTTCAACAGACTCATTACCTCCGTTTTATTCTTTGGCGGTGGCAAATCCTGGATGGATTTGATCTTGGATGGGTCCAACTCAATACCCCGTCGACTGACGATAAATCCTAACAGCTTTCCTGATGGAACCCCGAAGGCGCATTTGGCCGGGTTGAGCTTAATATCATACCTTCGCAGTCTTTGAAAGAACTTCCTTAGGTCTGCTACATGGTCTTCCTGACGCCAAGACTTTATGATCACATCATCTACGTACACTTCGATTTCTTTGTGTATCATGTCATGAAACACAGTAGTCATTGCTCGCATGTACGTTGCCCCAGC
Organism: Nicotiana sylvestris; assembly: GCF_000393655.2. Lineage (NCBI taxonomy): Eukaryota > Viridiplantae > Streptophyta > Magnoliopsida > Solanales > Solanaceae > Nicotiana > Nicotiana sylvestris. The sequence goes on from NC_091064.1 coordinate 111,478,236, forward strand.
ATTCAAATGGCATTACCAGGTAGCAGTAAGTTCCCCATAGCGTAATGAAAGCCGTCTTTTCCGCATCTTCTTCGTCCATTAAGATCTGATGATATCCTGCATAGCAGTCCACAAAGGATCCGATCTCGTGCCCAGCGCAATTATCGATCAAGATATGGATGTTGGGCAATGGAAAATTATCTTTAGGACTTGCCTTGTTGAGATTGCGGTAGTCGACACATACCCTGATTTTCCCATCCTTCTTCGGCACTGGTACTACATTGGCCAACCAATCGGGATATCGAGTGACCCGAATAACTTTTGCCTGCAGCTGTTTGGTCACTTCTTCTTTGATCTTCACACTCATATCCGTCTTAAACTTCCTCAGTTTTTGCTTGACCGGAGGGTATGCCGGGTCAGTGGGCAATTTATGAACCACTAGATCGGTGCTTAATCCCGGCATATCATCATATGACCATGCAAAAACATCTTTGAACTCAATGAGGGCTTTGATTAATTCCTCCCTGATGTTTGGCTCAATGTGGATGTTGATTTTAGTTTCTCTGACGTTATCTGCATCCCCTAGATTTACAGCTTCGGTGTCATTCAGATTAGGCTTGGGTTTCTCTTCGAATGGGCACAATTCTCGGTTTATTTCTTCGAAGGCTTCATCCTCGTCATATTCGGACTCATCATCATAACCGATCTCTTGTATAATTAAGTCGGAGTAATATTGATTTATTAGACTAGGTCGAAGATCCGTTGTGCATGCCATGTCATTAGAACTAGTAAAAAGAGAACTGTTCAGAAAGAGAAAAGAACAAAACAAAATTAAAATGAGACAAGAAAAGAGAATTTTATTAAAAATGCGGGATAACAGGGTTCACACTTTACAAAATAAAATGAGATTTGGATTACACCCTGGAATAATCCGAAAAACAAGAAGGAAAATCAAAGCTTATTACCAGGACTCCCCCCGGGTAGGAAGAGGAGTAACCGTCCAATTGTTGGTATTGGCCTTAGGCCCCACAAACTGTAGGTCTGCTCTGCTGGAACCCTCTACAACTTTTATCACATGGACATCAACGAACAGCCTTTCGAAGCTCCGATTCAAATCCCCGTCTATCCCAATCAATGGCCCGAGAATTTTTGGGACCGGTGATCCCTTGGCACTAGCTCTAACAAAGGATTTGGAGAGACGCGGAATTGGTTTGGGAAGAACCCAAACTCTCTTCTTCATTTTCCGCGCTCGCTTTACATCTACTGCAGTAGGTTTGAACCCCAACAAAGGTCTCTAAATTTTTGGGCAAGGAGACCGGTTGAACAATCCCCTGAAGCTCAGCCCCCAGGCCTTTTCCTGGCACAAACCCATTACCCAACATCTCTGAAACCATCATGATGGTTGCGGAAGCTACCTTGGGGTGTGGAATGCTTTCACCCTCGGTAATCTTGTTTGCTGATACTGCATCAAAAATTTGGTAAACCCAGGGACCTTTGTCACCGTTGGTTTATATGAAGGGCACAATGGCACCTCCCATGGTGCACGCAGTGTCTTCCCCATGCAGCACGACATCTTGTCTGTCCCACTCGAACTTGACCATTTGATGCAAGGTGGATGGCACAGCTTTGGCCGCATGGATCCACGGTCGTCCCAATAACAGGTTATAAGATACCGCGACATCCAATACCTGGAAATCTATAGTAAACTTGACCGGGCCGATGGTCAACTCGAGAATAATATCCCCCACGGTGTCCGTTCCACTTCCGTCAAATCCTCGGACGCAAATGTTGTTCTTGTGGATTCTATCATGGTCAATCTTCAACTGGTTCAGTATAGATAATGGACAAATATTGGCACTTGAACCGTTATCCACCAACGCCCGAGTAACTGCCGAATCTTCACATTTAACCGTCAAGTAGAGAGCTTTATTATGTTCCGTGCCCTCCACTGGCAGATCGTCATCAGAGAACGTTACCCTGTTTACCTCAAAAATTTTGTTGGCAATCGTTTCAAGGTGGTTCACTAAAATTTCATTGGGCACATGAGCTTCATTTAGTATCTTCATCAGGTCCCGGCGATGCTCATCCGAATGGATCAATAGTGATAACAACGAGATTTGGGCCGGTGTTTTCTTCAATTGTTCGACCACAGAGTAATCCTGCACTTTCATCTTTTTCAAGAATTCCTCCGCCTCTTCTTCCGACACGGGTTTCTTTGTTACTACTAGGTTGGACCTTCTCAACTCCACGGGAGTAAAACACCGTCCCGATCGAGTCAGTCCCTGCGCCTCACAACTATCCTCCTCTACTTGCTTTCCCTTGTACATTTCCACTGTCTTTTCATACTTCCAAGGCACAACCTTGCTATCAATCACTGGCAATTGGACTACTGACTTTATGATGACCGGTTCCCTGCAGACCCCCTTCACAACAACTACGGGTGCAGATGATGCTCCCGATACTACCAATTTGGCTGGCTCTGGTTTCTTTGTTGCGATGGATGGATTCTTCCCTAATATCACCACTGGCTTGACATCTTTCCCCTTCAACTGTACCCCTGCTTCCCCACCGGTCGATTCTTCTTTCGGAGTGGCATGGATCATCATCACCGTCTGTGAGGGTTTCTTGGGCTCCCCTCCTTTGTGCACCAGCTCGATCATGTGAGCTTCGTGGTGCACTAGCAATGGGTTCTGGTTGATGTTGGGTGCCTCCGGCGTCTGGACATCGATCTTGTTGGCGTCAATAAGATCTTGTATTGCACGCTTCAACCTCCAACATTTTTCGGTATCATGCCCTACCATTCCTGAGCAGTACTCGCAACGTATCGGTTGGTCCACATTTTGGGGTAGGGGGTTCGGCCATCTAGGCTCGACAGGACTCAACAAACCTTATTGCATCAACTTTGGAACAAGGCGGTATAGGTTTCTCCCAACTCAATAAAGGCTTTCTGTCTCTATAGCCTTTCATTTCTAGCAGCTTGATTTCCTCGAAAGCCTGCCCCTGGAGGATTCCTGTATGCCCTTGGTGGAGGATAGGTGTTTTGGGGTGGAGGGTATGTGTTCTGTGGAGGTGCATATACATTTTGGGGAGGAGGGTATGTGTCCTGTGGAGGTGCATATACGTTTTGGGGAGCCGGCGTGCGCCATTGCGGGCGGACTGGAGGCTGAGTGTATGTTTGGGCTTGGTGCACGGAGAAGTGTGGTTCTTGAGGTGGATAGTAGTGTTGTGGTGGGCTGTATGGATAATTTGGATTGTGTAATCTGGGTTGGTTGTAGTATGGTTTGCCGGACCTGGACCAACTGCCTGCCTCAACCGTGGCAACTTCTTCTTTCTTTTTCCTCCCCAGCGTACCTCCCGTGCCGCTCTGAATAGCCTGAGTTGTTGCCTTAAGTGCTGAGTAATTCAGGATTTTATCGGACCTCAACCCCTCCTCTATCATAACCCCTATATTTACTACTTCATTGAAGGATTTTCCAACTGTCGCCACCAAGTGACCAAAGTAAGTTGGATCCAGCGTTTGCAGGAAGTAGTCCACCATTTCCCCCTCTCTCATGGGAGGATCAACCCTGGCTGCCTGTTCTCTCCAGCGGAACCCGAACTCATGAAATCTCTCCCCAGGCTTCTTTCCGGTCCTCAGTAATGTAAGACGGTCTGGGACTATCTTGAGATTGTATTGGAAGTGACCTGCGAAAGCCTGCGCTAAATCATCCCAAGTGTACCACCTGCTGGGATCTTGTCTGGTATACCATTTCAATGCTGATCCACTTAAGCTTTGACCAAAGTAGGCTATCAGTAGCTCATCTTTGCCGCCTGCTCCTTTCATTTTTCTACAAAAGCCCCGTAAATGTGCCATAATATCACTGTGCCCTTCATATAGGTCAAACTTGGGCATCTTGAACCCTGTCGGGAGTTGGACGTCCGGGAAAGGTCATAGATCCTTGTATGCCACGCTGACCTAGTTGCCCAATTCGTGCATGCTCCTGAAGGATTGTTCCAGGCTTTTGAACTTCCTCATTACCTCATCCTGTTCTGGAACCTTAGCCGGCTTTTCAATCTCCGCCGGGACCTCCAAGTGTGGATTATAGGTATGGGGTTCTGGTGCATTGAATGTGGGTTCAGGGGATAATATTGCGCATCGTGAGCCTGAAACAACGGCTCACTAATTGACCTTTGCAGCGTGGCTAGTGTGAGTCCCATAAAAGTGGGAACATTTGGTGGTGGGAAATGTTGATGGGGTGGTGGAGCTTGGGAATCATAGGGGCTTCTCCCCTGGTAATAGTGGTGATTCGGGAGGCTTGTTGAAGGACCAGGGCGATGGTATTTCGGCATATGCCCTAGTGTAGGAGTAATGGGTAGCTCAGGGCTCTTTTTTACTTTAGCCAAAGCTAACTGCATTGCGTTCATTTCCAATCCGATCCTCTCTATCTTCTCCATTGCCTCTTTCAGCAACTGGCTTACTGGCCTTTCTTCCTCGACACTGTTTTCCGAAGTAGTCATGATTATTGGTACAGGTCCTTTGGATCTGGTTTGATAATGATGTGATGCCAGAACGCTTTAACAACTAACTGTCTGATATTTTTGGAAAACAACAAACTTGTTAGCGTTATAGTTTAACAGATTTGGTAATCGCACGTTGGGGATGCAATGTTCCTAAGCAGTTAACCATTTCTAACATGTTTTTGCTTCAACTGCATGCGTCATCCCGGCTTGCTTTATTAGTGCCTTTAAAGTGTTTTGGGAACCCTCCGCTTTCCTCTCTATTATTTTTCTTTTCTTATTTCTTTTCTTTTCTTTTCTTTTTCTTTTTCTTTCTTCTTTTTCTTCTTCTTTTTCTTTCCCCTTTTTTTAGTGGTGGTCGAATCTTATGTGGATTGCCTACGTATCACGTCCCCGCGTGAATCAGACCGGGCGTAGTTCTGCCACCAAGTAAAGACACAAAATTCTTTTGGAATCATTCAATTCATAACCAAAATTTGCTATTACAAACTACTTATTTTAAACAAAGAACAGCAAAATACAGATTCCAAAATACTTAACCCGACTCGATGAAAAGAAAAAAAAATATGGGAAGATAGCGGACCCATAAAGTCAACACACAAGACTCGAGCTAGGGATACATTAAAGATTTCAACTTAGGTGCTCGCGAGGCATCGTTCGGCCTTTCCGCGGGCTTTGGCGTAAGACCCCTCTGCAAGCTCTTCAACTCATTCATGCTCCGGTGGACGTAACCCATGATGGAGGCAAGAAGGGTGTCACGAGGTATTTGCTCACATGCTAGGCATCTCATGTAGATGTAGTGCCCAATCTCATTATCCTTCCTCGGATGTTGTCCCTTTCAATGAACAGTTGCTCTATTCACCGGTTCTTTAGTCCCAGTATTTGAGCATTGTCGGCGAGTCGATCCTGAAACCTCTCCATTCGTTCTTCCATTCTGGCCATCAAATCATAACAGCGCCTTCTGTCTGTCCGGGCATCTCGGGCTTCTTTAAAGACCTGCTCCTGAAGAGTGGAGTTTGTTTCTCTTAATAGTCCAATGCTTATTTCAGAATCCCTTATGACTTGTTGTAGATGCTTTCTCCGTGTCATTGTACCTTTGGCCCATCTGACCCGCATTCTTGCTATGAAAGCCTCGGATCTCTCCAAGTCCTCTCGGCTTTTGCTGACTTGATTTCTCAACTCTGCTATCAACCTTTCATCGGAGCGACGTTTCTGTCGGTCGTTGTTACTCTTACTGACTTGGCGAATTCGGGCTTTCAGTGCCTGGTTTTCTTTGGTTAATTTATTCTTTTCACCCTGCTCCGAGGTGACTTGCACGCTGTTCTCAAATATAAGCCTTTCAACTTGTCACTTCAGCTTCCCGATTTCAGCCCGGTAACCTTCTTCTTTCGCTAACCAGCCCCACTGTTCCTGCGAATCATCCGTAAATTGTTGGACATGAGCTCTTTTAGAAGGTCTCTGACGAGTCTGGAACCTTCTCCCGAACCAAACATCGTACTTTGGGTCTACCTCACCCTTAGCCAGTTCTCGAACCATAGTCTTGGGCTCAAGAAATCTACATTCGTGCCACAGCTTTCTAATTTTTCCTTCGGGGAATACGACTCCTGGGCTCAACTCAATGGCGTGTTTGCTTAGATCCTCATCAGTGGGAATTACCTGAAATCTTCCTAGCTAGCGCAAAACCCGATGGGGAGCATATGGTTGGATGCTGCGAACTCCCATCAAAAGAATATGACATTCCTCGGCCGCCATGTATATTACCTCAGTATCAGGCAACCACCCAAATGCCCATTCAATTTGGTCGGCTGTTGTTGACATTAGTCGTGTAAACAACGCTTTGACACGTTCGGGGAATACAACGCCTGCCTTCCGTTTCTCAAAACCACTGATACAGTTTTTTTCGGTCAACCCGTGATTCATGTATCACATCGGTGACAGAGGTGTTCTTGCATCCACAGCTGGAGTCACAGATTGCATCCTTGGAAGAAATTGCCTCATTCTCGGCATATAGTTAAAGCTTGGTAGATTTCGGCCAAAACCAAAGGGACCACAGTACTATTAGTTTTTTTGATTGCCACATCAGCCATCCCTACAAGGCCTATTTCTATTTCCTTATCTTTGCGGGGACAAACCACGATTCCAGGAATGCTGTTATGAATGCCAAAGTACGTCTTGCCTCCCACTTGTTCCTGTTCCCAGCATGAGTTAGTCCGAGGTTTGGCTCTTCAAAACCCTGAGGAGTACCATACCGTCGATATAAGAATTGGAGAGCGCCGCATCCTCTCGACAAATCATCATTTTGCACCGTCCGACTAATGTTTAGCAAATCCAAAAACCCGTGCGGAGATACCGGTCTTGGTGAAAGCAAATATTGTCCCCTTAATTTCCCATTCAATCCCGCATATCCGGCGATTTCCTCTAGTGTAGGTGAAAGTTCAAAGTCAACAAAACGGAATACATTGCGGATTGGGTCCCAGAACAGTATTAGAGCCTCGAGTATATCTGTCCTCGGCTTGATAGTCAACAGATCGACAAAACCTCCCAAAATTCTTCCCACTATCTCTTTACTGTCGTCTTTCAGATCATTCCACCACATGTGGAGTTGTAGAGGGACCTCGCTAAAGACTGAGAACGGTTCATTTTGATTTGTGCTCATCCTGCACATTTATTAAGGTGATTAAAGAAGGAAAAACTTTTATTCGACTCAAAACAAAACTATCTATATTCCATTTTTTAATTTTGAAGATGAAGGACTCGGTTTTCGGATACGGCCTTTCAGCACTTCGGGGACGAAGATTTTAAGGCTGTGTAGGTCCACCGGTCAAAAATCACAAAAACGGCCCTTTGTGCAAATTCAGCCTTCCGGCGTCCCTTTCGGGAATAGTCGGCTATTTATGGCAAAACAGCCTGACTCGATTTATTTTTCTGATGAAATTAACATTTGACATATTTTGGTTTTTTAGCAAAAGGGGAGGTTGGACACGATGAGGGTTGCCTACGTATCTCACATCCGGTGAGAATCAAACCGGCGTAGTTCGCCAAATTAACAATCTATTTTCGTTTCCGTTGGCAAATAAACTATTTTGAAACAAAATCAAGACTCTTTTTTTTCATTTTCATTTTTCATGGCAAGACAAACTATTTTCCTTTTCTATTTTGGAAAATAAGACAGAACAACGACTTTTTTTTTTATTTTCAACAAACAATGAAACAACCTATCAAACTAAAATAGAGACTCTTTTCTTTTCTTTTTCTGCGACCAATTTCCAAAAATAAAGACTCTTTTTTCTATTTTTCCTTTGCTTTTAATAAAACAAACTATTAAAAATATTTATTTTTTTAAAATTTCGGCGGAGTTTCGACACTATTTGGACATTGTCATTTTTCAAAGCCCTATACACTGCTATTTTCTTCCTTTCTTTTTTTTTCAAATTTTTCCAATTTTTAAAAACCGGTCATCATGCAAGTCCAAAGCAAATAAATGCACAAGCAGTAAGTAGGATGCATCAGGATGGTCTTTTCTGTTTCAGGTTGCTATTCCTAGACGGACCCAACCCCTGCGTTGAATCCCCTAAGTAAAAAATGCACATGATACAGACAAGCGTTCCTACTAGGGATCCGGCATGAAGTTCAATTATTCTAGGTTCAGAACCTGGGTGTTTGTTCTAGACCTGGCTTACCCGAGCGGACAGCTCGAGCCGAGGAGAGGCAGCAACCCGGGAATACAGAAGCTTCACCGGCTTTGCAACTTGTCCAAACCTCGTTCTAAATTGGGATTTGACACTATACAGAAAAGAAGTCGTACGAAGTACACCCTTCTTCAAGATTTAGAAGACTCAGAGAGGAGATGGGTTTCGGCACAGTTTATATACAGTTCATGAAATATCAAAGCGGTAAAAGCAGTTAGTTAGCATATTATGCATAGATTATGTAACAAAATCAGATAAAACCAAATATAGCAATTTATCTAAGCTCGAATTTCTGACCCTGAACCAGTGGTTCTGGGTCTCGTCCCCAGCAGAGTCGCCAGAGCTGTCATACCTCCTTTTTCCGCCCCCGCGAGGGGATGAAAGAGTTTTTCCAATTAAAGGACAATCGAAACGGGATTTGTTTATTTATTTCAGAGTCACTACTTGGGAGTTTTAGGGTGTCCCAAGTCACCAATTTAATCCCGAATCGAGGAAAAGAATGACTATGTATTACAGTCCGCGAACCAGAAATCCGGATAAGGAATTCTGTTAACCCGGGAGAAGGTATTAGGCATTCCCGAGTTTCGTGGTTCTAGCATGATCACTCAACTGTCATATTCGGCTTGTTTATCTGATTTTATACAATTATGATCTCATGTGCCAGTTTTAACTCTTTACCGCTTTTATTTAATGTGTATTTATTTAAGAGATAAGTGAACGTCATTTAAAGCGTGCTTTCGGATCGCGTCACATGAAATGCACCCGCAATCCTTAGCACACTCTATCCAACGTTTTGGGATTTGATCTGGGTCGCATGAAATGCACATCCGAGTTTAAGAAGGTAATTTTATTAGAGTCGCATCTAAAGAGGCTAACGTGTTCTTATCTTTTGGGTGGGTCATGACATCCACTGAACGACCCTTCCCGATTTTTCTAAATATTTTTAAACCTTTATTGGGGGCCCCTCAAATTTGCATTTTTTTTTGGGCGAGGCTCGTCCCATTTTATTTTAAGGAAAACCCTAGAAGTAACCATATTTTCTAATTTTTGTCTCTAGATTACTATTAAAACTTGGGCTTCAAGTTCAAGTCCGGGCTCAAACAAAAGGAAGGACCTTTTAGCTTGGACCCGCTACTTAACTCAAAACCCGAGTTTACATTACTGCTAAGCTTTGAATCACCATTATCCATTCATTCTTGGGCCCAAAGAGTCCAAACCATGCTATTGGTGCATGTTTTAATTCCCAATAGCCACAGACATCTGGCCCAAAGTTGGCCCAAGTCACACAATCCTCATTAATACGCGCAAAATAGTCCAACTAGTTGTATATGCCTAATCCAAACAGATTTCCGATCTGAACCATTAACTAAAATCAATTACACTTATATGTTAAGAACCAACATGCGTACATGACTTACTGCAGTTCAGTATGGATTCAGCTTGAATATAAAACCTGATTTTAAATTCAAAATGATACTTCAACTATTTCTGGTTCTCTTTTACAAACGAAATTAAATCTAAACTAAAAGTACTAGCTATGTATAAATTTTAACTGGACGACTCCAAGTTTAAACAATCCAAAACAATGGCTAAGTGATGCGTAGGCATTACATGATCAACGCAAGCTCAACCGAAATAAACTGCTAACTCTACATTTATTGCTTCCAGGAACACGTCTAATGAGTTTAACAGTCTACCAGTTGTCAATTAGTAATTCAATACAGCCCCAAAATGAACATGAATATCTAATCGAATATTTAAAGCTACAACAACTTTCAACACATTCCATTGAACAGATGGCAATTCATTGTTATTGATTTTCCAAATCACTTATACATGTAAACCAAGTCTCCACACCATTTTGGGATAGGAAAGTGTACCTGGTAGAAGAACAGAGATACAATAGAACAGAAGTCAGCAGCAGTAGCAGTAGTACAACAACAGATTCAGCAAAAAATACAGCAGCAACCAAAATAGCCCAGCAATAGATTAAGACCCAACAGTGGCTTCAGAAAAACACCATACAGCAACACTAAATGCACCAGAAATTCCCAGCATGCGACCCCAGTACCCGAACAGCAATACAAACCACCACAGTATGACCCAAACTTGAGTTTGCAACAAGAGATAGACCAGCAGACTCAAAAGACCCAACAAAACAACACCAGCTGCAGTCCGGAGGTTCCAGGATGCAATAGAAGGGACCTCTTTTATCCCTCAAACTAACTCTTTTAACTCTGAAAAACTAGCTCAACTTTCAGCCTATTTCTGACTTCTGAAGGTTCAGAAAAACAGCAGCTAAGAGTTTTTAAACTGTTTGAAATCTTAGTGTTCAATCCTCTCAAAATCAGTCCCTCCTTACAAATCAATTTTGTTCCTTTTTCCTTCAGAATCCAGTCCTTAAAAGTCAGTTTTTTTTTTCTTTTTTCAATCCCCCCTTCAAACTATCCTAAATGAGCATGTTTATAGGCCAGAAATGGCAAGCCACCAGGCTACCTTCCCACTCTGCCCATACCCCCTTAAACTAATCAAAATTCCCATGATATTCCTGACAGACTCCCCATACCGCATGTTTTTCTCTTTTTTAATCAAAGTTATGGGTGTTTAACTTATTTTAATCAACCTCCCCCATGCCATTTAATCTTGTTCCCCACTATCCTTAAATAATATGTTAATTTTGATAGTATTTTAATACCCTACTGTCAGCCCAATTTAAACTAACCATCTTCTGATCTTTTCAAACCCCCAAACTACCCCTTTAACCCCTGTGTATTACTGTTTTACCCTAAGCTTCAACAGCCTGAAATTTGAACTTATGGAAGTTCAAACTCAAACAGCCCTAAACTGAGTTCTAGCTATTGCACTGCAGCTACAAACCATTCACAGATAATTTCAAACAATCAGCTAAACGACAATGGTTCGATCAATCATATGAAGCTATATGAATCAAAATATTTGAACATTCAGTCTTGTAAAACTAATCGACGACGTTTATCTAATCGACTATACTAATTATAACATAGAATAATCAGTTGATTAAACAAATAACACGAACAGGTCCCCAAATGACTTCAAACAGCTTTGCACAAAACAGAGGAACAACATGAATGAAACACTTGACGGCACTGATCAAATCGAGTATGTATCTCACCATACGTATTTAACAATAAACAGAAGAATAGTCGACCAAATAAAAAGGTCTTACGAAAATGGAAAAAATTGAAAGAAAAATATCAGTAAAATCCACAAACTAACTAAACATGTTAACAAACTCAAACAACATTCAAACAAGAAACAGAAAAGAAAAGGAAAACTTACTTTGGAAGCTCAACAACAAACGAACCAGGCCTGACTGGATTTGACCATTTGAGGTCGAACGGACTTTAATAGAGGTGTTCTCAACCGAGAACACTTCGATTAAGGTTTATTAGACCCCAACCCTCCGTTTAAACTGGCCGGATTCCCAAAGTTCTTGTGTTCTAGGGTTTGAACAGTCCGATTTGGGGCTTGAGGGTTTGTGGGTAGATTCGGACCAAACCAAACTTGATTTGGTCACGAGTGAAGCCAGGGTAGTGACCGGTGTGAATCTGGGGTGGGTTGGTGTAGATCGGGGTTTTGCTCGAACCTTCAAACGAAGATTCGAGACGATGGGGAATGATTCGCGGAAAAGGGCTAATGGATTCGTGTTCAGGGTGGTTGGGTACATCAGGGGTGTTATTTTGGTGGTCATCGGCGTCGTGGTTGCTGGATTTACGGTGAGAGTGCATGGTGGCGGCTAGGATTTGGAACGGGGGGTTTGGGTTCGTCTCTGGGACGATGGTGCACAGTAGGCGAAGGGAGGGGGGGTTTGGTTTGGGGGCGTGGGTAAAGGGGTAAGGCCTTATATACGGAGGTGGTAAATGGATCCTGGCCGTTGGATCAGGTGAAATCAAGGGCCGGGATCCCTTCACTCAAAGGGAACGGTGCCGTTCCACTTAAAAGGAGGTCGGGCTGGCCGGGGCCAAATGGGTCGGGCATCTGGGGGTGGTTTGAGTCCGTTGGATTAAATGAAATGAATGGCTCTTATTAGACGCACCTAAACGACGTCGTTTCAATTTAGACGGGAGGTGAACTGGACCGTTAGATCTGTTTGATCAACGGTCCATATCTGATAGGCTAGAACGACGTCGTTTGGGGAGGTCCTAGAGATCTGGTTTGGACTGGGTCATTGTAATTGGTTTGGGCCTGATTTTCAGTTGAATTTCTGGCCCAAATCGGGTATTTTCTTTTCCTTATAATTAAACAAAAATTCCTAATCAAATAAAAACCAAAATTAAACTACACAAATATTAATTAACACCAAACAACAGTTATCACACGAATTAAAACATTTAATAAAATCACCATGACAACAAAATAGAATAAAAATGCATATTTTTTGTGATTTTCGTTCTTGTAAAACAAACTTAATTACTCCTAATTGTAGAATCAAATTCTAAATGCAAATATGACATATTTTTGTATTTTTAACAAATAAACATGCATGGACAGATACAAATAATTATCCTAAAAATGCTACGAAAATTCTCAAAATTGCACACAAAGAAAAATCATTTTATTTTGAATTTTTGGGAGTGATTCTTATATAGGGCAAAAATCACGTGCTTACAAGTAGAATCAACAAAAAGTTGGGGGACAACTTGCAGCAGTAGAGACAAATTGGGGGAGAAATTATACGACAGAAGAATTAGAAAATCTCATGACTTCATCTAAATAAGATAATTATCCTGATTAAACTTCGTTGCCGAATAAAAAATCTAAAAAATACTCTTTTTACAAATAATAGCCGACTATTTTTGGGCTACAGATTTGTAAATTTATAACTAGGCTATTATGTTGCAAGTCAGATGTGTGAGTTGTATTTATGTAAAATTATCCCTTAATAAATTATTGTTATGTAGGGTGATTGTATTAGTAATAAGCGAGAAGTTTTATTTTGTGTCTCATACAACTGACACTAGTTGTATGAGGCTCCTTTTTGTCTCACAGATTTATGGTCCCCAATCTTACACTTCTGGGTCCACAAAAATTTGGGTCCACAAAACTGTGAGACAAAAAAGTTGCCTCATACAACTAGTGTCAGTTGTATGAGACACAAAATAAAATTTTCGTAATAAGCGGCCATTCTTCAAAAATGCTTCAGTTGACTGTCAATCAATTCAACGCTAATCGAAAAATTGATTGCTTTTGCATGATTTGTTGTTAGAAACAACCAATTACTTTTTTACTAGAAGACCTGTGCCCGTGCTCTGCGCGGGCATATGCCCGATACATGCCATATCCGACATTGTTGTTTGCTCTAGTTATTTCCGCAAACACAAAAGTTATCAGTATCGAAAAATATTTATATGGGACAAAGCATGAAAATTAATCCTCAATGGTAGCCAAATGACTCAACCACATGAAATATATAGTTGGTGGAAGTGCTGAATCGTTAGCATCATATAGTCTTTTCATCAATCGTAGAAGCACGAGCTTACTGGTTAGGAGGAAATATTTACCTTTTTTTATAGGTATCATCTGACAATTGACACAAGGTAAAGAGGAGCACCTAAAATCACCTACTACAAAAATAACAAAAAGTGAATTAGGTGTCCTGGCATAAAATCAAAGCAGAGGCATTTTTAAGGATCTGTCTAATATGTGCAGGTGCAACTTGACAGCTTAGAAGATACGTCCAAGTTCAGGATATATTGTCACGATCCAAATCTAAACACTGTTGTGATGGCGCCTATCGTAATACTAGGCAAGCATATTTATCCTAAAAATACTATCAATTGAATTATAAGAGTTAAGTAAAGATTTTCAATATTAGAAATTCCCATAAAAGTCAAAACTAAATTCAAATTTGAAAGTGAAGTACGGAAAACGAGCCCCAAATATCGGGGTGTCACTAAGTCATGAGAGTCTAAGTACTTAAACTATTACATCAACTGTCTAAATGTGAATACAACCAAAAAAAAAGGGGAAATAGAAGGAGTAACAAGGTCCTGCGGACGCTGGCAGCAACCTTGCAGTCACTGAAACTCTGATGGCCTGAACTCAACAATCGCCGCGTTCAAACACAACTGAATCTGCACATGAAGTGCAGGGTATAGTATGAGTACAACCAACTCAACAAGTAACATCAATAACTAAGGAATTGAGTAGTAGTGCCGAGCTAAGTGTAACAATTCTGTTAATAATTTTTCATAGTTAAGGATAAACAGGAGTAAAAGGGTCAATTTCATAAATTATCAACTACTACAAAGCAAATAGCAGATAAATGCAATAACAGCAAAATAGGTGAAACCACACAAGCACTGTCACTCAATCTCTCAGCCCTCAATGCACGCGCTCAATAGGTACCTGCGCTCCTTGGGGGTGTTCAGACTGAGGAAGGGCTCCTACAGCCCAAACGCTAATCTGTATGGACCACTCACGTGTTGCACGGACAACTCATGTGTTATCATATCATATTTGGATCTGCACGGACAACTCACGTGCTATAGTACAATCTGGATCCGCACGGACAACTCACGTGCTATAGTACAATATTTCACAACAGGCCCTCGGCCTCACTCAGTCATGTACCTCTCTAGCCTCACAGTTTTCAATAAATAAAGGAAAGCAGTCCAAATCAAAGTATTACATTGTATCGGCAAGAAGATAATTGAGACTGAGGTAAACATGTACAAGAATCACTATGACTGAGTATAACTACTGTGAGCAGGGATAAAGCCTAAGCATGATCTCTATCATAGAAGAGTCAAGTTCTAGCAGATAGGAAAAACACATAACACAAATAAAGGCTATTAGGCTTCACAGCCTCACGGGAAGACCAAGTCTCAATCCCTCACGGCGAACACCCATACGCCCGTCACCTAGTATGGGTGTCACCTCCAAACAATCACATGATATCAAACTTCTGGGTTTATACCCTCAAAACTAGATTTAAAACTGTTAGTTACCTTAACAACATAGAAATCCTACTCCGAGATGCTCTTGTCTCTTGACTCGATCTCCAAAAGCTCTGAATCTATTCACAACCAATACAATACCATCAACATATGCTAAGGAAACGAATTCCACAAACAAAAATACAAAATTAGGCCAAAACCCGAAATTGGCTAAACCCCGGCACCTGGCCCCACGACTCAAAATCGGGTAAAAGTCACAAATTACGAACGCACATTCACTCACGTGTCCAACCATAATTGTTTCATTCAAATCCAACTTCGAATCAACATTCAAATCCCAAAAATTTATGTTTATGAAGTTTCTACAATTTTCTCCAAATTTCCACCTCAAAGTACTAATCAGATGATGAAATCATTGATATATTCATGTATATTAACCAAATCTGAGTTAGAATCACTTACCCCGATGAATTTCTTGAAAAACCTACAAAAAATCGCCACAAGTCGAGCTCCCTAGGTCCAAAATGTGAAATAATGCCCTAAACCCCATTTATATAGTGCACCCTCTGAACTCCCACTATGCGGTCCGCAAAATTCCAAGCGCGGCCGCGCCTTCCAGGTCCTGTGGTCGCGAAAAAATGGTGCGGCTGCACTTTTTGGTGGCTGCACTGCCAGGCTTTAATATTTTGGTCATAACTTTCTCTACAGATGTTCAAATGAAGACTTATTTACCTTTCTGGAAACTAGACACGAAGGGCTACAACTTTTATATTTGAATCATCTCAAAATTCTTTGTAGATCAAAAGATATAGTCTTCCGAAGTCGGACCAGTGGATCTGCAAAATGACAATACGAATCTACTCCAACTCCCGGATTTCCATTCCGACTCCGATGTAAAATTTTCCACGGCCGACCGGAAATAACCAAATTTTTAATTTCACCAATTCAAGCCTAATTATACCACGGACCTCCAAACTACATTCCGGACGTGCTCCTAAGTCCAAAATTACCTTTGGAGTGCCATAATTTCTGCGAGCTTGATGTCAAGGGGAGGAAGATTGTGAATAGTGATAAGCTCCAATGTCCATACATAAGAGTGAAGGTTGCAGGAAAATAGGCAAGGGGGAAAAATGAAGAACATGAGCAAGAAGAAATCTGGGCACTTATTGGATCAGTGTACTCAAGTCCATATGGAGGAGAGTATACTGATAAATTTTTATCCTAACATATTTTTCTTTTTTGCAGGGAATGATAATATGGTCATGCCTCTTCCACTGAACAACGCTCAATTGGTGGTATTAGTACTTGGTACTCAATCCAATGAGAGGGAAGCAGGTGTAAGAATAAGCATGGCACAGCAGATAAAAAAGAAGCAGCAGGAAAAAATCACAGAATCAGGAGCCAAGATACAAAACGCAAAGGAGCGAATCAGATGCAGCAAACAAACACTGTCCAATTGGCAAAGACAGTGTTTATCAAGGAAAACATCAAACATGAGGCAAATATTGTTAGGAGCAGTGACATACATATGGTCATGGATAGAGCAGCAGTTCTGGGCACAAATTATGATCAGGTTATTAAGGAAAATGATTAGGTCAGCTCAATGCAGTGGAATATCAAAGAGAGGCAGCATATCAGCAAGAAACTGCCTTGCATCAGGAATTTATACAGGGAGCCAGGCACAAAGGAATGATACACTCATATGTTATGAAGGACAGCACACACACAGTCACTATGATCAAATCCTTATGGAAGAGGTCATAGTGATGTTTTTTGACACTAACTTTGGGTTCTTTTTTGCAGGAGAAGCTACCGTGTCCATGCCCTATCCTTTGAGGAACTTTCTTGTGGTGGTATTAGTACAATGTACTCATTCCACAGAAAGGAAATTGAGGGTAGGAACAAGCATGGAACCAAGGATTAGTTCTAGGACAATATGGATTATCAAGAGTACATGGACTTGTTCTTATAAGTTTATGTACTTCAACAGCATATACAATGTCCTAGAACTGAGTATGAAGACTTGTTCCTCAGTCATTCAAGGTGATGCAAGAAAATGGTATAGTAACAAGAATTTGCCAAAACCATACAGTAAGGCTAACATGACAGATACAGCCTTTTTGATGGACAATTTGGGATCTAGGAGTGTAATGGAAGGTAAAAATACGACATTACTCTTTGGTTCAATAGTCCAACAATGGATTCACACAGAAATAACAGAAGAATTGACCTGTGAGGTACAAGAAAAATCCACCACAACAGGCAACAGAAAATAGCTAATTGTACTGGATTGGTCAAAGAAGCAATATTCAAATGGAATTTACAACATTCACACAGCAGCAATTGGAGCAGTTCTTCACCAGCAGCAAGAAGGATACACAGGGGAACACATGATGGAAAAGAATAGACACATTCAGACAAGGATCGTCCCCCAAATCTGGAAGCCAAATGGCACGATCATCATGTGCATCAGGTACTGGGCAGTGCTGAATTTGCCAAATAGCCATATCTTTACAATACGCTTTGAGGATTTCACAATGGATAATTACAGTAGATTATTGCACACAATGTTGATATTTTACACATATTTGGAGCAGCACACGTTGAAGGATCAGCATGACAATCAGTTTTGCGCAAAGACAGGAAATGGCTATTTTTATAATAGGCTAGTTTTTATATTTTATCTAGACATATTTTTGATTAATTTGAGTAGAGCATTGTGTAATATCATTTTTTGGGACCATATACCCGAAATTGATAATAGGAGCTATGTAGTAGTCACATTTTACAGTCTTACATATCGTAAGACAACATGCTACTTTGTTTTATTATTTTTCCATATATATAAAAACTAGCCTTAGGCACTACCTAGTGGAATTTAAAAAAAAAAACATAAAAATCCCAATCCGAGATCGTTTACTCATAAGTCAATATCCGGTTGACTTTTCCAACTCAACCTTTTAAATAAGAGACTAAGTGTCTCATTCCACTCCGAAACTACTCCGGACCCAAACCTACCAACCCGATACAACACAACTCAACTGAACAACATATAAAGAAACAGAAATGGGGGAAATGGGGCTATAACTCTCAGAACGACCGGCCGGGTTGTTACATCCTCCTCTCTTAAACAAACGTTCTTCCTCGAACGAGTCTAGAAACATATCTGGAGTCTCAAATAGGTGTGGATCAGTGTTTGCAACCACTAATTCCATAGTTCTAGCAAGAACTAGGCTAAATATCACTAACACATACACATTCAAGCCCTAAAATTCAATACCCATCAAATACCCATACTAAGGTTGGGTCAAAACCCTAGCTATGAGTTTAGCTACTCATGGAAATAACAGAAACTAAAGAAGAAATGGTGATAAAATTCATAACACTAGATTAAAAGATGAAAATCTAATGTTGAGAGATAATTCTAGTACAAAATTGCCCAAAACGGACTGTGTTGTCGTCTCACGTGCTCAGCTAAAACAAAACCTAACCTAAAAATGTCAAAAAGATCTATTTATACTAAGCTGAAATTTTCGAATAAAAATACCCCTGCGAAGGTTTCACGGCCATGTAATTCTTACCGCGGCCTCACTTATTCTTTCCCGGCTGCGTAATTCTGACCGGGGTCCGCATTCTTCAATTTTGGATCTGGTTTGAGGTGAGTTTCACGGGCCGTATAATTTCCATTGCGGTCGCGTAATGGACTTTCGTGGCCGTGTAATTATAAATCGGATCGCACTTCTTATTTTAGCTTGAAATGTGAACTCTCTGAACCTCAGAAACCGCGGTCCGCATAATTTCCATTGCGACCGCGGTGAGACTTTAGCGTTCGCACATTTCTGACATGGACCTTGCTTCATTTGGCCTGAAAATGCACTCTCTGAATCTCCCTTTACCGGACCGTGGCCACGTTGTGGCTTCCGCGGCCGCACAATATTTCTACGGTCCGCGTTTCAAATCTCTTGGCCCAGTTTTGGTTTTTGTTCAAGTTTTGAATCCTTTATAAGTTGATTATGACTCCTTTTGCTCATTTTGAATAATTCCTGCAAGCAAGCATATTACATTAGTTTTGGGGAGTACCTTCATGCATTTTTGGCTCAAAACAAAAGTGAAACAGAGAAAATAATATGTTAAAATCCCTACTTATCAACTGCTCTGAAGAATAAGTAGTCACCACTAGAATGAAATGAGCCGACTTGGTCAACCTATCCACAATCACCCATACTGCATTGAATTTCCTCTAAGTTTGTGAGAGCCCAACAACAAAATCCATAGTAACCCGCTCCCATTTCCACTTTGGAATCTCTAGCCTCTAAAGCAACCCACGTGGCCGCTGATGTTCATATTTCACCTACTGACAGTTTAGGCATCGAGCTATATACTCCAATATGTCCTTCTTCATTATCCTCCACCAATAGTGCTGCCTCAAGTCCTGATACATATTGGTGGCACCCGAATAAAAGGAGTACCGTGAACTATGGCCTAAAGAATCAACTCACACGAACCATCTACATTGGGCACACATAGCCTACCCTGCATCCATAACACATTGTCATCCCTAATAGTGACCTCATTGGCATTGCCGTGCTGAACCATGTCCTTAAGGATAAGCAGATGAGGATCATCATACTGACGCTCTCTGATACGATCATATAGAGAAGACCGAGAAACGACACAAGTAGAAACTCGACTCGGCTCTAAAACATCCAATCTAACAAATTGGTTGGCCAAGTCCTGAACATCCAATGTTAATGGCCTTTCCGCTGCCGGTAGATATGCTAAGCTGCCCAAGCTCTCTGCCTTTCGACTCAAGGCATTAGCCACCACATTGGCCTTCCCGGGATGATATAGAATGGTGATATCATAGTCTTTAAGAAACTCTAACTATCTCCGCTGATGCAAGTTAAGATCCTTCTATTTGAACAGATGTTGTAGACTCCGATGGTCGGTATAGACCTCCCAAGGGACACCGTACAAATAGTCCCGCTAAATCTTTAAGGCATGAACAATAGCTACTAACTCAAGGTCATGGACTGGATAATTCTTCTCATGCACCTTCAGTTGTCTAGACGCATAGGCAATCACCCGTAGGCAAATCCAACACTAGGGTTGTAGTCAAATCCACCTGAATGGAGCACCCTTCTGGGTCAATATGGTCATACGTGCAACAATTGATGAGAAATCCTCTACGAATCGACGGGTGGTACCCTACCAAACCAAGAAAACTCTGGATCTCAGTAGTTAAAGACGGTCTGGCCAACTCTGAACTGCTTCAATCTTCTTCGGGTCTACCATAAACCCCTCCCTTGACACTACATGACCCAAAAACACCCAAGCTAGAATTCACACTTTGAAAATTTTGCATACAACTTCTTTTCTCTCAAGGTCTAGAGCACGGTCCTCAAGTGTTGCTCATGATCCTCCCGGCTCCGGGAGTACACCAAAATGTCGTCAATAAACACAATGATGAATGAGTCAAGATAGGGATGGAATACACTGTTCATCAATTGCATGAATTTTGCAGGGGAGTTGGTCATCCCAAATGACATCACAAGGAAATCGTAATGACCATACCGAATCCTGAAGGTAGTCTTTGGGATATCGGGCTCCCGACTCTTCAACTGACTGTAGCCTAACTAGAAATCAATCTTGGAGAACACTCTAGCACCCTATAGTTGATCAAATAGGTCATCAATGCATGGCAATGGATACCGTTTCTTCATCGTAACTTTGCTCAACTATAGATAATCAATACACATGCGCATAGAACCATCCTTCTTCTTTACAAATAAGACAGGATCACCCCATGGTAATACACTGGGCCGGATGAAACCCTTATCAAGCAAATACTGCAACTGCTCCTTTAACTCCTTTAACTTTGATGGGGCCATGCGATATGGTGGAATAGAAATAGGCTGAGTGCCCGGCAACAAATCAATACCAAAGTCGCTATCTCTATCGGGCAGCATGCTTAAAATATCCGCCAGAAATACATTTGGATAATTCCTCAATACCAGAACTAACTCAATGGTAGGAGTATCAATACTGACATCTCCCACATATGCTAGATATGGATCACACCCCTTTCCAACCATCCCTTGTGTCTTAAGGAAAGACACCACCCTGCTAGGAACATAATCTAAAGTACCTCTCCGCTCCAACCACGACAAGCCTGACATATCCAACGTCATCGTCTTGGCGTGACAATCAAGGATAGCATAATTGGGCGACAACCAGTCCATGCCCAAGATAACATCAAATCTACTATATTGAGCAACAATAGGTAGGCTCTGGCCTTAAAACCACTAAGAGCAACTAAACACGACCAATACACATGGTTAACAAAAATGGAATCTCCCACAGGTATGGACACATAGACAGGAGAACTCAAAGAATCACGGTATATACCCAAATATGGAGCAAAGTGAGATGATACATAGGAATAAGTGGTTCTTAGATCAAATAATACTGATGCATCTCTATGACAAACTAGGACAATGCCTGGGATAACTGAGTTGCATGTAATTGCCTCCGTCCTTGCAGGAAGAGCATAATATCTGGCCTGGCCTCCCCCTCTAAGGCGACCTCTACCTGCCCGACCTCCACCTCTAGCTGGCTGTGCAAGTGGAGTGGCAATTGGTTCGGTAATCATGGCCTGAGAATCCTGAGGGCCCTATGGAATACGTAGGGCCTGAGTAGTGTGTGGAGGTGCACCGGTCTTGAGTTTGGGGTAGTCCCTCACCATGTGATGAGTGTCACCACACTCAAAATAAGCTCTCAGATGGATTGACCGTTGAAAGCACCTTGTGCAGGAGGTGCACTAGATAATGACGGTGCATAATCGGGAACTTGAGGCCTGGGTGTTGCTTGAATACCATTGGAAGCTGGGAGTGCTGAATGAATAGGACGACTCACATAGACTCTACCATGATGGGCTGCAACCAGGGCACGGGCACCACTCTATGTTCCAGAATCTCGAGGCCTCTTGGCCTCCCTCTCCTCTCTCTCTCTCCCGAGCCCACATAACCTCCAATCTCCGAGCGATCTCCACTACCTGTTGGTATGGGATGTCCATATCCAACTCTTAAGCCAAGATACATCTGATACCAGGGTTGAGACCCTCGATAAATCGACGAACTCTCTCTATAACAGTAGCAACCAAAGTCGGAGCATGCCTGGACAAATCACTGAACCAGACTGCTTACTCTGATACGGTCATAACACCCTAACACAACTGCTCAAAATCTGTGCGCCATGCATCCCTAAGACTCCAGGGAACAAACTCCCTCATGAATATCTCTAAGAACTGATCCCAGGTGAGTGAAACTGCCTTGGCCGGGGTACCCAACTCATACGCTCGCCACCACTGATAAGCCTCTCCCTTAAGCTAGAACATAGTGAAACAACCCCACTCGACTCTACAATACCCATAGTACGGAGTATTCGATGGCACTCTGCAAGAAAATCCTGGGCATATTCTTAAGCCAAACCTCTGAAAGTAGGAGGGTGGTACTTCTTGTACCTCTCGAGCCTGAGTTGCTCCCTTTCAGAAGTTGTTGCCCTAACCTCAAGGTGAACTGGAACAACCGGCTGTATTGGTATGACCTCTAGGACCTAGTCAACCTGGACCCATTGCTCTGGGGTATGAGCTGCGGGAGTCTGTGCTCCTCCTCTGGCTTGAGATGTGGCAGGAGCTAGTAGAATCAACCCTGCCTGAGCGAAAGTGCCGAACATGCTCAGAAACTGGGCGAGAGTCTCCTGAAGTGCAGGGGTAGTAACAGGCGTCTCAGGTGCCTGCTCCCCAACTGGAACTACTAGTGGCTCCTCTGTAGCAGCTCGGTCAGGTGCTCTAGCTGCACCACATACCCGTCCTAGGCCTCTACCCTGGCCCCAGTCTCTCGCGGCTCTAGTAGGGGGTGCGGGAGTCTGATCCTCATGTCCAACTGTGCGTGTACTCACCATCTATGAGAGAATAGAAAGACAGAGATTTAGAATTTTGAAGTCAACAAATTGGCACGATAAGGAATCAAAGAAGTGAAACTTTACCTAACAATTCCATAGTTTCTCGAAGATAAGTACAGACGTCTCCGTACTGATCCTCAAAAGTCTACTAAATTTGCTTGTGAATCACATCACCTATGAACCTAGAGATCTAATACCAACTTGTCACAACCCCAGTCTCCCTCCATATGATGTCATGACGACACCTAGCCTCCAAGACTAGGTAAGCCTATTAAACATGCGGAAATAACTGAAATAATAATTAAAGCCTTAAAACTCGACACCTAACATAAAGAAAATCTCCACAACTCAGTATCTATACAATATCCCAAAACCCGACAAAATACAAGTCACAAGCTCTATAAAGTGATACTGAATATCTCTATACAATAATGTCTAAGTAAGGATAAGGAAGTAAAATAATCCGGGTGAAGGGGGACTCCGAGGCCTACGGATGGTGGTAGGTGTACCTTGAATACTCCATGCACGGACTCAACTCACTGACGCCCGATCTGGTAGGAGGTACCTGGATCTCCATAAAAGGATGTGCAGAAGCGTAGCAAGAGTACACCACAACGGTACCCAGTAAGTGCCAAGCCTAACCTCGATAGAGTAGTGATGAGCTCAAGTCAAGGCCCTACCATAATAAATAAAAGGCTGAACAAGTGTAAGGCAGTGTAATAATGACAGTAATGAAATTGAAACAACAAATAACATATCAAGGTTTGCTACAAGGAAATAAAACAACTAGTGCAATACGGAGAAAACAATTAATAATATGCTAAGGAAATAACAACCAAAGACAAGTGCAAAAATGGAGAAATGCTAAGGAGAATCACTACCGAGGTACCGCCTCGTAGTCTCAAATCAAAAGAATAAATCACAATCTTTCCTTGTATCACCGCGGGAGCCATTATATTTAGTTTTGAAAATTATTTTCCCGAAATAACATCCCACGTTTTATCCAACCTTATCACACCGCATGACTTCTAGTACTTCCCCTGCTAGCCACGCGTAACAAGCCCACCTTATCTCACTGCATGCATTTCAACCCTAAAACCTTATACCACCACATGCGTATCAATATCACAACGTATCACAAATCACACTTCAAGTGCCCAATATCACAACTTGCCAGAGAAACCAAACAATAACAGTATTTTCATAGTAAAGAGCCCATGGCTCATCAACCACAATGTAAACAAGAGTCTCTACAATAACAATCGGAATGAACAACTCACCAGAATGGTATTTCACAACTTAACACTTTGACTCAATGTGAATCACGACCTTTATATCTCAATACCAATTTCAACAACAAGATATTCCACGATTTAACAACTTCAAGTAAAGAGTTCAACGATTAAATAATGAATGCAGAATAAAGAAAGCAAGAACTTCAATTAAACATGTAAGGCAATTAGCATGTAAGAGAATAAGACAAGTAGACATGTGAAAAAGACTAGAAATGATGACTATAACATGTTAAGGTAACTCAATTACGGCATGAAAGAAATCTACATAGCTAAAATTGGTAATTTCCACATTTATCCCGTGTACACACTCCTCACCTTGCGCACACGGTTTTTACATATCACAATTATCACAACCAACACAAATCCTAAGGGTTAATTCCCCCACACAAGGTTAGGCAAGTCATTTACTTCAAATTTTGCTAACTTAATCCTCTAGAAGGCCTTTCCCTCAATTATCTAACTCCAAACAGCTCGAATCTAGCCAAAACAACTTCATACTATAAATATAAACTATAGGAAACTAATTCGAACAATAAAATTGCAATCTTTGCAAAGAATTAAAAAAACAACTCAAAGAGTCAACCCGGGCCCGCATATCGGAACCCGACCAAAATTACAAAATCGAACAACATTCGATAACGAGCCTAACCATATAAGAATTCCTCAAATCCGACCTCAAACCGCCTTTCAAATGTCCAAATTTTAGCCTAAGGAGTTTCACAAAGTTTTTCCCAAATTTCCAACTCAAATCCCTAGTTAGATGATAAAAATAACGATAGATTCATGTAATTTAACCAAAATCAACTTAAGAATTCTTACCCTAATAATCTCTCTGAAAATCTCCTGAAAATTTGCCTCACACTGAGCTCTCTAAGTCCAAAAGTTGTAAACCCTAAACCCTCCCGCGCGTGCCTAGAGAGAAAAGCTCTGGTGATTCTCGGCGATTAGAGAGAGAAATTGCCTCAATATCTGCGCGGGCCATTGGCCAACCTCCAATGGAGGTTGGTCAGTCATCCTCCAACCCTGAACAACTTCCCTAACAATCAAACAACCCTACTTTGATCCCTAACAATGCAAAACTCCTATAGCCCCAAACATTAAATGCCCCCATGCACGTAAAAAATGTTACCCTAAAGCCCGTCGAGTATCTTCATGGATAACCAATGGTGAGATGGAAGAAAACTGAGGTTAAACAATTGATATTGCATAAAGTATTACACTTAGCAATCTGGGCAAATTTTCCTATGGAAAACCAGTGGTACACGAGTTTAGGAAGGCTATCCCAATTCAATGTGAATTAGAAGGCCCATGTTCAATAGGTTTGATTGAGGATATTCATGTTTTGATCAAGTTGTCGCTAATAGAGGATTATATTCACTTGTTGTGCAAGCCAACTTTTTATTTTAAAGTTTAAAGTGATCTATGGCATATGAGATGCACTAAATGGAGCCCATGGTGGAAACCTGACGAGGAAACTCCCATTGCAATTGCATGGATTTCATTTCTAGATCTTCCTCCTAATTTTTTTGGTAAGGATTTGTGTTCTCGTTAGCTCCTGCAGTAGGTAGGCCTCTTCATGTTGATTTGGCCACAATAAATGGCACAAGACCTAGTTGTGATAAGGCCAAAGTTGAAGTTAATTTACTTGCCACATTGCCTCAAAGAATCAAAATTATTGAAGAAGAAGATGAGACAGGTCTTGATTTGTCGAAATGGATCAAATTTAAGTACGATTACATGCGTAAATATTGTAAGACACGTAAGAAACAAGGCCATAATGAAAGTGAATGCTGGGTTATTCATCCAGAGTTACATAAAAACTTTAATGAAGAAGGTGGTGATCAAGGAAAGGAGAAGGTTGTGGTTGTGCATAGTGATGTAGTTGGTACTGTTACTGCCTCTACAAAGATCCTAACAAGCGGGAAAGTGCTGGGAAAACCTATACAAATTACTACCAAGAATGAATGGATGCAAAGGAGAAAGAAAAAATATCAAAGGGACAGTAGAGGGTACATTATTGACAATGTTGAGGATGATTCTACCAAGACAACACATGAACACAAGGAGTCAAAAGGGAAGGAGGCGACTGGGAAGGGTGATGCTACTGGGAAAGAAAAGCCTAATAGTTCAGTGAAAATTAGTAACCAAATTTGCCTTATTGGAGGAAGGTGAGACTGAAGTTCAAAACAAATAAAGAAAGAGGCAGTGGAAAATGTGTTAAATAAGGAGCAAATTGAGGCAAATAAGGCTAATCCTACTCCTACTGGGAAAGCCTCTCCAAAAAAGGCTTTAATTAAAATTTTGGCTACAGAAATTCCTATTCCTAATCCTAGTGAAGCTCGGAATCCTGAGGTGAATAAAAGGGAATCAACAATTGAGTGGATTCATAGAAGATTTGGCACGAGTAAGGAGGAGTTGAGGGAGCTGAATGTTACAGTGAACCAATCTTGCCAAGAAGTTCCATCGCAAACATATGAGGATTTCAAGGAGAATGGGGCAAATATAGAGGTCAGTTCTGGTACTGCTCTATGGGGAGATGAGGTTCCGATTATGGAGGCTGATATTAATACAAATTTGAACAACAAAACAAAAAAGAAGGGAACACCAAGCAAGAAAACTAGCAGCATGTAAGAGCCCTACATCTACAGTAAACAATAGGGTTTCAAAATCTAGGGTTCGAACTGGGGAACGGGTTAGTCAACCAACAGCTAATCCAATGATTGGAATAGGTCAAGACAAACTATAGAGGATTTTCACAGGTGTATCATAGAGTAAAGCTTCAGCTAAGAAGAACACCAATGGAACAGTAAACCCTAGTGGTACTACCCAAGTGTTAGCCATTGTTGGAAGTGATACGGTGGAGTTTTCAGTTGGGGATCAACATGGGAATGTTCAAGTTAATGTCCTTGAAAATACAATGAGGTCTCCTAACCAAACAGCTGTAAGGAAGGTGTCACAAGGTAATGGAACAGTAATTCCTGGGTTTACAACTACAGTCAACCCTAGTTTGGGGGATGTCTATAATTTATAGTTCAGGGCTATACAAGAGGCAATGAATACTAGGGAGATAAATGCTAGATTGTTGAAAAAGGCTACAAGGATGTCAACTGATCAAATTGAGTTGGTTCCTATTGCTAGTAATATGGAATTTGGCAAAGTAATAATGCTTTACAATTAGCTGTTGCTACCATAGATGATCCTGGGCTGTTAGGTGGGAAAACTTTTAGTGTAACAAGTGACATTCTGGCTAAAGGAATCCTAATCAATAATAGGGGTCAAAGGGAGCTGGGAATGATAGCCAAAAATCATCAACCAAATCCTTTGGCCCTGCAGGTTGTTGATGAATAAGGTGAAGAAGAAGACTTGGGGGAGGACATAGAGGAGGAATCCACAGCTGCTAATTTAAACAAGCAGCAAGAGATGGTGATATATCTCCCAAAAGTGTGGACAAGAAGAAATCAGCTGGGAAGCCTACAAGGAGATAAAAGAAAGACATCAAAGACAATGTACCTCTAAGGGTGCAACCAAAGAGGAGTGTAATCTATAATTTCAAATAATCTTATGGATAATGCTCTAGTTTGGAATGTGAGATCGATAAATACACAAAAAGATTTCAATAGGTTGTTTAACCTACATAGAAAGCACAATTTTTACTTGATAGGATTGATAGAACCTTTGCAAGACATAAACAAGCTGGAGGAGTATAGAAGAATGCTGTGATTCATTCTGCTTATGCTAATATGAATGGAAAGATATGGGTTTTTGCTGATGAAGAAATTGATGTAGACATTGTGATGGACATGGAACAGCAAATGACATTGAAGCTGTTTTATAAGAATCTGAATAAGGAGTTATATGTGACACTAGTATATGCCAAATATGATGCTACAGAAAGAATTAAGCTTTGGGATTTCATGTATCACTTATCCTTAGATATGGAATCTCCTTGGCTTGTTGGAGGAGATTTCAATGTGATTTTATCCGAGGAGGAGAAATATAAGACCCTGCCTGTTTACTTGATTGAAATAGAAGACTTTGCATATTGTGTGGACATATGTGCATTGTATGATCTTGGCTTCAAAGGGATATTGCATACTTGGTGGAATGTGAGGTTTGATATTGATTGCATCTGTAAAACGCTTGATAGGTTCTTTGAAAATCAGCAGTTCCTAGATTTGTCCCCAATATTAAAAGTTGAGCATCTTATCAAGTATGGTTCAGACCATACCCCTCTCTTATTGTCATGTAACATTACTGTCCAAGTTAAGAAACCTTTCAAGTTACTGAACTTTTGGACAAAACATGAGACTTTTCTGAAGGTGGTGAAGGAAAATTAGGAAGTTGATTCTATGGTGAATCCATTCATCATGTTCCAAAGTAAACTGAAGAAGGTGAAGACAACATTGGCAGCTTGGAGCAAGGAGACATTTGGAGATATATTCAAACAAATTACAGCATTGGAGGTTGTCATTAAGGTGCATGAGATTGAGTTTGAATTGAATCCAACAGCTTAGAATAGAGCTAAGTTGCATAAAGTAGAAGCTGATCTTACTAGATACTATCATCTTGAAGAAGAATTTTAGAGATAAAAGGCTGGTATGCAGTGGTTTAAGGATGGTGATAGAAATACTAAGTTCTTTCATGCTCATGTGACAGGCAAGAGGAAAAGGCTACAGTTGTCCAGATTTTTGGACAAAAAAGATAATTGGCTTGAAGCACAAGAAGATATGGAAAGGGAGGCAGTAGAGTTTTTCTAGGCTCACTTCATTGAAGAAAGAATACCTACCAACTTTGACAATTATTCAGAATGTCCCTAGGATGGTGTCTAATGATCAGAATGCAAAGTTGTGGCAAGAACCAACCATGGAGGAGGTTAAGGCAGTAGTGTTCGGTTTGAATGGTGATAGTGTCAATGGTCCAGATGGATTAACTAGCCAGTTTTTTCAAGCTATATGTGAGGTTATATGTCATGATGTGATTAATATGGTTAGAGCTTTCTTTTGTGGTGAAGAACTCCCTAAGTTCATCAATCATACAAACCTTGTGTTGCTTCCAAAAAGAAGAAAGTTGCTACATTTTCAAACATGAGGCCAATCAGTTTGAGCAACGTCTCCAACAATATCATATCTAGAGTGATCCATGAGAGGTTAGTTGAGCTTTTACCTTCACTAATTTCTCCTAATCAGGCTGGCTTTGTTAAGGGGGAGTGTAGTGGAAAATATCCTACTTACTCAGGAGATCATAACTGACATAAGATTGAAACAGAAGCTAGCCAATGTGATCATCTAATTGGATATGGCAAAGGCTTATAATAGAGTTTCATGGTTGTGTTTGACAAAGGTGCTGAGGCAAATGGGGTTTAGAGAGATCTTCATTCACATGATATTCAGATTAGTGTCCAATAACTGGTATTCAGTACTTTTGAATGGGCAAGCTCATGACTTTTTCAATTCTTCTAGGGGTGTTAAACAAAGAGATCCCGTTTCTCCTACATTATTCATTCTTGCAGCTGAAGTGCTTGGGAGAGCCTTGGATGGATTGTTTGACAATCTAGATTTCATAGGCTTTGGTATGCCAAAGTGGAGCCAAAACATCAACTCTTATCCTATGCAGATGATACTATTATATTCTGCTCTTCTCATTATGGAGCAGTATAGCTTATCATGAATGTATTGGGGGATTATGCGGCAGCTTTAGGTCAGAAGATCAAGAAGGAAAAGTCTTTCTTTTATATGCATGAAGGAGAACCTGCAGATGAAGTGAACATTGTCCACTCGATCACTGAGTTCCAGAAATATTCCTTCCCATTTACATACTTGGGATGTCCTATATTCTACAGCAGAAGGCAGAAGGATTTCTACAAGAGTATAATCTTCAAAGTACAGGAGAGGTTATCATCGTGGAAGGGTAAGTTATTATCTATTGGTGGTAGGGCAGTTTTGATTGCACATGAGCTAGAAAGCATACCAATTCATCTATTGTCAGCAGTAAGTCCACCTGCATATGTGATCAACCAATTGCACAAGATATTTGCTATATTTTACTAGAGCAATTCAGGCAATGGAAGGGCAAGACATAGGGCTTCATGGATACTTTTTGGCTGCCTAAAAATGAGGGAGGGCTTGGTTTTAGGTCACTACATGATGTATCCAAAGGCATTGTTTGCCAAGTTTTGGTGGAATTATAGAACAAAGGACACTTTATGGAGTACATTCATGAGAAATAAATACTACAAGAAGATTAATGAAGTAGTGGTTCCATGGAGAGAGGGATCTCATGTGTGGAGGAAAATGCTTCAAATGAGGGATGAGGTGGAACACCAAGTGTGGTGGATATTGAAGAGTGGGAACTCCTACTTCTAGTTTGATATTTGGATTGGACTTGGAGATCTATCATGCTTTAGTTACAGATCATTGGTGTGATGAATCAATAAAATATCTGGATAAGGTGATTGAAAATGGGGCATGGAATGAAGTACTTTTGAGAGAACTTCTGCCAGAAGAACTAGTTGACCATGTTTTGGAGACTATCACACCACCTTCTGATCACTCTATCAAAAATAAGCCTTGGTGGAAGCTGGAAACAAAGGTCAATTTACAGTGAAATTAGCATGGCAATACATAAGAAGGAGAAGGGAAGAAAGCAGATTGTACAAATTATTTTGGGTGAAGGGACTGCCCTTCAAGATCAGTTTCTTCATGTAGAGGTTATGGAAAGCAAAATTACCTTTAGATGATTAGTTCCTAAGGTTGGGGTACTTTAGAACTTCAAGATGTTGGTGCTGTAGGAACCCTAGAGAAGAGACATTGCCTCATGTCTTCTTGACATCTCCAGCTGCCAGATCTGTGTAGAACTACTTTGAGGTACCTGCAGGGATCAAAATAGAAGGAAAGCAGCTTGTACAAGTGATAAATGAATGGGGGAGCAAACCAGCTAATACAAGTTTAAAGGAGTGTACCAAGCTATGCCAAGTCCTATTTTTTGGCACTTGTGGAAGAAAAGGAATTCATGAAAGCATGGGAAGAATATGTTCTTTAATAGGTTGATCTTTCAGATATCAACCTCCATACAAATGTTACTGAAGGTGAGAAGTCCAAGTTTCAAGGGATTTACTTCTAACTAGCCGGATTTACATGAGAAGTTGTTACATAATGTCCCTAGATTTAGGTACACTAAGGTCTTATGGCATTTACCTCCTGATGGTTGGATTAAATGTAACACTGATGGGGCCTGTAGAGGGGATAATAAAGGAGCTTCATATGATTTTTGCATTAGGGATGGAGTGGGGGATCTTATTTATGCCCAGCTAGATGCACTAGAAGAGGCAACTAATAACATAGCTGAAGCACATTCCATTTTTGAAGCTCTTAGGTACATAATTCAATTGCAGTTTCCTCCCTGTATAATTGAGACTAACTTTTTACTCATGAAGAAAGTTTTGGAGGAAGTTTGTGAACCACCTTGAAGCATTGCTAATTAGATTGATGAAATCAAAACACTACCATCTAAGGGTGTGTTTCAGGTTGTTCATGTGTTGAGGGAATGTAACAAATTAGCTGATCACCTAGCTAATTTGGTATTGGATCAGCAGCACATTGTACATGTGCACTCCTTTTGGGAACTAAAAATAGATGGAAGGAAGATTTTAAACAATTACTAGCTTCAAATACCCTATATAAGGGTAAGAACTGCCAAGTCAAATGCTAATTAATGATGAAGTTGGAAGATATGAAGATTAGGGGGAGAATATTGTAGTTAAGAGGAGGAGGAGCATGTATTATGAAGGAACGAGGAAAGCTATAGGGGATGGAGATCACAGTACACTTCTAACTCAAATCCTTAGGGAGGAGAGAAGGAAGGATTTTTTCACTAACATGCTTGCTGATTTTGCAAGTACTTTGGAGGGGGTGTGGCTCTATGTTTTGGCCAAACCTACTACAGTGGTATTAGTATCTTTGATACTCATTCCCTATAGGTGCAACTACTACATAGTTCATCCCAGAAACACAGTCAACAAGGCAAAGAGAAGGCTTCACATTAGCCTTCACATCTAGATTCTACATGTTCAGCCTGGTGGAAACGGGGAGGACTACACTATAAAATGCAAATTCTTGTGCATCTACTACTCCCTGAGAATCACACAAGGTAATACCAACAGAGTACATCAAGTCACAATGGCCTTTGTCATGCGCAAGAAAACTCTTATCAGGATAGGTGTGCTTGATAATAGGACTTCACATATTTGTGCGGGTCAAGTTAGCAATCTTTGGAGAAATTTCCAGGTACAGGGTGCATCTATCACACATGAGTAAGCTAGTTATAGTAGGTACTCAATAAGAATGATAAGGTATGGATACGTAACTTGGAGGCAAAACTACAACTACACACCTACTGCCTGGACTTGGTCATGCATTTTTGAATGGTTTGCGCATTTTGGTTGGAAGGCAGTCCATGTTAAGCTTATATTTCAGTTATATTGATCTAGTGGGGCTGCCTAATGTTCAAGATTTCAAGTGCAGATGCCCAGAACCAAATGCAAAGGGAGGCAACTACTCAAGATTTTTTTGTGACTCATGCCCAAATAGGCCGGTTCAAGGAGTATGGTTCTTAGTTCTTTTTGTACTATCAAAGGAGTGCTTTACACATGACTTTGATAATAGGTTTCATGTACTTTCATTTTTTACACACTTTCATTGTGTGAGACCTCCAGACACATTTTTTTATTTTGATTATTATTAATAAAAAAATCATAAGGCAACTAGCCTAGTGATATATTTGCTTAAAAAAAGGTCCATAAGTGGATTATGAAACAAACCCTCGAAATTTCCCATTTTTTGCCCAGCAAAAGCGCTTCTACGAGCCTTTCATCACAACTACAATGCCGCACCTGCGGAAAAACCATCGCAGGTGTAGATTCCACTTAACCACAGGGGGTTCTGCTTCTGCGGATAAAATCTTGCACCTGCGAGTGCGCTCTTGCAGAAACTCTCCGCTTCTGCAATGACCGATTAAGCTTGCCCCTTCCGCATCTGCGGCCTCTTCACCGCAACTGTGGACTCGCAGATGCAGAAACCTCCTCGCACCTGTGATACCAGCTGGGCAAAACCAGCTTCGCTTCTGCGGCCTACTGCTCGCTTTCGCGAGTCCGCACCTGCGACCAATCTCTTTGCAGGTGCGATGACACCAAATGGCTGGAACTTCAGTAATATAAATTGATCCAGATTCAATCTGTTTCACACCCGGGACACCGTCCTAACATTCCAAAAAGTTTGAGACGGACTTACTTGAGGCCAAAAATCACATCAAATAACATCTTTTCTACGAATCGCAACCCAAATTCAAGCCTATGAAACTATGAACTTCCGAATTTCGAAACCAATGCCGATTTATACCGAAACAATTCCAATTGACTTCAAATTTTGCACACAAGTCATAAATGACATGAAGACCTATTCCAACTTCCGAAATCGGATTCCGACCGTGATATCAATAAAGTCAACTCCCTGTCAAATTTCCCAATATTCCAAACCTTAAATTTTTTAACTTTCGCCAATTCATGCTAAAATGACCTACGGACCTCCAAATAAACATCCGGACACGTTCCTAAGAGAAACATCACCATATGGAGCTATTGGAACCATCAAAACTACATTCTAGGCTCGTCTAAACAAAAGTCAAACTACGGTCAACTCTTTCAACTTAAAGCTACAACTTAGGGCATATGTGTCCCATTTCACTTCGAAACTAAAACCAAACACCCACGGGAAGTCACATAATCATGATACAACATAGAGGAGGCAATAAATAGGGTATGGGGGGGGGGGTAAAATACTCAAAATGACTGACAAGGTTACATTCCCCCCTTTTAAAACAAACATTCGTCATCGAACGAGTATAGAGACATACCTGAAATGGTGAAAAGACGAGGATAACGGATATGCATGTCATGCTCAGTCGACCAGTCGAGGAGGTCTCCCAAGTCTCCTCCTCAACTGGTCGACCCTTCCACTAAACCTTCACTGAAGTAATGTTCTTCAACCTCAACTTTCGGACCTACCTGTCCAAAATAGCCACCGACTCCTCAACATAAGACTAATAATTGTCCAACTAGACTGAACTGAATTCCAACACATGAGACGGATCGCCCTGATACTTCCGGAGCATAGAAACATGGAAAATTGGATGAACTACAACTAGACTAGGTGGTAATGCAAGCCTGTAGGCCACCTATCCAATCCTCTCAAGAATCTCAAAAGGTCCGATATACCTGGGGCTCAACTTGTCCTTCTTCCTGAACCTCATAAAACCATTCATGGGCAAAACCCAGAGCAAGACCCGCTCCCCAACCATGAATGCAACGTTGCAAACCTTCCGATTTGTATACCTTTTCTGCCTAGATTGATCTGTGCGAAGAAATCTTGAATCAATTTAAGCTTTTCCAAAGCATCCTGAACCAAGTTTGTACCCAATAGCCTGGCCTCACCCGGATCAAACCAACCCACTAGAATCTGACACTGCCTCCCATACAAGCCTCATATGGAGCCATCTGAATGCTCCACTGGTAGTTGTTAATGTAGGCAAACTCTGCAAGCGGCAAGAACTGATCCTAAGAACCCCCCAAACTCCATCACACATGCTCGAAGCATATCCTCCAATATCTGAATAGTGTGTTCAGACTGTCCATACGTCTGAGGGTGAAATGATGTACTCAACTCAACCCGCGTGCCTAACTCATGTTGTATAGCCCTCTAGAACCGCGATGTAAATTGCATTCCCCGATCAAAGATGATGGATACTGGAATGCCATGAAGCCTTACAATCTCGCGAATATAAACCTGAGTCGGCTGCTTTGAAGAATAAATAGTCACCACTAGAATGAAATGAGCTGACTTGGTCAACCTATCCAGAATCACCCCTACTACATCGAACTTGTTATGAGTCCGTGGGAGCCCAAAAAACAAAATCCATAGCAACCCGCTCCTATAGCCACTCTAGAATCTCTAGCCTCTAAAGCAACCCACCTGGCCTCAAATGCTTATACTTTACCTACTGATAGTTTAGGCATCGAGCTACATACTCCACTATATCCTTCTTCATTATCCTCCAACAATAGTGCTGCCTCAAGTCCTGATACATCTTGGCGGCACCTGGATGAATGGAGTATCACAAACTGTGGGCCTCCTGAAGAATCAGATCACGCAAACAATCTACATAGGGTACATATAGCATGCCCTGCATCCGTAACACACCGACATCCCCAATAGTGACCTCATTGGCATCATCATGCTAAACCATGTCATTAAGGACAAGTAGATATGGGTCGTATACTGACACTCTCTGATATGATCATATAGAGAAGACCGAGAAACCACACAAGCCAAAACTCGACTCGGCTCCGAACCATCGAATCTAACAAACTGGTTGGCCAAGTCCTGAACATCCAATACTAATGGCATCTCCGTTGCTGGTAGATATGCTAAACTGCCCAACCTCTTCGCCTTTGGACTCAAGGCATCGGCCACCACATTGGCCTTCCCAGATAATATAGAATGCTAATATCGTAGTCCTTAAGAAACTCTAACCATCTCCACTAACAAAAGTTAAGATCCTTCTATTTGAACAGATGTTGTAGACTCCAGTGATCAAAATAGACCTCACAAGGGACACCGTACAAATAGTAGCGCCAAATCTTCAAGGCATGAACAATAGATGCTAACTTAAGGTCGTGGATGGGATAATGCTTCTCATGTACCTTAAACTATCTAGATGTGTAGGCAATCACCCCACCGTCCTAAATCAACACCATGATAAGGCCAACACGCGATGCATCACAGTACATAATATAAGACCTCGAATCCGTAGACAACACCAATATCATGGTTGTTGTCAAAGTTGTCTTAAACCTTTGAAAGCTCTCCTCACACTCCTCGGTCCACCTGAACGGAGCACCCTTCTGGGTCAATCTGGTCATAGGTGCAGCAATAGATGAGAAACCCTCTACGAATCGACGGTAATACCCTGCCAAACAAAGAAAACTCAAAATCTTAATAGTTGAAGACGGTCTGGGCCAACTCTGCACTACTTCAATCTTCTTTGGGTCTATCTTAATCCCCTCCCTTGACACAACATGACCCAAAAATGCCACCAAATCAAGCCAGAATTCACACTTTGAAAATTTTGCATACAACTTCTTTTCTTTTAAGGTCTGGAGCACGATCCTCAGGTGCTGCTCATGATCCTCCCGGCTCCGGGAGTACCCCAAAATGTCGTCAATAAACACAATGATGAATGCGTCAAGATAGGGCTAGAATACACTATTCATCAAGTGCATAAATGTTGTTGGGACATTGGTCAACCCAAATAACATTACAAGGAACTAGAAATAACCATACTGAGTCCTAAAGGTAGTCTTCGGGATATCAGGCTCCCGAACCTTCAACTGATGATAGCCTGACCGCAAATCAATCTTGGAGAACACTCTGGCACCTTGTAGCTGATTAAATAGTTTATCAATGCGTGGCAATGGATACACATTCTTCACCGTAACCTTGTTCAACTGGATATAATCAATACACATAAGCATAGAACAATCCTTCTTCTCTACAAACAAGACTGGAGCACCCCAAAGTGATACACTAGGCCGAATGAAACCTTTATCAAGCAACACCTACAAATGCTCCGTTAATTCTTTCAAATCTGTTGGGGCCATACGATATGGTGGAATAGAAATGAGCTGAGTGCTTAGTAATAAATCAATACCAAAATCAATATCCCTGTCGGGCGGCATGCCCAGAAGATCTACGAGAAATACATCTGGTTAATCCCTCACTACCAGAACTGACTCAACAGTAGGAGTATCAACACTGACATCTCTCACATATGCTAGATATGCATCACACCCCTTTCCAACCAACCGTTGTGTCTTAAGGAAAGACATCATCCTGCTAGGAATATAATTTAAAGTACCTCTCCACTCCAACTGCGGCAAGCCAGGCATAGACAACGTCACCACCTTGGCATGAAAATCAAGGATAGCATAATAGGGTGATAACTAGTCCATACCCAAGATAACATCAAAATATACCATACTGAGCAATAATAGGTTGGCTATGGTCTCAAAACTACCAAGAATAACTAAATATGACCGATACACATGGTCAACAACAATGGAATCTCCTACAGTGTAGACACATAGACAGGAGAACTCAAACAATCACAGGATATACCCAAATATGGAGCAAAGTAAGATGATACATAAGAATAAGTGGAGCTTGGATAAAATAAAACTGATGCATCTCTATGACAAACCAAGACAATACTTGTGAAAACTGAGTCGGATGCAACCACCTCCGTCCTAAAAGGAAGAGCATAATATCTGGCCTGGCCTCCCCCTCTAGGGTGACCTCTACTTTTCCAACCTCCACTTTTGGCTCGCTGTGCAGGTGGAGTAGCAACTGGTGCGGTAACCATGGCTAGAGAAGCCTGAGGGCCCTGTGGAATAGATGGGGCCTAAGTAGTCTATGGAGGTGCACCTCCTGAGTCTAGGGAAGTCCCACACCATCTGATGAGTGTCTCCACACTCCAAACAAGCTCTTAGAGGACGTGGCTGCTGGAGCTGGTTTGGGCTAGGTCGACTGGGCTGACCGCTGAAAGCACCCCGTACAGGAAGTTCACTAGATAATGGAGGTGTATAATGGGGAACCTAAGGCTTGGGAGTGGCTGGAATACTGCTAGAAGCTGGAAGTGATGAATGAACAGGGCAGCTCACATAGCCTCTACCATAAGGGGCTGCAACTAGGGCACGAGCACCACTATATGTACCAAAATCTCAAGGCCTCTTGGCCTCCCTCTCCTCTCTCTCCCGGGCCCACATACCCTCTAATCTCCAAGCGATCTCCACTACCTGCTAGTATGGGATGTCCATCTCATACTCTCAGGCCATGATGAATCTGATACCAGGGTTGAGCCCCTCGATAAATTGACTAACACGCTCTCTGACAGTAGCAGCCAAGGCTGGTGCATGCCTGGACAAATCACTGAACCAGACTGCATACTTCGATACAGTCATAACACCCTAACGCAACTACTCAAACTTTGCACGCGAGGCATCGCTAAGACTCTAGGGAACAAACTCCTTCATGAACATCTTTGAGAACTGATACCAGGTGAGTGAAGCTGGTTCGGCCAAGCTACCCAACTCATATGCTCGCTACCACTGATAAGCCGCTCCCTTAAGCTCGAATGTAGTGAAAGCAACCCCACTCGACTCCCCAATACTCATAGTACGGAGGATACAGTGGCACTCCTCAAGAAAACCATGGGCATCCTTTGAAGCCAAACCATTGAAAGTAGGAGGGTGGTACTTCTTGTACCTCTCGAGCCTGAGTTGCTCTCCCTCAGAAGTTTCTGCCCTAACCTCAGGCTGAACTGGGACAACCGGCTGCACTAATGACCTCTAGGACCTGGTCAACCTCGACCCGTTGCTCTAGGGTACGGGCTGTGGGAGTTTGTGCTCCTGCGCCAGCCTAAGGTGTGGCAGGAGCTAGTGGAATCAACCCTGCCTGAGCTAAAGTGCTGAACATGCTCAGAAACTGGGCGAGAGTCTCTGTCACGACCCAAATCTATGGGCCAAAACAAGCACCCGGTACATTACTTAACCTAGTACCAACATAACATATCTTTCTTATTTCCCTTCCATTGGCGAATGGGCCAAACGAGTCGTCATGAGCTAACCAGAATAAACATAAGGGAATACTCAATATAGAATGATCCAACCTGACATAAAAACTTATACATGTGATATACAGGCCTATAAGGCCAACATGAAATTTGTAAACTCAAAACATAGGCCATACAAGCATTCATATACATGACATCTGTCTATAAGCCTCTAAGAGTACACACTTAACATAAAGGTCGGGAGAGGGCCCCGCCATACTAAACAATACGCGCCTAAATCATACTGACCAAACAAGCAAATCCGGAGCAAATGGAGCACACCAACATCTTTCGCTGAGCTGATAGCCTACCTGGAGGACTCTTGACTTGTCTATCAGGACATACAGGCATGAACCACAACATCCCCAGGCCAAAGGGACGTCAGTACGAATAATATACCAAGTATGTACGACACATAAATAATTACATAAAAGACATAGAAGAAATATAGAGTAAATGACTCAACCTGTAAGTCTGGATAACTCTGTAAATCATGAAATACTTATAGTGTCATGCATATGCGTATGAAAGTCATGTCGTGCATAGGTACATGTGTTCATAACATCATTAAGCCTATGAGGGCATCCCATCATATCATTTTGGTCATTGTGGGCAAAATGATCAACGTATACCAGCTGATCAAATGGTGGTGCATATAACATCGTAACCTTTTCCCATATGATATATATATACGCGTATATAGCATCATCTGATCATTGGTCAATGTAAATGAATGCAATTCATGAGAAGTACGTCAATAAAAATTTTCGAAGTATTATAAGACCATTACACCCCTAATTAATATCACGAAATGAACTTTATCAACTTATATATTTTTTGAGACCCATGAACCGATGATAAACTAATAGGACACATGTGAAATCAAGAACATATGACTATGAATAGAGTTATTTATGGAAGTTGCGCATATTCTTGGAAAAGGTTGCACCGTACTCCTTTAGAATCGCAAAATCTCACGTTGCTAAAGTGCTAAGAAACCTCGTTGGAATTTTTTTTGTTTCAAGAAGTCTTGTTGAGATCTTGTTGGGTTGAAGCTACGTCCATTTTGAAATTACTTACTATATATAAGTGAGAGTTGGAATGGATTTCAGTAGTTGTAAATCATATTCTTTGTAGTCTTTTGCCTATACTTTATTCCTCCTGTTGCGATACAACTTAGTGAGTACGTAAAAGTTTGATTTTCTTTGTCGTGGAGATTACTGATGGAAGCTAACGTCCCTTATGAAATGTTTGTCATAGGGAGAAGATTATAAGATTACCTTTTTATTATTTTAAGGCCAAATAAAGCAAAAATGTAAATTTTCTTAGTAGGTGATTACACCTAATAGTTACTTTTGTATATCACCTTAGCTTGCTACCTTTCAATTTGACTTATGAGTCATTTAGGTTGAAGGGTGGGCTGCCACATAGACAAATTTTAATCCTTATCCAATAATTCCCTAATTAATTGGATAATATCTCATTACCCAATAATTAATTAATTGCCCATCTAATTAAAAATTATCTCAACTTACTTAAAATACAACTCTCTTTTAACACACCTTATACACCTTACTGTCATGGTCATGTGGTATTTTGTATGGTACTAGTCCATAAGTATCGGGTATTTTAGCTCGGGCCGTATTTTATCCCAAAATGACAAACTTTGACGAAATTCATTTTCTTCGATTCACTTACCCTCTCACCTTCATGAATTTACTCATCACTTGTTTGAGATAGCATAACACTTATA
Organism: Nicotiana sylvestris; assembly: GCF_000393655.2. Lineage (NCBI taxonomy): Eukaryota > Viridiplantae > Streptophyta > Magnoliopsida > Solanales > Solanaceae > Nicotiana > Nicotiana sylvestris. The sequence goes on from NC_091064.1 coordinate 111,519,067, forward strand.
ATCCAAAGATAATCTCATTCCCGAACTTACGTCGATTAACTTATGACGAAACTTTAACGTACGAAAAGATGGGGTGTAACATCATTCCCCCCTTTGGAACATTCGTCCTCGAATATTGACTGATGCACTTATCATTTTCATAACCCATAGCTCTTGCAAATATTTTAATATTCTCCTTTCATAACCCCCTTTAAGCCTCTTTCTTACTGTCATGACCCAAACCGAAGGGCTGCGACGGGCACTCGGTGCCTTACTCAACCGAGTACCAACGTAACATATCTTTCTTATCATACTATCATGAGTAAATGAGCCAGAAAATCCGTCATGAGATAACAAGAATAAAACATAAGAGAATACTCAACATATGAAGACCAACATGATATACAAACTTATATATGTGACATACGGGCCTATAAGGCAGACATGACCATTTGTAAACTCAAAACATAGGCCGATAAGGCCATACAAGTATCCATACACCTGACATCTGTCTACAAGCCTCTAAGAGTACATAAAATCATAAAGGTCGGGACAGGGCCCCGCCATACCAATCAATACATATCCAAAGCATACTGACCAAATAGGCAACTCTGGAGCAATTAGAGTGCACCAACACCTTCGTTGAGCTGATAGCCTACTAGGAGGACTGTAAACCTATCAATCGGGACCTTCGGGCATGAAATGCAGCATCCCCAAGCAAAAGGGACGTCACTACGAATAAAGTACCGAGTATGTAAGACAGGAAAGCATAAACAAGAACAGTAATGTAAAGAGAGATAGAGATGATACAACCTGTAACATCTGAGTGCCTCTGGGGGCTACTGACATGAAATGCATAATACATATATATACATAAACGTTTGAAAACATACGCCTTTGTGGGCATTATTATCATCATCATATCGTACCCGACCTCAAAGAGGACTCGGTAAAAATGTACCCGACCATCATAAGGCTCGGTATAATCGTACCCGACCATGTGGATCTAGGTAATCCCAATTGATCAATGGTTGCACACTAGGGGTCGTACCCGGCCGACTATAACGTGACTTGGTAGAGTAAAATAGATACTATATATAATGCATGCTAGACTCATGGAATGACGTGCTAAATCTTTTGGAGTGACTTAAGAACATTATGGACATCCATACCCTCAATATGAACTTTAGTAGGATTCAAGGATCATACACACTTGCTTAGAATAATTTTATAAGGAAAGAACAACATGGACAACCTTAGTTGCTAGGTGTAGATCCATTTTGAAATAGCGTATTCATTTCACTTTGGATCATGCCAAAAGAAAGAAGGAAGTGCCTTAACATACCTTAAACCCGTTGAGTCCTTAATCCCTTCCAAGAAACTCTTCAAACAAGTCAACTCAATCTTTCATAATATAAGGAGATTCAAAATCATTGCTGAGCAAAGGGTAAGTCTGTAACTTAAGCTAGTAGCTCATTTTCGTAAATTCGGGAAACATCTCCCTTGTAACAAGGGACTCCTCCAATACCATATACCAACAACAACAACCAGAGAAATTCATCAACATATAAATATCAATAACAATACACCATATAACAACAACAAGTCACAACTACTTCACGATGAGCGGCAAGCTCCTATTGGAATCCGTATAACCCATATCACCCCTTATAGACTTCTTACATTAACTTAACAACATCATTAACATGATAATGAATTAGTTCATCAATGATTCAACTATTATACCATATATTTATATCAAAGGAAACAATCCACAACTCCAACTATCTTCAATTAGAAACTTTATTCACTAGTTCATCTCTAGTCCAACCATTTAACTTAATCAACATCAAGATAACCTTAAGAACCTGCAAGAACACAATACACATACCTCCTACAGTAGCTTCAAGTCAAAATCAAAGTTATATTTAGCTTACAACATCCCTCAATGGAAATACAACACCATAGAAGTGACTTAAGCTAATCCAAGTATTATCTTGTAGTTTTTCATCCTAACAACTTAACCAACATACAATTAAGCTTAATCATAATTATTAGGCTATTATACTCACTTTATCCAGTAGCAACAACTTAAAATTTCAGCATAAAACTGCCCACAACTATCCTTAATGACAACACAACCTCAAAGAGGTGTTATTCTTCACTTTTTATGTTGAAATATGGTGTAATCCATTTGCAAGAATTGAAATAACCTAGGGTTGATATTAAAACCATGGGAGAGTATTTTATAGAACATAAACCACTTAAAACAACCTCCCACACGAGATGGAACCACCCAAAAAATCAGCAACAACAAGAAGAACAAGAAACTTACTAGCGCCACGGGATTCCCGACACTTGATTTATGTTGTTTGCCCTTTGTTTGGATCTTGGATCATGAGAGAACCTTGAGAGAGTGTTCTAGGGTTCTAAGGTCTAAATATACTGAAAATAATGACTTAAAACGGGGTTGAGGCATCTTATATATAACCATATGTCTTAAACCGCCTATGTGGGACCCAAAGAGAGCTGCTTGGCGCAGTCTCGCAAAAATGTGAATATCTCTCTAGTCCGATATCATATCGACAAACGGTTTAATGCGTTAGAAACTAGTCTCATAGATCTTAAATTTGATATGTAGATAATCCTTTGAATCCAAGTATATTTGGAGAAAAGGGCATCTACAGTTGACCTAAATTTCAGCACATTATGAATGCAACTTGTGATGACCTTTGTCAACTTTTGTTCCACAACTCTCTTGACTTAGAAAAATAACACACAACTATCATACGACTAAAATAAATCATTAATTAACTTCCTTATCATATTAATCACCCTAGTCTCACCCCAAAATTATATGTTATAACATTCAAACTTGTCGACTTTCGATGAAACTTATTTTCTTCAGTTCGTTTAGCGTCTAAGCTTTCCAACCCTTTTGGTACTTGATATTCATGATCTTAAAGATTTATAACCTCCAAGATAAAATGATGAACTCATGTTATGTACTTTCAAAAATGATCTCATTTCCGAGCTTATATTAATTGGCTTACGACGTATTCTCACATATGAAAACATAGGATATAACATCATTCCCCCCTTTGGAACATTCGTCCTCGAATGTTGACTGATGCATTTATCAGTATCATAACTTGTAGCTGTTATGAATACTTTAATATTGTCCTTGACATCTAGAAAACTGTTCTGTAAATAAATCCAAGGGCCAGGGTATTCCCCCCTTTAGGCCTCTTTCTCATACCACGACCTGTGGTCGGAATTCTTCTAGTCTCGTAACTATTATTACCTTCTATCATGCATCATGTATAACCGTGTACTTGTATGTGTGACTATGAGACTCTTCTCACTTTTTTTCCTCCAGCTTTTAGCCAATGTCTAGGCCTCACTTTGTGAACATATACAAAACTATGAAAAGATGTCCCTCTAGGCATCTATAGGTGTACTAAAGTTCTCCGCTTAGTACTTTGTCGAACTTACGACTATTGATATACCTTGCTTCATAGCCTCGGTTATCTATGCTTATGGTTTTACTACATCTAGGTAGTTCATACTATATCCTAACTCTTACTTCAGTTTATTATTACTGAGGTCTGCCACCCAGCTCCAGGTTACTCTTTCGCTGCGTATCCTATATGTATAAATCTAAGTCCTTTAATGTTTCCTCATTACTGTTCATCTTAATAATGACGGTCTAATATCATCTCATACTTTGAAACTTTTATCCATCCATTGGAGATTCACCTTAATGTTGATCCATAATCTACCATTGATAACTTGAAACCTCTTACATAATACATTGTCACTAGGGCTCACTTCTCATTGGGGAATATCTGAAGTGATTTGTCCGATCCACCTAGGGACGATACTATACTTCCATAACCGTATTTCATAGCATCCTAATATGATTCATCTTATGGGGGTATTCCAATCCCGTGCAATTCATAAAATCCTTTTTATTATAATTATTCCTTAATCAAAGGACTAAGTTTCATCCTCTTATCTATCACAATTACACCCTTATTCTACTACGGGGGCAGCATTTCATCTCTTCTAATTGCTCCTAGTCTTAGACTCCTCTGTATTCATTCAGGTTGTACCGAGCTTTTTATTACATATGGAAATCATCAGCTCCCTTGTTTTGATGGGTTTAATCCCGAGGACGTACATATTCTCGTCACCTTCTCACTCACCTTTTCATATCCTTACTCCTATCTACCTAAAACCTTGTTGCTCTACAATACTTTACCTTACGACCTACACCTATCTATTTATACTACTCGCAACCTTCCTTTAACTTGCTAGAACCATAAATTTCCTTTCGTGCCTTCTCAGTTGTCCTTAAATGTAAGCAATTACTTTTCCTGGTCGTTCTATCACTTGTTGCATGAATACTTGGTTTGTCTTATTGCCCACGAATACTGTAATTTCCTATACCTCATATGATCTCAAACATCACCTTTGATGACTTTTTTTTTCCATTCATTAGCCATGATAGGTGCCATTTTCTTATGGAGTGTATACAATATTGTAATGAGACTGTTATTACAAGATCATTTACTCTTTAGCTCACTATGCTTAGGTGGAAACCTTTGCTTAGGTGGAAACCTTCTTCCTTATTTCCCCAGCTAGTCTTCCGTTGTAGTACATAGGGAGACCTTCTGGCTCTTGTAAAGTTGCGAGCTTGTTATATCGTACACCCAAAGGAAATTTTCGTTGTTCTTACTCGCCTATAATAATCCTTAGTTACATAACTTCGTACCTTTGTACTCATAAGGTTACTTCTATGCTCAAATTTTTATTGTCTCCTTAGTAGCACTCTCTCTTATTTTCATAAACCTTAAACGGTACCTTTAACTGCCTCAACTCCTATCTAAAGTTTTTTTCAAATGATTGTGATCTCGTATCTGCGAGACTGAATTCACTATGTTGCGGTTCACTACATTTATCTTGCATGATCTATTGATTTATCTGTGACCTCTTGTCTAGCCATAACCGGGCTCTTCCTGAATCAACTATTACTCGTTGGTCCATTCTCATATGTACATTCTACATAATCTCTCTTGGGATATATCCTTTGTCTTAACTTATCTCTCGTCACTAGCTCCTGATGTATCAAGTGTCCATTCACACTTATTTATCAATAACATCCTGGCCGGAAACTTTTACTGCCTCTCCCCGGTGTCGTGCTTGTATAATGTTCTAGAGTCGCAACATATCTGTAGGAACTGAATAAATGCAACATCATCCCTTTCTCCTTTTTACCACATTCTTCCTTTACCATTCCATAGTTAACTGAACCGCTTAACTCCGACTTAATACCATATCACACAATATTCCCCCCTTTAGGGGAGTACTAAGATTTAGTACTATGATGATCTACCTATAGTTGTTTTACCTCTTAATCTTTGGAGTCTTTTCACATTATGAATGAACTTTAATCGCCTTATGGTAACCTACTGTACCAGGGTTAACTAAATTTCTTACGCACGAAGGTGACACCTACTATAATTGGCACACTTAGTCCCTTAAGATTAACTCTGTTCAGAGTGCTTGCTTTAGGTAAGCGACTTCCTAAATGACCTTTAAAGGTTATTCATCTGTTGTCTATTCTATTATTGTTGGAGCACGATCTCTGAAATTCTCACGATGTCGACCATTATCAAATCCTCCGGTCCCTAATTCATGTTCGGTTTTATCTTGTTTACTAGACCATACTAATTTCTGTTACTATATGGGGTCTAACTTAGCCTTTTGGTAATCGTGTTGGACTCACCAACTCATTTCTCGAAATGAGGATATGGACTTTGTCCTATACTCTATTATTGTCTCAAAGCCTGTCACCTCTCGTTTTTTCCTTCACTTGACTATAGACTCTATCATTCTGTCATATTTTAATTTATCGTTATCATCCATTTATCACATCTTACTCATAATGCTTCAATTACTCCCTTCTTATTCTTCAGCTAATATTTTTGTCTATCACTTTATTCTGATAACTTCAACAAAATATTCTTTCACTTTTAGCTCCCCTTGCTTCATCTCACTGGCTCTTTAGGTCATCTAGCATTCTCTCTTTACTATGAACGGGAGCCATACTAAAGTAAATATTTATCCCTTCTAGGATTCCAGTGTCAATCTTCTAAATTTTTTCAGACATTCTAGTATTCATATCTAAATGCACTATTCTACATTGCACCATCGGGGTGTCTCACAAGGAGAACTATTACCACATGTGCAATATCCTTCGGAAATGTTTGCTAATGATAATAATCCATCTACCATTTTGGGTTACTCTAGCCCCAATTGGATCTTGCTAGCCCCTTCTTCTTTTAAACTATATCTGTCAACTCTCATAGGGCATATCGAGAATGGCATGGCCAATTGTACATGCCTCTGTTATTGTTGAAGGTAACTCATAATACATATATTTCTCTTCCTGAATTGTAAAAACTCAAAACCTTTACTAACTGGTACTTCGTAACCTTCGCCACCTTGCTTCTTTTACTTGTTGAAACATTTATCTACCTTCTGATTCTCTTGTTGCTTTTTAAACCATATGGGTGGATAGATATTCATGCCTTAGGCCTCCTTATCAAGAAACTTACGCGTCTTAGTACACACATAATCTACTGAAAACCTTACATTTACTCATCATAAGTATGATGCAAAATCGAGTTCTATTGACTCAACTCTTCCACAACAACATTTAATCTCTTACCAACTATCTGTTTGGATGAGGTATAATTGTGTTAGAATTTAGAAGTTTGAATTCTTACAATTGAGATCTACCACACAATCTAGAGCAAGAAGAAACAGTGACAGTCCTAAATGGCCTGCAGCCTCCTTCTTATAAGTGTGGTGCACTACACACCTATAAACAAGACTTTACTAGACACAACTTATAGACTCCCTAGGACAGAACTGCTCTGATACCACTTTTGTCACGACCCAAACCGAAGGGCCGCGACGGGCACTCGGTTCCTTACTCAAACGAGTACCAGCGTAACATATCTTTCTTATTATATTATCATGAGTAAATAACCCAGAAAACCCGTCATGAGATAACAAGAATAAAACATAAGGGAATACTCAACATATGAAGACCCAACATGATATAAAAACTTATATATGTGACATACAGGCCTATAAGGCCGACATGACCATTTGTAAACTCAAAACATAGGCCGATAAGGCCATAAAAGTATCCATACACCTGACATCTATCTACAAACCTCTAAGAGTATATAAAATCATTAAGGTCGGGACAGTGCCCCGCCATACCAATCAATACATATCCAAAGCATACTGACCAAATAGGCAACTCCGGAGCAAGTGGAGTGCACCAACACCTTTGCTAAGTTGATAGCCTACTAGGAGGACTGTCAACCTATAAATCAGGACCTGTGAGCATGAAACGCAGCATCCCTAGGCAAAAGGGATATTAGTACGAATAAAGTACCGAGTATGTAAGACAGGAAAGCATAAACAAGAACAGTAATGTAAAGAGAGATAGAGAAGATACAACCTGTAACATTTGAGTGCCTCTGGGGGCTACTGACATGAAATGCATAATACATATATATACATAAACTTTTGAAAACATACGCCTCTGTGGGCATCATCATCATCATATCGTACCCGACCTCAGAGAGGACTCGGTAAAATGTACCCGGCCATCATAAGGCTCGGTAGAATTGTACCCAGCTACGTGGAGCTCGGTAAACCCAACTGATCAGTGGTTGCACAATAGGTGTCATACTCGGCCGACTATAGTGCGACTTGGTAGAGTAAAATAGATACTATATATAAGGCATGCTAGACTCATGGAATCACGTGCTAAACTTTTTGGAGTGACTTAAGAACATAATGGACATCCATACCCTCAATATGAACCTCAGTAGGATTCAAGGATCATACACACTTGCTTAGAATAATTTTATAAAGAAAGAACAACATGGACAACCTTAGTTGCTAGGAGTAGATCCGTTATGAAATAGCGTACTCATTTAACTTTAGATCATACCAAAAGAAAGAAAGAAGTGTCTTAACATATCTTAAACCCGTTGAGTCCTTACTCCCTTCCAAGAAACTCTTCAAACAAGTCAACTCAATCTATCATAGTATAAGGAGATTCAAAATTAGTGCTGAGCAAAGGGTAAGTCTGTAACTTAAGCTAGTAGCTCATTTTCGTAAATTCGGGCAACATCTCCCTTGTAACAAGGGCCTCCTCCAATACCATATACCAACAACAACAACCAGAGAAATCCATCAACATATAAATATCAATAACAAGACACCATATAACACAACAAGTCACAACTACTTCACGACGATCGGCAAGCTCCGATTGGAATCCGTATAACCCATATCACCCCTTATAGACTTCTTACATTAACTTAACAACATCATTAACATTATAATGAATTAGTTCATCAATGATTCCACCATTATACCATATATTTATAACAAAGGAAATAATCTACAACTCCAACTATCTTCAATTAGAAACTTTATTCACTAGTTCATCTCTAGTCCAACCATTTAACTTAATCAACATCAAGATAACCTTAAGAACATGCAAGAACGCAATACACATACCTCCTATCATAGCTTCAAGTAGAAATCTAAGTTATATTTAGCTTACAACATCCCTCAGTGGAAATACAACACCATAGAAGTGACTTAAGCTAATCCAAGTATTATCATGTAGTTTATCATCCTAACAACTTAACCAACATAAAATTTAGCTTAAGCACAATTAGTAGGCTATTATACTCACTTTATCCAGAAGCAAAAACTTCAAATTTAAGCACAAAACAACCCACAACTATCCTTAATGACAACACAACCTCAAAGAGGTGTTATTCTTCACTTTTGATGTTGAAATATGATGTAATCCATTTGCAAGACTTGAAATAACCTAGGCTTGATATGAAAACTATTGGAGAGTATTTTACAAAACATAAACCACTTAAAACAACCTCCCACATGAGCTGGAACCACCCAGAAATCAGCAACAACAAGAAGAACAAGAAACTTACTAGCGCCACAAGATTCCCGACACTTGATTTGTGTTGTTTGTCCTTTGTTTGGATCTTGGATCATGAGAGAACCTTGAGAGAGTGTTTCTAGGGTTCTAAGGTATGAATATACTGAAAATAATGACTTAAAACGGGGTTGAGGCATCGTGTGGGTATATATATATCCATATGTCTTAAACCGCCTACGTGGGCCCCATAGAGAGCTGCTTGGCGCAGTCCCGCGATAATGGGAATATATCTCTAGTCCGATATCATATCGACAAACGGTTTAATGCGTTAGAAACTAGACTCAAAGGTATTCAATTTTATGTGTACATAATCCCTTGATTCCAAGTATATTGGGAGAAAAGTGCATCTACATTTGACCTAAATTTCAGCACATTATGAATGCAACTTGTGATGACCTTTGCCAACTTTTGTTCCACAACTCGCTTGACTTCGAAAAATAACACACGACTATCATACGACTAAAATAACTCATTACTTAACTTCCTGATCATATTAACCACCCTAGTCTCACCCCAAAAGTATATGTTATAACATTCAAACTTCTCGACTTTCGATGAAACTTATTTTCTTCAGTTCGTTTAGCGTCTAATCTCGTAACTGTTGCTACCTTCTATCATGTAGCCTGTACAATTCTGATTTTATATGTGCGCCTATGCAACGCTTCTCTCCTCCTTCCTCCAGCTCTTAGCCAATCTCTAGGCCTCACTTTGTGAACATATACAAAATTATATCAAGTTATCCCTCGGGGCATCATTAGCTTTACTACATCTAAGTAGGCTATACTATACCATATCTCTTACTTTGATTTATTGTTATTGAGGTATGCGACCAAACTCCAGGTTACTCTATCGTTGCTTATCATGTATGTATAAGTCTAAGTCCTTTAATGCTTCCTCGTTATTGTTTATCTTAAGAGTGACAGCCTGATCTCCTCTCATACTGTTGAATTTAAGATCTATCATCTACCGCTGATAACTTGACCTCTTATGTAACATTGTCGCTAAGGCTCATGATTCATCGGGGACATCTGGAGTAATTAAATTAATCCACCTAGGGGTGATGCTATACTTCCATAACCGTATTTTATAGCATCCCAATGTTACTCACCTTACATGGGTATTCCCGTACAATTCATGACATAGTCTTCAAGTCATTACTCAATCGAAGGCCCAAACATCATCATTTATCAATCACAATCACACCGCCATTCTACTACCAGGGAAGCATTCCATCTCTTCTAAATGCTACCAGTCTTAGACTTCGTTGAGTTCATTCAGGCTATACTGAGCTTTCTATGACTTAGACAAACCATCAGCTCTCTTGTTTTTCATGGGCTTAATCCCGAGGATTTATCCGTTCTGGTCACTTTCTCACTCGCCTTTTCTTATCCTTACTCATGTCTTCTAAAACCTTGTCGCTCTACCATACATTAGCTTGCGACCTACACATATCTATTTATACTACTCGCAACCTTCCGCCAACTTACTTGCACCATAGATTTCCTTGTGTTATTCTGGAATATCAAGCGAGACATCCCATCATCTCCAACTCTTCTTTACTCTCTTAACTAGACTTCTCAATACCTAGAAACTATAGGTTGGGAAGACATGCCACTGACGATGCCGCTATCATTCATGGATACTGAATTTTCACACTTCTAGCCTTCTATCCGAAGTACGGACTATCACAACCTTCTGCATTTAAGTATCTCGTATGTTGTTCAGCTTTAACATACTTAAAGTCTCGCATTATATCTCCTGTCTCTTTCATGACCTTCCTTCCATATAGGTATAATTCATATCCACAACTTGAACTTCTATTATAATACTTGGACCTTTTTAGATGATCGGTGAGAGCTTTATACTGACTTATTATGAGGTTGGTACCCTTCTAACTGGCTTTATCATAGAGTCATTATATAATGTGGTTGTTGTACTATCTCTATGACTTAATTATGATTTCTATAATATCCTGGGTCCAATAACTAGACTCCTGTTACATGGTTGATGTAACTCTTTAGTTTTTTCTTTCCTCTTTATCAACCTTTATATAGGCTTAAGCTATCTTCCGCTTTTGTCAATATATATGGTGTATGGATAATACTCCGAACTCTTAAGTGCGTTCATAACGTAACCAACTCTGAATCAGTGATCAAATAATTCCTTTCATTTCATCTTAGCTTTCTTTTAATGTAAGTTATTACTTTTCCTAGTCTTTTTGCCCCTTGTTGCGTCCATACTTAGCTTATCTTAGTGCCTACACATATTGGAATTCCATATAACTCATATGATCTTGAATATCACTTCTTATTTTACTCATCATTCATTAAATGTGGTAGGTGCCACTTTCTTATGGAGTGCATATAATTTTGTTGTGAGACTGTTGTTACATGACCATTTCCTCTTTAGGTCACTGTGCTTAGGTTGAAGCCTTCTTCCTTATTTCCTGAGCTAGTCTTTCATTGTAGTACTTAGGGAGGATCCTCTGATTCTTGCAAGGCTGCGAACTTACTACATCGTTTGTCCGACGGATTTTTTGATGTTCTTTCTTACTTGTAATTATCCTTACTTACTTACCTTCATGCCCTTAGGATCGTAAGGTTGCTTCTGAGCTGATATTTTTATTATCTTCCCAGTGGCACTCTATTTTATCTCTGTAACCCTCATACGGTACCTTTAGTACCCGAACTTCTATCTTAATATTTCTCAAGGTTACGATGTCATATCTGTGAGACTGAATGCCTCATATTGGAGTTTACTATGTTTATCTTGTATGATCTGTAGTATTTGAATAAGTGCAATTTCATCCTTTTCTTATTTTTGTCGCATTCTTTCTTTACCATTTCATAGTCACTAGAACCACTTAATTTTGACTTAATATCATGTCACTCCATATTCCCCTCTTTAGGGGAGTACTAAGAGTTGGAGCTACAACAATCTGCCTATACATGTTTTACCTCTTCATCTTTTCCTTCCCTCGATTATAGACTATGTAATACTGTCATTTCATTTTATTTTATTTTTTTTCCACCGTTGTCATCCATGTACCACATCTTACTCATAATACTTCATTAACTCTCTTCTTATTTCCTGCTAACATTTATGCCTATCACCTTATTCTGAAAACTTCAACAAGACATTCTTTTGCTTTTAGCTCCCCTAGCTCCATCCCCTAGATCTTCGGGTTGCCTAATATTCTAGCTCCACTAGGGACGAGAGCCATACTAAGGTAATATTTATCCCTTCTAAGCTTACAGCGCCTATGTTTGCAGTACTCATATCCAGATGTACTATTTTAGAGTGCACCATCTGGGCTTCTCACAAGAAGAATTATTACCACGTTTGTCATATCCTTCGAAATTGTCCGCTAACGCTAAAAATCCATCCAACATTTTGGGTTATTCTAACCCCAGCCAGATCCTGATATCCGCCCTTTTCTTAAACTACACCTGTTAGCCCCCATAGGGCATAACTAAGATGGGTGCGGCCAATTGTACATACCTTTGTTACTATTGAAGGTAACTCAAAATGCTCATATTTCTCTTCTTGAATTGTAGATAATGTTCATCTCTACTAACTAGGTACCTCGTATCTCTCTTCATCTAGATTCTTTACTTGTTAAAACTTGTACTTTCTAATTATTTCATTGCTTTTGACCTTAAGAATGGATAGGCATTCTTGCCTTAAAGTCCTTATCAAAAAACTTATACGTCTTAGTACATACATGACCTTCTGAATACCTCATATTTATTCATCATAAGCATGATGAAAAAATCGAGTTCCTCTGACACAACTCTTCCACAGCTATATCTTTTACCAACCATCTTTCTAGATGTAGACATTGTCATATTAGGAATAAGATAGAGTTTAGAAAATTGAGTTCTTACAACTAAGCTCTACCACAAGATCTAGAGTAAGAAGAAAGAGAGGCAGTCCTAAATATCATGTAGCCTCCTTCTTATAAGTGTGGTGCACGAAACACATAAACAAGACTCTATTAGACACAGCTTGTAGACTCCCTAGGACAGAACTGCTCTGATACCACTTTTGTCACTACCCAAACCTATGGGCCGCAATGAACACCCGGTACCTTACTCAACTGAGTACCAACATAACATATCTTTCTTATTGTACTTTTGTTGGAAAATGGGCCAAATAGGTCGTCATGGGCTAACCAGAATAAACATAAGTGAATACTCAATATATAATGACCCAACCTGATATAAGAATTTATACATGTAATATACGGGCCTATAAGGCCAACATGATCATTTATAAACTGAAAACATAGGCCGGCAAGGACATACAAACATTCGTATACATGACATCTGTCTACAAGCCTCTAAGAGTACACACTTAACATAAAGGTCGGGACAGGGCCCCGCCATACCAAACAATACGCATCTAAATCATACTGACCAAACATGCAACTCCGGAGCAAATGGAGCGCACCAACATCTTCCGCTGAGCTGATAGCCTACTCGGAGGACTCTCGACCTGTCTATTGCGACCTACATGCATGAAACGCAGTGTTCCCGAGCAAAAGAGACGTCAATACGAATAATGTACCGAGTATGTAAGGCATATAAATAAGTACATAAAAGATATGAAAGAAATATAGAGTAAATGACTTAACCTGTAAGTCTGGATAACTCTATCAATCATAAAATACTTATAGTGTCATGCATATGTGTATGAATGCCATGTCATGCATAGGTACATGTGTTCATAACATCATCAAGCCTCTAAGGGAATCTCATAATATCATCTTGGCCATTGTGGGCAAAATCATCAACGTATACCAGCTGATCAAGTGGTGCGTATATAACGCCGTAACCTTTTTCCATATCCCATAAATAATATATATATATATATATATATATATATATATATATATATATACGCATATATAATGCCATCTGATCATGGGTCAATGTAAATGAATGCGATGCATAAGAAGTGCGTCAATAAAATCTGTCGAAGTGTCATAAGACCATTATGACCCTGATTAATATCATGAAGTGAACTTTATCAACTTACATAGTTTCTGATACTCATGAACAGATGATAAAATAATATGACACATGGGGAATCAAAAACATAGGCATCTCTAGTATTTCTATGAATAGAGTCATTTATGGAAGTTGTGCATTTGCTCGTTTCGTTGTATCGTATGGATCATGCCAAAAAAAAAGAAGGGATGGCCTTAACATACTTGGAGTAAGGAAAAATCCATATGATATTCTTGGAAAAGGTTGCACCGTACTCCTTTAGAATCATAAAAGCTCACGTTGCTAAAGTGCTAAGAACTCTTATTAGAATTTTGTGTTTCAAGAAGTCTTGTTGAGATCTTGTTGGGTTGAAGCTACGTCCATTTTGAAATTACTTACTATATATAAGTGAGACTTGGAATGGATTTCAATAGTTGTAAATTATACTTTTTGTAGTCTTTTGCCTATACTTTATTCCTCCTGTTGCGTATATAGCGTCATCTGATCATGGGTCAATGTAAATGAATGCGATGCATAAGAAGTAAGTCAATAAAATCTTTCGGAGTGTCATAAGACCATTATGACCCTGATTAATATCATGAAGTGAACATTATCAACTTACATATTTTCTGATACTAATGAAGATGATAAAATAATAGGACACATGGGGAATCAAAAACATAGGCATCTCTAGTATTTCTATGAATAGAGTCATTTATGGAAGTTGTGCATTAGCTCGTTTCATTTGTATCGTATGGATCATGCCAAAAAAAAAGAAGGGATGGCCTTAACATACTTGGAGTAGGAAAAAATCCATATGATATTCTTAGAAAAGGTTGCACCGTACTCCTTTAGAATCGCAAAATCTCACGTTGCTAAAGTGCTAAGAACTCTTAGTAGAATTTTTGTGTTTCAAGAAGTCTTGTTGAGATCTTGTTGGGTTGAAGCTACGTCCATTTTGAAATTACTTACTATATATAAGTGAGACTTGGAATGGATTTCAGTAGTTGTAAATCATATTTTTTGTAGTCTTTTGCCTATACTTTATTCCTCCTATTGCGATACAACTTAGTGAATAAGTAATAGTTTGATTTTCTTTGTCGTGGAGATTACTGATGGAATCTAACATCCCTTATGAAATGTTTGTCACAGGGAGAAGATTATAAGATTACCTTTTTATTATTTTAAGGCCAAATAAAGCAAAAATGTAAATTTGCTAAGTAGGTGATTACACCTAATAGTCACTTGTGTATATCACCTTAGCTTGCCACCTTTCAATTTGACTTATGAGTCATTTAGGTTGAAGGGTGGGCTGCCACATAGTCAAATTTTAATCCTTATCTAATAATTTCATAATTAATTAGATAATATTCAACTATCCAATAATTAACCAATTGCTCACATAATTACGAATTATCTCAACTTACTTAAAATACTACTCACTTTTGACACACCTTATACTCCTTACTATCGTGGTCATGTGGTACCTTCTATGGTACTAGTCCATAAGTTCTGAGTATTATAGCTCGGGCCGTATTTTATCCCAAAATGACAAACTTTGACGAAATTCATTTTCTTCGATTTACTTACCCTCTCACCTTCACGAATTTGCTCATCACTTGTTTGAGATAGCATAATATTTATAATCTAAAAATAATCTCATTCCCGAACTTACGTCGATTAACTTACGATGAAACTTTAATGTACGAAAACATGGGATGTAACAGTCTCTTGAAGTGGAGGGGTAGTAACAGGCATCTCAGGTTCCTACTCTCCAACTGGAGCTACTTGTGGCTCCTCTTGTCACGACCCCGGTTCGCCCTCCGTAAATCGTCGTGACGGACCCTAATCTCTACGACTAGGTAAGCCTAAATGCGGAATATAAACCAGAATTTGCAGAAGAAAAGAAAACATCTTAAAACAGTAATAGAGTAATGAAACAACGTTTAAAAGTGTCGCTCGGCACACACAATATTTAACTCTCAAAACTAATACATATGCCTAAAACCCGGAAACTCATGAATCACAAGCTACGAATATAATAAAAATGCTCCAACTCCGGAATGTCTATATCAAAAGAAAAATAGAAGGGCTATCACTAAAAGATAGAGTGGAGAGAGACTCCTCGATCTGCGAACGCGGCAGATATACCTCGAAGTTTCCAAATGGATCGCCTCGCCTCAAGGATGGTAGGTCTAAATAGAGGTACCTGGATCTGCACATGAAAAACATGCACAGAAAGGGCATGAGTACACTACAACGGTACTTAGTAAGTGCCAAGCCTAACCTCGGTCGGGTAGTGACGAGGAAGGTCAGGGCCCTACTGAGATTAAATAAAATATAAAGTTCGACAGTGAAGAACAGAACAGTATAATTAAGACAATAGTAAAAGTAACACGGATATAAATGACAGCAACAACTACTACAGAGGCAAAGTAAACACAGAAGGAAAATACATCTCAGCACAAAGATAACAATTAGGGATCTCTCAGGATATCGTCCTGTAGTCCCAAATGTAAATATCTAGTGGATCTCCTGGGATACCGTCCCGTAGTCCAACCCATAATGCAAGGAGGTCTCCCGGAATACCGATCCGTAGCCTCAAATGTAAATACTCAGTACAAGAGGAATCTACAGGGTGCAGTCCCGTAGTTACAATGTAAAAGTGCAGGGGGATCTCCCGGAATATCGTTCCGTTGTCCAAAGTAAACATACAGGGGGGTCTTCCGGGAACCGTCCATTAGTCCCAAAGTAAAACAGACAACAACAACACAAGGAATATTCAATAAGCTTAGTTTCCTACCAAGTAAAACCGATAATTTTAGCCTAACATGCTTCACATAATGCAATTAAGGCAGTTTAAGCAATTAAGCAATTAAGTCAACTAAACATGCTCTTCTAAGCTAACAACAGGCTAAATTTGCAAATAGTATAAAACAGGAAAAAGGAACACAATTGAAATTACTTAAAGAAAGCCAATTTTTCAACAATTAGCTCAAGTACGCACTCGTCACCTCACGTACAAGGCATTCCAATTATCAAATATACCAAATCCTAAGGGGAAGGTCCCCCACACAAGGTTAGGCAAGCCACGTACCTCGAACAAGCTCAATTCAATCCGAATCCATGCTCTTGCCACGAGTACTCGACTCCAAATGGCCTAAATCTATTCAATTTAATTGCATAATGTAAATAACACTTCAAGTAACTGATTCTACAATTAAATTTTAAGCTAATACGCGAAATTAGGTAAAATGACCAAAACGCCCTTCGGGCCCATGTCTCAGAATCGAGTAAGATTTATATTTTCAGAATCCTCATACTCCTACGGAGTTCATGCATACCAAAATTATCCAAATATAAGGTCAAATTCCCAATCATCTAGGAACTTTCTTCCAACTTTTCCCCAATTTTCATCTCCAATCCGAAATTAAATGATAAAACTAACTATAGATTGATGGAAAATAACTAGGAAAGGTTAAAGAACCGTTACCCAATAATCTCCTCTTCAATTTCCTCTCAAAATCGCCCTCTCCCGAGCTCCAAATCGAATTTTCAACTTTTGAAACTAAACCCTCGAAATTTCATATTTCTGCCCAGTTGTTTTCGTATCTACGGTCCCGCATTTGCGGAACAATGGTAGCATCTGTGACTTTTCACTTAAGGCCCAGATTCTGCATCTGCGACTCCCTATCCGCAGATGCGATACCGCTCCTGCGGATATTCCACCACTTCTACGGTTCCTGTTGAACTCTCCAAATCCCGCTTCTGCAATTGGTCCGCCACTTCTACGGCTTTGCACCTGCGGAACCTAAACCGCATGTGCTGTTATGACTGATATCAGCTGAAGCTGCAACCTCCAAACTCCAAAAATCCTTCCGTCAACCTTCCGAAATCATCTCGAGGCCCCCCGAAACCTCAACCAAACATCAACCAGTCTAATACCACTTTTCAAACTTATACCAATCCTTAAAACACCTAAAACAACATCGAAACGACGAGTCAACCACAGATTCAAGCCTAAAAATCCCAAAACTCTTACAATACGATTTCGATCAAAAAGACTATCAAACCTCGTCCGAATGACTTGAAATTTTTCACACACGTCAAATTCAACCCTATGGAGCTACTCCAACTTCCGAAATTCCATGTCGACCCTCGGTTCAAAATTTCACTATCGGACCGGAAACTTCAAAAATTCAACTTTCGGCATTTCAAGCCTAAATTCGCTACGGACCTCCAAAACACAATCCGATGACGCCCCTAATCCTGAAATAACCTAACGGAGCTAACGGAACCATCGAATTTCTATTCCGAGGCCTTCTTCACACTGTTCTGACTACGATCAATTTCCCAACACTTAAGCTCTCATTTAGGGACTAAGTGTCCCAAAACTCTCTTAAACTCAAAACCAAACATCCCGACAAATCAAAACAGCAAAAATAAACATGAGGAAAGTAGTTAATAGGGGATCGGGGCGTAAATTCTTAAAACGACCGACCGATTCGTTACATCCACCCACACTTAAACATTTGTTTTTCCTCGAACGAACATAGAGAGACATACCTGTCGTAGTAAAAAGATGAGGGTAACTGCTGCGCATATCCTGCTCGGTTTCCCAGGTTGCCTCCTCGATTGGTTGACCCCGCCACTAAACCTTCACTGATGCAATGTTCTTTGACCTCAGCTTTCTAACCTGACTGTCCAATATCGCCACTGGCTCCTCAACATAAGATTGATCCTTGTCCAACTGGACTGAACTGAAATCCAAAACGTGCGAAAGATCATCATGATACCTCCAGAGCATCGACACATGAAATACCGGATGAACTCCTGCCAAGTTGGGAGGTAAGGCAAGCTCATAAGCAACCTCCCCAACACGCCTCAATATCTCAAAAGGCCCAATAAACCTCGGACTCAGCTTCCCTTTCTTCCCAAACCTCATAACGCCCTTCATAGGCAAAACCCGAAGTAGAACCCGCTCTCCAATCATGTAGGAAATATCACGAACCTTTCGGTCCATGTAACTCTTCTGTCTGGACTGGGCTGTACGGAGTCCATCCTGAATCACCTTGACCTTATCCAAAGCATCCTCAACCAAGTCTTTGCCCAATAATCTAGCCTCACCCGGCTCAAACCAACCCATCGGGGATCTACACCGCTTACCATATAAAGCCTCATACGGCGCCATCTGAATGCTGGACTGGTAGCTGTTGTTGTAAGAAAACTCTGCCAGGGGTAGGAACTGATCCCACAATCTTCCAAACTCAATCACACATGCACGAAGCATATCCTCAACAATCTGAATAGTGCGCTCGGACTGTCCGTCCGTCTGAGGATGAAATGCTGCACTCAACTCCACCCGAGTACCCAACTCATGTTGAATGGCCCTCCAGAACCGTGATGTGAACTGAGTACCTCTATCTGAAATGATGGAAACTAGAATACCATGCAGACGAACAACCTCCCGGATATAAATCTTCGCCAACCGCTCCGAAGAATAAGTAGTACACATAAGAATAAAGTGCGCGGACTTGGTCAACCGATCCACAATCACCCAAATGGCATCGAACTTCTTCACATTCCGAGGAGTCCAACTACAAAATCCATGGTGATCCTCTCCCACTTCAACTCCGGAATCTCTATCTGCTGAAGCAACCCACCCGGTTTTTGGTGCTCATACTTCACCTGCTGACAGTTGAGGCACCGAGCTACAAATCCAACTATATCTTTCTTCAGCTGCCTCTACCAATAGTGCTGCCTCAAATCCTGATACATCTTCACGGCACCAGGATGAATGGAATACCGCGAACTATGGGCCTCCTCTAGAATCAACTCCCGACGACCATCAACATTGGTTACACAAATCCGACCCTGCATCCTCAATACCCCGTCATCACCAATAGTCACATCTCTGGCATCACAATGCTGAAACTTGTCCTTGAGTACAAGCAAGTGAAAGTCATCATACTGATGCTCCCTGATACGATCAAATAGGGAAGACCGAGAAATCACGTAAGCTAGAACCCGACTGGGCTCCGAAAGATCCAATCTCACAAATTGGTTGGCTAAGGCCTGAACATCCATCGCAATGGGCCTCTCCGATGCTGGTAAATATGACAAATTTCCCAAACTCTCTGCCCGGTGACTCAAGGCATCAACCACCATATTGGCCTTGCCCGGGTGATACAAAATAATGATATCATAGTCCTTCAGTAACTCTAACCATCTCCTCTGGCACAAATTAAGATCCTTTTTCTTGAACAGGTGCTGCAAGCTCCGATGATCCATATAAATCTCGCAAGGCACAGCTGACAAATAATGACGTCAGATCTTCAAGGCGTGAACAATAGCAGCTAACTCAAGATCATGGACAGGATAATTCTTCTCATGTTTCTTCAACTGTCTGGACACGTATGCAATCACTCTACCGTCCTGCATCAAAACTGCTTCAAGGCCAATCTTCGAGGCATCACAATAGACAATATAAGAACCCGAACCTGTAGGCAATATAAAAACTGGGGTTGTAGTAAAAGTTGTCTTGAGCTTCTGAAAGCTCACCTCACACTCTTCTGTCCACTAGACTGGAGCACCCTTCTAGGTCAGCCTGGTCATAGGTGCTGCAATAGTTGGAAATCCCTCAACAAACCGACGGTAATAACCCGCCAAGCCAAGAAAACTGCGGATCTCTGTAGCTGAGGATGGTCCGGGCCAACTCTGCACTGCCTCTACTTTCTTCAGATCCACCCGTATACACTCACACGATACCATGTGACCCAAGAACAGAATCCAACCAAAACTCACATTTCGAGAACTTTGCATATAACTTCTTTTCCCTCAAAATCTGAAGCACTGTCCTCAGGTGTAGCTCATGATCTTCTTGACTCCGGGAGTATACAAGAATATCATCAATAAAGACAATGATGAACGAGTCAAGATATGGCTCGAACACACTGTGCATCAAATGCATAAAGGTTGCTGGGGCATTGGTCGGCCCAAATGACATAATAAGGAACTCGTAATGACCATACCGAATCCTGAAGGTAGTCTTCGAGATATCTGGCTCCCGAATCTTCAACTGATGGTAACCTGAGCGCAAATCAATCTTAGAAAACACATGTGCGCCCTAAAGCTGGTCAAACAGATCATCAATACGAGGCAAAGGATAATAGTTCTTCACTGTAACTTTGTTCAACTGACGATAATCAATACACATAAGCATAGAACCATCCTTTTTCTTCACAAACAAGACAGGAGCACCCTAAGGCGATACACTGGGACGAATAAAACCCTTATCAAGCAATTCCTGTAGCTGATCCTTCAACGCCTTTAACTCAGGAGTAGCCATATGATACGGAGGGATAGAAATGGGCTGAGTGCCCAGCAACAGATCAACGCCAAAATCAATATCTCTATTAGGCGGCATGCCCGGAAGATCAGCCGAAAACACATCGGGAAAATCCCATACTACTGGAACTGAATCCACTGAAGGGGTATCAATACTGACATCTCTCATATAAGCTAGATACGCGTCACACCCCTTCTCAACCATATGCTGAGCTTTAAAAAAAGAAATGACTCTAATGGGAGTATGATCTAAAGTACCCCTCCACTCAACACGCGGTACACCTGGCATATCCAGTGTCACGGTTTTGGCATGACCATCAAGAATAGCACAATGGGGCAACAACCAGTCCATGCCTAAGATAACATCAAAATCAACCATGATGAGTAACAATAAATCGACTTTGGTCTCAAAACCACTAAGAGCAACCAAACACGACTGATAAACGCGGTCCACAACAAGAGAATCTCCCACAGGAGTAGAAACATAAACAGGGGAACTCAAAGAATCTTGAGGTATACCCAAATGCGGAGCAAAATAAGAAGACACATAAGAATAAGTGGAGCTTGGATCGAATAGAACCGACACATCTCTGTAACAAACCAGTATAATACCTGTGATGAAAAAATCAGAGGCAACAGCCTCGGTACTAGCAGGAAGGGAATAGTATCTGTCCTGGCCTCCCCCTCTAAGGTGACCTCTACCTCCCCGACCTCCACCTCTAGCTAGCTGAGTAGATGGGGTAGCAACTAGCGCTGTGATTATAGCCTGAGAACTCTACGGGGCACGCTGTGGCTGAGAAGTCTATGGAGGTGCACCCCTTCTAAGTCTGGGGCAATCCCTCACCATATAGAGGGTATCACCACACTCAAAACAAGCTCTGGGAGGATGCGGTGGCTGTGACTAGTTCGGGTCAGGTCTGCTGGACTGACCACTGAAAGCACCCCGCGCAGGAGGCGTACTAGATACTGGCGGTGCATAATAAGGCTCCTAGGGCCTAGGAGGAGCTGGAATACCACTGGCTTCTAGAAGTGCTGAATGAATGGGGTGACTTATATAACCCCTACCATGATGACCTGCAGTTGGGGCACGGGTACCATAATAATGGCCCGACTCTCGAGACCTCTTGGCCTCCCTCTCCTATCTCTCCCTAGCATGCATACCCTCGATCCTCCTAGCAATGCTCACCACCTGCTAATAGGAAATATCCATCTCCAACTCACGAGCCACGCTATACTTAATACTGGGAATAATCCCCTCAATAAACGGGTGAACCCTTTCGCGAACAGTAGAAACCAGAGCTGGGTCATGTCTAGCCAAGCTAGTGTAACAGACAGCATACTCTAAGACCGTCATAGCACCCTAGCGCAAATGCTCAAACTCTGTGCGCCATGCGTCCCCGAGGCTCTGAGGAACAAACTCTCTCAGGAACAGATCAGGAAACTGGGTCCAAGTTAGTGAAGTAGCCTCGTCTGGACTGTCTTACTCATAGGTGCGCCACCACTCATAGGCGGCTCCTCAAAGCTGGAAGGCAGTGAAAGAAACCCCTACTCGATCCTCATATACCCATAGTGCGGAGAATGCGGTGACACTCCTCCAGCAATCCCAAAGCATCATCTGATGCTAATCTACTGAACACCGGAGGGTCATATTTCTTGAACCTCTCAAGTCTCCGCTACTCATCCTCTGAAGTCGCTGCCCTGTCCTCGAGATGAACTGGCACTGCAGGTGGTACAGGAATAATCTCTAGGACCGGATCAACATGCACTCACTGCTCAAGAATGCGGGTGGCAGGATTTTGTGCCCCTCCCCCGGCCTGGGATGTGGCTGCAGCAAGGAGAAGCAACACTGCCTGAGCCAAAGTGGTGTACATGCTCATGAACTGCGCTAGAGTCTCCTAAAGTGCTGGAGTAGTTGTAGTATTAGGCGTGTCAAGTGCCTGGACTCCGGCTGGAACTGCTGCTGGTACCTCGGTGGCAACTCGCACGGGTGCTCTAGCTGCACCACGTGCGCGTCCTCGGCCTCTACCCCAGCCACGGCCTCTAACGGCTACAGTAGGGGATGCGGGTTCTTGATCATCTCGGGTAGCACGTGTCCTCACCATTTGTGAGAGAATAGAAGACAAAAGTTTAGAATTGTGATGTCAAAATATCGCACGACAAGGAAATCAAATGAAGTGGAATTTTTCCTAACAGTTACATAGCCTCTCGTAGATAAGCACAGACGTCTCCGTACCGATTAGTGAGACTGTAATAAACCAGCTTGTGATCCATGACTCCTATAAACCTAGAGCTCTGATACCAACTTGTCACGACCCCAGTTCGCCCTCGGTTAACCATCGTGATGGCACCTAATCCCTATGACTAGGTAAGCCTAAATGCAGAATATAAACTAGAATTTGCGAAAGAAAAGAAAACATTTTAAACAGTAATAGAGTAATGAAACAGCATTTAAAAGTGTCGTTCGGCATGCACAATATTTAACTCTCAAAACTAATACATATGCCGAAAACCCGAAAACCCATTAATCACAAGCTACGAATATAATAAAAATGCTCTAACTCTGGAATGTCTACATCAACAGAAAAATAGAAGGGCTATCACTAAAAGATAGAGTGGAGAGAGACTCCTCGGTCTGCGGACGTGGCAGATATACCTCGAAGTCTTCGAATGGATCGCCTCGCCTCAAGGATGGTAGATCTGAGTAGAGGTACCTGGATATGCACATGAAAAACATGCGCAGAAAGGGCATGAGTACACCACAGCGGTACTCAGTAAGTGCCAAGCCTAACCTCGGTCGGGTAGTGACGAGGAAGGTCAAGGCCCTACTGAGATTAAATAAAATATAAAGTTCGACAGTGAAGAACGAACAGTATAATTAGGACAACAGTAAAAGTAACACGGATATAAAGGACAACAACAACTACTATAGAGGCAAAGTAAAAACAGAAGGAAAATACATCTCAGCACAAATATAATAACCGGGGATCTCCCAGGAGACCGTCCTGTAGTCCCAAATGTAAATATCCAGTGGATCTCCCGGGATACCATCCCGTAGTCCAACCCATAATGCAAGGAGATCTCCCGGAATACCGATCCGTAGCCTCAAATGTAAATACTCAGTACAGGGGGAATCTACCGGGTGCAGTCTCGTAGTTCCAATGTAAAAGTACATGGGGATCTCCCGGAATATCGTTCCATAGTCCCAAAGTAAACATACAGGGGGATCTCCCAGAACACCGTCCCGTAATCCCAAAGTAAAACAGACAACATCAACGCAAGGAATTTCAATAAGCTCAGTTTTGTACCAAGTAAAATAGGTAATTTTAGCGTAACATGTTTCACATAATGCAATTAAGGCAGTTTAAGCAAATAAGCAATTAAGCCAACTAAACATGCTCTTCTAAGCTAACAATAGGCTAGATTTGCAAGTAGTATAAAACAGGAAAAAGGAACACAATTGAAATTACTTAAAGAAAGCTGGATTTTCAACAATTAGCTCAAGTACGCACTCGTCACGTCACGTACAAGGCATTTCAATTATCAAATATACCAAATCCTAAGGGGAAGGTCCCCCACACAAGGTTAGGCAAGCCACTTACCTCGAACCAGCTCAATTCAATTCGAAACCATGCTCTTGCCACGAGTACTCGACTCCAAATGGCCCAAATCTATTCAATTTAATTGCATAATGTAAATAACACTTCAAGTAACTGATTCTACAATTAAAGTCGAAGCTAATACGCGAAATTAGGTAAAATGACCAAAATGTCCCTTGAGCCCACGTCTTAGAATCGGGTAAGATTTATATTTTCAGAATCCTCATACTCTTACGGAGTTCATGCATACCAAAATTATCCAAAACTAAGGTCAAATTCCCAATCAAAAGTCAAATTTTATGTCTAGGAACTTTCTTCCAAGTTTTCCCCAATTTTCATCTCCAATCCGAAATTAAATAATGAAACTAGCTATAGATTGATGGAAAATAACTAGGAAGGGTTAAAGAATCGTTACCCAATAATCTCCTCTTCAATTTCCTCTAAAAAACGCCCTCTCCGGAGCTCCAAATCGAATTTCCAACTTTTAAAACTAAACCTTCGAAATTTCATATTTCTGCCCAGTTGTTTTCGCATCTACGGTCCCGCATTTGCGGAACAATGGTAGCATCTGTGACTTTTCACTTAAGGCCCAGATTCTGCATCTGCGACTCCCTATCCGCAGATGCCGTACCGCTCCTGCGGACGCTTATGCGGTTCCTGTTGAACTCTCCAAAACCCGCTTCTGTGATTGGTCCGCCACTTCTACGGCTTTGCACTTGCGGAACCTAAACCGCATGTGCGGTTATGACTGATATTAGCTGAAGCTGCAACCTCCAAACTCCAAAAATCCTTCCGTCAACCTTCCAAAATCATCTCGAGGCCCCCCGGAACCTCAACCAAACATCAACAAGTCTAATACCACTTTCCAAACTTATACCAATCCTTAAAACACCTAAAACAACATCAAAACGACGAATCAACCACAGATTCAAGCCTAAAAATCCCAAAACTCTTAAAATACGCTTTCGATAAAAAAGTCTATCAAACCTCGTCCGAATGACCTGAAATTTTTCACACACGTCACATTTAACTCTACAGAGCTACTCCAACTTCCAGAATTCCATTTAGACCCTCGGATCAAAATCTCACTATCGGACCGAAAACTTCAAAAATTCAACTTTCGGCATTTCAACCCTAAATTAGCTACGGACCTCCAAAACACAATCCGATCATGCCCCTAAGCCCAAAATCACCTAACGGAGCTAACGGAACCATCGGATTTCCATTACGAGGCCGTCTTTACACTGTTCTGACTACAGTCAACTTCTCAACGCTTAAGCTCTCATTTAGGGACTAAGTGTCCCAAAACTTTCCGAAACTCAAAACCGAACATCTCGGCAAATCAAAATAGTAGAAATAAATATAGGCAAAGCAGTTAATAGAGGATCGGGGCGTAAATTCTTAAAATGACTAGCCGGGTCGTTACACCTCTATAGCAGCTCGGGCAGGTGCTCTGGTTGCACCACGTGCCCGTCCTCGACCCTAGTCTCTTGCGGCTTTAGGAGGGGGCGCAGGTGTATGATCATCAGATCCAGCTGTGCGTGTCCTCACCATCTGGTAAAGTATAGAATGACAAAGATTTAGAATTTTGAAGTCAACAAATTCGCATGATAAAAAATCTAAGAAGTGAAACTTTTCCTAACAGTTTTATAGCCTCCCGAAGATAAGTACAGACGTCTCCGTACTGATCCGCGAGACTCTTATAAAATTGCTTGTGACTCATAACACCTATGAACCTAAAGCTCTGATACCAACTTGTCACAACCCCAATTTTCCTCTATAGGATGTCGTGACGGCACCTAGTCTATAAGACTAGGTAAGCCTATCAAACATGCAGAAATAACTGAAATAATAATTAAAGCCTCAAAACTCAACAACTAATATAAGAAAAATCTCCACAACTTAGTATCTATACAATAGCCCAAAACCCGGTGAAATGCAAGTCACAAGCTCTATGAAGTGATACTGAATATCTCTATACAATAGTGTCTAAGTAAGGATAAGGAAGTAAAATAATCCAAGTTGAGGGGGACTCCGAGGCCTACAGACGCTGGCAGGTATACCTTGAAGTCTCCACGCACGGACTCAACTCACTGACGCCTAGTTTGGTAGGAGGTACCTCGATCTGCACAAAAAGATATGCAGAAGCGTAGCATGAGTACACCACAACTGTACCAAGTAAGTGTCAAGCCTAACCTCGGTAGAGTAGTGATGAGGTCAGGTTAAGGCCCTTTTGGAATAAGTAAAAGACCGAACAAGTGTAAGGCGGTGTAACAATGACAATTATGAAATTGAAACAACAAATAGCATATCAAGGTTAGCTACTAGGAAATAAAGCAACTAGTGCAACACGGAGAAAATAATTAATAATATGCTAAGGAAACAAAACCAAAGACAAGTGCAAAAATGGAGAAATGCCAACGAGTGTTACTACCGAGGTACTACCTCGTAGTCTCAAATCACAAGAATAAATCACAATCTTTCCTTATATCACCGCGGGAGCCTTTACATTTAATTTTGAAAATCATTTTCCTGAAATAGCATCCCGTGTTTTAGCCCACCTTATCACACCGCGTAACTTCTAGTAGTTCCCCAACTAGCCACGTGTATCAAGCCCACCTTATCTCACCGCATGCGTTTCAACCCCAAAACTTTGTGTCACCGCATGCGTATCAATATCACAACATATCACAAATCGCACCTCAAGTGCCCAATATCACAACTTTCTAGAGAAACCAAATAATAATAGTATTTTCACAATAAAGAGCTTATGGCTCAACCATAATGTACACAAGAGTCTCAATAATAACAACTAGAATGAACAACTCAATAGAGTGGTATTTAAAAACTTAACACTTTGCCTCAATGTGAATCGCGACCTCTATATCTCAATACCAATTTCAACGACAAGATATTCTATGATTTAACAACTTCAAGTAAAGAGTCAATGATTAAATAATGAATACGGTATAAAGTAAGCAAGAACTTCAATTAAACATGTAAGGCAATTAGCATGTAAGAGAATAAGACAAGTAGACATGTGAAAATAGACTAGAAATGATGACTATAACATGTGAAGGCAACTCAATAACGGCATAAAAGGAATCTATATAGCTAAAATTGGAAATTCCCACATTTATCCCATGTACACACTCGTCACCTTGCATACACGGCTTTCACATATCACAATTATCACAACCAACACAAATCCTAAGGGGAAATTCCTCCACACAAGGTTAGGCAAGTCACGTACCTCAAATCACGCTAACTCAATCTACTAGAAGGTCGTTCCTTCGATTATAATCTTTGCAAAGAATTAAAAAGTCAACTCAAAGAGTCAACCTATGCACGCATCTCAGAATCCGACCAAAATTACAAAATCTGAACACTCATTCTATAACGAGTCCAACCATACAAGAATTACTCAAATCCGACCTCAAATCGCCTTTCAAATCCCCAAATTTTAGCCTAAGGAGTTTCACAAATTTTTACCTAAATTTCCAACTCAAATCACTAATTAGATGATAAAAATAACAATAGATTCGTGTAATTTAACCAAAACCGAGTTAGGAATTCTTACCTCAATAATATCTCCAAAAATCTCCCGAATATTCGCCTCACAAATAGCTCTTTAAGTCAAAATGTGGATTATGAAACAAACCCTCAAAAATTTCCATTTTCTGCCTAGCAAAAGCGCTTCTGCGAGCCTTTCGTCGCATCTGTGATGCCGCACCTGCGGAAAAACTATAGCAGGTGCGGATTCCAATTAACCTCAGGGGATTCCTCTTCTGCAGATAAAATCTCTCACCTGCGAGTGAGCTCCTATGGAAACTCTCTGCTTCTGTGATGACCGACCAAGCTTGCCCCATTTTGCATCTGCAACCACTTCACCGCACTTGCGGACTCGCAGATGCAGAAACCTCCTCGCACCTGCGATCCCAGCTGGGCAAAGCCAGCTTTGCTTCTGTGTCCCACTACTCGCTTTGGCGTTTCCTCACCTGCGGCTAATCCCTTCGCAGGTGCGATGACACCAGATGGCTGGAACTTCAGCAATAGCACATCCAAAATTGATCCAAATTCAATCTGTTTCACACCAGGGGCCCAAGGGACCCCATCCAAATATACCAATAAGTTCCAAAACACATAGCGGACCTACTTGAGGGCAAAAATCACATCAAATAACTTCATTTCTATGAATCGCAACCCAAATTCAAGCCTATGAAACTATGAAATTCTAAATTCCGAAACCAATGCCGATTCATACCGAAACAACTCCAATTGACTTCAAATTTTGCACACAAGTCATAAATGACATGAAGGGCCTATTCCAACTTCTAGAATTGGATTTCGACCCCGATATCAATAAATTCAACTCTCGATCAAACTTTCCAACCTTCCAAACATTAAATTCTCTAACTTTCTCCAATAAACGCAGATACGACCTACGGACCTCCAAATCAACATTCGGACATGCTCCTAAGATCAAAATCACCATACAGAGCTATTGAAACCATCAAAATGCAATTTCGGGGTCGTATATAAAAAGTCAAACTATAGTCAACTCTTTTAACTTTAATCTCCAACTTAGGGACTGTGTATCCCATTTCACTCCGGAACCAAAACCAAACACCCCCGACAAATCACATAATCATGATACAACATAAATGAGTCAATAAATAGGGGTTTGGGGCTAAAATATTCAAAACAACAGGCCATATCGTTACACACCACTAGTAACAAGATTCAACCATGAAATTTGTTAGATTCTTCCAAATCCTCAAAGAACACAAAAATGGAGATTTTTAAGATTTGTCTTCAAGAGGTAATCCCACTGCTAAATTTTCATCTATTGTGTATAAATAAGTATATATATGGTGATTTGGAGTAAAAATCATGGTTAAGTTGAGTTGGGAGATGAACCCTAGAAATGGTATTATGAATAAGATTGACTAGTGGGTAGAGACGATGAATAGTGTCGATTTGATGAAAATGAGTTAAATGATATCTTTATAATCTTGGGAGCAATTCAATTATTTAATAACGTATTGTTGTGTATGCAATCATAGATTTATAGTTAAAAACTCAAGAACCAACTTCTATGGTGGGAAAATTGATTTTTACTAGACTTGTAAAGTTGCACCTAAGTGTTGAACACTTAGTTGATTTAGTTGGTATTATCGTAACATGTCATTGATGAATATGAGTTGTTATGTAGATATTGGATCGTTGGTGACGTTTCAGAGTCCTCAATGAATTGGAGCCTTATTGTACTCTTTTGGAGCTTGGCCTTAAGGTAAGTTGATTAAAACTTACTCTACTTGAGAGATTTTCTCTAAACGCATGTATTGACTTGATACATGAAATTGTTCATAAATATGCATACGCACTCATTGGGATAAGAGGGAAAGGATGTTACCATGGTATTTGAGTCATGTTTCATATAAAATGGTGTCATGTTGTTTGGTAAAATCTTGTTTTCAAAAACGTGTTAGCAAATGACACTTGAGGGAAATTTTATAAGTTTTATTAAATACTTATGCTGATGATAAAGAGATTAAACGTTTGAGTTCTATTGTTACCTTTGTTTTATAAAATAAGAAATGTAATATTTCTGAAATCTTTATATTTTGAAGTAGCACTTTCTAAATATTTAAGGAATGAAATCTCATTTTGTTAATTACTTAATGTGAAATGAGGAAGTTTTTTTTGATTTTATTCAAGTGATTTGGATTGACTATGAATGTCGTGATTTGATAAAATAGATACTTTGAGGCTATTAAGCTATGAATCTATTTTTGGAGTATCAAATATTTTGGGAGTTACTTGTGTTCACCGAGATTGGCTTTGGATTTATCCTATTCATCGTCATGAAACTACATGTATCGGTATAGGCGTAGACGGACACAATAGACTACGGCAGAGTATCCTCTTTGAGAGGTACTATTTTGTACTATTAATAGCATGGTTGAGTCGATCGTATGGCATTAGGATGAGACGACTTGAGCAAGTAGGGTATATGATACTTTCCACTAGGTAAATAATCTAGTTGACCTTCTTCTGTTGCTGATGGTATAGTACTCGCGGTGAAAGGTAAAAGATAATTTTGTTATGTATAGGCCTAAGGAGCCGAAAGTATTTTTAATGACTTAATAAAGTTGAAATGGCTTTGCATGATTTTATTAGAATCATGGGTTGATTTAAATATTTTCATTATTTGTATCATGATTTATATTTTACTAGTCTTTTTATTTGAAATGCTAAAGCGTATGAACTTGTGTAATGGTTTATCGCTTCATAAACAATGTTGGTTTCATATGTTTTGTAAAGCCTTATCCTAGGAACTGGAGTTAGAGAGATTCTATGACACTTATTGAGTACCATGGTGGTGTACTCAGCCCTCAAGGGCCCTTCTCTAGGGTCCCTCTGTAATGACCTGGCCGGTTATTTCGAGAGTTGTAGTCTCGTTCCCCCATTCACTGTTCCTTTTGTGTTCTACAGTTGTTATATGACTTGTCAGGTTAGTTGGTTCGGGTCCGGAGAGATTTCAGAGTGAATTAAGACACTTAGTCTCTTAATTGAAAGCTTAAGTTGGAAAAGTTGACAATATGTTAACTTATGTGTAAACGACCTCGGATTTAAATTTTGATGGTTCCATTAGCTCCGTTAGGCGATTTTGCACTTAGGAGCGTGTCTGGATTGTGATTTGGAGGTGCGTAGTAGAATTAGGCTTGAAATGGCAAAAGTTAGAATTTTGGAAAGTTTGACCGAAGTGGACTTTTTGATATCGGGGTCGGATTGGATTTTCGGAAGTTGGAGTAGGTTTGTGGTGTCATTTGTGATTTGTTTGCAAAGTTTGAGGTCAATCGGACGTGATTTGCTAGGTTTCGGCGTCGTTTGTAGAATTTGGGAATTTCAATGTTCATTAGGCTTAAATCCATATGTAATTCGTGTTTTTGATATTATTTGAGGTGATCTGAGGGTTCGATTAAGTTCGTATCATGTTTTAGGATTGGTTGGTATGTCTGGTTGAGGTCTTGGGAGTGTCGAGTGAATTTCGGATGGTTAACCGATTGGAAATGGTCTCTTAAGATTGCTGAAGTCTGCTGATGTTCTGTGTTCTGGTTTTCTTCTATGCGATCGCGAGGATGGGTCCGCAATCGCGAAGGGTCTTTGAGGGCTATTGATTTTTCCTCTACGCGTTCGCAAAGTGAGGGACGCGATCATGAAAGTTGAGAAGCTTGTGCTTCGTAAACGCGTACAGTGGATCGTGTTTGCGTACAAGGAAGTGAGGCAACTGGGGAGGCACGCAGTGTTCTTCGTGCTCGTGAGTTGTGGATCGTGATCGCATAAGCTTGAAAAGGTGGTTCTCTGCATTCGCAACTGGGATCATGCTATCACGAAAGAGGATTTTGTGACCTTGGCAGAATGGTTCTACGCAAACGTGGTTGTTGTTCTGCGATCGCAAAAGCTAATAGCTGGGCAGCAGTGATAAATTTCAAAAACGAGAACCGATTTTTCGTATTTTGAGCTAAAGACCTCGGATTTGGGAGATTCTTGAAGGGATTTTCAAGTTGGGGGGGGGGGATGAGGAAGAGTTCTTGGATTAGATTTTTGAGGTTTTGAATGGGATTTTATTATCGTATTTTAGTAAATTTGGTATGGTTAGACTCATGACTGAATTGGCTTTTGGGTTTTGTGACTTTTGTCGGATTTCGAGACGTGGGCCCGGGGGCTAGGTTTGAGCCAATTTTAGATTTTGGCTTATAAATTCTTATTTTTCTTGTGGAATTGATTCCTTTAGCCTATATTAATTGTATTGTACTGCTTATGGCTAGGTTCGGGATGTTTGGAGACTGATTTGAGAGGCAAAGGCATGTTGGAGTAAAGTTTTGCCAAGATTGAAGTAAGTAACACTTTCAAACTTGATTCTGAGGGTTCGAAACATCGAATTATATGTTATGTAATTGGTATTGAGGTGAGGCACATGCCAAGTGACGGGCATGCGGGCGTGCACTGTGAAAATTGTGACCTGGTCAATTCCATGGCACTATATAGTGGTTCTATATTGTCGATATCTGTGTTTTCATCATATGATAAAGTAATTGAGTTGTCGATCATGCTAGATATCATGTTTAGGCTTTATGCCGGTACTGTTGGGACAATAGTGGTCATTTCTTACTGTTATCTTACTGACGTCATTGATATTTCATACTCAGTCATATTCGTGCATTTCATATCATATCTCAATCTCTATTGTTATTTATTGATACATCATATCATTGTTTTTGGGCTAGTTTCATGACATTGTGAGCCCGTGAGTGAGACTGGAGAGATTGATGACTGAGTGAGGTCGAGAGCCTGATTATGAGTGATAGTTGGGCTGCATGTCGTAGCGGTTATACTGATTTGTGATAGCGTTTGGGATGAAGGAGACCCTCCGGAGTCTGTACACACTCCCAATGAGTGCGGTTGATATTATTGAGGGATGGATCTTCCCTGGACATGTATCTTGTCCGAAGCATTATATACCTGGAGATGGATCTTCTTCACGGGCTGGATTGGCCATACTCGGTACTAGGTAACTGATGGTCAGTGATGTATATACTCCGGGATGGATCTTCCTTGGGCCGTTTGGGCCATATACAGTACTGAGTGATTGAGCATTTGAGAGTGTGAGCACATGAGGCTGTCAGCATGGTGCATCACATAGAGCATGTGCATTGACATGTAGAAGTAGAACGAGTTATATTCTCCATATTATTCAAATTTGTTCTATTTACTATTTTGAGATATCTATTGAACTTGGAAGCATTCCTAGGTTCTCTGCACTGTTATTTCTATATTGAATTGTGTCGGTTGAGTTTGTCACTACCTTTCAGTCCAAACTAGGATTTGTTACTTATTGAGTTGGTTGTACTCACGCTACAACTTGCACCTCGTGTGCAGATCCAGGTACTTCTGGTCACGTAGGTTGTTGATTGAGGAGTCAGATCTCGGAGACAATCGAGGTAGCAGCATAGCATCGCAGGCCTTGACTCTCATTCATTATCTTTATCTGCATTTCAGTTCTTATTCCATAGATATTGTAGTAGACTGTATTCTGACATAGATGCTCATGTACTCAGTGACACCCCGGTGGTGGTTAGATTGTATTGTGTTGCGGATTTATTTCTGCTTCAAAAGATTTTTTATTAAATATTAATTGCTTCCGTCTATAATTTCAAAGCTTTACTGTGTTAAGATAGTTAGGTAGTGGCTTGCCTAGTTACACGATAGGCGCCGTCACGACGGTTGGTTTTTTGGTCGTGACACCCACTTTCTTTACATGTTTTCAAAATGAGATGTTGCATGTGATGAGTGGATGAAGCTAGGATGGCTCTCTTTCCAAGGTATATAGTGAGGCACCACTTCTATTTCATGGTAGTTGTTGTGTTGATCTTTCCTTCTTCTGGTTGGGGTTTGTCCAAAGTATTTATTTTATCCTTGTGTCTTTATAGACAATTATCATTATTTTGTGTTGTAACTTAGAGTTATTCATATCGCATGCATGAAAGGAATATTGTTATCTTTATGTATTTTCAATTATTGAAAATGGTGGATTTAAAGATAATGTTTCATGTATGGTCTTAATCATTTAAAATGATTGTGTTTTCAAAATGGCTTCTACATGCATCTATTAGGCATATAGATGGGTATTCTTGTATGGGTTGGTCCACCCGGATTGTGTAGTATGTGGGTGCCGATCACGTGGTATTGGATAGTGACAAACTTGTATAAGAGCACTAGGTTCTAATTCAAGTCCTAGGAAGTCTATGAAATCGTGTCTAGTAGAGTTCTCCTTATAGGTGTGTTGTGCACCACACCATATCGGGAAGGCTTCTCATTCCGTTCTTCTCACTCTAGATCGTGCGTTACAAGTTGAAGCAAGAAGAAAATTTTCAATCTGTATCGAAATTCCGACGAGAATAGCGGAGGAGAATAATAAGCATAAGGCTTGAGATTCAAGTAATGAAACTAGCTAATGGAGGGGTAGCAAGAAAGTGTTGGTGGTCTATAATGTGAATATAAAAGCTATGGTTAAGAATGAAAGAAAGAGGGTACATCCCAATGGGTTAATCATGGATTGGAAATATTAGCTCGGCACTAATGGCTTGTCTAAAGAAAGGTGACATGGGAATATTATTTCGATATCAGGAATCACAGAATGTTAGTGCTATATTAACAAATAAGGACATCTTAAGAAGATATGGCCCACGGATATGTTTAAAATTGCTCGAGGCAAGGTAGATAGTCATTGTAATGACCACCAGTGGTGAAGAATGAGTAGTGTATGAAATTGCTAAAGTTTAGATGATAGAATAAGATAGTCCTGAGTTTACTAAAGAAGTTTGTGTCTCAAGATTTTTGTAACCGGGATTCGAAAGTTGATATGCACCTTATTGGTAAAGGAATACGGGTCATCAAAGCGGATAACAAGCATTAGTATGACTCACAGAAAGGAGGCATGATTGGGGTAGTAAAGGTATGATCATAAGCATATTCTGATAATAATAATTTGATGAATACTTGATATGACAGGTTGTAATCATTAACATGTCACATGAGTTAGCAAACGACATGTGTAGAGTATCCATGTCACGACCCAAACCGATGGGCTGTGACGGGTACCCGATACCTTACTCAACCGAGTACCAACATAACTTATTTTTCATATCATTCTATTATAGGTAGATGAATCGAAGTAAAACATGAGGGAATACAAAATTATACATATGAAGTACGGGCCTATAAGGACGGTATGATTTTTTTTATATATACTTGAAACATAGGCCGGCAAGGCCATACAAGTATCTTTATATATGATATCTGTCTACAAGCCTCTAAGAATACATAATATCATAAAGGTCGGGACAGGGTCCCGCCATAACAATCAATACATGTACTAATCATACTGACCAAAA
Organism: Nicotiana sylvestris; assembly: GCF_000393655.2. Classification (NCBI taxonomy): domain Eukaryota; kingdom Viridiplantae; phylum Streptophyta; class Magnoliopsida; order Solanales; family Solanaceae; genus Nicotiana; species Nicotiana sylvestris. The sequence continues at coordinate 111,555,008 of NC_091064.1, forward strand.
AAGCAACTCCGGAGCAAATGGAGCGCACCAACACCTTCCGCTGAGCTGATAGCCTACATGGAGGACTCTCGACCTATCTATTAGGGCTTGCGGGCATGAAACGCAGCATCCCATGCAAAAAGGGATGTCAGTACGAATAATATACCGAGTATATAAGGCACATAAATAAGTACGTAAAAGACATGGAAGAAATATAGAATAAATGACTCAACCTGTAAGTCTGGATAACTCTGTAAATCATGAAATATTTTTAGTGTCATGCATATATGTATGAATGTCATGTCGTGCATAGGTACATGTGTTCATAACATTATCAAGCCTCTAAGGACATCCCATCATATTATCTCGACCACTGTGGGCAATATCATCAACGTATACCAGCTGATCAGGTGGTGGTGCGTATATAACGCCGTAACCTTTTTCCATATCCCATATACATATAATATACATATATACGTGTATATAACGTCATCTGGTCATGGGTCAATGTACACGTATAAATGCATGAAATTCATAAGAAAATATGTTAATACGATTTTCTTAGAATGCCATAAAAATCCATATGTCTTTCGGATAAACTATATCAAATGCGTATTTTTCTAAGACCCATGAACAGAAGATATAATAATAATTCACATGGGAAATCAAGAATATAGACACCTCTAGTATTTCTATGAATAGAGTCGTTTATGGAAATTGTGCATTTCTCGTTTCGTTTGTGACATATAGATCATGCCAAAAGAAATAAGGGATAGCCTTAACATACTGAACTGACTCTCTTTTGTGAAAACACGTAACGGCGGATTGAAGTAGGGAAAAATCCATATGATATTCTTGAGAAAGATTGTACCGGACTTTCTTTGAATTAGCATTTCAGAGAATCTCACGTTTGGACATGGTATCATTGCAGAGAGTTTCATGTTTTGGACATTGTAATATTGTAGAGAGTTTCACGTATTGGACATTGTAATACTCCAGGGAGTTTCACGTTTTTTGGACATTGAAACTCATTTGATATTCTTGTTAAAATTTGGCAAATTCCCAAAGAATGGACAAAAGAACCCAAAGTGACTCAATGATATGTGGATTCTTAAAGTGACACCTTGAATATAAAATTAAGAGTCATTTTTAAATGCCTCTTAGGCTGCCACGTTGGGGATCTTTATCCTTATCCTATAATTAAACACCAATCATCTTAATTAAAGTTTTAATCTCCCACAAAATTCAATAAATATCCGATTATCCACATAATTAGGAATTATCTCAAATTACTTAAAATACTACTCACTTTTAATACGCTTTACTATCATGGTCATGGGGTACCTTGTATGGTACTAATCCATAAATACATGGTATTTTAGCTCGGACCGTATTTTATCCCAAACTGTCAAACTTCGATGAATTTATTTTCTTCGATTTGCTTACCCTCTTACCTTCACAAATTTACTCATCACTTGTTATAAATAGCATAAATGCTTATAACCTTAAGATAATCTCATCCCAGATTCTACGTCGATTAACTTATGACAAAACTTTTATGTAAAAAAAAATGCGGGATGTAATATCTTATAACATCAATTTATTTATGGCGTACTTTAACGTACGAAAATATGGGGTGTAACATCATTCCAACTTTTGATACACGTATCATTATCATATCCTATAGTCCTTGCGAATACTTTAGTACTTTCCTTGCCATCTTAGGCAGTTGTTCTGTGAATAAATCCAAAGTCTAGGGTATTCCCACCTATAGGTCTCTTTCTTACACCACGGCCTGTGATCGGGATTCTTCCAATCTCGTAACTGTTGCTACCTTCCGTCACGCAGCCTGTATGACTCTGACCTTGTAGCTGCACCTATGCGACAAGTCTCTTTTTTTTCCTCCAAATTTTAGTTAATCTTAGGCCTCACTTTGCGAATATTACTATATTTTATTTTATATACTTGGTTATCCATTCGTATGACTTTACTGTACCTATGTAGGTCATACTATACCATAACTCTTACTCTGATTTATCGTTACTGAGGTCTGCTACCAAACTCTAGGTTACTATCGTTGCTTATCCTGCATGTATAAATCTAAATCTTTTAATGCTTCTTCATCACTATTCATTTTAAGAATGACGGCTTAATCTCATCTCATACTCTGTGATTTTTGTCAACCCATTGTTGATTCACGTCAATATTGATCTATAATCTACCACTGATAACTTAATCTCTTATGTAACACTGCTGCTAGGGATCACGTCTCATCATGGAACATTTGGAGTGATTGTCTTGATCCACCTGGGGGTGATATTATATTATACTTCCATAATCGTATTTCATTGCATCCCAGTGTGATTTACCTTACTTGGGTATTTTAATTCTTACAATTCATGAAATCCTCTTCAAGTCATTACTCAATTGAAGGCCCATACGTTATCCTTTATCTATCACAATTATGCCGTCATTCTACTATTAGAGTAGCATTCCATCTCTTCTAAATGCCATTAGTCTTCGACTCATTTGAGTTCATTTAGGCTATACTGAGCTTTGTATAACTTAGAGAACCCATCAGCTCTCTTGTTTTCACGGGTTTAATCCCGATAGCTTATCCACTTTCGTCACCTTCTCACTTCCCTTTTCTTATCCTTACTCCTGTCTTCCAAAAAACCTTGTCGCTCTACCACACTTTAGCTTGGCGACCTACACGTATCTTTTTATACTACTTGCAATCTTCTTTCAACTTGCTTGTACCATAGATTTCCTTGTGTTAATCTGGAATGTCAAGCGAGACATCACATCGTCTCTAATTCCTCTTTACTATCTTAGCTAGACCTTTCGATACTTAGAAACCATAGGTAGGAAGATATGCCACTGATGATGTCACTATCATTCCTGGATATTGAATCCCAGCGCTTTTAGCCTTCTATTCGAAGTAAGGACTATTCACAACCTTTTGCATTTGAATATCTCGTACGTTGTTCACTTTTACCTTATCACCCTAAAATCTTACATCATATATTCTATCTCTTTCATGACCTCCCTTCCACATAAGTATAATTCACGTCCATAACTTGAACTTCTATTATAATACTTGCACCTCTGGTGCCTATACAATCCGGTGGGAGCTCCATACTGAATTCTTATGAGGCAGGTATTTTTCTAACTGGCTTTATCGTAGAGCCATTATAAAATATGGCTATTGTACTATCTCTCATGCACCTCTGATATTAAGAGTGATTCTGCAATGTTCTCAATCACGAAGTCCATAATTTTCTAGGTGCAATAATCAGATTCCTGATTTACTTCGTTGATGTAACTCTTTAGTTTCTTCCTTCTTCTGATCGGCCTTTATGTAGGCTTAAGTTATCTCCTGATTTGTGGTTCATGGTATTAGTTATTCTGCTAAGCCTTTCATGGGTGCTGAGGAATATGCATGATACAATCCTTTAACAATTTAATCCTTCATCTATGACCTGGGCTCAATTCTTCTTTTAACGTATACTAGAATCTTCTACGGCTGTATATGTTGCATGTTTAAAACTCCAAACCCTTAAGCGCGTTCATAACGTAACCAACTCTGGATCATTGATCGAATAATTTCTTTCGTTCCATCTTAGTAAGCTATTATTTTTCCTGGTCTCGTTGCGCCCTTGTTTTGTCCATACTTAGCTTATCTTAGTGCCCACACATGCCAGAGTTTTCGTGCAACTCATATGATCTCAAATATTACTTTTAATTTTACTTCCCGTCCATTAGCCACGGTAGGTGCCACTTCCCTTTGTAGTGCTTAAAATGTTGTTGTGAGAATGTTGTTATACGACCATTTCCTCTTTAGGTTATTATGCTTAGGTTGAAGCCTTCTTCCTTATTTCCTCAGCTAGTTTTTCGTTGTAGTGCTTAGGGAGAACCCTTGACTCTTGTAAAGCTGTGAGCTTATTACGGACCTTTGATGTCCTTCTGTGCCTATAATCATCCGTAGTTGCTTACCTTCATGGCCTTGTGCTTGTAGGGTTGCTCCTAAATTGATATTTTGACTGTCTTCCCAGTGGCACTTTCTTTTATCCCTGTAATACTCATACAACACCTTTAACTAACCAGGCTCCTGTTTGAATATATATCAAGTATTATAATGACATTACTACTGGGTTAAATTCTCCATGTTAGGGTTTACTATATTTATCTTGCGTGACCTGATGATTTGTCTGTAACCTCTTATCTAGTCATGACAAGGCTCTTCCTAAATCAACTACTAACTACTCATCGGACCATTCTTCTATCCATATTCCGCGTAATCTTTCTTGGGTTATTTCCTTTCCTTAACTTACCTCACGTACTGGCTCCTTATCTATCAATAACATCCTGGGTAGGAACCCTTACTTCCTTTTCTTGTTGTCGTGCTTGCATAATGTTCTGGAAACGTAGCATATCGGTAGGCTTTGAATAAGTGCAATCGCATCCCTTTCTCATTTTTATCGCATTCTTCCTTAACCATTTCATAGTTACTAGAACCACTTAATTCTGACTTAATTCCATATCACTCCATATTACCCCCTTTAGGGCAGTACTAAGATTTAGCGCTACGATGATCTACGTATAAATGTTTTACCTCTTCATTTTTTTGGCGTATTTTCACATCATCGATGACCCTTACCCGCCTTGCAGAAATCCTTCTTTCTTGCTTTAGGAAAGCGTCTTCCTGAATGACCTTTAAAGGTTATTCTTCTGAGTCCATTCTACTCTCACCGGAATACAATCTCTGAAATTCTCATGATACCGACTATTATCAAATCACTCAGTCCGTAATTCATGTTTACTTTATCTTGTTCACCAGCCGATACTGATTTCTATTATTCTAAGGCCTAACTTTTCCTTCTGGTAATCACGTTAGAGTCATTAACTTAACCTCGAAATAAAGATATGACTTTATGGTTTATATTCTTTTGTTGTCTTAAGGCCTATCACCTCTCATTTCTTCCTTCACTTGACTATAGACTCTGTAATACTGTCATTTTCATTATTTATTTTTTTGATCTACCATTGTCATCCATGTATCACACCTTACTCATAATGCTTCCTTATCTCTCTTCTTATTTTCCTGCTAATATTTCTGCCTATCACTTTCTTTTGAAAACTTCAACAAGACAATCTTTTTTCTTTTAGCTCCCTTTGTTTCATTGATTGGCTCTTCGGGTAGCCTAGTATTCTCGCTCTACTAGGGACAAAAGCCGTACTAAGATAATATTTATCCCTTCAAGGCTTCCAGTGCCTATCTTTATAGTACTCATATTCAGCTGTACTATTTTAGAGTGCACCATCTGGGTATCTCACAAGGAGAACTATTAGCACATTTGTATACTCTTCAGATATGTCAACTAACGTAAAAAATTCACCCACCATTTTTGGTCACTCTAACCCCAGCTAGATCCTGATACCCTGCCTTCTCTTATACTACTTCTATTAACTTTCATATGGCATAAATGAGATAGGTATGGCCAATTGTACATACATCTGCTACCGTTGAAGGTAACGCAAAATTCTTATGTCTCCCGTCCTGAATGGTAAATAATGATAATCTTCATTAACTGGGTGCCTGGTACCCCTTTTCATCTTTCTTCCTTTACTTGTTAAAGCTTGTATTTATCTTCTGAATCTCTCATTGCCTTTCACTATAGGGGTGGATAGATATTCCTGCCTTAAGGCTCCTTTTCCAGAAGCTCACACGTCTTAGTACACACATGATCTGCTGGAGACCTTACATTTACTCATCATAAACATGATGCAGAATCTAGTTCCTCTGACTCAACTCTTCCACAACCGTATTCAATCCCTTGCCAACTGTCGTTTTGGATATAGGCATCGTTCTATTAAGAATAAGATAGAGTTTAGGAAATTTATTTCTTACAACTGAGCTCTACCACACAATTTAGAGTAAAAATAAAGAGTGACAGTCATAAATGCCCTGTAGCCTCCTGCTTATAAGTGTGGTGCACGACACACCCATAAACAAGACTCTACTAGACATGGCTTGTAGACTCCCTAGGACAGAACTGCTCTAATACCACTTTTGTCACGACCCAAACCGATGGGCCATGACGGGTACCCAGTACCTTACTCAACTGAGTACCAACATGACGTATCTTTCATATCATTCTATCATAGGTAGATGAACCGAAGTAAAACATAAGGGAATGCAAACTTATACATATGAAGTACGGGCCTATAAGGCTTGCAGATTTTTTTTATATATCGTGTCACGACACCGGTTCGCCCTCCGTGAACCATCTTGACGGCACCTAGTCTCTACAACTAGGTAAGCCTATCAATGCGGAAAATAAACAGAATTACAGAAGAAATAATTAAAACCGAAATAGTAAAATAAAACAGTGTTTAAAATGTCACTCGGCATACACAATAATAACTCTCGAAACTAGGAACATTTCCCAAAACCTGGAATCTCATGATGACAAGCCTTTGAATGTCAACAAACATGTAACTCCAGAATATCTAACAAGGAAACGAAAGTACAAAAGGGCTAATACAAAAAGGGAGAGTAAAAAGGGACTCTTCGGTCTGCGGATGCGGCAGATATACCTCGGGGTCTCTACAAGTGCCTCGTCTCAAGCATGATATGTCTGAATGGAAGTACCTGGATCTGCACATGAAAAACATGCGCAGAAAGGACATGAGTACACCACAGCGGTACTCAGTAAGTGGCAAGTCTAACCTCGGTCGGGTAGTGACAAAGAAGGTCAGGGCCCTACTGAGGTTAAATAAAATACAAGGTATGACAGTATAGAATAAGACAGTAAAATTAAGTGCAACAGTAAGAGATAACATAGAATAGAAAGAAAAACAACAACTACAACAGAAGCAGAATAATCACAGAAGGAAATACAGCTCACAGGAAAATAACAGTCGGGGATCTCTCAGTATCCCGAGGATCTCTTGGTATCCTCAATATATGTTAGGGATCTCTTGGTATCCTCAATATATGTTAGGGATCTCTTCGCATCCTCAATATATGCAAGGGATCATTTGGTATTTCGAGGATCTCTTAGTATCCTCAATATACATGCTAGGGATCTCCCAGTATCCCGCACTTCAATCCCAATCAAAATACGTACAAGGGGATCTCCTAGGATGTCATCCCGTAGTCCCAAAGTAAAACACACAGCAATAAGACAAGGAATACTCAACTTAACTCAACTTCGTACCAAGGTAAAACAGGTAATGCTAACCTAGCATGCTTCACGTAACACAAATAAGGCAGTTTAAGCAAATAAAGCAGTTAAGTCAATTAGACATGCTTCTCTAATCTAGCAGCAAGCTTAAATTTCAATTAATGTAAGCAGGAAAGGAAAAAAACATAATTAAAGCTACTTTAGCGAAAATAGGATTTTCAACAATTAGCACAAGTACGCACTCGTCACCTCACGTACAAGGCATTTCAATTATCACAATACCAATCCTAAGGGGAATGTCCCCCACACAAGGTTAGGCAATCCACTTACATCGAACCGGTTCAAAATCAACCCGAAACCACGCTCTTGCCACGAGTACTCGAGTCCAAATGGCCCGAATCTATTCAATTCAATTGCATAATGTAAATAATACTTCAAGTAACTGATTCTACAAGTAAATTCTAAGCTAATACGTGAAATTAGGTAAAATGACCAAAACGCCCCTCGGACCCACATCTCGAAATCGGGTAAACTTTACATTTTCAGAATCCTCACACTCTCACGAGTTCAGTCATACCAAAAGAAACAAAATCCAATGACAAATTCCCAATCAAAATTCGAATTCTAGGTCTAAGAACTTTCTTCCAATTTTTCCCCAATTTCCATCTCCAATCTGAAATTAAACGATAAAACTAACGATAGATTAATGGAATACAACTAGAAAGGGATAAGGAATTATTACCCAATGATCTTCTCTTCAAAAACCACACAGAATCGCCCTACCCCGAGCTCCAAATTTGATTTTCCAAGTTATGAACTCAACCTTCAAAATTTATTATTTCTGCCTAGGATATCCACATCTGCGGTCAAGGGAGCGCACCTGCGGTCCCGCACCTGCGGAGAAAGGCATTGCAGGTGCGAAATTCACTTAACGGTATGGTTTCGCATCTGCGGTTGCTTGGCTGCATCTGCGGCTCCGCATTTGCGGTCACCCAGCCGCACCTGCGGTCCTGGAGCCTTGGCCAAAACTCGCTTCTGTGATCACCTAGCCGCACCTGCGGTCTTACACACGCAAGTGCGGTTATGATAGGTTCAACAAACTCAATTTCTTCCTCAATCCAATTCTAGTTCCGTTAAGCACCTGAAACTCACCTCGAGGCCCCCAGGACCTTAACCAAATATACCAACCAATCCTAAAACATCAAACGAACTTATTCCAACCCTCGAATCACATCAAACAACGCTAAAACCACAAATCACTCTTCAATCCAAGCCTAAGGATTTCCAAAACTTCCAAATTACCCTTTCGATCAAAAAGTCTATCAAACCTCGTCTGAATGACTTCAAAGTTTGCACACACATCACATTCCACACTACGAAGCTACTCCAACTTCCAGAATTTCATTCCGACCCTTGGACCAAAATCTCACTATCGAACTAGAAACTTCAAAAATTCAACTTTCGGCATTGCAAGTCCAAATTAGCTACAGGCCTCCAAAACACAATCTGAACACGCTCCTAAACCCGAAAACACCCAACGGAGCTAATGGAACCATCGGAATTCCATTTCGAGGCTGTCTTCACACTACTCCTAGTACGATCCAATTTCTAAAACTTAAGCTCTCATTTAGGGACTAAGTGTCCCAAAATTCTCCGAAACTCCAAATAAGCCCTCCCGGAAACTCAAAATAGCAGAAACAAACATGAGGAAAGCAGTTAATAGGGGATTGGGGAATAAATTCTTAAAACGACCAGCCGGGTCGTTACATCCTCCCACACTTAGACATTCGTTCGTCCTCTAACGAGCATAGAGACATACCTAAAGTAGTGAAAAGATGAGGGTAACGACTGCACATATCCTGCTAGGTCTCCCAAGTCGCCTCCTCGATCAGCTGACCCCGCCACTAAACCTTCACTGATGCAATGTTCTTTGACCTCAGCTTTCTAACCTGACTGTCCAATATCGCCACTGGCTCCTCAACATAAGATAGATCCTTGTCCAACCGGACTGAACTGAAATCCAAAACGTGCGAAAGATCATCATGATACCTCCAGAGCATCGACACATGAAATACCGGATGAACTCCTGCCAAATTGGGAGGTAAGGCAAGCTCATAAGCAACCTCCCCAACACGCCTCAATATCTCAAAAGGGCCAATAAACCTCGGACTCATCTTCCCCTTCTTCCCAAATCTCATAATGCCCTTCATAGGCGAAACCCAAAGCAGAACCCACTCTCCAACCATATAGGAAACATCACGAACCTTCCTGTCTGCGTAACTCCTCTGTCTGGATTGGGCTATGCGAAGTCTATCCTAAATCACCTTAACCTTCTCCAAAGAATCCTGAACCAAGTCTGCGCCCAATAATCTAGCCTCACCTGGCTCAAACCAACCCACCGGGGATCTACACCGCCTACAATATAAAGCCTCATACGATTCCATCTGAATGCTGGACTGATAGCGGATATTATAGGAAAACTCCGCCAATGTCAAGAACTAATCCTAGGACCCTCCAAACTCAATCACACATACACGGAGCATATCCTCAAGAATCTAAATAGTGCGCCCGGACTGTCCGTCCGTCTGAGGGTGAAATGTTATACTCAACTCTACCCGAGTACCCAACTTATGTCGTACGGCCCTCCAGAACCGTGATGTGAACTGAGTACCTCTATCTGAAATGATGGAAACTGGAATACCATGCAGACGAATAATATCCCGGATATAAATCTCTGCCAACCGCTTCGAAGAATAAGTAGTACATATAGGAATGAAGTGCGCGGACTTGGTTAGGTAATCCACAATAACCCAAATGGCATCAAACTTCTTCAATGTCCGTGGGAGCCCAACTACAAAGTTCACGATGATCTACTTCCACTTCTACTCCGGAATCTCTATTTGCTGAAGTAACCCACCTGGTCTCTGGTGCTCATACTTCACCTGCTGACAGTTGAGGCACCGAGCTACAAATCCAACTATATCTTTCTTCATCCGCCTCCACCAATAGTAATGTCTCAAATCTTGATACATCTTCGCGGCACCTGGATGAATGGAATACTGCGAACTATGGGTCTCCTCTAGAATAAACTCCCGAAGCCCATCAATACTGGGTATACAAACCCGACCCTGCATCCTCAATACCCCATCATCACCAATAGTCACATCTCTGGCATCACCATGCTGGACCTTGTCCTTGAGGACAAGCAAATTAGGGTCATTGTACTGATGCTCCCTGATACGATCAAATAAGGAAGACCGAGAAACCACGCAAGCTACAACCCGACTAGGCTTTGAAAGATCCAATTTCACAAACTAGCTGGCTAAGGCCTGAACATCCATTGCCATGGCCTCTCTGCTGCTGGTAAATAAGCCAAACTCCCCAAACTCTCTTCCCGGCGACTCAAAGCATCGACCACTACATTGGCCTTGCCTGGGTGATACAAAATAGTGATATCATAGTCCTTCAACAACTCTAACCATCCCCTCTAGCGCAAATTTAGATCCTTTTGCTTGAACAGGTGCTGCAAGCTCCGATGATCAGTATAAATCTCACAAGGAACACCGTACAAAATAATGACGCCAGATCTTCAAGGCATGAACAATAGCAGCTAACTCGAGATCATGGATAGGGTAATTCTTCTCATGTACCTTTAACTGTCTGGATGCATAGACAATCACCCTACCGTCCTGCATCAAAACTGCTCCAAGGTCAATCCTCGAGGCATCACAATAGACAGTATAAGACCCCGAACCTGTAGGTAATATCAAAACTGGGGTTGTAGTCAAAGCTGTCTTGAGCTTCTGAAAGCTCGCCTCACACTCTTTTGTCTACTGGAACGGAGCACCCTTCTGGGTCAAACTGGTCATAGGTGCTGCAATAGATGAAAACCCCTCAACAAATCGACGGTAATAACCCGCCAAGCCAAGAAAACTGCAGATCTCTGTAGCTGAGGATGGTTTGGGCTAACTCTGCACTGTTCCACCTTATTCGGATCCACCCGTATACCCTTACTCGATACCACGTGACCCAAGAAAGCCACGGAATCCAACCAAAACTCATATTTTGAGAACTTTGCATATAACGTCTTTTCCCTCAAAGTCTGAAGCATTGTCCTCAGGTGTTGCTCGTGATCTTCCCGACTTTGGGAATACATCAAAATATCATCTATAAAGACAATGACGAACGAGTCAAGATATGGCCGGAACACACTGTGCATCAAATGCATAAAGGCTGCTGGGGCATTGATCATCCCAAATGACATAACAAGGAATTCGTAATGACCATACCGAGTCCTGAAGGCAGTCTTCGGGATATCTAGCTCCCAAATCTTCAATTGGTGGTAACCTGAGTGCAAGTCAATCTTAGAAAACACTCGTGCACTCTAAAGCTGGTCAAACAGATCATTAATACGATGCAAAGGATAACGGTTCTTCACTGTAACTTTGTTCAACTGGTGATAATCAATGCACAGATGCATAGAACCATCCTTCTTCTTCACAAACAAGACAGGAGCACCCCAAGGTGATACATTGGGCCGAATAAAACCCTTATCAAGCAATCCCTATAACTGATCCTTCAACTCCTTCAACTTAGGAGGAGACATACGATACGGAGGAATAGAAATGGGCTGAGTGCCCGGTAACAAATCAATGCAAAAATCAATATCTCTATCAGGCGGCATGCCCGGAAGATCAGCTGGAAACACATCAAGAAAATCCTGAACTACTAGGACTGAATCAACTGAAGGGGTATCAATACTGACATCTCTAACATAAGCTAGATAGGCATCACACCCTTTCTCAACCATACGCTGAGCCTTAAGGAAAGAAATAATTCTACTAGGAGTGTGATCTAAAGCACCTCTCCACTCAACACGCGGTACACCTGGCATAGCCAGCATCACGGTTTTGGCGTGACAATCAAGAATAGCATAATAGGGCGATAACTAGTCCATGCCCAATATAATATCAAAATCAACCATGCTGAGCAATAATAAATCGGCTCTAGTCTCAAAACCACTAAGAGCAACCAAACACGACCGATAAATGCGGTCTACAATAAGAGAATCTCCCACAGGAGTAGAAACATAAACGGGGAAACTCAAAGAATCCCGAGATGTACCAAAATACGGAGAAAAATAAGAAGACACATAAGAATAAGTGGAGCCTGGATCGAATAGAACCGATGCATCTTTGTGACAAACCAGTATAATACCTGTAATGACAGAATCGGAGACAACAGACTCAGTACGGGAAGGAAGGGCATAGTATCGGGCCTGGCCTCCCTCTTTAGGGCGACCTCTACCTCCCCCACCTCCACCTCTAGCTGGTTGCGCAAGTGGGGTAGCAACTGGAGCTGTAACCATAGCCTGAGAACTCTGCTGGGCACGCTGTGGCTGAGAAGGCTGTAGAGGTGCACTCCTCCCAAGTCTAGGGCAATCCCTCACCACATGGAGTGTGTCACCACATTCATCACAAGCTCTGGGAGGATGTGGCAGCTGTGACTGGTTCGGGCCAAGTCTACTGGACTGACCTCTGAAAGCACCACGCGTAGGAGGCGCACTAGATACTATAGGTGCATAATAAGGCTCCTGGGGCCTAGGAGGAGCTGGAATACCACTGGGTGCTGGAAGAGCTGAATGAACAAGGCGACTCATATGACCCTACCATGATGACCTGCAGCTGGGGCATGGGCACCAGAATAATGGCCCAACTTTCGAGACCTCTTGGCCTCCCTCTTTTCTCTCTCCCTAGCATGTATAACCTCAATCCTCCTATCAATGCTCACCACCTACTAATAAGAAATATCCATCTCCAACTCACGAGCCATGCTAGACCTGATGCTGGGAATAAGCCCCTCAATAAACCGGCAAACCCTCTCGCAAACAGTAGAAACCAAGGCTAAGGCATGTCTAGCCAAGCTAGTGTAGCGGACAGCATACTCCGAGATAGTCATAGCACACTGGCGGAAATGCTCAAAGTCTGCACGCCATGCGTCCTGAGGCTTTGAGGAACAAACTCTCTTAGGAACATATCCGAAAATCGAGTCCAAGTCAGTGAAGTTGCCTCATCCGGACTGTCTAACTCATAGGTACGCCACCACTCATAGGCAGCTCCTCAAAGCTGGAAGGCAGTGAAAGAAACCCCACTCGATCCTGATATACCCGTAGTGCGGAGGATACGGTGACACTCCTCCAGAAATCCCAAGGCATCATCTGATGCTAACCAACTGAATACAGGAGGATCATACTTCTTGAACCTCTCAAGACTCCGCTTCTCATCCTCTGAAACCGCTACCCTATCCTCGGGCTGACCTGGGGCTACAGGCTATAAAGAAATAATCTCTAGGACCTGATCAACATGCACTCCCTGCTCAGGAGTACGGGCGGCAGGAGTCTGTGCTTCTCCCCGGGCCTGAGATGTGGCTGCAGCAAGGGGAAACAACCTTGTCTGAGCCAGAGTGGTGTACATGCTCATGAACTAAACAAGAGTCTCCTAAAGAGCTGGAGTAGTAGTAGCAGTAGACATATCATGTGCTTGGACTCCAGCTGGAACTGTTGGTAGTATCTCAGTGGCAGCTCGCGCGGGTGCTCTGGCTGCAACTCGTGTGCATCCTTGGCTCCTACCCCGGCCCCGGCCTTTGATGACTGCAGTAAGGGGCGCGGGTGCCTGATCATCTCGGGTAGTACGTGTTCTCACCATCTGTGAGAGAATAGAAGACAGAAGTTTAGAATTGTGATATCAAAATCTCGCATGACAAGGAAATCAAATGAAGTGGAATTTTACTAACAGTTACATAGCGTCTCGTAGATAAGTACAGACGTCTCTGACCCGGAATCTCATTATCACAAGCCTTTGAATGTCTACAAACATCTAACTCCAGAATATCTAACAAGGAAACGAAAGTACAGTAGGGCTAATATAAAAAGGGAGAGTAGAAAGGGATCCTTCGGTCTGTGGATGCGGCAGATATACCTCAGAGTCTCTACAAGCGCCTTTTATCAAGCGTATAAGTCTGAGTGGAAGTACCTGGATCTGCACATGAAAAACATGCGCAGAAAGGGCATGAGTACACAACAGTAAGAGATAACATAGAATAGAAAGAGCAACAGCAACTACAACAGAAACAGAGATGAAGGCAAACCACAAGGAAGTACCACTCATAACAAGGATGATAACCGGGGATCTCTTGGTATCCCGAGGATCTCTTGGTATCCTCAATATATGCTAGGGATCTCTTGGTATCCCGAGGATCTCTTGGTATCCTCAATATATGCTAGGGATCTCTTGGTATCCCGAGGATCTCTTGGCATCCTCAATATATGCTAAGGATCTCTTGGTATCCCAAGGATCTCTTAGTATCCTCAATATACATGCTGGGGATCTTCTAGTATCCCGCACTTCAATCCCAATTAAAATACGTACAGAGGGATCTCCCGTGATGTCGTCCCGTAGTCCCAAAGTAAAACACATAACAATAAGACAAGGAATACTCAACTAAACTCAACTTCGTACCAAGGTAAAATAGGTAATGCTAACCTAGCATGTTTCACGTAATACAAATAAGGCAGTTTAAGAAAATAAAGCAGTTAAGTTAATTAGACATGCTTCTCTAAGCTAGCAGCATGCTTAAATTTCAAGTAATGTAAGCAGGAAAAGGAAAGAAAACACAATTAAAGCTACTTTAGCAAAAACAGAATTTTCAATAATTAGTAAAAGTACGGACTCGTCACCTCACGTACAAGGCATTTCAATTATCACAATACCAATCCTAAGGGGAATGTCCCCCACACAAGGTTAGGCAAGCCACTTACCTCGAATTCGAATTCTAGATCTAAGAACTTTCTTCCGATTTTTCCCCAATTTCCATCTCCAATCCAAAATTAAATGATAAAACTAACGATAGATTAATGGAATATAACTAGAAAGGGATAAGGAATTGTTACCCAATGATCTTCTCTTCCAAAACCCCACAGAATAGCCCTACCCCGAGCTCCAAATTTGATTTTCCATGTTATGAACTCAACCCTCGAAATTTCATATTTTTGCCCAGTGATATCCGCATCTACGGTCAAGGGAGCGCACCTGCGGTCCCACACCTGCAGAGAAAGGCATCGCAGGTGCGAAAGTCACTTAACGGGCTGGGTCCGCATCTGCAGCTCCGTGTTTGCGGTCACCCAGCCGCACCTGCTGTCCTGGAGCCTTGGAAAAAACTCGCTTCTGTGATCACTTAGCCCTTCTGCGGCGCCGCACCTGCGGTCCCACACACGCAGGTGCGGTTATGATAGGTTTAACAAACTCAGTTTCTTCTTAAGTCTAATTCTACTTTCGTTAAGCACCCGAAACTCACCCGAGGCCCCCGGGACCTTACCAAAAATATACCAATCAATCCTAAAACATCAAACGAACTTATTCCATCCCTCGAATCACATCAAACAATGCTAAAACCACAAATCACTTTTCAATCCAAGCCTAAGGATTTCCAAAACTTCCAAATTACCCTTTCGATCAAAACGTCTATCAAACCTCGTCCGAGTAACTTGAAATTTTGCACACACGTCACATTCCATAGTACGAAGCTAATTCAACTTCCGGAATTCCATTCCGACCATCGGACCAAAATCTCACTATCGAACCGGAAACTTCAAAAATTCAACTTTCGACATTTCAAGCCAAAATTAGCTATGGTCCTCCAAAACACAATCCGAACATGCTTCTAAACCTGAAAACACCGAACGGAGCTAATGAAATCATCGAAATTCTATTCCGAGGCTATCTTCACACTACTTTGACTACGGTCCAATTTTTAAAACTTAAGCTCTCATTTAGGGACTAAGTGTTTCAAAATTCTCCGAAACTCCAAATAAACCCTCCCGGCAACTCACAATAGCAGAAACAAACATGGGGAAAGCAGTTAATAGGGGATCGGGGCATAAAATCTTAAAACGACCAGCTGGGTCGTTACAACTCGAAACATAGGCCGACAAGGCCATACAAGTATCCGTATACATGACATCTGTCTACAAGCCTCTAAGAATACATAATATTATAAAGGTCGGGACAGGGTCCCGCCATACCAATCAATACATGGACAATCATACTGACAAAAGAAGTAACTCCGAAGCAAATGGAGCGCACCAACACCTTTTGCTGAGTTGATAGCCTACTTGGATGACTCTCGACCTGTCTATCAGGGCCTGCGAGCATAAAATGCAGCGTCCCCAAACAAAAAGAGACGTTAGTATGAATATTGTACCAAGTATGTAAGGCACATAAATAAGTACGTAAAAGACATGGAAGAAATATAGAATAAATGACTCAACCTGTAAGTCTGGATAACTCTGTAAATCATGAAGCATTTTTAGTGCCATCAATATATGTATGAATGTCATGTCGTGCATAGGTACATGCGTTCATAATATCATCAAGCTCTAAGGGCATCCCATCATATCATCTCGGCCACTATGGGCAAAATCATCAACGTATACCAGCTAATCAGGTAGTGGTGCGTATATAACGCCGTCACCTTTTCCCATATACATATAATATACATACATATACGTATATAACACCATCTGATCATGGGTCACTGTACATGTATAAATGCATGAAATGCATAAGAAAATACGTTAATACGATTTTCTCGGAATGCCATAAAAATCCATATGCCTTTCGGATAAACTTTATCAAATACGTATTTTTCTGAGACCCATGAACAGAAGATATAATAATAATCGACATGGGGAATCAAGAATATAGACATCCCTAGTATTTTTATGAACAGAGTCGTTTATGGAAATTGTGCATTTGCTCATTTCGTTTAAACCGCATAGATCATGCCAAAAGAAATAAGGGATAGCCTTAACATACCTGAACCGATTCTCTTTTGCGAAAACATGTAACGGCAGATCAAAGTAGAGAAAAATCCGTATGATATTCTTGAGAAAGATTGTACAGGGCTTTCTTTGAATTAGCATTTCAGAGAATCTCACATTTGGACATGGTATCATTGCAGAGAGTTTCACATTTTGGGCATTGTACTATTGCAGAGAGTTTCACGTTTTGGACATTGTAATATTCCAGGGAGTTTCACGTTTTCGGACATTGAAACTTATTTGATATTCTTGTTAAAATTTGGCAAATTCCCAAAGAATGGACATAAGAACCCAAAGTGACTCAATGATTTGTGGATTTTTAAAGTGACAACTTGAATATAAAATTAAGAGAAATTTTTAAATGCCTCTTAGGCTGCCACGTTGGGGATCTTTATCCTTATCTTATAATTAAACACCAATCATCTTAATTAAATTATTAATCTCCCACAAAATTTAATAATTATCCTCATAATTAGGAATTATCTCAAATTACTTAAAATACTACTCACTTTTAACACGCCTTACTATCATGGATATGGGGTACATTGTATGGTCCTAATCCATAAATACTAGATATTTTAGCTCGGGCCGTATTTTATCCCAAACTGTCAAACTTCGACGAAATTTATTTTCTTCGATTTGCTTACCCTCTTACATTCACAAATTTACTCATCACTTGTTATATATATCATAAATGCTTATAAACTCAAGATAATCTCATCCACGATTCTACGTCGATTAACTTACGACAAAAGTTTTACGTACGAAAAAAATACGGGATGTAATATCTTATTCCATCAATTTACTTATGGAATACTTTAAGCATGGGGTGTAACAATCCAAGTGAGTTTTCATATGATCAAGACAACTTGAGTGACATAAATTGATCAATGACGAGTGTAGATATACATGTGAATAGTGTAAAGACGCATAAATAGATAGTGGAAGATATGCCAAAGTACAAAGTGTACAAAAGGCATAACCTCGGAGGTTAAAGAGTAACATAGATTGTTTAGAAAGGCAAGTCATCATGAAAGGACAACACTAAACTTGTCTAGATGAGGTATATCTAATTTTAACGTTAATATATTCGTGAAAGATAACGTTTTGAGAGTATGCCCTAGAATATTTGAGCATGAACTAAGCAACGTGACATTAGAAAGTCATGAGGATTGTACTGGTTCAGAAGGAATTATGTGTTAATCATATCATGGTGTTAAGGGTGGAGAAATATCACTTGGCAACATATGTTGTTGTTAGCGTTGATACCCAATTTTTTCCTATATATTTTTTATATGCAAAAACTTTCAAAATAGCATATATACGCATGTCCAAAGTTTTTATTATTTTTCCAAAATTTTAAGGGTTTTAAATTGATTTATTTTTCTCCCTTTTATCCATAAAATCCCAATAATTATTTTTAAAATTATTATTTTGATAATTCATCTATTGGATTTCTATATTTATGCCAAAATATGACCAAGATAATTTTTACATATTTTTATAATTATATTTAGTATTTTTAAAGATAAATTGCACATAATTACAATATTAGCCCTTTTAAGATTTGATTATGTTTTATATGCATAAAATTGGATCCTGTATTTTTTAAATTGCTAATTATGTATTATAAATTATTTTAGTACTTTAAATTAGTTTTTCAGAAACTATTTACTACTTTTTATTAATCAAATAGGGAAAAGTGGTTGTTTAAAATATAGCCAAATTGGCTTTCAATTGTAGCCCAAATTTGGACCCCAATTCCCAGCCCAATTTCAATTAAAACATCCTACCCAAGTCCTAAATCCGCCTACCCGACCCAGACCCCTTCTCATCCTGGCCGTTGATCTTTGAGATCAACGGCCCATATTCCCTCTTACCATTGTTAACCCAAACGACCCCCTAACAAAACTCATTTGTTACACTCCGCAGACCTTGAATCCCCTTTCCTCTCCAATTCTCTTTGACACCTAAACCTAACCCTAGACGCCGCCACCCAAAACTAGCCCTAATCCCTAGATCTTCACTCGATCCATGGATTCCCATGGCTGTTCGAGACGTATACTTGTCTCCTACGTCTCCTGGTGGCTCGTTATTTGCGATTTCGTGGAAAGATCTCGAAGAGATGTGGTCCAGATCTTGTTCAACTCCTCTCCATGGTCTTTTATGCCATTTTTCGACTATCCATGGTTGTTCCAGTGAAATCCATGACTTTTCCGGCGAAAACTGGTAACATTTTAAAGTCCTCTCATCTTCTTTGGGTTCTCTGAAGCCCTAACTCTTGAGATTTTCCACTTTTCTTTAGTTCTGTCTTAGATTTAAGTGTATCCATAAGCTTTAACTGATTTTTTCTTCGTCTCTACTATTTTCTGAAAACCTAGCTATAAATCCTCCGATCTTTTGTAGATCTGTGATGGATCTATGGGTTTTTAAGGTTTTAACCTGTTTTTCTCAAAATAGTTCTCCGATTTCAAACGATTTCTTCATTTTCCAGACTAGGGTTTCAAAAACCCTTGTTGCAAAAACGATTTCTTTCTGATTTTAGCAATTACTTTGATTTTTAGCATGTTTAAAAATCACATGAGTCTTTCTTTTTGCTCGATTCATTTTTTTGTCAAGAAACCCTAATACTTCTAGGTTCGATTCGAAGTTTGAGTCTGTTTGCGACGTGTTTGCATGACTATCATGAACATTCTAGGTTTCATGTGTGTTCTATATGCTCTTGTGCTTCCTGCTCTAATTTGTTCTTAAGGTGTCTTTGATTTTGTCCAAACACGTGTTATTTATCCGACTATTTGTTTGTTGATTGTTCACATAATTTATGTTGATTTTGTGTAATCTCCTTAAACCTACATCTGTGATTTTGTGTATTTTTCTTGAAATTCTATACTGATTTTTCGAAATTGCTTCCTTATTTTTGTGATACTTTCCTTAGTTAGTACTGATTTCCTGTGATTTTCCATCTCATCCGTGATTCTTTGAACTGACTTTCAGAATTGAAATTGTGCTCTACCTTATTTATGTGCATAATATACTATTAGTATACTTTTCTTACTTGAAAATATTCTGTACTTAGTCCTTATTACATGCTACATGCTTTTACTACTCCTATTATGATAAAATCAGTTCTTTTTCCCTACTTGATACAACTTGTACCTGTTTGAACTCTGACTCCCTAATTGAAGGGAGTCCGGGCCTTTAATTGATTCTGATTTGTATTATTTCTATAATTATGCTAAGTCAGTACTTATTACCTTGTTTTCCTGTCTGTTCTAAAACTATAAATACTTTACCCTCTCTTTAGCATAAGACACGAACAATAGTTCAGAATACACACACACACTCAAACTCTCTCTTCTTTCTCTACTACTTGTGCTACTGCTTGTCTAGCCGGCTGAAAGTCAAGGCTATACTGTGGAACTCTACTTGCTTTAATTTTCTGCACTTTGCTTCCTTAACTGGTATGTTCCTAGTTCAATTCTGAAACTCAACTCTATGTGCTCCATTGTTTGTCAATCCCTGTCTCTTTCTGCATTGATTTAGTGGCTCATGTTGTTTAATTGTCTTTCTTGTTTAGTGCTTTATTCAGCAGGCCTAAGTTTTGCCCTCTCTTGTTCAAATGTAATCATCATGTCTACTTGAGTTCCTGTTTATGTCCCTCAACTAGTATGTCTCCTAATGTACTTGATTAACACTAAGTCATGGCTAATTATGTGTAATAACCCTTGTCCCCAACATGACTACTCCCATACCCTATCCCTATGTCTTATTACTATTCTAATTTCAAGCATGATTCCCTTGTTAACACTTTGAAATAGTAGTTTTGTGTTCTGAAGGCCAATCAGTCGCTACTTGTTCTTTGTACCTGCTGGTCTGTATGCTTCTCTTCTTATCCATGTTTATGTGTTTCTGATCTGGGCTCTCTATGTCCCCAACCCCCTTACTTCCCTGCTTGTGACTGTGGAAATGGTACTATTCTTTGAGTTTGTCCTGTGTATGCTGGCTTGTTCCAAGTTGTTGTTGCTCTATTCCCTTCTCCTTTCAAAACTGGTTTTCACTAAGGCAAACTCTTCTGTTGTTTTGCAAACTTATTTCGAACATGCTGTTTCAAAACTGTTTTCTAACTCAACTCCTTTAAATCCATGTCAATCACTCTCACACATACTCTTAGACCACTAGGTTCTGCCTCTTTTATGTGAGCTTTGCCTTGGGACCCTTGAGCTCCCTCTGAACTTGGACACATGAAAGTTGGCTTTTCCACACTGCACTTACTCTGTCCTGGTTAAGCAATCTGGGTGTGAACACTGCCCGGCTCCCTTGAGATCCTTAGGAAACTCTGACACACCCAGATATAGAAAGGGCTATGGAACAATTTTGGTACTTGAAGTGATTTATTATATAACTCGAGGAGGAAGTCCTAATCATCTTTCTGTAGTGTAACTTCTTATTTTTTATTTCTACTTATGTAATTCGTTCACATGGTCTGTAATAATTCTTAAACAAATATTAGGGTGGCTAGAGAAAGGGGATGGGGGTAAATATGCATGCTATAGTTGTTAAAGGTAGAAAATATATTGTTAGGGTTATATTCCTAATTGTGCAATAGAAACCATGCTTAGGATTCATATATGCATTAGAATCATGATCTTAGATCCCATATTTCTTGCTTTAGCATCTCATCCGTCATTAATCCATGTTTTATGTCTATCACTTAGAAATCCTGCTCCTAAGACAATAACAACATTGGCATAAAAGCTATTATTCTTATACTTTCAAAAGTCATATTTCAATAATTCTGCAACTCTTGCGCGCATTTAGAAATCATGTCTTAGGGATTCTATTTTTTAAAAATCTTGCCATTTGCATGTGCATATTAGATATCATGTTCTAGGATCCTCTTTGCATTTTTTAATACGGCTAGTTAATTACTGATCCCTGAAAAGGTAATAAGATAATCTCACATTGTGATTGTTTTCTGAATAAAACTGGTAATAATCTCTGCATTCTCAGATTCGTATCAACTAGAACAACATGATTAGGTAAAAAATAACTTCCAAATTGTTTCAACAATGCTGGTAACTGCTACAATTTGTTTTACGCCTAGGCAAGCCTTAGGTAATAACTTTAAAATAAAACCAGAATCATCTCTGTAATTAGTGTTTAACTGTTAACTGTTAAACTCATTCGGGAAGCCTGATTCGGACTCTTATATGAGTCATGTAATAAATCTAGCTCTGTTGTAATCACTTAGATACCATGCTTTAGAATGCTGAATTTAGACCTTATCTATGTATGCGTCATGCTGTCTATGTGCATCATTTGTGGAGGTATATCTGAGCCTTCTATTTGTTTGTCTTTTCCCCCTAAATGCAGTCCTATATGTTCTTGTTTGTCTCCTAGTATTTTTCCATTAAACCTAAGGGTCTGCCTAGAACCTCCCTCATAGGATAGAAGTCCTAAATTACTCCGGGACTAATAGAAAGGGACGGGTAATAGCATGCAATAGGGTCGAGACCAACCTTCGCTTTAATTACCTTCACGGGGCGGGAAAAGGTAGATATGGATATGATGACCGGTGCAGTAATGCCACGTGTAGCCTCTCTTTGAGGAGTATCATACCGGATATTGCATTGACGTGATCCATATTATAAGCAAACCTAGGACTTCCCCCTCCCCCCTCCTTTATGCTTAGATTGTAATTCTTTCAAAAATCTTCCTTTTCATTAATTGTTTTTCAAACATGTGTGTTCTTAAACTTAAATTCCCTATTATTTGAGCCTTACTTGTTTACTTGCTAATTGTACAAATTCACAAAAAACTGTCTGGCCGGGAACCACACTAGTGGATCCTGAAGGGTGCCTAACACCTTCCCCTTGGGATAATTTCAAGCCCTTACCCTGTCTCTGGTTACCAAACGTAGTTATAAATGAACCCTATAGGTGCCCTAATGCACCTTAAAATCGTTAGGTAGCGACTCTTCAAAAATGCAAACCCCCTTCCCAAAAAGGAAAGAGTTGTCTCATGCCAAAATGTCATAAACCCCGATTTCCACGGAGGAAAAAAGGGTGGGGGAGGGTGGGGGTGGGGGGGCGACAGTTAGGGAACATCGTGGTACTTAAACAGGAAAGAAATCAAGTGAGCTCAAATGAGCATATTAATTTTATTCTATCATCGGAATCAGAGGGTAGCACAACTGTGATCAAGTTTTCTCGAAAGTTGAAATTGTGAGATGAGATTGAGAAATAAATAATCCCTAACATCTAGGTGGACACGTAAGTGGTCAAGATAAGTTTACTTGCATTATAAAGATTTTGTAAAGTCTTCAAACAACATGCAAAGGCTTGAGAATGGACTTATTCATAAGTGGGAGAGAGTCAGACATGAAATTTTACCATAAGGTAATGGGTGACAAAAGAGAGATCCTACCAACCGGAAGAAAAAAGACAAGTTAAATTTATTAAATATTTTTCTGGAGAAGACAAAGTACAAGAAGAACAAAAAAAGTTGTACCAAAGCTACAAGTTGTTGTATGTAGAAGAGGTATGATATTTTGTTATGGAAGTTAAAAGGGTGGGTCGTCATTTTCCAAACAAGCTATCAACGAACGAACGAATGGTTCGAATGATGTCCTAGAAGTTTGGGTCGGGTATGACCCAACTTGAGTACGTGAACATCAGTTTCGAGAGTTAAAAAAGAAAGTGTTACATGGGCACGAGAAGTTTTATTTTGTGTCTTATACAACTTACACTAGTTGTATGAGCCTCCTTTTTGTCTTACAAATTTGTGGACCCAATCTTATACTTTTGGCTCCAAAGAAATTTGGGTCCACAAAACTGTGAGACAAAAAGGTTGCTTCATACAACTAATGTCAGTTGTATGAGACACAAAATAAAAAAAAATTGTGGGCACACTTAGTGCGAGATGAAATAGAGAAAAGATTTTTTTTCCCAAAGTATATTCCTAGACAAGGAATGAGTTATGTAAGTTAAGACATGGTTACTAGGAAAAAAAAAGAGAGAAAAGAAGGGCATGATGTCGGAAGGGAGTAACAATCCTTAAAGGATGTAAATATTATCAGGATCACGTTAATGACCATGTGTCGAATGTCTATGAGTGGTGTTATTATGATGATTATAAGAATAAAATTCTTAAAGCAAGAGAACAGGAGCACGGACATCGACGTTCAGAAATCGATAGCTAGGAATTTCACCAGCTTGGTAATAGTGAATGATGGATATATTTTCACGAAGTGGACTTATTAGTTACGATGAATTAGATGTTGGATTTTAAGGCAATATAGTTGCAATTATTGTGAAGTTAGTGACATAAATTGGGTGTTATTGAGACGATCAAGATAAGACGATATCATACTAGGCTCTCAAAAGAATAAAGGAACATTTTAGATAGATTCGGATGATTGTGAGTCGCAAGAGTCTCAAATGGATGGGGTGTCAGAGAATAACACCTGTACTATGGGGTATGATGTTAAATTTTACTTATATGGAAAAAAGGGATCTTCACCCATAACAGAAAATTTTCAAGTATGAATTTGGTCAAAAGCTAAAAATAGAGAATGGGTTATGTAATATCACTTTGTATTATAGTGAATTCACAGTTTAATATGGATGTAGAAATAGAAATATATATGTAATATCTCAAGTATAAAAATTATTATTGGGATGGACGTTACCTATGTAAGAGATATGACGTGGTATCCTTAAAAGAGAATCGTGAAAAGGTGTAATGAGGCTCAGATATTAAAGAATAATCCTTTGAGGTGTATGAGGTTTCTAGAAAGAGCGCGGGTAACAAATGAGTTTACATTGTCACTGGAACTATCTTTAGTAATTTTGATCTTCTATTTACCTAACTACAAAAATATGTTGATGATAGGACGAGGGTGATTCTTGTGGAATATGAGGTAATAACTTTAGAGGTAATTCCACTTTTATTCTTGGTATACATGTGCGTATATTGTGAATGATGGTTTGACTTACAAGAAAGAACCGGTTGAGATTCTTGATATGCAAGGTCGTAGGTTTGGAACTAAAGATCTTGCTTTAATAAAGTTTTATGACATGGTCATGACGTTGAGGATGCCACTTGGGTAGCCAATAAGTTGAAAATTTAAAATTTACACTTGTTCGCGACTACAAGTATTACTATTTCCTAGAAATTTCAAGTTCGATAATTGTCATCTTAAGTTTATTCCATGGAGCAAGTGAGTAAATATTATCTTGCTTATGAGTTGGGATTCAGCGCATTTTATTGATGTAGTTGATTCATTATTGCCTATAGTGGCTAGACTTGCCTCATCGTAGTAGAGTTTATTATTGTGATGCCGAGAGTGGCTATTTGGTGGTGTATTGAGGAATATGAGGTTGTTGTGTTATTTATTGATATCGTTGTGATGAGAAGAGCCATGTGAGGCATTGTACATTGTACTCTTGTGGTTCACTAGTAGGTTAAAATATTTGGATCGACCTAGAAACAAAGGAAACTCTGCCGAAAATTTTGGAAATTAAGAGAGTTAGTCAAATTTTGACGCCTTAAGCATTTATAAGTTAAAAAAGGCTTAAGTTTTCAACTTTTGGACTTGAATAGAACCAAGAAAACTCATCCGAGGACGAATGATCTTAAGTTGCGAAGAATGTAGCACCCCGAAAATTTTTCAAATGTTAAAGACCTCATTAGAAGGTCATTAAGAGCTAAACGTATCAATTGCATGCTAACAACGACAAAAAATATGAATAAAATCCATTTGATATGTTAAAATATGGTGGACATGGTTTTAAGGATTATAAGGACATTTAGAAGTGGGAAAAAGTAGTTTGGAACAAGTTGAAATTGTTACAAGGAAGAAAGCGCTCAAGGTCCCATAGGACCTAACTTCAAACAACCATATATCCATGTGTGTAATGAGTTACATTAGGTTCAACATATCAAATTAAATACCTTTGAATTTAATTTTTAATGGTTTAAACTGTTTGTCATTTGAAAGTTTATACACAAAGTTATGACCAATCTACTAAGCCTTTCGATGTGCGCCACACTGCACGACGGCGCACATGAGAACGCACCTAAAGAAATTAGCTGCCCCAAGTGCGCGCCCATATGAGCATTTAAGTCCCAGATGCGTTGCAGTGCACCTGTGAATGTTATAAATAACACCTAGGTCAAGGAAAGATGATTTGGGGTCAAATTTTGGGAAGTTCTTTGGGGCTTTTGAAGAGGATTTTGACCAAGGCTTCACTTAGATCATACAAGGTGAGCTTTTATCCAAGTTTTATGTTAATTCAAGTTTGATAACACCACTAGTAACAAGATTCAACGATAGAATTTGTTAGATTCTTTCAAATCCTCCAAGAACACAAAAATGGAGATTTTTAAAAAATTTCTTCAAGATAAAGATATTGGATTGTTGGTGACGTTTGAGAGTTCTAAATGAATTGGAGCATTATAGTACTATTTTGGAGCTTGGACTTACGGTAAGTTGATTAAAACTTACTCTACTTGAGGAATTTTCTCTAAACACATGTATTGACTTGATATATGAGATTGTTCATAAATATGCATCCTCACTCATTTGGACAAGCAGGAAAGGTTGTTACCATGGTCTTTGAGTCGCCTTGCATGTGAAATAGCGTCATGTTGTTTGGGTAAAATATTGTTTTCAAAAAATTGTTAAAAAATGATACTTGAGGCGAATTTTATAAGTTTTGGTAAATACTTATGTTGATGATAAAGGGATTAAACGTTTGAGTTCTATTGTTACCTTTGTTTTATTAAATGAGAAATGTAATATGTCTGATATCTATATATTTCGAAGTAGCACTTGCTAAATCTTTAAGGAATGAAATCTCATTTTATTAATTGCTTAATATGAAATGAGGAAGGATCTTTTTGATTTTATTCGAACGATTTGAATTGACTGTAAGCGTCATGATTTGATAAAATAGATTCTTTGAGGCTATTCGACTATGAATCTATTTTTGGAGTATCAAATATTTTGAGAATTACTTGTGTTCACCGAGATTGGCTTCGGATATATCGTGTTCGTTGTCATAAAACTATACGTATCGGTGTAGGTATGGATGACCGCTTTGTGGTATAGACTACAGCAGAGTATCCTCCTTGAGAGCTGCTATTTTGTGCTATTAATAGCATGGCTTAGTCTATTTGTATGGCAGTACGATGAAACGACTTGAACAAGTAGGGTATATGATATTTGCTGCTAGGTACATAATGTAGTTGACCTTCTTGTGCTGGTGATGATATAGTACTCCTGGTAAAAGGTGAAAGATGATTTTATTATGTATAGCCCTAAGGAGCCGAAAGTGATTTTAATAACTTAATGAAGTTTAAATGATTTTATTAGAATCATGGGTTGATATAAATATTTTAATTGTTTATATCATGATTTACATTCTACTAGTCTTTTTATTTAAAATACTAAAGAGTATGAACTAGTGTAATGGTTTATCGCTTCATATAAAATGTTGGTTACACATGTTTTGTAAAGCGTTGTCTTAAAAACTCAGGTTAGAGAGAGTTTATGACAATTATTGAGTATCATGATGGTGTACTCAGCTCTCAGGGGCCCCTCTCCAGGATCTCACTTTCTTTACATGTTTTCAGAATGAGATGTGGCATGTGATGAGTGGATGAGACTAGTATGACTCTCTTTCGAAGGTATATAGTGAGGGGTCACTTCTATTTCGTGGTGGCTGTTGTGTTGACCTTTCCTTCTTCTGATTGGGGTTTGTCCCAAGTATTTATTCTATCCTTGTGTCATAGAGATTTCATAGACAGTTATCATTATTTTAGTTTGTAATTGAGAGTTATTCATATCGCATGCATGCAAGGAATATTGTTATCTTTACATATTTTTAATTATTGAAAATGGTAGATTTAAAGATTATGTTTCATGTATGGTCTTAATCATTTAAAATGATTGTGTTTTCAAGGCTCCTGCATGCATCTATTAGGCATATAGATGGGTATTTTTGTACGAGTTGGTCCACCCGGGTTGTATAGTATGCCGCGTGCCGGTCACGTAATTTTAAATCGTAACAAATTCAGACTTCGTGACATTACAATATAAAAATTTGACTTAAAAGGAGTGCATACTCATGCTTAGAATCACCATCTTATAGTTAGATAAAAATAAGTGATAATAGTTAGGGCAAAGGATTTATTGCTTGAAATTGGAATTGGACTCAAGTACTTGAGTCATCTGTTGCTACTGTTGGATCTTGGGCCTGGCCTCTAGGTTAGGATCGCAGTGGAATATTTGGAAGGCCCAACAATTATATTTTCATGACCCGGATTTTCCACCCTCGGGAGTTTTGATGGCGCCTACTAATATGAGCTAGGCAAACCAATTATTTGAACAATTTACCTTTTTACCTATTTCATTTTCTTTAACAACTACGAATAAATAACATTTAAAACAGCAGAATTTAACATAAGAGGAAGGAAAACTATAAGCTATCTGAACATGAATATCTAATACAACTGTTTGAGTCTCGACTACCCAGAATTGGTGTCACAACTTCATAGACGGTCTAGGAATACTACAAATAAAGGTCTGAAAGAAATAAATACAACACTGTCTTTGGAAATGCATGAAAGAAATAGGAATAGTAGACAGAAGGAGACGCCAAGGCCTGCGGACACCTACAGGACTACCTCGGGCCGCCTGTTGAATAAGAATCAGCAATCCCACTGTGGTCCGAAGTCTACAACACTGGGGTCTGCACAAAAGAGTGCAGAGTGCAGTATTAGCACAACCAACCCCATGTGCTTATCTAGCCTAACCTCCACGAAGTAGTGATGAAGTTAGGACCAGACTACCAAATAAACCTGTGTAATTATATAATATACAACGGAAAGTAAAGCGGAAATAAACAAATAAAGATGGGAGGGGGAAATTATGCTTTGGGGAATAACAGGTAAAAACAGCATATCAAGTGAATTATAGGGAACCAAAATCCAACTACTAATAAGGATAAGGAAAACAAAGGCAGATTTCACTTTCATTTCATATCTTGTTGCAGGCGTGCAACCCGATCCCATTTCTCATATCTTGTGGCAGGCGTGTCACCCGCTCCCATTTCATGTATCTCGTGGCAGGTGTGCCACCCGCTCCCATTTTATTTATCTCGTGGCAGGTGTGCCACCCGCTCCCACTTCATTTATCTCGTGGCAGGCGTACCACCCGCTCCCATTTCATTTATCTCATGGCAGGCGTACCGCCCGCTCCCATTTCATATATCTTGTGGCAGGCGTGCCACCCGCTCCCATTTCATTTATCTTGTGGCAGGCGTGCCACCCGCTCCCATTTCATATATCTTGTGGCAGGTGTGCCACCCGCTCCCATTTTATATATCTTGTGGCAGGCGTGCCACCCTCTCCCATTTTATATATCTTGTGGTAGGCGTGCCACCTACTCCCGTTTCATTTATCTTGTGGCATCTTTCCACTGCTCCTTCAACTCTTTCAACTAAGGCGGGGCCATACGATACGGCGGAATAGAAATGGACTGAGTGTCCGGAGCCAAATCAATGCAAAAGACAATATCCTTATTGGGTGGCATACCCGGCTGGTCTGAAGGAAATACCTCAGGGAACTCACGAACAACAGGAACAGAATTAATAGAAGGAACCTCGGCACTAGAATCACGAACATATGACAAATAGACCAAAAACCCTTTCTCGACCATACGCTGAGCCTTCACATAAGAGATAACACTACGGGTAGAATGACCAGGAGTCCCTACTCTAAACGAGGTGGACCCGGTAAGGCTAGGTCACAGTCTTGGCATGACAGTCCAAGATAGTGTGGTAAGGTGATAACCAGTCCATCCCCAATATGACATCAAAATCAACCATGTCCAGAAGCAGCAAATCTACACGAGTCTCTAGATCCCCAATCACAACTAGAAAATGAACGATGGACTCAATCTGCCACAATAGAATCACTCACCGGTGTAGATACATAAAAAGGAGCACCCAAAGAATCACTAGGCATTACCAGATAAGGTGCAAAATAAGGTCACACATAGGAGTATGCATATCCTGGATCAAATAACACTGAAGCATCTCTATCACAAACCAGAACCGTACCTGTGACAACTACATCGGTAGCCTCAGCCTCGAGACTAGCTAGAAGAGCATAACATCGGGGTTGGGCCCCACCACCCTGAACTACATCTCTGGAACGGCCTGCTGCTGGCTGGCCTCCACCTCTAGCGGCCTGAGCTCCACCTCTAATATCTCTACCTCCACCTCTAGCACCTGTACCCCCACCTCTAGCTGGCTGGGTGGGCTGTGGAACACCTGGTGCCTGAACCATGGCACGGGAACCTTGATACTGAGAGCTACTCAATGCTCGAGGGCAAAACCTAGCAATGTGACCCATATCACCACAAGTGTAACAAGCCCTCGGCTGCTGAGACTACTAGCCCTGATGACCTGAATGACCACCCCGAAAACTCGGAAGCGGCGGTGCACTGATAGAAGCTGATGGTGCACTATAGGACTGTTGATCAGAATACTGCATCTGACAACCACGTCCACCTGAAACACCGTGAGAAAACTAAAGTGCTGACTGAAAAGGCCTAGGAGGATGGTCTCTACCATACGAATCCCTACCTCCAGACGAGGTATCACTGAATCTGCCGGAATGACGAGGCATCTTGTCAGACCCCTGACCACCTCCCTGCGATAGAACCATCTCAAATCTCCGGGCCATATTGGCCGCCTCCTAGAAGGAAATCTCACTCTCTGTCTCCCTAGCCATCTGAAGACGAATCGACGGAATAAGTCCCTCAATGAACCTCCTCACCCTCTCTCTCTCTCTTAGTGGGAAGTATGATAAGAGCATGACGAGCCAAGTCGATGAATCTGGTCTCATACTGGGTAACAATCATAGAACCCTGCTGGAGTCGCTCAAACTGCCTCTAATAGGCCTCTCTCTAAGTGATGGGGAGAAACTTCTCCAGAAATAGCTGCGTGAACTTCTCCTAAGTCAAAGCTGGCGATTCGGCTGGTCTAGCCAAACAGTAATCCCTCCACCAAGTCTTGGCGGATCCAGACAAGCGAAAAGTAGCAAAATCGACCCCATTAGTCTCAAGTATCCCCATGTTCCTGAGAACCTCATGACAGCTATCTAGATAATCTTGGGGATCCTCAGAAGATGCACCACTGGAAGTAGTAGTGAAGAGCTTGGTGAAACCTATCCAACCTCCACAAAGCCTCCGGAAACGTAGTTGATCTATCAGCAGCCTATGCTGCGGTTCGGTTGAAGAAGCGGTACGTGACCTCGCCATTCGCTAAAGGACAAGAGTAGAGATTTTAATTTAGCATTGAGAGATCAAAATCGCATGACAGGAAAGAATAGATGTGAAGTTTTTCCTAACACTGTAGCCTCTGGGGGATAAATACAGACATCTCCGTACCGATCCATCAGACTCTACTAAGCTTGTTTGTGAATTGTGAGACCCATGTAACTTAGAGCTCTGATACCAACTTGTCATACCCGGATTTCCCACCCTCGGGAGTCGTGATGGAGCCTACAAATATGAGCTAGGCAAGACAATTATTTGAAGAATTTACCTTTTTACTCATTTCATTTTCTTTAATAATTACGAAGAAATAATAGTTAAAACAGCGGAATTTAACATAAGCGGAAGGAAAACTATAAACTATCTGAACAAGAATATCTAATACAACTATTTGAGTCTCGACTACCCAGAACTGGTATCACAACTTCACAGACGGTCTAAGAATACTACAAATAAAGGTCTGAAAGAAATAATACAACACTCTCTTTGGAAATGCATGAAAGAAACAAGAATAGTAGACAAAAGGAGATGCCAAGGCCTGCGGACGCCTACAAGACTACCTCGGGTCGCCTGATGAACAAGAATCAGCAATCCCACTACGGTCCGAAGTCTACAACACTGGGATCTGAACAAAAGAATGCAAAGTGTAGTATCAGCAAAACCGACCCCATGTGCTGGTAAGTGTCTAGCCTAACCTCGGCGAAGTAGTGACGAGGCTAGGACCAGACTACCAAATAAACCTGTGCAGTTATATAATATACAGCGGAAGTAAAGCGAAAATAAACAAATAAAGATAGGAGGGGGAAAACATGCTTCGGGGAATAACAGGTAAAAATAGCATATCAAATGAATTATAGGGAAACAAAATCCAACTACTAACAAGGATAAGGAAAACAAAGGCAGATTTCACTTTCATTTCACATCTTGTTGCAGAAGTGCAACCCGATCCCATTTCTCATATCTTGTGGCAGGCGTGCCACCCGCTCCCATTTTATGTATTCGTGGCAGGCGTTCCACCCGCTCTCATTTCATGTATCTCGTGGCAGGCGTGCCACCCGCTCCCATTTTATTTATCTCGTGGCAGGCGTGTCACCCGCTACCATTTCATATATCTTGTGGCAGGCGTTCCACCTACTCCCATTTCATTTATCTTGTGGCAGGCATGCCACCCGCTCCCATTTCATATATCTTATGGCAGGCGTGCCACCCGCTCCCGTTTCATATATCTTGTGGTAGGCATGCCACCCGCTCCCATTTCATTTATCTTGTGGCAGGCGTGCCACCCACTCCCATTTACAAACAAACAATAATCACAAAGAATCCTGGCAATGGAGCAAAAGCAATATGACAACTTCCCGGCAAGGGAACATTAATAATTCAATAGCATCCCGGCAAAGGAACAATGATATTCCAACAATATCCCGGCAAGGGAACAATGATATTTCAACAATATCCCGGAAAGGGAACAATGATATTTCAATAATATCCCGGTAAGGAAACAATGATATTTCAACAATATCCTGGCAAGGGAACAACAATATCAAAACAAACATCAAGACAAGGGAACTATGATAATAACAACATGTTAGGCACAATAAATCACAACGGAGTCATAACAATTATAATACAAAACTCAAGGGCATGCTTTACACCGACGTATAGATAGTCGTCACCATGCCTATACGTCGTACTCCACAATTAACACGTAGCAAATAAGACACAACTCCTAATCCCTCAAGCTAAGCTTAGACCAAACACTTACCTTGATGCCAAAAACACAATTCACGATTCAATTATAGCTTTACCCATGGATTCCACCACCAATTCACTTGTATCTAGTCACAAGTTACTTGATTACATCAATAAACGCTAAATGAATCAACCCCAATGCAAGAAATTGAGTTTTCCAAAGTTTTACCCAAAAAGTCAAAAATCACCCCTGGGCCCACATGGTCAAAACCCGAGGTTCGAACCAAAACCCGACTACCCATTCCCCCACGAACCCAAATATATGATTTGTTTTGAAATCGAACCTCAAATCGAGGTCCAAATTCCCAATATTTGAAAAACCTAGGTTCTACCCAAAACACCTAATTTACCCCATGAAAATCATTGATTTTGAATTGCAATCATGTTAAAAGATGTTAATGATTGAAGGAAATGAGTTAAAATTAACTTATAATCGATTTGGAAGAAGAGTTGTTCTTGAAAAATCGCCCTAGGGAGTTTGTGTTTTGAAAAGATGTGAAAAATGGGTTGAAAATCGTCTAAGTATAAATGCTGCAGATTGCAGATGTGGGAATTGTGAACAGGGGTTCGCAATTGCGAAACCCGACCTCTGCTAGCTTGGGAATTGCAAAACAGGGCTCGCATTTGCGAACCCTTCAAGAAATTTGGGCTTTCGCATTTGCGATAAAAAATGTCGCATTTGTGACTTCAAGCATTTCCAGCATACTTCGCATTTGCAAAGGGACCCTCGCATTTGCGAGGTTGGAATTGCTTGGAACATCTCGCATTTGTGAGAAAGGGTAGGCCTGGGCTGGTTCGCATTTGCGACCAAGCCCTCGCATTTGCGATATCGCATTTGTGAGTCAGGCTTCGCAAATGCGAAGCCTCCAGGCCTGATCACACCAGCAATGAAACCTGCAATTTTTCTAAGTTTAAAATGCACCACGTGGCCTATCCGAAATACACCCGAGCCCTCGGGGCTCCAAACCAAATATACACTCAACCTCAAAAACATCCTACGGACTTATTCATGTAATCAAATCACAAAACAACATCATGAATATCGAAGTAAACCTCAAGATCAATGAAATTTCTCAAAACTTCTTTAAACATCAAATTTTGCATTTAAGGTCCGAATCACGTCAAATGGATTCCGTTTCTTACCAAACTTTACCGATAACACATATAAATCATATTGAACCTGTATCGGGCTCCGGAACCAAAATACGGGCCCGATACCACAGGTTTCACATAGCATTTTACTTTCAAAAGCCTTTATATTTTTCAGAAATAAATTTCTTTCAAAAATTTATTTCCCGGGCTTGGGACCTCGGAATTCGATTCCGGGCATACGCCCAAGTCCCATATTTTTATACGGTCCCTTCGGGATCGTCAAATCGCGGGTCCGAGTCCGTTTACCCAAAACGTTGGCCGAAGTCAAATTAATTCATTTTATAGTCAAAATATATTATTTTTCACACATTTTCACATAATAGCTTTCCGGCTACGCGCCCGGACTGCGCATGCAAATCGAGGTGGTGCTAAAAGAGGGTTTTAAGCCCTCGGAATGTAGACACAAGAAACACTGGGTGCACGGCTGACAAGCTCGGCGGCAACGCAAGTCTATAAGCCCCCTCTCCCACTTGATCAAGAATCTCAAACGAGCCAATGAACCTAGGGCTAAGCTTGCCCTTCTTCCCAAATCTCATGACGCCCTTCATAGGCGACACTCAAAGAAATACCCGCCCACCGACTATGAATGCCAAATCACGAACCTTGCGGTCGGCATAACTCTTTTGCCTGGACTGAGCTATACAAAGCCTATAATGAATGATCTTGACCTTGTCCATGGCATCCTGAACCAGATCCGTACACAACAACCAAGCCTCTCCTGGCTCAAACCATCCAACCAGAGACCGACACTGCCTACCATATAAAGCCTCATAAGGAGCCATCTGAATACTCGACTGGTAGTTGTTGTTGTAGGCAAACTCTGCTGAAGGCAAAAACTTATCCCACGAGCCTCTAAAGTCAATGACAGAAGCTCGGAGCATATCCTCCAAAATCTAAATGGTTCGCTCGGACTGCCCATCTGTCTGAGGATGAAACGTTGTGCCCAACTCAACCCGTGTGCCCAACTCTAGCTGAACTGCTCTCCAAAAATATAAGGTAAACTGAGTACCTCAGTCCAAAATGATAGACACGGCACACCATAAAGGCGAATAATCTCCGGGATATAGATCTCAGCTAACCTCTCGGAAGAATATGAGATTGTCACAGGAATGAAAATGCGCTGACTTGGTCAACCTATCAACAATAACCCACACTACATCGAACTTTTTCTGGGTCCGTGGGAGTCCAACAACAAAGTCCATAGTGATACGCTCCCACTTCCACTCAAGAATCTCAATCTGTTGAAATAAACCACCAGGCCTCTGATGCTCGTACTTAACCTGCTGATAATTCAAACACCGAGCCACATATGCAACGTTATCCTTCTTCATTCTCTGCCACCAATAATACTGCCGCAAATCCTGATACATCTTCACGGCGCCGGGATGAATAGAGTACCAGGAGTTGTGGGCCTCCTCCAAAATCAACTCTCGAAGCCCATCCATATTAGGCACACAAACTCGACCCTGCAATATCAAAACTCCATCATCACCCAAGGTAACCTGCCTGACACCTCCGTGTTGCATCGTGTCTCTAAGGACACACAAATGAGGATCATCATACTGTCGATCTCGAATACGCTCCAATAATGAAGAACGAGCGACTGTGCAAGCTAACACACATCTAGGCTCAAAAACATCCAACCTCATGAACTGATTGGCTAAAGCCTAAACATCCAAAGCAAGCGGTCTCTCACCGACCGGAATATAAGCAAGACTACCCATACTGGCTGACTTCCTACTCAAAGCATCGGCCACCACATTGGCCTCTCCCGGGTGATATAAGATAGTGATATCATAATCTTTCAACAACTCCAACCACCTCCTCTACCTCAAATTCAACTCCTTTTGCTTGATCAAATACTGAAGACTCTTATGATCCGTGAACACCTCACATGCCACGCCATACAGATAATGCCTCCAAATCTTTAACGCATGAACAATGGCCGCCAACTCTAAATCATGAAGTGGATAGTTCTTCTCATGAATCTGCAACTGCCGCGAAGCATAGGTAATGACCTTTCCATCCTGCATCAACACTGCACCAAGTCCAATACTAGATGTATCACAATAAACTGTATAAGGCCCTGAACCTGTGGGCAAAACCAACACTGGTGCCGTAGTCAAAGCTGTCTTGAGCTTCTAAAAGCTCACCTCACACTCATCCGACCATCTGAACTGGGCACCCTTCTGGGTCAACCTGGTCATTGGGGCTGCGATAGATGAAAACCCCTCTACGAACCGACGATAGTAGCCTACCAATCCCAAGAAACTCCGAATATCTATAGATGATGCTGGTCTAGGCCAGTTCTTGACTACCTCAATCTTCTTCGGATCAACCTGAATACCCTCTGCTGATACAAGATGACCCAGGAATGCAACTGAACTCAACCAGAACTCATACTTCGAGAACTTAGCATATAACTGACTATCCCTCAAGGTCTGAAGAACCACTCTAAGATGCTGCTCGTGCTCCTCTTCGGCTGCTGGAATATATCAAAATATCATCAATAAAGACTATCACGAACGAGTCCATGTAAGTCCTGAACACTCGGTTCATCAAATCCATAAAAGTTGCTGGGGCATTTGTCAACCCGAATGACATCACAAAGAACTCATAATGCTCGTAAAGCTATCTTAGGGACTCAGATGCCCTAATCCTCAACTGATGGTAGCCAGATCTCAAGTTAATCTTCGAAAATACCTTGGCACCCAGAAACTAATCAAACAAATCATCAATCCTCGGCAGTGGATATTTATTTTTGATTGTAGCCTTGTTCAACTACCGGTAATCAATACACAATCTCATCGATCCGTCCTTCTTCTTAACAAACAACACTGGCGCAGCCCAAGGCGAAACACTCGGCCTAATGAAACCCTTCTCAAGCAAGTCTTGCAACTGCTCCTTCAAATTTTT
Organism: Nicotiana sylvestris; assembly: GCF_000393655.2. Classification (NCBI taxonomy): domain Eukaryota; kingdom Viridiplantae; phylum Streptophyta; class Magnoliopsida; order Solanales; family Solanaceae; genus Nicotiana; species Nicotiana sylvestris. The sequence continues at coordinate 111,592,218 of NC_091064.1, forward strand.
CAACTCAGGTGGTGCCATACGATACGGTAGAATAGAAATGGGCTGAGTGCCCGGAGCCAAATCAATGCAAAAATCAATATCCCTGTCAGGTGGCATACTTGGCAGGTCTGAAGGAAATACCTCAGGGAACTCATGAACAAAGGCACAGAATCAATAGAAGGAACCTCGGCACTAGAATCATGAACATATGCCAAATAGGCCAAACACCCCTTCTCGACCATACGTCGAGCCTTTACATAGGAGATAACACTACGAGTAAAATGACCAAGAGTCCCTATCCACTCTAAATGAGGCAAACCCGGCAAAGCTAAGGTCATAGTCTTGGCATGACAGTCCAAGATAGTGTGGTAAGGTGATAACCAGTCTATCCCCAATAAGACATCAAAATCAACCATGTCCAGAAGCAGCAAATCTACACGAGTATCTATACCCCAATCACAATTATACATGAACTATGGACTTTATCTACCACAATAGAATCACTCACCGGTGTAGATACATAAACAGAAGCACCCAAAGAATCACTAGGCATGACCAGATACGGTGCAAAATAAGGTCACACATGTGAGTATGCAGATCCTAGATCAAATAACACTGAAGCATCTCTATCACAAACCAGAACCATACCTATGATAACTGCATCGGAAGCCTCAGCCTCGGGCCTGGCTGGAAGAGCATAACATCGGGGTTGGGCCCTACCACCCTGAACTATATCTATGGGACGGCCTACTGCTGGCTGGCCTCCACCTCTAGTGGCCTGAGCTCCACCTCTAATATCTCTACCTCCACCTCTACCACCTCTACCCCCACCTCTAGCTGGCTAGGCGGGCTGTGGAACACCTGGTGCCTGAACCATGGCACGGGAACCCTGATGTTAAGAGCTACTCGATGCTCGAGGGAAAAATCTAGCAATGTGACCCATATCGCCACAAGTGTAATAAGCCCTCGGCTGCTGAGATTGCTGCCCCTGATGACCTGAATGACCACCCCGAAAACTCTGAAGCAGCGGTGCACTAATAGGAGCTGGTGGTGCACTGTAGGACTGCTGATCAGAATACTGCATCTAAGAACCACGACAACCTGAAACACCGTAAAAAACCTAAAGTACTGACTGAAAAGGCCTAGGAGAATGGTTTCTACTGTACAAACAAAATTCACGATTCAATTATAGCTTTACCCCTTGATTCCACCACCAATTCGCTTGTATCTAGTCACAAGTTACTTCATTACATCAATAAACGCTAAATGAATCAACCCCAATGCATGAAAATGAGTTTTCCAAAGTTTTACCCAAAAGGTCAAAAACTGCCCTGGGGCCCACATAGTCAAAACTCGAGGTTCGAATCAAAACCTGAGTACCCATTCCCCCACGAACCCAAATATATGATTTGTTTTGAAATCAGACCTCAAATCGAGGTCTAAATCCCCAATTTTTTGAAAAACCTATGTTCTACTCAAAACACCCAATTTCCCCCATGAAAATCATTGATTTTGAGTTGAAATCATGTTAGAAGATGTTAATGATTGAAAGGAAATGAGTTAAAATTAACTTACAATCGATTTGGAAGAAGAGTTGCTCTAGAAAAATTGCCCTAGGGAGTTTGTGTTTTGAAAAGATGTGAAAAATGGGTTGAAAATTGTCTAAGTATAAAAGTTACAGGTTGCAGATGTGGGAATTGCGAACAGGGGTTCACAATTGCAAACCCCGACCTATGCTAGCTTGGGAATAGCGAAATAGGGCTCGCATTTGCGAACCCTTCAGGAAATTTGGGCTTTCGCATTTGCAATCAAAAATGTCGCATTTGCGACTTCAAGCGTTTCCAGCGTACTTCGCATTTGCGAAGGGACCCTCGCATTTGCGAGGTCGAAATTGCGTGGAACATCTCGCATTTGGGAGAAAGGGCAGGCCTAGGCTTGTTCGAATTTGCGACCAAGCCGTCGCATTTGCGATATCACATTTGCGAGCCAGGCTTCGCAAATGCGAAGCCTGCAGGCCTGATCACACCAGCAATGAAACCTGCAATTTTTCTAAGTTCAAAATACACCCTGTGGCCTATCCAAAACTCACCCGAGCCCTCGGGGCTCCAAACCAAATATACACCCAACCTCAAAAACATCCTACGGACTTATTCGTGTAATCAAATCACCAAAACAGCATAATCAACATTGAATTAAACCTCAAGATCGATGAAATTTCTCAAAACTTCTTTAAACATCAAATTTTGCATTCAAGGTCCGAATCACGTCAAATGGATTTTGTTTCTTACTAAACTTTACCAACAACACATATAAATTATATTGAACCTGTATCGGGACGGGCCCGATAGCACAGGTTTCATATAGCATTTCACTTTCAAAAACCTTTATATTTTTCAGAAAATAATTTCTTTCAAAAATTCATTTCTCGGGCTTGGGATCTCGGAATTCGATTTCGGGCATACGCCCAAGTCCCATATTTTCCTACGGACCCTTCGGGACTATCAAATCACAGGCCCGGGTCTGTTTACCCAAAACATTGACCGAAGTCAAATTAATTTATTTATAGTCAAAATTTCATTTTTCACAAATTTTCACATAATAGCTTTACGGCTACGCGCCCGGACTGCGCATGCAAATCGAGGTGGTGCAAAAAGAGTTTTTTAAGGCCTCGGAACGTAGAATTCATTTTAAAAACAAGTGATGACCTTTTGGGTCATCACACTCGGGAGTCGTGATGGCGCCTACTAATGTGAGCTAGGCAAGCCAATCCTTTAAACTAATTACTTCATTATCCAATTATTTTCTTTTAACAAACATAAAAGGATAACGTAATAACAGCGAAAATTTAAATTTAAGTGGAAGAAAACAATAAAATAGATGAAATTTGTATCTATTACAACTGCTTAAAACTTAATTGCCCAAAACCTGGTGTCAAAGTATCACAGACGGTCTAAGATTTACTACAAATACGGTCTGAAGAAAATAACAATACACTGTTTCTGAATGTAAGGGAACAAAAACAGGGAATATGGATAAAAGGAGACAACAGGGCCTGCGGACACCTACAGGTCTACCTTGGATCTCCGCGTGGACTGAAGGTAGCCTCCAAACTACAGTCCAAGAGCTGCCCTGGGATCTGCACATAGTGCAGAGTGCAGTATCAGCACAACCGACCCCATGTGCTGGTAAGTGCCTAGCCTAACCTCGGCGAAGTAGTGATGAGGCTAGGACCAGACTACCAAATAAACCTATGCGGTTATATAAAATACAGCGGAAAGTAAAACATGAATAAACAAGTAAAGATGGGAGGGGGAAAACATGCTTCGGGGAATAACAAGTAAAAACAAAATATCAAGAGAATTATAAAGGAACCAAAAATCTAACTACTAACAAGGATAAGGAAAACAAAGGCAGATTTCACTTTCATTTCACATTTTGTTGCAGGCGTGCAACCGGATCCCATTTCCTGGATCTCGTGGCAGGCGTGCCACCCGCTCCCATTTCATTTATCTTGTGGCAGGCATGCCACCCGCTCCCATTTCAAATGTCTTGTGGCAGGCGTGCCACCCGCTCCCATTTCAATTATCTTGTGGCAGGCGCGTCACCCGCTCCCAGTTACAAACCAACAATAATCACAAAAAATCCCGGCAAGGGAACAAGAGCAATATAACAACTTTCCGGCAAGGGAACAATGATATTTCAACAATATCCCATCAAGGGAACAATAATATCAAAACAAACATCCCGGCAAGGGAACAATACTATCAAAACAAACATCCCGGTAAGGGAACATTAATATCAAAACAAATATCCCGGCAAGGGAACAAGGATGATAATAACATATGAAGCGCAATAAACCACAACGGAGTCATAACAATTATAATACAAGACTCACGGGCATGCTTGAAACCGACATATAGATACTCGTCACCATGCCTATACGCCGTACTCCACAATTAACACGTAACAAATAAGACACAACTCCTAATCCCTCAAGCTAAGGTTAGACCAAACACTTACCTCGATGCCACGAACACAATTCACGTTTCAATTATAGCTTTACCCCTTGATTCCACCACCAATTCGCTCGAATCTAGCCACAAGTTACTTAATTACATCAATAAACGCTAAATGAATCACAACCCTAATGCATGAAAATGAGTTTTCCAAAGTTTTTCCCAAAAAGTCAAAAATCGCCCCCGGGCCCACATGGTCAAAACCTGAGGTTCGAACCAAAACCCGATTACTCATTCCCCCAGGAACCCAAATATATAATTTGTTTTGAAATCGGACCTCAAATCAAGGTCCAAATCCCCGATTTTTGAAACCTAGGTTCTACTCAAAACACCCAATTTCCCCCATGAAAATCATTGATTTTGAGTTGAAATCATGTTAAAAGTTGTTAATGATTGAAGGAAATAGTAAAAATTAACTTACAACCGATTTGGAAGAAAAGTTGTTCTTGAAAAATCGCCCTAGGGAGTTTGTGTTTTGAAAAGTTGTGAAAAATGGGTTGAAAATCGTCTAAGTATAGAAGTTGCAGGTCTCAGATGTGGGAATTACGAATAGGGGTTCGCAATTGCGAACACCGACCACTGCTGGCTTGGGAATTGCGAAAGGAAGCTCGCATTTTCGAGTTGGGAATTGCGAGAGGGGCGTCGCTTTGCGACTCAAGGCTGAAACAAGGGTAATCGCATTTGCGATCGAAGCCTCGCATTTACGAGCAAGACAGGCCTGGGCTATTTTCGCATTTGCGATCCAGCCTTTGCATTTGCGAGCTGGCATTTGCAAGCCAGGCTTCGCAAATGCGAAGCTTGAAGGCCTGTGCACACCAGCTAAAATCTGCAACTTTCTAAGTCTAAAGATCCACCCTGTGGCCTATCCAAAACTCACCTGAGCCCTCGGGGCTCCAAACTAAACACATACACAACCTCAAAAACACCCAACGAACTTATTCGTGTAATCAAATCACCAAAATAACATCATGAAAATCGAATTAAACCTCAAATACAATGGAATTTCTCAAAACTTCTTTAATCATCAAATTTTGCATTTAAGGTCCGAATCACGTCAAATGGATTCCGTTTCTTACCAAACTTTACCGACAACACATATAAATCATATTGAAACTGTACCAGGCTCGGAACCATATTATGGGCCCGATACCACAGGTTTCACATAACATTTCATTTTCAAAAGCCTTTATATTTTTCAGAAAATAATTTCTTTCAAAAATTTATTTCTCGGGCTTGGGACCTCAGAATTCGATTCCGGGCATATGCCCAAGTCCCATATTTTCCTACAGACCCTCTGAGACTGTCAAATCACGGGTCCGAGTCCGTTTACTCAAAATATTGACCGAAGTCAAATTAATTCATTTTATAGTCAAAATTTATCATTTTTCACAGATTTTCACATAAAGGTTTTCCAGCTACGTGCCTGGACTGTGCATGCAAATCGGGGTGATGCCAAAAAGAGGTTTTTAAAGCATTGGTCGGCATAACTCTTTTGCTTGGACTGAGCTATACGAACCCTATCCTGAATGATCCTGACCTGGTCCAAGGCATCCTGAACCAGATCTGTACCCAACAACCGAGCCTCTCCCGGCTCAAACCATCCAACTGGCGACCGACACTACCTACCATACAAAGCCTCATATAGAGCCATCTAAATACTCGACTGGTAGCTGTTGTTGTAGGCAAACTCTACTAAAGGCAAAAACTGATCCTACGAGCCTCCAAAGTCAATGACACAAGCTCAGAGCATATCCTCCAAAATCTGAATGGTCCACTCGGACTGCCCGTCCATCTGAGGATGAAACGCTGTGCTCAACTCAACTTGTGTGCCCAACTCAAAAATGTAAGGCAAACTGTGTACCTCGGTCCGAAATGATAGACACGGGCATACCATGAAGGCGAACAATTTCCCGGATATAGATCTCAGCTAACCTCTCGGAAGAATAGGAGACTACCATAGGAATGAAATGCGCTGACTTGGTCATCCTATCAATAATAACCCACACTGCATCGAACTTCCTCCGAGTCTGTGAGAGTCTAACAACGAATCCATAGTGATACTCTCCCACTTCCACTCAGGAATCTCAATCTACTGAAATAAACCATCGGGCCTCTGATGCTCGTACTTAACCTGCTGACAATTCAAACACCGAGCCACATATGCAATGATATCCATCTTCATTCTTCTCCACCAATAATGCTGCCGCAAATTCTGATACATCTTCGCGACGCCCGGATGAATAAAGTACCGGGAGTTGTGGACCTCCTCCAAAATCAACTCTCGAAGCCCATCCACATTAGGCATACAAACTCGACCCTGCAAATCTCAAAACTTCATCATCACCCAAGGTAACCTGCTTGGCACCTCCGTGTTGCACTGTGTCTTTAAGGACACACAAATTAGGATCATCATACTGCCTATCTCGGATATGCTCCAATAATGAAGAACGAGCTACTTTGCAAGCTAACACACGGCTGGGCTCAAAAACATCCAACCTCATGAACTGATTGGCCAAAGCCTGAACATCCAAAGCAAGCGGCCTCTCACCGATCGAAATAAGCAATACTGCCCATACTGGCTGACTTCCTACTCAAAGTATCAGGCCCTGAACTTCCAATACGAGATGCATCACAATAGACTGTATAGGGCCCTGAACCTATGGGCAAAACCAACACTGGTGCCATAGTCAAAGCTGTCTTGAGCTTCTAAAAGCTCGCCTCATACTCGTCCGACCATCTGAACTGGGCACCCTTCTGGGTGAACCTGGTTATCGAGGTTGCGATAGATGAGAACCCCTCCACGAACTGACGATAGTAGCCTGCCAACCCTAAGAAACTCCGAATCTCTGTAGTAGATGCTGGTCTAGGCCAGTTCTTGACTACTTCAATCTTCTTCAGATCAACCTGATACCTCTGTTGATACAACATGACCCAGAAATGCAACTGATCTCAACCAGAACTCACAATTCGAGAACTTACCATATAACTGACTATCCTGAAGGTTTGAAGAACTACTCTAAGATGTTGCTCCTTCTCCTACCGGCTATGGGAATATAACAAAATATCATCAATGAAGACTATCACGAACGAATCCAAGTAAGGACTGAACACTCGGTTCATAAAATCCATAAAAGTCATTGGGGTATTTGTCAACTCGAATGACATCACCAAGAACTCATAATGCTCGTACCGAGTGCGGAAAGCTATCTTAGGGACATTGGATGCCCTAATCCTCAAATGATGATAGCCAGATCTCAAGTTAATCTTCGAAAATACCTTGGCACCCTGAAGCTGATCAAACAAATCACCAATCCTCAGCAATGGATACTTATTTTTTATCGTAACCTTGTTCAACTGCTGGTAATCAATACACATTCTCATCCGTTCTTCTTCTTAACAAACAACACCGGCGCACCCCAAAGAGAAACACTCAGCCTAATGAAACCCTTCTCAAGCAAGTATTGCAACTGCTCCTTCAACTCTTTCTACTCAGGCGGGGCCATACGATACGGCAGAATAGAAATGGGCTAGGTGCCCAGAGCCAAATCAATGCAAAAGTCAATATCTTTGTCCGGCGGCATACCCGGAAGGTCTAAAGGAAATACCTCAGGGAACTCACGAACAACAGGCACAGAATCAATAAAAGGAACCTTGGCACTAGAATCACGAACATATGCCAAATAGGCCAAACACCCCTTCTCGACCATACGCCGAGCCTTCACATAAGAGATAACACTACGGGTAGAATGACCAGGAGTCCCTCTCCACTCTAAAAAAGGTTCATCCAGTAAGGCTATGGTCACAGTTATGGCATGACAGTCCAAAATAGCGTGGTAAGGTGATAACCAGTCTATCCCCAATATGACATCAAAGTCAACCATGTCCAGAAGAAGCAAATCTACACGAGTCTCAAGACCCCCAATCACAACTATACATGAATGATGTACTCGATCTACCACCATAGAATCACCCACCGGTGTAGACACAAAAACAGGATCACTCAAAAAATCACTAGGCATGACCAGATACGGTGCAAAATAAGATGACACATACGAGTACGTAGACCCTGGATCAAATAACACTGAAGCATCTCTATCACAAACCAGAACTGTACCTGTAATAACTGCATCGGAAGCCTCAGCCTCGGGCCTGGCTGGAAGAGCATAACATCGAGGCTGGGCCCCACCACCCTGAACTATATCTTTGGGACGGCCTACTACTGGCAGGCCTCCACCTCTAGCAGCCTGAGCTCCACCTCTATCACCTCTACCTCCACCTCTAGCACCTCTACCCCCACCTCTAGCTGGCTGGGTAGGCTGTGGAACACTCGGTACCTGAACCATGGCACAGGAACCCTAATGCGGAGAACTGCTCGATGCTCGAGGGCAATACCTAGAAATGTGACCCATATCACCACAAGTGTAACAAGCCCTCGGCTGCTGAGACTACTGACCCTGACGACCTGAATGACCACCCCGAAAACTCTTAAGCGGTGGTGCACTGATAGGAGCTGGTGGTGCACTATAGGACTGCTGATCAGAATACTGCATCTGAGGACCACGACCACTTGAAGCACTATGAGAAACCTGAAGTGCCAACTAAAAAGGCTTAGGAGGATGGCCTCTACCATACTAATCCCTACCTCCAGACGAGGTACCACTTAATCTACCTGTATGACAAAGCCTCTTGTCCGACCCCTGACCACCTCTTTGCGACAGAACCATCTCAACTCTCCTGGCCATATTAGCCACCTTCTGTAAAGATATCTCACTCCCAGCCTCCCTAGTCATCTAAAGACGAATCGGCTAAATAAGTCCCTCAATGAACCTCCTCACCCTCTCTCTCTCGGTGGGAAGTATAATAAGAGCATGACGAGCCAAGTCGATGAATCTGGTTTCATACTGGGAGACAATCATGGAACCCTGCTGGAGACGCTCAAACTGCCTCTAATAAGCCTCTCTCTGAGTGATGAGGAGAAACTTCTCCAGAAATAGCTGCTTGAACTGCTCCCAAGTCAAAGTTGGCGATCCGGCTGGTCTAGCCAAACAGAAATCCCTCCACCAAGTCTTAGCGGATCCAAATAAGCAAAAAGTAGCAAAATCAACCCTATTGGTCTCAACTATCCCCATGTTCCTGAGAACCTCATGACAACTATCTAGATAATCCTGGGGATCCTCAGAAGATGCACCGCTGAAAGTAGTAGTAAAGAGCTTGGTGAACCTATCCATCCTCCACAGAGCATCGGCAAACATAGCTGCTCCATCACAGGTCTGAGCTACTTGCACTCCGGAGTAGGTAGCTCCCCAGATTCAGACTCCAGCAATTCAGCCAGTTGGAGCAAAGAAGAGATCTTTCTAGCGATTCAGTTCCTAGAGGGTTCCAAACCTAGCCTTCCCATATGAGAGCGAGACAAGCAAGCCTGAATCCATCCAATGAAGGAAGTGATGCTTGCTACGATCAATATCCGAACAAGACCTTGACTTTGAATCTAGATGATGGGTGGGACCCCCTCTCCTGCACAATTTGATCTTTCTCCTATTTGCTGAGTCGAGCTATCACCCCGATTGGAATAGATATACACAGCCCCTCTACCCCCTACTCTAGTCAGCTTTCTATATCTTTCTCCAACCTTCGATGATCCTCCTGTAGGAAAATCATCGAAGTCAAGAAGAAGTGATGGGCCTGATCTTCCGATATCGATATCTGATCCCTAAGATGAACTCCAAAGTCAGGATTTCTTCCTAAAGCTAAAGTAAGGGCAAGGCCCCAGCCGATTCTCCCTTTCTTTCCTGGTTATCTATTCTCTAGTCGTATAATCATACCATTTTGCCATACTATTTTCATAACTCATTCCACATGGAAAATTGTCTAGCTAGGGAACTCTTCATCAGATGATTTCTCAAATGATTATTTTCGTGAATTCGACGTAGAAGAAGTTCGCCTTGCCTCCCTTTATTAAGTACTGGGCTAAGGGCGGACCCCTAACCTAAGAGTTCTGGTTATGACCAGCCGAAAACAGGCCCTCTAGATGCCTTATAACCGTCCTTTTAGCCTATTCCCGCTTATGCGTACTTCATGGCTGATAGGCCTACAGACGCTTGACGCCCCGGAATAGCCTTGCTTTCGCGTTCCCCCTCCTTCCTTAGATCAGGTTAGCACTTATGCTGCTTCACGCAACTATATTCAATCAATTGAGTAGAGAGGGCAATTGAATCAGTCGTCATCCTTCGCTCTTGTGCTAAAGGCTCTCTTACCACAGGTCGCCATTCCATCCTTTTTCGAAAGGGTAGATGCTTTTCTCCTCGATTCATCGAGATTTCAAGTTGACATCTCGAACATAATCCTGTTGTTGGTAATGGCCTTGGCGAATGACTTGCCACGCTTTCTGGGCTTGACTCTTGTGGGATGTGCTCAGCCGCCTCCAACTCTTTCTGTGGGTCAGACAACTTCCTTAGGTCAGCAGACATCATATTGATCTCTACTGCTCCCGCAAACGGTGATGTCTCGATTCCCATTGGTCGGTCTGCTATCCGGAACAAACCTTTGTCCAAGTAATCTTGAATCAGATTCCTGAAATTTACACAATTATTTGTAGAGTGAGTCCATTTCTCGTGCCATTTACAATAATGTTTTCCTTTTCTTTCTTCTTCTTTAGGTATCTTATGTCCAGGCAGACAGGTCAAAAGCTGTTGATAACCTGGCGGCTGCTTCAGAGCTTCAGATGCCAACCAGTCGGCCGCGATCTTACCTTCTCTCTTCTCTATGAGTATGCTTACAAAAGCACTGCCAATCCCTTTGAACAAGATTCCAGCAAGCTTGGATCAGTTGTGCTTGAGGGTGATTAGAGGAAATCAAATGAATCACAGCATGCAAACAATATTCAAAATCAGTTTCAAGAATGACCTGCTTGTAACCCAAATCCCATGCCAACATAAGGCCACGGTAGATGGCCCAGAATTCAGCCACATTCTTGGTTGTACAATCCAAATTCTCAAAGAAAGCAGACACCCATCCGCATTATTCATTTTAACAAAAAAGACTGTAAGGGGAAACCATCTAACAAAAATATTCGTATATTCTCGCTCATCCACGGGTTTTTCCCAAGCCAAAACCTACTCCTAACAAGTTGCTGGATCGAAGTAGTACATTATACATCTGCCCGCCAGCAGCGGAGGGGGTTCGATTCCCGTTATACGCGATGTGGCGAAAAAGACTGATTCAACAAGATATGCCTGCATGTCGAGAGTTCGCTCCCTCTCTCTCAGCTAAGGAAAGAGATAGACAATTCATGTACTTCGCTATTTCCTGCGGATCTATCGTATCGTTACTTCTCTCTGATTGTGATTTCCCATGTGCCGTACTATACCGCTAAGGAAAACAAACAAGAACCAGGCTAGGCTACTCCTCTTCCCCTTTCTGAATCAACTTGTCCTTGCGCTTACCACTTCTTAAAACTTGCGAGCGAGTGTCGATCGCTCCATTGCCTGGGCAAGATCTGACGACTCCTGCCCAAAGATGGCGGGTTACGAATTCAGATTAGCTACTGCCAAAGAGGCCAGGAACGAGCTTCCGCTTTATCTAAAGAAAAAACCTCTTCCTTTCTCTCTTCCTGATCAGCGGATTCAGAGTGATCAGGTGAAGCCCCCCTTCTCGTTGGACGTGACAGTCAGTTACAGTGGGTAAACTAACGAAGGGAAGAATTTGATTTAATCACAGAATTGAATCGGGTCTCATCCCTTCGATTCCTCGCTGCATACTTCAATGAGAAAGGAAAAGAGCTTTGTTGCGTGCTTCTTCGGGTGTGGTTGCAAGATCTCGCTTTCAGTTCGAAAATGTGTACGTAGCTTCCTTGTACAATAGCTCTCTCTCTCTCTGAGAGAGTGATCGGGAAGCATTCGCCCCTCCGTATCTGACCCTGACCCACGCTCTAGCGCTCTTTCGTCGTCCAAGTCGCATACCTCCTAAACAGTCTATTTGGTTTTTAAACGCGATCTATTTAACTGATTAACTGTGAACTACGTGGGACTTGATTCTTTTTTTGCTGAAAAGAGAAGGTACGTAGGCAGCTCTCCTAAAAAAGAGTGAAGTTCCGCCCGCCTTTGAAGGCTAGCTCCTGCTTCGGAGCTTCATCCCCACATCTCACATATTGGAAAAGGCAAACTAAAAAGGGGAACTCAGTCAATAGACAAAGAAAAAAACTGATATGTTACACAAAAACAATCCAATGTTTGTCTTTCTAAGGATTTATTTTCCTTGTCGTAGTTCATATTAAAGTTGGAAAAATTCTTCTTTTTCTTCTTATTGTGGAAACGGAGGGAAGGCAAAGGTCCGTAGGAGGACAACTATCAGTATTAGCTGACTGGTGACGAGGATCATATAGTTTGAGAGCTGGATCGAGGTTTAAAGCGTGGTTATGGCGGAATGTGCCCTATCCCGCGAAGGAGAGGAACCTTAAATGTAAGGAACTTAGGTCAAAACTACGCTCTTTCAGCCGGTTTAGTATAGTAGTAGTTTCAAATCAATGCAAGCCAATGGAAACCCTTCCTTAGGGACAGTCGCATAGACTGAGACGTGAATGTAAAGCAAGTGTTTGGGAAGTTGGCCCGACCCGTTTGGTTTATCATAAGAAGAAATCTCGGAGATCATCAAGGCCTACCATATTAATGGGATCTCTGGTAGTAGGCCCAAGCCCCGGAAGACAAGTGAGTCTTAATAACATAAGCGAGAATGCCGAGGTCTTGTCAAAGCCTCTTCAATCATTGAATCATTGTTCAGCGCTTTCTCTCGCATGCCTCTGTGGTCAATGGGAGCAGCAAAAGATCAAACCCCACCCCACTCGGCTCAAGCCGAGGAGTTCCAGTTCTTAAGATTTGGAAATCCTAGTGCGCTATTGCACCTGCTAGAAAGAACAGTTGAACTGCCATTGGCCCGGGTTCAGCCTTTACTTTGAATTAGACTTAGGCTTTAACGGGGCTTCTTCCTAAATATCAATTACCAATAGATTTCAGACTGATGCAAGGCTTGAATAGACAGGAAGAGATGGCTAAAGGAAGATTGCATATTTCTATTCAAAGAAAGCCCTTTCTTTTGAGTATCTTTAGTGAGCCTATAGATGGAGACCCTACAGAGCCCGTAAACTCCCGATTTAGACATGAAAATAGGCCATTCCGGACCTTTTACTCATGGAACGAGAAGACCGATGCCACTATCGCCTCTTGGCTTTGCTTTCATATAATCTATTCGACTGGAAGGAAGGTTATACGACTTTTTGACTTTGCAAGAGTAGTTTCATCGGTGGAAGGGAGGGAGAAGGTTTGGAACACCAATTCCTCTCATGAAAAGACTAACTTCCCAGGAAAAGAGATGCTTCCTTCCTCTTACTTCCTTTATTCGATGCGGCTATTCATCTAGTTGTGTATATAAAGAAGAGTTCTTTCTTCATTCAAGGAAGGGTTCCAAACCTTTTATAAAGAAGGGGTATTCCTCTGATTCCTCTTAGGCGATGTCTGGATCTCAGTCTATCTCTTTCTCTTTCAGTTCTTTCCTTGGTGCAAAAGGAAATCAATCCACTCGTCCTAACTAAGATGCCACTGGATCAACTCCTGGAGGAATTCCTTACCAAGAAAAAGAGGGAGAGGAGCGAGAGACTTTCCCTAAAACCAAGAAATCCTGAAGTCAATGGAAGAATATATATATATATATATATATATTACTATACCTTTTTTCTTTTTTTTTAAACCCAAGTCAGTAGGTTGTTTCCAAGAAATACGCAAAAGCAAGTAGTGGACCGTCTGCTATCGGGATAGCCAGCCCAGTCGGCATCGAAGAATGCAAAGAAGGTGGTTAAAAGTTCCTAAGTGATGGTTAGGCCAAGACCAAGAAAATACTTAATATACCATAAGATGCCTTTTATAGCCTGGAGATATATGGTGGTGAGAGTGAGGTATTGAAGGGCGCCAACAATGCTACAATATTCCTGCATCAGAGAGAGGAGCACCCTCGTATGCAGAGAGCTTTAAGCCAGATGCAAGGGGTGTGGGACATGGCTTGGAGTCTTGCAAATGAGTTCGAGTAATTCCAAGGTGTATTTAGTCTGAGTCAAGACTAGAGAAGTTGATGTACGTTTGACTTTGATTCCTAAGAAAGAAAAGAAGATCACCAAGATCTTTCATGGCGAAGTGCGTACCTAGTCGCTGAATGAAAGAAGGGGGAGGAGCTGAAAGGCACTCTTTAGTAGGGTTGAGTTTTTTTAAAATAATATAAAGAAAGTTTTTTTTTCTATCCTTTAGCACAAGGGTAGAAGGAAGCCTAGAGGTAAGGGTCCAACTCTTCCTGAAATTGCGCTTAGTCTCGCTACCTCTTTAGTTGTTGCCCCCTAAAAGTCAGTGCCTGCTATAGACCGATGAACGCGGATTATCCAGTATTGAGTAGCGGTCTAGCATCCTTATGCCTTCTACTAGTCTAAGCCACACTGGGACTAAGAGTGGAGTCATTCCGGTTTGAATGAAAAAGGTACGAAGTAGCTTGGTGTCGGCTTTGCTTGTTAGCGGAGGATTAAAAGATCTGCACCTTTCTCCCCCTGTGATTATGGCTCGCCCGCGCAGTTTAGTACCAAAGCACCCCAGTTCAATACCCGGGAGTAGAAGAGAGAACTCCTCTTTCTCATAAGTAATGCCTCTCCTTCTCTACTACCGTAGCTGTCAAAAATAGCTAATTTGACTTCTTTTACCCGAGAGACTTTATTTTCTTTTTTGAATTTCCTCAGTTCGGATTCTTGTCTGCGGTGGGAGATGCAATGAGGATGTGGAAAAGAAGAGACGGTCTTAGACCTTATCTTAGCTGTTTAAATAAAGCAGGGGCTAGGTCTCTGTCCCCGGATTCACTGATTCAAGGGTTTTAGATGGGATGGACAGAAGAGTTTGAACGGGCGAGTGACTTTAGGGTTCCACAGGTTCCAAAGGCTAAAAGCCGGAGTAGTTGATCCAGTAGTTCTAAATATAGATAGAAGAATCCCGAATGAACAAGCATCCACAAATGTCGATTCATTCAAGCAAGAGAGTGCAACAATCCTTTCCTTTGACACTGGTCCCGTAAACGAGTGAAAAATACCTTGTACAGTTTCCCCTTTCCCTTTCAGCCAGTCCAAGAGTTCAGTTCACTCGAAAGCGGGTAGCCATTAAGGAAAGCGGCTGTTGGATATTTGGTTTTAACCGGTTGCCCCACCCCTTATAGTAAGTACTGGTGAGAGGGAAAGAGCGCTCCTGCCCTTTACCCAAACAGTACAAGAATGGCAATCCACCTATTGGTGTGCTGCTGCCCTCAACCGACCTGATCGTCCCAATCCGGTTGTCCTCACTAAGAAGAGATCCACAATCTCTTATCTAATGAATATGAAATTGCTATATAATATTCCTTTGCCTAGCTGCCCATTGCTAGAACTTCCAGCGCTAAGGTGGTTGGTGTGGTAAGGCAAGCAACTCCTCTTTCCGAAGAAGAGTGCCTGCCCGAGCTATCTTAAAGTAAAGCTCTCTAGGTTAGCTATAGGTAAAGTTCTCCCAGAGCCGGAGACACAGGCCGCTACTCCTTCAGAAACCGGGAATCCGCAAGGAAGGATAGGACACAGAATAAAGACCTAAAGTTGTTCGTCGGATGAAACCGAGAACCGAAAGATGTCTATCAAAGAGCGAGAGGGACTGACTAGACGGCTGTCAACCAGCTCTGAAGGTTGCAAAGCCTTTAGAGTGCCCCTGAACGGAAGGAAGGAAATATATTTAGAAATCTTTCCTAGCTACCGGGGAAGGGTAGAGGAGAACATAAGTAACCATCAAACTATAGAACCTCACCTCAAACAAAGGCCCTCGGAAGAGCCTGAAGTAGAGAAACCTACAAATAAATAAAAGAATACCTGTCAAAAGCTTCACCTCGGTAAACCTTTGGAATAAAGATCGTCGAGCCGCCGACAACTCCCAGGGTTCACTAAAACAGGGGATACTCCGCGAAAGACTATTGAGTGACCTGTCGAGCTGATCCGACACCAAGTGGGCCGCACCTCTGAGGACTCAATATGAAACAGAAAGGTGTTCCTTTAAGCCCTAAAGTCGTCCGCTTTCTCACCGGTCGCAGAAAGTCTTTTAAGAAAAAGGCTTCCCTAAATTTTCGTGGCATCCGGATCGGGATACCCCGGCACGACGAAGACTGGCCCCTTTGTTTCAGGGTACCGCCATTGTCACTGAGCATGGGAAGGACGCGCGGCAATTACCCCGAAAACCTTTGCTTGCTTGGAGGCGTCTGGAGGCTCACGTAGCACAACTAGCGAGTAGAGCCAAACCCAACCATTACAGTCAGGAGATGCGTGGGCGTGACGTCCTGGAAGCGGACGTGTAAAGCATATCGCTTTTCGCATATCACTTATCCCGGTCACCCCTTCCATCCAGAGAAGGTAAGTTCAAAGCCTAATTATTTCCTTTTCAACTTATTCACATCCTCACTCGAATATGACAAAAGCTTTCGAACTTACAGCCACTACCCCAAACATCTTTCTATGACACCCTGCCCGACATCGTTACGAGTAAGCCCCCTTTTTTTTTTTATGTTTTTCAATCGCCTTTGTTTATTGTGAATCCGTTAGACATATATGCCTTCACTCGGGCATCAAAAAAGCAAGGAAATGTTGAAGTGACGTCCAAGCCCGTGGTTGCAATGCCTCCTCCAAGAAAGCCATCGGTCACCGAGTCTACCTTGTCCGCTCGGAAGGACACAACCTTGGCCAGCCTTCCGATTTCTACCCCCGCTACCACAAATATCACAGCCCGTACACCGATCGAGGGTACCTTCGCTCCCCAACTGAGCAAAATGGAGCAAATTCGGTTGAGGCCCGGGAGATGAGGGAAAGCAGAGAGAAGAAAAGGGAAGGTTCTGCTGAGACCGAAGTCCCCCTGCCGGAGCTCCCCGAACCTAAAGTGGAAGTTGAGGGGCTGCTCAGTGAGAAGAAGCGTCAAATGATTTGGACAGTTGTCGTGCTGGCGGAGCAGGGAGCCTACAAGGAAGGTTGGGGCAATGAGGAGCTAGACGAGTATCTACAGAACCTCTACCCCATCGACTACATCTATCGCTGAACCAACTGAACATCCACTTGAAACAGTATAATCATCAGATTCGACTGCAGCTTCATTGACTGAATGAACTGGTGCCTATACCTTTCTAGGATCCTGGTGCTGGTTGTAGCCGTGGGAGGTGGGGGCTCTACCAAAAAGCATGCAACGACACAATCAATAGGTGAGCCCTTACTCGCACTCCGAGCAGGTGGGTATCGACAAACACAATGACTTAATCAATCGGATCCACCGAAGTTATTTCCTCTAGACAGAATGAGGCTCCCATTGAGATATCTATTAGTGATTAGGCCACCCCTCCTGGCAAAGAAAGAAAGGCAGATTCAGGCGATTGATCAAAAAAATATTTCCTTCCCTTTCTTTATGACAAAGCAATAGAATTGAATGTAGTCGATCTGATCTCGCACGCAGGCAGATAGAAATGCCTATAGATAAGGTAGGCGAGGGTAGCTTGCCGACAAAAGGCATGTATGGTAGTCTTTTGTTTGATGATAATAGGAAGGGCAATTGACTGCAACCTTTTTCGGCCTATTGGCTATTGGGTGGGGGCAATTGGAGGAAGATGGCACGGGGCAAAGCAAAGGGCAGAGCTTCAAGTGACTTGTTAGGGCTGTCGAAAAGCAAAGAAAAAAGTCACTCGAAGCTTCTCTCCTTAGAGTCAAGTGGCTTTCAGCTCCTCTGGTGCGCCCTAGCCAAGCGGTCCTCGCCTGCACAAGCAAGCAGATTAGCTCCCTCATTCTCTTATTGTGCCAGCAGGCCCAAGCGAACGAGGTAGGGTTAGATTAGATGGAGGAGGACTGCGAACGTCCATCCTATGAAGCGCCAGGGAACTATGCATTCCTCCCAGGCTGGGCTCTCACTTGTCCGGGATCCGATCAGATCTACCATTGACCGGTTTACGTAACAAGGAGTTAATCAAGGGCCAGGAGATTGATAAAAGAACCTGGCCGAAGTCAGTCTTGTGTTCAATTCTGCGGTTGGAAGGATTTCTTTCTGCCATGTGTCTTTCCCTTCTCTCTCTTCTCTTAGCAAAGGTAGGTTCAAGTCAAACTTTTTTTTGCCTTGCAGGCTCGGGGACTGCAGACAGCTACTTCCCTTGTAGTTGTCAGCTCATTCTTGACAGATCCGATCGGGTGTTCATAATCTGGAGTAAAAGGATTCGAACATTTGCATGCCAGTACCAAAAACCAATGCCTGACCACATGGCTTTACTCCATAAGCCTATTTTGGATGGTAGGAACGGGGAGAGGGGGAAGGGAGAAGCAGGGTTCAAAGAACGAGCCATGCATGGATGCGGGGATATAGCAAGTAGGCAGCAAGATTCTCCCCTTAGGACCGACTACAACAAGCTCGCGACTCTAATAGAAAGAAAGGGTAAGCTCTCTGCTCTATTTGCTTGCAATGCTATGCCTATCAAAGTTTGTAACCTTAGACTCGTAACGCTCTTCGACTGAACTCGTTGGCTCTGTGTCCACCGAAATTCGGTAACCTTCATCACCGTCAACATTTGGTACTCTCTCGATAGCTTCAATAGTTCACTGAAAGCCTTTGGTGAAATAAACTGCAAGCCCTTCAGAAAGAAAGACATAACACAATTAATATTAATTAATAAAAAATGGTTTGGTTAAGAACTATTGACCGTAAACCATAGCAGTTACAGTCACTCAATGGAGATGTTCGCCTTTGTTTGGATTGAAGATAGATGAACAGGCACTTCAGCTTGGAACTGATGAAATTCGGGGAAAACATGGAAGCGGTCACTATACTGGGTGGGCAAGACATGACCGCGACTTAAGAAAAAAGTACCCTTGAAAAGACTAAAGGAATGGGGGAATGACTACCTGTAAAAAAGCATAGGCTAATAAGACCCGACCAGAAGAAGCAAGGCTTAGATTACCAGATCCTGGACACAATCTTCCTAGAGATGGAGAGCCCCTTGCCTCACCTTTTTGCACCTATCCTTATTGCTTGCTTACCTATAGCTCTCTTGTCTTAGTGACTTTTCCTCTTTTCTTGGTTTTTTTTCTAAGTGTTAAAACGATAGAGTTTTCTTTTGCCAATGAATTGGATCTGCCCCGATTCGATCAATAATGGGATTCTTGGCTAGAGAAAGGTTCTGTGACATGGACGCCCAGCCTAATTTGGTCGGTCCGTTGGCCCACCAAACATATGATGAGATTCTCGATCGATATGATCGAATTTCAAAAAGTCTTTCTCACTATTCAGAACAATGGAGCTTTTGATTAAGATCTTCTCGCCTCACCCGTTTGAGCTCTCGCTCGAATCGGAACCTTTATGCATTGGTAGGCTTTCGACTCAATCTAATATCCTACCTATCAGGCGCCAATAAAAGAGAAAGTTTTCGCATGGGCTCATCACCTGATGAAGAATCGATGAGAGAGGGAGAAGCAGGGATTGATAGCTTTCAAGAACCAGTGGAAAGAAAAGACTTATTCCTTGCATTCCTTCCTTTCCAAAAAACGTAAATTAGTTTGGGATGGCATAGGCATAAAAGATTTGATTGAATGAATGCAACATTTGTAGTCTTCAAACAAATCCAATGTTGGGCCAAGCCTTGCTAGCCGGTAATATCCGAAGGCAAAAAAGGGGGAGATAGGGAAGAGGAGATTAAGGATAGTCACTCCACTCCGTAGATAGTGCACACAGATTCTTCTTTCATTTTCCATTCCTTTCAGGTCAGAAATGCGGGCTGCTAGTGGGGTTGTGCCCATTCTCCCTCTTCTTCCGCTTTACAACCGAAATAAGGAACCTTAGAATTTACCCTACCTGTCGATAAAAAAATGGGATTTGAGAGGAGCTGAAAGCCACTTGACTCTAAGGAGAGGACCACCAGCTAGCGGATCAGAAAGATTTGTATGGAATGTCCTACTCCTGCCTGAGCTTTCCAATCAACCAATCCCCTATTTCAAGGACATCTATGTTAGGTAGGCCTAGGGATCACTGATTAGTCGAATGAGCCCATCTCTCTGGCCTATCATTTGTTGGTCGATTCGACTGGCGGCTCTTGCATCTCCTGCCTCTCTATGGGGGCCCCTTTTTTTAGACTAGTTTGTTGCTAGGAGTCCCTAGAGTCGAATTAATAATCAATAGAAGTCCCAATAGAAGTTTACTGACCTGGCTATTCAATCGACGATCTACTGCTCCCTCTTAATAGCAGATGCCCATGCTTTGATTCAAAAGCCCTAGCCAGTGATGAATCCTCAGGTATTCAGTGTCTGGTTCGATAGGACCAAGAAGAGAGGACACTTTTTTTCCTCTTCCCTTCAGTCCAGTTTGAACCCGTCCCAACAACGAACACCTTCCTACTTCAAGGTGAGGCTCTGCCCTTCCCCTAGAATCCACTCCGAGTCGGAGGAACAACTAGTCAAACTTCTTAAGCAGCCGAGATATTGAACAATGAACATTTGAAACAACTCCTTGCCTCACCCTGAGATGAAAGGGAAGGTCGATTTGACTCGAATCTTGGACCTGATCTTGAATCCTACACCAGTCAATGATGCGATGGGGGAAGTTTTTCTTTTTTCATCAATGTTGGCCCAGTCGAGGCTCGTCCATGCCCAATCTCGATGGGCCTTCGATTTGCCCCTACCCTAGCTCTATAATCCACCCATCTTCCCTAGTCCCTGAAAGCCCTACGGGGGCCTAGCCCTCTTTCTCCACTCGAGTCTGAAGTTCAGCAGCTTTCATCGTTAACGAATACCTGCGCTAATAAGACAAAGAAATTGAGAGTTTATGCCTTGAATCATTTAGTAACAACGGATTAATGGAATGAGGGATCAAGAGATGGATAGGGAGGGAATGGCCTATCAATAATTGGTTGACCTTCCCTTGAACCAGTCACGGAGCTCTCAACTGAGTTGTTTTGGTTCTGGAATTCCATCTCTAGTTGGGGGTTTCAATTCGAAAAATGTGGTGCGGGTTCATCTCTCTCGACTAGTTCAGGTTCAAGGGAGGGTGATCGAGGGGACCCATACTTTCGATCTCTTCTCTATGGCGGGAGTTTTCGTATCAAGAGTGTGTTAGGGAGGCCAGGGAAGATGGATTGGATCGAGAGGTGATGCTTATGCCTCTTCTTTATCGATAGGATTCCCATCATTTTCAGTCTACGGAGAAGGAGACAAAGGCGAGGCACCGAACATCTTCTACCCTTAACCTTCATCCATCATTAGTAATCTCAATTCTGTTTTCCTATTCACTAGCACACTGCGCGCTACAACTAGCAACCCCTTTACTAGGTTGGGAAAAGGCTAGTGCACTAGCGCGCAATGGCTGATGAAAAGCCAGCAACTTATTAGGAGTCAGTTTTGGCTTTACCATTTTCTCTTATTAGTCAAATAGGTTTTCCACCCTATACAAGGGGCTACTTGCTGCTCGCCTCTATTTCTAAAGTGGCTTATGCACGGAACTTGTTACCGCTAAACGATGAAGCTAGGAGCGGAAGGAGGGACTTGAACCCTCAACCTCAGCCTTGGCAAGGATATGCCCTACCATTAAGCTATTTCCTCTAGCTAGGGTAGTGACGAAGCACTATTGAGAAATTCATGTATCACTTGATACGGACGACTTTTAATTTTCTACCAGACCAAAGTCTTGACCTCCGATCGAGCTACGAACACGAGTAGATAGGCAGTTAGGGGGGAGAGGGTCGACTGGGCATGCCTTTTCAATCAATCATCGTCCGCTCAGTGCCGCTATTGGTACGAGTTGTAAGGAGTCTTGGTCTCGAGTCAAGCTAGGGCATCATTTTATTCTCGTAACGAGAATGAGTGCACCGCAAGACCAGACAAGTTGCTCCCTCGCCTCACAGCGGCAGCATCTATCTTTTAAGTCATTTCCTAAGACGGCTCCTATTATTATACGATAATCCAAGTTGCAGTGGTACCTCACGAACTTCTTACTAGGGCAGTACTATAATAGGCATTTGCGAGTGTTTGGATGCACGTGTTTTGTTCATATTCCTGCGCAGTTAAGAGCAAAATTGTCCCCAAGGCGACCACTTGTGTCTTTCTTGGATATGCTCAGTCCGGGTATATATATGCTATGACGTGAAATCCAAGAGAGTCGATGTATCCTTAATGCTCTCTTTAATAGGGTCGCCTCATATTTTCCTTAACCTAATTAATCAGCCCCGGGGGAGAATGATGATGGAGATGTATTGCGGCCTTCTCTTGTTCATAAACTCGAACCTCATTCTTCTGCAGTTGATGTTACAGATTAGCCTCACTCTTTAGGCCAGTAGCTTTGCTCAGCATTTTCTGCCGATTGTCAGCTTGTTCAACTGACCTCAGAGGATTCTTGTCACCCGGCATAGCATGTTTATTCTCGGCGGCGATTACAGTCTCTTTCCCAGGGTCAGGCTACTCTAGAAGATCAGCAGTCTAGCCCAGTTGCTTCCCTTCCAGTCGCTTCCTCAAATTCTGGATCCTGCTCTCAGCTTCGTCGATACTCTCAAGTTTCTTATCCTGTTGAAGGCTTATGAATTGTTTTCCCCAAAAGATCAAGCTTACCTCATCTCAGTTCAATCTTCTCATGAACCTGAATCATTTGCTGAAGCCTCCAATCATTATTGCTGGAGAGATGCTATACAGGAAGAAATCAATGCCCAGGAAAAAAATAATAAGACTTAGTCACATTGCCTGCGTGGAAAGAAGCCATTGGCTGCAAGTGGATTTACAAGATCAATCATAAAAAGATGGCTCGGCAGATGATCCAAGGCTAGATTAGTAGCTGAAGGATTCCTTCAAGAATATTGAGTCGAACTCCTTTAGAGATAGGAAAAACATTTGCTTCGGGTTGCTAAACACCATTCGTGGCATTCTTGCCTTGGCTAAAATCAAAAGGTGGACTTATTTCAATTTGACGTGAAGAATAGAATGTCTTTCAACAACATAAGGGAAGGGGGCAAGAATAAGTTTCTATTTAGCCTCCTCCAATTCCAGGCTTTTCTTCTCCTAGGAATCCTAACTTGGTATGCAAGCTCAAGAAAGCGATTTATGTTATGGCCTCCAGAAAGTTAAAGCAGGCACCAAGAGCTTGGTTTGAAAGGTGACAGCAGCATGTATAAGAGCTGAAATAGGAGTAGAGGAAGGAGCCGATTTTCAACTAAGTAAATCGGACCATTCAATGTTTATAAGGAGGTCGACATCAGGTATTGCACTTCTTCTTCTTTATATGGATGACATTGTTTTCTCTAGTAATGACTTAGCTTCGATAAATGAGCTTAAGAGAAGATTAAGAACCCAGTTTGATATGAAAGATTTAGGAGACTCAAAGTCTCTTCTGCAGATTAAAGTGATGAGATCGCAAAGAGTTTTGGAACCCAGTGCAAGTATTCATTGGATTTATTGTCAAAAGCTGGTCTCTCTGCATGCAAATCAGAATAAGATCTAAAATTAGCCTCAGATGCAGGAGAGCTATTGGATGACCCATCTACTTGCAAGAAGACTTGTTGGGACTCTTTTCTACCTGACTAATTATCGCCCAGGCATTGCTTAAACTTACAACATAGGAGGGAGTGATCAGCTAATTTTTATATGGACAAGCTGAGATCATCTCACTTAGAAGCTGCTTTTCGAATTCTGTGATACATCAAAACCTCACCGAGAAGAGGTTGATTCTTGTCTACGTCATCCTCTCTTCAGCTGTCTTGTTACTATTATACTGATTTCATTAAGGCAATAGATTATTCTGATTGGATTTTGAACATCGTCCCCATGCCCAAGAGGGATGGACGTGTTCGCGTATGCATCTATTTTTGAAATCTCAATAAGGCATGTTCCCAAATATGATTTTCCGCTGCCGAACATTGATTTGCTTATGGACAAGACTATTGTAAAAGTATGCCTACTACTCTTTTCAGACGATTCGAAATTATCGTTGTCGGCTTCCTCGAGGTAGAGTTCGTTTTGTAATAGGAGCCCCGTTGGGCTTTTACGGAGCTTGGCCTACTTTCGCATTAACTCACCATTTGGTGATTTGGTTCGTAGCAGCCCAACTATATCCAGGAGTTCCTTTTACACGCTACGTTATCCTCGACGACGATATCGTCATCGGAGATGAGTGGGTGGCTGAACGTTATTGCGAGCTAATTTTGCCACTGAATGTTCCATTTTTGTTAAAGAAATCATTAGTATCAGCAGTTGGTGCTTTGGAGTTTACTTGGATTATTTGATTGGGCTTTCAATGACAGCAAATTGACTTGGAGCAATAATCAAACCGGTCAACATTGTATCTGGGCCATACTAGATAGAATCCTTTTGAATGGGGACTGCCCGCTTCTATATAAAAGCTATTTTGCTTCCACTAGAGTTGACCATTTGCCTAGAGTATCCTCTGATCACTCTCCTCTAGTAATCATTTTAGAAGATTATAATACTCGCCGTCCTGGGTCTTTCATTTCCAAAGAATGTGGATTCGGCATTCTAATTTTCACATTGATCTCAACTATGCTCGAGAAATCCTTTTCAAGTCTTCTCTAGGAAGATTGACTTGACAAATAAAGCACTGAATTGGCGAACTATTTCAGAATATAGAAATGCCAAAAATGAAGAAGGCCAATTTGCTCTTGAATAGAGTTGGTCTACTGATAAGAAAATTCCGTTAGATTCCGCCAAGAGTAACCTTGAAAAACTTCTGCTTTACGAAGAAAGATAGAGAATAAGCACCTTGAACCAAATTCAGAACTTGTCTCTGTATGGCAAGAAGCTCTCAATATATTTCATACATTACTTTCTTCTCAAGGTTCGGTGCTTGAAGATGAGATCCTTGAGACCATCCCCTCTCTAGTCACAGAGGAAGATAATAAGATGCTTACGAGCCCTCCTAATATGGAAGAAGTTCAAAAGGTAATTTTGAGCATGTCGGCGCGCACTAACCCAAAAAAAGGTCTCCCCTATCCTTTAAAGCCTGATGGCTTTCCGAATTCTTTTTATATATAAAATATTGTTGGGATTTCAAAAACTTCCAGCTGGTCACCTTATTTCCTCGCTGAAGGTGCGATCCCCCATTCCATCAATGCTATTTTCCTTGCTTTGATTCTTAATATTTTTATCTAGGACTACCTCTATTTAAATCTAAAAAAATCTCATCTTTTGGATAGAGTATAAAATAAAGTGGTAGGAGATGAAAGCATTATTATCCAGTGGAGGGCAGCTTATTTTGCAAACATGTTCTTTTCTCGATGCCTATACACCTTCTTGCAGGGATTCCAGTTTCAAAGGGAGTTCTTGACCAGTTGGAAAAAATGTTAGCTAACTTTTGGTGAGGCGGTGATGAAGACAAAAGAAAGCTTCACTGGATATTTTTTGATACTATGTGCCTACCTATTCAGGAAGGGGCTTTGGGTCCTCCTACTACAAGACATTTTAAAGAGCTTTCAAAAGCTTTTCGTATGAAGTTTACCTGGTCAATAAGAGGGGGGTACTTTCAATGAGAAGAATATCAGAGAGCCAGGGGTGGAACCAGAAATCAGTGCTAGCTCCATTTCCAATCCACCATTTTGAGCCCTTAAGTATTGGTGGGGTTGCCTGAAAATAGAACTGATTTCACTCCAAGTCCTGACAACCAGGTTTGGAAGCAGCAAACCATAGGGGCTTTCAGATAGTTTCTTTTGAAAAAAGCAGTCCAAAGTATGACTCCCTCTTATTGACCAGGCCAACTCCTTTACTAGTTATTTCTCCAAAATCATAGATGTGCTTGACGCACATGGAAACTGCTTTTTCAATGATATCGAAGCATTTTTGCCTCACAGAGTGGTTTATGATATCAGGAATAGTGGTATATTCACATCTCATCAGGAGGACAGGGGGATATGGAAAAAGAATCGTAGTGAGTCATTTATTCTCAAAGCTGGTTGGGAATCGATAAGAAATCGAACGGGCATTCAAGCTTGGACTCAATTTGTCTGGGATAAAGCCATTCCTACAATAATTAGCATTTTTGCGTGGAAGCTCTTATTTGACTTTGTATGCGGGGATTTCAGAATCAGTTAAGGGAATAAATTCAGACGAAAGGTATAAGATTAGCAAGCAAATGCTTGTGCTGTTCGGAGCATGATAAATAAAGTATTGATCACCTCTTCATCAAGAGTGAGCTTGCTATGGAGGTTTGGAACCATTTTGATCGCCTTTTCTCAATCTAGTAAGAGGGGTTGGTTAAAAGAGATGGATTCCTTTCTTCAATGCATTCCACCGGGGCGACTAGGGTACCTTTTTTCTAAGATACGTTCATTCAAGCTCAAGCCAACTTCTATTAGTTCAGTCGGAAGGCAAGGGTCCAGTCTATCAATCCATTCAAGTTATTGGGGCATTTCTGCATTGGTTGAGTGCCTAGTAGGGGAATCGGTTTCATCTGCTACGCTTTATGCGCCTGGTTTTCTGGCCAATCCTGTTAGATGAGCGGCAGTGTTGAAAGGTGCAGATCTTGGTCTTCTAGACCTGAGCATCTTTTTCATAGTGGATCCTCCGCTTGGGGAGAAAGAGATGTTAGGTGGGTAGCTATTGTTGGCCCAGTCAAGAGTTGCATGTGGTCGGTCGTCAGATGCCACCGCTTCATCATTCAGACAGATGCGCGATATGTGAGATAGAATGCCCGCCTTTATACAATCCATTTTTGCTTGCCTCTCACCAAAGTTCGGACTAAATGGGCAAAGCTCCGGCTAAGAAAAGAGAGGCGGAGCTATGGAGGGTAGGCTTCTCATGGTATGCCGAGCCTTTCAAAAACACACAACCTAAGATGCTTCCCAGGGTGATACTAACCACTAAGAACTGAAAATTCCACTAAATATGTGTTTATGATGTGGCGGAGTATCATGTGATAGGGGGTGGGGTGATGGGAGATTACGTATTAGCGCTGCTGCCTACTTAAATAAAATTCTGAATCGAGATGATGGCTAATGCACCCAAAAAATCAAAAAATGGACGCGGAGGATAATCCGTGCCTTAGATGGGAAATCACGTTTGAAGAATGAGAATCTGAATAATAAAGCCCCAGGTCCCGACGACTTCCCGGCTGCCTTCTACCAAAGGATGTGGCCTCACACATTAATAAAGCTATTGAAGTCTCTTAAAAGCTGGTAAGATCCTCAAATTGAGAAATTCTATGTTTATCACACTTATTCCGAAGTGGGAAGTTAGCGATTCCTTCGATCTTTATCGGCCTCGCTATGAAATTATGTGTACGAGAAAAATTAAGAAATTCTTGCGAATAGGCTATGCAACCGAAAGTCATAAGTTTTATTAAACCAGATGGCGTTCGTTAAAAGTAGAGGGATAGTTTACAAGATTTTGCTATCTTCTAGAAATTTTGAGGAAATTTCACCGCTCCGCAGTTTTCTGCTAAAATAGATTTGCACAAAGCATTCGATTCGGTAAATAGAAACTTCTTTCTTGATGCTCTAAGAGACCTGGGCTTTGATCGGAAATGGATCAATTGGAAAAAACGAATGCATCTCGACTCCTTCTTTCTCGGTTATTTGCAATGGCTCGCCCTTCGGGTACTTAAAAAGCAGCCATGGCCTAAGACAAGGGGATAAAGGATCTCCATTTCTCTTCAACATAGTTATGGAAGGGCAACCAATTCTTTTCAAAGAACGGTGCAATTGAGGAGCCATAAAACCAATGCAGCCTCGGGAAGAAAACCAACCTGGTTACTCACCTTGACGATCTCATGCTAATCACGGAAGCAAGCTCCCATTCCGCTCAAGGCCTCTTCGATCTACTTGAAGACTTTACCAACGCTTCTGGTCTCAAGAAGAAAAGCAAATTGTTAATATCAGGAAAAAACATCCTGCACAGGCTAATTTCCAACATAGTGGGTCTCGAAGAAGGGACCAAAATATATTTGCCAATCCTTGTCCTCCAGGACCTAAAAAGAAAGCGGTTAGGCAACCTTCCATTGATGCGGCTGGCCATTCCCTATTAGTTGTTTCCGCAACCATCTTTTGATTCCAAAACCAAAACACAGACTATCCCCTCCCGGGGGGAGATAAAAAAGGACCCATTCAATCCATACTTTCTTTGTTTGAGAATGATGTTGGGAGAAAGAAAGGAGACTCTTGTGATCCTTCGACATTATTGAAGGGAGGGGGCTCGACCGGAAGCCTTTAAATAGAGTCCTCCACCTCCCCGGTTCCACGCGCCCTTACCAGTAAAGGCTCCCATTGGGAGAAGCAGAAATTGTTGAGTGAGCGATCCGGCCTCTAACCCTTCAATGATGGATTTGTCTTAAAAAAACCCCGACCTCGGTAGAAAATGAACGGCGGCGTGAAGTTAATGAGCAGGGAAGATGTCTTTTTTCTAGTTGGCCAAGCGGCCCCGTCTTCCATAGCTAGGGATTAGTCATTTAAGGATCAGTTGATGCACTGGGATGTGTTGATACCCAATTTTTTCCTAGGTATTTTTATACACACAATACATCCAAAATAGCATATATGTGCATACATAAGTACGCCCAAGAGTTTTGGTATTTTTCCCTAATTTTTAAAGATTTTTGAAATCAATTTATTGTCTATTTTAGCAGTGCAAAACCCATAATTATTCCCAAAATCATAAATTTTGGTGAATAATTTATTTCATTCCCTTATCTATACCAAAATATAGTTAAGATAATTTTTGTATAGTTTTACAAAATTATTTGGTATGTTAAAAGCTAAATTGCATATAATTGCAATTTTAGCCTACTTTACGATTAACAGCCTTTTATGATCGTAAAATTAGGCCCAACATTTTTAAACTAATATTTATATATTATTAATTAGCTCAGTACTTTTAATTTGTTTTTAAAATCTTTTTTTTTTTACTATTTTTTATAAAATAAAAGGGAAAACTGGCTACTTAACATTTAGCCTCATTTCATTGCAATTACAGCCTATTTATTTAAATTTTGGCCATCAATTGACCCAATCCTAACCCCAATTGGACCAGCCCAATTTCATTTTAACCCAGCCCCCGACCCAATTGAAAAACCCGCCCGACCTTTCTTTCAATCCAGCCGTTGATCATTTGGATCAATGGCCAGGATTGTCCCTTACCTTTTTTAATCCCCCAACTACACCCTAATACCTTCATTTCGTTTGGTCCGCCGCCTTTGAAACCTCTCGTCTCTCAAACGCTCTCGAGCTCTCTCAAAACCCTAATAGCTCTTTGCCACCTCCAACCCCAAATCCACCGGAATCCATGGTTGTTCTAACCATGGACGACCTATACTCAACCCCTACTACTCTCACATGCTTGATACCTGAAGGTTCGAGGCCAGACTTCAAGGGTCTTTTCTCATACCTTCGTCGATTCGAGGTTCTTAACCATCTCCGGCCTTGGTCCAACGTGTCTTGGCCTCTTGAGCCTGATTCCGACCTTATCGACTCCAGATCTGATCTTGTTTCTTCCAAGCCTTTCTCGTTTCTAGGGTTCTCAGAAACCCTATCCTATTCGAGGTTCTTTTCATTTATTTGTTTGGATATGTGCTTGATCTGTGCTATATGTGATGTTTTAAGCGTTTTCCCCAAATTTCCTTTTCAAAACCTTTTGATTTCAAACTAGGTTTTCTGAGTCTGTTTGTTAATGTTTTGTTCGATTCATCTGCTTATCATCTCTAAGTTTGATTGGTGTTGAAAACCCTAATTTTTGGAGGTTTTACTAGAGATTCTGAGGCTGTTATTTGTTTCACTTGCTTATCGCCTCTAAACTCTACTGATTTCGAAAACCCTAGTTCTTTGGGGTCTGTTCGAGGACTTGAGCTTGTTTGTGCAACTCGCCTGTTTGAAATCGCTCCGCCTGGTTCCTTTACTGCAGCATCTCGTCTTCTTTATGTGATTCCTTTGTTCTGAGCTCTTGCTATTTGTCAAACTCAACTATGTTTTCAGAAAGGTTTTCACCTAACTTTTGCATGCTTCTGATCTTTTCTCTATTACTAAGCTAATGAAGTTTGACCTAAGTGACTATAATGCTATTACTGTATGTTGTTTCTTCTTGCCATAGCTTGGCCTCACATGTCTATTACTTGTGTACTTCGTTTATATACTGAGTCCCTTCTGCGATTGATTTTCAAACTCGTGATTGATTTTTCAAAAAAACTTTTCCTTGTGAAATTCTGATTTTTACTCGCCCGTTAAGGGTTAATTGGTTCTCTCTCTTTGTTTGGCCTTACCAGATCCTTTCCAAAATAAGTACACTCATGTATTTAGACTTAATCCCTTACTATATGGTTTTACTGCTCCTTTTATGGTAACAATCATTCTGATTACAAATTGATCTTCTTTCCTTATATTAATCCTGTTAGTGTTCGTTGAGCAGTAATCCCTTGATTAAATGGAAAAAGCTGTATTAATTGATTTTGACTGTGATTAGTTCCATGTTTGTGTTGAAACCTTATTCGTTGCCTTGTTTTCTACTCGTTTTCAAAGCTATAAATACCTGTACCTTTTTCTCTTTCAAGGAAGTTCTAACAGAACAAGTCACTACTTCTCTCAAATATACTTAGAATTTCTTATACATTCAAATTCTCTGATCTCACAAGCTTGAAGCTTTCTTGTGGTTTGGCTGAAAGAAATCCTGCTTTTCTCTTTGCTTACTTTTTCTGCAACTGGTATGTCTATCTTTGTTTAGTTTCTGCCTCTCCACTACATGTTTATCCTTCAGCCTTTCCTCTGTTTGTCTTACTGTTTCGATGTTGTAATTTCTGCAAGTTTATTTACTTCTTTTCTCTGTGCTCACCTGAATTCCCACCCCCAATTCCCTTTGTATGTTGAGTTATGGTCCAGAAAGCACGACAACACTTGACATTGTTGCTCATGTGTATGGGGCTGGACTCCCTGAGTCCTAAATTCTTTCCAATTCCCATTCTCATTCCCCTTTATATGTATTCTAAGTTTAAGACTATGGTCTAACAATGTCCTAATCATTGTCTGGACCATAGCCTGACCTTCAACGGGTCTGTGCTCATATTTGTTGGCTGAACAGGCTTGGTCGGGGGTGTGCCAGTCTACCTTATGACTAGGTATGACCACCAGCCTGCCTTGGCACTCTCTAACCCCTCTATTGCACTTGCACTCATTCTTAGAACATTAAGTTCCGCCCCCCTCTTGTGAGCCTTGCTTTTGGATCCATGAGCTCCCTCTGAACTTAGACACCTGAGGACTGGCACTTCCATACTGCACTATAACTCTTTCTGATTAATATCTCGGGTGTAAGCACTGCCTAGAATTTTTGAAATTCCTTGGATCTCTGAGACACCCTAGATAAGAGAAGGCTATGGAAACCTTTATATCAGAAGTGGTTCGTCCACAATTGTTAGACATTAAGTCTGAATTAGGTTCCTCGGATGCAGCTGTTAGTTTCTGATGTACTTTTAATTTCAGTCTGATTCACTGGTTTGTAATAATTTGTATTAAACTCATGGGGATTTAGTAAAGAAGGGAGGGGGTTTACTTTTATGCATGCAATGGGTAGATATCATGCCTATAGGGGTTATCATTTATAAAATTCTGCATCTCATCTAGAGATCATGCCCATAGGAATTACTATGTTTTAAAGTTCTGCAGTTTATAAATCATTGAAACTCTATATTCTCACATAGATACCATGTCCATAAGATTTTCTGCATTCTCATATACACACCATGCCTGTAGGACTTTCTGTATTCTGCATATGCATCTAGCATTAGGCAAACGTGTATATAGGTTTAAATAACAATCAGTATTTTAGACACCAGGCCTATAGGACTTATGCACTTCTATAAACGTTTAAAATCAGTAACGCCTAGATATCATGTCTATAGATTCTTGCAACTGTTTAAGATCAATGACACTTAGAAACTATGCTTATAGGATCAGTTAATTGAATCAGCCTCGTTTCGAATCTAAAACCCGTCTTAAAATTTGCAGATCCCCTTTTCCTAAAATCAGTAAAGCTTTTCCTTAAAATCAGTATACTTTGCATTATTAGATATCATGCCTATAGGTTTCACCTAGGCAAGCTTTAGGGTAAAAGCCATAAGTGCATCAGTCTTTGACAATTCCAACCAGCAGGCAGGTCTAATTTGGATTTCTTATATGAAGTATGTAATAAATCAAGTCTGCCTCACGCATTTTTTTAAGTTTAATTCAGACCTAATCAGTACATGTAAGACATGCTAAACTCTATGCTTTTCTGACTTGAGGAGGTTTATTTGAGCCTTTCAACTGTTATGTGTTTTCCCATACCTGCTTTATGTGTTTTGGTTGTCGCTCTAGAATTTTATCCTTTTAAAACCATAAAAGCCCCAAATCCCTTTCCCTTTAGGATTAGTAGTCCTAAATGCCTCCGGGACTGATAGGACTGGGACGGGTACTAGCATGCAATAAGTAACGACACCATCCACGCTTTAATATCTTAACGGGGTGGGAAGGGTAGAATATGGATATGATGACCGGTGCACTAATATCACGTGCGACCCCTGTTCTGAGGAGTGATTGCTGGATATTGCATTGATGTGATCCATATTAATCACAAACCTAGGATCCCTTTTCTTTATTTGCTTCCTTTAGAGTTGTTTAAACTTTTCAAGTCCTTGCTCTCTTTCTACTTACTTTCATAAGTTTCAACCTAATTGCAATATTGTATGCAAGTCCTTATTTGAGCCTTGATTGTTTACTTGTAAAGTCACAATTGTAGCATGGCCGGAAACCACACTTGTGGATCCTGAGGGGTTCCTAATACCTTCCCCTCGAGATAATTTTTAGCCCTTACCCTAATCTCTGGTATCTTCATCTCAAACCCTTATTAAAGTGTCCTAATGCACTAATAATCATTAGGTGGCGACTCTTCAACTTCTAAACCCAATTCTCGAAAGGGTATAGAGTTGTCCTCCTAAATGGTGTATACTCGATTTTTGACCCCACGGTCACATTGAAAAAGGGGGCGTCGACAGCATGGCGACTCTGCTGGGGATTCTTTAGGCTTTTACCATTGCATGTTGCTTGTGACTTTACTATCTCATTAATTGCTTTATTTACTGTCTTTTATTCTTTCCCTACGAAACTGACTTGGCTCTTCATGTCTTTTCTTTCTTTTAACTGCTTTCCTTTACTGCTTTATTTCAATACTGTTGTAATTACTGCAATTATTGTAATCATTTATCTTATCAACATGGAAATACATGTCAATTTGTTTCATTCTTGTAAACTGCATATTCAACATCATATTCCACTCGTGCCAAACAAATACCATAGCAACGCTTATAATGAGTGGTTGCGCTCTTCCAATATTATCACCTTTTAAATTCGGCAAAGGCATATTTGCGGTAAAACCAGTCGATCAGCGGTGCAGTCGACGGTTCCGTGCCTTTCCCTCTTGAGTTGTCCGCTCAAGGGTACCTGTCTAATACCCCAATAGAAACCTTACTCTGTTCAATTGTACATGCATCATGGTCAAACCTAGCCGAGTCAGTTATGTTGTCCGCATAATGACTCATTAAGATAGCCTTGTCCAAAGTCCATCGGGTTTCCCTGAAACCAAAACGGACACCTACATGTTCTGTGCATTTATTTGGAGAACTAAATGCTTTTTATGCTGATTATTGGTATTAAATAGTCGAGTCCGGTGGGGGTGAGGTCTTAACCCTTTTGTTTTGCAGAAAATGAATGACAAAGTTCCTGACTTCGATATGGTAAACATACCTTCACTCTTGCAGACTTGGTGGAGAAACCTCCCATCGAGCAACCAAATCAACGAATGGAAAGAGAGAGTCACCAAGGCTAGTGAGAAGCTAGAATACCTAGAGTACATCTTGCTGAAATTGGAAGGGAAAGTGAGGAAAAGAGTCATCGACTGTCAAAATGCTAAGGAAGGCAAAGGAGAACGTCTGGCGATAGCATTTTTACTGGAAAATCTGTGCGAGCTAGAGGACTTGATCAACGAGAACATTCCACCTGAAGAAGGTCCTTCTGGGACCAAGTAGTTAGGAGTCTTTTATTTCGCTTTTAATGATGTAATAAGGCCAATGGCCACTACTGACATTTTATTTTCTTAGCATCGTTGTGAATTCGTCTTATTTTTATCAATAAGATGAGGCATTTAGCATTATAAGTTCTCCAAATTAACTTGTCGCTAGGCCTACCTCGGGCACAATGAGGCACCCAAATTAGGACACGATTTATATTCTTGCACAATGTGTTTAAATATTGCAACATTTTCTTCTCATAACCCGCACTAACTTGTTACCTTTTTTGTTTTTCTTTATTTTTATTCCCATCCCTAAAGGTTAGTTCGTGCATTCTGGAACCATCATCATACAGTACGAGATCCAAGGGCCCTCCACCTCCTCCTCCTCCGAGTCCTATTCGGAACAAGAACAAAGGTAGAATGGGAGATTCAAGCGCTAGAAAGGAAACTGAAAGAATTGAGATTCCTCAGGGTACCCCGGTTGCTAAGGAAACTGCTGCCCAACTTGACCAGAAACTGTTGAAGTTCCAAGAAGAACTGGATCAAGTTCGGAACTTGGCAAATTTATCATTCACTCTCACCGCTCATGATGTCAACTTTTCAAATGCTCAAAATCCCGCACCTCCACAAAACACCCCACAACCACAGATGCAACCCACTCATATTCAACATTGCAACACATACCACACTCCACTACCCATTCCTGAACCACTGAACACCACAAATGACCACCCCCACAACACTCCCATCTACGTAGATACCATACCCCACTACACTAAACCAATCTCAAGTGCACCTGAGTCTGATGACAAGGACTCTTTTATCAGAAACTTGGCAGCAAAACTCAAGAAATTGACCAGCAGAGTCCAGGGCATGGAAGGAAACAAAGGCATAAAGGGGCTGAATTATGAGGACCTCTACATTCAGCCAGATGTTGAACTTCCGGAGGGATACAAACCTCCCAAGTTCGAAATGTTCGATGGCACGGGAGATCCCAGAGTCCATTTGAGGACATATTGTGATAAGCTGGTCAGAGTCGGAAGGAATGAGAAAATCCGTATGAAACTCTTCATGAGAAGCCTGAAGGGGGGTTTATCCTGGTACATCAGTCAGGACCCCAAGAAATGGACAAGCTGGGTAGGTATGGCATCGGATTTCATGGACAGGTTCCGATTCAATATAGAGAATGCACCGGATGTATTCTACATCTAGAATCTGAAGAAGAAGCCTACCGATACATTCCGCGAGTATGCTACTCGTTGGAGATCAGAGGCTGCTAAGATCAGGCCGGCCTTAGAATAGGAACAAATGAACAGATTCTTCGTCCGGGCTCAGGACCCACAATATTATAATAGGTTGATGCTGATCGAGGGCCAGAAATTCTCCGATATCATCAAGCTGGGAGAAAGAATTGAGGAAGGCATTAAGAATGGTATGGTTACTAATCTTGAAGCATTGCAGGCCACCAACAAGGCTTTACAGTCTGGTGGCACGTCCAAGAAGAAGGATGTCAATGCCGTGATAGTCGCACAGGGAGCCAAATCACCATTAAAATACCACACTTACCCATCACCTCCACTTACATATCAACCTATCCCGAATTACCAAGCACCCACACCCTCTTACAAAAATCCAACACCCGTTTACCAATCATCTCCACCTCCCACATATCAACCCACTTCACCCAGATACTCTCAACCTGCACCTGTTTACCAAGCTTATAATGCCCAACCCTCTCACTACCAATCACCTCCCACTCGCCAAAATTTCCCTAGACCCAGACCAAATTTTGACCGCAGACCTCCTAGACAATATACAGCCATCACTGAGCCAATTGACCAGCTATATGAGAAACTTAAAGCTGCTAGTTACGTCTCCTCTATCCCTGCCATAACTTCCAAAAATCCTTCCTAGTGGGTCAACCCTAATAAGACCTGTGCGTACCACTCTGGCATGAAAGGTCACACCATTGATGAATGCCGCTCGTTGAAAGACAAGATTCAAACTCTGATCGACAATAAGGTTATCGTAGCAAAGGAACCTGCTCCTAATGTCCGCAACAACCCTCTGCCTGATCACAGAGGTGGGGACATTCACATGATCGAGATCGAAGATGACTGGGACCCCGAGGGATCGATAGGACTGATTGTTGAGGATGATGAGACAAAGAAACCAGCAGTCACACTTAACCCGATTATTGTGCAGAACCAGCCCTCCAGGGGCAATGAAGTAAACATGTCTATGCCTCTCGAATTTGAAGCACCTTCTTCTGCGAAGGTGGTCGGGCCAATTGAGGTTGAGTTTAGGGCTCCAAAAGTACCTGTACTCTTTGAAGTTGTTGTGTTACCACCGAGGGTACCCATCCCTGTAGCAATGTCAGACATAACACCATTCCACTCAAATGTCATACTATGGGATTACACAGCTGAAGCAAGGAGGAAAGGAAAGACCAAGATGGGAGAAGCAATTGTTGCGCAGGGTATGACCAGAACAGGCAGGGTTTACACTCCAGAACACCTAGCTGAGTCCAATAAGCAAGCCTCAGAACGAACTACTGAAACTGGTCCCGATGATCTTTGGAGGAAAATACAAGCTGGGGAGTATTCGGTCGTTTAGCAGTTGAACAAAACACCAGCACAGATCTCCATCCTAGCTCTTCTACAGAGCTCTGACGCACATAAAAAGGCCTTGATGAAGATATTGAGCGAAGCTTATGTGCCCAGCAACATAACTGGGGGCGAAATGGCAAATATGATAGGACAAATACTGGAAAGCCACAAAATCACCTTCCATGAAGATGACCTGCCGCCGGAAGGACTGAGTCACAACATGGCCCGACACATCACCGTGCAATACGAGGATTACTTCGTCACTAGAGTCTTGATCGATGGAGGCTCCAGCCTCAATATATGTCCGTTGATAACTCTCAGGACATTGGGAAAGAGACTGCACGAGATCAAAGATGGGGCCATCAATGTCAAAGCCTTCGATGGGTCCCAAAGGTCTACTATCGGGGAAATTAACCTATGCTTGCAAATGGGGCCAATCTGGTTCGACGTTGACTTTCAAGTGATAGATGTCCCAGCATCCTACAATTTGCTGTTGGGACGACCATGGATCCATGCCGCTGGAGCTGTAGCAACGACCCTGCATCAGGCAGTGAAGTTCGAATGAAATCACCAAGAGGTGATCATTCATGGCGATGGTAGCAACCCTATATATAGTCGCCAGACCATCCCGATGATTGGAGGAAGAAGGAGAATAGGCAGAGAAACATACCACCACATTGAAAGAGTCAATGCTGTAGACAAAGATAAATGGTGGGATAACAAGATTGAAAGTATCCTGAATTGGTATGGATACAAACCTGGAAAGGGACTCGGCAAAAACCTCCAGGGAATCGCCAAACCTATCAAGCTGAAGAAACATGGCACTACATTTGGTTTGGGGTATGAGTACACTTGGGAGGAGTTCAATCACTGGTCACCACCATGGCGCGGTCCCTACTACCCACTGGAGCATCCGATACCTCACCTAGAGCAGACTTTCTAGCCGGCAGATATTATATATGGGTCAGAGGAAGAGGAAGCATTGGCAGCCGTGAAGAATCTGTTCCTGGAGAATGATGATATGGACTGCTGTGTTATTTTCAAGGATGAAGGGGAGGAAGGCCCTTCTATACAAGTTGTGAATCAAGGAGAGCGCCTCAGCAATTGGTCGATCAGAACCACCAGGGCTCGGAAACCTTCGGGGTTGCAAGGCTGAACAAAAGCACCATGCATCACATTTTACTTTTTACTAGCTGATTTTATTTCCGCATTGTCTTTAATTCTGAAAAGAGCACTGATACTCAAAACAATTACGAATTTAATCGAAGCATTTTAGCTTATTATATATCTCACTCATATTATTTTTTCAATCATTCACTTTATTTTACATAGCATTACTATTACTTGCCTTGACGATGAACCAACGATTGTGACTTGCAACGAGACGACACAACAAACGGATACGGACTCAGAAGAGGAGGATATACCAGAAGAGGTCGTCAGAGGAGTTGAGAATTTTGAAAATAGGCCTAAGTCTAACTTGGCCGAAACTGAGGTCGTCAATCTGGGAGATACAGGGGATGTCAAAGAAACGCGCATCAGTGTTCACCTGTCACCATCAGAAAAGAAAGAGTACACGGAGTTCCTGAAGGAATATGAAGACATATTCGCCTAGTCATATGATGATATGACTGGTCTCAGCACATCCATTGTAGCTCACAAGTTGCCGACAGATCCAACATGCCCGCCGGTAAAGCAGAAGCTCAGGAAATTCAAACCTGACATGAGTTTGAAAATCAAAGAAGATGTTACCAAGAAAGTCAAAGCCAAGGTTCTCAGGGTAGTAGAGTATCCAACATGGTTAGCCCACATCGTGCCAGTGCCAAAAAAGGATGGGAAAGTTAGAGTTTATGTTGACTACCGGGATCTTAATCGGGCCAGTCCCAAAGACGACTTCCCCTTGCCTAACATACACATTTTTATCGACAACTGCGCCAAGCATGAGTTGTAGTATTTTGTTGATTATTTCGCTGGGTATCATCATATGTGGATGGATGAGGAAGATGCAGAGAAAACAGCTTTCATTACGCCATAGGGAATGTACTGTTACAAAATGATGTCGTTCGGTTTGAAGAACGCTGGTGCCACCTACATGAGAGCCATGACTACCATCTTTAATGACATGATACACAAGGAGATCGAGGTATATGTGTATGATGTCATCATCAAATCCAAGAAAGTCAAGGATCACATGGAAGACCTAAAAAAGTTCTTCAACAGGTTGAGGAGGTACAATCTGAAACTGAATCCCGCCAAGTGTGCATTCGGGGTCCCTGCTGGAAAATTATTGGGTTTCATCGTGAGTCGTCGAGGAATAGAATTGGATCTATCAAAGGTCAAAGCTATCCAAGAATTGCCGCCGCCAAAGAACAAGAAGGCCGTGATGAGTTTCCTGGGAAGACTCAACTATATCAGCCGGTTCATAGCTCAATCCACGGTCATTTATGAACCTATCTTCAAAATGTTGAAGAAGGACGCTGCTACCAAATGGACTAATGATTGCCAGAAAGATTTTGACAGAATTAAGAAATACATGTCAATGCCACCGGTCTTGGTTTCGCCTGAGCCAGGAAGACCCCTATTGCTTTACCTTGCGGTATCGGATAGAGCATTCGGTTGTGTTCTAGGACAACATGATGAAATAGGGAGAAAGGAGCAAGCCATCTACTATCTCAGTAAGAAGTTCACACCGTACGAGGCCCGGTATTCTCTTTTAGAACGCACTTGCTGTGCTCTGACTTGGGTCGCGCAGAAGTTAAGGCATTACTTCTGTGCTTACACTACTTATCTTATATCTAGAATGGACCCTCTGAAGTATATCTTCCAGAAGCCTATGCCCACTGGCAAGCTCACCAAGTGGCAGATCCTGCTAAGTGAATTCGACATTGTTTACGTGACCCAGAAAGCAATCAAAGGGCAAGCCTTGGTGGACCATCTCGCCGAGAATCCCGTGGACGGAGAATACGAGCCCCTAAAGACGTATTTTCCCGATAAAGAGGTATCTTTCATAGGAGAAGATATTGCAGAATCCTATGATGGTTGGAGGTTGTTTTTCGACGGAGCTGCAAATTTCAAAGGAGTTGGCATAGGAGCAGTCTTAGTATCAGAAATCGGCCAGCACTACCTGGTATCCGCCAAGCTCAGGTTCCCTTGCACCAATAATATGGCCGAATATGAAGCCTGCATCTTGGGGCTCAAAATGGCCATTGACATGAACGTTCAGGAATTGCTAGTGATCGGGAATTCAGACTTGCTTATACATCAGGTTCGAGGAGAGTGGGAAACCAAGAACTCTAAGATACTTCCCTACTTGCATCACATACAGGAGTTGAGGAAAAAGTTCACAAAGACAGGATTTCAGCACGTCCCCAGAGTCCAGAACGAGTTTGCTGATGCATTAGCTACTTTATCATCCA
The DNA here is from genome assembly GCF_000393655.2 of Nicotiana sylvestris. Classification (NCBI taxonomy): domain Eukaryota; kingdom Viridiplantae; phylum Streptophyta; class Magnoliopsida; order Solanales; family Solanaceae; genus Nicotiana; species Nicotiana sylvestris. The sequence continues at coordinate 111,632,287 of NC_091064.1, forward strand.
TGATCCAGCATCCAGATACAAATTTCATTGATCTCATCCCAGTAAATATTCATGATCAGCTAGATTATTGTTCCCACGTTGAGGAAGAAGCGGATGGAAAACCATGGTTCCATGACATCAAGGAGTACTTGACAACAGGGGAATATCCAGAACTTGCCAACGCTACTCAGAAGCGCACACTTCGTAGGTTATCCAACAACTTCTTTCACAGTGGAAGAATCCTGTATAGGAGGACTCCCGATTTGGGTTTACTAAGGTGTGTCGAAGCAAAAGAAGCATCCAGGCTATTGGACGAAGTGCATGCAGGGACCTGTGGGCCGCACATGAACGGTTTTGTCTTAGCAAATAAGATACTCCGAGCAGGGTATTTTTGGATGACTATGGAAACAGACTGTATCTAGTATGTTCGCAAATTCCATCGCTGTCAGATACACGCAGATATGATAAAGGCACCTCCAAACAAGCTTACTGCAACAAGCTCACCATGGCCATTCGCCGCTTGGGGAATAGATGTTATCGGACATATCGAGCCTGTCGCATCAAATGGGCACAGGTTCATCTTAGTGGAAATCAATTATTTTACCAAATGGGTTGAAGCAGCATCATACAAGGCGGTCACTAAGAAGGTTGTGGCGGGTTTCGTCCGCGACCGCATTGTTTTATCGGTTCGGAGTTCCGGAGTCAATCATCACCGATAATCTCAACAGCGACTTGATGAAAGTAATGTGTGAAACTTTCAAGACCAAACACAAGAACTCTACAGCCTACAGGCCTCAGATGAACGGAGCTGTGGAAGTAGCCAACAAGAATATCAAGAAGATACTAAGGAAGATGGTCGAAAGGCACAAACAATGGCATGAGAAGTTATCATTCGCCTTATTGGGATACCGCACTACAGTCCTCACATAGACCGGAGCAACTCCCTATATGCTGGTTTATGGTACAGAGGCGGTCATCCCCGCCGAGGTAGAAATTCCCTCCTTAAGGATCATACAAGAAGTAGAATTGGATGATGCAGAATGGGTAAAAGGTCGCTACGAGCAGTTAGCCCTTATAGATGGGAAAAGGATGAATGCGGTTTGCCACGGTCAGTTGTATCAGAATAGAATGTCCAGAGCCTTCAACAAAAGGGTTAAGCCAAGGAAGTTTACATTGGGGCAGCTGGTCTTGAAGAAAATATTCCCACATCAAGACGAAGCCAAGGGGAAGTTCTCTCCCAATTGGCAGGGTCCGTACATGGTTCACTAGGTTCTAACTGGAGGAGCCCTTATTCTTGCAAAGATAGATGGAAAAGTCTGGCCAAAGCCAATCAATTCAGATGTAGTGAAATGATATTATGTGTGACCACTTATGATTCCCTTAATGATGTAATTTGAACTACGTCTGACCTGATTCCCGTTTAAGAGGGGATACGTAGGCAGCCCTATGGGTTCGGTCATAATTTAATAAATATTCCATTTTTCCCCGCTATTGGAACTGGGTCAGAATTTTGAGGAGGACCCTCAAAATTCCGAAGTTAATTTTAGTTCATGCATGGCCAGAAGCGCCAGCCCAGTAAACTGGGGCAGAATTTTGAGGAGGACCCTCAAAATTCCAGAGAAAAAGAGGTTGCAATGTCTTGAACCACGTCGCAGTCGTTGGTTCATCTAAAGAAAACTATTTTTGATTATATATTTATTAGAGCATGCATAACTATTATCCGAATTGCTATTGTTTAGCGATGCTACCCCAATAACATACAACGTCAAGGGCCCGGGGAAGACGAACTAACCTTTCCCCTTACAGAACTCACGATTTTTCTTTGGATGCAGGCACTCAATTCGCAATATCATTAGGTATATTTATTCACTCTCAAGAATGCAACTTCTCAGAATCATTACTTGTCCGCAATAGCTATCCGTATACAATCTCCCCAGCAGTCATATTGTCGTAATCGGCTATCAGCTAAGAGATCTTACTACTAATCATCCTTTTACATTCTTGCACTGCATAAGGCTACCTTTCTGCCTTTCGAGGTTAAGCTCTACCTCCATCTGCATTGCATAAGGATACCTTTCTGCCTTCCGAGGTTAAGCTCTACCTCCATCTGCATCGCATAAGGCTATCTTTTTGCCTTTCGAGACTAAGCATTGTCTCCATCCACATTTCTCTACATTGCATAAGGCTACTTTTCTGCCTTCCGAGACTAAGCATTGTCTCTATCCTGCATTTCTCTACATTGCATAAGGCTACCTTTCTGCCTTTCGAGACTAAGCATTGTCTCCATCCTGCATTTCTCTGCATTGCATAAGGCCACTTTTCTGCCTTCCGAGGTTAAGCTCTACCTCCATCTGCATTTTTGCATTGCATAAGGCTACCTTATCTGCCTTTCGAGACTAAGCTCTTTCTCCATCTGCATTTTGCATAAGGCTACTTTTCTGCCTTCCGAGGTTAAGCTCTATCTCCATCATCATCTGCATAAGGCTACTTATCTGCCTTTCGAGACTAAGCTCTGTCTCCATCTGCATTTTGCATAAGGCTACCTTTCTGCCTTCTGATGTTAAGCTCTACCTCCATCCTGCATGGCTGAAATATCGCCACTTCATCTCTCTTGCATGGCTGAAATAGCGCCGTTTTATTTTGCATCGGCTGAAATGCCGCCACCTTTATTTACGTCTTGCATCGGCTGAAAGATTGCCACCTTCTGCATTTCATGGGCTAAAAGAACGCCAAATTGTCCAAAGGGCGTCATTGTTCGGAGGTACCATTTGCATAGCCCGAGAACGCCATGTCATGGCCTGAGGACCCCATTTTACCTTTTGCATATCATTATTCAAAGGTATCATAGTTGGAGGCATCATTCTCATAGCCCGAGAACATCATTTCATAGCCGGCGAATCCTTTACCATACGCTTCATGGCCCAGGACATCATGGTTCGAGGACGTCATCCAAACTGTCCGAGGACAGCATTCATGGTCCAATGGGAATTTGCATCACATTTAAATTTACGCACAATATGCACTCGTATTGCTCACTTGCAGGTACACCGGCTGGCAACGGCCATCTTAGCAGGAGCGATCCCGCTCCGGTTCCCGCAGTCTATCGGTTTCTCAGAAAGCTTCTCTCAATCTAAAACATCGCGTCCGTCCATTTCAAATCTCCATCGGCATATTCCGCCAATGGATCCTGAACTACATATGGCCTGATTCCTGTAAGACCAGGGATATGTAGGTGGCTCAGAAACCGGAGCTCGGTCAAAACTCCTTTCAAATCGCCACTTCCGGTCAAAATTGGCCATCTTATCTTTACCCGACAACTCATTCATCCTCCTCGGGTAAAAAGGGGCAGCTGTTGATACCCAATTTTTTCCTAGGTATTTTTGTACCCAAAATACTTCCAAAATAGTATATATGTGCATACATAAGTACGCCCAAAAATTTGGTATTTTTCCCTAATTTTTAAAGATTTTTGAAATCAATTTATTGTCTATTTAGCAGTGCAAAACCCATAATTATTCCCAAAATCATCAATTTTGGTGAATAATTTATTTCATTCCCATATCTATACCAAAATATAGTTAAGATAATTTTTGTATAGTTTTACAAAATTATTTGGTATGTTAAAAGCTAAATTGCATATAATTGCTATTTTAGACTACTTTACGATTAACAGCCTTTTATGATCGTAAAATTAGGCCCAACATTTTTAAACTAATATTTATATATTATTAATTGGCTCGGTACTTTTAATTTGCTTTTAAAATAATTTTTTTTACTATTTTTTATAAAATAAAAGGGAAAACTAGCTATTTAACATTTAGCCTCATTTCATTGCAATTACAGCCTATTTACATTTAAATTTTGGCCCTCAATTGACCCAATCCTAACCCCAATTGGACCAGCCCAATTTCATTTTAACCCGGCCCCCGACCCAATTGAAAAACCCGCCCGACCTTTCTTTCAATCCAGGCCGTTGATCATTTGGATCAACGGCTAGGATTGTCCCTTACCTTTTTTAATCCCCCAACTACACCCTAAACCCTCCATTTCGTTTGGCCCGCCGCCTTTGAAACCTCTTGTCTCTCAAACGCTCTCGAGCTTTCTCGAAACCCTAATCGCTCTCTGCCACCTCCAACCCCAAATCCACTGGAATCCATGGTTGTCCTAACCATGGACGACCTATACTCAACCCCTACTACTCTCACATGCTTGATACCTGAAGGTTCAAGGCCAGACTTCAAGGGTCTTCGCTCAGACCTTCGTCGATTCGAGGTTCTCAACCATCTCCGGCCTTGGTCCAGCGTGTCTTGGCCTCCTGAGCCTGATTCCGACCTTATCGACTCCAGATCTGATCTTGTTTCTTCCAAGCCTTTCTCGTTTCTAGAATTCTCAGAAACCCTATCCTATTCGAGGTTCTTTTCATTTATTTGTTTAGATCTGTGCTTGATTTGTGCTTGATCTAATGTTTTAAGCGTTTTCCCCAAATTTCCTTTTCAAAACCTTTTGATTTCAAACTAGGTTTTCTGAGTCTGTTTGTTAATGTTTTGTTCGATTCATCTGCTTATCATCTCTAAGTTTGATTGGTGTTGAAAACACTAATTTTTGGAGGTTTTACTAGAGTTTCTGAGACTGTTTATTTGTTTCACTTGCTTATCGCCTCTAAACTCTACTGATTTCGAAAACCCTAGTTCTTTGGGGTCTGTTCGAGGTCTTGAGTTTGTTTGTGCAACTCGCCTGTTTGAAATCGCTCCGTCTGGTTCCTTTACTGCAGTATCTCGTCTTCTTTATGTGATTCCTTTGTTCTGAGCTCTTGCTATTTGTCAAACTCGACTATGTTTTCAGAAAGGTATTCACCTAACTTTTGCATGCTTTTGATCTTTTCTCTATTACTAAGCTAATGAAGTTTGACCTAAGTGACTATCATGCTATTACTGTATGTTGTTTCTTCTTGCCATAGCTTGGCCTCACATGTCTATTACTTGTGTACTTCGTTTATATACTGAGTCCCTTCTGTGATTGATTTTCAAACTCGTGATTGATTTTTCAAAAAACTTTTCCTTGTGAAATTCTGATTTTTACTCGCCCGTTAAGGGTTAATTGGTTCTCTCTCTTTGTTTGGCCTTACAGATCCTTTCCAAAATAAGTACACTCATGTATTTAGACTTAATCCCTTACTATATGGTTTTACTGCTCCTTTTATGGTAACAATCATTCTGATTACAAATTGATCTTCTTTCCTTATATTAATCATGTTAGTGTCCGTTGAGCAGTAATCCCTTGATTAAAGGGATAAAGCTGTATTAATTGATTTTGACTGTGATTATTTCCATGTTTGTGTTGAAACCTTATTCGTTGCCTTGTTTTCTACTCGTTTTCAAAGCTATAAATACCTGTACCTTTTTCTCTTTCAAGGAAGTTCTAACAGAACAAGTCACTACTTCTCTCAAATATACTTAGAATTTCTTAAACATTCGAATTCTCTGATCTCACAAGCTTGAAGGCTGAAAGAAATCCTGCTTTTCTCTTTGCTTACTTTTTCTGCAATTGGTATGTCTATCTTTGTTTAGTTTCTGCCTCTCCACTACATGTTTATCCTTCAGCCTTTTCTCTGTTTGTGCTCACCTGAATTCCCACCCCCAATTCCCTTTGTATGTTGAGTTATGGTCCAGAAAGCATGACAACACTTGACATTGTTGCTCATGTGTATGGGGCTGGACACCATGAGTCCTAAATTCTTTCCAATTCCCATTCCCCTTCCCCTTTATATGTATTCTGAGTTTAAGACTATGGTCTAACAATGTCCTAATCATTGTCTGGACCATAGCCTGACCTTTAACGGGTCTGTGCTCATATTTGTTGGCTGAACAGGCTTGGTCGGGGGTGTGCCAGTCTACCTTATGACTAGGTATGACCACCAGCCTGCCTTGGCACTCCCTAACCCCTCTATTGCACTTGCACTCATTCTTAGAACATTAAGTTCCGCCCCCCCCCCCTCTTGTAAGCCTTGCTTTGGGATCCATGAGCTCCCTCTGAACTTGGACACCTGAGGGTTGGCTCTTCCACACTGCACTATAACTCTTTCTGATTAATATCTCGGGTGTAAGCACTTCCTGGAATTTTTGAAATTCCTTGGATCTCTGAGACACCCTAGATAAGAGAAGGCTTTGGAAACCTTTATCTCGGAAGTGGTTCATCCCCAATTGTTAGACATTAAGTCTGAATTAGTTTCCTCGGATGCAGCTGTTAGTTTCTGATGTACTTTTAATTTCAGTCTGATTCACTGGTTTGTAATAATTTGTATTAAACTCATGGGGATTTAGTAAAGAAGGGAGGGGGTTTACTTTTATGCATGTAAGGGGTAGATATCATGCCTATAGGGGTTATCATTTATAAAATTCTGCATCTTATCTAGAGATCATGCCGATAGGAATTACTATGTTTTAAAGTTCTGCATTTTATAAATCATTAAAACTCTACATTCTCACATAGATACCATGTCCATAAGATTTTATGCATTCTCATATAGACACCATGCCTATAGGACTTTCTGTATTCTGCATATGCATCTAGCATTAGGCAAACGTGAATATAGGTTTAAATAACAATCAGTATTTTAGACACCAGGCCTATAGGACTTCTGCACTTCTATAAACGTTTAAAATCAGTAACGCCTAGATATCTTGTTTATAGATTCTTGCAACTATTTAAGATCAATGACACTTAGAAACCATGCCTATAGGATCAGTTAATTGAATCAGTCTCGTTTCGAATCTAAAACCCATCTTAAAATCTGCAGATCCCCTTTTCCTAAAATCAGTAAAGCTTTTCCTTAAAATCAGTATACTTTGCATTATTAGATATCATGCCTATAGTTTTCACCTAGGCAAGCTTTAGGGTAAAAGCCATAAGTGCATCAGTCTTTGACAATTCCAACCAGCAGGTAGGTCTGATTCGGATTTCTTATCTGAAGTATGTAATAAATCAAGTCTGCCTCATGCATTTTTTTTAAGTTTAATTCAGGCCTAATTAGTACATGTAAGACATGCTAAACTCTATGCTTTTCTGACTTGAGGAGCTTTATTTGAGCCTTTCAACTGTTATGTGTTTTCCCATACCTTCTTTATGTGTTTTGTTTGTCGCTCTAGAATTTTATCCTTTTAAAACCATAAAAGCCCCAAATCCCTTTCCCTTTAGGATTAGTAGTCCTAAATACCTCCGGGACTGATAGGACTAGGACGGGTACTAGCATGCAATAAGTAACGACACCATCCGTGCTTTAATACCTTAACGGGGTGGGAAGGGTAGAATATGGATATGATGACCGGTGCGCTAATATCACGTGCGACCCCTCTTCTGAGGAGTGATTGCTAGATATTGCATTGATGTAATCCATATTAATCACAAACCTAGGACCCCTTTTCTTTATTCGCTTCCTTTAGAGTTGTTTAAACTTTTCAAATCCTTGCTCTCTTTCTACTTACTTTCATAAGTTTCAACCTAATTGCAATGTTGTATGCAAGTCCTTATTTGAGTCTTGATTGTTTACTTGTAAAGTCACAATTGTAGCATGGCCGGGAACCACACTTGTGGATCCTGAGGGGTGCCTAACACCTTTCCCTCGGGATAATTTCTAGCCCTTACCCTAATCTCTGGTCTCTTCATCTCAAACCCTTCTTAAAGTGTCCTAATGCACTATAATCATTAGGTGGCGACTCTTCAACTTCTAAACCCAATTCTCGAAAAGGAATAGAGTCGTCCTCCCAACTGTTGTATACCTGATTTCTGACACCACAGTCACATAGAAAAAGGGGGCGTCGACAAGATGAAAGAAAGTTCTTCGGTGCTCCTCCAGGACGAATAGTAAAGGCACATAAAGGTATTGGCTCTTACTATCGATCGGATGGAGAGAACCATGGAGCTTTACCTTACGAATATCTAAAGGCGAATATCCCTTTTTTACTAGCAAGTTTACGTAGGTCCTAAGTTTCTCATTACTCAGTGAAGTCTGATTTGAGCCCTGGTCAAACTGATCCCTCCGGCGGGCGGAGGATGATCTCATATTAGCAATCTTTGATTGCGCCTATCTTTAGTTGCCAATGAACCAATAACCAAGAGAAAGTCTCTCTCTTAATCTTAAGGTGAAGCGCGTTTCAGCCAGCTGAAGGAAGGTCGCATTAGTGCCCCTGCAATCAGAAAGCCTTTTGATAACCTTACTACTAATAGAAAGGGGAAAGATGCGCTCAATCCCTTTCTTCTTGCTCCAACTTAGGAGTAGGGGCTCTAGAGCTTTTTCTGCAGGCTGATGTGCTAGTTGTAGCGTGGTAACACTTTACTAATATAATATAAAGTCAAGTTAGTGTTATGGTGCAGCATGAATGCAAAAGAGAAGAGCAAAGATTCCCGACCCAGAGCAGAGCATGTTATTGACTCAAGCACAAATCTGTTGAATGAAGGTAGCTTGCTTACTCTCAGACACTAGTTTGACGGGAATCCCTTGATTTGCTTATGCCCTTATTTATGCAGTAAATAAAGCAAGTGAGGCGGGCTAAGATTCCATTCGAAGTAACGTAACAAGATTCAATATTGCACCGTCTTCCATTCTTCTCCGGATTTACCCGGTGAGGGTGGCGCGTGTGAGTCAACATTGACACTTTCAAAGTATGGATCATACCTTTGGCATCCTGGGACAGTAGCCCCAGGTACAGATGAAGTGACTCCCGGGTAGAGAAAGTGTTGGTAGAAAGGAACTCTCAAAGCATGGGGTTTCGACGCCCGCCCTCTATATTCCTTCTGTATCGAGACCTAGCCCAGAAGTTAAGACCTACCAACCAATGGGACCAGAAAGACCGAGTCCAGGCATCCCAATTCTGATATTCCTTTCCCTACGTTGATCGATATTAATTCACTTCTTTAGGAAGGAGCAGAGAGGGTTCGGACCGGGGTAATTTCTCGAGTAGATGGCCCGGCATTCAAGCAATCAATCATTATTTCTATCGGAACCTTCGAGACAGTAGAAGTCTGACCTTCCCATCTTCATCTATCGGCTCAGGGCCTCATTAGCATGCTCGTCTGCGAGCTATGCTGGTTCTGTATAGTAATGGTCGCGCAACAATGAGAGAGAGAGGCGGTATTGGCGACATACTGCGTCACGGCTATTCCATTCCCTTACAGTTCGGTGGAGGAACTGTAAGAGAACAATTTCAATTTGTGCTCTAACTCGACATTTTCGTCTTAATCATATTCGATCGTATCTTTCTTCTAAATCTTCGACAACTTCAGCGGAATCTTCATCTTTCTTCTCCAATTGATGATCCATATTCATATTGAACTTCAACTAATGTCACTTGCTCAACAACTGCCTTCTTCCACAGTAGCTTCCCCTCCATCCTGAGGTAAGTCCACAAATCCATTTTTTTCCATTTCTTCTGCGTCTATTGATGATACTAAAGCAGATTTCACTTCAACGGGTACTGGTAGATTTCCACTAGCACAGTAGCACTTCTGGCTTAAAGGCTTGCTTTCCAGGCTATTTTCAAAGGTAGACTTATTGCCAAGGACAAACCAACCGATCTACGCTCGAACCTCCTTAGAAGACTGACTGGTCAGAAATAGGTTATCCAAGAAGGCTCCACTACGAAGGGGCGAATATCGTTTCACATCTGATGAAATTGAAACAATTAATATACTGGCATATCATATATAGTTTCATCGTCTTGTAGATGTACTTAATAGATGCACTATAAGTCTTCGATAGAACCCCAAAAAAGGTGATTTTCGATCTCCATTGGCTTGGGGCATCCTCCTCTAACTGAACAACTTCCAAGTCAACCTTCTTTGGATAAGCGCTTCTCTTCTCTGGGTGCATGTTCTCCCATTGGGAATTTTATATCCTTGTACCATTGAAGGGCTCTGGCTCTCTCAATCAAAGGATGGTCTCTATCAATCTCCTGGCTGAAGTCAATGTTCAACTCTGCGGGGGTTTCCAATCCAAGTATTCGCGCCTATGGACTCCCCTTTTGAAGGAAGCTTGCGAAGGGCTGAATGAGAGATAGAGCTTCGATCAAGAAGAAGAAAATTGTATACTAGACCTTCCCTCGCGGGAGATCCAAGCAAGGGATAAGTGCTAGCGGTAAAGCCGTTGTTTTCTTCCTTCATTTCATAGCGGAAGGTTGACTTTTGGGTATTAAACTTTGTGTTGCAGCTCAGTGAGACGACCCTGACACAGAAGGTTTAAGCTCAGCCTCAGGGTGGTAGTCTCTCTATCAGGTCCTGCTGCTTCAGTCTTTTTCTCTTTATCTGCATTCCTATACGGATTAACAAGCCTTTCTGTACTCTCTTCCTAGCATTAGAAAAGTCATCTAAATCTACTAAATAAGAAAAAATCCTCCAATATTAGTATAGGTGGGGCAGAATGGTTGAGTGGAGGCAGTCAAGTTTGTAAAGTAGAGTTTTTCAAGATAAATACCGAGTTCAAAGGAGAGGGTTATCTCGCGCCACTAGGTATTCTCTACCTAGCCACCTGTCTCGCTTTCGGGTAGAGGTAGGCTCTTGCAAGATGCAAGATGCTTAAAGCCTTTCGAGCTGCTGTCGCTCATTCTTTCGTTGTTGCTAGCTTGCGGTCACTCGTCTCTTTGTTGCTAGACGAGGCTTTTCCTTCGCTCATGTCGCTTGCCGGTCACTCTGATTCTTTATTGGTTGCCAGCCGGTCGCTAGTCCGCCTCACTCTTGATTGGTTTGAAGGCTTCTTTAGCGGCGTAAGCAGAAGACTGTTGAAAGTTGACGAAGGCTAGACAATGTATAGCACTCTGTCAGCGAAGCCCCCTACTACGAATGAGAATGAACGAACTCGGTCTAGCGCAAAAGGAGAGAAGAATAAGCAAATGGATCAGAGCAATTAGCGAGACTCAGAGTGATTGCAAGCTATGCTCACTCGGCAAGTGCAGAATCAGAGTGAGTCAAGCGAGAGGGAAGCTAGTGAGAGAGAATCCAAGTGAGCTAGCAAGAATGAGGACTATACCGACAATCAAGGCGATAGAGAGGGCACTCAGTCGTCAGTCTAGCGACTCTACCGCCCAGCAAGCAACTGAACTCGCTAATCAGAGACTGAGACGGACACGAGCTCAGTCGTGCCATAAGGAAAAGACAAAGGAAGAAGGCGACTGGAAAAAAGAATAATGAGAGGTCGTCACGACTAGCTAGAATGAGCAAGCACAGAGCAACTCGACAGCGACAGGCGAGCAGTATAAGCCCTTCTCCTGCCTGGGGTGGGGCAGGGACATCCCTCTCTGTAAGGTGGGAAGGAGCGATTCACGACAAGGAAGGAATAAAGAAAATCAGACTAGTCGTACGAAGGCGGAAAGGAGGGGAAGGTCACCCGAGAGGTTCGGTTGCTTGACTTCATAGAAGGGGCTTTGGCTATTCATTCCCCTTTTTGTTTTGAAAGAAGTAGGCCTAACCTAACTATGACTAAGGTAAGGAGCTATTCATAGGGTCGATTCCTGGTTTACCACTCATTCACGAGCCCGAGAAAGCACCTAATTTTAGGTTAGTTGTACTTACTTGTCGTGTACCAGTACGTTTTGGTAGACGAATTTGAGGGCATTTAGCTAGCCTATATCTCCATATCCTCTCTTCTTGCTCCACCAATAAGCCCTCGTAGCAATAGTAGCCCCTGTGTTAGCATCTTAGGAAGCCGTGATATGATAAACATAAGCATCTTCGTCCATGTGAGGTCAGCGTTATGGATAAAATGTATACCCGTCCATGGAAGGAATCGATCCAAGGGCTACTTTCAGGCTCTACTAAGAGAATTCTGAATTCCTGGCTCTTAGTCATCGCTCTGTGAAGGAGTGGGTGAATAAAGATCCGGCAAAGGCAGAGCTAGCGCACGGGAGCTGACACCAACCACACTTCTGGATAGGTGCACTCTCATCGATCCACCACAAAGGTTAACGATGTATTCGACCGAGTTTGGAAGAAAATAAAGGGTAGCACATTATCCATGTGCAAATAGAGATGCGGTCCGATTTGAGCATATCCTCTCAATATCTTTCCAGATTCTTCAATTGCATACCTATCAACAGTAGGAGATCATATTCCCACTCGAGAGCTTGTAGTTGCAGATCTGGAAGATCTCTAATGTGGAGTTGATCCCACGGACGTAGAGAGCATCAGAGCCGATTCACTAAGTCAATTAGCCAGTTAAAGAACCTCCCCATCAGTGGAAACTCTTTATCCAGTCAATGAAGATCCCGAAACGGAGTCCCTAGTTTACAAGCCTATTCCATAGCTAGCCCGGGTTGAACCATACTCTGTGGAAGCACACGTTTTGGGGCAAAAAAATCAATCAGGTCGAATAATCCGTTCCACTTCCAGCTACCCCTCTTGCCGCTCGGCATGAATGAAGTTGAATACCCGATCTTCTCGGACAGAGCTTAGTCCTCTTCCCTGATTTCCTTTCTTTTTTGTTATGTTAGCGGAAGACTTAATCCTTAGAATTAGAAAGAGAGAAAAGGTACATGACAAAAATACAGAGCTAACCTCAGCAATGGAGGAAGGAAGAGCAAGACTACTAAAAGTACTCAACAAACAAGAGTGCTGACCAAATAGAAAATATGGTATGGCAAGATTTTCAATAAGCGAGTGAATACCCGGTAGAATTGATTGAATGGGGTCATGGGAGAGAATTCATTTGATGAAGGAGAAAGTCCTTCGAAGGAAGAAGCTTACGACCTATCCTCAATCTCTTTTTTGATGGGAAAAATAGCTAAATGGTAAGAAGGAAGTGGCCTCAGTGGAAGAGGAGGGTTAGATTTTCTTTAGCTTAGCTGGGAAGAAATAGTTTGATAGAACTAATCTGTTTTCCTTGGCGAGCTCACTGAAACTCTTTTCATCAGGGTAGAGGGAAGAAGGTCTTCAAAAGGCATTAGTGGGCTTCAAAGAGTTAGCCGGCTCAAAGCGTAGAGCGATTTAGGATCAGATCTGTACTAGGTTAGGCTTTGGATAATTGGATAAATCTCCTTAAGGCTATAAAGGCCATTCAAGGGCAGGCGAGTGAATTCTATCTATGCCTAAGATGAGGAAGAAATTAAGCAGATTTTGGCTTGGCATTACTATTGTCGCATCAGTCTTCCTTCCTTTTTAGTAGCCGAAGGTGAGAAGGAAGAGCTCACTCCTCCCGTAGGCAGTTTCATTCCTAACTGTTCAAGCCTTTAGATCTGTCTTTGACAGAGATTTTACTTTCTAGTCAAAGGGGCTTTCCTGATGGATAGAATCTTCTTGCAAGAGTTTTTATGTAAATCAAACTTCTTTGTTGTCTTATAGGTCCCTCTTCTCCTGCTGATTTAGAACTCGAGGAGGAGAGAGGCTCTTCTGACTAAAGCAAAAAAGGGGTGATCTTGAGAGTTGATCTTATTTCAGCTGAGAAAGATGCTAGCATTGAATGGAGGTGATTCGCCAGTATTTGGAATAAAGAACCTTCTATAATGAAGAGTAGGATGTGAGGGAAGTCTAGTCGACTAAGAGAAGAGAAAGAGGAATGTACATACCAATCTAATAAGGATATAGAGTGGAAGTCTTAGAGGTGGGGGTGGTGCTAGGGGTGGAGGTAGAGGTATTAGAGGTGGAGCTCAGGCCGCTAGAGGTGGAGCCAGTAACAGGCTATCCTAGAGATGTAGTTCAGGGTGGTGGGGCCCAGCCCCGATGTTATGCTCTCCCAGCCAGGCCCCAGGCTGAGGCTTCCGATGTAGTTATCACAGGTACAGTTCTGGTTTGTGATAGGGATGCTTTAGTGTTATTTGATCCAGGGTCTACATACTCATATGTGTCATCTTATTTTGCACCGTATCTGGTCATGCCTAGTGATTCTTTGAGTACTCTTGTTTATGTGTCTATACCGGTGGGTGATTCTACTATGGTAAATCGAGTCCATCGTTCATGTATAGTTGTGATTGGAGGTCTTGAGACTCATGTAGATTTGCTTCTTCTGGACATGGTTGATTTTGATGTCATATTGGGGATGGACTGGTTATCACCTTACCACGCTATCTTGGACTGTCATGCTAAGACTGTGACCTTAGCCTTACCGGGTTTACCTCATTTAGAGTGGAGAGGGACTCTTGGTCATTCTACTCGTAGTGTTATCTCTTATGTAAAGGCTCGGCGTATGGTTGAGCAGGGGTGTTTGGCCTGTTTGGCCTATTTGGCCTATGTTTGTGACTCTAGTGCTGAGGTTCCATCTATTGATTCTGTGCCCGTTGTTCGTGAGTTTCCTGAGGTATTCCCTTCAGACCTGTAGGGTATGTCACCCGATAGAGATATTGACATTTGCATTGATTTGGCTCTGGGCACCCAGCCCATTTCTATCTCGTTGTATCGTATGGCCCGCCTGAGTTGAAAGTGTTGAAGGAGCAGTTGCAAGACTTGCTTGAGAAGGGTTCATTAGGCCGAGTGTTTCTCCTTGGGGTGCGCCGGTGTTGTTTGTTAAGAAGAAGGACAGATCGATGAGAATGTGTATTGATTATCGGCAGTTAAACAAGGTTACAATCAAGAATAAGTATCCATTGCCGAGGATTGATGATTTGTTTGATCAGCTTCAAGGTGCCAAGGTATTTTCGAAGATTGACTTGAGATCTAGCTACCATAAGTTGAGGATTAGGGCACCCAATGTCCCTAAGATAGCTTTCCGCACTCGGTACAGGCATTATGAGTTCTTGATGATGTCATTCGGGTTGACAAATGCCGCAGCAGCTTTGATAGATTTGATGAAACGAGTGTTCAGGCCTTATTTGGATTCGTTCGTGATAGTCTTCATTGATGATATTTTGATTTATTCCCGCAGCTGGGAGGAGCACGAGCAGCATCTTAGAGTGGTTCTTCAGACCTTGAGGGATAATCAGTTATATGCTAAGTTCTCGAAGTGCGAGTTCTGGTTGAGTTTAATTGCATTTCTGGTTCATGTTGTATCAGTAGAGGGTATTCAGGTTGATCCGAAGAAGATTGAGGCAGTCAAGAACTGGCCTAGACCAGCATCAGCTATAGAGATTCGGAGTTTCTTGGGATTGGCAGGCTACTATCGTCGGTTCGTGGAGGGGTTCTCATCTATCGCAGCCCCGATGACCAGGTTGACCTAGAAGGGTGCCCAGTTCATATGGTCGAATGAGTGTGAGGCGAGCTTTCATAAGCTCAAGACAGCTCTGACTACGGCACCGGTGTTGGTTTTGCCCACAGGTTCAGGGCCCTTTATAGTCTATTGTGATGCATCTCGTATTGGACTTGGTGCAGTGTTAATGCAAGATGGCAAGGTCATTGCCTATGCTTCGCAGCAGTTGAAGATTCATGAGAAGAACTATCTGGTTCATGATTTGGAGTTGGCAGCCATTGTTCATGCATTGAAGATTTGGAGGCATTATTTGTATGGCGTGGCATGTGAGGTGTTCACGGATCAAAAGAGTCTTCAGTATTTGTTCAAGCAAAAGGAGTTGAATTTGAGGCAGAGAAGGTGGTTGGAATTATTGAAGGACTATGATATCACCATTTTATATCATCCGTGAAAGACCAATGTGGTGGCCGATGCTTTGAGTAGGAAGTCAGCCAGTATGAGCAGTCTTGCTTATATTCCGATCGGTGAGAGACCGCTTGCTTTGGATGTTCAGGATTCGGCCAATCAGTTCGTGATGTTGGCTGTTTCTGAGCCCAGCCATGTGCTAGCTTGCACAGTCGCTCGTTCTTCATTACCGGAGCGTATCCGAGATCGGTAGTATGATGATCCCCATTTGTGTGTCCTTAGAGACACGGTGCAGCACGGAGGTGTCAAGTAGGTTACCTTGGGTGATGATGGAGTTTTGAGATTGCAGGGTCGAGTTTGTGTGCCAAATGTGGATGGGCTTCGAGAGTTGATTTTAGAAGAGGCCCATAGCTCCCGATAATATATTCATCCGGGTGCCGCAAAGATGTATCAGGATCTGAGGCAGCATTATTGGTGGAGAAGAATGAAGAAGGATATCGTTGCATATGTGGCTCGGTGTTTGAATTGTCAGTAGGTTAAGTACGAGCATCAGAGGCCCCGTGATTCATTTCAGAAGATTGAGATTCCTGAGTGGAAGTGCGAGCATATCACTATGGACTTTGTTGTTGGACTCCCACAGACTCAGGGGAAGTTCGACGCAGTGTGGGTTATTGTTGATAGGCTGACCAAGTCAGCGCATTTCATTCCTGTGGCAGTCTCCTGTTCTTCTGAGAGGTTAGCTGAGATCTACATCCGGGAGATTGTTCGCCTTCATGGTGTGCCTGTGTCTATCATTTCGGACCGAGGTACACAGTTTACTTCACATTTCTGGAGAGCAGTTCAGCGAGAATTGGGCACACGGGTTGAGTTGATCACAGCGTTTCATCCTTAAACGGACGGACAGTCTGAGCGGACTATTCAAATTGTGGAGGATATGCTCCGAGCTTGTGTCATTGACTTTGGAGGCTCGTGGGATCAGTTTTTGCCTTTAGCAGAGTTTGCCTACAACAACAGCTACCAGTCGAGTATTCAGATGGCTCCGTATGAGGCTTTGTATGGTAGGCGATATCGGTCTCCGGTCAGATGGTTTGAGCCGGGAGAGGCTCGATTGTTGGGTACGGATCTGGTTCAGGATGCCTTGGACAAGGTCAGGATCATTCAGGATAGGCTTCGTACAGCTCAGTCCAGGCAAAAGAGTTATGCCGACCGCAAGGATCGTGATTTGGCATTCGAGGTTTGGGAAGAAGGTCAAGCTTAGCCCTAGGTTCATTGGCCCGTTTGAGATTCTTGATCGAGTGGGAGAGTGGCTTATAGACTTGCATTGCCACCGAGCTTATCAGCCATGCATCTAGTGTTTCATGTGTCCATACTTCGGAAATATCATGGCGATCTATCCCATGTGTTAGATTTCAACACTGTCCAGTTGGACAAAGACTTGTCTTATGAGGAGGAGCCGGTAGCAATTCTACACCGGCAGGTTCGTCAGTTGAGATCGAAGAGTTTTCCTTCTGTTCAGGTTTAGTGGGGAGGTCAGCCTGCTGAGGCATCAACCTGGGAGTCCGAGTCCGATATGCGGAGCCGTTATCCCCATCTTTTCCCCAACTCAGGTACTTCCTTCTTATGTACGTTCGAGGACGAACGGTTGTTTTGAGGTGGAGAATGTGATGATCCAAAAGGTCATACCTTGTTTTTAAAATGAATTCTGCTTTTCGAGGCCTTTAAAACCTCTTTTAGCATCACCTCAATTTGCGTGCGTAGTCCGGGCGCGTAGCCGGAAAGACTATATGTGAAAATCTATGAAAAATGATAAATTTTGACTATAAAATAAATTAATTTGACTTCGGTCAACGTTTTAGGTAAATGGACCCGGAACCGTGATTTGACAGTTCTGAGGGTCCGTAGGAAAATATGGGACTTGGGCATATGCCCGGAATCGAATTCCGAGGTCCCAAGTCCGAGAAAGGCATTTTTGAAAGAAATTATTTTCTGAAAAATATAAAGGTTTTTTAAAGTGAAATGTTATGTGAAACATGTGGTATCAGGCCTGTATTATGGTTCTGGAGCCCGGTACAGGTTCAATATGATTTATATGTGTTAACGGTAAAGTTTGGTAAGAAACGGAATCCATTTTGACTGGATTCGGACCTTAAATGCAAAATTTTATGTTTTTAGAAGTTTTGAGAAATTTCATTGATTTTGAGGTTTAATTCGATGTTCATGATGTTATTTTGGTGATTTGATTACACGAATCAGGATTTTTGCTGGTATGCGAAGCCTGGCTTGCCAATGCGATATCGCAAATGTGAGGACTTGGTCGCAAATGCGAACCAGCCCAGGCCTGCCCTTCCTCGCAAAAGCGAGATGTTCCTCGCAATTCCGACCTCGCAAATTCACCTACGAGATGTTCCTCGTAATTCCGACCTCGCAAATGCGAGGGTGCATTTGTGAGGGTGCCTTCGCAAATGCGATGTATGCTGGAAATGCTTAAAGTCGCAAATGCGACATGTTGTTCGCAAATGCGAAAGTCCAGATTTCCGGAAGGGTTCGCAAATGCGAGTCCTGTTTCGCAATTCCCAAGCTAGCAGAAGTCGGGGTTCGCAATTGCAAACCCCTGTTCGCAATTCCCATATCTGCGACCTGCAACATTTATGCTTAGATGAATTTTAACCCATTTTCATATCTTTTCAAAACACAACTCCCTAGGGCAATTTTTCAAGAACAACTCTTCTTCCAAATCGATTGTAAATTAATTTTAACCCATTTCCTTCAATCATTAACATCTTTTAACATGATTTCAACTCTAAATCAATGATTTTCATGGGAGAAATTGGGTGTTTTGGGTAGAACTTAGGTTTTTCAAAAATTGGGAATTTGGACCTCGATTTGAGGTCCGACTTCAAAACAAATCATATATTTGGGTTCGTGGGGGAATGGGTAATCAGGTTTTGACCATGTGGGCCCGGGGGCGATTTTTGACTTTTGGGTAAAACTTTGGAAAACTCATTTTCATGCATTGGGGTTGATTCATTTAGCAATTTTTTTGATGTAATTAAGTAACTTGTGACTAGATACGAGCAAATTGGTGGTGGAATCAAGGGTAAAGCTATAATTGAGATGTGAATTGTGTTCGTGACATCGAGGTAAGTGTTTGGTCTAACCTTAGCTTGATGGATTAGGAGTTGTATCTTATTTGCTACATGCTAATTGTGGAGTACGACGTATAGGCATGGTGACGAGTATTTATACGTCGGTGTCAAGCATGCCCGTGAGTCTTGTATTATAATTGTTATGACTCTGCTGTGGTTTATTGTGCCTCACATGTTATTATCATCATTGTTCCCTTGCCGGGATGTCTATTTTGATATTATTGTTCCCTTAACGGGATATTGTTGAAATATCATTGTTCCCTTGTCGGGATGTTGTTGAAATATTAATGCCCCCTTGTCGGGAAGTTTTTTATTGCTCTTGTTCCCTTGCCGGGATTCTTTGTGATTGTTGTTGATTTGTAACTGGGATCGGGTGGCACGCCGCCACGGAAATACATGAAATGGGAGCGGGTGGCACGCCTACCACAAGATAAATGAAATGGGAGCGGGTGAAACGTCTACCACAAGATAAATGAAATGGGAGCCTACCACAAGATAAATGAAATGGGAGCGGGTGGCACGCCTGCCATAAGATAAATGAAATGGGAGCAGGTGGCACGCCTGCCACGATATAAATGAAGTGGGAGCGGGTGGCACGCCTGCCACAAGATAAATGAAATGGGAGCCGGTAGCACGCCTGCCACGAGATAAATAAAATAGGAGCGGGTGGCACACCTGCCACAAGATAAATGAAATGGGAGCGGGTGGCACGCCTGCCATGAGATACATGAAATGGGAGTGGGTGGCACGCCTGCCATGAGATACAGGAAATGGGATCGGATTGCATGTCTGCAACAAGATGTGAAATGAAAGTAAAATCTGCCTTTGTTTTCCTTATCCTTGTTAGTAGTTGGATTTTTTGTCCCTTTATAATTCTTTTAATATTCTATTTTTACCTGTTATTCCCCGAAGCATGTTTTTTCCCCTCCCATCTTTATTTGTTTATTTCTACTTTAATTTCCGTTGTATATTATATAACTGCACAGGTTTATTTGGTAGTCTGGCCCTAGCCTCGTCACTACTTTGCCAAGGTTAGGCTAGGCACTTACCAGCACATGGGGTCGGTTGTGCTGATACTACACTCTACACTATATGCATGTTACGTCCTGCAGTATTATGTCGATGTTATGCTCTGCGGTAATATATTACGGTGATGTTACACTTTGCAGTAATAAGTTACGACGATGTTGCACCCTGCAGTATTTTACGTTAATTTTTTGTAAGGTAATTGGTATCAGCCCAAGAAAAAGATTATTTGGAGATTACAAGGATTGTAAGTGATGAATAAATTCGTGAAGGTGAAGGGGAAGCAAGTCGAAGAAAATGAATTTCATTGAAATTTGGTATTTTGGGATAATATACGGCTCAAGCTAAAATACTCGGTATTTATAGACTAGTACCATACAACGTACCACATGACCATAATAGTAAGGCGTATAAGGTATGTGAAAAGTGAGTAATATTTCAAGTGAGTGGGAATAATTCTCAATTATGTGGATAATTGGTTAATTATTAATTTGACTAGGGAGTTAACAATTAATTAGAAATTTATAGATAAATGTTTAAGTGAAATTCTTGGATAATGATTAAAGGGACAACATCCATCTGAGATTATAGGAATTTGGCCACAAAATTTCCAACAATTCATTTGCTAAGTAAGTGGTGCCAGCAAGTGCCATTCTTAATCAACTTAATAATGACTCTTCCAATTAAGAGATTAGGTGGCAATTTAAAATGTCATACACATGACACATTAAAAAAAGGTATTATAAGTGCTTTAATAATGATGCATACTAGCACTGAGTTCATGAATGCAAAAAGGGTTCATAACTATATAATAGATGCTTACATTTGAATCTCCAGCTACAAAAGTGTTTTTAAATTTTCCCAAATAAAAAGCTCATGTGCTTACCAATTTACTCTCCTTGTGCAATTATGATTTGATCACGTTTATAGTGATATCCATACTCATTAGCTTCCTAAGTCAAACGAGAGAGAGCATATAGTATGTTGCTCTTGAAATTCCTTTGTTGTTTCGGTGCCAACTGAGTACGGTCATGAATTGAGGTTAAGGAGTATCTGGGTGCTTGAGGCAGCATTCTGACACATTCTTCTCATAGTTCAAGTTCGAAGAATATTGGAATTTTAATGACAGTAATCTCTTAGTAATAAAAGAGTGAATACATTTGGATAGATTCGAACACTTTGCTTGAGGAAAGGACAGAGACTGAATACGAATAAGAGAGATCAAGGTGGAGAAGACAATATCTACTACAATATGGAGTAGCATTCTTCTACGAGTAAAGTTTTTGAAGGTTTCTTTTGGTTTTAATATGGACATATTGGTGTTTGAAAGGTGAATTGCTAAGGAAAAGACTCAATTTGGGAGATCAATTGACCCTTGCATCAATTACTAAGACAAGGCTAACCAGAATTACACCAATACCCTACATGTCATAGAGAACATTGCTTAATAATTGAGTCTAACAATCCTTCTCAAGAATATCGTACGGATTTTTCCCTACTCCATATATGTTAAGGCTATCCCTTCTTTCTTTTGGCATGGTCCAAATTATACTGAAGAAACGAGCAAATACACAGTTTCTATAAGTTACTCTATTTATAGAAATAGTAGGGGTGTCTCCATTCTTGATTCCCCATGAGAATTATTATTATCTTCTGTTCATGGGTCTTAGAATAATACGCAGTTGGAAAAGTTTATCCGGGAGAAATATCGAGATTATTACGTATTTTTCATGCATTTCATACATGTGCATTGACTCATGACCAGATGGTGTTATACACATATATATATATATGTAAATATATGTATATGGGATATGGGAAAAGGTTACGGCGTTATGTACACACCACCACCTGATCAGCTGATATATGATGATGATGATGTTGCCTACAGTGGCTGAAATATGATTCAAATGGCGTTATATACGCGTATATATGTATGTATATATATGTATATGGTATATGGGAAAGGTTATGGCGTTATATACGCACCACCACCTGATCAGCTGGTATACGATGATGATTTTGCCCACAGTGGCCGATATGATATGATGGGATGCCCTCAGAGGCTGATGATGTTATGAAACATGTACCTATACACGATATGACATTCATATGCATATGCATGATGCTAAAAGTAATTTATGATTTACAAAGTTATTCAAACTTACAAGTGGAGTCATTTACTCTATATTTCTTCCATGTCTCATATGTATTTATTTATGTGCCTTACATACTCGATACATTATTCGTATTGATGTCCCTTTTGCCTGGGGACACTGCGTTTCATGCCTGCAGGTCCCGATAGACAGGTCGAGAGCCCTCCAAGTAGGCTATCATCTCAACGAAAAAAGTTGATGCGCTCCATTTGCTTCGGAGTTACCTGTTTGGTTAGTATGATTTAGACGTGTATTGTTTGGTATGGCGGCATTCTGTCCCGACCTTTATGATATTTATGTACTCTTAGAGGCTTGTAGACATATGTCGTGTACGTGAAAAATTGTACGGCCTTGTCGGCCTATGTTTTAAGTTTATAAATGATTATGTTGGCCTATTAGGCTCGTATGTCATGTGTATATGATGATGTAATAAGAAAGATACTTTACGTTGGTGCTCAGTTGAGTAAGGTATCGGGTGCCCGTCGTGGCCTATCGGTTTAGGTCGTGATAGTGCAGATCCCGGAGCAGCTCTTGGACCGTAGTTGGAGGTTACCTTCAGTCCACGCGGAGATCCAAGGTAGACCTGCAGGCATCCGCAGGCCCTGGCGTCTCCTCTATCTTTTATTTCCTGTTTCATCTTTTCGCTTCAGAAACAGTGTATTGATATTTTCTTCAGACTTTGTATGTAGTAAATCGTAGGTCGTCTGTGACACTGTGACACCAGGTTTTGGGTGATTAAGGCCTAAGTAGTTGTAATAGATACAGATTTCAGATATTTCATTGTTTTCTTCCGCTTAATTTAAATTTCTGTTGTTTATACGTTTTCGCTTTATGTTTGTTAAAAAGAAGTAAATGGATAATGAATCAATTAGCTTAAAGGTTTGGCTTGCCTAGCTTATATTAGTAGGCACTATCACGACTCCCGAGGGTGGAAAATCCGAGTCGTGACAAGTTGCTCTGGAGCTTGTGACTCTTTATTTTTGATTGTGTATTCATTCAAATTGGGCATGTATTATATTACCTCATTCATTTTGGTATATAATAATTTATTTGTAAACAAATAGATAAGAGGATATAGTGAAATGGATGGGGATATATTTGTCACGATCCAAATCCCATAATAGTTCGCGATGGTGCCCAACTATGAGGTTAGGCAGGCCAATGGTTGTCACGCCCCAAAAATTGAGAAACGCGACCGGCGCTCAACCGAGTAAACCCGACTGAGCAAGCCTGCTAGGTTTCATTCTACCCAAACTAATTCACGAACAAGTAGGAGATGGACTCCATTAATCATATTTAGTAAGTATTTCATTATCAACTTCCATTTCATCTCTATTAGTAGCATAAATCATAATTATCAAAATATTACAAGTTTTATAAATCTTTGCCAAACATCAATATTTCTACTTTAATTCCAATACCCGACACTACCCACAACCTATCTACGGAGCCTCTAAACACAATTGAAGAGTAGTGTAATATGGAAATGCCGGTAATAAGGCTCTGGCTATACCTCAAATACAAAGTACATGATGAACAGATGAAACAGGACCCCGAGACAAAGTGGGGCTCACCAAGTCAGCTGAAAGGATGATGCAGCACTAGCTGCGACCAACACTGCCTGCTATAGAAACACCTACATCCATTTAAAGACGTAGCGCCCCCGGCAAAAGGGACGTTAGTGCCATCGAATAGCACTAGTATGTATAACTAAACGCCATCTAGTTAGAAAGAACTTTCATACGAGAATAAAGAGGAAATCATAAAGACAACAAAGTTTCAAATAAGCACCATGTCAACAATATAAGGAGGTTCACAGGATTATCACATAGTTCTTGAAATTTTAGTTTGGAGCATCCCACACTGTTGTATCATTATCCACTTTGCCACCGCTTCTTTGAGCGAAGTCCGATCACGGACCGATCGGCTAAGCCGTCTCCCGGAGACGTTACCATTATTTCATTCACACTTTTCAGTTTTAATCATCAATACATTACCACCATGTGTATATATCATGGCGTCTGATCACGGCCCGATCGGCTAAGCCGCCTCCTCGAGACGTTACCATTTTTCATTATTCATCTCAGTCCAATCTTTGGTTACACATGTATGAGTTTAATGGCACTTGGGGCCACAATTTCCATATTTCATAATTCACGTTTCACATTGTTCACATTTTAAACATTTGCTTTGCCACTCAAGATCAGAGGCACATACAAAGGCAATTTAAATCATAAGCATAGAGAGGAATTCGTCAAGTTTGGCATCTTAGCCCCAACGTAACCTTGGCATGACATTTAGGCATTTAGCACATAGATCATGTTCTCCACACATCCTCAATTTACAAAGAATGACACAATAAACACATGAAGAAGTACTTACCACATACACTCTCACAATAATAATCCACTTAACATAACAAGTACTGTATCAATCACGTTTCGAACTTACAACATTTCCACGGGCTCCATGGAAGCTCAATTTCTAAGAGACAGGGTTTTAGCCAATCATACCTCAATGGAGCTTTCCTTAAATTTTTACAATACACCAACACCTCTAGCAATAACAATCTATAAGGAGATAGAGGAAATCGATTAATAATTAGGAAGATTATCCATGGTGTAACTCTCTTAGGAATTTCATCAAACACCTAATATGTGAAGTAGACTACAAGGTTTAGAAATGGCAATTCCTTCCTCCCTCAACCAATTTTAACATGAACTACCCATATTAGTTATTTAACATCACATACTACAACTTAGTCCCACATGCATGGCCTATTTTTGACCCCCCCACAACATATTTGAATCTTTAACCTATTGCACGAAGTTTTGGAAGTAGGACTTACCCGGATGGAGGACAATCTATGGTTATAATCCTTGATTCTTGAAGACTTGAGCAAGATTTGGATGATTATGAAGCTAGGCCCCTCCTTTATCTCTCTATATGCTCTCATCTTTCTCTAAAATCAGTAGAAAATGACCCCAAAATGAACCCCAAAGCCTATATATTTAAATGGGATCGGGTTATAAAAATAGGAAAAATAACCCTTCGAAACCGGATCTGCGATCGCAGAATGAACCACAAAACAAGAATGTGGGCTGCAGAATGCACCACAAAATAGGTGCCCAAAACTGGGCAACACTGGCCCAATTTGTGACAGATCTGCGATCGCAAAGTCAAAAATGCGACAGATTTGCGATCGCAGATTCGACACAGGATCGCATTTTTCCAGCCTTTGGTAATTTGATCATAACTTTGTGTAGGAATGTCCAAATGATGAACGGTTTGAAACATTGGAAACTAGACTCAAAGATCTTTCATTTGATAGTTTTTACATCAAATAAAACCTTATACATATTTAGATATACTTGTTCAAAGTGTGATCTTGTGCAAACTCGGTTGGAATCTTAGCCTATTATGAAATTTTCCAATGTGACTTAGGCTTAGGCCTTTCCTTGGGCCCCAAATTACTTACCATAAGACTTGTACACTTATTTACCAAATCCAATTGATGCCCACCATGTTAATAGCACATAAAATATTATAATTAGCCTATGTGGCACCACGAAATCCTAGATTACTTAGTGAAATTTTTCGGGGCCTTACAACGGTGAACCTCCAATTTAATTATCCAATTCAGCCTTTAAATTTAAGATTTTCAGTAATTAAATGGGAATTAAACATGAAACTCATGGAAATATATACACTGCTTTACCAAAAATAATGGGTAAGAATAGTACATAGAGTAACGTGATAGTAACAATAAGTAAAACTGTGAAAGTCCTCGAGAAGCCCCCAAAACCTGGTGCCACAAGTGCATGAGAAATTTAGGGAATATACAAAACTACTACCGCTACTATCTAAAATAGAATAGACAGAAACAATAAATAAGGTAGAGGGAGACTCTGGATGTTGTAGATCGAAGCAAGGCAAGCAGCTCACCACTAAGTCTCTGCGAAACTGCATCTACGCGCTTGTGTGACCACGGGAAGTACCTGTCTCAGTACCTACACAATCAATGCAGGAATGTAGCGTGAGTATGTAAATCAATGCATACCCAATAAATATCTAGTCTAACCTCTAAGAAGTAGTAACGAGGGGTCGACTTGACACTTACTAGTGGTCAAATAACAAAATACATAAAGTAGATGTGTATGAAGTGCAACAAGTAGCAATAAACATATAAACTTTAATAGTAAATTTTCAAACAATGATTAATGAAATCACTAACATGTCATAAACGGCCTCGAAGGCACGAACTCAGTTAATATCAATATCAAATCAAGTCTCAAGTATGAAGCACGAGTCTGCCGAGGCGAACCGTCTGATCCCATGGGAATAGTGATACACAGTACTGCCGAGGCAAACGACTCAATCCCATAAGAGTAGTATTTCCATAATGTTGCGGCAAACGACCCGATACTATAAGAGTAACTTACAACACTATCGAGGCGAACTGCTCGATCCCATTAGAATAGAGAAAATATCTCACTCGCGAAAATACATGCGAGTTGGAAAGACACGGATATATTATTTTATCAAATATTCTACAATTTCAAAAGTAAGAGTACCAGTCAATATTTTATTCTAGCCTCAGTCCCAGTCATAACTTAAAGAAATCAAATATACATGGTGAATGCAAATAACACATTTAAGGCATGATGTGAATCTAAGTCTACCCCGACATAACATGAATATAGCTACATACGAACTCTTGTCACCTCATACGTACATAGATCCCATGACAAGTAGCACACAATAATTAACACCTAAGGGAATAATTCCCTCTTACAAGGTTAGGCGAGAGACATACCTCGCTTCCAAGTTCACTATTCAGCTCTTAACCTCACTAGAAATCCTGAAACGATGTCGAGCAATCAAAAACTAGTCAAAAGTCGCATAAACTAATCAATATATGCTCAAAAGTTCATAATTTAACTATTAAACTAATTTCCCAACCAAATTCAAAAAGCCTATAAAAGTCACTCACGGGCCCACGTGCCCAGATTCCAGAATTTTTTGAAGATAAATGTTACCATGACATTACGAAATCAAATATATAATTTAAATCTCATTTTTACCAAACCCTAGATTTCCAACAAAATCCCACAAATTTACAATAATTCCATGTTAAATCTACCTATAATCCATGTATTTAACTCAAAAGTGGGTGAACTTCACTTACCTTGTGTTGCTTGATGAAAATCCCAAGGGTTTTCTTCATTGCGATTGCGGAAGGTCCATCGCAATTGCGAAGCACAATTGTTCCAGCTGACCAGCTTACCCTTCGCGTTCGCGATCCCGAGGTCACGTTTGCGATGCCTAATAAACCCAACCCTTCACGGTCATGTTCGCAATTGCCCAGATGCGTTCGCGAAGGCCAAGTGTTACACCCTATATTTTCATACGTGAAAGTACGACGTAAGTCAACTGATGTAAGCTCGAAAATGAGATCCCCTTTGAAAGTATATAAATTAATCTAATGATATTACATCTCGTATTTTCGTTCAACATACAAAAGACTAGGTTGAGGACGAATGCGCTTAAACGTGAGAAAGGAGATTCTGGACAAATTAAAAAAAGCTGCTTTGTTACCCGATGTGCCTACTTCACCAACTTACTTTCCGTCCTACTTGCTTGAGATACTCAACACATGTCTAAACTATTTGATTAGGATGAGACACATGTTTCAAAAATGGAAAAATAACCAACATGAATCACCTACTTAATCAAGTAGGTGACAAGTAGGTGCATCACCTACTTAAGAGTTTGTGGACCAAATTAAAAGGGAAAGGAAAAGGATAGAGATGGGTAGCTCAACCCATCTGCCCAAGCCCATTAGTAGGGCCATATATACATAGATATTTCACTAAGAAAACAATTTAGAATCCCTCTCTCTCTCTATTAAAACATGAAGGAGCTCCAAAACATTATCCCAAGGTCTCTCTCAAAGTTATCCTAGGGTTCAAGACCAAATCCACAAGTTGGTAAGGTGATTTCTCTCTTAGAAGGTCAATATCACCTAGTTATCTCCCTCTACTTTATTGTTTGGGGTAAAGAGCTTGTTTGAGCTTGAAGTAAAGCTTAGTTGGACAAGTACTCTTGCTTCCAAGGTAAGGTTTAACTCTTCTATATGTATTTAAGATCATCTATATATATCTAGTTGATTTGTTCAAGGAAACTTGTGAAGTAGGTTGAACTTTATGTTGAGGTGTTGCAGTTGTTGGATTATTTTGGAGTTGAATTCTTATTTTTTTTATGGCTGGAAATTAGTAGAAATAACTTCAGAATACTATTGCCATTGTGGTTGATGTGTTTGGAAGAAGAGAAGGCTTGGAAAGTGCAAGTTAGAACTTAGTTGTTGGGTGAGATGGTGTGGATTGTTTTGGTGATGTATTATAACGAATAAGAGGTTATATATATATATATATATGGACATATTGGTCTTCTTTGTGGATTTGAGGAAAAAGAAAAAAATAAGGGGAGGTGCTGTCCAAAAATTTGTAGATGAGCTAGTCGCTCATTTGTGCTGAGTTTTAGCTTCCGTAAGCTTAACAATGATCCCTTATTATTTGTTGCAAATTGAAGTATTAATAGACTGAACCAACACTGTATGGATAAGCAAACAACAAAGGTATGTTAAAGTTATCCCTTCTTTCATTTTGGCATGATCCATATTGTAACGACCAGACCGGTCATTTTGAGCTCTAGCACGTCATTTAGCGGTTTGAGGCCTTGAGCAGCTTTACTTCAGGTATTATGACTTGTACGCATGGTCGGAACTGGAATTTCGGAAGCTTAAAGTTGATTTGGAAAGAGAATTCTCATTTCGGAAGCTTTAAGTTGGAAGAATTAACTAAGGTTGGATTTTTGAGTAAACGACCTTGGAATCAATATTTAAAGGCTCCAACAGGTTTGTATGATGATTTTGGACTTGAGCGTATGTTTGTATCGAGTTTTGAATGACCCGGGAGCATTTCGGCATCTATTGTGGAAGTTGGCATTTTGGAAGAAATTCATAAATTTGGGTTGAAGTGCATTTCAATATTATCGATGTCCGTTTAGGATTCCGAGTCTGGGAATAGCTCTGTATGGTGATTTTGATATTGGGAGCACGTTCGGATGTGGATTTGGAGGTTCGTAGGTCATTTCGGGTCGTTTGTCAAAAGTTAGAAATTTGAAGGTTTATGAGAAGTTAGACCGGGAGGGGACTTTTTGATATCGGGGTCGGATTCCGATTCCGGAAGTTGGAATAGGTCTGTAATGTCGAGTGTGACTTGTGTGCAAAATTTGAGGTCAATCGAACGTGATTTGATAGGTTCCGGCATGATGTAGAAGTTTGAAGTTCTAAAGTTCATTAAGCTTAAAATGGGGTGCGATTCATTATTTCGATGTTGTTTGATGTGATTTGAGGCCTCAAGCAAGTTCGTGTCATGTTTTGGGACAGGTTGGTGTGATTGGACGGGATCCTGGGGGCCGCAGGTATGTTTCTGATCATTTTTGGCTACTTTGGATGCTGATTTACTGATATCTGGTGTTGTTCTTCATGTTCGCAAGGATCCTCTCGCGTTCGCGAAGAAGGATTTGGCTTTTTGGATTTTGTTCTTCACGTTCGCGAAGAGGCTCTTGCGTTCGTGAAGAAGGAAATCTCTGTTGCACATGTCTGACTACGGAGGCTCATATCTCTCAATCTATAAGAAATTTGGAGATGATCCAAAAATGAAAATTGTAGTCTTTGTGTCTAGTTTTCGAAAAAGTAAACCATTTAGCATTTGGATTTGTCTACAAAAAGTTATGGCTGGTACACTACAAGCTGTTCGGGAAGATGAAGAAGGAATTTGTGTTACACAGGGCTGACTTTGGTAGCTTATATATCAAACTCTGTAAGAAATTAGGGGATAACTAAAACATGAAGTTATAGATCTTGGTGTCTAGTTTTCAGAAAGTTAAACCATTTATCATTTGGAGATGTGTACAAAAGGTTATGACCATTATACTATAGGCTGCCTGAGAAGAGTTTGGAAATGGATTTCGAGAAATTTGTTCATCGCGAACGCGATGGGAGGCCTGCGAATGCGAAGAAGGGTTGTCTAGCAATGTATAAGTTTGCAAAAATGGGTTTGGATCATTTCATTATATTTCCTCCATGGGAGACGACCTAGGAGCGATTTTGGAACTCTGTCTTCATCATCTATGTCAAGATAAGTGATTCCCACCTATTGCAAGTTAAATACTTGGATTATATATAGATTTTAACATGGAAATTCGGGGAAAATTAGTGCAAATTTGGAGTTTTGGTATAAAACCAAAAAACATGGTATTTTTGAATTTCGACCACGAATTTGGGCATGGAATTTAGAATAAATTATGTATTTGAGTTCGTGATGTTACGGGTAATGTTTATCTTCGAAAACTTTCGGAATTCGGCCACGTGAGCCCGAGGGTGATTTTTATCAACTTTTCGATTGGGGTTAAAAATTGTTATAAATTGGATTATAATGAGTATTTGAGTATATATTTGTTGGTTTGCACAATTATTGACTAGTCTTGGAGCGTTGGGCATCGGTTTGAGCCGTCGGAAGGGCTTGGGAGCCGAATATAGAACTTCAGAGCGAGGTAAGTCTCCTTTCTAATCTTGTAAGATGAAATTTACCCCATAGGTGAAATAATTCAATATGTGCTTCTATTTGTGGGGACTACGTACACACGAGGTGACTAGAGTCTGTGTGTAGCTACTATTATGCTTATGTGCGGGTAGTCTAGAACCCAAATCACGTTATATTTGTGATGCTTGCATCCTACTTGTTAATTTAACCATTTAAAACATATTGGAACTTGATAAAGGAATTTCAAAAGGTTAAACTTCACCTACTTGGTGTTTTGGATGGGTCACTTGACCGTTAACGAGAACTGATACTTCTTTGAACATCAAACCTAAATAAATCCTTGATTTGTTTGTTTGAATGTGTTTACCTTTGTGGAACGGGCGGAACGCCTCGGCAGATTAAATAGATGCATCTATGATTCGTGACGTTCGACCCTCCGGCAGTGCACAGTTTAATATTATGTTGGATCGGGCTATACGACCTCAGCATGATTTGCACATGACTTAATTGATTGTTTTGGAATTATTGATAATTGATGTGGCCTCATTGGCCGGAGATATAAATTGTTAAAAGATGAAAATAAATTTGAAAATCTCCTATTAACAAAAGAATTGTTTACCTGCTTCATGTTATTGAGTTTACAGTTGCCTTATAAAATCCATAATTTATCATATTATTGGTATATTATTGTTGGCAATAGTAAGTGTTGGAGTCGACCTCTTGTCACTACCTCTTCGAGATTAGACTGGATACTTACTGGGTACGCATTGTTTTCGTACTCATACTACATTTGTTGTACATTTTGTTGTACAGACACATGTATGTCTAGTGGCCTTGTGGGCTCAACGGCGTGGTTGGTATGGGCACTTAGCTGAGCTGCATCTTATGAGACGATTTGCAGTCAGCAGAGTCTCCCTCAGAGTACTTGTATTTTTCTTTTCTGTCCAAATTTGTATTCTTGACAGTTATTGTATTTTATTTTATTTCCTAGTAAATGCTCATGTACTTGTGACACTGGGTTCTGGGAGGATTATGGGATACTCAGTATTGAAATTGGAAAATATAATTATTATTCTGTAAAGTTTGCCTTTTTACTAGTTAAGTTGAAGGAAATTTATGATTTCAAAAAAATATTAAAATAAGAATTTAATTAATTAATTAGTGTTGGCTTGCCTGATAGTGGTGTCCGGCGCCATCACGATCTTTAACGGATTTTGGGTCGTGACAACATGGTATCAGAGTACTAGGTTCACTTAGGTCTCAGAAGTCATGAGCGAGTCTAGTAGAGTCTTACGGATCGTTACGGAGACATCTGTACTTATCTTCAAGAGGCTCAAGGCTGTTAGTAGCACTCCCCTTCTTGATTCCTCATCATGCAATTTGATTCCTTTGAAGCTTATGCCTTTGTTTCCTTCCTATTCAATCTTATGTGATGCTAAGCACTTGTTATAAATTGGTTATTGAGGAATTGTAATGGTACTACAGATGTGGTGTAGGATGTTTCTTCCTACGTATTTGATTGGGTTATTGTCTTCACCTTGTGGAAGGCCATTCTATCGTTTTAGCTCATTATCAGTATAACCTAAAGTTTTGAGATTTGGCATTGATTGTTATGATGATTCGCGCATTGCTATCGCACAATGTCGTGTAATGGTAGGATGTTTGTCTATGCGTTGAAGAAGTGAATGACTTGGAAGGATGTTTACTCGGTGCAAGATTCAGTGATTCAGTATTTTATTTAAAGCGTGGTGGAATCTTCATCTGTGATGTGGTGTCGTCGTCCTTGATTGAATATGAAGTGTTAAGTTTGTTGGTGTTTTGGTTTTCTTCAATTCGCCTTTGGAACAGATTATTGTGAAAGGTGGAGGGGTGGCTGTCAGAGATCGTAGTGTGTGGTGGTTCAGGATCGAATCGGCATTCCTAGTGTTGATGGATCGAGAAAGATGATTTTCAAAAGGGTTTAGAGCTGGTGGCGATCTTCTAGTTCAAGTGCTACAAAGATGGATTTTGACCGAAGGCAACAACTGGCCAGCGAAGGATGAGAAAGGACATGTGGGAGGTTTCTTGCGGTGGTTAAACTTCTAGAAGTCCAAGTGTGAAAAGTAGGAGTCGGGTAGTTGCTAAAAGGATGAGTTTGACCAAAGTGGGAGAGTGGCAAAGTAGCATATGGGTTATGTGGTAGAGAGATTTGGGATTCATGGTGGACAGTGACAAGGTCTACGGACTTAATTTGGAATATTGGCTATTATACGGGGGAGATTGGATACGACAGGATGGAGTTGCTTGATATGCAGAAGGATACAACATGAATTTGGATTCGAATGTGTCGCCGCACCTTTAGTTGATGTCAATGGGGAGTGAACAGGTTTGTACAGCTGGTGAATGGAAACAGACCCGGGATGGTTTATTGGCTTCGTAGTGATTGTGCTCGGTGCAACATCATTGGAAGGTTTCGAGGAATTTAGGAGGTTGATGGCGCAAGGTCATGTCAGAGAGGAAGAATTAACCTTGGTGGTTTCCAGATTTAGGCAATGGTAGCTTCGAGCTAAGTGGGAGAGGCCCACCGCCTACAATTGGATTGCATGGCTATCTACTTGTGAGATTTCTGATCATTGGTGTATTGGTGGGTTATTACGTCTAAGGGAATGGAAACATTAGTGGTGATTTGAGCAAAGGATTGAGAAAAGTGTGATATATTGGGCCTTATCGGTTCATGTGCTAGCAGAGTCTTGGAGTTGATTATATCCAGGACCAAGTCAGAGTGGGTGACTCTCAACAACGGTCCTAGTGAATTCAAAAGTTAAAATGTGGTGACTAAGGATTTCAAGCCCGCATGGGGCTTGGAGTGCTCTATGTTATCTTCGGCTTGCAGTGTAGCATTAGGAGGAATGAGGGAAAATGATTTCGCATTTGTAGAGGAATTTTCAGAATCGGTGTACCAGTTGAGGATGTGAATATGCGCGCAAGAAGGTATGAGATGGTTTGTGGTATTTGAGATAGCATGGTCTCGTGGTATAAGGTTACTTAGGATGAGTGCGGATTTGGGTTCGCGATGTTTTGAATGAAGCTATTATTATTCCTAAGGCATGTCTAGAGTAAATTAGAAGAAGTCGGATCGGTTAACAATGGTTGGATTGGCAAGATGGTGGCAATGATCAGTTCCTTCAACGTGATGAGTTACACATGTGTTTTGTGGCAGTACGTGCGAGGCTTGACGGCCACCGTAATTGATTTTATTTGGAGGCATTCGAGTATTATGGACTGTTATGTGTAGATGGATCCCAGAAGAGTTATGGTGGTTTAGACCACTACTTGAGGTCGGTATTTTCTGTGGATATGAGAATTTAGTCACGTGTTGCCATGGTTCTCTTGAAATGAGTTGAGTAAAAGGTTTCTATATGATAAAGTGTTTACCCTATTAGTGGTTCGGGAGTTATGATGCAATTCTTGTACTCTTGTGCATTGGCATGATTAAGTGCATCGAGTAGCATGGGATTTGGAAGTTGAGGATCAAGGTTGTAGTTTGGTGTTGACAAGAATGTCACCAGCTTGGACGAGCAAGGAAAGGGGATTTAGATGATTAGAGTGAGCGGGTATTGTCTTCAGGGTCATCTGAGATCGGTGACATGTGTTAAAGGTTTCGTGTATTTATTTGCGGATCTTTGATTTGCTTTACAGCATTAATATGGCTGGTGGTATGGAGGTGCAAACTTGATAACCGGTGCATAAGGTCATGGGAGCGTATCCCATGGGAAGATTGTATCAGTGTGACATGTAGTCACTTGATTGAGTGAAGGATTGAAACCAAGTATGGAGATTATGGTGCTATCGTTCATGTGAGAATTTATGCCTGAAGGGCACTAGGTTCATTTGGTTGTGGATTGTGGAAGTTTGTTCCGAATCAACGGTTGTTCTTGTCTGTCATAGGAAGAAGGGTTATTGTGGATCCTCGAAAGGTTATTGGCCCAGTGCGGTATGATCAGAATCGGCTTGACTTCCGTGGATGGATCTGAGATATAAATGTGGTCTCTATATCAGGCCGGATGTGTTCACTTCGGCATAGCGCTTCTTATGGAGGAGTATCCGAATGTTGTATCTTATTTTGTCGTTGTCTATCTATTGTGCCGTGTGGGTTGTGAGACGGCTTTATTAATTGCACATGTGTTGAGGTTCTGCATAGCGATGGTGTTATGTGAGCAAGATGACTCTCGAGATGCAGATCATATATCTCACCTTCGTCGTGTTTGAGTTTTGTAGCGTACGGCTATCTGTCTCCCCAAGATTTGTATTATGCACTTAGTATGCTTGCAGCTGATATTTGGGTATTTCATAGTCATGAGCATTTTAGCTCAGTAAAGTCTTTCCTTATACGGTATTATGTATGGATCGGGTTGCACGCCGCAACTGTGTGATGTTAAGTACAGTCCCTTATATCTATTCTTGTGTTCTTTGTTTCCCATTTTCTGAGGGAAGTTCATGACATCCTTTCGTTTGTTCAATTAGTTATGTGGGTCGAGTGGTTCTTTCTAGAGTTCGTTCTCCTTATGTATCACGTTCGAGTTTGTAGCTTGATGGCACATTATGGCATCATATGAGAATTTTGGCAATGTTTGAGGTGGCTTATTGCCTGAGCAGCTTGTACTGGGTGAGACGAGATTATTGGACCTGGGATCAGTGCGATCGAATTTATATGAAGTATATAAAAGAGCAAATATAGTTATTTGGTTCATAACGAGGCAATGGTTCTTGTCAAAAGAAGGAACTCAATAAATTATTGACTCAGCAGGTTGTCGTGAATTTCTACATATCTCTTCCATCGTGGTAGTATTGCAAGAGTTGGAACAGGACTTATATGAGTCATGAGGTGCGTGTGAGCATCAGATTCATGAAATGTCGGCTATTATTATCAGAGGATGTTATTATGGTCATATGAATTTTCCGGTGCATGGTGTTAATTCAGCAAAGGCATGCAATAATATTTTTGTACATCGTGTAGTCATTGATACGGTGTTCGTATGTTGGAAACAGTCCTAGTAGAGAATTTCGGGTGTTGGAATTTGGCTCTAAGGCTTATTTGGCTAAGTAAAAAGGGAGAATCTTCAAATTTGATCGAGCAAATGTGCTCAACTGAGTTTTGGTAGCACGGGTAGGTGCACGAGGTGTTAAATAGTTATTTCAGACAACTCCAGCGCAGTTCTTAGCACGTTCGAGGACGAACATATGTTTAAGTGGGAGAGAATGTAATGACCCGACCATTCGTTTTGAGCTCTAGCGCGTCATATGGTGGTTTGAGGCCTTGAGCAGCTTCACTTCAAGTATTATGACTTGTACGCGTGTTCGAAACTGGAATTTTGGAAGTTTAGAGTTTATTTAGAAAGAGAATTCTCGTTTTAGAAGCTTTAAGTTGGAAGAATTGACTAAGGTTGGAATTTTGAGTAAACGACCTAGGAATGGGGATTTGAAGATTCTAGCTGGTTCGTATGATCATTTTGGACTTCGGCGTATGTTCGGATCGGGTTTTGGATGACCCGAGAGCGTTTCGGCGTCTATTATGGAAGTTGGAATTTTGGAAGAAATTCATAAATTTGGGTTGAAGTGCATTTCAATGTTATCCATGTCTGTTTGGGATTCTGAGTCTAGGAATAGCTATGAATGGTGATTCTGGTATTGGGAGCTCATTTGGATGTGGATTTGGAGGTTCGTAAGTCATTTCGGAGTCGTTTGTCAAAAGTTAGAAATTTGAAGGTTTTTGAGAAGTTTGACCGGGAGTGGACTTTTTGATATTTGGGTCGGATTCCGATTTCGAAAGTTGGAGTAGGTCCGTAATGTCGAATGTAACTTGTGTGCAAAATTTGAGGTCAATCGGACGTGATTTGATATGTTTCGGCATCGAATGTAGAAGTTTGAAGTTCTAAAGTTCATTAAGCTTGAATTGGGGTGCGATTCATGATTTCGATGTTGTTTTATGTAATTTGAGGCCTCGAGCAAGTTTGTGACATGTTTTGGGACAGGTTGGTGTGATTGGACGGGGTCCTGGGGACCTCGGGTGTGTTATGTGTGTGTTTCAGATCATTTTCGGCTACTTTGGATGCTGATTTATTGATATCTGGTTTTGTTTTTCGGTTCGCGAAGAAGGATTTAGTTTCTGGGATTTTGTTTTTCGTGTTCACGAAGAGACTCGCGTTTGCGAAGAAGGAAATCTTTATTGCATAAGTTTAACTTCGGAGGCTCATATCTCGCAATCTATAAGGAATTTGGAGATGATCCAAAAAGAAAAGTTGTAGCCCTTTGTATGTAGTTTTCAGAAAGGTAAACCAATTAGCATTTAGACTTGATTACTAAAAGTTATGGCTGGTATACTACAGGCTGTCCGGAAAAATGAAGAAGGAATTTGTGTTGCACAGGGCTTTTGGCAGCTTATATCTCAAAATCTATAAGGAATTGGGAGATGACCAAAACATAAAAGTTGTAGATCTTGGTGTATAGTTTTCACAAAATTAAACAACTTGCCATTTGGATTTGTACAAAAGGTTATGACCATTATACTAGAGACTGTCTGAGACGAGTTTGGAAATGGCTTTCGAGAATTTTATTCATTGCGAACGCAATGGGAGGCCCGTGAACGCGAAGAAGGGTTGTCTGGCAGTGTATAAGTTTGCAAAAATGGGTTTGGCTCATTTTATCTCATTTCCTCCATGGGAGACGACCTAGGAGCAATTTTGGAGCTCCATCTTCATCATCTATGTCAAGATAAGTGATTCCCACTTATTGCAAGTTAAATACTTGGATTATATATAGATTTTAATATGGAAATTCATGAAAAATTAGTGAAAATTTGGGGTTTTGGTAGAAAACCTAAAAAAATTGTATTTTTGGATTTTGACCACGAATTTGGGCATGGAATTGAGAATAAATTATATATTTGAGTTCGTGATGTTATGGGTAATGTTTAACTTCGAATATTTTCGGAATCCGAGCACGTGGGCCCGAGGGTGATTTTTATCGACTTTTCGATCGGGGTTAGAAATTGTTATCAATTGGATTATAATGAGTATTTGAGTATATATTTATGGGTTTACACAATTATTGACTAGTCTTGGAGCGTTGGGCATCGGTTTGAGCCGTCGGAAGGGCTTGGGAACCGAATATGGAACTTCGGAGTGAGGTAAGTCTCCTTTCCAACCTTGTAAGAGGGAATTTACCCCATAGGTGACATAATTCAATATGTTCTTCTATATGAGGTGACGAGAGTCCGTGCGTAGCTACTATTATGCTTATGTTCGGGTAGTCTAGGACCCAAATCACGTTATATTTACAATGCTTGCATCCTACTTGTTAATTTAACCATCTAAAACATATTGGAACTTGATAAAGGAATTTCAAAAGGTTAAACTTCACCTACTTGGTGTTTTGGATGGGTCACTTGACAGTTAATGAGAATTGATATTTCCTTGAACATAAAACCTAAATAAATCATTGATTTGGTTGTTTGAATGTGTTTATCTTAGTTCACAGTTTAATATTATGCTGGATCGGGCCGTATGACCACGGCATGATTTGCGCATGACTTAATTGATTGTTTTAAAATTATTGATAATTGATGTGGCCTTATTTGCCGCAGATATAAATTGTTAAAATATGAAAATAAATTTAGAAATCTCCTATTAACAAAAGAATTTTTTATCTGCTTCATGTTATTGAGTTTACAGTTGCCTTATAAAATCCATAATTTATCATATTATCGGTATATTATTATTGGCCATAGTAAGTGTCGGAGTCGACCTCTCGTCACTACTTCTTCGAGATTAGACTGGATACTTACTGGGTACGTGTTGTTTTCGTACTCATACTACACTTGATGTACATTTTATTTAACAGACACATGTATGTCTAGTGGCCTTGTGGACGTTGTATGTTATTTCGTCATTGGCTATTTCATGTAATACTCTATTATGTCGTGTGGGTTGTGAGACGGCTTTATTAATTGCACATGTGTTGAGGTTCTGCATAGCGAGGGTGTTATGTGAGCAAGATGACTCTCGAGATGCAGATCATATATCGCACCTTCGTCGTGTTTGAGTTTTGTAGCGTACGGCTATCTGTCTCCCCAAGATTTGTATTATGCACTTAGTATGCTTGTGGCTGATATTTGGGTATTTCATAGTAATGAGCATTTTAGCTCAGTAAAGTCTTTCCTTATACGGTATTATGTATGGATCGGGTTGCACGCCGCAACTGTGTGATGTTAAGTACAGTCCCTTATATCTATTTTTGTGTGCTTTGTTTCCCATTTTCTGAGCGAAGTTCATGACATCCTTTCGGTTGTTTAATTAGTTATGTGGGTCGAGTGGTTCTTTCTAGAGTTCGTTCTCCTTATGTATCACGTTCGAGTTTGTAGCTTGTTGGCACATTGTGGCATCACATGAGACTTTTGGCAATGTCTGAGGTGGGTGAGATGAGATTATTAGACTTTGGATCAGTGCGATCGAATTTATATGAAGTATATTGAAGAGCAAATATAGTTATTTGGTTCATAATGAGGCAATGGTTTTTGTCAAGAGAAGGAACTCAATGAATTATTTACTCAGTGGTTGGTCATGAATTTCTACACATCTCTTCCGTCGTGGCAGTATTGCAAGAGTTGGAATAGGACTTATATGAGTCATGAGGTGTGTGTCAGCATCAGATTCGTGGAATGTCGGTTATTATTATGAGGGGATGTTATTATGGTCATGTGAATTATCCAGTGGTGCATGGTGTTAATTCAGCAAAGGCATGCAATCATGTTTTGGTACATCGTATGGTGATTGATACGGTGTTTGTATGTTGGAAACAGGCCTGGTAGAGAATTCCGGATGTTGGAATTTAGCTCTAAGGCTTATTTGGCTAAGTAAAAAGGGAGAATCTTCAGATTTGTTAGAGCAAATCTCCTCAACTGAGTTGTGGTAGCACGAATAGGTGAACGAGGTGTTAAACAGTGATTTCAGACAACTCTAGTGCAGTTCTTGGCATGTTCGAGGACGAACGTATGTTTAAGTGGGAGAGAATGTAACGACCCGACCAGTCATATTGAGCTCTAGCGTGTCGTTCAGTGGTTTGAGATTTTGAGCAG
Source organism: Nicotiana sylvestris (assembly GCF_000393655.2). NCBI lineage: Eukaryota > Viridiplantae > Streptophyta > Magnoliopsida > Solanales > Solanaceae > Nicotiana > Nicotiana sylvestris. The sequence goes on from NC_091064.1 coordinate 111,671,820, forward strand.
CTTCACTTCAGGTATTATGACTTGTACGTGTGTTCGGAACTGGAATTTTGGAAGTTCAGAGTTGATTTGGAAAGAGAATTCTCGTTTTGGAAGCTTTAAGTTGGAAGAATTGACTAAGGTTGGACTTTTGAGTAAACGACCTCGGAATCGGGATTTGAAGGTTCCAGTAGGTTTATATGATGATTTCGGACTTGCGTGTATGTTCGGATCGGGTTTTGGATGATCCGGGAACGTTTCGGCGCCTATTGTGGAAGTTGGCATTTTGGAAGAAATCATAAATTTGGGTTGAAGTGCATTTCAATGTTATTGATGTCCGTTTGGGATTCTGAGTCTGGGAATAGCTCTGTATGGTGATTCTGGTATTGGGAGCGCGCCCGGATGTGGAGTTGAAGGTCCGTAGGTCATTTCGAAGTTGTTTGTCAAAAGTCAGAAATTTGAAGGTTTTTGAGAAGTTTGACCGGGAGTGGACTTTTTGATATCGGGATCGGATTCCGATTCCGGAAGTTGGAGTAGGTCCGTAATGTCGAATGTGACTTGTGTGCAAAATTTGAGGTCAATCGGATGTGATTTGATATGTTTCGTCATCGAATGTAGAAGTTTAAAGTTCTAAAGTTCATTAAGCTTAAATTGGGGGTGCGATTCATGATTTCGATGTTGTTTGATGTAATTTGAGGCCTCGAACAAGTTCGTGTCATGTTTTGGGACAGGTTGGTGTGATTGGACGGGGTCCTGGGGGCCTCGAGTGTGTTTCGTGATTGTTTCGGTTCATTTTCGGCTACTTTGGATGTTGATTTACTGATATCCGGTGTAGGTCTTTGCGTTCGCGAAGAAGGATTTGGTTTCTGGGATTTTGTTCTTCGCGTTCGCAAAGAGACTTGCGTTTGCGAAGAAGGAAATCTCTATTGTACTGGTCTGACTTCGGAGGCTCATATCTCGCAATCTATAAAGAATTTGGAGATGATCTAAAATTGAAAGTTGTATCTCTTTGTGTCTAGTATTCAGAAAAGTAAACCAATTAGCATTTAGATTTGTGTACTAAATGTTATGGCTGGTACACTACATGCTATCCGGGAAGATGAAGAAAGAATTTGTGTTGCACGGGGTTGAATTTGGCAACTTATATCTCGAAATCTATAAGGAATTAGGAGATGACCAAAACATGAAAGTTGTAGATCTTGGTGTCTAGTTTTCAGAAAATTAAATAATTTGTCATTTGGAGTTTTGTACAAAAAGTTATGACTATTATACTAGAGGCTGTATGAGAAGAGTTTGGAAATGGCTTTCGAGAATTTTATTCATCGCGAACGCGATGGGAGGCCGGCGAACGTGAAGATGGGGTTGTCTGGCAGTGTATAAGTTTGCAAAAATTGGTTTGACTCATTTCATCTCATTTCCTCCATGGGAGACGACTATGAGCGATTTTGGAGCTCCGTCTTTATCATCTTTGTTAAGGTAAGTGATTCCCACCTATTGCAAGTTAAATACTTGGATTATATATAGATTTTAACATGGAAATTCATGGAAAATTAGTGAAAATTTGGGGTTTTGGTAGAAAACCTAAAAAAATTGTATTTTTAGATTTTGACCACGAATTTGGGCATGGAATTGAGAATAAATCATATATTTGAGTTCGTGATGTTATGGGTAATGTTTATCTTCAAAAAAATTCGGAATCCGAGCACGTGGGCCCGAGGGTGATTTTTATCGACTTTTCGATCGGGGTTAGAAATTGTTATCAATTGGATTATAATGAGTATTTGAGTATATATTTATGGGTTTACACAATTATTGACTAGTCTTGGAGCGTTGGGCATCGGTTTGAGCCGTCGGAAGGGCTTGGGAGCTGAATATCGAACTTCGGAGTGAGGTAAGTCTCCTTTCTAACATTGTAAGAGGAAATTTACCCCATAGGTGAAATAATTCAATATGTGCTTCTGTTTGTGGGGGGCTACGTACGCATGAGGTGATGAGAGTCCGTGCATAGCTACTATTATGCTTATGTCCGGGTAGTCTAGGACCCAAATCACGCTATATTTGCAATGCTTGCATACTACTTGTTAATTTAACCGTCTAAAACATATTGGAAATTGATAAAAGGATTTCAAAAGGTTAAATTTCATCTACTTAGGTTTTTGATGGGTCACTTGACCATTAATGAGAATTGATATTTATTTGACTATCAAACCTAAATAAGTCCTTGATTTGGTTGTTTAAATGTGTTTATCTTTTGTGGAACGGGCTGAACACCTCGGCAGATTAAATAGATGCATCTATGGTGCACGTCGTTCAACCCTCTGACAGTGCACAGTTTAATATTATGTTGGATCGGGTCGTACGACCACGACATGATTTGTGCATGACTTAATTGATTGTTTTAGAATTATTGATAATTAATGTGGCCTCATTCGTCGGAGATATAAATTGTTAAAATATAAAAATAAATTTAGAAATTTCCTATTAACAAAAGAATTGTTTACCTGCTTCATGTTATTGTGTTTATAGTTGCCTTATAAAATCCATAATTTATCATATTATCGGTATATTATTGTTGTCCATAGTAAGTGTCGGAGTCGACCGCTCGTCACTACTTCTTCGAGATTAGACTGGATACTTACGGGGTACGTGTTGTTTTCGTACTCATACTACACTTGTTGTACATTTTGTTGTACAGACACATGTATGTCTAGTGGCCTTGTGGGTGCAGCGGCGTGGTTGATACGGGGACTTAGGTGAGCTGCATCTTATGAGACGATTCGCAGCCAGCAGAATCTCCTTCAGAGTACTTGTATTTTTCTTTTCTATCCAAATTTATATTCCATATAGTTATTGTATTTTATTTTATTTCTAGTAAATGATCATGTACTTGTGACACCGGGTCATGGGAGGATTATGGGATACTCAGTATTAAAATTGAAAAATATTATTATTATTCTGTAAAGTTCGCCTTTTTACTAGTTAAGTTGAAGGAAATTTATGATTTAAAAAAATATTAAAATGAGAATTTAATTAACTATTTAGTGTTAGCTTGCCTGACAGTGATGTCTGGCACGACCTTTAACGGATTTTGGGTCGTGACACATATGATACAAACGAAACGAGCAAACGCACAACTTTTATGAACTCTATTCATAGAAGTACTAGGGGTGCCTATATTCTTGATTCTCCATGTGTCTTATTATTATATCTCTTGTTCATGATTCTCAGAAAATATGTAAGTTGATAAAGTTTATTTCATGATATTAATCAAAGGGATAATAATTTTATGACATTCCGGGAGATCTTATTGACGTACTTCTCATGCATTGCATTCATCTATACATGTACATTGACCCATGACCAGATGGCGTTATATACATATATATATATATATATATATATGAAAATTGTTAAAATTTGTTAAAATTGTTAAAATATGAAAAAATATTTAGAAATCTCCTATTAACAAAAGAATTATTTACCTGTTTCATGTAATTGTGTTTATAATTGCCTTATAAAATCCATAATTTATCATATTATCGGTATATTATTGTTGTCCATAGTAAGTGTCAGAGTTGACCGCTCGTTACTACTTCTTCGAGATTAGACTGGATACTTACTGGGTACACGTTGTTTTCGTACTCATACTACACTTGTTGTACATTTTGTTGTACAGACACATGTATGTATAGTGGCCTTGTGGGTGCAGCGGCGTGGTTGATACGGGGACTTAGGTGAGCTGCATCTTATAAGACGATTCGCAGCCAGCAGAATCTCCTTCAGAGTACTTGTATTTTTCTTTTCTATCCAAATTTGTATTCCATACAGTTATTGTATTTTATTTTATTTCTAGTAAATGCTCCTGTACTTGTGACACCGGGTCATGGGAGGATTATGGGATACTCAGTATTGAAATTGAAAAATATTATTATTATTCTGTAAAGTTCGTCTTTTTATTAGTTAAGTTGAAGGAAATTTATGATTTAAAAAAATATTAAAATGAGAATTTAATTAACTATTTAGTGTTAGCTTGCCTGACAGTGATGTCTGGCACGACCTTTAACGGATTTTGGGTCGTGACACATATGATACAAACGAAATAAGCAAACGCACAACTTTTATGAATGACTCTATTCATAGAAGTACTAGGGGTGCCTATGTTCTTGATTCCCCATGTGTCTTATTATTATATCTCCTGTTCATGGTTCTCAGAAAATATGTAAGTTGATAAAGTTTATTTCATGATATTAATCAAAGGGATAATAATCTTATGACATTCCGGGAGATCTTATTGACGTACTTCTCATGCATTGCATTCATCTATACATGTACATTTATATATATATATATGCGTATATAATGCCATATGGTCATGGGTCAATGTACATGTATTGCATTCCGGGAGATCTTATTGACGTACTTCTCATGCATTGCATTCATCTATACATGTACATTGACCCATGACCATATGGCATTATATACGCATATATATATATATATATATATATATATATATATATATATATATATATATATATATATATATACGCATATATATATGCATGTATATATATATATACGTGCATATACGCATATATATATACGCGTTACCACCTCATTAGCTGGTATACGTTGATGATTTCGCCCACAGATGCCGAGATGATATGATGTGATGCCCTCAGAGACTTGATGATGTTATGTACTCATATACCTATGCATGGTATGCCATTTACACGGATATGCATGACATTATAAATGTTTCACGATTCACAGTGATATTCATACTTACATGTTGAGTTCTTTACACCATGTTTCTTTCATGCCTAACATACTCGGTACTTTATTTGTACTGACGTCCCTTTTGCCCGAGGATGCTGTGTTTCATGTCCGCAGGTCCCGATAGACGGGTTGACAATCCTCCTAGTAGGATATCAGCTCAGCAGAAGGTGTTGGTTCCCTCCACTTACTCCGAAATTGCCTATTTGGTCAGTATGATTTGGACATGTATTGATTTGTATGGCGGATCCCTGTCCCGGCCTTTATGACGTTTATATACTCTTAGAGGCTTGTAGATAGATGTCATGTATATGGATACTTATATGGCCTTGTCGGACTATATTTTGAGTATACAAATGATCATGTCCCGTATGTCACATGTATAAGTTTTTATATCATGTTGGGTCATCCTATATTGAGTATTCTCTTATATTTATTCAGGTTATCTCATGATGGCTTTTCGGTTCATTGGCCCACGATAGTAGGATAAGAAGGATATGTTATGTTGGCACTCGATTGAGTTAGGCACCGGATGCCCATCGCGGCCCTTCGGTTTGGGTCGTGACACCAACATCCTTCCAGCCCATCCCACTCCCGACTTTCTTCGCATTCGCGAAAAGGCTTATGCGTTCACGAAGGAGGAATAGATCCTTCACGGTGTTCACGATAGCATCCTCGCGTTCACGAAGAGTAAAGTCCATGACCCTTTTCTAGCCCTCTTCACAATCGGGGGACAACCTTCGCGGTCACGAAGCACACTAGCAATTTTCAGCCAACTTTAACTTGCTCTGGGTGGTCGGAAACGTCCAAAAGTACCAACAGGTCCAATAACATACTACCGACTTACTCGAAGCCTCGGAATATATACAAATATATTCAAGTCACCCAGGACCCCGTCCAAACGTACCAACAGGTCCAATAACATACTACCGACTTACTCGAAGCCTCGGAATATATACAAATAACACTAAAACTACGAATTACACCTAAAAACCAAATTAATCAACTTCTAAGCTTCAAACTCATTTCAACCAACTCTGAACGCGACAAAACATACTTAGACAACTCGAAATGACGCCAAATTTTACGCACAAGTCATAAATCACAATATGAACCTACTCCTAGGCTTGAAATCCCAAACGGACATTGATAACACCAAAGTCCACTTCAAGTCAAACTTAGAAAATTCTAAAACCTTCAAAATGTCAAACTTCAACAATAAGCACCGAAACACTCCCGGTCCATCCGAAACTCGAGCCGAATATACTCCCAAGTTCAAAATTATTATACAAACCTAGTAGAACCTTCAAATAACGGTTCCGAGATCATTTACTAAAAAGGTTGACTCGAGTCAAACTTGGTCATCTTAGGCCATTATTATGGAACTAAGTGTTCTGAATTCAACCCGAACCCTTTCAAAACCAAACCAACCATCCCCGCAAGTCATAAAACAGTAAAAACACATACAAAAAAATCTTAAATAGAAAACGGGGATCTAGAAAGCCAAACGACCGATCGGATCATTACATATTTTATGCATGCAATGGGTAGATATCATGCCTATAGAATCTCTTTGCGCCTTTTTATATTATAACTTAGAAAAACATGTCTGTCGATTGTTAATTTTTAAATGTGTTACATGCTTTCATATTTAGAAAATATGTCTATAGAAATTAATGTATGCAGTCTTATATGATATCATATTTAGTTTGTTACAAATTATGTCTACAGGATTTAATATAATTCGAATATGTCTTGCAACTAGAAAGTACGTCTCCGGGATAATATTTCAAAGTTAGGAATGCCATTCTGATTATCCTCGCATCCTTTTTTATGTTGTAAATAATCTAGAGCATGCCTATAAAAAGTAATGGTTTAAAATCGATTCGTTCAATTAAACAGGTTAAGTTTACATCATATTTTCAGTCTCGAACTTCAGTTCTTCGCTTAGATATCTTGCCTATAACAATCAATTTGCAACTTGATTCTTGTTTTTTTATTTGAATTGTCCGCTAGCGATCCTACCTATATGATTAACTAAGGCCAAAATTAATATGCACGCTTAACCAATTAATAACAAATTCGGCCTGTCTAATGGATTATTGTCCAGAATTGCTCCAATGTACGCCGTCCTTTTACCTAAGTGTCTACTTTGGAGGCCAATTTGAGTCATTACGTAATTGCATGCAATTTGTTGAATTCCAATGTATTTTCTTTATGTGACACTAATAAGAATAGAAGTAGAAATTTGAGATTTTAATTAAGTCTAGAATCATCCCTTCAAAACAGTGTCTAAAGCCTCTTGGACTATAGAAAGAGGCGGATAGCTATTCTAAGACGCGATTTAGAATCAAATAGTGTGCTTTAGGTAATAACTCAAAAATAATAATGAGGATAGTTGGAGATGATGCACAAATTGCGCAAATAGTCATTGTACTTTGGCTATAAAAATCTTAGCAAACTTTGCACTGGAGTCGATTTTTTAGGCTTAACAACTTAGGTACCCCTTTTATATAATCAAGTAGTTCTCTAAAATAATACTTTGTTAATATTTTACGTTTGAATTCCTTCCATGATTAGATTTAAGTAATCATTTACTTCTAATTGATTTGCATACTTGGCCACTTAGGTTTAATTAACAACTTAGCAACCTATCACCTAGTACTAACTTAGTGTTGATAATCCAATAATCCCACATAGCTTAAATTTCGATTGGAAAACACATTTGTGGATCTCGAAGAGTGTTTAACACCTTCTTTTCGAGGTAACATGAAACCTTACCCGACTTTTGGTGACATTGACCAATTAAATTGGAGTTATTTGTAAATAGGTTCCTTAACGTACCTTAAAAATTGTTGGGTGGAGACTCCTCTCTTTCAATGGAGCGCCTACTCATACTATATTTTTACACTTGTTGTAAAGATTTTGTGTTGGACCCAGTGGAGTGCAGAAAGCTAACTAGCTTTCTTGGTTGTGGAGACTCGAGGTAGTGATGCACTCTCATCCGCAGTTCTTGAGGTCACCCATTTTTTAGACATTCTATTGGTTATACCAAATAATGTATTATTTATTTCAGACATTATATTTAGTAATTCTACAGAGCCTCGTGTACTTAGTGACTCTAGTTCTGGAAGGTGTTAGACGGTTGTTGGTTTTAATTGTGTTATACATTATTGAGCTTTATCCTTTATTTATGATTTTATGTTAGTTTATGCCCAGTATTATTCCCTTATTTCTGCTAAGTGTTGGTTTACCTAGAAAGTTGTGCTAGGCACCATCCATCACGACCCCTTGGTTGGAAATTTGGATCATGACGTGAACACTTAGGGGTCGTTTGGTAGGATGCATTAGATAAGCTAATGCATGCATTAGCTTTGTATATTAATAATACATTTTTTGGTAGACCTTTTGAACTTATGCATTAGTTATGCAAGCATTAGTTATACATCCTATTTGGTATTATCCTATGCATAACTAATGCATAGAAAACAATGGTATTAGCAATGCAATGGGTTTTAATGCATGCATTAGCTTAGTTAAAGACAAAACTGTCCTTCAAAATTTATGCTTGATAAAAATATGCTAGTTAGTATATTAATGCAAGTTCAAAATAATCCAAATAGTGAGAAATAAAATTATATCCCTAGTAAATAAATAAATACTTAGCATATTTCCTTTTTTATAAATAAATATTTAATTTTATTTTACAATATAGGTAGACAAATAAAATAATTTTTTTAAAACTTTTTCATATAAAAATATTTCTCAACATATGTTTCTTTTAAAAAGTTAGAGTGTGGACTAGTTTTGAGGGCATTTTTGTAAACAAACAATTCTTTTAGAAACTGTGCAATGCTTTAATACATCAAACCACACAATGGATAAGAAATATGTCAGCATAACTAATACCAGCACAACTAATCCAAGCATAACTAATATCAGCATTACTAATACACTCTATTCAGCATTATTCTTATGCACCCTACCAAACGACCCCTTAATCTATATACAAAATGTGTGTATAGTGTGGGTATCACACAGATAGAGCGCAAGATGTTGAAAATGAGCTGACATGCACTTTCTTCTTCCTCAATTACAATATTCTCTCATCTGTCATCGCTCATCTCTCTTCTCCCTCAACGAAACAAGACCCATATCTCCATACATTCCCCCCCAAAACTCCACTAGCAGCCTCTCCCATGACATAAAACCAAAAATACCCGTACAATAGTTCTATTTCTTTAAATTGATTCCTTTTTATTTAGATAGGACCCGTTTAAATATAATCTTATTCATTATTGGCATTGCAATACTCTCGAAATGCGAGGAGTCAAATTAGTCAAATTAGCAAACATGAAACGGAAAAATAAAAAGAAGAATAATACATGGCAGAGTATTACAACAGATCATAAAATACCTCAGTTGACTTTAAAATTAGATCAGCTTATAGATCTTGTTAGTGCACTAAAATGCAGCAAAACTGAAGAAAGATAGTGTAAAGTGAATAAAATCAATCTCACCGATTACTAGAAAAGCTCGATCAACATGTAAGAGAGGAAAAATTCAAACTATGCAATAATGGTCGTGAGAACTGTATATAGCGACTGATACACAACTCATCGACCCCGCGGGTCCCGCTTTTTTTAAACTCTCCAACAACCTAGCTATTATCATGTGAGTGATGGTTGATGGGAAAGAATTTATTGGTAACTAATGGAATTTCTTCTGAGTTCGACTTTTCATCAATGTTGTTATTTCTCTATAAAGGTTGGCCTTCTGCAAGAAGAATGGATAAAACAGATGGACACAAATGAGTTTTGGTTTGGTTTCAGTGATGTGGTGGAGACGAACGGTGATGGAGTTAAAATAATACTATTTTTTTCTATTTTTAATTTGCTCAAAAGCTTTTTTGGAATATTTTGGATTAAAGGCCATGTGTTTTTCTTTTATTGGCTTCTTTGCCAAATCAGCCGCATCTCATTTTTTTACTGTTTAGGCTAATAGAATTATTTTGCATATAGATTAAGTATTCAATAGTGTTTAACCAAAAATCCGAGCCTTTGGTCAAAGCTAAAAAGAAATTTGGGTTACTGATAATCAAGAGACAAAAATAAAATACTTTTGAGAATGATGGTAAAACAGCAAATAGTTTTGTATTTCAATTAATTCTCAATAGTATTCTGTGTCCTTACAAATGATGATACTTCTTCCTTTTATAGATAATTCTATGTAAAGGAATGAAACCTCAGCTTTAATGATATAATTATGAGTAATAAATGACATTAAATAAGCCGTTATACAATCATTCCTATTAAATACCAATTTTCTAACGTATCAAGTATTTAATAATGAATTTGGACTCCTTTCTGTCATCAGATCTTTGTCTTTAATGTCTTCTAATCCGTTGGCCGTAAATAATTTAAATTGGTACGAGACTCGTATCTATACTTCGTCTCGTGCCTATTTAAATTCTTTTTCCCGTGGCTGTCTCCATCCGTGCCTCTTAGTCAATTGTTGCGCTTTGACCATTTAACTAAACCACGTGTCATGCCACATCATCTTTAATATAAACTCAGTTTTTTTCCAATACAAATAGGTCACTAGCTTTTCATTTATTTATTAATTAAATAATTGGGAAGTGGATCTTCATAAAAAAGGAATTTTTGCCACAATTAATGCTTATGACAGTATTAACGCCTTAGTAGTCTTTTCCATTTAATGTTCTGCCCATGTGTCGTTTTCTGATTGATTCCGCTATTTACACCCTTTTTCGAGACTTCTTCATTCTCACTATTCACGAAGTGATAGCTGCCTTTATTATAGGCTTTCCATCATTACACTTCTAAGGTTGACGGTTCCCATTATATACATAACTTTTTCTTCCTTTGTCTTCTTCACAAATCTTCAGCAAACACTTTCTTCTTTATTTTTACTTTCTTTCGACTTATCCTTCCTAGCAATGTCTTCTTCAAACCCTAACCGTAAAAAGTTCCAATTCTAGATCAATTCCCCAACGCCCCTGTTAGACACAGAAGAGACGGAGGAGGTAGGCTTCGAACAGGGTTAGAATCTACTCGAGGCGGCTCCTCTGGTTCTTCTTCAAGGAGTTCTATCCCAAAGGCCCCCTCTTCTAAAAGTAGAGAAATTCTTGATTCTTCTCAAGAACCCTCAGTTGATGAGATAGTTCCCAGCGATTTGTCTTTTGAAAGTGACAAAACGTCTCTTCAAAAACAAATTGCAAATTTAGAAAAAGCCGATACTTACCCTACAATAGTAACCGAGCTTACAATCCCCACCATAAGAAAAGATTGTAACTGGAAGGATAGTCTTCGAATGTCAATTCCTTCCCCAAATCAAAGAATTTCCTCCTTTAGAAGTGGGTATTCTTTTGTTTATACTTACCCCTTCACTTTAGGTTTTAATCCTCTGATTGACCTAGTTATTCTTGATTTTTGCCGTTTCTTTACAATTTGTTTGGCCCAAATCGGTCCACTAGTGTGGAGAACAGTGGCTTGTTTGAGATATTTATCCTCCAAAGCCAATGTCAATTTCACCTTCTCTCACCTCATTCATCTGTACCACCCTAACTTAATACGCCATGGGGTTTTTACCTTAACTGCAAGGAGCAAAAAAGTTCTGGTAAATCCTGAAGATGACAAAGATCGTGGATGGTATATCCGTTACGTTGTTGTTCGTACGGTGGACTTGATTGGCGAAACAAATATTCCCTTCCCTGAGAAGTGGAATTTTGAACGTAGGTTTCCTTTTATTTACCGTACCTACTTTTGAGAATTTCAAAAGAAATTTTGTTTTTAACCTCGTCTCTTCTTGGTTTTTTGTAGCAACCATGGGAGATGTGGAACCTATTCCCAACTTCCGTGGTTGGGTAGACTCACTTTTGAAGATTGCTTCTAGGGAGCAAAGAACTTGGAAATCAATTTCTTCCTTACATGGATGGAAGGTCAAAACACATGGTATGCCCCTTTTTATATGTTTTTTTTTACATGTTAAGCACTTTTTCCTCAACTTTAATCATGTATATCCATCCTTTAATCAGGATTTGGCATTAGAGGAATGACGGCTGAAGTAGCTATGGCCATTCGCATGTCTGCGAATGCTGCTCTTGATTTGGATAAGGCTCGAGCCTTGCTGCCAAAAAGGAAAGCTATAAAGGAAAGTTCTGAAGAAGAAGAGGAGGGTACCTCCCTAATTACCAGGCCAAGGGTCAGGAGGCGAATAATCATTGATGATGAAATGAAGACACTCCCGCTCGGACCTCCACCACCGAGCCTATTTTGATTCATTCTGACGAAGACACCGAACCAAGAGATAATAATGAGTCAATTCAGCATCTTTTTGATAGTGGTTTCGGGAGTGGCGAGCTCGGCCCTGTTTTTGATGAAGCTCCTCTTTCCTCATTCGTTCCTATTTCCTCCATTCCTCTGCCAACCGTAAGTATTTCTTTACCAGTTTTGACGACTTCCGTTCTTTTGCCGGTTTCTACCGCTCCTATGTTCGTTCCCTTGGCAGTTTCTACTGCACCTGCTTCCGCTCCTACGTTGGTTTCTACATCTTCTCCTTCCATTCCTGTTTCTACATCTTCCCCTTCCATTCCTTCCATTGCTCCTCTTTCCTCTGTTCATCGTACAGAGACGGGTTCTGGCAGTGGAAGTATGACTATGAGAAGTGTTACTCTGGAAGTTCCTGCCAATCATAGCCTCTTGAGAAAGACTGGTAGAGCCGATGTTTGGCTCGAGCCCCTAATTGGAGATATTGAGAAGAAGAAAATGGAGAGCCATAGCTGCTTGACTCTGATGAATGACATAGTTCATTCTACTTTGAAGGTATTTTTCCTCTTCTTACCAACAAGTTTTTTTATTTATCTTCAATCCCTCATTTCTATGAGTTGTCCCTGTAGGCTAACCTCATTGGTACGGAATTAATGGGAAGAATTTCCCTTCTGGAAAGAAAAGCCCGTGAGTCTGAAAAGACTATCCACGAGGCCGAAGAAATAGCCAGGGGAGCTCAGCTTGAAGTAGCCAATTGGAAAGAACAGTTTGAGAATGCTCAAGGGACCATAGAGGAGTTGCAAGAAAATAAAAACCTCCTGGAGCAGCAAAACCGTGGTTTGACTTCTGAACTGGCAACTACCAAGGCTTCTTCAAGCCAATTTAAAAGAGACAAAGAGCTTTTGGAATGCTCTTTGTCAGAACAATTATCCAAGGCTAGTGAAGAAGTTAGGGAGCTTAAGGCACTTTTGGCTAAGAAAGAAGAGTATGCAGGAGAGTTAGTGCAAAGCTTGACTCAAGCTCAGGATGACTTACAGACCTCCTCTGACGAGATTCATGCCTTGAAGAGTTCTCATGCCTCTCTTGAAGCTTCCCTTGATTCCCATTTAGCTTAGCACCAAATCTTAAAAAACGATCTTGCTATGTGGGAAAAGGAATATGGACTTCTGGAGGAGAACTTCAACATAGAGGTGAGTTGGGCTTTCCTGAAATTTCGCCGTGATGCTTTGACGGAAGCTACTCAGGAAGGTTTTGACTTGAAGTCTGAACTGGCCAAAGTCGTAGATACCATCGAGAAAAGTCAACAATCTACTGATACTCCTTCTCCTGTACTTGAAGCTCCTGGAACGGATGAACTTCTTCAGAAGTTGCCACCGTGCCTGTGGCTGAAAGTGAAATTAATATTGCAACTTCTGATGTGCTAACCCCTTCAATTGGATGATGGTTTTATCCCTTAGTTTTTAAGGGATTTTTTGGTGAAAGTCCCCAGTTATCATAATGGGGCACTTGTATAAACTTTTATTGACTAAGTTTCTACTTAGTCTTTTTAATTATATTAAGAAGTTTTGTTAGTACTTCAATGTGTTCTATTCTTGCCTTTTCCTTACTTATTTAGGACTTATAGAATAGTTTAGCATTTTTATCCTTTGAAAATGCTTTATGATTCTTCTCATGACTTATTAACATGAGGCTTATAAAAGAGGGCCCTTTTATTTTATCGACACTTAATGAAGAAGACGTCTCAACTTCATAATGGTGTTATAATACGATGAAAGAAATAGGAATACACATGTTTTGTATGAAACAACTTTGGCAAGTTTTTATTCATAAACTTTAACAAGTGTTTGACTATTACATGTATTACAATACATCTACAACTTTCTCGTAACTGTTTTTCTTGTAACAGATTTGTACATAACATAGAATAAACAAGGTTTTTCTTCATAACCTGTTTCAGTACATAGTCATGACCCTATCTTTATATATTAAGAAGGGTTTGAGAGGTGACTTTGTTTATGAGTTTGAGAGATGACTCTGTTGTTCTCATGAATGCTGAAGACTTCGTAACTTTTTCTCAACACTTGTCTCTTTGTGGCCGACTTTTGTTCGGTTTCTCTACACATATCTGTGTATAATATGTAGTCCCCCAAGTGTTTGAGCGGTGAAGTATGAAGCCTCGAGCACTTGTTTATTTCTTTTACTTTGGCCCTTTTCCTGAAACAGAAAGATATACGGGACTCGACGGTGCGATTATAGATGAAGACTGCCTAACTCGTGTGTATTTCCATCAGATTAATTGTAACCCTGGGCTAGGAATTTAAGAATACTCCATTTTGCCTTGCAGGTTGTGACTCATCATTTGGCACGAGTTAGGGTATTTTGCCTAGCATCTAAAATCGTTAGTAAAATATTAATAATCCAAGAGAGAAATTTTAACATGATGATACCTGACCGTAGGTACTTTCTCAAAAGTAATATCTTTTTAAGTGGACGGCATTCCAATGTGAGGGTAAAACTTTACCATCCATTGTCTCCAACTGGTATGCTCATTTTCCCGCAATGCCACGGACTTTGTACGGTCCTTCCCATGTTGGACTTAGCTTTCCTGAGTTAGCAGCCTTTGCAGATTGGAACACCTTTTTAAGCACGAAGTCTCCAATTTTGAAAAATCTGAGGCGTGTTTTCCTATTGTAATATTGTTCTATTACTTGCTTTTGTGCTGTCATCTTTATCAATGCAGCTTCTCTTCTCCCTTTAAGTAAATCTAGGCTAACCCGAATCTCTTCATCATTAGATTCCTCCATTGCCTGATCGTACCGTGTGCTTGGCTCACCTATTTCAACTGGAATTAAGGCTTCCGCACCATAAACCATTAAAAATGGTGTCTCTCCGGTGCCTGTTTTGGTCGTTGTACGATAAGCCCATAATACTCCAGGTAACACCTCAGGCCAATTACCTTTTGAATCCTATAACCTCTTCTTCAAGTTGTTGATAATGACTTTGTTAGTAGATTCTGCTTGTCCATTACCTACTGGATGGTATGGCGTAGACGTTATTCTTTTGATCTGCCAACTTCGAAGAAATTCTGTGATTTGAGCTCTAGTGAATTGTGGTCCATTGTCACACACGATCTCCTTTGGTGCTCCAAAGTGGCATATTATATTTCGCCATATGAAGTCTTTAACTTCTTTCTCTCGTACCTGTTTAAATGCCCCTGCTTCTACCCATTTAGTGAAATAATCTGTAAGTACAAGTAGAAACTTTACCTGACCTTTTGCTTGTGGAAGTGGACCTACGATATCCATTCCCCATTTCATAAAGGGCCACGGGGCTATAACAGGATGTAGTAACTCAGCTGGTCTGTGCATATTATTGTCGTACCTTTGACATTTATCACATTTGGACACGAAACTGGTTGCCTCTTCTTCCATCTTAGGCCAATAATATCCTGTGCGAATTAATGTTCTTACCAGTGACCGTCCCCCTGCGTGATTCCCACAATGTACTTCATGTACTTCTCTCATCACATATTCTGTTTGAGAGGGTCCGAGACACCTTGCTAGTGGTCCACCGAACATCTTTCGATAAAGATTTCCTTGATATAAACAATATCGTGCAGCTTTTTTGTGAAGCGCGTGAGCCTTTCCTTTGTCATTAGGCACGGTACCGTGCTATAAAAAGGCAACAATTTCGTTTCTCCAATCCCATGTTAGATGATTAAAATTTACCTCATTTTTATCAGATTCGAGAACGGAATGAAATAGATGTATGACTGAAGCATTTGTATTGTTTGCTACGTCTGCTGCGGATGCGAGATTTGCTAAAGCATCTGCCTCTACATTCTCATCTCTTGGGATCTGCACTACTTTCCAAGTTTGGAATTGCTTTATTAACTCCCGTACCTTTGCGAGGTATTCTTGCATTCGTGACTCTCTGGCTGTATAAGTCCCCAGCATTTGATTAACCACGAGTTGAGAATCACTCTTGATTATAATCTGTGTTATGCCGAGTTCTCGTGCCAATTCTAAACCTGCAATTACAGCCTCATACTCTGCTTAATTGTTAGTTATAGAATGACATTTTATAGCCTGTCTAATAGTCTCACCCGCAGGTGGTACGAGGACTATTCCTAGGCCTGCCCCTTTTACATTAGATGAACCGTCAGTGAATAAAACCCAAGTCCCCGGGTTCGCACCATTAAAAACTAGTAATTCTTTTTCTGCTTCTAAATGCATCCCCTGGCTAAAATCAGCCACGAAATCAGCTAGTACTTGAGACTTTATAGCGGTCCTGGGTTGATAAACAACTTCATATTCACTTAGTTCTATAGCCCATTTTGCTAATCTTCCTGAAAGTTCGTGTTTATGCAAAATATTTCGAAGCGGAAAAGCAGTAACTACATTAATGGGATGACATTGAAAATAAGGTCTTAATTTTCTAGATGCCATGATCAAAGCTAATGCTAATTTTTCTAGCTGTGGGTATCGTGTCTCAGCTTCCAATAAGGACTTATTTACATAATAAATAGGAGATTGTTTACCTTGGTCTTCGCGGACTAAAACAGCACTCACTGTGACTTCAGATACGGCCAGATAAATGAGAAGTTTTTCCCCCACTTTTGGTTTTGCCAACAACGGTGGTTTTGACAAATAAGTTTTCAAATCTCTAAGGGCTTGTTGACAGTCTTCATTCCATTCAAAATGATCTTGCTTTTTAAGTGCAGAGAAAAACTTAAAACACCTTTCTGAGGATTTGGAAATAAATCTCCCCAAAGCGGCAATTCTTCCCGTTAATCTTTGTACTTCCTTTTTATTAGTAAGGATATCAGGGATTTCTTCTATTGCTTTGATCTGAGAAGGATTCACTTCAATACTACGATTAGAAACAAGAAAACCCAAAAACTTACCTGATGCAACTCCAAATGCACATTTTTCTGGGTTGAGTTTCATATTAAATTTTCGCAAAATTTCAAAAGTAACAGATAGATGAGAAATATGATCATGAGATTGTTGGGTTTTGACGAGCATATCATCTATATATACCTCCATTGTTTTCCCTAAATGTTCTTGGAACATTTTGGTGACCAACCTTTGATAGGTTGCCCCAGCATTTTTGAGACCAAAGGGCATTACTTTATAACAGTAAGTCCCCCTGTCTGTGATGAAAGAAGTTTTTTCTTCATCACCAGGATCCATTTTAATTTGATTATATCCCGAGTATGCATCTAAAAAACTTAAAAGTTCATGACCTGCGGTTGCATCAATTAGTTGGTCTATATGCGGTAAGGGAAAGGAATCTTTTGGACAGGCTTTATTTAAATCGGTATAATCCACACAAACACGCCACTTACCATTTTTCTTGGGTACGACCACCGTGTTAGCTAACCAAGTAGGATACTTTACCTCACGGATTGATCCGATTTTTAATAATTTTTGGACTTCATCCTGAATCACCTGGTTCTTGAAAGCACCTTGCTTTCGTTTCTTTTGCTTTATTGGTGTGAAAGAAGGGTCCTCATTGAGTTTGTGAGTCATCACATTCGGTGGTATCCCTGTCATATCAGCATGGGACCAAGCAAAGCAGTCTAAGTTATCTTTTAAAAATTCAATTATCATACCTCGCATGTTTAAGCTTAAATTGGCCCCGACATAAACCTTCCGTTCAGGCCATTGATCAAATAACATCACTGCCTCAAGCTCTTCAATTGTCGTTTTGATACTTTCATTTTCTTCAGGTTCCTGAATTGTGTCAGGCCTTGAGTCCAAATCTGTCTTTTCTTGTTCAGTTGAAGTTTGATCTTTTTTACCTTCAACTGTTTCCTGTAATTGCTATTTTTCTTTATTTACGGCGCTCGTACTCGTTACAGCGTTGACACTTCTAGCCATCTGTTGATCCCCACGAATTTGGCAAATTCCCCATGGTGATGGGAATTTAATAACCTGATGTAGAGTTGATGGGACAACATTCATATCGTGTATCCATGGTCTCCCCATTATCATATTGTAGGCCATTTCCATATCAACTACCTGAAATTTAGTTTCCTTCACAACACCCATAGCAAAAGTTGTTAGAATTACCTCACCTTTTGTTACTACACTTGGATTGTCGAAGCCTGACAAGGTGTGCGCCTTGGGTATCATTTTGTCTTCAGCTTGCATTTCCCGTAGTACCCTTAGCAATATAATATTTACAGAGCTCCCTGGATCAATCAAAACTCGTTTTACATTAGTATCATGTACAAGTAAAGATATTACCAGTGCGTCATTATGTGGAGTTGTCACTCCTTCGGTATCTACGTCATCGAACGAAATACTTTTATTTTCAAGGACCTGCCTTTCCCGTGTGTAATTGTTACCTTAGAAACCTTGTTGGAGGCTGTGTAGGTTATGCCGTGAATATCTTCTTCCCCGCTTATGACATTCACTGTCCTCTTGGGTGAAGGAGGTTGTGGTGGCTCTTGCCTGTTTTTCATATAAGCTTGTTTTCCTTTCTCACTAAATAACTCGGTGAGGTACTCTTGCTTCAATAGATGATCCACTTCACTCTGCAGGAATCTACATTCTGAAGTTTTGTGCTCGTGATCGTTGTGGAATTCGCACCAATGATCTGGATTGCGTCTATTTGGATTTGACCGCATCTCTTTTGGCCACCGTACCTTATCTCCCATGCTTCTTAAAACAGCTACGAGCTCGGAGGTAGAGACATTAAAATTATATCCGCCGAATCGTTCCTTTAAACTTCTATCATCTTCTCGTGATTCTTGTCTATTCCGATCATTCCTGAACTTTGAAGAAGAGCCAGAATCCCGGTTCCTCAATTTTTGATCATATTGCTGGCTATCTTGTTTCGACAGTGAGTCTTTTCCTGCAGGTCCCATATATGGATCGTACCTGTTTTTACCTGATCTTTTTTCGGTTTCTGATCTTCGGGGACCGCCCCTTTCTTCATGATGAAATTTAGGTACGGTATCTTCTTCAATTCGTAGCTTCGTACTATACCTGTTGTAAACAACATTCCACGTGGTTGCAGGAAATTCTCGAAGGCTTTCTTTGAGTCATCTCGTGGCTTCAGAACTTTTGTCATTTAAATTACTTGCAAAGGCTATTGCAGCCCAATTGTCAGGCACACGAGGTAGAGTCATTCTTTCACGCTGGAATCTATCAACAAAGTTTCTAAGCAACTCCGAATCCCCTTGTTTGATTTTGAAAATATCTTCCATTCTTTTCTCAACCTTTTGTGCTCCCGAATGTGCTTTAATAAAAGAATCTGCAAGCTCAGCAAAAGAATTAATAGAATTTTCAGATAAAAGAGAATACCAGGTTAATGCACCCTTGGTGAGTGTTTCTCCAAATTTCTTGACCAATACTGATTCAATTTCTTGTTTGGTCAAGTCGTTGCCTTTTACGCCTGTTGTAAATGCAGTCACGTGGTCACGTGGGTCTGTAGTACCATCATATTTCGGGATGTCAGGCATTTTGAACTTTTCGGAATTGGAAGGGGAGCAGCACTAGGCTTCCATGGTTGTTGTGAGTATTTGTCCATGTCTACTCCTTTTATTACAGGCGGAACTCCAGGGATTTGTTCAATACGCTCATTTTGTTCCTTAATCTGTTTCTGCAAGGTTAGTACTAAATTTTGCAAATATGAATTATTTGAATTACCTGGTCCCCCTTCCTGTGGTTCACTGGGGGTTACTCCGTTTCCAGAATTATCAAGACCAGAACGGGGATTCTCCAATGTATTATTATTAGGAGTTGGTGTGGGTGGTGCAGCAGGCAATTGACTAACAAGTGCCTGAAGAGCTTTGCTGACCTGTGCATCAATTAGCTTTTGTAAAGCTTCAGTTGTAACTCCTTCAAAATGCTCAGATTGCTCTTGTTGATCAGCACGACATGAGTGCCTTCACGAGATTGACGTGGTGAATTTAGAGGAGAGGGAACCACGTCATCTTGATTTTGATGTATTTGATTCTCATGGTTTCCCAATGTGTTACTACTGTTGTTGTCGGTGTTGTTGTTTGACATGGTGACGACAATAGATAAGATATAGCTTAAAAGAAAAGATTGTCAGAGTCCCGGCAACGGAACCAATTTGTTTAACCAAAAATCTGAGCTTTTGGTCAAAGCTAAAAAGAAATTCGGGTTACTGATAATCAAGAGACAAAAATAAAATACTTTTGAGAATGATGGTAAAACAGCAAATAGTTTTGTATTTCAATGAATTCTCAATAGTATTCCGTGTCCTTACAAATGATGATACTTCTTCCTTTTATAGATAATTCTAGGTAAAGGAATGAAGCCTCAGCTTTAATGATATAATTATGAGTAATAAATGACATTAAATAAGCCGTTATACAATCATTCATATTAAATACCAATTTTCTAACGTATCAAGTATTTAATAATGAATTTGGACTCCTTTCTGTCATCAGATCTTTGTCTTTAATGTCTTCTAATCCGTTGGCCGTAAATAATTTAAATTGGTACGAGACTCGTATCTATACTTCGTCTCGTGCCTATTTAAATTCTTTTTCCCGTGGCTGTCTCCATCCGTGCCTCTTAGTCAATTGTTGCGCTTTGACCATTTAACTAAATCACGTGTCATGCCACATCATCTTTAATATAAACTCAATTTTTTTCCAATACAAATAGGTCACTAGCTTAGTTTATGTGGCTAAGTGAAAAATTCGGACACTTTTAAGCCGCCTAAAATAAGAATATAACACTTTTAAATTTGGTGTAAAATTAAATTTTACTGGAAAAATTTGTTTACGTGGCTGTTGTTCCCTTCAAAAGATGAAAGAAATAGTATTATTTTTCAACTCTTAAAGTGACTTTTACACTTACTTGGACACGTGGCAAGACTTTACTGAAGGCACATCTATCAGAGCGAATTCAGACCCATATGTTATGCAGTAATATAGATATAATTCTTTTTAAAAATTATTATTAAAGTAGGTATTTCCTATATAACTAGTCATACTTTATTATTGACCGCAAATAATCCTACATTATTATTCACCATGTAAGCAAAAGCATACATTATATCATTTGTATAATTAATCGATGAAACAAACAACCCCATATTGTTACACGAAAATCTATCTCATACAAAATTTTGTATAGATTTTCGATAAACTTATGAGAGTATTATTGATGTAGAATTTAAAACTATTACAACAAAAACTGACCAAGTGAAGTTTGGTAAGGGTAGTGAGTACGCAGCCTTACCCTACTTTGTAAAGATAGAAAGCCTATTCCGATATATCCTAGGCTCAGGAAAGCAAAGTCACATAGTCGAAAATAAATACAATAACAAGTAAACCACAAAAGAAAACAGAAACACAAAGCAATACCGATAACAACAAGAAAACTAAAGCAACGAAACAGCTAGTAGTAATACAAATATAAGTATAAGGAAGTACGAGAGTTATATACATACTACAGGAAAGACAATGATAAATTCAAGACTACCTACTAGCCTTCTACCCTAGTTCTCGATTTCTGCACCTTACTATCCAAGGCCATGTCCTCGGTAAGCTACAGATGTGCTATGTCCTGTCTTATTACCTCTCCTCAATACTTCTTTGGTCTGCTTCTCCCTCTCCTTAGGTCCACCAAGGTCAGCCTCCCACACCGTCTCACTGGGGCATCTGGAGCTCCTCGTAATATGCCTGAACCATCTTAGTCTCACTTCGTGCAACTTGTCCACCACGGAAGCCACTCCGACCTTGTCCCGAATATCATCATTCCTAACCCTATCTCTCTTACTATTCCCAAACATCTATCTCAATATCCTTATTTTTAATACTTTTAACTTTTGGACATGAGAGCTCTTGACTGGCCAACACTCTGCCCCATACAATATTCCAACTAGTCGTGATGACACCTAACCCAACCGTCTAAGTAAGCCAATATAACAAAAATCCAATTTCAAATGAGATTTACTGAGAAAATAATGATGATATAACTAAACTCTTATATAACAACCCAAGGACTGGTAGTACAAATCATGAGCTTCTAAGATTTAGAGTTTACAAAGCTGGTATGAAATAAATACATCATCTGTTCGAAACGTACAAAAATAGATTTATAAATCTAAAGCTACCAAGAACAAAAGGCAGCTATAACCGGAATATAGGTACATCATCAATGCCAGCTCTCACCATACACAACAACATTAACTCCAAAATCTGCACGTAATGTGCAGAAGTGTAGTATGAGTACAACTAACCCCATGTACTCAATAAGTAACAAACTTAACCTTAGGTTGAAAGTAGTGACGAGCTTGGACAACGGTCAGAGTACAACACCAATAGCCAAGAACAACTCGTAATAATAAGATACAAGTAGTACAAGCAATAACTCAAAGATACTATGCTCAACTTGTTCACAGTTAGGGAAAATAGGCATGCTTTTCAGGTATAACAATAAAACGCAAATTGCACCGAAATCACCAAAATATGAGTAAATATGAAAACTATAATTTTTCCCAAAATCTTTCAATAACAGATAAGATATTTCATTCTCAGATAGCATGAGGAAAGTACATCTTTATGCCTATATGTCAATGGGCATGTGAAGTCATGAATGTCACAAAATCGTGTAGCATGAGGAAATGCGTCTTTATGCCTACATGCCAAGTATGCATGTCAAATGTAGTGCATCACAATGATGAGTTAATGTACTCACACTCTCAGATTACTCAATCTCACTATCTCACACTCAATCACTCGGTACACTCAATCATTCGGCACTCGGTACTCGTCACTCGGAACTTGCACTCACTGCTAGTATGTCAGACTTCGGAGGGATGGATCCTGCCCAAGCGCTAATATAAGCCAACATGGCTTGCTATAGTGTGCAACCCGATCCCATCATGAATCAATAAAACCTACTGCGGCATGCAGCGTGATCCCATCATGAATCAATAAAACTGTTGCGGTGTATAGTCCAATCCCAAAAATATCACCCACAATCAGGCCCTCGACCTCAACTCAGTCATCAATCTCTCCAATCTCTCGGGATCACAAATCTCATGCCAATCATCCCAAACAATGATACATGATGTAACAATACATGATAATAGAGACTGAGATATGATATGCAAATGAATAAATATGACTAAGTATGAAATTACAATTTAAGCAAATAACTCAACAGTAGAAATGACCTCAGTGGGTCCTAACAAAATTAGCATATAACCTAAACATGGTTTCTAACATAGATTACAACTGAATTGCTCTAGAGCACGTAGAAATTTCATGGATAGAAACAAGATTTGGTAAATACACAGTACCACAAAATCCGCCAAGTCATAATTTCCACAATACATGCCCGCACGCCCGTCACCTAGCATGTGTGTCACCTCAACACAAAATACATAACACGTATGTTCAGGGATTCATACCCTCATCACCAAGTTTAGAAGTGTTATTTACCTTGAACAAGCCGAATCCAATACCGATCTAGCCAAACAATACTCTAGAAACACCATCCCGTGCGTATCGACCTTCGAACAACTCAAAACTAGCCAAAAATAACTCACAAACATCAAATAATGTCAAAGAAAACAAACTCAATGGATAAAGGTGTAATCTTCACTCAAAAGCCCAAATTCAACTAAAAAGTCAAACTCGGGCCCGTATCTCAGAATCCGACGAAACTCACAAAATCCAACAACCTATTCAATTACAAGTACAACCATACTAGTTTCCCTCAAATTTGACTCTGAATCGATATTCAAAACTCAAAAATTCACTTTATGAAATTTTAGACAAAAATCCCCAAATTTAACTTTGAAATCATCAATCAAATGCCAAAAACAAAGATGGATTCATGAAATATAACAAAAATTGAGTATGGAACACTTACCCCAATCTATGTGGTGAAAATCACCTCCAAAATCGCCCAAATCCGAGTTCCCCAACTCAAAATATGACCAAATAAACAAACTCTCGATATTATATGTTTCTGCCCGGCTGTTCTACCTCGTTTCTTGTGCTAAATTATCCCGAAACTCATTTTTGATGCCTTCAATGAATTTCTCATGAAACTACAGTCAAGTTAGGCTTTTGAATACTCCTTCTTACCTTATAATAAAGGAGATATGTTGGTTTCAATATTTGGAAATAGTGCAGATTATTAAATACGAATCCAATGGCAATTTCATAATTAATCTAAAAAATCTGGCAACCCAATTTTTAGTAAAATGACCACAAATTCCTTATACGATATCGAAACTTGATGATTCCAGTTGTTGTGGTTCCAAAATTACGATACATAATGGTTTAGTTGAAACACAAATCAAAGGCCGTTTTGCTCAATATGGTAACCTTTATGCTCAAATCGACGTCAAAACCGAAAACAATCACCATACAATCCAAACTTATCCAAACCTCATTAGAATTTAACCAAACTTTGTGGACATGTCCAAGATCATCATACAAACCTATTGGAATAATTAAAACCCGATTCCGAGTCCGTTTCAACTTCGGTCATCCCTAAATGGATAAATGGCCTTACAAAAGTCCACAATGATCTAACCATAGCACGTACTACCATCTAGCTAACTTTGTCCACATCTTCACAGTTTGCAACCCCGAAATAATCTGCTTTTGAGAACTCCCAGTCTTCAAATCCGTAGAACACATGAATCACCATAGCCGATCCTAACTCCACCACTCGAATGACTAACACATCTCTCATACATAATTATCCCCACGAGAAATACTTCTATAATTCTTCCATGCCACATAGCAAAATCTGAATATCAGCAGTCGATCAACCAGGCGAGTACCACAATACCAATGAAGCATCCATAAATCAAAACACAATGTGCCTTCTGAAATGCACAACCTTCTTAGGCAATACCTAGTAATAGCATTCATCTAGTCATCTGAAACCATCCATGTTGTCTAGGAATTCATGACCTTCCTTCAAAACTGAACTGTGGCCTTGCACATGCAAATCTCAATCCCACAGGACGCACTGAATCCATCATGCCATTATATGAAAAGCATAAAAATCTCATAATCAACTTTGAGTCACCAGCAGAATACATACCCGACCAGTTAGAAACCTTCCATTTGATCCCATCCAGGAGAAAATCACAATGCGCAACATGGTCCTCACGTCGGTAGGAAATGTCCATCTCAAACCTTGGTAGAAACCATCGAGAACTCTTCGAAACCCATTTGCATATAACCAAGCCATCAGAACTGAATCTCTTTAACCCAACCAAGCCACGCGTCGCCAAACACAAGAGTATTATTACAAAAAACCTGTAGATACTCACCACATCATAAGTACCCAAAGAACACATCATTATCCATTACCATGTTGATCCAATCTACTACCAAGATGTCCTATTTCTTTGATTTGCTTCCGAATTACCCTTAAGTTGAAACTTCTCCTTGCCATAACGCCACGATCCTTACCAGAAACTCACCACAAGAAATCCTATCATAAAACCACACCACCCTAAGGCCCATAAGTCGTTGTATTCCCTCTTAAGAACCCCAAAAGTACCACAAGTGAGACACCCACTCTGAAGAGACCTTCTGTAAATTTAAAGTCATTCCTTTTACATTTTTGATACTGAAATGTAGAATCCATGGTGATATAGAAATACCGCAAGTCCCCATACCATCTAATGAAAATCTCAGATCTTAGCCATATACAAATCCGGAAAATCCTCAAATGCCACATATGAATCTTGAATCCATTAGAACCTTCTCGAGAGTCATCTACTCTGCTCAAATCTCAATTACACTGCCCAAACGGGTCGAACGAGCTGTGCCCCATTAGCACAATAACACCCAAAGAAGTAATCTACCTCTAAGTAACCGAGTAAGTTCCTCATGTGCTCTACATCCTTCATGAATAACAACTCAAATCATTCCATGATCTCCATATACCCATAAAGTGTAATACACCATGCATCTAGAAATTTCCTTGCTTAAGTCATCCTCAAAACCAATCTCTACGAGTCATAACAGATCCATAAATATGCCTCAGACCAAAACAAATAAACCACATAACTATGCAATCAAATTGTCGATAGCAGACTCCCCCACGTGGCTCAAAGCCATAGAACAAAACATTTGATAACTCACAATACCCATACTTTATTACTGCCATAATCCCGCACTGAGATTAAACTAAATCCTTCGTAAGCTCATGCAACACAAATCATAAAATACCTCAAATCATCTGGTAATCTCACATTCAACCTCGTGATAGTTAGGTCAACTTTCTCAATCGATCCAAACTCAAATCACAACACATATATCCCAATGGTAGAAAGAAACTCTCCACATAACATCATAAGGATCACATATCCGTAGACCACCACGCATGAGATAACCCACCTGTTTAGCCTCAAATTGGCATTTCACTACGCCCTACCATGGCCATAACCAGCATGCAATCACTTAACCTTCCCAAGTTTAAACTATTCAACAAGACATAAAAATCTACTTCATCCCATAGTTGGAAAACATGAAAGATCCCTCAACATGATCATAACTCGAGACTGTGAAACACATCAAGATAGAAATCAAGCATCCAATAGTCCTTTTCAGATCCCAAGCAACCCTTCTCGTGACATTCAAACCATCTGAACACATCCCGTAGTCACAAAACAATTATTATATAGCTATCCAATCACTCACTGAGCCATCAATCCCGCTCTTAGGGACACAATCGGACATATGAGTCCAAATCACATACTCACGCAACTAAAACCACCAAGCCCAAGCTGTGGTCCAAACTGGGCCTCAAGTCCTCTAGACTGGCCCATCACCAAAACATAGAAAACATATCTTGAACCTTATCCACAGAATCCAAAAGTCGTCGAAGCACAGCTGATACCGAGCACTCACATACGCATATGAGTGAGTGGAAGGAATTCAAAGAGATAGGCTTCAAGTTGAATCAATGTTGCATGATAAGGAAAGAAAGACGGGAAGTTTATCCTAAATGCCTTGTACCCTCTCGAAGATAGATATGGACATCATCATATCAATCCACAAGACTCTACTAGACACTTTCTCATGACTCGTAGAACCTACGAACCTAGAGTTCTGATACCAACTTGTCACGATCCAAAATCTAACTAGTCGTGATAGCACCTAACTCAACCCACTAGGTAAGCCAATTTAATAAAAATCCAATTTCAAATGAGATTTATTGAGAAAATAATGATGAAATAACTGAACTCTTATAAAACAACCCAAGGACTGGTAGTACAAATCATAAGCTTCTAAGATTTAGAGTTTACAAAGCCGGTAAGAAGTAAATACATTATTTGTTCGAAATGTACATAAATAGATTTATAAATTTAAAACTACCAAGAACAAGAGGCAGCTATAACCGGAACGCAAGTACATCTTCAATGTCAGCTCCCGCCATACACAATAACATTAGCTCCAAAATCTACACGCAAGGTGTAGAAGTGTAATATGAGTACAACCGACCCCATGTACTCAATAAGTAACAAACCTAACTTTAGGTTGAAAGTAGTGACGATCTTGGACAACGGTCAGAGTCCAATACCAATAGCTAAGAACAACTCGTAATAATAAGATAAAAGCAGTACAAATAATAACTCAAAGATATGATACTCAGCTCATTCACAGTTACTGAAAATAGGCATGCTTTTTAGGTATGATAATATAACGCAAATCTTTCACCGAAATCACCGAAATATGAGTAAATCTGAAAACTGTAATATCCCAAAAACTTTCAATAACAGATAAGATAATTCATTCTCAGATAGCATGAGGAAAGTACATCTCTATGCCTATATGTCAATGGGCATGTAAAGTCATGAATGTCACAACACCGTGTAGCAAGAGGAAATGCATCTCTATGCTTACGTGCCAAGTATGCATGTCAAATGTAATGCATCACAGTGAAGAGTTCATGTACGCACACTCTCAGAGTACTCAATCTCACTATCTCACACTTAATCACTTGGTACACTCCATCACTCGGCACTCGGCACCTGCAATCACTGCTGGTATGTTAGACTTCGGAGGAGCGGATCCTGCCCAAGTGCTAATACAAGCCAACATGGCCTGCTGCGACGTATATCCTGATCCCATCATAAATCAATAAAAACTGCTACGACGTGCAGCTCGATCCCATCATGAATCAATAAAGCCTACTGCGACATGCAACCCGATCTCATAAATATCCATCACAATTAGGCTATCGGCCTCAATTCAGTCATCAATCTCTCGGGCTAACAAATCTCATGCCAGTCAGTCCAAACAATGATACATGATGTAATAATACATGATAATAGAGACTGAGATATGATATACAAATGAATGAATATGACTAAGTAAGAAATTACAATTTAAGCAAATAACTCAATAACAGAAATGACCTCAGTGGGTCCTAAAAAAATAAGCATATAGCCTAAACATGGTTTCTAACATGGATCATAGCTCAATTATCCTAGCATGTAGAAATTTTAAGGATAAAAATAAGATTTGGTAACTACACAGTACAACAGAATCCACCGAGTCATAATTCCCACGATGCACGCCCACACACCCATCACCTAGCATGTGCGTGATCTCAACACCAAACACATAACACGTATGTTTAGGGATTCATACCCTCAGCACCAAGTTTAGAAGTGTTACTTACCTCGAACAAGCTGAATCCAATACCTAGTAAGCCAAACAATACTCCAAAAATGTCATCCCGTACGTACCGACCTCTGAACAACTCGAAACTAGCCAAAAGCAACTCAAAAACATCAATAATACCAAAGGAAACAAACCCAATCGATAAAGGCTGAATCTTTAATCAAAAATCCAAAGTTAACTAAAAAGTCAAACACGGGCCCGCACCTCAGAATCCGACGAAACTCACAAAATCCGATAAGCCATTTAATTATGAGTCCAACCATACTAGTTTCACTCAAATCCGACTCCGAATTTATGTTTAAAACTCAAATTTAGACAAAAATCCCCAAATTTCACTTTGAAATCATCAATCAAATGCCAAAAACGAAGATGGATTCACGAGATATAACAAAAACAGAGTATAGAACACTTACTCCAATGTATATGGTGAAAATCACCTCCAAAATCACCCAAATCCGAGCTCTCCAACTCAAAATATGACCAAATAAACAAACCCTCGATATTATATGCTTCTGCTCAGCTATTTTGCCTCGCTTTTTGTACCAAACGATCCCATAACTCACTTTTGATACCTCCAATGGATTTCTCGTTATATTCCAGTGAAGTTAGGCTTTTTAATCACTCTATTTGACTCTATAATGAAGGAGATATGTTGGTTTCAATATTTGAAAATAATGTAGATTTTTAAGTATGAATGTAGTAGCATTTTCGTAATTAATCTGAAAAATCTGACAATCCAATTCTTAGTAAAATGGCCATATATTCCTCATACGATGTCGAAACTTGATGATTTTAGTTGCTGTAATTTCAAAATTACGATACAGATATAATGGTTTAGTCGAAACACAAATCAAAGGCCATTTTCTTAATATAATAACCTTTATGCTCAAATCGATGTCGAAATCGAAAACAATCACCATACAACCCAAACTTATCTAAACCTCATCAGAATTTAACCAAACTTTGTGAAAATGTCCAAAATCATCATACAAACCTATTGGAATAATTAAAATCCGATTCCAAGTTCGTTTACCCAAAAGTCAAACCTTGGTCAACTTTTCCAACTTAAAGCTTCTAAAATGAGAATCATTCTTCCAAATCAATCCCGAACTTCACGAAAATCGAAACCAACCATATAAGCACGTCATAATACATAATATGAAACTACTCAAAGTCTTAAACTACCGATGGAAAACTAAGCTCAAAACGACCGGTCGGGTCGTTACATCATGGGAAAGTTAGAATTTGTATATAGTAAGTCAATACTGGGTCGATCGAGACTCTTTCTTAGTGATATGGAACAATAGCATCGAATCATACTGGCACAGAAGAAGAAGTGGTTCCATCCTACCGACGAGACAATTCGATTTTTAGCCAGCTTGAAAGCTTGTCTTTTTTTATTTAATTCATCCACCCACGCTTTCACCCCCTATGGTGGTGGGGGGTTTGGCTTGACCCCTACCTTTTATACTAAAAATATAATATTACATTGGAGGGGGACATAAAACCAATATCTCCCGAAAAGGTACAACACCCAAAAATAGAGTTATTGAAATGTACCAAGGCTAAAGTGTGCAAGCACATTTAAAAGAAATAGAAGAGCTATTGCCAACAATATTCCTTAACAATGGCTCCTCTTTGGCAGATCATGGAGGTTCGAAGAACCAACCTGAATGTTTTTTTGCCTTTATTCTAAAGGTTGGAATTTGCATCCTATCCAATCTGTGAGCTCCTTTAATCTCATTGGATAATTCATTTTCTGTCAAGTAAATTTCCTTATCAGTGATGGTGTTGGCATACTTAGATAGTAGGTCGACAACTCCATTACCTTCTCTTAAGCAATATTTTATCGTGATATCTTGTTATTTTATCATGTTTTAAATTTGTGTAATGAAGTCCTGTAGCTTCCATGGTATCTTAGATTTGCCCAAAATCATGTTACCACCAAAAGGGAGTCCATTTCTAGCGTAAGCTGTTGTAGATTTTTTTGGCAACACCATATAATATCTTGAAGGGCAGCTTGGGCCTCTGAATAATTATTAGTCAAGAATTAGATTGGTGCTACAAATGCCATCACCATGTAACCGTTTCTGTTCCTAACAACACCTCCAGTTCCTGCTCTATTCAAGTTATTCATGTAGCTTCCATCCGTATTGAGCTTTCAGGCTCCCTCTAGTTTTTCCCATTTGACTATGGCACTTGATAATTTAGGCTTGTAATTTTTTACCACTTGGCAGACTTTGATCCAGTTCCATTCCCAGTCCGTTTTGCTAAACTTCTTCCCGATGGAAACTTTAACCTGAAAAAGAACTTGTTGGTAAATTCTAGAAATAAATATAGAATTATGACC
The DNA here is from genome assembly GCF_000393655.2 of Nicotiana sylvestris. NCBI lineage: Eukaryota > Viridiplantae > Streptophyta > Magnoliopsida > Solanales > Solanaceae > Nicotiana > Nicotiana sylvestris. Next base: position 111,702,874 of record NC_091064.1, read on the forward strand.
ATATTTTTTTCCGCATCTTGCTTGCCATAGTTCCCAGCAAACTATTGTTAGAGTGATTTGCAGTAGATATATGTGAATTATGTTTGTTGCTTGTTTGTTCCACTAGTATTTAAATATATTTAGAATAGTCCATCCTTGCGCGGATATATTCTTCCATATTTTCCTAGCTATTTCACCTAAAACAAAAACTTGGTTCATAGTTTCTTCTTCTGGCATCCTGCATCAAACAAATCTAGAAACAATGTTCATGTTAAATTTTTTAATAATATCATCGAGCGACAATCAGCCTTTTAAAATTCTCCAAAAATAGTTGCTTCCTTGGTTGATTTTCCAAAAAATGTTAGTATCTACTTTTTCTCTCAATTCTAGTAGATTCCTCCATGTATAGGAGTCTTTGGAGTTTAGCACTTTGGACAGAGGGTTTGATCTCGGGCAGTATTTGGCTTTTAAAAACTTGGTCCATAGGTTGTCTTTCACTCTGAATCGCCACCATCTTTTTGCCGAAAATGAGTTACAAATGTCTTGGAGCTTTTTAAAACCAACACCACCTTCATCGCAAAGGTAACTCACATTATTCGACGAACTCCAATGATAACTCTTCTTGCCTTCTTTTTCATCCGAGAAGAAGTTAGCTAGATACATTTCAATTTGACTAATAATCGTTCTTGGGGACCATGGCAGCGAAAAGGTAGAAAGTCTGGGACTGTAGCACGTGATTAATGATAGTAGCTCTTCCACCAAAAGATAGCATTTTGCTTTGCTTACCTAATTCTAGAAAGAAGTATCATTAAAAAATAGAAATGTTAGCTGAGAAGCTCTTGCTTGCTTTGGGCAACTCGAGAGGAGAAAGATATAGTCATTATTTTAATTATTGTGGCAACCAAACGATCTCTTAAGGCCTTAAGTGAGAGCAAAATCAGATATAATGTAGTTATGAGTTTATTCGAATCAAGGCTTTTGTTCAAAACTTATATATATTAAAAGAATTTAGTAAATAAAATACTAATGACAAATGTTAACAACAATGAATCAAACCGAGTGCAATAACTTTTAAACTTGAATCCATAAAATTCAAATCTGGGCCCTCCTCTCGTAAGTGTTTCCGACTAGACTAATCTACAATTCTACATGCACCTCGCTCAAAATAGATATTGGCTGCAACCGGGGCCAATGAAGTTATCCAGACAAGTATAGGGTTGGTACTGTAATTTAAAAATTTACAACGACCATATGTTAAAATAAAAAATCAGCCCCCTTTCTTTCCGTTCCCAAATTTTAAAACTCATAAGTTCAAATCCCACATCAGAAAAAAAATTCATACTAAAATCGAAAACGTTACTGCAACGCTGTCGGTTCTTCACCTCAAATCTTGAATCTTTCCTCAACGGCTTCTGTCGGTTTGCTTCAGTTCAAAAATTTCCCTTTCTGGGTCTTCTTGTACATATATATTTATGTGAGTTTGTCTGTTAATGTTACTTTTTCACTAGTTGGATACTAGTAAAACTGTTCAATCCCTTTTTTAGCTTGGTGGCTCTTCAAAAATTGAGACTAGTTTTAAGTTTTTCATGTAAGCTGCATTTTCTTGATTACTTTTTTTCTTCTGAATTTCACATTTTCTTGAACTTGTATTATGAGCTGATTCTTTGACCCTTATGATATTGGGATACTATATGAATGAAAAATGGGTTTAAATTTCTTTGATGACAGGTAAATTAGGTGCTTTATCGGCTAAGTTTTATTATGTCGCTGTTAAGTAGATTTTTCTACAGAAGGCCCCCAGATGGGTTGCTGGAACTTGACGATAGAGTATACGGTAAAACAACCAATTTTGACTTGATAATGTGCTTGATATTCTACATTTTATTGAATACTCGAAGTGCATTGTATTTTTCTCAAGTTTTTTTTTCCTTGTGTTGAATGTCTGCAGTTTTTGATTCTTGTTTTTCGACTGAAGTACTGCCTGAGGGAGTTTACAAGCTTTACTTGCACGAAATCATAAATGAACTGCACGAAGAATTTCCAGATTCCTCCTTTCTTGCTTTCAATTTCAGAGAAGGCGAGAAAAGGAGCCAGTTCGCGGAGATTTTATGCGAGTATGATGTAACTGTAATGGATTATCCAAGGCAATATGAAGGCTGTCCTGTACTGCCTTTGTCTTTGATCCATCATTTTCTATGTGTCTGTGAGAGTTGGCTTTCTCTTCGAAATCATAACAATGTGATTTTGTTACACTGTGAGAGAGGTGGTTGGCCCCTTCTAGCCTTCATTTTGGCTAGTTTCTTGATTTTCAGAAAGTTACAAAGTGGAGAGAGAAAAACTCTCGAGATGGTTTATCGTGAGGCACCTAAAGGTTTATCACAATTATTATCACCTCTGAACCCATTCCCTTCTCAGCTTCGTTACCTACAATATATATCAAGAAGAAATATATCTCCCGAGTGGCCTCCTCCTGAACAAGCTCTTTCTCTGGATTGCCTCATTCTTCGTGCCATTCCAAGATTCGACAATCAAAAAGGGTGTAGGCCAATTGTCCGCATTTTTGGCCGGAACCTTCTTAGCAAGGATGGATTGTCAACTCATATGTTGTACACCATGCCAAAGAAAGGTAGAAGTCTTCGACATTATCGCCAGGTAAAAAAACTGCTGTCACTGCATCATGTTTCTTGTCTTCTTCAATTCTGCTGTGGGGCAACATGATTATTATCATTTTGCAGAAGGACAGTGATGTCATCAAGATTGATATTCAGTGTTTGGTGCAAGGAGAAGTAGTATTGGAGTGTGTCCACTTAGACCTGGACCCTGAAAGGGAAGTCATGATGTTCCGTATAATGTTCAACACAGCTTTCATTCGCTCCAACATTTTAATGTTAAACTGCGATAACTTGGATATTCTATGGGATACAAAGGCACGCTATCCAAAAGGCTTTCGAGCTGAGGTGAATACTTTCTTGTGTCTGTCTGATTAGTGTTGGTTAAGTGGATCATCTTTGCTCTCCATATTTCTCCTCTAATTTTATACATTCTGCTCGCAGGTTTTATTTGGTGATGTTGAGAGCATCTCTCCTGCAAAAGCTCCCACTGCAGCTCTAAATGGTGAGGAGAAAGGTGGGCTTCCTATCGAAGCTTTTTCAAGGGTACAAGAACTTTTTAGTGGTGCTGATTGGGTTGATACTGGCGATGATGCTGCGTTATGGTTGTTTAAACAACTATCGGTGTTGAATGATATGAAAGATTTATCAATTTTGCAAAGTAGGATGAGCGGGTATTCGTCCCCGTTTGACTCTGAAGAAGAAAATAATGCATCGAGTATTGCTGACAGTTTGGACTTTCTGGACTCAGAGAAAGCTAGTAATCTTACTTATGCTAATACAACAGACATCAATTTTTTAGATGAACAGGATTCAGCTTCTGATGGAACTTCTGATCTGAAGATTTCTGAGGATCAAGTGAAGCTTTCAATGTCAGATATTGGTCCTGTTCAGTCTCCTTCTGAAAATAACAGTCAATTGGATGCTGCCATTGCTCCTGAACATTCAAAGGAAGTTCGAGATTGCGATACAAGAACTTCCTCTTCTTCTCCATTACCTTCACCACCTTCGTCACCTGTCCCTGTGATTTCTAGTACAAAAGTCCCTGAATCATCAGCACCATCTCCCCCTTCGGCACCCTCTGTGTTTGGTTCTCCTAGCAAGGAGGTTTCTTTACCTCCACCACCACCACCACCACCTCCTCCTATATTTGGTGGCCCTTCTTCTGTCCCGCATCCTCCTCCGCTTCCAGCACTTGCAAGTTCTAATAGATCACCTCCACCACCACCGCCACCACCACCACCTTCAATTGGTGGTAATAGAGGACCTTCACCGCCAAGAGAACATACTTCTTCAACTTCCCCTGATAGCTTTGCTAGAGAACCTCCGCCACCTCCACCACCTCCACCACTTCCAAATAAGAGCTTTTTATGCACGCCTGCTCCTCCACATCCACCTCCTGTCCCTACATTTTCTACTTCTCGAAGTGCTCTGCCTCCACCTCCACCTCCCCCTCCTCCTCCTCGGGGGTCATCTAACTGTAATTTATCAGCTCCCCCTCCTCCCCCCCCCTCCTTTTGTCTCTTCCAAGTTCCCCCCTTTATCTCCTCCACCACCACCACCTCCCCCTCCACCTTCCGTGTCATCTAAGTGTACGCCCTTGCCTTGTGTAACTCCCCCCCCTCCCCCACCTCCCCCTTCTGTCTCTTTCAAGGGTCCTCCACTTCCACCACCACCACTGCCTTCATCCTCTACATCAAATAGGTCAACTCCGTTGGCACCTCCACCACCACCTCCACCTTCATCCTCTACATCAAATAGGTCAACTCCGTTGGCCCCTCCACCACCACCACCACCACCACCACCTCCACCTTCATCCTCTACCTCAAATAGGTCAAGTCCGCTGGCACCTCCACCACCACCACCTCCACCTACAAGCAATTCTAAAAGGCCACCTGCACCTCCTCCACCTCCTTTGGGAGTTCCTAGGCAAGGTTCAACTCCACCTGCACCTCCACCAGCACCAAAGGCTCCTAATGCTCCACCACCTCCTAGGCGGGGTTTGACACCCACTCCACCTCCACCACCTGGTGGAAAGGGACATAATGTGCCACCACCACCACCTTCATCTACTGGACGTGTAAGAGCCTCTGTAGGCTCAAATGCTCTAGGGAAAGGGCGAGTTGCAGGAGGTACTTCAATTCCTCCTAAAAAAGCTTCATTGAAGCCTTTACATTGGTCGAAAGTTACCCGGGCCATGCAAGGGAGTTTATGGGCAGATACGCAAAATAAGGAAAATACATCCAGGTATGCAGATTTTATTTTGGGCGATGAAAAATTACAATGAGAACTTTCTGGATCATTTCAATTTAATACGCAGATCATAATGTTTGCTATTTATTTTTTCTCGTGAAACTCCGTTACAGGTCATCATTAGGCTAGTTCTGAGCACTTTGATTATACCCTAGCTTGCATGGGGTACTGCAATTTTGTTATTTATCTCTTTGTTATGGGAAGTTCTGATCAAACCTTTTTAATGTATGTGGCAGAGCACCTGAAATTGATATTACAGAGCTCGAAAATTTGTTTTCGGTGGCTTCAGCTACTGATGGAACTAGCAAAGGTGGAGCTCGACGTGGTTCCAAAATCAGCAAACCAGAAAAAGTGCAATTGGCAAGTTATATATGCTTTATCTTGTTTCCAGTCTCTATAATCGTTGAATGTGCTGATGATTTGCTATTAAACAAGTTTATTACTTTCTCTTAAATTGCTGAGCAAGGCACACAATGGACATGTAGGATGAAAATGCCCCGTTTCCTTTGTATGTTTCACTCACTACCTTATCTGTTTTATTGGAGATACTAATCATTTCTGTCTTTGTTCCCTTCCTCTGGGACTCACTCACTTTAGAGTGCTTTATGTGTTAACAACATTTTTCTCTTTAGGCTCAAATTAAACCTTAAACTCCTCCAGTCTGCAGAATTGGATATGTAATGGAGGATACTATAATCTAGCTCATCCACTTTCTTCTCCTTCCTCTTTATTCCCTGCACGGACATGGAAGCCGAATCTTATCTTGTTAGATAATCCTTCTCCTATTGATACTCCTTACTTTCCTCTTAGCCAAATAGGCACAATGGTTTCTTAATGATGCTTGCTGCACTTGACTAATGGTAATTGAGCGTAGAAGTTACATTTATACATGGCACTTTAATTCATAGATTTATATCAAATCATCTGTCATTGAAGGGGAGCCTTGGCGTAACTGGTAAAGTTGCTGCCATGTGACCAGGGTGGTCACAAGTTCGAACCGTGGAAACAACCTCTTGCAGAAATGCAGGGTAAGGATGCGTACGATAGACCCTTGTGGTCTAGCTCTTCCCTGGACCCCGCGCATAGCGGGAGCTTAGTGCACCGGGCTGTCCTTTTATATTGGATCATCTGTCATCTGTTGCCCATGCAATTATGCTTTTTCTTCTTGCCCAAATAAAACATTTGACATTGCGTCTTTGCCTAATTTAAAAATGCATGAACATCGAGATAATGTTGAATTTGCACATTTATAAGGTCAAAGGGCATATGAAAGCGTCAATAATCTTCCATGACTAGTACATGTAAGATGATTGTTTTAATGATTTAAACTCAAGAGGAGTTTAGAAGTAAATACACACCTTGAACCACATAGATTTTTTGAAATGAGAAATGGACTAAATTGCTACTAGTGCCGAATTACCATGATATTCTTGAAGTACTTGGTAGGACTGTACTAGTGTACTCTGGCCAACTAACAGTGTTGTAACTCAATATCAGTCGTAAATCCGATCCAGAAATAGAGTGCTGCCACCTCGTGACCTTCACTTTCAATGCACCTAGTATTGGATGAAAATTCAAAAGTTCTCTTGCTTGTTTCCTTGGGCAGCTGTGTTACCTCCACTTTGGACTTCCCAAAACACGTAACTTCCACCCAGCCAGCTAATGGCTTTTGTGCCAACATAGAAGTGGTACTGAGACAGTCTTGTGACGAGTCAAATCTATTGAGGATACTATAACCTTCTTCATGTATATTTTATATCTTTTTCTTTTTTCAAAAATGAAAAGTAAGTGAAGTTACTCTTGGAGTAATAGCCAAGTCCTCAGTTATGGCCAAATTGTAAGGGTAGGGATGCCTTTTGGACTCATTGTCCTGATAGGCATTATCATGCAAGTTTTTCATGTAGTTAGGAGAATATTGTAGGATGAGTATGGATCTCTTTCTTTCACTAGTTAAAGAAAGATATTAAGAATTTTGGATAGGTTTTAAAGGGGGGTTTTAGTGGTAAGTTGTGGCTAACAATGTGGAAACGAAGTTGAAAGTAAGGCCTTAAATGGGTTTAACATAGGCGAAGTTTGGAAGCAAGCATTCCAAGATAGAGAAGAACATGTGGTTGCGGGACGCAGATATGAATGATGAAATGATGAACTTTGGGTGGAAAAGTTCTACTTTTTTCCATCCCAGAGGTAACACCATTTCTGTTCCAGGAAACTTAAGTTAGTCATCTTTGACTGAATAATGGAGGGATATCCTAGTGGTAAGGTCCTTCACCTCCGACCATGAGGTTGAGGGTTCGAGTCACCAAGGGGTAAAGAGGGGAAGACCACTTGGGCCTCCTAGATAGAGGTAGGAGGTTTGGAGGATGGGGTCCATCATATCAAAAAAATTTCAAATGGTTATCTTTTGAAAATTTCTTAGAAGTTGTTTTAGTAGTTTGTAATATATATTCATGTAGCAAAGTCATTTTTATAGGTTGTGATACATGTCTAGATGGATTAGAATGAAAGGGTTATGGAGGCTGTGCTCAAACATAGACGCGTCCCGTTGGGATGGCCATTGACCATGAATGAACTGCAGTTCACTTGCTACTTAATTTATCTGTTAGTGCTAACTTGGGAAGAGATAAATCTCTTCTATAGAAAGAAACATTTACTTTAAAGCTTTCACTATATATTATGAGATCACTATGGAATAATTGGTGTACTGTCTACTGGGTGTTGGCTTCTTTTTCTTCTTGAGGTATTGGGAGTCCATTTTACAGAACTCACTCCGTTTGTAGTGAAAGACTGGAAGTGTTAAATTTTGGTTTAACTTGTTAAAGAAAGGGAATTATTTCTTAACATATGCTTTTGTCAGGTTGATTTGCGCAGGGCTTACAATTGCGAAATCATGCTTACAAAAATCAAGATTCCCTTGCCTGATATGCTGGTGAGTTCTTTTAGCATCTTCTTGTTTCTACTATCAACTTCAATATTTTATCTATTGCACTAGTTTATGTATCCTAGTCCACAGGTCGGTCTTTTGACCAAACCTTTTTATTGTTTATCATATGAAACAATTATATTAGTTAATCTTTACTTGGCTTTAGGACAATCAGAAACTTTTGAAATCGAGCTGCTTATAATTTTAAAGGTGACACAAATTAACAACCAAAAAAAGTAATAATGACTCGTTATGCTTTTATCAATTGTAATCAAGTAACAAATAACATATACAATTGAATGTATATACTGTAAGACTTTATTTTCCAAAAGATTACAATTAAGTATTTTGGTTCTTGTCCCTTTTTAAATTTGCTAAATCTATAGAAGTATCTGATGAATCAAATAGATACAATATTATGCAAAAATATTGAATCATCATCATGGTTTTGATGGTTCTCAACAAATAAAGAATAAGATCATAGTATGTCTTGAACTCTAAATTGGAAGTGAAATATCTTTATTTCTGCTTAAAAAAGAGTGATATACCAATTAACTATCTATATTTCTACTCAATAAAAGAACGAAGAACGAATCCCAAACTGTTTGGGGTTGGCTATGTGAATCATCTGTATCCATATTGCTCTATGTCAGTCGTCAGGTCTTATTCAAAAGAGCTATGGTAGTTTGACTATTTTTATGAGAGCCATTAACCGATCACAATTCTCCTCGTAATTCAGTTTCGAGTTAGTTATGTTTTTCTCATATAGGTGGAGTTCACCGAGCACCTAAGAGTGTGGCCTAGTGGTCATTGAGGGGGGAGAGGCCCTAGGATTTTAGTTCAAATGCGAACAGAGGCAAAAAGTTAAGAGGCAGTTTCTCTCATCTGATTAAATTTTGGTGGGCATACCTATGCCGATAGGAGGTATCGCCTATAGATTAGTGGAGGTGCGTGCACAAGTAGGACCGGGCACCATTGTCATTGGAAAAAAAATAGACGGAGTTCAATGAAATGAATAAAAAGAGAAAATGAGTTATATATATTATGAAGGTAGAAGTTACTGAAGAAAGAACTAGCTACACCTACTGATCAAAAAGGCATATTCATTCTTTTATAATTTTAACAACTTTAGAGAGTTGAAAAGATCATGTAATTTCACCTGACTTGAGGAGATCAAAATTAAATGTTAAACTCAATCGATATATTCTGTTGAAATTCAAAAGAATCACTATAGATATTGTATAAAATATTCTATCCTTTGGCTTTGTCATCAAATCGAATTGTAGTAATGCACAGTAATAATATGCTGATTCACACATGTGTTCAGTCAGCATGGTGAACATTCTTTAGGGATGCTCATGCATGGTTTCTTAGGATGGTTTTTTGTTTGTCTTTTTTGAGTTTTAATGAAGGTAGACTGAAATGAATGAAATATTTACCCTGAATCTCCTTTACTAATACAACAACTACGCCTCAGTCCCGAGCAAGTTGGGGTTGGCTATATGAGTCCTCACTGACCATGTTACTCCATTTAAACTCATCTCATGCCAATATTATGCGAATACAAGTAGGATTTCTTTTTACTAAAAATTTCTGGATTTCTGACACATTAGTATATGCATGTTTTACAGAATGCTGTTTTGGCTTTGGATTCGTCAGCTCTGGACATTGATCAAGTTGAAAATCTGATAAAGTTTTGCCCAACAAAAGAAGAAATGGAGACACTGAGGGTACTATCCCGTTCTAATCCTGGCAGTGCTTGCCTATCATGGCAAAGTTTAGCTCACAATAACATTTGTGTATTATGCATCTAGTCATTTATTTTGAGTTCATAAGTAATGTTAGAGATATCTTCTGAAATTAGCTTCAATTTTTGTTAAGTCTCCTCGTTTAGAGAAATTTTGTTTAACTCTCCTCGTTTAGAGGAAATAATTCACATTGAAGTTCTTACCAATGGTACTTGGAGCCAAGACCAACACATTCACCTTTTGCATTTGTATTTGATTTTAGAATACTAGTTCAGCGAGTCATTGGAGCCAGTGGCCTATGATTTTGTTGATGTGCCTTTTGTGTAAGTAGCTGTGCAGATTGATGCCCATAATTCATTGACCCATTTGGCAGTTGCATGCTTATATGGAGTACGTACTTGCATCTATGATGTGCAAGCTTACGTTTGATGACTCCCTTTCCTGGTGTCTGTGGATGTGTGTATCATAGTCTGTTGTGTACGTAGATCCATACTTGTTTCTTCTTGATTTCCCATACCTTTATGAATTTAGTTGTGCTAGTTTCTTAACAGTGTATACTTGCCATTTAACAACTAAAAGTTAATTTTTGGTTTCAGAATTTGATCTTACTGGTTATGTTCTATTTTTCAGAACTATAATGGGGACAAGGAAATGCTTGGAAAGTGTGAGCAGGTCTTCTCCAATTTGACTATATATATATGGGGAAACCTATGTTGCTCGGACTCTCCGAAAATGTCAGTGGGTGCGTGTCTGATCCTTCAAAAATAGTGATCCGACACGGGTGCGGTGCTATTTTGGAGAGTCCGCGCAACATAGTGGGAAACTACAAAATTCTTTAGCCTCTAAGTTCTGAGTTATTAACTGGATTAATAAATGTTTCAGTTTTTCCTGGAGCTGATGAAGGTCCCACGAGTTGAGTCCAAGTTAAGAGTGTTTTCGTTTACTATCACTTTTTCTAATCAGGTATTCGCTCTTGTACTTGTTAGTGAACCAATGTCTATGCACTCTGCCATTGATTTTTCTATTGACTGTAATATCTTGAATTGTTCAGGTGACTGACTTGAGAACTAACCTAAGTACAATTAACAATGCTACTAGAGAGGTACTTTTAATACCTTATGAAGTTTGATTTGGCACATTCTGATTTCAACTGGATTCTAACTGCATTTCCTGATCGAGTAGGTGAAAGAATCTGCCAAACTACGTCAAATAATGCAGACCATTCTAACATTGGGAAATGCACTGAATCAGGGTACAGCACGAGGTACAAGTTTCTAAGATCTAGATCTTCATACAAAAAAGATTAGTTGTTTGGTGGAGGCTCTGTGAATAATATCTTTGTTTTTGTAATTACATTGCAGGATCTGCTGTAGGGTTCAAGTTGGACAGTCTTCTTAAGCTTTCTGACACTCGTGCTAGAAACAACAAAATGACCTTGATGCATTATCTGTGCAAGGTAGAACTATTGCATTATGATGCTTTTCTGTTTTTACCTTTATGTAAAGTTGCATCATTTTAGATCATATTTGTTTCCTGGAAATTTCTTTTTATCTTGTTGTAATTGCACAAAGACTGTAACTATTTGTTGCTGTTTTTTTCTATTAAATGTCAGGATGTTACTTTTGATCCGCAAGCTTGAGCTCTAAGGTAGTATATATCAGTTAGCTCTAAATTGAGAGGGATTGAAGGTGACTTAAGGTTAAGTTGAGTTAGATTAGTTTGGCTCAGTGATGATTGATGAGTGGCTCAAGATTGAGTTGACAAAGTGCGAAATTTTTCTGAGCTCTGTGTCATAACTTGCCAAAAATATTTTGCACATGCTACAAGGGCTAAGGTGGCCATTGACAGAGAGGAGGCGAGCGCTTTCAAGGTTTCAACATTCAAGATCAAATGATTGTTTGTTTAAGTTCAATAATAAAATAAGGGTAATCGGGGAAGCGTTGGCATGGTGCATGCCAAGATCAAATGATTAGTTTGGCCATCACACGTGGTAGTGTTGGCGCGATGGTGGAGCATGCACAAGGCATGGTGACTAGCCGCAGTGAAGCACGAGCGGGAGCCATAGCGTGCAAGCAAGGCTTACACCATAAGTGTGGCATGGTGCCCGACAAGGGCAAGGTATATGCGCGAGGCTAAATGCCCGTGGATAGCGCATGTCATGCACGTGGTGTGATGTGCGAGGATGATAAGGTACATGTCAAGGGACGGGGGTCCAAGCATGGCGAGGTTCGCAGAGTGTTATCAAAGGTGCGCTTAAAGCACGCTTAAGCCCTAAACCGGGGCTCAAAACATGTTGAGCGCTTCGTCTCGCTTAGTGGGTGCTTTAGTGTTGTCATCAAGGCTCTAAGACATACTTTTCCTTGCCAATGAGTGTAATCCTGAAGGGGCGTCACCAAACAATAGTTAAAGTCTGCGCTTTATTTGTGCTTTGCGCCTAAAGCCCCCACAGACCTTAGAGCTTTTTTGCGCTTTTCACCTTTGATAACATTGGGTTTGCACGGGTGATGTGGAAGAATGACCAATAATATGCCAAGGAAGCTTGAGGGTGTTAGCATATAGGGATGTGCTGTGGAATGCAATTGGTCTAGGGTGTGATGGAGTGCATTGGGCTGGGCATGGTCTATGGCCCAACCCCTCTGACAACAGAAGTGTCTAGAAGGCACTTAAGGGTTTAGGGTTGCTGCCAATGGACACTCTGGTGGTCAAGTCAGCCCTAGCCCAACTTTTTGAGTCTACAATGATCCTTGGGGGCTTATAAATAGGAGGAGACCCACACCTTTTGTAAGCAAGCAACCCACCAATAGATCTAGCAATTTCCAAAGTCCTAAGGGGTGGTTTGGTTTGAATACGGCTTATGCCGGGATAAGTTATACTGGAGTAAGTTATGCTGGGATTAGTTATGCTGGAATTGTTTTTTATCCATTGTTTGGTATGTTGTATTAAATATGACAATTGCATAATTTGTAAGAAGAATGTATAAGTTATACCGATGCTAATTACCACACCCTCTATAAGATATAAGTTATCCCCGTGTTAATTTTATTCCCGGGATAACTTATACCTGGTTTGCTAACCAAACAAAGTATTAAGATGGTATTAAATTTTTATACCAGCACTATACCTTCTTATACCTCATACCAAACGACCCCTAAGTGTACTACTAAGCATTCTAAAGCTTTATATGAGTGTCCTAATGTCATGTACTCCTTCAAGCATTGTGCTAAGAGTTGTGTTATAATACAAATGCCAATTCCCTCACTAACCAAGGTTATTTTCCAAGTCATCCATTGTTTCAAAGTGTCGTTTAAGCATTGCTAAATGCCACAGATGCTACTAACACTTCCAAAACCTCGAGGCGTACTTTGTCTAAGTGTAGAGGCTTGCTTGAGTCAAGCGACACATGTGGGAAGCTAAACCTAGCGTCTATCATGGGCTAAGTTGCTCCGACATGGCAATTTAGGTGCCGCACCCGTGTCGACAGGATACTAGTATGGGTGTGGGTATGGGATCCATACCGGATCTGGTCAAACAATTTTGGGTATTTTGACCACGATGGGCGGAAATATTCGACACGAGATACAACTTGATTCCCAAAATCAGAACCAAAACTAGGATAAATTTGAAGAAAATAGCATACCTTATCTAAGAAATCAATCCTTTACTTATCTATAACTTGAGAATAAAAAGAAATCCACACTTTACAAGCTTATACATAATTATTCCACAAAATTTATCATAATTTAAAGATATTTTTATATATTTTTTTGAATTATTTTGTAGTCGGATCCCCGCACCCGTATCCGTACTAGGATCCGTATCCTCAAGTCTTAGAATTTACATCTCGAAAGATTCGACCTCTAGATCCGCACCCTTGTCCGAGCAACATAGATCATGGGGGATAATTCGACTAGGTGCCGCACCTGACGCTAGTGAAATTGAAGATCAAACATGAAACTAGGTATACGAGACTCTTACAGAAGTTAAAAATTTCAAGCTTAAGTTATCTTGCCAAATGAAAATATTTTAATAAAATACACAAAAAGAACCTACAAATCGCCCAAAGGGAAGTCCAGATGTGTTTTCTCAAAATTAAAAAAATAAAAAGCAAAGAAAAGTCCAATGTGTATAGGTGCTTCTGTTGAGCACCTAAACAAAAAGAAGATTGTGTAACAAATCTCTGAGAAAAGGGTTCCATTCATTATCAAGGAGAAGGAAGTCAAAACTTCTAATGATGAAAATCTGAAAACTAATCCTTATAAAGTTATCTGACAGCTTAAGACTACCCACGGTATTAGCAGGATCAGCACCATTAGAAGAACTGCCACTTTTATGCCTTCTCAACATTGTATAACTTTGCTGGCTAACATTCACAATAAAGTTCATGGGTAGCTTATATTTTTGTTCATTTCCTATTTTTGTGTGCCAGTGATACACATCCGCGTTATGTGATTCGAGAGATCCATTTCCTTTTTATCATGTAACTTCCTGTTCTAGGCATTGCTCTAAATAGGATTGGTGGTCACATTGATTTTTCCATTTGCTGCTTTAGATTCCTCTTCTGCATTAAATCTATCTGTCCCATGATCCTTTTCCCCCATTTTAAGGTAATATTATTTGATGTGTATCTACCAAATTGTGAAATCATTAAAGTTCCTAGTCCACTCTTCGAGAAGTTTGCGGTGGGCCAAAACTTGTGTATGTTGAGGGAATGTTGGAACTTGGACTCTATTCTGGAACATCCAGAAAATGAAATTTTATTAAAATATTGGAACAACATAAGACCTTGGCTCTGAGATTTCTTCCTGGTCCAACACTGTTGTTAGTCGATGAATCTGCTTACTAACTGATAGTACACTGTATTGAAAATTATGCAAGTTTCCTTGTGGATAATAGCAACAAGCTGGAACAAGTTGGAATTAAAGCTCAGTTGTGGTATAGAAGATTAGACGTCTTTTGTAGAGAATCATGTTTTGATGTAAATTCTCTACTTTTGGGTATACTTCTTGTATACGGGAGTTTTTTCTCCCTTTTGATTAATACAATTTACCTTATCAAAAAAAGGCTCAGTTGTGCTGGTACCCTTACATTAGGTGGCGTTTTCCGTCCTTTTAGCTTGTTTTGAGATTTGTCAGTGGAAAATGTAGAGAACCTTCAGTATTAAAGGAACCACTAATTTGTTTGAAAAGACAAATTATTGAGTATTGGATTGAAATGAGTTCAAAGGAAATGGTGTACAATGCATATGAGGATTCATATAGCCGACCTCAACTATTCTGTGATTGAGGCGTAGTAATAGTAGTGGTCATTCTTTTTGACATGCCGGGAAAAAAAGGAAAAAAAAAAGGAACGTCACAATAAGATTTTGAAACAGCGTCATACTGCCATTTTGTGAGCTCTTAGAAACAGATCTTTAGAACCATGCATCAAAGTGCCAAATCTGCATCATTTCCAAGTTATAACCACTTAAAAATTTTCTTTTTGGTGTTTTGCAGACAATTGATGACAGCTTTAAATATGTAACTAATTAATTCATGTGCACAAGTTATTTGAAGATTAATTAATACAAACTACTCCTAACTGCCTTATCGAGGTTTCTCATGGGGTTTGGATAGAGATACTGTCTTTTCTTTGCTAGCGCTGCTGAAAACAGTAAGAGAAAAGGAAGGAGAACAGATGCTGAAATTCACAGAACGAACTGAAGTTTTGTAAGGGGAGAAATTTAGAAATTTAATTATAAGTAATGAAAATATCAAGTTAAAAACAACTTCAGACACAAGCGCCAGTGATGAGATTAAATTACATCAGAAACAGTGAAAACAGAGAACTGATGAGGAAAGGGATGTGGAGAGAGGGTGCTGGATGCTAGGCAGGATGAATGTGCTGCTTTGCCACAAGTGGGTATGGCTATGACAGTGGCAGAAGCGAGGTTACTATATTTTCATGCCTCTTTTGTTGTTTATATCATCTGAGGTTTCCTCTTCAATGTCAATGGTGTGTGTGTGTGTGTGAAGAGATAGAGAGAGAGAGAGAGAGCGAAAGGGTCAGCCACTTGGCCAACCTGGACTTCTCTTGTGTCTTAACTCTTTTTCCATATGTATGTTTCCACTTTGCACTGCGATTCCAAAGATGTAAATCTGTCTTGTTTCTGTCAGCTCCTTGCTGAGAAAATGCCAGAGTTGCTTGATTTCGACAAGGATCTTCTTCACTTGGAAGCTGCTTCTAAGGTACTCTTTGCTGTACATAATGGTCTTCACTTGCAGTAATATTAGTATAACGGTGAAACTGAAATGTTTGTTTACGTTATATTAATTGATTAGATCCAACTGAAGTCTTTGGCTGAAGAAATGCAAGCAGTGAGCAAAGGTCTTGAGAAAGTTGAACAAGAACTTACTGCATCCGACAATGATGGTGCAATATCTTCAGGCTTTCAGAAGGTGAGATAAGAGAATGGTAAAATGTGATTGTTCCTACTTCCACAATGCCTTAGCTGGTTGCATATACTTTCAAGTTCATGTCTTTTTTTAGCTTTAACTTTTAACTGTTGAAGTCCATTTGACAATGTACCTGTTAGTTTGATAGTTAAATAGTAGTAAATAACCCTAATCCCATATGTATTAGAAGTAGGACATGTATTTTATATATATATATATATATATAGGGCTCATTGTATCATTGTAATTAATTAATCAATAATATTTTCTCCCGTGCATTCTCACATGGTATCAGAGCGGCAGTGAGAAAACATCCGGGAAAGAAAACCCACCCAAAATAGTCGTCGTGCTTCAATTCCGGCGACCTTTTAGAGCTGTTTTCTCGAAAAAAAAAACCAATTTCCATTGGTGTTGTGCAAAAACCAACACCACCACGAGGTATATCAGCTTCCGGCGACCAACCCATAAAAACTTCTCCGACAGACCACCTCCCACGTGCCCTCACGCGCCGCCGGAAAATATTTTCCGGCAAGTCTCCGTCGTCACGCGCCGGCGCGTGAGGCTTCTTCCAGCCATTTTTTTGGCCGAGCTTCTTCAGGACAGCCTGGTTGCACAACAATTCTGAGCCTACCCATACCTTTTTCTTTTTATTCCGAACACTTTGAGATTTTTCCGGCGTGAACAATAAGTTTTCCGGCGTGAACAGTAATTCCTTGAAAAATTCTGCTCTTTTCCGGCACAATATATAATGGCATTCGTATCAGAAGCCTTTAACTCACAATCCGTTGGATCCAATGCATTGAATCCAATCCAGATCGTTTCTTTTCCAGATTATATTGAGTTCCTTCAGTACAAAACACGTAAGCAGACATCTTCAGGATTAGCCTCCGTTGTTCCAACAAATAGTAGCATGACTTGTGTCTCCCAATCTTCAACTTCTGAATCTTAGGTCATTGATTCAGGTGCATCTAATCATATTTCTGGTAACAAATCTCTTTTCACTAGTATTTCATATTCTCAATCTCTTCCAACAGTCACAATGGCCAATGGGTCTCAAGCCATGGCAACTGCAATAGGTCAAGCAAGTCCACTTCCTTCCTTACCTTTAGACTCAGTTCTTTATGTTCTTGGTAATCCTTTTAATCTCATAGTCATTAGTCGCTTAGCCAAATCACTTAAATCTGCTGTTTTATTTCTTGATGACCTTGTTTTAATACAGGAACACACAGGGCGGATCATTGGTACCAGACGTGAATCAGATGGACTTTATTACCTTATACTTGCAAAATCACATAGACTCGCATCTTGTCTTCCTCCAATAACTTGTCCCGTTACTGATCCACCAGATTTATTACATAAACGGTTAGGACATCCCAGTTTGTCAAAACTTCAGAAAATGGTACCTGACTTATCTCACTTGTCCACTCTAGAGTGTGAGTCATGTTAGCTCGGTAAGTATACCCGCTCCCATTTCCCGCGGCGTCTTGATAATCGAGCTGAGTCACCTTTTACTTTAGTCCATTCAAATGTTTGGGGTCCTAGTCGGGTCAGTTCTACCTTGGAATTCCGCTACTTTGTCAGTTTCATTGATGATTATTCCAGGTGCACTTGGATATTTTTGATGAAAAATCGATCTGAGTTGTTTTCTATTTTCCATACCTTCCACGCTGAAATTCAAAATCAAGTTGGGGTTTCTATTTGCACATTTCGTAGTGATAATGCCCTAGAGTATTTGTCTTCCCCATTTCAACAGTTTATGAATTCTCATGGGATTATTCATCAGACATCTTGTCCGTACACATCCCAACAAAATGGGGTAGCTGAAAGAAAGAATAGACATCTTATTGAAACTGCTCGTACCTTACTCATACAATCTCATGTTCCGTTGCGTTTTTGGGGGGATGCAGTTCTTACATCTTGTTATCTTATTAATCGTATGCCATCTTCAGCTATCCAAAATCAAGTTCCATTCTCTATCCTGTTTCCCCACTTATCTTTGTTCTCTCTTCCACCCCGTGTCTTTTGGAGTACGTGCTTTGTTCATAACCTTACTCCAGGAAAAGATAAGTTAGCTCCTCGTGCTCTTAAGTGCATATTTCTGGGTTACTCGAGAATGCAAAAGGGATATCGATGTTATTCTCCTGACCTCTTCACAGGTCCAGTTAATCACTTAGATATTTCTGAGGTGCTACCAGTTCCTTCTTTTGGAGATTCAGTCCTTATCTCCCATTCATCTTCCTCCATAGCTCCGACCTACAGTTCCAGTTGCAGCTCCACCACCTATAACTCCAGTGCCACCACCGAGTCCAGTGCCACCACCTAGTCCAGTTCCACCAACTATAGCTACAGTGCCAGCACCTAGTCCAGTTCAACCTTCTACAGCTCCACTCCTGACTTATCATCGTCGTCCGCACCCAGTATCAGGCCCAGCTGATTCACGTCCTGCACCTGACCCTGCTAATACTGCGGACTTGTTTCCTCTTAATCAACCGATTACACTACGAAAAGGTATACGATCCACACTTAATCCTAACCCTCATTATGTCGGCTTAAGTTACCATCGACTGTCTTCATCCCATTGTGCATTTGTGTCATCTTTGTCTTCTGTTTCCATCCCTAAGTCAACAAGTGAAGCACTGTCTCATCCCGGATGGCGACAAGACGAGATGTCTGCTTTACATACGAGTGGTACTTGGGAGCTTGTTTCTTTTCCTTCGGGTAAATCGACCGTTGGTTTTCGTTAGGTGTATGCAGTCAAAGTTGGTCCAGATGGCCCGGTTGATCGACTTAAAGCTTGTCTTGTTGCCAAATGTTATACTCAGATATTTGGACTCGATTATAGTGATACTTTCTCTCCCGTGGCTAAAATTGTATCAGTCCGCCTTTTTCTATCCATGGCTGCTGTTTGTCATTGGCCTCTCTATCAGTTGGACATTAAGAATGCTTTTCTTCACGGTGACCTTGAGGATGTGGTTTATATGGAGCAACCACCTGGTTTTGTTGCTCAGGGGGAGTCTAGTGGCCTTGTATCCCGGATAGCGACAAGCTATGATTGACGAGATGTCTACTTTACATACGAGTGGTACTTGGGAGCTTGTTCCTCTTCCTTCGGGTAAATCGACCGTTGGTTGTCGTTAGGTGTATGCAGTCAAAGTTGGTCCAGATGGCCAAGTTGATCGACTTAAGGCTCGTCTTGTTGCCAAAGGTTATACTCAGATATTTGGACTCGATTACAGTGATACTTTCTCTCCCGTGGCTAAAATTCTCTCCCGTGGCTAAAATTGCATCAGTCCGCCTTTTTCTATCCATGGCTGCTGTTCGCCATTGTCCTCTCTATCAGTTAGATATTAAGAATGCTTTTCTTCACGGTGACCTTGAGGATGTGGTTTATATGGAGCAACCACCTGATTTTGTTGCTCAGGGGGAGTCTAGTGGCCTTGTACGCCGGTCCCTCTATGGTCTAAAACAGTCCTCGAGCCTGGTTTGGTAAGTTCAACATAGTTATTCAGGAGTTTGGCATGACTCGTAGTGAAGCTGATCACTCTGTATTTTATCGACATTTTGCTTCAAATCTCTGTATTTATCTGGTCGTTTATGTTGACGATATTGTTATTACCGGCAATGATCAGGATGGTATTAGTAAGTTGAAACAACATCTCTTTCAGCACTTTCAGACTAAGGATCTGGGCAGATTAAGTATTTTCTGGGTATTGAGGTCGCTCAGTCTAGCTCAGGTATTGTGATCTCACAACGGAAGTATGCCTTAGATATTCTTGACACTCCGATGGATCCGAATTCTAAACTTCTGCCAGGACAGGGGGAGGAGCCTCTTAGCGATCCTGCAAGATATAGGTGGTTGGTTGGTAAATTAAATTACCTCACATTGACTAGACCTGACATTTCCTTTCCTGTGAGTGTTGTGAGTCAGTTTATGGATTCTCCCTGTGATATTCATTGGGATGCAGTTGTCCGCATTCTTCGGTATATAAAATCAGCTTCAGGCAAAGGCTTATTATTTGAAGATCGAGGCCATGAGCAGATCGTTGGATACTCAGATGCTGATTGGGCAGGATCACCTTCTGATAGACGTTCTACGTCTGGATATTGTGTCATAGTAGGAGGAAATTTGGTGTCTTGGAAGAGCAAGAAACAAAATGTGGTTGCTCGGTCTAGTGCAGAAGCAGAATATCGAGCAATGGCTATGGCCGAATGTGAGCTAATTTGGATCAAACAGTTGCGCAAGGAGTTGAAATTTGGTGAGATTAGTCAGATGGGACTTGTGTGTGATAATCAAGCTGCTCTTCATATTGCGTCAAATCCAGTGTTCCATGAGAGAACTAAACACATCGAGATTGACTGTCACTTTGTTAGAGAAAACATACTCTCTGGAGATAATGCTACAAAATTTGTGAAGTCGAATGATCAGCTTGCTGATATTTTCACCAAGTCCCTCACTGGTCCTCGTATTAGTTATATATGTAACAAGCTCGGTACATATGATTTATATGCACCAGCTTGAGGGAGAGTGTTAGTTTGATAGTTAAATAGTAGTAAATAACCTTAATCCCATATGTATTAGGAGTAAGACATGTATATATATAGGGCTCATTGTATCATTGTAATTAATTAATCAATAATATTTTCTCCCGTGCATTCTCACAGTAACTTAACAATATTTTGTAGAAAACTTATTCTAGTACATGGGAACATTGTCACATTTGCACGTGATTAAGTCTGATTGACCGAAAGTCATCCGAAGCTTTTTATATGTTGAGAAGATCATAAAAATCAACGTCTAAAAGTATTAACAATTCTCTCGTGATTTTCTTACGACAAAAGTGAAATGAATGGCATTGAGCGGATTCCGCTTTTCCCCAGGTTTCCTTCATTATACAAGGATCCCTCTTTACTATTAAAAAACTTCACCCTGGATATATTATGAGAAGACAAAGTAGGGAAGAATTGTACCGCTGGTGTAGAAGAGTAATATGTGTCATAAATGGATGACAATTAGTTTCACTCAAAAAATCAAGTGAAAAGGGCACGCATGGGAAAGGCCCCCCATTTGGTTTGTATCGGACATGGTTTTCAAGTGGAGGCTAACTGGTATTGCAGTCAAATATGATTGCAATGCCCTCGATTTGGTGTACATGCATAATTTTGTTGAACTTCTGAAATATGTGGTTAATTACTTGGTCATTTCTTCTCAGGTGTTGAAGAATTTCCTTGATACTGCTGAGGCTGAAGTCAAGTCTCTCACTACTCTTTATATTGAAGTGGTTAGTTTTCCTGCATTCATTATGTCATACTTTAATACTCCTGGAAGTTTGAGCCATGTCATGTTTGCTCATTGTTCTATCTCGTAAATCTACAGGGAAGGAGTGCAGACTCCCTGTCCCTGTATTTTGGCGAGGATCCAGCTCGATGCCCCTTTGAGCAAGGTTAGAACTACATAGGATATAATTTTCTTGCTGTGTTATGAGTCATCTGGTGAGATTTCTGGAAAAGAAAAAAAATAGAGTCTTGTAGCTGTTTGGTGCAACACTTGGTAGCTATTTCAGTATGGGTTATCTATACACTATTTTTTAGTAGTTTAAGCGTTTAATGTGAAGACTATGTGATGCACAGTGTATGTCGCTTTCCTATGATCCGTTGTCAGGTTGATGCCACCCTTCTTTAGGTCTTTTGTAGCATCTGTTTAGTGCATATTGCCATTGGCTAGATTTTTCGAATTGCATTTGTCCTGGGGATCTTGTTTAGTTCATGTATCATTTAGATCAAGATTTGTATGTTCAACCAATGTGAAAATTGCTTCAACAGATTTCTCCTAGTGTAGCAACTTCTTGACCAGGCATATCTATTAATAACATTTTGATCTATGTGATAAATTTTGACGGTCTTCATATCTTTTAGTGTGAGTGATGCATATGTTTACTTTCTGGATGCAGTGACACAGATTTTGGTGGTCTTCACCAAGATGTTTAAAAAATCACGCGATGAGAATGAACAACAAGCTGATGCTGAAAGGAAGAAATTGGAAAAGGAAGCCTTGAAGGAACAAGCAGCCGCTAGTTCTTCTGGAAAGAAAGAAGTTGATGCTGATCGAATAAAACTAAACTTTCGAAATCAGTTACATGCTGTATGATCAGTTCAAGTTGACCAAGCTTACTATACTCCATAAGCCGAGAGAGTGTATACGGAGAACAGTTCATAATCGGGTAAAAAAGATTTACATTCTTGATGATAGCAGCCTTGGAGGGCTTTGCTCAAACAAGTTGATGCCAGTGTACTTCAGTGTTAAGTTTTATAGTTAGTTATATATGTACATAATTACCATAGTTTTATTTCTTGCCATGTAGAATCGCGCGGTACTGCCATGATTACTCCAATTTTGTATCCAGAGGTAAAAAATCGGTAGATCTCAAAATTCGAGAGGTTTCCAAGTTGTACATATTGAAGTTCCATATCTGTGTATATGTATTTAAAGGTGATTTATTTTTACCATAAGCTGTATTTCATAGCAATGGAAGTTCAAAAAAATGATGATGATGGAAAAAGGATCATTTCATAATATTTATTGATAGAACAAAGAACAAACTAAATGAAAACTTTCCTCCTTCGCTTCGTCATATCTCTTAGATCATTTAAATTATTGGTAGATTTCAGATGATGAATTCAAACACTTCTAATTTCAAATTTGCCTTTATCCACACAGATATCTTATTAATGAAGTGGAAAAAAGTATGTAATGAAGTGACATCTATAACGGTTGGACCATTTCAACGTTACGAGTCTCTGAAGTTACAATTTCACATGCTGTCATGATTGCTTTGCATATTTTTACAAGAAAATTCTAAACATAAAGGAAAAAAAAGAAGAAGCAAAGATAGTTCTATCAGTTTGTTATTTGAACTTTTAAGATAACTCAGCACTTCTTCCATGCATGATGGTCATGAATGAGAATAGTAGTATAACGTACTGAATGAAAGATGAGGTTACTTTACATAATAAACAGGCAATCGAAGTAAGTATTATATAAACTTAAACTAATTTCCATTTTGGGTTGTTGTTGCACTTTGCAAAAACTGAGTTTGTATCTTGTTGAGTAGGACATGTTTCATGCTGATTCGATCTTGAGGCAATTCAGCTGTGCAATGTAAGGCTAATTCCATTAGCAACTTAAAGCAAGTCTCTTTGGAAGAAAACTGCTCATCTTCTCTTGAAAACAGATTAGCATCTCCAATATCTACCACATTATCAGGGAATGCTTCAAACACCCATCTCTTCAAGGTGAGTTCTTCAACGAAGAGATCGTCCGTGGGTTTCTTTCTTGTAAAGGTCTCCATTAACAAGATACCACAGCTGTAAACATCTCCCATGGTTGACACTAATCCTTTCGATCCATATTCCGCAACTAGCTTCCGCATGACAACTGATCATTTCGATCCTAAATATTTTTCGGAGGAACATACATATTTCTTCCATAACCAAAGCGAATGATGAGCATATTCGACAATAATGATGGATTTTGCTAATAATTAAGTTCAAATTGATTTTGAAGAGTAGAAATTCCACCTAACACACATCACCGTTTGAGCCAATTACTTTGATAACAATTAGAAAAATGAAAATCAGTTAATGTGTATGCTTTAAGAAATGGTTTGATTTGTAAGGTGATGTTCTCAAAAGAATTACAGTGGAGAATTATTTGTGTTCATGAAATACATTCATTGTTGGTAATTTTTATTCCAGACAGTTGCCATTAAAGCTTTAAACGTGACGAGAAATACCAAGATGAAAGGAGAACGGGTTAGAGAGAATGGCTATAATAATTAATTTAAATGTAAATTAATTCCATATTGTCCAATTGAAAATTGACATTTGTACATATTAGTTAGTCTTTAACTCATTTTACGCCTATGACGCGCTCCCATGAAAGTGCAAGCACATTCACTGCCACATCATCATTGAAGGGACCCCACAAAGATAAAGTGTGTAGTTAGAAATATATACATTTTCCTAAAAAAATATTTGATAAGAAAATGCTTGGTTGTTCTTATGTGTAAATATTTTGGCTGTTTGTTTGGAAACACATGATTTCTTAAATACTATGAATATATCATTAGTTCACGATACATATTATCTTACATAAATTGAATTGCCTTGCATAATAATTCAGCTAGCTCATAATATTATAAGTAATTGAATCTCTTGATTGTTGTTATGTCATTGCTTGCACTAATTCAAATTTAGCTCAGATTAGACATATGTGATCACATACGGTATGAGAGAAGTAACCAACTTCCCTGGGGTATGAGTGACATAGTTACCGGGGCTAGCTATCCCATACTCGTAGGTGTTCCATTATAAGATTCAGATTCAGAAAGAAAAAAATATGGTTAACCTCCTTGAGTATAAATTAAAAGCCAACAAGGCAGGAAAAATGATACATCCATCCTCACACTTGGTGCCATGGTTTATTTAAATTTATGTGTTCGGGAGAATTGTCCAATATCCCCGAGTGTAAAAATTGCCATGGTCGCGAAATGAGCCAGCCATCCTCACACTCACAGGCGTTGAGCGTGTGGGTGACAAAGCTAGTGGTTAGATTTCGGACTTCTCGTGGATTCAGTAGATAGCATCAATTGATTCCTTCCAGCTGTAGTTGACTATAGACTTTGAGTTATTTAGATATTTTTGTTACTCCAGGAGGATGTCCCGAATTATACTGCTCTTAGATTTAGTCCTTAGAGGGTCATGACTGTCATGATGGGTAGCTTTTAGATACTATTTTCTAAACTTTTGTTACAGTTTTCAGATACTTATGATATGTGATTATTCGTATTACGCTTGTTTTAATAAGCTTAGCATCATATTCTGTAGTTAGAACGTGGTTCGCTCGATGGACAGGTTGGTTAAGTGCCATAATGTCCTACCCCTGTTTCAAGGCGTAACAATTTATAGACTTATTGAGGATTTATTTTTACTAGAAGGTCTGAGGCAGCAATTTTCACTAATGCTTTTCCTTTTCCTTTTTCAGAAAAAGATACTAAATAATCAAATGAAATAATAGGGTACAAGTAAAGTAGAGTGAAGAGTAAATTATTCTATACTGTAAGAAGAAGGAAACCTATATGCTTTTGTTGTTCTTTCTCCTCGTTGCTAGACTCGGGACTAAGGCATTAATCCGCAAAAGCTAGTGGGCATTTTATGTAAGGGTTGCTCTAGGAGTAGATTTTGGGTTTAGATTCAAAATCTTGATTCAAAAGGTTCAATATGAGTGCGATTATATATATAATTTTTTTTTTGTGTGTATATAGATGAGACTCCTCTTCATTTCCTATTGTACTCATTTCCCCAAGTTCTTACTTGATGGAGTCACATGGCATAATTGAGAATTAAAAGTTGAAATTTAATTAAGCAAAGCAAGGCTCTAACCATAGTTAATTCCTTCCATATAGAGAATTTCCTTATCAATTTCTTAAGTTTCCAATAATTCTTTTTTTTTTCTTCCAGTTTTCTGAACTTTGGTTACCCTTGCTTTTAACCTCTACTACCTATACAAGGAGAAGGGCAAGGCTAAGTCCACGAATTGGGTTTATATAAGACTTCAAAAGTCGAGACTATATGTGTCGACCTTTTCACTTAAATTTGGAATACTTCTTAAATTTGGAATACTTCTTTGTGATGTACATAATTTTAAGGTCAAACAGATTCTTTTTTATTTTTATCCGGCAATAGTATTTTGTAGAGTTTTAAACATTTTTTTTTATCATTTGTTAATTAAATCTCAACCTTTAATTCTTGACTATGCTATGTGGTTCTCAGAAACTTGGGGAAATGAAAAAAATAAGAAATGAAGAGCAACTCCATCCTATACATAGTTCAAAACAATAAGTTCAGTTGATCAAGCCACAAAATTCGAGGTATATTTATAACGATCCGACTGGTCGTTTTGAGTATTAACTTTCCTTTCCATGTTCCGAGACTTTTTGTAGCTCTATTTGATGACTTATGAGTTGTGTGTGTGGTCCGCGTCGATTTTCAAAAAATATAAATGTGAATTTTTAAAGAAAATTTGATTTTTGAGTTTGAAAATGACTAGAGTAGACCACGATCAAGATTTTTAGTAAACAACCTCGGATCGGTATTTTGACGATTCCGGTAGGTTCCTATGATCATTTTTGACTTGTACATATGTTTGGTTGGAGTCCCAGGAGACCCCAGGCCATTTCGGCGCATTATGTGAAAAGTTGGCAAATTGAGTTTTAAGTTGAAATCCTTGGGTTTTGATGATCGATTCTTGTTGTTTGATGTATTTGATGATTTGAGGTAGCAAGCGAGTTTGTATGATGTTATTACACTTATGTGCATGTTTGGATTGAAGCTCGATGAGCTCGGCTGAGTTTTGAATGTGTTTTGGAAGGAAATGAACTGCCGAATCGAAATCCTGCATCTAGGTTGCAGGTCTCGCAAATGCAAAGACTTGCTCGCAAATGCGAAGCCAGGCTCGCATTTGTGGCTCGCATTTGCGGAGTTGGGATGAGGACTGAGGACTTCGCATTTGCAAAGAAAACATCGCATTTACGACTAGTGGCGCATTGCATTTGCGGTTGTGAAAGATGGCTCGTATTTGCGACTCTGGGAAAATCTGGGTTGCTTTGCTTTTGCTACACCTGTACCTGCAATTGCAAACTGGTGGCCTTCGCAAATGCAAAGGGAATGTCTCATTTGCGACTACTGCACTGCTGGGACACTGATTGTATTTGCGATTAGTGGTTCGCTTTTGCGATGGTCGCAATTGCGACATCTGCAGCTGGGTAAAAGTGGAGAATTTCAGAACTTAGCTTATTTACACTATTTTTCAACTCTAAACTCCATAGGGGCGATTTTTGAAAAAGATTTTCTTCCCAAATTCATTGGTAAGCATCTTTAACTAGTTTTCAATTAATTTCAAACACTTTTCCATGAATTTTAATATCAAATCTACGAATTTCAAAATAGAAATTGGGGGTTTTAGGTAGAATTTAGAAATTTTGTAAAATTAAAATTTAGATCTCAAATTGAGGCCGGATTTCGAAACAAATCACATATTTGGGCTCGGGGATGAATGGGTAATTAGAATTTGGTCCGAATCTCAGATTTCGACCACGTAGGGCTAGGTTGACTTTTGGGATTTTGGCCAAGACATAAGATTTATTGATTGAGGATGTTTCCTTTAAGCAATATTTGACTTTACTAGATGATATTTGACTAGGTTTTCATTGTTTTAAGGGGTATTTCTATAGAAGATGGTATTGGATTGTGGAAATTATTCCGGAATGAGGTGAGTATCTTGCCTAGCTTTGTTGGGGGAATTTTTTCTACTAATTGATATTGTTTTCTCCATACGGAGGTGATGCACAAACAAGGTGACGTCCGTATATGATTGTACCTGGATTTTCATGCGGGGGGGGGGGGAATTATATGGTTCTTTATGCCTTTGTTGAACTTGATAATCCCTTAACCTATGCTTCATTTAATTCGATGACTAATAAACTCAATTAATTGTATTAGAAATCATGTTAGAATAGATGACATCTTAATAAGGATTTAATGTGCTGTTTTTGAGATCCATTGCATACTTAACTTGATCGTGATATCACGAACCTATATTCATACCTACTATTATCATGTTACTTGAGCTTCTTTATTCGTTATAAGAGATGGTGATTGGGACCTTAGGGCTATGTTTGTCCTGATGAGTATTTCCGTATGGTTGATAAGATGTTAGCACGATGAGTATTTCCGTGCGGTTTGAAATGAGATTAGTTTGTTGGTTATTACCATGTGAAAATAAAGGAAGTTGGAATTCTGTTATGGTTACTCGTTCATTAAACACTTAGATACCCTTTTCTTTGGTCTACTAATGTTTGTTGTTTTGTAGACATCTTCCGTTTAAGTTCCTTATGTAGTTACCTCTGTGTTTTCTATTTGGCCTGTTACTATTATAGCTATGTGTTTACCTTATTTGTTAGTGTTACACAGGCTTTTACTTGATTTACTTCTGCTACATGTCCTTTTTGAATTCTTATCTTTACTTGTTATTAGCCCATACCCGTTACATGCCTCTAATTGTCACGTGATTTACTTGTTAGATGCCTTAACCTGCTACATGTCTTCATTTACTACATGTTTTCACTTACTAATTGTCTTCACTTACTGTATGCTTTTACTTACCATATGCCTTCACATATTAAATTCCTTTACTTGTTATATGCTTGTACTAGCTACGCGATTTCGTATATTGAATGCCTCATTTGTTCCTTGTTCTACTTGACAAACATCTTTACTTGTTTCATATCCTACTCTCCTTTGCTTAACCGGATTATGTGACCTTTAGATTGGTTGCGTGTTATGCTTTGTGGAAGCCTTGTTATTTTATATGGTAGACTAGCTTTTGATATTGGCTCATCTTACCTTGTTTGAGTTGTATTACCTAGTTGAATACCACATGTTCGTTTTCTCAATGTTACATTGTGAAATTATTCCAAGTTCGGTTGATGTTGTGATTTCATATGTTATTACTGATATTGGGATCAGGTTGCACGCCACAATAATATTTATTGATATTGGGATCGGGTTGCATGCTGCAATAGTGTTTATTGATATTAGGATTGGGTTGCACGCGACAATACTATTTATTTATAGCGGGATCGGGTTGCACGTGTCAACAATGTTAATTGAGATTGGGATTGGATTGCACGTCGCAACGGTATTTATTTGCAATGTTTGGTTATGATCCTTGCATGTACTTCATGATTATTGGTTCAGTCGTAGAAATGGGCATGAGGTTATGACTTGTTGCCATGTCTGTTAACTGCTCCATAGCTCTCCAATTGATGCTCTTACCATTATTCGACATATCTTTTGCCTTGTTTCTCCAGCTTATTATCTGCACAACTACATGGTAAGTGAGTATCTTTAACTTAAAACCTCGTCACTACTTCACCAAGGTTAGTCAAGTTGATATTTACTGAGTACATGGGATTACTTGTGCTCATACTACACTTCTGCACCTTGTGTGCAAATCTTGGAGCTGCTAGCTATGGAAGACGAAGCCATGCATTGAAGACGTACCTGCGTTCTAGATTCAAGCTACCTCTTATTCATTGTAGTTTAGGATTTAAGTTTTGTTTATGTAAACTTCAAACAAATATTGTATTTATTCTTCCTATCAATTTTGTAAATCTAAATCATAGTGGCTCATGACTTGTACTACCAATCCTTGGGGTAGTTATATTGAATTGGGTTATAGTTTCTATTATATACATTGTTGAATTCTCAGTTTGGTTGTAATTTATGTTGTTTGGCTTACTTAGCAGGTTGGTTAGGTGCCATCACGACTAGGTGGATTTTGGATCCTGAAAATATTGGCTTTGAATTCCCAACGAGGTGTTAGTTGATGGGTTGTTCTGCTCTCAGAACTCCGGAAGGTGTTGCTAAATAATACAAAAAATTTAATTGACATCACTAGATTCGTATAATACAAAGTGTCATGAATGGAAAACGATTACAAGTGCATAAACTGATATAATGCAACTAAAATATTCCATAAGCGTTAAACTGGAGAGACCAAATCTATATATTATCAAAGGACAAAGTGTGGATTTGAGTATTAGCCCTTAATTCCGTATTTCGAGACCTCCGTTAGCTATGTTTGATATTTCTTGGTTTGTGTGCATGGTCCGTGTCACCTTTTGAAAAGCTTTTATGTGAAAATTTGAAGAAAATATGATTTTTGGTTTTAAAAATGACTTGAGTTAACCACGATCAACATTTTATGAAAATGACCTCGGATCGGTATTTAATAATTCCGGTAGGTCCGTATCGTGATTTTGGACTTGGGCAGATGCCCGAAATTGAAATTAGAGGTCCCTAGGTTGATTTGACTCATTTTGCCGAAAACTAGTATTTTGATAGTTTGGAAATTTTTTAAGTTTGACCATAAGTTGACTTCATAGCTAACAGGTTCATATTTTGATATTGAAACTTAAAATAGGTCCGTATTGCTATTTGAAACTTGTCTGCAAAATTTGGTGCGATTCAGAATTGATTTGACATGATTCGGATGCTTAGATATGATTCTAGTTGTTCTTGAGTTTACTTTGAAATTTCATTCATTTTGAGGTTCGATTTGTATAATTTAGATGTTATTTTGGTGATTTGATTGCGTGATCAAGTTCATATGATGTTATTACACTTGTGTGCATGTTTGGTTTGGAGTCCTAGGGGCTCGGGTGAGTGTCAGACGCGTTTTGGATGAGTTTGGATGGTTTGAAGTCAGCTGGTGTCCTTCCAACTCTGGTGTTCTGATGCAGATCTCGCATTTGCGAGGTTTGGCTCGCATTTTCGAGCCTCACTTTTGCGAACAAGAGTTCGCATTTGCGAGCAGGGCCTGAGATTGGGTAACCTCGTATTTGCGAGGAAATGGTTCGCAATTGCAAATATCTAAGGATCGCTTTTGCGATCACGTGGTCGCATTTGCGATGCCTGGCAAAATAGGAGTTCTTCGCAATTGCGAAGATATTGAATGTATTTGCAAAGGCTGGTTATTCACATTTATGATCAAATTTGTCGCATTTGCGACTTCTATTCCTCTAAGACAGGGTTCGCATTTGCGACCCTTTTATAGCATTTGCAGTGTTCGCAATTGCGAACAAGACTTTGCAATTGGGACATTTGCAGCTGGGCAAAGGAGGGAAAAATTGGGACTTAGCTTATTTCACACCATTTATCAACCCTAAACACTCTAGAGGCGATTTTTCAAGAGACTTTTCTTCCCAAATTCATTGGTAAATGACTTTAATCCCCTTCTTTTCAATTCCCCATTACTTTTCATGAGATTTTAACATCAAATTGAGGATTTCCATGGTAGAAATTGGGATTTGGGTAGAAATTGAAGATGTTTGTAAAATTGAGAGCCTCAAATTGAACAAATCACATAACCGGGCTTGGGGTGAATGGATAATCGGATTTTTGTCCTAACCTCGGGTTTGACCAAGCGGGTCCAGGGTTGACTTTTGTTGACTTTTTAAAAAATGATCAAAACTGAACCTCTTTCATTAATGAGTAGTTTCTAAAGCTTATTTTGAATCATTTGATCGATAAATTTCTAGATTATGTTGGTTTGGAGGCTCGTTCGAAAGGCAAGGCCGTAGAATTGGTTGATTGCTTTGATTCACTGAGTGAGGTAAGAGTTGGGTCTAACTTTGACTTGAGGGAATTAGGAATACTTGAACTATATGTTATGTGAATTATGTAGGAAATGACGTATAAGTGAGGTGACGAATGCATATACGTTGACTTGATATTTATTTCCATATTTTCGTTCATTTCATGATATATCTTGCTTCACGCTTAAATTGTTACATGCCTTTATTTGACTTCTACGCATTAATTGTTACATGCCTTTTTTTGACTTCTATGTTTTAATCGTTACATGTCATTTAGTCATTCCTTTGCCTTAATTTATCTATTCCTTTCATGACTCCATGCTTATTTGTTACTTGTTTCTACTTACTTTAATTGCATACTTTAATTGTCACATGCTTTAATTGTTTGTAATATTTGTTGCATTCTATAATGTAGCTTCATTTGCGTGAGTTATTTAGTTGTTATATACCGATAAATTGGTAAAGTTGAGATTTCGAGTTGTTAGAGTTTTTTTGATTATTATGTGATTCTTTATTACCTTGTACATTTACCCTCTTAATGGAGTAATTCTTGTAAATTTGGTTGTTGAATTGTTTATGTTGATTGAAATTGTTTGGGAAGTGTGATGACTCGATAGGTCACTTTGAGTTTTAGCCTTTATTTCTATGTTCCGAGTCCCCGAATAACTTTGTTTAGCCTTCCTCGATTTGCATGTGCAGTCCATGTCCTTTTCCAAAAATATTTTATGTGAGAAATTGAAGAAAATGTGAAGTTTAACCTTAAAATGAGTTGAGTTGATTATGGTCAACATTTTGCATAAACGGATCCGGATCAGTATTTTGACGTACCGGTGGGTCCGTATTATGATTTGGGACTTGGACGTATGCTAGAAATCAAATTCGGAACTCCCTAACTTGATTTAATGTGATTTATTGAAAACTAGTAATTTGAAGGTTTAAAGAATTTTTAAGTTTGACCGTAGGTTGGCATTGTTGCTATCGGGTTTGGATTTGGGTTCCAAAACTTGGTATAGGCTCATTTCACTATTTATAACTTGTTTGCAAAATTTGGTGCAACACAGAGTTGATTTGACGTGATTCGGATGTCCAATTGTAAATTTGAAAGTTCTTAAGTTTCTTTGAAAATTTCATTTATTTTGATGTCCAATTCATAATTCTAGGTATTATTTTGTTGTTTTGATCATGCGAGCAAGTTCATATGATGTTATTACACTTGTGTGCATGTTTAATTTGGAGCCGTATGGGCTCGGGTGAGTTTTCGATAGGCTACAGAATGATTTTGGGACTTAGGCATGTGCTGTTTTTTGCTGATATTTGGTGTCTGGTGTTTTGTGCTTCGCGATCGCGAAAGGGAAATTGGGACTGGGACGGAGTTACTCTTCGCAAATGCGAGGTACTGGTCACAAACGTGAAGCGGATGAGGGCTTACTCTTCGCGAATGTGAAGCTTTGTGGGGTTCTGGGGGAGTTGAGCAGTGACTCTACGCGAACACGGACATTGGCTCGCGAATGCGAAGGCGAGGGGGGAGGGTGCTAAGCCTTCACAAATGCGAAGAGTTGACTGCAATCGCGATGAACTTTGGCCAGTGCTCTTCGCGAACGTGTCATGTGCTTCGCGAACGAAGGACTCCTGACGCCTAGTCTTTAAGACTTCTAAAAATCGGGATTTAACCCATTTTTTCACCATTTCCAAGTTTGAGCTCGGCCTAGAGGTGATTGTTCTTGACGATCCAGCCAGTCGTCTCATGAGTTACCGCTCCGTTTCCCCCATTTCTACTTATTATTGCTTTGTTTATCGGTATTATGTGTTATCGGGTTGGTTGGCTCGGGTTCGGAAAGGTTTTGGTAAGGTTTGAGACACTTAGTCTCTTTTGAGAGAGCTTAAGTTGAAAAAGTCAACTGGATATTGACTTATGTGAATTAGGGATCGGATGTGAATTCCGATGGTTCAGATAGCTTCGGGAGGTGATTTGGGACTTAGGAGCATGATTGAAATGGGTTTTGGAAGTCCGGAGTAGATTTAGGCTTAAATTGGCGAAGTTGGAATTTTGGCATTTTCCGGTTGCTAGGCGAGATTTTGATGTAGGGATCAGAATGGAATTCCGGGAGTTGCAGTAGGTCCGTTGTGTCATTTGGGATGTGTGTGCAAATTTCAGGTCATTCGGACGTGGTTTGATAAACTTTTTGATCAAAAGCGGAATTCGGAAGATTTTGGAACCTTAGGCTTGAATCCTAGGTGTTTTGGTTGATTCGATGTGGTTTGAGGTGTTTGGAAGATTGGTATAGGTTTGGATAGTGGTATATGTCTTGTTGGTGCTTTTGGTTGAGGTCCCGGAGGCCTCGGGGTAATTTCGGATGATTGGCGGAAGATTTTTAGTTGGGTTTGCCAGCTGAAGATTTCCTACTACTGTCATAACCGCACCTGCAGCTAGGGGACCACAGGAGCGGGCTCGCAGGAGCGGGGATGGAGCCGCAGATGCGGCCAATAGGGAGATCAAGTGGAGCCGCAGAAGCAGACATATGAGCGCGCATCTGCGATGGCGCAGGTGCGAGAGAGTGACCGCAGGTACGGTCCGGAGGATTTAAGTCATTTTCGCAGGTGCGTACCTGGGACCGCAGGTGCGACCATTTCACCGCAGGTGCGGTTTTGCTGGGCCAGAAAGTATACATACCCTCCTTCGTGATTTTTGAGATGTTCTTCACCATTTTCATTCGGGTTTGAGCTTGGGGGAGCTATTTTGAAGAGGGATTCAATGGATAACGCTTGGAGGTAAGATTTTTGAACCTAATAATCGATCCTATGGCATTATTTCACTCATTTGGCTTGAAATTAATGGAAATTAAGGGTTAACAATTGGGAATTAGGGGTCAGTGTTGGAGATCTTTGAGTGAGGGTTTAAGGGGTCATTTGTGGTTGGATTTTGGGACTTTTGATATGAATGAACTCGTGGAGTGATAAGGATTCCGTTGATTTTAATTTTGTCGGATTCCGAGACGTGGGCCTGGGGGTCGGGTTTTGGTTAATTTCGGGATTTAAGTTGTAATTTGACTATTTTTGCATGGGCTTCGTTCCCTTAGCATATTTTGACGTCATGATTCTGATTTTGGATAGATTCGACGTGAGTTGAGGCCGATTCGAGAGGCAAAGGCATCGCGGGCTAGAGTTTGGACCGGATAGAGGGTGAGTAATGATTGTAAATGTTGTCTTGAGGGTATGAAACCTCGAATTTTACATCGTTCTGCTATTTTGAGGTGACGCACACGCTAGATGACGAGTGTGGGGTCGTGCACCATTGGGAATTGTGACTTAGTCCGTCCCGTATGATTGTTTTACCGCATATTTGATTAAAAACTATTTGCTATCATCATGTTTGGGCTGAATGCCATATTTAGGCCTCGTGCCAACTATTTTGGACCCTTAGGGGATTTTTACGACTATTCCTCACTATTTTGACTTTATACTTGTACTCAGTCATGCTATATCCTACTATTTTCATAACTCAGCCATGTTTACTCTATTTTGACATCTTAAATGATATTTTGAGCTGAGAATCATATTTTACTGTTCCCGAGTGGCTTTAGAGATTTCTGACTGAGTAGGGCCGAGGGCCTGTGTTGTGAGGTTACTATGGGGTCGGGCTGCGCGCCGCAGTAGTATCATATTGATTCTTGATTATGAGGTCGAGGGCCTGAGTTGTATGCCACAAGGTGGCTTGATATGAGGTCGAGAGCCTATTTGATTATGCCACGAGATGGCTTGATATTGCGCTTGGGCTATAAGGGGCCCCTCCCGGAGTCTGTACACCCCCAATGAGCGCGGGTACCCAGTGTGATATGTGATATAGCCTGAGGGGCTGATGTTTTTCCATGTTATTGCCCGATGGGCTGCTACGAGTGATTGTGAGATAGCCCGAGGGGCTAGTTCTGTTGGTATTTTTCCCGAGGGGCCGATTTATGTTTCTATCTGTTCTCACTGCTTTTCATTCACTCGTTTAAACTGCTAAAAGATGTTTTAAAGAGGTTTTCACTGAATGAAGGTGTTTTTATGAGCTTTCACTATTTTATTGCATTGTATTGGACTGCCTCGTTGTAGCATTTTGCTGTGTCTTACGTGTTTTCTTATCACTCAGCTTTTTTTACTTTTATTACTCACTGAGTTGGTGTACTCACATTACTCCATGCACCCTGTGTGTAGATTCAGGAGCTTCGGGTCCCGCTAACGAGTGCTGATTACTTCTAGCAGGCGGTTCGGAGTTCACTAGATAGCTGCTCGGTGTTCGCAGCCTAGTGCTTCTCCCTCTTATCTTACTTTCCTTATACTAAATCTGTAATAGACTGTGTAGTCCTTTTTTATACTCTAAGTCGGATGTTTAGATACTCGGTGACACCCCAATGTCAGGCTGTGTTTATTTCCGCACTTGTTCTATTTCACTATATTTTGGGGTTTATCACTTATTAATGGCTAAATTATGAATTATTATAACTAATAATTGGTTTGGGGGTATGTGTCGGCTGGCCTTGTCTTGACGAGAGGTTTCATCACGATGGGGTCCGGATTTAGGGTCATGATAAGTTGGTATCAGAGCCTAGGTTACATAGGTCTCACGAGTCATGAGCAGGTTTAGTAGAGTCTCGCGGATCAGTGCAGAGATGTCTGTATTTATCCTCGGGAGGCTGCAGAACCTTTAGGAAAACTTCATATTCTTGAAATTCTTTTCGTGCGAATCTGTTGATCCTAGTACTAAATTTCTGTTATTTTATTCTCTCACAGATGGTGAGGACACGAGCGACCGGTTAGGATGAACGACCACCAGTACCATCAGTTGTGGCCACTAGAGGCCGAGGACGAGGTCGAGGCCGTGGTAGGGGCAGGGGTGTAGCCCGCACAGCAGTTAGGAAGCACCTATAGATCCACCAGCCGCCCAGTTCATGATCAGGTTCCAGTTGTGGATGCTCCAGCAGCACCAGCTCAGGCACCAGCTGTGCCCATTGTGATTCCGGGTGTTCAGGAGGCCCTGGCTCAGATTCTATTAGTATGCACTGACCTAGCTCAGGTGGTCTCAGTTACTACAGCCGCAACTACCTCTCAGGCCGGGGGAGGCACTCAGACTCCCGCCGCTCGCACACCTGAGCAGGTCGTGCTGGGACTTCAGACACCGGGGGCACCTCCAGCCCAGCCGGTTACAGCTGTTCAGGACTATGTGGCTCCTGTTATGCTAGAGGATGAGCACCGTAGATTAGAGAGGTTTGGTAGACTTCAGTCTCCGAGTTTCAGTGGTGCAGAGGGAGAGGATGCCCAGGGTTTCTTGGACAAGTGTTAGAGGATTATTCGTACAACTGGTATTATGGAGACTAGCAAGGTCGCTTTCACTACCTTTTAGTTTTCTGGAGCTGCCTTCACTTGGTGGGAGGCTTATGAGAGGCGTAGTCTTGTTGGTGCAGCACCCCTTACCTGGCAGCAGTTTTCCATTTTATTTTTGGAGAAGTATGTGCCACAGTCTCGTAGAGAGGAGCTGCGCAGGTAGTTTGAGTGGTTACGTCAGGGAGATTTGACTGTGACACAGTATGAGATGAGGTTCTTAGAGTTAGCTTGTCATGCTGTTTGGTTGGTTCCGACAAATAGAGAGAGGATCAGGAGGTTCGTTGTTGGCCTCACATATCAGCTTTGCATTTTCATGACCAGAGAGAGGGTGTCTGGTGCTACTTTTGAGGAGGTTGTTGACATTACTCGCGAGATTGAGTCAGTTCGTCGCTAGGAGCGAGATGAGAGCGAGGCCAAGGGGCCTTGGGGATCTGGTAGTTATTGTGGTGCTCCTTCGAGGGGTCAGTTTCATCACGGCAGAGGCCGTCCATTCAGACATGCTCAGTTAGCTTGCCCAGGTTATCGTGGGGCATCGTCGGGTCATGGTTCTCACAGTTCTCATCAGGGACATTCATCACTCAATGACCTTCTAGCCTAGAGTTCGCCTCATGCTCCATCAGTTCAGGGCTCTTTTATGCCAGGTGCATCTGTTAGTCATTCCGGTGCTAGGGGTTCCCTTTAGTCTCCGTCTCCAGCACCAGGGAGTTGTTATAAGTGTGGAGAGTTGGGCCATATGTGGAGGCAGTGTCCTCGTCTTCTTGGAGGTTCATCCCAGTAGAGGAGTCAACCATCGACTTCAGCTCCAGTTACTTCACCAGCACTCACCCAGCCAGCTAGGGGCTGCCCCAAAGGGGGAGGTCGATCAGGTGGTGGTCAGGCTCGTTTCTATGTACCCCAGCTAGACCCGATGTTATTGCTTTAGAAGCTGTGATTACAGGTATTGTTTCAGGATGCCATAGAGATGCCTCTGTGTTATTTGATCCCGGTTTCACTTTTTCTTATGTGTCATCATATTTTGCTTATTATTTGGATACGCCCCGTGAGTCTCTTATTCCATCTGTTCGTGTATCTACTCCGGTGGGTGATACTATTATTGTGGACCGTGTGTACCGATCATGTGTGGTGACTATTGGGGGTCTGGAGACTTGAGTGGACCTATTATTACTTTGCATGGTGAATTTTGATGTGATATTAGGCATGGATTGGCTATCTCCGTGTCGTGCTATTTTGGACTGTCATGCTAAAACAGTGACGTTGGCTAAGTCGGGTGTGCCACAGATTGAGTGGCGAGGTTTGACTGATTTTGTCCCCAGTAGAGTGATTTCGTTCTTGAAGGCCCAGCGTATGGTTGGTAAAGGTTGTCTTTCATACTTAGCCTTTGTGAGGGATGTCGGTGCAGAGACTCCTAGTATTGATTCTATTCCTGTTATGAGGGATTTTTTCGATGTGTTTCCTACAAACCTGCCGGGCATGCCACCGGACAGGGATATTGATTTTGGTATTGATCTAGTGCCGGTCACTCATCCCATTTCTATTCCACCGTATCGTATGGCACCAGCGGAGTTGAAGAAGTTAAAGGAGCAGCTTCAGGAACTCCTTGATAAAGGGTTTATTCGGCCTAGTGTGTCGCCTTGGGGTGCGCCCATTCTATTTGTGAAGAAGAAGGATGGCACGATGAGGATGTGCATTGATTATAGGCAGTTGAATAAAATAACAATCAAGAACAAGTATCCTTTGCCTCGTATCGATGATTTGTTTGACCAGCTTTAGGGAGCGAGAGTCTTCTCCAAGATTGATCTCCGTTCAGGTTATCACCAGTTGAAGATCAAGAACTCGGATATTCTTAAGGCAGCCTTCATGACCAGATATGGTCATTATGAGTTCCTTGTTATGTCTTTTGGGATGACCGATTCCCCGACAACGTTCATGCATTTGATGAACAACGTGTTTCAGCCTTATCTCAACTCGTTCATTATTGTTTGCATGATGATATTCTAGTGTACTCGCGTAGTCAGGAGGAGCACACAGAGCATTTGAGAGTTATGTTGTAGAGGTTAAGGGAGGAGAAGCTTTATGCAAAGTTCTCCAAATGTGAGTTCTGACTCAGTTCAGTGGCTTTCTTGGGGCACGTGGTGTCCAACAAGGGTATTCAGGTTGATCCGAAGAAGATAGAGGTGGTTCAGAGTTGGCCCAGACCGTCCTCAGCTATAGAAATTCACAGCTTTCTTAGATTGGTGGGTTATTACCGCTGGTTTGTTCAAGGATTTTAATCTATAGCATCACCCTTTACCAAGTTGAATCAAAAGGGTACTCCATTCAGGTGGTCAGATGAGTCTGAGGAGAGCTTTCAGAAGCTCAAGACAGCCTTGACCACGACTCCAATATTAGTTTTTCCATCAGCTTCAGGTTCATAAATAATGTATTATGATACTTCGAGAGTTGGTATTGGGTGTGTGTTGATGAAGGATGGTAGAGTTATTGCTTATGCTTCTCGTCAGTTGAAGCCCCATGAGAAGAACTACCCTGTTCATGATTTGGAGTTGGCTGCCATTGTTCACGCATTGAAGATTTAGAGGCATTATTTGTATGATGTGTCTTGTGAGGTGTTTACTGACCATCGTAGTCTCCAGTAGTTGTTCAAGCAGAAGGATCTCAATTTGAGGCAGCGAAGATGGTTAGAGCTGCTAAAGAATTATGATATTACTATCTTTTACCATCCGGGGAAGGCCAATATAGTGGCCGATACTTTGAGCCGGAAGGCGGTGAGTGTGGGGAGTTTGGCATATATTCCAGTTGGGGAGGGACCTCTTGCAGTTGATATTCAGGCCTTGGCCAATCGGTTCATGAGGTTGGATATTTCGGAGCCTAGTCGGGTATTGGCTTGTGTGATTTCTCGGTCTTCCTTATTTGATCGCATCAGAGAGCGCCAATATGATGATCCTCATTTGCTTGTCCTTAAGGACAGAGTTTAGCACGATGATTCTAGAGATATGACTATTGGTGATGATGGGGTGTTGAGGATGCAGGGCCTGATATGTGTGTCTAATGTGGACGGGCTTCAAGAGTTAATTTTGGAGGAGGCCCATAGCTCGCGATATTCCATTCATCTGGGTGCCGCGAAGATGTATCAGGATCTGAGATAGCATTATTGGTGGAGGAGAATGAATAAGGACATTGTGGGATTTGTAGCTCGATGTCTCAATTGTCAGCAGGTAAAATATGAACATCAGAGACCGGATGGCTTGCTTCAGCAGATAGATATTCCAGAATGGAAGTGGGAGAGGATCACTATGGATTTTGTAGGTGGACTCCAGCGGACTTTGAACAAATTCGATGCTATTTGGGTGATTGTGGATCGGCTGACCAAGTCTGCGCACTTCATTCCTGTGTGTACTACCTATTCTTTAGAGCGGTTGGTAGGGATCTATATTCGGGAGATTGTTCGTTTGCATGGTGTTCCGGTTTCCATCATTTCAGATAGAGGTACTCAGTTTACATCGCAGTTTTGGAGAGCGGTGCAGAGAGAGTTGGGTACTGAGGTTGAGTTGAGCATAGCCTTTCACCATCAGACGGACGGGTAGTCCGAGCGCACCATTCAGATATTGGAGGACATGTTGCGCGCTTGTATCATTGATTTCGGAGGGTCATGGGATCAGTTTCTACCGCTCACAGAGTTTGCTTATAACAACAGTTACCAGTCGAGTATTCAGATGGCTCCATATGAGGCCTTGTATGTGAGACGGAGTAGATCTCTAGTTGGTTGGTTTGAGCCGGGTGAGGCTAGGCTATTGGGTACAAACTTGGTGCGGGATGCTTTAGACAAGGTGAAGGTGATTCAGGAGAGGCTTCGTATAGCGCAGTCGAGACAAAAGAGTTATGCTGACATGAAGGTTCGGGATATGTTCTACATGGTTGGTGAGAAGGTTCTGTTTATGGATTTCCAACGGGACGGGCCGACCCATCCCATCTCGCGTCCCGTCCCGATCCCGCCCCGTCCTGTCCCTTACCGCTTCAAGTTAAATGGGATGTGCCAATGTTAAACGCGACAAGGGATGGGACGGGATGACCATTTTGTCCCATTTGTCCCGTCTCATTTTGTCCCGTTTCTTCCTATCCCGTCCCGCGTCCCGCCAGATTTTTTATTTTTTTAAAAATCTAGCCATTGGACAACGACTTAAATTGCAAAAATAGCCGTTGCCAACAGCTATAAACGGTCAAAACAGCCCCTACCCCCCTCCCCGAAACACCCCTACCCCCTCAAACTTTTAATATAACCCCTAAGTTTATTAAATTACACTTTGGCCCTATTTTCTACTATAAATACCCCCCATTCTTCTTCATTTTTTCCCACAAAAAATCAATCTTCTCTATCAAATCTCTTACATTCTAATATTCTATCTATATTACTCTCTCAATTTTGTTACTATCAACTATCAAGTACAACTATCAAGTATCAAGTGATAACTTTCAAGTTTCAAGTATTTGGACAAATATTTTGGAGCAACTTTCAAGCTTCAAATTAATTCGTCAAGTATTTGGAGCAATATTTTGGGTAATTTCTTCAAGTTTCAATATTTAATCACGGTCCACTCGTTCCATCTCCTAATTTTGATATATAATTTTTGCGT
Organism: Nicotiana sylvestris; assembly: GCF_000393655.2. NCBI lineage: Eukaryota > Viridiplantae > Streptophyta > Magnoliopsida > Solanales > Solanaceae > Nicotiana > Nicotiana sylvestris. The sequence continues at coordinate 111,744,018 of NC_091064.1, forward strand.
ATCATTTTAGTGCTTAATTTTTGTGTTTACTTTATGTGTTCTATTTTCATATTTCATTTGTGTTTTTAATTTTTGTGTTAGCTTTTTTAATTTAATTTCATATTTTAATTATGGTACCTAAAAATATATTTGGCATTTTTAAAAAAAGTAGTAAAAAAATAGTAAAGGTGAAAGTAGTAGTAATCCTAATCCTAGTCGTAATCCTAACACTTCTCCTAGACCTAGAATTAGAAAACATATAGATAAAATGACTCATGTTGATGAAACTTCATTTTCCCAACACCCCCCCCCCGCATTTTATGATGTTCATGTCGAAGAACAACTAGATCATGAAACTTTACAAATACAATTTGGCAATGATATTTTTTTAGAGGACGAAGAAAATGAGGATGAAGAAAATGAGGAAGAAGAATTAGATGAAACACCCACTAGTCCCGCAACACAAGCTCCAACTCAGAGTCAATCTCAGTCTGGAGCTTTACCCCTGTACCCCTGTAAGGGGTAAGCCTAAGGCTGAACGTCCCAAAATATCACTTGTATGGAAAATTTTTAAACATGATAAAGTCAATTATCATGCTATATGTGAAAAATGTAAGCAACAATTTGCACACACAACAAGTGGTAAGACGGAGGGTTTAACTAGACACTTAAGAAGGGATCACAAATCTTTATGGATACAAGCTAACATAGAAGCCGGAAAAATTATAGATCGTACCATCAGTATTGGCACTCCTAGTGGATCTGGTTCTAATCAAATTCAACAATAACTTGACCCTGCTTCTGGTCATGTTTTACGCCCCTATAATAAAGATAGAGATCGTGAGAACTTAGCAAAAATGGTGGCTGTCTGTGGCTTACCTTTTACTTTTCCTTCTCACCATGCTTTTGTGCATTATATACAAGAAACTTATAACCCTACTTTTCAATGTTTTCCTAAGACCACAGTTAGAAATGATGTTTTTAAATTTCAAACCGAATATCTTCAGTATATTCGTTGTGTATTTTTTCCACTTAGATTGTAAAGTGTCTCTCACATTTGATATAGGTCGTAGTCCTAATGGTTGTGATTATTTAACTGTTACATGTCATTGGGTTGATCATCACTGGAACATGCAAAAACGTATTATTGGTTATAAATTTATTGATTCAAAACACACTAGAGCATATATTGCAATTACTGTTCTACAAATACTTGATTTTTATGGACTCATTGATAACGTTTTAAATATCACCTTAGATAATGCTTCTGCTAACACAACCGCAACAAATAGCTTAAAATCTAGACTTTGTCCAATTAATCTAGTAATTTTTTATGTTAGATGTGCATGCCATATTTTTAACTTGGTTGTGAAAGATGGTCTTAATTTATTTTCTGATGCTTGTAGTAAAATACAACATGCTTGTGGCTATATTTTTCGTGCTCATAAACAAAGTAGAATTTGTGAATTTGCTCAACAATGTGCTAGTGCTAACCTTCTATTTAGAAAGTTCCAAAAGATGTTTGTACTAGGTGGAATTCTACTTATGAAATGCTTAAGTTTCTTATGATTATCAAGTGCCTATCCAAAAGGTATTTAATATGCATAATGGTATCCCCGCTGATCAAATTGTTGATTCTGATTGAGATGAGATCAAAGAGCTTATTAAAATTTTAGAAATTTTTTATTATGCTACAAAATAATTTTTTGGTATATATTATCCTACTGTTACACAAATATTATGGTATATTTGTGGAATTTTTGTTGTATTTGGTAAGTATAAAACAAATCCAACTTATGCACCAGTCATTAATGAAATGATTTCAAAATTTAAAAAGTATTTTTTCCCTATTCCAGAAGTTTATTTAATTTCTACTCTACTTAACCCATCTTTAAAACTAAGAGGTGCAAAAGGACTTGTTCGTAAAATTTATGAGAATTTAGCAATTCAAGAAAATAAACAACCATCTCTCAAAGACTGCCAAGCTAGCATATATTCTTTGCTAGATCAATGTTTGATAAATATAAATCTATGGATACAACAGGTTGTGAAACTGCTCCTTCTACTTCTAAGTCTAGAGCAGAAGTTTTATGGGAAGATATGGATGATATAATAGGTTTTGATTCCTCTATTGATGATGAACTTGATTCTTATCTTAATCAAGGATTGGAAAGTATTAAAGACGAAGAAGGCAAAGAACAACTTTTGTCATGGTGGAGGGAGCATGGCCAGGCTTTTCCAACACTTTCAATAATGGCCCGAGATATCCCGTTTATTCAAGCATCTTCAGTAGCATCAGAGAGTGCTTTTAGCGTGGCAAGATTTCAAATTGGAGATCATAGACATGCATTAGCGGAGGACAGTCTAGAGATTTCCGTATTATTCAGAGATTGGATTAATTCAGAAAGAAGAAATCGTGATTTTGAAAAATTAACTAATAGGAAAGAAGAAGAAGAATATAATGAGATACTTACAACTGGGAGCGATGACGGCACGAAGTTCATGGAACATCAATCAACATTGCCAATTCCAACAGAATGTTCGAGAGATATTATTGATAAGTTGCAAAGAAGCTATATAGGAGCTTACAAATATTAGTATGATAATTTATAATTGGCTACTAAGAGGCCTAGTTCAAACAGAATCCTTCCTAGAAGGTGGTTGCGTAGATTAGGTGCTCTTCAAAATAATTATATTTGTATTTGGGATTTGAAAGTTCTATTAATAAAATAAAAGACTCTAAGCGTTGAATTTTTTTTTATGAATTGTCTTAGTTACTTAATAGTTAATACTTTAAAATTATATTAAATAAATTATAACTCTATTATAAATTTATAATTACCAAAATGTTTCATTACAAGTCTTTTGTTTTAATATTTTATAATTCTTTACTTAGTTTTCTAATTTTTGTTTTAACATAATAACATTTAAGTTTATTAAATAACTAAATAAGTCAAAAATCTAGCCGTTGAAAACTTTAAAAACATAGTAATTTTAAAAAAACTAGACATTTTTTTATAAAAAAAATACACTTAAGGCCCACGAACCCGTCCCATCCCGTTCCGTCCCGTCACATCCCATTCCGTCCCGTCCCATCCCGTTTTTTAGCGGGACGGGATGGGACGACCGTTTCGTCCAGTTTGTGCCGTCCCATTTCATCCCATCCCACCACCGTCCTGCTTAAATGTCGTCCCGTCCCATCCTGTTAATTTCGTCCCGTCCCGTCCCATTCCGTCCCGTTGGACAACCATAGTTCTGTGGAAAGTTTCACCCATGAAGGGTTTTATGAGATTTGGGAAGAAAGGTAAATTGAGTCCTTGGTTCATTGGGTCTTTTGAGGTGCTTCGGAGGATTGGGGAGGTGGCTTATGAGCTTGCTTTGCCACCCAGTTTATTGAGTGTACATCCGGTATTTCATGTTTCTATGCTCCGGAAGTATATTGGCGACCCGTCTCATGTTTTGGATTTCAGCACGGTTCAGTTGGATGATGATTTGACTTATGATATGGAGCCAGTGGCTATTTTGGAGCGTCAGGTTCGAAAGTTGAGGTCAAAGGATATAGCTTCAGTGAAAGTGCAGTGGAGAGGTCGTCCCATTGAGGAGGCTACCTGGGAGACCGAGCATGAGATGCGAAGTAGATATCCTCACCTATTTGAGGCTTCAGGTATGTTTCTTGACTCGTTCGAGGACGAACGTTTGTTTAAGAGGGGGAGGATGTGACGACCCGGCCAGTCGTCATGAGTTACCGCTCCGTTTCCCCCATTTCTGCTTCTTATGGCTTTGTTTATCGGTATTATGTGTTATCAGGTTGGTTGGCTCGGGTTCGGAAAGGTTTTGGTAAGATTTGAGACACTTAGTCTCTTTTGAGGGAGCTTAAGTTGGAAAAGTCAACTAGATGTTGAATTATATGAATTAGGGCTCGGATGTAAATTTCGATGGTTCGAATAGCTTTGGGAGGTGATTTGGGACTTAGGAGCGTGATCGGAATGAGTTTTGGATGTCCGGAGTAGATTTAGACTTAAATTGGCGAAGTTGGAATTTTGGCGTTTTCCGGTTGATAGGCGAGATTTTGATGTAGGGGGAGGAATGGAATTTTGGGAGTTGTAGTAGGTCCGTTGTGTCATTTGGGATGTGTGTGCAAAATTTTAGGTCATTCAGACGTGGTTTGATAGACTTTTTGATCAAAAGTGAAATTTGGAAGATTGTGGAACCTTAGGCTTGGATCCGAGGTGTTTTGGTTGATTCGATGTGGTTTGAGGTGTTTTGAAGATTGTTATAAGTTTGGATAGTGGTATATGTCTTGTTGGTGCTTTTGGTTGAGGTCCCGGGGGCCTAGGGGTGATTTCGGATGGTTGGCGGAAGATTTTAGTTGGGTTTGCCAGCTGAAGATTTCCTACTGCTGTCATAACCGCACCTGCGGCTAGGGGACCGCAGGTGCGGGGATGGAGCCGCAGATGGGCCAAGAGAGAGAGCAGGCGGAGCCGTAGAATCAGACATATGAGCACATTTACGATGGCACAGGTGCGAGAGAGTGACCGCAAGTGCGGTTCGGAGGATTTAAGTCATCTTCGCAGGTGCGTACCTGGGACCACAGATGCGGGTCCGTAGGTACGAGCATTTCACGTAGGTGCGGTTTTATTGGGCCAGAAAGTATATATACCCTCCTTCGCAATTTTTGAGTTGTTCTTCACCATTTTCATTCGGGTTTGAACTTGGGGGAGCTATTTTGAAGAGGGATTCAAGGGATAACGCTTGGAGGTAAGATTTTTGAACCTAATAATCGATCCTATGGAATTATTTCACTGATTTGGCTTGAAATTAATGGAAATTAAGGGTTAAAAATTGGGAATTAGGGGTTGGTGTTGGAGACCTTTGAGTGAGGGTTTGAGGGGTCATTTGTGGTTGGATTTTGGGACTTTTGATATGAATGAACTCGTGGAGTGAGCACGGGTACCCAGTGTGATATGTGATATAGCCCGATGGGCTAATGTTGTTCCATGTTATTGGCTGATGGGCTGATACGAGTGATTGTGAGATAGCCCGAGGGGCTAGTTCTGTTAGTATTTTCCCCGAGGGGCCGATTTATGTTTCTATCTGTTCTCACTGCTTTTCATTCACTCGTTCAAACTGCTAAAAGATGTTTTAAAGAGGTTTTCACTAAACTAAGGTGTTTTACGAGTTTTCACTGTTTTATTGTATTGTATTGGTTTTTACTACCTCGTTGTAGCATTTTGCTGTGTCTTACGTGTTTTCTTATCGCTTAGCTTCCTTTACTTTTATTATTCACTGAGTTGGCATACTCACACTACTCCTTGCATCCTGTGTGTAGATTCAGGAGCTTCGGGTCTCGCTAGCGAGTGCTGATTGCTTCCAGTAGGCGGTTCGGAGTTCACTAGGTAGTTGCTCGGCGTTCGCAGCCCAGTGCTTCTCCCTCTTATCTTACTTTCCTTGTACTAAATCTGTAATAGATTGTGTAGTCCTTTTTCATACTCTAAGTTGGATGTTTAGATGCTTATGACTGGTGACACCCCGATGTCAAGCTGTGTTTATTTTCGCACTTGTTCTATTTCACTTTATTTTGGGGTTTATCACTTATTAATGGCTAAATTATGAATTATTATAATTGTAAATTGGTTTGGGGGTTTTTGTCGACTGGCCTTGTCTTCAAGAGAGGCGCCATCAGGACCGAGTCCGGATTTAGGGTCCTGACAATTTTTAAGAGAAATTTCGTCCCCACTTCATAGGTTAGTATAGTTTAACTCGTTTTCTTCCATTTCCATCAACACCCATTGATTTCTAACCTTTAATATATGCTCGTTCATGGTAGAAATTAGGGATTTGGGTAGAGTTGAGAATTTTTGTAAAATTGAGATTTAAACCTCAAATTGAGGTCGGATTCTGAAACTAATCATATAATCGTGCTCGAGGAATGGGTAATTGAATTTTGGTTCAAATCTCGGTTTTTGACCAAGCGCGCTCGGGGTTGACTTTTGCTGACTTTTTGGGAAAAGTGTAAAGATGTTTGATTTATCTATTGTAATTTATTTCCCTAGCATTGTTTGTTGATATTAAGTCGATTTTAGTTAAATTCGATTGGTTTGGAGGTGAATTTTACAGGAAAAACCCTGATTGAGCTTTGAGTTGATTGCGGAGCGAGTTAAGTTTTGGATCTAACCTTGATTTGAGGAAATTATGAATCTTTGAACTATATGTTATGTGAATTACATGTGCAACGGTGTATATGCGAGGTGACGAGTGTATATACACCGTCAAAATAATTGTTTCCATGCTTTCTCGTATTTCATGAATTATTTTATTTCCTGCCTTAACTGTTATATGCTTTAATTCCTTTCTATGCCGTAATTTGCTAATTATCATTAATTATTCTTGTATTATTCTCCCTTTCATAACTCCGTGGTTAATTGCTACTTGCCTTATTGTCTTACTTTCATACCTTAATTGTCGCATTTTGTATTATTTGTAGCAATCCTTTGATTAGTATGCGGTTCCTTTATTGAATGCTTTCATATTTTTTAATTGTAGAGATTCTTGTAATTGAGCTATTGGATTGGTTACATTTATTTTAATTATTTATCGATCAAGTTGCACGCCGCAATGGTTGTGATATGGTGGAATAAGGGAGGATTTTGATATTAATTATGATGATATGGTGGGATTGGGTTTCGCGCCGCAATGGTTGTGTATGTAATACTTGTTATTGATAAATTATGACATGGTAAAATAAGGAGAGGATTATGATATTGATTCTGATGATATGGTGTGATCGGGTTGCGCACCGCAACGAATTTTTATGTGATTCTTGATATTAATAAACGATGTTATGGTAGAATAAGGGAGGATTGTGTGTGTACGGTGGGATCGGATTGCGCGCCGCAACGGATTATGTATGTTGTATTCGTTGTTGTTATTGTGTTGGTTTCTAGCTTTATTATATGAAATTATGAGATCAATTATTCTGAGTTCTCTGATTGCGAGGATTGAGCTCATTTTCATAAATTGACTGCTTTACCGTCATTTTCTGTTTTCCTCCCTATTATTACTGCGTACAATTTATTATAAGTGACCCGCCTTAGCCTTGTCACTACTTCGTCGAGGTTAGGCTCGTCACTTACAGAATACATGAGATCGGTTGTACTCATACTACACTCTGCACTTCTTGTGTAGATTTTGGAGTTTGTCCTAGCGGCGGTCAGTAGATTGCTCGGATCTAGTACTTGACAGAGACTTGAGGTACAACTACACAACGTTCGCAGCCCCGAAGTTCCCTTCTACATTACCTTAGCTGTTTATTTCAATTCAGACAGTTATGTTTTTATTCAGACTATTATTTGTAGTACTCTAGATACTCGTGTATTCGTGACACCAGTTTTGGGATTGTATTGGGATATCGCCATTATTTTAGTTTATTCACTCTATTTCAGTTTATTCAGCTTATTGGTTTTTATTTGATTTGAATTGTTAAAAATGGCTAATAATTATATCTAACGTTGGCTTGCCTAGCAAGCGAAATGTTAGGCGCCATCACAGTCCTGAGGATGGGAATTCCGGGACATGGAACGGGTTGTACATCACAACGGAAATTGAAATGGTGGAATAATGATGGATTATGATATTGACCAATGATGATATGGTGGGATTGAGTTACTCACAACGGTTTGTATGTGTGGTACTTGTTTGAGATCGTTGGATTTACCTCGGTATTGTGATATGAGACTATGAGACTTGTTATTTTGGGCTCTCTGGTAGTTGAATTTCGAGTTCGTTTTCATGAGTTAACTGCTTTACTTCCATTTCCCGTTTTCCTGTTATTATTATTATTATTATTATTATTATTATTATTATTATTATTATTATTATTATTATTATTATTATTATTGCGTATAGGTTATAGTAAGTGGCCCGCCTTAACCTCGTCTCTACTTCGTCGAGGTTAGGCTCGACACTTACAGAGTAGATGGGGTCGGTTGTACTCATACTACACTCTACATTTCTTGTGTAGATACCGGAGTTAGTCCAGCAACGCTTAGTGAGATTGCCCGGATCTAGCTACCTGTGAGACTTGGGGTATAGCTGCACGACATCCACAGCCCTGAAATCCCCTTCTATGTCATCATTGATGTTTTTTTAATTCAAACAATTGCGTTTATTCAGACTATTATCTGTAGTACTCTAGACGCTCATGTATTCGTGACTCCAGTTTCTGGGATTATATTTGGATTACGTCGTTCAGCAGTTTATCACCTTATTTTAGACTATTCGGTTATTATTGTTATCATTTGATTTGAATTGTTAAAACTGGTTAATAAATATAGCTGACGTTGGCTTGCCTAGTAGGTGAAATGTTAGGCGTCATCACGATCTCGAGGATGGGAATTATGGGCCGTGACACAAAGCTCCATATATAGAATTTACCTGACAAGTTATTCCATCCAAGAAACATATCTTCAAGCTTTGACATGTTCCACATGTCTCTTGGTAAATTTCCTACATTAAAATACAACATATCAGGAAGAAATAAAATTAAAGGATCACTTCAAGAAGAAATTAAAAGGAAATGAGAAGTAGTACAGCTAGCTTAGTTAGTTACCTGTGAATCTGTTATAAGACAAAGACAGATATTTAAGTTGAGTGCATTTATCCAAACCACTTGGAAGTTCACCCACTAAGTGATTATGTGCCATAAATAAACTTTGCAACAGTGGGAGATTACTGCACATGTCATTTGGCAAAGTACCAGTTAGATCATTGAAACCCAAATCAATGAGCTTTAAAGATGAAACATTGAAAATGGACAGTGGAACATTTCCAAATAGATCATTTTCAGAAAGATCAAGGAGCTCAAGCCTTGGGAGAAATCCAAGGCTTTGTGGGATTTGACCAGTGAGATTATTCATTTGCAAAGACAAGTACTTGAGCTTCTTCAGAAACCCAACTTCATTGGGGATTTCACCTATAAAAGTGTTGTTCCCAATTTCTAAGAAACTAAGGAAGGAGAGATTCCCTATTTCTTTAGGAACAGACCCTCCTAGTCTTAGGCTCTTGAGGTTTAGTGCAACAACTCTTTGATGCTTTGTGCTACGAGAAACACCAATCCAACTGCAAACTGTAGTGCCTTGTTGTGTCCAGTTTTTGGACAGAATTTCATTAGGATCGTTGGTTATTTGTGCTTTGAAGGCTAACAGAGCTGATTTGTCAGTTGATATGTTCCTTATTACTGAAGCAGAAATATTATTGATGCAGTAGATTAATAAAAGGAAGCCAACAATTATTGCCCTTGCCATCATTTTTTTTTTCAAGAACCAAATTTTTTGAAAGGTGTAGTATGAAGGAAAATGGAAAAGGAGAAGAGAAGTTGTATGTATTTTTGTTCTTTCAGCATTATATAATGGAATTAATTAATTGCTTCACCACTTGTCTATACATAACTCCTCTCCTCAGAAGACAAACCCAATAAGTGTTTGCATGCAATAAATGATTTTCTTTTTCTGTTTGAAAACTAAAATATATAGTCGTCATGCATGGTCACCTGTTGTAGTTTCAAATCCCACATTCGACTCGCGATATTACATTTACTGGGGAGAGTAATATGCAGTCTTATGTTATGTGTCATACTATTTTAGTATGTCATACAATTATTATTCGTGGAGTTAAACCATTTCTTTCTTTAATTAAGTGTTTTCATATTTTCTTATTATATCTTAATTAGTTATGTCAAATTATGATTTTTAATTCTGTTCTCCAAGTACTAAATTATTTTTAAGAAATTAAGATAATGAAGTCCCAATTGTGACAAAAAATTAATTGCTTGATTTGATCCGTGTACTCAGAATTCCTTTGTTACATTTGGACGAATATTTCCGGTCATTAAATATGTGAAAGTAATTAAATCTAAAAAAGCTGCACAGATAATGTGTATATTTAAAAGTTTTGGTTTTCTAGTTCAAATATCTGAAGAAAGTGAAGAATCTATATATTATTAAAAGGAGAAGAAAAAGTCCTCTCCTTAAGCCAAGTGGCAGCCTAGAAACAAGCCACATGGCATAAGTAGTTCATAATTATTTATTTAGTTAGTCATTGTTTTTGAATTTAAATATATATAAAATAATAAATAAAATATATTACAATAAAAAACGAAAATTAAAAAAAATTGTCCATTTAAATTGGAGAGTAGTTTCAAGTTAGAGTTTTTAAATTAAATTAAAATAAAAAACTAAAATTACAGAAAATAAAAAAACCGCCAATTCAATTTTTTTTAATTATTTTTTTTTCGTTTTTAAAAATAAAAAAATTATTTCTATATCTATATATTATTTTGGAGTTTGAAATAATATTATATATATATATATATATATATATATATATATATAAAAGTCTTTTAGTTATAATAACAAAAGAGAGAAAAACCTAATTTAATCCTCTAAATCATGTACCCACTTCCCATCCCCCCATTTCGCTTGCACGTCAACACAACCACCTGCATACATGCAATTGAAATATAGGACATTACACGATAAAAAATGAGAGAGATCAAATATTAAATAACTGGCGTTTACAATAAACCCGGATTTTTACCGATAGTAGCCTTTCTCTCTCTATATAGATATAGAAAATCTTCAACATATAATAAAAGAAGAAAAAAACTCACCATATTAAGCTAATTGGCATAACCATAAGATGAAAATTGTAAATTTTTAGGACAAAGCTCCACTTCAAATTTATTTGGTAAAATTAAGTAAATAAATAATATTAAAAAATATTATTGAAAAGAGAAATCATACCACAAACCAGATCATGTAACTAAAATCTTAATATATTAAGCCAAAAACCAAAATACAATAATGAATGTTTTTGAAGAAATAACAAAGAGTTAATTTAAATACAAATTCTCGAGTAAGTTATTAAGAAAATAAAACCCAAACGTTAAAAAGTCATTAATTACTAATGAAACATAATACTAAAAAGACAATCATGAAATATTAATAGATTTTACGACAAATGTGTTAAAGAACTTCTCTATTCTCTACACTGATTAAAAGTTATATTTAAAATAACACATGAAAAATAATAAAATATTTTAGTATAAAATACAAAACGTTAAGACTTATCTTAATTTGAGTTGAGAATGTCTTTTGAATTATGATAATAAAGGTAATAATAACTAAAATCATAATAAACAAATAGTAATAATAATAATAATAATAATAATAAAAAGTCCCAGACCCCACGATGTGAGATAAGACTGGTATGTTGTTGTTGTTGTAATAATAAAAAATAAAAAATTTCAGTAATAGTGTAATATATATATACTAATTAAATTTTTCATGTAGAAAATTTTAGTTAATAAATATAACTCATAGTTTTATAATAGAAAATACAAAAATATGAATATACTATTAGGATATTATACAAGCGATAAGTATATATATTATATATTTTAATATATAAGAAATTAAAAAGTATTAAAAATATTGGTAGGTTTTTTATAAAAACAAAAAAAAGCTTATCTCTTTATAGTTTTGATGAATTCAAATTTATAATTTAGTTATTTAAATTTTGAATAAAATACTTCAAATATTACAGTACAAAAGAATGTACGAAAAGAGGGCGATAAAGATAATTTTATGATATTTTTATTTTAAATTAATTAATAAAAAATACAAATAAATAACACTCAAGAAAATTATTGATAAATTTGGACAATTGAAGAATTTTGAACAGTATAACATAAGTTTTAAAAATACAAATATTTCCAAGGTTTGAAAATATATATTTATATTATATTAAAAGAGAAGTAGTATCAAATATTAAGCCAATTGACAAGTTAATAAAAAGCCATATTAGTACTAAGTACTTACTATATTTTTGTACACTACATAAAATAATAAAATAACAACTAATATTTACTAAAATAATATAATATATCAGATCATAATTTTATAAGATTAATATTCTGCCAAATTATCTGCGCATCGTGTGGGTTCTAACACTAGTTTTAGTAACATGAATATCCAAAAAAAAACATACTAGCTTTTTCTTTTTTGATTTTTCAAACTAGATTCTCGTGATCTTATATGAATGTATTTCTTAATCTTTACCAAATTGAAATGCGATACCAACTATTTATACTTCTCACTGGATCAAAATATCTGTTTTATGCATAGAAATCGTACTCGAATAGTCTCAGTACTTATCCTACTTGTAAGGGGGGTATTTTAAATATCATGAGAATTGTGAGAGTAGATATTGTATGGGTCCAAATTTAACCAATCACGAACAACGACGAGTACGACGAATGACGGGGTCTCCTTGAGTCGACGTCCTGAGGGAGACGACCTTAAGGCAAACAAGAGACTGTACGACCCTTGTTATAAGTATAAGCCCATTAGGGAATATTAGAAATATTCCTTCGAATATTCCTTGTAATTTTTCTTTTACAGCTTAGATGAGTTTCATTCTTTGTATATATAGAGGACAATAACCTTGTAAAAGGGGATTAAGAGTTTTTTGATTACACTACTATTTATGAGTGAAAAGAAACTTTGTGACCGTCTTCTCTTTATCTATTATTTTTTCTAGAGATTATTATACTCAGCTAAGATTTACCCCTTCATCTTTAATTGATTTGTTCAAAAAGGTTTCAATATCTTTTGAGTCAAACGGATATATTTTTGGCTCTAGCATGCGTAAGATGAAGGTAAAGGATCTGCAGTATAATATAGTAGGATGAAGGTTATTGAATAGCTTTTCCGTTCCATTGCCATCTTATAGGGCCACCTTCCTAGCTCTTTGTTTTTTATTTTTTTCTATTTGGTGCATTTAAATATTAAAAATATATTATTAACATATGAAAAGTCAATAAGACAATCTCTAACATGTAGGTCATACATATTTACTTCAATTCAATGTCGTTGTTCTAATCAGCTGGGAAGATGGAGGGCATTGATTCTAGACAATGACAGACGCCAAATTTTACCCTTTTTGGTATTTGCTCGTATACGGTAGAAATTGGGGCTACCCGATTTCATCCTTTGGTCGAAATAGGAATGTCGTGTCAAAGAGCTAGGACGTGAGTCCGGAATCGAAACCTGTTTTCGGACCGAGGTCGATATCAATTGCGGCCAGAAAGAGGCAGACTTCAAGTGAAATCGGTATAGCTTGATAACGGAAAAGGTGAGATATCCGCGATTGGTCAAGGATCGTGGCGTGAATCTCGGAACGAATCAATCTACGGCGGTTAATCAGATGTTAATATGGTTTCATACCATAATTAAAACTGTACCTTATTTAGGACTCCTCTATTATATAAAGAGAGATCACATTCATTTGTAAGCATCATTGTTCACCGATAAGAATATATACACTCGTTATTTTCCTGCTAGTTCACTTACTATTCATCAGAGTTGCTTTATCATTTACTGTTCTTATTATTCCACCTTGAGATTATCCCGAGTCGAGGTCGAGACCTGGCTAGCATACTGGTTTGATTTATTTTATTCTCTAATTTATTCATTTACTTTCTTGCTTATCTATCGGTATTGGACGAAATCACGTATCCTTAAAATCACAATATAAGTTTAATTGTTATTCGAATTTGAGGGTAAACAGTTTGGAGCCCACCGTGGGGGTAAGTATAATAGTGATTGTTCGGTGTTGATTTTGATAACACACATTATTTCACGCTTGTTCTTGTCGAGTATCTTTGCTCTCGGATTAAACATTTCAAACTCACAAAACGCACCCACACATGGTGACTATGGTCTCGGGTTTTACGGGGAAAATGACAATGTAATTACTCCAGAAGCCGAGGTTCTACACGCTAATCTCGGGGAGCACCGGTTGCCAATCCAGTCGATGTCAGTTCGCACATTGTTTTAAATGTGGACCTAGGCGCGGAACCTGAAGGGAGTATACGCAGAGAAGACTGATCTAGTGACCAAGGTACACATGGCAGATGAGACGGAGGAGTTAGTCTCCAAGTTGTATTCGATATGCTAAAGGCTCAACAAGCCGCTATTGCTCAGCTACAAAATCAATATAGAACTCCGAGGGGTCGAGCCATAAATCACTCGTCGTACCGAGCTAGTGCCAGAGAAGTCGAATAGTAACGAACCAGGGATCGATCCTGCAATAATGAAAATGCTCGAGGAGCTTACCAAAAGAATCGAGTTAGGAGAGAAGAAAATCGAAGCTAATGATAAAAAAGTGAAAACATACAACTCCCGAGTTAATCAGATACCGGGGGCACCACCAATCTTGAAAGGGATGGATTCAAAGAAATTTGTACAAAAGTCGTTCCCTCCGAGTGCGTCTCCGAAACCCATTCCAAAGAAGTTTCGTATACCAGACATACTTAAATACAATGGGACCACCGATCCCAACGAGCATGTCACCTCCTACACATGCGCCATCAAGGGTAACGATTTAGAAGATGATGAGATCGAATCTGTTTTATTGAAGAAGATCGGGGAAACCCTATCAAAGGGAGCAATGATTTGGCACCACAATCTTCCACCAAATTCCATGGACTCGTTTGCCATGTTGGCGGACTCTTTCATGAAGGTGCATGTCGGAGCAATAAAGGTTGCGACAATGAAATCGGACCTTTTCAAAGTAAGACAGAGGGATAATGAAATGTTGAGAGAGTTTGTATCCCGATTTCAAATGGAACGCATGGAGTTGCTACCGGTCACATATGATTGGGCCGTTCAAGCTTTCACTCAGGGATTGAATGAACGAAGTTCGATAGCATCACGTCAGATGGAGCAAAATTTGATCGAGTATTTGGCTGTAACTTGGGCAGATGTACACAATCGGTACCAATCGAAGATTAGGGTCGAGGATGACGAATTAGGAGCTCCTTTCGGTTTAGTGCACTCAAACAGGTCAGCAGCCAAAAATCAGAGGGACATCGATAGGGAGCCTAGATCAAACAAAGATCAATATCAACAGTACACCTCAGATCGCAGGAACAATGGTCCAGGATGCAATTCCTCCCGGAACGATCGAAGAAGCGATCGAGGACAGAATTCTCAAGGACTCATGAGCAAAAGTGGTTATTATAAGTACGCCGATCCCGTAGAGGCACCTCGATTGTCAGAATATAATTTGTGTCGATGTGTCAGGCATTGGATCAGCAATTGGAAGAATCAAAAATACCAAATGGACCAGGCCCATACAGACCGATCCTTCCCAAATGAACCCAATCTGATGTGTAAATATCATGGCACGCATGGTCACAAGACCAAGGATTGCAGGAAATTGAGAGAGGTGGTAGCCCGTTTATTCAATGAGGGCCATCTTCGAGAATTCCTAAGTGATCGAGCCAAGAATCATTTCAAGGAAAGGGATGACAATAGGAAAAATGAACAGGAGGAGCTGCAACATGTAATTCATATGATCGTTGGAGGGGTCGATATTCCACAAGGGCCCTTGTTCAAACGCACTAAGGTATCAATTACTAGGGAGAAATGGACCTGAGACTATGTGCCAGAAGGCACCGTATCATTCAACGACGAGGAAGCAAAAGGAATCTCTCAGCCTCACAACGACGCTCTGGTAATTTCTATCTTATTAAATAAAGTTCAACTTAAGCTTGTTTTAGTGGATCCAGGTAGCTCGGAAAATATCATCTGATCAAGGGTCGTGGAACAGCTCGGCCTACAAGAGCAGATCGTGCCCGCAGCTTGGGTCTTGAACGGTTTCAATATGGCCAGTGAAACAACTAAAGGAGAGATTATCCTACCGTTGAACGTGGTTGGAACTATCCAAGATACCAAGTTTCACGTAATCGAGGGCGACATGAGGTACAATGCCTTGCTCGGGAGGCCTTGGATCCACAACATGAGGGCAGTCTCTTTGACTCTCCACTAAATGATGAAATTCCCAACGTTGAACGGGGTAAAAATAGTGTACAGTGAGCAACATGTTGCAAAAGAAATGTTCGTAGTCGATAAGGTAATATCGATATCGGTGATATCAACATCGGAAGGATCGACCATCAAGGGTCATGAAGCCAAATAGCAATCACAACCACCAGCCTCGACCGAATTGGAGAAGCAGGAAATGGAAGAGGAAGAGGAAGAGGAAGATTTTTTGACCCCTCGAACTTTTGTTGTTCCCGAAGATTCCAACGCCACCAAATCAACGGTCGAAGAGCTGAAACAGGTTATATCGATGGAGTACCTGCCCGAGCGAAAGGTATACCTGGGAACAAGGTTAACCCCCGAACTCAGGAAAAAGCTTATTCAATTTCTTATTAACAACATAGATTGTTTGCTTGGTCCCACTTAGACATGACAGGGATCCCGCCGGAGATAACAACACATAGACTAAGAGTGGACCCAAACTTCAGACCGGTGAAACAAAAGAGAAGGCTCCAGTCCGAGGTAAAGCACGCATTCATAAAAGACGAGGTAACTAAACTCCTCAAAATAGAGTCCATTTAGGAAGTGAAATATCCCGAATGGTTAGCCAACGTAGTCGTAGTTCCTAAAAAAGGGAACAAACCTAGGATGTGTATAGATTAGAAGGATTTAAACAAGGCATGTCCCAAAGATTCTTTTCCATTGCCTAACATCGATCACATGATCGACGCCACGGCCGGCCACGAGATCCTTAGTTTTCTCGATGCTTATTCTGGGTACAATCAAATTCAAATGCACTCGGAAATCAAGAAAAGACTTCGTTTATCACCAAGTATGGAACATATTGTTATAATGTAATACCCTTCCAGCTGAAAAACACAGGAGCTACCTACCAACGCCTAGTAAATAAAATTTTTGAAGAACAAATAGGTAAGACAATGGAAGCATATATTGATGACATGCTAGTTAAATCCCTGTGCGTAGAGGACCATTTGACACATTTGCAGGAAACATTCTAGATATTGAGAAAATACAATATGAAGTTCAACACCGAGAAATACGCTTTCGGGGTCGGTTCGGGAAAGTTCCTTGGCTTCATGGTGTCGAATTGGGGGGTTGATATCATCCCTGATAAAATCAAGGCTATCGAAGACATCACTGTCGTAGACAATGTTAAACCCGTGCAAAGGCTGACAGGGCGGATAGCTGCCTTAGGCCGATTCATCTCGAGATCGCCGGGTCGGAGTCATAGATTCTTCTCTCTACTTAAAAAGAAGAACGATTTCTCCTGGACCCCGGAATGCCAACAGGCATTAAAGGAATTGAAGCGATACCTCTCGAGCCAACCATTGCTTCATACTCCAAAGGCAGATAAAAAACTCTACTTGTACCTGGCAGTCTCAGAAATCGCGGTAAGTGGTGTCCTGGTTCGAGAGGAACAAGGTACACAATTAACTGTTTATTATGTAAGTCGAACTCTAGGAGAAACAGAAAGTAGATATCCACACTTAGAGAAATTGGCACTTGCACTGATAAGTTCCACTAGGAAGCTAAAACAATATTTTCAATGTCATCCCATATTTGTATTAACTACTTATCCGCGTCGTAATGTTTTGCATAAGATCGAACTATCGCGCTGATTTTCCAAATGGGCAATCGAACTCAATGGGTATGATATCGAATATCAACCCCGAATGGCCATCAAGTCTCAAATTTTAGCAGACTTCGTGTCCAATTTCATGCCAACCTCGTACCCGAAGTTGAGAAAGAACTCTTTTTAAAATCGGGTACATCATCGGGGGTGTGGACCCTTTTCACAGATGGTGCTTCGAATGTGAAGAGGTCCGGGCTAAGCATCGTTTTGAGGTCGCCCACAGGCAATACGATTAGACAATCTATCAAAACCCCTAAGTTGACTAACAATGAGGCCGAGTATGAGGCTATGATTGCAGGTCTCGAGCTGGCTAAAAGTTTGGGAGCTGAGGTCATCGAGGCCAAGTGTGATTCCTAGCTCGTGGTTAACCAGGTCAACAAAACCTTTGAAGCCCAAGAAGATCGAATGCAAAAATACTTGGATAAATTGTAGGTAACCTTACACCGGTTCAAAGGATGGACCGTATAGTATGTACCTCGAGAACAAAATGGTGAGGCCGACACCCTTGAAAACTTAGGGTCATCAGTTGAAGATGATGAAATTAGCTCGAGGATTGTCGTCCAAATCTCGAGACCGTGATCGAAGAAGGTCACGCTGAGATAAACTCCACAAGCTTAACTTGGGATTGGAGGAATAAATATATTGAGTACTTCAAAACTTTCCGTTCCCATCAGACCCTAAAGAATCAAGGGCCCTACGAACAAAAGCTGCTCGATTCACATTGGCTATAGATGGAACATTGTACAGAAGGACGTTCGACATACCATTAGCAGTATGTTTGGTACTAGGGGACATCCATTATGTTCTACGAGAAGTCCATGAAGGTACATGCGGGAACCACACCATTGCCGAATCACTAATTCACAAAATTATCAGAGCAGGATACTATTGGGATAGTATGGGATAAGACACTAAGGATATTGTTCAAAAATGTGATAAATGCCAAAGGTATGCACCAATGATCCATAAGCCCGGGGAACAACTTCATTCGGTTCTATCCCCATGGCCATTCATGAAATGGGGGATGGATATTGTCAGCCCTCTGTCAGCGGCTCCAGGTAAAGCTAAATTCATTTTGTTTATGAATGACTACTTCTCTAAATGGGTGGAAGCACAGGCCTTCGAGAAAGTCAGAGAAAAAGAAGTTATATACTTCATCTAGGATCACATCATATGCCGATTTGGGATACCTGCTGAAATCGTATGCGACAACCGAAAGCAATTCATCAGCAGCAAGGTAATGAAGTTTCTCAAAGAACATAAAATAAAAGGATCTTATCGACACCGTATCATCCAAGTGGAAATGGACAGTCCGAGTCAACGAACAAAACTATCATTCAGGCCGAGTCAAAGAAAAGATTGAACGACGCCAAGGGAAAATGGAGAGAAATTCTACCCGAGGTCCTTTGGGCATATCGAATAACATCGAAGTCCAGTACGGGGGCAACCCCGTTCTCCTTACTGTATGGCTCCGAAGCTTTGATTCCAATCGAAGTCGGGAACCTAGCGCCAGATTTCGACATACAATGGAAGAATCAAATCACGAGGCTATGAATACTAACCTCAAACTGTTGGATGAAAAATAAGAAGCTGCAGTTGTTCGGATGGCTGCGGAAAAACAACGAATCAAGAGATATTATAATAGAAGAACCATTTACCACTTCAGAATCGAGGACTTAGTCTTAAGGAAAGTCACCATTAACACTCGAGATCCTAATGAAAGAAAACTCGGCCCAAATTGGGAAGGACCCTATCAAGTCTCGATATTGTTGGAAAGGGATCTTACAAGCTTGGCATGATAAATGGCGAGCAACTACCAAACAATTGGAACATCTCGCTCCTCAAGCGATACTACTATTAAGGTATGGCCTTCTCCTTTTTCATTTACATTTTCACTAACTTATTTTTAGATTTTTAAGCAAAAAAATTGGAGTAATCGTCAAGTAGGAAGATATTAGGACCCTAAAGCACACGTTGCACTCTTTTTTCCTTCGACTAGTTTTTATCCCAAATGGGTTTTTCTGGCAAAGTTTTTAATGAGGCAACTATTGTTCGTGCTGACTTAGAGTATCCGAGTTCTCCTTAAATTCAACCTTGAATACTGGGGGGCATCACCCTCGGTTGATTTATGTTCAAGGGAAAATACTTCGTGCCAAAAGGGCCTCGATAGGAAAACTTTGTAATGGGCCAAACGGTCGAATGAACCGTGTCCACGTAGATTAATCGAGCCCTAATGGCGAAACATGTGCGCATGTATAAATTATTTAAAGAAGCATTTTTCCTCATCAAATACCTTGTGCCTCAAATAAACTTTTCTACTATACAAGCTCATTGCTTATGAGTTTTGTGAAAAATGGCTCAACGACCAAGTATAAATACACCTCGAACGATCGACCCCCTTACTCGGGGACTACCGTCGAAAATCAACATGTTTGAATTATCTAAAGACCTCAAAGAGGCACCCCTCGATTTATAGGCCAAGGCCATCATTCTTGGGGACTAACGCTTCGAAAAAGTTCGAAGTGTTGTTGGGAAAATAAATCCAAGAGTCACACCCAAAGGCTACGGCCAAACTAACGTGGCTTGGAGACGTCCGAACCCTGCAATAAAAACAGGCCTTCAAATTCTTTGAAAACCGGTTCATAATCAAAGGGCTTCGATAAAATCAGCCCTCGAAAAACCTTAAGAGGTATCGAATTATCCAAATACAAACTTGTGTTAAGTCACAAAATACAAAGGGGTTTCGATTGACACTAAACCCTAAAAAAAAACCAATGGGTATAAAAAATATATGCTAAGGCATAAGAAAATTTTACTGAGTCTTTGAGCCGAAAAAGGAAACAAATAGCCATCCTTTGGAGGCCCTATCGGCCCAATTCAAAGAGCCCAAGGGCCAACACACTTTGAGTTACAGAACACGTTCTCACTTGATTCGAACCTAAGGGTCCTGCTATCCCGAATTCGAAAAAGAACCTACTCGACTACAGATCGAGGATCCATTGTCGTTCAAAACAAACCTAAGGGTCTTTTTACTTCGAATTCATGTTTCACTCGAATCCGACTATAAAAGCAGTATTATTATTGTGGCTTCGATCAAGTCATTTAAAACAAAAGCCTCGAACATATTGTTGAAGAATAAAAATGTGCTAAAATTTTACAAAGCACGAAACATGTTTGAAGACAAAATTTTAGAAGACATTTAAAAGAGAAATTTCTTTATATATATGAGCAAAAATATGTACAAGGGATCGACAAGGGTCTTACAAAAAAGAAAAGTAAAAATAAAATCCTAACTATGCCCGGTGTTGATTTCTCCCTCGGGGGCAGCTTCTCCTTCGGGCCCCTCGCTGTTATCAGACCCACATTGGCTGCCTCTATCATCATCGTCATCATCGGAGGAGGCAAACAACCTGGCATCGGCTTCAAGCACCTTAGATATAGCTATCTCCTTGGAGAGGTCAAAACCTCGAGCATGGATTTCCTAGAGGGTCTCCCTTCGAGATTGGCACTTAGCCAGATCATTACTCCATCATGCTCGATCAGCAGCCTCCCTAAGCTGAATTTGGGCAGCCTCGACATCATCCAGGTACACGACTATGGACTTGTCAGCTAAGACCTTTGCCTTTTCGACCTCCGCCTTGGCATCAACAAGCTCGGCCTCGAGCTCTTCGATCTTTTTGGTCTGGGCTGAGCTCTTCTCTTTAGTACTTTGAAGTTGAACTTCGGCTGATGACAATCGCACCAAGGCAGCCTCTTTCTCCGCAGCTAGGTAGTTCATGTTCTCTTTTCACTAATTGCAGTCATCTTTAACTTGATCGACTCCCCCCTCCCCGAAACATCTCAATCCTTTCAATCATTTGCTGCAACTGAGACATCGAGCTGTTAACCTCCACCCTTGGGTCAAGCCCATGTTTTCTCAAAAGGACATTTACCTGCTCATTCAGCTTGGCCTCTTCCTTACGAGCCTGGGCCAAGTCTGATCGAAGATCCCTGAGCTCTTCATCCTTTTGACCGCAAAGGATATTCAAAGCATTCCTCTCATCCGAGGTCTTTTGGAGCTTGACCTCGCATTGGTTTAGGTTGGCCCGAGACTTGGTAAAAGCCTATATGAGAAGAAAGATATAAGTTAGGTTAAAAGGAGAAGAAGGAAAAGAAAATTGCAACAACGGGAATTAGCACTTACTCGAGATAAAAGGCATCAGACCTCTTCAAAGAGGGAAGATGCATCATTGAGATCAATGGCATCATCGACCCCGGTAAAGCAATCGCGAAAGGGATCCTCTTCACTAGGGGCTCCGCCTATGTTAGGGATCTGTAGAGCCCGAGCATCCCTTATAGCCTCCTCAGAAAAGGCTGGTAGAGAAAGAGAGTGACATACTATCACAGCCCCAAGCGAATCTCTCAGGGCACTCTGTTTAGCCCTGGGGGTCTTAGAACCGGCCTCCTCCGGTATGTTTGTTGATGGCCGAGGGATAACCTATACCTCGGATGATTCAGGGGCTTTGCCCAAATCTTTCTTTGAGGCATCCTCATCACGAGGCCTGGTCTCGGCAATCGCCTCCGGCTTGGAAGGCTTGGCAGCCTCGACCGATTTCTTCACTAGAACCACCAGCGCCGAGTCATCGCCCTCATCTTCCTCTTCTTCTTCCCTCAACTGGCAGACCGACTCTATAGTCAGAGGGATGCCATTTCTCATGTGTCTTCGAGCTGGAGCCCTTTTAGGTTGGGGGTCCTCGGACTCCGAGACCCTCTTCCTCTTGTTATCTTTCCCCGACTTCGAAATTAGGGACTCGACCTCTTCCTTGCCACTCGGGGGCCTCAAGATTATGTCTTTATTCGGGCCTGCACGAGAAGAAGCTTAGTAAAAAAGAGAAGTATGGGAAGTACCTTGGATATAAGGAAGAAAACACTCACCATGGTTCTTTACCTCCCATCTGCCCCTTGCCAAGTCACGCCAGCAGCGCTTGGCATGGGAGGAAGTTGAGGCCAATTTTCAAACCCAGTCTTCGAGGTCAGGGACTGCGAGAGGCATCCAGGCAACCACTGCATAACAGATGAAAGCATTATATAAAGCAAAAAATGGAGTACAAAGACTAATGGGTAATACATTACTTATGATCGGGGTTCCACTTCTCGGGGAACAACAGTTTCTCCTTTGGGATGAGGTCGCAGGTCCTTACCCATACGAATTGGCTCATCAGACCCTGGACCTTGTCCTCATCGACGCTCGCAAAAAAGGCCTTCGTTGCTCGACCTTGGAGCTTGATCAACCCTCGAAAATGCCGAGGTCGATATAACCACATGAGGTGGCTGAGAGTGAACTCCAGCCCCTCGGCCTTGCTGGAAAAGAAGCGGAGCATGATCAGTATACGCCAGAATGAGGGGTGAACCTGGCCGAGGGTGACCTGTTACCTCTTGAAAAAGTTGACAACAACTGGGTCTAGAGAACCCAATGTGAAGGGGTAAGTGTAGACACTTAGAAACCCCTCCACATAGGCGATAATACTCTCTTCGAGAGCGGGGATTTGTACCACGACCTCAGCCCCCCAGTTATAGTCTCTCTTCACAGCCTCGAGATGGCAAGCCGTTATCAAGCAGATGTATCTCGACACGTGTTCAAATCGGCTAGGGATCGATGGAGGGTTCTTGACTTGGAAGTTGGATTTTAAGACACAAGGCCGGGAACGTACTCGTGAGGGAGAGGTTCCACCGGCATATTGTCGCCGGCCGGCCAGGAGGAAGAGGAAGAATCTTTCTCCTTTTGTGGGACGATCTTGGGGTTTTCTGTCATGACCCAAAACTCACCTGGTCATGATGGCGCCTCTCGTGAAGACAAGGCCAGCCGACACAATACCCATTTTAACCCTTTAATCATTAAGAGTCATTTTTAAGCCTTTAATTAAACAAATATTTCATAATATGAGTCTGAATGAACAGTGCGGAAATAACATACAAGCCCGACATCGGGGTGTCACTAGTCATGAGCATCTACTACAACTGTCTAACTACATCAAGACAAACATGGTCGGGAAAAGTCACAATTTATACATAAGGAAGAATAAAGAGGGAGAAAGCAGAGCCGCGATCGCCAGGCAGCTGCCTTGCTAACTCCGATAAAACCGCCAAGCTCAAAAATACTTGAATCTGCACACAAGGTGTAGGGAGTAATATGACTACTCCAACTCAGTAAATAATAAAAGAAAATAAAGTCTGAGCAGTAAGAAATGATGAATCCACATTATGATAAACTCAGTAAACACAACAAGCTTTCAAATCAGAATACGAGTCAATCGTCTCATTTAAAATCCAACTTTTGGTAAAAATCATTTGAAGATGCTTCCAACAGTTTCAAAAGAGTTTCAATAAAATTTATAATTAAAGAGATGAAAATCGTAAGTGGCCCCTCGAGCAAAACATAGTTCGTATACAACCCCTTGGGCAAAACAGGAATCATAAACGCCTCATAACATGAAGATCTCAGTGGAAATAACAAGGCCAAACCAGTGATTAAATTCTGGACATCTCATAAAGCCCCAGCTTAAATGAAAGTTGTTTAAAAACATTTGCTCAAAATATTCGACAGAGGTTAAGTATAAAGATGAGTGAAAGCAGTAAACAAATCAACGTATTCGATAGAAACTCACTTTAAAGGGAAGAGAAAATCAATAAGTTCATAAACAGGCCCCTCAGAAAAAGCATCACTCATGCATATGTATATATCTATCACCCCTCGGGCAAGCCTCTTAGTCACTCGTGACTCAACTCTTACCAATCAGTGCTCACACTCAACACTCACACTCAATAGGTACCATATAGTAACCGCCGCGGCATGCAGCCCGATCCATATATATAGTCGACTGCGCTCACTGGGGACGTGCAGACTCCGGAGGGGCTCCTACAGCCTAAGCACTATATCACTGCGGCGTGCAGCCCGATCCATATACATATATACATACTGTCATGACACGGAATCCCACCCTCGGGAGTCGTGATGGCTCCTACTCGTAGAAGCTAGGCAAGCCATGAGCTTAGAAATCATTAACTACTTTATTTTAAAACTTCTTACCAATTATAATAACAAGGAAATAAACCGTTAAATAACAGCGGAATATGAAATTTAGCGGAAGTCTTAAATAAATAGAAAACGAAAATGTCTCAAAGACCATCACGTGCCTCTAACCAGAACCTGGTGTCACAACATCCACGGACTACTAAGAGTACTAAATACAACCGTTTGAAAGAAATATAGCACTATTAGTCTCGAATACATGAGATAACAGAATATGAAATAAGATAGAGGAGACGCTAGGCCTGCAGACGCCTGCAAGTCTACCTCGGTGTCTCGGTGGACTGAAGCCTGGCTCCCGAGCTACTGCTGCTGACCAAAGGATACTCTGGTATCTGCATAGAGTGCAGAGTGTAGTATCAGCACAACCGACCCCATATGCTGGTAAGTTCCTGGCCTAACCGTGGCGAGGTAGTGACGAGGCTAGGACCAGACTCCAGATAAACCTGTGCAGTTATATAATATATGGCGGAAAACGTAAACAGGTAATAAGCAATCAAAGCTGGGGATGGGGAACATGCTTCGGGGGTAGGAGATAAAACAGAATATCAAAGAATAATAAGAAAACTACAATTTAACTTCTAACACGGATAAAAAGAAATAAGGCAATTTTCACTTTCAGTTTCATCTTGTTGCAGGCGTGCAACCCGATTCCATTTCTCATATCTTGTGGTAGGCGTACCACCCACTCCCATTTTATTATATTTTGTGGTAGGTGTACCACCCGCTCCCATTTCATTATATCCCGTGGTAGGCGTTCCACCCGCTCCCATTTTATTATATCTCGTGGTAGGCGTACCACCCGCTCCCATTTCATTGATCTTATGGTAGGCATACCACCTGCTTTCATTTCATACATAATTGACTCAATATCATCAATAAGTGCTAAACAATCAATTCCAATGTTCGATTATAACTTTCCAATCATTCTTCCCAAAATTCCATAAACCGACCCCGGGTCTGCTTGGTCAAAACACGAGGTTCGGACCAAAATTCGATCACACATTCGCCCACGAGCCCGAATATATAATTTGTTTTCAAATTCGATCCCAAAACGAGTTCTAAATCACAAATAATCAAAAAGCCCTAACTCTACCCAAATCCCTAATTTCTACCCTTAATTACATATTTTAGGCCTAAAAATCTAGTGGGTTTTGATGGAAAATGAAGAAAACAAGTTAAAGATTACTTACCCAAGAGATTATGTTGAAGAGAAGCTTCAAAAATCGCCTAAGTGCTTTGGAGAAGAAGAGGTTTGTGAAATTTTTATAAAATCCCGAAAGTGTTCTGTTTTTGGCCTTTTTAAAATCACTGGGCGAAAATGCCCTTTGCATTCGCGACTGACCCTTCGCGTTCGCAATGGTCAGGCTGGGTGAGCCTTTGCGTTTGCGTACACGGGCTTGCATTCGCGGAGAGTAATCTCCTCGAGCCCTCGCGTTCGCGTCCAAAGGTTCGGGTTTGCGTAAGACAACTACCCCATCCCTTGCCCAGGCCCAATTGGCCTTCGTGTTCGCGTGGCCAAGACCGCGTTCGCAAAGGGTTACCCCCCCAAAGCCTCGCATTCGCGACCTGAGCTACGCGTTCGCGTAGAAGGAAATTCCTTCAGAAACAATTAACCCATCGCGTTCACGTGGGTACTCCCACGAATGCGAAGAAGGAAGTACCAGAAACTCAACAGCTGAGAAACCTGCAATATTTTCTAAGTTCGAAACCCTCCGAAACACACCGAATCACACCCGAGACCTCGGGGCTCCTAACCAAACACACATACTAACTCAACTACTTCATACGAACTTATCCGTGTGATCGAATCGCCAAAATAACCTCAAAAATAATGAATCAAACCTCAAAATCATAGGATTTTTCTCAAACTTCATAAAACATCAACTTTAGCAATTTAGGTCCGAATCACGTCAAACGGACTCCGTTTTCAACCAAATTTTACAGAAATGACTTAAACCATATATAAGACCTGTTCCGGGCGCTGGAACCAAAATACGGGCCCGATAACATTGCTTTCTAGTCAGATTTCATTTCAAAATTCCTTAAACATTTTCAGAAAACAATTTTACTTAAAAATTCATTTCTCGGGCTTGGGACCTCGGAATTCGATTCCGGGCATACGCCCAAGTCCCATATTTTCCTACGGACCCTCCGGGACCGTCACATCACAAGTACGGGTCTGTTTACCCAAAATGTTGACGGAAGTCAAATTTATTTATTATAAACCCAAATTTCATCATTTTTCATAGAATTTCATATTTAAGCTTTCCGACTACGCGCTCGGACTGTGCACGCAAATCGGGGAAACTCTAAATGAGGTTTTCAAGGCCTCGGAAGCAAAGAATATAATTAAAAATAGGTGATGACCCTTTGGGTCGTCACATTCTCCACCTCTAAAACAACCGTTCGTCCTCGAACGGATAGAAGAAAGAAGTACCTGAGTCGGGGAAAAGATGAGGATAACGGCTCTACATATCAGACTCGGACTCCCAGGTCGATGCCTCAGGAGGCTGACTGCTCCACTGAACACGAACAAAAGGAAAACTCTTCGACCTCAACTGACGAACCTGCCGGTCTAGAATAGCCACCGACTCCTCCTCATAAGACAAGTCCTTGTCCAACTGGACAGTGCTGAAATCTAACACGTGGGATGGATCGTTGTGATACTTCCAAAGCATGGACACTTGAAACACTGGATGCACGGCTGATAAGCTCGGCGGCAATGCAAGTCTATAAGCTACCTCTCTCACTCGATCAAGAATCTCAAACGGGCCAATGAACCTAGGGCTAAGCTTGCTCTTCTTCCCAAATCTCATCACGCCCTTCATAGGTGACACTTGGAGCAATACTCGCTCACCAATCATGAAAGCCACATCTCGAGCCTTGCGGTCTGCATAACTCTTTTTCCTGGACTGAGCTGTACGAAGCCTATCCTAAATGATCCTGACCTTGTCCAAGGCCTCCTAAACCAGATCCGTACCCAACAACTGAGCCTCCACCGGCTCAAACCATCTAACCAGAGATCGACATCGCCTACTATACAAAGCCTCATAAGGAGCCATCTGGATGCTTGACTGGTAGCTATTGTTGTAGGCAAACTCTGCTAAAGGCAAAAACTGATCCCACGAGCCTCCAAAGTCAATAACACAATCTCAGAGCATATCCTCCAGAATCTGAATAGTCCGCTTAGACTGGCCATCCATCTGGGAATGAAATGTTGTACTCAACTCCACCTGAGTGCCTAACTCTCGCTGAACTGCTCTCCAGAAATGCGAGGTAAACTGCGTACCTCGGTCCGAAATGATAGACACAGGCACACCATGAAGACGAACAATCTCCCAGATATAGATCTCAGCTAACCTCTCGGATGAATAAGAGACTGCCACAAGAATGAAATGTACTGACTTGGTCAGTCTATCAACAATGACCCATACTGCGTCGAACTTCCTCCGAGTCTGTAGGAGCCCAACAACGAAATCCATAGTGATCCGCTCCCACTTCCACTTAGGAAGCTCAATCCTCTGAAACAATCCACCAGGCTTCTGATGCTCATACTTAACCAGCTGGCAGGTAAAGTGATAAAACCAGATTTAAACAATAATCAGGTAAAACATGACTGAGGATAAAACCAGATTTAAACAATAATCAGGTAAATCACAATCAGTACATAACCATTAAAATATGCTAAGGGAACAAAGCCTACTCGAAAATATCCAATTTATATCAAAAATCCCGAAATCGCTAAAAACCCGGCCCCGGGCCCATGTCTCGAAATCCGAAAAAATTGACATCAATAGAATCCCCATCCTCCCACGAGTTTATACATATCAAGAACATCAAAATCGGACCTCAAATGGCCCCTCAAATCCCCACTCAAAAGTCTCTTAATCTCAAGCCCTAATCCCTCAAGTTTCTTCCTTAATTTCCACTAATACCATGATTAAATAATGGAAAAATGATCATAAACATGAGTAATGAAGCTCAGGGAACTTACCCAACTGATTCTCTTCTATTTTCCCTTGAATTCACTGCCCTAGCTCGCTTCCCGTCTTAAAAAATGGAGAACTTAGCAAAATGCGCGAAGGAACATTATATACTTTCTGACCCAGGTATTTTCGCACCTGCGGTCCCGCTTCTGCGACTATTCCACCGCATCTGCGGTCTTCATTAAAATGACAATCTCCGCATCTGCGGTTAAACACTCGCACCTGCGCTGCCGCAGGTGCGCCCACGACATCGCTTCTGCGGTTCCTAAAGGACATCACATTAGCCGCATCTGTGGCTGCCTTACGCTTCTACGATCATCGCACTTGCGGCCTCCCAACCGCAGGTGCGGTTATGACAGAACCAAAAGCTTCGGCTGCAAACTCAATTCCAAATTCTTCCGTCACCCATCCGGAATCACCCTGAGGCCCCCAAGACCTCAATCAAACATGTCAACATAACCCATAACCTCATTCAAACTTATTCCAACCTTTAGAACACTCAAAACAACATCAAAATACCAAATTGCATCGGATTCAAGCCTAAGAATCCCAAAATCTTCTAAATTACTTTCTTGATAAAAAACCCAACCAAACCATGTCCGAATGACCTGAAATTTTGCACACACATCCCAAATGACACCACTAAACTACTGCAACTTTCGTAATTCCATTCTGACCCCTATATCAAAATCTCACCTATCAACTGGAAAACGCCAAAATCTCAATTTCGCCAATTCAAGCCTAAACCTTCCACGAACCTCCAAAATGCATTCCGATCACGCTCCTAAGTCCCAAATCACCTAACGGAGCTAACCAAATCATAAAAATCCTGATCCGTGTTCATATACCAACAAGTCAAATCTTGGTCAAACATTTCAAATTTCAAGCTTCGAACTGAGAACTGTTCTTCCAAATTTATTCCGATTACCCTGAAAACCAAAACCAACGATTTACATAAGTCACAATACATCACACGGGGCAAGTAATGCCTGATAACTGGCGAGCAAAGTGTAAAAGCTCAAAACGACCGGTCGTGTCGTTACATTTTCACCATTAATTCAGGTAGAAGGAAGCGGAAAAAGGTGAAACTTGGTATTTTTGGTACTAACAAAGTCGACTCAATGGATGGTGAAAGAGAAGAGATGGAGAGAGTAAGAGACTTAGAAAACTTGGTGGAGGTGAAAGTAAAATTTTGATTCAACCTAAGAGCCTGCATTTATAGATTTACGGCGACGATTCGGTGGTGCTAGTGGCCGACCATCCACTGACAAACATTAATGGTCTGGGGAACTGTACTGACGGGACATTTTGGTCACCTCAATAGCTTACGTCACGGGGATGACATCATTATCAGAGTCTCCAAAAAATTGAGGCTCAAGTCGTTTCTTATCATTTTACTCTAAAAAACGAGGGGACTATCTGTATATGGTAGAAATAGGGGCTAACTAATTTCATCCTTTGGTCGAGATAGGAATTTGTCAAAGAGATAGGACGTCGAGTTCGGAATTGAAGTCTCTTTTTGGACCGAGGTCGACATCAATTGTGGCTAGAAAGAGACAAACTTCGAGTGACATCGGTACAACTTGATAATGGAAAAGGCGAGATATCCGCGATTGGTCTAGGATTGTGGCGTGAATCTCGGAACAGATCAATCTATGACGGTTAATAAGATGTTAATATGGTTTCCTACTATAATTATAAGTGTACCTTATTTAGGACTCCTCTATTATATAAAGAGGGATCCCATTCATTTGTAAGCATCATTGTTCACTGATAAGAATATATACACTCGTTATTTTCCTGATATTTCACTTACTGTTCATCAGAGTTGCTTTATCATTTACTGTTCTTATTATTCCACCTCGAAATTATCCCGAGTCGAGGTCGAGACCTGGCTAGCATACTGGTTTGATTTATTTTATTCTCTAATTTATTCATTTACTTTCTTGCTTATCCATCGGTATTGGACGAAATTACATATCCTTAAAACCGCAATATAAGTTTAATTGTTATCCGAATTTGAGGGTAAACATTGCTATTTTTGTCTAAAGTCTTCATATACTATTTGATGATTTGTCAAATCACTGAAATGACGTTGTAAGTTAATTATTGTCTCCATAAACCAAATCTAAATGTACAACTTTGCTCCACACAATGTCTATAGATATATCGTTTGACTAACAATTTGAAGACTGGTTTTGTAAGAAATGAGAAGTTCAAGTTGGCAGTGAAGTTTTGCAATGTTAAAGGACAAATTAACGCGTCGACCTTACAGAGTTGAGACTTGTATATGTGAATTGAACCCCCATATATATATATATATATATATATATATATATATATATATATATATTATATATATTAACTGTGAACTCAATCAACATATATTAACTTGAGATCGTTATAGAAATTCATAAATTTCAAATTCTAAATTCGCTTCTTGATTATACATCGACTTAAATCACAACTTGTACAGTCCAAAGAAGACAAAAATGATGTAGAACTCTACAGATAGTCAAATTCTTGGCCCAAAATTATAGAATCGGCTGCCATCTTAATCCAAATCCCCTTCCTAATATGAAACTGGTTTATGCGCCTTTTCAAATCTCTCTCATAACATAACATTTTTTGTTTGAGTTTGATTTGATTTTATTAATATATTTAGATTTTAAATTTTCTGAAGAAAGAGCAATAAGTTTACAATAATTGACTTTTAAGGAAAGATTTTGGACTTTTATAAGTTGAAGATCCTTCCTTTTCAGACAATAATACAACATACCACAATGTAACCCTTAAGAAAGTTTTATTTAGGGAGAGAATTTGTCACGACCCAATTTGGAATCGTGACCGGCGCTCGCCGCTCAGGAGCAAGTGCTCCCAAGTAAGCCTCATCGGTATTTTACAGAAAATCGGACAAAGCTTTCCCTGTTTTTGGACTATTCGAAAAGTTTTCCTTTCTTATAAACAAGTAACAACCAACCAATATTCACCTAAATCAATCACAATTTTCATCAACTAACCACAATCGCGTTTCCACTAATATTACCGACCTCCTCAACATAATAGAACCAAAACCAACTCTAAGAATACGGAAAGAAAGTGTAATACTAGTAATTAGTCCATATCAACAAATGAATACTTACGACACTAATAAGATAACGATGGAGCAACTCTAAGAGTTCAAAGAAAAACTAGCAAATAAATAAAACTCTTCGCCCACGCGAACGTGTGCATGTCTCACCAAGAAGTATCGACCTACACGCTCTAATTAACAAAATCCTCGCCTGCGTCAATTGCTGTTGTATAAAAAAAATAGCGGGGAGTGAGTCGCTAGTTCAGAGAGTAATAATACTTACCCACAATCGTTTTTATTGAGGAGAAGTCAGAAAACATGCTAGTATATATTAAACAGAAAATATCATAAAAATGTCCTTTCAGAAACAATAAATAATTTTTATTCTCATCATGTTTTTCCTATAGTATAATACAATTGACAATTTAGGTAGGTTCGGTAACCACTGTATAATATCAATATTCATATTTGGGATGTTTCAATGAACGAATCATGTAATCGGTATAACTGTGGACTTCTTCGCAAGAAGTCAAATATAATGGTAGCCCTATTCAAGGAAAATCAGTAACGGTATGCTAGTTCTACCAAAGGAACTATAGCAAATATAACTCTTCGCCCTATTATAGGAACTGTAGCCCTACTCAAGGAAAAGATAACGATGGAGCAACTCTAAGAGTTCAAATAAAAAACTATAGCAAATATAAATAAAACTCTTCGCCCACGCGAACGTGTGCATGTCTCACCAAGAAGTATCGACCTACACGCTCTAATTAACAAAATCCTCTCTTACATCAATTGCTTTCTCTGTATAAAAAATAATGGGGAGTGAGTCGCTAGCTCAGTGAGTAATAACACTTAACTACAACCGTTTTTATTGGGGACAAGTCAGAAAACATGCTAGTATATTAAATAGAAAATATCATAAAAATGCTCTTTCAGAAACAATAAATAATTTTCAGTCTCATCATATTTTTCTTGTAGTATAATACAATTGACAATTCAGTAATAATCTCGGTAACCACTATATAATATCAATATTCATATTAGGGAGATTTCAATGAACGAATCATGTAATCAGTATAACTGTGGACTTCTTCGCAAGAAGTCAAATATAACGGTAGTTCCTACTCGAGGGAAATCAGTAACGGTATGCTAGTTCTACCTGCTCACTAACGAGGACTGTAAGTAATCGATAATTACAAGGTGCACCAGGTCTAACGAACCCGCTGATAGCTACGAGATCCTTCAAAGTATACTTCCATTGATACTTGTCTCTGTAATCCGTATATACTCATAGGAAAATATTTTAAAATAATATAGGGCATTTCGGTTCTTATCAAATCATGTAATTTCATTGCGATAATAGTAAATTAAAGTAACGGTAAAACATATCTAGTGACAACAAGAATATTTAAAACAACGGTAATCATCTCAAATAACTATTTCAGTATTATATCGAGTAAAAGACTTGTCCCACATGCAACTCAAAATAATCGGTAACACATTCATATTAAAAATCATGTGTAAATCATGCAAGTTATGAAAATACAAATTGCGATAAGATTACTACTTCACAATACTCGTGTGAAATACCATACTCATCACCTTGAGCGATCCGTACGACTTTCTTCAATCAATCTATAACCATATCAGCATCGATCTCGTGTTAATTGCCTTATTTAGGCTAAATTCATCACTAATTTAGAATACCCAATCCTCCGATTTTATATTTGGCTCTTAATTCGTCGAATATATTTACCCAATAATTCCACTTATTTTACTTGAAATATCAAGACCCATTTCAATATCCCAACTCACAGCTATCAAAATTCCATTGTACTCTTTTTTTTCCAATATCACCAATATTAGTAGCAATCATATTTGGTTACCAATCACTACAGAGACAAATAAAGCTTCTGAAGGAATATCGTTTTTATTGGTATTTACACAAATATATAAGTTTCCAACTTCAAACATATAGTGTATTCACCAATTCATTAAAAATTCCATGGACTCTATTATTTCATAAATATTAATTCTTCAACTAAAGCCATGAAATTTATGAACCAAATTTATGAATTGAGTTTAGAAATTTATCTTCTTTTTCTCTGTTTAATTAGCTTTCTATCTCGAATACTTGTGCTCCTCTTCAATGGCAGAAAAAGTGAAACGTCACGTTTCCTTTGGTTCTATAAAGTGGGTGGCAAGGATTTATTTTTTTATACCAAATTTCCTTTGTTTAATGAAATCATAGCTAATATTATGCTAAATATTGAATAAAGGAATCAAATTACCATGGAAAAGTTTAACAATTCAATTACCTAGCTTGTTCCCCTCCTCTGTAAATCTCTTTGCTAGAACAGTGCAAACCCACTTTGTGAATACTTTCGATCGCCTCTGTGCGTTTTGCTTCTGCCGAACTAAGTTGCTTTCCCTTTTTTCCTTTGTTTCTGTTAACGCAGAGATTTACCCCTATTTCATCTTTTATTGTTTTTTGTTTATTAGTTGATTTTTTATTTATAAATTACTTAATTGCCCTATTTTTAATGAGGACTATTACATTCTCCCCACCTTATGAAATTCGGTCCCCGAATTTAACTCAAGTACGTATATGTAGTCTTCACTGGCAAAAAGTGTGTTGATTTTGTCAGTCGATTTACAATTACCTACATATAATCATAACCTCTAAGAGTACGGGGTAGGCTAGTCACAAAATCCATGGTAATTCTTTCTCATTTCCACTCCGGAATCTCAATTTGTTGTAGTAGTTCTGCGGGTCGCTGATGCTCAGCCTTGACCTACTGACAAGTCAAACAGTTAGAAACAAAGTTAGTAACATCTTTCTTCATGCCTTCCCACCAATAAAATTGCTTTAGGTCATGATACATTTTTGTGGATGCAAGATGTATAGTGTATCTAGAGTTGTGGTCTTCTTCAAGAATAGCTTGTCTCAACCCGTCTACATCTGCTACACATAGCTTGTCACCCATTCGAAGAACACCATCACTTTCAACAATCATATCGTTGCATTTACCAACTAAGGCCTCATCTTTGTATTTGCATAATCGTTCGTCCTCATATTGGGTGGCCTTAATGTGCTCGACTAATGAAGACTTAGCCTAAACACAAGCCAACAATACCTCTGAACTTACGACACTAAATCTGACGTTTGTAACCTCTAGTCTATGCATATCTTCAACCAAAGGTCTCCTTGTAGGAACTATATGTGCCAAACTTCCCATAGATTTTCTGCTCAATGCGTCAACCACCACATTGACTTTTCCAGGATGATACAAAATAGAACAATCATAGTCCTTGATAGTTCCATCCACCGACGTTGCCGAAGATTTAGATCCCTCTGCTGAAAAATGTACTTCAAACTTATGGTCAGTATAAATTCACAACTTTCACCGTATAGGTAATGCCTCCAAATTTTAAAGCAAATACCACTGCAGCCATCTCCAAATCATGTGTAGGATAGTTTTGCTCGTTCTTTTTCAATTGTTTCAAAGCATAAGCTATAACGCGACCACTTTTCATGAGAACATATCCTAATCCCACCCTCGATGCGTCATAGAACACTGTAAATCCTCCGGAACCTGATGGTAAGGCTAATATTGGTGCAGTTGTCAAACATGTTTTGAGTTTCTGAAAGCTATGATCACATTCCTCCACCCACTGAAACTTTGCATTTTTCTGAGTTAGCTTAGTCAGTGGCGCTGCTATTATGGAGATATCCTGCACAAAATGCCGGTAATAGCCTGCTAAGCCTAGAAAGCTACGAATCTCTGTAGGAGAAGTAGGTCTGGGCCATTTTTGCACAGCTTCTGTCTTCTTAGGATCTACCATAATTCCATCTTTAGATACAACATGCCCCAAAAATGCTACTGAGTCTAGACAAAATTCACACTTCAAGAACTTAGCATAAAGCTGATGTTCTCGCAATGTCTGCAACACAGTCCTGAGATGATTCTCGTGTTCACCTTGGCTACGAGAATATATCAGGATATCATCAATAAATACTATTATAAATCTATCCAGGAACGACTTGAACACCCTATTCATTAAATCCATGAATTCAACTGGAGCATTAGTCAGTCCAAAAGGCATCACAAGAAACTCATAATGCCCGTATCGAGTCCTAAAAGAAGTCTTGGAAATATTTTCATCTTTAATTTTAAGCTGATGAGAACCAGACCGGAGGTCAATCTTTGAAAAGTGGGAAGCTCTTTGTAATTGATCAAACATGTGGTCTATACGAGGCAAATGATATTTATTGCGTATTGTTATCTTGTTCAACTGCTTGTAGTCAATTCACATTCTTAGAGATCCGTCTTTCTTCTTTACGAACAAGACTGGTGCACCCCATGGTGACACACTAGGACTAATAAAGCCCTTATATAACAAATCCTGCAACTGTTGCTTTATCTCCCTCAACTTTGCTGGTGTCATCCGATATGGGGTATCGATATGGGCTGTGTGTCAGGTGGCAAATCAATACCAAAGTCTATTTCTCGTACTGGAGGCAATCCTAGTAAATCCTCAGGAAATACATCAGAAAATTCTCTCACTACTGGTACATTTTCTATACTAATTGTTTCCTCCATTCTGTCATTTACAATAGCTAAGAGACCCAAACAACCTTTCTTTAAAAGCCGTTGAGCCTAAAAGATACAACTTAGCAAATCTCTGGAACCTGACCCCTTTTTAGAACGAAACTGGGTTCGTTTTGTATCTCAAACTTAACTATCTTTGCATGACAATTGAAGATAGCATAGCAAGATGATAACCAATCCTATAACGACCCGACTGATCGTTTTAAGAATTAATGCCCCAATCCCCTAATAACTGCATTCCTCGTGTTTGTTTCTGCTATTGTGAGCTTCCAGGAGATTTGTTTGGAGTTTCGGAGAGTTTTTGGGACACTTAGTCCCTAAATGAGAGTTTATGTTTTAGAATTTGGACCGTAGTTGAAGCAGTGTGAAGACGTTCTCGGAATGGAATTCTGTTGATTCCGTTAGCTCCGTTGGTTGATTTCGGGCTTAGGGGTGTGTTCAAATTGTGTTTTGGAGGTCCGTAGCTTATTTAGCCTTGAAATGCCGAAAGTTGAATTTTTGAAGTTTCCGGTTCGATAATGAGATTTTGATATCGGGGTTGAAATGCAATTCCGGAAGTTGGAGTAGCTCCGTAGAATTGAATGCGACGTGTGTGTAAAATTTCAGGTCATTCGGACGAGGGTTGATATAATTTTTGATTGAAAGCGTAAATTGGGAGTTTTTTGAGTTCTTAGGCTTGAATCCATGGTTAATTCGATGTTTCGATGTTGTTTTAGGTGTTTTGAGGACTGGTATAAGTTTGGATAGTGGTATATGACTTGTTCGTGCTTTTGGTTGAGGTCCCGGGGGCCTCGGGATAATTTCGGATGGTTAACAGGAATTTTGGAGTTGGGAATTTGTAGCTGAAGCTGTTGGATTGTTGTCATAACCGCACCTGCGTGTGTGGGACGTAGGTGTGGCACCATAGAAGCGGCTAGGTGATCGTAGAAGCGGAAATTGGTCTAGGCTCCAGATGCCGCAGGTGCAAGAAGGAGAACGCACCTGCGAGGTCGCAGGTGCGAAAAGGCAGTCGTAGAAGAGGAAAATTGGGTTTAATGAAAAGTCGCAGGTGCGACTTTGTCTTCGCAGAAGCGGGACCGCAGGTGCAGTCCCAGAGCCGCTGATGCGGTTTCACTGGTCAGAAAAGGGGCAGAATCGAGGGTTTAGTTTCAAACCCTTAGAAGTTGATTTGGGAGCTCGGGATTGGCGATTTTGAGAGAGATTTTCACCTGGGTATTTTGGGTAAGTAATTTTTACTCGGTTCTGACTAATTTCCACAAATTTATGCTTAAATTCATCCTTTAAATTCTAATTGGGGGTGGAAAAATTGGAGAAAAGTTGGACAAGTTCTTAGACCTAATTTTTGCATTTGGATCAAGATTTTGATGTCGGATTGGAGTAATTTCTATATATATGAACTCGTGAAAGTGTGAGGATTCCGAATTTGTAAATTTTACCCGATTTAGAGACGTGGGCCCGGGGGCGTTTTGGTCATTTTCCTAATTTCGTGTATTAGCTTAGAATTAATTAGTAGAATCAGTTACTTGAAGTTATATTTACATTATGCAATTGATTTGAATAGGGCCATTTGGAGTCGAGTACTCGTGGCAAGAGCGTGGCTTTGGGTTGATTTTAAGCCGGTTCGAGG
This sequence comes from Nicotiana sylvestris, assembly GCF_000393655.2. Lineage (NCBI taxonomy): Eukaryota > Viridiplantae > Streptophyta > Magnoliopsida > Solanales > Solanaceae > Nicotiana > Nicotiana sylvestris. The sequence goes on from NC_091064.1 coordinate 111,781,906, forward strand.
TAAGTGGCTTGCCTAACCTTGTGTGGGGGAAACTCCCTTTAGGATTTGGTATTATTGATATTTGAAATACCTTGTACGTGAGGTGACGAGTGCGTACTTGTGCTAATTGTTGAAAATCCGGTTTTCCTTAATCGTGTTTTCCTTTCCTGTTTATACTACTTGTAATTTAAGCCTGTTGTTAGCTTAGGGAAGCATGTCTAATTGACTTAATTGCTTTACTTTCTCAAACTGCCTTATTTGGATTATGTGCAGCATGCTAGGCTAGAAATACCTATTTTATGTTGGTATGAAATTTGAATTAAATTGTGTATTCTTCGTGTTGTTGCTGTGTGTTTACTTTGGGACTACGGGACGGTATCTTGGGAGATCCCCATGCACTTTTATATTGGAACTACGGGACTGCACCCGGTAAATTCCCTCAGTACCGAGCATTTACATTTGGGACTACGGATCGATATTCCGGGAGATCCCCGCGCACTATGAGTTGGATTACGGGACGACACCCGGAGATCCACTGGATATTTACATTTGGGACTACAGGACGGTATCCTGGGAGATCCCCGGTTGTTATATCTGTGTTGAGCTGTATTCCTTCTGTGATTATTTTTCTCTGTGGTAGCTGTTGTTCTTCTTTCTCTCCTGTGTTACTTCTTACTACTATACTTAATTATGTTGTCTTATTCTATACTGTTATACCTTATATTTCAATTAACCTCAGTAGGGCCCTGACTTTCCTCGTCACTACCCGACCGAGGTTAGGCTTGACACTTAATGAGTACTGCTGTGGTGTACTCATGCCCTTTCTGCTCATGTTTTTCATGTGCTGATCCAGGTATTTCGACTCAGCCCTACTACCCTTGAGGCAAGGCGATTTTGCAGAGACTTCGAAGTATATCTGCCGCATCCACAGACCGAGGAGTCCCTTTCTATTCTCTCTCAAAGTAGTAGCCCTTCCGTGTTAACTTTTTTTAAGACATTCTGGACTTAGACACTTGTAGTTATTCAATAGCTTGTGATTTCATGAGATTCCGGGTTTTGGGAATGTAGTTTCAGTTTGAGAGTTGTATTGTATATGCCGAGCGGCATCTTAAACACTTCATTTTGTTATTCCGACAGTTTTGGCTAGTTTTGTTCTATTTGTTTCTTTTCCCGCAATTTGTTAGGCTTATATAGTCGTAGAGACTAGGTGCCGTCACGACAATTTACGGATGGCGAACTGGGGTCGTGACAAATCCATTTCCATCAGCATGTCAAAGTCAATCTATCAAGTACAATAAGGTCAGCTAGAGTATTTCTACCCTCAACCTGAATTTGACAAGCACGATACATGTATTCAGCTAATAGTGACTCTCCAACAGGAGTAGCAACTAGAAAGGGATCATTCAATAACTCAGGTTGTCTACTAAACCTCAAAGCAAAGTATGAGGACATATAGGAGTGAGTAGATCCCAGATCAATCAACGCAAGTGCATCAAATGAACAGATAGAAAGAATACCTGTAACCACAACATTCGAGGCCTGAGCATCCTATCTAGTAAATGCAAAAACTCTCGCCTGACCTCTACCAGCATTCCCTTGTCCTTGGTTCACAGTAGCACGATCTCCAACACCTCGACCTCTATTTTCTGTACTTGTAGCCCCTGAAGTATTACGAGTAGTTTGAGTGGGTGCAGTTGACTGAATAGAAGCCTAGTCGAAATCCCTCGGAGGCTAAGGGTAATCCCTCAAGTGATGTACCAACTGGCCACACCGAAAGCACTCTCCAATTAGAACACTACACTGGCCCAAATGTGATCTACCACAGGCCTGGTAGACTGGAGTAGTGGCATATATCTACCCAAAATTATGATGTCCAGAGGATGATGGTCCCCTAGTAGCCTGTCTATAATATGGCCTGTATGTGGACTGTGAAGACAAGTGTGTCCCTATCTAAGAACCCTATTACTGATGTCCCTGACTTCCTGCTCTGCAATTTTCACTAAAACCGCCACTGAAAGATCGCCCTGTCCTGGCCTTCTTACGTAAATCACTGGCTGCACGCTCGTCACGTCCCTTGTTTTCAATCTTTCTAGCGAGATCGACTACATTAGAGTAGGACAAAGTCTTCATCTATGGGGCTACTACAGTATATAGACGACCAACCAACCCATCAACAAATCTCTAAACTCGAGCTTCTTGGGTAGGCACTAAGTAAGGAGCATATCTAACCAGATTACAAAACTTGATGTTATAGGTTGACACATCCATATCTGGAGTCTGAACTAATCTCTCAAAGTCTCTAGCATATTTTTGCCTTAGGTTATCTGGAAGAAAATGATCCATGAACAACTAACTGAACTCGTTCCATGTCAGTGGTACTGCTCCTGTTGGCCTTCCTAGCAATACAGTTTCATACCATATGTTGGCCATATCCTCCAGTTTGTATACTACGAGCTCCATGGCTCTCTCACTAAAAAATCCTAGAGCACGTAATGTCTTGAGTGTCCCATCCAAGAAACTTTAAGGATCTGCTGAATTATCAGAATCTGCGAATTTTGGTAATTTCAATTTCAAGAACTCTTGTAGGGATACCTCCTTATTCCCGAAAGTCTGAATTTGTGCAGGTGCTTGTGTCTGTAAAGTAGCATGAGGAGCTAAACCTCCACCTTGAGTAGGCACCAATGCCTCTAACACATTCAATAACCTTGCCATTGCATTTGCATGTAAGGTAACAGTAGGTACAACAGTTGGCACTAGTGATAGAGCATCTTGAACCCCCTGTTCTTGCACTTGATCTGGCATAGTAACTTGGGGTTGACCCATGTTACCAACTTCAGGTTGAGGAGTAGCCTGTCATCTAGTTTGATGAACACCAACATGATCGCCACCTTGGGTAGTACCACGTCCAGCAGATGAGGGTGTGTGTGTCCTAGCCATCTGTGAAAGAAATACTCCAAAGTCAATATCAAGTTATCACAAACGCACGATCAAAGAATGAAAGAAGGGAAAACATTCTTAGAAGTGTAGTAGCCTCAAGATCATAAGTATGAGTGTCTGCGTACCCATGAACCCGACTCTATTAAACATTGCTCCATGACCCGAGACTTAAAGTCTAAGCTCTGATACCAACTTTTTCACAACCCAATTTGGAATCGTGACCGGAGCTCAGGAGCAAGTGCTCCCAAGTAAGCCTCATCGGTATTTTACAGAAAATCAGATAGAGCTTCCCCTATTTTTGGACTATCCAAATTTTTTTTTGTCTCATAAACAAATAAAAACCAACCAATATTCACCTAAATCAGTCACAATTTTCATCAACTAACCACAATCGGATTTCCACTAATATTACCAACCTCCTCAACATAATAGAACCAAAACCAACTCTAAAAATATGGAAAGAAAGTGTAATACTAGTGACTAGTCCATATCAACAAATAAATACTCTCGACACTAATAAGATAACGATGGAGCAATTCTAAGAGTAAAATAATAGACTATAGCAAATAAATAAAACTCTTCCCCCACGCGAACGAGTGCAGGGCTCACCAAAAAGTATCGACCTGCGCGCTCTAATTAACAAAATCCTCGCTTGCATCAATTGCTTTCTCTGTATAAAAAATAATGGGGAGTGAGTCGCTAGCTCAGTGAGTAATAACACTTAACTACAATCATTTTTATTGGAGACAAGTCAGAAAACATGCTAGTATATTAAACAAAAAATATCATAAAAATGCCCTTTCAGAAACAATAAATAATTTTCAGTCTCATCATATTTTTCTTGTAGTATAATACAATTGACAATTCAGTAATAATCTCGGTAACCACTATATAATATCAATATTCATATTTGGGAGATTTCAATGAACGAATCATGTAATCGGTATAACTGTGGACTTCTTCGCAAAAAGTAAAATATAACGGTAGTTCCTACTCGAGGGAAATCAGTAATGGTATGCTAGTTCTACCTGCTCACTAACGAGGGCTGTAAGTAATCGATAATTACAAGGTGCACCAGGTCTAACGAACCCTCCGTTAGCTACGGAATCCTTCAAAGCATACTCCCATTTATACTTGTCTTTGCAATCTGTATATATACTCGTAGGAAAATATTTTAAAACAATATAAGGGATTTCAGTTCTTATCAAATCATGTAATTTCATTGCGATAACAGTAAATTCAAGTAACGGTAAAACATATCTAGTGACAATAAGAATATTTAAAATAACGGTAATCATCTCAAATAACTATTTCGGTATCATATCGAGTAAAAGACTTGTCCCACATACAACTCAAAATAATCGGTAACATATTCATATTAAAAATCATGTGTAAATCATGCAAATTATAAAAACACAAATTGCGGTAAGATTACTACTCACATTACTCGTGTGAAATACCAAACTCGTCACCTCGAGCGATCCGTACGACTTTCTTCAATCAATCTATAACCACATCAACATCGATCTCGTGTTAATTACCTTATTTAGGCTAAATGCATCACTAATTTAGAATACCCAATCCTTCGAGTTTTATATTTGTCTCTTAATTCGTCGAATTATATTTACCCGATAATTCCTCTTATTTTACTTGAAATGTCATGACCCATTTCAGTATCCCAACTCACAGCTATCAAAATTCCATTGTAATCTTATTTTATTCCAATATCACCAATATTAGTAGCAATCATATTTGGTTACCAATCACTACCGAGATGGAAAAGCTTATGAAGGAATATCTTTTTTATTGGTATATACAATAATATATAAGTTTCCAGGCCCAAACATATAGTGTATTCACCAATTCATTAAAAATTCCATGGACTCTATTATTTCATAAATATTAATTCTTCAACTAACTCTCAACCCAACTCTATAGCCATGAAATTTATGAATCAAATCTATGAATTGAGTTTAGAAATTTATCTTCTTCTTCTTTGTTTAATTAGCTTTCTGTGTTGAATACTTGTGGTCCTCTTCGATGGTAGAAAAAGTGAAACCTCACGTTTCCTTTGGTTTTATAAAGTGGCTGGCAAGGATTTATTTTTTTACACCAAATTCCCTTAGTTTAATGAAATAATAGCTAATATTATGCTAAATATTGAGTAAAGGAATCAGACTTACCATGGAAAAGTTTTAGAATTCAATTACCTAGCTTGTTCTCCTCCTCCGTAAATCTCGTTGCTTGAACAGAGCAAACCGAATTTGTGGATACTTTTCGCTGTGCGTTTTGCTTCTGCCGAACTAAGCTGCTTTACCTTTTTTCCTTTGTTTCTGTTAGCGAAGGGTTTTGCCCCCATTTCATCTTTTATTATTTTTTTATTAGTTGATTTTTTTGTAAATTACTTTATTACCCTATTTTTTAATGAGTATTACAGAATTGTTCTCTAAAAATCTGTATTCGCTTTTGAATTAGTGAATCATATTTCTTTGTTACCTTATTTACCGTCATCCAAGATTTGTTTTGTTAGCTTTCGCATAACGCCTGGTAATTTTGATCCAAATAATTGATATCGGAGCAAGGTTGAACACTGATTCAAAGTGGGTTATATTCTAGTTGCAAATAATTTGACGGTAATGAAGATTTTTTATCGAAGTGTGTGACAACCAGATAGGTCATTTTGAATACTAACCTTAATTTTCATGATTCGAGACCTCCCGTAGCTTTATTTGATGTTTCTTGGTTTGGGTGCATTGTCTTTGTCGCTTTTCGAAAAGCTTTATGTAAAATTTTGAAGAAAATGGAAATTTTGACTAAAAATGAGGCTAAGTTAACCACGATCAATATTTTGGGTAAATGACACTGAATCAGTGTTTTGACGATTTTGGTAGGTTCGTATTATAATTTTGGACTTGGACGTATGCACGGAATTGAATTTAGAGGTCCCTAGGTTTATTTGACTTGTTTCGTCTAAAGTTGGCAATCTGAATGTTTAGAAAATCCTTAGGTTTGATCATAGGTTGACTTTATGGTTATCGGGTTCAGATTTTGATTTTGGAACTTGGAATAGATCCATTTTGCTATTTGAAACTTGTCTAAAAAATTAGTGTAATTCTGAGTTGGTTTGACAGGAATCAGACGCTTGATTATGCCTCTAGCTACTCTTGAGTTTCCTTTTGGATTTCATGTGTTTTAATGTCCGATTAGTGGTTGTGGATGTTATTTGGATACTTTGATCGTGCGAGTGAGTTCGTATGATATTTTTAGACTTGTGTGCATGTTTGATTTGGAGTCCGAGGGCCTCGGGTGAGTTTCAAATATGTTACGGATGAGTTTGGGCACTAATGCATCCACTAGTGTGCTTTCAGTTCTGATGTTTGTTGTAGATATAGCAAATGTGGGGTCTAGCTCACATTTTCGAGCCTAGCTTTTGCGAACAGGAGTTCACATTTGTGATGTTGGGCCGGTAGGCTAGAACTTCGCTTTTGCAAAGAAACAGTTTACAATTGCGATCTCAGAATCGCATTTGTGATACATTTGTGAAGTGTTTTTCTGCATTTGCAATTTTGCGGGAGGGGGGGGGGGGGGCAGTTTGCATTTGCAAATAAAATGTCGTATTTGCGACTAAGCTGGGTAAAACAGGGAAAAACGGGATTTAACTTATTTTACACCATTTCCCCATTACTTTTTATGAGTTTTTAATATCAAATCTAGGATTTCCATGGTAGAAATTAGGGATTTGAGTAGAATTTGAAAATTTCCCAAAATTAAGATTTAAACCACAAATTGAGTTCGGATTTCGAAACCAATCATATAACTAGGCTCAAAGGTGAATGGATAGTCGAATTTTGGCCCGGATCTCGAATTTTGACCAAGCAAGCCCGGGGTTGACTTTTGTTGACCTTTCAATTTCAACAAAGATTGAACCTTTTTCATTAATGGGTAGTTCCTAAAGCTTATTTTGAATTATCTGAACGATAATTGACTAGATTCAGTTTGTTTGGAGGCTTGTTCAAAAGGCAAAGCCATGAGTGGTTGATTGATTTTGTTTCGGAGTGAGGTAAATGTAGTATCTAACTTTTACTTGAGAGAATTAGGATTTGCTGGTTGTTTGCTATTTGAATTATGAGATAAAATGGCGTATATGCATGGTGACGAGTGTATATGTGCTGCTATGGGATTTAAGTAGGCAGAGTTTGGGCTATTTACTTTCATGTCTTCATTTATCCCATATTATCTCTTGTTACATATTTTAATTGATACATGTTCATATTTGTTATTCATGCTTTACTTGTTACATGCCATGTAATTGATACTTGTTTCTATATGCATATCTATCACCCAATATCTGCTACATATTTCTAATTGCATTAATTATATATTTTCATTGACTCATATTTTACTTGCTTTATTTGTCCTTATATTAGTTGATGCACTTTATTATGTTATTCCATTCACGTGAGCCATTTAGTTACTCTGGTATTAATGTTTTGCCAAGATTTGGGATTATGAGGTATTGGTTATCCTTCGTTTCTACTGGTAGTTCTTTAATGTTCCGCTCATTCATTTCCTTTCGTGTTGAGATTTTTGTCAATGGTTGTGTTGAGTTGTCAAAATCATTGGGGATCAGGTTGCACACTACAACAATTATTGTGTTAAGTGTTGGGATCCGGTTGCATGCCACGACATAGTTGATGTGTTATAGTTATTTGTTGTTGTAAAGTTTTATCTCGACCTTGTAATATGAGATTTGAGATCATATTATTCTGGGGCCTTCTGGTAATTGATATTCGGGTCTGAGTATATGAGTTTACTGCTTTATTTCTTTTCCTGTATTCTGTTATTATTATTTTATACAAGTTTATTGTGAGTGACTTGCCATAGCCTCGTCACTACTTCGTCGAGATTAGGCTTGACGCTTATAGAGTACTTGGGGTCGGTTGTACTCATGCTACACTTCTGCACCTCTTGTGCATATTCCGGTGTTGGTCCTAGTAGTGCGTAGCGAAGACTGCTCAAATTCAACTACTTTTGGAGAGTTGAGGTAGAGGTGCTGGTGTTTGCAGTCCTTGAAGTCCCCTTCTTCATATTTTACTGTTTATATAGTTCAAACAGTTGTAACTTAGTTCAGACTATATTTGTAGTTTTCTTGTTACTCATGTACTTGTGATTCCAAATTTCTAGGTGTAAATTTAGTACATTGTTATTTATGTAATACTTTGTTCATTCCCGAGTTTATCAATTGTTAGTTATCACTACTCTGTTATAATTTGTTAAGACTGGTTAAGTAATCAACTAACGTTGGTTTGCCTAGCAAGTGGATGTTAGGCGTCATCATGACCCCACGATTGGAATTTCGGGTCGTGACAAATTGGTATCAGAGCACTAGGTTGCCTAGGTCTCACGAGTCATGAGCAAGCTTAGTAGAGTCTGGAGGATCGGTATGGAGACGTCTGTACTTATCTTCTAGAGACTGTAGGGCTTTAGGAAAATTTCACTTCTTACTTTCTCTATCGTGTGATTTTATTCTATCATTGAAGTTTGAATCATTCCATTCTTGTTCCCTCGCAGATGGTGAGGAGATGCACAACATCCATAGCCGGGCATGAGCCGGAGCCCCAGGTTGCAGCCACTACCAGGGTAAGGGGTAGGGGCCGAGGCAGAGCTCAGCCTAGGGCACGCAATCAACACCATTGCCAGGGGCATATGCAAGAATTTTTGTAAGCGGTGTCGAAATTTATAAAAGAACAAGAATAATAACTTTAATTATCATATTTCTTAACAAGAAATAGCTTTTATCTATTGGTTTTGTTGAGTCTTAAGTTAGAAAAGGCCCTGAGTTCAAATCCGCTTCATCATAATTTTTAACCACAGAGGCTATCTCAAATATTTACAAACAAATGTGCTAGTTGAGGTTTGAACCTTTGACCTCTTAGAGCAAAATCAGACACATAACCAACACGCCAAGAGACAACTTATATTAAGCAATTTTCATTGTTTCCTACTTATTTGTTTCCTTACAGTATTAATATATATAACTAGTAAAATTTTCCGACAAAGCGGTGTCGCATGATACCGCTTCGTTCAAGGTGCATCTTCCCCTTCCCATTACAGAGCCTCAAATCGAGTAGGAGGAGGAAGTCCCTATTCAGACTACACAAGTTGGACCTGCTCAGGTCCCGGAGGGATTCATTTCTACTCCCGTACTTTAGAACTCCCTAGTCCGCTTATTGGACCTTATGGAGAGTGTAGCCCAGGACGGAGTATTTCCTATGGCACCAACTGTCACTCAGGCTAGGAGAGGAGCCCAAACTCCCGCTAGTCACACTCCGGAGAATATGGTTCCCATATATCATACTCTGACAGTTCTAGCAATTGGAGAGGTTCAGCCCGGTAGTGCTACACAGCCCGGAAGAGGCCCACGATGTCTTCTGAGATATTGAAGACTTTGGATAAGTTCACCAAGATCTTTCCTATTAATTTTGGTCGTACACCTATCCTTCCATGGATTCAGTACCAGTTATGTGTGAGTTCCCAGAGGTATTTCCACTACAAAAAAATAGCATTTAGCAACGGTCACATTCTGTCGCTAAATTAATGTTTTCCGTCGCTACAGTTGTTTTGCGACGAATTAGTTACGGATTCATGTTGGTCCCTAAAATGCTCGTAGCTACGTTTATAGCAATGAAAAATACCAAACCGTCACAAAATTAGCGACGGATTAGCGACGACATATATTTGTAGCAAAGGTTAGCGAGGGAAATAACCGTCGCTATATTGCTTGTTTCTGTCGCTATTTTGAAGCCTTTCGTCGCTGCAATACATAGTAAAATTGTGTCGCTATTTTACGGGATAAATTTAGCTACGGAAAGTATCCGTCGCTAATTAATTTTTAATATATTGCTGTAACAACTCAACCGGTCATTTTGAGCTTTTGCGTATTGCTCGCCAGTTCTCGGGCATGACTTGCTCCATGTGATGTATTATGACTTATGTAAATCATTGGTTTTGGTTTTCAGGGTAATCAGAATAAATTTGGAAGAACAGTTCTCAGTTTGAAGCTTGAAATTTGAAAGGTTTGACCAAGTTTTGACTTGTTTGTATATGATCTCGGATTAGAATTTTTATGATTTGGTTAGCTCCGTTAGGTGAGTTGGGACTTAGGAGCGTGATCAGAATACATTTTGGAGGTCCGTGGAAGTTTAGGCTTGAATTGGCGAAATTGAGATTTTGACGTTTTTCGGTTGACAGGTGAGATTTTGATATAGGGGTCGGAATGGAATTCCGGATGTTGCAGTAGCTCCTTTGTGTCATTTGTGACGTGTGTGCAAAATTTCAGGTCATTCGGACGAGGTTTGATAGACTTTTTGATCGAAAGCGGAATTTGAAAGCTCTTGAAATTCTTAGGCTTGAATCCGATGTGATTTTGGTGTTTTGAGCGTTTCAAAGTTTGGAACAAGTTTGAATGAGGTTATGGGATATGTTGACATGTTTGGTTGAGATCCCGAGGGCCTCGGGTGAGTTTCGGAAGATTAAACGGATCAATTTTGGACTTTGGAGTTGGCAGTTTCTGCCGGTGTTGTGTTATAGATGAATTGTTCTTCGCGTTCGCGGTCAGGGACTCGCGTTCCTGAAGGGTGTTTTTGTGTAATGATATTTTTGTTCTATGCGCTCGCGAGGATTAGAACGTGAACGCAAAGGTGGAGGATTCATGTGCATCGCGGATGCGAGACTAGGGCCGCGTTCGCGTATAGGAGAAAGGTCATTGGGCACCCCAGGCCCATGTGCTATGCATTCGTGAGAGTTGCATCACGTTGGCGAAAGCCTGATATGGTGAAGCATCGCGTTCGATTGGAATTGTCCGCGTTCGCGAAAGGAAAAATGGAGAGGCAGTGAATTTGGTCTACACGAATGCGAGAGGCTGGTCGCGTTCGCGATGAAGGATTTCAGGCCTGGGCAGAAGGTTTAAATAGTCATCTCGTCCGTGATTTTAGGGTTTATTTCTTCCATTGTTGATCATTATTGGAGCTTTTTGAAGAGGATTTAAGAGGGATTCAATGTAAAATTGGTAAGATTCATGGACTTAAAACTCGGTTTTAATGTAAAATCTACCTAATTAATCATGGAATCTAAGCCTAAAATTGAAAAACTAGGGCTGGAAATTGGAGACCTAGAATTTGGGATTTGAGGGGTCATTTGTGGATGGATTTTGATGCTTTTTGTATGAATGAACTCGGGGAGTGATATGGAATCCATTGATGTGAATTTTATCAGAATCCGAGACATGGGCCCGAGGGTCGGATTTTGGTAATTTCGGGATTTGTGTTGTATATTGATTATTTTCGTTTGGGATTCGTTCCCTTAGCATATGTTGACGCCGTGATTCTGATTTTGGATAGATTCGACATGAGTGGAGGCCGATTCGAGGGGCAAAGGAGTCGCGGGCTAGAGATTTGACCGGATTGAGGTGAGTAATGATCGTAAATGATGTTCTGAGGGTATGAAACCCCGTATTGCACATCGTTGTGCTATATTGAGGTGACGCACACGCTTGATGACGAGCGTGGGGTCGTGCACTGTTGGGGATTGTGACTTAGTCCATCCCGAATGACTATTTTACCGCGTATTTGACTGAAATCTATTTGGTATCATCATTATTTGGGCTGAATGCCATATTTGGGCCTCATGCCAACTATTTGAACCCTTCGGGAATTTTTATTGATATTTCCTCACTGTTTTGACTTTATACTTGAACTCAGTCATTTTATATTTAACTGTTTTCATACTCAGCCATTTTTATTATATTTTAACACTTAAATGATCTTTTAAATGATAATCAGGTTGAGAATCATGTTTTGCTACTACCGTGTGGCTTGTGAGGATTTTTGACTGAGTAAGGCCAAGGTCCTATAGTGTAAGAAAACATTGATCATGATTTGAGGCCGAGGGCCTGAGATATGTATGCCACGAGGTGGCTTGTTGATATGAGGCCGAAAGCTTAGAGATGATGCCACGAGATGGCTTGATATGGCGCTTGGGCCGTAAGGGGCCCTCCCAGGAGTATGCATACTCCAAGTGAGCGCGGGTACCTATTGTGATGTGAGATATAGCCCGAGGGGATGGTATTGTTCTGAGATATTGCCCGAGGGGCGAATTTGCTGACATTGTGCCCGAGGGGCGAACCTTTATATGTTTATCTTGCTTAATTGTCTATCATTACCTGTTTAAGTGTTGAAAAGGCATTTCATGAAGTTTAAAACAAACTTAAATAATTTTTCATATCTTTACTGATTCATTATTTTACTGGTTTTACTGCTTCATTATAGCCTGTAATGTGCCTTACGTGATTTTTTTGCTTTCAGTCTTTATTTATGATTATTACTCGTTGAGTTGGAGTACTCACTTTACTCCCTGCACCCCGTGTGCAGATTCAGGCGCATCTGGTCCCGCTACCGAGTGTTGATCTTTTCATCCCAGGAGGATCCGAAGATTCTCTAGGTAGCTACCGGCGTTCGCAGCCCAGAGCTTCTTCCCTTATCTTATTTCTCTTTGTTTTAGTTTGTATTGAACTCTGTAGACCTTTCTTGATTATTTCGGATTTTAGATGCTCATGACTAGTGACACCCCGGTATGGGGCTGAGTTGGGTTGTTTTCTGCAAATTATACTATTATTTGCTACTTTGAGATTCTATTTATTATGCTTTAGACTTATTTCTTATTGTTTGATTGTTAAAAACTGAAATGGGAAAGTATCCGCTGCCCATGTCTTCACGAGAGGCGCCATCACGATCGGGTCCGGATTTAGGGTCGTGACAAGTTGGTATCAGAGCCTAGGTTATATATAGGTCTCACGAGTCATGAGCAGGTTTAGTAGAGTCTCGCGGATCGGTACGGAGACATCTGTATTTATCCTCGAAAGGCTGCAGAACCTTTAGGAAAAACTTCACATTCTTGAATTCTTATCGTGCATTATTGATTCAGCTTGAAATATAACTCTTTGAATTCTTTCCACGCGTTCGTTGCGCGCATGAGCACTCAGTATCAGATATGCATCGATGGCTTGTGATTTCCTGATCGAGGGACGAGATGTGATCTCTGTGTGTTGATGTTGGCTCATCTGGAGGACTTGAGGCTGGATTTTTACCTATAGCTTGAGCCTTGAGCTGTTGATTGCGTGAGCGTGTGTTTTTGGATCTATATGTGATGTTGTGTCCCTATTAAGGGAAGTAATGACTGGATTAGTTACGTGATGAGTGTGATGTGACTGCGAGATGTATTCATATGATTTGGAGGTGACGAGAAGGGTTTGCTGGAGGATAAAAGAACTATTAGGTGGTTGGTTTCCATCTTGATTCGAGGTATAGCCCCGAGTTATAGGCGTGTGAAGAATCTTTTCATGTTTCTTAGTTGGGAGTGAAGTAAATTTCATGTTGCGGTATGAGTTCAGACTCAGGTAGATTAAGTGACTGCATAGTGTTTATGACGATGGAACGTATATAAAAATGTTAGTTGGAGGCAAAGCAGGTGGGTTATCTCCTGCAGAGTGTTCTGAGATTGTGTGATCCTTATGTTGTCTGTTAGAAGATCTCATTTACAAGTGAAATATATGTGTTAAAATTTAAATTTGGGTCGCTTAAGAGAGTGGGATTGACTGTTGCGAGGGTGAAGGAGAGATTTGCAGAAGATTTAAAGTACCAGATGGTTTGTGTTTCACGAGCTTATGAAGGATGGAGTTTAATCTCACTATGGTATTATGGTAGTAATGGAGTATATGCATGATGAGTTATTGTGTGTGTTTTGATCTATGGCTTTGAGCCAAGTGGGGGATTCTGCTCTTGATTAGTGGATTGCATGGTTATGTGCCATGTTGGTTCCAGTTTGAGGCGTGCGGGTAAATCAGTTATGGCTTACGGAGATTGAGACCGAGGATGGCTCGAGCAAAGAAAAAAAAATCGACAAAAGTTATGTTATGCTTCATAGGTGTATGAGAATCATGGAGTGTCTGAAGTGGTTATTGGTAAAAAATGCTCGGTGCATAAAGCAGGAAGTTGCTGGGTTGCATTAAGGTGAGGTCACATTCTGCAGTGTCAGGAGTGCTAATGAGGCACAGGTTGTTTGTTTCATTTGATCAGGCTAGTTGCGGTTTGAGTAGAGTGGATGACTCTAGGGAATGGTTCTAAGTGCTCAAGATTTGCATGTAATAATTGGAGATTTTCAGGTTGTATTTTTTGGCCAGAAACTGAGGTTTGCATTTGGAGGGTGTCAAGATTTGTGGTATTTCTATATCAACTATGAGATTCTATTTATCAACATCAGGAAGGTGAAGGTAACATATTTAGATCCGCAGGAAGTCTCTTCGGAGTAAAGTATTTCGAATGTGGTCTTTGGGGAGAGTATTCAGCGGCTTATGAGCCTTAGACGGTGTGGTTTTATGCTTGGGTCTAATGTGGTGAGTCTGGGTTGAGGAATGGTAGTGTTATAGCAAGAAGAAGTATCAAGTTGAAGGTAAATCAGAAGGAACTTGAATAAGTGGGATGGCTTGGTAGTAGGCCGGATCAGCAGGGTAAGGATATGATTAGTTCTTTGGATGCTTATGAGGTAATGAGTTTATCCAAGTGTTTCACAGCAATGCTCTTGGTTTTTAGTGGCCTGCGTAGCTTGGTTGAGTTAGAAGGATTCAGTCTTGGCAGTTTAGTGTTGTGCAAATGGAATTCAGAGAGTTTTTGATGGTTTCTACCACGGTTAGAGATGCGTATTTTCTACGAGTGTGAGGAGCATGAGATGTGTAATGGTTTTATTCTAGATGGGATCAATGGAAAGTTCTTGGCTGGTTGAGTACGTAGATGTTTGTGGCTCGGAAGGGATATGAAGTTCTCATGATTGTCTTAGGAGGGTATAGTATATGCGGTATGTGGTGTAGGATCGAGATTGGCATGTGTAAGGTCACAATTCCGTTTGGGAAGGAAGGTCACAAATTCTTGGGCAGCACAGGCAGCTTCAGATGATTAAGGAAATGGTATTACTAAGTGGTGTGGCTTGATGAGGGTATACGTTTCAGAAGAAGGGCAACATGATTGAGTTGATGACACTTCAGTAGTATTGTGGCACTCTCTTGATGGATCGACTACTGATATTCGAGTTTGCTTGTTGGCATAGAAGAACTATAGTAGTACCTCTCGTGGGATGATTGGGTATTAGAGGTGCGTTGTATATTCGGACAGTGGAGTTGGTATCAGATGTGGTGATTCGTATGCTATATGGAGTTGGAAACTGGGAGTTCTCATGGACAGGTTAGGTCGTGGTTGTGGATCGCGTATGTCAGTCTTGTGTGGTAACTATGGGAGGTTTGGAGACCCGAGTGGATCTTTGTTGCTTGGTATGTTGGATTTTGATGTAATACGGGTATAAAATATTTGTTTCCGTGTCGTGTTATGCTGGACAATTACGCTAAGTCGACAATGTTGGCTATGCGAGGAATGCTACGGATTGAGTGGCGAGGTTCGACGGATTATATTCCCAGTAGGGTGGTGTCATTTTTGAAGACCCAGCGGATGGCTGGGAAGGGTTGCCTTTCTTATTTGGCCTTCGTGATGGATGTCAGTGCAGAGACTCCTACTATTGATTCAGTTCTAGTGATGAGGGATTTTTCTGGATGTGTTTCTTTCTGCCGGGCATACCGCCGGACAAGGTTGTTGATTTCGATATTGATTTGGTGCTGTCCATCGTATCGTATGACACCGGTAGAGTTAAAAGAGTTGAAGGAACAACTTTAGGAACTCCTTGATAAGGGGTTCATTGGTAGACCTATATGGATATGTGTTCTGCATCGAGATAGCTTTGTGGAATTCGAGTTTCTATCGGTAGGGGATGTGTTGATTCGGTTGTTATTGAGCTATTAGTGTTCTGAGGTGATCTATGAGTTACTCGTCTGTGTTGCAAGGCGATATGATTCGTTGGTTATCAGCACCCATGGTGCGATTTTATTGAAGTCTTTCAGTGGAATTCGAGCGGGGAGAGCATTGGGTAATGCTCGGTGGATGTCGTATCGATTGTGTCCCTTCGGGTATGTGTACTGTTATGTCAATTGCTTCGCGGTGGTTATGATGATTGCTTTGGTTTTAGGCATCATATTGCACATAGTTGTCGATTTTGAGCATAGTGACGTGAGGTGTTTCATGTGGACTAGTGTTTGGATGAGGTCGCGCATTGGAGTGAAGCTATGTGGAGGTATGATCCTGCGGGTTATATTCGTGTGTTCTGTTTCTATGATGTGTGATAGGTTCTCAGCATTGTGTGTGGTGGTACCGGTGAGTTTGCGGTATAGCTCTTTCATTTGAGTCATTTTCAACATTTGAGTATGTTCGGATTTTTGCTTATTGGTGCGCGGATTGCACAAGTTTCGACTTTAGCCTAAATTGATGTGTCATGTCACCAGAGTAATTGTGTTGGATTATATGAGAAAGTTGGGGTCTTTAATGAATACAAACGGTCTCGATTTCAGCATGTTAGAAGGATAATATCGAGGTTCGGCTCAGAAATTTGCTATGGTCTTTGCCAAAGGAGAAGTGGCTTCATGAATGGTTGATTTGAGAAATGGTTATGGCTTACTGTGTGTTTTCTTTATCATTGGCAGTATATGAAAGTGTTGGAATGAGACTTTAGTTGATAAGAGATTTTCTACCGATATTCGGTTGTTGTGTGTAGCTGCTGTGATTAGAAGTTATCACTACAAGTGTTTGAGTTATGTGGTATATCATGTAATTGCACCTGAGGTTGTAGGTATGGGTTATTACAGCTGGTTCGGGCTTATTTAGAGTATAGATGTGAGATTCTGATCTTGTGGATGATTTCAGAAGTGGAAATGTGGTTCTAAGGTTAATGGGCTAGGTTGGATTGTGAAATTTCAGTCACGTTGTATTATCGGACCTATATGAGATAGGGTGACGTGGGATCACCCCCGGGTATATGCATGGTAAGGTTATTAATCCCGATTGGAATTCTTATGATTTGGTTAGCTCCGCTAGGTGATTTGGGACTTAGGAGCATGATCGGAATGCAATTTGGAGGTCCATGGAAGGTTTAGACTTGAATTGGCGAAATTGAGATTTTGGCATTTTCCGGTTGATAGGTGAGATTTTGATATATGGGTCAGAATGGAATTCCGAAAGTTGCAGTAGCTCAGTTGTGTCATTTGTGACGTGTGTGCAAAATTTCAGGTCATTCGGACGAGGTTTGATAGGCTTTTTGATCGAAAGCATAATTTGAAAGTTCTTGAAATTCTTAGGCTTGAATCCGATGTGATTTTGGTGTTTTGATGTTATTTTGAGCGTTTCGAAGGTTGGAACAAGTTTGAATGAGGTTATGGGATATGTTGACATGTTTGGTTGAGGTCCCGAGGGCCTCGGGTGAGTTTCGAATGGTTAAACGGATCAATTTTGGACTTTGGAGTTGGTAGTTTCTGCTGGTGTTGTGTTGCAGACGAATTGTTCTTCGCGTTCACGGTGGGGGACTTGCACTTGCGAAGGGTGTTTTTGTGTAATGATATTTTTGTTCTATGCATTCGCGAGGATTAGAATGCAAACGCGAAGGTGGAGGATTCATGTGCATCGCAGAAGCGAGACTAGGGTCGCGTTCGCGTAGAGGAGAAAGGTCGTTGGGCACCCCAGGCCCATGTGCTATGCGTTCGCGAGAGTCGCATCGCGTTCGCGAAAGCCTGGTATAGCAAAGCATCGCGTTCGCGTGGAATTGTCTGCGTTCGTGAAGGAAAAAATGGAGAAGCAATGAATTTGGTCTACGCGAATGCGAGAGGCCGGTCGCGTTCGCGATGAAGGATTTCAGGCCTGGGCAGAAGGTTGAAATAGTCGTCTTTTCCGCGATTTTAGAGTTTATTTCTTCCATTGTTGATCGGTTTTGGAGCTTTTTGAAGAGTATTGAAGAGGAATTCAAGGGGAATCACTTGGAGGTAAAATTCATGGACTTAAAACTCGGTTCTAATGTGAAATCTACCTAATTAATCATGGAATCTAAGCCTAAAATTGAAGAACTAGGGCAAGAAATTGGAGACCTAAAATTTGGGATTTGAGGGGTCATTTGTTGATAAATTTTGATGTTTTTGGTATGAATGAACTTGGGGAGTGATAGGGAATCCATTGATGTGAATTTTATCGGAATCCGAGACGTGGGCCCGGTGTCGGGTTTTAGTAATTTCGGGATTTGTGTTGTATATTGATTATATTCGCTTGGGCTTCGTTCTCTTAGCATATATTGACGTCGTGATTCTGATTTTGGATAGATTCGATGCGAGTAGAGGCCGATTCGAGGGGCAAAGGCGTCACGGGCTAGAGATTTGACCGAATTGAGGTGAGTAATGATCGTAAATGAGGTTCTGAGGGTATAAAATCCCGGATTGCACATCGTTGTGCTATATTGTGGTGACGCACACGCTTGATGACGAGCATGAGGTCGTGCACTGTTGGGGATTGTGACTTAGTCCGTCCCGAATGACTATTTTACCGCGTATTTGACTGAAATCTATTTGATATCATCATTATTTGGGTTGAATGCCATATTTGGGCCTCATGTCAACTATTTGAACCCTTCGGGGATTTTTATTGATATTTTCTCACTGTTTTGACTTTATACATGAACTCAGTCATGTTATATTTCACTGTTTTCATACTCAGCCATGTTTACTACTATTTTAACACTTAAATGATCTTTTAAATGATAATCAGGTTGAGAATCATGTTTTGCTACTGCCGAGTGGCTTGGAGGATTTTTGAATGAGTAAGGCCAAGGGCCTATATTGTAAGGAAACACTAATCATGATTTGAGGCCGAGGGCCTAAGATATGTACGCCACGAGGTGGCTTGTTGATATGAGGCCGAGAGCTTAGAGATGATGCCACGAGAAGGCTTGATATGGCGCTTGGGCCATAAGAGGCCCTCCCAGGAGTATGACACTCCCAGTGAGCGCGGGTACCCATTGTGATGTGAGATATAGCCCGAAGGGCTGGTATTGTTCTGAGATATTGCCCAAGGGGTGGATTTGCTGACATTGTGCCCGAGGGGCGAACCTTTATGTGTTTATCTTGCTTAATTGTCTATCATTACCTGTTTAATTGTTGAAAAGGTATTTCATGAAGTTTAAACCAAACTTAAATGATTTTTCATATCTTTACTGATTCACTGTTTTACTGGTTTTACTGCTTCATTATAGCCTGTAATGTGCCTTACGTGATTTTTTTACTTTCAGTCTTTATTTATGATTATTACTCGTTGAGTTGGAGTACTCACTTTACTCCTTGCACTCCATGTGCAGATTCAGGCGCATCTGGTCCCACTACTGAGTGTTGATCTTTTCAGCCCAGGTGGATCCGAAGATTCTCTAGGTAGCTGGCGGCGTTCGCAGCCCAGAGCTTCTTCCCTTATCTTATTTCTCTTTGTAGACTTTTCTTGATTATTCCGAATTTTAGATGCTCATGACTAGTGACACACGGTATCGGGCTGAGTTGGTTGTTTTCCGCAAATTATACTATTATCTGCTACTTTGAGATTCTATTTATTATGCTTTAGACTTATTTCTTATTGTTTGACTGTTAAAAACTGAAATGGAAAAGTGTCGGCTGGCCTTGTCTTCACGAGAGGCGCCATCACGAGCGGGTCCAGATTTAGGGTCGTGACAATTGCTGACTTTTTAAAATTCTTTTTATTTATTATTTTAAATGTACCCTGTTCTAGCATATTACATAAAAGCTATTAAATACACTTAATAAAAAATCACTGATATTAATATAAATTAACAATATATTTAACAAGGTCCACAATATATAGCATAATGCATATAACAGTATCGTTAAGTACAAAAAATCCACAAGGACCAACAATAAAGTCCAACAAAGTAGGCTAACTATGCGAGGGTGGAGAGTTACGGTCATCATCAGAACCCAATGCATGAACCTCATCAATGTTAGCAGCAGTAGAAGATGTAGGAACTATAGGTGCCACATCTAATGGGTAGTTGGTAAGATCAGTATTTGGCTGATGCGAGGGTAAGGAAACTAATTTGCGTACCCTCTCAACGATTACAGGAACTATATGATCTGTCAGTGCAGGAATCAATCGCATCACTAACTCATCCAGATTCCCTGTCGATGTTGATTGAGCATTTGGAGGTGTCGCTGACGATGTAGCATCGGATCAAAAGAGCCATCAAGATTTGGCCCGTAGTAGCATTTTGCTTGAGATCCAAGATCATATACTCTTCTTTTCTTTTATCCTCCTTCGGCTTGATAATATGCTTTACACTGATCAATATCAGATTGAGTTTGTGTTTGTTGTTGTAATATCTCCTGATATTTTCCTGTAGAAGAGTTAATAATTAATGAAATAAAAAAACTAAATAATATTGAGCATTCAATTTACAAAATGAAAAAAATATATGAAAGTAAAGTCAATAAAATTATTTAAAAAGCTATCTTACATGTACGATTCGGGCTTTCTCACAACAAAAGATTTTCCATCATTACCATGTGTATAGACATGCAAATGCAACTCACTTGATGTTGGATCTCGATCCTTTTTAACAGCCTATACAAAGGGAACCTCAATAAAGGTAACCTTAATGATCATTTCAGACAACACAAATCCAGAGAACAACGTATTCAAAAAGGTAAAGATTATGTGAAGCTAAACAAGTGTGACACAAGGCATGCAGCCATTAATATCCAGAGAACAACATATTCAGATGTAGTTTTCTTGTTTGTACAAAAATCAATCTTCATTTCCATTTACTAGTAACAGATGCTCTAGGAACAAAAATCAATCTTCTACAGACTCAACATGTCTTTAGCAAACACATTACTGCTGCTTCTGACTTCTTATGCAATGACAATTAGTTGCATTTAATCTTCATTTCCATTTACTAGTTAATATATTTTCTCAGGCTTCTCAAACAAGTGGCAATTCTGCAACATCAAAGGAAAAGGTAATATGTAAGTTCAAAATGCTCATTCAGAGCTAACACTTGTTACAGTTAAAATTAGCTCAGCTGGAGATCCTCTCAGTAACCAAAAGAAAAGAATCATCATTAGTCATAGGATCCTGTAATATTCTTTTATATCTAACCAAATGTCAGTTCATTAGAAAAAGAACTAGGCTATTTTGCAGCAACACCAGGGAATATTGTGATGAAATACACGAAGTGCAACACTAGCAATTCCATCATTTTAAGACGTTCTAGAGACACTATTAGTATAACTGGGCTCCATTCGCCAGATGAACATTAGTTGAAGCTGGGTGTCTGTTGTAACTAACTAACTTTTAATTAATTATCAGTTTGCTTTATCCACTATATCAGCATTGACGGCCACGAAATAAATGCTTCACACTGTTAAGTAGCCGCTGCCAATCATACTTTCTGTTACAGACAATGCCATTCCTCAGCATTAAGGTCTTGTATATATGACAAATCAAAGTTTTACTGGAACCAGGGCTTAAAGCACTTGAATGCTATCTGCTGATTTAGAATAGACTATAACATACTCAGGCCAAAGAGATTATATGTGTGATTCCTTCTATTAGTACATAAACCACTACGATGAGTAGAACTAGAACCAATACAGAATTACAGGCCAAAGCTGGTACCACACAGAATAAGCAACCTATGTGTTATTCTCAGACAACAACGACACCTAAAGGTACAATGTTTCCTGAATCTCCTGCAAGTGGAAAACTTCCCAGC
Source organism: Nicotiana sylvestris (assembly GCF_000393655.2). Taxonomy (NCBI): domain Eukaryota; kingdom Viridiplantae; phylum Streptophyta; class Magnoliopsida; order Solanales; family Solanaceae; genus Nicotiana; species Nicotiana sylvestris. The sequence continues at coordinate 111,803,563 of NC_091064.1, forward strand.
ACTCCATGGAGAAATTCCAGAATTAATAAGCTAAAGGACACAAGGTTTGACTCTTTTAAAAAATACACACAAAAATACTAGCAGCAAACCATAAGAAAGAAACAATCTTTCTTCTAATCCACTATCTATAATTCCATATGAGCATAGACACAACCAAAAACAAATGCAGAAACAATTTCAAACACCCAAATAGGCAGGTATACACATGCATGCCTCACAAAGAGCCCTAAGAAAAGGATTCCTCTTGGGAATTCTGTTGCTGATACAGTAGGTCTATTCTATGTAAACAGACAAACTACAGAATTTTGGAGTACCATTTTTAGGCCAAAAACAGATGTTATCCAACTGCTAACTACAATTTCGGCACACATTGACAACCCAAATTTTTCGAAAAGAAATTCTCAAACAATAATTTCAAGCACAGTATATTAAAAACAGAACAAGAGACAATCCACTTAAAAGTTTCTTGCGATGCTCCCCAACATTGATAGAGCCACCTGTGTGAGTCCCAGTGGCAACTCCGCTCCCACCACAACGATTTTTTGCATTTATTTATGACGTTCAACACATTTAGGATCTTTCCAAAGTCTCAACCAACTTTCCGACGCATTATTTGGAATAGTGTCCGGCTGCGCCCCACTTGATTGTAGTTTGCTAATAAAATTATTGTATCTTTTTGCTGCCCTACGCTCCCATTGGATCCGCACCACAGTATCAATTGAAGAATCCCGGTAGAATGCCTTCTGAATAATTTTATAAAGTAATAACATTAATAAGTTACATATCAAAGTTAATATACTTTCTAAATCCAATTGTGATGGCTATACCTTGAATTCTCCAAAATAATTTCTTTTATCTCATTTGAGACGCTTTTCCAATCGATTCAATCAGGATCAAGTTCATGCTTGAAACACTTAGTTATACACTCAGAGCATTCAAATGAAGGCTCTGACCTGAACAAATTAGAAGACATTATTTAAAGGCATACCATATATCAATGAAATATACTAAAGTAATAGTACAAGTATGGACTAACCCTGTAGGAGAAAGAGTAAGAAGCGTCCGCGGCCCGCGGGTACTGCTACACTCAATTTCGCCTATTATATTGCTTTGAGAAGATGTACCCTCGCCTTTTGTGTTGCTCTGATTAGGGGTATTTGGAGATGGTTCCAAATTAATAGTTGGGGTACTACCATGGCCTGATATTTGAATAGGTGGCGCACTACTAGAACCTAATGTTTGAACTTGATTGATGTGATCTGGTCCACCTGAGGAACTCGTACCACCTTGTTGAGTACTGATTGTGGGAATGGGAACAGTAGGCATATTTTCACGAGTAGCAAAATTACCCCTAACAGAAGATTTACCTACACGGCCTGCGCTACCTCTACCTCTACCTCGAGGCATATCTACAAAATAAATAAATAAAAGAAGGATATGAAACAATGCATATCTAAATAAAATATGGCAAGAATTGGTTCTCAATGTGGTTGCATCAAATCTATTTCAAAAAAAATTATAAGACTTAGTTAAATATAATAAGCCAATTCAAGTACATAATTAAAAGATAATAATTTTTATAGTCTTACATATTCCTTGAACCAAATAGTAAAACACGTTTCGAGACTCTCATTTATTTGATCCTAAGATAGATTGGGGAATTCTTCTTGCAACCGTTGAATGTACATACTTCATTGCAACAAAATAAGTTAAATACAGACTCAAACTATATGGATATATTTATTATTATTAAAAACTGATACCTTACAAATGATTCAACCTCTACACAATTTAGTAGAATATAAGTTTGGGCTGCCTTGATTTCTTCGAGGGACAAACTTCTCTTTTTCCTTCTCCCCATAGTCGGCCTGGATGGGTGAATATTGATAAATTTCCTTCAAGATCTTCCATAACACCACCATCATTATTACGGGCCACATTATGATTACGTGTCATGACATGAGGTTCAAAATAATGAGAAAATAATTGTGTTGATTCCATCATCAAGTATGCTTCACAAATTGAACCCTCGACACTAGCTTTATTCGCTATCATTTTTTTAAGAGTTCGAAGGTACCTATACAAGCAAATGGATATATCATTAAATTCATAAAATCATGTGTAGCATACTTGTCATAATAAGAGCATAAAAAGTTCATAACCTCTTAAAAGGATACATCCATCTATATTGTACAGGTCCAACAATCCTTGCTTCATATGGCAGGTGTACAAGCACATGTTCCATTGAGTTAAAAAATCTAGGGGGAAATATACGCTCTAACTTACATAACATTTGTGGGATTTCTGCCTCTAATCTCTCCATGTCCACCACTTGAAGAACAGTCGAGGTGAGATCCTTAAAAAATAAGCTCAATTCTGTTAGTGCTTGCCACACGTTACTAGGAAGTAGCTCACGAAAGACAATAGGCATTAATCGTTGCATGAAAACATGGCAATCATGACTTTTCATGCCAAATAATTTGTATTTGTCTGTGTCTAGGCATCGGCTCAAATTCAAAACATACCCATCTGAAAACTTCACATTTTCCAACTAATTGAACAAGGCAATTTTTTGATTCTTCTCTATTGTATATGCAGCTTTGGGATAGCTTCCATCAATAGGATTCCTTGGCAATTGCGATCGATTGCAATAGTTTACCATATCTTCACGTGCCTTTGGATTGTCTTTTGTTTTGACATCAACATTAAGAATTGTGTTAAATACATTTCAAAGACATTTTTCTCAATATGCATGACATCGAGATTATGTCGGATCATGCTAGAGCTCCAATAAGGAAAATCCCAAAAGATGCTTCTCTTTTTCCATCCACAACACCTAGAAATTCTCCCATTAACTTCTTCTACATCTAGCTCAGTTACTTTCCTCAGTCCCAACTCACAAATTTGGTCCAAGATTTCCTCTCCTATTCTAAGGGGTGGTGGTAGCCTTCTAATAGTCTAACCCTTACGAAAGTTTTTATGATCTCTCCTAAACGGATGATTTTGGTCAAGAAATATTCTATGACTGTCAGTTGTTTTCCCACCATGACGTAATCTAAAGGGTTGTGCTTCCTCCATACAATAAGGACATGCTAAGTTACCGACAGTTCTCCATCCAGATAACATAGAATATGCTGGAAAGTCATTGATTGTCCACATCAAAGCGACCCTTAATTGAAAATTTTGTTTTTTTGAGATGTCAAATGCTTCTACACCCGTCTCCTGATAACTAGGGATTTTGATACATTTTATACTCCTTCTTGCTTTAGTTTTAATTAGAAATTTGTACAAAATAGTCCTAAAAGGCTCACAAGTTGTGCTTGATTGCAGGTTTGATCAACAAAGTGACAAGATGTCAAAGATCAGCTCAAAAAGGAGTGAAACTTGCACAAGTATCAAGGCAAGACAAAGCTCAGACAAAACAAGGCCAGTGCGGCCGCACACCATTCTGTGCGGTCCGCACAAGTGAGGTTCAAAGAGTATGCAACTCAGGCAAATCAGGCAATGCGGCCGGATGGGATTTAATGCGGTCCGCACTGAAGTTACTGCGGCCGCACTCGATTTAGTGCGGTCCGCACAACCAAGGATCAGAGAGTTGCTATTTTTGGAGATTGAAGCCAATGCAGTCCGCGCTCCATTTCATGCAAACCGCACTAGAAAGCATCGCGGCCGCAATCTATTCTGCGCGGTCCGCATTGCCCCAGTTCAGAGAGTTTGATTTTCAAGTCTAGAGCCTTAGTGTGGCCGCACGTGATTTCATGTGGTCCGCACTAGCCCCGCAGGGGTATTTTTGTCCAGATTTTTTGGCTTAGTATAAATAGCTTCTTTTCCCATTTTTAGGTCATCAGATAATTTTCTCTTCAGAGCTGCACTCGTGACTTCATAGTTTTTAGCCGTTTTGAGTTATTTTAGCTACATTTTAACATTGAATCTTCTTGTTTCATTTAGTAATTAATTAATATGAGTTTTTCTTCATCTATTTCTTATTTTCTCCTTTAATAATGAGTAGCTAGACCCATAAGCTAGGGTTGTGGCTCAACCCTAGTGTAGGCAATTGATGAGTCTTGTGTTTTAGGGCTAGATTGATTATGGGTGTTTGATATTTGGGCTAATTTTATGTATAATTGCTGAATTAGTAGTTGCAAATACTAGTTTGTGTTTAGTTGACTTGGGCTCTTCTTGAGAAAGAGAGCCTAAGTCTCCGAAATTGGTCCAACAAGGAATTGAGGCGTATTCAAGAGATTGATAGCCCCAATTAAAGGGTTAAACCTCGAGAGAGTAACACCCGACTTGAACCTTGATTGCTTGTGCAAATTTGCATACCCAATTAGTCTTGAGAAAGTCAATTCGGGCAAAATTACTTGAACCACCGAGAGTTGTAGAGTGGGTAAAATCGTGCAACGGTTATATCATACTCCCCAAATATGTCAATTATATCTTAAACTCAAGTATCCGTCAATTGACCACCTAGGCGAAAGTCACTACCCTAGTGCCTTTTTAACCATTTGAACAACCCGTAATATTTCACTCTTAGTGTAGTTTAGTCTAATTTAGCATTGTAGTTCGATAAAAGTAGAAGTAAAAAAAAATCCAAAAATGTTTAGAAGTGTAATTTGGAACACATACACAACCTAAACTAGATAGATACCCGACTCCAACTTCCAGCTCTCTGTGGAAATCGATCCCGACCCTAAATCGTGTAAAGGCTACTTCGACCCTCTTTCGCTACTCAATAGTAGTGCAGTGTATGCCTCAATCACTTTTTGGCGCCATTGCCGGGGAGCTAACGGTCTTGGCTATCTGTTTAGCTAGTTTTGTGTATTGTTCTTCTTTCTTTCTTTGTTACTAACATGTTTGTGTCACAACTCAGGTACCAAATGGCAGCGAACAACGTTAATGACTCTCTTGGAAATGTGATTGCGGGGGAGGAGGTAGATGATGTCGGAGATGATGAGGTGCCTCTTGTACCTCAAGGACAATGGAGAGGCTTCCAGGCCAATGCTACTATTAATGACAATATTCCAGACCCTCCTCTGCCACCTCCAAGAGTGGCTCCCAGAGTGCTTCCGAACCAAGGCTATGCGAGTGCTATTGTCCCACCCCGAATCCGAGCGGGCAATTTTCAAATAAACAATGTGATGTTGACCTTACTTGAGCAGCGTGTGTATTTTATGGGCGCTGCAAATTAAAATGCTTACAAATATCTCAAGGGGTTCGTGGATACATGTTGGGGGAGCAAGCAGACTAATGTGTCCGAGGATGCTCTTAGGTTGAGACTCTTCCCATTCTCACTTAGAGGGAAGTCATTGGATTGGCTCGAGTGACTTCCCGACCATTCCATCACTACTTGGGATGAGTTGGTGGACAAGTTCATTGCAAATGTTTCTCATCGGGGCATATGGCAGCATTGCGAGATGAGATATTGGCTTTCAAGTAAGAGCCCATGGAACCTTTGCATGAGATTTGGGAGCGTTATAGAACAATGGTGAAAGAATGCCCCAACAATGATATGACCGAGGCTATGATCCAACAAATCTTCTACCGGGGCATTAATATAACAAACCAATGCATAGTGAACCAACTTGCTGGGGGCAACTTTATGAAGCTGTCGTATGATGAGGTATGTGATATTCTTGACGAGATGGCTGGCACTTCTTCTGCGTGGCAAAGTAGAGCCAATGTGCCCAAGGGTGACTCCATAGTTACTCATTTGCACAAGGAATTACATGACCATGGGAAAGCTATAGCTGAGTTGACAACTACGATGAACCAACTAGCAAAGGCACAGTTGCAACAAGTTCAAAATCCTCGCCAAGTGAATGCCATGGAGGGTGTCAATATGCTTGTCACCAAAAGAAGGCATAGAGGGCAACAAAACCAAGAGAATTCTGAGCAATTTGATGATGACTGTGGTGGATTTCAAAATGATGGTTATGATGAACAAAGTGAAGAGGTTTAATACGTGAATAATTATCAAGGCCAACAGGGCAACTCTTCCAACCAACAACAATGGAGACCTCAAGGCAATTGGGGCAATCAACAACCACGTCTTAGAAATTACCAACTAGTTGGACTAAGGTTTAGTTATTGCAATTACACTTGCATTCAATTCTGTATTTTTAAGGAGTTTTTTAGTCTAACTAGAGACGTGTATGCCAGTAAATATTCAATGAGACTTGTATGCCAGTGTAGAGATAAATGTGAAATTTAAAGTATCTAAGTTTTTGAGAGTTTGTAATTTTCTATCACTCCCTCTGATTCATTCTTAAAGTTCATGGCTATCTTTATGCAATTTTTCAATAACATTTATATCTTCTATGAATATTGGGGATTCTATGAAAGGATCTGGTGGTGTTTTAAAACTGTCACTTGCATCAGCTATCATGATCTAGTAACTTCCTTACTTTCTCATGATACAATTATTTTTTTCTTATAAAATAGTTTGATCATATATCTTACTGATTTTCTAAACAATATTGACAACCAAGTAGGCCATGTCCGCGTTTTGTCACAAGCACCCAATTTAGTACAACATGAAATGCCAATATAACCAGATTAATTACAGTTTCTCTAGATATTACTGTTCACCGTTATCTAGAAATGATGCTAGATTTCAACAATGCAATTGGAAAATAATGTCAAGAGATAATGTTCACCATTAATATACGCAAATTATTAAGTCTTTACGAATTGACAGTGCAGAAGTAAGTAACTAATACTAGCTAGTTCCAATTTTAAATATATTGAGTTATTAGTTTTAAGAATACTTTAATTCAAATTTCTTTATGCATCCAAGGACATTTGTATGATTATTAAGTTGTTATTACTGAAATGTGGTGAAAGAACTGTTGATAAATGCTGTTTATTGATCATTTTCACCGTTCAGTTAAATCGACATTAGCTTGCTTAGCAATATATTTGCTATTTCTAAATTGTTGTCAAATTTCAGTACTAGGATTGTTTGAAAATGATTCATTATTGTCAAATAAGAATGTTGTTGGCTATCAGGTACCACAACTACTTAGCTTAACCTAGTGGTTTAAAGTACTTCCATGTAGGAAGTTTTGAAGTATCAATTTTAGAAATACTCATGTCTCTGGCAACTGCAAGCTTCTTGTTCTTTCCTTACTTTTTTCAACCGTTATATGAGAACGAGTAAGTAAAGCCTCCATCACTACGTGTATGGTATGTGTGAGCACGTGATTTTTTCCCTATATGAATTACTCCCATAAATTCAAAACAAAATAGTTTTATTATTATTATTATTATTTGCAATTTTGTGGATGTTTGTGGTATTTTCTGTATTGTTTGCATATTGTCTGTGCATATTTACTTTATTTAACTAATGAAAAATACAAAAATACGTTGCATTTACATTTAGGGTTTAATTTCACATTTGTCCGGCCAAGTAGCAAATTAGTTGTTTTTACACAAATGGAAAATTCAAAAAAAAATAAATTATTTTCCCTTTTTAATTCTAGCTTTGAATTTTGGTAGTTTTCCTTTAATTTGGTTTTGTTTTAATTGTGGTAATTAATTAATTTGAGTGTTAGGATTAATTTAATTTAGGAATTAGTATAGGTTTATTTTTCATTATTTCAAAAAAATAAAAAAAGGGAAAAAGAAGGAAAAGGATTTAAAAAGAGTTAATTGGGAAAAAGAAGAAAGGGAACTGAAGAAATAGGAGTTTGGGCTAATACATCTGTTTGTTCCTCAGGCCCAATACATTTTCCCCAATACCCGGCCAAACCCACCAAAATTCGCCCCAACCCCAAGCCAAACCCGGTCCGGTCACCCCAGTAACACCAAACGACCACGTTTAATGTTGGTTGAATCCCAGCCCTTGATTTCGTTCCAATCCAACGGCGAAGAACCCCCCCTCCCCCCTTTCACATAATAAGGTCCGAAACTTCAGAGACCTTCAGTTCATCCAAACATCCTTGTACTTTGCCTTCTCCAACTGGAAACCCTAATCTGCCATTGTCACCGGTATTCCAGCTCCAAACTACCCCCAAATTCTCACCATCCATTCCCCATACTCCTTCAAAGAATAATCCGGTGCCAATCTCCCCAAAATCCCCACATATTAACTTCAAGTCTGGGTTTGAAAATTAGAAAAGAAATAACGTTTCGATTCCCATGCTTTCAAGACTCGACTTGACTCAGAACTTTCGTTAAGCGATTGTTCTTGATTAGAATAATTGATTAACGACAATTTTGGCTCGTGTCGAGATTTGTTCGTCCCGAACCGGACCAAGAACATTTGGCCAAGTTCATCGTCTTCATCTATTCATGGCGGATTGCATAAGTACTTTCTTTCTCTCATTCTTTTCTTCTTGTCCTTTGCTTGTTTTCTTTTTCTGGTTCTCGTATTTGCTTGTGATTCGAATCAGTTTAGTTTAATAGAATTAATGGTTTTAGCTTTTAAAAAATTGTGTAATTAGGATTAGTACCTTATTGGATTTTGTCTTTGCTTGATTTTGGATTTCTGCTTGGTTTAAATCGGACTTGTTAATTATTTTTGAGCTTTTGTCAGCCCTTGCTTGATTCATTACTGGGCCGATTTGAGATTAGGTTTAGGGCCTATGTTAAGTTAGACGTGAGGCATTAGAAGCCCGTCTTTGCTTGGGGCCCAAGTTCGGGTTAGAGGAGGGTAAATAACAGTAGGTAAAGGAGTAATTTGTGGTAATTAGATAGGGGAATCTTATTGTAACTGAAATAGAAGTTTCTAGGAAGTGGGAATGAGTTTGTTTTGAATGCTGGAAAATCAAAATAGGGACACCTAAGCTAAAATGAGAATTAGAGAGGGACTAGAGTGCAAAAACTAATTCCTAGTTGCTTCCCTAATCCCTTTCCTATAAAGGCACATTTCCTTGCCTTTCAAGGCAGAAAAATATAGAGAAAATTCTGAGAAAACAAAACGGCTGAATAATTCTAAAAATTACACTGATTTCCAGCAGTTTTCTTTGATAGAATTGATCAAATTCTGTATTATCTGGAGGATTCTGATTTTTTTATTAGTTAAAATCTTTGAAAGTTTCACATCCTTCAATCTTTGGTCGAAAATGGCTTGATTTTTGGTTTTGAATAGCTGGTTTTTGATGTTTTGGTTTGTTGAGGTTACTGTTCCATTGGCTGAATCAAGTTGGTGTGTTTGTTTGGTCTCCTACTTCCTGGGTATTGAAAACTGGGCTGCTGTTGCTTATTGCTTCCTCACTTCTTTCTTTCCTTTTCAATTTCCAGGTACTCCCTGATTTTCTGAACCGATGAGATGCAAGTTTGGAGTGTTGTAATTTCTTGAAGATCTCAGAAATGAATGTTGTTCTATTAACCATGAATGTTAGCTATTTTTTTTTTGAATTTCAAAAGTAGTAGTATAATGTAACAATGACTAGTTTACCTATTCATTTTCTGAAGTAGTAGTAGTGTAATATATTTTTTAGGAATTTCATGCTACATTCTGTCTTAAGGGGAAACATGAAGTATATTAGTCTGTTGAGTTGGAGGTATTTGCATGGAAAGGACTGTTAAATTGATATATGGTTCGTGAGGGGGGGGGGTTCCTTTAAAGGTGTTTGCCTTGACTATGGTTGAGTGTTCATGGGGATGGTCATCTGTTCTTTAAGTGTTGATTTAAGATCCATTTATCCTGTTAATTAGCATGGTCCTTCATTTATTTCTCTGTCATGTGAGCTTAAAGACTGTCGAATGATTCCCGGAGTTTTAATTTCAGAAATAGTAATTTTCATCATTCGATTTCAGCTCTTTTGTATCTTGTTTGCTTTAGAAGAAATATGAAATTCATATCTTGTTGAAGGGTGAGAATTGAATTCAATATGAGCTGGGGGGTCTTTGGGTTCTGTTAATTAGTGGATAATTTGTGTAAGGATGTACTGTTGCAATTAGAGGTTGAATCTTCACTTTGAACTCTATGTTGGTCTTAAAAGCTATTTTGCATCTGAATTAAAGATTATTAATATCTACTCAAATGTAGAATTTTCTTGCATAATACATGCCGTCTCAAGTGTGTTGGTTGAATCATGTTTTGGGGCCATCATCGTTGGCCCGATTACAATTGCCCTTCTTTTCGTAACCATGCTGCCCAGCTGGGCTTCCTTCTGAGCCCAATTATTTCTCACACTGAATCAGCAGTAAGGGACAATCAAATATGGGTTTTGGGACCAGGCTTGGTCTGGTTTCCTTTGAAAAGTCTCCAAATAGCATTGGACCCGTAGCTGGCCCAAACCTCTTCATGTAATTAAAATACCCGCTGATCCCACTTGGGTTTATGGCTAGTAAGAGCAATTAGAACATTAATCTAGAATATGCTCAAACATCTTAGACCCGTTTAATTAAGTATTGTCCTTCTAATAAATCAATGTGTGCCGTGCCGAACAATAATCTCAAAATGCATGGCCCTCATTTAATTAATACTTGAATCCTTAGAAATCGAGGCGCGCCAATTTCCATGCCCCTCGCAGAGTTGCAAACGCGTAGTTGCTTTAGGCGCATTATTTTAATAATTTACCTTCCTAAACTCGGGTGTGCATTTATGTGACCCAAATCCAAATCTTAACAACGTTAGATAAAATATGTCATGGACCGCAGGTGCATTTATGTGACGTGGTTCAAGACGTATTTTAGATGACATTGAATTTTCCTAAAATTAATTAAAAGCAGTTAATAATTTAAAATTGCACCATAGGCTAAAACATGTACTAAAATCAAATAAATAGGCCAATTATAACTGTTGAGTGACCGTGCTAGAACCACGAAACTCGGGAATGCCTAACACCTTCTCCCGGGTTAACAGAATTCCTTACCCGAATTTCTGTATTCGCGGACTGTAATACAGAGTCAATCTTTTCCTCGATTCGGCATTTGAAACAGTGACTTGGGACACCATAAAACTATCCCAAGTGGTGACTCTGAATTTTAAACAAAATAATCCCGTTTTGATTGTCACTTTAAGTTGGAAAAAAACTCCCTTATATACCCCTTTATGAGGGTGTAGGTAAAAAAAGAGGTGTGACAGCTCTAGCAACTCTGCTGGGGACAAACCCAAAATCTCTGGTTCAGGGTTAAGAATTTGAGCTAAGATAAATTGTTATATTTGGTTTTATCTGTTATCTCACTTTATTGCATGTTTGGGCCTAATGTGCTAAATGTTGCTTCTCATCTTCGGGGATGTGCTCGCTGGTCGAGACTCCCTATTCTGTTAGTGTCATACCTTGAAATAAGAAAGAGGTTCGGACAAGTTACTAAGCCGGATGGCCTTTTGGTTCTCGGTACGTAGCCCCCTCCTCGGCTCGAGTTGTCCGCTCGGGTACACAGTTTAGAACACATACCTAGGTTTTGAACTTAGAATAACTCAGCCTCATGCCGGATCCCTAGTAGAACGTTTGTTTGCATCATATGGATTTGACTTTGGAGACTCAACACAGGGGTTGGTTCTATCTAGGATAGGTGTACCCGAAATAAAAAGACCATCCTGATGCATCTTACTTGCTACTTGTGCATTCAGTTGCTTCGTATTTGCATGTTGACCGACTTGTAGAGGAAAACTTAGGGAAAGTTAATGAGAAAGCTCAGAGAGATAATTTTCTGTTTTGAAAAACCGATGTCCAAAATATACTGAAACTCTACCGAAATTTTGATTTTTTTTTTGTTTCATTTTGAAAAAAAAAGAAGAAAAAAAGAGTTGGTTTTTGTTTTGTCAAAATTACCCGAACTACGCTAGTTTGATTCTCACCGGATGTGGGATACGTAGGCAACCCCCATCGGGTCCAACTTCCCTTTTTACAAAAATAGCCTAAAAAGAACCAAAATTTTATTGTCTTTGTGGTGAATAAGTAAGGCGATGCCATTCTTGTCAAAATTAGCTGAATGTCCCTAAAAGGACGCCTGAAGGCCGTTTTTGCAAGAACATCCACCTTTGATCTCTTTTTTGAATTTTGGCCGGTTAGCAAGCACAACCTTAAAATCTTCTCCCCGGAAGTGCTGAAAGGCCGTATTTGCAAAGCCAGGTTTTATTTTTGAAATGTCAATTTGAAAAAAAATTATTAACTTTTCTTGAGTCAAATGAGTCATGATTTTTCTTAATCACATTAATAAATGTGCAGAATGAGCACGAGTCAAAAGTTGCCAATAACAGTCATGAACAAAATCCCTTTGGAGCTGCATATGTGGTGGGATGATCTGGGTAAATCAGGGCAATATATGGTCAGTCAATACTTGGGAGGTCTCACCGGGTTATTGAAGATTAGGCCTAGAGGAGACATCATAAAGGCGTTGGTTACATTGTGGGACCCGGCCCACAACGTGTTTCATTTCTCAGATTTTGAACTCACCCAACTTTGGAAGAAATAGCCGGATATATTGAAAACGCTGAGGTTCCTCTAAGACATAAGTATCTGGTTGCTCCAAGAGTCATCGATGTGCACAAATTCCTAGATTCTTTGAAGATAAGCAAGGGGGTCCACAACCCAGATTTGGCCGCGGGATTTTCCACTCCACAGTTTATATACCAGAGATACGGTCACATAGGAGGATTTAACAATCCAGAAAACAAAATTTGTAGCAAAGGGAACCGTCTCAAATGGGAAGAACACATGTGTTTTGCTTTTATGGTGGTCTTCTTGGGACTTCTGGTGTTTCCTAGGAAAGAGGGAAATATCGATATACGGATAGCTGGGGTCGTCAGCACTTTGTTTACTCAAGCCAAAAGCACCCTCGCACCCATGATAGTAGCTGAAATCTTCCGCACTCTCACAGCCTGCAAAACCGGAGGAGACTTTTTTGAGGGATGCAACTTGTTGCTGCAGATGTGGATGATCGAACATCTATGCCACCGTCCTCAATTCATGAGTTATGGGTCGATAGAGAAAACCCGCATAGAGGAGTTTTATACAAGGGTTGATGGGATCAGCTTGCTAGAAGGGGTCATAGGATGGGTATCACACTTCCTTTCCATCACTGCAAACCAAATAGAGTGGACGTTTGGATGGCTTCCTGTAGATGAGATCATATACATGCCAGCTACCGGGCCTTATTTCCTCTTGATCGGTCTCAGGAGTATCCAACCTTATGCCCCATACCGTGTTTTGAGACAGCTGGGGAGATGCCAAATAGTTCTAAAAGATGAAGATCTTAATGCTCAAGTAGTCAAGATTAGTCCTGATGGTCAGTTTCATGAAGCAACAGTCCGCCAGATTTGGAGCGAGTGTTAATACTTGACGGCAAATACCTGTGTACATGATCGATCCAAAGGTGAAGTTTCGCCAGGGTACCTTGCTTGGTATAAAAGGGAAATTGAGTTTGGGAGGCCGGCCAAAAGACCCCATCTTCTGGAATTTGTCGAGGCATCACAAGAACAGTGGGCTTGGTTGGCCAAGGAAAATGAGTACAGGGTTACCATAAGCATGCTAGAGAAGCAAGTCAAGGATCTTCAATTTGAGAATGGTTTACAAGCCGCGGCAGATGAGGGTGAAAAGAAAAAGCTAGCCAAAGAAAATGAGGCCCTTCGAGCCCAGATTCGAGAAATGAAAACAACAGCTGAAAATCCCGCCAGAAGTACAAATGATGAAAAACTTTTAAAGAACCTTAGGCAGAAGGTGAGTGAGTATGGCTTCAATTTGAACAAAGCAGAGGATGAACTAGCCAGGGCTCGAACAAAATTGGCTAAGAATGCAGAAGAACGAGCGCGCCTGGTTAGACAGTTATAGAGAAATATGACAATGAGGTTGTGGGATTGAAGAAAAGGGTCATCATCTTTGAGAACAAAATGATCAAGCAGGCAAAAAACTTTAAGGCAGAGAACAAAATGATCAAGCAGGCAAAAGACTTTAAGGCAGAAAGAGAACACTGTTACATAGTGATGGCACAGTTAGAAAGAGATTTGCAACAACTTCAAGAACAGAATCATGTAGCCTAACAAACTTTGGAAGCCAGGGCCCAGCAGATTGGGCGTTTGTTGCAAGAAAAGGGTGTCATAAGAGAGAGAGAGTCAAAAAGATCAGTGACTACATCGCGATGAAGTGTAGTAGTTGTGAGGATATGACTAGATCCATGTTCTTTGCCACCGTAATGACCTTTGTTCGCAGATAATGGAAGATCTCTATCACCTCCAAGGGGATCTAGCGCGTAGGCCCGTGGCGAGACCGAATGATGTCCCGCGGACCCCAGGAGCAGTTGAGGCATTGATGTATTCGTAATTTTCATAGAAGTCTGTTAGTCTATTTTTGAGTCTGTATTTTAATCTTTTCATCAAAGTCCGTTAGTGTCTTTTTGAGTATGTTAGTTTTTGAGTCGTTGTAATCAAAGCATTTTCTTTTTATGAATATTTGAAAATCCCAAAATATTTTATTACTTATTTTACATTTATTCCCAGATCTACGCTCGGTCTGATTCATGCGGGGTCATGATACGTAGGAAATCTCGATAAGATTCGACCATAACCAAATGAAAGAAAAAGAGTGATAGAAAAAAGAGGAAAAGAAAAGGAGAGAAAAACAAGAGGGAAAAAGAAAAGAAAAGAGAAAGAAAATAAGAAACTGTGGGAAAAGAGCAATGGCAAAACAAGAGAGAGAAGTATGAGAGAATAAAAACCAAGAAAAAGCAAAGGCAAGAATGAAAAGAAAAAAGAGAGAAAAAGGGAAGTTGTAAATAGAAATAAGGAAAAGCCGGGATGACGCAAGCAACCGATCAAATGCTTAATAGAAACGGTTAACTACTTAGGTGCATTTATTCCCCAAATGTGCGGTTGCCTATCTGTTAAACCCTGATCGCTAACAAGTTTGCTGTTATCGTCAAGTAACAGGTAGGTGGTTAGTTTGTATGGCATTCTGGAAACTCACCCATACAACACCCGTTCCAAGAACAAATTGACATGGCCAGTCAGGAACTTGATGCGAGTGTCATCGATCCTTCAAGAGAGGTGGAAGAGTTGGATGTTAATTCGATGAAAGAAGAGATATATAAGTTGAAGCAGCAGATGACCGAAATGTACCAAGCCTGGGCAAAGGGGCAACCACCACCAGCCTACCCCGCCAACCCTGCCTTCATCCCGCCACTGGCTCAGTCTCAGGATTACCCTGCCACCGATTCGTCCCCCAGCTTTCCCATCTACTAACACTAACAGAGCACAACTTCCCAAACACCACCCGCTCCACCACCCAAACCAGTTCCATACCCTCCTCCACCAGCCACTCCTGTCTTTGTTGCGCCCCCTCCCGCTACACTCCACAGATCCTCTAGCGAGCCTTTGTCCAAGCTCATGACAACCAGTACTACCCCCCGGAGCTCACTTTCAAAGCTCCGGAACCCTATTCTTACACTCCTCGTTTTGATCTTTCTTGTGGAAGCTGAGAAACCATCCAAAAATCCCGAAAAGGAGGAGATATTCAGGAAAGTTAAAAGCTTAGAACAGTCATTCAGAGACATGCAGGGGTTGGGAGGTCAAGTAAGTGTGGCTTACAAAGATCTATGTCTATTTTCAGATGTGCAATTGCCGGCAGGGTTTAAGATGCCCAAGTTTGATTTGTATGATGGCCATGGTGATCCAGTGGCGAATTTGAGTGGTTTCTGTAGCAAAATGAGGGGAGCTGGTGGGAAAGACGAGTTGCTAATGGCATATGTCAGTCAAAGTCTGAGTGGTTCGGCACTGGAGTGGTACACTCGGCAGGATCACGGAAGATGGTACACATGGGATGATCTAGCCCAGACATTTTCTTGTCACTTCCAGTACAATCTCGAGATTATTCCGTATCGTCTATCTTTGACGAAACTTGAGAAAAAGCACAATGAAAGTTTCAGGGAGTATGGTTTTAGGTGGAGAGAGCAGGCAGCAAGGGTTGACCCTCCAATGAAAGAAAGTGAAATGGTAGATTATTTTCTGCAGGCCTTAGAACCTACTTATTATGGTCATCTGGTATTAGTTATAGTCAAGTCCTTTAGTGAAGTGGTAAAGATGGGCAGTACGTTAGAAGAAGGGCTCAAGACAAACAAAATCATGAACTATTCAGCTATTAAGACAACCACCCAGGCCATTTAAAGCAGAACTGGGGGAGTAATTGGAAAGAAGAAGTAAGAGGATGTAGCAACGATTGATTCAGGAGCTTGGTTCGGACCCAGAGGTTCGCCTCACCACTATAATCAGCCTCGTCCCCACCACCAAACCTACCCTCATACCCCATATAGCCCACCATAACACTACTACCTACCACCAGACCCCCAATTTTCCGTCCGCCATGCCCAAATATACAGCCAACCTCCGGCCCACGCACAATGGCATGCGCCAGTCCCACAAAATACATACCCAGCTCCACAAAATGCCTATCCACCCCAAAGAGCTTACGAAACCCTCCTGGATCAGGTTTACAGCCCAACCAAGCATTTAAGAACGAGAGGTTGTAGAAGAAGAAAACCTTCACTCTATTGGGAGAATCCTATACCAGTTTGTTCCACAGGTTGCGACAATTGGGTATGCTGAGTCTGATCGAGCCAAAACTGCGAAATCCTCCCCCGAGGAATCTTGATCACTCTGTGAGTTGCGAATATTGTTCTGGTGCTCTGGGGCATGACATAGAGAAATGTTGGTAGTTGAAAACAGCTATTCAAGAGCTTATTGATACCAATCGGATTGAGGTCCAAGCTCCGGAGGCGCCTAATATCAACCAGAATCCGTTGCCGACCCATCATGAGACAAATATGATCGAGATAGTGCATAGGGGAGGAGAGCCCAAAAAGCCTTCACAGACTATCATGATGATTCGGTCCAATGAGGTCAGGCCAATTGAAAAGCCAACAAATGAGAAGTCAGTGATCAAGTTGAAAGGTATAGATAGTAAACCATCTGTGGTAGTCGAGAAGGGGTCCTCAAGTGAGGTTGCAGTGAAACAAGAAAAAGAAAAAGTGATGGTACCAGGGGTAGTGAACAAACCTGTGGTAATTGTGGAGGGTGCTCGCACAGATCCTGTCATTATCAAACCTGTAACCCAGCTACCAATAGTCAGCAGCAAGGTTGTCCCGTGGAATTATGAGTGGGTGACAGTGACTTACCAGTGAAAAGAAGTTAAAGAGGAAGTCTATGAAACACACAGATTGACTCGGTCGGGGAGATTCTTTGCCTCCGAAGAGTTAAGAAAAGCCAAAACCTTTAAAGATAACCCAGTACTAGTGAAGAAGGCTGTGACCGAAGAAGAGACAGAAGAGTTTTTGAATAAGATGAAAGTGCAAGACTATTCTATTGTGGATAAGTTGAGGAAGACGCCTGCTCAAATTTCACTATTTTCATCGTTAATCCATTCAGACGAGCACCGTCGGGCCTTGATGAAAATCCTGAACGAGGCCCATGTTCCTGACAAAATTTCAGTAAACCACTTGGAAAAGATAGCCAACAAGATTTTTGAGGTAAACAGAGTCATTTTTTCTGATGATGAATTGCTCGTGGATGGCACTGAGCACAATAGAGCCCTTTATCTTATGGTGAAATGTGAAGATTCCGTTGTTACCCGGGCACTGGTCGACAATGGTTCCAGTGTGAACATTTTCCCTCTCTCCACTCTGAACAAGTTGAAGGTGGATGATGAAAGAATTAACAAGAACAATGTCTGCGTTCGAGGATTCGACGGTGGAGGGAAAGATTCAGTCGGTGACATAGTGCTTGAGCTTACAATAGGGCCAGTTGAATTTACCATGGAGTTCTAGGTGCTCGATGTGGTTGTTTCTTACAATCTGCTATTAGGTCGACCTTGGATCCATGCTGCCAAAGCGATCCCATCCACCCTGCACCAGATGGTTAAATTTGAATGGGACATACAGGAAATTGTGGTACACGGTGAGGATAATCTGTGTGCTCACAGCAATGCCATTGTACCATTCATTGAAGTTGAAGACGACAAGGGGCCATGGGCCTATCAGTTTTTTGACACAGTGTCAGTTGAGAAAATTCCAGAGGGGAAGGGCGTTCCAGTTCCAAAGGTAACTGCCGCATTAGCCATGGTGGCTTTTGAAATGTTGAATAATGGTTTTGTACCTGGTAAAGGTTTGGGTGCATCTCTGCAAGGCATCATACAACCGGTTTCTCTTCCTAAAAACTTAGATACATTTGGTTTGGGATTCAAGACAACAGTCGCAGACGTGAGAAGAGCCAGAAAAATGAAATAGAGGGTATGGGCCCTTCCAAAGCCCGTCTCGCGTCTTTCCAGATCATTTGTCAGGCCTGGTACCCGAAAGCACCCAGTGACGATGGTTCCCAGTTCAGTGTTTGATGTGGATGGAGATTTGATTGAAAAGTTCGAGAGGTTATTCACCGATGTGAACATGTTGGAAGCTGGAGAGTGTACTAGCAAGGCGGATGTGCAATTTGTTGGGCATAGTGCAAAGATTAACAATTGGGAAGCTACTCCTCTTCCTACTCGGAGGGAGTTTTGGTAGTTTGCTTTGATTTTCTTTCAGTTTATCCGGATTATTCCAGGGTTGTAATTCAGATTCTATGTTCCATTCGTTTGGATGTATAAACCTTGTTATCTTTAATGAAATGCAATTTCCCTTTTCTTCCCTCCTGATAGTTTTATTTTTGTTTTTCTTTTCTTCCTTGTACAGTTCTTTTTATGCTGGTTTCAATGGCATGACATGCATGAGGAATCTCCGGCCCAGTCTTAAAAGCCAATATAATTCTGAAATAGTAATTCAAGAAATAGAGTGTGATGATGAATCGAAATATGATGAGGATGAGGCCTTTGAAGAGATTAGTAAAAAATTAAGTCATTTTGAATAAAAACCCAAGTCTAACCTAAGTGATACAGAAGTAATCAATTTAGGGGACCCAGATAATATCAGAGAAACTAAGATAAGTGTCCATCTTGAACTTCAACTCAGAGAGGAGATAATTAAGGCATTGTTTGAGTACAAAGAAATTTTTGCATGGTCATATGACGACATGCCAGGTCTAAGCACTGATTTGGTGGTTCACAAACTGCCCACTGACCCGGCATTCCCTCCTGTAAAGCAGAAGCTGAGGAAATTTAAGACTGATATGAGTGTGAAGATCAAAGAAGAGGTCACCAAGCAGTTTGATGCAAAAGTCAATCGGGTTACTCAGTATCCCACTTGGTTAGCCAATGTAGTACTTGTGCCAAAGAAGGATGGCAAGACCAGGGTGTGTGTTGATTACCGTGATCTCAACAAGGCGAGTCCCAAGGACAACTTTCCACTGCCATATATCCACATTCTGATTGACAATTGCACCAAACATGAAATTGAGTCTTTTGTGGATTGCTATGCATGCTATCATCAAATCCTAATGGATGAGGAAGATGCAGAGAAGACAACATTCATCACGCCATGGGGAACATACTGCATTAGGTTCTTGAAATAATTGTTGTCAAGTTTTTTGTCCGTGACCAAATCGAGTGGGGCCAAACTTCCATTCCCTCCATTTTTATGACATTGCAATGTCCCTCTATATCTGATGTATTGTATATTCTGTTCTGAAATGAAGAGCACTGTGATTGGCCAATGGTGTGTGCCCCTGCAAATAATTGAGTTTGATTTATAGCAAGTAATGAGAATGTTATTTGGAAAATGAAATAAGTTGACGATGATGGATATATATATTCCAACCCATTTTGAGCAAAAAGAATATGGCAAAAGAAAAAGAGAAGGCACTTTTTTGCTTTAGCTTTTTGTAAAAGAGTGTAATAACTGAGGGGTTTCTCTGTTTTTTGCACTCTAAATAGTAGCTAGCTCTCTGTTCTTTTTTTTTTTCATGGCAATTTGTGCTATGAGTATTCTTAGACCGGATTCTCTTGAAGGATAATAACTTTATTTATCCTTTTTTTAGGTGGAGTAGATCAAGAAATGGATGATGAAGACGTTGAAGAACTAGACCTTACTTGAGATAATTTGAATTGTTATAGATGAATGTTTTAGGAATCTTTTGTTACCAACATTTTTTGAAACTTGTTTACCCTCTTGAAATGTACTAAACTTATGCACTCATGGGGTAGGACATTTGCTTTATGGATATTATTATTTGCTTGATGGATAATTTTATATTATTAATTGTTTCATTTTATGATATATTTAAATTTTAGTGTTATTATAATTTATTATATGTATAAATTTTATTTATAACAGGTGCTATATTTTAGTTTTAATTGAACTGATACAATAGCCTACCAGAACCGTTGCAATAGAATACAAATTACGTTCCAGTAGACAATGTAAACCATTGCAATAGGTCCCATAAACTGTTCTAAAATGATCTACAAAACCATTCCAAATACAAATATAACCATTACGATAGCTTAAATAAACCGTTGCTATATCCAACATAACCATAGCAATAGATTACATAAGTATTGCTTTAAATAATATGGCAACGGTTAAGAACCGTTGTGTAAACAATATAGTAACGGTTTAAAACCGTTCCAATTGAAAAAAATAATCGTTCCAACAGAGAAGGGGAAAACCATTGCGATAGACATATCTATTATCACGGCGATGCAAATCGTTGCAAGAACCATTCCAGTAGACCTATGGGTACGTCGGCTAATGTAATGGGTGGTAAACCGTTCCAAAATCCCTACGTCAATTGTTTGGCAGTCTATGGGGACGGTTTTCCAACCGTTACCGTAAACTAATTTTTCAGTAGTGAAAGTAATGGTAATTGGGAGAACAACAACTAAAACAATAACTGGGGCAATCAGAACAACAATCAAAGCAACCAAGGAAATTGGAATGGTAATAACAACAATTGGGGTGATGATAACAATCAAGGTGGATGGAATAATGGAAACCAAGGAAACCGGGGGCAAGGCTTTCAAAGGCCCCCAATGTACCCACAACTGAACAATTCGCCCCCATTTCTATCTCAAGGTCCTAGTTCTTCTAGCAATGATATGGGTAGAATTGAAATGATGTTCGAACAGATGATGAAGAAGAATGCGGATTCTGATGCACAGTTGGCTTCCCACAATACCTCTATCAGAAACTTGGAGGTGCAGTTAGGCCAAATCTCTCTGTCCTTGAATACATGCCCTAAGGGTGCTCTACCAAGTGATACGGTAGTGAACCCGAAGGGTGGGAACAATCATGTAATGGCGGTAACTACAAGGAGTGGACGAGGCGGTAGCAAGTTTTGAGTGATGATGTTGAGTTGCAAGAGGATTAAGTTCCTTTGGTGGTTGAGAATGTGATTGATGAAAATGTGAATGAAGAAGTGAGGGTTGATATTCAAGATGTCGAGGTGAAAACTCAAAATGATGTGAACCCATCTAGGGAACACATAATAGACATGCTGGAGCCAGTTGTGCCTAAAGCCAAGGCTCCTTCCAAGGCCACCTCCACTTTATCCTCAAAGGCTCATGAAGCAGAAAAATGAGAATCAGTTTAAAAAGTTCATTGACATGATGAAGAGCTTTTCCATTAATGTGCCTTTAGTCACAAAGAAGCATTCTATGGATTGTGAAACTATAAAGATGACTCACCAAGTTAGTGCTATAGTGCATTCAATGGCCCCGAAGCTTGAAGATCCCGGTGCTTTCACCATTGGGAGTGCAGACTTTGCCAAAACCTTATGTGATTTGGGGGCTAGTATCAATTTGATGCCCTACTCAGTTTTTAAAACCTTGGGTATTGGGCAACCTAGGCCAACTTCCATGAGGTTACAAATGACGGATAGATCGATGAAGAGACCATTGGGTATTATTGATGATGTGCTTGTCCGGGTGGACAAATTTATCTTGCCAGCTGACATTGTGATCTTGGACTGCGAGGTGGACAGTGAAGTTCCTATCATATTGGAAGACCTTTCCTAGCTACGGGGAAGGCCTTAGTTGATGTGGAATCAGGGGAACTCACCTTCCGGGTGGGTGATGAAAAGGTGGTCTTTCATGTGTGCAAATCAATGAAGCAGCCCAACAGTACTGAGGTGTGATCTTTTGTTGACCTCGTCACAACAGTGATAATTGATGACACCAGTGTAATGATCAATGTGGAGGACCCATTGGAGGCCGTATTGTTGAATCTTGATGTAAATGAGGATTCAAGCCGTGTGGAATGTGTGAATGCTTTACATGGAATGAACTCTTATTCTTATGAGCCTAGGAAATTATCTTTGGATCTCGAGAATAGAAAGACTCCACCAACCAAACCTTTAATTGAGGAGCCTCCGGTGTTGGAGTTGAAACCCCTACCTCCACACCTCAGGTATGAGTTCTTAGGCTCAAATTCTACTTTGCCAGTTATTCTTTTTTCTTGCCTTACTAACATGCAGGTTGATGCCACATTGGCGGTGCTTCAAAAGCGGAAAAGGGCAATTGGATGGACTTTAGCTAATATTCGGGGAATAAGCCCCGCATTCTGCATGCACAAGATTATTCTAGAAGATGATGCAAAGCCCTCCTTGGAGCATCAAAGGAGGTAGAACGAGGCAATGCAAGAAGTTGTGAAAAAGGAGGTGATCAAGTGGTTGGATGCGGGGGTTGTGTACCCCATCTCTGATAGCTCTTGGACTTTACCAGTGCACTGTGTACCGAAGAAAGGTAGCATGACCGTGGTTACAAATTCACAAAATGAGTTGATTCCTACAAGAACCGTCACCGGTTGGAGGGTATGCATGGACTACCACAAGTTGAACAAAGTAACCCGCAATGATCACTTTCCTTTGCCTTTTCTTGATCAGATGTTAGATCGACTTGCTGGGCATGCCTTCTACTATTTCTTGGATGGGTATTCTGGGTACAACCAAATCTTGATTGCTCCATAAGTTCAGGAGAAGACCCCATTCACTTGTCCCTATGACACTTTTGCCTTTTCTAGGATGCCTTTTGGGTTGTGTAATGCACCGGCTACATTTCAGCAGTGTATGATGGCCATTTTTACCGATATGGTGGAAGACATTTTGGAGTTGTTCATGGATGACTTCAGTGTTGTAGGGGATTCATTTGATGAGTGCTTGAACAATCTTGATAGAGTTTTGGCCCGTTGTGAAGAAACCAATCTTGTCCTCAATTGGGAGAAATGCCACTTTATGGTGGAAGAAAGAATAGTTCTTGGGCATAAAATTTCGAAGCATGGCATTGAGATAGATAAAGCAAAGATCGATGTAATTTCAAGGCTCCCTCCCCTACATCTGTCAAGGGAGTTTGAAGTTTTCTTGGGCATGCGGGGTTCTACCGGAGATTTATCAAAGATTTTTTGAAAGTAGTGAATCCCTTGTGCAAGTAATTGGAAAAAGATGCTAAATTCGTGTTTGATGAAAAGTGTATGCAAGCCTATAAACTTCTCAAGCATAAGTTGACCATCACTCCTATCATTAGTGCGCCTAATTGGAGCTTACCCTTTGAGCTCATGTGTGATGCGAGCGATGTTGCGGTTGGGGCAGTTTTGGGTCAAAGAGTTAAAAATATGTTTCATCCGGTGTACTATGCGAGCAAGACAATAAATGATGCTCAAGTGAACTACACGGTGATCGAGAAAGAACTTTTGGCTATTGTATTCGCAATGGAAAAATTTCGGCCGTATCTTATGGGTGCTAAGGTTATTATTCATACCGACCATGCCGCACTCCGGTACTTGATGCCGAAAAAGGATTCCAAAGCTAGACTGATGCGATGGGTCTTGTTACTTCAAGAGTTTGATTTGGAGATTGTGGACCGGAAGGGTAGTGAGAACCAAGTGGCGGACCACTTGCCCCGCTTGGAGGAGGAGGGGAGGCCTCGTGACGGCCTAGAGATCAATGATTCATTTCACGACGAACAACTCCTTTCGGTGTCAATGAATGATATGCCATGATTTGCCAATGTTGCTAATTTCCTTGTGACTGGTATAGTACCGTGTGAGCTCTCTTCTAACCAAGGAAGAAGCTCAAGAGGGATAGTTTGGATTTCTATTGGGATGAGCCGTACTTGTTCAAGATTTGCATGGATGGTGCGATCCGAAGGTGTGTCCCGGAGGAAGAGCAATTGACTATCTTGGACGCTTGTCATTCCTCTCCCTATGGTGGCCATTACAGTGGGGTGAGGATGGCTTCTAAAGTTCTTAGTTGTGGGTTTGATTGGCCAACTTTGTTCAAAGATGCGGGTGATTTTGTGAAGAGATACGACGAATGCCAAAGAGCGGGGGGAATATTGTCAAAGAGGGTCAATGCAAATAGAAACAATTGGTCAAAGAAGTTGGATGATGCTCTATGGGTTTATAGGACTGCTTACAAGACTCTGATTGGTATGTCTCCGTATCGGTTGGTGTTTGGGAAAGCTTGCCATCTACCGGTTGAGTTAGAGCACAAGGCCATGTGGGCTTTGAGGAAGCTAAATCTTGAATGGGATGTGGCAGCTAATCTTCTTATGGAGCAGCTTAATGAACTTGATGAATTTTGATTCCATGCCTACTCCAGTTCGTCTTTATACAAGGACAAGATGAAGTACCTTCATGATAAATATGCTCATAGCAAGGAGTTCAAAGTGGGTAATTTGGTTCTCTTGTTCAACTCCCGGTTACGTCTGTTTCCAGGAAAGCTCAAGTCAAAATGGAGTGGACCTTTTGAAGTGGTGTGTGTGACCCCGTTTGGTGCTCTTGATTTAAAGAACAAAAATGGTGAAGTTTTCCGAGTGAATGGGCATAGGGTCAAGCACTACTTGGGAAAAATTGATGACAGCCATGTGGTGGCACTTCTTCATCTCAAATGATTTGATAGTGACCTGCGTCGTGCCGCAACATTAAATCAGGCGCTTCTTGGGAGACAACCCATGTGTTTTCTTCTTGTTTTTATTTGGTTTTCATTGTACTATAGGATTTATTTTTGGACTAACTGGGTGTGAGATGCTACAGGATTGTGTTGGTATAGTGCAGGACATAGTGGAAAAAGTGTTCATGTCTCTGAAGTTATCAATGCGGACGCACTACATTTAGTGCAGACCGCACTGATAAATGTCCAGCTCTCTGAAGTTTGCCACTGCGGCCGCACTACATTTTGTGTGGTCCGTGGTGGACCACTGCGGCCGCATGACATTTTGTGCGGACCGCAGTGGGTTGCCTTCTCAAACTTAAATCAAGCTGTGTGGTGCGGACCGCAGTCGATTCTGTGTGCTCTGCATTGGTTGGTAAGACTGGGCCCCAGGTCCTTTTCTATAAATAGGGGATGAGGCCCTCCTGTTACACTTTTCTAACCTTTGACTCTCAGAACCCCTAAAAATACTGTTCATCATTTCTTTTACTTGCAATTAACTGCTTGGACTTGTTCATCTTCATTGCTTCTTACATTTGGTAACACCATCTTCTTTTTAATTGTTTTAATTTTGTTATTTTTCCTTTACTTTTTGCTTTCTTGCCTAGTTTTCTTTCCTTCACGTATTCTCTTCAATTGGTTAGGTTAGGGTAGTTGATTTCTTGATTAAAGTAGCATTAGATAGTTAAAATCAATGGGCAATCACTTAGGGACCTTACTTAGGTGTTAGATTCAACTTCAAAGCAAATTATTTTGAACCCTAAGTTAGTGCCGCAACTGGGCACTCAGAGTGGACCGTAGTCGATTATGTGCGGTCGACGATACTTGTATGCGGTCTGCATTATCATTCTATGCAGACCACATTCCTGATAACCTTGAAATCTGAAGTTTGGAGACTGCGGCCGCACTACATTTTGTGCGGTCCGCATTGGTCCCTGTGCGGCCGCACTCCATTTTGTGTGGTCCGCACTGCCTGGATACAGAGAGTGGATAGTCTGAACCCCACCTCTGTGCGGACCACATTGCTATTTTGTGCGGTCCACATTGACCTCTGTGCGGCTGCGCACCATTTTGTGCGGTCCGCACTGCATAACTTCTGCAACTGTCTGCAATTCTTTTTGCAACTCTGCTCTTCACTTCTTCTACTGATACTAACAAGCTTATTGGATTGTGTTTGCAGACAATGGTGAAACAATGAGGTAAAAGATCTAAACAACCAGGCAGAGGAGATTCCTCTCGGGGAGGGAAACAGAAAATGATAAAACTGACTCCTCAAGCCAGGCAAACTAAAGAATACCAGGAAACTGACTAAAACTGCTGATAGAGCCATTGACATGTCTGGGAGTGAGTACAAGCCCTCCCGGGAGATATCTTCAGACTCCGTGCCAATGTACATCCCTGACAGGTCGGAGAGGAACAGGCAAAGAGACACACCTTCAGCATCCCCCACTGCCCAAGCGTTAGTAAATGTTTCTTCTAGGTCGTCTGAGGGCTCAGGTGAAGGTAGTGGGGAATACTCCACCTCTCCCATAGCTTCATTATCCGGAGAGGGTGCAGTAGGACATGAAAAGGAAGTAGGAGGAGAATAAGTAGCTGGAGAAGGAAGTGAACCTCAAGTGGGAGGTGTTGCTAGAACTAGGAAACCGGAGGCGTGGCAAGACCGGTTTGTGAGTGAAGTGGCGTATCACAAATTTAGGGATTGGTGGCCGGTGAGGAAGTTGATCCCCGAGAGGAGTTTTGTGGATAAATACTTACTGCCTTACAACCCCAATGTGAGGAGGCAGTTTAGGGAGAGAGTTGGCTGGGAGTACTTTCTGGGTGAATGTGTGGATGCCAACGAGCACTTGGTCAAGGAATTCTACACCAACGTTGCCCACATCAAAAAGGGCACCAAAGTGATCAAGGTGCGAAACCTGAAGGTGTTATTTGACGAAAAGACAATAAATGTCTACCTTGGATTTGATGAGAATGATGAGACACTATATATGGAGAAAATGGAAATGGGAGAGGAGGTCCGTCCCTGGTTGGCACAGTATCTGCAATCCCAGGTACCACCCCCGATTGGTTGAATGCGTGCGTCAAGATTCTGAGAAGAAGTTTGAACTTCGAGTCAAGGGGGTGGGAAATACTTGTGTGCAGCAGACTGGACCCCACTACTCATGATAACTCCCTCCCTTCACCGGGCAGTCTTGGTGGCTTCGATTATGGCGGGGTACCCAATCAATATGGGAAATGTAATGTCTAGGATAATCACAATTGTGGGCAGTGAGAGTGACAGAAACTACCCTTTCCCCAGCTTTTTGACTATGTACTTCAGGGACCTCAAAGTTTAAACGAGGCCATTTGATATCAAGGTCAAAGCGAAGGCCCCATTCACTTAGTACAACATGCAGGGGGATGACAACCCAAAGAGCAAGAACTTTAAGGGAACAACTATTGCTCCAACTGGCCAGTCTGAAGAGCCAGTTGTGGTAGTGTCTCCTACTCAGCCTGCCTCCACCTCCACAGATATTCCTCCTGGCCCATCCACTTCAGCTGACCCAAAAATACTCTCTTCCCGAGCTTATCCAGTGACTACACACCGACTGATCCAGGCTCTTCTCAGTATCAACAACTGGATGTAGACAACGTCATCCAAGTTGTCTATCCTCACTACTACAATAGAGGCTCATTCGGCACCTCGGCCTCCACAAGTCCCACAGTCCATAGAGGATGCCCTCAAGGAGATTTTGGCCAACCAACAGAAAATCCTCGACTCTCATAAGGTGCTCACAGATGCAGTTGATTCACACAGCAAGGCTCTCAAGGAGCTTGCTAGGGAGCACAAGAAATTGAGAAAGACACGAGCTTCCAAGGAGTCCGTGAAGGAGCTAAGGGTTGATGTTGACAGGTTGAAGGCAGACCAGCTGCCTTTGGACTTATTGCTATAGGATCCAGTACCAGCAGCTCATTCCCAGCCCGAGTAGTCCTAGAGGCCTCCCAAGAGTAAGAGTGTGATTCCCAGAGCGGACGATGCAGTCATCCAGTTGGCATACCCACCGGAGGCCTCCTCCAGTCAGCCACAGGATGCACCTTAGGAGCCTGTCCAGTTCCAGGCCCAGGTCCCAGCAGCAGAGTAGCAGGCCATAGGGAACCAGTCTGAGGTTCCCGAGCACAGTGAGGACCCAGGGACCACTCAGGAGCCCATGCAGGCAGACAGGCCATAGGGAGTCTCTATATTCTTTTTCCCTTTCCCTTTTTGGTGCTTACTTAGTTTAGTTGGCATTGGGGATAATGCCAGCTTTCATTTGAGGGGGTAGGCCCTACTTTTATGGATTCAGATGATTGTATATGTTTGATACTTTTTGTGTCTTCTTTATTTTTTCATCTTTGGTTTGTATATAATTTTAACATTTCGCTACATTTCTCGCACTTTTATTTTACTTTGGGTCTGTATATAAAGTTATGTTACATTGTACATATTCATCCCGTCTATTGTATATTCGACAAAATCCCCTCTTGTATATATTCATTTTACTTTCCGCAACTTTTCATTCTTAGCTTCTTATTTATATTTGTAGCTTCTTGTTTTGAAGTTTGCAATAAGCCTTTGGTTTTATTAATGCCACGGTTCTTTCCAAAGGTGGAGTTTGTGTGAACCGGGTGGCTCTTCCCAATGATGGATGGCGTGACAACCTTCTTAAGGGTTTGAGCCCGTTTTTCTTTTTGTTTTTAGTATTTAGTGGTTAAGGGTGCCTCAAGCAAAGCTTCACTTGGTCCTAGCACATTTGCCTTTGATCTTATGGTCAAAAATAAATTGTTGTGTTTAGGATGGTGAAAGTCGTGACCTTGAGACTCTTGTGTTGACCGATAATCATCAAGTGGTTTTTTGGGACCATTGTGTGCTCAAGTCTTATCTAAGGTCGTTGTGGGCCCCCGACTCTGTGTCTTTAGTAATCCCATAGCTTGTGTGGTGAGTAATCGCATTGCAAGTCCAAGTCCCGAGCCATTGGTCTAGAACATTCCCTGAATGTTTATTGAGGCGAAATCCTAAGTGAATTTTGACTTGAGACATGATTATAGGATCTCCTTGGTCCAAATGATAGCTTAAACACTTCCATAACCTACCAATGATACTAGTCAACCCTTTTGAGCCTTAGACCTTTTTCCTTCAAGAACCATGATACAAGCCTATACCCGTTCTAAAAGATACCCTCTCTTGGCACCCGATCTTTCCTTTAGCATATGGCAAAAGTATAAGTTTGGGGGGAGAGACGACGATTGCAACAAAGTGGTAAAAAGGCACAAAAATGAAGAAAAGGAAAGACAATGAAAAAGACAAAAAGAATGTTCGATGTGTAAGAGAATAAAAAGGGAGTCAAGAAAAACAAAGAATAAAAGGTGTGGAAAGTTGAAAAAGAAGAAAAGAATTGAAATGAACAAAA
Organism: Nicotiana sylvestris; assembly: GCF_000393655.2. NCBI lineage: Eukaryota > Viridiplantae > Streptophyta > Magnoliopsida > Solanales > Solanaceae > Nicotiana > Nicotiana sylvestris. The sequence continues at coordinate 111,832,717 of NC_091064.1, forward strand.
AAGAGTGACAATGTGTCTCTCTAACCCCTTGGAAAGAAGTGAAATAACTCAAAGAGTCAAGTGAATGTGTGCCAGATGACACAAAAGAAGTGCTTAAGGGAAGATGGAACCTACTTAGACCAAACACTTTCTACCCTGAACCAAATGCCTTCACCATGTCTCCACAAAAGCCTATTGATCTTGAGTTGAATGAAGCTTACATTAGTGATGACTCATATAAGGGGCAAGCATATGGTACTTAGAGCCGGACTTGCGACTTTTTCTTGAGAGAGATGAATGAACTTCCATTGACCTCATTCTGAGTGCCACTATTCTAAAGGTGAGGTTTGCTTAGGGAGATTTGAGGATGTGTGAGTTTGGGTTCCACAATGACCGAAGTAATAGAAAGAGCTCTTTGATGTGTTGAGTCAACTCTTGATGCTCTTGTGTCGCACTTAATCCATGGTGTTTCAAAGGGTAAATATTGTTAATGATTCATTTGGATTGAGGGCAATTGTTAGTCCCAATTGATGCTAGATGAGGTTAATTTAGGACAGCTGAAATTTTCTTGGATGTTCTCTTAAGGGGTGGGTCTTATTTTGTTTGCTTGAGGACAAGCAAAAGCTTAAATTTGGGGGAGTTGATAACTAGGGATTTTGATATATTTTATACTCCTTCTTGCTTTAGTTTTGATTAGAAATTTATACAAAATAGTCCCAAAAGGCTCACAAGTTATGCTTGATTGCAGATTTGATCAACAAAGTGACAAGATGTCAAAGATCAGCTCAAAAAGGAGTAAAACTTGCACAAGTATCAAGGCAAGACAAAGCTCAGGAAAAACAAGGACAGTGCGGCCGCACACCATTCTGTGCGGTCCGCACAAGTGAGGTACGGAGAGTATGCAACTCAGGCAAATCAGGCAATTCGGCCGCATGGGATTTAATGCGGTCCGCATTGAAGTTACTGCGGCCACACTCAATTTAGTGCGGTTCGCACAACCAAGGATCAGAGAGTTGCTATTTTTGGAGATTGAAGCCAATGCGGTCTGCCCTCCATTTCATGCGGACCGCACTAGAAGCCATCGCGGACGCAATCCATTCTGTGCGGTCCGCATTGCCCCAGTTCAGAGAGTTCGATTTTCAAGTCTAGAGCCTTAGTGTGGCCGCATGTGATTTTGTACGGTCTGCACTAGCCCCGCTGGGGTATGTTTGTCCATATTTTTCAGCTTAGTTTAAATAGCTTATTTTCTCATTTTTAGGTCATCAGATAGTTTTCTCTTCAGAGTTGTGCTCGTGATTTCATGTTTTTAGCTGTTTTGAGAAATTTTAGCTACATTTCAACATTGAATCTTCTTGTTTCATTAAGTACTTAATTAATATGAGTTTTTATTCATCTATTTCTTGTTTTTATCCTTTTATTATGAGTAGCTAGACCCATAAGCTAGGGTTATGGCTCAACCCTAGTGTGGGTAATTGACGGGTCTTGTGTTATAGGGCTAGATTGACTATTGGTGTTTGATATTTGAGCTAATTTCATGTTTAATTGCTGAATTAGTGGTTGCAAACACTACTTTGTGTTTAGTTGACTTGGGCTCTTCTTGAGAAAGAGAGCCTAAGTTTCCGAAATTGGTCCAACAAGGAATTGGGGCGTATTCAAGAGATTGATAGCCCCAATTAAAGGGCTAAACCTCGAGAGAGTAACAACTGACTTGAACCTTGATTGCTTGTGCAAATTTGCATACCCAATTGGTCTTGAGAAAGTCAATTCTGGCAAGATCACTTGCACCACCGAGAAGTGTAGAGTGGGTAAAATCGTACAACGGTTATATAATACTCCCCAAATATGTCAATCATGTCTTAGACTCAAGTATCAGTCAATTGACCACCTAGGCCAAAGTCACTACCCTAGTGCCATTTGAATAACCCGTAATATTTCACTCTTAGCATACCTTAGTCTAATTTAGCATTGTAGTTTGATAAAAGTATAAGTAAAAAAAAAAAAAATCAAAAATGTTTAGAAGTCTAATTTGGAACACATACATAATCCTAAACTAGATAGATATCCGACTCCAACTTCTAGCTCTCTGTGGAAATCGATCCCGATTCTAAATCGGGTAAAAGCTGCTTTGTCCCTCTCTCGCTACTCAATAGTAGTGCAGGGTAGGCCTCGATCATCTCCCACAACAAAGCCAATTCCTTTATTAAAGGTTGTAGATAAACATCAATTTTTTGTTTAGGGTTGTTTGGCCATGGAACAATGATAGTTAAGAACATGTACACCTCTTTCATACACATACCTGGAGGCAAATTATATGGAGTGACAATCACTGGCCATGAAGAGTATTTCCTTCCTGAATGACCAAAGGGCTGCAAACCATCAGTAAATAATCCCAACCTCACATTTCTTGGTTCAGCAGCAAAAAAAGGATGAGTTTTGTTGAAGTGCTTCCAAGACTTAGAGTCTGATGGATGACGCATTACACCCTCCTCTTGTATGTGCTCGTGATGCCATCTCATATCAACGGCTGTAGCATGAGATGCATATAATTTCCGCAATCGAGGAATCAAAGGAAAATAATACATTTTTTATATGGGATTAATTTCCGCTTACGAGAACCGACACGACGTTTGTACCTCTGGTGGACACAAAACTTGCAAGATGTGAGGTCCTCATCTTCACCCCAATACAACATACATCCAGAATTACAACAATCAATCTTTTCAACTGGCAAACCCAAGCTACGCACTAGCTTCTTGGTCTCGTAATAGTTATCAAGCATTGTGTTATCTTCTGGTAAATCCTCATTCAACAATTGCATCATTTGGTTATAACCTCTTTGTGATAAAGTATTCTCCATTTTAATATTTAGCATCCTAGAAACCACTGTGAGTTAAGAGAGGGAAGAACCAGGGTATAATTTTGCATCAGCGGCCTGTAGCAAATCATAAAACCTTTGGCACTCAAGATTTGGCTCCTCCTCCATTGATGGATTAGGATCCTCCTCCATTGAAGGATTAGGCTCCGCCTCCATTGAAGGATTAGGCTCCGTCTCCATTGAAGGTTCATAAGAATGAGATGACTCAGGTTCAATATTATTATAAGACTGCCAGCTCAAACCATGGCCAAAATTGGGTCCAGCTGCATCCAAGACCATTTGTCGATATGGATTCTCATATCCCGATTCAGGTTGAGCGCCACCACACAAATCACCACTAGAAGACATCTGACCGGTCACATTTTTTTCTCCTTGATACTTCCAAAGAAAATAGTTCTCAACAAATCCATACTGATAAAGGTGCAATTTAACAGTTTCAATATCCATGTATTTAATGTTGTGACATTTTTTACATGGACATCTAACATTGTCACCACTCATGCGATTGCGCTGAGAACAAGCAAATTGGAGAATTGTTCACACCAGTTATGAGACTTGAATTAATACCCCTTCGGCCATACAACCTTTTGTACATCCAATCATGCTCTAGATTGTCTATGTTTCTATTTAATATTAAAATAAACAAGAAGTTGTTAAAGCTTGTTAAAGCTGCTGGAGGTATAAAAGTAGGTGCAGCTGCTGCAACAACTGCTGCCAATTCAGGATCCAAGCAAGAAGCAAAAACTGCTTCTCAGCACTCATAAAAATGATGCTCTCTCTGAAGAATGGTGTAGAGCTAGTGATTCCCATTTCAGCTGATGATCCTTTTCTTTCAATATAATATTTCAGTAAGTTACAGAATAGTGGTGTTGCTAGTTGGATAAAATATATAATTGATCAAGTAGCTCACATAGGAGTCTTGGATTGTTCTGTACAAAAATGTTTGAAGTGAAGTTTTTGTCATCACTTTGTTCTATAGTATACTAGGAATGTATTCTAACGTATGAATAAAGAATTTTTGTGGCTTTACTGCTACTATCTGGTTCCTTTAAATTATGATGGTGCATCCAGAATATGTAAGTTAAGCTTGAAACTCTACCCACTTCCTGACTTATTGATCAAACATTTTTACCAAAAGCCAAGGTCCTTACAAATTAGAACAAGTAATTTCTAGCGGGTGAAGAACTCAAACAGGGTCTGATCAATATTGTAACCAGACACATTATTCTTTACTCACGAAGATTCAACTTCTCGACTCATTCAAGATCTTCCCTGTATTGAGGCCTACAAACTTTTGGATAGAGACCGACTCAATTTGATAGAAAATGTTAATATAAAACACACACATCTTCAACCCATTGAACTTCAAACAAACATTCTGGAAAGACCCATATACGTACAGAATACACACATACACACACAAGAGAGCAGCTTGGCAGTAAAGCTGTTTCCTTTTAATTCTTAAATAGAGGAGTATATATATACTATATTAGTTTTTCATTTAAGGTTTCACGTTATTATGTTGGAGACCATTAAAATAATTTGTTACTGTATAATATTTTTGTCCCCTAAATGTTTAAATCTAATCCTTCCTCAACTTTTAGGATAATTATAGCCTTAAGATTCTTCACTCACCGCTGTATGTATATTGAAAGTTGCTAATTACAAGGGGGTAAATACTTGCGAGAATCAATAATCTTTTTATAAAACAAGAATCGGCTTGAGGACAAGCAAAAGCTTAAATTTGGGGGAGTTGATAACTAGGGATTTTGATATATTTTATACTCCTTCTTGCTTTAGTTTTGATTAGAAATTTATACAAAATAGTCCCAAAAGGCTCACAAGTTATGCTTGATTGCAGATTTGATCAACAAAGTGACAAGATGTCAAAGATCAGCTCAAAAAGGAGTAAAACTTGCACAAGTATCAAGGCAAGACAAAGCTCAGGAAAAACAAGGACAGTGCGGCCGCACACCATTCTGTGCGGTCCGCACAAGTGAGGTACGGAGAGTATGCAACTCAGGCAAATCAGGCAATTCGGCCGCATGGGATTTAATGCGGTCCGCATTGAAGTTACTGCGGCCACACTCAATTTAGTGCGGTTCGCACAACCAAGGATCAGAGAGTTGCTATTTTTGGAGATTGAAGCCAATGCGGTCTGCCCTCCATTTCATGCGGACCGCACTAGAAGCCATCGCGGACGCAATCCATTCTGTGCGGTCCGCATTGCCCCAGTTCAGAGAGTTCGATTTTCAAGTCTAGAGCCTTAGTGTGGCCGCATGTGATTTTGTACGGTCTGCACTAGCCCCGCTGGGGTATGTTTGTCCATATTTTTCAGCTTAGTTTAAATAGCTTCTTTTCTCATTTTAAGGTCATCAGATAGTTTTCTCTTCAGAGTTGTGCTCGTGATTTCATGTTTTTTAGCTGTTTTGAGAAATTTTAGCTACATTTCAACATTGAATCTTCTTGTTTCATTAAGTACTTAATTAATATGAGTTTTTATTCATCTATTTCTTGTTTTTATCCTTTTATTATGAGTAGCTAGACCCATAAGCTAGGGTTATGGCTCAACCCTAGTGTGGGTAATTGACGGGTCTTGTGTTATAGGGCTAGATTGACTATTGGTGTTTGATATTTGAGCTAATTTCATGTTTAATTGCTGAATTAGTGGTTGCAAACACTACTTTGTGTTTAGTTGACTTGGGCTCTTCTTGAGAAAGAGAGCCTAAGTTTCCGAAATTGGTCCAACAAGGAATTGGGGCGTATTCAAGAGATTGATAGCCCCAATTAAAGGGCTAAACCTCGAGAGAGTAACAACTGACTTGAACCTTGATTGCTTGTGCAAATTTGCATACCTAATTGGTCTTGAAAAAGTCAATTCTGGCTAAATCACTTGCACCACCGAGAAGTGTAGAGTGGGTAAAATCGTACAACGGTTATATAATACTCCCCAAATATGTCAATCATGTCTTAGACTCAAGTATCAGTCAATTGACCACCTAGGCCAAAGTCACTACCCTAGTGCCATTTGAATAACCCGTAATATTTCACTCTTAGCATACCTTAGTCTAATTTAGCATTGTAGTTTGATAAAAGTATAAGTAAAAAAAAAAATTCAAAAATGTTTAGAAGTCTAATTTGGAACACATACATAATCCTAAACTAGATAGATATCCGACTCCAACTTCTAGCTCTCTGTGGAAATCGATCCCGATTCTAAATCGGGTAAAAGCTGCTTTGTCCCTCTCTCGCTACTCAATAGTAGTGCAGGGTAGGCCTCGATCATCTCCCACAACAAAGCCAATTCCTTTATTAAAGGTTGTAGATAAACATCAATTTTTTGTTTAGGGTTGTTTGGCCATGGAACAATTATAGTTAAGAACATGTACACCTCTTTCATACACATACCTGGAGGCAAATTATATGGAGTGACAATCACTGGCCATGAAGAGTATTTCCTTCCTGAATGACCAAAGGGCTGCAAACCATCAGTAAATAATCCCAACCTCACATTTCTTGGTTCAGCAGCAAAAAAGGGATGAGTTTTGTTGAAGTGCTTCCAAGACTTAGAGTCTGATGGATGACGCATTACACCCTCCTCTTGTATGTGCTCGTGATGCCATCTCATATCAACGGCTGTAGCATGAGATGCATATAATTTCCGCAATCGAGGAATCAAAGGAAAATAATACATTTTTTATATGGGATTAATTTCCGCTTACGAGAACCGACACGACGTTTGTACCTCTGGTGGACACAAAACTTGCAAGATGTGAGGTCCTCATCTTCACCCCAATACAACATACATCCAGAATTACAACAATCAATCTTTTCAACTGGCAAACCCAAGCTACGCACTAGCTTCTTGGTCTCGTAATAGTTATCAAGCATTGTGTTATCTTCTGTTAAATCCTCATTCAACAATTGCATCATTTGGTTATAACCTCTTTGTGATAAAGTATTCTCCATTTTAATATTTAGCATCCTAGAAACCACTGTGAGTTAAGAGAGGGAAGAACCAGGGTATAATTTTGCATCAGCGGCCTGTAGCAAATCATAAAACCTTTGGCACTCAAGATTTGGCTCCTCCTCCATTGATGGATTAGGATCCTCCTCCATTGAAGGATTAGGCTCCGCCTCCATTGAAGGATTAGGCTCCGTCTCCATTGAAGGTTCATAAGAATGAGATGACTCAGGTTCAGTATTATTATAAGACTGCCAGCTCAAACCATGGCCAAAATTGGGTCCAGCTGCATCCAAGACCATTTGTCGATATGGATTCTCATATCCCGATTCAGGTTGAGCGCCACCACACAAATCACCACTAGAAGACATCTGACCGGTCACATTTTTTTCTCCTTGATACTTCCAAAGAAAATAGTTCTCAACAAATCCATACTGATAAAGGTGCAATTTAACAGTTTCAATATCCATGTATTTAATGTTGTGACATTTTTTACATGGACATCTAACATTGTCACCACTCATGCGATTGCGCTGAGAACAAGCAAATTGGAGAATTGTTCACACCAGTTATGAGACTTGAATTAATACCCCTTCGGCCATCCAACCTTTTGTACATCCAATCACGCTCTAGATTGTCCATGTTTCTATTTAATATTAAAATAAACAAGAAGTTGTTAAAGCTTGTTAAAGCTGCTGGAGGTATAAAAGTAGGTGCAGCTGCTGCAACAACTGCTGCCAATTCAGGATCCAAGCAAGAAGCAAAAACTGCTTCTCAGCACCCATAAAAATGATGCTCTCTCTGAAGAATGGTGTAGAGCTAGTGATTCCCATTTCAGCTGATGATCCTTTTCTTTCAATATAATATTTCAGTAAGTTACAGAATAGTGGTGTTGCTAGTTGGATAAAATATATAATTGATCAAGTAGCTCACATAGGAGTCTTGGATTGTTCTGTACAAAAATGTTTGAAGTGAAGTTTTTGTCATCACTTTGTTCTATAGTATACTAGGAATGTATTCTAACGTATGAATAAAGAATTTTTGTGGCTTTACTGCTACTATCTGGTTCCTTTAAATTATGATGGTGCATCCAGAATATGTAAGTTAAGCTTGAAACTCTACCCACTTCCTGACTTATTGATCAAACATTTTTACCAAAAGCCAAGGTCCTTACAAATTAGAACAAGTAATTTCTAGCGGGTGAAGAACTCAAACAGGGTCTGATCAATATTGTAACCAGACACATTATTCTTTACTCACGAAGATTCAACTTCTCGACTCATTCAAGATCTTCCCTGTATTGAGGCCTACAAACTTTTGGATAGAGACCGACTCAATTTGATAGAAAATGTTAATATAAAACACACACATCTTCAAACCATTGAACTTCAAACAAACATTCTGGAAAGACCCATATACGTACAGAATACACACATACACACACAAGAGAGCAGCTTGGCAGTAAAGCTGTTTCCTTTTAATTCTTAAATAGAGGAGTATATATATACTATATTAGTTTTTCATTTAAGGTTTCACGTTATTATGTTGGAGACCATTAAAATAATTTGTTACTGTATAATATTTTTGTCCCCTAAATGTTTAAATCTAATCCTTCCTCAACTTTTAGGATAATTATAGCCTTAAGATTCTTCACTCACCGCTGTATGTATATTGAAAGTTGCTAATTACAAGGGGGTAAATACTTGCGAGAATCAATAATTTTTTTATAAAACAAGAATCGGGTTGAAGTTTAGTAAATCCATAGAGTAGAAGAATATTTCTAATCAAATACAACAACAACAACAACAACAACAATCCAGTAAAATCCCATAAGTAGGGTCTGGGGAGGGTAGTATGTACGCAGACCTTACCCCTACCCCGGAGGTGTAGAGAGGCTGTTTCCGAAAGACCCTCGGCTCAAGATAATAAGAAAAACAAAAGAAAAACAAAAGGAGAATATTAGTTTCACCGTACAAATCATATGCAAAATAGGAACATAAATTGTAGAAGGAAAATACAAGGCAGAAATGATGGTTGTAAATAGAACTTGCACCGAAAATAGAAAGTATTAAGACGTGGCAATGCCCCTAGTTATTTTAGACTAAAACCGTACCAGACTAGGCTTACAACGGTACAGAGTAACCCGAGACTCAACTACCCTACAACTGTAATACTCGACCTCCATAACTTCCTATCAAGTGTCATGTCCTTGGAAATCTGAAGTTTTGCCATATCCTGCCTGATCACTTCTCCCCAATACTTCTTGAGCCTCCCTCTACCTCTTCTCGTGCCCTCCACAACCAGCCGCTCACACCTCCTTACTGGAGCATCTGGGCTTCTCCTTATTACATGCCCGAACCATCTGAGTTGTGCTTCCCGCATCTTGTCATCAATGGGAGCGACGTGCACCTTCTCCCGAATATTATCATTTCTAATCTTGTCCATTCTAGTGTGCCCGCACATCCACCTCAACATCCTCATTTCTGCTACTTTCATCTTTTGGATATGTGAGTTCTTAACAGGCCAGCACTCAGCCCCATACATCATAGCTGGTCTAACCACCGCTTTATAGAACTTGCCTTTGAGCATCGTCGTCACTCTCTTATCACACAAAACTCCGTATGCTAACCTCCACTTCATCCATCCCACCCCAATACGGTGTGCAACATCTTCATCGATCTCCCCTCCCCCGTGGATAATCGACCCAAGGTACTTGAAGCTGCCTCTACTTGGGATAACCTATGATTCAAGCCTCACATCCATGCCCACTTCCCCCGGCTCAGTGCTGAAAATACACTCCAAGTATTCTGTCTTCGTTCTGCTCAGCTTGAAACCTTTAGACTCAAGAGTATGTCTCCAAACTTCCAGTCTCTCATTAACACCGGCTCGTGACTCATCGATCAGAACTATGTCATCAGCAAATAGCATGCACCATGGCACCTCCCCTTGGATATGGTTTGTTAACGCATCCATCACCAGGGCGAATAAGAACGGACTAAGCACAGAGCCTTGGTGTAACCCCATTTCAACCGGAAAATGCTCAGAGTCGCCTCCTACCGTCCTAACCCGAGTCTTAGCCCCATCATACATGTCCCTAATAGCCATAATATAGGGAACCGACACACCTTTTGCCTCCAAGCATTTCCAGAGAACTTCTCTAGGAACCTTGTCATATGCTCTCTCTAGGTCAATAAACACCATGTGCAAATCCTTCTTTCTCTCCCTGTACAGCTCCACCAACCTCCTAACAAGATGTATAGCTTCTATTGTTGAACGACCCGGCATGAACCCGAACTTGTTGTCTGACATAGACACTGTCATCCTCACCCTCGCTTCAATGACCCTCTCCCATACTTTCATGGTATGACTCAGTAATTTGATACCCCTATAATTGTTACAACTCTGGATATCACCTTTGTTCTTATACAGTGGAACCACTGTACTCCACCTCCACTCATCCGACATCCTCTTTGCCTTAAAAATAACATTAAACAGTCTAGTCAACCACTCCAAACCTGATCTCCCTACACACTTCCAAAATTCCACTGGTATCTCGTCTGGTCCGGTTGCTCTGCCTCTACTCATCTTACGTATAGCCCCCACAACCTCCTCAACCTTGATACGCCTGCAATGCCCGAGATCACGGTGACTCTCGAGATGCTCCAATTCGCCTAGCACAATATCCCGATCCCCTTTTTCGTTCAGAAGTTTATGGAAGTAAGTCTGTCATCTCCTCTTAATCTGGGCATCTTCCATTAGTATCCTACCATTTTCGTCCTTGATGCATCGTACTTGGTCCGAATCCCGTGCCTACAAGGACCTTAAAATATTATTCTTCATCTTCAACTTTAAATAATCAATGTACCTATTACTTTTACTTTTTCAAAATAGTATTATTCAAGAATCCACAACCCAAATTTCATTATTATAACCAAAGTGCATGCACGACGGCCTGTATATATTGTGTCATGTGAGAAACCTTTTTTACAAAAAGGCAAATGGATAAACTTTGAAAAGAAAACACCAAAGTAAAGCACAAGACAAGATAAAATCACAAAGAACCTTACCTTATCAAGGACATGCAATCCCTAAAATCAACACACGACTTCGAGTTTCAGAATTCTCCAAACACACGACTTCGAATTTCAGAGATCCGCAGCAAAAAATTGCAATTTCAAAGGTTTTCTTCTATTTTTCAGATAGGTATAAAAAATCACTTTTTAACACAAGAAACATAACGAAATTGTCAAAGATTTGACACTTAATTTGTCAAATATCAGAAGAAAGGAAGCCCATACCTCTGAGAACAAAACCCCTTTGCAAAAATGGGAAAATAGTTTAGAGATAATGGGAACGTCGATTGTGACCAACGCTGCTGAGGTCTCAGCGTTTGTTGAGGGCCGTCGACTAAAAAAATTGGGGTGCTGAAGTCTCAGCGTTTGTGCCTTCGAAGAAGAGGAAGAGATGAAAGAGGAAGAACAACAGAAGAAATTAGGGTCTTTGTGCCCTAATGGTTGGGAAGTTCTTTTACCTAGGGTAATTTCATTTTTGGGACAAAAATTTAACGACGGAATAGCGACGGACCGAAATTCTGTCGCTAATAATAATTAATGAAATTATATTTTAGGAAATTAGTGACGGAATATTTTGTCGCAGATAACTTTCGAATACCTTGATAAGTAAAAATGAATTTTGCGACGGATTATTGGACGTTAAATCCGTCGCTACGTTTTAATAATTTTTGCCGCCCAGCTTTCGTCGCTAATTTTGTAGGTAAAATAAAGGCGCTAATATTTAGCGCCAATTTTATCAAGGAATATAAGTTTTTGTTACTAATCCGTCGCTATATTTGATACGAATTATCTTCTAGCTTATTTGGTGATAAAACACAAATTTGTATTTTATATATATACAAATTGATATACCAGTATACTATACTAGTATTTTATATACTAGTATAGTATATATATATACTATACTAGTTTTTCATTTAAGGTTTCACGTTATTATGTTGGACGCCCTTAAAACAATTTGTTACTGTATAATATTTTTGTCCCCTAAACGTTTAAATCTAATCCTTCCTCAACTTTCAGGATGATTATAGCCTTAAGATTCTTCACTCATTGCTGTATGTATATTGAAAGTTGTTAATTACAAGGGGCTAAATACTTGCGAGAATCAAGAACGTTTTTATAAAAGAAAAATTGGGTTGAAGTTTAGTAAATCCCGAGAGTAGAAGAATATTTCTAACCAAATACAAGGACCTTAAAATATTATTTTTCATCATTCAACTTTAAATAATCAATATATCTATTACTTTTACTTTTTCAAAATAGTATTATTCAAGAATGCACAACCCAAATTTTATTATTATAACCAAAGTGCATGCACGACGGCCTGTATTTATTGTGTCATATGAGAAACCTTTTTTACAAAAAGGCAAATGGAGAAACTTTGAATAGAAAACACCAAAGTAAAGCACAAGACAAGATAAAATCACAAATAAGCATACCTTATCAAGGACATGGAATCCATAAAATCAACGCACGACTTCGAGTTTCAGAATTCTACAAACATACGACTTCGAATTTCAGATATCCGCAGCAAAAAATTGCAATTTCAAAGGTTTTCTTCTATTATTCAGATAGGTATAAAAAATCACTTTTTAACACAAGAAAAGTAATGAAATTGTCAAAGATTTGACACTTAATTTGTCAAATATCAGAAGAAAGCAAGCCCATACCTCTGAGAACAAAACTCCTTTGGAAAAATGGGAAAACAGTTTAGAGGTATTGGGACCATGGTCTGTGACCTATGTTGCTGAGGTCTCAGCATTTGTGGGTGCTGAAGTCTTAGCATTTGTGCCTTCGAAAAAGAGGAGGAGAAGAAAGAGGAAGAACATCGGAAGAAATTAGGGTGTTTGTGCCCTAATGGTTAGGAAGGTCTTTTACCTAGGGTAATTTCATTTTTGGGACGAAAATTTAACGACGGAATAGCGACGAACCCAAATTCTGTCGCTAATAATAATTAATGAAATTATATTTTAGGAAATCAGCGACGGAATATTTTGTCGCAGATAACTTTCGAATAACTTGATAAGTAAAATAAATTTTGCGACATATTATTGGACGTTAAATCCATCGCTACGTTTCAATAATTTTTCCCTCCCAACTTTCGTAGCTAATTTTGTAGGTAAAATAAAGGCGCTAATGTTTAGCGCGAATTTTAGCGAGGAATATAAGTTTTTGTTGCTAATCCATCGCTATATTTGATACGAATTTGTTTCTAGCTTATTTGGTGACAAAATACAAATTTGTATTTTATATATATACAAATTGATATAATAGTATACTATACTAGTATTTTATATACTAGTATAGTATATATATACTATACTAGTTTTTCATTTAAGGTTTCACGTTATTATGTTGGAGGCCCTTAAAACAATTTGTTACTGTATAATATTTTTGTCCTCTAAACGTTTAAATCTAATCCTTCCTCAACTTTCAAGATGATTATAGCCTTAAGATTCTTCACTCATTGTTGTATGTATATTGAAAGTTGCTAATTACAAGGGGGTAAATACTTGTGAGAATCAATAATGTTTTTAAAAAACAAGAATTGGGTTGAAGTTTAGTAAATCCCGAGAGTAAAAGAATATTTCTAACCAAATACAAGGACCTTAAAATATTATTTTTCATCTTCAACTTTAAATAATCAATGTATCTATTACTTTTATTTTTCAAAATAGTATTATTCAAGAATCCGCAACCCAAATTTCATTATTATAACTGTGACAACCCGGCCGGTCGTCTTAAGAATTAACGCCCCGATCCCCTATTAACTGCTTTCCCCAAATTTATTTCTGCTAATTTGTTTTGCCGGGATGTTATGTTTTGAGTTTCGGAGAGTTTTGGGACACTTAGTCCCCAAATGAGAGCGTAAGTGTTGGAAAGTTGTCCGTAATCAGAACAGTATGGAGACGGCCTCAGAATGGAAATCTGATGGTTTCGTTAGCTCCATTAGGTGATTTTGGGGTTAGGAGCATGATCGGGATGTGTTTTGGAGGTCCGTAGCTAATTTAGTCTTGAAATGCCGAAAGTCGAATTTTCGAAGTTTCCGGTCCGATAGTGAGATTTTGATCCGAGGGTCGGAATGGAATTCCGGAAGTTGAAATAGTTCCTTCATCTCATTTGGGATGTATGTGCAAAAATTCAGGTCATTCGGACGTGGTTTGGTTAGGTTTTTGATCGAAAGGGTATTTTAAGGAAATTTGGAGTTCTTAGGCTTAAATCCTTGATTAATTCGAGTTTCCGATGTTGTTTTAGGTGATTTATGGATTGGTACAAGTTTGAATAAGGTATTAGCTAATATTGGTGCTTTTGGTTGAGGTCCCAGGGGCCTCGGGATGAATTCGGATGGTTAACGGAGAAAATTTTGGAGTTGAAGTTGTGCATCAGGTGGCCTTCTGGTATTTTCGCATCTGCAATTTGGGGACTACAGATGCGGAGCCGCAGAAGCAGCATAGAGACCACAGAACCGGATGTTGGTGTTTTCTACAGATTCCGCAGATACGGAAGGAGAACCGCAAATGCGGTTTTGCATCTGCGAAAAAGAAATCGCAGATGCGGCTCCTGGGCAATTAACTGAAAGTTGCAGATGCGACGTGGTTTCCGCAGATGCGGTCCCAGGACCGCAAATGCGGAAGTCACTGGGTAGAACATATAAATAGTTGCCTTTGCGAAAATTGGCTATTCTTCCACCATTTTTATCCGAGTTTGAAGCTTCTAAGAGGGGTTTTTGAGGAAATCAAAGGGAAATCACTTGGAGATAATGTCCTTGACTTCATAACTCATTTATATGTGATTATAGACCTAATTAATGGTGAGAAATATGGGGAAAATGGGTAATTAGGGCTTGAGTTTAAGAAACCTTTAATTAAGTATTTGAGGGGCTATTTGGACTTCGATTTCTGTGTTCTTGTTATGTATAGACTCGTGAGAGTACAAGGATTCCGAAAATGTGAATTTTACCCGATTATGAGATGTTGGCATGGGGGGGGGGGGGTATTTTGTTCATTTTACATGTTTTCGCGTATTAGCTTAGAATTTAATTGTAGAATCAGTTACTTGAAGTGTTATTTACAATATGTGATTGAATTGAATAGATTTTGGCCATTTGGAGTCGGATACTCATGGCAAAAGTGTGGTTTCAAGTTGATTTTGAGCCGGTTCGAGGTAAGTGGCTTGTCTAACCTTGTGTGGGGGACCTTCCGCTTAGGATTGGTATGTTTGGTAATTGAATTGCCTTGTGCGTGAGGTGACGGTCGTGTACTTGTGCAAATTATTGGAAATCCGATTTTCTTAAAGTATTTATTAGCATGATTCATTTCCTACTTTATTATACTTGCAAAATTTAGCATGTTGTTAGTTAGAAAGCATGTTTAGTTGACTTGAATTGCCTATTTGCTTAAATTGCCTTGATTGCACTACGCGAAACATGTTAGGCTAGAATTACTTTTTTCCTTGATATGAAATTTCATTTCTGAATATCTTCTTGTTGTTGCTGCGTATTTACATTAGGACTATGGATGTGGGATTCCGGTAGCTCGCCCCTTGTTTGTTTACTTTGGGACTATGGGTTAGATTCCCGGTAGATCTCCCTGCACATTTACTTTGGGACTACGTGTTTAGATTCCTGATAGATCACCCTGCATATTTACTTTGGGACTACGGGTTAGATTCCCGGTAGATCCCCCTGTACAGTTATATGGAACTACGGGAATGCACCCGGTAGATTTCCTCAGTACTAGGTATTTACATTTGGGACTACGGAACGGGATTTCGGTAGATCCCCGCACACTATGAGTTGGACTACGGGACGGTATCCCGGGAGATCCTTCGGATATATATATATATATATATATATATATATATATATATATATATATATATGATGGACTACGGGACGGTATCTCGGGAGATCCACTGAACATTTAAAGATGGGACAACAGGACGGTATCCTGGGAGATCACCGATTATTACTATCAGTGCTGAGTTGTGTTCCCTTTCCATGTTTACTTGGTTTAGTATTGTCGCTGTTCTGTTCACCCTGTGTTGTTTTACTGTTGTACTCATTTATTCTATTCCGTTCTATACTGTCAACCTTTATATTTTATTTAATATCAGTAGGGCCCTGGCCTTCCTCATCACTACCCAACCGAGGTTAGGCTTGGCACTTATCGAGTACCGCTATGGTTACTCATGCCCCTTCTGCGCATGTTTTTCATGTGCAGATCTAGGTACCGCTGATCAGGCCTACTATCATTGAGGGAGGCGACTGCTTAGAGACTCCAAGGTACATCTTCCACGTCCACAGACCAAGGAGTCCCTTTTTATTCCTGCCTTTAGTATTTAGCCCTTGTGTACTTCTTTGTTATTTAATAGAAATTCCGGAGTTAGAGCCATGTAGTATTGTTTTTCTTAGCTTGTGATTCATGGGTTTCCGAGTCTTGGATTTATGTTTAGTGTTGAGAGTTAAATATGGTGCATGTCGAGCGATACATTTACACACTGTTATTGCTGTATTTCTGTTTTTAGATTATTTTACTTCTGCAAGTTTGATTATTTTCCGTAAAGTTAGGCGTACCTAGTCGTAGAGACTAGGTGCCATCATGATGGTTCACGGAGGGCGAACCAGGGTCGTAACAAATTGGTATCAGAGCTCTAGGTTCATAAGAGTCATGGATCACAAGCCAGTTTATTAGAGTCTCGCTGATCGGTACGGAGACGTCTGTACTTATCTACAAGAGGCTATGTAACTGTTAGGAAAATTCCCCTTTCATTTGATTTCCTTGTCGTGCGATATTTTTGACATCACAATTCTAAACTTCTGTCTTCTGTTCTCTCATATATGGTGAGGACATGTGCTACCCAAGACGATCAGGCACCCGCGCCCCCTACTGCAGTTGTCAGAGGCCGGGGTCGGGGTAGAGGCCGAGGACGCGCACGTGGTACAGCCAGAGCACCTGTGCGAGCTGCCACCGAGGTACCACGAGCGGATCCAGCTGGAGTCCAGGCACCTGACACACCTACTACTACTACCACTCCAGCTCTCTAGGAGACTCTGGCACAGTTCATGAGTATGTACACCACCTTGGCTCAGGCAGGGCTGTTTCCCCTTGTTGCAGCCACATCCTAGGCCGGGGGAGGAGCAGAGACTCCCGCCGCCCGCACTTTTGAGCAGCGAGTGCATGTTGAGCAGGTCCTAGAGATCATTCCAGCACCGCCTGTAGTGCCAGTTTAGCCCGAGGACGGGGTAGCTGCTTCAGAGGATGAGCAGCGGAGACTTGAGAGGTTCAAGAAGTATGATCCTCCAGTATTCAGTGGACTAGCATCAAATGATGCCTTAGGATTTCTAGAGGAGTGCCACCGTATCCTTCGCACTATGGGTATATCAGGATCGAGCGGGGTTTCCTTCACTACTTTACAGCTTCGGGGAGCCGCCTATGAGTGGTGGCGTACCTATGAGTTAGATATTCCAGATGAGGCTGCTTCACTGACTTGGATTCAGTTCTCAGAGCTGTTCCTGAGAGAGTTTGTTCCTCAGAGCCTCTGGGAAGCGTGGCGCGCAGAGTTTGAGCATTTGCGCCAGGGTACTATGACTGTTTTAGAGTATGCTATCCGTTACACCAGATTGGCTAGGCATGCTCCAGCCTTGGTTTCCACTGTTCGCAAGAGGGTTTGCCAGTTTATTGAGGTGCTCATTCCCAGCATCATGTCTAGCATGGCTCGTGAGTTGGATATGGACATATCTTATTAGCAGGTGGTGAGCATTGCTAGGAGGATCGAGGGTATTCATGCTAGGGAGAGAGAGGAGAGGGAGGCCAAGAGGTCTCGAGAGTCGGGCCATTATTCTGGTGCCCGTACCCCAGCTACAGGTCGTCATGGTAGGGGTTATATAAGTCGCCATATTCATTCAGCTCTTCTACGAGCCAGCAGTGCTCCAGCTCCTCCTAGATCTTAGGAGCCTTATTATGCACCACCAGTGCCTAGTGCGCCTCCTGCGCGGGGTGCTTTCAGAGGTCAGTCCAGCAGACCTGGCCCAAGCCAGCCACAACCACCACGCCCTCCCAGAGCTTGGTCTGAGTGTTGCGACACACGCCATATGGTTAGGGATTGCCCCAGACTTGGGAAGGGTGCACCTCCATAGACTTCTCAGCCACAACGTGCCCCGCAGAGTTCTCAGGCTATGGTTACAGCTCTAGTTGATACCCCACTTGCTCAGCCAACTAGAGGTGGAGGTCGGGGAGGTAGAGGTCGCCCAAGAGGGGGAGGCTAGGCCAGATACTATGCCCTTCCTGTCCGTACCGAGGCTGTTGCCTCTGATTTTGTCATCACATGTATTATACTGGTTTGCCACAGAGATGCATCAGTTCTATTCGATCCAGGCTCTACTTATTCTTATGTATCTTCTTATTTTGCTCCACATCTGGGTGTATCTCGAGATTCTTTGAGTTCCCCTATTTATGTTTCTACTCCTGTGGGAGATTCTCTTGTTATGGACCGCGTTTATCGGTCATGTTTGGTTGCTCTTAGTGGTTTTGAGATCAGAGCCGATTTATTATTACTTAGTATGGTTGACTTCGATATTACTTGGTCATGGACTGGTTGTCGCCCCATTATGCTATTCTTTATTGTCACGCCAAAACCATGATGCTGGCTATGCCAGGTGTACCACGTGTTGAGTGGAGGGGTACTTTAGATTACACTCCCAGTAGAGATATTTCTTTCCTTAAAGCTCAGCGTATGGTTGAGAAGGGGTATGACGCGTATTTAGCTTATGTGAGAGATATCAGTATTGATACCCCTTCAGTTGATTCAGTTCCAGTAGTTCGGGATTTTCCTGATGTGTTTCCAGCTAACCTTCCAGGCATGCCACCTAATAGAGATATTGATTTTGGCATTGATCTGTTGCTGGGCACTCAGCCCATTTCTATTCCTCCGTATCGTATGGCTCCTCCTGAGTTGAAGGAGTTGAAGGATCAGTTACAGGAATTTCTTGATAAGGGTTTTATTCGTCCTAGTGTATCACCTTGGGGTGCTCCTGTTTTGTTTGTGAAGAAGAAGGATGGTTCTATACGTATGTGTATTGATTATCGCCAGTTGAACAAGGTTACAGTGAAGAACCGTTATCCTTTGCCTTGTATTGATGATCTGTTTGACCAGCTTCAGGGCGCACGAGTATTTTCTAAGATTGACTTACGCTCAGGTTACCATCAGTTCAAGATTCGGGAGCCAGATATCTTGAAGACCGCTTTCAGGACTTGGTATAGTCATTACGAGTTCCTTGTTATGTCATCTGGGCTGACCAATGCCCCAACAGCCTTTATGCATTTGATATGCAGTGTGTTTCGTCCGTATCTTGACTCGTTCGTCATTGTCTTTATTGATGATATTCTGGTGTATTCTCATAATCAGGAAGATCATGAGCAGCACTTGAGGACTGTGCTTCAGACTCTGAGAGAGAAGAAGTTATATGCTAAATTCTCGAAATGTGAGTTTTGGTTGGATTCAGTGGCATTCTTAGGCCACGTGGTATCGAGTGAGGGTATTCAGGTGGATCCGTAGAAGATAGAGGCCGTGCAGAGTTGGCCCAGACCATCCTCAGCTACCGAGATCCGTAGTTTCCTTGGTTTGGATGGCTACTACCGTCGTTTTGTGGGGGAGTTTTCATCGATTGCAATGCCCATGACCAGATTGACCCAGAAGGGTGCTCATTTTAGTGGACGGAGGAGTGTGAGATGAGCTTTCAGAATCTCAATACAACATTGACTACAACCCCAATTTTAATACTTCCTACAGGTTCGAGGTCTTATACGGTCTATTGTGATGTCTCGAGGGTTGGCCTTGGAGTGGCGTTGATGCAGGACGGTAGGATGATTGCCTACATGTCCAGACAGTTAAAGATACATGAGAAGAACTACCCTGTTCACGACCTTGAGTTAGCTGCCATTGTTCATGCCCTGAAAATTTGGCGTCATTACTTATATGGTGTGCCTTGTTAGATTTATACTAACCATCAGAGCTTGCAGTATTTGTTTAAACAAAAGGATCTAAATTTGCGCTAGAGGAGTGGTTGGAGTTGCTAAATGACTATGATATCACTATTTTGTATCACTTAGTCAAGGCTAATGTGGTGGCCGATGCTTTGAGTCATCGGGCAGAGAGTTTGGGGAGTTTGGCTTATTTACCAGCATCACAGAGGCCTTTGGCGATGGATATTCAGGCCTTAGCCAGCCAGTTTGTGAGATTGGATCTTTCGGAGCTTAGTCGGGTTCTAGCTTGCGTGGTTTCTCAGTTTTCTTTATTTGATCATATCAGGGAGCGACAATATGATGACCCTCATTTTCTTGTCCTCAAGGACAAGGTTCAGCACGGTGATACTAGGGATGTGACTATTGGTGATGATGGGGTATTGACGATGCAGGGTCAGATTTGTGTACCCAATGTTGAGCGGTTTTGGGAGTTGATTATGGAGGATGCACATAGCTCGCAGTATTCCATTCATCCGGGTGTCGCGAAGATGTATCAGGATTTGAGGCAGCACTATTGGTGGAGGTGGATGAAGAAAGATATAGTTAGATTTGTAGCTCGGTGTCTCAATTGTCAGCTGGTGAAGTATGATCACCAGAGACAGGGTGGGTTGCTTCAGCAGATAGAGATTCCAGAGTGGAAGTGGGAGCGGATCACCATGAACTTTATAGTTGGGCTCCCACAGACTTTGAAGAAGTTTGCTGCTATTTGGGTGATTGTGGATCGGCTGACCAAGTCCACTCATTTCATTCCTGTGTGTACTACTTATTCTTCAGAGCAGTTGGTGGAGATTTATATCCGAGAGATTGTTCGTTTGCATGGTATTCCAATTTCCATCATTTCAGATAGAGGTACCCAGTTCACATCACGGTTCTGGAGGGCCGTTCACCATGAGTTAGGTACTCGGGTAGAGTTGAGTACAACATTTCACCCTCAGACGGACGGACAGTCCGAGCGCACTATTCAGATTCTTGAGGATATGCTCTGTGCATGTGTGATTGAGTTTGGAGGGTCTTGGGATCAGTTCTTGCCATTGGCGGAGTTTGCTTATAACAACAACTATCAGTCCAGCATTCAGATGGCACCATGTGAGGCTTTATATAGTAGGCGGTGCAGATCTTCGGTGGGTTGGTTTGAGATGGGTGAGGCTAGACTATTGGGCACAGACTTGGTTCAGGATGCTTTGGATAAGGTTAAGGTGATTCAGGATAGACTCCGTACAACCCAGTCCAAACAGAAGAGTTACGCGGACCGGAAGGTTCTCGATGTTTCCTATATGGTGGGAGAGAGGGTTCTGCTTTAGGTCTCGCCTATGAAGGGCGTTATGAGGTTTGGGAAGAAAGGGAAGCTGAGTCTGAGATTTATTGGCCCTTTTGAGATATTGAGGCATGTTGGGGAGGTTGCTTATGAGCTGGGCTTACCACCCAGCTTGGCAGGAGTTCATCCGGTCATTCATGTTTCGATGCTCTAGAGGTATCATGGCGACCCGTCGCACGTGTTGGATTTTAGTTCAGTCCAGTTGGACAAGGATCTATCTTATGTTGAGGAGCCGCTGCCAATATTGGATAGGTAGATTAGAAAGCTGAGGTCAAAGAATATTGCGTCGGTGAAGGTTCAGTAGAGGGGCCAATCGGTCGAGCGGGTGACCTGGGAGACCGAGCAGGATATGAACAGCCGTTACCCTCATCTTTTCACTACATCAGGTATGTCTCTATGCTCGTTCGAGGACGAACGAATGTTTAAGTGTAGGAGGATGTGATGACCTGGCCGGTTGTCTTAAGAATTAATGCCCCGATCCCCTATTAACTGCTTTCCCCAAGTTTATTTCTGCTAATTTGTTTTGCCGGGATATTCGGTTTTGAGTTTCGGAGAGTTTTGAGACACTTAGTCTCCAAATGAGAGCGTAAGTGTTGGAAAATTTTCCATTGTCAGAACAGTATGGAGACAAACTCGGAATGGAAATCCGATGGTTCTGTTAGCTCCGTTAGGTGATTTCGGGGTTAGGAGCGTGATCAGGATGTGGTTTGGAGGTCCATAGCTAATTTAGGCTTAAAATGCCAAAAGTTGAATTTTCGAAGTTTTCAGTCCGATAGTGAGATTTTGATCCGAGGGTCGGAATGGAATTCCGGAAATTGCAATAGTTCTGTCATGTCATTTGGGATGTATTGCAAACTTTCAGGTCATTCGGAGGTAGTTTGGTTAGGTTTTTGATCGAAAGCATATTTTGAGGAAATTTGGAGTTCTTAGGCTTAAATCCTTGATTAATTCGAGTTTCCGATGTTGTTTTAGGTGATTTAAGGATTTGTACAAGTTTGAATAAGGTATTAGGTGATATTGGTGCTTTTGGTTGAGGTCCCGAGGGCCTCGGGGTGAATTCAGATGGTTAACGGAGAAAATTTTGGAGTTGAAGTTCTGCAGCAGCTGGCCTTCTGGTATTTTCGCATTTGCGGTTTGGGGAACGCAGATGCGGAGCCGCAAAAGTGGCGTAGAGACTGCAGAAGCGGATGTTGGTGTTTTCTTCAGATTTCGCAGATGCGGTTTTGCATCTGCGAAAAAGAAATTGCAGATGCGGCTCCTGGGCAATTAATTGAAAGTCGCAGATGTAACGTGGTTTTCGCAGAAGCGGTCCCAAGACCGCAAATGCGGAAGTCGCTGGGAAAAACATATAAATAGTTGCCTTTACAAAAATTGGCTATTCTTCCACCATTTTTATCCGAGTTTGAAACTTCTACGATAGGTTTTTGAGGAAATCAAAGGGAAATCACTTGGAGGTAATGTCCTTGATTTCATAACTCGTTTATATGTGATTATAGACCTAATTAATGGTGAGAAATTTGGAAAAAATAGGTAATTAGGGCTTGAGTTTAAGAGACCTTTAATTTAGGATTTGAGGGGACATTTGGACTCCGATTTCAGTGTTCTTGTTATGTATAGACTCGTGAGTGTACAAGGGTTCTGGAAATGTAAACTTAACCCGATTCCGAGATATTGGTCTGAGGGGCATTTTGGTCATTCTACATGTTTTCGCGTATTAGCTTAGAATTTAATTGTAGAATCAGTTACTTGAAGTGTTATTTACAATATGCTATTGAATTGAATAGATTTTGACCATTTGGAGTCGGATACTCGTGGCAAAAGTGTGGTTTCAAGTTGATTTTGAGCCGGTTCGAGGTAAGTGGCTTGTCTAACCTTGTGTGGGGGACCTTCCCCTTAGGATTGCTATATTTGGTAATTGAATTGCCTTGTGCGTGAGGTGACGGACGCGTACTTGTGCAAATTGTTGGAAATTCGATTTTCTTAAAATATTTATTTGCATGATTCCGTTCCTGCTTTATTATACTTGCAAAATTTAGCATGTTGTTAGTTAGAAAGCATATTTAGTTGACTTGAATTGCCTATTTTCTCAAAATTGCCTTGCTTTCACTACGTGAAGCATGTTAGGTTGTATTTACTTGTTTCCTTGATATGAAATTTCATTTCTAAATATCTTCTTGCTGTTGCTGCGTATTTACATTGGGACTACAGATGTGGGATTCCGGTAGCTCTCCCCCTTGTCTGTTTACTTTGGGACTACGGGTTAGATTCACGACAGATCCCCCTACACATTTATTTTGGGACTACGTGTTAGATTCCCTTTAGATCTCCCTGCATATTTACTTTGGGACTACGGGTTAGATTCCCGGTAGATCCCCCTACACAATTATATGAAACTACGGGAATGGACCCGGTAGATTTCCCCAGTACTGGGTATTTACATTTGGGAATACGGAACGGGATTTTGGTAGATCCCCGCACACTATGAGTTGGACTACGGGACAGTATCCCAGGAGATCTTTCGGATATATATATATATATATGATGGACTACGGAACGGTATCCCGGGAGATCCACTGGACATGTAAAGATGGGACTACAGGACGGTATCCTGGGAGATCCCCTATTGTTACTATCGGTGCTGAGTTGTGTTGCCTTTCCATGTTTACCTAGTTATGTATAGTTGTCGCTGTTCTATTCACCCTATGTTGTTTTACTGCTGTACTCATTTATACTGTTCCGTTCTATACTGTCAACTTTTATATTTTATTTAATCTCAGTAGGGCCCTGACCTTCCTCGTCACTACCCAACCGAGGTTAGGCTTTGCACTTACTGAGTACCGTTGTAGTGTACTCATGCCCCTTCTGCGCATGTTTTCATGTGCAGATCCAGGTACCACTGATCAGGCCTACTATCGTTGAGGGAGGCGACTGCTTAGAGACTCCGAGGTACATCTGCCTCGTCCGCAGACCAAGGAGTCTCTTTCTATTGCTGCCTTTAGTATTTAGCCCTTTTGTACCTCTCTGTTCTTTGTTAGAAATTCCGGAGTTAGAGCCATGTAGTATTATTTTTCTTAGCTTGTGATTCATTGGTTTCCGGGTCTTGAATTTATGTTTAGTGTTGACAATTAAACATGGTGTATGCCGAGAGACACATTTACACACTGTTATTGCTGTATTTCTATTTTTAAATTGTTTTACTTCCGCAAGTTTGGTTATTTTCTGCAAAGTTAGGCTTACCTAGTCATAGAGACTAGGTGCCGTCACGATGTTTCACGGAGGGTGAACCAGGGTCGTGACAATAACCAAAGTGCATGCACGGCAGCCTGTATTTATTATGTCATGTGAGAAACCTTTTTTACAAAAAGGCAAATGGAGAAACTTTGTAAAGAAAACACCAAAGTAAAGCACAAAACAAGATAAAATCACAAAGAAGCTTACCTTATCAAGGACATGCAATCCCTAAAATCAACGCACGACTTCGAGTTTCAGAATTCTACAGACACAAGACTTTGAATTTCAGAGATCCGCCGCAAAAAATTACAGTTTCAAAGGTTTTCTTCTATTTTTCAGATAGGTATAAAAATCACTTTTTAACACAAGAAAAGTAACGAAATTGTCAAAGATTTGACACTTAATTCGTCAAATATCAGAAGAAAGTAAGCCCATAGCTCTGAGAATAATACCCCTTTGCAAAAATGGGAAAACAGTTTAGAGATAATGGGACCATCGACTGTGGTCTACGCTGCTGAGGTCTCAGCATTTGTTGAGGACCGTCGACTAAAAAAAATGGGGTGTTAAAGTCTCAGCATTTGTGACTTCGAAGAAGAGGAAGAGAAGTAAAAGGAAGAACAGCGGAAGAAATTAGGGTGTTTGTGCCCTAATGGTTGGGAAGGTCTTTTACCTAGGGTAATTTCATTTTTGGACGGAAATTTAACGAGGGAATAGCGACGGGCCAAAATTATGTCGCTCATAATAATTAATGAAATTATATTTTAGGAAATTAGCAACGGAATATTTTGTCACAGACTTAATAAGTAAAATGAATTCTGTCACGGATTATTGGACGTCAAATCCGTCGCTACGTTTCAATAATTTTTGTCGTCCAGCTTTCGTCGCTAATTTTGTAGGTAAAATAAAGGCGCTAATATTTAGCGCAAATTTTAGCGAGGAATATAAGTTTTTGTCTCTGATTCGTCGCTATATTTGATAGAATTATCTTCTAGCTTATTTGGCAACAAAATACAAATTTGTATTTTATATATATATAAATTGATATACTAGTATACTATACTAGTACTTTATATACTAGTATATATTTATATATATTCTATACTAGTTTTTCATTTAAGGTTTCATGTTATTATGTTGGAGGCCCTTAAAATAATTTGTTACTGTATAATATTTTTGTCCACTAAATGTTTAAATCTAATCCTTCCTCAACTTTCAGGATGATTATAGCCTTAAGATTCTTCACTCACCGCTGTATGTATATTGAAAGTTGCTAATTACAAGGGGGTAAATACTTGCGAGAAACAAGAATGTTTTTATAAAACAAGAATTGGGTTGAAGTTTAGTAAATCTAGAGAGTAGAAGAATATTTCTAACCAAATACAAGGACCTTAAAATATTATTTTTCATCTTCAACTTTAAATAATCAATGTATATATTACTTTTACTTTTTCAAAATAGTATTATTCAAGAATCCACAACCCAAATTTCATTATTATAACCAAAGTGCATGGCGGCCTGTATTTATTGTGTCATGTGAGAAACCTTTTTTACAAAAAGACAAATGGAGAAACTTTAAAAAGAAAATACCAAAGTAAAGCACAAGACAAGATAAAATCACAAAAAAACTTACCCTATCAAGGACATGCAATCCCTAAAATTAATGCACGACTTCGAGTTTCAGAATTCTATAAATACATGACTTCGAATTTCAGAGATCCGCAACAAAAAATTGCAATTTCAAAGATTTTCTTCTATTTTTCAGATAGGTATAAAAAATCATTTTTTAACACAAGAAAAGTAACGAAATTGTCAAAGATTTGACACTTAATTTGTCAAATATCAGAAGAAAGCAAGCCCATACCTCTGAGAACAAAACCCCTTTGGAAAAATGGGAAAATAGTTTAGAGGTAATGGGACCATGGTCTGTGACCTATGTTGCTGAGGTCTCAGCATTTGTTGAGGACTGTCGACTAAAAGAATTGGGGTGCTGAAGTCTTAGTGTTTGTGCCTTCGAAAAGAGGAGGAGAAGAAAGAGGAAGAACATCGAAAGAAATTAGGGTGTTTGTGCCCTAATAGTTGGGAAGGTCTTTTACCTAGGGTAATTTCATTTTTGGGACGGAATTTAACGACAGAATAGCGACGGACCGAAATTCTGTCGCTAATAATAATCAATGAAATTATATTTTAGGAAATTAGCGACGGAATATTTTGTCGCAGATAACTTTCGAATGCCTTGATAATTAAAATAAATTCTGCGACGGATTATTGGACGTTAAATCTGTCGCTACGTTTCAATAATTTTTGTTGCCCGACTTTCGTCGCTAATTTTGTAGGTAAAATAAAGGCGCTAATATTTAGCGCCAATTTTAGCGAGGAATATAAATTTTTGTCTCTAATCCGTCGCTATATTTGATACGAATTATCTTCTAGCTTATTTGGCGATAAAATACAAATTTCATTGCTAATCCGTCATTATTTAGCTACGGAATATATCTTATTGCTAAATTCCATCGCTAAATGCTATTTTTTTGTAGTGTTCCTACATATTTTTTGGGGAGGGCCCCTGATAGAGATATCGACTTTTGCATTTCTACCGCATTGTATTGTATGGCCCTAGTTAAGCTGAAAAAATTGAAGGAGCAATTACAGGATTTGCTTGATAAGGGATTTATTAGACCTAGTGTCTTGCCTTAGAGCGCATTGGTATTATTTGTAAAGAAGAAGGATGGGACGATGAGGATGTGTATAGACTACGGTAGTTGAACACACTCATTATAATGAACAAGTATCTGTTGTCGAGGATTGATGACTTATTTGATCAGCTTCACGGTGCCAAGGTGTTTTCCAAGATTGACTTGAGATCTGGCTAAAATCAGTTGAAGATTAGGGCATTGGATGTTCGTAAGGCAAATTTTCGAACTCAGTGTAGTCAGTATGACTTCTTAGTGAATATTATTTGGCTTGACTAATGCCCCAACAACATTTATGGATTTGATGAATCGAGTGTTCAAGCCCTATTTGGATGCTTTTGTGATTGTCTTCATTGATGATATTTTTGTTTACTCCCACAGTAGAGAGGAGCACTATGGATCATACTTCAAACTCTGAGGGATCGCTAGTTATATGCAAAATATTCAAAGTGTGAGTTTTAGTTGGACTCGATGGCCTTTTTGGGCCATGTTGTATCCTCCGAGGGCATTAAGGTGGATTCTAAGAAGTTTGAGGCAATATAGAACTGGCTTACACCTACTTCAGCTATAGACATTCAAAGCTTCTTGGGCTTCACGAGTTATTACCAACGGTTCATGGAGGGGTTTTCATCTATCACAGCCCCATTGACCAAGTTAAGGGTGCTCTTTTCAGATGGTCCGGCGAGAATGACTTGAGCTTTTAGAAGCCCAAGACTACATTGACTAAAGCCCCTATGGCTTGGCGCGATATTGATGCAGGATGATAGGGTGATTACCTACGTGTCTTAGCAATTGCAGGTCCATAAGAAGAATTTCCCTGTTCATGACTTAGAGTTGGCAGCCATTGTCCAAGCGCTGAAGATTTCGAGGCACTATATATACGACGTTCCATGTGTGGTCTATACTAACCATTGGAGTCTCCAGCACCTGTTCAAGCAAAACGACCTTAATTTGCGGTAGTGGAGATGGTTAGAGTTGTTGAAAGACTATGATATTACCATATTATATCATCCGGTGAAGGCCAATGTACTGGCCGATGCATTGAGTAAGAAGGCAGAGAGCATGGGTAGTTTGGTATATCTACTGGTGGCAGAGAGGCCATTAGCCATGGATATTCAGGCTTTGGCCAAACGTTTTGTGAGATTAGATGGTTCGGAGCCTAGTCGGGTTCTTGCTTGTGTTGTGACACAGTCTTCGTTGTTGGAGCATATAAAGGCTTGCCAATTTGATGATCCTCACTTGTTGGTGTTGAAGGATACGATATAGTGGAGAGGTGCTGAGAAGGTTGTGATTGGTTATGAGGTATTATGCGGCTTCAGGGCCGGATTTTTGTTTCAAATGTTGATGGGTTGAGAGAGTCTATCTTGAGGAGGCTCACAGTTCACGCTATTCTATTCACCCAGGTGTCACGAAGATGTATAGTGACTTGAAACAACACTATCGGTGGCGAATTATGAAGAAAGACAATTGTTGCTTATGTATCTCGGTGTTTGAATTGTCAACAAGTGAAGTATGGACATTAGAAACCGGGTGGTTTGACTCAAAGATTGGAGATATCGCTGTGGAAGTAGGAGCACATCACTATGGATTTTGTGATAGGTTTACCATGGACCTTGAGGAAGTATGATGCAGTCTAGGTTTTTATGGACCGATTGGACCTTGAGGAAGTATGACGCAGTCAAGGTTATAATGGTCCGATTGACTAAGTCCGCACAATTCATTCTGGATCCGACTTCTTATTCTTCAAATCAGTTGGCTCAAATTTACATCTAGGAGATTATCCGCCTACTCGGCGTGCCCGCTTCTATCATTTCTGATCGAGGCGTGCAATTCACGTCACGTTTTTGGAGGGCCGTGCAACGTGAGTTGGGCACTCAGAAAGCTTTGTCAAAATTCAGTGTAAATGATAGAAAAGAGATGAAAGGAAAAGGCAAACATACTCTTGAAGAAAGATAAAGAAGCAAGTAGTATCACTTTAATGGAAAATTTTCTTGATCGATGGTGAATGATATGTTAGCCATGAAAGACGGTTTTGGGGAAACATCACTTCATTATGCTGCTCAGTTTGGCAACTTAGATTTTGAAAAAATTCTTGTCACCAGAAACCCCAATTTGCCTAATTTTGAATCAAAAGATGGTCTTTACTTGATTCATGTTGTAGGTAAATATGGTTACAAATATGTGGATCTTGTTCATTACTTCTTCACTGACACAAACCTGACATTTGAACAATGTCCTGAAATTTTAACAATGTTTGTGACGATCCGATAGGTCATTTTGAGTTTTAGCCTTTATTTCTGTGTTCCAAGACTTCTATTAGCTCCATTTGATGTTTCTCTATTTGCATGAGCATTCCATGTCTTTTTTCGGAAAGAATTTATGTGAATTTGATAAAAATATGATTTTTGGCTTTAAAAATAACTTGGGTTGGCTATGGTCAATATTTTGTAAAAACGACCCTGAATCGGTATTTTGACGATTTCGTTAGGTCTATATCGTAATTTCAAACTTGGGAGTAAACCCAAAATTGAATTCAAATGTCTCTAACTTGGTTTGACTTATTTTGCCGAAAGCTAGTAACTTGAAGGTTTAAATATTTCTTAGGTATGACCGTAAGTTGACTTTATAGCTACCGAGTTCGGATTTTAGTTCTAGGACTTGGTATAGGTCTGCTTTACTATTTGAAACCTTTCTGAAAAATTTGGTGCAATTCGGAGTTCGTTTGATATGATTCAGACGCTTAGCTGTGATTTTAGTTTTTCTTGAGTTTCCATTTAAAATTTCATGTGTTTTGAGGGTTGGTTTGTAGTTTTAGATGTTATTTGCTGATTTTATTGCGCGAGCGGGTTTGTATGATATTATTACACTTATGTGCATGTTTGGTTTGGAGCTCAAGCGGCTCAAGTGAATTTCGGATGCATTTTAGATGAGTTTGAGTTGGTTGAAGACTGCTGGTGTGTTTTATTTCTGGTGTTGGCCTGCAAGTCTTGCATTTGCAATGACTCGCAATTGCAATAGGGGACTGAGCAGGCTAGACTTCGCATATGCGAAGAAATGTTCGCAAATGTGGAAATTTCAGACTTCGCTTTTGCGATGGCTTGGTCGCATTTGCGACTGAGCACTGGGCCAAGGCAGGTTCGCAAATTCAACCTCTAATCGCATTTGCGGTTGGACGGGCATCACATTTGTGATGGTTTTGTCACAATTGCGACTACATCAGGCTGGGGAACAGTTTGCATTTGTGACATGTTTCTCGTATTTGCGGGCATCCATTTGTGAATAATTGTTCGAAAATGCAACACCTGCAGCTGGGTAAATGAAGGGAAAATTGGGACTTAGCTCATTTTACACCATTTCTTAACTCTAAACACTCTAGAGGCAATTTATCAAGATAATTTTCTTCCCAAAATCATTTGTAAGCAACTTTAATCAATCTCTTTTCAGTTACCCATTACTTTTCATGTGTTTTCAATAATAAATCTAGGATTTTTATGGTGGAAATTAGGAATTTGAGTAGAAATTAATTTTTTTATAAAATTAAAATTTAGACCTCAAATTGAGGTCGGATTTTAAAATAAATAACATAACCGGGCTCAGGGGTTAATGGGTAATCGGATTTTGGTTCAAACCTCGGGTTTTGACCAAGCGAATTAGGGGTTGACTTTTTAAAAAATGATCAAAATTGAACCTTTTTCATTAATAGGTAGTTTCTAAAGCTTATTTTAAACCGCTTGAAAGATAATTTTCTAGATTTGGTTTATTTGGAGGCTTGTTAAAAAGGCAAATCCATGGTTGGTTGAATAATATGGTTGCGAAGTGAGGTAAGTGTCGTAGTTAACCTTTACTTGACGTATTATGACTTGTTGGTTTATTTGCTACGTGAATTATGTGAAGGAATGACGTATATGTGAGGTGACGGGTACATATGCATTTTTATTAGGCTAAAGCATGTGGGTGAGAATTGTTTCATATTCTATGTTGTTAATTTGACTTTGATTTCCATGGTTAGGTTAGATTATTACTTTTTATTATTCGCCTCTTACTTATTGTTTATTTTTGAAGATGTTGTGAATTTTGGAAGATGAATTTTTTATCATGACTCCTTAATTGAAGTGAAATTGTTTCCTGGCTGGCATTTATTATTTGGATTTGTACATGAAGTGGTGTTGTCTTGCCTTATTTGCATTCATTATCATATATTGATAGATTGCGAGTGTAAAAGCACGAAGGGTGATGTCATACCGGTAAGTAAAAGCATGAAGGATGATTCCGTGCCATCTTTATTTCATTACCCCATTTGATTCTCGGATTGGTGATTTACTTGGTTTTATTGTTGCTTATTTTTTATGGTGTTATTTTGTGATTTCGTACTTGCCCTTTTTATGATATTTCCCCTGTGGAACCCTTCCAATTACTATTTTATCGTTCTACTTGTTATTTTTGCTTCTTTATATATATATATATATATATGTACAATATTTTTATGTAGGTGTTTTCTCATAGCCTCGTCAGTATCTCGTCAAGGTTAGGCTCGGCACTTAAGAAGTAAATTGAGTCGGTTGTACTCATACTATACTTCTACACTTCATGTGTAGATACTGGTACGGGTCCCAGCGGAGCTTAGAGGTGCATCTGCTTGGATAATAGCTGCTTCGGAGACTTGCGGTAGAGCTGCTGGTGTTTGCAGACTCTGAAGTCCCCTTCTATTTCCTATCTTTACTGTTTATCTCATCGAACAGTTGTATTAATTTCAAACTATACTTGTAGACTTCTAGTTGCTCATGTACTGATGACACTAGACTTCTTAGATTTGAGTTAGACCATGTTATGTTAAGGGTTTATTTCATGTATTTTATCTTTAATCTTCATTAAATTGTTATTATTCTGCTTTGAACTATTTAATTATTAAAATGTTAACTAATGTTGTCTTGCCTAGCAAGTGGACGTTAGCTGCTATCACGACCCCGAGGTTGGGATTCCGGGTCGTGACAAGTTGGTTTCAGAACACTAGGTTTCTTAGGTCTCACGAGTCACGAGCAAGCTTACTAGAGTCAAGAGGATCGGTATGGAGACATCTATACTCATCTTCTAGAGGCTATGGAGCTTTAGTAAAAATTTCACTTCTTTCTTTCCCTATCGTGCAATTTTATTCTACCATTGATGTTTGAATCATTCCATTCTTGTTCTCTGGAAAATGGTGAGAACACACACAACATATACAGTTGGGCAGGAGCTGGAGCCCCCTATTGCAGCCACTACAGGGTAGGGGCCGAGGCAGAGGCAGCTCTTAGCATAGAGCTCGTGCAACAACACTCACTGTGGAGCCTTAGACTAATCATGAGGAGGAGATCCCATCTCAAACTCACTAGTTAGACCCGATCAGGTCCCGGTGGGATTTATAGCCACTCCCGTGCTTCAAGATGCTCTAGTCCGCTTGGTGGACCTGATGGAGAGTATGGCCTAGACCGATGCATTTTTGGTGGCACTGGATGTCTCTCAAGATGGGGTAGGAGCATAGACTACAACTACTCAAACTCCGGAGTAGATGACTCCGATATATCTGACTCCAAAAGTTCCGCCAATTGGGGTAGTTCAACCTATTGTTGCTATACAAACTTGGGAAAGACCCATGATATCTTATGATGGGTTGATGAGGTTGGATAAGTTCACAAAGCTCTTCCCTATTCACTTTAGAGATGAACCTTCTAATGACCCACAAGATTATTTGGACTATTACTATAAAATGCTGGTAATATGGGTATTGTTGAGTCCAATGGGGTAGACTTTGCAGTATTTCAGTTAACCGATTCAGCCAAGAGATAGTGAAAGGATCATATGCGGAGCAGACCAGCTGGTTCACCGCCACACACTTAGGATTAATTTTTGTAGTTGTTTTCGGAGAAGTTTATTCCTTTCACTTTGAGAGAAGAGTATCGGAGGAAATTTGGGTGCCTTCAGTAGGTTAGCATGACTATTACCTAGTATGAGACTCGACTTGTGGACCTAGCTCACCGAGAGGGAGAGAGTGAAGAGATTCATTGATGGACTTACTTTCAGTATTAGGCTACAGATGGCAAGGAGATCAGAAATGATATTTCCTTTCATACGACTGTAGAGATTTCTAGACGGATCGAGATGGTTCATGGTCAAAATAGGGGCGGTATCTGAGAAGAGGCCTCGTCATTTTGGTGGCCTAAATGGTGCATCATTTGGAGGAAGAGGTTCTTTCGACAGAGGCCCTCCTCCCGAGCTGATTCAGTCAACTCTCTAAACATCCCAAAGTGCTTCAGGCAGTCGTGGTTCATATGGGTATCAAATAGAGTAGTCAGCCTAGTGCACCTTCAGCTCCCATTAGTGCACACCGATTCAGAGCTAGCACTGTGAGTATCCAAGCTGTTAGGATCAGTTTCAGCTTTAATAACCGTGGGATTTCTATACATGTGGAGATCCGAGGCACATTGCTAAATTTTGCCCTAGGTCACAGGGCGGCTTGCCATAGAAGAGCTCTCGTGACATGGATCTGGCACTGGTTGCTTCACTGCCTGCTTAGATAGCTAGAGGCGGGGTCAGACTACTAGAGGTGGAGGTCAGGCAGCTAGAGGTGGTGGTTAGGCCGTTAGAGATGAAGACTAGACATTTAGAGGTTGCCCGAGGGGAGAAGGTCAGAGTAGTGGGGGCCAGCCCCATTTTTATGCATTCCCAGCCAGACCTGAGGCAGAGTCATCTGACGCCGTCATCACAGGTATTATTCCGATTTTCTATAGAGATGCCTCAGTTCTATTCGATCCAGGCTCTATTTATTCATATGTGTCATCCTATTTTGCTTCATATTTGGTTATGCATCGTGATTCTTTGAGTGCTCCTATTTATATGTCCACGTCTATGGGAGATTCTATTATTGTAGATCATACGTATTTATCGCTCGTGTGTGGTTTCTATATCGGGATCATTGAGACTAGTTAGATCTCTAACTTCTTGATATGGTGGACTTTGATGTTATTTTGGCCTTGGATTGGCTGCCACCTTATCACTCTAATCTGGATTTCATGCCAAGATGGTGACATTAGCCATGCCGAGGTTGCCTCGATTAGATTGGAGAGGGACTTCTGGCCATTCTACTAGTAGGGTTATCTCTTATGTGAAGGCTCGTCGTATGGTCGAGAAGGGTTGTCTACAATATTATGCTTATATCCGTGATTCTAGTGAGAAGGTTCTTTTCATGGATTCAGTACCAATTGTGTGCGAGTTTCTAGAGGTATTTCCTACAGATTTGCTGTGGATTCCACCCGACAGAGATATCAACTTCTGTATTACCTTGGCTCGGGGCACTCAACCTATTTCTATTCCACCATACCATATGGCCCAGTTGAGTTGAAGGAATTGAAGGAGCAATTGCAGGATTTGCTTGATAAGGGATTTATTAGACATAGTGTCTCACCTTGGGGTGCGCCGGTGTTGTTTATGAATAAGAAGTATGGGACGATGAGGATGTGTATTGATTATCTGCAGTTGAACAAAGTCACTATCAAGAACAAGTATCCTTTGCCAAGGATTGATGACTTATTTGATCAGCTTCGGGGTGCCAAAGTATTTTCGAAGATTGATTTGAGATGTGACTACCATCAGTTGAAGATTAGGGCATCAGATGTTCCTAAGAAAGCTTTTTGGACTCGGTATGGGAATTATGAGTTCCTAGTGATGTCATTTGGCTTGACAAATGCCCAAGCAGCATTTATGGATTTGATGAACCAGGTATTCAAGCCCTATTTGGGTTCTTTTGTGATTGTCTTCATTGATGATATTTTGATTTACTCCCGCAGTCGAGAGGAGCATGAGCAACATTTTCTAGTTGTACTTCATACCTTGAGGGATAATCAGTTGTAAGTTAAGTTTTCAAAGTCTGAGTTCTGGTGGGACTCAGTTGCCTTTTTGGGCCATGTTGTATCTTCTGAGGGCATTAAAGAATATCCTAAGAAGATTGAGGTAGTTCAGAACTAGCCTAGACCTATTTCAGCTACAGAGATTCGGAGCTTCCTGGGTTTGGCGGGTTACTATCGCCGGTTCGTGGAGGGATTTTCATATATCACAGTTCCATTGACTAGATTGACAC
This sequence comes from Nicotiana sylvestris, assembly GCF_000393655.2. Taxonomy (NCBI): domain Eukaryota; kingdom Viridiplantae; phylum Streptophyta; class Magnoliopsida; order Solanales; family Solanaceae; genus Nicotiana; species Nicotiana sylvestris. Next base: position 111,867,977 of record NC_091064.1, read on the forward strand.
AGAAGGGTGCCTTTTGCCGATGGTCCGATAAGTGTGAGTTTAGCTTTTAGATGTTCAAGACTCCTTTAACTACAACTTTAGTGTTGGTGTTGCCCACATGTCCAGGATCTTACACAGTGTATTATGATGCATCACGTATTGTGCTTTGTGTACTATTGATGCAGGATTGTAGGGTAATTACATACGTGTCTCAGTAGTTGAAGGTTCATTAGAAGAATTACCTTGTTCGTGACTTAAAATTGGCAACCATTGTTCACATGCTGAAGATTTGGAGGCTCTATCTGTATGGCATTGATTGTGAGATTTGTATCGACCATCGGAGTCTCCAGCATCAGTTCAAAAGAAATATCTTAATGTACAACAGCGGAGATGGTTAGAGTTGCTAAAAAATAATGGTAACACCATATTCTATCATCCGGGGGAAGGCCAACATGGTGGCCGATGAATTGAGTAGAAAGGCAGAGAGTATGGGTAGTTTGGCATACTTACCTGTAGCTGAGAGGCCACTAGCCATGGATATTCAAGCTTTAGCTAACCGTTTTGTGAGATTAGATGTCTCGGAGCCCAGCTGTATTCTTGCTTGTGTGGTGGCACAGTCTTCATTATTTAAGCATATTAAGGCTTGCCAGTTTGATGACCCTCACTTGTTGGTGTTGAAGGATACGATGCAACGGGGTGGTGTGAAGGATGTTGTGATTTATGATGATGGGGTTATGTGGCTTTAGGGTTGGATTTGTGTTCCAAATGTTGATGGGATGAGAGATTTTATTCTTAAGGAGGCACAAAGTTTGCGCTATTCTATTCACCCAAGTGTTACGGAGATGTAAGTGACTTGAAATAGCACTATTGATGGCACAGAATGAGGAAAGACATCGTGGCTTATGCATCTTGGTGCTTGAACTGTCGACAGGTGAAGTATGAACATCAGAAATCGGGTGGACTAACTTAGAGATTGGACATACCTGAGTGGAAGTGGGAGCGCATCACTATGGACTTTGTGGTAGGCTTGCCACGAACCTTGAAGAAGTATGATGCAGTCTGGTTTATTATGAACCGATTGACTACGTCCGCACATTTCATTCCGATGACGGCCACTTATTCTTCAGAGAGGTTAGCTTAGATTTATATTCAGGGGATTATCCGTTTGCACGGCGTGACCATTTCCATCATTTATGATCATGGCACTCAATTCATATTGCATTTTTGGTGAGCCGTGCAGTGTGAATTGGGCACGTGGGTTGAGCTGAGCACAGCGTTTCATCCTCAGACGGACGGACAGTCCGAGCGCACCATTCAGATCTTAGAGGACATGTTACGTGATTATGTTATGGATTTTGGAGGTTCATGGGACCAGTTCTTAACTCTCAGAATTTGCCTACAACAACATCTACCAATCGAGTATTTAGATGGCATTGTATGAGGCCTTATATGGGAGGCAATGTCGTTCATCGATTGGTTGGTTTGACACCGGAGAGGCTAGGTTGTTGGGCACCGATTTATTCCAAGATTCTACGGAAAAGGTTAATTTGATTCAGGATCGGCTTCTTATAGCCCAGTCTAGGCAGAAGAGTTATGCGGACCAAAAAATTCGGGATGCAACTTTTATCGTGGGAGAGAGGGTTTTGCTTAGAGTTTCTCTTATGAAGGGCGTGATGCGGTTTTGGAGGAAGGGAAAGTTGAGCCCTAGGTATATTTGACCATTTGAGATTTTAGAGAGAGTTGGGGAGGTTGCCTTCAATCTTGCATTTCCTCCTAGCCTATATGCAGTACATCTGGTATTCCATATTTTCATGCTTCAAAAGTATCATGAGGACAACTCGCATGTTTTGGCTTTCAGCACGGTTTAGCTTGATGAGAATTTAGCATATGCGTAGGATCTGGTGGCTATTCTAGCCTGGCAGGTTTGACAGTTGAGGTCTAATAGTTTTCCTTCAGTGAAAGTGCAATGGAGAAGTCAGCCAATCGAAGAAGCTACGTGGGAGTCCGAGTCTAATAAGCAGAGTAGATACCTACACCTTTTCACCAGTCCAGGTACTTTTCTATGTCTGATCAAGGACGAATGTTTCTTTTAAAGGTGGAGAATGTGTCGGCCCGATAGATCATTTTGAGTTCTAGCCCTTATTTTCACATTTCGGGACATCTATTAGCTCAATTTGATTTTTTTCGATTTGCATGCACATTCCATGTCTTTTTCTCAAAATATTTTATGTGAAAATTTGAAGAAAAAATGATTTTTGGCTTTAAAAACAACTTGGGTTGACTACGGTCAATATTTTGTAAAATGACCGTAGATCGTTATTTGACAATTATGGTAGTTCCGCATCATGATTTTGGACTTGGGCGTACGCACGAAATTGAATTCGGAAGTCCCCAACTTGATTTGACTTATTTTGCCGAAAGCTAGTAACTTGAGGTTTTAAATATTTCTTAGGTTTGACCATATGTTGAATTTATAGCTACCCGGTTCGAATTTTGGTTCCGGAAATTGGTATAGGTCTGTTTTTCTATTTGAAAGTTGTCTGCAAAATTTGGTGCAATTCGGAGTTGGTTTGATATGATTCGGACGCTTAGTTGTGATTTTAGTTGTTCTTGAGTTTCCCTTTGAAATTTCATGTGTCTTGAGGGTTGATTTGTAGTTTTAAATGTTATTTTGATGATTTGATTGCGCAAGCGAGTTTTTATGATGTTATTACACTTGTGTGCATGTTTGGTTTGGAGACCGAGGGGCTCGGGAAAGTCTCAGACATGTTTCGGATGAGTTTGAGTTAGTTAAAGACTGTGGTGTGTTTCAGTTCTGGTGCTGGGCTGCAGGTCTTGCATTTGCGATAACCTGTTAGCAGATGCAAACTCCGCTTTTGCGAAGTTGAGCTCCTAATTGCGATAGGGGACTAGGAAGGGTAGACTTTGCATTTGTAAAGAAATGTTCGCAAATGCGGACATCTCAGACATCGCTATTGTGATGGCTTGGTCGTGTTTGCGACGGAGCACTAGGCGAAGCAGGTTTGCAAATGCGAACCTTTGATCGCATTTGCGGTTGGATGGGCATCGCATTTGCGATGGTTTTGTCGCAATTGCGTCTACAGCAGGCTGAGGAACAGTCCGCATTTGTGACCTGTTTCTCGCATTTGGGGACAACTCACTTGGCATCGCACTTGCAATCAATTGTTAACAAATGCGACACCTGGAGTTGGTAAAAGATGGGATAATCGGGACTTAACTCATTTTACACCATTTCTCAACCCTAAACACTCTAGAGGAGATTTTTCAAGAGAATTTTCTTTCCGAAATCATTGGTAAGCAACTTTAATATATTTCTTTTCAATTACCCATTACTTTTCATGTGTTTTCAACATCAAATCTTGGATTTTCATGGTAAAAATTGGGGATTTGGGTAGAAATTAGGGGTTTTGAAAAATTGAGATTTAGACCTCAAATTAAGGTCAGATTTTGAAACAAATCACATAACCGGGCTCGGGAGTGAATGGATAATCGGATTTTGGTCCGAACCTCGGGTTTTGACAAAGCGGGCCCTGGGTTGACTTTTGATGACTTTCTGAAAATGATCAAAATTGAACCTTTTTCATTAATGGGTAGTTTCTAAAGTTTATTTAAAATTGTTTGATCGATAATTTGCTAGATTTTGTTGGTTTGAAGGCTTGTTCAAGAGAAAAAGCCGAGGTTAGTTGATCACTTTAGTTGCAGAGTGAGGTAAGTGTCGTGGTTAACTTTTACATGAGGGATTAGGACTCGTTGGCTTATTTTCTACGTTAGTTATGTGTGGGAATGATGTATATATGAGGTGGTAAGTACATTGTTATTGAGTTAAAGCATGCAAGTGGGAATTGTTTCTTGTTCTAAGTTGTTTATTTCACTTTGATTTCCATGTTTAGGTTAGATTATTACTTTTAATTATTCGCCTCATATTTATTGTTTATTTTTGAAGATGTTGTGAATTTTGGAAGATGAATTTGTTATCATGACTCCTTAATTGAAGTGAAATCGTTTCCCACCTTGCATTTATTGTTTGAATTTGTATTATTGATTTGTGAGGAAGTGAGAATAGCACGAAGGGTATTGCCATGTCTTATTTGAATTTATTATCATATATTGAGATATTGAGAGAGCAAAAGCAAGAAGGGTGATGCCGTGCTGGTGAGTAAAAGCACGAAGGGTGATGCCGTGCCATTTTATTTATGATATCACATGGTGAGGATGTGAGTAAAAGCGCGAAGTGGATTTGTGATGTACTTGGTTATATTGTTGCTTATTTAGGTAGGTATTATTTTGTGATTTCGTACTTGTCATTTTTATGATATTTTCTCTTTCGCATGTCCCCTCCCAGTTAATATTTTATCGTTCTACTTATTATTTTGCTCCTTCGTACATATATATTTGTACAAATATTTTATGTAGGTGTCTTGTCATAGCCTCGTCAGTACCTCGTCGAGGTTAGGATCAACACTTACAAAGTACATTGGGTTGGTTATACTTGTACTACACTTCTGTACTTCTTGTGCATATGCTGGTATTAGTCTCAGTCGTGCTTAGAGGTACGTCTACTCGGATCATAGCTACTTCGAAGACTTGAGGTAGAGTTGTTGGTGTTCGCAGACCCTGAAGTCCCCTTCTGTTTCCTATCTTTACTGTTTATCTCATTCGAATGGTTGTATTTATTTAAAACTGTACTTGTTGCCTTCTAGTTGATCATGTACTGGTGACACCAGACTTCTAGGATTTGAGTTAGACTATGTCATGTTAAGCATTTATTTCATGTGTTTCATCTTTAATCTTCATTGATAATTGTTACTCCATCCATTTCAATTTAGATGATGTAGTTTGACTCGGCACGGAGTTTAATAAAAAGAAGAAGACTTTTAAAACTTGTGGTCGTAAAAGCTTAAGGGGTAAAAGGTTTGTGGGGCCATAAAGTTTGTGTGGTTATAAAAGCTTCTCCTTAAGGGTAAAATGGGTAAAATAAAGAGTTTAAAGTAGAATTATTTCTAAATTTAGAAATGTGTCATTTATTTTGGAACAAGCTAAGAAGGAAAGTACCTCGTCTAATTTGAAACAAAGGGAGTATTATTCTGTTTTGAACTGTTTAATTATTAAATGGTCAACTAATGTTGGCTTGCCTAGCAAGTGGACATTAGGCGCCATCACGACCCCGAGGTTGGGATTCAGGGTTGTGATAATGTTGTTCGAACTCATGCCTAAAGTTGAGGATATATCTAAGCTTGAAATTTGAATTCCACGGTTCCAAATTCAGGACATGGTGATGTCTTGAAGTTCGAACTCCACAGTTCAAAATTCAGGAAATAATATCCTAAATTTTGAACTCCACGATTCTATTTTAAATTTCAAGATTCAGTGTTCAAACTTCAGGATATTATTCAAATCTCATGGCTTATTACGCATCCACGTTCCCAACAAAAGCCTATGTGAATTACAAAGATCTTTATGTAAGGACGAAAAAGAATGGTGTCACGATCCAAAATCCTAATTACGGGACTGTGATGACGCCTAACATCTGCATGCTAGGCAAGCTAATACTAGATGAAGAACTAACTAATTTAATAATTTAAATGCAGAATATTGATAATTAAAGACTGAAATACTCAGAAATACATGAAACAAATCCATAAGTAACGCTTCCTACACTAATGCTAGAAATCTGGAGTCACAAGTACATGAGCGACTAGAATGCTACGAGTATAGTCTGAAATGAAATACAATTGTTCGAAACAAGACAAATAGTAAAATAAGATAAAAAGGGGACTTTTGGGATTGCGAATGCTGTGCAACTTTACCTCAAGTCTCCTTGATAGATCTGATCTGATCAATCTCCTTTATGCGCCGCTAGGACCAATAACGGGATTCGTACAAGAAGTGTAGAAGTGTAGTATGAGTACAACCGACTTTATGTACTCCGTAAGTGTTGAGCCTAACTTCGACGAAATAGTAACGAGGCTATGACAAGACACTCATTATTAACCTATATGAATTGTAAATAGAAGACAATAAAAATATAAAGAAAACGGATAAACTCATAACAACGTAACCAAAAGTCAACTAAGAGAGGGCATAGACTAACATCATCTCGTAACTTCATATCACCATACAGAAAATGAAACACCACATCTACAAACAATTACAACACATCAGTTTTTGTTGCGGTGCGTGACCCGATCCTAATACCAAAATAACAATTGTTACGGCGAGCAACCCGATCCCTGTTTCATTTCAATATCTGTTGCGGCAAGCAACTCGATCCCAATATCATATCATTTTCTATTGCTGTGTGCAATCTAATCCCAATATCATTCTATTTTCATTATATTGCGGCACGCAATCCGTTCCCAATATCATTTCATTAATATTAACAACTCAATACAATGAATTCTAAAATCACAATTAAAAAGGTAACTAAAGCGTATGAATCACCAAGGAAGTACGAGTAGAAACGGAGGACAACTAACAAAATCAAATTCGTAAAATATCCTCACATCATAAGCCAACACGAACCTCGACAGGTCATTAACGCAAGAATAGCCAATGACTCACACAATCGGGTATTACATAAATAAGTGCAACAAATAAGGTAAAGGTGATAAAGGCAAGTAAAGGTATGAAACAACAAAAACATTCATTCAATACAGGTGGGAGCATATAGTAGGTAATAATCAAAGAATGAATAAATAAAAACTTATAACATATAAATGACAAGTGACAAGTAAATGCAACAAGAAATGTGTCGCGGCCCGGAATTTCTACCATCGGAACCGTGATGGTGCCTAACATTTTACTTGCTAGGAAAGCCAACATTAGAACAATTCATCTTTTAACAGTTTAAAATTTATTAATGAATAAGAACTGATTCAACTGCAATAATCCAAAGTTATAAATATGGAAGCTAAAACTATAAACATCTGCTACAAATTCCTGAACCTGGTATCACGAGTGCACAAGCTACTAGAATAGTAAAAATAAGGGTTGAAATGACAGTAAGCTGTCTGAAAAGAAGATACACAGCTAAATAAAAATAGGAAGGGAACTCCAGGAGCTGGGGCTCTGAGCAGCTATATCTCAAGTCTCTGCAGACTGTCAAACACGAGCTCTCTAGTAGCCGCCGCTAGGACCGATTCCATAATCTGCATAGAAGTGCAGAGTGCAGTATCAGTACAACCAACCCTATGTACTGGTAAATGCCGAGCCTAACTTCGACGAGGTGGTGACGAGGCTAAGGCGGGTCACATACACTACAACCTGTACGGAATATATAATAATAACAGAAAATGGAAATATAGAGCAAGATTTAACAGTCAACTATAAACAAGAACTACAGCCTCAAGAAAAGAATCAATGTCGTCCAAAGTTACCAATCCTTAGCATTTCAAATGAGAACACTGAAAACCAAACATAGCTCAGGGAATGGAAACATATAGGTTGTTGCGACGCGCAAGCCAATCCTAGCGTCAGTACTGAATCCTCCCTTATTTCACCGTAATGACAGCAACTACAAAGATAATATATAAATATTGTGGTACGCAATCCGATCCCACCATATATCAATATCAGTATCATAAATCACCTTATTTCACCATATCAATCCGTCATTATTCTTCCCATTGCGGTGTGCAACCCGATCCCACCACATAGTACATATTCACCCTTATTCCACCATATCATTCCACTCTTATTATACTTGTTACGGCATGCAGCCCGATCCCACCATATCAGTACCAAATACTCAGTGCACAATCAAATCAACAGTTCAAACCACAAGACCTTTAGGATCAATAAATACCAAACTAAACCAAAAGGAAACCTTGTGCAATATAGAAATCTATACGAGTATTGCTACGCAGTGAGACCAATCCAGTAACTGACAATTTGAAGGTGCAAGTAAGCCAATTTAAGCAAATAGCAGGGAATTATGAAACTATGGAAGGGCTAACATCGATTATAAGAGAAGGTATTGATTAAAAAGTAGCAGTGAAGCATGGAAAGCATTTAATGCATATAACAATTGTGACAGAGAAGGAATTAGTCAAGGAAAAGCGCAAAATCAGGGAAAACAGATAATTCGATTGCGTATAAACACTCATCACCTTGCATATACGCCCCTCACTTGAAATTCACATAGCACATAGTCTGAGGGTTCCTGATTCCCTCAAGTCAAGGTTAACCAAGACACTTACCTCACTCCGCAGTCAATGCAAAGCTCTACCGGGGCCTTTCCCCTAGAATCTGCCTCCAAACCACCGTATCTAACCACAATTGACTAAATAATATCAAATATTGCTAATGGAATCAATTAGAATGCATAAATTTAGAATTCCCCAACTTTCCCCCAAAAAGTCAAAAACCGACCCGGGCCCGCTTGGCCAAAACCCAAGGTTCGGACCAAAATACATTTACCCATTCACTCACGAGCCCGATTATGTAATTAGTTTCGGAATCCGACCTCAATTTGAGGTCTAAATCCTCAACTTGCAAAAATTCCTAATTCTACCCGAACCCCCAATTTCCACAATGAAAACACAAGATTTTAGGTTGAAATTTTAGGAAAAGTAGTGAAAGATTGAAAGAAAATGGGTTAGGATTATTTACCCATGTATTAGGGAAGAAAGAGTCTTGGAAAAATCTCCCCTTGGTCTTTCTTGTTTTGAAAATTTGAATAATGAGTGAAAATCCCCTTTTTCTAACTTTTATCAGTTGCAGGTATCGCATTTGCAACCTCGGGTTCGCAAATACAAACCCCGCAAATGCCAATAATACTTCACAAATGCGAAAAATAACCTAAGTCTGCTGCCTTAGCAAATGCGAACAAGTGTTCGCAAATGCGGACAAGTAAGGATCACAAATGTGACCAAAACTTCGCAAATGCGAAGATCCTTCCCCTAGCCCACTGCTCACAAATGCGATGGTCTCTTCGCAAATGCGAGGCTCGCATTTGCGAGCCAGACTTCACAAATGCGAAGTCTGCAGATTTGTTACACTATCTGAGTTCTAAGTCCAATTTTTCACTCTGTAGCCTATCTGAAACTCACCCGAGCCCTCTGGGCTTTAAACCAAAAGTTTCTAAAAATATCATACGAACTTGCTCGCGTGATCAAATCACTAAAATAACACCTAGAACTACGAATTGAACACCAAATCAAAAGACATTTTCAAGAAAACTTTGAAACTTATATTTTCACAACCGGACGTCTCGAATCATGTCAAACTAACTCTGTTCTCACCAAATTTCGCAGACAAGTCATAAATAGTATAATGGACCTGTACCGGGCTCCAGAACCAACATACGGACCCGGTATCAACAATACCAAACATCAGTCAATTCTTAAAAACTATTAAATTTTCAGACTTTCAATTTTAAACAAAAATTCATAACTCGAGCTAGGGACCTCCGAATTCGATTCCGGGCATGCGCCCAGGTCCCATATTCAGATACGGACCCACTAGGGCCATCAAAATATGGATCTGGGCCCATTTACTCAAAAAGTTGACCGAAGTCAACTCAAATTAATTTTTATTGCAAAAATTCTTTTTTTTTTATCAATTTTTAAAATATAAGCCTTCCGGATAACACCCGCACTGTGCACACAAATCGAGGAAGGCTAAAATGAGGTTCTAAAGGCTTCAAAACACAGAATTTGGTTTTAAAGCATAATATGACCTATTGGGTCATCACATTCTCCACCTCTAAAACAACCGTTCATCCTCGAACAGACATAGAAAGGTATAAGGACTGATGTAAAGTTGGGGATATCTACTCCGCATGTCCGACTTGGACTCCAAGCTAGCTACCTCAACGGGCTGACCTCTCCACTACACTCGAACTAAAGGATAACTCTTCGATCTCAACTGAAGAACCTGCCGGATGGGCTCCTCCTCATAAGTCAAATCATTGTCCAGCTGGATAGTGCTGAAATCTAACACGCGGGATGGATCGTCGTAATACTTCCGTAGCATGGACACATGGAACACCAGATGAACTGCTGATAAACCAGGTGGCAACACAAGTCTGTAGGCCACCTCTCCCACTCGCTCAAGAATCTCAAAAGGTACGATATACCTAGGGATCAACTTGCCTTTCTTTCCGAATCTCATCACACCTTTCATGGGTGATACCCGGAGCAACACGCTCTCTCCGACCATGAATGCAACATCACGAACTCTATGGTTTGCATAAAACTCTTTTGCCTGGACTGAGATGTGCGAAAATGATCCTGAATAATCTTGACCTTATCCAAGGCATCCTGTACTAAGTCTGTACCCAGCAACCGAGCCTCCCTCGACTCAAACCATCCAACAGGCGATCAACACCGCCTACCGTATAATGCCTCATAGAGAGCCATCTGAATGTTCGACTATTAACTGTTGTTGTAGGGAAACTCCGCAAGCGACAAGAACTAATCCCAGGAACCTCCAAAGTCTATAACACAAGCGCGGAGCATATCCTCCAGTATCTGAATAGTGCGCTCGGACTGTCCGTCCGTTTGAGGATAAAATTTTCTGCTCAGCTCAACCTGTGTGCCCAACTCATGATGTATTTCCCAACTCATGCTGCATGTACTCAATCAGAAATGATAGACACGAGCACACCGTGAAGATGGAAGATCTGACGGATACAAATCTCTACCAATTGCTCTGAAGAATAAGCAATTGCCATAGGAATGAAATGTGCTGACTTGGTCAGTCTGTCCATAATGACCCAAACTGCATCAAACTTCCTCTGTGCCCAGGGGAGTCCAACAATGAAATCCATAGTGATACGCTCCCACTTCCACTCAGGAACTTCTAACTTCTGAAGAAATCCGCCAGGTCTCTGATGCTCACACTTTACCTGCTGACAATTTAGACACCGAGCCACATATTTAACTATATCTTTCTTCATTCTCCTCCACCAATAATGTTGTCGCATGTCCTGATACATCTTGGCAGCTCCCGGATGAATAGGATACCGGGAACTGTGGGCCTCCTCAAGAATCAACTCACAAAGTCCATCGACATTAGGCATACAAATATGACCCTGCATTCTCAAAACTCCATCATCTCCAATAGTAACCTACTTGGCATCACCGTGCTGCATTGTGTCATTAAGGATAAGCAAATGAGGGTCATCATACTGCCGATCTCTGATACGCTCGAACAAAAAAGACCGAGCGACTGAACAAGCTAATACACGACTGGGCTCAGAAACATCCAACCTCACGAACTGATTGGCCAAGGCCTGAACATATAATGCAAGCAGTCTCTCACCGACTGGAATGTTTGCAAGGCTGCCTATACTCGCGGACCTAGGGTTTAGTATAGGAAATTTAGGTGAGGGAATCTCTTGTAACTGAATAGGGAAGCTTCCTAGAAGCTGGTATTGGGACTTATATGTAATACTGATTTTTAAACTAAGGTTTCCTGAGCAAAAATGAAAATGTAAAAAGGACTGAAGTGTAAAAAATTGACTCCTTGAGTCTGCCCTAGTAGCTTGCCTATAAAGGCATCCAATACTTGCCTTTCAAGGCAGACCAAAAAAGAGAAGGCTGAAAGAACTGAAACTTTTTTTTTTTGAAAAAAAAAGGCTGATTTCTTTGCATTCATTTATGGGAAATCGATTAAAATTCTGAATGATTTGAAATTCTGACCTTCTTCATTAGTTGGAATTTTTGTTTAAAAAGCTTTAATTCTGCATTTGGGTTGAAGATGTTTTGATTGTGGGGCTTCGAAAGTGGGGCTTGAGTTGGTTTTGTGTGGAGTACTATCTGGTTTGCTATTTTATTTCGAATTCCTGGGTTTTGGCTGGCTTCAAACACTGTTTCGTTGTTGTCCTGTTGTTTCTTGCCTACTGATTTCTGCATCTCTCTTGACACCCTTTTTCATTTCTAGGTATTTTTCAGCACTATGGATGTCATTTGAGTGTAATTTGAAGTGTGGATCTAGAAAAGCTGATGAAATTTGAGGCTATTTGCTCTTGAGCTTCCTTTCTCCCTCTTTCAATCATATGTACAACATGTGACATTTAGTTTTTTTTTGAAGGATTTTGATTATTATATCTATCAATGGATAGGATGTAGTTGAAATCTGGAATATGTTAGTCTCTTAAGTGTTGTTCTCTTACGTTTCTCATCGAACTATGTAGTTAATATTGGACTTCTTTGCCTTGTTTGCTCATCTCTATCTTTGCCTTTCGAAGCTGGTTTGTATTGGTGGATGAACTATGGGCTTAGCTTCTTTGGTTTACATAAGCATCATGGAGATTTTAAAAAAATCTTAAGTGGAGCCTGAACTTGACTCATGGAATTTTCAGATTTGGATTACTTCTTTGTATATGGTTTTTCCTATAGCGAGCCTGAATCACATGGTTTTTTTACTATGTTAGCATGAGATCGAACTCAGCAGGTGAATGGAGCCCATTCGAAACTTTGAAATTGCTTTTTTCTGCTGGAAACTTGAATGGGCGGTTTAAAATAATAAAATAGTCTGCATGAATTGTTAATAGTTGATTGCCCAAATTCTGAATTTTATTACAATGCGGTTTTCTGTAGCGACTAGCGCTTAAAGTATTGAATTGGGCTATAGCATCGGCCCAGTTGTGCCAAGTTTCCTTCGCAGGGTACCTTTCGGTTTCTGGGCTTTACGTTTGATCTTGTTTGGGTTTCCCTGCATGTCGATATAGTTGGTTGGACAATGGATCCGTAACCCACCCAAGCTCTTTTAATAAGCTCAATTTGATGCCACGAATTGTTAGTGTACAAATCATTGGTATTGAGTTTAAAACTATCGCATTAGTGGTTATAAATGCTTCAGGCAGTTTAATTTAGTTAGTTCCCTTTAAAATTGGAAATTGAGAACGCAAGGCCCTCGCTTGTGTAATATCTTAATCCATTAGAAATCGAGGCGCCATTTAGCGAATTTCCATGGCCCTCGGAAAGTTGCAAACGCGTAGTTGCTTTAGGCGCGTACTTTAATAATTTATCTTCCTAAAACTCGGGTGCGCATTTATGTGACCCAAATCCAAATCTCAACGATGTTATGATATGTCAAAAACCACGGGTGCATTTATGTGACGTGGTTCGAGGCGTGTTTTAATAACGTTGCAATTTTCTTAAAAATTAATGGAACAAAAGCGGTTATAAAAGTTAAAATTGCACCATAGGCTAAAACATGTATTAAGTAGGCCAATAATAAAAGTTGAGCGACCGTGCTAGAACCACGGAATTCGGGAATGCCTAACACCTTCTTCCGGGTTAACAGAATTTCTTACCCGGATTTCTGTGTTCGCGGACTATAATACAGAGTCAATCTTTCCTCGATTCGGGATTTTAAACCGGTGACTTGGGATACCATAAATTATCCAAAGTGGCGACTCTGAATTTTTAATAAAATAATCCCGTTTCGATTGTCACTTTAAGTTGGAAAAACTCCTTTACACATCCTTTCCGGGAGGTGTAGGTAAAAAGGAGGTGTGACAGCTCTGGTGACTCTGTTGGGGATAAGAACCCAAAACTTCTAGTTCAGGGTTCAGAATTCGAGCTTAGATGAATTGTTATATTTGGCTTTATCTACTATCTGATTTTATTACATGTTTGGGCCTAATGTGCTAAATGTTGCTTTTACCGCTTTGATATTATCTGAACTGTATATAAACTGCTACGAAACCCTTCTCTTCTCATCTTCGGGTATGTGCACGCTGGCCATGACTCCATATTCTGTTAGTGTCATACCTTGAAATAAGAAAGAGGCTCGGACAAGTTACTAAGTCGGATGGCCTTTTGGTTCCTGATAGCATCAAGAACAAGGATATAGTTAAGGACAATGATAGAGATGATAGAGTTTTGGAAGCTCCAAGGCCATTTACAAGATCTCAAGCTAAAGAGTTGCAAGCTAAGGTTGCAAGACTTCAATGGCAAATAAAGAAGCTTTTAATTGTAGAGGAAGAGCTCAAGCCCAAAGGAGATGAATTGTCCAAGTTTTACAATTATTTGGTAGTCCAAATTGAAGTACAAGAGGAGGAAGATTGGGTTACCAAATTAGCCCTTGAAGTCCACCAATAGGGCTCAAAATGACCTTAAAAGAGGTCCAAAAGGGGGTGTTTCAAAAGAAGCCCAATTGGAGTCCAAACCAATGGCCCAAACTAATAGTTTTAAGGCCCAAATCTGCCCCAAAAGGATTTGGCCGCCCCCACTTAATTTTGATGGCTTTTGTTACCCCTTAGGAGCCACCTACCTAAGTTTGATGGCTATTGTGACCCCTAGCAGCCCCCTACCTAATTTAGATAACTTTTTAGCAACTCCCTACATTATTTGAAGTGCTTTTAACTCCTATAAATAAGGAGTTCTTCTCATTCATAAGACACTACATTTATTGATTAAGTATATCATACTTTGAGAGTTCTTTTGAACCTTTGTTACTTGTGCTTTGAGATTTATCTTTCAACCTTTACTAGTTCTTAGTTCAAGGTAGTAAGATTACTTCTCTTTTATGATATCTTTGATTCCTTTGTGGTATTCTTAGAAGGCGATTAATACTAGTTATTAATTGTTGTCTCAAGTTACTCGTAAAGTGGTCAAGATCCGAATCTATTGTTTTGATTTGCTTTTTAAGTAAAGGCGTTTGATTTCTTCCATAAATCAAGACGTTGTTACTTTGATCTTGTCAAGGCTATAGAACTTGCGTTCTTGGAAGTTCTTGGAATTCTTTCCTTGAATTCTTCCCATATCCTTTATTTTCATCTCTTTAATTCTTGTTGTTCAATTCCTTGTTTTTATTGCTTCCGCATTTACTTCTCAAATTCTTACTCTAATTTTGATTCCCGACCTAGTTGTTATCAAGTGGTATCAGAGCGGTTTTATCGATTTCGTTCTTGGTAAGTCTTGGGATTTTTTGAATACAAAGAGCAAAGAAAAGAAAAGAAAAAAAATTAGAAAAAAACGAAAATCAGTTTTTAGAACAAAAAAATAGAATTGCGTGCTCTCCGGGATATTTCTTTTGTATCTAATTTGTTATCAAAAATTAACAAAGGAAATAAGAAGAGGGGATCCTAGATTTTCTTACTCTTTCTAATCTAAACATATAATCCTTTCCTTTTTGTTCGTGTCATGTTTCAACCGAGCCTAATAGTTCTAGGATTTGGTTTTTCTTTCATTAGTTCCCCAAAAATCTGAATTTTTCTACTAAGAATTTCATATGAGTTGGGTTTAATTATAAATCTACAAAGTATTTTGTTCAAAGGTTATTCCGAGAAAAAAAGAGCTAATTTTTGTGATACAGTTTACACTTTTTTTAAAGATGTCGCGTACAGGTAGTGATGATGAACGAAGGGTTCTCCAAGAAGCTGAAATCAAAGCAAGAAATGATTCTACCTTGCAAGCTATGCATCAACAATTTGAAAGGTTTAATTTGCAACTCCAATAGATGAGGGATACCATTGCTGATCAAAATGATACAATAGCTGAACTTAGGAGGGAAAATAATGTTAAACCCCAAGCTAGGAGAAATGTACCCCATGCTCCCATTGTTAATCAAGAAAACCCTATAGATGATTTTAATGATATTGATTTTGATAGGGTGGAAAGAGATAGGAGGGGACAAAGAGGTAGAGTAGAAGATGACAATATACGTAGTATAAAGATGAAGATGTCATCATTCAAGGGAACAAGGGACCCAGACTTGTACCTTGATTGGGAGAGAAAGGTTGAAGCCATCTTTGATTGTCACAACTACTCTGAGGGTAAGAAAGTTAAACTTGCTGTTGTTGAGTTTTCTGACCATGCTGCTATTTGGTGGAAAAAGCTTGCCAGGGACAGATTGCAAGAAGGACAAGCACCAGTTGCTACTTGGGCTGAGATGAAGAGGGTGATGAGGAAGAGATTCGTGCCATCACACTTTCAAAGAGAGCTACAACAACGTCTTCAAACATTGAAGCAAGGGTCCATGTCTGTGGATGAGTACTTTAAGGCTATGGATATGGCTATGATCCAAGCTAATTGTACAGAGGAAGAAGAGGCTACAATGGCTAGGTTTTTAAATGGTTTAAATAAGGAAATAGCTGATGTAGTAGAATTACAACAATATGTAACAATAGATGAGTTAGTTGATTTGTGTGTAAAGATAGAAAATCAAAATAAAAGAAAGCAGACTAGCTCGTGGAAAGGTCGGACAAGCACCATCTCCAAGAAGCCATGGCCATATCATGAGATGAAGAGTTCTTTCTAGACCTCAAGAAGACAAGGGTAAAGGTAAATTTGAGAACAAAGAGGGAGGTAAAACCTTTAACCCTAAACCTTTTACACCTTCTAGTTCTATTCAATGTCATAAATGTAAAGGAAGGGGACATATGATGCATGAATGTCCAAGTAGAAGAAACATCATTCTTAGAGAAGATGGAGGATATGAGAGTGAAAAAGGTGAGGGAGAAGAAGAGGGAGATGTGAGTGATGAAGATGATGTAGAACTACCTAATGAGGGCATGATTGGGGTAGTTAGAAGGATTATGACTATCAATTTGGCAAGCAATAGTGAAGAACAAAGGGAGAATATATTCCATACTAGGTGTGGGATAAAGGGAAAAACTTGCTCTATGATCATTGATAGTGGTAGTTGTGCTAATGTGGTGAGTTCATACTTTGTGGAAAAATTGGGACTTGCATGCATGAAACACCCTACTCCATATAGACTCCAATGGTTAAATGATAGTGGTGAACTAAAGGTAAACAAACAGTGCATGATTTCATTTAATGTTGGTAGATATGAGGATGATATTCTTTGTGACATAATACCTATGCAAGCTTGTCATATCTTACTGGGTCGTCCTTGGCAGTATGACAGGAATGTTTTTCATGATGGAAGAAAGAATAGATATTCTCTTGAACTAAATGGCAGGAAATTTACTCTTGCACCTTTATCTCCTTCTCAAGTGTTTGAAGATCAAAAGAGATTAAGAGAAACAATGGGAAAACCAAGGGGAGAGATAAAAAGTGAGCTTGAGGAAAAAGAAAAGAAAGAAGGCCAAGAATTAGAAAAAAAGAGAGATGGCCGAGAGAAAGAGAGAGAGGGCAGCAATTTGAGAGAAGAGATAAAAAAGGGTTTGAATGAAAAAATAGACAGTCTTGGTGAGAGGAAAGAGGTTAAGGAAAGAAAAAAAGAGAGTTTTTATATAAAAACCAAAGAGTGTTTAAATGCAAGAAAAGAGGGGCTGCCCATAATACTACTTACTTACAAAGAGACTTTGATTAATTCTGAGTTGCTAACTTCTTCTTTGCCAAGTAGTATTTCTTCTCTTTTGCAGGATTTTGAAGATGTCTTTCCAGAAGATATTCCTAATGGATTGCCACCTTTACGTGGCATTGAGCATCAAATTGATTTTGTACCTGGATCACAAATCCCAAATAGGCCAGCCTATAGGAGTAATCCAGAAGAGACAAAAGAACTTCAAAGGCAAGTTGAGGAGTTGCTTGAGAAAGGTTTTGTGAGAGAGAGCATGAGCCCTTGCTCGGTTCCCGTCCTATTGGTACCAAAAAAGGATGGAACTTGGAGGATGTGCGTGGATTGTAGAGCAATCAACAAGATTACGGTAAAGTATCGCCACCCTATTCCTCGTCTTGATGACATGTTGGATCAATTACATGGATCCAAAATCTTTTCTAAAATTGATCTAAAAAGTGGTTACCATCAGATTCGAATGAATCCTGGAGATGAATGGAAAACTGCTTTTAAGACCAAATATGGGCTTTATGAGTGGTTAGTTATGCCTTTCGGCTTGACTAATGCACCTAGCACTTTCATGAGATTAATGAATCATGTTTTTAAGGATTTTCATGGAAAATTTGTTGTGGTGTACTTCGATGATATCTTGGTCTTTTCTAACACTTTAGAAGAGCATGTAGAACACCTAAAACAAGTTTTTGAAGTTCTTAGAAAGCAATTTTTATTTGCTAATCTTAAAAAGTGTACTTTTTATGTGGATCGTGTGATTTTCTTGGGTTTTGTAGTTAGTTCTAAAGGAGTTGAGGTTGATGAAGAGAAAATCAAAGCAATAAAAGAATGGCCTAAACCTAAGAGTGTAACTGAAGTTAGGAGTTTTCATGGACTTGCTAGTTTTTATAGGAGGTTTGTGAGAGACTTTAGTACCATTGCTTCTCCTTTAACTGAAGTTATTAAAAAGGATAAGATTTTTAAATGGGGAAAAGAACAAGATGATGCTTTTAACTTGTTGAAAGAAAAGTTATGTTCTGCTCCATTGTTACAATTGCCTGATTTTTCTAAATCTTTTGAAATTGAATGTGATGCTTCGGGCAAAGGAATAGGTGCTGTTTTGATGCAAGATTCTAAACCTATTGCCTACTTTAGTGAAAAGTTAAGTGGAGCCACATTGAACTATTCCACTTATGACAAAGAGCTATATGCTTTGGTAAGGGCTTTAGCCACATGGCAACATTACTTGTGGCCAAGAGAGTTTGTCATTAAAACTGATCATGAATCCTTGAAATACTTGAAGAGTCAAGGTAAGCTTAGTAGAAGGCATGCTAAGTGGGTTGAATTCATTGAAACGTTTCCTTATGTAATTTCTTACAAACAAGGGAAAGAAAATGTTGTTGCTGATGCACTTTCAAGGAGGTATGTCTTAGTTTCTACCCTGACTTCTAAATTAATGGGTTTTGATCAAATCAAGGGACTTTATGCTAATGATGTTGATTTTGGCAAAATTTTTGCAGATTGTAAGTTGAGTCCTTTTGAGAGGTTTAACCTCCAAGATGGCTTTCTCTTTAAGGAAAATAAGTTGTGTATTCCTAATTGCTCTTTACGTGAAGTATTTGTAAGGGAAGCACATTGTGGAGGGCTTATGGGACACTTTGGAGTCCCAAAGACACTAGACATACTGGCTGAAAATTTCTTTTGGCATGGAATGAGAAAAGATGTCGAAAGAATGTGCGCACAGTGTTTGGAATGTAAACAAGCTAAATCTAAAGTGTTACCACATGGTCTTTACACGCCATTACCTGTTCCTACTTCACCTTGAATTGATATTTCCATGGATTTTGTGTTAGGTTTGCCTAGAAAAAGATATGGTACGGATAGTATATTTGTTGTGGTAGATAGGTTCTCCAAAATGGCTCATTTTATTCCTTGTTTAAAGACTAATAATGCCTCACATGTTGCTGATCTTTTTGTAAAAGAGGTTGTCAAATTTCATGGTATACCTAGAACTATTGTTAGTGATAGGATGCTAAGTTTTTGAGCCACTTTTGGCCTGTGTTTTGGGGGAAGTTAGGTACTAAATTGTTGTTTTCTACTTCTTGTCACCCACAAACTGATGGACAACTGAAGTAGTTAATAGAACCTTAGGAAACATGTTGAGGGCTGTTTTGAAAGGTAAATTAACTTCATGGAAAGACCACTTACCTATGATTGAATTTGCTTACAATAGAACAATCCATTCTTCTACAGGTATGTCTCCTTTTGAGGTGTTTATGGTTTTAATCCCTTCACTCCCCTTGATTTATTACCATTACAAACTAATGATATTGCTAATCTTGATGGTAGGACAAAGGCTGAGATGATGAAAAAAATTGATGAACAAACAAGGCTTGCAATTGAGAATAAAAATGAGCAAACTGCCTTGAGAAAGAATAAGGGACGAAAGCAAGTTATTTTTAAACCTGGAGATTTAGTTTGGGTTCACTTTAGAAAGGAGAGATTTCCTTCCAAAGGGAAGTCAAAGTTGCATCCTAGAGGAGATGGCCCATTTCAAGTCCTTGAAAGGATTGGAGATAATGCTTACAAGTTGGACTTTCCTGGTGAGTTCCAAGTAAGTGCCACATTTAATGTTGCTGACTTATCTTTGTTTGATGTAGGATCGAATTCGAAGACAAATTCTTTTCAAGAAGGGGGGAATGATAGCATCAAGAACAAGGATATAGTTAAGGACAATGATAGAGATGATAGAGTTTTAGAAGCTCCAAGGCCATTTACAAGATCTCAAGCTAAAGAGTTGCAAGCTAAGGTTGCTAGACTTCAATGGCAAATAAAGAAGCTTTTAATTGTAAAGGAAGAGCTCAAGCCCAAAGGAGATGAATTGTCCAAGTTTTACAATTATTTGGTAGTCCAAAATGAAGTCCAAGAGGAGGAAGATTGGGTTACCAAATCAGCCCTTGAAGTCCACCAATAGGGCTCAAAATGTCCTTAAAAGAGGTCCAAAAGGGGGTGTTTCAAAAGGAGCCCAATTGGAGTCCAAACCAATGGCCCAAACTAATAGATTTAAGGCCCAAATCTGCCCCAAAAGGATTTGGCCGCCCCCCCCCCCACTTAATTTTGATGGCTTTTGTTACCCCTTAGGAGCCGCCTACCTAAGTTTGATGGCTATTGTGACCCCTAGCAGCCCCCTAATTAATTTAGATGACTTTTTAGCAACCCCCTACATTATTTTAAGTGCTTTTAACTCCTATAAATAAGGAGTTCTTCTCATTCATAAGACACTACATTTATTGATTAAGTATATCATACTTTGAGAGTTCTTTTGAACCTTTGTTACTTGTGCTTTGAGATTTATCTTTCAACCTTTACTAGTTCTTAGTTCAAGGTAGTAAGATTACTTCTCTTTTATGATATCTTTGATTCCTTTGTGGTATTCTTAGAAGGCGATTAATACTAGTTATTAATTGTTGTCTCAAGTTACTCGTAAAGTGGTCAAGATCCGAATCTATTGTTTTGATTTGCTTTTTAAGTAAAGGCGTTTGATTTCTTCCATAAATCAAGACGTTGTTACTTTGATCTTGTCAAGGCTATAGAACTTACGTTCTTGGAAGTTCTTGGAATTCTTTCCTTGAATTCGTCCCATATCCTTTATTTTCATCTCTTTAATTCTAGTTGTTCAATTCCTTGTTGTTATTGTTTCCGCATTTACTTCTCAAATTCTTACTCTAATTTGGATTCCCGACCTAGTTGTTATCAGTTCCTGGTACGTATCCCCCTCCTCGGCTCGAGTTGTCCGCTCGGGTACACAGTCTAGAACATATACGCAGGTTTTGAACCTAGCATAACTCCGCCTCATGCCGGATCCCTAGTAGGAACGTCTGTTTGCATCATGTGCATTTTGACTTTGGAGACTCAACACAGGGGTTCGGTCTGGCTAGGACAGGTGTACCCAAAATTTAAAGACCATTATGATGCATCTTACTTGCTACTTGTGCATTCATTTGCTTTGGATTTGCATGTTGACCGGCTTATAAGGAAAAATTAGAACGGTTAATGAAATGGTTGAGAGGTATAAGTGTCTGTTTTGAAAAAACCAATGTCCCAAAACATATCGAAACTATGCCGAAATTGTGAAAAAAAAGGAATTTTGTGGTTTTTAAAGAAAAGAAAAAAAGGAAAATCTTTGTGTTTTTGGAAAAGAAAAAAAGAAGTTGGTTTGCTTTTTTTAAAAAAAAATTGCCCGAACTACGCCAGTTTGATTCTCACAGGGGGTGAGATACGTAGGCAACCCCCATCAGATTCAACTTCCTTTAGGTGAAAATAGCCAAAAGAACAAAAATTTTACTTTTATTTGAAAATAATTAGGGTGATGCCATTCTTGTCAAAAATAGCCGAATGTCCCTAAAAGGGCGTCGGAAGGCTGCTTTTGCAACAACAGCTGCCTGTGGCCGTTCTTCAAGGTTTTCACTGGTTAGCCAACACAACCATAAAATCCTCGTCTCCGAGGTGCTGAAAGGCCGTATTTACAAAATCAGATTTTATTTAATTTGAAAAAGAAAAGTGTCAATTTGTTTTTGAGTTAATTGAATCGTGATTTTTGCTTAACCACCCTAATAAATGTGCAGAATGAGCACAAGTCTGAATTTTCCAATAACAATCGTGAACAAGATCCCTTTGGAGTTGCATATGTGGTAGGATGATCTGGGTAAATCGGGACAAGACACGGTCAATCTATACTTGGGAGGCCTCACTGGGTTGCTGAAGATTAATCATAGGGGAGACATCATAAAGGCACTGGTTACATTTTGGGACCCGGCCCACAACGTATTTCATTTCTCAGATTTTGAACTTACCCCAACATTGGAAGAAATAGCCGGATATATTGGGAATCCCAAAGTTCCCCTGAGACACAAGTACCTGATTGCTCCAAGGGCCGTAGCCGTACACAGGTTCTTAGACTTTTTGAAAATAAGCAGGGGGGTCCACAACCCAGACTTTGCAGCTGGTTTTTGTACTTTGCAGTTTATATACAACAGATATGGTCATGTAGGAGGGTTCAACAAGCCGGAAAATAAAATCTGTAGCAAAGGAAACCGCCTTAAGTGGGAAGAACACAGGTGTTTCGCATTTATAGTGGTCTTTTTGGGACTTTTGGTGTTCCCTAAAAAAGATGGGAATATTGACATACAAGTAGCCGGAGTTGTCAGCAATTTGCTTACTCAGGCCAACAGCACCCTCGCACCCATGATAGTAGCTGAAATCTTCCGCGCTCTCACAGCCTGCAAAGCTGGGGTAGACTTTTTCGAGGGGTGCAACGTGTTGTTGCAAATGTGGATGATTGAATACTTATGCCATCGTCCTCAATTTATGAGCTATGGGTCGATCGAGAAAACATGCGTAGAAGAATTTTACACAAGGGTTAACGGGATCAGCCTGCCGGAGGGGGTCACAGAGTGGGTAGCGTGCCTCCGTTCCATCACTGCAAACCAAATAGAGTGGACATTTGGATGGATGTCTGTGGATGAGGTCATATACATGCCAGCCATCGGGCCTCATTTCCTCTTGATGGGACTCAGGAGTATCCAGCCTTATGCTCCATATCGGGTTTTGAGGCAGCTGGGAAGATGCCAGATAGTTCTGAGAGATGAAGATCTTAGTACCCAAGTAGTCGAGATCGGACTTAACGGTCAGTTTCATGAAGCAGTAGTCCGCCAAATTTGGAGCGAATGTCAATACTTAACAGCCAATACCTGTGTACGTGATCGATCCAAAGGTGAGGTTTCACCAGGGTACCTTGCTTGGTATAGGAGAGAAATTGAGTTTGGGAGGCCGGCCAAAAGACCCCATCTTCAGGAATTTGTCGAGGCGTCACAAGAACAATGGGCTTGGTTGGATAAGGAGAATGAGTACAGGGCCACAATAGGAAGGTTGGAAAAACAAGTTAAAGAACTTCATTCGAGAATAGCTTGCAAACAACGACAGACGAAGGTGAAAAGAAAAAGCTAGCCAAAGAAAATGAGGCCCTTCGATCCCAAATTCAAAAAATGAAAATAGAGGCAGAGAACCCCACCCGAAGTGCCAAAGATGAAAAAACCATAAATAACCTCAGGCAGAAAGTGAGTGACTATAGTTTTGATTTGAACAAAACAGGAAGTGAACTAGCCAGAGTTTGAAAGCAATTGGCTAAAAACGCGAATGAACGAGCACGCCTGGTTAAGCAGTTGAAAGAAAAGTATGACAATGAGGTCGCGGGGTTAAAGAAAAGGGTTATCGCCACGGAAAACAAAATGATCAAACAGGCTAAAGACTTCAAGGTTGAAAGAGAGCATTGTTATACAACATTGACACAATTAGAAATAGATTTGCAACAACTTCAGGAGCATAATCAAGTGGCCGAGCGAACTTTGGAGGCCAGGGCCCAGCAGATCGGGCATTTGTTACAAGAAAAAGGTGTCATAAGAGAGAGAATTAGAAACATTGCCGATTACATTGTTATGAAGTTCCAAGCCTTTCAAGATATGACTCGCACCACCTTCTTCGCGACAGTGATGACATTTGTTAAGAAGATAATGAGTGACTTGGACCGACTTCAAAGGGATCTTGCATATAGGCCCGCGGCAAGACCGAATGATGTCCCGTGGGCACTAGAAGCATTGATGTATTCATGGCTTTTCATTTGAGTCTGTATTTCCTTTTCCGTTAGAGTCTGTCAGTTGTGTTGAGTCTGTATTTCCTTTCTGGTGGAGTCTGTCATTTGTTTTCGAGTCTGCATTTTCTTCTTTTGAGTATGATAGTTTATTTTCAAAGTCTATATTTCGTCTTTTCATCAGCGTCTGTTAGTTTCCCTTGGAGTCTGTTAGTTCTGAGTCTTTGAAATCAAAGCATTTGCTTTTATGAAAATTGGAAATCCCAAAAAATGTTTTATTATTTACTTTCACACTTATCTTCCAGAACTATGCTCGGTCTGATTCATGTGAGGTCATGATACGTAGGCAATCTCTATAGGATTCGACCATAACCAAAAGAGAAAGAAAATAGAAAAAGAAGAAGAATGAAAAGAGAGTGGAAAAACAAGAGAGGAAAAGAAAGGAAAAAGAAGAATAATAAAAAAATCAAGAGAAAGAAACAATGGCAAAACAAGAGGGAAATGAAAGGATAAAAACAAATAAGAGCAAAGGCCAGAATGAAAAGAAAGAGAAAAGAAGGGAAGTTGTAAATGGAAAAGTCGGGATGACGCATGCAGACGATCAAATACATGATAGAAACGGTTAACTGCTTAGGTGCATTCATTCCCCAAATGTGCGGTTACCAATTTGTTAAAGCCCTAACCACTAACAAGGTTTTTGTTGATGTATTGAGTTCAGGCAGGTGGTTAGTTGATCGGCATTCTGGCAACTCACTTATACAATACCCGATCAAAATACAAGCCGAACATGGCCAACCAAGAATTGGAGGCAAGTATTGTTGACCCGTCAAAAGAGGTGGAAGAACTGGATGTTAATGCAATGAAGGAAGAGATGTATAAGTTAAAGCAGCAGATGGCTGAAATGTACCAAGCCTGGGCAAAGGGGCATCCACCACCGGTTTATCCCGCCAACCCTGCTTATATCCCACCATCAGCCCAACCTCAGGAGCCTCCCACTGTGAACTCATCTCCACCCTTTCCCCTCTACTAACAATGTTATGGCACCACTTCCCATACTTCTCAAGCTCCACCACCCAAACACGTCCCATACTCTCCTCCACCAATCACTCCTATTTTTGCGGCACCTCTACCCGCTGTATTACACCGATCTTACAGTGAACCTCTATTCCAGACTCACGAAAACTAGTATTATCCCTCTGAACCCACCTTCGAAATCCCGGAACCATGTTCTTACACCCTTCATCTTGATCTCGCGGCAGAGACCGAGAAGCCACCCAAAACTCCCGAGCATGAAGAGATGATCAGAAAGGTCAAAAGCTTAGAACAATCGTTCAGAGATATAAGGGGGTTGGGAGGTCAAGTAAGTGTGGCCTATAAAGATTTATGTCTGTTCCCAGATGTTCAGTTACCAGCAGGGTTCAAAATGCCCAAGTTTGATCTGTATGACGGGCATGGTGACCTAGTAGCACACTTAAGAGGATTTTGTAGCAAGATGAGAGGAGCAGGCGGAAGAGATGAATTGCTGATGGCATATTTCAGCCAAAGTTTGAGTGGATCGGCATTAGAATGGTATACCAGACAAGATCACAACAGGTGGTACACATGGGACGATTTGGCCCAAGCCTTCGCCTGCCATTTTCAGTATAATCTTGAAATTATCCCAGACCGTCTATCATTAACAAAGATTGAGAAAAAGCCCGGTGAGAGTTTCAGAGATAATGGATTCCGTTGGAGAGAACAAGCAGCAAGGGTTGACCCTCCGATGAAAGAAAGTGAGATGGTTGATTATTTCTTGCAGGCTTTGGAACCTACTTATTCTGGTCACTTGGTGTCAGCAGTGGGCAAGTCCTTCAATGAGGTTGTAAAAATGGGAGGCATGATTGAGGAGGGACTCAAGTCCAATAAAATCATGAGCTATTCAGCAATCAAAACGACCACCCAGGCCATTCAAAACAGTACTGGGGGTGTACTCAGGAAGAAGAAGAAGAAAGAGGATGTTACTACAATTTAGTAGGGAGTTTAGGTTGGATCCAGGAACCTTCCACGTTACTACAACCCGCCTCGACCCTACCACCAAGCTTACCCCCACGCTTCATATAGCCTACAACCATACTATTACCCACCGCCTGATCCCCATTTTTCCGTCCATCACGTACAAACCTATACCCAACCTCCCGCTCACACACAATGGCATGTGCCAGATCCACAAAGTCCATACCTAGCTCCACAAAATGCCCATCCACCCCCAAGAGCCTACAGAAATCCCCCTGGAACAGTTTTTTGGCCAAATCAAGCATTTAAGAATGAGAGGTTGCAGAAGCAGAAGACTTTCACTCCATTGGAAGAATCATATACTAGTCTCCACATATTGAGACAGTTGGGTATGTTGAATCCGATTGAGGCTAAACTACCAAATCCCCCTCCTAGAAATCTTGACCACTTGGTGAGTTGTGAGTATTGTTCAGGGGCCCCGGGTCACGACATAGAGAAATGCTGGAAATTGAAAACAGCTATTCAAGAGCTCATTGACACTAATCGGATTGAGGTACAAGCTCTAGAGGCACCCAATATAAACTAGAACCCGTTGCCGGCCCATCATGAGACAAATATGATTGAGATAGTGCATAAGGGAGGGGAGCCTAAGAAGCCTTCGCAAACTGTCATGATGATTCGGGCTAGTGAAGCCAAGCCGCTTGAAAAGTCAACAAGTGAGAAGTATGTGATCAAGATGAACGGGGCAAATAATGAACCATCTGTGGAGGTCAAGAAGAGGTCCTCAAGTGACGTTGCAGGAAAACATGAAAGAGAAAAAGTGGTTGTGCCAGGAGTGACGAACAAGCATGTGGTAATTGTGAAGGGCGCCCGCATAGATCTTGTCATTATCAAACCGGTAACTCAATTACCGATAGTCAACAGCAAGGCAGTCCCATGGAATTATGAACAAGTAACAGTGACTTACAAGGGGAAAGAGGTTAAAGAAGAAGTGTGTGAGACCCATGGTTTGACTCGATCGGGGAGATGCTTTGCCCCCGAAGAGTTGAGAAAAGCTAAGATCTCAAAAGATAACCCAGTGTTGGTGAAGAAATATATGACCGAGGAAGAAGTAGAAGAATTTTTGAGAAAGATGAAAGTACAGGACTATTCCATTATGGAGCAGTTAAGGAAGACACCGGCTCAGATCTCGCTCTTATCATTATTGATCCATTCAGACGAGCACCATCGGGCTTTGATGAAGATCTTGAACGAAGCCCACGTTCATGACAAAATCTCAGTAAACCACTTGGAAAAGATAGCTAACAAGATATTTGAGGTAAACAGAGTCACTTTTTCTGATGTTGAGTTGCCCGTGGAGGGTATTGAGCACAATAGAACCCTCTATCTCACGGTGAAATGTGAAGATTCCGTGGTTACTCGGGTACTGGTTGACAACAGCTCCAGTGCAAATATTTGCCCTCTTTCCACTCTGAACAAGTTAAAGGTGGATGATGAAAGAATTCACAAGAACAGTATCTGCGTTCGGGGATTCGATGGTGGAGGGAAAGATTCAGTCGGGGACATAGTGCTCGAGCTTACAATAGGGCTAGTTGAATTTACTATGGAATTCTAGGTGCTCGATGTGGCCGTTTCTTACAATTTGTTGTTAGGTCGACCCTGGATTCATGCTGCCAAAGCGGTCCCGTCCACTTTGCATCAAATGGTTAAGTTTGAATAGGATAGACAGGAAATTGTTGTGCATGGTGAAGACAATTTGTGTGTTCCCAGTGATGCCATTGTTCCGTTCATAGAGTTTGAAGATGACAAGGGGCCATGGGTTTATCAGGTTTTTGACACGGTATCAGTAGAGAAAATTCCTGAAGGAAAGTGCGTGCCGACTCCAAGGGTAGCTGTTGCATCAGTCATGGTAGCCGTTGAAATGTTGAAAAATGGTTTTCTGCCGGGCAATGGTTTGGGTGCATCTCTACAAGGTATTGTACAGCCGGTTTCTCTTCCTAAAAACTTGGATACATTTGGTCTGGGGTTCAAGCCCACAGTCGTAGACGTGAGAAGAGCCAGAAAAATGAATCATTCCAAAGCCAGTCCCGCGTCTTTCCAGATCATTTGTTAGGCCTGGTACCAGAAAGCGCCCAGTGACGACGGTTCCCAGTTCCGTGGTTGATATGGATGGAGATTTGATGGAAACGTTCGAGAGGATATTCGACGAAGTGAACACGGTGGAAGCTGGAGAGGGTTCTAGCAAGGCGGATGTGCAATTTGTTGGGCCCAGTGCAAAGATTAACAATTGGGAAGCTACTCCTCTCCCCACCAGGAAGGAGTTTTGGTAGTTTACTTTGATTTTCTTTCAGTTTATCTGGATTATCCCAGGGTTGGAGTTCAGATTCTATGTTCCATCCGTTTGGATGTATAAGCCTTGTTATCTCTAATTTCAATGAAATGCAATTTTCCTTTTTCTCCATTCCTGATAGTTTTATTTTTGTTTTTCTTTTCTTCCTTGTACAGTTCTTTTATGCTGGCTTCAATGATATGACATGCATGCGAAATCTTCAGCCCAGTCTTAAAACCCAATCTAATTCTGAAATAGTAATTCAAGAAATAGAGTGTGATGTTGAATCAGAATATGACGAAGATGAAGCCTTTGAAGAGATTAGTAAAGAATTAAGCCATTTTGAAAAGAAAAAAAACAAGCCTAACCTGAGTGATACAGAAGCAATCAATTTAGGGGACCGAGATAATGTTCGGGAAACTAAAATAAGTGTCCATCTTGAACCACAACTCGGAGAGGAGATAATTAAAGCATTGTTCGAGTATAAAGATGTTTTTGCATGGTCCTATGACGATATGCCAGGTCTAAGTACTGGCTTGGTGGTTCACAATTTGCCCACTGATCCGACATTCCCTCCTGTCAAGCAGAAGCTGAGGAAATTTAAAACTGATATGAGTGTGAAAATTAAGGAAGAGGTCACCAAACAGTTTGAGGCCAAAGTCATTCGGGTCACCCGGTATCCCACCTGGTTAGCCAATGTTGTGCATGTGCCGAAGAAGGATGGTAAGACCAGGGTGTGTGTTGATTATCGAGATCTCAACAAGGAAAGTCCCAAGGATAACTTCCCATTGCCGAACATCCATATATTGATCGATAATTATGCCACACATGAAATTGGTTCTTTTGTGGATTGTTATGCGGGTTACCACCAGATCTTAATGGATGAGGAGGATGCAGAAAAGACAGCATTCATCATGCCATGGGGAATATACTGTTATCGGGTCATGCCATTCGGTCTGAAAAATGCCAGGGCTACCTACATGAGGGCAATGACAACCATATTCCACGACATGATACATAGGGAGATTGAGGTTTATGTGGATGATGTGATTGTAAAGTCTAGAAAGCAGTTTGACCATGTTAAAGACCTGAGAAAGTTCTTCCAAAGGCTTTGTAGGTACAATCTCAAGCTTAATCTTGCAAAATGCGCATTCGGTGTTCCGTCTGGAAAGTTGTTGGGATTCATAGTCAGCCGCCGAGGTATTGAATTAGACCCATCAAAAATCAAAGTTATCCAGGAGTTTCCACCCCCAAAGAACAAGACTGAGGTGATGAGTCTGTTGGGGAGATTGAATTACATCAACCAGTTTATTTCTCAGCTCACGACAACTTGTGAGCCTATTTTCAAACTGTTAAAGAAAGATGCTGCAAGCAAGTGGACAGACGAATATCAGGAGGCATTTGATAAGATAAAGGGATACTTGTCAAACCCACCTATGTTGGTCCCGCTGGAACCAGGGAGACCTTTGATACTGTATTTGACAGTCTTGGACAATTCATTTGGATGCGTGCTGGGATAGCATGACATCACTAGCAGGAAGGAGCAGGCCATATATTATCTCAGCAAGAAGTTCACATGTTAAAAGGTTAAGTACACTCATCTTGAGAGGACTGTTGCGCCCTAACTTGGGTAGCCCAGAAGCTGAAATTTTTTTGTCATCTTATACTACTTACCTCATCTCTCGCTTGGATCCGTTGAAGTATATCTTTCAGAAGCCTATGCCCACGGGAAGGCTCGCAAAGTGGCAGATCTTGCTCACAGAATTTGACATTGTCTACATGACCCAAACTACGGTGAAAGCACAAGCGTTGGCCGACCATTTGGCTGAGAATCCTGTGGATGAAGAATACGAACCTTTGAAGACGTATTTCCTTGATGAAGAGGTAATGCGCATTGAAGAGTTGGAACAGAGTGAAAGGACAGGATAGAAACTTTTCTTTGATGAGGCCGCTAACATGAAAGGCATTAGGATAGGAGCAGTACTTGTTTCTGAAATAGTGCATCATTACCCTGTTACGGCTCAGCTTCGGTTCTACTGTACTAACAACATGGATGAGTATGAGGCATGCATTTGGGTTTGAGGATGGTTGTGGATATGGGTGTCCAGGAAGTCTTGGTTTTGGGTGACTCGGACCTTCTGGTGCACCAGATTCAGGGAGAGTGGGAAACACGGGATTTAAAACTCATACCGTATCGACAATGTTTACATGATCTCTCTTTCAGCGATTCCAATCAATAGAGTTCAGGCATATTCTGACAATTCACAATGAGGTCGATGATGCTTTGGCTACTCTGGCATCAATGTTACATCACCCAGATAAGGCTTATGTGGACCCTTTGCATATTCAAGTCCACGATCAGCATGCTTATTGTAATGTGGTGGAAGAAGAGCTCGATAGGGAGTCTTGGTTTCACGACATCAAAGAGTACATCAGGATGGGATTGTATCCCGTACAAGCCATAGTGATCAAAAGAGACCAATTCGACGGTTGGTAAGTGGATTTTTCTTCAGTGGAGGAGTGTTGTACAAAAGAACTCCAAATCTTGGATTGCTGAGATGCATAGATGCTAGGTAGTTCAAATTCTATGTTCCGTCCATTTGGATGTATAAACCTTGTTATCTATAATTTCAATGAAATGCAATTCCTTTTCTTCTTCATTCCTGATATTTTTATTTTTGTTTTTTCTTTTCTTCCTTGTACAGTTCTTTTTATGTTGGCTTCAATGATATGACATGCATGCGGAATCTCCGGCCCAGTCTTAAAAGCCAATCTAATTCTGAAATAGCAATTCAAGAAATAGAGTGTGATGTTGAATCGGAATATGACGAGGATAAAGCCTTTAAAGAGATTAGTAAAGAATTAATCCATTTTGAAGAAAAACCCAAGCCTAACCTGATTGATACAGAAGCAATCAATTTAGGGGACCAAGATAATGTCCGAGAAACTAAAATAAGTGTCCATCTTGAACCACAACTCAGAGAGGGGATAATTAAAACATTGTTTGAGTATAAAGATGTTTTTGCATGGTCCTATGACGACATACCAGGTCTAAGCACTGGCTTGGTGGTTCACAAATTGCCCACTGATCCGGCATTCCCCCTGGTCAAGCAGAAGCTGAGGAAATTTAAGACTGATATAAGCGTGAAAATTAAGGAAGAGGTCACCAAACAGTTTGAGGCTAAAGTCATTCGGGTCACCCGGTATCCCACCAAGTTAGCAAATGTTGTGCCTGTGCTGAAGAAGGATGGCAAGACCAGAGTGTGTGTTGATTATCGAGATCTCAACAAGGCAAGTCCCAATGATAACTTCCCACTGCCGAACATCCATATATTGATCGATAATTGTGCCAAACATGAGATTGGTTCTTTTGTGGATTGTTATGCGGGCTACTACCAGATCTTAATGGATGAAGAAGACGTAGAAAAGACAGCATTCATCACGCCATGGGGAACGTACTGCTATCGGGTCATGCCATTTGGTTTGAAAAATGCCGGGGCAACCTACGTGAGGGCAATGACGACCATATTCCATGACATGATACACATGGAGATCGAGGTTTATGTGGATGATGTGATTGTAAAGTCTAGAAAGCAGTCTGACCATGTAAGAGATCTGAGAAAGTTCTTCCAAAGGCTTCGCATGTACAATCTCAAGCTCAATCCTGCAAAATGCGCGTTCGGTGTTCCATCTGGAAAGTTGTTGGGTTTCATAGTCAGCCGACGAGGTATTGAATTAGACCCATCAAAAATCAAAGCCATCCAGGAATTGCCACCTCCAAAGAACAAGACTGAGGTGATGAGTCTGTTGGGCAGATGAATTACATTAGCCGATTTATTACTCAGCTCATGACAACTTGTGAGCCTATCTTCAAACTGTTAAAGAAAGATGCTACAGTCAAGTGGACAGATGAATGTCAAGAAGCATTTGATAAGATAAAGGATTACTTGTCAAACCCACCTGTGTTGGTCCCGCCAGAACCAGGGAGACCTTTGATTCTGTATTTGACGGTCCTGGACAGTTCATTTGGTTGTGTGTTGGGCCAGCATGACATTACCGGCAGGAAGGAGCAGGCAATTTATTATCTCAGCAAGAAGTTCACAACTTACGAGGTTAAGTACACTCATCTTGAGAGAACGTGTTGCGCCCTCACTTGGGTGGAATAGAATTTGAAGCATTATTTGTCATCTTACACTACTTACCTCATCTCTTGTTTGGATCCATTAAAGCATATCTTCCAGAAGCGTATGCCCACAGGGAGGCTCGCAAAGTGGCAAATCTTGCTCACAGAATTTGACATCATCTATGTGACTAGGACTGCAATGAAAGCATAAGCATTGGCCGACCATTTGGATGAGAATCCTGTAGATGAAGAATATGAGCCTTTGAAGACTTACTTCCCTGATGAAGAGGTAATGCACATTGATGAATCGGAACAGACTGAAAAGCTAGGATGGAAACTTTTCTTTGATGGGGCTACAAACATGAAAGGCGTTGGGATAAGATCGGTACTTATTTCTGAAACAGGGCATCATTACCCTGTTATAGCTCAGCTTCGGTTCTACTGTACTAACAACATGGCTGAGTATGAGGCATGCATTTTGGGTTTAAGGATGGATGTGGATATGGGTGTCCAGGAAGTCTTGGTCTTGGGTGACTCGGACCTTATGGTGCATCAGATTCAAGGAGAATGGGAAACACGGGATTTAAAACTCATACCGTACAGGCAATGTTTGCATGATCTTTGCCAATGGTTTCAAGAAATAGAGTTCAGGCATATTCCGAGGATTCATAATGAGGTCGCTGATGCTTTGGCTACTCTGGCATCAATGTTACATCATCTGGATAAGGCTTATGTTGACTCGTTGCATATTCAGGTCCGCGATCAGCATGCTTATT
Organism: Nicotiana sylvestris; assembly: GCF_000393655.2. Taxonomy (NCBI): domain Eukaryota; kingdom Viridiplantae; phylum Streptophyta; class Magnoliopsida; order Solanales; family Solanaceae; genus Nicotiana; species Nicotiana sylvestris. The sequence goes on from NC_091064.1 coordinate 111,901,036, forward strand.
GTAATATGGTGGAGGAAGAGCTTGATGGGGAGCCTTGGTTTCCCGATATCAAGGAATACATCCGAAGGGAAGTATATCCGGTACAAGCCACAGATGATCAAAAGAGAACAATTCGTCGCTTGGCAAGTGGAATTTTCTTCAGTGGATGAGTTTTGTACAAAAGAACTCCAGATCTCGGATTATTAAGATGTGTAGATGCCAGACAGGTCACGACTATCATGACCGAAGTACATTCTGGAGTCTATAGACCGCACATGAGTGGGTATGTGCTGGTAAAGAAGATTCTCCGGGCAGGTTATTATTGGCTCACTATGGAACGCGATTGTATCAGTTTCGTGCGTAAATGTCATCAGTGCCAAGTGCATGGAGATTTGATTCATTCTCCACCATCTGAATTACACATAATGTCTGCAACGTGGCCCTTTGTTGCTTGAGGCATGGACGTCATTGGACCAATTGAGCCAGCAGCATCCAATGGTCACAGGTTGATTCTGGTGGCCATTGATTATTTCACCAAGTGGGTAGAGGCTAAAACATTCAAGGCTGTAACCAAGAAGGCAGTGGTTGATTTTGTGCATTCAAATATCATTTGTCGGTTCGGGATACCGAAGGTGATCATTATAGACAATCGGGCTAATCTCAATAGTCATCTAATGGAAGAGGTATGTTAGCAGTTCAAGATTACACATCGCAATTCTACCCCATACCGCCCTAAGGCAAACAGAGCAGTTGAGATGGCCAATAATAATATAAAGAAGATACTTCGAAAAATGGTGGAAGGTTCTAGGCAGTGGCATGAAAAGCTGTCGTTTGCATTGCTAGGTTATCGCACTACTGTCCGTACTGCAGTAGGGGCAACTCCTTATTTGTTAGTGTATGGCACCGAAGTAGTGATACCTGCAGAAGTGGAAATTCCATCCCTTCGAATTGTCGCGGAGGCTGAGATCGATGATGAGGAGTGGGTAAAAACCCGCTTGGAACAATTGAGTTTGATCAATGAGAAGAGACTGGTAGCAGTGTGTCATGGCCAGTTGTATCAACAGAGAATGGCAAGAGCATACAATAAGAAGGTGCATCCACGGAAGTTTGAAGTGGGGCAGTTAGTATTGAAACGCATTCTTCCTCAACAGGTTGAAGCAAAAGGAAAATTCTCCCCAAATTGGCAGGGGCCGTTCGTTGTAACTAGAGTGTTGTCCAATGGTGCATTGTATTTGACAAATGTAGAAGGCAAATGTGTAGAAATGGCTATCAATTCTGATGCAGTCAAGAGATACTATGTATGATTTCTTCCTTTGATTGTACTTGTTTGTATTTGGCATGTCTCGAATATTAAAATGACGAAGACATTTTGTTCTGCTATCTAAACACTTTATCCCTTGTCACCCCTTTTAAGCCTTATTTGTTTTCTTTCATACCCCTCTTTCGGAATCAGTAACAAATATAAGAAACACAAGCGTAAAAGATAAGTAAAGGAAGGAGAGAAAAAGAGAAAGAGAAGAATGAAAAGAGAAAGAAAAAAATGAAAACAAAAAAAGAGAGGAAGAAAAACAACAAAAGGGAAAACAAAGCAAAAGAGAGAGCAAAGAAAGAGAAAAAGAAAAATCACAACAACAAAGTAACTTCTATGACATGAACTACGTTCGACCTGATTCCTTTTAAGGATATGTAGGCAGCCTCACAGTTCGGTCTCATCAAAATAAAAATCCAAAAGTCCCCAAGCAAGAAACTGGGGCAGAAGTTGTGGTTGTTGTAAGAAATCTGGTTCCGCAAGTTGTAATTTTGAACCCATGATGAGTTGTTTTGAGCCTTTTATGCCCTTTCTTTCTAACCCCATCCAAAATCTCACATTATGGCCCTAAGAAAGACGTTCCGATCAGTCTTTAAGAAATGCCAAGGCGAGCAGGTAGCGGTGATTCACATCAGGGGCAACACTCTAGTCCAAAGAGGGAAAAGAAATTAAAAATAAGAGAGTCTTATTGGTGAAAACCCTAACGGGAACCGTAAGGCGACGAGAGGTGAGAGAAATGAAAATGAGAGAGTCTTATTGGTGAAAACCCTCACGGGCACCGTAAGGCGACGGGAGCTGAGAGAAATAAAAAATGAGACAGTCTTATTAGTGAAAACCCTCACGGGCACCGTAAGGCGAAAGTGAGTTGAGAGATGAACAGATGAGAGAGGTCTGCTGGTGGAAACCTTCTAAGGCACCGCAAGATAAACAAGGTCAAGATTTGGTTGAAGAAATCAGCTTATGGAAATTTCGGGTCAACAAAGTGTGGCAACTGAAAGTTGATTGGTTGGACAGATTGGGCCGATTAATCCAAAATTTATGTCATGGTCATTGGTACCAGCTGCTCCACTCAGATAAGTGTCTTTTCTTTTTCCTCTTCAGACAGTCTTCCAGCTTTGGATTTTCTTATCCTTAACTTTGAAAGTCATTGCATTTCATTTCTTTTGGCTTATTTCTCTAAGATGTTCCCAATGTCAGTTCTGTTTAAGCAAATAAGAAGGAATTTCAAAGCTCACTACCAGACTGCAAAGCACAGTGCGGCCAGAGAATACCAAATATAGCATGATGTAAAGTGGGGTAAAGTGCCAGCAAGAGTTCCATCGGCAAAATGATTTGATAATTTCATGGGAGATGTAGAGGGTCAGTTAAAGGGGTCAGAGGTGTGAAACAACGGTTCGGGTATAGAACACTCGGGTTATTCAAGTTATGGGGTTTTGAAAGTCAGTCGGAAAGTCAAGCAGTTCAAGGCCGGTTCGGGGAAGCTAGTAAAAAAAACAAGGCAGCGGAGAGACCTTTAGCAAAGAATGCCATCAACTAACCACCACATTTTAAGTTGACAAAATTTTTCTTTGATTAAAACAAGGGTAGAAAATTTCGGTTGTTTCGGGGAAACCCTCCGTGGAGAAAGGCAGTCACCAAACAGGTTTGGATTTTTGATTTTCAGGACCCTCCTGGAAAATGGGTCCTAGTTTAAAATTCGAAACAATCATGAGTAGCATAATCTAGCATAAATGTACCCCAAAGGAATATAAGTTGGCTTCAAAGTTTGTATGTTTAAGATAAGATTCAATTAGGAGTTTCCAGGATCCTCCTGAATAATGGGACTTAGCTTTAAGATTTCGATTAGATAACAACTTTTAGCGTAAACTCTGTTGTAGGGTAGTATAATTCAGCCATGAAAGTTGTCACCCTTAAGATAAAATTTGACCTTTGATTTTCAGGACCCTCCTGGATAATGGGAAGTAGTTTAAAGACCCTCTTAAATAACAAGGTTTAGTAGAAGTCTCATCTTTAGAAGATATAACTTAGATTTAAAATTGTCATTTAGGTAAGAATTGTCAGGACCCCCCTGGATAACGGGACCTACCTTTAAAATTCTTAGTAATAATTGGTAATATGATTAGTTTTACACTTATATCTGTGCCCAGCCACCAAACTGGGGCAGAAAAATTTCCTCTGTTTTATCATTTTGTTGAAGTAAGGAGCCCGCCTGGAGAGCAGAGAATACATTTCAAGTTAGAAGTCAGGAGCCCGCCCGGAGAACAGGGAATACATTTCAAGATTAGAAGTCAGGAGCCCACCTGGAGAGTAGGGAATACATTTAAAGTTCAGCAGTCAGGAGCCCGCCTAGAGAGCAGGGAATACATTCAAGTTCAGCAGTCAGGAGCCCGCCCGGAGAGTAGGGAATGCATTCAAGTTCAGCAGTCAGGAGCCCGCCTGGAGAACAAGGGAGTACAATTCAAGTTTTAGTTTTCAAGTTCTTATTGATATTTGGTAATGTGGTTCGTTTTACACTTACATATGCGTCCAGATGCCCAAATTGGGCAGAAAAATTTTCTTTGTCTTGTCTATTTTGTTGAAGTCAGGAGCCCGCTTGGAAAGCAAGGAATACATTCAAGTTTAGCAATCAGGAGCCCGCCTAGAGAGCAGAGAATACGTTTCAAGTTTAGAAGTCAGGAACCCGCTTGGAGAGCAGGGAATACATTTCAAGTTAGAAGTCAGGAGCCCACCTGGAGAGCAGGGAATACAGTTCAAGTTAGAAGTCAGGAGCCCGCCTGGAGATTAGGGAATACGTTCAAGTTCAACAGTCAAGTGTCCACTCGGAGAAAGGAAAAACATCTCAAAGTGTAGGTGGTAGTCAGGCATCCACCTGGAGAAGTGGAAAACATATCAGATTATAACTCAAGGCGGAAACAAAGGGGTTTCATCAAGTCAGCAAGGCACCAAGAACCACAAGAGCAAGTGTGAAGATATAGATAGGATTTTGTAATGCATAGATCATAGTATAGTCTAGCTTCTTTTTATTTTATCATGGTTTAATAAGGGGATGCAGTAAGCAGTAGCAGCAGTGAAATCACGGCTTCATGGTAGTCCCAGCTACCAGACATTCCTGAACTACACTGACCTGATTCCTTTTTAGCCAAGGATATGTAGGCAACCTCGGAAGTAGGGTGCGGTCAAATCTTTCAAAAATGCTTCCCACAGAGTATTCAAACGGGCAAAAATCGCTCTTGTCCGCTCACTTTATCTTTGCACGAAAACTCTTCGTGTTTTCGGGCAAAGAGGAGCAGCTGTGAGCACGTGATTTTTGCCCTATATGAATTACTCCCATAAATTCAAAATAAAATAATTTCTTTCAGTGTTTGCAATTTTGTGGATTTTCGTGGCATTTTATGTTAATTGTTTGCATTTGTCTGTGCTTATTTATTTTATTTAATTAATGAAAAATACAAAAATATGTTGCATTTGCATTTAGGATTTAATTCTACATTTTAGGATTAATTAACAACTTAGTTCTTTTATAAAAATGGAAAAATCACAAAAATAGTTTATTGTGCACTTTTTAATTTTAATTTCGAACTTTGGGTAGTTTTCTTTAAATTTAGTTTTTAATTGGTCGTGTTAGTCATTATTTAGAATTAGTTAGTATTCTTGATAGATTAATTTAAATTAATTTAAAATTAGGTTTTAATTTTAATTTTGGAAAAAGAAAAAGAATTTTAAAGAACAATGAATTGAAAAAAAAAAGAGAGAGAAGGGAATTGAATTTGATGTTGGGCCATTTTCGTTTTAATTCACTCAGCCCATGTTGTCCCCCAAAACCCAGTCAGAACCCGGCCCAATACCCGTTCCCTAACCCGGTTTGCCCCACCCTAAAGCCAAACGACGTCGTATCGCTAGGCTTGATCTGAACCGTTGATAGTTCTTAATCCAACGGACCGGAATTGAGTCCCCCACCTATATATAATTGTCCTAAACGAGCCTAGCCTACCCCCCTCATCGTCTCTCTCACCCCTCCGCTTCAGAGATCAGAGGTAACCCTAATCCGCCGCCCCTATTTCCCTACCATCTCAGCCCGACGGCGCCACCTCCAAACGCCACCAAAATCACACCCCAAAATCCCCTCGCTCCCCTCTTGCCAAATCCTCACTCCGTTCCCCTCTAACAGGGACCTCTCGAATCTTAAAATCTAGGGTGCGAGCCCTAGAGGCCAAAATCAACTTTACCCATGCAATATCATCCCTCCATGTTTCTCCAAGTATTTAAAGTCTGGTTCACCTCAAAATAGTGTTATTCGTGTGTTCTTGACAGAAAACAGGCGATTTACACCATTTTGGGGTTAAAATAGAACTATCCGGTGATTTCGAGTTTAAATCGGTAAGTTTTCTCCCTTTTTTCTTTTCTGTCTGTGTTTCACCTTTTATTCTTCTTCTTTTTTCTCTCTTTATTTAAGTTAGTTTTTTTACTTTACTTTGATTGAAATTCGATCGAGGTTTTGAACCTAGGTTCCCTCTAGATTGATTTTGTGTTCGTATCTGTTCTGTTGGCTTTTCAGTTTTCTTTGTCAAATCTGAAAGTTTGTGGTTTGTTTAGTTTTTATTAATGCCAAGCTTAAACTTCTCATTTCGTCTTTTGTTTTAGTCGCGTAATTTAATTTGATTAGGTCATTTTGAATCCCTGCCTATTTTGTTAATTAGTCAGTCACTTAGTTTAGGTTTTGGGTTTTGGAAATCATTTGAGTGTTTTCTTTTGCCCGCTATGAAATATTGACTTGGTTTGGGTTGTCTTTGTTGCTTGGGCTTTGATGCCAGTTTAGACCTCACCTCAAGGGGTTTGTTTGGGTTCTTAGTTCGGATCTGAGCCCATGTCTGTTTGAGCTTTTGGGTCAATATGACCCATTTGGTTCCCAAAGTAAAAACAGAGGGTCTAGGGGTTAGTATAGGAAATTTAGGTGGGGGAATCTCTTGTAACTGAATAGGGAAGCTTCCTAGAAGCTGGGATTGGGACTTATATGAAATATTGATTTTTAAACTAAGGGTTGAAGTGTAAAAAATTGACTCCTTGAGTCTGCCCTAGTTGCTTGCCTATAAAGGCATCCAATACTTGCCTTTCAAGGCAGACCAATAAAAAAGAAGGCTGAAAGAACTGAAATTTTTTTTTTGAAAAAAAAAAGGCTAATTCCTTTGCATTCCTTTATGGGAAATCGATTGAAATTCTGAATGATTTGAAATTCTGACCTTCTTCATTAGTTGAAATTTTTTTTAAAAAAGCTTTAATTCTGCATTTGGGTTGAAGATATTTTGATTGTGGGGTTTCGAAAGTGGGGCTTGAGCTGGTTTTGTGTGGAGTACTATCTGGTTTGTTGCTTCAATTCGAATTTCTGGGTTTTGCCTGGCTTCAAACACTGTTTCGTTGTTGTCCTGTTGTTTCTTTCCTACTCATTTCTGCATCTCTCTTGACTCCTTTTTTCATTTCCAGGCATTTTTCAGCACTATGGATGTCATTTGAGTGTAATTTGAAGCGTGGATCTGGAAAAGTTGATGAAATTTGAGGCTATTTGCTCTTGAGCTTCCTTTCTCCCTCTTTCAATCATATGTACAGCATGTGACATTTAGTTTTTTTAGAAGGATTTTGATTATTAAATCTATCAATGGATAGGATGTAGTTGAAATCTTGAATATGTTAGTCTCTTAAGTGTTGTTCTCTTACGTTTCTCGTCGAACTATGAAGTTAATATTGGACTTCTTTTCCTTGTTTGCTCATCTCTATCTTTGCCTTTCAAATCTGGTTTGTATTGGTGGATGAATTATGGGCTTAGCTTCTTTGGTTTACATGAGCATCTTGGAGTTTTAAAAAAAATCTTAAGTGGAGCTTGAACTTGACTCATGGAATTTTCAGATTTGGATTACTTCTTTGTAAATGGTTTTTCCTATAGCGATCCTGAATCACATGGTTTTTTTAGTATGTTAGCATGAGATTGAACTCAGCAGGTGAATGGAGCTTATTCGAAACTTTGAAATTGCTTTCTTCTGCTGGAAACTCGAATGGATGGTTTAAAATAATAAAATAGTCTGCATGAATTGTTAATAGTTGATTGCCCAAATTCTGAATTTTATTACAATGCAGTTTTCTGTAGCGACTAGCGCTTAAAGTATTGAATTGAGCTATAGCAACGACCCAGTTGTGCCAAGTTTCCTTCGCAGGGTACCTTTCAGTTTCTGGGCTTTACGTTTGATCTTGTTTGGGTTTCCCTGCATGTCGATATAGTTGGTTGGACAATGGATCTGTAACCCACCCGGGCTCTTTTAATAAGCTCAATTTGATGCCACAAATTGTTAGTGTACAAATAATTGGTATTGAGTTTAAAACTATTGCATTAGTGGTTATAAATGCTTCAGGCAGTTTAATTTAGCTAGTTCCCTTTAAAATTGGAAATTGACAACGCAAGGCCCTCGCTTGTGTAATATCTTAATCCATTAGAAACCGAGGCATGCCATTTAGCGAATTTTCATGGCACTCGCAAAGTTGCAAACGCGTAGTTGCTTTAGGCACGCACTTTAATAATTTACCTTCCTAAAACTTGGGTGCGCATTTATGTGACCCAAATCCAAATCTCAACGATGTTAAGATATGTCAAAAACCACAGGTGTATTTATGTGACGTAGTTCGAGGCGTGTTTTAATAACGTTGCAATTTTCTTAAAAATTAATTAAACAAAAGCTGTTATAAAAGTTAAAATTGCACCATATGCTAAAACATGTATTAAGTAGGCCAATAATAATAGTTGAGCGACCGTGCTAGAACCACGGAATTTGGGAATGCCTAACACCTTCTTCCGGATTAACAGAATTCCTTACCCGGATTTCTGTGTTCGCGGACTGTAATACAGAGTCAATCTTTCCTCGATTCGGGATTTTAAACCGGTGACTTGGGACACCATAAATTATCCTAAGTGGCGACTCTGAATTTTTAATAAAATAATCTCATTTCGATTGTTACTTTAAGTTGAAAAAACTCCTTTATACATCCTTTCCGGGGGGTGTAGGTAAAAAGGAGGTGTGACAGTGATGACAGCATCAGAAGAATCCGCCTCAAGCTTGGCTAGGAAAATATAACATCGAGGCTAGGCCCCACCACTCTGAACCACATACCTAGGACAGCCACCTGCTAGCTGACCTCCACCTTTAGCGGTCTGACCTCTACCTCTAACGGTCTAACCTCCATCTCTAGCGGTCTGACCTCTACCTCTGGCTGCCTGACCCTTACCTCTAGCTGGCTGCGCGGGCAATGGTGCACCCGCTGCCGGAATCGTGGCACGAGAACACTACTGTGGTGTACCGCCCAATAATCTTGGACAGGTCCTCTTGATATGCCCAAAACCACCACACTCGAAACATCCATCCTGATGTTTGTGGCTGCTAAAACCGAGACTGGCCCGAACGGGCCAAATGACCATAGTAGTAACTCTGAATGGGAGGGTCAGTGATAGGAGCTGGCGGTGCACTGTAGGCTGGCTGTCCAGAATGAGGCACATAAGGATCACAACTACCCGAAGCATTGTGGGATGGCTGATGCGCTGAATGATATGGCTTGGGAGGATGACCCCTACCAAAAGTACACCTACCTCCAGATGAGGCGCCACTAAATTCGCTGGAATGACGAGGCCTATTGTCAGACCCCTACCCCCTCTCCTGTGAAAGAACATCCTTGATCCGCCTAGCGACATTGGCAGCCATCTGAAAAGAAATCTCACTCCCGGTCTCCTTGGCCATCTGCAACTTGATAAGATGAGCGAGTCCCTCAATAAACCTCCTCACACTCTCTCTCTCGGCAGAAAGCAGAAGAATAGCATAACGGGCTAATTCCACAAATCGGGTCTCATATTGGGTGAAGGTCATACTGCCCTGCTGGAGGCACTCGAACTGCCTGCGGTAGCTCTCTCTCTCTCTGAGTGATGGGAAGGAACTTCTCAAGAAATATCTGAGAGAACTGGTCCCAAGTATGGGTAGGCGACCCACCTGGTCTGGTCAATACAAAGTCATTCCACTATCTCTTGGCGGAACCTGTCATCCGAAACACAGCAAAATTGACCCATTGGTCTCCAGTACCCCTATGTTCTGCAGCACCTCATGGCAGCAGTCAAGATAATCCTGTGGATCCTCAAAAGTCACCCCACTGTAGTGATCAGCGAAAAGCTTGGTGAACTTGTCCAATCTTAATAAACCCTCAAGAGACATAGCATCTCCACCACCGGCTTGTGCCACAACAACTGGCTGAACTACTCCAACTGGTTAAGCTGCTGGAGTCTGATACTAAGGAGCTATCTGCTCCGAGGTGTGAGTATCAGGAGTCTGTGCTCCTCCTCCAGCCTGAGAGACGGCTGGTGTCATGTGAAAAGTGCCAGCCTGGGCCACACTCTCGAAAAGGCCCACCAAATGGACCAAGGCATCCTGAAGCACTGGGGTGGCGGTAAACCACTCCGAGACCTAAGCTGGTCCTGCTGGAACAGTCTGGGCTGGAGCCTCCTCATCAAACTCCAACTGAGGCTCCGGCGTTGGTGCTATTGCTCGAACTTTGGGCTAAGCCCTGCCCCTGCCTCGGCCTCTAGAATCACTTACCAATGTATTGGGGAAGAAAGAGTCTTGGAAAAATCGCCCGCAGGTCTTTCTTGTTTTGAAAATTTGAAGAATGAGTGAAAATCCCATTTTTTCTAACTTTTGATCAGTTGCAGGTATCACATTTGCGGCCTGGGGTTCGCAAATGCTACCCCGAAAATACGAATAATACTTCGCAAATGCGAAGAATAACCTAAGCATGCTGCCTTCGCAAATGCGGACAAGTGAGGATCGCAAATGCGAAGATCCTTCCCCCAGCCCACTACTCACAAATGCAATGGTCTCTTTGCAAATGTGAGGCTCGCATTTGCGAGCCAAACCTCGCAAATGTGAAGTCTGCAGATCTGATACACCAGCTGAGTTGTAAGTCCAATTTTTCACTCTATAGCCTATCCGAAACTCAACCGAGCCCTCAGGGCTCTAAACCAAAAGTGCACACTAGTCTAAAGCCATTATATGAACTTGCTCGCATGATCAAATCGCCAAAATAACACCTAAAACTATGAATTGAACAACAAATCAAATGAAATTTCAAGAAAACTTTGAAACTTACTATTTTCACAATCGGACGTCCGAATCATTTCAAACTAACTCCGTTTCTCACCAAATTTCATAGACAAGTCATAAATATTATAATGGGCCTATGCCGGGCTCCATAACCAAGATACGGACCCGATATCAACAAGACCAAACATCAGTCAATTCTTAAAAACCATTAAACTTTTAGACTTTCAATTTTCAACAAAAATTCATAACTCGAGTTAGGGACTTCCGAATTCGATTCGGGGCATATGCTTAGGTCCATTTTTCAATACGGATCCACCGGGACCGTGAAAATATGGATCCGGGTCCATTTACTCATAATGTTGATCAAAGTCAACTCAAATTAATGTTTAAGTTAAAGATTCTTATTTTTTCAGTTTTTAACATATAAGCCTTCCGGATCAATACTCGAACTGCGCATGAAAATCTAGGAAGGCTAAAAATGAGGTTCTAAAGGCTTCGAAATATAGAATTTGGTTCTAAAATGTAAGATTACCTATCGGGTCATCACAAAATGACATGTAGCAATCAAAGCATGTAACAAGATATAATATGGAATAAATGATAACACAATGATAAATAGCCTACCCCACATGCTTTAACCCATGACAGTGCATACCCACACATATTCACGTAGGGGAATAGACCAAACAAGTCCTAGTTCTCTCAAGTCAAAGTTAACCACGTGTCACGACCCGGATTTTTCCACCCTCGGGAGTCGTGATGGCGCCTACTAACGAGAGCTAGTCAAGCCAACCCTTAACTACCTTTTTCATTAACAAATTACTTCTTTTAACAATTATCAGTGATAGCATGAAAATAACAGAATTAAATAAATAAGCGGAAGACCTAAATTAAATAAGCTGAACAATAATGCGAAAGTCAACATATGCGTCTACCCAAGAATTGGTGTCACATCACTCACGAACTACTAAGAGTACTAAATACAACCGTTTGAAAGAAATATAACACTATTTATCTTGAATACATGAGATAACATAATAAAATATAAGATAGAGGAGACGTCGGGCCTGCGGACGCCTGCCAGGCTACCTCGGTGTCTCGGTGGACTGAAGGCTGGCTCCCGCGCTATTGCTGCTGTCCAATACCTGGATTTGTGCAAAAGAGCACAGAGTGTAGTATCAGCATAACCGACCCCATGTGCTGGCAAGTGCCTAGCCTAACCTCGGTGAAGTAGTGACGAGGCTAGGACCAGACTACCAAATAACCTGTGCAGTTCAAATATCTATATGTACAGCGGAAAAGAAATACAGGAAATAATCAGTCAATGTGGGAAGGGGAAACATGCTCTGGGGAGGTAACAGTTCCAAATAGAAAACCTCATTAAAAGAAAGAAACAACAAAGCCAGAATATCTACAAGAATCAGAATTCAACGATTTGCACGGCATCACCTTTCGTGTTTTTACTCTCGTCCTCACCCAAACAATATTTATAATAAAAATGCGCACGGCATCACCCTTCGTGCTTTTACTCTCGTTCTCACCAAATCAATCGTATCATAATAATGTGCACGGCATCACCCTTCATGCTTTTACTCTCTTTCCTCACCACATAGTCAATGAATATCGATACGGAATGGTACATCGTACGGCACGGCATCATCCTTCGTGATTTACACTCTTTCCTCACAATAGCAAATAATGCACGGCATCACCCTTCGTGCTTTAACACTCTTCCTTACCCAAACAAAAATCACAAACAAAGGGACAAGGGAGTTCACAAATAATGGTAGAAATCCCAGCAAGGGAATACAATTAAACAGCTAAATCCCGGCAAGGGAACAATATCAATAAATCTCAACATCCTGGCAAGGGAGATAATCAACAAAGCAACAAATATCCCGGCAAGGGAACAATTCAATAACTCTTTCTCTTTCTTTCACTTCTTACTTTATAACTCACTTTACCACTTGAGTCAATGCTCCAAAGAGTTCAATTATCTCATATACTTTCACAATTAGTATTATAACTCGAGCCAATGCTACTCAAAGTTCAAAGATCACGATTTCTTTCACATGCTTTTTACAACATATAGAAATCATCATTTAGGGCATGAAAGATACAACAAAAATTAGAATCCGCAATATAAAGACTCATGGTCATGCTAGACATCAACGCATAGATACTCGTCACCATACCTATACGTCGTACTCGACAATTAGCAAGTAACAAATAAGACTCAACTCCTAATCCCTCAAGCTTAGGTTAGACCAAACACTTACCTCAAACTTCCACGGCCAAATCAATCCTCAATTACCGCTTTTCTTCTCGAATTTGTCTCCAAATCGATTGTATCTATACAATAATGACTTCAATACATCAATAAATGCTAAACAATGCGAACCCAATGCCTAATTATAGCTTTCCAAGCATTTTTTCCAAAATCCCAAAAATCGACCCTGGGCCCGCTTCGTCAAAACACAAGGTTCGGACCAAAATCAAATCACCCATTCATCCACGAGCCCGAATATATAATTTGTTTTCAAATTCGGCCCCAAAACGAGGTCTAAATCAAGAAAAATCAAAAAGCCCTAACTCTACCAATTCCCTAATTTCTACCCTTAATTACATGTTTTAGGCCTAGAATTTCAATAGATGTTGATGAAAAAAATGAAGGAAACGAGTTAAAGATTACTAACCCATGAGTTAATCTTGAAAAGATGCTTCAAAAATCGCCCTAGAACTTTGGAGAAGGAGTTTGTGAAGTTTTGTGAAAATCCCGTAATGGTTTTGTTTTGGGGTTTTAAAATAACTGGGAAAATTGTGCATTGCGTTCAAGATGGGTCAGGCTGCAATGGCCTTCGCGTTCGCGGACAGCGGCTCCCGTTCATGAAGCAGGAACTGCTCGAGCCTCGCGTTCGCGTTCAAGAAATCGCGTTCGCGGTTAACAACTTGGTGGCCCCTCCCCTCAACCTTATGCGTTCGCGAGTGAAAGGACGCGTTCGTGAAGGGTCTTCCACCCCTCAGCTTCGCGTTCACGTCACAACCTTTGCGTTCGCGAAGAAGACTTTGGGAACCTGGGATCTTTGGCTTACGCGCTCGCGATTGGTAAAATCCCTGGGCACTGACTGCAGAAAATCTGCAGCTTCTCTTAAACTCAAAACTTCTTGAAACACATCTAAAACACACCCGAGCCCTCAGGGCTCCTAACCAAGCACACGTACTAACTCAACAACATCATACAAACTTATCCGTGCGATCAAATCGCCAAAATAACCTCAAAAACAATGAATCAAACCTCAAAATCAAAGGATTTTTCTCAAACTTCATAAAACATCAACTTTAGCAATTTAGGTCTGAATCACGTCAAACGGACTCCGTTTTAAACCAAATTTTATAGAAATGAATTAAACCATATATAAGACCTGTACCAGGCGCCGGAACTAAAATACAGGCCTGATACCATCGCTTTCTAATCAGATTTCATTTCAAAATTCCCTAAACATTTTTAGAAATCAATTTTACTTAAAAAAATCACTTCTCGGGCTCAGGACCTCGGAATTCGATTCCGGGCATGCGCCCGAGTCCCATATTTTCCCACAGACCCTCCGAGACCGTCAAATCACGGGTTCGGGTCTGTTTACCCAAAATGTTGACCGAAGTCAAATTTATTCATTTTAAACTTAAAACTTAGCATTTTTTACAGAATTGATATTTAAACTTTCCGGCTACACGCCCGGACTGTGCACGCAAATCGAGGCGACTCTAAATGAGGTCTTCAAGGTCTCGGAAGCATATAATAGATAAGAAACTAGGTGATGACCCTTTGGGTCGTCACATTCTCCACCTCTAAAACAACCGTTCATCCTCGAACGGACAGAAAAAGGAAGTACCTGAGTCGGGGAATAGATGAGGATAACGGCTCCGCATGTCGAACTCGGACTCCCAAGTCGATGCCTAAGGAGGCTGACCTCTCCACTGAACACAAACAGAAGGGAGACTCTTGGATCTCAACTAACGAACCCGCCGGTCTAGAATAGCTACCGGCTCATCCTCATAGGACAAGTCCTTGTCCAACTGGACAGTGCTAAAATCTAACACGTGGGATGGATCGCCGTGATACCTCTGAAGCATGGACATATAAAAAACTGGATGCACGGCTGATAAGCTCGACGGCAATGCAAGTCTATAAGCCACCTTTCCCACTCGATCAAGAATCTCAAACGGACCAATGAACCTAGGGCTAAGCTTGCCCTTCTTCCCAAATCTCATCACGCCCTTCATAGGTGACACTCGGAGCAATACCCGCTCACCAACCATAAAAGCCACATCTCGAACCTTGCGATCTGCATAGCTTTTTGCCTAGACTGAGTTGTACGTAGTCTATCCTGAATGATCCTAACCTTGTCCAAGGCCTCCTGAACCAGATCCGTACCCAACAACCGAGGCTCTCCAGGCTCAAACCATCCAACCGGAGATCGACACCGCCTACCATATAAAGCCTCATAAGGAGCCATCTAGATGCTCGACTGATAACTGTTATTGTAGGCAAACTCTGCTAAAGGCAAAAACTGATCCCACAAACCTCCAAAATCTATAACACAAGCTCAGAGCATATCCTCCAATATCTGAATAGTCCGCTCGGACTGCCCATCCGTCTGAGGATGAAATGCTATACTCAACTCAACCTGGGTGCTTAACTCTCGCTGAACTACTCTCCAGAAAGGCGAGTTGAACTGCGTACCTTGGTCTGAAATGATAGAGACGGGCACACCATGAAGACAAACAATCTCCCGAATATAGATCTCTGCTAACCTCTCGAACGAATAGGAGACTTCCACAAGAATGAAATGCATTGACTTGGTCAGCCTATCAATAATGACCTAAACTGCGTCAAACTTCTTCCGAGTCAGCGGAAGTCCAATAACGAAGTCCATAGTGATCTGCTCCCACTTCCACTCGGGAAGCTCAATCCTCTGAAATAAACCACCAGGCCTCTGATGCTCGTACTTAACCTGCTGACAATTCAAACACCGTGCCACATATGCCACAATATCCTTCTTCATTCTACGCCACCAATAATGTTGCCGCAAATCCTGATACATATTCGCGGCGCCCGGATGAATAGAGTACCGGGAACTATGGGCCTCCTCTAAAATCAACTCTCGAAGACCATCCACATTGGGCACACAATCTCGCCCCTGCAACCTCAAGACTCCATCAGCATCTAAGGTAACCTGCATGGCACCTCCTCGCTACACCGTGTCTCTAAGGACACATAAATAGGGATCATCAAACTGCCGATCACGGATACGCTCCAATAATGAAGAAAGAGCGACCGTGCAAGCTAATACCTGACTAGGCTCAGAAATATCCAACCTCAAGAATCGTTTGTCTAAGGCCTGAACATCCAAAGCAAGCACCCTCTGACTGACCGAAATATAAGCAAGACTGTCCATACTGGGTGACTTCCTACTCAAAGTATCGGCCACCACATTGGCCTTCCCAGGGTGATATAAGATAGTGATGTCATAATCCTTCAACAACTCCAACCACCTTCTCTGCCTCAAATTCAACTCCTTTTGCTTGAACAAGTACTGAAGACTCTTGTGGTCAGTGAACACCTCACATGCCACGCCATACAAATTGTGCCTCCAAATCTTCAATGCATGAACAATGGCTGCCAACTCCAAATCATGCACTGGATAGTTCTTCTCATGAATCTTCAACTGCCTCGAAGCATAGGCAATGACCTTGCCATCCTGCATCAACACTGCACCAAGCCCAATACGGGAAGCATCACAATAGACTGTGTAAGGCCCTGAACCTTTGGGAAATACTAACATCGGTGTCGTAGTCAGAGCTATCTTGAGCCTCTAAAAGCTCTCCTCACACTCGTTCGACCATTTAACTAGGCACCCTTCTGGGTCAACCTAGTCATCGGGGCTACGATAGATGAGAACCCCTCCACGAACCGACGATAGTAGCCTACCAATCCCAAGAAACTTCGAATCTCTGTAGCTGATGCTGGTCTAGGCCAGTTCTTGACTGCCTCAATCTTCTTCGGGTCGACCTGAATACCCCCTGCTGATACGACATGAGCCAGGAATGCAACTGAACTCAACCAGAACTTACACTTCGAGAACTTCGCATATTGCTGACTATCCTTCAGAGTCTGAAGAACCACTCTGAGATGTTGCTCGTGATCTTCATGGCTACGGGAATATATCAAAATATCATCAATGAAGACTATCACGAATGAGTCCAAATAAGGCCTGAACACTCGGTTCATCAAATCCATAAAATTTATTGGGGCATTGTCAACCCGAATGACATAACCAAGAACTCATAATGCCCGTACCGAGTGCGGAAAGCTTTCTTAGGGACATCGGATGCCCTAATCCTCAACTGATAGTAGTCAGACCTCAAGTCTATCTTTGAAAATACCTTGGCACCCTGAATCTAATCGAACAAATCATCAATCCTCGGTAATGGATACTTATTCTTGATTGTAACCTTATTCAACTGCCGGTAATCGATGCACATTCTCATCGAACCATCCTTTTTCTTAACAAACAACACTGGCGCACCCCAAGGCAAAACGCTGGGTCTAATGAAACCCTTCTCAAGCAAGTCTTGTAACTGCTCCTTCAACTCCTTCAACTCTGGCAGGGCCATATGGTATGGCAGAATAGAAATGGGCTGGGTGCCCAGAGCCAGATCAATGCAGAAATCAATATCCCGGTCGGGTGGCATCCCCGGCAGGTCTGAAGGGAAAACCTCAGGAAACTCACAAACTACGGGCACCTAATCAATAGAGGGAACCTCAGCGCTGGAATCACAAACATAAGCCAAATAGGCCAAACACCCCTTCTCGACCATACATCGAGCCTTCACATATGAAATAACACTACAGGTAGAATGACCAGGAGTCCCTCTCCACTCTAAATGGGGCAAATCCGGTAAGGCTAAGGTCAGAGTCTTGGCATGGAAATCCAAGATAACATCGAAGTCGACCATGTCTAAAAGCAACAAATCAACGCGGGTCTCAAGACCCCCAATCACCACAATAAAAGAATGATGAACTCAATCGACCACAATAGAATCACCCACTGGTGTAGACACATAAACAGGAATACTCAATGAATCACTAGGCATGACCAGGTACGGTGCAAAATAAGATGACACATACGAATACGTAGACCCTGGATCGAATAGCAATGAAGCATCTCTATCACAAAACAGAATGGTACCTATAATGACTACATCTAAAGATTCAGCCTCGGGCCTGGATGGAAGGGCATAACATCGGGGCTGGGCCCACCCACCCTGAACCACATCTCTGGGATGGCCTGCTACTAGTAGGCCTCTACCTCTGGCGGTCTGAGCTCCACCTCTAGGACCTCTACCTCCACCTCTAGCACCTCTACCCCCACCTCTAGCTGGCTGGGCGGGCTGTGGAACATCTGATGCCTGTACCATAGCACGAGAACCCTGATGCTGAGAACTACTCGGTACTTGAGGGCAAAAACCTAGTAATGTGACCCAGATCACCACAAGTGTAACAAGCCCTCGGCTTGTCGACCTGAATGACCACCTCGGAAACTCTGAAGTGGCGGTGCACTGATGGGAGTTGGTGGTGCGCTGTAAGGCTGCTGATCAGAATAGTGCATCTGAGAACCATGACCACCTGAAGTGCCATGGGAGACCTGGAGAGTTGACTGAAAGGGCCTAGGATGATGGCATCCACCATATGAATCTCTACCTCCAGACAAGGCACCACTGAATCTGCCTAAATGGTGGGGCCTCTTATTCGACCCATGACCACCTCCTTGTGACAGAACCATCTCAACTCTGCGGGCCACATTGGCCGCCTCCTGGAAAGTGATCTCACTCCCAGCCTCCTTGCCAATCTGAAGACGAATCGGCTGAATAAGACCATCAATAAACCTTCTCACCCTCTCTCTCTCGATGGGAAGTATGACAAGAGCATGGCGAGCTAGAACGATGAACCTGGTCTCATACTGGGTGACTGTCATGGAACGCTGCTAGAGGCGCTCAAATTGCCTCTGAAAGGCCTCTCTCTGAGTCACGGGGAGAAACTTCTCCAAAAACAACGCTGTGAACTGCTCCCAAGTCAAAGATGGCCAACCGGCTGGTCTAGCTAAGCAATAATCCCTCTACCAAGTCTTGGTGGATCCAGACAGACGAAAAGTAGCAAAATCAACTCCATTGGTCTCAACGATCCCCATGTTCCGAAGAACCTCGTGACAACTATACAGATAATCCTAGGGATCCTCAGTAGATGCACCGCTGAATGTAGAAGTGAAGAGTTTGGTGAACCTATCCAGCCTCCACAAAGCATTCGCGGATATAGCCACTCCATCGCCGGTCTGAGCCACTACACCCGGCTGAACTGCCACAGCTGGTTGAACCGCTGGAACCTGAACTTGGGGAGTTACCTGCTCCGGAGTGCGCGTAGCAGGAGTCTGAGCCCCTCCTCCAGCCTAAGAAGTGGATGGTGCTACGGGAAGCAAACCCGCTCGAGTGACACTCTCCATGTGGCAATGAACCCCTCTGGGACCTGAGTTGGGCCTACCGGAACTGCTGGGGCCAGAACCTCCTCCACAAAATCAACTTGAGGCTCCGTCACTGGTGCTGCTACTCGGGGCTGAGCTCTGACCCTACCTCGGCCTCTGGCACGGCCTCGGCCTCACCCTCTACCCCTAGTGGGAGTTGCTGCTGGGGGCTCGGGCTGCTGAGCGGTAGATGAGGAAGCGCGTGTTCTCGCCATCTGCGAAAGAACATAGTAGAAATCCAATTAGCATTTGAGGAACAAATCCGCACGACAAGAAAGGACAAATATGAAATTTTCCTAACTCTATAGCCTCTGGGGGATAAGTACAGACGTCGTCGTACCGATCCCTCAGATTCTACTGAGCTTGTCCGTGTGTTGTGAGACCCATGTAAACTAGCACTCTGATAGCAAATTGTCATGACCCGGATTTTTCCACCCTCGGGAGTCGTGATGGCGCCTACTAACGAGAGCTAGGCAAGACAACCCTTAACTACCTTTTTCATTAACAAATTACTTCTTTTAAAAATTATCAGTGATAGCATAAAAACATCGGAATTAAATAAATAAGCGGAAGACCTAAATTAAATAAGCTGAACAATAATGCGAAAGTCAGCATATGCCTCTACCCAAGAACTGGTGTCACATCACTCACGAACTACTAAGAGTACTAAATACAACCGTTTGAAAGAAATATAACACTGTTTATCTCGAATACATGAGATAACAGAATGAAATATAAGATAGAGGAGATGTCGGGCCTACGGACTCCTACAAGGCTACCTCGATGTCTCGGTGGACTGAAGGCTGGCTCCCGCGCTATTGCTGATGTCCAATACCTGGATCTGTGCAAAAAAGCACAGAGTGTAGTATCAGCACAACCGACCCCATGTGCTGGCAAGTACCTAGCCTAACCTCGGCGAAGTAGTGACGAGGCTAGGACCAGACTACCAAATAACCTGTGCAGTTCAAATATCTATATGTACAGCGGAAAAGAAATACAGGAAATAATCAGTCAATGTGGGAAGGGGAAACATGCTGTGGGGAGGTAACAGTTCCAAATAGAAAACCTCAGTAAAAGAAAGAAACAACAAAGCCAGAATATCTACAAGAATCAGAATTCAACGATTTGCACGGTATCACCCTTCGTGCTTTTACTCTCGTCCTCACCCAAACAATATTTATCATAATAATGTACACGGCATCACCCTTCGTTCTTTTGCTCTCTTTCCTCACCACATAGTCAATGAATATTGGTACGGAATGGTACATCATACGGCATGGCATCACCCTTCGTGCTTTACACCCTTTCCTCACAATAGCAAATAATACACGGCATCACCCTTCGTGCTTTAACACTCTTCCTCACCCAAACAACAATCACAAACAAAGGGACAAGGGAGTATCCAAATAGTGGTAGAAATCCCGACAAGGGAATACAATTAAACAGCTAAATCCTGGCAAGGGAACAATATCAATAAATCTCAACATCCCGGCAAGGGAGATAATCAACAAAGCAACAAACATCCCGGCAAGGGAACAATTCAATAACTCTTTCTCTTTCTTTCACTTCTTACTTTATAACTCACTTTACCACTTGAGTCAATGCTCCAAATGGTTCAATTATATCATATACTTTCACAATTCATATTATAACTCGAGCCAATGCTCCTCGAAGTTCAAAGATCACGATTTCTTTCACATGCTTTTTACAACATATAGAAATCATCATTTAGGGCATGAAAGATACAACAAAAATCAAAATATCCGCAATATAAAGACTCACGATCATGCTAGACACCAACGTATAGATACTCGCCACCATGTCTATACATCGTACTCGACAATTAGCACGTAGCAAATAATACTCAACTCTTAATCCCTCAAGATAAGGTTAGACCAAACACTTACCTCAAACTTTCACGGCCAAATAAATCCTCAATTACCGCTTTTCCTCTCGAATTTGGCTCCAAATCGATTGTATCTATACAATAAGGACTTCAATACATCAATAAATGCTAAACAATGCGAACTCAATGCCTAATTATAGCTTTCCAAGCATTCTTCCCAAAATCCCAAAAATCGACCCCGGGCCTGCTTGGTCAAAACATAAGGTTCGGACCAAAATCAAATCACCCATTCACCCACAAGCCCGAATATATAATTTATTTTCAAATTCGATCCCAAAACGAGGTCTAAATCAAGAAAAATCAAAAAGCCCCAACTCTACCCAATTCCCTAATTTCTACCTGTAATTACATATTTTAGGCCTAGAATTTCAACAGATGTTGATGAAAAAATTGAAGGAAACGAGTTAAAGATTACTAACCCACGAGTTAATGGTGAAAAGATGCTTCAAAAGTCGCCCTAGAACTTTGAAGAAGAAGGAGTTTGTGAAATTTTGTGAAAATCCCGTAATGGTTCTATTTTGGGGTTTTAAAATAACTAGGCAAAATTGTGCATCACGTTCGCGACAGACCCTTTGCGTTCGCAATGGGTCAGACTACAATGGCCTCCGCATTCGCGGACAGCGGCTCGCGTTCGCGAAGCAGGAATTGCTCAAGCCTCGCGTTCGCGTTCAAGAGACCGTGTTCGCGGTTAACAACTTGGTGGCCCCTCCCCTCAACCTTACGCGTTCGCGAGTGGAAGGACGCGTTCGTGAAGGGTTTTCCCCCCCCCCTCAGCTTCGCGTTCGCGTCACAACCTTCGCATTCGCGAAGAAGACTTTGGGCACCTGGGATCTTTGCCTTACGCGTTCGTGAAGGGGATCACACAAATGCGAAGGGTAAAATCCCTGGGCATTGACTGCAGAAAATCTGCAACTTCTCTTAAACTCAAAACTTCCCGAAACACATCCGAAATACACCCGAGCCCTCGGGGCTCCTAACCAAGCACACGTACTAACTCAACAACATCATACGAACATATCTGTGCGATCAAATCGCCAAAATAACCTCAAAAATAATGAATCAACCCTCAAAATCAAAGGATTTTTCTCAAACTTCATAAAACATCAACTTTAGCAATTTAGGTCTGAATCACGTCGAACGGACTCCGTTTTCAACCAAATTTTACAGAAATGACTTAAACCATATATAAGACCTATATCGGGCGCCGGAACCAAAATACGAGTCTGATACCATCGCTTTCTAATCAGATTTCATTTCAAAATTCCTTAAACATTTTCAGAAAATAATTTTACTTAAAAAATTCACTTCTCAGGCTCGGGACCTCGGAATTCGATTCCGGGCATACGCCTTAGTCCCATAATTTCCTACGGACCCTCTGGGACCGTCAAATTACGGGTCCGGGTCCGTTTACCCAAAATATTTACCGAAGTCAAATTTATTCATTTTAAACTCAAAACTTAGCATTTTTCACAGAATTTCATATTTAAGCTTTCCGGCTACACGCCCGGACTGCGCACGCAAATCGAGGCAACTCTAAATGAGGTTTTCAAGGCCTCGAAAGCACAGAATGGATAAGAAAATAGGTGATGACCCTTTGGGTCGTCACACCACGACACTTACCTTTTTTCGGAGTCAAATCAATATTCAACTCCAAACGAATCAAATCTAGTCAAATATAGTTTAAACAATTTGAAACAGGCTTTAGAAACTACCCACGAGTGAAAAAGGTTCAATCTTTAATTAAATTTAAAAACTCAACAAAAGTCAACCTCGGGCTCGCTTGGTCAAGCCCGAATACGTAATTATTTCAAAATTCGACCTCAATTCGAGGTCTACATCTCATTAGAGGTGGCAAATGGCTGTTAATGCTGAAGTTGGGCGGGTCAAGATGGCCTAAACAATTAGTCGTAACCCAACCCGCCCAACTTAACCCAAGTCTTTACATTATTCTCAACTTTTAAATACGGAGAATTTTCATAACTACCTATGAAATTATAAATTATTTTACAATCTACAACCACTAAAGGAAATACGTATTCTACAATATAGATGTTTCCATTATATAGATTACACACAGTAAGATGATTATCAGATTAAGTAAGTTGTCCCATAGATATGGTTTCATCCCTATGAATAAGGAAAGTAACTATCAGTCTATATAAATATATAAAGCTAGTATTTGGCATGGTGAAGTGGCATATCTGTATGGCTAAGAAACTTAATTATTTTTTTTGTCAATTTCTTTTAGCCTTTATCCTATTTTCCTATTTATTTGATATTTTTAAAAACCCATAAGTCACTTCTTTGATAACCAAAAGTCATGTCCTTTCTGCTTCTTTCTCATTAAGAAAATATTTATGCTATACCTTAAATTTCAATTAAAGGGAAAAACATAAACAAAATATGAAAAGACACTTGCTTTCAATTTCTGTACAGTTTTATTTTCTATAACACGTTCGTTGCTGATATGCCACGATTGTGGAATTAGAAAAGTTCAATCTACGTAATGGTTGTATTGCTACCGGTATTTCACAATCCTAAAAACAGTTTAGTTTGCTTTAGTTCAAATCTTGAAGAGAAATTATACCTTTTCAACTTCTGTAACCGAACTTAAGAGAAATGCTTACATATTGGTCTTGGCAGCCTATAAATTTAGAAGATTAGGAGAAATTAATTGTTGATATACCGTGATTGTGTTGACTGTTGGTAAGGTAACATATTTTACCTTTTCTTTATTTGTCATCTTTTTTCCTGCAAAGGCTGTTATTTGCATAAAAAATTAATATAGGAGACTCCAGTTAATAGACATTGAGGTGTGACTATTTTAGAGATAATTTTTTTGATTCATTAGGTTTATTGATATGTTACTGTTATTGTTAGTTTTTTTTTTTTTTTTATAGCTAATTTTGTGTACCTCTGTTTTTGTAAATATGAATGGTAATTGATATTTGATATTTTCACTAATATTATTAAATATTTGAACTAACTCACTCTCTTTTCCTTCTCACCTTTTCCTCTTTGAACTTCAACTGATTTCTTCTTTATTATGATTAATTTGTGTTTTTTTTTCCATCATTATCCTCCTTTTTTTATATTTATTTGATATTTGATTTTGTATATTTTCGTTTAAATAAAGGTAATTTACATTTGGTTCTATTTGTTTCCATTTAGTTGCATATTAATGATGATGTAATTGCCTTAATAGTTGTGAAAACAATACTATTTTTCATTTTTCTGAATGGAAAGAATAATCCCTTAAACAATATTTTTTGGTAAGCTTAGAATTTTAATGTGAGAAAAAAAAAAAAAAAACTACGGAATCTTATCCTAACAATGAGAGGTTTTTTGTTTTCTTTTTTCTACTATTTCTTTTATTTTATTATTTTTTTGTTATTAAAGTACACGTATACTGATTTAAATGGATTGTTTTTTTTCATAAGCGTTCTTGGGTCAGCTTGCACACACATATTAATTGTTTCATATTTAATCTATATGTTTATTAAGAAAAATCTTTTTGTCTAAAACAATTTATATTGAATGTTAGAAAAATAACAAAAACGAGAGAATCTCAAGAAGTTTGTTTGGTATAGATTAATTTTTTTTTAAAAAACTTATGACATTAATATTTACTATATTTTTAATTGTTTTATAATCGCGCGAAGCGCGGCATAATACACTAGGGATATATAATAAAATCAATTTATTCCTAAAAGATCTCTATTTTGTTATACAGTAGTTAACCACCATTAGTAGGTTGTTTAGAGTCCATCTTCCACATAAACCAATATTTACTTTCATCACCACGCTATTTTATTTTATAAAGTAGGTATTCAGTATATTTTTCATTCTTTCAGTTTTTCTCCGACTTGAAAATTTTTCAGTTATAGTATCCTTTGTGTTTTGTGCTCTAAGAAACGATTATGAGTATATTAACACTGATTTAATGTAATACTGTGGCAAAACGATCACATATTTGCACATGATATCACACATATAAGTTTATATTTCAATTTTAATAATATATACCATTAACATACCATTTAAACATTATGATATATGATATATATTAAGTGTGTGTGTATATATATATATTTATATTTATAAATATATATATATATATATATATATATATATATATATATATATATGTGTGTGTATCAGGGAGTGTGTTGTAACAAAAAAGTATATTACTATATTTATATATTAGGTATATATAGCATATACGATATATGATATTTAATAACCTCTCGTCTACTAAAAAATTATATTACATGACGAATATATATATATAATGGGGAAGACAATCTATAAGATGAGATTTTCCTTTTCTTTTAGCATATGATCAAGTAAGTATCTCTATCTCTATGGTGAACAAGAGATTGAAGCTATAACATATGTTAAGGTAGGACTCTAAGATTAAGCATTTCCATGGGTTAAGGTTGGGTTTCATTATGAGTTCATTTGGGCTGATGATTTCTGATGGATTAACTTGGACTAGCCCAAACCAACACATCTTCAATACTGATCCAGCCCAAACCTATTAAAACTTGGGTGGCTTGGGCGGATCAGATGGATTTGGGTTAGTGTTGCCACCCCTAATCTCAATTTTACAAAATTCCTAAATTCTACCCAAAACCCCTAATTTCTACCTTTTTAAATTTATGGATACAAATTAATGGGTGTTTATGAAAATACATCAAAAGCAGATGAAAAGTACTAACCAATGAAGTTGGGATAAACATCTCTTCAAAAATCTCTCCAATCCGTGCTCTAGGTCTCAAAAATGGTGAAAGATAGTGAAATCTCGATTTCAACTTTTAATATAACGGGGCGTCAGGTACTCCTCGCATTCGTGGAGCACCTGCCGCATTCACGAAGTACACAAGCCAACTAACCTTCGCGTTTGCAAGGTCATCATCGCTTTCGCGAAGGCATCACACCAGCCAAGCCTCTACGTTCGTGTCCAAGAGGTGCGCTCGCGATGTAGACCCCATCTGCCCTTTTCAAACATCCCAATCCTAAACGTTCGCGAAGGACAGTCCCTCCAAGCCTTTCGTTCGTAAAGATCAACTTGCTCTCCCAAGCTTTCCCTTCACGATCGCGGTAGTGGGTCCGCGATCGCGAAGTACTGTGATACACCAGAAAACCAGCTAATTCTACAAGACCAAAAATAGTCTGAAATCGATCCAAAACTCACTTGAGCCCCCTCCCCCTTCCCCCTCCCCTGGCTCCAATCCGAACATTCACACAAGTTTAATAACATCATACAAGCTTGCTTGCTAGCTCAAATTATTAAAATAACATCAAATACCAAGAATTGGTCATTAAAACTCAAGATTTTTCAATGTTTAAAACTCATTTTCTAATTTTTCACATAATGCGTCGAAACGCCCTCGGATGTCCCAGGACCCCAACCAAATATGCGTACAAGTCCAAAAATATCATACGAACCTATTACAATCGTCAAAATACCGATCCGATATCGTTTACCAAAAACGTTGGCCAGTCTCAACTCTAGTTGTTTTGAAGCCAAAAATCACATTTTATTTAATATTTCACACATAAGCTTTCCGTAAAACAACACGGACCATGCACGCAAGTCATATATCATCAAATAAGCCTATGAGAGATCATGAAACACAAAAAAAGGGTGGTAGTGCTCAAAACGACCTATTGGGTCGTCTCAAATAGCAATTCAAGCTTTACAGAAACCAGTTTGTGCGGAAACAAGTATTTCTAGAACAATTTTAGCAGGTTGATGTGAGAATAAACCTAAGCTAAAATATGTCGTCTGGGCTCGTCCACCACGTTAAAGTATATGATTAACTAACGACTGTTTTCTGTCAATATTACGAAGTAAGTCAAGTTAAGGAACATAAATGACTGGAATTGGATGATATATAAAATGTAAAGAAGAGTCAGATAGAATATTACATATTAAAATTTGAAAATTGAATGATCAGATTTACTAACAAAGTTAGAATCCATTAGAAAAATTTAATAGAATACCAACAATATTTCCTTTGTTACTAATACTATCAACTGATTACCAGCAATCTGAAAAAAATGAATAATAAAATTTATCAACAGAATTTTCATATATTCGGAAATTCACCAACAGAATACCAGTGAAATTTGGAAAATAAACGACTGGATTTACCAACAAATGCTCTCTCTGTTAGTATATTACCAACGGAAGCAACCGAATTTTGGTTGGTAAATTTACCAACTGAAATGTTGGCAATCTAGTAAAATTGCCAAGGGATTTGGTTCTTATTACAAACAGATTTTTCATTGCTCATCTCTAAATATCACCAACAAGCTTTTTAAGGATGAACTCAAATCCATTAATAATTAGTTGGTAACACCATTGCCATCTGATTTTGGAAATATATGAACTGATTTTTCTGTTGGTTATGTTATCTTGTTTAATTTCCAACTTGCAAATCAAATTTGAGAAAGTCATAAAAAAGTTTAACTTGCGAGTTATAAATTAATAAGAGTTTAGGCAAACATCGTATTAAATTTGGTCATGTTTCTTCCTTACAATATTCCCGTTTCCAAGTTGCAAAAGATATATACGAGATAAAGAATATCAAACTTTTTATTTTGGTCCACCTTTGCGATGTAAAGAAGACGTGGAGAGTGTTTAGCGTCTATATTAATAGGCTGATAAGAAGATTAGAAATTGACTTCTGAAATTAAGGTATTAATAGTATTATGAGTGTGCAGTCTTAATGTTTTCTCCTAGTACGTAGTCGTTCCCAAGACAGTACCGTTAGTGTTATCCCACTAGATGCCTTCTTGTTGGACATATATTATCAAACAAAAGACGTGGTTAGTATTATATAATCTTGTGCTAAATTATTCCTCATATTAAAAACACAAATTGCAATGGCTTGAGAAAACTTCTACCTCTTTTAATTTTTTCTTTATTTCATTATTTTTCGTCTTTTCCCCCGACAATATACGACTACATTTGTCACTGTCGAAAGATAATAGGCTAATGCACATTCCAACATAACCTCTGAATTTAGAATTATTTTACTAGTATATTTAATCTGATTGAGCTAATTATATTCGACTAATATCCTTGAAAGTATCAGATCTGAATCATATATGTACAACCTTAAATGTTTCCTAAGTTAGCCGCCCCTTACAATGCTGTCATAAGATTGACTTTAATTAATGAAATCAAACATTGACTTCATTTTTCATGATGTAATGGAGGCCAGGTGTTATATGTTCCTCTCACGACCCGCAATTTCAATTACAGGACCGTAATGACGCTGGCATCCACTTGCTAGGCAAGCCAATAATAGCTATACGATATTCATTTTGAACAATTTAAAAGCATATTAATAAGAAGATGAGGCTGTAAAACTTCAAAATATATATCATAAACTTCAAATATGATGTCTAGTCTAATTCTAGAATCAGGTGTCACAAGTACATAAGCTACTAAACAAAATACTACAATCAAGGTCTGAATAAAAATACAACTATTTGAATGAAATAACAGTACAAAAGATAAGAAGGAGACTTCAGGATCTGTGAAAGTCGTGCAGCTCTACCTCAAGTTTCCGGGCAAATGACGATCCGAGCAAGCCTTCGCTAAATGCCGTTGGGACCAATACCAGAATCTACATAAGAAGTGTCAAAGTGAGTATGGGTACAACCGACCCCATGTACTTTGGAAGTACCGAGCATAACCTCGGCGAAGTAGTGACGAAGCTATAACAAGAAACTGACTATAAACCTGTACGAGTATAAGTGACAACAATAACATAATAAAGGACCAAGAATTAACATGAAAATCGAAACAGAAAGTGTATAACAGAGGGCCCCAGAATATCATCTATGCTCAACTTCACAACACAACACGAATAGGGAACCAACACTCAACAACAATTATAATATATCTTTTCTGTTGCGGTGCGCAATCCGATCCACACATATCATATTAATACAATACTGTTGCAGCGTGCAATGCGATCCCAATCAACATGTCAATATCCGTTGTGATGCGCAATCCGATCACAAACAACAATATCAATATCCATTGCGGCGTGCAACCCGATCTCATATAATAATGTTAATATTCGTTGCGGCGTGCAACCCGATCTCAAACAACAATATCAATACTAGAAACAACTATGACGTAGCTTTCAACATAAGAGAAAGGAACCAAAACAAGTAAATACTCTAAGGCAAGTCAATATAATAGACCAGGGCGAAATAGAAGCAAGTAAAGTCAAATAGACAATTAAAAGCATGGAACAGGTAAAAACAGACAACAAGTAAAAACATGGGTGCATAGAATATATAGCAAAAGGGGGCGAGTAACAAGGAAGACAGCCCACCCCACATTCTTAACATATGACAACATATGTACACTCGTCACCTTGTACATACATTGTCTCCACATATAAAATCAAGTAAAAAATAGATCAATCAAGTCCTAATTCCCTTAAGTCAAGGTTAACCACGACACTTACATTTTTCTACAACCAAATTAACAATCAACCACGGCCTTACCTTTTGAACAAGCCTCCAAACCAACCGAATCAAGCCAATTATCAAAGAAAATAATCCAAAATAAGCTTTAGAAACTACCCACGAATGAAAATTGATTCAATTTTGGTCATTTTTTAAAAAGTCGACAAAAGTCAACCCCGGGTCCGCTTGATCGAAATATGAGATTTGGACCAAAACCTGATTACCTATTCACCTCTGAGTTGGTTATGTATTTTGTTTTGAAATCCACCCTCAATTTGAGGTCCACGTCTCAATTTTACAAAATCCCTAAATTCTACTCAAAACCCCCAATTTCTGCTTTAAAATTAATAAATTTGATATTAAAAATTCATACAAAAGCAACTGAAATTGATTGAAAACTACTTGACATTGCTTACCAATGACTTTGGGAAGAAAATTCTCTTCAAAAATCGCCTCTATAGTGTTTAGGAATGAAAATTAATCTAAGTCCCCACTTTTTCATTTTTAACCTAACTGCAGACATTGCAATTGCGAACTCTCTTTTGCAATTGGGACGTTCCCAAATGTGAAACACTGATCCCAAATGCAATTAGTGCATTAGACACATAAAAGTTGCAAACGCGACAATACCTTCACATATGCCAAAGACACCCCCCGCACAAATACAGCCAAACTTTGTAAATGCGAAGTTGCTTAACATTACTATGTATCGCAAATGCGATACAAGAGTCGCAAAAGCGAACACAACACATTTCACAGAAGCGGTCCTTTTTCCACAAATGCGAAGACCCAGCCCCAACCCTATCACGACCCAGAATTTTTACCCCTGGGACAGTGATAGTGCCTAATATTTCACTTGCTAGGCAATCCAATGTTAGAAACATATTTTAGCAATTCAAATTGAAAAATAACCAAGAAACTAAATAAGCTGAAACAGAGTGAGTAAACAAAAATAACAGCGATATCTTGATACAATTACTGAATTGGTGTCACAAGTACACGAGCGACTAGATTACTACAAATAAGAGTTTGAATGAAAGCATAAGTGTCTGAAATACAGTAAACAACTAGAATGATATGAAAGAGACTTTACGGCTGCTAACGTCGTGCGGCTGTACCTCAAGTCTCCATCAAGCAATCAATCTGAGCATTCTACTGACCGTCGCTAGGACCGACTCCAAAATCTACACAAGAGGTGCAGAGTGTAGTATGAGTACAACCGACCCCATGTACTCTATAAGTGCCGAGCCTAACCTCGATGAAGTAGTGACGAGGCTAAGGCGGGTCACCTATAATAATAATAATAGTAATAGTAATAATAATAATAATAATAATAATAATAATAATAATAATATAATAGGAAAGGAAAAGAGGAAATGACGGCAAAACAGTATATTAATGAAAATAACTCAATCCTCGAAATCAGTAAATCTAGAAATATCAGTCCTCAGAATCTCATATGATAAATACTGAAAGCTAACACAATACAACAATGAATATAACACACACAATCTGTTGCGGCACGCAATCCGATCCCACCGTACAAACACAATCCTCCCTCATTTCACCATATTAATATCAAAATTAACATATAAAATTCGTTGCGGCGCGCAACCCGATCCCACCGTGTAAATATCAAAATCCTTCCTTATTCCACCATATCAATATCAAGAATAACATATAAAATTCGTTGCAGCGCACAACCCGATTCCACCGTATAATCAAAATCAATATTATAATCCTCCCTTATTTCACCATAACAACATCAAAATAACATATAAAATTCATCGCAGCGTGCAACCTGATCCATAAACAAAATCAATAAATGTAATCAATTCAACAACTCAATTCAAAAGAATATCTACGATTAAAGGATATGAAAGCAAGGCAATAAAGGAACCCCGTATTAAATCAAGGAATACAATTATTACGAAGCAGCAAGACAAGCCAAATATATGACAATTAAAGTGTACAAGGCAATTCAGGCAAGTAGCAATTAATCATGGAATCATGGAAGAAACAAATATTTCAATACAAGAGTAAATAATTGATAAGTAACAAGTTACGATATAGAAAGCAACTAAAGCATGTAGCATTTAAGAGGTAGAATAAGATAATTAATGAAATATGGGAAAACATGTAAACAATTATTTTGACGATGTATATACACTCTATACACGGCTAAAATCGGACATTCCGATTTTATGATTGATGTGACATTCTGTGGCTCAGAAGACTCGAGGTCCAGCTCTTGTCCGATCCCGAGGGTTCCCTCTGCTCGACCTCGGGGCGGCACAGATCGATGGTTATCAGGGGAAAGTAGAAAATTCTTTAGGCACGTGATCAAAGCTGACAACGCCTGCAAGAATAGTACAAGTCTGTACCAGACCTTTAAGTAGATGTACCAACTACTTTTCCTTGTAATAATGATACAAGTACCATGTTGGGATTTCCTCTCTTATATAAAGGGTACCTTTGCTATTTCTTAGACGAATGATATTCAATACAACAATAAGAACATTCTCTGGTCTCTAACTTAAACATTCTCTATTGTCTTTCCTTTGATTTATTACTTACATTTATTGTGTTTCATTGATTGTTCTTCATTTATAACTTATTATTGATCACAAAGAGCCCTCATCAAAGCTCTGAGAACTGTTATCCCTTCATCTCTACCTACATCCTGACGCTTAGCTCGACCTTGAGGCCCGACGCAGTCTAGCTCGAGGCCCTCGATTCCAGCCAATCGGTTTAGATAGTAACACTATCCTTTACCCTCGCTCTATTTCCTAGCCTCAAACTTAGCATCTACTGCCTAACAACTAGTATAAAAATAAATCACGTATTTTTAGAACCACACAATCAAATCTAATTATTATTACCATTTTCGCGATAAAAACATTCGTCATCTCGCATAATATATCGTTACCCATGTAATTCACATAACATCTAGTTCAAGGATTCCTAATTCCTTCAAATCAAGGTTGGACGCAATACTTACCTCGCTCCGCAATCAAATTAAAGCTCAACCAGGGCTTTTCCTTTAAAATTCACCTCCAAACCAATCGAATCTAACCAAAATCGACTTAATATCAACAAATAATGCTAGGAAAATCAATTACAATACATAACGTTAAGATCTTTATACTTCTCTAAAAATTCCAACAAAAGTCAACCCTGGGCCCGCTTGGTCAAAACCTCAGATTCGGACGAAACCCCAATTATCCATTCACCCCCGAGCCTGATTATGTGATTAGTTTTGAAATCCAACCTCAATTTGAGGTCTAAATCATAATTTTACAAACCCCCCTCCAATTCTACCCAAATCCCTAATTTTCTACCCTGAAAGAGCATAAACTAAGGTTAGAAATCTACGGGTGTTGATGAAAATGGAAGAAAACGAGTTAAAGTATACTAACTTACAAAGTGGGGATGAAATCTCTCATCAAAATTGCCTCTTGGCCGAGCTCTACTGTGAAGATAGGGAAAAACTAAAACATACCATCTTTTGAACATTTAAATCACTGGGCGTCAGGTGTTCATCGTTTTCGCGAGACACCAGAAGCGATCACGAAGCACCAGCGGCCAAAGTGCCTTCACGCTCGTGAGGGTTTGCATGCATTCGCGATTGTCTGTCCCCCCTGGCCATCGCGTTCGCGAGGCTGGTTTGCATTCGCATAGAACAAACCTCTGCTCCCCTCCCAGGCCCCCTTACTCATTGTGTTCGCGTAGTGCTGGTCGCGTTCGCGAAGGGTGATACCACCAAGTTCCGGAATCAAAATCCGAACCCAGTAGCAACAAAGTCAACCTACAGTCAAACTTAGGAATTCTTTAAACCTTTAAATTGCTAAGTTTCAACAAATTACGCTAAATCAAGTTAGGGACTTCCAAATTTGATTCCGGGCATATTCCCATGTCCCAAATATCGATATGGACCCATCGGGACCGTTAAAAACTGATCCGGGTCCATTTACACAAAACGTTGACCGTAGTCAACTCAAATGAGTTTTAAGGTAAAAATTTTCATTTTCTTTAATTTTTCACATAAAAATTTTCCGGAAAAAAACATGGACTGTGCACGCAAATATAGGAAGGCTAAACGGATCTATTTGAGATCTTAGAACACAGAAGTGAAGGCTAAAACTGAAAATGACCTTTCGGGTCATCCTATTCTCCACCTCTAAAACAAACGTTCATCCTCGAACGGATATAGAAAGGTCCCTGGACTGGTGAAATTGTGTGGATATCTGCTCCGCATGTCCGACTCGGACTCCCACGTGGCTGCCTCGTCGGCTGACCTATCCACTGCACTAGAACTGAAGGATAACTCTTAGACCTCAACTATTGGACCTTTCGGGCTAGAATAGCCATCGGCTCCTCCTCATAAGTCAAATCCTTGTCCAATTAGACTAAGCTGAGATCTAACACATGGGACAGATCACCGTGATACTTCCAGAGCATGGACACATGGAACACCGGATAGACTTCTGATAAACTAGGTGGC
This sequence comes from Nicotiana sylvestris, assembly GCF_000393655.2. NCBI lineage: Eukaryota > Viridiplantae > Streptophyta > Magnoliopsida > Solanales > Solanaceae > Nicotiana > Nicotiana sylvestris. The sequence continues at coordinate 111,934,931 of NC_091064.1, forward strand.
AATGTGAGCCTGTAGGGCGAACGACATACCTAGGTCCAATATACCTAGGGCTCAACTTTCCCTTCTTTCCGAACCTCATCACACCCTTGATGAGTGATACCCGGAGTAATACCCTCTCTCCAACCATGAATTCAACATTACGAACTCTACGATCGACATAATTCTTTCGCCTAGGCTGAGCTATGTGAAGTTGATCTTGAATCATTCTGACCTTTTCCAAGGCATCCTGAACCAAATCAATACCCAACAACCAAACATGTACCGACTCGAACCATCCAACTGGCGAACAACATCACCTCCCGTATAATGCTTCATAGAGAGCCATCTGAATGCTTGACATATCCATAGCAATATGCTCCCACTTCCACTGAGGAATCTCTAGCCTCTTAAGCAAACCACTAGGCCTTTGATGCTCATACTTTACTTACTAAGAATTCAGACATCGAGCTACATATGCAACTATATCATTCTTCATTCTCCTTCACCAATAATGTTGCCGTAAATCCTGGTACATCTTGGTGGCACCCGGATGAATAGAATACCGAGAGCTGTGGGCCTCTTCAAGAGTCAACTTATGAAGCCCATCCATATTGGGCATAAAAATATGACCCTGCATCCATAGAACCCCATCATCTCCAAGAGTAACCTGCTTGGCACCACCGTGCCGCACCGTGTCCTTAAGGACAAGCAAATGGGGGTCATCATATTGACGCTCTCTATTGCGCTCATACAAGGAAGACCAAGAGACTATACAAGCTAGAACACAATTGCGCTCCGAAATATCTAACTTCATGAACTGATTGGCCAAAGCCTGAACATCTGATACAAGTGGCCTCTCACCAACCGGAATGTATGCAAGGGTACCCATACTCATAGCCTTTCTACTGAAGGCGTCGTCCACCACATTGGCCTTCCTAAGATGATACAAAATGGTGATATCATAGTCTTTCAACAGCTCCAACCACCTCCTCTGCCTCAAGTTGATATCCTTCTGCTTGAACGAATACTTTTGACTCGATGATCCGTGAATAAATCACACGACACGCCGTAAAGATAGTGCCTCCAAATCGTCAGCGCATGAATAATGGCTGCCAACTCTAAGACATGAACATGGTAATTCTTCTCATGAACCTTCAACTGTCGTGACGTATATGCAATCACTCTGCCATCATATATCAATGTTGCACTGAGCCCAATACGAGATGCATCACAATACACTGTGTAGGATCTTGAACATGTGGGCAATACCAACACTGACGCCATAGTCAAAGCAGTCTTGAACTTCTGAAAGCTCAACTCATACTCATCCGACCATCTGAATGGGGCACCCTTCTTGGTCAATCTAGTCAATGGGGCTACTATGGATGAAAATCCTCCACAAACCCGGCAAACCCAGGAAACTCTGGATCTCTATAGCTGAAGTAGGTCTAGGCCAATTCTGGACTGCCTTAATCTTTTTAGGATCCACTTTTATGCCCTCTGCCGATACAACATTCCCCCAAAAAGGCGACTAAGTCTAACCAAATCTCACAATTTGGAAACTTGGCATATAGCTGACTATCTCTCAGAGGCCGAAGTATAATCTAAAGATGCTGCTCATTCTTCTCTCAACTGCGGGAGTAGAACAAGATATCATCAATGAATACAGTCACAAAAGAATCCAAATAGGGTTTGAACACCCGGTTCATCAAATACATAAATGATGGTAGGGCATTTGTCAACCCAAATGACGTCACTAGGAACTCATAATACCTATACCGAGTCTGAATAGCCATCATTGGGACATCGGATGCCCTAATCTTCAACTGATGGTAGCCAGACCTCCAATCAATCTTCAAAAAACACTTTAGCACTTTGGAGCTGATCGAATAAGTCATCAATCCTTGGTAATGGATATTTGTTCTTGATAGTGACCTTGTTCAATTGCTGATAGTCTTTACACATCCTCATCGACCTATCTTTCTTCTTTAGGAATAACATGGGCGCACCCCAGGGCAAGACACTAGGTCTAATGAAATCCCTTATAGCAAATCTTGCAACTACTCCTTCAATTCCTTCAACTCCGGCACGGCTGGTGGAATAGAAATGAGCTGAGTGCTTGGAGCCAAATCAATACAAAGTTAATATCCCTGTCGGGTGGCATCCCCGGTGGATTTGCAGGAAACACCTCTAGAAACTCGCGCACAATAGGTACTGAATCCATGGAAGGAACCTCCGCACTTGAATCACGAAAATAGGCCAAATATGCTAGACATCCCTTCTCGACCATACATCAAGCCTTCACATAAGGAATAACCCTGCTGGTAGAATGCCCAACAGTCCCTCTTCATTATAATCGAGACAACCCCAACATGGCTAAGGTCACCACCTTGGCGTGATAATCCAATATAGCATGATAAGGTGACAGTTAGTCCATACCCAAGACAACATCAAAGTCTACCATATCAAGAAGCAGAAAATCTACACTAGTCTCAAGACTCCCAATAGTAATCACACAAGAATGATAGACACGATCTACAACGATAAAGTCTCCCACAGGCATGGACACATACACAGGAGTAGTCAAAGAATCATGAGGTAGAACCAGATATGAAGCAAAATAAGATGACACGTAGGAATAAGTAGAGCCCAGATCAAATAGAACTGAAGCATCTCTATGTAAAAGTGGAACAATACTTGTGATAACAGCGTCAGATGAATCGACCTCAGGCCTAGCTGGAAAAGCATAAATCGGGGCTGGGCCCCAGCACTCTAACCTACGTCCCTGGGACGACCTCTAGCCTGCTAGCCTCCACCTCTAATGGCTTGACCTCCACCTCTAATGGTCGAACCTCCACCTCTGGCTGCATGGCCCCTGCCTCTAGCTGGCTAAGCGGGCGGTGGAGCAACCGGTGCCAGAACCATTGCACGAGGACTCTATTATGGCAAGTCGCCCGACAATCTCGGATAGAACCTCCTGATGTGAGTAGTACCTCCAAACTCAAAACACCTATCTTATTGCTGAAGCTGAAGCTGACCCGAATGGGCCGGATAACCACGTTGATAGCTCTGAATTGGAGGCGCGCTGATAGGAGTTGATAGTGCACTGTAGGCCGGCTTCCTAGAATGAGGTACATAAGGACCACGACTCCTCGAAGCACTGTGAGATGCCTGAAGCGCTGACTAAAATGGCCTGGGAGGATGGCCTCGATAAAAAGTACCCCTGCCTCCAGATGAGGCACCACTGAAACTACCGGAATGAAGAGGCCTCTTGAAGGAAATATCTACGGCCCTCTAGAAGGAAATATCATCTCCAGTATCCTTGGCCATCTGTACCCTGATTGGGAAAGTGAGCCCGTCAATGGATCTCCTCACTCTCTCCCTCTCAGTTGGGAGCAAGATAATGGCATGGCGAGCTAGGTCCACAAATCGAGTCTTATAGTGGGTAACAGTCATACTACCCTGTTAAAGACGCTCAAACTATATGCGGTAATCCTCTCTCAGAGTGACAAGGATGAAATTCTCTTGAACTAGTTGTGAAAACTGATCCTAGGTAAGTGCAGGCGAACCAGCTGATCTAGTCAACATATAATCTCTCCACCATCTCTTGGAGGAACTAGTCATCTGAAACACTGCAAAATCGACTCCATTAGTCTAACCTATACCCATGTTCCGCAACACCTCGTGGCAGTGGTTTAGATAATTTTGTGGGTCCTCAGAAGGTGCACCACTGAAATGAACAGGAAAGATCTTGGTAAACTTATCCAACCTCAACAAAGCCTTAAAAGACATAGTGGGCCTATCACCAGCGTGTGCCACAACAACCGACTGAACCACCCCAATTGGCGGGGCTGCTGGAGTCTGATGCTGGGGAGCCGCCTGCTTCAGGGTGTGAGTAGAGAGAGTTTGTGCTCCTTCCCCAACTCAAAAGATGGCTGGTGCCACCAAGAAAGTACAAGTCTGGGCCAGACACTCCATAAGGCCCACCAAACGGACTAGAGCGTCCTGAAGCACTACAGTGGCTATGAACCCTTCTGGGACCTTAGTTGGTCCGACGGGTACAGTCTAAGCTGGAACCTCCTCCTCGTGATCAATATGAGGCTCCACAGTGGGTGTTGCTGCTCGAGATCTAGGTTGAGCTCTACCTCTGCCTCGGCCTCTACTCCTGGTAGTAGCTGTTACAGGGGGCTCCGACTCTTGTCCAGTTGTAGATGTTGTACGTGTTCTCACCAGCTGCGAGAGAACAAGAATATAATGGTCCAATCATCAATGATGGAATAAAATCGCATGATAAAGAAGGAAATAAGTGAAATTTTTCCTAAACTCCATAGCTTCTGGAAGATAAGTACAGACATCTCCGTACCGATCCTCCAAATTCTATTAAGCTTGCTCGTGATTCATGAGACCTACGCAACCGAGTGCTCTAGTACCAACTTGTCACCACTCAGAATTCCCACCCTCGGGACCGTGATGGCTCCTAACATTTCACTTGCTAGGTAAGCTAGCGTTAGAAATAATTTTTAGCCATCGTTTAACAATTAAAATTGAATAATAACCAAGAAATTGAATAACCTGAAATGAGTGAGTAATCTAAAATAAGAATGATATCTGGATACAATCTTGGAACTAGTGTCACAAGTACACGAGCGGCTAGAGTACTACAAATAAAAGTCTGAATGAAAGAATAACTGTCTAAAATATGGTAAACAGCTAGAGTGATATGAAAGTTGACTCCAAGGCTGCAAACGTCGTGCAGCTGTACCTCAAGTCTTCGTCAAGAAATTAATCTGAGCAATCTACTAAGCGCCGCTAGGATCGACTCCAAAATCTGCACAAGAAGTGCAGAGTGTAGTTTGAGTACAACCGATCTCATGTACTCTACAAATGCGAGCCTATCCTCGACGAAGTAGTGACAAGGCTAAGGCGTAACCTACAATAATATGTATGCAGTATAATCATAATAATAGGGAAGAAAAATAGGAAATAACAGCAAAGCAGTAAACTAATAAAAATAACTCAATCCTCGAAATCAGTAAATCCAGAAATATCAGTCCTCAAAATCTCATGTGATAAATACTGAAAGCTAACACAATACAATAATGAATACAACAAACACAATATGTTGCGGCGCGCAACCCGATCTCATCGTACAAACACAAGCCTCCCTTATTTCACCATATCAATATAAAAAATAACATATAAAATCCATTGCGGTGGACAACCCAATCGCACCGTATGAATATCAAAATCCTCCCTTATTCAACCATATTAATATCAAGAATAACATGTAAAATCCGTTGCGGCACGCAATCCGATTCCACCATATAATTAGAATCAATATTATAATCTTCCCTTGTTTCACCATCTCAGCATCAAAATAACATATAAAATCCATCGCAGCGTGCAACCCGATCCATAAACAAATTCAATAGATGTAATCAATTCAACAACTCAATTCAGAAGAATCTCTACGATTAAAGAATATGAAAGCAAGGAAATAAAGGAACCCCGTATTAAATCAAGGAATGCTACAATTATTACAAAGAAACAAGACAAGCAAAATATATTACAGTTAAAGTGTACAAGTACGACAATTATGGCAAGTAGCAATTAATCATGGAATCATGGAAGAAACAAACATTTCAATACAAAAGTAAATAATTGACAAGTAACAAGTTACGACATAGAAAGCAACTAAAGAATGCAGCAGTTAAGATATAGAAAAGGATAATTAATGAAATACGAAAAAGCATGTAAACAATTAATTTGACGGTGTATATACACTTGTCACCTTGCATAATACGCCGTTAGACATGTAATTCACATAACATCTAGTTCAAGGGTTCTTAATTCCTTCGAGTCAAGGTTAGACTCACACTTACCTCGCTCCGCAATCAAATCAAATCTCAACCAGGGTGTTTCCCCTAAAATTCGCCAACAAAACCAATCGAATATAACCAAATTTGATTTAATATCAACAAACAATGCTAGGAAAATCAAATACAATATATAAAGTTATGATTTTTACACTTTTCCCAAAAGATCAACAAAAGTCAACCCCGGGCCCGCTTGGTTAAAACCCGAGATTCGGACCAATCCAATTATCCATTCAACCACGAGCCCGATTATGTGATTACTTTTGAAAATTCGACCTCAATTTGAGGTCTAAATCTCAATTATATATAAAAAAAACCCTAATGCTACCAAAATCTCTAATTTTCTACCATGAAAGAGCATAAATTAAAGTTAGAAATCTATGGGGTTTTGATAGAAATGGAAGAAATTGAGTTAAAGTATACTAACCTACGAAGTGGAGATGAAATTTCTCTTCAAAATTGCTTCTAGGCCGCTCTAATGTGAAGATAGTGAAAAATGAAGAAAATCCCGTCTTTGAAAATTTAAATCACTGGCGTCAGGTGTTCATCGCATTCGGGAGACACCTGATGCGATCGCGAAGCAGCAACGGCCAAAGGCTTTTACATTCGTGAAGGGTTTCACGCATTCGCGATGATCTGTCCCCCTGGCCATTGCGTTCGCGAGCCTGGGCTCGCGTTCGTGTAGAACAAACCTCTGCTCCCCTCCCATACCCCCTTACTCTTCGCATTCACGTAGTGCTAGTCGTGTTCACAAAGGGTGATCCCACCATTACTTCGTGTTTGCATCCACAACCTCGCGTTCACATAGAGGAAAATACACCCCAACCTAGATTACTCTTCGCGATCGCGGGAGTATCTTCGCGATGGCGAAGAAGGACACACCAGACATCAGCAGACTCAAAAGCCAGCAATAGCCTAAGTCCAAAAATCACTCTGTAGCCTATCCAAAACTCACTCGAGGCCCTTGATCTCCAAACCAAACATGCACACAAGTGTAATAACTTCAACTCGCCTGCGCGACCAAAACACAAAAATAACACCTACAATAATGAATCAGACACTGAAATGAATGATATTTTCAAAGAAACTCAAGAACATGCAATTTACAACCGGACGTCCGAATCACGTCAAATCAACTCCGTTTTGCATAAAATTTTGTAGACAAGTCATAAATAGTGAAACGAAAATATAGAAAGTTCTGGAACCTAAATCCGAACCCGGTTGCAACAAAGTCAACCTATGGTCAAACTTAGGAATTCCTTAAATCTTTAAATCGCTAGTTTTTAACAAATTACGTTAAATCAAGTTAGGGACTTCCAAATTCGATTCCGGGCATGCGCCAAAGTCCCAAATCACGACACGCATCCACCGGGTCCGTTTACATAAAAGGTTGACCGTAGTTAACTCAAATGAATTTTAAGGTAAAATTTCACATTTTCTTCAATTTTTCACATAAAAGTTTTTCGAAAAAACACATGGGATGCACACAAATTGAGGAAAGCTAAACGGAGCTATTCGAGGTCTCCGAACATAGAAATGAAAGCTAAAACTGAAAATGACCTATCGGGTCATCACAAATTCATGTTCGCGTGTGCGAGCCTGACTTACAAATGCGAGGCTCGCAATTGTGATCAGGTTCTCGTAAATGTGAGACCTGCAACTTGACACCAGCAACTATTGGGCACCTGTAGTTTCAAATGAGTCTGCCAAGCATCTGTAACACACCCGAGCCCTCCGTGCTCCAAACCGAACATGCACAAAGTGTAATAATATCGTATAAATATGCTCGCTACCTCAAATCATCAAAATAACATTCTATAAACTTGATCGCTACCTCAAGAAAGTTAGGGATTTGAAAATTTTACCATTTCCAACTTGCAACGATACTCGTGAGAAAGAATATTAACTTATTTTTTCTGTCCAACTTTGAAATGCAAAGAAGAGGTGGAGACTGTTGCTGCTAACAAGATTAGAAGTTGACTTCTGAAATTAATGCGTATTAATGGTCTTATGGGTATGCAGTAGGTAGTCGTCCCCAGACTGGTAGTGTTATTTTCTTTTCTTCTTTTCCCATCTGGTGTCCGCATTTGGGCTCAACTATATTCGAATTTACATAAGAAAGTCTCACATAGGTCTATGAAAATTTCTTGTGATTCTCCTTCTTTCTTCGACGATGGCATATACGCATCGATAGGGAACCCAAAAAGAGCTAGTAAAAGGAAAGCGACATCATAACTTAATAGCTCCATTTCTTGTTCCTGAGCGGCATTAACAGAAAATGGAACTATCGAATCACTGGTGATTCGCTTTATCGGGATGGGAGGAATTGCAACATCGGCATTTCTTTCCTTCCCTAAATCCCCCATCCTCGGGTCCTGAAAAAGACACTGATCAGAGACGAAAATTATACTGGAGTTTAGGCTTTTTTTGTTAAGGAGCTCACGGACAAGAGATTAAAAGATGGAAGGAGGATTAGGGGTACGACAGATAAGAAGAGCGACCCAAAAACGGAAAGAAGAGTATGAGGGGTAAAATACTTCCTAACAAAGACGAGTTCATAGGCATAACTGAAATTCGAAACCTCTAATTAAAAATAGAGAAATAATTATCACTTCACCACAACCCTCGGTGATAGACTGTTAATGATATCCCACTAGATATAAAATTATCAACCCAAAGACATGGTTAGATTTATAAAATCTAGGACTAAATAATCCTCATATAAAAAACACAATGGCAATGACTTGAGATGACGTCTACCTCTTTTAATTCTTCATTCTTTTTTCGTTTTTCTTTTTTCGACAAGAAATGACTACATTTGTCACAGTAGAAAGATAATAGGGTAATGCTCTTTCCTACTTAACTTCTGATTTCAAAATTATTTTACTATTATATTTTGTTTTATTGAGCTAATTATTCGACTAACATCCTTTAAATTATCAAATCATGATTCATCTAAAAAGGAAGTTAGCCGCCCCTTATAACAACGCTATCATAAGATTGTTGACTTTAATTATTGAATTAACATTTATTTCTTTATGATGTAATGGAGGTCAGGTGTCATCACGAATTTAGCTTGATATGTCCGACATAATTCAGCATGTTCTTATTTTTGTCTTATATATCTGGTTTTGGCTGGATTTTGACAGGGTCATAAGGAAAATAAAATTTTACATGACTTTGTGCATGATTTCGAGTAGAATTAGTACGAGATAAAATGACGAAAGTGTTTACCCTTAAAGACGGAGAACAATTAAATTTGTAAATGATTTTAGCGAAACACGGATTAATTCAATAAAAAAAATAAATTATGTTAGATTAAATAGATAAATGACGTAATAAATTGTCAAACCAATCAAGGGAAGTGATTCTGGACTCAGTAACAGCTTTAATGAAATGCCTACCTTCGATCCCGGCTCACGTTAATAGTGGACTAATGAACAAAAGTAAGAATTTTGAATAACAGAGCAAATAAGAGTATATTGCCTTGATATGCGTGTTACAATGCCCCTATTAAATAATCAGACCCATCTTTATACAGTAGGAGAGTTTTACTCTAAGTACAATTCCATAAAAGTAAAAATTATCCGTTTTACTAATCACTGATTTTTTATTGATACGTGCTGAGATTCGCGTCGTGACATCCGGTTGGTCACGGATATCATGGCCTTTTGTTGGCCGTGCTTGATTATCTGGTAATGCTCTCCGAGGTTTTTGGGGTTCGAACCAAACCTGGGGTCGTGGCCCTGAACTTCCAAGGGTAGGCGTTTTGCACGGATCCCCGTTCGAGGGGCTCTTTGCCTCGATTCCGGTCCTTACAGTCATGTATCTTGCTCCGTTTATTTCATCAAAAACTGAAGCATCCCACCGGCTCGGTTTCACCCTTATACAGATAGTCCCATCATTTCTCGGAGAGTACATTTACGGAAACATCGAGAAATGATATGTGTACTTCTATTCCTTCTTCAATACACCATGACAGAAACGAAAAAGGATATAAAATGTCCCGTCAGTCGTGTCATTATGACTTCAAACGCGTGTCAACCATATGCAGGTCATCCCTAGATGTGAAACTGCGTGAAGCCTCTATAAATACTCCCCTCCTTCGTTTATTTTTTGACCTTTTGACCAAGCTTGTACCTTCGAGTCTTCCGAATATCACTGCCCTTCTTCATACTCTAATATATTTACCTCTGTTCTTCAAGATTTCTCAGTAAATTTCAAGCTTTTACTTATCTTATACCCAAACTAGCGCACTTGATTTTCTCAGTAAAGCTTTTGTCTTTCATCTCCTAACCTTTCTTCATATTTTTCAAACTTTTTCTAGACAACAATGGCTAAAACTTCCAAAACTGTTCCCCAAAAGTCGCTTCCTCATCTTCACAACCGACCACTAAAGTCGAGGAGACCACTCTTGATGTGGTCGTGCTCGAGAGATCCTCTCCAAGCGCGGTTACCAATGAACTGGCTACTGAGCCTCCCTTGAAAATGTTCGCTCCCAGGGGATGTTCAGTCGCAGATGACTGTGAGGTCAAAAATCCCTCGTTGGTGTTGCTCTATTATCAAAGACGTCCTTCCTGTGGTTCGAAAGGACTGTGGCTAGGTGGATAAGGACGTAGTAGTCCCCGGGCCCAAGGAAGCCATTACTACCCATGTGGAAGGGTATCTGAGTGTTTACACTTATCCATTCATATTGGGCCCAATGGACCCGGTTATTTTGGACTTCTACAATAGGTATAACGTATGCCTCGGTCAGATCCACCCGTAGGTGTGGAGGATCTTAATCCTTCTTCGATACTTCGTGAATAAGCCTGAATCCCGTCGGTGCACCATCGATCACCTACTCTGCCTATACAGTTCCCGAATCTTTCGAGTAGGACTGATAAAGCTCACACTCCAGGCTAGCAAAGCCCCATTCTCGAGCATCGATGAGTACCTGGATCGAGGCCGATATGGACGTTGTGTCAGGTGAAGACCGTAGATTTGATACCTTCTGAGCTTATGCCATTCCCCGAGAAGTGGAATATATCACGTAAGCACATCTTTCCTTTAAATGTCGATTTTATTTTCATCTCCTTTTTCCTCACTAGTATTTGTGGTGGTGCAGCTACTGCAAGAGTCCCAAACGCCATTCCTCGGTTCAAGGAGTGGATTGAGGGTATTTGTTCACAGATGCCTTATTCTGAGCGCACGTGGCGCGAACTCTCGAAGGGCCGCTGGGAGGCCCGTTCTCACGGTAAGGTATATTTCCCCGAATATGTAACATTAAGCTCCCCCTTTAGCATCATATTCTCATTTCCTCTCTTTCCTTTTCGCAAGCTTGCCTAAGACCATTAAGCTTAGGACATCAGTAGGGTACGAGGACCTATCCGTTGATCCCTCCGCTTCGGGGTAGCTCAGGGCCGCAGTAGGAGAGAAGAAGAAAATGAAGGCTATGGGTTTCCCGAGCTCAGAGAACGAGAAGCTAAAGAGAAGGTTGGCCCGTAAGCGGAAGAAGAGTTCTAGCTCCCGATCACCCGACTCGTAATCGCTTTTCTGGCTCAAGGATGAGCCCTAGGAAGGTGATATATTTGTGGCACGTAAGCCGACCTCCCCTGAAGAGTGGGTGGTAGCTGAGGGGGAAACAACGGAGGCTAATCCCCCTCAGGTTCGGGAAGTCGATGTAGAGGTGAGGGATGAAACCTCTTAAGATGTCAGCTCCTTTCCACCTGATGTCATAGAGATTTCGGGGCCGTCTTCATTCACTAAATCCATGTTTGACGAAGCCCGAGCGGTGAAGGAGCGATCCAACAAATGGGCCTATGGTGCGGGCATTCCCCTTCATTCTTTTTTTGAAGGTGTGGACTCAACCGCTCCGAAAGACTTCTCCTGGTTGGGAAACTTGGAGGTGACGAGGAAAGACCCATCTTTAGAGGTAGGCGGGCTAAACTCCAGCCCAAAATTAATCAACCAGTTCCCCGCACCGAGCATGGATTCCAGCCGTAAGAGGTCAATAATCATCACCGTCTCAGAGGATGCCTGGGTTCTTTCAGCCCCCGTTGGAGTAGAGAGCTACCTCTGGTGCATGGTAACCGAAGAAGACCAGGCCAAAATAAACGAGGTGGATATGCGGTACTTGTTCTCGATGTAAGTTTTGTTTGAAACTTGTGGGGGCTCGAATTGACCGGAAGCTTTCCCCAAAGTGCTTGTTTAGATGTTTTTAGACTATGATTTTCCCGAGGGTAACCTTTGAACCGGTTTAAATTTTAAAGGCCTTATGTTTTGATTACGGGCTTCGGACGTCTCTGAGCTATTTTTAGAGTGGTCGTAGCCTTTTAAGTTCAGCCACTGCCTAATAGGCTTTGTACCTTCGGGCTTCGATAGCTTGAGCCATCCGAGCTTGTCTTGGATGACAGTTCTTGGTGGGGGTGATCAATTAGATCCGTATATAGGCTGCCCTTGGGCTCGATATCCTTATGGAACAAAATATAATAGTCTTAAGGGACAAAATATGTATCTTCAAGGTAGAACTTTCTTTCATTCCTATGCGTAATATACAAGATTGTAAGTGTGCACAAGCTTTGTGTTACGACTTAGGTAGTCTATGCGGGCACGGTACATTTGATCGTTTTTCCCTTACAATAAATCCTATCCACTGAGCCTAGACTGTTCAAGCACAAAGTTTCCTTTCTTACTAAAAATTATTACCCGATGGTGATGGCCCTGAGTATTCGAGGTCAATCATTGAGAGGGCTCGAATGTTTTTGATGTGACCATTGTCTCTGGTTCATAATCGGTCTTTCATTCTATGTTAGAACGATCTATTGTTGCCTCGTTAAAAGCCTTGCTGGAAAACCCAATTGGGACAAAATTAGTTCAAGGGAAAAAGAGTGCAACGCGTGCTTTCAGTCCTAACAACTACATCATCATTTGGTTGTTGCCTGCAAGTGTTAGTCCAATTCGCAATATATGTAATAATAAAAAAATGAATGGGGTCGTACCTTAGAAGTAGTATCATTTTAACTGGGTTACATTCCAGTTGTTCGGTAGCTGCTCACCATTCCCATTCGTCGAGTTTGTATGAACCTTTACCGGTAATCTCGATAATTCGATATGGACCTTCCCAATTCGCTCCCAACTTCCCTTTGTATGGGTTCCGGGGGTTCCGTGTCACCTTTCGTAACACCAAATCTCCAATATTAAAGCGTCGGAGGTTGGCTCTCCGGTTCTAATGCCTTTCGATCTATTATTTCTGGGCGGCCAATCGGACGAGGGCGGCCTCGCGCGTCTCATCCAATAGTTCCAGGCTCGTGCACATGGCCTCACCATTTGACTCTTCGGTAGCATATCGGAACCTGAAACTAGGTTCTCCTACTCGGCTGGTATTATTGCTTCGGCGCCTTAGACCAACAAAAAAGGGGTGGCCCCGATACTAGACTTTGAGGTCGTACGTTATGCCCACAAGACTTCGGGCAAAATTTCCTTCTATTTTCCTTTAGCATCAGCTACCTTTTCTTAAGGTTTTGGAGTATGGTCTTATTTGTAGACTCCGCCTGCCCGTTCCCACTAGGGTGATAGGGTGTTGATAGGATCATTTTGATTTTATGGTCCTCGAAAAATTTGCTTACCTTACTGCTGATTAATTTCTTCCCATTTTCACATATGATCTCAGCCGACATTGCGAACCAACATATTATGTGGTCCCAAATAAAATCAATAAATTATTTTTCTCTAACTTTCTCAAATTCCTGAGCTTTAACCCATTTAAAAAAATAGTCGGTCATAAATAATATAAATGGAGCCTTACCGGGTGCCCATGGCAGGAGACCAACGATGTCCATTCCCCATTTTATGAATGGCCAAGGTGACAAGACCGAATGCAGCAGCTCCCTGGCTGATGGATCATCGGTGCGTGCCTATGACAATCGTCACATTTCCGTACGAACTCCTTCGCATATTTCTCCATGTCGATCCAGTAATAGCCGACACTGATTATTTTACGAACCAACAATTCAGCCCCCGAATGGTTCTTGCGGGTGCCTTCGTGAACTTCCCTGGAAACCTATTCGGTGTCTCCTAGTCCCAAACATATGGTGAGTGGGCCATTGAGCGTTCTTTTGAACAGGGTGTTATCTTCAGATAGGCTAAACTTGGCCGCCTTCATGCATAGAGCTCTCGATTATTTAGGATCCGAGGGTAGATTCCTAGTCTTCAGGTAATATATATAGTTGTTTCTCTCGATGTGGCCTTCTTCCACTACTAATTTCATGAGTTGTATGATCATTCCCGAGCTGAATTGATCATCATAACCGACGACCCCAAGTTAGCCAGATCATCGGCTTCACTGCTTTGATCCCGAGGTACATGATGCAGGGTCCACTCCTAGAATCGATGTAGTGTTACCTGTAGTTCATCCAAGTATCTTCGCATTCGTACCTATTTCACTTCGAATGTCCCATTGACTTGATTCACCACAAGGAGAGAATCGCATTTAGCTTCGATTAATTCGGCCGCGAAGCTTTTAGGAAATTCGAAACCTGCAATCATGGTGTCATACTCGGCCTCATTGTTATTCAATTTCACAGTGCTAATAGATTGCCTAACTACGTTATCCTTGGGCGGCTTCAACACGATGCTGAGCCCAGACTCTTTTGCGTTCGAGGCATCGTCCGTAAAAAGGGTCCAAATTCCCAAGGAGGTCCTCGAGGTTAACAACAATTCCTTTTCGACTTCGAGTATTAAGGCTGACATGAAGTCGGCCGCAAAATCTGCCAAAATTTGGGATTTGATGGCGATTCGGGGTCGATATTCGATATCGTACCCACTAATTTCCATGGACCATTGAGCCAATCATCCCGATAGCTCGGGTTTGTGCATTATGTTCCTCAATGGGTAAGTGTCACGACACATATGTGATGGAATTGAAATTATGGCCTTAACTTCCTGGAGGCGCTTAGCAAAGCGAGCACCAATTTCTCATGGTTAGGATACCGGTTTCGTCCTCGCCTAGAGTCCTGCTAACATAATATATGGGGAATGCGTACCTTCTTTTCGGACTAAGACTCCACTTACCGCTATCTTGGATACCGCTTGTACAGGTACAACTGCTCATTTGCCTTCAGAGTATGAACCAAAGGCAGACTCGAAAGGTACCGTTAGAGTTCTTCCAAAGCATGATGGCACTCCGGGTCCATGAGAAGGTATTCTTCTTCTTCAATTATGAGAAGAACCGATGGCTCTTAACGGAGGACCTGAAATGAACCGACCTAAGTCGGCTATGCGTCCGGTTAGCATCTAAACGGCCATAACATTGTCCACCATGATGATGTCTTCTATGGCCTTGATTTTGTCGAGATTGATCTTGATTCCCTGGTTGGGCACCATGAATCCAAGGAACTTCTCGAACCCAACTCCGTATGCGCATTTCTCTGGGTTCAGCTTCATATTGTATTTCTTTAGTATGTTGAAGGTTTCCTGCAAATGTTTCAAATGTTCCTCTACTCTTAGGGACTTAACTAACATGTCGTTAATGTAAACCTCCATTTATTGTCCTATTTTCTCTTCGAACCTCCGATTTACTAGGCATTAGTAAGTGGCACCTGCACTTTTTAGTCTAAATGGCATTACGTTATAACAATAGGTGCCATATTTAGTGATGAAGGAAGTCTTTTCTTGGTCGCCCGGGTCCATCCGGATCTGGTTGTACTAGGAATAAGCATCGAGAAAGCAGAGTATCTCATGACTGGCCATCGCATCGATCATGCGATCGATGTTAGGCAAAGAAAAAGTCCTTAGGGCATGCCTTGTTCAATTTTTTGTATTCTACACACATCCTTAATTTATTTCCTTTTTTAGGCACTACCACTACATTTGCTAACTAATCCGGGTACTTAACTTCCCAAATGGAACCTATTTTAAAGAGTTTGGATATCTTGTCTTTGATGAATGCATGCATTCTTGACTTCGGACTGAGGCCTCCTCTTCTGTTTAACCAAGTGAAACTTCGGATCCAAGCTCAGCTTGTAAGTATTTATTTTCGGCGGGATCCCTGTCAGGTCAATATAGGACCAAGCGAAACAATCTATGTTAGCTATAAGGAATTCAATGATTTTATTCCTGAGCTCGGGAGTTAGCCCTGTGCCCAGGTATGCCTTCCGATCGAGGAGGTGCTCGATCAATATAACTTGCTCCAGCTCCTTAACCGTTGACTTTGTGGCATCAAAATTGTCAGGGGCTATGAAAGACCTGGGGACTCTGTGATCTTCATACTCGCCAGTCCCCTTCTTTTCTGGTTCGGTTGGGGCCGGTGTCGGTGATTGCTATTTGGTTTCTTCCTTGGTGACCAAACTCGGGTTCTCCGATGTTGAGAGTGCGGATATCCGAACCACCTCATCTATCGTGAACATTTCTTTTGCAGACGGTTGCTCTCCGTAAACTGTTTTAATCTCTCCCGATGTGGGTAATTTCAACGCCTGATGTAGTGTCATGGGTACCCCCCTCATGTTGTGAATCCATGGCCTCCCGAATAGAGAGTTGTATCTCATATCTCCTTCGATCACGTGGAACTTTGTTTCCTGAATGGTTCTGGCGGTGTTTACCGGCAGAGTTATTTCCCCTTTAGTGATCTCACATGCGATGTTAAATCCGTTTAAGACTAGGTCTGCAGGCATAATTTGTTCTTTTAGACCCAGCTGTTCCATGACCCTCGATCTGATTATATTGGCCAAGCTACCTGGATCAATGAACACAAGCTTAACTCGAGATTATTTACGTGTACAGATATTACTAGTGCATCTTGTGTGGTTGCACGATGCCTTCAATGTCCTCATTATTGAAAGATATGGTTCCCTCCGGTACATAATCTCAAGTTCGTTTTTCCTTGTAATGGACACTTTAGTACATTTTAACATCGGCCCCCGGGAGACGTCAACCCAACCAATGATCATGTTAATGACGTGCTGAGGTTCCTCTTGCTTGATCTGCTTGTTGGAGTCCCTATTCCTGAAGTAATTTTTGACTCGATAACTGAGTAACTCTTGGAGATATCTGTTATTGAATAACCGGGCTACTTTCTCTCACAGTTGTCGGCAGTCTTCGGTTCTATGACCGTGAGTTCCATGATATTTACACATTACGTTGGGGTCCGTTTGGGCAGGATGAGATTGTAATGGTCGAGGCCACTTAGTACCTTCGATGTGTCTGATAGATGATACGATGGCGGCAACATCAACGTTGAAGTTGTACTCTGATAACCTTTGTTCTTCTTTAGACCTGATGGGTCTATCAAAACTGCTTTTGCTTATGAGTCCCCGGTTATTATGACCTCAATCGCTTCTTCTTTCACTTCTCACAGTGTTGCGTCTGGACCCATTACCCCTTCGATCTTCATTGTTTGGTTGATACCGATCTCTGTTCGATCTTGGTTCAAGATCGATGTCTCTTTTGGATCTTTCACCAGTTCTGATGGGATAAACGGAGCCGGAAGGGGCACCTCCTTTTTACTATCTCGGAAGGGAGTATAAGGGAGTTTTGTCAAATTTAAGTGACAATCGAAACAGGATTATTTAAATTAAAATCAGATTCGCCACTTGGGATAATTTATGGTGTCCCAAGTCACTGATTTAAAATCCTGAATCGAGGAAATCGACTCTTATTTATGGTCTGCGAACACAGAAATCTGGGTAAGGAATTCTATTAACCCGGAAGAAGCTATTAGGCATTCCCGGGGTCTGTGGTTTTAGCACGGTCGCTTTGATCATACTTGGCTTAATCAAATTGTCTAATTACTTATTTTAGAACCTATGTGAATTTGCCTCTTTTAATTAAGAAATTATCTTGAAACGGGTCACGCGTACGTGTACCCATTTGTTTGGCACATCAAAAATCATGTCACGCGTGCGTGCCCACAATTAATAGCACTTTATTAATTATTAAGAGAGTTTGGCCAAAGTTGCGCGGACGCGTACCTCGATTTATTTTTAGAATCATTATTATGTCACGCGAACGTGTACACAATCACAATGATATTTTTAGAATTGGCAATACTAAATTAACTGTGAAAGTCTTTTATCGTTGTTCGTAAATAACAGCTAGGATTCCATCTTTATCCATATTACCAAAGGATACAAACTTTATTGCTATAAACCAACCTAAAATCAAGTGTAAAATCAAAAATACTAGATGCCTTTTGTAATATATGCCATTAAATCCATCCTACTCCTAATGAAATTATTTAAAAACAAAATGATAGACCCAAAAATAACATGGAAGAAGAATAATAGTAAAGGGATAGGAAAACAAATAAAACGAACAGAAATCTGAAATAGAGATTAAAATTATTAAGTAGCCATTAGAAAATAGAGTTAATGAAGATTGTACTCCTAACTGGAACAACGCAGAGCTTCCGCAATTACTTCATTTAACAACATTATAAACCAAAAAAAATGCTGCAAATTCAGCACATATCTAAAGAAGAAGATCGCAGGAACATTGTACCTGGAAGGAGCAGAACAGAGTTCCACAATAACATCGTGATAGACCCGCGAATCTGCCAGAAATCTCAGACTAACGCATCTTCGACGAACTCAGAATTCGCCGGAGGAACTCGAATCTCGTCGACAAACTCGAACTCAACTCAACCTCAATCGAACTCAAAAATTGAAACCAAGAACTCAGAATCGCAAAGAGGAAACATGAGACGTTTTCGTTTTGCTTAAGCTCAATCCAATTAACTTCTAAAACAGAGACTACTTACATGTATATATTCTGAAAATTCAGAGAAAACAAATAAAAACTTTCAGGTTAGAGCCTTCCTTTTTGATTTTTGTCTGTTTTGTACCTCTTCTCTTACTGTACGTGCGTGAGTGTGTGCGTTTTTAGCTGGTTGTTGTAAACGGGAAGAAGTATAAGCAACGATGGGTGAAGGGAGGTGTGTTGTCCGGCGTGATGGGTGGTCTGTTGCCGGTCTTAGAGGTGAGGGGTTTTGGGTTGTGAAGATGGAAGAAGAGAGTAGGGGTTGTTTGGGTTGCTGAAGCTCAAAAAAATCGTTGAAGCTTGTGAGGTTTTGGTCTAAGTCTGGAGAAGACGAAGGTGGGGGGGGGATGGGGGTCTATCCTTCAGCGGCGGATTTCTTCAGAGTCTAATAGGCATCTCGGTTTGTGTGTCTATTTTTTGTGTATTTTTCAGCTCATTTAGTATTAGGTCTATGGGTCCTTTTATGCTTAGGGATTTTAGGGTTTAAAAAGAAAGATCTCATGGGTCTAATGGGTTTTTGGGATTTAACATTGAAATTGGGTTAGGTTCATGTTTTATTAGGTCTTAATTTTGGGGTAAGAAGAGTAAAATATGAAAATATAAAACTTACTCTTAATTAATTAGAATACACTACTAAAATAAAACTAGATATTAAAAGTGAAACAATATTTTTTGTATTTTTAAGATTATAAAAAGATAAAATAAGGTACTATTTTTTGTATTTTGTAATTTTATGAAAGGTACATAAAATAAAAATATTTTTTTAATTTAATTTCTGTGACGAAATAAAGTAAAAGAGTTAAAATTAGTTGAAATAACTATATTAAACCTAAACTAAGTATTTAAATGCTAAAATATGCAAAATCTTGGGGAGGGTCAAAAATCACATACCTACAGCTGCCCCTCTTTGAATGGAAATATGAAGTATTTTCAGACAAAGAACGACTAGACAGGTTTTTTTGACTCGACTCTTATTTAAAGAGACCAGAATCTAAAAGAAAGGAGAATGTGATCGAGCCCTGGTATCTGAGCTGCCTACATATCCTTGGCTATAAAGGAATCATGCCACGTGTAGTTAAGAAGTGAGTGAGATGATGGAGTATACCGAGGTGGAGAGCCGATCGAGGTGCCATTCCATCGAGGTTCTGGTCTACGGTCCTGTTATTACATCAAAATCAAAAAATGAAAAAGACTAACTAAGTCTGTCAACTATGAGTTATAAGATTCCTATCTATAAATCTTCTGAAGCATGATCTTGAGTCTTGAATGGTTCTTCATGCAGATTTTGGATTTGAACCTTGACGCTTGCTAGTTGCAGGTGCTAGTTCATTCTTCTTCAGCCTTTCGGATCAAAACCGAACATACCATGCTTGTGACTTTGGTCATGTCTTGAGCAACTCACATCTTTCATCAACTTCTGCATTTGAATTCACTTCTTGCCTTTTTTTTTACATTCTGGATTGTGACTAATTTCCGTTGATCATCTCGGACAGTTGACTCGCATTCTTGCCGCGAGCTTCTTTTGTTGCTGACTTGAGTAAAGTGAATTCCCTTGTTTTCCAGGTGGGTGCCTGATTGCCAAAACTTGAATTGCCTTCCTTCAAAACTTGAACCGTTTTCCCTTGTTCTCCAGGTGGGCGCCTGATTGCTGAACGAGAACTATCTTCCTTCGAAACTGCTTTTCCTTGAAACTTCAACTGTCTTCCCTTGTTCTCCAGGTGGGCGCCTGATTGCTGAACTTGAACTGTCTTCCTTTGGAACTGTTTTCCCTTGAAACTTGAACTGTCTTCCCTTGAAACTTGAACTGTTTTCCCTTATTCTCCAAGTGGGTGCCTGATTGCTGAAACTTTCTGTGTTCCCTCGGAACTGCTTTTCCTTGAAACTTGAACTATCTTCCCTTAAAACTTGAATTGTCTTCCCTTGTTCTCCAGGTGAGCGCCTGATTGCTGAAACTTTCTGTGTTCCCTTGTTTTCCATGTGGGTGCCTGCAATCAAAACAAACAAAACAAACAAAATTTTCTGTCCCAGTTTGCACTAGGAAGATTTGTGAATTGTTAGCAATATTGTAAACCACTTATACTGTTGATGCAATGATGAGAGTAAACTAAAGACTAGACTAGGATGTGTGTCTCCTATGAGTAAAACCAAAAAAAATTGACTAGCAAGTGCGTCTGCTAAAAATAAAACCTAAATGAACCAAACTAGAAAGTGTGTCTCCTAGGGGTGAAACTTGAATTAACCAAACTAGGAAGTGCGTCTCCTATGAATGAACTCTCAATTTAGGAAGTGTGTCTCCAAAAATAACAACTTGAAAGACCTTGATTAGGAAGTGCGTCTCCTACAAGTAAAACTTCAATGAACCAGACTAGGAAGTGCGTCTCCTAAGGCCGAACTTAAATGACTCAAACTAGGAAGTGCATCTCCTAAAACAAAATATAACCTGAAATACCCAGACTAGGAAGTGCGACTCCTAGGGGTGAAACTTTAATGACTCAAGCTAGGAAGTGCATCTCCTATGAATGAACTTAAATGAACCAGACTAGGAAGTGCGTTTTCTAGGGGAAAATCTCAATTTAGGAAGTGCGTCTCCTAAAATAGAAATATAACCCGAAAGACCCAAACTAGGAAGTGCGTCTCCTAGGGGTGAAACTTTAATGACTCAAGGTAGGAAGTGTGTCTCCTATGAATGAACTCTCAATTTAGGAAGTGCGTCTCCTATAGGTGTATCCTGAAAGACCCAGACTAGGAAGTGTTTCTCCTAGGGGTGAAACTTCAATGATTCAAACTAGGAAGTGCATCTCCTATGAATTAACTCTCAATTTAGGAAGTGCATCTCCTAAAAGTATATCCTGAAAGACCCAGACTAGGAAGTACATCTCCTAGGGGTGAGACTTCAATGACTCAAACTAGGAAGTGCGTCTCCTATGAATGAACTCTCAATTTAAGAAGTGCGTCTCCTATGGGTGAAACTTCAATGACTCAAACTAGGAAGTGCGTCTCCTATGAATGAACTCTCAATTTAGGAAGTGCGTCTCCTAAAAGTATATCCTGAAAGACCCAGACTAGGAAGTGCGTCTCCTAGGGTGAAATCTCAATTTAGGGAGTGCATCTCCTAAAAGTATATCCTGAAAGACCCAGACTAGGAAGTGCGTCTCTTAGGGGTGAAATCTCAATATAGGAAGTGTGTCTCCTAAAACAAACATATAACCTAAAAGACCCAGACTAGGAAGTGTGTCTCCTAGGGGTGGAGCATCAATGACTCAAATTAGGAATTGCATCTCCTAGGAATGAATTTAAATGACCAAAGCTAGGAAGTGTGTCTCATAACAAGTATAATCTGAAAACCCCCTACTAGGAAGTGTGCCTCCTAACGGGTAAAACTTTAATGACTCCAACTATGACGTGCGTCTCCTAGGGATGAATTTAAATGCCCAAAACTAGGAAGTGCGTCTCCTAGGGGTGGAATCTCAATTTAGGAAGTGCGTCTCCTAAAACAAAAGTATAACCTTAAAGACCTAGACTAGGAAATGTGTCTCCTATGGGTAAAATCTCAATGTAGGAAATGCGTCTCCTATAATAAAATATAACTTGAAAACCCAGAGTATGAAGTGCTTCTCCTAGTGGTGATGTGTGATCTTCTCAATAGTCTTTGTGTAAGTAGAATTGGGGCATTACACCTGAAAAATTCAAGCTTCCAAGCTTTGATATGAACATAGCTTTCGTCCCTGTTTCAAACAAAAAAAACTTGTGAGTTTAAACCCGGTGGTTGGTTTGTGGCCTTGACTTTGAGGGCAAATGATCCTTCACTTGCCATGATAAATTTGATTTCACCTTGAAAGACATTGCTTGCTTACTGACTTACCACTTTCTCTGTCACCCTTATCGCAGAAAACACATCTGATTCATTCAAACTCAATACCTTCTATCTGTTGCATTTTGCTCATGAACTGACATTTACCGAACCTTTGTATTTCTCATGAATCCCAAAGCACTCCGATTGTCATCCATTCAGTGTGTATACTGCTCTTTCTTAACTTATGTCGCTTTGATGTGCTAGCCAGACTCCGTTTTGTGCAATTGGAAAGTTGGTAGTATATTTTGAAGTCATTTATCACTTGTCCTTACCAAATAGACTCAAGAAGAGGAAGTAAACAAAATAAAAGGAATAGAAAAAAAGGACAACGAAAAAAGATGATACCTAACAAGGAAATTACAAAGTAGAAATTTATCAGATGTGGATACCAACTCTAATGACTATGACATGCACCTTTGGATTAAGTGGCCGAATATGTCAAGTAAATCTAATGCTCAACTCTTATTGTACCTCTTTGCCATGAAACTGGGCTTCAATGCTCCGATTATCCTATCTGTTTCACGATCCTTATTCGACTTGTAGTGCCCGAAGGGTTTTCACCATCAAGCCCTCTCATTTTGTTCTTTCTCTCAACCTACCGTCACCTTATGGTGCCTGTGAAGGTTTTCACCGATAAGACTCTCTCATTTTGTTCTTTTTCTTTATTTTCCTCTGATTCTGCAGATGACAAGGCATTAACCATGGTAAAAATATCATATACTCTTGGCATGTCTAAATTAAGTACTCTCAAAGATTATCCGGGAGGTCTTTTTTGGACTGTAATGTGACTTTTTGATAGGATTAGAAAGAAAGGATATCATAAAGGCTCAAAATAATTAAGACAACTGGGTTAATTTATTTACAACTTTTGGATTCCATTTTAAACTTTTCCCCAATTTCTAAAACAAGAGAATTTGATTCTCCCTCTCTTTTTTTTAGATGGAATTTCTAAGAAAGACTGCCCCACTCTCGACTTCGTGGGATTATGAAATATTTTATTTGGTATGACCGAATCATAAGGCTGTCTACGTATCTTGTGGTGACAAGAATCAGGTCAAATGTTGTTCACAATACTACTTTTTGTTACTATTTGCCTTTTTTCCTTTTTCTCTCTTTTTTCCCTTTTTTTTCTTTTCTCCTTTTTTCTTCTTCTTTTTTTATTCTTTATCTTTTTTATTTTTCCCTTTTTTCCCCTTTTTTTTTTCTTTTTTCCCTTTTTTATCTCTATTTTTCTCTTCTTCTTTTTTTTGAATTTTTCTTTTGGAATGAACTTTCTAAAATAAACCTATGGGGACATGAACTCTTCCTTTTTTCTTTTCTTTTTTTCGTATGACTCTAACTTGATTCCAAAAGAGGGGAGGTCAAAGAAATCAGTACATGCTCAAAAGGGTATCGAATAGTATAAGTGTTTGGGTTGCCGAAAAAGGGCCTCCCAATCCCTGAAAATGCCAAGTACAATGCATGCAACTTGAAATGAAAAAGGAAGAGCACGCACAATATTTTTTTTACAGCTTTGATATCGATATCACTGATATGCTTTCCACTTTTTTTAAGTGCTTTGTCAAGTACAGAACTCTCATTGGGTAATTTCTTCTTCACAATGGATACCCTCCATCATTTTAGAGCAAACTCCCTTGGCTTTATATTGTTACTTGAGGTGCACTTGAACTTAAAACTGCTCGCTTCAAATTGTTGGGATGCACTCTATTGTAACAAATCATGTTATCCTCTCAACTTCCCAAACCATCTGCCCCAGTTTCATACAATTCGGGCTTTAAATGATCTCAAAATATCCAATCTTTACTTATTTCCCTCAAATGTCTCTATCATCTTCAAAGTTGTTTCATTGCTTCATGATTAAACTAACTTTTAAGACCAGGCCTAGAATTATGCATGTATCATGTCACTAGAGCCAGCATAAAAGAACTATAAAAGGAGAAGAGAACTAAACAAAAAAAAAAGACTAGAAATAACAAAAAACAGAAAATTGCATTAGACAGACGGTGAAAGGGTTTGAACAACAAGACAAACAAAATAAATTGGGGTACAACCCTAGAACAAACCTAGATGACACCAAATGAGTTACTATGACTCAATGAACTAGGAAAAGTAAAAGGATAGAAGGGTTTGAGTCACAAGACAATATCCGGACTACAACCCTGAAATAACCCGGACAACAAAAATGACAGCAAAGGGAACCACCAAGACTCATCCCTGGCTAGCCAAGAAAAGAGCATCTTTTCAATCACCAAGTTCGGCATCTTAGCCACTGAGTTCCACATCAATATTACCAACATCATTACCAATTTTAATCACATTGATCTCAGCAAATAGCTTTTGAGTCTCTTTTACCAACTTGTTCTTAAGATCAACCTTTGGAGCTAAGACTGATAGCGCTGAAAACTTTGCGGCAAGTGGCCCTCTGAGGATCTCAGAAGAATTCTCATATTCCTTTTCAACACAAATCATACCCACCATATGCGTTTCATTATGAACAGGCGATGGACTTTGGCTAGTGTCTACTACATCTGGATTTTGCAAGATAATGTCAACTACATTAATAAGCTTCCGAACTACTCTTTTTAGATGCCAACACTTTTCTGTGCTATGACCCGGGGCATTAGAGCAATATGCGCACCTTTGAGAATAATCAAAATTCTTTGGAAGAGGGTTTGAAATTTTTATCTGAATCGGCTTCAACATGTCCAATTGCCTCAACTTTTGGAACAAACTGGCATATGATTCTCCAATAGGAGTGAAAGTCTTTTCTTTTTCCTGCTGTCTTTTCATTTTGTACTCCGGCCTCGGTTGGAACCTCCTATGGGTAGGTGGTTGACATGCTTGAGGAGGCGGATACGATATTTGTGGAGGTGGTGCAAGCCATTGTGGGTCTCGTGGGTGTGGAGCATATGGCGGTGCATTGTGGATAGAGTACTAGGAAAGTGAGGCATGACCTTGGTGATTATGTGGAGGAAAGTAGCACTAGGAAAGATTATCTGGAGTACGAGGATATTCATGGGATTGGTATTGAGGCTGAAAGCATTTAGCAGGAATGCCCACTAGATCCTGTCATTGGCGGGACTCAACAGCATCCTTTCTATCAATCGGAGAACTGACCCGAGCAACTTGTTCGTTCCATCTTAACCAAAATTCCCTAAAACTTTCCTTGGGTTTCTTTTCCATCTGAGATAGGGAGGAGCGGTCTGGGACAATGTCTATATTGTAAGGAAAGTGTTGCACAAAATCTTGAGCCATACTATCCCATGTATGCCACTTACCGACATCTTGACGATTATACCATTCCAAAGCTTTCTCAGTCAGGCTCTCACTGAAATACACCATCAGCAACTAATCTTTCCGGCCAACACTTCCCATTTCACTGCAATAACCCCTCAGATGGGCTACTGGATTTCAACGCCCATCATACAAATTAAACTTTGGCATCTTAAACCCTTTTAACTTTCTGGATATCTCATCTTGCTCCACTGTCTTAGCAGGCTTTGCAGTCTCACCAGGAGGCTCAAAATGAGGAGCGTAAGAGTATGGACCCGAGACCTTGAAAATTGGTTCTGGAGCATAGTGTTGGGAATTGGGGATTTTGAACACAGTCTTGCTAGAAGATCGAGGAAAGGTAGCAGGTGCAGGGGCTACAAAAGCATGAGTGACCAAAGGAGCGGGATATGAAGTGGTTTTGGCAGGTGGAGTATGAAAAGGTTGCAGGTAGACGTCATCAACAGTAGGAAGCTGGATTTGTGACAGTGGAGGAATGGTGACAAGGCTTTCAGTGTAGTTAGTGGGAACTGATGGTGGAGGATACCCACTAATCCAGGTTTGGTATATTTCGGTCATCTGTCCTTTCAACCTTAAGACCTTTTTTTCAACTCAGACTCTGATTCAACAATTCCCTTAGACGGATCAATGACCCTTGTGTCCAAGTTTTTGCTAGCCATGGCTACCTTGCTCTTTGACCTTGGGTTGTATGGATAAGTTACTTAAGAACCACAAACCAACCACCCTTCTACTTAATGAAGATAACAAAAGGAACAAAATGGGGACATCCTGTTAGTATTAGAGCATTTAACAACTAAAAATATTATATTGCGTGTAATGCACTTAGCAGCAATTAACGGTTCTAAAATGACTTTTACGGTTACAAGGTCATTTGGCATCATCCCAATTTTGTTCATTTCAATCTTCTCTTTTCTAGCACTTCTTGGCTTGCTCATTTTCTTTCATTTTTTGTTTTTTTTTCTAATTATTACTCTTTTCTTTCCTCTCATTTCTCACATCTCATAATTTCACCTCTCTTTTTTTCTTTTCTCTTTTTGTTTTTTTTTTGTTTCCTTATTTTTCTTTTTTTTCTTTTAATAAAAAAATAATAATTCGATCGAACCATATGTAGGTTTCCTACGTATTATGACGCCGCATTAATCAGATCTTTGCGTAGTTCGGAAAATGTAACTAAAAAATAAAAATCTTTTTGAATTATTCAATTACAACATTTTTCGATTTTCAAATATAAAACGGGAAATACGATAACGGAAGACTTGACAAACCCAATTATACTACGACAAACTCTGACACCAACTAAAAGAATCAGTACTGCTAAACATGACTATAAAGTACAAGACAACATAAAAAAAATCCAACTCAAAACATAAAAAGTCTCCTTTAGCCAGCTCCTGAGCAGCAATCCTGACTGGATGGTCCTGGGGTGTCTGTCATGCTCAAACTCCGGTAAGTAGATCCACACCTATATGAAAAAACTAAAACCAAATAGGGTTAAAGATTTAGAATATTATGTGAGACAATAAAACTTTCTATCGGGCACATGCATGACATGATTGAAGCTATTTTTACAAAATGGCCTATGTGGCCAAAAGTTGCTATTAGTGCAAACTTGACAGAGGTGACCTCAAAGACATGAAAAATCACTTAACCGAAATGACCCATTTTGTAAGAATGGCCTATGTGGCCAGAAAACGGCTAAGCATTGCAAATTTAACAGAATGGAACCCTAAATAGAGAGGACACCTTGTTGTGGACTTAGGACTCTAGACATGGGTTAATTGAACAACTTTTGCAAAAATAACTCTATTTTGCAAAACGGTCTATGTGGCCAAAAAGCGGCTAGACATGCAAATTCGACAAGGACAAACCTTAAAGTAAAGAGATACCTAATTGTGGATTGAAGACTCTCCAGACACAATTAAACAAACTACTTTGCGAAAAAAACCATATTTTGCAAAATGATCGATGTGGCCAAAAGTAGCTAGACATGCAAGATTTGGCTATGACCCCATGAAGCCAAGAACCTAAGACTTACTAAGAAGACCAAACTCAATATGAGTTGCCTATGTATCACGTCTTGGAAGACGAGAATTAGGTATGCATAGTTCGGGTAGATTGGATATGGCGAGAATTGAAAAAACAACTAATTTAGAGAAAAAAATATTTCTTTTGTCCTTTTTTGAAAAATGGTGAAACATGTAAACTCTTTTTGAATTTTCTTTTCCCTTTTTTTTTGAAAAATGATGGGAAAGTGCAAAATCTGTATGGATTTTTCAATATTTTTTTTGGTCTTTTTCTTAAAAGAAATGTGAAAGAAAAACATAACTGGGCCCTGTCTGCTTTATTTTCACACTTCACCCTCTTTTTTTTCTTTTTTTTTTCATTTACCCTCAACTATCATTGGTCCACCAAATGACCCTTTTACCCTTGAGGACATGCAACATATAACACATAGGATGAATCAAGATGGTCTGTTATTTTGGGTACATATGTCCTAGACAGACCCAACCCCTGTGTTGAGTCCCCAAAGTCGAATGCACGTGATGCAAACAAACGTTCTACTAGTGATCCGTCATGAGGTTATGTTATTCTAAGTTTAAACTCAGGGTTGTGTTCTTGATCTGGCTTACCCGAGCGGGCAACTCGAGCTGAAGAGGGGGCAACGTACCGGGAGCACTAAAGTCTACCCGGCCTTGTTGCTGGCCCAGCTTCGTTCAATTTGGTATAACTTCTACAGAAAAAGTGGGTCACGCGAACGTGTGCAACATTTTCAGAAGACTCAGAAGGGTGGCGTAAGAAGTCAGTTATATACAATTCAAATAATATCAAAATGGTAGATAGACAGAAATTAGCACAAAGGTTCACAAAATACAGTAATATTAATAATAAATAAAATCAAGTACAATCACAAAAACAAGCTCGAATTCTTGAACCCTGAACCAGGGATTTTGGGTTCTTCTCCCCAGCAGAGTCGTCAGAGCTGTCACACCTCCTTTTTACTATCTCGGAAGGGAGTATAAGGGAGTTTTTTTTCAATTTAAATGACAATCAAAATGGGATTATTTAAATTAAATTTAGAGTCGCCACTTGGGATAATTTATGGTGTCCCAAGTCACCAGTTTAAAATCCCGAATCGAGGAAATTGACTCCTATTTATGGTGTGTGAACACAGCAATCCGGGTAAGGAATTCTGTTAACTTGGGAGAAGGTGTTAGGCATTTCCAGGTTCCGTGATATTAGCACGGTCGCTTTGATCATACTTGGATTAATAAAATTGTCTAATTACTTATTTTAGAACCTATGTGCATTTAATTAAGAAATTATCTTGAAACGGGTCACGCGTACGCGTACCCATTTGTTTGGCACGTCAAAAATCATGTCACGCGTACGTTTCCACTATTAATAGCGCTTTATTAATTATTAAGAGAGTTTGGCCGAAGTTGCGCCGACGCATACCTCGATTTATTTTTAGAATCATAATTATGTCACGCGAACGTGTACACAATCACGATGATATTTTTAGAATTGGCAATACTACATTAACTGTGAATGTCTTTTATCGTTGTCAGTAAATAACAACTAGGATTCCATCTTTCTCCATATTACCAAAAGATACAAACTTTATTGCTACAAACCAACCTAAAATCAAGAATATTAGATGCATTTTGTAATATTATGCCATTAAATCCATCCTACTCCTAATAAAATTATTTAAAAACAAAATGATAAACCCAAAAATGACATTGAAGAAGAATAATAGTAAAGGGATAGGAAAAAATAATAGAAAACGAACAGAAATCTGAAATAGAGATTAAAATTATTAAGTAGCCATTAGAATATAGAGTTAATGAAGATTGAACTCATAACTAGAACAACGCAGATCTTCCACAATACTTCATTTAACAACATTATAAACCAAAAAACGCTGCAAAGTCATCATATATCTAAAGAAGAAGATCACAGGAACATTGTACCTAGAAGGAGCAGAACAGACTTCCACAATAACATCGTGCTAGACCCGCGAATCTGCCCGAAATCTCAGACTAATGCAGCTTCAACGAACTCGGAATTCGCCAGAGGAACTCAAATCTCGTCGACAAACTCGAACTCAGCTCAACCTCAATCGAACTCAAAGATTGAAACGAAGAACTCAGAATCGCAAAGAGGAAACACGAGACGTTTTCGTTTTGCTTAAGCTCAATCCAATTAACTTTTAAAATAGAGACTATTTACATGTATATGTTCTGAAAATTCAGAGAAAACAAATAAAAACTTTCAGGTCCTAGCCTTCCTTTTTGATTTTTGATTGTTTTGATTATTGTCTGTTTTGTCGGTTTTTGATTTTTCGTCTGTTTTGATTTTTGTTGTGAACGGGAAGAAGCATAAGCAGCGATGGGTGAAGGGAGGTGTGATGTCCGGCGTGAGGGGTGGCCTGTTGCTGGTCTTAGGGGTGAGGGGTTTTGGGTTGTGAAGATGGAAGAAGAGAGCAGGGGTCGTTTGGGTTGCTGAAGCTCAGAAAAATCGCTGAAGCTTGTGAGGTTTTGGTCTAAGTCTGGAGAAGACAAAGGTCGGGGGGGTTTGTCCTTCAGCGGCGGATTTCTTCAGAGTCTATTAGGCATCTCGGTCTGTGTGTCTATTTTTTGTGTCTATTTTTCAGCTTATTTAGTCTTAGTTCTAGGGTTCCTTTTATGCTTAGGAATTTTTAGGGTTCAAAAAGAAAGATCTCATGGGTCTAATGAGTTTTTGGGCTTTAACATTGAAATTGGGTTGAGTCCATATTTTATTGGGTCTTAAATTTGGGCTAAGAAGATTAAAGTATGAAAATATAAAACTTACTCTTAATTAATTAGAACACACTACTAAAATAAAGCTAGATATTAAAAGTAAAACTATGTTTTTGTATTTTCAAGATTATAAAAAGATAAAATAAGGTACTATTTTTGTATTTTTTAATTTTATGAAAGGTACATAAAATAAAAATATTTTTTTTAATTTTCATTTCTGTGACGAAATAAAGTAAAAGAGTCAAAATTAGTTGAAATAACTATATTAAACCTAAACTAAGTATTTAAATGCTAAAATATGCAAAATCTTCGGGAAGGTAAAAAATCACATGTCTACACCTGTTATAGACGTCGACCCAAGTTACCGCTGGGTATTCTATCAAATTTTACTTCAACTACTGTGAAGCAAATGAGCTTCGGGGATTGAGTCATGTGGTGAAGGCCTGAACGGCCCAATCATCTGCGACCGGAGGCAGATCCATCCATTCCATCTGAAACCTCGATACGAATTCCCTGAGCATCTCGTTATCTCTTTGCTTTACCTTGAAAAGGTCTAACTTCTTGGTCTCAACCTTGATGTCCCCGGCGTGCGCTTTTACGAAGGCATATGCAAGCATAGCAAACGAGTCAATACAATTAGGGGGAAAGTTGTGATACCATATCATAGCTCTTTTTGACAAGGTCTCTCCGAACTTTTTTTTAGCATAATAGATTCGATTTTATTATCTTCCAAGTCGTTCCCCTTGATGGCGCACGTATAAGAGGTCACATGTTCGTTTAAATAAGTTATCCCATTATACTTCGGAATTTCAGGCATACGGACCTTCTTTGGGATCGACTTCGGAGCTGCGCTCGGAGGAAAAGGATTTGGACCAATTCTTTGAATCGAGGCCCTTCAGTATCGGTGGTGCTCCAGGATTTGATCAACCCTAGAGTAATAGGTCTCTACTTTTTTATCATTGGCTTCGATTTTTTTTCTCCCGATTTCACTCATTTTGTTAGTTACTCAAACATATATATTATCTCGGGGTTGGTCCCAGGTTTTGTTCCACCCGATCTTTCTATGGTCGGTTCATTTCTGCGAGCGTTTTCCCGTGATGATTCGGGCTCAACTCTGTTGGGGGAGGATTTTGTTATGAAACTAGGCTATCGATGCCTGTTGAGCATGTAACATTTCGAAGATCACGCGCAAGTTGATCCCATCACCTTCACCGTAGTGTGTACTCCGAGCTATTGACTGGGCTCCCTCGCGAATGCTATTTTTGGGGTCAGTAGGCATGTTTTCTTGGTAGCCACATGTGAGTTAGCATCGATCAGATCAGCGACTGGGACTCCGTTAGGGTCAACTGGGGGCACCTTAATGCTGGGCACCGCATTGTTGTTCTCGCCATGGTGGCTGAACTCAACATCCACGTTCAAATGGGTAGAATGGGAGTTCGACATTTTTAATTTTGACCTGAAATTAAAAGCTCAAAGAACAAGTGTAAAATAGACTATGTAGGGACTCTAGTGGAATTGAAAAAGGGATCATGACCATCTCTCTCTAAAATCCTCCTCATTCTCTCTAGGAAGAAGGGTGAATAGTAATTCCGTCACTATTCACGCGCCTCAACTCCGGCATCCGGTGGTGGATCTTCGCAAAGTTGGTGTCAAAAGTAGCATCTAGTCTTTGCGCACAAACCCCATTTGTTTTCATCCTCAAATCCATAGCCATTGTAAGAGATCTTGAATTTTAGTTCGCGGTTACTGTAGCAGGCAGCTCTTTTTCCAGATTTTTCAATATTTTATCGTTAATTTTTGCTCTTCACGTCAATGATATGGTGACGTCTTGAGCAGCCATGGATGTTGTCGTCTCTCCCCAGCTCCAAGTTGTGGGAGAGCCATCTAAAATCATCCCTCCAATCCTTAATAACTCCAAAAACAACAAACCCAATTAGCAAGTTTGATCCATAAACAAACAACTGGACAAGTTACAAAAACAATCTTGAAGCCAAATGAAGTAGTTCATGGAATCCCAACGTTACAGTTTACAATGGAGGAACGGGAAGACTTTGCAAGGGAGGAAGGTTTACATCAAGCCATTGTAGTGAAGGTTTCTCCTAATGCTCCACAATTGCAAGAATTGCGTACAATCCTTCCAAAATAGTTTGGCGTCAAAGGCCACTGTTTGATCGGATTTCTTGCGCAAAGACAGATTCTCGTTCGTCTGGATCAATATGAAGACTTTGTAATTTGTCTTGCAAGGTCAGTAAGTTATTTTTCGAACAAAGGAAAAGAACATCAGGTTAGAGTGTTTCCATGGACGATTGGATACAATCCAAAAGAAGAGACATCTATGGCAGCGGTATGGATTTCGTTTCCAAGTTTACCCCCTGAGTTGTTTGCTAGGCGTGCCTTAATGTCTATTGCAGCAGTTGTTGGAAAGCCTATTGCTATTGATAAGGCTACTCAACTTAGATCTAGACCTAGTATAGCCAGGGTCAAGGTGATTCTGAATATTTTGGACAAACATCCAGAACAAATAAGGCTCAAATATGTTGATGGAGGAACTGGAAAGATTGTTGAACAGCTTCAACAAGTTACGTATGATAATTTACCTTTGTATTGTAACCAATGCAAGCATCAAGGATATGACGAATATACATGTCGCATCCTTTTAGGAAAAAAAACCAGTAACACATGATGAACAGGTGGAGGATGAAATGGATGCAACAGGTGTGATGGAGAAACTACAGGGTGATGCACGGGACTATTTAAATTCAAAGAGAGCTAGCCAACTGTTGATTGAAGGACCTGGAAAAAATACAATTTCTGGGCAGCAAAATAATTTGAAGGCCACTATAAATGATGGTAGTAAATAGGTGGTTGTGAACAAGACAATTAAGGACATACAGGTCCAACAAGTGCAAGATCAAGCTGGGAAAAAGGTTGAGGGTGTAGTCGTGAACTAGTTGATTTTGCATCCCAATGGAGGACAACAAAGTGTTAATGTTAATGAAAAGGCTAATGGCTATTTGGTTTTGGCTAATGCTAGACAAAAGGGGGATGGTGAAGGAATTCATGCTGGTAAACAAGGGATAGCAGTAGGTGATGCATCATCTCCTATGAAAGCCAAACCTCCAGCTGACATCCCTGTTGCAACAGTTTTTGAACGAATGAATGCAGCAACAGCTGGTGCTTTGAAGGCTGCTAGTTATTCAGCTGTTACTTTATCTGGACAGAATCGTCAAGGGGCAGGAGATGTTGAAAAAGATGTAAAAGTTCCTAATACTATAGGGTCAAATATGGAGATTGATGTTGCACTGAATACAACAGTGGATAGAGCTGCATTTACCTTTGTTAATATAGATACTGTAGCACATGTGGAACGTGTAGAAAAATCTCCAAATCCTAATAAGGTGGATCATGACACCGATACACTAAATGCAGTTGGAAAATCTGAAGAGCAGGGATTCACTACTGATGCTCGAAATATGGATGATGCAAGGGTTAATGCATTAGAAAGAACTGGGCAGATTCTGCAGATTACTGATGATAGTGCATTAGCTTCAGCTTTTCTGAACAATGCAACAGTAGCAGGTGCACAATTTAGTTCATCTCCTAATGTTGAATCAGCTGCACAAGCAGCTTGTTTAGATGCTGCTTCTGTTGTGGGATCAGGTGTTAAAGCAGAGTATCGACATGGGCAACAATCACAGAATATGGGTTGGTCAGTTGTGCATCGATCACCTAGCAAGAAGGAGGCTTCAGATATTAAAATACTGGAAAGGGCAGCAGAAACTTTCAAGTGTTCTAACTCTTTTGATGCTTTGCTCAATGTCCATGAGCAAGGTGAGAAGGAAGCTAGGAATATATTGCAACTGGTGCAGGGTGACACAGGTTTAAATGATCGACTTGGGATTGCAACAGATAAAAATTACATTGTTGAGGCAAGTCAAGTACATGATGATCCTACAACAACAATGCACATTTCCAATACAGAGCTAGCTAAAATGGTAGAGAATGCCCAAGCAGCTATGATGATGAACATAACTCCAAAAAATGGGCAACCACAACCTTTACGCAGTAACACGCAGCAGCAAAATTCCAAGAACATAGGCGATTGTCTCACTATTTCGAAGGACATTTTTCGTGTTGATAAGCAAAAGGCAGAGGCACATAGTTCAAATGCATCTACAATGCATTTTTCCAACCCTCAAGTAGAACAAATCATCAAAGATGCTCAGAATGAAATGATGAAAAATTCTACTGTTGTGAAACAACCTGTGGTCACTTTGAACACCTCCGTATATGATATCCCTTCTCAATTTGCAAAGTCGTTTGGGGAGTTAGAAGGTGAATCTAGGAAGTTTATGTTGTCAATGGGGAATAACAACGAGGTTATACAAATAAACGTGAGGCTTAAAGCTATTACATCCAAACTGTGGCAAAATCAACGAGACGAAGATGAAGAGGAGGACTGGGGCGATGGTTTTGCAGGATACTCAGCTAAAGAAGGTGACGAGGAGGTGGATCAGGAAAGTGCAGGTGAGGAGCTTGACTCTCTAGTTAAGTCAAAGTCTCATGGGAAAATTGCAGAAGTTCCCACGAGCAAATTAAACTTCCATGCTCCTGCATTTGTTCCCAGAATGTCTCCTAGTGTTGCAATTCAAAATGCCCCAGCTGGAATTTTGCCTCAACATGTAGCAACTTCTTCCAAGCAGCTTACTATAGGTGCTAAGAGCTGTTCCCCAAATACAAGTCCAAGTGAAGCTGCAACAGTAGGTACAAGGCAGACTGTTAAAGCTGCACATCCTACAGCTGATCGGGCAAAAACTGGGCAGCAGCAACTGGTCACCACTAAACCAGTTATTTCAGAGGAGGAGAGAAAGCTTTTGGAAGCTATGGTAAGTTCCATACCTGTAAATCCTATTACATCTACCGCAGGTCCTATAGGTAGGAATAACAACAAATTACAACACATTGGACAACAACAAAGTAAGGCAATGGTGGCAACTGGAGAATCTGCCTTGGTGTCACTAGATACGATTCAAAATGAACCACAACCTGTGAATTTAGGGAGAGATTTTTTGAACAAGGAGAAGAAGATGCAATGTTACAACAGTATAGAGAAGAGGCGGCAAGAAAAGGGGATTTATCACCAATGCATAGTGGAAAAATTTGTAAATCTCATACAAGGAAGAATAGTTGGGATGACAAGGTTAGTGATTTTTTAAATGTTAGGCGACCTCCGATGAGAGTTGCCAAACAAAAGAAGGCCGCCCCAACTACATCAACAAAGCCCAATCGTTCAAAAAAGAAATCATGAATTTTGAATA
The DNA here is from genome assembly GCF_000393655.2 of Nicotiana sylvestris. NCBI lineage: Eukaryota > Viridiplantae > Streptophyta > Magnoliopsida > Solanales > Solanaceae > Nicotiana > Nicotiana sylvestris. Next base: position 111,970,764 of record NC_091064.1, read on the forward strand.
CATCTTGAAGTATTGGGATTGTGATGAAAAAGAGTTACAAATTGAAGAAATTACAAGTTCGGACAAGAATGGACAACATTTTAATTCCTTCATCATTTTATTCTACCATTATGTTAGTATACTCATTTGTAATATCATCACATAGTATGTTATAAACTCTTTGATGATCATTAAATATTTGGTTCTTTCCAGTTCTTTCTTTTTACATGCTTGTTAGTAAGCGAGGCTTTTTATTTGCCTCAATAGGATTAGTAAGGTAAGATTTAGCCCGGTTTGTGTTGCCTTGGTCCTATGCCTTTGGAAAATATCCACACGGTTATGAGATTAAAAAAAAATAGACTATGTTATGATAATTTGTATCAAATTACACTATAATCCTTAGCCCCACGGTGGGTGCCAAACTGATTACCCTAAAAAATGGATAACAACTAAATTTATAAGTGGTTTTAAGGATATACGGATTAATTCAATATAAATGATAAATTGATTTAGATTAAATAGATAAAGGACGTAATAAATTGTCAAATCAATCAAGTGAAGTGATCCCGGACTCAGTAACAACTTTAATGAAATGTCTGCCTTCGATCCGGTTCTCACGCTAATGAAGAACTGATGAACAAAAGTAAGAATTTTGAATAACAGATAAAATAAGAGTATATTGTCTTGATATGTGTTACAAAATCCCTAATGAATAATCAGAACACCTTTATATAGTAGGGGAGTTTTACCCTAAGTACAATTTCATAAAAAGTAATAATCATCCGTTTTACTAATCACCGATTTTTTATTGATACGTGTCGAGATTCGCGTCATGACATCTGGCTGGTCACGGATATCACGGCCTTTTGTTGGTCGTGCTCGATTATCTGGTAATGCTCTTCGAGGTTTTTGGCATTCGAACCAAACCTGGGGGTCGTGGCCCCAATACTTCCGATGGCAGGCATTTTTCCCGGACCCCGGCTCGAGGGGCTCCTTGCCTCGATTCCGGTTTCTTACAGTCACGTCTCTTGTTCCGTTTACTTCATCGAAAACCGAGGCATTCCACAGACTCGGTTTCACCTGTATACAGAAAGGAGGAGAAATAAGTCATGTATTGCTCACATCGATAGAATATGAGATTACTCAGACATATATATAGTTCAGTAAGATCTCTTGATAAAAGATTGCCTCGGCCATTACATTCTCAAGGGGTTAGTTTAGAAATTCCAATATCCATATGATGATATGATTCTATCTATATTGTTTGCTCCATAAACTACAAGGGACTAATCTCTTGAAGTATAACAATAACAATTATAAGAATAGCACAAGAAAACCTAGTTTACAAAGCAAAGCTAGATATCGGCATCTCAAATATTCCCACTGCCATTCACTGCGAACAACCCTCACCATTAACCACCTCTAACATTAGTCATCATTGGTTAAAGATCACTACTATGATTATCCATCTTCATCACCAGCCATCTCTATTACTTACCAATTTCAAACATCAGCAACAACCACATCCACCATGACTAACAACCTTCCCCACAGACCACTTTCAGCCTCCATTGTCAACCACAAAATCAATTACCTTCACTGCGTACACAACTATCACTTCTAGCCACCGTCCAACACTCACCAATCACAGGTGTACAACCACCTCCTGTAGCCATCTTCACCTATCACAACCATAAACAACCACGTATTGAACACCCACCATCGGCAAACATCTCCACCTACCACAACCACCATCACTCACACCACCTTACAATTGTCGATAGGACCACTATCACCAGTTGCCGGATTACTAGCATTTAGAGCGTGCTTAATCTAACAAATGTTTTGACAATACCATATAAATTAGTAGGTCTCTAATACATTTCTCATACTCCCTCCGTTTCAATATATGTGAACCCATTTGACTGGGCACACAATTTAAGAAAAGAGAGAAGACTTTTGAACTTGTGGTGTAAAATGAGGCACATATATTTTATGTGGTTATAAATCATTGCATAAAGATAAATTGTTTTCAAATAAAAAAATGGGTCATTCTTTTTGGCACGGACCAAAAAGGAAATAGGTTCACATAAATTGAAATGGAGGGAGTATTATATTTAATATTTATTAGTCTTCACTTCTATATTGTATTAGTATTTAGATAAAATTAGATTACGCATATTCATATATCAAGAAAACAAACAGCCTTGAATTATTCAGTGTTCAAATATAAGAATATCATTATAATAAAAATAATAATATAAGTATTTGGATTCAAACGTTTTAATCTTGAAGAAAAACGAGGGGGCGTACTTTAGCATATAAATTTATCTTAGTTGACTTAGCCAATGAGTACCGTCGATATCGATCTGATGAAACTGAGCTAGCTATTTTGGAGCACAAGCGGCAGGAGTTAAGGAATCTCCCCCAGCCTGTGAGGTAGCTGGTGCAACTAGGATCGAAATCGCCTGAGCCTAGATCGTGCACACGGTCAAAATCTGAGTCAATGCCTCTTGAAGACCAGGAAAAACAATAAGTATTGCCGGTGTCTGAGCTGGTCCCACCGGCCCAACAATATTCGGAACCTGCTCCTCAACTGGAGCAACTGGTAGCTCCACAGGTGCTGCCCTAGCTGTAGTGCGAGCCCTACCTTGGCCTCTACGCCCTGGTCTCTCGCGTCTTTAATGGTGGTACTGGTGGCCGTCCGCCTGATCTTGTTGCACGTGTCCTCACCATCTATGAGAGAATAGAAGAGTCAAGGTTCAAACTTCAGAAATAACAAATCTGCACGATAAAAATGCAAGAAAGTGAAGTTTTCCTAACAGTTCGGTAGTCTCTTGAAGATAAATACAGACGTCTCTGTACCGATCCGCAAGACTCTACTAAACTTGCTCATGACTCGTGAGACCTAAGCAACCTAGTCCTCTGATACCAACTTGTTACAATCCAACTCCCACTGGAGCCATGACTGTGCCTAACACTATTTGCTAGGCAAGTCAACATTCACATAATAACAACGAATTTGAATAAACATGGTTTAATATACTCAACAACGAAAATATCGTGAAATAACTGTTGAAACAACAACTATACTGCTATAACCATCCCAATAGTCTGGTTTCAACGAGTACATAAGCACTACTGAGTATCAAAATATAAGACCAAATCCTCAGTACAACTGTCTTCATGGTAGAACAACAATAATAGAAATAATGAAAGAGAACTTCAAGATCTGCAAATGGCATAACAACCACCTCGTAGTCTCCAAAAATGCCAGTATCAACACAACTCTATCAATCATCATGCCCAGAAGTACATGGATTTGCATACGAAGTGCAGAGTATTGTATGAATACAACTATCCCATGAACTCAATAAGTAACAAACCCAACCTTGGGCTAAAAGCAGCGATGAGCTCAGAAGAAACGGTTAGAGACCAAAATCAATAACCAATAATAGCTTAGGATATAAAGGAAATAGTATGAATAATTAACTCAATGATATCATATTCAGCTCGTTCACATTTCATAAATTTAGACATGCTTTCTAAGTATAACATTTAAAGTCCAACACGGATAAAAACATCTCATTTACCATCTAGCAAGAGGAAAATACATCTCCATGCCTACATGTCAGGTATACGTGACAACTCAATATTATCACAGTGAAGCCATCAAGAATAACAACACTTAGCACGCTCATGGTGCAGGTTACAAGGCCCTCAACATCACACAAATCAACACTTAGAATTGTATGGTTGCATGGCATAAATGCCTCTCACCAAAGCACGTATATACAACTCTGTGCCTGCGCCCACTGTTGGCATGTCAGACTCCGGACAGACGGATCCTGCCCAAAAACAAATTATAATCACGTAGCCCAATAGTTGGGCTTGGTGCACATGCAGCCCCAAATTAGTAACACTTAGGCCAATATGAGCTTGGCGTACGTGTCACCTCAAAATCAATACCAAATCAGCTCTATGGCCCAAGCTCAGTTGTCTCATTTAACCACATCTCACAGTACTCAATTCAACAGTGTTACACATGTGAGGCATCAACAACATGTGAGGTATCAAATAATAAAGTACTGAGATAGAGATATCATATACGAATATAGTATCATGACTGAGACTATATCATGACTGAGACTATATGCACAATTAAGGCGAATATCTCAAAAACAGCAAGAATAGCCCTAGTGTCTCAAACAGTTAGCACATAGCCTAGACATGATTTTATCATGAATTGGAACTCAAGAAATCATACAGGTTTAGGAAACATGGGCATAATGAGACATAATAGTGAAACAAATCCCATAATAGTATAAAAGCCACCTTAAATCATGAATACTTTGATGACACACACACGCCGACACCTAGCGCATGCGTCACCCTAATACATCTCATATAACATGATTCACAGGGACATTTTTCCTCAAATCCAAGTTAGATATGTTACTTACCTCAAAACGCACAAAATCAATACTCCAAAAAGCCCTAGCCACGCGAATCGGCCTCCGAGCGGCTCGAATTTATCCAAAGCAACTTAATATCATCAATAGAAGTCATTGGAAAAAATTCCAAATAATAAAGCTAAGGTCTTGAATCAAAGCTTTATTATTATATCGCAATCACGTGACAAAGCTCACAAATTCCAAACACTCACTCAATTACGGGTCAAACCATAACAATTTCATCCAATTTCGACTTCAAATCGATCTTACAATCATTAAATTTCATTTAGAATTTTTTTTTACTAAAATCCCCAATATCTTCACTAAATTTTACCAATTAAATGCTTAAAACATGGATGAAATCGTGGAAATATAAATAAATTAGAGTCAAAAATACTTACCCTAATCCAAATCGTAAAAATCCCCTAAAAAATCGCTCAAAATTGAGCTCTCTAACCCAAATTATGATATAATAACCCAACCTTCGAAATAGAGATGTTAAATAGTCTGCCCAGGTGTACTCATCGCGATCACGTGACCTATATCGCAATCGCAGAGCTGAATTTCAAATTGCCCCAGAAATGCAGAGATCCTTACGCGATCGTGAAAGCTAACAACCGAACTCCCCCTCCCCCAGCCGAACTCCCTACTACGCGAACGCGTACCCCATAGAGCAATCATGGTGACCATACCCAAACCTTCGCAAACACAAAGCACAACTCGTCTGCCATCACAAACATCCTACGCGATCGCAAAGGAGGAAACCGGACATCAGAATCAGCTATGAAAATGCATGGAGAAATGGTTTGAAACCCATCCTACATACACCTAAGGCCCTCGGGACCCTTTCCAATCAAATCAACAAATCCCAAAATACAACATAAATCTACTAGAGGCCTCAAATCACACAAAATAATATCAAACCATGAATCGTACCCCAATTCAAGACTAAGAAAACTAATGAACTTTCCAAATTCAAAACTTATGTCGAACATGTCTAAACACCTCGGAATGACCTCAAATTTTGCATGCAAGTCCTAATGATAGGATATAATTGCTTATTTTAGTCGCTTATTATACTCTAATTTACTGCACTTTAATTGAGTTTGAGCTTTAATCGCTAGTATTTTGCACTAATTATGTATTTTATGCCTTGAAGGAGTGATTCCAAGCTATGTAGATGTTATGGAATGAATTCAAGTGATTTGGAGCTTTGAAGTCTGAGTAAAAGCCCAAGGAATCAAGCCGGGATCGTGTTCGGGGATCGATGAATAATAGTTAAGAACGAAACGAAGAATCGAGCGGGCATACGGTGCATTGTCTCGTAAAATGCACATAACGTTTCACTCAGAACTTTGTTTGGGCTCCACAATATATCGTTGGAAAGTTATTTGAAAGGGCTACAACTTTATGTTTTGCATTTTCTCAAATTCCCACTACCGCATTGCGTGGTGCGGCGCACAGTGCGCCTGTGGAAATTTTCTGCAGCCTATCAAAATCAGCAATCTAAGCTTTTCCACTGCCGCCCCGCTGGCGCGTCGCCCCATGCGGCGCGGTAGTACAAATTTTACAGAGTGAGTATCCTATTTCGCGCGAGAGAAGGTATTTTCATCTGGGACCGAACCTACTTGGTATAAATACATGTAAAAACGCTCTTTTGAGGAGGAGGACATACTTTTGACATAATTTAGATCTAAGGAGGCAGGAACACACTAGGAGAAAGGCGGAGAATTCTTCTACGAGTTTTTCACTTCCTTCATCCTATTTTCATTATTGGTTATGAATTCAAGTATTTTATACTATTATGAATAGCTAATTTGTTATCTTGGGTTTTGATGGAATCTGTTGAAGGATGATTTTCTCGTTATGTTAATATAGATTTGTCGTAGTATTAACTCTATTTGTTCAACTATATGATTATTGTTGTTGATTGAAGGGCCCTCAATTAGCTGTTCCTATTTAGTGTGCATTACTCGGGAGAGAGTGTATATTTAGGTAGTTGTTGAACATCATCACTCCTAACGTATATGAGAGATCAATATGGAGGGTTTAAAGGTGGGATTAGGGATAACGAAACCTTGGGTGCGATCTAAGTGAGCTGCAATTAAAGCTAGCTAGCGTAATTCGGGAGAATATGTCTAGTATATTGTTGTAATTACTCGGGAGAGAGTTACGACACTCATAGTGCTCATGATCGATAGAGAAGCCTTAGGCAAATTTATAGAAAGCGTAGCAGGAAAGATTCCGACAATTAGGAAAATCATAACTCTAGATCTCCTTAATCTTCTCTCCAACCCGTAGTATCTTTAGTTGTTAATCTACTAATTTAATTATTTAGTTAATTAGATATAAGAATCTTAATATTTATAACTTAGGAATTGTTCGAGCTTGTCTTCTTTGCAATGTTGAACAATTGTAGCTAAGCCTTAGTTCTCTGTGGGATTCGACTCCGGACTTGTAAACCGGATTATATTTGCAACGACCGCTTAGTCCTTTTATAAGGTATAGTTGGGTGTGATCAAGTCCCAAATAGCACAACGGACCTATTCCAACTCCCTAAACTAAAATCCGAATCTGATATTAACAAAGTCAACTCCCAATCAAACCTCATAACCTTCCAAACCTTCAACTTCCAACTTTCGCCGAAAAGTACCAAACCAACCTACAGATCTCCAAATCCAAATCCACACATACGCCTAAGCCCAAAATTATCATATGAAGTGGAACTATCAAAACTCCATTCAGGAATCGCCTACACAAAAGTCAAACTCCGGTCAATTCTTTCCACTTAAGTTTCCAATCTTGGGACTAAGTGTCCCAATTCACTCGGAAACCTCCTTGAAACCAAACCAACCACTACGACAAATCACATAACTACAATTACACATAAGTAAGGCATCAAATAAGGAAAAACGAGGCTAAAATACTCCCAAAAAAAAAAAAAACGGCCGGATTTTACGTGTTTCCTTTCGCAGGTAAGTTTGTTTGTTCTCTGCTTTACTCTTGTACAATAGAAATTGGCATACCAGACTTGAAAACTTTATTGTGTGTCTTGTATAGCTGAATGAGGTGCACGTTATAGAATGTGGATGTTAAAATTAAAGTATATGATTAAGTAACGAGTGCTTTGTGTCAAGATTACAAAGAAGTCAAAGTCATAAGGAATACACATGATTGGAGTTGGATGATATATACAATTAACGTAAAGATGAGGCAGATCGAAGATTAATATTGAATTTTGAAAATTGAATGATCAGATTCACTAATAAATTTACAATCCATTAGAAAGTTCTCGAACAGAATACCAACAACATTTCCTTTGTTACTAATATTATAAATTGATTACCAGTGATTTCCAAAATGATAAATCAATTTACCAACAAATATTCATCTATTCATAAATTTAACAGTAGAATAGAGTCGATTCTTTTAAGGGTTGGAAAGGATAACCCCCGGGAAAAGGAACCCCTTGAGCAATATTTTCCGATGAGACTTAGAATTTATTTACAAAAATCTTTTTTTTTTTCACAAAGGTTTTCCTGATACAAACTCGTCAGTATTGATAATAGACCTATATATGCTGTTGGTTCTTGTTAGCTAGAACTTTGGATAACTATTGTGAGCACGTGATTTTTGTCTTACGCGACAATCGCTCCAAAAAGAAATAAAAAATAATAACAAATGGTCCTGCTGTACAATTTTCGGATTTTTACGTGGCATTTTGTTAATTATTTATGATTTTTGCCCATTTTATTTCATTAAAACAAAATACAAAATGTATGTGTCATGCGTAATTTGAACCGTAATCCGGTTGTTAAATAGAAAATCATAAATATGCATCTTTGTCCGTGATTTTTTTTGTTTTGTTTGATTTTACCTACTTCAAATATTTTAATATGTGTGTGCAAATAATTGTATTAAGTGTCTATTTAATTTTAATTTGATTTACTTGGTTTTTGTTTTAAAAAAAAAAATATATATATATATAAAAAAAAAATAATAATAATAATAAGAGATAAGTGCAGAATTGGTTTGAAAATCAGTTTGGGCTGATTTTCATTTTAATTCAAAGCCCAAACAACCCAGCCCAAAACCTGTGCTTGCCCCGGTCCGGACCAGCCTACTTCAAGGACGTCCAAATGACGTCGTAGTGATTGAGTCTGATCTGAGCCGTTGATCTCTGAAAGATCAACGGCCAAGATCTCACACCCCGTACCCACTAACAGACCCGACCCGTCTCACCCGGACCGACCCCAACCCTTTACACTGGAAACGACACCGTTTCCCGTTAGTTGAAGGATCCTGGCCCTTCATCGTGTCTCATCCAACGGCCAGGATCCATCTATCCACTAACTATATAAACCTACAACCATTATCCCACGCCCCATCCAAAGACCCCCCCCCCCTTACCTTTCATCGTCACCATAGAACCCCGAAACCCTAGCCGCCCCTGTATACTTTCACCATGAAAGCCGGCGGCATGGACGCCGGTGACCCCATCCTTAACACCATAGAATCCCCTTGCCACCCTGAACATGGATCTGTTAACCACTTAGCTCGAATCCCCTCCCACCTTCTCGAATCTTCATTTGAAGATTCGAGTCGGAACCTAACTTACACCGATTAACCCCAGTTTCATACCAGATAGTCCCCGGACCCCCCTCGTGACCAAACCATGCTTGGTTTGGTCCGAATCTGACCGGGGAAACACAAATCCCAGATCTGATGTTTTGAACCCTAGGGTCCTCGTGTCTGTTCCTTGCCTGTTCCGTGCCTGTTCCGTGCCTGTCCTCATGCCTGTTCCGTGCCTGTTTTAAACCAAGAGATTAGGGTTAACCTCGTGTCTGTTCCGTACCTGTTTAAACCAAGAGATTAGGTTTAAACCTCGTGCCTGTTCCGTATCTGTTTAAGCCACAGAGATTAAGGTCTAATGGACCTTAATCGAAGTGTTTCTCATCTGAGAAACACTTCGATTAAAGTCCGTTCAGCCTTAAGAAAGGCCTGTTCGAATCCAAGTTAAGGCTCTTTGATTTTTCGGGATTTAAGGTGAGTTTTGTTTTCCTTTTTTCTTTATTTTTAGTCCATGTGTTGTTTAAAGGGCTATTCATGTTTTGTGAAATTTGTGTTTTGAATTTTACCAACTGTGTCCTGTCCACCTTGCCTGAACCTCTGTGTTTGATTGAGTCCTTCTTCTACTTGTTACTGATAATGTGCATATGTGTATGTGCTGTGCGAGCAATTGAACTTCAAATTTTGACTGATCAACTGATTCCTCGAGTACAATTTTGCATTAGACAGTACAATTCGAATCATGTGTTCGATACTGTTAAATGTCTGATCATGGTTTCGATAATACATGTTATGATTAGTATAGTCGAGTCGACATGTGTCGTCAATTAGTTTCAGTTGCCTGGACAATAACAAATCGACTTGCTTCTGCTAAGCATTTGCCTGAATCAATTAGGAACTGAGTTTGGTTACTTATAGTTGTTAGTTCAAATCAGAAATGTAAAAGGAAGGTTTTGTTTAGTTATAGTTCTGAATTGGAGGGCATATGCACTTGTGCACCACATGTGCATTGTGCACAACCTGTGTTCTGCATAAGGGCTTTTTGAATTAAATAGTTTGACAGCATATGCTGTCAGACTACATTCTGCTGCCCATATTCTGCTTTAGTTTCAGAAATAATAAGCATTACTCAAAAGGTAAGCCTGCCAAGGGAATATCATGGGGTTGTGTGCTTATTTAAATAGTGAGTGGAAACTGAAAAGGGGTAGCACATGGGAGGGTGTTCTGATTGTCTAAACAGGCTGTTAAAGGGGTGATTTGAGGCTTATAAAAGGGAAGGACTTCCATCAGTTAAGGGGGACCTGAAGATATACACATATAGACATAGACACACACATATTAACACACACAAACATCAGATAGATCCGAGAAGAGAGAGCAAAATACATACACATACACACATAGACAGGCACACAGCCCTTAAGATAGACATAGATACACACACACAGACAGAGACAAAGAGAATACACACAGAAAACTTAGTTTGGAGTTTGAGAGTTGAAGTTCTGAAAAGCAGAAAACTGGAAAAGAACTCTGTTTGATAGCACAGACAGACAGAACTAGAAATTGCATTCTTCTTGCTGTCTTGATTTCAATGGTCTTGACCTGTTTATCCGATACTGATTTCTTCTAAATCCAACTGAGTCTGCTGGTTGTTTGTTTGGTTTACTCTGGGACTTGGTCTAGCTGGGATTTTGATTCTACTCCAATTATTTTGCTTGTTGTTGCTGCTGCTATTCTGTTTCTTGCTGCTGCTGATTTCCCTATCTTCTTCCTCTTCTCCTTTGCATTTTCAGTATTTCCAGGTACACATCTCGAGTCTCACATTGGTGTAGCTGATTGTAACATTGAAAAGCATGAATCGAAAGATCTGAAGAATTTTTAATCATCTGTTGCCTTATTTATAGCTTTGCGAATATTGTTAAAATTGTATAAATCCTTTAACTTGTAGCCTAATAGAGAATACATTAGTAAGTTTGTACTTAATTAATGTTTATTTGAAACTGTGGTGTTTGATTCGTTTAGTAGCATACAGGATGTAAATATAACTCATGGAATGTGAAACTATTTAGTGCGATTGTTAAAATTAAATTCACTCTTTCAGCATGCTTTGAATAAGTAGGGGCAAATGGCTGTTAAATCTAGCCAAATATAATACAGTTTTTGAATCACCTAGTTTCGATTTCTTTAGGTAGTTTATAGGACTAGTTTTAAATATCATCGGTAGTATTCTTTAATAAGGAATTCTATTAACCCTGTTTAAGCAAGTTAATCTAAATTCGACTTAAAGATGTTTGTTCGGATTAAGTGTTGTATTTCGTTAGCATAAACGGATTTCTTTGTCAAATTAAAGCATTTTTCCATTGAAGTATAATGTTTTCCAAACTTTGTAAATAATTAACCATAAGAATCCGGATTAGGCCAAAGCATATAATTAAATTAGCATGTACCTTTTTCTTCTTGTTTTAGAGACAAACGCATTAGAAATGTAGACACTTTAGGATATCCTTTTCTAAAATAGAGACGAGCCTCGCCAAATAAAACGCAAAATTGCGGGGCCCTCAATAAATAACCATAATAATTTTTTTAGAATTCGGGATAGGCCGTTTAGTGAATTTCATGGCCTTCTACAATAACGCGCTAGACTCTTTAGGCGCGGCTTAATAATTTAACCTTCTTAAACTCGGGTGCACATTGATGTGACCCGAATCCAAATCTCAACGGAGTCGAAATGTGTTAACAACTACGGGTGCATTGATTGTGACGCGGTTCGAGATGCATTTTCACGACGTTGCAATTCTATGTAAATAAATGATAATAATAAAAGCGGTTTAAACTTAATAAAAACACATAAGTCAAAACATGTATTTAAATCAGATATTTAGCCATTATAACAATTTAAGCGACCGTGCTAAAACCACGGGATTCGAGGGTGCCTAACACCTTCCCTCGGGTCAACAGAATTCCTTACTTAGAATTTCTGGTTCGCAGACTTCATGTGGAAAAGTCGAAAATTTCCTCGATTTGGGATTCAAGATAAACCGGTGACTTGGGACACCAAAAACCAAACCTTTCCCAAGTGGCGACTCTGAATTAAATAAATAATCCCATTTCGAATATTGTCACTTAAATTGGAAAAACTCCCTCGCGCATTTAACCCTTCGGGGCGGGGCGCTCAAAAAGGAGGTGTGACAACTATAATGAACTTTCTTAAGTTGTTACGGTGTAGTTAAACTGCCTCTTGCTATATATATATATATATATATATATATCGGCGAATATATATGCCAAGTTATGTAGTACACAATTTTTAAGAATTATGTCAATATATGAAAGTATAAAATATAAGTTCGACGAATGACCAATGTGGATTGTCGTATCGTCACTTGTTTGTCGAGGTCAAGATGATGGAATATTATGGCTAGTTTATTATTTACTTATTTTAGTTTTATGAGATATAAAAATATATTCCTAATGTATGTTGTTTTCATCCATTTAGATTACGTTGTTATGATCATGATTCTTGCTGTGGACAATAATGTCTCGTAAGAGTAATGTAAAGTTAGCTACATGAAAACATGATATGATAGAGACTATCCAATATTGGGATCCGTTTGACATCTGTTTTATTTATCGACGTTGAAAACAAAAGAGGCACATGAAAATAGTTTCTGACGAAATTGATAGTATATCCTTCATTTTCACAGGGGAAAAATACATAATTCTTGGATAAATACATATTTGGTAGCAGATTCACTGTTATAATTGCTACATGTAAACATTGTTATTATATCCTCTAACGATCACCCATGTACTATTGTATAAGCTTTTTCAGAGGTCCAAAATTTTTGTCTTTTTCTCGCAGATTTGGTTTGCGAACCTAAAATGTAGTAATTGTTTCTGTGTTAAAATAGTGATTAAAGAAGGACCAATACCCTTTTGAAATTCTTTTTACAAATAATTAAGTGTCACAAATTTAGAACTATTGTTTTCAAAATACAAATTTTTAGGAGTTTTAATTAATATGTGTTTTTTGTAATTTGAGAATGAATATGCAGGTCTTTTGCAATAAATATGATTCGATAGTGTTTATAGACTATTTCGTTCATCTTTTGTCGCCCACTTCTTTAACGTAATTTGACAAAATTAGACGTTCTGAATTTCATTCTCCCTTTAAGGTTTAATTTCTTTAACATTCAGTTCATTTGGTGAAACAAAAGTAAATTATTCCTTCATAAATCGTACTAATTTATTAGTTCATAATACCAACCATAAGAACCACATTAAATAATTACATAAAATAGTACTTATTTAATGATATTATCATAAAATAAGTATAAATTTTATCGTTTCTCTCACAAAGAGTTATATCTTTTCAATAAAATAATTAATCTTTCACGTCATTTTCTCGTCTTTTCGTGAATTTTTATGAATCAGATATTGCCAAAGTTTGGACTAAATTTGATACTGCAGTAGACTCTTTCACTGGGTGGTCTTGCAAGTGCACATTGTTATACATATACAGAATCTTAGTAAGTTGATGAAAACTAATTTGTATGTTATCATATCCTATATAAACCTTGGTTAAGCATTTGAGAGAGTTCATGGCTGAAAAATTAGGTCTCATATCTCGAAACATGCCAATATGTAATAATGCTATTAATATTTCAAAATAACAAGCCATCTGAATGAATACTGTTTACCTCGAAAAATGTGAGTAACAATTAAAGATGATTTGTGGTTTTAAAGATATGTGATTTATTCAAATACTAGTAAATATACAAGTAATATTAGGTTTAAATAAGAAGAATTGATGAACCAAATCAGTATTGTTAGAGCGACGGGGACCTCGAGCTCGATTATCTCGGGGGCCTCGAGGTCAGTTTAGAGCAAATAAAGTAAGAACAATAAAGTTAAAACAATAAAGCTAAAGAACAATTGTGGAGCACGAGAAAAGCAAAGTAGAATGTTCTATTGCAGTGAATAATGTGTGCTTTACAAATGATTGGGGTCCCCTTTATATAGGAGGAGAAAACCCAAATATAGTACATTCCTAATTGTGGTAAAGAATTCTATTGGTACATGTGTATAACAACCTAGTACTTACATGTTCCGACTCGTACAAATCTTATACTTTAATTTATGTCTTGATCCACGTGTTCTTGAGAAATTCCCGCTATTCCTTGAGTGTCATCGAAATTGTACTGCCCTCGATGTAGGTCATGTCGAGTCTCTGATTTGCTCCCTCAAGGCATGCATTTTCCAGTCAGCTCTAATCTTTGCTTCGTGCTGTCCGAATTCGAACCCTGGGGTTCCGTTAAGTCCTCGAAATCGAGCTCTCCTATTTCGACCATATATAGATAGTCCCCGCATTTTTAGAATGCAATGATATGAAACGTTTTGAATTCCCGAAGTCCTTTATGATGTAATCACTTTATGACGTAAGAATTGAGATGACCGAAGCATCTCGTCGGTTCTCTTCCCCAAAAAGCAATAAATGCACGTCAGAATCGCTCGGCCATCAATACTAATGAACCGTCGCTGCCTTCGTCTACATATACTTGTCTCCTCCTCTCATTAAGGACTTTTTCACCTTGCAACACCTATTCTCTTCTATATGTTTCCTTTTCACCTCCAGTTCCTCCGTCGCATCGGCTCAAAACCTCACCGGTTCATTCATTTATTCCTTCTTTTTCTAAAGCACTGATGGTAAAAACTTCCAAGTCCGTTCCTCAGAAAGAAGGGAACTCTACTTCTACTTCCCATCCAGCCGGTGGTAAACCACTGGCGCTCCACGAGATCGTACCAAGCAAATTTTCCTTAAAGAAGGACTTTATAATAGAGAACCCTCCCGACGTCGCCGGCCGTCGAGAGCATACATCGAGGTACATAAGGTCAATCGAAGAAAATTACCTTGATGCTGTGAGGACGGAGTGTAAATGGGGAGAGAAGGTCGTTCTGCAAATACCTTCCCGAGGAGAGGACATCACAACTTACGTAGAGGGGTTCCTAAGTGTATACACATACCCCTTTATGTTGGGTCCCCTCGACCCGCTCGTGCTTGAATTCTGCCAAAGATATCAAGTAACCCTGGACCAGATTCATCCTTCCTTTTTGCGGATCGTAATAATGATGAGGTTCTTCAGCGAAAAGGCCGGGCTCGAGTTCACTCCTAGCCACCTCATCTGATTATATCGACCTCAACATTTTCGAGGTTTAATCAAACTCCAATACTGATCAACCAAGACCTTCTTCGCCAGTAATGACGAAGGCAAGGATCGAGGTTGGATGAGCTAGTTTATCCGGGCGAGGACCGTCGATATTATTCCCAAGGAGTTCCTGTCATTCCCCGAGGAATTGAACTTCGAACGTGAGTGGAATTCTTCATTTTTCTTTTCCATAAATTTTGCTAAACTTCGCATAATTACTCCTTTCTCTCTCCACAGCGGTTCCGTTGATGCCTAATGCGATTCTAGACCTGGGGGAATGGGTAATCGGGTTTTGGTTCGAACCTCGGGGTTTGACCATGTGCGCCCGGGAGTGATTTTTGACTTTTTGGGTAAAACTTTGGAAAACTGATTTTTTATGCATTGGGGTTGATTCATTTAGCGTTTATTGATGTAATTAAGTAACTTGTGGCTAGATTCGAGCAAATTGGTGGTGGAATCAAGGGCTAAAGCTATAATTGAAACGTGAATTGTGTTCGTGGCATCGAGGTAAGTGTTTGGTCTAACCTTAGCTTGAGGGATTAGGAGTTGTGTCTATTTGCTACGTGTTAATTGTGGAATACGACGTATAGGCATGGTGACGAGTATCTATACGTCGATGTCAAGCATGCCCGTGAGTCTTGTGTTGTAAATTGTTATGACTCTGTTAGGGTTCATTATGCCTCCCATGTTATTTTGATATTATTGTTTCCTTGTCGGGATATTGTTGAGATATTATTGTTCCCTTGCCGGGATATTGTTGAGATATCGTTGTTCCCTTGTCGAGATGTTTGTTTGATATTATTGCTCCCTTGCCGGGACTCTTTGTGATTATTTTGGGCTTGTAACTGGGAGCGGGTGGTACGCCTACCATAAGATATAATGAAATGGGAGGGGGTAGTACGCCTACCACAAGATATAATGAAATGGGAGTGGGTGGTACGCCTACCACAAGATATGATGAAATGGGAGCGGGTGGTACGCCTACCACAAGATATAGTTAAATGGGAGTGGGTGGTACGCCTACCACAAGATAAGTATAATGGGAGCAGGTGGCACGCCTGCCATGAGATAAATTAAATGGGAGTGGGTGGCACGCCTGCCACAAGATATGAGAAATGGGATCGGGTTGCACACCTACAACAAGATGTGAACTGAAAGTGAAATCTGCCTTTGTTTTCCTTAACCTAGTCAGTATTTGGATTTTGGTTCCCTATAATTCTCTTGATATTCTATTTTTACCTGTTATTCATCGAAGCATGTTTCCCCTTCCCATCTTTATTTGTTTATTCTGCTTTACTTTCCGTTGTATATTATATAACTGCACAAGTTTATTTGGTAGTCTGGTCCTAGCCTCGTCACTACTTCGCCGAGGTTAGGCTAGACACTTACCAGCACATGGGGTCGGTTGTGCTGATGCTACACTCTGCACTATGTGCAGATCTTGGAGCAGCTCTTAGACCGTAGCTTTGAGGCTTCTTTCAGTCCTCCCGGAGATCCAATGTAGACCTGCAGGCGTCCGCAGGCCCTGGCGTCTCCCTCTATCCCTATATTCTGTTTCATTTTCTTTATATTCCAAAGCAGTGTATTGTTGTTCTCTTCTAACCCTATATGTAGTTAATCCTAGACCGTCTGTGACACTGTGACACCAGGTTTTGGGTAATTAAGATTTAAACAGTTGTAATAGATACAAAGTTCAGTTATTTCATTGTGTTCTTCCGGTTAATGTTAAATTTCCGTTGTTATTACGTTATCGCTTTACATTTGCTAAAAGGAAATAATTTGATAATGAAGTAAGTAGTTAAAAGATTGGCTTGCCTAGCTCTTATTAGTAGGTGCCATTACGACTCCCAAGGGTGGGAAATTTGGGTCGTGACAAGTTGGTATCAGAGCTCTAGGTTACAAGGGTCTCACAGTTCACAGACAAGCTTAGTAGAGTTTGATTGATCGGTACGGAGACGTCTGTATTTATCCCTTAGAGGTTACAGAGCTAGGAAAAACTTCACATTTATTCTTTCCTATCGTGCGGTTTGGTTTCTCAACGCTTTCGCAGATGGCGAGAACACGCACTTCCTCATCCTCTGACCAGCAGCCCGAGCCCCCAGTAGTAGCTCCTACGAGGGGCAGAGGGCGAGGCCGAGGCCGTGCTAGAGGCCGAGGTAGGGGCAGAACTCAGCCCCGAGCAGCAGCACCAGCAGCGGAACCTCAAGTTGACTTTGATGATGAGGTTCCGGCCCCAGTAGTTCCGGTGGGCCCAGCTCAGGTCCTAGAGGGGTTTATTGCTTCCCCAGTTCTTTAGGATGCTTTGGTCCGTCTAGTGGGCCTTATGGATAGTGTCGCCCGAGTAGGCTTGCTTCCTGTAGCACCAACTGTCTCTCAAGCTGGAGGAGGAGCCCAGACTCCTAGTACTCTCACTACGGAGCAGGTAGCTCCCTAGTTTCAGACTCCAGCGGTTTAGCCAGTTGGAGTAGTTTAGTCGAGTGTGCTAACTCAGACCGGTGATAGAGCAGCTATGTCTGCCGATGCCTACTGAAGATCCCCAGGATTATCTAGACAGCTGCTATGAAGTTCTTAGGAACATGGGGATAGTTGAGACCAATAGGGTCAATTTTGCTACTTTTCGCTTGTCTAGATCCGCCAAGATTTGGTGGAGGGATTTTTGTTTGGCTAAAGCAGTCGGATCGCCAACTTTGACTTGGGAGCAGTTCACACAGCTATTTCTGGAAAAGTTTCTCCCCATCACTCAAAGAGAGGCCTATCAGAGGCAGTTTGAGCGTCTTCAGCAAGGTTCCATGATTGTTACCTAGTTTGAGACCAGATTCATCGACTTGGCTCGTCATGATCTTGTCATACTCCGCAGCGAGAGAGAGAGGGTAAGGAGGTTTATTGATGGACTTATTTAGCCGATTCATCTTCAGATGGCTAGGGAGACTGGGAGTGATATTACTTTCCAGGAGGCGGCCAATATGGCTAGAAGAGTGGAGATGGTTCTGCCGCAGGGAGGTGGTCATGGGTCAGACAAGAGGCCCTGTCATTCAGGAAGATTCAGTAGTACCTCGTCTGGAGGTAGGGATTCATATGATAGAGGCTATCCTCCTAGTCCTTTTCAGTCAGCACTTCAGGTTTCTCACGGTGCTTCAGGTGGTTGTGGTTCTCAGATGCAGTATTCTAATCAGCAGCCCTACAGTGCACCACCAGCTCCTATCAGTGTACCGCCACTTAAGAGCTTCCAGGGTCATCATCCCCAGTAGTCGAGGGCTTGTTTTACTTGTGGTGACACGAGGCACATTGCTAGGTATTGCCCTCGAGCACCGAGTAGCTCTCAGTATCAGGGTTCTCATGCCATGGTTCAGGCATCGAGTGTTCCACAGCCTGCCCAGCCAGCTAGAGGTAGGGGTAGAGGTGCTAGAGGTGGAGGTAGAGGTATTAGAGGTGGAGCTCATGCTGCTAGAGGTGGAGGCCAGCCAGTAGCAGGCCATCCCAGAGATGTAGCTCAGAGTGGTAGGGCCCAGCCCCGATGTTATGCTCTTACAGCCAGGCCCGAGGCTGAGGCTTCAGATGCAGTTATTATAGGTATGGTTCTGGTTTGTGATAGAGATGCTTCAGTGTTATTTGACCCAGGGTCTACGTACTCGTATGTGTCATCTTATTTTGCACTATATTTGGTTATGTTTAGTGATTGTTTGAGTGATCCTATTTATGTGTCTACACTGGTGGGTGATTCTATTGTAGTAGATCAAGTCCATCATTCATGTATAGTTGTGATTGGAGGTTTTGAGAATCGAGTAGATTTGCTTCTTTTGGACATGGTTGATTTTGATGTCATATTGGGGATGGACTAGTTATCACCTTACCACGCTATCTTGGACTGTCATGCCAAGACTGTGACCTTAGCTTTGCTGAGTTTGCCTCGTTTAGAGTAGAGAGGGACTCCTGGTCATTCTACCCGTAGCGTTATCTCTTATGTGAAGGCTCGGCGTATGGTCGAGAAGGGGTGTTTGGCCTATTTGGCATATGTTCGTGATTCTAGTGCTAAGGTTCCTTCTATTGATTCAGTTCCCGTTGTTCATGAGTTTCCTGAGGTATTCCCTTCAGACCTGTCGGGTATGCCACCCGATAGGGGTATTGACTTTTGCATTGATTTGGCTCCGGGCATTCAGCCCATTTCTATTCTGCCGTATCGTATGGCCCCGCCTGAGTTGAAAGAGTTAAAGGAGCAGTTGCAAGACTTTCTTGAGAAGGGTTTCATTAGACCTAGTATTTCGCCTTGGGGTGCGCCAGTGTTGTTTGTTAAGAAGAAGGATGGGTCGATGAGAATATGTATTTATTATCGGCAGTTGAATAAGGTTACAATCAAGAATAAGTATCCATTGCCGAGGATTGATGATTTGTTTGATCAGCTTCAGGGTGCCAAGGTATTTTCGAAGATTGACTTGAGATCTGGCTACCATCAGTTGAGGATTAGGGCATCCGATGTCCCTAAGACATCTTTCCGCACTCGATACGGGCATTATGAGTTCTTGGTGATGCCATTCAGGTTGACAAATACCCCCGCAGCTTTTATGGATTTTATGAAGCGAGTGTTCAGGCCTTACTTGGATTCGTTAGTGATAGTCTTCATTGATGATATTTTGATCTATTCCCGCAGTCGGGAGGAGCACGAGCAGCATCTTAGAGTGGTTCTTCAGACCTTGAGGGATAGTCAGTTATATATTAAGTTCTCGAAGTGTGAGTTCTGGTTGAGTTCAGTTGCATATCTGGGTCATGTTGTATCAGCAGAGGGTATTCAGATTTGATCCGAAGAAGATTGAGGCAGTCAAGAACTGGCCTAGACCAGCATCAGCTATAGAGATTTAGAGTTTCTTGGGATTGGCAGGCTACTATCGTCGGTTCGTGGAGGGGTTTTCATCTATCGCAACCCCTATGACCAGGTTGACCCAGAAGGGTGCCCAATTCAGATGGTCGGATGAGTGTGAAGCAAGCTTTTAGAAGCTCAAGAAAGCTCTAACTACGGCACCGGTGTTGGTTTTGCCCACAGGTTCAGGGCGTTATACGATTTATGGTGATGCATCTCGCATTGGACTTGGTACAATGTTGATGCAGGATGGCAAGGTCATTGCCTATGCTTCGCGGCAGTTGAAGATTCATGAGAAGAACTATCTGATTCATGATTTGGAGTTGGCAACCATTGAAGATTTGGAGGCCTTATCTATATGGCGTGGCATGTGAGGTGTTCACAGATCACAAGAGTCTTCAGTATTTGTTCAAGCAAAAGGAGTTGAATTTGAGGAAAAGGAGGTGGTTGGAGTTGTTGAAGTATAATGATATCACCATCTTATATCATCCGAAAAAGGCCAATGTGGTGGCCTATGCCTTGAGTAGAAAGTCAGCCAGTATGGGCAGTCTTGCTTATATTTCGGTTGGTGAGACGCCACTTGCTTTGGATGTTCAGGCGTTGGCCAATCAGTTCGTGAGGTTGGATGTTTTTGAGCCTAGTCGGGTGTTAGCTTGCACGGTCGCTCGTTCATCTTTATTGGAGCGTATCCGTGATCGGCAGTATGATGATCCCCATTTGTGTGTCCTTATAGACATGGTGCAGCACGGGGGTGCCAAGCAGGTTACCTTAGGTGATGATGGAGTTTTGAGATTGCAGGGGCGAGTTTGTGTGCCTAATGTGGATGGGCTTCTAGAGTTGATTTTAAAGGAGGCCCATAGTTCCCGGTACTCTATTCATCCGGGCGCCGCGAAGATGTATCAGGATTTGCGATAGCATTATTGGTGGCAGAGAATGAAGAAGGATATTGTTTCATATGTGGCTCGGTGTTTGAATTGTCAGCAGGTTAAATACGAGCATCAGAGGCCCGGTGGTTCATTTCATAGGATTGATCTTCCCAAGTGGAAGTGGGAGCAGATCACTATGGATTTCGTTGTTGGACTCCCACAGACTTGGAGGAAGTTCGACGCAGTGTGGGTTATTGTTGATAGGCTGACCAAGTCAACGCATTTCATTCATGTGGCAGTCTCCTATTCTTCCGAGAGGTTAGCTGAGATCTATATCCGGGAGATTGTTCGCCTTCATAGTGTGCTTGTGTCCATCATTTCGGACCGAAGTACGCAGTTTACCTCACACTTCTGGAGGGAAGTTCAGCGATAGTTGGGCACGCAGGTTGAGTTGAGCACAGCATTTCATCCTCAGACGGACGGGCAGTCCGAGTGGACCATTCAGATTTTGGAGGATATGCTCCGAGCTTGTGTCACTGACTTTGGAGGCTCATGGGATCAGTTTTTTCCTTTAGCAGAGTTTGCCTACAACAACAACTACCAGTCGAGTATTCAGATGGCTCCATATGAGGCTTTGTATGGTAGGGGGTGTCGGTCGCCGGTTGGAAGGTTTGAGTCGGGAGAGGCTTGGTTGTTGGGTACGGATCTGGTTCAAGAGGCCTTGGACAAGGTCAGGATTATTTAGGATAGGCTTCGTACAGCTCAGTCCAGGCAAAAGAGTTATGTCGACCGCAAGGTTCGTGATTTGGCATTCCTGGTCGGTGAGCGAGTATTGCTTCGAGTGTCGCCTATGAAGGGCGTGATGAGATTTGGGAAGAAGGGCAAGCTTAGCCCTAGGTTCATTGGCCCGTTTGAGATACTTGATCGAGTGGGAGAGGTGGCTTATAGACTTACATTGCCACCGAGCTTGTCAGTCGTGCATCCAGTGTTTCATGTGTCCATGCTTCGAAAGTATCACGGTGATCCATCCCACGTGTTAGATTTCAGCACTGTGCAGTTGGACAAGGACTTGTCTTATGGGGAGGAGCCGATAGCTATTCTAGACCGGCAGGTTCGTCAGTTGAGGTCGAAGAGTTTTCCTTCTATTCGTGTTAAGTGGAGAGGTCAGCCTCCTGAGGCATCAACCTGGGAGTTCTAGTCCGATACGCGGAGCCATTATTCCCATCTTTTCCCCAACTTTTGTACTTCTTTTTTCTGTCCATTCGAGGACGAACGGTTGTTTTAGAGGTGGAGAATGTGATGACCCAAGAGGTCATCACTTGTTTTTAAAATGAATTCTGCATTCCGAGGCTTTAAAAACCTCTTTTAGCATCACCTTAATTTGTGTGTGCAGTCCGGGCGCGTAGCCAGAAAGCCTAAATGTGAAAATCTGTGAAAAATGATAAATTTTAACTATAAAATGAATTAATTTGACTTCGGTCAACGTTTTGGGTAAACGGATCCGGACCTGTGATTTGACGGTTCCGTAGGGTCCGTATGAAAATATGGGACTTGGGTGTATGCCCGAAATCGAATTTCGAGGTCCCAAGCCCGAGAAATGAATTTTTGAAAAAAATTATTTTCTGAAATTGTTTATAAGATTTAGAAATGAATTTTGATTAGAACACGTTGGTATCGGGCCCGTATTTTGGTTCCGGCATCCAGTACAGGTCTTATATGTGATTTAAAATAATTCTGTGAAGTTTAGTAAGAAACGGAATTCGTTTGACGTGATTCGGACCTTAAATACAAAATTTGATGTTCAAAAATGTTTTGAGAAATTTCATTGATATTGAAGTTTAATTCGATGTTTCTGATGTTATTTTGGTGATATGAGTACACGAATAAATCCGTGAGATATTTTTGAGGTTGTGTGTATAGTTGGTTTGGAGCCCCGAGGGCTCGGGTGAGTTTTGGATAGGCCACGGGATGCATTTTGAACTTAGAAAATTACAGGTTTTCAGTTGTGCATAGCAGGCCTGCAGGCTTCGCATTTGCGAAGCCTAGCTCGCAAATGCGAGCGGCTTGTCGCAATTGCGAAAGAAGCCCAGGCCAGCTCCCTCTCGCAAATGCGAGATTATCCTCGCAAATGTGAAGTTTCCCATTGGGTCAGTGATCGCAAATGCGATGTTGTAGTCGCAATTCCTGAGTCGCAAATGCGACATGTTGTTCATAAATGCGAAAGTCCAGTTTTTCTTGAAGGGTTCGCAAATGCGAGCCCTGTTTCGAAATTTCCAAGCTAGCAGAGGTAGGGTGCGAACCCCTGTTCGCATTTCCCATACCTGCGACCTGTAACTTTATACTTAGACGATTTTAAACTCATTTTTCATATCCTCTCAAAACATAAACACACTAGGGCGATTTTTCAAAGGCTTCTTCTTCTCCAAATCAGTTGTAAGTCGTTTTTAACTAGTTTTCTTCAATCATTAACATCTTTTAACATGATTTCAACTTAAAATCAATGATTTTCATGGAGGAAATTGGGTGTTTTGGGTAGAACCTAGGTTTTTCAAAAATTGGGGATTTAGACCTCGATTTGAGGTCCGATTTCAAAACAAATTATATATTTGTGTACATGGGGGAATGGGTAATCGGGTTTTGGTTCGAACCTCGGGTTTTGACCATGTGAGCCCGGTGGAAATTTTTGACTTTTTGGGTAAAACTTTGGAAAACTCATTTTTTATGCATTGGGATTGATTCATTTAGCGTTTATTGATGTAATTAAATAACTTGTGGCTAGATTCGAGCGAATTGGTGGTGGAATCAAGAGGTAAAGCTATAATTGAAACGTGAATTGTGTTCGTGGCATCGAGGTAAGTGTTTGGTCTAACCTTAGCTTGAGGGATTAGGAGTTGTGTCTATTTGCTATGTGTTAATTGTGGAATACGACGTATAGGCATGGTGATGAGTATCTATACGTCGGTGTCAAGCATGCCCGTGAGTCTTATGTTATAAACTGTTATGACTCTGTTGGGGTTCATTGTGCCTCCCATGTTATTTTGATATTATTATTCCCTTGCCGGGATATTGTTGAGATATTATTGTTCCCTTGCCGGGATATTGTTGAGATATCATTGTTCCCTTGCCGGGATGTTTGTTTGATATTAGTGTTCCCTTGCCAGGACTCCTTGTGATTATTGTGGGCTTGTAACTAGGAGCGGGTGGTACGCCTACCACAAGATATAAAGAAATGGGAGCGGGTGGTACGCCTACCACAAGATATAGTAAAATGGGAGCGGGTGGTACGCCTACCACAAGATAAGTAAAATGGGAGCGGGTGGCACGCCTGCCACTAGATAAATTAAATGGGAGCGGGTGGCACGCTTGCCACAAGTATTGAGGAATGAATCGGGTTGCACGCCTGCAATAAGATATGAACTGAAAGTGTAATCTGCCTTTGTTTTCCTTATCCTTGTCAGTAGTTGGATTTTGGTTCCCTATAATTCTCTTGATATTCTGTTTTTACCTGTTATTCCCCGAAGCATGTTTCCCCTTCCCATCTTTATTTGTTTATTCTGCTTTATTTTCCATTGTATATTATATAATTGCACAAGTTTATTTGGTAGTCTGGTCCTAGCCTCATCACTACTTTGCCGAAGTTAGGCTAGACACTTACCAGCACATGAGGTCGGTTGTGCTGATGCTACACTCTGCACTATGTGCAGATCTCGGAGCAGCTCTTGGACCGTAGCTTGGAGGCTTCCTTCAGTCCTCCCGGAGATCAAAGGTAGACCTGCAGGCGTCCGCAGGCCCTGGCGTCTCCCTCTATCCCTATATTCTGTTTCATTTTCTTTATATTCTGAAACTGTGTATTGTTGTTTTCTTCAGACCCTGTATGTAGTTAATCCTAGACCATCTGTGATACTGTGACACCAGGTTTTGGGTAATTAAGATTTAAACAGTTGTAATAGAGACAGAGTTCAGTTTTTTCATTGTGTTCTTCCGGTTAATGTTAAATTTTCGGTGTTATTACGTTATCATTTTACGTTTGCTAAAATAAAATAATTTGATAATGAAGTAAGTAGTTAAAAGATTGGCTTGCCTAGCTCTCATTAGTATGCGCCATCACGACTCCCAGAGGTGAAAAATCCGGGTCGTGATAGTTTATTGCTTTTCTTCCGCTTATTGTAAATTCCGTTGTCTACACGGTATTGCTTCATAATTGTTAAAGAATATAAAATGTGTAAAAAGGTAATTTATTCAAATAGTCGGCTTACCTAGCTCACATTGGTAAGCGTCATCACGACTCCCGAGGGCAGAAAATCCGGGCCGTGACATGTATATACTCCAAGAAATAATTTTTGAAATATGGAAATCCCAGTACAATAGAAGTAAGAATTCTTCTACGCGCGGGTTTACATCCTCAAGTTAATTGTACTCTGTAAGTATTTATCAAGTTATGAACTAGGTGAAAAGAGGTATAAAGTTCTTTTGATGACACTTCAATAGTTTTCACAAGAGTACAACAAGAACTTGGATTTTCACTTTAGGCATAGACGAATCATGGAGAGAGACTAGTAGCTTTGCCAATTTTCGTCCGTTCAAGAAACTTTCAGAATCATCACATTGTGGACTGCTGCTAAACACTACTTTTATATATATATAAACATATACATATATATATATATATATATATATACATATACATATATATATATATATATATATACATATACATATATATATATATATATATATACATATATATGAGAAGGGTGTGCATTCATTGGGAATGCAGCAAAATCTACTGTATCGGATAATGATACAGCTAGTCCGGTTCAAATGATGACCGGTAAAGACACATCAAATCCGTTTATGGCGGTCACTTTGCCAAAAAGTGAAGATGAAGGTCCATCAAGACGAAGACTACCTAGAACACTAACACAGGGAGAAACATTAAAAAAGAAGGGCATAATTTCTAAAAAGAAAAAAATGAGAAAATAAAAAACATAATTAAACAGACATTAGAAAATATCTTTCAACAAAAAGAAAAACAAGACAAACATATGATTAAAAATTACAGTCTTAATCCAAGTCCAGAAAGGTCTCAAAGCTTAGGGGAAGATGATAATTATGAAGATGAAAACCACCTAAATTATCAAGATACTCAATATCCATACGAAGATGATTCAGGAATGAGTTTTGACTCAATAGCTCTACATAACTTAGACACATAAAAAGATGCAAGGTCTCAGTCAGAAGCAATTAAGAGCAGCAAAGACAAAGAAAATCAAGAGCAATAACACCCTCTCAAAGCTCAGAGGAAGAAAGAAGAAGAGAAAAACACAAGTAGAAGAGAAACAACACTCCGAAGAAAGCCATCAAAAACACCCTCTTTCATCATCCACCATTCTCCAACACCTTGTATTATACCTTTGTAAAATATTTTCTTATGTATGCCTTAGTAGTTCCTACTTAAAGCCTGTAAAATAAATAAATCCTTACGCTTATGTGTGTTCGCTTTTAATTCTCAAGTCCAGTAATCTCTTTCGGGTTCCCCGAAAGGGAAATCTCTCTCCTGTAAACATGTAAGTTACTTATTTTTATCTAAATTGTGTTCTAGATATTACCCTTGTTTTTACATTTTTATTTTATTATGTATAGCTTTATGTATATTATTCCTCAATTATTAGTTTGTAAATAACTAGACATCACTCTTAGTATATGGTTATCTTTCTAATTTCTTAACAATTTTGATGGATTAACCTATAAATTCCTAGGGGAAACCGGTTAAGTCAAACCCGAAATTAACCAAGAATGGGTATACGTTTTAACCGTGCCCAGGGTGAAGTTAAAGAAAAAGTAGTTAAGAATAAATTTATTTCTTTAAAAGGTTGGGAAGAAGAGATGAACAGAGTGAAATGACCTAAAAAGGAGAGTATAGAAGGGGTAATTTCAGTTCATAATTCTAATAATACTGTAACAATATAGGTCTACAGAATTGAGAGAGAGAGTACCGAGTAGGATTTTACAACATAAGACTTTAATCACAAAAATATTTTTACTGCAAAAATTCTTACCTTTTTACCTTATAAATTTTACCGTACCGTAAAATCAAAAAAGAAAAAGTTATAACTAAAACAACTGCATCTTATATTTTAAATTTTATCATATCATCAATCATACCATCTAAGAAGAAGATTATAATCTTAAAAAAGACCAGACCTTACCATCTTATATACTAGACATTAATTATTTTATATTAGACTCTATTTTATTTCTAACCCCATCTTATACATCTCCATCTTATACATCTTATATTGGTATCAGCGCAAGAAGATCTTTGGACCAGAAATTTATGAAACAACATATTTTCGCTAAATATATAAGTTTCCATTACCATATAATATACCTTACTCTAGATACTATCAGTACTAATCTAGACTATAGAAACACTTTAGAAATACAATTGAGTCTTTTTGGAAAACCAGAACTAGCTATTTTAAATACCCAAGGTTTTAAAAAGTATCTTTTATCTGAAATTGAGAGAATTAATATTGAAATAGAACAAGAAAAAAATTACTTTAGAACAATTAGAAATAAAATTAAATATATCCCATTAGGATAAGTGTAATTAATGCTAAGACAACACCCGTTAACTAAACAAATAGCTTTTAATTATTGGAATTTAGGTAAAGAAATACAAAGAAAAGAAGAATTAAAGAAAATTTTACAGAAAGTCAGAAAATTCTTAAAAGTAACCTTAGATTTAGAAAAACAAATAGAAGAATCAGATCTAAGAATTAATATAGAACCAGGAGATATAGTAAAACTTAGTATTAGTACAGAGACAATATCCACTTTAGAGTGGGAAATACAACATATAGAAAGATGTGACGACCCGGCCAGTCATCTCATGAGTTGCCACTCCATTTTCCCCATTTCTGCTTTTTTATGCTTTGTTCATCCGTGTTTTGCGGTATCGGGTTGGTCGGATCGAGTCCGGAATAATTTTGGTAAGGTTTGAGACACTTAGTCTCTTTTAAGGAAGTTTAAGTTGGAAAGGTCAACCGGATGTTGACTTATGTGTTAGAGGGTTCGGATGTGAGTTCCGGTGGTTTGGTTAGCTTCGGGAGGTGATTTGGGACTTAGGAGTATGATCGGAATGAGTTTTGGAGGTGCGAAGTAGATTTAGGCTTGAATTGGTGAAGTTGATATTTTGGCGATTTCCGGTTGGTAGGCGAGATTTTGATATAGGGATTGGAATGGAATTCCGAGAATTGCAGTAGCTTCGTTGGGTCATTTGGGATGTGTGTGCAAACTTTGAGGTCATTCGAACGTTGTTTGTTTGGATTTTTGATCGAAATCAAAATTTGGAAGATTTAGAAAGTTTGGCTTGAATCCGATGTGTTTTGGGTTATTTAATGTTGTCTGGGGTGTTTTGATGATTGGAACAAGTTTTAATAAGGTATTGGGTTATGTTTGTGCTTTTGGTTGAGGTCCCGGGGGCCTCGGGGTGATTTTGGATGGTTAACGGGAAGTTTGGATTGTGGTTGCAACTGCTGAATTGCTGCTTCTGGTATTTCCGCACCTACAGATTGGGGACCGCAGGTGCGATGAGGGAGGTCGCAGAAGCGGAAAGGCTGAGGGAGTCAGGGACCGCTGAAGCGGTGAGATGGACCGCATCTGCGACGGAAGGATGATCGCAGAAGCGGATTTGGCTGGATAAGTGATTTTCGCAGAGACAGAGGAATGACCGCAAATGCGGTATCACAGAAGCGGTTAAAGAGTCGCAAATACGAAAATGTCTGGGCAAAACATATAAGTTATTCCATTTCGCAAAATTGAGCTATTTCACCATTTTTGACTTCGGCTTGGGAGATTTTTGGACAATTTGAAAGATGGATTTCAAGGAAACTTCATTGAGGTAAGGGCTTTGGACTTAAAACTCATTCCTATGCTATTATTTCACGGATTAAAGTTAGAAATTATGGAAATTAAGGATGGAATGTGGGGGAACCTAGGGTTTAGTATTGGAGACCTATGATTGAGGATTTGAAGGACCATTTGTGGTTGGATTTCTGAATTTTTGATATATATGAACTCGTGGGGAGATAAGAAAACTATTGGTGTAAAAATTATTGAATTCTGAGACGTGGGACCGGGGTCGGGTTTTGGTAATTTCGAGATTTGTGCCCTTTATTGATCGTTTTCGCTTGGGCTTCATTCCCTTAGCATATTTTGACGTACTCGTTCTGATTTTGGATAGATTTGACGCGCGTGGAGGCCGATTCGAGGGGCAAAGGCATCGCGAGCTAGAGATTTAGCCGGTTCGAGGTAAGTAATGATTGTAAATGATGTTCTGAGGGTTTGAAACCCTGGGTTGCACATCGTAGTGCTATATTGAGGTGAGACACACGCATGATGACGAGCGCGGGGTCGTGCACTATTAGGGATTGTGACTTGGTCCGTCCCGATTGATGATTTTACCGCGTATTTGATTGAAAACTATTTGCTATCATCATTATTTGGGCTGAATGCCATATTTGGGCTTAGTGCCAACTATATGAACCCTTCGGGGATTTTTATTGATATTTCCTCACTGTTTTGACTTTATACTTGAACTCAGTCATGTTATTTTTCATTGTTTTACTACTCAGTCATGTTTACTCAGTTTTAAAACTTAAATGATATTTTAAATGATGTTTGGGCTGAGAAACACTGTTTTATTATTGCCCGAGGGGCTTGTGAGGATTTTGACTGAGTAAGGCCGAGGGCCTATATTGTGAGAAAACACTGATATTGATTTGAGGCCGAGGGCTTGAGATATGTACGCCACGAGGTGACTTGATTGATATGAGGCCGAGGGCCTAGTTTTGATGCCACGAGATAGCTTGTCCTTGTGGTTGGGTCGTAAGGGGCCCCTCCAGGAGTCTACACACCCCCAGTGAGCATGGGTACCCATTGTGATGTGAGATTGAACCCGATGGGCTATTATTGTTCTGAGATGTTGCCCGAGGGGCGGATTTGTTGATATTGTGCCCGAGGGGCTAACTTCTATTTGTTTTGCTTTACCTTAACTACCTGTCAATTACTTGTTTACTTGTGAAAGAGGATTTTACTTGATTTTTCACTTTTTTACTATGTTAAAATGATTTTACTGCTTCATTATAGAATGCCTTGTGCCTTACATGTTTTCTTACTTTTAGTCATTATTTACATTTGTTACTCACTTATTTGGAGTACTCACTTTACTCCCTGCACCTTGTGTGCAGATTCAGGCGTAGCTGGTCCTGCTCCCGAGTGCTGATTCATTCCAGCTTCAAGCGGATCTCGAGGAGTCTTTAGGTAGTTTTTGGCGTTCGCAACCCAGAGCTCCTCCCTGTCTCCTTTCCTTTATGTCCTTAGTTCAGTATTAAACTCTGTAGTTACATTTGAGTATTCAGCGTTGTTAGATGCTCGTGACTTGTTATCCGCTACTTAGTATTGCTAAATCATGTTTTAGATTACTTTTATGTTGTTTAACTGTTTATAAAGTGAATTGGGTTTAATTGGCTGGCCTTGTCTTCATGAGAGGCGCCATCACGATCGGGTTCGGGTTTAGGGTCGTGACAAGTTGGTATCAAAGCCTAGGTTACATAGGTCTCACGAGTCATGAGCATGTTTAGTAGAGTCTCACGGATCTGTACAGAGACGTCTGTATTTATCCTCGAAATGCTGTAGAACCTTTAGGAAAAACTTTATATCCTTGAAATTCTTGTCGTGTGAATTTGTTGATCTGAGTACTAAACTTCTGTTATTCTATTCTCTCACAAATGGTGAGGACACATGCTACAGGACAGAGTAGATGACCACTAGTGCCACCAGATGTGGCCACCAGAGGCCGAGGACGCGGTCATGGTCATGGTAGAGGCAGAGCAGCGAGGGAAGAACCTGTAGATCCACCAGCTGCCCCAGTTTAGGACCAGGTCCCAGCTATAGACACTCCAGCAGCACCAGCTCAGGAACCAGCTGTGCCCATTGTGATTTCAGGTCTTCAGGAGGCCTTGGCACAGATCTTATCAGTTTGCACTGGCCTGGCTTAGGCGGTTTCAACCACTACATCCACAGCTACTTCTCAAGCCGGGGGAGGCAATCAGACTCCCGCCGCTCACACACCTAAGAAGGTCGTGCAGGGACTTCAGACATTGGGGGTGCATCTAGCCCAACCGGTTGTAGCTGCTCAAGACTATGTAGTTCCTGGCATGCCGGAGGATGAGCAGTGTAGGTTGGAGAGGTTTGGTAGATTGCAGTTTCCGACCTTCAGTGGCGTAGAGGGCGAGGATGCCCAGGGATTTTTGGATAAGTGTCAGAGGATACTTCGTACTGCAGGTATTCTAGAGATCGGCGGGGTCGCTTTTACCACCTATCAGTTTTCAAGAGCTGCTTTCACTTGGTGGGAGGATTTTGAGAGGCGTAGGCCTGTTGGTGCAGCACCCCTTTCATGGCAGCAGTTCTCCGTTCTTTTTCTGGAGAAGTATGTGCCGCAGTCTCGCAGAGAGGAGCTGCATAGGCAGTTTGAGTGGTTGCATCAGGGGAGATGACCGTGTCGCAGTATGAGTTTAGGTTCTCTGAGTTGGCTCGTCATGCCATCTGGTTGGTTCCGATAGATCGAGAGTGGATTAGGAGATTTGTTGATGGTCTTACTTATCAGCTCCATATTCTCATGACCAGGGAGAGGGTATCTGGTGCTATGTTCGAGGAGGTTATGGATATCGCCCGTGAGATTGAGTCTGTTCGTCGCCAGGAACGAGAGGAGAGAGAGGCTAAGAGGCCTCGAGGATCTGGTAGCTATAGTGGTGCTCCTTCGAGGGGTCAGTTTCAGCACAGCAGAGGCCATTCATTTAGGTCTGCTCAGCCAGCTCGCCCAGGTTATCGTGGGGCATCTTCGGGTCAGGGTTATCACGGCTCTCAACAGCGCTAGTCATCACTTAGTGCCCTTCCAGCTCAGAGTTCGACCCTTGATCCATCAATTCAGGGATCTTTTATGCCGAGTGCATCTACTAGTCACTCTGGTGCGAGGGGTTCCCTTCCGTCCCCTTCTCCAGAACCTATGAGTTGTTATGAGTGTGGCGAGATGGGTTACATGTGGAGACAGTGTCCTCATTGATTTTCTAGGTCATCTCAGCAGAGAGGTCAGTCATCTGCTTCAGCGCCAGTTTCATCACCACCACCCACTCAGTCAGCTAAGGATGGGGGTCAGTCGGCCAGGGGTCGCCCCAGAGGAGGAGGTCGATCAGGGGGCGATCAGGCCCGTTTCTATGCACTTCCAGGCAGACCCGATACTATTGTTTCAGATGCTATCATTACAGATATTATTTCAGTCTGCCACAGAGATGCCTTTGTATTATTTGATCCCGGTTCCACCTTTTCTTATGTGTCCTCGTATTTTTCTCATTATTTTGGTATGCCCCATGAGTTTCTTGCTTTACCTGTTCATGTATCTACCCTGGTGGGCGATACTGTTGTTGTAGACCGTGTATACCGGTCGTGTGTGGTGAGTATTGGGGGTCTAGAAACCCGAGTGGATCTGTTATTATTGAGCATGGTGGATTTTGATTTCATTTTGGGCATGGATTGGTTATCTCCGTGTCGTGCTATTCTGGACTGTCATGCTAAGACAGTCACTTTGACTATGCCGGGTGTGCCACGGGTCGAGTGGCGAGGTGTGACTGATTATGTTCCTAGTAGAGTGATCTCTTTCTTGAAGGCCCAACGTATGGTTGGGAAGAGTTGTCTCTCGTATCTAGCATTTGTAAGGGATGTCGGAGCTGAGGCTCCCAGTATTGATTATGTTCCAGTTGTGAGGGATTTTCCCGATGTGTCTCCTGCAGACCTGTCGGGCATGCCACCGGACATGGATATTGATTTTGGTATTGACCTAGTGCCGGGCACTCAGCCCATTTCTATTCTGCCATATCGTATGGCACTAGCGGAGTTGAAGGAGTTAAAGAAGAAGCTTCATGAACTCCTGGATAAGGGGTTCATTTGGCCTAGTGTGGCACCTTGGGGTGCGCCGGTTCTATTTGTGAAGAAGAAGGATGGCACAATGAGAAGGTGCATTGATTATAGGAAATTGAACAAGGTAACTATGAGCACATGATTTTTGCCCTATATGTATTACTCCAACAAATTCAAAACAAAATAATTTCTGTTAGTGTGTGCAATTTTGGGGATTTTCGTGGCATTTTCTGGTAATTGTTTGCATTTGTCTGTGCATTTTTATTTTTATTTAATTAATGAAAATTGCAAAAAATATGTTGCATTTGCATTTAGGATTTAATTTTACATTTTAGGATTAATTGACAAATTATTTTATAAAAATGGGAAAAAATCACAAAAATAGTTTATTTTGCACTTTTAATTTTAATTTTAAATTTTGGTAGTTTTTCCTTTAATTTGGTTTTTAATTATTTGTAGTAGCAATTATTAGAGTTGATTAATTTAATGTGGTAGGATAATTTGGTTTAGGATGTAATTTAGGTTTTAATTTTAATTTTGGAAAGAAGAAAAAGAATTTTTAAAGAAAAATGAATTGGAAAAAAGAAGGAAATAATGAAAAGGAAAATTTGGGATAAAACCCATTTAGTTGTCCCCAGCCCAAACGAATCGCCCCAGTACCCGGCCCAAATCCACGCCTCACCCGGTCCAAAGTCCCCAGTACCATACGACGTCGATTTCTGGAGTTCAATCTCAGCCGTTGATCCTATATGATCAGACGGCTAGGAACTGATCCCTTACTTGATATATATATATATATATATATATATATATAATGCCCCTACCCCCTCCCCCCTTCATTTCATCATTCCAACACCCCTATCAGAGAACCCAAGCCTAACCCTAGCTGAGTCGCCCCTAAATCCACCACCGTCTGGTGGCGGCGCCACCTCCAAACGCCACCAAAACAACACCCCATGACCCCCTCACTCCCCTCTTTCTAAATCCCGGACCAGTTTCCTTCGAATCTACCTGGAACTCCGCGAATCTTGAATCTGAGGTCAACCCCAAAAGTTTGAAATCATTGTTTTTGTCAATCCTGGTAGCATGCATGTTCGGGTCAAACTTTGAGGTTCGGACTCGGCGAAACAGATGTCGCTCTGTTGTTCTTGACAAAGAACAAAGGATTGACATAAGTTTGGCTTAGTTCTTGGTGCCTGTCCGATTTCGAGTTCGATTGGTGAGTTTCTATCCCTCTGTGTGACCAATTATGTTTTAGTTCACCTTTTCGTCCATCTTCTTTTATTCTCCTTTTCTCTGTTTGAAGGCTTGACCTATCTGTCGATGTTTTGAATTGTTTTCTGTTCCCTCTATTTTTCTTTCAAGTCCTTTTAAAAAAAATGTGTGTGTTCTTGATTTGTTAAGTTTTATTAAGGTTATAGTCAAGCCTCTGATTTTCTCCCGTTTTATGTTGGCCTCATTAGTTTAGTTTAATTAGTTTATTCTGGTCTATTCATTGGGTTAGTTAATTCCTTGTTTGTTTGTACTGGTCAATCAATCAACCAGTTCAGTTTTAAGAAATCGTTTGTGTGTTATTTTTGTTGTTACCAATTTAGTTGGGTTCATTTAGCTATTTGGGCTTTGGGTCTGACCCATCTATAAAGGAAGGGCAGCCCGTTCACTTGATTCAGCCGTGGGTAAGTTTGACCCATATCTCAATTGGGGTTTAAGGTAAATAACAGGGGTATGGGGGTTAGTTTGGGTAGTCTTAGGGAGGGAATCTATTTGTAACTATGTGGGAAGCTTCTAGGAAGCTGGGGAGGGGACTACTTTGCAAAAACTGAATTTAAATTAGGGGTGTTTAAGCTAAAATGAAAACTAAAAAGGACTTAATGGCAAAAACATATCTCCTTGGGTCTGCCCTATTTGCTTGCCTATAAATGCATCTTTTCCTTGTCATTCAAGGCAGAATTAGAGGGATTAGAGAGCTGAAATTCAGAAAAGGCAAAACAACTGAAAATTAGAGTAAAATTATTGTTTCATTGAAATTCACTCTGTAACTCCTTCAGTTTTCAAATCTTGAAAAAAATTTCTGATTGATATAGTCTTAAAATGGACTGAGATTGGGTGTTTGAGGTTTAATTTTGAAGTTGTTTTGGGTATTGTTCGAGTGGGATTGTCTTCATTTTGTTTTCAAGTTCATCTTGGTTAAGCTGGTGCTGCTGGTATTGGTTTGCTACTCCTTCGGTTGCTGATTCTCCATTTTCTGCTTTTATTTTCGAATTCCAGGTACAAGTTCTGGACCTTCATGATGTAAGGCTTGATTCAAGGATGAAATGGAAGCACCATTATGCTTTAGTTCTTTGTTTCTTTACTTGATGTTTATATTCCTTCATTTATTCATAGTATAGTCATAGTTAAATTCTCTTTAAGTAATCAAATTCTCATGCTATAATTAGTTGTGAACTATGGAGACTATGACATATTTGGATCTTGTTGTTTATTTAGTTTTAGTGTTATAGGTCAATTTTGCAATCCTTGTTATCTGTATGTAGAAGTGTAAGCTTGAGATTATAGCAATTTGGACGAACCTTGATAATTGAGCTATGTTGTTCACAAAGTATGGAAGTCATCAGTGGTTTGATTTATAAGGGTATTATTTCCGGTCAAGTGTTTTCAAGGTTGCTTCATGTTTAAATGTTAGTTTAGGTTTAAAAGTTTGAAATATTATGTGAGCATGCTTAGTTTAGATTAGCTGTTTCAATTTAGAATGTTCAATTAATGGGCTAAAGCTCAGAAGCATTAGTCTATCTTGGTGTTGATTATGAACATGTTTGAGTTAGATTTGTTGTTTGCCAACTCATAATGGTTAGTTGATAGTTAAAGTTCAGTAATAAAGGTTAGTTTCATTTCATGTTTCACCGAGTTGCTTAATTGAAGTGCAGCAGTTAATTGTGCATTGAGCATTTTTGCTGAGAATGGTTAGTCACCTCAGGCTTGAATAATCGAGATTCAGAAGTGGGGGGGGGGTCAATTCCATCTTATGTTTCATGTATTATCTTGAATTCTTTACAGTCACTCCACTATGCACAAGGGGTGAGTCTGAACTTGGGCCTAGCGATGGACCAGTTAATGAGATCAGGGCCAGTAATTCAGATATTTCTGATGTTTCGCCTGCGTAGGTACTCGATCTGGAGTCCCGCACCTGTCGATGCCCGTTCTCTACGGTTTGGGCTTGCGTTGGGCCTGTATCAGGGCAGGCCAGGTCTTTTGTAGTAGGGCCAGCCTTCCGAGCCCAATGCTCTTTAATTCCACTCGCAGGTCTTCCGAGAAATATGTCTTCCGAAACTTTAGTCTTAAAATCATTAATAATTATGTACTCTAATTAATTGGATTCTCACTAGTTACATTACGAGGTGAGCTATAATGGATAATAAAAGTGGCTTATGGTCCTCCAAAGTCTAGTCCGAGTTCCCTTTTTAAAATTGGAATTGAGGGGTCGTGCCAAATAAAATCATCAAATGCATGGCCTTCGCTTAGTTAATACTTTAATTCTTAGAATTCGAGGCGTGCCATTTAGCGAATTTTTCATGGCTCTCGTAAAGTTAAAAACGCATAGTTGTTTTAGGGTGCGTTAGTTAATAATTTTACTTTCTTAAACTCGGGTGCGCATTTCATGTGACCCAAATGAAATCTTAAAACGTTGAATAAGATATGTGGCACAATCCAACGGCATGTTTTAAACGATGTTCGATCTTCTTTAAAAATCAATTAAAAGCGGTTAAAAGGTTAAAATTGTACATAGGTTCAAAATGTTCTAAAATTAGATAATTAAGCCGATTATAACAGTTGAGCGACCGTGCTAGAACCATAGAACTTGGGAATGCCTAACACCTTCTCCCGGGTTAACAGAATTCCTTACTCGGGTTTCTGGTTCGCAGACTGTTAAATAGAGTCATATTTTCCTCGATTCGGGATTCAACCGGTGACTTGGGACAACATAAATCTCCCAAGTGGCGACTCTGGATATTTTAACAATAAATCCCGTTTCGATTGTCCTTTAATTGGAAAAAATTCCTTATATTATAGCCCTATACGGGGTATAGGTAAAAAGGAGGTGTGACAGCTCTGGCGACTCTACTGGGGATCGAACCTAGAATCTCTGGTTCAGGGTTCAAGAATTCGATCTTAGAATAATTGTTATAGTTGGCTTTATCCATTATCTGATTTTGTTACCTCATTTGAGCCTAATGTGCTAATTGATTGTTTTTACCGTTTTGATATTCCGTGAACTGTATATAAATTGTTGCGAAATCCCTCTTCTCTCTGGGTCTTCTAAATCATGAAGAAGTGTGCACTTCGTGTGACTTCTTTTCTGTTAGAGTCATATTCCAAATTTAGAACGAGGTTCGAACAAGTTGCAAAGCCGGCGAAGCTTCTGTATTCCCGGTACGTTGTCCCCCCTCAGCTCGAGCTGTCCGCTCGGGTAAGCCAGGTCTAGAACAATAAACCCAAGTTTTAAATCTAGTATAACAAGACCTCATGCCGGATCCCTAGTAGGAACGTTTGTTCCATCATGTGCATCTGACTTTGGAGACTCAACACAGAGGTTGGGTCTGTCTAGGACAGGTGCACCCGAAACAAAAAGACCATCCTGATGCATCCTACTTGCTACTTGTGCATTTATTTGCTTCGGACTTGCATGCTGACCGGCTTATGAATATTGGAAAGAGAAATAGCAGTATGAGGGTTAAAGAGAGTTAATCGCCTGTTCTGAAAAAAACCAATGTCCAAATAGTGCCGAAACTTTACCGAATTTTCGAGAACATAAAAAGGGAAGAAAAAAAAGGGTTTTGTTTTCAAAATAGTTTGTTTTATTTACCAATGAAATGAAAAAAAGAAGAAAAAAGTTGTTGTTTTCAAAAAATAGTTTTCTTTGCCAATGAAATAAAAAAAAAGAAGTCTTGCTTTCAAAAAATAGGTTGTTTTGCTTGCCCGAACTACGCCAGTTTGATTCTCACAGGGTGTGAGATACGTAGGCAACCCCCATCGGATCCAACTTCCTTTTGCGAAAGTAGCCAGAAAATTTTTTACTTTAATTTGAAAATACTCAGGGTGATGTCATTC
Organism: Nicotiana sylvestris; assembly: GCF_000393655.2. NCBI lineage: Eukaryota > Viridiplantae > Streptophyta > Magnoliopsida > Solanales > Solanaceae > Nicotiana > Nicotiana sylvestris. The sequence continues at coordinate 112,008,778 of NC_091064.1, forward strand.
TTGTCAGAAATAGCCGAATGTCCCTAAAAGGGCGCCGGAAGGCTGTTTTTGCAAGAATAGCCAAATTTGTCACTGTTAAAAGTTTTGGCTGGTTAGCTGACACAACCTTAAAATCTTCGTTTTTGAAGTGCTGAGAGGCCGTGTTGGCAAGGCCGGATGTTTTGTGGAAATTTTGAAAACGGTCTTTTCTCTTAAGTCGAGATGAGTCATAGTTTTCTTTTGACTAAAATCACCTTAATAAATGTGCAGGATGAGCACAAATAAAAATGAACCTTTCTCAGTCCGTGAAGAGATCCCTTTGGAGCTACATATGTGGTGGCATGATTTGGGAGACGACAGCAGAAAAGTTATGACAAAAACACTAGGCGGTCTTATTGGGCTTTTGAAGGTCAAGCCTAGAAAAGAAATGAGGCCTTGATACCGTTTTGGGACCTAGCACATAATGTGTACCACTTTGCGGATTTCGAGTTAACTCCTACGTTAGAGGAGATAGCAGGCTATGCCGGTTTCGAAGGAAATCTCAGAAGTCAATACCTGGTAGCACCAAGAATAGTGACCCCCCACAAATATTTGGACTTGTTAAGCATCAGTCGGGATGTCCGAGATGGAAATTTGGCCAAAGGATTTAGTACCTTCTATTTTCTGTACCGACGATACGGGAATCCACGTGGCTTCGAAACACCAGATACTGGTCTTACTCATGCTGGGAATCAAGACAAGTGGGAAGCTCGGAGAGGATTAGCTTTCATAGTGGCGTTCCTGGGTATTTTGGTTTGCCCGAGAAAAGACGGGAATATAGAGATGGGGTTATTAGGGATATCTGACTTTATGGTGAAAAAGGCAAATGGGACTATAGTGTCGTTGATCTTGGCAGAAATTTACCGAGCTCTTACTCGTTGTCGAGAAGGGGCAAAGTTCTTTGAAGGGTGCAATATGCTGTTACAAATATGGATGGAGGAACACCTTTGCCACCGTCCCGGATACTTGAATTGCGGTATGACTGGCCTCGAGTGCATTGAAAAACATGAAAAGCGAGTAGAGGGTTATGAGTTTCCAGATGGTACGGAAGCATGGCATGCTCATTTGATATCTTTGACCGTAAATAAGATCGGATGGACATTCGGATGGCTCTCGGTCAACGAAGTAATCTATATGTCGGTTGAGGTGTGTTTCTTGCTGTTGATGGGTCTGCGGAGTATCCAGCCTTATGCTCCGCACAGAGTCTTACGTCAGTTGGGCCGATACCAGACCATCCCACACAATGAATATTTGAGTTAGCAAGTCATTGAGTTAGATCCAAAAGTTGCTTTCCCAGAAGAAAAAGTGTGTCGGGTTTGGCATCAGTGCAGATTCTTAGGGCCTAACACGCAAGTACGAGACCTATCTAGAGGCGAGGTGGAGCCCAGTTATATTGCTTGGTATGGTAAAAGATCTCGAGTTCAACAAGAGCCTGACATGCCCGCAAAGAGACCCCATGTCCAGCAATTCACCGACGGAGCTCAGGTACAATGGGATTGGCTGACCAAAGAAAACGAGTACAAGGCTACCATAAGCAAGTGGTAAAAGCAAGTCAGAGAACTTTAAATCGAGAATAGATTGCAAGTGGCAGCGGACGAAGGAGAAAATAAAAAGCTAGCCAAAGAAAATGAGGCCCTTCGCGTTCAAATTCAGAAATTGAAAGTAGCGGCAGAAAATCCAGCCCGAAGTGACAAAGATGAAAAGCTCATAGCTAACCTGAGGCAGAAAGTGAGTGACTATAGTTTCGATTTGAACAAAGCAGAAAGTGAACTAGCCAAGGCTCAAAAACAATTGGCTAAAAATGCAGATGAACGGGTACGTCTGGTTAAGCAGTTGAGAGAAAGGTACGATGATGAGGTCGCAGGGTTGAAGAAAAGGGTCATCGCCACGGAAAACAAAATGATCAAGTAGGCAAAAGACTTTAAGGTTGAAAGGGAACATTGTTATACGACATTGGCATAATTAGAAATAGACTTGCAACAACTTTAGGAACAAAATTATGCAGCTGAGCAAACTTTGGAGGCCAGGGCCCAGCAGATTGGGCATTTGTTACAAGAAAAGGGCGCCATAAGAGAGAGAATTAGAAGCATTGCCGACTACATCGTTATGAAGTGCCACATTTGTGAGGATATGACTCGCACTACATTCTTTGCAGCAGTGATGAACTTTGTTAAACAAATAATGAACGACTTGGACCGACTTCAAAGGGATCTTGCACATAGGCCCGTGGCGTGACCGAATGATGTCCCGCGGGCACCAGGAGCTTTGATGTATTCGTGATTTTTTGTTTGAGTTTGTATTTCCTTTTCTGTCAGAGTTTGTAAGTCATGTTGAGTTTGTATTTTCTTTCTATTTTTGAGTCTGTATTTCTTTGGAGTATGACAGCTTATTTTCGGAGTCTGTACTTTGTCTTTGCATCAGAGTCTGTTAGTCTTTTGGAATTTTTAGTATTGAGTCTTTGTAATCGAAGCATCTGTTTTTATAAAAACTGAAAATCCCAAAAATGTTTTATTTCGCACTTATCTACAAGAACTACGCTTGGTCTGATTCATGCGGGGTCATGATACGTAGGAAATCTCCATAGGATTCGACCGAAACAAAAAATAAAGAGACAGAGGAAAAGAGGGAAAGAAAATAAGAGGAAAAACAAGAGGAAAGAGCGGAAAAACAAGAAAGAAAAAGAGAAAATAAGAGAGAGTAAAAACAAAGAAAGAACAGAGGCCAGAATGAGAGGAAAGGAAAGAAAAGAAAAGAAAAGGGGGAGGTTTGCCATCAAAGGTAAGAAAAGGCCGGAATGACGCATGCAACCGATCAAATACATAATCGAGACGGTTAACTGTTTAGGTGCATTCATGCCCAATGTGCGGTTACCAGTCTGTTATAACCTAATTACTAACAAGGTTGTTGTTTGATGTATTAAGTTCAGGCATGTGGTTAGTTGACTAGCATTTTGGAAACTCACTCCTACAATACCCGATCGAAAGATAGGCTGAATATGGTCGACCAGGAACCAGAAACAAGTATTGTCGACCCATCGAAAGAGGTGGAAGAAATGGACGTTAATGCAATGAGGGAAGAAATGTATAAGCTAAAACAGCAGATGGCTGAAATGTACCAAGCTTGGGCAAAGGGGCATCCACCACCGGTTTATCCCGCCAATCCTGCTTATATCCCACCATTAGCCCAACCTCCGGAACCTCCCACTATGAACCCATCTCTAGCCTTTCCCCTCTACCAACAATGTCATGGCGCCACTTCCCATACTTCTCAAGCTCCACCACCCAAACAAGTCTCATACCCTCCTCCACCAATTACACCTGTTTTTGTGGCACCTCCACCTGCTACATTACACCGATCTTCCAGTGAACCCATGTTCCAAACTCACGACAACCAGTACTATCCCCCTAAACCCACCTTCAAAGTCCCAGAACCATACCCTTACACTCCTCATCTTGATATCTTGGCAGAGACCGAGAAACCACCCAAAAATCCCAAGCATGAAGAGATGATCAGAAAGGTCAAAAGCTTAGAGCAATCGTTCCGAGATATGACGGGGCTGGGAGGTCAAGTGAGTGTAGCCTATAAGGACTTATGTTTGTTCCCAGATGTTCAGTTGCTAGCATGGTTCAAAATGCCCATGTTTGATCTGTACGATGGGCATGGTGACCCGGTAGCACACTTAAGGGGGTTCTGTAGCAAGATGAGAGGAGCAGGTAGAAGAGATGAATTGTTGATGGAGTATTTCAGCCAAAGTTTGAGTGGGTCGGCGCTAGAATGGTACACCAGACAAGATCATAACAGGTGGTATACATGGGACGATTTAGCCCAAGCCTTCGCCTGGCATTTTCAGTATAATCTCGAAATCATCCCAGATCATCTGTCGTTGACAAAACTTGAGAAGAAGTCCGATGAGAGCTTCAAGGAATATGGATTCCGTTGGAGAGAGCAAGCGGCAAGGGTTGACCCTCCGATGAAAGAAAGCGAGATAGTTGATTATTTCTTGCAGGCTTTGGAGCCTACTTATTTTGGTCATTTGGTGTCAGCAGTGGGCAAGTCCTTTAATGAAGTTGTAAAAATGGGAGGCATGGTTGAGGAGGGACTCAAGTCCAATAAGATCATGAGTTATTCAGCAATCAAAGCAACCACTCAGGCCATTCAAAACGGTACTGGGGGTGTGCTCGGAAAGAAGAAGAAAGAGGATGTTGCAACGATCAAGTCGGTGGCTTAGGGTGGATCCAGGAACCTTCCACCGTTCTACAACCAGCCTCGACCCTATCCCCAAACATACTCTCACACTCCATATAGCCCACCACAACACTACTACCCACCGCCAGATCCCCATTTTTCTGTCTATCACGCACAAACCTATACCCAACCTCCCGCTCACGCACAATGGCATGCGCCAGCTCTACAGAGTCCCTGCCAAGCTCCACAAAATACCCATCCACCCCCAAAATCCTACAAAAACCCTCCTGGAATAGGTTTTCAACCCAATCAAACCTTTAATAATGAAAGGTTGCAGAAGCAGAAGACTTTCACTCCATTGGGAGAATCATATACCAGCCTATTCCACAGACTGAGACAGTTGGGTATGTTGAATCCGATCGAGGCCAAATTGCCGAATCCCCTTCCCAGAAATCTTGATCGCTCGGTGAGTTGTGAGTATTGTTCAGGGGCCCTGGGCCATGACACAGAGAAATGCTGGAAACTAAAAAAAAAATAACAAGAGCTCATTGATACTCATCGGATCGAGGTTCAAGCCCTAGAAACACCAAATATCAACTAGAATCTGCTACCAGCTCACCATGAGACCCATATGATTGAGTTGATACACAAGGGAGGGGAGGCTAAGAAACCCTCGCAGACGGTGATGATGATCCTCTCCAGTGAAACCAGTTCAAAGAAAAAGGTAACCAGTGGGAAATCAGTGGTCCAGTTGAAAGGGGTAGACAATAAGCCAGATGTGTTAGCCGAGAAAGGGTCTTCAAGCACTGTTGTAGTGAAACCAGAGAAAGCTAAAGTGGTGGTATCAGGGGTTACAAGTAAACCTGTTGTGATCGTGAAGGGTGCTCGCACAGAGCCTGTTATTATAAAACCAATAACTCAGCTTCCAGTGATCGACAGCAAGGCGGTCCCGTGGAATTATGAACGAATGACAGTAACATACCAGGGGAAAGAGGTTAAAGAAGAAGTGTGTGAGACTCATGGTTTGACTCGATCGGGGAGATGCTTTGCCCCCGAAGAGTTGAGAAAAGCTAAGACCTCAAAAGATAATCCAATGTTGGTGAAGAAAGCAATAACTGAGGAAGAAGCAGAAGAATTTATGAGAAAGATGAAAGCGCAAGACTATTCCATTGTGGAACAGTTAAGGAAGACACCAGCTCAGATTTCGCTCTTGTCATTATTGATCCATTCAGACGAACACCATCATGCTTTGATGAAGATCTTGAACGAGGCTCACGTTCCTGACAAAATCTCAGTAAACCACTTGGAAAAGATAGCTAACAAGATATTTAAGGTAAACTGAGTCACTTTTTCCGTTGATGAGTTGCCCGTTGAGGGTACCGATCACAATAGAGCCCTCTATCTGACGGTAAAATGCGAAGACTCCATGGTTACTCGAGTACTGGTAGACAACGGGCTAGCGCAAACATATGTCCTCTCTCCACATTGAACAAGTTGCAAGTAGAGGATGAAAGAATTCACAAGAACAGTATTTGCGTTCGGGATTCGATGGTGGAGGGAAAGATTCAGTTGGGGACATAGTACTTGAGCTCACAATAGGGCCAGTTGAATTTACTATGGAATTCCAAGTGCTCGATATGGCTGATTTGTACAATCTGTTGTTGGGATGGCCCTGGATCCATGCGGCCAAAGCAGTTCCGTCTACTCTACATCAAGTGGTCAAGTTTGAATGTGATCGACAGGAAATTATTGTACACGGCGAAGATAATTTGTGTGTGCCCAATGGTGTCATCGTTCCATTCATAGAGGTTGACGATGACAAGGGACCATGGGTTTATCAAGTTTCCGACACAGTATCGATAGAGAAAAATCCGGAAGGAAAATGCGTGCCAACTCCAAAGATGGTTACGGCATCAGTTATGGTGGCTGTTGAAATGTTGAAAAATGGATTCGTACCGGGCAAGGGTTTAGGTGCATCTCTACAAGGTATTGTGTAGCCAGTTTCTCTTCCAAAGAATCTGGATACTTTTGGTCTGGGGTTCAAGCCTACCATTGCAGACGTAAGAAGAGCTAGAAAAATGAAACAGAAAGCATGGGCATTGCCAAAGCCAATCCCGCGTCTGTCTAGGTCATTCGTCAGGTCGGGTATCAAAAAGCAACTGTTGTCAAAGGTCCCTGGACCACTGATTGGTGTCGATGGAGACTTGGAGAAGGGGTTCGAAAGGTTATTTGCCGAGGTCAATATGGTTCAGGCTGGGGAAGGATCCAGCGAGGTAGATGTGCAATTTGTGGGACCACGTGCAAAAGTCAACAACTGGGAAGCTACTCCTCTTCCTATCCGGAGGGAGTCTTGGTAGTGGGTTTTGATTTTCTTTAGTTGTCTGGATTATTCCAGGGTCTGTAATTCAGATATTATGTTCCATCCAGTTGGATGTGTTAAAACCCCGTTATCTTTATATTCAATGAAATGCAATTGTTCCTTTTCATTCATTTCTTCTAATTTTATTTTTGTTTTCTTCTTTGTACAGTTCTTTTTATGCTGATATCAATAACATGACATGCATGAGGAATCTTTGGCCCAATTTTAAAAGCCAATCTAACTCTGAAATAATAATACAAGAAATTGAGTGTGATGACGAGTTGGAATTTGAGGAGGATGAGGCCTATGAAGAAATTAGTAAGGAACTAAGTCATTTTGAGGAAAAGCCCAAACCTAATTTGATCGATACAGAAGCAGTTAATCTAGGGGACCAAGAAAATGTCCGTGAAACTAAAATAAGTGTCCATTTGGAACCTCAACTCAGGGAAGAGATAATTAAAGCATTGTTCGAATACAAAGACGTTTTTGCATGGTCCTATGATGACATGCCGGGTCTAAGCACTGATTTAGTGGTTCACAAGTTGCCCACTGACCCGGCATTTCCTCTTGTCAAACAGAAGCTGAGAAATTCAAAACGAATATGTGTAAAGATCAAGGAAGAGGTCACCAAGTAGTTCGATGCCAAAGTCATTCGGGTCACCCGGTATCCCACCTGGTTAGCCAATGTTGTGCCTGTACCGAAGAAGGATGGCAAGACTAGGGTGTGTGTTGACTATCAGGATCTCAACAAGGCAAGTCCAAAAGACAATTTCCCGTTGCCTAACATCCATATCTTGATTGACAATTGCGCCAAACATGAGATTGGTTCTTTTGTGGATTGTTACGCGGGTTATCATCAGATCTTAATGGACGAAGAAGATGCAAGAAAGACGGCATTCATCACGCCGTGGGGAACGTACTACTATCGGGTCATTCCATTCGGTTTGAAAAATGCTGGGGCAACCTACATGAGGGCAATGACAATAATATTCCATGATATGATACACCAGGAAATTGAGGTGTACGTGGATGATGTGATCGTGAAATCTAGAAAGTAGTCTGACCATGTCAGGGATCTGAAGAAGTTCTTCTGAAGGTTTCGCAGGTACAATATCAAGCTTAATCCTGCAAAGTGTGCTTTTGGGGTGCCGTCTGGAAAGTTATTGGGGTTCGTAGTCAGTCGCCGGGGCATTGAGTTGGACCCATCGAAAGTCAAGGCCATCCAGGAATTGCCACCTCCGAAGAACAAGACCGAGGTGATGAGTTTGTTGGGGAGATTGAATTATATCAGCAGGTTCATCGCTCAGCTCACGACAACTTGTGAGCTATCTTCAAGCTGTTAAAGAAAGACGTTGCAGTCAAGTGGACAGATGAATGTCAGGAGCCATTTGATAAGATAAAGGGGTATTTGTCAAATCCACCCGTGTTGGTCCCACCAGAACCAGGGCGACCTTTGACTCTATATTTGACGGTATTGGACAATTCATTCGGCTGTGTATTAGGTCAACATGATATCACCGGCAAGAAGGAGCAGGCCATATATTATCTCAGCAAGAAATTCACACCGTACGAGGTCAAGTACACTCAGCTTGAGAGGACATGTTGCGCCCTAACCTGGGTGGCGCAGAAGCTGAAACATTATTTGTCATCTTACACTACCTATCTCATATCTCGCTTGGATCCATTGAAGTATATCTTTCAGAAGCCTATGCCCATTGGGAGGCTTGAAAAGTAGCAGATCCTGCTCAGAGAGTTTGAAATTGTCTACGTGACTCGAACTGCAATGAAAGCATAGGCCTTGGCAGACCATTTGGCCGAGAACCCGGTTGATGAAGATAATGAATCTTTGAAAACTTATTTCCCTGATGAAGGGGTGATGCACATTGATGAGTTGGAACAAGTCGAGAAGCCTGGATGGAAACTTTTCTTTGATGGAGCCGCAAACATGAAGGGCGTGGGGATAGGAGAAGTACTTATTTCTAAAACAGGGCAGCACTACCCTGTTACGGCTCAGCTTCGTTTTTACTGTACTAACAACATGGCTGAGTACGATGCATGTATTCTGGGTTTGAGGTTAGCTGTGTACATGGGTGTCCAGGAAGTTGGTCTTGGGTGACTAGGACCTCCTGGTGCACCAAATTCAGGGAGAATGGGAAACACGGGATTTGAAACTCATACCGTACAGACAATGTTTGCATGATCTTTGTCAGCGGTTTCAGTCGATAGAATTCAGGCATATCCCGAGGATCCATAATGAAGTTATCGATGCTTTGGCCACTCTAGCGTCAATGTTACATCATCTAGATAAGGCTTATGTGGACCCTTTGCAGATTCAGGTCCGTGATCAGCATGCTTACTATAATATGGTGGAAGAAGAACTGGATGGGGAGCCATGGTTCCATGATATCAAAGAAAACATTAGGATGGGGTTATATCCGATACAGGCCACTAGTGGTCAGAAAAGAACAATTCGACGATAGGCAAGTGAATTTTTCTTTAGTGGAGGGGTATTGTACAAAAGAACTCCAAATCTGGGATTGCTAAGATGCGTAGATGCTAGATAGGCCACAACAATCATGACTAAGGTACACTCCGAATTTTGTGGACCGCATATGAGTGGGTACGTTCTGGCAAAGAAGATTCTCCGAGCAGGTTACTACTGGCTCACTATGGAGCGGGATTGCATCAGTTTTGTGCGTAAATGTCATCAGTGCCAAGTGCATGGAGATTTGATTCATTCTCCACCATCTGAATTACATACAATGTCTGCACCATGGCCTTTTGTTGCTTGGGGCATGGATGCCATTGGGCCAATCGAGCCGGCAGCATCGAACGGACACAAGTTTATCCTGGTAGCCATTGATTATTTCACTAAGTGGGTTGAAGCGAAAACGTTCAAATCTGTGACCAAGAAAGCAGTGGTCGACTTTGTGCATTCAAATATCATCTGTCGGTTTGGGATTCCGAAGGTAATCATCATGGACAATGGCGCTAATCTCAACAGTTATCTGATGATAGAGACGTGTCAGCAGTTTAAGATTATACATCGCAATTCCACCCCATACCGCCCTAAGGCGAATGGAGCAGTCGAGGCAGCCAACAAGAATATAAAGAAAATACTTCAAAAAATGGTGGAAGGTTCTAGACAGTGGCATGAAAAGTTGTCGTTTGTATTGTTGGGTTATCGTACTATTGTCCGTACTTCAGTAGGGGACACTCCTTATTTCTTGGTGTATGGCACGGAGGCAGTAATACCCGTAGAAATTGAAATCCCATCCCTTCGGATTGTCGCTGAGGTAGAAATTGATGACGTTGAATGGGTCAAAACCCGCTTGGAACAATTAAGTCTGATTGATGAAAAGAGATTGGCAGTAGTGTATCACGGCCAATTGTACCAACAGAGAATGGCGAGGGCATATAACAAGAAGGTACATCCACGGAAGTTTGAAGTAGGTCAGTTAGTGTTGAGACGTATCTTGCCTCATCAGGCTGAAGCAAAAGGAAAGTTTGCCCCAAATTGGCAAGGGCCATTTGTCGTAACTAGGGTGTTGTCCAATGGCGTGCTATATTTGACAGATGTGGAAGGGAAATGTGTATAAATGGCTATCAATTCCGATGCGGTTAAGAGATATTATGTATGATTTCTTTGTTTGATTGTACTTGGTTGTATTTGGCATATTTTGAAGATTGAAATGACGAGGGCATTTTGTTCTGCTATCTAAAAACTTTATCCTTTGTGACTCCCTTTTGAACCTTATTTATCTTTTTTCTTACCCCTCATTCGGAATCAGTAGTGAATATCAGAAACACAAGCATGAGAGATAAGAAAAGGAAGAAAGGAAAAGAGAAATAAAAGGAAAGAAAAAGAGGAAAGTAAAAGAAGAAAAAAGAAGGAAAGAAAAAGAGGAAAGTAAAAGAAGAAAAAAGAAGGAAAGAAGAAAAAAGAAGAAAAAAAAGAAAAAAAAGAAAGAGAAAAGCAAGAGAGAAAAAAGAAGAGAAGAAGAAAAAGAAAAGAAAATCACAACAACAAAGTAATTTCTATGTCATGAACTACGTTCGACCTGATTCCTTTGAAAGATACGTAGGCAGCCTCACGGTTCGGTCTCATCGAAACAAAAATCCAAAAGTCCCCAAGCAAGAAACTGTGACAGAAGTTGTGGTTGTTGTGGGAAACCGGATTCTGAAAGTTGTAATTCTAACTCATTTAAATTGTTTTGAGCGTTTTATACCCTTCCTTCCTAGCCCTGTCCAAAGGCCCACATTACGGTCCAAAGAAATACCTTCTGATCAGTCTTTGAGAAATGTCAAGTCAAGCAGGTAAAAGGTAATTCATGTCGGGGTCAACACTCTGGTTCAAGCAAAGAGGGAAATAAAATGAGAGAGTCTTATTGGTGAAAACCCTCACGGGCACCGTAAGGCGATGGGAGTTGAGAGAAATTAAAATGAGAGAGTCTTATTGGTGAAAACCCTCACGGGCACCGTAAGGCGATGGGAGTTGAAAGAAATTAAAATGAGAGAGTCTTATTGGTGAAAACCCTCACGGGCACCGTAAGGCGACGGGAGTTGAGAGAAATTAGAATGAGAGGGGTCTGCTAGTGAAAACCTTTCCAAGTGCCGCAGGATGAACAAGATCAAGGTTTGGGTAAAGTAATCAGGTCATGGAAATTCTGGGGCAACGAAGTACGGCAACTGGAAGTTGATTGGTTGGACAGATTGGGCCGATTAATCCGAAATGCATGTCATGATCATTGGTACCAGTTGTTCCACTCAGATAAGTTTCTTTTTCTTTCTCCTTTTGTAGCAGTCATCTGGTTTTAGATTCTTCTTATCCTTAACCCGCAGTCATTGCATTTCATTTTCTTTTGGGTACTTATCTAAAGATGTTTCAGTGACAGTTTTTGTTCAAATCAAGTGAAAGGGATTTCAAATCTCACTACCAACTTCCAAAATTACAAAGCACGAAGTGGTCAAAGCATACTAAGGATAACATGATGTAAAAGAGAGGTACAAGGAATCACCAGAAGTTTCATCGGTGGAATGGTTTGGTAATGTCATGGGAGATGCAAAGTGTCACGACCCTAACTGGAGGGCCATGACTAGCACCCGACCATACTTGCCAAGCACCAACGTACATTTTATCTAACCTTTTTTTTATTATCTTTTAGGGTTGACGAGATCAATGTAAATGGTAGACATAGATCATGGACAACCAACAATAAAATATGATGGCATGAACATACATAGCAGGGGATGACCATACAATCAAGAAACTACATATAAGGTATGAGCTACCACGCTACCATGAAAGACTATACAACAAACACCAGCCGACAAAGCATACCAAACTATACATGAGTCGACACTTGTCTATGAGCCTCTAAATGAACATAAGTGTTGCAACATAGCTGGAACAGGGCCCCGACATACCCATAATGTCTATAATAAAAATGCATACCAAGACCACGGCAAGTCCAGAGAAGGGATCTTGCCAATCACTACTGAACCAGACAACCTACTGTGGTGGGGGAGCTGCACCTGCCTGTCTATTAGGGCCTGCAGCACGACATGCAGCGTCCACAAACAAAAGGATGTCAGTACGAATAAAGTACTGAGTATGTAAGGCAGGGAACCATAAATACGAACAGTAATGTAAGCAGGGATAGAGAATATACAACCTGGAACATCTGAGTACCTCTGAGGGCTACTGACATGAAATGCATGATACATATGTATATATACATAAACTTTTAAAACATACATTTCTATGGGCATCATCATCTTCATATCATACCCAGCCATAATAGGCTCGGTAAAAACGTACCTGGCCATCATATGGCTCGGTAGAATCGTACCCGGCTACGTGGAGCTCGGTAAAACCCAACTGATCAGTGGATGCACAATATGTGTCGTACCCGGCCGACAATAGCGCGGCTCGGTAGAGTAAAATAGATACATATATATAATGCATGCTCGACTCATGGAATCACATTCTAAACCTTTCGGAGTGATGTAAGGTCAGTATCCTCTGTACACGTTATTAGGACCAACTCTTCATTACGAACCTTATAAGAATCAGGAAGTACCAACAACATTGATAACATAAGAATAAGAGAAGCAACATTAACATCAATCATTCCATAAGAGGGAAAGTAATGTAAGTACTGCTAGCTTCTAAGAGTAGAGTATCTTTGGAAGCTCGTTCATTACATTATGTACAATCGGAGTCGTGCAAAAGAAGAAAAGGGATAGCCTCACATACCTTGTATATACTTCCCCAATCACAAGCTATGCAATTGTCACAACTCCTTAGTCTACAATAAGAGAAACGATACTATCGTTATCATTTAAGCGTCATAACTATTATGTATTGACCACAACCTATTTTACGTTGAAACGGACAACACCTCCCCTATATATATGACTTCACACCATTCAAAACAATCACCAAACAGCCCAAACAACATCAATAATAAACATATTTAGCCTCCCAAAACAGTTCACGCACAACCTAATTACATCGTACATACGACGGCCACCGTAGGCATGTCAAACGACCCGGAAATATTACGAATAACTATCAGCCCACAACCCTACATATTTATGGTGTTTCTCCACACCATTCCACCTCCAAAACTCCACAAAATAGTAGTAAAACATGCAGCCCAATAGCAACACAAAACAATCCACAAAATAGTCTGCTACAAGTGAATAACTCGAACTCACGGCTTCCGATCACCGTCCCGTGAGTTCTTACATGTATAGAACAAATTACCATGAATTCACAGCAGATAAAAATGTATGAAAGATGGCAGTAACTTGCCTTACTTGTTGGATAACTCAGCCCTTCCCTTGGTTCTTCAAACTCTAGGTTTTACCTTCAAATAGAACTTGAAAGAGAGGGAAAATCGATTAGGGTTTGTGTGGGATTTTTGGGGAGGAGTTGCAGGGGTTAACTTTGTTTTTGAGGGTCTGAAATATGGATGAAATAACTGAGTTCATAACCCCTTAAAATTCCTCTCTTGGCCGACTTAGGTCTTTTAATTTTGTCCTATCATTTTGGCAAGTAGGTGATGCACCTACTTATCATCTACCAATCTGCGTAGGCTTGCAAAAATATGAATATCTCTACACTCCGAGATCGTATTGACAAACGGTTTAATGAGTTGGAAACTAGACTCATAGATCTTTAATTTGGTGGATAGATCACCCTGTATTTCCTTGTATATTAGGAGAAAAGCTTAGAAATATTTAACCTAATGTTTAAGTAAAATTATGAACCTAAGTTGCGACAACGTTTGTCAACTTTTGTTTCATAACTCTGTTTGACTTCAAGACTTATGATACGGATATTATATGATTCAAATACCTTAATACATGACCTCTTGAGTGTATTAAGAACCTCTAGGTTTACCTGAAAATACGAGTTACAACATCCTTGATTCGTTTAACTTCTAATACTTGTTAATCACCCTTATACACCCTTGTATCACTTAAGACCAATAGGATTAACTTCTTATCATCTCAAAGGTAATTCCTTCTTGGATTTATGTTAACTAATATATGGCATGAACTAACGCGTGTGGATATGGGTTGTAACACCCTTCCCCCTTAGGAACATTTGTCCTCGAATGTAAGGGTTCATGGGGAGTTTAAATCATCGTGGATTCCGGCCAAGTTTCTCCCATAAATAGAGGACAAACTTGCAAGCGGTTAACTCAATGTATGGCCTTACAAGAGTATGCAAAGCATTATGGACATGTACATTATCTGCATATCGCCATTTTGTATTAAGGAAGAGTATTCTCAAGTTATTGCTTACCTCATAGAGCTATTTCACCTTCCAATGTATCATGTGTTCCGCTAGCATCCTTGTCATCTTCATTCTGGAATAGGTACAGGTTTTTAGACTTCATCTCCTCTTCTGCTTCCCATATAATTTCTTTCATATTCTTGTTCCTCTACAATACTTTGATGGAAGCTACATCTTTTGTTCTCAGCTTGCGGACTTGTCGATCTAATATAGCTACTGGCACTTTTTCATATGATAGGTCCTCTGTAACCTGTAAATCTTTGATAGGGACGACTCGAGAAGGGTCTCCAATACATTTCCTCAACATTAATACATGGAATACCAGGTGGACAAATTACAATTCGGATGGCAATTCTAACTCATAAGCAACCTGTCCAATCCGTCGAAGAATTTTATACGGCCCGATATACCTTGGACTCAGCTTACCTTTCTTACCAAAATGCATAATACCCTTCATTGGTGAGATCCTCATGAAAACCCAATCACCAACCTCAAACTCCAGATCACGACGTCGGACATCGGAATAAGATTTTTGCCTGCTTTGTGTCGTCCTCAATCGCTCCTGTATCACTTTCACCTTCTCAATAGCTTGGTGAATCAAATCTGGCCCATATAATTCTATTTCACCGACTTCGAACTATCCAACTGGTGATCTACATCTTCTCCCGTATAGTGCCTCGTATGGGGCCATTTTAATACTAGAATGGTAGCTATTATTGTAGGCGAATTCTATGAGTGGATGATGGTCATCCCAATTTCTCTTGAAATCTAGAAACATATCTTCCAGTATCTGAATGGTACGTTCAGCCTATCCGTCAGTCTACGGATGAAATGCAGTGCTGAGATTCACTTGTGTGCCTAAACCTTTCTGGAAAGATCTCCAAAAGTTAGCTGTAAATTGAGCTCCTCGGTCTGATATAATAGATACCGGCACACCATGAAACCTAACAATCTCCTTGATATATAACTTCGCATAATCTTCAGCCGTGTAAGTTGTCTTAACTGGTAGAAAATTGGCACATTTTGTAAGTCGATCAATTATCACCCAGATGGAGTCAAACTTATGATAAGAGCGAGGTAATCCAATAATGAAGTCCATATTAATCACCTCCCATTTCCAGGTCGGAATCTCTATATTCTGAAGCAATCCACTAGGTTTCTGATGTTCTATCTTTACTTGTTGACAATTGGGACACTGGGCTACAAATTCTGCAATAGACTTCTTCATGTTATCCCACCAATACTGCTCTTTGACATCACGATACATCTTTGTCGAGCCGGGATGGATGGAATACCGGGATAGATGAATCTCATTCATAATCTTCTCTCGCAAACCTGCCACATTAGGCACACATAATCGACCCTGGTATCTCAGTGCCCCATCTCTTCCGATCTCAAAAGCCATACTTTTACACTGCTGAATGCTCTCTCTTAATCGTACTAAGATAGGATCTTTATATTGCCGTGCCTTTACCTCGGCTACCAAAGATGATTCTGATGTATTCTGTACAGTAACACCTCCGTCATCAGAGTCTAACAATCTGATTCTCATATTGGCTAGCTGATGAAGCTCTTAGTCAACCCCCATCTACCTGCCTCAATATGTACTAAGCTTCCCATTGATTTACGGCTGAGAGCGTCTGCCACAACATTGGCTTTACCGGGATGATACAATATCTCGACATCGTAGTCTTTCAGTAATTCAAGCCACCTACGCTGCCTCAAATTCAACTCTTTCTGCTTGAAGATGTATTGTAAACTCTTGTGATCTGTGTAGATGTCAACATGGACGCCGTATAAGTAGTGCCTCCATATCTTCAAAGCATATATTACTGCAGCCAATTCCAAATCATGGGTTGGATAATTCTTTTCATGCTTCTTCAATTGTCTTGATGCATAAGCAATCACCTTCCCACGCTGCATCAATACGCACCCCAAACCTATACCTGAGGCATCACAATATACCACATAACCTTCTGTTCCTTCAGGAAGAGTGAGCACTGGTGCGGATGTCAATCGATTCTTCAGCTCCTGAAAACTACGTTCACAAGTGTCAGACCACTGGAACTTGGTAGCTTTCTGTGTTAACTTAGTCAATGGTGATGATATAGAGGAAAACCCTTCCACAAACCGCCTATAATATCCTGCTAGCCCTAGGAAGCTGCGGACTTCTGATGGTGTTGTAGGTCTCGGCCAATTCTTTACTGCATCGATCTTCTGAGTGTCGACACTAATACCCTCTTCATATATCACATAGCCAAGAAACGCTACTGAGTTCAGCCAAAATTCACATTTGGAGAGCTTAGCATATAACTTACGATCTTGAAGCGTCTGTAATACTATCCGCAAGTGGCCCCCATGTTCCGCCTCCGAACGAGAATATACTAGAATGTCATCAATGAATACAATCACGAACACATCAAGATAGGTCCTAAATATAGTATTCATGAGATCCATAAAAGTTGCTGGGGAATTTGTTAGCCCGAACGACATCACCAAGAACTCAAAGTGCCTGTATCTTGTCCGGAAGGCCGTCTTTGGAATATCCTTCTCCTTAACCCTCACCTGATGATACCCTGAACGTAAATCAATCTTGGAGAAATACTTGGCACCCTGGAGTTGGTCAAACAGGTCATCAATTCTTGGAAGTGGATACTTGTTCTTTATAGTAGACTTATTCAACTGTCGATAGTCGATACACATCCGTAACGACCCGTCTTTCTTCCGCACGAATAGGACTGGTGCACCCCAAGGTGAAGTGCTAGGCCTAATAAAGCCCTTATCCAGCAAGTCCTTCAACTGCACCTTCAACTCTCGCAACTCTGTCGGGGCCATTCTGTATGGAGGAATAGAGATCGGTTGAGTGTCAGGCAACACATCAATGCTAAACTCAATCTCCCTTTCAGGAGGAAGGCCTGGGAGTTTATCTGGGAAAACATCTGGGAATTCGTTGACCACGGGGATTAATTGTAAAGTAGGCGCTTTCGCCTCCGCATCCCTAACGCGAACGGAATGATAAATGTAACCTTTTGAGATCATTTTCCTTGCCTTAAGATAGGAAATAAATTACCTCTTGGTGTAGCAATATTCCATTTCCATTCAATGATGGGTTCACCAGGAAATTGAAACCTAACCATCTTCGTACGACAGTCAACATTTGCATAGCATGAGGCCAACCAGTCCATTCCCATTATCACATCAAAATCAACCATTTCTAACTCAAATAAATTTACCGAGGTTTGACGACTACAAATCATCACAGTGCAACCTCTATATACCCTTCTAGCAATCACAGAATCTCTTATCGGAGTAGATACCGTAAGGGGTTTACTTATCAATTCAGGTTCAATGCCAAACTTATTAGCCACAAAGGGTGTAACATATGATAATGTAGATCCCGGATCAATCAGCGCATATACATCATAAGAAAACACAGATAATATACCTGTAACAACATCTGGAGACGACTCGAGATCCTGTCGACCTAGCATAGGTTCGATTTTGACCACCACTCAAACTCGGCACTGCACCTCTACCTCTACCACGACCTGTCGACTGCTGAAAACACCGTCCTGGAGGTCGAACTAATGAGGAAGAAGTATACACAGATCAAATCGGCTGAGCCATACCATCACCTCCCCTGTTAGGACAACCACATCATATGGCCAGGCTATCTACAAGAATAACATGCATCAGAACCTCGACGGCATAGTCCAAAGTGGGCCTTGCCGCACTGATCACAACGTGGTGTTGTGGGTCTCGTCTGACTAGTATCCCTGTCATGTTGCGAGCCTGATGCTTGCGAACTCTGACCTTGACCAGAATGGGTAAATCGATCATATTGAGGCCTCTAAAACTGTGGAGAAGCACTAGCTACAGGTGGCGCCGAACTCCTTGAAGACTGGGGCCTGACGCTGCCTCTGAAGTCATTAGAATACCTTGTTAATCTCGCCCTCTTATGCTGGCCCCTATCCTGCTCCATATCTGCCCTCTGCTGGCGATTACGATCCTCTAGGGTCTGGGCATAAGCCTGAATACGGGAAATATACATGCCCTCCACCAAGGAGGCTGTCGTACACTCATTTATCAAATGTCGTCCTAATCTGTTCACGAACAAATGCACCCTATCACTCATCTCGGCCACCATATGGGGAGCATACCTTGCTAAAGAATCGAACTGCATACTATACTCTCCCACACTCATATTACCTTGTCTAAGGTTCAAGAACTTATCAGCTCTAACTCGTCGTATCTCAACTGGCAAGTAGTGATGAAGAAAGGACTCAGAAAATTCCTTCCACATAGCTAGAGGACCTTTCGGACCCCTGGATCTCTCCCAACTATCATACCAGAGAATCGCTAAAATCCCGTAGCCGATAATAAGCCAACTCTACTGCCTCTGTATCACTAACATGCATAACCCGCAGTGTACGATGAACCTGGTCAATAAAAGTCTGCGGGTACTCCTTGGGGTCTGATCCGGTAAACAATAGAGGGTCTAAATTAATAAAATCACGAACTCTCGTACTAACTGGTTTATCAGCAGCACCTGTATTCTGCCTCTGAGCCTGAGTAGCTACCAAGCTAGTCAATAACTGCAAAGCACTCCGCATATCCTGGTCTGTAGTGCCAGACGGAGGAACTGGAGGTGCTGGGTGCCTCCTAATATTCTCTGGAGGAGACGAGGTAGATAAGGTATGAGACGGCATCTCACTCTGAGCCTCACTTTGGCCTACTCTGGCTTGGGGCACCTGACTGGTACCCTCTCCCGCAGTTGTATCAAGCCGTCTACTAATTGTTTGCTTCCTAGTCGAAGGCATCGCTGAAAGAAAAAAAGGTGAATATTATAGACGAACACTTACGACTCAACTCTACACACGATCTAGATTCAGGAAGAAGGTAACAACCCTAGATGCCATGTAGCCTCCTGATTATAAATGTGGCGCGCTACACATCCATAATCAAGACTCTACTAGAAACGGCTCATAGAAAATCCCTAGGACAGACTTGCTCTGATACCAAGTTTGTCACGACCCAAACTGGAGGGTCATGACTAGCACCCGACCATACTTGCCGAGGACCAACGTACATTTTATCTAACTTTTTTTTTATTATCTTTTAGGGTTGACGAGATCAATATAAATGGTAGACATGGATCATGGACAACCAACAATAAAATATGATGGCATGAACATACATAGTAAGGGATGACCAGACAATCAAGAAACTACATATAAGGTACGAGCTACCACGCTACCATGAAAGACTATACAACAAAAACCAGCCGACAAGGCATACCAAACTATACATGAGTTGACACTTGTCTATGAGCCTCTAAATGAACATAAGTGCTGCAACATAGCCGAAATAGGGCCCCGACATACCCATAATATCTATAACAAAAATGCATACCAAGACCACGGCAAGTCCGGAGAAGGGATCTCGCCAATCACTACTGAACTGGACAACCTACTATGGTGGGGGAGTTGCACCTGCCTGTCTATTAGGGCCTACAGCACGACATGCAGCGTCCACAAACAAAAGGACGTCAGTACGAATAAAGTACTGAGTATGTAAGGCAGGGAACTATAAATACGAACAGTAATGTAAGTAGGGATAGAGAATATACAACCTGGAACATCTGAGTACCTCCGAGGGCTACTGACATGAAATGCATGATACATATGTATGTATACATAAACTTTTAAAACATACGCCTCTATGGGCATCATCATCATCATATCGTACCCAGCCATAATAGGCTCGGTAAAAACGTACCCGGCCGTCATAAGGCTCGGTAGAATCGTACCCGGCCACGTGGAGCTCGGTAAAACCCAACTGATCAGTGGTTGCACAATAGGTGTCGTACCCGGCCGACTATAGCGCGGCTCGGTAGAGTAAAATAGATACATATATATAATGCATGCTCGACTCATGGAATCACATTCTAAACCTTTCGGAGTGACGTAAGGTCGGTATCCTCTATACACGTTATTAGGACCAACTCTTCATTACGAACCTTATAAGAATCAAGAAGTACCAACAACATTGATAACATAAGAATAAGAAAAGCAACATTAACATCAATCGTTCCATAAGAGGGAAAGCAATGTAAGTACTGCTAGCTTCTAAGAGTAGAGTATCTTTGGAAGCTCGTTCATTATATTATGTACAATCGGAGTCGTGCAAAAGAAGAAAAGGGATAGCCTCACATACCTTGTATATACTTCCCCAATCACAAGCTATGCAATTGTCACAACTCCTTAGTCTACAATAAGAGAAACGATACTATCGTTATCATTTAAGCGTCATAACTATTATGTATCGACCACAACCTATTTTACGTTGAAACGGACAGCACCTCCCCTATATATATGACTTCACACCATTCAAAACAATCACCAAACAGCCCAAACAACATCAATAATAAACATATTGAGCCTCCCAAAACACTCCACGCACAACTTAATTACATTATACATACGACGGCCACCGTAGTTGTGTCAAACGACCCGGAAATGTTACGAATAACTATCAGCCCAAAACCCTAAATATTTATGGTGTTTCTCCACACCCTTCCACCTCCAAAACTCCACAAAATAGTAGTAAAATACGCAGCCCAATAGCAACACAAAACAGTCCACAAAACAGTCTGCTACAAGTGAATAACTCGAACTCACGGCTTCCGATCACCGTCCCGTGAGTTCTTACATGTATAGAACGAATTACCATGAATTCACAACAGATAAAAATGTATGAAAGATGGAATTAACTTACCTTACTTGTTGTATAACTCAGCCCTTCCCTTGGTTCTTCAAACTCTAGGTTTTACCTTCAAATAGAACTTGAAAGAGAGGGAAAATCGATTAGGGTTTGTGTGGTATTTTTGGGGAGGAGTTGCAGGGGTTAACTTTGGTTTTGAGGGTCTGAAATATAGATGAAATATTTGAGTTCATAACCCCTTAAAAGTCCTCTCTTGTCCGACTTAGGTATTTTAATTTGTCCTATCATTTTGGCAAGTAGGTGATGCACCTACTTGTCATCCACCAATCTGCGCAGGCTAGCGAAAATATAAATATCTCTATACTCCGAGATCGTATTGACAAACGGTTTAATGCGTTGGAAACTAGACTCATAGATCTTTAATTCTGTCAGTAGATCACCCCGTAATTCCTTGTAAATTAGGATAAAATCTTAGAAACATTTAACCTAATGTTTAAGTAAAATTATGAACCTAAGTTGCGACAACGTTTGTCGACTTTTGTTTCATAACTCGTTTGACTTCAAGACTTATGATACGGATATTATATGATTCAAATACCTTAATACATGACCTCTTGAGTGTATTAAGAGCCTCTAGGTTTACCTGAAAATACGAGTTACAACATTCTTGATTCATTTAACTTCTAATACTTGCTAATCACCCTTATACACCCTTGTATCACTCAAGACCAATAGGATTAACTTCTTATCATATCAAAGGTAATTCCTTCTTGGATTTATGTTAACTAATATATGGCATGAACTAACGCGTGTGGATATGGGTTGTAACACAAAGGTTCAGATAAAGGGGTCAGAGGTAAAACAACAACATGGGTATAGAACACTCGGCTCGTCAAAAGGTCATGGAGTTTGAAAGTCAGTCAGAAAGTCAAAGTGGTTCAAGGCCAGTTCGGAGAAGCCAGTCAGAACAAAACATTGCAGCAGAAATATCTTCAGCAAGTATGCCATCTGCTAACCACCACTTTAAACTGACAAAATTTTCTTTGATTGAAACAGGGGCAGAAAATTCGTTTGATGGAGAAACCTTCCGTGGAGAAAGGCAGTCATCAAAACGGGTTTGATTTTTGATTTTCAGGACCCTCCTGGAAAATGAGACCTAGTTTAAATGTCAGAAATAGCATAATCTAGCATAAATGCATCCCAAAGGAATATAAGTTGGCTTAGAAATGTGCATGTTCGAGATAGGATTCAATTAGGAGTTTCCAGGACCCTCCTGAATAATGGAACTTAGCTTTGAGAGTTCAATTAGATAACAACATTTAGCGTAAAGTCTGTTGCAGGGTAGTATAATTTAGACATAAAAGTTGTCACTCTTAAGATAAAATTGGACTTTTGATTTTCAGGACCCTCCTGGATAATGGGGAGTAGTCTAAAGACCTTCTTAGATAACAAGATTTAGCATAAGTCACACTTCTAGAAGATATAACTTAGATTTAAAATTGTCGTTTAGTTAAGAGTTGTCAGGACCCCCCTAAATAGTGGGACCTAGATTTCAAATTCCTAGTGATACTTTGTAATATGATTTAGTTTTACATTCACATCTATGCCCAGCCACCAAACCAGGGCAGAAAATTTTCTTTGTTTTGTCTATTTTGTTGAAGTCAGGAGCCCGCCTGGAGAGCACGGAATACTTTCAAATGCAACAGTCAGGAGCCTGCCTAGAGAGCAAGGGAGTACCATTTAAGTTCTAGCTTTCAAATTCCTTGTTTCGTCTAAGTTGCAATCAGGAGCCCGCCTGGAGAGCAGGGAATACTTTCAAATAAAGCAGTCAGGAGCCCGCCTGGAGAGCAGGGAATACTTTCAAATGAAGCAGTCAGGAGCCCGCCTGGAGAGCATGGAATACTTTCAAATGCAGCAGTCAGGAGCCCGCCTGGAGAACAAGGGAGTACCATTTAAGTTCTAGCTTTCAAATTCCTTGTTTCGTCTAAGTTGCAATCAGGAGCCCGCCCAGGGAATACTTTCAAATAAAGAAGTCAGGAACCCACCTGGAGAGCAGGGAATACTTTCAAACGAAGTTAGGAGCCCGCCTGGAGAGCAAGAAATACTTTCAAATGAAGCAGTCAGGAGCCCGCCTGGAGAGTAGGGAATACTTTCAAATGCGACAGTCAGGAGCCCGCCTGGAGAACAAGGGAGTACCATTTAAGTTCTAGCTTTCAAATTCCTTGTTTTTTCTAAGTTGTAATCAGGAGCCCGCCTGGATAGCATGGGAATACATTCACGTTTTGAAATCAGGAGCCCGTCTGGAGAGCAGGGAATACGTTTCAAGTCAGCAGTCAGGAGCCCGCCTGGATACCATGAGAATACATTCACGTTTTGAAGTCAGAAGCCCGCCTGGATAGCATGAGAATACATATCAAGTTCAGCAGTCAGGCCCCACCTGAAGAAGGGGAAAACATCTCAGTTTACAATTCAAGGTGGCAACAGATGGATGCCTCTGGGAGAATGGAGGACAACAAGGCAACAACAAACACAAAAGCAAGTTTGAAGATATAATAGGACTTTTCTAATCCATAGACCATAGTCTAGTCTAGCTTCTTGTTTTATTTTGACATGGTGTAATAAGGGGGTTCAATAAGCAGTAGCAGCAGCAATAGCAATAGCGGAAGCCCAGCTTCGTGGTAGTCCCAGCTACCAAAACTTTCCGAACTACACTGACCTGATTCCTTTTTAGCCAAGGATATGTAGGAAACCTTAGAAAGCAGGGTGCGGTCAAATCTTTCAAAAATGCTTCACGCGGAGTATTCAAACGGGCAAAAATCGCTCGTATCCGCTCACTTATCTTTGCACGAAAACACTTCGTGTTTCCGAGCAAAGAGGGGAAGCTGTGAGCACGTGATTTTTGCCCTATATGTATTACTCCAACAAATTCAAAACAAAATAATTTCTGTCAGTGTGTGCAATTTTGGGGATTTTCGTGGCATTTTCTTGTAATTGTTTGCATTTGTCTGTGCATTTTTATTTTTATTTAATTATTGAAAATTGCAAAAAATATGTTGCATTTGCATTTAGGATTTAATTTTACATTTTAGGATTAATTGATAAATTATTTTATAAAAATGGGAAAAAATCACAAAAATAGTTTATTTTGCACTTTTAATTTTAATTTTGAATTTTGTTAGTTTTTCCTTTAATTTGGTTTTTAATTATTTGTAGTAGCAATTATTAGGGTTGATTAATTTAATGTGGTAGGATAATTTGGTTTAGGATGTAATTTAGGTTTTAATTTTAATTTTGGAAAGAAGAAAAAGAATTTTTAAAGAAAAATGAATTGAAAAAGAGAAGGAAATAATGAAAAGGAAAATCTGGGCTAAAATCCATTTAGCTGTCCCCAGCCCAAACGAATCGCCCCAGTACCCGACCCAAATCCACGCCTCACCCGGTCCAAAGTACCCAGTACCATACGACGTCGTTTTCTGGAGTCCAATCTCAGCCGTTGATCCCATATGATCAGACGGCTGGGAACTGAGACCTTACTTGATATATATATGTCCTAACGCCCCTACCCCCCCCCCTTCATTTCATCGTTCCAACACCCCTATCAGAGAACCAAAGCCTAACCCTAGCTGAGCCGTCCCTAAATCCACCACCGTCTGGTGGCGGCGGCACCTCCAAACGCCACCAAAAAAACACCCCATGACCCCCTCTTTCTAAATCCCGGACCAGTTTCCTTCGAATCTGCCTGGAGCTCTACGAATCTTGAATCTGAGGTCAATCCCAAAAGTTCAAAATCATTTTTTTTGTCAATCCTGGTAGCATGCATGTTGGGGAAGTGCTGTTCTATCAAGATTTGAGGTTCGGACTCGGCGAAACAGATGTCGCTTTGTTGTTCTTGACAAAGAATAAAGGATTGACATAAGTTTGGCTTAGTTCTTGGTGCCTGTCCGATTTCGAGTTTGATTGGTAAGTTTCTATCCCTCTGCGTGACCAATTATGTTTTAGTTCACCTTTTCGTCCCTCTTCTTTTCTTCTCCTTTTCTCTGTTTGAAGGCTTGACCTATCTGCCGATGTTTTGATTTTTTTTTTGTTCCCTCTATTTTTCTTTCAAGTCCTTTTAAAAAAATGTGTGTGTTCTTGATTTTGAGAATCTCCTTATGCAATCAATTTAAAGGTTTCACTGACCATCATTTCGTGAACATTACTTTAACAGAGACTATTTCCCATGAAATCCTCATAGGACTTCCAAAAACCTTCCAAGCATTTTGGGCTGGTTATCCTTCCATAAATGTATGTTGTATAGTCTCCCCTTGAGCCATTGTACAACAACAATTTGTTTCTACTTGAACAACCTCCATAAAAGGAAATACATCTTAAAAAGGGAGGTGTTTATGCCACAAATTCTGAAGTGAAGTTACTATCCTCTCCCCTGTTTCTGTCTAGTAAGTTTCCGGGTAGAAGATGTTGAAATGGCTATCGGTACTAGACATCCAGATAGGCGAGTCTGGACTAGAAGGGTTCCAATAGGTTTGTTGAGGATATGTTCAGCTAAATACTTTGGTAGATGCAAGTGTTCTATATTCCAAACGCCATCTCTAATGATATCATGGACAAGCTAGTCCCTAGGGGTAATGTCTCAGTTGGGGTTTAAGGTAAATAACAGGGGTATGGGGGTTAGTTTGGTAGTCTTAGTGAGGGAATCTATTTGTAACTGTCTGGGAAGCTTCTAGGAAGCTGGGAGGGGACTACTTTGCAAAAACTGAATTTAAATTAGGGGTGTTTAAGCTAAAATTGAAACTAAAAAGGACTGAATGGCGAAAACGTATCTCCTTGGGTCTGCCCTATTTGCTTGCCTATAAAGGCATCACTTCCTTGTCATTCAAGGAAGAATTAGAGGGATTAGAGAGCTGAAATTCAGAAAAGGCAAAACAGCTGAAAATTAGAGTAAAATTACTGTTTCATTGAAATTCACTCTGTAACTCCTTCAGTTTTCAAATCTTGAAAAATGTTTCTGATTGATATAGTCTTAAAATGGACTGAGATTGGGTGTTTGAGGTTTAATTTTGAAGTTGTTTTGGGTATTGTTCGAGTGGGATTGTCTTCATTTTGTTTTCAAGTTCATCTTGGTTGAGCTGGTGCTGCTGGTATTGGTCTGCTACTGTTCGGTTGCTGATTCTCCATTTTCTGCTTTTATTTTCGAATTCCAGGTACAAGTTCTGGACCTTCATGATGTAAGTCTTGATTCAAGGATGAAATGAAAGCACCATTATGCTTTAGTTCTTTGTTTCTTTGCTTGATGTTTATATTCCTTCATTTATCCATAGTATAGTCATAGTTAAATTCTCTTTAAGTAATCGAATTCTCATGCTATAATTAGTTGTGAACTGTGGAGACTATGACATATTTGGATCTTGCTGTTTATTAGTTTTAGTGTTATAGGTCAATTTTGCAATCCTTGTTATCTGTATGTAGAAGTGTAAGCTTGAGATTCATATAGCAATTTGGACGAACCTTGATAATTGATCTATGTTGTTCACAAAGTATGGAAGTCATCAGTGGTTTGATTTATAAGGGTATTGTTTCCAGTCAAGTGTTTTCAAGGTTGCTTCATGTTTAAATGTTAGTTTAGGTTTAAAAGTTTGCAATATTATGTAAGCATGCTTAGTTTAGATTAGCTGTTTCAATTCAGAATGTTCAATTAATGGGCTAAAGCTCAGAAGAATTAGTCTATCTTGGTGTTGATTATGAACATGTTTGAGTTAGATTTGTTGTTTGCCAACTCATAATGGTTAGTTGATAGTTAAAGTTCAGGAATAAAGGGTTAGTTTCATTTCATGTTTCACCGAGTTGCTTAATTGAAGTGCAGCAGTTAATTGTGCATTGAGCATTTTTGTTGAGAATGGTTGGTCACCTCAGGCTTGAATAATCGAGATTCAGAAGTGGGGGGGGGGGTCAATTCCATCTTATGTTTCATGTATTATCTTGAATTCTTTACAGTCACTCCACTGTAATGAGATCAGATAATTCAGATCAGGCCCAGTTAATGAGATCAGGGCCAGTAATTTAGATAATTCTGATGTTTCGCCTGCGTAGGGACTCGATCTGGAGTCTCGCACCTGTCGATGCCCGTTCTCTAGGGTTTGGGCTTGCGTTGGGCCTGTATCAGGGCAGGGTAGGTCTTTTGGTAGTAGGGCCAGCCTTCCGAACCCAATGCCCTTTAATTCCACTCACAGGTCTTCCGAGAAACATGTCTTCCGAAACTTTAGTCTTAAAAGCATTAATAATTCTGTCCTCTAATTAATTGGATTCTCACTAGTTACATTACGAGGTGAGCTATATTGGACAATATAAGTGGCTTATGGTCCTCAAAAGTCTAGTTCGAGTTCCCTTTTTAAAATTGGAATTGAGGGGTCGTGCCAAATAAAATCTTCAAATGCATGGCGTTCGCTTAGTTAATACTTTAATTCATAGAATTCGAGGCGTGCCATTTAGCGAATTTTCCATGGCCCTCGTAAAGTTAAAAATGCGTAGTTGCTTTAGGGCGCGTTAGTTAATAATTTTACTTTCTTAAACTCGGGTGCGCATTTCATGTGACCCAAATCAAATCTTAAAACGTTGAATAAGATATGTACCGAATTGCGGGTGCATTTCATATGGCGCAATCCAACGGCATGTTTTAAACGATGTTCGATCTTCTTTAAAAATCAATTAAAAGCGGTTAAAAGGTTAAAATTGCACATAGGTTCAAAATGTTCTAAAATCAGATAATTAAGCCGATTATAACAATTGAGCGACCGTGCTAGAACCACGGAACTCGGGAATGCCTAACACCTTCTCTCGGGTTAACAGAATTCCTTACTCGGGTTTCTGGTTTGCGGAAACATAGTCATATTTTCCTCGATTCGGGATTCAACCGGTGACTTGGGACACCATAAATCTCCCAAGTGGCAACTCTGGATCTTTTAACAATAAATCCTGTTTCGATTGTCCTTTAATTGGAAAAACTCCCTTATACTATAGCCCTTTACAGGGTATAGGTAAAAAGGAGGTGTGATAGTAACAATTAAGAACAAGTATCCTTTGCCTCGCATTGATGATTTATTCGACCAGCTTCAGGGAGCGAGAGTGTTCTCCAAGATTGATCTTCATTCAGGTTATCACCACTTGAAGATCAGGGACTCGGATATTCTTAAGACAGCTTTCAGGACCCGATATGGTTATTATGAGTTCTTGATGATGTCTTTTGGGCTGACCAATGCCACAGCAGCGTTCATGCATTTGATGAACAGCGTGTTCCAGCCTTATCTCGATTCGTTTGTCATAGTCTTCATTGATGATATTCTGGTGTATTCGCATAGTCAGGAGGAGCACGCGGAGCATTTTATGGTTGTGTTGCAGAGATTGAGGGAGGAGAAGCTTTATGCAAAATTCTCCAAGTGTGAGTTTTGGCTTAGTTCAGTGGCTTTCTTGGGCACGTGGTGTCCAGCGAGGGTATTCAGGTTGATCCGAAGAATATAGAAGCGGTTCAGAGTTGGCCCAGACCATCCTCAGCTACAGATATTCGCAGCTTTCTTGGTTTGGCATGCTATTATCGCCGGTTTGTTCAGGGATTCTCATCTATCGCATCGCCCTTGACCAGGTTGACTCAGAAGGGTGCTTCATTTGTATGGTCGGACGAGTGTGAGGAGAGTTTTTAAAAGCTCAAGATAGCTTTGACCACAGCTCCAGTGTTGGTTTTGCCATCAGCTTCAGGTTCATATACCGTGTATTGTGATGCTTCGAGAGTTGGGATTGGCTGTGTATTGATGTAGGAGGGTAAAGTTATTGCTTATGCTTCTCGTCAGTTGAAGCCTCATGAGAAGAACTACCCCGTTCATGATTTGGAGTTGGCTGCCATAGTTCACGTGTTGAAGATTTGGAGGCATTACTTGTATGGCGTATCTTGTGAGGTGTTCACTGATCATCGCAGTCTTCAACATTTGTTCAAGCAAAAGGATCTTAATTTGAGGCAGCGGAGATGGTTGGAGTTGCTTAAGGATTATGATATCACTATATTGTACCATCTGGGAAAGGCCAATGTGGTGGCTGATGCTTTGAGCCGGAAGGCAATGAGTATGGGAAGTTTGGCATACATTCCAGTTGGGGGGAGGCCTCGTGTAGTTGATGTTTAGGCTTTGGCCAATCAGTTCGTGAGGTTAGATATTTCGAAGCCTAGTCGGGTATTGGCTTGTGTGGTTTCTCGGTCTTTCTTATATGATCGCATCAGAGAGCGCCAGTATGATGATCCGCATTTGCTAGTCCTTAAGGACAGAGTTCAGCATGATGATGCCATGATGCGACCATTGGTGATGATGGGGTATTAAGGATGCAGGGTCGGATTTGTGTGCCCAATGTGGATGGGCTTCGAGAGTTGATTCTGGAGGAGGCCCATAGCTTGCGGTATTCCATTCATCCGGGTGCCGCGAAGATGTATTAGGATTTGAGGTAGCACTATTGGTGGAGAAGAATGAAGAAAGACATTGTGGGATTTGTAGCTCGGTGTCTCAATTGTCAGCAGGTGAAATATGAGCATCAGAGACCGGATGGCGTGCTTCAGCAGATGGATATTCCTGAGTGGAAGTGGGATAGGATCACTATGGACTTTGTTGTTGGACTTCCACAGACTTTGAAGAAGTTCGATGCTAGTTGGGTGATTGTGGATCGGCTGACCAAGTCCACATACTTTATTCCTGTGTGTACTACCTATTCTTCAGAACGGTTGGCAGGGATCTATATCAGGGAGATAGTTCGCTTGCATGGTGTTCCAGTTTCCATCATTTCAAAAAGAGGTACTCAGTTTACTTCGCAGTGGAGGGCCTTGCCGAGAGAGTTGGGTACTCAGGTGGAGTTGAGCACAACTTTTCATCCTCAAACGGACGGGCAATCCGAGCACACTATTTAGATATTGGAGGACATGTTGCGTGCTTGTGTCATTGATTTTGGAGGGTTCTGGGATGAGTTTCTACCGCTTGTAGAGTTTGCTTATAACAACAGCTACCAGTCGAGTATTCAGATGGCTCCATATGAAGATTTGTATGGGAGGCAGTGTAGATCTCCAATTGGTTGGTTCGAGCCCGGCGAGGCTAGGTTATTGGGGACTGATTTGGTGCATGATGCTTTGGAGAAGGTGATTCAGGAGAGGCTTCGTACAGCGCAGTCACGGCAAAAGAGTTATGCTGATAGGAAGGTTCGAGATGTGTCCTACATGGTTGGCGAGAAGGTTCTATTGAAGGTTTCACCCATGAAGGGTGTTATGAGATTTGGAAAGAAAGGGAAATTGAGTCCGCGGTTCATTGGACATTTTGAGGTACTTCGGACGATTGGGGAGGTGGCTTATGAGCTTGCTTTTCCACCCAGCTTGTCGAGTGTGCATTCGGTATTTCATGTTTCTATGATCCGAAAGTATATTGGGGATCCGTCTTATGTTCTAGATTTCAGCACAGTTCAGTTGGATGATGATTTGACCTATGATGTGGAGCCAGTAGCTATTTTGGGTCGTCAGGTTTGGAAGTTGAGGTCAAAAGATATAGCTTCAGTAAAGGTGCAGTAGAGAGGTCTGCCCGTGGAGGAGGCTACCTGGGAAACCGAACAGGAGATGCGGAGCAGATATCCTCACCTATTCGAGGCTTCAGGTATGTATCTTGACTCGTTCGAGGATGAACGTTTGTTTAAGTTGGGGAGGATGTGACGACCCGGCCAGTCGTCTCATGAGTTGCCGCTCCGTTTCACCATTTCTGCTTATTTATGCTTTGTTCATCCGTGTTTTGCGGTATCGGGTTGGTCGGATCAAGTCCGGAATGATTTTTGTAAGGTTTGAGACACTTAGTCTCTTTTAAGGAAGTTTAAGTTGGAAAAGTCAACCGGATGTTGACTTATGTGTTAGAGGGCTCGGATGTGAGTTCTGGTAGTTCGGTTAGCTTCGGGAGGTGATTTGGGACTTAGGAGTGTAATCGGAATGAGTTTTGGAGGTACGGAGTAGATTTAGTCTTAAATTGACGAAGTTGATATTTTGGCAATTTCTGGTTTGTAGGCGAGATTTTGATATAGGAGTCGGAATGGAATTTTGAGAGTTGTAGTAGCTTTGTTGGGTCATTTGGGATGTGTGTGCAAACTTTCAGGTCATTCGGGTGTGGTTTGGTTGGGTTTTTGATCGAAAGCGAAATTTGGAAGATTTTAGAAAGTTTGGCTTGAATCCGATGTGTTTTGGGTGATTTAATATTGTTTGAGGTGTTTTGATGATTGGAACAAGTTTGAATAAGGTATTGGGTTATGTTTGTGCTTTTGGTTGAGATCCCGGGGGCCTCGGGGTGATTTCGGATGGTTAACGGAAAGTTTGGATTGTTGTTACAGCTGCTAAATTGCTGCTTCTGGTATTTCCGCACCTGCGGATTGGGGACCGCAGGTGCGATGAGGGAGGTCGCAGAAGCGGAAAGGCTGAGGGAGTCAAGGACCACAGAAGCGGTGAGTTGGACCGCATCTGCAATGTCGCAGATGCGGAAGGATGATCGCAGAAGCGGTTTTGGCTGATAAGTGATTTCCACAGTGGCGGAGGAATGACCGCATATGCGGTACCACAGAAGCGGTTAAAGAGTCGCAGATACGAAAATGTCTGGGCAGAACATATAAGTTATTCCATTTCGCGAAATTAAGTTATTTCACCATTTTTGACTTCGGCTTGAGAGATTTTTGGACGATTTGAAAGAGGGATTTCAAGGAAACTTCATTGAGGTAAGGGATTTGGACTTAAAACTCATTCATATGCTATTATTTCACGGATTAACGCTAGAAATTATGGAAATTAAGGGTGAAATTTGGGGGAAGCTAGGGTTTAGTATTGGAGACCTATGATTGAGGATTTGAAGGACCATTTGGGGCCGAATTTGAGAACTTTTGATATGTATGAACTCGTGGGGAGATAAGGAATCTATTGGTGTAAAAATTATTGAATTCCAAGATGTGGGCCCGGGGGTCGGGTTTTGGTAATTTCGGAATTTGTGCCTTTTATTGATTGTTTTTGCTTGGGTTTCGTTCCCTTAGCATATTTTGACATCCTCATTCTGATTTTGGATAGATTCGACGCGCGTGGAGGCCGGTTCGAGGGGCAAAGACATCGCGAGCTAGAGATTTAGCCGGTTCGAGGTGAGTAATGATTGTAAATGATGTTCTAAGGGTTTGAAACCCCGTATTTGCACATCGTAATGCTATATTGAGGTGAGACACATGCTTGATGACGGGCATGGGGTCGTACACTATTGGGGATTGTGACTTGGTCTGTCCCGGTTGATGATTTTACCGCGTATTTGACTGAAAACTACTTGTTATCATCATTATTTGGGCTGAATGCCATATTTGGGCTTCGTGCTAACTATTTGAACCCTTCGGGGATTTTCATTACTATTTCCTCACTGTTTTGACTTATTTCTTAAACTCAATCGTGTTAATTTTCACTGATTTACTACTCAGCCATGTTTAAATAATATTTTAAATGATGTTTGGGCTGAGAAACACTATTTTACTATTGCCCGAGAGGCTTGTGATGATTTTTGACTGAGTAAGGCCGAGGGCCTACGTTGTGAGGAAACACTGATATTGATTGGAGACCGAGGGCCTAAGATATGTACGCCACGAGGTGGCTTGATTGATATGAGGCCGAGGGCCTAGATTTGATGCCACGAGATGGCTTGTTATTGCGCTTGGGCCGTAAGGGGCCCCTCGGAGTCTGCACACCCCCAGTGAGCGCGGGTACCCATTGTGATGTGAGATTGAGCCCGAGGGGCTGGTAATGATCTGAGATGGTGCCCGAGAGGCGGATTTGCTGATACTGTGCCCGAGGGGCGAACTTCTATTTGTTTACTTTACCTTAATTACATGTCAATCACTTGTTACTTGTTGAAAGAAGTTTTACTTGATTTTTCACTGGTTTACTGCTTTTAAATGATTTTTTGCTTCATTATAGAATATCGTGTGCCTTACTTGTTTTCTTACTTTCAGTCATTATTTACATTTGTTACTCACTGAGTTGGAGTACTCACTTTACTCCTTGCACCCTGTGTGCAGATTCAGGCGTTGCCGGTTCCGCTCTCGAGTGTTGATTCCTCCAGCTTCAGGCGTCGTTCGGAGATTACGAGGTAGTTATTGACGTTCGCAACCCCCGTGTCTCTACTCCTTTATTGCTTCTGTTCCTTTTCAGGCATTTGTATTAGTTTATGGTTTTAGCATAACTTTATTATGACTTATAGATACTCATGACTTGTGACACCCTGGTTAGGGCTGTGTCGGGTTGTATTTCCGCTACTTATTATCATTAAATCACGTTTAGACGACTTTTGTATTGATTAACTGTTTTAAAAGTGAACTAGGTTTAATCGGCTGGCCTTGTCTTCACGAGAGGCGCCATCACGACTGGGTTCGAGGTTAGGGTCGTGACAGCTTTTGATCAAGATCTAGGTAAAAAATTATTCAATAAACTACCATGAGTTTTAGGAAGAGAAATAGAAGAACGATGGTATAAAAGAGAGGGAGTAATACAAAATCCAAATGCAAAATGGTCTATAGGACACAAAGTATAACATATAATGGAAATACTACAAGAAAAATGTACTCATATACAAATACAAAAACAACTAAAATAGAATAACATGAGTTTCTGTAGATCAACTGTATATACAACACAAAGTTATGACAAAAATGAAGATAAAAAGAAGAATTAGAAAATATAAACCTCAATATAATAGGGGATATAATAGAAAAAATTATTATCTTAGAAAATCATCAGCTAGAAAATCATACCTAGATAAAAATAGACATACTAGAAAATATAGAACAGAAAGAAACTATAAAAATAAACTAGAATGTTTTACTTGTGGAAGTGTAGAACACTTAGCAAATACGTGCCCAACACTTAGCAAATACGTGCCCAAAAAGAATTAATAATAAAACAAGAAATTCACAATTAATAGAAGATTTTCAAGAAACTTTAATAAACGTAGACGAATACATGTCAGATACTGAAAGTATGTACTCTATAGTAAGTGTAGATATAGAAGAAAAAACTCAAATAGACACCTCAAAATCAGAAGAAGAAGAAGAAGAAGAATTGATAAATGAGATAGGATTAGAAAAATTAGATTTAGAAGAAATACAAGCAAATACCTTTGTAAATATATCAGAAGAATGTACTCATAGTTTTGAAAGGAATAAAGGAATTAGATAGTTATTAGTGTTTTATATGCAAATGGTACCCTAGTAAAGATAAAAGGGTTAAATGTAAACAATGCTATCTAGAGGGATGTATTTTATGTATAGAAAAGGAATTTGAAACAAAAATAAATAAAGAAGAAAAATACCAAGAGATAAATGATTCTACTATGAATTTGAGAATAATAACATTGGAAACCAGAATAAATGAATTAGAAAGAAGAATACAAAAAGGGGAAAAGGGAAAACAGAAATTAGAAGACATTAGAGAAAATATAACAAAAGTAGATGAAGAACTAATGAGTATAGAAAACTATGACACTCTGATATGTAATGAAGACAAAAGATTAAGTACAATAAAAAATTTAGCAAGAATCAAAATAGAAGATTACGAAATAGAAATGTTAGCTTTAGTAGATTCCGGATGTACAAGATGTATAATAAATAAAAAGATAGTTCCACCAAATTTAATCAAAACCTTAGATAAGCCAGTTGCGGCTATGCAGATGGATGGAACCCACAATATATACAGACATTATGTAGATAAATCACATATAAGCTTTATAAACACATATTTAGATTTTTATAAACCTAGCTACAAGGTAGATAACATCTGGGTGAGAGACTTAAATATAAACATAGACTTTGTATTAGGATTAAGTTTTATATTACATAACAATGGTAGCTGCCTACTCAGCAGAAATGGAGTAATATTTTTTAAAAATATTACACATACACCAGTATAAACAATAGAAACTGCAACCAGGATAAGGATACGACTGAACGCAAATCTGAAAAACCTGCAAGAAAATCAACAATAATGTTGTAAAGAATGTAAAGATAAAAATATATGTTGTAAGATTAAAGAAGAATCTAAAACTTTAATGCTAAAAAAATGAAGACAAAGATATATTAGAAAAAGACTATACTTTAATAGATATCGAAACAAAATTATATAATTTTAAAATAGGAATACAAAAAATAGGAATAATAAAAAATGAAAAGGATCTAGATAATATAATAAAAATATTAGATGAAATAGAACCCTTAAAACATTGGAAAAACAATAAAGTTATGTGTAAATTAAATATAATTAATCCAGAATATATAATTAAAACAGCTTCAATAGAAGCTACAAATCAAGATCTAGAAGACTTTAAAATTCAAATCAAAGAACTCATGAATTTAGGCGTAATAAGGAGATCTACTTCTAAACATAGGTCAGCAGCCTTCATGGTTAGAAATCATAGTGAAATAATAAGAGGAAAAGCAAGAATGGTAATAAACTATAAGTGACTTAATGATAACACCAGAATAGACAGATATAAGTTACCTGATAAAACAGAACTGATAAATAGAATACAAGGAAAAAAAATATTCAGTAAGTTTGATTGTAAATCAGGGTATTGGCAAGTAAAAATGCATGAAGAAAGTATTGAAAGGACAGCATTTACTTGTCCAGAAGGGCATTTTGAATGGTTAGTAATGTTGTTCGGATTAAAAATAGCTCCACCAATTTTTCAACAAAAAATGGATAGTATATTTGGAGAACATAAGAGATTTGTTTTAGTATATGTAGATGATATATTAGTATTTAGTAAGGATATTACAGAACACTTAGCATATCTACAGAAAATATTTAGATTATTTTTAGATAATGGAATAATAATTAGTAAAAAGTAAATGGAACTATGTAAAAATTATATAAATTTTCTAGGAGTAGTTTTAGGGAATGAAAAAATTAAATTACAACCTATATAGCTAAAAAGGCTCTAGAAATGCCAGATAAATTAGACAATACTAAAGAACTACAAAAGTTTTTAGGAATAGTAAATTATGCAAGAAATTTTATAAAAAACTTAGGAAAAATAGCAGGACCACTATATGCTAAGACAAGCTCTACAGGACAAAAATATTTCAACACAGAAGACATTAAATTAGTACAAAAAATTAAAGAAAAAATAAAAAATGTTCTTGATTCAAATATGCCATAAGAAACAGACTACTTAATTATAGAAACAGACGGGAGCTTTGAAGGATGGGGAGCAGTTTTGAAGGCAAAACCAAATAAATATAGTGATAAGAATACAGAAAAAATATGTGCTTACCAAAGTGGTAAATATAGAGAAAAAGAAAATATAAGTAGTATAGATGCAGAAATTTTAGCTGTAATCTACGGATTAAATAGTTTTAAATTATATATATTGACTAAACAAGAAGTAACAATTAGAACTAACTGTGAAGCTATAATTAAGTTTCACCAAAAGATAAATGCAAAGAATAGTAGTAGAAGAAGATGGCAAAATTTTATTGATACTATATCAATATATAATTTGGTTTTTAAACATATTAAAGGAAAAGATAATAATTTACCAGATCAGTTAAGTAGGCTTAAAATTACTGTCAATTAATAAATATTTTACATGTACAGCATGAGACCAACAGTTCTCACGACTGAAGACAAGGGAAAGGGCATTCAAGCATTACCCTCAGACAAATACTTACAGACAGTATTAGGTAATCTTCATTTTAAGCCACAATTTTTTGCAGAACAAACTAATATGGATAGGATAATTTTTGGAAAACATAATTTAATATTCTTTCCACCATCAAACATATCATTTAGAGTTTTACCAGAATGTGTCATAAATAGATCTCAAAGATGTTTAATTGATAACTTATGGATAGCATATAATAAAAAAGACACTAAATATTTTATAGCGGCTCTTAATGCCTTAGAACAGTATTTTACAGACAAAAACCAAGAAAAACGATTTAAATACTATGTATTTATACATGATAAGACAAATGGTATTTTTCATACATGGTTAGAAGTACTAGACTCTATTAAAGATTTAGAAAAATCGCTTTTCAAAGGTTTTAATGACTTCACTGAAGCATTAGACTATGCAAGAGGAATACTAGGACCAAACTACTATATCTCCCCAGCACTCAGACAAAACCCAGAAAAAATCCCCCAATATAACATACAAAAAGACAACGATAAGATAATATTCTGTGATCATTGCTCATCAATGACGGAAGCCTTCAAACGAATAAACCAGAAGAATGAAATCCTGGCACAGGAAAAAACAAAACTTATGGAGCAAGTGAAGGTACTAGAATAGAGAGTACATGCATTAAAATTTGAATTGACACAATCCCAGACTCAAGTTATTTCTCAACAAGACACAGAGATGAGTAGTCCAAAACAGAGTTCTCCATCTCAAGAAAAAATGGATGAGAAGGGTTTGCATTCCCCAATGAATGCAGCAAAATCTACTATATTGGATAATGATACAGCTAGTCCGGTTCAAATGGTGACCGGTAAAGACACATCAAATTCGTTTATGGCTGTCACTTTGCCAAAAAGTGAAGATGAAGGTTCATCAAGACGAAGACTACCTAGAACACTAACACAGGGAGAAGCATTAAAAAAGAAGGGCATAATTTATAAAAAGAAAAAAATGAGAAAATAAAAAACATAATTAAACAAATATTAGAAAAAAAAATTCAAGAAAAAGAAAAACAAGACAAACATATGATTAAAAATCTCAGTCTTAATCCAAGTCCAGAAAGATCTCAAAGCTCAGGGGAAGATTATAATTACGAAGATGAAAACCACCTCAATAATTAAGATACTCAAGATCCATACGAAGATGATTCAGGAATGAGTTTTGACTCAATAGCTCTACATAACTTAGACACGTAAAAAGATGCAAGGTCTCAGTCAGAAGCAATTAAGAGTATCAAAGACAAAGAAAATCAAGAGCAATAATGCGGAAGACAATTGAAAAAGAAGAAGTGACATAAAGAAAAGAAGATGTGACAAAAGGTAGTGCTACAAGACAAGCTGAATTTTTGAGTGGAAGAAATAGTTACAAACACTAAAGAAATCTCTACCCAAGCCATGTGAAGATGGGGCCCAATGAAGTACCCTATAAGGCTAGACAAGAAAGATTTCTGAAAATGTTTGAAGTCCATTTTCAAATTCATTTCAAAAAATTAGCTATAAAAAGGGGAAGAAATAAGAAGAGAAAGACACAAGTAGAAGAAAAAGAACACTTCTAAGAAAGCCTTCAAAAACAACCTCTTTCATCACCCACCATTCTCCAACACCTTGTATTATACCTTTGTAAAATATTTCCTTATGTATGCCTTAGTATTTCATACTTCAAGCCTGTAAGATAAATAAATTCTTACACTTATGTGTGTTCGTTTTTAATTCCCAAGTCCAGTAAACTCTTTCGGGTTCCCCGAAAGGAAATCTCTCTCCTGTAAACATGTAAGTTACTTATTTTTATCTAAATTATGTTCTAGATATTACCCCTGTTTTTACATTTTTATTTTATTATGTATAACTTTATGTTTATTATTCCTCAGTTATTAGTTTGTAAATAACTAGACATCACTCTTAGTATATGGTTATCTTTCTAATTTCTTAACAATTTTGATGGATTAACCTATAAATTCCTAGGAGAAACCGGTTAAGTCAAACCCGAAATTAACCAAGAATGGGTATACGTGTTTAACCGTGCCTAGGGTGAGGTTAAAGAAAAAGGAGTTAAGAATAGATTTATTTCTTTAAAAGGTTGGGAAGAAGAGATGAACAGAGTGAAGTGACCTAAAAAAAAGAGTATAGAAGGGGTAATTTCAGTTCATAATTCTGATAATACTGTAACAATATAGGTCTATAGAAAAAGACAGAGAGAGTACCGAGTAGGATTTTACAACATAAGACTTTAATCACAAAAATATTTTTACCGCAAAAAATTCTTACCTTTTTACCTTATAAATTTTATCGTATCGTAAAAACAAAAAAGAAAAAGTAATAACTAAAACAACTGCATCTTATATTTTTAATTTTATCATATCATCAATCATACCATCTAAGGTCATACCATCTAAGAAGAAGATTATAATCTTAATAAAGACCATACCTTACCATTTTATATGCTAGACATTAATTATTTTATATTAGACTCTATTTTATTTCCAACCCCATCTTATACATCTTATATTTATACATCTCCATCTTATACATCTTATATTGGTATCAGAGCAAAATTTTGATTATATTTATATATATATATATAGCAGTCCTGGAATATGGAGACTATTCATGGTAGACATTATTTTATGGAGCCTGCGTGAATGCGGAATACTTTATGTACTAGGCTGCCCCTTTTTTGTAAGAGGCTCAACAATAAGGATGGTAGAGATACATCATTATTAGCTTTCCCTTAGTTTGAAAAGATATAGGGCTTGTATGTTACTCTACACAGCATAACTGAAATTCTGTATCTGGTGCTAAGTTAAAGACAGTTGAAATCTTCTATTTCTCTTATGATATCGCAGAAAGAGTTGGAGAGAATATGAAATCCATAGACTTCCTGAAATGGTTAAGATTGAAGACATTTATAGTTATGTAGAAAGTCTTTTTCCAGTGAATTTTTTTTTGTTGTACTCATAGCTAAGTTTAAACTTTGGCAAAACCTCCTTGTGTTGTATATAATGTGTAATTGTTCTCTCTTTACCCTTTTAAAGGGGTTATACGGATTTCTAACTTAATATAAAAATGGTGCATTACTCTTATTTTCATTGTTGAATAATCTTTTTCAGATATTTTGTTTAAACTCTGCAATGGAGACAATGAAATATTGGACTTCTTTTGGGTACTGAATTTTGGATATAACTTTAGAATCGGATGACATTTCCCCATTTGCTTATGTGCCACTTACGTATATTGTTATTTCCAGATTAGCCTGCATGGAAAATAGATTCTTTAAGTTTATGTTCCAGTAAGGTACATTTTTTACTCATGTTCCCGCTGATCTTACAATAAAAACTGCTTTAAGTTTATGTTGAACCAGGCTATTTCTGCGCTTTTTTGAAATTTCTTGGCTAATGAGATAAGACTATCATTATGTTGTAATTTTTGCCACCATGGGATTCTGTTTCCAGCATTGACACAATTTTCTCAAGAATCCCTTTTACGCCTCACCAATATTTCCTGATGTTAATATTTTGTCTTTGCCATTGCTTTTATTGCAGATCATCATGGATTTACCTTCGTATACTATGTTTTATTTCTAATGCATGCTTTTCCTTGTCTTTCAGTGAATAGCAAGATGAAGCATGGGTTGCCAGTTGCAGCTCCTAATTTTGATCTTTCTAACAAGCTTAAGAATGTACCTGTACAACTTTGTTCCGCAAATACATCTATATGTATGATGTACTTTATGTTAATATTAAACCCATTATGCCAATATTTAGCTTTGCGGTACTACTTTCTATTATTTTTTCATTGTCTAATTAAATAATGAAGCTATCTAGCGCACAACAATTTCGCACAAATGCCCGTGCAAAAGCCATCTAGTTTATTATATAAATGAAAGTTTTTTTTTTACATAAATAGCATTTAGCCATAGGTTTTAAAAAATATAAATGGAGACACACTAGTTGAGGGATCTATTTTGATCCTTACAAACCCCGCATCCATTCTTCCCTTTTTTTGTGGCAAAAGCATCCAACTTTTTTCTCAATTCTCCCGCCTCTCAATTGTTGCCCTTTGTACATGAAAAAGAAATTGTGTATACTTGTGGCATTTATATAATTAAATATTGCTAATGTAACGACCCGACTGGTCGTTTTGCTTTTTAGAACCCCGATCCCCTAAATAAAATTTTTCGCGCTTGCTTTAACTAATTGACGAACTGCGGGGATGGTTGGTTCGGAATTTGGAAGAATTTGGGTTGAAACATGCTCATTTGATTCCTTAAGATTTTCTTAAAAAGGTTAAGTTTGACTTTGGTCAACATTCTTAGCAAACGGACCCGGATCGTATTTTGACGGTCTCGGAGGGTCCGTAGGAAAATATGAGACCTGAGCGTATGCACGGAATCGAATTCCGTGGTCCCTAGCCCGAGTAATAAACTTTTTATTAGAAATTGTTAAACTGAAATTCTAAGAATTTAAAGAAACTAAATAATGATTGATCACATTGGTATCGGGCTCGTATGTTGGCTCCAAAGCCCAGTGCAGGTCCAATATAACATTTAAGACTTGCCCGCAAAATTTGGTGTCAATCCGAGTAGTATAAGTACGTTTCGGCACGTTAGAAGTGAATTTAAGAACTTGAAGTTCATAAATTTGATTCAATTGGTTTTAGGGGTGATTCGTAGATTTAGCATTGTTTCGGGTGTTCCGAAGGTTCGAGTGAGTTCTTTTCATGATTTCAGACTTGTCGGTATGTTCGGGCGGGGACCGGGAGCCCCGAGCGTCAATCGGACAAGGCTCGAGTGAAGTTGGAAAAGTTGAGAAGAGCTGAAGCTTCTAGTTTCTGTCATAACCGCACCTGCAGTTGGTCAGCCGCAGGTGCGAGACCGCAGAAGCGGTCGTCCTCTCGCAAATGCGGCCAAGGCCCAAAACCGCAGAAGTGGCTTCAAGACCGCAAAAGCGGTCCCAGCCCGCTTGGCCAATTCCGCAGATGCGGCCTCTTCCTCGCAGAAGCGGACACCTGACCGCAGATATGGAAAACACTGAAGCAGTGAGCTTCATTTATTACGGGCTCTAAGTCATTTTGGCCATTTTTCACTCATCCATTGGGCGATTTTGGAGCTCTTGAGAGAGTACCTTCACCTAGCATCTTGAGGTAAGTTTATCCTACATATTTCTAGTTTAATACTTGAGTCTTGGGTAGATTAACACACAAAGATTAAGGTAAAATCAGGGGGTTAGAGCAAAACCTAGGGTTTTGACAAAAGTTAAATTTGACCATGAAATTTATTATGAAATGAATTAGAAATCATATATTATTGATCCTTGGGTTATAAAGAACAACTTTCTTCCAAAAATTTCCGAATCCGAGCATGTGGGCCCGGGGTTGGATTTTAGGAAACTTGTGTTTAAGGTTGGGGAATTGCTTAAATAGTTAGAATGCGATCTTGTGAGCTTGTACTGACTAGTTCCTACCCCATTTATCTAGTTTTGGATCGTTCGGCTCCAAATTGAGAGTTTGAGCTCGTTCTTGGTATTGGAAGTACGCTTCAGAGCGAGGTGAGTGTCACGACCCGAATTTCCCACCTTCGAGAGTCGTGATGGCGCCTACTAGTGAAAGTTAGGCAAGCCAACCAACTGAACTATTTACCTTGTTTCCATTTTTAATCCGATAACAGTTAAGAGCCAACAATTAGATAACAACAGAATTGGATAAGCGGAAGGCTGCATTGTAAAGTCTTAATAATACTACTAATACCAATCCATAACAAATCTACCCAAGACTGGTGTCACAACTTCAAAGACTTTCTAGGAGTACTACAAATAAAGGTCTGGAAAAAAAATACAACACTGTCTCTGGAAATACATGAAAGAAACATGAGTAGTAGATAGAAGGAGACGTCAAGGCCTGTGGATGCCTGCAGGACTACCTCGGGTCGCCTGATGAACAAGAAACAGCAATCTCACTACGGTCCGAAGTCTATAGCACTGGGATCTACACAAAAGAGTGCAGAGTGTAGTATCAGCACAACCGACCCCATGTGATGGTAAGTGTCTGGCCTAACCCCGACAAAGTAGTGATGAGGCTTGGACCAGACTACCAACTAAACCTGTGCAGTTATATTATACACAGCGGAAAATAAAATAGAAATAAACAATTATAGATGGGAGGGGGACATACTGCGGGGGAATATCATTTATCAAAAGTAATTCAAGAGAAAAGCATAAAGACAATTTAGAATTGACAACAAAAGAATAAGGAAATCATAACCAACCAATAAACACTTATATTATCTACTGTTGCGGCGCGCAACCCGATCCAAATCATAAAAATACTGTTGTGGCGTGCAACCCGATCCGTATCATTTATCACTGTTGCACCGTGCAACCCGATCCAATTATATTGTTGTTTCAGCGTGCAACTCGATCCATATCATTTATCACTGTTGCGGCGTGCAACCCGATCCAATTATATTGTTATTTTGGCATGCAACCCGATCCATATCATCTATCACTGTTGCGGCGTGCAACCCGATCTAATTATATTGTTGTTGCGGTGTGCAACCCGATCCAAAGATAATATTGTTGTGTCGTGCAACCCGATCCAAATATAATATTGTCGTGGCATGCAACCCGATCCACATATGCAGTTCAAGACCAATCGCTAAGAGAGTCCCGACAAGGGATCGATAAAGAAACAACACTATCCCAGCAAGGGAATCGACAGAATAAGTAAATACGTCCCGGCAAGGGAAAATCAGCTATAACCAGACTTGTTCCAACATCTAACTTCCTCAACTAGCACCAATACTCAATCATAAGTAATGTCCACGAGAATAATCATAATCCTTGCTCAACACAGAGAATCAACAACTTAGGCATTCATAATATTTATTAAGAACACAACAATTTCAATTTAAGACTCATGGTCATGCTTGACACCAACGTATAGATACTCGTCACCATGCCTATACGTCGTACACAACAAGTAACACGTAGAAAATAGGACACAACTCCTAATCCCTCAAGTTAAGGTTAGACCAAACACTTACCTCGATGTCACGAACACAACTCAAGCCTCAACTATCACTTTACCTCTTGATTCCACCACCAACTCGCTCGTATCTAGCCACAAGTTACTTAATTATATTAATAAATTCTAAATGAATCAATTCTAATGCATGGAAATAAGCTTTCTAAAGTTTTTCCCAAAAAGTCAACAATCGACCCCGGGCCTGCTTGGTCCAAACCCGAAATT
The DNA here is from genome assembly GCF_000393655.2 of Nicotiana sylvestris. Taxonomy (NCBI): domain Eukaryota; kingdom Viridiplantae; phylum Streptophyta; class Magnoliopsida; order Solanales; family Solanaceae; genus Nicotiana; species Nicotiana sylvestris. The sequence goes on from NC_091064.1 coordinate 112,052,860, forward strand.
CAGACCAAAACCCGATTACCCATTCACCCCCGAGCCCGGATACATAATTGGTTTTGGAATCCGACCTCAATTTGAGGTCTAAATCCCTCAAATTTCAATATTCTTAGGGTTTTCCCAAATTCCCAATTCCACCATGAAAACCCTAGATTCTAGGATGAAATCTTGTAAAAAGAAGTTAAGGAGTAAAGAAAATGAGTTAGAAATCACTTACTAATATTTTGGAGAAGAAAGGTTGTTTGAAAAATCACCTCTTATGTTTTTGGGGTTTTGAAAAATGAAAAACAACTGAAAATCCCGTTTAAATATACCCCTATAAGACCCTCTGTACGGACCGCACAAAAAGGAGTGCGGTAGCGGATCTCACAATGTAGACTGCAGCGACATGTTTTAGTATATTGGCCATAACCTTCTCTACGAATGTCCAAATTGTGATTTCTTTACCTTTGTAGAAACTAGACACGAAGGGCTATAACTTTTGTTTTTAAATCATCTTAAAATTCCTTGTAGATCAAAAGATATAGGCTTCCGAAGTCAGACCAGTGAACCTGCGGATTCTTCCTCACCGCGGACCGCACAAAATTGAGTGCGACCGCAAAGGCCCCTCTGCGGTCAGCACAAAATAATTGCGGACCGTACTGGCGGGTTCAGAGATCTGCAACATCTCTGGACCTTCAACGGCTATATTTTAAGCCTAAAACATCGCGGAACCTACCCGAAACTCACCCGAGCCCTCGGGACTTCAAACCAAATGTGCATACTAACTAAAAAACATCATATGGACCTACTCGTGTGATCACATCATCAAAATAACATGTAAAACCACGAGTTAAACCTCAAAACTCATTATTTTCATCAAGAACACTTAAAGCTCATGACTCTTCAATCGGAAGTCCAGCTCACGTCAAATAGACTACAATCTTCACCAAATTTCACAGTTATCATTCAAATACTATAACAAGTTTGTACTGGGCTCTGGAATCAAAATACGGGCCCGATACCAATGGTTTCGAACATTAATTCTTTTCTTCATTTCTTAGATAATTCAGCAAAACAATTTCTTTCAAAAATTGATTTCTAAGGCTTGGGACCTCGGAATTCATTTTCGGGCATACGCCCAAGTCCCATATTTTACTACGGACCTCTCGGGATCGTTGGAACACGGATCCGGGTTCGTTTGCTCAAAATGTTGACCAAAGTCAACCAAAATCAAATTTTTAATCCTAGAAATTTTCTATTTCTCATCTTTTCACATTGAAGGCTTTCCGGATATAGGTCTGGACCACGCACACAAATCAAGGTGAGGTAAACGGGAGGTTTTTAGGCCTCGGAACACTGAATTTGTTTTTAAAACAAGTGCACATCCTCCACCCCTAAAAAAACCTGTTCATCCTTGAACGGACATAAGAAGGAAGTACCTGAGTCGGGAAAAAGATGGGGATAACGGCTCCGCATATCGGACTCGGACTCCCAGGTCGATGCCTTAGAAGGTTGACCTCTACACTGAACACGAACAGAAGGGAAACTTTTTGACCTCAACTGACGAACCTGCCGATTTAGAATAGCTATTGGCTCCTCCTCATATGACAAGTCCTTGTCCAACTAGACAGTGCTGAAGTCTAACATGTGGAATGGATCACCGTGATACTTCCGAAGCATGGACACATGAAACACTGGATGCACGGCTGATAAACTCGGCGGCAACGCAAGTCTGTATGCCACCTCCCCCACTCAATCAAGAATCTCAAACGGGACAGTGAACCTAGGTCTAAGCTTGCCCCTCTTTCCAAATCTCATCACGCCTTTCATAGGCGACACCCGAATCAATATCCGCTCACCGACCATGAATGCCAAATCACAAGACTTACGGTTGGCATAACTCTTTTGCTTGGACTGAGCTGTACGAAGCCTATCCTGAATGATCCTGACCTTGTCCAAGGCATCCTACACTAGATTCGTACCCAACAACTGAGTCTCTCCCGGCTCAAACCATCCAACCGGAGACCAACACCGCCTACCCTACAAAGCCTCATAAGGAGCTATCTGGATACTCGACTGGTAGTTGTTGTTGTAGGCAAACTCTGCTAAAGGCAAGAACTGATCCCACGAGCCTCCAAAGTCAATGACACAAGCTCGGAGCATATCCTCTAAAATATGAATGGTCAGCTCGGACTGCCTGTCCGTCTGAGGATGAAATGTTGTGCTCAACTCAACCCGTGTGCCCAACTCTCGCTGAACTGCTCTCCAGAAATGTGACGTAAATTGCATACCTCAATCAGAAATAATAGACACGGGCACACCATGAAGATGAACAATCTCCCGGATATAGATCTCAGCTAACTTCTCAGAAGAATAGGAGACTACTACATGAATGAAATATGCTGACTTGGTCAGCCTATCAACAATAACTCACACTGCATCGAACTTCCTCTGAGTTCGTGGGAGTCCAACAACGAAGTCCATAGTGATACACTCCCACTTCCACTCAGGAAACTCAATTTTCTGGAACAAACCACCAGGCCTCTGATGCTCGTACTTAACCTGCTGACAGTTCAAACACCGAGCCATATGTGCAAAAATGTCCTTCTTCATTCTCCGCCACCAATAATGCAGCCGCAAATCCTGATACATCTTAGCGGTACCCGGATGAATAGAGTACCGAGAACTATGGGCCTCCTCTAAAATCAACTCTTGGAGCCCATCCACATTAGGCACACAAACTCGACCCTGCAATCTCAAAACTCCATCATCACCTAGGGTAACCTGCTTGGAACCTTCGTGCTACACCGTGTCTCTAAGGACACACAAATGAGGATCATCAAACTATCGATCTTGGATATGCTCCAATAATGAAGAACGAGCGACTGTGCAAGCTAATACATGGCTAGGCTCAGAAACATCCAACCTGACGAATTGATTGACTAAAGCCTGAACATCCAAAGCAAGCGTCTCTCACCGACTAGAATATAAGCAAGACTGACCATACTGGCTGACTTCCTACTCAAAGAATCGGCCACCACATAGGTCTTTCCCGAATGATATAAGATGGTGATATCATAGTATTTCAACAGCTCCAACCACCTTCTCTGCCTCAAGTTTAGCTCCTTCTGCTTGAACAAGTACTGAAGACTCTTGTGATCCGTAAACACCTCACATGCCACGCCATACAGATAATGCCTCCAAATCTTCAATGCGTAAACAATGGCTGCTAACTTCAAATCATGAACCGAATAGTTCTTCTCATGAATCTTCAACTATCGCAAAGCATAAGCAATGATCTAGCCATCCTGCATCAACACCGCACCGAGTCCAATACGAGATGCATAATAATAAACTGTATATGGCCCTGAACCTATAGGCAAAACCAACAGTGGTGCCATAGTCAAAGCTTTCTTGAGCTTCTGAAAGCTCGCCTCACACTCGTCTGACCACCTGAATTGGGCACCCTTATGGGTCAACCTAGTCATCGGGGCTGCGATAAATGAAAACCCCTCCACAAACCGACGATAATAGCCTGCCAACCCCAAGAAACTCTGGATCTCTGTAGCTGATGCGAGTCTAGGAAAGTCCTTGACTGCCTCTATCTTCTTTGGATCTACCTGAATACCCTCTGCTAAAACAACATGACCCAAGAAAGCAACTGAACTCAACCAAAACTCTCACTTTGAAAACTTAGCATACAACTGACTATCTCTCAAAGTTTGAAGAACCACTCTCAGATATTGTTTGTGCTCCTCCCGGCTGCAGGAATAGATCAAAATATCGTCAATGAAAACTATCACGAATGAATCCAAGTAAGGCCTGAACACTCGGTTCATCAAATCCATAAGTTCCCCATTGCCTAAAAAGAAAATCCTTGTTACTTTAGAATAATCACATACTAGTCTGATTTCATAATAATGTACGTGAGGCCTTATATTAATTAGATGATATGATTTGTGTGTCAAGTTTTACAAGTGTGAAATGACAATGAATTAGTTAACCATAATCATAATGTGTTGATATGTGCAGATACATAATCTAAAACTTTCTGTTTGTTCTAAGGAGGTGCATAAGAACATGAATCATATTTGATGTTTAGGCATCGTGTTTTTAAAATTGATGAAGATTTCCTTGTGCAATTTTGGTGGAAGTTAGGCGTGAGGGTGAGACATTTGGATACAATATTGAAAATTTAAATAGGCAGTAAGTGTGGGTGATTTCTTTGGTTACTGGATTGGTCATCATAATATTTGGTTCAATGGCATTAAGAGGCGATATATGGGGTGGGTATTGGTTAACAATTTAGAGGCTCTTATCATGTTTTAACCCACTTTTCTTTTATTGTGTTCTATTTTAGTTCTCAAATTATTTAGATGTTTTTCCTATTTAAATGTTTGTTTTGTTCGGACAATACATGTATGAATGACCGATGGGCCTTGGGAATTGGGAAAAGATCGAGCCCACTAGTACTTAATTAAATCACATGCTTTAGGATTGGGTTTGGTCAGGTGCATGAAATGGGTCTTTCAATGGCATGAGATTAATTTTTATTTCCTTTAGTAGTATTTATTTCACTTCTATTACTTGTTCGCTAGGAGTATGTTTAGGCCGTTGATATCCATGAGCATTCGTAGTTTACTTTAGGTATGTAATTATATTATTACAACTACGGGTATGGTTCCCATGACGTGGTTGTGATACTTAGCTTTAAATTAGATATAAGTAGGAGTATTTTTGGTTTCCCTTAGCAAAATACAAATCTTTTCCTTTAAAATAAATTGAGGTGCGGCATACGCAAACAAAATCCATACTCTATAGCCCTCATATTAATTATCTTAATTAATATAGAAAATACCTTGAAATTTCGTATTTTGCTTTAGGCGCGTTAATTGAATGATTGTCATGGCTACGGGTACGGTTCCCATGGCATAATTGAGATGCTTAATTTCTAAAAATTCGGGGGTACATTTATGTGACCCGGCCCCAATTTAATCTTGTTAATAAAATAAACATGTTGTAGATCATGGGTACGGTTCCCGTGATTTGATTCGCAATATGCAACACTAATTTATTAAAAGCGGTTTAAAAAGAATAAAATACACATAGGTTTCAATGATTTTCCAAAATTAGATAAATAGGCCAATAATAATAGTTGAGCGACCGTGCGAAAATCATGGAACCCGCGATTGCCTAACACCTTCTTCCGGGTTAACAGAATTCCTTACCCAGATTTCTGTGTTTCACGGACTGTAAAACAGAGTCAATCCTTCCTCGATTCTGGATTTTAACCGGTGACTTGGGACACCAATAAACTATCCCAAGTGGCGACTCTGAATTTGAATAAATAATCCCGTTTTGATTGTCACTTAAATTGGAAAAACTCCCTTATATACCCTTTCGGGGTAGTAAAAAGGAGGTGTGACGCTAATTACAAGCCCATATTGGATAAAACCAGGTATTTTAATCACTTGAAAGGGTTTGGGCCAGCGATATGTCCAATATCATCTGAGGATTTTCGGAAAAGGGCACTAGAAGAGGCAGGGCGTGATGCGAAGCCTAGCATTAAACGAGAATGGCCACACAGTATTTAAAGATAACCCCTTTCACTATATCAATTACAAAACTAATGAGTTAAGGCCTGATTGATAGAATAGGGCTCAAAATTGGGCCCAAGGAGTGACAAGGGCGGAAACCGACATGAAAGGCCTATTTCCTAGCAGGCTACCCGTATTGGCCCAAGTCAGGCCCAATCCCTTAAGAATTTTTAGAAAAAAGTATAAGACAAGAACTAAATATGCATCACCAGACTATGAATTTAAATTTTTACACCTGCTTACAAGCAACAGTAAGATGAATATGGATCCAAAACTACTCTTTTACAACATACTAATTCTTGCACTAACAGAATACTCTAACAGTGCTAAAAGCTATGTAATTTCAACAGTCAACTAATATTGCTAGAATTAAATGACAACATTAGCATGATGTTCAAATTAACAATATAAAAGAAACTACAAAAATCAACTACTTATTCAACCAGCTGAACAATTTATGAAAATAAACTAGTCTAGATTCTATAATATGCAGTTCCTCTTGAACTATTGTGTACTCCTCAGATCCCATAACAGACATAATAAACTGAATGAAAACAGACTAAACAAACACAGTAATTCAAAGGAACACATGTAAAAAGGAACTAAAAGTCTATGTTATATCCATTGAAATTCTTATTACAAGATACTTCAAAGTACTTTACACTTCAGCAGTCATTACAGTCCAAGAAATACCTGGAGATCAAAGCAAAATGGCGAGAAATCAGGCATTTCAGTGCAGTCAAGCTAGTAAAGAAGCAGCAGTAACCAGCCAACAAACAGCTTCAACTCAATTCATATCAAAATCAAAAATTCAGAGGAAGGATTTCAGAGTAGGTCTATTTTTTAGAAAAAGGGATCAGAAATGAAAACAGAACAGCTCAATAATGCAGAAATTTTGTGTATTTTCTAGGGGTCTGAGTCTCTGCCCAAAAATGAAGGGAAAGAGTCCTTAAATAGGTCCTTCTAAGGCAGCCCTAGCATGGTTTTCTAGTTCCCTATCTACCCCTTCTTTTCTTAGTCATTTTACCCTTTTTACCTCTTCAAAATATCTGACCCTCCCTTATCTCTTAACAAACCAGCTCCAACCTTATCCTCTAAAAGTTTCCCCATAACAAAAATTATTCCCTAACCTCAAATACCCAAAACAACCCTCGACCACTCTGTATTTGCATTCAGAAAATTCCTCCTAAGTCAAATTAACCCAAGACCCAAACTAAACTCATGGGCTCGTGCACTAACAGCCCAAACTGAATCTTAAACCATCAATATGAGCATTGAAGCTCAAATTGTGACCCAAGCTGAACTAAGGTCAAATCGAAAGAAAAGGAGGAAGAAGAAAAGAACCGGGTCACAGATAGAACACAAGCAATTTAACCAGAAATACATAATCATTTTTTTGAAAAATAACTCGAGACCTATTCACTCAACTGGATGAAACTGATAAATGAATAAAACAACAGACAAAAAGAGAATGGGAAAACAAAATAACTCTAATGCAATTAACAAAGATAGATTATTAATATATATTTTTTAAAACAGAACTAGGTCCAACAAAAATCCAACTGATACGGGAAGAGAAAAAAGCGACATGCAATCAAAGGGAAAAGTATGTACTTTATTTACCGGAAACAGATGAGTGACTCGATGAACGACATCGTTTGACGAAGCTTGCCGGAATCCGGTGAACTTTTGAAACGAATCGAAATTAATGCCAATCGATTATTCTTAGGGAGAACGATCGATTGTCATGAGTTTTGATTCATTATCAAACCAAAACGCTTAAACTCTGAAAAGGGAACAAAACTAGGGTTTTCGAATTTTGGCGTTAGATTTAGGGTTTGCAGAAACGGGTGGAGATTTTGGGGAAATTTGTGTTGGATTAATATTCAAGGGAATGTGGGGATTGTGAAGGAGGAATTTGGGATTGTTTGGTGGTGTTTAGGGAGTCGCTGCCGGCAGAGAATGTGGGGGGTTTAGGGGCGGCTAGGTCTAGGGTTTGAGTTCAGAGAGATAGAGAAGTGAAAAGGCTCAATAAGGTTTGGGGGATTTGGGGGGGGGGGGGTTCTGACAATTATAAGAAAAGGGTTGATGAGTTCTCCGCCGTCCGATCTTAGGAGGTCAACGACCAAGATGGCCATTACTGAACGACGTCATTTTGGGTTTAAAAAAGGTTTGGACTGGGTTGGGTAAGGGGCTCAGACGGGTTTGGGGAGAAAAGGGATTGGGCTTTGGGTATTTAGTCAAACACCAACCCTTTTAACTCTAATTCTTTTTTCTTTTTCCAATTTTCATTTCCTATTTTAATTAATTCAAACCTAAATTAAACTCCTAAAATAATTAACTTGAAAAATAAAACTGATCATCTACTAAAATATTTATGAAAATTAATTATTCCTAAATTAAAAAAGGAAATTACTAATTTAAAACTAAAAGGCTAAAATGCAAAAGTAAACCAATTTTTGTGATTTTTAATTTTGATAAAGCAACTAATTACTAATTAACCTTAAAATTGTAAAAATGAAACCTAAATGCAATACATGGTATTTTTGGCATTTTTCATGATTTTCTTTTCAAAAAAAAACATGTACAGAAATGCAAATAATTAGCACAAATTCCCACAAAATCCTAAAAAACGGGAAAATTATTTTGTTGAATTTTATGGGAGTGATTCCTATAGGGAAAAAATCATGTGCTCACAACTGCCCCTCTTTGCTCGGAAACACGAAGAGTTTTCGTGCAAAGATAAAGTGAGCGGATACGAGTGATTTTTGCCCGCTGGAATACTCTGTGGGAAGCATTTTTGAAAGATTTGACCACACCGTGCTTCCGAGGTTGCCTACATATCCTTGGCTATAAAGGAATCAAGTCAGTGTAGTTAGAAAAGTTTCGGTAGCTGGGACTACCAGGAAGCTATGATTTCACTGTTGTTGCTGCTGCTGCTGCTTGCTGAACTCCTTATTACACCAACACAAAATAAAAGAATCTAGACTAAACTATGATCTATGAATTACAGGAATCCTATCTACACATCTTCCAACTTGATCTTGCAATTTCTGCCGCTCTGTTGACTTGTACTCTCCAGGTGAGCTTCCTTTGTTGCTGACTTGAATTGTATTTTGAAGTGAATTCTCTTATTCTCCAGGTGGCGTCTGATTTCCAACACTTGAACTGTATTCCCTTGTTTTCCAGGCGAGCGCCTGATTACCAAAACTTGAATTATACTCCCTTTGTTACCTTAAACTGTTTTCCCTTGAAACCTGTGTTGTCTTCCTTTGAAACTTAAACTGGTTTCCTTATTCTCCAGTTGGATGCTTGATTGTCAAAACTTGAACTATGTTCCCTTGCTCTCCTGGTGGGCGCCTGATTGCCAACTTTAATTGTATTCCCTTGCTTTCCAGGTGGGCGCCTGATTACCGAAACTTTAACTGCATTCCCTTGCTCTCCAGGTGGGTGCCTGATTGCCGAAACTTTAATTGTATTCCCTTGCTCTCCAGACAGGCTTTTGATTGCCGAAACTTTAACTGTATTCCCCTGCTCTCTAGGTGGGCGCCTAATTTCCAAAACATTAACTGTATTCCCCTGCTCTCCAGGTAGGTGCCTGATTGCTGAACTTTGAAATGCTTTTCCCTGAAACTTGAGTTGTTTTCCCTTGTTCTCCAGGTGGGCGCCTGATTGCCAAAACTTCAACTGTATTTCCTTGCTTTCTAGGTGGGCGCCTGATTGCCAAAACTTGAACTATATTCCTTACTTTCCAAGTGGCCGCCTGATTGCCTAAACTTTAACTATATTCCCTTGCTCTCCAGGTGGGCGCCTGATTGCTAAAACTCTAACTGTATTCCCTTGCTATCTAGGTGGGCGCCTGATTGCTAAAACTCTAACTGTTTTCCCACGGAACTTGACCTGATTTTCCTTGTTCTCCAGGTGGGTGCCTGATTTCCAAAACTTCAACTACTTTTCCCTCGAAACTTGACTTGTTTTCCCTTGTTCTTCAGGTGGGATCCTGATTGCTGAACTTGAACCATATTCCTTTGAACATTGCTACTTTCCCTTTGTTCTCCAGGTGGGTGCCTGATTACCAACATTTGCACAGCTTTTCCCTCAAAACTTGACTTGTTTTCCATTGAAGCTTGAACCATTTTCCCTTTTCTCCAGGTGGGTGCCTGATTGCTGAACTTGAACTGTCCTCCTTTGAACATTGCTGCTTTTCCTTTGTTCTCCAGGTGGGGCCTGATTACCAACATTTGAATTGTATTCCTTTCCTCTGAAACTTGAATTATCTTCCCTTGTTTTCCAGGCGAGCGCCTGATTGCCAATACTCGAACCATCTTCTCTTGCTACTTGGAACTGTTTTCCCTAGAAACTTTCACCATTTTCCCTTGCTCTCCAGGTGGACGCCTTATTGCTGAACTTGCACTATTTTCCTTTAAAACTTGACATGCTTTCCTTCGAAACTTGAACTGTCTTCTCTTGTTACTTGAAACGGTTTTCTCTTGTTCTCTAGGTGGGTGCCTGATTACAACAAAACAGACAAAATAAAAGAAATTTTCTTCCCCAGTTTGATATTGGGAACATTTGTGAGTGTTAACCGATTCTTGTTATCAAAATAAGCATTAAGCTAAATTCCTTTATCCTGAAAATTTCAAACCAAGTCTCATCTTAAAAGTGAAAAACTTAAATGCTAAATTATACTTCCCAAAAGTAGAACTCTCGTCAGACCTTGTCATTTGCGAGGGTCTCAAAACTTACTAACTCTCGTCATCCAGGAGGGTACTGGAAACTTACTGCCGAGCATGTCTGGCACCTGCTTTCCTCATGGAGGGTTTCTCCGGAACAAATGAAATTTTCTGCCCCTGTTTCAATCAAAGAAAAATTGTGAGTTTAAACATGGTGGTTGGTCTGTGGCCTTGACTTTGAGGGCAATTGCTCATTTACTTCCCATGATAACTTCTATTTCAACTCAAAAGAACTTGCTCGTTTATTGACTGACCACTTTCTCTGTCACCCTTATCACGGAAAATACCTCTGATCCGTTTAAACCCAATATCATTCATCTGCTGCATTGTGCTCATGCATTGATATATACTAAACCTTTGTGTTTCACATGAACCCCAAAGCACATCAATTGCCACTCACTTAGTGCGCATGCTGTTCTTTCCTGACTTAAACCACTGGCCTTGGCCTTGAGGTCTATTGCTCATTCACTTGCCATGATAACTTTGATTTCCACTTAGAAGACCTTGCTTGTTATTGGTTAACCACTTTCTCCGTCAACCTTATCACAGAAAATACCTTTGATCCGTTCAACCAACATCCTTTATCTGTTGCATTGTTCAGGAATTGACATATACCAAACCTTTGTATTTCACATGAATCCCAAAGAAAGTTGATTGTTACCAACTCAGTGCATTTTCTGCTCTTTCTTGACTTATACCACTTTGATGTGCTAGTCAGATCCCGCTTTGTGCAATTGGAAAGCTGGTGGCAAATTTTGAAGTCATTTCTCACTTGTTTTGTCCAAACAGACCCAGGAAGAGGAAGTAAACAAGACAAAAGTAACAGAGTAAAGGACAAAGGAAATAGATGATTCCTAACAAGAAAACTACAAAGTAGAAACTTATCAGATGTGGATACCAACTCTAATAAACATGACCTGCACCTTTGGATTAAGTGGCCTAATCTGTCAAGCAAGTCTAATGTCCAACCCTTGTTTTATGGACAAACAGTGAAACTGGCTTCAATGCTCCGATTATCCAATCTGATTCACGATCCTTATTCAACTTGTAGTGCCAGAAGGGTTTTCACCATCAAGCCTCTCTCATTTTTTCTTTCTCTTAACTTGCCATCGCCTTATGGTGCCTATGAAAGTTTTCACCAACAAGACTCTCTCATTTTGTTCTTTTCTTCTTATTCTCCTCTGATTCTGCAAATGACAAGGCATTAACCATGGTAAAAACAACATATACTCTTGGCATGTCTAAACTCAGCACTCTCAAAGATTATCTGGGAGGTCTTTTTGGACTGTAATGTGGCTTTTGGACACGGTTGGAAAGGAAGGATATCATAAAAGCTCAAAATAACTAAGACAACGGGGTTAATTTATTTACAACTTTTGGAATCCATTCTAAAAATTTTGCCCAATTTCTAAAACAATGGAATTTGATTCTCTTTTTTCTGTTTTTCTTTTTGATTGAGTTACTAAGAAAGAACGCCCCACTTTCGACTTCGTGGGATTATAAAATATTTTATTTGGTATGACCGAACCGTAAGGCTGCCTACATATCTTGTGGTGACAAGAATCAGGTCAAACATAGTTCATATGACTACTTTTTGTTACTATTTTCCTTTTTCTTTTTCTTTTTTTTCTTTTTTTCTTCTTCTTTTTTCTTTATCTCTATATTTCTCTTTTTTTTTGAATTTTCCTTTTGGAATGATCTTTCTAAAATAAACCTATGGGGACGTGAACTTTTTATATTTTTTTTTTGTATAACTCTAACTTGATTCCAAAAGAGGGAAGGTCAAAGAAATCAGTACAGGCTCAAAAGGGTATCGAATGGTATAAGTGCTTGGATAGCTGAAAGAAGGCCTCCCAACCCCTAAAAATGCCAAGTACAACACATGCAACTTGAAATGAAAAAGGAAGAGCACACACAACATTTCTTTTACAGCTTCGACATTGATATCACTGATATGCTTTTTACTTTTTTTAGTGCCTTGTTAAGTACAAAACTCTCATTGGGTGATTTCTTCACGATGGATACCCTCCGTCTGTTTGGAGAAAACTCCCTTGACTTTATCTTGTAAATTGAGGTGTACTTGAACTCAAAACTGCTCGCTTCAAATTGTCTGGGATGCACTCTCCTTTAACGAATCCTTATCATCCTATTAACTTCCCAAATTATCTGCCCCAGTTTCACACTGTTCGGGCTTCAAATGATCTCAAAATGTCCAAATCTGTACTTCATGACCTCAAGTGTCCCTATCATCTTCAAAATTATTTCATTGTTTCATGATTAAACCAATTTTTTAAGACCAGGCCTAGAATTATGCGTTCATGTCATGTCACTAGAGCCAGCATGAAAAGAACTATAAAAGGAAAAGAGAACTAAACAAAAATGACTAGAAATAACAGAAAACAAAAAATTGCATTAGACAGACGGTGAAAGGGTTTGAACAACAAAACAAGCAAAATAAACTGGGGTACAACTTTGGAACAAACCTAGATAACACTAAATAAGTTACTACAACTAAAGGAACTAGGAAAAATAAAAGGATAAGAGGGTTTGAGTCACAAGAAAATATCCGGATTACAACCCTGAAATAATACGGACAACAGAAATGACAACAAAATAAACCACCAAGACTCCTCCCCGACTAGCCAAGAGATGGAGCGTCTTTCTAATTATCAAGCACGACATCTTAGCCACTGCGTTCCACATCAATATCACCAAGACCATTACCAATTTCAACATCATTAACATTCACCAAGTGGCTCATTGGCTCCTTTGACCAAACCTTCGTTATTGCAAACCATCCCAACAATCTGTGCGTTCTCATGTACCTGCGGAGGATTATGTGTGACACTTGGGGTATTACTGCCTTGGACCACAATTATTCCTTCTTGAATCATTCTTTCTATTTCCTTTTTCAAAGCACGACAATCTTCAATGTTATGCCCTTGGACATTAGAGTGGTACATGCACCGTAGGATCAAATGCTTTTGCATATGGGTCCGGAGTATAGCCGAGGAGCGGCTCAATCAGGCCAGAATGTTTTAACTTTCCAAACAGGCTTGTATAGGATTCCTCAATTGGCGTGAAACTATTTCTTTGCCTTTGTTTCCCTCCATGCCCCAATTTACTAGGGTTGTTAGATGCTCGAAAATGTTGTGAAGGCAAAAGTGCATTATGCGGTGCTAGCGTTCGCCATAAGGAATGAACCAGTGGTTGGACAGATGACCGAACTTTGTTCGGAGGATAATACTGGGCGTGAATTATGTGGAGCTCAGGGATGTTCATGGGGTCGGTATTGAGGCTGAAAGAATTTAGCAGGAATGTCCACTGGATCCTGTCGTTGGCGGGGCTCAGCAACATCTTTTCTATCAATGGGAGGACTGTCCCGAGCAACTTGTTCGTTCCATCTGAACCAAAATTCCCTAAAACTTTCCTTGGGTTTCTTTTCCATCTGAGATAGGGAGGAACGGTCTGGGACAATGTCTATATTGTACTGAAAGTGTCGCACAAAATCTTGAGTCATGTCACCCTATGTATGCCACTTACCAACATCTTGACGAGTATGCCATTCCAAAGCTGCCCCAATCAGGCTCTCACTGAAATATGCCATCATCAACTCATCTTTCCTTCCAACACTTCTCATCCCACTGCAATAATCCCTCATATGGGCTATTGGATCTCCACACCTATCATACAAATTAAACTTTGGTATCTTAAACCTTTTCAGCTTTCTGGATATCTCATCTTGCTCCACTGTCTTAGCAGGCTTTGCAGTCTCACCGGGAGGCTCAAAATGAGGAGTGTAATAGTATGGACCCGAGACTTTGAAAATGGGTTCTGGAGCATAGTGTTGTGCATCGGGGATTTTGAGCACAGTCTCGCTAGAGTATCGAGGAAAGGTATCAGGTGAATGAGCTACAAAAACATGAATGGTCAAATGAGCGAGATATGAGGTGGTTCTGTGGGGTGGAGTGTGAAGAGGTTATGGGGAGATATCCTAGACTCGTGACAGAGGCGGAGTGGTGACAAGGCTTTCAGTGTAGCCTGTGGAAACTAATGGTGGAGGACGCCCACTAATCCATCCTTGGTATATTTCGGCCATCTATCCTTTCAACCTTAAGACCTCTTCTTTCAACTCAGATTCTGATTCAACAATTACCTTAGACGGATCAATAACCCTTGTGTCCAAGTCTTTGCTAGCCATGGCTACCTTGCTCTTTGACCTTATGTTGTATAGACGAGTTACTTAAAAACCACAAACTAACCACCCTTCTGCTATGAAGATAACAAAAGAAACAAAATAGGGACACCATGTTAGCATTAGGGCATTTAACAACTAAACATATCACATTGCGTGCAATGCACCTAGTAGCAATTAACGGTTCTAGAATGACTTTTAGGGTCACAAGGTCACTTGGCATCATCCCAATTTTGTTCTTTTCAATCTTCTCTTTTCTTTCTTTTCTAGCACTTCTTGGCTTGCTCATTTTCCTTCCTTTTCTTTTTTTTTTCTTCTAATTATCACTCTTTTTTTCTCCTCTCATTTCTCATATCCCATAATTCATCTCCTTTTTTTTCCTCTCTTTTTTCTTTTTCTTTTCTTTTTTTCTTTTAATAATAAAAAAAATAATTCGATCGAACCCTATGTAGGTTGCCTACATATCATGACGCCTCATGAATCAGATTTTTGCGTAGTTCGGGAAGATCGGGAATAAAGAAAACAAACTAACGTTCTCTTCTTTTTTTCTTTTTATTTTCTTTTTTTTGTTACCTTAATGACTACTTTGACGAGAAAAGGGAAATAAAAGAAACAAATCACTTTTTTTGTTTTCTAGACATAATGTTCTATAACATATTCTAAACTCAAGCTTAACGAACTTTTTTTTCCTTTTTCTTTTTGAAACAAATACTCTATTAAGGAAAAATCCTAGAAGAGAAAAATATTTTTTTGACTTTTTTTAGGAAGAAAATCTAAAAAATTAACCAAAGGAAAACATTTTGAATGTTAATTTGATATCCCTGAAGAAAGATTGCGAAACGAGAAATGAACAAGATAAAAAAAAATTGAATTTCACTTTTTGATAACCTAAGGAAGAAACTCTGAAGATAACACAAGATAAGATATATTCTTTTTTTCTTCTATGTACAATATCCTAAAGTTTTAGTGAAAAATAAAAAGATTTTTTTTTCATTTTTTTGTTAATCCCAAAGAAGAACCTCAAAAGAAAATCTTTTTAGATTTTTGAAATTAATACCTTAAAGAAATCCTTTTAAAAAGGTATTAAAAGAAAATTATTATTTTTTTGAATTTTTAGTCCTAATATACTAAAGGAAAAAAATAATTTTTATTTTAAGTTCTAGATATTAATTACCTAAAGGAAAAACCACCTCAAATGATTTTTTTTTTAATTCGTAGAATTAGTATTCTAAAGAAGACTTCTAATGGAAATATAAAAAGGCAAAATCTCTTTTTTGGATTTTTGATTTATAATACACCTTTTCAAATGCAAAATAGAAAGTACAATAATAATAAAAAAACTCGACATTACTATACAAAACTAGATGGTAAAAGGCGACATAAAATGAAAAACAAACTCAAAACATAAAAAAAGAAAAGAAAATCTTCTTTTAATTCACTCCTAAATGAGCGATCCTGACTAGATGGTCCTGGGGCTCTGTCATGCTCAAACTCCGGTAAGTAAATCCACACTTGTATGAGAAAATTAAGACCAAATAAGTTAAAGACCTAGAACGCTATGTGAGACAATAACCCTTCCTATTGGACACATGCAAGACATGATTGTGACTATTTTTCTAAAAACTAACCTATGTGGCTAAAGGTGGCTAAAAATACAAGATTTGACTAAGACCCTGCAAAGCCAAGAACCTAAGATTCACTAGAAAGACCGGACCCTATGTGGGTTGCCTACGTATCACGCCCCAAAAGACGAGAATCGGGTATGCGTAGTTCGGGCAGATTGGATAGGGGCGAGAATAAAAAAACAACTAATTTAGAGAAACAAATATATTTTTGTCTTTTTTTTTGAAAAATGATGAAACATGTAAACTCTTTTTGGATTTTCTTTTCTCTTTTTTTTGGATTTTTTTATTTTCGAAAAATAATGAAAAAGTGCAAAATCTTTTTTTGAATTTTTCAAGTTTTTCTTTTCTTTTTTTTTTATTTTTCTTAACAAAATGTGACTAAAAACATAACTGAGCCCTACTTGCTTTATTTTTCACACTTCACCCTCTCTTTTTTCTTTTTTTTTCATTTACCCTCAACTATCATTGGTCCGCCAAATGACCCTTTTACCCTTGAAGAAGTGCAACATATAGCACATAGGATGCATCAAGATGGTTTTTTATTTTGGGTACACTTGTCCTAGACGGACCCAACCCCTGTGTTGAGTCCCCAAAGTCAAATGCATGTGATGCAAGCAAACGTTCCTACTAGGGATCCGGCATGAGGCTGTATTTTTCTAGGTTTTAAAACTTGGGGTTGTGTTCTAGACCTGGCTTACCCGAGCAGACAACTCGAGCCGAAGAGGGAGCAACGTACCGGGAGCACTGAAGTCTACCCGGCCTTGTTGCTGGCCACGCCTCGTTCTATTTGGTATAACTTCTACAAAAAAAGCGGGCCACGCGAATGTATGCACCATTTTCAGAAGACTTAGAGGGGCGGCGTAAGAAGACAGTTATATATAATTCAAATAATATTAAGGCGGTAAACATATAGCATTTAGCACAAAGGTTCACAAAATACAGTAATATTAACAATAAATAAAGCCAAGTAAAAATCATATTAACAAGCTCGAATTCCTGAACCCTGAACCAGA
Organism: Nicotiana sylvestris; assembly: GCF_000393655.2. Taxonomy (NCBI): domain Eukaryota; kingdom Viridiplantae; phylum Streptophyta; class Magnoliopsida; order Solanales; family Solanaceae; genus Nicotiana; species Nicotiana sylvestris. Next base: position 112,069,999 of record NC_091064.1, read on the forward strand.
GATTCTGGGTTCTTATCCCCAGCAGAGTCGCTAGAGCTGTCACACCTCTTTTTTACTGCCCCTGGTGGGGTATACGAGAGTTTTTTTGCAATTTAAGTGACAATCGAAACGAGATTATTTATTTAAAATTAGAATCGCCACTTGGGATAATTTATGGTGTCCCAAGTCACTGGTTCAAAATCCCGAATCGAGGAAAGAATGACTCTGTTTATAGTCTGCGAACACAGAAATCCGGGTAAGGAATTCTGTTAACCCGGGAGAAGGTGTTAGGCATTCCCGAGTTCCGTGGTTCTAGCATGGTTGCTTTGATCATACTTGGCTTAATCAAATTGTCTAATTACTCATTTTTAGAGCCTATGTGTATTTGCCTTTTTTAATTAAGAAATTATCTTGAAACGGCTCACGCATACATGTACCCATTTGTTTGGCGCGTCAAAAATCATGTCACGCGAACGTGTCCACAATTAATAACGCTTTATTATTATTAAGAAAGTTTGGCCGATGTTGCGCGAACGCATACTCCTATTTTGTTTTTAGGATCGTAATTATGTCACGCGAAAGTGTGCACAACCACGATAGTATTTTAAACGTGCATAAAGTAAACTACGAACATTTGTCAATTTTTTATATCTAAATTTATACGAGGGCCATGTATGATTAAATGGTAGATGGCACACCTCGGACTATATGATCTAAAATTAATTAGTGGCCTATTGAAACAAATTTATTATTCAGAAAAGTTTGATCAAAGTTGCGCGAACGCATACTCCGAATTGGTTTTTAGAATTGTAACCATGTCGCGAACGTGTACACAATTACAATTGTATTTTAAACGTGCCTAAAAGCTTTTCTATGGATATGAATTGTAAAACTAGTTATGATATTTATGAGGGCCATGGATGATTTAATTAAATGACACACCTCAATCTATTGGTAGTAGACAATACTTAATTAAAAAACAAGGGTCCAAGATGCTTGGGTTTACTATGGATTAAGGTTCAAATTACCCTTACTAATTACAAGCCCATGTTGGATAAAACCAGGTATTTTAATCACTTGAAAGGATTTGGGCCAGCGATAGGCCCAATATCATTTGAGGATTTTCGGAAAAGGGCACAAGAAGAGGTAGGGCGTGATGCCAAGCCCAGAATTAAACGAGAATGGCCACACAGTACTTAAAGATAATCCCTTTTACTATATCAATTACAAATTAAAGTCTGGTGGATATAATAGGGCTCAAAATTGGGCCCAAGGAGTGACAAGGGCAGAAACAAGCATGAAAGGCCTATTTCCTAGCAGGCTGCCCGTATTGACCCAAGCCAGGCCCAATCCCTTAAGAATTTTTAGAAACAATCATCAGACAAGAACTAAATATGCATCACCACACTATGAATTTAAATTTTTACACCTGCTTACAAGCAATAGTAAAATGAATATGGATCCAAAGCTACTCTTTTACAACATACTAATTCTTGCACTAACAGAATACTCTAACAGTGCTAAAAACTATTTAATTTTAACAGTCAACTAACATTGCTAGAATTAAATGACTAAGCTATAGAGTTCAAACAACCAACATTAACATGATGTTCAAATTAACAATATAAAAGAAACTATAGAAACCAACTACTGATTCAACCAGCTGAACAATTTATGAAAATAAACTAGTCTAGATTCTAAAATATGCAGTTCCCCTTGAACTATTGTGTACTCCACAGATCCCATAACAGCCATAATAAACTGAAAGAAAACAAACTAAACAAACACGATAATTTAAAGGAACACATGTAAAAAGGAACTAAAAGTCTATGTTATATCCATTGAAATTCTTGTTACAAAATACTTCAAAGCACTTTACACTTCAACAGTCATTACAGTCTAAGAAATACGTGGAGATCAAAGCAAAATGGTGAGAAATCAGGCAATTCAGTGCAGTCAAGCAAGTAAAGAAGCAGCACTAACCAGCCAACAAATAGCTTCAACTCAATTCATATCGAAATCAGAAATTCAGATGAAGGATTTCAGAGTAGGTCTATTTTTAGAAAAAGGGATCAGAAATGAAAACAGAACAGCTCAATAATGCAGAAATTTTGTGTATTTTCTAGGGGTCTGAGTCTCTGCCCAAAAATGAAGGGAAAGAGTCCTTAAATAGGCCCTTCTAAGGTAGCCCTAGCCTAGCTTTCTAGTTCCCTTTCTACCCCTCCTTTTCTTAGTCATTTACCCTTTTTACCCCTTCAAAATATCTGACCCTCCCTTATCTCTTAACAAACCAGCTCCAACCTTATCCTCTAGATGTTTTCCCATAACAGAAATTATTCCCTAACCTCAAATACCCAAAACAGCCCTCGACCACTCTGTATTTGCATTCAGAAAATCCCCCTGGGTCAAATTATCCCAAGACCCAAACCAAACCCATGGGCTCGTGTACTAACAGCTCAAACTGAATCTCAAACCATCAATATAAGCATTGAAACTTAAATTGTGACCCAAGCTGAACTAAGGTCAAATCGAAAGAAAAGGAGGAATAAGAAAAGAATCGGGTCACAAATAGAACACAAGCAATTTAACCAAAAATACTTAATCATTTTTTTGGGCTGAGATCTATAGACTCAACTGTATGAAACTGATAAATGAATAAAACAACAGACAAAAAGAGAATGGGAAAACAAAATAACTTTAATGCAATTAACAAAGATAGACTATTAATATATATTTTTTAAAACGGAACTAGGTCAAACAAAAATCCAACTGATACGGGAAGAGAAGAAATGGACATGCAATCAAAAGGAAAACTATGTACTGTATTTACCGGAAACAGATAAGTGACTCGATGAACGACATCGTTTGATGAAGCTTGCCGAAATCCGGTGAGCTTTTGAAACGAATCAAAATTAATGCCAATCGATTATTCTTAGGGAGAATGATCGATTGGCCTGAGTTTTGATTCATTATCAAACCAAAACGCTTAAACTCTGAAAAGGGAACAAAACTAGGGTTTTCAAATTTTGGCATCAGATTTGGGGTTTGGAGAAACGGGTGGGGATTTTGGGGAAATTTGTGTTGGATTAATATTCAAGGGAGTGTGGGGATTATGGAGGAGGAATTTAGGGTTGTTTAGTGGCGTTTAAGGAGTCGCCGCCGACAGAGAAGGTGAGGGGTTTGGGGGTGGCTAGGTGTAGGGTTTGAGTTCAGAGAGATAGAGAAGTGAAAAGGCTCGGTGAGGTTTGGGGGATTAGGGAGTGAGGGTTCCGACAATTATAAGAAAAGGGTTGATGAGTTCTCAGCCATCCGATCAAAGAAGATCAACGACCGAGATGGCCGTTACTGAACGACGTCGTTTTGGGTTTAAAAAAGGTTTGGACCGAGTTGGGCAGGGGACTCAGACGGGTTTGGGGAGAAAAGGGATTGGGCTTTAGGTATTTGGTCCAACACCAGCCCTTTTAACTCTAATTCTTTTTTCTTTTTCCAATTTTCTTTTCCTATTTTAATTAATTCAAACCTAAATTAAACTCGTAAAATAATTAACTTGAAAAATAAAACTGATCATCTACTAAAATATTTATGAAAATTAGTGACTCCTAAATTAAAAAAGGAAATTACTAATTTAAATCTAAAAGGCTAAAAATGCAAAAGTAAACCAATTTTTGTGATTTTTAATTTTGATAAAGCAACTAATTCACTAATTAACCTTAAAATTGTAAAAAAGAAACCTAAATTCAATGCTTGGTATTTTTGGCATTTTTCATGATTTTTCTTAAAAAAACTAACATGCATAGAAATGCAAATAATTAGCACAAATTACCAGAAAATCCTAAAAAATGGGAAAATTGTTTTCTTGAATTTTATGGGAGTAATTCCTATAGAGAAAATATCACGTGCTCACAACATCAATCAGGTCTGATCATAGAACTGAATTTGGAAATACTAAGTTTGCTGAATTTTGTGATGAGCATGGTATAGATCATAATTTCTCTGCCCCTAGGACTCCTCAACAAAATGGATTAGTTGAAAGAAAGAATAGGACTCTTGAAGATATAGCTAGGACTATGCTTCTTTCTAGTAAACTGCCCCATAGCTTCTGGGCAGAGGCTGTAAACACTGCATGTTATATCATTGATAGATGCATGACTAGACCTCTTGTAGAGAAGCTCCCTATGAGTTACTTAAAGGGAGAAAATCAAATATATCTAATCTTAGGGCATTTGGATGCAAGTGCTTTGTGCACAATAATGGAAAAGACTCTCTGGGTAAGTTTGATCCCAGAAGTGATGAGGGAGTATTCTTGGGATATTCTTCACATAGTAAAGCTTATAAACTGTTCAATAAAAGAACTTTGTGTGTAAAAGAAAGTGTACATGTAGTGTTTGATGAAATTAACATTCTTTCTGAGAGACATGAACATGAAGATGAAGCTATTGGGCTGGTAAAAGATTTGATTGAAGTCTCAACTCAAGCTAAAGTGGAACCAAAAGAAGAAACAGGTGATGGAACAGGTTCTTCCTTCTAGGGCAACCTGACAGGGGGAACTGATCAAAGAGGAACTGAAACCAATCCCCTAAAGGAACCTATTCATGACCCTGTTCCTCAGCAACAGAACATGGGAGAAACATCAAGCAGAAATCAGTTGGTTGTAAAACCTCACAAGTATCAAAGTTCTCATCCCATTGAGAACATAACTACCGATCCAACCTCTGGAGGTAACACTAGATAACAATTAAAGAATCTGTGTTCTTTTGATGCTTTCCTATCTCTTATTGAACCTAAAAATGTTGTTGAGGCTTTACAGGATGCAGATTGGGTAAATGCAATGCAAGATGAACTCAATCAGTTCGAGAGAAGTCAAGTTTGGCAACTAGTTCCAAGACCCAAGGGCAGATCAGTAATTGGCATAAAATGGGTCTTCAGAAACAAGCTTGATAAAGATGGAATAGTTACAGGAAACAAGGCAAGATTGGTAGTCCATGGTTACAGCCAAGAGGAAGTTATATATTATGATGAGACTTTTGCTCCAATTGCAAGACTGGATGCAATAAGACTCCTCATAGCCTTTGCAACACACATGGAATTCACTCTTCATCAAATGGATGTCAAAAGTGCCTTCCTGAATGGCTACCTAAAAGAAAAAGTGTTTGTTAAACAACCTCCAGGGTTTGAGAGCAAGGAATGTCTTGAACATGTGTACAAATTAGACAAGGCTCTCTATGGACTCAAGCAGTCTCCTAGAGCATGGTATGAACGATTATCCAAATTCATGCTTGAACATGGCTACAAAAGAGGTAAAATTGATAGTACTCTATTCTTGAGGGAAAAAGGTAAGGATCTTCTTGTGGTGAAAATATATGTTGATGACATAATTTTTGGGTCAACCACTGACAAACTAAGTAAGGATTTTACCAAATTAATGGGGAGTGAGTTTGAAATGAGTATGATGGGTGAGCTTAACTTTTTTTTAGGCTTACAGATCAAACAAAACCCAAATGGAACCATGATCCATCAGTAGAAATATGCAAAAGAGTTGATTAAAAAGTTTAAAATGGATGAATCAAAGGAAATAGACACACCCATTGCAACTGCCACTAAATTAGACATAGATGAACCTGGTTCATCTGTTGATCAGAAGTTGTATATGGGTATGATTGGTTCACTTCTGTATCTTACTTCCAACAGACCTGACATAGTTTTCAGTGTAGGGCTTTGTGCTCGTTTTCAGGCTAATCCAAATGAATCTCACTTGACTGCTGTCAAGAGGATACTGAGATATTTGAAAGGCATTACTGATCTGTGTCTTTGGTAACCCAAAGGTAGTAACTTCAATATAGTAGGGTATGCTGATGCTGACTATGCAGGTTTCCTGGTGGATAGAAAGAGCACCTCAGGTATGGCTCATTTTCTTGGTTCATGTCTTGTACCATGGGCCACTAAAAAGTAGAATTTAGTGGCCTTATCCACTGTTAAGGCTGAATATGTTGTTGTTGCCTCTTGTTGTGCTCAATTGTTGTGGATCAAACAGTAGCTGATAGATTTTGGCATTGAAGTTGGTTGCATTCCTATATTTTGTGATAACACTAGTGCTATAAGTATGACAAAGAACCCTGTTCATCATAAAAGGACTAAGCATAAAGATGTTAGACACCATTTCTTAAGAGATAACTATGAGAAAGGATTGATCTCCATAGAAATATGTGCTACTGATAAACAAATTGCTGACATCTTTACTAAGGCACTGAGTAGAGAAACCTTTGAGAGGAACAAATTTGAATTAGGGATGATTAAGATCACCTAATAAGACCAGCTCAGAATGCACAATGAGAAGACAAAAAATTGAAAAAACAATTTGGCTATGAAATCTGAACATGTGTAAATATCTAGATTAATTTTTACTCAGCTTCATACTGTAATTAGTATACTCATGTGACATGTGTTAATATGACTCAATGATCTCTTACAAAATTTTCTTTATTATGGTAAATTGAGGCATGGTCAAGAGAATTCTAAATGAAGAACCTGGTTCATCAATATGGTTCATCTGAATGCTAAGGTATGTTTTCTATACTCTGCACAATTAGAAATATAAATATTTAAAATTATGAGCAAAATTCCTATAATTGTTCAACTCCTTAGAAAATTATATCTGTTAGTTTTGAACCAGTTCTGTCAGCCTTAGAACTCTAAACCAAAAAAATTGCCTAAAATCTAGGGAAGCCTAACCGTTCATTCAAACCTGAAATTTCAGGTTGATTAGACCTCTAATTGACCACTGCTAATGCTACCGTTATACATTAAATGAGTATTTCTCTTTAAATACACATCATTACCTCCTGCCATCTTTATAATTCTAAACCGTCAAAAGCCCTCTTCATTTTCACTTGCTTTCTTCTCCAAAATTCTAACTCACCAATTCTCTCAAGAAACCAACGATAATGACAAACCCACAAGACAATCCTGAAACTCCTCCACTACCCACTCCCTCTAATTCATCTACACCTCCTCCACCTAGCACATCTCCCAAACCCAGGCTGAGAAGGGTGAAAATTCTTGCTCGGAAAATAATAGCTTCTGGGGCTCTCTCAAAGAAATTAAATGAGAAATTAAAGGCAAGCCAGGTCCAAGACTCTGATTCCAACTCTGATTCTGAGTCGTGCAAATCTGCTAGTGAGGGGGGAGGACCTAGGTCTTCTGACTCTGAGAAGACTCAAGAATACCCTTCTAAGGTAAATTCTTCTTTGACTGAAAATTTAGAAACTAGGTTTGTTCTGGTTGGGCCTATCAGGGATGTGGAATTACCTGAAATATGAAGGAGTGGAGGTAAAAAAGAAATCTAAAAAAGAAAAAAAAAGAGGGTGTATGTGGTGAAGAGAGGGGAAATGGGAAAAGAGTGGTTGATCATTCACCTACTGCTAATTTGTCTGTGCCTGCTATTTGTGGGGTTGAACAAGAAAATGTAGAAGAGTGTGGCAAGAAGTCAGGGGGAAGTGGTTCTGGTAAAGCTGCTGAAGGGTTAGTTAATCTAAGCGCACAAGGAGATGAACCTGGTTCATCAACTGAAGAGACCCTAGCAGACCTTGTTGAAAAAGGTTGGGGCAAGTTAAGATCCAAAGAAAAGAATAACTCCCACACAAAAAGCCCCTAGTGCTTCTAAACCCTCTAGGAAGAGAAAGGCTTCATCCCCAACAACTACTGAAACTTCCTTGCCAAAGGGAAAAGCCACAAGAAGTAGGGTGAAATAGAGTGAGATTGATCTACAAAAGGCTCTGGCTGAGAGTAAGAAGAAAAGGATGGCTAAAGGAAAAGGGAAGGTTGCAGAGTCCTCAAAGGCTGTGAAAGTTGAGGAGATGGAACATGTCCATTAGGAGGAAGTTCCAACAGTGGAGGTTTAGACCCCCAAGCCCAAAAAGCCCAAGACTTCTTCCAAGAAGTCTTCCTCTGTGTCTGAGGCTGTTGAACCTTCATTAGCCAAGAGGATAAGGTCTATAGTGAAAAGTAAACAAGTTAGAGTTTCCGAAGATGAGGAATAGAGTGGTGAAGAAGAAGAAGATGAGTCTGATGGTGAACAAGACAAGCTTGCCATGTTTGGAAAAAGAAAAATTTTGAAGGGTAGATTACTAAAAGACCTGGTGGAACCAGGAATGATAAGACTGGTGGATGCCTTAGCTGCTCAGGGCTGGAAGGACATGGTACTTCAGATGGATGGAAGGCTAGCCAGGAATAAGATCATTGAGTTCATGGCAAATGCAGAGGTTAAGGATGGCAAGGTTAGCAGCCTGGTGAAAGGAGTTCAAGTGACCTTTGATGCAGAAAAAGTGGGAGAGATCTTTGATATACCCTCTGAAGGGTTTGATGACTATACAAGGCAAATGTGGCTTTGTCTGGAATCCCTTCCTACTGCCCTTGAAATTACCAAGAGGTTCTGTGATGCTGAAGATGTGAATGAGGCTAGGGCTATTCAGAAGAGTGGAATGAGGCCACAATACAAAGTCTTGTTTGAATTTGTCAATAAGTGCCTATTGCCCAGGCAGGAGAGAAGGAATATTGCAAATTATATGGAGCTAGTTCTGATGGAGTGCCTGGAAAGTGGGAGGCAAATTACTTGTCCTGCATTCATCATCAAGCTGCTGGACAGGGTCATCAATGGCTCCAAGGCTTATGCTACCCCCTATGGCTTTATTCTGACTACGATTCTAGATAGGTGCAATGTGCCTTTGAAAAAATGGGAAATGGGCTGCAACAAGGATCATTTGGTATTAATACTCTTCTTGCTTGTGACTATTTAGTCAATGTCATCCCAAATGAACCTGGTTTATCCAAGAAGACTCCTATCAACAGTAAAGTCAAGGCTCTTGTTCAGGAATGTGAAGCCAAGGATGCTGAGATAGCTAGGCTCAAGGCTCGTGTGGCAGAGGTGAAATCTGAGAGGGATAATCTCAGAACTGAGTTTACCAAGGAAAAGGAGAAGAATGATGGAATTCTTCACAATATGCTGAATCTTCTCCATGCCCAAAACCAACCCTCTAGATCCTCCAAGCCTTAGGAATTCTAGCCCTTGTCTCCTGAACCTGTCTAGTACCTTCAGTGACCCGGATTAGGGATTTTTCTATTTTCTTTCTCATATTTTAAATATTTTTGCTTTCTAGTTGTGGATTGTGGTAGCATCATATCTTCTATCAATGATATTTTTGCTCTTGTTCAATGTTAATCTTTCCTTGATAGTTTAAATATGTTTGCTTGATTACTGATGATTAAACCATGATTGCACTTGCAGTTGCCCCAATGGCTATGAGTACTTATTAAAATCTGGGACTCACACTTTCTATGCAAGATGATGCCAAAATGGGGAAAAGATAATATTGTGCTTTACACATTCTGAATAAGTTATATTTATAACCTAATTAACCTGGTCCTTGGTGAATTTTCTAAACTTTGTATTGATGGTTAAGCTGAGTTATTACAGGATCCAAGTAAGTAAAAAGCACAGAGTTTGTCATCATCAAAAAGGGGGAATTTGTTGGCCCAAGAACAGGTGAATTTTTGAATATTGACAAAAGAACTCAAAAGGACCCAGACATGGACCAGGTCCATCTTGTGAAGCATAGTTATGATCAACCTATACATGTGAGATGCACGTGAAGGAGATAAAGCTAACTGATCAAGAAGCAATATCTCCTGATCTGATCGAAAAGGTTGCATATTGGATAAGGAGAGAAAGACTCCTTATATGAAGAGAATACAATTTAGGAAGAAGATAGTGATAGAGTTTGAGATCACCTTAAACTCTTCTACGATAGAAGAGTAGCATTTGAATCCCAGTCAATCTCTATTACCAACCCATTAAATATCAGTATTGTTCTTTTTTACAGAAAATGCACATAAGCAGAAGTTAAACTTAAATTGAGAGCAAAAGAGCAAGGCGATTTTGCAAGCAATTTATGTGTGATTTGAGTGTGCAATCCTGTAGCTACTTGAACAAGATAGAAGAACCAGTTCCAAGTGTCTATCTTTTATTCTAGTTCAATTGTAGTAGGTGATTTTATATTGTACCTTTCATCTTTCATAAAAGCAATTGTATTAGGTACCTAGAGTGTTCAAGTTAGAGTTAACTTGAAGTTGTTGCAACAGTTGAGACTGTGTGCCACAACGGGATTAGAGTTAATCCTTACGTTTACAAAAAGTTTTGTAAATGTTGTTTTGGCTCAGTGATTTTAGTGGAAGTTTGGGAAAATCCTACTGAGTAATAGGTCGTGATTTTTTCATCTTTTGAGTCAGGTGTCTTCCACGTAAAATCTCTATGTTACTTTATTTTCTTTACCTATTATTCTGCAAACAGTAGTCGTTGGAACGCATAGAAGAACCAGGTCCTTCTATAGATCAGTTAAGTGAAAATTGGGTACCACAGAAATCACCCCCCTCCCCTTGTGTGGTATTGACGTTTAAAACATCAGAGTTGTTGTCAGCTATACTGTTGAGTTCTATTATGTTAGTCACATGGTTTAATTTGAAGTTTTATTATTATTTCTGCTATTTTTCTATGCATGTTAGGCTTACCTAGTCTTAAAGAATAGGGAAATTGAGGTCGTGACAAGTTGGTATCAGAGCTCTAGGTTCATAGGTGTTACGAGTCATAAGCAAGTTTAATAGAGTCTTGTGGATCGGTACGGAGATGTATGTACTTATCTTCGAGAGGCTGTGGAACTGTTTGGAAAATTGCACTTCTTTGATTCCTTATTATGCGAATTGGTTGACTTCGAAATCTGAATCTTTGAATTTCTATTCTCTCATAGATGGTGAGGATATGCACTAGATTCGACGATTAGACACCTGCGCCCCCTGCTAGAGCCATGAGAGGTCGGGTTAGAGGCCAAGGAGGGGCACGTGGTGGAGGTAGAGCACCTGGATGAGTAGTTACTGAGGATCCATTAGTAGCTCCATTTGGGGGAAAGGCACCCTAGGTGCCTGTTGTCACCCCTGAACTTCAGGAGACCCTAGCACATTTCTTGAGCATGTTTGGTACTTTAGGCCAGGCGGGGTTGATTCTACTTGCACCAGCCACATCTTAGGCTGGGGGGAGGAGCTCACACTCCTGCGGCCCTTACTCCAGTGCAGCGGGTCCATATTGATCACGTCCCGTAGGTTATACCACCGCAGCTTGTTTTCCCGATTCAGTCCGAGGTTAAGGAAGTGGAATATGAGGAGAAGGAGCTTAGACTTGAGAGGTTAAAGAAGTATCATCCTCCTACTTAAAGCGGCCTAGCTACAGAGGATGCCCAGTGTTTTCTAGAGAAGTGTCACCATATTCTATGTACCATGGGTATTGTGGAGACGAGCATAGTGGCTTTTACTATATACCAGCTGTCAAGAGCAGCGTATCAGTGGTGGTGGGCTTACGAGGAGGGTGGACAAGCCAATGCAACTTTACTTATTTGGGCTCAGGTTTTAGAGATGCTCTTGAGAAAGTTTGTTCCCCAGACCCTTCGGGATTTATGGGGCACGGTGTTTGAGTTACTGCGCTAGGGTACTATGACAATGTCAGAGTATGCCATAAGATTTAGTGAGTTTTCCATACATGCACCTAGCTTGGTTTCTACAGTTAGAGAGCGAGTCCATCAAATCATCGAAGGGCTCAACTTTAAAATTAGATTTAGCATAGCTCGAGAGTTAGAGAAAGATACCCCGTATCAGCAGGTCGTAGAGATTGCGTGGAGGTTGGAGAGTATGTGGGGCCTTGAGAGAGAGAGGATAGGGAGGCCAACAGGCCTCAATGTTCTGTAGGATATAGTGGTACCTGTGCCCCAGTTGCAGCCCGTCATGGTAGAGGCTATGTGAGCATTCCATTTCATTCAGCACTTCAAGCTTCTAGTGGTGCTCCGGCTATTTTGAGGTCCCATGTTGCCCATTTTGCTAAGCCATTATCTAGTGCACCTTCTGCACACGGTGCCTTCAATGGTTAGTCTAGCCGTCCAGGCCAGAGCTAGTTTCAGCATACATGCTAATCGAGAGCTTACTTTGAGTTTTGTGATAGCCAACATATGGTGAGGGACTACCCCGGGCTTAGGATAGATGCACCTCCAATGACTACTCAGGCTCCACGAATTCCACCTGGTCCATAGACTTCACAAGCCATGATTGCTGCTCTAGTTGCCTCTCTACCCGCACAGCCAGCTAGAGGTAGGAATTAGGAGGGTATAGGTCTCTTTGGAGGTGGAGGCCAGACAAGATTTATGCTATTCCGGGTAGAACAGAGGTAGTCATATTAGACACAGACACAGGTATGGTTAAATTTTTCATAGAGATGCATCAGTATTATTTGATCCGGGATCCACTTATTCATATGTGTCATCTTACTTTGCTCCATATTTGGATATATCTCGTGATTCTTTGAGTTCTCATATTTATGTGTCCATACCTGTGGGAGATTCTATTATTGTAGATTGCGTGTATCAGTCGTTTTTAATTGTTATTGGTGGTTTTGAGACCAGATTTGATCTACTCCTACTCAATATGGTAGACTTTGATGTGATTTTGTGCATGGACTGGTTTTCGCCCTATCACACTATTCTAGATTGTCATATCAAGATTGTGGCATTAGCTAAGCCAGGTTTGCCATGGTTAGAATGGAGGGGTACATTGAATTATATTCCTAGAAGGGTTGTGTCCTTCATTAAGGAACAATGGATGGTTGAGAAGGGGCGTGACGCATATCTAGCCTTTGTGAGAGATGTTAGTGCTGATACTCCTACCGTTGAGTCAGTTTCGGTAGTGAGAGATTTCCCAAATATATTTCCAGTAGATCTTCCAAGCATTTCCGCCTGATAGGGATATCGATTTTGATATTGACTTATTGCCGGGCACTCAGCCTATTTCTATTCCACCACATCGTATGGAACCATCAGAGTTGAAGAAGCTGAAGGAGCAGCTGCAAGAGTTGCTTGATAAAGGTTTCATGCAGCCTAGTGTTTTGTCGCGGGGTGCTCCGATTCTATTTGTGAAGAAGAAGGATGGTTCTATGTGTATGTCTATTGATTATCGGTAGTTGAGAAAGGTTAGAGTGAAGAACAAGTGCCCATTACCGCGCATTGATGACTTATTTGACCAGTTTCTGGGTGCTAGAGTGTTCTCAAAGATTGATTTGAGGTCAGGGTATCACTGGCTGAAGATTCGGGATCTGGATATTCTGAAAAGTTCTTTTAGGACTCGGTATGATCACTATGAGTTCTTGGTGATGTGTTTTGGGATAACCAAGGCCCCAACATATTTATCCACATGATGAAGAGTTGATAGCTTATATGAGTCCACTAAACTATAGACACCTGATCCTATATGAGTTTCTGCTGAGAATCCTTATGAAGCAGTAAGTAAAAGAGACACGGGATTTTTTCATGAAAAAATCCCACTCAAGGGGACAAAAAACCACAACCTACACTTGTAGGCTTTCAACTTCACTAACTTGTAATCTCACTATTGCAAGCCACTTTGTAATGACTCTATTACAAAGCCTTCAACTTAACTAACTTGTGATACTCTTACCACAAGCCACTTTGTTACTCTCTAGTTACAAAGACTTTAACTTATGACTAACTCTAGTCACAACACAAACTTAGAGGGTTTGTGATTTTTGGGTTTCCTAAACCACAACTTCTAAGAAAGCAAGATAGGAGTTACAATGAAGAACAAATAATAAGATTACAACTCAATTACGGATATACATAGACTCATTGTGAAACAGATCTTTAGTGGAGTTGTCTTTTTGTTCTTGACACACTTGTGACTTCAATGCTAGATGAACACTTTTGCTGCTTGAGAGAATATCACCAAATGCTCAAGTAAAAATCTTGTGCCTCCTAAACTCGGGTGCGCATTTATGTGACCCAAATCCAAATCATGCATTTATGTGACGTGGTTCAAGACGTATTTTAAATGACGTTGCAATCTTCCTTAAAAATGATCAAAAGTGGTTAATTAGTTAAAATTGTATCATAGGCTAAAACATGTACTAAAATCAGATAATAGGCTAATTATAATAGTTGAGCGACCGTGCTAGAACCACGGAATCCGGGAATGCCTAATACCTTTTCCCGGGTTAACAGAATTCCTTACCCGGATTTCTGTGTCCACAGACTGTAATACAGATTCAATCTTTTCCTCGATTCGGGATTTGAACCGGTGACTTGGGACACCATAAAATTATCCCAAGTGGCGACTCTGAATTTTTTTTAATAAAATAATCCCGTTTCGATTGTCACTTTAAGTTGGAAAAAACTCTCTTATATACTCCCTTCCGGGGGTGTGAGGAAAAAGGAGGTGTTACAGCTCTGGCGACTCTGCTAGGGATCGAACCCAGAATCTCTGGTTCAGGGTTTAAGAATTCGAGCTTAGATGAATTGTTACATTTGGTTTTATCTGTTATCTGATTTTATTACATGTTTGAGCCTAATGTGCTAAATGTTGCTTTTTACCATTTGATATTATCTGAACTGTATATATAAATTGCTACGAAACCCCTCTCTTCTCTCTCCCGAGGAGTGCACGCTGGTCGTGACTTCTTTCTGTTAGTGTCATATACCAAATAGAACGAGGTTCGGACAAGTTGCAAAACCGGATGATCTTTTGGTTACAGGTACGCAGCCCCTCCCCCCTCCCCCCGGCTCAAGTTGTCCGCTCGGGTAAGCCAGGTCTAGAACAAATAAACCCAGGTTTTTTAAAATCCAGTATAACAATATCGCATGTCGGATCCCTAGTAGGAATGCTGATCTGCATCATGTGCATTTGACTTTGGAGACTCAACACAGGGGTTGAGTCTGTCTAGGACAGGTGTACTCGAAATGAAAAGACCATCCTGATGCATCCTAATGTGCTACATGTTACAATCTTCAAGGGTTAAAGGGTCATTTGGCGGACCAATGATAATTGAGGGCAAATGAAAAAAAGGGGAAAAAAGAGGGTGAAGTGTGAAAATAAAGCAAGTAGTGCCTAGTTATGTTTTTTGTTACATTTTATTAAGAAAAAGAAAAAAAGAGCATGGAAACTTCAAAAAGATTTTGCACTTTTTATTTGTTTTCAAGAATCAAAAAATAAAAAAAAAAGGGAAAAAGAAAATCCAAAACGATTTACATGTTTCATCATTTTTCGAAAAAGGACATAAAATGTGTTTTCTATAAGTCAGTTGTTTTTTTAAATTCTCGCCCGTATCCAATCTGCCCGAACTACGCTTACCTGATTCTCGTCTTTCAGGGCGTGATACGTAGGCAACCCACATAGGGTCCGATTTTTCTAGTGAGTTTAGGTTCTTGGCTTCGCGGGGTCTTAGCCAGATCTTGTATTTTTAGCCACTTTTAGCCACATAGGTTAATTTTAGAAAAATAGTCGCAACCATGTCTTGCATGTGTCTAGTAGGGAATGTTATTGTCTCACATAGTGTTGGTTTAAGTTTTCTTGTACAGGTGTGGATTTACTTACTGGAGTTTGGGCATGACAGATACCCCAAGATCACTGCATTCAGAAGTTGCTCGAGGAGTCATTTTATATTTTTGAGTCAATTGTTCATATTTTACTTTCTAGTCACGTATAGTAGTATTCGATCTTTTAGGTAATGTTAGAGTTTGTAATAGTCTAGTTAAGTTTGCCTAGTCTTTTGTTATTGTATTCCTTATTTGGTATTTGGAAATGTGTTACAAGTCAAAAAAAAAATCAAAAAAAGAAAAGAAAAGAAATTTTGCGTTTTTATATTTTCGTTATAAGTTTTCTTTAGAATACTAATTCTATAAATGAAAAAAAATCATTTGAGGTTGTTTTTCCTTTAGGTAATTAATATCAAAATAAAATTTGTTTTATATTTCCTTTAGTATATCAGGACTAAAAATTCAAAGAAAAAAGAATTTTCTGTAAGGTATTAATATCAAAAATCCAAAATGATTTTCTTTTGAGATTCTTCTTTGAGGAATTAATGGAAAAATGAAAAAATTTCTTTTTTATTTTACAAGAACTTTAGGACATTGTACATAGAAGAAATAACATACCTTATCTTCTGTTTATTTTTAAAATTTCTCCTTTAGGTAATTAAAAATTGAAATCCAAAAACAGTTTTAATCTTTTTCATTTCTCATTACGAAGTTTTTCTTCAGGGATACAACAACAACAACAATAACAACAACAACCCAGTATAATCCCACAAGTGGGGTCTGGGGAGGGTAATATGTACGCAGACCTTACCCCTACCCCGAAGGGTAGAGAGGTTGTTTCCAGGAGACCCTCGGCTCAAAAAAGCAACAGGAGCCAATATATTAGTACCATAAAAATGCATAATAAAATAACAGCAATATAAGAGATATGAAATACAGAATACGAAATACGAAATAGATGGCTGGTATAGTAAAACTAGCAGGTAAAGCCCTGCATCAATAGACGACCAATGACATTCTTAGTCTAACTCCTAACTGGCTAGTCTCACTCTATTGTGCTGTAGAAATATTCACAACTTTCCCCTAACCTACAACCTTAATGCTCGACCTCCATAATTCCCTGTCAAGGGCCATGTCCTCAGTAATCCTAAGTCGCGCCATGTCCTGTCTGATCACCTCTCCCCAATACTTCTTAGGTCGCCCTCTACCTCTCCGCGTGCCCACTACAGCCAGTCGCTCACACCTCCTCACCGGTGCATCAGTGCTCCTCCTCTGAATGTGCCCGAACCATCTGAGTCTTACTTCCCGCATCTTGTCCTCCATGGGGGCCACGCCCACCTTCTCTCGAATATCTTCATTCCTAATCTTATCCATCCTTGTATGCCCGCACATCCACCTCAACATCCTCATCTCTGCTACTTTCATCTTCTGGATGTGTGAGTTCTTTACCGGCCAACATTCAGTTCCATATAACATGGCAGGCCTAACCACTGCTCTATAAAACTTACCTTTTAGTAACGGTGGCACTTTCTTGTCACACAAGACTCCCGATGCTAACCTCCACTTCATCCACCCCACCCCTATACGGTGTGTGACATCCTCGTCAATCTCCCCGATCCCCTGAATAACCGATCCAAGGTACTTGAAACTACCCCTCTTGGGAATGACTTGAGAGTCAAGCCTCACTTCAACTCCCGCTTCCGTCGGCTCAACTCCAAATTTGCACTCGAGGTATTCCGTCTTCGTCCTGCTCAACTTGAAACCTTTAGACTCAAGAGCATGTCTCCAAATCTCTAGCCTCTCGTTGACGCCGCCTCGTGTCTCGTCAATTAGAATAATGTCATCAGCAAATAGCATGCACCATGGCACCTCCCCTTGAATATGATGAGTCAGTGCATCCATCACCAGGGCAAATAGGAATGGGCTGAGCGCAGACCCTTGGTGCAACCCCGTAATAACTGGAAAGTGTTCAGAGTCGCCTCCTACTGTCCTAACCCGAGTCTTAGCTCCATCATACATGTCTTTAATCACCCTAATATAGTTACTCGGGACCCCTTTATCCTCTAAGCAGAAGATCTAATTCATGCGGGGTCATGATATGTAGGCAACCTACATAGGGTTCGATTGAATCATTTTTTTTATTAAAAGAAAAAAATAAGGAAAAAAAAAAAGAAAAGAAAAAAAGAGGTGGAATTGTGGATGTGAGATATGAGAGAAAGAAAGGGTGATGATTAAAAAAAGAAATGAAGGAAAATGGGCAAGCCAGCAAATGCTAGAAAAGCAAAGAAAAGAGAGGTTGAAATGAACAAATTAGGATGATGCCAACTGACCTTTGTACCCTAGAAGTCATTTTAGAACCGATAACTGTGGCTAGGTGCATTGCACATAAAGTGAGATTATCTTATGTTAAATGCTCTAACGCTAACGTGATGGCTTCATTTTGTTATATTCATAGCAGAAGGGTGGTTGGTTTGTGGTTTTAAAGTGGTAACTCTTCTCTACAACATAAAGTCAAAGGCAATGGCAGACAACAACAGAACTGAGTTGGTTGATACCGGCGCTCGAAAGCAGTTGGTTGAACAGGACAATGGGTTGGTTGAAGAGGTAAAGATGTTAAAACAACACATGGCTGACATGTATCAGGCTTAGATGACTGGGAAGGTGTCACCCCCACTAACCACCTAGCTTCCTGGATACTGTCCTTACCCAAACTCCGGACACGATGCCAGATGATCCTCCATACTCTCCAGATCCACCCGCTTATCTCCAAGTTCATGATGCCCAATATCACCCCTCAGAGGTTGCCCACAAGGTTCCCTACTCATACAAACAGGGCCCAAGGTATGAGCCTCATGTTGAAAATAAAAGGTTCACAGGAAGAAAAGGGAAAGATGGGGCACCCAGGAGGCTGAAAAGCATAGAACAGTCCTTAAAGAACAAGCAAGGAATGGGAGACCAGGGAAGCATGGCTTACAAAAAACTGTCTATGTCCCCTGATGTTTGCCTGCTCGCGGGGTTTAAAGTGCCAAAATTTACCTTGTATGATGGGTGTGGGGATCTAGTAGCCCACCTGAAGGTTTATTGTAGTGAAATGAGAGGTGTTGGAGAGAAAGATGACTTGATGTTGGTAAGTGGCCTACATAGGGTGACATGGCTCAAGATTTTGTTCAATACTTTCAATATAAATCAGGCGTTACCCCAGACCGCTTCTCCATATCTAGGATGGGAAAGAAACCAGAGGAAAGCTTGAGAGAGTTTGGGCTCAGATGGAGGGAGCAGGTTTCTCGAGTCAATACCCCGATTGGTGAAGAAGAAATGGTTGAGATTTTTCTACAAGCCAGGGGCCCACCTACTTCAGTCATTTGATCCCGGCCCTGGGGAAGCCCTTAAATGATGTGTTAAAAATGGGGGAGCAAGTAGAAGAGGGAATCAAGTCAGGCAAAACCATGAGTTGTTCGAAAAATATTCAGAACATCCTAGTAAGCTTGGGTGGAAGAAAGAGAAATAGAGAAGATGATCCAATGGGCTTTCCCGATCAACACTTCCAGCCTCGACATCATCCCCGTAGATATCCTTATGCACCAGATGATCCTCCCCAATGCCACTTCTCTCCAAAGAACTCCCAAAGTCGTACATCACTCTCCCAGTACCCAACTCCACAAAATGCCTATCTACCCCCACGAGCCTACCGAAAACCCCCTGGATCATGTTTCCGGCCCAACCAAGCCTTTAAGAATGAGAGGTTATAGAAGAATAAGACCTTCACTCCATTGGGAGAGTCATATTCCAGTCTGTTCCAGAGGCTACGGAAATTGGACATGTTGAAGCCGACCCAGATAAAAATGTCAGACCCTCTTCCAAAGAAGTTTGATTTTTCTCAAAGGTGCGTATATTGCTCGGATGCCCTAGGGCATGACATAGAGAAGTGTTGGAACCTGAAGAATGCGATTCGGAAGCTTATTGATGCAGGCGACATTGTCGTGCAAAATCCAGATGCAGCAGACACTAGCCAAAGTGCATCACCTGTGCATAATGAGACGCATATGGTGGGTATGGTTTATTTTGAAAAGGAATGTGAGAATTCATCTGGGAGACTCGGAGGTCCACGTGCTAGTAAGCTTTCAACGCTATCAGGGGTTGATCTTAAGAATGAGCTGGCAAAAGGAACCCAAAAGCAATTTGTTAAGAACAATATGATGAAGACTTGTGGAGGTCCTAGTATTGCTGATGCAGAATTCAATGGCTAAGATACCGTGCTTGGTAATTGGAAAGATGCTCCATTTCTTGGTCAGTCGGAGAGGAGCTTTTGGTGGTTTAGTTTGTTGTCTTTTCTGTTGTCCAGGCTATTGCAGGGTTGTAATCCAGATATCGTCTTGTGACTCAAATCCTTCTATCCTTTATTTCGTCTAGTTCCTTTAGTCGTATTATCTCACTTAAGTGTTTTCTAGGTTTGTTCTAGGTTTGTAACCCCAGTTTAGTTTGTCTGTTTTGTTGTCCAAACCCTTTCACCATATATCTAATGCAATTTTCTGTTTTCTGTTATTTCTAGTCATTTTGTTTAGTTCTCTTTTCCTTTTATAGTCCTTTTCTTGTTGACTTTAGTGACATGACATGCACGCATAATTCTCAGCCTGGTTGTAAAAGTCAGTTTAGTCACGAAGCAATGAAATAATGTTGAAGATGTAGGGACATTGGAGGAAAATAAGTGAAGGCATTTTGAGATCACTTCAAGCCCGAATTGTGTGAAACTGGGGCAGGTAGAACATAAAAAATACACTATTGGAATGCGTCATGCTGCATCGGGTGAAGATAATGGCAAGTTTGCCCCAAATTTGTAGGGGGTCGTTCGTGGTAATGAGAGTGAGGGTGTTGTCCAATGGGGCTTGATAATTAATAGATATAGAAGGCGAATGCGTGGATATGATTATCAAGTCTAGTGCAATCAAAAGATGTTACAAATGTTTTCCTTGGTTTATTTAAATTGTGTAGTTTGCACTTGGAATGTTTTGGAGATTGGAATGACAAAGGCATTTTGTTCTGTTATCTAAACACTTTATCATTTGTTACCCCTTTGAGCCTTATTTATTTTCTTTCATACCCCTCTTTCGGAATCAGTAGCAAAGATCAGAAACGCAAGCGTGAAAGATGAGTAAAGGAAAAAGAGAAAAGAAAAAGAATGAAAAGAGAGAGAAGAAAAAGAAGAAAGAGAAAAGAAAAAGAAAAAAAGAAAAAAAAGAGAAGAAAAACAACAACAAAAAGAAAAAGAAGGAAAGAAGAGAAAACAAAAAGAAAAGAAAAATCACAGCAAACAAAGTAAATCCTATAACATGAACTACGTTCGACCTGATTCCTTTTAAGGATACGTAGGCAGCCTCACGGTTTGGTCCCATCAAAATAAAAATCCAAAAGTCCCCAAGCAAGAAACTGGGGCAGAAGTTGTGGTTGTTGTATGAAATCTGATTCTGAAAGTTGTAATTTTGAACCCATGTGAATTGTTTTGAGCCTTTGATATCCTTTCTTTTTAACCCTATCCAAAAGCCCACGTTACGGTCCAAAGAAAGACTTTCTGATCAGTATTCGAGAGATGCCAAGTCAAGCAAGGAGAGGTAATTCATATCAGGGGCAACACTCTGGTCCAAGTAGAAAAATAATGAAAACGAGAGAGTCTTGTTGGTGAAAACCCTCACGGGTATCGTAAGGCGATGAAAGCTGAGAGAAATCAAAAATGAGAGAGTCTTATTGGTGAAAACCTTCACGGGCACCTTGAGGCGACGGTAAGTTGATAAAAAGAACAAAATAAGAGAGACTTGATGGTGAAAACCCTTCGGGCACTACAAGTCGAAGAAGGATTGTGAATCAGATTGGATAATCGGAGCCTTGAAGCCCAGTTTCACGGTTTAAAGGTACAACAAAAGTTGAACATCAGTCTTGCTCAACAGAATAGGCCACAGGTGCATGTCATGGTCATTATAGTTGGTATCCACGTCTGATAGGTTTCTACTTTGTAGTTTTCTTGTTAGGAATCATCTCTTTCCTTTGTCATTTACTCTATTCCTTTTGTCTTATTTACTTCCTCTTCCTGGGTCTGTTTGATCAAAATAAGTGAGAAATGACTTCAAAATTTGCCACCAGCTTTCCAATTGCACAAAACGGGATCTAGCCAGCACATCAAAGTGGTATAAGTTAGGAAAGAACAACATGCACACTGAGTTGGTAACAGTCAATATGCTTTGGGATACATGTGAAATACAAAGGTTTGGTATATATCAATTCATGAACAATGCAACAGATAGAGGGTGTAGGGTGAACGGATCAAATGTATTTTCTGTGATAAGATTGACAAAGAAAGTGGTTAACCAGTGACAAGCAAGGTCTTCCAAGCAGAAATCAAAGTTATCATGGCAAGTGAAGGAGCAATAGACCTCAAGGCCAAGGCAGTGGTTTAAGTCGAGAAAGAACAGCATACGCACTAAGTGGGTGACAATTGACGTGCTTTAGGGTTCATGTGAGACAAAAAGGTTTGGTAAATGTCAGTTCATGAGCAATGCAACAGATAGAGGATATTGGGTCTGAACGGAGAATAGGTCTTTTTTGTGATAAGGATGACAGAGAAAGTGGTTAGCAAGGTCTTCGAGTGGAAGTCAAAGTTATCATGGGAAGTGGAAGAGCAATCATCCTCAAAGTCAAGGCCACAAACCAACCACCACATATTAAACTGACAAGATATTTCTTTGATTGAAACAGGGGTAGAAATTTTCGTTTGTTTCGAAGAAACCCTCCGTAAGGGGGAAAATCAAGCACCAGACAGGTTTGACTTGTGATTCTCAAGACCCTCCTGGATAATGGGATTTAGTTTTAAATTTTCAGGACCCTCCTGGATAATGGGATTTAGTTTTTAAATTCTCATGACCCTCCTGGATAATGGGATTTAATTTAAAATTTTCAGGACCCTCCTGGATAATGGGATTTAATTTTAAAAGTTCTCAGGACCCTCCTGGATAATGAGATTTAATTTAAATTTTTCAGGACCCTCTTGGATAATGAGATTTAATTTAAAATTCTCAGGACCCTCCTGGATAATGGGATTTAGTTTTTAAGTTTTCAAGACCCTCCTGGATAATGAGATTTAATTTTAAATTCTCAGTACCCTCCTGGATAATAGGCTTTAGTTTTTAAGTTTTCAGGACCCTCCTGGATAATGGGATTTAATTTAGAATTTTCAAGACCCTCCTGGATAATGAATTTAATTTTAAAAGTTCTCAGGACCACCTGGATAATGGGATTTATTTTTAAGTTTTCAAGACCCTCCTGGATAATGGGATTTAGTTTTTAAATTCTCAGGACCCTCCTGGATAATGAGATTAATTTAAAATTCTCATGACCCTCCTGGATAATGAGATTTAGTTTTTAAGTTTTCAGGACCCTCCTGGATAATGGGATTTAATTTAAAATTTTCAGGACCCTCCTGGATAATGGGATTTAATTTTAAAAGTTCTCAGGACCCTCTTGGATAATGAGATTTAATTTTAAATTCTCATGACCCTCCTGGATAATGAGATTTAGTTTTTAAGTTTTCAGGACCCTCCTGGATAATGGGATTTAATTTAAAATTCTCAGGACCCTCCTGAATAATGGGATTTAATTTTAAAAGTTCTCAGGACCCTCCTGGATAATGGGATTTAGTTTTTATATTTTCAGGACCCTCCTGGATAATGAGATTTAGTTTTTAAAATTCTCAGGATCCTCTTGGATAATGGTATTTAGTTTTTAAGTTCTCAAGATCCTCCTGGATAATGGGATTTAATTTAAAATTCTCAAGACCCTCCTGGACAATGAGATTTAGTTTTTAAGTTTTCAGGACCCTCCTGGATAATGGGATTTAGTTTTTAAATTCTCAGGACCCTCCTGGATAATGGGATTTAGTTTTTAAATTCTCAGGACCCTCCTGGATAATGAGATTTAATTTTAAAAGTTCTTAGGACCCTCCTGGATAATGAGATTAAGTTTTTAAGTTTTCACGATCCTCCCGGATAATGGAATTTATTTTTAAATTTTCAGGACCCTCCTGGATAATAGGATTTAATTTTAAAATTTCAGGGCCCTCCTGGATAATGGGATTTAATCTTAAAAATTCTCAGGGCCCTCCTGGACAATGAGACTTAGTTAAAATTCAAAACGTTCATGAGTAACAAGATCTAGCTAGACTCTACTTGAGGAAATATAAGTTGGCTTTGAAGTTTTCATGCTTAGGATAAGATTCAATTTGAAATTTTCAAGACCCTCCTGAATAATGGGACTTAGTTTAATACCTCCCTTAGATGCTAAGATTTAGCATAAGTCTCGCCGTTAGGAAGTTGAATTTAGCTCTGAAATTTTCACCCTTAGGATGAGATTTAATTTTTTGTTGTTAGGACCCTCCTGGATAATGGGATGTAGTTTAAGAATTTTTTTTAGATAACAAGATATAGCAGGAGTAACACCTTTAGAAGATATAATTCAGATTTCAAAACCATCATTTAACTAGGAGTTTTCAAGACCTTCCTGGATAATAGGATTTAACTTTCAAATTTATGGAGATATTTGGTAACATGATTCAATTAGCACTCACTGATGTGCCCAGCACCAAACCGGGGCAGAAGTTTTCTTTGTTTGTCTTTGTCTATTTTGTGGAAATCAAGCGCCCACCTGGAGAACAAGGGAATACATTTTCAAGTTTCAGGAATCAGGCGCCCACCTGAAGGCGCCCACCTGGAGAACAAGGGAATACATTTTCAAGTTTCAGGAATCAGGCGCCCACCTGAAGAACAAGGGAATATATTTCAAGTTCCGCAATCAGGCGCCCACCTAGAAAACAAGGGAATACATTTCAAGTTCAGTAATCAGGCGCCCACCTGGAAAATAAGGGAGTACATTTCAAATTCAGCAATCAGGCGCTTACCTGGAGAACAAGGGAATACATTTCAAGTTCAGCAATCAGGCGCCCACCTGGAGAGCAAGGGAATACATTTCAAGTTCAGTAATCAGGCACCCACTTGGAGAACAAGGGAATACATTTCAAGTTTAGTAATCAGGCGCTTACCTGGAGAACAAGGGAATACATTTCAAGTTCAGCAATCAGGCGCCCACCTGGAGAACAAGGGAATACATTTTTGAGTTCAGCAATCAGGCACCCACCTGAAGAACAAGGGAATACATTTCAAGTTCAGCAATCAGGCGCCCACCTGGATAACAAGGGAATACATTTTCAAAGTTCAGCAATCAGGCGCCCACCTGAAGAACAAGGGAATACATTTTAAGTTCAGCAATCAGGCGCCCACCTAGAGAACAAGGGAATACGTTTCAATTTCAGCAATCAGGCGCCCACCTGGAGAACAAGGGAATACATTTTTGAGTTCAGCAATCAGGCGCCCACCTGGAGAACAAAGGAATACATTTTCGAGTTCAGCAATCAGGCGCCCACCTGGAGAACAAAGGAATACATTTCAATTTCAACAATCAGGCACCCACCTGGAGAACAAGGGAATACATTTCAAGTTCAACAATCAGGCACCCACCTGGAGAACAAGGGAATACATTTCAAGTTCATCAATCAGGCGCCCACCTGGAGAACAAGGGAATACATTTCTAGTTTAGCAATCAGGCGCTTACCTGGAGAACAAGGGAATACATTTTCAAGTTCAGTAATCAGGCGCCCACCTGGAGAACAAGGGAATACATTTCAAGTTCAGCAATCTGGCACCCACCTGGAGAACAAGGGAATACATTTTCAAGTTCAGTAATCAGGCGCCCACCTGGAGAACAAGGGAATACATTTTCAAGTTCAGTAATCAGGCGCCCACCTGGAGAACAAGGAAATACATTTTCAAGTTCAGCAATCAGGCGCCCACCTGGAAAACAAGGGAATACATTTCAAGTTTCAGTAATCAGGTGACCACATGGAGAACAAGGGAAGACAGTTCAAGTGTGAAGGGAAAGTAGTTCCGAAGGAAGACAGTTCAAGATTTGGCAATCAGGCACCCACCTGGAAAACAAGGGAATTCACTTTAGAATGCAATTCAAGTCAGCAACAAAAAAAACTCGCGGTAGGAATGCGAGTCAACAGTCCGAGATGATCAACGGAAGTTAGTCACAATCCAGAATAATAAAAAAAAAGGAAAGGCAGGAAGTGAATCCAAATGCAGAAGTTGATGAAGGATGTGAGTTGCTCAAGACATGACCGAGGTCACAAGCACTGTATGCCTGGTCTTGATCCGAAAAGCTGAAGAAGGATGAACTAGCACCTAGAACTAGCAAGAATCAAGGTTCAAATCTAAAGTCTGCATGAAGAACCACTCAAGACTCAAAATCAAGCTTCAGAAGACTTATAGATAGGAATCTTGTAACTCGTAGTTGATAGGCTTAGCTAGTCTTTTTCATGTTTTGATTTTTGATGCAACATCAGGACCGCAGACCGGAACCTCGGCAGAATGGCACCTCGACCAGCTCTCCACCTCGGCATACTCCGTCATCTCACTCATCTCTAAACTACATGTGGCCTGATTCCTTTATAGCCAAGGATATGTAGGCAGCTCAGATACCAGGGCTCGGTCATATTACCCTCTCTCTTAGTTTTAGTCTCTCCAAATAAGGGTCGGGTCAAAAAACATGTCTAGTCGTTCTTTGACTGAAAATACTTCGTATTTCCAGTCAAAGAGGGGCAGCTGTAGACATGTGATTTTTGACCCTCCCCAAGATTTTATATATTTTAGCGTGTAAATATTTAGTTTAGGCCTAATATAGCTATTTCAACTCATTTTGACTCTCTTACCTAATTTTATTACAAGAAAAATGAAAATTACAAAAATAATTCTCCTTTTTTAGTCGCTTTTAGTTTATATATCTTTTATAAATTTAAATAAAAATATACAAAAATAGTAACTTGTTTTTATTTTTATATAATTTTGAAAACAACAAAAATAGTTTCATGTCTTAATATAGTTTAGTTTAATCATAAAAATAGTTTTATATTTTTATATTATAATTGTATATAAGTTTAGAAGGAGGAATTAGTGTCGGATTGGTTTATCCCGTCTTTATGAACTTTGTGGTTTTTTATCTAGTCTTTAACCCAATTTCAAAGCCCAATAACACAAAACCCATACCCTAAACCTAAAACCTTTCCTATATAGCTACCCCTACACTCTATACCTAGGGGAACGCCTACAATGAGCTGAAGAAAAAAAAAACAACGCCTAAGGGGAGAGCTACAACCGCAATAGACACGACCCCCAAGAACTTCACCTTCCTCGTCGCACCCCACCTCCAAACACCAACAGAGCTCACCTCAAAAATAATAGAGAGCAGCGGCGCATCTCCCCTGGATTTTCCTCCATTTTTCCCTTCTTCTTCTACAATCACAATAATCAAACCCCTCCCCCCCCCCCCCACATTAGAAGACAAAAGAATCAGAAGCTCACTCACGTGCCTTCACTAATTCAGAAGTAAGAATCCGAAATTCAAAACTAGGAAAAAGAATCGAGCTCTAGAATGAGATTTTGGGAACTTTTCTTTGGGTCTTAAAGCTTTCGAAGGTCCAATTGGTCTGGGTTCCCATCGTTTTCTGTTGTTTGATTGCTGGATTTCTGCTAAGCTTCGGTCTTGGTTCGTGAGTGCCGAACAAGTTTGTTGCCATGACTGCTGTAGAGATTTTGTACCAATGTTAACATTGAATAGATTGATGGAAGTTCTCTTCAAAGGTCCGTTCCTTTGTCTATTTGTTTCCATATATTTTTTGCTTTAGTCATTTTCTCTTAAATGATCTGTTGTTCTTGACATATTTAGTTCTTTTTGATTATTTAAGTTTGATTTAGTTTAGTCTTATATCTCTTTTGATTAACTATGGAAATTGAGTGATTGGTATTGGCTAATAAAAAGTCAATTTAGTCATGAATTGCTAGAATAATGGTTCATCTATCGATTGGGTCATGGGAATTTTGGTTGATAATGTGATGCCAACAAGATTTGGATTTTGGTATTGAATATTATTTGTTGGATTTAATGAGCCATGGGTTTAATGAACTTATTCGGCAACATTCTGATTTCCACCACTTCTTCAAGCCCATATAAAATGTGAGACATATTTTTATAGTTGTCCAATTGCTTGATTCCAAATAAATTTGGTTCCAATAAAAAACTTAGTTATAAATTTCGAACATATTAGTGCAAATTAGTGTATAATTGTGCAGCAAATGAGGATGTCAGTGTTTGCCTTTAATAACATGGAAATGGCGTAGGAATTTTGATTTGCGCCCTTTGAAAGGCGTAGGAAATGGCGTAGTATGTTTCCTGAGTTTGTTTTTGTTTCTTAGCCTCTTCTTTTTAAATCAGAATGGTATCACATTTAGCAATCTTTCCATGTTCTATTTTTTTTAATGTTTGTGTTAAAAAGCTTGAGTATGTTTTATGTTTCTGTTGGTCTTTAGTTTACATTAGTGTAAATTGGAGATGAATCAAAAAAGGTAGAAATTGAAATTCTGTGATTCGATTGGTTCGTGTGGGTTAAGCACGTTCGGACTCAAATGTTTGGTATTCCTTGTTTTATTTTTAGGCCCTTTAATTAGCTTGAGGCATGCCATATTAGCCAAACATATATTTATGGTCCTCAAAATTAGTTCGAACATCCTTTGAAGTTAGGATCGAGGTGTGCCATAGTGCAAGATTAGATAACTCATGGCCCTTAGATAATTAATATGAACTCTTTTAAAGTTGAGGTGTGCCAATAGTTGAATTTTTCATGGCCCTCGCAAACTTGAAAGTGGGTAGTTGCTTTAGGCGCGCGTATTTTAATAATATTACCCTCCTAAACTGGGGTGCGCATTTATGTGACCCAAATCCAAATCTCAACAACGTTGGATAAAATGTGTCGGGGACCGCGGGTGCATTTATTTGACGTGGTTCAAGACGTATTTTAAATGACGTTGCAATCTTCCTTAAAAATGATCAAAAGCGGTTAATTAGTTAAAATTGTATCATAGACTAAAACATGTACGAAAATCAGATAATAGGCTAATTATAACAGTTGAGCGACCGTGCTAGAACCACGGAACCCGGGAATGCCTAATACCTTCTCCCGGGTTAACAGAATTCCTTACCTGAATTTCTGTGTTCGCAGACTGTAATACAGAGTCAATCTTTTCCTCGATCGGGATTTGAACCGGTGACTTGGGACACCATAAAATTATCCCAAGTGGCGACTCTGAATTTTTTTAATAAAATAATCCCGTTTCGATTGTCACTTTAAGTTGGAAAAAACTCCCTTATATACTCCCTTCCGGGGGTATGAGGAAAAAGGAGGTGTGACAATCCTCATAGACCTCTAACACCTGAGAGGTGACCCTTTTCGAGTGTTCTTTGGTGGGATCAGAGGAATGAGGAGAAATGAGGTTCTCAACATATGGAAAGGAGACAGAGTTTGATAGAAAAGGAAAACAATAGGAAATGAGGAGGAAATAAGTGTGGGTGCAGTAGTATTGGAGGGAGTGGAAGAGTGAATTTCTGGAGATGACTTTAAGGATGATAGGGAAGTGGAAGCGGTGTTGATGGGGGAAAAAGGAAGCGATCGTTCGATTGCCATTATAGGAGGATTTGATAGGGAAGTTGATGAGAAAGAGATGGGGAGAGGATCATATAGATACAAAGGAGATTAAGGTTCATGACTTGCTGTGAGAGGAAAAAAAAAGTTTTATGGGAAGAAGGGCTAATGATGAGAAAAGGGAGAGAAACGAGTTCTGAACAATCCTGAAAACGGCAGTAGGTTTGTGGGAAAACGTTATCGTGCAGAGGGAATGAAGGGATTTGAAAGACAAGACATGCAGATTTTGAAAAGTTGGATGACGTGGCATTTGAATTAATTTTGTTAACCCTTTTTGAGAAAGCATGCAAAACAACACATTATTACTAACCTTTGGTACATGAACCTAATGCCTGACCAATTTTTGAAAAAGGGTTTAGCAGCTCTTCTTTCGCAATTCATAATTGCACCTTTAGCTTCCTTGATCGCCATGCGTGTTTACCTGCAACGATATCGATGTGAGTTAGGCTTTGCTATAAAATACTTTAGCTCATTTTACCTGAAGGTGATTTTCATAGCCAACTAATGGAGAATCGGGTTCTCAACTTGGCTTCAATACCCCCAGCTTCACCTTGTTTCTTTCAGAGAGTTCCCTACGCAAGGCTTTGGTGAAGATATCTAGAATTTGGTCTTCTGTGTTGCAGATCTTCATACAGATCAACCTTTTCTCCACATTGTCCTTCAGACAATGATGCCTCACATTAACGTGTTTGATCCTTTTGTGTTGAACTGGATTCTTGGCCAAGTTGAGCATAACAGTGTTGTCATATAGAAGAGGCACCCAATCAGTGAATACTCTAAAATCCTCCAGTTGCTGCTTAATCCATAAGAGTTGAGCACAATAAGATACTGCAGCTACATATTCTGCTTCAGCCGTTTCAGGGACCACTGGTTTACTGCCTTGTGCACCAAAAGATGAAACATGATCATAGAAAGTGGCCATTCCAAAAGTGCTTTTCCTATCCAAAAGATAACCTACATAGTTAGCATTAGCATACCCAATGGGATTTAAAGTTGTCACCTGAGGGGTAATACAGGACCAGGTCCTGAGTTTCCTTAAGGTATCTCAAAACTCTTTTGGCAGTCTTCAAGTAAGATCCCTTGAAATTTGATTTTGGGTTCTGTTTGGAATAAAAGTACAGAAGGGTCTATGGGATTTTTTTTTTTGAATTTTGATTCTTGTCTAGATTCAGAATGAAGGGGAGTAATTGTGTTATCAAGTAGGTGGGAGCTTTTGTGTTTCCAAGTGGGGACTGAAGTTTGATTAGTAGAGAACCTGAGTAAATTAAGTAGATTTCCCTGCACTCCTTGTTCTACTACTTGTGGAATATCTTACCCCGCATCTCCACTAGTTTCTTCAGCTTCAATGGTAGTAAATGAAGTACCAGGTTCCTCGTGCGATATGGAAGAGGATTGTTTACCATGAAAATGGTAATAGCAATTAAATTTGTTGATGGAATTCTAAAAATACGTGATCTATTTTTATGCTAGTTTGTTAAGCAGTTGGTGCTAAACGTATGAGATTTAGAAATGAAATAAAGTTAAGGAGAGAGCTATAATCGAACCGATATGTCAATTATTCGGGGCCTCAGGCTTGTCGATTCTAGGCCTCGAGGTCGATCCCGGAGTTCGATTACGAGCTATCGAAGACAATTGCTATGTGACTAACAGTTATAATAGAATCAATGGAAGCTCTTTATAACCAATGATAGGCAATAAATGATGAACAAATATGAAGACAATAAATGAAAGCAATGATATCAAGAGAGTGCATAAGAGAGCAAAGAGAATGTTCTTCTATATTTCTTATGGAGCAACTGGAGCAACAGAGTGTTACAAAGTGTCAAGGATCCCCTTTATATAGGAGGTGAAATTCCAACATAGTACAAAATACATTAATGATAAAGAAATCAGGGTGGGACAGCTGGCTAACTTCATGATGCAGGCTCAGACTAGCTTCAGACTAGCCTGACAGATTTTGCGGGCCCTGGCTGCACTCTTCAGGAACTCCCCATATCTGTTAGGGTCGCGGCCAACATTACCCTAGGTCGGGTGCCGATGGACCTCGAGGGAGGGTACTCAGTCTGTGGTCTTGAGACTTCGAGGTGATCTTCTGAGATGCCTTATCAACGAGAAATTGGTTCCTCCAATTTCACCATATACAGATAGTCCCCGCGTTTCTTAGAGAGAAGCGACAAGAAATGATTTTGACATTCGACTCTTCGGACTTCCTGTGATGACGTCATACTGATGACACAAGCCTCCATGATTACCGAAACATTTCGTCATTTCACTTCTCTAGGATCATTAGACGTATTGCAGTTTCTCATTATCCAAGCCATAATGTCACTATCGATTGAGCTTCCAGGGATGCATTAAATATGCCTGTCATTACATTTTTCAAGGGCGATAATGGCGCCGTCGGTTACGTTGCCCCTTTCTATAAATGGGGGCCTCCTTGGATCAGCCTTTTATCCAAGTACCTATCCATTCCTCCTTTCTCGCTATCTTTATTCTTTGTTGTTCACCATGTTTAAGGCACATGGCCTCAAGATTGTATGGCGGTACTTCTATCGGGAATGCCATGGCCTGTCTCCTGGACCTTCTTTGGTCGAGCGAGATTACACTATTTTTTTGTTGTTGTTGTTGTTGCTATCGTCGTTGGCTCGGGACGACGAAGCAGAGGGCCGATTTCCTCCGACCCAAGGAAATATTTGGATTATACACAGCTACTCAAGAGGGGGCTCAGACTATACACCGCTGCTCACCTCCCGTGATTATCCGGTTCAGCGCCTCACTCCCTTTGCTTTCCATGGAGTGAGGTTGTACTATCTACTAACTATTGCAACCTGCACCGGGGAAATGTCTCAAGAAGTGACTTTACAATAATAGCCTGGTGAAATTCATACTAGCCAGATTTTTCACCCAGCCACTTCTTCGTTCCTTCTTGCCTTTTCCGCGTCACTTTGTTCTTCTCCATCGCTTTCCTCTTCATCGTCTCCACTATTGAAGATGCCATCCTGGGGAATCGAGATAAGACTCCCAAAGGGATTGTGCTTGGAAGATATTGTATTTGAGGATGCGTGCCTGAGGAGATGATGCCCAAAATTGTTGCTGCCGAGGATGCACCTTTGAGAATACGATAGGCTCTTAGGCTTTTACTATATGTACACCTTCTTGCTTCTTTTCTGTGTAAAGACCCCTCACGGGCTTTTGTAATCATATGTAAGGACCCCTCGTGGGCTTTTGTAATCGAATGTTTCATGAATACAAAGATATTTCTCCAATTTATCTTTGATGCTTGCTATAT
The DNA here is from genome assembly GCF_000393655.2 of Nicotiana sylvestris. Classification (NCBI taxonomy): domain Eukaryota; kingdom Viridiplantae; phylum Streptophyta; class Magnoliopsida; order Solanales; family Solanaceae; genus Nicotiana; species Nicotiana sylvestris. The sequence goes on from NC_091064.1 coordinate 112,102,307, forward strand.
TCTTTTATGTCTGTGGAGACTCTGAATGCATGACTCTGTGTGTTGTTGCCAATATCAAGCCCAAGTGTGAATATTCTTTCTGGCCTTTGGTTGATTAATATGGCCTCGCGTGGAACCTTTTGTGATCCATTGGATTGAACCTGGATCGAGCCGATGAGCTCGGGTCGCCGGGACCTTAACTTCGAGTAGAATGAAAGTAACGTTTTGGGTCTTGAAACAATGATTTATTGCTTAAACTCCATGGTAACCTTTGAGAAGAGATTTGATCGGAGGCCTGTGGACAGGGACTACCTTTGATCTCTCGAGGGCAGTCCCCAAAAGGAGGTTCGTTCAAATTCGGATTACTTGGAAACTTGCTTTGAGCTTAGTGTAAATAGCCTTAAGGCGCTGTAGATAGATCTTGAAAGAGGGTTTGTCCGATCTCAGACGGTACTCCGAGGCCAAGCCCATACGGGTGGAGCTTAAATGCTTATTTCCTTGGAGCCTGATTCCCTTTTGACAAAAGCCCCCAAGGTTAGGTACCACCTCGGGTCTCGTAATGATGTCATTGGTTTCCTGGAACCTAACCTTCCCTTTGATAGAGGTCCTCGAGGTCGGGTGCCACCTTGGTGCCGACGAAGGCATCATCGGCTTGTTGGAGCCTAGCCTCGTACTGATGGAGATCCACGAGGTCGGGTGCCACCTCGGGACTGACAAAGGTGCTTTTAGTCAGTTTCGAGGCAAGCAGATCGTCGCCATTTTTTCCATGAGTATATATACAGGGATGTTTTTACTTTTTGGAGATCCCACCATTTCAAGCGGTTGCCTTTCTCTTTCTGCGTCAATCCTTTCGTTATTTCAGTACTAATGTACTTGCACATATTCCTATTTTAGTTCTCCAATTTTTCCATGTTCATGACCGTTGCATCGGGGTCTGCCCAGAAGAGAGAGGAGAGCTCCACCTCCGGCATTTAGGACCAACGAGAGTATGCCTTGAAGGTTGCTTCTTTGATAGGAGAAAAACATCTTGGGTTAGTGAGAAAAGACTACGGATGGGGGGGGGAAGGTAGTGTTATAGATACTTTCCCCGGGTGAGTGCATCACGGATTGTGCCGATGGATTCTTGACTGTGCACACATACCCTTTCACACTGGGACCTCTTGATAGGGTTGTGCTCGACTTCTGCCTAGAGTATGGGGTTACCTTGGCGCAGATCCATCCATCATTTTGGGAACAGTGTTGATGATGAGATTTTTTGTGGAGAAGGCAGGGCTTGACTTTACTCTTAGTCATCTTATCAGGCTGTACTGACCCTTCCACCATCGAGGTCCGTTGACCTTGCGATGCTGATCGACCACGCCCTTTGTTGTTGACGATGAGGAAGATAGAGATTAGGGGTGGATGAGTTGCTTCGTCCGGATACGGACTGCTGACATTGTCCCCGTGGAGCTCATGCCATTCCCTAAGGAATGGAACTATTCTCGTAAGTGGTGCATCTCGTGCTTTCTCAGTTTTGTCTGTGAAGAAAGCCTAGTTTTGTAACCGTGCCTTCTTTTCTTTTCTCACAGCGGTTTCATGGGCGCCGGGCGACGTTCCTGATTTGCTGGATTGGGTCCAAAAGCTGGCGACCCACTCGACCTCTGATGAGCGCAAGTGGCGAGCTGTGTCCCGGGGCAAGTGGTAAACAAAACACCATAGTGAGTGATGTGTTATACTTTCCCCTCCCTTCCTTCATTTGGAGAGGCACTTTCTCTTTATGCGTATTAAGCTTGCAATTGTAGGCATTGAAGAGCCTTCGATGTGAGGCTGCGCTCCTTTCGAGAGGGGAAAGTGTTTTCAACTCCCGGGCTGAAGAATGACAACAATAAGTGAGAGATGCTTTTTTCAGGGCAATGGTGCTCAAGGCAAGGCAAAACGGGACTGGGGCATCGGAGTGGAAGCATCGTCCGAACCTACCGTGTCCGCGGTTCTTGGTTCTAGAAAAAGGGTTTCTTTGTTGTTGTTGCCTTTGATCGATTTTCAATGTCTTAGCCTTATACTTCTTATGTTTTGATGATCTAACAAACCTGTTATGAAGAACCAGATAGAGAAACTTGTCGCACAAGTTATACATCTCATATGAACAATTCGACAACAGGAAGGAACTAAACGATCATAGAGAGGAACATCACAGGGACCTGGTGCCCCGGTCTCTTAGGGTTCTCCGGCACAAAGAAGTCAGTGATTGTACGCAATCAATATAAAGAGGAACACAACAGGGACCTACTCCCTGTAGGTACTCTGACAGAAGTACAGGTCAAGTGCACAACTGGAATATGACAGAAGAAAGTGACCATCTGTTAACTGTTACAGAAGCGGAACACAACGAGGACCTGGTCTGTTGGTGTGTTCTGACAGAAGTACAAAGTCCACTATCCAGCTGGAATGCAACTGCCCAGTAGTGGCTGTGTAGACAGTGTAGTAGTCACTTCTCTCGGGTAAAAGGTACACCACGAGTTGACATCACTACCTATTGTGATATCTTTTGTGATAAAACAACCTGGTGCAAGAAACACTAGGATTTGTGTATTCAGTGATATTCTCTCAAGAACAAGAAGACAACTCCACTAAGGATCAGTTTCTAAACGAGTCTTATGTATACCCATAGTTGAGTTGTAATCTTGTTAATTGCTCTACATTGTAATTCCTAGTTTGCTTTGTTAGAAGCGCTGTTTTAGGAACAAATCAAATTCGTAAACTTTAGAGTTTATGTTATGACTAGGAATAGTCATAAGTTAAATCCTCTGTAACTAGAAGAGTTAGAGAGTGGCTTGTGATGGTTGCATCACAAGGTAGTTTGAAGTCTTTGTAATCGGCAATATTGCAAAGTGGCTTGTAATAGGTAGATTACAAGTTAGTTGAGTTAAAAGCCTACAAGAGTAGGTCGTGGTTTTTTGATCCCCTTGTGTGGAATTTTTCCACGTAGAAAATCTCTTGCCTTCTTTACTTTCAGTCTTACTGCTTCCTACGTATCAGCCTCATACGGGACCAGGTACTCCATAGTTTGGTGGACTTATATAGGCTATCAATTGGTATCAGAGTGGGTTCCTCCTATCAGGCTAACACCTAGGGAGGATCCTTAAATGACTGCTCCACTAAGCTTTGAAGAAGGACAATCAACATGCACACTGAGTTGGTAACAGTCAATATGCTTTGGGATACATGTGAAATACAAAGGTTTGGTATATATCAATTCATGAACAATGCAACAGATAGAGGGTGTAGGGTGAACGGATCAAATGTATTTTCTGTGATAAGATTGACAAAGAAAGTGGTTAACCAGTGACAAGCAAGGTCTTCCAAGCAGAAATCAAAGTTATCATGGCAAGTGAAGGAGCAATAGACCTCAAGGCCAAGGCAGTGGTTTAAGTCGAGAAAGAACAGCATACGCACTAAGTGGGTGACAATTGACGTGCTTTAGGGTTCATGTGAGACAAAAAGGTTTGGTAAATGTCAGTTCATGAGCAATGCAACAGATAGAGGATATTGGGTCTGAACGGAGAATAGGTCTTTTTTGTGATAAGGATGACAGAGAAAGTGGTTAGCAAGGTCTTCGAGTGGAAGTCAAAGTTATCATGGGAAGTGGAAGAGCAATCATCCTCAAAGTCAAGGCCACAAACCAACCACCACATATTAAACTGACAAGATATTTCTTTGATTGAAACAGGGGTAGAAATTTTCGTTTGTTTCGAAGAAACCCTCCGTAAGGGGGAAAATCAAGCACCAGACAGGTTTGACTTGTGATTCTCAAGACCCTCCTGGATAATGGGATTTAGTTTTAAATTTTCAGGACCCTCCTGGATAATGGGATTTAGTTTTTAAATTCTCATGACCCTCCTGGATAATGGGATTTAATTTAAAATTTTCAGGACCCTCCTGGATAATGGGATTTAATTTTAAAAGTTCTCAGGACCCTCCTGGATAATGAGATTTAATTTAAATTTTTCAGGACCCTCTTGGATAATGAGATTTAATTTAAAATTCTCAGGACCCTCCTGGATAATGGGATTTAGTTTTTAAGTTTTCAAGACCCTCCTGGATAATGAGATTTAATTTTAAATTCTCAGTACCCTCCTGGATAATAGGCTTTAGTTTTTAAGTTTTCAGGACCCTCCTGGATAATGGGATTTAATTTAGAATTTTCAAGACCCTCCTGGATAATGAATTTAATTTTAAAAGTTCTCAGGACCACCTGGATAATGGGATTTATTTTTAAGTTTTCAAGACCCTCCTGGATAATGGGATTTAGTTTTTAAATTCTCAGGACCCTCCTGGATAATGAGATTAATTTAAAATTCTCATGACCCTCCTGGATAATGAGATTTAGTTTTTAAGTTTTCAGGACCCTCCTGGATAATGGGATTTAATTTAAAATTTTCAGGACCCTCCTGGATAATGGGATTTAATTTTAAAAGTTCTCAGGACCCTCTTGGATAATGAGATTTAATTTTAAATTCTCATGACCCTCCTGGATAATGAGATTTAGTTTTTAAGTTTTCAGGACCCTCCTGGATAATGGGATTTAATTTAAAATTCTCAGGACCCTCCTGAATAATGGGATTTAATTTTAAAAGTTCTCAGGACCCTCCTGGATAATGGGATTTAGTTTTTATATTTTCAGGACCCTCCTGGATAATGAGATTTAGTTTTTAAAATTCTCAGGATCCTCTTGGATAATGGTATTTAGTTTTTAAGTTCTCAAGATCCTCCTGGATAATGGGATTTAATTTAAAATTCTCAAGACCCTCCTGGACAATGGGATTTAGTTTTTAAGTTTTCAGGACCCTCCTGGATAATGGGATTTAGTTTTTAAATTCTCAGGACCCTCCTGGATAATGGGATTTAGTTTTTAAATTCTCAGGACCCTCCTGGATAATGAGATTTAATTTTAAAAGTTCTTAGGACCCTCCTGGATAATGAGATTAAGTTTTTAAGTTTTCACGATCCTCCCGGATAATGGAATTTATTTTTAAATTTTCAGGACCCTCCTGGATAATAGGATTTAATTTTAAAATTTCTGGGCCCTCCTGGATAATGGGATTTAATCTTAAAAATTCTCAGGGCCCTCCTGGACAATGAGACTTAGTTAAAATTCAAAACGTTCATGAGTAACAAGATCTAGCTAGACTCTACTTGAGGAAATATAAGTTGGCTTTGAAGTTTTCATGCTTAGGATAAGATTCAATTTGAAATTTTCAAGACCCTCCTGAATAATGGGACTTAGTTTAATACCTCCCTTAGATGCTAAGATTTAGCATAAGTCTCGCCGTTAGGAAGTTGAATTTAGCTCTGAAATTTTCACCCTTAGGATGAGATTTAATTTTTTGTTGTTAGGACCCTCCTGGATAATGGGATGTAGTTTAAGAATTTTTTTTAGATAACAAGATATAGCAGGAGTAACACCTTTAGAAGATATAATTCAGATTTCAAAACCATCATTTAACTAGGAGTTTTCAAGACCTTCCTGGATAATAGGATTTAACTTTCAAATTTATGGAGATATTTGGTAACATGATTCAATTAGCACTCACTGATGTGCCCAGCACCAAACCGGGGCAGAAGTTTTCTTTGTTTGTCTTTGTCTATTTTGTGGAAATCAAGCGCCCACCTGGAGAACAAGGGAATACATTTTCAAGTTTCAGGAATCAGGCGCCCACCTGAAGGCGCCCACCTGGAGAACAAGGGAATACATTTTCAAGTTTCAGGAATCAGGCGCCCACCTGAAGAACAAGGGAATATATTTCAAGTTCCGCAATCAGGCGCCCACCTAGAAAACAAGGGAATACATTTCAAGTTCAGTAATCAGGCGCCCACCTGGAAAATAAGGGAGTACATTTCAAATTCAGCAATCAGGCGCTTACCTGGAGAACAAGGGAATACATTTCAAGTTCAGCAATCAGGCGCCCACCTGGAGAGCAAGGGAATACATTTCAAGTTCAGTAATCAGGCACCCACTTGGAGAACAAGGGAATACATTTCAAGTTTAGTAATCAGGCGCTTACCTGGAGAACAAGGGAATACATTTCAAGTTCAGCAATCAGGCGCCCACCTGGAGAACAAGGGAATACATTTTTGAGTTCAGCAATCAGGCACCCACCTGAAGAACAAGGGAATACATTTCAAGTTCAGCAATCAGGCGCCCACCTGGATAACAAGGGAATACATTTTCAAAGTTCAGCAATCAGGCGCCCACCTGAAGAACAAGGGAATACATTTTAAGTTCAGCAATCAGGCGCCCACCTAGAGAACAAGGGAATACGTTTCAATTTCAGCAATCAGGCGCCCACCTGGAGAACAAGGGAATACATTTTTGAGTTCAGCAATCAGGCGCCCACCTGGAGAACAAAGGAATACATTTTCGAGTTCAGCAATCAGGCGCCCACCTGGAGAACAAAGGAATACATTTCAATTTCAACAATCAGGCACCCACCTGGAGAACAAGGGAATACATTTCAAGTTCAACAATCAGGCACCCACCTGGAGAACAAGGGAATACATTTCAAGTTCATCAATCAGGCGCCCACCTGGAGAACAAGGGAATACATTTCTAGTTTAGCAATCAGGCGCTTACCTGGAGAACAAGGGAATACATTTTCAAGTTCAGTAATCAGGCGCCCACCTGGAGAACAAGGGAATACATTTCAAGTTCAGCAATCTGGCACCCACCTGGAGAACAAGGGAATACATTTTCAAGTTCAGTAATCAGGCGCCCACCTGGAGAACAAGGGAATACATTTTCAAGTTCAGTAATCAGGCGCCCACCTGGAGAACAAGGAAATACATTTTCAAGTTCAGCAATCAGGCGCCCACCTGGAAAACAAGGGAATACATTTCAAGTTTCAGTAATCAGGTGACCACATGGAGAACAAGGGAAGACAGTTCAAGTGTGAAGGGAAAGTAGTTCCGAAGGAAGACAGTTCAAGATTTGGCAATCAGGCACCCACCTGGAAAACAAGGGAATTCACTTTAGAATGCAATTTAAGTCAGCAACAAAAAAAACTCGCGGTAGGAATGCGAGTCAACAGTCCGAGATGATCAACGGAAGTTAGTCACAATCCAGAATAATAAAAAAAAAGGAAAGGCAGGAAGTGAATCCAAATGCAGAAGTTGATGAAGGATGTGAGTTGCTCAAGACATGACCGAGGTCACAAGCACTGTATGCCTGGTCTTGATCCGAAAAGCTGAAGAAGGATGAACTAGCACCTAGAACTAGCAAGAATCAAGGTTCAAATCTAAAGTCTGCATGAAGAACCACTCAAGACTCAAAATCAAGCTTCAGAAGACTTATAGATAGGAATCTTGTAACTCGTAGTTGATAGGCTTAGCTAGTCTTTTTCATGTTTTGATTTTTGATGCAACATCAGGACCGCAGACCGGAACCTCGGCAGAATGGCACCTCGACCAGCTCTCCACCTCGGCATACTCCGTCATCTCACTCATCTCTAAACTACATGTGGCCTGATTCCTTTATAGCCAAGGATATGTAGGCAGCTCAGATACCAGGGCTCGGTCATATTACCCTCTCTCTTAGTTTTAGTCTCTCCAAATAAGGGTCGGGTCAAAAAACATGTCTAGTCGTTCTTTGACTGAAAATACTTCGTATTTCCAGTCAAAGAGGGGCAGCTGTAGACATGTGATTTTTGACCCTCCCCAAGATTTTATATATTTTAGCGTGTAAATATTTAGTTTAGGCCTAATATAGCTATTTCAACTCATTTTGACTCTCTTACCTAATTTTATTACAAGAAAAATGAAAATTACAAAAATAATTCTCCTTTTTTAGTCGCTTTTAGTTTATATATCTTTTATAAATTTAAATAAAAATATACAAAAATAGTAACTTGTTTTTATTTTTATATAATTTTGAAAACAACAAAAATAGTTTCATGTCTTAATATAGTTTAGTTTAATCATAAAAATAGTTTTATATTTTTATATTATAATTGTATATAAGTTTAGAAGGAGGAATTAGTGTCGGATTGGTTTATCCCGTCTTTATGAACTTTGTGGTTTTTTATCTAGTCTTTAACCCAATTTCAAAGCCCAATAACACAAAACCCATACCCTAAACCTAAAACCTTTCCTATATAGCTACCCCTACACTCTATACCTAGGGGAACGCCTACAATGAGCTGAAGAAAAAAAAAACAACGCCTAAGGGGAGAGCTACAACCGCAATAGACACGACCCCCAGGAACTTCACCTTCCTCGTCGCACCCCACCTCCAAACACCAACAGAGCTCACCTCAAAAATAATAGAGAGCAGCGGCGCATCTCCCCTGGATTTTCCTCCATTTTTCCCTTCTTCTTCTACAATCACAATAATCAAACCCCTCCCCCCCCCCCCCCCACATTAGAAGACAAAAGAATCAGAAGCTCACTCACGTGCCTTCACTAATTCAGAAGTAAGAATCCGAAATTCAAAACTAGGAAAAAGAATCGAGCTCTAGAATGAGATTTTGGGAACTTTTCTTTGGGTCTTAAAGCTTTCGAAGGTCCAATTGGTCTGGGTTCCCATCGTTTTCTGTTGTTTGATTGCTGGATTTCTGCTAAGCTTCGGTCTTGGTTCGTGAGTGCCGAACAAGTTTGTTGCCATGACTGCTGTAGAGATTTTGTACCAATGTTAACATTGAATAGATTGATGGAAGTTCTCTTCAAAGGTCCGTTCCTTTGTCTATTTGTTTCCATATATTTTTTGCTTTAGTCATTTTCTCTTAAATGATCTGTTGTTCTTGACATATTTAGTTCTTTTTGATTATTTAAGTTTGATTTAGTTTAGTCTTATATCTCTTTTGATTAACTATGGAAATTGAGTGATTGGTATTGGCTAATAAAAAGTCAATTTAGTCATGAATTGCTAGAATAATGGTTCATCTATCGATTGGGTCATGGGAATTTTGGTTGATAATGTGATGCCAACAAGATTTGGATTTTGGTATTGAATATTATTTGTTGGATTTAATGAGCCATGGGTTTAATGAACTTATTCGGCAACATTCTGATTTCCACCACTTCTTCAAGCCCATATAAAATGTGAGACATATTTTTATAGTTGTCCAATTGCTTGATTCCAAATAAATTTGGTTCCAATAAAAAACTTAGTTATAAATTTCGAACATATTAGTGCAAATTAGTGTATAATTGTGCAGCAAATGAGGATGTCAGTGTTTGCCTTTAATAACATGGAAATGGCGTAGGAATTTTGATTTGCGCCCTTTGAAAGGCGTAGGAAATGGCGTAGTATGTTTCCTGAGTTTGTTTTTGTTTCTTAGCCTCTTCTTTTTAAATCAGAATGGTATCACATTTAGCAATCTTTCCATGTTCTATTTTTTTTAATGTTTGTGTTAAAAAGCTTGAGTATGTTTTATGTTTCTGTTGGTCTTTAGTTTACATTAGTGTAAATTGGAGATGAATCAAAAAAGGTAGAAATTGAAATTCTGTGATTCGATTGGTTCGTGTGGGTTAAGCACGTTCGGACTCAAATGTTTGGTATTCCTTGTTTTATTTTTAGGCCCTTTAATTAGCTTGAGGCATGCCATATTAGCCAAACATATATTTATGGTCCTCAAAATTAGTTCGAACATCCTTTGAAGTTAGGATCGAGGTGTGCCATAGTGCAAGATTAGATAACTCATGGCCCTTAGATAATTAATATGAACTCTTTTAAAGTTGAGGTGTGCCAATAGTTGAATTTTTCATGGCCCTCGCAAACTTGAAAGTGGGTAGTTGCTTTAGGCGCGCGTATTTTAATAATATTACCCTCCTAAACTGGGGTGCGCATTTATGTGACCCAAATCCAAATCTCAACAACGTTGGATAAAATGTGTCGGGGACCGCGGGTGCATTTATTTGACGTGGTTCAAGACGTATTTTAAATGACGTTGCAATCTTCCTTAAAAATGATCAAAAGCGGTTAATTAGTTAAAATTGTATCATAGACTAAAACATGTACGAAAATCAGATAATAGGCTAATTATAACAGTTGAGCGACCGTGCTAGAACCACGGAACCCGGGAATGCCTAATACCTTCTCCCGGGTTAACAGAATTCCTTACCTGAATTTCTGTGTTCGCAGACTGTAATACAGAGTCAATCTTTTCCTCGATCGGGATTTGAACCGGTGACTTGGGACACCATAAAATTATCCCAAGTGGCGACTCTGAATTTTTTTAATAAAATAATCCCGTTTCGATTGTCACTTTAAGTTGGAAAAAACTCCCTTATATACTCCCTTCCGGGGGTATGAGGAAAAAGGAGGTGTGACAATCCTCATAGACCTCTAACACCTGAGAGGTGACCCTTTTCGAGTGTTCTTTGGTGGGATCAGAGGAATGAGGAGAAATGAGGTTCTCAACATATGGAAAGGAGACAGAGTTTGATAGAAAAGGAAAACAATAGGAAATGAGGAGGAAATAAGTGTGGGTGCAGTAGTATTGGAGGGAGTGGAAGAGTGAATTTCTGGAGATGACTTTAAGGATGATAGGGAAGTGGAAGCGGTGTTGATGGGGGAAAAAGGAAGCGATCGTTCGATTGCCATTATAGGAGGATTTGATAGGGAAGTTGATGAGAAAGAGATGGGGAGAGGATCATATAGATACAAAGGAGATTAAGGTTCATGACTTGCTGTGAGAGGAAAAAAAAAGTTTTATGGGAAGAAGGGCTAATGATGAGAAAAGGGAGAGAAACGAGTTCTGAACAATCCTGAAAACGGCAGTAGGTTTGTGGGAAAACGTTATCGTGCAGAGGGAATGAAGGGATTTGAAAGACAAGACATGCAGATTTTGAAAAGTTGGATGACGTGGCATTTGAATTAATTTTGTTAACCCTTTTTGAGAAAGCATGCAAAACAACACATTATTACTAACCTTTGGTACATGAACCTAATGCCTGACCAATTTTTGAAAAAGGGTTTAGCAGCTCTTCTTTCGCAATTCATAATTGCACCTTTAGCTTCCTTGATCGCCATGCGTGTTTACCTGCAACGATATCGATGTGAGTTAGGCTTTGCTATAAAATACTTTAGCTCATTTTACCTGAAGGTGATTTTCATAGCCAACTAATGGAGAATCGGGTTCTCAACTTGGCTTCAATACCCCCAGCTTCACCTTGTTTCTTTCAGAGAGTTCCCTACGCAAGGCTTTGGTGAAGATATCTAGAATTTGGTCTTCTGTGTTGCAGATCTTCATACAGATCAACCTTTTCTCCACATTGTCCTTCAGACAATGATGCCTCACATTAACGTGTTTGATCCTTTTGTGTTGAACTGGATTCTTGGCCAAGTTGAGCATAACAGTGTTGTCATATAGAAGAGGCACCCAATCAGTGAATACTCTAAAATCCTCCAGTTGCTGCTTAATCCATAAGAGTTGAGCACAATAAGATACTGCAGCTACATATTCTGCTTCAGCCGTTTCAGGGACCACTGGTTTACTGCCTTGTGCACCAAAAGATGAAACATGATCATAGAAAGTGGCCATTCCAAAAGTGCTTTTCCTATCCAAAAGATAACCTACATAGTTAGCATTAGCATACCCAATGGGATTTAAAGTTGTCACCTGAGGGGTAATACAGGACCAGGTCCTGAGTTTCCTTAAGGTATCTCAAAACTCTTTTGGCAGTCTTCAAGTAAGATCCCTTGAAATTTGATTTTGGGTTCTGTTTGGAATAAAAGTACAGAAGGGTCTATGGGATTTTTTTTTTTGAATTTTGATTCTTGTCTAGATTCAGAATGAAGGGGAGTAATTGTGTTATCAAGTAGGTGGGAGCTTTTGTGTTTCCAAGTGGGGACTGAAGTTTGATTAGTAGAGAACCTGAGTAAATTAAGTAGATTTCCCTGCACTCCTTGTTCTACTACTTGTGGAATATCTTACCCCGCATCTCCACTAGTTTCTTCAGCTTCAATGGTAGTAAATGAAGTACCAGGTTCCTCGTGCGATATGGAAGAGGATTGTTTACCATGAAAATGGTAATAGCAATTAAATTTGTTGATGGAATTCTAAAAATACGTGATCTATTTTTATGCTAGTTTGTTAAGCAGTTGGTGCTAAACGTATGAGATTTAGAAATGAAATAAAGTTAAGGAGAGAGCTATAATCGAACCGATATGTCAATTATTCGGGGCCTCAGGCTTGTCGATTCTAGGCCTCGAGGTCGATCCCGGAGTTCGATTACGAGCTATCGAAGACAATTGCTATGTGACTAACAGTTATAATAGAATCAATGGAAGCTCTTTATAACCAATGATAGGCAATAAATGATGAACAAATATGAAGACAATAAATGAAAGCAATGATATCAAGAGAGTGCATAAGAGAGCAAAGAGAATGTTCTTCTATATTTCTTATGGAGCAACTGGAGCAACAGAGTGTTACAAAGTGTCAAGGATCCCCTTTATATAGGAGGGGAAATTCCAACATAGTACAAAATACATTAATGATAAAGAAATCAGGGTGGGACAGCTGGCTAACTTCATGATGCAGGCTCAGACTAGCTTCAGACTAGCCTGACAGATTTTGCGGGCCCTGGCTGCACTCTTCAGGAACTCCCCATATCTGTTAGGGTCGCGGCCAACATTACCCTAGGTCGGGTGCCGATGGACCTCGAGGGAGGGTACTCAGTCTGTGGTCTTGAGACTTCGAGGTGATCTTCTGAGATGCCTTATCAACGAGAAATTGGTTCCTCCAATTTCACCATATACAGATAGTCCCCGCGTTTCTTAGAGAGAAGCGACAAGAAATGATTTTGACATTCGACTCTTCGGACTTCCTGTGATGACGTCATACTGATGACACAAGCCTCCATGATTACCGAAACATTTTGTCATTTCACTTCTCTAGGATCATTAGACGTATTGCAGTTTCTCATTATCCAAGCCATAATGTCACTATCGATTGAGCTTCCAGGGATGCATTAAATATGCCTGTCATTACATTTTTCAAGGGCGATAATGGCGCCGTCGGTTACGTTGCCCCTTTCTATAAATGGGGGCCTCCTTGGATCAGCCTTTTATCCAAGTACCTATCCATTCCTCCTTTCTCGCTATCTTTATTCTTTGTTGTTCACCATGTTTAAGGCACATGGCCTCAAGATTGTATGGCGGTACTTCTATCGGGAATGCCATGGCCTGTCTCCTGGACCTTCTTTGGTCGAGCGAGATTACACTATTTTTTTGTTGTTGTTGTTGTTGCTATCGTCGTTGGCTCGGGACGACGAAGCAGAGGGCCGATTTCCTCCGACCCAAGAAAATATTTGGATTATACACAGCTACTCAAGAGGGGGCTCAGACTATACACCGCTGCTCACCTCCCGTGATTATCCGGTTCAGCGCCTCACTCCCTTTGCTTTCCATGGAGTGAGGTTGTACTATCTACTAACTATTGCAGCCTGCACCGGGGAAATGTCTCAAGAAGTGACTTTACAATAATAGCCTGGTGAAATTCATACTAGCCAGATTTTTCACCCAGCCACTTCTTCGTTCCTTCTTGCCTTTTCCGCGTCACTTTGTTCTTCTCCATCGCTTTCCTCTTCATCGTCTCCACTATTGAAGATGCCATCCTGGGGAATCGAGATAAGACTCCCAAAGGGATTGTGCTTGGAAGATATTGTATTTGAGGATGCGTGCCTGAGGAGATGATGCCCAAAATTGTTGCTGCCGAGGACGCACCTTTGAGAATACGATAGGCTCTTAGGCTTTTACTATATGTACACCTTCTTGCTTCTTTTCTGTGTAAAGACCCCTCACGGGCTTTTGTAATCATATGTAAGGACCCCTCGTGGGCTTTTGTAATCGAATGTTTCATGAATACAAAGATATTTCTCCAATTTATCTTTGATGCTTGCTATATTCTTTTATGTCTGTGGAGACTCTGAATGCATGACTCTGTGTGTTGTTGCCAATATCAAGCCCAAGTGTGAATATTCTTTCTGGCCTTTGGTTGATTAATATGGCCTCGCGTGGAACCTTTTGTGATCCATTGGATTGAACCTGGATCGAGCCGATGAGCTCGGGTCGCCGGGACCTTAACTTCGAGTAGAATGAAAGTAACGTTTTGGGTCTTGAAACAATGATTTATTGCTTAAACTCCATGGTAACCTTTGAGAAGAGATTTGATCGGAGGCCTGTGGACAGGGACTACCTTTGATCTCTCGAGGGCAGTCCCCAAAAGGAGGTTCGTTCAAATTCGGATTACTTGGAAACTTGCTTTGAGCTTAGTGTAAATAGCCTTAAGGCGCTGTAGATAGATCTTGAAAGAGGGTTTGTCCGATCTCAGACGGTACTCCGAGGCCAAGCCCATACGGGTGGAGCTTAAATGCTTATTTCCTTGGAGCCTGATTCCCTTTTGACAAAAGCCCCCAAGGTTAGGTACCACCTCGGGTCTCGTAATGATGTCATTGGTTTCCTGGAACCTAACCTTCCCTTTGATAGAGGTCCTCGAGGTCGGGTGCCACCTTGGTGCCGACGAAGGCATCATCGGCTTGTTGGAGCCTAGCCTCGTACTGATGGAGATCCACGAGGTCGGGTGCCACCTCGGGACTGACAAAGGTGCTTTTAGTCAGTTTCGAGGCAAGCAGATCGTCGCCATTTTTTCCATGAGTATATATACAGGGATGTTTTTACTTTTTGGAGATCCCACCATTTCAAGCGGTTGCCTTTCTCTTTCTGCGTCAATCCTTTCGTTATTTCAGTACTAATGTACTTGCACATATTCCTATTTTAGTTCTCCAATTTTTCCATGTTCATGACCGTTGCATCGGGGTCTGCCCAGAAGAGAGAGGAGAGCTCCACCTCCGGCATTTAGGACCAACGAGAGTATGCCTTGAAGGTTGCTTCTTTGATAGGAGAAAAACATCTTGGGTTAGTGAGAAAAGACTACGGATGGGGGGGGGAAGGTAGTGTTATAGATACTTTCCCCGGGTGAGTGCATCACGGATTGTGCCGATGGATTCTTGACTATGCACACATACCCTTTCACACTGGGACCTCTTGATAGGGTTGTGCTCGACTTCTGCCTAGAGTATGGGGTTACCTTGGCGCAGATCCATCCATCATTTTGGGAACAGTGTTGATGATGAGATTTTTTGTGGAGAAGGCAGGGCTTGACTTTACTCTTAGTCATCTTATCAGGCTGTACTGACCCTTCCACCATCGAGGTCCGTTGACCTTGCGATGCTGATCGACCACGCCCTTTGTTGTTGACGATGAGGAAGATAGAGATTAGGGGTGGATGAGTTGCTTCGTCCGGATACGGACTGCTGACATTGTCCCCGTGGAGCTCATGCCATTCCCTAAGGAATGGAACTATTCTCGTAAGTGGTGCATCTCGTGCTTTCTCAGTTTTGTCTGTGAAGAAAGCCTAGTTTTGTAACCGTGCCTTCTTTTCTTTTCTCACAGCGGTTTCATGGGCGCCGGGCGACGTTCCTGATTTGCTGGATTGGGTCCAAAAGCTGGCGACCCACTCGACCTCTGATGAGCGCAAGTGGCGAGCTGTGTCCCGGGGCAAGTGGTAAACAAAACACCATAGTGAGTGATGTGTTATACTTTCCCCTCCCTTCCTTCATTTGGAGAGGCACTTTCTCTTTATGCGTATTAAGCTTGCAATTGTAGGCATTGAAGAGCCTTCGATGTGAGGCTGCGCTCCTTTCGAGAGGGGAAAGTGTTTTCAACTCCCGGGCTGAAGAATGACAACAATAAGTGAGAGATGCTTTTTTCAGGGCAATGGTGCTCAAGGCAAGGCAAAACGGGACTGGGGCATCGGAGTGGAAGCATCGTCCGAACCTACCGTGTCCGCGGTTCTTGGTTCTAGAAAAAGGGTTTCTTTGTTGTTGTTGCCTTTGATCGATTTTCAATGTCTTAGCCTTATACTTCTTATGTTTTGATGATCTAACAAACCTGTTATGAAGAACCAGATAGAGAAACTTGTCGCACAAGTTATACATCTCATATGAACAATTCGACAACAGGAAGGAACTAAACGATCATAGAGAGGAACATCACAGGGACCTGGTGCCCCGGTCTCTTAGGGTTCTCCGGCACAAAGAAGTCAGTGATTGTACGCAATCAATATAAAGAGGAACACAACAGGGACCTACTCCCTGTAGGTACTCTGACAGAAGTACAGGTCAAGTGCACAACTGGAATATGACAGAAGAAAGTGACCATCTGTTAACTGTTACAGAAGCGGAACACAACGAGGACCTGGTCTGTTGGTGTGTTCTGACAGAAGTACAAAGTCCACTATCCAGCTGGAATGCAACTGCCCAGTAGTGGCTGTGTAGACAGTGTAGTAGTCACTTCTCTCGGGTAAAAGGTACACCACGAGTTGACATCACTACCTATTGTGATATCTTTTGTGATAAAACAACCTGGTGCAAGAAACACTAGGATTTGTGTATTCAGTGATATTCTCTCAAGAACAAGAAGACAACTCCACTAAGGATCAGTTTCTAAACGAGTCTTATGTATACCCATAGTTGAGTTGTAATCTTGTTAATTGCTCTACATTGTAATTCCTAGTTTGCTTTGTTAGAAGCGCTGTTTTAGGAACAAATCAAATTCGTAAACTTTAGAGTTTATGTTATGACTAGGAATAGTCATAAGTTAAATCCTCTGTAACTAGAAGAGTTAGAGAGTGGCTTGTGATGGTTGCATCACAAGGTAGTTTGAAGTCTTTGTAATCGGCAATATTGCAAAGTGGCTTGTAATAGGTAGATTACAAGTTAGTTGAGTTAAAAGCCTACAAGAGTAGGTCGTGGTTTTTTGATCCCCTTGTGTGGAATTTTTCCACGTAGAAAATCTCTTGCCTTCTTTACTTTCAGTCTTACTGCTTCCTACGTATCAGCCTCATACGGGACCAGGTACTCCATAGTTTGGTGGACTTATATAGGCTATCAATTGGTATCAGAGTGGGTTCCTCCTATCAGGCTAACACCTAGGGAGGATCCTTAAATGACTGCTCCACTAAGCTTTGAAGAAGGACAATCAACCTATAGACCTCATAGATTCAATGGTCAATACTACGAATGGTGGAAGACTCGGATGCATGACTTCATAATGGCTGAAGATTCAGAACTGTGGGACATCTTTTGTGATGGTCCACATGTTCCCATGAAGAAACATGACCATTGGTGCCCAAAGGGAGAAGAGAGTACAATGACACTGACAAGAAAGCTGTAGAAAAGAACTATCGTGCCAAGAAAATCTTGATGTGTGGCATAGGACCTGATGATTACAATAGAGTATCAGCCTGTGATACTGCCAAAGAAATATGGGAAGCCTTACAAACTGCACACAAAGGAACAACTCAAGTCAAATAATCCAAGATCGACATGCTGACCACTAAATATGAGCCCTTCACGATGAAGGATGATGATTCCATACAAGATATGCATATCAGATTCACCTCCATCATAAATGAGCTTCACTCACTTGGAGATGTCATTCCCAGAAACAAGCTTGTAAGGAAAATTCTCAGTGTTCTACCTGGGTCTTGGGAAAGTAAGGTAAATGCCATCATGGAAGCTAAAGATCTACAGACTCTGACCATGGATGAGCTGATTGGTAATCTGAAAACATATGAGATGAAAAGAAAGAAAGACAGTGAAAGAAGAGAGCCCAAGAAGGAAAAGAACCTGGTGCTTAAGGCTGAAAGGAGTGACTCAAGTGATCAAGATAGTGACATGGCCTATCTTACGAAGAGATTTCAAAAAATGGTTCGAAGAAATGGTGGCATACCAAAGTGGGACAGTTCAAGTAAAACAAGGAACAACGATCTCTGTCACGGATGTGGAAAGCCAGGGCATTTCATCAAAGAGTGCCCACTCGCGAAACAGGAGCAGTACAAGCAAAATCCTGACAAAGCTGGAAAAAGGAACCTGGTTCTAGAGAAAAAATTTAATAAAAAAAGTGCTGCAGACAATATTGTTAAGCAGGCTATTTCTGCTTGGGGAGACTCCTCAAGTGAATCTGAAAGGGAATCAATGCAGAAAATAGTTCCATGATGGCAATGGAAACTGAAGCAACAAAGTACGATTCACTGTTCGCGTTGATGGCTCAGTCAGATGATGATGATGAAGAAGATGAAGACGATAAGGTAAACTTCAGGGATGTTCAGAGAAATCTAAAATCCTTTTCCTTTAAGAAACTAAGGTCTTTATCAAATGTCCTAATTGACGCTTATTATAGTCTTGTAAATGATAAGGAGATCTTGATTGTAGAACTAGGGGAGGCCGAACAATCTAGAGATGATCTAGTGGTCTGTGTAGGGGACTTAAATGAAACCATAGCTAATCTTGAACTAGAGAAGGAGGCCCTAAATGAAAAAAATCGAGTGTGGAGAATGAGAGAGATGACGTGATGGTAGTAGTCGTTGATCTAAAAGAAATAATAGAAGGTCTTAGCAATGAGAAACACTCCTTAGAAGAAAAAATTGCCTCCACTGAGGAGGAAAGATATGACCTTCTAGTAATATGCACTAATCTAGAGGAAACCATTGAGGGACTCAGTAGAGAACATAGGAATGTAACTCTTGTGAAAGGGAAGGAAGTAGCTAGTGAGTCGCACATCTTGCTCGAAAAGGAGTTAACTGTTGTAAAAACCAGTCTTTGCAATGAACTCGAGAGAAATTAGCAGCTCCAAGCTGAGTTGGAAAAAGTAAGAAATAATCTTGAAAAATCCTTGAAATGGACCTGGTCCTCAGATGCAGTCATTGCCATGTATATCAACAATAGTGGTAACAAGTAGGGCATCGGGTTCCAAAGGGAGAAAACTCCCTACAACCCACACAGCAAGTATGTCACTGTACATGATAACTGGCTATGTACCCACTGCGGAAACAATGGGCATTTTAAAGAAAATTTCTAGGCCAGGGTTCAGTCTGCTTAGAAGAACAAAACATTTACAAATAGAGTGACTACTAGCAAAGGAATAGGTACTACTCGCAAAAAGCGGATGCTGCCTACGTGGACCAAGAAAACCCTCATTCATCCTTTTTATAGTAACAAGGGACCCAAACTAGTTCGGGTCCCTAAATCTAACCCCTGTTGTGTATGTGCAGAGAGCAATGAGAGGAAGCAGACTGCGATGGACTATGGATAGTGGATGCTTAAAGCATGCAGCATCATGAATTTCTTCTTACTGAAAGCCCTGTAGGAAGGGAATGTATCCTTGAAAAGAAAATAAAGGGTACATTCTCAGTGAATGAAAAGGTAGAAAAGGTTCTTCTTGGAATTTGAGTAGAGACAAGCACTATGTGAATGACCTAAAAGGTGCTGTCATCAATCTGATAACTAGCCAAGTAGTATCAATGAACAAAGGAAGCAAGAACAGTCACTCCTGCTAATCATCAATTGGAGAATGAGATAAGTGAAATCACAACTATGAAGGGGCAGTATATGGAAATTTCTCACCTCCGAAGAAACTAACTCAGTCGGACTTGGTCCGTGATCTTCCAAACTCAAGCGTGACCTGGACATGAACTCACAAAATTGATGGAGGAGAGGGAGAAGGAATTTCGCACAATTTCTCAAACTCTAAGGATTGAATAACCAAAATAGCGTAGCAGAAAGAAAGAACGGACCTGGAAATTGTTGCATAAACTGTGCTCATCGTCTAGGGAATCTCCAAGAAACTATGGGAAAAGGAATAAACATTACTCTCTACTTGGAGAACAGGTGTCGGACCAGGTGCCTCCTAAATCAAAACTCACTAGGAACTGCCAAATTGGAAAAAAATGCCTTGTGCTTGACAACAGGAAAGGTCAGCTTGGGGAGCTCAATGCAAAAGGACGAGCTAAGGACTTCTTCTAAAGTTCAATCCACAAAACAAAGCCACAGGGTCTTCAACAAGGAAACACAAAATGGCAGGAAATGCTCATAGGGCTTCAAATTAGGAGGGTGATAGAGTGAGCAAAATGAAAGAAGACTGGCGAGAGACAACGCAACATCATCTTCCTTGTCTCACAAAGAACCTTGTACATCATTTGCCATAACTGAAGCTGAAGGAAGAAGAAAGATGTAGCTCATGGCACTACACAACCAACAGAACACAAAGTGTGAGGAAATCAAACTGACCTCCATATGTTTCTTCCCAACCAACCTCTATTTCAAGTTGGGATACCAAAGTGCACTTGTCATGATTCATGCATTATCTTCTGGAAGACAAGGAAGCAAGACCAAATGACCTCATCAACATCTGGAGAGAAATTGCAAACACATTGAAGGGTGAGATCCTTTTTTGAGGGTAAATATGAAGAAGGGATTGATCAGTGGAAAGGATTGCATAATAGAAGACTAAACTCCAGATATCTGTATCAAAGCCTCAAGTAGAGAATATTTTGAATAAATCAAGGCGAAGACGGGGTCACACAAATCTAAAGAAGAACCTGATTCTCCATCTATTGGCTGTGTAAGACACCTTCAGGTAAAGATAGCTAAAGTATTTTCTGACCAAGCCTAGCTCACATCAATACCGTTGTAGGTAAACACGCATGACGATCATAGAAACCAAAGGTGCAGTTATGAACTGTAAGGAGGGGAACTGCTAAAATCTTGTTCAAAAGATTGCTCTGGCATCAGGTTCTCGTATCTGAGGTTAGTAGGAATGTGCTTAATTTTTGCATGCCCTTTATAAACAAAAAAAGGCATATAAATACTTTGTAATTCAGCTACCACGTCATTCAATTTTTCAACGTCTGAGTGACATGTCTTGTCAGTCAAATCCTTCATCCCCTCTACACGGTAACACTTCCTTACAAATCTACCGTCGTTTTCAGACGTTTCAGAACTTGTTTCGCTCTCCACTCATCATTAGTTCTTCTCCCAATAAGAAACATCCCCTCTTTCTCACGGCAAGTTATGAACCTTCATCCCCTGTGCATAGCTAGGATCCTCTCCCTATCTACTCCTTCCTCTTTCAACTCATATACTAAGTGTTCATCTAATGGCGATGGAAAAATCTTCTCATTCCCCCGCCATTAACACTGTTCCCATTTCTTCATCACCCTTGAAATCATTCCTAGAGCTTCACTATTTCACGCCTTCTACCACCTTACACACTTATGGGTCCTCCTCCACTCCTACAGTCTTTCCATTTCTGATAAACCCTGTTTACCATTATTTTGAGAATCTTATGTCTAGTCAATCTTATGATCTCATCAAAGACCACACAGAAGGTCTCACTCCTCGAGTATCAGAAGCCCCTGAGGACGATCCTGACCAGTACCTTAATACCTCCATGTTAGACTCAGTGACTCTCAAGGAGTCACCAGAAAATGAAGCAGCTCATAACATTATGGCTATATCTGCAAAGAGTCTGATGGATGAAGAAGCTTATCTCTCCTCAGAGTATCAAGATGAATACCTAACACTCCTAGGAGATGTAAGAACCACATAGTTTGGCTCATGAGATATTTTCAGAAAAGCCTTCTAATGAACCTGATTCACTCCTATGCAAACTCACTCCTGTATCTTCTGCTCATTCCAAACTCCTAGAGTCTTCCTCAAAATCACCCATCACCAGGTCACTACAGCAAGAGAATTTTAAATCCTAATTGCAGAAAAGTAAGAGAAGTGTCAAGACAAGGAAAAAGAGAAAAATGAATCCAAAAGATTTCATCAAGAGTGTGCCAGTGAATCAAATAGACAAAAATGCTTCTAGAGAACCTGGTTCTTTAGTGCAACAGTCTGTGACGATTAAGGAAAATGTTGAAGAACAGAAAGGGTCACCTGGGAAGCACAGCAGCAAGTCTAAACAGAGTAAAACTAAGATAGTTGTGTCAAAGGACAAAACTGTAGAGGTAACAAGATGGAAAGGAGAGTCTGTCGAAGGAACCATAAACCAGGAAAGGGAAACTGTTCATGAACCTGGTGCATCAAAGTCCTTAACCTGTGATGGTGTTCAGTGCTAGCAAAGATTAAGAACTCAAAAAGTGTTGTGGGGCCGAGCTTTTGATCCAACAATTTCGGAAATGGCTGGCATGAGACAAATTCTGGAGATTGTAGAATTTCAATAATGAGAACACCTATTTGAAGGGAGCATGCCTCTGGTGTATAAAGATGCAGTGCAAACCTTCTACTCATCTCTCTTCACTGTTGAAGGGGACCACATCTACGCACTTGTAAACGGAGTGGACATTGTACTCGACACTTCAACATTAGGAAAAATCTCAAAATTTCGTGTGAAGGTGTGTCCTCAGTCAAGGATGTTTGTGGAGTAAACTTTTGAAGAGCCATCATGAAAGAGCAAGCTATTCAACAGGGGGAACAAGTCCATAAGAAAGTGTAACTTCCTGAGTATCAACTTCTCTTTGAACTGGTCAATAAAGTACTCCTACCCCGCTCTAAGAGACGGTCCATTGCCACAAAGTCAGATTTGGTCCTGATGGAAGCGCTTGATGAGTTTGTACCAATCAACCTGCCAGCAATCATGGTAGATCACATGCAGAAGGTGGCAAATTTTAAGGGTGGCAATCATGGATTACCTTATAGCTTTCTCCTCAATCAAGTGTTCAGATTCTATAAGGTTCTCTTGGGAAATCCTAGAGTGGGCACACGTAAGCAAACATTTTCTAAGACTACTCTAGAAGAATGTGAATGTATAGAAAATTTGGTAGAAGCATCTCGACCATTTCTCAGCTGATAAACGCCCAAAATGTAGCCTCTGAGGAAATACGAAGGCTGAGGGCTCGAAATGCCATTCTAGAAACTCAGCTTAGCCAAGCAGCTAAGGGACCTAATTTTGTACATGAGGAGGTTGCCAAACTGAGAAAGGAAAATGAGAGACTTCGGGCTCAACTACTTGAAGAACAACTGGCCGCAAATGCTAGACTGGACCTGGTTCTCAAAACCATTGTTGTCTCTTCCTCCAAGCCTCCTCCCATTAGTGCTCCCTAGGATTCTCCTTAGTATCTAGCTATTTTTGCACCAACTTCCTGTGGTTATTGTTTTACTTGTGTTTACTTGTTTTTGTTTTGTGATGACATGTTGAACTTAACCATTACTGCTCCTGACTTGCTCAGTCCAATGTAAACATTAATGAAACAACTCCCATTTTTCTTGCATGTACAACATTGTGTTCCTCTGGTTTCTCTTTTCTGTCATGACTGTTTGAACATATGTGGCATGAGCTAGCTGTGTTAGACTTCTTTATGCTTATTACCTGCGAGTGCTCTTTGTCATACTAGTTGGTCTTTTTAATGATGCCAAAAGGGGGAAATTATATAATAGATGGGGATGGGGCTGAGAAGATTAAGGGGGAACTATGCTATGCCTGTGATGTGCTATGTCTGTGATGATCAAAGGAGGGAGATCTAAGATTAAGGGGGAACTGCTGACTCATCTGGTTAATTAACTGTTAATCCTGATCTAAACAAATGCTTTTCATCCTTAAGTTTGTCATCATCAAAAATGGGAAAATTGATGGGTTTTCAATGTCTTAGCATTATATTTCTTTATGTTTTGATGATCTAACAAACTTGTTATGAAGAACCAGATAGAGAACCTTGTCGCACAGGTTATACATCTCGTATGAACAATTCAACAACGGGAAGGAACTAAACGATCACAGAGAGGAACATCACAGGGACCTAGTGCCCCGGTCTCTTAGGGTTCTCCGGTACAAAGAAGTCAGTGAATGTACGTAATCAACATAAAGAGGAACACAACAGGGACCTGCTCCCTGTAGGTTCTCTGACAGAAGTACAGGTCAAGTACACAACAGGAATGTGACAGAAGAAAGTGACCATCTGGTAACTGTTACAGAAGCGGAACACAACGAGGACCTAGTCCGTTGGTGTGTTCTGGCAGAAGTACAAAGTCCACTATCCAACTGGAACGCAATTGCCCAGTAGTGGCTGTGCAGATAGTGCAACAGTCACTTCTCTATGGGAAAAAGTACACTACGAGTTGACATCACTACTTATTATGCTATCTTTTGTGATAAAACAACCTGGTGCAAGAAACACCAGGATTTGTGCATTCAGTGATATTCTCTCAAGAAGAAGAAGCATTGATCCGACATTGAAGTCACTGGTGTGTCAAGAACAAGAAGACAACTCCACTAAGGATCGGTTTATAAACGAGTCTTATGTATATCCATAGTTGAGTTGTAATCTTGTTAATTGCTCTATATTGTAATTCCTAGTTTGCTTTCTTAGAAGCGTTGTTTTAGGAACAAATCAAATTTGTAAACTTTAGAGTTTATGTTGTAACTAGGAATAGGCATAAGTTAAATCCTCTGTAACTAGGAGAGTCAGAGAGTGGCTTGTGGTGGTTGCATCACAAGTTAGTTTGAAGTCTTTGCAATTGGTAGTATTGCAAAGTGGCTTGTAATAGGTAGATTACAAGTTAGTTGAGTTAAAAGCCTATTAGAGTAGGTCGTGGTTTTTGATCCCCTTGTGTGGGATTTTTCCACGTAGAAAATCTCTTGCCTTCTTTACTTTCAGTCTTACTGCTTCCTACATATCAGCCTAATACGGGACCAGGTACTCCATAGTTTGGTGGACTCATATAGGTTATCAGCCTTGTTTTTCCATCGATAGTACTTCGGGAGATACTAGAAATCCGGGGTCGCAGGCACCGAGCAACCATGCTTCGATCGGGGTCGACTATTTTGGGGCTGAAAGAACTGGATTGGCAGGTGTGCACTAGGCCTTCGAGAAAGCCCAACGGCTTCACTTTGCAGCGAGTTTCGGCACAGGTTTTTCGAGCTTCGCGCCTTTGTAGGCATTCGACAAGCTTAAGTCCGGGCTGCTTCGTTTTGAGGCCAGGCTGCGGAAAGCTCGGGATGGGGAGAGATCTCTTAGGCTCCTTTGTGATGAAAAGGAAGTTGAGTTGGTACGCTTGTAGTATGGGGTGGGCTGGAGCTTGAATTACGAGACCTATCTAAAGGAGCAGGTAATTTTCTGCCCTAGGTGAGTGTGTGATAGATCTTAAATGTTCTTGCCTAATGTTTTGATGATCTAACAAACTTACTGCTAAGAACAAGATAGGGAACCTGACCTACTTGGATTGCTGCAAGCGTTAACAGATTTTAGCTAAAGATGAATTGCTACAGCTTCAGGAGCTAGGAACCAAACAAGGACCTGATGCTTTTGTTGTTTCCTCATAGCAGTACAAAGTCACTTGGACATATCTGGAAATGAAGTGACCGACGACACTATTTTTGCTGCACTGCACCACACTATCAGCCCACTCATTCTCTAACCAAACAAAGTACTCACATCATTTCAAGTAATGTGATCAAGATGTACCAAATGTGCTTTATACAAAAAATCACTGAAAGGTTTCTGTTTCTCATTCAAGCCTCTTGCAAAAACAGAAAAATCATCCTCTTAATCTTGAAGAACAAGGTTTAATGTCACTACGGACCAGTTCCTAAAAAAATGATTGATTGCTGTCCTAGTTGAGTTGTAACCTTGTTATTGTACTTACTATATCTCCTAAATTGCTTACTTAAAAGCATACTGATTAGGAATCCTCTTGTAAATCCGTAAACTCGTTGAGTTTATGTTGTGACTAGATTTAGTCATAAGGAAAAGTCTTTGTAATCGTAGAGTTACAAAGTGGCTTGTGGTGATAGCATCACTAGTTAGAAAAAGCCTTTGTAACTAGGATAGTCACAAAGTGGCTTGTGGTAAAGGTACCACAAGTTAATTGAGTAAATCTTTGCAATAGGAAGTATTGTAAAGTGACTTGTAATAGGTAAGATTACAAGTTAATGAAGTTAAAAGCCTACAGGTGTAGGTCGTGGTTTTTTGATCCCCTTATGCGGGATTTTTCCACGAAAAAATCTTTGCCTCATTTACTTACTGCTTTACTAAGTGCTCTCAACAGAATGTTGTAGAGGACCAGGTACTCTATGATTTGGTGGACCCATATAAACTAACAATTGGTATCAGAGCTGGTTCCTCCTATCAGGATAACACCTAGGAAGGATCCTCATGGCGGCTCCACTAAATTTTGAAGAAGGTCAATCCATATACCACCCACCCAAGTTTGATGGAAAATGATATTGGTGGTGGAAAGCTTGAATGCACGATTTCATCATTGCTGAGGATTGTGAGCTATGAGATGTCATTTGCGATGGTCTGTTTGTTCCAGTCAAGGTACTAGATGAATTCCCATTTTCAAAAGAAAAAACTTGCAAAGAATACACTGAAGTAGACAAGAAAACGATGGAAAAGAACTTTCGTGCCAAGAAAATTCTAGTATATGGATTGGGACCTAAAGAGTACAACAAAATCTCTACATGCGACACTGCCAAGGAAATATTGGAGGCTTTTCAAACAGCTCATGAGGGAACTACACAATTAAAACAAGATAAACCTAATACTGGTGATAATTCCATGATGGCAGTTGAAGGCGAGGAGATTGGATATGACTCAACGCTTGCTTTGATGGCTCAATTAGATAATGATGAAGACAATGGCAATGAAAAGGTAAACTTCAGGGATGTTCAGAAAAATATGAAAAATCCTATTCTCCAAAAAAACTCATGTGTTTAGCTGATGTTTTAATTACTGCATTTTGTAATCTTTCGGAGGATAGGGATTCCTTGTTCTTAGAACTAGAAGAATCTGAACATACTAGAGAAGACTTAGTGGCTGCAGTTACTGATCAAAAAAGAACCATTGAAATTCTTAGAAAAGAAAAGAATGATCTGTTGGCAAAAACTGCAGACCAAAGGGAACTAATAGTGAAGCCATTGACTAAGACAAAACCTGAAAGCTCTGAAAGAGGAAAGGAGATAGTGAGGAATATTTTAGGCTTGAAGATGAGGTGAAGGCCTTGAGATGTAGGATGTGTGCTGAAATTGAGAAAAACAAGCTCCTCCAAGCCAATCTAGAAAAAGTGATGAATGATCTTGAAAGGTCTCTAAAGTGGACCTGGTCCTTAGAAGCTACCACAGCCTTGATCACTAATGACAGTGAAAAAAGGCGGGGAGCAGGGTTCCTAAGGGAGAAAACTCCTCACAACCCTCACAGTAAGAGCGCCACTACATCTGATAACTAGCCTCGTACCCAATGTGGGAACACTGGGCACTTTAAGGAAGTTGTCCAGACCAAGAATCAATCAGTACCGAAAGACAAAGTGGCTGCTAAAACTGTGACTACAAAATAGGGACCAGGTTCCACTCACAGAAAACGCACATTGCCTGCATGGACTAAGAGAGCTCTTATTCATCCTCTTGGTTACAACAAGGGACCCAAACTTGTTTGGGTTCCTAAAACTAACTCATAATCTCTTGTGCAGGGAACAGTGAAGGGAAGTGGTCAACAATGGTTCATGGATAGTGGATGTTTGAAACACATGACTGGGAACACCACAAAATTTCTTTCACTAAAAGCCCTGCAATGAGGGAGCGTATCCTTTGGCAACGACAAAAAGGGGTACATTCTTGAAGTTGGAAAAGTTGGGAAGTCACTCACTCACTCTATTGAAAATGTATACCATGTTAATGGACTTAAGTACAGTCTCCTGAGTGGCTCTTAAATTTGTGATAAAGGAAACCAGGTGGAATTATTGTCCAAAATATGTACAGTCACTGACCTTGTGACCGGTGAAATAGTTCCGGTGGCCAAAAAGATACAAGAACATCTATGTTGCTCATTTCGAATCTTTACAGAGTGGTGATCTGAGTTGTCTGAAGGCGGTTAACAATGATGCTGAACTATGGCACAAAAGACTGGGCCATGCAAGCTTTTCCCTTCTGAACAAACTAATTCAGAAGGACCTGGTCCATGGTCTGCCTATGTCACAATTCAAAACTAAAAAGTCTATGATGCCTGTGCTAGAGGAAAACATGTAAAGTCCTCCTTTAAGTCAAAAAGAGATGTGAGCACCTCAAAGCCGCTTGAGCTCCTATATATGGATCTGTGTGGACCTATGATGGTGCAAAGTAGAGGAGGAAAGAGATACATTTTTGTAATCGTGGATGACTATTCCAGATTCACATGGACTCTGTTTCTCAGAACAAAAGATGAAACTATTGAAGTATTTGTGGCCTTTGTGAAGAAAATCCAGGTGAAGATGGAGTCCAGAGTTGTATGCATTAGATCAGATCATGGGACAGAATTTGACAATGTCAAGTTTGATGAATTCTGCAATGAAAATAGCATTACTCACAACTTCTCAGCTCCCAGAACTCCACAGCAAAATGGAGTAGTAGAAAGAAAGAATAGAACTCTGGAAGAAATGGCAAGAACAATGCTGATTGACAGTGGACTTGCCAAGAACTTCCGGCTGAAGCTGTCAACACTGCCTGCTACTTAGTAAACAGGTGCATGATCAGATCAATTCTGAACAAGACCCCGTATGAATTACTGAATGGAAGAAAACCCAAGCTGACTTACCTAAGAACATTTGGATGCAAATGCTATGTTCTCAACAATGGAAATAATCAGCTTGGTAAGTTCGATGCCAAAAGTGACGAAGGGATATTTCTTGGCTACTCTTCTCAAAGCAAGGCTTACAAGATATATAACAAGCGGACTCAATGTGTTGAAGAAAGCGTCCATGTTATTTTTGATGAATCTCATCCATCATTTGAGAAGAGTGATGAGGAAGATCAAGATGGATAACCCTTGCTTGTTCCTGGTGAAGTCATTAACATAACAAACGAAAAGGCAGATATGATGAGTCACGTGAAGGAGCCAAATGAAGATAACGTTGTCCCATCATCAACAAAACCAAACACTTCAATTACAATCACTAAAGTTGAAGAAAGAGTGGTTGATGCAGTTCAGGGAACTCCACTGGCATCTGAGAGAAGGATAGAGGAGAATCAGCCAAACATACCTTCTTCCTCTCAGAATGAACCCTAGACATCTAACTAGAGACATCAAAGTTCTCATCCTATAGACAACATAATCACTCCTCTAGATTCTGGAGTTCAAACCAGTTCAAGAGCTAGAAATTCACTTGCCTACTCAGCCTTTCTCTCCTAGATTGAACCCAAGAACATCAAAGAAGCCTTAAAAGATGCAGATTGGATTACAGCCATGCAAGACGAGCTGCATCAGTTTGAGAGAAATAGTGTGGCACATGTTACCTAGACCCCAGATAGAGCCATTATAGGAACCAGGTGGGTATTCAGAAACAAGCTCGATAAAAATGGAATTACCACAAGGAACAATGCCAGGCTAGTGGTCCAAGGCTACAATCAGGAGGAAGGGATTGACTATGATGAAACATTTCCTCCAGTGGCTCACATGGAAGCCATCAGAATTCTGATCGCCTTTGCTTCTCATATGGAATTCAGTTTGTTCCAAATGGATGTCAAAAGTGCATTTTTGAATGGACTACTTAAGGAAGAAGTCTATGTGAAGCAACCCCCGAGGTTTGAATGTCATGAGCACTCTGAATATATGTTCAAATTGGACAAAGCTATGTATGGGCTAAAGCAGGCTCCTCGGGCGTGGTATGAAAGATTGTCAAAATTCCTCTTAGAAAATGATTTTAAGAGAGGGAAAATTGACAACACTCTTTTCTTGAAGAAACGAGGAAGGAACCTGCTCATTGTTCAGGTTTATGTTGATGATATCATTTTTGGAGCAATAGCTGACTCTCTCTGTGAAGAATTTGCAAAACCTATGGGAAGCAAATTTGAAATGAGCATGATGGGGGAATTAAACTTCTTCCTGGGTCTTCAAGTAAAACAATCCCCAAAGGGTACCTCTATTTGTCAGCAAAAATACATCAGGGAACTCTTGAAGAGGTTTGGCATGGAAGCATCAAAAGTGATAGACACTCCCATTGCAACTGCCACTCGACTGAACATGCATGAAACTGGATCTCCTATGAATCAAACAATGTATAGAGGCATCATTGGGTCTCTCCTCTATCTCATTGCTAGTCAACCTGATATTGTTTTCAGCGCAGGGCCGTGTGTGAGGTTTCAATCAAATCCCAAGGAATCTCACTTGAAGGCTGCAAAAAGAATACTGAGATATCTCAAAGGCACACAGGACTTGGTGCTATATTATCCATCAGGTGATAGTTTTAATCTGATTGGATATGTTGATGCAGACTATGCAGGTTATCTTGTGGATAAAAAAAGAACTTCTGGGATGTCTCACTTCCTAGGATCATGTTTTATCTCTTGGGGTACAAGGAAGCAAAATTCAGTGGCTCTTTCAACAGCTAAAGTTGAATATGTAGATGCAGCATCCTGCTGTGCTCATCTTCTGTGGATCAAGCAGTTGCTGGAGGATTTTGGAGTTCTCACTGAGAGTGTGCCTCTCTTATATGACAACACCAGTGCACTCAACATGTCAAAGAATCCATATCAACATAAAAGGACCAAACAAATTGACGTGAGGCATCATTTTCTGAGAGATAATGTGGAGAAAGGGTTGATATGCATGAAGTTCTGCAGCACAGAAGATCAAATTGCAGACATTTTCACCAAGACACTAAGTAGGGAACAGTTTGAAAGAAATAGAGTAAAGCTGGGACTAATGAAGCCAGATTAAGAACCTGATTCCTCTTTAGCCGGCTTGTATTCTTAAGAAATAATTAGTTCAAAGTGTTTTTTGGCCATGTCTAACTCACTTCAATACCGTTGTAGGTAGACACGCATGATAAGCATAGAAGCAGTAGATGCAGTACATGACTGATAAAAAAGGATTAATTCTTTTAAAAAAAAAGCGATGAAGAAAATGTTTTTCAAAAACCAGGTTCTTGTACTAAAGGTTAGTAGTTCTGTGCATCGCTTTTAATACACGTCTTAAAAAGGTACAAAATACAACTGCCATATCATCAACTTTTTAGATCCTGCTGTCACGTCCCTTCAATTCAAATGTTCCATCTCCCTCTGAAACATTACAATACTCCACGCCCAACCGCCGTTTCAGAACCGATGCCTATTCCTCTCCCTTCATAATTATTCTGTTCTTTTAAAAACCATCTCTTCTGTTCTTCTTGACCGTAAGCCCTACTCTAGATTCACCCAAAAAGGGAAAGATCATCACACCTCTTCTCCAAATGGCTGAGAAAACTTCTGATTTCTCTGCTTCAGTGGTTACTACCTCTGACCCATCTATGGAACCTCTCGCTTTTATCGAGCCTTTGTCACCCGCTATCACTCCTACCGCTGCAGCCACACCTTCCCCAGTCTCCAAATCTCTTCCCAACTCAGAAACCCTTGAAACTGCTGTTCTGCTTTCCCCGTCGTCTGTTGTTCCCACCAGTCAAACCCTAAGTGGAGAACAAGGTCAAAATACTAAGTTCACAAAAGGTTCTGCCATCGTTGCCGTCGATTTCATGGTTGTGGAAGCACCGGTTGAAGAAGAAAAGACTGTGTTTATGGTATCTGCTGATGGGGTATTGCATGAAGTTATTTCCCAGAAAGATGAGTCACAAAGCGTGTGGGTAGAAGGGGCCATCATGGCTGCTGAAGGGGATGCAGTAGTATACACTATTGAGGCATCATATGAGGAACCTGATCCCTCTCCAGAGGACCCAGGTCAGGACTCTTATCCCCAGGACAGTGCTGTTTCTGCATTCGATGTTGTGCCCCTGGAAATTCAAGCACTAGAAATGCAATCTAGTGATGAAGAAGACCTGGAAAACGTGGCCCTTGATGCATTCATAAGTAAGCGAAGGGTTATCTCCACCCTTGAGTCTGAAATTAAGCGGCCTACTACCAAGCTTCAAGTCAAAGTGGTCTATGATTCTGCACTCCAAAAAGAGCAAGAAGAGTAGTAAGAAGAAAAGAAGAAAGTTGGTGAAGGATGGTGTACCTATAAGTGATGAAGCTATTCCTGTAGTGAAGGTGGAAGAAGGAACTCTTGAGGAACCTGGTTCCCTTGTAAGGCGGTCCTTAAAAAAGGCTGAGTCTATTTCCATGGAGAAAGGGTCTACATCTAAGTCCAAAATGAAGGAAGTGGTGAGTGATGAGGATATACTTGTCAAGTCCAAAGGGAATGGCAAAGTCAGTGGAGAAAAGCTTAGGAAACGCAAGTCTGAAACAGTTGAAGAACCTAGTTCTGGAAAGAAAGCAAGAAGTGAGGTCTGCCTTGATTCTGAGCGCCTAAGGCATCAAAAAATTCTGCTGGGTCATACGTTTGACCCAACAATTTCGGAGATTGCTGGAATGTGCCAAATTCTGGAAATGGTGGAGTTTCAACAATGGATGCATCTATTCTACATTGATGCCCCTAAAGTGTATGAGGAGGAGGTATAGAGTTTCTTCGCCAGTCTTTTTCTAGTCGATACTGACCATGTTTGTGCGTTGGTCATTTGGGTGGACATTGTTTTTGACATGAAATTGTTTGGAGAAATTTTGCAAGTTCCTACAGTTGGAGTGTTGAGTGTACAAGATGTTTGTCAGTACAACTTCAGAAATGCAGTGGTGAAAGATAATTTTAATCAGAAAGGGGACCAGATCCATAAGAAAGCACTACTTCCTGTCTACCAACTGTTGTTTGAGCTGGTTAAAAAAGTATTGTTGCCTTGAGCAGAAAGGAGGTCTGTAACTTCAAAATCTGATCTATTCCTAATGGAACAACTGGACAGTTTCAACCCTGTGAGTCTGTCTGCCATAATGATTGAACACATGTAGAAGGTGGCCAATTTCAAGGATGGTAATCACGTGCTTCCCTATGGATTCTTGCTCACTCAGGTGTTCAAATTCTTTAAGGTTCCACTGGGAACAAGCAAAGTGGGGACCTGTAAACAGACATTCTCACAGACAACCTTAGAAGAGTGCGAGTGTATTGAGAAGTATGGGGGTGTAGGAAGTACTTCAACTGTGTCTCATCTCATCAATGCCTAGAACAGTTCAGCTGAGGAAATACGTCGATTGAAGGCCAGGAATGCTATCCTAGAAGGTCAGCAAGCCCAAGCAGTTCCTTTGTCAAATGATAAAGTGGTTCATTTGACCCAACAAAATGCTGATCTCAGGGCGCAAGTCGAGAACCTGAAGGTTGAACTGCTCAACGAGCAAAAGTCGGGAAACGCCCAAATAGACCTTGTTCTCTAGACACTTGTCGCAGCTTCCAAGCCTTTTCCTCCTAATGCCCCCTAAGAACCCCTTCAGTGACCAGTTTTCTGGATAGTTTGTTATTTGTCTCTTTGTTGATGGTTGGTGGATGTTTTTTTTGTTTTTTTTATGGTTGGGATG
Source organism: Nicotiana sylvestris (assembly GCF_000393655.2). Lineage (NCBI taxonomy): Eukaryota > Viridiplantae > Streptophyta > Magnoliopsida > Solanales > Solanaceae > Nicotiana > Nicotiana sylvestris. Next base: position 112,135,443 of record NC_091064.1, read on the forward strand.
CACTACTACTATTGTTCCTGTGAACAAGTCCAATGTAGCCTCTTCCTTTGAAGCATATTAAAAATTATTAATATGAATCATTTTTATTATGTCTCGTACTGTCTCTCTGTGTTCCATTCTTTCTCATGATTGTGTGCACATGTGTGGCATGAGTTAGCTTCGCTGGACTTCTTTGTGCTGTTGTTCTTTTTAATGATGCCAAAAGGGGGAAAACACATTGGGGAAACTGGTTCTTAGACTAAGTGGGAAAAACATTGGGGAACTGGTTCTTATGCTCAATCTGGCTCTTATGCTCTATTACTCTTTAAGATAAGGCATAGTCTTAGGGGGAAAGAGTCTCATGGGAAACTCTTTGAAACTGGTTTGGTTTTTACTACCCTAATTCCGATTTATAATTGTTGAAGTTTGTCATCATCAAAAAGGGGGAAATTGATAGATCTTAAATGTTCTTGCCTGATGTTTTGATGATCTAACAAACTTACTGCTAAGAACCAGATACGGAACCTAACCTACTTGAATTGCTGCAAGCGTTAACAGATTACAGCTAAATATGAATTGCTACAGCTTCAGGAGCTAGGAACCAAACAAGGACCTGATGCTCTTGTGGTTTCCTTATAGCAGTACAAAGTCATTTGGACACAGCTGGAAATGAAGTGACCGACGACACTGTTTCTGCCACATTGCACCACACTGTCAGCCCACTCATTCTCTAACCAAACAAAGTACTCACATCATTTCAAGTGATGTGATCAAGATGTACCAAATGTGCTTTATACAAAAACATCACTGAAAGGTTTTTGTTTCTCATTCAAGCCTCTTGCAAAAACAGAAAAATCATCCTCTCAAGCTTGAAGAACAAGGTTTAATGCCACTACGGACCAGTTCCTAAAAGATTGATTGATTGGTGTCCTAGTTGAGTTGTAACCTTGTTATTATACTTACTATATCTCCTAAATCGCTTACTTAGAAGCATACTGATTAGGAATCCTTTTGTAAATCCGTAAACCCGTTGAGTATATGTTGTGACTAGATTTAGTCAGAAGGAAAAGTCTTTGTAATCATAGAGTTACAAAGTGGCTTGTGGTGATAGCATCACAAGTTAGAAAAAGCCTTTGTAACTAGGATAGTCACAAAGTGGCTTGTGGTAAATGTACCACAAGTTAGTTAAGTAAATCCTTTGCAATAGGAAGTATTGTAAAGTGACTTGTAATAGGTAAGATTACAAGTTAGTGAAGTTAAAAGCATACAGGTGTAGGTCGTGGTTTTTTTATCACCTTGTGCGGGATTTTTCCACATAAAATTCCTTTGCCTCATTTACTTACTGCTTTACTAAGTGCTCTAAGCAGAATCTAGTAGAGGACTAGGTACTCTACGATTTGGTGGACCCATACAAACTAACAGTGTGCATTCCGCCTCCTGGTTCATGAGACTAACGCTTAGTCTATTTCAGTTGTAGAAAAAGATGGAAGCCCTGGAGCGCCTTCGAGAGGAAGTTGGCGGGGCCAGGTGTGAAAATGATGAGCTGAAAGCTCGGGCGGAGGCTCAAGCTTTAGAGGGGAAGGATGTTTTGGCCAAAGTTCCTACTTTTGAAGCTCAACTTTGTTTAGCCCATGATAATGTTTCGGTTCGGACAGACATGATTTTGAAGCATGAGTCTAAGCTTTCAAAGGTCAGGGCTGAGATCGTTGATGCTTGGGCAAAAGCTGCGATGAGCCGGACTAAGGCTGACCAGGAGATGACAATTTATTCAAAGGATGTTGCCGATGCTCGAGCTGAGCTGAGAAGGATCCTCGACCATGAAGGGAGGGTTGAAGAATATGCTCGCTGCAAATCTCGAAGAAAGACCCTCGAAGAGATCTGTGCTAGGGGCTTCGCCCTCTCGGAGGAATTGGCGCTAGCAAGGGCGGACGAGCATGATGCTCGGTTGCTTTTGCCCGATGCCGAAGAAAGCGAAGTTGAGGCCGGCAGGCCGTAGCCCCCGGGGGCATAGATTTTTCCATCTGTATGTAGCATTTTCAAAGAATGTTTGTAGACGGAGATTGCGCTTTTTCGCACATGTGTATGAAAGAAAACCTTGCAGCTTTATTTCTTTTGTCTCTCTTATTGTCTTGAATTTGGCCATGTGGACTGCTCTTTGAGTTGGTAGGAATCCTTAGAGTCATGATATGGCCCTAGGGCTCATTGGACTGGCCCGCAGGCACTTACGCACTTTCGCTCTTAGGCATATTTAGGCCATTTGCTTTGGACGCAGTCCTCAAGTCTGGCATCGACTCGAGCTTATTTGGCCTTTGAATGTCCAAATTTTAGGTTGGCGATAGTGGCTCTTATGCTTTTGGTCAATGCGACCTTCTAGTGTATGTGGGCTGGCGACAATGGCTCTTACGTCGTGGGCCGATGCGGCCTTTTAGTGAGAGCTGGCGACAATGGCTCTTACGACGTGGGCCGATGCGACCTTCTAGTGTATGCGGGCTGGCGATAGTGGCTCTTACGCCTTCCTCTTAGGCATATTTAGTAAACTATTTTGGGTCAAGTCTCCGAATCGTGTTACGACTCGAGCTCATTTTGACCCTCAAGTTTTCAGATTCCAAGCTGGCGACAATGGCTCTTACGCTTTTGGTCGATGTGACCTTTTGTGTGTGGCCCTAAGGCTCATTAGGCTGGCGACAATGGCTCTTACGCTCTTGATCGATGCGACCATTTATGTAGGCTTTATTTTTCCTCTCGTTAAGGGCTTTTGGAGTGATTTTTTCCTGACCCGTCGTCGGTTCGGGAAGAACCTCGATTTCGGGTAACTTGTGGTGATGTTCGAGAACCTCGGGAGGTTTGGCTTGGAGGCTGAGTAGCTCGAAGCCTGTGATTAAAAGCCGACATGGTCGAAGCTCATTTGCATATGCTGAGGCAGCCTGTTTAACTGGTTCTTTCCGAAGTAGATTCGGAGTAATTGAAGGCCTGTGTGGGCTAGCGACAATGGCTCTTACACCTATTAGCGACGGTCGGGCATCCCCGAGCCATGTTAGTCCGGCTGGTACAGCCGTGTGACCGGAGTCACTTGTGATTGGCCAGAGCCTTTGATTCCCGAGTGAAGTAGTTTCAGCATCTATATCGAGGGTATGCCTTTTTAGGGGTTATACAAGTTCGATATATAGCCAGAACTTTAGGATCGGTTCTACGCCTCTAGTGAGGTCTTACACGTTTTACATGTCGTTGAGGTCTTGCAGTTTTTGCATGCCATTGAGGTCTTACAGGTTTTACATGTTGTTGAGGCCATACAGGTTTTACATGCCGTTGAGGTCTTACAGAAATAGTTTCTGCCTTATGTAGGTCTTACGAGACCGAGTCTACCCACTCAGGGTCTTAGGGCATCAGGTTTTGATAAGTCAATGGAAGGGCGCTTGACGGCAGTCCCCGAGTCGTCGAGGGTTTCTTAACTCAGGAGCCATTATTTGCAAACTTTTTATTGCCTCATCGAGGGCTTACGATTTTGGAGATCTCGACCCTGAGGTCGTGCATTTTTTGAGATTTTGACGTCAGTCCCCGAGTATTCGGGGTACTTTCAGCGTTGGAGATGTTTTGAGATTTTCATGTTGCCTCATTAAGGGCTTATGATTTTGGAGTCCCGGCCCGGAGGTCATTCAGGTGTTGAATTGTGGATGCCAGTCTCCAAGCATTCGGGACGTTTTCGGCGGAGAAGTAGTTTTTGCGGAGGTGCCGAGCTTCTTTTGGAGTGCGAGACGCTTTGATAAAAGATATTTTTCAATTGTTTGATACAAGTGTACATGTTTTTGCTGCCGGGGCCCGGCTATACGGACACGGTTCGTTCGACCGTTTGGCCCAGTACATCATTTTCCTATAGGGACCCTATTTGTCGTTTCTTGGCTTTTCTGAGCGGATGGAATTTGGGGGTGGGGGATGCCCCTCAGTGTTCGAGGTTGATTGCAAAAGAAGCCTCGAACACTTGTTGTGTCTCCCTTAGGTAGCATGCAGATGTTGCCTCGTTAAAAACCTTGCCGGTAAAACCCTTTTTGGGATAAAAATTCGGTCAAAGGAAAAGAGTGCAACGGATGCTTTAAAACCTTAGGTCTTCGAGTTGGGTTAACACTCTGACTGCTTCGATCGGGCGCCTGCATAAGGGTTAGTCTGAAATACGAAATGAAAAGGGAGACGGTTATACCTTAGTGCGAGATGCGCCGACGATGTTTCGAGGACCGATATGTCCTGGTTACTCGAGATGAGGACGCGGTATGGTCCCTTACTTTATGTAATCAGGCTTAATCGAAGGTGTGGCTTGATTACCCTTCAGCTTTTTTGCGGGCAGAGATATTGGTGCCGGTACCATGTCGTGCACCGTGAACATTTCCTTGTCGTATGCTGTTCCCCGTATACGATTTTAACTCCATCCTTTGTTGGAAATTTCATCATTTGGTGGAGTATGGATGGTACTGCTCTCATGCAGTGTATCCACGATCGTCCGAACAAGGCGTTGTACCTCATGTCTCCCTCGATGACATGGAATTTAGCATTTCGGGTTGTGCCGGCCACGGTGACTAGGAGGGTGATTTATCCTTTCGTTATTTTACTTGCCATGTTGAATCCGTTGAGGACTAAAGTGGCGGGCATGATTTGGTGAAGCAGTTCGAGCTACTCTATCACCCTCGACCTGATGATATTGGTCAAGCTACCTGGATCCACGAGTACAGGTTTTATTTGAAAAGAATTCACAAGGAAAGACATTACCAGTGCGTCATTGTGAGGTGGAGACAAGGCTCGGTGTCTTCTTTGTTGAAAGTGAGGGCATCTTCGGGTATGTATCCTGGGGTTCGCCTTTCTCTGGTAATGGATATTTTTGTCCTTCTCATCACGGGTCCCTGTGGAGCATCGACACCTCCCAAGATCATGTGGATGACAAGTTGTGGCTCATTTGTTTCGTTCTTCTTGGTTGCCTATCTTTCTCGGAATTGATTTTTGGCTCGGTGGCTGAGGAATTCCTGGAGGTGGCCTTTGTTAAGTAGTCGAGCTACCTCCTCTCGGAGTTGGTAGCAATCCTCGATCCTGTGGCCGTGCATGTTATGAAACTCGCACACTAAGTTATGATTCCTCTGTGAAGGATCCGATTGCATAGACCTGGGCGACTTGGCGTCTCTGATTTTACTGATGGCGAATACAATGGCTGATACATCGATGTTAAAGTTTTTTTCTGACAAGTGAGGTGCCCCCATTGGCCCTGCGTTCCTATCGAATCTGTCTCTATTGATGAGTCACCAAGGATCTTATCCTCGGTCTATCCTTTGATCATTGCAAGGTGGGTTGCACCTCGGGGCGTTCCTCCTGTCTTCGATGTATGGCTGATATCTTTCTTTGTTTGGTTTTGGCTCCTTTACCAGGAGCCTGCTTGGGTATACTAAACCCGAGGGGGCTCCCAACTAGTCATCTCTGGACCTGATTATTAACCGGTACTGGTTGTGGACGTCCGACCAGGTCACAGCTGGATACTCGATCAAATTCGGTTTCAACTGTTTTGAAGCCACCGAGCTTCGTTCATTCAGACCTTGAGAGAAATCCTGCACTGCCCAATCGTTAGAGACTGGCGACAGATCCATCCGTTCCATTTGAAAGCGAGATACGAATTCTCGTAGCATCTCATTCTCCCTTTTCTTAATTTTGAAACGTCGGATTTTCTTGTTGCTACTTTGATGGCACCGGCATGTGCCTTTATGAAGGAGTCTACTAGCATGGCGAATGAATCTATGGAGTTAGGAGCTAAGTTGTGATACCACATCATGGCCCCTTCGAGAGTGTTTCTCCGAACTTTTTCAGTAATACGGACTCGATCTCTTCGTTCTTTATATTGTTGCCCTTTTATTGCGCAAGTGTAGGCAGTAACGTGTTCATTTGGGTCTGAGGTCCTATTGTACTTTTGGAGTTCCGGCATTTTGAACTTCTCTGGAATGGGTTTTGGGGCCGCTTCCTCAAGGAACGTCTTTTGTATGAACTTCTTCGAATCCAAACCTTTCAGGACCGGGGTGCGCCCGAAATCTGGTCGACCCTGGAGTTGTAGGTTTTGACCTTCTTATCGTTTGATTCTATTATTTTCTCGCCCAATTCGATCCTTTTGGTTAGGTCCTCGAGTATTTTTATGATGACAGGGTCGGCCATCGACCCGTTATTGCTCGATCTCTCCGGTACCTGTTCGGCTGGGAGAGCTGTCCCCGGAGCTACCATGCTAGGAGTTTTCTGGTTACTTTGCAGCTGAGCAATAGCCAGTTGTTGTGCCTGTAACATTTCAAAAATAACATGGAGGCTAACCTCACATTCTTCCTTAGTTGTAGTTTTCTGTGCTTCTTGTTGATCCCCTTGGCACATGCTCCTGTCAGTATGGGAGCTTATGTCGATACGCTGGGTGTCGTGTGAGACCGCGTCCACGGGGACTGGTTCTGGTGCATTCCCAGGGTTTGGTGGTGGCACAACAATGCCCGGAATAGCCACACCATTTTTCCCATGGTCCTCAAGATTGTTGTTTTCATCTCCATTTATCGAGTTAGATATTTCGACCTGAAATCGAAGATCTTGGACAAGAAAAAATGTGAAAGATAACTTGCATTATGTAGTAAAACCAGCAAGAAAATAATCAATATTATTTTTAGCCCCACGGTGGGCGCCAAACTGTTTACCGTTGATGGGACTCTAAAAATATGTGATCTATTTTTATGCTAGTTTGTTAAGTAGTTGGTGCTAAATGTATGAGATTCAGAAACAAAATAAAGTTAAGGAGAGAGCTATAATCAAACCGATAGGTCAGTTATTCGGGGCCTCAGGCTTGTCGATTTTGGGCCTCAAGGTCGTTCCCGGAGCTCGATTACGAGCTATCAAAGATAGTTGCTATGTGACTAACAGTTATAATAGAATCAATGGAGGCTCTTTATGACCAATGATAGGCAATAAATGATGAACAAATATGAAGACAACAAATGAAAGCAATAATATCAAGAGAGTGTATGAGAGAGCAAAGTGAATGTTCTTCTATATTTCTTATGGAGCAGTTGGAGCAACAGAATGTTACAAAGTGTCAAGGATCCCCTTTATATAGGAGGGAAAATCCCAACATAGTACAAAATACATTAATGATAAAGAAATCGGGATGTGACAGCTGTCTAACTTCATGGTGCAGGCTCAGACTAGCCTGACAGATTTTGCTGGCCCTGGTTGCACTCTTCGATAACTCCCCATATCTGTTGGGGTCGCGGCCAATGTTATACCTAGGTCAAGTGTCGATGGACCTCGAGGGAGGGTACTCAGTTCGTGGTCTCGAGCCTTCGAGGTGATCTTCTGAGATGCCTTATCAACGAGAAATTGGTTCCTCCGATTTTTCCATATACAAGGATGTTGCATTGTCTTCACCTGTCTCCTACATCTGACTCATCATATTAGACTTCCCATTTGAAACATCAGATATTTCCCAAGGACCAAAAGTTGTTCATTATCTTGATCATTATTGTTTCCTCCTTTGTTAGAGGAGGGTGTCTTGTTGAATAGCACATGAACACTTCCTTCCACACAGTGTGCCCTTTTGTTGTAGACTTCGTGGGCATTGCTTTGAGGGAAGTATCTCAGAAGGGTTGTTTATTACATCAAACTTCCATTGAGCAACTCAACGAAGGTCTTGTTTGAGGAGGGACCTGATTATACACCTGTTCACCAAGTAACAAGCCTCGTTTATTGCTTCTGCCCAGAAACTTTTGGCAATTCCCTTGTCAATGAGCATTATCCATTCCATGTCTACCAGAGTTTTGATCTTCCTTTCAACAACACCATTTAGCTGTGGAGTCCTTTGTGCTGAGAAGTTGTGAGTGATCTCATCTCTATTACAAGACTCATCAAATCTTGGCATTGACTTATTCTATCCCGTGGTCAGATTTGATATGTGCTTCCTTCAGTTCCGTCTCCACTTAGATCTTTCCTGACAAGTATCGCAAATACTTCAAAAGTCTCTTCCTTTGCTCCAACAAGCAGTGTCCATGTGGATCTTGAATTTTGGCAGCCCAGGAACCAGGTTCTTCTGAATCAATTCATTCAGAAGTGAGAGCCTTGAGTGTTCCAATCCTTTATGCCAAGGTTTTGCATCATTGTCAACAGCCTTTATGCAGCTCATATCATCAGTTTGTAGAGATTTAAGGTCGGTGAAGTAGATGTTCTTGTTCTTTTGGAGACTAAGGTTACTTCACCAGTTACCAGATTGGTAACTGTGCGCATTTTGATAAGAACTCTACTTTGCTCCCTTTAACACAGATTTGAGATACACTCAAGAGACTGTGCTTCAGGCAGCTCTTAGGGAACACACTTTCAATTGAGTGTGACACAGACTTTCCATCTTTTCAACACTGAGAATGTACCTCTCCCTTTCCCTTTTTTTAATATATAGGATACATTCCCTTTTCTGCAGGGCTTTCAGTGAGAGACAGTCCATGGTGTTTTTAGCATCCACTATTCGTGAACCATTGTAGTCCACTTCTTCTCATTGTTCCCTGCACATACAAATCATGGGTTAGATTTAGGAACCCAAACTAGTTTGGGTCCCTTGTTATGAGAAAAGGGATGGATGAGGGCTTTTCTAGTTCATGCAGGTAATATTCGTTTCTTGCGAGCGGTACCTGGTCTATCTTTTAGTCATTTTTTCAGTAAACACTTTTTTTTCTGAAACGATTGAACCCTGGCCTGGCAGTTTTCCTTGAAGTGCCATTATTCCCACAGTGGGTACACAGACAGTTATCAGGAACAGTGACATACTTGTTGTGAGGGTTGTAGGGAGTTTTCTCCTTTTGGAACTCAATTCCCTACATGTTTCCACTATTGTTGAAGTACATGGCAGTGACAACATCTGAGAACCAGGTCCACTTCAGAGATTTCTCAAGATCAATTTTTACTTTCTCCAATTCAGCTCGAAGTTGCCTATTTTTCTCAAGTTCACCACATAGACTAGTTTTAACATCATTTAATTCTTTTCAAGCTTGATGTGTGTCTCACTAGCTACTTCCTTCCCTTTTCCAAGACTCACAATCCTATGTTCTCTTTTGAGTCCCTCAATGGTTTCCTCTAGGTCAGTGATTATCACCAAAAAGTCATCCATCTCTTGCTCAGCAGCTGCAATTTTCTCTTCTAGAGTATGTTTCTCATTGCTAAGACCTTCTATGGTTTCCTTCAAATCAACAACCACTACCATTAGGTCATCTCTCTCATTTTCTACACTATTTATTTTTCATTCAAACCTTCCTTTTCCTTTTCAAGATTAGCTATGGTCTCATTTAGGTCCACTACAAAGACCACCAGATCATTTCTAGATTGTTCAGCCTCTCCTAATTCTATGGTCAGGATCTTCTTATCATTATCAAGGCTATAATATGCATTAATTAGAACATTTACTAACGACCTTACTTCTTAAAAGAGTATGATTTCAGATTTCTCTAAACATCTCTGAAATTTACCTCATCATTTTCATCTTCTACATCATCGTCAGACCGAGCCATCAGCGTGAACAGTGAATCATATTTCATTGCTTCAGTTTCCACTGCAATCATGGAGCTGTTTTCTGCATCTGGTTCCCTTTCTGATTCACTGGAGGAGTGTCCCCAAGCAGCAAGAGCTTGCTTCACAATATTGTCAACTGCACTTTTTCGACTGAATTGTTTGTTTGGAACCGGGTTCCTTTTTGCTGCTTTGTCAGGGTTTTGTTTGTATTTCTCCTGTTTCAGAAGTGGACAGTCTTTGATGAAATGCCTTGGTTTTCCGCACCTGTGTCAGAGATCATTGTTCCTTGCATTACTTGAACTGCCCCTCTTTGGTATACCACCATTTCTTCGAACCATCTTTTGAAACCTTTTAGTAAGATAGGCCATATCACTATCTTCTTCACTTGAGTCGTTGTCTTCAGCCTTGAGTAACAGGTTCTTTTCCTTCTTTGGCTCTTTCCTTTTACTGTCTTCCTTTCTTTTCATCTTGTATGTCTTCAAATTACCAATCAGCTCATCCATGGTTAGAGTTTGTAGATCTTTAGCTTCAGTGATGGCATTTAATTTACTTTCCCAAGAACCAGGTAGAATACTGAGAATTTTCCTTACTTTCTGGGAATAACATCTCCAAGTGAATGAAGCTCATTTATGATGGATGTGAATCTAGTGTGCATATCCTATATAGACTCATCATCCTTCATCCTGAAGAGCTCATACTCAGTGGTGAGCATGTCAATCTTGGACTGTTTAACCTGAGTAGTTGCTTCGTGTGCGGTTTGCAATGCTTCCCATATTTCTTTGGCAGAATCACAAGCTAAGACTCTGTTTTACTCATCAGGTCCTATACCACATACCAAGATTTTCTTAGCGCGATAGTTCTTCTCTACAACTTTTCTATCAATATCACTGTACTCCTTTCTATTTTTCGGCACCATTGGTCCAGTTTCTCCAAGCTTCTTCATAGGAACATCTGGACCATCACAGATGATGTCCCATAGTTCTGAATCTTTAGCCATTATAAAATCATGCATACGAGTCTGCCACCAGCCGTAGTACTGACCATTGAATCTAGGAGGTCTGTAAGTTGATTGTCCTTCCTCAAAGTTGGGTGGAGCAGCCATTGAAATCCTTTCTAGGTGTTAACCTTTTAGAAAGAACCTGCTCTGATACCAATTAATAGCTTATATGAGTCCACCAAACTATAGAGCACCTGATCCTATATGAGTTTCTGCTGAGAATCCTTATGAAGCAGTAAGTAAAAGAGACACGTGATTTTTACGTGGAAAAATTCCACTCAAGGGGACAAAAAACCACGACCTACACTTGTAGGCTTTCAACCTCGCTAACTTGTAATCTCACTATTACGAGCCACTTTGTAATGACTCTATTACAAAGACTTCAACTTAACTAACTTATGATACTCTTACCACAAGCCACTTTGTTACTCTCTAGTTACAAAGACTTTAACTTATGACTAACTCTAGTCACAACACAAACTTAGAGGGTTTGTGATTTTTGTGTTTCCTAAAACACAGCTTCTAAGAAAGCAAGATAGGAGTTACAATGAAGAACAAATAATAAGATTACAACTCAACTACAGATATACATAGACTCATTGTGAAATAGATCCTTTAGTGGTGTTGTCTTCTTGTTCTTGGCACACTTTTGACTTCAATGCTAGATGAACACTTTTGTTGCTTGAGAGAATATCACCAAATGCTCATGTAAAAATCTTGTGCCTTGCACCAGGCTGTTATATTACAAAAGACATCACAATGGTGATGTCAATTCTTGATACACATTTCTTCCCAATGAGAAGTGGCTACCGCACTATCTGCTGCACTGTTGCATGTGCAGTATGTAGACAGTCACTTTCTGCATTTACGTTCCAGCTGTTGTTGACTTGTACTTTTGTCAGATAACATCAAGGGATCAGGTCTCTGTTGTGTTTATCTTTGTAGTATTTCATTTTCTGGAGATCAAACTGGACTTTGTTCATTTGAGATGAGTACCAAGTGAGTCAGGTTCTCTATCTGGTTCTTAACAATAAGTTTGTTAGATCATCAAAACATAAGAAGCATAAGGAAAGGACATTGAAAACCCATCAACAATGTATTCCAGCCATATCTTGATTCCTTCATCATTGTGTTTATTGACACCATCTTGGTGTACCCTCGTAGATGGGAGGATCATGAGTAACATCTGAGGATCGTACTACAGACCTTGAGAATGAAGAACTTGTATGCAAATTTCTCAAAGTGTGAATTCTAGCTTGATTCAGTGGCATTTTTGGGGCATGTGGTGTCGAGTGAGGGGATCAAGGTAGATCCGAAGAAAATTGAGGCAGTTCAGCGTTGGCCCAAACCGTCTTCAGCTACTGAGATTCGGAGTTTCCTTGGTTTGGCCGGGTATTATCACTATTTTGTAGAGGGTTTCTCATCCATTCATGCACCTATGACTAGATTGACCCAGAAGGTTGCCCCTTTCAAATGGTCCGAGGAGTGCGAGGCGATATTTCAAAAGCTCAAGATTTCTTTGACTACAACCCCGGTGATGGTATTGCCTACGGGTTCGGGGTCTTACACTGTGTATTGTGATGCATCACGCATTAGGCTTGGCGCGGTGCAGATGCAAGACGATAGTCTGATTACCTACGCTTCTCAGTAGTTAAAGGTCCATTTGAAGAATTATCCGGTCCATGACTTGGAATTGGCAGCTATTGTTCATGCATTGAAGATTTGGCGGCACTATTTGTACGGTGTCCTATTTGAGGTCTATATCAACCACCAGAGTCTCCAGCATTTGTTCAAATAGAAAGATCTTAACTTGCGGCAGCGGAGATGGTTAGAGTTGTTTAAATACTACCATTATTCTATATTATCCCGGGAAGGCCAACATGGTGATCGATGCCTTGAGTAGAAAGGCAGAGAGTTTGAGCAATTTAGCATATCTACCGGCAGTAGAGAGGCCACTAGCCTTGGATGTTCAGGCCTTGGCTAATCAGTTTGTTAGATTGGATGTTTCGAAGCACAGTCGGGTTCTTACTTATGTGGTTTCTTAGTCTTCCTTATATGAGCGCATCTGAGAATGTCAGTGTGATGACCCCCATTTGCTTGTCCTTAAGGACATAACACAACACAGTGATGCCAAGGAAGTTTCTATTTGAGATGACAGGGTGTTGCGGATGCAAGGTCGGTGATGTGTGCCCAATGTAGATGGGTTGCATGAGTTGATCCTTGAGGAGGCCCACAGTTTGTAGTACTCCATTCATTTGGGTGCCACTGAGATGTATCAGAATTTGAGGCAGCATTATTGGTGGAGGAGAATGAAGAAAGATATAGTGGAGTATGTGGCTCGGTGCCTGAATTATCAGTAGGTGAAGTATGAGCATCAGAGGCCGGGCAGTTTGCTTCAGAGACTTGAGATTCCTGAGTGGAAATGGGAGCACGTTACCATGGAATTCGTTGTTGGATTCCCACGAACTTTGAAAAAATTTGACGCAATATGAGTGATTGTAGACAGATTGACCAAGTTGGCTCATTTCATTCCGGTGGTGACTACCTATTCTTCTGAGCAGTTGGCTTATATCTATATCCATGAGAGTGTTCATCTCCACGATGTGTTATTGTCCATTATCTCCGATTGAGGTACGTAATTTCTGGGGAGTTGTGTAGCGTGAGTTAGGTATACAGGTTGAGTTGAGTACAACATTTCACCCCTAGACGGACGGGTAGTCCGAGCGCACCATTTAGATATTAGAGGATATGATTTGTGCCTATGTTATGAATTTTGAGGGTTCTTGGGATCAGTACTTACCGCTTGCTGAGTTCGCCTACAATAACAACTACAAATCGAGTATTTAGATGGCTCCTTATGAGGCCCTGTATGGCAGGCAATGTCGTTCTCCAGTTGGTTGGTTTGAGCCGGGAGAGGCGAGGTTCTTGGGCACAGATTTGGTTCGAGATGCCTTGGAGAAAGTCATGTTGATTCAGGATCGGCTTCGTACAGCCTAGTCTAGACAGAAGAGTTATGCTGATCGGAAGGTTAGTGATGTAGCATTTATGGTTGGAAAGCCGTTTTTGCTCCGGGTTTCACCCATGAAAGGTGTGATGAGGTATGGGAAGAAGGGCAGTTGAGCCCTAGGTATATCGGTCCTTTTGAGATCCTTGAGAGAGTTGGTGGGGTGTCCTATAAGCTTGCATTGCCACCCAGCTTATCGGCAGTTCATTCGGTGTTCCATGTTTCTCTGCTCCAGAAGTATTATGGTGATCCATCTCATGTTATAGACTTCAGCTCAGTACAATTGGACAAGGATTTGACTTATATTGAGGAACCGGTAGCTATCTTGGACAGACATGTCCAGAAGTTGAGATCAAAGAATATTGTTTCAAAGAAGGTTCAATGGAGGGGTCATCCGGTTGAAGAGGCGACCTGGGAGATCGAGCATGACATGCAGAGTCATTATCCTCATCTATTTAACACTTCAGGTATGTCTCTATGCACGTATGAGGACAAACATTTATTTTAAGAGGGGGAGAATTTAACGGCCTGACCAGTCGTTTTGTGTAATTGCGCTTTGTTTCCCCTTTTTAAGCTTCACATATATGTAATTTAGGTTTAATAACTTACGAGGTTGATTAGTTTTGTTTCGCAAGGATTTTGGATTGATTTAGACTTTTTGGCTCTTGGCTTAGAAGCCTAAGTTGATTATGTTGACCGATATTTGACTTTTGTAAAAATGACCTTGTAACGATGTTTTGATGGCTCAGACAGCTTCGTATCGTAGTTTTGGACTTGGGAATATGCCTGGATTCGAATTCGGAAGTCCGTAAGTTGATTTGTGTTATTTTGCTGAAATATTGGCAATTTAAGGTTTAGAAGTTTGACCTTAGGTTGACTTTGGGCTATCAGGTTCGAAATTTGGTTTTGGGACTCGGAATAGGTCTGTTATGCTATTTTGAACTTGTCTACAAAATTTGGTATCAATTGGAATTGATTTGATAGGATTCGGGTGCTTGGTTGTAATTCTAGAAGTTTTTGAAGTTTACTTTGAAATTCATACATTTTGGTGTCCGGTTCATAGTTCAAGATATTATTTTTATGTTATGATCATGCGAGCAAGTTCTTATGGTATTTTTAGACTTGTGTGGATATTTGATTTGAAGCCTCGCGGGCTTGGATGAGTTTTGGACATGTAGCATATTGGTTTGAACTGAAAATGGAACTACTGGTGTGCTAATGCCTTTGGTGTCGCATTTGCGACCTTAGCAGAGGGATCACAGGTCTTGCAATTGCGAATCCCATGTCGCAATTGTGACTTCCTACATAAGCTATCAGTACCGTATTTGCGAGATTTCCTTCACAATTGCGAGGGTTCTCAATTGCAAACCCCGTGTCGCAATTGCGGCACCTACAACTGCATATCATTAAATATTTTAAAAACCTAGGCTCGGTAGAAGGCAATTTGGAGAGGGGATTTTCATCTACAAACATTAGGTAAGTGATTCTAATCAATTTCAAACTACATTTCACGATTTTATCTTAGATTTAACATCAAATTTATGGAAATCAAAGAGGAAAAATTAAGAAATTTTTAAGTTTTTGAAAAATGAAGAATTGAGTTTTGAGAGTCGATTTGGACTAGGATTTAAAAATAAAATACATATATGAACTCGTGGGGTTATAGGTAGTTTGAATCTACTCTTAGATCCGGGTTTTGACCGGCGAGCCCGGGGTTGACTTTTGTTGACTTTTTGGGAATGTTATAAAGAACAAAGCTTTATATATTGTAATTATTTGTCCTTATATTGTTTGATGATATTAAGTCACTTTTGGTAAGATTTGAGCCGTGTGGAAGCGAATTTTAGGGCAAAAGCTATTTTCGAGGGTTGAGTTGGCCTTGTTAAGGAAAGTATCTTTTTGGAAAAAAATGACTTTCAAACTAAAAGTAAGGCTCCCGCAGTGATATAAGGAAATATTGTGGTTGATATTGAGAAATGTGAATACGACACGGTACCTCGGTTGTGATTCTTGATGTTAACTTCATATTGAATAGAGTTATTGTTTGAACAGTTCTTGTTGCTTTTATTCTTCCTATGTCTTACCAGTTTTGTCCGTATCTAATTATTTGTGGTTCTCATTATTTGCTTCCTTCTTCTTGTCTTTATGCTTACAGTTCTGTCATTAGTTTAAGTTATTAAACTTCCTTGTTATCATACATTTCTCCGCTTTCTATTACTTCTCGTTAGTATATTCTTGTTCCGTTTATTTTGTCCTAGTAGGTGTCTTCACCTGGCCTCGTCACTATTCTATGGAGGTTAGTCTTAATACTTACTAGGTACCGTTGTGGTGTACTCATACTACGCTTCTGTATATTTTTTGTGCATGTCCAAGTACAACTGCCCGTGCTGGACGCTAGAGGTTTATTGGTTAGCTGCTTCTAGAAGACTTCAAGGTATACCTACACGACATTCGCACGCCTTGAAGTCACCTTCTGTTTTTAGACATCCTACTGTTTATTTCTTGTTCCAAAATAGTATTGTATTGCTAGACTATTAGTACATTCTTATAGAGCTTATGACTCTGTTCCACTAGGTTTTGGGGAGTTGTTGTCAGCTATACTGTTGAGTTTTATTATGTTAGTTACATGGTTTAATTTGAAGTTTTACTATTAATTTTGTTATTTCTATATGCATGTTAGGCTTACCTAGTCTTAGAGACTAGGTACCATCACGACATCCTATGATAGGAAATTGGGGTCATGACAATGACAGACACTCAGCAAGGAAGACTAGCAAACAAATAACAGATATATGGCTAATATTGTTCATAAAACCTAAAGATATTAGCTCTGCAAGTACTTCTAGGAACACATTTAAATAAAGGATTATAAATTCTTGAAATGTAAGTAATAAAATATGGTGAAGAAGCAAAGCTAAAAGATAAACAAACTAAGGCAATTATTTTAGCTAATTCTTCCAGGTCTTTCATTGAATCATATTTACCAAATAAACTGCTAGTATTTATGTTAAGTTTTTGTTGGCCAGATTGCTCATTAGCACCGCATGCAATAGGGTGGTGATGCATCACGTGTCTACGAAGTTAACCTCTCTCCCCTTGCATACCCCCCCCCTTCTCATGATTATAAGCTACATTACAAATATTATTTTATATAATCCTTATGATCTTCTAGTCTAGTAAAAAAATTTCACCACTTACTTTTCAATCTTTGGTTCCTCGTAATAGGGACTGCAGGCATACCCACCATGGCCACCACTATTAGTTTGACTAGTAGTGCCAGATATAGGTGATGTTATTTCAAGATTATCAGGTGACTCGATATTATTTAAATCGTCATTTGTACCACAATTTTCTTGTAGTTGATCATAATCAATAGTTATATGCTCAAGTGATGTTTGAGAAACATGTATATATTATTTGCATTACTAGTACTAGAAGAACCATCTCTAGTTACCCTTACCCCTAGTACACGCTTTTTTTTGCTGCTCTAAGTATTTTTGTTGTGCAAATTAAATTAAAATGACTAAATTAATAATTCTAAATAAGAAAATAAAAATAAGCGCCAAAGAAGAGAAAACGATGGAATGAGCATACCAGGATGTTGCACTAATTTTGAAATTTGATACCCCTAAATCGCAATAGCACACTTCACTTGATAATTTATAATTTTATAGTGGCTACCGTAATTAAAATTAAAATTAAAATAAATTTGGAATAGCAATTAATTGATAGCAACTATAATAAAGAGGGGCTATTTATAGTTTTTTAAAATGTTAATATTATAATTAGGAGTGGTGCTATTTGTTAGAGGGCGAATTGCAACATAAAAGAAGCCATTGGGCAAAGATTTCTTCAAATTCTAACCATTGGCAATGGTCAAATTTCTGGATTTGTTTACCATTATATCGATAAGGAATTAGTAATTCTTTATCGGGCCAACCAGGGCTCGGTGCACTGGTACCACAAAAAGGCTCTCATTCTCCCGGACCACCCACCTATAGAGCCCCCCCCCCCTTCTTATCGGACTGGACGAACCCAACTTGATAGAAACTAGGAGTACACTAAGCAGTATAGAGAACCAAGTCCTCTATCTAATCCTATAGTAAATAAGCAAAAAGTAAAGAACACGCGATATTTATGTGAAAAACTCACTACTCAAGGGATTAAAAATCACGACCTACCCCAATAGGATTTCAACTCAACTAAGCCGAGCAAACTTTA
Source organism: Nicotiana sylvestris (assembly GCF_000393655.2). Lineage (NCBI taxonomy): Eukaryota > Viridiplantae > Streptophyta > Magnoliopsida > Solanales > Solanaceae > Nicotiana > Nicotiana sylvestris. The sequence continues at coordinate 112,153,184 of NC_091064.1, forward strand.
GATTACAATCTATTGAAATCTGGGAATTAAATTCTTAATCCCCCACCCTTTACAAGAACTCTATTTTAAGCCCTTTGCAATAACTCTATTACAAAGCAACAAACCATGAGTAACTCTAGTAAAGAAAGCAAACCAAGCAATGGTTAAAAGATGTCTTGCAAAGACATTTCTTGAGAGTAGTGTAGGATTACAAATGAAAAATAAAATAAGGCAAAATAGCTTCCTGGCCACTTAAACTTGTACGGTTTTTAAAGGTCGATATATGAATTTCAACTTTCTCATTTGAACACTCGAACTCATTTTTCCTATAACTAATAAATACATTTGAGCATTGACCATGCGTGCGTGTATTACACATACACATACGTGTCCATCCAGTAAGCAAATGACCACTGGATGTCTTACATGTCAAGGCCGCGAAAACCCTAACCCAACAGATCGAAGTTCCATCTTTTATTCCATAGACCGACCCCCTCCCTCATTTAAACCTCTCTATAAGCAAATCCTCCCCTGATAAACCCAGGTTACCAATGGGCGAACAATCACTCACCCCCTTCCAAAATCGATCATAATCACTTACCCATTTTTTTTCCGTTTATTATATGTTAATTTTGGTTCTGATCGAGCTTCATTTGGTCAGTGCTTTCGATTCCAGTGATGTTATATGATCTTAAGGTTTGTTTGTCTCTTTTTTATTCATCATTTTCACGGTCTAGAAAAAGAAAAAAAATAGCAATTAAGCTTCAAATTTTACAAAATGGAGGAATGAAGCTTCAGATTTTAAAAAAATCAAGGAATAGGGTATTTTAGAAGGAATGAATAAGAAGACACTTAAATACAACCCATTTTGTACCATTGGGCATTGTGAATGGGGCTTTCATGCTTCTGTATCGTGTTCCTCACGCAGCCTAGTGATTAGGACCAACCGATGCCATAGGGGCATGGTTAATGGTCTAATGTGTTTATTACTTATCGAAAAAATAAGTTGGAGTGTTCCAATAGGAAAGTTGAAAGTTCATTTATCGGCTTTTAATACACCTACAATTTTAAGTGGCTAAGAAGTCATTCTACTATAAAATAACAAAGACTCAACAAACTTAAGGACTTAAGATATCTTTAATATCGGATCTAGTCCTTGAGGTTGTAGCAACTTTGTTCTTGAAAAGGACTTGAAGAATATGGTGTATAGCACTTGAGAGAATATGATTTTTGATATGCAAGTGTTAGGTCAAACCTTGAATCAAGTTTTATATATATGAGAAAGCATGCGAGAAGAGATAGAGACATTTCAAGTTTTAACTTTGGCCTCTAGCAAGCTGCAGTTCTGTTGTTGCACTGCTTTTAGTCGGTACAGTGCAACAGCTTTTATAACTATAGAGTTGATTGTACGACGGTCAAGGAAACTGATCACATATAGTCCCTATCTAGTTCGTCGAGAACGTTTAACTAGCATCAAAACATGAAGTAACATATCTGCTGCCAGTCGGTACAACGCAACAGTTTTTACAACTGTAGAATTGACTATATGATGGATACGGGAATTGATCATATCAAGTCCATACCTGATTCCTCGAGAACGTTTGACCAGCATCAAAACATGAAGTAACATATTTGTTGCCAGTCGATACAGTGCAACAACTTTTATAACTTTAGAGTTGATTGTATGACAGCCACGGGAACTGATCATACCTGGTCCTAATATGGTTCCTCAAGAACGTTTGAACAACATCAAAGTGTAAAGTAACATATAATATCAAGGCCAAAGGAACTGCTCACAGATAGGTCGTATCTGGTTCCTTGAGCCTGTTTGGCAACTCATCAAAACACAAAATAGCATAACTTATCAATTTTTCCCTTTTTGATGATAACAAACCCAGAATTGAGATTCCCCTTGAGAACCAGATTCCTATGTGTTCCCCCTACAGATCAGACCTATAATCAACACGTTAACAACAAAGTTCCCCCTCTGAAGCAAACTTATCTTTCATGCGCAACACAACATATCAATTCAATTATGTTCCTTCCCCGTGTTGACACCTATGTAACTCTCCCCTATTGGCTTCATTGAAAAGAATTACAGAAGAAGCACAAGTAAAAAGAAGTTCAGCAACATTAACTCATACCACTTGGGCAATACAACACAAATAATAGCAGAAACAACAAGTGAGTAGCATTGCACAAAATATAGTGATTGCTCATAGATGATTTATGTTAAGCAAGAGTGTAGCAGTTTCAACAATATCAAAATATGACAATTTAAACAACTAAAGTACCAATGTTATCGAGGGATCAAAAGAAGATAGGAATTTGAGGGAATTTGGAAGAGGTGAAAGACATGGGTCACTGGTCAGGAAGAATATTAAGTGGCTAAGACTTTTGATGAGCTTGTCCATTCGTTCATTTGCAGTCCTCTGATCAATGATCATCGTCTCTCTCAAGTCCTCCACATGTTTCCTCAATCTTTCATTCTCAGCCTTCAATTGAGCATTCTCTTCTACAAAGGGACCATTGGGACCTGGTTCTCTACCTCTCTGAGCGGGATGAACCATCAATCAGAACACCAAGAATCTCCCCAAGCTTCTCCTCATCAAGAAAAAACTCAATCCCATTCACATATAGCATCAGAGTATATCCTATAACATAGAAGGTTTTTATTTCTTCTTCATAGATGTTAGCACTTGGAAGAACAAAGAGGTGATTCTACTTTTGGAACTCAATAATGTCATGAAGTTCCTTCATTTTTAGCAATATCAGAGTCAAACACTATGCCCAATAACAATTTTTCAGACTTTAGAGTCTTCTTCCTCTCCAACTCCGATAACTTAACCTTTTGCTTCTATAAGGAACCAGGCTCCTCACTCACACAACTCTTTCTTTTGTTAAGCAATCAGGTCTCCCTCTTCTCCTTCTCAATCTATTCAACCTAATCATATGTTGCATCTTTCTCAGCCTACTTTCTTTTTTCTCTTCTTTGAATTCTTTTTGACAAGTGCATATTTTTTTAAACCTAATTCTCTTTATCCTCCACATTCACAACATCAGTAGGTGATGCCATTTCATCATCAATCAACCTACTTTTCACCAATCCTCTTTACTAGATTAGTGGTTTGTTTAAACACAAAGCTCAAAAGGTCATCATCAAAATCAACATCCTGCGATGGACTTAAGGATCAGGTCCCTCATTCAGTTTCCCATTTTTTAGCACATTCACTTATTCCCCCTAAGTTCCTTCACCACTTCTTCTATCCTTTAAGACTTCTACAAACCCAGTAATAATTTCAGCCCTACTCTCCAGAATATTAGATCTACCCTTTTCTCTTTTAATTAAAGTCTCATCATAATCTACCAAAGACTTCTTGGGTTTTGATTCAGATGGAGTTGGGATTTTGGAAGGTGACAGAGTTTGGTTTACTTCTAGCATATTTGGAGATGATGCTCTGTGTGATACATCTTTGATCTTGGTTTAAAATAGGATGAAAAGAACCGTTTTTGATTGGGCGTGGGAGAAGGAAATGGTTTTGGGGCAACTGGTCGATTTAGAAGAGGTGTAACGTTTTGGACTTCAAAAGTTAGAACAGAGGCGAGAAGAGCTTAATGACATGGCACTCAAGCAATTTAAAAGGCATATAAGTATTGAAGAGACTACTAACCTGGGTCACAGGAACCAGGTTTCTTGACAGTTTCTAAAATTTTGAGCAAAAACTCCTAGAAATGCAATGTCACTCATACTTGTTTTGTCCTAAAACTGCCATGTGTCTATACCTGTAACAATATAAAATTGAGTTAGATGCCGCCAAAAAAATACTTTTTAGCATTGTACATTTCTTTCTTAGCATAACTAGTCATTGAGGGAACTTGTTCTTAGTTGAGCTTGATCAAGCCCAAATCTAGACGATTTCTTTCAAAGTGTTCCCTACTCAACGCTTTGATGAAGATATCTGCTTCCTGGTCCTCCGTCTTGCAAAATTTCATACAGATTAGACCATTTTCAACATTGTCCCTCAAGAAATGACGTCTCACATCAATATGCTTTATCCTTTTGTGCTGCACCGGGGTCTTTGACATGTTAAGATCACTTGTATTATAACACAATAAGGGTACACAATCCGTATATACACCAAAATTCTTAAGTTGTTACTTGATCCATAGCAGTTGTGCCCAACATGAAGCAATAGTCACATACTTAGCTTCAGCATTTGTACCCCATGAGATCAAGCATGATCCCAAAAAATATACCATTCTAGATGTTCTCTTTATATTGACCAAATATCCAGCATAATCAGCATCAGCATATCTAACCAAGTCAAAATTATCTCTTAAAGGATAGAAGAGGATCAGGTCCTACGTTCCCTTAAGATACTTCAAAATTCTTTTACCAGCCTTTAAGTGAAATTCTTGTGGGCCTTATTAGAACCTAGCACACAACCCAATACTAAAAACAATATCATGTATGCTAGTAGTCAAGTATAGAAGATACCTAATGATTACCCTATACATATTTTCATTGATAGGAGAACCAGGTTCGTCCATGTCTAATCGAGTAGCAGTGGCAATAGGTGTATCACTGGTCTTAGCATTCCCCATCTTAAATCTTTTCAGTTGCTCCTTGATGTACTTTTGTTGACTGATCATATTGCTTTTTGAGGTTTGCTTTATTTCTTATTGTGTTTCCAAATTCATCAAGCTTGTTTCGGAACACCCACCTGGTTCGAATCAATGTTCTATCTGAAGGACTAGGGACCAGGTGCCACACTTTATTTCTCTCGAACTGATGGAGTTCTTCTGGCATAGCAGCTATCCAGCCAGCATCTTTCAATGCTTCCTTGATGTTCTTAGGCTCAATTTGAGACAAGAAGACTGAGAAGGCAAACATATTCCTTGCTTTATATCTAGTTTGAATACTAGAGTCTAAGGGAATGATTACATTTTGAAGGGGATATGAGATCTTGTGCTTCTAGTTTGATACTTAAACTTCAAGATTCGAGGGACCTGGTTCCTCCATATTCGATCCATCATTTACATCAAAAGAAGTATGACTTTCACTTTTTTTTCCAGCATCAGGAGTACCTGATACAGTATCAGCAACCCTTTGTTCAGCTTCAATTGAGGTAATAGAGGGACCAGGTTCCTCTGTGCCTTCTGGAGATTCTCCTGGTTCTTCTTTATCGCTCTACTTGACTTGACTCATCAAATCAGTCTTCCGATTTGCAATATCTATAGCTTCACTAGGAACTATTGTAAATTCTCCATCTTCATCTTTTTCGTTATGTTACCCTTTGCCACTTGATTCATGGGATTCATCAAAGATCGCATGCACACATTCATCTACACACTGGGTTCTTTTGTTGTAGACTTTGTATGACTTTCTTTGAGAGGAGTAACCAAGAAAAATTCCCTCATCACTTTTTGCATCAAATTTTCCCAAAGTCTTCTTACCATTATTGATAACAAAATGTTTGCATCCAAAGGCTCTCAAACAAGTGAGGTTTTCTCCCATTGAGCAGTTCATAGGGAGTCTTCTCGAGTAGAGACTTGATCATGCACCTATTAATAAAGTAGCAGGAAGTGTTGACTGCTTCAGTCCACGAACCAGGTCCTTCATAACCAACTTGTTCAGTAAAGAAAAACTTGCATGTCCCAGTCATCTGCGCTATAACTCAGCATCATCATCAATGGCACTTAGGCATGTTAGATCACCATTATTCAGTGAATGAAGCTCTACAACATAGATGTTCTTGAACCTTTTTGTCTGTTGACAACACTTCACCAGTTTTGATATTGGTAACAGTGTAAGAATTGGACAAGAACTTCACTTCATTTTCCTTGTCACAGATTTGAGACACACTCAACATGCTATATTTAAAGTCAGTCACATTGTACATATTTTCAATTGCATGGGAGAGTGTTTTGCCAATTTTTCCCAACACCAAGAATATAGCCCTTCTTGCGTCTCTAGAGGACACACTCCCACCTTGGAAGGCTTTGAATGAGAGAAAATCATCCATTCTTCTAGTCATATGCTTCGAGCGGCCACTATCCATGTACTATTTTTGGCTGCTTCCTCTCACTCCAGCCTGCAAATAAAATCACTGATTAGATTTAGGAAGCCAAGCCATCTTGGGTCCCTTATAATAATAGAGAAGGTGAATCAAACCTCTTTTTGCCCATGCTGCTAGCATATATTTTCTTTCCAAAGAACCAGGTTCCTCAGCAGTAGGTCTCTTTTCAACAAAAACTTATTTTTCTGTAGAGACTAAATTGTAGCTTTACAAGAATCCTTGTTATGACCCATTTGACCATAATAAGTACAAGGCCAATTATCAGCCACATTTACATACTTTCTATGAAGATTATAGGGAGTTCTAGCCTTTCGAAATTTGATTCCTTGCCTGTTTCCACCATTACTCTTGTACATAGGCATTATTAGATCAGAGGACCAGGTCCATTTAAGTGACTTATCAAGATTATATTTAACCCTATTCAGATCCTCATAAAGTTTTCTATTCTTTTCAAGCTCAACAACAAGACTTGTTTTAACTTTCTTAAGTTCATTCTTAATATCAAGTTGAGCTGCACTAGCTACTCCTTTTCCCTTAGGTGTATTCATCTATTTTTCTATTTGATTTTTCAACAAGGTATTTTTTCTAGTTATGTCTTCCACTTGTTCTTTCAGATCTGCAAGTACGACCACCATGTCATCCCTCTCTTGTTCTACATCACCAATTTCTTCAATTAATGTATTTTTCTTACTTGTCCTACATCACCAGATCTGTAATTAAGACCACCTCATCTTCCTCCTTGTCCTCATCATCATCGGATTTAGCCATGAATGCAAATATAGAATCATATTCTGAGGATTCATTTTCAATAGCCATCATAGATGTATCTCCTTGGTCATCTTCACCTTCAGATTCATGGGAGGAATCTCCCTAAGCAGCTAGTGCTTGCTTCACCACGTTATCAGCAACATCTCTTCTTTTGAACCTTCTGTCAGGGATCAGATTCCTCTTAACTGCTTTGTTAATGTTGTTTTTATAATGATTCTATTTGTGGAGTGAACAGTCTTTAATGAAGTATCCGGGCTTTCCACACTTATGACAACAATCATTTCTTTTGAAGTTTCTGCTCGAACTTCCTCTCTTGGGAATCCTACTATTTCTTCTATTCATCTTTTGGAATCTTTGAGTGAGATACACCATGTCAGATTTATCACTACTTGGAGTCGTTATTGGAAGCCTTGAGAACCAGGTTCTTCTCCTTCTTGAGCTCTCTTATTTCACGATCTTTTTTTCTCTTCATCTCATAGGTTTTGAGATTTCCTATAAGCTCGTCAATAGTCAACTTCTGCACATTTTTAGCTTCAGTGATCGCATTAACTTTGCTCTCCCAGGAACCTGGTAGAACATTGAGTATCCTCTAGACCAGCTTGTTGGTTGGAATGATTTCACCAACTGAAAGAAGCTCATTGATTATAGAGGTGTAACGGGTATGCATATCTTGAATAGACTAGTTCATACTCAGTTTTAAGCATATCTAGCTTGGATTGCTTTACCTAGTAGTTCTCTCATATGCAGTTTGGAGAGCTTCCTAGATCTCTTTGGCAGATTCACATGCTGAGATGCGATTATATTCATCTTGTCCAATATCACAAACAAGAATCTTCTTTGCCTTGAAGCTCTTTTCAACAGCCTTTCGATCAGCATCGTTGATTCCTTTCTAGTCTTTAGGATAGTACGTATCCCCTCTCAAACAACTTTCGTAGGAACAAAAGGACCATCACAAATCATGTCCCACAACTCGGAGTCCTCAGCCATGATGAAGTTATGCATTCTTGTTTTCCACTATCCATAATACTTGCCATTGAATCTTGGAAGTCTTGTGGTTGATTGATCTTCCTCGAGGTTTGGTAGAGCAGCCATAATGTAGATCCTTTCTAGGTTTTAAACTTTTAGAAAGAACCTTCTCTAATAACAATTAATAGAAATTAAGATCCACCAAACGGTATAGAGAACTAGATTCTCTATCTGTTCCAACAATAAATAAGCAGAAAGTAAATAACACACGATATTTACATGGAAAACTCCCTGCTCAAGGGATTAAAAACCACAACCTACCCCAATAGAATTTTAACTCCACTAAATCGAGCAAACACCAGATTACAACCTATTGCAATATAGAAATTAAACTCTTAATTTCCTGGCCCCTTAAAATAACTCTGTTGTAAGCCCTTTGCAATAACTCTATTACAAAGCAATAAACCTTGACTAACTTTAGTCAAGAAATCAAACCAAACGATGATTGAAATATGTCCTACAAAGACACTTCTTGAAAATAGTGTAGGATTACAAATGAAGAACAAAATAATGAAGATTCAATAAACCTAAGGACTTAATCGGATCTGGTCCTTGAGGTTGTAGTAGCTTTGTTCTTGAAAGAGCCTTGAAGGCAATGGTGGCTAGAACTTGAGAGAATATGATTTTTTTGATTTGCAAGTACTAGGTTAAACCTTGTATCATGTTCTATATATATGAGAGAGCATGCGAAAAGAGATAGAGATATTTCATCTTTTAATTTGGCCTATAGCAAGCTGCAGTTGTGCTGCTATACTGCTGCCAGTCGGTACGGTGCGACAGCTTTTACAACTATAGAGTTGACTGTACGATGGCCAAGGGAACTGATCACATCTGGTCCATATCTAGTTCCTCGAGAAAGTTTGACCAGCATCAAAACATGAAGTAACATATATGTTGCCAGTCGATACATTGCAACAACTTTTATAACTTTAGAGTTGACTGTACGACGGCCACAGGAATAGATCATATCTGGTCCCTATCTGGTTCCTCGACAACGTTTGGCCAATATTAAAACATGAAGTAACATATCTGTTGCCGGTCGGTATAGTGCAACAACTTTTACAACTGTAGAGTTGATTGTACGACAGCCAAGTGAACTGATCGTATCTGGTCCCTATCTGGTTCCTTGAGAACGTTTGACCAGCATCAAAACATGAAGTAACATATCATCAAGGCCAAAGGAACTGCTCACAACTGGTTCCTATCTGGTTCCTCGAGACTGTTTGGCAAATCATCAAAACACAAAATAGCATAACATATCACAAACTATATAGGGTCGAACCGGTCATAAATTGGCTAGCCCGGCCTGATACACCTTTAATTCGTAGTATGCATCACTTTTGGACTTTTTTCCAATTAATATTTTGTTACGAATCTTGTATAGACTTCTAGTTATACTGATTTCAGGAGCAAAACATGTCAGCATGTTTACTTTGACAAGATCGACTTTGGAAAACAACCGACTTTTATTTAATGGGATTGTCAATCCCCAATTAGGAAAGCATACATGAATTGAATGATCCAGGTTGCATATGATAACTTTCCTAATAAAGGCTCTATTTCCATTGACCAAATAATAACTTTAATAAAAAGAACTAACAATCTTTACAAAGAGACTGCAATCACAAGTAGTACTTTCCAGGTATTCGTAGATTTGAAAAATGTGGTTATACTATTATTGATTAGAATCTTGAGATAGATTTGCTTCCATCTCTGTTCAAAAGTAATTGGAGTTCTTTAATATTATATTACTTGGCTTATTCTAACTTCTAGTGCAGATAGTCAATGTTGTTAAACAAAAGGTCAAAGAAATTGCATGGCTTATGTTGTACTTTGAAGGAGTCTCTTCCTTAAAACCTATACATCTACCGACCCTACACTATTTTGGTTTGACGAGTTATATATAGTATAAATGAACAGTAAGAGGTACAAACCCAATAATTATATGGCAGTAGCCTGTAGGTAGACGTGAAATAAAGCTTTACTATTTTAAGTTCAATAAAACTTTGAATATTACATGTAAAAATGGATCCAGAATTTAAAGTTTATGAATTTCAATAGCAACCTTAATTAAGAGCACCATAAAATATTTATAGATATTTAGCAAGTTTCTTATTATAAAATACAATATGGACAAAAGTTACTTAACCAAACCTCCCATCCGCCCTTTGATTATATGAAAGTTTTTGCTGAGAAAATACGTACATATGATCATTAATCTCGCCCAAACGACATTAACATTGATCTATAATGACATGTAGTATCTCATGAGTTCTGCCCACTATTACTACGGAAAAAGCCGGCCTTCCCTTCGCTACCCAAAAAGTTAGCTACTTCTATTAATGATTCATTAACTTATATACCCAAAAGGGATATGGGCGCCAGGTAAGGGCGGAGCTAGAGTTTCATACGGAGGTTCGGCCGAACCCAATAGCTTTGGTCCAAACTCTATATTTGTCGTTAAAAATTTATTGAATATGTACAAATTATTAATTTAGAACCCAGTAACTTCGAAGGAATATAATTTAAATGCTGGCTTTTGCCCAATCGAGTTTTACCATAACAACTAGGCAGAGTTTAATTCCTTCAAAAATTGACTACTCAACCATGTTAATCGCATTGATTAAGTCGCCTATTCCCGAAATTTGAAAAGTTAAAGGGGAACAAAAATAAGGTTTTAAAGCCTAAGAAGGAACGCATTCGTGCTGAATTTGAACGAGTCTGCTTCGAGTATAGTGATGCCATGCAATTTGTAATTCAGCTCTTACGTAATTTTCGTCAAATTAAGATTTTGTCCTGAGCTATTGTCTACCTGACTTCCTTTTAACCATTATGTTCCTCTCTTTATAAATGGTCTTAGTCTAATAGTCTCTCATAGTTACGTTCTTGAGAAAACCAAGATTCCCAATTTGACCATAACACTATTATTTTGTCAAGTAATCTATCCCGTGGGTTTTAGATTCAGATGATGACATTTTAATCGCAATGCCGTTCTTTAACCTTGAATCTAGACATGAATAGCAGATAAAACTGAGTAAATTGATTAACTCACTACAAGAAAACGGGGTTATTACGGCGGTTATTTTAGCATATAATGGCGGTTTGAAACCGCCATAATACACATTAACGGCGGCTTTTAAAAGCGCCACAATCCCGTCTGCCAAAATTATATTATGGCATTTTTGGGCAAACCGCCGTAATTACATGTGAAAACCGCCGTATTTTAACAGTTTTAATGTGGCTTTTATTTTTGCATATTAAGGCGGGTTTAAACCGCCATAATGTGTTTTTTCTGCTTCAGCCTTTTCACAATCCTATTTTTTCACATTTAGAGTCCTATTTATTGAATGCTATGCTTTGAAACTTCTGTAGCTCTTCATAATCAATTAAACCCAATATAGAATATTAAAAAAGAAAAAATATTCATTATATAAAACACAAGTATACCAAAATTACATCATCCAAATATTAATGCTTCAAAGTGTATTTCAACAGTAATATCCAAAAGATTCATAGTTGATACAACAAAATAATCACAAATTCACACTTAAGTATACCAAAATTACATCATCCAAATATTAATACTTCAAATTGTATTTCCACAGTAATATCCAAAAGATCCATAGTTGATCCTATAAAATAATCACTAATTCACACTTGGACGATCATCATTGTTACTTTCATCTAAAGATCTTCTTAGTTCAACTATTGATGGTGCATCACTTCCTAAATCTGGTGCCTGAAAAAAAAGGAAGAAAAAATACAATTAATAAGCAAATAACTAAAATGTTAACAGGTAAGCTGAAGTAGTAGGACTGGATTTACTATGAGACTCTTGTTTAGTCTGATAAATATACCAATAATAGTTTATTTGTATGAATATTCGAAGCCAAACGACTAATCACTTTAATGAGAGATTTTGTATTTTATTTCTGTTTTTTTGTCAACTATTAACTATTTAAACTCTCTTTACAATTTGGAACATGACCACAAGTAAAAACTTCTGAAATTTTTTAAACCCCACACAATCTTTTCTCTATTAGCAGCCCATCATTTTCTTGGCCGCAAGTCCAGGTTTTATTGTCACAGTTCCATCATTTCCAACCAAAGCACTGTATTTATCCTTCCTAGTAAAATTAGTGCACTCATACGATAACGTTGCGGCATATAACCATAAGAAAAGCAAGTAACTAAAATTTTACTGTAGCAAGAGAACTTATACCTGTGGAGGAGTGAAAAATAAGTGAGCAAACTCCTCGGGGATATTCTCTATGTTCCTTTCATATAAGCTAATTAGTGCATTTAATTTTGATTTCACATCTGTTATCTCTTGCTGCCACGCTGGAGTTGGAGCGGTAGTGCTAGATGAACCCACATAACCACGACGGTATCTCGCAGATGTCTGTTTGAATGCTACAGTTGGAACTACACCCAAGCCTAAACTTCGAACACAGCCGGGGTGCTCGGGACCGAATACTATGCCAAGTGCATCATTTGGTGAAGGTTCATCAAAACTTTCTGCTCTTTCAGTTCGAATTTCTTCAATTCTTTCCTACAAAAATTGAAGAAGCATAAACTGAGCAATATGAAGGTGCTTGGAACTTGGAAATGACAAGAATTATACACTAAACTGCTAGCTAAAACATGAATCAAACCATTAACAGATCCATAACACCACATCCCAAAATGAAATGCAAATTATACCATATGGTCTAGCCAAAATTCCCGTAGAAGCAGCAGATCTCATTTAACACTAATCTGCTAACATAACAACACTAATCACCTCATATATATCATTTCCGTAGAAGCAGAAGATCTCATTTCCATAGAACACAAAAAAACCGCACTAAATGACTTCATATATATCAACATCGAAACTCACAGCAAAAAATATTGTCACCAACAACCTATCATGCATCTCAGACTATCAAAATGCTAGTGGAAATATTTGTGGAAACCCACTAGACAAGCAATACCAATCTAAAATTAAAATATAATTTCACAGCAGAAGGCACCAAAAATGTTACTTACCCCAATCACCCTAGCCTCATCAGTTACATAACTCCCATCTTTCCATTTATGAGTCTCAGTCCACATTTTGCCTCGATCAAAAGCTTTTCCCATCGCCTTCTGAAATTTTTAAAACGAATAATGTTAGTAATTAATTGAGAACATATATCTTATCTAAGTTAAGCGCTTTAAACTACCATTGCATCCCTTCTTTTAGCCAAACTCATAGCACCACAAGTATGAGGAAGTTGATTTTTTCGAATTTGTGCATTCTTGAAATGCTCCTACAAATTAAATAGGTGAAATTCTATTATACAAGACCAAAATAAGCAAAAGCAGAAGCAAGAGAAGTAGTAGAGAAGAAGAAGCAGAAACAGAAGTAGATACAGTAGCAGAAGCAGCAGCAGAAGCAAAAGAAGAAGCAGATAGCAGTAGCAGAAGCAACTATAAAGCTTGTTAACATTTGTTCTAGCAAAAGAAGAAGCAGATAACAATTCTAATATCATACTTATCGCCTTGTCAGTCATTCGACAAAGACACTTTATATGATACATTTTGATTAGAAAGGACAATTTGGAATACTTCGTACACCCTTCGTATAATGGTTGATTGCCATCTTCGACCAATTCATAAAACTTTGTATAATCTTCATTATGCCCCTCAACGTGCCCTTCATCAAATATTTCTTCTCTATTTATATGATTAGAAAACACACCAGGCTCGTTGACATTGTTCCTGGTGAACCCAAACGCATCATTAATCATAATTTCCATTGGATCTTGGGGCTGTAAATTATCTTCTATGATATGGGTGCTCTGAGAAGTTTGTTGCACGGTTGCATTTGATTCTTCACCATGCCAATACCAAAATGTGCAGTTTTTTGGGAAAGGTTTAAGAATCAGGTGCTCTTCAACTACATCTCTTCTTTGACACTTGTTAAAATCACATATTGGACAAGGACACTTAATTACGCGCCCATCAACTTACCCGTGCTCAAAAGCAAAATCCAAAAATTGTCTTAGACCATCTGCATATTCAGGTGTGTTTCGTGGTTTGCTAGTCCAAGATTTATCAATTGGCATGGCTAGAAAGGAAGACATAAGATAACATCACAATATTAAAACTGAAAAGATAGTTCAAAAGCTTATATGTGAAAAACATAACCTCTGAATATATCCACTTAATTTGAAAAGCCATTGCCAACTTAATTAACATGAAAAGTCACATCACTTCTACATTAATTAATTTTGAATGCAACCTCATATTGTAATCTCTTCAAATGCAGAATTGTTGAATGTCAAATACAGCTCTTTAAATGGTAAACAAATTAAGAAATGGTCTATTAATAATTGAAACGAAAGTACTATTTAGGTTTCTTGTACAGTTAAAGTTTAACTTCAGATTATTCCTGCATTTTTGCTTTTAGTTTCAAAATCCATAAAGCCTAAGGAAAGACATAACCTGCAATAATTAGTGAATATATCCACTTAATCTGAACTAAGTTTTTCTCTAAAAAAATTTGCTCATACACTGTGTCAAACAGTTAACTTACTACTTCAGATTCTTACAGTTGGATGGCATATCTTTCTACCTATACAATTGGTAACCGTTTGATAGATAAGTTGAACCTATTATAGCAGAAAGCTCTGCTAATCCGCTAGTGACAAATGAAATAATCAATCTACTTTTTAATAAAAAGAAATCTGCTCAAAAGAAAGGACAAAATTAAACTGATACCTCTCAAATGTTTTACTGTCGACGTCGATCCCAATAGCTTCATCAACAGTTTTTGATCTCTCGGCTACATATCAAGCCCATATATAATATTTAGGTTAATATTAGCAATAATAACAAATTAAAATATCAAAATTAAGTGCATGCAATCAAAATACCAAACAAAGCAGCAAACATTTAAAGAAGTACCAAACTAATTGAATAGAAAAATAACAAAAAATGGACTCAAAAAAATAAAGAACGGAAACCATTAGAAAATTAATGTTTTTCTAGTAATAGATTACTATTTTGGATGTTATATATTTAATTGACTGAATGAATCATAGATTATCGGACTGAGGAAAAAAATTTAGAAAAAATTGGGAAAAATCGCTACATGCATGAACCCTAATAAAGAGAAAAAGAACTTTTGGTACTAAACATGAACCCTAATCGCTACATTACCTGAGATTATTGAAGCTGCTAAATGAATTTCATGTACTTTTTCTAATTTGAATCTCGATTCTTCTAACCGGAGAAACAGATTGGGAGAAATAGAAGAATCTGAAGTTAGAAAATTGGGAGTTCAATTTGTGCTAAACTATAAATGTTTCCAGCGTTATTAGAGGGGAATGCATTACCTCAGCTGCAATTGTTTGGAGATTGTGAGTTTTACATTCCAGCAGCCTTCAATAAGAATGAATCGGGGGAAGGAATTGGGGGAAATAGAAATTGGGGGAAAGATATACGAGACTTATGGAGGGAAAGAAATTGGGGAAATTCTGGAGGGAGTCTCAAAATGTGAGGAGGAAATACTAAAACTTATTAAAGGAATAGTTAAAATATTTTGATTAAAATATTACGGCGTTTCTAACCGCCACAATACGAAATAATGGCCACTATAAAAAAATTTAATTCAGCGGCCGGTAAAACGTCATTTTTAATTATATTTTGGGGCGGTTATTTGGAACCGCTGTAATATAACCGCCACAATAATTCCGATTTTTTGTAGTGACTATCCCTGTAAAATTCCCCGAGAATTGCAGTCAATTTCAGCAATGTGATAAATAAAACAAAAAATCTCAAACATATTACGTCAATAGAAACTAGCTAGTGTGTAATACATTACATGATATCTTCGATGCATAATATCAGTTAGACAACTGTTGAAGCAATTACAGACATTATATATATAGATGGTTAATTGAAAAAGAAAGCTTACAAACTTGCTAATAATTAACCACACAACTAGCTAGAGAAGTTGCAGTGAAATGGTTGCCTTCAAGACTATGAATATAGTTATAGCACCCCTTTTGTTAATGCACTTGTTGGAGACAACTAATGCAGCTGCTTCCAGCAACATTACAACCAATGAGGCTGCTCTTTTAGCCTTCAAGTCTCAAATAACTTTTGACCCCTTTGAAATTTTGTCCAATAACTGGACAAAAGGGACTGAAATTTGCAATTGGATTGGCATTTCTTGCAGTAGAAGGCATCATGAAAGAGTGACAGCATTAGTCCTCAGAAGCTTGTGATTTGGAGGTTCCGTTGCTAAAGAAATTGGGAATCTCTCCTTCCTTAGGATTCTGGATATTGCAAACAACAGTTTCCATGGCAAAATCCCCTATGAAATCGGGCGTCTTAGGCGCATAGAGTACTTGTCCTTGCAAATGAATAATCTCACTGGTGAAATCCCAGCAAGTATTGGGTTGCTTAACAAGATTGATATACTGGATCTTTCTGATAATAATTTACATGGACATGTTCCTTTCAATGTCTCCCCATCCTTATTGATCATGGATTTGGGACAAAATGGTCTTACTGGCAATATCCCAACGGAATTTTGTACTAGCGTTCCAAATTTGCAGGGTTTATCACTCTCAAATAATCAATTAGTAGGCCAAATCCCAAGTGGGCTGAATAAATGCACACAACTTCTTTATCTTTCCTTGTCATATAATCAGAGCTCACAGGTAACGTTCTTGGACTACATTTTCTTTTCTTTCTTCTGTATTTGGTTTTTTTCCCGTTGAATCTTACTGTCTGGTGAGCAAGGTTTTCAGGATGACAATCCTAAGTGAAATCGTTTTCTTGATAAGATCATAGGATATTACAAACAACAACAACAACCCAGTATAATCCCACTTAGTGGGGTCTGGGGAGGGTAGTGTGTACGCAGACCTTACCCCTACCCTAGGGTAGAGAGGCTGTTTCCAAATAGACCCCCGACATCCTTCCCTCCAAGAACTTCCCACCTTTGCTCTTGGGGAGACTTGAACCCACAACCTCTCGGTTGGAAGTGGGGGTTGCTTACCATCAGAGCAACCCCTCTTGTCCAAAAATGCCTTTTATTATATTTATTTCTAGACGTTGGCCGCGCCGTTTATATCTCTTAAAATTGAGCTAAATATAAATAAACCTAGGTCTAATAAAGAAAACATGGATTCTGCGGGATAAATGTGATCCCTCCTTCATTAATCAGATGTCTCGAGTTCGAGAATTTAGAATGGAGATAGAACTCCTTATAGGGAGAGCTTTTCCCCCTTTATTGACCCCCATAGCACGAATCTGAAATAGTGGAGTCAGATATTTCAAATACCGGATAAAAGAAAACCTGGATTAGAATTAAGCTGAGCATAAGATGTGCCTAAGTTAGATTCTTTGAACTCAAATATTGCAAAATCAAATTTAAATTCATTGAATTCATCCTATAGTTCATTTTAACATTTTCACTTATTTATTGAGAAAAAAAATAATAGTATCAAAATTTAAATAAATGTCACTGATAAATAGCTTAATTAGTTCCATTCTTTCTTAATTTAAGAGGATGTGAGTTTGTTTATCCTAAGTCTCAATTGTCTGGCCAGCTCCCAAGTGGTTTAGACAAATGCAAAGAGCTTGTATATTTAGCCTTATCATATAACCTGTTCAGAGGTAAAGTTATTGAGCCATTTTCTTTCTTTGCTCCTTTTGGTTAATGTTGACAATAAAGGTTGCTAGAATCATTAGTCAAAACGTCTTGTAATGTCGTATTCTACAGGAAACCTGCCTAGTCAAATGTGGAACTCGACAAAACTTCAAGATCTATTTCTTGGATGGAATAACTTAACAGGTACTAATCAAGCAGTTGGCTCTATGTCTAAAAATGTTCTTCTTTAACAACTTTGATAGGTTAAACTGAGATTTACTAACTTCGATATATATTACTGGAAAATTTTACGTTAACTCCTCACCTCGCGGCACTAGAGATCTTTGAAATTTCCAAACACTTAGAAATCATTTAATAGAAAATGTTAATAATTCAAGTTTCAGTAGCAAAAAATGTTAGTGCAACACTTTGTTCTTCATTTCCAAACAAGTTAGAACAACTACATCAACCCCATGTTAGTTTGGGTTGATTATATGAATCCTCAATGTTCATGTCGCTCCATTTAGACCTGTCCCAATCCAATATCCAATCATTCATGTTTTCTTATAGTAGAATTTCTCACACGTACACTTTCTACTGGCATTTAGATATTTAATAAGATTAAAAGCCTGCTAGCGAACATTGAACTAAGTAAACATACAAACATAAGTAAGCCTTAATCCCGACAAGCTGGTATCGCCTATATTGATCTTTATCTTCCATTCTGCTCTTGTCTATGCTAAGTCTAAACGGAATCCAATAGATAGTACATAGTTCTTTTGCTTTCTTTTTACCCTATGTCGGGTATTTCATGGTTCACTTTTGGTATATAAGCAACAGAGATAAAAATATAGGAACATGGTTAAAGTATAGATTATAGAATGAATCTAATTTCATATTGATCTTCAATAGAATGTTGAAACAGTTACAAGGGTTGTTCCCTTCAGGATATGGACATAAACGTATAATGCATAAAACTTTTATCTAGCTAGCAGTTAAGTGATAGGAGTACTACTTCACAGTATTGGAATATTTAGTGCATAATCACACAATTTACATAAATTTTACAGGACATATACCAAGTGAAATTGATAACCTATCAGCACTTCAAAGATTAAGTCTCCGACGGAACAATTTGGTGGGATTTCTTCCACCATCTATTGGAAATTTGTCGAATCTAGAGATGATAGACCTAGGTGAGAACAGTTTACGGGGTGACATTCCTCGGGAATTTGAACATCTTGTAAATCTGAAAGAACTGTATCTTAGCTCAAACAGATTATCAGGTGAAGTTCCAAGGTCTATTTTCAACATTTCTGGACTAGAAAAGATTGCATTTGTAGCAAATAATGAGCTTTCAGGAATACTTCCCTCAAACATAGGCCATAGCCTTCCAAATTCTTGAAGGCCTTTATCTTGGGAGAAACCAGTTCAGTGGGCTGATTCCTAGCTCCATCGTAAATTCCACCAAGCTTATCATCTTGATCTTGGCCGCAATCTGTTTACTGGGCATGTACCTATGAATCTTGGAAATCTACAACAGCTTCAATTCATCAGCTTGCAAATAAACCAATTGACAAATGATCCTTCTATGCGCGAGTTAAGTTTTCTTACCTCTCTATCCAATTGCAAGTATCTGAAGACCGTTCAAATAGGAGGCAATCAATTCAATGCAAGTCTTCCAAAATTCCTAGGCTCAGGCAACTGGTCCTTTTCCCTTGAAAATTTCATTGCTGCTAATAATGGTATCACAGGAAATATACCAACTAACTTCAGTAACTTGAGGAACCTGGGGTGGTTAAGCTTGGGATATAATAAGCTTATCGGTACGATTCCACCAGATTTGGGGAACTTGAGGAAATTGCAAATGTTGAAACTGGACAATAATAATATAGATGGAATTATACCGACTAGCCTGTGTAACTTGGAGAACATGTTTATAATTAGCTTGAGCCAAAATCAGCTTTCTGGGGAAGTACCAAGTTGCTTTGGAAATCCTTCTTCTTTAAGAGAACTCTCCTTAGATTCCAATGTGCTAATTTCCAGTATTCCACCAACTTTTTGGAGGAATAAAGATATTTCAGTTGTCAATTTATCCTCCAATTTTCTAAATGGATCTCTTGCACTAGAAATGGGAAACTCAAGGAGTTTGCAGATACTACATTTATCTGGTAATCGGTTCTCTGGTCAAATTCCAAGCACAATTGGACAACTTCAAAATTTGGTTATCCTTTCATTGTCAATGAATATGTTAGATAGGCCTATACCTAAATCGTTTGAAGATTTAGTTTCATTGGAATACTTGGATCTATCCAGAAACAAGCTATCCGGCATGATTCCCATGTCCTTGAGGAATCTTGAACATCTCATGTATTTCAATGTCTCGTACAATGGGCTCATGGGTGAAATTCCAGATGGAGGGCCATTCGTAAACTTTACAGCTGAATCATTTATGGGTAACCCTGCATTATGTGGAGCATCCCGGTTCCATGTGATGCAATGCAGAGTCAGTAGTCCTAAAAGACCAAAAAAGAAGAGGGTTGTAACTTTTGTTCTTGCATCAGTTGCCTCAGGAGTTGCAATGACCAGCATTTTCATCGTTTGGTTACTGAAATATCGAAAAAGGAGTAGGGAACTTCCTCTAGTGGATACATTTGTTCAAGTACATATGAGGATTTCGTACCATGATATTGCTCAAGGGACAAACAACTTTGATGAAGCAAACTTGATTGGGAGGGGGAGCCTTGGATTGGTGTACAAAGGGACACTTGCAGATGGAAAGGTTGTGGCAATCAAGGTATTCAATGCAGAAATGCAACATGCATTCAGAAGTTTTGATGTGGAGTGCCAAGTTCTACGAAGCATTCGACATAGGAACCTTGTTAAGGTGATAAGTAGTTGTGCGAATTTTGATTATAAAGTGTTGGTGCTAGAGTACATGCCCAATGAAAGCCTTGATCGTTGGCTTCACTCTCCCGACAAATTTTTGGATTTAACTCAAAGATTAAAGGTGATGGTTGATGTGGCTTCTGCTATGGAGTATTTACATGGAGGTCATTTGTTTGTAGTCGTTCATTGTGATTTGAAACCAAGTAACATACTTTTGGATGGAGATATGGTGGCGAAAGTGAGTGACTTTGGGATATCCAAACTTCTAACAGCTGAGACGCTAATAGCACATACCAAAACCTTGGGTACTATTGGCTACATGGCACCAGGTAAATGTTACTACCAAGTTAATTTGAGTAAATTTTAAACGACGTTAATTATTTTCATTAATGGGGGGATTACATGAATTTTTTGGCAGAGTATGGTTCAGAAGGCAAAATCTCAACCAAGGGAGATGTTTATAGATTTGGTATTCTGTTAATGGAGACTTTGACAAGAAAGAGCCCTGTGGATGATCTATTTGTCGGAGACTTCACCTTGAAAAAATGGATATGCCAATCATTACCAAACCGAATGGTGGATGTAGTGGACATTAATTTATTTTCACTGGATGACGAAAATTTTATGTCGAAAGAGAGCTTCAAATCAATCATGGAATTAGCTTTTGAATGCACAAATGACTTGCCTCATGAGAGAATTAGTATGGAAGATGTTAATGTTCGACTCAAGAAGATCCTAACTCAATTTCTGCAAAATGTAATGACAAACTAAACGGTAGTGCTGAAGTCTATAATGGAATCATTTCTTCACGGGCAAATTGAAAATATTTGATAGAACTTTAAGAGATTGAAAATCTTTCACTTCAATTGTTTCAAAAATTTGTTTTGTGTTTATTCTTCTTTATGTGTGAAGTTCTTTGTGTACGTATCAGCTTTCTTCTTTTCCTTTTTTCCTTCTTCCTAGCATCAATCTACAACCTATGGATAATATGTGTGTTCATATATAATTATGTTTCTTTTTTTAAACCGAGAAATCCACTGAGTATAATGGGGCACGACTCGAAACTTGGTAGATAATGGGCCCGCTTCTATATCTTTCTCCACACAAATACTACTAGGATTTTTGTGAGGGGTAGGTTTCGAACCATTTCTCTGCACCTAACCTACCATATATGATTATATTTTTTAATGACAACAAGTCGATATTGTTCACAGAAATTCGAATGTTTATTCATCTGTAATCAGTAAGAGATCTTGTTAACTGATACCCCTGGATAAATTCTCAGTGCATTGGGTGGCCTGAAACTACTTACCACACAATACAGAAGAAAGTTGCAATTTCATTAACACTAGCATAATTATGAAATATTAGCTGATAGAAGCAGTAGTAATGCTAAAGGAACATATCAATTAACACACAAAACACTTGCACTACTTTATGTGAGGTGCATAGATGAAGCATTTGCCAAAAATGTGTATTAGATGTCCATCTTTTGCCGCTGCAAGGATTAAAGAAGGAAGGAAACAGTAAGATTACCTAGGAACCAAAACTGTTTTGGACAAATGAATAAATAGAAATTAAGAAAAGAAGCATATTACTTGAGCACTTCACTACAATTTGACAACTTAACATCAAGGATCTAGCCCTGATCAGCAAATATGGATTTCATGATCGGGAGTTACACCATGAACACGCCTCGAACATATGCAATACCCAATATAAGTTTAGAGAACTGGAAACAACAGAGTGATTTTTGCACTACAACTGAGAGAAACATCTGAGAAACCAGAAAGAGATTTTCTGAGACACCAACAATACAGACGAATACCGCTGGAAACGTAAGTCAATCAAATACTGACGAATCACGATGGAAATGTTTAAAGCACAAAAAGAGTGCCCCAAATCTAATTACACTCTTGATCATACAAAATACTAGTATATTAGAATCTTAACTAGAATTATACAGGGGATTGCAGTGATTTGAAAGCCTAAAACCAGAAAAGCGACAGTTTAAGGGTCTGATTTGGCCTTATACTATGCCTTATTTATCCCCCATTTGAGTTTCTTATGAAAAATATCATCACCTTTATACATTAGTTGCACATTTATCCTTACCCGTTAAAAGCACCTCTCTTAGATTTTTAAGGAGCACGGCATCCTCTTATTGGACCAACTGACCGGCCCCAACTCTTAATTAAAACCCGCCCGATCCAACCATTAAACTTAGACCCATCGATAAAATTTAGTCCATTTTCCCTCGAGCTTTTCATCTCCCCCAGAAAGAAAATACCTAGGGTTCATCGCACCCCTATTATAATCAATTCATTCCACATGCTTTCTTCTATAACTGCAGTTAAAGGTAATTGATTTCTTCAATTAATTGTTTGTTTAAGCTGTTATATGTATTTTTTTCTTAAATTTGCCGCGAATTAGTCACCTTTAAGGATTTCGTTCTTTAATCTTGTTATGGTTTTGATTATGTGCTTAAATCTTTAAAGTTGACCGTTAGTTGTGTTGTTTATGAGTGGATTTTGTTTGCATGGGTTGTCTAGGTGGGTTTTCTGTTAGGGTTTATTCGAGACAAAATTTGTTTTTGGATTTTTGTGTAGTTTGTGGTCCATGTGGTTTTGGCCTTTATTTTTATTTAACGAAAAAATTGGTGGCAAAACTGAGATTGTGGGGTCTTAAGTTTGGGGTTTAAGGTATTTTTTGTCGGTGTATGGTTGTTGACCCTAACTAAATATTTTAAAGTTAGTGGGACTTCACTTTCTTATTGTATGTGGTCATACTGTTGCATATTAGTTTTGTTTTCTGGTTCCCCATGTTTGTCTTTCCTTGTGGTCGATTAATTTATTGTTTGATAACATTTTCTTTATTGTATAACAATCATTTTTAGAGCTTTCAGTTTAACCTTTTCTTTATAGATTTTCTTTATTGTTTAACAGTTTAGCAGTCTTCATTTTTTAACAGTTTAACAGTCTTTCAGTTTAACCTTTTCTTTATAGATTTTCATTTTAACAGTCTTCATCTTTTTAGAGTTTTCAGTTTAACAGTCTTCATTTTTTATAGCTTTTCTTCATTGTTTAACCTGTATTTCAGTTTTGTTGCCATATTCATTGCACATTCTTGTTCAATCATAACAATCATTTATTTTCTTAACTTTTCAGGATATTAAAAATGACTTTGGTGGACATAATGTTCCATCATGGTGGGGATTGGATTAGAAAACCCTATGTGTTATATTCAAAGAAGCTTGTTCACTCTTGGGAAGGTTATGACTCTGACCTTATTTCCTTTATTGATCTAGTAAATGAGTACACTGAGGAATTGATATATGTTGGTGTTCAACAACTAATTGTAAATGGACCTACTGGTAACTATTATGAAGTAGTGGATGATTTTGGGATAAGACATTTATTGTCTTTAATATCTGATGAGTTTAAGTGTCTTAACTTCTATGCAGTAGATGAATGTGAATTATCTGTGAATGTTCCTAATGTTGTCCATTATTCTGATTCACATCCATCACTAACTGAAGTTGGTATAGATTGTAATAAGGTTAATGTGAGAGTGAGAGTGACAATGACAGTGAGGGTGATGAGGTAGGGTATGATTATGAGGAATCACAAACAATTGCATGTCAAAAAAATAGGGAAATTGATGTTGGACCGCACAATTACAAGGAATTGTATAAGGGTATGAGCTTCAAGGACATACCTGAAGCAAAAAAATGTATTAACTTCTATGCCCTGGCAAACAAAAATGATTTAAAACAAGAAAAAAGTGATAAAGAAAGATTAAGGTGCAAATGTATTCCTGGTTGCCCTTTTGTTGTTCTCATTTCCGAGGATGGAAACCTTTCAGGGGTTAGGATAAAGACATTAAAATCAGAGCATACTTGGGATGAAGCATTTGATAATAGTAGGGTTGATTATCATACACTTGCACATTACTTCAAGAAAAAGCTGCAAGATAATCCTATGTATAAGATTAAAGAGATGAGAGCAGATATCAAAAATGTGTTTAATACAAATGTCAGTTATAGTAAGTGTAAGAGGGCTAAAAGAGAGATTTTAGAGAAACTAGAAGGCAGTTTTACAGATAGCTACAATAAAATTGAGGCATATGTCAATGAACTTAGAGAAAGTAATCCAGGGAGTGATGTGATTATTAACTTGTCAAAGGATGCACTTGCTCAAGGTGTTAAAAGATTCTTGAGAATATATATTTGCTCCCATGCTCTTAAGATGGGTTTTAAGGAAGGTTTAAAGCCTTCAAGCCATCCACTCTTTCCTTTAATCTGTCCCTTTCAAGAATAATCGCATCCAACGTCGACTTCATATTGTTGAGTTTAACATTAGTGGCATCCAATTTGTAATTCATATTATTAATTGTAATAAGCACTCGATCTGGCAACACATCATCTTGCCATTCCCAATAACCGCACGAGCTTATCTACCAACACAAGGCATACAACTAGTAATTATGAACCACTAATACAAGAGAAAAAATTAAATATCGAAAAAATCAAATAGAACCAAAATAAAATAAATAATACATACATCAGGTTTAGGGCACTTAAAGAATCTTCTTCCGGGATTATATGGAGTTGTTGAACTGAAGTGGTTGGAAATTTTCCTACAATGACACCTCCTCTTTGATGAATAACTACTTTCTGACATGAGAAAACTTACTATGGTGGAAAACCTTCACAACCCCTTCTATGAAGTTAAGAAGAAAGCAAATGGGAGAGAAAGACTTTACAATGGAGCTGAAAATAGCAATGGAAATGAACCCTAGGTATTTTCTTTCTGAAGGAAATTGACTAAACTTTACCGATGGGTCTAAGTTTAATGGTTGGGTCGGGCGGGTTTTAATTAAGAGTTGGGGCGGGTCAGTTGGTCCAATAAGAGGATACCACGTGCTCCTTAAAAATTTGGGAAGTTGCTTTTAACGGGTAAGGGATAAATGTGCAACAAATGTATAACGATGGAGATATTTTTGATAAAAAACTCAAACGGGGGATAAATAAGGCTTATTTATGATAGTATAAGGGCAGATCAGATCCTTAACCGAACATAATAACGCTAGGATCAAGATTTTACTAGTTTCTTCTTGGAAAAATACTTTACCATTCCCTTAAACTTGACACGAATTATTAGTTACAACCTTAAACTATTCGTGGCCTTAATTACCCCCTTCAACTTGGCCTTTTGAGAGCCAGTACCCCTGGACACTGATATGTCAAAAAGTGTGGGTGCACTCGCCTATCACGAGGATTTTTCTATATATGTGGCATTTTTTTTGAAAAATAAAATATATTTTTACCTTTTTAAGTATGTTACTTTTTTAGATAATTTTTTCGAATACAATTTATAATAAAACTTGGACAGAACTACATTATTTAGGCTAAATTTTTTTATTTGACTAAAAATAATAAAGTTTTAGTTAATCTTTTTTTGAATTTGTCATGATAATAAAGATTTATACAATTGAAATAAATAGTCAGCGCATCTACAAGGTTATAAAAATACATAGTTGGAAATTAATTGTCACGACCCTAAACCTGGACCCGATCGTGATGACGCCTCTCGTGAAGACAAGGCCATCCGACACTTCCCATTTCAATTTTTAAGCAGTTAAACAATAAGATTCAAGTCTAAAACATGATAAATAATCTAAAGGTGAACATTGACAATACAGAACAATAAGCGGAATACAACCCAACACAGCCCGATACCGGGGTATCACTAGTCATGAGCATCTAAAATCTGGAATAATCAAGAAAAGTCTATATAGTTCAATAAAAACTAAAATAAGGATAAATAATATAGGGAAGAAGCTTTGGGCTGCGAACGCCGGCAGCTACCTAGAAAATCTTTGGATCCTCCTGAGCTGGAAGGATCAACACACTGGAGCGGGACTAGATGCGCCTAAATATGCACACGGGGTGCATGGAGTAAAGTGAGTACTCCAACTCAGTGAGTAATAATCATAAATAAAGACTGAAAGCAGGAAATCATGTGAGGCACATTACAGGCTATAATGAAGCAGTAAAACCAGTAAGAAAACAGTAAATCAGTAAAGATATGTGAAAGTTATTTTAGTTCAACTTTTAAACTTCATGAACCTTTTCAACAATTAAGAAGGTAAATGACAGGTAATTAATAAAGATAAACATATAAAGGTTCGCCCATCGGGCACAGTATCAACAAATCTGCCACTCGGACCATATCTCAAAAACAATACCAGCCCATCGGGCTATATCTCACATCATAATGGGTACCCGCACTCACTGGGGGTGTGCATACTCCTGGAGGGGCCCCTTATGGCCCAAGCGCAATATCAAGCCATCTCGTG
This sequence comes from Nicotiana sylvestris, assembly GCF_000393655.2. Taxonomy (NCBI): domain Eukaryota; kingdom Viridiplantae; phylum Streptophyta; class Magnoliopsida; order Solanales; family Solanaceae; genus Nicotiana; species Nicotiana sylvestris. The sequence goes on from NC_091064.1 coordinate 112,179,917, forward strand.
ACATCATCACTAGGCTCTTGGCCTCATATCAACAAGCCACCTCGTGGCATACATATTTCAGGCCCTCGGCCTCATAATTATAATCAGTGTTTCCTCACGATGTAGGCCCTCGACTTTACTCAGTCAAAATCCTCACAAGCCACTCGGGCTATAGTAAAGCATGATTCTCAGCTCAAATATCATTTAAAAGATTATTTAAGTGTTAAAACAGGGTAAACATGGCTGAGTTATGAAAATAGTGGAATATAACATGACTGAGTTCAAGTATAAAGTCAAACAGTGAGGAAATATCAATAAAAATCCCCTAAGGGTTCAAATAATTGGCACGAGGCCTAAATATGACATCCAGCCCAAAAAACATGATGATAGCAAATAGATTTCAGTCAAATATGCGGTAAAATAGTAATTGGGGATGGACTAAGTCACAATCCCCAACAGTGCACGACCCCACGCTCATCATCAAGCGTGTGCATCACCTCAATATAGCACAATGATGTGCAATCCGGGAAGAACATCATTTACAATTATTACTTACCTCAATCCGGTCAAATCTTTAGCCCGCGATGCCTTTGCCCCTCGAATCGACCTCCACTCGCTTCGAATCTATCCAAAATCAGAATCACCATGTCAAAATATGCTAATAGAACGAAGCCCAAGCGAAAATAATCATATTACAACCTAAATCCCGAAATTACCAAAACCCGACCCCGGGCCCACTCCTGGGAATTCGATAAAATTCACATAAATGGATTCCTTATCTCCCCACGAGTTCATACATATCAAAAGTACCAAAATCCGACCGTAATAGGTCCCTCAAATCATCAAGTCTAGGTCTCTAATACTAAGACCTAGTTTCCCCAAATTTTAACCCTTAAATTCCATTAATTATAGCTCTAATCCGTGAAATAATGCCATAGGGACGAGTTTTAGGTCCAAAATCCTTACCTCAATGAAGGTCCCTCGAAATCCCTCTTCAAGATCGTCCAAAAAGCTCCAAAGCCGACTTGAAAATGGTGTAATAGCTCAAATATCGTGAAGGAAACAGTTTATACCTTCTAACCCAAGGAATTTCGCATCTCCGGCCATATTCTCGCTTCTGCGGTCAATATCACTGCATATGTGGTCCTCACTTAAGTCACCAATGTCACGACCCAAACTGGAGGGCCATGACTAGCACCCGACCATACTTGCCGAGCACCAATGTACATTTTATCTAAGCTTTTTTTATTATCTTTTAGGGTTGACGAGATCAATATAAATGGTAGACATGGATCATGGACAACCAACAATAAAATATGATGGAATGAACATACATAACATGGGATGACCAGACAATCAAGAAACTACATATAAGGTACGAGCTACCACGCTACCATGAAAGACTATACAACAAAAACTAGCCAACAAGGCATATCAAACTATACATGAGTCGAAACCTGTCTATGAGCCTCTAAATGAACATAAGTGCTGCAACATAGCCGGAACAGGGCCCTGACATACCCATAATGTCTATAACAAAATGCATACCAAGACCACGGCAAGTCCGGAGAAGGGATCTCGCCAATCACTGCTGAACTGGACAACCTACTGTGGTGGGGGAGCTGCACCTGCCTGTCTATTAGGGCCTGCAGCACGACATGCAGCGTCCACAAACAAAAGGATGTCAGTACGAATAAAGTACTGAGTATGTAAGGTAGGGAACCATAAATACGAACAGTAATGTAAGCAGGGATAGAGAATATACAACCTGGAACATCTGAGTACCTCTGAGGGCTACTGACATGCAATGCATGACATAAACTTTTAAAACATACGCCTTTGCGGGCATCATCATCATCATATCGTACCCGGCCGTAATAGGCTCGGTAAAAAATGTACCTGGCCATCATAAGGCTCGGTAGAATTGTACCCGGCCACGTGGAGCTTGGTAAAACCCAACTGATCAGTGGGTGCATAATAGGTGTCGTACCCGACCGACTATAGCGCGGCTCGGTAGAGTAAAATAGATACATATATATATATAATGCATGCTCGACTCATGGAATCACATTCTAAACCTTTTGGAGTGAATGTATGGTCGGTATCCTCTGTACACATTATTAGAATTAACTCTTCACTATGAACATTATAAGAATCAGGAAGTACCAACAACATTGATAACATAAGAATAAGAGAAGCAACAATAACATCAATCGTTCCATAAGAGGGAAAGCAATGTAAGTACTGCTAGCTTCTAAGAGTAGAGTATCTTTGGAAACTCGTTCATTACATTATGTACAATCGGAGTCGTGCAAAAGAAGGAAAGGGATAGCCTCACATACCTTGTATATACTTCCCCAATCACAAGCTATGCAATTGTCACAACTCCTTAGTCTACAATAAGAGAAACGATACTATCGTTATCATTTAAGCGTCATAACTATTATGTATCGACCACAACCTATTTTACGTTGAAACGGACAGCACCTCCCCTATATATATGACTTCACACCATTCAAAACAATCACCAAACAGCCCAAACAACATCAATAATAAACATATTGAGCCTCCCAAAACAGTCCACGCACAACCTAATTACATCATACATACGACGACCACCGTAGTTGTATCAAACGACCCGGAAATGTTACGAATAACTATCAACCCACAAACCTACATATATATGGTATTTATTCACACCATTCCACCTTCAAAACTCCACAAAACATTAGTAAAACATGCAGCCCAACAGAAACACAAAACAGTCCACAAAACAATCCGCTACAAGTGAATAACTCGAACTCACGGCTTCCGATCACCATCTTGTGAGTTCTTACATGTATAGAACGAATTACCATGAATTCATAGCAACGAAAAATGTATTAAAGATGGTAGTAATAGGATTAACTTCTTATCATCTCAAAGGTAATTCCTTCTTGGATTTATGTTAACTAATATATGGCATGAACTAACGCATGTGGATATGGGTTGTAACACCCTTCCCCCCTTAGGAATATTCGTCCTCGAATGTAAGGGTTCATGGTGAGTTTAAATCGTCGTGGATTCCGGCCAAGTTTCTCCCATAAATAGAGGACAAACTTGCAAGCAATTAACTCAACGTATGGCCTTACAAGAGTATACAAAGCATTATGGACATGTACATTATCTGCATATCGCCATTTTGCATTAAGAAAGAGTATTCTCAAGTTATTGCTTACCTCATAGAGCCATTTCACATTCCAATGTATCATGTGTTCCACCAGCATCCTTGTTATTCTGGAATAGGTACGGGTATTTAGACTTCATCTCCTCTTCTGCTTCCCATGTCATTTTTCCAAATTCTTGTTCCTCCACAATACTTTGACGGAAGCTACATCTTTTGTTCTCAGCTTGCGGACTTGTCGATCTAATATAGCCACTGGAACTTCTTCATATGACAGGTCCTCTGTAACTTGTACATCTTTGATAGGGATGACTCGAGAAGGGTCTCCAATACATTTCCTCAACATAGATACATGGAATACCGGGTGGACAAATTCCAATTCGGATGGAAATTCTAACTCATAAACAACCTGTCCAATTCGTCGAAGAATTTTATACGGCCCGATATACCTTGGACTCAGCTTACCTTTCTTCCCAAAACGCATAATACCCTTCATTGGTGCGATCCTCAGGAAAACCCAATCACCAACCTCAAACTCCAGATCATGACGTCGGACATCAGAATAAGATTTTTGCCTGCTTTGTGCCGTCCTCAATCGCTCCTGTATCACTTTCACCTTCTCAATAGCTTGGTGAATCAAATCTGGCCGATATAATTTAGCTTCACCGACTTCGAACCATCCAACTGGTGATCTATATCTCCTCCCATATAGTGCCTCATATGGGGCCATTTTAATACTGGAATGGTAGCTATTATTGTAGGTGAATTCTATGAGTGGAAGATGGTCATCCCAATTTCCCTTAAAATCTAGAACACATGCTCGTAGCATATCTTCCAGTGTTTGAATGGTACGTTCAGCCTGCCCGTCAGTCTGCGGATGAAATGCAGTGCTGAGATTTACTTGTGTGCCTAAACCCTTCTGAAAAGACCTCCAAAAGTTAGCTGTAAATTGAGCTCCTCGGTCTGATATAATAGATACCGGCACACCATGAAGCCTAACAATCTCCTTAATATACAACTTCGCATAATCTTCAGCCGTGTAAGTTGTCTTAACTGGCAGAAAATAGGCACATTTTGTAAGTCGATCAATTATCACCCAGATGGAGTCAAACTTATGATAAGAGCGAGGTAATCCAATAATGAAGTCCATATTAATCACCTCCCATTTCCAGGTCGGAATCTCTATATTCTGAAGCAATCCACCGGGTTTCTGATGTTCTATCTTTACTTGTTGACAATTGGGACACTGGGCTACAAATTCTGCAATAGACTTCTTCATGTTATCCCACCAATACTGCTCCTTGACATCATGATACATCTTTGTCGAGCCGGGATGGATGGAATATCGGGATTGATGAATCTCATTCATAATCTTCTCTCGCAACCCTGCCACATTAGGCACACATAATCGGCCCTGGTATCTCAGTGCCCCATCTCTTCCGATCTCAAAAGCCATACTTTTACACTGCTGAATGCTCTCTCTTAATCGTACTAAGATAGGATCTTCATATTGCCGTGCTTTTACCTCGGCTACCAAAGATGATTATGATGTATTCTGTACCATAACACCTTTGTCATCAGAGTCTAACAATCTGATTCTCATATTGGCTAGCTGATGAAGCTCTTTAGTCAACCCCCATCTACCTGCCTCTATATGTACTAAGCTTTCCATTGATTTACGGCTGAGAGCTTCTGCCACAACATTGGCTTTACCGGAATGATACTATATCTCGACGTCGTAGTCTTTCAGTAATTCAAGCCACCTACGCTGCCTCAAATTCAACTCTTTCTACTTGAAGATGTATTGTAAACTCTTGTGATCTGTGTAGATGTCAACATGGATGCCGTATAAGTAGTGTCGCCATATCTTCAAAGCATATATTACTGCAGCCAATTCCAAATCATGGGTTGGATAATTCTTTTCATGCTTCTTCAATTGTCTTGATGCATAAGCAATCACCTTCCCACGCTGCATCAATACGCACCCCAAACCTATACCTGAGGCATCACAATATACCACATAACCTTCTGTTCCTTCAGGGAGAGTGAGCACTGGTGCGGATGTCAATCGATTCTTCAGCTCCTGAAAACTACGTTCACAAGTGTCAGACCACTGGAACTTGGTAGATTTCTATGTTAACTTAGTCAATGGTGATGATATAGAAGAAAACCCTTCTACAAACTGCCTATAATATCCTGCTAGCCCTAGGAAGCTGCGGACTTCTGATGGTGTTGTAAGTCTCGGCCAATTCTTTACTACATATTCTGAGTGTAGACACTAATACCCTCGTCAGATATCACATGGCTAAGGAACGCTACTGAGTTCAGCCAAAATTCACATTTGGAGAGCTTAACATATAACTTACGATCCTGAAGCGTCTGTAATACTATCCGCAAGTGGCCCGCATGTTCCACCTCTGAACGAGAATACACTAGAATGTCATCAATGAATACAATCACGAACACATCAAGATAGGGCCTAAATACAGTATTCATGAGATCCATAAAAGCTGTGGGGCATTTGTTAGCCCGAACGACTTCACCAAGAATTCAAAGTGCCCGTATCTTGTCCAGAAGGCCGTCTTTGGAATATCCTTCTCCTTAACCCTCACCTGATGATACCCTGAACGTAAATCAATCTTGGAGAAATACTTGGCACCCTGGAGTTGGTCAAACAGGTCATCAATTCTTGGAAGTGGATACTTGTTCTTTATAGTAAACTTATTCAACTGTCGATAGTCGATACACATCCGTAACGACCCGTCTTTCTTCCACACGAATAGGACTGGTGCACCCCAAGGTGAAGTGCAAGGCCTAATGAAGCCCTTATCCAGCAAGTCCTTCAACTGCAGCTTCAACTCTCGCAACTCTGTCGGGGCCATTTTGTATGGAGGGATAGAGATCGGTTGAGTGTCAGGCAACATATCAATGCTAACTCAATCTCCCTTTTAGGAGGAAGGCCTGGGAGTTCATCTGGGAAAACATCTGGAAATTCGTTGACTACGGGGATCGATTGTAAAGTAGGCGGTTTCGCCTCCGCATCCCTAACGCGAACGAAATGATAAATGTAACCTTTTGAGATCATTTTCTTTGCTTTAAAATAGGAAATAAACCTACCTTTCGTTGTAGCAATGTTCCCTTTCCATTCATGATGGGTTCACCAGGAAATTGAAACCTAACCATCTTCGTACGACAGTCAACATTTGCATAGCATGAGGCCAACCAGTCCATTCCCATTATCACATCAAAATCAACCATTTCTAACTCAAATAAATTGGCCGAGGTTTGACGACATCACAGTGCAACCTATATATACCCTTCTAGAAATCACAGAATCTCCTATCAGAGTAGATACCACAAGGGGTTTACTTATCAATTCAGGTTCAATGCCAAACTTATTAGCCACAAAGGGTGTAATATATGATAATGTAGATCCCGGATCAATCAGCGCATATACATCATAAGAAAACATAGATAATATACCTGTAACAACATCTGGAGACGACTCGAGATCCTGTCGACCTACTAGAGCATAGGTTTGATTTTGACCACCACTCGAACTCGGCACTGCACCTCTATCTCTACCACGACCTGTCGACTGCTTAAAACCCCATGTTGGAGGTTGAACTGATGAGGAAGAATCAGACACAGATCCAGTCGGCTGAGCCATACCATCGCCTCCCTTATTAGGATAATCCCGCATCATATGGCCAGGCTGTCCGCAAGAATAACATGCATCAAAACCTCGACGGCACAGTCCAAAGTGGGACTTGCCACACTGATCACAATGTGGTGTTGTGGGTCTCGTCTGACTAGTATCCCTTTGATGTTGCGAGCCTGATGGCTGCGAGCTCTGACCTGGACCAGAATAGGTAAATCGATCATATCGAGGCCTCTGAAACTGTGGAGAAGCACTAGCTATAGGTGGCGCCGAACTCCTCGAAGACTGGGGCCTGACGCTGCCTCTGAAGTCATTAGAATACCTTGCAAATCTCGCCCTCTTATGCTGGCCCCTATCCTGCTCCCCATCTGCCCTCTACTGGCACTTACGATCCTCTAGGGTCTGGGCATAAGCCTGAATACGGGAAATATCCATGCCCTCCACCAAGGAAGCTGTCGTGCACTCATTTATCAGATGTGGTCCCAATCCGTTCACGAACAAATGCACCCTATCACTCATCTCAGCCACCATATGGGGAGCATACCTTGCTAAAAAATCAAACTGCATACTGTACTCTCGCACACTCATATTACCTTGTCTAAGGTTCAAGAACTTATCAGATCTAGCTTGTTGTATCTCAACTGGCAAGTAGTGATGAAGAAAGGCCTCAAAAAAATTCCTTCCACACAACTGGAGGAGAGTTCGGACCCTTGGATCTCTCCCAACTATCATACCAGGGAACCGCTAAATCCCGTAGCCGATAAGAAGCCAACTCTACTGCCTCTGTATCACTAACATGCATAACCCGCAGTGTACGATGAACCTGGTCAATAAACATCTGTGAGTCCTCCTTGGGGTCTAATCCGGTAAACACTGGAGGGTTTAAATTAATAAAATCGCGAACTCTCGTACTAACTGGTTTATCAGCAGCACCTGTATTCTGCCTCTGAGCCTGAGCAGCTACCAAGCTAGTCAATAACTGCAAAGCACTCCGCATATCCTGGTCTGTAGTGCCAGACGGAGGAACTGGAGGTGTTGGGTTCCTCCTAATATCCTCTGGAGGAGACGGAGTAGCTGAGGTATGAGACGACATCTCACTCTGAGCCTCACTTTGGCCTGCTTTGGCTTGGGGCACCTGACTGGTACCCTCTCCCGCAGCTGTATCAAGACGTCTACTAATTGTTTGCTTCCTAGTCGAAGGCATCACTGAAAGAAAACAAGGTGAATATTAGAGACGAACACTTACGACTCAACTCTACGCACGATCTAGATTCAGGAAGAAGGTAACAACCCTAGATGTCATGTAGCCTCCTGATTATAAATGTGGCGCGCTACACATCCATAATCAAGACTCTACTAGACACGGCTCATAGACAACCCCTAGGACAGACTTGCTCTGATACCAAGTTTGTCACGACCCAAACTGAAGGGCCATGACTAGCACCCGACCACACTTGCCGAGCACCAACGTACATTTCATCTAACCTTCATTATTATCTTTTAAGGCTGACGAGATCAATATAAATGGTAGACCTAGATCATGGACAACCAGCAATAAAATATGACGGCATGAACATACATAGCAGGGGATGACCAGACAATCAAGAAACTACGTATAAGGTATGAGCTACCACGCTACTATGAAAGACTATACAACAAAAACTAGCCGACAAGGCATACCAAACTATACATGAGCCGACACCTGTCTATGAGCCTCTAAAAGAACATAAGTGTTGCAACATAGCCGGAACAGGGCCCCGACATACCCATAATGTCTATAACAAAAATTGCATACCAAGACCAAGGCAAGTATGGAGAAGGGATCTCGCCAATCACTGCTGAACTGGACAACCTACTGTGGTGGGGGAGCTGCACCTGCCTGTTTATCAAGGCCTGTAGCACGACATGCAGCGTCCTCAAACAAAAGGACGTCAGTACGAATAAAGTACCGAGTATGTAAGGCAGGGAACCATAAATACGAACAGTAATGTAAGCAGGGTTAGAGAATATATAACCTGGAACATCTGAGTACCTCTGAGGGCTACTAACATGCAATGCATGACATAAACTTTTAAAACATACGCCTTTGCGGGCATCATCATCATCATCATATCGTACCCAGCCGTAATAGGCTCGGTAAAAAACGTACCCGGCCATCATAAGGCTCGGTAGAATCATACCCGGCCATGTAGAGACCTTTCGAAGTGACGTAAGGTTGGTATCCTCTGTACACGTTATTAGGATTAACTCTTCACTATGAACCTTATAAGAATCAGGAAGTACCAACAACATTGATAACATAAGAATAAGAGAAGCAACATTAACATCAATCGTTCCATAAGAGGGAAAGCAATGTAAGTACTGCTAGCTTCTAAGAGTAGAGTATCTTTGGAAGCTCGTTCATTACATTATGTACAATCGGAGTCGTGCAAAAGAAGAAAAGGGATAGCCTCACATACCTTGTATATACTGCCCCAATCTCAAGCTATGCAATTGTCAAAACTCCTTAGTCTACAATAAGAGAAACGATACTATCGTTATCATTTAAGCGTCATAACTATTATGTATCGACCACAACCTATTTTACGATGAAACGGACAGCACCTCCCCTATATATATGACTTCACACCATTCAAAACAATCACCAAACAGCCCAAACAACATCAATAATAAACATATTGAGCCTCCCAAAATAGTCCACGCACAGCCTAATCACTCCATACATACGACGACCACCGTAGTCGTGTCAAACGACCCGGAAATGTTACGAATAACTATCATCCCACAACCCTACATATATATGGTGTTTATCCACACCCTTCCACCTCCAAAAATCCACAAAACATTAGTAAAACACGCAGCCCAACAACAACAAAAAACAGTCCACAAAACAATCTGCTACAAGTGAATAACTCGAACTCACAGCTTTCGATCACCGTCACGTGAGTTCTTACATGTATAGAACGAATTACCATGAATTCACAGAAGAGAAAAATGTATGAAAGATGGAAGTAACTTACCTTACTTGTTGGATAACTCAGCCCTTCCCTTGGTTCTTCAAACTCTAGGTTTTACCTTCAAATAGAACTTGAAAGAAAGGGAAAATCGATTAGGGTTTGTGTGGCATTTTTGGGAGGAGTTGCAGGGGTTAACTTTGGTTTTGAGGGTCTGAAATATGAATGAAATAACTGAGTTCATAACCCCTTAAAAGTCCTCTCTTGGCCGACTTAGGTCTTTTAATTTTGTCCTATCATTTTGGCAAGTAGGTGATGCACCTACTTGTCATCTACCAATCTGCGCAGGCTTGCGAAAATATGAATATCTCTATACTCCAAGATCGTATTGACAAACGGTTTAATGCATTGGAAAGTAGACTCATAGATATTTAATTTGGTGGGTAGATTACCCTGTAATTCCTTGTAATTAGGAGAAAAGCTTAGAAACATTTGACCTAATGTTTAAGTAAAATTATGAATCTAAGTTGCGACAACGTTTGTCGACTTTTGTTTCATAACTCGTTTGACTTCAAGACTTATGATACAGATATTATATGATTCAAATACCTTAATACATGACCTCTTGAGTGTATTAAGAACCTCTAGGTTTACCTGAAAATACAAGTTACAACATCCTTGATTCGTTTAACTTCTAATACTTGTTAATCACCCTTATACACCCTTATATCACTTAAGACCAATAGTATTAACTTCTTATCATCTCAAAGGTAATTCCTTCTTGGATTTATGTTAACTAATATATGGAATGAACTAACGCGTGTGGATATGGGTTGTAACTACTAAAATCGCATCTGCGATTCATTGGCCGCACTTGCGCCATCGCAGGTACGACGCCTGAACCGCTTCTGCGGCTCTAGACTTTCCAGCCTAAATCCGCTTCTGCGACCAATCTTCCACATCTTCAGCATCACACCTGCAGTCCCCAATCCGCAAGTTCGGAAATACCAGAAGCAGCAAAATCTGCAGCTCACCAAAATTCCAAACTTCTCCGGCAACCATCCGAAATCACCCCGAGGCCCCCGGGACCTCAATCAAAAGCACCAACGTATCCCAAAACCTTATTCAAACTTATACCAATCTTCAAAACACCTCAAACAACATCGGATCAACCAAAACACATCAGATTCAAGCCTAAGTTTCCAAAATCCTCTAAATTACGCGTTTGAGCAAAAATCAATCAAACCACGTCTGAATGACCTGAAACTTTGCACACATATCCCAAATAACTAAACAGAACTACTGCAACTCTCGGAATTCCATTCCGACCCATATATCAAAATCTCACCTACCAACCGGAAATCGCCAAAATACCAACTTCGCCAATTCAAGCCTAAATCTACTCCGAATCTTTAAAACTCATTCTGATCACGCTCCTAAGTCCCAAATCACCTCCCGAAGCTATCCGAGCCATGGAAACTCACATCCAAGCCCTCTAACACATAAGTCAACATCCGGTTGACTTTTCCAACTTAAGCTTCCTCGAAAGAAACTAAGTGTCTCAAACCTTGCCAAATCCTCTCCGAACCCGAGCCAACCAACCCGATCAAATATAGGAACGATAGAAAAAGCAATAAGAAGCATAAATGGGGGAAACAGAGCGGTAACTCATGAGACGACTAGCCGGGTCGTCACATTAATTATTTTGGCATAATTTTTTATATAGCTCTAAATTATGGTGCTCTAAAAATATACTTTTTATAGATTTTACCTGAAAAAGTTAAAATACACAATTGAAATAAATAGTCATTGCATCAATAGAAGAAATAAAAAGAGTGTATCCATAGAGTAAGTTATTTCTTGCAATTGTACACTCTTTTTATTTCATCTTTTGATGCAATGACTATTTATTTCAACTGTGTATTTTTACTTTTTCAGGAAAAATCTGTAAAAAATATATTTTTAGAGCACTATAATTTAGAGCTATATAAAAAATTATATCCAAAATAATTAATTTCAAATTATGTATTTTTATAACATTTTAGATATCTTGACTATTTATTTCAATTGTATAAATTTTTATTTTCAGGTCAAATTCAAAAAAAGATTAACTAAAACTTTATTATTTTTAGCCAAATAAAAAAATTTAGCATAAATAATGTAGTTCTATCCAAATTTTATTGTAAATTGTATATCGAAAAATACTATCTAAAAAAGTAACATACTAAAGGTAAATATATATTTTATTTTTTAAGAAAATGCTACATATGTAGAAAAATCCACGTGGCAGGGGAGTACACCCATACTTTTTGCCACTTCAGCATCCAAGGGGGTACTAACTCTTAAAAGGTCAAGTTGAGGGGGGTAATTAAGACCATAAATAGTTTAAGGTTGTAACTAATAATCTCTGTCAAGTTTATGGGGGGTGGTAAGATATTTTGCCTTTCTTCTTCCATAATTTTTTTTCTTTATCTGATTCAATTGGATCAGATGTCTCTGTATCTTCCACTCTCGCTCTCTCACTCTCTCTCTCACACATACACAGACACTCAGGTTATCACGTTCGTTGACTATACAAGTCGTAAATGGGAAAAGCTCCAAACAATTTTGAATCTCCGTACTTCGTTTGATAATATATATATAGGGAAAATACATTAATTATCCTGAACTATTTTTTAAATAGAATTAGTATAACATGCTGATGTGGCAGAAGAGAGTGTATGCCACCCTCATTGGAGAGTGGTGGAGAGTGAGAAAGAGAGAGAATGCTGAATTTTATTTTTATAAAATATATACTATTTTTTTCTCTTGTTTTTATTTTTCTTTCCTCCAATTTTGTTACTTATAGATTGGCTGGAAACTAGCACCGGTATTCTGCATATTTTCTAGCGAGATTGAGTTGAAGATTTTATTCTTTTCACTATACTTTATAGAGGATTACTGCTATTTCTAATCTCTTCAGTCACTACTTTTAACCTTTCAATTGTAATTGCTTCTCACAGAAAGGAATGAAAAAATCTCGTCCCAATATTAATTTCCGATTAAACCCAAAAGAAGCTCAAAAAGACTGAACAAGAAAAAGAGTTTTGATTGTTAGTTACAAAAAATATTGTCGCCATGCTTACCGTTTTCTCGATTGGGGCCTTCGGCCTATAACTGGTGAGGTGGGGGAGGGGAGTCCTGTTTTTTAATTAATTAATCAAATTTATATAAAAGAGAACAAAGAAAAAGAATTTAGTTGTTGATTGTTGATCGCCACAAAATTTTCTAGAAGCTTACTGTTTTTTGGTCTACTTCTTCAACCAAAAAAAATTCCCTGCTTCACTTGTGGGATGGGGGATAGAAGAAGGTGAGATGTGTAAAAAAGGAAAGCGAATTTTAAAAAATACAAATAATGAGTTGGGAAAAAAGTAGATTGAAAAAAAATAAGAAAAGAAAATGATTTTAGTGAGAAATACATGTATCAGGCGTGTGTATTTTACCACCAAACACAAATGTGGTAGTGGAATTTAGGGTGATACTAGTTCCATTTAAAAATAGTTCAGGGGAAAATGGGACCCCCTCAAAGACAAAGCATGCAGTTGGAAATCCAGTTATAGGTGAGGGGTACTTATGTATTTTCTACTAAGCCGTATTTATTTTATTAAGATTAAGATACCTGAATTTGAATACACATCTAAGATTAAGACGTTTAAATATACACATTTGAATATTAATATCTGAATGTTAAATGATTAAAATTATTTATTTTTTCAATATTTGAATGTATATTTGTCTTTATTAAAAATTTGATAAATATAAAATAAAATACTAATTAATCTAATAATATATCAACAACATATTTTTAAAATATAATAAGATAGTTGATGGTAGTGATGAATAATAGCGGTGATTGTGTGTACCAACTAGGGTGGTGATTGGTGATGGTTTTGGTTGATGATTGGTGGTTGTGGGTAGTAATATTGGTGATGGTGGCTGATAATAGTAGTTAATGGTTGTTATTAATAATGATACTTAATCGTGATGGCTAATAATTATGTGAATAATGTATGCTAATTATAGTGGTAACAAATAGCGGTAGTTGCGAATATATAGTGATGGTTGATGGTAATGATCGGTTGTAGTGAGTACGGTGACGTGAAAATGATAGTTGGAGCTGATGATTGTAAATGGTGATTAGTGATAGTTACTTTTGACTGTGGTGATTGACGATTGTAGTGGTTATGGTTAAGGATGGTGGTGGTGGGCGGGGTAGTTGATAATGGTGGGTTGGTGGTAGTGATTTTGGTTGAGGATGGTGGTGGTGGGTGGACCAATACGACGATTAGGGGTAAATTCGAATGATATCATCTTAATAAAATTAATATTTTGCCATAGAACTTGATCATTCAAATCTATTCAGAATCACTAAGTGGTTATAAAAAAAATATTGAGTTTTGAATGATTAATATTAAGAATAAAAAATTACACTTAATAACTAAGATTTAAATGATTAAAATTCAAACCTTTCTTAAGTGAAAAACAAATGAGGCATAAATTTTCTCATTTTAGTTCATACATATACTTTTAATTTCTGATTTGTTAATACCTATACTGCTAGCAAATGGTCTAGTATTTGCTCTTAATACTAATTGAGCTCCAACTTGAAGGGTGAACTCCATATGTATATAGGATAAAATATGCTATGCTAAGTGGCCGCTTAAGAGAGTGACACGTGGAGCCTAAGGCAGGAGATAGTTAAAACTGAAGGCAACCGTCTCGTTTGTCACCGAAAAGAATAACATACGTAAAGATACAATAAATACCCTCCGTCTGGTAGCATTAATGGAAAATATTCCACAGCATTTAGTACACTGCCCGTTGAAGAGAATTTATCATTTAAGCTCACTGTTACACCTTCTTCAATGGCCCTCATAATTGACGTTAAAGAGAAGCATGATCCTAGGACCTTGTTCCCTAGGTGCAGTTATAAATAGTATGGTTTTTATCATTGTAAAGGGCACGACTTTTCTGGAAAACGTATGCTATAATCGATTCAAAGCCTTATACAAATTTTATCTTCTTATTCCTTGATTTCATTGATGTTATGCCAGGCAGACCTACTCCTGGAATTACTGTTTATGCTATTCTATCGTCACTTTAAGGCTAAGTATTGTGTATTTCTTTAATTATTTTATTATTTCAGGATCGAATTAATTCACTTGTCTAGAAACCACGTATAAATTCAATTGTACCTTTTTATGGGTAAATAGTTTGGCGCCCACCGTGGGGCCTAGATAGCTGTGTAATTAAGTTGATCCTCACCTCTTTTACCAACGTGTTTTGATTGTTAGTCTTAGCAAAAAATCACAAAAAATGGCAGACAATGGTGTTAACAATACACACAATCTTGAGGCTCAAGGAGACCAGCCTCATCACGAGGATTCAGTCAGTGACACCCACAATAAGGGGAATTATGTCATGCCGGTCCTCAACAGGCAATACCCATGACATGTTTGGGAGGCGACTCCCCATGATACTGAAGAGGAGCATGTTGTTGATGCTTTAAGGGTCCTACAAGAGCAACAATCAATCATTCTATTCCACCTCACACGGCATGATAAGGTTATGTCGGAGTTGAAGCATGCGTTATCATAGGCTTCCAATAATGCGAATAGACGAGGTCCACTTCCTCCTGGCGCTCCCGCAAATCAAAGAACGTAGAGGGCCGACAACAACATCTTGAGGGGCGAGGTTGGCTCCGATGGGGCCTGGGGAGTGGATCCGGCCCCAATAACGAGAACGATCCCTTCAACAGCGAACTCTTACAATTTATGAGGGAAGTGAACGCCCCCATGGATCAAATCTCGGGCGCACCACCGGTGCTGAAAGGATCGAACTCAAAGAAGTATACTCAGTTGCCTTACAAACCAAGCACGACATAAGAATTGATCCCGAAGCGGTTTAAAATGCATGACGTACCAAAGTATGATGGAACTTCAGACCCCTAGGAGCATATTACCACCTATACAACGGCGGTGAAGGGGAATGATTTAGCTCTCCACAAGATTGAATCTTTTTTGCTGAAGAAATTTGGAGAGACTCTCACGAGGGGAGACTTGATGTGGTATTCGCTGTTACCCGAACATTCCATAGGTTCCTTTGAGATGCCCACAGACTTTTTTATTAAGGCTCATGCCGGGGCGAGATAGGTGCATGCTCGAAAGGACGATATATTTAGAATTGCAGAAGGAGAATCCGAGTTGCTGTAGGAGTTCGTCACCCGATTCAAAAAGGAAAGGATGTTGCTCCCGGCTGTTCTGGATGAATGGGAAGCTAAAGAATTCACCAAGGGTCTGAATCCGAGAAGTTCAGATACCTCCCGAAAACTGAAGGAGAGCTTTCTTGAGTTCCAAATGACGACTTGGGTGGATTTCCACAACTGGTACAAGTAAAAGATAAGGATCGAAGATGATCAGGTTGGCTTACCGTCGTCGGAAAAAGGACGGGAGAAGAATAAAGAAAAATCAAAAGATGATTTCGACATAGATAGAAGGTCTTTGAGCGGCTAGTTTTTTCCCTATGAACAGGCCGAAGGACATGACAGAGATTTCTGGTCGGCAAATAGGTTCATTACCGACAAAAGAACTGATCGCGGTCGGAACAACAGATCATTACAGGACAAAGAAACATAAGGTACGTAGGATCCTTCCTACCCCTGGCTATTAGAGAACAATTTTAACGTCGGTGTAGTGGAGTTGGTATTAGCTATGAGAAACATCAAAGAAGCTCGATTCCCGAAGCTGATGAGGTCCGATCCTAGCTAGAGAGATCCCAACTTGTGGTGTGAGTACCACGGAACGAATGGCCGCTGGACTGAGGACTACCAACATCTGCTGGAAGAAGTGGCGACACTATTAAAGAATGGGCATATTAGAGAATTCTTAAGTGACTGTGCCAAGAAAAATTATGGTCACAATCGTGATGACGGGAAATCCTTGAAAGGAGGAGACGATCCCCCGCGCCAGACGATCAACATGATCTTCAGGGGTTTGGGGGGGGGGAGGGGGCGAGACCAATGGGGAAACCTTCTCGGCAGCAAAAAGGATGAAGGTATCAATAACCCATAGCAAGAGACTCCAGGAAGTTGTTGAAGACGACATCACTTTCATGGTGGAGGACACAAACGGATGTTGCTACCGCACAACGATGCATTGGTAATTTCTTTAAATGTACTAGATTATAAAATCAAACATGTTCTACTAGATCTATGAAAGTTCAGCCAATATCATACAATGAAGGGTATTGGACCCATCCAAACTCACTGAAAGCATCATTTCGGCCACAAAACTCCTCGTTGGATTCAACCTCGCAAGTGTGAAAATTTGAGGAGAGACCTTGCTGCCCACGACCATCGAGGGAGTGATGAAGATGACTCTTTTGAAGTGGTGGATGGTGATATGTGATATAATATTATTCTAGGAAGACCATGGTTGCACGAGATAAGAGATGTACCATCAACTATCATCAGTTGCTGAAATTCCCAATGCCCCAAGGAATCAAATAGATTAGGGACGATCAACCGGCAGCAAGGGAGATGAATACGATTTTGTTCTTCAGTACCAAAGGGAAGGAGCATGCGACATAGAAACTATATGTGCCTAGTTTATAATGCTTCTAACCGTTCATCATTTGGAGATTCCTACAAGAAGTTATGACCTTTTTACTAAAATATAGCATTGCAGCTACGCAACAGGCTACGCAACCTGCGTAGCTAATTTCGGAATTTGGCCAAATAAAAGGCCTCCTACGTAGCTTTCATGCATAGGCTACGCTAGGAGGCTACTGTCACGACCCAAAATCCACTAAGGATCGTGATGGCGCCGGACAACGTTGTCAGGCAAGCCAACCAAAATACTTAATTAAATTCTCGTTTTAATAATTTTGAACACTATGATTTTCCTTCAATTTTATCGGTAAAAAATAATCGTTTCAAATCCAATATGAATGTTAAGAAGTTAATACAAGATACCCCATAATCATCCCAGAACCCGGTATCACAAGTGCATGAGCATTTATTAGGGAATGACGTTAAATACAATAACTGTCTAGAATACAAGTGGACAGAGATGACAATACAGTATAATACTCTTAAGGAGACTCTACTGGCTGCGGGTCATCTCGATAATTGCAGCTCACCTAAGTCTCCATATCAATGATGCCGCTATGCCACTAAGTCACTATCCACATATAAACCTGTACAACAAAAATGCACAATAAGTGTAGTATGAGTACGAAAACAACGTGTACCCAATGAGTATCCCGTCTAATCTCGAAGAAGTATAGACGAGAGGTCAACTTCGACACTTGCTAGTAGTCCAATAGTAATATTATTAATGCGATGAATCACAGATTTATTAAGAACATCAGTAAATTCAAATAAGTCACGAAACAAGTAAGAGCAGTGAAGTGCATCCCCTCCACCATGCCCAAGTAATGCCTAATCATATATACCATGCATCAGAACGAAGGGCGAATCTGACACAAAGTTACCTGGTAACTCCGACAAAATTCAAGAATCACCGAGTCAATCGAGGGAAAAGAGGGCCCCGCCAGCCCCAAAGTGAATGGGTAGGTATACACGCTCAGAAAACTGCCCCTGTGAGCAATGATGTCTTCATCGAGAGCAGGAATCTCCACAAGCACGGCATCCCCCCAACAACAATCGGCCCTCACTCTCTCGACATCTATTATGGAACTAACATATCGAGTTACCGGCTCGTGATTCCCTGACTTCGAGGAGGATCTCTCAATCCTAAAATCTGATGTCATCGCAAAAAGCCCTGGGACACACTCCTCTACGCGAGGAGGAACAGTCACTTCACCGTGGGAGAAGATCGAAGAGGACAAACCCACGATTTCCTGAGAAACAGCAGTAGAAATATTTGCCATCTTTGAGAAAGTCCAAGAGAAGAAGAAAGGGAGATGAGTCACGCTCCTATAAAGAAGAAGCAAGGGGCAAGGGAGAACAGACTTCACTAAAGGGTTCTGGAAGCAGGATAAGACTCGAAAGGGGAGAAACAAATATTTATAAGAACATCATAGGTACATTAAAGGAGGCCAACCGCCGTGGTCAATGCTGGAATCTGCTGTAATGGCACATATTCCACGACCTGGCAGCCCATAACCGCTCAAAAAGATGCCGGAGTAATCAAGAGTTCAAAACCGTTTCTCATTGCTTTGCGTCGCCCTTACTCTGAGAAACGCGAAGAATATCTGTGTACGGCAAATCTGGGGGCCCGGATTCCCCGACATGGGGTTATCTCGCGGTCATGACCTTCTAAGCTCGAAGGCAAGGTCAAGACTCATCCTCGGGGTTCGCCTCAAGCTGATCCGAGAGTGTTGCATTTCGACTAATTCTACAGGTTGTGGTAAGCAAGGGGGAAGCTCCCGAATCACACGGCTCGACCTGACAAAGGCCGGCCTATCCAGCACCTTTGCTGAGGCATCACATCAAGCCATCCCATCTCCTTACTTTATGCTTTGTCTCCACACGTTTATGATCGAGTCCCTACCCCTATATAAAGGGGGATCGCTCCACCTTGTAAACGATTTTTGTTGCTCTATGTCTTCACAAGTGCAATAATATCTCTCTATCTCTCTCTCTTCTTTCTTCTAAGCCATTTGTTCTCATTGGCCCAAGGCCACCTCGCTTTCATTATCTCCTTACTTGTTTTACGCCCGTCTAGCTGCACAATGCCATAAAGAGCCTTACTTAATAGTATTTTTGCTTGTTATCCCTTTCCCAACTGTCCCCGATAGCGCGATCCCAGCTCGAGCCTCGGCCCTGAGGCCTCCATCGATCTGCTCCACGCTCGGGCAACAATCCCCTTCAGTTTGCTTACTTCTTCATCTCAGCTCACATCTTATCTTCACACTTAGCATTTCAAGCATCAACTGCCCTAAAAACTAGCTCGGGAATAGATCACGTATTTTTAGAAACCCATTTACAAATTTAATTGTTGTTACCATTTTCACAGTAAACAATCAAAGAGCCAACCTCCATTAAGTGGGATACTTGGTTCTAAGAAAAGCAACTCAAAACACCCGGGAACTCAACATAGGGAAGCTAGGTCCAACCTATGAAGGCCCCTACCGGGTTGTAGCTGTCATCGGGAAAGGTTCATACGAGTTGGAGAATCAGGATGGAGAAAGGTTTCCAAGCAACTGGAATATGGCACACCTCAAGAGATATTATTGCTAACAAACATCTCTTATACTGAAAATATGTACTACACTCTTTTTCTGTTCGTCCAGTTTTTGTCATAATAAGGTTTTTCTGGCAAGGTTTTTAATAAGGTAGCAACGGAATACGAAGAAAGTTTCAACAATAGCAATAGTACTTTTAATAGAAAGGCATACAAGCGAAGAACCACTCTGGGCGGTTAGATAATCTTTGGCTCGATAGCGAAATTCCTACCGAGAAAGTGAGTTTGCTATCAAGCAAAGGTTACCCGACCGTTCACAAGTGCAAACCACTAGATGATTTTTAGATAGTCTGTTGCTCGATAGCAAAAGTCCTAAGGGTAAGGAAAGTTTGTTACCGAGCTGAAGATTGTCTAGCAATTTAAGAGTAGGATCCTCGAAGGTGCAAGAATTCTAGTGTTCCAGTTCTCATTCTTTACATTTGAACATTGGGGGGGGGGGATGATGATATGAGAATATGAAAACAATGACTGCCACGTCAACCAGAACACAAAAACTAGGAACATATGTATCATCGATACCAGGGACTGAGCGGCCAGCCCCGTAGAAACAAGTTGTATGAATTAGCCACAAGAAATGACCATTTCTTTCTAGCATAACGAATGCTTATGTACTTTTTGAAAACTGAAGGAATAAAGCAAAGTCCTTTTATTTTACATCTTGTTTCTTGTCTGATCGATGAATTGATTTTATCATTGGAAAGTTAAATAAGTACTTCAAATGCTAGTGCCGTAATGAACAGGAGATGTCCTCTTCAAGAGCACCGTAAATATAAGAGGACCCTCTATTATAAAAACTCTCAAAATAAAGGGTTTATTTGGGAAGAATTTGTGCCTGAAATCCAAATGCTTTCAGGAAAATATACACCCAAGGCTTTACATAATAAGACGCAAACAGTAAAACTTGTGCATTAAGCAAAAAAAAAAAAAGAGAATGCAAAGATAAAAACTTGCATATATGTTCAAACGAAAGAAAGACTCAAAAATACTTGAGCAGAAAAATGTCTTTATTAACAATAACATGCCAAAGCGAAACAAATACAAAAGTTGGAAAAAGAAAAGAAAAGCTAAATTGCTGCATCTCCAGAACTCGGAGGAAAAGAAGTGTCCGCGCTCCCAGGGTAAGTGGATAGATTCGCCTGTCGCGCCCCTTTTTTCTCACGAAATCGGGTTTCGACATGTGACAACTCTTTTAAATGGAAGATAGAGTGTTAAAAGAAGAGTCACCACCTAGCGGTTTTTAAGGTGCATTAAGGCACTTATTATGCAGATAACTCAGTTTCACTAGTCAACGCCACCAAAGATCGGGTAAGGGCTCAAATTACCTCAAAGATAAGGTGTTAGGCACTGTTCGAGGACCATAATTGCAGGGTCCCGGCCAAACTTAAGACTATGTGGATTATAATTAGGCGAGATGATCAAATAAACAAAGGGAATAAAAAGGTCGGAGAGTTTTGTTATGACAGACGAGAATTGGTGCAAATCTTAGTGACTATCATGACATAACTACATTGCTCTATGTCGAATGACTAAGTGTAGATCACAAATTCATAAAGGAAAGTAGGGGGGTCCTAAGTTTTTTAGCTTAAAGGATCACCCTGTGCAACATATATAATACTTCGCAACTCCCTTAATATAGGGAGTTACTCATATTATTCAGCGGACACAGACTATCATCTCCTGCTACCCAATTACTATGTTAAAGTTATTTACTTAAAGGCAATCTAATACAATTCTATGTCGTACCTTGTGCGTGCACTACCCGTCCCATGCCTATGGTCCAGGAGGCTTTGGACCTCTATTTGGGATGGTTCTAGACTTGCTTAGCTTGGTGAAAAATGATAAAACTAGGCGACATTCAAAGCAAATAGGACTTCATGTAAGGACAGTTAAAGGCACAAGTTAGACTCCACATATAAGCAACAAATGCACGCGGGCAGATTCTTACATTAGGCAGTAGACAATTTTAGAATTGAGACGAATTAAGTTCTATATACATGGCTTCTATGTGATTTTAATTTCATGCGTACAGGCAGTGCTATTGTTTTAGAACAATGAATTTGCATATTATAGGTATTACAAATCCTATAGGCATGATCCTTAAGTTGTTATGAGACAATAAAACCGTTTGAAAGCTTAAAAATACCCGCGCTTGATTTTATTGGCATACTTTCTAGGTGAGTAACAATATCCTAGAGGTAGGATTTATAAAAGTTGACAATTGAAACTGTATCTATAATACTTCATCCCTATAGGCATGTTTTCTAAGCGACCAATGTGATGGAAATAACAATAACATGAGCTAATTAATCAATTAAGGTCCTATAGACATGATATCTAGATGAGGATCAGTAGAACATAAATTAATATAATCATATAGGCATGTTATCTAATAACGCATGACAGTAAACACGGGAACAAGCAAAGTACTTAAACTCATGCTTTTGATAGTAAAACAGGTCAAGTGAGTGTGTGATTTCCTAAAGGCATGGTTTCTACTACTGCACAATACATGGAAATAGATAGCAGATATGGCATGTTGTTTAGAGTAAAAAAGAGATCACATAGACCCTATAGGGATGTTTTCTACCCTTATATGCAAACATCAGAATATACTCGTTTCCCCAACTTCACTAACACCCATATAGTTTGTTTACAAAATATTAAAGGCTCAATTAATGCACATAATATAAATATTATACACGGGAAACTGCAGGCCCAAGAGCAGGTCCCAAAAGAAAAATGAAGATAACCCAGCACTGCGTGGGCCTTCCACAAGCTTACTCTTTTACGAATATCAGGCCCAGATGAGAATTCATCTTAAGCTCTATAGTGTGTCAATTGCATAGCCAAGTCCATGTTTGGACCATATTAAACCCATATGGCGTCTCACTTGCCAAGCAATTTGGGGTTAACAATTTTACAAATACATATAGCAATTACATAAAGAATTTTGGACCTACTAACAGTGACTAAGGGATAGAATTTGAAGAAATGCATTTGTACTTTAGAAGCAGACATAGCAGGGTTGATTAAACAAAGAACATTCAAGTTAAGAAAATCAATAAGGCTTAGATTCCTCATGGAAATTTGATATAACAATACAGACATTCCAAACTCGATCAATTAGTAGAAGATAACGTATTGAGTAGAAGAACATGTTGAGAAAGAGTTAGGGGAATTAGGTTCTTTGAGGTTATAAGATAAACATATTAGAATGCACAATAGAAAACAAGTTCAAAATAGGGCACTAACCCACAGGATTTCAAATGTCAATCTGGTACAATGAAAGTTCTAGTATGACGGTTCTAATAAGGTCACAAACATCATACCAACATACTAGTGGTACAGCTTGGCCAATATCATGAAACTTAACATGGTGGGGATAGATCATAGTACAAAGGCTTTACAGAAACTTATGGTATGTGAAAGGCAGATTAGCTACACATTAACATATCTGTTGACTATACATAAGAGAGGAATAATGATATTTACCCCAAAGTCTTAGATGATGCTAAAGATCAGGATTACAAATAGCAAGGAAACATGTTTAGGCTAGATCTTAAGGCAGTATAAGATCCATATATGTAGGTTACAAGTACCTTGGGACCAAGTACTTTACTTTATGTTTTGATGATCTAACAAACTTACCATTCAGGACCAGATAAGGAACCTGTTACACATCTGCAAGACCTTGAGATCACAAAGTTCCAGGTTGGGATCTAGCCCTTGGGAAAGCAAGGTGAATGTTATTACCGAATTAAAGGACCTGCAGGAAAGGACCTGCAGGAGATGACCATAGAAGAGCTAGTTGGAAATCTGAAGACCTACGGGGTGAAGATGAAGATAGACAGTAAAAGAAGAGAACCAAAGAAAGAAAAGAACCTGGTATTCAAAGCTAATAGCAATGACTCAAGTGAGGAAGAGTAGAAGGAACAGCTTAGGGAACAAGTCCCTACCAGTTCCCGAGGAGACTATATAAAGTCAACTCTCCAGTAGGAAAGTTGCTGCCTGCACACGCTATTGTATAGGAACAGTGCAACAGTCAACTTTCTGTGCAAGGCGTTTTACCTACCTTGCTTACTGTCGCGCCCCCTTTCTTTCCCTTCCTTTTTTACAGGGAAAAAAGGTCTGGGTTTCGACATTTATGGGGGGTAATAACTCATTTCCTTTTGGGAATAGGGTATTTTTGAAGAGTCACCACCTAACGGATTATGGTGTGTTAGGGCACCTAGAGAGACTAGCTCTTGGATTGGTTTGCATTACCAGAGATTTAGGGTAAGGGCTAGAAATAACCTTGAGGGGAAGGTGTTAGGCACCCTCTCGGTCCACATCTGTAGGTCTCGGCCAAACTTATACTTATGAATTAGTCTTTTAAAGAATAAATAATAAAAATATATAATTACAAATAAAGCATGTTGGACATTGTATGACTTAGATAATAAGACAAGGATTTGAAAAAGTTGTATACATAAAAAGAAAGTTCTAAGCAAAAAGAGTTTGGAAAGGAGGGGTCCTAGGTTGGTTATCCTACAAGATAACCCCGCGTAGTGCCCGATAAACACTCCTCAATAAGGGGCTACACGTGACATTAGCGCGTAGTCATCATATCCATATCTACCCATTCCCACCCCTTGGTCATAGCCTAAAGCGTTCTAATTACCTTGACAATGTCCTATGTGTGCACTACCCATCCATTCTTTGTGGTCCTGGTGGTAATTTAAGACCTTTAAATCTGGGCAGTTCTAGACAACCTCTAAGGTGTTTAAAAGGAGAAAATTCTAGGTGACAGGGAAGAACATATAGTACTAAACATATAAAGGCGGTAAAGAAGCAGTTAAGAGGCACAAGTTTACCTCTACAAAGAACGCACATAAGCAGCACGTCTCAAACACAAACAAGAGGCATATTATTAGACAGGATCCTAAGGCATGATGTCTAAGTGAATATCAGAACACAGCAAATATGCAACTTTCTTTTACAAAACTCAAAAGTAGGGACCCTAATCAGTTTGCCTACTGATTTTTGAAACCTGTTAATCATTAAGTAATAAACACAAAGAGGCAGTTTCTAGTTTATAAGAGACTTGATTACCTAAGGCTTTCCTAGGCATATGATAATGCACAATTGTTACCAGAACCATTAGAACAATGAATGAGTTATTTTACCCTAAAAGCTTGTTGTTCTAAGTGTTACAAAATACAGGGGTTATTATCAGTTTATTTAAAATAGGATAATCAAAGGTGAATATATTTTTACATCTTTCATAATTAGTACACTAGGTATGACTGAGCAAGTACGAATGAGATCCTAAAGCATGGTATCTAATATTCACGTATAAATATAGAATGATTACAGGATACACAGAATTCTTAAAGAATAATTTCTAATATGCACGACATGACTACAGAGTTTTCTAAAGCAGGATTTCTAAATGCATAAAAAGGTTACAGCATTGTAGAGCATGCTGTCTAATGTGCAGGAGTAGCAATTTTGTTTTAATACCTAGAAACAGGATTTCTAAGTGATAGCAAGAATATCAACATGAGATGCTAAAATAGCATACATAAAAAAAACCTAGGGAGCATAGTCTATGATATGCTTTGCACATGTTGGTCCTAAACATGGATTCTATTGCGCATATAGGAAACGTAAACCTAAAGCGTGGTTTCTACCCCTTTTATAACATGCATAGCTACCCTCCCATTTTCACTATCCATCCCCACCATCTGTTTACAACAAATTATTATAGGCCAATATCGAATGAATTACATAAGTAGATAAGAAAAATAAGATGTTATATTAAAGGGAGCCTGAACGTAGGCCTAGATTTCCAGAATTTCCAATAATCCGGGTGTGTCATAGACTTTCACATAATCCGGGTGTGTCAGAGCTCCCTAAGGACCTCAAGGGATACCGGGCAGTGCTCACACCCAGATTTCATAGTCAAAGTTGAGTAAGTGTAGTGTGGAAGGGCCAACTCTAATGTAATAGAGTTCAGAGGGATCTCATGGGGATCCCTAAGCAGTCACACATTAGAGGGACAGAACTTAAAACCTAAGAGTATATGTTAAAGTGCTTGAAAAGATTTAAGCAGGGACGCAGTTTGAAAAGAGACTTGTTGGAAATAGTTTTGTAAAAGGCAACAGAGATAGTTTTGAAAAGAGAGTAGAGTAGTAAGCAACAGTCTAGAAACAACACCCAAAATAGGTTCATACACAACCAAAGAACATAGAACCAAGGCAGGTTCAGCAACCACAAACATGGGTAAAGGGATTTGGGGACACATATGTCATATTGGTAAACACATAGTTACAGAAGCATATCAGTTCTTGTAGGGGTTTAAGGGATTAGGGAATAGCTAGTGATACCAACACAATATGGATTTCAGAAACAATCATAGAATCAGACATTGAAAGTGACAGATCAGTTTGCAAAGTAAATGCATATCAAAACTGGATAACAAGTAGACAAGTAATCCAAACAGGGTAAAGTCATATTGAAACAGACTACCAGGGGAGTAGAACATGTTCTGAGATGCCCTAAGATGATTAGACTAGCATGCTAGATGAAGCAATAATGTAAACATGTCAATTACACATTGAACAACAGAACCATAGATATAAACAAATCAGAAACAAGATAAACTGAAGTAGTAAAAGAAACATATTTTTTTTGGGACTTGAATTAAAATCAAAACATACCAGTAAAGAGATAGTAAACACAAAGTGAAGAATAGGAGAGAACAATAGTTAGCCTTGTCTTGCACCCGGCTAACTTAGAACAATAGTAAGTAATCACAGAAAGAGAGTAGAAAGTTTTAAGTGTGAGAGAGAGTTTTGAACCAATATGTCCCTGTGTTGTGCTAATGAAGGAGAAGGGTACTTATAGTTTAGAAACAGGTAGAAAATAAGGCAAGAATCATAGTTCAGTAGTAATTATAGAACTATGTACTACTTAGAAGCAAATCAGCGTAAGTACTTCCTTTTAATTAAGGAGTTAAATAACAAATAAGGAAAGAAATCAATGTACGACCAATAAGGACAGACTTCAAATACTGTAGGTATAGGGTAAACAATTAGGGATAAGTTCATAAGGTTCTAATTAAGGAAATAGCATAAGAATCAATTAACAACATAGTCAACTACATAATAAGGCAAGAGAATGATTTAAAGGTCGGAAATCAGCAAGGGTATCAATCATAGGAAATCAGTAAAAGGTATTAATCATAGGAGATCAGGGATTTAACTAGAAATAGTATTAATTAGAGAAAATTACCACAAATTTCCGTCAACAAACAAAGTAAACATAATATAGGCGGGAGAAGCAAAATCAGAAACCCTAATGAGCACAAGGAGGTAGAAAATCATAGAAGCTCCGAACATATGCATGAGAAACAGGTATACATACAAGTCAGATAAGCAAAGACAGTTTCAGAACCCCGGATAAAAACCAAAATTATTAGGGTTTTCAAATGATGAATCAGATAAAAGGAAAAACTTAAATAAACTGCTTAAACATGGTAGAAATCATAGAATAATACATAAAATCAGAGGGAAAGTCAATTTGAAAAGGGGTTAAGAAACCCTAGTTTCGAAGATGAAGAGGCGTTTTTGAAAAATCGGAAAGATTATCAGGAAAATAGTGAATATAACTCATAATAGACTCAGATCTGTGGTAGATCTGAAAAGTCAAGAGACGAGTTAGGGTTTCAGAGAGGGATAACCTAGAGATGGAGAGATTCCATCTTAGAAGCCATGGTTCTAGCCGGAAAATAGAAAAAATCTTACTCAGACAGGCCAATGGTGGCATGAGAACGGCATAGAAACCAAGGGAGGTGAGTGAACCGCCTTCTGGTTCCCTTGAGGGCCTCAAGGTAGCAAGGATCCGGCATGTGAGGGAGCCATAGAGGCTAGGGGTGGTGGTGGAACCACCATTGATACCGGTGAGTAGAAGCTTAGGTTTAGCAGACAGATTGAGAGAGAATGAGAGAGTGTAACTGCGGAGTGAAAGAGAGGAAATGAGGGTTTGGGGGGGGGGTAGTCTATTAGGTTAATTAAGGAAGGAATTAACCTAGACTGTTGATAAAAAATGATCAACAACTAGGATTTGGGTAGAATTGGGTCGGGTAGGATTTAGGTTTAGGCCTGGGTCTTTGGGCTAGTGTAATTAGGTGATTTGGGCTGGTTTTAATAGGTTATAATTGAAATAAAATGGGGCTATTTATTAAATACCCAATCAAAATTAATCAAAATAATTTATAAAATAGCTACCAATTATAAAAATGAATTTCATGCATAGAAACATCTTAAAAATGATTATTAGTATTTAAAAATACAAATGATTAACTTTCAGTCAAAAAATAGTATAAAATCATATGATTGGTCTATAATTGCAAAGTTATTGCAATTATAGCCAAAAGATGCAAATTTGGCTAATTATGAAATCATTTGGTTTAAATAGGACCATAAATACTAAATTAAATCCAGAGATGCTTTTGAAATCATTTGTAATGCCATTTTGTAATTATTTATTGGGAATAAAATGTTGGATAAATTAATAAAAATATAGGAAAATTATAGAAAAATACCAATTGCTATTAATGAATGATTTTGAAGTTATATATGCAATTTTAAAATAATTTTGGGGAAAAATTGGGTATCAACAGCTGCCCCTCTTTACCGGGGAAGGATGAAAGAGTTTTCGGGTAAAGAAATGATGGCCAATTTTGGCCGAGCGAAATGATTATAGAGATTCTGGCTGCACCCTGGTTTCTGAGCTGCCTACATATCCCTGGTTTTACAAGAATCAGGTCATATGTCTTTTCGGATCCATCGACGGAGTATACCGGTGAAGTCATCATAATAACGGGCGCGACATCTAGGGCTGGGTGAGTGAACGGTTTACGAGAATGGTTAGGTTTGATATGGCTGAGAGAACTGAAGCGGGATCGCTCCTACTGGGATAGTCATTGCTCGCCGGGTTACCTGCAAATAGAAGCAATACAAGCGTATACTATGCATAAATTTAAACATGATGCAAGTTCCCGTTGGACTATAATGTTGTCTCGAACGGTTAAAGATGACGTCATTAGACCATGACAACCTGGGCCATGAGTTGTTTGATAAGAGATTCGTAGGCCATGAAATGATGTTCTTGGGCCATGACAAATGGTTCCTCCGAACCATGATGTCTTTGAATAATGTTATGCAAATTTGAGGGATCCTCAGGCCATGGCATGGTCTCTTTCGGCTATGAGGATGATGCCTTTTAGACCATGACGCCTTTGGATAGAATGGCGATATTTCAGCCCATGATATGCAATAACATGATGTTAACAAGACAAGGCTTAGTCTTGTTAAATGGAAGGTTGAGCCTAGCCTAATCGAAAAGAAAATAAATAGTACTGAAATAGAGAAATATTTGTGCGATCAGGGACAGTGCTTAGTCCCATGAAGATGTGGAGGCAAGGATTAGCCTCATGTAGGTAGGGAGGCAAGGATTAGCCTCATGCAAGTATTGAGGCAAGGATTAGCCTCATGCAAGTAGGGAGGTAGGGATTAGCCTCATGCAAGTATGGAGGCAGGGATTAGCCTCATGCAAGTATGAAGGCAGGGATTAGCCTCATGCAAGTATGGAGGCAGGGATTAGCCTCATGCAAATATGGAGGCAAGGATTAGCCTCATGCAAGTATGGATGCAGGGATTAGCCTAATGCAAATAGGGAGGCAGGGATTAGCCTCACACAAATAGGGAGGTAGGGATTGGCCTCATGCAAAAAAGGAGGCAAGGATTAGCCTCATGCAAATAGGGAGGTAGGGATTAGCCTCATGCAAATAGGGAAGCAGTGATTACCCTAATGCAAATAGGGAGGCAAAGATTAGCCTCATGCAAGTATATAGGCAAGGATTGGCCTCATGCAAATAGGGAGGCAGGGATTGGCCTCATTAAAATAGGGAGGCGGGGATTAGCCTCATGCAAATAGGGAGGCAGAGATTAGTCTCATGCATATAGGGAGGTAGGGATTAGCCTCATGCAAATAGGGAGGCAATGATTAGCCTCATGCAAGTATGGAGGCAAGGATTAGCCTCATGCAAGTATGGAGCCAGGGATTAGCCTCGTGCAGATATGGGGGACAGGGATTAGTCCCATGTAAAGAGTGGGTAGCAAATAAGAGTAGTGTGTGTCTTAGCTGGAGATATATTCAGGGTTTGATGGCTAGATGGATAGCAAATTTGCTTTGTGTATATATGTTTGCGAGTGTTATCGTTACGTTAAATGTGCATGCGTTCAAAGAGAAATTGTAAGTTTTGTGTGGGGGAGGTTGGTTCTTGCTTCTATCCGCTAGCCTTGCTTTGCTCCATCCTGGAAGCCCCTTTCGAGTTCCCCTAGGAAACACCTGACTATTATGGAAATAGAGTTTTTTCGAAAAATACGCAAATGTTGATAAAAATAGAGTTATTTCAGAAGTATGTTGATACATTTAGATGAACTAGTGACTGTAACACGTCTCAAAGGCATTGCAGCTCTCACATGTCAGAATTTTCAGGGTCCTCCTCAAAATTCTGCCCTAGTTTAGTAGATGATCCTTAGGCTGTTTGCGGATAATGGATTTTGTGAACCTTATTTGGAATTTTTAGAATCCTTCTCAAAATTCTGCCCCAGTTTCTTAACTGATTACTGACCGTCTGACACATGTTGGCGTTGGCTGGACTTGCTCCAGAATTTTGAGGGCGCTCCTTAAATTTCTGCCCCAGTTTCTGATCTTGGGGAAATAAAATTTTATTATGATAGGACCGAACCCATAAGGCTGCCTACGTATCCCCTCTTAAATAGGAATCAGGTCAAGCGTAGTTCAATTACATCAGATGAGAAATGTAAAACAATCTAGGCATAGTATCTCTTGATTTATGTCTGAATTGATTGGTTTAAGCCAAACTTCTCCGTCCATTTCTGCAAGTATGAGTGCTCCTCCTGTTAGGACCCTATGAACCATGTACAGACCTTGACAATTGGGAGAGAATTTCCCTTTGGCTTCATCTTGATGTGGGAAGATTTTCTTCAATACCAGCTGCCCTAGTGCGAACAGTCTTAGTTTGACCCTTTTGTTGAAAGCTCTAGACATTCTATTCTGGTAAAGTTGGCCTGACATACTGCATTCATCCTCTTTCCATAGATAAGGTCCAATTGTTCATAGCGACTCCTTATCCATTCTGCATCGCTGAGTTCAGCTTCCTGTATGATTCTTAAAGAAGGAATCTCCACCTCGGCTGAGATGACAACCTTAGTACCATAGACCAGCATGTAGGGAGTTGCCTCGGTTGAGGTGCTAACCATGGTGAGGTATCCCAATAAAGAAAAAGGTAACTTCCCATGCCATTGTTTGTGGTTCTCTACCATTTTCCTCAGTATCTTCTTGATGTTTTTGTTGGCGGCTTCTACGGATCCATTCATTTGGGGTCTATAGGTTGTGGAATTCTTGTGCTTGATTTTGAAAGTTTCACACATAGCTTTCATCAGATCACTATTGATATTGGCAGCATTCCCAGTAATAATGGATCTAGGAACACCGAATCGGCAAACAATTCGATCTTTGACAAAATCTGCGACGACTTTCTTGGTTACAGCTTTGTAAGATGTAGCCTCTACCCATTTTGTGAAGTAGTCAATGGCGACCAGAATAAACCAGTATCCGTTTGAAGCAGTAGGCTCAATCAGACCAATAACATCCATTCCCCAGACGACGAATGGTCAAGGTGAGCTTGTTGCATTGAGCTCATTTGGCGGCACTTTTATCATATCAGCATGCACTTGACATTGAAAGCATTTGCAGACATACTAAATGAAATCCGTCTCCATGGTCATCCAAAAGTAACCTACCGTGAGTATCTTTTTAGCCAAGACGAAACCATTCATGTGGGGCCATAGGTCCCAACATGCACATCCTCAAGTAGCTTAGAAGCTTCCTTTGCATCGACACACCTTAGTAAACCCAAATCAGGAGTTCTTCTGTGCAAGTTCCATCCGCTATGGAAGAAGTGATTTGACAATCTCCAAAGTGTGCGTTTCTGAGTGTAATTTGCATGCTCTGGCTATTCTCCTTTTGATAAGTATTCCTTGATGTCATGGAACCAAGGTTTTCCATCTATTTCTTCTTCAAGATGAGCACAATATGCCAGCTGATTATGGATCCTCACCGGAATGGGATCAATATAATTCTTATCTGGATGTTGTATCATTGATGACAAGGTAGCCAATGCATCGGCAAATTCATTCTGAATTCTGGGCACATGTCGGAATTCTATCTCTGTGAATCTCCTTCTCAATTCCTGCACATGGTGCAGATATGGCAATATCTTGGAATTCTTGGTGGCCCATTCTCCTTGTACCTGGTGCACAAGCAAATCTGAATCACTGATCACCAACAACTCCTAAATGTTCATGTCGACTACTATGTTGAGTCCTAGTATGCAGGCTTCATACTCTGTCATATTGTTGGTGTAGGGAAATCTGAGTTTAGTAGATACCGGATAATGCTGACCCATTTTCGATACCAAAACTGCTCCAATGCCTACTCCTTTGAAATTTGCAGCTCCATCAAAGAACATCCTCCAACCGTCATTGCTTCGATAATGTCCTCTTCTACGAATGATACTTCTTCATCAGGAAAATATGTTTTCAAAGGTTTGCATGCTCTTCCCACCAGATTTTCAGCAAGATTGTCTTCCAACGCTTGTCCTTTGACCGCCTTTTGAGTTACGTAGATGATGTCGAACTCACTTAACAGTATCTGCCATTTGGCCAACTTTCCAGTGGACATGGTTTTCTGAAATATGTACTTCAGAGGGTCTATCCTGGATGTGAGGTATGTAGTGAAGGAATAGAAGTAATGCCTCAATTTCAAAGCTGTCCAGGTCAAAGCACAACAAGTGTGTTCAAGCGGAGAATACTGTGCTTCATAAGGTATGAACTTCTTACTCAAGTAATATATGGCTTGCTACTTTCTTCCTGTCTTGTCATGTTGTCCCAAAACATATCCGAAGGCTCCATCTAATATAGATAGATAGAGTAGCAGAGGTCATCCCGTTTCTGACGGGACCAGAACTGGTGGTGTGGACAGGTACTCCTTGATCTTGTCAAAAGCTTTCTGACAATCCTCTGTCCAACTTGTTTCAGCATCTTTCCTCAACATCTTGAAGATGGATTCACATATGACTGTGGACTGTGCTATGAAGCGACTGATATAGTTGAGACGTCCAAGGAAGCTCATTACGTCCTTTATGCTCTTAGGTGGTGGTAACTCTTGAATAGCCTTGACTTTAGATGGATCCAGCTCGATCCCTCGACGACTGACGATGAAACCCAATAATGTTCCTGCGGGAACCCCGAATGCACACTTTGCGGGGTTTAGTTTCAAATTGTACCTCCTTAGCCTGTCAAAGAACCTTCTCAGGTCCGCTATGTGATCGGCAGCCTTCTTGGATTTGATAATGGCATCGTCCACATACACCTCTATTTCTTTGTGTATCATAACATGGAAGATGGTTGTCATGGCTCTCATATAAGTGGCCCCAGCATTCCTCAAACTGAATGGTATCATCTTGTAACAGTATATACCCCATGGTGTTATGAAAGCTGCCTTCTCTGCATCTTCTTCATCCATCCAAATTTGGTGATAACCCGCAAAACAATCTACAAAGGATTGGAGTTCATGCTTGGCACAATTAATGATTAGGATGTGTATATTTGGCAGTGGGAAGTCGTCCTTG
Organism: Nicotiana sylvestris; assembly: GCF_000393655.2. NCBI lineage: Eukaryota > Viridiplantae > Streptophyta > Magnoliopsida > Solanales > Solanaceae > Nicotiana > Nicotiana sylvestris. The sequence goes on from NC_091064.1 coordinate 112,213,686, forward strand.
GGACTTGCTCTGTTTAAATCCCGATAGTCAACACATACTTTGACCTTCCCATTCTTCTTCGGAACTGACACAATGTTAGCTAACCAGGTTGGGTACTCAACCACCCTAAGAACTTTGGCTTTAATCTGCTTGGTAACTTCCTCCTTGATTTTCAGGCTCATGTCTGGTTTGAACTTTCTGAGTTTCTGCTTGACTGGTTGACACATGGGATTAATAGGCAGCTTGTGAGCCACTATCGACGTGCTTAAACCGGTCATGTCATCATATGACCACGCAAAAATGTCCTCGTACTCTTTTAGGAACCGAATGTACTCTTCCTTCTCTGTTGGTGACAAGTAGATGTTGATGTGAGTCTCCTTGATAGTCTCGGCATCTCCCAAATTACTACCTCGGTCTCGTCCCGATTGGACTTAGGCTTATTCTCAAAATTCTCAACTTCCCTAACAATTTCCTCGGGTATCTCATCCTCTTCATCTGAATCTCTATTCTCATGTTGCGTTGCATCATTACACATCACAGTCACTGGTTCATCAGGAAAAGTAATAATAACACCGTAGAAGGAAAAAGTGTAAAAATAGTAATGAATAATGATAAAGAACAAATGCATTTAATTAAAATTGAGAAAATCGTTCAGACAAAGCTTGACTCGATGAATCAAGCATTTATTTTAAAACAAGTAAATATTAAAATAAAGTTACTGGAAATCTTAAATTCCTAGAATGGCTATAGAAGTAAAAATCTGCCAGGCTACCCAGGGACTCGGCGGGCTCAGGATGGTGTCGTGGTCTAGTTCTTAAGAACGACTCCCTTCTTCACAGTCCGAATAGTGAGTCCTTCTTGCCCCTCCTCCTCACTTATGGCACTGCAGTCCATGTCTTCATCTTCCAAGAACGAATTCTTTAACCTAGCTAGTGCTTCCTCTTCTGCAGTCCCCCATATCGTATCAGCCTGGTGAAAAGCTTGTTCCAAACGTGGCACTGGCTGCTCAAGAGGGTAATACGGCCCGCGCTATGGAGGCGACCAATTCCTGTGCTCTTGCCATGTGTACTAGTATCCGAGCCCAAAGGTGGTACCATAATTTTTCAGCTGTATTGGTTTAGTGATACCTTGAAGGTTCTTTCCCAACCCTTTTCTAGGTTCATATCCAGACCATGCCAATATGCTTTCTATTTTACCACTCCACCATTTATCTTTCTCGACGGCATTGACACGTTCAATATGATGAATGGTTTCCCCTCCTAGCCTTTTTCTATGTCCAATGGCCGAAATGGTTTGACTAGTGTAAATGGGGTTACTTCCATCTCCGTGGAAGGCACGGCCCCAGCGGCATGGATCCATGGTCGGCCTAACAGAAGATTATATGAGGCTGGTATGTCGAGCACCTGAAATTCGACGTTGAACCAAGTTGGCCCAATCTGCAAGCAAAGGTTGATTTCCCCGATTTTGGCACTCTAGGACCCATCTAAAGCTTTCACGTTCATGCTTCCTACCCGTATTTCATGGAAACCTTTGTCCAACCTTTTCAGAGTGTCCAACAGACAAATATTTAGACTTGAACCTCCATCAACCAAGACCCTAGCAATGAACTTGTCTTCAAATTGCACCGTAATATACAATGCTCGATTGTAATTCATCCCCTCAGGTGGTAGCTCATCTTCGTAGAAGGTGATCTTATGACTTTCTAGAACTTTCCCAACCATGTTGGCCATTTCTCCACCAGTGATGTTATTGGGTACATATGCCTCGCTCAACACTTTCATCAAAGCGTTCTTATGTGCCTCTGAATTCTGTAATGGTGTCAGGATAGATATCTGAGCAGGGACTTTGTTTAGATGGTCAACAACAAAATACTCCTTTGCCTGTACTTTCCTCCATAGGTCATCTGGCCCGGTCTCAATGATAGGCTGCCTAGTAGTGGCATCCTTGCTTGATCCTTCCAAACGTTCTGATGTATAGACTCTTCCAGTTCTAGTAATTCCTTGTGCGGCGTCAGATTCCTCTACCCTTGGCCTTCCCTTTTCGTTGAGCCTCGGCAACATAATCCCAAGGTATTTCTTTTGAGTTGAATGGAGGTGTGGTCGACACTCTCACAATGAAAGGTGTGATCACTTCTACTTCAAATGGAGTGGGGGTGGCTATGGGCGGAGCCACCTCTACCTCAAATGGAGCTGATGCAGTTACCTCAACCTCAATTGGTAACTGAGTATTTACCACAATAAGAGTAAGTGTGACTGTAACTTTAAAGTCATCGCCTTCTCAAATAAGCCCAATCGACCCCTCAGGGTCCTATTCTTCATTCATCTCTATCACATGTACACCATCACCTCTATGATTAGGGAGGGGATTGTTCGGACATTAGGTGCAGCTTCCTTCACCTGCATGACATGTCAATTAGCGTCTAGATCTTATCCTTCAATGTTCGGCACTCAACAATGGTGTGCCCCTTTATACCAGAATGGTATGCATAAGTTTTGTTCGGATTGACCCATTGGGATAGATTTTCTAATGCCACAGCGGGAATAGGAGTGACGTAACCCGCAACTTTCAACCTTTTATACAACTGGTCGATTAGCTTTACAGTGGTGGTGTATTATCTAGGTGGTTTGTGGTCAAAGTTGGGTCTTGGTCTTGGAAAGTTTTGGCGAGTTGGAGGCGATTGGAAGTGGGATGGTTGGGAATTATAGGTGTGATGGACAGTGGCTGGTTGAGAATATCTGGGAGATGAAGGCTGATATGTAGGCAGTGATGCTTGGTATGTGGGCGGAGGTGTTTGATATGTGGGTGGAGGTGTTTGGTAGATAAGTGGTGATTTTGGACCCTAGGCCACCATTACTACCCCAACATCTCTCTTCTTCGATATGCCACCTGATTGTAATGCCTTATTTGTGGCCTGTAGTGCCTCAAAATTCGTTACCATCCCGCTCTTGATTCCTTCTTCAATTCATTCTCCATGTTTGATGATGTTGGAGAATTTGTGATTTTCGATATCCATCAACCTTTAATAATATTGCAGATCTTGTGCTCTAACGAAGAATTTATTCATCTGTTCTTCGTCCAAAGATGGCCTAACCTTGGCTCCTTCCGACCTCCAACAAGTTGCATACTCACGGAAAGTCTTAGTAGGTTTCTTCTTATGATTCTGAATGTAGTAAACATCTGGTGCATTCTCTGTGTTGAACCTGAACCGGTCCATGAAATCCGACGCCATACTTACCTAATTGGACCATTTCTTGGGATCTTGGTTGATATACCTAGACAAAGCATCCCCAGTAAGAATCCTCATAAAGAGCTTCATCCCGATCTTTTCATCTTTCCTGACCCCGACAAGCTTGTCACAATAGGTCCTTAGATGAGCCCTGAGATCACCTGTGCTATCGAACATCTCGAACTTGAGAGGTTTGTACCCCTCAGGCGGTTCCACATCTGGCTTTATGCATAGGTCTTCATAGTTTAAACCTTCTATTCCTCTGTTACCTTCAACACCTGGAACTCGGCTTGTTAACTTCTTGAGTTCTTCAGCCATATTTCTAATGAGCAGGTACTTCTCGGAGGATTCTGGTATATAGGAGATTGGTTGGGTAGAGTGAGGTACAGTTTCCACATATATAGGGTTGCTTTGATGGGTGCCAAGGACTTGGGTATAATGATGGTCATTGGTGGAATTTTGGGAATCAGGAATGGGTTGTGGTGTGTTTTGGGGATTGTGGTAAGTGGTGGTTGGTGGGTATTGAATTGATTGATGGTGATGTTGTGGCGGAGTTGGTATTGGCGGTGGATTGAGATTTTGGGGTGGATTTGTGTATTGATTTGGTGCGGGAGGATTTTGGTTTTGTGTGTTCTGAGGAGGTGTTGGGTTCCTTGTGTTTTGTTGGTGGATGTCAGGGACATTTAAGGTGAGTGACAGATTTGCCAAGTTGCGAACCTACTCAAGTTCTCCTTGCAGTTCCAGTATCTTTTATTCTAGTCTCAAGACTAGATCATTTGGGGCCGAGTACTACTACCATATGAGGTTACTGCATTCTCAGTATTCTCTTTTCGGATACCACTTAAGTCGTCCATTTTTGCTTTTCCGCTACCTTTTGTGTTACTCGGAGGAGAAGGAGGTGGAGGGCCTCTAGATCTGG